>NW_027362762.1:361123421-366123421 GCF_046119375.1 Phyllobates terribilis | reverse complement strand
TCCTTGTAGCGGGGGTCTACAAGTGTCACCAACCAGTAATGACTGTCACCCAACATTTTGACAACGCGAGGGTCACGGTTAAGGCAGCGTAACATAAAGTCAGCCATGCGTGCCAGACTGGTAACGGGCAAGATTTCCGTGTCCTCACCAAGATGACGACTGACCATGCTCTCCTCCTCCTCCTCTTCCTCCTCCCCCCTGTCCTCAGGCAACCCACGCTGAACCGACGGTATGACACTTGTACAGGTACTACCGTCTACAACGCATGATAGCAGCTCCTGTTCTTCCTCCTCCTCCTCCTCCTCCTCCTCCTCTCCCTCATTGTCCCCCAATGCACGTTGGGATGAGATGAGGCTGGGCTGTGTGTAATCGCCCGCTACGGCTTCTTGATCCATCTCATCATACTCTGGCTGCAATGCTTCCTCTTTAATTCTCTGCAGAGAGAATTGCAAAAGACAGACAAGTGGGATGCTGACAATAATGATGGCGTCATCGCCACTCACCATCTTGGTGGCCTCCTCAAAGTTTGTCAGGATGGTACATATGTCACACATCCAGGTCCACTCCTGAGGTCTTATGTGTGTAGTCTGACCTGAATATCGACGGCCTTGTTGCAGCTGGTACTCCACAACTGCTCTCTTCTGCTCACAAATCCTTTGCAACATGTGGAGGGTAGAGTTCCAACGTGTGGGGACATCACACACCAGTCGGTGTGCCGGAAGCTGCAAACGCTGCGGCAACACAGCAAGGGCGGCGGAAGCTGTAGCCGACTTGCGAAAATGAGCTGACAGGCGGTGTACTTTCACGAGCAGATCTGGCAACTCGGGGTACGATTTAAGAAACCGCTGAACCACGAGGTAAAGCACATGAGCCCGGCATGGTACGTGTGTGATCTCACCTCGCCTCAGAGCCGCCACCAGGTTACGGCCATTGTCACACACGACCGTGCCGGGATGTAGGTTCAGCGGTCTCAGCCACAGATCTGCCTGCTCTTTCACAGCTGTCCACAACTCACAAGCAGTGTGAGGTTTATCACCTAAGCTTATGAGTTTCAGCACAGCCTGCTGCCGCTTGGCGGAGGCAGTACTGCAATGCTTCCAGCTTGTAGCTGATGTGGTGATTTCTGAGATGGAGGCTGAACATGAGGAGGAGGAGGAGGAGGATGCGCAGGAGCTGTACACTGTGGGGGCAACTCTGACTGACATAGGGCCCGCAATCCTCGGTGTGGGGAGGATGTGTTCCGTCCCAAGGTCTGACTGGGTCCCAGCTTCCACAATGTTTACCCAGTGTGCCGTCAGAGAGATGTACCGTCCCTGGCCACAAGCACTTGTCCACGTGTCCGTTGTCAGGTGGACTCTCCCAGTAACTGCGTTGTTGAGGGCACGGCAGATGCTTTGGGACACGTGCTTGTGTAGTGCGGGGATGGCACATCGGACAAAATAGTGTCGGCTGGGGACCGAGTACCGAGGGACGGCCACCGCCATAAGATTGCGGAAGGATTCCGTCTCCACCAGCCTAAAAGGCAGCATTTCCAATGCAAGCAATCGTGAAATGTGCGAATTTAGGACTGTGGCCTGTGGGGCATTAGCTGCGAATTACCGCTTTCATTCAAAGGTCTGGGATATGGACAATTGAACGCTGCGGTGGGACGTGGACGTGGACGTTGATGCTGTTTCTTGAGAAACTGCCATAACAAGTGAAGACTGAGAGGAGGGGGCATCTTTACATGCAGTATGGACAGGGGATTGCCTTGCACACACAACAGGGGTATCTATTGCACGCACAACAGTGGAAGAAGCAGTGGTGACACCCGCTGACACTGGTCGTGGACCCTGGGTTTCGCCCCAGAAAGTCGGGTGCTTTGCTGCCATGTGCCTGATCATGCTGGTGGTGGTCAGGCTGGTAGTTTTGTCACCCCTGCTGATGCTGGCATGGCAGGTGGAACATATGGCCTTTTTGGGGTTATCAGCAGAGTCTTTAAAAAAATTCCAGACTCTGGAAGACCTACCGCTTGTACTGGCAACGTCCCTCGTGTTGGTGTTACGGGGAACGGCTGCCTGCCTTCTGTCTGCGGTCACCACACTGCTTCTTCCTGCCTGTTGGGGTACTCTGCCTCCCTCCCCCTGTGTGCTGCTGGCCTCACTCTGCATGTCCTCCTTCCACGTTGGGTCAGTTACTAGATCATCCACCACCTCCTCCTCTTCCACTTGCGCACCACGATCCTCCTCCTCACTTCCTGGCAATTGTGTCTCGTCATCGTCCACCTCTTGTGACAGATTGCCAACGTCGACTTCCTGTGGCCGTGGCTGTTCAAATATTTGGGCATCGCAACATGGGATCTCCTCTTCCACCACTTCAAGCGTATCAGGCGAGGGGCCCAAATATGGAAATGGACCAGTGAACAGCTCTTCAGAGTGTCTAAGTGTGGGATCACTTGCTGTCTGACAACACTCGGCATGGTGGGAGAAAGGAGCATCAGGGTGAGGAGGAGTATGCGGTCGAGACTCACGGCTACTAAGAGTTGACCGTGTGGAAGACAGACCGGAGGTGGTGGTGCCCAGGTAACTGGAAGTATTATCTGCTATCCAATTAATAACCTGTTCACACTGATCAGTTCTCAATACTGGTGTTGTTCTGTGCTTCCCTAGTAATTCGGTCAAGAAGTGGGAGCGAGATGATGTGGCTGTTGGTTGTGGCACATTTTCACCTTGGCCACGGCCCCGTCCTCTGCACGAACCATCACCAGAACGTCCACTTCCACGTCCCTTGCCACGCGCCTTGCCCATTGTAAATGAAGTAAAATAGCTTACACTTGCACTATCAATGGAAAAAGGGTAATAAAGAGTAGATTAGAACCATGGAAGAGGAAAACCACAGTTATTGTTTACTGGGG
Organism: Phyllobates terribilis; assembly: GCF_046119375.1. Taxonomy (NCBI): domain Eukaryota; kingdom Metazoa; phylum Chordata; class Amphibia; order Anura; family Dendrobatidae; genus Phyllobates; species Phyllobates terribilis. Next base: position 366,120,528 of record NW_027362762.1, on the reverse strand, counting down.
TATACCACACTTTTTTATATAGAGATATTTGCGGCTGAACAGTGAGCGACACACTCAAACTGCTTTTTTTTTAGATACCAAAGGCCCAAAACTGGATAGTACAGCGATTTGACCCGTGGAACTGCGAAACCACACTGGGATGTCGGGCCTACACAAGACTATTTTCAACAGATATATTTTTGTGTCACAACAGTCAGGAGACACTACTGTTTTTCTTTACGGAAAAAACTACCAAAACCTGAATAATAGAGATTTTTTACCGTGGGATGGCAAAACCACAGTTATTGTTTACTGGGGTATACCACACTTTTTATAAATAGAGATATTTGCGGCTGAACAGTGAGCGACACACTCAAATTGTTTTTTTTTTTAGATACAAATTGCCCAAAATGGATAATACAGAGGTTTGAACCGTGGAAGTGCAAAACAACACTTCTGTTTCTCTAGCCTACACCAGGCTATTTTCAACAGTTATATTTGTGTCTGAAAAATCAGAGACACGCTTTTTTTGGGGGGGGGGGGACACACCAAAAGGTTAATAAGACGGGTATTTGTACAGTGTGAAGGAGGAAAAAAAAAGGAGGATTTAGATGAAAAAAAAAGGATTTTTCCTGGCCCCGACACCTGGTGCTAAGTCAAGCAATTTCAGCAACAGGAGCACACAGGACTGTAATGCAGCATTTGCTGGTATAACCACTGTGTCTCCTATACAGCCTGCCTGCCTGGTATCTGGGATGGATATTAGTCCTGAAAAGGACTGTTTGTTTGTTCTGGCAGCCTTTACAGACCCTACACTAACTATTTCGCAGTTTATATCTCTCCCTAAATCAGCAGCGCTGTCCCTACACTGTCTAATCCGGAGCGACTGTGTCCAAGATGGCGGCGCCCCATTTTAAATACTCGAGGTGACGCTGTGCGGCCAGCCAATCACTGTAATGTCCACAACCAACATGGCTGCAGCATTACAGTGACTGGCTGGCAATCCCTGCATGTTCATTGGCTCTGTAAAGAGCGCCAAACATCCAGGGCGGAGACCCGAGCTCCCGCCCGAGTAAGCCGGAAATGCTCGGTGCTCGCCGAACATCCCGAGTAGCGTGATGCTCGGGCGAGTACCGAGCAGTGTCGAGCATGTTCGCTCAACACTATTCGTTACTCCACGTTACTCCGGCCGGCTGTAACTTCCCACGTCGCACTGTGCTCACCAGGTGAGGGGCTCGGCCAACTCCCAGATAACTTTGGAGCATTTCACAGGACCCCCTTTGTGTGTCCTTTCTCTGGCCTATCATACCCCACCAGTGACCACGCTTCTCTCCGGCTGCCTTCGGCCTTGGCGAGTAAACATTGGCCTCCGTTTCCCCTAACCCTATGTGGTGCCTTCCTAACGGGTATGGCAAGGGGCTGCGCCACATAAAGTGTCAGAGCTTCCGGTTTCTAGCTGAGGGTAGTTCCCCGCCTCCACTAGTTTTGGGGACCGGTCTCCCCCTTTGGCCTGACCCCTCCACTCAGGAAGATTCGGGTGTGTGGTGGCAACTCGCCGGTCCACACCCCTGGGGTCCCTTTGTTCCTTGTTCCTGGAGCCTCCTCCGCTCCTCTTCCTTCCTTCTCCTTCCTCCAGGCGTGGGCCTCAGTTGACAGGCCCGCCTCTGGAGCACAGCTCGTGTAGAGCCCCTGCTCCTTGTCACCTCTCTTCACTCTCTACTCCCAAATGGTGCCCACCTTTTATACCTTCTTCTTAGTACACCCAGGAACTGCTTCCTCCCTGCTCCTGCACTACAGGGTTCCCCCTTCCTCGGTGTTCCCTCCCCCCACTCCAGCCAGGGACAGGGACTGTCGTTCCCATCTCAGGGGCATATCGGTCGCCCTGCCCCCCGGAAATGTGGTGTAATGCATGCAGGTGTCGGGGTCCTCATCCACACTCCATCCTTACCTGAGAGTGAGATATCACATCTCTAGTTGAGGTGCAATACCTCTGTAGCAACCGAGCCCTAGGGGTGCCACATTCCCCCCTTTTAAATCACAGCACGTCCGCGTGCTGGAACAGAGTAAAAGGCAGGGTACATTAGGACATGCAAAACTTTTATACAACTTCCCTTTATGGGAACCATTTTCTCTTTTCAACATTATAAGTGCACTTTTAATATCACTGGAACTTTTTTTATCAAACATCATGTAAAGCATCATATAAAGCATTTCGGTATATAAAACTTTTCATATAAAACATTTTCAAGTGGACTCTCTTGTACTGGCCGCGGTGCAACTTGCGACCAGGTGTCCATTTTTCAATAAGGTGCAAACTTGCAAACAAGTAACAGACGAACATGAGGGACCCATCCCAAACCCTCAACAGAGGCCCTCGGGTGGCTGCAGGGCGTAGATGATCCAGATTCTGGACCTCGTCTTCGGCCACCTCCAACGGGTTTTTGTTCTGAGGTCATTTGTTGTAGTACCTTATAAAACCAGTAGGGGCACTTTAAGAAGTGCAACTATTTACAAAGTTGACCGCTCCCAGTCCTCGGCCGGATACAAACAAAGAGTTGGATGCTCCCAGTCCTCCGCCGGATATTACTAACCCGTCTCCGGGTAACTTTCAGCAAAACAAACAGGCAACAGTCAGGCTACAGTCCCCAACCGGGGTGAACTTTTTCTTCCTGTTCCCTGATGGGCAACTATTTACAGTTCACTCACGTTTGCCTTTAATAGCGGCGTCCTCCTTGTGCACGCTCCTCCTCTTCGTAGTCCTCAGACCCATCCGGGTCCTCTGGATAGTCGGGCTCATGGTAGTGCTGCTCTTCTTCTACCCTCTGGACTTTGAGGGCGTACCACCCTTGCAATCCTTCGATGTCGGGTGTATGTTACCCGATCTCCCGGGAACAGCTCCCGTTTCGGGTGACCCGCTGGCAGGTGACTCTCCACATCCCTCCTCTCAACATAGAGGTCTGTGGCTGTGGTAGAGTCCCGGATGAACCCCCACCCTTTCTCTTGGTGGAACTTTACCATGGTCCCAGTAATTTTAGGACCGCGTGCAGCTTGTGGGTTTCGGCGGGTCTACGTCTTCTCCTCTGCGCTCCGGGCCTGCAGCTGCTCCGTCTTCTGGCGCCGCGGCCACTCTTCCTTCTCTAGCTGCCTGATTTCCCGCTGGCAGAACTCCCACCTGCGAGCTGCGGCCGCCCGCGTTTCCTTAAAAAAAACCCATCAGGTCCTCCCCGGTCTGGTCCCTCTCGATCTGGACCTCTTCCTCCGGGGGCTGGGGGCTGGTGACTGGCGGTGGTGTGGACAGGAGCGGAGCAAGCGGGGCCTCGGCCTCTGCGGACAGGTTCTTCCGCTGACGAGGGTGAACCCATCCATCTGGAAAGGGGACCGGCTCTCCATCGGGCCCGGCGAGCTGGCTGTACAGGTCGGTCCCTAGGGGTGGCAGTGTCGGGACCGGGGGCACATGCTGCTAGAAGGCGCCTGGGGAGATCAGGCCTTGCGACCGGGCCTGGAGCGGGCCGCTTCCGACTGCACCTGGGGTCAGGGGACGGCCTGGGGCTTGGTCCGGCGATGGTGCTCACGGCTTGGGGCCTGTGTGCTGGCGGCGGGAGCGGGGGAGGCGCAGCGACTCCCGGGACGTCTGGCTCCGCAACGGGGTCCAGCGGCAGGTCGGTAGCATCAGAGCTGGCCGCAGGGGTGTCCCCCTTACCTGCTTCCAGGACTGCGCTGCTCTCGCCTTCCGGCCTCCGCTCCTCGTCCTCAGGGGCTGGCTCGCTGACCAGTGATGGCGGCGTCCCGTGCTGCTGGGCCGCGACCCGCCGGGCCATCTCTTCCCTCCATTCTGCTACAGCTTCCCACTGCACCTGGACCATCCTCCGGTCCAGATCCTCCAGAACATTTTGAAGGAACTCCGGGTCTTCTCCAGGGAGCTGAGCCATCAGCTCCCTGAGGCTGTACGGGGCCGCGATGGCCTGCAGCAAGCCAATCGTCAGGGTGCTGGAGTCGGTGCTGCTCTCCATCTCCGGGTGTGGTCTGCCGAGACTGATCCAAACAACACCCTGCCCCCCGGTTTTCTTCTCCTTCCGCCCTGGGGCAACCTGCTGACAATCACTCAATCACTCTCAGGGGCAGCCCCGCCACGTTGATGGACATCTCTCCAGCCACACTCAAGGCTGTTGGGGGTGGGCTCCTTCTTTGGCGCCATTCTGGGACCTGGCCCACGATGGGAGGTGGCTTCTTGTTGTCTTTTGGCGCGCACATTATGGCGTCCGTTCTGCTGGGGCGAGCGCCATATTCAATACAGTTAAACAGTCTATTTTCAGGCACGCAGTACCCGGTGGTTGCAGGCACGAAATCCTGCCGACTACGCCAAAGTTGACACGCCCCCTGGGCCGTGTGGGTGAGGGGATACCCGGAACCGGACCACTTGTGGATGCTGGGGGTTGTAGTCTCCGTGGTGGCGATCTGGTCCATGCCCAGGGCGGTCAAACCAAATGGCGGTCTATATGTGTGGTTTTGTGATATTTAAATGTCTGACTATGCCACCCGTGGATTGCGGTCATAGTAAACCGCCACTGCAGGGCAGACCGCTGAGGCTGGTGTTGTGGGTGCAGCAGAGTGTAGTATAACTCCCCACGGGAGGAGTATAGCCTCAGGGCAGTGAGTGCAGATGATGGGGGTGATGGTGCGTGGGAATAATGACTCAGAGTCTCTGTAATGCAGTCCAGGACCTTTACTCACAGTTCGTTACTCCACGTTACTCCGGCCGGCTGTAACTTCCCACGTCGCACTGTGCTCACCAGGTCAGGGGCTCGGCCAACTCACAGATAACTTTGGAGCATTTCACAGGACCCCATTTGTGTGTCCTTTCTCTGACCTATCATACCCCACCAGTGACCACGCTTCTGTCCAGCTGCCTCGGGCCTTGGCGGGTAAACGTTGGCCTCCGTTTCCCCTGACCCTATGTGGTGCCTTCTTAAGGGGTATGGCAAGGGGCTGCGCCACATAATGTGTCACAGCCTCCGGTTTCTAGCGGAGGGTAGTTCCCCACTTCCACTAGCTTCGGGGACCGGTCTCCCCCTTTGGCCTGACCCCTCCACTCAGGTAGATTCGGGCATGCAGTGGCAACTCGCCGGTCCACACCCCTGGGGTCCCTTCGTTCCTTGTTCCTGGAGCCTCCTCCGCTCCTCTTCCTTCCTTCTCCCTGGAGCCTCCTCCACTCCTCTTCCTTCCTTCTCCTTCCTCCAGGCGTGGGCCTCAGTTGCCAGGCCCGCCTCTGGAGCAGAGCTCGTGCAGAGCCCCTGCTCCCTGCCACCTCTCTTCACTCTCTACTCCCAAATGGTGCCCACCTTTTATACCTTCTTCTTAGTGCACCCAGGAACTACTTCCTCCCTGCTCCTGCACTACAGGGTTCCCCCTTCCTCGGTGTTCCCTCCCCCCACTCCAGCCAGGGACAGGGACTGTCGTGCCCATCTCACTGGCATATCGGTCGCCCTGCCCCTCGGAAATGTGGTGTAATGCATGCAGGTGTCGGGGTCCTCATCCACACTCCATCCTTACCTGAGAGTGAGATATCACACCTCTGGTTGAGGTGCAATACCTCTGTAGCAACCGAGCCCTCGGGGTGCCACACATCCCTCCCCCAAAAATTCAGATCTTATATTGATGCACTTTGATGGACATTGTGAGATTATAAAATCTTACTTTCTTTGTCTCTTTTTTTTTTTTTTTTAAACTACCTTGTAAGTCTTATTTCTCAACATGAACAGTTCATTCTTTCCCTCATTCTAATAGGCAAAGTACAGTATATGTAAAATATGTTGAACTGCAAGTTTCTTTAAATGTCTCTGATGTCAGTTCTCAAAAGTTAGCATGTACTGTATGATATGTTAACGTTTTAGAAACATAAAAATGATATAAAATAGGCAACATTTCATTACTCACCCTCCTTCCCTCATTTTTTTTCCAGTTCTGTTTTGCCTTTTCCATTCAAATCTAAAAATGTATTACTGATATGTATTTTATCACAATCTAAAAAAATGTAAATCTTGACTTTCCATATCAAACTATAGTACTTCAAAGGTATAAAGAGATATTTGCAGCCCTGTGGTACCAAATTACATCACTTTGCCTAGTAATTCCATATGCCGCAAATATGGCTTTATATAAATCTTTAACTTGAATTGTTTTTATGTTTACAGCAGCAAAATCTTCAGAGAATAGGTTTATAGAGCTGTGTTGCTGTAGTTTTATCCTGAAGGAATCAAACTTCATATTTCATAGATATATTTTATAATGTATGCATTAAAATCCCTATTTGTACAAAAACACCACATTTATCAATTTATTTATGTCTTATGGATTTTTCTGACTGAAGGTCACACCTCATTATAAGACCAGGAGTGGAGACAGACAGAAGAAGGCACCTACAGTTCAAACCAGAAGTTTACATACACTACAGTATATAAAAAGACACATATGCATGTTTTTCTAAATATCTGAGATGAAATCAGAATAAACCTTTCCCGTTTTAGGTCAATTAGGATTGCCATAATTTTTAATATTTGCCAAATAAGTATAATGAGAGAGAGAGAGAATGTTTTAAGGCATTTTTACTACTTACTGCAAAGTCAAAAGCTTACATACATTTCATTAGGGTTTGATACCATTACCCTTAAACTGAATGACTTGGGTCAAACATTTGGGATGTCCTTCCACAAGCTTCTCACAATAGTTGGTCGAAATTTGGGCCCATTCCTCCTGACAAAACTGGTGTATCTGATCCAGGTTGTCAGTCGCCTTGCTCGCATCTGCCTTTTCAGCTCTGTCCATAAATTTTCAATAGGATTGAGATCAGGGCTTTGTGATGGCCACTCCAAAACATTGACTTACTTTGTTATCCTTAAGCCACTTTATTACCATTTTGGCAGTATGCTTCTGGTCATTGTCCATTTGGAAGACCCATTTCCGACCAAGCTTTAACTTTAACAAACAAGATGGGAATGTCCAGCCATCATACTGCCCAGGAAGAAGACGGGTTCTGTGTCCCAGACATGAATGTGCTTTGGTCCAACATGTGCATATCAACGCAAGGACAAAAGTAAAAGACCTTGTGAAGATGATGATGGAAGCTGGTAAGATTATGTCAATATACACAGTGAAACGAGTACTGTATCAACATGGGCTGGAAGGCCACGCTGCCAGGAAGAAGCCATTGCTCAAAAAGAAACATAAAAAAGCCAGATTAATGTTTGCATATGCACACAGGAACAAAGACCTTAATTTCTGGAGTCATGTCCTGTGGTCTGATGAAACTAAAATTTAACTTTTTGGGCATAATGAGCATCGTTACATTTGGAGGAAAAAGAGAGAAGCTTGGAAGCTTAAAAACACCACCCCAACTGTGAAACATGAGTTGGCAGCATCATGTTGTGGGGTTGTTTTGCTGCAGGAGGGACTAGTGCACTTCACAAACTAGATGACATCATGAGAAAAGAAGATTATGTGGCAATACTGAAGCAACATCTAGAGACATCAGCCAAGATGTTATATATATAGTGTATGTAAACTTCTGGTTTATATTGTGTATATACAGTTAGGTCCATATATATTTGGACAGAGACAACATTTTTATAATTTTGGTTCTAGAAATTACCACAATGAATTTTAAACAAAACAATTCAGATGCAGTTGAAGTTCAGACTTTCAGCTTTCATTTGAGGGTATCCACATTAAAATTGGATGAAGGGTTTAGAAGTTTCAGCTCCTTAACATGTGCCACCCTGTTTTTAAAGGGACCAAAAGTAATTGGACAATTGACTCCAAGGCTATTTCATGGACAGGTGTGGACGATACCTTCGTTATGTCATTCTCAATTAAGCAGATAAAAGGCCTGGAGTTGATTTGAGGTGTGGTGCTTGCATTTGGAAGGTTTTGCTGTGAAGTAAACATGCGGTCAAAGGAGCTCTCCATGCAGGTGAAACAAGCCATCCTTAAGCTGCAAAAACAGAAAAAACCCATCAGAGAAATTGCTACAATATTAGGAGTGGCAAAATCTACAGTTTGGTACATCCTGAGAAAGAAAAAAAACACTGGTGAACTCATCAATGCAAAAAGACCTGGGCGCCCACGGAAGACAACAGTGGTGGATGATCGCAGAGTAATCTCCATGGTGAAGAGAAACCCCTTCACAACAGCCAACCAAGTGAACAACACTCTCCAGGAGGTAGGCGTATCAATATCCAAATCTACCAAAAAGAGAAGACTGCATGAAAGTAAATACAGAGTGTTCACTGCACGGTGCAAGACACTCATAAGCATCAAGAATAAAAAGGCTAGACTGGACTTTGCTAAAAAACATCTAAAAAAGCCAGCACAGTTCTGGAAGAACATTCTTTGGACAGATGAAACCAAGATCCACCTCTACCAGAATGATGGAAAGAGAAAAGTATACAGCTCATGATCTAAAGCATACCACATTATCTGTAAAACACGGCGGAGGCAGTGTGATGGCTTGGGCATGCATGACTGCCAGTGGCACTGGGTCACTAGTGTTTATTGTTGATGTGACACAAGACAGAAGCAGCCGAATGAATTCTGATGTATTCAGAGCCATATTGTGTTCTCAGATCCAGCCAAATGCAGCCAAACTGATTGGTCGTCGTTTCATACTACAGATGGACAATGACCCAAAAACATAAAATCAAAGCAACCCAGGAGTTTATTAAAGCAAAGACGTGGAATATTCTTGAATGGCCAAGTCAGTCACCTGATCTCAACCCAATTGAGCATGCATTTCACTTGTTAAAGACTAAACATCGGACAGAAAGGCCCACAATCAACAGCAACTGAAAACCACCACAGTGAAGGCCTGGCAGAGCATCAGAAAGGAGGAAACACAGCGTCTGAGGATGTCCATGAGTTCAAGACTTCATGCAGTCATTGCCAACAAAGGGTTTTCAACCAAGTTCTAGAAATGAACATTTTATTTCCAAAATTTTATCTGTCCAATTACTTTTGGTCCCTTTAGAAACAGGGTGGCACATGTTAAGGAGCTGAAACTCCTAAACCCTTCATCCAATTTTAATGTGGATACCCTCAAATGAAAGCTGAAAGTCTGAATTTCAACTGCATATGAATTGTTTTGTTTAAAATTCATTTTGGTAATGTCTAGAACCTAAATTAGAAAAAATGTTGTCTCTGTCCAAATATATATGGACCTAACTGTATATATATATATATATATATATATATATATATATATATATATATATATATATATATATATATACATATATTAGTGATGGGCAAGCACTAAAATACTCGGGTGCTCGTTACTCGGGTCGAGCACATTGGAATACTCGGGTGCTCGACCCGAGCAACGAGCCCAATGTAAGTCTATGGGAAACTCGAGCATTTTTCAGGCGGCTCCCCCCGGCGGTCTGCAGAGTGCCTAAAAATTGCCCAAATCGATGGGCACAGTGCTCAAATGACATGGGAACAGCATGGGGAAGACCCCTGGAAGCATTTCTGTCTCCCAAGTCACAACTGTCAACAATGTTGTCAGAGGTATTGCGCCACTTATACGGACTCACAATAAAACATACAAAAACGAAACCAAAATGGATTTTCCTGGGAAATATGTTAAGGAACATCCTTTCCAGGGTAATGACTTCTATATAAAGCAAAATAATAACCAAAAACAAAAATGCTCCTCCACACCTTGGGCTATGTTCACACATAGCGTTTTGATGCGTTTTTGCACTTTTGTATTGCTTTCAACTCTGACAAATGTATTCAACGGGAAATGTCATTTTAACATTTTACAACCTTATCTGGCCATGTGGTGTGAGACATGATCAGACACATCCTGTTTCATTTATGAAGGAGGGACTCTGAAAGTCACAAAGCCTATTTTAATAGGGCCATAAGGTGGCCCTTACTATTCTTAAAGGGCCAGCAGTCGGCCCTCAATATTGTTAGAGAGCCATCAGACGTCTAATGCTTTGTTGTTCCCATTACTAAAGAGTGTATCTCCTATACTGTTATTGCGTATGCAGTAAGTGGCAGGGCTGCCCAAAATTTGGACGCACCCCAATACCCCTTTGAAGAGACGTAGAGGAGGGCCTCCTGAAAAAAAATGTTCCCACTATTAGGAAGTGGGTCTCCCATAGTGTTGTCCTATGCAGTGAATGCAAGGGCTGCCAAAAATTGGAAGGCACTCCAATGCCCCTTGGAAGAGACTTAGAGGGCCTCATAAAAAAAGTTCCCATTAGAAAGGAGCGGGTCTCCTATACTAGTAATGCCCATACACTAAGTGTATGGGCTGACAAACATTTAACCCTGGGGGGTATACATGAACATACAGTATAAAAAATTTTTTACAGGCATCATAAACACCCTTTAAAAAAATTCTGTGGGTGTTGCATCACAACAGTCACCCTTGTGATATGGTAGTGGAGGATGAGGATGAGGAGAAGGAGGGGGACAAGAGCAAATAGCCAAAATCAGGAAGCGTATACCCATGTGTGGTTGTGAAAAGTTACATGGCAATACACCTCCCAAAAAAAGACACTGGATTTGAGTTTATGTTACAATGCAATCATTCAGTGGTGTTGAGAAGTCTGGCCCAATTCAGCCCTTGTTTATTTTTATATGAGTCAGCCAGTAAGCATTTTCAGCTGACAGGTGGATGCGCTTATCAGTTATAATTCCACCAGCAGCACTAAAAACCCGCTCTGATAAAACGCTAGAGGCAGGGCAGGCCAGGACCTCCAAGGCATAGAGAGCCAGTTCATTCCATGTATCCAGCTTGGACACCCAATAATTATAAGGCACAGAGAAATCCCGGGGGACATTGGTAAGGTCGGCAAAGTACTCTCTCAGCATCTGCCCAAACTTTGCATTCCCGGTGAGAGTACCCCGCGCCTCAGGGCCTGTGCGATGGGATGGGCTGAGAAAATTCTCACAGAACTTTGACAATGTTCTCCTGCCTCGGCTGAATTGGAGTTGTGTCTCTCTCACCCGTAGTCCTTGGTTGTCAAACGAACTGTGACCTCTGCCGCCCGGGTTTTCAGATGGGAATTTTTTTAATAGTTCCGCAACAAGAGCCTTCTGGTAATGCCCTATTTTTGTAGACCTGTCTGCCTCAGGAATAAGAGATAGAAATTTCTCCTTGTAGCGTGGGTCTAGAAGTGTCACCAACCAGTAATGACTGTCACCCAAAATTTTGAGAACGGAAGAGTCATGGGATAGGCTGCGTAACATAAACTCAACCATGCATGCCAGACTACTAACAGGCAAGACTTCCGTGTCCGCACCAAGAGGACGACTGACCATGCTCTCCTCCTCCTCCTCTCTGTCCTCAGGCCATCCACGCTGAACAGACGGTATGACAGTTGTGCAGGTAGTACCGTCTATAGCACATGAAACTAGCTCCTGTTCTTCCTCCTCCTCCTCATTGTCACCCAATCCACGTTGGGATGAGATGAGGCTGAGCTGTGTGTAATCACCCTGTATGGTTCTTTGCTCCATCTCTTGTGCTGTGCTTGCAGTGCATCCTCTTTGATTGTGAGCAGAGAGCGTTTCAGAAGACAGAGAAGCCGGATGGTGACACTAATTATGGTGTCATTGACGCTCACCATCTTGTTGGAGTCCTCAAAGTTTTGGAGGATGGTACATATGTCTGACATCCATGTCCACTCCTGAGGTCTTATGTGTGGAGTCTGAACTGAATACCAACGGCCTTGTTGATGCTGGTACTCAACAACTGCCCTCTTCTGTTCCCAAATCCTTCCCAACATCTGCAGTGTAGAGTTTCAACACGTGGGTACATCACACACCAGTCTGTGAGCCGGAAGCTAAAAACAGTGCTGAAACATGGCAAGGGCGGCAGAAGCTGTAGATGACTTTCTAAAATGGGCACACAGGTGGCGTACTTTGACAAACAGATCCGGCAGCTCCGGGTAGGATTTTAGAAACCGCTGAACCACGAGGTTAAGCACATGGGCCAGGCATGGTACGTGTGTGAGCTCGCCTCGCCTCAGAGCTGCCACCAGGTTCCGGCAATTGTCTTACACGACCATGCCTGGTTGTAGGTTCAGCGGTGTGAGCCACAGATCTGCCTGCTCTTTCAGAGCTGTCCACAACTCTTCAGCATTGTGCCTTCAGTCGCTAGGTCGAGGCAGTGCTGCAGTGCTTCCAGCTTGTGACTGATGTGGTCATTTCAGAGATGGAGGCTGAAGAGGAGGAGGAGGCTGAGGAGGATGAGGTGCAGGAGCTGTAGACTGTGGGGGCAACCCTGATTGACCTAGGGCCCGGAATCCTTGGCATCGGTAGGACATGTTCCGTCCCAAGGTCTGACTGGGTCCCGGCTTCCACTATGTTAAACCAATGTGCCGTCAGCGACATGTACCATCCCTGCCCACAAGCACTTGTCCACGTGTCCGTGGTTAGGTGGAATTTCCCAGTAACTGCGTTGTTGAGGACATGGCTAATGTTTTGGGACACATGCTTGTGTAATGCGGGGACGGCACACCGGAAGAAATAGTTGTGGCTGGGGACTGAGTACCGAGGGACGGCCGCCGCCATCAGGTTGCGGAATGTTTTTATCTCCACGCGCCTAAAAGGCAACATTTAGAGTGCAAGCAGTCACAAAATGTTGGAATTTAGTTGTGTGGCCTGTGGGGCATTGGTTACGTATTTGCGCTTGCATTCCAAGGACTAGAGTATGGACAACTGAACGTTGCGCTGGGACAAGGATGTGGACGTGCTTCCTGATGCTGCTAATTGAGAGTGTGCAACGACAAACACTGTCTGGACCCTGGGGTTCGGCCCACAAAGTCGGGTGCTTTGCTGCCATGTGCATGATCATGCTGGTGGTGGTCAGGCTTGTAATTGGTGATGCTGGCCTGGCAGGTGGTACAAATGGCCTTTTTGGGGTTATCGGCAGAGTCTTTAAAAAACAACTCGGGAAGACCTAACAGTTGTACTGGCAACTTCCTTCATGTTGGTGTTATGGGGAACGGTTGCCTGCCTTCTGTCTGCAGCCACCACACTGCTTCTTCCTGCCTGTTGGGGTGCTCTGCCTCCCTTCCCCTGTGTGCTGCTATCCTCGCTCTGCATGTCCCCTACCAGGTTGGGTCAGTTACTATATCATCCACCACCTCGTCTTCCACTTCCGCACCCTAGTCCTCTTCCTGACTTTCTGGCAATTGTGTCTCATCATCCATCGTCCACCTCTTGTGACACTTTCCCACCGTCGCCTTCGTGTGACCGTGGCTGCTCAAATATTTGGGCATCGTGCATGCAATCTCCCCTTGCCCTGCTTCAAGTGGACCGGGCGAGAGGCCCAAATCTATAAATGGAAAAGTGAACAGCTCTTTGGAGTGTCCAAGAGTGGGATCAGTTGTCTCTGGGCACTCGGCATGGTAGGAGGAAGGAGGATCAGGGTGAGGAATATGCAGTCCAGACTCACGGCTACTGAGACTTGACCGTGTGGAAGACAGGGTGGTGGTGGTGGTGGTGGCAAAGTAACTGGAAGCATTATCCGCTATCCAACCAACAACCTTTTGACACTGCTCTGGGTTCAATAATGGTGTGCTGCGGTCCTCTATTAATTGGGACAGGAAGGTCGGGCGAGAAGATGTCTATGTTTGTTGTGGCACAATTTCAGCTTGCCCACGGCCTCGGCCTCTGCATGCACCATCACCCTCACGTCCATTTCCCCATCCCTTGCCAGCACCTTGCCCATTTTAAATGGAGGACAATATCTTCCACGCTCACTACAAATGGCTGAATTTGGAGCGAACTCATATGTGATCCTTGTGACGGGGAAACCACAATTTTAAATACCTGGCCTGTAGGTAACTATTTTGAACAGCAAACTGGTGTCAAAAACTTTGCTGATACACTGAAATACATTTTTAACGGAGGCCAGAAATGGCAGTATTTTCTGAAAATGTATATGTGATCCGTGTGACGGAGAAAACACAATTTTAAATACCTGGCCTGTAGGTAACTATTTGGAACAGCAAACCGCTGTCAAAAACTTCGCTGACACACTGAAGCAAATTTTTAATTGAGGCCAGAAATGCCAGTATTTTCTGAAAACGTATATGTGATCCGTGTGATGGAGAAACCACAGTTTTAAATACCTGGCCTGTAGGTAACTATTTGGAAAAGCAAACCGGTGTCAAAAACTTTGCTGACACACTGAAACCAATTTTTAATGGAGGCCAGAAATGGCAGTATTTTCTGAAAACGTACATGTGATCCGTGGGACGGAGATACCACAGTTTTAAATAGCTGAATTTTTAGTGCTGTAATATGGAAAGGACCTGGCTGTATTCTGCAGTGCCAACAAGCAAATGGCGCAGAAAAACAGTGTTCTCTGGATTGCTTTTTAAGCAAATAATGAGTATTAAGATCCAAAAAAAAATTATTTCTGGCCCCTGACACCTGGGCCTATGTCTAGAGATATCTAACAGTAGCAGCAGCAGACAGAACTGGAATGGAACCTCTTGTGCTATATGCACTGTAGTGTGCTATGTGCACTGCCTGCCTGCATATATACACTGCCTGCCTGATATCTCTGCAGATGGATTAGTCCTCAGAAGGACTGTTTGTTGAGATGGATACTTGTAATATGCTTCTGTTCTACCTATACTGCCTAATAAACAAGCGAATCTTTCCCTAGCTCAGCAGCAGCTCTCCCTACACTGCTTGATTGCGGAGTAGACTGACGAGCACGGCGGCGCCAGGTCTGATATAGACCTATGACGCTGTGCAGCCAGCCAATCACTGTAATACCACAACCAACATGGCTGCAGCATTACAGTCAGTGAGTAGCAGGCAATCCCTGCATGTTCATTTGTTCTGTAGAGAGGGCCAAACATGCAGGGAGGGGACCCAAGCATCCGTCCGCGCATCTTGCAAGTACTTGGTGAGCTCCAAGCATCTCAAGTACCTTTCTATCATCTATCTACCTATTTAGATTTTTATATAAGTTTTATTAGATCTTTATTAGTTTTGTAAGCTAGCTTTAAGTTACATAGAGTCTTATAGTATGTAAAAGATAATATTTAAAACGGATTGCATACACATGTCTTATGGATGGTATGAGAGAAAAAAATCGCACACTCTCATTGCACTCACATGACATACGGAGTGACATACGCATGACACTCGTCCCACTTTTGTGTATGAGAATCAAAGCGATTTATTAAACGCTAGTGGGAGCCAGGCCTTTGTCTTTGGCTTCCAGTAGCCCTACTGCCAGCCAGTGGTCTCTAAGACTTCACCTGTTTGTGGCCTCCAGTAACCCTGCTACCTGTCTATGGTCTTCAGAACTTCACCTGTTTGTCTGCAGCCTCCAATAACCTTGCTGCCTGTGGTTGGTCTTCAGGACCAGTTTAAAAATTTCAGTTTATCTCTACGTGCCTGCGCGCAACTTCTAGGATGTCTCCTGTCTGCTTGTGACTTTAAGAATCCCTTTAAGACTTTACGTTTACCTCTACTTTCAGTTTGCCTCTAGTAACTCTGCTGTTTCCCATGTGCTACACCCACCTGCTGCACTGACACCCATGGCCCATGGCCTATGTGCCTACCCAAACCTTGGGCTTCCAGGATTCACCTCTCCTAGAGAGCCCGCATACTATAACAAGAGGACAGCACATGCTAATGTTTTTTTTAACAAAGTTCACTTCTGTTGTACTGTGTTAGCTGATCTCACTGTAGAGCTGGGTGTGATTATGAGACCAACTCGTTAGTCAGTATATATTTCACATTCGTAACACCCCGTTTCATTTAAAATAAGTGTGGCAATAGATCTTAACAACTAATTTGCATATATGAAAAACATGGATTTCTAGGGAAGAAGACATCAGATCACAGATATCAGTATACAAATGCTTCTCACTAAATTAGAATATCATCAAAAAGTTAATGTATTTCAGTTCTTCAATACAAAAAGTGAAACTCATATATTATATAGAGTCATTATAAACAGAGTGATCTATTTCAAGTGTTAATTTCTGTTAATGTTGATGATTATGGCTTACAGCCAAAGAAAACACAAAGTCATTATCTCAATAAATTAGAATACTTAATAACAACAACTTTAAAAATGTTTTTAAAATCCGAAATATTGGCATACTGAAATGTATGTTCAGTAAATGCACTCCCCAAACCATCACTGATTGTGGAAACTTCATGCTAGACCTCAAGCAGCTTGGATGGTTTGACTCTCCACTCTTTCTCCAGATTTTGGGACCTTGATTTCCAAATTAAATGCAAAATTTACTTTTGCCTGAAAACAACACCTTGGACCACTTAGCCAAGGTATGACGTGTCTGGCGTTGTCTATTGGTCATGAGTGGCTTGACACAAGGAATGCGACACTTGTAGCCCATGTCCTGGATACGTGTCTGTGTGTGGTGGCTCTTGAAGAAATTACTCCAGCAGCAGTCCACTCTTTGTGAATCTCCCCCAAATTTTTCACTGGCCTTTTCTTAACAATCCTTTCAAGGCTGCAGTTATCCCGGTTGCTTGTGCACCTTTTCCTACCACACTTTTTCCTCCCACTCAACTTTCCATTAATATGCTTGGATACAGCACTCTGTGAACAGCCAGCTTCTTTAGCAATGACCTTTTGTGGCTTACCCTCCTTGTGGAGTGTGTCAATGACTACCTTCTGGACATCTGTCAAGTCAGCAGTTTTCCCCATGATTGTGGAGCCTACTGAAAAAGACTAAGCGACCTTTTTAAATGCTTAGGAAACCTTTGTAGGAGTTTTTTGTTAATTATTTTAATTTACTGAGATAATGACCTTTGAGTTTCATTGGCTGTAAGTTATAATCAATTACATTAACAGAAATAAACACGTGAAATAGACTGTTTGTAATGACTCTATATAATATTTGAGTTTCACTTTTTGTATTGAAGAACTGAAATACGTTAACTTTTTGATGATATTCTAATTTAGTGAGAAGCACTTGTATCATTTTATTCAGTTTCCTATAACCTAAATGCCCATATAGACAGCGTAGGGAAGGTTGATATTGCTGACAAAATCCCTTTAAAAAAATTCAACGAGTGACAACCAGAATAACTTACCATAGTAAGATTGCTTAAACCACAGGAAAAAAACTCATAATGTTCTTGTGTTTGGACAGTATACCTTTTGTTTGGCCACTTTAAAGTGATACTCTGGTGAAAACATATTATACTCTACCTCTTTTCTATGTGCCTGTTTCGAGCTGTAAATAATACTACATTCTAATTTGAGGCATAGTGGTGCAAGAGGGCAGCTCTAAACTACAAATTTAGGACATATAGGATTTATCAAGCCAGATAGTAAAATATTATTTTTTCAATGATTTTCTATGCAGCTGCAGTTTCTTTCCAATCAAATTGTTGTAAATACTTTCATGCCCAAAAATGACAAAAGTACTCTCTGAATGATACCTTTTTATTTTGTCATTTTTGGGCATAAAAGTAATTACATACATTTTCTGGCTAACATGGTAATTGTACATCAAGCACATTGTAACACTTTAAGTTGGCCAGCAGATGGTGCCCACTGAACATATATAAGCTCATGGACAAAGCTAGATGGATATAGATAGATATAAAGTCATAAACTTAAAGTACATACATTTTACAATTAATCCATGTATACTTTCCATTTCTTTGCTCTGTTAATTCAAGAATGTGAAAAAGATTATTATTATTTAATTCAGTTTTTATTTTACAGTGGCTCAGAAGTTTACATACGTATGGTTAGTATTTTTAATAGTGTTGAGCGAGCACTAAAATGCTCGGGTGCTTGAAGCTCGGGCCAAGCTCGCGGCGATACTCGGGTGCTCGACCCAAGCAACGAGCCCAATGATAGTCTATGGAGACCCGAGCATTTTTGCGTCGGCACCCCCGGCAGTTTGTAGAAAGCCTAAAAAGTGCCCAAAACGATAGTGACAGTGTTCAAAAGACATGGGGACAGCATGGGCATCGCCCCAGGAAGCATTTCTGACCCCCAGGTCACTGCTGTCAACAACGTGGTCAGAGGTATTAAGCCACTTTAACGGGCTCACAATAAAATGTTCAAAAACGAAACTGAAATGGTTTTCCCGTGAAATATGTTAAGGAACATCCTTTCCAGGGTAAAGACTATTGTATAAGGTAAAATAAATAACCAAAAACAAAAATATTCCTCCACACATGGGGCTATGTTCAGAAGTAGCATTTTTTATGTGTTTTTGCACTTTTGTATTGCTTTCAACCGTGACAAATGCATTCACCGGGAAATGTCATTTTAACATTTTACAATCTTATCTGGCCATGTGCTGTGTGACACATGCATACAGTGCTGAAAAGACATGGGAACAGAATGGGGAAGACCCCTGGAAGCATTTCTGACACCCAGGTCACTGCCTAAAAGTGTGCCCATCAGAAGTGATCCTTTCCGCATCAGAAGATGCAGACTTGCAACTATCCCCGTGCAAGTCCTTGCCCAAGGCCAGTGTTCAATTGTACCTCCCCCATTCCTTGCAATGCAAGCGTAAGTATGCAGCCTGCCACCCACCCACCCCCAGGCTGCAATACCATACTGCTAGCTTGCTTGCACTTGAAATTGGGCCTTTTAGGCATGTGGAGGCAGACGCCGGCCACCATGTCATGGCTGCATTGGTGGCCTGGTATCCATACTCAGTCCCCAGCCGGCCGGCGGCCGGGTGTCCACACACGCTCCCCAGCCGCCTGGGGGCAGATGGGTGTCCATAAGCGGTCACCAGCCGCCCCTATTTCTCCTTGGAACATCCCCCCACACACTTTAGTTAGCCCGGCCTGCTTTAGGGCAGCATTGGACAAACCCACCAGAGAACCAGACTCCTCCGGTGGGCCCTGGCTTCTCCATCAGGGGAATTGAGAGTGCCAAGGTGAGGAGCATGATGATGATGATAGAAGCTAGCATCTGCTTTGTTTTCTTGGAATGCAAGCGTAAGTGTGCAACCAAACACCCACCCACCCCCAGGATGCAATACCATACTGCTAGCTTGCACTTAAAATGGGGCCTTTTAGTTTGGAGGAGGCCGAAGATGGCCACTACCTCATGGCTGCTTCGGCAGCGAGGTATCCAAACTCAGTCCCCAGCCACCCGGCGGCCGGGTGTCCACGCTCGGTCTCCAGCCACCAGGGGGCAGCCGGGAGTCCATACACGGTCCCCAGCCACCCCGCAGCTGGGTGTCCACACACGCTGCCCAGCCGCCTGGGGGCGGCCGGGTGTCCATAAACAGTCCCCAGTCGCCCCCATTTCTCCTTCGAACATTCCCCCACACACTTTTCTTAGCCTGGCCTGCTTTAGGCAGCATTGGACGAGCCCACCAGAGAACCAGACTCCTCCGGTGGGCCCTGGCTTCTCCATCAGGGGAATTGAGAGTGCCAAGGTGAGGAGCATGATGATGATGATAGAAGTTAGCATCTGCTTTGTTTTCTTGGAATGCAAGCGTAAGTGTGCAACCAAACACCCACCCACTCCCAGACTGCAATACCATACTGCTAGCTTGCTTGCACTTGAAATTGGGCCTTTTAGGCATGTGGAGGCAGATGCTGGCCACCATGTCATGGCTGCGTCGGCGTCCTGGTATCCATACTCAGTCCCCAGCCGCCCGGCGGCTGGGTGTCCACGGGCGGCCGGGTGTCCATACTCGGTCCCCATCTGCCCCGCGGCCGGGTGTCCACACACGCTCCCCAACCGCCTGGGGGCGGCCTGATGTCCATAAACGGTCCCCAGCTGCCCCTATTTCTCCTAGGAACAGCCCTACACACACTTTTCTTAGCTTGGCCTGCTTTAGAGCAGCATTGGATAAGCCCACCAGAGACCCAGACTCCTCGGGTGGGCTCTGGCTTCTCCATCAGGGGAGTTGAGAGTGCCAAGGTGAGGATCATGATGATGATGATAGAAGTTAGCATCTGCTTTGTTTTCTTGGAATGCAAGCGTAAGTGTGCAACCAAACACCCACCCTCCCCCTGGCTGCAATACCATACTGCTAGCTTGCTTGCACTTGAAATTGGGCCTTTTAGGCATGTGGAGGCAGATGCCGGCCACCATGTCATGGCTGCGTCCGCGGCCTGGTATCCATACTCAGTCCCCAGCCGCCCGGCGGCCGGGTGTCCACGCTCGGTCCCCAGCCGCCAGGGGGCGGCCGGGTGTCCATACTCGGTCCCTAGCCGCCCCACGGCCGGGTGTCCACATACGCTCCCCAGCCGCCTGGGGGAGGCCTGGTGTCCATAAACGGTCCCCAGCCGCCCCTATTTCTCCTTGGAACATCCCTCCACACACTTTTCTTAGCTTGGCCTGCTTTAGAGCAGCATTGGATGAGCCCACCAGAGACACAGTCTCCTCCGGTGGGCCCTGGCTTCTCCATCAGGGGAGTTGGGAGTGCCAAGGTGAGGATCATGATGATGATGATAGAAGTTAGCATCTGCTTTGTTTTATTGGAATGCAAGCGTAAGTGTGCAACCTGGCACCCAGCCACCCCAGGCTGCAATACCACACTGCTAGCTTGCTTGCACTTGAAATTGGGCCTTTTAGGCATGTGGAGGCAGACGCCGGCCACCATGTCATGGCTGCGTTGGCGGCCTGGTATCCATACTCAGTCCCCAGCCGCCCGGCGGTCAGGTGTCCACGCTCGGTCCCCAGCCACCTGGGGGCGGCCAGGTGTCAATTACCGGTCCCCAGCCACCCCTATTTCTCCTTGGAACATCCCCCCACACACTTTTCTTAGCCCGGCCTGCTTTAGGGCAGCATTGGACGAGCCCACCAGAGAACCAGACTCCTCCGGTGGGCCCTGACTTCTCCATCAGGGGAGCTGAGAGTGCCAAGTTGAGGAGCATGATGATGATGATAGAAGTTAGTGTCTGCTTTGTATTCTTGCAATGCAAGCACATATATGTAGTAGCGGCTAGGCCTGATGTGGTCAGCGTTTTGGCGCATATCCTACCTCCTTCGAGGATTGATGGATGTTTTCCTGCAACTATGCCAGTTCTATGTCTCCCCTTAAAACAAAGCTTCAGGTGATGAATGATGGATGAGGTGGTGGCAAAGGAGAAAGAGCAGGAGGAACAGGGACCATTCACATCAGGCCAGTCAATCACACCTGTCTTGTAGGATATGTTTCTGTACCAAAAGGAGTGGTCCGACTACACAGTTAAAGGGCATGCAGTGAGTGCAATGCCTACCAAAAATTTCGAGGCACTCCAATTCCCCTTGGAAATGACATGGTGGTCAGAGGGCCTTAACTAAACCGTTTTTTCCATTTATAGCAACTGGGTCTCCTGTGCACTGTTGGCCTAAGCAGTGAATGGAAGGCTTTCCAAAGATTATGAGGAACTGCAATGCCCCTTGAAACAGACGTGGATTACAGCATACAGCAAACTAAAAACCTTCTACCCATTATTGGGGAGTGGGTCTCCCTTAGGGTTCGCCTATGCATTGAAAAGCAAAAGCTGACTAAAATTAGGAGGAAATGTAATGCCCGTTGGAAGAATGGTGGAGGTCGCAGTGGAATAAAAACACAATATCAATGCCCCTTGGAAAAATGGTGGAGGTCGCAGTAGCTTAACAAGACGGTTTTAATGCCCCTTGGAAGAGCGGTGGAGGTCGCAGTAGCTTAACAAGATGGTTTTAATGCCCCTTGGAGAAGTGGTGGAGGTCGCAGTGGCTTAACAAGACTCTTTTAATGCCCCTTGCAGAAGTGGTGGAGGTTGCAGTAGCTTAACAAGATGGTTTTAATGCCCCTTGGAAGAGTGGTGGAGGTCATAGTAGCTTAAAAAGATGGTTTAAATGCCCCTTGGAAGAGACGTGGAGGTCGCAGTGGAATAAAAAGACAACATCAATGCCCCTTGGAAGAGTGGTGGAGGTCGCAGTAGCTTAAAAAGACGGATTAAATGCCCCTTGAAAGAGATGTGGAGGCCACAGTGGAATAAAAAGACAATATCAATGCCCCTTGGAAGAGTGGTGTAGGTCGCAGTAGCTTAACAAGACGGTTTTAATGCCCCTGGGAAGAGTGGTGAAGGTCGCAGTAGCTTAACAAGACGGTTTTAATGACCCTTGGAAGAGATGTGGAGGTTGCAGTAGCTTAACAAGACTGTTTAAATGCCCCTTGGAAGAGCAATGCAGTACAGCATCTTAAAAACATTATTCCCATTATTTTTGTGAGTGGGTCTCCCATAGCCTTTGCCTATGCCTTCCAAGAAAAAGCTGCCAAAAATTAGGACGGAGGTACTTGCAATGCTGGCAACACGGACCAAGGTCACCCTGGTGGTATAGTGGTGGTGGAGGCTGAGGATAAGGAGAAGAGCAAAATACAGCCAAAATGAGGAAGCGTATACCCATGTGTGGGTGTGAAGCGGTGCATGGGAATACACCTCCCGAAATAACACAGTGGATTTGACTTTATGTTACTCTGCTGTCATTTGGTGGTGATGAGAAGTCTGGCCCAATGCAGCCCTTGTTCATTTTGATAAGGGTCAGCTTGTCAGCATTGTCAGTTGACAGGCGAGTGCGCTTATCAGTTATAATTCCCCCAGCGGCACTAAAAACACTCTCCGATAACACACTAGTGGCAGGGCAGGCCAGGACCTCCAAGGCGTACAGCGCGAGTTCATTCCAAGTGTCCAGCTTGGATACCCAATAATTAAAAAGCACAGAGGAATCACGGAGGATGATGGTACGGTCGACAAGGTACTCCCTCACCATCTTTTGAAACTTTCCACTCCTTGTGAGAGTACCCCGCGCCTCAGGGCCTGTAAGCTGGGCGGGTCTCAGAAAACTGTCCCAGAACGTTGACAGTGTTCCCCTGCCTCTGCTGGATTGGAGTTGCGTCTCGCTCACCTGTAAACCTTGGTTTGGAAACGAACTGTGACTTCTGCCGCTAGCGTGTTCAGATGGGAATTTTTTTAACATTTCTGCAGCTGGGGCCTTCTTTTACAACCCCATTTTTGTAGACCTCTCCACCTCAGGAATAAGAGAGTGAAAGTTCTCCTTGTAGCGGGGGTCTAAAAGTGTCACCAACCAGTAATGACTGTCCCCCAACATTATTACAACGCGAGGGCCACGGTTAAGGCAGCGTAGCATAAAGTCAGCCATGCGTGCCAGACTGGTAACGGGCAAGACTTCCGTGTCCTCACCCAGATGACGACTGACCATGCTCTCCTCCTCCTCCTCCTCCCCCCTGTCCTCAGGCCACCCACGCTGAACCGACGGTATGACAGTTGTACAGGTACTACCGTCTACAGCGCATGATACCAGCTCCTGTTTTTCCTCCTCCTCCTCCTCCTCCTCTCCCTCATTGTCCCCCAATGCACGTTGGGATGAGATGAGGCTGGGCTGTGTGTAATTGCCCGCTACAGGTTCTTGATCCATCGCATCATACTCTGGCTGCAATGCCTCCTCTTTAATTCTCTGCAGAGAACGTTGCAAAAGACAGACAAGTGGGATGCTGATGCTAATGATGGCGTCATCGCCACTCACCATCTTGGTGGACTCCTCAATGTTTGTCAGGATGGTACATATGTCAGACATCCAGGTCCACTACTGAGGTCTTATGTGTGGAGTCTGACCTGAATATTGACGGCCTTGTTACAGCTGGTGATGCGCCCCCAGGGCCGTGGGGTACTCGAAGCCGGGCCTCTGGTTGCCGGGGGATATCACGGTGGCTGGCCCAGTCCGTGACCCAGGGCAGTCAGTGAAATGGGGAAACTACTTTTATATGGGGACTTTTGGGATTTTTCGTGACACCACCTGTGGTGTCTGGTGAGGATCACCAGCGCTGCAACAGTCCTCTGAGGCAGATGATAGGGCAGCTTGTGATGTAATCGCTCCCCACAGGTGGAGCGGGCTTCAGGGCAGCGTGGGGGATGTACTGGATGGCGGTGCAGGGGAAAGATGGCAGGACGGTTCCGGAGGAAGGACGGACACTCACACTGGGGTAAGCTTCATTACCTTTACTGGTGATGCTGCAGGCATGGTCCAGGGTACTGCAGGTGAAGAGCGCACTTCTGGACTCTCCCCAGTGAGCGGGTATAGGGCCTCCTGATCCATTGCTTTACTCTCTAGGCTTCTGGCCTGCCTGGAGCTGGGCCTAGCTTGGTTACTGTCTCTCTCTCTGCACCTGCTGACCTGGTGGTAGGGCCTTCTCTTTGGAGATCACTCTCCCTGGACGATGGGACTTCTGTGACTCCTGGCTCTGGTACTACAATCAGCATTAGGTGGACCTGGGACCTGTAGTTCTCGAGGGGTTCCGGTGGTTCCTACTGGGTATAAGGAGTCCCTGTAGGCGCGGACCCGGTGTCCGGTATATAAATCGGGCTGAGCTTACTATGCTCCTCTGCCCCTTTAGTTCCACTCTCCTTTTCTCCTCGCCATCGACCACACTCGGGACCCTCACTCGACCTTCCCTTTATATACCCTAACGGGCTCCCTCTGCTAGTCTGAGGTGGAAGGTGGAGGTGTATGAATGTAGTGAGGGCCTCTTGTGGAGAAGTCCATCCATGCACCCTTCTGGGTTCTGTGGCACCAATGCACAGCAGGGCCGCCACATTCCCCCTTAGTAAAACTCAGTACTCCTAGACTGAAGCAATTTTCAAAACAGGTTAAACAATAACTCTTCCCTTTATGGGAGGCACATCTCTTGCAAGTCTTACAAGATAATGGTGTCCATCTCACCAGTGAAAGAATATGAGGCACATGAGGGACCCACCTGAAAACGCTCAACATAGGCCCTGGGCATGGCTACAGGGCATAGGTGATCCAGGTGCTGGATCATGTCTTCCGCCACGCCAAACGGGTTTTTGTTCCGTGGTCGACTCAACTCACAGTCCTCAGCCCAAAAACTCTTGTGTATGTAGTTGCACTCCCTGGTGTGCCCCTTAGTTGACCACGGAACATGGAGTCTTTTATATATATATACCCTTACGGGTAACTAAATGCAGCAGAAAAGTGTCCATGTCACCTAAATTGTCCATTGTAAGGCAAAATAAGTTAATACATACATGAAAATTACACAAGAATAACATATACCAAGGGGCAACTATTTATACTGTCAGAGTTTCTCTTTCTATTCTCTATATCTGACAGGGGTCTGACCTTGTGTGCTACGTGTTGATCTACGTAGTACTGGGATGCGTGTGGTACTGGTGTTTGTACTACCTCCCATTCTGTCAGTTCTAGGTGTGGAGGAACCGCAATGCTGATTTGACCTCTCTATGGGACTTGCAAGTGTACCATTGTCTGGGCCTTCTTGCTCTGCTCCAACCAGGGATCCTTCTTCCAGGGATTCTTCCTGAGTAGGCTCTTCTGGGGCACTTACAGGTTCTACTTGCTGTGGAGGGTCTTCTGGCTGTTGGTAGAAGGGGATCACAGGTATTATCACTGCTCCTCCTAGTTGGGGCCAATCTGCCGGGAAATCTCCTAATTCAGTATGTATCACTGCTTCTTTAGGCTCCTCCGGTACGATGAGAGGCACTTCTTCCTGGGGCTTTAGCAGACCTGGACACAACTTCAGATGGTCTCTAGATACCGTTGCAGTCGTTCTTCCTCCGTCCTTGGTAATTAAACAGGTCTTCCTGTTGTCAAATCTTGAATTTAACACAGTGTAGGGTTCCCTCTCCCACTGGTCATCAAGTTTGTAGTTTCTTCTTTTTCCCTTTAGCACAAGTTCTCCAGGTGTAAAGACTTCTGCTGGTGCACTCTTGTTGTACTGTGCTTTCTGCTTGTCTCTTACCCTATTCAGACTGTCTTCGACACAGGCCTGTACTCTCCTGTACTGCTCCTGTCGCATCGTATCCCAGTCTTCAGTGGACATATCAGCCTCGGGTTCTACTACACCAAGCTCCAGCTCCATGGGCAACTTTCCGGGTCTTGCTCGCATGAGATATGCTGGAGTATAATTGGTGGAACTCACAGGTATGTGGTTGTACAGATCTACCAGGTCAGGTAGCTTGTCTGGCCACTGGTTTCTTTCTTCTAGCGGTAGGGTCTTCAACACGTCGATGACGATGTTATTCATCTTTTCACATAACCCATTGGTTTGGGCGTGGTACGGTGTAGTCCGAATCTTCTTACACCCGTACAGATGGCAGAGCTCCTTGAACAATTGGTCTTCGAAGGCAGGGCCTTGATCTGTCAGCACCTGCTCCGAGTATCCATGGGGCCTGCAGAAGTACGCCTGAAACGTCTTCGCCGCAGTTTCTGCAGTCAGATCCTTGACGGGGGCGACCACCAGGAACCGGGAGTAGTGATCCACCTGGTCAGGGCATAGCAATATCCTGACCTGCTGGGTGACAGCTTGACATGATCCAGGGTCATGATCTCCAAGGGTCGGGTTGTCTTGATGGGTTGCAGGGGTGCCTTCTGGCTGCTGTAGTCTTTTCCTCTGAGGCTACAGGGTCCACAATTCCGGCACCATCTCTCTATGGAGCTGCGCATTCCAACCCAATAAAACCGACCTTTCAGCAGGGTTTCTAGCTTCTTCCAGCCAAAGTGCACTGCTTGATCGTGGTAGGCCTCCAACACCATCTGGATGTCCGTCCTGGGCACTACGATCTGCCATACCATCTCACGGGTCCTATGGTTGACGCACCTTCGGCACAGCTTCTCTCTATAGATAAACAGCCGGCTTCTCTCATTCCACAGTTGCTTGGCTTGTGGAGACGCATCCTTCTCCAGGGAGGAACCTTCCTGGGTTATAAATTCTTTAATACGGCTGGCAACCGGGTTGCTGTCCGGGGTCTCCTTCCAGCTGTGGTGAGGCAAAGGGTTTAACGTCTTACTGCGATGCCCCCTGGAGGCTCGTGGCTCGTGGACCATTCCATTACGGTGGAAGGTTGGTAGCTCAATCTCCTCCAGGTCATCCACTTCTTCTTCAGTATCCGACTGGTGCGGCATCCTGGACAGGGCATCGGCTTTGGCATTCTTGCGGCCTGCCCGGTACTTAATGGTGAACTGGTAGTTTGACAGCCGAGCCATCCATCGTTGTTCCATGGCTCCTAACTTGGCTATTTCTAGATGAGTCAAGGGGTTATTATCAGTGTAGGCAGTGAACTTGCTGGAGGCTAGGTAGTGCTTGAACCGCTCGGTGATGGCCCAGACCAGGGCCAGGAACTCCAACTTGAAGCTGCTATAGTGTTCTGGGTTCCTCTTGGTCGGGCGGAGCTTCCTGCTTGCATAGGCGATCACCTTCTCTCGACCATTCTGCTTCTGACTTATCACAGCTTCTAATCCCTCGTTGCTGGCATCAGTGTACAGCAGAAACGGTTGGCTGTAGTCAGGGTAGGCTAGGATCTCTTCTCCGGTCAGGGTCTCCTTCATCACCTTAAAGGATTCAGCTTGCTCCTTACCCTACTGGAACCGGGGGTTTCTGCCTCTCCCGGACTGTCCTACCAGGAGATCATGCAAAGGCGCCGCTTTCTTGGTATAGTCCTTCACAAACCTCCGGTAATACCCGACTAGTCCCAGGAACTGACGTACCTCCTTGAGGCTCTTTGGCTCCGGCCATTTCTGGATGGCAGTGACATTCTCCGGGTCCGGTGCTACTCCTTCTGGACTGACGATGTGCCCCAGGTACTGTACCTTTTGCTTGAGCAGGTGGCACTTGGAGGGCTTCAGTTTCATCCCATACCTCCACCAGGTGCTTCAAATGGTCTTCGTACGTTTTTGAGTACACTATCACGTCATCCAGGTATAGCAGTACAGTCTCGAAGTTGCGTTGTCACAGGTTGCACTCCATCAATCTCTGGAACGTTCCGGGGGCGTTGCAGAGTCCAAACGGCATACTGTTGAACTCACAGAGTCCCATCGGGGTAGTGAAAGCCGTCTTCTCCCGATCCTCCTCAGCAACAGCTACTTGCCAGTACCCACTAGTGAGGTCAAGGGTGGAGAAGTAATTTGCAGACTTTAATGCAGCCAGGGATTCCTCTATACAGGGCAAAGGGTATTCATCTTTGTGTGTTATGCGATTTACCTGTCTGTAATCTACACACATTCTCATGCTTCCGTCCTTTTTCCTGACTAGGACCAGGGGAGCTGCCCAGGGACTACAGCTATCCCTTACTACCCCTGCCTTCTTCTTGTCGTGCAACATCTCCTTCGCCTTCTGGTAGTGTGCTGGTGGTATGGGCCTGTAACGTTCTTTGATGGGTGGATGGTCACCTGTGGGTATATGGTGTTGTACCCTTTTAATCCTCCCAAAGTCAAGTGGGTGTTTACTGAATACCTGCTCGTATTCCTGAACCACCCGGTGTATACCCTGCTTCTGATGGGCAGGAGTGGTGTCTGTCCCAACATGGAGCTGTTGACACCAATCCTCCACCTGGGTTCCCGGGTCATTATCCTTCACTTCGGCTGGTGAGGTTAAGGACTCCGCCATGTGTAAGGAGTTGTTATCTACTGTGTACAGTTTGGCAACAGTGGCATAGCGTGGTAATCTAATCTCGTCCTCCCCATAGTTTAGGTGGTGTACGGGCACCCTCCCATTGCGTACATCCACCACCCCTCTGGCAGTCAAGAGTGTAGGTCTATGCTCCGAACTAAGGGGCTCTACTACCGCCTGGTAGCTCCGTCCTTTGAGACCTATTGCTGCTCTACACCAAATCAGCATCTCACTCATCGGGAGGATCACAATAGGTATCGGGTCTGTCACCCGTACATTACCAATTTCACCACCTGATAGCTTTACCTGTTGCTGGTACATAAGGGCTCGGATCTCTTTCTGGAGCACCCTCCTCTGCCCTGGTCTGGAGGTGTCAGCCATCTGTTGGAGCAAGAACAACACTTCTCCCAAACAGTTGCTAACAATATTTGTGCCAAGTACCATATACAAGTCTGTATCATCAGGATTAGTGTCTACGACAATTAGTCCCTGGTCCTTCAGTTCCACTCTTCCCACCTTTACTGCAACATCCTTAACCCCGACTAGGTTAAGGGGGAGGCCATTAGAGGCATACACGGAAAGGTTTGGAGCTGGCGGGCTAAGTTCGTCTCTGGACCAGAACCTTTTGTAGAGGACATCAGGCATGATGGTTACCTGAGATCCTGTTTCCAGCAGGGCAGGTGTCGCGATGTCGTCCATCACAATAGACAGGAAAGGTCTTCCTCCCACGAACCGGCGGTACCAGTTTGATGGGCCTGGTTGGTCTACTCCTGGGTGTCGGCCTTCGGACCCAGGGTTTCCTCATTTAAAGGGCAGGTCCGCGTGGTGTGGCCTGCTTTCTGGCAGCGATAGCAGATGAACTCTCCTGGAGGGCAACGTTGGTCGTGGGTCCTCTCACCGGGTGGCATTGTCCTCCTATGGGGTGGTGTTGTCCTCTTTCTTCTTCTCATCCAGGGGACATCCTCAGGGCTATCGGCTAGCAGGATCCTCCCTTAAGGCTCATGCTCCGTCTGTAGCCGCAGGGTGCTCATGACAGTGGCCAGGGTTTTACTTAAATGGCGCACTTCAGAGCGCAAGCTGTCCAGCTTGCTAGGGGGCACTGTTTGCATCCTTGTTTCGGCCGTTAGTGAAGGAGCTGTGGTTGCTGCAGGCATTGGGGTGACCCCACCCTGGCAACGCTGGATAGCAGTGTCTGTTGTTTCCAGGGGCTGCAGGCCCTTTATAGCCATGTCCTTAAAGGTGTCTAAGGCCCACCACCGTACAGTTCTGCTCTCCTCCTGGGACTTCAACCCCCGGATGAACTGTTCCGTCAGCATTTTATTTTCCTCATGGATGCTGGCTCAACTAACTTGATTCAGGGCCCGCAGGGCCTCCTGCAAACGCCAGGCATAGTCCCGGATACTGTCCTCGAGTTTCTGGACACACTGGTAGAACCTCATCCGGAGATCTGTCTCAGTGCGGTTTTCAAACGCTGTTTGCAATCTTTTAAAGATGATGGACACCGATTCTTGGTCTGCGGCTGGCCAGGTTTCCACTTCTCGCTCAGCGACACCAATCAATTGTCCCAACACTACAGCGGCTCTCTGCTTGCCAGTCACAGAATACATATCCAGTATGCCGCATATTTTCCTCTTGAATCCGGACAGTGTGTCCAGTTTACCATTATACTGGGGGAACTACTTTGCTCCAGGGATATACGGCAGGGACATAGGTATCAACGGAGTTACAACCCCTGCTGGTGGAGTGGCCGCTCCGGCCTGTGCAGCACCGGGCGCAGATTGGGCATCAGGAGCATTATCCGGTGCTCCGGCGGCTTGCTGGTCGTTGGCCATTGTTGCGCCACCCTAGTGAACCGGAACCTACCTTCTTCCACAGGTAGGCCGCAGCTCCGGGCGACGGTCTTCTTTCAGGACCTTGCGTCGCTTGCGTCTGACGTCAGAGCGTCCTCTGGCTCCTTCCAGGACCTGACGCTTCCTGGTACAACGTCAGGGGCGGGGCGTCTCCTGGGTTTCGCACGCTTCCAACAGTTACGCCCCCCCTTCTTCCTACGCGGCAACAGGAAAAATGGCGGATATGTTGGGAAAACTTCACCACAGTGAGTAACAAAGTCTTTTAAGGCCCACAGTACCCGGTGGCAACGGGCACGAGATCCTGTTCGTAACGCCAGAACATGATGCGCCCCCAGGGCCTTGCGGTACTCGGCAGCCGGGCCTCTGGTTGCCGGGGGATATCACGGTGGCTTGCCCAGTTCGTGACCCAGGGCGGTCAGTGAAATGGGGAAACTACTTTTATATGGGGACTTTTGGGATTTTTCGTGATGCCACCTGTGGTGTCTGGTGAGGATCACCAGCACTGCAACAGTCCTCTGAGGCATATGATAGGGCAGCTTGTGATGGAATCACTCCCCACAGGTGGGGGATGTACTGGATGGCGGTGCAGGGGAGAGACGGCAGGACGGTCCCGGAGGAAGGGCGGACACTCACACTGGGGTAAGCTTCATTACCTTTACTGGTGATGCTGCAGGCACGGTCCAGGGTACTCCAGGTGAAGGGCGCACTTCTGGACTCTTCCCAGTGAGCGGGTATAGGGCCTCCTGATCCATTGCTTTACTCTCCAGGCTTCTGGCCTGCCTGGAGCTGGGCCTAGCTTGGTTACTGTCTCTCTCTGCACCTGCTGACCTGGTGGTAGGCCCTTCTCTTTGGAGATCACTCTCCCTGGACGCTGGGACCTCTGTGACTCCTGGCTCTGGTACTACAATCAGCATTAGGTGGACCTGGGACCTATAGTTCTCCAGGGGTTCCGGTGGTTCCTACTGGGTATAAGGAGTCCCTGTATGTGCAGACCCGGTGTCCGGTATATAAATCGGAGTGAGCTTACTATGCCCCCCTGCCCCCTTAGTTCCATTTTCCTTTTCTCCTCTCCGTCGACCACACTCAGGGCCCTCACTACTTGGCAGCTGGCGTGCTGCATCTTCACCGCTCTCTGAGTGTCGGCATGCTCTCAGCTCACTCAGAGCTGTGTTCCTCTCTGAACACTCACTGGTGAATCACTTCTAGACTGAGCTGCCTGGCTCCACCTTCCCTTTATATATCCCTAACGGGCTCCCTCTGGTGGTCTGAGGTGGAAGGTGGAGTTGTATGAATGTAGTGAGGGCCTGTTGTGGAGAAGTCCATCCATGCATCCTTCTGGGCTCTGTGGCACCAATGCGCAGCAGGGGCACCACACTGGTACTCCACAACTGCTCTCTTCTGCTCACAAATCCTTTGCAACATGTGGAGAGTAGAGTTCCATCGTGTGGGGACATCACACACCAGTTGATGTGCCGGAAGCTGCAAACGCTGCTGCAACACAGCAAGGGCAGCGGAAGCTGTAGCCGACTTGCGAAAATGAGCTGACAGGCGACATACTTTAACGAGCAGATCTGGCCACTCGGGGTACGATTTAAGAAACCGCTGAACCACGAGGTTAAGCACATGAGCCAGGCATGGTATGTGTGTGATCTCGTCTCGCCTCAGAGCCGCCACCAGGTTACGGCCATTGTCACACACGACCATGTGTGGATGTAGGTTCAGCGGTCTCAGCCACAGATCTGCCTGCTCTTTCACAGCTGTCCACAACTCACAAGCAGTGTGAGGTTTATCATCTAAGATTATGAGCTTCAGCACAGCCTGTTGCCACTTGGCTGACGCAGTACTGCAGTGCTTCCAGCTTGTAACTGATGTGGTGATATCTGAGATGGAGGCTGAACATGAGGCGGAGGAGGAGGATGATGCGCAGGAGCTGTACACTGAGGGGGCAACTCTGACTGACATAGGGCCCGCAATCCTCGGTGTAGGGAGGATGTGTTCTGTCCCAAGGTCCGACTGGGTCCCAGGTCCACTATGTTTACTCAGTGTGCAGTCAGGGAGATGTACCGTCTCTGGCCACAAGCATTTGTCCACGTGTCCGTTGTCAGGTGGACTCTCTCAGTAACTGCATTGTTGAGGGCACGGCAGATGTTTTGGGACACGTGCATGTGTAGTGCGGGGATGGCACACCGGGCAAAATAGTGTCGGCTGTGGACCGAGTACCGAGGGACGGCCACCACCATAAGGTTGCGGAAGGATTCCGTCTCCGCTAGCCTAAAATGCAGCTTCCAACGCAAGCAGTCGTGAAATGTGCGAATTTAGGACTGTGGCCTGTGGGGCATTGGCTGCGAATTTGTGCTTTCATTCAAAGCTTTGGGATATGGACAATTGAACGCTGCGGTTGGACGTGGACGTGGACGTTGATGCTGTTTCTTGAGAAACTGCCATAACAAGTGAAGACTGAGAGGAGGGGGCATCTTTGCATGCAGTATGGACAGGGGATTGCCTTGCACGCACAACAAGGGGTTCTATTACACACACAACAGCGGAAGAAGCAGTGGTGACACCCGCTGACACTGGTCGTGGACCCTGGGGTTTTTGACCCACAAAGTCGGGTGCTTTGCTGACATGTGCCTGATCATGCTGGTAGTGGTCAGGCGGGTAGTTTTGTCACCTCTGCTGATGCTGGCATGCCAGGTGGTACAAATGGCCTTTTTGGGGTTATCAGCAGTATCTTTAAAAAAATTCCAGACTCTGGAAGACCTACCGGTTGTACTTGCAACGTCCCTCATGTTGGTGTTACGGGGAACTGTTGCCCGCGTTCTGTGTGCAGCCACCACACTGCTTCTTCCTGCCTGTTGGGGTACTCTGCCTCCCTCACCCTGTGTGCTGCTGGCCTCGCTCTGCGTGTCCTCCTGCCACGTTGGGTCAGTTACTAGTAGTGTTGAGCCACCCCCGTAGTGTTCGGGTTCGGTTCGGTTCGTCGAACACCGGGATGTTCGAGGAACTGTTCGTCGAACTGTTCGTCGAACACCTTAGAACACAATCGAACACCGTTAAAACCAATGGCAGGCAAACAAAAACACATAGAAACACATAGAAAACACCTGCAAAGGTGTCCAAAAGCTGACAAACTGCTCAGAAGACACTCTCTTTAAAAAAGCCGGCCGGCAAATTCAGCAGCGGCATACACCGGTACCCGACAATTTAGGCAAGAAGGAATAGAGCATCACACATAGATTAGATAGATAGAAACATGTCAGTCACACATATAAGAAGCACAGTGACAGTGTTGGTTACTGCACTTGTCATTTAGTGTAAAGGATTTATTAAAAAAAATATTAGTGTTTTCATGCACTGTCTCTTTAAAAAAGCCGGCCGGCAATTCAGCATCTGTACCCGACAATTTAGAACAGAAAGAATAGAGCTTCACACATAGATTAGATAGATAGAAACATGTCAGTCACATATATAATAAGTACAGTGATAGTGATGCTTACTGTACTTGTCATTTAGTGTAAAGGATTTATTTAAAAAAATAATAGTGTTTTCATGCACTGTCTCTTTAAAAAAGCCGGCCGGCAATTCAGCAGCGGTACCCGACAATTTAGAACAGAAAGATAGAGCATCACACATAGATTAGATAGATAGAAACATGTCAGTCACATATATATGAAGTACAGTGATAGTGTTGGTTACTGTACTTGTCATTTAGTATTAAAATAAAGGATTTATTATTAAAAAAATTGGCGTGGGGTTCCCCTTAATTTTAGGCTCTAGCGGAGGTTAAGCAGACGGCTGGGGCAGATGTTTGAAGCCTGGGAAGGGGGTAATACCCACGGAGCTTCCCAGGCTACTAATATCAGCCCCCAGCTGAATACATAGCCTTTACTAGCTATTAAAATGGGGGACCCCCCAAAAAAAATGACGTGGGGTCCCCCCTAATTTAATAGCTAGCAAAGGCTAGGCAGACAGCTGGGGGCTGATATTAATAGCCCAGGAAGGGAGCCATGAATATTGGCCCCCTCCCAGGCTAGAAACACCAGCCGTCAGCCGCCCCAGAAATGGCGCATTCATAGGATGCGCCAATTCTGGCACTTAGCCTCGCTCTTCCACGCTGCCCTGGTGCGGTGGCAGGGGGTAATAGGGTTGGGGTTGATGTCAGCTTATAATGCCAGCTGACATCAAGCCCAGGTTAGTAATGGAGAGGCGTCTATAAGACACCCCCATTACTAACCCCATAGTCAAAGTTAAAAAAAACACAAACACCCAGAATAAAGTCCTTTAATTGAAATAAAGACACAATTCTTTATTGTTCTAAATTAAACCATACTTACCATCACGCCCATTCCAGCTGAAGCCAACGATCTCCTGCAATAAAAGAAAAATAATAAAGCAACCTCATCCTTACCTTTCCATGGTTCCCACGACAGCTTCAGCTCTGCTACATCGAGATGACAGGCTGGACCGCAGCAGAACGCTGCCATCCAGCCTGTCATCCCGCAGACACTGAGAAGCGCAGGCTTGCTTGTGCTGCTCAGCGTCTCTCTGTGACGACATCCAGATGAGCCGAGTTCATGTCCAATGAACTCGGCTCACCTCATGCACGTCACTGACAGCGTGGGAAAATTCTCACGCTGAAGCGCTGATTGCAGGAGAATTTTCCCACGCTGTCAGTGACGTGCAGGAGGTGAGCTGAGTTCATTGGACATGAGCTCACCTCATGCACATCACTGACAGCGTGGGAGAATTCTCCTGCACTCAGCACTTCAGCGTGAGAATTTTCCCACGCTGTCAGTGACGTGCATGAGGTGAGCCGAGTTCATTGGACATGACCTCGGCTCATCTGGATGCCGTCACAGCGAGACAGTGAGGAGCGCAAGCATGCCTGCTCTTCTCAGTGTCTGCGGGATGACAGACTGGATGGCAGCGTTCTGCTGCGGTCCAGCCAGTCATCTCGATGTAGCAGAGCTGAAGCTGTCGTGGGAACCATGGAAAGGTAAGGATGAGGTTGGTTTATTATTTTTCTTTTATTGCAGGAGATTGTTGGCTTCAGCTGGAATGGGTGTGATGGTAAGTATGGTTTAATTTAGAACAATAAAGAATTGTGTCTTTATTTCAATTAAAGGACTTTATTCTGGGTGTTGTGTTTTTTTTAAATACTTTACTAGAAATTCATGGCGGTCATGTCTAATACTTGCGTGACCCCATGAATTTTGGGCTTGGGGCCAGCTGATAATACCAAGCTGGCCCTAACCCCTTTATTACCCAGTGAGCCACCGCACCAGGGCCCTGGATGAGTTGGGTACAGCGCCAGAAGATGGCGCTTCTATGAACGCGCCATTTTCCGGGGTGGCTGCGGACTGCAATTTGTAGCGGGGGGGGGTCCAGAAAGCTTGGGCCTCCCTGCGCTGCAGATTCCAGCCCCCAGCTGCCTAGTTGTACCTGGCTGGACACAAAAATAGGGCGAAGCCCCACATACTTTTTTTTTAATTATTTCATGAAATTCATGAAATAATTAAGAAAAAAAGGCCTTCCCTATATTGTTGTGTCCGGCCAGGTACAAATAGGCAGCTGGTGGTTGGGGGCAGCCCGTTCCTGCCTGCTGTACCTGGCTGGACACAAATATAGTGCGAAGCCCCACTTCAATTTTTTTTAATTATTTCATGAAATTCATGAAATAATTAAGAAAAAAAGGGCTTCCCTATATTGTTGTGTCCGGCCAGGTACAAATAGGCAGCTGGTGGATGGGGGCAGCCCGTTCCTGCCTGCTGTACCTGGCTGGACACAAATATAGTGCGAAGCCCCACTTCAATTTTTTTTAATTATTTCATGAAATTCATGAAATAATTAAGAAAAAAAGGGCTTCCCTATATTGTTGTGTCCGGCCAGGTACAAATAGGCAGCTGGTGGATGGGGGCAGCCCGTTCCTGCCTGCTGTACGTGGCTGGACACAAATATAGTGCGAAGCCCCGCTTCAATTTTTTTAAATTATTTCAGGAAATTCATGAAATAATTTAAAAAAAATTGACGTGGGGCTTCGCACTATATTTGTGTCCAGCCAGGTACAGCAGGCAGGAACGGGCTGCCCCCAACCACCAGCTGCCTATTTGTATCTGGCCGGACACAACAATATAGGGAAGCCCTTTTTTTCTTAATTATTTCATGAAATAATTTAAAGAAAATTGACGTGGGGCTTCGCCCTGTTTTTGTGTCCAGCCAGGTACAACTAGGCAGCTGGGGGCTGGAATCCGCAGCGCAGGGAGGCCCAAGCTTTCTGGGCCACCCCCGCTGCAAATTGCAGTCCGCAGCCACCCCGGAAAATGGCGCGTTCATAGAAGCGCCATCTTCTGGCGTTGTACCCAACTCATCCAGGGCCCTGATGCGGTGGCTCACTGGGTAATAAAGGGGTTAGGGCCAGCTTGGCATTATCAGCTGGCCCTAAGCCCGAAATTCATGGGGTCACGCCAATATTAGACATGACCACCATGAATTTCTAGTAAAGTATTTAAAAAAAACACAACACCCAGAAAAAAGTCCTTTAATTGAAATAAACACACAATTCTTTATTGTTCTAAATTAAACCATACTTACCATCACGCCCATTCCAGCTGAAGCCAACGATCTCCTGAAATAAAAGAAAAATAATAAAGCAACATCATCCTTACCTTTCCATGGTTCCCATGACAGCTTCAGCTCTGCTACATCGAGATGACAGGCTGGACCGCAGCAGAACGCTGCCATCCAGCCTGTCATCCCGCAGACACCGAGAAGCGCAGGCTTGCTTGCGCTCCACAGTGTCTCTCTGAGAGGGCATCCAGATGAGCCGAGTTAATGTCCAATGAACTCGGCTCACCTCATGCACGTCACTGACAGCGTGGGAAAATTCTCCTGCACTCAGCGCTTCAGCGTGGGAGAATTCTCACACTGAAGCGCTGAGTGCAGGAGAATTCTCCCACGCAGTCAGTGACGTGCAGGAGGTGAGCTGAGTTCATTGGACATGAGCTCACCTTATGCACGTCACTGACAGCGTGGGAAAATTCTCCTGCACTCAGCGCTTCAGCGTGGGAGAATTCTCACGCTGAAGCGCTGAGTGCAGGAGAATTCTCCCACGCTGTCAGTGACGTGCAGGAGGTGAGCTGAGTTCATTGGACATGAGCTCACCTTATGCACGTCACTGACAGCGTGGGAGAATTCTCCTGCACTCACCGCTTCAGCGTGAGAATTTTCCCACGCTGTCAGTGACGTGCATGAGGTGAGCCGAGTTCATTGGACATGAACTCGGCTCATCTGGATGTCGTCACAGAGAGACGCTGAGCAGCGCAAGCAAGCCTGCGCTTCTCAGTGTCTGCGGGATGAGAGGCTGGATGGCAGCGTTCTGCTGCGGTCCAGCCTGTCATCTCGATGTAGCAGAGCTGAAGCTGTCGT
The DNA here is from genome assembly GCF_046119375.1 of Phyllobates terribilis. Taxonomy (NCBI): domain Eukaryota; kingdom Metazoa; phylum Chordata; class Amphibia; order Anura; family Dendrobatidae; genus Phyllobates; species Phyllobates terribilis. Next base: position 366,082,862 of record NW_027362762.1, on the reverse strand, counting down.
GGGAACCATGGAAAGGTAAGGATGAGGTTGCTTTATTATTTTTCTTTTATTGCAGGAGATCGTTGGCTTCAGCTGGAATGGGCGTGACGGTAAGTATGGTTTAATTTAGAACAATAAAGGATTGTGTCTTTATTTCAATTAAAGGACTTTATTCTGGGTGTTTGTGTTTTTTTTAACTTTGACTATGGGGTTAGTAATGGGGGTGTCTTATAGACGCCTCTCCATTACTAACCTGGGCTTGATGTCAGCTGGCATTATAAGCTGACATCAACCCCAACCCTATTACCCCCTGCCACCGCACCAGGGCAGCGTGGAAGAGCGAGGCTAAGTGCCAGAATTGGCGCATCCTATGAATGCGCCATTTCTGGGGCGGCTGACGGCTGGTGTTTCTAGCCTGGGAGGGGGCCAATATTCATGGCTCCCTTCCTGGGCTATTAATATCAGCCCCCAGCTGTCTGCCTAGCCTTTGCTAGCTATTAAATTAGGGGGAACCCCACGTCATTTTTTTGGGGGGTCCCCCATTTTAATAGCTAGTAAAGGCTATGTATTCAGCTGGGGGCTGATATTAGTAGCCTGGGAAGCTCCGTGGGTATTACCCCCTTCCCAGGCTTCAAACATCTGCCCCAGCTGTCTGCTTAACCTCCGCTAGAGCCTAAAATTAAGGGGAACCCCACGCCAATTTTTTTAATAATAAATCCTTTATTTTAATACTAAATGACAAGTACAGTAACCAACACTATCACTGTACTTCATATATATGTGACTGACATGTTTCTATCTATCTAATCTATGTGTGAAGCTCTATTCTGTCTGTTATAAATTGTCGGGTACCGCTGCTGAATTGCCGGCCGGCTTTTTTAAAGAGACGGTGCATGAAAACACTATTATTTTTTTTGATAAATCCTTTACGCTAAATGACAAGTACAGTAAGCAACACTGTCACTGTACATCGTATATATGTGGCTGACATGTTTCTATCTATCTAATCTATGTGTGAAGCTCTATTCTGTCTGTTATAAATTGTCGGGTACCGCTGCTGAATTGCCGGCCGGCTTTTTTAAAGAGATGGTGCATGAAAACACTATTATTTTTTTTGATAAATCCTTTACGCTAAATGACAAGTACAGTAAGCAGCACTTTCACTGTACTTCGTATATATGTGGCTGACATGTTTATATCTATCTAATCTATGTGTGAAGCTCTATTCTTTCGGTTCTAAATTGTCGGGTACCGGTGTATGCCGCTGCTGAATTGCCGGCTTTTCATGTTTCACTGTTGGCACTGTTCCCATCGATTTGGGCAATCACTGTAATGCCACAGCCACAATGGCTGTGGCATTACAGTGAGTGGCAGACAATCCCTGCATGATTGGTGCTCTAAATAGCGCCAGACATGCAGGACACGCTTTTGGTGCACGAACAGTTATCGAACATAATCTCGAACAGCCGAATTTTTTGCAAATCGTTCGGGTTCGTCGAACAACTCGAACACCGCCCAAAACAGCTCGAATTTGAGATTGGCGAACAGTTCTAGTCGAACACCGCTCATCTCTAGTTACTAGATCATCCACCACCTCCTCCTCTTCCACTTGTGCACCACGATCCTCCTCCTCACTTCATGGCAATTGTGTCTCGTCATCATCCACCTCTTGTGACAAATTGCCAGAGTCGACTTCCTGTGGCCGTGGCTGTTCAAATATTTGGGCATCGCTAGATGGGATCTCCTCTTCCACCACTTCAAGCGGAGCAGGAGAGGGGCACAAATATGGAAATAGACCAGTGAACAGCTCTTCAGAGTGTCCAAGTGTTGGATCAGTTGCTGTCTGACGACACTCGGCATGGTGGGAGGAAGGAGCATCAGGGTGAGGAGGAGTATGCGGTCGAGACTCATGGCTACTAAAACTTGACCGTTTGGAAGACAGACTGGAGTTGGTTGTGCCCAGGTAACTGGAAGTATTATCTGCTATCCAATTAATAACCTGTTCACACTGATCAGTTCGAAATACTGGTGTTGTAGTGTGGTTCCCTAGTAATTCGGTCAGGAAGTGGGAGCGATAAGATGTGGCTGTTGGTTGTGGCACATTTTCACCTTGGCCACGGCCTCGTCCTCTACACGCACCATCACCAGAACGTCCAGTTCCACGTCCCTTGCCACGCGCCTTGCACATTGTAAATGAAGTAAAATAGCTTACACTCGCACTATCAAGGGAAAAAGGGTAATAAAAAGTATATTAGAACAGTGTAAGAGGAAAACCACAGTTCTATTTCTCTGGACTACGACAGAATCTTTTAAACAGATATATTTGTGACTGAACAGACAGGGAGACACTATTTTTTTTTTTACGTAAAACAGGCCAAAAGCTGGATAATACAGAGATTTGAACCGTGGAACTGCAAAACCACAGTTCTAATTTACTGGCGTATACCAGACTTTTTTTAATAGATATATTTGGGGCTGAACAGTCAGCAACACACTCAAACTGTTTTTTTTATGTAAAAAACACCCAAAAGTGGATAATACAGAGATTTGAACCGTGGAACTGCAAAACCACAGTTATATTTTTGTGGCCTACACCAGAATCTTTCAAACATAAATATTTGTGTCTGAACAATCAGGGAGACACTATTACGTTTTTTTTTTACAGCAAAAAATGCCCAAAACAGGATAATACAGAGATTTGACCCGTGGAACTGCAAAACCACAGTTATATTTTTCTGGCCTACACCAGACTCTTTTAAACAGATATATTGGTGTCTGACCAGTCAGGGAGACACTATTACAGTTTTTTTTATGGCAAAAAATGCCAAACACAGGATAATACAGAGATTTGACCCATGGAACTGCAAAACCACAGTTCTATTTTTCTGGCCTACACCAGACTCTTTTAAACAGATACATTGGTGTCTGAACAGTCACAGACACACTCAATTTTTTTTTTCGCGGGGGCGGGGGATACCAAAAGGTTAATAAGACGCGTATTTGGACAGTCTGACTGAGGAAAAAAAAAATACAGGATTTAGATGAAAAAAATAATAATTTTTCCTGGCCCCTGAGACCGAGGTGATCAGTCTAGCAATTTTACCAACAGGAGCACACAGGACTGTAATGCAGCGTTTGCTGGTATAACCACTGCATCTCCTATACAGCCTGCCGGCCTGCCTAATATCTGGGATGGATATTTGTCCTGAGAAAGACTGTTTGTTTGATTTTGCAGGCTTTAGAGACCCTACACTAACTATTTTGGAGTATAAATCTCTCCCTAGCTCAACAGCACTGATCCTACAGCGACTGTGTCCAAGATGGCGGCGCCCGGTTTTAAATACTCAAGGTGACGCTGTGCGGCCAGCCAATCACTGTAATGCCCACAAACAACATGGCTGCGGCATTCCAGTGACTGGCTGGCAATCCCTGCATGTTCATTGGCTCTGTAAAGAGCGCCAAACGTGCAGGGCGGAGACCCGAGCTCCCGCCCGAGTAACCCGGAAATGCTCGGTGCTCAGCGAACATCCCGAGTAGTGAGATGCTCGGGCGAGTACCGAGCAGTGTCGAGCATGCTCGCTCAACACTAATTTTTAACATTGCCTTAAAAATTGGATACTGACATTTTTATTAACCCCTTCTTGACATACCATGTACAGTTACATCATATGTCACATCTCCACCCACTGCCTCTGTAAATCTCTAACACAGGCATTTAATGCACACTGACCATTGCGCATGTCATTTCATGAGGCCATTAGTGCGCCCGCAACATGATGGCAAGGCACCGATGGGTTTCCATGACAGCCAAGGGTTTGCTGAAGCACCTCTGTGCTTGTCATGACAAATCTCCTGTGAAAGCCAGCATTTAGCTGGCATTCCTAGGACACAGTGATTTTTGCTATGATTTCAGGTTCAAGTCCCCTAAGAGGAGGAACACATACATTAAAATGTATAAAGAAATGTTTTAAAAAATATAAAACTTCAAATAACCCTACTTTTGACCCATTCAAAAAATACACATATTAGGTATTGTTGCTTTTGTAAAAGTTCAATCAACAAATATATAAAATAAATTAATCCGATCGGTAATCGGCATAATGAGAAATAATATAAAAAGGCCCGAATTGCTCTTCGCTTTATTGGCTGCCGGAACATTGCAATAAAATGAAATAAGAGGTGATCAAAACATCATATCTACCACTAAGATGGTATTAGTAAAAATGTCAGCACAGGGTGCAAAAAATAATCCTTCATACAGCCCCTTATCCTGAAAATTGTAAATGTTATGGGTCTCGGAAAATGGCCAAACAAGCAAAAAAAACTTTGGATATATATGACAGAAAATACTCAAAAGTGACACCAGTGTAAAAACAGCACCCCTCAAAGTACTCAAAACCACATTAAAGAAATGTAATAACCCTTCAAGTGCTTCACAGGAACTAAAGCAACGTGGAAAGAAAAAATGAACATTTTACTCTTTTTCACAAACATTTTACTTTCACCCCATTTTGTATTTTCACAAGGGTAACAGGAGAAAATATTGCCGAAATGTGTTGTGCAATTTCTACTGAGTTCGCCGATACCCCATATGTTGGGTAAAAGTACTGTTTGGGCGCACGGCAGTGCTCCGAAGGGTAAGCGCACTGCTGGACTTTTTGAATGCAGAAATTGCTGGAATCGAGAGCAGATGCCATGTCGAGTTTGGAGAGCCCCTGATGTGCCTAAACAGTAGAAACCCCGCACAAGTGACCGCATTTTGGAAATTAGACCCCTCATGGAATGTATCTAGATGTGTGATGAGCACCTTGAACTCCCAGGTGCTTCACAGAAGTTTATAACGTAGAGCCGTGAAGATAAAAAAATCTTATTTTTTCCTGAAAAATGGTACTTTTAGCCCCAATTTTTTATTTTCACAAGAGTAACAGGAGAAAACGGACCCCAAAATTTGTTGTGCAATTTCTCATGAGTACGCTGATACCCCATATATGGGGTAAAAGTGCTGTTTGGGCGAAATGCAGGGTTCGGAAGGGAAGGAGCACCATTTGACTTTTTGAATGCAGAAATTGCTGGAATAGAGAGCGGATGCCATGTCACGTTTGGAGAGCCCCTGATGTGCCTAAACAGTGGAAACCTCCGACAAGTGACCCCATTTTGGAAACTAAAATCCTCAAAAATGTTATACAGGGGTACAGTGAGCATTTTGAACCCACAGGTACTACACAGAATTTGATAACATTAAGTCGTCATATTGAAAATTTTTATTTTTTTCACAAAAATGTAGTTTTAGCCCCAAATTTGTCATTTTCACAATGGATAATAAGAGAAAACGGACTCCATAATATGTTATGCAATTTCTCTTGAATGCGATGTATTCCCATATGTGGTCAAAAACTTATTTTTGGGCACATGGCAGGGCTAGGAATGGAAAGAGCGCTATTTGTCTGGAATAGATTGTGAATGCAATGTCGCATTTGGAGAGACCCTGACATACAAAAACAGCAGACACCCCACACATGTGACGCCATTTTGAAAACTAGACCCCTCAAGGAATTCATCTATGGGGATACTGAGCATTTTTAACCTATAGGTGATTCACAAAACTTTATAACGTCTAGATGTGAGAGCAAAAAATTATTTTTTTCCACTAAAATACTGTTTTAGCACCAAATTTATAATTTACATGAGGGGTAATAGGAGAAAATGGACCCAATAATTGTTATGCAATTTTTACCGAACACATAAATACCCCATATGTGGTAGTACACTACTGATTGAGAACACAGCAGGGATCAAATGGAAAGGAGCTCTATTTGGCTTTTAGAATGCAGATTTAGTTTGTATAGATAGCCGAGCCCCTGAAGTGCCAGAACAGCAGAAATCCTGCAGGTGACCCCATATTGAAAACTTCACTGCCTAAGGAATTCATCTAGTGGTGTAGTGAGTATTTTGAACCAATAGATGCTACACCGAATTTTATAACATTGAGACATGGAAATATGCCATTTTAGTGGTAAAAAATAAATTTTTGTATTTACTACAAACTTGTCAGGTACACAAGGGTTAATAAGTGAAACTGGTCACCATAGTATATTGCACGATTTCTCCCGAACGCTGTAATGCCCCATATGTCATCGGAAATTACTGTTAGGCCACACATCAGGACTGAGATGGAAGGAGCGCTATTTGGCTTTTGGAGCACAGATTTTAGTAGAATAGTTTGTGGGCGACATTTGCGGAATGCCTAAGGTGCCAGAACAGCAGAAAACCCCAAAAGTGACCCCACTGTAGAAATTACACCTCAAAATTAATTAATCTACAGCTGTAGTGACTATTTTGTATCATACACGCCAGGCTTTTTTTCTGGAGAATTGCAAATATGCCAGTTCAGTGCCCATACATTGTGCCCCCATATATTGTAGCACCCCCATACATTGTGTCCAGCTTATGCTTCTGGAGACACGCACCCTGTAAATTGTTAAGTGTGCACTCCCCGCTACAGTAATGCCAAACATGAGGCCTCTTACTACAGTTTATGTAGTAAATAACCTCGGCACTCAAGGTATATTAAATGTGAAAGTTTATTACAATCATAGTCCAATCCCAAAAAAACAGTAGGTCCTATGATTCCAACGCGGAGTCCACCGCTAGTTGTGGGAGGAGTGACCTCATGGGTTAGAAATTGCCACTGTTTATAAGCCCTAAGGTTGGGGAGGGCGTGATTGACGTCGCCAGTGAGGTGAGTGGAACGCACCCAGCAACGTTGCTGTATGTGTGTGCGTTCCACGGAGAACCGGAAGTGACGTTTCCGGAAGTGACGTCACCGGATACTCGAAAACCGGAAGTCAAGTGCGTTCCACGTATAAGGACTTGCGTTCCACCAGGGAAAAGGAAGAGGAGGGGAGCTTGAGAAGCGATATTTACAAATCAGATATGTGGAGAACAAATCGCTTAGACAGGGTGCATTGTGCTTGGGTGGTCCTGTGTCCAGGTGGCAGGATGAGACATGTGGAGGTGACATCAGATGAATATACAAAGAATATGTTTATCTGAAACAAAGTACACAATCATTAGAAGAATATCAATAGTGTATCACATAAATAGTATAACCAATCACTGTGTTTCAAATAAAGGATAATAGGTCGTAATCTCTGTTGAGGCCCCTGGGGGTAAGGGATTGTAATTCGTGTATCCAAAACGCCTCCCTCTGTTTGAGAAGGCGTACACGATCTCCGCCCCTACGCGGTGTTGAAACCTGCTCTAGTATTTGGAATTTGAGTTGTGAGATTTGATGACCTGCTGAGTGGAAATGGAATGGAATGGGTAATAACAGGTTCTTGCAGCGGATAGTTGATTTATGTTTAGAGATACGATCTCTAATCGGTTGCGTAGTTTCCCCAACGTAAATAAGACCGCGTGGACATTTAATCAGGTAGACAATGAATGACGTGTCACATGTGAAATAGTCCTTGATCTTATATCTCTTCCCAGACAGTGGGTGGTGAACAGTATCACCTCGTAACACATTGTTACATTGTCTACATTGCAGGCAGGGAAAGGTACCGGTTCTGGGGTTCTGGAGGAACCTCTGTCTACGACCTAAATTCTGGCTTCCTATGTCTGCCCGTATAAGGCTATCTCTCAGGTTTGTGGATCGTTTGAAGCACGGTAAGAATGGTGTCTGAAAAGAGGGGATGTCTGGATAACCTGTACTCAAGATGCCCCAGTGTCGTCTGATAGCTTTATGGATTAAATATGCATATGGGTGATAGGTATGTACAAAGGGGATGCGGTCTCTCATAGGCAGATTAGGACGCTTAGGTTTTTGGAGGTTCGGATTCCAAATGGATGTGGGATATCCCCTTTGTACAAATTTGTCCTTCATCTCCTGTAATCTTGTTTGTTTAAGATGATCGTCAGTGACGATTCTTTCAATTCTTTTGAATTGCGACTGGGGAATGGAGCGTTTCATAGTCATGGGATGATTGCTAGTGAAATGTAATAGGCTATTGCGATCAGTGGATTTAGAGAACAGGTCTGTGGTGAGGTTGCCATATTGATCTTTCATAACCTTGGTGTCCAGGAAGCTCACATGATCCGGGTCATGGGTCAATGTGAAGTTGAGGTTGGGCCAGGCTGTATTGATATCCAAAAAGAATGTCATTAGGGAGTCTTGTGGGCCCACCCATATGCAAAAAATGTCGTCTATATATCTTTTCCAGACGATTGCAAATTGTTGAAATAGTGCATGGGGATAGACGACATCTTGTTCAAAAGCGGACATATAGCAATTTGCATATGGGGGGGCCACATTGGACCCCATTGCGGTCCCCTGACTTGGAGGTAATATGTATCTTGGAATAAAAAGAAATTCTGCGTGAGAACTATGTGTAGGAGGTCAATGCAAAGGTTGGAAACCCTGGAGTCGATATGAGAAGATTCTAGTAAGCGTTGGGCCGTAACGATTCCATGTTCATGTGGTATGGAGGTATACAGGTCTTTTACATCCAGAGATACTAGTATTGCTTTAGATGGAACCTGTCCAATGTCGCGTAGGCTCTGTAGAAAAGCCCCTGTGTCAAGGAGGTAAGACGGACTGCGTTGGGTTAACGGTGTCAGGACCTTCTCTAAAAAGATTGAGAGGGGGGAGAGTAATGAGTCCGTTGAGGCTACTATAGGCCTGCCCGGAGGATGTTGAAGATTCTTGTGTATTTTTGGCAGGATATAAAAAACGGGAATGATGGGAAATTTTTTAATCAAAAATGTACTCGTCTTGGAGTCAATTACTCCCGCCCTCTGATAATTCTCTACGGTTGTTCGAATAAGTGTCGTTAAATGTGATGTGGGGTCACATGGTAGGGGGCGGTAAGTAGTGGTGTCACCCAATTGTCGTTCTACCTCACTAACATAGTCGATTTTATTCATGATGACAATAGCACCGCCCTTATCGGCAGGTTTGATAATTAAGGATTTATTATCTTGGAGATCCCTCAGAGCTTGCTGATCTAATGGTGTAAGATTATGTTGGAAATGGAGTCTACCCCTTTCGCAATCGGTACGGTGTTGTGTAAAAGACCTATCAATGAAACCAATAAAGGTTTCAAGAGCATGGGTGCCGTGTGGTGGTCTATAGTTACTTTTATTGCGCAAGCCAAATTCCTCGGCTGTAATGAGGGCAGTGTTGTCAGATGTAGTATGGTCTGAAGTAGGTACGGACTTAGAGAAGTGGGCCTTTAATCGTAGTGTACGATAAAAGCGTTGCAATTCCATATCCAATCTAAATGTATTGTATTTACCAGTTGGACAGAATGACAGACCTTTCTGTAATACGGACAGTTGTGGTACACTCAAAGTATATGATGATATATTTACCACCAGCGGTTGGCTCTGGATCTCGTGATTCGGGTGTAGTCCATGTTTCTGGCGTCGGCCGCCCCGCCGCGTCTTCTTCTGTATGTTCGACGAGGTTGGCCTAAAAAAGGAACAGAGGGAGAATGGTGATCTTGTCTGTCCATCTCTGAACCTGACGTAGAAGCATCTGAGGGGGTTCTGTCGTAATAAGAAGAATTTCTGGTTGAGGAAGAGTAATTTCGCCATTTGTAAACTCTATTCTGAGCGTAGTCTTCGGCGTCGCGGGAAAATTTAGACCTCTTCATTGCCTCCGTGTCGCGTTGATGGTTTTCAATGTTGACTTTGATTTTATTTTGTAGACCGGTATACTCTTCTGGGGTGGTTGAAGACTGAAGCTGGCTTTCTATATTCCTGATGTCCTCTTTTGTTGTAACTATTGCCTTATTCAAAAAATCAACAGTTAATACCATCAAATCGAATGAACACTTGTTCAAGATTTGTTCAAACTTAGCAGTGTAATCAATATTGTCTGCAAACAGAGTGGGTCGCAATTGTACCCTAAGTCCCCTAGGGATGCGCTGGGTTTTCAAATATTCAACAAGGGTAGCGCAATGTAGTTCCTGATTAATGAGCTGGCGGCGTTCCTTTTCAAGGTCCCTTCCTCTGGTCTCTTTAGGTGAGGTCTTCAGGAAGTCACTCGAGAGATGAGATTGTGCCAAAATGGATGAGGTTTCCTCAGCGTTATATGAAAAAATGGGGGGAGCCGACATGGCCCAAGAGGTGTGCAGGTAAAAAGGTATAAATACAAATAGGAGTATATTACCGCACCACCGATGGGGAGAGGTGCTCGAGTAGGGGCCTAACCCGTAATGTAGTAAATAACCTCGGCACTCAAGGTATATTAAATGTGAAAGTTTATTACAATCATGGTCCAATCCCAAAAAAACAGTAGACGTTTCGGCCAGTCAGTGGCCTTCATCAATACAATCTATAAGCATAAATGGACACCATAGATTATAATATGAAATTACAAAAATAAAGGAACAGATCAAAATTGCATAGTGATCATACGCCGGCATTGAGAACATGCATAAAACATAGCATAATAACAGTGAGGAAGCTTCAAAAGTGACACATACCAGGTGTGGATTGGAGTGAATTCAGAGAAACAGGCAAGTGTCACTGGGAGTACAGGTAAGTCCTGTGAGAGGATGTAAGTCAAAGTGAGTAACCAGAGCTCACAATACTAATAGGGGGTGCCGCATACTGTCCTATTGGGGTGTACCTGTGCGTCCTGGAAGTGGTCCTATGATTCCAACGCGGAGTCCACCGCTAGTTGTGGGAGGAGTGACCTCATGGGTTCGAAATTGCCGCTATTTATAAGCCCTAAGGTTGGGGAGGGCGTGATTGACGTCACTAATGAGGTGAGTGGAACGCACCCAGCAACGTTGCTGTATGTGTGTGCGTTCCACGGAGAACCGGAAGTGACGTTTCCGGAAGTGACGACAAAGGATTACTCACTTTGACTTACATCCTCTCACAGGACTTACCTGTACTCCCAGTGACACTTGCCTGTTTCTCTGGATTCACTCCAATCCACACCTGGTATGTGTCACTTTTGAAGCTTCCTCACTGTTATTATGCTATGTTTTATGCATGTTCTCAATGCCGGCGTATGATCACTATGCAATTTTGATCTGTTCCTTTATTTTTGTAATTTCATATTATAATCTATGGTGTCCATTTATGCTTATAGATTGTATTGATGAAGGCCACTGACTGGCCGAAACGTCTACTGTTTTTTTGGGATTGGACCATGATTGTAATAAACTTTCACATTTAATATACCTTGAGTGCCGAGGTTATTTACTACATTACGGGTTAGGCCCCTACTCGAGCACCTCTCCCCATCGGTGGTGCGGTAATATACTCCTATTTACTCTTACTACAGTTTAGGTACAATGGGGCTCAGAAGGAGCATTTAGATTTGGGAGCGCAGAATTCACTGGATTTTATTTGAGGGGGCGGGAGCAATGTCACTTTTCCAGAGACTTTGTTCTACCTGTAATGTGGGATCACCCTATAGTTACAATAAAAGATGACGTACCTGAATGAGGGCTGATTTTGTGCGGGATAAATTAGGGTTTTTATTGGTAACATTTTGGGCTACATTATATTTTTCGATTTCTTCCAGAATAAGGTTGGATTGCCTTCTTGTGTTCTACGTTGTGCACTTATGTCGAAGTTTCCTTATAAATTCCACAAAAATGCGATTCAGACAAAACCCCCAGTGGAACCACCCATCATAATGAGGCAGATGGAGACACTTTGGAGTCCGTTTGGTGTTTATCGTTTTAAGCGTGCACAAATCTATGGTTGCCCACACTTGTGCACTTGAAAGACGCCTAAAATTATGGGACACCGCCTGAACACAGACCAGTCGAAAGTGACTCCATCTCCCTCATAAGTGAGTGGTTCTGTCTGGGATTTTGTCTTAACTGCGGTTTTGGAGAATTTACACGGAAACCCCGGTGTAAGCGCTTAGCGGAGAGTGCAGGACAAATGCGACCAGAGCCTTGTTCTGAATTTTGGGAGATAGAATGAACATAATAGACAGCAGTACTAGAACAGTCCTAATTATATAGGTTTTTTTTAGGCTTTGCTGCTAACATACAGTAAAAATGCTTTTTTATAAAAAGTTTTTTTCGTCACCATATTCTGAGAGCTGTAACTTTTTTATTTTTTGGCAAACTGATCTGTATGAGGGCTTATTGTTTGTGGGACGAGTTGCAGATTTTTTTGGTACCATATTGGAGCACATAGTGCTTTTTGATTGCTTTTTATTCAGATTTTTCAGACACAGAATGAACAAAAACCAGCAATTCAGTTAGGCTGTGTGCCCACGATGCGTTTTTCAAGCGTTTTTGCTGCGGAATTTTCTGCAGCGTAAACACTTGGGAAACGCATGGTAAGCCTTCTGCCATGGTCCCCTATGCAATTCCGCACTTTCAATGCCCAAGCTGCGGATTTTTCCGCAGCGTTTATGCTGCGCTCAAAAATCCGCAGAATGTCCATTAATTTTGCGGAAGGGCTGCGTTTTCGCCGCCATTGACTTGCATTAGAACGCCCCAATTCCGCAAGACTGCATCAGTACTTGCGTAATTGGCGCGTTCTAATGTGCGGATGGTACCCGAGTGTGGAGAAGAGAAGACTATCCTCCACACCCAGGTACCATAGAAACTGTAAAAAAAAGAATAATAAAAAATAAAGATTATATTCACCTTCCGACGGCCCCCGGTCTCCTTCCCTGTGCTTGCCAGCAGACTGAAGGACCTGCGCTGACGTCACAGTCATGTGACAGGTCTTTCAGTGCAGTGTCCCGCAATCAGCTGGCAGCCAGGAAGGAGAGCAGCAACACACGCCGGGCCATCGGAAGGTAAGTATCAAGGTTTATTTTTTTATTTTTAACCATTCTAAGGTCACACTATATAAATCCATGCTGTTTGCATGGATTTATATAGTGTGACCTAGTTGTCAAGCACTTTCAAAGTGATGCTAAAATCGCTTTGAAAGCGCTTGTCAATCCGCATGCGGAAACGCATGTGAATCCGCATGTATTACGCAGGAAAAACGCATGTACAATCTGCATGCGTTTTTTCTGCCAGGGAGATGCAGAAATGCTGCAGAAATTTTCTCCTTCATTTCTGCTTCGTGGGCACATAGCCTTATTGTTTTTATTTTTTGTACTGTTCACTGTGTGGTACAAGTGATAAGACTGATTTGTTCATTGATTCCCACTAAGGTAGGGGGTCTTACCCCCTTGTAACCATTTAAATCCTGCTGTCACGATTGACTGAGGTGTTTAGGGGGTTAATCGGCTCCGATCGGCTTCAAAACTGGCCGGGGCCAATACTACAGGGTGTCAGCTGTCATATACAGCTGACACCCGCTGGAAATTCGGCAGCGGGGTGGTGCTATACTATTATTCCTTAGCACCATTAAATAGCAGCACTGAGAAATAAGTACCCTTAACGACCGCCGTTAAAAGGCGTATAGGCGGTCGTTAAGAGGTTACATTTTTAAATCAGTTATGCATTTTGGCATAATATTCTAATCAAGTTCAATAAAAAAATATGGGACCATCATTTGTGTTGCAAAAGGACAATGATCAAAAACAAACCTCCAGGTTAGATAATTGCTATGTGACTAAGAAGATGATAGATGGAGTTCCACATTAAATGTCTTGGCCTCTGCAATCACCCATCCTCAACCCAATGGCAAAGGATGAGTTTGACACAGAGCAAAACCAAAGCAGCCAGCAAGTTATCAGCAATTCTGAGGGCTCTTTCAAAATGTTTTGAAGCTGATTGAGGGAAGGCAGGGGTGTGTAAAGTTGCCATTGGAGTAAAATGGGTATACTTCAAGGAATCTGAGATCTAAAACATATTCCGTTTTGTCTTGCAGGTGTTCCTTTATACCTTGTTTCTGGATGTTTTCCTTTGTTGTTTTATTGACTTTAGTCTGAATCTACAATGTGTACATTTCAATAATATAAAAGGAAAGTCACAGAATTTTTGCTTCTTTCTTTATTACAGTGATCAAATCGAACAAAATGGCATCTTGCAAAAAGGTACCATATGTCCTTTTTTTTTTTCTCGTTTTTTCAGACTTGTTGATTGTTTGAAGATGTCACCTCACCTCTACATATAAAGCACTTGACTAAAACACTCAGTGATCGAATACAGCGATCACATGCTTTTTTAAAAAAATGCTATTTTCTCACATTTCCTATTTGGACTGCCTCAGAAAAAAAAAATCTAAATCATGTTCATCAACAAGTCATACATTGTGACAAATTCCCAGTCAACAATGCAAATGCATCAACACAGACACAACCATGGCTCCTGTGGGTTGTTACAGGGCACACCACACTATTTCTAGTGAATGAAGGAGAAAGCTACACCACACCCCATGTACAGTATTTCCTGGCAGTAAAAACTAGTTTGGGCCAGAGGGGAGCAACAGTTATTCCTGTCAGGAGTCAGTTCTGTCAGAGATGTAGTAGTTAGTGGTAACATTTTAGTATGTGCTATAGGAAGACTGAGGAGAAGTTCAGGGCCCTGGGGGCTGAAGGTCAATAGAGATACAGACGGATGATGGAAAAAGAGTGAGGCAGCTTGGGGAATGATAAAGTGGACAACTCTGAGGAAAATTCCCTAGACCTCCGAGGTCTATGGCCTGAAGAAGGACTGATGGAGCCAGCCTTCACTACTACCAAGGTGGGGAGAACAGATGGGTACATACCTGTTGTGAGTAGGACTGTGTTCTGGAATGCTGCAGTACCGCGGACACTAAATCTGAGTATAGGACAGGAAGGGACAGAAGAGAGGACTAAAACTGTAATGGTGATGCTTAAAGTAACTGTATCTGTGACCAAAATTGACCAAAGAAGTTAAGTAAAGTTATTTTTTATAAAAAAGAGACTGAGTGTGAAAGTGGTTGTTTGCCTTTACCTTCTGGACTCCTAAAGAAGATGGAGAATCAACAGAAAACTGAAAGTGTTTTACACTACATGCAAATCACCAGACAACCGGGACATTATCATTTATTTGTGAGCAGTCAGTGCGGCAATGCACATCTACAGCTGTCCCTCGCCACTACTACCACCCTGCACCCCTCACAATTGCAATATATTAAAATGATAAAAATTTTGATGGGTGTGTTTCTTTAAAGGGATGTTCTAGTAATCTTCAGGAGAAAGCCTCTCTACTTTCCATCCAGCTTTCTATTTACCAGGGGTTAGTGCACTCCTGAAGATTGTCAGTTTAGAACCTTGGCTTGGTTGTGTATTTTCTGGTGCTGCAAACAAAGACAGCTTTTCCTCTTTTCCTCTGAAACATAAAAAGGGTGCAGCAACACTAAAGCTGTCTAGATCAGGGCATGCAATGATCCGGCCAAATTTAACTCAGCGCTATTAAAAAAATGCAAGTAAGCTCTGTGTATGCTTGGCCCTCCTGGTAGACAAAAATTGTCCGTTAACCTAGGCAACGAGTTGTAAGCAATAGAATTAGAAATCTTTACATTCTTCAGAACATAGAACATTTTTAACATAAGTAAACTGCAAAGCCAGTTTTTACAAGCACTTGGTAATTTTAACCTTTAGAGATGTTGAAACTAAAATTTTAAACAAACTTGTCTGGATAAATGTGGGGTCTTCCTTACTTCTATGGCATCTTGATCAGTGACTTCTGATGAAGCTTATTGCAGCCTATTTGTCTGCTTCTACTATTGTGTTTACCAGAGTGCTATTATTTCTGTATCTGCTAACATGATTTGCTCCTGTCTTCTTAAGGTCCCCATACACATTAAACTAATGCAAGCCAAGAAATTTGATACCGACAGGTTCAGGCAACAGTCCAACGTGTATAGGGGTGGTGGGTGACTGTTTGTCAGGGAAGATATCGATCAGGTATGTCCAATATATCATACAGTGGCTTTCTCATACTGTAGACAACAAAAGAGTGCTCTGCCAAACAAATGCTCCTGTGTTTGAAAGAGTCCACTGAGATGGCTGATGGCCGAACAATCGCCAAAGCATTGTTCAGCCAACAGTCTTCTATTATATTTGCCTAGCCGGCTTTACTTTGTGCCTTCTGATCCATGCCAATGCTCTGTTTACCTAATCATGTCTCAGATGCACTAACATACAATGATAATTTTTGTAATTAAATTACATAATTACACTTTTGTGTCATTGCCACAAGTGACCAATTGCTTTAGTGAGAGTTACTTTGTTCCAGGTCTTACCAATTTATCTGAAAAGTGAACCCCCAGGAAACCACCTTTCACCTTGATTAGCCAAGTGGAAATAAAGGTTGCAAGAAAATAGGTTCTACAGATTAATTGTCTTTTATATTAATCTATAGGAATAGAACTTTATGTGCGTCATACTTACATTTGTACTTTTTTAGCAAATTTCAATAAAACATATTTAACAATGTACACATCTGGAATATGCAAATGTTTACTGACATGTATTAATATGAATAATATAGCTAACACAATAAATCTGCATTTCTTTTCAATGTATTCCTTTGTACGTTCTGAGCTGATTGCGATAAGAACTCATCACTATGTTGGAACCATTAAAAAAAGCACTCCCACAGTTTTTGTTTTGTTCCTTCAGCTATAAAAACGTGTTAGTCATGCAGAATCTGCACTATAGCATAAATCTGCCTGACTTTCATGAAATAATACATGAAAACGTTTAATTTGAAACACTTCTCCAGCTACTAAGTCAAGTATGCTGTTTAATGAAACATTAACTTGGCGGCCCATGAAAGCACTAGAAAGTTAATTAAAATCTGCCTGAGCATTGTGGTAACTTTTGAATGAAGCTGATTGTTTCTCTTTTTCAAGACCATTTCTATATATCTGCCCTAAGCCAAAAGTAATTCCTGGAAATAATACATTGTCTCCGTAGTGAATCTATTTATCTAAAAGAATCATGAGTACAAAATGGACTTCAATACTTATTAGCCACATCGCCGCTTACAAATAATATGAACAGGTTGGGATAATTCACAAATGTGGAGGAGTTAAAAATTGTGAATGAATTTTATACATTGTTACCAATAGATTAATGTAGTGTTAACCTCTTTTTTGGCTTTTTCACTTTTGTTCTACCATTATTTTTCCTACTCTTTATCCAAAAAACATGTTTTTTTTTTATTTTTCCATCATTATAGTGATATGATTGCTTGTTTTTCTTGTTTTTTGAAAAATGATATGTAGTTTTGAATGACATCATTCACTTTACAATATATTGTACTGATAAATGGGAATATAAATTCCAAGTGGCGTGAAATGGAGAAAAAATTGCAACTGTATACTTGTGACATTTATATCAAACATTCTTTTATATACCCTGTGTTACATACCTTCATATAGTGCATCTTGCACATTTATAGCAAATTCACAGGATATATAAAAATATACTGACCTCACTATAAATATTTCACACCAGATGTATTATAACCCAAACATATTATATGGCTTCAAGGCTTCCAATAAAGTAAGAATAGTGCGGTACTATATTATCCATAGTCAATACCCTATTGTATTCAATGTATATATAGGGATAGTGAGAGATTGAAAAAGATACACGAGACTACTAATACCTGTATGTCAAGCCTCTTAGTATTCTGAGGTCAGTATATCTTTATATAGTTGTTATTAATAATTCTGATTTAACACATACTGATTATATACAGACACATTACCCAGAGTTTCTTACAACAGATAAGAGGATCAATCCAAGGAAGATCGAATTTGAGTCGAATTTATTGAAATCCGCAATTTTTTTTGCCAACTCACGCATGCTGCACCCTCAATAAGTGGAATAATTGTGTTAAGCGAGGCAGTATGTGCTTCCATATAATGCCCTGCGGCAATACTATCAGAAATACTATCACATGATGTAGAACAGTCAATCAGGAGGACTATCACCAGCAGTATACAACATCAGGGCCAGCCAAAGGATGCCATTTTATATCTGTACTGTGTAGGGATAGGATAGATCAGAGCACACAGCATAGGGATAGGTAGTGGCTTAATGCAATTTTGGTGTACTATTTCATTGTTGATGTACTATATGGAAAACGGGAATGATGGTTCAGTAAGTGAATAAAAATCAAAGATTCAAGTGATATACAGAGAAATGTTGTAGTAGTGTTGTCATCATCGACACTCATAGAATCATGGAATTTTAGAGTTGGAATGGACCTCCAGGGTTATTGTGTCCAACCCCCTGCTCAATGCACGATTCACTAAACCATCTCAGACAGATGTCTGTCCAGCCTCTGTTTGAAGACTCTATTGAAGCAGAACTCACCACCACTCATGGAAGCCTGTAGCCTGTTTCACTCATTGATCACGCTCACTGTCAAAAAGTTTTTTTTAATATCTAATCTGTATCTTCTCGCTTTCAGTTTCATTCCATTGCTTCTCGTGTTTCCATATGAAAATGAGAATAAGGATAATCCATCTACACTGTGACATCCCTTCAGATATTTGTAGACCGCTATTAAGTCTCCTCTTGTCTCCTCTTAGCCTTCTTTTTTGAAAGCTAAACATATCAAGATCCTTTAACCATTCCTCGTAGGACATAGTTTGCAGTTCGCTCACCATCCTGGTAGATTTTCTCTGAACTTGCTCCAATTTTTCAATGTATTTTTTAAAATGTGGTGCCCAGAACTGGACACAGTATTCCAGAAGAGGTCTGACCAAGGAGGAGTAGAGCGGGATAATTATTTCATGTGATCTTGACTCTATGCTTCTCTTAATACATCCCAGAATTGTGTTTGCCTTTTTTGCTGCAGCATCACACTGTTGGCTCATGTGCAGTCTGTGATCTATTAGTATACCCAATACCCAATACCACATGTTTTTGCTTAGTTCTATTCCCCCATTATGTAGATATGTAGATGTAGTTTTCATTTTTCTTGCCGATACGTAGTCACACTCATAGTGTGACTGTAAAATAATACAACTGTGAAATACAGCAGCAATAGCACCTCAATAGCTGCTTTTTTATTATTTTTCAAACAGTCAATATTAAACCACTCATTGCAGAATTTGCAACAAAATCCAAATTTTAAGTTAAAAGATTGTTTATGTTTGTAAATAAAAGGGCGATTAATGTGTTTTGGTTGCACCACTTTTTTATTTTTTTTAAAGATAACATTTCCTAAATCTGAAACTTAAACACAAGAGTTTATCTACCATGTGTGCGCGTTCTATAAAATAATTGTTTAAGGCATAGGTGTCAAACTCAAGGCCCGCGGGCCGAATCCGACCCACCATATAATTTTCTATGGCCTGAGAGGTCAGGATACAGAAGGAGCATGTCTCCACTGTCCGCCATATGGAGGGCCAGTAGGAGAAATGTTGAAGTCTGTGCCATAGCTCAATCACTCAGGTACTCTGTAGAGAGCCCCTTGCTCCACTGCTGCTCACACTGCAGTCTGTTCCCTTGCTTCTGGTCCTGGCTGCCTCTGTCCTCTTGTGAAGCGCTCTGTCATTTAGGCACATCAGTGGGGAATCCCCCGACACCAGAAGAAATCTGCCGTGGCCATCTTCTGAGACTCCATCCAATCATGTCTCCTAGCAATGCTGAAGTGGCTGCAGAAGTCAGGTATTCATGGGTTCCATTGAACACTATATAATTCAATATTAACTGTGCTCTCCTGCCACCTAAGTGGCTTTTTAGTTAACTGCACTGTTATTTTCTAACTACATCAGATTGTATTAACCATTCTTCTGACACATCTCAGCCAAGGCTAATCACTGGAGAGCCTAGCCTGCCTAAATATTAAATCACGTTGACCTGCAACACGCAAAATATTCAATAAAAATGTACAGTTTAAAAAAAAATCAAGATGTCATCCACTTTGTGTGCTGGCTGTGTTGTGGTATGTCCTATTTCTAGTATTTTTCAGAATATTATGTCACCATTGCTGTACATATTTGCTATTATTGGTAATACTATTATATTGTCTTTGTAATGCTGATCTGTCATTATGACTGGTACCAATGTTATATATTTGTACTGCTGTCTTTAATGTGTCATTCTTAATTATTATCATGGTACATATACCTTAATATAAATACTCTCTAAATACTCTCTAGTAGTTTCATCCCTATTTGAATTATAATACTTCTCAGGTATTTAGTCATTGTACTTTTGATTTTCAGATATTACTTTCGTTCATTTTGGCTCACTACTTTTCATTTATGACATCATATTGACAGGAGAAGTTTTTTATTTTTTTATTTTTTGGACATACCCATCCCTTTCTCATGCATTTTGTATGTGTTTTAAATGTCCTAATTTTTGCTGTCAGCCTGCACAAACGGTGAATGCAGTAAACACAGTCAGCCTGCACAAATAGTGAACGCAGTAATAGCAGTCAGCCAGCACAAACAACAATCGCAGTAATCGCAGTCAGCTTGCACAAACTGTAAGCACAGCGATAGCAGTCAGCCTGCACAAACAACGATCGCAGTAATAGCAGTCAGCCTGCAAAAATGGTGAATGCAGTGATAGCAGTCAGCCAGCACAAACAACAATCGCAGTAATCGCAGTCAGCTTGCACAAATGGTAAGTGCAGCGATAGCAGTCAGCCTGCACAAACTGTCAATGCAGTGATAGCAGTCAGCCTGCACGAACAATGATCGCAGTGATCGCAGTCAGCCTGCACAGTGAATGCAGTAATCACAGTCAGGCTGCACAAGTGGTGAATGCAGTGATAGCAGTCAGCTTGCACAACCGGTGAATGCAGTGATAGCAGTCAGCCTGCACAAACAATGATCGCAGTAATCACAGTCAGCCAGCACAAACAATGATCACAGTGATCACAGCCTGCACAAACAGTGAACATAGTCAGCCAGTTCTAACCAAATATACAAATAATCCCAACATATCCAACAAAAGAAAAATTGAGATGCAGAAGGAAGGCATTTTAATGAAAGATGGGAAAGCGAATACATTTCTGCTTCAAGGAGAAAAACTGTTGGCATTTTAACATCAAGCAGGGAACAAAGTATGCTAAAATTAACCTCCAAGAAAAACAACAAATTGTCCAACAATTAAAAGGCAGAATGCAATTGCAGCAGGATATGTTCATAAAATGAGGCATCAATGAAAGCTGTGCTCTAGCATCAAAGTTTTTTTCAGGGGGTGTATTTCTGGAGAAGTGTTTGATAAAAGTGTAATGCAAAAAAAGGACCTCCAAAACATCATACAATTGATCTAATGCTTCTCAGCAAAAATTTATATAACTGAACATGAGAGCTTGAGGAAGGTGAGTTACAATGCTCCTTTCATGTGGTGTTGGTGCAGTGTGTTGGCCTTTGTTGCTGTGGTTTTGTGCTTGTGGGGCTGTGCGGTCTGGAGTCATGGGGCCTCAGTCTTGCAGCATGGGTGCTGTGAGGCACCAGGCTGCCCGCCCTACTGGTGTAACGCCGGCGGAGGTTGGCACACGGCTCCACTCCTTTAAAGCTCCACTCCTTTAAAGCAGGAAGCTGCCGGATCTGCTTTTCAAAGTACGCCGCCTGTGTGCCCATTTTAGAAAGTCAGCTACAGCTTCCGCCGCCCTTGACATGCTTCAGCAGCATTTGCAGCTTTCGGCTCACCGACTGGTGTGTGATGTCCCCACGCATTGGAACTCTACACTGAAGATGTTGGGAAAGATTTGTGAGCAGGAGAGGGCAGTTGTTGAGTACCAGCATCAACAAGGCCATCGGTATTCAGTTCAGACTCCACACATAAGACCTCACAAGTGGACATGGATGTCAGGCATATGTACCAACCTCCAAAACTTTGAGGACTCCACCAAGATGGTGAGCGGCGATGACACCATAATTAGTGTCACCATCCCGTTTCTCTGTCTTCTGAAACGCTTTCTGCTCACAATCAAAGAGGATGCATTGCAGGCGGAGCATGATAATATGGAGCAAGGAACCATACAGGGTGATTACACACAGCCCAGCCTCATCTCATCCCAACGTGGATTGGTTGACAATGAGGAAAAGGAGGATGAGGAAGAACAGGAGCTAGTTTCATGCGATATAGACGGTACTACCTGCACAACTGTCATACTGTCTGTTCAGCGTGGATGGCCTGAGGACAGGGAGGAGGAGAGCATGGTCAGTCGTCCTCTTGGTGAGGACGACTTGCCTGTTAGCAGTCTTTCCCATGACCCTCGCGTTCTCAAAATTTTAGGTGACAGTCATTACTGGTTGGTGACACTTCTAGACCCATGCTACAAGGAGAACTTTCTATCTCTTATTCCTGAGGCGGACAGGTCTACAAAAATGGGGCAGTACCAGAAGGCCCTTGTTGCGGAACTATTAAAAAATTCCCATCTGAAAACGCTGGCGGCAGAGGTCACAGTTCGTTGGACAACCAAGGAGTACAGCTGAGAGAGACACAACTCCAATCCAGCAAAGGCAGGAGAACACCGTCAAAGTTCTGAGAGAGTTTTCTCAGCCCCTTCCATCGCACTGGCCCTGAGGCATGGGGCACTCTCACAAGAAGTGCAAAGTTGGGGAAGATGCTGAGGGAGTACCTTGCCGACCATACCAATGTCCCCCGTGATTCCTCTGTGCCATAATTATTGGGTATCCAAGCTGGACACGTGGAATGAACTGGCTCTCTACGCTTTGGAGGTCCTGGCCTGCCTTGCTGCTAGCATTTTATCAGAGCGGGTTTTTACTGCCGCTGGTGGAATTATAACTGATAAGCGCATCTGCCTGTCAACTGAAAATGCTGACAGGCTGACTGTTATAAAAATGAACAAGGGCTGGATTGGGCCAGACTTCTCAACACAATCGAATGTTGGCAGCATAACATAAACTGAAATCCAGTGTCTTTTTCTGGGAGGTGTATTCCCATGCACCTTTTCACACCCACACATGGGTGTACACTTCCTGATTTTGGCTATTTGCTTTTGTCCTCCTCCTTCTCCTCATCCTCATCCTCCACCACCATATCACCAGGGTGACTGTGGTCCGTGATGCAACAACCACATAATTTTTTAAAGGGTGTTTATGTGGCGCCCCTGAGGGTTCGACCGTCACAGGAATGCTGCACTTCTTTAATGGAGTGTGGTGTTCCTCCTCTGAAGTAAGACCGGTGTGATGGTAGTGACCTAGCCTTTTGCATCCAACACTACATTCCACCAGAGGGAGCTAGTATGCACTAGGTGCTGCTCCCCTGGTTACAGGGATACTGGGGAACACAAAGTAGTAGGAACCAGTTAGTGGGTGTGGGTGGAGGAACAGTTAGTTTGGTACACTTCTAATTTCATATTTAATAGTATGCCATTTTTTCATCTTGGTCTTCTGTTCTTCGGTCGGTCTCTGGCAGTCATTCTGTCGGCTGCCACTGTGCTGTCAAAATACTGTGTGTAATGTGACTTCCCTCCAGGAGCGCAGATCCTGTGTGGGCCTGCACCGGCAAGGGACACAGCCCTCGTACCCCATTCCATGGGACGAGTGGTAGGTTGCAGACAAGGAATGTCTCAACCCGGCTGAGGACCAGGATCAAGAAGGCCCGGGAGCTTTAGAGTGTGGCTCCCTAGCAAATGGGTCCCGGGGAGGATGCAGACGGAGCGGAGCACGCAACCTGTCCTCGCCTACCTGATCTATTCAGAGGGATTCCGGCTGCAAGTGGGGTACCGGCCCTCGACACCCGACCTCGTACTCTATGTCCAGGACGGGAAAGCCTGGTTAGGCCCTGAGGATCCCGCCGGGCTTCGGATGGAGAGGAATTGCCACCCGAGCCCTACACCTGAGAGGAGCTCAGAGGGAGACCCGGCCTATCTACACACGCACAGACGGGAAAGGGTAAAGTCTGTAGTGCAGGAACACTCTGGTGTAGGGATGCTACCTCACACTGGACTTACTTGGAGGTAGTCGGGCCCCTGTCCCTGGTGGCCGCAGGACTCCGCGAGGAGCAGGGAGAAGCCTTGCGCTGCTTGAGAGAACTGTGAGTAAAGCCTTGGAAATTCATCCCTATAGCCTCCGGACTGTTCATTACACGCCATACCACTCGACGCGGTGCCCGTACTCCCGGCACTACTAACCCCCCCTCTATCCTGCCTTGCCTGCCCTGAGGCCGCGCTCTGCCTGTGGGGAGCAGCGAGAACTTTAGCCGCCATGACACCGGGCCTCAGTGGACTGTAGCGGCGCTGGTGGCTCATCACCAGACAGCACAGGTGGCGTAGTCGACAAATTACCACTCAACCCGGAAAGCCCTAACATCATTTTTAATGTGACGGCCCTGGGCACGGAATGGGTCCAGGCCACGGCTGCATCTCCCTCAACATCTGACCCGGCTCCGAGTACCCCAACCTCTTCCCAGGGCAGGGCTTGCGAGCATCACATTTATGATACCCGTAAAAAAAATTTTTATACAGTATGCTCATGTATACCCCCCAGGGGTAAATGTTTGTCAGCCCATACACTTAGTGCATGTGCATTACAAGTATATGAGACCCGTTCCTTTCTAATTAGAGATGAGCGGTGTTCGACTAGAACTGTTCGCCAATCTCAAATTCGAGCTGTTTTGGCCGTTGTTCGAGTCGTTCGACGAACGCGAACGATTTGCAAAAAATTCGGCTGTTCGAGGTTATGTTCAATAACTGTTCGTGCACCAAAAGCGTAACTGGATTTTCTCACTTCATGCAGGGATTGCCTGCCACTCAATGTAATGCCACAGCCATGGTGGTTGTGGCATTACAGTGGTTGCCCAAATCGATGGGAACAGTGATCACAGTGAAACATGAAAAGCCAGCAATTCAGCAGCGGCAAACACCGGTACCCGACAATTTAGAACAGAAAGAATAGAGCATCACACATAGATTAGATAGATAGAAACATGTCAGTCACATATATAAGAAGTATAGTGACTGTGTTGGTTACTGCACTTGTCATTTAGTGTTAAAGGATTTATTTAAAAAAAATAATAGTGTTTTCATGCTCCCGACTCCTTAAAAAAGCTGGCCGGCAATTCAGCATCAGTACCCGACAATTTAGAACAGAAAGAAGAGAGCTTCACACATAGATTAGATAGATAGAAACATGTCAGTCACATATATAATAAATACAGTGATAGTGTTGATTACTGTACTTGTCATTTAGTGTTAAAATAAAGGATTTATTAAAAAAAAATTTGCATGGGGTTCCCCATAATTATAGTCTCTAGCGGAGGTTAAGCTGACAGCTGGGGCAGATGTTTGAAGCGTGGGAAGGGGGTAATAACCACGGAGCTTCCCAGGCTACCCATTTCAATGCCATCCTAGCATGGGAGAATAGCCTTTACTAGCTATTAAAATGGGGGACCCCCAAAAAAAATGATGTGGGGTCCCCCCTATTTTAATAGCTAGCAAATGCTATTCTCCCATGCTGGGATGGCACTGAACTGACAGGCTGGATCGCAGCTGAGCACTGCCATCCAGCATGCCATCCTTCATAGACACTGCAGAGTGCAGGCATGCTTGCGCTCTGCAGTGTCTCTGAAGGATGACAAGCAGGATGGCAGCGCTCAGCTGCAATTCCACGCTGTCATCAGAATGCCATCCCAGCGTGGGAGAATTTTCCTGCTCAAGCGCTGAGCGCAGGAGATTTCTCCCACGCTGGGTTGGCATTGAGATGACAGGCTGGATCACAGCTGAACGCTGCCATCCAGCATGCCATCCTTCATAGACACTACGGAGCGCAGGCATGCTTGCGTTCCACAGTGACTTTGAAGGATGACAAGCTGGATGGCAGCGCTCTGCTGCGATCCAGCCTGTTATCTCAATGCCATTGCAGCGTGGGAGAATTCTCCTGCTCAAGCGCTGAGCGCAGGAGAATTCTCCCACGCTGTCAATGACGTGCATGAGGTGAGCTGAGTTCATTGGACGTGAACTCGGCTCATCTGGATGTCGTCACAGCGAGACACTGAGGAGCGCAAGCATGCCAGCCTTCTCAGTGTCTGTGGCATGGCAAGCTGGATGGCAGCTTTCGGCTGCGATCCAGCCTGTCATTTGAATGTAGCAGAGCTGAAGCGGTCCTTGGAACCATGGAAAGGGAAGGATGAGGTTGGTTTATTATTTTACTTTTATTGCAGAAGACATTGGCTTCAGCTGGAATGGGCGATACGGTAAGTATGGTTTAATTTAGAACATTAAAGAATTGTGTGTTTATTTCAATTAAAGGACTTTATTCTGGGTGTTTGTGTTTTTTTTTACTTAGACTATGGGGTTAGTAATGGGGGTGTCTTAAAGACGCCTCTCCATTACTAACCTGGGCTTGATGTCAGCTGGCATTATAAGCTGACATCAACCCCAGCCCTATTACCCCACTGCCACCGCTACAGGGCAGTGGGAAGAGCGAGGCTAAGTGCCAGAATTGGCGCATCCTATGGATGCGCTATTTCTGGGGTGGCTGACGGCTGGTCTTTCAATCCTGGGAGGGGGCCAATATTCATGGCACCCTTCCTGGGCTATTAATATCAGCCCCCAGCTGTCTGCCTCGCCATTGCTAGCTATTAAAATAGGGTGGACCCCACGTCATTATTTTTTGGGTCCCCCATTTTAATAGCTAGTAAAGGCTAGGTATTCAGCTGGGAAGCTCCATGGGTATTACCCCCTTCCCAGGCTTCAAACATCTGCCCCAGCTATCTGCTTAACCTCTGCTAGAGAATAAAATTACGGGGAACCTCACGCCAATTTTTTTTTTAATAAATCCTTTATTTTAACACTAAATGACAAGTACTGTGATCAACACTATCACTGTACTTATTATATATGTGACTGACATGTTTCTATCTATCTAATCTATGTGTGATGCTCTATTCTTTCTGTACTAAATTGTTGGGTACCGATGCTGAATTGCCAGCCGGCTTTTTTAAAGAGACGGCTGCATGAAAACACTACTATTTTTTTTAAATAAATCCTATAACACTAAATGACAAGTACAGTAACCAACACTGTCACTGTAATTATTATATATGTGACTGACATGTTTCTATCTATCTAATCTATGTGTGATGCTCTATTCTTTCTGTTCTAAATTGTCGGGTACTGATGCTGAATTGCCGGCCGGCTTTTTAAAGAGACGGGTGGCGGAAAACACTATTATTTTTTTTTAATAAATCCTTTAACTCTAAATGACAAGTACAGTAACCAACACTGTCACTGTACTTCTTATATATGTGACTGACATGTTTCTATCTATTTTTACACTGTACTCATTGGATATTACAATTCAATGAGTTAAAGAAGTGACATACATGTGTTTGAATAAAATATACATTTTATTAATACATTTTTAAAAATAAACACATATTAAAACAGAAAGGAACTAAAAAATACACTGGGGCATAATCATTAATGCATTTTTATGATATTAGGCACAATTGAACTATAGTCTAGAAAAAAAGTATGGATGTGCTGAAATAAAGTTATATTTTGGTATGACGCTCCCACTACAATAGGAAATCACTGCATAAAGGATAAATATTAGTGTTAAGCGAGCACTAAAATGCTCGGGTTCTCGAAGCTCGGGCCGAGCTCGTCGTGATACTCGGGTGCTCGACCCGAGCAACGAGCCCAATGTTAGTCTATGGGAGACTCGAGCATTTTTGCGGCGGCTCCCCCGGCAGTCTTTTAAAAGCCTAACAAGTGCCCAAAACGATAGTGACAGTGCTCAAATGACATGGGGACAGCATGGGGATCGCCCCAGGAAGCATTTCTGACCCCCAGGTCACTGCTGTCAACAACGTGGTCAGAGGTATTAATACACTTTTACAGGCTCAAAATAAAACGTTCAAAAACGAAAGTGAAAGTGCTTTCCTGTGAAATATGTTAAGGATAGTGTTGAGCGATACCTTCCGATATCAGGAAATATCGTATCGGATTGGATCGGACCGATACCCAAAAAGTATCGGATATCGCCGATTCCGATACAGGAAACCAATGCAAGTCAATGGGACACAAATATCGGAATGAAAATAAACCCTTTCTTTCCTTGTAGGTTAATTCTACATGAAGTAAAACAACTAAGAATAATGTAGAATGTAATACGCGAAAAGCCGGCAACTCAGCAGCGGCATACACCTGTACCCGACAATTTACAACAGAAAGAATAGAGCTTCACACATAGATTAGATAGATAGAAACATGTCAGTCACATATATATGAAGTACAGTGACAGTGTTGATTACTGTACTTGTCATTTAGTGTAAAGGATTTATTTAAAAAAATAATTGTGTTTTCATGCACCGTCTCTTTAAAAAAAGCCGGCCGGCAATTCAGCAGCGGTATCCGACAATTTATAACAGACAGAATAGAGCTTCACACATAGATTAGATAGATAGAAACATGTCAGTCACATATATATGAAGTACAGTGACAGTGTTGCTTACTGTACTTGTCATTTAGTGTAAAGGATTTATTTAAAAATATAATAGTGTTTTCATGCACCGTCTCTTTAAAAAAGCCGGCCGGCAATTCAGCAGCGGTACCCGACAATTTAGAATAGAAGGAATAGAGAATCACACATAGATTATATAGATAGAAACATGTCAGTCACATATATATGAAGTACAGTGAGAGTGTTGATTACTGTACTTGTCATTTAGTGTTAAAATAAAGGATTTATTTAAAAAAAAATTGGCGTGGGGTTCCCCGTAATTTTAGTCTCTAGCGGAGGTTAAGCAGACGGATGGGGCAGATGTTTGAAGCCTGGGAAGGGGGTAATACCCACGGAGCTTCCCAGGCTAATAATATCAGCCCCCAGCTGAATACCTAGCCTTTACTAGCTATTAAAATGGGGGACCCCCTCAAAAAAATGACGTGGGGTCCCCCCTAATTTAATAGCTAGCAAAGGCTAGGCACACAGCTGGGGGCTGATATTAATAGCCCAGGAAGGGTGCCATGAATATTGGCCCCCTCCCAGGCTAGAAACACCAGCCGTCAGCCGCCCCAGAAATGGCGCATCCATAGGATGCGCCAATTCTGGCACTTAGCCTCGCTCTTCCCACTGCCCTGTAGCGGTGGCAGTGGGGTAATAGGGTTGGGGTTGATGTTAGCTTATAATGCCAGCTGACATCAAGCCCAGGTTAGTAATGGAGAGGCGTCTATAAGACACCCCCATTACTAACCCCATAGTCAAAGTTAAAAAAAAAAACACAAACACCCAGAATAAAGTCCTTTAATTGAAATAAACACACAATTCTTTATTGTTCTAAATTAATCTATACTTACCATCACGCCCATTACAGCTGAAGCAAACGATCTCCTGCAATAAAAGAAAAATAATAAAGCAACCTCATCCTTACCTTTCCATGGTTCCCAGGACAGCTCCAGCTCTGCTACATCGAGATGACAGGCTGGACCGCAGCAGAACGCTGCCATCCAGCCTGTCATCCCGCAGACACTGAGAAGCGCAGGCTTGCTTGCGCTCCTCAGTGTCTCTCTGTGACGGCATAAAGATGAGCCGAGGTCATGTCCAATGAACTCGGCTCACCTCATGCACGTCACTGACAGCGTGGGAAAATTCTCCTGCACTCAGCGCTTCAGCGCTTCAACGGAGCTTCCCAGGATACTAATATCAGCCCCCAGCAGAATACCTAGCCTTTACTAGCTATTAAAATGGGGGACCCCCCCCAAAAAAATGATGTGGGGTACCCCCTATTTAATAGCTAGCAAAGGCTAGGCAGACAGATGGGGGCTGATATTAATAGCCCAGGAAGGGTGCCATGAATATTGGCCCCCTCCCAGGCTAGAAACACCAGCCGTCAGCCGCCCCAGAAATGGCGCATCCATAGGATGCGCCAATTCTGGCACTTAGCCTCGCTCTTCCACGCTGCCCTGGTGCGGTGGCAGGGGATAATAGGGTTGGGGTTCATGTCAGCGCCAGCTGCTATGAAGCCCATGTTAGTAATGATGGGCGTCTATAAGACACCCCCATTACTAACCTACAAAGTGTTAAAAAGAAAAAACACACACTACACCGAGAAAAAAATATTTTATTTGAAATAAAACACACCATTTTATTTAATTCTTAGTTTACTAAAAAAAATATTTACCTGTCCACGTTCCTGCGCTGATCTCCCATGCACAGCTGTCACATCTGGAGATGGTGACAGCTGTGCATGGCTGCTGTAAGCTCACGCTGCCGGGAACACGTCCGCTCCCGGCAGCGGTAGCCACTGACTGAGGTCACCGGAGTGCATTGAGGCAGCGCAGCTCCGGAGACCTCCTTTACGGCACTGCTGTACCGTGGGAATTTCTCACGGTACAGCGGGGCCGTAAAGCAGCTAACCGGAGCAGCGCTGCCTGAACTCCGGCGAACCCGCTTATGCAATGACGGGGCTGCTTTACGGCCCCATCAATCTAGCGGCGGCAGCGGTTCAGAGCGGTCACATTCTATGTGGCTGCTCTAACCTGGAGATCATCGTGGGATACTCGTGGACTACTACGGAGGGGTAAGGATAAGGTTGTGGTTTATTATTTTATATTTTATTACAGGAGATCGATGGCTTCGGGGAATTAGGTGTCTACGTGAGTATAGGTGTAGTTTTTTATTTTTTACTTTATTTTAGGTGGCGATCGGCGGGGACAGGTAATGTATGAACTAATTTATTGTAGGTAACCACTGGCCACCAATGAAATGTATTTAAAATTTATTGGGGACACAGTAGGGCAATTTAAATAGCAGGATCAGGCTGATGGGAACTACTGCTCCCATCGAGCTGATCTTGCTGGCACGAGTGGAACGGGGACAGACATAGGCCGATGGGAGTAGTAGTGTCACATCGGCCTATGTCTGCCTGCACGCACACACCCGCAGACATCCCGCACACATTGCACAGACACCGCACACACTCGCAGACATCGCACAGACACCGCACACACTCGCAGACATCGCACAGACACCGCACACACCCGCAGACATCGCACAGACACCGCACACACTCGCAGACATCGCACAGACACCGCACACACTCGCAGACACACGCACAGACACCCACACACACCAATCATGACGGGCTGATCGTCTGGGAGGTGACGCTGTGCGGCCAGCCAATCACTGTAATGCCCACAAACAACATGGCTGCGGCATTACAGTGACTGGCTGGCAATCCCTGCATGTTCATTGGCTCTGTAAAGAGCACCAAACATGCAGGGCGGAGACCCGAGCTCCCGCCCGAGTAACCCGGAAATGCTCGGTGCTCGCCGAACATCCCGAGTAGCGTGATGCTCGGGCGAGTACCGAGCAGTGTCGAGCATGTTCGCTCAACACTAATAAATATGTGTTTTTTTTAAAAAAAATTATTAATAAAATGTATATTTTATTCAAACACATGTATGTCACTTCTTTAACTCATTGAATTGTAATATCCAATGAGTACAGTGTAAAAGTAATCGAAATGTGGAAGTGCTAAATAGTATATATATTTAAGGACTTTTTTTAAATTAAAAATTACATGTTTCTATCTATCTAATCTATGTGTGATGCTCTATTCTTTCTGTTCTAAATTGTCGGGTACAGATGCTGAATTGCCGGCAGGCTTTTTGAAAGAGAATGTCTTCTAAGCAGTTTGTCAGCTTTTGGACACCTTTGAAGGTGTTTTCTATGTGTTTTTGCTTGCCTGCCATCGGTTTTAACAGTGTTTGATAGTGTTCGACGGTGTTCTAAGGTGTTCGACGAACTGTTCCACTAACATCCCGGTGTTCGACGAACCGAACCGAACCCAAACACTACGGGGGTGGCTCAACACTATTTCTAATGGGACCTTTTTTTTATGAGGCCCTCCTCCACGTCTTTTCCAAGGTGCATTGGAGTGCCTCCAAATTTTTGGCAGCCCTTGCATTCACAGCATAGGTTGACACTATGGGAGACCCACTTCCTAATAATGGAAACATTGTTTTCAGGAGGCCCTCTGACCTCCTCGTCTCTTCCAAGGGGCATTGGAGTGCCTCCAAATTTTTGGCAACCCTTGCATTCACTGCATAGGCAAACACAATGGGAGACCCACTTCCTAATAATGGGAACATTTTTTTTCAGGAGGCCCTCCTCTACGTCTCTTCCAAGGGGCATTGGAGTAGGTCCAAATTTTTGGCAGCCCTTGCATTCACTACATAGGCAAACAGTATGGGAGACCCACTTCCTAATAATGTGAATATTATTTTCAGTAGGCCCTCCTCTTAGTCTCTTCAAAGGGGTATTGGGGTGCGTCAAAATTTTCAAAGGGGTAGTGAGGTGCGTCCAAATTTTTGGCAGTCCTGCCACTCACTGCATGCACAATAACAGTATAGGAGACCCACTCTTTAGTAATGGGAACAACAAAGCATAGCCAGCTGATGGCTCTCTAACAATAGTGAGGACCGACTGCTGGCCCTATAAAAATAGTAAAGGCAGCTTGATGGCCCTATAAAAATAGGCTTTGTGAGTTTCAGAGTCCTTCCTTCATAAATGAAACAGGATGTGTCTGATCATGTCTCACTCATCACATGGCCAAATAAGGTTGTAAAATGTTAATATGACATTTCCTGGTGAATGCATTTGTCATGGTTGAAAGCAATGCAAAAGTGCAAAAACACATCAAAAACGCTACGTGTGGACATAGCCTAAGGTGTGGAGGAGTATTTTTGTTTTTGGTTATTTATTTATTTTGCCTTATATACAAGTCATTACCCTGGAAAGGATGTTCCTTAACATATTTCCCAGGAAAATCCATTTTGGTTTTGTTTTTGTATGTTTTATTGTGAGTCTGTAAAAGTGTCCTAATACCTCTGGGTTGTTCACAGCAGTGACCTGGGAATCAGAAACACTTGCAGGGGTCTTCCCCATGCTGTTCCAATGCCATTTGAGCAATGTTCCCATCGATTTGGGCAATTTTTAGGCCCCCTGCGGACCGCTGGGGGGAGCCGC
This sequence comes from Phyllobates terribilis, assembly GCF_046119375.1. NCBI lineage: Eukaryota > Metazoa > Chordata > Amphibia > Anura > Dendrobatidae > Phyllobates > Phyllobates terribilis. Next base: position 366,050,045 of record NW_027362762.1, on the reverse strand, counting down.
CTGAAAAATGTTCCAGTTTCCCATTCACTTATATTGGGCTCGTTGCTCGGGTCGAGCACCCAAGCATTCCAATTTGCTCACAAAAAAAGGAGCATTCCAATTTGCTTGACCCGAGCATCGTGCACCCGAGCATTTTAGTGCTTGCCCATCACTAATAATCACCAGTTACAAATGTTTTTGCAGGAGATGGACTTGGAGCATGAAGATATGCTGTAGCATATTGAAGTAAGGTGGCTGAGCAGGAGCGTCACCCTTAAATGATTTTTTGAGCTAAAGGATGAAATTGCACTTTTCATGGAACGCAAAGTAAAACCTTTGCCTGAACCATCGGTGTGATTTTGGTATGTTGTGTGACATAACCGAGCATCTTGCACAACTGAATCATAGTCTGCAGATAATTATGCAGATGTCCGACATGATCACAGCTTTCCAGCGTAAACTTTACCTATGGAAGTCTTAATTGGACCAGGACAATCTTGAACACTTTCCTGTTTGACAGATCATCTCAGCCTCAGTTCCCAGTGCTTTTTCATGCGCTCACTTGGTTACCAAAGTGAGCCAGTTAATTAATGAGTTTGATCAGTGCATCACAGACTTTAGAACACAACACTTGAACTTTGCCAATCATTTTGACGTTGATGTCCCAGTGCATCCCCTCACCTTCAGACGGAGTTAGTAGATAGTCAGAGTGATAATGGCCAGAATACTAAGCATAAGAAAGCTAAAATCAAGGATTTTTACCATCTACTGCCCCCTGTTTTGATGCCACAGCTCCAACTTCATGCTGCCCGTATTCTGTCCATGTTTTGAAGCACCCATCTTTGTGAACAGATGCTTTGAATAATGAATCTAAACAAGACTAAGCATAGATCACGCATCAAACTCCACACTGTTTTAAGGATTGCTACAGCACAAGACCTAAAACCAGAGATAGACATACTGACCACAGGAAAATGTTGTCAGTCATCTGGCCAGAAAACAAAATAGGTATGTATTTTTAAAAATCTGAGTTAAAAATGTAATGAAATGTATTTCTGCTAAGAAATCTAATTGAGTTACATTTTAACCGCACATTTGAATGGCTGTGCTTACATTTTTTTAGTGCTTGTTGATATTTTCAGAGCATGATCAATAGATGCTGATGGCGTGTGATATGGTGTCGCAGTTTATTTAACAATATGGTAAAGACTAGTTACATTTATACATTCTTAGCACTCATGCAAACATTTATGCAACAAGGCCCGAGCCTGGACCGCAATGCCCTGACTGACTGTGGGTCTCCCGACCGTGATAGCCTTATAGAAACATATGACCCTCTCATGCTTGGGTGGCCGACAATCTGTGCATTGTGGTCTATGCTCGCACCATATTTCACATATGTTTGAATGAACCCTTATAATTACAAGCGGCCCTTTACAGGCAAACATAATGCAAATGTGGCCCTCAGTGAAAATGAGTTTGACACCCTTGGTTTAAGGCAATAGTCTACTATTAGATGAGTAAACATGCCACCTAAATACAGCAGCCAGTTGCCCATTGCTATTGCGACGTGATTCTACCTATACTTCCTGGTTCCATTCTTATTTGTAAAAGCAAGTGGACATTTGTTTTTTTTATTTATTTTTAAAGACAAAAATACATAATCCAGAAACTTAAACACAGTGTTTACTTACTAAAGTATGTGTGTTATTTTAAAATTATTTTTTGAGCCCTCTTGATTGGTCCAATTGTCTAATATTTGATGCATATACATATTGACTGAATACAGCAGCCAATTGTAGATGCTTGTATCAAGGAAGTGATTCTACCTATATTTTCTGGTCCCATCCTATTTTATAAAGGTACGTGACATTTTATTTCTTCAACTTTTTTATAAAGATTTCTTTTTATTCTTTGAATATTTGTTTTAATTATCTATTCTAAATACTGTACACTCCATGACCATACTGCTGCTGCATGTTTGTTACCAATAATGATTAGGGATGAGCGAATCCGAACTGCAAAGTTTGGGGTTCTTACCGGACACCTTGTGTCTGGTGCTGAACTCCAAACGCAGACTTCTTTCGGAAGCGCAGCCAATCAACAAGATTTTAGGCTGTGAGCACTTCCGCAGTCATGACAGCCATGCCAATTATTGGCATGGCTGTGATTGGCCATCACAACACATTACCCAGCCTGTATAAATGTCAGATCATGGGTGGCACCACCATTGTGCTATGATTTGTGTAGGAACAGTGTAAATTAAAAAAATCATTTAAAAAATGACATCATGTCATCATATTTTTAATAACCAGCTAAGGGAAAGCAGACAGCTGTGAGCTGGTGTTATTATCATCTGAAAGGGACAATATCCATGGACCTTCCCAGCCTATTAATATCAGCCTCCAGCTGGTCATAAAAAAGGGGAGACCCTAAAAAAAGTGACTTGTAGTCCCCCCTAGTTTTAATCAGCTAAAACAAAGAAGACAGATGATGCTGATATTAATAGGCTGGAAAGGTCAATGGATACTGGCCCCTTCCCAGCCTAATAAGACCAGCCCTCAGCCACCCCAGAAATGGCACACCCATTAGATGTGCTAATTCTAGCGCTTAGCCTCGGCTCTTCCCATTTGCCCTGTGAGGTGGCAATAGAAGTAATAGTTTTTTGGGGTTGATGTCAGCTGTGTAATTCCAGCTGGGATCAAGCCCAGGGGTTAGTAATGGAGAGGCATCTATTATACGTCCCCATTACTAACCCACTAAGCTAAAAGAAAAAAATACCAACACAGGGAACAAAAAGTTTATTTGAATAAAGAGTCCCCCACACATTCCCTGGTTTACTCATTTATTAATAAAAAATAATTCCAGCAGTTCAGACATAATCCTCGGTGTTCCCACAATGTCCAGCGATTCTCTCACGGGCAATGACGTTACTTACATGACCGTGAGTGACCTATGCAGCCTCGTTCTCGAGGCTGCATAAGGCATAGAGGGTAGATTTTAAATTATTTCAATTATTTCTATACAAGTCACTAATGCGGCCACACTTAGAATACTATGTACAGTTTTGCTCTCCGGTATATAAGAAAGACATAGCTGAAGCTAGAGTGGATGAAAAAACGATGGTTCAAGGTTATTTTTGTATCCGTTTTTTTTCCACGAGACATAACTTTTTTATTTTTCTGCTAATATAGCCATATTATGGCTTGTTTATTGCAGGACAAGTTGGACTTTTGAAGGGCACCATTGATTTTACCATGTATTGTACAGTAAAACAGGAAAAAATTCCAAGTGCGGTGAAATTGCAAAAAAGTGGACTCGGATTGGGTCCCAATTAACAGTGGGGTACTACATGGTTCATTATTTAAACCTCTTCTTTATAACATATTTATTAATGACCTTATAGAGGGCATAACGTGTTGAATTTCAATTTTTTCAAATTATACTAAGTTCTGCAAGGTAATCAACACAGAGGAGGATATTTTAATGCTACAGAGGGATTTATGTAAGCTGGAGGCTTAGGCTGAGCAATGGCAATTAAAGTTTAATGTAGATAAATGTAACATCATGCACTTGGGCAGAAGAAAGGAAATGTAGAATTATGTACTAAATTTTAGAACACTGGGTAAAACTGTCACTGAAAAACTGGCATATGGAAGGACAGCAAAATCAACTGCAGTGACTAGTGCCAGGCAGCTGCTGCCAAGGCGAATAAAATCATTTGATGCATTAAAAGAGGCAGAGATGCTCATGACAAGAACATAGTTTTGCCTCTATACAAGTCACTAGTGCGGCCATACTTATACTACTGTGTACAGTTTTGCTCTCCGGTGTATAAGAAGGATATAGCTGAACTAGAGTGGGTGCAAAAACGATAATTTAAGGTTATTTTTTCCTCCCCTTCTTCCAAGAGTTATAATTTTTTATTTTTCTGTCAATATAGGCATATGAGGGATTGTTTTTTCGGGGTGTAATATCTGTCTGCTTGCCTGACTGTTCATTGACTGTCATCTAAATATTTCTGCTGCTGCCAGTACTGATGGACCAAACTGTCCTGGGCATCTACTCCCTAGCATGTGATGCGCCCCCTGGGCCTATGTTGTGCAGGGAATACCCGGAGCCGGATCGCTGGGGGTTGTAGTCTCCGTGGCGCTGTCCCGGTCCGTGCCCAGGGTGGTCAATTCAGTGGCAGTCTTATTAGTGAGATAATAGTCCGACTACGCCACCCGTGGATTGCGGTCAGTGGGGACCGCCGCTGCAAGGGAGGAGTATAGCCTCAGGGCAGTTAGTGTGGATGATGGGAGTGATGGTGCACGAGCGCAGCAGGAATAACTCAGAGTCCGTGCAGTGCAGTTCAGGGTCTTTACTGATGTTATAAAGCAGACCCTCCCGGGAGTACTGGCTTGCAGTAGAGGCCTGGTCAGTCTGAGAGCTAGCAGGATCTCCCCTGGCCAGGTGGAGTTGTAGGCCTCCCCGTCTATCTGTACTCTTTCCTGGCTACCTTGCTGTGAGCGGGTAGAAGTAGCCCACGTCCCTGAGAATACCGTGTGGTGCTCTCCCGTACAGCCGGTGACTTGTGGCCTTCTGTTAGCCTCTGCTTCACGATGGCGGTGCTGGTCCCTTGCTTGTGACCGTGCCTTCGGGCTTCTCTGGCCAGAGGACATGGAATCCCCTGCCAGTTGGATTCTGCTGCTGGACCTGGATGTCCCCACAGCCTCGGACTCCGTGTCCGGTCATAATGTCTTCAGCCAGGGCGAGCTATCTAGCTTCCAGCCCCTGGCACTCGCTCCTGCTCCTACAGAGCTCCTTGCTGACACTTTCCCTGTGTCTGGAACTGTTTCCAGGCTCTGACTGACCTAATCCCGCCCCAGACCCAGTTTATAAGGGCAGATTCCTCCCCTCCTAGGTCTGGGCGGGCAGTGTTGCATGCTTAGGGCTCCTGACCAGAGAAACCTCCCACTTCCTCTCAGGCGTAATATTTCTATTACTGTGGTAACCAGACCCCTGGGGTGCCACATTCCCCCCTAGTGAAATTTAGTACTCCGGGACTAAACATATTTTTAAAGAAACATAAATGCAGGGTATGACAATAACAAGACAACATGAAAAAGTACATTTTGTGGTCACGGCGTTTCCATAACCGGATGTCCATAACACCCAAGGTGAAGTTTTTGAAAAGAGGTAGGGGACCTGTCCAAAGAAAACCCCTTGCGTTGGCCTTGGGCGTGGCTGCAAGGCTGAAGCTAGCTACTTTGGGCCGCAAGGAGGCCACACCAGACAGGTTTTCTCTTCCGTGGCCGTCTTCACAAGAAGCACAATTTGCAACTATCTACAAAATTGTTCCGGCTATCCAGCGTCCATAACCTGTTAGTCCAAAGAACCCTGCAGGATAACTGAGAAACATAATTAATAACAGGCAACAACAAAAAACATAAACATTTTCAAGAAACAGGTAAATTTACAGTGCATTACTTTATATTCTCCAGCGAGCGGGCATCTGCCCTCTAGTGACTCTAGTGGACCTACGGAGCTCACAAACTGGTCCTGCACTACAGGGTGTAGGAGGTGTTATGGGTATGCTGGGCAGCTGTCTGCGTACTCTTTGGCTCACTAGGGGCACGGCAGGCTCACTACTAGCAGAGGGTTGATCCTCCTGCGCTGCCTGTGTGGACTCTTCTGCTTCCTCGGCCGGCTGCTCTTCCAGCTCTACCTGGTCTTCTGTAGGCACTTGAGGGGCTGGCTGGAGAAAGGTGATGACGGGCACCGCGATAGCGTTGTTTACTTGTGTCCAGGACCGGGGAAAGTCTCCGAGTACGGTGCTGATCATTTCCTCCTTTTCCTCTACGGGTTGAGGGTTTTCCTGATCTTCATCAGTGCTTTGCAACTTCTCGGGGCACTTTTTCAGGTGGTCTCTGTAGACAGTGGCTGTGGTCTCTCCTCCATCCTTGCTGATGACGTACACCTTTGGATTATTGTGGCTTGAGGGCAGTACGGTGTACGGGTCCTTTTGCCACTGGTCGTCCAACTTATGGAGCCGCCTTTTTCTTTTCAAGACCTGCTCTCCAGGTACCAGGGGAACAGCGGGAGCATGTTGGTTATAAGTCCTCTCTTGCCTTTCTCTTGATTGACAGAGACTTCGCTCGACGCTCTCCTGTACTTTCCGGTACTGCTGCTGCCGTTCTGTATCCCAGTCTGCCTCTGGCGAGGTGTCCTCGGGTGTCAGGACTCCCATATCCAGGTCAACAGGCAGCTTACCAGGTCTTGCTCGCATTAGGTAAGCCGGGGTACAGCTGGTGGAACCTACCGGGATGTGGTTATACAGTTCCACCAGATCGGGCAGTTTCTCAGGCCACAGACTGCGTTCTTCCAGGGGCAATGTTTTTAGCAGATCTATCACCACCTGGTTCATCTTCTCACAGAGTCCATTGGTTTGGGGGTGATAGGGCGTTGTTCTTATCTTCTTGCAGCCATACAGGTTGCAGAACTCCTGGAAGACCTCCGCTTCGAAGGCTGGTCCTTGGTCCATCAGCACTTGGTCCGGGTACCCGTGTAGGCGGCAGAAGTACAGCTGGAAGGCTCTGGCTGCTGTCTGAGCCGTCAAGTCTTTGACAGGGACCACCACCAGGAACCGGGAGTAGTGATCCACGATGGTTAGGGCGTAGACATACCCGTTTCTTCTTGGAGCCAGTTTAACATGGTCCCGAGCGACCAGATCCAGCGGCTGCCTGGTGAGGATGGGCTGCAGGGGAGTCCTCTGGCTGGCACGGTCCCTCCTTCTTAGATTGCACGGGCCACAGTCTCTACACCATCTCTCAATGGCTCCTCTCATGCCTATCCAGTAGAACCGTTCACGCAGCAGGAACTCCAGCTTCTTCCATCCGAAGTGCCCTGCCCCATTGTGGTAGGCCTCCAGCACCATAGCTGCGTCCCGTCTCGGTGCCATAACCTGCCAGATCAGTTCATGTGTCCGGGAATTGACCATTCTGCGGCACAACTTCTCCTTGTAGAGAAACAGTCTGCTTTTTTCCGTCCACAGTTGCTTGGTCTCTTCCGGAGCGTCTGGGTCCAGGCGGGCGTCAGCCTGGGTCAGCATCTCCTTCACCAGACGGACTGCGGGGTCACTGTCTTGCGTCTCCACCCAGTTGTAGTGGGGTAAGGGGTTGAACGTTGCGGATCGCTGGCCCCTCACACAGTGGGAATACTGGGTAATCCCATGACGGTGGAACGCAGGGAGTTTGACCTCTTCCAGTTATTCTGGATCTTCCCCCCCGTCCGGTAGGTTTGGCATCCTGGACAGGGCGTCCGCGTTGGTATTGGAGCGTCCTGCCCGGTATTTAATCGTGAACTCATAATTGGACAGGCGGGCCATCCATCTCTGCTCCAGGGCACCCAGTCTTTCAGTGTCCAGGTGTGTCAACGGGTTGTTGTCCGTGTACACGGTGAACCTGGAAGAGGCAAGGTAATGCTTAAAACGTTCGGTTACCGCCCACACCACTGCCAGGAACTCTAGCTTGAACGAGCTGTAATTCTCAGGGTTTCTTTCCGTGGGTCGCAGTTTTCGGCTGGCGTAAGCAATTAACCGTTCTCTCCCCTGCTGGATCTGGAACAGTACGGCTCCTAGCCCGATGTTGCTCGCGTCCGTGTGGAGGATAAAGGGCTGGCTGTAGTCAGGGTACGCCAGGATTTCATCCCCCGTGAGGGCCATCTTCAGCTGGTGGAATGACTCCTCTTCCAGCTTTTCCCATCTGAAGGGTGGCTTCTGGTTTTTGGCCTTCCTGGACTGGCCTATCAGGAGGTCCTGCATAGGAGCTGCCTTCTTGGTAAAACTGGGAATGAATCTTCGGTAGTAGCCTACCAACCCGAGGAACTGCCGCACTTCCTTTATGCAGGATGGTCTTGGCCAGTCCTTAATCACGGTGATCTTGTCAGGGTCGGGGGCCACTCCGTCAGCACTCACCACATGTCCCAGGTACTGTACCTTTGGCTTCAGTAGATGACACTTTGAGGGTTTTACCTTTAGGCCATTGTTTGCGAGGGCTTCAAACACTTCTGCCAGGTTTTCCAGATGGTCCTCATAAGTCTTGGAATAGACGATGACATCGTCCAGGTATAATAGGACCGTCTCGAAGTTCCAGTGTCCCAGACAGCATTCCATCAACCGTTGGAAGGTTCCTGGTGCATTGCAGAGCCCAAACGGCATACAGTTAAATTCGCTGAGTCCCATCGGGGTGGTGAATGCGGTCTTCTCCCGGTCTGCCTCTGCTACAGGAACCTGCCAGTACCCGCTAGTGAGATCCAAAGTAGAGAAGAAGTTAGCAGATTTTAATGCAGCTAAGGACTCTTCTATACTTGGTAACGGGTACGCATCTTTGTGTGTGATACGGTTGACCTTCCTGTAGTCTACACACATTCTCATGGTGTTGTCTATCTTTTTCACTAGGACTAGTGGAGCTGCCTAGGGGCTACAGCTGTCCCTAATTACCCCAGCCTCCTTCATGTCTTTTAGCATCCCCTTGGCGTGTTGATAGTGTGCAGGGGGTACGGGTCGGTATCTCTCCTTTATGGGAGGATGGTCTCCCGCGGGGATGTGATGTTCTACCCCCTTTACTCGCCCGAAGTCCAGCGGGTGTTTACTAAACACTCTCTCGTACTCTTGAACCACCCGATAGACTCCCTGTTTTTGGTGTGAGGGAGTGGAGTCAGTACCCAAATGCAGTTGCTGACTCCAGTCCTCCATTGGTTTCTTAGAGCCGTTACCTTCCTCTGGTTGAGATGGAGGCAAGGGTTCCATGGCCTGTACAGAGTTCTGGTTGATGGTGAACAATTTGGCTAGCGTGGCATACGGGGCAGGTATACTTCTCTCTCCCCGATATTTATGATGCGGACGGGCACCCTCCCATGGCGTTCATCGACCACCACCCGTGCTGTCAAAATGGTGGGCCTACTGTCTGAGTAGATGGGTTCTACCATTGCTTGGTAGTCTCTACCTCTTAGACCAATAGCTGCCCGGCACCAGATCATCATCTCACTTTTCGGGGCATGGCAATAGGGAACGGGTCACACGTTCTCACGCTACCAATCTCACCACCAGATAGTTCCACCTGTTGCTGTTTCATCAGTGCCGGGATCTCTTTTTGGAGGACACGCTGCTGGCTGGAACTGGCGTTCTTGGCAACCTGTTGCAAAATAAGAATCACCTCTGCAAGACAGTTTTCGATTACGTTAGTACCTAGGGTTATTTTTGGGTGACTCTCGCGACGGTCAATGTCCACAATGATCAGTCCTTGTGCTGGCAGTTCAACCTTACCGACCTTGATGGTCACCTCTTTAAATCCTATCTGTGGCACGGGCTGACCATTGCTGGCGAAAATGCTCAGGTCATCATCTGGGTAGTGTGTTATGTCCGAGTCATTCCAGTACCGCTTGAAGAGCACGTACGGGATGGTAGTCACCTGTGACCCAGTGTCTAGTAGGGCACTCATAGGAATGCCATCCAATACCACAGGCAAGACCGGACATCCCCCTACGTATTTATCACGCCAGTTCGATGGGCCTGATGATCTTATGCCGGGGGGTTGGCCCTCTACCCCAGGTTGTGCCTGTTTAAATGACAGTGCCTTGCCATATGTCCGGGTTGATTGCAGTGGCGGCAGATGGGTTGTCCATCCTCGTTGTATCGGTCGCTGGGTCTTCCTCTGGACGTTGGGATCCTCCTCTGTCGGCGCCATGGGACGTCCTCCGGTCCGGATGCCATCTGGATCTTCCCTGGAGGTGAAACCTGTAAAGACTGCACAGTTCTGGTTAGCGCGGCAACGCTCTTAGTCAGCTCTTGGACCTGATGGTGCAGGTCTGTAGCTGGGTTGCTATCCAAAGCCTGCGCATCAGCTCCTACAGACTCTGTAGACAAGGACGCCGCCTCCTGGTGATAGGTAATAGCAGGGCGCCGGTGGGTCACAGCGCTAACCGGTGCCGGTTCTCGGAGCACCCAGATGGCCCTGTCTTTGAACTTTGCAAAGTCTAAACCAGGGTTCTGCAAGGCCATTGCACGTAACTGGGTTCGGTGGGCGTTGGACAGCAGACCCTCAATGAATTGCTCAGTTAACAGTTCATCTGCATTCCGCACACTGTCAGGGTCTGCCTGTTTAATGGCTCCCAGGGCCTCTTGCAAATTCAAAGCATAGTCTCTTATACTGTCTTGGGCCCGCTGCTTGCACCCATAAAATTTCATTTTGATCTCTGCTGAGGTACGGGTATCAAAAGTGTCCCTCAGACAGGTTAAGATTTCTTTTACAGTCTCCTTGTCCCGGACTGACCAGGACTTTACTTCACGTTGGGCTGCCCCGGTTAGTTGGCCTACCAATATGCTCACTTTTTGTCCTTCTGTCAGGGGGTATACCTTAAACAGGCTGTACAGTCTCTCTTTAAAGTCGCTTAGGGTATGCGACTCCCCTGAGTACTGGGGCAGCCAGGCCGCGCTGGTGGTAAAGGGTCCCTCCATATCCGTCATCTTCCTACCCCCTAGTTAAGTGTGGCCTACCTTCTGTTGCTTCTTCTCCATAGGCCGCGGTTCCGCAGACGATCGTCAGGGTGGAGGACCTTGCGTCGCGCTCTGGTGATGTCAGCGTCGCTCTCTCTCCCTTCCAGGACCTTGCGCAACGTCGATGCGAGGGGCGGAGCTTCGGGTCTCGTGCGCACACAGCAAAGTAGCCAGGAAAGAGTACAGATAGATGGGGAGGCCTACAACTCCACCTGGCCAGGGGAGATCCTGCTAACTCTCAGACTGACCAGGCCTCTACTGCAAGACAGTACTCCCGGGAAGGTCTGCTTTATAACATCAGTAAAGACCCTGAACTGCACTGCACGGACTCTGAGTTATTCCTGCTGCGCTCGTGCACCATCACTCCCATCATCCACACTAACGGCCATGAGGCTATACTCCTCCCGTGGGGAGTCATCCCGTTCTTAGCTGCACACACAGTGACAGATACAACGAGGACGGACGACCCATCTGCCGCCGCTGCAATAAACCCGGACACATGGCAAGGTACTGTCATTTAAACGGGCACAACCTGGGGTAGAGGGCCAACCCCCAGGCATAAGATCATCAGGCCCATCGAACTGGCATGATAAATACGTAGGGGGACGTCCGGTCTTGCCTGTGGTACTGGATGGCATTCCTATGAGTGCCCTACTGGACACTGGGTCACAAGTGACTACCATCCCGTACGTGCTCTTTAAGCGGTACTGGAATGACTCGAACATAACCCGCTACCCAGATGACGACCTGAGTATCATCGCCAGCAATGGTCAGCCCGTGCCGCAGGTGGGGTTCAAAGAGGTGACCATTAAGGTCGGTAAGGTCGAAGTGGCGGCACAAGGACTGATCATTGTGGACATTGACAGTCATGAGAGTCACCCTAGAATAACCTTGGGAACTAACGTCATTGAAAATTGTCTTGCAGAGGTGATTCTCATTTTACAGCAGGTTGCCAAGAACGCCAGTTCCAGCCAGCAGCGTGTGCTCCAAAAAGAGATCCGGGCACTGATGAAGCGGCAACAAGTGGAACTATCTGGTGGTGAGATAGGTAGCGTGAGAATGTGTGACCCGTTCCCTATTGCCATGCCCCCGAAAAGTGAGATGATGATCTGGTGCCGGGCAGCTATTGGTCTAAGAGGTAGAGACTACCAAGCAATGGTAGAACCCGTCTACTTAGACAGTAGGCCCACCATTTTGACAGTGCCCGTCCGCATCATAAATATCGGGGAGAGAGAAGTATACCTGCCCCGGTAAGCCATGCTAGCCAAATTGTTCACCATAAACCAAAATTCTGTAATGGCCGTAGAACCCTTGCCTCCATCTCAACCAGAGGAAGGTAACGGACGGCTCTAAGAAACAAATGGAGGACTGGTATCAGCAACTGCATTTGGCTACTGACTCCACTCCCTCACACCAAAAACATGGAGTCTACCGGGTGGTTCAGGAGTACGAATGAGTCTTTAGTAAACACCCGCTAGACTTCGGGCGAGTAAAGGGGGTAGAACATCACATCCCCACAGGAGACCATCCACCCATAAAGGAAAGAAACTGACCTTTACCCCCTGCACACTATCAGCATGCAAAGGGGATGTTGCAGGAGATGAAGGAGGCTGGGGTAATCAGGGACAGCTGTAGCCCTGGGCAGCTGCACTAGTTCTAGTGAAAAAGAAGGGCAACACAATGAGAATGTGTGTAGACTACAGAAAGGTCAACCGTATCACACACAAAGATGCGTACCCGTTACCTAGAATAGAAGAATCTTTAGCTGCATTAAAATCTGCTAACTTCTTCTCCACTTTGGATCTTACTAGCGGGTACTGGCAGGATCCTGTAGCAGAGGCAGACAAGGAGAAGACCGCATTCACCACCCCGATGGGTCTCAGCGAATTCAATTGTATGCCGTTCGGGCTCTGCAACGCACCAGGAACCTTCCAGCGGTTGATGGAATGCTGTCTGGGACACCGGAACTTCGAGACGGTCCTGTTATACCTGGACAATGTCATAGTTTATTCCAAAACCTACGAGGACCATCTGAAACACCTGGCAGAAGTGTTTGACGCCCTGGAAAGCTACGGCCTAAAGGTGAAACCATCCAAGTGTCACCTGCTGAAACCAAAGGTGCAGTACCTGGGACACATGGTGAGTGCTGACGGAGTGGCTCCCGACCCCGATAAGATCACCGTGATTAAAGACTGGCCAAGACCCTCCAGCATAAATGAAGTGCGGCAGTTTCTCAGGTTGGTAGGCTACTACCGAAGATTCATTCCCGGTTTCACCAAACTGGCAGCCCCTATGCAGGACCTCCTGATAGGTCAATCCAGGAAGGCCAAAAACCAGAAGCCGCCCTTCAGGTGGGAAAAGCTGGAAGAGGAGTCCTTCTGCCAGCTGAAGATGGCCCTCACGGGGGATGAAATCCTGGTGTACCCTGACTACAGCCAGCCCTTTATCCTCCACACAGACGTGAGCAACATCGGGCTAGGAGCCGTACTGTCCCAGATCCAGCAGGGGAAAGAACGGGTAATTGCTTACGCCAGCCGAAAACTACGGCCCACAGAGAGAAATCCTGAGAATTATAGCTCATTCAAGCTACAGTTCCTGGCAGTGGTGTGGGCAGTGACCGAACGTTTCAAGCAATACCTTGCCTCTTCCAAGTTCACCGTGTACACGGATAACAACCCGTTGACACACCTGGACACTGCAAGACTTGGTGCCCTGGAGCAGAGATGGATGGCCCGCCTGTCCAACTATGAATTCACCATCAAATACCGGGCGGGACGCTCAAATGCCAACACGGATGCCCTGTCCAGAATGCCAAACTTACCGGACGTAGGGGAAGATCCAGAAGATCTGGAGGAAGTCGAACTCCCTGCGTTCCACCGTCATGGGATTACCCTGTATTCCCACCCTGTGAAGGACAGGCGCTCTGCTATGTTCAATCCCTTACCCCACTACAGCTGGGCGGAGACACAAGACAGTGATCCCGCAGTCCGTCTGGTGAAAGAAATGCTGACACAGGCTGATGCCCGTCTTGACCCAGACGCTCCGGAGGAGACCAAGCAGCTGTGGAAGGAGAAAAGTAAGCTGTTTCTCTACAGAGAGATGCTGTGCCGGAGAATGGTCAACACTAGAACACATGAGCCGGCCAGGCAGGTAGTGGTCCCAAGACGAGACGCGGCTATGGTTCTGGAGGCATACCACAACGGAGCAGGACACTTCGGATGGAAGAAGCTGGAGTTCTTGTTGTGTGAACGGTTCTACTGGGTAGGCATGAGAGGAGCCATCGAGAGGTGGTGCAGAGACTGTGGCCCGTGCAACCTAAGAAGAAAGGACCGTGCCAGCCAGAAGACTCCCCTGCAGTCCATCATCACCAGGCAGCCACTGGAACTGGTAGCCCTGGACCATGTGAAACTGGCTCCTAGCAGATCTGGGTACGTCTATGCCCTCACCATCGTAGATCACTACTCCCGGCTCCTGGTGGTGGTCCCTGTCAAGGACTTAATGGCTCAAACAGCAGCTAGAGCCTTCCAGCAGCACTTCTGCCGTCCACACGGGTATCCGGAGCAAGTGTTGACTGACCAAGGGCCAGCCTTCGAAGCAGAGGTCTTCCAAGAGTTCTGCAATCTGTATGGCTGCAAGAAGATAAGAACAATGCCCTATCACCCTCAGACCAACGGACTATGTGAGAAAATGAACCAGGTGGTGATAGACTTGCTAAAAATGTTGCCCCTGGAAGAACGCAGTCTGTGGCCAGCTGTACCCCGGCTTACCTAATGAGAGCAAGACCTCGTAAGCTGCCTATTGACCTGGATATGGGAGTCCTGACACCTGAGGACACCTCGCCAGAGGCAGACTGGGATACAGAACGGCAGCAGCAGTATCGGAAAGTACAGGAGAGCGTCGAGCGAAGTCTGTCTCAAGCAAGAGAAAGGCAAGAGAAGGGTTACAACCAGTATGCTGCCGCTGTTCCCCTGGTGCCTGGAGAGCAGGTCTTGAAGAGAAAGAGGCGGCTCCACAAGTTGGACGACCAGTGGGAGAAGGACCCGTACACCGTACTGCCCTCAAGTCATGAGAACCTAAAAGTATGTATCATCAGTAAGGACGGAGGAGAGACCACAGCCATTGTCTCCAGAGACCACCTGAAGAAGTGTCCCGAGCAGCTACAAAGCCCGGAAGAAGATCAAGAAAACCCTCAACCCACAGAGGAAAGGGAAGAAATGATCAGTACCATACTCGGAGACTTTCCCCGGTCCTGGACTCAGATTAACAACGCAGTTGTGGTACCCGTCCTCACCTTTCTCCAGCCAGCCCCAGAAGAGCCTACAGAAGAACAGGTAGTGTCAGAAGAGCAGCCGGCCCAGGAGGCAGAAGAACCCATACCAGCAGCCAAGGAGAATCAACCCTCTGCTAGTAGTGAGCCTGCCGTGCCCCTAGTAAGCCAAAGAGTACGCAGAAAGCTGCCAGACCTACCCGTAACACCTCCTACACCCTGTAGTGCAGAACCAGATAGTGGGTTACGTAGGTCCACCAGGAGCACTAGAGGACAGATGCCCGCTCGCTGGAGAATCTAAAATGTCATCTGTAACTTGCAAATGTTGAAAATGGTTTATGTTTTTGTTAACTGGTTACTAATTATGTTTCTCTAGTTACCCTTCAGGTTTATTTGGACTGACAGGTTATGGACGCTGAATATCCGGAAATACATGTAGATTGTTGCACCTTGGCGCCTCTTGCGAAGATGGCCGCAGAAGAAAAACCTGTCTGGCGTGGCCTCCTTGTGGCCCAAAGTAGCTAGTTTCAGCCTTGCAGCCACGCCCAGGGCCAATGCTTGAGGTTTGCTTTGGACAGGTCCCCTACTCTGTGCCAAGACTTCACCTTGTTGGGTGATATGGACACCCGGTTACCGACACGCCGTGACCTCCAAAGACTAAAGCTTCTTGTATATATGTTGTATTATTGTTTAACCCCTGTATTTGTGTTTTCTTAAAAATGTGTTTAGTCCCAGAGTACTAAAATTCACTAGGGGGGAATGTGGCTCCCCAGGGGTCTGGTTGCCACAGTAATAGGAATATTACATCTGAGAGCACAAGGGAGGTTTCTCTGGTCAGGAGCCCTAAGCATGCAACACCGCCCGCCCAGACCTGGGAGGGGAGTAATCTGCCCTTATAAACTGGGTCTGGGGCGGGATTAGGGATTCAGAGCCCAGAGAGGGAAAGTTACAGCAGGAGCTCTGAAGGAGCTAGGAGCAGAAGACCAGGGGCTAGAAGCTAAGCAGAGATATAGCTCGCCCTGGCAGAAGAATCTAGGAACCGGACACAGGAGTCCGAGGCTGTGGGGACTGATATTCACCCAGCAGCAGAAACCAGCCGGCAGGGGATTCCAGGTCCTCTGGCCATAGAAGCCCGGAGGCTCAGTCACAAGGAAGGGACCAGCACCGCCATCGAGGAGCGGAGGCTAACAGAAGGCCCCAAGTCACCAGCCATACGGGTGAGCACCACACGGTATACTCAGGGACGTGGGCTACTTCTACCCACTTACAGCAAGGTAGCCAGAAAGAGTGCAGATAGACGGGGATGCCTACAACTCCACCTGGCCAGGGGAACTCCTGTTTGCTCGCAGACTGACCAGGCCCCTTATGTTAGCCAGTACTCCCCGGAGGGTCTGCCTTAATACCACCAGTAAAGACCCTGAACTGCACTGCAAAGACTCTGAGTCATTCCTGTTTCATCGCCGCACCAGCACTACTAGTGCCGGGACTCCCGTGCACTATCACCCTCACCATCAACTACACTGCCCTGGGGCTCCACTCTTCCCGTGGGGAGTCACACTACCTCAGCTGCACACATAAACGGCCCCAGCGGTCTGCCTTGCAGCGGCGGTCCGCGCTGACCGCAATCCACGGGTGGTGTAGTCGGACAATTAACCTAAAATCCCCACAAAATACCGCCATCGGCCTGACCACCCTGAGCCACGAGACCGGGTCACCGCCACGGAGACTACAAACCCCAGCATCCCCCAGATACCTGGTTCCGGGTAACCCACTACACGTGTACGCGGGGCCCAGGGGGCGCATCACATACGTTAAGTATTTGGCAAGGTTTTTACCTCAGTATTTGAAAAACGAAACCAGGAGTGGAACAATCAGAGGAAAGGTAGAGTAGAAAACTCCTGGTTTTGCCCTGAGGTGAAAAAAAACCTCATGAAATTCTCAATGTGTGCATGTGGCCTTACAGGTCTTTAATTATATTGTTCTTCACATATGCTATAGGTCAAAAACATCTTTTGGGTGCCTCTTGATTTCAGTACACAGATGTGATTGCTACCCTTACACCCACTATAGTGACACCCCTGTGTGTTGAATATAATAGTTTTTATTATAATGTTTATTTTCTAGGGAAATTTACCATTGCAAGTACCCTAATTATTTGTGCATATTCACATATGTTTTCTGTGGGGATCACCTTTAAATGTGCATCTCTGTACGTGTGCTAACTGCCTGTGAATATCAACATCCATTTGTGCAGATTTCCTCATAAGAATATTAAGACTAATAATAATATTTCTATAGCACCAACATATTCCACAGCACTTTACAAATCAGAAGGGAATTGTACAAACATATAAGACATTACAGAATAACACATTATTCATCAAATACCAAGAGGAGTGAGGGCCCTGCTTGCAAGCTTATAATCTATGAGGAAATAAGGGAGACACAAAAAGTAAAAATAAAGTTCTTGTCGTGAATGGTGCAGTCATCAATATATTATACTAGCTATTGAACCCGTTCTATGCCTGGGTGGCTAGCATTTTTATTGTTATATGGTCTCCCATGCTGGTATGTGCTGCCCCCTCCTGGTATTTGTGCTGCCCCCATCCTGTCCCCATCATCCTATCCTGGTATGCATGGCACCCTTCATCCCCATCCTGGTATACATGGCACCCCTCATCCCTATCTGGTATGCATGTCACCCTTTATCCCTATCTTGGTATGCATGGCACCCCTCATCTCTATCCTGTAATGCATGGCACCCCTCATCCCTATCCTGGTATGCATGGCACCCATCATCCCTATCCTGTAATGCATGGCACCTCTCATCCCTATCCTGGTATGCATTGCACCCTTCACCCCCAATCCTGGAATGCATGGCACCCCTCACCCCCAATCCTGGTATGCATGACACCCCTCATCCCCAATCCTGGTATGCATGGCACCCCTCACGCCCAATCCTGGTATGCGTGGCACCCCTCATCCCCCATCCTGGTATTTGTGGTACTCCTCATCCCTATCCTGGTATGCATGGCTTCCTCACCCCCAATCCTGGTATGCATGGCACCCCTTATCCCCAATCCTGGTATGCATGGCTCCCTCATCCCCAATCCTGGTATGCATGGCTCCCTCATCCTCAATCCTGGTATGAATGGCTCCCTCATCCCCAATCCTGGTATGAATGGCTCCCTCATCCCCAATGCTGGTATGCATGGCTCCCTCATCCCCAATGCTGGTATGCATGGCTCCCTCATCCTCAATCCTGGTAGGCATGGCTCCCTCACCCCAATCCTGGTATGCATGGCACTCCTCATCCCTATCCTGATATGCATGGCACTCCTCATCCCTAGCTTGGTATGTAGGGGCCCCTCATCCCCAATCCTGGTATACATGGTACCCCTCATCCCTATCCTGGTATGCATGGCCCCTCATCCGAATCCTGGTATGCATGGCCCCCCCACATCCCTATCCTGGTATGCATGGCCCCCTCATCTCCAATCCTGGTATGCGTGGCTCCCTCATCCCCAATCCTGGTATGCATGGCTCCCTCATCCCCAATCCTGGTATGCATGGCTCCCTCATCCCCAATCCTCGTATACATGGCTCCCTCATCCCCAATCCTGGTATGCATGCCACCCCTCATCCCCAATCCTGGTATGCATGGCACCCCTCATCCCCAATCCTGGTATGCATGGCTCCCCCATCCCCAATCCTGGTATACATGGCTCCCTCATCCCCAATCCTGGTATGCATGGCACCCCTCATCCCCAATCCTGGTATGCATGGCACCCCTCATCCCCAATCCTGGTATGCATGGTTCCCCCATCCCCAATCCTGGTATACATGGCTCCCTCATTCCCAATCCTGGTATGCATGGCACCCCTCATCCCCAATCCTGGTATGCATGGCACCCCTCATCCCCAATTCTGGTATGCATGGCACCCCTCATCCCCAATCCTGGTATGCATGGCATCACTCATCCCCAATCATGGTATGCATAGCACACCTCATCCCCAATCCTGTTATGCATGGCACCCTTCATCCTCAATCCTGGTATGTATAGCACCCCTCATTCCAAATCTGGTATTCATTGCACCCCTCATCCCATTCCTGGTATGCATGGCCCCCTCATCCCAAATTTGGTATACATGGCACCCCTCATCCCAATCCTGGTATGTATGGCACCCCTCATCCCCCAATCCTAGTATGTATGGTACCCAATCCCTTATCCTGGTATGCATGGCACCCCTCATCTTCCAATCCTGGTATGCATGGCACCCCATCCCTCATCCTGGTATGTATGGTACCTGTGAGGAGCTGCCCACTTACTAAAGACTATGATACTTTTCCAGCATGGACCACCATTTTCATCAATATTATTATTGTGTGTTATTAGTGATTTACTTGTTATGTTTTTTTATAGTTCTGCTTACTTGTCAGTATGTAAGACTCACTTGTAAAATGTCCAGCATTCCACTAATTTCATCTTTATCTCAGGAGTCCATTGTTTCAACAGCCAATAATCTCATTAGGTGAGTGTAGATTGAGACACAGTGGAGCCATCACTATAGGGGGTCTTACAGGCAGTCTCAGATGAAGGCTTCTAGAAAATTCTTCATTGGTTGCAATGGATGCAAATTTGGTTCTCATCGGACATGTGTGGAGTTTCCCAGGACAAACTGGGGATCAGGGGGAGGATATGGAGGACCCTGTGGAAAGGACAGACCCCTGATCCAGCGAACTAAATACAGAGTCCTCGTCTCAGGGCTTCCCCCATAGGGAAGTTGGCAGGATCTGAAAGACCATATGAGAGAAGCTGGAGATGTCTATTACACTGACGTATACCAGGGTGGAATGGAGACTGTGGAGTATATTCGCAAGGACGACATGGAATATGCTTTGAGGAAACTGGATGATACAAAGTTTCGTTCTCATAAGGGCGAGACCTCTTACATTCGTGTCCGTGCTAAAAAAGTGGGGGAGGTATGTGAAGAGCTGCCCACTTACTAAAGACTATGATACTTCTCCAGCATGGACCACCATTTTCGTCAATATTATTATTGTGTGTTATTAGTGATTTACTTGTTATGTTTTATATAGTTCTGCTTACTTGTCAGTATGTAAGATTCACTTGTAAAATGTCCAGCATTCCACTAATCTCATCTTTATTTCAGGAGTCCATTGTTTCAACAGCCAATAATCTCATTAGGTGAGTGTAGATTGAGACACAGTGGAGCCGTCACTACAGGGGGTCTTACAGGCAGTCTCAGATGAATGCTTCTAGAAAATTCTTCATTTGTTTTAGCGAACAGTAAATGCTTAAGGGGAAGGGTGTAAGCACTTCTGAGTTGGGAAGGGGCTGACCCCAGAGAAGTAGAGAGACTTGTTTTAGTCTGAGAGTTGTGTGAAAGGATTGAAGGAAGAGGATGGAGACTGTGGACTTGGAAGGATGGATGGATAAACATTTTACCATTATGGATTATGTCGTTTGGATTTAAACTTTCTTAAAAGGACTGCTGCAACTGGATACCTGTGCTTTCATTGTTTTATCGGCCGTCTAGAGGATCATGGACTGTGGCTACAGACTATACTGGCTGGAGATACGAAATCTGTGGGCCAACCAAAAGTTGGGAGACAGTGAGTATGGCCTTATACAAAGCCAGTGGAACTACTGAACCCAGATTGGGAACTTGAGGACTGAGAGAACTGTATTTTTGGCCATTTACCTGGAATTGCTTTATTACCATGGCTATGATCAATAAAATATTGTTGCATTGTTAACCTGCAACCCACAACCTCAGATCTTTACAGTACCCCTCTTCCCTATCCTGGTATGTATGATACCCCTCATCCTGGTATGCATGGCACCCCATCCCTCATCCTGGTATGCATGGTACCCCTCATCCCTATTCTGGTATGTATGGTACCCCTCATCCTGGTATTCATGGCACCCCTCATCCCAATTCTGGTATGTATGGCCTCCTCATCCCAGAAACCTGGTATGCATGGCACTCAATCCCTCATCCTAGTATGCATGGCACCCCTCATCCCTATCCTGGTATGCATGGCACCCCATCCCTTATCCTGGTATGCATGGCACCCCTCATCCCAATCCTGGTATGTATGGCACCACTCATCCCCCAATCCTGGTATGTATGGTACCCAATCCCTCAACCTGGTATGCATGGCACCACTCATCCCTCAATCCTGGTATGCATGGCACCCCATCCCTCATCCTGGTATGTATGATACCCCTCATCCCTATCCTGGTATGTATGGTACCCCTCATCCTGGTATGCATGGCACCCCATTCCTCATCCTGGTATGCATGGTACCCGTTTTCCCTAATCTAGTATGTATGGCCCCCCTCATCCCCCAATCCTGGTATGTAGGCCTCCTCATCCCCCAATTCTGGTATGCATGGCACCCCATCCCTCATCCTGGTATGCATGGCACCCCTCATCCGAATTCTGGTATGCATGGCCTCCTCATCCCAGAAACCTGGTATGCATGGCACCCAATCCCTCATCCTAGTATGCATGGCACCCTCATCCCTATCCTGGTATGCATGGCATCCCATCCCTTACCCTGGTATGCATGGTACCCATCATCCCTATTCTGGTATGCATGGTACCCCGCATTCCTATCCAGGTATGCATGGTACCCCGAATTCCTATCCTGGTATGTATGGTACCCCTCATCCCTATTCAGGTATGCATGGTCCCCTCACCCCCCAATCCTGGTATGCATGGTCCCCTCACCCCCAATCCTGGTATGCATGGTCCCCTCACCCCCCAATCCTGGTATGCATGGTACCCTAACCCCCCAATCCTGGTATGTGTGGTACCCCTCATCCTGGTATGCATGGTCCACTCACCTCCCAATCCTGGCATGTGTGGTACTCCTCACTCCCCAATTCTGGTATGCATGGTCCCCTCACACCACAATCATGATATGCATGGTCCCCTGGCCCCCTCACACTACAATCATGGTATGAATGGTCCCCTCACCCCCCAATCCTGGTATGTGTGGTCCCCTCACCCCCCAATCCTGGTTTGTGTGGTACCCCTCATCCTGGTATGCATGATCCCCTCACCCCACAATCCTGGTATGCATGGTCCCCTCACCCCCCCAATCCTGGTATGTATGGTTCCCTCACCCCACAATCCTGGTTTGTGGGGTACCGGGTACCCCTCATCCTGGTATGCATGGTCCCCTCACCCTCTAATCCTGGTATGTATGGTCCCCCCACGCCACAATCCTGGTATGTGTGGTACCCCTCATCCTGGTATATATGGTCCCTGCACCCCCAACCCTGGTATGTATGGTCCCCTTACCCGACAATCCTGGTATGCATGGTACCCCTCACCCCCCCAATCCTTGTATGTGTGGCCCCTTCACCCCCCAATCCTGGTATGTATGGCACCCCTCATCCCTTTCATGCTGCATACACATACAAAAAAATAAACACTTATACTCCCCTTTCTTTCCTGTGCTCCAGAGCTCCTGTGTCCTGTTCTGCCGGAGGCCGGGGGAGGGGTGTGGCACCGGAGTACACGTGTGCCCATACCGAGCTGTCTGGTGCCATTTTGCTGAAGACACAGTGCAAATGTGTCTTCAGTAAAATAGCGCCAGATAGCGCTATGCGCATGCGCCGATTCTGACGCCTCACTCCTGCCCCGAAGAGAGGCGCCGCGGCACCACTCCTCCCGGTCAGGTAAGTATGTAAGTATGGAGCCGGACATCGTGGTATGCGTTCAGTGTCTACGCATACCATGATGTCCGGCGCCATACACACTCCTCTTACTCTTAACGGCTCCATGCGTTCTGTCTGGAGCCAGACTGCGCAGGCGTGTCGTGCTTGCACAGTCTATAAAGGCTTCAGACAGAGACATGCATCTCCCGTTATATTATAGATATGTAGGGGTATTTCAATAACAATGCATGAACCAGTTATCAGCCAGTATCTGTATAAGTACATACAGTACATAAAGTGCAATTGAGTGCATTGGGGTGTGGGAAGAGATGATAGAAGGGACCAGATGTGTAAGATAAATTAGTAAGGGAGAACAAAGAATAATTAGATTAGTGAAGTGATGTGATAGGCCAGTCTACAGAAATGTGTTTTTAAAGCACGTTTAAATCTGTGAAGACAGGGAAATAACCTGATTGCATGGGGTATTGTATTTCAGATAACTGAGGCAGCATGAAAGAAGTCTTGGAGAGAGGAGTGTGAGTTTTCGATTACAAAATATATAAATTTTAAGTCACTAGTGGAATGGAGAGAACTGGTAGTGTGATATAAGGGAATCTAAATGTGTTGTGAATAGCTGTATATACACTCATCCATGTGTGCATTATGCCAATGTGTCTGCACTTTGTGTATAGTCACTGCAGTTTTATGCAAGACAAGAAATTTGAATAATAAAATGATAGGTATACTATCATATATGAATTGTCTATTGAATTAAATAAATGAAAAACCTTCATTTTCTCCTTATTAATGTTTACAGTCTATTGTACAGCTATATGTATTGTAATGCAGCGACGTTCTTGCATTACGGTAATGGTCTAGGATGTGTTTTACCTGACCATATACCTTTCCCCTCAGGTGACTGGTCACATGACTGTGACATCACACATGTCCTGTATGCACAGTAAAGGTCTGTACACATGACTGGGACAGCACACAGGACCTATACACACAGCTGACTGATCACATGACTGTGACATCAGCAAGGTCCTGTCAGTTTGTGTGTGTGTGCCCAGGATATATAAACCCTGGTAATTTGAGACAGGTGTGTTCGGTGTGAGGCGTTAGGCCTGTGCTCCGTGTGTGTGGGACACCGTTTGTGAGAGGCCTAGGGATGCCGAGAGTGAAGCCTGGCAGCCTGGAAGGCCGAGCCAGGATCCTGTGCGTGGATGTCAGTGGCCTTTGAGGGAGAGCCGGCTTGGTGAAGAACCCTGAAAGGCGCAGGCTGGATGTCAAGTGTGGAAGACATACCAGTAGCCTACGAGGCGACGACGGCTAGACACCCCCACCTGGGAAAGCCGCAAAGCCACAGTTGTGGCGGAATAAACGGACTGTAGCAGCTAAAACCCGGCAAAGGTAATACACTTTGTTACATGGACTGTGTTATGGACATTGATAATTTATTACCTTGCCATAGGCTGTAACCTGGAGCAAGTGGGCCTGTGTGCCACTTGTCTCATGAATATTGTAGATATGTGTGTTGGCATGCCACGGAGTTGGACCCGGGGGAACTGTGGCTTATGATGTAATAAACTGCAACATTGTGAGTAAAGCGTAAAGACATTGTTTATGTGCCTTAATTGACCCGGTGCAGCGAGTAACCCCCATTATGATGACTAGCGCTGCCTTACAGTATGTAGTAGAACACACTTCTGTACCACCTACACTTCCATAGCACTAGATATACACCCTTCAGTTAGTACTTTATACAGTGATGTTAGTGGTGGTACATTCTCAATTCAAGATATTGGATGGTAAAGCATTAATAGCATATTTCCATCAGACTTGCCACTTTTTTAAATTCTTTCCTAGTATATCTTTTTCACAATCCCTTGTGTTGTTCTATGTCTTCTCTTAGACAACTTAGATTTTTCTCACAGTGTGTTGGATATTGCATTGGTATCTGACAGATTCTCTTTAAACAAGAGCCATTATAGTTTTTCTTCCTTGTTTCAGAACTGGTTGATAAGAGGATGTCTTTTATCAACATGATTCAAGAGGGCCATCCTCAGTTGTAAGTTCTGAAAATAACCCTGTTCACTAGATAACACTATTGACTACTGGAGCCAAGGAAAGAAAATCTTTATATGTCTACTCGTCACTATGCAGGCACAATAAAAAAGTCATTGTGTTAGAATACAGTTGTGTTCATCGCAGAGCTGTTCATACCAATGGTCAAATATATAAATATATAAATGAGCACAGAAAAAAAAATCAGTACCTGCCATGTAATTTTGTCTTTCTGTGATCCTAATAGTTAAAAATTAATTTGTCGGACAAGGTTCATTTATTTTACTTAAATTACTGTATGCCAAACTCAGCTGTCGGAAACATTTTTCTTGTCCAAGTATGAGATTTAAAACAATCATTTTAAGGCTATGTGCCCACGATGCAGAAATGTTCCGAATTTTTCCTGAGCGTTTCTGCATCTCCCTGGCAGAAAAAACGCATGCGGATTGTACATGCGGATTGTACATGCGTTTTTCCTGCCAGGGACATGCGGAAGTGAAGCGTTCTTCACATGCATTTCCTCATGCGGGTTGACAAGCGCTTTCCAAGCGATTTTAGCATCCCTTGGAAAGTGCTTGACTACTTGGTCACACGGCATGGATTTATATAGTGTGACCGAAAGAATGATAAAAAATAAATATTATACTTACCTTCTGATGGCCCCGGTGTCCTTGTCTTGGCTTGCCGGCAGCTCGCGGTAGATTTTTAAGGACCTGCCGACATCAGCGGTCGCGTGACCCGTCACATGACTAAATGACGTCAGCGCAGGTCCTTGAGTCCACCACGAGCTGCCGGCAAGCCAAGACAAGGACTCCGGGGGCCATCAGAAGGTAAGTATAATATTTATTTTTTATTTTATTCTTTTTTTTACAGGTACTATGGTACCCGGGTTCGGAGGAGAGTCTCCTCTTCTCCAGACCGTGCCATTAGCCATGCCAGAACAGCAGAAAAACTCCAGAAGTAACCCCATTATAGAAATTGCACCTCTCAAAAAATTAATCTGTTGCTGCAGTGACTATTTTGAAACATCCATGCCATGCTCTATTATGGTGAATTGCAAATATGCCAGTTTAGATCCCATGCACTGTACCCCATACAGTGTAGTGCCCCATTTATTGTTGTGCCCCCATACATTGTGACCCATACAGTGTAGTGCTCCTATACATTGTGCCCAGCTTGTTCTTCTGGAGACACGCACCCTGTAAATTGTTAAGCGTGCTTTCTCTGCTACAAAAATACCAAGTATGTGGCCACTTACTGCGGTTTTGCACAGTGGGGCTCAGAAGGAGGGGGGCATTTGGATTTGGGAGCACAAGTTTCATTGGATTTTATTTGAGGGGATGGAAGCCATGTCACCCATGTCACTCTTCCAGACTCTTTTTGCTACAAGTAACATGAGAACCCCCTATGTTTCCAGTTATAGATGATGGCTCTGACTGGGGGCTGGTTTTGTGCAGAATAAGTTAGGGTGTTTACTGGTAGCATTTTGGGGTACATAACATTTTTTGATCACTTTCAGTATAAGGCTGGGATCACATTCTTGTGTTCTATGCTGAGCACTTATCACTTATACTGTGCAGTGAACCATACAAATAAAAAAAATAAGAACTATTCTTGTACTGCTATTTGTTCACTTTGAATCCCAAAAATTGAAATAAGGCTCTGGCCACATTTATCCTGAGCTCTCCGCTGAGCACTAATGTCTGTGTTTCTGTGTGAATCTCACAAAAATGCGATTCAGACAAAAACCCAAAAAGAACCACCTACCATAATGAGCCCGATGGAGACACATTGGAGTTTGTTTAGCGTCTGTACTGGTTGTATCCATATTTTTAGGAGTGCACAGAACTAGAGTCGACTACACTTGTGTGCTAAAAAGAGGTCTAAAATCATGGGACACCACCAGAACAGAGACCAGGCGGAGTCCAAGGGGTCTCCATGTGCCTCATAAGTGAGTGGTTCCGCTGGGAGTTTCATCTGATTCTCCTTTTTTGGGATTCACATGGAAACCCCGACATAAGCGCTCAGTGGAGAGCACAGGATAAATGTGACCTGAGCCTTATTCCGCTTTTTGGGATGCAGAATAAACAAATTGACAGTAATACAAGAATAGTTCTTTTTTTTTGCACAGTTCGCCTGACGGTATAAGTGATAATGTGGATTTATTCTTTGGGTTCGTGTGATTAGAGTGATACCAGATTTATATAAGGATTTTTATGTTTTGCTGCTATCACACAGTAAAAATGCTTTTTTATTTAAACAAAAAAAATATTTCGGCAATAGTTTTTTGCCGAAATATTCTGTGAAGTGTGATTTTTTGGGGGGGGGCAAACAATGCTGTATGAGGGCTTAATTTTAGTGTGAGGAGTTGGAGATTTTTTGGTACCATCTTTGGGCACATAACATTTTTGATCATTTTTTAATCAGATTTTTCACACGCAGTATAAACAAAAAACATCAATTCAATTATTGTTTTTATTTTTTATTTTCTGCGTTTGTCACCTTGCAGTAAAAGTGGTAAGATTGATTTGTTTGTCGAGTCAGTGCGATTCAAGCGTTACCAGGTTTATATAGTTTTTTATGCTTTGCTACTTTTACAGACTGCAAACAATATTTTACAAAAATTAATTTGTTTTTTAAATTGTCATATTATGAGAGCTGCAACTTTTTTTGATTTTTTTGCCTAATTAGCAATGTTGGGGCTTGTTTTTTGCAGGATGGTTTAGCATTTTCATTTATATCATTTTTATAAGCTATGACTTTTTGATCGCTTTTTAATAATTTTTTGTGTGTCATTATGAAGAAAAAGCGTAATTTCTGGCATTTTTTTTATTATTTTTTACGATGTTTGCCATATGGAATAAATAATATTCAGAGCGGGTCATTTCGGATGCAGCGATACTAATTATGTGACTGTTTTTTGTTTATTTTTGTTTTAACGCAAAGAATGCGTTTTTAGTTGTGAAACAGCTTTTTGTAACTTTTGTGCTCTTTTTTGTGTGCTTTTTTACTTTTTACATTTTTTATTATACTTTTTTCATTTTTTCACTTAGTCCCACTATGGGACACATATATTTTTTACTTTGATCGTTGGTCTCATGCATTGCAATACTCGTGAACTGCTGTACCAGAGACCTGTCAGTGACTCGCTGACACAGACTGTAAGACCCTGCTTATATCAGGATCTTAGAGGCCACCATACTCTGGGGTCATCATGGCAACGTTCAGCACCCTTGATTACGATTACGGAGTGGTTCGATCCTGCCAAAGGGTGTATTTTAATCCCCTTTTAGCCACTTAGATACCGCTGTCAGTGGTATTTAATGGGTCACTGCAGTGTGTCAGCTGTCATATACATACATACACTGTGTGAAGAATTATTAGGCAAATGAGTATTTTGATCACATGATACTTTTTAAACATGTTGTCCTACTCCAAGCTGCATAGGCTTGACAGCCAACTACCAATTAAGTAAATTTGGTGATGTGCATCTCTGTAATGAGGAGGGGTGTTGACTAATGACATCAACACCCTATATAAGGTGTGCCTAATTATTAGGCAACTTCCTTTCCTTTGGCAAAATGGATCAGAAGAGAGATTTGACGGGCTCTGAAAAGTCCAAAATTGTGAGATGTCTTGCAGAGGGATGCAGCAGTCTTGAAATTTCCAAACTTTTGAAGCGTGATCACCGAACAATCAAGCGTTTCATGGCAAATAGCCAACAGGGTCGCAAGAAGCGTGTTGGCCAAAAAAGGCGCAAAATAACTGCCCATGAATTGAGGAAAATCAAGCGTGAAGCTGCCAAGATGCCATTCGCCACCAGTTTTGCCATATTTCAGAGCTGCAACGTTACTGGAGTATCAAAAAGCACAAGGTGTGCGATACTCCGGGATCTGGCCAAGGTAAGGAAGGCTGAAAAACGAGCACCTTTGAACAAGAAACATAAGATAAAATGTCAAGAATGGGCCAAGAAATATCTTAAGACTGATTTTTCAAGGGTTTTATGGACTGATGAAATGAGAGTGACTCTTGATGGGCCAGATGGATGGGCCAGAGGCTGGATCAGCAAAGGGCAGAGAGCTCCACTCCGACTCAGATGCCAGCAAGGTGGAGGTGGGATACTGGTATGGGCTGGTATCATCAAAGATGAACTTGTGGGACCTTTTTGGGTTGAGGATGGAGTGAAGCTCAACTCCCAGACCTACTGCCAGTTTCTGGAAGACAACTTCTTCAAGCAGTGGTACAGGAAGAAGTCGGTATCGTTCAAGAAAAACATGATTTTCATGCAGGACAATGCTGCATCACATGCATCCAACTACTCCACAGCGTGGCTGACCAGTAAAGGTCTAAAAGAAGAAAAAATAATGACATGGCCCCCTTGTTCACCTGAACTGAACCCCATAGAGAACCTGTGGTCCATCATAAAATGTGAGATCTACAGGGAGGGAAAACAGTACACCTCTCGGAATAGTGTCTGGGAGGCTGTGGTGGCTGCTGCACGCAATGTTGATCGAAAACAGATCGAGCAACTGACAGAATCTATGGATGGAAGGCTGTTGAGTGTCATCATAAAGAAAGGTGGCTATATTGATCACTAATTTTTTTGTTTTTGCATGTCAGAAATATTTATTTCTAAATTTTGTGCACTGATATTGGTTTACCTGGTGAAAATAAACAAGTGAGATGGGATTGTAATTAGTTTTTATTAAGTTGCCTAATAATTCTGCACAGTAATAGTTACCTGCACAAACAGATATCCTCCTAAGATAGCCAAATCTAAAAAAAAACACTCCAACTTCCAAAAATATTAAGCTCGGATATTTGAGTTTTTTGGGTTGATTGAGAACATAGTTGTTGATCAATAATAAAAATAATCCTCTAAAATACAACTTGCCTAATAATTCTGCACACAGTGCATATATGGCGCTGAAGAATAAGTGAATAGCGCCACCCAGCGGGCGTAATTCCCCCCACTGAGTGGCGCTATTCACTATATTCCTCAGCGCCATTAAAAGGTTTCGCTGAGGAATAAGACCCCTTAATGACTGTCGTTAAAAGGCGTATTGGCAGTTGTTAAGGGGTTAAAAAAAGTCAACTAAGTCCCCTGTATTTTATATGTATTTTACATATATTACTTTTATTTTTTACTCACTTCGTGCAGGTTATCTATTCATTGCTTTTATTCTAGGTTATATCATACTTTAGGGAAAGCATACTATTCATTTAAGTGTGTAGCAAAAAAGAAGCAAGACAAAAATATATCTCATACCCTACCATAATTATATATAAATGTAAAGCAAAATTGCATAATAAATATAGGGTACTTAGTGAACTATTTTTGATCAAAAAAAGTATACAAGCCGTCCCACCAGCGGCAAGGTGACCCTAAATTGGGACGGTACCTATACTGCCTATATTAAAAACCTTACTGTATATCAAAGTTGAAGTAATGCATATAAAAGGGTAGACAAATAGGACCGGGTCCCAACTCCAGACCACCTAGGCCCGTGGTAAGCTACATATATACCAATCAGCTCAACAAAGGGCATGCCACACCCCTAAATTGCACAGAATGCAAACAAGTCAAAAAACCAGACAATGTGAACTGAGGTCTAAGATGGCAGACATACAAGAAACAGAGGCATGTTCACACTAGCAAAAAAGAAGCAAGACAAAAATATATCTCATACCCTACCATAATTATATATAAATGTAAAGCAAAATTGCATAATAAATATAGGGTACTTAGTGAACTATTTTTGATCAAAAAAAGTATACAAGCCGTCCCACCAGCGGCAAGGTGACCCTAAATTGGGACGGTACCTATACTGCCTATATTAAAAACCTTACTGTATATCAAAGTTGAAGTAATGCATATAAAAGGGTAGACAAATAGGACCGGGTCCCAACTCCAGACCACCTAGGCCCGTGGTAAGCTACATATATACCAATCAGCTCAACAAAGGGCATGCCACACCCCTAAATTGCACAGAATGCAAACAAGTCAAAAAACCAGACAATGTGAACTGAGGTCTAAGATGGCAGACATACAAGAAACAGAGGCATGTTCACACTAGCAAAAAAGAAGCAAGACAAAAATATATCTCATACCCTACCATAATTATATATAAATGTAAAGCAAAATTGCATAATAAATATAGGGTACTTAGTGAACTATTTTTGATCAAAAAAAGTATACAAGCCGTCCCACCAGCGGCAAGGTGACCCTAAATTGGGACGGTACCTATACTGCCTATATTAAAAACCTTACTGTATATCAAAGTTGAAGTAATGCATATAAAAGGGTAGACAAATAGGACCGGGTCCCAACTCCAGACCACCTAGGCCCGTGGTAAGCTACATATATACCAATCAGCTCAACAAAGGGCATGCCACACCCCTAAATTGCACAGAATGCAAACAAGTCAAAAAACCAGACAATGTGAACTGAGGTCTAAGATGGCAGACATACAAGAAACAGAGGCATGTTCACACTAGCAAAAAAGAAGCAAGACAAAAATATATCTCATACCCTACCATAATTATATATAAATGTAAAGCAAAATTGCATAATAAATATAGGGTACTTAGTGAACTATTTTTGATCAAAAAAAGTATACAAGCCGTCCCACCAGCGGCAAGGTGACCCTAAATTGGGACGGTACCTATACTGCCTATATTAAAAACCTTACTGTATATCAAAGTTGAAGTAATGCATATAAAAGGGTAGACAAATAGGACCGGGTCCCAACTCCAGACCACCTAGGCCCGTGGTAAGCTACATATATACCAATCAGCTCAACAAAGGGCATGCCACACCCCTAAATTGCACAGAATGCAAACAAGTCAAAAAACCAGACAATGTGAACTGAGGTCTAAGATGGCAGACATACAAGAAACAGAGGCATGTTCACACTAGCAAAAAAGAAGCAAGACAAAAATATATCTCATACCCTACCATAATTATATATAAATGTAAAGCAAAATTGCATAATAAATATAGGGTACTTAGTGAACTATTTTTGATCAAAAAAAGTATACAAGCCGTCCCACCAGCGGCAAGGTGACCCTAAATTGGGACGGTACCTATACTGCCTATATTAAAAACCTTACTGTATATCAAAGTTGAAGTAATGCATATAAAAGGGTAGACAAATAGGACCGGGTCCCAACTCCAGACCACCTAGGCCCGTGGTAAGCTACATATATACCAATCAGCTCAACAAAGTGCATGCCACACCCCTAAATTGCACACAATGCAAACAAGTCAAAAAACCAGACAATGTGAACTGAGGTCTAAGATGGCAGACATACAAGAAACAGAGGCATGTTCACACTAGCAAAAAAGAAGCAAGACAAAAATATATCTCATACCCTACCATAATTATATATAAATGTAAAGCAAAATTGCATAATAAATATAGGGTACTTAGTGAACTATTTTTGATCAAAAAAAGTATACAAGCCGTCCCACCAGCGGCAAGGTGACCCTAAATTGGGACGGTACCTATACTGCCTATATTAAAAACCTTACTGTATATCAAAGTTGAAGTAATGCATATAAAAGGGTAGACAAATAGGACCGGGTCCCAACTCCAGACCACCTAGGCCCGTGGTAAGCTACATATATACCAATCAGCTCAACAAAGGGCATGCCACACCCCTAAATTGCACAGAATGCAAACAAGTCAAAAAACCAGACAATGTGAACTGAGGTCTAAGATGGCAGACATACAAGAAACAGAGGCATGTTCACACTAGCAAAAAAGAAGCAAGACAAAAATATATCTCATACCCTACCATAATTATATATAAATGTAAAGCAAAATTGCATAATAAATATAGGGTACTTAGTGAACTATTTTTGATCAAAAAAAGTATACAAGCCGTCCCACCAGCGGCAAGGTGACCCTAAATTGGGACGGTACCTATACTGCCTATATTAAAAACCTTACTGTATATCAAAGTTGAAGTAATGCATATAAAAGGGTAGACAAATAGGACCGGGTCCCAACTCCAGACCACCTAGGCCCGTGGTAAGCTACATATATACCAATCAGCTCAACAAAGGGCATGCCACACCCCTAAATTGCACAGAATGCAAACAAGTCAAAAAACCAGACAATGTGAACTGAGGTCTAAGATGGCAGACATACAAGAAACAGAGGCATGTTCACACTAGCAAAAAAGAAGCAAGACAAAAATATATCTCATACCCTACCATAATTATATATAAATGTAAAGCAAAATTGCATAATAAATATAGGGTACTTAGTGAACTATTTTTGATCAAAAAAAGTATACAAGCCGTCCCACCAGCGGCAAGGTGACCCTAAATTGGGACGGTACCTATACTGCCTATATTAAAAACCTTACTGTATATCAAAGTTGAAGTAATGCATATAAAAGGGTAGACAAATAGGACCGGGTCCCAACTCCAGACCACCTAGGCCCGTGGTAAGCTACATATATACCAATCAGCTCAACAAAGGGCATGCCACACCCCTAAATTGCACAGAATGCAAACAAGTCAAAAAACCAGACAATGTGAACTGAGGTCTAAGATGGCAGACATACAAGAAACAGAGGCATGTTCACACTAGCAAAAAAGAAGCAAGACAAAAATATATCTCATACCCTACCATAATTATATATAAATGTAAAGCAAAATTGCATAATAAATATAGGGTACTTAGTGAACTATTTTTGATCAAAAAAAGTATACAAGCCGTCCCACCAGCGGCAAGGTGACCCTAAATTGGGACAGTACCTATACTGCCTATATTAAAAACCTTACTGTATATCAAAGTTGAAGTAATGCATATAAAAGGGTAGACAAATAGGACCGGGTCCCAACTCCAGACCACCTAGGCCCGTGGTAAGCTACATATATACCAATCAGCTCAACAAAGGGCATGCCACACCCCTAAATTGCACAGAATGCAAACAAGTCAAAAAACCAGACAATGTGAACTGAGGTCTAAGATGGCAGACATACAAGAAACAGAGGCATGTTCACACTAGCAAAAAAGAAGCAAGACAAAAATATATCTCATACCCTACCATAATTATATATAAATGTAAAGCAAAATTGCATAATAAATATAGGGTACTTAGTGAACTATTTTTGATCAAAAAAAGTATACAAGCCGTCCCACCAGCGGCAAGGTGACCCTAAATTGGGACGGTACCTATACTGCCTATATTAAAAACCTTACTGTATATCAAAGTTGAAGTAATGCATATAAAAGGGTAGACAAATAGGACCGGGTCCCAACTCCAGACCACCTAGGCCCGTGGTAAGCTACATATATACCAATCAGCTCAACAAAGGGCATGCCACACCCCTAAATTGCACAGAATGCAAACAAGTCAAAAAACCAGACAATGTGAACTGAGGTCTAAGATGGCAGACATACAAGAAACAGAGGCATGTTCACACTAGCAAAAAAGAAGCAAGACAAAAATATATCTCATACCCTACCATAATTATATATAAATGTAAAGCAAAATTGCATAATAAATATAGGGTACTTAGTGAACTATTTTTGATCAAAAAAAGTATACAAGCCGTCCCACCAGCGGCAAGGTGACCCTAAATTGGGACGGTACCTATACTGCCTATATTAAAAACCTTACTGTATATCAAAGTTGAAGTAATGCATATAAAAGGGTAGACAAATAGGACCGGGTCCCAACTCCAGACCACCTAGGCCCGTGGTAAGCTACATATATACCAATCAGCTCAACAAAGGGCATGCCACACCCCTAAATTGCACAGAATGCAAACAAGTCAAAAAACCAGACAATGTGAACTGAGGTCTAAGATGGCAGACATACAAGAAACAGAGGCATGTTCACACTAGCAAAAAAGAAGCAAGACAAAAATATATCTCATACCCTACCATAATTATATATAAATGTAAAGCAAAATTGCATAATAAATATAGGGTACTTAGTGAACTATTTTTGATCAAAAAAAGTATACAAGCCGTCCCACCAGCGGCAAGGTGACCCTAAA
This sequence comes from Phyllobates terribilis, assembly GCF_046119375.1. Taxonomy (NCBI): domain Eukaryota; kingdom Metazoa; phylum Chordata; class Amphibia; order Anura; family Dendrobatidae; genus Phyllobates; species Phyllobates terribilis. Next base: position 366,015,478 of record NW_027362762.1, on the reverse strand, counting down.
TTGGGACGGTACCTATACTGCCTATATTAAAAACCTTACTGTATATCAAAGTTGAAGTAATGCATATAAAAGGGTAGACAAATAGGACCGGGTCCCAACTCCAGACCACCTAGGCCCGTGGTAAGCTACATATATACCAATCAGCTCAACAAAGGGCATGCCACACCCCTAAATTGCACAGAATGCAAACAAGTCAAAAAACCAGACAATGTGAACTGAGGTCTAAGATGGCAGACATACAAGAAACAGAGGCATGTTCACACTAGCAAAAAAGAAGCAAGACAAAAATATATCTCATACCCTACCATAATTATATATAAATGTAAAGCAAAATTGCATAATAAATATAGGGTACTTAGTGAACTATTTTTGATCAAAAAAAGTATACAAGCCGTCCCACCAGCGGCAAGGTGACCCTAAATTGGGACGGTACCTATACTGCCTATATTAAAAACCTTACTGTATATCAAAGTTGAAGTAATGCATATAAAAGGGTAGACAAATAGGACCGGGTCCCAACTCCAGACCACCTAGGCCCGTGGTAAGCTACATATATACCAATCAGCTCAACAAAGGGCATGCCACACCCCTAAATTGCACAGAATGCAAACAAGTCAAAAAACCAGACAATGTGAACTGAGGTCTAAGATGGCAGACATACAAGAAACAGAGGCATGTTCACACTAGCAAAAAAGAAGCAAGACAAAAATATATCTCATACCCTACCATAATTATATATAAATGTAAAGCAAAATTGCATAATAAATATAGGGTACTTAGTGAACTATTTTTGATCAAAAAAAGTATACAAGCCGTCCCACCAGCGGCAAGGTGACCCTAAATTGGGACGGTACCTATACTGCCTATATTAAAAACCTTACTGTATATCAAAGTTGAAGTAATGCATATAAAAGGGTAGACAAATAGGACCGGGTCCCAACTCCAGACCACCTAGGCCCGTGGTAAGCTACATATATACCAATCAGCTCAACAAAGGGCATGCCACACCCCTAAATTGCACAGAATGCAAACAAGTCAAAAAACCAGACAATGTGAACTGAGGTCTAAGATGGCAGACATACAAGAAACAGAGGCATGTTCACACTAGCAAAAAAGAAGCAAGACAAAAATATATCTCATACCCTACCATAATTATATATAAATGTAAAGCAAAATTGCATAATAAATATAGGGTACTTAGTGAACTATTTTTGATCAAAAAAAGTATACAAGCCGTCCCACCAGCGGCAAGGTGACCCTAAATTGGGACGGTACCTATACTGCCTATATTAAAAACCTTACTGTATATCAAAGTTGAAGTAATGCATATAAAAGGGTAGACAAATAGGACCGGGTCCCAACTCCAGACCACCTAGGCCCGTGGTAAGCTACATATATACCAATCAGCTCAACAAAGGGCATGCCACACCCCTAAATTGCACAGAATGCAAACAAGTCAAAAAACCAGACAATGTGAACTGAGGTCTAAGATGGCAGACATACAAGAAACAGAGGCATGTTCACACTAGCAAAAAAGAAGCAAGACAAAAATATATCTCATACCCTACCATAATTATATATAAATGTAAAGCAAAATTGCATAATAAATATAGGGTACTTAGTGAACTATTTTTGATCAAAAAAAGTATACAAGCCGTCCCACCAGCGGCAAGGTGACCCTAAATTGGGACGGTACCTATACTGCCTATATTAAAAACCTTACTGTATATCAAAGTTGAAGTAATGCATATAAAAGGGTAGACAAATAGGACCGGGTCCCAACTCCAGACCACCTAGGCCCGTGGTAAGCTACATATATACCAATCAGCTCAACAAAGGGCATGCCACACCCCTAAATTGCACAGAATGCAAACAAGTCAAAAAACCAGACAATGTGAACTGAGGTCTAAGATGGCAGACATACAAGAAACAGAGGCATGTTCACACTAGCAAAAAAGAAGCAAGACAAAAATATATCTCATACCCTACCATAATTATATATAAATGTAAAGCAAAATTGCATAATAAATATAGGGTACTTAGTGAACTATTTTTGATCAAAAAAAGTATACAAGCCGTCCCACCAGCGGCAAGGTGACCCTAAATTGGGACGGTACCTATACTGCCTATATTAAAAACCTTACTGTATATCAAAGTTGAAGTAATGCATATAAAAGGGTAGACAAATAGGACCGGGTCCCAACTCCAGACCACCTAGGCCCGTGGTAAGCTACATATATACCAATCAGCTCAACAAAGGGCATGCCACACCCCTAAATTGCACAGAATGCAAACAAGTCAAAAAACCAGACAATGTGAACTGAGGTCTAAGATGGCAGACATACAAGAAACAGAGGCATGTTCACACTAGCAAAAAAGAAGCAAGACAAAAATATATCTCATACCCTACCATAATTATATATAAATGTAAAGCAAAATTGCATAATAAATATAGGGTACTTAGTGAACTATTTTTGATCAAAAAAAGTATACAAGCCGTCCCACCAGCGGCAAGGTGACCCTAAATTGGGACGGTACCTATACTGCCTATATTAAAAACCTTACTGTATATCAAAGTTGAAGTAATGCATATAAAAGGGTAGACAAATAGGACCGGGTCCCAACTCCAGACCACCTAGGCCCGTGGTAAGCTACATATATACCAATCAGCTCAACAAAGGGCATGCCACACCCCTAAATTGCACAGAATGCAAACAAGTCAAAAAACCAGACAATGTGAACTGAGGTCTAAGATGGCAGACATACAAGAAACAGAGGCATGTTCACACTAGCAAAAAAGAAGCAAGACAAAAATATATCTCATACCCTACCATAATTATATATAAATGTAAAGCAAAATTGCATAATAAATATAGGGTACTTAGTGAACTATTTTTGATCAAAAAAAGTATACAAGCCGTCCCACCAGCGGCAAGGTGACCCTAAATTGGGACGGTACCTATACTGCCTATATTAAAAACCTTACTGTATATCAAAGTTGAAGTAATGCATATAAAAGGGTAGACAAATAGGACCGGGTCCCAACTCCAGACCACCTAGGCCCGTGGTAAGCTACATATATACCAATCAGCTCAACAAAGGGCATGCCACAACAAAGGGTCACCTTGCCGCTGGTGGGACGGCTTGTATACTTTTTTTGATCAAAAATAGTTCACTAAGTACCCTATATTTATTATGCAATTTTGCTTTACATTTATATATAATTATGGTAGGGTATGAGATATATTTTTGTCTTGCTTCTTTTTTGCTAGTGTGAACATGCCTCTGTTTCTTGTATGTCTGTCATCTTAGACCTCAGTTCACATTGTCTGGTTTTTTGACTTGTTTGCATTCTGTGCAATTTAGGGGTGTGGCATGCCCTTTGTTGAGCTGATTGGTATATATGTAGCTTACCACGGGCCTAGGTGGTCTGGAGTTGGGACCTGGTCCTATTTGTCTACCCTTTTATATGCATTACTTCAACTTTGATATACAGTAAGGTTTTTAATATAGGCAGTATAGGTACCGTCCCAATTTAGGGTCACCTTGCCGCTGGTGGGACGGCTTGTATACTTTTTTTGATCAAAAATAGTTCACTAAGTACCCTATATTTATTATGCAATTTTGCTTTACATTTATATATAATTATGGTAGGGTATGAGATATATTTTTGTCTTGCTTCTTTTTTGCTAGTGTGAACATGCCTCTGTTTCTTGTATGTCTGCCATCTTAGACCTCAGTTCACATTGTCTGGTTTTTTGACTTGTTTGCATTCTGTGCAATTTAGGGGTGTGGCATGCCCTTTGTTGAGCTGATTGGTATATATGTAGCTTACCACGGGCCTAGGTGGTCTGGAGTTGGGACCCGGTCCTATTTGTCTACCCTTTTATATGCATTACTTCAACTTTGATATACAGTAAGGTTTTTAATATAGGCAGTATAGGTACCGTCCCAATTTAGGGTCACCTTGCCGCTGGTGGGACGGCTTGTATACTTTTTTTGATCAAAAATAGTTCACTAAGTACCCTATATTTATTATGCAATTTTGCTTTACATTTATATATAATTATGGTAGGGTATGAGATATATTTTTGTCTTGCTTCTTTTTTGCTAGTGTGAACATGCCTCTGTTTCTTGTATGTCTGCCATCTTAGACCTCAGTTCACATTGTCTGGTTTTTTGACTTGTTTGCATTCTGTGCAATTTAGGGGTGTGGCATGCCCTTTGTTGAGCTGATTGGTATATATGTAGCTTACCACGGGCCTAGGTGGTCTGGAGTTGGGACCCGGTCCTATTTGTCTACCCTTTTATATGCATTACTTCAACTTTGATATACAGTAAGGTTTTTAATATAGGCAGTATAGGTACCGTCCCAATTTAGGGTCACCTTGCCGCTGGTGGGACGGCTTGTATACTTTTTTTGATCAAAAATAGTTCACTAAGTACCCTATATTTATTATGCAATTTTGCTTTACATTTATATATAATTATGGTAGGGTATGAGATATATTTTTGTCTTGCTTCTTTTTTGCTAGTGTGAACATGCCTCTGTTTCTTGTATGTCTGCCATCTTAGACCTCAGTTCACATTGTCTGGTTTTTTGACTTGTTTGCATTCTGTGCAATTTAGGGGTGTGGCATGCCCTTTGTTGAGCTGATTGGTATATATGTAGCTTACCACGGGCCTAGGTGGTCTGGAGTTGGGACCCGGTCCTATTTGTCTACCCTTTTATATGCATTACTTCAACTTTGATATACAGTAAGGTTTTTAATATAGGCAGTATAGGTACCGTCCCAATTTAGGGTCACCTTGCCGCTGGTGGGACGGCTTGTATACTTTTTTTGATCAAAAATAGTTCACTAAGTACCCTATATTTATTATGCAATTTTGCTTTACATTTATATATAATTATGGTAGGGTATGAGATATATTTTTGTCTTGCTTCTTTTTTGCTAGTGTGAACATGCCTCTGTTTCTTGTATGTCTGCCATCTTAGACCTCAGTTCACATTGTCTGGTTTTTTGACTTGTTTGCATTCTGTGCAATTTAGGGGTGTGGCATGCCCTTTGTTGAGCTGATTGGTATATATGTAGCTTACCACGGGCCTAGGTGGTCTGGAGTTGGGACCCGGTCCTATTTGTCTACCCTTTTATATGCATTACTTCAACTTTGATATACAGTAAGGTTTTTAATATAGGCAGTATAGGTACCGTCCCAATTTAGGGTCACCTTGCCGCTGGTGGGACGGCTTGTATACTTTTTTTGATCAAAAATAGTTCACTAAGTACCCTATATTTATTATGCAATTTTGCTTTACATTTATATATAATTATGGTAGGGTATGAGATATATTTTTGTCTTGCTTCTTTTTTGCTAGTGTGAACATGCCTCTGTTTCTTGTATGTCTGCCATCTTAGACCTCAGTTCACATTGTCTGGTTTTTTGACTTGTTTGCATTCTGTGCAATTTAGGGGTGTGGCATGCCCTTTGTTGAGCTGATTGGTATATATTTAGCTTACCACGGGCCTAGGTGGTCTGGAGTTGGGACCCGGTCCTATTTGTCTACCCTTTTATATGCATTACTTCAACTTTGATATACAGTAAGGTTTTTAATATAGGCAGTATAGGTACCATCCCAATTTAGGGTCACCTTGCCGCTGGTGGGACGGCTTGTATACTTTTTTTGATCAAAAATAGTTCACTAAGTACCCTATATTTATTATGCAATTTTGCTTTACATTTATATATAATTATGGTAGGGTATGAGATATATTTTTGTCTTGCTTCTTTTTTGCTAGTGTGAACATGCCTCTGTTTCTTGTATGTCTGCCATCTTAGACCTCAGTTCACATTGTCTGGTTTTTTGACTTGTTTGCATTCTGTGCAATTTAGGGGTGTGGCATGCCCTTTGTTGAGCTGATTGGTATATATGTAGCTTACCACGGGCCTAGGTGGTCTGGAGTTGGGACCCGGTCCTATTTGTCTACCCTTTTATATGCATTACTTCAACTTTGATATACAGTAAGGTTTTTAATATAGGCAGTATAGGTACCGTCCCAATTTAGGGTCACCTTGCCGCTGGTGGGACGGCTTGTATACTTTTTTTGATCAAAAATAGTTCACTAAGTACCCTATATTTATTATGCAATTTTGCTTTACATTTATATATAATTATGGTAGGGTATGAGATATATTTTTGTCTTGCTTCTTTTTTGCTAGTGTGAACATGCCTCTGTTTCTTGTATGTCTGCCATCTTAGACCTCAGTTCACATTGTCTGGTTTTTTGACTTGTTTGCATTCTGTGCAATTTAGGGGTGTGGCATGCCCTTTGTTGAGCTGATTGGTATATATGTAGCTTACCACGGGCCTAGGTGGTCTGGAGTTGGGACCCGGTCCTATTTGTCTACCCTTTTATATGCATTACTTCAACTTTGATATACAGTAAGGTTTTTAATATAGGCAGTATAGGTACCGTCCCAATTTAGGGTCACCTTGCCGCTGGTGGGACGGCTTGTATACTTTTTTTGATCAAAAATAGTTCACTAAGTACCCTATATTTATTATGCAATTTTGCTTTACATTTATATATAATTATGGTAGGGTATGAGATATATTTTTGTCTTGCTTCTTTTTTGCTAGTGTGAACATGCCTCTGTTTCTTGTATGTCTGCCATCTTAGACCTCAGTTCACATTGTCTGGTTTTTTGACTTGTTTGCATTCTGTGCAATTTAGGGGTGTGGCATGCCCTTTGTTGAGCTGATTGGTATATATGTAGCTTACCACGGGCCTAGGTGGTCTGGAGTTGGGACCCGGTCCTATTTGTCTACCCTTTTATATGCATTACTTCAACTTTGATATACAGTAAGGTTTTTAATATAGGCAGTATAGGTACCGTCCCAATTTAGGGTCACCTTGCCGCTGGTGGGACGGCTTGTATACTTTTTTTGATCAAAAATAGTTCACTAAGTACCCTATATTTATTATGCAATTTTGCTTTACATTTATATATAATTATGGTAGGGTATGAGATATATTTTTGTCTTGCTTCTTTTTTGCTAGTGTGAACATGCCTCTGTTTCTTGTATGTCTGCCATCTTAGACCTCAGTTCACATTGTCTGGTTTTTTGACTTGTTTGCATTCTGTGCAATTTAGGGGTGTGGCATGCCCTTTGTTGAGCTGATTGGTATATATGTAGCTTACCACGGGCCTAGGTGGTCTGGAGTTGGGACCCGGTCCTATTTGTCTACCCTTTTATATGCATTACTTCAACTTTGATATACAGTAAGGTTTTTAATATAGGCAGTATAGGTACCGTCCCAATTTAGGGTCACCTTGCCGCTGGTGGGACGGCTTGTATACTTTTTTTGATCAAAAATAGTTCACTAAGTACCCTATATTTATTATGCAATTTTGCTTTACATTTATATATAATTATGGTAGGGTATGAGATATATTTTTGTCTTGCTTCTTTTTTGCTAGTGTGAACATGCCTCTGTTTCTTGTATGTCTGCCATCTTAGACCTCAGTTCACATTGTCTGGTTTTTTGACTTGTTTGCATTCTGTGCAATTTAGGGGTATGGCATGCCCTTTGTTGAGCTGATTGGTATATATGTAGCTTACCACGGGCCTAGGTGGTCTGGAGTTGGGACCCGGTCCTATTTGTCTACCCTTTTATATGCATTACTTCAACTTTGATATACAGTAAGGTTTTTAATATAGGCAGTATAGGTACCGTCCCAATTTAGGGTCACCTTGCCGCTGGTGGGACGGCTTGTATACTTTTTTTGATCAAAAATAGTTCACTAAGTACCCTATATTTATTATGCAATTTTGCTTTACATTTATATATAATTATGGTAGGGTATGAGATATATTTTTGTCTTGCTTCTTTTTTGCTAGTGTGAACATGCCTCTGTTTCTTGTATGTCTGCCATCTTAGACCTCAGTTCACATTGTCTGGTTTTTTGACTTGTTTGCATTCTGTGCAATTTAGGGGTGTGGCATGCCCTTTGTTGAGCTGATTGGTATATATGTAGCTTACCACGGGCCTAGGTGGTCTGGAGTTGGGACCCGGTCCTATTTGTCTACCCTTTTATATGCATTACTTCAACTTTGATATACAGTAAGGTTTTTAATATAGGCAGTATAGGTACCGTCCCAATTTAGGGTCACCTTGCCGCTGGTGGGACGGCTTGTATACTTTTTTTGATCAAAAATAGTTCACTAAGTACCCTATATTTATTATGCAATTTTGCTTTACATTTATATATAATTATGGTAGGGTATGAGATATATTTTTGTCTTGCTTCTTTTTTGCTAGTGTGAACATGCCTCTGTTTCTTGTATGTCTGCCATCTTAGACCTCAGTTCACATTGTCTGGTTTTTTGACTTGTTTGCATTCTGTGCAATTTAGGGGTGTGGCATGCCCTTTGTTGAGCTGATTGGTATATATGTAGCTTACCACGGGCCTAGGTGGTCTGGAGTTGGGACCCGGTCCTATTTGTCTACCCTTTTATATGCATTACTTCAACTTTGATATACAGTAAGGTTTTTAATATAGGCAGTATAGGTACCGTCCCAATTTAGGGTCACCTTGCCGCTGGTGGGACGGCTTGTATACTTTTTTTGATCAAAAATAGTTCACTAAGTACCCTATATTTATTATGCAATTTTGCTTTACATTTATATATAATTATGGTAGGGTATGAGATATATTTTTGTCTTGCTTCTTTTTTGCTAGTGTGAACATGCCTCTGTTTCTTGTATGTCTGCCATCTTAGACCTCAGTTCACATTGTCTGGTTTTTTGACTTGTTTGCATTCTGTGCAATTTAGGGGTGTGGCATGCCCTTTGTTGAGCTGATTGGTATATATGTAGCTTACCACGGGCCTAGGTGGTCTGGAGTTGGGACCCGGTCCTATTTGTCTACCCTTTTATATGCATTACTTCAACTTTGATATACAGTAAGGTTTTTAATATAGGCAGTATAGGTACCGTCCCAATTTAGGGTCACCTTGCCGCTGGTGGGACGGCTTGTATACTTTTTTTGATCAAAAATAGTTCACTAAGTACCCTATATTTATTATGCAATTTTGCTTTACATTTATATATAATTATGGTAGGGTATGAGATATATTTTTGTCTTGCTTCTTTTTTGCTAGTGTGAACATGCCTCTGTTTCTTGTATGTCTGCCATCTTAGACCTCAGTTCACATTTAAGTGTGTAGGTAATGTTGTACAGAGAACAGACGGATGTCGCCGGTCTGCCTTTTCACAAAGGAAGAGCTGGACAATCACAGCAGTTGTACTGCACAGACTGTACGGATTTCCGCAGATGTCATAGCTGAAGTCGAGACATAGCATATAAGAAATATGGAAAAGGGCAATTTCTGTTAATTGGTCACTGCACAGAAGTTGGTCACTGCACTTGTCACTGCATGGAAGTTGGTCACTGCACTGGTCACTGCATGGAAGTTGCAGCATGTATATTTCTGGCAGATTACTCAGACTAGGCACCCTCCCACTGAAAGAGTATAGATTATTTCTAACTGTGCAGAAGTATAGGGACTCTCTGCATGAAACTAACACAGGTTTGTGCTCCAAAACAAGTCATGATATAATAAGAAGCACCAGAACTAAAAGATTATGCTTTCATTTCATATATTATTAAAAAGACAGGCATACTTTAAAGTTTTGTGATATCTTAATACAACAAACATTTCAAAGACTGTGCTATGTTAAATGGCAATTTAAAAATTTCTGCATTATGATATTTTGATGCATCATGGTATGTAACATGTTATTTGTTTAAATATATTTTGGTACATCTGTACAATAAGAGGATCTTTCACCAGTTTTAGCATATTAAACTGACCACATCATGGAAAAGTGGCTTCAGATCTGAATAGTTTTCATTTTTTAATTTCTTATGTTCTTTTGCAGAGATATTAGCTACTAATGTTTATATGCTAATTTTCGGTAAGACCAAGGGGCATTAGCAGAGATTTTTCTCTGGGGCAGACACTTTACCAAACATAAGTAGGAAGTGTCATATAGAAAAAAAAACAAACACTTCCCAAGAGAATATCAGACCCAGCTTTCTCTGTGTGAGACATTTAATGACAGATAATTCTGCTCTCCTCAATGATTTCACTGCTGACATTTATTGTACGGTGATTAAAAGCAGCAAGGAGAGTGGAGTAGAGCTGTTTGACATTACAAACACTTCTTGTACTCAAATTTCATGACACTCAGTATGGGGGGAGTAGAGTACAGTTCTTTGTCATTATAAACACTTTTTGAAGCTCTCAATTCATTGCAGTCAGTGTGGGAGGATGGGAGCAGAGAAGAGCTGTTTGTCATTACAAACACATCTACAGCTCTCCTCTCACAACAATGACCACTCTGCTCAATCACACTGATGAGAGCTAGAAGAAATCTTTATAATGACACACAGCTCTGCTCTATGGCTATTCTTGGCTTGTAACTTCTGTAGATACCATTAGTCAGGAACTAGTGCTGAGTGTCTTACACAGAGAAAGCTGCATCTGACATTCTCTATGAGCTTGTTCTTTTTCCCCCTGAATAACACCTCCTTCTTATAATCAGTCAATGTCATGAAGGGGAAAATGTAAATGCCCCCAGAGAAGAATCTCAGCTAACGCTCCTTGTTCTTAGCAAAAATTGGAATCTAAACTTTACCAGCTAAGGGGATGAAAAATTAAGAAGTAAAAAATACATTTTACTCGGCTCTGCAGCCAGTATTCCATGATGAGGCCAGTTTAACATGCTAAAACTAGTGAAAGGTCTTTAAGTAGAGGAGTAAGCTGAAATGTCAGCAGAACACATTTCTCTACATTTTCAGTACATCTTTCACAGTAAAACCATGTTTGTAATTTACTGCAAATGTACTATACAAAATATTGCTGTTCTTATTAGGATGTATAAAAGTAATGGTTTTGCTCCAATTTTGAAATAGCATGATATTTTGTTTTGACAACCTTAATATTATAGGAATATTGGCTTAAAGCAAGAATATTAGACATAAACACATCAAAGTTGAATGCACAAGCAGCTGCTGTAAATTCCACCTTATACTGTGTGTTTTTCAAGACAAATGTTGATCATTATCACAGCAAAGTGTTGAAAATAACAATTCCGTCCTAGCTAATATGAAATTATTTTTTTTCAGGCTTCCCTAAGGTAACCTTAATTCACAATTTTAGGTATCTCCTTAGAATTGTTTATAGTGTGAAATAGTTACACTATAGGAAAAGAAGAAAGGAAAAGGCAAAGGCATGGTCTGTTGTGCCATATTTGAGATTGCATCCTTGCATTTATCAGATGCGTCGCAAGAATTTTTGCTACATAATTACCAATCTCACTGTACAATATAATTGCACTCTTTAGTTTAAAAGTAAGTAGATTGCATCCAGATGTGAAGTCAATGTCATTACCTGGTGTATACATAGAGTAAGTCCTGAATTTTTTATTAAGTTTACAGACTTATCAAATCTTTAGCAATTGAGAGCTTTTTTACACTAATGCTTATAGCCTTCAACTTTTTGTCAGTCAAAATTGAATTTTGTTTGTTTTTTTTGTTACCCATGTTCGTCAAGGTATGAGAAAATTTTTGAAGTACGATATTGTCCATTTTACCTCTGTGTCACCTTTGTGGAATAATATGTACTTTATATTATCTATTAAATTTGCAACACTGTTCTTTTTCGAGCTTTAGAGGGAGGAACGGCTTAAATGGGATGTCCGGCAAATTTATCTGGACATTTTTGGCAAGTTCTACAGCTTCTAGATCAGATACAGTGTTATAATGTATATACAAGAGGCTCACTTCTACTGTACATAAAAAGGGGGAATATAAGTAGAACACGAAAAGTAAAAAAGGTTGTGGAATTAGTTTTACAGGTTGCAAATTAATTTTGTACAATGCATTTTGCATCTAATGCGCTAAGATAGTGTTATGATAGTTTCTAAAATTAAAATAATAAATTAGGAAGCAAGCATGTATAATCCAAAATATAGAAAGGTACTATGTAAAAAGATTGGAACATGCAAAGATGTTTTTTATAAATTGAATGATTATCAGATTTATTCAAAGACCATACAAAAAGGTATATATAAATTATCAAACATTGCAGATATGATATAATTAAAAGCTATAACAAACACCCAATAGTGTTTAATATGTCAGTGTCAGACCTAAGTAATGTATTGAACACATCACAAAGGGAGACCCAAGAGAAATAAGAATAACAAACTACCAGGTCTATATAGGTATAATACAAATAACACAAGCAAAAAAGAATGCCATAATATGTCAAAACTATTACCAATTACATTTTAGCATATACAGTATAAAGTTCAGGGTTGTAGATAATGAGAGGTCCCTGGGCGAAAAAATAGCCCACGAGCATCGTAGGAATTTACTTGGTATTGTCTTCTCCTGTCTCAGCTATTCACAGATTTCTATTTATGTCTTCATATTGTATGATTATTAGCCTAAGGCTTTCTTATATTTTGGATGTGTAATTACTAATAATTAGTTTAGTTTTCTCCATCTGAGGAGGTTTTGACATATCAAGCCAATCTGTTTTCTTATTTTTTTTATTACTTTTTGTCATTGATATTTTGCTTACAGTTAGTGTTGAGCATTCCGATACTGAAATATCGGGTATCAGCTGATATTCGCGGTATTGGAATTCCGATACTTTTACAATATCGAATACCGGAATCGGAAGTTCCCATAATGCCTGCGCTCTGCAGTGTCTCTGAAGGATGACAAGCTGGATGGCAGTGCTCAGCTGCGATCCAGCCTGTCATCAGAATGCCATCCCAGCGTGGGAGAATTCTCCTGATTGTTTAAAAGCCGGCGGGGGGTAAAAAGCCGCCGGCTTTTAAACAATCACACAGCCCCATACTGCTTCCCTGCAGCCTCCCACCCCGATCCTCCACTCCCCTCGCCACCTCCCATCCCGATCGTAAGTTAGGACCGGGCAGGGAGCGCAGCACCAAGGAGCGGGGAGCGAAGGACCCGGGCGGGGAAGCCAGCAGTGAAAAGACTTCACCACCGGCTTTCCCGTTCTGTGCTGCGCTTTCCCGCCGGTTATTTCAAATGAACAGCTGAGGTATCCGCTGATGCCGATCAGCTGTTCATTTGAAGTAGCCGCGGTGCCCTCGGAGGGTTCATGTGAGTTCATGCTTGACTGCATTGCATGAGCTCACATGAACTTTCCCACGGCCGCACAGGTCAGCCTCACCTCCCAGACCATCAGCCCGTCATGATTGGTGTGTGCGGGTGTGTGCGCGGTGTCTGTGCGATGTCTGCGGGTGTGCGCGGTCTCTGTGCGATGTCTGCGGGTGTGTGCGTGCAGGCAAACATAGGCCGATGTGACACTACTACGCCCATCGGCCTATGTCTGTCCCCCGTCCACTCGTGCCAGCAGGATCAGCTCGATGGGAGCAGTAGTTCCCATCAGCCTGATCCTGCTATTTAAATTGCCCTACTTTGTCCCCAATAAATTATAAATACATGTCATTGGTGGCCAGTGGTTACCTACAATATGCTAGGCAGGGACGCTGTTCCCCTCACCTCTCCGCTCCGTGCCCGACGTCCTCCTCCCGCTCTTCTGGCAGCGCGCGCTGCTTCCCGGCCACTGTGCTTAGGGCGCGCGCGCGCTCCCCCTCTCTTAAAGGGGCCGCGCCCGCCGTCCTAAGGAGTCCCCGGCCAATGGCCGGAGGACCTCACCATATATAAGGCACCTCCTCCAAAATGGAGGTGCCCGAGCAATGTTGTTGCATAGTCTATCACTCTGCTTCAGCCCTCAGGTCCCGTTACCAGTTACCTGCCAGTTACCTGCCTGCTAGCCTACCTGGAGGCTCTGCCGTCACCTGCTATGACCACCTGCCTGTCCAGAGACTCTTGCCCGCTCACCTGGGAGTGTCCGCCTGCTACCTGCCTGCTAGCCTACCTGGAGGCTCTGCCGTCACTTGCTGTGACCACCTGCCTGTCCAGAGACTCTTGCCCGCTCACCTGGGAGCGTCCACCTGCTACCCGCCTGCTAGCCTATCTGGAGGCTTCGCCGTCACTTGTCGTGACCACCCACCTGTCAAGAGACTGTTCCCGTCACTTGCCGTGACCTCCTGCCCTTCAACCCAGAGACTGTCCCCGTCACTTGCCGTGACCTCCTGCCCTTCTACCCAGAGACTGTCCCCGTCACTTGCCGTGACTACCTGCCCGCCTACCCTGGAAGCCACCCGCTTCCTTACAAGGACTGCCCCTTTGTATCGTAGCTCAGAGGTTCCACCTCCCAGACCCGTTACAGTTTGTTCGGGCCATGGAACCCGGTGGCACCCAAGCTCCCTCGCTCTCGGACCTATGTCATGAACTGTCCCGTCAGAGGGAATGTCAACTCTCGCCTGGACACTCTGACTGCTCCACCAGCAGCCACCGCTAGTGTCATGACTCGCAGCCCGGCAGCACCGCTGCCCATCAATACCATGGCATCCTGCCCTGGACCCCGGCTTTCTGCACCTCCTTGCTTCGGAGGCGACCCCGCTCAAGCTCGGGGCTTCATAAACCAGTGCACCCTGCACTTTGAACTCCTGTCCCACCAGTTTATCTCCGACCGGGCCAAGTAGCCTTCATCATGTCCCATCTCACGGGGGAGGCACTGGCTTGGCTAAATCCTCTATGGGAGAGAGGAGACCCCCTGGTGTCCAACCTGCCAGCCTTTCTCACGGCTTTCCGGAAAGTCTTAGACGAATCCGGACCGAAGACCTCATCCGCATCATCTCTGCTACGCCTCCATCAAGGAAATCTCACCGTCGGCCAATATGCTATACGGTTCCGTACCCTTGCTTCGGAGCTGGCCTGGGATAACGACGCCCTGGTGTCTGTCTTTTGGGAGGGTCTGTCCGGCCGTATTAAAGATGAACTCGCCGGTCGGGGCATACCTACCACTCTCGACGACTTAATAACTCTTGCCACCCGGATTGACATCCGGTTCCAGGAACGCGCCAAAGAGGTCACCCGTGAGAGGAGGTTTCCACGTCTAGCCCCTACCTATCAGAAACCTGTCACTTCTCCCGCTACTCCCCAGGCGCACTCACCCGAGCCTATGCAGGTCGACCAGACCAAGATGGTCAAGACCCGTCAAGAGTTACGCCGAGCCGAGAGGAGCTGCTTCTACTGTGGCAGTAAGGAGCACCGGATCCGTTTCTGCCCAGAGAGGTCGGGAAACGCCTGTGTCTAGGATCGCTCAGAGAGGTCGTCCTAGACAAGAGTAAACCCTCTCCATCTCTGTTGCTGTCGGTCTCTATCATCTGCGGGGAGAACCATTATTTTGAACTAGCCCAACTTGACTCTGGAGCTGCCGGAAATCTCATTTCTCAGTCCCTGGTAGAGAAATACCGCATTCCCACCAAACCTCTAGCTGTACCCTTGTCTGTCGCTGCCGTAGATGGGGGCCTCTTACCACATCCCATCCAACTCATCACCGAATCCATAACCCTGCAGGTGGGAATGCTGCATTCTGAGAGCATCTTCTTTCATGTTCTGCCTGGACTCTCTCACGCCCTCTTGCTAGGCCTACCTTGGCTTCAGAAATATGAACCCGTGCTTGATTGGCAGACCAGAGAAGTCCTTCGCTGGGGACAGGACTGCCATAAGACTTGTTTAGTTCCCGTCCATCCTGCCCGTCCTTCTCCTACCCCAGCCAATCTACCTGGTCTTCCGGTTCCCTATTGGTCTTATGCGGACGTCTTTAATAAAAAGGAGGCAGAGACATTACCCCCTCATAGACCATACGACTGCCCAATCGACCTGATGCTTGGCGCTACTCCTCCCCATGGGATATTTACCCTTTGTCCGCTGCTGAGACCCGGTCCATGTCTGAATATATTGAGGAGAATCTGGCCGGGGATTTATCCGGAAATCGACCTCCCAGGCGGGAGCAGGCTTCTTCTTCGTCAAAAAGAAGGACGGCTCACTCCATCCCTGTATAGACTATAGAGGCCTTAACCAGATCACTGTGAAGAATAAATACCCCCTTCCGCTCATTCCGGAATTATTTGACCGTCTAAGGGGGGCTAGAATCTTCACCAAGCTGGACCTCCGTGGGGTGTATAACCTGGTCCGTATCCGTCAGGGGGATGAATGGAAGACGGCATTCAACACCCGGGACGGCCACTATGAATATCTGGTAATGCCCTTCGGTCTCTGTAATGCTCCCGCCGTCTTTCAAGAGTTGGTCAATGACATCTTCCGGGACCTTCTCTACTCCTGCGTAGTGGTGTACCTGGATGACATCTTGGTCTTCTCTCCGGATCTTCTCACTCACCGGAGGGATGTTCGTCAGGTCCTGCTCAGGCTCAGGCAGAACCACCTCTACGCTAAATATGAGAAGCACCTCTTTGAGCAGACCTCGCTTTCGTTCTTGGGCTACATAATCTCTCAGACCGGCCTACGAATGGATCCTGAGAAACTGTCTGCCATCCAGAAGTGGCCCCGACCAGAGGGGTTGAAGGCTATTCAGAGGTTCCTGGGCTTCGCCAACTACTACCGCCTCTTCATACCGCACTTCTCTTCCCGGACTGCCCCAATCTCTGCGCTCACCCATAAGGGCACTAATCCCAGAGAATGGCCGCCCGAAGCAGAGGAAGCCTTTCTTTCCTTAAAACAGGCTTTCTCTTCCGCCCCGGTGCAGCATCGTCCGGACGGCAACAAACAATTCTTCCTGGAAGTGGACACCTCCTCCTCTGGAGCCGGAGCAGTACTTACCCAAAAGTCGTCTTCCGGAAGAATGGTAACCTGCGGCTTCTTCTCCAAACTCTTCTCCCCTTCTGAGCGCAATTATTCTATAGGAGACCGAGAGTTATTGGCCATTAAGCTGGCACTGGAGGAGTGGCGTTACCTGCTCGAGGGGGCTCTTCACCCGGTAATTATTTACACGGACCACAAGAACTTGGCTTACCTCCAGAGCGCCCAGAGACTTAACCCGTGCCAAGCCCGGTGGTACTTGTTTTTTGCCCGCTTTGATTTCATTCTTCATTTTCGCCCGGCAGACAAAAACATCAAAGCTGACGCCTTGTCCCGATCCTTCCTGGTGTCTGATCTAGAGGAGGAGCCTAAGCACATCATTGATCCCGCCAGAGTAATGCAGGTGGCCTCCGTGAATCTAAATAGTCTCCCTCCCGGTAAGACGTTCGTAACAGTACCTGATCGGAAGAAGATCCTACACTGGGGTCACTCGTCTAAGCTAGCTGGCCACGCCGGTCAGAAAAAGACCCTCCAGCTTATTACCCGGCATTACTGGTGGCCTACCCTGCACAAGGACGTAATAGACTTTGTTTCAGCCTGTGTGTCCTGCGCCCGCAACAAGGTTCCGAGACATCTGCCAGCCGGTCACCTCCTTCCTCTTCCAGTACCTGCTGCCCCGTGGCAGCATATAGCTATGGACTTTATAATGGATCTCCCTGTCTCTGCCGGTTGTACGGTCATTTGGGTGGTCGCTGACCGCTTTTCCAAGATGGCTCACTTCATTCCCCTGCCAGGCCTCCCGTCTGCACCCGAGCTGGCTAAAGACTTTATCCGCCACATCTTCCGTCTCCATGGCCTGCCCCTCCACATCGTGTCGGATCGTGGGGTTCAGTTCACCTCACGCTTCTGGAGAGCCACATGTAAGCTGCTGGACGTCACCCTGGACTTCTCCTCCCCTTACCACCCACAGTCCAATGGTCAAGTGGAGCGGATCAATCAGATCCTGACCAGTTACCTCCGGCACTTCGTTAATGCCCACCATTCGGACTGAGTGGATCTCCTACCATGGGCCGAGTTATCTTACAATAAACACGAGAGCGAATCTTCCTCCAAATCCCCGTTTTTTGTAGTCTTCGGTCAGCATCCTCGGATCCCATTTCCAGTCTCCACCTCGGTGGACAATCCGGCTGCGGAATCTCTCGTTAGCGAATTCTCCTCCATTTGGGAGAGTACCCGATCCGCACTCCTTCAGTCGTCCGAGCGGATGAAAAAACACACTGACAAAAAACGCCTGGATCCTCCACAATTCCGTCCTGGAGATAAAGTCTGGCTCTCGTTCAAGTATGTCCGGCTCAAGATTCCTTCCTACAAGTTAGGGCCTCGGTTCATCGGCCCACTGGAAGTTATCAAACAAATCAACTCAGTGGCCTATAAATTGAAACTCCCGGCCAACTTGCGGATCCCTAACTCCTTCCATGTATCTCTCCTCAAACCCGTGGTACTTAACTCTTTTTCCAAGTCTACAGGTACGCCTCCTGCTCCGGTTTCCGCTGAAAACGAGTTTGAGGTAGAGAACATTCTGGCCACCAAAAGGGTAAGAGGAAAGACCTTTTTTCTAGTGAATTGGAAGGGGTTTGGTCCTGAGGAGAGAACTTGGGATCCCCGGGAGAACATCCATGCCCCTCTCATCCTTGATAAATTTTTGTCTGGCCTAAAAAAGGGGGGGCCTAAAGGGGGGGGGTACTGTAGCGTCGGCGTCCCTGCCTCCTGCTAGGCAGGGACGCTGTTCCCCTCACCTCTCCGCTCCGTGCCCGGCGTCCTCCTCCCGCTCTGCTGGCAGCGCGCACTGCTTCCCGGCCACTGTGCTTAGGGCGCGCGCGCTCCCCCTATCTTAAAGGGGCCGCGCGCGCCGTCCTAAGGAGTCCCCGGCCAATGACCGGAGGACCTCACCATATATAAGGCACCTCCTCCAAAATGGAGGTGCCCGAGCAATGTTGTTGCATAGTCTATCACTCTGCTTCAGCCCTCAGGTCCCATTACCAGTTACCTGCCAGTTACCTGCCAGATTCCTGCTTGATACCTGCCTGATACTTCTCTTTCTACTTGCATTCCTGTGGTCCGACAGTCTGCCTACCTGCCCTGCCAGTCTGTCTATGGATCTGATTGCCCGATCACCTGGGAGCGCTCATCTGCTACCTGCCTGCTAGCCTACCTGGAGGCTCTGCCGTCACGTGCTGTGACCACCTGCCTGCGCAGAGACTCTTACCCGCTCACCTGGGAGCGTCCGCCTGCTACCTGCCTGCTAGCCTACCTGGAGGCTCTGCCGTCACCTGCTATGACCACCTGCCTGTCCAGAGACTCTTGCCCGCTCACCTGGGAGCGTCCACCTGCTACCTGCCTGCTAGCCTACCTGGAGGCTCTGCCGTCACTTGCTGTGACCACCTGCCTGTCCAGAGACTCTTGCCCGCTCACCTGGGAGCGTCCACCTGCTACCCGCCTGCTAGCATATCTGGAGGCTTCGCCGTCACTTGTCGTGACCACCCGCCTGTCAAGAGACTGTTCCCGTCACTTGCCGTGACCTCCTGCCCACCTACCCAGAGACTGTCCCCATCACTTGCTGTGACCTCCTGCCCTTCAACCCAGAGACTGTCCCCATCACTTGCCGTGACCTCCTGCCCTTCTACCCAGAGACTGTCCCCGTCACTTGCCGTGACTACCTGCCCGCCTACCCTGGGAGCCACCCGCTTCCTTACAAGGACTGCCCCTTTGTATCGTAGCTCAGAGGTTCCACCTCCCAGACCCGTTACACAATAAATTAGTTTATACATTACCTGTCCCCGCCGATCGCCACCTAAAATAAAGAAAAAAATAAAAAACTACACCTATACTCACCTAGACACCTAATTCCCCGAAGCCATCGATCTCCTGTAATAAAATATAAAATAATAAACCACAACCTTATCCTTACCCCTCCGTAGTAGTCCACGAGTGTCCCACGAAGATCTCCAGTTTAGAGCAGCCACATAGAATGTGACCGCTCTGAACCGCCGCTGCCGCTAGAATGATGGGGCCGTAAAGCAGCCCCGTCATTGCATAAGCGGGTTCGCCGGAGTTCAGGCAGCGCTGCTCCGGTTAGCTGCTTTACGGCCCTGCTGTACCGTGAGAAATTCCCATGGTACAGCAGTGCTGTAAAGGAGGTCTCCGGAGCAGCGCTGATTGAATGCACTCAGGTGACCTCAGTCAGTGGCTCCCGGGAGCGGACGTGTTCCCAGCAGTGTGAGCTTACAGCAGCAATGACAGCTGTCACATCTCCAGATGTGACAGCTGTGCATGGGAGATCAGCGCAGGAACGTGGACAGGTAACTATTTTTTTTTTAGTAAACTAAGAATTAAATAAAATGGTGTGTTTAATTTCAAATAAATTATTTTTTTCTGGGTGTTTGTGTTTTTTATTTTTAACACTTTGTAGGTTAGTAATGGGGGTGTCTTATAGACGCCCATCATTACTAACCTGGGCTTCATGGCAGCTGGCGCTGACATGAACCCCACCACTATTACCCCCTGCCACCGCACCAGGGCAGTGTGGAAGAGCGAGGCTAAGCGCCAGAATTGGCGCATCCTATGGATGCGCCATTTCTGGGGCGGCTGACGGCTCGTGTTTCTAGCCTGGGAGGGGGCCAATATTCATAGCACCCTTCCTGGGCTATTAATATCAGCCCCCAGCTGTCTGCCTAGCCTTTGCTAGCTATTAAAATAGGGGGGACCCCACGTCATTTTTTGGGGGGGTCTCCCATTTTAATAGCTAGTAAAGGCTAGGTATTCAGCTGGGGGCTGATATTAATAGCCTGGGAAGCTCCGTGGGTATTACCCCCTTCCCAGGCTTCAAACATCTGCCCCAGCCGTCTGCTTAACCTCCGCTAGAGACTAAAATTATGGAGGATCCCACGCCAATTTTATTTTTAATAAATCCTTTATTTTAACACTAAATGACACTTGAGGGGTTAATAAAGATGCAGTCCCTAAATTATTATTTATTTTTTAATTAATTTTTCCCAAAAATTTTGACGTGGGCTTTGCAATATTTTTGTATGCCAGCCAGGTACAGCATCCAGGAACGGGCTGCCCCCAACCCCCAGCTATTTTTACCTGGCCGGACACAACAATATAGGGATGCCCTTTTTTTTTTTAATTATTTCATGAAATAATTAAAAAAAAATTGACGTGGGGCTTCGCCCTGTTTTTGTGTCCAGCCAGGTACAACTAGGCAGCTGGGGGTTGGAATCCGCAGCGCTGGGAGGCCCAAGCTTTATGGGCCACCCCCGCTGCAAACCGCAGTCCGCAGCCACCCCGGAAAATGGCGCGTTCATAGAAGCGCCATCTTCTGGCGCTGTACCCAACTCATCAAGGGCCCTGGTGCGGTGGCTCACTGAGTAATAAAGGGGTTAGGGCCAGCTTGGCATTATCAGCTGGCCCTAAGCCCGAAATTCATGGGGTCACGCCAATATTAGACATGACCACCATGAATTTCTAGTAAAGTATTTAAAAAAAACACAACACCCAGAATAAAGTCCTTTAATTGAAATAAACACACAATTCTTTATTGTTCTAAATTAAACCATACTTACCATCACGCCCATTCCAGCTGAAGCCAACGATCTCCTGCAATAAAAGAAAAATAATAAAGCAACATCATCCTTACCTTTCCATGGTTCCCACGACAGCTTCAGCTCTGCTACATCGAGAGGACAGGCTGGACAGCAGCAGAACGCTGCCATCCAGCCTGTCATCCCGCGGACACTGAGAAGCGCAGGCATGCTTGCGCTCCTCAGTGTCTGGCTGTGACGGCATAAAGATGAGCCGAGGTCATGTCCAATGAACTCGTCTCACCTCATGCACGTCACTGACCGCGTGGGAAGATTCTCACACTGAAGCGCTGAGTGCAGGAGAATTCTCCCACGCTGTCATCGATGTGCATGAGGTGAGCCGAGTTCATTGTCGGCTCATCTGGATGCCGTCACAGAGAGACACTGAGGAGCGCAAGCATGCCTGCGCTTCTCAGTGTCTGCGGGATGACAGGCTGGATGGCAGTGTTCTGCTGCGGTCCAGCCTGTCATCTCGATGTAGCAGAGCTGAAGCTGTCGTGGGAACCATGGAAAGGTAAGGATGATGTTGCTTTATTATTTTACTTTTATTGCAGGAGATCGTTGGCTTCAGCTGGAATGGGCGTGATGGTAAGTATGGTTTAATTTAGAACAATAAAGAATTGTGTGTTTATTTCAATTAAAGGACTTTATTCTGGGTGTTTGTATATTTTTTTAACTTTGACTATGGGGTTAGTAATGGGGGTGTCTTATAGACGCCTCTCCATTACTACCCTGGGCTTGATGTCAGCTGGCATTATAAGCTGACATCAACCCCAGCCCTATTACCCCACTGCCACCGCTACAGGGCAGTGGGAAGAGCGAGGTTAAGTGCCAGAATTGGCGCATCCTATGGATGCGCCATTTCTGGGGCGGCTGACGGCTGGTGTTTCTAGCCTGGGAGGGGGCCAATATTCATGGCACCCTCCCTGGGCTATTAATGTCAGCCCCCAGCTGTCTGCCTAGCCTTTGCTATCTATTAAATTAGGGGGGGACCCCACGTCATTTTTTGGGGGGGTCCCCCATTTTAATAGCTAGTAAAGGCTAGGTATTCAGCTGGGGGCTGATAATAGTAGCCTGGGAAGCTCCGTGGGTATTACCCCCTTCCCAGGCTTCAAACATCTGCCCCAGGAGTCTGCTTAACCTCCGCTAGAGCCTAAAATTACGGGGAACCCCACGCAAATTTTTTTTTAAATAAATCCTTTATTTTAACACTAAATGACAAGTACAGTAATCAACACTGTCACTGTACTTCATATATATGTGACTGACCTGTTTCTATCTATCTAATCTATGTGTGATTCTCTATTCCTTCTATTTTAAATTGTCGGGTACAGATGCTGAATTGCCGGCCGGCTTTTTTAAAGAGATGGTGCATGAAAACACTAATTTTTTTTTATAAATCCTTTATACTAAATGACAAGTAGAGTAACCAACACTGTCACTGTACTTCATATATATGTGACTGACATGTTTCTATCTATCTAATCTATGTGTGAAGCTCTCTTCTTTCTGTTCTAAATTGTCGGGTACCGGTGTATGCCGCTGATGAATTGCCGGCTTTTCGTGTAATACATTCTACATTATTCTTAGTTGTTTTACTTCATGTAGAATTAACTTACAAGGAAAGAAAGGGTTTATTTTCATTCCGATATTTGTGTCCCATTGACTTGCATTGGTTTCCGGTATCGGAATCGGCGATATCCGATACTTTTTGGGCATCGGTCCGATCCAATCCGATATGATATTTCCTGATATCGGAAGGTATCGCTCAACACTACTTACAGTATATTATGTTGGAAGTTGGCATTCTTATTTCGCTAGGATTGCTAAGTGTTAGGTATTCAGTACAGTATTTCGGTCTGGATAATTTTAAAGCACTACTTTTTTCCCTTTTTTAATCATGTCTATCTTGTTTCATAATTTATAGGTATCTTTTTGTATGGATTTTTAATAAATAATTTTTGATTGTTCCAATCTTTTTACATTGCACCTTTTTATATTTTGGATTGGCTTGTAAGACTGTTTTTAATCAGGTGAACATGCTGTGCTTGTTAGTTTAACGATGGCTATATCTGCAAATCATGCTGGGTGCAAAATCATCAATTTTTTTCAGACAAATCATAATCCCATGAAGTGATGGGAGAATTTATTCGAGTGCACATAAATTCTACAAAAATCCTCATTCTGGAGAATACGGATTTTTTTGTAATTTACTCAGCGTGAACTTGTCAAAATGGCGGCCAGCTGCAACCGTCATCTTGCTGATTAACAGTAAAAAGTTAAACAGAAAAAAAATACTTACCTCACAGCACAACTTTCTGAGCATCCCGTTTGGTCCTCTGCCCCCAGTCACATCGCATCTCAAGCTCGGTCTTCTCTGGAGGCAGGGGTGTCTGGCAGTGAGCAATCCACAGAGTTAACATTGCATGCTCCAGGGCCGACTCACAGCCAAACCTAGATTGTACACTGGGCTGGAAATGCGATCTATTACGCCAAGTCTGACACCCCTGGTCTACTGTTCTAGAGAGGATAAGAGGTACATAGGAGTAGACTATTTGATATGTAGACCATATACAC
Organism: Phyllobates terribilis; assembly: GCF_046119375.1. Taxonomy (NCBI): domain Eukaryota; kingdom Metazoa; phylum Chordata; class Amphibia; order Anura; family Dendrobatidae; genus Phyllobates; species Phyllobates terribilis. Next base: position 365,991,479 of record NW_027362762.1, on the reverse strand, counting down.
CATAGGATCAAATCTTAGTAGTCTGTTTCTATGTACTACTTATACTCTCTAGACTCTAGCATGAGTACAAATATTGGGTACCGATTTCTACTTTGAACTATGTATTCATTATGAAGACAATATAGCATGCTTGCTTTTTGCTACCAATTTTTGCATTCTGTGAATGTACACAATATTGTAGATACTTTTCTTTTAGTCCGATGAAATGCTTTTGAACTGTGCGCTGATAACAAGCTCCATTTGAGTTTATTAAAAAACGCCGGATACTGGAAGCCTGTGCTAGCATTTCTTCTGCGGTGTTGCTATCAGTGTGTCAAGAGTGGGAGAAGAGGGTTGCATTGACAATCCAACACAATGGGCAGCACTTTGAACACATTTTATAAGTGGTCATAAACTTGTAAAAACCTCATGAAAGAATAAAGTTACATTAAAATCAAGCACACCATTGTTTTTCTTATGAAATTCTCCATAAGTTTGATGTGTCACATTACCCTCTTCCTATTGAAAAAAATAAGGTTGTATGCAAAATGGCCAGCTTCAAAATGGCCGCCATGGTCACCACCTATCTGGAAAAGTTTTCCCCCTCCCATATACTAATGTGCCACAAACAGGAAGTTGATATCACCAACCATTCCCATTTAATTTAGGTGTATCCATATAAATGGCCCACACTGTACTATAAACTCCATTAACCTTAAAATGTCGCTCAAAGTTTCCCATGATGTTTCCGGGCCTTGCAGCTGCCGGGAGACCCAGTGGCTGTGAACTCTGGTGTAGGTTACCTGAGTTCACAGCCACCAGGTCTTATGGTAGATCGAGTGCCGGACTGATTAATGCTGGAGTTCCGATTGCCAGACTCGCAGTCGTGCATCACTCCGGCACTGGCACTTGCAAAGCAAGAGAAACAACAGCTATGAACACAGGTGAAATTACTGTACTTGCCAATAAAAAAATAAATGTAAAAAACATCATGCAGAACACCTTAATTTTCATAAACAGCAGAGGTAAAGCAGATGGCTGGGGGCTGATGTTAATATTCTGGGAACGGTCCAATAGCCATAAAGGTTCCCAAGCTAATAATATCAGCTCACAAATGTTTGCTTAGCCTTTACTGGTTATTATAGGGGAGACCCCCTGATGTCAATAGCCTAGGAAGACCCTCCCCAGCCTAAAAACATCATCTCTCAGTCACCACAGAAATGACGCATCCATTAGATGTACCAATTCTGGCTCTTATGCTGAGTGCACACGATGTGGTTTTAATTGGTTTCCACGGCAGTTTTTCCGCCACGGAAATGCATTAAAATCACTTTGCAAGAGGTCTGCCATGTATACCGATGATAATCCGCATGTGCTGTGTACATGATGTGGAAATTATCATTGCGGCAAATCGCACCCATTGACTTGCATTGAATGGCAGCAAACCTGCATGTATAATATCTATACATGTGGATTTGCTGCATTTCAATGTAAATCAATAGGCGCAAAATTGCGCCGGAATCGCGCCGCGACGGGTCCCCGGGTCGGGAGAGGAGGCTGCTACTTCTCTCATCCGACCGCTGCTCTGGCTGATAACAGCGAGAGCAACATGCATCGGAGAAGCAGCAGCCTGCTCCTCCCAGCCCGCGTGCCAGCAGCAGTTAAAAAAAGAGTAAAAAAAAAATAAAACCTTCATACTCACCTGTCCGGCGGCCCCCGATATCGTCCTCTGTGATGTTGTCTCTTTGGCGGCTCGCGGTACACTGTGGGGCGTGGGCTCGGGCTCCGCCGTGCACTTCCAGGACCTGCGGTGACGTCACTGATCACCTAATGGTCACGCGACCATCAGCTGATCGGTGACATTAGCGATCACCTGATGGTCGCGTGACCATCAGGTGATCAGTACCGGCAGCAATCAGCTGATGATCACGTGACATCAGCTGATTGATGAAGCAGGTAATAAGCTGATGCTTACCGTGTGAACCTTCACAAGAGGGGTCCCATGGTCTCTAGCTCACCGGGGCTCATCAGCTGATCTTCAGCTGATGAACCCCAGTGACCCCCTGCAGCACTGTATACTGACAGGGGGTGATTTTACACAGCTGTGTATTCTACAGCTGTGACATCAGTGATGGCTGATATCACAGCTGTAGAAATTATCCGGATCGTCGTGGGACAAATGTGATCGTGGACTGTGTCATTGATGGCGGACAGGTGAGAGATATTGTTGTTTTTTTACATTTTTTTCAGGAGATCGATGGCTTTGCGGACCCATGTAATAAAAAAAATTGTATAACCGTAGGTGTTTAATTTCATTAAAATACTTTATTCTGGCCGTGTCTTTTATTGAAGAAGCAGCGACCATTTTACCACGCGGTTAGTAATGGGGGCGTCTTATAGACGCCCTCCATCACTAACCAGGGCTTCACGTCAGCCGCCAATACAAGGCTGACGTGAATCCCAATCCCATTACCCCTGCCACCGCTACAGGGCAGTGTGGAAGAGCGAGGCTAAGTGCCAGATTTGGCGCATCTTATGGATGCACCATTTCTGTGACTGCTGAGGGGTAATATTAATAGCCACAGAGGGGGCTAGTATTCATGGCCCCTTCCATGGTGATTAATATCACCCCCCAGCTGTCTAGTTTAGCCTTTGCTGGCTCGATTTTATAGGGGGACCCCACGTCAATTTTTTTCTGGGATACTCATGTAATCTAGCCAGTAAAGGCTAAACAAAAAGCAGTGGGCTGATATTAATAGCCATGGAACATTGTTGGCTAATGGCCTCTTCCGCGGCTAATAATATCATCCCCCAGTGGTCTGCTTTCCCTCTGCTGGTTATAAAAATGACGCGGGATCCCACGCCAATTTTTTTTTAATTTTAGGCATTGTGCCAATAATTCAAACGTAGCGCACCGCTTTGGATGCAAATTTTTGCTGCATCCAAAACATTGCATTCTATTGAATGCAGGTAAATCCACATGTGTTCACTGAACCATGCAGATTTACTGCATTCTAGTGGTCAAATTTCTGTTGTGGAGAATAGCGACTCCGCAAAAGAGAATTTGACATGCTGCAGTCTTGAAAGACATACTGCATATCAGTGTCCATGGGTGATTCGTAGCCTCAGATGCACACATAGCGGACATGGAATTTCTAGAGATCCCATCCACTATGCTGTAACAACTGGACGCTGCGGGTTTGACTCTGTATAAACACGCAGTGTCAAACCTGCAGTGGCTCCTGACCATGGCTATGTACCCAATTTCACCCGCAGGATGTTAACTTCTGTAGTGGACACGCTAGTCTCTGCTGCAGATTTTGACCAATTGAAGTGTCATTATATGCAGTGGATTCACATTTACCGAAAACAAAAATGCGGCATTATAACTCCTCGTTTTGGACGCAACATAAAAACATTGTGTCCAAAGCGCTGCTGAGTGCTGTTTGGGGAGGGGGGCGTAGGGGCTAACGAACCAGCTGTGAGATGTTAATTATGGCCAGGGAAAATGTTTGCCTAGTGGCACATTCCCAGGCTAAATACAAACAGCTCACAGCAGCCGCATAAATTACGTGAATGAAGATTGGGTGAATGGGACTAGCTGACACCCAGCTCTTGTTTGGTGATGTCAAGGTGTCAATCAGACTTTTTAATGACAAACAAAGTAAAGAAACACACAGACACAGTGTAAACACTTTATTTGAAATACAACAGACCCATTCTTTAATCATTTAAATGAACCAATATACTCACCCCAGTTCTTATCGTAATCCAAGGGTTAAGCAATGTCCCATCAACTTTATTTAGCTCCAAAAATCATTCATTGAATCTCAAAAATGCTTAAAAAAACGCATGTAAAAACGCGTCAAAAACGTGTCAAAACGCATGTAAAAACCACATGTGTTTTTTCTGGCAAGGAGAGACAAAAATGCTCAGGAAATTTCTGCTTCAAATCTGCATCTTGGGCACATACCCTTAGCCTCACTCTTGTGGAGACAAATGAATAGGAGGGACCAGATACTGAGGAAAATTTAGAAAGAGGTAACAGGGAAGATTAAGATTATTAAAGTGAGATGATAAGCTTGGCTAAAGGAGATAACTTTGAACATTTAGAAACAGACGCAAGAACAATTAGTATGTACCAAAAATGAAAACTTATAATAACATGGGGAGATGTTCACACTTTAGAGGGGCTAGACTGCAGAATCAGTGAGAATACCTATATGGAGAAGAGAGATGAGAAATATTAGCTTCACGCCATATTTAACTGTGCATATACTTTGACAATATTGCTCTTTGAAAGATATTACAGTATACATATGCATCCAGCACATCTATTAGAGTTATCATACAAGAGATAACATACGTTGTGCAATATAAAATTCCAACTATAATCATGGCTGTTAATATCTGGAAATAAGTTGAAACATAAAAATAATCATTAACACCAAATATTTAGCTGTACTCACTGAGAGGATCAGTAAAATGTCCCTCAATAATGATCGAAAGTGAGTCAATTGGTATCTATAACAAATAAAGTAAGTGAGTATATTATGATAATCATTAAAAGGGTTGTCTGGTCTTAAACTATTGTATGTGACTGCAGACTACTGAATGTGACTTGCATTGAGCGAAGCTGCGCTACTACATTCTTGTGGTCAATGTACCACCGTTCCTGTTGGTGGCAAAGGAGAATCCCCACAGCACACAGTGCACGCGATGTGAGGATTCAGAAGCCTGCAGTCACATAGAGTGACTGCAGACTTGTAGTTTAAGACCGGACAACCCTTTTAACACCAGAAAATATGGAGGTGAGATGTGAAGCCCACATATGCATGAGGGCACCAGAATAAGTTTTGATATGCAAACTTACTATATATATGTATCAATCCATATTTTTCTGATTCTCTTCATGATGTATATACTCTTTAGAGAGGATCACGGCTAGAACTAATGCCACCTGTTGGGGGTAGCAATCCTAAAAGTCAATATTGCATCTGAAAACAACCATATTTGCATATATATTTCTCAGAGGATCATTGCATGGCTAATAAGTCTCTTCATTCAGGCTTGGCACTTTCAAGAGAAATGTTCTCTCTTAAACAACCTGTCAAATGCCTCACAGGTAACCAAATCAGACTTCCTGCTTTGCACTGATGAGGAGCATACACTCCAAAACAATGTCTGCAAATGGAGTGTCATGTGACAAGGTTTGTTATAGGATCAATGCTAACTTTAAGAATTGCTGCTCCCATTATGTGGCACTATAGTTCTAGTCCTGTTCCTCCTTGAAGATTATATTTGCCTATTTGCTTTCTCAGAGGAGCATTGCATGGTTGGTAAATCTCACTATAATGGCTTAGCACTCTCCACAAGGAGAGATGTTCGCTTTCAGAACTCCTTTCATAGGCTTCTCAATTGGCTAAATCAGACCTCCTGCTTTGCACTGATAAAGGTCAAACACTTCAAAACATATGTCTGCAAATTTAGAGTCTAGTCTTTCTTTTTATCATAAGTCATGTGGTAAGGCTTGCTAAAGGGTCAATATTGACTTCTAAGACTGCTACCCCCAATAGGTGACACTTGAGTTTTAGTCCTCTTCCTCTCTGAAGAGGATAGTTTCATATTTATTTTTCCAGAGGATCAATGCATGACCAATTAGTTGTGTTAGTTAGGCACTCTCCACAAGGTGCAACCTTCCCCCTTATTCATGATGTGACATAGATGACAAAAAATAAAGAATAGATTACACTATGCCAAATAACATCTCTTGGGTGGAAATATTGCAAAAGTATTCCACATAATTAATCAATTGGAGAGTATTGTCATATATTTACTAACCGACTCCATAAATGGATGCATGGTCCCATGTCTTAAGACATAAAACCATAAGGATTGGGTACTAAGTTCGCATAAATAGTAAGATGCACCTACAGAGAGGATCTGCAAATTGTCCCTCAATAATGATCAAGAGTGGAACAACTATACCAAAAGAAGACATAAGTGGCCATATTAGTGTAAGGTATGTACAGGGTGGGCCATTTATATGGATACACCTAAATTAAATGGGAATGGTTGGTGATATCAACTTCCTGTTTGTGGCACATTAGTATATGGGAGGGGGAAAACTTTTCCAGATGGGTTGTGACCATGGTGGCCATTTTGAAGTTGGCCATTTTGGATCCAACTTTATGTTTTTCAATGGGAAGAGGGTCATGTGACACATCAAACATATTGAAAATGTCATAAGAAAAACAATGGTGTGCTTGGTTTTAATGTAACTTTATTCTTTCATGAGTTTTTTACAAGTTTATGACCACTTATAAAATGTGTTCAAAGTGCTGCCCATTGTGTTGGATTGTCAATGCAACCCTCTTCTCCCAATATTGACACACTGATAGCAACACCGCAGAAGAAATGTTAGCACAGGCTTCCAGTATCAGATGCTGCACATCTCGTATCTTTATGGTATGGTGTGGTATATGGGGTACAAAAATAGTGGGGCCATTCTTCATCAATGAAAACCTCAATGCCACTGGATATCTGAAATTGCTACATGATGATGTGTTGCCCTCTTTATGCACTGAAGATGGCACGTTCCCTTAGATTTTCCAACAAGATGGTGCACCACCACATTATGGGTGTCAGGTCCGAGCATTCCTACATGAACAGTTTCCTGGAAAGTGGATTGGTCGTTGTGGGCCAGTTGAATGGCCACCAAGGTCTCCCGATCAGACCCCCTTAAACGTTTATCTTTGGGGTCATCTGAAGGCAATTGTCTATGCTGTGAAGATACGAGATGTGCAGCATCTAAAACAACGGATACTGGAAGCCTGTGCTAGCATTTCTTCTGCGGTGTTGCTATCAGTGTGTCAAGAGTCGGAGAAGAGGGTTGCATTGACAATCCAACACAATGGGCAGCACTTTGAACACATTTTATAAGTGGTCATGAACTTGTAAAAAACTCATGAAAGAATAAAGTTATATTAAAACCAAGCACACCATTGTTTTTCGTATGAAATTCTCAATAAGTTTGATGTGTCACATGACCCTCTTCCTATTGAAAAAAATAAAGTTGTATGCAAAATGGCCAACTTCAAAATGGCCGCCATGGTCACCACCTATCTGGAAAAGTTTTCCCCCTCCCATATACTAATGTGCCACAAACAGGAAGTTGATATCACCAGCCATTCCCATTTAATTTAGGTGTATCCATATAAATGGCCCACCCTGTATAAAAAGAAACGAGTGCATATTCCAAAAGACTGTGGAATATATGCAAGTGAAGTGTATGACGCGCCCCCAGGGCTGTGGGGTACTCGGCAGCCGGGCCTCTGGTTGCCGGTATAGGGGATATCACGGTGGCTGGCCCGGTCCGTGACCCAGGGCGGCCACTCAAAAGGGGGAATATTATAGGGGATTTGGGAAAGTTCGTGACGCCACCTGTGGTACCTGGTGAGGATCACCATAGCTTCAACAGTCCTCTGAGGCAGATGTTAGGGCAGCTTGTGATGGGACGGCTCCCCACAGGTGGAGCAGGCCTCAGGGCAGTGTAGTAGTAAAGAGTGGGTTGCGCTGGGCATTGTGGTGCAGGGGGAACGATGGCGCCGATGAAGAATGGACGGAGGCAGTGCAGTGCAGTCATCCAAGATTTTACTCACAGTTCTTAAGACACTTCACAGGTGCACTATACAGGTAAAGGCCTCCCGCGTCACGCTGCGTTCACCGGCCAGGGATTCAATCCTTCCTCAGGCAACTTGGGAATATCTGGCAGAACCCCACTTTCTCGTGTTCCTATTTTGACCATCTTCACTCTGGTCTTTCTCCCTCCTGCTCTTCGCTGCCCACTCTCAGTCCTGTTCAGGTACTCTGAAGTCCCTCCTGTCCGTCGGAGTTACACAGACTTGCTTGACCCTCAGGGGACTAGAATGTGGCTGCGATCCCTCTTTCTTCTGACAGATGCGGGGTGTACGGGTGCCATTCTGCACTCGCCATACCCCCTGGGATCCTTTCTGTAGAACGGAGCCTACTCCTTGCTCCCCACCTGGGCCTCCTGACTTGGCCCTATTTGTGGAGAAGATCTCCTAATGAGACTCTGCCCCCGGACTGTTCTTCTGAACTGTCCCGAGCGGTCCTTCTGAACTGCTCCCTAACTCCGAACTGCCACCCTAAGATGGCTTCCCTATTTTATACTCCCACTAAAGTGCTCCCTCTAACTACTTCCTCCACCCACACCAACTACTGGTTCCCCCTACCTTTGGGTTCCCCCCACTCCAGCTAGGGTCAGGGCTCAACAGCTGCACTCTGCATGTTGCCCCTCCAGCTGGCCTGGAGCAGTGTAGTGTTGGATGCAGGTGTTTGGGGTTCCGTGCAGCACTCCCACCTTTCCTGAGAGAAGGGAGACACCACCCCTCTGGGTGAGGTGCAGTACCTCTGTGGCGACTGAACCCTCAGGGGCGCCACATATACAAAGGTAATACATAAGGTAAATAGTTATCAATGTAAAATTGCTTAGCTTGAAGGAGAAATCAAGGGTCAGAGGTTGTATTACCCAAAAGGAGACCTGGGAGAAGAGCAGTACATTTGAAACATGATTGGATAAAATGAAAATAGTCCATGTTATGTTAAAGAGATAGAAAAAATGTAATCATTCATAGAGTTGCAGCTGCAGCTCACAGGTTGAAGTATATTACATTGAAAAATTAGCATAGAAAAGAAGAGCAGGGGAGAGACCACATAGTAATAGTTTAGGTCCCTGTAGGGGGAAGATGACCTAAGGATAAGTCATCAATGTTAAAGTAGTGGACAGCCTCTATAATGAACCTTCCATTATGTCATATAGATACAATAACAATGTTTGTTAATTTTTGGTTAGAGTAGATGTGAGCCACTCCATATAGTCCTTACAAAGATCGATTATAGGTATTAAAAAAAAAGGCACGTTCCGCTGTCTTAGTTGAGCACGTTGCAATAATGAACAGAAATGACCCACTTTCACAAATCCCAGGATCCGCACAGTGCAATAATGTACAGAAGGGACCCACTTTCACAAATCGCAGGACCATGTGACTCTGAATATGTAATCTACCTAATTAATTGCCCATATAGTCTGGGTTATTTTGGAGAAACAACAATCAGAATAAAAAAACAGAATTACTAAGCACAAGTCAACAATAAGGAATCAGTATTTGGTGTGCCAAATACACACCCATTTCATACCTATGAAACAAGAACCCTACCAACTAGAGATTCAAATTACTTATTGGCTACCACGACTAAGGCGGAAAGGGCGTGGGTGGGTGACAAAGCTACTAAACTAAAAATAAAGGAAATGCAGTAGATTCATCAATGGGATATCTTACACCCAAAGGGCCTGAATAGGGAATACCATCCGATTAACCATGTATTAACTTCCCTACATACATGGGGTCTATTACGACCTCTTCCTACTGATAACTTTGCTATACTGTTGACTACTATGCCTTATCCTTGACTTTGCTCCTTATGCTCTATACTAGTTTTTCAAACCATTCACCACTATTTCATGTTCTAGGTTCATCCATGGTTCTCTCATGGCGTTATGAGGTTGATACATACCATGTAATCACTTACAGCTCTATCTATGGAGATATGTCTGCTTTTATTATATTTCACTATGATTTTATTTCTTTTTTTATTTTTTCCTATTTCATTTTTTAAATTCTTTTCACATTCCTTAATTTTTCCATTACAGTCATAAGCTATCTAGCCTTTCCACTTCTACCCACTTTCCTTCCAATCTTCTACTTTATTGTATTTTACAAAATGTCCATACCGATCCCCGGTCTAGTCATCTGATTTGACTATCTCCACCATCCTCTATCTTAATTCCAGTATTGTTCCACCTTCTTCCTACTTTCCATTTTTTCACTTCCTCTTCTATTAGGATCCCCTCTGCCTTGCTCTATGCTATTACTAGTGCTATTCCACCCCCTCAATTCTGCACTCTCTCCTGCACTTTGCTCATTGCATGGCTCAACAATCCTCTATGCTTCCTATCGCTCTGGCCTACATGCAGGATGAAATCATGACAATCCGCCCACTTTCTTTCTATGTGATATGATGTTATTACACCTGACACACACATCCTTACTAGTGTTGAGCCACCCCCGTAGTGTTCGAGTTCGGTTCGGTTCGTCGAACACCCGTGTGTTCGCCGAACTGTTCGTCGAACTGTTCGTCGAACACCTTCGAACACCGTTAAAACCAATGGCAGGCAAACAAAAACACATAGAAACACATAGAAAACACCTTCAAAGGTGTCCAAAAGCTGACAGACTGCTCAGAAGACACAACTAACACATGGAAAAGTGACAAGTACATATAGTCATGCGAAAAGAAAAGAGGTGGAGGAGTAAAAGGAGGGGGAGACACAGATATAGGCATATCATGCCCTTCTAAAATCCAAAAAGTGAGAAGCCGACACGTTCAGTCCGCTCCTGCCCGTGCCACCTCCGTGTCGCCGGGTTTGTGCCAGAGCCGCGGTGAACCCTGACGGCCAGCCCCCCTCTCCCAATACTGGTGCCTGTCCGCTGGTGGGTCGAGCGAGCCCCCCTGTGGTGGAGGCAGCTCTAAGCTTTTTAATTTAAATTGTCTCTCTAATTTGAATGAATACACTTTAAATCAATTTACAAGGATCTATTGGAGGGCAAGTCTCATGCCAGCAGCCGCGTAATTCCAGCTCCAGTAGTGTCCACTAAAGCTGCTGCAGTTAAAAAGCTTCAGGTCTGGTGACTGTGGAGGCCAGGTCATCTGGCGTAGTACCCCATCACTCTCCGTCTTGGACAAATAGCCCTTACACAGCCTGGAGGTGTGTTTGGGGTCATTGTCCTGTTGAAAAATAAATGATGGTCCAACTAAATGCAAACCGGATGGAATAGCATGCCGCTGCAAGATGCTGTGGTAGCCATGCTGGCTCAGTATGACTTCAATTTTGAATAAATCCCCAACAGTGTCAACAGCAAAGCACCCGCACACCATCACACCTCCTCCTCCATGCTTCACGGTGGGAACCAGGCATGTAGAGTCCATCCGTTCACCTTTTCAGCGTCACACAAAGACACGGTGGTTGGAACTAGTGTTGAGCCACTCCCGTAGGGTTCGAGTTCGGTTCGTCGAACACACGTATGTTCGTCGAACTGTTCGTCGAACTGTTCGTCGAACACCTTCGAACACCGTTAAAACCAATGGCAGGCAAACAAAAACACATAGGAACACACAGAAAACAACTTCAAAGGTGTCTAAAAGCTGACAAACTGCTCAGAAGACACAACTAACACATGGAAAAGTGACAAGTACATATAGTCATGTGAAAAGAAAAGAGGTGGAGGAGTAAAAGGAGGGGGAGACACAGATATAGGCATGTCATGCCCTTCTAAAACCAAAAAAGTGTGAAGCCGACACGGCCAGACCGTTCCTGCCCGTGCGACCTCCATGTCGCCGGGTTTGCCAGAGCCGCGGTGGACCCTGACGGCCAGCCCCCCTCTCCCAATACTGGTGCCTGTCCGCTGGTGAGTCGAGCGAGCCCCCCTGCGGAGGAGGCAGGTCTAATCTTTTTAATTTAAATTGTCTCTCTAATTTGAATGAATACACTTTAAATCCATTTACAAGGATCTATTGGAGGGCAAGTCTCATGCCAGCAGCCGCGTAATTCCAGCTCCAGTAGCGTCCACTAAAGCTGCTGCAGTTAAAAAGCTTTTATAAGGATCGAGCTCGGCTGTCCACCGCAAGGCATCCTACTGCCAGTCCCAGCCCCTATGCCTTGGGGTTCCTCCTGATGCTCTTCACTGAGTATCCCGTGGTCCCGAAGCATTTCCTTTGAAAAAATTAAGTGTCCAAACTACAGGTGGTGTAGCTTGCTTAACACCCGGGATAATCCGCTGACTAGCAGACACTGCTACTAGGCACAAAGTATTTCCTGGGCTAGATGCAGTTAAAAATTTGTAATTAGATACTCTCGTTGGATGCTGAGAAAGCATTCCATAGAGTCTCCTGGCACGCCATATATGATTCTCTTAAAAAGCTTGGGGTAGGGGTCTAGGGGACCCTTTTATAGCCAAAATCACGGCCCTGTATCACAATACGTCACCTAGGCTGAAAATAAATGGAACTGTAGCACCCTGAGGGCTCGGTTGCTACAGAGGTATTGCACCTCACCCAGAGGTGTGATATCTCACTCTCAGGTAAGGATGGAGTGTGGATCAGGACCCGACACCTGCATGCATTACACCACATTGCCGTGGGGCAGGGCGACCAATATGCCTCTGAGATGGGCACGACAGTCCCTGTCCCTGGCTGGAGTGGGGGGAGGGAACACTGAGGAAGGGGAACCCTGTAGTGCAGGAGCAGGGAGGAAGCAGTTCCTGGGTGCATTGAGAAGGGAGTATAAAAGGTGGGCACCATTTTAGTTCAGTGCAGAGAAGTCTGAGCAGAAGTGGCAGGGAGCAGGGGCTCTGCATGAGCTCTGCTCCGGAGGCGGGCCTAGTAACAGAGGCCCAGGCCTGGAAGAGGGAGAAGGAAGGAAGAGGAGCGGAGAAGGCTCCAGGAACGAGGAATGAAGGGATCCCAGGGGTGCGGACGGGCGAGTCGCCACCGCACACCCGAATCCACCTGCGTGGAGGGGTCAGGCCAAAGGGGGAGACCGGTCCCCGAAACTAGTGGAGGCAGGAAACGACCCTCAGCTAGAAACCGGAGGCTCTGACATTTTATGTGGCGCAGCCCCTCGCTACACCCGCTAGGAAGGCACCACATAGGGTCAGGGAAACTGGCGCCAAGTTTACCAAGAGGAGGCCCGAGGCAGCCGGACAGAAGGGTTGGTAAGAAAGGCCAGACAAAGGACACACAAAGGGGGTCCTGTGAAGCGCTCCAAAGTTATCTGGGAGTTGTCTGAGCCCCTCACCTGGTGAGCACAGTACGACGTGGGCAGCCGTTACCTGCAGACATGGTCTGGATAATAAGAACTGTGAGTAAAGGCCCTGGACTGCATCACTGACTCCGTGTCGTTCCTGCTGCTGCCCTGCACCATCACCCCCATCCTCCGCATACACTGCCCTGAGGCTATACTCCTCCCGTGGGGAGTTATGCTACGCTCTGCTGCACCCACAACACCAGCCTCAGCGGTCTGCCCTGCAGCGGCGGTTCACTCTGACCGCAATCCACGGGTGGCGTAGTCGGACATTTAAACATCAAAACCACATAAATAGTTCCGCCACTGCTTTGACCACCCTGAGCCACGGAACCGGGTCGCCGCCACGAAGACTACAACCACCAGCATCCACCAAAAAGGGTCCGGCTCCGGGTGTCCCAAGGCCCAGGGGGTGCATCAGAACATTTTCATCACCTTTCACAATCACCAATGGGACAAGGCAGGGATGTCCTCTGTCCCCTCTCTTATACATCCTAGTGACGGAGCACCTGCTCTCATCAATTCGCCATAACCCCAATATTAGGTGGATTGAGGTGGGAGGCACCGAGTACAAGTGCTCTCTATTTGCTGATGATGTCCTAGTATATATCACTCAATCACATATATCCATCCATGCTGTTATGGCTGAAATAGATCACTTTGTTACATGGTCAAATTTTAAAATCAATGCAGCGAAGTCTGAGGCCCTCGATGTCTCCCTCCCCAAATCCATATAGGATTCCATCCAGTCCAACTTTCCCTTTGCCTGGCCCTCACTGGGTATCAAATACTTAGGAATTCCTATTCATAGAGACCTCTCCCATCTATGTTATCTTAATTTTGGGCCCTTTATTGAACAACTCCATACAGACCACGGTTGGCAAGTTAGAACTGTAAGATTCACTACGTGAACCACTGGTGTTTTGTGGAAAAGCACATGTACACTGTGTTCCAAATTATTATGCAAAAAGTGTTTAGGAGTGATAAGGGAAGAATTTGTTTGTTTGTCAGTTAAACTCATTGATGGTTATGTGTGTCAGGGCTCTTTATATCACTGTAAGCAATTGCAGACACCTGTGCTAATTAGTTTGGCAGGTGTGTCCAATGAAAGGCAAGACTACTTAAGAAGGCTGTCTCACATTATTAAGCAGCCTACATTTTCTGCCAAAATGGGAAAGAAAAAGGATGTGTCGGCTGCTGAGAAGCAACAAATTGTGGAGTGTTTAGGTCAAGGCATGACTACAATCAACATTGTGCGATGATCAGGATGAAGTGTCTTGGCAATCAAGAAGTATGTAGCTGATTCACAGTACACACGTGTGCGTGCTGATAAGGGCAAATTGAGGACTCTTTCCTACAGGCAATTACGTCAGGTTAAAAGAGCAGCGGCAAAAAAGCCTTGTCATAGCAGCAGACAAGTTTTTGAAGCTGCTGGTGCCTCCAACGTCCCCCGAACAACAAGATGCAGGGTCCTTCAGAGGTTTGCAGCTGTGCATACGCCATCCTGTCGACCTCCTCTATCCACTTCACACAAGCAGAAACGGCTCCAGTGGGCCAAACATTACATGAAGACTGATTTCAAAACTGTTTTGTTCATGGAAGAGTGCCGTGCAGCGCTCGATGGTCCAGATGGATGGAGTGGAGGATGGCTGATTGATGGACACCCCACGCAAACACGGCTACAGCGCCAACAAGGAGGAGGTGGAGTAATGTTTTGGGCTGGAATCATGGGGAGAGAGATTGTCGTCCCCTTTAGGATCCCTGAAGGCGCTAAAGATGAACTCCATAATGTATGTGGATTTTCTCAAACAGCACTTCCTGCCATGGTTCAAGAAGAAGAACCGTGTATTTCACAGCAAGATCATATTTTTGCATGATAATGCACCTTCTCATGCTGCACATAAAACATCTGCATCTCTGGCTGATATGGGCATAAAAGGGGACAAACTTATGGTGTGACCCCCATGCTCCCCTGACCTCTACCCCATTCAGAACCTCTGGAGCATCATCAAAAGGAGTGTCTATGATGGCGGGAGGCAGTTCACATCTAAGCAACAGCTCTGGGAGGGTATTCTGTCCTCATGCAAAACAATTGAAGCAGAAACCATCCAAAACCTGACAAATTCAATGGACGAGAGAGTTCAGAAGCTCCTTTCGAATAAGGGGTCCTATTTGAAAATGTAACATCACCTAGAATAAAGTTTTGAGTTGAAAACTGTTTGATTTCAGTTTCTAATAACCTGCTAATGCTTATAATTTCAAAAATGACCATTTTTTTGGTCTTTATTAAAATGAAAAGGTTGATCGAAAAGTTTGGGGGATCTAAGAGTGTGGCAACCCAGTAGTCATGATTACTTCGAATTCTGACAATATGAGGGTCATGTTGCAGGTAGTGCAGCAAGAAGGCACTTATGTGTCTTGCGCATCTCGAAGCCCCAAAATTATTTTCCGGGCTAGATGCAGCTAAAAATTATTATTAATTTTAAATCTGGTGGAGCTTAGTATAGATGGCCTAATAGGATCAGTGCTGCACACTGCTACAAAGCCCAAATTATTTTCCAGCCAAGATACAGATAAACATGATTAGTAATTTGAAAGCTTAAAACGGTTGGTAGGGTGATTTTAACCAATCATCAAGCTTTTACTCTCCCCAGGATGACACAGGGGTAGAAAAGTCGTTTCGGATCCATGATTTGTTCATCTTTATGAACGTGAGTCTGTCTACATTATCAGTGGAGAGCCGCGTGCGCTTATCTGTCAGCACACCACCAGCAGCGCTGAACACACGTTCAGACAGAACGCTGGCTGCGGGGCATGACAAGATCTCCAAGGCGTAAGTGGCTAGCTCCGGCCATTTATCCAGATTGGAAGCCCAAAAAGAGCAAGGGTCCAGTGACACAGTCATGGCTTCAATGTTTAGTTGGAGATACTCCTGTACCATCGTCTCTAGGCGTTGACTATGTGTCAGACTTCTTGTCTCCTGTGGCCTTGCAAAGGATGGGCTAAAAAAGTGGTGAAATGATTCCGCAAAATTGATGTTACCAGCAGATACTGTGGTTCTGTTACGGTTTGAGTGCTGAACACTTGACGGTCCCACGGTTGGCAAGTTGGAACTGTGAGATTCACTACGTGCACCACTGGTGTTTTGTGGAAAAGCACATGTAAGATTCTGCAACAGTCTCTGCTGATACTCCTGCATGCGTGCATCCCTTTCTATGGCAGGAATAATTTCTGCAAATTTACTTTTGTACCGGGGATCTAACAGTGTGGCAACCCAGTAGTCAGGATTATTTCTAATTCTCACAATTCGAGGGTCATGTTGCAGGTAGTGCAGCAAGAAGGCACTCATGTGTGTTGCGCATCCAGGAGCACCAAGTCCCTGTTGTGTTGGTGGCGAGGTAACAATCATGCTTCCTTCCTCTGTCCTCTCCCCCCAACCTCGCACAACAGAAATGTGATCAAGGTCTCCCTCATCTGATGAGTCTTCCATCAGTTCGTCCTCCACTTCTTCCTGGGCTCCTGCACCTTCCTCCCTAGTTTGGCTGCTACCATGCGCCCTGGTAAAACCATCTCCCCCACCCTCACATGCCTGCCGCCTTGGTGCTGCCGACCGTCTGGACCTTGCAGATGTTAGCCCTTCCGCATACAACTCCTCCTCCTCTACTTTGTCCACCTCCTCTTGTGCCACCACCTGACTCCGAATTCTGTTTAACATGTGCTCCAGCATGTAAATCACCGGAATAGTCATGCTGATAATGGCATCGTCAGCACTAAACATCTTCGTCGCCATTTCAAAACTGTGCAGAAGGGTGCATAGGTCCCTGATCGGAGACCACTCCTCCAGCGTGATTTGCCCCACCTCTGGATCTCGTTGGCCCAGGCTATACGTCAGAACGTATTGCACCAGGGCTTGTCGGTGCTGCCACAGTCGCTGCAACATGTGCAGAGTTGAATTCCACCGGGTAGGCACATCGCATTTTAGCCGGTGAAGTGGCAGGCCCAACGACTTCTGTAGAGATGTAAGTCGCTGAGCTGCGGGATGCGAATGGTGGAAGTGAGCACACAGCGAACGTGCCCTCTGCAGAAGGCCATCTAGTCTGGGATAGTGGGCTAAAAATTTATGGACAACCAGGTTCAACACGTGAGCCATACAATGCACGTGTGTGACATTGCCCCGGTGAAGGGCCGCACCCAGGTTTGCAGCATTGTTGCACACGGCCTTCCCTGGTTTCAGGTCCAGTGGAGACAACCATTCATGAAATTGGTTCTCCAGAGCTGACCACAACTCCTCAGCTGTGTGACTCACATTTCCCAGACATTTCAAAGTAAAAACCGCCTGATGACATTGAGCCCTACTGCCAGCATAGTAAGGTGTGCAGGTTCCCTTCTGCGCAGTTAGAAAGCTTGTGGCATGAACAGACAGGCTTTGGGTGCAGGTGGAAGACCGAGAGGAGGTTGAGGAGGAAGAAGCAGTGGAGGAACTTTGACATAAAGAGGATTGACGCACAACTCGTGGGGACGGCAAGACTTCCACAGCAGCCCCTTGTCCTGCTGTCACCATAGTTACCCAGTGCCCAGTCAGCGACATGTAACGCCCCTGTCCATGCCTACTCGTCCAAGTGTCTGTGGTGAAATGCACCCTGTCACACACAGAGTTTCTCAAAGAAACGGTGATGTTGTGTGCGACATGCTGGTGGAGCGCAGGCACACCTTTCTTTGAGAAGTAGTGCCGACTGGGCATCTGGTACTGGGGCACTGCGACGGACATAAGGTCTCGAAAATCCTCTGTGTCCACCAGGCGGAAAGGCAGCATTTCTGTAGCCAAGAGCTTGCAGATGGTGAAATTCAACCTCTTAGCTTTCTCATGGCTAGGAGGAAATGGTCTTTTACTTGTCCACATCTGAGGGACCGAGGGCTGGCTATTGTGCTTAGACGGGGTTGATAAGGGTGTCCCCGGCAAACTGCCGGTCTGTGAGGAAGATGCAGGCGGACATGTTAGGTTGCCTAAATCCAAAGGTGGTGCTATCGATGCCGGACAGCGCTCAACACCAGCTGGTGTTACCACCTCCAAAGAAAATGATGACCTGCCAATCACACTGGCTGTTGCGGGTAAAGAGGTGGCAGGTCTGCGCCCCAAAACAGGTGTGACTGCTGTCCCCCCAGTCACAGAGGATGAAGAGGCCGCGGATGCACAAGATATGGCAGACGGTGGTTGGCCCGGCCGGCTAGGCCGCATTGTAGCACACTGAGCTTCCCACTGCAACTTATGCTTCATGTCCATGTGCCGGTTCATGCATGAAGTACTCAAACTATGTATTTTTTGGCCTCTACTTAGCTTTTGCTGACAAATGTTACAGATAACACGAGTTGGGTCATCTTTATCGATCTGAAAAAATGCCCAGGCTATGCAAGGCTTAGCACCCATGCGACCTGAAGAGCCACCACGACTTGTGGTGAGAGGCAGAGTTGTGTTTGAGGATGCAGTTGTTGACGTGCTTCCAGTACTACGTCTCTGTCCAGGAAGGCGCAACCTGACCTCGTCGTCACTAGCATCTTCCTCCACCTCCTCTGCTGACCTCATCTCTTGGCTGACTGTGGGTTGACAGTAAGTGGGATCTCCAACCTCATCATCATCACCCTGTGCGTTATCACAACCATCGTCCTCAGAGCCAACCTGTTCCTGCCCTGACAAAAAACTAAAGTTGTCGCTCCAATCAGGTATTTGAGTCTTATCATCGTCTTCCTCATTGTCTCCACCAACAGGAGTTACAGTTTGGGAATGAGGGTCTACATTATGGTCAGAACCTTCTGCGTCTGGTCCTGGATCTGACTCATAAAGATTCTGGGCATCAGTGCAGATCATTTCCTCGTCTGGATTCACAGAAGCGCTGGAGTCGACCTCTGATTCGCAGGCTATAGTATGAGTAAACAGCTCTGCAGACTCAACCATCTGTTCTACCTCATACTCAGACGGGCAGCTGGAGATTTGGGAGCTGTGAGGAAGCAAGTGCGATTGGGGTGACACCTTTGAGGACTGGAGTATTTGTGATGTTGAAGTTGATGTGGAGAAGAGCCCACTTAAAGGAGCACTTGATATCCGTTGAAGCACCTGCTGTTTTTGTGCCTCATCTGGAATTTGTAGCGATTGGCGTGGCCGTAAGAAAGGGATCTTATCACATTGTCCGCTAAAAGAAGTAGACATTTTAGTTTGGCTGGAAGATGGTCTTTCTTCTGCAGATGTTACTGTTGCTTTAACACCTACCCCACGGACACAACCTTTTTTCCCCTTCCCAACACGCCTATTCCCCTTTCCACCAGCAGCAGGCCTTTTTCCACTCATTTTGGTGGTTAACTAATTCATAACTCTGGAGTTGTTTGCACAAGAAAACAATGGATGGGAACCGAGCAGAGCTGAGTGGCCAAACTGTGGTATTAGGCCAAAACTATTGGCTGGGTTAGATGCAGAAAAAAATTATATTCAATTTGAAACCTGATGGAGGTCAGTATAGATGGACTAATAGAACAAGTCCCACACACAGCTAGAAGCCCAAATATTTTTTCAGAGGTAGATGCAGAAAAAAATTGTTTTCAGTTTGCAACCTGATGGAGGTCAGTATAGATGGACTAATAGAACAAGTCCTACACACAGCTAGAAGCCCAAATATTTTTTCAGAGGTAGATGCAGAAAAAAAATATATTCAGTTTGCAACCTGATGGAGGTCAGTATAGATGGACTAATAGAGAAAGTCCCACACACTGCTAGAAGGCCAAATATTTTTTCAGAGCTAGATGCAGACAAAAAATTATTTTTAATTTGCAACCTGATGGAGGTCAGTATAGATGGACTAATAGAGAAAGTCCCACACACTGCTAGAAGGCCAAATATTTTTTCAGAGCTAGATGCAGAAAAAAATTATATTCAGTTTGCAACCTAATGGAGGTCAGTATAGATGGACTAATAGAACAAGTCCCACACACAGCTAGAAGGCCAAATATTTTTTCAGAGCTAGATGCAGATAAAAATTATTTTTAATTTGCAACCTGATGGAGGTCAGTATAGATGGACTAATAGAGAAAGTCCCACACACTGCTAGAAGGCCAAATATTTTTTCAGAGCTAGATGCAGAAAAAAATTATATTCAGTTTGCAACCTGATGGAGGTCAGTATAGATGGACTAATAGAACAAGTCCCACACACAGCTAGAAGCCCAAATATTTTTTCAGAGGTAGATGCAGAAAAAAATTATATTCAGTTTGCAACCTGATGGAGGTCAGTATAGATGGATTAATAGAACAAGTCCCACACACAGCTAGAAGCCCAAATATTTTTTCAGAGGTAGTTGCAGAAAAAAATTATATTCAGTTTGCAACCTGATGGAGGTCTGTATAGATGGATTAATAGAACAAGTCCCACACAGCTAGAAGCCCAATATTTTTTCAGAGGTAGATGCAGAAAAAAAATATATTCAGTTTGCAACCTGATGGAGGTCAGTATAGATGGACTAATAGAGAAAGTCCCACACACTGCTAGAAGGCCAAATATTTTTTCAGAGCTAGATGCAGAAAAAAATTATATTCAGTTTGCAACCTTATGGAGGTCGGTATAGATGGACTAATAGAACAAGTCCCACACACAGCTAGAAGGCCAAATATTTTTTCAGAGGTAGATGCAGATAAAAATTATTTTTAATTTGCAGCCTGATGGAGGTCAGTATAGATGAACTAACAGAGAAAGTCCCACACACTGCTAGAAGGCCAAATATTTTTTCAGAGCTAGAAGCAGACAAAAAATTATTTTTAATTTGCAACCTGATGGAGGTCAGTATAGATGGACTAATAGAGAAAGTCCCACACACTGCTAGAAGGCCAAATATTTTTTCAGAGCTAGATGCAGATAAAAATTATATTCAGTTTGCAACCTTATGGAGGTCGGTATAGATGGACTAATAGAACAAGTCCCACACACAGCTAGAAGGCCAAATATTTTTTCAGAGGTAGATGCAGATAAAAATTATTTTTAATTTGCAGCCTGATGGAGGTCAGTATAGATGAACTATCAGAGAAAGTCCCACACACTGCTAGAAGGCCAAATATTTTTTCAGAGCTAGATGCAGACAAAAAATTATTTTGAATTTGCAACCTGATGGAGGTCAGTATAGATGGACTAATAGAGAAAGTCCCACACACTGCTAGAAGGCCAAATATTTTTTCAGAGCTAGATGTAGACAAAAAATTATTTTTAATTTGCAACCTGATGGAGGTCAGTAAAGATGGACTAATAGAGAAAGTCCCACACACTGCTAGAAGGCCAAATTTTTTTTCAGAGCTAGATGCAGATAAAAATTATTTTCAATTTTCAACCTGATGGAGGTCAGTATAGATGGACTAATAGAGAAAGTCCCACACACTGCTAGAAGGCCAAATATTTTTTCAGAGCTAGATGCAGAAAAAAATTATTTTCAATTTGCAGCGTGATGGAGGTCAGTATAGATGGACTAATAGAACAAGTCCCACACACAGCTAGAAGCCCAAATATTTTTTCAGAGCTAGATGCAGAAAAAAATTATATTCAGTTTGCAACCTGATGGAGGTCAGTATAGATGGACTAATAGAACAAGTCCCACACACTGCTAGAAGCCTAAATATTTTTTCAGAGCTAGATGCAGAAAAAAATTATATTCAATTTGCAACCTGATGGAGGTCAGTATAGATGGACTAATAGAATGATGCTATGCCCAAAAGATTTTACTTCACTAGGTGCAGTAAAAAAATTGGTATTCTATACACAGGTCGTATATCTTGCAACACAGATAGGCTACTCCACTGACTAACACACTCTGCAATAGGCCAAAAAGGATTAGCTTTGCTAGATTCAGCCAAATGCTGTGAAAAAAACTTGCACAGCACTGGCACAGACCTGCCTGGCAAAAACTGATAGGAACTGATGTAACCTAGTCCTGAAAAGGACTGCAATTACAATTAGTCTTTACTCCCACAATCTATCTATTTAAGAGCACAGACCTGCCTGATAAAAGTCGTAGGAAATGCTGTAACCTAGTCCTTAAAAGCACTGCAATCACAACTATTCAATACTCCCAAGCTATCTGTAGATTTGTGCGAAAATTGGCTTGAAATTAACAAGGTATAGCGCACACAGCAACAGTGGTGCCGTCTAACACGCAGCTGCAGCAGTGAGAAAATGGTGGCGACGGGGAAAATGGCTTGGTCTTATAGGGCAAGGACATGTGACATACACTGCCAATGACACATGCCCTTGCTTTTGTGAAAAAAAGCACTTCGCTCCGTGTGTGCGCTGCTGATAGGCTGACAGATTGCACCTCCCCACTGTAAATGCGGGAAAGAGAAAAACAAATGGAGTTCTTCATTATTCCTGCAGAGATCCATCCCCTGCCCCTCCCCCCACCCCGCTGTACACTCAAACTGCGTATTAACATTAATTTTCATCATTACTGAGAAAAAATCCAGTTATGATTTTGGTGCACGAACAGTTATCGAACATAACCTCGAACAGCCGAATTTTTCTCAAATCGTTCGTGTTCGCCGAACGGCTCGAACACCGCCCAAAACAGCTCGAATTTGAGATTGGCGAACAGTTCGAGTCGAACAACGCTCATCTCTAATCCTTACTAATGCAAGTTTCACAATAGCATGATATGTCCTGCAGTGTTACACTGCATTGTACTCCTTTTACCATGCGGTAAGTGCTTCTTTTGCATTCTGGCTTCCAATGTTTTACTCAGTTAACTCTAGTACTTTTCTTGTAGCTGTTCCCTCATCGGTTTTTCCTTCTACTGGAACCTACCAACATTATTACTATGTGGTCTCTCCCCTGCTCTGTATATTGTAAAATGTATATCTTTCGCATGATAATTCTGACATGTATATGTGTATATTTTGTTTTTCATGCATTCTGCTGAAAAGTATATTTCGCAGAATTTTGTTACATAAAGGAAAATTGAAAAATTCATTAGCTCACCACGATTTCATGGAAATGTCCAAAAATTCAGAGAAATGGTGCACAGGGGAATTGGATGTTTTGCCCCCAGCAGTTCACCCCCAGCAGTTCGCCCCAGCAATTGGCCCCCGGGTATATTTCGGCCCCCGCACATTTCGTCCCCAGCATTTGGCCCCCAGGATGTTTTGCCCCCACACATTTCACCCCCACACATATCGCCCCCAGTCCTCACCGGTCCGGGGGCGAAACGTGCGGGGGCGAATCTTCCTGGGGGCGAAATGTGGGGGGGGGGCGAAAAGTACCTGGGGGTGAACTGATGGGGGCGAACTGCTGGGGGCAATTTGCTGGGGGCGAACTGCTGGGGGCAAAACTTCCTATAACCGGTGCACAGATCCTTGAGGCCGGTATCTATGATGAGAGAGGGAAATTTTGGAAGGTTTATGATCCAGCACCAGATGAATAAAAATCCAGCGTTATTTAGAACATCAATAAAAATTCATAGGGTTAACATCAGCAAAGTCCTGAGTATGTAACACCATGGCTGGTTTTAACCATATGAATTTTTAATGATGTGCTAAATATAGTTGGATTTTTTTATTCATCTGGTGCTGGATCATAAACCTTCCAAAATTTCCCAGAATTTTGTTAGACTTCAATATATACTCAATTCAAAGCAGTATGAATTATCGATATGAAAAAAGCAAAATAGCAAAAATTTGAAGAATCTTTTGTGCCTTTTGGTTTGTGGTTTCTTTCAGCACTGATTACACAGAAGCATTTAAGCAATGCATCATGGTGAAGTGACCATTTGGACACTGATCAGGCCCATGCAATGCAATTGTGGTGTGCAGATAGGTTGACATGGCAGCCGGGAGCCTGCTGAAGGCTCTCATGGCTGTGATTTTAGCACTCTTCTGAAGTCAGTCAGTGGCTGGATTTCATAAGGGTCCTTACTTTTCGCTATATACCGCAATACCAAAGAATTACAGTGTATAGAACAAGCGGTCAAATACAGTGCCAATTAAAAAAAGTTTAAAAATATATATATTAAAAAATTTAATTTAAATCACCCTCTTTTCCCTATATAAAATGAATAAAAGCAAACAAACATATTTGGTACTGTGAGTGTGAAAAAGTCCCATGTACAGAATCAAAATATAAAATTATTTAACACATATGGCATGAGCTGTGAAGAAAAAAAATTGAAATGCCACAATTGCTATTTTTTCAATGCCACACTTCTACCAAAAATGAAATAAAAAGCAATTAAAATGCTATTTATACATACTAAAAATTATCATTAGAAGAACAGCCATTACAAAATTCTATTGACAAAAAAAAAAAGTTAGGAGTATTGGAAAATGGCGCACAAACCAAATAATCTTCCATAAAAAAAAAGAAAAAAAGAACCTTTAATGAAAAAAATAAAAATAAATAAGTCTGCTGTCACCATAATGATTGTTACCTGCAGAACCCTATTCCTAGATCATTTTTAATAGCACAAAGAATGTTGTAAGAACAAAAAACAATGGTAGAGGTGAATTTCTTTCACTATTTCACAGTACCATTTTGTTTCTTGTTTTTAGTGTATTAAGTGGTGAAATGAATTGTCATTTAAAACTAAAACTTATCCTGCAAGAAAAAATGAGCCTTCATATGACTCTATCAATGGAACAATAGGAGGAATATTGCAATGAAGCAAAAAATTGCAAAAAGGAAAAATGGCTGTGTTCTTAAGGAGTTAATTTAAGAATTTGCAGAGCAGCAAAATACTAGGATACTTTTATTCAAGATTATATATAAAGTTGCTATTTTTAAGTTTTTTATCAAAAACATTATATAAGGATATAGTTCTCAGACTTTATTCGTAAAAATGTATTCTTAAAAATAAGATGCTACTATAATAGAGATTAACAGTTAGCAAATATAATATTCATTTAATATATTAATTTGAAAATGTGAAAATAGAACCTTGCTGATTGTTCCAGAGCATATGCTATTTATATCACTCTGGTACATCATTATTATTTCTTCAGTCACTGCAATCAGTGACATAAATTTCCAATTCAAGTCAGGAAGGAAAAGTCAGAAGATCAGAAACAGGGCTTTAGATAATTCAGTTATAATGATAACTTTTATCTGAGCTGAAACTTCACTTCTCTTCCAGCTTCTAACTTGTTAAGCTGAGCACTTCAATATTACTCCTTACCTTAGTTGTAAATACCATGCTCCACAGTAAAGAGAACTGCAGTGAAAAAAATCATCAAAAAGCTAAAATTCTACACTTTAGCACATTAACTGTTTCTCTCATGTCTGCACTTAAAGTCTAGCGGAAATGGTGAGCGTTAGTATTGTATTTGAAAGAATAGTTCCAGCATCCAATATTCCACAAAATAAAGAGTTTGTTACTAGAGATATGCATACAATCTGCTGGGGGATCGAGTTGAAATCAAATTTTCTGAAATATCCATTTTCATGTGTATTTGAACACTGAAATTACATTCAAAGAATTGTAAAGAAAAAATAATAAAATGCTCACCAGAAATTCACACACTGCTGAAGATTCAGTGAATATGCTAATGGCATCCGGTTCAACACCCCCTTCCCCATAATGTCCTGCAACATAGGGTCCCCCTATAAATTCTAACCAGAAAAGGATAAACAGACAGCTGCAGGGTGATATTAATAGCCATAAAAGGGGCCATGGATATTGCCCCCTTAATGGGTAATAACATCAACCCTCAGCGGCCCCAGATATGGCGAATCTATAATTTATTAGTGCAAAACAGGTAAAATAAAATATTGTGTATAAATATAGAAGGAGAGAAAATAAGTAAGGAACCCATAGAAGGACTTCAAGACCACAATATGACACATAGAATAAGAGATGTCTCACACAGTTACCAAAAATATAATTTTTTAACCCGCTTCATTGCTTTAATAGTATAATATTAGACGCATAAACACACCAATTGAATACAGTGGCCAATTGCAATAATATATATATATACAGTACAGACCAAAAGTTTGGACACACCTTCTCATTTAAAGATTTTTCTTCATTTTCATGAATTTGAAAATTGTACATTCACACTGAAGGCATCAAAACTATGAATTAACACATGTGGAAATATATACTTAACAAAAAAGTGTGAAACCACTGAAAATATGTCTTATATTCTAGGTTCTTCAAAGTAGCCGCTTTGATGACTGCTTTGCACACTCTTGGCATTCTCTTGATGAGCTTCAAGAGTAGTCACCGGAAATGGTCTTCCAACAATCTTGAAGGAGTTCCCAGAGATGCTTAGCACTTGTTGGCCCTTTTGCCTTCACTCTGCGGTCCAACTCACCCCAAACCATCTCGACTGGGTTCAGGTCTGGTGACTGTGGAGGCCAGGTCATCTGGCGCAGTACCCCATCACTCTCCGTCTTGGACAAATAGCCCTTACACAGCCTGGAGGTGTGTTTGGGGTCATTGTCCTGTTCAAAAATAAATTATGGTCCAACTAAATGCAAACCGGATGGAATAGCATGCCGCTGCAAGATGCTGTGGTAGCCATGATGGCTCAGTATGTCTTCAATTTTGAATAAATCCCCAACAGTGTCAACAGCAAAGCACCCCCACACCATCATACCTCCTCCTCCATGCTTCACGGTGGGAACCAGGCATGTAGAGTCCATCCGTTCACCTTTTCTGCGTCACACAAAGACACGGTGGTTGGAACTAGTGTTGAGCCACTCCCGTAGGGTTCGAGTTCGGTTCGTCGAACACCCGTATGTTCGTCGAACTGTTCGTCGAACTGTTCGTCGAACACCTTCGAACACCGTTAAAACCAATGGCTGGCAAACAAAAACACATAGAAACAAACAGAAAACACCTTCAAAGGTGTCTAAAAGCTGACAAACTGCTCAGAAGACACAACTAACACATGGAAAAGTGACAAGTACATATAGTCATGCGAAAAGAAAAGAGGTGGAGGAGTAAAAGGAGGGGGAGACACAGATATAGGCATGTCGTGCCCTTCTAAAACCAAAAAAGTGTGAAGCCGACATGGCCAGACCGTTCCTGCCCGTGCGACCTCCATGTCGCCGGGTTTGCAAGAGCCGCGGTGGACCCTGACGGCCTGCCCCCCTCTCCCAATACTGGTGCCTGTCCGCTGGTGGGTCGAGCGAGCCCCCCTGCGGTGGAGGCAGGTCTAATCTTTTTAATTTAAATTGTCTCTCTAATTTGAATGAATACACTTTAAATCCTTTTACAAGGATCTATTGGAGGGCAAGTCTCATGCCAGCAGCCGCGTAATTCCAGCTCCAGTAGCGTCCACTAAAGCTGCTGTAGTTAAAAAGCTTTTATAAGGATCGAGCTTGGCGGTCCACCGCAAGGCGTCCTACCGCCAGTCCCAGCCCCTGTGCCTTGGGGTGCCTCCCCGATGCTCTTCACTGAGTGTCCCGGGGGCCTGAACCATTTCCTTTGAAAAAATTAAGTGTCCAAACTACAGGTGGTGTAGCTTGCTTAGCAGCTGGGATAATCCGCTGACTAGCAGACACTGCTACTAGCCACAAAGTATTTCCTGGGCTAGATGCAGTTAAAAATTTGTAATTAGATACTCTCGTTGGATGCTGAGAAAGCATTCCATAGAGTCTCCTGGCACGCCATATATTATTCTCTTAAAAAGCTTGGGGTAGGGGTCTAAAGGACTCTTTTATAGCCAAAATCACGGCCCTGTATCGCAATACATCACCTAGGCTGAAGATAAATGGAACATTTTCATCACCTTTGATAATCACCAATGGGACAAGGCAGGGATGTCCTCTGTCCCCTCTCTTATACATCCTAGTGACGGAGCACCTGCTTCTTATCAATTCGCCATAACCCCAATATTAGGTGGATTGAGGTGGGAGGCACTGAGTACAAGTGCTCTGCATTTGCTGATGATGTCCTAGTATATATCACTCAATCACATATATCCATCCCTGCTGTTATGGCTGAAATAGATCACTTTGCTACATGGTCAAATTTTAAAATCAATGCCGCGAAGTCTGAGGCCCTCGATGTATCCCTCCCCAAATCAATACAGGATTCCATCCAGTCCAACTTTCCCTTTGCCTGGCCCTCACAGGGTATCAAATACTTAGGAATTCCTATTCATAGAGACCTCTCCCATCTATGTTATCTTAATTTTGGGCCCTTTATTGAACAACTCCATACAGACCACGGTTGGCAAGTTAGAACTGTAAGATTCACTATGTGAACCACTGGTGTTTTGTGGAAAAGCACATGTACACTGTGCTCCAAATTATTATGCAAAAAGTGTTTAGGAGTGATAAGGTAAGAATTTTTTGGTTTGTCAGTTAAACTCATTGATGGTGATGTGTGTCAGGGCTCTTTATATCACTGTAAGCAATTGCAGACACCTGTGCTAATTAGTTTGGCAGGTGTGTTCAATGAAAGGCAAGACTACTTAAGAAGGCTGTCCCACATTATTAAGCAGCCTACATTTTCTGCCAAAATGGGAAAGAAAAAGGATGTGTCGGCTGCTGAGAAGCAACAAATTGTGGAGTGTTTAGATCAAGGCATGACTACAATCAACATTGCCAAGACACATCATCCTGATCATCGCGCAATCAATAAGTATGTAGCTGATTCACAGTACACACGTGTGCGTGCTGATAAGGGCAAATTGAGGACTCTTTCCTACAGGCAATTACATCAGGTTAAAAGAGCAGTGGCAAAAAAGCCTTGTCATAGCAGCAGACAAGTTTTTGAAGCTGCTGGTGCCTCCAACGTCCACCGAACAACAAGATGCAGGGTCCTTCAGAGGTTTGCAGCTGTGCGTAAGCCATCCGGTCGACTTCCTCTATCCACTGCACACAAGCAGAAACGGCTCCAGTGGGCCAAACAATACATGAAGACAGACTTCAAAACTGTTTTGTTCACCGATGAGTGCCGTGCAACGCTCGATGGTCCAGATGGATGGAGTGGAGGATGGCTGATTGATGGACACCCCATTCAAACGCGGCTATGGCGCCAACAAGGAGAAGGTGGAGTAATGTTTTGCGCAGGAATCATGGGGAGAGAGATTGTCGGCCCCTTTAGGATCCCTGAAGGGGTAAAGATGAACTCCATAATGTATGTGGAGTTTCTCAAACAGCACTTCCTGCCAAGGTTCAAGAAGAAGAACTGTGTATTCCGCAGCAAGACCATTTTCATGCATGATAATGCACCGTCTCATGCTGCACATAACACATCTGCATCTCTGGCTGATATGGGCATAAAAGGGGACAAACTTATGGTGTGACCCCCATGCTCCCCTGACCTCAACCCCATTGAGAACCTCTGGAGCATCATCAAAAGGACCTCTGGAGCATCATCAAAAGGAGTGTCTATGATGGCAGGAAGCAGTTCACATCTAAGCAACAGCTCTGGGAGGGTATTCTGTCCTCATGCTAAACAATTGAAGCAGAAACCATCCAAAACCTGACAAATTCAATGGACGAGAGAGTACAGAAGCTCCTTTCGAACAAGGGGTCCTATGTGCAAATGTAACATCACCTAGAATAAAGTTTTGAGTTGAAAACTGTTTGATTTCAGTTTCTAATAACCTGCTAATGCTTATAATTTCAAAAATGACCATTTTTTTGTTCTTTATTAAAATGAAAAGGTTGATTGAAGAGTGTGGGGGATCTAAGAGTGTGGCAACCCAGTAGTCAGGATTATTTCGAATTCTGACAATCTGAGGGTCATGTTGCAGGTAGTGCAGCAAGAAGGCACTCATGTGTATTGCTCATCTAGGAGCCCCAAAATAATTTTCCGGGCTAGATGCAGCTAAAAATTATTATTAATTTGAATGCTGGTGGAGCTTAGTATACATGGCCTAATATAATCAGTACTGCAAACTGCTACAAGGCCCAAATTATTTTCCATCCAAGATATAGATAAACATGATTAGTAATTTGAAAGCTTAAAATGGTTGGTGAGGTGATTTTAACCAATCATCAAGCTTTTACTCTCCCCAGGATGACACAGGGGTAGAAAAGTCCTTTCGGATCCATGATTTGTTCATCTTTATGAACGTGAGTCTGTCTACATTATCAGTGGAGAGCCGCGTGCGCTTATCTGTCAGCACACCACCAGCAGCGCTGAACACACGTTCAGACAGAACGCTGCCCCGCATGACAAGATCTCCAAGGCGTAAGTGGCGAGCTCCGGCTATTTATCCAGATTGGAAGCCCAAAAAGAGCAAGGGTCCAGTGACACAGTCATGGCTTCAATGTTTACTTGGAGATACTACTGTACCATCGTCTCTTCGCATTGACTATGTGTCAGACTTCTTGTCTCCTGTGGCCTTGCAAAGGATGGGCTAAAAAAGTGGTGAAATGATTCAGCATAATTGATGTTACCAGCAGATAGTGTGTTTCTGTTACGTTTTGAGTAGTGTTGAGCCACCCCCGTAGTGTTCGGGTTCGGTTCGGTTCGTCGAACACCAGGATGTTCGAGGAACTGTTCGTCGAACACCTTAGAACACTGTCGAACACCGTTACAACCAATGGCAGGCAGACAAAAACACATAGCTACACATAGAAACCACCTTCAAAGGTGTCCAAAAGCTGACAAACTGCTCAGAAGACGCTCTTTTTAAAAAAGCCGGCCGGCAATTCAGCAGCGGCATACACCGGTACCGACAATTTAGACAAGAAGGAATAGAGCTTCACACATAGACTAGATAGATAGAAACATGTCAGTCACATATATAAGAAGTACAGTGACAGTGTTGCTTACTGTACTTGTCATTTAGTGTTAAAATAAAGGATTTATGAAAAAAAAAATTGGCGTGGGGTTCCCCATAATTTTAGGCTCTAGCGGAGGTTAAGCAGATGGCTGGGGCAGATGTTTGAAGCCTGGGAAGGGGGTAATACCCATGGAGCTTCCCAGGCTACTAATATCAGCCCCCAGCTGAATACCTAGCCTTTACTAGGTATTAAAATGGGGGACCCCCCCAAAAAATGACGTGGGGTCCCGCCTATTTTAATAGCTAGCAAAGGCTAGGCAGACAGCTGGGGGCTGACATTAATAGCCCAGGAAGGGTGCCATGAATATTAGCCCCCTCCCAGGCTAGAAACACCAGCCATCAGCCGTCCCAGAAATGGCGCATCCATAGGATGCGCCAATTCTGGCACTTAGCCTCGCTCTTCCCGCTGCCCTGTTGCGGTGGCAGTGGGGTAATAGGGCTAGGGTTGAAGTCAGCTTATAATGCCAGCTGACATCAAGCCCAGGTTAGTAATGGAGAGGCGTCTATAAGACACCACCATTACTAACCCCATAGTCAAAGTAAAAAAAAAACACAAACACCCAGAATAAAGTCCTTTAATTGAAATAAACACACAATTCATTATTGTTCTAAATTAAACCATACTTACCATCACGCCCATTCCAGCTGAAGCCAACGATCTCTTGCAATAAAAGAAAAATAATAAAGCAACATCATCCTTACCTTTCGATGGTTCCCAGGACAGCTCCAGCTCTGCTACATCGAGATGACAGGCTGGACCGCAGCAGAAAGCTGCCATCCAGCCTGTCATCCCACAGACCCTGAGAAGCGCAGGCATGCTTGCGCTCCTCAGTGTCTGGCTGTGACGGCATCCAGACACCTGGATGCCGTCACAGCCAGTACCTGGCCTGAAATAATTTTAAAAAAATTGACGTGGGGCTTCGCACTCTATTTGTGTCCAGCCAGGTACAGCAGGCAGGAACGGGCTGCCCCCAACCACCAGCTGCCTATTTGTACCTGGTTGGACACAACAATATAGGGAAGCCCTTTT
Organism: Phyllobates terribilis; assembly: GCF_046119375.1. Taxonomy (NCBI): domain Eukaryota; kingdom Metazoa; phylum Chordata; class Amphibia; order Anura; family Dendrobatidae; genus Phyllobates; species Phyllobates terribilis. Next base: position 365,959,764 of record NW_027362762.1, on the reverse strand, counting down.
TTCTTAATTATTTCATGAATTTCATGAAATAATTAAAAAAAAATACGTGGGGCTTCGCCCTATTTTTGTGTCCAGCCAGGTACAACTAGGCAGCTGGGGCTGGAATCTGCAGCGCAGGGAGGCCCAAGCTTTCTGCCCCCCCCCCCCACTGCAAATTGCAGTTCGCAGCCACCCTGGAAAATGGCGCGTTCAGAGAAGCGCCATCTTCTGGCGCTGTACCCAACTCATCCAGGGCCCTGGTGCGGTGGCTCACTGGGTAATGAAGGGGTTAGGGCCAGCTTGGCATTATCAGCTGGCCCTAAGCCCGAAATTCATGGGGTCACGTCAATATTAGACATGACCACCATAAATTTCTAGTAAAGTATTTAAAAAAAACACAACACCCAGAAAAAAGTCCTTTAATTGAAATAAACACACAATTCTTTATTGTTCTAAATTAAACCATACTTACCATCACGCCCATTCCAGCTGAAGCCAAAGATCTCTTGCAATAAAAGAAAAATAATAAAGCAACATCATCCTTACCTTTCCATGGTTCCCACGACAGCTTCAGCTCTGCTACATCGAGATGACAGGCTGGACCGCAGCAGAAAGCTGCCATGCAGCTTGCCATGCCGCAGACACTGAGAACCGCAGGCATGCTTGCGCTCCTCAGTGTCTGGCTGTGACGGCATCCAGATGAGCCGAGTTCATGTCCAATGAACTCGGCTCACCTCATGCATGTCACTGACAGCATGGGAAAATTCTCCTGCACTCAGCGCTTCAGCGTGAGAATTCTCCCACGCTGTCAGTGACGTGCATGAGGTGAGCTCATGTCCAAAGAACTCAGCTCATTTCATGCACATCACTGACAGCGTGGGAAAATTCTCCTGCACTCAGCGCTTCAGCGTGAGAATTTTCCCACGCTGTCAGTGACGTGCATGAGGTGAGTTCATGTCCAATGATCTCAGCTCACCTCATGCACATCACTGACAGCGTGGGAGAATTCTCACGCTGAAGCGCTGAGCGGAGGAGAATTCTCCCATGCTGTCAGTGATGTGCATAAGGTGAGCCGAGTTCATTGGACATAACCTCGGCTCATCTTTATGCTGTCACAGCGAGACACTGAGGAGCGCAAGCATGCCTGCGCTTCTCAGTGTGTGTGGCATGGCAAGCTGGATGGCAGCATTCTGCTGTGATCCAGCCTGTTATGTGAATGTAGCAGAGCTGAAGCCGTCGTGGGAACCATGGAAAGGTTATGATGATGTTGTTTTATTATTTTATTTTTATTGCAGAAGACATTGGCTTCAGCTGGAATTGGCGTGATGGTAAGTATTGTTTAATTTAGAACAATAAAGAACTGTGTCTTTATTTCAATTAAAGGACTTTATTCTGGGTCTTTGTGTTTCTTTTAACTTTGACTATGGGGTTAGTAATGGGGGTGTCTTATAGACGCCTCTCCATTACTAACCTGGGCTTGATGTCAGCTGGCATTATAAGCTGACATCAACCCCAGCCCTATTACCCCACTGCCACCGCTACAGGGCAGTGGGAAGAGCGAGGCTAAGTGCCAGAATTGGCACATCCTATGGATGCGCCATTTCTGGGACGGCTGACGGCTGGTGTTTCTAGCCTGGGAGGGGGCCAATATTCATGGCACCCTTCCTGGGCTATTAATATCAGCCCCCAGCTGTCTGCCTAGCCTTTGCTAGCCATTAAAATAGGGGGAACCCCACGTCATTTTTTTGGGGGGGTCTCCCATTTTAATAGCTAGTAAAGGCTAGGTATTCAGCTGGGGGCTGATATTAGTAGCCTGGGAAGCTCCGTGGGTATTACCCCCTTCCCAGGCTTCAAACATCTGCCCCAGCCGTCTGCTTAACCTCTGCTAGAGACTAAAATTACGGGAACCCCACGCCATTTTTTTTTTAAATAAATCCTTTATTTTAACACTAAATGACAAGTACAGTAATCAACACTGTCACTGTACTTCATATATATGTGACTGACATGTTTCTATCTATCTAATCTATGTGTGATTCTCTATTCCTTCTATTCTAAATTGTCGGGTACCGCTGCTGAAATGCCGGCCGGCTTTTTTAAAGAGACAGTGCATGAAAACACTATTATTTTTTTTAATAAATCCTTTACCCTAAATGACAAGTACAGTAAGCAACACTATCACTGTACTTCTTATATATGTGACTGACATGTTTCTATCTATCTAATCTATGTGTGATTCTCTACTCTTTCTGTTCTAAATTGTCGGGTACCGGTGTATGCCGCTTCTGAATTGCCGGCTTTTCATGTTTCACTGTGAGCACTGTTCCCATCGATTTGGGCAATCACTGTAATGCCACAACCACCATGGCTTTGGCATTACAGTGAGTGGGAGACAATCCCTGCATGATTGGTGCTGTAAATAGCGCCAGACATGCAGGACATGCTTTTGGTGCACGAACAGTTATCGAACATAATCTAAAACAGCCGAGTTTTTTGCAAATCGTTCGGGTTCATCAAACAACTCGAACACCGCCCAAAACAGCTCGAATTTGAGATTGGCGAACAGTACTAGTCGAACACCGCTCATCTCTAGTTTTGAGTGCTGAACATTCGACGGTCCCACGGTTGGCAAGTTGGAACTGTGAGATTCACTACGTGCACCACTAGTGTTTTGAGGAAAAGCACATGTAAGATTCTGCAACAGTCTCTGCTGATACTCCTGCATGCGTGCATCTCTTTCTATGGCAGGAATAATTTCTGCAAACTTACTTTTGTACCGGGGATCTAAGAGTGTGGCAACCCAGTAGTCAGGATTATTTCTAATTCTCACAATTCGAGGGTCATGTTGCAGGTAGTGCAGCAAGAAGGCACTCATGTGTCTTGCGCATCCAGGAGAACCAAGTCCCTGTTGTGTTGGTGGCGAGGTAACAATCATGCTTCCTTCCTCTGACCTCTCCCCCCAACCTCGCACAACAGAAATGTGATCAAGGTCTCCCTCATCTGATGAGTCTTCCATCAGTTCGTCCTCCACTTCTTCCTGGGCTCCTGCACCTTCCTCACTAGTTTGGCTGCTACCATGCGCCCTGGTAAAACCATATCCCCCACCCTCACATGCCTGCTGCCTTGGTGCTGCCGAACGTCTGGACCTTGCAGATGTTAGCCCTTCCGCATACAACTCCTCCTCCTCTACTTCCTCCACCTCCTCTTGTGCCACCACCTGACTCCGAATTCTGTTTAACATGTGCTCCAGCATGTAAATCACTGGAATAGTCATGCTGATAATGGCATCGTCAGCACTAAACATCTTTGTCGCCATTTCAAAACTGTGCAGAAGGGTGCATAGGTCCCTGATGTGAGACCACTCCTCCAGCGTGATTTGCCCCACCTCTGGATCTCTTTGGTCCAGGCTATACGTCACAACATATTGCACCAGGGCTTGTCGGTGCTGCCACAGTCGCTGCAACATTTCCAGAGTTGAATTCCACCGGGTAGGCACATCGCATTTTAGCCGGTGAAGTGGCAGGCCCAACGACTTCTGTAGAGATGTAAGTGGCTGAGCTGCGGGATGCGAACGGCGGAAGTGAGCACACAGCGACCGTGCCCTCTGCAGAAGGCCATCTAGTCCGGGATAGTGGGCTAAAAATTGCTGGACAACCAGATTCAACACGTGAGCCATACAAGGCACGTGTGTGACATTGCCCCGGCGAAGGGCCGCACCGAGGTTTGCAGCATTGTCGCACACGGCCTTCCCTGGTTTCAGGTCCAGTGGAGACAACCATTCATGAAACTGGTTCTCCTGAGCTGACCACAACTCCTCAGCTGTGTGACTCACATTTCCCAGACATTTCAAAGTAAAAACCGCCTGATGACGTTGAGCCCTGCTGCCAGCATAGTAAGGAGGTGTGCAGGATCCCTTATGCGCAGTTAGAAAGCTTGTGGCATGACCAGACAGGCTTTGGGTGCAGGTGGAGGACCGAGAGGAGGTTGAGGAGGCAGAAGCAGTGGAGGAACTTTGAGATAAAGAGGATTGACGCACAACTTGTGGGGACAGCAAGACTTGGACAGCAGCCCCTTGTCCTGCTGTCACCATAGTTACCCAGTGCCCAGTCAGCGACATGTAACGCCCCTGTCCATGTCTACTCGTCCAAGTGTCTGTGGTGAAATGCACCCTGTCACACACAGAGTTTCTCAAAGAAACGGTGATGTTGTGTGCGACATGCTGGTGGAGCGCACGCACACCTTTCTTTGAGAAGTAGTGCCGACTGGGCATCTGGTACTGGGGCACTGCGACGGACATAAGGTCTCGAAAATCCTCTGTGTCCACCAGGCAGAAAGAAAGCATTTCTGTAGCCAAGAGCTTGCAGATGGTGAAATTCAACCTCTTAGCTTTCTCATGGCTAGGAGGAAATGGTCTTTTACTTGTCCACAACTGAGGGACCGAGGGCTGGCTCTTGTGCTTAGACGGGGTTGAGAAGGGTGTCCCCGCAAACTGCCGGTCTGTGAGGAAGATTCAGGCGGACATGTTAGGTTGCCTTGATCCAAAGGTGGTGCTATCGATGTCGGACAGCGCTGAACACCAGCTGGTGTTTCCACCTCCAAAGAAAATGATGACCTGCCAATCACGCTGTCTGTTGCGAGTAAAGAGGTGGCAGGTCTGCATCACAAAACAGGTGTGACTGCTGTCCCCCCAGTCACAGAGGATGAAGAGGCCACGGATGCACAAGATGTGGCAGACGGTGGTTGGCCCGGCCGGCTAGGCCGCATTGTAGCACAGTGAGCTTCCCACTGCAACTTATGCTTCATATCCATGTGCCAGTTCATGCATGAAGTACTCAAACTATGTATTTTTTGGCCTCTTCTTAGCTTTTGCTGACAAATGTTACAGGTAACACGAGTTGGCTCATCTTTATCGATCTGAAAAAATGCCCAGGCTATGCAAGGCTTAGCACCCATGCGACCTGAAGAGCGACCACGACTTGTGGTCAGAGGCAGAGTTGTGTTTGAGGATGCAGTTGTTGACGTACTTCCAGTACTACGTCTCTGTCCAGGAAGGCGCAACCTGACCTCGTCATCACTAGCATCCTCCTCCACCTCCTCTGCTGACCTCATCTCTTGGCTGACTGTGGGTTGACAGTAAGTGGGATCTCCAACCTCGTCATCATCACCCTGTGTGTTATCACACCCATCGTCCTCAGAGCCAACCTCTTCCTGCCCTGACAAAAAACTAAAGTTGTCGCTCCAATCAGGTATTTGAGTCTCATCATCATCTTCCTCATTGTCTCCACCAACAGGAGTTACAGTTTGGGAACGATGGTCTACATTAGGGTCAGAACCTTCTGCGTCTGGTCGTGGATCCGACTCATAAAGATTCTGGGCATCAGTGCAGATCATTTCCTCGTCTGGATTCACAGAAGCTCTGGAGCCGACCTCTGATTCCCAGGCTATAGTATGAGTAAACAGCTCTGCAGACTCAACCATCTGTTCTACTCCATACTCAGAAGGGCAGCTGGAGACTTGGGAGCTGTGAGGAAGCAAGTGCGATTGGGTTGACACCTCTGAGGACTGGAGTATTTGTGATGTTGAAGTTGAGGTGAAGGAGAGCCCACTTAAAGGAGCACTTGATATCCGTTGAAGCACCTGCTGTATTTGTGCCTCATCAGGAATTTGTAGGCAATTGGCGTGGCCGTAGGAAAGGGATCTTATCACATTGTCTGCTGAAAGAAGTAGACATCTTAGTTTGGCTGGAAGATGGTCTTTCTTCTGCAGATATTACTGTTGCTTTAACACCTACCCCACGGACACAACCTTTATTTCTCCTTCCCAACACGCCTATTACCCTTTCCACCAGCAGCAGGCCTTTTTCCACTCATTTTGGTGGTTAACTAATTGACAACTCCGGAGTTGTTTGCACAAAAAACAATGGATGAGAATCAAGCAGAGCTGAGTGGCCAAACTGTGGTATTAGCCCAAAAGTATTGGCTGGGTTAGATGCAGAAAAAAATTAGATTTAATTTGCAACCTGGTGGAGGTTAGCATAGATGGACTAATAGAACAAGTCCCACACACTGCTACAAGCCAAAATATTTTTTCAAAGCTAGATGCAGGAAAAATTTATATTGAATATGCAACCTGGTGGAGGTTAGTATAGATGGACTAATAGAACAAGTCCCACACACTGCTACAAGCCGAAATATTTTTTCAGAGCTAGATGCAGAAAAAAATTAGATTGAATTTGCAACCTGGTGTAGGTTAGTATAGATGGACTAATAGAACAAGTCCCACACACTGCTACAAGCCGAAATATTTTTTCAGAGCTAGATGCAGTAAAAAATTAGATTGAATTTGCAACCTGGTGGAGGTTAGTATAGATGGACTAATAGAATGATGCTATGCCCAAGAGGTTTTACTTCACTAGGTGCAGTAAAAAAATTTGTATTCTATACACAGGTGGTGTAGCTTGCACACTGCAATAGGCCAAAAAGGATTTGCTTTGCTTGATTTAGCCAAATGCTGTGAAAAAAAACTTGCACAGCACTGGCACAGACCTGCTTGGCAAAAAGTGATAGGAATGATGTAACTTAGTCCTGAAAAGGACTGCAATTACGATTAGTCTTTACTCCCAACCTATCTATTTAAGAGCACAGACCTGCCTGATAAAAGTCGTAGGAAATTATGTATCCTATTCCTTAAAAGGACTGCAATCACAACTATTCCCTACTCCCAAGCTATCTGTAGATTTGTGCGAAAATTGGCTTGAAATTAACAAAGTATAGTGCACACAGCAACAGCTGTGCCGTATAACACGCAACTTTGCCCTCCTGATTTCCATGCAGCCTTCTCTATATCTCTCTGCTCCTACTATATACTAATGGTACGTGACTCAACTTTGCCATCCTGTTTTCCATGCAGCCTTCCCTATCTCTCTCTGCTCCTACTATATACTAATGGTACGTGACCCAACTTTGCCATCCTGATTTCCATGCAGCCTTCCCTATATCTCTCTGCTCCTACTATATACTAATGGTACGTGACCCAACTTTGCCATCCTGATTTCCATGCAGCAAATCCCTATATCTCTCTGCTCCTACTATATACTAATGGTACGTGACCCAACTTTGCCATCCTGATTTCCATGTAGCCTTCCCTATATCTCTCTGCTCCTACTATATACTAATGGTACGTGATCCAACTTTGTCATCCTGATTTCCATGCATCCTTCCCTATATCTCTCTGCTCCTACTATATACTAATGGTACGTGACCCAACTTTGCCATCCTGATTTCCATGCAGCCTTCCCTATATCTCTCTGCTCCTACTATATACAAATGGTACGTGACCCAACTTTGCCATCCTGATTTCCATGCAGCCTTCCCTATATCTCTCTGCTCCTACTATATACTAATGGTACGTGACCCAACTTTGCCATCCTGATTTCCATGCAGCCTTCCTTATATCTCTCTGCTCCTACTATATACTAATGGTACGTGACCCAACTTTGCCATCCTGATTTCCATGCAGCCTTCCCTATATTGTTATGATCTGCTACAGGAACTAAGGAAAGACAGGAGATCTGTCCCTACAATATAACTAAACTAGATCCCTACGATGTACCGGGGAACCTGATCCTGCGATCAGACCCGCTAAAGTCCTCGGCTAGTCTGTACGAAGACCTATAGATGTGAGGGAGTGATCCCTACAATAACTAGGGACTGGGATAAGTTGGACACCTCCTAGCAGAAATAGTAGCAGTCAAAGACAAACACACAACAAAAAGCATAGAGGTCAGAAGACCAAGCAAAACTAACAGAGAACGGTAACAGAGCACCAAGCTAGCTCAAGAGTAGTAAATACAATGAAGTCCAGCAAGGCCAGGAGGGCGGAGCCGGATTAAATAGGCAAAAATGGTCATGTGACCAGCAAACTAAAAAAAACTAACAGGAGAGTTCTAACAGTACCCCCTCTTCTAAGAGGATCCTCCGGATCCCCTAGGCCCAGGCTTATCAGGAAACCTCCTGTGAAACGCTCTGACAAGTCTGGAAGCAGAAACATCATCCGCCCTCACCCATGAGTTATCCTCAGGTCCGAAACCCTTCCAAGCGACGAGATACTGCAAACTCCCTCTATACCGTCTAGAATTTAGGATGCGGGAAATTTCATATTCCCCGTCATCCACCACCGGAGGAACAGTGGCAGAGGCGTCATCATCCGACACGTCAGCTCTTTTCAACAGAGAAACATGAAACACCGGGTTAATCTTCCAGGAGGTAGGAACCTCCAACCTAACAGCAGATTGGTTAACTATCTGAAGCACCTTAAAGGGCCCTATGAACTTGGGACCCAATTTTTTAGAAGGAATCCTCAATCGCAGATTCTTAGAGGACAACCAAACCATGTCACCAACAGCAAACAAAACCTCTTGCCGTTTCCTATCAAAGTACCTCTTAGATTTTTTGTTAGCCTCCTGAAGATTACCACGTACATCCGTCCAAACTCTCTCCAAATCACCGGAAAAACTCTCCTCCTCAGGCACAGCCGATACCAATTTGGAGAATGACCCAAAAGACGGATGTCTCCCAGAACAACAAAAAAAAGGCGAACACCCAGCAGAAGAGGATGTATGGTTGTTAAGAGCAAATTCAGCAAGTGGCAGAAACTCAGACCACCCCTCTTGATTGTCTGCCACAAAACAACGCAAGAACTGCTCAACATCCTGGTTCTTCCTTTCTGTCTGGCCATTAGACTCAGGATGATATCCAGATGAAAACGACAAATGAACTCCCAACCTGTCACAAAAGGCACGCCAAAAACGAGCTACGAACTGAGGTACCCTATCAGAAACAATGTCAGTAGGAACACCATGTAGTCTGACAATTTCCTTGACAAAGGCCTTAGCGAGTGTCTTAGCGCAAGGCAGTTTGATGAAGGGAACCAAGTGACACATCTTGCTAAAATGGTCCACGACTACCCAGATGACCGTGAAACCTTCAGAGTGGGGAAGGTCAGTAATAAAGTCCATAGCCAGATGTGTCCAAGGTGCACTAGGAACCTCCAGAGGGCAAAGCAACCCCGCAGCAGGAGCATGCAAAGACTTGAATCTAGCACACACAGTACATTGACGCACCCACTTAATGACTTCCTTCTGCCATCCAGGCCTCCAAAAACTGCGACCCACAAGTCTCTTGGTCTCAGAAATTCCTGGATGACCTGCCAACCGAGACTCATGACACTCAACAAACAAATCTCTCCTAAAGGTCCTAGGTACAAACAACCTCCCATGGGGAGTGTTAGATGGGGCATTCTCCTGAGCTTTAAGAATCTCATCCTCCAAAACGGAGTCCAAAGCAGCAATCACAACACCTTCTTGTAAAATGCTCTCCTCTTCCTCCTCAGCACCAACCATGGGAGAAAAGCTGCGAGACAAAGCATCCGCTTTAACATTCTTGGTACCCGGGATGTAAGTAACGGAAAAATTAAACCGCGAGAAAAACAGTGCCCACCTAGCCTGACGGGCATTCAAGCGCTTGGCAGCATCAAGATAGATCAGATTTTTATGATCAGTGAAAACTTGAATGGGAAATTCAGCACCTTCCAAGAGGTGACGCCAGTGTTCAAATGCGAGTTTAATCGCCAGCAATTCCCGATTACCAATATCGTAATTAAGTTCAGTCTCAGAAAATTTTTTTGAAAAAAAGGCACAGGGATGTATTCCATCCTTATTTTCCTGAGACAACACCGCACCGACCCCCACAGAGGAAGCATCAACCTCAACCAAAAACGGCTTAGTCACATCAGGCTGAATAAGGATGGGAGCAGAGGTGAACCTCTCCTTAAGAAGCACAAAAGCCTCAATGGCCTCAGAAGTCCACTGAACCGCATTAGCACCTTTCCTGGTGAGATCGGTCAGCGGTTTGACAATAATAGAAAATTTTTTTATGAATTTTCTGTAATAATTGGCGAAACCCAAAAACCTCTGTATCGATTTCAAACCAATAGGCCTAGGCCATTCCTGCACAGCTTGAACTTTAACCGGATCCATCTCAAAACCTTCACTGGAGATAATGTAACCCAAAAAACTAATTCTCTGTACAGCGAACTCACATTTCTCTAGCTTAGCAAAAAGCGAATTGTCCATTAATAACTGTAAAACCTCACGTACGCTCTGCCAATGAGACTCCAGATCAGGCGAATAAATCAGAATGTCATCCAAATACACAACCACATTTTTGCCGATTAAAGGTCTAAGGATGTCATTAATAAGATTCTGAAAAAATGCTGGAGCATTGGTAAGACCAAAAGGCATAACCAGATTCTCAAAATGACCCACAGGAGTGTTAAAAGCAGTCTTCCATTCATCACCCTCCTTCAAGCGCAACAAATTGTATGCCCCCCGGAGATCAATTTTAGAGAACCACTTGGCCCCCACTAACTGGTTAAATAAATCAGGAATCAATGGCAGTGGGTAAGGATTGCGTACAGTAATTTTATTAATCTCACGAAAGTCCAGACAAGGACGTAACCCGCCATCTTTTTTTTTAACAAAAAAAAATCCAACAGCCACAGGAGACTTGGAAGGCCTAATGTGACCGGCGGCCAAGCTTGTCTGTATGTATTCCTCCAAAGCCTTTCTCTCAGGAATAGTAAGATTAAATAAACGACTTTTAGGAAGAGTCGCTCCAGGGACAAATTCAAGGGTACAATCATAGTCTCTATGGGGAGGCAAAATTTGTGACTCCTCCTCAGAAAAAACTCTCCAAAAATCCTGAATAGGTACAGGTAATTCCCCTTTATCCACAGCAGCAATGCACCCGTTACAACACTTGTCATAACACTTAGGGCTCCAGGACTTAATTTCATTGGTAGACCAATCCAGTACAGGATTGTGGAATTTTAACCAGGGCAACCCCAATATTACTGGAGAAGGCAAATTATTTAATAGTACCAAATCCAAATTCTCTTGTTGAATACCATTAATAGTGAGGGGAAATTCACAGACCTTATGAGTAACACTCTTCAAGGGAGAGCCATCAACAGAAACCACAGTAATAGGGGATGACAAAGTTTTAGGTTTTAATTTAAGTTTTTCCAAGAATCCCCCATCAATCACATTCAGAGTAGAACCGCAATTCCCAAAAACACGAAATTCAATTAATTCATCCTGAGCAGCAGTAGTAGCAGATAGGAATACTCCCTTAGAATTTAAACAGGCTATTCGTGCATGACTGACCATTTTTTTTTTCTTTCTTCATACGAAGCACACAGTTCTTAATAAAATGACCAGAATTTCCGCAATAGAAGCACAAACCTTCAGAAAGCCTGCGGTCTTTTTCCTGAGAGCGGAGTGCCATCGCCCCAATCTCCATTGGCTCTCGTTTGTCAGCACAGACCCTCTCAGGACTCGGAGCTGACATAGCAGAGGATTTGCTCTCATTAACCCTTGCACGCAGTCTCCTGTCCACCCGTATAGCTAATTGCATTGCCTCCTGCAAGTTTCCAGGTGTGGGATAAGCAATCAGTAAATCCTTAACCCTTTCACCAAGCCCTGCAAGAAACAAGCTTTTCAAAGCTGAATCGTTCCACCCCACCTGGGAAGACCACCGACGGAAGTGAGAACAATATTTTTCCACATTACCTGATCCCTGCCTCAGATGTCTCAATTCAGACACAGCAGATGAGACACGATCAGGATCATCGTACAACAAACCCAAAGCAGAAAAAAAACTATCCACTGATCTAAAGCACGGATCACTAGGTTGGAGAGAGAAGGCTCATCCCTCAGGATCTTTGCGCAAAAGTGACATTATGAACCCTATGCGCTGTGATTCATCACCAGAGGATCCGGGTCTCAAACGAAAATACAATAAACAGGCATTTTTAAAAGAAAAAAAATCTTGTTGTTCGCCAAAAAATAGATCAGGCAGACGTACCTTTGGTTCCACAAAATGTGCTCCAGAATAGGTACTCACGTGTTGTTGGAGCTTGTCCACCTCCAGAGAGAGTCCCTGCAAGCGTTGAGCCAAATCTTGAACCGAGACCATGATGGAAAACTGGAGGTCTTTCCTTAGAAAAAATTATTTTTTTTTTTTTTAGGCTGGACTTACTGTTATGATCTGCTACAGGAACTAAGGAAAGACAGGAGATCTGTCCCTACAATATAACTAAACTAGATCCCTACGATGTAACGGGGAACCTGATCCTGCGATCAGACCCGCTAAAGTCCTCGGCTAGTCTGTACGAAGACCTATAGATGTGAGGGAGGGATCCCTACAAGAACTAGGGACTGGGATAAGTTGGACACCTCCTAGCAGAAATAGTAGCAGTCAAAGACAAACACACAACAAAAAGCATAGAGGTCAGAAGACCTAGCAAAACTAACAGAGAACGGTAACAGAGCACCAAGCTAGCTCAAGAGTAGTAAATACAATGAAGTCCAGCAAGGCCAGGAGGGCGGAGCCGGATTAAATAGGCAAAAATGGTCATGTGACCAGCAAACTAAAAAAAACCTAACAGGAGAGTTCTAACATATATCTCTCTGCTCCTACTATATACTAATGGTACGTGACCCAACTTTGCCATCCTGATTTCCATGCAGCCTTCCCTATATCTCTCTGCTCCTACTGTATACTAATGGTACGTGACCCAACTTTGCCATCCTGATTTCCATGCAGCCTTCCCTATATCTCTCTGCTCCTACTGTATACTAATGGTACGTGACCCAACTTTGCCATCCTGATTTCCATGCAGCCTTCCCTATATCTCTCTGCTCCTACTATATACTAATGGTACGTGACCCAACTTTGCCATCCTGATTTCCATGCAGCCTTCCCTATATCTCTCTGCTCCTACTATATACTAATTGTACGTGACCCAACTTTGCCATCCTGATTTCCATGCAGCTTTCCCTATATCTCTCTGCTCCTACTATATACTACTGGTACGTGACCCAACTTTGCCATCCTGATTTCCATGCAGCCTTCCCTATATCTCTCTGCTCCTACTATATACTAATTGTACGTGACCCAACTTTGCCATCCTGATTTCCATGCAGCCTTCCCTATATCTCTCTGCTTCTACTATATACTAATGATACGTGACCTAACTTTGCCATCCTGATTTCCATGCAGCCTTCCCTATATCTCTCTGCTCCTACTATATACTAATGGTACATGACCCAACTTTGCCATCCTGATTTCCATGCAGCCTTCCCTATATCTCTCTGCTCCTACTATATACTAATGGTACGTGACCCAACTTTGCCATCCTGATTTCCATGCAGTCTTCCCTATATCTCTCTGCTCCTACTATATACTAATGGTACGTGACCCAACTTTGCCATCCTGATTTCCATGCAGCCTTCCCTATATTTCTCTGCTCCTACTATATACTAATGGTACATGACCCAACTTTGCCATCCTGATTTCCATGAAGCCTTCCCTATATCTCTCTGCTCCTACTTTATACTAATGGTACGTGACCCAACTTTGCCATCCTGATTTCCATGCAGCCTTCCCTATATCTCTCTGCTTCTACTATATACTAATGGTACGTGACCCAACTTTGCCATCCTGATTTCCATGCAGCCTTCCCTATATCTCTCTGCTCCTACTATATACTAATGGTACGTGACCCAACTTTGCCATCCTGATTTCCATGCAGCCTTCCATATATCTCTCTGCTCCTACTATATACTAATCGTACGTGACCCAACTTTGCCATCCTGATTTCCATGCAGCCTTCCCTATATCTCTCTTCTCCTACTATATGCTAATGGTACGTGACCCAACTTTGCCATCCTGATTTCCATGCAGCCTTCCCTATATCTCTCTGCTCCTACTATATACTAATGTTATGTGACCCAACTTTGCCTTCCTGATTTCCATGCAGCCTTCCCTATATCTCTCTGCTCCTACTATATACTAATGGTACGTGACCCAACTTTGCCATCCTGATTTCCATGAAGCCTTCCCTATATCTCTCTGCTCCTACTATATACTAATGGTACGTGACCCAACTTTGCCATCCTGATTTCCATGCAGCCTTCCCTATATCTCTCTGCTCCTACTATATACTAATGGTACGTTACCCAACTTTGCCATCCTGATTTCCATGCAGCCTTCCCTATATCTCTCTGCTCCTACTATATACTAATGGTACGTGACCCAAGTTACACCACCCACCCCCCACTTTCATTTATGACCTTGTTTACTGAACCTTTGAGTATCCAGCATCTGGTTGAGCCTTAATCAGCTGATCAAGATGAGCACAGACCACTCCCATCTGGTTCACAGCTGAATGCATTCAGTTACAAATATATTGAGAGCCAGGAGTCTGTGTCAGACTTTAGTCTGTGTCCTTCACCTTAAGTGTCCATTGCTTAAGTGTGAGAAATATGAATTAATTCTGAACTGAATCTGAAGTGAACTGAAGGTAACTGGATACTAAGTCACAGTAAACAATGTTTGTGTTTGTTTTCACTCTCACCCCCTTAATCCTTCACTTCTTACAACCACGCCTAATCCCTACACCTAGTAAGGAACTCTTCATCTCTCCCTCCATTCTCACCACCCATCTCACCTCCTCCTCAGAGCTATTCCTCAACATACAATCCTTTGCCTCCAAACACAGACAGCCACCTCATGCCCTCTCCTGCTCCCACCTACTAACGCTTTCTCTGCTCCTCCTTACTGCCGGCGACATCTCCTCAAATCCTGGCCCTCCTCACCACATCCCCACAGTCACTTCCACCTCCTACCCACGATCTATCCCAAACTCTCGTAACCCTTCTAACCTTATACCCATCCGCCCAGCCCCCGCTTCCCCAATCCCCCAAACAGGAGCTCTATGGAACGCTCGCTCCGTCTGCAACAAACTTTCCTACATTCACGACCTCTTCATCACCAACAAGCTTTCCTTCCTTGGCATCACTGAAACCTGGCTCACCCCCTCTGACACGGCCTCTCCTGCTGCACTTTCGTACGGCGGATTCCACCTCTCCCATACCCCCCGCCCCACCGGCAAGCACGGTGGAGGAATAGGTTTCCTCCTCTCAGAAAACTGCTCCTTCACCCATATCCCACTGCCACCCTCAATTACTCTCCCCTCTTTTGAAGTGCACTGTGTGCGCATCTACTCCCCCTCCAACCTCCAACTGGCTGTCATCTACCGCCCCCCAGGATTAATCACCACTTTCTTTGACCATTTCACCACTTGGCTACTTCATTTCCTCTCCGCTGACATCCCCACTATCCTCATGGGCGACTTCAACATCCCCATTGACACTTCCCTCTCAGCTGCCTCTAAGCTTCTATCCCTCACTTCCTCCTTTGGTCTTACCCAGTGGTCTTCCACACCCACCCACAAAGACGGCCACACGCTGGACCTCATCTTCACCCGCCTCTGTTTCCTATCTAACCTCTCTAACTCACCTCTCCCTCTCTCTGACCACAGCCTACTTACACTCTCTTCTCTCTCCTCCCCAGGGCAACAATCCCCACTCCACAAACTTGCATACCCTCGCAGAAATCTCAAACACCTTGACCTACACTTACTCTCTGAATCCCTTCTCCCTCTTACAGACATTAGTTCCTTACATGATTCAGATGTTGCTGCCACTTTATACAACACCACAACAGCTGCAGCTCTCGATTCTGTCGCCCCCCTGACACATACCAAAGCTCGCACAATCAACAGACAACCCTGGCACACCAGCCTAACTAAAGAACTGCGACGGGCCTCCAGGGTTGCTGAGCGTAGATGGAAAAGGTCCCACTCCAATGAGCACTTCATCGCATTCAAACAGACCCTCACTACCTTCAAGTCCACACTCACTGCAGCAAAACAAACATACTTCTCATCTCTCATTTCCTCCCTGTCTCACAACCCCAAACAACTATTCAACACCTTCAATTCTCTCCTCTGTCCCCCAGTGCCTCCTTCCTCTCCTCTTATTTCAGCCGAAGACTTTGCCTCATTCTTCAAACAGAAGATTGACACCATCAGACAAAGCTTTTGCCTAAAGTCCCCACAGCCCGTCCTCACACCTACTCAACCCTCTTCCTCCAAAACCACCTTCTCCACCATTTCTGAAGATCAACTTTCCTCTTTACTCTCCAAATCACACCTCACCACCTGCAAACTTGACCCAATCCCGTCCCACCTCATCCCAAACCTTACCACTATGTTCATCCCAGCCCTAGCCCACCTCTTCAACCTGTCACTAACAACTGGTGTCTTCCCCTCATGCTTCAAACATGCCTCAATCACACCCATCCTCAAAAAGCCCTCCCTTGACCCATCATCTCTGACTAGCTATCGTCCCATATCACTTCTCCCCTATGCCTCCAAACTACTGGAACAACATGTCCATTCTGAGCTGTCCTCCCACCTCTCCTCCTGCTCCCTCTTCGACCGCCTACAATCTGGTTTCCGACCGCACCATTCTACTGAGACTGCCCTGACCAAAGTTACCAACGACCTACTAACCGCCAAATCTGACCGACACTATTCGATCCTCCTCCTCCTAGACCTGTCATCTGCCTTCGACACAGTGGACCATTCCCTCTTACTACAGACTCTCTCATCTCTCGGCATCACAGACTTGGCCCTATCCTGGATCTCCTCATATCTAACTGACAGGGCATTCAGTGTCTCTCACTCACAGACCACCTTCTCATCTCACCCCCTATCTGTCGGTGTCCCCCAAGGTTCAGTTCTAGGACCCCTGCTCTTCTCCATCTACACCTTAGGCCTGGGACAGCTCATAGAGTCCCATGGCTTCCATTATCACCTCTATGCTGAAGACACACAGATCTACCTCTCTGGACCTGATATCACCTCCTTACTAACCAAAATCCCACAATGTCTGTCTGCTATTTCATCCTTCTTCTCTGCTAGATTTCTAAAACTTAACATGGACAAAACAGAATTCATCATCTTTCCGCCGTCTCATTCAACCCCCCCAACTGACCTATCCATCATAGTCAATGGCTGCCCACTCTTCCCAGTCCATCAAGCTCGCTGCCTTGGGGCAACCCTGGACTCTGAACTCTCCTTCAAACCACACATCCAAGCCCTTTCCACTTCCTGCCGACTCCAACTCAAAAATATCTCCCGGATCCGCACATTCCTCAACCATGAATCTTCAAAAACACTAGTGCACGCCCTCATCATCTCCCGCCTTGACTACTGCAACTTCCTGTTCTGTGGCCTCCCTTCCAACACTCTCGCACCCCTCCAATCCATCCTAAACTCTGCTGCCCGACTAATCCACCTGTCCCCCCGCTGTTCCCCGGCCTCTCCTCTGTCAATCTCTTCACTGGCTCCCCATTGCCCAGAGACTCCAGTTCAATACCCTAACCATGGCATACAAAGCCATCCACAACCTGTCTCCTCCATATATCTCTGACCTAGTCTCACGCTACATACCCGCACGCAACCTCCGATCCTCACAAGATCTTCTTCTCTACTCCCCTCTAATCTCCTCCTCCCACAATCGCATACAAGATTTATCCCGTGCTTCCTCTCTTCTCTGGAACTCTCTACCCCAACACATCAGACTCTCGTCGACCATGGAAACCTTCAAAAAGAGCCTGAAGACCCACCTCTTCCAACAAGCCTACAACCTGTAGTAACCACCGCTGCACGATCAGCTCTACCCTCACCTATTGTATCCTCACCCATCCCTTGTAGATTGTGAGCCCTCGCAGGCAGGGTCCTCGCTCCTCCTGTGCCAGTCGCTGTCACATTGTGTTCAAGATTATTGTAATTGTTCTTGTATGTATACCCCTTTTTCACATGTAAAGTTCCATGGAATAAATGGCGCTATAATAATAAATAATAATAATAATAAATAATAATAATAACTATTCCCTACTACCAAGCTATCTGTAGATTTGTGCGAAAATTGGCTTGAAATTAACAAAGTATAGCGCACACAGCAACAGTGGTGCCGTCTAACACGCAGCTGCAGCAGTGAGAAAATGCTGGCGATGGGGAAAATGGCTGGGTCTTATAGGGCAAGGACATGTGACATACACTGCCAATGACACATGCCCTTGCTTGTGTGAAAAAAAGCAGTTCGCTCCGTGTGTGCGCTGCTGATAGGCTGACAGATTGCACCTCCCCACTGTAAATGCGGGAAAGAGAAAAAAAAATGGAGATCTTCATTATTTCTGCAGAGAACCATCCACTGCCCCTCCCACCGCCCCGCTGTACACTCAAACTGTGTATTAACATTAATTTTCATCATTACTGAGAAAAAATCCAGTTATGATTTTGGTGCACGAACAGTTATCGAACATAACCTCGAACAGCCGAATTTTTTTCAAATCGTTCGGGTTCGCCGAACGGCTCGAACACCACCCAAAACAGCTCGAATTTGAGATTGGTGAACAGTTCGAGTCGAACACCGCTCATCTCTAGTTGGAACCAAAGATCTCAAATTTGGACTCATCAGACCAAAGCACAGATTTCCACTGGTCTAATGTCCATCCTTGTGCTCTTTAGCTCAAACACGTCTCTTCTGCTTGTTGCCTGTCCTTAGCAGTGGTTTCCTAGCAGCTATTTCACCATGAAGGCCTGCTGCACAAAGTCTCCTCTTAATAGTTGTTGAAGAGATGTGTCTGCTGCTAGAAGTCTGTGTGGCATTGACCTGGTCTCTAATCAGAGCTGCTGTTAACCTGCGATTTCTGAGGCTGGTGACTCGGATAAGCTTATCCTCAGAAACAGAGGTGACTCTTGGTCTTCCTTTCCTGGGTCGGTCCTCATGTGAGCCAGTTTCTTTGTAGCGCTTGATGGTTTTTGCAACTGCACTTGGGGACACATTCAAAGTTTTCCCAGTTTTTCAGACTGACTGACCTTCATTTCTTAAAGTAATGATGACCACTCATTTTTCTTTACTTAGCTGCTTTTTTCTTGCAATATTACAAATTCTAACAGTGTATTCAGTAGGACTATCAGCTGTGTATCCACCAGACTTCTGCACAACACAACTGTTGGTCCCAACCCCATTTATAAGGCAAGAAATCCCACTTATTAAACCTGACAGGGCACACCTGTGAAGTGAAAACCATTTCTGGTGACTACCACTTGAAGCTCATCAAGAGAATGCCAAGAGTGTGCAAAGCAGTCATCAAAGCAAAAGGTGGCTACTTTGAAGAACCTAGAATATAAGACATATTTTCAGTTGTTTCACACTTTTTTGTTAAGTATATAATTACACATGTGTTAATACATAGTTTTGATGCCTTCAGTGTGAATGTACATTTTCAAAGTCATGAAAATACAGAAAAAATCTTTAAATGAGAAGGTGTGGCCAAACTTTTGGTCTGTACTGTATATATACAGTATATATATATATATATATATATATATATATATACAGTACAGACAAAAAGTTTGGACACACCTTCTCATTTAAAGATTTTTCTGCATTTTCATGACTTTGAAAATTGTACATTCACACTGAAGGCATCAAAACTATGAATTAACACATGTGGAATTATATGCTTAACAAAAAAAAGTGTGAAACAACTGACAATATGTCTTATATTCTAGATTCTTCAAAGTAGCCACCTTTTGCTCTGATGACTGCTTTGCACATTCTTGGCATTCTCTTGATGAACTTCAAGAGGTAGTCACCGGATATGGTCTTCCAACAATCTTGAAGGACTTCCCAGAGAGCTTAGCACTTGTTGGCCCTTTTGCCTACACTCTGCGGTCCAGCTCACCCCAAACCTTCTCGATTGGGTTCAGGTCTGGTGACTGTAGAGGCCAGGTCATCTGGCGTAGCACCCCATCACTCTCCTTCTTGGTCAAATAGCCCTTACACAGCCTGGAGGTGTGTTTGGGGTCATTGTCCTGTTGAAAAATAAATGATGGTCCAACTAAACGCAAACCGGATGATGGAATAGCATGCCGCTGCAAGATGCTGTGGTAGCCATGCTGGTTCAGTATGCCTTCAATTTTGAATAAATCCCCAATAGTGGCACCAGCAAAGCACCCTCACACCATCACACCTCCTCCTCCATGGTTCACGGTGGGAACCTGGCATGTAGAGTCCATCCGTTCACCTTTTCTGTGTCGCACAAAGACACGGTGGTTGGAACCAAAGATCTCAAATTTGGACTCATCAGACCAAAGCACAGATTTCCACTGGTCTAATATCCATTCCTTGTGTTCTTTTGCCCAAGTCTTTTCTGTTTGCTGCATGTCCTTAGCAGTGGTTTCCTAGCAGCTATTTTACCATGAAGGCCTGCTGTACAAAGTCTCCTCTTAAGAGTTGTTGTAGAGATGTGTCTGCTGCTAGAACTCTGTGTGGCATTGACCTGGTCTCTAATCTGAGCTGCTGTTAATCTGCGATTTCTGAGGCTGGTGACTCGGATAAACTTACCCTCAGAAGTAGAGGTGACTCTTGGTCTTCCTTTCCTGGGGCGGTCCTCATGTGAGCCAGTTTCTGCACTTGGGGACACATTCAAAGTGTGCCCAATTTTTCGGACTGACTGACCTTCATTTCTTAAAGTAATGATGGCCACTCGTTTTTCTTTACTTAGCTGCTTTTTTCTTGCCATAATACAAAATCTAACAGTCTATTCAGTAGAACTATCAGCTGTGTATCCACCTGACTTCTGCACAACACAACTGATGGTCCCAACCCCATTTATAAGGCAAGAAATCCCACTTATTAAACCTGACAGGGTACACCTGTGAAGTGAAAACCATTTCCGGTGACTACCTCTTGAAGCTCATCAAGAGAATGCCCAGAGTGTGCAAAGCAGTCATCAAAGAAAAAGGTGGCTACTTTGAAGAACCTAGAATATAAGACATTTTCAGTTGTTTCACACTTTTTTGTTAAGTATATAATTCCACATGTGTTAATACATAGTTTTGATGCCTTCAGTGTGAATGTACAATTTTCAAAGTCATGAAAGTACAGAAAAATCTTTAAATGAGAAGGTGTGTCCAAACTTTTTGTCTGTACTGTATATATATATATATATATATATATATATATATATATATATATATATACACAGTGGTGGCCAAAAGTATTGGCACCCCTGCAATTCTGTCAGAAAATACTCAGTTTCTTCCTGAAAATGATTGCAATCACAAATTCTTTGGTATTATTATCTTCATTTAGTTTGTCTTCAATGAAAAAACACAAAAAGAATTGTCATAAAGCCAAATTGGATATAATTCCACACCAAACCTAAAAAAGGGGGTGGACAAAAGTATTGGCACTGTTTGAAAAATCATGTGATGCTTCTCTAATTCGTGTAATTAACAGCACCTGTAACTTACCTGTGGCACCTAACAGGTGTTGGCAATAACTAAATCACACTAGCAGCCAGTTAACATGGATTAAAGTTGACTCAACCTCTGTCCTGTGTCCTTGTGTGTACCACATTGAACATGGAGAAAAGAAAGAAGACCAAAGAACTGTCTGAGGACTTGAGAAACCAAATTGTGAGGAAGCATGAGCAATCTCAAGGCTACAAGCCCATCTCCAAAGACCTGAATGTTCCTGTGTCTTCCGTGAGCAGTATCATGAAGAAGTTTAAAGCCCATGGCACTGTGGCTAACCTCCCTAGATGTGGACGGAAAAGAAA
This sequence comes from Phyllobates terribilis, assembly GCF_046119375.1. Lineage (NCBI taxonomy): Eukaryota > Metazoa > Chordata > Amphibia > Anura > Dendrobatidae > Phyllobates > Phyllobates terribilis. The sequence continues at coordinate 365,938,180 of NW_027362762.1, read as the reverse complement.
AATTGATGAGAGATTTCAACGCAAGATTGTGCGGATGGTGGATAAAGAACCTTGACTAACATCCAAACAAGTTCAAGCTGCCCTGCAGTCCGAGGGTAAAACAGTGTCGACCCGTAATATCCGTCGGCGTCTGAATGAAAAGTGACTGTATGGTAGGATACCCAGGAAGACCCCACTTCTTACCCCGAAACATAAAAAAGCAAGGCTGGAGTTTGCCAAAACTTACCTGAGAAAGCCTAAAACGTTCTGAAAGAATGTTCTCTGGTCAGATGAGATAAAAGTGGAGCTTTTTGGGAAAAAGCATCAACATAGATTGTACAGGAAAAAAAAAGAGGCATTCAAAGAAAAGAACACGGTCCCTACAGTCAAACATGGCGGAGGTTCCCTGATGTTTTGTGGTTGCTTTGCTGCCTCTGGCACTGGACTGCTTGACCGTGTGCATGGCATTATGAAGTCTGAAGACTACCAACAAATTTTGCAGCATAATGTGTGAGAAAGCTGGGTCTCCCTCAGAGGTCATGGGTCTTCCAGCAGGACAATGACCCAAAACACACATCCAAAAGCACTATAAAATGGTTTGAGAGAAAGCACTGGAGACTTCTAAGGTGGCCAGCAATGAGTCCAGACCTGAATCCCATAGAACACCTGTGGAGAGATCTCAAAATTGCAGTTTTGAGAAGGCACCCTTCAAATATCAGGGATCTGGAGCAGTTTGCCAAAGAAGAATGGTCTTCAATTCCAGCAGAGCATTGTAAGAAACTCATTGATGGTTACCGGAAGCGGTTGTTCGCAGTTATTTTGGCTAAAGGTTATGCAACCAAGTATTAGGCTGAGGGTGCCAATACTTTTGTCTGGCCCATTTTTGGAGTTTTGTGTGAAATGATCAATGATTTGATTTTTGCTTCATTCTCTTTTGTGCTTTTTCCTTGCAAGCAAATTAAATGAATATAATAATACCAAAGAATTTGTGATTGCAATCATTTTCAGGAAGAAACTGAGTATTATCTGACAGAATTGCAGGGGTGCCAATACTTTTGGCCACCACTGTATGTATATATATATATATATATATATATATATATATATATATATAAATATAAAAGGTGTTTTTATTTGTTTAATATCTTTATTTTAAATTGTCAACTTTAGATACTGTACACTCTACAACTATATCGTCTGCTGCAGCCGAATGTTTGTTTCTGGTCGTGAAGCTACATGTAACAACTTCGCAACCTAGCATTTTCAGTTTCCTTAAGTCACATTTCAAATTGGTTGAGTGGGGTGAAATGTAAAAAATAAAAAAAACTATAAAAAAAGAAATAAAACAGCAATGAAAGGTAAAGGTTTTGTGACTGTTTGACTAATAACATTTAACAATCATAGGCACTTCAAAGTATTTGGTACACTGCCAATTTTGCAAGTTTCTCCACCCACAAAGAATGGAGAGGTTTGTAATTTTTATTGAAGTTAGATTTCAACTGTGAGAGGCAGAATCTAAAAATAAAAGCATAAAATCACATTGTATGATTTTTAAATAATTAAATTGAATTTTATTGCATGAAATAAGTATTTGATCACCTACCAAACAGCAAGAATTCTGTATCTCACAGACCTGTTAGTTTTTCTTTAATAAACCCTCCTACTCTACAGTCATTACCTGTATTAATTGAACCTGTTTGAACTTGTTAACTGTATAAAAGATACCTGCCACACACAACAAATAAATCACACTCCAACCTCTCCATCATGGCCAAGACCAAAGAGCTGTCTAAGGACACCAGGGACAAAATTGCAGATCTGCACAAGGCTGGGATGGGCTACAGGACAAAAGGCAACAACTGTTGGTGCAATTGTTAAAAAAATGAAATAAACACAAGATGACTGTCAAACTTCCTCAAGCTGGGGCTCCATAAAAGATCTCACCTCGTGGGCTAAGGACGATATTGCTAAGGATCAGGAATCAGCTCAGAACTACATGGGAGGACATGGTCAATGACCTGAAGAGAGATGGGACCACAGTCTCAAACATTACCGAAGGTACCACACTACGCCGTCATGGATTAAAATCCTGCAGGGCAGGCAAGGTCCCGCTGATCCCGCCAGCATATGTCCAGGCCCATTTGAAGTTCGCCGATGACCATCTTGATGATCCAGAGAAGGCATGAGAGAAGGTCATGTGATCAGATGAGACCAAAATAGAACTTTTTGGTGTCATCTCCACTCACTGTGTTTGGAGGAAAAAAAAGGATGAGTACATCCCCAAGAACAACGTCACAACCGTGAAGCATGGTGGGGGAAACATCATACTTTGGGGATGCTTTTCTGCAAAGAGGACAGGACAACTGCACCTTAATGAAGTGAGGATGAATGGAGTCATGCATCGCGAGATTTTGGGCAACAACCTTCTTCCCTCAGTAAGAGTATTAAAGAAGGGTCGTGGCTGGGTCTTCCAGCATGAAAATGACCCAAAATACAACTAGCCAGGACAACTAAAGAATGGCTCCATAAAAGGCATTTCAAGGTCCTGGAGTTGCCTAGTCAGTCTCCAGACCTGAACCCTATAGAAAATATTTGGAGGGAGCTGAAACTCAATGTTGCCCAGAGACAGCCCTAAAATCTGAAATATCTGGAGAAGATCTGTATGATGGAGTTGGTCAAAATCCCTGCTGCAGTGTGTGTAAACATGGTCAAGAACTACAGGAAACTTTTCAGCTGATTGAACTCCTCACTGCAGTTCAGCGCTGTAAACTGAAAAGAGTGATTACACTTCTCTGAGTATATAGCCAGCTGTCTTGTAGAGCAGTCACATCAGTGACTGCTGATGTAACTGTCATAAAAATGATCGCTGTAGGACAATCAGGATTATGTCATCAGGGCGGACAAGTGAGGGATATGGTTGTTTTTTATTTTTTATTTTTACAGGCGGCAATGGCTTCAGCAGATTAGGCGTTAGGTTAGTATATGGTGTTTTTATTTTTAAATACATTTTTAAAACCGTGTAGACTTTTATTTCTAAAACTTACTATGGGGTTAGCCCTCCATTAATAATCTTGGCTTCATGTCACCTGCCAATACAAGGCTGACATGAACCCTAACCCTATTACCCCACTTGCCACCGCACCAGGGCAAGTGGGAAGAGCAAAGCTAAGTGCCAGATTTGACACATCTTATGGATGCGCCATTTCTGAGGCCACTGAGTACTGATATTATTGGTCCCTTCTCTGGCTCTTAATATCAGATCACAGCTGTCTGTTTAGCCTTTGCTGGTTAGATTTTATAGGGGAACATCAATTTTTTTTCTGGGGTCCCCCTGTAATTTAGCCAGTAAAGGCTAAGCAAACAGCTATGAGCTGTTATTAATACCCAGGGAACATATATTTGGCTAATGGCCCCTTCCCTGGCTAGTAATATCAGCATCTAGTGGTTGGCTTTCCCTCTGCTGGTTATGAAAATGACATGAGAGCCAATTCCATTTTTTTTATTTAATTCTTCATTTTATTTCATTTATAAGAAATCCCATGCCCACTGGGCTTATTTTTGATGCTGCGTAAACTCACCTGCAGCATGTCAATCTCTGTAGTGAAGATGCTAGTCTCCGCTGCAGATTTTGACTGATTGAAATGTCACTACATGTGGTGGATGTACTGATACTAGTTTTTGATACAATAGGTTTTTCTATTGTATCAAAAACTTATTTCATGCAATAAAATGCTAATTAATTATGTAAAAATCATACAATGTGATTTTCTGAATTTTTTTAGATTCTGTCTCTCACAGTTGAATTGTAACTCCGATAAAAATTACAGACCTCTCCATTTTTTGTAGGTGGGAAAACTTGCAAAATAGGCAGTGTATTAAATACTTATTTTCCCCACTGTATATAATCAATATTGGCTTAAAGGAGTTTTCTGGTCTAAATTGATAAGTCTGCAGTCATTCTGTGAGACTGCAGACTTAGGAAACCCCCAGCGCACACACTTTGCACTGTGAGTATTCACTAGTTTCTGATTCGATAACGAGACATTTTTTCAGAGATTCACTCTGCACTGTTGGAACGCTTGTCTCATTAAGGCAGAGGTTGATGGCGCAGGTGCAGGCCCTAGAGGAGGTGGAGGAGGCAGAAGCAGTGGAGAAAGTGTGAAATGCAGCCTTGGGGATTCCAAGACTTGTGGAGCAGCCCCTTCCCCATCTGCTCCCACAGCTACCAGAGTCACCCAGTGCCCTTCCAGCGAGATTTAACGCCCCTGGCCTTGCTTACTCACTCGCCCAGGTGTCTGTGGTGAAATGCACCCTAGCAGACATAGATTTAGTATAGGAATAGGTGATGTTGTCTGCGACATGCTGGTGTAGCGCAGGCACAGATTTCTTAGAGAAGTAATGGCAACTGGGCAACTGGTACTTGGAGATTGCGATGGCCATCAGCTTTCAAAAACCGTCTGTATCTACCAGGCGGAAAGGCAGAATATCCCCGGCCAACACATTGGAGGTGGTGGAGTTCAACCTCTTAGCTTTGTCGTGTGTAGGAGGAAACAATCTTTTACGTGACCACAGCTGCCGGACCAAGGGCTGGCTGCAGTGCTAAAAGAGGACGGAGTAGGGTGAACCGGAAAAACTGCTGGATCGTGAGTGAGGTGCAGGCAGAGATGTTACAGTGGTTGAGAAAGATGTGGTGTGCTTGTTCTCTTAGATAGGTCAAAAACAGCAGGCATGTCCACTTCTGTTACAGATGACGGGAGCTCACTCAGTCTAACTGGAGTGGGTAAACAACTGGAGGTTATGCGGTCAGAGACCTGCGTGGCTGGTAACAGAGAAGGAGGAAGAAGTAACAGATGCGGTTGGTGGGGCAGCGGATGGCTGTTGATGTCTGCTGATCCGCATTCTATCACAATGAGATTGCCAGAGCAATGCATGTTGATTGCACATGTGAAGGTTCATGCATGTAGTAGTCAAATTATTGCACTTTTTCCCTCTACTGAGTTTTTTTTGGCAAAGTTGGCAGATAATGTGAGTTGGCTCATCCTTTGTGGTGTCAAAAGAGGCCCAGCCTAGGCAACCCTTGCCGCCTCTGTGAACAGCACACCCATGAGAGCTGATGGCCGCAGCCACAGTATCCTCCTCATCTTCCTCCTCTTCCACCTCCTCAGATGACCTACTACTGACTGTGTGCCTCTGGTTTCATACCAAGTGTGATCTACAACCTCATCATCATCCTCTCTATCCTCCCATTCCTCGCCCTAGGAGTCACCCTCCTCCTCTTCCTGCCCTGACACAACAGTACAGTCTGCGTGAGCCTCAGGTATCTGAGTCTCCTCAGTACCACCTCCCACCATCCAGTAACTAGGTTCAGGATACTGATACTACTTTGTCCTGCCCCAGATCCAACCTAAAAAAAATTTGGCACTGGTGCAGAAGCTTTCCTCCTTTTGAGTCTGTGAATCTTTGGAGCCGACTTCTGACATCCATGGCATAAAATGTGTGAACAGCTCTGCAGACTCACCCATCTGTGGTTCCCTACAGTCAGCACATGCTCTTTCTGGCCCTCATCTACAAGGCATACCTCTGTGCGGCTGCCAAAGAAAGGAAGTAGAGTAATCCGTCCAGTAACGGAAGTTGTTAGCTGTCTTTGGATAGGACGTAACGGTGTTGGTTTACTAGTGCTTTCACTAACATTAACACCTATCCCACGTACACCTTGAACACCAAGCCTATTCCCCCTTCCACCACACCACGACCTCGCTTTTTCCCACTGATGTTGCTCAGATAGTGTGGTTGGAACACGCTATTAGCAACAAAAAATTAGATTTTTTACTGTGGATGAGGCCTGTATTAAATAGAATATTTGCTCCAAACAATTTCAAACTGAGATCTAGCCTGCTGTATCACCTTAGTAACAGAAGAAATTATTTTTTTACTGTGAATGAGGCCTGTATAACATAGAATTTATACTCCAACAATTTCAAATTGAGATCTGGCCTCCTGTATCACGCTAACAGAAATTTTTTTTTTACTGTGGATGAGACCTGTATACAACAGAATATATGGTCCAAGAAATTTAAAACTGAGATTTAGCCTATGGTATCACCTTAGCAACAGAAGAAATTATTTTTTTTACTGTGGATGAGGCCTGTAGAACATAGAATAACATAGAATATATGATCCAAACAATTTCAAACTGAGATCTGGCCTACTGTATCACATTAGTAACAGAAGAAATTTTTTTTTTACTGTGGATAAGGCCTGTATAACATAGAATATATGCTCCAAACTATTTCAAACCGAGATCTGGCCTACTGTATCATGTTAGTAACAGAATTTTTTTTTTACTGTCAATGAGGCCTGTATAGCATAGAATATATTCTCCAAACAATTTCAAACTGAGATCTGGCATACTGTATCACGTTAGTAATAGAAAAAATATTTTTTTTACTGTGGATGAGGCCTGTATTAAATAGAATATATACTCCAAACAATTTCAAACTGAGACCTGGCCTATTGTATCACGTTAGAAACAGAAAAAAAAATTTTTTTTTACTGTGGATGAGGCCTGTATAACAGAGAATTTATGCTCCAAACAATTTCAAACTGAGATCTGGCCAACTGTATCACATTAGCAACAGAATTTTTTTTTTTTTTTTACTGTGGATGAGGCTTGTATACAATAGAATATATGCTCCAAGAAATTTCAAATTGAGATCTAGCCTGCTGTATCACCTTAGTAACAGAAGAAAATATTTTTTTTTTACTGTGGACGAGACCTGTATAACATAGAATATATGCACCAAAGAATTTCAAACTGACATCTGGCCTATTGTATCACATTAGTAACAGAATTTGTTTTTTACTGTGGATGAGACCTGTGTTAAATAGAATATGTGCACCAAACAATTTCGAACTAAGATCTTCCCTGCTGTATCATGTTAGTCACAGAAAAAGATAGATGATTTTTTTACTCTGAAAGAGCTCCGCATACAACTGAATATTACCACAACAAATTGATAAACTGAGATATGGCATGCTGTATCACATTTGTCACAGAAAAAAACAATTTTTTTTACTTTGCATGAGCTCTGCATACAGCTGAATTTCACCGCCACAAAATGACAAGCTGAGATATGGCGTGCTGTGTCACGTTTGTAACAGGCAAAATTAGATTTTTAAAGGTGTACTTCGAGCATTGAGCACAATTAAAGCAGTGCACAACAGAATTCTATGCTGAAATGTGCCCTGCTGTCTTTGTCTGGACCTCACTAATGGCACAAGAAAAATATCTTCTGGAAGGTCGATTTCACAGCCACACAGGACACTAGCTATCTAAACTATCTGACTTATAAGCAACTGCCTAGTTAACTAGCAAAAATCTCTCAGTATCCAGGAGCAGACCAGTCGCATCGTCTATGATCTGTTATACTGACAAAACGGTGCTAAAAGAACATGACTGCTCTTTATATAGAGAGGGACGTGTGATTTCAGAAGCCATTGGCACAAGCCCTTGTGTCTGGACATTGTGGATTGTTCCTGCACCCTGATTTGCCTGCATTTTTGCCACGATTTTGCTGCATTTTTTGCCTGCGTATTTGTCACAATTTTGCCTGTGTTTTGCCACTAATTTGATGCAATTTTGCTGTATTTTTGCTGTGATTTTGCAGTTGATTTTGCGGTGTTTTTTGCCGCAATTTTGCTGCATTTTTGTTGCGTTTTTTACTTTGTTTTTGCTGAGAGTTTGCTGCATTTTTGCCACAATTTTGCCTGCGTTTGTACCGCGATTTTGCCTACCTTGTTGTTGCAAATTTTGTTGCATTTTTTTGCTGCATTTTTTGCCTGCGATTTTGCTGCGTTTTTTTGCCACGCTTTTACTGAGTTTTTGTCGCAATTTTGCCTGCGTTTTTGCTGCAATTTGTTACAGTAAATACAAAGTGGATGGGATTTATAGAAATGCCATGCCCACTGTGCTTCTATTAGCCGCCACGTAAACTGGCACTAGTCTCCGCAACAGAAATTCCCTCATAGAATGGATAGGATGTAGTAACTCCACAAGTGTTCAATGAACACATGTGGATTTACCTGCGGGATCAAACACAAAGCTTTGGACGAAATGAAAATATGCTGCGTTCAAAGCACTGCAATAGTCTGATAATGGGCGCATACCCTAAAGATATTTGAAAAAAGAAACCTGGACATCGCTTTAATCCTGAGATTACCGTCAGACCTGGGATGAGTATTTTCGCTGCGTTCAAAATGCTGCATTCCAATGCTGCACTTGTTTTGTCAGTACTTGTGGATCCACCACATGTAGTGACATTTCAATCAGTCAAAATCTGCAGCAGAGACTAGCATCTTCACTGCAGAGATTGACATGCTGCGGGTGAGTTTACGCAGCATCAAAAATAAGCCCAGTGGGTATGGGATTTCTTATAAATGAAATAAAATGAAGAATTAAATAAAAAAAATGGCATTGGCTCCCACATCATTTTCATAACCAGCAGAGGGAAAGCCAACCACTAGATGCTGATATTACTAGCCAGGGAAGGGGCCATTAGCCAAAGATGTTCCCTGGGTATTAATAACAGCTCATAGCTGTTTGCTTAGCCTTTAGTGGCTAAATTACAGGGGGACCCCAGAAAAAAAATTCATGTTCCCCTATAAAATCTAACCAGCAAAGGCTAAACAGACAGCTGTGATCTGATATTAAGAGCCAGGGAAGGGGCCATGGATCCTGGCCCCCATCGAGGCCAATAATATCAGTACTCAGTGGCCTCAAAAATGGCGCATCCATAAGATGTGTCAAATCTGGCATATGCCTCGCTCTTCCCACTTGCCCTGGTGCGATGGCAAGTGGGGTAATAGGGTTGGGGTTCATGTCAGCCTTGTATTGGCAGCTGACATGAAGCCAAGGTTATTAATGGAGGGCTAACCCCATAGTAAGTTTTAAAAATAAAAGTCTACATAGTTTTAAAAATGTATTTAAAAATAAAAACACCATATACTCACCTAACACCTAATCTGCTGAAGCCATTGCCACCTGTAAATATAAAAAATAAAAAACAACCATATCCCTCACTTGTCCGCCCTGATGACATAATCCTGATTTTCTCACAGCGATCATTTGTATGACAGTTACATCAGCAGTCACTGATGTCACTGCTCTACAAGACAGTCGGCTATATACTGAGAGAAGCGTAATCACTCCTGTCAGTTTACAGCGCTGAACTGAAGTAAGAGAGGTCACTGGAGTTCAATCAGCTGAAAGCTCTGGTGACCTTACTTACGACACCACTGCTGTGTGAGAATTTTCTCATGCGGCAGTGAGGTATGTGAGGTCACATGAGCTCATCAGCTGATGAATTCATGTGACCTCTCTCATGCAGCTCATCGCGATACACTATGGGGGTGATAGTGCACCTGTCAATTGTAACATCCCTGGTGGCGTGCTGCCACCTCCCACCATGCAAGACCGCCATCTTACCTATTAGTCCTGGCTGCACACTTTGCTCCAGTAACGGCTGTGTGCATGTCTCTTGTCTGACTGCTTAGGGCGGTGGCACTGTTACTGCCTGATTCTTTAACTTACAGTGTGCGCAGTCCTAATGCTTCCCCAGCCTATTGCTGTGAGTCACTGGATACTTAAACCCCCTCCACCCAGTAGGAGGTGCCTGAGCAACACTTTCTTTCAGTGTGTCCTGTCCTGTATCTTGTCTGTTTCCGCCACCCTGGGGGCTGAGTACCCAGGCCTGTTACCTGTATCTGTGACTTCTAGTCTGTTCCGCCACCCTGGGGGCTGAGTTCCCAGGCTCGTTCCTGTATCTTGTTCCTGGTTCAATTCTTGTCTGAACAGTGTCCTAGCCCATTCCTTGTTTGTCTCTATGTTCGTATCTTCCCTTTTCCTGCAGTGTCTGAACCTGCACCTAACTCCAACTTGTTGTCTTTGTACTTCTGTGTGTGAGTTTAGTGTCCACTCACTACTTCATTATGTGTATCTGCTCTGCTTGTCTACCGCACCTGCGGTTTTGCTCTGCTCTGCTTGTCTACCGCACCTGCGGGTTTTGCTCTGCTTGTCTAACGCACCTCGGGTTTTGCTCTGCTCTGCTTGTCTACCGCACCTGCGGGTTTTGCTCTGCTCTGATTGTCTACCTCACCTGCGGGTTTTGCTCTGCTCTGATTGTCTACCTCAACTGTGGGTTTTGCTCTGCTCTGCTTGTCTACCTCACCTGCGGGTTTTGCTCTGCTCTGCTTGTCTACCGCACCTGCGGGTTTTGCTCTGCTCTTCTTGTCTACCGCACCTGCGGGTTTTGCTCTGCTTTGCTCGTCTACCACACCTGCGGGTTTTGCACTGCTCTGCTTGTCTGCAGCACCTGCAGCTTTGTTCCTTTATCCCTGTACTGGTCCCTATCCTGCCTGCGTTCCTACCTTCCAGTACCCACCTGTCTGTATACCAGCCGTTCCTGCCAGTACCCACCTGTTTGCATACCTGCCATGCCTGCCAGTACCCACCTGTCTGTATACCAGCCATTCCTGCCAGTACCCACCTGTCAGTATGCCAGCCTAACCTGCCTGTTCCTGAATTCCCCGGTGTGGGTCAACTGCTGTGACCGGGGTCTGACCTGGAGTAGCACCTGGTCCCTCTGCTCGGTTCCTCCCTGGTTCACGGAGTTGACTGAGCCGACGTGCGACCGTGGACGGACAGAGTTGATACTTAGTCACGCCCCTCCAGGCACTCCTCGGTTCATGGTCCAGTAGGATCACTAACCACGCTCACGTCAGTCAGTCCGGGCGTGAGCATAACATCATTGTTATAGCTACCTGATAGCACAGTCACATCTCTGGATGTGGCTGTGCAATCAGTGTGATCTCCGTGGGACACTCGATATAACCTGGACTACGGCGGATAGGTGAGGATTAAGGTGGTTTATTATTTTTTATTTATTACAGGAGATGAGGGCATCGGGGATTAGGCGATAAGGTGAGTATATGGTGTTTTTTATTTTTTATTTTTACAGGGGATGAGAACATCGGCGATTAGGTGTAGGTGAGTATAATATGTTTATTATTTTTATTTAAATAATTATTTATGAATTTTACCTTTTTTTTTACTTTCTCTGTGCAAACGCCGGTTGATTAGATATTACTCCTCCCATCAGCGGTGCTTGCACTCCTTGTTAATAGTGCAAGGAGTAGCAACGGCTACTATATTGAGGCAGCAGAGTTACTCTTGACTCCATGTGGCCTCTATTCAGCTGTGTCCTTTTTTTCAGAGGTGCACAAACCTGAGTTCGAACACACTTTTATACATGCCTAAAAAGATGGACAACGCCGGATGATAGACCAGACAATGTCCAAAGTGACTCCATCTGTCTCATTGTAGAGAATCTTCCATCAGGGGTTCCGTCTGATTCACGTCTTTCAGAGTTTTACACAGAATTCCTGGTGTAAGTTCTCAGCGTAGAGAGCAAGATAAGTGTCTGCCAAGCCTTATTGTGATGTTTGGGAGGCAGAATGAACAAATCAACAGCAGGTGAAGAATTGGCTTTATTTATTTTTTCCCCGTTCCTCATGTGATATAACTGATTAGACGACTTTATTCTTCAGGTTGGTGTGATTACAGCGGTGCCAGATTTATACAGTTTTTTTATGCTTGGATGCGGTCACACGCTAAAAGCTGCTTTTTTTTGTTGCAAAAAATGCATCGTCATATTTTGACAGCTATAATTTTACCATATTTAGGCTGACAGAGTCATGTAAGGGCTTGGGAGGGAGAATGAACAAAAACCAGCAATTCAGTAATTGTTTTTTAGTTTTTTTTTATGCCATTCTTTGTGTGGTGAAATTGATAAGGCATCTTTATTTTTTGGGTCAGTACGATTGCAGTGATATCACATTTATATCATTTTTTTGTTTTGACACTTCCACACAATAAAAACTATTTTATAGGAAAAAAAATATTTGTGCATCACTTTATTTTGAGAACTATAACTTTTTTATTTTTTGAGCGGTATGGTAGCTTGTTTGTTGTGGGATAAGATGATGTTTACAGCAATGCCATGTGTATTTACATTCGTCTTTTTGATTGAGTTTTATTTTTACTTTTTGTTCAGAGGTATGAGGAAAAAGCATAGTTTTTTGCCTTGTTTTTTTTTTTTTTATGGTGTTCATTAACGGGGTTAACAAGTGGGACTGTTTTATTGGTTGGGTTGTTCCGGATGCGGCAATACCAAATATGTGTACTTTTTTTGTTTAGTTTTTCTTTTATAAACATATTTATTTATGGGTACAATTTATATATATATATATATATATATATGTATATATATATATATATATATATATATATACAGTACAGACCAAAAGTTTGGACACACCTTCTCATTTAAAGATTTTTCTGTATTTTCATGACTATGAAAATTGTACATTCACACTGAAGGCATCAAAACTATTAATTAACACATGTGGAATTATATAGTTAACAAAAAAGTGTGAAACAACTGAAAATATGTCTTATATTCTAGGTTCTTCAAAGTAGACACCTTTTGCTTTGATAACTGCTTTGCACACTCTTGGTTTTCTCTTGAGCGGTGTTCGAGCCGTTCGGCGAACACGAACAATTTGAAAAAAATTCGGCTGTTCAAGGTTATGTTCGATAACTGTTCGTGCACCAAAATCATAACTGGATTTTTTTCTCAGTAATGCTGAAAATTAATGCTAATACGCAGTTTGAGTGTACAGCGGGGCGGGGGGAGGGGCAGGGATCTGTAAGAATGTACCATAGAATCATAGAATGGTAGAGTTGGAAGGGACCTCCTGGGTCATCTGGTCCAACCCCCTGCTCAAAGCAGGATTCACTAAATCATCTCAGACAGATGTCTGTCCAGCCTCTGTTTGAAGACGTCCATTGAAGGGGAACTCACCACCTCTCGTGGCAGCCTGTTCCACTCATTAATCACCCTAACTGTCAAAAAGTTTTTTCTAATATCTAATCTGTGTCTCCTCCCATTCAGTTTCATCCCATTGCTTCTAGTCTTTCCTTGTGCAAATGAGAATAAAGATGATCCTTCTACAATGTGACAGCCCTTGACATATTTGTAGACAGCTATTAAGTCTCCTCTCAGTCTTCTTTTTTGCAAGCTAAACATTCCCAAATCCTGCAACCGTTCCTCATAGGACATGGTTTGCAGACCAGTCACCATTCTGGTCGCTCTTCTCTGAACTTGCTCCAGTTTGTCTATGTCTTTTTTAAAATGTGGTGCCCAAAACTGTACACAGTATTCCAGATGAGGTCTGACCAAAGAGGAGTAAAGACCGATAATTACTTCACGTGATCTAGACTGTATGCTTCTGTTAATACATCCCAGAATTGTATTTGCCTTTTTTGCTGCTGCATCACACTGTTGACTCATGTTCAGTCTATGATCTATTAGTATACCTAAGTCTTTTTCACATGTACTGTTGCTTAGCTCTATTCCTCCCATTCTGTATATGCTTTTTTCATTTTTATTGCCCAGATGTAGTACTTTGCATTTTTCCCTGTTAAAAACCATTCTGTTGGTTGCTGCCCACTGCTCCAGTTTATTTAGGTCTTTTTGAATCCTCTCTCTCTCTTCTCTAGTATTAGCTATCCCTCCTAGCTTTGTGTCATCAGCAAATTTAATCAGTTTACCCTCAATTCCTTCATCTAAATCATTGATAAAGATGTTGAACAATACAGGTCCCAGGACGGAGCCCTGTGGTACCCCACTTGAGACATTCATCCAGCTGGATGTGAAGCCATTTACAACCACCCTTTGAGTCCGATCACTAAGCCAGTTATGAATCCACCTAACAGTTGCCTGGTCCATTGCATACTTGGTCATTTTTTCAATAAGGATGGTGTGAGATACTTTGTCAAATGCTTTGCTGAAGTCAAGATATACTATATCTACAGCATTTCCCTGATCCACCCAGTCAGTGATTCTGTCATAGAAGGAAATTAAGTTAGTCTGACATGACTTGTTAGTTACAAACCCATGCTGACTCTGGTTAATCACTTCATTCTTATCCATGTACTTACATACATGTTGTTTAATAATTTGTTCAAAGATCTTTCCTGGTATAGAAGTCAGACTCACCGGCCTATAGTTCCCTGGGTCCACCTTCTTCCCCTTTTTGAAGATAGGAACAACATTTGCTCTTCTCCAGTCTTCTGGGACTTCTCCTGTTCTCCAAGAATTTTCAAAGATTATGGAGAGTGGTTCTAAAATTTCTTCTATGATCTCCTTCAGTACTCTGGGGTGTAATTCATCTGGACCTGGAGACTTGAACTCATTTATGTTAGCTAAATATTCCCTCACAATCTTTCTGTTTACAGATAACTTGGATTCCTCTATTCCTCTAAAAGGACAGTGAAGATCAGTTGATGTTACATTTTCTTTCTGAGAGAAAACAGATGCAAAATAGGAATTAAAAAGTTCGGCCTTCTCAACATCCTCTCTTACCATTTCTCCATTTTCATCCTGTAAAAATCCTATAGCATCTTTGACTTTTCTTTTACTTTTGACATACCCCCAAAATCCTTTTTTATTGCTTTTGACATCTCTTGCAAGCCTTAATTCATTGTCAGCTTTAGCTAACCTGATACGTGCCCTGCAGGATCTGCAGACTGCATTATAATCTTCTTTAGATATGCCTCCCTCTTTCCATTTAATAAACATTTCTTTCTTTCTTTTTAGCATGTGTTTAAGTTCTGTGTTCATCCATCCTGGTTTCCTTAAATGCTTCCCATTCTTCCTACTTTTCGGGATTGTTAACGATTGTGCTTTGAGAATCTCATTTTTAAAAATTTCCCATCCTTCCTGGACATTTTTGTCCTTAAGGACATCCAGCCATTGGATCCCTCCTATTCTCTTTCTGAGTCTCTTAAAATCTGCCTTTCTAAAATCTAACCTTGAAGTTTGAGTCTTCACATGTCTTCCTCCTCTAGTTATCCAAAATTCTATAATAGCATGATCGCTGCCTCCTAGCGTCCCAGCCACCTTTACCTCCTCAACCATTTCCTCCCTGTTTATAAGGATTAGATCCAAAGTAGCAGATCCCCTTGTTTTCTCCCCTACCTTTTGGAAGATAAAGTTGTCAGCAAGAGAGGATAAGAATTTGCTTGACCTGTTAGTTTTACTTGAGAGAGATTCCCAACAAATGTCTGGATAGTTGAAATCTCCCATGACCACTACGTCATATTTTTTGGAGAACTTGGTCATTTGATACATAAAGAGTTCATCCATATCTTCAGCTTGCCCAGGTGGCCTGTAGTAAATGCCTACAATGGTGTCCTTTCCGTTGTTCTCTCCTTGTATTCTTACCCAAACAGTTTCCACAGAACTCCCAGTCTCTGAAGCTTCAATCTCTGTGCAGATATACGCTTTTCTAACATACAATGCGACACCTCCTCCTCGTTTATCAAGTCTGTTTCTTGCAAATAAGTTGTATCCTTTTAGCCTTTTATTCCAATCATGTGTATCGTCCCACCAAGTCTCAGTGATTCCAATGACATCATATTCCTTTTCCTGCATTAGTAGTTCCAATTCTCCTTGTTTGTTGCCCATGCAACAAACAAGGATTTCTGCAGAAATAATGAAGATCTCCATTTTTTTTTCTCTTTCCCGCATTTACAGTGGGGAGGCCTATCAGCAGCGCACACACGGAGCGAACTGCTTTTTTTCACACAAGCAAGGGCATGTGTCATTGGCAGTGTATATCACATGTCCTTGCCCTATAGGACCCAGCCATTTTCCCCGTCGCCACCATTTTCTCACTGCTGCAGCTGCGTGTTAGACGGCACCGCTGTTGCTGTGTGCGCTATACTTTGTTAATTTCAAGCCAATTTTCGCACAAATCTACAGATAGCTTGGGAGTAGGGAATAGTTGTGATTGCAGTCCTTTTAAGGACTAGGTTACATCATTTCCTACGACTTTTATCAGGCAGGTCTGTGCTCTTAACCCTCCGTCAGGGGCAATATGTTTCATAACGAGTTTAGGGGCATTGTGCCTGTCAAGCACAGGCTAGAAAATTGGCTATATTTTCCTTTTTTTAAAATTTCAATGCTCTAAAAGTGATTAGTTACCTTAATAGGAATGTAATAAATGAGAATACACATAAAAATGTTTACTAACCAGAAAAGTAATATGTTTCAAAGTGCACACATTTTGCTACTTGCAAAAAAACCCGACAGTTTTCTTCAAAAACTATTATTAAACCTAAAATTTAGATAAGCAAAATAAATTATAAGGTTGCTGAAATAGTACTGTGCTCAAAATCAGTCACTATCAGATGTTAGCTGTTTACCTGTAAAAGTACACTTGCAGAGCAATGAGCATGATTTGCAGATCATTTCTGCATGAGACAGGTAAATAGCATTTTTGCAATTTTTACATGCATAATTTGAGAGTCTCCTGAGTCCTGTTTCTACAGTGCAGGTGTTGCATCTCTGTCTTTTGGGTGGTGGTGGAGCTGGTGATTCTTAGCGTTCATATTCTGTGCGAAATTTTCTCAGCCGCATTTGCATGCTAGAGGGTATTCCAATTATTTTCACACTTCTTCTGCGAAGCTCTGCAATGACCAGTTCATGAGCCAATGTTTTTAGATAGAGTCTTCTACGCTGTGATCCCAGCTGGTTTCCTAAGTAAATAACTTGAGAATTTATTCCTGCCACATTTAGCATAGTGAAAAAAATTACCATTGGCCAGCGCCTGACATTTATGCACACGCTGAAAGTAGCACACATCTGATCTGCAGTGTCTACACCACCCTTGGTTTCGTTGTAAAATGTTATCATTTCCAGCTTATTTTGTGCTTCAGACCGAGGATCGATCGCATCATCATCATGAAGCGAGGATACAAGAATAACATTTTTGTTCTTGCGTGGGACATAGGACACTAAAACTTTGCCTTCACTAAATCCAAGCATACTGTGGTATTGTTCTCTCCCTTTCACATTGATAAACTGTGGCGGCAATTGTGTTTTATTTTTTCGCACAGTACCCACATATGATATTTTTTTGGATTTCAAAAAATCAATCAAACCCACATCAGAAAACCAGTTATCTGCAGTTATATTTCTCCCCGAACCATACAAAGGCTCAGCCATTCGCTTTACCACCTCACTCGGTGTGTTGCTTACACAATATGGACCTGCTGGCTGTTTCCTCGCATAAACTTCCATATTGTAGGTGTAAGTAATCCTGGAATCAGCAAGGGAAAAAAAATTTAGCCCATATTTGTTTGGTTTAGATGGGATATATTGCCGAAAGCCACATCTACCACAAAATCACGGGAGCATTTCATCAATAGTGACATTTTGACCTAGACAATAGCTTTTTTGACAGGTTTGCACAAATTTTTCAAATATCTCACGAATCGCAGCAAGCTGGTCATATTTTTTTCGCTCAGTTCTGGTACTTCTGTCGTCAAAACGAAGACACCGCATTATAATTTTGAATCTCTTTATATTCATTACCAAGGAAAATTTCTCAATGCCATCCCCATCTCTACCCCAGAGCTCCTCCAAACTCTGTCGGTTTGCCCTATAGGCGCCTGCAAGATATAGCAAACCAATAAACGCCCTCAGTTCAATTACATCAATAGGGTTGACTTCTCGCTTTCTAATGAAACTGTCCCTTATGGTGTCCATGTACTGATTTGTATATGTCACAATTGTGACCAGAATGTCATCAGTGAATAAACAGTTCCAGCATTCTATTTCATTTTTAGCATTCCTTGCAGTTCCTATGACACCAGGAAGATGGCTCAAAATGTTATGCGAGCGTGTGCGAGAACGTTTAGGGGGTGGCTTTTTTATCCATTTTGTTGTTTTATCTTTGCCCAAATAATATGTTTCTATGTCTTGAGCATCCTCCTCACTCTCTCCATCTTGATCTGTATCAAACACATCTGGACATTCTTCCACATCATCTTCTGAATCAATCTCACTTTCTTTCCCTAAATCTTCTAGCTGTAAGGGGTCTGTCTCATCATCATCAAGCAGTATATTTTGCACTTGCTCAACATGAAGGGCATTTGACAAGTCAAATATTCTCCACGCCATTTCAGAAGAAAAGCTGAAGAAAGAGAGAGAATATTTGTTAGGGCGCAATGTGCCTGAGAAGCACATTCTTATATCTAACAAAACCTTCTATGACAAATCCACAAATTTAGCACTAGCTATTCATAAAACAAGCTAAAAAAACAATTGGGATGAATAAAAACAGCAAATACTAACCATCAAAGGTGTGACGCATTCAGAGGCAATGAGCCTGAGAAGCCAAAACACTGATATCTGATCTCCTGAAGCTCTGCAGCACAAGAGGCTTCTCAGGTTTCACACAGCCTTTAAAGTTAGGAAGATACTGGGAGGAGGGTGTTTCCCAGACAAACCTCTGAAAATAGAGAAATGAAACTAAGTGAGCTGCTCCTGTCAGATCCGTTGCCCCTGAACGAGGGTTAAATAGCTAGGTTGGGAGTAAAGACTAATTGTAATTGCAGTCCTTTTCAGGGCTAGGTTACATCAGTTCCTATCACTTTTATCAGGCAGGTCTGTGCTCTTAAATAGATAGGTTGGGAGTAAAGACTAATTGTACTTGCAGTCCTTTTGAGAGCTAGGTTACATCAGTTCCTATCACGTTTTGCCTGGCTGGTCTGTGCCAGTGCTGTGCAAGTTTTTTTCACAGCATTTGGCTAAATCTAGCAAAGCAAATCCTTTTGGGCCTCTTGACCTGTGTGTTAGTCAGTGGAGTAGCCTATCTGTGTTGCAAGCTACACCACCTGTGTATAGAATACCGATTTTTTTACTGCACCTAGTGAAGAAAAACCTTTTGAGCATAGCATCATTCTATTAGTCCATCTATACTAACCTCCACCAGGTTGCAAATTCAAAATAATTTTTATCTGCATCTAGCTCAGAAAAAATATTTGACTTCAGCTTGTAGCAGTGTGTGGGACTTGTTCTATTAGTCGATCTATACTCACCTCCACCAGGTTGCAAATTCAATATAATTTTTTTCTGCATCTACCTCTGAAAAAATATTTCGGCTTGTAGCAGTGTGTGGGACTTGTTCTATTAGTCCATCTATACTAACCTCCACCAGGTTGCAAATTGAATATAATTTTTTGCTGCATCTAGCACTGAAAAAATATTTTGGCTTGTAGCAGTGTGTGGGACTTGTTCTATTAGTCCATCTATACTAACCTCCACCAGGTTGCAAATTCAACATATATTTTTTCTGCATCTAGTTCTGAAAAAATATTTCGGCTTGTAGCAGTGTGTGGGACTTGTTCTATTAGTCCATCTATACTAACCTCCACCAGGTTGCAAATTCAATATAATTTTTTTCTGCATCTAGCTCTGAACAAAATATTTCGGCTTGTAGCAGTGTGTGGGATTTGTTCTATTAGTCCATCTATACTAACCTCCACCAGGTTACAAATTCAAAATAATTTTTATCTGCATCTAGCTCTGAAAAAATATTTGACTTCAGCTTGTAGCAGTGTGTGGGACTTGTTCTATTAGTCCATCTATACTAACCTCCACCAGGTTGCAAATTCAATATAATTTTTTTCTGCATCTAGCTCTGAAAAAATATTTCGGCTTGTAGCAGTGTGTGGGACTTGTTCTATTAGTCCATCTATACTAACCTCCACCAGGTTGAAAATTCAATATAATTTTTTGCTGCATCTAGCTCTGAAAAAATATTTTGGCTTGAAGCAGTGTGTGGGACTTGTTCTATTAGTCCATCTATACTAACCTCCACCAGGTTGCAAATTCAACATATATTTTTTCTGCATCTAGTTCTGAAAAAATATTTCGGCTTGTAGCAGTGTGTGGGACTTGTTCTATTAGTCCATCTATACTAACCTCCACCAGGTTGCAAATTCAATATAATTTTTTTCTGCATCTAGCTCTGAACAAAATATTTCGGCTTGTAGCAGTGTGTGGGATTTGTTCTATTAGTCCATCTATACTAACCTCCACCAGGTTGCAAATTCAATATAATTTTTTTCTGCATCTAGCTCTGAAAAAATATTTTGGCTTGTAGCAGTGTGTGGGACTTGTTCTATTAGTCCATCTATACTAACCTCCACTAGGTTGCAAATTCAATATAATTTTTTTTTGCATCTAGCTCTGAAAAAAAATTTTGGCTTGTAGCAGTGTGTGGGACTTGTTCTATTAGTCCATCTATACTACCCTCCACCAGGTTGCAAATTCAATATAATTTTTTTCTGCATCTAGCTCTGAAAAAATATTTCGGCTTGTAGCAGTCTGTTGGACTTGTTCTATTAGTTCATCTATACTAACCTCCACCAGGTTGGAAATTCAATATAATTTTTTTCTGCATCTAGCTCTGAAAAAATATTTCGGCTTGTAGCAGTGTGTGGGACTTGTTCTATTAGTCCATCTATACTAACCTCCACCAAGTTGCAAATTCAATATCATTTTTTTCTGCATCTAGCTCTGAAAAAATATTTCGGCTTGTAGCAGTGTGTGGGACTTGTTCTATTAGTCCATCTATACTAACCTCCACCAGGTTGCAAATTCAATATAATTTTTTGCTGCATCTAGCTCTGAAAAAATATTTTGGCTTGTAGCAGTGTGTGGGACTTGTTCTATTAGTCCATCTATACTAACCTCCACCAGGTTGCAAATTCAACATATATTTTTTCTGCATCTAGTTCTGAAAAAATATTTCGGCTTGTAGCAGTGTGTGGGACTTGTTCTATTAGTCCATCTATACTAACCTCCACCAGGTTGCAAATTCAATATAATTTTTTTCTGCATCTAGCTCTGAACAAAATATTTCGGCTTGTAGCAGTGTGTGGGATTTGTTCTATTAGTCCATCTATACTAACCTCCACCAGGTTGCAAATTCAATATAATTTTTTTCTGCATCTAGCTCTGAAAAAATATTTTGGCTTGTAGCAGTGTGTGGGACTTGTTCTATTAGTCCATCTATACTAACCTCCACTAGGTTGCAAATTCAATATAATTTTTTTATGCATCTAGCTCTGAAAAAAAATTTTGGCTTGTAGCAGTGTGTGGGACTTGTTCTATTAGTCCATCTATACTACCCTCCACCAGGTTGCAAATTCAATATAATTTTTTTCTGCATCTAGCTCTGAAAAAATATTTCGGCTTGTAGCAGTCTGTTGGACTTGTTCTATTAGTTCATCTATACTAACCTCCACCAGGTTGGAAATTCAATATAATTTTTTTCTGCATCTAGCTCTGAAAAAATATTTCGGCTTGTAGCAGTGTGTGGGACTTGTTCTATTAGTCCATCTATACTAACCTCCACCAAGTTGCAAATTCAATATAATTTTTTTCTGCATCTAGCTCTGAAAAAATATTTCGGCTTGTAGCAGTGTGTGGGACTTGTTCTATTAGTCCTTCTATACTAACCTCCACCAGGTTGCAAATTCAATATAATTTTTTTCTGCATCTAGCTCTGAAAAAATATTTCGGCTTGTAGCATTGTGTGGGACTTGTTCTATTAGTCCATCTATACTAACCTCCACCAGGTTGCAAATTCAATATAATTTTTTTCTGCATCTAGCTCTGAAAAAATATTTCGGCTTGTAGCAGTGTTTGGGACTTGTTCTATTAGTCCATCTATACTAACCTCCACCAGGTTACAAATTCAATATAATTTTTTTCTGCATCTAGCTCTGAAAAAATATTTCGGTTTGTAGCAGTGTGTGGGACTTGTTCTATTAGTCCATCGATACTAACCTCCACCAGGTTGCAAATTCAATATAATTTTTTTCTGCATTTACCTCTGAAAAAATATTTTGGCTTGTAGCATTGTGTGGGACTTGTTCTATTAGTCCATCTATACTAACCTCCACCAGGTTGCAAATTCAATATAATTTTTTTCTGCATCTAGCTCTGAAAAAATATTTCGGCTTGTAGCAGTGTGTGGGACTTGTTCTATTAGTCCATCTATACTAACCTCCACCAGGTTACAAATTCAATATAATTTTTTTCTGCATCTAGCTCTGAAAAAATATTTTGGTTTGTAGCAGTGTGTGGGACTTGTTCTCTTAGTCCATCTATACTAACCTCCACCAGGTTGCAAATTCAATATAATTTTTTGCTGCATCTAGCTCTGAAAAAATATTTTCTTGTAGCAGTGTGTGGGACTTGTTCTATTAGTCCATCTATACTAACCTCCACCAGGTTGCAAATTCAACATATATTTTTTCTGCATCTAGTTCTGAAAAAATATTTCGGCTTGTAGCAGTGTGTGGGACTTGTTCTATTAGTCCATCTATACTAACCTCCACCAGGTTGCAAATTCAATATAATTTTTTTCTGCATCTAGCTCTGAACAAAATATTTCGGCTTGTAGCAGTGTGTGGGATTTGTTCTATTAGTCCATCTATACTAACCTCCACCAGGTTGCAAATTCAATATAATTTTTTTCTGCATCTAGCTCTGAAAAAATATTTTGGCTTGTAGCAGTGTGTGGGACTTGTTCTATTAGTCCATCTATACTAACCTCCACTAGGTTGCAAATTCAATATAATTTTTTTATGCATCTAGCTCTGAAAAAAAATTTTGGCTTGTAGCAGTGTGTGGGACTTGTTCTATTAGTCCATCTATACTACCCTCCACCAGGTTGCAAATTCAATATAATTTTTTTCTGCATCTAGCTCTGAAAAAATATTTCGGCTTGTAGCAGTCTGTTGGACTTGTTCTATTAGTTCATCTATACTAACCTCCACCAGGTTGGAAATTCAATATAATTTTTTTCTGCATCTAGCTCTGAAAAAATATTTCGGCTTGTAGCAGTGTGTGGGACTTGTTCTATTAGTCCATCTATACTAACCTCCACCAAGTTGCAAATTCAATATAATTTTTTTCTGCATCTAGCTCTGAAAAAATATTTCGGCTTGTAGCAGTGTGTGGGACTTGTTCTATTAGTCCTTCTATACTAACCTCCACCAGGTTGCAAATTCAATATAATTTTTTTCTGCATCTAGCTCTGAAAAAATATTTCGGCTTGTAGCATTGTGTGGGACTTGTTCTATTAGTCCATCTATACTAACCTCCACCAGGTTGCAAATTCAATATAATTTTTTTCTGCATCTAGCTCTGAAAAAATATTTCGGCTTGTAGCAGTGTTTGGGACTTGTTCTATTAGTCCATCTATACTAACCTCCACCAGGTTACAAATTCAATATAATTTTTTTCTGCATCTAGCTCTGAAAAAATATTTCGGTTTGTAGCAGTGTGTGGGACTTGTTCTATTAGTCCATCGATACTAACCTCCACCAGGTTGCAAATTCAATATAATTTTTTTCTGCATCTACCTCTGAAAAAATATTTCGGCTTGTAGCATTGTGTGGGACTTGTTCTATTAGTCCATCTATACTAACCTCCACCAGGTTGCAAATTCAATATAATTTTTTTCTGCATCTAGCTCTGAAAAAATATTTCGGCTTGTAGCAGTGTTTGGGACTTGTTCTATTAGTCCATCTATACTAACCTCCACCAGGTTACAAATTCAATATAATTTTTTTCTGCATCTAGCTCTGAAAAAATATTTTGGTTTGTAGCAGTGTGTGGGACTTGTTCTATTAGTCCATCTATACTAACCTCCACCAGGTTGCAAATTCAATATAATTTTTTTCTGCATCTAGCTCTGAAAAAATATATCGGCTTCTAGCAGGTTGCAAATTCCAAATAATTTTTATCTGCATCTAATCCAGCCAATACTTTTGGGCTAATACCACAGTTTTGCCACTCAGCTCTGCTCGGTTCCCATCCATTGTATTTTATGCAAACAACTCCAGAGTTGTGAATAGGTTAACCACCAAAATGAGTGGAAAAAGGCCTGCTGCTGGTGGAAAGGGGAATAGGCATGTTGGTAAGGGAAAAAAAGGTTGTGTCCGTGGGGTAGGTGTTAAAGCAACAGTAACATCTGCAGAAGAAAGACCATCTTCCAGCCAAACCAAGATGTCTACTTCTTTTAGCAGACAATGTGATAAGATCCCTTTCTTACAGCCACGCCAATCGCTACAAATTCCAGATGAGGCACAAAAACAGCAGGTGCTTCAACAGATATCAAGTACTCCTTTAAGTGGGCTCTCCTCCACCTCAACTTCAACATCACAAATACTCCAGTCCTCAGAGGTGTCACCCCAATTGCACTTGCTTCCTCACAGCTCCCAAGTCTCCAGCTGCCCTTCTGAGTATGGGGTAGAACAGATGGTTGAGTCTGCAGAGCTGTTTACTCATACTATTGCCTGGGAATCAGAGGTCGGCTCCAGAGCGTCTGTGAATCCAGACGAGGAAATGATCGGCACTGATGCCCAGAATCTTTGAGTCGGAACCAGGACCAGACGCAGAAGGTTCTGACCATAATGTAGACCGTTGTTCCCAAACTGTTACTCCTGTTGGTGGAGAAAATGAGGTAGACGATGATGAGACTCAAATACCTGATTGGAGCAACAACTTTAGCTTTTTGTCAGGGCAGGAAGAGGTTGGCTCTGAGGACGACGGGTGTGATAACACACAGGGTGATGATGACGAGATTGGAGATCCCACTTACTGTCAACCCACAGTCAGCCAGTCGATGAGGTCAGCAGAGGAGGTTGGGGAGGATGCTAGTGACGACGAGGTCAGGTTGCGCCTTCCTGGACAGAGACGTAGTACTGGAAGCACGTCAACAACTGCATCCTCAAACACAACTCTGCCTCTGACCACAAGTCGTGGTGGCTCTTCAGGTCGCATGGGTGCAAAGCCTTGCATAGCCTGGGCATTTTGTCAGATCGATAAGCATGACCCAACTCGTGTTATCTGTAATAATTGTCAGCAAAAGCTAAGTAGAGGCCAAAAAATACATAGTTTGAGTACTTCATGCATGAACCGGCACATGGATATGAAGCATAAGTTGCAGTGGGAAGCTCACTGTGCTACAATGCGGCCTAGCCGGCTGGGCCAACCACCGTCTGCCACATATTGTGCATCTGCGGCCTCTTCATCCTCTGTGACTGGGGGGACAGCAGTCACACCTGTTTTGGGATGCAGACCTGCCACCTCTTTACCCGCAACAGCCAGCGTGATTGGTAGGTCATCATTTTCTTTGGAGGTGGAAACACCAGCTGGTGTTCAGCGCTGTTCGACATCGATAGCACAACTTTTGGATCAAGGCAACCTTTCATGCCCATCTGCATCTTCCTCACAGACCGGCAGTTTGCCGGGGACACCATTCTCAACCCCGTCTAAGCACAACAGCCAGCCCTCGGTCCCTCAGATGTGGACAAGTAAAAGACCATTTCCTCCTAGCTATGAGAAAGCTAAGAGGTTGAATTTCACCATCTGCAAGCTCTTGGCTACAGAAATGCTGCCTTTCCACCTGGTGGACACAGAGGATTTTCAAGACCTTATGTCCGTTGCAGTGCCCCAGTACCAGATGCCCAGTCGGCACTACTTCTCAAAGAAAGGTGTGCCTGCGCTCCACCAGCATGTCGCACACAACATCACCGCTTTTTGAGAAACTCTGTGTGTGACAGGGTGCATTTCACCACAGTCACTTGGACGAGTAGGCATGGACAGGGGCGTTACATGTCGCTGACTGGGCACTGGGTAACTATGGTGACAGCTGGACAAGGGGTTGCTGTCCAAGTCTTGCCGTCCCCACGAGTTGTGCGTCAATCCTCTTTATCTCGAAGTTCCTCCACTGTTTCTGCCTCCTCAACCTCCTCTCGGTCCTCCACCTGCACCCAAAGCCTGTCTGGTCATGCCACAAGCTTTCTAACTGTGCAGAAGGGATCCTGCACACTTCCTTACTATGCTGGCAGCAGGGCTCAACGTCATCAGGCGGTTTTTTCTTTGAAATGTCTGGGAAATGTGAGTCACACAGCTTAGGAGTTGTGGTCAGCTCTGGAGAACCAGTTTCATGAATGGTTGTCTCCACTGGACCTGAAACCAGGGAAGGCCGTGTGCGACAATGCTGCAAACCTGGGTGCGGCCCTTCGCCGGGGCAATGTCACACACGTGCCTTGTATGGCTCACGTGTTGAACCTGGTTGTCCAGCAATTTTTAGCACGGTCGCTGTGTGCTCACTTCCGCCGTTCGCATCCCGCAGCTCAGTGACTTACATCTCTACAGAAGTCGTTGGGCCTGCCACTTCACCGGCTAAAATGCGATGTGCCTACTCGGTGAAATTCAACACTGCACATGTTGCAGCGACTGTGGCAAGCACCGAAAAGCCCTGGTGCAATACGTTCTGATGTATAGCCTGTGCCAACGAGATCCAGAGGTGGGGCAAATCACGCTGGAGCAGTGGTCTCAGATCAGGGACCTATGCACCCTTCTGCACAGTTTTGAAATGGCGACGAAGATGTTTCGTGCTGACGATGCCATTATCAGCATGACTATTCTGGCGATTTACATGCTGGAGCACATGTTAAACAGAATTCGGAGTCAGGTGGTGGCACAAGAGGAGGTGGAGGAAGTAGAGGAGGAGGAGTTGTATGCGGAAGGGCTAACATCTGCAAGGTCCAGACGGTCGGCAGCACCAAGGAGACAGGCATGTGAGGGTGGGGGAGATGGTTTTACCAGGGCGCATGGTAGCAGCCAAACTAGTGAGGAAAATGCAGGAGCCCGGGAAGAAGTGGAGGACGAACTGATGGAAGACTCATCAGATGAGGGAGACCTTGATCACATTTCTGTTGTGCGAGGTTGGGGGGAGAGGGCAGAGGAAGGAAGCATGATTGTTACCTCGCCACCAAAATAACAGGGACTTGGTGCTCCTGGATGCGCAAGACACATGAGTGCCTTCTTGCTGCACTACCTGCAACATGACCCTCGAATTAGAAATAATCCTGACTACTGGGTTGCCACACTGTTAGATCCCCAGTACAAAAGTAAATTTGCAGAAATTATTCTTGCCATAGAAAGAGATGCACGCATGCAGGAGTATCAGCAGAGACTGTTGCAGAATCTTACATGTGCTTTTCCCCAAAACACTAGTGATGCACGTAGTGAATCTCACAGTTCCAACTTGCCAACCGTGGGACCGTCGAGTGTTCAGCACTCAAACCGTAACAGAAACACAGTATCTGCTGGTAACATCAATTTTGCGGAATCATTTCACCACTTTTTAAAGCCCATCCTTTGCAAGGCCACAGGAGACAAGAAGTCTGATGTTATGCACACGCCCGGACTGACTGGCGTGTGCGGGTGTTGTGGTTCCACTGGACCATGGACCGGAGAGTGCCTGGAGGGGCGTGACTAAGTATCTGGCCGATCCGACCAAGGTGGCACGACGGCATACGACGCCAGTGCACCAGGGAGAAACCGGGCAGAGGGACTAGGTGCTACTCCAGGTCAAACTCCGGACACGGGGGTTGACCCACACTGGGATTACTGGAACAGGCAGGTTAGGCTGGCACAGACTGGTGGATGTAAGCAAACACGGCAGGTATGCAGATGGGTGGATACAGGCGAGTATGCAGGCAGGGAGGTACTGGCCGAAAGGACGGGCTGGAGCACAGAAAGGTTAAGACCCAGTACAGACTGGGTCACAGAACCGCAGATGCGGTAGACAACCACAGCAGAGAGGGAACGCCCGAAGCGGTGGGCAAGAACAGAGCAGGACGGGGCTGCAGGAGCAGCAAGCACAAGCAGGGCAGGACAGGACTGCCGGAGCAGCGGGCAGAAGCAGGGCAGGACAGGACTGCCGGAGCAGCGAGCAGAAGCAGTGCAGGACAGGACTGCCGGAGCAACGGGCAGAAGCAGGGCAGGACAGGACTGCCGGAGCAGCGGGCAGAAGCAGGGCAGGACAGGACTGCCGGAGCAGCGGGCAGAAGCAGGGCAGGACAGGACTGCCGGAGCAGCGGGCAGAAGCAGGGCAATACAGGACTGCCGGAGCAGCGGGCAGAAGCAGGGCAGGACAGGACTGCCGGAGCAGCGGGCAGAAGCAGGGCAGGACAGGACTGCCGGAGCAGTGAGCAAAAGGGTCAGAGCGGAGCAAGGCTGCCGGAGCAGTGAGCAAAAGGGTCAGAGCGGAGCAAGGCTGCCGGAGCAGTGAGCAAGGAGTCAGAGCAGGACGGACAGGGCTCTGTTCACACGGAACAGACAGGAAGGGAAAGGCAGAGCCAGATACCCACAGGGTATTTGCAGTGAAGTAGCAAGTGGACCACAAACTCACAAACGGGAGTACAGAGACAACAAGCAGGAGTTAGGTACGAGTTCAGACTCTGCAGAAAAAGGAAAGGAACGGACATAGAGGCAAAACAGGTAAAGGATAGGAGAGAGTTCAGACTGGAACTGAGTGTACGGAAGAGACCGACACTGCAGCGGGATACAGGAGCGGGTCTGGGAATACGGCCCCCAGAGAGGCGGGACGAACAGGCAAGGAGCGTGTTCAGACAGGACAGACAAGATACAGGAACGGATCTAGGTAATCGGCCCCTAGAAGGCGGGAGGAACAGGCTAGGAGCGTGTTCAGACAGGCCTGGAAATACAGCCTCCAGGAAAGGCAGCAGGCAAGAGTACACAGACAGGACTCAGTTCAGACACGGGAACTGATACCGCAAGGCAGGAGACATAGACAGGACTCAGTTCAGACACGGGAACTGATACTGCAAGACAGGAGAAATAGACAGGACTCAGTTCAGACAGGAACAGATACCGCAAGGCAGGGACACAAACAGGACTCTGTTCAGACGGGAACAGATACCGCAAGGCAGAGACACAAACAGGACTCTGTTCAGACGGGAACAGATACCGCAAGGCACAGACAGGCAGATCTAGGAATACGGCCCCTAGAAGGCGAAAGAACAGGCAAGAAGCGTGTTCACAAGAACAGACCACAGTTCAGACACAGAACTGGAAAACAGGATAGGACCTAGCATGCCAGAGACAAAAAGCCGACTGACAGGACACAATGCTCAGGCGCCATCTTGAGGAAGAAGGTGGTATAAATACCCAAAGATGGACAGCAATAGGCTGAAGGTGCAACAGGGGCGTGTCCGCAGCAGGTACAAGAAACAGGAAGTTCAGCGGGCGTCGCCCTATGCAGCCAAAACAGACAAACAGACAGCAAGGAGGGAAGCCAGAGAGACATTCTGGACTGGAGATCAAGTGCGCGCTCTTGCACAGTGGGAGATGGACCACCATGCAAGGACGCCGCCAGGTATGTTACATCTGACACATAGTCAACGCCTAGAGACGATGGTACAGGAGTATCTCCAAGTAAACATTGAAGCCATGACTGTGTCACTGGACCCTTGCTCTTTTTGGGCTACCAATCTGGATAAATGGCTGGAGTTCGCCAATTACACCTTGGAGATCTCGTCATGCCCCGCAGCCAGCGTTCTGTCTGAACGTGTGTTCAGCGCTGCTGGTGGTGTGCTGACAGATAAGCGCACGCGGCTCTCCACTGATAATGTAGACAGACTGACATTCATAAAGATGAACAAATCATTGATCCGAAAGGACTTTTCTACCTCTGTGTCATCCTGGGGAGAGTAAAAGCTTAATGATTTGTTAAAATCACCTCACCAACCGTTTTAAGCTTTCAAATTACTAATCATGTTTATCTGTATCTTGGCTGGAAAATAATTTGGGCCTTGTAGCAGTGTACAGTACTGATTCTATTAGGCCATCTATACTAAACTCCACCAGATTTAAAATTACTAATCATGTTTATCTGTATCTTGGCTGGAAAATAATTTGGGCCTTGTAGCAGTTTGCAGTACTGAATCTATTAGGCCATCTATACTAAGCTCCACCAGCTTTCAAATTAATAATAATTTTTAGCTGCATCTAGCCCGGAAAATTATTTTGTGGCTCCTAGATGCGCAAGACACATGAGTGCCTTCTTGCTGCACTACCTGCAACATGACCCTCAGATTGTCAGAATTCAAAATAATCCTGACTACTGGGTTGCAACACTCTTAGATCCCCCACACTCTTCGATCAACCTTTTCATTTTAATAAAGAACAAAAAAATGGTCATTTTTGAAATTATAAGCATTAGCAGGTTATTAGAAACTGAAATCAAACAGTTTTCAACTCAAAACTTTATTCTAGGTGATGTTACATTTGCACATAGGACCCCTTGTTCGAAAGGAGCTTCTAAACTCTCTCGTCCATTGAATTTGTCAGGTTTTGGATGGTTTCTGCTTCAATTGTTTTGCATGAGGACAGAATACCCTCCCAGAGCTGTTGCTTAGATGAGAACTGCCTCCTGCCATCATAAACACTCCTTTTGATGATGCTCCAGAGGTTCTGAATGGGGTTGAGGTCAGGGGAGCATTGGGGTCACACCATAAGTTTGTCCCCTTTTATGCCCATATCAGCCAGAGATGCAGATGTGTTATGTGCAGCATGAGACGGTGCATTATCATGCATGAAAATGATCATGCTGCGGAATACACGGTTCTTCTTCTTGAACCATGGCAGGAAGTGCTGTTTGAGAAACTCCACATACATTATGGAGTTCATCTTTACCCCTTCAGGGATCCTAAAGGGGCCGACAATCTCTCTCCCCATGATTCCAGCCCAAAACATTGCTCCACCTCCTCCTTGTTGGCGCCGTAGCCGTGTTTGCATGGGGTGTCCATCAACCAGCCATCCTCCACTCCATCCATCTGGACCATCGAGCGTTGCACGGCACTCATCGGTGAACAAAACAGTTTTGAAATCAGTCTTCATGTATTGTTTGGCCCACTGGAGCCGTTTCTGCTTGTGTGAAGTGGATAGAGGAGGTCGACAGAATGGCGTATGCACAGCTGCAAACCTCTGAAGGACCCTGCATCTTGTTGTTCGGGGGACGTTGGAGGCACCAGCAGCTTCAAAAACTTGTCTGCTGCTATGACAAGGCTTTTTTGCCGCTGGTCTTTTAACCTGACGTAATTGCCTATAGGAAAGAGTCCTCAATTTTCCCTTATCATCACGCATAGGTGTGTACTGTCAATCAGCTACATACTTCTTGATTGTGCGATGATCAGGATGAAGTGTCTTGGCAATGTTGATTGTAGTCATGCCTTGACCTAAACACTCCACAATTTGTTGCTTCTCAGCAGCCGACACATCCTTTTTCTTTCCCATTTTGGCAGAAAATGTAGGCTGCTTAATAATGTGGGACAGCCTTCTTAAGTAGTCTTGCCTTTTCATTGGACACACCTGCCAAACTAATTAGCACAGGTGTCTGCAATTGCTTAGAGTGATATAAAGAGCCCTGACACACATCACCATCAATGAGTTTAACTGACAAACAAAAAAATTCTTACCTTATCACTCCTAAACACTTTTTGCATAATAATTTGGAGCACAGTGTACATGTGCTTTTCCACAAAACACCAGTGGTTCACGTAGTGAATCTTACAGTTCTAACTTTCCAACCGTGGTCTGTATGGAGTTGTTCAATAAAGGGCCCAAAATTAAGATAACATAGACGGGAGAGGTCTCTATGAATACGAATTCTTAAGTATTTGATACCCTGTGAGGGCCAGGCAAAGGGAAAATTGGACTGGATGGAATCCTGTATGGATTTGGGGAGGGAGACATCGAGGGCCTCAGACTTCGCTGCATTGATTTTAAAATTTGACCATGTAACAAAGTGATCTATTTCAGCCATAACAGCAGGGATGGATATATGTGATTGAGTGATATATACTAGGACATCATCAGCAAATGCAGAGCACTTGTACTTGGTTCCTCCCACCTCAATCCACCTAATATTGGGGTTATGGCGAATTGATGAGAGCAGGTGCTCCGTCACTAGGATGAATAAGAGAGGGGACAGAGGACATCCCTGCCTTGTCCCATTGGTGATTTTGAAAGGTGATGAAAATGTTCCATTTATCTTCAGCCTAGGTGACGTATTGCGATACAGGGCCGTGATTTTGCCTATAAAAGGGTCCCCTAGACCCCTACCCCAAGCTTTTTAAGAGAATAATATATGGCGTGCTAGGAGAATCTATGGAATGCTTTCTCAGCATCCAACGAGAGTATCTAATTACAAATTTTTAACTGCATCTGACTCGCCCCCTGGGCGGTGGGGCACTCGGATCCGGGCAGTAGGGGAACGATGGGAGTAGTAGTGGCAACCCGGTTCCGTGGCTCAGGGTGGTCAGGCCAGTGGTAGTCCATTATGCGCTGATGATTATGTCTGACTATGCCACCCGTGGATTGCGGTTATTAGGAACCGCCGCTGCATGCAGACCGCTGGGGCTGATGAGGTGTGCAGCTAGGGTAGTGTGACTCCCCACGGGAAGAGTGCAGCCCCAGGGCAGTATAATGGATGGTGGGAGTGATGGTGGTGAGAGTCCCAGTACCAGTAGTGCTGGAGGCGCAAAGGAGCACACACAACAGGTTGCAGTCCAGGGCCTTTACTGAAACAGGTAAACTGACCCATAAACAGTCCCGGCTAGGAGGGGAACTGGATGTCTGAGAGCAATGGGGAAATTGGCCCTGGTCAGGGTGAGGGTGTAGGCCTACCGTGCTTTCTGTGCTCCTTCTGGCTATCTCCTCCTTATAGGGTAACAGCCCACGTTTCCGAGCTTTCCGTGTACTCTCGCCTGTATGGCCTGCGACGTGGGTTCCTTTCTGCTCCCTGCCTGGTACGGCTTTACTGGTCCCTTCTGTTGTGGCAGAGCCTCCAGGTTTCTTAGGCCAAGGAACATACAGTCCCCTGCGGACTGGTTATCTGCTGTGGGATGTGGAATCCTCCCAACCTCAGACACCAAAGTCTGGTAAATTAAGTCCATTATCTGCTATGACAGGCTCACTTCGCCTCTTGTCTCTGGCTTGTGGCTCTCCTCCTGCCACACTTCCTCTTAGGTGCAATACAACTTTCTGTCCCTGCTCTGCTCTGGGACAAGTCTCAGTACTGAGACAGGTCATCCAGTTCTCCCTAACCCTGCCCCCAGCACCAGCTTTTATAGGGGCAGCCTTCTCCCCCTACTGGCCTGAGACAGGAGGTACTGCATGCTAATGTTCCCCTGACTAGAGAACCTCCCCCTTGCTCTCAGACACAGCTTTATTAGATTTTGTGGCATCCAGGCAGGGTGACACAATCCCCCCTAGTAAAATTTAGTACTCCGGGACTAAACAGTAAACAAAGACAATATGCATGACTATAAAACATTAACAGACAGACGATGCACAGCTTGAGTTTTTAAGGTCACAGTGTGGTCTGTGACCGGGTGTCCATATCACCAATACAATGGGGAGCCTTAACCAGGTGGGGGTCTGTCCTACCCCAAGTCCTTTACAGTCTTAGTTCATTCCTTGGTTAGGCTCCGAACGCAGTCCATACAAGGTCCCAGTTATAAAAAGTCCATAACCTTCGAGTCTGTACGGCAACTGTAAGGAACTGAAACACACAATTACTAATCACGCAGGTAACTTGGCAAACAATTCAACATTTGGCAACAGGGTTATTAACAATTTTAGCGCGCTCTATATTTTCCAGCGAGCGGGTATCTGCCCCTTTGTGCTCCTGGTTGATCTCCTTAACTCACTGTCTGGTGGTGGACCGACTTGGCTTTCCCCACTAGCGTTAGGGGTACAGCTACCAGCTGGGTGTACAGGTAGGGCAGGCAGCTGTCTGCGGGTTCTTTGGCTTACCGCAGGCATGGCAGGCTCACTGTCAGCAGAGGGTTGACTCTCCTGGGCTGCTGATACAGGCTCTTCTGCCTCTGGAACCGCTTGCTCCTCTTCACCTTCCGGCTCTGGTGTTGGTTGTTGCTGTGCCGGTTGCAGGAAATCCAGGACAGGTACTACTATGGCATCATTTATTCGAGTCCAGGACTGAGGGAACTCTCCGAGAATGGTGCTGATCATTTCTTCCTTGTCCTCTGCGGGTTCAAGGTCACTCTGATCCTCTTCTGCACTACGGAGTTGCTCGGGGCACCTTTTTAGGTGGTCTCTGGAGACGGTACTAGTGGTTTCTCCTCCGTCCTTGGTGATCACGCACACCTTCGGATTGTCGTGGTCAGACTGCAGTACGGTGTAGGGTTCCCTTTCCCACTGGTCGTCCAACTTATGTAGC
Organism: Phyllobates terribilis; assembly: GCF_046119375.1. NCBI lineage: Eukaryota > Metazoa > Chordata > Amphibia > Anura > Dendrobatidae > Phyllobates > Phyllobates terribilis. The sequence continues at coordinate 365,904,154 of NW_027362762.1, read as the reverse complement.
CTTCTCTTTCGCTTCAGGACTTGCTCACCAGGTTCTAGGGGACCAGCAGGGGCGTGTTGGTTGAAGAGTCTTTCTTGCCGTTCTCTCACCTGGGCCAGGCTCCTCTCCACACTCTCCTGTACCTTCTTGTACTGCAGTTGCCTTTCCGTATCCCAGTCCGCATCCGGGGAGGTGTCCTCAGGCGTTAGGACTCCCATCTCCAGGTATACGGGCAGCTTACCTTGTCTGGCTCGCATCAGGTAAGCCGTGGTGCAGTTTGTAGCATTCACCGGGATATGGTTGTATAGGTCTATCAGGTCCGGCAGTTTTTCTGGCCACAGGCTGCGTTCCTCCAGGGGCAACGTCTTCAGGAGGTCGATGACTATATTGTTCATTTTCTCACACATCCCGTTGGTTTGTGGGTGGTAAGGCGTTGTCCGAATCTTCTTACAGCCATAGAGGTTGCAGAACTCTTGGAAGATTTCAGCCTCAAACGCTGGACCCTGGTCTGTCAGGACCTGTTCCGGATACCCGTGTGGACGGCAGAAGTATTGTTGGAAGGCTCTGGCCGCTGTTTGGGCTGTCAAGTCTTTTACCGGGACCACCACAAGAAAACGGGAATAGTGGTCAACGATTGTCAGGGCGTAGATGTACCCTGACCGGCTTGGAGCCAACTTGATGTGGTCTAGAGCTACCAGCTCAAGAGGCTGCGTGGTCACGATGGGCCTCAAGGGTGTCTTCTGGCTGGCACGGTCCTTCCTCCTTAAGTGACAAGGGCCACAGTCTCTGCACCACTTCTCTACAGCCCCTCTCATGCCGACCCAAAAGAACCGTCCTCTTAGCAGGAACTCCAGTTTCTTCCAACTGAAGTGCCCCGCTCTGTCATAGTAAGCCCCCAGGACCATAGCTGCATCCCGCCTTGGGACCACGACTTGCCAGGTCAGCTCGTGCATCCGGTGGTTGACAATCCTTCTGCACAGCTTGCCTTAGTAGAGGAACAGCTTGCTCTTCTCCTTCCAGAGCTGCTTGGCTTCCTCTGGAGCATCCGGATCCATAAGGGCATCCTCCTGGGTCAGCAGATCTTTCACCAGGCGGATGGCAGGGTCACTATCTTGGGTCTCGGCCCAGCTGTGGTGAGGTAGGGGATTGATCATCACGGTTGTTAGATCCTCCTCCTTCACACGGTGGGAGTATTGAGCGGCTCCATACCGGTGAAACGCGAGGAGTTCTACCTCCTCCAGCTCTTCTGGGTTTTCGTCACCTTCAGGTAAGTGAGGCATCCTCGATAGGGCGTCAGCGATGGCATTGGTTTTGCCGGCCCGGTACTTGATCACGAAGTCATAGTTGGAGAGACGGGCCATCCACCGCTGTTCTAGGGCACCCAGTCTTGCATTGTCCAGGTGTGTCAACGGGTTGTTGTCCGTGTACATGGTGAACTTTGCGGAGGCCAGGTAATGCTTGAAGCGTTCTGTCACGGCCCACACCACCGCCAAGAATTCTAGCTTGAAGGAGATGTAATTCTCCGGGTTCCTCTAAGTGGGCCTCAGCTTCCGGCTGGCGTACGCGATCACCCTTTCTCTGCCCTGCTGGTTTTGGGACAGTACTGCTCCCAGTCCCACATTACTGGCGTCCGTGTGGAGAATAAAAGGCTGACCATAATCAGGGTAGGCCAGGATCTCATCCCCCATAAGGGCCATCTTCAACTGGCGGAAGGACTCGTCTTCCGGTTTATCCCACTTGAAGGGCGGCTTTTGGCTCCTCGACTTAGACTGTCCGATTAGGAGGTCCTGCATAGGAGCTGCCTAGTGAACTCGGGATGAACCTTCGGTAGTAGCCTACCAATTTAAGAAACTGTTTCACCTCTTTGATGTTCGAGGGGCTTGGCCAGCTCTTGATTGCCGTGACCTTGTCAGGGTCGGGGGCCACTCTTTCCGCGCTTACCACGTGCCCTAGGTACTGGACCTTTGGTTTCAGCAGGTGACACTTCGATGGCTTCACCTTCAGGCCATAGCCTGCCAGGGCTTCGAACACCTCGGCCAGGTGCTTTAGATGGTCCTCGTAGGTTTTCGAATAGACGATCACGTCGTCCAGGTAAAGGAGTACCGACTCAAAGTTTCTGTGCCCTAGACAGCATTCCATCAGCCGCTGGAAGGTCCCTGGTGCATTGCAGAGCCTGAAAGGCATACAGTTGAACTCGCTCAGTCCCATTGGGGTGGTGAAGGCGGTCTTCTCCATGTCAGCCTCTGCCACAGGAACCTGCCAGTACCCGCTAGTAAGGTCCAAAGTAGAAAAGAAGTTAGCTGATTTTAGTGCGGCTAAAGACTCCTCTATTCTAGGCAGCGGGTATGCGTCTTTATGGGTGATACGGTTGATTTGTCTATAGTCTACGCACATTCTCATGGTGTCGTCCTTCTTTTTCACCAGAACCAAGGGGGTTGCTCAGGGGCTACAGCTATCTCTAATGACCCCAGCTTCTTTCATTTCTTTTAGCATGCCCTTTGCGTTCTGATAATGTGCAGGGGGTACAGGTCTGTGTCTTTCTTTTATCGGTGGGTGGCTCCCTGTGGGGATGTGGTGTTCTATCCCCTTTACCCTGCCGAAGTCTAGCGGGTGCTTACTAAAGACTCTCTCGTACTCCTGTACCACCCGGTAGACTCCTTGTTTTTGGTGCAGGGGAGTGGAGTCAGCACCCACATGGAGTTTCTGGCACCAGTCCTCCTTTTGTTTCTGGGAACCATTACCCTCCGCCTGTGGAGATGGAGGCAAGGGTTCCACGGCCCTGATAGCTTTGTGTTCGACAACAAACAGTTTGGCGAGTGTAGCGCACCTGGGTAAGTGTACTTCCCTCTCCCCAATGTTGAGGATGCGGACGGGCACCCTCCCATGACAGACATCAACCACCCCCCGGGCTGTCAAAATGGTGGGCCTGCTGTCTGAGTACACGGGTTCTACCATGGCTTGGTAGTCTCTACCTCTCAACCCGATTGCAGTCCGACACCAGATCATCATTTCACTTTTGGGAGGCATGGAAATGGGGAATGGGTCACTCAGTCTTACGCTACCGATCTCACCACAAGACAGTTCTACCTGCTGCCGTCTCATCAGGGCTTTTATCTCCTTGTTGAGGACTCTCTGTTGGCTGGAACTAGCATTCACCACCACCTGTTGTAGAATTACACTTACTTCTGAAAGACAATTTTCAATCACGTTAGTACCCACAGTTATTTTAGGGTGACTTTCACGACGGTCAATGTCCACAATAATCACTCCCTGTGCCGGCAGTTCAACTTTACCAATTTTAATGGTCATCTCCTTGAACCCCATCTGTGGCACAGGTAAGCCATTACTGGCGATGATGCTCAAGTTACTGTCTGGATACCGTGTGATATCAGCATCAGTCCAATACTGCTTAAAAAGTACATAAGGGATAGTGGTTACTTACGACCCAGTATCCAGCAAGGCGCTCATGAGGATACCGTCCAGCACCACGGGTAAAACCGGGTGCCCCCCAACGTACTTATTACGCCAATTATAAGGGCCTGGTGATCTTATGCCTGGGGGTTGGCCCTCTGCCCCAGGTTGGACCCGTTTAAATTACAGTGCCTGGAAATGAGTCTGGGCTGGTTGCATCGGCAGCAAATGGGCTGTCCATCCTCTGCATAGCGGTCTGTGGGCCTCCCTCGGAACGATGGGATCCTCCTCTGTTGACGCCACGGGACATCCTCCGGACTTGAAGCCAGCTCGATGGGTCTTGACGGGTCCACTTGTAACGCCTAGAAGGTCCTGGTCAACGCCGTGATGCTCCTGGTCAGCTCCTGGACTTGGTGGTGCAGATCTTTCAACCGAGCTTGGTTCAGGGCCTGTGCATCAGCCCCCACGGAGTCCATAGAGGAGGGCGCCGCCTCCTGGTGGTAGGTGAGAGCAGGGCGCCGGGGGTTTATAGCGCCACTTGTTGCGGATTCACGGAGCACCCTTATGGCCCTGTCCTTGAATTGGGCAAAGGTCAGATCAGGGTTCTGAAAGAACATGAAGCGCAGCTGGGTCATGTGGGCACTAGACAGCAGACCTTCTATAAACTGTTCTGTTAGTAGCTTATCCGTTTCCTGCACGCTGCCAGGGTCAGCTTGTTGGATGGCCCTCAAGGCTTCCTGCAAATTTAGGGCATAGTCTCTGATGCTGTCCTGTGCCCGCTGCTTACATCCATAGAACCTCATTTTAATTTCAGCAGAGGTACGTCTGTCAAAGGTATCCCGCAGCTGGGCCAGAATACCCTTCACGGTCCTTTTCTCCTCAGTGGGCCATGATTTTACCTCCCTTTGGGCTGCACCAGTTAACTGCCCTATTAATATGCTGACCTTCTGTTCCTCTGTCAGGGGGTAGACTTGGAACAAACTGTACAGCCTTTCCTTAAAGTCAGTTAGGGCATGGGGCTCCCTTGAGTACTTGGGCAGCTAGGCCGCTCCAGGGATGTAGGGCAGGGAAAATGGCATCACCACTAGTGTTGAGCCACCCCCGTAGTGTTCGAGTTCGGTTCGGTTCGTCGAACACCCGTGTGTTCGCCGAACTGTTCGTCGAACTGTTCGTCGAACACCTTCGAACACCGTTAAAACCAATGGCAGGCAAACAAAAACACATAGAAACACATAGAAAACACCTTCAAAGGTGTCCAAAAGCTGACAAACTGCTCAGAAGACACAACTAACACATGGAAAAGTGACAAGTACATATAGTCATGAGAAAAGAAAAGAGGTGGAGGAGTAAAAGGAGGGGGAGACACAGATATAGGCATGTCATGCCCTTCTAAAATCCAAAAAGTGAGAAGCCGACACGTTCAGTCCGCTCCTGCCCGTGCCACCTCCGTGTCGCCGGGTTCGTGCCAGAGCCGCGGTGAGCCCTGACGGCCAGCCCCCCTCTCCCAATACTGGTGCTTGTCCGCTGGTGGGTCGAGCGAGCCCCCCTGTGGTGGAGGCAGCTCTAAGCTTTTTAATTTAAATTGTCTCTCTAATTTGAATGAATACACTTTAAATCCATTTACAAGGATCTATTGGAGGGCAAGTCTCATGCCAGCAGCTGCGTAATTCCAGCTCCAGTAGCGTCCACTATAGCTGCTGCAGTTAAAAAGCTTTTATAAGGATCGAGCTCGGCTGTCCACCGCAAGGCATCCTACTGCCAGTCCCAGCCCCTATGCCTTGGGGTGCCTCCTGATGCTCTTCACTGAGTATCCCGTGGTCCCGAAGCATTTCTTTTGAAAAAATTAAGTGTCCAAACTACAGATGGTGTAGCTTGCTTAACAGCCGGGATAATCCGCTGACTAGCAGACACTGCTACTAGGCACAAAGTATTTCCTGGGCTAGATGCAGTTAAAAATTTGTAATTAGATACTCTCGTTGGATGCTGAGAAAGCATTCCATAGAGTCTCCTGGCACGCCATATATGATTCTCTTAAAAAGCTTGGGGTAGGGGTCTAGGGGACCCTTTTATAGCCAAAATCACGGCCCTGTATCGCAATACGTCACCTAGGCTGAAGATAAATGGAACTGTAGCACCCTGAGGGCTCGGTTGCTACAGAGGTATTGCACCTCACCCAGAGGTGTGATATCTCACTCTCAGGTAAGGATGGAGTGTGGATCAGGACCCGACACCAGCATGCATTACACCACATTGCCGTGGGGCAGGGCGACCAATATGCCCCTGAGATGGGCACAACAGTCCCTGTCCCTGGCTGGAGTGGGGGGAGGGAACACTGAGGAAGGGGAACCCTGTAGTGCAGGAGCAGGGAGGAAGCAGTTCCTGGGTGCATTGAGAAGGGAGTATAAAAGGTGGGCACCATCTTAGTTCAGTGCAGAGAAGTCTGAGCAGAAGTGGCAGGGAGCAGGGGCTCTGCATGTGCTCTGCTCCGGAGGCGGGCCTAGTAACAGAGGCCCAGGCCTGGAAGAGGGAGAAGGAAGGAAGAGGAGCGGAGAAGGCTCCAGGAACGAGGAACGAAGGGATCCCAGGGGTGCGGACGGGCGAGTCGCCACCGCACGCCCGAATCCACCTGCGTGGAGGGGTCAGGCCAAAGGGGGAGACCGGTCCCCGAAACTAGTGGAGGCAGGAAACGACCCTCAGCTAGAAACAGGAGGCTGTGACATTTTATGTGGCGCAGCCCCTCGCTACACCCGCTAGGAAGGCACCACATAGGGTCAGGGAAACTGGCGCCAAGTTTACCAAGAGGAGGCCCGAGGCAGCCGGACAGAAGGGTTGGTAAGAAAGGCCAGACAAAGGACACACAAAGGGGGTCCTGTGAAGCGCTCCAAAGTTATCTGGGAGTTGTCTGAGCCCCTCACCTGGTGAGCACAGTACGACGTGGGCAGCCGTTACCAGCAGACGTGGTCTGGATAATAAGAACTGTGAGTAAAGGCCCTGGACTGCATCACTGACTCCGTGTCGTTACTGCTGCTGCCCTGCACCATCACCCCCATCCTCCGCATACACTGCCCTGAGGCTATACTCCTCCCGTGGGGAGTTATGCTACGCTCTGCTGCACCCACAACACCAGCCTCAGCGGTCTGCCCTGGGGCGGCGGTTCACTCTGACCGCAATCCACGGGTGGCGTAGTCGGACATTTAAACATCAAAACCACATAAATAGTTCCGCCACTGGTTTGACCGCCCTGAGCCACGGAACCGGGTCACCGCCACGGAGACTACAACCACCAGCATCCACCAAAAAGGGTCCGGCTCCGGGTGTCCCAAGGCCCAGGGGGGGCATCAGAACATTTTCATCACCTTTCACAATCACCAATGGGACAAGGCAGGGATGTCCCCTGTCCCCTCTCTTATACATCCTAGTGACGGAGCACCTGCTCTCATCAATTCGCCATAACCCCAATATTAGGTGGATTGAGGTGGGAGGCACCGAGTACAAGTGCTCTCTATTTGCTGATGATGTACTAGTATATATCACTCAATCACATATATCCATCCATGCTGTTATGGCTGAAATAGATCACTTTGTTACATGGTCAAATTTTAAAATCAATGCAGCGAAGTCTGAGGCCCTCGATGTCTCCCTCCCCAAATCCATATAGGATTCCATCCAGTCCAACTTTCCCTTTGCCTGGCCCTCACAGGGTATCAAATACTTAGGAATTCCTATTCATAGAGACCTCTCCCATCTATGTTATCTTAATTTTGGGCCCTTTATTGAACAACTCCATACAGACCACGGTTGGCAAGTTAGAACTGTAAGATTCACTACGTGAACCACTGGTGTTTTGTGGAAAAGCACATGTACACTGTGTTCCAAATTATTATGCAAAAAGTGTTTAGGAGTGATAAGGGAAGAATTTGTTTGTCAGTTAAACTCAGTGATGGTGATGTGTGTCAGGGCTCTTTATATCACTGTAAGCAATTGCAGACACCTGTGCTAATTAGTTTGGCAGGTGTGTCCAATGAAAGGCAAGACTACTTAAGAAGTCTGTCTCACATTATTAAGCAGCCTACATTTTCTGCCAAAATGGGAAAGAAAAAGGATGTGTCGGCTGCTGAGAAGCAACAAATTGTGGAGTGTTTAGGTCAAGGCATGACTACAATCAACATTGTGCGATGATCAGGATGAAGTGACTTGGCAATCAAGAAGTATGTAGCTGATTCACAGTACACACGTGTGCGTGCTGATAAGGGCAAATTGAGGACTCTTTCCTACAGGCAATTACGTCAGGTTAAAAGAGCAGCGGCAAAAAAGCCTTGTCATAGCAGCAGACAAGTTTTTGAAGCTGCTGGTGCCTCCAACGTCCCCCGAACAACAAGATGCAGGGTCCTTCAGAGGTTTGCAGCTGTGCATATGCCATCCTGTCGACCTCCTCTATCCACTTCACACAAGCAGAAACGGCTCCAGTGGGCCAAACATTACATGAAGACTGATTTCAAAACTGTTTTGTTCACGGATGAGTGCCGTGCAGCGCTCGATGGTCCAGATGGATGGAGTGGAGGATGGCTGGTTGATGGACACCCCACGCAAACACGGCTGCAGCGCCAACAAGGAGGAGGTGGAGTAATGTTTTGGGCTGGAATCATGGAGAGAGAGATTGTCGGCCCCTTTAGGATCCCTGAAGGCGCTAAAGATGAACTCCATAATGTATGTGGATTTTCTCAAACAGCACTTCCTGCCATGGTTCAAGAAGAAGAACCATGTATTTCACAGCAAGATCATTTTTTTGCATGATAATGCACCATCTCATGCTGCACATAAAACATCTGCATCTCTGGCTGATATGGGCATAAAAGGGGACAAACTTATGGTGTGACCCCCATGCTCCCCTGACCTCTACCCCATTCAGAACCTCTGGAGCATCATCAAAAGGAGTGTCTATGATGGCGGGAGGCAGTTCACATCTAAGCAACAGCTCTGGGAGGGTATTCTGTCCTCATGCAAAACAATTGAAGGAGAAACCATCCAAAACCTGACAAATTCAATGGACGAGAGAGTTCAGAAGCTCCTTTCGAACAAGGGGTCCTATGTGAAAATGTAACATCACCTAGAATAAAGTTTTGAGTTGAAAACTGTTTGATTTCAGTTTCTAATAACCTGCTAATGCTTATAATTTCAAAAATGACCATTTTTTCGTCTTTAATAAAATGAAAAGGTTGATCGAAAAGTTTGGGGGATCTAAGAGTGTGGCAACCCAGTAGTCATGATTACTTCGAATTCTGACAATATGAGGGTCATGTTGCAGGTAGTGCAGCAAGAAGGCACTTATGTGTCTTGCGCATCTCGGAGGCCCAAAATTATTTTCCGGGCTAGATGCAGCTAAAAATTATTATTAATTTTAAATCTGGTGGAGCTTAGTATAGATGGGCTAATAGGATCAGTGCTGCACACTGCTACAAAGCCCAAATTATTTTCCAGTCAAGATACAGATAAACATGATTAGTAATTTGAAAGCTTAAAACGGTTGGTAGGGTGATTTTAACCAATCATCAAGCTTTTACTCTCCCCAGGATGACACAGGGGTAGAAAAGTCGTTTCGGATCCATGATTTGTTCATCTTTATGAACGTGAGTCTGTCTACATTATCAGTGGAGAGCCACGTGCGCTTATCTGTCAGCACACCACCAGCAGCGCTGAACACACGTTCAGACAGAACGCTGGCTGCGGGGCATGACAAGATCTCCAAGGCGTAAGTGGCTAGCTCCGGCCATTTATCCAGATTGGAAGCCCAAAAAGAGCAAGGGTCCAGTGACACAGTCATGGCTTCAATGTTTACTTGGAGATACTCCTGTACCATCGTCTCTAGGCGTTGACTATGTGTCAGACTTCTTGTCTCCTGTGGCTTTGCAAAGGATGGGCTAAAAAAGTGGTGAAATGATTCCGCAAAATTGATATTACCAGCAGATACTGTGGTTCTGTTACGGTTTGAGTGCTGAACACTTGACGGTCCCACGGTTGGCAAGTTGGAACTGTGAGATTCACTACGTGCACCACTGGTGTTTTGTGGAAAAGCACATGTAAGATTCTGCAACAGTCTCTGCTGATACTCCTGCATGCGTGCATCCCTTTCTATGGCAGAAATAATTTCTGCAAATTTACTTTTGTACCGGGGATCTAACAGTGTGGCAACCCAGTAGTCAGGATTATTTCTAATTCTCACAATTCGAGGGTCATGTTGCAGGTAGTGCAGCAAGAAGGCACTCATGTGTGTTGCGCATCCAGGAGCACCAAGTCCCTGTTGTGTTGGTGGCGAGGTAACAATCATGCTTCCTTCCTCTGTCCTCTTCCCCCAACCTCGCACAACAGAAATGTGATCAAGGTCTCCCTCATCTGATGAGTCTTCCATCAGTTCATCCTCCACTTCTTCCTGGGCTCCTGCACCTTCCTCACTAGTTTGGCTGCTACCATGCACCCTGGTAAAACCATCTCCCCCACCCAAACATGCCTGCCGCCTTGGTGCTGCCGACCGTCTGGACCTTGCAGATGTTAGCCCTTCCACATACAACTCCTCCTCCTCTACTTCCTCCACCTCCTCTTGTGCCACCACCTGACTCCGAATTCTGTTTAACATGTGCTCCAGAATGTAAATCACCGGAATAGTCATGCTGATAATGGCATCGTCAGCACTAAACATCTTCGTCGCCATTTCAAAACTGTGCAGAAGGGTGCATAGGTCCCTGATCTGAGACCACTCCTCCAGCGTGATTTGCCCCACCTCCGGATCTCGTTGGCCCAGGCTATACGTCAGAACGTAATGCACCAGGGCTTGTCGGTGCTGCCACAGTCGCTGCAACATGTGCAGAGTTGAATTCCACCGGGTAGGCACATCGCATTTTAGCCGGTGAAGTGGCAGGCCCAACGACTTCTGTAGAGATATAAGTCGCTCAGCTGCGGGATGCGAACGGCGGAAGTGAGCACACAGCGACCGTGCCCTCTGCAGAAGGCCATCTAGTCTGGGATAGTGGGCTAAAAATTGATGGACAACCAGGTTCAACACGTGAGCCATACAAGGCACGTGTGTGACATTGCCCCGGCGAAGGGCCGCACCCAGGTTTGCAGCATTGTCGCACACAGCCTTCCCTGGTTTCAGGTCCAGTGGAGACAACCATTCATGAAATTGGTTCTCCAGAGCTGACCACAACTCCTCAGCTGTGTGACTCACATTTCCCAGACATTTCAAAGTAAAAACAGCCTGATGACGTTGAGCCCTACTGCCAGCATAGTAAGGAGGTGTGCAGGATCCCTTCTGCGCAGTTAGAAAGCTTGTGGCATGACCAGACAGGCTTTGGGTGCAGGTGGAAGACCGAGAGGAGGTTGAGGAGGCAGAAGCAGTGGAGGAACTTTGACATAAAGAGGATTGACGCGCAACTCGTGGGGACGGCAAGACTTGGACAGCAGCCCCTTGTCCTGCTGTCACCATAGTTACCCAGTGCCCAGTCAGCGACATGTAACGCCCCTGTCCATGCCTACTCGTCCAAGTGTCTGTGGTGAAATGCACCCTGTCACACACAGAGTTTCTCAAAGAAGCGGTGATGTTGTGTGCGACATGCTGGTGGAGCACAGGCACACCTTTCTTTGAGAAGTAGTGCCGACTGGGCATCTGGTACTGGGGCACTGCGACGGACATAAGGTCTCGAAAATCCTCTGTGTCCACCAGGCGGAAAGGCAGCATTTCTGTAGCCAAGAGCTTGCAGATGGTGAAATTCAACCTCTTAGCTTTCTCATGGCTAGGAGGAAATGGTCTTTTACTTGTCCACATCTGAGGGACCGAGGGCTGGCTATTGTGCTTAGACGGGGTTGATAAGGGTGTCCCCGGCAAACTGCCGGTCTGTGAGGAAGATGCAGGCGGACATGTTAGGCTGCCTTGATCCAAAGGTGGTGCTATCGATGTCGGACAGCGCTCAACACCAGCTGGTGTTACCACCTCCAAAGAAAATGATGACCTGCCAATCACGCTGGCTGTTGCGGGTAAAGAGGTGGCAGGTCTGCGCCCCGAAACAGGTGTGACTGCTGTCCCCCCAGTCACAGAGGATGAAGAGGCCGCGGATGCACAAGATATGGCAGACGGTGGTTGGCCCGGCCGGCTAGGCCGCATTGTAGCACACTGAGCTTCCCACTGCAACTTATGCTTCATGTCCATATGCCGGTTCATGCATGAAGTACTCAAACTATGTATTTTTTGGCCTCTACTTAGCTTTTGCTGACAAATGTTACAGATAACACGAGTTGGGTCATCTTTATCGATCTGAAAAAATGCCCAGGCTATGCTAGGCTTAGCACCCATGCGACCTGAAGAGCCACCACGACTTGTGGTGAGAGGCAGAGTTGTGTTTGAGGATGCAGTTGTTGACGTGCTTCCAGTACTACTCTGTCCAGGAAGGCGCAACCTGACCTCGTCGTCACTAGCATCTTCCTCCACCTCCTCTGCTGACCTCATCTCCTGGCTGACTGTGGGTTGACAGTAAGTGGGATCTCCAACCTCATCATCATCACCCTGTGCGTTATCACACCCGTCGTCCTCAGAGCCAACCTGTTCCTGCCCTGACAAAAAACTAAAGTTGTCGCTCCAATCAGGTATTTAAGTCTCATCATCGTCTTCCTCATTGTCTCCACCAACAGGAGTTACAGTTTGGGAATGAGGGTCTACATTACGGTCAGAACCTTCTGCGTCTGGTCCTGGATCCGATTCATAAAGATTCTGGGCATCAGTGCAGATCATTTCCTCGTCTGGATTCACAGAAGCGCTGGAGTTGACCTCTGATTCCCAGGCTATAGTATGAGTAAACAGCTCTGCAGACTCAACCATCTGTTCTACCTCATACTCAGACGGGCAGCTGGAGATTTCGGAGCTGTGAGGAAGCAAGTGCGATTGGGGTGACACCTTTGAGGACTGGAGTATTTGTGATGTTGAAGTTGATGTGGAGGAGAGCCCACTTAAAGGAGCACTTGATATCCGTTGAAGCACCTGCTGTTTTTGTGCCTCATCTGGAATTTGTAGCGATTTGCGTGGCCGTAAGAAAGGGATCTTATCACATTGTCCGCTAAAAGAAGTAGACATTTTAGTTTGGCTGGAAGATGGTCTTTCTTCTGCAGATGTTACTGTTGCTTTAACACCTACCCCACGGACATAACCTTTTTTCCCCTTCCCAACACGCCTATTCCCCTTTCCACCAGCAGCAGGCCTTTTTCCACTCATTTTGGTGGTTAACTAATTCACAACTCTGGAGTTGTTTGCACAAAAAAACAATGGATGGGAACCGAGCAGAGCTGAGTGGCCAAACTGTGGTATTAGGCCAAAACTATTGGCTGGGTTAGATGCAGAAAAAAATTATATTCAATTTGCAACCTGATGGAGGTCAGTATAGATGGACTAATAGAACAAGTCCCACACACAGCTAGAAGCCCAAATATTTTTTCAGAGGTGGATGCAGATAAAAAATATTTTTAATTTGCAACCTGATGGAGGTCAGTATAGATGGACTAATAGAGAAAGTCCCACACACTGCTAGAAGGCCAAATATTTTTTCAGAGCTAGATGCAGACAAAAAATTATTTTCAGTTTGCAACCTGATGGAGGTCAGTATAGATGGACTAATAGAACAAGTCCCACACACAGCTAGAAGCCCAAATATTTTTTCAGAGGTAGATGCAGAAAAAAATTATATTCAGTTTGCAACCTGATGGAGGTCTGTATAGATGGATTAATAGAACAAGTCCCACACACAGCTAGAAGCCCAATATTTTTTCAGAGGAAGATGCAGAAAAAAAATATATTCAGTTTGCAACCTGATGGAGGTCAGTATAGATGGACTAATAGAGAAAGTCCCACACACTGCTAGAAGGCCAAATATTTTTTCAGAGCTAGATGCAGACAAAAAATTATTTTTAATTTGCAACCTGATGGAGGTCAGTATAGATGGACTAATAGAGAAAGTCCCACACACTGCTAGAAGGCCAAATATTTTTTCAGAGCTGGATGCAGATAAAAATTATTTTTAATTTGCAACCTGATGGAGGTCAGTATAGATGGACTAATAGAGAAAGTCCCACACACTGCTAGAAGCCCAAATAATTTTTCAGAGGTAGATGCAGATAAAAATTATTTTTAATTTGCAACCTGATGGAGGTCAGTATAGATGGACTAATAGAGAAAGTCCCACACACTGCTAGAAGGCCAAATATTTTTTCAGAGCTAGATGCAGAAAAAAATTATATTCAGTTTGCAACCTGATGGAGGTCTGTATAGATGGATTAATAGAACAAGTCCCACACACAGCTACAAGCCCAATATTTTTTCAGAGGTAGATGCAGAAAAAAATATATTCAGTTTGCAACCTGATGGAGGTCAGTATAGATGGACTAATACAACAAGTCCCACACACAGCTAGAAGCCCAATATTTTTTCAGAGCTAGATGCAGAAAAAAATTATATTCAATTTGCAACCTGATGGAGGTCAGTATAGATGGAGTAATAGAACAAGTCCCACACACAGCTAGAAGCCCAAATATTTTTTCAGAGGTAGATGCAAATAAAAATTATTTTTAATTTGCAACCTGATGGAGGTCAGTATAGATGGACTAATAGAGAAAGTCTCACACACTGCTAGAAGGCCAAATATTTTTTCAGAGCTAGATATAGAAAAAAATTATATTCAATTTGCAAACCTGATGGAGGTCAGTATAGATGGACTAATAGAACAAGTCCCACACACAGCTAGAAGCCCAAATATTTTTTCAGAGGTAGATGCAGAAAAAAATTATATTCAGTTTGCAACCTGATGGAGGTCTGAATAGATCGACTAATAGAACAAGTCCCACACACAGCTACAAGCCCAATATTTTTTCAGAGGTAGATGCAGAAAAAAATATATTCAGTTTGCAACCTGATGGAGGTCAGTATAGATGGACTAATAGAATGATGCTATGCCCAAAAGATTTTACTTCACTAGGTGCAGTAAAAAAATTGGTATTCTATACACAGGTGCTATATCTTGCAACACAGATAGGCTACTCCACTGACTAACACACTCTGCAATAGGCCAAAAAGGATTAGCTTTGCTAGATTCAGCCAAATGCTGTGAAAAAAACTTGCACAGCACTGGCACAGAACTGCCTGGCAAAAACTGATAGGAACTGATGTAACCTAGTCCTGAAAAGGACTCCAATTACAATTAGTCTTTACTCCCACAACCTATCTATTTAAGAGCACAGACCTGCCTGATAAAAGTTGTAGGAAATGCTGTAACCTAGTCCTTAAAAGGACTGCAATCACAACTATTCCCTACTCCCAAGCTATCTGTAGATTTGTGCGAAAATTGGCTTGAAATTAACAAGGTATAGCGCACACAGCAACAGCGGTGCCGTCTAACACGCAGCTGCAGCAGTGAGAAAATGGTGGCGACGGGGGAAAATGGCTTGGTCTTATAGGGCAAGGACATGTGACATACACTGCCAATGACACATGCCCTTGCTTGTGTGAAAAAAAGCACTTAGCTCCGTGTGTGCGCTGCTGATAGGCTGACAGATTGCACCTCCCCACTGTAAATGCGGGAAAGAGAAAAAAAAATGGAGATCTTCATTATTCCTGCAGAGATCCATCCCCTGCCCCTCCCCCCACCCCGCTGTACACTCAAACTGCGTATTAACATTAATTTTCATCATTACTGAGAAAAAATCCAGTTATGATTTTGGTGCACGAACAGTTATCGAACATAACCTCGAACAGCCGAATTTTTCTCAAATCGTTCGTGTTCGCCGAACGGCTTCAACACCGCCCAAAACAGCTCGAATTTGAGATTGGCGAACAGTTCGAGTAGAACAACGCTCATCTCTAATCCTCGGGCCTTGGGGGGCGACTTGTGTTCCGTCCCCTGGGTCCTATGTGGCTACCTTCTTAATGAGACTGGTGTGGACTTTTGCCTGCAGTACATGAAATGCTGCAGCCTCCGGTTTCTAGTTGAGCCTTGCTGTTTCTCCTCTAGTTGAGGGACCGGTTCCCCTTATCTGGCCTGACCCCTCTACCTCCTGATAGCAGCGGGAGTACGGGTGGCCTTCTGCACGGCCCATAGCCCTAGGGTCCCTTCGGTTCCTGGAGCCTTCCTGCTCCCACTCCTCTCTTCTCTCCTTCAGTCCTGGGCCTCCCAGGCTAGGCCCGCCTCCGGAGCAGAGCTCATGCCGAGCCTCTGCTCCTATCACTTTTCCTCCTCTGACTGGTTGCTCTTTCTAAGATGGCTTCCTATTTATACTCTCCCGGTCATGTGCTCCCCTAAGCTGCTCCCCTAAGCACCCACTACATAGGACCCTCCCACCAGCTAGGGACCTGGGACTGTACTCTCCCTTAGGAGCAATCTCGCCCTACCCCCACTGCGGGTATGTGTTGGATGCAGGTGTTAGGGTCCCGAGCCATACGCCTTCCTTACTTGAGGGTGAGATACCACACATCTGGGTGAGATGCAGTAACTCTGTGGCGACTGAACCCTCAGGGGCTCCACACTCCCTTCTGCACAGTTTTGAAATGGCGACGAAGATGTTTAGTGCTGACGACGATGCCATTATCAGCATGACTATTCCGGTGATTTACATGCTGGAGCACACATTAAACAGAATTTAGAGTCAGGTGGTGGGACAAGAGGAGGTGGAGGAAGTAGAGGAGGAGTCGTATGCGGAAGGGATAACATCTCTAAGGTCCAGACGGTTGGCAGCACCAAGGCGGCAGGCATGGGAGGGTGGGGGAGAGGGATTAACCAGGGCGCATGGTAGCAGCCAAACTGTTGAGGAAGGTGCAGGAGCCGAGGAAGAAGTGGAGGATGAACTGGCGATGGGCATGGAAGACTCATCAGATGAGGGAGACCTTGATCACATTTCTGTTGTGCGAGGTTGGGGGGAGAGGGCAGAGGAAGGAAGCATGATTCTTACCTCGCTACCAACACAACAAGGACTTGGTCCTCCTGGATGCGCAAGACACATGAGTGCCTTCTTGCTGCACTACCTGCAACATGACCCTCAGATTGCAGAATTCGAAGTAATCCCGACTGCTGGGTTGCCACACTCTTAGATCCCCGGTACAAAAGTAAATTTGCCGAAATAATTCCTGCCATAAAAAGGGATTGACGCAAGCAGGAGTATCTGCAGACGCTGTTGCAGAATCTTACATGTGCTTTTCCACAAAACACCAGTGGTGCACGTAGTGAATCTCACAGTTCTAACTTGCCAACCGTGGGACTGTCGAGTCTTCATCACTCAAACCGTAACAGTAACACAGTATCTGCTGGCAACAGCAATTTTGTGGAATCGTTTCACCACTTTTTTAGACCATCCTTTGCAAGGCCACAGGAGACAAGAAGTCTGACACATAGTCAATACCTAGAGAGGATGGTGCAGGAGTATCTCCAAGTGAACATCGAAGCCATGACTGTGTCACTGGACCCTTGCTCATTTTGGTATTCCAATCTGGAAAAATGGCCGGAGCTCGCCACTCACACCTTGGAGATCTTGTCATGCCCTGCAGCCAGTGTTCTCTCTGAACGTGTGTTCAGCGCTGCTGATGGTGTGCTGACAGATAAGCGCACGCGGCTGTCCACTGAGAATGTAGACAGACTCACGTTCATAAATATGAACAAATCATGTATTCGCAAGGACTTTTCTACCCCTGTGTTATCCTTGGGAGACTAAAAGCTTGAGGATTTGGTAATATCACCTCACCAACCGTTTTAAGCAACTGTGGGGCAATTGATGCCACTTAACCCTAGAACGCATGACCATAAAAATCTACACTTTCATATACCTGGGGCCTTTTAGGCCCATGTGCAAATAACATGGAATAACTCAAACTCAAATGACAAATAACTATATACATGAAAAATACCTAGAGTTTCAAAATTCTAACTAAAGTAATCTTTCAGAAAATAGAAAACAATTAACAGGGCGGGACTCCGAGGCCCCAGGTATGCGTTCTAGGGTTAAGTGGTGTCTGTACCACAATTTTGGGAAAAAATAGGGACTCTTTTTGGAGTCCCATTGCTGTGTCTTACGTGACGTTGGCATCGTCAATTCCAGGTGGGTTGGGTCGCTCCCCCACCCTTTTAACTGTAAGAAACTACATACACTATGGCTTAGGGTAACACAGATGGTTGAGTCTGAAGAGCTGTTTACTCAGAGGTCTGCTCCAAATCTTCAGTGTCTGCTAGTCAGCGTAGAATTTTTAACTGCATCTAGCCTAGGCAATACTTTGGGCGTAGTAGCCCAGCTGCGAAGCAAGCTGCACCGCCTGTGTATCTAATAAGAATTTTTAAATGCATCTAGCCTAGGCAGACTGTGGGGATCCCCAACCAAACCCAGACGCTCAGCCCCCCTACCGCCCCCCTTTCCTTGACAATACAATAATGTAACTCTTACAACTGGATGGGTGAGGATCGGTCACAGCTTTATTAACTCTTTATACTCATTCCATTAGAAAGGCATTTTATTTCTAAAATAATTCAGCTTGTTGCAGCATGCCCTGGGTCTCCACTCCGGCAACTAGGCCAACAAGTGTAACTCTCCAACATGTCCTTTCTATTTCCGGGCCACGGAGGATCCTGCGTACTCGTATGCAGGACTCTGACCCCCACCCATCACTCTTAACGCTTGTTCCACTCCGTCCTGGAGTCCTGACAGGAATATGTCCAGTCCAATATCCATTAAGTGAACAACGTCGGGCCGTATGAGGCCTGCTTTATCTCCTTCCAGTTGTCGGTGTCGTACCACTACACCGCCTCTGTCTCTTCTAAATTTTGCCATCCGAATATTTATTACCTGCCTTGTCCGTTCGATGGCCGTGATGTCTCGCGCACCTTGCCATACCGCTATCGGCACAATCTCTGACCATACTATAGCTAGTTTTGTGAAAAATTCTCTGAAGCGCTCAGTGTCTAGTTTCATTATTGCCATTAGTTATGCGCTCTTGTGATGACCTAGGTTGTTTCCCCCGGCCTGTATAACTAAGATGACCGGACATCTTGCCTCTCTCCCTACCTTGATTACCTCCATTAGTACCTGTGGCCATAGCAGGCCTCTAATACCTCTCCAGTTGAAATATGTGTTATGAAACTCTAATTTCCTCCCGCCTAGGCGGACTTTCGCCCTTTTTTCTGCCCAATATATATACGAGTGGCCTATCACCCACACTGTTGGCTTAGCGTCACCTGTAAAAGAAACAAACCACGTTAGGATAACAAGTCCAGTCTTATGTATCTTGCCAAACACGTGGATCGCCATCTCCCTATCCTCTGAACTTCCGTTTCTGACAGTCCTGCTCTTGCTGCTTCCGTGGCCGCGCCTATGCGGAATGAGTGTGTCCCGTAATCTTTGGGGTGGTTCCCTGCCGATGTTATGCATTTATTAAATATAGCTTGGAACTGGTATCTTGATAATGGCGTTCCATCAATGTGTGATAGGAAGAAATTACTATGTGATCTGATGGTTAGATATGTTTTTACTATTGTTACCCGACTCAGTGTACCGGTTGTGGGTTGTAGAAGTACCCAAGTGCCCCTGCTCTCTGGAACCGTTTTCGATTTGTGTATGCGTAGACTTATTGCATTATTGGCTATGACTACGTCCTGGTGTAATAAGCCTCCACTGGTGGTAATTTTGTTTTGGGAGACTAATTCGCTTATGCATAGCGCCCCGAAGAAGGCGATCACAAATGCAGTAGACAGTAGTGTTGCTTCAAATTGTGAGTGTCATGTTAATGGTGTTAGGGATATGATGTGAGAAATCAGTTTTAGTGACACGGGATGGGACGTCTACACTCCTGACTTGGCTGACCCCTTTTCCACCCTTTTATGGATTGTCTGATGATGAATCTTTGTCACATCTCCCCAATTCAGTAGTTGGAAGTGAAATGCTCCTCCGGTCAGACACCGCTGCGCTGACGCCCCTGATATGCCCCTCATCATTAGCTGGTGGAGAAATTCTATGGTGACTTGAGATCTGGCTTGTTCACATTGGTCAACTCGTCTGCCTGCTACTAGTCGTGTCCACTCTTCCCATGCCTTACCGTATGCTTGCAACGTCGACGGGGCAACTGACGCTCTGATTAATGGCATCAACTATTCGCCACTAGATCCCATAGGGAAGGTGGGCAACTGTTGCCCGATGGGTGGGCGTTGTGGAAGAGCTCTGTGAAAATCTGCCAATTGAATTGTTATAAAGCGTTAGCAGCAGCTTTAGTCCCCTCAGCATAGTGGCTAGCTCGGACCCATACATTGTGTTTTAGGCACAGGAATGCTAGCCTGGGTAGTAGGCCTAGCACTGGGAGAGACGATGATGCCATCTTATTAATGCAGTGTGCTAGGCTGGTGTTTTTTGTTATGAAGCGTATATTTTTGTAAGCCAGGAGCGCGCCCCATATTTATATTGCTACCACTAATGGGAAGAAAAATTATTTTCAGGGCTAGATGCAGCTAAAAATTATTATTAATTTAAAAGCTGGTGGAGCTTGGTATAGATGGCCTAATACAATGAGTTCCACACACTGCTAGAAGGCCAAATAATTTTTCAGAGCTAAATGCAGATAAAAATTATTTTTAATTTGCAACCTAATGGAGGTCAGTATAGATGGACTAATAGAACAAGTCCCACACACTGCTATAAGGTCAAATATTTTTTCAGAGCTAGATGCAGATAAAAATTATTTTTAATTTGCAACCTGATGGAGGTTAGTAAAGATGGACTAATTGAACAAGTCCCACACACTGCTAGAAGGCCAAATATTTTTTCAGAGCTAGATGCAGATAAAAAATATTTTTAATTTGCAACCTGATGGAGGTCAGTATAGATGGACTAATAGAACAAGTCCCACACACTGATAGAAGGCCAAATATGTTTTCAGAGCTAGATGCAGACAAAAAATTATTTTGAATTTGCAACCTGATGGAGGTCAGTATAGATGGACTAATAGAACAAGTCCCACACACTGCTAGAAGGCCAAATATTTTTTCAGAGCTAGATGCAGATAAAAATTATTTTTTATTTGCAGCCTGATGGAGGTCAGTATAGATGGACTAATAGAACAAGTCCCACACACTGCTAGAAGGCCAAATATTTTTTCAGAGCTAGATGCAGACAAAAAATTATTTTGAATTTGCAACCTGATGGAGGTCAGTATAGATGGACTAATAGAACAAGTCCCACACACTGCTAGAAGGCCAAATATTTTTTCAGAGCTAGATGCAGACAAAAAATTATTTTGAATTTGCAACCTGATGGAGGTCAGTATAGACTGACTAATAGAACAAGTCCCACAAACTGCTAGAAGGCCAAATATGTTTTCAGAGCTAGATGCAGATAAAACATTTTTTGAATTTGCAACCTGATGGAGGTCAGTATAGATGGACTAATAGAACAAGTCCCACACACTGCTAGAAGGCCAAATATTTATTCAGATCTAGATGCAGACAAAAAACTATTTTGAATTTGCAACCTGATGGAGGTCAATATAGATGGACTAATAGAACAAGTCCCACACACTGCTAGAAGGCCAAATATTTTTTCAGAGCTAGATGCAGATAAAAATAATTTTTAATTTGCAAAGTGATGGAGGTCAGTATAGATGGACTAATAGAACAAGTCCCACACACTGCTAGAAGACCAAATACTTTTTCAGAGCTAGATGCAGACAAAAAATTATTTTGAATTTGCAACCTGATGGAGGTCAGTATAGATGGACTAATAGAACAAGTCCCACACACTGCTAGAAGGCCAAATATTTTTTCAGAGCTAGATGCAGATAAAAATTATTTTTAATTTGCAACCTGATTGAGGTCAGTATAGATGGACTAATAGAACAAGTCCCACACACTGCTAGAAGGCCAAATATTTTTTCAGAGCTAGATGCAAATAAATTTTTTTTTAATTTGCAACCTGATGGAGGTCAGTATAGATGGACTAATAGAACAAGTCCCAAACACTGTTAGAAGGCCAAATATTTTTTCAGAGCTAGATGCAGACAAAAAATTATTTTGAATTTGCAACCTGATGGAGGTCAGTATAGATGGACTTATAGAACAAGTCCCACACACTGCTAGAAGGCCAAATATTTTTTCAGAGCTAGATGCAGATAAAAATTATTTTTAATTTGCAACCTTATGGAGGTCAGTATAGATGGACTAATAGAACAAGTCCCACACACTGCTATAAGGCCAAATATTTTTTCAGAGCTAGATGCAGACAAACAATTATTTTGAATTTGCAACCTGATGGAGGTTAGTATAGATGGACTAATAGAACAAGTCCCACACACTTCTAGAAGGGCAAATATTTTTTCAGAGCTAGATGCAGATAAAAATTATTTTTAATTTGCAACCTGATGGAGGTCAGTATAGATGGAATAATAGAACAAGTCCCACACACTGCTAGAAGGCCAAATATTTTTTCACAGCTAGATGCAGACAAAAAATTATTTTGAATTTGCAACCTGATGGAGGTCAGTATAGATGGACTAATAGAACAAGTCCCACACACTGCTAGAAGGCCAAATATTTTTTCAAAGCTAGATGCAGACAAAAAATTATTTTGAATTTGCAAACTGATGGAGGTCAGTATAGATTGACTAATAGACCAATTCCCACACGCTGCTAGAAGGCCAAATATTTTTTCAGAGCTAGATGTAGATAAAAATTATTTTTAATTTGCAACCTGATGGAGGTCAGTATAGATGGACTAATAGAACATGTCCCACACACTGCTAGAAGGCCAAATATTTTTTCAGAGCTAGATGCAGACAAAAAAATATTTTGAATTTGCAACCTGATGGAGGTCAGTATAGATGGACTAATAGAACAAGTCCCACACACTGCTAGAAGGCCAAATATTTTTTCAGAGCTAGATGCAGACAAAAAATTATTTTGAATTTGCAACCTGATGGAGGTCAGTATAGATGGACTAATAGAACAAGTCCCACACACTGCTAGAAGGCCAAATATTTTTTCAGAGCTAGATGCAGACAAAAAATTATTTTTAATTTGCAACCTGATGGAGGTCAGTATAGATGGACTAATAGACAAAGTCCCACCCACTGCTAGAAGGCCAAATATTTTTTCAGAGCTAGATGCAGATAAAAATTATTTTTAATTTGCAACCTGATGGAGGTCAGTATAGATGGACTAATAGACCAAGTCCCACACACTGCTAGAAGCCCAAATATTTTTTCAGAGCTAGATGCAGAAAAATATTATATTCAATTTGCAACCTGATGGAGTTCAGTATAGATGGACTAATAGAACAAGTCCCACACACAGCTAGAAGCCCAAATATTTTTTCAGAGCTAGATGTAGATAAAAATTATTTTTAATTTGCAACCTGATGGAGGTCAGTAAAGATGGACTAATAGAACAAGTCGCACACTCTGCTAGAAGGCCAAATATTTTTTCAGAGCAAGATGCAGATAAAAATTATTTTTAATTTGCAACCTGATGGAGGTCAGTATAGATGGACAAATAGAACAAGTCCCACACACTGCAAGAAGGCCAAATATTTTTTAAGAGCTAGATGCAGACAAAAAATTATTTTGAATTTGCAACCTGATGGAGGTCAGTATAGATGAACTAATAGAACAAGTCCCACACACTGCTAGAAGGCCAAATATTTTTTCAGAGCTAGATGCAGATAAAAAAATATTTTGAATTTGCAACCTGATGGAGGTCAGTATAGATGGACTAATAGAACAAGTCCCACACACTGCTAGAAGGCCAAATATTTTTTCAGAGCTAGATGCAGACAAAAAATTATTTTGAATTTGCAACCTGATGGAGGTCAGTATAGATGGACTAATAGAACAAGTCCCACACACTGCTAGAAGGCCAAATATGTTTTCAGAGCTAGATGCAGATAAAAATTATTTTTAATTTGCAACTGATGGAGGTCAGTATAGATGGACTAATAGAACAAGTCCCACACACTGCTAGAAGGCCAAATATTTTTTCAGAGCTAGATGCAGACAAAAAATTATTTTGAATTTGCAACCTGATGGAGGTCAGTATAGATGGACTAATAGACCAAGTCCCACACACTGCTAGAAGGCCAAATATTTTTTCAGAGCTAGATGCAGATAAAATTTATTTTTAATTTGCAACCTGATGGAGGTCAGTAAAGATGGACTAATAGATCAAGTCCCACACACTGCTAGAAGGCCAAATATTTTTTCAGAGCTAGATGCAGACAAAAAAATATTTTGAATTTGCAACCTGATGGAGGTCAGTATAGATGGACTAATAGACCAAGTCCCACACACTGCTAGAAGCCCAAATATTTTTTCACACCTAGATGCAGAAAAATATTATATTCAATTTGCAACCTGATGGAGTTCAGTATAGATGGACTAATAGAACAAGTGCCACACACAGCTAGAAGCCCAAATATTTTTTCAGAGGTAGATGCAGAAAAAAATTATATTCAATTTGCAACCTGATGGAGGTCAGTATAGATGGACTAATAGAACAAGTCCCACACACTGCTAGAAGGCCAAATTTTTTTTCAGAGCTAGATGCAGAAAAATATTATATTCAATTTGCAACCTGATGGAGGTCAGTATAGATGGACTAATAGAACAAGTCCCACACACAGCTAGAAGTCCAAATATTTTTTCAGACGTAGATGCAGAAAAAAATTATATTCAATTTGCAACCTTATGGAGGTCAGTATAGATGGACTAATAGAATTATGCTATGCCCAAAAGGTTTTACTTCACTAGGTGCAGTAAAAAAATTGGTATTCTATACACAGTTGGTGTAGCTTGCAACACAGATAGGCTACTCCACTGACTAACACACTCTGCAATAGGCCAAAAAGGATTAGCTTTGCTAGATTTAGCCAAATGCTGTGAAAAAAACTTGCACAGCACTGGCACAGACCTGCCTGGCAAAAACTGATAGGAACTGATCTAACTTAGTCCTGAAAAGGACTGCAATTACAATTAGTCTTTACTCCCAACCTATCTATTTAAGAGCACAGACCTGCCTGATAAAAGTCGTAGGAAATGCTGTAACCTAGTCCTTAAAAGGACTGCAATCACAACTATTCCCTACTCCCAAGCTATCTGTAGATTTGTGCGAAAATTGGCTTGAAATTAACAAGGTATAGCGCACACAGCAACAGCGGTGCCGTCTAACATGCAGCTGCAGCAGTGAGAAAATGGTGGCGACGGGGAAAATGGCTGGGTCTTATAGGGCAAGGACATGTGACATACACAGCCAATGACACATGCCCTTGCTTGTGTGAAAAAAAGCACTTCGCTCCGTGTGTGCGCTGCTGGTAGGCTGACAGATTGCACCTCCCCACTGTAAATGCGGGAAAGAGAAAAAAAAATTGGAGATCTTCATTGTTCCTGCAGAGATCCATCCCCTGCCCCTCCCCCCACCCCGCTGTACACTCAAACTGCGTATTAACATTAATTTTCATCATTATTGAGAAAAAATCCAGTTATGATTTTGGTGCACGAACAGTTATCGAACATAATCTTGAACAGCCGAATTTTTTTCAAATTGTTCTTGTTCGCCGAACGGCTCGAACACCATCCAAAAGAGCTCGAATTTGAGATTGGCGAACAGTTCAAGTCGAACACCGCTCATCTCTACTCAGGAGTGCAGCAGACAGAGTCTGTATCAGAGTGCAGCAGGCAGAGTCTGTATCAGGAGTGCAGCAGGCAGATTCTGTATCAGAGTGCAGCAGGCAGAGTCTGTATCAGGAGTGCAGCAGGCAGAGTCTGTATCAGAGTGCAGCAGGCAGAGTCTGTATCAGGAGTGCAGCAGGCAGAGTCTGTATCAGGAGTGCAGCAGGCAGATTCTGTATCAGAGTGCAGCATGCAGAGTCTGTATCAGGAGTGCAGCAGGCAGAGTCTGTATCAGGAGTGCAGCAGGCAGAGTCTGTATCAGGAGTGCAGCAGGCAGAGTCTGTATCAGGAGTGCAACAGGCAGAGTCTATATCAGGAGTGCAGCAGGCAGATTCTCTATCAGAGTGCAGCAGGCAGATTCTGTATCAGGAGTGCAGCAGGCAGGGTCTGTATCACGAGTGCAGCAGGCAGAGTCTGTGTCAGGAGTGCAGCAGGCAGAGTCTGTATCAGGAGTGCAGCAGGCAGAGTCTGTATCAGGAGTGCAGCAGGTAGGGTCTGTATCAGGAGTGCAGCAGGCAGAGTCTGTATCAGGAGTGCAGCAGGCAGAGTCTGTATCAGGAGTGCAGCAGGCAGAGTCTGTATCAGAGTGCAGCAGGCAGAGTCTGTATCAGGAGTGCAGCAGGCAAAGTCTGTATCAGGAGTGCAGCAGGCAGAGTCTGTATCAGGAGTGTAGCAGGCAGAGTCTGTATCAGGAGTGTAGCAGGCAGAGTCTGTATCAGGAGTGCAGCAGGCAGAGTCTGTATCAGAGGGCAGCAGGCAGAGTCTGTATCAGAGGGCAGCAGGCAGAGTCTGTATCAGAGGGCAGCAGGCAGATTCTGTATCAGAGTGCAGCAGGCAGAGTCTGTATCAGAGGGCAGCAGGCAGAGTCTGTGTCAGAGGGCAGCAGGCAGAGTCTGTATCAGAGTGCAGCAGGCAGAGTCTGTATCAGGAGTGCAGCAGGCAGAGTCTGTATCAGGAGCGAAGCAGGCAGAGTCTGTATCAGTAGTCCAGCAGGCAGAGTCTGTATCAGAGGGCAGCAGGCATATTCTGTATCAGAGTGCAGCAGGCAGAGTCTGTATCAGGAGTGCAGCAGGCAGAGTCTGTAGCAGGCAGAGTCTGTATCAGAGTGCAGCAGGCAAAGTCTGTATCAGGAGTGCAGCAGGCAGAGTCTGTATCAGGAGTGCAGCAGGCAGAGTCTGTATCAGGAGTGCAGCAGGCAGAGTCTGTATCAGGAGTGCAGCAGGCAGAGTCTGTATCAGGAGTGCAGCAGGCAGAGTCTGTATCAGGAGTGCAGCAGGCAGAGTCTGAATCTGGAGTGCAGCAGGCAGAGTCTGTATCAGGAGTAGTGTTGAGCCACCCCCGTAGTGTTCGAGTTCGGTTCGGTTCGTCGAACACCCGTGTGTTCGCCGAACTGTTCGTCGAACTGTTCGTCGAACACCTTCGAACACCGTTAAAACCAATGGCAGGCAAACAAAAACACATAGAAACACATAGAAAACACCTTCAAAGGTGTCCAAATCTGACAAACTGCTCAGAAGACACAACTAACACATGGAAAAGTGACAAGTACATATAGTCATGCGAAAAGAAAAGAGGTGGAGGAGTAAAAGGAGGGGGAGACACAGATATAGGCATGTCATGCCCTTCTAAAATCCAAAAAGTGAGAAGCCGAGACGGCCAGTCCGCTCCTGCCCGTGCCACCTCCGTGTCGCCGGGTTTGTGCCAGAGCCGTGGTGAACCCTGACGGCCAGCCCCCCTCTCCCAATACTGGTGCCTGTCCGCTGGTGGGTCGAGAGAGCCCCCCTGTGGTGGAGGCAGCTCTAAGCTTTTTAATTTAAATTGTCCCTCTAATTTGAATGAATACACTTTAAATCCATTTACAAGGATCTATTGGAGGGCAAGTCTCATGCCAGCAGCCGCGTAATTCCAGCTCCAGTAGCGTCCACTAAAGCTGCTGCAGTTAAAAAGCTTTTATAAGGATCGAGCTCGGCTGTCCACCGCAAGGCATCCTAGTGCCAGTCCCAGCCCCTATGCCTTGGGGTGCCTCCTGATGCTCTTCACTAAGTATCCCGTGGTCCCGAAGCATTTCCTTTGAAAAAATTAAGTGTCCAAACTACAGGTGGTGTAGCTTGCTTAACAGCCGGGATAATCCGCTGACTAGCAGACACTGCTACTAGGCACAAAGTATTTCCTGGGCTAGATGCAGTTAAAAATTTGTAAGTAGATACTCTCGTTGGATGCTGAGAAAGCATTCCATAGAGTCTCCTGGCACGCCATATATGAATCTCTTAAAAAGCTTGGGGTAGGGGTCTAGGGGACCCTTTTATAGCCAAAATCACGGCCCTGTATCACAATACGTCACCTAGGCTGAAGATAAATGGAACTGTAGCACCGAGGGCTCGGTTGCTACAGACGTATTGCACCTCACCAAGAGGTGTGATATCTCACTCTCAGATAAGGATGGAGTGTGGATCAGGACCCGACACCTGCATGCATTACACCACATTGCCGTGGGGCAGGGCGACCAATATGCCCCTGAGATGGGCACGACAGTCCCTGTCCCTGGCTGGAGTGGGGGGAGGGAACACTGAGGAAGGGGAACCCTGCAGTGCAGGAGCAGGGAGGAAGCAGTTCCTGGGTGCATTGAGAAGGGAGTATAAAAGGTGGGCACCATCTTAGTTCAGTGCAGAGAAGTCTGAGCAGAAGTGGCAGGGAGCAGGGGCTCTGCATGAGCTCTGCTCCGGAGGCGGGCCTAGTAACAGAGGCCCAGGCCTGCAAGAGGGAGAAGGAAGGAAGAGGAGCGGAGAAGGCTCCAGGAACGAGGAATGAAGGGATCCCAGGGGTGCGGACGGGCGAGTCGCCACCGCACGCCCGAATCCACCTGCGTGGAGGGGTCAGGCCAAAGGGGGAGACCGGTCCCCGAACTAGTGGAGGCAGGAAACGACCCTCAGCTAGAAACCGGAGGCTCTGACATTTTATGTGGCGCAGCCCCTTGCTCCACCCGCTAGGAAGGCACCACATAGGGTCAGGGAAACTGGCGCCAAGTTTACCAAGAGGAGGCCCGAGGCAGCCGGACAGAAGTGTTGGTAAGAAAGGCCAGACAAAGGACACACAAAGGGGGTCCTGTGAAGCGCTCCAAAGTTATCTGGGAGTTGTCTGAGCCCCTCACCTGGTGAGCACAGTACGACGTGGGCAGCCGTTACCTGCAGACGTGGTCTGGATAATAAGAACTGTGAGTAAAGGCCCTGAACTGCATCACTGACTCCGTGTCGTTACTGCTGCTGCCCTGCACCATCACCCCCATCCTCCGCATACACTGCCCTGAGGCTATACTCCTCCCGTGGGGAGTTATGCTACGCTCTGCTGCACCCACAACACCAGCCTTAGCGGTCTGCCCTGTAGCGGCGGTTCACTCTGACCGCAATCCACGGGTGGCGTAGTCGGACATTTAAACATCAAAACCACATAAATAGTTCCGCCACTGGTTTGACCGCCCTGAGCCACGGAACCGGATCGCCGCCACGAAGACTACAACCACCAGCATCCACCAAAAAGTGTCCGGCTCCGGGTGTCCCAAGGCCCAGGGGGTGCGTCAGAACATTTTCATCACCTTTCACAATCACCAATGGGACAAGGCAGGGATGTCCTCTGTCCCCTCTCTTATACATCCTAGTGACGGAGCACCTGCTCTCATCAATTCGCCATAACCCCAATATTAGGTGGATTGAGGTGGGAGGCACCGAGTACAAGTGCTCTCTATTTGCTGATGATGTCCTAGTATATATCACTCAATCACATATATCCATCCCTGCTGTTATGGCTGAAATAGATCACTTTGTTACATGGTAAAATTTTAAAATCAATGCAGCGAAGTCTGAGGCCCTCGATGTCTCCCTCCCTAAATCCATATAGGATTCCATCCAGTCCAACTTTACCTTTGCCTGGCCCTCACAGGGTATCAAATACTTAGGAATTCCTATTCATAGAGACCTCTCCCATCTATGTTATCTTAATTTTGGGCCCTTTATTGAACAATTCCATACAGACCACGGTTGGCAAGTTAGAACTGTAAGATTCACTACGTGAACCACTGGTGTTTTGTGGAAAAGCACATGTACACCGCGTTCCAAATTATTATGCAAAAAGTGTTTAGGAGTGATAAGGGAAGAATTTGTTTGTTTGTCAGTTAAACTCATTGATGGTGATGTGTGTCAGGGCTCTTTATATCACTGTAAGCAATTGCAGACACCTGTGCTAATTAGTTTGGCAGGTGTGTCCAATGAAAGGCAAGACTACTTAAGAAGGCTCTCTCACATTATTAAGCAGCCTACATTTTCTGCCAAAATGGGAAAGAAAAAGGATGTGTCGGCTGCTGAGAAGCAACAAATTGTGGAGTGTTTAGGTCAAGGCATGACTACAATCAACATTGTGCGATGATCAGGATGAAGTGTCTTGGCAATCAAGAAGTATGTAGCTGATTCACAGTACACACGTGTGCGTGCTGATAAGGGCAAATTGAGGACTCTTTCCTACAGGCAATTACGTCAGGTTGAAACAGCAGCGGCAAAAAAGCCTTGTCATAGCAGCAGACAAGTTTTTGAAGCTGCTTGTGCCTCCAACGTCCCCCGAACAACAAGATGCAGGGTCCTTCAGAGGTTTGCAGCTGTGCATATGCCATCCTGTCGACCTCCTCTATCCACTTCACACAAGCAGAAACGGCTCCAGTGGGCCAAACATTACATGAAGACTGATTTCAAAACTGTTTTGTTCACGGATGAGTGCCGTGCAGCGCTCGATGGTCCAGATGAATGGAGTGGAGGATGGCTGGTTGATGGACACCCCACGCAAACACGGCTACAGCGCCAACAAGGAGGAGGTGGAGTAATGTTTTGGGCTGGAATCATGGGGAGAGAGATTGTCGGCCCCTTTAGGATCCCTGAAGGCGCTAAAGATGAACTCCATAATGTATGTGGATTTTCTCAAACAGCACTTCCTGCCATGGTTCAAGAAGAAGAACCGTGTATTTCACAGCAAGATCATTTTTCTGCATGATAATGCACCATCTCATGCTGCACATAAAACATCTGCATCTCTGGCTGATATGGGCATAAAAGGGGACAAACTTATGGTGTGACCCCCATGCTCCCCTGACCTCTACCCCATTCAGAACCTTTGGAGCATCATTAAAAGGAGTGTCTATGATGGCGGGAGGCAGTTCACATCTAAGCAACAGCTCTGGGAGGGTATTCTGTCCTCATGCAAAACAATTGAAGCAGAAACCATCCAAAACCTGACAAATTCAATGGACGAGAGAGTTCAGAAGCTCCTTTCGAACAAGGGGTCCTATGTGAAAATGTAACATCACCTAGAATAAAGTTTTGAGTTGAAAACTGTTTGATTTCAGTTTCTAACAACCTGCTAATGCTTATAATTTCAAAAATGACCATTTTTTTGGTCTTTATTAAAATGAAAAGGTTGATCGAAAAGTTTGGGGGATCTAAGAGTGTGGCAACCCAGTAGTCATGATTACTTCGAATTCTGACAATATGAGGGTCATGCTGCAGGTAGTGCAGCAAGAAGGCACTTATGTGTCTTGCGCATCTCGGAGCCCCAAAATTATTTTCCGGGCTAGATGCAGCTAAAAATTATTTTTAATTTTAAATCTGGTGAAGCTTATTATAGATGGCCTAATAGGATCAGTGCTGCACACTGCTACAAAGCCCAAATTATTTTCCAGTCAAGATACAGATAAACATGATTAGTAATTTGAAAGCTTAAAACGGTTGGTAGGGTGATTTTAACCAATCATCAAGCTTTTACTCTCCCCAGGATGACACAGGGGTAGAAAAGTCGTTTCGGATCCATGATTTGTTCATCTTTATGAACGTGAGTCTGTCTACATTATCAGTGGAGAGCCGCGTGCGCTTATCTGTCAGCACACCACCAGCAGCGCTGAACACACGTTCAGACAGAACGCTGGCTGCGGGGCATGACAAGATCTCCAAGGCGTAAGTGGCTAGCTCCGGCCATTTATCCAGATTGGAAGCCCAAAAAGAGCAAGGGTCCAGTGACACAGTCGTGGCTTCAATGTTTACTTGGAGATACTCCTGTACCATCGTCTCTAGGCGTTGACTATGTGTCAGACTTCTTGTCTCCTGTGGCCTTGCAAAGGATGGGCTAAAAAAGTGGTGAAATGATTCCGCAAAATTGATGTTACCAGCAGATACTGTGGTTCTGTTACGGTTTGAGTGCTGAACACTTGACGGTCCCACGGTTGGCAAGTTGGAACTGTGAGATTCACTACGTGCACCACTGGTATTTTGTGGAAAAGCACATGTAAGATTCTGCAACAGTCTCTGCTGATACTCCTGCATGCGTGCATCCCTTTCTATGGCAGGAATAATTTCTGCAAATTTACTTTTGTACCGGGGATCTAACAGTGTGGCAACCCAGTAGTCAGGATTATTTCTAATTCTCACAATTCGAGGGTCATGTTGCAGGTAGTGCAGCAAGAAGGCACTCATGTGTGTTGCGCATCCAGGAGCACCAAGTCCCTGTTGTGTTGGTGGCGAGGTAACAATAATGCTTCCTTCCTCTGTCCTCTCCCCCCAACCTCGCTCAACAGAAATGTGATCAAGGTCTCCCTCATCTGATGAGTCTTCCATCAGTTCGTCCTCCACTTCTTCCTGGGCTCCTGGACCTTCCTCACTAGTTTGGCTGCTACCATGCGCCCTGGTAAAACCATCTCCCCCACCCTCACATGCCTGCCGCCTTGGTGCTGCCGACCGTCTGGACCTTGCAGATGTTAGCCCTTCCGCATACAACTCCTCCTCCTCTACTTCCTCCACCTCCTCTTGTGCCACCACCTGACTCCGAATTCTGTTTAACATGTGCTCCAGCATGTAAATCACCGGAATAGTCATGCTGATAATGGCATCGTCAGCACTAAACATCTTCGTCGCCATTTCAAAACTGTGCAGAAGGGTGCATAGGTTCCTGATCTGAGACCACTCCTCCAGCGTGATTTGCCCCACCTCTGAATCTCGTTGGCCCAGGCTATACGTCAGAACGTATTGCACCAGGGCTTGTCGGTGCTGCCACAGTCGCTGCAACATGTGCAGAGTTGAATTCCACCGGGTAGGCACATCGCATTTTAGCCGGTGAAGTGGCAGGCCCAACGACTTCTGTAGAGATGTAAGTCGCTGAGCTGCGGGATGCGAACGGCGGAAGTGAGCACACAGCGACCGTGCCCTCTGCAGAAGGCCATCTAGTCTGGGATAGTGGGCTAAAAATTGCTGGACAACCAGGTTCAACACGTGAGCCATACAAGGCACGTGTGTGACATTGCCCCGGCGAAGGGCCGCACCCAGGTTTGCAGCATTGTCGCACACGGCCTTCCCTGGTTTCAGGTCCAGTGGAGACAACCATTCATGAAATTGGTTCTCCAGAGCTGACCACAACTCCTCAGCTGTGTGACTCACATTT
This sequence comes from Phyllobates terribilis, assembly GCF_046119375.1. NCBI lineage: Eukaryota > Metazoa > Chordata > Amphibia > Anura > Dendrobatidae > Phyllobates > Phyllobates terribilis. The sequence continues at coordinate 365,871,591 of NW_027362762.1, read as the reverse complement.
CCCAGACATTTCAATGTAAAAACCGCCTGATGACGTTGAGCCCTACTGCCAGCATAGTAAGGAGGTGTGCAGGATCCCTTCTGCGCAGTTAGAAAGCTTGTGGCATGACCAGACAGGCTTTGGGTGCAGGTGGAAGACCGAGAGGAGGTTGAGGAGGCAGAAGCAGTGGAGGAACTTTGACATAAAGAGGATTGACGCACAACTCGTGGGGACGGCAAGACTTGGACAGCAGCCCCTTGTCCTGCTGTCACCATAGTTACCCAGTGCCCAGTCAGCGACATGTAACGCCCCTGTCCATGCCTACTCGTCCAAGTGTCTGTGGTGAAATGCACCCTGTCACACACAGAGTTTCTCAAAGAAGCGGTGATGTTGTGTGCGACATGCTGGTGGAGCGCAGGCACACCTTTCTTTGAGAAGTAGTGCCGACTGGGCATCTGGTACTGGGGCACTGCGACGGACATAAGGTCTCGAAAATCCTCTGTGTCCACCAGGCGGAAAGGCAGCATTTCTGTAGCCAAGAGCTTGCAGATGGTGAAATTCAACCTCTTAGCTTTCTCATGGCTAGGAGGAAATGGTCTTTTACTTGTCCACATCTGAGGGACCGAGGGCTGGCTATTGTGCTTAGACGGGGTTGATAAGGGTGTCCCCGGCAAACTGCCGGTCTGTGAGGAAGATGCAGGCGGACATGTTAGGTTGCCTTGATCCAAAGGTGGTGCTATCGATGTCGGACAGCGCTCAACACCAGCTGGTGTTACCACCTCCAAAGAAAATGATGACCTGCCAATCACGCTGGCTGTTGCGGGTAAAGAGGTGGCAGGTCTGCGCCCCAAAACAGGTGTGACTGCTGTCCCCCCAGTCACAGAGGATGAAGAGGCCGCGGATGCACAAGATATGGCAGACGGTGATTGGCCCGGCCGGCTAGGCCGCATTGTAGCACACTGAGCTTCCCACTGCAACTTATGCTTCATGTCCATGTGCCGGTTCATGCATGAAGTACTCAAACTATGTATTTTTTGGCCTCTACTTAGCTTTTGCTGACAAATGTTACAGATAACACGAGTTGGGTCATCTTTATCGATCTGAAAAAATGCCCAGGCTATGCAAGGCTTAGCACCCATGCGACCTGAAGAGCCACCACGACTTGTGGTGAGAGGCAGAGTTGTGTTTGAGGATGCAGTTGTTGACGTGCTTCCAGTACTACGTCTCTGTCCAGGAAGGCGCAACCTGACCTCGTCGTCACTAGCATCTTCCTCCACCTCCTCTGCTGACCTCATCTCTTGGCTGACTGTGGGTTGACAGTAAGTGGGATCTCCGACCTCATCATCATCACCCTGTGCGTTATCACACCCGTCGTCCTCAGAGCCAACCTGTTCCTGCCCTGACAAAAAGCTAAAGTTGTCGCTCCAATCAGGTATTTGAGTCTTATCATCGTCTTCCTCATTGTCTCCACCAACAGGAGTTACAGTTTGGGAATGAGGGTCTACATTATGGTCAGAACCTTCTGCGTCTGGTCCTGGATCCGACTCATAAAGATTCTGGGCATCAGTGCAGATCATTTCCTCGTCTGGATTCACAGAAGCGCTGGAGTCGACCTCTGATTCCCAGGCTATAGTATGAGTAAACAGCTCTGCAGACTCAACCATCTGTTCTACCTCATACTCAGACGGGCAGCTGGAGATTTGGGAGCTGTGAGGAAGCAAGTGCGATTTGGGTGACACCTTTGAGGACTGGAGTATTTGTGATGTTGAAGTTGATGTGGAGGAGAGCCCACTTAAAGGAGCACTTGATATCCGTTGAAGCACCTGCTGTTTTTGTGCCTCATCTGGAATTTGTAGCGATTGGCGTGGCCGTAAGAAAGGGATCTTATCACATTGTCCGCTAAAAGAAGTAGACATTTTAGTTTGGCTGGAAGATGGTCTTTCTTCTGCACCTACCCCACGGACACAACCTTTTTTCCCCTTCCCAACACGCCTATTCCCCTTTCCACCAGCAGCAGTCCTTTTTCCACTCATTTTGGTGGTTAACTAATTCACAACTCTGGAGTTGTTTGCACAAAAAAACAATGGATGGTAACCGAGCAGAGCTGAGTGGCCAAACTGTGGTATTAGGCCAAAACTATTGGCTGGGCTAGATGCAGAAAAAAATTATTTTTAATTTGCAACCTGATGGAGGTCAGTATAGATGGACTAATAGAACAAGTCCCACACGCTGCTAGAAGCCCAAATATTTTTTCAGAGATAAATGAAGAAAAAAATTATTTTTAATTTGCAACCTGATGGAGGTCAGTATAGATGGACTAATAGACCAAGTCCCACACACTGCTAGAAGCCCAAATATTTTTTCAGAGCTAGATGCAGAAAAAAATTATTTTTAATTTGCAACCTGATGGAGGTCAGTATAGATGGACTAATAGACCAAGTCCCACACACTGCTAGAAGCCCAAATATTTTTTCAGAGCTAGATGCAGAAAAAAATTATTTTTAATTTGCAACCTGATGGAGGTCAGTATAGATGGACTAATAGACCAAGTCCCACAAACCGCTAGAAGCCCAAATATTTTTTCAGAGCTAGATGCAGAAAAAAATTATTTTTAATTTGCAACCTGATGGAGGTCAGTATAGATGGACTAATAGACCAAGTCCCACACACTGCTAGAAGCCCAAATATTTTTTCAGAGCTAGATGCAGAAAAAAATTATTTTTAATTTGCAACCTGATGGAGGTCAGTATAGATGGACTAATAGAACAAGTCCCACACGCTGCTAGAAGCCCAAATATTTTTTCAGAGATAAATGAAGAAAAAAATTATTTTTAATTTGCAACCTGATGGAGGTCAGTATAGATGGACTAATAGACCAAGTCCCACACACTGCTAGAAGCCCAAATATTTTTTCAGAGCTAGATGCAGAAAAAAATTATTTTTAATTTGCAACCTGATGGAGGTCAGTATAGATGGACTAATAGACCAAGTCCCACACACTGCTAGAAGCCCAAATATTTTTTCAGAGCTAGATGCAGAAAAAAATTATTTTTAATTTGCAACCTGATGGAGGTCAGTATAGATGGACTAATAGACCAAGTCCCACACACCGCTAGAAGCCCAAATATTTTTTCAGAGCTAGATGCAGAAAATTTTTTTATTCAATTTGCAACCTGATGGAGGTCAGTATAGATGGACTAATAGACCAAGTCCCACACACTGCTAGAAGCCCAAATATTTTTTCAGAGCTACATGCAGAAAAAAATTATTTTTAATTTGCAACCTGATGGAGGTCAGTATAGATGGACTAATAGAACAAGTCCCACACGCTGCTAGAAGCCCAAATATTTTTTCAGAGATAAATGAAGAAAAAAATTATTTTTAATTTGCAACCTGATGGAGGTCAGTATAGATGGACTAATAGACCAAGTCCCACACACTGCTAGAAGCCCAAATATTTTTTCAGAGCTAGATGCAGAAAAAAATTATTTTTAATTTGCAACCTGATGGAGGTCAGTATAGATGGACTAATAGACCAAGTCCCACACACTGCTAGAAGCCCAAATATTTTTTCAGAGCTAGATGCAGAAAAAAATTATTTTTAATTTGCAACCTGATGGAGGTCAGTATAGATGGACTAATAGAACAAGTCCCACACGCTGCTAGAAGCCCAAATATTTTTTCAGAGATAAATGAAGAAAAAAATTATTTTTAATTTGCAACCTGATGGAGGTCAGTATAGATGGACTAATAGACCAAGTCCCACACACTGCTAGAAGCCCAAATATTTTTTCAGAGCTAGATGCAGAAAAAAATTATTTTTAATTTGCAACCTGATGGAGGTCAGTATAGATGGACTAATAGACCAAGTCCCACACACTGCTAGAAGCCCAAATATTTTTTCAGAGCTAGATGCAGAAAAAAAATATTTTTAATTTGCAACCTGATGGAGGTCAGTATAGATGGACTAATAGACCAAGTCCCACACACCGCTGGAAGCCCAAATATTTTTTCAGAGCTAGATGCAGAAAAAAATTATATTCAGTTTGCAACCTGATGGAGGTCAGTATAGATGGACTAATAGAATGATGCTATGCCCAAAAGATTTTACTTCACTAGGTGCAGTAAAAAAATTGGTATTCTATACACAGGTGGTATATCTTGCAACACAGATAGGCTACTCCACTGACTAACACACTCTGCAATAGGCCAAAAAGGATTAGCTTTGCTAGATTCAGCCAAATGCTGTGAAAAAAACTTGCACAGCACTGGCACAGACCTGCCTGGCAAAAACTGATAGGAACTGATGTAACCTAGTCCTGAAAAGGACTCCAATTACAATTAGTCTTTACTCCCACAATCTATCTATTTAAGAGCACAGACCTGCCTGATAAAAGTCGTAGGAAATGCTGTAACCTAGTCCTTAAAAGGACTGCAATCACAACTATTCCCTACTCCCAAGCTATCTGTATATTTGTGCGAAAATTGGCTTGAAATTAACAAGGTATAGCGCACACAGCAACAGCGGTGCCGTCTAACACGCAGCTGCAGCAGTGAGAAAATGGTGGCGACGGGGAAAATGGCTTGGTCTTATAGGGCAAGGACATGTGACATACACTGCCAATCACACATGCCCTTGCTTGTGTGAAAAAAAGCACTTCGCTCTGTGTGTGCGCTGCTGATAGGCTGACAGATTGCACCTCCCCACTGCAAATGCGGGAAAGAGAAAAAAAAATGGAGATCTTCATTGTTCCTGCAGAGATCCATCCCCTGCCCCTCCCCCCGCCCCGCTGTACACTCAAACTGCGTATTAACATTAATTTTCATCATTACTGAGAAAAAATCCAGTTATGATTTTGGTGCACGAACAGTTATCGAACATAACCTCGAACAGCCGAATTTTTCTCAAATTGTTCGTGTTCGCCGACCGGCTCGAACACCGCCCAAAACAGCTCGAATTTGAGATTGGCGAACAGTTCGAGTAGAACAACGCTCATCTCTAATCAGGAGTGAAGCAGGCAGAGTCTGTATCAGTAGTGCAGCAGGCAGAGTCTGTATCAGAGGGCAGCAGGCATAGTCTGTATCAGAGGGCAGCAGGCAGAGTCTGTATCAGGAGTGCAGCAGGCAGAGTCTGTATCAGTAGTGCAGCAGGCAGAGTCTGTATCAGAATGCAGCAGGCAGAGTCTGTATCAGAGTGCAGCAGGCAGAGTCTGTATCAGAGTGCAGCAGGCAGAGTCTGTATCAGAGTGCAGCAGGCAGAGTCTGTATCAGAGTGCAGCAGGCAGAGTCTGTATCAGGAGTGCAGCAGGCAGAGTCTGTATTAGGAGTGCAGCAGGCAGAGTCTGTATCAGGATTGCAGCTGGTGATTAATTCATCGCACACTCTGATGATTGGGATGCAGAATTCATTTACTGACAATAAAGAGTAGACAAACCAAATTTTAAGGCGGCAATAGGCAGACGTTTCTGCCACAATTGGCCTTAATCATTAGGTTGCTACTGTAAAAGAAGAATATACAGGGTGCCAGAACATGTATCAGTCAAGACGTAAAAATCATAATATTGATATCCAAAGGTAAGGGAGTCGGGTACCATGGCGAGGTGGGGTTGGGGGTAGTGGGGGGGAGGAAGAGGGGAGGTGGGTGGAGGAAGGGAAGGTATTGGTCACATACAGGTTCAATATATACATAATATACAAAGGAGAGAAGAAGGCACATAATGATAATAAGATTCCATTACAGATCCAAATAGCAATAACATGAACACTCAGATAACATGGGATGCCTTACTTGTTTAATGGTTTGTGAATGCCTAGTGTCTGAGCAGGACTAGGATAAAGTCCAGGGATAGCAAGAGCTGTAATATCAATATACTAAGGTTAGATTTATTACCACATTGTATCAGTGAGAGGGTTACTTAAAGGTAGGGCGGTTACCTCACTGGGGTCCCATGGGGGTGCAAGGTCACAGGAACCTATAAAATATATAGCATGAGTGGTTAGGGGTAAGTATTTGACCATGTTATGCTGTGATGAAAGCCCAGGTGCACAGGCACACTCATACCATGGAATTCAGACGGTGAATGGACCTGCTTCAAGATGGGGTTCCCACAGGAGATGAGTCAGTCATTGGTGGTGCGGTGGAGTATAGCGGCGCTCCCGCGCCTTGCTCTGGTTGTGGTTGGAGGCAGTGTGCAGGGACCGCATTTTAAGTGCCGACGGGCAGCGCTGGACAGGAAGTGCATCACCGGCGGGGGCATTTCATCGGAAGTGATGTTCTGCCGGCGCCGTATCACAGGATAGGGTGGCTGCATGTTGCCTGTGTTTGTGGGCATGGCGTTATGGCTCACAGGGTGTAGTGCAGGTTACCAGGGAAACCACAAAGCGGCGCATGCGCAGGGGCACATATGTAACACAGAATGCACAGTAATGAGAGAAAACACGGTATAGATGTACATAAATTATCATAAAGTGTGGAGGCATACGTGTAAATAGGTTGGTGAAAAAAGCTGTGGGGGAACTATTGGGGTTATAATAAAGGACGGTTATGGTCATATTTATTGTAAAGTGGTGGTAGAGCGGTTGGGAGTCCTTAAGAGACGCTTACTGTTATTGTAAACTATTGTTATGGAAATTAAAAATGGTTGAGACACTCACCCTGGGGGGAGGATGATTTCAATGCGTCTGTGAAGGAAATAGATAAGTATGTCAATAGACCCAGTCAATCTCTCTATTCAAACCATTAGGAGAAAGTGTCTGTAGGGTATAGATCCAGAACGATTCACTTTGCTTAAGTAACTTAACATGATTGCCCCTCCTCCTTGGCCTGGGTACGTGTTCAATGACCTAAAGTAAAGTTGTGCTACAGTATGTTTTGCCTTTGAGTAGTGGTCTGGAAGTGGCAGCCAGGTTTTACCACATCTCATAGAGGACTTATGGCTCGCTATGTGGTCCTTAACGTGTTGTGTGGTTTCACCTACATACAAAAGGCCGCAAGTGCATTTTATCACGTATATGACGAAATTGGAGTCACAAGTATAGAATCCCTTGATGGGATAACTCTTTCCGGTCCTGGGATGTGTAACGGTTTCTGATCACATTAGAGCAGGCAGCTCAGCTCAGGCAGGGGAATGTACCATGTTTACCGACACTGAATAGGCGTTGTTATGGGGTAATGCGTGAACTTCCCAGGTCAGCTCTAATGATTTTATCCTTGATGTTGGGGGCTCTTCTAGTACACATAAGAGCCTGGGCCGTGAAGGATGGGATTTCGGGGTATTCCTTGGCAAGAAGGGGCCAGTGTTTTCTTATGGTAGTGTAGACTTTAGATATCAATGGGTGGTAGGTGTGCACAAAAAGTACTCGTTCGATCTTGGTGGTGGGGGCTGATGTTGGTCCTGGTCCTAGTGCTCTAGATCTTTCACCTGATAAAAGTGAATTAGGGTAGTTCCTCTCACGGAATTTTTGTGTCATTTCTTCTAGACGCTGCGGAAGTAGGTCAGGGTTGGAAACAATATGTTTGACCCTGTGGAACTGGGAATGAGGGAGGCTGTCCTTGGTGGACCTAGAGTGGCAGCTAGAATAATGTAGTAGACTGTTACAATCAGTTGGTTTTGAGAATATATTAGTTGTAAGGGTGCCGTCATCATTGCAGATTACCCGTGTATCTAGGAAGGGGATTTGTTTGGGGTCATGGTTCAGTGTAAACTGAAGTTCTTGTCTGATTGAGTTGAGTGTAATGATGAACGAGGTCAGTGTCTCCACTGGCCCCTGCCATATGAGGAAGATGTCATCTCTGTACCGGTGGTAGGTAGTACAATGTTGTATGAAAAGCTCATTGGTGTAGACAAAGTCGACTTCAAATTTGTGCATGTAGGTGTTAGCATAGGCCGGCGTCATATTTGAGCCCATTGCAGTCCTTGTTTCTGTAAAAAGAATTCATCTCTGAGCATGAAAAAGTTCTCATGAAGGACTAGTGATAGTAATTCCATGCAGAATTGGACAGAGGTGGGGGACAGGTTGGACTGTGTGAGTAAGTATGTGGAGGCCTAAAGCCCCTTGTCATGGGTAATGGACGTATACAGACTGCTGACATCCATAGTAACTAATAGACTACCCCTTGGTATGGTCGGCAAGTTTTTAATGACACGCAAAAATTCGCTAGTGTCTAGGAGAAAGGCTCAGGTTTTCTTGACCAGTGGGGTTAAAAATTTTTCAATATAGATTGCCAAAGGGGAGAGAATGGAGTCGGTAGAGTCAACAGTTGGTCGGCCAGGTGGGTTGGACAGTGATTTGTGGATTTGGGGTAAAATATAAAACACAGGTGTTATAGGGTGCAGGTTAGTCAGAAATGATGCCGTCTTGGGGTCTATTGTGCGGAGATGGAGGTGTCTGGCCAGTATTTCTTGGGTTTTGGTATGAATGGTGAAGGTGGGATCAGTACTAATTCTTTCGTATGTGGTGGAGTCCGCTAACTGTATATTAATTCACTAATATAGGAGGATTTGTCCATAATAACCGTGGCACCCCCCTTATCAGCGGGTTTGATGACTATGGATTTGTTGTTTTGGAGAGATCAAAGGGCGAGTTTCTCTTCGTTGGAGAGATTCTGGTGTGTAGGGAAGGAACCAATTCATTTTTGGTGTAGTAGAGTTTTGATGTCCCTTTCAATGAGTGCTATAGTGGTTTCAGCTGCATGATTAGTATGTGGGGGACTCATACTAATCATGCAGCCAAAACCACCATAGCACTCATTGCCTGTTAGTTCTTAGACCCATAGTAAAAAAGTAAAATAGTCCCCTTTAATAATGTCCCCTATCCTGGCCCCTTTCTGTTATAATGTCCCACATCCTGGGCCTTTTCCTGTAATAATCCTGTAATAATGTCCTCCGCTATTTTTCAACAAATTTTGAAAAGAAACAAACAATTTTTTTTACCATTCCCACAATGTACAGCGTCTTCTTCTATGGCTGTCGCAGAAGCCAGCAGCTGATTCCAGTGTGCCTGCCACAGGCAGAGCATGATGTCACTGCCATGCTTGACATACAAGCTGATATCGCTGCCAGCCTTTGATTGGCCAGCGGCATGTATTGCGGTGCAGGAAGCTGGCAGGTTTGTGCACCACAATGCATTTCAGCATCCTAGGATACACATCCAAGTGAAATAGACACTGGTAGTCATGCCCCTGCGTGTAAGCACATGTATTTCTATGCATGGTACTAGTATGCAAAACTAAGTAAATCAAGATGTTTTTACTTTTTTATGCTTATCTTGTGAGGTGGATCCATAAATCCTCAGGTCCGAGTGGGCATACGGACACCAGGCATTGGTACAGCAGGTAGGAAGCACTTGAGGACTGGGCACACTTGAGACTACAGGAGCAGGTTGTCAGTTTAAGACATGGCAAATTCAAACCCAAGTTAAGAAGAGGAACCACAGGTGTAGTGCAGGAAGGAAAGTATCTATGAACAACATAGAAGATGTAACATCCCTGGCGGCGTGCTGGCAGGGCTTACCATCTCCCACCATGCAAGACCCCCAACTTACCTACCAGTCGAGGCTGTGCACTATGCTCCTCTACTTGCTGTGTGCATGTCTCTTGTCTGCTGGCTTAGGGCAGTGGCGCTGGAACTTCCTGATTCTTAAAGTTACAGCGTGAGCAGTCCTAATGCGTCCCCAGCCTTTTGCTGTGAGTCACTGGATGCTTAAACCTCCTCCACCTACCTGCGGCTCTGCTCTGCTCTGCCCTGCTCCGCTTGTCCTTAGTACCTGCAGCTCTGCTCTGCCCTGCTTCGCTTGTCCTCTGCACCTATAGCTCTGCTCTGCCCTGCTCCTCTTGTCCTCCGCACCTGCGGCTCTGCTCTGCTTGTCCTCAGCACCTGCAGCTCTGCTCTGCTCTGCCCTGCTCCGCTTGTCTTGCGCACCTGCAGCACTGCTCTGCTCTGCCCTGCTCCGCTAGCTCTCTGCACCGGCGGCTCTGCCCTGCTCCACTTCCCCTCTGCACCGGCGGATCTGTTCCTGTATCCCAGTCAGTACTGGTCCATATTCAGCCTATTTACCTACCTGCCTGTACCCGCCTGTCTGTATACCAGCCGTGCCTGCCAGTACCCGCCTGTCTGTATACCAGCCGTGCCTGGCAGTACCCGTCTGTCTGCATACCAGCCAAACATGCCCATTCCTGCAGCTGTGTGGGTCAACAGCAGTGTGACCGGGTTCTGACCTGGAGTAGCACCTGGGCCACCTCCCACGTCCCTCCTCGGACCACGGAGTCGATTAAGCCGCTGTGTGTCTGTGGTTGGATCTGGTGAGGCCCCTAATCACGCCCCTCCAGGCACTCCTCGGTGCATGGCCCAGTAGGACCACTAACCACGCTCACTCCAAACAGTCTGGGCGTGAGCGTAACAGAAGATGGCTTTTTCATACCTACTGACACTTCTACGAGCCAGTTTATGCAATGGGATCAACATTTGGCAACAGTACACATGGATGACCAAAGACATTTACAAAATTAATTTCAAATCAGTTTTTCAATAAAGTATAAATGTGCCTGTTAGAGATGAGTTGAACTATATACGGAGGATTGAATTTGAGTTAAATCTCTCACCTAGCCAAATCAGACCTCATACTTTGCACTGACGAGGGCCAACAGCCCGAAACATCGTGTCTGGAAATTGAGATTCTGATTTGGCTTTTATCCTAAGTCATATTGCACGACTCGTTAAAGGGTTGATTGTGACTTGTAGGATTGCTGCTTCCATTAGGTGGCGCTATAGAGTACAAGTCCTCTTTTTCTCTGAAGAGGCAATTTGCATATTAAATTCCCCAGAGGAGCATTGCATGTCAAATAAGCCTCCTTACCTTGACGTGCCAGTGTTGGTGTGTCACTCTCCTTAAGGAGAAACGCTACCCCTTAGACCTCAGTCCAGAGCCTCTCACCTAGCCAAATCAGACCTCATACTTTGCACTGACGAGGGTCAACAGCCTGAAACACCGTGTCTGCAAATTGAGATTCTGATTTGGCTTTTATCCTATGTCATATTGCACGACTCGTTAAAGGGTTGATTGTGACTTGTAGGATTGCTGCTTCCAATAGGTGGCGCTATAGAGTACAAGTCCTCTTTTTCTCTGAAGAGGCAATTTGCAAGTTAAATCTCCTGAAATTCACAATTCAAATAATCTAAGATTTGACTTGCAAAGATCAAACAAAAAAGGAAAATACAAATCCAGTGCCATTTCACACATGCTACACAATGAGTGAACTAATGGAGTCTAGCGAGCAGAGTTGGCTTACCCATATTGCCCTCCAGCAATACAATCACATGATGTAGAACAGCCAATTGGGGGCTATTGCAGGCAGATGGCCAATAAATGCCATTTTATACCTGTACTATCTAGGGATAGGAGCTCTCAGCACACAGCATGAAGTTAGAAAAATGCCTAATGTGATTATGGGGTACTACTTCAGTGCTGATTGATAATGAGAGTAATAGTTTCTGTCTGTGAATAGAAATCCAAAATTCAAGTGATTTACAGTCTAATTATCATCACTAATAGTGTTACTGTGAATTAATACATCTGAGACATACATCAGCAACAGTACCTTAATAGTTGCTTTTTTATTTACATAGTAGCAGCAAGAAATGGTCGAATTTAATTACTTATTTTCAATTAAATCCATATTCTGAATTCAAGGCTTGTTATTAGAGATGAGCGGTGTTCGATTCGTACTGTTCGCCAATCTCAAATTCGAGCTGTTTTGGGCGGTGTTCGAGTCGTTCGACGAACTCAAACGATTTGCAAAAAATTTGGCTGTTCGAGGTTATGTTCGATAACTGTTCGTGCACCAAAAGCGTAACTGGATTTTTTCACAGTAATACTGTGAATCAATGTTAATAGACAGTTTCAGTGTAGAGTGGGTGGGGGGAGGGGCAGGGGATGGGTCTCTGCAGAAATAATGCCGATCTCCATTTTTTTTTTCTTTCCAGCATTTACAGTGGGGCGGTGCAGTCTGTCAGCCTATCAGCACCGAAGTGCTTTTTTTTCACACAAGAAAGGGCATGTGTCATTGGCTGTGTATGTCACATGTCCTTGCCCTCTAAGACCCAGCCATTTTCCCCGTCGCCACCATTTTCTCACTGCTGCAGCTGTTTGTCGGCACCGCTGCTGCTGTGGGCGCTATACAGTATAACTGTGGAATTGCGAGCGAATTTCCAGTTACATAGAGAGATAGGTTTAGGGAGTAGGGACTAGTTCTAATTGCAGCCCTTTTGCGGACTAGGTTACAGCAGTTCATAGCACTTTTTGCCAGGCAGGTCTGTGCCAGTGCTGTGCAAGTGTTTTTCAAAGCATTTGGCGAAATGTAGCTCAGCCAATCCTTTTGCGCCTGTAGCAGTGTCTGTTAGTCATTGGAGTAGCCTATCTGTGTTGCAAGCTATACCACCTGTGTATCTAATAACAATTTTTTACTGCATCTAACCCAGTAAATCCTTATGGGCATAGTAGCAGTGTCTTGTAGTCAGCGGAGTAGCCCACCTGTGAAGGAAGCTACACCGCCTGTGTATCTATTTCTAATTTTTTACTGCATCTAACCCAGGAAATCTTTTTGGGCCTAGTAGCAGTGTCTCGTAGTCAGCGGAGTAGCCCACCTGTGAAGGAAGCTACACCGCCTGTGTATCTAATTCTAATTTTTTACTGCATTTAACCCAGTAAATCTTTTTGGGCCTAGTAGCAGTGTCTGGTAGTCAGCGGACTAGCCCACCTGTGAAGGAAGCTACACCGCCTGTGTATCTAATTCTAATTTTTTACTGCATCTAACCCAGGAAATCCTTTTGGACCTAGTAGCAGTGTCTGGTAGTCAGTGGAGTAGCCCATCTGAAGCAAGCTACACCACCTGTGTATCTAATAACAATTTTTTACTGCATCTAACCCAGTAAATCCTTTTAGGCATAGTAGCAGTGTCTGGTAGTCAGCGGAGTAGCCCACCTGTGAAGGAAGCTACACCGCCTGTGTATCTAATTCTAATTTTTTACTGCTTCTAACCCAGGAAATCTTTTTGGGCCTAGTAGCAGTGTTTGGTAGTCAGTGGAGTAGCCCATCTGAAGCAAGTTAAACACCACCTGTGTATCTAATAACAATGTTTTACTGCCTCTAACCCAGTAAATCCTTTTGGGCATAGTAGCAGTGTCTGGTAGCCAGCGGAGTAGCCCTCCTGTGAAGGAAGCTACACCGCCTGTGTATCTAATTCTAATTTTTTACTGCATCTAACCCAGGAAAACTTTTTGGGGCCTAGTATCAGTGTCTGGTAGTCAGCGGAGTAGCCCACCTGTGAAGCCCATTTCTGTTGTGCGAGGTTGGGGGGAGAGGGCAGAGGAAGGAAGCATGATTCTTACCTCGCCACCAACACAACAAAGATTTGGTCCTCATGGATGCGCAAGACGCATGAGTGCTTTCTTGCTGCACTACCTGCACCATGACCCTCGGATTGTCAGAATTCGAAGTAATCCCGACTACTGGGTTGACACACTCTTAGATCCCCGGTACAAAAGTAAATTTGCTGAAATAATTCTTGCCATAGAAAGGGATTCACGCATGCAGGAGTATCAGCAGAGGGGGTTTTCCACAAAACACCAGTGGTGCACGTAGTGAATCTCACAGTTCTAACTTGCCAACCGTGGGACTGTCGAGTCTTCATCACTCAAACCGTAACAATAACACCGTATCTGCTGGTAACAGCAATTTTGCGGAATCGTTTCACCACTTTTTTAGACCATCCCTTGCAAGGCCACAGGAGACAAGAAGTCTGACACATAGTCAACGCCTAGAGAGGATGGTACAGGAGTATCTCCAAGTGAACATCGAAGCCATGACTGTGTCACTGGACCCTTGCTCATTTTGGGCTTCCAATCTGGAAAAATGGCCTGAGCTCACCACTCACGCCTTGGAGATCTTGTCGTGCCCCGCAGCCAGCGTTCTCTCTGAATGTGTGTTCAGCGCTGCTGGTGGTGTGCTGACAGATAAGCGCATGTGGCTGTCCACTGAGAATGTAGACAGACTCACGTTCATAAAGATAAACAAATCATGGATCCGCAAGGACTTTTCTACCCCTGTGTCTTCCTGGGGAGACTAAAAGCTTGAGGATTTTGGAAAATCACCTCACCAAACATTTTAAGCAACTCTGGGGCAATTGATGCCACTTAAGTGGTGTCTGTGCCACAATTTTTTTGAAAAAATGGAGACTCTTTTTGGAGTCCCCTTGCTGTGTTTTACATGATGTTGGCATCGTCAATTCCAGGTGGGTTGGGTCGCTCCCCCTCCCCCTTTTAACCATAAGAAACTACATACACTATGGCTTGGGGTAACACAGATGGTTGAGTCTGCAGAGCTGTTTACTCATACTATAGCCTGGAATCAGAGGTCTGATCCAAAGCTTCAGTGTCTGCTAGTCAGCATAGTAGCCCAGCTGTGAGGCAACCTACACCGCCTGTGTATCTAATAACAATTTTTACTGCTTCTAACCCAGCCAATCATTTTGGGCTAGTAGCAGTGTCTCGTAGTCAGCGGAGTAGCCCATCTGAAGCAAGCTACACCACATGTGTATGTAATAACAATTTTTTACTGCATCTAACCCAGGAAAGCCTTTTGGGCTAGTAGCAGTGTCTCGTAGTCAGCGGAGTAGCCCATCTGAAGCAAGCTACACCACCTGTGTATCTAATAACAATTTTTAACTGCATCTAGCCCAGGCAATACTTTGGACCTAGTAGCAGTGTCTGCTAGTCAGTGGAGTAGCCCAGCTGTTTTTCAAGCTACACCGCCTGTAGATCTAATTACAAATTTTTAACTGCATCTAGCCCAGGCAATACTTTGGGCCTAGTAGCAGTGTCTGCTAGTCAGCGGAGTAGCCCAGCTGTTAAGCAAGCTACACTGCCTGTAGATCTAATTACAAATTTTTAACTGCATCTAGCCCAGGCAATACTTTGGGCCTAGTAGCAGTGTCTGCTAGTCAGTGGAGTAGCCCAGCTGTTAAGCAAGCTACACCACCTGTAGATCTAATTACACATTTTTAACTGCATCTAGCCCAGGCAATACTTTGGGCCTAGTAACAGTGTCTGCTAGTCAGAGGAGTAGCCCAGCTGTTAAGCAAGCTACACTACCTGTGCTTTGGACACTTAATTTTTTCAAAGGAAATGCTTCGAGCCCCCGGGAAACTCAGTCAAGAGCATCGGGGAGGCGTCCCAAGGCAAAGGGGCTGGGACTGGCGGTAGCACGCCTTGCGGCGGACCGCCAAGCTCGATCCTTATAAAAGATTTTTAACTGCAGCAGCTTTAGTGGACTCTACTGGAGCTGGAACTCTTTTTTTATTATAAAAATACAAAACACATACAAAATGCAAATATAAGCACAAATACAAACATACATGAAACAAAAAAAAACCAACAAGACATAGCCCAAATCCAAAATCACAGAGTCCAGTTAAAATGACATGTACGGTAAGAAAAAGTCTCTCACTCACCGGGAGACCCCCCGGCTAGGGAAGACCTCAACTCGCCCGTCATAGCCACGACCCCTTCCATTCACCACATTCATACCTAACCCCCTAAAAAAAACTAAAACACAAAAGACTGGCCCATTGCCCAAAGAAATAAGAGATAGGCCAACCTGGACAAAAACTGAAACTTACTACTATGCACTCACGAAAACCACTCCTTTTTTTTTTCCCACCACCTTTTTTTTTTTTTTTTATCACCCAAGGTCCCAAGATAGTCTGTGGCCTTATCACAGCAAGGTCCCACGAAAGTTTATGGCCTTCATTAAATTCTTCACACATAACGGGTTCTTTTTCCCGCATCCCGTAGGACGTCCATTTTCCCAAAACCCCTCCCCCCTCCCCCCAGATACCCCCACCCAACCTACACTAAACCCCCCCACACGTAAATTACACATACATATACATACAATACACAACATAAATATACATGTACATACACTATACAACATAACTATAACAATAAACACAACATAACAATAGAACAATATACTTGCACAACTTTTAACTACTTGCCATGACATAACAACTGACCAAAACCATGAACCAAAAGTCAGACCCAAGTTCAGTGCTTGCAAGCCCTATATTCGGGTCTCCAATACCGTAAAACAAAAAACTACAATGTGAGGGGAGCAGCCCACCACCAGGAAACTGGAGACTACCGAGGCTCTCACCCTAATCTAACACACAACACCCAGTCCCTCCCTATTAAAGAAAATGAAAAACCTGTCCCTACCGCCCTACCAATCTTTCCCTACCTGTCCCTACCTGTCCCTCTCTGACCCTCACTACCAACCTAATACTAACTACCTATCCCTGAAGACTGTCCCTGTCTGTCCCTCCCTGACCTACACACCTATCTGACCCTACAAATAAATATAAAATATAAAATATAGGAAGAGACTGAACTCACCCTATTACAGACACACGTAACCTAACTCTCCCTAGGGCACACTAAATGAGAACCCCCTCCATAGAAGGGAAGCCCTCCCTGCACCCAGCCTCTCGTACTCCAGCGAGCGCACTTTTGCCAGGTCACCCAGGATGTTCCTAATCACCTCTTCCCGGGGCAGGGCTTTCTGCTGGGTGGACACAAAACACCGTGCGTTCCACGTGTAGAACCTAGTCACTAAGCTAACTAAGAAAACAGTGCCCCCGTCTCGGCCACCAATGGACCTGAATGCCCCATAGGCCCACTCCGCATAGGAAAGAGCTGCCAGCCTGGGCCAGACAATGGAAGCTCCCGCCCTACTGTAGACCTCTGTATTAAAGGGACACTGAAGCAGGAAGTGCTCCATGCTTTCAAGCATGCCGCCACACTCCTCGTGGGGACAATCCCGGTCATCAGACTTCCTGTACTTCAGGTTGTCCCTCACATACAGTCTCCCATGGAAGCAGCGCCAAGCCAAGTTCCAAAACTTCAAGGGGATCTGTTTAGAGTTCAATAACCCAAGCCCTACCTCCAGATCCCGGCTTGGGCAATCCTTGAGCGCCGGGGGCTTCTGAAAGTGGGTCAACAGGACCCTATTGTCAAGTAACCTCCTTGACAAAGGTCCTGATCTTCCACACTCCCAGACCCCACAGGTGGATCACCTTCAGAACCGGGGTAGCATAAGCCGGAAGATGCCCATGAGGCATTTGAAGGTCCATCACCTGCCCTCCTGTCTCCCATTCCTGGAAGAAAGGCCGAAACCACCCCCTACAGGAAAATACCCACGGAGGAGCCCTCTCTACCCAGAGGTTGGCGATGTTTGCCTTAAGAAAGGTGTTTACTAGAAACAACACTGGGTTGACCATATACAACCCTCCTAGTCTCCTCGTGCGGTACGTGACCTCCCTCTTGATTAGGTTCAGCCTATTCCCCCATAATAGCTGGAAGAACAGGCTGTAGACCCGTGTCCAAAGAGGTTCTGGCAAGATGCAGACACTGCCCAAGTATATTAACAAAGGGAGCAAACACCCTTTGGCCAGGCTAACCCTTTCCCTCAGGGTCAAGGACCAACCCTTCCACTTATCCACCTTCTGGGCGGCGACATTAAGTCTGCCCTCCCAGTTTTGCTGGGGATAGTCCCCCGGGCAGAAACTGATGCCTAATATTTTTGCTGTGGCCTGAGGCACTGGAAGGGTGTCCGGGAGATCAAAAATAGGATCTTCCCCTCCCAGCCAGAGACTTTCACACTTATCCCGGTTGATCATGGACCCGGATGCCACCGAGTAGCGCTCCACCTCAGACTTGACCCAATCTACCTCCCCTCTCGAGGATACAAAAAGGGAAACATCATCGGCGTACGCCACTACCCTCAAGGCGGCCTCTGGCTTCGCCCGGTCCATCCCGACTTCCACCAACGGTCCGCGCTCTACCCTCCTTAGAAGGGGGTCGATCGCGAACACGTATAACAGTGGGCTCAAAGGACAGCCCTGGCGGACGCCAGACTTCACCTCAAAAGGGTGTCTGACCCAACCGTTCACAAGCGGAAAAGTCTCTGCCCCATTGTATAACACTCTCAACCAATCAACATACCTCCCGGGCAGACCGTACCTCAGAAGGACGGACCAGAGGTACTCATGGTTAACCCGGTCAAAGGCCTTCGCCTGGTCTAAGGACAGCAAGTACCCCTTCCAGTGACCTGCCCTGCTCTGCTCCACTGCCTCACAGACACCGAGCACAGCACTAAATGTACTGCGGCCTGGAACAGAGCAGTGCTGGGCCCCCGAAAGGAGCCGGGGTGCAAATTTCACCAACCGATTAAAAAGCACCTTTGCCAGAACCTTTCGGTCTGTATTGAGAAGCGCTATGGGACGCCAATTCTCAATATGGGACGAGTCTTTACCCTTTGACAAGATAATCAGGGCTGACTTCCTCATTGAACTGGGCAGAGTGTCCAAGGAGAGACACTCATTAAACACCTCAGTCAAGAGTGGGAACAAGGAGTCCCTAAAAGTCTTGTAAAACTTGGATGCTAAGCCATCCGGACCAGGCGACTTTTTGGGCCAGAGCCCATCAATCGCCCATCTCACTTCCTCTTCCCTGATTGCCTCTGCCAAAACATGAAGAGAGGGGTCATCCCCTGGCTCAGGGATGGTTTCAGCTAGGAAAGCCGACATCTCATCCCGATCAGGCTCCCTCCCCCCCAAGAGGTGTGAGTAGAAGAATCTGACCACCTCCAGGATCCCTGATTTGGATCTGTTCAGGGATCCCGTACTGTCGATCAGTCCTGTTACCACCTTACAACTCACTGACATCCTGCAGTTCCTCTAAGGGTCGGGCCAGCGGTACCTCCCGAAATCCCTCTCAAAAACCAAGGATGTGTGCCTATCATACTCACACCCCTTGAGCAAGGCCTTCACCCTGGAGATTTCCTCACGGTCCCCTCCAGTCGAGACGGGCTGCTCGAGTTTCCTCCCCAGATCCCGATACAGGCAGTACCTGTTCAGGCCCCTGATGCTCGAGAGCTGATGGAAGAACCTTGCAACCCTTCTTTTGAAGATCTCCCATCACTCAAACTTAGTGCTACAGAGATCCAAGAGAGGTACCTGGCTCTGAAGAAACTCCTCAAAGGATTGTCTTACATCCGCTTCTTCCAACAGGGACGAATTCAGCTTCCATAGGCCTCTCCCCATCCGGGGGGTCTCTGTAACATTCAAGGAAAATAAAATAAAACAGTGGTCGGAGAATTCCACCTCAACAGCGGACACTGCAGAAGAGACGGCTTCCTACTTTAAAAAAAACCTATCTATCCTAGACCTACTGCTACCCCTATGAAAGGTGAAACCCCCGTGACCGGGGGTGTGCCGGATGTGGACATTCACCAGGCGAGCTTCACTCACTAAGCTATTCAAGGCTATGCTATCATAAGCCAGCCGGTCTCCGGGGCCTCCCCTATCACGGGATTTAGTTATAGTGTTAAAATCCCCACCGAAGACCACCTGCCGGCTTGTAAAAAGATAGGGCTTGACCTTCAGGAAGAGACATTTATGGTCCCGCTTAGACTGCGGGCCATAGATATTAATGAGCCGAAGCTCTTGCCCCCTCATGAAGATGTCAAGAACCAAGCACCTCCCCATTTCTACCTCAATCACCCGTCTGCATTCCACCGAAGCAGACTTAAAAAGGACCGCTACCCCGCTATATGGCTCGGCCACAAGAGATCAGTATGAGGGCCCACTCCTCCACTCCCTTTTTGCTTTATAAATGGCCCCCATGTCCGTTAGTCTGGTCTCCTGCAAGAATAAAATGTCAGCCTCAACTCGGGTGAAAAAATCAAAGGCCGTAAATCTGGCCGCATCTGACTTAATGCTGGCGACATTAATCGACGCCAGAGTCAACGGGGTAGGTTCCGCCATCATGGATGATTGAGTTAGATGGCCTTCTTTTTTACTGTACCCCCCTTCTTTGTCTTGCCATCTGAGGAGGAGCCCAAGTCACCCCTCCTCTTTAGGGATACCGAGGTGTCCATGCCCACCCCTCCATCATCGGACACCACCTTCCCAGTACAGGTTTCCTCACCTCTGGACCCCTGGGCAGTCCACCCCCCCAGGGGAAACCGAATCCCCCGAAGGACGGACCCCACCACCCTCTGAAGGCACCTCAGATGTTGTTTCCGGCTCCTTACCCCCGACCTCCGACACAGCAGAGTCATCGAGGGCTTGGAACCGATTGGAGAGGGGGATCAGAGGGGAACCAGTAAGCCCTGCAGCCTCCGGGGAGGGGACAGTCATCACCCCTGTCGCCTGAGGTTTATCCTGCCCCCTGTCCTTTCGGCGCCTCACCTGCTGCCACTGGTGGGCAGGTGTGTTTGCCTCGCCTTTGCTCACTGACCCCTCAGTTCCCCTCCCGCCCCCACCTCCAGTTCCAGCAGAGGATGCACCACTGGGGAGCCCCCCATGGCTCTCCCCCGCCTGACCAGAGATGGTGTTGGAAAAGGAGCGGGGGCAGCGGCTATGCGGGTGACCTAGATCACCACCCAGGTGGCACCTAATGTCACCACAGGCCACGGCCAGATGACCTACCCCACCACACAAGGCACATTTCTGCACCTTGCAGCCCTCGCTGAAGTGGCGGGGGTCACAGCACCTGTGGCAGACCTTTGGTTGCCCCTGGTAGATCAGGATCCTGTCCCTCCCCAGGAATGCCGTGGAGGGGATGTGGGTGGCAGTACCACCTGAAACCTTCAACTTCATAATGAAGGTCCAGCCCCCTGACCAAATGCCAAACTCGTCCCTGTTCTTCTTTGGGACCTCCGTGACTTCCCCATAACGAGAAAGCCACGTCATGATATCAATCCGAGAAAGTGACTCGTTATTGGTCAGAACGGTCACCTTCTTTACTCCATTTTGGCGAGACACCGCCTGCACGGCAAAGTCTCGCCAGCCGGGCTCCCCCTTCACCAGTTCAAAATTCGACCAGAAAAGCTCTAAGTCCTCCGGCAGAACAAAACTGATGTCGAAGATGGAGGTACCAAAAGGATGGCTCAGGGAAAAGATGTCAATCGCCCTGAAGTCCATCTTCAGGAGGAGCTCCACAACCTTCGTTCTAGGCGGGCACGCTTCACTCTCCCTCCACCGAAGATGGACCACATTCCTCCTGGCTACCCTCTGCCCGGCTGTCGGGAGGGACCATACTGTCTCACCCTCCCTTTTATCTTGGAAAGCTGCCTGGCCGTGCCTATCCAGCCAAAAGGCCAGGTCCACCTCTCTTCCCTCTACCATGATCGTCCATTCTCCCTTCTTGAGTAGAGATGAGCGTTGTTCGACTCGAACTGTTCGCCAATCTCAAATTCGAGATGTTTTGGGCGGTGTTCGAGCCGTTCGGCGAACACGAACGATTTGAGAAAAATTCGGCTGTTCGAGGTTATGTTCGATAACTGTTCGTGCACCAAAATCATAACTGGATTTTTTCTCAGTAATGATGAAAATTAATGTTAATACGCAGTTTGAGTGTACAGCGGGGTGGGGGGAGGGGCAGGGGATGGATCTCTGCAGGAATAATGAAGATCTCCATTTTTTTTTCTCTTTCCCTCATTTACAGTGGGGAGGTGCAATCTGTCAGCCTATCAGCAGCGCACACACGGAGCGAAGTGCTTTTTTTCACACAAGCAAGGGCATGTGTCATTGGCAGCGTATGTCACATGTCCTTGCCCTATAAGACCAAGCCATTTTCACCGTCGCCACCATTTTCTCACTGCTGCAGCTGCGTATTAGACGGCACCGCTGTTGCTGTGTGCGCTATACCTTGTTAATTTCAAGCCAATTTTCGCACAAATCTACAGATAGCTTGGGAGTAGGGAATAGTTGTGATTGCAGTCCTTTTAAGGACTAGGTTACAGCATTTCCTACGACTTTTATCAGGCAGGTCTGTGCTCTTAAATAGATAGATTGTGGGAGTAAAGACTAATTGTAATTGCAGTCATTTTCAGGACTAGGTTACATCAGTTCCTATCAGTTTTTGCCAGGCAGGTCTGTGCCAGTGCTGTGCAAGTTTTTTTCACAGCATTTGGCTGAATCTAGCAAAGCTAATCCTTTTTGGCCTATTGCAGAGTGTGTTAGTCAGTGGAGTAGCCTATCTGTGTTGCAAGATATAACACCTGTGTATAGAATACCAATTGTTTTACTGCACCTAGTGAAGTAAAATCTTTTGGGCATAGCATCATTCTATTAGTCCATCTATACTGACCTCCATCAGGTTGCAAATTGAATATAATTTTTTTCTGCATCTAGCTCTGAAAAAATATTTGGGCTTCTAGCAGTGTGTGGGACTTGTTCTATTAGTCCATCTATACTGACCTCCATCAGGTTGCAAACTGAATATAATTTTTTTCTGCATCTAGCTCTGAAAAAATATTTGGCCTTCTAGCAGTGTGTGGGACTTTCTCTATTAGTCCATCTATACTGACCTCCATCACGCTGCAAATTAAAAATAATTTTTATCTGCATCTACCTCTGAAAAAATATTTGGGCTTCTAGCTGTTCGTGGGACTTGTTCTATTAGTCCATCTATACTGACCTCCATCAGGTTGCAAACTGAATATAATTTTTTTCTGCATCTAGCTCTGAAAAAATATTTGGCCTTCTAGCAGTGTGTGGGACTTTCTCTATTAGTCCATCTATACTGACCTCCATCAGGTTGCAAATTAAAAATAATTTTTATCTGCATCTAGCTCTGAAAAAATATTTGGCCTTCTAGCAGTGTGTGGGACTTTCTCTATTAGTCCATCTATACTGACCTCCATCAGGTTGCAAATTAAAAATAATTTTTTTTCTGCATCTAGCTCTGAAAAAATATTTGGCCTTCTAGCAGTGTGTGGGGCTTTCTCTATTAGTCCATCTATACTGACCTCCATCAGGTTGCAAATTCAAAATAATTTTTTGTCTGCATCTAGCTCTGAAAAAATATTTGGCCTTCTAGCAGTGTGTGGGACTTTCTCTATTAGTCCATCTATACTGACCTCCATCAGGTTGCAAATTTTTTCTGCATCTAACCCAGCCAATAGTTTTGGCCTAATACCACAGTTTGGCCACTCAGCTCTGCTCGGTTCCCATCCATTGTTTTTTTGTGCAAACAACTCCAGAGTTGTGAATTAGTTAACCACCAAAATGAGTGGAAAAAGGCCTGCTGCTGGTGGAAAGGTGAATAGGCATGTTGGGAAGGGGAAAAAAGGTTGTGTCCGTGGGTAGGTGTTAAAGCAACAGTAACATCTGCAGAAGAAAGACCATCTTCCAGCCAAACTAAAATGTCTACTTCTTTTAGCGGACAATGTGATAAGATCCCTTTCTTACAGCCACGCCAATCGCTACAAATTCCAGATGAGGCACAAAAACAGCAGGTGCTTCAACGGATATCAAGTGCTCCTTTAAGTGGGCTCTCCTCCACATCAACTTCAACATCACAAATACTCCAGTCCTCAAAGGTGTCACCCCAATCGCACTTGCTTCCTCACAGCTCCCAAATCTCCAGCTGCCCGTCTGAGTATGAGGTAGAACAGATGGTTGAGTCTGCAGAGCTGTTTACTCATACTATAGCCTGGGAATCAGAGGTCGACTCCAGCGCTTCTGTGAATCCAGACGAGGAAATGATCTGCACTGATGCCCAGAATCTTTATGCGTCGGATCCAGGACCAGACGCACAAGGTTCTGACCATAATGTAGACCCTCATTCCCAAACTGTAACTCCTGATGGTGGAGACAATGAGGAAGACGATGATGAGACTCAAATACCTGATTGGAGCGACAACTTTAGTTTTTTGTCAGGGCAGGAACAGGTTGGCTCTGAGGACGACGGATGTGATAACGCACAGGGTGATGATGATGAGGTTGGAGATCCCACTTACTGTCAACCCACAGTCAGCCAAGAGATGAGGTCAGCAGAGGAGGTGGAGGAAGATGCTAGTGACGACGAGGTCAGGTTGCACCTTCCTGGACAGAGACATAATACTGGAAGCACGTCAACAACTGCATCCTCAAACACAACTCTGCCTCTCACCACAAGTCGTGGTGGCTCTTCAGGTCGCATGGGTGCTAAGCCTTGCATAGCCTGGGCATTTTTTCAGATCGATAAAGATGACCCAACTCGTGTTATCTGTAACATTTGTCAGCAAAAGCTAAGTAGAGGCCAAAAAATACATAGTTTGAGTACTTCATGCATGAACCGGCACATGGACATGAAGCATAAGTTGCAGTGGGAAGCTCAGTGTGCTACAATGCGGCCTAGCCGGCCGGGCCAACCACCGTCTGCCATATCTTGTGCATCCGCGGCCTCTTCATCCTCTGTGACTGGGGGGACAGCAGTCACACCTGTTTTGGGGCGCAGACCTGCCACCTCTTTACCCGCAACAGCCAGCGTGATTGGCAGGTCATCATTTTCTTTGGAGGTGGTAACACCAGCTGGTGTTGAGCGCTGTCCGACATCGATAGCACCACCTTTGGATCAAGGCAACCTAACATGTCCGCCTGCATCTTCCTCACAGACCGGCAATTTGCCGGGGACACCCTTATCAACCCCGTCTAAGCACAATAGCCAGCCCTCGGTCCCTCAGATGTGGACAAGTAAAAGACTATTTCCTCCTAGCCATGAGAAAGATAAGAGGTTGAATTTCACCATCTGCAAGCTCTTGGCTACAGAAATGCTGCCTTTCCGCCTGGTGGACACAGAGGATTTTCGAGACCTTATGTCCGTCGCAGTGCCCCAGTACCAGATGCCCAGTCGGCACTACTTCTCAAAGAAAGGTGTGCCTGCGCTCCACCAGCATGTCGCACACAACATCACCGCTTCTTTGAGAAACTCTGTGTGTGACAGGGTGCATTTCACCACAGACACTTGGACGAGTAGGCATGGACAGGGGCGTTACATGTCGCTGACTGGGCACTGGGTAACTATGGTGACAGCAGGACAAGGGGCTGCTGTCCAAGTCTTGCCGTCCCCACGAGTTGTGCATCAATCCTCTTTATGTTAAAGTTCCTCCACTGCTTCTGCCTCCTCAACCTCCTCTCCGTCTTCCACCTGCACCCAAAGCCTGTCTGGTCATGCCACAAGCTTTCTAACTGTGCAGAAGGGATCCTGCACACCTCCTTACTATGCTGGCAGTAGGGCTCAACGTCATCAGGCGGTTTTTACTTTGAAATGTCTGGGAAATGTGAGTCACACAGCTGAGGAGTTGTGGTCAGCTCTGGAGAACCAATTTCATGAATGGTTGTCTCCACTGGACCTGAAACCAGGGAAGGCCGTGTGCGACAATGCTGCAAACCTGGGTGCGGCCCTTCACCGGGGCAATGTCATACATGTGCCTTGTATGGCTCACGTGTTGAACCTGGTTGTCCAGCAATTTTTAGCCCACTATCCCAGACTAGATGGCCTTCTGCAGAGGGCACGGTCGCTGTGTGCTCACTTCCGACGTTCGCATCCCGCAGCTCAGCGACTTACATCTCTACAGAAGTCGTTGGGCCTGCCACTTCACCGGCTAAAATGCGATGTGCCTACCCGGTGGAATTCAACTCTGCACATGTTGCAGCGACTGTGGCAGCACCGACAAGCCCTGGTGCAATACGTTCTGACCAGTGTTGAGCCACCCCCGTAGTGTTCGGGTTCGGTTCGGTTCGTCGAACACCGGGATGTTCGAGGAACTGTTCGTCGAACTGTTCGTCGAACACCTTAGAACACCGTCGAACACCGTTAAAACCAATGGCAGGCAAACAAAAACACATAGAAACACATAGAAAACACCTGCAAAGGTGTCCAAAAGCTGACAAACTGCTCAGAAGACACTCTCTTTAAAAAAGCCGGCCGGCAAATTCAGCAGCGGCATACACCGGTACCCGACAATTTAGACAAGAAGGAATAGAGCATCACACATAGATTAGATAGATAGAAACATGTCAGTCACACATATAAGAAGCACAGTGACAGTGTTGGTTACTGCACTTGTCATTTAGTGTAAAGGATTTATTAAAAAAAATATTAGTGTTTTCATGCACTGTCTCTTTAAAAAAGCCGGCCGGCAATTCAGCATCTGTACCCGACAATTTAGAACAGAAAGAATAGAGCTTCACACATAGATTAGATAGATAGAAACATGTCAGTCACATATATAATAAGTACAGTGATAGTGTTGCTTACTGTACTTGTCATTTAGTGTAAAGGATTTATTTAAAAAAATAATAGTGTTTTCATGCACTGTCTCTTTAAAAAAGCCGGCCGGCAATTCAGCAGCGGTACCCGACAATTTAGAACAGAAAGATAGAGCATCACACATAGATTAGATAGATAAAAACATGTCAGTCACATATATATGAAGTACAGTGATAGTGTTGGTTACTGTACTTGTCATTTAGTATTAAAATAAAGGATTTATTATTAAAAAAATTGGCGTGGGGTTCCCCTTAATTTTAGGCTCTAGCGGAGGTTAAGCAGACGGCTGGGGCAGATGTTTGAAGCCTGGGAAGGGGCTAATACCCACGGAGCTTCCCAGGCTACTATTATCAGCCCCCAGCTGAATACATAGCCTTTACTAGCTATTAAAATGGGGGACCCCCCAAAAAAAATGACGTGGGGTCCCCCCTAATTTAATAGCTAGCAAAGGCTAGGCAGACAGCTGGGGGCTGATATTAATAGCCCAGGAAGGGAGCCATGAATATTGGCCCCCTCCCAGGCTAGAAACACCAGCCGTCAGCCGCCCCAGAAATGGCGCATTCATAGGATGCGCCAATTCTGGCACTTAGCCTCGCTCTTCCACGCTGCCCTGGTGCGGTGGCAGGGGTAATAGGGTTGGGGTTGATGTCAGCTTATAATGCCAGCTGACATCAAGCCCAGGTTAGTAATGGAGAGGCGTCTATAAGACACCCCCATTACTAACCCCATAGTCAAAGTTAAAAAAAACACAAACACCCAGAATAAAGTCCTTTAATTGAAATAAAGACACAATCCTTTATTGTTCTAAATTAAACCATACTTACCATCACGCCCATTCCAGCTGAAGCCAACGATCTCCTGCAATAAAAGAAAAATAATAAAGCAACCTCATCCTTACCTTTCCATGGTTCCCACGACAGCTTCAGCTCTGCTACATCGAGATGACAGGCTGGACCGCAGCAGAACGCTGCCATCCAGTCTGTCATCCCGCAGACACTGAGAAGCGCAGGCTTGCTTGCGCTGCTCAGCGTCTCTCTCTGACGACATCCAGATGAGCCGAGTTCATGTCCAATGAACTCGGCTCACCTCATGCACGTCACTGACAGCGTGGGAAAATTCTCACGCTGAAGCGCTGATTGCAGGAGAATTTTCCCACGCTGTCAGTGACGTGCAGGAGGTGAGCTGAGTTCATTGGACATGAGCTCACCTCATGCACATCACTGACAGCGTGGGAGAATTCTCCTGCACTCAGCACTTCAGCGTAAGAATTTTCCCACGCTGTCAGTGACGTGCATGAGGTGAGCCGAGTTCATTGGACATGACCTCGGCTCATCTGGATGCCGTCACAGCGAGACATTGAGGAGCGCAAGCATGCCTGCGCTTCTCAGTGTCTGCGGGATGACAGACTGGATGGCAGCGTTCTGCTGCGGTCCAGCCAGTCATCTCGATGTAGCAGAGCTGAAGCTGTCGTGGGAACCATGGAAAGGTAAGGATGAGGTTGGTTTATTATTTTTCTTTTATTGCAGGAGATCGTTGGCTTCAGCTGGAATGGGTGTGATGGTAAGTATGGTTTAATTTAGAACAATAAAGAATTGTGTCTTTATTTCAATTAAAGGACTTTATTCTGGGTGTTGTGTTTTTTTTAAATACTTTACTAGAAATTCATGGCGGTCATGTCTAATACTGGCGTGACCCCATGAATTTTGGGCTTGGGGCCAGCTGATAATACCAAGCTGGCCCTAACCCCTTTATTACCCAGTGAGCCACCGCACCAGGGCCCTGGATGAGTTGGGTACAGCGCCAGAAGATGGCGCTTCTATGAACGCGCCATTTTCCGGGGTGGCTGCGGACTGCAATTTGTAGCGGGGGGGGCCCAGAAAGCTTGGGCCTCCCTGCGCTGCTGATTCCAGCCCCCAGCTGCCTAGTTGTACCTGGCTGGACACAAAAATAGGGCGAAGCCCAACGTACTTTTTTTTTAATTATTTCATGAAATTCATGAAATAATTAAGAAAAAAAGGCCTTCCCTATATTGTTGTGTCCGGCCAGGTACAAATAGGCAGCTGGTGGTTGGGGGCAGCCCGTTCCTGCCTGCTGTACCTGGCTGGACACAAATATAGTGCGAAGCCCCACTTCAATTTTTTTTAATTATTTCATGAAATTCATGAAATAATTAAGAAAAAAAGGGCTTCCCTATATTGTTGTGTCCGGCCAGGTACAAATAGGCAGCTGGTGGATGGGGGCAGCCCGTTCCTGCCTGCTGTACCTGGCTGGACACAAATATAGTGCGAAGCCCCACTTCAATTTTTTTAAATTATTTCAGGAAATTCATGAAATAATTTAAAAAAAATTGACGTGGGGCTTCGCACTATATTTGTGTCCAGCCAGGTACAGCAGGCAGGAACGGGCTGCCCCCAACCACCAGCTGCCTATTTGTACCTGGCCGGACACAACAATATAGGGAAGCCCTTTTTTTCTTAATTATTTCATGAAATAATTTAAAGAAAATTGACGTGGGGCTTCGCCCTGTTTTTGTGTCCAGCCAGGTACAACTAGGCAGCTGGGGGCTGGAATCCGCAGCGCAGGGAGGCCCAAGCTTTCTGGGCCACCCCCGCTGCAAATTGCAGTCCGCAGCCACCCCGGAAAATGGCGCGTTCATAGAAGCGCCTTCTTCTGGCGCTGTACCCAACTCATCCAGGGCCCTGATGCGGTGGCTCACTGGGTAATAAAGGGGTTAGGGCCAGCTTGGCATTATCAGCTGGCCCTAAGCCCGAAATTCATGGGGTCACGCCAATATTAGACATGACCACCATGAATTTCTAGTAAAGTATTTAAAAAAAACACAACACCCAGAAAAAAGTCCTTTAATTGAAATAAACACACAATTCTTTATTGTTCTAAATTAAACCATACTTACCATCACGCCCATTCCAGCTGAAGCCAACGATCTCCTGAAATAAAAGAAAAATAATAAAGCAACATCATCCTTACCTTTCCATGGTTCCCATGACAGCTTCAGCTCTGCTACATCGAGATGACAGGCTGGACCGCAGCAGAACGCTGCCATCCAGCCTCTCATCCCGCAGACACTGAGAAGCGCAGGCTTGCTTGCGCTCCACAGTGTCTCTCTGTGAGGGCATCCAGATGAGCCGAGTTAATGTCCAATGAACTCGGCTAACCTCATGCACGTCACTGACAGCGTGGGAAAATTCTCCTGCACTCAGCGCTTCAGCGTGGGAGAATTCTCACACTGAAGCGCTGAGTGCAGGAGAATTCTCCCACGCTGTCAGTGACGTGCAGGAGGTGAGCTGAGTTCATTGGACATGAGCTCACCTTATGCATGTCACTGACAGCGTGGGAAAATTCTCCTGCACTCAGCGCTTCAGCGTGGGAGAATTCTCACGCTGAAGCGCTGAGTGCAGGAGAATTCTCCCACGCTGTCAGTGACGTGCAGGAGGTGAGCTGAGTTCATTGGACATGAGCTCACCTTATGCACGTCACTGACAGCGTGGGAGAATTCTCCTGCACTCACCGCTTCAGCGTGAGAATTTTCCCACGCTGTCAGTGACGTGCATGAGGTGAGCCGAATTCATTGGACATGAACTCGGCTCATCTGGATGTCGTCACAGAGAGACGCTGAGCAGCGCAAGCAAGCCTGCGCTTCTCAGTGTCTGCGGGATGAGAGGCTGGATGGCAGCGTTCTGCTGCGGTCCAGCCTGTCATCTCGATGTAGCAGAGCTGAAGCTGTCGTGGGAACCATGGAAAGGTAAGGATGAGGTTGCTTTATTATTTTTCTTTTATTGCAGGAGATCGTTGGCTTCAGCTGGAATGGGCGTGACGGTAAGTATGGTTTAATTTAGAACAATAAAGGATTGTGTCTTTATTTCAATTAAAGGACTTTATTCTGGGTGTTTGTGTTTTTTTTAACTTTGACTATGGGGTTAGTAATGGGGGTGTCTTATAGACGCCTCTCCATTACTAACCTGGGCTTGATGTCAGCTGGCATTATAAGCTGACATCAACCCCAACCCTATTACCCCCTGCCACCGCACCAGGGCAGCGTGGAAGAGCGAGGCTAAGTGCCAGAATTGGCGCATCCTATGAATGCGCCATTTCTGGGGCGGCTGACGGCTGGTGTTTCTAGCCTGGGAGGGGGCCAATATTCATGGCTCCCTTCCTGGGCTATTAATATCAGCCCCCAGCTGTCTGCCTAGCCTTTGCTAGCTATTAAATTAGGGGGGACCCCACGTCATTTTTTTTGGGGTGTCCCCCATTTTAATAGCTAGTAAAGGCTATGTATTCAGCTGGGGGCTGATATTAGTAGCCTGGGAAGCTCCGTGGGTATTACCCCCTTCCCAGGCTTCAAACATCTGCCCCAGCCGTCTGCTTAACCTCCGCTAGAGCCTAAAATTAAGGGGAACCCCACGCCAATTTTTTTAATAATAAATCCTTTATTTTAATACTAAATGACAAGTACAGTAACCAACACTATCACTGTACTTCATATATATGTGACTGACATGTTTCTATCTATCTAATCTATGTGTGAAGCTTTATTCTGTCTGTTATAAATTGTCGGGTACCGCTGCTGAATTGCCGGCCGGCTTTTTTAAAGAGACGGTTCATGAAAACACTATTATTTTTTTTGATAAATCCTTTACGCTAAATGACAAGTACAGTAAGCAACACTGTCACTGTACTTCGTATATATGTGGCTGACATGTTTATATCTATCTAATCTATGTGTGAAGCTCTATTCTTTCGGTTCTAAATTGTCGGGTACCGGTGTATGCCGCTGCTGAATTGCCGGCTTTTCATGTTTCACTGTTGGCACTGTTCCCATCGATTTGGGCAATCACTGTAATGCCACAACCACCATGGCTGTGGCATTACAGTGAGTGGCAGACAATCTCTGCATGATTGGTGCTCTAAATAGCGCCAGACATGCAGGACACGCTTTTGGTGCACGAACAGTTATCGAACATAACCTCGAACAGCCGAATTTTTTGCAAATCGTTCGGGTTCGTCGAACAACTCGAACACCGCCCAAAACAGCTCGAATTTGAGATTGGCGAACAGTTCTAGTCGAACACCGCTCATCTCTAGTTCTGACGTATAGCCTGGGCCAACGAGATCCAGAGGTGGGGCAAATCACGCTGGAGGAGTGGTCTCAGATCAGGGACCTATGTACCCTTCTGCACAGTTTTGAAATGGCAACGAAGATGTTTAGTGCTGACGATGCCATTATCAGCATGACTATTCCGGTGAATTACATGCTGGAGCACATGTTAAACAGAATTCAGAGTCAGGTGGTGGCACAAGAGGAGGTGGAGGAAGTAGAGGAGGAGGAGTTGTATGCGGAAGGGCTAACATCTGCAAGGTCCAGACGTTCGGCAGCACCAAGGCGGCAGGCATGTGAGGGTGGGGGAGATGGTTTTACCAGGGCGCATGGTAGCAGCCAAACTAGTGAGGAAGGTGCAGGAGCCCAGGAAGAAGTGGAGGACGAACTGATGGAAGACTCATCAGATGAGGGAGACCTTGATCACATTTCTGTTGTGCGAGGTTGGGGGGAGAGGACAGAGGAAGGAAGCATGATTGTTACCTCGCCACCAACACAACAGTGACTTGGTGCTCCTGGATGCGCAACACACATGAGTGCCTTCTTGCTGCACTACCTGCAACATGACCCTCGAATTGTGAGAATTAGAAATAATCCTGACTACTGGGTTGCCACACTGTTAGATCCCCGGTACAAAAGTAAATTTGCAGAAATTATTCCTGCCATAGAAAGGGATGCATGCATGCAGGAGTATCAGCAGAGACTGTTGCAGAATCTTACATGTGCTTTTCCACAAAACACCAGTGGTGCACGTAGTGAATCTCACAGTTCCAACTTGCCAACGGTGGGACCGTCAAGTGTTCAGCACTCAAACCGTAACAGAACCACAGTATCTGCTGGTAACATCAATTTTGCGGAATCATTTCACCACTTTTTTAGCCCATCCTTTGCAAGGCCACAGGAGACAAGAAGTCTGACACATAGTCAACGCCTAGAGACGATGGTACAGGAGTATCTCCAAGTAAACATTGAAGCCATGACTGTGTCACTGGACCCTTGCTCTTTTTGGGCTTCCAATCTGGATAAATGGCCGGAGCTAGCCACTTAAGCCTTGGAGATCTTGTCATGCCCCGCAGCCAGCGTTCTGTCTGAACGTGTGTTCAGCGCTGCTGGTGGTGTGCTGACAGATAAGCGCACGCGGCTCTCCACTGATAATTTAGACAGACTCACGTTCATGAAGATGAACAAATCATGGATCCGAAACGACTTTTCTACCCCTGTGTCATCCTGGGGAGAGTAAAAGCTTGATGATTGGTTAAAATCACCCTACCAACCGTTTTAAGCTTTCAAATTACTAATTATGTTTATCTGTATCTTGGCTGGAAAATAATTTGGGCTTTGTAGCAGTGTGCAGCACTGATTCTATTAGGCCATCTATAATAAGCTCCACCAGATTTAAAATTACTAATCATGTTTATCTGTATTTTGACTGGAAAATAATTTGGGCTTTGTAGCAGTGTGTAGCACTGATCCTATTAGGCCATCTATACTAAGCTCCACCAGATTTAAAATTAATAATAATTTTTAGCTGCATCTAGCCCGGGAAAAAATTTTGGGGCTCCGAGATGCGCAAGACACATAAGTGCCTTCTTGCTGCACTACCTGCAACATGACCCTCATATTGTCAGAATTCGAAGTAATCATGACTACTGGGTTGCCACACTCTTAGATCCCCCAAACTTTTCGATCAACCTTTTCATTTTAATAAAGACCAAAAAAATGGTCATTTTTGAAATTATAAGCATTAGCAGGTTATTAGAAACTGAAATCAAACAGTTTTCAACTCAAAACTTTATTCTAGGTGATGTTACATTTTCACATAGGACCCCTTGTTCGAAAGGAGCTTCTGAACTCTCTCGTCCATTGAATTTGTCAGGTTTTGGATGGTTTCTGCTTCAATTGTTTTGCATGAGGACAGAATACCCTCACAGAGCTGTTGCTTAGATGTGAACTGCCTCCCGCCATCATAGACACTCCTTTTGATGATGCTCCAGAGGTTCTGAATGGGGTAGAGGTCAGGGGAGCATGGGGGTCACACCATAAGTTTGTCCCCTTTTATGCCCATATCAGCCAGAGATGCAGATGTTTTATGTGCAGCTTGAGATGGTGCATTATCATGCAAAAAAATGATCTTGCTGTGAAATACACGGTTCTTCTTCTTGAACCATGGCAGGAAGTGCTGTTTGAGAAAATCCACATACATTATGGAGTTCATCTTTAGCGCCTTCAGGGATCCTAAAGGGGCTGACAATCTCTCTCCCCATGATTCCAGCCCAAAACATTACTCCACCTCCTCCTTGTTGGCGCTGTAGCCGTGTTTGCGTGGGGTGTCCATCAACCAGCCATCCTCCACTCCATCCATCTGGACCATCGAGCGCTGCACGGCACTCATCCGTGAACAAAACAGTTTTGAAATCAGTCTTCATGTAATGTTTGGCCCACTGGAGCCATTTCTGCTTGTGTGAAGTGGATAGAGGAGGTCGACAGGATGGCGTATGCACAGCTGCAAACCTCTGAAGGACCCTACATCTTGTTGTTCGGGGGACGTTGGAGGCACCAGCAGCTTCAAAAACTTGTCTGCTGCTATGACAAGGCTTTTTTGCCGCTGCTCTTTTAACCTGACGTAATTGCCTGTAGGAAAGAGTCCTCAATTTGCCCTTATCAGCACGCACACGTGTGTACTGTGAATCAGCTACATACTTCTTGATTGCCAAGACACTTCATCCTGATCATCGCACAATGTTGATTGTAGTCATGTCTTGACCTAAACACTCCACAATTTGTTGCTTCTCAGCAGCCGACACATCCTTTTTCTTTCCCATTTTGGCAGAAAATGTAGGCTGCTTAATAATGTGAGACAGCCTTCTTAAGTAGTCTTGCCTTTCATTGGACACACCTGCCAAACTAATTAGCACAGGTGTCTGCAATTGCTTACAGTGATATAAAGAGCCCTGACACACATCACCATCAATGAGTTTAACTGACAAACAAACAAATTCTTCCCTTATCACTCCTAAACACTTTTTGCATAATAATTTGGAACACAGTGTACATGTGCTTTTCCACAAAACACCAGTGGTTCACGTAGTGAATCTTACAGTTCTAACTTGCCAACCGTGGTCTGTATGGAGTTGTTCAATAAAGGGCCCAAAATTAAGATAACATAGATGGGAGAGGTCTCTATGAATAGGAATTCCTAAGTATTTGATACCCTGTGAGGGCCAGGCAAAGGGAAAGTTGGACTGGATGGAATTTGGGGAGGGAGACATCGAGGGCCTCAGACTTCGCTGCATTGATTTTAAAATTTGACCATGTAACAAAGTGATCTATTTCAGCCATAACAGCATGGATGGATATATGTGATTGAGTGATATATACTAGGACATCATCAGCAAATAGAGAGCACTTGTACTCGGTGCCTCCCACCTCAATCCACCTAATATTGGGGCTATGGCGAATTGATGAGAGCAGGTGCTCCGTCACTAGGATGTATAAGAGAGGGGACAGAGGACATCCCTGCCTTGTCCCATTGGTGATTGTGAAAGGTGATGAAAATGTTCTGATGCACCCCCTGGGCCTTGGGACACCCGGAGCCGGACCCTTTTTGGTGGATGCTGGTGGTTGTAGTCTTCGTGGCGGCGACCCGGTTCCGTGGCTCAGGGCGGTCAAACCAGTGGCGGAACTATTTATGTGGTTTTGATGTTTAAATGTCCGACTACGCCACCCGTGGATTGCGGTCAGAGTGAACCGCCGCTGCAGGGCAGACCGCTGAGGCTGGTGTTGTGGGTGCAGCAGAGCGTAGCATAACTCCCCATGGGAGGAGTATAGCCTCAGGGCAGTGTATGCGGAGGATGGGGGTGATGGTGCAGGGCAGCAGCAGTAACGACACGGAGTCAGTGATGCAGTCCAGGGCCTTTACTCACAGTTCTTATTATCCAGACCACGTCTGCAGGTAACAGCTGCCCTCGTCGTACTGTGCTCACCAGGTGAGGGGCTCAGACAACTCCCAGATAACTTTGGAGCGCTTCCCAGGACCCCCTTTGTGTGTCCTTTGTCTGGCCTTTCTTACCAACCCTTCTGTCCG
This sequence comes from Phyllobates terribilis, assembly GCF_046119375.1. Classification (NCBI taxonomy): domain Eukaryota; kingdom Metazoa; phylum Chordata; class Amphibia; order Anura; family Dendrobatidae; genus Phyllobates; species Phyllobates terribilis. The sequence continues at coordinate 365,836,253 of NW_027362762.1, read as the reverse complement.
GCTGCCTCGGGCCTCCTCTTGGTAAACTTGGCGCCAGTTTCCCTGCCCTTATGTGGTGCCTTCCTAGCGGGTGTAGCGAGGGGCTGCGCCACATAAAATGTCACAGCCTCCGGTTTCTAGCTGAGGGTCGTTTCCTGCCTCCACTAGTTTCGGGGACCGGTCTTCCCCTTTGGCCTGACCCCTCCACGCAGGTGGATTCGGGCGTGCGGTGGCGACTCGCTCGTCCGCACCCCTGGGATCCCTTCATTCCTCGTTCCTGGAGCCTTCTCCGCTCCTCATCCTTCCTTCTCCCTCTTCCAGGCCTGGGCCTCTGTTACTAGGCCTGCCTCCGGAGCAGAGCTCATGCAGAGCCCCTGCTCCCTGCCACTTCTGCTCAGACTTCTCTGCACTGAACTAAGATGGTGCCCACCTTTTATACTCCCTTCTCAATGCACCCAGGAACTGCTTCCTCCCTGCTCCTGCACTACAGGGTTCCCCTTCCTCAGTGTTCCCTCCCCCCACTCCAGCCAGGGACAGGGACTGTCGTGCCCATCTCAGAGGCATATTGGTCGCCCTGCCCCACGGCAATGTGGTGTAATGCATGCAGGTGTCGGGTCCTGATCCACACTCCATCCTTACCTGAGAGTGAGATATCACACCTCTGGGTGAGGTGCAATACCTCTGTAGCAACCGAGCCCTCAGGGTGCTACAGTTCCATTTATCTTCAGCCTAGGTGACGTATTGTGATACAGGGCCGTGATTTTGGCTATAAAAGGGTCCCCTAGACCCCTACCCCAAGCTTTTTAAGAGAATCATATATGGCGTGCCAGGAGACTCTATGGAATGCTTTCTCAGCATCCAACGAGAGTATCTAATTACAAATTTTTAACTGCATCTACGCCAGGAAATACTTTGTGCCTAGTAGCAGTGTCTGCTAGTCAGCGGATTATCCCGGCTGTTAAGCAAGCTACACCACCTGTAGTTTGGACACTTAATTTTTTTAAAGGAAATGCTTCGGGACCACGGGATACTCAGTGAAGAGCATCAGGAGGCACCACAAGGCATAGGGGCTGGGACTGGCAGTAGGATGCCTTGCGGTGGACAGCCGAGCTCGATCCTTATAAAAGCTTTTTAACTGCAGCAGCTTTAGTGGACGCTACTGGAGCTGGAATTATGTGGCTGCTGGCATGAGACTTGCCCTCCAATAGATCCTTGTAAATGGATTTAAAGTGTATTCATTCAAATTAGAGAGACAATTTAAATTAAAAAGCTTAGAGCTGCCTCCACCACAGGGGGGCTCGCTCGACCCACCAGCGGACAGACACCAGTATTGGGAGAGGGGGGCTGGCCGTCAGGGTTCACCGCGGCTCTGGCACAAACTCGGCGACACGGAGGTGGCACGGGCAGGAGCGGACTGAACGTGTCGGCTTCTCACTTTTTGGATTTTAGAGGGGCATGACATGCCAATATCTGTGTCTCCCCCTCCTTTTACTCCTCCACCTCTTTTCTTTTCGCATGACTATATGTACTTGTCACTTTTCCATGTGTTAGTTGTGTCTTCTGAGCAGTTTGTCAGCTTTTGGACACCTTTGAAGGTGTTTTCTATGTGTTTCTATGTGTTTTTGTTTGCCTGCCATTGGTTTTAACGGTGTTCGAAGGTGTTCGACGAACAGTTCGGCGAACACACGGGTGTTCTACGAACCGAACCGAACTCGAACACTACAGGGGTGGCTCAACACTATTCTTGAGGGCCTCCAGAAAATGGCGTCACAAGTCACCGTCCCTGAGGTCCAGAGGTGAGGAAACCCCCCGAGAAGACCTCGAGGCCCCAGCCACTACCCACGCAAAACTCCGGGGCCTCGCGGCCGGGTGGGCAGATGGACCAGTCCCCTCCCCGTGCACTCCGCTACCAACAGACACTCCATTCACACCCCCTCCCGCAGACACACCACCATTTGCATCCTCAACCACAGACACATCCATACCCATACCATCCCCATTCGTGTCCACAATCACCCCACTCGCCCCTCTCTCACTCCCATGCGCACTGGGGTTGGTTGGGTTTGGGCACTCTTTTTATGTACAGTTTCCCTATTTCCAGTGTTCATATTACCAGTGTTATTGGTACTATCAGTACTGCCACCTTCTTGTAGCATCTTCCCTGCCGGGGGGTTCTGTGCACTTAGCGCTGCTGGCCCTTTAAGAACCACACTACACTCCTTAAGAAGTGCAGCACTACTGTTCCCAGCAGACCTGGAGCTTCCTGCCTTACTGGCAGGAAGAGAGCCAGGTGTAGCTCCTCCTCCAGCACCAGCCAGCCCTGCTGCAGCCCTTTTGGACACCTGCACTGCTGGAGCCCCTGCCCCAGGTAAGCCCCCAGACACAGGGGACCCCGACAGGCAGGCACCCCCTTCAGCCACAGCAGCAGCCCCCCACTGATACTGACCGCAGCTGCGGTCTTTACAGCTCCAGGAGCTGCCGGCGCCTGCACTAAGCCCCGCCCCTGGATGTAGCCACGCTCACATGGGCGGAACCCACCCGGGAAGCCATGCCCCCGCGCCCGGCAGCACAGCTCTCTGAAGCTGCTCCCATATGGAGCCACGCCTCCAGCATCCGGCAGAACAGTACGGCCCTCTGAGGCCACTCCCACCTGGGCAGGGGATGCCAAGGAGACCACGCCGGCCACTACGGGACCCCCAAAGCCGACCCGGAGCCGGGTCTACTCTCAGGGGTCACCAGTCCAGCGGCACCAGTTCCCAGGGGGCACAGCACTCCCTAGCATCACACCCTTGGCCACAAAGAGCTTGGCCACAGCAACTCCGGCGGCCGGCCCCAGGCTAGGACACTCCCCCTCAGCGTTCACCAGTGGTGGAACCCTCAGCGCTGACCCATTACTGGGCCCCTGCTCCGACCTCACTGCGGACCCCATCAGGGGAGCAGGCCCCACCACCTTCTTACTAGCCAGCTCTGCTGGAGCTGCAGCCCCCGCACTCTTTGCCTTGCCAGGTACCTTACCAGGTGCCTGGGTCCCCAAAGGTGATCCAGTTTTAACGGATCCATGAGTGAGGGACCCAGACACCCCAGCACTCGCCACCGGAGATGCGGCCCCGGCTGCCGGTGTGCCGCCAGCAGTGCGGGTGGCAGCGGCAGTTACACTGACCACCCCCTGCACGCCAGCAGGCACACCAGGTGCCAGGCCAGACCCCTCTCTCACAGAGGACCCAGCCCGAGCATCTCAATAGCTTTTGCCCGCCGCCGGGCCGCCCTCCGTGCAATGCTCCAAGTCAGACACATCTGACACACCACCTTCGTTACTACAAACCGAGGCGGCGCTCTGCATTCCATGGCCTACAGTCTCCCCGCTTCCTCGCTGCGGACCCACAACAGGGCCTGAGCCGGGGTGGTTAGCGGGTGCCGCACAATGAGAGAGTGGGACAAACACAAATTTATGTGTAACAGATGTTTTATTTTTCTTAGCCTTTTTTGCCTTCTTCCTCTTCACCCCCCTCCCGGTTGCCTCGTCCTCGTAGATCTCGTCCCCGAATGTCAGCTGGTTAAAACGTACCGGGGACTCAATCTGCCTGATCTGCTTCATGACGAGGCAGCCCCCCTCACTACTACTACCGCCATCCTCATCCTCCCCTTCGCTCCCGCTGCCATCTGAAGGGCTAGAGTCAGACGGGAGAGCCATTTGCTCAGGGGCTATCCCGCTATTTTATGCCTGGAGATCACTTACCAGGCCACTAGATGGCGGGTAGGGCGCGACCTCCTCCTCGCAGTCCTCTTCCTCATCCTCCACCACCACCTGGCTGGAGCTCCGTGACCCCTCAGGAGATCCACCGGCCATGGCTCTGAACCGGTCGTCGTTTTCTAGCTTATCCCGGAATGGCCCGCTGCCGGCCAGGATGGCACACCGCTGGCTCTCCACCTCCTGGATGGCCTTCTTGATTTTTCTGACCGCGGCGAATAGCTCAGGCTTCTTGCTGCTCGAGGCCCTGTCGGACCTCTCCTGAGCTACCCTCAACTCCCCCCAGAGGGATTTTAGCTTCTTTGAGGCGTCCTCATACTCACAGAGGTGCGCATGGGTGCGGGAGCCATAGCTGACCGTGGACTCCTTCGCCACCTTGGTGCCCCAATCAAGGGGCACCGCTGCAGCACCCCTGCTTGTACTCGACCTACCTCTGGGGGGAGGAGCCACCGCGGCCATGGCCTCGGGGGTCCGTCTGGTCTTCATTCCGGACCCCTTGCCTTGTCCGGACCTAGGCATCCTAGCCGGGATGGTATTCCTCCCACCCCCCCCCCCGGCTTGGACCGGGGGGCAGGAGCCGGGGGCCCAGCCCCGGAGGCCAATCCACAAGCAAGCCTGTTTTCCTGGGAAGGGGGCAGACAAAAAGTCCCAGATGGAAAAAACCTCCCTTCCCAGGAGCTCTCTCCAAACACCACACAGCAGCAGACGGCTTGCTCCTCCTCTTCCTCTTCCTGTTACCGTGGCTGCAGGCAGCAGACTTGCCCTCCAATAGATCCTTCTAAAAGGATTTAAAGTGTACTCATTCAAATTACAGAACCAATTTAAATTACAGAGCTCAGACCTGCCTCCACCGCGGGGGGGTCTCGACCCACCAGCAGACAGGCACCAGTATTGGGAGAGGGGGGCTGGCCGCCAGGGTCCACTGCAGCTTTGGCACAAACCTGGCGACACGGAGGTCGCACGGGCAGGAACGGCCTGGCCGTGTCGGCTTCGCACTCCAGCGTAGTCCCTCTGCCCACTCGCGCCCGTAACCTCAAAGGGATGCGCAAGCGGCTTTTTTTCTTCCCAGGGCTGTTCCCCGCCCAGCAGGAACGTGGGGGAGCTCAGGTCGGCCTTCCACCGTACTCCTTTACCTCCCTCACCCTCTTTCCTTCTTCCATTCTCCATCTAACCCCTCGGCTCTGTGATGTCCGCTCTCCCTCCAGTTCTCTCCTTCTCACAGGTAAACTACCGCATGTATTCACACTGTGGCGAATCTTTTGGGCCAGGCATAAGAAGTCATCGAGGTAATGGATAATATGTGCCCCCTTAGAAACGTCCATGACAACCCATTCGAGGAAGCAACCTAATGCCTCAAGTAGTGAGCAGGATATCGAGCACCCCATGGGCAAACAGCGATCTATATAATATGCTCCTTCCCAGAAGCAGCCCAATAGGCGGACACTATTCGGAGGCACAGGTAGTAAGTAACCGGAATGCCCCCTCAATGTCTGTTTTGGCGATTAGGGTGACCCTTCCCAACTTCTTGACCTGCCTGATTGCCTTGTCAAAGGAGGTACAGTATATACTAATGTACTTGGTTCCGCGTCGATGTTGTCGTTTACTGACCTGCCCCTTGGATATGAAAAATGGTGGATTAGTCCGATTGTATTGGGTTCCGTTTTTGGCACGACTCCCAACGTGGATACCACTACGTCTTGTAAGGAAAGTGCTCTGAATGGAACCGCCATTCTACCTAAAGATATTTCTGTTTTTAATTTTCTTGTCACGACATCTGGGTGTTGGTAGTCTGATTTTAGATTTTTACTCCAGTCTTTCTTGATTTTAAAAGGGCATGACATGCCTATATCTGTGTCTCCTCCTCCTTTTACTCCTCCACCTCTTTTCTTTTCGCATGACTACATGTACTTGTCACTTTTCCATGTGTTAGTTGTATCTTCTGAGCAGTTTGTCAGCTTTTGGACACCTTTGAAGGTGTTTTCTATGTGTTTCTATGTGTGTTTGCCTGCCATTGGTTTTAACGGTATTCGACGAACCGTTCGACGAACCGTTCGGTGAACATGCCGGTGTTCGACGAACCGAACCCGAACACGGGGGTGGCTCAACACTACTTGTTATTGTTTGTAAATTAAAGTGCAAACCTCCTCTTTTGAGATGCATTTTTTTTTAACAGAAATATCTCTAATTCTGAAACTTAAGCACAAGTAAAACATAGTAAAATCATTTTTACAGCTTGTTTCATTGCAAGAATGCTAGTCTAACATTAGAAGCATATACACACACTACCTGAATAGACCAGCCAGTTACGCATGCTTGGTTTTGGGATGGGATTTTACCTACATTTCATGGTCCCATACTATATATTAAAGACACATGAACTTATTGTTTTATTTTATTTTTTTTAAGAGAAAACTACATAATCATGGAAGTGTTTAGTCTGAAGAGTGGTGACGCCAATCAGAAGAGGAGCAGAACTGTGCTAGATACTGGAGAAGGTGGCGGGAGGTGACTATATTAACACACACACATTATACGACATACACATACACACAGATTTATTGAAAAAAAAAAACTCAATGGTAGTACTTCTTTAAAACAAGCATTTACCTATTAAAGTGTTTGCATTGTTTTAAATCATTTTTTAGCACTCTACATTGTTCCAATTAGACTAATATTACACGTGTATAGAGATGGGCAAACCCAAACAGTAAAGTTCGAGGTCTGTACCGAACACCTACTGTTCAGTCATGGACCCTGAACATGGACTTCCTCTGTTTGGGTACAGATGTTTCCCATGCTGTCATCTGCGTGACAGCGAAGGAAACAGGCTCTGATCGGTGGTAACATCATACCCTGTAAAAAATAAAAAAACATCATATACTCACCTTAACGCCTAATCCCCGATGCCCATGTCACCTGTAATAAAGAACAAATAATAAACCACCATAATCCTTATCTATTCGCCATAGTCCCGAGTGATCAGGACAAAATGTCTCAATATAGCGGAAACTAAATTAACCTTGGAGTATATGGGGAGCCTGGTGTAGAACGTGCTCCATGAACTAGCGGTGGAACCGCGTTCTACACCAGGCTCCCCATATACTCCAAGGTTAAGGTAGTTTCCGCTATATTGAGACATTTTGTCCTGATTCCTGATTCTCATGCCTTAACCCCCTCGTATCAGGCAGTATGTTGTACTGATGAAGGTTGGTTTGACCGAAACGTTTGTGATTTATTTAATTTTTGGACTGCATTAAAATTTCTTTTACTTGATCTAATCTGAGTGCCAAGGTTTTTCCACTATATTGCATGGGTTCGGCCCCTACTCGAGCACCGACTAAACAGCTGTGCACCGATTTTTTTCTTTATTTATATAGATCGTTAGATGTGACAGCTCTATTCAGCAGCCAGCGATACACTGACAAGGAGCATCATCGCTCCAGTCAGTGTATAGCGCTGAGCTGCCGGGAGCGAGGTCACAAGAGTTCATCAGCTGATGAAGCTCCGGTGACCTCACTTTTGGCACAACTACTGTGTGAGAAAATTCCCACACAGTGGTGGTGCCGTAAGTGAGGTCACAGGGGCTCATCAGCTGATTGAACTTCGGTGACCTCACTCCCGGCAGCTCAGCACTATACACTGACACAGGAGTGATTACACTCCTGTGTCAGTGTATAGCCTGCTGTCTTATAGAGCAGTCACATCAGTGAATGCTGATGTGACTGTCCTACAAATGCTCCGATCACCGTGGGACACTTGGGATTATGTCATCACAGTGGACAGGTGAGAGATATAGTTGTTTTTTATTTTCTGTTTTTTACAGGTGACAATGACTTCAGCGAATTAGGTGAGTATAACTGTGTTTTTACATGTTCAGTATTTGATTGCTGAAATTTCTGCAAGGTTTCTGTATCTCTAGGCAACAAAAACACTGCTGAAAAAAAGCACGTTTTTGCACCTATTTTGCAGATTTTTTTGCATGCATTTTTTACATGCATTTTTTTAAGCATTTTTGTATAGAAATGAATGCTTTTTGGAGGTAAATATAGATATTTGAAAAAAGAAACAACATTACTTTAAGGCTAATGTGCGCATGTTGAGTATTTGATTGCAGAAACTTCTACATGGTTTCTGCATCTCTTGGCAGCAAGAACACTGTTGAAAAAATGTGCATTTTTGCAGCATTTTTGCATGTGTTTTTTTGCATGTGTTTTTAAGCGTTTTTGTACAGCAATGAATGCTTTTTGGAGTTAAATAAAGATATTTGGAAAAAGAAACATGAAACATCGCTTTAACCCTTGGATTTCCGTCAGACTTGGGATGAGTATATTGAGTAAATTTAAATGATTAAAGTATGTTTTTGTTTTCGTTCAAATAAAGTGTTTTATTCTTGGTGTGTAGGTTTATTTAACTCTTTACTTACAAGCTTAGTAATAAGGGTGTCTGGCTGACACTTCTTCACTACTAAAGCTATGGCTTGGAGTCAGCGACACCTAATCCCATTACTCCTAACGCTGCACTTATTTTGTCAGTACATGCGGATCCACTGCATGTATTGACATTTCAATCCGTCAAAATCTACAGCGGAAACTAGTCTCCACTACAGAAATTGACATGCTGCTGGTGAGTTTATGAAATAAAATGAAGAATTAAATAAAAAAATGGCGTGGGCTCCAGCATCATTTTCATAACCAGCAGAGGGAAAGCAAACCACTGGGGGCTGATATGACTAGCCGGGGAAGAGGCCATTAGCCAAAAATGTTCCCTGGCTATTAATAGCCAACAGCTGTTTGCTTAGCCTTTACTGACTAGATTACAGGGGGACCCCTGGAAAAAAATTAACATAGGGTCCCCTTATAAAATCTAACTAGCAAAGGCTAAACAGACAGCTGTGAGCTGATATTAATAGCCAGGGATGGGGCCAGGGATATTGGCCCCCACTGAGGCTATTAATATCAGCCCTCAGTAGCCCCAGAAACAGCGCCTCCTTAAAATTTGCCAAATCTGATGCTTAGCCTCGGCTCTTCCCACTTGCCCTGGTGCAGTGGTAAGTGGGGTAATAGGGTTGGGGTTGATGTTAGCCTTGTATTGGCAGCTGACATGAAGCCCAGGCTAGCAATGGAGAGGCATCTACTTACAATTTTTGGCTCAATCCTATTTTGTAAAGGCATGTGGTCTTTTTTTCTTCACCAATAATTTAAAAAGTTTACAACCATACTGCAGTTATTGTCACATATTTGTTACCATCCGTGAACCTAACTGTAGCAACTTTGCAACTTAGCATTTCAGGTTTTATTAAAATACTTTTTATTTTCTAAAGCATCATTATTTTAAACTGAAATTAAAGCAAATAAAAAAAAATCAACAAAAAGTTAAGTTTTGCAACTGTTTGCCTAGTCGCATTTAACAATCATAGGAGCCACAGCAATACTGCTGGCTGTTGTAACAAATTTATTTTGGTGTGCCTACTTATATAGTGACATCTTTTATCCGGGGTTGAGCTTTTTTTGTCAAGAATGGGAGAAATTTAAAACAAAAATTGATTAAGGTTGTTAACAAAGTTTAGAAGCAAATTAAACATAATACTTTGGTCCAAAATGTATGATCATCCCAAACATGATATGTGTGACGCTGAGTCACTTCTCACAGACAAGCCATGAAGCGTGGAAGTCAAGGAGTGTGAGGTCAAATGCTAGGAGGGTACATCATAGACAAAATGAAAATACAAATGGAAAAGCAAAGTCTGAGGTCATGAAACCAAGGTCAGAGTGCATCGAGGCAATAGGGGTAATACAAACGGGTTGTCAAAAAGGCAAATCCCAGGTCTGGCAACAAAAATCAGAATATCAGAATACAGATCACAGAGCAAAGATGCCACTGAGCTAAAATCTACAACTGGCAAAGTCTGATAACAGCCAGCCAGCTAATCACCTAGAACGGGTAACACCTGGAAGATTTTGCAGGCCTGGCCAGCTTGAGCAGCTGGGCTGTCAATCACAATACTGTCAGCCCAACATGCCTCTGTCTCACTTTGGGCTATTGGGTTGTCATTCACAATATTGACAGCTCAGCACACCCTTATCCTATAGAGTGGCTGATCTGTCACTCACAGCATGGTGGAATCGTGACAATATGGATAAGAATGTGGCTGCCACTGGTAGCAGCTCTAGGTGATGGTAGTGCTGGCAGCAAATTTACCGGCAGTAGTAATACCAAAGGTCACATTTGAGCTTCTTTGCAAATTCTGGCAAGGGTATTAGCAGGGAGGAAGAGGAGGTTTAATGGAGTGTAAGTCCCATCATGCATCTCAAACACAGCAGGATGATTTAACCTGTGACAACAACACCATCAGCTGGAGTCAATGTTCTGTTTGTACAAAGCAGAATTTTCAATCTGTCAATGATACCTGTTCCTATTCCGCCCCTAAATCTCCTTGCCCACAGCACCCTGAGGGGTAATGAACATACTGCACCAGAAAAACTTCTTTCATTTTATATTTTGGAAGACATGAACAGTCAGCCTTTGTTCTGAGACATGTTGCCAGAGGAGATGAACAACACAATTCTAATGCCAATCTGTTACAGGCTATGCGGGTTGAGGTGGTAGGAACACTGTCCATGGTAGTAGCACTTTGAGCAAGGGCAAACGTCAGGTTGGAATCATGCGGGGGGAGGGGCACCGGCCATTTCATACTGAGGCACCTGTCAGACAAATGATGTAAGACGTTGAAGATGATGATGATTCTCTGTTGAACAAATCCTGGGAACCTGAAAAAGGTGAGGATGAGTTGAAATTATCAGAGGAGGAGGAGGTTGCTGGGATCAGCGATACACATCGCAGGAGACGTGTGTTAAAAACATCTCTGGGACCAAATTAGCTTTTCCTGCAGTGAGTTCTGGAGCTGTTAATTCCACACAATGTGTTGGTGAAGAAGGCTCTGTGCCACCTGAACGGTCTAGTTGCACTGGTAGCAAGTCATACGTGCAGTATTCTCATGTGTCAGAGTTCTTTTTCATGTTGCCACCAGACGATTCTTTGGCACTTTACAGGCTCTGCAAGAGGAAAATAAGCCGTGGACATCCAAGCACTTAAAATATAGACTAGGAACTATAGTTCTCCATCAGCACATGAAGTGACATCACCAGATAATTTGGCATAGTCAAGCTGGCAAGAAAAAACCTACAAGAAGCAAAAATGAACATAAACCCTGCTGTAAAAAAATAAAAAGCAAAAGCGCATTTAAATAAGATAGGGCTCTTGGTAACACTGTTTTTGATCAAAAAATGTATAAAAGCCATCCCACCGTGGCATGGTGACCCCATTTGAGATGGTCATACTCTGTCTAATATTTAAAACCTTACCATGTGTCAAAGTTGACCTCAGTGTGTGAATAAGGCTGGGTGCCCACGTAGCGTTTTTCAAGCGTTTATGCTGCAGAATTTCCGCAGCGTAATCGCTTGTGAAATGCTAGGTAGTCCGCACCCCATGGTCCCCAAGGGGATTCCGCATGTTCTATGCACATGCTGCGGATTTTTCCGCAGCGTTTATGCTGCGTACAAAAATCCGCAGCATGTCATTTAATTTTGCGGAAGCGCAGCGGAATGGCCGCCATTGACTTGCATTGAGACTAGAGATGAGCGTTGTTCGACTCGAACTGTTCGCCAATCTCAAATTCGAGCTGTTTTGGGCGGTGTTCGAGCCGTTCGGCGAACACGAACGATTTGAGAAAAATTCGGCTGTTCGAGGTTATGTTCGATAACTGTTCGTGCATCAAAATCATAACTGGATTTTTTCTCAGTAATGATGAAAATTAATGTTAATACGCAGTTTGAGTGTACAGCGGGGTGGGGGGAGGGGCAGGGGATGGATCTCTGCAGGAATAATGAAGATCTCCAATTTTTTTTTCTTTCCCGCATTTACAGTGGGGAGGTGCAATCTGTCAGCCTATCAGCAGCGCACACATGGAGCGAAGTGCTTTTTTTCACACAAGCAAGGGCATGTGTCGTTGGCAGTGTATGTGACTCGCCCCCTGGGCCATGGGGCACTCGGATCCGGGCAATAGGGAACGATGGGAGTAGTAGTGGCAACCCGATTCCGTGGCTCAGGGTGGTCAGGCCAGTGGTAGTCCGTTATGTGCTATTGATTATGTCCGACTACGCCACCCGTGGATTGCGGTTATTAGGAACCGCCGCGGCATGCAGACCGCTGGGGCTGATGAGGTGTGCAGCTAGGGTAGTGTGACTCCCCACGGGAAGAGTGCGGCCCCAGGGCAGTATAATGGATGGTGGGGGTGATGGTGGTGAGAGTCCCAGTACCGGTAGTGCTGGAGGCACGAAGGAGCACACAGACAATAGGTTGCAGTCCAGGGTCTTTACTGAAACAGGTAAACTGACCCATAAACAGTCCCGGCTAGGAGGGGACCTGGATGTCTGAGAGCAACGGGGAAATTGGCCCTGGTCAGGGTGAGGGTGTAGGCCTACCGTGCTTTCTGCGCTCCTTCTGGCTATCTCCTCGTTATAGGGTAACAGCCCACGTTTCCAAGCTTTCCGTGTATTCTCGCCTGTATGGCCTGCGACGTGGGTTCCTTTCTGCTCCCAGCCTTGTACGGCTTTACTGGTCCCTTCAGTTGTGGCAGGGCCTCCAGGCTTCTCAGGCCAAGGAATATACAGTCCCTTGCGGACTGGTTCTCTGCTGGAGGATGTAGAATCCTCCCAGCCTCAGACACCAAAGTCTGGTAAAGTCAGTCTCTTATCTGCCAAGACAGGCTTGCTTCGCCTCTTGTCTCTGGCTTGTGGCTCTCCTCCTGCCACACTTCCTCTTAGGTGCAGTGCAACTGTCTGTCCCTGCTCTGCTCTGGGACAAGTCTCAGTGCTGAGACAGGCCATCAAGTTCTCCATAACCCTGCCCCCAGCACCAGCTTTTATAGGGGCAGCCTGCTCCCCCTACTGGCCTGAGACAGGAGGCATTGCATGCTAATGTTCCCCTGACTAGAGAACCTCCCCCTTGCTCTCAGACACAGCTTTAATTACACTTGTGGCATCCAGGCCAGGGTGACACATATGTCACATGTCCTTGCCTTATAAGACCAAGCCATTTTCCCCGTCGCCACCATTTTCTCACTGCTGCAGTTGCGTGTTAGACGGCACCGCTGTTGCTGTGTGCGCTATACCTTGTTAATTTCAAGCCAATTTTCGCACAAATCTACAGATAGCTTGGGAGTAGGGAATAGTTGTGATTGCAGTCCTTTTAAGGACTAGGTTACAGCATTTCCTACGACTTTTATCAGGCAGGTCTGTGCTCTTAAATAGATAGATTGTGGGAGTAAAGACTAATTGTAATTGCAGTCCTTTTCAGGACTAGGTTACATCAGTTCCTATCAGTTTTTGCCAGGCAGGTCTGTGCCAGTGCTGTGCAAGTTTTTTTCACAGCATTTGGCTGAATCTAGCAAAGCTAATCCTTTTTGGCCTATTGCAGAGTGTGTTAGTCAGTGGAGTAGCCTATCTGTGTTGCAAGATATACCACCTGTGTATAGAATACCAATTTTTTTACTGCACCTAGTGAAGTAAAATCTTTTGGGCATAGCATCATTCTATTAGTCCATCTATACTGACCTCCATCAGGTTGCAAATTGAATATAAATTTTTTCTGCATCTAGCTCTGAAAAAATATTTGGGCTTCTAGCAGTGTGTGGGACTTGTTCTATTAGTCCATCTATACTGACCTCCATCAGGTTGCAAACTGAATATAATTTTTTTCTGCATCTAGCTCTGAAAAAATATTTGGCCTTCTAGCAGTGTGTGGGACTTGTTCTATTAGTCCATCTATACTGACCTCCATCATGCTGCAAATTCAAAATAATTTTTTGTCTGCATCTAGCTCTGAAAAAATATTTGGCCTTTTAGCAGTGTGTGGGACTTTCTCTATTAGTCCATCTATACTGACCTCCATCAGGTTGCAAATTAAAAATAATTTTTATCTGCATCTACCTCTGAAAAAGTATTTGAGCTTCTAGCTGTGTGTGGGACTTTCTCTATTAGTCCATCTATACTGACCTCCATCAGGTTACAAATTAAAAATAATTTTTTGTCTGCATCTAGCTCTGAAAAAATATTTGGCCTTCTAGCAGTGTGTGGGACTTTCTCTATTAGTCCATCTATACTGACCTCCATCAGGTTGCAAATTCAAAATAATTTTTTGTCTGCATCTAGCTCTGAAAAAATATTTGGCCTTCTAGCAGTGTTTGGTACTTTCTCTATAAGTCCATCTATACTGACCTCCATCAGGCTGCAAATTAAAAATAATTTTTATCTGCATCTACATCTGAAAAAATATTTGGCCTTCTAGCTGTGTGTGGGACTTGTTCTATTAGTCCATCTATACTGACCTCCAACAGGTTGCAAACTGAATATAATTTTTTTCTGCATCTAGCTCTGAAAAAATATATGGCCTTCTAGCAGTGTGTGGGACTTTCTCTTTTAGTCCATCTATACTGACCTCCATCAGGTTGCAAATTAAAAATAATTTATATCTGCATCTAGCTCTGAAAAAATATTTGGCCTTCTAGCAGTGTGTGGGACTTTCTCTATTAGTCCATCTATACTGACCTCCATCAGGTTGCAAATTAAAAATAATTTTTTGTCTGCATCTAGCTCTGAAAAAATATTTGGCCTTCTAGCAGTGTGTGGGACTTTCTCTATTAGTCCATCTATACTGACCTCCATCAGGTTGCAAATTCAAAATAATTTTTTGTCTGCATCTAGCTTTGAAAAAATATTTGGCCTTCTAGCAGTGTGTGGGACTTTCTCTATTAGTCCATCTATACTGACCTCCATCAGGCTGCAAATTAAAAATAATTTTTATCTGCATCTACCTCTGAAAAAATATTTGGCCTTCTAGCTGTGCGTGGGACTTGTTCTATTGGTCCATGTATACTGACCTCCATCAGGTTGCAAACTGAATATAATTTTTTTCTGCATCTAGCTCTGAAAAAATATTTGGCCTTCTAGCAGTGTGTGGGACTTTCTCTATTAGTCCATCTATACTGACCTCCATCAGGTTGCAAATTAAAAATAATTTATATCTGCATCTAGCTCTGAAAAAATATTTGGCCTTCTAGCAGTGTGTGGGACTTTCTCTATTAGTCCATCTATACTGACCTCCATCAGGTTGCAAACTGAATATATTTTTTTTCTGCATCTACCTCTGAAAAAATATTTGGGCTTCTAGCTGCGTGTGGGACTTGTTCTATTAGTCCATCTATACTGACCTCCATCAGGTTGCAAATTAAATATAATTTTTTTCTGCATCTAACCCAGCCAATAGTTTTGGCCTAATACGACAGTTTGGCCACTCAGCTCTGCTCGGTTCCCATCCATTGTTTTTTTGTGCAAACAACTCCAGAGTTGTGAATTAGTTAACCACCAAAATGAGTGGAAAAAGTCCTGCTGCTGGTGGAAAGGGGAATAGGCGTGTTGGGAAGGGGAAAAAAGGTTGTGTCCGTGGGGTAGGTGTTAAAGCAACAGTAACATCTGCAGAAGAAAGACCATCTTCCAGCCAAACTAAAATGTCTACTTCTTTTAGCGGACAATGTGATAAGATCCCTTTCTTACGGCCACGCCAATCGCTACAAATTCCAGATGAGGCACAAAAACAGCAGGTGCTTCAATGGATATCAAGTGCTCCTTTAAGTGGGCTCTCCTCCACATCAACTTCAACATCACAAATACTCCAGTCCTCAAAGGTGTCACCCCAATCGCACTTGCTTCCTCACAGCTCCCAAATCTCCAGCTGCCCGTCTGAGTATGAGGTAGAACAGATGGTTGAGTCTGCAGAGCTGTTTACTCATACTATAGCCTGGGAATCAGAGGTCGACTCCAGCGCTTCTGTGAATCCAGACGAGGAAATGATCTGCACTGATGCCCAGAATCTTTATGAGTCGGATCCAGGAAGAGACGCAGAAGGTTCTGACCATAATGTAGACCCTCATTCCCAAACTGTAACTCCTGTTGGTGGAGACAATGAGGAAGACGATGATGAGACTCAAATACCTGATTGGAGCGACAACTTTAGTTTTTTGTCAGGGCAGGAACAGGTTGGCTCTGAGGACGACGGGTGTGATAACGCACAGGGTGATGATGATGAGGTTGGAGATCCCACTTACTGTCAACCCACAGTCAGCCAAGAGATGAGGTCAGCAGAGGAGGTGGAGGAAGATGCTAGTGACGACGAGGTCAGGTTGCGCCTTCCTGGACAGAGACGTAGTACTGGAAGCACGTCAACAACTGCATCCTCAAACACAACTCTGCCTCTCACCACAAGTCGTGGTGGCTCTTCAGGTCGCATGGGTGCTAAGCCTTGCATAGCCTGGGCATTTTTTCAGATCGATAAAGATGACCCAACTCGTGTTATCTGTAACATTTGTCAGCAAAGGCTAAGTAGAGGCCAAAAAATACATAGTTTGAGTACTTCATGCATGAACCGGCACATGGACATGAAGCATAAGTTGCAGTGGGAAGCTCAGTGTGCTACAATGCGGCCTAGCCGGCCTGGCCAACCACCGTCTGCCATATCTTGTGCATCCACGGCCTCTTCATCCTCTGTGACTGGGGGGACAGCAGTCACACCTGTTTTGGGGCGCAGACCTGCCACCTCTTTACCCGCAACAGCCAGCGTGATTGGCAGGTCATCATTTTCTTTGGAGGTGGTAACACCAGCTGGTGTTGATCGCTGTCCGACATCGATAACACCACCTTTGGATCAAGGCAACCTAACATGTCCGCCTGCATCTTCCTCACAGACCGGCAGTTTGCCGGGGACACCCTTATCAACCCCGTCTAAGCACAATAGCCAGCCCTCGGTCCCTCAGATGTGGACAAGTAAAAGACCATTTCCTCCTAGCCATGAGAAAGCTAAGAGGTTGAATTTCACCATCTGCAAGCTCTTGGCTACAGAAATGCTGCCTTTCCACCTGGTGGACACAGAGGATTTTCAAGACCATATGTCCGTCGCAGTGCCCCAGTACCAGAAGCCCAGTCGGCACTACTTCTCAAAGAAAGGTGTGCCTGCGCTCCACCAGCATGTCGCACACAACATCACCGCTTCTTTGAGAAACTCTGTGTGTGACAGGGTGCATTTCACCACAGACACTTGGACGAGTAGGCATGGACAGGGGCGTTACATGTCGCTGACTGGGCACTGGGTAACTATGGTGACAGCAGGACAAGGGGCTGCTGTCCAAGTCTTGCCGTCCCCACGAGTTGTGCGTCAATCCTCTTTATGTCAAAGTTCCTCCACTGCTTCTGCCTCCTCAACCTTCTGTCGGTCTTCCACCTGCACCCAAAGCCTGTCTGGTCATGCCACAAGCTTTCTAACTGCGCAGAAGGGATCCTGCACACCTCCTTACTATGCTGTCAGTAGGGCTCAACGTCATCAGGTGGTTTTTACTTTGAAATGTCTGGGAAATGTGAGTCACACAGCTGAGGAGTTGTGGTCAGCTCTGGAGAACCAATTTCATGAATGGTTGTCTCCACTGGACCTGAAACCAGGGAAGGCCGTGTGCGACAATGCTGCAAACCTGGGTGCGGCCCTTCGCCGGGGCAATGTCACACACGTGCCTTGTATGGCTCACGTGTTGAACCTGGTTGTCCAGCAATTTTTACCCCACTATCCCGGACTAGATGGCCTTCTGCAGAGGGCACGGTCACTGTGTGCTCACTTCCGCCGTTCACATCCCGCAGCTCAGCGACTTACATCTCTACAGAAGTCGTTGAACCTGCCACTTCACCGGCTAAAATGCGATGTGCCTACCTGGTGGAATTCAACTCTGCACATGTTGCAGCGACTGTGGCAGCACCGACAAGCCCTGGTGCAATACGTTCTGACGTATAGCCTGGGCCAACGAGATCCAGAGGTGGGTCAAATCAAGCTGGAGGAGTGGTCTCAGATCAGGGACCTATGCACCCTTCTGCACAGTTTTGAAATGGCGACGAAAATGTTTAGTGCTGATGATTCCATTATCAGCATGACTATTCCGGTGATTTACATGCTGGAGCACATGTTAAACAGAATTCGGAGTCAGGTGGTGGCACAAGAGGAGGTGGAGGAAGTAGAGGAAGAGGAGTTGTATGCGGAAGGGCTAACATCTGCAAGGTCCAGACGGTCGGCAGCACCAAGGCGGCAGGCATGTGAGGGTGGGGGAGATGGTTTTACCAGGGCGCATGGTAGTAGCCAAACTAGTGAGGAAGGTGCAGGAGCCCAGGAAGAAGTGGAGGACTCATCAGATGAGGGAGACCTTGATCACATTTCTGTTGTGCGAGGTTGGGGGGAGAGGACAGAGGAAGGAAGCATGATTGTTACCTCACCACCAACACAACAGGGACTTGGTGCTCCTGGATGCGCAACACACATGAGTGCCTTCTTGCTGCACTACCTGCAACATGACCCTCGAATTGTGAGAATTAGAATTAATCCTGACTACTGGGTTGCCACACTGTTAGATCCCCGGTACAAAAGTAAATTTGCAAAAATTATTCCTGCCATAGAAAGGGATGCACGTATGCAGGAGTATCAGCAGAGACTGTTGCAGAATCTTACATGTGCTTTTCCACAAAACACCAGTGGTGCACGTAGTGAATCTCACAGTTCCAACTTGCCAACCGTGGGACCGTCAAGTGTTCAGCACGCAAACCGTAACAGAACCACAGTATCTGCTGGTAACATCAATTTTGCGGAATCATTTCACCACTTTTTTAGCCCATCCTTTGCAAGGCCACAGGAGACAAGAAGTCTGACACATAGTCAACGCCTAGAGACGATGGTACAGGAGTATCTCCAAGTAAACATTGAAGCCATGACTGTGTCACTGGACCCTTGCTCTTTTTGGGCTTCCAATCTGGATAAATGGCCGGAGCTAGCCACTTACGCCTTGGAGATCTTGTCATGCCCCGCAGCCAGCGTTCTGTCTGAACGTGTGTTCAGCGCTGCTGGTGGTGTGCTGACAGATAAGCGTACGCGGCTCTCCACTGATAATGTAGACAGACTCACGTTCATAAAGATGAACAAATCATGGATCCGAAACGACTTTTCTACCCCTGTGTCATCCTGGGGAGAGTAAAAGATGGATGATTGGTTAGAATCACCCTACCAACCGTTTTAAGCTTTCAAATTACTAATCATGTTTATCTGTATCTTGGCTGGAAAATAATTTGGGCTTTGTAGCAGTGTGCAGCACTGATTCTATTAGGCCATCTATAATAAGCTCCACCAGATTTAAAATTACTAATCATGTTTATCTGTATCTTGACTGGAAAATAATTTGGGCTTTGTAGCAGTGTGCAGCACTGATCCTATTAGGCCATCTATACTAAGCTCCACCAGATTTAAAATTAATAATAATTTTTAGCTGCATCTAGCCCGGGAAATAATTTTGGGGCTCCGAGATGCGCAAGACACATAAGTGCCTTCTTGCTGCACTACCTGCAACATGACCCTCATATTGTCAGAATTCGAAGTAATCATGACTACTGGGTTGCCACACTCTTAGATCCCCCAAACTTTTCGATCAATCTTTTCATTTTAATAAAGACCAAAAAAATGGTCATTTTTGAAATTATAAGCATTAGCAGGTTATTAGAAACTAAAATCAAACAGTTTTCAACTCAAAACTTTATTCTAGGTGATGTTACATTTTCACATAGGACCCCTTGTTCGAAAGGAGCTTCTGAACTCTCTCGTCCATTGAATTTGTCAGGTTTTGGATGGTTTCTGCTTCAATTGTTTTGCATGAGGACAGAATACCCTCCCAGAGCTGTTGCTTAGATGTGAACTGCCTCCCGCCATCATAGACACTCCTTTTGATGATGCTCCAGAGGTACTGAATGGGGTAGAGGTCAGGGGAGCATGGGGGTCACACCATAAGTTTGTCCACTTTTATGCCCATATCAGCCAGAGATGCAGATGTTTTATGTGCAGCATGAGATGGTGCATTATCATGCAAAAAAATGATCTTGCTGTGAAATACACGGTTCTTCTTCTTGAACCATGGCAGGAAGTGCTGTTTGAGAAAATCCACATACATTATGGAGTTCATCTTTAGCGTCTTCAGGGATCCTAAAGGGGCCGACAATCTCTCTCCCCATGATTCCAGCCCAAAACATTACTCCACCTCCTCCTTGTTGGCGCTGTAGCCGTGTTTGCGTGGGGTGTCCATCAACCAGCCATCCT
The DNA here is from genome assembly GCF_046119375.1 of Phyllobates terribilis. Taxonomy (NCBI): domain Eukaryota; kingdom Metazoa; phylum Chordata; class Amphibia; order Anura; family Dendrobatidae; genus Phyllobates; species Phyllobates terribilis. The sequence goes on along the minus strand of NW_027362762.1, from coordinate 365,816,305 downwards.
CCACTCCATCCATCTGGACCATCGAGCGCTGCACGGCACTCATCCGTGAACAAAACAGTTTTGAAATCAGTCTTCATGTAATATTTGGCCCACTGGAGCCGTTTCTGCTTGTGTGAAGTGGATAGAGGAGGTCGACAGGATGGCGTATGCACAGCTGCAAACCTCTGAAGGACCCTGCATCTTGTTGTTCGGGGGACGTTGGCGGCACCAGCAGCTTCAAAAACTTGTCTGCTGCTATGACAAGGCTTTTTTGCCGCTGCTCTTTTAACCTGACGTAATTGCCTGTAGGAAAGAGTCCTCAATTTGCCCTTATCAGCACGCACACGTGTGTACTGTGAATCAGCTACATACTTCTTGATTGCCAAGACACTTCATCCTGATCAACGCACAATGTTGATTGTAGTCATGCCTTGACCTAAACACTCCACAATTTGTTGCTTCTCAGCAGCCGACACATCCTTTTTCTTTCCCATTTTGGCAGAAAATGTAGGCTGCTTAATAATGTGAGACAGCCTTCTTAAGTAGTCTTGCCTTTCATTGGACACACCTGCCAAACTAATTAGCACAGGTGTCTGCAATTGCTTACAGTGATATAAAGAGCCCTGACACACATCACCATCAATGAGTTTAACTGACAAACAAACAAATTCTTCCCTTATCACTCCTAAACACTTTTTGCATAATCATTTGGAACACAGTGTACATGTGCTTTTCCACAAAACACCAGTGGTTCACATAGTGAATCTTACAGTTCTAACTTGCCAACCGTGGTCTGTATGGAGTTGTTCAATAAAGGGCCCAAAATTAAGATAACATAGATGGGAGAGGTCTCTATGAATAGGAATTCCTAAGTATTTGATACCCTGTGAGGGCCAGGCAAAGGGAAAGTTGGACTGGATGGAATCCTATATGGATTTGGGGAGGGAGACATCGAGGGCCTCAGACTTCGCTGCATTGATTTTAAAATTTGACCATGTAACAAAGTGATCTATTTCAGCCATAACAGCATGGATGGATATATGTGATTGAGTGATATATACTAGGACATCATCAGCAAATAGAGAGCACTTGTACTCGGTGCTTCTCACCTCAATCCACCTAATATTGGGGTTATGGCGAATTGATGAGAGCAGGTGCTCCGTCACTAGGATGTATAAGAGAGGGGACAGAGGACATCCCTGCCATGTCCCATTGGTGATTGTGAAAGGTGATGAAAATGTTCTGATGCACCCCCTGGGCCTTGGGACACCCGGAGCCGGACCCTTTTTGGTGGATGCTGGTGGTTGTAGTCTTCGTGGCGGCGACCCGGTTCCGTGGCTCAGGGTGGTCAAACCAGTGGCGGAACTATTTATGTGGTTTTGATGTTTAAATGTCCGACTACGCCACCCGTGGATTGCGGTCAGAGTGAACCGCCGCTGCAGGGCAGACCGCTAAGGCTGGTGTTGTGGGTGCAGCAGAGTGTAGCATAACTCCCAATGGGAGGAGTATAGCCTCAGGGCAGTGTATGCGGAGGATGGGGGTGATGGTGCAGGGCAGCAGCAGTAATGACACGGAGTCAGTGATGCAGTCCAGGGCATTAACTCACAGTTCTTATTATCCAGACCACGTCTGCAGGTAACGGCTGCCCACGTCGTACTGTGCTCACCAGATGAGGGGCTCAGACAACTCCCAGATAACTTTGGAGCGCTTCACAGGACCCCCTTTGTGTGTCCTTTGTCTGGCCTTTCTTACCAACCCTTCTGTACGGCTGCCTCGGGCCTCCTCTTGGTAAACTTGGCGCCAGTTTCCCTGACCCTATGTGGTGCCTTCCTAGCGGGTGTAGCGAGGGGCTGCGCCACATAAAATGTCACAGCCTCCAGTTTCTAGCTGAGGGTCGTTTCCTGCCTCCACTAGTTTCGGGGACCGGTCTCCCCCTTTGGCCTGACCCCTCCACGCAGGTGGATTCGGGCGTGCGGTGGCGACTCGCCCGTCTGCACCCCTGGGATCCCTTCATTCTTCGTTCCTGGAGCCTTCTCCGCTCCTCTTCCTTCCTTCTCCCTCTTCCAGGCCTGGACCTCTGTTACTAGGCCCGCCTCCGGAGCAGAGCTCATGCAGAGCCCCTGCTCCCTGCCACTTCTGCTCAGACTTCTCTGCACTGAACAAAGATGGTGCCCACCTTTTATACTCCCTTCTCAATGCACCCAGGAACTGCTTCCTCCCTGCTCCTGCACTACAGGGTTCCCCTTCCTCAGTGTTCCCTCCCCCCACTCCAGCCAGGTACAGGGACTGTCGTGCCCATCTCAGAGGCATATTGGTCGCCCTGCCCCACGGCAATGTGGTGTAATGCATGCAGGTGTCGGGTCCTGATCCACACTCCATCCTTACCTGAGAGTGGGATATCACACCTCTGGGTGAGGTGCAATACCTCTGTAGCAACCGAGCCCTCAGGGTGCTACAGTTCCATTTATCTTCAGCCTAGGTGACGTATTGTGATACAGGGCCGTGATTTTGGCTACAAAAGGGTCCCCTAGACCCCTACCCCAAGATTTTTAAGAGAATCATATATGGCGTGCCAGGAGACTCTATGGAATGCTTTCTCAGCATCCAACGAGAGTATCTAATTACAAATTTTTAACTGCATCTAGCCCAGGAAATACTTTGTGCCTAGTAGCAGTGTCTGCTAGTCAGCGGATTATCCCGGCTGTTAAGCAAGCTACACCACCTGTAGTTTGGACACTTAATTTTTTCAAAGGAAATGCTTCGGGACCACGGGATACTCAGTGAAGAGCATCAGGAGGCACCCCAAGGCATAGGGGCTGGGACTGGCAATAGGATGCCTTGCAGTGGACAGCCGAGCTCGATCCTTATAAAAGCTTTTTAACTGCAGCAGCTTTAGTGGACGCTACTGGAGCTGGAATTACGCGGCTGCTGGCATGAGACTTGCCCTCCAATAGATCCTTGTAAATGGATTTAAAGTGTATTCATTCAAATTAGAGAGACAATTTAAATTAAAAAGCTTAGAGCTGCCTCCACCACAGGGGGGCTCGCTCGACCCACCAGCGGACAGGCACCAGTATTGGGAGAGGGGGGCTGGCCGTCAGGGTTCACCGCGGCTCTGGCACAAACCCGGCGACACGGAGGTGGCACGGGCAGGAGCGGACTGAACGTGTCTGCTTCTCATTTTTTGGATTTTAGAAGGGCATGACATGCCTATATCTGTGTCTCCCCCTCCTTTTACTCCTCCACCTCTTTTCTTTTCGCATGACTATATGTACTTGTCACTTTTCCATGTGTTAGTTGTGTCTTCTGAGCAGTTTGTCAGCTTTTGGACACCTTTGAAGGTGTTTTCTATGTGTTTCTATGTGTTTTTGTTTGCCTGCCATTGGTTTTAACGGTGTTCGAAGGTGTTCGACGAACAGTTCGACGAACAGTTCGGCGAACACACGGGTGTTCGACGAACCGAACTCGAACACTACGGGGGTGGCTCAACACTAGATAGGACCATCTTGATTGGGTACACAATGTCACGGTGGGATGACTTTTAGGCTGAGTTCACACGATGCGTATTTAATGCGTTTCCGCGGCGTTTTTGCAGTTGCGTAAACGCCGCGGAAACGCATGAAAAACGCATGGTAGAAGGGAAGCAATGTTCCCCAATTGAAATCCGCATGTGCTGTGCCCATGATGCGGATTTTTCCGCAGCGTAAATGCTGCGGTCAAAAATCCGCAGCATGTCAATTTATTTTGCGGAAACGCTGCTCTTTTGCCGCCATTGACTTGCATTAGACCGCATGGAATCCGCATCACTGTATATGTTGATGCTCTTTTCATGCGGTCTAATGTGCGGATGGTACCCGGGTGTTGATGAGAGGACTCTCATCCAGACCCAGGTACCATTAAAAAAAAAAGAATAAAATAAAAAATATATATATTCTCACCTTCGGACGGCCCGTGCAGCGCTCCTGCTTGGTTCGCGGCACTTCGGGGTTGAATGAAGAAGGACCTTCGCTGACGTCAGAGTCATGTGACGGGTCACGTGACGCTGACGTCGGAAGGTCCTAAAGTCTTCACTGCCGGCAGCCGGGACCGAGAGAAGCAGGACACCGGGGGCCATCAGAGGGTAAAGTATATATTTATTTTTTATTTTTTGACATTCACACACTATATAAATCCATGCCGGTTGCATGGATTTATATAGTGTAAAGTTGACAAGCACTTTCCAAGTGATGCTAAAATCGCTTGGGAAGCGCTTGTCAACCCGCATGCGGAAATGAAAGTGAAGACCGCTTCATTTCCGCATGTCCCTGGCAGGAAACCGCATGTACAATCCGCATGCGTTTTTTCTTCCCAGAGAGATGCAGAAACGCTCAGGAAAAAATCCTGAGCATTTCTGCATCGTGTGCACATACCCTTAAGCTTTTTTTTATCAAAACAGTGTCAACTAAACACCCAGTGTTATTTACATGTACTATTAAGTATTTACTTACTTACTGTAAGCTATTCTAGGATATGTTAGTTAATGGCCACATTACACTTGTATCAACATGTGTTCCAGCTAATTTTTTTGGTGTTGCAAAAATGACATTGGCAAGAATTACACAGCCCATTTTGTATAAATATTTGTGCATTATAGTTTCAAATAAATGCTCTGACCAATCAAAATGTCACCCAATTACTGTATATACACTAGTTATTCATTTTTATTACAGATTTTCTAGGCCAAAGGTTTATGAATGGATTTTAGCAAATTCTGAGGTACAGAGAGGCTGACCCTTTTACATTTAAAGAAGCAAGGACTAAAGCCACTCTGGCAGTGAAAGGATTAATAACAGAAAATATTATTTTTTCTACTTATTGCAGCTACTACTACATGATCTGTCTTAAATCTTACACAAGAATCATCATGTCAGGTCCACAATTCCTGAGTTGTTCTTTTTTCTACAATATTGTTATACTCACTACTAAAGGTATAAAGTCTGTGCACTAAGAATGCTTGGAACAGCTGTCCATCAAGGTAGCAAATGACAGGTTTGTTAGCATGAGATGCCAGAAATGGTTTACACTCTAACAGAATGGTCATTAAATTTAGAAAGGACTGACTTCTCCTCAAAATATCGTTACTTCTTGTTGCTCTTAGTAACAGCAAATTGATTTTTATTTTAACACGACTTTCCAAAGGGAGATGTACATCTATTTAAGGACAAAAATGGATATAAAATGGATAACATTAATATCTATATAAAGTACTTTGATTTTTAAGTGTTTTATGAGCTTTTTACACCAAAATGTGTACAGATAAATTTTTGTGCTACTGCTAGACTCCTGTCATAATCTTTTCCAGAATTTTGTCTTTATCTTTAATGAGGCAGATATCTGAGAGAATGAACAAAGGTTCCCTACCTATTTTGCCAAAGCATTTTAAAATTAGATATATTAACAACACAGAAAACACATTATGGGATTATCTGTTCATAATAAGTTAAAAATAAAACTTAACTTTGAATTATAATTCATTTGCAAAAAGAAACAGATACTGACTTAAACAGAATTTTTACCAGATGGAAACACCATAGTTCTTGTTGTTCTACACTGGCTGGGCCTAAATAATCCTTAACCTTACCCTATTGTATATACTGTATGTTAGTCTAAGAATGTGTAAAAGGAAGTCACAATAATTTCTCAGCCAGTCACAAAGAACACAAAACCTTCAATTTAACCCATTCATAACATTTGAGGTACCTATAAGTACCTGCACTGCCCCAACTTTTAAACAACTTAAATGGCACAATCAATATTGATCACAACATTTAGGAGGCTAGGAGAGGGAGGAGACTCCCTCTTCCTTTCAATTAGCACCCCTGTGACGTCATCGTGAAGGCCTGAGGTTCATAATGGCAATCTCCGGGTCTGCCAGCTACAGTGGCCTGTTGAGACCATGTCAGGAGCATGGTCTAAAAGGCTTCTGTCAGTGTAACACTGACAAGTATAATGCATTGCAATTAGTGTTGAGCGAGTATGTTCTATTAACCCTTTCGCCGAGTATGCTCGGGCCGAGCACCAAGTAGTTACATCTGATCGGTGTTATGTTTGAATCACTCCCGTGTGCATGACTTGCAACTGTTTGACAGCTTTATTACATGTGAGGAATGTCTATTTCTTACACATTCCTCACATGTAATAAAGCTGTCAAACAGTTGCAAATCATGCACAAGGGAGCGATTCAACCATATCACCGAGCAGCTGTAAATACTCGGAGCTCAGCCCGAGCATACTCGGACCAGAACATACTCGCTCATCTCTAATTGCAATACATTATACCAGTGATCAGTGTAATAAAAGTTGAAGTCCCATATGGGGGCTAAGTAAAAAAGTAAAAAAAATATGAACAATATTTAAAAAAAAAAAACTAAAAAAATAAAAAAATATTACATACATAAATATTCTTATTTCTATAAAAATAAAAACAAAAAAAAGTACATATATTTGGTATGAAAGAGTCCAAAACACCTGATCTATAAAACTATCACACTAGTTAACCCCTTCAGTGAGCACCATAAAAAATAAATAAATGTGTAAAAAAACTATGGTTTTTCTTCATTCCGCCAAAAAAGTGCAATAAAATGTAATCAAGAAGTCGAATGTAAATAAAAATGGTATAGCTAAAAACATCATCTTGTCTCACAAAAACAAGCCATCTTACAGCTCTGTCAGTGGAGAAATAAAAAAGTAATAGCTCTCAGAATACAGCAATGCGAAAACAAGTCCTTTTTTTATGAAATAATTTTTAATTAGTAAAAGCGGCAAAACAAAACAAGAATTATATAAATGTGGAATCATTGTAATCATACTGACCTGAAGAATAAAGCTGTTTAATCATTTTTAAGGTGAACGGCATAAAAAAAAGCCAAAAAACAATTCATGAATGGCTGGCTTATGTTCCTTCTGCCTCCCAAAAATCAGAATCGAAAGCAATCAGTTAATGTTAAGTCTCTGAAGATGGTACCAATAAAACGTCAACTCGACCTGCAAAAAACAAGCCCTCACATGACTTTGTCGGCAGAAATGTAGAAAAATTATAGCACTCAAAATATGGAGATGTTTTTGCAAAAAAAAGAGTCCTTTAGTGTGTGATACTAGTCAAACATAAAAAAAACTATATAAATCTGGCATTGGTGTAATCGCACCGACCCAAAGAATAAAGTCATTTAATCATTTATATCACATGAGGAACGGCGTAAAAAAATAAAATACATTTTTGACCTGCTGTTGATTTGTTCATTCTGTCTCTCAAAGATCGCAGTAAGGCTCAATTGACATTTATCCTGTGCTCTACACTGAGCGCTTACATCAAAGTTCCCATGTATATCTCTGAAATATGTGATTCAGATGGAACCCCTGGCAGAAGATTCCTTATAATGAGGCAGATAGAGACACTTTGGAAGCATCTGGCATATGATCTGGAGGTGTCTTTCTTTTTAAGCGTTGTGAGGCAGTGACCGGATTCGTATACAAGGGACGTATACGGTGCAGATACTGTGTTTCCACTCCATGGTGGTCAACGATGAGTTGCTCTATAGGGTAGACAAAATCAGGGACGAGGCCGTGGAACAGTTAGTGGTACCTCAGTCGTACCGTCAGGAGGTACTGAAGTTGGCACACACAGACTTGCTGGGTGGACACTTAGGGGTTAAAAAGACGCAAGAGCGTATCTTGCAGCAGTTCTTTTGGCCGGGGATTGATGCGGAGGTCCAAAAGTACTGCGAATCCTGCCCCGAATGTTAGCTGACCACAACCACCGCAAGTTTCTGTAGCCCATTGCTACCCCTGCCAGTGATAGAGGTACCTTTTGAACGGATTGCAATGGACTTGGTAGGGCCCATTGTTAAATCCGCTCATGGCCATCAACATATAGTGGTGGTCGTTGACTATGCCACCCGGTACCCGGAGGCTACACCGCTACACCACACCTCGGCGAAACTGATTGCATGTGAGCTGTTTGCCATGTTCTGTCGCCTTGGACTACCTAAGGAGATCCTGATGGATCAAGGGACCCCTTTTATGTCTAAGGTGACAACGGAACTGTGCAAACTGCTAAAAATTAAACAATTGCGCACCTCGGTGTACTACATTCAAACCGACGGGCTAGTAGAACGGTTCAATAAAACCCTCAAGTCCATGTTAAAAAAGGTGGCTTTTAAGGACGGAAGGGATTGGGACATGTTGCTACCCTATTTGATGTTTGCCATCCGTGAGGTACCCCAGGCTTCCACAGGGTTCCCTCCTTTTGAGTTATTGTACGGCAGACACTCTAGGGGTCTGTTGGACGTAGCCAAAGAGACGTGGGAACAAGAGCACACTCCACATAGGATGTATAATTGAACACATGGCTAGTATGCAGGAAAGGATTGCGGCAGTCATGTCCATCTTGAAAGAACATCTGTTAGATGCCCAGGCAGCCCAGAGGCGCACATATATTAAAAGAGCCACGGTTAGGTCTTTTAACAAGGGCAATCGGGTGTTAGTACTGGTACCCACAGCCGAGACTAAGCTCATGGCCAAGTGGCAAGGGCTATATGAGGTTCGAGAAAAGGTGGGGGAGGTAAATTACCAGGTGTATCAGCCCAGAAGGAGGAAACCTGAGCAGCTTTATAATGTAAACCTGCTAAAACCTTGGAAAGATCGAGAGTGTTTAGTTACAGATGTCACTCCGGGCATATCACCAGAGAGTTCTCTACCTTCAGCCAAGGATGCGTCCGGGGGAGAGGTCAGGATAAGTGATGCTCTCACTAAACAGCAGTGACGGGAGGCTCGCTCGCTGGTGCAGCAGAATACCGATGTGTTCTCAGAGCTACCGGGTAGGACTACGGTTCTCCAACATGACATTGTCACCGAACCTGGGGTAAGGGTGCTAATGAGACTGTACTGGGTACCCAAAGCCCGGAGGCAAGCCATCATGGCTAAGGTAAAACAAACGGTCCAGTTAGGCGTCATCGAGGAATCATGGAGTCAGTGGGCTAGCCCCATCGTACTGATTCCGAAACCAGACGGATCATTGCGCCTCTCTAATGATTTCCGGAAATTAAATGAAGTGTTGAAGTTTGACCTTTATCCCATCCCCAGGGTGGATGAGCTGATTGAGAGACTAGGGCAGGCCCAATACTTTACCACGCTCGATCTCACCAAGGGTTACTGGCAGGTGCCTCTCACGGAGTCAGAGAAGGAAAAGACCGCCTTCATAACTCTGGAGGGTCTATATCACTATGTGGTCTTACCTTTTGGGTTACATGGTGCCCCGGCTACATTCCAGAGGCTGATGGACAAAGTGCTCAATACTCATCAGGAGTACGCGTCCACGTATCTAGATGATATTATCATCTTTAGCGCCGACTGGCATACGCACCTATCCCGGTACAAGCGGTGCTGGATTCTCTCAGAGCCACGGGGTTAATGGCAAACCCCAATAAATGTGCGATAGGGCAGGAGGAAGCCCGATATTTCGGGTATGTGATTGGCCGAGGAGTTATCAAGCCCCAAATCAATAAAGTTGAGGCCATTAAATACTGGCCTAAACAGTTAAGTACAAAAGCAGATGAGGGCGTTCCTTGGCATCCTTGGGTATTACCGTTGGTTTATACCTAATTTTGCTGGGAGAACGGCGGTCCTGACCGATCTCTTGAAAGGAAACAAATCGGTAATGGTTCGGTGGAACCCTCAGGCAGAAGAAGCCTTTCAGTCCATGAAACTGGCCCTGTGTGGACAGCCGGTCTTCATTAGCCCCAACTTCAAGGAAACCTTCATTGTTCAGACATATGCCTCAGAGGTAGGCCTCGGGGCGGTATTGTCGCAAAAAGTGAATGGTGAAGAGCACCCGGTCACCTACTTGAGTAGAAAGCTTATCCCGGCAGAGAAAAACTATAGCGTGGTAGAGAAGGAGTGTTTGGCTATTAAGTGGGCCTTGGAATCGCCACATTATTATTTACTCAAGCGTCAGTTTCGCTTGGTGACGGACCACTCACCCTTGGTATGGATGAGGAACTCCAAGGAGAGGAATGCGCGAGTCACCAGGTGGTTCCTGTCACTGCAAAATTTCAGCTTCTCTGTAGAACATCGCCCTGGGAAGTCGCAGGCAAACGCGGATGCCCTGTCCCAGGAACCCTGTATGGTGACAAATGTTCAACCCCACAAGTTTGAACAGAGGGAGTGATATGTGAGGCAGTGACCGGGATCGTATGCGAGGGACGTTATATATCTCCCAGAATGTGTACAGAGACCTATTAAATCCATTGGAGTGCATTGCAGTCACAAACACAGCTGCGGCTGCAATGCAGGAATGAAGGTGAGCATTGACCTGGTCAGGCTATCTAGCTAAGGCAGATTAAGTAAAACCCGACAGGGCCTTCATTTCTTGGGGGAGGCTACAGGAAGGCAGTAGGGTGGCCTCCTCCCTTCAACCCAGGTTTTCCAGTGGTTCTTGCCACAGGTCCTTTAAAAACCCTGCATTAAGGGTTAGTGTTGGTCAGTGTTGGGACCTGCTAGGAACATAGCAGGAAAGCTTGGCGGGCCTGTGTGTAGCTGAACCTACGCCTGGGAAGGCTCTGCACCTGTCAGGCTTTGAGCGGTCTGGCGCGGCCATTGCCCATGGCAACCGTTGTTATGTTATGTTAACCTGGCTGCAAACCGGAGGACTTTCTGTTTTACCTGTGAGTGCTGAATAAAAACAGCTTATGTTTGACTTGCTTGGGTCACTGTCTCAGTTACTGTACGGTGAACACGGCCACCTTACAGCGTGCATAAAAGTCTGGTGGGCCACAGTTTTGTGCACCTCTTAAAAGAAGGACACTGCTGAACAGAGGCCAGACAGCATCCAGAGTAATCATGCCTCATTATTGTGCATGGATCCTTCAGGGGGTTCATCTAAATAATGTAATTTGGAAATTTTGATGGAAACCCCAATGTAAGTGCTCAGTGTAGAGCACGGGGCAAATGTGATCCAAAATGTTATGTAAAATGTTCCCAATAAAAGCTTCAACTCAATCCACAAAAACTCAGGTCAATCATCTGTCAATTTGGACCTTGCCACTAGTGTTGAGCCACCCCCGTAGTGTTCGGGTTCGGTTCGGTTCGTCGAACACCGGGATGTTCGAGGAACTGTTCGTCGAACTGTTCGTCGAACACCTTAGAACACCGTCGAACACCGTTAAAACCAATGGCAGGCAAACAAAAACACATAGAAACACATAGAAAACACCTTCAAAGGTGTCCAAAAGCTGACAAACTGCTCAGAAGACGCTCTCTTTAAAAAAGCCGGCCGGCAATTCAGCAGCGGCATACACCGGTACCCGACAATTTAGACAAGAAGGAATAGAGCATCACACATAGATTAGATAGATAGATACATGTCAGTCACACATATAAGAAGCACAGTGACAGTGTTGCTTACTGTACTTGTCATTTAGTGTAAAGGATTTATTAAAAAAAATAATAGTGTTTTCGTGCACCGTCTCTTTAAAAAAGCCGGCCGGCAATTCAGCAGCGGTACCCGACAATTTATAACAGAAAGAATAGAGCATCACACATAGATAGATATAAACATGCCAATCACATATATAATGAGTACAGTGACAGTGTTGGTTACTGTACTTGTCATTTAGTGTAAAGGATTTATTTAAAAAAATAATAGTGTTTTCATGCACCGTCTCTTTAAAAAAGCCGGCCGGCAATTCAGCAGCGGTACCCGACAATTTAGAACAGAAAGATAGAGCATCACACATAGATTAGATAGATAGAAACATGTCAGTCACATATATAAGAAGTACAGTGATAGTGTTGATCACTGTACTTGTCATTTAGTGTTAAAATAAAGGATTTATTAAAAAAAAAAATTGGCGTGGGGTTCCCCGTAATTTTAGTCTCTAGCGGAGGTTATGCAGACGGCTGGGGCAGATGTTTGAAGTCTGGGAAGGGGGTAATACCCACGGAGCTTCCCAGGCTACTAATATCAGCCCCCAGCTGAATACCTAGCCTTTACTAGCTATTAAAATGGGGGACCCCCCCAAAAAAATGACGTGGGGTCCCCCCTATTTAAATAGCTAGCAAAGGCTAAGCAGACAGCTGGGGGCTGATATTAATAGCCCAGGAAGGGTGCCATGAATATTGGCCCCCTCCCAGGCTAGAAACACCAGCCGTCAGCTGTCCCAGAAATGGCGCATCCGTAGGATGCGCCAAATATGGCACTTAGCCTCGCTCTTCCCACTGCCCTGTAGCGGTGGCAGTGGGGTAATAGGGCTGGGGTTGATGTCAGCATATAATGCCAGCTGACATCAAGCCCAGGTTAGTAATGGAGAGGCGTCTATAAGACACCCCCATTACTAACCCCATAGTCAAAGTTAAAAGAAAACACAAACACCCAGAATAAAGTCCTTTAATTGAAATAAACACACAATTCTTTATTGTTCTAAATTAAACCATACTTACCATCACGCCCATTCCAGCTGAAGCCAACGATCTCCTGCAATAAAAGAAAAATAATAAACCAACCTCATCCTTACCTTCCCATGGATCCCACGACAGCTTCAGCTCTGTTACATCGAGATGACAGGCTGGACCGCAGCAGAACGCTGCCATCCAGCCTGTCATCCCGCAGACACTGAGAAGCGCAGGCTTGCTTGCGCTCCTCAGTGTCTGGCTGTGACGGCATAAAGATGAGCCGAGGTCATGTCCAATGAGCTCGGCTCACCTCATGCACGTCACTGACAGCGTGGGAGAATTCTCACGCTGAAGCGCTGAGTGGAGGAGAATTTTCCCACGCTGTCAGTGACGTGCATTAGGCTGATATTTAAATTTGGCGCACAAATCGGTGATTGGTCGCGGGCAGCGTCCGCGACCAATCAGCACAGTAGTGTTTAACTTTGGCGGCAAGATCAGTGATTGGTCGCGGTCAAGACGGCGACCAATCACCGATTTGTGCGGCACATATAAATAGCGGCCGCGACCAATTGGATGTCAGCGCCGCTCCCCGGTCCTCCCTTCACGCCCTAGCCGCATGGATGTCAGCGGCGCTGCCTGTGCGGATACTTCCGCTGCGAGAACGCGGGACATGAGGGGGCGCTTGGAGCAGAAGTATCCCGACCCGCAGCGCCGCTCCCCGGTCCTCCCTTCACACCCTAGCCGCTGATGTCCCTACAGTATCCGCATGGTGTTACAAAGGTCCGGACATTTGTGTTAAAAATCGCTGATTGGTCGCTGGCGCTGCCCGCGACCAATCACCAATTTGGGCGCCAAATTTAAATATCGGCCGCGACCAATCACCCATCTTGGCTCCACATTTAAACACCGCTGTACTGATTGGTCGCGGACGCTATTTAAATGTGGCGCCAAAATCGGTGATTGGTCGCGCCCAGCGTCGGCGACCAATCAGCACAGCGGTGTTTAAATGTGGAGCCAAGATCGGTGATTGGTTGTGGCCGATATTTAAATTTGGCACCCAAATCGGTGATTGGTCGCGGGCAGCGCCAGCGACCAATCAGCGATTTTTAACACAAATGTCCGGATCTTTGTAACACCATGCGGATACTGTGGGGAGATCAGCGGCTAGGGTGTGAAGGGAGGACCGGGGAGCGGCGCTGCGGGTCGGGATACATCTGCTGCGAGCAGTCGCTCATCTCCCGGCTTCTCGCAGCGGAAGTATCCGAACAGGCAGCGGCGCTCCCCGGTCCTCACCAATACGATTCGCTGATTGGTCGCGCTCTCCGCATGCGACCAATCAGGGATCTTGGCGCTAAAGTTAAACACCGCTCTGCTGATTGGTCGCGGAAACTGCCCGCGACCAATCACCGATTTGGGCGCCACATTTAAATAGCGGCCGCGACCAATCAGTGAGATTGGCGCCAAATTTAAACAACGCTCTGCTGATTGGTCGCGGACTCCAGCCGCGACCAATCAGCGAGATTGGCGCCAAATTTAAACCCCGCTCTGCTAATTGGTCGCGGATGCCGGCCGCGACTAATCAGTATTATTGGCGCCAAATTAAAACACCGCTCTGCTGATTGATCGCGGTCGCCGTCCGCAACCAATCAGCAGTATTGGCGCCAAATTTAAACCCTGCTCGGCTGATTGGTCACGGTTGCCGGCCGCGACCAATCAGCAGTATTGGCGCCAAATTTAAACCCCGCTCTGCTGATGGGTCACGGTTGCCGGCCGCGACCAATCAGCGATTTTGGCGCCAAATTGAAACACCGCTCTGCTGATTGGTCGCAGCCGGCGATTGCGACCATTCAGCATTATTGGCGCCAAATTTAAACCCCGCTCTGCTGATTGGTCGCGACCACCGGCCGCGACTAATCAACATTGTTGCCGCCAAATTTAAACACCGCCCTGCTGAATGGTCGCGGTCGTGACCAATCACCATTATTGACGCCAAATTTAAACACCGCTTTGCTGATTGGTCGCAACCGCAACCAATCAGCATTATTGGCGCAAAATTTAAACACCGCTTTGCTGATTGGTCGCGACCGCTACCAATCAGCATTATTGGCGCAAAATTTAAACCCCGCTCTGCTGATTAGTCGCAACCGCCGGCCGTGACCAATCAGCGATATAGTCGCCAAATTTCAAAACCGCTTTGCTGATTGGTCGCGGTTGCTGGCAGTGACCAGTCAGCGATTTTGGCGCCAAATTTAAACACCGCTCTGCTGATTGCGCCAGGTCTGCCGCATCCATATTCTAGAATACCCGATGCGTTAGAATCGGACCACCATCTAGTTTCATGAAATAATTTAAAGAAAAATTGACGTGGGGCTTCGCACTATATTTGTGTCCAGCCAGGTACAGCAGGCAGGAACGGGCTGCCCCCAACCACCAGCTGCCTATTTGTACCTGGTTGGAAACAACAATATAGGGAAGCCCATTTTTTCTTAATTATTTCATGAATTTCATGAAATAATTAAAAAAAAAAATACGTGGGGCTTCGCCCTATTTTTGTGTCCAGCCAGGTACAACTAGGCAGCTGGGGGCTAGAATCTGCAGCGCAGGGAGGCCCAAACTTTCTGGGTCCCCCCCGCTGCAAATTGCAGTCCGCAGCCACCCCGGAAAATGGCGCGTTCATAGAAGCGCCATCTTCTGGCGCTGTACCCAACTCATCCAGGGCCCTGGTGCGGTGGCTCACTGGGTAATAAAGGGGTTAGGGCCAGCTTGGCATTATCAGCTGGCCCTAAGCCCGAAATTCATGGGGTCACGCCAATATTAGACATGACCGCCATGAATTTCTAGTAAAGTATTTAAAAAAAACACAACACCCAGAATAAAGTCCTTTAATTGAAATAAGCACACAATTCTTTATTGTTCTAAATTAAACCATACTTACCGTCACGCCCATTCCAGCTGAAGCCAATGTCTTCTGCAATAAAAGTAAAATAATAAAGCAACCTCATCCTTACCTTTCCATGGTTCCCACGACAGCTTCAGCTCTGCTACATCGAGATGACAGGCTGCACCGCAGCAGAACGCTGCCATCCAGCCTGTCATCCCGCAGACACTGAGAAGGGCAGGCATGCTTGCGCTCCTAAGTGTCTCGCTGTGACGGCATAAAGATGAGACGAGTCCATGTCCAATGATCTCAGCTCACCTCATGCACGTCACTGACAGCGTGGGAGAATTCTCCTGCACTCAGCGCTAAAGCGTGAGAATTCTCCCACGCTGTCAGTGACGTGCATGAGGTGAGCTGAGATCATTGGACATGAATGAGCTCACCTCATGCACGTCACTGACAGCGTGGGAAAATTCTCACGCTGTAGCGCTGAGTGCAGGAGAATTCTCCCACGCTGTCAGTGACGTGCATGAGGTGAGCTGAGTTCATTGGACATGAACTCGTTTCATCTTTATGCCGTCACAGCGAGACACTGAGGAGCGCAAGCATGCCTGCGCTTCTCAGTGTCCGCGGCATGGCAAGCTGGATGGCAGCGTTCTGCTGCGGTCCAGCCTGTCATCTCGATGTAGCAGAGCTGAAGCTGTCGTGGGAACCATGGAAAGGTAAGGATGATGTTGCTTTATTATTTTACTTTTATAGCAGGAGATCGTTGGCTTCAGCTGGAATGGGCGTGGTGGTAAGTATGGTTTAATTTAGAACAATAAAGGAATGTGTCTTTATTTCAATTAAAGGACTTTATTCTGGGTGTTTGTGTTTTCTTTTAACTTTGACTATGGGATTAGTAATGGAGGTGTCTTATAGACTACTAACCTGGGCTTGATGTCAGCTGGCATTATAAGCTGACATCAACCCCAGCCCTATTACTCCACTGCCACCGCTACAGGGCAGTGGGAAGAGCGAGGCTAAGTGCCAGAATTAGCGCATCCTATGGATGCGCCAGTTCTGGGGCAGCTGACGGCTGGTGTTTCTAGCCTGGGAGGGGGCCAATATTCATGGCACCCTTCCTGGGCTATTAATATCAGCCCCCAGCTGTCTGCCTAGCCTTTGCTAGCTATTAAAATAGGGGGGACCCCACGTCATTTTCTTGGGGGGGTCCCCATTTTAATAGCTAGTAAAGGCAAGGTATTCAGCTGGGGGCTGATATTAGTAGCCTGGGAAGCTCCATGGGTATTACCCCCCTCCCAGGCTTCAAACATCTGCCCCAGCCGTCTGCTTAACCTCCGCTAGAGCCTAAAATTATGGGGACCCCCACGCCAATTTTTTTTTAAATAAATCCTTTATTTTAACACTAAATGACAAGTACAGTAAGCAACACTGTCACTGTACTTCATATATATGTGACTGACATGTTTCTATCTATCTAATCTATGTGTGATTCTCTATTCCTTCTATTCTAAATTGTCGGGTACCGCTGCTGAATTGCCGGCCGGCTTTTTTAAAGAGACAGTGCATGAAAACACTATTATTTTTTTTAATAAATCCTTTATACTAAATGACAAGTACAGTAAGCAACACTGTCACTGTACTTCATATATTTGACTGACATGTTTCTATCTAATCTATGTGTGATTCTCTATTCTTTCTATTCTAAATTGTCGGGTACCGCTGCTGAATTGCCGGCCGGCTTTTTTAAAGAGACGGTGCATGAAAACACTATTATTTTTTTTGATAAATCCTTTACACTAAATGACAAGTACAGTAAGCAACACTGTCACTGTACTTCATATATATGTGACTGACATGTTTCTATCTATCTAATCTATGTGTGATGCTCTATTCTTTCTGTTCTAAATTGTCGGGTACCGGTCTATGCCGCTGCTGAATTGCCGCTTTTCATGTTTCACTGTTGGCACTGTTCCCATCGATTTGGGCAATCACTGTAATGCCACAACCACCATGGCTGTGGTATTACAGTGAGTGTCAGGCAATCCCTGCATGATTGGTGCTCAAAATAGCGCCAGACATGCAGGACACGCTTTTGGTGCACGAACAGTTATCGAACATAACCTCGAACAGCCGAATTTTTTGCAAATCGTTCGGGTTCGTCGAACAACTCGAACACCGCCCAAAACAGCTCTAATTTGAGATTGGCGAACAGTTCTAGTCGAACACCGCTCATCTCTACTTGCCACTGATGGCGTTGCACAGTGAACACCTGATATGGTCTGCAACATTTTTGTGCAGTGAAGGGATGCCCACTTGGAAAAGTAGTGGCAGCTTGGAGCTACATACTGCAAGATAGCCACCGCCATCAGTTTTTTCAAAATGTTCGTCTCCACCAGCAGGAATGTCAGCATTTCAAAGGTCAATAATTTGGAAATGCTGTCATTCAGGATCATGGCTCATGGGTGGCTAGGGGGGTATCTCCTCTTTCTCTCGAGGGTTTTAGGGATGGAAAGCTGAACACTTCCATGGGACAGTGTGAAGATGCTCGGTGACACTGCTGGTGGTGATGCTGCCACATCCTCTCTTTACGGGGAAGCAGGTGGCCCTGTTAATCATGTGCAGGAGGAAGAGGCAGAGACCTGAGCAGAAGAGGGAGCAGGAGGCGGCTCAGATCTGTCATGCTTTTTAAGGTGTGTACTCCACTGCACTTTATGATTGGAAATCAGGTGCCTGGTCATACAGGTTGTGTTCAGGTTCTCGCTTCAGGGTTTGACGGCACAGCGTGCAAATTACCTGTCGCTTTTCGGCAGCTTATTCCTTGAATAAATGTCATGCCAAGGAGCTCTTTTGAGCTGTCTTTGGTGTGCTTATTTCAGAGGCGCGGTGGGCAGTAGCAGATGACGTACTGGCTAGGGGCTGCCCACTGTGCCTTTGCACCCTGCTCCCTCTTTTGCTGTGCTGCTGTGGCGGCATAGTCACCTACTCTTCCTCCAAACTATGCATGTCACTAGTAGGCCTCCGCTCCATCTGGGGTCAAGGACCTCATCATCCCCCATCATCTTCCACTGACTCCTCAACCCTGCCCTCCTTGCCAGTCTGCACACCGCAGAAAGTGGAATTGGCAACTGAGTTTTGCCATCCACCAATATAATAAGTGGTTGGACATCAGTGCACTCAATCTCTTCCACTTCTGGAGTAAGCACAGGTGGATGGGCCACAAAACCCCAGCCAGGAGAGTCATCAAAAAGCAGAAGAGACAGCTGCATGACTTGGGGCTCAGACTGCTTGGCTTACCTGCAAGGGGGTGAGATGTAATCCAGGTGGCCATGGTCCGCAGGTGCCAACTGTGCACTTTCTGCAGTAGACCAGATGGAAGATAATGCGAAGGAACTGGAGCCACTCTCAGCCATCCAATCTAACACCTTTTCAACATCTTGTGGCCTCATCATTCGGGTCTGCGAAAAGATGCAAAACGTACTGTTGCCTGCATTCACAAGAGGAAGGTGTTGTATTTGGGCACATAGCAGGTACAGAATGATCACGTCCTCTCCCTGCATCAACTATACAACCACCACCATCAGCAGCTACACCAGCACCACCACAGCTATGGCCACATACCCTATTTGAAGCTCTCCTCATTTTTTTAAGTGTTTTTTTTCTGCACACTGCTCACAAAGAGATGGCAGAAGAGTAGATTTAGTTATTTTCAACAGAAAATACTAGAAATCACACACCGGACAAGAAAATGTATTTCTTTGGCCTCCAAATGGCACTGAGACGCCTGATGCCAATTATTTATTTCCCAGACTAGTAGAAAACACACACCGGTCCAGAAAAATTATTTATTTGGTCTACTAATGGTGACAAGAAGGCTGATGCCAATTATTTATTTCCCAGACTACTTGAAAACACACACCAGTCCAGAATTATTATTTTTTTTGCCTAGAAATGGCAACAAGATGGCTGATGCTAATAATTTATTTTCCAGACTACTAGAAAGCACATACCGGTTTAGAAGAATTATTTGCTTGGCCTAGAAATGGCAACGAGATGGCTGATGCCAATTATTTACTTCACAGAATACTAGAAAACACACACCAGTCCAGAAAAAATATTTCTTTGGCCTAGAAATGGCAACGAGATGGCTGATGCCAATTATTTATTTCCCAGACTACTAGAAAACACGCAGTAGCTTAAAGGCACAATAATCCACAGGATGGGTAGCAGAGTACACACAGCGGCTTAAAGGTATAGTACTCTCACAGCCGGAGGGTGCAGAGAATACACAACGGCTTATAGGCACAGTACTCCCACAGGTGGGGAGGCAGACTACACACAGTGGCTTAAAGGCACAGTACTCTCACAGACAAGAGGGCAGAGTACACACAGCGGCTTAAAGGCACAGTACTCCCACA
Source organism: Phyllobates terribilis (assembly GCF_046119375.1). Taxonomy (NCBI): domain Eukaryota; kingdom Metazoa; phylum Chordata; class Amphibia; order Anura; family Dendrobatidae; genus Phyllobates; species Phyllobates terribilis. Next base: position 365,796,601 of record NW_027362762.1, on the reverse strand, counting down.
AGCAGAAGGTGCAGAGTACACACAGTGGCTTAAAGGTACAATACTCCCACAAGCAGGGGGTGCAGAGTAAACACAGCGGCTTTTTGGCACAGTACGCCCACAGGTATGGGTTGCAGACTACATAGTGGCTTTTTTGCAGAGTCAGTATCCATCCCTCACTCCAGCTGTGTCCTATCCCTACACTAATAAGAACAGAAGGGCAGTGGCACTTGTGATCCAGCCTTTATACAGGCCAGGGTTACGTGGAGCGCTGACTAATCACAGCCATGCCAATATTTGGCATGGCTGTGATGGCTCCCGTAGTGCCCACAGTCTAAAAGCTTGTTGATTGGCTGACCTGCAGCCTGTCAACAAGCTTTAATAGACTGGCAAACCTGAACAGGAAAATGGAGGAACAGTGAAAAGTCCATGTTTGTGGTTCGTTATCGGTCACTAGCAATCCAATACGGACCCCAAACTTTACCATTCGGGTTCGCTCTTTCTTAACTTTTACGAATGCAGCAATACCATATAGGTTTAAATTTTCACTGTATTATTTTTAATGGGGAAAAAGGGGGGAGGTTTGAACTTTTGTGGTTTTTTATATTTTTTCACATTTTTAAAAACGTTTTTTCTCACTTTTTACTGCTGCGCTTGTCCAATTACTTGTGTTTTACATAGCAGTGCATTAGCACTGCTATGTATAGTAGAAATCATGATCTCCTATGAAAGCCAGTAATTGTCACAACAATGAATCAGCGACCCATGGTCACGTGAAGGGCATACCAATGGGCAGGTGGAATGATGCTCCTCCCTGCTGGCGTAATGCCGCTGTCAGAGTTTGATAGAGGCATTTAACAGGTTAACAGCCAGGTGCAGAGATCGGCTCTACCCGTGGCTATTAAAGGCACATGATGACTGTTTAAGTTAACCATCATCTGCCAGAAAAGATGCGGGATTGGTGTGGGAGCCCACATCAAAGTATGGCAGCCCGCATATTATGTACTAGTGAGTCATATATCGTTAGGGGGTTAAGATGTATAGTCAATCACTGTTTTGCCTAAGGCAAATTACAACCCAATTTCCCACACCACTATTTAATTTGTATTATAAACCTTAACCTCTATTGGATATTCACTACAAGGTCAAGAAAATGTTTAAATTAACTGGGATAAGGACTTATACCTTGTTCTAACATAAATAAATAGTTATGCTGTATAGCCATTCACAGTAGTAAGAATATGATCATCAGGTTTACAGTTGTGCTCAAAAGTTTATGTACCCCTGCAGAATTTTTGCTTTCTTGGCCTTGTTTCAGAGAATATGAATGATAACAAAAAAACTTTTTCTCCACTCATGGTTATTGGTTGGGTGAAGCCATTTATTGTCAAACTACTGTGTTTTCTCTTTTTAAATCTTAATGACAGCCAAAAACATCCAAATGACCCTGATCAAAAGTTCACATACCCCAATTCTTAATACCATGTATTGCCCCCTTTAACATCAATGACAGCTTGAAGTCTTTTGTGGAAGTTGTGGATGAGGTTCATTATTTTCGCAGATGGTAAAGCTGCCCATTCTTCTTGGCAAAAAGCCTCCAGTTCATGTACATTCCTGGTATGACTAGCATGAACTGTGCACTTGAGATCTCCCCAGAGTGGCTCAATGATATTGAGGTCAGGAGACTGAGATGGCCACCCCAGAACCTTCACTTTGTTCTGCTGTAGCCAATGACAGGTCGACTTGGCCATGTGTTTTGGATCATTGTCATGTTGGAACGTCCAAGTACGTCCCATGCGCAGCTTCCGGGCTGATGAGTACAAATTTGCCTCCCGTATTTGCTGATAGCGTGCTGCAACGTGCTTCGGGATGCAAAGAAAAACCCACAGATAACATCAGCTGAAATTCAGGACTCTCTGAAAACTAGCTGTGTGGCTGTTTCAAGATGCACAATAAGGAGGCACTTGAAGAAAAATGGGCTGCATGGTCGAGTCGCCAGAAGAAAGCCATTACTGCGCAAATGCCACAAAGTATCTCGCCTACAATACGCCAAACTGTACAGAGACAAGCCTCAAAACTTCTGGAACAAGGTAATTTGGAGTGATAGACCAAAATTTAACTTTTTGGCCACAACCATAAACATTATTTGGAGAGAGGTCATGATGAAAGGAACACCATTCATACTGTAAAGCACAGAGGTGGATCGCTGATGTTTTGGGAATGTGTGAGCTACAAGTGCACAGGAAGCTTGGTAAAAGTTGAAGGAAAGATGAATGCAGCATGTTATCAGCAAATAAAGAACCTCATCCACAACTACCACAAAAGACTTCAAGCTGTCATTGATGTTAGAGGAGGCAATACACGATATTAAGAACTAGGGTATGTGAACGTTTGATCAGGGTCATTTGGATGTTTTTGGTTGTCATTAACATTTAAAAAGAGAAAACACAGCAGTTTGACAATAAATGGCTTCACCCAACCAATAACCATGAGTGGATAAAAAGTTATTTGTTATCATTCATATTCTCTGAAACAAGGCCAGGAAAGCAAAAATTCTGCTGGGGTATGTAAACTTTTGAGCACAACCATATATAGGCGCCTGCAGGGGGCCAATCACCATAATCTATCAAGTCATTTTTAAAGAAATCCTGAACCCTGACTATTAAAATATCAATTGATCAATTGTGATTCATATTATATCAAAATTATATCAGAATTATCAAAAATGACCACCGCTAATTTACATAATGCAGAACATTGCTTTTTTAAATATTGTAATGCTTTGCATCTGCTTTCTAGTGCATAATGAATGAAGAAAAATAATGTTTAATTGTCATGCAAATGCAGGTCAGAAGCCAGCTACACCACATCACTGATCAATCTGACTGAGTCTGGAGCTGCTGGCACCTCCCTTGTCTCTCTCCCCTTGTCATTTGAATCTCTGTATTATATCCATACTACTTCACTCACTTCTTCAGCGTTGCAGTTCTTGAGCATATGTCCCATGTTTTAGGACTTTCTCTGCATATCTCTATTGCTGAGTTGTGTGTTTTGATATATTCTTGCTATCCTAAAGTCACATTCAAATGTGGGGAGTGTGTGGTGGGGGTATTTTCGGGAGCTTTCTTTTCTGTTTTGGCATTGACAGGGGTATCATGGGTAAGAATAGTAAGGTTCAAAATTAGGGACATAGTTGCATGCAATACATGTCCTTCTCCCTGTTTATAAAAAGTGGAACCTATAATCCTGTTCCTGTATACAGTATATGTGTATAAATATACAGTACAGACCAAAAGTTTGGACACACCTTCTCAATTAAAGATTTTTCTGTATTTTCATGACTATGAAAATTGTACATTCACACTGAAGGCATCAAAACTATGAATTAACACATGTGGAATTATATACTTAACAAAAAAGTGTGAAACAACTGAAAATGTGTCTTATATTCTAGGTTCTTCAAAGTAGCCACCTTTTGCTTTGATGACTGCTTTGCACACTCTTGGCATTCTCTTGATGAGCTTCAAGAGGTAGTCACCGGAAATGGCCTTCCAACAATCTTGAAGGAGTTCCCAGAGATGCTTAGCCCTTGCTGGCCCTTTTGCCTTCACTCTGCGGTCCAGCTCACCCCAAACCATCTCGATTGGGTTCAGGTCTGGTGACTGTGGAGGCCAGGTCATCTGGCGTAGCACCCCATCACTCTCCTTCATGGTCAAATAGCCCTTACAAAGGCTGGATGTGTGTTTGGGATCATTGTCCTGTTGAAAAATAAATGATGGTCCAACTAAACGCAAACCGGATGGAATAGCATGCCGCTGCAAGATGCTGTGGTAGCCATGCTGGTTCAGTATGCCTTCAATTTTGAATAAATACCCAACAGTGTCACTAGCAAAAATTCCCCACACCATCACACCTCCACCTCCTTGCTTCACAGTGGGAACCAGGCATGTAGAGTCCATCCGTTCACCTTTTCTGTGTCGCACAAAGACACGGTGGTTGAAACCAAAGATCTCAAATTTGGACTCATCAGACCAAAGTACAGATTTACACTGGTCTAATGTCCATTCCTTGTGTTCTTTAGCTCAAACAAGTCTCTTCTGCTTGTTGCCTGTCCTTAGCAGTGGTTTCCTAGCAGCTATTTTACCATGAAGGCCTGCTGCACAAAGTCTCCTTTTAACAGTTGTTGAAGAGATGTGTCTGCTGCCAGAACTCTGTGTGGCATTGACCTGGTCTCTAATCAGAGCTGCTGTTAACCTGCGATTTCTGAGGCTGATGACTCGGATAAACTTATTCTCAGAAGCAGAGGTAACTCTTGGTCTTCCTTTCCTGGGGCGGTCCTCATGTGAGCCAGTTTCTTTGTAGTGCTTGGTTTTTGCAACTGCACTTGGGGACACTTTCAAAGTTTTCCCAATTTTTCGGACTGACTGACCTTCATTTCTTAAAGTTATGATGGCCACTCGTTTTTCTTTACTTAGCTGCTTTTTTCTTGCCATAATACAAATTCTAACAGTCTATTCAGTAGGACTATCAGCTGTGTATCCACCAGACTTCTGCACAACACAACTGATGGTCCCAAACCCATTTATAAGGCAAGAAATCCCACTTATTGAACCTGACAGGGCACACCTGTGAAGTGAAAACCATTTCCGGTGACTACCTCTTGAAGCTCATCAAGAGAATGCCAAGAGTGTGCAAAGCAGTCATCAAAGCAAAAGGCTACTTTGAAGAACCTAGAATATAAGACATATTTTCAGTTGTTTCACACTTTTTTGTTAAGTATATAATTCCACATGTGTTAATTCATAGATTTGATGCCTTCAGTGTGAACGTACAATTTTCATAGTCATGAAAATACAGAAAAATCTTTAAATGAGAAGGTGTATCCAAACTTTTTGTCTGTACTGTATACTGTTTACGTATATACTAGTTGTAGAAATGAATTTTTAGATTTTGTATTTTCTTACTGGAAAATATATTATAGAACAGGTTTATTTCTCTCTTTTACAATATATGTTAAACCACAGCTGGAGACAAACTATATTAAAATGACATGTTTTAATATTTCAAAGTAAAGTACTTTTAAAATTGTAAGTAAATTTGATGAGTCTGAATTCTGGCTCCTGTCTGCTACACCACAAGCTTGAAACAATGTCTTAAAATAGAAATGTTGTAACATATTAAATATAAACAGTTTTTAGAATTGCAAGCTAATGGGAATTTATGTTTGGAATAGAATTTTGGAAGTGATGCCAATAGTTGCATTAAAACTAATATTTTAACTATTAACTCTCTGATTCTAATTTTCTTTTTTGTTATTTTCTCTCTCCCCTACTTCCAAGACAGAGAACTTAATAAATTTTACCATTAGTATAGCCATATGGCGGCTTATTTTTGACAAGGTTAGTTTTGAATGATACCATTCATTTTACTGAAAAACTATAATAGAAAATTCCAAATCTGCTAAAATAGTAAAAAACACATTTCCACTATGGCATTTTGTATTGCTTTTTTATTTTTATGACATTCATTGTGGAATAAAATGATCTGACAACATTATTCTCTAGGTCAGTGTGATTAACAAAATAGTACTTTATTTTATTTAACCCCTTTGTCCCCCAAGGTGGTTTGCACGTTAATGACCAGGCCAATTTTTACAATTCTGACCACTGTCACTTTATGAGGTAATTACTCTGGAACGCTTCAACGGATCCCCCTGATTCTGAGAATGTTTTTTCATGACATATTGTACTTCATGATTGTCGTAACATTTCTTCGATATCACTTGCGTTTATTTGTGAAGAAAATGGATAATTGGCAAAAATTCTGAAAATTTTGCAACTTTGAAAATTTTAATTTTTATGCCCTTAAATCAGAGAGATATGTCACACAAAATAGTTAATAAATAACATTTCCCACATGTCTACTTTACATCAGCGCAATTTTGGAATCAAAATTTTTTTTTTATTAGGGAGCTATAAGGGTTAAAAGTTGACCAGCGATTTCTCATTTTTCCAACAAAATTTACAAAACCATTTTTTTAGGGTCCACGTGTGGTAAAATTGATAAGGTAGCTTTATTCTTCAGGTCAGTACGTTTACAACGGTACCATATTTATATAGTTTTTCTATGTTTTGGCGCTTTTACACAATAAAAGCTATTTTATAGAAAAAAATATTTCTTTGCATTGCTTTATTCTGAGAGCTATAACTTTTTTATTTTTCGGCTGATGGAGCTGCATGGCACCTTGTTTTTTGCGGGACAAGATGATGTTTTCAGCAGTACCATTTTTATTTATATTCGTCTTTTTGTTCGCGTGTAATTTCATTTTATGTTTGGCCTTATGATGATAAAGCATTGTTTTTTGCTTTGTTTTTTATTTCGTTTTTTTTACCGTGTTCACTAAAGGGGTTAACTAGTGGGACAGTTTTATAGGTCAGGTCGATCCGGACGTGGTGATACCAAAAATGTGTACTTATATTGTTTTTTTTTTGTTTTTTTTCATAATAATATTTATTGATGGGTACATTATATTTTTGGTGGATTATTTTTTTGATTTTTTTTATATTTGTACAATTTTTTTTTTTTTTTTTTCATTTTCTAACACTTTTTTTTACTTTTATACTTTGTCCCACTATGGGACTTTCACTTTTTTTACTGTGATCGCCTGTATAGTATAGGGATGGAGCACCATCCCTGTGCTATACAGGCTGTCAGCGCTGCCGATGCAGAAGATACTTTGGTCATGCACTGTGCATGACCAAAGTATCTTCCGGCTGTCTGGTGACCCGGATGTTGACATGACGACATCGGGTTGTCATGGCAACATCCGGGAAGCCGCGGCACACAGCGTTGGATGCTGGCAGGAGAGGTGAGTATCACGATCGCAGCATTGCAGGGGTTAATGTGCCGGGAGCAGTGCGGGACCGCTCCCAGCACATAGCACTGGGTGTCAGCTGTGACAATCAGCTGACAACCGGCAGCGATCATGCCCACACAGCCTGTGTGCGGGCGAAATCAACAGGGCATACTAATACGTACCTGGATCTTAAGTCCCAGGGCGCAGATACGTATTAGTATGTCCTGGGCTTTAAAGGGGTTAAGTAATGGAAATAAATATTATTGTTTTGTTTTTATTGCCATTTTTCTTAACTGATGACTTTTCTTAACACATTTTCTTAACCCATAACTTTATTTCATTTTTCCATCGATTGAGCTGTTTTATTGATACCATTTAGACATACATAAAATGTTTTGATCATAATTTATTCCTTTTTAGGGAGGTTTGATAAATAATGAAAATTCTGGTGGTTCACTTTCTTTTTATTCAGAGCACCTACCCTAAGTGTAAAATAATTTTATATGTTGATAAATCCGACATTTGTTGGAGTACCAAATGTTTATTCAATTTAAAAAAAAATCACATATATATATTTATATTTGGAAGGCAGAGTTAATTCAAACTTTAATATTTTACTATTTTTTTTTTTTAAATTGAGAAATCTTTTTTTTTTAAAGGGTCTCTGTCTGCAGAGAATGAATGTACAGGCACTCGGTGCTTCATGGTGGGGCCAATCATTTAAATACACCTTCCCACCTGCTGGTTTTCCATTTATCTCCGCCCTTCTCTGGCTCTAGGAAGACAGAGCTGTCAATCAAAGAAGAAGGAGGAGGAGATAAAGGGAAATCAAGCAGGTGGGAAGGTGTACTTAAATGATTGGCCCAGCCATAATGTACAGAGCGATGGGACATAGTTTGAGCAGTCATTCTGCTTGACAATCCCTTTAAGTTTCACTTTTCTTTAATCTCACTAAGGGACTTTTACCTGCAATCTCTTGATTACTTGTACTACTGTATATACTGCAATGCAATAGTAATTCTGTATATGGTAGTAATTATAGTTTCCTATGAAGCCCAGCCTGTGGAGTATGAAGATATTTTTAGACTAAAGCATACACAAATGCTGAACTCTAATCTTGATCCTAGATATGGAACAAGTATGGGTACGATTTGTAAAATTCAGTAAAAGGCAAATAAGTGTTAATGAATTTGGCACATTTTTCAGCAGCACATGTGTTATGTCCGGTCAAAGACTGGAGTAAATTTTTTTGGCATAAATTATTGTGAAAGTTTTGGGCCGCACAAAGCACATAACCCCTTTCTTTAAGCTCTCCCCTCACACTTTTCAAAAAGATTTCAGAGCTGGCATGAAAACAAGGGCTGAATTTATCAGACAGTTTTTGTCAACCTTTTGGGGTAAAACTACTTGAAATGTTGAAACATTTTTGAACAAATTTAAGTCACACCAACGTTTTTCAACTTTTAGAGTTTTACACCTGTCCCAGCCAGCTCCTCCAATTTTTTGAAAAGAGTGTGACGCAAAGGTGAGACAATGTGTGGCCAAGCATGCTCATCAAATTCATCACAATATACATTACAAAGTGGCGGAAGTTAAAGCTGAAATGTACACCAGTCCCCAGCTGGCGTAAATTTTAGAAAGTTGCGTAGAGGAGTTCAAAGGTGCACCAAATTCAAATTCAAGTTCCATTAAAGAGACACAAGTATGAGTCCTAAAGAATTCAGGGCATCTTATTTCAATGGTCTCTTCATTAACAAGATCTGCGACTTTTTGACAACAGTTATCTGGCGAAAAGCGCTTGATGCAATGGCCCCAAAATGCTTTTATCGAGCAAAATAAAGTACATTTTAACCCCTTTCCAACCCATGACGTCTTGGTACCCACATTTGCGTACCCCCCGTTCAGTGAGGGCTGCTGCGCTGAGCCCTCACTGAACCGAGCACATGTTACATAGTTACATAGTTACATAGTTTATAAGGCCGAAAAAAGACAAGCGTCCATCCAGTTCAGCCTATTTCTTGTGCACTGCAGCTATTCCGCAGCGTTGATCCAGGGGAAGGCAAAAAAAAACCATGCGGTATAGGCCAATTTACATCATTGAGGAAAAATTCACTTCCCGACACCAATCTGGCAGTCAGATTAAATCCCTGGATTAATTAACTAAGCATAAGATCCAGGCCTCTCTTGAACTCATTAAGTGAGTTGGACATCACCACTTCCTCTCCCAGAGAGTTCCAGAGTCTTACGGCTCTGACCGTAAAGAATCCCCTTCTATGCTGGTGCAGGAACCTCCTTTCCTCCAGACGCATAGTGTGCCCCCTCATCTTTGTCACCATCCTTGGTATAAACAGGTCATGGGAAAGATCTCTGCACTGCCCCCTGATGTATTTATACATGTTTATGAGGTCTCCCCTAAGCCTTCTCTTTTCCAACGTAAATAGGCCTAATTTTGACAACCTCTCTGGGTATTCTAGTCCCTCCATTCCCTTTATTACCTTAGTCGCCCTCCTTTGTACCCTCTCTAGCTCCAATATGTCTTTCCTGAGCACCGGAGCCCAGAACTGTGCACAATATTCTAAGTGCGGCCTTACCAGCGCTTTATACAGAGGAAGAACAATGTTCTCATCATATGCCCCTAGTCCTCTTCTGATGCATGCCATGACTCTATTCGCCTTCGCAGCTGCTGCCTGACACTGGGCACTCCAATTTAATTTGCTATTAACCAAGACGCCCAGGTCCTTCTCCATGTCAGATTTCCCCAACGGTTTCCCACTTAATATGTATGGGTGACTGCTGTTTTTCTTTCCCATGTGCATGACCTTACATTTATCGGCATTGAACTCCATTTGCCACTTTTTGGCCCAACTCCCCAATTTATCTAAATCCTCCTGTAGCTGTGCCCTATCCTCATCTGTATTAACTACTTTACAAAGTTTAGTATCATCTGCAAATATTGCTATTTTACTATGCAACCCTTCCACTAGATCATTAATAAATATATTAAATAATATAGGGCCCAAGACAGACCCTTGAGGCACCCCGCTAGTAACCCTGACACACCCTGAGCTTACTCCATTGATAACCACCCTCTGCTTTCTATCACTCAGCCAGCTATTTACCCACTTGCACACATTATCCCCCAGACCAAGCATTCTCATTTTATATACCAACCTTTTGTGTGGCACGGTATCAAACGCTTTGGGGAAGTCAAGGTATACAACATCCACTGACTCTCCCTGGTCCAGCTGTGAGCTCACCTCCTCGTAGAAGGCGATCAGGTTTGCTTGGCAGGAGCGATCCCTCATGAATCCATGTTGATATGGAGTTAGACAGTTATTATCATTAAGATATTCTACAATAGCATCTCTAAGAAATCCTTCAAACAATTTACCCACAACAGACGTTAAGCTGACTGGTCTATAGTTCCCAGGGTCACTTTTAGACCCCTTTTTGAATATTGGTACCACATTTGCTTGACGCCAGTCTAGTGGGACAGTCCCTGTCCATAAAGAGTGCTTGAATATAAGATACAGCGGTCTGTCTATCACATTACTTAATTCTTTTAGTACCCGGGGGTGTATGCCATCTGGGCCTGGTGACTTGTCTATTTTGATATTATTTAGGCGTTTCTGAACTTCCTCCTGGGTTAGGTGGGTGATATTTAGCGGAGGGTTTACTTTATCACTCTGCATTTCCTCCAATAAATTGTTTTCTTTTGTGAAAACAGTGGAGAAGAACCTGATTCTTACAGCTGACATGTGCCCGCAACAGCCGTGGGTGGAATCGCGATCCACCCGTGGCTGTTAACATGTTAAATGCCGCTGTCAATCTCCGACAGCGGCATTTAACGCGCGCTTCGGGGTTGCGCGTCATAAGCCCCGCCCATCGGCGACCCCGTCACGTGATCGCAGGTCACCGATGGGTGGGCATGACAACCCAGGGTCTGCAGCAGACGCCTGTGGTTGTCATGATCTGGTCGCTATGAGCGCCACCTAGTGGTCGGCGCTCATAGCACAGGACCATTTCTGCTGCATGCAGGGGATCTGCTGGTCCCTTGTATGTAGCAGAGCCGATCAGACAACTGCTGCTTCTAGGCTCCTATGGAGACTATTGAAGCATGCAGTAAGTGAAAAAAAAAAGTTTTTAAAAATATAAAAAAAATTAAAAAAATATAAAAGTTTAAATCACCCCCCTTTCACCCCATTCAAAATAAAATATATATAAAAAAAACCTACATAGACATATTTGGTATCACCGCATTTAGAATCGCCCCATCTATCAATATAAAAAAAGAATTAATCAGATCGGTAAACAGTGTAATGATAAAAAAATTCTAAACGCCAGAATTACGTTTTTTGGTCGCTGCAAAATTGCAAGAAAATGCAATAACGGGCGATCAAAACATCGGATCTATCCCAAAATGTTATCAATAAAAATGTCAGCCCGGCGCACAAAAAATAAGCCCTCAACCAGCCCCAGATCACGAAAAATGGAGACGCTACAGGTCTCGGAAAATGGTGCTATTTTTTTTTTTTTACCAAATTTTGGAATTTTTTTTCACCACTTAAATATAAAAGAACCTATACATGTTTGATGTCTACAAACTCGTAATGACCTGGAGAATAAGAATGGTAGGTCAGTTTTAGCATTCAGTGAACGTGGTAAAAAAATAATTAAAAAACAACTGTTGTATTGCACTTTTTTTGCAATTTTACCGCACTTGGAATTTTTTCCCCGTTTTACCGTACACGATATGGTAAAACTAGTAATGGCGTTGAAAAGTACAATTCATCCCGCAAAAAATAAGCCCTCATACGGCCATATTTACCAAAAAATAAAAACGCTATGGCTCTGGGAACAAGGGGAGCAAAAAACGAAAAAGCAAAAATGACAAAACCCAAGGTTGCGAAGGGGTTAATCAATAGATCTTGGAATAATAATAATTTCCACAATTGGATGTGTTTAATTAAATTGTTCCTCTGCTGAGATAACCTTATAAATGTAAACCTGTTATGTACTGTGTAATGGCTGTTTATAAACGTACAGGGATCACACTACAGCTCTTGGCAGAGGAGGAAGCAAAAGAAAATATATAGATATTACAGCATGGGATTGCAAATGATTCTTTTTGTGAGGCAAAACATTTCACTGCCTGTTTTTAAGCAATGTTTTACCTCAAAGAAAGACTAAGCAGTGATCTCATGCTGTCCTATCTGAATCCTTCCTACTGCTTCCTCCCCTGGCCAGTAACTGTGGCATGATGAGACCATATTCCAGCATGGTCAGACACAGGCAATTCACAGTACACAACAGGGGGGTAATTTATAAGATTATCTCAACACAGGAACATTTTTTTAACCCCTTTACCTCCGAGGGTGGTTTGCACGTTAATGACTGGGCCAATTCTTACAATTCTGACCACTGTCACTTTATGAGGTAATACCTCTAAAAACACTTCAACGGATCCCCCTGATTCTGAGAATGTCTTTTCGTGACATATTGTACTTCATGATAGTGGTAAAATTTCTTCGATATCACTTGCGTTTATTTGTGAAAAAATCAGAAATTTGGCAAAAATGTAGAAAATTTCGCAATTTTCAAGCTTTGATTTTCTATGCCCTTAAATCAGAGAGATATGTTACACAAAATAGTTAATAAATAACATTTCCCACATGTCTAGTTTACATCAGCACAATTTTGGAACCAAAATTTTTTGGGGTTAGGAAGTTATAAGGGTTAAAATGATTTCTCATTTTTCCATCAAAATTTACAAAACGATTTTTTTAGGGACCACATCCCATTTGAAGTGACTTTGAGGGGCCTTTATGACAGAAAATGCACAAAAGTGACACCATTCTAAAAACTGCACCCCTCAAGGTGCTCAAAACCACATTCAAGAAGTTTATTAACCCTTCAGATGCTTCACAGGAATTTTTGGAAAGTGGAAGAAAAAAATAAACATTTATGTTTTTTCACAAAAATGTTACTTTAGACCCCATTTTTTTATTTTTGCAAGGGTAACAGGAAAAAATGGACCTCAAAATTTGATGTGCAATTTCTCCTGAGCACGCCAATACCCAATATGTTGCGTTTGGAGAGCCCCTGACGTGCCTAAACAGTGGAAACCCCCCACAAGTGACACCATTTTGGAAACTAGACCCCTCAGGGAACTTATCTAGATGTCTGATGAACACCTTGAACCTCCAGGTGCTTCACAGAAGTTTATAACTTTGATACGTAAAAATAACATTTTCACATTTTTCCCACAAAAATGTTTTTTAGCCCCCAACTTTGCATTTTCAGAATGGTAACAGGAGAAATTGCGCCATATCATTTGTTGTGTAATTTCTTCTGAGTAAGCCGATACATCATATGTGGGAGAAAATCACTGTTTGGGCGCACGGCAGGGTTCGGAAGGGAAGGAGTGCCATTTGACTTTTTGAATGTAAAATTTGCTTGAATAATTAGCGGATACCATGTTGCTTTTGGAGAGCCCCTGATGTGCCAAAACAGTGGAAACCCCCCACAAGAGACACCATTTTGGAGACTAGACCACTTAGGGAACTTATCTAGATGTGTGGTGAGCACCTTGAACCCTCAGGTGCTTCACAGAAGTTTATAACTAGTGTTGAGCCACCCCCGTAGTGTTCGAGTTCGGTTCGGTTCGTCGAACACCCGTGTGTTCGCCGAACTGTTCGTCGAACTGTTCGTCGAACACCTTCGAACACCGTTAAAACCAATGGCAGGCAAACAAAAACACATAGAAACACATAGAAAACACCTTCAAAGGTGTCCAAAAGCTGACAAACTGCTCAGAAGACATAACTAACACATGGAAAAGTGACAAGTACATATAGTCATGCGAAAATAAAAGAGGTGGAGGAGTAAAAGGAGGGGGAGACACAGATATAGGCATGTCATGCCCTTCTAAAATCCAAAAAGTGAGAAGCCGACACGGCCAGTCCGCTCCTGCCCGTGCCACCTCCGTGTCGCCGGGTTTGTGCCAGAGCCGCGGTGAACCCTGACGGCCAGCCCCCCTCTCCCAATACTGGTGCCTGTCCGCTGGTGGGTCGAGCAAGCCCCCCTGTGGTGGAGGCAGCTCTAAGCTTTTTAATTTAAATTGTCTCTCTAATTTGAATGAATACACTTTAAATCCATTTACAAGGATCTATTGGAGGGCAAGTCTCATGCCAGCAGCCGCGGTAATTCCTGCTCCAGTAGCGTCCACTAAAGCTGCTGCAGTTAAAAAGCTTTTATAAGGATCGAGCTCGGCTGTCCACCGCAAGGCATCCTACTGCCAGTCCCAGCCCCTATGCCTTGGGGTGCCTCCTGATGCTCTTCACTAAGTATCCCATGGTCCCGAAGCATTTCCTTTGAAAAAATTAAGTGTCTAAACTACAGGTGGTGCAGCTTGCTTAACAGCCGGGATAATCTGCTCACTAGCAGACACTGCTACTAGGCACAAAGTATTTCCTGGGCTAGATGCAGTTAAAAATTTGTAATTAGATACTCTCGTTGGATGCTGAGAAAGCATTCCATAGAGTCTCCTGGCACGCCATATATGATTCTCTTAAAAAGCTTGGGGTAGGGGTCTAGGGGACCCTTTTATAGCCAAAATCACGGCCCTGTATCGCAATACGTCACCTAGGCTGAAGATAAATGGAACTGTAGCACCCTGAGGGCTCGGTTGCTACAGACGTATTGCACCTCACCCAGAGGTGTGATATCTCACTCTCAGGTAAGGATGGAGTGTGGATCAGGACCCGACACCTGCATGCATTACACCACATTGCCGTGGGGCAGGGCGACCAATATGCCCCTGAGATGGGCACGACAGTCCCTGTCCCTGGCTGGAGTGGGGGGAGGGAACACTGAGGAAGGGGAACCCTGTAGTGCAGGAGCAGGGAGGAAGCAGTTCCTGGGTGCATTGAGAAGGGAGTATAAAAGGTGGGCACCATCTTAGTTCAGTGCAGAGAAGTCTGAGCAGAAGTGGCAGGGAGCAGGGGCTCTGCATGAGCTCTGCTCCAGAGGCGGGCCTAGTAACAGAGGCCCAGGCCTGGAAGAGGGAGAAGGAAGGAAGAGGAGCGGAGAAGGCTCCAGGAACGAGGAATGAAGGGATCCCAGGGGTGCGGACGGGCGAGTCGCCACCGCACGCCCGAATCCACCTGCGTGGAGGGGTCAGGCCAAAGGGGGAGACCGGTCCCCGAACTAGTGGAGGCAGGAAACGACCCTCAGCTAGAAACCGGAGGCTCTGACATTTTATGTGGCGCAGCCCCTCGCTACACCCGATAGGAAGGCACCACATAGGGTCAGGGAAACTGGCGCCAAGTTTACCAAGAGGAGGCCCGAGGCAGCCGGACAGAAGTGTTGGTAAGAAAGGCCAGACAAAGGACACACAAAGGGGGTCCTGTGAAGTGCTCCAAAGTTATCTGGGAGTTGTCTGAGCCCCTCACCTGGTGAGCACAGTACGACGTGGGCAGCCGTTACCTGCAGACGTGGTCTGGATAATAAGAACTGTGAGTAAAGGCCCTGAACTGCATCACTGACTCCGTGTCGTTACTGCTGCTGCCCTGCACCATCACCCCCATCCTCCGCATACACTGCCCTGAGGCTATACTCCTCTCGTGGGGAGTTATGCTACGCTCTGCTGCACCCACAACACCAGCCTCAGTGGTCTGCCCTGTAGCGGCGGTTCACTCTGACCGCAATCCACGGGTGGCGTAGTCGGACATTTAAACATGAAAACCGCATAAATAGTTCCGCCACTGGTTTGATCGCCCTGAGCCACGGAACTGGGTCGCCGCCACGAAGACTACAACCACAAGCATCCACCAAAAAGGGTCCGGCTCCGGGTGTCCCAAGGCAAAGGGGGTGCGTCAGAACATTTTCATCACCTTTCACAATCACCAATGGGACAAGGCAGTGATGTCCTCTGTCCCCTCTCTTATACATCCTAGTGACGGAGCACCTGCTCTCATCAATTCGCCATAACCCCAATATTAGGTGGATTGAGGTGGGAGGCACCGAGTACAAGTGCTCTCTATTTGCTGATGATGTCCTAGTATATATCACTCAATCACATATATCCATCCATGCTGTTATGGCTGAAATAGATCACTTTGTTACATGGTAAAATTTTAAAATCAATGCAGCGAAGTCTGAGGCCCTCGATGTCTCCCTCCCCAAATCCATATAGGATTCCATCCAGTCCAACTTTCCCTTTGCCTGGCCCTCACAGGGTATCAAATACTTAGGAATTCCTATTCATAGAGACCTCTCCCATCTATGTTATCTTAATTTTGGGCCCTTTATTGAACAACTCCATACAGACCACGGTTGGCAAGTTAGAACTGTAAGATTCACTACGTGAACCACTGGTGTTTTGTGGAAAAGCACATGTACACTGCGTTCCAAATTATTATACAAAAAGTGATTAGGAGTGATAAGGGAAGAATTTGTTTGTTTGTCAGTTAAACTCATTGATGGTGATGTGTGTCAGGGCTCTTTATATCACTGTAAGCAATTGCAGACACCTGTGCTAATTAGTTTGGCAGGTGTGTCCAATGAAAGGCAAGACTACTTAAGAAGGCTCTCTCACATTATTAAGCAGCCTACATTTTCTGCCAAAATGGGAAAGAAAAAGGATGTGTCAGCTGCTGAGAAGCAACAAATTGTGGAGTGTTTAGGTCAAGGCATGACTACAATCAACATTGTGCGATGATCAGGATGAAGTGTCTTGGCAATCAAGAAGTATGTAGCTGATTCACAGTACACACGTGTGCGTGCTGATAAGGGCAAATTGAGGACTCTTTCCTACAGGCAATTACGTCAGGTTGAAAGAGCAGCGGCAAAAAAGCCTTGTCATAGCAGCAGACAAGTTTTTGAAGCTGCTTGTGCCTCCAACGTCCCCCGAACAACAAGATGCAGGGTCCTTCAGAGGTTTGCAGCTGTGCATGCGCCATCCTGTCGACCTCCTCTATCCACTTCACACAAGCAGAAACGGCTCCAGTGGGCCAAACATTACATGAAGACTGATTTCAAAACTGTTTTGTTCACGGATGAGTGCCGTGCAGCGCTCGATGGTCCAGATGGATGGAGTGGAGGATGGCTGGTTGATGGACACCCCACGCAAACACGGCTACAGCGTCAACAAGGAGGAGGTGGAGTAATGTTTTGGGCTGGAATCATGGGGAGAGAGATTGTCGGCCCCTTTAGGATCCCTGAAGGCGCTAAAGATGAACTCCATAATGTATGTGGATTTTCTCAAACAGCACTTCCTGCCATGGTTCAAGAAGAAGAACCGTGTATTTCACAGCAAGATCATTTTTCTGCACATAAAACATCTGCATCTCTGGCTGATATGGGCATAAAAGGGGACAAACTTATGGTGTGACCCCCATGCTCCCCTGACCTCTACCCCATTCAGAACCTTTGGAGCATCATTAAAAGGAGTGTCTATGATGGCGGGAGGCAGTTCACATCTAAGCAACAGCTCTGGGAGGGTATTCTGTCCTCATGCAAAACAATTGAAGCAGAAACCATCCAAAACCTGACAAATTCAATGGACGAGAGAGTTCAGAAGCTCCTTTCGAACAAGGGGTCCTATGTGAAAATGTAACATCACCTAGAATAAAGTTTTGAGTTGAAAACTGTTTGATTTCAGTTTCTAACAACCTGCTAATGCTTATAATTTCAAAAATGACCATTCTTTTGGTCTTTATTAAAATGAAAAGGTTGATCGAAAAGTTTGGGGGATCTAAGAGTGTGGCAACCCAGTAGTCATGATTACTTCGACTTCTGACAATATGAGGGTCATGCTGCAGGTAGTGCAGCAAGAAGGCACTTATGTGCCTTGTGCATCTCGGAGCCCCAAAATTATTTTCCGGGCTAGATGCAGCTAAAAATTATTTTTAATTTTAAATCTGGTGAAGCTTTAGTATAGATGGCCTAATAGGATCAGTGCTGCACACTGCTACAAAGCCCAAATTATTTTCCAGTCAAGATACAGATAAACATGATTAGTAATTTGAAAGCTTAAAACGGTTGGTAGGGTGATTTTAACCAATCATCAAGCTTTTACTCTCCCCAGGATGACACAGGGGTAGAAAAGTCGTTTCGGATCCATTATTTGTTCATCTTTATGAACGTGAGTCTGTCTACATTATCAGTGGAGAACCGCGTGCGCTTATCTGTCAGCACACCACCAGCAGCGCTGAACACACGTTCAGACAGAACGCTGGCTGCGGGGCATGACAAGATCTCCAAGGCGTAAGTGGCTAGCTCCGGCCATTTATCCAGATTGGAAGCCCAAAAAGAGCAAGGGTCCAGTGACACAGTCGTGGCTTCAATGTTTACTTGGAGATACTCCTGTACCATCGTCTCTAGGCGTTGACTATGTGTCAGACTTCTTGTCTCCTGTGGCCTTGCAAAGGATGGGCTAAAAAAGTGGTGAAATGATTCCGCAAAATTGATGTTACCAGCAGATACTGTGGTTCTGTTACGGTTTGAGTGCTGAACACTTGACGGTCCCACGGTTGGCAAGTTGGAACTGTGAGATTCACTACGTGCACCACTGGTATTTTGTGTAAAAGCACATGTAAGATTCTGCAACAGTCTCTGCTGATACTCCTGCATGCGTGCATCCCTTTCTATGGCAGGAATAATTTCTGCAAATTTAGTTTTGTACCGGGGATCTAACAGTGTGGCAACGCAGTAGTCAGGATTATTTCTAATTCTCACAATTCGAGGGACATGTTGCAGGTAGTGCAGCAAGAAGGCACTCATGTGTGTTGCGCATCCAGGAGCACCAAGTCCCTGTTGTGTTGGTGGCGAGGTAACAATCATGCTTCCTTCCTCTGTCCTCTCCCCCCAACCTCGCACAACAGAAATGTGATCAAGGTCTCCCTCATCTGATGAGTCTTCCATCAGTTCGTCCTCCACTTCTTCCTGGGCTCCTGCACCTTCCTCACTAGTTTGGCTGCTACCATGCGCCCTGGTAAAACCATCTCCCCCACCCTCACATGCCTGCCGCCTTGGTGCTGCCGACCGTCTGGACCTTGCAGATGTTAGCCCTTCCGCATACAACTCCTCCTCCTCTACTTCCTCCACCTCCTCTTGTGCCACCACCTGACTCCGAATTCTGTTTAACATGTGCTCCAGCATGTAAATCACCGGAATAGTCATGCTGATAATGGCATCGTCAGCACTAAACATCTTCGTCGCCATTTCAAAACTGTGCAGAAGGGTGCATAGGTCCCTGATCTGAGACCACTCCTCCAGCGTGATTTGCCCCACTTCTGAATCTCGTTGGCCCAGGCTATACGTCAGAACGTATTGCACCAGGGCTTGTCGGTGCTGCCACAGTCGCTGCAACATGTGCAGAGTTGAATTCCACCGGGTAGGCACATCGCATTTTAGCCAGTGAAGTGGCAGGCCCAACGACTTCTGTAGAGATGTAAGTCGCTGAGCTGCGGGATGCGAATGGCAGAAGTGAGCACACAGCGACCGTGCCCTCTGCAGAAGGCCATCTAGTCTGGGATAGTGGGCTAAAAATTGCTGGACAACCAGGTTCAACACGTGAGCCATACAAGGCACGTGTGTGACATTGCCCCGGCGAAGGGCCGCACCAGGGTTTGCAGCATTGTCGCACACGGCCTTCCCTGGTTTCAGGTCCAGTGGAGACAACCATTCATGAAATTGGTTCTCCAGAGCTGACCACAACTCCTCAGCTGTGTGACTCACATTTCCCAGACATTTCAATGTAAAAACCGCCTGATGACGTTGAGCCCTACTGCCAGCATAGTAAGGAGGTGTGCAGGATCCCTTCTGCACAGTTAGAAAGCTTGTGGCATGACCAGACAGGCTTTGGGTGCAGGTGGAAGACCGAGAGGAGGTTGAGGAGGCAGAAGCAGTGGAGGAACTTTGACATAAAGAGGATTGACGCACAACTCGTGGGGACGGCAAGACTTGGACAGCAGCCCCTTGTCCTGCTGTCACCATAGTTACCCAGTGCCCAGTCAGCGACATGTAACGCCCCTGTCCATGCCTACTCGTCCAAGTGTCTGGGGTGAAATGCACCCTGTCACACACAGAGTTTCTCAAAGAAGCGGTGATGTTGTGTGCGACATGCTGGTGGAGCGCAGGCACACCTTTCTTTGAGAAGTAGTGCCGACTGGGCATCTGGTACTGGGGCACTGCGACGGACATAAGGTCTCGAAAATCCTTTGTGTCCACCAGGCGGAAAGGCAGCATTTCTGTAGCCAAGAGCTTGCAGATGGTGAAATTCAACCTCTTAGCTTTCTCATGGCTAGGAGGAAATGGTCTTTTACTTGTCCACATCTGAGGGACCAAGGGCTGGCTATTGTGCTTAGACGGGGTTGATAAGGGTGTCCCCGGCAAACTGCCGGTCTGTGAGGAAGATGCAGGCGGACATGTTAGGTTGCCTTGATCCAAAGGTGGTGCTATCGATGTCGGACAGCGCTCAACACCAGCTGGTGTTACCACCTCCAAAGAAAATGATGACCTGCCAATCACGCTGGCTGTTGCGGGTAAAGAGGTGGCAGGTCTGTGCCCCAAAACAGTTGTGACTGCTGTCCCCCCAGTCACAGAGGATGAAGAGGCCGCGGATGCACAAGATATGGCAGACGGTGATTGGCCCGGCCGGCTAGGCCGCATTGTAGCACACTGAGCTTCCCACTGCAACTTATGCTTCATGTCCATGTGCCGGTTCATGCATGAAGTACTCAAACTATGTATTTTTTGGCCTCTACTTAGCTTTTGCTGACAAATGTTACAGATAACACGAGTTGGGTCATCTTTATCGATCTGAAAAAATGCCCAGGCTATGCAAGGCTTAGCACCCATGCGACCTGAAGAGCCACCACGACTTGTGGTGAGAGGCAGAGTTGTGTTTGAGGATGCAGTTGTTGACGTGCTTCCAGTACTACGTCTCTGTCCAGGAAGGCGCAACCTGACCTCGTCGTCACTAGCATCTTCCTCCACCTCCTCTGCTGACCTCATCTCTTGGCTGACTGTGGGTTGACAGTAAGTGGGATCTCCGACCTCATCATCATCACCCTGTGCGTTATCACACCCGTCGTCCTCAGAGCCAACCTGTTCCTGCCCTGACAAAAAACTAAAGTTGTCGCTCCAATCAGGTATTTGAGTCTTATCATCGTCTTCCTCATTGTCTCCACCAACAGGAGTTACAGTTTGGGAATGAGGGTCTACATTATGGTCAGAACCTTCTGCGTCTGGTCCTGGATCCGACTCATAAAGATTCTGGGCATCAGTGCAGATCATTTCCTCGTCTGGATTCACAGAAGCGCTGGAGTCGACCTCTGATTCCCAGGCTATAGTATGAGTAAACAGCTCTGCAGACACAACCATCTGTTCTACCTCATACTCAGACGGGCAGCTGGAGATTTGGGAGCTGTGAGGAAGCAAGTACGATTTGGGTGACACCTTTGAGGACTGGAGTATTTGTGATGTTGAAGTTGATGTGGAGGAGAGCCCACTTAAAGGAGCACTTGATATCCGTTGAAGCACCTGCTGTTTTTGTGCCTCATCTGGAATTTGTAGCGATTGGCGTGGCCGTAAGAAAGGGATCTTATCACATTGTCCGCTAAAAGAAGTAGACATTTTAGTTTGGCTGGAAGATGGTCTTTCTTCTGCAGATGTTACTGTTGCTTTAACACCTACCCCACGGACACAACCTTTTTTCCCCTTCCCAACACGCCTATTCCCCTTTCCACCAGCAGCAGGCCTTTTTCCACTCATTTTGGTGGTTAACTAATTCACAACTCTGGAGTTGTTTGCACAAAAAAACAATGGATGGTAACCGAGCAGAGCTGAGTGGCCAAACTGTGGTATTAGGCCAAAACTATTGGCTGGGTTAGATGCAGAAAAAAATTATTTTGAATTTGCAACCTGATGGAGGTCAGTATAGATGGACTAATACAAATAGTCCCACACACTGCTAGAAGCCCAAATATTTTTTCAGAGGTACTGTAGATGCAGATAAAAATTATTTTTAATTTGCAACCTGATGGAGGTCAGTATAGATGGACTAATAGACCAAGTCCCACACACTGCTAGAAGCCCAAATATTTTTTCAGAGCTAGATGCAGAAAAAAATTATTTTTAATTTGCAACCTGATGGAGGTCAGTATAGATGGACTAATAGACCAAGTCCCACACACCGCTAGAAGCCCAACTATTTTTTCAGAGCTAGATGCAGAAAAAAATTATATTCAATTTGCAACCTGCTGGAGGTCAGTATAGAAGGACTAATAGAACAAGTCCCACACACTGCTAGAAGCCCAAATATTTTTTCAGAGCTAAATGAAGAAAAAAATTATTTTTAATTTGCAACCTGATGGAGGTCAGTATAGATGGACTAATAGACCAAGTCCCACACACTGCTAGAAGCCCAAATATTTTTTCAGAGCTAAATGAAGAAAAAAATTATATTCAGTTTGCAACCTGATGGAGGTCACTATAGATGGACTAATAGAATGATGCTATGCCCAAAAGATTTTACTTCACTAGGTGCAGTAAAAAAATTGGTATTCTATACACAGGTGTTATATCTTGCAACACAGATAGGCTACTCCACTGACTAACACACTCTGCAATAGGCCAAAAAGGATTAGCTTTGCTAGATTCAGCCAAATGCTGTGAAAAAAACTTGCACAGCACTGGCACAGACCTGCCTGGCAAAAACTGATAGGAACTCATGTAACCTAGTCCTGAAATGGACTCCAATTACAATTAGTCTTTACTCCCACAACCTATCTATTTAAGAGCACAGACCT
Organism: Phyllobates terribilis; assembly: GCF_046119375.1. Taxonomy (NCBI): domain Eukaryota; kingdom Metazoa; phylum Chordata; class Amphibia; order Anura; family Dendrobatidae; genus Phyllobates; species Phyllobates terribilis. Next base: position 365,773,951 of record NW_027362762.1, on the reverse strand, counting down.
CCCTGATAAAAGTCGTATGAAATGCTGTAACCTAGTCCTTAAAAGGACTGCAATCACAACTATTCCCTACTCCCAAGCTATCTGTATATTTGTGCGAAAATTGGCTTGAAATTAACAAGGTATAGCGCACACAGCAACAGCGGTGCCGTCTAACACGCAGCTGCAGCAGTGAGAAAATGGTGGCGACGGGGAAAATCACTTGGTCTTATAGGGCAAGGACATGTGACATACACTGCCAATGACACATGCCCTTGCTTGTGTGAAAAAAAGCACTTCGCTCCGTGTGTGCGCTGCTGATAGGCTGACAGATTGCACCTCCCCACTGCAAATGCGGGAAAGAGAAAAAAAAATGGAGATCTTCATTGTTCCTGCAGAGATCCATCCCCTGCCCCTCCCCCCACCCCGCTGTACACTCAAACTGCGTATTAACATTAATTTTCATCATTACTGAGAAAAAATCCAGTTATGATTTTGGTGCACGAACAGTTATCGAACATAACCTCGAACAGCCGAATTTTTCTCAAATTGTTCGTCTTCGCAGAACGGCTCGAACACCGCCCAAAACAGCTCGAATTTGAGATTGGCGAACAGTTCGAGTAGAACAACGCTCATCTCTATTTATAACATTGAGCCGTAAAAATAACATTTTCACATTTTTCCCACAAAAATGTTTTTCTGCCCCCAATTTTGCATTTTCATAAGGGTAACAGGAGAAATTTCTCCACAGTATTTGTTGTGCAATTTCTCCTGAGCAATCTTATACCTCATATGTGGGAGAAAACTACTGTTTGGGCGCACGGCAGGGTTTGGAAGGAAAGGAGCGCCATTTGACTTTTTGAATGTAAAATTAGCTTGAATAATCAGCGGATGCTATGTAGCATTTAGAGAGGCCCTGATGTGCATAAACAGTGGAAACCTTCCACAAGTGACCCCATTTTGGAAATAAGAGCCCTCAGGGATCTTATCTAGATGGGTGGAGAGCACCCTGAATGAACCCCAGGTGCTTCACAGAAGTTTATAACATGGAGCCGTGTAAATAAAAAAATCAAACTTTTTCCACAAAAATTGTTTTAGCCCCAAATTATTCATTTTCACAACAGTAAAAGGAGAAAATGGACCTCAAATACTTTTTTGCAATTTCTCCTGAGTACGCCAATACCCCATATGTGGGGAAAATACACTGTTTTGGTGCACAGCACGGTTCAGAAGGGAAGGAGCATTGTGTGACTTTTTGAATGCAAAATTGGCTGCAATTGAGAGTGGACATCATGTCACATTTGGAGAGCCCCTGATGCTCCTAAATAGTGGAACCCCCCCACAAATGACCCCATTTTGGAAACTAGACCCCTCAAGGATTTTATCAAGGGGTATAGTGAACATTTTGAACCCAGAAGTATGACACAGAAATTGATAACATTAGGTCATCATATGAATAAGTTGTCATTAGTCTTGAGCACAAGTGCTGGCTACTTGAGTTTGAATCGGGTATTTGGGTATGCACGAAGTATTGCGGTTGCTCGAGTGACATGCTCAAGTCCCCGCCCCGCATGTTTCATGGTTGTTAGACACCCTAAAAAAAAACATGTGGGGATCGCTTGTGCATGGCAGGTAACCCCTGCCAGGTTTTTTCGGCCGCGAAGCATATGAGGCGGAGACTTGATACGTATCTGGTCCATAAGGCTCAGGGCGCAGATACGTATTAGTATGTATCATGTCAGAAAGGGGTTAAACACATCCAATTGTGAAACTCATTATCATTCAAAGATCTATTGACTAAAATATTGATTAAAATTTACTTTGTTTATGGCAAAACCCCTTTAATTTAAACATAAATGTCGCTTATGAGACTTCTGCCAAAGGAAAACATCTGAAAAAAGTATCCTCTCTTCAATGTACTTCTTTCTTCCAGAAGTACATTGAAGAAAGGTTTAATCAGGCATTTGATAATCTGTATTGGAACTCTGCTGTTTCATTTTGAGGGGACATAACTTACAGTTCCTGCTTTTCAGCATTACTGTTCTGTCTGTTGCCCCATAGGGTGGGCAAGGGGCATGTGCCAGACACAGGTGCATGACTGAACTGACCAAGAAGGCAGTGAGCTTGTGCCTGTATTTTCACTCCACTTCCTTTTGAGAGGATGATGGAAGAGATGCGTGAATTGTTTAGCAGAATGTAGGTCCATAAGCCATATCAGTAGTCTGTGGTCCCTGACTAAGAACCCTTGAATCGCATCCTACCTACTTGCATCCCCAGCTACTCTGTTGATTTGTAATCCTGGTGCAACTTATTTGTGACATGATTCTTGCAAAATATCGTGACAGGACTTCAAATCAAAAGAGGAGGCAGAGATGCCGGCAGGTAAGAGGAGGTTCCCAGGGCTACTATCAGGCAGTCACAAACTAATCGCAGTTGAATCAGAGTCCTGTGAATTAATTTGCACATATATGCACACTAGCCAACATCACTACTCATGAATAGGGGCTGAAGGAAAAATGGATGCAGTGAATCTCATGTGCTGCCGCTAACAGAGGTTATTCTATTCAACAAATAACGAAAATCACGTTAAAAAAAAGTTCCACTTAAAAATCATTTCTTCTTCCTCGGACATTATCTGATATGTTAGAGGAGAGAAAACTGGTGTCCGAGGATCCCCCACGGTACCTTGGTACCGGTACCGTTATCCTGTTGACCCCCTCCTCCTGTTCCCAAAGTAAAACTGGTTGGTGCACGCGCTGTGCATCTGCCATGATCTGCCTGACAGCACCCAGCAACATCAGGAACCATGTTCATTTGTTCCTGATGTTTGATCACTGTGATATACCCTATCACAGTGATCAAAATCAAAAATGTTTACAAAACAACACAGCACTTGGGATATGCCTTTCTCTTCTCCCCTTGTAGTTACTCTGGAATAGAAGAGAGATAAACTACATCCAAAGAGCTGTCCTGTCAGATAAAAAAGAATCAAATTTCAAGATTAATTTCAATAAAACCTTTCCCCTGTGCTCTTAGGAACCTTGAGTAATGCAGAAATTCTTTTGTAACCTTGGCTATATCTGTGTCTTACCACAATTCTGTCTCTGAGCTCCTTGGGCAGTTCCTTTGAGCTCATGATTCTCATTTGGTCTAACATGCACTGTGAGCTGTGAGGTCTTAGTTAAACAGCTGGACTCCAATGAAGGAGTAGAACCATATGAAGGAGGATCACAAGGAAATGGACAGCGTTTGACTTAAATATGAGTGTCTGAGCAAAGGGTCTGAATACTTATGACCATGTGAAATTTCAGTTTTTCTTTTTTAATAAATTTGAAAAAATTTCTACATTTCTGTTTTTTTTCAGTCAAGATGGGGTGCAGAGTGTACTTTAATGAGAAAAAAAATGAACTTTTTGGAATTTACCAAATGACTTCAATGAAACAAAGAATGAAAAATGTAAAGGGGTCTGAATACTTTCCGTACCCACTGTATCTATAATATCCATCTGAACTAACAGTCCTCCTGAGGACTAATCCAGCTGCTTATAATCAGTGGTGATAGCAGGAATTAGGCAGGCAGGCAGTGTATGTGGCAGACTGCAGTGCATATAGCAAGAGGGTCCATTGAACATCCTGTTAGTCTAGGTATTCCACAACATATACATATATATATACATATATATATATATATGTATATATATATATAGCAGAGCTAAGCAGGCAGTGTATGTGGCAGACTGCAGTGTATAATACAGCACAAGAGGCTCCATTCCAGTTCTGTCTCCTGCTTCTGTTATTATTATTATTTATTATTATAGCGCCATTTATTCCATGGCGCTTTACATGTGAAAAAGGGGTATAATACAAGAATAATTACAATAATCTTGAACATAATGTGACAGCGACTGGTACAGGAGGAGCGAGGACCCTGCCCGCGAGGGCTCACAATCTACAAAGGATGGGTGAGGATACAGTAGGTTAGGGTAGAGCTGGTCGTGCAGCAGTATGGTGGAGCGGTGGATACTGCAGGTTGTAGGCTTGTCGGAAGAGGTGGGTCTTCAGGTTCCTTTTGAAGGTTTCCACGGTAGGCGAGAGTCTGAAACGTTGGGGTAGAAAGTTCCAGAGTAGGGGGGAAGCATGGGAGAAATCTTGGATGCGATTGTGGGAGGAGGAGATAAGAGGGGAGTAGAGAAGGAGATCTTGTGAGGATCGGAGGTTGCGTGCGGGTATGTAACGGGAGACTAGGTCAGAGATATATGGAGGAGACAGGTTGTGAATGGCTTTGTATGTCATGGTTAGGGTTTTGAACTGGAGTCTCTGAGCAATGGGGAGCAAGTGAAGAGATTGACAGAGAGGAGAGGCTGGGGAATAGCAGGGGGACAGGTTGATTAGTCGAGCAGCAGAGTTTAGGATAGATTGGAGGGGTGCGAGAGTGTTAGAGGGGAGGCCACAGAGCAGGAGGTTGCAGTAGTCAAGGCAGGAGATAATGAGGGCGTGCACTAGTGTTTTTGCCGATTCATGGTTGGGGAATGTGCAGATCCGGGAGATATTTTTGAGTTGGAGTTGGCAGTAAATGGAAAGGGCTTGGATATGTGGTTTGAAGGAGAGTTCAGAGTCCAGGGTTACCCCAAGGCAGCGAGCTTAAGGGACTGGGTAGAGTGGGCAGCCATTGACATTGATAGTTAGGTCAGTTGGGGGGGTTGAATGAGATGGCGGAAAGATGATGAATTCTGTTTTGTCCATGTTAAGATTTAGAAATCTGGCAGAGAAGAAGGATGAAATAGCAGACAGACATTGTGGGATTTTGGTTAGTAGGGAGGTGATATCGGGTCCAGAGAGGTAGATCTGTGTGTCATCAGCATAGAGGTGATAATGAAAGCCGTGAGACTCTATGAGCTGTCCCAGGCAGAAGCGGTAGATGGAGAAGAGCAGCGGTCCTAGAACTGAACCTTGGGGGACACCGACAGATAGGGGGCGAGATGAGGAGGTGGTGTGTGAGTGGGAGACACTGAATGTCTGGTCTGTTAGGTATGAGGAGATCCAGGATAGGGCCAAGTCTGTGATGCCGATAGATGAGAGAGTCTGTAGTAGGAGGGAATGGTCCACTGTATCAAAGGCAGATGACAGGTCTAGGAGGAGGATTACAGAGTAGTGTCGCTTAGATTTGGCGGTTAGTAGGTCGTTGGTGACTTTAGTCAGTGCAGTTTCAGTAGATGGTGCGGTCGGAAACCAGATTGTAGGCGGTCAAAGAGGGAGCAGGAGGAGAGGTTGGAGGACAGTTCAGAATGGACATGTTGTTCCAGTTGTTTTGAGGCATAGGGGAGAAGTGATATGGGGCAATAGCTAGACACAGAGGATGGGTCAAGGGAGGGCTTTTTGAGGATGGGTGTGATTGAAGCATGTTTGAAGCATGAGGGGAAGACACCAGTTGTTAGTGACAGGTTGAAGAGGTGGGCTAGGGCTGGGATGAAGATAGTGGAAAGGTTTGGGATGAGGTGGGACGGGATTGGGTCAAGTTTACAGGTCGTGAGTAGTGTTGAGCATTCCGATACTGAAATATCGGGTATCGGCCGATATTCGCAGTATCGGAATTCCGATACTTAATTCCGATACTTTTGCAATATCGTATACCGGAATCGGAAGTTCCCATAATGCAATGAGCCATTTTCATTTTATTCAGCCAATGAGGATCCTAAGAAGTGTGGGCACATCCTGTTAGGCATGTAGGCATCTTAACTAATGGCATGGCTGTGATTGGCTGCTGAAATGATGTCATGATGCACTATAAAAGCCGCCGCCGCCATTTTGAGCTCACTCTGCTGTGAATTCAGTTAGGGATAGGACGCTGTTGTTCTGAGGAACAGTTTTAGCTACCTATTTGGTCTATTCTGCTTTACCCAAGCTACTTTATAAATCGCTGTGCCTTGCAGTGCTAGTGCACAGTTCTCTGTGCTGTTCACCACTTTCTGCAAGGTCTCTGTGTGTGAGTGCAGCTCACCCTGTAGTGTTTGCTTCAACCACGTCTGGTTGTAGTGCACTCAGTGTGTGTCACTGCCTCATACATTGTCCTTTTTTGCCAATTCATAATTTTTCCTGATATCTCCTATTAGTGTGGTGGTTCCATCCGTATTCAGCTAAATTGGTTCCAAACACACTATATAGGAGTAGATAGAGAAATTTTTTTGGTCTTGCAGCGCTAGTGCACAGTGCTCTGCATGAGTGTTGAGCCACCCCCGTAGTGTTCGAGTTCGGTTCGGTTCGTCGAACACTCGTGTGTTCGCCGAACTGTTCATCGAACTGTTCATCGAACATGTTCGAACACCGTTAAAACCAATGGCAGGCAAACAAAAACACATAGAAACACATAGAAAACACCTTCAAAGGTGTCCAAAAGCTGACAAACTGCTCTGAAGACACAACTAACACATGGAAAAGTGACAAGTACATATAGTCAGGTGAAAAGAAAAGAGGCGGAGGAGTAAAAGGAGGGGGAGACACAGATATAGGCATGTCATGCCCTTCTAAAATCCAAAAAGTGAGAAGCCGACACGTTCAGTCCGCTCCTGCCCGTGCCACCTCCGTGTCGCCGGGTTTGTGCCAGAGCCGCGGTGAACCCTGACGGCCAGCCCCCCTCTCCCAATACTGGTGCCTGTCCGCTGGTGGGTCGAGCGAGCCCCCCTGTGGTGGAGGCAGCTCTAAGCTTTTTAATTTAAATTGTCTCTCTAATTTGAATGAATACACTTTAAATCCATTTACAAGGATCTATTGGAGGGCAAGTCTCATGCCAGCAGCCGCGTAATTCCAGCTCCAGTAGCGTCCACTAAAGCTGCTGCAGCTAAAAAGCTTTTATAAAGATCGAGCTCGGCTGTCCACCGCAAGGCATCCTACTGCCAGTCCCAGCCCCTATGCCTTGGGGTGCCTCCTGATGCTCTTCACTGAGTATCCCGTGGTCCCGAAGCATTTCCTTTGAAAAAATTAAGTGTCAAAACTACAGGTGGTGTAGCTTGCTTAACAGCCGGGATAATCCGCTGACTAGCAGACACTGCTACTAGGCACAAAGTATTTCCTGGGCTAGATGCAGTTAAAAATTTGTAATTAGATACTCTCGTTGAATGCTGAGAAAGCATTCCATAGAGTCTCCTGGCACGCCATATATGATTCTCTTAAAAAGCTTGGGGTAGGGGTCTAGGGGACCCTTTTATAGCCAAAATCACGACACTGTATCGCAATACGTCACCTAGGCTGAAGATAAATGGAACTGTATTACCCTGAGGGCTCGGTTGCTACAGAGGTATTGCACCTCACCCAGAGGTGTGATATCTCACTCTCAGGTAAGGATGGAGTGTGGATCAGGACCTGACACCTGCATGCATTACACCACATTGCCGTGGGGCAGGGCGACCAATATGCTCCTGAGATGGGCACGACAGTCCCTGTCCCTGACTGGAGTGGGGGGAGGGAACACTGAGGAAGGGGAACCCTGTAGTGCAGGAGCAGGGAGGAAGCAGTTCCTGGGTGCATTGAGAAGGGAGTATAAAAGGTGGGCACCATCTTAGTTCAGTGCAGAGAAGTCTGAGCAGAAGTGGCAGGGAGCAGGGGCTCTGCATGAGCTCTGCTCCGGAGGCGGGCCTAGTAACAGAGGCCCAGGCCTGGAAGAGGGAGAAGGAAGGAAGAGGAGCGGAGAAGGCTCCAGGAACGAGGAATGAAGGGATCCCAGGGGTGCGGACGGGCGAGTCGCCACCGAACGCCCGAATCCACCTGCGTGGAGGGGTCAGGCCAAAGGGGGAGACCGGTCCCCGAAACTAGTGGAGGCAGGAAACGACCCTCAGCTAGAAACCGGAGGCTGTGACATTTTATGTGGCGCAGCCCCTCACTACACCCGCTAGGAAGGCACCACATAGGGTCAGGGAAACTGGTGCCAAGTTTACCAAGAGGAGGCCCGAGGCAGCCGGACAGAAGGGTTGGTAAGAAAGGCCAGACAAAGGACACACAAAGGGGGTCCTGTGAAGCGCTCCAAAGTTATCTGCGAGTTGTCTGAGCCCCTCACCTGGTGAGCACAGTACGACGTGGGCAGCCATTACCTGCAGACGTGGTCTGGATAATAAGAACTGTGAGTAAAGGCCCTGGACTGCATCACTGACTCCGTGTCGTTACTGCTGCTGCCCTGCACCATCACCCCCATCCTCTGCATACACTGCCCTGAGGCTATACTCCTCCCGTGGGGAGTTATGCTACGCTCTGCTGCACCCACAACACCAGCCTCAGCGGTCTGCCCTGCAGCGGCGGTTCACTCTGACCGCAATCCACGGGTGGCGTAGTCGGACATTTAAACATCAAAACCACATAAATAGTTCCGCCACTGGTTTGACCGCCCTGAGCCACGGAACCGGGTCGCCGCCACGGAGACTACAACCACCAGCATCCACCAAAAAGGGTCCGGCTCCGGGTGTCCCAAGGCCCAGGGGGCGCGTCAGAATATTTTCATCACCTTTCACAATCACCAATGGGACAAGGCAGGGATGTTCTCTGTCCCCTCTCTTATACATCCTAGTGACGGAGCACCTGCTCTCATCAATTCGCCATAACCCCAATATTAGGTGGATTGAGGTGGGAGGCACCGAGTACAAGTGCTCTCTATTTGCTGATGATGTCCTAGTATATATCACTCAATCACATATATCCATCCATGCTGTTATGGCTGAAATAGATCACTTTGTTACATGGTCAAATTTTAAAATCAATGCAGCGAAGTCTGAGGCCCTCGATGTCTCCCTCCCCAAATCCATATAGGATTCCATCCAGTCCAACTTTCCCTTTGCCTGGCCCTCACAGGGTATCAAATACTTAGGAATTCCTATTCATAGAGACCTCTCCCATCTATGTTATCTTAATTTTGGGCCCTTTATTGAACAACTCCATACAGACCACGGTTGGCAAGTTAGAACTGTAAGATTCACTACGTGAACCACTGGTGTTTTGTGGAAAAGCACATGTACACTGTTTTCCAAATTATTATGCAAAAAGTGTTTAGGAGTGATAAGGGAAGAATTTGTTTGTTTGTCAGTTAAACTCATTGATGGTGATGTGTGTCAGGGCTCTTTATATCACTGTAAGCAATTGCAGACACCTGTGCTAATTAGTTTGGCAGGTGTGTCCAATGAAAGGCAAGACTACTTAAGAAGGCTGTCTCACATTATTAAGCAGCCTACATTTTCTGCCAAAATGGGAAAGAAAAAGGATGTGTCGGCTGCTGAGAAGCAACAAATTGTGGAGTGTTTAGGTCAAGGCATGACTACAATCAACATTGTGAGATGATCAGGATGAAGTGTCTTGGCAATCAAGAAGTATGTAGCTGATTCACAGTACACACGTGTGCGTGCTGATAAGGGCAAATTGAGGACTCTTTCCTACAAGCAATTACGTCAGGTTAAAAGAGCAGCGGCAAAAAAGCCTTGTCATAGCAGCAGACAAGTTTTTGAAGCTGCTGGTGCCTCCAACGTCCCCCGAACAACAAGATGCAGGGTCCTTCAGAGGTTTGCAGCTGTGCATACGCCATCCTGTCGACCTCCTCTATCCACTTCACACAAGCAGAAACGGCTCCAGTGGGCCAAACATTACATGAAGACTGATTTCAAAACTGTTTTGTTCACGGATGAGTGCCGTGCAGCGCTCGATGGTCCAGATGGATGGAGTGGAGGATGGCTGGTTGATGGACACCCCACGCAAACACGGCTACAGCGCCAACAAGGAGGAGGTGGAGTAATGTTTTGGAGAGAGATTGTCGGCCCCTTTAGGATCCCTGAAGGCGCTAAAGATGAACTCCATAATGTATGTGGATTTTCTCAAACAGCACTTCCTGCCATGGTTCAAGAAGAAGAACCGTGTATTTCACAGCAAGATCATTTTTTTGCATGATAATGCACCATCTCATGCTGCACATAAAACATCTGCATCTCTGGCTGATATGGGCATAAAAGGGGACAAACTTATGGTGTGACCCCCATGCTCCCCTGACCTCTACCCCATTCAGAACCTCTGGAGCATCATCAAAAGGAGTGTCTATGATGGCGGGAGGCAGTTCACATCTAAGCAACAGCTCTGGGAGGGTATTCTGTCCTCATGCAAAACAATTGAAGCAGAAACCATCCAAAACCTGACAAATTCAATGGACGAGAGAGTTCAGAAGCTCCTTTCGAACAAGGGGTCCTATGTGAAAATGTAACATCACCTAGAATAAAGTTTTGAGTTGAAAACTGTTTGATTTCAGTTTCTAATAACCTGCTAATGCTTATAATTTCAAAAATGACCATTTTTTTGGTCTTTATTAAAATGAAAAGGTTGATCGAAAAGTTTGGCGGATCTAAGAGTGTGGCAACCCAGTAGTCATGATTACTTCGAATTCTGACAATATGAGGGTCATGTTGCAGGTAGTGCAGCAAGAAGACACTTATGTGTCTTGCGCATCTCGGAGCCCCAAAATTATTTTCCGGGCTAGATGCAGCTAAAAATTATTATTAATTTTAAATCTGGTGGAGCTTAGTATAGATGGCCTAATAGGATCAGTGCTGCACACTGCTACAAAGCCCAAATTATTTTCCAGCCAAGATACAGATAAACATGATTAGTAATTTTAAATCTGGTGGAGCTTATTATAGATGGCCTAATAGAATCAGTGCTGCACACTGCTACAAAGCCCAAATTATTTTCCAGCCAAGATACAGATAAACATGATTAGTAATTTGAAAGCTTAAAACGGTTGGTAGGGTGATTTTAACCAATCATCCATCTTTTACTCTCCCCAGGATGACACAGGGGTAGAAAAGTCGTTTCGGATCCATGATTTGTTCATCTTTATGAACGTGAGTCTGTCTACATTATCAGTGGGAGCCGCGTGCGCTTATCTGCCAGCACACCAACAGCAGCGCTGAACACACGTTCAGACAGAACGCTGGCTGCGGGGCATGACAAGATCTCCAAGGCGTAAGTGGCTAGCTCCGGTCATTTATCCAGATTGGAAGCCCAAAAAGAGCAAGGGTCCAGTGACACAGTCATGGCTTCAATGTTTACTTGGAGAGACTCCTGTACCATCATCTCTAGGCGTTGACTATGTGTCAGACTTCTTGTCTCCTGTGGCCTTGCAAAGGATGGGCTAAAAAAGTGGTGAAATGATTGCGCAAAATTGATGTTACCAGCAGATACTGTGGTTCTGTTATGGTTTGAGTGCTGAACACTTGACGGTCCCACGGTTGGCAAGTTGGAACTGTGAGATTCACTACGTGCACCACTGGTGTTTTGTGGAAAAGCACATGTAAGATTCTGCACCAGTCTCTGCTGATACTCCTGCATGCGTGCATCCCTTTCTATGGCAGGAATAATTTCTGCAAATTTACTTTTGTACCGGGGATCTAACAGTGTGGCAACCCAGTTGTCAGGATTATTTCTAATTCTCCCAATTCGAGGGTCATGTTGCAGGTAGTGCAGCAAGAAGGCACTCATGTGTGTTGCGCATCCAGGAGCACCTAGTCCCTGTTGTGTTGGTGGCGAGGTAACAATCATGCTTCCTTCCTCTGTCCTCTCCCCCCAACCTCGCACAACAGAAATGTGATCAAGGTCTCCCTCATCTGATGAGTCTTCCATCAGTTCGTCCTCCACTTCTTCCTGGGCTCCTGCACCTTCCTCACTAGTTTGGCTGCTACCATGTGCCCTGGTAGGAGGTTGAGGAGGCAGAAGCAGTGGAGGAACTTTGACATAAAGAGGATTGACGCACAACTCGTGGGGACGGCAAGACTTGGACAGCAGCCCCTTGTCCTGCTGTCACCATAGTTACCCAGTGCCCAGTCAGCGACATGTAACGCCCCTGTCCATGCCTACTCGTCCAAGTGTCTATGGTGAAATGCACCCTGTCACACACAGAGTTTCTCAAAGAAGCGGTGATGTTGTGTGCGACATGCTGGTGGAGCGCAGGCACACCTTTCTTTGAGAAGTAGTGACAACTGGGCATCTGGTACTGGGGCACTGCGACGGACATAAGGTCTCAAAAATCCTCTGTGTCCACCAGGCGGAAAGGCAGCATTTCTGTAGCCAAGAGCTTGCAGATGGTGAAATTCAACCTCTTAGCTTTCTCATGGCTAGGAGGAAATGGTCTTTTACTTGTCCACATCTGAGGGACCGAGGGCTGGCTATTGTGCTTAGACGGGGTTGATAAGGGTGTCCCCGGCAAACTGCCGGTCTGTGAGGAAGATGCAGGCGGACATGTTAGGTTGCCTTGATCCAAAGGTGGTGCTATCGATGTCGGACAGCGCTCAACACCAGCTGGTGTTACCACCTCCAAAGAAAATGATCACCTGCCAATCACGCTGGCTGTTGCGGGTAAAGAGGTGGCAGGTCTGCGCCCCAAAACAGGTGTGACTGCTGTCCCCCCAGTCACAGAGGATGAAGAGGCCGCGGATGCAAAAGATATGGCAGACGGTGGTTGGCCCGGCCGGCTAGGCCGCATTGTAGCACACTGAGCTTCCCACTGCAACTTATGCTTCATGTCCATGTGCCGGTTCATGCATGAAGTACTCAAACTATGTATTTTTTGGCCTCTACTTAGCTTTTGCTGACAAATGTTACAGATAACACGAGTTGGGTCATCTTTATCGATCTGAAAAAATGCCCAGGCTATGCAAGGCTTAGCACCCATGCGACCTGAAGAGCCACCACGACTTGTGGTGAGAGGCAGATTTGTGTTTGAGGATGCAGTTGTTGACGTGCTTCCAGTACTACGTCTCTGTCCAGGAAGGCGCAACCTGACCTCGTCGTCACTAGCATCTTCCTCCACCTCATCTGCTGACCTCATCTCTTGGCTGACTGTGGGTTGACAGTAAGTGGGATCTCCAACCTCATCATCATCACCCTGTGCGTTATCACACCCGTCGTCCTCAGAGCCAACCTGTTCCTGCCCTGACAAAAAACTAAAGTTGTCGCTCCAATCAGGTATTTGAGTCTCATCATCGTCTTCCTCATTGTCTCCACCAACAGGAGTTACAGTTTGGGAATGAGGGTCTACATTATGGTCAGAACCTTCTGCGTCTGGTCCTGGATCCGACTCATAAAAATTCTGGACATCAGTGCAGATCATTTCCTCGTCTGGATTCACAGAAGCGCTGGAGTCGACCTCTGATTCCCAGGCTATAGTATGAGTAAACAGCTCTGCAGACTCAACCACCTGTTCTACCTCATACTCAGACGGGCAGCTGGAGATTTGGGAGCTGTGAGGAAGCAAGTGCGATTGGGGTGACACCTTTGAGGACTGGAGTATTTGTGATGTTGAAGTTGATGTGGAGGAGAGCCCACTTAAAGGAGCACTTGATATCCGTTGAAGCACCTGCTGTTTTTATGCCTCATCTGGAATTTGTAGTGATTGGCGTGGCCATAAGAAAGGGATCTTATCACAATGTCCGCTAAAAGAAGTAGACATTTTAGTTTGGCTGGAAGATGGTCTTTCTTCTGCAGATGTTACTGTTGCTTTAACACCTACCCCACGGACACAACCTTTTTTCCCCTTCCCAACACGCCTATTCCCCTTTCCACCAGCAGCAGGCCTTTTTCCACTCATTTTGGTGGTTAACTAATTCACAACTCTGGAGTTGTTTGCACAAAAAAACAATGGATGGGAACCGAGCAGAGCTGAGTGGCAAAACTGTGGTATTAGGCCAAAACTATTGGCTGGGTTAGATGCAGAAAAAAATTATATTCAATTTGCAACCTGATGGAGGTCAGTATAGATGGACTAATAGAACAAGTCCCACACACAGCTAGAAGCCCAAATATTTTTTCAGAGGTAGATGCAGAAAAAAAAATATTCAGTTTGCAACCTGATGGAGGTCAGTATAGATGGACTAATAGAGAAAGTCCCACACACTGCTAGAAAGCCAAATATTTTTTCAGAGCTAGATGCAGACAAAAAATTATTTTGAATTTGCAACCTGATGGAGTTCAGTATAGGTGGACTAATAGAACAAGTCCCACACACTGCTAGAAGGCCAAATATTTTTTCAGAGCTAGATGCAGACAAAAAATTATTTTGAATTTGCAACCTGATGGAGGTCAGTATAGGTGGACTAATAGAACAAGTCCCACACACTGCTAGAAGGCCAAATATTTTTTCAGAGCTAGATGCAGAAAAAAATTATATTCAGTTTGCAACCTGATGGAGGTCAGTATAGATGGACTAATAGAGAAAGTCCCACACACTGCTAGAAGGTCAAATATTTTTTCAGAGCTAGATGCAGAAAAAAATTATATTCAGTTTGCAACCTGATGGAGGTCAGTATAGATGGACTAATAGAGAAAGTCCCACACACTGCTAGAAGGCCAAATATTTTTTCAGAGCTAGATGCAGAAAAAAATTATATTCAGTTTGCAACCTGATGGAGGTCTGTATAGATGTATTAATAGAACAAGTCCCACACACAGCTAGAAGCCCAATATTTTTTCAGAGGTAGATGCAGAAAAAAATATATTCAGTTTGCAACCTGATGGAGGTCAGTATAGATGGACTAATACAACAAGTCCCACACACAGCTAGAAGCCTAATATTTTTTCAGAGCTTGTTGCAGAAAAACATTATATTCAATTTGCAACCTGATGGAGGTCAGTATAGATGGAGTAATAGAACAAGTCCCACACACAGCTAGAAGCCCAAATATTTTTTCAGAGCTAGATGCAGATAAAAATTATTTTTAATTTGCAACCTGATGGAGGTCAGTATAGGTGGACTAATAGAACAAGTCCCACACACTGCTAGAAGGCCAAATATTTTTTCAGAGCTAGATGCAGAAAAAAATTATATTCAGTTTGCAACCTGATGGAGGTCAGTATAGATGGACTAATAGAGAAAGTCCCACACACTGCTAGAAGGTCAAATATTTTTTCAGAGCTAGATGCAGAAAAAAATTATATTCAGTTTGCAACCTGATGGAGGTCAGTATAGATGGACTAATAGAGAAAGTCCCACACACTGCTAGAAGGCCAAATATTTTTTCAGAGCTAGATGCAGAAAAAAATTATATTCAGTTTGCAACCTGATGGAGGTCTGTATAGATGTATTAATAGAACAAGTCCCACACACAGCTAGAAGCCCAATATTTTTTCAGAGGTAGATGCAGAAAAAAATATATTCAGTTTGCAACCTGATGGAGGTCAGTATAGATGGACTAATACAACAAGTCCCACACACAGCTAGAAGCCTAATATTTTTTCAGAGCTTGTTGCAGAAAAACATTATATTCAATTTGCAACCTGATGGAGGTCAGTATAGATGGAGTAATAGAACAAGTCCCACACACAGCTAGAAGCCCAAATATTTTTTCAGAGCTAGATGCAGATAAAAATTATTTTTAATTTGCAACCTGATGGAGGTCAGTATAGATGGACTAATAGAGAAAGTCCCACACAATGCTAGAAGGCCAAATATTTTTTCAGAGCTAGATGCAGAAAAAAAATATATTCAGTTTGCAACCTGATGGAGGTCTGTATAGATGGATTAATAGAACAAGTCCCACACACAGCTAGAAGCCCAATATTTTTTCAGAGGTAGATGCAGAAAAAAATATATTCAGTTTGCAACCTGATGGAGGTCAGTATAGATGGACTAATACAACAAGTCCCACACACAGCTAGAAGCCCAATATTTTTTCAGAGCTAGATGCAGAAAAAAATTATATTCAATTTGCAACCTGATGGAGGTCAGTATGGATGGAGTAATAGAACAAGTCCCACACACAGCTAGAAGCCCAAATATTTTTTCAGAGCTAGATGCAGATAGAAATTATTTTTAATTTGCAACCTGATGGAGGTCAGTATAGATGGACTAATAGAGAAAGTCCCACACACTGCTAGAAGGCCAAATTTTTTTTCAGAGCTAGATGCAGAAAAAAATTATATTCAGCTTGCAACCTGATGGAGGTCTGTATAGATGGATTAATAGAACAAGTCCCACACACTACTAGAAGCCCAATATTTTTTCAGAGGTAGATGCAGAAAAAAATATATTCAGTTTGCAACCTGATGGAGTTCAGTTTAGATGGACTAATACAACAAGTCCCACACACAGCTAGAAGCTCAATATTTTTTCAGAGCTAGATGCAGAAAAAAATTATATTCAATTTGCAACCTGATGGAGGTCAGTATAGATGGAGTAATAGAACAAGTCCCACACACAGCTAGAAGCCCAAATATTTTTTCAGAGCTAGATGCAGATAAAAATTATTTTTAATTTGCAACCTGATGGAGGTCAGTATAGATGGACTAATAGAGAAAGTCCCACACACTGCTAGAAGGCCAAATATTTTTTCAGAGCTAGATGCAGAAAAAAATTATATTCAGTTTGCAACCTGATGGAGGTCAGTATAGATGGACTAATAGAGAAAGTCCCACACACTGCTAGAAGGCCAAATATTTTTTCAGAGCTAGATGCAGAAAAAAATTATATTCAGTTTGCAACCTAATGGAGGTCAGTATAGATGGACTAATAGAGAAAGTCCCACACACTGCTAGAAGGCCAAATATTTTTTCAGAGCTAGATGCAGAAAAAAATTATATTCAGTTTGCAACCTGATGGAGGTCTGTATAGATGGATTAATAGAACAAGTCCCACACACAGCTAGAAGCCCAATATTTTTTCAGAGGTAGATGCAGAAAAAAATATATTCAGCTTGCAACCTGATGGAGGTCAGTATAGATGGACTAATACAACAAGTCCCACACACAGCTAGAAGCCCAATATTTTTTCAGAGCTAGATGCAGAAAAAAATTATATTCAGTTTGCAACCTGATGGAGGTCAGTATAGATGGAGTAATAGAACAAGTCCCACACACAGCTAGAAGCCCAAATATTTTTTCAGAGCTAGATGCAGATAAAAATTATTTTTAATTTGCAACCTGATGGAGGTCAGTATAGATGGACTAATAGAGAAAGTCCCACACACTGCTAGAAGGCCAAATATTTTTTCAGAGCTAGATGCAGAAAAAAATTATATTCAGTTTGCAACCTGATGGAGGTCAGTATAGATGGACTAATAGAGAAAGTCCCACACACTGCTAGAAGGCCAAATATTTTTTCAGAGCTAGATGCAGAAAAAAATTATATTCAGTTTGCAACCTGATGGAGGTCAGTATAGATGGACTAATAGAGAAAGTCCCACACACTACTAGAAGGCCAAATATTTTTTCAGAGCTAGATGCAGAAAAAAATTATATTCAGTTTGCAACCTGATGGAGGTCTGTATAGATGGATTAATAGAACAAGTCCCACACACAGCTAGAAGCCCAAGATTTTTTCAGAGGTAGATGCAGAAATAAATATATTCAGTTTGCAACCTTATGGAGGTCAGTATAGATGGACGAATACAACAAGTCCCACACACAGCTAGAAGCCCAATATTTTTTCAGAGCTAGATGCAGAAAAAAATTATATTCAATTTGCAACCTGATGGAGGTCAGTATAGATGGATTAATAGAACAAGTCCCACACACAGCTAGAAGCCCAATATTTTTTCAGAGGTAGATGCAGAAAAAAATATATTCAGTTTGCAACCTGATGGAGGTCAGTATAAATGGACTAATACAACAAGTCCCACACACAGCTAGAAACCCAATATTTTTTCAGAGCTAGATGCAGAAAAAAATTACATTCAATTTGCAACCTGATGGAGGTCAGTATAGATGGAGTAATAGAACAAGTCCCACACACAGCTAGAAGCCCAAATATTTTTTCAGAGGTAGATGCAGAAAAAAATTATATTCAGTTTGCAACCTGATGGAGGTCTGTATAGATGGATTAATAGAACAAGTCCCACACACAGCTACAAGCCCAATATTTTTTCAGAGGTAGATGCAGAAAAAAATATATTCAGTTTGCAACCTGATGGAGGTCAGTATAGATGGACTAATAGAGAAAGTCCCATACACTGCTAGAAGGCCAAATATTTTTTCAGAGCTAGATGCAGAAAAAAATTATATTCAATTTGCAACCTGATGGAGGTCAGTATAGATGGACTAATAGAATGATGCTATGCCCAAAAGAATTTACTTCACTAGGTGCAGTAAAAAAATTGGTATTCTATACAAAGGTCGTATATCTTGCAATACAGATAGGCTACTCCACTGACTAACACACTCTGCAATAGGCCAAAAAGGATTAGTTTTGCTAGATTCAGCCAAATGCTGTGAAAAAAACTTGCACAGCACTGGCACAGACCTGCCTGGCAAAAACTGATAGGAACTGATGTAACCTAGTCCTGAAAAGGACTCCAATTACAATTAGTCTTTACTCCCACAACCTATCTATTTAAGAGCACAGACCTGCCTGATAAAAGTCATAGGAAATGCTGTAACCTAGTCCTTAAAAGGACTGCAATCACAACTATTCCCTACTCCCAAGCTATCTGAAGATTTGTGCGAAAATTGGCTTGAAATTAACAAGGTATAGCGCACACAGCAACAGCGGTGCCGTCTAACACGCAGCTGCAGCAGTGAGAAAATGGTGGTGACGGGGAAAATGGCTTGGTCTTATAGGGCAAGGACATGTGACATACACTGCCAATGACACATGCCCTTGCTTGTGTGAAAAAAAGCACTTCGCTCCGTGTGTGCGCTGCTGATAGGCTGACAGATTGCACCTCCCCACTGTAAATGCGGGAAAGAGAAAAAAAAATGGAGATCTTCATTATTCCTGCAGAGATCCATCCCCTGTCCCTCCTTCCACCCCGCTGTACACTCAAACTGCGTATTAACATTAATTTTCATCATTACTGAGAAAAAATCCAGTTATGATTTTGGTGCACGAACAGTTATCGAACATAACCTCGAACAGCCGAATTTTTCTCAAATCGTTCGTGTTCGCCGAACCGCTCGAACACCGCCCAAAACAGCTCGAATTTGAGATCGGCGAACAGTTCGAGTAGAACAACGCTCATCTCTACTCTGCATCTGTACTGTTCATCGCTGTCTGCAAGGTCTGGTGTGTGAGTGCAGCTCACCCTGTAGTGTGTGCTTCAACCCCGTCTGGTTGTAGTGCACTCAGCGTGTGTCACTGCCTCATACATTGTCCTTTATTGCCAATTCATAATTTTTCCTGATATCTCCTATTAGTGTGGTGGTTCCATCCGTATTCAGCTAAATTGGTTCCAAACACACTATATAGGAGTAGATAGAGAAATTTTTTTGGTCTTGCAGCGCTAGTGCACAGTGCTCTGCATCTGTACTGTTCACCGCTGTCTGCAAGGTCTGGTGTGTGAGTGCAGCTCACCCTGTAGTGTGTGCTTCAACCCCGTCTGGTTGTAGTGCACTCAGTGTGTGTCACTGCCTCATACATTGTCCTTTATTGCCAATTCATAATTTTTCCTGATATCTCCTATTAGTGTGGTGGTTCCATCCGTATTCAGCTAAATTGGTTCCAAACACACTATATAGGAGTAGATAGAGAAATTTTTTTGATCTTGCAGCGCTAGTGCACAGTGCTCTGCATCTGTACTGTTCACCGCTGTCTGCAAGGTCTGGTGTGTGAGTGCAGCTCACCCTGTAGTGTGTGCTTCAACCCCGTCTGGTTGTAGTGCACTCAGTGTGTGTCACTGCCTCATACATTGTCCTTTATTGCCAATTCATAATTTTTCCTGATATCTCCTATTAGTGCGGGGGTTCCATCCGTATTCAGCTAAATTGGTTCCAAACACACTATAAGGAGTAGATAGAGAAATTTTTTTGGTCTTGCAGCGCTAGTGCACAGTGCTCTGCATCTGTACTGTTCACCGCTGTCTGCAAGGTCTGGTGTGTGAGTGCAGCTCACCCTGTAGTGTGTGCTTCAACCCCGTCTGGTTGTAGTGCACTCAGTGTGTGTCACTGCCTCATACATTGTCCTTTATTGCCAATTCATAATTTTTCCTGATATCTCCTATTAGTGTGGTGGTTCCATCCGTATTCAGCTAAATTGGTTCCAAACACACTATATAGGAGTAGATAGAGAAATTTTTTTGGTCTTGCAGCGCTAGTGCACAGTGCTCTGCATCTGTACTGTTCACCGCTGTCTGCAAGGTCTGGAGTGTGAGTGCAGCTCACCCTGTAGTGTGTGCTTCAACCCCGTCTGGTTGTAGTGCACTCAGTGTGTGTCACTGCCTCATACATTGTCCTTTATTGCCAATTCATAATTTTTCCTGATATCTCCTATTATTGTGGTGGTTCCATCCGTATTCAGCTAAATTGGTTCCAAACACACCATATAGGAGTAGATAGAGAAATTTTTTTGGTCTTGCAGCGCTAGTGCACAGTGCTCTGCATCTGTACTGTTCACCGCTGTCTGCAAGGTCAGGTGTGTGAGTGCAGCTCACCCTGTAGTGTGTGCTTCAACCCCGTCTGGTTGTAGTGCACTCAGTGTGTGTCACTGCCTCATACATTGTCCTTTATTGCCAATTCATAATTTTTCCTGATATCTCCTATTAGTGTGGTGGTTCCATCCGTATTCAGCTAAATTGGTTCCAAACACACTATATAGGAGTAGATAGAAGAGCCTTTCTGCAGCATTGGGCCCTGCAGCCCCAGCCAGATTAGTATTAGCCTATTTTTTGCAGCCTCATCTATTGCATTGTAGGTTACCTTCCTACATTGTAATAGCTGCAAAAAGTTTGTGATACTATCGTTATTACATCTTTAGGCACATCCAGTGTCTTTTTGTGACAAAAAAAACCTAAATAAAGTTCACCAAACACTCCACTTTATAGTTGTGTAGGCCACATTAGCTCATATTAAAGTCTAGTCCACACTTTATAAAATTAGTGTTTCTTATACCTGTCAGCAGCTGTTCAGGAATAAGCACACTAAGCCCTTAGTACTTTTCTGCCTATCTTTATCAGTCTACCAAGATGAAGAAGGCAGGGAGTAAGGCATGTGGTCGTGGGCGTGGGCGTGGGCGTGGAGTTTCTGCAGGGAGAGGACGTGAGGATTCTGTGCCTGCAGGGAGAGGACGTGGGGATTCTGTGCCTGCTGCGGGCACCAATGACTCAGCATCCCCCAGTTTTACCAGGGAACAGTCCTTTATGCGCAGCTTTGTAGGAGCTAGCCGTACCCCACTGCTGCGCGAGGACCAAATTGAAGCCGTTGTCGGATGGATGGCAGCTAACGCATCGACTTCAATTAGTTCCAGATCCTCTCAGGTCCTGAGCACTGAAGAGCACCCATCTGTCTCTTCACTACCTGCCAAATTGCCCAGGCAGTCAGAGAGCCCTGGACAGGAGCAATCTCTACTTCTGTTCTCTGAATCTCTTGGCTTGGAAAGAGGGGGCCAGCCAAGCAGAATTCTAGAATTTGAAGAAGAGGTAGTATGCAGTGATGCGCAACCGTTTTGTCTCTCTGAATCTGAAGAGGCGGGTGGGCCAGTGCCTATGGTCAGCAGCACACCTCAGTACGCATCTGATGATGAGACTCAGGTGCCACTTTCTGGTGCGCACTGTGCTGTCGAGACTACCCAGGAGAAGCAGTTGTTTGAAGAGGGTGGTGTAGATGATGAGGTCCTTGACCCATCATGGTGTGAGGGACAGGAAGGTGGTGGGAGCAGCTCTGAGGAAGAGATCCCCCGAACGGCCCAAAAAGGAGGGAGAGGGAGGGGGCAGACTTGGTTGCCTGTAGCCTCCACTTCAGCACCCATTAGGAGCATGGCTCTTCCAAAATCCAAAGCGGGCGCTCCCAAGACTTGCAGTGCCTGGTCCTTTTTTGACACAGTTGCAGATGACATTTACTTTGTCAAATGCAAGCTGTGTAATCAGAAGGTGAAAAGAGGGAAAAGTGTCAGCAACCTCAATACCACAAATATGTGGAAACATGTGCGGACCAAGCACGTGGTGGAGTTACAAAAACACACTGAAGACCTAGGCCAACAAACAGCGCCACCTACCACCTCTTCAGCTCGTGTTGTAGCCTCTTCCTCCAGCTCACACACAGCTGGTTCGGCTTCCTCACAGGATCGCCATGGAAGAATCTCTGGCACTGTTGTACAGAGACACAGTGTAATTCCACCCACAGCACCACTTTCCCAGTCATCCTCACACTCCCAGGCCAGTGTACAGCCATCGTTAGCACAGGCATGGGAGAAAAGGCGCCCATACTCGGCAAACCACCCCCGAGCACAGGCTCTGAATGCTGGCATTGCTAAACTACTGGCCCTTGAAATGCTATCATTCAGGCTGGTGGAGACTGACACATTCCGTAACTTTATGGCATTGGCAGTCCCACAATACAACGTGCCCAGCCGCTTTTATTTCAGCAGGCAAGCCGTCCCTGCCCTGCAACATCATGTGGAGGGAAAAATTAAACATGCACTACAAAACGCTGTCAGTAGCAAGGTCCACCTGACCACCGATGCGTGGACCAGTAAGCATGGACAGGGACGATACCTTTCCCTCACTGCCCATTGGGTAAATGTTGTGGAGCCGGGTACAAATCTTGAGAGTGGCGCTGTACGTGTTCTGCCAACTCCAAAGATTGCAGGAATCCAGTCTGTACACATTGACTCCTCCTCATACTCCAGTCCCTCTGAATCAGCGCTGCAGGAGCCGTCACGGTCTACCTCCACATCGACCCGTGAACGGTTACCTGTTATGATGACCGATATGAGCACAGCCGTGGCCAAACGTCAACAGGCCGTAGTAAAATTAATTTCTTTGGGGAATCGAAGCCACACAGTGCAGGAGCTCTGGAATGCCATCAAGCAGCAGAGCGACGTGTGGTTTGTGCCAGCGAATCTCCAGCCAGGCATGGTAGTGTGTGACAATGGCCGAAATCTGGTGGCAGCTCTGGGCCTAGGCAACCTCACTCACATCCCATGTCTGGCACATGTGCTCAACTTGGATGTGCAGAGTTTTTTGAGGGACTATCCGGATCTTGATGCACTGCTTCACAAGGTCCGCATAGAGTGCGCTCACTTGCGGCGTTCCAGCAATGCAAGATCACGCATTGCAGCTCTGCAGCGCCGATTACGTCTTCCGGAACATCGCATCATATGTGACCTACCCACCAGGTGGAATTCAACGTTACATATGTTGGAGAGGTTGTGTGAGCAGCAGGCAGCAGTAATGGAGTACCAGCTGCAGCAGGCGCAAACAAGTCGCAGTGCGCGCCGTTCACACTTCACCACCACTGAGTGGGCCTCTATGAAGGACATTTGCCACGTTTTGCGTGCCTTCGATTATTCCACGCGGATGGCGAGTGCAGATGATGCACTAGTCAGCATGACTATCCCCCTTATCTGCCTGCTTGAAAAAACACTGCAAGCACTAAGGGACGAGGTTTTGGAAGAGGTGGAGGATGAGGAGTCACAAATGCCATCTGCTTCTCTACAGTCTGCGCAACGTGGTTCCTCACAAAGGCCTAGGCAGGGGACACTTTGTGAGGAGGATGAGGAGGAGTCAATGGATGAGGAAGACATCTGTCCAGAGGAGGGAGGTACACAATGCTCTAGTAGTCAGTATCTAGAGCGAGGGTGGGGTGATGCAGAGCAGGCAGAGATCACGCCTCAAGCAGAGGACAGTGTTTCTTGGCCAGTTGGCAGTCTGCAGCACATGGTTGATTTCATGCTGCAGTGCCTGAGAAACGACCGCCGCATCGCCCACATTCTCAACACGGCTGATTATTGGGTGTCCACCCTCCTAGATCCTCGCTACCAGGACAACTTACAAAGCCTCATAACACCGTTGAACCGGGAGCGTAAAATGCGGGAGTACCAAGACGCACTGGTGCATTCCATCATGTTCTCCATTCCAACCGAGAGCAGTGCTGCTAGTGCTTTACAAAGCAGCTCAGTGCGTCGAGGCAGTGGAGGAAGCTCTGCACAAAGAGGGAGCAGAAGCAGCGCCTCAGCACAAGGCAAGACCAGTATGGCCGAAATGTGGCAAAGTTTTGTGTCCCCGCCGCCACAAATGTCTACACCATCACAGACGGCTCCAGTCAGCAGGAGGCAACGTTTCCGTCAGATGGTGACAGACTACATGTCTTGCCCTCTTAGTGTACTCCCAGATGGCTCTTCTTCCTTCAAGTTTTGGGTCTGTAAGCTGGATACATGGCCAGAGCTTAGTCAGTATGCATTGGAGGTGCTAGCTTGCCCTGCTGCTAGTGTATTATCGGAACGCGTCTTTAGTGCCGCAGGTGGTGTACTAACAGACCGTCGCATGCGACTATCCTCCAATAACGTTGACCGGCTTACTTTTCTCAAAATGAACAAGGCCTGGATCTCTCATGAATTTGCCAGTCCTCTTCCAGAATAAATAATTGGTTGGCAACAGTATCCAGGTCTCCTGTTCTGTTCATGTTTCTACCACCTGAACTGTAATGCCTGAGCTCCAACACCGCCAGTTGGCGCTCGGAAGTGCCGTCTGCACAGTCAACACTTGCTGCCGTGTTATTGGGGTTCAGTAACGTCAGCTGTTCCCCTGCTGTGCGGACGGCAATTTCTCCTGCTCTGTCCACATTCTCACTACTACAGATTTGAAAGTTTCTCCAATTACACCTCTGGCTCCTCTGTTTTCAGCATTATCCCTGAGCTCCAACACCGCCAGCTGGCGCTCGGAAGTGCCGCCTGCACAGTCAACACTTGCTGCCGTGTTATTGGGGTTCAGTAACGTCAGCTGTTCCCCTGCTGTGCGGACGGCAATTTCTCCTGCTCTGTCCACATTCTCACTACTACAGATTTGAAAGTTTCTCCAATTACACCTCTGGCTCCTCTGTTTTCAGTATTATCCCTGAGCTCCAACACCGCCAGTTGGCGCTCGGAAGTACCGTCTGCACAGTCAACACTTGCTGCCGTGTTATTGGGGTTCAGTAACGTCAGCTGTTCCCCTGCTGTGCGGACGGCAATTTCTCCTGCTCTGTCCACATTCTCACTACTACAGATTTGAAAGCTTCTCCAATTACACCTCTGGCTCCTCTGTTTTCAGTATTATCCCTGAGCTCCAACACCGCCAGTTGGCGCTCGGAAGTGCCGTCTGCACAGTCAACACTTGCTGCCGTGTTATTGGGGTTCAGTAACGTCAGCTGATCCCCAGCTGTGTGTCCGGCAAATTCTCCTGCTTTGTCCACATCCACTGTACTACGGATTTAAAACCTCCTCCAAATACACCTCTGGCTCCTCCGTTTTTAGTATTTACCCTGGGCTCCAATACCGCTAGTTGCTGCTCAGAAGTGCCGTCTGCACAGTCAACGCTTGCTCCAGTGTTATTGGGGTTCAGTAACGTCAGCTAATCCCCAGCTGTGTGTGCGGCAAATTCTCCTGCTTTGTCCACATCCACTGTACTACGGATTTAAAACCTCCTCCAAATACATCTCTGGCTCCTCCGTTTTTAGTATTTACCCTGGGCTCCAATACCGCTAGTTGCTGCTCAGAAGTGCCGTCTGCACAGTCAACGCTTGCTCCAGTGTTATTGGGGTTCAGTAACGTCAGCTGATCCCCAGCTGTGTGTCCGGCAAATTCTCCTGCTTTGTCCACATCCACTGTACTAAGGATTTAAAACCTCCTCCAAATACACCTCTGGCTCCTCTGTTTTTAGTATTTACCCTGGGCTCCAATACCGCTAGTTGCTGCTCAGAAGTGCCGTCTGCACAGTCAACGCTTGCTCCAGTGTTATTGGGGTTCAGTAACGTCAGCTGATCCCCAGCTGTGTGTCCGGCAAATTCTCCTGCTTTGTCCACATCCACTGTACTACGGATTTAAAACCTCCTCCAAATACACCTCTGGCTCCTCCGTTTTTAGTATTTACCCTGGGCTCCAATACCGCTCGTTGCTGCTCAGAAGTGCCGTCTGCACAGTCAACGCTTGCTCCAGTGTTATTTGGGTTCAGTAACGTCAGCTGATCCCCAGCTGTGTGTCCGGCAAATTCTCCTGCTTTGTCCACATCCACTGTACTACGGATTTAAAACCTCCTCCAAATACACCTCTGGCTCCTCCGTTTTTAGTATTTACCCTGGGCACCAATACCGCTAGTTGCTGCTCAGAAGTGCCGTCTGCACAGTCAACGCTTGCTCCAGTGTTATTGGGGTTCAGTAACGTCAGCTGATCCCCAGCTGTGTGTCCGGCAAATTCTCCTGCTTTGTCCACATCCACTGTACTACGTATTTAAAACTTGCTCCAATTACACCTCTGGCTCCTCCGTTTTTAGTATTTACCCTGGGTTCCAGCACCGCCAGCTGGTTCTCGGCAGTTCCATTTGCTCTTGTACCTTCTACTACCCATCCGGGTTCCAGTACCGTCAGCTGATTCTCGGCAGTGCCTTTGGATTAGGTGCCTCCTTCTCGGTATCCAAGTTCCACCAACGTCTGCTGGTCCTTGGTAGTGCTTTCTGGCACAGGTACCTCCTGCTTAGTAACCGAGTTCCAGTACCGTCAGCTGGTGTTCGGCAGTTCCATTGGCTCTTGTACCTTCTGCTACCCATCCGGGTTCCAGTACCGTCAGCTGGTCCTCGGTAGTTCCATTTGCTCTTGTACCTTCTACTACCCATCCAGGTTCCAGTACCGTCAGCTGGTTCTCGACAGTGACTTTGGCATGGGTACTCCCTCCTGCCCAGCCTGGTTCCAGCATGCCAGCTGTTTCCGGGTAGTGTCAACGTCACTTTGCCTCCAATGCGTTGTCCTGTCGTGTTGCAGTCGGGTTAGCCGACTCTATGGTGCCTGCAGTTTAGGTGACTCCTATGTGGGCTGCGGGATCTGGCAATGAAGGCTGGTTCCATAGTGCCAATAGGACAAGCACCCCCTGTAGGACTGTGGGTTTTGGTAACTGTGGCCAGCTCGCGGCCTTGAACTTTTTTTTACATGGGTACCTTCTGCTACCCATCCGGGTTCCAGTACCGTCAGCTGGTTCTCGGCAGTGCCTTTGGATTAGGTGCCTCCTTCTCGGTATCCAAGTTCCACCAACGTCTGCTGGTCCTTGGTAGTGCTTTCTGGCACAGGTACCTCCTGCTTAGTAACCAAGTTCCAGTACCGTCAGCTGGTGTTCGGCAGTTCCATTGGCTCTTGTACCTTCTGCTACCCATCCGGGTTCCAGTACCGTCAGCTGGTCCTCGGTAGTTCCATTTGCTCTTGTACTTTCTACTACCCATCCGGGTTCCAGTACCGTCAGCTGGTTTTCGGCAGTGACTTTGGCACGGGTACTCCCTCCTGCCCAGCCTGGTTCCAGCACGCCAGCTGTTTCCGGGTAGTGTCAACGTCACTTTGCCTCCAATGCGTTGTCCTGTCGTGTTGCGGTCGGGTTAGCCGACTCTATGGTGCCTGCAGTTTAGGTGACTCCTATGTGGGCTGCGGGATCTGGCAATGAAGGCCGGTTCCATAGTGCCAATAGGACAAGCACCCCCTGTAGGACTGTGGGTTTTGGTAACTGCGGCCGGCTCGCGGCTTTGAACTTTTTTTTACATGGGTACCTTCTGCTACCCATCCGGGTTCCAGTACCGTCAGCTGGTTCTCGGCAGTGCCTTTGGATTAGGTGCCTCCTTCTCGGTATCCAAGTTCCACCAACGTCTGCTGGTCCTTGGTAGTGCTTTCTGGCACAGGTACCTCCTGCTTAGTAACCGAGTTCCAGTACCGTCAGCTGGTCTTCGGCAGTTCCATTGGCTCTTGTACCTTCTGCTACCCATCCGGGTTCCAGTACCGTCAGCTGGTCCTCGGTAGTTCCTCAGCTTTCTTGTACCTTCTGCTACATTTCCAAGTTCAAGCTTTTTGAAATGGTTCTTGGTAATCACTCTAGATCTCCCTGACGAGGACCCTGAAGACGAGGACCCTGAAGACCAACCCTAAGAAGACGAGGACCCCGAAGACGACAACCCTGAAGACGAGGACCCTGAAGACCACCCCGAAGAAGACGAGGACCCTGAAGACCACCCTGAAGAAGACGAGGACCCTGAAGACCACCCCGAAGAAGACGAGGACCCCGAAGACGAGGACCCAGAAGACCAACCCAAAGAAGACGAGGACCCCGAAGTCAAGGACCCCCGAAGACGACGACCCTGAAGACCACCCCGAAGAAGACCAAGAAGATGACCCTGAAGAAGTTGACCAAGAGGACAAAGAAGAGAAGACAAGCACCAAGATGCAGAAGAACAAGAGACAGAAAACCAAGAAGCAGAAATACAAGAAGCTGCAGAACAAAAAGCGGAAAAACATTAAGCATAAGACTAAAAATCAGAGCAAAAGATAATATCTAAATTATAAGCAGAAGATGACTAAGCAGTGTATGGGGGTGAGTCCGTTCCTCCTCGTGGTGCCCCTGGAAAAGACCTGCTACTGCAGGCCAAACTGAACGCGGACAAATCCTGTTGTAAATCTTTTGTGACGGGCAGAACGAAAGGTGTAATGTCCAACCTTTTAGAGATAACAACTACAGGAATGCCTGCCACAAATAAGAATATGATGAAGAAGAAGAAGATGAAGAAGATGAAGAAGTAGAATATGAAGAATGTAAAAAAAAAAGAATAATACGAAGAAGGTGAAGAAGAAGAAGAAGATGAAGAAGAAGTGGATGAAAAAGATGCTGATGCTGAGGATGATGAAGGAGAAAGTGTGGGAGAAGTAAAAAAGAAGGTGAAGAGCATGGAAGTAGTGAAACATAAATATCTGACAAAATATAAAAATACTTAACATAGTCAATATTTCCGTAACTCAGAACGTCTTAAAAAAAATATTAATTCCTGCTATTCCATTTGATTGGGCTAAACCTCTATGCCTTTATTGTCTCCCCCACCTCCCCCAATACATTCTACATTATTCTTAGTTGTTTTCCTTCATGTAGAATTAACCTACAAGGAAAGAAAGGGTTTATTTTCATTCCGATATTTCTGTCCCATTGACTTGCATTGGTTTCCGGTATCGGAATCGGCGATATCCGATACTTTTTCGGTATCGGTCTGATCCAATCCGATCCGATATTTCCCGATATCGGAAGGTATCGCTCAACACTAGTCGTGAGGTGTGATTTGGAGAGTAAGGAGGAAAGTTGATCTTCAGAAATGGTGGAGAAGGTAGTTTTGGAGGAAGAGGGCTGAGTAGGTGTGGGGAGGGGCTGTGGGGGCTTTAGGCAAAAGCTTTGTCTGATGGTGTCAATCTTCTGCTTGAAGAATGAGGCAAAGTCTTCGGCTGAAATAAGAGGAGAAGGAGGAGGCAATGGGGGACAGAGGAGAGAATTGAAGGTGTTGAATAGTTGTTTGGGGTTTTGAGACAGGGAGGATATGAGAGATGTGAAGTATGTTACAAATATTTCTACAAGTAGCCCCAGGTATCAGGGGCCAGGGATAACTATTTTTTTGATCTTAATCCTGATTATTTGGTTAAAAAGCAATCCAGAGAACACCGTTTTTCTGCTCCATTTGCTTGTTGCCACAGCAGAACACAGCCATATTCTACCCATATTATAGCGATAAAAATCCAGACATTTGTAGTGATCGTGAAAAATATTGGCCTCCATTTAAATTTTGTTGCAGTGTGTCAGTGAAGTTATTGACACCAGGTCACTTTGAAAAATAGTAACCTACAGGCCAGCTATTTAAAACTGTGGTTTTCCGTCACACGTATCACATACAAGTTCGCTCCAAATTCAGCCATTTTTGGCCCCCATGTAAATTTTGTTACAGTGTGTCAGTGAAGTTATTGACACCAGGTCGCTGTGAAAAATAATAACCTACAGACCAGCTATTTAAAACTGTGATTTTCCGTCACACGTATCACATACAAGTGCGCTACAAATTCAGCCATTTCAGGCCCCTAATCCCCCCTCCCTTGTCATCGCCCTAGTCAGATTACATTTTTTTTTCTTTTATAATTTTTATTTCTTCTTTGACATTAGCTAGCATTAAGTTTAGGATTAAGGGTTAAGGGTTAGAGTTTCTTCAAAAGATAAAATATGTATATACTTATATGAAAAAATAAAAAGTATGACTACTGTTACATTAGGTTTAGGTTTACTAGTTTTAGATTAGATTAGGGTTTTTTTTGTTATGCATTCATATAAAATACAATAATGGCCCATAGAATATTCACTGCGGAGCAAGAATACACCCTGTATGTAAGCAGAACTGTTTTCAGCTAGTGATGACTCCTCTTCCTCCATGTGAACCCACTGTCCGATGGTAGGGGAGTCAGTTGCCTCTGCTGAAACTTCAGCGGAAGGGCCAATTCTGCAATCCCCCCTCCATTGTGGTTTTCCTACAATGCATTTTCCTCTCAAATTCCTCCATTTCTAGCAACCCTTGGAATAAAAGTATATGTCACCATTTTTAATCCCTTTTTACCCAAGAAGTCCAACAATTATTTGCCCACCAAACAAATGTATATGCCCGACAATACATTTCCCAAAAACAAACATCCTTCCATTCATGGATTAACAAAAATGTTATTGAAATAAAAAAAATTGGGGGCCATTAACATCAACATGGGTTTAGTAAAAAAAAAAAAGACTCTCCGTTCCTACTTAACAAAATCTGCACTCCTGTATTTGCAGCTGTCATGACCCAAGCCTGTTATAAAACCATAAAGAGATTTTTTCATTTTAGTGTCAATTAAGCCCCCTAGAAATGACCACAACCATGATCACTTTAGTAAATTGAGACTCCTAATTTCCCCCCTAAGGCATTCATTTTTAAATTCCTATATCCCTGAGCAAAATGTTGCAGTTGACTTGTCCCTTGTGAGTTTGAAGGGCCGTCTGTCATTCGGCCAATTCATCCTCTCCAAGCCAGCCAAATACAGTATGAAATTACATAAAATGTGCGAGGGCACCTTTCTAATATACGAAGGTGGGCACAGCAAAATAAACCCTCCAAACTGCCACCAGACAA
The DNA here is from genome assembly GCF_046119375.1 of Phyllobates terribilis. Lineage (NCBI taxonomy): Eukaryota > Metazoa > Chordata > Amphibia > Anura > Dendrobatidae > Phyllobates > Phyllobates terribilis. Next base: position 365,743,137 of record NW_027362762.1, on the reverse strand, counting down.
TTGGCATCTTGGGTATAATTGTCTGGGAGCTAATGACACTCTTTCTACATAAAGGGTACCATGTGTATACTGACAATTATTACACAAGTATTCCCCTACATGAATCCTTCCATGCTGTAAATACAGTGGCCTGTGGGACAGTCAGAAAAAAACGAGTAGGTTTTCCCTCACAGTTGGTGTCCAGACGTTTGGAGAAGGGGGCGTCATTCTCACTGGCAGATAACCAACTTCTTGCAGTGAAATGGATTGACAGAAAAGACGTATACATGCTTATCGCACTGCATGTGGACAACACAGTAACAGTAAGAGACAGGGGCACCATCAGGGACAAAAAAAGACAAAAAGACAGTCTGTATAGCAGACTATATTAAATTTATGGGAGGCACTGACCTGTTAGACTAGGTGCTTCAACCATATTTGATGAAGTGAAAGACCAGGGCCTGGAATAAAAAGGTAGCAATCTACCTCATGCAGATTGCTACCTACAACTGTTTTGTTCTGTACAAAAAGTCTCAAGGAGCACTCCCTTTCCTCCTGTTCCAGGAGAAAATTGTTGAGTGTCTCCTATTTGACTCAACAGCACAGGTTGTAGCCTTTCGAGTCTGAGGATGTCCGGAGACTTCAAAGTGCCATTTTACTTGCCCCATCCCTGCCATTTCCATCCAAAATTATCCCCCAAAACAATGCCGGGTTTGTAGGAAGCATGGTAGAAGGAATGATTCTGGGTATTATTAGTGCCCTATGTGCCCATCACAACCAGACTTTGAACCTCTTCCTGTTTTGAGACCTACCACACATCTAATAATTATTAAATTGTCATGAATTAAACCAAATTGTGTGGTGGGATCTTTTTTTTTTCAAATAATTTATATTTTTGGCTTAGTGGGCCCCAATAGAGAGTAATTTTTATGGGACAAGTAATGAAGAGAATATTTTCATCAGTAAAACATATTTTACCCCATTTTAACAATTAATTCCAGGCTGCGATCATCACATACCAAACTATTATTTAGACAAATTCTCATCCACATGCCCATGTCTGTATAATTCAGAATGTGGACCCCACAAATGTTCTTGAAAAGTCAGGTCATCTGACAATTCCAGACCAGGACATGATTACTCACAAACATTTTTGACCATTTATCTTAATTTGACTGTTTTTACGTCTTTGTCTTGCTTCACAAAACTCTTCATTCATATTACTCATATATTATTTATTATGGTGATACCTGCATAATAATTTTATTGGAGAATCTCTATGATGCTGTTCCATATTTATACACTGTGGGCTTTAATGCTTGGTGCTTGCTGAACTTCCTACACCAGAAAATACTTCTAAAATTCTGTAGGTGACTGGTTGTTTTGTGCACATAATGGTTCCTACCTTGGTGGGCAGAAGCATATTATGGTGTACCACATCGCTTGGCACTTTCGTCCCTTATATTGGGACTGGTGGAGCTAAACAGGCGTTGTACAACCAGTCTCATTGAAAGATATACCTGTCAGCCTATCGCTGCTGGTGCTCTTTTATCTTTGGAAAAAACTTAGGGTTGCCACTTAGTTGGCTACATTTTCCTCCATATTTTGAACATTTTGACTTTCACTGCAGAACAGTTCATTTTTTCTGCTATAATATAAGCAATTGCGAGACAACTGTTTTGTTAGCAAGACCAAGTTTATAATCCGCAAACCCTTAGCGAGTATTAATTCCTTGAAGGATTTTTTTTGTTTGTTAGCTCAATTTCTTTGTAACTTTGAATGTATCCTGGAACTCTTTCAATTTTACCCTGAAGACCAAATAGTGTACCATCTATTATAGGCATAGCCTTGTGTCCAGTGCTCACATTGGTGCCATATTGGATGTATATCTGAACAATGAAAAACTAGAGGAATAACATTTGAGGTTTGTTTCTCAGAATATACAAAAAGATTCATAAAAGTGAAAAAATGCAAATTGTAATTTTTCAAATTTCTGTTGGATCAACTGCATAAAAATGGTGGTATCAAACTACTTACTACCTCCTAAGATAAATACATTAGAGGGTATAAATAAAAAAAAAATGTTTATGGGGGTTTTCTGTTATTCTTGAACCCCACGGGTTCTGTAAATTTGACAATTTATTTCAAATAGAGCTAAATTTGTGTTCCAAATTGTCAAAACAGAACTTTTTAACTACATGTGAGATATCACCATGATCATGAGAAAGTGGGTAACAAACTGTGGGGTCACCTTTGATGTTACCTCTTGTAAAGAGAAAACTTTAGGGCTAAATCAACAGTTTTGTAAAAAAAATGAAAAATTTCAATATGGCAACCTAATGTTCTCAAATTCTGGGTAGTGTTGATGAGTTTGAAATATTCACTATAACCCTGGATTAAATCCTTGAGGGATGTAGTTTCCAAAATGGACTAACTTATGAAGAGTTTCTGCTATTTAGGCACCTTAGGTGCCCTGCAAATGCAACATGATGCCCACAATCTATTTCAGCCAAATTTGTGTTCCAAATTTTAAATGGTTCTCCTTCCCTTCCAAGCCCTGCCATTTGTCCAAACAGAAGTTTATGACCATATGTGAGAAATCAGTGCACTCACAAGAAACTGGGTAACATATTTTGGGGTCCATTTGATCATGCTATCCCTTGTAAAAGTGAAAAGATTGGGGCTAAAGTAACATTTTAGAGGAAAAATTACAATTTTTTTTTTTCATTCCACTCTTCATTAATTCCTTTGTGAACGTTAGCGAAGAGATTTAGCTCACCCTTGATGGAAACTATCAGTGAGTTTCAGTGGAGAGAAGCATGTGATCGCATCTCTCCCAGACATCAGGTGAAAGTGCAGGAAGGAAAAAGATCCAGCTTCAATCGGTAAAAATAGACATCTTTATTTAATCATTTAAAATATTTGCGGCATTTTTGTAATACACCTAGGTAAAGGTGTGGTTGGGAATAAAGGATGTAAAGAAATCTGATGCATTTCAAACACCTGGTGTGTTCTTACACTCAGTCTAAAAGAGGTAAGAGCAGGAGAGTTGGGATTTTGAAGTTGCAATGTGATTAGCATAGTTAGTTAATTAGAAACCACGTGAGCATAACAATAGTTAAAACTTGTAAAAAGACAAACAAATGAGAAATAAATGAAATATTAATAACACCTAATGTTGGGTTTGGTTGTAACTCGTTATCCACAACCACACCTATGTCTAGGTATATCACAGCAATGCCGCAAATATTTTAAATGATTAAATAAAAATGTTTAATTTTACGGATTGAAGTTGGATCTTTTTTCTTCCTGTCCATTAATTCCTTTGTTGCACTTGAAGGGTTAAAAAATTTCTGTCAGCAGTTTTGAAATACTTGAGGAGTGTGTTTTTTTTAAATGGCATCACTTTTGGGTAATTTCCAATATATAGGCCCCTCAAAGTCCATTTAAATCTGAAAATGTCCCTAAAGAAACAGGTTTTATAAATTTCTTGAAAAAATTAGAAATTGCTGCTAAAGTTTTAACCCTTTTAAACCTAACGTATACAGACATATAGGAAATGTTATTTAATAATTCATTTGTACAGAATGCTTAACTGGTTTAAGGATATAAAAATTAAAAGTTTGAAAATATCAACGTTTTCAAAATGTTTGCCAAAGTTCTGATATTTTTACAAATAAATGCTAAAAAGATTGTCCTAAATTTACCACTTATATAAAGTACAATGTGTCCCGTAAAAACAATTTCACTGTGATATGCTGAAGGATTCCAGAGTTATTACCACATAAAGTGACACTGATCAGATTGAAAAAATTTGGCCTGGTCATTAAGGTCAAAATTGGCTTGGTCCCTAAAGGTAAATTTTATGTTCTTTTCTGTGTGTGTTTTTTTAAATTTACTGTAGGGACTGACAAGAGACAATGAGGACCCTTGACATGAGTGGCGAGCCCGCATATTTTGGCCAAAATATCAACCAATACCACATGCATTTTATACATCTTTTTCATCTTTATTGCTCACGTTTTATCTTCTGTGTATTAAGAATTAAATATCAAAGTCTTGCTCTTATTTTAACACTCAAGGTGTTTTTTTTCCTTGAAGCATAAATAAAAAAATAGTCCATTGATGAAATTAGAACCATTTCACATTTTGACAATAAAAAGAAGATAAAAGCCGGTTTGAGAAATATGGATATAGTAATTTCCATTTTATGTACAGCACTGTACAAAAGTTTTAGGCAGGTGTGGAAAAAATGCTACAAAGTAAGAATGCTTTTTTAAAACCAAAGAAAATTGAAGTTTTACTAGTTTATTTTTATCAATTAGTAAAATGCAAAGGGAATGATGTAAAGAGAATTTTAAATCAAATCAATATTTTTCTTCAGATAGTATTAAAAGGGTTTTCCCACGAACAAAAACATTTTTTAATCAATACATCTTGGAGTAATAATAAGTTCCACAATTTGATGCATTTAAATAAAATACTCCTGTGCTGAGATAATCTTATATATGTGCCCCTGCTGTGTACTGTGTAATGGTTGTGTCTCATTGTGCAGGAATAGAGTCTGATCATACCACAGCTCCTGGACAGAGGAGGAAGTTAAAACGTATGCAGACGTTACAGCATGGGATCACAGCTTATTCATTTTGTGAGGTAAAGCATTTCCCTGCCTGTTTTTAAACAATGTTTTACCTCAAAGAAAGTATCAGCTGCGATCCCATGCTGCAATGTCTATATACTCCTTTGCGTCCTCCCCTGCCCAGGAGATGTGGTATGATCAGACCATGTTTCAGCATGGTTAGACACAGCCATTACATAATACATAGCAGGGGCACATTTTAAGATTATCTCAGCACAGGAACATTTTATTTAAACACATCCAATTGTGGAAATTATTATTATTCCAAGGTCTATTGATTAAAATGAACTTTTGTTCATGGGACAACCCCTTTAAGTATTCTAGGCACAGGGATTTTGTAGGATTGAAGTCAGGGATATGAGTAACCAATTATGCAAACATAATTTTTCTATGTAGTTTGAAACACAGTAATTAACTGAAACAGAAACAGATGTGTAGGAGACTAAAAACTGGATGAGAAACAGCCAAACTGTGATACAAAGATGGGATTGTGGAAGAAGGTCTCATGACACAAGACATTCTCCATGACAAGACTGAGTACAGTGACAAGACACAAGTTAGTTTTACTGTATCAGCAAGTTCTCTTTCAGGTAAAGATTTCAACGCAGATTGGAGTTTCAGGATGTGTTTTTAATGCGCATTTGAAAAAAAAAACATTAAATGGTCAACCTTGAGGACAGTGATGTAGTGGTCGGGGAAGAACATTTACTGTAGCAGATAAAAGACACATCAATTTTGCTTACCTTGAAAATCAGAAAATATCCTGCAGTGCCATCAGCTCCAATCTATCAGCAAATGTCCTTCATGAAAAAATTGTGGCCAAAAAAGCTATACCTTCAAGATGGAAAAAAGGTAAAGCAAGTCAACAATGCACAAAAACATAGGAACTGATGAGCATAAAAATGGCAAAAAACACTCTGGACTTTGAAATATTTGGCAGTAACAGAAGGCAGTTTGTTCATTAAAGGATTGAAAAACAGTATACTAATGAGTGTCTACAGACAGCAGTGAAGCATAGTGAAGGTTACTTGAACAACTATAAATACACAGCCAATGACATTAAGAACTATCTTCTGCATAAAGAAGAACAAGAAGTCCTGGAAGTGATGACATGGCCCCCACAGAGCCCTGATTTCAAGATCACCAAGTCTATCTGGGATTACATGGAGAGATAGAAAGATTGGCGCAGGCCTACATTTTCTGAAGATCTGGGATTTGTTCTCTATGATGTTTTGAACAATGTTCCTTCAGAATTTCTTCAAAAACTCTGTGCAAGTGTGCCTTGAAGAATTAATTCTGTTTTGAAGGCAAAGGGTGGTTGCAACCAAATATTTACTTGATTTAGATTTCTCTTTTGTTCCTTTATTTAGCATTTTATTTATAGTTAAAAGTAAACTATTAATGCTTCTATTTCTTCTAACATCAATGAAAAGATTCTGTAAAACTTTAAATGATTGGATTTGTATGTTGTCTAATGTGAGAATGGTAATATGGCAACTGTGGTAATCACCTAAATTTTTTTGTTTCTTCTTCTCTAGGGCTATTTAGTTTAACAAGTAAATGAATATATTATTTGATTTATTCCAACATGTAAATATTCTGTATAACTGGGATGACAGGAACTTGAGATGTGCTTAGAGATGAGTGGGTCAATCCAAGGAGGATGAAATTTGAGAATAATTTCCCGAAATCTGCGGTTTCATGTGCATTCAAACATTTTGAGATTCGATTAAAAAAGATAAATAAATAACATGCTCGAAACCATTTTCCACACTGGGGAAGCATCAGAGGGTAGGCAAACATAATTTTGCGTTACCGGGCGGGCCTCCCATAATGCCCTATGGAAATGGCATCAAGGAGATTATCATACCTTGTACAGTGAAGGTCAGTATCTGGGCCACCTGAGATCTCCAATTCCCAGTGGAGCACAGTTGTTTTCCATCTTCAGAGTAACTTGGTAATTCTCACTCTCTACTGTACAGTGTAAGCTCTTATGATCAGCAGGGTCTTCTCTCTCTCTCCTCTCCTCTACTTGTATTTTACATGCAATTACAAGCATGGTATTGAGATCCACGCAAATTTATTCGCCACAAATCAAATTTGGGGGAAATTTTGTCGAAGATAGCAAATTCGAATTTCAAAAGATCTGATAATCTCTAGATGTACTTATTCACAGCAAAGCATTAAACATGTCTCATACTTGACTTTCTCTAATTTAGGAACCTTTATAGCATTTTACACAATGTGAATTCTGGCACCCTCTGACACTTGACTCATGCCTATCTATGGTTGCTGCTCAATACACTTATGGGTGCAGCGAGAAGTGGTCATGCACAGGCAGAAGCCAGGTATCGGAGTGTGCCTGCAGTGTGCCATAACTGTAGAAAAAAAGACATGAACTTCACATCTAAAAACCATACTTTGATCTATTGCTGCTAAACAAAAAATTACAAAACTGAACATGAGGTTCTTAGTTTGAATTTCTTTAGAAGAGTGCTACCGCAGCCACATTGTCTGCACTCCCTCACTGTCACTATGAGAGCACCTCCAAACTCAACTAATGTTAGAGCACAGATGCAGACAGGAGACACAGCCTTCGCTCTTGGATTTGGAAACATGTCAATCACTATAAGATACCGAATTTATTATGCAAATAGGAAGGCGTGGCAGTACACCAAGGCATAGGTCATACCAAGGGTACACAGAAGTGCCCTGAGTTGCATATCAAATAAAATTTGATTTTTAATTAAATATTAAGTTAAGCTAAACATGCCTATTATGATTTAAATAGGTGCTGGCCCCCCTATATAAATGTTTAAGAGGTTTTATTGCTATTTTGGGGGTGACAGATGCCCTTTTTTTTCTACGTGATATACTGCATCACATAGGGTTCATTATCTAGACCTTCCCTGTTTCTTCTGCTTCCCTTTGTGGAGATGTAGTCATCTGAATAGCTTCCTAGACAACTTGTGATCATTAAAATGGTTCAATAAAATAAATATAATAACACATTTCATGTATATTTAGAGGGATCTAGAATTCTGAACTTAATCCTGAATGCATGATTGTGTGCACGATCATAATGCTTTTATCATTACCACTCTCTTTCAGTCAAGCATAAATCTCAATTTTTCTCTTTTTGCTTTCCTATTTTAGATATGATCTAAAAGATGTTTTTATGTCATCCTACCCAGTAAAAATAGTAATGATTCTGTATGTATAATACAGTAATGTACATAGATACAGTACAATAATGTATACAGCTCTTTATACAGTATATACCAGTTTGACATCCCTGCGGATATATGATGTCACAATGAACTGCAAAATTACCTCAATGAACAGTCCTGTGGGCCAGTGAAAATCCATACCAACTCAGGTTTTGAAAGCTGAAATATCAAGATATAAGGAGAGGAGAATTAATACTGCTAACTTTTTGAACACATTATTTATCTTTTATTGTCTGTTGTTGCCTAGATGTTAGCTTGTAAATCCAAACCCAACCTTAACCTATAAAAAAAGAAGACTCTTGGAATGATATGCTGCAAAAATGGAATGCCATGCAAAAACACAAAGGGCTCTCTAGACCTAACAGGAAATTGTTTTATGATGGCACAGGATGATCCCTGAAAGAGAAGGTGACTTTGTGTCCTCCACAGGAAATTGCAAAGTCCTAATTTTTGGCCACTGGAGTACCACTATGATAGAGCATGGTATGGACATCTAGAATGATCTTTGCACTGATTTTAACAAAATATTAATAAAAAGTGCCACAAATAGCTACAGTGGAGGAAGAAATATTTCTAATTTAGCTTTACTGCACTCCAAAAGACCTATGGGGAGGGCATAGATGTAGGCTTAAAGGGAATCTGTCACCAGGTTTTGCAACCCAATCTGAGATCAGCATAATGTAGGGGCAGAGACTTTTTCGAGTCTAACAATGTGTCACTTACTGGGTTGCTTGCTGTCATTTTGATAAAATCAGTTTTATCTGCCGCAGATCTTCCAGTTCCCTGAGTGCTGTTTTTTTTTTTTACCCAGCCCACACCACTAATTAACAGCTTTCTGTGTACACTGTGCATTGAGAGAAAGCTGCAAAACTGTGCTGGGGTTATACAGAGCTCATGAATATGGCATGGCAGCAGGTTTACTAATCCTATAATGATATTCTCCTGTTGATAAACAGTGATTTTATAAAAAAAAATGCAGTAAGCAACCCAGTGAGTGACATATCCCTGAAACTCAGCATCTCTGTCTCTACAACATGCTGCTCTAAGATTACGTGGCAAGAACCTAGTGAGAGTTTCCTTTTAAAATGGCACCTTCATGCCTTTGATTAACGCATAAATTGTGCTAGGTGGGCTTAATCTGTATATATAGGTTTCAATAATTGTATAATTTGTGGTTCCTAATATATTTTTCCCAATAGTGCAAAAAATATCCTCTGAATAGAGAATTACATTACATAGTTTTCCTGATAAGAGCAGTTATAGGTTATTTTAACAAAGTTTCAAATATTAAAGCTATTTTACTAATAGTAGTGTATGAGGAGATTGTACTATTTGTAACTTCTGAAATAAGAGATTTGACTTACAGTAAGATTTGACATAACCAGAAAGAATAAAAGCGACATTTTAATCACTGATTAGCTCTTATTGCAGGGGAAAGCAGATGGCTAGTCTTCATTTCTTCTGCAATGACTCTACCCAAGAAATGACCCATTAAACAACTCTCATTGATTTCAATGTGATCTCTGGGTAATACAGGAACAAGACAGGAACTCCAGATGTAGACAAAGTTTGCAGAACCTCTTGCTCTGCTCAATTAACCTCCATTATGATTATTTTGGGCTGTCTTTGGGCAAGACTAAAAGTCCATTACTTTTGCTTTGGAGCACAACTAACCTACACTGAAATGGCCCAGGATTAGAGTTTACTCAAATACCATCCAATTAAACAAGTTAGAGGCCAGTGAACCCTTGAATACAGCAGTAAAGACCTTATAGCAAATGGAAAAGATAGATAAAATATCAATGTCAGTGCAAGTACAGTTTGTGAAGACAACCAAGAGCAGCAAGAATGATACTTGCCATTTTCTTATTATTCCTCTGTGATAATTCAAATCTATTAAACGCTAAGATGCCATCATCTATTCTGAGTTTGGCACTTCAAGGGGTTTTACAGAGCGAGAGGGCTCCGTGATTTTCCTTGGTCAGCCAAGTACCGAATTAATTCTGCTTTAGTTTGTTGTTGCATGCAGAAGCATCTGACATAATACAGACAGCAATAGAATAGTAGCAATAGCAATGTATTACTAAATAAAAGGATCACTGAGTCAAATCCCCTAGTAAGACACAAAGAAATGTAAAAAATATCAAATAATATGTATCTGTATGTCTGCAACAAAGCATTAAATGATACCTCTGTTCCAGCTCTTTTACACCACTAAGCAGATATTTACACCAAGCCTACATACATATTTAGTCAGTGCTTAAAAGGAATCTGTCAGTAAGTTTAACCCCCACAATCCGCATATATGGTCATGCAGGTCTCTGAAATATAAATTCCTCAACACCTTTATATTTTCTATCTTTTGCTGCATTCCTAAGAAATTAACATTGTAATTAGTGATGAGTGAGTATGTTCTGTTAACCCTTTCAGCGAGCATGCTCGGGTGCTCGCCAAGTATCTTCAGCGTGCTCGGGTGTTATGTTTCAGTCACTCCGTGTTCATGATTTGTGACTGTTTGACATGTGAAGAATGCCTAAGAAACAGGCATTCCTCACATGTATTAAAGCTGTCAAACAGTCGCAAATCGTGAGCATGGAGTGACTGAAACATAACACCCGAGAACGCTGAAGATACTTGGAAAACACCCGCGCATGCTCATAAATCTCGAGTAACGAGCATGCTCGCTCATCACCAATTGTAATCTGTACATATGTGAGGTGTTTAGTGGTCTGGGCATGAAAGAGCACTTCCCGAACCTCTGCCCCCCAAGGTTGTTTCCGTTGTCCAGCACAAGCCTATAGCTTCTTTGATAGCTCGCTGTCTGTGTGATGTCAGGTGCCATGCAAGGAAATAAAAAAATAGTCATTAATCAAGCTTAAGAGGCTGGTGCTAGGTGAGGAAACATCCTCATGAGAGAGAGGCTCAATATGTGCTTTACCATCCACAGAACAGTTAATGCCTCATTTGCATATGAATGAAAATGCTAAATTCTCATAAATATAGCAACAATAAATATAAATGGATTTAACTTTCAAAAACCTGCATGCTCATATAGTTGGTTGTAGGGGCTTGATCATAGTGACCCTTGCTTATTGCTCAGATGCTGTCCTTTTTGTTTCCACATTGTTGCTTCCTCTACCCCTTCACCAAGCTTTGTCTTTTTTTTCCTCACTCTTCATTTAATCGGTGACATGGCTCTATGTGTTAGTCCTCCCTTTCTCTTTCATATTTTATATGTTATCCTTCTGTCTGGTTTTAATCCCGTCCTACACATAATCTTAATTCATGTTTGAGAAATTTTCCATTACTGGTATTTCTAATGCTTAATTTTTTATAGTTAAGCACACTGTCTCTGTTTCCATATTTGTCCTATCAACTCTTTATGGTAGTATTTCTTGTACTTTGCACACATTGTTTTTTACTTTCTCTTTCTTTCTGTCTTCCAGGCCTCCCTTTGAATGTTTTGAATTTGAACGCCAAACCCTCAGAGCGGGCCTTTTCTTTTTCTTTTTTCTCTTTTTCTTGTATCCAAGGCCTCCTTTTGAATTTGACCCCCCAACCCACCCCTCAGTGGGTTGGTTGATAGTAAGACCATGGGCCTGTACACTGATGTAATATCCCAGATGGAGGGGTTAGCAGTGCAGTGAAAAGCAGCTCCTCTCAAACCAGACCCCTGATAATGTCTCTCTGTCTGCAGTCTGAGGTGAGGGGCATGGTGGGAGTGTGGAGGGGGCATGGCCTGCTCCCTGCTAGTAGCCCTGCAGTGAAGGAGACAATATCAGGGGGCTGGCTGCTACTAGAAGTCAGGGGGTCATGCCCCCGCTATGCCCCCTCACCTCAGACTGCAGACAGGGAGACATTATCTGGGTGCTGGTGTACAGGAGCCGCTTTTCACTGCACTGCTCACCCCTTTGTCTGGGCCATTATAGCAGTATGCAGCTTCATGCTGTTACTATTAGACAGTCTCCTGATAATATCCATTTCTCTGTAAAGAACAGGGGGTATGGCCATACCCCCTCTTCTCAGGCGGGCTGTTACTCACAGCGGGGAGCTGAACATTGGTGTGTGACGTATTGTCCCAGATGGGAGCGAGAAGCAGTGAGGAGTAGCGCCTGTCAAACTGAATTGCAAGTGTTCTAAAGATAATAAAAGTGCAATATGTATCTCATCTTTATAGTTTATGAGGACAGGGACAGTACATTTTTTGTATCCCTGGAGTACCCCTTTAATGTCTTGATGCGCTCTGTAGATTTTGGGCCTATCCAGTTAACAAGCAAGTCCAGTTTTTCCTTGTCTGTGAGGTTAAGATCTTGGATTACAGTTTGAAAGGTTGACTTTCAGGTTCTATAATTTTTGGCATGGTCGTCAAACTTTAAGTGGCTGTGATGTATCAGGACGAAATGATGTGGCATAAAGGTCAAGCTGCGGTTTAGTCTCTTGAGGGTCTGCTGGCTTTGGCCTAAATTGTGGGTTAGTGTTGGAAGTTACCTTGTCAGTAGTAGGTGGTGACATTGCCTTGCAGATAAATCAATGTGGTATATTGGAGGTGGTGCTGGTACAGATGGTAAGTGTCTTAGTATGTAGTTAGTAGTGCTATCAGCTGGATCTTTCACTTCTCCTGGAATGAGGCAGACCATATGAGCATCTTGACCTAGTGCTTGTTCAAGGACTTTCATTTGGCTTCTGCTTCTTCCCTTTCTGCTTGGAGTATTTTTAATTGGGCCTTCATCTCTGCTTCCTGACTTTTTAATTGGGCTTTCATCTTTTCTTCCTGCCTTTTAATTGGGCTTCCATCTTGCTTTTTTGGGCTTCCATTTCTGCTTTCTGGCTTTTCCTTTTGGTTTATATCTCCGCTTCCTTCCTAGCAAAGGAGCATCTAACTATAGCTTCCTCTGAATTTGCATGCATTTTCAGTAGCTTGTCAGACAATGTTGACTTCCTAGAGTGAGATGATCTGGAAGATTGAGATATGATTTTGGTGGAACTTGTATGATGTGACCTAACCTCTTGGAGGTGTGTGATGCACACTTCTGCTTTATACTGGGAATCTCATACTAATGCAGTGTTTTCATGGAGTAGAGTCTCCCTTTCAGCTAGCTCTGCTGTGGCATCATCCATGTCAGAGTTACTCAGGAATGCAATGTACTTTGCAGTCGCTCGTAACGATCATAAGCGGCAGATAAGCTATTCAACATTGCAATTAAATCTTCTGTGTCACTATTAGAGCGTGGAAGTGCTGCTAAAAAGTGTTCAGCTCTGTACCATAAATCATCTAGGTTGTCGAGGAATTAATTTATGATTGTCTCTAAATTCTCTCTGACCTTTGGTGTTGGTTTAGTTACACATTTGGGACGTATGCCATGTTCTGCGTTAAGTGTAGAGCTTGTTCCCAATGCATCTGTGTTGTTAGGAACATGATGCATTTGCCTCACAGAGGGATCCACTGAGCTTTTCATGGACATTGCTTAGCTAAGATGGCGGACAGCTCTTGGCTTGCTAGAAGACTTTGCATATGCACACAGACACTGTAGATTTAGGTCTCCTGTTACTATTCTGCCACTGAGGTATATAGGTGAGATGCGTCTGAAGAATGTGACCACAGATCTCTGTACAAGCAACGGTATATAGGTTACTCGCTGTCATCTTTTCACTAGACTGACAAGCTGCTTGTGGATAATCCAGGAATAAAGATGTCTTTAGGTAGTTTATTCACAGTACCTTGACAAATGATGATGCTGAGATGTCTAGGGAAGATGAAGGGATGAGGATGAGGTAGAAGATGGAAGTTGGAAAATAGAGGTAACAGGAGAATCCTGTTTCCAGCTCCGATGCATGCTTCTAAAGCTGCAATACATGCATTACACGTCATAGGTTGTGTTACCCTCTTTGGTGTGGGCTGCGCCGATGAACCTACACCTTTTCTGGCACATGACAGCTGATCTGATCAGCTGGCATACGCCCCTAACAACCGTGGGTGGAATCGCGATCCACCCGCGGCGGTTAACTAGTTAAATTGCAATAATCAGAGAACAAGACTCAAGGTATAAAAACTATGCACACCCACAAAATAGAAAGGATATATCAAAAAATCTTTATTAATCAAAATGTAACAAATGACCACAGACACAAAAAATATTTAACAGCATTTAAAAGTAGGCAAAGTATTGCACTACACAATTGCAGAAAAAAAGGGGGGGGGGGTATTAGTGTGGTAACCCAAAACAATAAATCCCCTTTAGGTTGCAGGTATATTGAACATCATTTGTCATATCCCAAAGTACAAAGCAAACATAGCTGTCAAAATTGCCATGACATCTATATTATTTACAAGATAACACACAAAAGTATAAATAATGGTAAAAGTCTCCCTGTGTAGTCATATCATGAAATGATATGTGCTAAGGGAATGAATTCGGATAGTTACCTGCCGGCATTGAAGACCCTACGCGTTGCGCTGCTGGACCGTAGCTTCGTCAGGGGTAAACTGTCAGTGGGCACATATGCTTTTAAGTACTGTGTCCAATTTAGTGTGACCTTTTACAGGTGAGAGCCCATGGCATAGTATGATTTCGGCGTCAGAGTAGGACGCCGGTCGACCGCTTCCTGTATCAGATGCGTTCCCAGGCAATGCTTTGCATACTTTTAAATGCTTTTAAATATTTTTTGTGCCTGTAGTCATTTGTTAAATTGTGATTAATAAAGATTTTTTGATATATCCTTTCTATTTTGTGGGTGTGCATAGTTTTTATACCTTGAGTCTTGTTCTCTTATTATTGCAATTTAATCTCGCCAGGTTACTGTAGCACCCCGCCCACCTCCCTTTCTCATTTTTGAAAGGTTAACTAGTTGACTCGAGCAAACCGGATGTGCATCTTAGCTACGCCCATCGGCACCAGTGTCACATGACCACGGATCGCCGATGGGATGGCATGATAACCAAGGGACTGCAGGAGACCCCTGTGGTTGTCATTGCCGAACAGCAATGAGCATTTTTGTTACACAAAGCAGGGCTGCTGCCTTGCTATATGTAACCCAAGCGATCAGAAGATCACAGCTTCTAGTCTCCTATGGAGACTATTAAAGGAAGTAAAAAGTAAAAAAAATAGTTTTTAAAAATATTTAAAAAATGTAAAAAATATAAAAGTTCATATCACCCCCCTTTTACCCCATTCAAAATAAAACAATTAAAACAATAAAAAATAGACATATTTTGTATTGCCGCATTCAGAATCGCCCGATTAGTGATGAGCGAATATGTTCTATTAACCCTTTCGGCGAGTACGCTCGGGCCGAGCTCCGAGTATTTATAGCTGCTTAGTGATATGTTTGAATTGCTCCTGTGTGCATGATTTGCAACTGTTTGACAGTTTTATTACATGTGAGGAATGTGTAAGAAATAGACATTTCTCACATGTAATAAAACTGTCAAACAGTTGCAAATCATGCTCACAGGAGCGATTCAACCATATCACCGAGCAGCTATAAATACTCGGAGCTCGGCCCGAGCATACTCGGCGAAAGGGTTAATAGAACATACTCGCTCAACATTACGCCCGATCTATCAAGATATAAAAAGAACTAATCCATTTGGTAAATGGCGCAACGGGGAATAAAAACCATAATGGCTGGTCAGTTTTATCATTTAGTGAACATGGTAAAAAAATAAAAATAATTGTGGAATTGCACTTTTTGGGCAATTTTACAGCACTTTTTTTTCCCGCTTTCCAATACACTGTATGGTAAAACCAATGGTGTATTTCAAAAGTACAACTCGTTCCACAAAAAACAAGCCCCACCTGGCCATATTGATGAAAAAATAAAGTTATGGCTCTGGGAAGAAAGGGAGCAAAGAACAGAAATGCAAAAACGGAAAAACCCATGGTCCTTATGGGGTTAATAAGCATAATAATGCAATTAAGACATTATAAGTATGTCCTAGTGATATTTGTAAGCTCTGCAAAGATGGCTGGACAGAACTTTTACAGTCATGTTGTACTTGTACATAAAGAAACAACTCCATATAACAGTGTATTTCGACATATATAAGAGGTAAAATAAAAGTCAAGAGATTTTTTTCCTACAAAATTATTGCAATTAATGAAAAATTATTTCAATAAGCACACTCTTTAAAACACTTTTTTAAAATAAATGTCACATACAAAAATAAACAGCCTTATTTGGTATCCCTGTAATTGTAAGACCCCATACAAACAGGTTATTTATGGGGATTGGTAAATGGTATAAACATGCTGTGATTTTTATTTTTTATCCATCAAATCTGTCAAAAAAATTTAACACAACATGCTTAGCAAAATTGGTAAAATGGCACTTAAAAATGAAAACTCGTCTCACAAAAAAAACCTTATATAGTAAAAGATATGCACAAATAAAAAAAGTATGGTTTTACAACTATGAATGAATGAATAAAAAAAATCTGAACAAGCACATCACAAAAATGCAATTGTGTATGTATATTTTGTATGTATATATTAATTTCATTTATGCTTATTTGCATGTTATGTTTATATGTGTGCATATGCTTGCTTAATGCTTACATTTGTGTATATTTTGTATTAGCATGTGAACATATTATAATAGTGTACCAAATGCAAATATTTATGTAAAAATTACTTGATGGATGGAGGTGGCGCAAGTCCTGCACATTAGCCCTGCTCTGATTCACTATGAAAAAACAAAACAGTGGAATTGCTAACTCTGTGATATTTTGATTGACTATAAAAGTCTAAGTGTAGAAATAATGGGATCTGACACAGGGCACCATGTTCCAGAGCTAAAAATAGGGAGGAGATGGAACTGAGTAGAGAGCAAAATATTCCTATAAACTGTAAGGTTCTCTAGTGATCTTTATTTTCCACCACATTTCTATGAATATCAATCCCTACGTAAACATTTTAATGTGAATAGAATATTCTTGCTCATAAACTAATGCACTTATTGTCCAGGCAAGAAGAACTATGAATATTTAAATAGGTGCTGAATAGAAATGAGTGAATCTTTTAAAATTAGAATTTGACAAAATTGACAAATTTTCCCCAAAAATTTGTTTTGCCACAAATCTCATTCTCAAAAATCTCAAAAATTCGATTAGTCTTATTAATCTCCAAGTGAGCTCAACTTACCTGGCTAGAAAAAAAATGAATCATAACTGGTGGTAACCAACAGCTGTATTCAGGTGACATGTAAGACTCTAATATTGGACTACTGCAACAAGGAAGTGTGCAAAAAATATATTTTTTACAACATGCACACTTTGTCAGCTAAACAGTAGCATTTTAGTTTCTGGAATGTGGAGATTTTTCTTTTGTCTTTTAAAATAAATGATGGCTTCTCCATCTCACAAGCACACTTTCTCTGACACACAAGCTTTCTGGCAGAATCAAAATTAGGACAGGTGGGTATTAAATTAGCATTCTTGTTTTCAGTGTGTTAAAAATAAAAAAAAAGTTGTTGTAAGATGCTGTTACTGCAGTATATCACAGATCCATCAATGCATAGTCACACTGACTATGCAGGTACAGAACCTGCATAGTCACACTGACTATGCAGGTACAGAACCTCCTTATTAGAGATGAGCGTTGTTCTACTCGAACTGTTCGCCAATCTCAAATTCGAGCTGTTTTGGGCGGTGTTCGAGCCGTTCGGCGAACACGAACAATTTGAGAAAAATTCGGCTGTTCGAGGTTATGTTCGATAACTGTTCGTGCACCAAAATCATAACTGGATTTTTTCTCAGTAATGATGAAAATTAATGTTAATACGCAGTTTGAGTGTACAGCGGGGTGGGGGGAGGGGCAGGGGATGGATCTCTGCAGGAACAATGAAGATCTCCATTTTTTTTTCTCTTTCCCGCATTTGCAGTGGGGAGGTGCAATCTGTCAGCCTATCAGCAGCGCACACACGGAGCGAAGAGCTTTTTTTCACACAAGCAAGGGCATGTGTCATTGGCAGTGTATGTCACATGTCCTTGCCCTATAAGACCAAGCCATTTTCCCCGTCGCCACCATTTTCTCACTGCTGCAGCTGCATGTTAGACGGCACCGCTGTTGCTGTGTGCGCTATACCTTGTTAATTTCAAGCCAATTTGCGCACAAATCTACAGATAGCTTGGGAGTAGGGAATAGTTGTGATTGCAGTCCTTTTAAGGACTAGGTTACAGCATTTCCTACGACTTTTATCAGGCAGGTCTGTGCTCTTAAATAGATAGATTGTGGGAGTAAAGACTAATTGTAATTGGAGTCCTTTTCAGGACTAGGTTACATCAGTTCCTATCAGTTTTTGCCAGGCAGGTCTGTGCCAGTGCTGTGCAAGTTTTTGTCACAGCATTTGGCTGAATCTAGCAAAACTAATCCTTTTTGGCCTATTGCAGAGTGTGTTAGTCAGTGGAGAAGCCTATCTGTGTTGCAAGATATACCACCTGTGTATAGAATACCAATTTTTTTACTGCATGTAGTGAAGTAAAATCTTTTGGGCATAGCATCATTCTATTAGTCCATCTATACTGACCTCCATCAGGTTGCAAATTGAATATAATTTTTTTCTGCATCTAGCTCTGAAAAAATATTGGGCTTCTAGCTGTGTGTGGGACTTGTTCTATTAATCCATCTATACAGACCTCCATCAGGTTGCAAACTGAATATATTTTTTTCTGCATCTACCTCTGAAAAAATATTGGGCTTCTAGCTGTGTGTGGGACTTGTTCTATTAATCCATCTTTACAGACCTCCATCAGGTTGCAAACTGAATATATTTTTTTCTGCATCTACCTCTGAAAAAATATTGGGCTTCTAGCTGTGTGTGGGACTTGTTCTATTAATCGATCTATACAGACCTCCATCAGGTTGCAAACTGAATATATTTTTTTCTGCATCTACCTCTGAAAAAATATTGGGCTTCTAGCTGTGTGTGGGACTTGTTGTATTAGTCCATCTATACTGACCTCCATCAGGTTGCAAACTGAATATATTTTTTTCTGCATCTACCTCTGAAAAAATATTGGGCTTCTAGCTGTGTGTGGGACTTGTTCTATTAATCCATCTATACAGACCTCCATCAGGTTGCAAACTGAATATATTTTTTCTGCATCTACCTCTGAAAAAATATTGGGCTTCTAGCTGTGTGTGGGACTTGTTCTATTAATCCATCTATACAGACCTCCATCAGGTTGCAAACTGAATATATTTTTTTCTGCATCTACCTCTGAAAAAATATTGGGCTTCTAGCTGTGTGTGGGACTTGTTCTATTAATCCATCTATACAGACCTCCATCAGGTTGCAAACTGAATATAATTTTTTTCTGCATCTACCTCTGAAAAAATATTTGGGTTTCTAGCTGTGTGTGGGACTTGTTCTATTAGTCCATCTATACTGACCTCCATAAGGTTGCAAACTGAATATAATTTTTTTCTGCATCTACCTCTGAAAAAATATTTGGCCTTCTAGCTGTGTGTGGGACTTGTTCTATTAGTCCATCTATACTGACCTTCATCAGGTTGCAAATTGAATATAATATTTTTCTGCATCTAGCTCTGAAAAAAATGTTTGGCCTTCTAGCAGTGTGTGGGACTTGTTCTATTAGTCCATCTATACTGACCTCCATCAGGTTGCAAACTGAATATAATTTTTTTCTGCATCTACCTCTGAAAAAATATTTGGGCTTCTAGCTGTGTGTGGGACTTGTTCTATTAGTCCATCTATACTGACCTCCATAAGGTTGCAAACTGAATATAATTTTTTTCTGCATCTACCTCTGAAAAAATATTGGGCTTCTAGCTGTGTGTGGGACTTGTTGTATTAGTCCATCTATACTGACCTCCATCAGGTTGCAAACTGAATATATTTTTTTCTGCATCTACCTCTGAAAAAATATTGGGCTTCTAGCTGTGTGTGGGACTTGTTCTATTAATCCATCTATACAGACCTCCATCAGGTTGCAAACTGAATATATTTTTTTCTGCATCTACCTCTGAAAAAAATATTGGGCTTCTAGCTGTGTGTGGGACTTGTTCTATTAATCCATCTATACAGACCTCCATCAGGTTGCAAACTGAATATATTTTTTTCTGCATCTACCTCTGAAAAAATATTGGGCTTCTAGCTGTGTGTGGGACTTGTTCTATTAATCCATCTATACAGACCTCCATCAGGTTGCAAACTGAATATAATTTTTTTCTGCATCTACCTCTGAAAAAATATTTGGGCTTCTAGCTCTGTGTGGGACTTGTTCTATTAGCCCATCTATACTGACCTCCATAAGGTTGCAAACTGAATATAATTTTTTTCTGCATCTACCTCTGAAAAAATATTTGGGCTTCTAGCTGTGTGTGGGACTTGTTCTATTAGTCCATCTATACTGACCTCCATAAGGTTGCAAACTGAATATAATTTTTTTCTGCATCTACCTCTGAAAAAATATTTGGCCTTCTAGCTGTGTGTGAGACTTGTTCTATTAGTCCATCTATACTGACCTTCATCAGGTTGCAAATTGAATATAATATTTTTCTGCATCTAGCTCTGAAAAAAATGTTTGGCCTTCTAGCAGTGTGTGGGACTTGTTCTATTAGTCCATCTATACTGACCTCCATCAGGTTGCAAACTGAATATAATTTTTTTCTGCATCTACCTCTGAAAAAATATTTGGTCTTCTAGCTGTGTGTGGGACTTGTTCTATTAGTCCATCTATACTGACCTCCATAAGGTTGCAAACTGAATATAATTTTTTTCTGCATCTACCTCTGAAAAAATATTGGGCTTCTAGCTGTGTGTGGGACTTGTTGTATTAGTCCATCTATGCTGACCTCCATCAGGTTGCAAACTGAATATATTTTTTCTGCATCTACCTCTGAAAAAATATTGGGCTTCTAGCTGTGTGTGGGACTTGTTCCATTAATCCATCTATACAGACCTCCATCAGGTTGCAAACTGAATATATTTTTTTCTGCATCTACCTCTGAAAAAATATTGGGCTTCTAGCTGTGTGTGGGACTTGTTCTATTAATCCATCTATACAGACCTCCATCAGGTTGCAAACTGAATATATTTTTTTCTGCATCTACCTCTGAAAAAAATATTGGGCTTCTAGCTGTGTGTGGGACTTGTTCTATTAATCCATCTATACAGACCTCCATCAGGTTGCAAACTGAATATAATTTTTTTCTGCATCTACCTCTGAAAAAATATTTGGGCTTCTAGCTCTGTGTGGGACTTGTTCTATTAGCCCATCTATACTGAACTCCATAAGGTTGCAAACTGAATATAATTTTTTTCTGCATCTACCTCTGAAAAAATATTTGGGCTTCTAGCTGTGTGTGGGACTTGTTCTATTAGTCCATCTATACTGACCTCCATAAGGTTGCAAACTGAATATAATTTTTTTCTGCATCTACCTCTGAAAAAATATTTGGCCTTCTAGCTGTGTGTGAGACTTGTTCTATTAGTCCATCTATACTGACCTTCATCAGGTTGCAAATGGAATATAATATTTTTCTGCATCTAGCTCTGAAAAAAATGTTTGGCCTTCTAGCAGTGTGTGGGACTTGTTCTATTAGTCCATCTATACTGACCTCCATCAGGTTGCAAACTGAATATAATTTTTTTCTGCATCTACCTCTGAAAAAATATTTGGGCTTCTAGCTGTGTGTGGGACTTGTTCTATTAGTCCATCTATACTGACCTCCATAAGGTTGCAAACTGAATATAATTTTTTTCTGCATCTACCTCTGAAAAAATATTGGGCTTCTAGCTGTGTGTGGGACTTGTTGTATTAGTCCATCTATACTGACCTCCATCAGGTTGCAAACTGAATATATTTTTTTCTGCATCTACCTCTGAAAAAATATTGGGCTTCTAGCTGTGTGTGGGACTTGTTCTATTAATCCATCTATACAGACCTCCATCAGGTTGCAAACTGAATATATTTTTTTCTGCATCTACCTCTGAAAAAATATTGGGCTTCTAGCTGTGTGTGGGACTTGTTCTATTAATCCATCTATACAGACCTCCATCAGGTTGCAAACTGAATATATTTTTTTCTGCATCTAGCTCTGAAAAAAATATTGGGCTTCTAGCTGTGTGTGGGACTTGTTCTATTAATCCATCTATACAGACCTCCATCAGGTTGCAAACTGAATATATTTTTTTCTGCATCTACCTCTGAAAAAATATTGGGCTTCTAGCTGTGTGTGGGACTTGTTCTATTAATCCATCTATACAGACCTCCATCAGGTTGCAAACTGAATATAATTTTTTTCTTCATCTACCTCTGAAAAAATATTTGGGCTTCTAGCTCTTTGTGGGACTTGTTCTATTAGCCCATCTATACTGACCTCCATAAGTTTGCAAACTGAATATAATTTTTTTCTGCATCTACCTCTGAAAAAATATTTGGGCTTCTAGCTGTGTGTGGGACTTGTTCTATTAGTCCATCTATACTGACCTCCATAAGGTTGCAAACTGAATATAATTTTTTTCTGCATCTACCTCTGAAAAAATATTTGGCCTTCTAGCTGTGTGTGAGACTTGTTCTATTAGTCCATCTATACTGACCTTCATCAGGTTGCAAATTGAATATAATATTTTTCTGCATCTAGCTCTGAAAAAAATGTTTGGCCTTCTAGCAGTGTGTGGGACTTGTTCTATTAGTCCATCTATACTGACCTCCATCAGGTTGCAAACTGAATATAATTTTTTTCTGCATCTACCTCTGAAAAAATATTTGGGCTTCTAGCTGTGTGTGGGACTTGTTCTATTAGTCCATCTATACTGACCTCCATAAGGTTGCATACTGAATATAATTTTTTTCTGCATCTACCTCTGAAAAAATATTTGGACTTCTAGCTGTGTGTGGGACTTGTTCTATTAGTCCATCTATACTGACCTCCATAAGGTTGCAAATTGAATATAATATTTTTCTGCATCTAGCTCTGAAAAAATGTTTGGCCTTCTAGCAGTGTGTGGGACTTGTTCTATTAGTCCATCTATACTGACCTCCATCAGGTTGCAAACTGAATATATTTTTTTCTGCATCTACCTCTGAAAAAATATTGGGCTTCTAGCTGTGTGTGGGACTTGTTCTATTAATCCATCTATACTGACGTCCATCAGGTTGCAAACTGAATATAATTTTTTTCTGCATCTACCTCTGAAAAAATATTTGGGCTTCTAGCTGTGTGTGGGACTTGTTCTATTTGTCCATCTATACTGACCTCCATAAGGTTGCAAACTGAATATAATTTTTTCTGCATCTACCTCTGAAAAAATATTTGGCCTTCTAGCTGTGTGTGGGACTTTTTCTATTAGTCCATCTATACTGACCTCCATCAGGTTGCAATTGAATATAATATTTTTCTGCATCTAGCTCTGAAAAAATGTTTGGCCTTCTAGCAGTGTGTGGTACTTGTTCTATTAGTCCATCTATACTGACCTCCATCAGGTTGCAAACTGAATATATTTTTTTCTGCATCTACCTCTGAAAAAATATTGGGCTTCTAGCTGTGTGTGGGACTTGTTCTATTAATCCATCTATACAGACCTCCATCAGGTTGCAAACTGAATATATTTTTTTCTGCATCTACCTCTGAAAAAATATTGGGCTTCTAGCTGTGTGTGGGACTTGTTCTATTAATCCATCTATACAGACCTCCATCAGGTTGCAAACTGAATATATTTTTTTCTGCATCTACCTCTGAAAAAATATTGGGCTTCTAGCTGTGTGTGGAACTTGTTCTATTAATCCATCTATACAGACCTCCATCAGGTTGCAAACTGAATATAATTTTTTTCTGCATCTACCTCTGAAAAAATATTTGGGCTTCTAGCTGTGTGTGGGACTTGTTCTATTAGTCCATCTATACTGACCTCCATAAGGTTGCAAACTGAATATAATTTTTTTCTGCATCTACCTCTGAAAAAATATTTGGGCTTCTAGCTGTGTGTGGGACTTGTTCTATTAGTCCATCTATACTGACCTCCATCAGGTTGCAAACTGA
Organism: Phyllobates terribilis; assembly: GCF_046119375.1. Taxonomy (NCBI): domain Eukaryota; kingdom Metazoa; phylum Chordata; class Amphibia; order Anura; family Dendrobatidae; genus Phyllobates; species Phyllobates terribilis. The sequence continues at coordinate 365,719,285 of NW_027362762.1, read as the reverse complement.
ATATAATTTTTTTCTGCATCTAACTCTGAAAAAATATTTGGCCTTCTAGCAGTGTGTGGGTCTCATTGTATTAGGCCATCTATACCAAGCTCCACCAGCTTTTCAATTAATAATAATTTTTCGCTGCATCTAGCCCTGAAAATAATTTTTCTTCCCAATAGTGGTAGCAATAGAAATATGGGGCGCGCTCCTGGCTTACAAAAATATACGCTTCATAACAAAAAACACCAGCTTAGCGCACTGCATTAATAAGATGGCATCATCGTCTCTCCCAGTGCTAGGCCTACTACCCAGGCTAGCATTCCTGTGCCTAAAACACAATGTATGGGTCCGCGCTAGCCACTATGCTGAGGGGTCTAAAGCTGCTGCTAACGCTTTGTAACAATTCAATTGGCAGATTTTCACAGAGCTCTTCCACAACGCCCACCCATCGTGACAACAGTTGCCCACCTTACCTATGGGATCTAGTGGCGAATAGTTGATGCCATTAATCAGAGCGTCAGTTGCCCCGTCGACGTGGCAAGCATACGGTAAGGCATGGGAAGAGTGGACACGACTAGTAGCAGGCAGACGGGTTGACCAATGTGAACAAGCCAGATCACAAGTCACCATAGAATTTCTCCACCAGCTAATGATGAGGGGCATATCAGGGGCGTCAGCGCAGCGGTGTCTGACCGGAGTAGCATTTCACTTCCAACTACTGAATTGGGGAGATGTGACAAAGATTCATCATCAGACAATCCATAAAAGGGTGGAAAAGGGGTCAGCCAAGTCAGGAGTGTAGACGTCCCGTCCCGTGTCACTAAAACTGATTTCTCACATCATATCCCTAACACCATTAACATGACACTCACAATTTGAAGCAACACTACTGTCTACTGCATTTGTGATCGCCTTCTTCGGGGCGCTATGCATAAGCGAATTAGTCCCTCAATCCAAAATTAGCACCAGTGGAGGCTTATTACACCAGGACGTAGTCATAGGCAATAATGCAATACGTCTACGCATACACAAATCAAAAATGGTTCCAGCGAGCAGGGGCACTTGGGTACTTCTACAACCCACAAACGGTACACTGAGTCGGGTAACAATAGTAAAACCATATCTAACCATCAGATCACAAAGTAATTTGTTCCTATCACACATTGATGGGACGCCATTATCAAGATACCAGTTCCAAGCTATATTTAATAAATGCATAACATCGGCAGGGAACCACCCCAAAGATTACGGGACACACTCATTCCGCATAGGCGCGGCCACAGAAGCAGCAAGAGCAGGACTTTCAGAAACGGAAGTTCAGAGGATAGAGAGATGGTGATCCACGTGTTTGGCAAGATACATAAGACTGGACTTGTTATCCTAACGTGGTTTGTTTCTTTTACAGGTGACGCTAAGCCAGCAGTGTGGGTGATAGGCCACTCGTATATATATTGGGCAGATTAAAGGGCGAAAGTCCGCCCAGGCGGGAGGAAATTAGAGTTTCATAACACATATTTCAACTGGAGAGGTATTAGAGGCCTGCTATGGCCACAGGTACTAATGGAGGTAATCAAGGTAGGGAGAGAGGCAAGATGTCTGGTCATCTTAGTTATACAGGCCGGGGGAAACAACCTAGGTCATCACAAGAGCGCATAACTAATGGCAATAATGAAACTAGACACTGAGCGCTTCAGAGAATTTTTCACAAAACTAGCTATAGTATGGTCAGAGATTGTGCCGATAGCGGTATGGCAAGGTGCGCGAGACATCACGGCCATCGAACGGACAAGGCGGGTAATAAATATTCGGATGGCAAAATTTAGAAGAGACAGAGGCGGTGTAGTGGTACGACACCGACAACTGGAAGGAGATAAAGCAGGCCTCATACGGCCCGACGGTGTTCACTTAATGGATATTGGACTGGACATATTCCTGTCAGGACTCCAGGACGGAGTGGAACAAGCGTTAAGAGTGATGGGTGGGGGTCAGAGTCCTGCATACGAGTACGCAGGATCCTCCGTGGCCTGGAAATAGAAAGGACATGTTGGAGAGTTACACTTGTTGGCCAAGTTGCCGGAGTGGAGACCCAGGGCATGCTGCAACAAGCTGAATTATTTTAGAAATAAAATGTCTTTCTAATGGAATGAGTATAAAGAGTTAATAAAGCTGTGACCGATCCTCACCCATCCAGTTGTAAGAGTTACATTATTGTATTGTCAAGGAAAGGGGGGCGGTAGGGGGGCTGAGCGTCTGGGTTTGGTTGGGGGTCCCCACAGTCTACCTAGGCTAGATGCATTTAAAAATTCTTATTAGATACACAGGCGGTGCAGCTTGCTTCGCAGCTGGGCTACTACGCCCAAAGTATTGCCTAGGCTAGATGCAGTTAAAAATTCTACGCTGACTAGCAGACACTGAAGATTTGGAGCAGACCTCTGAGTAAACAGCTCTTCAGACTCAATCATCTGTGTTACCCCAAGCCATAGTGTATGTAGTTTCTTACAGTTAAAAGGGGGGGGGGCGACCCAACCCACCTGGAATTGACGATGCCAACGTCACGTAAGACACAGCAAGGGGACTCCAAAAAGAGTTTCCATTTTTTCCCAAAATTGTGGCACAGACACCACTTAACCCTAGAACGCATACCTGGGGCCTCGCAGTCCCGCCCTGTTAATTGTTTTCTATTTTCTGCAAGATTACTTTAGTTAGAATTTTGAAACTCTAGGTATTCTTCATGTATATAGTTGTTTGTCATTTGAGTTTGAGTTATTCAATGTTATTTGCACACGGGCCTAAAAGGCCCCAGGTATATGAAAGTGTAGATTTTTATGGTCATGCGTTCTAGGGTTAAGTGGCATCAATTGTCCCACAGTTGCTTAAAACGGTTGGTGAGGTGATATTACCAAATCCTCAAGCTTTTAGCCTCCCAAGGATAACACAGGATTAGAAAAGTCCTTGCGAATCCATGATTTGTTCATCTTTATGAACGTGAGTCTGTCTACATTCTCAGTGGACAGCCGCGTGCGCTTATCTGTCAGCACACCATCAGCAGCGCTGAACACACGTTCAGAGAGAACACTGGCTGCAGGGCATGACAAGATCTCCAAGGCGTGAGTGGCGAGCTCCGGCCATTTTTCCAGATTGGAATACCAAAATGAGCAAGGGTCCAGTGACACAGTCATGGCTTCGATGTTCACTTGGAGATACTCCTGCACCATCCTCTCTAGGCATTGACTATGTGTCAGACTTCTTGTCTCCTGTGGCCTTGCAAAGGATGGTCTAAAAAAGTGGTGAAACGATTTCACAAAATTGCTGTTACCAGCAGATACTGTGTTACTGTTACGGTTTGAGTGATGAAGACTCGACAGTCCCGCGGTTGGCAAGTTAAAACTGTGAGATTCACTTCGTGCGCCACTGGTGTTTTGTGGAAAAGCACATGTAAGATTCTGCAACAGCATCTGCAGATACTCCTGCATGCGTCAATCCCTTTTTATGGCAGGAATTATTTCGGCAAATTTACTTTTGTACCGGGGATCTAAGAGTGTGGCAACCCAGTAGTCGAGATTACTTCGAATTCTGCAATCTGAGGGTCATGTTGCAGGTAGTGCAGCAAGAAGGCACTCATGTGTCTTGCGCATCCAGGAGGACCAAGTCCTTGTTGTGTTGGTAGCGAGGTAAGAATCATGCTTCTTTCCTCTGCCCTCTCCCCCCAACCTCGCACAACAGAAATGTGATCAAGGTCTCCCACATCTGATGAGTCTTCCATGCCCATCGCCAGTTCATCCTCCACTTCTTCCTCGGCTCCTGCACCTTCCTCAACAGTTTGGCTGCTACCATGCGCCCTGTTTAATCCCTCTCCCCCACCCTCCCATGCCTGCCTCCTTGGTGCTGCCAACCGTCTGGACCTCTTGTCCGACCACCTGACTCTGAATTCTGTTTAATGTGTGCTCCAGCATGTAAATCACCGGAATAGTTATGCTGATAATGGCATCGTCGTCAGCACTAAACATCTTCGTCGCCATTTCAAAACTGTGTAGAAAGGTGTGTGGCGCCCCTGAGGGTGCAGTCACCACAGAGTTACTGCATCTCACCCAGAGGTGTGGTATCTCACCCTCAGGTAAGGAAGGCGTATGACTCGGGACCCTAACACCTGCATCCAACACATACCCGCAGTGGGGTTAGGGCGAGATTGCTCCTAAGGGAGAGCACAGTACCAGGTCCCTAGCTGGTGGGAGGATCCTATGTAGTGGGTGCTTAGGGGAGCAGCTTAGGGGAGCACATGACAGGGAGAGTATAAATAGGAAGCCATCTTAGAAAGAGCAAGCCAGTCAGAGGAGAAAAAGTGACAGGAGCAGAGGCTCGGCATGAGCTCTGCTCCGGAGGCGGGCCTAGCCTGGGAGGCCCAGGACTGAAGGAGAGAAGAGAGGAGTGGGAGCAGGAAGGCTCCAGGAACCGAAGGGACCCTAGGGCTACGGGCCGTGCAGAAGGCCACCTGTACTCCCGCTGCTACCAGGAGGTAGAGGGGTCAGGCCAGATAAGGGGAACCGGTCCCTCAACTAGAGGAGAAACAGCAAGGCTCAACTAGAAACTGGAGGCTGCAGCATTTCATGTACTGCAGGCAAAAGTCCACACCAGTCTCACTAAGAAGGTAGCCACATAGGACCCAGGGGACGGAACACAAGTAGCCCGCCAAGGCCCGAGGATACCGGATAGAAGTGTCACTGGGTGTGAGGTGCAGGGAGAAGGCCAGAGAAAGGACACACAGAAGGGGGTCCTGCTAAGTACTCCGGAGCTATCTGGGGGTGGACTGAGCCCCTCACTGAGTACGCACAGCACGACGGGTGAGATAGCTCTGGTACCTGTAATCTGGACTGCAACAACTGTGAGTAAAGATCTTGGGACTGCATCACACGGACTCTGTGTTCATTACTGACTCCCTGCACTACAACCACCATCATCCACCCACACTACCCTGAAGCTACACTCTTCCTGTGGTGAGTAATAATACCATTGCAGCAAAACCACCAGCTTCAGAGGACTGTTCCGCAGCGGCGGCCCCTTTGGCCGCACTCCACAGGTGGCGTAGTCGGACATTATAAAATCCATATATACAAATTACCATTGGATTGACCGCCCTGGGTCACGGACCGGGTCACCGCCACAGTGACTACAACCCCCAGCGTCTACCGGCCCGGCTCCGGGTACCCCACGGCCCAGGGGGCGAGTCAACTTCATAGGTCCCTGATCTGAGACCACTCCTGCTGTGTGATTTGCCCCACCTCTGGATCTCGTTGGCCCAGGCTATACGTCAGAAACTATTGCACCAGGGCTTGTCGGTGCTGCCACAGTCGCTGCAACATGTGCAGAGTTGAATTCCACCGTGTCGGCACATCGCATTTCAGCCGGTGAACTGGCAGGCCCAACGACTTCTGTAGAGATGTAAGTCGTTGAGCTGCGAGATGCGAACGGCGGAAGTGAGCACACAGCGACCGTGCCCTCTGCAGAAGGCCATCTAGTCCGGGATAGTGGGCTAAAAATTTATGGACAACCAGGTTCAACACGTGAGCCATACAAGGCACGTGTGTAACATTGCCCCGGCGAAGGGCCGCACCCAGGTTTGCAGCATTGTCGCACACGGCCTTCCCTGGTTGCAGGTCCAGTGGAGACAACCATTCATGAAACTGGGTCTCCAGAGCTGACCACAAGTCCTCAGCTGTGTGACTCACATTTCCCAGACATTTCAAAGTAAACACTGATGCCGTTGAGCCCTGCTGCCAGCATAGTAAGGAGGTGCGCAGTTAGAAAGCAGGTGGCAATACCAGACAGGCTTTGGGTGCAGGTGGAGGACCGAGAGGAGGTTGAGGAGGCAGAAGCAGTGGAGGAACTTCTAGATAAAGAGGATTGACGTACAACTCGCGGGGACGGCAAGACTTGGACAGCGGCCCCTTGTCCTGCTGTCACCATAGTTACCCAGTGCCCTGTCAGCGACATGTAACGCCCCTGTCCATGCCTACTCGTCCAAGTGTCTGTGGTGAAATGCACCCTGTCACACACAGAGTTTCTCAAAGAAGCGGTGATGTTGTGTGCGACATGCTGGTGGAGCGCAGGCACACCTTTCTTTGAGAAGTAGTGCCGACTGGTCATCTGGTACTGGGGCACTGCGACGGACATAAGGTCTCAAAAATCCACTGTGTCCTCCAGGTGGAAAGGCAGCATTTCTGTAGCCAACAGCTTGCAGATGGTGAAATTCAACCTCTTAGCTTTCTCATGGCTAGGAGGAAATGGTCTTTTACTTGTCCACATCTGAGGGACCGAGGGCTGGCTGTTGTGCTTTGACGGGGTTGAGTAGGGTGTCCCTGGCAAACTGCCGGTCTGTGAGGAAGATGCAGGCGGACATGTTAGGTTGCCTTGATCCAAAGGTGGTGCTCTCGATGTCAGAGAGCTCTCAACACCAGCAGGTGTTTCCACTTCCCAATGAACTGACGACCTGCCAATCACACTGGCTGTTGCAGGTAAAGAGGTGGCAGGTCTGCGTCCAAAACCATGTGTGACTGCTGTCCCCCCAGTCACAGAGGATGAAGAGGCCGCGGATGCACAAGATGGGGCAGACGGTGGTTGGCCCAGCCTGCTAGGCCGCATTGTAGCACAGTGAGCTTCCCACTGCAACTTATGCTTCATATCCATGTGACGGTACATGCATGAAGTACTCAAACTATGGATTTTTTGGCCTCTACTTAGCTTTTGGTGACAAATATTACAGATAACATGAGTTGGGTCATCCTTATCGATCTGAATAAATGCCCAGGCTATGCAAGGCTTAGAGCCCATGCGACCTGAAGAGCCACTACGACTTGTGGTCAGAGGTGGAGTTGTGGTTGAGGATGCAGTTGTTGACGTGCTTCCAGTACTCCGTCTCTGTCCAGGAAGGCGCAACCTAACCTCGTCGTCAATAGCATCTGTGACGCCCCGCTGCGCTTGGTATCACAGATCCTAGAAGAGTGTATTGATGGAATCCTCCACAAGAGGCCCCCATAAACATTCACACATCTCCACCTTCCACCTCAGACCAGCAGAGGGAGCCCGTTAGGGATATAAATAGGGAAGGTGGAGCTAGGCAGTTCAGTTCCTCTGAAGAGTTCCTGCAGTAGAGAAGCCTAAGAGAGGTCAGTCTGCAGTGGAGTTCAGTCTAGTCTAGAGAACTCAGTTAATAGTTCAGCAGTGGAGCACGAGGCTCCTGCTAGCTAGATTCAGGGAGCCCAGATAGAGCTTAAGGTGTGCCGGCGTCATAAGATCGGTGAAGCGCGGCAAGCTGCCGTTAGAGTGTATAGCCTATTGAGGGCCCGAGTAGGCCGAAGGCGAGTGGCGAGTTAGTACATAAGGGGCAGAGGAGCTTAACCAGCTCACCCCGAAGCATTTACCGGACACCGGATCCGAGCTTACCGGGATCTCTATGACCCAGTAAGGCATAACCGGAATCCATGGAGAACTACAAGTCCCAGGATCGCTAAGGTGCTGATACGTAACAGAGCCAGGAGACGCTTAGGCCCCGCATACTGGGAGCGTGAACTTCAAGAGAAGGCCCTACCACAAGGTCAGCCAGCGCAGGACAGAGACAAAGTTAGGCCTAGCTCCAGGCAGGTCAGAAAGTTACTGCGCATAGGCAAGAAACAGGAGGCCCTACACCCGCTCATTGGGGAGGATCCTGATATGCACCCTTCACCCTACAGTGCTCCAGGATGTGCCTGAATTTCCTCCAGTAAAAGGTACTGAAGTGACTACCGTGTCCGTTTCCGTTCTTGCTCTGACCCAGCTGTCTCTCGCCTGTCCTGCATTCCCCCTGCATACGCTGCCCTGAGACCTAGCTCCACCTGTGGGGAGCTATACCATCGAGCTGCCTTATCACGGGCCTCAGTGGACTGCTGCAGCGCTGGTGCATCTCACCAGATACCACAGGTGGTGTCACAAACTCTTATAAAATTAACAATTATCCACCCTTTTAAAGAGTGACCCCAGGGTACGGGCCAGGGAGCCGACAACCACGACATCCCAAAGGCCAGGCAAAGGCCCGGGTGACCTCATCGACTGGCTGACTGTGGGTTGACAGTAAGTGGGATCTCCAACCTTGTCATCATCACCCTGTGTGTTATCACACCCGTCGTCCTCAAAGCCAACCTCTTCCTGCCCTGACCGAAAAGTCAAGTTGTCGCTCCAATCAGGTATTTGAGTCTCGTCATCGTCTTCATCATTGTCTCCACCAACAGGAGTTACAGTTTGGGAACGAGGGTCTACATTTTGCTCAGAACCTTCTTCATCTGGTCCTGGATCCGACTTATAAAGATTCTGGGCATCAGTGCAGATCATTTCCTCGTCTGGATTAACAGAAGCTCTGGAGCAGACCTCCGTTTCCCAGGCTATAGTATGAGTAAACAGCTGTGCAGACTCAACCATCTGTGTTACCCCATACTCAGACGGGCAGCTGGAGACTTGGGAGCTGTGAGGAAGCAAGTGCGATTGGGGTGACACCTCTGAGGACTGGAGTATTTGTGATGTTGAAGTTGAGGTGGAGGAGAGCCCACTTGAAGGAGCACTTGATATCCGCTGAAGCACCTGCTGTTTTTGTGCCTCATCTGGAATTTGTAGCGATGGGCGTGTCCGTAACAAAGGGATCGTATCACATTGTCCACGAAAAGAAGTCGACATGTTAGTTTGGCTGGAAGATGGTCTTTCTTCTGCAGATGTTACTCCCCCCCCACCGCGGGGGGCTCGACCCACCAGCGGACAGGCACCAGTATTAGGAGAGGGGGGCTGGCCGTCAGGGTCCACCGCGGCTCTGGCACAAACCCGGCGACACGGAGGTGGCACGGGCAGGAACGGACTGGCCGTGTCGGCTTCTCACTTTTTGGATTTTAGAAGGGCATGACATGCCTATATCTGTGTCTCCCCCTCCTTTTACTCCTCCACCTCTTTTATTTTCGCATGACTATATGTACTTGTCACTTTTCCATGTGTTAGTTATGTCTTCTGAGCAGTTTGTCAGCTTTTGGACACCTTTGAAGGTGTTTTCTATGTGTTTCTATGTGTTCTTGTTTGCCTGCCATTGGTTTTAACGGTGTTCGAAGGTGTTCAATGAACAGTTCGACGAACAGTTCGGCGAACACACGGGTGTTCGACGAACCGAACCGAACTCGAACACTACGGGGGTGGCTCAACACTACTCCTTATCACTTGAATCTTTGGATTATTATTATACACAAACTGCCACTCTCATTTTAATGAGCTCCAGCATTGCAATCATATTCAAGCCTTTTTCTATCCAAGAAACCTATAATAGAATGTAGGAAATGTATGAAATAATAAATAGTGCAATGAAGCACCAGTTCAAAGCAGACATGAACCAATGAAACCTATGTGTAATGAGCTGTGTTCTCTGACCGCTTATCCCTAGGTTGTAAAATCCTAAAATGGTGCTGCTTAGCCTACTCGCATCTTTTATGATGGCTGTGATAGTTGCCCCCTGATTGGCTGTGCTAGACTATTTTATGTGATAGCTGCAAGGCATTATGGGGAAGCGCACTCTCAGACTACTGAACTCTTCTGGAGCATGTGAAATAGCACTGGTCAATTTTTTTTTTTTCGATTCTCGCAAATCGAAACGCAAATAGTTTGAATTTGCGGGGCCTGCGAACTTCAGGAAATTCAACTCGAAGTCAATGTATAGTGGATCATTCCATTCATCTCTAGTGCTGAACAAGCAAACAATGTTAATAACATCACCAAAAAAAGTAAAAGTGACGTAAAATCAACAATAAAAACCTGTCTGTAGTTGCTTTCTGATTTACTAAAATATACGTTTTAATTGTATTTCCAATTAAAGCCTAGAGATAATCAACTTTAATTAGAACATGGCATATTGGATAACTATTTGAGAACAGACATTTGGTTTATACTGCGTCGCAGCAAGAACTAATGATTATTATTGATTTGAAGTAAAAAACTATAGAACAATCTGTAGCTTATCAGCTGTTACCAGCCGAGAAAGATGTGGGTGGTCATTGCAATTAATAAGATTTAATCAGTTTCTGGTACATACAGCAGCTTAATATTTGTGTCAAAGTATAAGTGGTTGAAGTACTTGAACCAATTAATGTCTAACGTTCAATGCATTTTATTATTTTATCCTGTCATATAGGCAAACTACTTAATGACCTTCGTTTATAATCCTGATTAGAGTGCCAAAGAAGGAACATTGGCCAAACAAGGCTTCCCCAAATATAAATATCAAATTGACAGGGGTTGCAGAAACCGGACCTGAGAGGTTAATAATTATTAGTGTTGAGCGAGTATGTTCTGTTCCGAGTATGCTCGGGCCGAGCTCCGAGTATTTACAGCTGCTTGGTGATATGGTTGAATCGCTCCCGTGTGCATGATTTGCAACTCTTTGACAGCTTTATTACATGTGAGGAATGTGTAAGAAATAGACATTCCTCACATGTAATAAAGCTGTCAAACTGTTGCAAATCATGCTCATGGGAGCGATTCAACCATATCACCGAGCAGCTGTAAATACTCGGAGCTCGGCCCGAGCATACTCGGTGAAAGGGTTAATAGAACATACTTGCTCAACACTAATAATTATGTCTTTTTCTAGATCGCATCAATCCACTGCAAATCAAGTTCATGTCAAATTTTGTGATAGTTGCAGATCCCAGCAAATTTGAGAAATTTGCGACTCGATTCATGTGACTTGCTAAAAAAATGCCCTTCTCAATTTCACACAAAGTATAAATTTGCATAAGTCACAGAAGACTGACATCACCTAAGGAAATCTGAGGCTTCCCCATGATGCAGCTATTACATTACATGGTCATGCCCAGCCAATTTGGGGGATCTATCACAGCCACTATATAAAATTAGAAAATAAAAAGCAGAAATACTGGCACTGCTAACATACCCTTCAGGAATGCATTTAGGCAATCATTAATTGTGGATTGCCAGATATCGTGGTACTCAGTTTGAGATGAAGCAGTACAAAATTGTGAGCAAAAGAGCATGAAAAATTGAATAAGAGGTGCAAACAGCTTACTTACCTCCTTATGTCTCCTCTCCTCATGTGACGACCACAATAAAGTGCTGCTTTTTCACATACCAGTGGTGAGTGCCGCTCTTATTCAATTTTTCATGCCTTTTTGCCCATAACTATATAAAATTTAAAATTAGGTAGGGAAAGCAGTGGTCATTTTAAGGGTTTACAGTTGATGTCTAGGAGGTCAGAGCATATGTTAAGGATCCGGGTGGTGGAACCTCTGTGCTTTGATGCAAGGAGGGACCAGATGGGCCTAACTAGGTGCCTACTCGGACTGACCTAGGTCACACGGCGGCTTAGTCGACTCCGTGAACCAAGGAGGGACCGGGCAGGTGGACCAGGTGCTACTCTGGGACCGACCTTGTGTGAGAGCAGGTGACCCCCACGGATCAGATGACAGGAGCTGACCGGTACAGCGGAAGAGCACGGCAGGTAGGCTGGTGGGTAATCCGAGTAGATAAACAGGCGGGTACAGCAGATAGCCAGACAGGTACTCCGGGTAAACGAGCAGGCGGGTAAGGCAGATAGCCAGGCAGGTACTCTGGGTAAACAAGCAGGCGGGTATGGCAGGTAACTTGGCAAGTGCTCCGGGTAGGCAGGCAGGCGGGCACGGCAGGTAATCTGGCAGGTGCTCCGGGTAAGCAGGCTGGCAGGCACGGCAGGTAACTGGCAGTCTGGAGGACACGGCTGATAGACAGGAGGTGCTTAATATAGGGGCAGTCCTGCGGCCATTGGCCGGGGACTCTTTAGACGGCGCGCATGGCCCCTTTAAGAGGGAGCGCGCGCCCTAAGCATAGTGCCCCAGGAGCTGCGCGCAGTGCGCACCTTAGCAGCGGGAGAACAGGAAGACGCCGGACCGAGACCGCGGCGGTGAGGGGAACGGCGTCTCTGCCCGGCAAGAGGCAAAGACGCCAATGCTACAGCATACATCTCATCATTACAGATTGGGAGAAAAAGGCCTAAAACATAGTTCTATAGAACATAGAAAATGTGAGAGGTAATCTCACTCTGATCGGGAGATTCAGAAACTGCAGAATCTGTGGGACTGTGAATTGATAGATCTGTTATATACTTCAGTAAAGCACCTAAGTGACATTATTTCTTCATTATTTATGCACTACAAGCAAGGAGGGAAGTTTAAGTCCCCTTAGTCCTAATTTTCCTATTGAAGGGAAAAAAAAAGAAACCAAGGCTTGTCTGTTAGAAAAAATGTGTTTAGCCACATCTTTTTTGCATTTGTTATACATTTCTTGTTGGAGTTTTTTTTTTAAACTAAAGAAAATTCCTAACATTCCAGTGTATGTGTTTTAAAAAGTTTCACATTTTTTTCACACTTGTATTAATAGTCTAGTACTACACTTATACACACCACAACATACAATGGCCTGTTGCAGGTGCTGTATTCTGGTACTTAACGCCCTACTATTCCTAAAAGGGATGTGACATTTATTTATTTATTTTTTTAAGTATACATTTTACTTGTACCTATTTTCCAAGTCCAATTGAGCAAATCTGTATCCTATACCCTACAATAATGCGGTGTGCTGATGCTGCATGTTCCTTTCGTATACCTACCTAGCAACATAGCTTTATTTCAGTTTAAAAATTTTTTTTTATAAAGAGGGAGATTAAAAAAGAAAAAAAAGAAAGAAGTTATGGTTTTGCATATCAGTTTTATTAGCCCGATTTAACAACCGTACCCAACACAATAATGCTAAGGGCTGTTGCTGCTTCTTCATTTCCGCACATGTACCTGGTTACAACATTTTGGTAAGGTGGGGGGTAACAAAGTTTATGATTAGGATAATTAAATAAAAATATGAATATACATTTTTATCTTTACCTGTTTCACTAGTTTTGCAACTGTATACCCCACAACTATACTGTGGGCTGTTTTTACATTTGGATGCCTGCTACGTACCTAGCAATGTTTTATACATTGTTCATTTTGGCAAGTGGGATTTAATTTGCTTAGCATAATATCTAAAAAGAAATTACACTAAATGAAGACATTTGACTAAGCAGTAGAGATGAGCGTTGTTCTACTCGAACTGTTCGCCAATCTCAAATTCGAGCTGTTTTGGGCGGTGTTCGAGCCGGTCGGCGAACACGAACAATTTGAGAAAAATTCGGCTGTTCGAGGTTATGTTCGATAACTGTTCGTGCACCAAAATCATAACTGGATTTTTTCTCAGTAATGATGAAAATTAATGTTAATACGCAGTTTGAGTGTACAGCGGGGCGGGGGGAGGGGCAGGGGATGGATCTCTGCAGGAACAATGAAGATCTCCATTTTTTTTTCTCTTTCCCGCATTTGCAGTGGGGAGGTGCAATCTGTCAGCCTATCAGCAGCGCACACACGGAGCGAAGTGCTTTTTTTCACACAAGCAAGGGCATGTGTGATTGGCAGTGTATGTCACATGTCCTTGCCCTATAAGACCAAGCCATTTTCCCCGTCGCCACCATTTTCTCACTGCTGCAGCTGCGTGTTAGACGGCACCGCTGTTGCTGTGTGCGCTATACCTTGTTAATTTCAAGCCAATTTTCACACAAATATACAGATAGCTTGGGAGTAGGGAATAGTTGTGATTAGTCCTTTTAAGGACTAGGTTACAGCATTTCCTACGACTTTTATCAAGCAGGTCTGTGCTCTTAAATAGATAGATTGTGGGAGTAAAGACTAATTGTAATTGGAGTCCTTTTCAGGACTAGGTTACATCAGTTCCTATCAGTTTTTGCCAGGCAGGTCTGTGCCAGTGCTGTGCAAGTTTTTTTCACAGCATTTGGCTGAATCTAGCAAAGCTAATCCTTTTTGGCCTATTGCAGAGTGTGTTAGTCAGTGGAGTAGCCTATCTGTGTTGCAAGATATACCACCTGTGTATAGAATACCAATTTTTTTACTGCACCTAGTGAAGTAAAATCTTTTGGGCATAGCATCATTCTATTAGTCCATCTATACTGACCTCCATCAGGTTGCAAACTGAATATAATTTTTTTCTGCATCTAGCTCTGAAAAAATATTTGGGCTTCTAGCAGTGTGTGGGACTTGGTCTATTAGTCCATCTATACTGACCTCCATCAGGTTGCAAATTAAAAATAATTTTTTTCTTCATTTAGCTCTGAAAAAATATTTGGGCTTCTAGCAGTGTGTGGGACTTGTTCTATTAGTCCTTCTATACTGACCTCCAGCAGGTTGCAAATTGAATATAATTTTTTTCTGCATCTAGCTCTGAAAAAATATTTGGGCTTCTAGCGGTGTGTGGGACTTGGTCTATTAGTCCATCTATACTGACCTCCATCAGGTTGCAAATTAAAAATAATTTTTTTCTGCATCTAGCTCTGAAAAAATATTTGGGCTTCTAGCAGTGTGTGGGACTTGGTCTATTAGTCCATCTATACTGACCTCCATCAGGTTGCAAATTAAAAATAATTTTTTTCTTCATTTATCTCTGAAAAAATATTTGGGCTTCTAGCAGCGTGTGGGACTTGTTCTATTAGTCCATCTATACTGACCTCCATCAGGTTGCAAATTAAAAATAATTTTTTTCTGCATCTAGCTCTGAAAAAATATTTGGGCTTCTAGCAGTGTGTGGGACTTGGTCTATTAGTCCATCTATACTGACCTCCATCAGGTTGCAAATTAAAAATAATTTTTTTCTGCATCTAGCTCTGAAAAAATATTTGGGCTTCTAGCAGTGTGTGGGACTTGGTCTATTAGTCCATCTATACTGACCTCCATCAGGTTGCAAATTGAATAAAAAAAATTTCTGCATCTAGCTCTGAAAAAATATTTGGGCTTCTAGCGGTGTGTGGGACTTGGTCTATTAGTCCATCTATACTGACCTCCATCAGGTTGCAAATTAAAAATAATTTTTTTCTGCGTCTAGCTCTGAAAAAATATTTGGGCTTCTAGCAGTGTGTGGGACTTGGTCTATTAGTCCATCTATACTGACCTCCATCAGGTTGCAAATTAAAAATAATTTTTTTCTTCATTTAGCTCTGAAAAAATATTTGGGCTTCTAGCAGTGTGTGGGACTTGTTCTATTAGTCCTTCTATACTGACCTCCAGCAGATTGCAAATTGAATATAATTTTTTTCTGCATCTAGCTCTGAAAAAATATTTGGGCTTCTAGCGGTGTGTGGGACTTGGTCTATTAGTCCATCTATACTGACCTCCATCAGGTTGCAAATTAAAAATAATTTTTTTCTGCATCTAGCTCTGAAAAAATATTTGGGCTTCTAGCAGTGTGTGGGACTTGGTCTATTAGTCCATCTATACTGACCTCCATCAGGTTGCAAATTAAAAATAATTTTTTTCTTCATTTAGCTCTGAAAAAATATTTGGGCTTCTAGCAGTGTGTGGGACTTGTTCTATTAGTCCTTCTATACTGACCTCCAGCAGGTTGCAAATTGAATATAATTTTTTTCTGCATCTAGCTCTGAAAAATATTTGGGCTTCTAGCGGTGTGTGGGACTTGGTCTATTAGTCCATCTATACTGACCTCCATCAGGTTGCAAATTAAAAATAATTTTTTTCTGCATCTAGCTCTGAAAAAATATTTGGGCTTCTAGCAGTGTGTGGGACTTGGTCTATTAGTCCATCTATACTGACCTCCATCAGGTTGCAAATTAAAAATAATTTTTTTCTTCATTTATCTCTGAAAAAATATTTGGGCTTCTAGCAGCGTGTGGGACTTGTTCTATTAGTCCATCTATACTGACCTCCATCAGGTTGCAAATTAAAAATAATTTTTTTCTGCATCTAGCTCTGAAAAAATATTTGGGCTTCTAGCAGTGTGTGGGACTTGGTCTATTAGTCCATCTATACTGACCTCCATCAGGTTGCAAATTAAAAATAATTTTTTTCTTCATTTAGCTCTGAAAAAATATTTGGGCTTCTAGCAGTGTGTGGGACTTGTTCTATTAGTCCTTCTATACTGACCTCCAGCAGGTTGCAAATTGAATATAATTTTTTCTGCATCTAGCTCTGAAAAAATATTTGGGCTTCTAGCGGTGTGTGGGACTTGGTCTATTAGTCCATCTATACTGACCTCCATCAGGTTGCAAATTAAAAATAATTTTTTTCTGCATCTAGCTCTGAAAAAATATTTGGGCTTCTAGCAGTGTGTGGGACTTGGTCTATTAGTCCATCTATACTGACCTCCATCAGGTTGCAAATTGAATAAAAAAAATTTCTGCATCTAGCTCTGAAAAAATATTTGGGCTTCTAGCGGTGTGTGGGACTTGGTCTATTAGTCCATCTATACTGACCTCCATCAGGTTGCAAATTAAAAATAATTTTTTTCTGCATCTAACCCAGCCAATAGTTTTGGCCTAATACCACAGTTTGGCCACTCAGCTCTGCTCGGTTACCATCCATTGTTTTTTTGTGCAAACAACTCCAGAGTTGTGAATTAGTTAACCACCAAAATGAGTGGAAAAAGGCCTGCTGCTGGTGGAAAGGGGAATAGGCGTGTTGGGAAGGGGAAAAAAGTTTGTGTCCGTGGGGTAGGTGCAGAAGAAAGACCATCTTCCAGCCAAACTAAAATGTCTACTTCTTTTAGCGGACAATGTGATAAGATCCCTTTCTTACGGCCACGCCAATCGCTACAAATTCCAGATGAGGCACAAAAACAGCAGGTGCTTCAACGGATATCAAGTGCTCCTTTAAGTGGGCTCTCCTCCACATCAACTTCAACATCACAAATACTCCAGTCCTCAAAGGTGTCACCCAAATCGCACTTGCTTCCTCACAGCTCCCAAATCTCCAGCTGCCCGTCTGAGTATGAGGTAGAACAGATGGTTGAGTCTGCAGAGCTGTTTACTCATACTATAGCCTGGGAATCAGAGGTCGACTCCAGCGCTTCTGTGAATCCAGACGAGGAAATGATCTGCACTAATGCCCAGAATCTTTATGAGTCGGATCCAGGACCAGACGCAGAAGGTTCTGACCATAATGTAGACCCTCATTCCCAAACTGTAACTCCTGTTGGTGGAGACAATGAGGAAGACGATGATAAGACTCAAATACCTGATTGGAGCGACAAGTTTAGTTTTTTGTCAGGGCAGGAACAGGTTGGCTCTGAGGACGACGGGTGTGATAACGCACAGGGTGATGATGATGAGGTCGGAGATCCCACTTACTGTCAACCCACAGTCAGCCAAGAGATGAGGTCAGCAGAGGAGGTGGAGGAAGATGCTAGTGACGACGAGGTCAGGTTGCGCCTTCCTGGACAGAGACGTAGTACTGGAAGCACGTCAACAACTGCATCCTCAAACACAACTCTGCCTCTCACCACAAGTCGTGGTGGCTCTTCAGGTCGCATGGGTGCTAAGCCTTGCATAGCCTGGGCATTTTTTCAGATCGATAAAGATGACCCAACTCGTGTTATCTGTAACATTTGTCAGCAAAAGCTAAGTAGAGGCCAAAAAATACATAGTTTGAGTACTTCATGCATGAACCGGCACATGGACATGAAGCATAAGTTGCAGTGGGAAGCTCAGTGTGCTACAATGCGGCCTAGCCGGCCGGGCCAACCGCCGTCTGCCATATCTTGTGCATCCGCGGCCTCTTCATCCTCTGTGACTGGGGGGACAGCAGTCACACCTGTTTTGGGGCGCAGACCTGCCACCTCTTTACCCGCAACAGCCAGCGTGATTGGCAGGTCATCATTTTCTTTGGAGGTGGTAACACCAGCTGGTCTTGAGCGCTGTCCGACATCGATAGCACCACCTTTGGATCAAGGCAACCTAACATGTCCGCCTGCATCTTCCTCACAGACCGGCAGTTTGCCGGGGACACCCTTATCAACCCCGTCTAAGCACAATAGCCAGCCCTCGGTCCCTCAGATGTGGACAAGTAAAAGACCATTTCCTCCTAGCCATGAGAAAGCTAAGAGGTTGAATTTCACCATCTGCAAGCTCTTGGCTACAGAAATGCTGCCTTTCCGCCTGGTGGACACAGAGGATTTTCGAGACCTTATGTCCGTCGCAGTGCCCCAGTACCAGATGCCCAGTCGGCACTACTTCTCAAAGAAAGGTGTGCCTGCGCTCCACCAGCATGTCGCACACAACATCACCGCTTCTTTGAGAAACTCTGTGTGTGACAGGGTGCATTTCACCACAGACACTTGGACGAGTAGGCATGGACAGGGGCGTTACATGTCGCTGACTGGGCACTGGGTAACTATGGTGACAACAGGACAAGGGGCTGCTGTCCAAGTCTTGCCGTCCCCACGAGTTGTGCGTCAATCCTCTTTATGTCAAAGTTCCTCCACTGCTTCTGCCTCCTCAACCTCCTCTCGGTCTTCCACCTGCACCCAAAGCCTGTCTGGTCATGCCACAAGCTTTCTAACTGCGCAGAAGGGATCCTGCACACCTCCTTACTATGCTGGCAGTAGGGCTCAACGTCATCAGGCGGTTTTTACATTGAAATGTCTGGGAAATGTGAGTCACACAGCTGAGGAGTTGTGGTCAGCTCTGGAGAACCAATTTCATGAATGGTTGTCTCCACTGGACCTGAAACCAGGGAAGGCCGTGTGCGACAATGCTGCAAACCTGAGTGCGGCCCTTCGCCGGGGCAATGTCACACACGTGCCTTGTATGGCTCACGTGTTGAACCTGGTTGTCCAGCAATTTTTAGCCCACTATCCCAGACTAGATGGCCTTCTGCAGAGGGCACGGTCGCTGTGTGCTCACTTCCGCCGTTCGCATCCCGCAGCTCAGCGACTTACATCTCTACAGAAGTCGTTGGGCCTGCCACTTCACCGGCTAAAATGCGATGTGCCTACCCGGTGGAATTCAACTCTGCACATGTTGCAGCGACTGTGGCAGCACCGACAAGCCCTGGTGCAATACGTTCTGACGTATAGCCTGGGCCAACGAGATTCAGAGGTGGGGCAAATCATGCTGGAGGAGTGGTCTCAGATCAGGGACCTATGCACCCTTCTGCACAGTTTTGAAATGGCGACGAAGATGTTTAGTGCTGACGATGCCATTATCAGCATGACTATTCCGGTGATTTACATGCTGGAGCACATGTTAAACAGAATTCGGAGTCAGGTGGTGGCACAAGAGGAGGTGGAGGAAGTAGAGGAGGAGGAGTTGTATGCGGAAGGGCTAACATCTGCAAGGTACAGACGGTCGGCAGCACCAAGGCGGCAGGCATGTGAGGGTGGGGGAGATGATTTTACCAGGGCGCATGGTAGCAGCCAAACTAGTGAGGAAGGTGCAGGAGCCCAGGAAGAAGTGGAGGACGAACTGATGGAAGACTCATCAGATGAGGGAGACCTTGATCACATTTCTGTTGTGCGAGGTTGGGGGGAGAGGACAGAGGAAGGAAGCATGATTGTTACCTCGCCACCAACACAACAGGGACTTGGTGCTCCTGGATGCGCAACACACATGAGTGCCTTCTTGCTGCACTACCTGCAACATGACCCTCGAATTGTGAGAATTAGAAATAATCCTGACTACTGGGTTGCCACACTGTTAGATCCCCGGTACAAAAGTAAATTTGTAGAAATTATTCCTGCCATAGAAAGGGATGCACGCATGCAGAAGTATCAGCAGAGACTGTTGCAGAATCTTACATGTGCTTTTCAACAAAATACCAGTGGTGCACGTAGTGAATCTCACAGTTCCAACTTGCCAACCGTGGGACCGTCAAGTGTTCAGCACTCAAACCGTAACAGAACCACAGTATCTGCTGGTAACATCAATTTTGCGGAATCATTTCACCACTTTTTTAGCCCATCCTTTGCAAGGCCACAGGAGACAAGAAGTCTGACACATAGTCAACGCCTAGAGACGATGGTACAGGAGTATCTCCAAGTAAACATTGAAGCCACGACTGTGTCACTGGACCCTTGCTCTTTTTGGGCTTCCAATCTGGATAAATGGCCGGAGCTAGCCACTTACGCCTTGGAGATCTTGTCATGCCCCGCAGCCAGCGTTCTGTCTGAACGTGTGTTCAGCGCTGCTGGTGGTGTGCTGACAGATAAGCGCACGCGGCTCTCCACTGATAATGTAGACAGACTCACGTTCATAAAGATGAACAAATCATGGATCCGAAACGACTTTTCTACCCCTGTGTCATCCTGAGGAGAGTAAAAGCTTGATGATTGGTTAAAATCACCCTACCAACCGTTTTAAGCTTTCAAATTACTAATCATGTTTATCTGTATCTTGACTGGAAAATAATTTGGGCTTTGTAGCAGTGTGCAGCACTGATCCTATTAGGTCATCTATAATAAGCTTCACCAGATTTAAAATTAAAAATAATTTTTAGCTGCATCTAGCCCGGAAAATAATTTTGGGGCTCTGAGATGCGCAAGACACATAATTGCCTTCTTGCTGCACTACCTGCAGCATGACCCTCATATTGTCAGAATTCGAAGTAATCATGACTACTGGGTTGCCACACTCTTAGATCCCCCAAACTTTTCGATCAACCTTTTCATTTTAATAAAGACCAAAAAAATGGTCATTTTTGAAATTATAAGCATTAGCAGGTTGTTAGAAACTGAAATCAAACAGTTTTCAACTCAAAACTTTATTCTAGGTGATGTTACATTTTCACATAGGACCCCTTGTTCGAAAGGAGCTTCTGAACTCTCTCGTCCATTGAATTTGTCAGGTTTTGGATGGTTTCTGCTTCAATTGTTTTGCATGAGGACAGAACACCCTCCCAGAGCTGTTGCTTAGATGTGAACTGCCTCCCGCCATCATAGACACTCCTTTTAATGATGCTCCAAAGGTTCTGAATGGGGTAGAGGTCAGGGGAGCATGGGGGTCACACCATAAGTTTGTCCCCTTTTATGCCCATATCAGCCAGAGATGCAGATGTTTTATGTGCAGCATGAGATGGTGCATTATCATGCAGAAAAATGATCTTGCTGTGAAATACACGGTTCTTCTTCTTGAACCATGGCAGGAAGTGCTGTTTGAGAAAATCCACATACATTATGGAGTTCATCTTTAGCGCCTTCAGGGATCCTAAAGGGGCCGACAATCTCTCTCCCCATGATTCCAGCCCAAAACATTACTCCACCTCCTCCTTGTTGGCGCTGTAGCCGTGTTTGCGTGGGGTGTCCATCAATCAGCCATCCTGCACTCCATTCATCTGGACCATCAAGCGCTGCACGGCACTCATCCGTGAACAAAACAGTTTTGAAATCAGTCTTCATGTAATGTTTGGCCCACTGGAGCCGTTTCTGCTTGTGTGAAGTGGATAGAGGAGGTCGACAGGATGGCGTATGCACAGCTGCAAACCTCTGAAGGACCCTGCATCTTGTTGTTCGGGGGACGTTGGAGGCACAAGCAGCTTCAAAAACTTGTCTGCTGCTATGACAAGGCTTTTTTGCCGCTGCTCTTTCAACCTGACGTAATTGCCTGTAGGAAAGAGTCCTCAATTTGCCCTTATCAGCACGCACACGTGTGTACTGTGAATCAGCTACATACTTCTTGATTGCCAAGACACTTCATCCTGATCATCGCACAATGTTGATTGTAGTCATGCCTTGACCTAAACACTCCACAATTTGTTGCTTTTCAGCAGCCGACACATCCTTTTTCTTTCCCATTTTGGCAGAAAATGTAGGCTGCTTAATAATGTGAGAGAGCCTTCTTAAGTAGTCTTGCCTTTCATTGGACACACCTGCCAAACTAATTAGCACAGGTGTCTGCAATTGCTTACAGTGATATAAAGAGCCCTGACACACATCACCATCAATGAGTTTAACTGACAAACAAACAAATTCTTCCCTTATCACTCCTAAACACTTTTTGCATAATAATTTGGAACGCGGTGTACATGTGCTTTTCCACAAAACACCAGTGGTTCACGTAGTGAATCTTACAGTTCTAACTTGCCAACCGTGGTCTGTATGGAATTGTTCAATAAAGGGCCCAAAATTAAGATAACATAGATGGGAGAGGTCTCTATGAATAGGAATTCCTAAGTATTTGATACCCTGTGAGGGCCAGGCAAAGGGAAAGTTGGACTGGATGGAATCCTATATGGATTTAGGGAGGGAGACATCGAGGGCCTCAGACTTCACTGCATTGATTTTAAAATTTTACCATGTAACAAAGTGATCTATTTCAGCCATAACAGCAGGGATGGATATATGTGATTGAGTGATATATACTAGGACATCATCAGCAAATAGAGAGCACTTGTACTCGGTGCCTCCCACCTCAATCCACCTAATATTGGGGTTATGGCGAATTGATGAGAGCAGGTGCTCCGTCACTAGGATGTATAAGAGAGGGGACAGAGGACATCCCTGCCTTGTCCCATTGGTGATTGTGAAAGGTGATGAAAATGTTCTGACGCACCCCCTGGGCCTTGGGACACCCGGAGCCGGACCCTTTTTGGTGGATGCTGGTGGTTGTAGTCTTCTTGGCGGCGATCCGGTTCCGTGGCTCAGGGCGGTCAAACCAGTGGCGGAACTATTTATGTGGTTTTGATGTTTAAATGTCCGACTACGCCACCCGTGGATTGCGGTCAGAGTGAACCGCCGCTACAGGGCAGACCGCTAAGGCTGGTGTTGTGGGTGCAGCAGAGCATAGCATAACTCCCCACGGGAGGAGTATAGCCTCAGGGCAGTGTATGCGGAGGATGGGGGTGATGGTGCAGGGCAGCAGCAGTAACGACACGGAGTCAGTGATGCAGTTCAGGGCATTTACTCACAGTTCTTATTATCCAGACCACGTCTGCAGGTAACGGCTGCCCACGTCGTACTGTGCTCACCAGGTGAGGGGCTCAGACAACTCCCAGATAACTTTGGAGCGCTTCACAGGACCCCCTTTGTGTGTCCTTTGTCTGGCCTTTCTTACCAACACTTCTGTCCGGCTGCCTCGGGCCTCCTCTTGGTAAACTTGGCGCCAGTTTCCCTGACCCTATGTGGTGCCTTCCTAGCGGGTGGAGCAAGGGGCTGCGCCACATAAAATGTCAGAGCCTCTGGTTTCTAGCTGAGGGTCGTTTCCTGCCTCCACTAGTTCGGGGACCGGTCTCCCCCTTTGGCCTGACCCCTCCACGCAGGTGGATTCGGGCGTGCGGTGGCGACTCGCCCGTCCGCACCCCTGGGATCCCTTCATTCCTCGTTCCTGGAGCCTTCTCCGCTCCTCTTCCTTCCTTCTCCCTCTTCCAGGCCTGGGCCTCTGTTACTAGGCCCGCCTCCGGAGCAGAGCTCATGCAGAGCCCCTGCTCCCTGCCACTTCTGCTCAGACTTCTCTGCACTGAACTAAGATGGTGCCCACCTTTTATACTCCCTTCTCAATGCACCCAGGAACTGCTTCCTCCCTGCTCCTGCACTGCAGGGTTCCCCTTCCTCAGTGTTCCCTCCCCCCACTCCAGCCAGGGACAGGGACTGTCGTGCCCATCTCAGGGGCATACTGGTCGCCCTGCCCCACGGCAATGTGGTGTAATTCATGCAGGTGTCGGGTCCTGATCCACACTCCATCCTTATCTGAGAGTGAGATATCACACCTCTGGGTGAGGTGCAATACGTCTGTAGCAACCGAGCCCTCGGTGCTACAGTTCCATTTATCTTCAGCCTAGGTGACGTATTGTGATACAGGGCCGTGATTTTGGCTATAAAAGGGTCCCCTAGACCCATACCCCAAGCTTTTTAAGAGAATCATATATGGCGTGCCAGGAGACTCTATGGAATGCTTTCTCAGCATCCAACAAGAGTATCTACTTACAAATTTTTAACTGCATCTAGCCCAGGAAATACTTTGTGCCTAGTAGCAGTGTCTGCTAGTCAGCGGATTATCCCGGCTGTTAAGCAAGCTACACCACCTGTAGTTTGGACACTTAATTTTTTCAAAGGAAATGCTTCGGGACCAAGGGATACTCAGTGAAGAACATCAGGAGGCACCCCAAGGCATAGGGGCTGCGACTGGCACTAGGATGCCTTGCGGTGGACAGCCGAGCTCGATCCTTATAAAAGCTTTTTAACTGCAGCAGCTTTAGTGGACGCTACTGGAGCTGGAATTACGCGGCTGCTGGCATGAGACTTGCCCTCCAATAGATCCTTGTAAATGGATTTAAAGTGTATTCATTCAAATTAGAGGGACAATTTAAATTAAAAAGCTTAGAGCTGCCTCCACCACAGGGGGGCTCTCTCGACCCACCAGCGGACAGGCACCAGTATTTGGAGAGGGGGGCTGGCCGTCAGGGTTCACCGCGGCTCTGGCACAAACCCGGCGACACGGAGGTGGCACGGGCAGGAGCGGACTGGCCGTCTCGGCTTCTCACTTTTTGGATTTTAGAAGGGCATGACATGCCTATATCTGTGTCTCCCCCTCCTTTTACTCCTCCACCTCTTTTCTTTTCGCATGACTATATGTACTTGTCACTTTTCCATGTGTTAGTTGTGTCTTCTGAGCAGTTTGTCAGCTTTTGGACACCTTTGAAGGTGTTTTCTATGTGTTTCTATGTGTTTTTGTTTGCCTGCCATTGGTTTTAACGGTGTTCGAAGGTGTTCGACGAACAGTTCGACGAACAGTTCGGCGAACACACGGGTGTTCGACGAACCGAACCGAACTCGAACACTACGGGGGTGGCTCAACACTACTAAGCAGGTCTATTTTGGTGTAAATTTTTAAGTTTGCAAATTGGGCATGTACACGCCACACTGACACTACAGCTGTTGCTGCATTAGGTTTCTGGTCCGTCATGTGCTCACTGTATAACATTTCTTTAGATTACTTTGTTTTTTCAGATTTGGAAATGTTTGATTAAACTTTATACTTTTATCCAAAATGTATGGTAAATGAAAAAGTGGCACTGGCAATGGACATGGTAGTGTGATAGAAAACAAGTTCCAATATCAAAGCTAAATATGATGGAGCTACTAGCATAATCACCAGCACTGCTGGCACCGGCCAACACTGGCAATAGTAGTACCAAATGCAGGTCACAACTAGCCTCATTTGCCTCTGGCAAGTGTACTATTGGGGAGAAAGTGCAGAGAGTGTATTGGAATATATGTCACATTGCTCATCTCAGTCACAACAGGATGATTAATTTCTGACAACAACACAGTCAGCTTGAGTCAGTGTTCTGTTTAGTCCACCTTCTCCACCATAACATTTAATATTTCACATTGCTAAATTTCAATTCTGCTAATGACACCTGTAATTCTTCCGCCCCTTAGTCCTCTAAGCCACAGCACCTTGGGGTCAAAAGTAAATATTTCACTAGAACAACTTCTTGCAATTGATTTATTTGGAAAAGATGAACAATTAGCATTTGTACTCCGATGACATGGAGTCAGAGAAGTTTGAGAAGATTCAAGTGCCTAGCGTTGTTGCTGGCTCTGCAAGCCTTGATGATATAGGGCAATGGCAGTGGTAATGGCCTTCTGAGCCTGGGCAAACCTCAGAGTGGGGATCAGGTAGGGGAGGGGTGGGGACAAGGACCTCAGAACATTTTTTATAGAGAGGTAACTGTTGGTCTAGTGAGAGATAATAATTCTGTGGTAGACAAGACCAAGGAGCCATGTAGGGGTGAAGTATATGTAGAGTTTGCTCGCCTCTGCAATACACACCAGAAGCCACATAAGGCTAAAAGGTCTTTTGCCGATAATATTGCTACTTCTGTTGTTGGCTCAGGAGCAGGTGATGTCACATATGCTTTTGGTGAAGGAGACTTAACAGCTACTGAAAGCTTGGTGAGTCATATATATTGGCATTACGGGTGCAGGAATTCTTTTGCAAGTTGTCAACTGAGGAGTAGTGTTGAGCCACCCCCGTAGTGTTCGAGTTCGGTTCGGTTCGTCGAACACCCGTGTGTTCGCCGAACTGTTCGTCGAACTGTTCGTCGAACACCTTCGAACACCGTTAAAACCAATGGCAGGCAAACAAAAACACATAGAAACACATAGAAAACACCTTCAAAGTTGTCCAAAAGCTGACAAACTGCTCAGAAGACACAACTAACACATGGAAAAGTGACAAGTACATATAGCCATGCGAAAAGAAAAGAGGTGGAGGAGTAAAAGGAGGGGGAGACACAAATATAGGCATGTCATGCCCTTCTAAAATCCAAAAAGTGAGAAGCCGACACGTTCAGTCCGCTCCTGCCCGTGCCACCTCCGTGTCGCCGGGTTTGTGCCAGAGCCGCGGTGAACCCTGACGGCCAGCCCCCCTCTCCCAATACTGGTGCCTGTCCGCTGGTGGGTCGAGCGAGCCCCCCTGTGGTGGAGGCAGCTCTAAGCTTTTTAATTTAAATTGTCTCTCTAATTTGAATGAATACACTTTAAATCCATTTACAAGGATCTATTGGAGGGCAAGTCTCATGCCAGCAGCCGCGTAATTCCAGCTCCAGTAGCGTCCACTAAAGCTGCTGCAGTTAAAAAGCTTTTATAAGGATCGAGCTCGGCTGTCCACCGCAAGGCATCCTACTGCCAGTCCCAGCCCCTATGCCTTGGGGTGCCTCCTGATGCTCTTCACTGAGTATCCCATGGTCCCGAAGCATTTCCTTTGAAAAAATTAAGTGTCCAAACTACAGGTGGTGTAGCTTGCTTAACAGCCGGGATAATCCGCTGACTAGCAGACACTGCTACTAGGCACAAAGTATTTCCTGGGCTAGATGCAGTTAAAAATTTGTAATTAGATACTCTCGTTGGATGCTGAGAAAGCATTCCATAGAGTCTCCTGGCACGCCATATATGATTCTCTTAAAAAGCTTGGGGTAGGGGTCTAGGGGACCCTTTTATAGCCAAAATCACGGCCCTGTATCACAATACGTCACCTAGGCTGAAGATAAATGGAACTGTAGCACCCTGAGGGCTCGGTTGCTACAGAGGTATTGCACCTCACCCAGAGGTGTGATATCTCACTCTCAGGTATGGATGGAGTGTGGATCAGGACCCGACACCTGCATGCATTACACCACATTGCCGTGGGGCAGGGCGACCAATATGCCTCTGAGATGGGCACGACAGTCCCTGTCCCTGGCTGGAGTGGGGGGAGGGAACACTGAGGAAGGGGAACCCTGTAGTGCAGGAGCAGGGAGGAAGCAGTTCCTGGGTGCATTGAGAAGGGAGTATAAAAGGTGGGCACCATCTTAGTTCAGTGCAGAGAAGTCTGAGCAGAAGTGGCAGGGAGCAGGGGCTCTGCATGAGCTCTGCTCCGGAGGCGGTCCTAGTAACAGAGGCCCAGGCCTGGAAGAGGGAGAAGGAAGGAAGAGGAGCGGAGAAGGCTCCAGGAACGAGGAATGAAGGGATCCCAGGGGTGCGGACGGGCGAGTCGCCACCGCACGCCCGAATCCACCTGCGTGGAGGGGTCAGGCCAAAGGGGGAGACCGGTCCCCGAAACTAGTGGAGGCAGGAAACGACCCTCAGCTAGAAAGCGGAGGCTCTGACATTTTATGTGGCGCAGCCCCTCGCTACACCCGCTAGGAAGGCACCACATAGGGTCAGGGAAACTGGCGCCAAGTTTACCAAGAGGAGGCCCGAGGCAGCCGGACAGAAGGGTTGGTAAGAAAGGCCAGACAAAGGACACACAAAGGGGGTCCTGTGAAGCGCTCCAAAGTTATCTGGGAGTTGTCTGAGCCCTTCACCTGGTGAGCACAGTACGACGTGGGCAGCCGTTACCTGCAGACGTGGTCTGGATAATAAGAACTGTGAGTAAAGGCCCTGGACTGCATCACTGACTCCATGTCATTACTGCTGCTGCCCTGCACCATCACCCCCATCCTCCGCATACACTGCCCTGAGGCTATACTCCTCCCGTGGGGAGTTATGCTATGCTCTGCTGCACCCACAACACCAGCCTCAGCGGTCTGCACTGCAGCGGCGGTTCACTCTGACCGCAATCCACGGGTGGCGTAGTCGGACATTTAAACATCAAAACCACATAAATAGTTCCACCACTGGTTTGACCACCCTGAGCCACGGAACCGGGTCGCCGCCACGAAGACTACAACCACCAGCATCCACCAAAAAGGGTCCGGCTCCGGGTGTCCCAAGGCCCAGGGGGTGCATCAGAACATTTTCATCACCTTTCACAATCACCAATGGGACAAGGCAGGGATGTCCTCTGTCCCCTCTCTTATACATCCTAGTGTCGGAGCACCTGCTCTCATCAATTCGCCATAACCCCAATATTAGGTGGATTGAGGTGGGAGGCACCGAGTACAAGTGCTCTCTATTTGCTGATGATGTCCTAGTATATATCACTCAATCACATATATCCATCCATGCTGTTATGGCTGAAATAGATCACTTTGTTACATGGTCAAATTTTAAAATCAATGCAGCGAAGTCTGAGGCCCTCGATGTCTCCCTCCCCAAATCCATATAGGATTCCATCCAGTCCAACTTTCCCTTTGCCTGGCCCTCACAGGGTATCAAATACTTAGGAATTCCTATTCATAGAGACCTCTCCCATCTATGTTATCTTAATTTTGGGCCCTTTATTGAACAACTCCATACAGACCACGGTTGGCAAGTTAGAACTGTAAGATTCACTACGTGAACCACTGGTGTTTTGTGGAAAAGCACATGTACACTGTGTTCCAAATTATTATGCAAAAGGTGTTTAGGAGTGATAAGGGAAGAATTTGTTTGTTTGTCAGTTAAACTCATTGATGGTGATGTGTGTCAGGGCTCTTTATATCACTGTAAGCAATTGCAGACACCTGTGCTAATTAGTTTGGCAGGTGTGTCCAATGAAAGGCAAGACTACTTAAGAAGGCTGTCTCACATTATTAAGCAGCCTACATTTTCTGCCAAAATGGGAAAGAAAAAGGATGTGTCGGCTGCTGAGAAGCAACAAATTGTGGAGTGTTTAGGTCAAGGCATGACTACAATCAACATTGTGCGATGATCAGGATGAAGTGTCTTGGCAATCAAGAAGTATGTAGCTGATTCACAGTACACACGTGTGCGTGCTGATAAGGGCAAATTGAGGACTCTTTCCTACAGGCAATTACGTCAGGTTAAAAGAGTAGCGGCAAAAAAGCCTTGTCATAGCAGCAGACAAGTTTTTGAAGCTGCTGGTGCCTCCAACGTCCCCCGAACAACAAGATGCAGGGTCCTTCAGAGGTTTGCAGCTGTGCATACGCCATCCTGTCGACCTCCTCTATCCACTTCACACAAGCAGAAACGGCTCCAGTGGGCTAAACATTACATGAAGACTGATTTCAAAACTGTTTTATTCACGGATGAGTGGCGTGCAACGCTCGATGGTCCAGATGGATGGAGTGGAGGATGGCTGGTTGATGGACAACCCACGCAAACACGGCTACAGCGCCAACAAGGAGGAGGTGGAGTAATGTTTTGGGCTGGAGTCATGGGGAGAGAGATTGTCGGCCCCTTTAGGATCCCTGAAGGCGCTAAAGATGAACTCCATAATGTATGTGGATTTTCTCAAACAGCACTTCCTGCCATGGTTCAAGAAGAAGAACCGTGTATTTCACAGCAAGATCATTTTTTGCATGATAATGCACCATCTCATGCTGCACATAAAACATCTGCATCTCTGGCTGATATGGGCATAAAAGGGGACAAACTTATGGTGTGACCCCCATGCTCCCCTGACCTCTACCCCATTCAGAACCTCTGGAGCATCATCAAAAGGAGTGTCTATGATGGCGGGAGGCAGTTCACATCTAAGCAACACCTCTGGGAGGGTATTCTGTCCTCATGCAAAACAATTGAAGCAGAAACCATCCAAAACCTGACAAATTCAATGGACGAGAGAGTTCAGAAGCTCCTTTCGAACAAGGGGTCCTATGTGAAAATGAAACATCACCTAGAATAAAGTTTTGAGTTGAAAACTGTTTGATTTCAGTTTCTAATAACCTGCTAATGCTTATAATTTCAAAAATGACCATTTTTTTGGTCTTTATTAAAATGAAAAGGTTGATCGAAAAGTTTGGGGGATCTAAGAGTGTGGCAACCCAGTAGTCATGATTACTTCGAATTCTGACAATATGAGGGTCATGTTGCAGGTAGTGCAGCAAGAAGGCACTTATGTGTCTTGCGCATCTCGGAGCCCCAAAATTATTTTCCGGGCTAGATGCAGCTAAAAATTATTATTAATTTTAAATCTGGTGGAGCTTAGTATAGATGGCCTAATAGGATCAGTGCTGCACACTGCTACAAAGCTCAAATTATTTTCCAGCCAAGATACAGATAAACATGATTAGTAATTTTAAATCTGGTGGAGCTTATTATAGATGGCCTAATAGAATCAGTGCTGCACACTGCTACAAAGCCCAAATTATTTTCCAGCCAAGATACAGATAAACATGATTAGTAATTTGAAAGCTTAAAACGGTTGGTAGGGTGATTTTAACCAATCATTAAGCTTTTACTCTCCCCAGGATGACACGGGGGTAGAAAAGTCATTTCGGATCCATGATTTGTTCATCTTTATGAACGTGAGTCTGTCTACATTATCAGTGGAGAGCCGCGTGCGCTTATCTGTCAGCACACCACCAGCAGTGCTGAACACACGTTCAGACAGAACGCTGGCTGCGGGGCATGACAAGATCTCCAAGGCGTAAGTGGCTAGCTCCGGCCATTTATCCAGATTGGAAGCCCAAAAAGAGCAAGGGTCCAGTGACACAGTCATGGCTTCAATGTTTACTTGGAGATACTCCTGTACCATCGTCTCTAGGCGTTGACTATGTGTCAGACTTCTTGTCTCCTGTGGCCTTGCAAAGGATGGGCTAAAAAAGTGGTGAAATGATTCCGCAAAATTGATGTTACCAGCAGATACTGTGGTTCTGTTACGGTTTGAGTGCTGAACACTTGACAGTCCCACGGTTGGCAAGTTGGAACTGTGAGATTCACTACGTGCACCACTGGTGTTTTGTGGAAAAGCACATGTAAGATTCTGCAACAGTCTCTGCTGATACTCCTGCATGCGTGCATCCCTTTCTATGGCAGGAATAATTTCTGCAAATTTACTTTTGTACCGGGGATCTAACAGTGTGGCAACCCAGTAGTCAGGATTATTTCTAATTCTCACAATTCGAGGGTCATGTTGCAGGTAGTGCAGCAAGAAGGCACTCATGTGTGTTGCGCATCCAGGAGCACCAAGTCCCTGTTGTGTTGGTGGCGAGGTAACAATCATGCTTCCTTCCTCTGTCCTCTCCCCTAAACCTCGCACAACAGAAATGTGATCAAGGTCTCCCTAATCTGATGAGTCTTCCATCAGTTCGTCCTCCACTTCTTCCTGGGCTCCTGCACCTTCCTCACTAGTTTGGCTGCTACCATGCGCCCTGGTAAAACCATCTCCCCCACCCTCACATGCCTGCCGCCTTGGTGCTGCCGACCGTCTGGACCTTGCAGATGTTAGCCCTTCCGCATACAACTCCTCCTCCTCTACTTCCTCCATCTCCTCTTGTGCCACCACCTGACTCCGAATTCTGTTTAACATGTGCTCCAGCATTTAAATCACCGGAATAGTCATGCTGATAATGGCATCGTCAGCACTAAACATCTTCGTCGCCATTTCAAAACTGTGCAGAAGGGTGCATAGGTCCCTGATCTGAGACCACTCCTCCAGCGTGATTTGCCCCACCTCTGGATCTCGTTGGCCCAGGCTATACGTCAGAACGTATTGCACCAGGGCTTGTCGGTGTTGCCACAGTCGCTGCAACATGTGCAGAGTTGAATTCCACCGGGTAGGCACATCGCATTTTAGCCGGTGAAGTGGCAGGCCCAACGACTTCTGTAGAGATGTAAGTCGCTGAGCTGCGGGATGCGAACGGCGGAAGTGAGCACACAGCGACCGTGCCCTCTGCAGAAGGCCATCTAGTCTGGGATAGTGGGCTAAAAATTGCTGGACAACCAGGTTCAACACGTGAGCCATACAAGGCACGTGTGTGACATTGCCCCGGCGAAGGGCCGCACCCAGGTTTGCAGCATTGTCGCACACGGCCTTCCCTGGTTTCAGGTCCAGTGGAGACAACCATTCATGAAATTGGTTCTCCAGAGCTGACCACAACTCCTCAGCTGTGTGACTCACATTTCCCAGACATTTCAAAGTAAAAACCGCCTGATGACGTTGAGCCCTACTGCCAGCATAGTAAGGAGGTGTGCAGGATCCCTTCTGCGCAGTTAGAAAGCTTGTGGCATGACCAGACAGGCTTTGGGTGCAGGTGGAAGACCGAGAGGAGGTTGAGGAGGCAGAAGCAGTGGAGGAACTTTGACATAAAGAGGATTGACGCACAACTCGTGGGGACGGCAAGACTTGGACAGCAGCCCCTTGTCCTGCTGTCAGCATAGTTACCCAGTGCCCAGTCAGCGACATGTAACGCCCCTGTCAATGCCTACTCATCCAAGTGTCTGTGGTGAAATGCACCCTGTCACACACAGAGTTTCTCAAAGAAGCGGTGATGTTGTGTGCGACATGCTGGTGGAGCGCAGGCACACCTTTCTTTGAGAAGTAGTGCCGACTGGGCATCTGGTACTGGGGCACTGCGACGGACATAAGGTCTCAAAAATCCTCTGTGTCCACCAGGCGGAAAGGCAGAATTTCTGTAGCCAAGAGCTTGCAGATGGTGAAATTCAACCTCTTAGCTTTCTCATGGCTAGGAGGAAATGGTCTTTTACTTGTCCACATCTGAGGGACCGAGGGCTGGCTATTGTGCTTAGACGGGGTTGATAAGGGTGTCCCCGGCAAACTGCCGGTCTGTGAGGAAGATGCAGGCGGACATGTTAGGTTGCCTTGATCCAAAGGTGGTGCTATCGATGTCGGACAGTGCTCAACACCAGCTGGTGTTACCACCTCCAAAGAAAATGATGACCTGCCAATCACGCTGGCTGTTGCGGGTAAAGAGGTGGCAGGTCTGCGCCCCAAAACAGGTGTGACTGCTGTTCCCCCAGTCACAGAGGATGAAAAGGCCGCGGATGCACAAGATATGGCAGACGGTGGTTGGCCCGGCCGGCTAGGCCGCATTGTAGCACACTGAGCTTCCCACTGCAACTTATGCTTCATGTCCATGTGCCGGTTCTTGCATGAAGTACTCAAACTATGTATTTTTTGGCCTCTACTTAGCTTTTGCTGACAAATGTTACAGATAACACGAGTTGGGTCATCTTTATCGATCTGAAAAAATGCCCAGGCTATGCAAGGCTTAGCACCCATGCGACCTGAAGAGGCACCACGACTTGTGGTGAGAGGCAGAGTTGTGTTTGAGGATGCAGTTGTTGACGTGCTTCCAGTACGACATCTCTGTCCAGGAAGGCGCAACCTGACCTCGTCATCACTAGCATCTTCCTCCACCTCCTCTGCTGACCTCATCTCTTGGCTGACTGTGGGTTGACAGTAAGTGGGATCTCCAACCTCATCATCATCACCCTGTGCGTTATCACACCCGTCGTCCTCAGAGCCAACCTGTTCCTGCCCTGACAAAAAACTAAAGTTGTCGCTCCAATCAGGTATTTGAGTCTCATCATCGTCTTCCTCATTGTCTCCACCAACAGGAGTTACAGTTTGGGAATGAGGGTCTACATTATGGTCAGAACCTTCTGCGTCTGGTCCTGGATCCGACTCATAAAGATTCTGGGCATCAGTGCAGATCATTTCCTCGTCTGGATTCACAGAAGCGCTGGAGTCGACCTCTGATTCCCAGGCTATAGTATGAGTAAACAGCTGTGCAGACTCAACCATCTGTTCTACCTCATACTCAGACGGGCAGCTGGAGATTTCGGAGCTGTGAGGAAGCAAGTGCGATTGGGGTGACACCTTTGAGGACTGGAGTATTTGTGATGTTGAAGTTTATGTGGAGGAGAGCCCACTTAAAGGAGCACTTGATATCCGTTGAAGCACCTGCTGTTTTTGTGCCTCATCTGGAATTTGTAGCGATTGGCGTGGCCGCAAGAAAGGGATCTTATCACATTGTCCGCTAAAAGAAGTAGACATTTTAGTTTGGCTGGAAGATGGTCTTTCTTCTGCAGATGTTACTGTTGCTTTAACACCTACCCCACGGACACAACCTTTTTTCCCCTTCCCAACACGCCTATTCCCCTTTCCACCAGCAGCAGGCCTTTTTCCACTCATTTTGGTGGTTAACTAATTCACAACTCTTGAGTTGTTTGCACAAAAAACAATGGATGGGAACCGAGCAGAGCTGAGTGGACAAACTGTGGTATTAGGCTAAAACTATTGGCTGGGTTAGATGGAGAAAAAAATTATATTTGCAACCTGATGGAGGTCAGTATAGATGGACTAATAGAACAAGTCCCACACACAGCTAGAAGCCCAAATATTTTTTCAGAGGTAGATGCAGAAAAAAATTATATTCAGTTTGCAACCTGATGGAGGTCTGTATTGATGGATTAATAGAACAAGTCCCACACACAGCTAGAAGCCCAATATTTTTTCAGAGGTAGATGCAGAAAAAAAAATATTTTTAATTTGCAACCTGATTGAGGTCTGTATAGATGGACTAATAGAGAAAGTCCCACACACTGCTAGAAGGCCAAATATTTTTTCAGAGCTAGATGCAGAAAAAAATTATATTCAGTTTGCAACCTGATGAAGGTCAGCATAGATGGACTAATAGAACAAGTCCCACACACAGGTAGAAGCCCAAATATTTTTTCAGAGGTAGATGCAGATAAAAATTATTTTTAATTTGCAACCTGATGGAGGTCAGTATAGATGGACTAATAGAGAAAGTCCCACACACTGATAGAAGGCCAAATATTTTTTCAGATCTAGATGCAGATAAAAATTATTTTTAATTTGCAACCTGATGGAGGTCAGTATAGATGGACTAATAGAGAAAGTCCCACACACTGCTAGAAGGCCAAATATTTTTCAGAGCTAGATGCAGATAAAAATTATTTTTAATTTGCAACCTGATGGAGGTCAGTATAGATGGACTAATAGAGAAAGTCCCACACACTGCTAGAAGGCCAACTATTTTTTCAGAGCTAGATGCAGAAACAAATTATATTCAGTTTGCAACCTGATGGAGGTCAGTATAGATGGACTAATAGAGAAAGTCACACACACTGCTAGAAGGCCAAATATTTTTTCAGAGCTAGATGCAGATAAAAATCATTTTTAATTTGCAACCTGATGGAGGTCAGTATAGATGGACTAATAGAGAAAGTCCCACACACTGCTAGAAGGCCAACTATTTTTTCAGAGCTAGATGCAGAAAAAAATTATATTCAGTTTGCAACCTGATGGAGGTCTGTATAGATGGATTAATAGAACAAGTCCCACACACAGCTAGAAGCCCAATATTTTTTCAGAGGTAGATGCAGAAAAAAAATATATTCAGTTTGCAACCTGATGGAGGTCTGTATAGATGGATTAATAGAACAAGTTCCACACACAGCTAGAAGCCCAATATTTTTTCAGAGGTAGATGCAGAAAAAAAATATATTCAGTTTGCAACCTGATGGAGGTCAGTATAGATGGACTAATAGAGAAAGTCCCACACACTGCTAGAAGGCCAAATATTTTTTCAGAGCTAGATGCAGAAACAAATTATATTCAGTTTGCAACCTGATGGAGGTCAGTATAGATGGACTAATAGAGAAAGTCCCACACACTGCTAGAAGGCCAAATATTTTTTCAGAGCTAGATGCAGAAAAAAATTATATTCGGTTTGCAACCTGATGGAGGTCAGTATAGATGGACTAATAGAACAAGTCCCACACACAGCTAGAAGCCCACATATTTTTTCAGATGTAGATGCAGATAAAAATTATTTTTAATTTGCAACCTGATGGAGGTCAGTATAGATGGACTAATAGAGAAAGTCCCACACACTGCTAGAAGGCCAAATATTTTTTCAGAGCTAGATGCAGATGAAAATTATTTTTAATTTGCAACCTGATGGAGGTCAGTATAGATGGACTAATAGAGAAAGTCCCACACACTTCTAGAAGGCCAAATATTTTTTCAGAGCTAGATGCAGAAAAAAATTATATTCAGTTTGCAACCTGATGGAGGTCAGAATAGATGGACTAATAGAACAATTCCCACACACAGCTAGAAGCCCAAATATTTTTTCAGAGGTAGATGCAGATAAAAATTATTTTTAATTTGCAACCTGATGGAGGTCAGTATAGATGGACTAATAGAGAAAGTCCCACACACTGCTAGAAGGCCAAATATTTTTTTAGAGCTAGATGCAGATAAAAATTATTTTTAATTTGCAACCTGATGGAGGTCAGTATAGATGGACCAATAGAGAAAGTCCCACACACTGCTAGAAGGCCAACTATTTTTTCAGAGCTAGATGCAGAAAAAAATTATATGCAGTTTGCAACCTGATGGAGGTCTGTATAGATGGATTAATAGAACAAGTCCCACACACAGCTAGAAGCCCAATATTTTTTCAGAGGTAGATGCAGAAAAAAAATATATTCAGTTTGCAACCTGATGGAGGTCTGTATAGATGGATTAATAGAACAAGTCCCACACACAGCTAGAAGCCCAATATTTTTTCAGAAGTAGATGCAGAAAAAAATTATATTCAATTTGCAACCTGATGGAGGTCAGTATAGATCGACTAATAGAAGAAGTCCCACACACTGCTAGAAGCCCAAATATTTTTTCAGAGCTAGATGCAGAAAAAAATTATATTCAATTTGCAACCTGATGGAGGTCAGAATAGATGGACTAATAGAATGATGCTATGCCTAAAAGATTTTACTTCACTAGGTGCAGTAAAAAAATTGGTATTCTATACACAGGTGGTATATCTTGCAACACAGATAGGCTACTCCACTGACTAACACACTCTGCAATAGGCTTTGCTAGATTCAGCCAAATTCTGTGAAAAAAACTTGCACAGCACTGGCACAGACCTGCCTGGCAAAAACTGATAGGAACTGATGTAACCTAGTCCTGAAAAGGACTGCAATTACAATTAGTCTTTACTCCCACAATCTATCTATTTAAGAGCACAGACCTGCCTGATAAAAGTCGTAGGAAATGCTGTAACCTAGTCCTTAAAAGGACTGCAATCACAACTATTCCCTACTCCCAAGCTATCTGTAGATTTGTGCGAAAATTGGCTTGAAATTAACAAGGTATAGCGCACACAGCAACAGCGGTGCCGTCTAACACGCAGCTGCAGCAGTGAGAAAATGGTGGCGACGGGGAAAATGGCTTGGTCTTATAGGGCAAGGACATGTGACATACACTGCCAATGACACATGCCCTTGCTTGTGTGAAAAACAGCAGTTCGCTACGTGTGTGCGCTGCTGATAGGCTGACAGACTGCACCTCCCCACTGCAAATGCGGGAAAGAGAAAAAAAAAATGGAGATCTTCATTATTCCTGCAGAGATCCATCCCCTGCCCCTCCCCCCACCCCGCTGTACACTCAAACTGCGTATTAACATTAATTTTCATCATTACTGAGAAAAAATCCAGTTATGATTTTGGTGCACGAACAGTTATCGAACATAACCTCGAACAGCCGAATTTTTCTCAAATCGTTTGTGTTCGCCGAACGGCTCGAACACCGCCCAAAACAGCTCGAATTTGAGATTGGTGAACAGTTCGAGTAGAACAACGCTCATCTCTACTGAGGAGTCTTAAGGATTCAACAGGCTCTTAAGAAGGAAAATAAGCCTTGGACATCCAGTCTCGCATAGAGTAGGAACTACAACTCTCTATCAGCACATGAAGCAACATTACCTGCTCATGTGGGAAAAGTAATCAAAGTTGTCCTCCAACCCCTACTCCTCACATTGATTTTCCTTTTAGCCAGTCAGCATCATCATACCTAATTGATATCATCATCAACATCGACGTTGTCCACCACTACTGCTTGCCGCACTCAGAGTACTCCTCCTTCTCCTTTGCCATCGCACTTCCAGATATCCATCTATGATTTCGTGTCAAAGAAGCAGGAGAAAATGGAAACAGGGATAATACACGAGTTTCATTGCCCACTGGGTGATTGTCTTCAGTAGCAGAAATAAACCACAATAACCAGGACAGGATGTGAAGCCTCCGCGACTAGGAGCTACATCTCTTTCCATTGCCAGACAGCAGTTATCTATGTATTCTGCATCCTCTTCCATGGAAATTTTCCCATCCCCAACAACCACAGGGCACCGCGTTGATTTCACACACCACCATTATTGTTTATGCAAGGTAAAGTGCTGCCAAGTGGTTTTACTGCTTGAAAGCTATACAGTTGACAAGTTTCTGCTGTGGATCAAGAAGCAAGTCTCCCATGGATTGCTGTCTGTCAACTACAACTGGGCACTATCATGAACCCAAATGCCTTGAACAATTTGGACAAAGAAACTCATGCTCCCTGAATGGTGCATGATCTCAATATAACCATGCAAAATTTCTTAAATATCTTTCTTAAATAAATATCTTCATATTTATCTTGGAAAAAAACACAAACCAGGATGCACTAAGGGAAGGAAGAAGAACAGCAACTTGTACATGTTCATTGCTGCCCTGGGGAAGTTGGGGACTCTGAAGGAATTGAATTCCAAATTGAATTACCAGTGTAAGCTGCGTTCCCTCCATGGCTGAAGCCTATCAATAGTACAGGATAACCAAGAGACCACTCTCCAATACCAGCAGAATCATTGCTCTCCCATATATGCCACTGCTAAGACTAGAACAAGGAAAACAAAAGAAAAGAACCACCGAACGAAAATGTACATAATTTGAAATGAATATTGGAATCCAGTCTCTGGCATAAAATCCAATGTTGGAGATCAGCACAAGGACCATGAATGGCAGACCATTCGGTATAATTGCACTAAAGAAGAAAAGAGAACAACCGAATATCTGGTCCCTAAGTAAATTAATGGAGGGACAATTTATAGATAATAGAATACCTTTATTAACATAGTGGTACACCATAAAAGGAGAGAATTACGTACGCAGATAAGCATATATATTACTTCAAAATTAGACATAAAAGGAACCAATTAGGACAAAAGGTCCTCTATCCATCCTGTCCTCTAAGTAAACAAAAAAGAAAATAAGGAAACAGATAATACATAAATATCACAAAAAGAGGGGGGAAGGGGGGTGGAGGAAGGGAGGGGGGGGGGACTGGTAGGGTACTCGGGCACAAGGGAAATGCTATATGATCATATAACCTATATGAGGAATGAATATGGCAATGCTACAATATCATATAGGAAAAAATATATACAGAGTATGTCAAAAATATACCAAACACATATATATGTAGTCATACAGGTACGCTACGCGGCTGGCTTATTACCTACAGGTATGAGATGACTTGAATGTTTGGTATATCAACCTTTGGACCTCTGTCCATTCTCCCTTATTTGTTGGACAAACTTTATTCCTGGCACTTATACCTTTCTTGGGACATATGACTACATATATATGTTTTTGGTATATTTTTTACATACTCTGTATATATTTTTTCCTATATGATATTGTAGCATTGCCATATTCATTCCTCATATAGGTTATATGACCATATAACATTTCCCTTGTGCCCGAGTACCCTACCAGTCCTTCCCTTCCCCCCCTCCCTTCCTCCACCCCCCTTCCCCCCTCTTTTTGTGATATTTATGTATTATCAGTTTCCTTATTTTCTTTTTTGTTTACTTAGAGGACAGGATGGATAGAGGAACTTTTGTCCTAATTGGTTCCTTTTATGTCTAATTTTGAAGTAATATATATGCCTATCTGCGTACGTAATTCTCTCCTTTTATGGTGTACCACTATGTTAATAAAGGTATTCTATTATCTATAAATTGTCCCTCCATTAAT
Source organism: Phyllobates terribilis (assembly GCF_046119375.1). Lineage (NCBI taxonomy): Eukaryota > Metazoa > Chordata > Amphibia > Anura > Dendrobatidae > Phyllobates > Phyllobates terribilis. The sequence goes on along the minus strand of NW_027362762.1, from coordinate 365,679,496 downwards.
TTACTTAGGGACCAGATATTCGGTTGTTCTCTTTTCTTCTTTAAGACTAGAACAAGTATGACTACAGTATATTTGGCATCATGGACTAGATGTTTTATTTGCCATTGCACCAACCCTACACATACCAGCAGAAACTTACTTGCTGAACAACCAGGGTTAGTTGTACCTGAATGCTGAGCCCTAATCCCATGCACTTCAGGGTCAGCAGACTCAACCAATAGCAAGAACTGGTCCAGTTAGCTATGGGCATACTGTTAGAACCCTCCTGTTTGTTTTTTCTATCTTGTGGTTTGCGGTCACGTGACCATCTGCCTTTATATTCCAGCTCTACCCTTCTGGCTGTGCTGGACTTCAGTGTTTTACTGTTTCTCTAGCCTGGTGCTTCTGTGCCTTTCTCTGTCAAGTTCGCTTGGTACTCTGGTACCTCTAGTACTTTTTTTCAGTTTGTCTTTTTGTGTTCTGCAACAACTTCTATTTAGGAGGTGTCCCATTTTTGTCCCAGTCCTTAGTTCTTTTAGGGATCCCTCCCTTAAATCTATAGGTCTTCGTTCTGACTAGCCGAGGACTAAGGCGGATCTGTTCACTAGGAACAGGCAGCCCGCTACATCGTAGGGATTCAGCTTAGTCTTACTGTAGGGACAGCTTTTCCCTATCTTTCCTTAGTACGTTGCAGATCATAACAGTAAGTCCAGCCCAAAAAACTAAAAGGAAAGAAATTCGGGGATCAGTATGGTTTCCGTCCAGGATTTGGCTTAACGCCTGCAGGGATTGTCTCTGGAGGTGGCCGAGCTTCAGCAACACGTGAGTAGCTGTCCTGGAGCGCATTTTGTAGAACCCAAGGTAGGACAGCCTGATGCTTTTTAATGGTAAATTACAAGATTTTTTTTTCTTTAAAAATGCTTGTTTGTTATATTTTCGTTTGAGACCAAGATCCTCTGGGAATGAATCACAGTGCATTGGTTTTATTATGTCACTTGTGCGCAATGAACCACAGGGGTGGGCCTTTTCTCTCCAGCCTAATGATCCGTGTTTAAGGTCTGTTGAAGAATTTTTTTCTGCTATGGGACTATTATATGACGATCCTTATCGAATCTCATCTGCTGAATCAGAACTTAGACGTTTGAATCAGGGGTCAGATGATGTTGAAAATTATTGCACACACTTCAGGAGATGGGCTTCAGAAGTTAAGTGGAATGATACGGCGCTGAGATGTTTATTTCTTGCAGGTCTAAGTGAAAGGGTTAAGGATTTGCTAATTGCATTCCCTGCACCTGAGACTCTGCAGGAAGCTATGCAGTTAGCTGTTCATATAGACAGGAGACTGAGGTGCAGGCTCAATGAGGTAAAGACTCCTGTAATGTCAGGTCCTAGTCCCCAGAAAATCTGCTCTGACGGCAGGGAACCGATGGAGGTTGTGGCGATGTCACTCCGCTCTCAGGAAAGAGACCGGAGATTCGCCGAGGGATTCTGTCTTTATTGTGGCAAAGCTGACCATTTGATTAAGTATTGTTAGCGTCGTTTAAGTAAAGAAAAAAAAAAGGTCAGTTACGCCCGTATAGCTTGTTTACGCTCTGCAGGAGTGTTTCTTTCTGGGAGTACTACTCTGCAGGGAGATTTGATTGAATTTCAGGTATTTGTGGATTGTGGTTCAACACTTAATGTGATTTATAAAGGGCTTTTGGAAAATCTTAAATTGAAATCTAAACATTTGTCATCACCTATTTCTGTGGTTGCAATTGATAACACTCCTTTGAAATGTATTACTCACAAGACTGCTGCATTTCCCCTCACTATCAATGGAGTTCACCAAGAAATTTTGGACTTGGTTGTTTTGGATAATTTTCCCTCTCCAGTTGTTCTAGGATTGCCTTGGTTAAGACTGCACAATCCTTTATTGGACTGGTCTACTAATGTGATTAAGTCTTGGAGTCCGAAGTGCTATGATAAATGTTGTAATGGTTGCATTGCAGCTGTGGAAGAAGGGGAATTACCGGTACCTAGTCAAGATTTTTGGAGGGTTTTTTCGGAGGAGGAGTCGCAAGTTTTACCTCCTCATAGGGATTATGATTGCGCCATTGAGTTTGTTCCAGGTGCTACTCTTCCCAAATGTCGCTTGTTTAATCTGACAATCCCTGAAAGAAAGGCCTTGGAGGAGTACATAGAGACTAGCCTGGCTGCTGGTCACATTAGACCTTCTAAGTCACCTGTGGCAGTTGGATTCTTCTTTGTTAAAAAAAAGGACGGCGGTTTACGTCCATGTCTGGATTTTCGTGAAATTAATAAGATTACAGTACGCAATTCCTACCCATTGCCGTTAATTCCTGACTTGTTTAACCAGTTAGTGGGAGCCAAGTGGTTCTCCAAAATTGATCTCCGGGGGGCATACAATTTGTTACGTGTGAAGGAGAGTGATGAATGGAAAACTGCTTTTAACACTCCGGTAGGTCATTTTGAAAATCTGGTGATGCCTTTTGGTCTTACCAATGCACCTGCATTTTTTCAGAACCTTATTAATGACATCCTGAGACCTTTGATTGTTAAGAATGTGGTTGTGTATTTGGATGACATTTTGATTTATTCACCAGATCTAGAGTCCCATTGGTAGAGTGTACGTGAAGTTTTGCAGTTATTGAGTGATAATTCACTCTTTGCTAAGCTGGAGAAATGTGAGTTCGCTGTGCAGAAAATTAGTTTTTTGGGCTACATTGTCTCCAGCGAGGGCTTTGAGATGGACCCTGTGAAGGTTCAGGCTGTGCAGGAATGGCCTAGGCCTATTGGTTTGAAATCTATACAGAGATTTTTGGGTTTTGCCAATTATTACAGGAAATTCATTAAGAATTTTTCTGTAATTGTTAAACCTCTAACTGATCTCACCAGGAAAGGTGCGAATACGGCCCAGTGGACTACTGAGGCCATTGAAGCGTTTGAGTATCTCAAAGAGAGGTTCAGTTCTGCCCTTATCCTTATGCAGCCTGATGAGACCAAGCCTTTTTTTGTCGAGGTCAATGCTTCATCGGTGGGGGTCGGAGCAGTTGTGTCTCAGGAGAACAAGGATGGAGTACAACCTTGTGCCTTCTTTTCGAAAAAATTTTCGGAAACCGAACTGAATTATGATGTTGGAAATCGGGAGTTGCTGGCTATTAAACTTGCGTTCGAACATTGGCGTCATTTTTTGGAAGTCGCTAGATTTCCTATTCAGGTTTTCACAGATCATAAGAATTTGATCTATCTGGATGCTGCCAAGCGCTTGAATGCTCGTCAAGCTAGGTGGGCAATTTTTTTTTCTCGGTTTCATTTTATGTTACCTATATCCCTGGTTCTAAGAATGTTAAAGCCAATGCTTTATCTCGCAGCTTCTCTCCTACGGTCGGTGCCGAGGAGGAGGAGAGCATTTTACAGAAAGGAGTTGTGGTGGCATCTTTGGACTCCTTTTTGGAGAAAGGGATTCTGAATGCTCAAGATGATGCTCCATCTAACACTCCCCATGGGAGGTTGTTCGTGCCTAGAGCCTTTAGGAGAGATTTGTGTGTAGGTCATCCCGGAGTTTCGGAGACTAAGAGACTTATCAGTTGCAGTTTTTTTGTGGCCTGGATGGCAGAAGGAAGTCATCAAGTGGGTGCGTCAGTGTACTGTGTGTGCTAGGTCAAAGGCTTCATATACTCCTCCTGCGGGGTTGCTTTGCCCTCTGGAGGTTCCTAGTGCACCTTGGATGCATCTCACTATGGATTTTATTACTAATCTTCCTGTGTCCGAGGGTTTTACTCCCATCTGGGTGGTCGTGGACCGTTTTAGTAAGATGTGTCATTTGGTTCCATTCATTAAGTTGTCCTGCGCCAAGATACTCGTTAAGGCGTTTGTTAAGGAGATTGTCAAGCTCCATGGCGTTCCCACGGATATTGTTTCTGATAGAGGACCTCAGTTTGTGGCTCGCTTTTGGCGTGCTTGTTGTGACAGGTTGGGAGTCCATTTGTCATTTTCGTCTGGTTATCATCCTGAGTCGAATGGACAGACTGAAAGAAAGAACCAGGATGTTGAACAGTTTTTGCATTGTTTTGTGGGGGACAATCAAGAGGTGTGGTCTGGGTTTCTGCCTCTCGCAGAATTTGCTCTTAACAATCATACATCCTCCTCTGCGGGGTGTTCTCCTTTTTTTTGTTGTACTGGGAGACATCCGCCTTTTGGTTCGTTCTCCAAATTGGGGTCGGCAGTGCCGGAGGAGGAGAATTTTTCCGGTGATTTGGAGAGAGTTTGGACTAATGTACGTTGTAACCTTCAAGAGGCTAACAAGAAGTCCAAGAAGTATTTTGACAGGAAACGTAAAGAGGTTTTGTTTACTGTGGGTGACATGGTTTGGTTGTCCTTGAAGAACCTGCGGTTGAGGATTCCCTCTAAAAAACTGGGTCCTAAGTTTGTGGGTCCATTTAAGGTGTTTCAGGTTGTTAACCCGTCTGCTGTTAGGTTGGATGTCCCTACTTCCTGGAAGATTAATCCTGTGTTTCATGTTTCCATGTTGAAAAAGGCTGACGCATCTGATAGGGACGCCACTGTCAAAATTCCTCCTGTGGTGGAAGACGGCGAATATGAAATTTCTTGTATCTTGAATTCTAGATGGCATAGAGGGAGATTACAGTATCTTGTCTCCTGGAAGGGTTTCGGTCCCGAAGACAACTCCTGGGTAAGGACGGAAGATGTCTCTACTCCTAGGCTTGTTAAAGCTTTCCACAGGAGGTTTCCAGATAGGCCTGGGCCTGGAGGATCCGGAGGATCCTCATAAAAGAGGGGGTACTGTTAGAACCCTCCTGTTTGTTTTTTCTATCTTGTGGTTTGCAGTCACGTGACCATCAGCCTTTATATTCCAGCTCCGCCCTTCTGGCTGTGCTGGACTTCAGTGTTTTACTGTTTCTCTAGCCTGGTGCTTCTGTGCCTTTCTTTGTCAAGTTCGCTTGGTACTCTGGGACCTCTAGTACTTTTTTTCAGTTTGTCTTTTTGTGTTCTGCAACAACTTCTGTTTAGGAGGTGTCCCATTTTTGTCCCAGTCCTTAGTTCTTTTAGGGATCCCTCCCTTAAATCTATAGGTCTTCGTTCTGACTAGCCGAGGACTAAGGCGGGTCTGTTCACTAGGAACAGGCAGCCCGCTACATCGTAGGGATTCAGCTTAGTCTTACTGTAGGGACAGCTTTTCCCTATCTTTCCTTAGTATGTTGCAGATCATAACACATACTCTCATGTCCAGCCTCCAGTGTACTATCAAAGAGAGTATTGAATGCGGCCAGTGGTGAAAAACATTACATTTGTCAAAATAAATCAAGCATGGGTAAGTGCAGACCTTCTAGTAAATGTCTGCAGTCACTCTATTTGTCTGCAGACTTCTGAATCCTTTGAGCGTGCGCACCACAATCTGTCAGGATTCTCTGGTGTTACCAGTGTGAGGAGGCAGTCACATGACTGCATGAATGCAATTTGAATACATGCAATTACATGCCAACTAGACATTTTCGACATCGCTCAATACTAGCGAATTGAGGGTTGTTGAGCAAGTCTAGTTGGAATGTGGCAGGAAGTATTTAAATCACATACTTGCAGTTAGGTTACTACTGACTCTCAATCTTCATCTTCAAAGAATCCTGATAGTGTGCAGTACTGTAATGATCCAGAAATCTGCAGTCTCATAGGGTGACTGCAGACATTCCTCAAGAATCCAGACAACCGCTTTAAAAGGTTCTTTGCTCATCTTAAAATAGTATAATTTAAAGAATATCTAGTATGAAAACTTAAAATAAAGAAAATGGAAAAATCCTGTAAATAATATGCCCCTAAAAGGGCTACCCCACAAACCATAATCTTCAGATAGTGGTCATATATATAAATTATATCAATCCAAATGTGCTTACTTTTTTAAACAAAATGCCACATTTTCCATTTTTCTGGTGTTCACATTGCTGTCCTTACTTTCTGATTGTATTCAGAAAATGTAAGCGTGCAGTGTGTCACACGCTGCTTATTGCTGCTTTTCCACCATTTTCTGTAATGTTTGTCAATCCACTGATGTTGATTTTTATTTGTATGTGTATTGTATGTGGCTTCCTAGAAAAATATTTGCTGATGGCAATAAAATGACTTCTACACTGGAAAGGCAGAGTGGAGTGCAGAACAGATACTACAGCTGGCACAATAAGGGCAAATGCAATGCAAGGGTTGGGCATGGGACAATGGTACACTGATAACTTTTTATATAGGCATATATTGAAGTACATATAAGAAACTTTACAATATCTATTTAAAGGGAACCTGTTAGCACAAACTAACTGTTCAAACCAAGCACTGGCAATTGGCGCAATCTTGATATAGCCAAGCTTTTCAGTGCACCTTCCCACCTACTTGTTTTCCATTTCTCTCAACTTCTTTCTGATGCCAGTAAAGCAAATCTGTGAATTAATGAAGAAGGGGTGGGATGAAGATAGTTGGAAAACAAGTAGTTTGGAAGGTGCTCAATAGTGTTGAGCGAATTTGTTCGGTATTTTAAATTCGGGTTCATGTTCAGGGTTCCGGCTTGTTCACGCCAAATAATCGGCTACGACCACCAACATCCCAGATTTGCCACGCTGTCACGCAGATAACATCCTTTTAAAAGAAAAAAAATCCACAACTACTTACCAGCTTGAAATATATTTTATTTTATAGACAGAAATGAAATCTCTAGGCACAGTATTAGGCATTAAAAGAACACAGAGGCAATAGGTTAGTGTGTACAGTTCTGTACAAAAATACAGTCTGAATAAATTACATTGCTAGCTATAAGATTGGACTTCACTTACCAGTCAGTTCATTGCATGTTTAATATTATACAGTCACATGCTATTCCGTATATATATCATGTTTTAAACACATAATCTTCTCTATAATTTTTTTATTTGTACAAAAATTTAACATAGTTGTGCAAGAGTTTAAAGCAGGATATGCAATACTGGCACATAAACATGATTAGCCATAGAAATTGGAATCAATAATGAAGCCCCGATTGCTGTCATTGTTGTGACAATCTGGATTTATTGTATAAAACTAATTAAGAATTTGATGTGTTTTAAACTCTAGAAAGTATTTCAGGTCAAAAACAAAAACAAGACCGATAAACATACCAACTGGAAAATTTACAGGGAAGCATACAGCTAATCTAATGTATAACATACAGTGGCTGAATGGTCAAGATACAACAGTAGTTACAAGGGTGCTTCACCATCCACCCTTTTGCATACAATCTAGCTTTCTTAAATTTAAAGCAACATTTACTACTTTTCCAAATACCTATTTTCCCTTTATTCAACTATATTTCACATAGAATAAAACAAAGTTTAAAAAACAAGCTTAACTTTAGTTCATAATTTTTTTAAGTACCATATTACTTTAAAAAACTAAGTAAATGTACCAGATATAATGAATAATTTATAAATATTTTTTTTTTTCATAAAAAAATGATACACAGTAGTGTTATAAGCATGTAAGTGGATGATGCCGTTAATTTTTAATAACAAGAATATTTTATAGTTTTATTTATGGTGAAATTTTAGGGTATTCATAAAAGCTCTATATTCTCTTGTGTAATGGAGTTGAAATTGGCTCTTAGACAGTAAGTAGTAAAAAGATAAATAAAACACTTCTGTGCAAGTAAACAATGAGCAGAAGACATATTAAGATAAAAGCATATAAAAATATAGTGATGTTAACCAAGAAGTGAGGTGAACTGACTGTGGTTCATTTAATTCCGAATTGTTTAATGTAATAATTGTGAAGCTAAAATAGTAAAGATTGCAATGGAGAAACGAGGCTAAAGTATGTAATATATTTACTACTTCCTAAAGATCTGACACATTTTACACACATTTATCATCTTTACAACCCTTTTCCACTTACAACACTTTCATAGCAATACATTTTTCCAGCATTCTTGGAAACGGGTCATAATTACTCCATATATCTTGTGATAAGAGTTATCTTTGTCCTATCTTGTATTATATACTGTATTCATCCCATATCTACAGATTTCTTATAATGGTTCATAACATCAGATTTATTTCTATAGTGTTGCTGTGTTCCTTCTCTAAAGTGCCTTTACAGTAATACTAATGTAAAATATATTTAAGTAAAAGACTAAATCAGTGAGGTATATCTATATATTATGAATTAATAATTGTGCATGAAACTTATTGCAAAACTTTTTAAGAAGATACATTTACTTTAGTTCAGTTTATTAGTCCAATGGAAATCCACAAATCTAGTTTTAATGTGCAATAGGCTGATTAGGATATATAGGACCACAAGAACATAAATTTATACCTGATATCACATCCACGGATGGCATTCTGCCATGGACCAGAGTAGTCTATGTTGCCTTGAACCCTAGGATCAAATGAATGTGCAACATGTAACAGAATGCTAGTCCCTCAACTAGCAGGACCGAATTCCAAAATTACCCATTCAAATGTTCCCAACTTAAACTACATAGATTAAAGTGATGTCCAATCTGAACCAGCTGGTAGTTGGTAAACTTTTTCAGAGAGGAGGACAAGCCCTTTAATAAGGGTTTTATGTCACTAGAGGTTTCAACCGTAGACGTAATGTTTAATTCTAATTATTTTAAATATTTGTCAACAACTAAACTGTAAAAATGAATGGTGTGAAATCCACTGGGAAAGTTTAGTGTGTATACAACAGTTGATAAAGTTGTTAAAGGGGTTTCCCACAAACTAAAGTTCATTTTATAAATTGTCTGTGTCTGACCGTGTACGGAACATACCACATCTCCTGAGCAGGGGAGGAAGCAAAAGAGAATACAGACATTACAGCAGGGGATCGCAGAGGATTCATTTTGTGAGGTTAAATATTGTTTAAAAACAATGAAATGTTTTACATCACAAAATGAATCCTCTGCAATCCCCTGCTGTAATGTCTGTATTGTCTTTTGCTTCCTCCCTTGCCCAGGAGATATGGTATGTTCTGTACAAGGTCAGACACGGACAAGTTTTGAAATTAACTTTTGTTCGTGGGAAAACTCCTTTACAGTTAAGAAACTGAGTAACAATAATACAATTACACTTAGGTTATACTTTTGCTTTTTCTCCGTAGACTAAATTGTATTATTGTTTACTTTCACCTTTTAGCTTTTTATTTCCTCTAAATATCCTTCATAAAAAATAAACATTTTTATATTTGACAGTCTCACAAATATGATATAGAATTTTTCAATATGTATTATAGGCACAAAAAATAAAAGCTAATTATATGAAACTAAAGGCAAGTTCGCTGTATGTGCTCTCTTTGATTTATATTTATTTCTGTAGTCTCTGTATATCTTTAAGAATTCATATTGTACCACATCATGACCAAAATATCAAAAAATATTCTGTGCTTATTCATCAGAGGACACTTAAAAGTACACATGGGAGAAAACAAATGTTGTATTTATTAGGCATAACCCATTCTCTAAAACACCACTGTTTCTACCCATATAAATCTGGCATAACATTCATTATGTGTTGGCAAATGCAAATTACCCTGACTAGTCAAGAGGGCATCTCTTTACTGAGAGAAATCAGGCACCATACACTTTATTCATGCTCCCATGGGTGAAGTTGACATCCTCTTCACTTTTTGCAATGTTTTTTTATATTTTAGCTTTATTTTTTAATCTTGTTTTTTTTAATTTATCTTTTTTTGCATTCATTTTATACAGTGTGCACCCCATAGGGTCTAACAAAAATTTTGGGAGGTGTATTATCATACTAATACATTTTTTATTGCTAATTTTCCCAGTAAACGGGGCTTGTATGTTAGTCCCAGTAACAGTATAAATTCAGCCTCCAGTCTGCATAGCAAAGCTGACAGAATCTCCTAGGACCCAGTATCTCCTGCTCCCTCCCTACACTCAGTGATAACAGGATACATGGGTGTATGGTGGGAGCACTCATAGCACTTCCTAATCTGTATGCACAGCTATTGTTCTGTGCTGTGTATAGAGTGATTAGGAAGGCAGAGATTGTAATAAATTTTCCTGTCTTCTCTATTGGGAGCCCACCTATGTTTGACAGCCAATTCCCTGCCCCATAGTGGCACAATCAAAAATGCCAGCGTAGAGTAAAGTCAATGGGTGTTCCAGAAGCAGTTAAAGTGTATAGTGCCATACTCCCCACAGTTTCCTTTTAATAAATAATGATATTAATTAATTTTATTGGATACAGTGCCCAGTACTATTATTTTGTCATTTTTGGCAAAGGTTAATTTAATAAACATTAAAAGAGAAATTATATTTCATCAGATCTAGAGATCAGTCTATTGTGGCAGTTTAGCATCCCCAGTGCATGTGATGCATACTGTATATACTTCAAAACGCAATGTTAATATAGACATAGTATTCCAGGGCAAACATCTATAGCACAAGGAAATCGTTATTATCAGTTAACATAACTTGGGCATTGTCTTTATTCAATTAATTGATATTATTTCTTATGTTGTACGTTCACTTGACATCTTCTGACCTTCACTGAAATATATGAAAAGACATCATTGGTGGAGGTCTTTGAAATTTTACCTTTACTGTATCCAATGATATTCTTCTTACATAAATTTGTATGCTCTTATTTGACATTTGCTACAATAAAATGCTTCTACTTTCAATAATATGGATGTGGATCAATTTTCTTCCAGTGTTGTTTTGCTTGGAAACAGTACCAACACACACATGTTGCAATCCGCCCTTTTAGATTTGGTTGTGCCTGATATTTTTTGACATATAATATAGACCTTGCTACATTTGTATGCATGATAAGTTGATATAAGGCATCTATTTTTGTCTGTAACCTTAAACCAGTTCAAATTGCTGATATCAGTAATTTTGCCCTTTACTGATTGGGAAGCTAAATGCTAGATACATGACATGAAAATATTGATTTCAAGTAGGGCATACAAAATTGTAGGGTTGCTCTTGTTATGAAAGGTTATAGTGATAAAGAAGACAAGTCGGTTCTTTTAATAATTTAGAAATAATTGAATAGACTTAAGGAACCTAGACTTAACAGCATCACTTAAAAATGTATCATAGACTAAGCCTATCAACATTTTCTTGTATTTAAAAGCATTTTATTGGTGACATTTTAATAAAACAACCCAAGCTGGGGGTCGTCTGCATTGACTTTCACAATGCAAAGAGCTGTTAACAAAATAAAATGAAATTTGGCTTAATAATAATAATTAGTTGTCCATTTCTTTAAATGGCTGGTATGTAACAGTACATTTCTTTTCCATTTTAATGATAGCAGGACACGTAATCAAGCAGACTTTGCTTTAAAAAGGGTTTGTCTTGATTAGACATCCTTTTAAGGTTAATAAAATGTAAAATGTAGATTTCAAAAACAACGAATTCATTGCGCTACTTTATTGAATGAATTCATGGTAGAAGCAGATGGCAATAGTTTCTTACTAAATTCTCTGAATCTTTTTTTTAGCTATGCCTATCTGACACTTCTGACTAAATGTAACATTTATATCTATTAAATATTGTGGACATATATTTTTCAGTTTTTCTTGTCTAATGCAGTCTTGGAAACTATCTATTTAATGTGTATTTTGTCAATCAATCTGGAATAAACAGAACATTAATATATCAACTGATTCATTCTGAAGGTTTAATTATATGAAAATATATGGCTAGTCATCTCATCAACCTTAAGGAAATAAATTGCAACTCTTGATAACTATAAACAGCGAACTGTAACTATGTTCATAAATCTATATGGATTTAAAATACTGCAAAATATTCTCTAAGGAAAATGGTACATTAATATAGTGTTCATAGGTAATCCTTCAGCTACAGTATATACTTTCCTTGAAAGAGGGTTGGTTGCTTAAAAATACTTGTGACTTTCTAGGCATTCTCATAGGTTTAACTATTATCTAGTTTTCACAGTTCAAAAGAAACCCATAAATCTATTTTTATTTTATTTTCATGGAAAACAGATGTCCGTTTTTTATATTCTGTGCAAAGGTGAATTTCATTTAGTAATTACATGCATGTTCCTTCAGATGTTGAAAAATGTGGCTAAACCGTATACTTTTATTTAGTGAACACTTTATGATGAAGATAAATTTTGCATCTTGCACATTAACTTTCTTTTTTTTCTACCTCTGTAATTTCACAGCATTTGTTTTCTATATAACTTGGTCCAAGAAAATAGTGACCTCAGTGATATGACAAGGGTTAAATTATGCATTTTCTTTCTGTTGCATTCCAGAGAAAATTGGGCATCCATCGCCGTATTAATTTCATTACACAATTTATACTGTAATCGCCTTTGTGTTATTTCTTCTACATCCAACAAACAAGTTTATACTGGTACAAATTGCAGCAATTAGCTATGGAGTTATTGGTTATTCATTCCATTCTTTTTAGCTTTCATTTATTTTTCTGCATTTTTTTTTCTTTAGAATGCTTGTAAAGCCTGCTATATTATTGGCAGCCAAAAGGTAAAGGGAGATTAAATCAACTGAGCCGACTTTGTGATGCTCCATGTGTCTTCTAGAAAAGGGATGTACAAAAACTCGAGTAAATCTATTGTTTCATTATTGTTTCCTCAGACAATTAGTAGTAGTCCTCATAATTCTTCGGGTTCAAACAGTAAAGTATGGCGCCTCCAAATGAAAATATTGTTGCACCCCATGCTAAGCCATAGCCCCAATTGAATTCATGATAAATTTTTAGTGTGACAGTTTCAATAAATTTGATTGGATACAGGACAAGACCACATACTTGAAGGACAACTGCAAGACAAAAGAAAAAAAGAAGTTAAATTAACATTAGTACGGTCAGCATACAATATAAATGTGAATCAAGCAAAGCCAAAAATCCTACAACAACTATGAACTTTTCCTGTAAAATGTATGCTATTTTTTACATTAAAATGCATGATAACTTACATAAAAAGCAATAAGCTCATACTGTCTATTGGAAACCTTCCCATTACTAGCAGTAAAGGGATACAGGGATCAATCTAAGCATTTACAAGCTCCTATGATTTGAACCTCTAAGTTTAGCATAGGAAATCTTGAAAATTGAATGATTCTTATCATAAAAATATGTTAAAGAATTATGATGTAAAATCCTACAAGAAATAGTAACCAAAGCTTTAGCTAAAATTGATTAAAATAGATTGTTTAGAGGTTATTTATTAACACAAAGTTATCCATAATTTTCAGGCATCTAATAAAATGCTAAAGAGCAGCTGGCAACTAAATAAGTATAAGCAACAATAGATTACTAGATGAGCTTTTTAGATGCCCCAAAATTATGGGGTGATAAAACTTTATACATGTGCAATACAAATGACTGTGAACATAGGCAAAATATTTCAGACAGCATAATAGCACTTTTATTAGGCTTTCATAAAAGCAAAGCAAACCCTTATCACCTCCTGCCGCATCCAACTCAAAAATATTTACAGAATTCATCCTTTCCTCAACCCAGAATCTATAAAATGCTAGCACACACTCTCATCATCTCCTGCCTTGACTATTGCAATATCCTTGTTTGTGGCCTCCAGAACACTCTTAAATTTCTCCAGTCTGTCCTTAACTTCACATACTAAATAATCCACCTCTCCCCCCAATACTCTTCCGCCTATCCCTTCGCTAGCCTCCAATTCCTTAGTGAATCCAGTTTAAACTAGTAACAATGACTGTCAACAAAGACTGTCCATAATCTGTCTCCTCCATGCATCTCCAAACAAATTTCCCAATACCTTCCCACACACATTCTCTAGTCCTCACAAGACGGCCTTCTCTCCTCTGCTCTCGTATGTTCCTTACTCAATTGCCACCAAGATTTTTCCTGAACATCCCCCATCCTCTGGAATTAAGTCAAGTTGTCTCGAACATTTGGAATCTTTAGACTCGATCTGAAAATGTGTCTCTTCAGAACTGCCAACAGCCAGCAATAACCCTACTGTCACCTCACCAACACTGGAGCTGCTGCAAACTCCTGACCTACTGCGTCTTCCCCATTACCCTGCAGATTGTAAGCTTGTTATGGCTGGGTCCTCTCCCCTTCTGTACCATTCTTATAGTTTTTTTTATTTAATTTAATGTATGTTATATGTATGCAACCCTCTTCACGTGTACAGCACTATGGAAATAAGCAGGGGATAACACTATCCCTTTAAAGGTATTGCTTAGTCCTTAAAAGGGGACCCTAAATATAGCAATACTTTAGTCAATTAAAAATATTTATTATCAAATAGTGCAAGGTAAAACTGAACTTTCAATGTAATAAAAAATCATAGACAACATAGTGTAAAAAAGCCTGTCAAAAATACATGTGTCTCTGCATTAAAAAGTAAAACAATATGGCAGTTACAAATGTATTTTTTTTAAACTAACACAACTGTTAACTATACACCCTGAAGAAGCTAGTTAAGCTGCTGATACATGTGGGGACCTTTTCATTCACATGAATTGATGATAGACCGTGTGGTTATGATATACTGGGTGACTTCCGCTGAATGTTTTCAACCTTCATTTATATGTTACACTTCTCTTTTATGCTGCATTGATTTTTGCACATTATGATTATTTATACGGTCTCTGAAAATCCTTCTCCCAGCAGGGTTTTCTTTCCTCCATCTGTATATATTTGCATGTATCCAATGTATCCCTGTGGGAGCCAGTGGACTTTATTGTAAGTCATGCCTGGTTGGTCATGCTCCTGGTACATGCTTCTGAATCCTGTATGATGTCTTTTCTCATGTGCATATACATTTTTTGTGGAAATAAAATTTGCTACAGTTTTCAACTAGAAAGTATTGTTTTGGATGTGACTTCATTCTGATGGTGTGTCTTTGGTTTCTGAGTACCAATTAAGTTTCTCAGTCATTTATTTGTGCACATCATACATTTTTATTGTTTGGATTGTTATACACTCCTCAACATTGATATTTCAATACCAAGAAGGAAAAGTTGTTAATCCCTTTACAACCCAAGGTGGTTTGCACGTTAATGACCTGGCCAATTTTTACAATTCTGACCACTGTCACTTTATGAGGTAATTACTCTGGAACGCTTCAACGGTTACCCCTGATTCTGTTTTTTCATGACAAATTGTACTTCATGATTGTGGTAAAATTTCTTCGATATCACTTGCGTTTATTTGTGAAAAAATTGGATATTTGGTGAAAATTTTGAAAATTTTGCAATTTTCAAAATTTCTATTTTTATGCCCTTAAATCAGAGAGATATTTCACACAAAATAGTTAATAAATAACATTTCCCACATGTCTACTTTACATCAGCACAATTTTGGAACCAATTTTATTTTTTTTATTAGGGAGCTATAAGTGTTAAAAGTTGACCAGCGATTTCTCATTTTTCCAACAAAATTTACAAAACCATTATTTTAGGGGCCACATCACATTTGAAGTCACTTTGAGGGGTCTTTATGACAAAAAATACCCAAAAGTGAAACCATTCTAAAAACTGCACCCCTCGAGGTACTCAAAACTACATTCAAGAACTTTATTAACCCTTCAGGTGCGTCACAGGAATTTTTGGAATGTGGAAGAAAAAAAACTTTTCACAAAAATGTTACAAAAGACCCAATTTTTTTTTTATTTTCGCAGGGGTAACAGGAAAAAATGGACGCCAAAATTTGTTGTGAAATTTCCCCTGAGCATGGAGATACCCCATATGGGGGGAAAAAACACTATTTGGGCGCACGGAAGGGTTCGGAAGAGAAGGAGCGCCATTTGACTTTTTGAATGTAAAATTTGCTTGAATAATTAGCGGACACCATGTTGCGTTTGAGGACCCCTGATGTGCCTAAACAGTGGAAAACCCCCACAAGTGACACCATCTTGGAAAATAGACCCCTCAGGGAACTTATCTAGATGTGTGGTGAGCACCTTGAAACCACTGTTTGGGCGCATGGAAGGGTTCGGAAGGGAAGGAGCGCCATTTGACTTTTTGATTGTAAAAATTTTAAATTTGCTTGAATAATTAGCAGACGCCATGTTGCGTTTGGAGAGCCCCTGATGTGCCTAAATAGTGGAAACCCCCCACAAATGACACCATCTTGGAAACTAGACCCCTCAGGGAACTTATGTAGATGTGTGGTGAGCACCTTGAACCCCCAGGTGCTTCACAGAAGTTTATAACATGGAGCCGTAAAAATCAAATTTTCACATTTTTCCCACAAAAATGTTTTTCAGCCCCCAATTTACATTTTCATAAGGGTAACAGGAGAAATTGCACTATGCAGTTTGTTGTGAAATTTCTCCTGAGTAAGCAGATACCCAATATGTGGGGGAAAACCACTGTTTGGGCATACAGCAGGGTTCGGAAGGGAAGGAGCACCATTTGACCTTTTGAGTGTAAAATTTGCTTGAATAATTAGCGGATGTGCCCCTGATGTGCCTAAACAGTGGAAACTCCCCACAAGTGACACAATTTTGGAAACTAGACCCCTCAGGGAACTTATCTAGATGTGTGGTGAGTTCCCTGAACCCCCAAGTGCTTTACAGAAGTTTATAACATGGAGCCGTGAAAATAAAAAAAATCTAACTTTTTCCACAAAAATTATATTTTAGCCCCAATTTTTTTATTTTCACAAGGGTAAGAGGAGAAAATTGACCTCAAAAACTTTTGTGCAGTTTCTCTTGAGTACGCCAATACCATATATATGGGGAAAATACAGTGTTTGGGCGCACAGCAGAGTTCAGAAGGGACGGAGCTCTGTGTGATTTTTTTAATGGAAAATTGGCTGGAATCGAGAGCGGATGCGATGTTGTGTTTGGAGAGCCCCTGATGTGCCTAAATAGTGGAAAACCCCCACAAGTGACCCCATTTTGGAAACTTCACCCCTCAAGGATTTTATGAAGAGGTATAGTGAACATTTTGAACCCAGAGATACGACACAGAATTTGATAACATTAGGTCATCATATTGAATAAGTTGTCATTAATCTTGAGTGCAAGTGCTCGCTACTTGAGTTTGCATCGGGTACTCTGGTATGCACCATGTATCGGGTTGGGGTTGGGGTTAGGGTTAGGCTAGGGTTAGGGTTGGGATTTTTTACAAAAGTAAAAGAAAAAAAGAGGATGATATGCGAATAGTGCTGAGCGCAAGTGCTCGCTACTTGAGTTTGTATCGGTTGCTCGGGTATCGCGGGTGCTCAAGTGACATGCTCGAGTCCCCACCCACATGTTTCACGGTTATTAGACACCCCCAAAAAAAAACCTTAGCACAACCCTAACCCTAGAGTTTTTACACCGTTTCTCGTGTGGTATAAGTGATTAGACAACTTTATTCTTCGTGCAGGTGCAATTACAGCGACACCAGCAATATATCGGGTTTTTATGATTGACAGCTGTCACACACTAGAAGACGCATTTTTTTTGTAAAATCTAGTTTTTGCATCGCCATATTTTGAGAGCTATAATTTTTCCATATTTTGTCCGACAGAGTCCTGTGATAGCTTCTTTTTTGCAGGATGAGTTGACGTTTTTGTTGGTGCCATTTTCAGGCACCTGACATTTTTTTATCGCTTTCTATTCCGATTTTTGGGAGGCAGAATAAACAAAAACCAACAATTGAGGAATTGTTTTTTTTTAACATTTTTTATGCTGTTCTGCGTGTGGTAAAATTGATAAGGCAGCTTTAGTCTTCGGGTCAGTACGTTTACAGCGGTACTACATTTATATCATTTTTCTATGTTTTGGCACTTTTACACAATAAAAGCTATTTTATAGAAAAAAATATTTTTTTGCATCGCTTTATTCTGAGAGCCATAACTTTTTGATTTTTCAGCTGATGGAGCTGTATGGCAGCTTGTTTTTGCGGGACAATATGACATTTTCAGCGGTACCATTTTTATTTATATTTGTCTTTTTGATCGCGTGTTATTCCATTTTTTGTTTGGTGGCATGATAATAAAGCACTGTTTTTGCTTTGTTTTTTGTTTTTTTTTTTTTACCGGGTTCACTAAAGGGGTTAACTAGTGGGACAGATTTATAGGTCAGGTTGTTCCAGACGCGGCGATACCAAATATGTGTACTTTTATTGTTTGTTTTTTTCTCATAATAATATTTATTGATGGGTACATTATATTTTTATTTTTGGTGGATTATTTTTTTTTTTTTTTTTTTATATTTTTACACTTTTTTTTTTCATTTTTACTTTTTTTACTTTTATTCTTTGTCCCACTATGGGACTTTCACTTTTTTTATTCTGATCGCCTGTATAGCATAGGGATGGAGCACCATCCCTGTGCTACACAGGCTGTCAGCGCTGCAGATGCAGAAGATACTTTGGTCATGCACTGCGCATGACCAAAATATCTTCCTGCTGTCTGGTGACCCGGATGTTGTCATGACGACATCGGGTCATCATAGCATCATAGCAACATCCGAGAAGCCGCCGCAGACATCGCTGGACGCCGGCAGGAGAGGTGAGTATCTTCAGCACCTCCCCTTGCCACCGCAATGCTGCGATCGACTTCGATCTCAAAGAAGTACTATACTTATCAGGCTCTTAAGTCCCAGGGTGCAGATACATATTAGTACGTCTTGGGCTTTAAAGGGGTTAAATTATGGAAATCATATGATCAATAGACATGCTAATGATATGCCAATGATACAAAAATGGAAACTAAATTTTCATCTCTCACACATCTAAATGTCACAATGTTATGATGTGAGTCTCTAGAATGACATCAAAGTTGGAAGACCTTATGAGAAATGAAGCACTGGAAAAGAATGTATGCAACAGGGAAAGGAGTAAAGAAGATGCACAGGGGACTTAACGGATGGCTGCGGAAATGGCAAGACAGGTGAGCTGTGAGGTGAATACTTTTTTATTTTACATTCTAAATTTATTATGCTCTGAGGTCATAAGAAGCCCCAGTAAATATGGATCACGGCATTACTGGAGTAGGTGCACATGAAGGGTACAAAACCAATGATATATAATGTGAAAACTTGGTACTCATAAATATGCTTAATAGATTTTTAGTTGTATTTGGAGTAACACAAGTAGAGAAATAAAGTAGACGTTTCAGTCACAAACAGGACCTTCATCAGTGTAGTCCGACTGCACAGGTGAAAAAGGAGGAAGAGATAGAAGGATTCAGTGTCCAAAAGAACCTTGCTCCCAGTCCTAGAGATAAAAAAAAGGTAAGATGGTATCAATGAACATGGTAACCACCATTTGTTCCTGTGTGACAGAGGACACTGTGAGACACTGAGTCCTTCTATCTCTTCCCCCTTTTTCACCTGCGCAGTCGGAGTACATTAATGAAGGTCCTGTTTGTGACCGAAACGTCTACTTTATTTCTCTACTTGTGTGACTGCAAATACAATTAAAAAATCTATTAAACATATTTATGAGTGCCAAGTTTTTACATTATATAAGAAGCAACAGGACATGACAATGAACATTCAATTTGCAAAGAATAACTTCACTGCAAATCAAATTTTGCTGTAAACTCTACTTCTTGGCATAATCTTGGCATTGAATCTTGGCATGTTTTCTCAAGTTAATATCCATTCGGTCTCCTACTAGTGTAATTGACACTTAACACAGCAAGCCACTAAAAATATCAAGATATTTTGCTGCAAAGTGGTGTGTCAAGTGAGAAAATGCTACATCTATAGAATCAAGAAAACAGTGGCCAAGTCCAATTAGAACAGAAAACGTTCCTACCCACTTAGTAGCTATAAACCTGAAGACTGTTTACTCTGTTATATAATACAGGGAATGTAGAGTGAAGTAGTAGTCACTTTCACTTTAATAAGGACAAAAACATACTTTTCTCACACAAAAGGGAATCAAACTGCAGCTAAGAAATTGACACCCTAAAATATCATAGTTTCATAAAGGTTAACCCTGCTAAAATGCTTAAAATAGTTTGGGATGTGAAATTTAGAGTCTAACTATTTATATGCACATATAGCTCTTTCAAACAACAGACCAGCAATACCTTTACATAGCCAGTCCGTTAGTGGGAAGTCAGCATTAGACTTAATATGCAATTGAGACTGCAGATCTGAAGCCTCTGTCACTTCAGCTCTATTCCCTGGCCAGTGCAGCCTCCTCCAGCTTGACTGACAGTTCCTTTGTCTAAAGTTACACACCACAGAGCTTGTCAGTAAAGCAGGTAGAGACTTACTTTCTAAGCAAAGGTATTGCTGGAATTGTCTTTGACATAGAATTAGCCTGGGGGTGGGGGTGAATCCTGCTGATATATTCCCATTAAGCTTGATTCACAATGCCATATGATGTTTTACTCATTATCCGAAAACTAAATTGAACTACCATATTTTTGGACTATAAGACGCACTTTTTTCCTCCAAAATTTTGGAGGAAAGTGGGGGGTGCGTCTTATAGTCCGAAAATATAAGATATATACTATGGCTGTGGGTGCTGGGGCACGTGGGGGGAGAGGGTGATGAGCAGGGCACAGGAGGCAGCAGTTGCCTGCTGCAGCCTACAATGTGCCCGCTACTAAAGAAAATGAATATTCACTGCTCCCCACGCCCAGCGCGGCTCCTGCTTTGCTCGGTGGTCATGTGTGCCTGCTTTTAAAGATCATGAATATTCACTACAACCCACTCCCATGGGAAGTAGTGAATATTCATGCTTTTTAGTAGCGGACACGAGACTGCAGAGCGCAGCAGGAGCGGCGCTGCGGGTACAGTCTGCGTGCTATTAAGGAGAGTGAATGGCCACTGCTCCCCACGTACACAGTCCCAGCATGTGGAGCAGTGACTATTCCGGCAGAGCATCTTACAGTGTGAGGGCGCATGGCAGGGACGGCATACGTGGCTCACAGGATGAGATGAGTGTCGGCAGCAGAGCAGGATGCAGCACTCGAGCAGAGAGGAAGTGAGTATAATTGTTTAATTTTTTGTGTGCAGCATGATGGGGATCAGGGGGTGCCTTACATACCAGGATGGAGGGGTGCCAAGCATACCAGGAAGAGGGATGAGGGGTGCAATGCATACAAGGATGATTGATGAGGGGGGCCATACATACCAGGAAGAGGGATGCAGAATGCCATACATACCAGGATGAGGGATGAAGGGTGCCATACATACCAGGAAGATGTATGAGGGGGCCATGCATACCAGGATAAGGAGTGCCATGCATACTTGGATGAGGGGTTCCATGCATACCAGGATGAGGGATGGGGTGCCATACATACCAGGAAGAGGGATGAAGAATGCCATACATACCAGGATGAGGGATGAAGGGTGCCATACATACCAGGAAGAGGGATGATGGTGGCCATACATACCAGGATGAGGGGTGCCATGTATACTTAGATGAGGGATGAAGGGTGCCATGCATACCAGGAGGAGAGATGCCATGCATAACAGGATGAGGGGTGTCATGCATACCAGGATGAGGGGTGTCATGCATACCAGGATGAGGGGTTCCATGCATACCAAGATTGGGGATCAGGGGGTGCTATGCATACCAGGATGGGGGATTGGGGTGCCATGCATGATAGGGTGGGGGATTGGGGTGCCAGGCATACCAGGATGGGGATGAGGGGTGCCATACATATCAGGATGGGGATGAGGGCCACGTACACAGGATGATTGGACCATATATACCAGGATGGGGGACCATATATACCAGGATGGGGGATTTTAACAGAATTGGGGGACATTACCCCTATAACAGTGTCAGCAGCAGACTCCCTCCCCTTTAACAGTGCATCATGACCATATTTTTTGCTTACATTTTTTTTCTATTTTCCTCCTTTAAAACCTATGTGCATCTTATGGTCCTGTGCATCTTATAGTCCGAAAAATACGGTATATCCTTCACAATGTTGAATTCGAAAAGTAAGGTCCAGTTGTTTTAATCAGGTTTCAAAATTTATAAAGTATGACTTTCACCACTTTTAACAGTAAACCCAAACTCAATCGGAAATCCAAACTGACATTTGCTGCAAAGGACCAACCACTGTTGTTTTTCTTACTTAAACTGAATTGCACATTAACATTTTTGTAATTCAAAATACCTTTTTTGTTTTTCAAAATACCTTTTTTGTTACATATTCACAACATCACCCAATTATTTTTCCCCAGTTGCATGTTTCTAGCATCAGCAGGATCTCTAGTTTTTCTTCTGACAATTTTCTCAACAAAACTATATAGCTTATACAAAAGTCTTAATATAAGTGGAAACTTTCATTGGAAAATGATACATTTGGTATACAGAAGTTGAACTTCTTGCCTAACTTGGTAATGCAGAATGGATTAAAATAGATAAGCTCTGTCCTGCCTTGTATGTTGACATATGATTTTAATTTGATATGGCACTCTAATAACTCACTTCCCAGACTCTCAGCTTTATCTAAAGAAGCTTATTGAAGTTCTGGGTATTAAACTAATCTCCTAATGTCCCACATCAGTTTTCACTTCTTCATTTGATCACCTCCAGAGCTCTACATATGTTTATCATGGGTTATACAAGTTCTATATTGGGAATCATGCCTATAACTATTTAATTTATCAATCATAACCAGCCGTTGAGCTTTTTTGCCCAAAGGAAAGAGGAAAGTCTAAAGGGATGATAAGTGTAACAGAAAGAGTTACATCTTTATTTTTTAAAAAGAACGCATTAAAAAGTAATAAAAGTTGAAACTCAGTCTTAAAAAGAGCTGTTCAGTGGAGAAGACTAATTTCTAAGCATCCTATTAGGGGATCCTCAATATTCAGGTATCGAGGAAGTATTAAGCGTCTAAAAAATAGATCTCTCAATGACCAAGCCTATTGGGTTTAAATAGGTAATACTTAGTTTATCCGTTGATGGTGCTGCCAATTTGAACATTAACTATCATGTTTCTATTTTACAACTGAATGCTGGGGCCCCAGAAAATGACTTATTGCAATGGTCTCCTATTATCCAAAATGGGTCCCCAAAAATAACAGCCCCTAAAGAGTAACTATTACAATTTTTCTTCCATATGTAAATAAAAAAAATGCTGTGTTTGTGGCATTATAAATTTCCATCCTGCTCTTGCATAAAAAACTTCCAAATCACAGTTCACAAGTCAAAAAAAATGAGAATTTAATATTTGTTTGAATTTACATATCTTGACTTCTTGTCCCAACGGTACAAAACACAAACTTCATTAATATTGATGACTTGTATTACAAACAAGCTTGTCAGATCAGCAAATGTTTTAATGTCAGTATACTTTGGTTGAGGCTTTTATTTAGTCCTTAATGTTATAGGGCATTTCTAGCAAATAACATCGTTTGCAAGGATTCTGGTGGATAATGTTCTTCCAAGGTCACAAACAATGTTCATAGGTTTAAATGGTTTTATAAAAATGTAGCTTAGGAGTAATTTTTTACAAATATTTTATTGCCATTACATAGTCCAACACTATCTTGTCAGAATTAAAAGAAAGATGTAATAAAAGAAGCTAAATCATGTTATTTCCATCCAACTGTGAGGAACATTTTAAAAATGTTATTAAAACAAATCTATCTTGGCTTGTGACTGTCAATGTGGTTTAAACTCACCATGAACAAGAAAATTATTACTTTGAACTGATAAGAACTGAGCAACACAAAGCTTTTTATGCAAAGTCTATTAAAGACAACTTTATATTCACACCTGCAAATGTTGTAAAGATGTGCATTCAGCATTAATACAGCATCATTATGGACTCATTAAAATACAATTTTCTTGTTGGAGACTTAATTTTTTGTTTCTTTACTTTTATAAATCCCCACATGTGCAATGCCTCTTTACTTTTGCTTACTTACTTTTTACGAAAAAAGAAAAGAAAACCTGCAACGGTCTTCTAACTTCATAATTCAAACATATTTTGCCACTATTTTTACTAGATATGAGCTGATCTCATGAGATTCAAATTCGCAAAATCGCATGGATTATACTAAGAAATTTGATTTGCAGCAAATTTATTCTTTGAAAATAATTGAAATGTCCCTTATTATGCTATGAATTCTGGAGAGATCCCAGTGGATAATAAACGTAAGATGCAGAAAAAAAGAAAACCCACTGGTACTTGCCTCACCACTCGGCTCCGCTGCTCACTGTTCTTTCTACCTTCACTGCACTCTGAAACAATCAGGCCTATTTGAGGCTAGAAGTTCTGGCCTAAAGTCCACATCTATGCGAGGATTTTCAGCTGCAACTAGGAACTTTGCACATTCTTGTTGTAAGGTAAAGGTGACCATACAATGCATAATCTAGGCCAGGACTTGAGATCGGATGTCCCAGACCTCATCGTGGCCAGAAGTCCTGACCTATTGGGAAGATGCCTGGAGTTCCAGTACACAGTGGCAGTAAGAAACGTTTCCAAGGAACAAATAGAGAACAGCAAGCAGCAGAGGGGGACTTACAGGTGAGCGGTGAGATACTGGTTTCTTTTTTTTACCCTTTTGCCAGCACTGTATTGTTCAGCAAAATGGTGGTCTGCTAGCCGCCATTTTGCTGAATTTTTACAAAGTAAATTACAAAAAATCTGCATTCTCAAGAATATGGATTTTTGTAAAATCTGAATAGACTTAAATTCTACTTAAATACATTTTCCCAACTCTAATTGCTATTAATGTTTTAAGGGAATGTCCACATACTGTGTATCACCATATTGTTTTTTACTTCAACATTCTCTCCTGATTACACGTTTAATAAATATTTAGAATGGTTTTAGCTTATTTTTTTTCTTTATATACAGAGCTCCAAATTATTTGAATAGATTCAGAGCTATGTAAAAGCTTACTGGATGCTGTTTTATTGAAATACAGTGTTAAGATGATTAAGATTAAGTTCTTATGTTCCCGTTAATGTTCACAGCCAGAATACAAGGGTTTGGCACTACTATCAACATACAATTTTGGATCTATGAATATTTTTTGAAAAATGCTGTTTAAAAGAAATACATAATCAGAAAACAACCTAAACAAAGTTTTTTTTAATATACTGTACAGTACTGTGCAAAAGATGTATGCTTTAAAAATTAGAAGTGTTAATAGTTACATGGCCCCAATGGTCAGACCTAGATCCTTTCTTTTGGACTGTGTTATCTAATGAGTCTGTGCACTGGTCTTTGAGAAAGCAGGAGGAAGAGGGAAGATGGAAATAAAGATAGTGATAGGAAAATGAAAAAAAAAAGTTGCCTATTTTTTTGTTAAAATAAATCTAGCATAAAAACCTGATTTAAATGAGAGTTAATTTTCTGGTGATAGCTATTAGTATTTACTTTAAGGGCCACTAAAAAACTAGACTGACAAAAAAAGCATTTATTTTGCTAATAGTGTTACTTGCTCTTTTTCTCACCCAAAAGCATCCTAAATATGTAGTATGCTTTTCTGACTTCCTTGGGCATATGACCACACTCTTTTGCTATAACTTGTATTGATAACTCATTTGTGAAGTGCTACACCTCCCATAGGTTGCTTCTGTGGGGATTTCAACAAGTTGCTTCCTAACACAGCATTGGCAATAATAAAGTGCCTGAGTATCAGTTCAGTTCAGTTTCTGCCTTTATCCTCATACTGTAGATTCCAATACTGATTTACTATGTAGAACTTAGCTCTTTTCTTGGACTTTAAGTATTACAGTTTTCAATTTTGCCTTAGTCCATTATAAATGAGCTTTGGCCCAGAGAAGAAAGCAGTATATATAAACTGTGTTAAAAAAAATTTCTTCTTTGCATGATAGAGCTTTAAAGGGAACCTGTCAGGTCCCCGTGCACCCGCAACAACCAGCAGTTGTGTCTACCAATCTAAATTCCCTGCTTAACAGTCCCTTTATTACATTGGACACATAAACAGATCTTTAGAAAAAGTATTTCTAAAGCCCATTTATGATATGTAAATTAACCCTTTGACTAGTTGATGGGGTGTTAGTTTCCCTAGACTAGTCGGCCCACTTATCATAGTATCACGCCCCTGTGAGCATCAGAACATGACTTACAAGAGCCGGCATCATTGCCAGAGCTATACAAATCTTGCACATGTGCGCAGCATCTTTCCCTCATTGCACTGATCCTCTGAAGCCGGGTGTACGCGTCCTGGCTTCAGAGACGTGAACTGCTCTTGATCGGAAGTCTTCCAACCGATAGAATACTTAAGAGTGGTTGCAGAGTGAGCAATCGAGGTAATTATTTTAACAAACGGGTTGTCACGGGTGTGTTGCCACGAAGATCGTCACGAGTACACAGCCTGATTTCTCGCAGCTGACTTGTTGGTGCTTTGTGTTTCTCGGCAGTGAGGGAGTTAATTCTCTCTCTCTCTCTCTGGGCTAGATGAGGTCCAGCCTCGCCCAGCTGCAATCAATACTTCTGTAGTGAGACTCCTTCATATACCTGCTGGTCTGTTTGGGAGGTGTCGGTGAAAGCATTTCATTCAGACTGACAGAGCGGATCGTGGTGTTTGGAGTTGCTGAGATAAGTGTATTTGGAAGTGTTTTTTCCCTTTCCTCGCTTTATCATTTATCTCCTTTCCCGTTGGTTTTCCCTCTGTTGTAGTTGAGTAGTTGTTTGTATGCAAGGTGGTTTTGGTTTTTCCCTTGTACTGTCTCGTTCGTCTAAATACTGTGTTTGGGCATATTATTTCTTGTTCCCTTTGGTTGTGATCGGGGTCCTTCTCAGGACTAGATTACTGAGGTGCAGGGATCTTCAGGAGGTAGGGGTTACGCTGGCGGCCTGGACCTCTGTACCTTTAACAGTACCTCCAGGTTGAGGGATTAGTCAGGGCCCCAGCTTAGGGTCAGCTTAGGCCCCCTACCTCCAGTATACAGAGACAGCGTGACACGGGTTGACTGTAGTACCAAGATATGTTATTGAATTTGAGTTTATACAGATTAGAAAAACAAAGTCTTAAGGATGATCTTATCACTGTGTACAAATAAATAAACAGACTTGAAAGTTTGTGAACCATTCAAAATTAGCCATATTTCTACATAAACGTGACCTAAAACTACATCAGATTTTCACACATGGTCTAAAAGAAGAAAAAAAAGAGAACCAAATTAACAAATTAGTAAAATAAATTAGACTTTGTCATTTTTTAAATGAGGAAAATGATTAGATATCATATATCTGTAAGTGGAAAAAGATATTTGAACCTTAAGGATTAGCAGATAAATAATAATAATAATAATAATAATAATAATAATATAATTAAATATTATAATATCAATAAATAATATAAATAGTTAATAATATAAATTATTATAATTTACAAAACATTTTTTTAGGGATCTTTTAACTTTTGAAGTGACTTTGGGAGACCTATATATTTGAATAAAGTAATATCATTTCAAAAACAGCACCCCTCAACATATTCCAAACTGCTGTCAGGAAGTATATTAACTCTTCCGGTGTTTTTCAGGAATTAACACAGAGTGGAAAGACGGAAATGAAAATTTATATTTACACCACTAAAATGTTGCAAACATCAGAATTTGCCAATATAGCTGGCAGACTCTAAGGCCATCACTTGGCCTTGGATTGCCAAGGCAACCATCTGGAAAACACAATAGTGATTTCACACTGCCAACAGGGTTAAAGAGTGAGCCCCCATGGTCTCTTAAACATATAGCTGTC
Source organism: Phyllobates terribilis (assembly GCF_046119375.1). Lineage (NCBI taxonomy): Eukaryota > Metazoa > Chordata > Amphibia > Anura > Dendrobatidae > Phyllobates > Phyllobates terribilis. The sequence continues at coordinate 365,651,865 of NW_027362762.1, read as the reverse complement.
ACATATAGCTGTCACAATTTACAGCAGCGTCTAGGAAGTTAAATGACCATAGTCATTATTAACACTGATCGTGGCTAATGCAGCAGGATGTGAGCTATAGTGTACAGCTGATAACTGCTGCATTTTCACCTGTTGGATGGATGCTATTCTCTTATAAATCACGTCAGTAAAAGGCATATTGCTGGTCATTGAGGGGTTAAATTGTCAAATTGGGGACACATACACCCCACACTAACATTTCGGGCAGGCTGTTGTAGAATCATCCTTTTTATTAGTCATGTCAATTCTGCTATTGTCTATTATTTCTGGCTGATGTCATATTTTTATGAGATTGGCTTATTGTCTCAAAAAAGTTTCGAAACAACTTAAATATCATCATTGTGTTCAAAATGTATGCTAAATTCAAATGTGGCATGGGCAATGGACGCAGTAGTGAGATAGAAAAAATAACTAATGTCATGGATAAGTATATTTTAGCTGATAGCAGTACAAGGAGGGACCAGAGGGGCATGACTAAGGGCCTACCCAGACCAACCCTGGCTACACGGTGGCTTAGTCGACTTCGTGAACCAAGGAAGGACCGGGAAGGTGGACCAGGTGCCACTCTGGGACTGACCTTCTGTGAGAGCAGGAGACTTCCACGAGACTGACAGCTGAAGCAGACAGGCACGGCTGATGAGCTGGCAGATGAGCACGCCAGGTAGGCAGGCAGAAGGACAGGCCTGCCTGTCCGTTGACTATCTTCTACACTATTCTGCTTCCTCTGGTGTCGGTGACCACTTTCAGCTGAGCTCAGCTTCCTGTTCATCATGTCATATGTACGGTAGTACTGCGGCTGCTAGGGCTGCCATTGCTGATTCTAACAGGCCATACCATTGCACACCTGAAGTATCAGGTCCTTGAACAATTCCCATTTACTAGAAGGGGTGGCAACAGCATCAAACAACTTAAGACCAGAGATGCATTCTGGATTCATTCATTACAGACATTAAAACCCAAAGGGTTAAATCTTGATTTTGACATGTCCAGTTTTTTATGAGATTTTTCATGAGATTTTCATGAGATTTTATGAGATTTTTCATTTAAAGACTCATAAGTTTTCCAGTCTACTCTCCCATGTATAGTCATTCCATTAATTTCATGTTTTCTATTTCAGATACGTTAGTGCTCCATCCCACAAGGTATATTATTTCTTCTTCATCATTCCATCCCATTTCTTTATTTTTACCACCTTTGTCTTTTTATCCTTTCCCCATGGACCTTGTATACCACTGTCTCTTCCCTTTCCTCTTATTTCTATTACATTCCTCCCCACTGTTTTTTGCCTATTTTCTTTTGGCGTAGTGTCTATAATTGTGGTCATTACTAACAGTCTCTCTTATTTGCAGCAGGACCGTTTGAGGATGAAGCCCAGCCTAGCACTGACAGCCCGCAGCACCTCCCACACTCCCTTGTGTTCCACTGTGCATTCCAGCACACATCACTTCTGGTCAGGCCCACAGGAAATTATGTAATGGTGCGTCACTTGTCTCTGCCCACTCACAACACGAGCTGGGAACGTCCCCAGCCTTCTGCACATGGAACTAGGAAGTGAATCCCAGACTCCTTCTCTGTATAATGCACCACTTTACCAGGCACACCAGTGCAAATCCTATGGGTATTGAATCCTTACTTCCCTAGCACTGTTACATGCAGTGTTCCATATGTAATCTGGTAAGTGCATCTTTATATCACACTCGCTTGATTTCTGTTAGAGGTCAGTTTGTATGTACCCTGTGGCTCATCTTAATGTCTTCTTTTTCTATCATGTTTCTATCAAGTAACTGACATATAGTACCTCTCATGTGGATTTGTCTGTTACTATCTCAAGGTTATTATCCACTAAGTGCACCATAGCTGTCTATTGCATTTAAGTTTTCAACAGACCCTTTTCTAAATCCCCATCTATGCTACTATATGCTAGGGGTACTTTTCCCTTTCCAGTGATCCTTAAAATTACTTTCTGTACATATCCATTGAAATGCCGTGTGCATAGTTTCAGAGACCCATACATACTTTTTAATCTTTTTTTTCTTTCATATTCAAATTTTTGTAAACATGACATCAATTCTTATACAGATGTTTTATTTCTGCAAGTTTTCCTACATGATGTTTTTCCTTTTATACAAGGTGGACGCAACCATTATTATGTACATATGTGTATATTACTGTGAATCTTTTCGGAAATTTCATTGTATATTTCACTGAAACATATACTCGGATTTCTAAGATGGTAATTTTTTTTCTGTTTTTTTTCTGTTTGTTTATTATATCCCTAAAGTCTGAAGAAGGTCCTTTCGACCGAAACTTCACTATGTTTGGATTGCTTTGCTAATAAATCTGAAATTATTTTCTTATTTCACTGCAACCTGATGAGTGCCGGATTCCAACCTGCCACACACCTCCTTGACTTCCCCATCCTAATTCTCTACTTTGCTGCTCCTTCTGCAGCCACTGCACAAATGTGCCACCCACACATAAGAAAGTGGGTAATAAAGCAAGACAATGATTCAAACCACACAAGTCATTCTACAGGGTGGGCCATTTATATGGATACACCTAAATAAAAAGGGAATGGTTGGTGATATCAACTTCCTGTTTGTGGCACATTAGTATATGGGAGAGGGGAAACTTTTCCAGATGGGTGGAGACCATGGTGGCCATCTTGAAGTCGGCCATTTTGGATCCAACTTTATTTTTTTCAATGGGGAGAGGATCTATGGGCTTATTTAGATGTCAATGATTATTCTCATATGCAAAAAATAGTCTAAGTGTTATCAGTGTTTCTTAAAAGAGTTTCATCAGAGTTTGGACAATGTCTAAGCTTTACCATCAGAATTTGGTCAGCGTTTCATCAGTTTTTCTCAAATGAAAAAATTAACAGATGGATGTTTCTCAAGTTTTCATTTCAAACAGTACAAGAAAAATGGATAGCTCTCAGACACACCCTTGCATTGGCGAGTTTGATCTGAAACACAGATCAAAATCAGACATGTCGTCTAGAGATGAGTGGATCAGGCGAAATTCAAATTCGCCTGTATGCGTGGATTTTCCTGGGTAATAAAAAAGTTTAATGTCCATTATTATGCACTGAAAATCAATCCTTCTACACAACTTATCACTCACCTACCTCTCTGGCCTTTTTGCTCCTCACCATGACCCGTCAAGTTGTCATCATATATTCTGATTGATGCTACTCATTAAAATCACCGGGACACTCACTCTTGGCAGATGAGGCCTTTGTGGATTCTGTGCAAGCACCCATAAGGTTACGGAGTTATGATGTCATAATGTGCACATGCATAGAAATGTTTTGGGCCTTATCAAGGTCGGAAGTCAGGTCTACCATGAGAGTAGAGTTAGGAGGATTTCAGCACGAGTGTCAGAGATCAGAAGATGCAATGAGGACCAGACTTGTTTCTTATTTTTTAACATTTTGATGGCCCTGCATGTTTCAGAAAAATGGTGGCCAGTTGCCGCCATCTTTTTGAATCCACACAGAACCCAATTACCAAAAATCCGCATTTTGGTGGAGGCAAATATTTTTAAAATTCGACTACAGTTCAATTCTACTCAAATATATATTTGCTAATGTTTCCATGATTTTGTGCACTGTAAAAATACATGGACTTTTGAACAGCTCCACAGACTATAATCCGTACTAGTCCTATCCCTGAAGACCATGGCTAGTACTCATGATAAAAACTGAAGTCTGACTGAGCTCTAAAGGAGAGAAAGTTTCCTCATCACAGACATTCTTCCCTGTACAGGACAATGGAATTTTCTGCCATACCATGTTGACATGTTCAATTCATTGAGCAGAATAGAGGAGGGTCTGGATGTCCTTCTTGAAAAATATAATATTACAGGTTATGGGCTATAGATTTAATGGGACGTTGATCAAGGGAACTAGTCTGATAGTCATATATGGAGTCAGAAAGAAATTTTACCTAATATGTGACAATTAGCTTCCGCCTCATTATGTTTTTGCTTTCTTCTGGATCAAAATATTTGGTTTGTAAGTTGAATTCAACGGACTTGTGTTTTCATTTTTCGTCCTTAGCGGATATGCAATTATGAATATAAGGGTTTCGGTAAATTGAATCAGGGTCTCAAATGAAAGCTGCGCTAGACCATTTTGTTTTCTGTAATCACTCTTTAGGTTTTATTTTTGTTTAGCTGAGCTAATGGCTTGGAAGATAAAACATGACAATGCAGGAACAGTTTGTTGGAAATCTATCATTTAGATTATTTTTTAATAAGGAAAACCAGCAATTTAGTTTTTTTTTCTAATCTGTTTTTTAATTTTTGTATTACATATTTTATATACTTATGGGAGTGGCTATCTTTTCTATGCTTTAGATAACATCATTTTGAGGTATACTTTACAACAGCTCCTTGGATCATAGACAACAATTCTCATTGGCTTCGAATAATCAAAACGTTTATGCTAGGCAAAGAGCTATGAAAAGTCACAATTTTTTAACGCAATGTGAGGCTGACCAAAATTTTGCTACTTTTGCCATTATTATGCCATTTCACCCAGCTCAAAGTGGACCGAGTTGGGGCAGAATTGGAGAGTGACAGGGCATGGTGACCCCCATTCATAAAATTCATGATGAGCACTGATATTCCTTATGCCATAAATATTTGTGGCAAGGCGCAAAACACTTCAAACCTCGCCTGATTCATTAGGAGTTGTGGACCTCTTATTGAATGAGGCACCTTTAACTCCACCCTGATCTTAATGATTCAGGGCATTTAACTTCTATGACAGAGTCTTTTGGACATGCTCTGTGATCTGTATAAAGGTCACTGAGCAGCAAGAATAGAATGTGAGCTACGACTGTCAATTAACTGTAAATGGAGGATCCTGTGTTACATATAAACATATATAGAGAGAGAAAGAGATATGTATATTGATACATATGTGTATATACTGTAAGAAAGCACTAGTCATCATAATGGGGAATACTCGCTTTGCTGCGACAATCAATGCACACGTGCAATGTCTTTCCGTTTTTAAACAATGCTCAGCAGTTTATTACTTCATAAACCACAGTTCACACAGTCCATCTTAGTCCGCCACCGGCATGTTTACACACTTAACATCCGGGAGTCTCTCAAGTAGCAGATAGGCCCAAGTGGCCCAAGTAACAGCCTTCAGCAAGGTAATAAAATAGCAATGTCCATATTAATGTCCATATAACACAGGGTATTACCTTTGCCGGGTTTAGCTGTCTCAGTCCATTACTCCGCCACCACTGTGGCTTTGCGGCTTCCCAGGTAGGGGTCTCCAGCCGGCGTTCCCTCAAAGACCACTGACATCCACACAAGATCCAGGCTCTGCCTTTCAGGACTCTTCCTCAAGCCTCTGCCTTCCAAGGCCACTAGCATCCACACAGGATCCAGTCTTTGCCTTTCAGGCTGCCAGGCTTCACTCGGCCTCACTAGGCCTCTCACAAACAGTGTCCCACACACACGAAGCACAGGCCTCACGCCTCACACCGAACACACCTGTCTCAAATTACCAGGGTTTATATATCCTGTGCACACACACACACACACATACTGACAGGACCTTAACTGTGTGCATAAGGACCTGTGTGATGTCACGGTCATGTGACCAGTCAGTTAAAGGGGAAGGTACATGGTGAGGTAAAACACATCCTGGACCATTTACAGTAATGCTAGCAAGCTGCTGCATTACATATCCCTCCCCTCTGTTCAAACTTGTGGGGTTGAACACATAATATACACAATCACCTCATATCCCACAGCTCATACAGAGACCATGTACTTGTCAATTGCGCTGTTCAGCCCCTGGAATATTAGTCAATGACATTAGCCCATTCCTTAGGGACCTACCATTTGTCACTGTCACTGACTTCGTCAGGTCACCTTTCCGGGTCGTAACCTTGTCAGAGCTCCCCCGCTCCCAGCGGTCAATTGTAACCTTGTAAGGTGTCCCCAGCTCCCAGCGGTCAGTCGTAACCCTGTCACGTCTCCCCCGCTCCCAGCGGTCAGTCATACAGCGGTGTGACTCACATGCCCTGGTATCTAAGGTCCGGTTTGACTCTGTAATGTCCCGTCCTCTATTGGGTCGTTTGTATGGGCTGCTCAAACCTGAGTTACTGGAGGTCTCACTACCTCTAAACCCACGCCCACTACTCTCAGGACATCTTGAAAGGTCCCTAACTTTAGCTGTATCTGTTCTGTTATTTAGGGGGCCCTTTCTTTGTCGGGTCTCACTATTTCTAGACGGCTGCCACCTTCTGCCGCTCAGGCGATGTTGCCTTTCCGTTTGTAGTCTGGCGAGATTCAACTGTTCTACCTCTCGCAGGTAGGTCACTCTGTACTCGATCAGCATGCGTATATATGCCAGTCTTTCTTCCGTTCCTACAGCAGAGAATGACACCATGCCGTCTTCATCTGGTATCCAGTCATGACGATCACGTGAACTGCTTACTTTCACCACACCAGACTTCGTGACCATCATCTGCATGGCTCGACCCTTTCTCCCAACGAGCTTTCTCACCAGAAAATGAGGCACCCGGATGACCTCTTCGCGTAGACTGTGAGCTTTTCTCCTAAGCTCCAGATGTCTAACGGCTTGTTCCGTCTTCAACCGGAGAAACCGCTTCGTGCGAATACATCGCCAGTGCATGTCACTTAGGATAGCCACCCTCTTCACTGTGACTTCGGTCGTGGACAGGACCACCAGCTGTTTAGCTTCTGAGGTCAAGTACACCTTACAGGCTCCCACGGCCTTCTTAAACTCCTCATGCATGGACTCACTGGTGCATTCTTCCCTCAAATCCTCGGGTATATCTACGAGGCACTTGTACCGAGACATTTCGGTCTCACCAGTGGTTTCCAGACGATCAACCAGCTCAGGTTTCAGGGACAACTGACCTCCAGCTTTTTCACCCTATATGCTTTCCCTGAGTTGACTCACAGCTACAACTTCACGAATTTCCGTCTTGACCACTTCCATCTCATATTTATCTGTGGTTAACACTCTCTTAGTTCTCCTCAGGTCGACTCTCTCTTGGTATAAGGGAGTGAGTGCAACGCGTTCGCCCTTTTCCTTCTCCAAGAAGGCCTCGTTCACTGAGTGATACTTTGTCAGGCGACTTTTCAGCCCGGAAACTTCTTCCTCTAGCTCCGCCACTTGCCTCTCAGCGGCCCGTCTCTGAAGCTCTTCCTGCTTCAACTGCTCTTCCAGCAGCAGAGCTCTCTCAGACCTCTCTGTCTCCAATGCGCCCACTCGGCTCTCAATAGCCAGTCTCTCACGCTTCTCTTGCGTCCACTGGGTTTGTAGCAACTCCTTGAGCTGCTTGATCTTGGCTCCGACATCCATCGAACCCTCCGAGCCCACATCACTCGAGGAGGTATCTGCTTCATACCTCCCATCACCAGCGGTCAACTCCTGGCCCTGGTCTGTGGCTTTTCCGATGGACTCCTCCATCCTCTCTCGCTCAGCTTCCATCTTGCTGACTGTTTCCTTAAGGTACGTCTCTGCCTTCTGGAGAGTATCACAGGACATCTGTAGCTCCTTCACCTGAGCTTCCAGATCTAGGGTCTTTTCCCTGAGAGATCATAATTCTCCTCACGGGTGTCTTGCAGAGTGGTCTCAACCACTTGGCGCACTTGCTCTGCACCCGCCTTATCCTCCTCTAGTTTTTTCTTCACCTTGAGGAGATCCTCATAATCTCTCTTACTCTGTTGCAGTTCCCTACTGCGTTCACCACACTCCTTCTTGGAGTCACACAGCTCCTGGTTGAGCTGTTTGCGCAGTCGTTCTAGGGTTTGTTCACGCCCAGAAACTTCATGCTGCAGTGCCTCTTTGAGGGCAGACAGCTCTAACTGTACCAGGGAGAAGCGATCTTTCACCTTGCATAACTCATCTTCACACACCGCTCTGTCAATCTCTAATTGAAAAACCTCCTCCTTGATTTTGCGGCGGTCCTCCTTAATTCCGTAGAACATTTCCTTCCAATGGTTAATTTCCTCGTTGCTTCCCTCCAGGTCTCGCTGCCAGTTTCTCATAACCTGGTATATTTTCTGCTGTTCAGATTCCAGGTTCAGCGGGTCTGAGGACACGTTCCCCAGGTTTTCCCTTAGTTGCTGCATGTCACTCTGATACTGCTGCCTGATAGGCTCCAGCTATTGGTCATGACTGGCCGCCTCCTCTTTCAGGGCTGTCAGATCCTTCTGACTCGGTACCGTACCGGAGGTTGCTACTGGCAACATCACCTCCTCTTCTAACTCTAATGGAGGATCCACCCTTAAAGCAAAGGAACACAGCACTACATTCTTTTTATTTTGATTTTCAGCCAAGTCTACAGGAGCAACCTTTTTGTGGCCCTTGCGCCGTCGACGACAAGAGGGGGACTCTCTCCCCTCGTCTAGCCCCTCCTGACTGAACTCACTTTTTACTTTCATAGTGTCACAGTCAGCTACGGGGTCTGTGTCACTCCCCATGGTGTTGTGGACTAACAGGTCACCTCCCACTTTGACGTCACCCCCTTCTACTGGAGTTCCCCCGTTGCCAACGGTCACATTGTCATTTTTAGGAGGTACCAACCCACAACCAGTAACAATTTCCTGTTTCCTGCACTCTACGCTGTTTTGAAAATCCGCTCCTTTTTTAGACTCCGCCCCCTTTTTAACAACCACACCGACAGGGTAATTTTTAGAAAAAAAAATCAGCAATAGTCTTAGGACTTAGTTCACAACAGCTCTTACCACCTCCCCGGGCACTCTGGGACAACACTGGTGCCCCCGGAGAGTTCATAGAATGGTCCACTGCCGCCATTCCATATGGTGCCCACATCTCCTGTGGTTCCTGCACCATGTCCAGTTTCATGTCCAGTAGACGCTTCTCATATATGCGGTCCGACTCATCAGACCCATTTGCTGCTCTGTTCACAGCCATCGCGGTGCACTGTTCACACCAGAACTTCACCGCTCTTCCCGGAAAATTTTCGTGGCACCGCCGAACCACAGCAAAACCGGATTTGAGTGCGACGACAACCTTCGCAACCCCGCCGAGTTGCAGCCAGATGCTTTAAACTTCGTGAGCCCCGCCGAGCCACAGCAAACCAGGTTTGAGTGCGACGCCAATCTTCGCAACCCCGCCGAGTTGCAGCCAGATGCTTTACCACACTCGTCGACCTGTGTCGTTGCCCCTAGCAACCGGACTGCAGTTGCCCCTAGCAACCAGACTGCAGCTGCCCGCATTCTCGAACCATATGTAAGGAAGCACTAGTCATCACAATGGAGAATACTCGCTTTGCTGCGACAATCAATGCACACGTGCAATGTCTTTCCGTTTTTAAACAATGCTCAGCAGTTTATTACTTCATAAACCACAGTTCACACAGTCCATCTTAGTCCGCCACCGGCATGTTTACACACTTAACATCCGGGAGTCTCTCAAGTAGCAGACAGGCCCAAGTGGCCCAAGAAACAGCCTTCAGCAAGGTAATAAAATAGCAATGTCCATATTAATGTCCATATAACACAGGGTATTACCTTTGCCGGGTTTAGCTGTCTCAGTCCATTACTCCGCCACCACTGTGGCTTTGCGGCTTCCCAGGTAGGGGTCTCCAGCTGGCGTTCCCTCAAAGGCCACTGACATCCACACAAGATCCAGGCTCTGCCATTCAGGACTCTTCCTCAAGCCTCTGCCTTCCAAGGCCACTAGCATCCACACAGGATCCAGTCTTTGCCTTTCAGGCTGCCAGGCTTCACTCTGCCTCACTAGGCCTCTCACAAACGGTGTCCCACACACACAGAGCACAGGCCTCACGCCTCACACCGAACACACCTGTCTCAAATTACCAGGGTTTATATATCCTATGCACACACACACACACACACACACACACACATACTGACAGGACCTTAACTGTGTGCAAAAGGACCTGTGTGATGTCACGGTCATGTGACCAGTCAGTTAAAGGGGAAGGTACATGGTCAGGTAAAACACATCCTGGACCATTTACAGTAATGCTAGCAAGCTGCTGCAATACAATACATATAGTCATGGCAGAAAGTGTGGGCACCCTTGAAATTGTTCCAGAAAAAAATGAAGCATTTCTCCCAGAAAATTATTGCAATTACACATGTTTTGTTATACACATGTTTATCTCCCTTGTGTGTATTGGAACAATACAAAAAAAAAACTGAGAAAAAAGGCAAATTGGACATAATTTCACATAAAACCTGAAAAATGGACTGGACAAAATTGTTGGTACCCTCAACTTAATATTTGGTTCCACACCCTTTGGAATAAATAACTGCAATCAATCACTTCCTATAACCATCAACAAGGTTCTTACACCTCTCAACTGGAATTTTGGACCATTCTTCTTTTGAAAACTGCTCCAGGTCTCTCATATTTGAAGGGTGCTCTCTCCCAATAGAAATTTTAAGATCTCTCCACAAGTGTTCAATGGTATTTAGATAAGGACTCATTCCAGGCCACTTCAGAACTATCCAGCAATTTGTTTAATCCATTTTTGGGTGCATCTTGAAGTATGTTTGGGGTAATTGTCCTGCTATAAGACCCATGACCTAGGACACTGTGACGGTGTCCTTCTTTGGTATCACACAATCAACAGAGCGAGAGATGAGTGAACAGTCCCAAGAACCTTTATTACATGCAAACAGAAAGGTCCATAAAACAATCTACCACACAGAGGATGAACTAGTCCAGGAACACAAATACAGTCCAGTAACGGGATAAATGCTCTGAAAGAGGAGAGTCACAATTCTCCCCTTAGAGATCAATATGGCAGAGCGACTACAGATACTCCTCCATATAACCTCCTCTAGCAGTATTTTCCAGGATAATCTGGGTTTCTGCAAGTCTCTCCGGGGTGCTGGCCTTAGCATCAGCTCCCTACAAAGAATCTATCTTACGTGACTCGCTCCAGCTGGCAACAACAGTCTTTAAGATAATTCCTCATATCCAGATGACAGATCCCTCAACCATCGTCCATGTATACAGCCCAGCTGGCAACCCATCTCCAAACTCCATAGGCCATCCATCCATGAGCTCCAGGACCTCGGCCTAGATCCTCGCCCCTCGACGTCACTCCACCAATTCTCTGACTAAACATGTGGCTTCTTGACCTCCCTCTCTGGGATCAGCCACCAGAATGGGCAGAAGTGTTCACACCCTTCCCCTTAAACATTTGCTTTTAGCTCAAAGAGTGAAAAATATCCAGAAGCCCATCACCTGGGACTGCATGTGAGACCCCTGTGGTGACGGTTCCGCTGCATCTACTGTCCCCATCAACACAATGGGACTAGTACCTGGGAGAACAATGGAATGACTGCATTCCTTGATTAAATAATCTTGGGTCTGGCCTTATGTATGCATAAGATCCAGCCCGCACATCTTCCTCTGCTTACTGTCACAGAATGGAAACATTGATTCCTGAGGCTGAACTGATGAGCAAAACATCTCTAATAAAACACAGCAATAAGATTGACGTCACCAGTGCTCTGTGCTGGAAAAAATCTGCATCCCATAGAGCTGCAGACTCCGCCCTACGTGCATTGGTCCAATAGTCTTTAGAACAAGGCCAGCTCCTTACAGAAACAAACCCAGCTTTCTGACACTGGGCACTACATTGCAACCCAAAATCATTTGGTAATTTGTCAGATATCATGATGCCTTGCACACAGTCAAGAGGCAGTAAAATAACCCCAAAACATCTTCGAAACTCCACGATATTTGACTGTAAGTACTGTATTCGATTCTTTGTAGGCATCATTAAATTTTTTGTAAACAATAGAATGATGTGCTTTACCAAAAAAGCTCTATCTTGGTCTCATCTCTTCTCATGACACTTTCCCAAAAGGATTTTCGATTACTCACGTACATCTTGGCAATCTACAGTCTAGTTTTTTATGCCTCTGTGTCAGCAGTGGGGTCCTCCTGGGTCTCCTGCCATTGCATTTCATTTCATTCAAATGTCAGCGGAAAGTTTACACTGACACTAATGCATCATTATCCTGCAGGATAGCTTGAATGTTTTTGGAACTAGGCTGGGGCTGCTTATCCACCATCCGGACTATCCTGCATTGCAACCTTTCATCAATTTTTCTCTGCCATCCACATCCCGGGAGATTAGCTAGAGTGCCATGGGTTGTAAACTTCTTGATTATGCACCGTGGACAAAGGAACATCAAGATCTCTGGAGATGGACTTGTAACCTTGAGATTGTTGATATTGTTAAACAATTTTAGTTCTCAAGTCCTCAGACAGTTCTCTTCTCCTATTTCTGTTCCCCATGCCTAATGTGGCAAACACAGGCACACAATGCAAAGATTGAGTCAACATCTAAACTTTTTATCTGGTTTCAGGTGTGACTTTCATATTGGCCACACATATTACTTGGCACAGGTGAGTTTGATCCAGCATCCTATACTAGAAACAAAGTCGTTTACTCACAATTTTGAAAAATTCTTCTTGCTCCCATACACCCAAAGTAATTAAATATGTGAATAACAAAACATGTGTCTTTGCAGTAATTTTTCTGAGAGAAATACTTCATTTCTGGAACAATTTCAAGGGTGCCAACACTTTCGGCCATTACTGTATATATATATATATATATATATATATATATATATATATATATATATATATATATATATACAGTACAGACCAAAAGTTTGGACACACCTTCTCATTTAAAGATTTTTCTGTATTTTCATGACTTTGAAAATTGTACATTCACACTGAAGGCATCAAAACTATCAATTAACACATGTGGTATTATATACTTAACAAAAAAGTGTGAAACAACTGAAAATGTGTCTTATATTCTAGGTTCTTCAAAGAAGCCACCTTTTGCTTTGATGACTGCCTTGCACACCCTTGGCATTCTCTTGATGAGCTTCAAGAGGTAGTCACCGGAAATGGTTTTCACTTCACAGGTGTGCCCTGTCAGGTTTAATAAGTGCGATTTCTTGCCTTATAAATGGGGTTGGGACCATCAGTTGTGTTGTGCAGAAGTCAGGTGGATACACAGCTGATAGTCCTACTGAATAGACTGTTAGAATTTTTATTATGGCAAGAAAAAAGCAGCTAAGTAAAGAAAAACGCGTTGCCATCATTACTTTAAGAAATGAAGGTCAGTCAGTCTGAAAAATTTGGCAAACTTTGAATGTGTCCCCAAGTGCAGTTGCAAAAACCATCAAGCGCTACAAAGAAACTGGCTCACATGAGGACCGCCCCAGGAAAGGAAGACCAAGAATCACCTCTGCTTCTGAGGATAAGTTTTTCCGAGTCACCAGCCTCAGAAATCTCAGGTTAACAGCAGCTCAGATTAGAGACCAGGTCAATGCCACACAGAGTTCTAGCAGCAGACACATCCCTACAACAACTGTTAAGAGAAGACTTTGTGCAGCTGGCCTTCATGGTAAAATAGCTGCTAGGAAAGCACTGCTAAGGACAGGCAACAAGCAGAAGAGACTTATTTGGGCTAAAGAACACAAGGAATGGACATTAGACCAGTGGAAATCTGTGCTTTGGTCTGATGAGTCCAAATTTGAGATCTTTGGTTCCAACCACCGTGTCTTTGTGCGACACAGAAAAGGTGAACGGATGGACTCTACATGCCTGGTTCCCACCGTGAAGCATGGAGGAGGAGGTGTGATGGTGTGGGTGTGCTTTGCTGGTGACACTGTTGGGGATTTATTCAAAATTGAAGGCATACTGAACCAACATGGCTACCACAGCATCTTGCAGCGGCATGCTATTCCATCCGGTTTGCGTTTAGTTGGACCATCATTTACTTTTCAACAGGACAATGACCACAAACACACCTCCAGGCTGTGTAAGGGCTATTTGACCAAGAAGGAGAGTGATGGGGTGCTACGCCAGATGACCTGGCCTCCACAGTCACCAGACCTGAACCCAATCGAGATGGTTTGTGGTGAGCTGGACTGCAGAGTGAAGGCAAAAGGGCCATCTAGTGCTAAGCATCTCTGGGAGCTCCTACAAGGTTGTTGGAAGACCATTTCCGGTGACTACCTCTTGAAGCTCATCAAGAGAATGTCAAGAGTGTGCAAAGCAGTCATCAAAGCAAAAGGTGGCTACTTTGAAGAACCTAGAATATAAGACATATTATTAGTTGTTTTACACTTTTTTGTTAAGTATATAATACCACATGTGTTAATTCATAGTTTTGAAGCCTTCAGTGTGAATGTACAATTTTTAAAGTCATGAAAATACAGAAAAATCTTTAAATGAGAAAGTGTGTCCAAACTTTTCGTCTGTACTGTATATATATATAAACATATATATATATACAGTACAGACCAAAAGTTTGGACACACCTTCTCATTTAAAGATTTTTCTGTATTTTCATGACTATGAAAATTGTACATTCACACAGAAAGCATCAAAACTATGAATTAACACATGTGGAATTATATACTTTCTAGCAGCTATTTTATCATGAAGGCCTGCTGCACAAGGTCTCCTCTTAAGAGTTGTTGTAGAGATGTTTCTGCTGCTAGAACTCTGTGTGGCATTGAACTGGTCTCTAATCTGAGCTGCTGTTAACCTGCGATTTCTGAGGCTGGTGACTCGGATAAACTTATCCTCAGAAGTAAAGGTGACTCTTGGTCTTCCTTTCCTGGGGCGGTCCTCATGTGAGACAGTTTCTTTGTAGCGCTTGATGGGGTTTGCAACTGCACTTGGGGACACTTTCAAAGTTTTCCCAATTTTTCGCACTTACTGACCTTCATTTCTTAAAGTATTGATGGCCACTCGTTTTTCTTTACTTAGCTGCTTTTTTCTTGCCATAATACAAATTCTAACAGTCTATTCAGTAGGACTATCAGCTGTGTATCCACCAGACTTCTGCACAACACAACTGATGGTCCCAACCCCATTTATAAGGCAAGAAATCGCACTTATTAAACCTGACAAGGCACACCAGTGAAGTGAAAACCATTTCCGGTGACTAGCTCTTGAAGCTCATCAAGAGAATGCCAAGAGTGTGCAAAGCAGTCATCAAAGCAAAAGGTGGCTACTTTAAAGAACCTAGAATATAAAACATGTTTTCAGTTGCTTCACACTTTTTTGTTAAGAATATAATTCCACATGTGTTAATTCATAGTTTTGATGCCTTCAGTGTGAATGTACAATTTTCATAGTCATGACAATACAGAAAAATCTTTAAATGAGAAGGTGTGTCCAAACTTTTGGTCTGTACTGTATATATATATATATATATATATATGTATATATATACAGTACAGACCAAAAGTTTGGACACACCTTCTCATTTAAAGATTTTTCAGTATTTTCATGACTATGAAAATTGTACATTCACACTGAAGGCATCAAAACTATGAATTAACACATGTGGAATTATATACTTAACAAAAAAGTGTGAAACAACTGAAAATATGTCTTATATTCTAGGTTCTTCAAAGTAGCCACCTTTTGCCTTGATGACTGCTTTGCACACTCTTGGCATTCTCTTGATGAGCTTCAAGAGGTAGTCACCGGAAATGGTTTTCACTTCACAGGTGTGCCCTGTCAGGTTTAATAAGTGGGATTTCTTGCCTTATAAATGGGGTTGGGACCATCAGTTGTGTTGTGCAGAAGTCTGGTGGATACACAGGTGATATTCCTACTGAATAGACTGTTAGAATTTGTATTATGGCAAGAAAAAAGCAGCTAAGTAAAGAAAAACGAGTGGCCATCATTACTTTAAGAAATGAAGGTCAGTCAGTACGAAAAATTGAGCAAACTTTGAATGTGTCTCCAAGTGCAGTTGCAAAAACCATCAAGTGCTACAAAGAAACTGGCTCATATGAGGACCGCCCCAGGAAAGGAAGACCAAGAGTCACCTCTGCTTCTGAGAATAAGTTTATCCGAGTCACCAGCCTCAGAAATCGCAGGTTAACAGCAACTCAGATTAGAGACCAGGTCAATGCCACACAGAGTTCTAGCAGCAGACACATCTCTACAACAACTGTTAAGAGGAGACTTTGTGCAGCAGGCCTTCATGGTAAAATAGCTGCTAGGAAACCACTGCTAAGAACAGGCAACAAGCAGAAGAGACTTGTTTGGGCTAAAGAACACAAGGAATGGACATTAGACCAGTGGAAATCTGTGCTTTGGTCTGATGAGTCTAAATTTGAGATCTTTGGTTCCAACCACCGTGTCTTTGTGCGACGCAGAAAAGGTGAACGGATGGACTCTACATGCCTGGTTCCCACTGTGAAGCATGGAGGAGGAGGTGTGATGGTGCTTTGCTGGTGACACTGTTGGGGATTTATTCAAAATTGAAGGCATACTGAACCAGCATGGCTACCACAGCATCTTGCAGCGGCATGCTATTCCATCCGGTTTGCGTTTAGTTGGACCATCTTTTATTTTTCAACAGGACAATGACCCCAAACACACCTCCAGGCTGTGTAAGGGCTATTTGACCAAGGTGGAGAGTGATGGGGTGCTACGCCAGATGAGCTGGCCTCCACAGTCACCAGATCTGAATCCAATCGAGATGGTTTGGGGTGAGCTGGACCGCAGAGTGAAGGCAAAAGGGCCAACAAGTGCTAATGCTTCTCTGGGAACTCCTTCAAGATTGTTGGAAGACCATCTCCGGTGACTACCTCTTGAAGCTCATCAAGAGAATGCCAAGAGTGTGCAAAGCAGTCATCAAAGCAAAAGGTGGCTACTTTGAAGAACCTAGAATATAAGACATATTTTCAGTAGTTTCACACTTTTTTGTTAAGTATATAATTCCACATGTGTTAATTCATAGTTTTGATGCCTTCAGTGTGAATGTACAATTTTCATAGTCATGAAAATACCGAAAAATCTTTAAATGAGAAGGTGTGTCCAAACTTTTGGTCTGTACTGTATATACACATACATATATATATATATATTTATATATATATACACACATATATATATATATATATACACATACACACATACATAGATACATACACTGTGTGCAGAATTATTAGACAAATGAGTATTTTGATCACATGATACTTTTTATACATGCTGTCCTACTCCAAGCTGCATAGGCTTGAGAGCCAACTACCAATTAAGTTAATCTGGTGATGTGCATCTCTGTAATGAGGAGGGATGTTGACTAATGACATCAACACCCTATATAAGGTGTGCTTAATTATTAGGCAACTTCCTTTCCTTCGGCAAAATGGGTCAGAAGAGAGATTTGACGGGCTCTGAAAAGTCCAAAATTGTGAGATGTCTTGCAGAGGGATGCAGCAGTCTTGAAATTTTCAAACTTTTGAAGCATGATCACCAAACAATCAAGCGTTTCATGGCAAATAGCCAACAGGGTCGCAAGAAGCGTGTTGGCTAAAAAAGGCACAAAATAACTGCCCATTAATTGAGGAAAATCAAGCGTGAAGCTGCCAAGATGCCATTCGCCACCAGTTTTGCCATATTTCAGAGCTGCAACGTTACTAGAGTATTAAAAAGCACAAGGTGTGCGATACTCAGGGACATGGCCAAGGTAAGGAAGGCTGAAAAACGACCACCTTTGAACAAGAAACATAAGATAAAACGTCAAGAATGGGCCAAGAAATGAGAGTGACTCTTGATGGGCCAGATGGATGGGCCAGAGGCTGGATCAGTAAAGGGCAGTGAGCTCCACTCCGACTAGTGTTGAGCCACCCCCGTAGTGTTCGAGTTCGGTTCGGTTCGTCGAACACCCGTGTGTTCGCCGAACTGTTCGTCGAACTGTTCGTCAAACACCTTCGAACACCGTTAAAACCAATGGCAGGCAAACAAACACACATAGAAACACATAGAAAACACCTTCAAAGGTGTCCAAAAGCTGACAAACTGCTCAGAAGACATAACTAACACATGGAAAAGTGACAAGTACATATAGTCATGCGAAAATAAAAGAGGTGGAGGAGTAAAAGGAGGGGGAGACACAGATATAGGCATGTCATGCCCTTCTAAAATCCAAAAAGTGAGAAGCCGACACGGCCAGTCCGCTCCTGCCCGTGCCACCTCCGTGTCGCCGGGTTTGTGCCAGAGCCGCGGTGAACCCTGATGGCCAGCCCCCCTCTCCCAATACTGGTGCCTGTCCGCTGGTGGGTCGAGCGAGCCCCCCTGTGGTGGAGGCAGCTCTAAGCTTTTTAATTTAAATTGTCTCTCTAATTTGAATGAATACACTTTAAATCCATTTACAAGGATCTATTGGAGGTCAAGTCTCATGCCAGCAGCCGCGTAATTCCAGCTCCAGTAGCGTCCACTAAAGCTGCTGCAGTTAAAAAGCTTTTATAAGGATCGAGCTCGGCTGTCCACCGCAAGGCATCCTACTGCCAGTCCCAGCCCCTATGCCTTGGGGTGCCTCCTGATGCTCTTCACTGAGTATCCCGTGGTCCCGAAGCATTTCCTTTGAAAAAATTAAGTGTCCAAACTACAGGTGGTGTAGCTTGCTTAACAGCCGGGATAATCCGCTGACTAGCAGACACTGCTACTAGGCACAAAGTATTTCCTGGGCTAGATGCAGTTAAAAATTTGTAATTAGATACTCTCGTTGGATGCTGAGAAAGCATTCCATAGAGTCTCCTGGCACGCCATATATGATTCTCTTAAAAAGCTTGGGGTAGGGGTCTAGGGGACCCTTTTATAGCCAAAATCACGGCCCTGTATCACAATACGTCACCTAGGCTGAAGATAAATGGAACTGTAGCACCGAGGGCTCGGTTGCTACAGAGGTATTGCACCTCACCCAGAGGTGTGATATCTCACTCTCAGGTAAGGATGGAGTGTGGATCAGGACCCGACACCTGCATGCATTACACCACATTGCCGTGGGGCAGGGCGACCAATATGCCCCTGAGATGGGCACGACAGTCCCTGTCCCTGGCTGGAGTGGGGGGAGGGAACACTGAGGAAGGGGAACCCTGTAGTGCAGGAGCAGGGAGGAAGCAGTTCCTGGGTGCATTGAGAAGGGATTATAAAAGGTGGGCACCATCTTAGTTCAGTGCAGAGAAGTCTGAGCAGAAGTGGCAGGGAGCAGGGGCTCTGCATGAGCTCTGCTCCGGAGGCGGGCCTAGTAACAGAGGCCCAGGCCTGGAAGAGGGAGAAGGAAGGAAGAGGAGCGGAGAAGGCTCCAGGAACGAGGAATGAAGGGATCCCAGGGGTGCGGACGGGCGAGTCGCCACCGCACGCCCGAATCCACCTGCGTGGAGGGGTCAGGCCAAAGGGGGAGACCGGTCCCCGAACTAGTGGAGGCAGGAAACGACCCTCAGCTAGAAACCGGAGGCTCTGACATTTTATGTGGCGCAGCCCCTCGCTACACCCGCTAGGAAGGCACCACATAGGGTCAGGGAAACTGGCGCCAAGTTTACCAAGAGGAGGCCCGAGGCAGCCGGACAGAAGTGTTGGTAAGAAAGGCCATACAAAGGACACACAAAGGGGGTCCTGTGAAGTGCTCCAAAGTTATCTGGGAGTTGTCTGAGCCCCTCACCTGGTGAGCACAGTACGACGTGGGCAGCCGTTACCTGCAGACGTGGTCTGGATAATAAGAACTGTGAGTAAAGGCCCTGAACTGCATCACTGACTCCGTGTCGTTACTGCTGCTGCCCTGCACCATCACCCCCATCCTCCGCATACACTGCCCTGAGGCTATACTCCTCCCGTGGGGAGTTATGCTACGCTCTGCTGCACCCACAACACCAGCCTCAGCGGTCTGCCCTGTAGCGGCGGTTCACTCTGACCGCAATCCACGGGTGGCGTAGTCATACATTTAAACATCAAAACCACATAAATAGTTCCGCCACTGGTTTGACCGCCCTGAGCCACGGAACCGGGTCGCCGCCACGAAGACTACAACCACCAGCATCCACCAAAAAGGGTCCGGCTCCGGGTGTCCCAAGGCCCAGGGGGTGCGTCAGAACATTTTCATCACCTTTCACAATCACCAATGGGACAAGGCAGGGATGTCCTCTGTCCCCTCTCTTATACATCCTAGTGACGGAGCACCTGCTCTCATCAATTCGCCATAACCCCAATATTAGGTGGATTGAGGTGGGAGGCACCGAGTACAAGTGCTCTCTATTTGCTGATGATGTCCTAGTATATATCACTCAATCACATATATCCATCCATGCTGTTATGGCTGAAATAGATCACTTTGTTACATGGTCAAATTTTAAAATCAATGCAGCGAAGTCTGAGGCCCTCGATGTCTCCCTCCCCAAATCCATATAGGATTCCATCCGTTCCAACTTTCCCTTTGCCTGGCCCTCACAGGGTATCAAATACTTAGGAATTCCTATTCATAGAGACCTCTCCCATCTATGTTATCTTAATTTTGGGCCCTTTATTGAACAACTCCATACAGACCACGGTTGGCAAGTTAGAACTGTAAGATTCACTACGTGAACCGCTGGTGTTTTGTGGAAAAGCACATGTACACTGCGTTCCAAATTATTATGCAAAAAGTGTTTAGGAGTGATAAGGGAAGAATTTGTTTGTTTGTCAGTTAAACTCATTGACGGTGATGTGTGTCAGGGCTCTTTATATCACTGTAAGCAATTGCAGACACCTGTGCTAATTAGTTTGTCAGGTGTGTCCAATGAAAGGCAAGACTACTTAAGAAGGCTCTCTCACATTATTAAGCAGCCTACATTTTCTGCCAAAATGGGAAAGAAAAAGGATGTGTCGGCTGCTGAGAAGCAACAAATTGTGGAGTGTTTAGGTCAAGGCATGACTACAATCAACATTGTGCGATGATCAGGATGAAGTGTCTTGGCAATCAAGAAGTATGTAGCTGATTCACAGTACACACGTGTGCGTGCTGATAAGGGCAAATTGAGGACTCTTTCCTACAGGCAATTACGTCAGGTTGAAAGAGCAGCGGCAAAAAAGCCTTGTCATAGCAGCAGACAAGTTTTTGAAGCTGCTTGTGCCTCCAACGTCCCCCGAACAACAAGATGCAGGGTCCTTCAGAGGTTTGCAGCTGTGCATACGCCATCCTGTCGACCTCCTCTATCCACTTCACACAAGCAGAAACGGCTCCAGTGGGCCAAACATTACATGAAGACTGATTTCAAAACTGTTTTGTTCACGGATGAGTGCCGTGCAGCGCTCGATGGTCCAGATGGATGGAGTGGAGGATGGCTGGTTGATGGACACCCCACGCAAACACGGCTACAGCGCCAACAAGGAGGAGGTGGAGTAATGTTTTGGGCTGGAATCATGGGGAGAGAGATTGTCGGCCCCTTTAGGATCCCTGAAGGCGCTAAAGATGAACTCCATAATGTATGTGGATTTTCTCAAACAGCACTTCCTGCCATGGTTCAAGAAGAAGAACCGTGTATTTCACAGCAAGATCATTTTTATGCATGATAATGCACCATCTCATGCTGCACATAAAACATCTGCATCTCTGGCTGATATGGGCATAAAAGGGGACAAACTTATGGTGTGACCCCCATGCTCCCCTGACCTCTACCCCATTCAGAACCTTTGGAGCATCATTAAAAGGAGTGTCTATGATGGCGGGAGGCAGTTCACATCTAAGCAACAGCTCTGGGAGGGTATTCTGTCCTCATGCAAAACAATTGAAGCAGAAACCATCCAAAACCTGACAAATTCAATGGACGAGAGAGTTCAGAAGCTCTTTTCGAACAAGGGGTCCTATGTGAAAATGTAACATCACCTAGAATAAAGTTTTGAGTTGAAAACTGTTTGATTTCAGTTTCTAACAACCTGCTAATGCTTATAATTTCAAAAATGACCATTTTTTTGGTCTTTATTAAAATGAAAAGGTTGATCGAAAAGTTTGGGGGATCTAAGAGTGTGGCAACCCAGTAGTCATGATTACTTCGAATTCTGACAATATGAGGGTCATGCTGCAGGTAGTGCAGCAAGAAGGCACTTATGTGTCTTGCGCATCTCGGAGCCTCAAAATTATTTTCCGGGCTAGATGCAGCTAAAAATTATTTTTAATTTTAAATCTGGTGAAGCTTTAGTATAGATGGCCTAATAGGATCAGTGCTGCACACTGCTACAAAGCCCAAATTATTTTCCAGCCAAGATACAGATAAACATGATTAGTAATTTGAAAGCTTAAAACGGTTGGTAGGGTGATTTTAACCAATCATCAAGCTTTTACTCTCCCCAGGATGACACAGGGGTAGAAAAGTCGTTTCGGATCCATGATTTGTTCATCTTTATGAACGTGAGTCTGTCTACATTATCAGTGGAGAGCCGCGTGCGCTTATCTGTCAGCACACCACCAGCAGCGCTGAACACACGTTCAGACAGAACGCTGGCTGCGGGGCATGACAAGATCTCCAAGGCGTAAGTGGCTAGCTCCGGCCATTTATCCAGATTGGAAGCCCAAAAAGAGCAAGGGTCCAGTGACACAGTCGTGGCTTCAATGTTTACTTGGAGATACTCCTGTACCATCGTCTCTAGGCGTTGACTATGTGTCAGACTTCTTGTCTCCTGTGACCTTGCAAAGGATGGGCTAAAAAAGTGGTGAAATGATTCCGCAAAATTGATGTTACCAGCAAATACTGTGGTTCTGTTACGGTTTGAGTGCTGAACACTTGACGGTCCCACGGTTGGCAAGTTGGAACTGTGAGATTCACTATGTGCACCACTGGTATTTTGTGGAAAAGCACATGTAAGATTCTGCAACAGTCTCTGCTGATACTCCTGCATGCGTGCATCCCTTTCTATGGCAGGAATAATTTCTGCAAATTTACTTTTGTACCGGGGATCTAACAGTGTGGCAACCCAGTAGTCAGGATTATTTCTAATTCTCACAATTCGAGGGTCATGTTGCAGGTAGTGCAGCAAGAAGGCACTCATGTGTGTTGCGCATCCAGGAGCACCAAGTCCCTGTTGTGTTGGTGGCGAGGTAACAATCATGCTTCCTTCCTCTGTCCTCTCCCCCCAACCTCGCACAACAGAAATGTGATCAAGGTCTCCCTCATCTGATGAGTCTTCCATCAGTTCGTCCTCCACTTCTTCCTGGGCTCCTGCACCTTCCTCACTAGTTTGGCTGCTACCATGTGCCCTGGTAAAACCATCTCCCCCACCCTCACATGCCTGCCGCCTTGGTGCTGCCGACCGTCTGGACCTTGCAGATGTTAGCCCTTCCGCATACAACTCCTCCTCCTCTACTTCCTCCACCTCCTCTTGTGCCACCACCTGACTCCGAATTCTGTTTAACATGTGCTCCAGCATGTAAATCACCGGAATAGTCATGCTGATAATGGCATCGTCAGCACTAAACATCTTCGTCGCCATTTCAAAACTGTGCAGAAGGGTGCATAGGTCCCTGATCTGAGACCACTCCTCCAGCGTGATTTGCCCCACCTCTGAATCTCGTTGGCCCAGGCTATACGTCAGAAGGTATTGCACCAGGGCTTGTCGGTGCTGCCACAGTCGCTGCAACATGTGCAGAGTTGAATTCCACCGGGTAGGCACATCGCATTTTAGCCGGTGAAGTGGCAGGCCCAACGACTTCTGTAGAGATGTAAGTCGCTGAGCTGCGGGATGTGAACGGCGGAAGTGAGCACACAGCGACCGTGCCCTCTGCAGAAGGCCATCTAGTCTCGGATAGTGGGCTAAAAATTGCTGGACAACCAGGCTCAACACGTGAGCCATACAAGGCACGTGTGTGACATTGCCCCGGCGAAGGGCCGCACCCAGGTTTGCAGCATTGTCGCACACGGCCTTCCCTGGTTTCAGGTCCAGTGGAGACAACCATTCATGAAATTGGTTCTCCAGAGCTGACCACAACTCCTCAGCTGTGTGACTCACATTTCCCAGACATTTCAATGTAAAAACCGCCTGATGACGTTGAGCCCTACTGCCAGCATAGTAAGGAGGTGTGCAGGATCCCTTCTGCGCAGTTAGAAAGCTTGTGGCATGACCAGACAGGCTTTGGGTGCAGGTGGAAGACCGAGAGGAGGTTGAGGAGGCAGAAGCAGTGGAGGAACTTTGACATAAAGAGGATTGACGCATAACTCGTGGGGACGGCAAGACTTGGACAGCAGCCCCTTGTCCTGCTGTCACCATAGTTACCCAGTGCCCAGTCAGCGACATGTAACGCCCCTGTCCATGCCTACTCGTCCAAGTGTCTGTGGTGAAATGCACACTGTCACACACAGAGTTTCTCAAAGAAGCGGTGATGTTGTGTGCGACATGCTGGTGGAGCGCAGGCACACCTTTCTTTGAGAAGTAGTGCCGACTGGGCATCTGGTACTGGGGCACTGCGACGGACATAAGGTCTCGAAAATTCTCTGTGTCCACCAGGCGGAAAGGCAGCATTTCTGTAGCCAAGAGCTTGCAGATGGTGAAATTCAACCTCTTAGCTTTCTCATGGCTAGGAGGAAATGGTCTTTTACTTGTCCACATCTGAGGGACCGAGGGCTGGCTATTGTGCTTAGACGGGGTTGATAAGGGTGTCCCCGGCAAACTGCCGGTCTGTGAGGAAGATGCAGGCGGACATGTTAGGTTGCCTTGATCCAAAGGTGGTGCTATCGATGTCGGACAGCGCTCAACACCAGCTGGTGTTCCCACCTCCAAAGAAAATGATGACCTGCCAATCACGCTGGCTGTTGCGGGTAAAGAGGTGGCAGGTCTGCGCCCCAAAACAGGTGTGACTGCTGTCCCCCCAGTCACAGAGGATGAAGAGGCCGCGGATGCACAAGATATGGCAGACGGTGGTTGGCCCGGCCGGCTAGGCCGCATTGTAGCACACTGAGCTTCCCACTGCAACTTATGCTTCATGTCCATGTGCCGGTTCATGCATGAAGTACTCAAACTATGTATTTTTTGGCCTCTACTTAGCTTTTGCTGACAAATGTTACAGATAACACGAGTTGGGTCATCTTTATCGATCTGAAAAAATGCCCAGGCTATGCAAGGCTTAGCACCCATGAGACCTGAAGAGCCACCACGACTTGTGGTGAGAGGCAGAGTTGTGTTTGAGGATGCAGTTGTTGACGTGCTTCCAGTACTACGTCTCTGTCCAGGAAGGCGCAACCTGACCTCGTCGTCACTAGCATCTTCCTCCACCTCCTCTGCTGACCTCATCTCTTGGCTGACTGTGGGTTGACAGTAAGTGGGATCTCCAACCTCATCAACATCACCCTGTGCGTTATCACACCCGTCGTCCTCAGAGCCAACCTGTTCCTGCCCTGACAAAAAACTAAAGTTGTCGCTCCAATCAGGTATTTGAGTCTTATCATCGTGTTCCTCATTGTCTCCACCAACAGGAGTTACAGTTTGGGAATGAGGGTCTACATTATGGTCAGAACCTTCTGCGTCTGGTCCTGGATCCGACTCATAAAGATTCTGGGCATCAGTGCAGATCATTTCCTCGTCTGGATTCACAGAAGCGCTGGAGTCGACCTCTGATTCCCAGGCTATAGTATGAGTAAACAGCTCTGCAGACTCAACCATCTGTTCTACCTCATACTCAGACGGGCAGTTGGAGATTTGGGAGCTGTGAGGAAGCAAGTGCGATTGGGGTGACACCTTTGAGGACTGGAGTATTTGTGATGTTGAAGTTGATGTGGAGGAGAGCCCACTTAAAGGAGCACTTGATATCCGTTGAAGCACCTGCTGTTTTTGTGCCTCATCTGGAATTTGTAGCGATTGGCGTGGCCGTAAGAAAGGGATCTTATCACATTGTCCGCTAAAAGAAGTAGACATTTTAGTTTGGCTGGAAGATGGTCTTTCTTCTGCAGATGTTACTGTTGCTTTAACACCTACCCCACGGACACAACCTTTTTTCCCCTTCCCAACACGCCTATTCCCCTTTCCACCAGCAGCAGGCCTTTTTCCACTCATTTTGGTGGTTAACTAATTCACAACTCTGGAGTTGTTTGCACAAAAAAACAATGGATGGTAACCGAGCAGAGCTGAGTGGCCAAACTGTGGTATTAGGCCAAAACTATTGGCTGGGTTAGATGCAGAAAAAAATTATATTCAATTTGCAACCTGATGGAGGTCAGTATAGATGGACTAATACAACAAGTCCCACACACAGCTAGAAGCCCAATATTTTTTCAGAGGTAGATGCAGAAAAAAATATATTCAGTTTGCAACCTGATGGAGGTCAGTATAGATGGACTAATACAACAAGTCCCACACACAGCTAGAAGCCCAAATATTTTTTCAGAGGTACTGTAGATGCAGATAAAAATTATTTTTAATTTGCAACCTGATGGAGGTCAGTATAGATGGACTAATAGAGAAAGTCCGACACACTGCTAGAAGGCCAAATATTTTTTCAGAGCTAGATGCAGAAAAAAATTATATTCAGTTTGCAACCTGATGGAGGTCTGTATAGATGGATTAATAGAACAAGACCCACACACAGCTAGAAGCCCAATATTTTGTCAGAGGTAGATGCAGAAAAAAATATATTCAGTTTGCAACCTGATGGAGGTCAGTATAGATGGACTAATACAACAAGTCCCACACACAGCTAGAAGCCCAATATTTTTTCAGAGGTAGATGCAGAAAAAAATATATTCAGTTTGCAACCTGATGGAGGTCAGTATAGATGGACTAATACAACAAGTCCCACACACAGCTAGAAGCCCAAATATTTTTTCAGAGGTACTGTAGATGCAGATAAAAATTATTTTTAATTTGCAACCTGATGGAGGTCAGTATAGATGGACTAATAGAGAAAGTCCGACACACTGCTAGAAGGCCAAATATTTTTTCAGAGCTAGATGCAGAAAAAAATTATATTCAGTTTGCAACCTGATGGAGGTCAGTATAGATGGACTAACAGAGAAAGTCCCACACACTGCTAGAAGGCCAAATATATTTTCAGAGCTAGATGCAGAAAAAAATTATATTCAGTTTGCAACCTGATGGAGGTCAGTATAGATGGACTAACAGAGAAAGTCCCACACACTGCTAGAAGGCCAAATATTTTTTCAGAGCTAGATGCAGAAAAAAATTATATTCAGTTTGCAACCTGATTGAGGTCTTTATAGATGGATTAATAGAACAAGACCCACACACAGCTAGAAGCCCAATATTTTTTCAGAGGTAGATGCAGAAAAAAATATATTCAGTTTGCAACCTGATGGAGGTCAGTATAGATGGACTAATACAACAAGTCCCACACACAGCTAGAAGCCCAATATTTTTTCAGAGGTAGATGCAGAAAAAAATATATTCAGTTTGCAACCTGATGGAGGTCAGTATAGATGGACTAATACAACAAGTCCCACACACAGCTAGAAGCCCAAATATTTTTTCAGAGGTACTGTAGATGCAGATAAAAATTATTTTTAATTTGCAACCTGATGGAGGTCAGTATAGATGGACTAATAGAGAAAGTCCGACACACTGCTAGAAGGCCAAATATTTTTTCAGAGCTAGATGCAGAAAAAAATTATATTCAGTTTGCAACCTGATGGAGGTCTGTATAGATGGATTAATAGAACAAGACCCACACACAGCTAGAAGCCCAATATTTTTTCAGAGGTAGATGCAGAAAAAAATATATTCAGTTTGCAACCTGATGGAGGTCAGTATAGATGGACTAATACAACAAGTCCCACACACAGCTAGAAGCCCAATATTTTTTCAGAGGTAGATGCAGAAAAAAATATATTCAGTTTGCAACCTGATGGAGGTCAGTATAGATGGACTAATACAACAAGTCCCACACACAGCTAGAAGCCCAAATATTTTTTCAGAGGTACTGTAGATGCAGATAAAAATTATTTTTAATTTGCAACCTGATGGAGGTCAGTATAGATGGACTAATAGAGAAAGTCCGACACACTGCTAGAAGGCCAAATATTTTTTCAGAGCTAGATGCAGAAAAAAATTATATTCAGTTTGCAACCTGATGGAGGTCAGTATAGATGGACTAACAGAGAAAGTCCCACACACTGCTAGAAGGCCAAATATTTTTTCAGAGCTAGATGCAGGAAAAAATTATATTTAGTTTCCAACCTGATGGAGGTCAGTATAGATGGTCTAACAGAGAAAGTCCCACACACTGCTAGAAGGCCAAATATTTTTTCAGAGCTAGATGCAGAAAAAAATTATATTCAGTTTGCAACCTGATGGAGGTCAGTATAGATGGACTAACAGAGAAAGTCCCACACACTGCTAGAAGGCCAAATATATTTTCAGAGCTAGATGCAGAAAAAAATTATATTCAGTTTGCAACCTGATGGAGGTCAGTATAGATGGACTAACAGAGAAAGTCCCACACACTGCTAGAAGGCCAAATATTTTTTCAGAGCTAGATGCAGAAAAAAATTATATTCAGTTTGCAACCTGATGGAGGTCTTTATAGATGGATTAATAGAACAAGACCCACACACAGCTAGAAGCCCAATATTTTTTCAGAGGTAGATGCAGAAAAAAATATATTCAGTTTGCAACCTGATGGAGGTCAGTATAGATGGACTAATACAACAAGTCCCACACACAGCTAGAAGCCCAATATTTTTTCAGAGGTAGATGCAGAAAAAAATATATTCAGTTTGCAACCTGATGGAGGTCAGTATAGATGGACTAATACAACAAGTCCCACACACAGCTAGAAGCCCAAATATTTTTTCAGAGGTACTGTAGATGCAGATAAAAATTATTTTTAATTTGCAACCTGATGGAGGTCAGTATAGATGGACTAATAGAGAAAGTCCGACACACTGCTAGAAGGCCAAATATTTTTTCAGAGCTAGATGCAGAAAAAAATTATATTCAGTTTGCAACCTGATGGAGGTCAGTATAGATGGACTAACAGAGAAAGTCCCACACACTGCTAGAAGGCCAAATATTTTTTCAGAGCTAGATGCAGGAAAAAATTATATTTAGTTTCCAACCTGATGGAGGTCAGTATAGATGGTCTAACAGAGAAAGTCCCACACACTGCTAGAAGGCCAAATATTTTTTCAGAGCTAGATGCAGAAAAAAATTATATTCAGTTTGCAACCTGATGGAGGTCTGTATAGATGGATTAATAGAACAAGACCCACACACAGCTAGAAGCCCAATATTTTTTCAGAGGTAGATGCAGAAAAAAATATATTCAGTTTGCAACCTGATGGAGGTCAGTATAGATGGACTAATACAACAAGTCCCACACACAGCTAGAAGCCCAATATTTTTTCAGAGGTAGATGCAGAAAAAAATATATTCAGTTTGCAACCTGATGGAGGTCAGTATAGATGGACTAATACAACAAGTCCCACACACAGCTAGAAGCCCAAATATTTTTTCAGAGGTACTGTAGATGCAGATAAAAATTATTTTTAATTTGCAACCTGATGGAGGTCAGTATAGATGGACTAATAGAGAAAGTCCGACACACTGCTAGAAGGCCAAATATTTTTTCAGAGCTAGATGCAGAAAAAAATTATATTCAGTTTGCAACCTGATGGAGGTCAGTATAGATGGACTAACAGAGAAAGTCCCACACACTGCTAGAAGGCCAAATATTTTTTCAGAGCTAGATGCAGAAAAAAATTATATTCATTTTGCAACCTGATGGAGGTCAGTATAGATGGACTAATAGAGAAAGTCCCACACACTGCTAGAAGGCCAAATATTTTTTCAGAGCTAGATGCAGAAAAAAATTATATTCAGTTTGCAACCTGATGGAGGTCTGTATAGATGGATTAATAGAACAAGACCCACACACAGCTAGAAGCCCAATATTTTTTCAGAGGTAGATGCAGAAAAAAATATATTCAGTTTGCAACCTGATGGAGGTCAGTATAGATGGACTAATACAACAAGTCCCACACACAGCTAGAAGCCCAAATATTTTTTCAGAGGTACTGTAGATGCAGATAAAAATTATTTTTAATTTGCAACCTGATGGAGGTCAGTATAGATGGACTAATAGAGAAAGTCCGACACACTGCTAGAAGGCCAAATATTTTTTCAGAGCTAGATGCAGAAAAAAATTATATTCAGTTTGCAACCTGATGGAGGTCAGTATAGATGGACTAATAGAATGATGCTATGCCCAAAAGATTTTACTTCACTAGGTGCAGTAAAAAAATTGGTATTCTATGCACAGGTGGTATATCTTGCAACACAGATAGGCTACTCCACTGACTAACACACTCTGCAATAGGCCAAAAAGGATTAGCTTTGCTAGATTCAGCCAAATGCTGTGAAAAAAACTTGCACAGCACTGGCACAGACCTGCCTGGCAAAAACTGATAGGAACTCATGTAACCTAGTCCTGAAAAGGACTCCAATTACAATTAGTCTTTACTCCCACAATCTATCTATTTAAGAGCACAGACCTCCCTGATAAAAGTCGTAGGAAATGCTGTAACCTAGTCCTTAAAAGGACTGCAATCACAACTATTCCCTACTCCCAAGCTATCTGTATATTTGTGCGAAAATTGGCTTGAAATTAACAAGGTATAGCGCACACAGCAACAGCGGTGCCGTCTAACACGCAGCTGCAGCAGTGAGAAAATGGTGGCGACGGGGAAAATGGCTTGGTCTTATAGGGCAAGGACATGTGACATACACTGCCAATGACACATGCCCTTGCTTGTGTGAAAAAAAGCACTTCGCTCCGTGTGTGCGCTGCTGATAGGCTGACAGATTGCACCTCCCCACTGCAAATGCGGGAAAGCGAAAAAAAAATGGAGATCTTCATTGTTCCTGCAGAGATCCATCCCCTGCCCCTCCCCCCACCCCGCTGTACACTCAAACTGCGTATTAACATTAATTTTCATCATTACTGAGAAAAAATCCAGTTATGATTTTGGTGCACGAACAGTTATCGAACATAACCTCGAACAGCCGAATTTTTCTCAAATTGTTCGTGTTCGCCGAACGGCTCGAACACCGCCCAAAACAGCTCGAATTTGAGATTGGCGAACAGTTCGAGTAGAACAACGCTCATCTCTAACTCCGACTCAAATGCCAGCAAGGTGGAGCTAGGGTACTGGTATGGGCTGGTATCATCAAAGATGAACTTGTGAGACCTTTTTGGGTTGAGGATGGAGTGAAGTTCAACTCCCAAAACTACTGCCAGTTTCTTGAAGATAACTTCTTCAAGCAGTGGTACAGGAAGAAGTCGGTATCGTTCAAGAAAAACATGATTTTCAAGCAGGACAATGCTCCATCACATGCATCCAACTACTCCACAACGTGGCTGGCTAGTAAAGGTCTAAAGGAAGAAAAAAAATTGAACTGGCACCCTTGTTCACCTGATCTGAACCGCATAGAGAACCTGTGGTCCATCATAAAATGTGAGATCTACAGGGAGGGAAATCAGTACACCTCTCGGAACAGTGTCTGGGAGGCTCTGGTGGCTGCTGCATTCAATGGTGATCGAAAACAGATCAAGCAACTGACAGAATCTATGGATGGAAGGCTGTTGAGTGTCATCATAAAGAAAGGAGGCTATATTGATCATTAATTAATTTGTTTTTTGTTTTTGCATGTCAGAAATATTTATTTCTAAATTTTGTGCACTGATATTGGTTTACCTGGGGAAAATAAACAAGTGAGATGGAATTATATTTGATTTTTATTAAGTTGCCTAATAATTCTGCACAGTAATAGTTACCTGCACAAACAGATATCCTCCTAAGATAGCCAAATGTAAAAAAACCCACTCAAACTTACAAAAATATTAAGATGGATATTTATGAGTCTTTTGGGTTGATTGAGAACATAGTTGTTGATCAATAATAAAAATAATCCTCTAAAATACAACTTGCCTAATAATTCTGCACACAGTGTATGTGTGAGTTGTTACCTTAAATTGTAACTTTGCCTGTTTTGGCTGGTGAAAAGTGATCTGTACACAACAGGTATTATCAATCTAATAGTAAGATTTTTTTTAACATAATGAAAGAGTCAATTAAAAAAAGTGACCTTTTTTAAAAACTGTTTACAATACAAATGTAATTAAAATAATAAGTCATTTTCTGATGACAATCTCACTAAAAAGAAAAAAAAAACAGATTTTAGAGCTAAAAATACTGGTTATATCAATGCATGAAGGTATTAAGATACGTTCTTTAAATACATTTTAGTGACTTTTTCTATATGCCTTTGGCATTTGGCTTGTAACATTTTATCATTTCATTTCAGTAAATGAATAGAACTCAGCAATACTGTGACAGTATGAATCTAAAACATTTCAGGCATGTTAAATCCCAATCATAGTAATTCCTTCAAGAAAAATATCCAGTCCATTATCACAATAGGCATTTTATCCACAATTTCACTGGACAAATACATTTACAGATACATATTTGTTCAAATGCATAAAACTGAGGGTTTGTTCATTCAGCTACTGTATGTACTCTGGAATTCTTTGACATTTGATTTTCTTTGAGAGAAGAAAAAAACACAAGTAATGAAAATATGTACAGTAAGTTTCAATAATCTTTGACAAATCTACAAACATTATAAATGTATTTATTTTATATGTATGTATTGCAATCTAATACCACAAACAGATCTTAGGCAAAGCAGTCTTTTGTTTGTGATCTCAAAATGTTGCATCTCCCATACAATACATAAAAAAGCCTTTCCATTTTCCGAATTTCTTGTGTTAACTATAGTCAGCTTACAGGGAAAAGGTCATATATATTTATCATGGTGAGATGACATTTACAATAAGAAAACAAAGTCAGATTTTCTTAAATTAGGAAAATATTTGACCACTTAAAGGGTAACTACTATACTTTCAAGCAACATACCAGAATACGCAATATCTATATATTAAAAATAAAACTATTTCTTGTGTACCGTATTTTTTTTTAGCTTTTCCCTAATTTTAATTTGCAATTGAGCACATGGGTGGAAACTAACTACTATAACGTATCCCATACACTAAACACATAGAAAGGGCTTTTCCAGCTTTTTTCCCCTGTTCCCTCTTTTTAAATTTTTCTCAGAATCTGGTCTCTCTTACTCATCTGTCTCCACATACTCCATGCACCCCATAGCACTTGGTAACTATACTTAGATACTGGGTGATGACCGGCTCATGCAACTTGATTTAACCACTTCGCGACACAGCCTGTTTTTGCCTTCGTGGCCAGGCCAATTTTTTCAATTCTGACCACTGTCACTTTATGACGTAATTACTCTGGAACGCTTCAACAGATTCCCCTGATTCTGAGACTGTTTTTTCGTGACATATTGTACTTCATGATAGTGGTAAAATTTCTTCGATATAACTTGCGTTTATTTGTGAAAAAATGGGAAATTTGGCGAAAATTTAGAAAATTTTGCAATTATCAAACTTTGAATTTCCATGCCCTTAAATCAGAGAGATATGTCACACAAAATAGTTAATAAATAACATTTCCCACATGTCTACTTTACATCAGCACAATTTTGGAACCAGCATTTTGTTTTGTTAGGAAGCTATAAGGGTTAAAAGTTGACCAGCGATTTCTCATTTTTCCAACAAAATTTGCAAAAACATTGTTTTAGGGACCACATCTTATTTGAAGAGACTTTGAGGGGCCTTTATGACATAAAATACCCAAAAGTGACACCATTCTAAAACTACACCCCTCAAGGTGCTCAAAATCACATTCAAGAAGTTTGTTAACCCTTCAGGTGTTTCACGGGAATTTTTGGAATGTGGAAGAAAACAATGAACATTTAACTTTTTTTCACAAAAATGTTATTTTAGACCCAATTTTTTTATTTTCACAAGGGTAACAGGAAAAAATGGACTACAAAATTTGTAGTGCAATTTCTCATGAGCGCGCTGATACCCAATATGTGAGGGAAAACCACTGTTTGGGTGCACTACAGGGTTCGGAAGGGATGGAGCGCCATTAGACTTTTTGAATGCAAAATTTGTTTGAATAATTAGCGGACGCCATGTTGCGTTTGGAGAGCTCCTGATGTGCCTAAACAGTGGAAACCCCCCACAAGTGACACTATTTTGGAAACTAGACCCCTTAGGGAACTTATCAAGATGTGTGGTGAGCACCTTGAACCCCAAGGTGCTTCACAGAAGTTTATAATATTGAGTTGTAAAAATACAATTTTCACATTTTTCCCACAAAAACGTTTTTCATCCCTTAATTTTGCATTATCATAAGGGTAATGGGAGAAATTGCACCATGAAATTTGTTGTGCAATTTCTCCTGAACACGCTGATACCCCATATGTGGAGGAAAATCACTGTTTGGGTGCACGGCAGGGTTTGGAAGGGGAGGAGCGCCATTTGACTTTTTGAAATTTGCTTGAATAATTAGCGGACGCCATGTTGCATTTGGGGAGTCCCTGATGTACCTAAACAGTGGAAACCCCCCACAAGTATCACCATTTTGGAAACTAGACCCATTAGGGAACTTATCTAGATGTGTGGTGAGCACCTTGCACCCCCAGGTGCTTCACAGAAGTTTATAATATTGAGCTGTAAAAATAAAACTTTCACATTTTTCCCACAAAAAATGTTTTTCATCCCCTAATTTTGCATTATCATAAGGGTAACAGGAGAAATTGCACCATGAAATTTGCTGTGCAATTTCTCCTGAGTATGCCGATACCCCATATGTGGGGGAAAACCACTATTTGGGTACACTGCAGGGTTCGGAAGGGAAGGAGCGCCATTTGACTTTTTGAATATAAAATTTGTTTGAATAATTAGCGGATGTCATGTCGCATTTGGGGAGCCCCTAATGTGCCTAAACAGTGGAAACCCCCCACAAATGACACCATTTTGGAAACTAGACCCCTTAGGGAACTTATCTAGATGTGTGGCGAGCACCTTGCACCCCAAGGTGCTTCACAGAAGTTTATAATATTGAGCCATAAAAAGAAAATTTTCACATTTTTCCCACAAAAAATGTTTTTCATCCCCTAATTTTGCATTATCATAAGGATAACAGGAGAAATTACACCATGAAATTTGTTGTGCAATTTCTCCTGAGTACGCCAATACACCATATGTGGGGGAAAACCACTGCTTTGGTGTACGGCAGGGTTCGGAAGAGAAAGGAGCACCATGTTGGCTGGGATAGGTTGCAGGCACCATTTCACATTTGAAGAGTCGCTGACATGCCGAAACAGCAGAAACCCCCACAAGTGACCCCATTTTGTAAACTACACCTCTCAAGGAATTCATCTAGGGAAGTAGTGAGTATTTTTTAATTTTTAAATTTATACCATTGGGCAGTGAAGAAAACATAATTATATTTTTACCACAAAAATATGTTTTACCCTCAGATTTTACATTTTCACACAGGGCAATGGGTAAAAATGGTGCCGAAATGTGTCACACAATTTCTTCTAAAAGTGGCAATACCCCATATGTGGCTGTATCGTACCGCTTAGCTATACGGCGAGATCTGGGAGGGACGGAGCGCTATTTGACAATTGGAGAACAAATTATTGTAGAATAGGCATTTTGATTTGGGAGCACAAAATTTTCTGAATTTCTTTTGAGGGGCAAGGGCCATTTCACTTTTCCAGAGCCTTTCTGCTACCAGCAACTTGGAAGTCCCTTATATTTTTAACAGATAACGGACCTGAGTGGGGACTAGCTTTTTTTGAGGACTGAGTTGCAGCTTTTATTGGGAACATTTTACGTAACATTTATCCGGCGCTCTAGGCTGAGCACTTACATCGGGGTTTCCATCTAAATTTCCAAGTGATGTAATTCAGATGAAACCCCAGCGGGATCCATTCACTGTAATGAGGCAGCAGAGTTACTCTGGACTCCGTCTGGCCTCTGTTTAGCGGTGTCCTTTTTTTCAGAAGTGCACAAAACTGTGGCCAATCTCACTTTTATGCACGCCTAAAAAAACTGACACCGTGGGATCACAGGCCAGACGGCATCCACAGTGGCCTATATCTGCCTCATCACAGGGAATCTTCCGTCATGGGTTCCGTCTGAATCACCTATTTCAGAGATTTGCATGGAAACTCTGGTGTAAGTGCTCAGCGCAGCGCGCAGGATAAATGTGAGCAGAGCCTTACTGCGATCTTTGGGAGACATAATAAACAAATCAGCAGCAGGTGAACAATTGGTTTTATTTATTTTTTATGCCGTTCCTCGTGCGGTATAAGTGATGAGATTACTTTATTCTTCGGGTTGGTGCGATTACAGAGATACAGATTTATATCAGGATTTTATGACTGACAGCTGTCACACACTAAGAGATGCTTTTTTTGCAAAATCTAGTTTTTGCATCACCATATTTTGAGAGCTATAATTTTTCCATATTTCGGCCAACAGAGTCATGTCACAGCTTGTTTTTTACGGGACGAGTTGACATTTTTATTGGTACCATTTTTGGGTACGTGACATTTTTTGATTGCCTTCTATTCCATTTTTGGGAGGTAAAATTAACAAAAACCAACAATTCAGGAATTGTTTTTTGAGTTTTTTTTTATGCCGTTCTGCTTGTGGTAAAAGTGATAAGGCAGCATTATTCTTCGGGTCAGTACGTTTACAGCGATACTACATTTACTGTATATTTTTTTATGTTTTGGCGCTTTTACACAATAAAACAATTTTATAGAAAAAATATTTTTTTTGCATCGCTTTATTCTGAGAGCTATAACTTTTTTATTTTTCGGCTGATGGAGCTGTATGGCGGCTTTTATTTTGCGGAACAAGATGATGTTTTCAGCAGTACCATTTTATTTCCATTTTGCTTTTTGATCGCATTTTTTCCACTTTTTGTTTGGCGATATGATGAAAAAGCATAGTTTTTTGCTCCGTTTTTTATTTATTTTTATTACGGTGTGCACAGAAGGAGTTAATTAGTGTGACAGTTTTAAAGATCGGGTTGTTTCGGATGCGTCGACACCAAATATGTGTACTTTTTTTGTTTTTGCATAAATATACGCATTTATTGGTTTAATATTTTATTTATTTATTTTTATTTATTTTGTGATTTTTTTTAACAGTTTGAAAACATTTTTTAGACTTTTTTTTTACATATTTACTTAGTCCTGTATGGGACATTAATTTTTATTTTTCTAATCACTGTTCTCATGCAATGCAATAGACATGTATTGCATTGCATGAGAACTTTGCTGACAGTTTCACAGTCAGTGTCTCCTGCTAGACTTCAGCTGCAGGCTGAGTCTAGCAGGACACCATACATGGCAGATCCGGAGGCGGTCATGTGACCTCCGGCTGACATGACAACGGCAGGTCCTGTCAGACATCAGGGGGCCATCAGAGAGGTAAGAGGATGACCCGCTCTCCTCTCACTATCTTCTAAATGCCGCGATCACTATAGATCATGGCATATAGAAGATAGCAAAGGGTTAACATCATTGGGACCTGATCCAATCAGGTCCCAATGATGTCCCCTGTCAGAGCTGTCGCTCTGCACCACAAACGCAGCGCTTGCAGGACCCTGGGGGTCCTGAGGGCTGCGGGACCACCGACCGTTCATAAACGTCGGTGCTGCACAGAGCCCAGGCAGCGCCAACGTTTATGTACAGTGGGCGGTTGGGAAGCGGTTCAAATGCCCTAATTATTATAATGATGACTGGACCATACATGACAAGCTCTTTCAAATTAATGTGTTCCCAATTTCCTTTAAATTGTAACCTTGAAAGCAGGACCCTCACTCCTTCTGCAGCTGTTGAGCTGTGTTACTTTGTAATCTTTTTATTTTCTGTACATGTCCCCGCTTAATTATAAAGTGCTGCGGAATATGGTGGTGCTATCTACATAAAACTATTATTATTATTATTATGTTTTTCCCTTTGGAAGCACATAGACAGAAGTAGCAGAGGTATAGAGGGCAATATACAGTAGTACTGACCACTGTAGCTGTGAAGTCAGCTTTGGCAAAGCTGTTAAAAATCTGCATGATCTGTTTCTCTTCTTCTAACTCTGTTTCTCATTATACTCCTCTCTTCTCCTCCTCCTCCTCACTTCCGTCCTCATAAACTTCAATATGCTGTGCACCCCAACACCTCAATGTACTGGCAGTCTAATTTGTCTTGAGGTATGTTTTAAGTTTGCAAGTTAAACACTGTCATTGTGTCTTAAAGTAAGCCAAAAGTAATCTTTTTTGCAATACAAGCTTACATTACAGGTACGAATCTAGACATACACACATTCGAGCCTCTGACAATGATAGTGAACATTACTATTACCACTGGAATAACATGATTAAAGAACTGGACAAGAGCAGGGCCACGAGTTGAGGAGAACAGGAGAAAGGCAAGCTTACAGCTGTAAGTTGATCAAAAACTGTTCATTTTTCATCACTGCAGCTAATTTCACTAAGGAGTAATGCGAGCCTTGGAGAGATTGCTCTCTCCCTACACCCAGCAATCATATGATTGCTGGATCCAGAGAAAGAAGCACAGACAGTGCTTCCTACATTGTATACACAGTGCTTGTTCAGCATTGCATATATACAGATCAGGAAGCCAGATATGGTAAGAAGTCATCTATGAGGGGTCTGGCTGTGTCTAATATCCCTGCTCCTGCAGCAGCACAATCTTGTGCAAGCAGCTTATTTTGCATTGACGTTTTGGAATGTCGGCGCAGGGTAAAATGTGGCCCCTACATTTAATGTTTATGGGCGGTCTGAAGGTTGTTAAGTCAATCTAGTATATAAACATATTAATGAGGATCTCTGAAAGAATCTTCATCCAGAGACATGTTTGAATACAAGCTGGTCAGTAAGGGAGAGACCACCACTACCAATTGCTAGAGTAAAAAAGCAATGAGATTGAATCTCATATACATTTTTGAGCTCAGGTACTTAAGTATTTCTGAGCTAGGTTCATGCTGCCTTAGTGTTGTGTATGAGTGTATGTATGTCACATACAGTGGTGGCCAAAAGTATTGGCACCCCTGCAATTCTGTCAGATAATACTCAGTTTCTTCCTGAAAATGATTGCAATCACAAATTCTTTGGTATTAATATCTTCATTTAATTTGTCTTCAATGAAAAAACACAAAAAGAATTGTCCTGAAGCCAAATTGGATATAATTCCACACCAAACCTAAAAAAGGGGCTGGACAAAAGTATTGGCACTGATTGAAAAATCATGTGATGCTTCTCTAATTTGTGTAATTAACAGCACCTGTAAATTACCTGTGGCACCTAACAGGTGTTGGCAATAACTAAATCACACTTGCAGCCAGTTAACATGGATTAAAGTTGACTCAACCTCTGTCCTGTGTCCTTGTGTGTACCACATTGAGCATGGAGAAAAGAAAGAAGACCAAAGAATTGTCTGAGGACTTGAGAAACAAAATTGTGAGGAAGCATGAGCAATCTCAAGGCTACAAGTCCATCTCCAAAGACCTGAATGTTCCTGTGTCTTCCGTGCGCAGTGTCATCAAGAAGTTTAAAGCCCATGGCACTGTGGCTAACCTCCCTAGATGTGGACGGAAAAGAAAAATTGACAAGAGATTTCAACGCAAGATTGTGCGGATGGTGGATAAAGAACCTCGACTAACATCCAAACAAGTTCAAGCTGCCCTGCAGTCCGAGGGTACAACAGTGTCAACCCGTACTATCCGTCGGCGTCTGAATGAAAAGGGACTGTATGGTAGGATACCCAGGAAGACCCCACTTCTTACCCCGAGACATAAAAAAGCCAGGCTGGAGTTTGCAAAAACTTACCTGAGAAAGCCTAAAACGTTTTGGAAGAATGTTCACTGGTCAGATGAGACAAAAGTAGAGCTTTTTGGGAAAAAACATCAACATAGAGTTTACAGGAAAAAAATAGGCATTCAAAGAAAAGAACACGGTCCCTGCAGTCAAACATGGCGGAGGTTCCCTGATGTTTTGGGGTTGCCTTGCTGCCTCTGGCACTGGACTGCTTGACCGTGTGCATGGCATTATGAAGTCTGAAGACTACCAACAAATTTTGCAGTATAATGTAGGGCCCAGTGTGAGAAAGCTGAGTCTCCCTCAGAGGTCATGGGTCTTCCAGCAGGACAATGACCCAAAACACACTTAAAATGGTTTGAGAGAAAGCACAGGAGACTTCTAAGGTGGCCAGCAATGAGTCCAGACCAGAATCCCATAGAACACCTGTGGAGAGATCTCAAAATGGCAGTTTGGAGAAGGGACCCTTCAAATATCAGGGACCTGGAGCAGTTTGCCAAAGAAGAATGGTCTACAATTCCAGCAGAGCATTGTAAGAAACTCATTGATGGTTACCGGAAGCGGTTGTTCGCAGATATTTTGGCTAAAGGTTGTGCAACCAAGTATTAGGCTGAGGGTGCCAATACTTTTGTCTGGCCCATTTTTGGAGTTTTGTGTGAAATGATCAATGATTTGATTTTTGCTTCATTCTCTTTTGTGTTTTTTCCTTGCAAGCAAACTAAATGAAGATAATAATACCAAAGAATTTGTGATTGCAATCATTTTCAGGAAGAAACTGAGAATTATCTGACAGAATTGCAGGGGTGCCAATACTTTTGGCCACCACTGTATATGTGTATATACAAACTGCATGTTGTTTCTACAAATGCTGTTAAAAGTTCTGTTTTTTCGTGAGAAGTAATGCTCTGGTTGTAATTGAGAAGTAATGAAAAATACAGTTAATCTTATTGCTTCGGTTTGTGCTCCAGATCTCTTTACCCCTAGCAATGAAACTGCACATAGTTTCTGTGGTTACGGTTTGTTTTAATTATCTCCTTGAACAGAGATCTACTAAATTAAAGTATTCTACATATATTGTATGAATTTTATATAAAATAAAAAATATATACCATATTTTTCAGACTCCAAGATACCTGAATGTTGGATGCACGCAGGTTTAGACAACAGAAAAGATGAAATAAATATTTTATACTAAATAACCCTTCCCTGGAAGCCTAAGAAAGTGGAGGGGATAAAGTCAATACCTTGTTTATATTCAAGTAGTAATAACAGCAATAATATTGTTAATAGTAAAGATACTGTTACCATTTTAGTTCTGTTGTTTAAGCAGATGAGATCATTCTATGGTCAGGTATTAGCTATACTCAGAGACTAGGTTGGGGTATAATTACATATGGGGGTATGGTATGTGTATATACTATGGATATAGACTTAAGCTTGGTTTATATGAAATCTGTTAGCTGTACACTATACACACAACCATTTGCATGATTACAGATGGCGGTAGTGTGTAGCAGCCATGCCCCTAAGGCAGGGATGGGAAATCTCCGGCCCAGGCTGATTATGGCCTGCGATGTCCCAGGAATGCAGTGCTAAGGCTGAGGATCGCAGAGTTCAGGCCGATGGCTAGCAAAATGTCGTTCGCCAACCTTTTAATTGCTCCTGGCACTGCATGCACACACACAACTGAATGCTACAGTGCACGCAATGAAAGAATACATCACATGTGCCAGCGTCAGGACATCTTATGTGAGCGGAGTCATCACACTCAGCTCTCCAATCCCACCGACGACAACAATAGCAGCAGCAG
Source organism: Phyllobates terribilis (assembly GCF_046119375.1). Lineage (NCBI taxonomy): Eukaryota > Metazoa > Chordata > Amphibia > Anura > Dendrobatidae > Phyllobates > Phyllobates terribilis. The sequence continues at coordinate 365,610,407 of NW_027362762.1, read as the reverse complement.
CCCCAGTCACTCTTGTGATGTATATGTCCCAGCCACTCCTGTGATGTATATACCCCTAGAGCCTCCTGTGATGTATATGCCCCTAGCGCCTCCTGTGATGTATATGTCCCAGTGTCTCTTGTGATGTGTATGTCCATAGCATCTCCTCTATATGCACACAGCCTCTCCTGTAATGTATATGACCACAGCCCCTTCTGTGAAGTATATGCCACCAGCCCCTCCTGTAATCTATATGCCCTGTCATCTGCTATGGTGTACAGTATAGACGAAAAGCTTGGACACACCTTCTCATTTAAAGATTTTTCTGTATTTTCATGACTATGAAAATTGTACGTTCACACTGAAGGCATCAAAACTATAACTTAACACATGTGGAATTATATACTTAACAAAAAAGTGTGAAACAACTGAAAATATGTCTTATATTCTAGGTTCATCAAAGTAGCCACCTTTTGCTTTGATGACTGCTTTGCACACTCTTGGCATTCTCTTGATGAGCTTCAAGAGGTAGTCACCAGAAATGGTCTTCCAACAATCTTGAAGGAGTTCTCAGAGATGCTTAGCACTAGTTGGCCCTTTTGCCTTCACTATGAGGTCCAGCTCACCCCAAACCATCTCAATTGGGTTCAGGTCTGGTGACTGTGAAGGACAGGTCATCTGGCGTAGCACCCCATCACTCTCCTCCTTGGTCAAATAGCCCTTAGACAGCCTGGATGTGTGTTTGGGGTCATTGTCCTGTTGAAAAATAAATGATGGTCCAACTAAACGCAAACCGGATGGAATACCATGCCGCTGCAAGATGCTGTGGTAGCCATGCTGGTTCAGAATGCCTTCAATTTTGAATAAATCCCCAACAGTGTCACCAGCAAAGCACCCCCACACCATCACACCTCCTCCTCCATGCTTCATGGTTGGAACCAGGCATGTAGAGTCCATCCGTTCACCTTTTCTGCGTCGCACAAAGACACGGTGTTTGGAACCAAAGATCTCAAATTTGGACTCATCAGACAAAAGCACATATTTACACTGGTCTAATGTCTATTCCTTGTGTTCTTTAGCCCAAACAAGTCTCTTCTGCTTGTTGCCTGTCCTTAGCAGTGGTTTCCTAGCAGCTATTCTACCATGAAGGCCTGCTGCACAAAGTCTCCTCTTAACAGTTGTTGTAGAGATGTGTCTGCTGCTAAAACTCTGTGTGGCATTGACCTGGTCTCTAATCTGAGCTGCTGTTAACCTGCGATTTCTGAGGCTGGTGACTCAGATAAACTTATCCTCAGAAGCAGAGGTTACTCTTGGTCTTCCTTTTCTGGTGCGGTCCTCATGTGAGCCAGTTTCTTTGTAGCGCTTGATGGTTTTTGCAACTGCACTTGGGGACACTTTCAAAGTTTTCCCAATTTTTCGCACTGACTAACCTTCATTTCTTAAAATAATGATGGCCAACTGATGGTCCAAACCCCATTTATAAGGCAAGAAATCCCACTTATTACACCTGACAGGGCACACCTCTGAAGTGAAAACCATTTCCGGTGACTACCACTTGAAGCTCATCAAGAGAATGCCAAGAGTGTGCAAAGCAGTCATCAAAGCAAAAGGTGGCTACTTTGAAGAACCTAGAATATAAGACATATTTTCAGTTGTTTCACACTTTTTTGTTAAGTATAAAATTCCACATGTGTTATTTCATAGTTTTGATGCCTTCAGTGTGAATGTACAATTTTCATAGTCATGAAAATACAGAAAAATCTTTAAATGAGTAGGTGTGTTCAAACTTTTGGTCTGTACTGTATATGCTCTGGCATGTCCTGTGATATATATGCTTCAAGCGCGTCCCGTGATGAATATGCATCCAGCCACGCCTGTGATGTACGTGCCCCAAGCCTCTCCTGTGAAGTATATGCCCCCAGCCCCTTCTGTAATGTATATGGCCTGAGCCCCTCCTGTGATGTATATGCTCCCAATGTCTCCTGTGAAGTATATGCCCCAAGCATCTCCTGTGACGTATATGCCCCGAGCCCCTCCTGTCATGAATGTGCCCCCAGCATCTTCTGTGATGTATGTGCCCTCAGTGCCTCTTGCGATGTATATGCCCCAATGTCTCCTGTGAAGTATATGCCTCAGCCCCAGCATCTCCTGTGATGTATATGCCCCAGCGTATGCTATGTGATGTACATGCTCCAGCGTCTCCTATGTAATGTATATGTTACAGTCCCTATGTCTCCTGTGTAATGTATATGCTGCAGCCCCAGTGTCTCCTAAGTGATGTATATGCCGCATCCCCTGTGTCTCCTATGTGATGCATATATAGTAGTCTGTCTCTCCTATGTGATCTATATAGAGCAGTCTCAGTGTCTCCTATGATGTGTATAGTGCAGACAACCCACTGCTTGAGTTCTTGAAATGTTACATGAGCAGTGATGAATTTTCCACTGTGAGTAGACCTGCGTTGTAATATACATCTGTGTTCACAACTTACTGCTGCAAGTTCTTTTCAACATGCATTGCAAGGAGTCAATTGCACTACAGACCGAAGCAAATCTGGAAAAGCAGTTGAAAGCAACAACATAAATTTCAAGTTTATAATTTTGTACAGCCCCTGAGTGACAGTCTAAATATCCAAATGGCCCCTTGCAGAAAAAAGGTTCCCCAGCCATGCCCTAGGAGTAAGGTAGCCAGCTGCCCTACATTTTAAAGCTTACGCCCCCCCTCCTTAACATTCACTTCCAACTTATTGTGCACTGGTTTTCTGTTCAGGGTATCTTGACATCTGCAACTCAAGAAGGAGAATTGTGTATGAAAGGCAGTATCTGCTGACACAGGCAATATAAACCCTTGTCTGGAGAAGAACTTCAGGAAAACACAGAGTACATTAAATCTGGGGAGCCTTATCTGAAGAAAGCTCACACTGACTTCAGTAATGCAAGGTACAAACATACATAGCAGGCCCCTGACTGATAAGATTGCTGTGGGAGCTGCCAGGCCAACTGGCTTCTGCCCAAGTATAAAATAGATTGAACACCAGCAGTCCCAGATGATCTGGAAATCTAATCCCAGGGGGTTGCAATCTCATCATCTTTTATAATGATCAGGCGATATGGTATATGTTGCAAATCAAACTAGCAAAAAGAAATTGAGCTTGGGCACTATATATAATTATGTTTTCCCTTCACTTTTTTTAGCTAATAAGTGATAAAACATCAGGCGTGTTTTACAAAGGATATGCTACTTGCAATTAAGTCAAGTGAATATTTCAGGATTTGGTTACTCAGTAAATAATAAATGATTTAGATAGATCGATTTCCTTGCTGAGAGCACCTGCAGTGATTTATATCAAACTAAATTAATCAGTAGTACAGGAGACAAACATACACTAGTTCAAAGAATAATTGAAGACATTTTACCACCTGCTGTCTTGTAAGAAAGGTAAATAATTAAATTACATCTTGTATATCTTTTGCTATTTACATCTATTAAAGCATTTACTAGGTTGCCTTTTTAATAAAATAGCAAAATAATAAGTATGCATACAGCCAGAGGTTGCAATAACGCCAGTATAGACATCATTGAAGCCTCTGTAGGCAATTTTACGCGCTGGTAAAAGTCTCATGCATTTTGCTATGCATTAAACTTCCATATAAAGGAGTGGCCGGAATTCAAATTAAGACATTGGTTCTTATAAAAGTTTTTTATTGTCAATAATAAATTACTGGTATTTTGGGCAGGTCTTATCACTCGGATGTAACATGAAACTGAGATGATCAGCTCCCTGTCTTAAAGTGGGCACTGTGTTCAGTAGCTAGACACAACTTGATGAAGCTTCCTTCCTGCATCTTGGCCACTGTCATGGATTCCCGTGACTGCTTAGTGATGTGCCTCCAGCAGTATGAAAAAAGGAGCATTTTAGTAGGACACGATCTTTGTTCTCCTAGCAATTGTCAGTGAGCAGACCACTTTTAATATTAGTCTGAAGTACTCTGAAAGCCAGGAGGCATTTTACTGCTATTATCTATGACCTGCTAACAGGGAATGCTAGGATTACACAAATTATGCTACTCCAGTTTTCTCCAAAGACAGTTAAAAAGGAAAAAATACAAAATAGTAAAAGAAAATAACAATAAACATTAAAACTAATGTAAACTTTGTGACGATACAGCTTAAAATCTTAATAAGTCAGACGTTTAGATTTGTTAATCCAAGAGAAATACACTATTATCTTTGTGTATTTATGTGCCTTGTCAATAAGGACAGACCAGTATTTGTATAACCCTGATTGTTATCCCCTCTTGAGTTTGGAAACAATGATGTTTGCTAATATGCTAATTACATATTGAACTAAAAGTCAGCTGAATGTTGGTTTAAAGAGCCCACTGTATACCAACTATGTAAATTGATTAGCTCAAACAATGAGATCTGAGCGCTGCCCTTTCCCTCAACCTGTGACTGATGACCTTACACAGATGTAAATATAAACAGGGATGTCTGTAGTGCTACAAGCAGAATCAATGAGCACCAGAAAGACTTTACTAGAAGAATGAGAGACATCCTTCAGGACAATAGAAGGATTGCATGGCGGCTCCATCAAAAGAGACACAGATTTGGATTCTACATGATTCCGGTCTAAGGATATCGGCCCTGACTGGAAAGATATGGATCTGCTCCATTGACCATCAGAGAAACTATGAAGTCACCTGGTTCCATGGATATGTTGCTTGAGGTTGCCAGAAGGGACCCTCCCGTCACCTGGAACCCATGGAGACATTCGGAGAAGCCAGATTAGAACCCGCTGGTCATCTGGCCCCATGGAAACTCTCAGAGAGGCCAGGGTGGGACCCTCTGGTCTCCTGGCCTTTTAGCTTGATGGACTGCTAGCTTCCTAAGCTTGCCGCTACCTTCTCTCTGTGGGGCCCACCAGAAGGGGGGGCCAATGGTTGAGGTAGTTGGCCCTGGAAGTCCCAAAGTCACAACTGTTCTATCCCAGGCGGGCGGAGCAGAAGGGTGAGACTGTGTAATGTTGTACCTTCTTGGGTATTTGCTGGGACTGTTCTGTGTGTTTATTGTCCTATTTTGTGGTTCAATAAAATATTGCCACACTTTTTTTACCCTCACCCTGTGTTGTCTGAGTAGATTTATGCCCACGGAAGACCCCAGGTCTTCACAAATATTAGTTAAAAAAATAAAAACCCTGTAATTAATAAGAATCTGTCACCAGGTTCTTGTTACCTCATCTGTGAGTATGGATGTATTACTTACTTTGCAAGATGCAGCAGCTGTGATACAATCAGAGTTTTACCTGCTGTAGATGTGGCAGTGCTCAGAAAGCTTACACCGCCCACACCACTGATTAGCAGCTTTCTATGAACATTGTATAATGACAGAAAGCTACTAATCAGTGCTGGGGGTGGAGCTGGACCAGGAGGTGCAGGCAGCTAGTCCGGCAGTGATAATCTCCTGCTGTTAAAACACTTATTCCATTTAATCTTCAGCACACAGCCTAGTAAGTGACATATTGCTGAAATCAGTGTCTCAACCCCTACCTCATGGTGCTCTCAGATTACATAGCAAAAAACAGCTGACAGATTCACTGAAACAACTTTTTCTAACCCACTCGCATTCTCACAAACTTTTCTGTGACACAAATGCATTTTATATGGATACATGTAACAATGCACTCACATAACAGAATAAGGTACATCTTAAATCATATCAACATGATTTGGGATGATAGATCTAGCCCCTCTATATCTCCCCTTACTCATATAAAAAACATTTTGATACACTGTTACTTTGTGGACTTTTAAGTTCAGAACTGCATTAGAGTCTTCCTTACAGATCGGGCCAAAATGATCCGACAGAAATTGTCAGACAGAAATTCAACTGACCAGATTATATTCAATGGAGTCTGTTGGGCACTGCTGGTATCTGTCATAAGGCATTGATGGCATGGTGGTAATGTAGATGTGATCAAATTAGGAAACCTGCTCTTCTTTAGTGGTGTGTCTGTCAGTTTAAAAGAACTGCAGGCAAAAACTCTGACATCAAAGTAAGAATATCCTCTTTTCAATCAACAGTTATGAAATATTTATTACTTGGAGTTTGGTTAGAACCATGGCTTCTGCAGGCTGAGGGATTGACAATGGTCTGACTAAAGCTGATGTGCAGTTGTGACACTTATTTTCCTATATCTGGTATCACTTTTGCCTGTGGAAGACGCTTGAGTTCTATGCCGCTGTCACTGTTATTGTGGGTTTGGTGGGGTGCAAGGGTTTGCAGGGTAGGTTGCAAAGGTCTGTTATTATCACTTAGTTTGAGGAATTTCAAGGGTCTTCCACTGTTGCTGTTATTAAATTTGGGGTTTGTGAGGGTCCACTGATATTACTAAATATGGTGAATATGTGCATGAAAGAATTCATGCAAGTGATGAATGTGCGTATTATTGCATTCCTGGGTGTGGTGAATGTGTGTATTATTGCATTCATGGGTGTGGTGAATGTGTGTATTATTGCATTCATGTGTGTGGTGAATGTGTGTATGATTGCATTCATGGGTGTGGTGAATGTGTGAATGATTGCATTCATGGGTGTCGTGAATGGGTGTATGATTGCATTCATGGGTGTGGTGAATGTGTGTATGATTGCATTCATGGGTGTCGTGAATGGGTGTATGATTGCATTCATGGGTGTGGTGAATGTGTGTTTGAGTGCATCTCTGTATGTTGTAAAAACTTAAATGTTTACTTACATTTTTTACACACCGGCCTAAAACAGTACTGTTTATCTGTGGCTGCCTGGTTGATTATTACAGTATTATTTAGTATATGATAAAGCAGCCCTAAAACTTATATATTCCTTAGTATTACAAATTTGAGATATTGAAATGTCATTACTCCACATTGGCAAAAACATACTAAAAATACTAAGAGGAGTATTTTTTACTCTGCTATAGCAAATGTGTGATTTCTGTATACAGACAATGTACTTATTGCAAAAATAAATGAATTATAAAGTACAGGAATTGGGGGGTGGGCTAATGTAACAAAGGAACATTACAGTACTTTTATTAAGGCACTGATAACATCACATTTTCTAACTCCAATTAACATATACTATATGGAGCAAAGTATTGTGATACGTTTCTTAATGAGATGCTATGATTTATTTTTAAATATGAAGTACTACTTAAGATGTCTCACGTATCGGTGTGGGTCTGGATCCAGAGACTCCAACTGGCTGCTTAGCAAGTTATGCTAAAACACGCAGTTTGTACAAGTCAGAAGTATGTCGGCTCAATTGAAAGTCTATGTGCAAAGTCTATGTGCTTATACTCCACTTTCTTAACAGCAAACAAATAATTAACTTGAGTATTAATTAAGATTGTGCATAATGGGGTTCACCACGAATATAGAAAAAATAAATAATAAAAGAAATGCATCATTATGAATAAATTCCTAAATATCCTTATCTAGCAAATCATTCATTTTGATTTGGGAGGTAATCCCTGTAGTACAAGGGTGGGCAATTAATTTTCCCATGGGGCCACATGAGAGACCGTGACGGTTGTGTAGGGCTGAACCAATAGGCTGAAATAATTTTACTCAATATTAATATTAACAAATTAATTACAATTCTAATTATTATTTTATATTTATATTATCGCTAGTGTTGAGCGATACCTTCCGATATCAGGAAATATCGTATCGGATTGGATCGGGCCGATACCCAAAAAGTATCGGATATCGCCGATTCCGATACCGGAAACCAATGCAAGTCAATGGGACACAAATATCGGAATGAAAATAAACCCTTTCTTTCCTTGTAGGTTAATTCTACATGAAGTAAAACAACTAAGAATAATGTAGAATGACATGAAAAGCCGGCAATTCATCAGCGGCATTCACCGGTACCCGACAATTTACAACAGAAAGAATAGAGCTTCACACATAGATTAGATAGATAGAAACATGTCAGTCACATATATATGAAGTACAGTGACAGTGTTGCTTACTGTACTTGTCATTTAGTGTAAAGGATTTATTAAAAAAAATATTAGTGTTTTCGTGCACCGTCTCTTTAAAAAAGCCGGCCGGCAATTCAGCATCTGTACCCGACAATTTATAACAGACAGAATAGAGCTTCACACATAGATTAGATAGATAGAAACATGTCAGTCACATATATAAGAAGTACAGTGACAGTGTTGCTTACAGAACTTGTCATTTAGTGTAAAGGATTTATTTAAAAAAATAATAGTGTTTTCATGCACCGTCTCTTTAAGAAAGCCGGCCGGCAATTCAGCATCTGTACCCGACAATTTAGAATAGAAGGAATAGAGAATCACACATAGATTAGATAGATAGAAACATGTCAGTCACATATATATGAAGTACAGTGACAGTGTTGATTACTGTACTTGTCATTTAGTGTTAAAATAAAGGATTTATTTAAAAAAAAATTGGCGTGGGGTTCCCCTTAATTTTAGGCTCTAGCGGAGGTTAAGCAGACAGCTGGGGCAAATGTTTGAAGCCTGGGAAGGGGGTAATACCCACGGAGCTTCCCAGGCTACTAATATCAGCCCCCAGCTGAATACCTAGCCTTTACTAGCTATTAAAATGGGGGACCCCCCAAAAAAAATGACGTGGGGTCCCCCCTAATTTAATAGCTAGCACAGGCTAGGCAGACAGCTGGGGGCTGATATTAATAGCCCAGGAAGGGTGCCATGAATATTGGCCCCCTCCCAGGCTAGAAACACCAGCCGTCAGCCGCCCCAGAAATGGCGCATCCATAGGATGCGCCAATTCTGGCACTTAGCCTCGCTCTTCCACGCTGCCCTGGTGCGGTGGCAGGGGGTAATAGGGTTGGGGTTGATGTCAGCTTATAATGCCAGCTGACATCAAGCCCAGGTTAGTAATGGAGAGGCGTCTATAAGACACCCCCATTACTAACCCCATAGTCAAAGTTAAAAGAAAACACAAACACCCAGAGTAAAGTCCTTTAATTGAAATAAAGACACAATTCTTTATTGTTCTAAATTAAACCATACTTACCATCACGCCCATTCCAGCTGAAGCCAACGATCTCCTGCAATAAAAGAAAAATAATAAAGCAACCTCATCCTTACCTTTCGATGGTTCCCAGGACAGCTCCAGCTCTGCTACATCGAGATGACAGGCTGGACCGCAGCAGAACGCTGCCATCCAGCCTGTCATCCCGCAGACACTGAGAAGCGCAGGCATGCTTGCGCTCCTCAGAGTGTCTCTGTGACGTCATCCAGATGAGCCGAGTTCATGTCCAATGAACTCAGCTCACCTCATGCACGTCACTGACAGCGTGGGAAAATTCTCCTGCACTCAGCGCTTCAGCGTGAGAATTCTCCCACGCTGTCAGTGACATACATGAGGTGAGGTCATGTCCAATGAACTCAGCTCACCTCATGCACATCACTGACAGCGTGGGAAAATTCTCACGCTGAAGTGCTGAGTGCAGGAGAATTTTCCCACGCTGTCAGTGACGTACATGAAGTGAGCGGAGTTCATTGGACATGACCTCGGCTCATCTGGATGCCGTCACAGCCAGACACTGAGGAGTGGAAGTATGCCTGCGCTTCTCAGTGTCTGCGGGATGACAGGATGGATGGCAGCGTTCTGCTGCGGTCCAGCCTGTCATCTCGATGTAGCAGAGCTGAAGCTGTCGTGGGAGCCATGGAAAGGTAAGGATGAGGTTGCTTTATTATTTTACTTTTATTGCAGGAGATCGTTGGCTTCAGCTGGAATGGGCGTGGTGGTAAGTATGGTTTAATTTAGAACAATAAAGAATTGTGTGTTTATTTCAATTAAAGGACTTTTTTCTGGGTGTTGTGTTTTTTTAAATACTTTACTAGAAATTCATGGTGGTCATGTCTAATATTGGCGTGACCCCATGAATTTTGGGCTTAGGGCCAGCTGATAATGCCAAGCTGGCCTTAACCCCTTTATTACCCAGTGAGCCACCGCACCAGGGCCCTGGATGAGTTGGGTACAGCGCCAGAAGATGGCGCTTCTATGAACGCGCCATTTTCTGGGGCGGCTGCGGACTGCAATTTGCAGCGGGGGTGGCCCAGAAAGCTTGGGTCTCCCTGCGCTGCGGATTCCAGCCCCCAGCTGCCTAGTTGTATCTGGCTGGGCACAAAAATAGGGCGAAGCCCCACGCATTTTTTTTTAAAATTATTTCATGAAATTCATGGAATAATTAAGAAAAAAAGGGCTTCCCTATATTGTTGTGTCCAACCAGGTACAAATAGGCAGCTGGTGGTTGGGGGCAGCCCATTCCTGCCTGCTGTACCTGGCTGGACACAAATATAGTGCGAAGCCCCACGTCAATTTTTTTTTAATTATTTCATGAAATAATTTTTTTAAAAAAGGGCTTCCCTATATTGTTGTGTCCGGCCAGGTACAAATAGGCAGCTGGTGGTTGGGGGCAGCCTGTTCCTGCCTGCTGTACCTGGCTGGACACAAATATAGGGCGAAGCCCCACGTCAATTTTTTTTAAAATAAGTCCTTTATTTTAACACTAAATGACATTTGAGGAGTTAATAAAGATGCAGTCCCTAAATTATTATTTATTTTTTAATTAATTTTTCCCAAAACTTTTGACGTGGGCTTCGCCATATTTTTGTATGCCAGCCAGGTACAGCATCCAGCTTCTATGAACGCGCCATTTTCCGGGGTGGCTGCGCACTGCAATTTTCAGCGGGGGGAGGGGGGGGGCAGAAAGCTTGGGCCTCCCTGCGCTGCAGATTCCATCCCCCAGCTGCCTAGTTGTACCTGGCTGGACACAAAAATAGGGAGAAGCTTCACGTATTTTTTTTTTTTAATTATTTCATGAAATTCATGAAATAATTAAGAAAAAAAGGGCTTCCCTATATTGTTGTGTCCAACCAGGTACAAATAGGCAGCTGGTGGTTGGGGGCAGCCCGTTCCTGCCTGCTGTACCTGGCTGGACACAAATATAGTGCGAAGCCCCACGTCAATTTTTTTTAAATCATTTCAGGAAATTCATGAAATAATTTAAAAAAATTGATGTGGGGCTTCGCCCTATATTTGTGTCCAGTCAGGTACAGCAGGCAGGAACGGGCTGCCCCCAACCACCAGCAGCCTATTTGTACCTAGCCGGACACAACAATATAGGGAAGCCCTTTTTTTCTGAATTATTCCATGAATTTCATGAATTTAAAAAAAAAAAAACGTGGAGCTTCGCCCTATTTTTGTGTCCAGCCAGGTACAACTAGGCAGCTGGGGGCTGGAATCTGCAGCGCAGGGAGGCCCAAGCTTTCTGGGCCCCACCCGCTGCAAATTGCAGTCCGCAGCCGCCCCGGAAAATGGCGCGTTCATAGAAGCGCCATCTTCTGGCGCTGTACCCAACTCATCCAGGGCCCTGATGCGGTGGCTCACTGGGTAATAAAGGGGTTAAGGCCAGCTTGGCATTATCAGCTGGCCCTAAGCCCGAAATTCATGGGGTCACGCCAATATTAGACATGACCACCATGAATTTCTAGTAAAGTATTTAAAAAAAACACAAACACCCAGAAAAAAGTCCTTTAATTGAAATAAACACACAATTCTTTATTGTTCTAAATTAAACCATACTTACCATCACGCCCATTCCAGCTGAAGCCAACGATCTCCTGCAATAAAAGAAAAATAATAAAGCAACCTCATCCTTACCTTTCCATGGCTCCCACGACGGCTCCAGCTCTGCTACATCGAGATGACAGGCTGGACCGCAGCAGAACGCTGCCATCCAGCCTGTCATCCCGCAGACACTGAGAAGCGCAGGCATACTTCCACTCCTCAGTGTCTGGCTGTGACGGCATCCAGATGAGCCGACAATGAACTCGGCTCACCTCATGTACGTCACTGACAGCGTGGGAGAATTCTCCTGCACTCAGCGCTTCAGCGTGAGAATTTTCCCACGCTGTCAGTGACGTGCATGAGGTGAGGTCATGTCCCATGAACTCGGCGCACCTCATGCACGTCACTGACAGCGTGGGAGAATTCTCACGCTGAAGCGCTGAGTGCAGGAGAATTTTCCCACGCTGTCAGTGACGTGCATGAGGTGAGCTGAGTTCATTGGACATGACCTCGGCTCATCTGGATGACGTCACAGAAAGACACTGAGGAGCGCAAGCATGCCTGCGCTTCTCAGTGTCCGCGGGATGACAGGCTGGATGGCAGCGTTCTGCTGCGGTCCAGCCTGTCATCTCGATGTAGCAGAGCTGAAGCTGTCCTGGGAACCATGGAAAGGTAAGGATGAGGTTGCTTTATTATTTTACTTTTATTGCAGGAGATCGTTGGCTTCAGCTGGAATGGGTGTGGCGGTAAGTATGGTTTAATTTAGAACAATAAAGAATTGTGTCTTTATTTCAATTAAAGGACTTTTTTCTGGGTGTTTGTGTTTTTTTTAAATACTTTACTAGAAATTCATGGCGGTCATGTCTAATATTGGCGTGACCCCATGAATTTCGGGCTTAGGGCCAGCTGATAATGCCAAGCTGGCCTTAACCCCTTTATTACCCAGTGAGCCACCGCACCAGGGCCCTGCATGAGTTGGGTACAGCGCCAGAAGATGGCGCTTCTATGAACGCGCCATTTTCCGGGGCGGCTGCGGACTGCAATTTGCAGCGGGTGGGACCCAGAAAGCTTGGGTCTCCCTGCGCTGCAGATTCCAGCCCCCAGCTGCCTAGTTGTACCTGGCTGGACACAAAAATAGGGCGAAGCGCCACACATTTTTTTTTTTAATTATTTCATGAAATTCATGGAATAATTAAGAAAAAAAGGGCTTCCCTATATTGTTGTGTCCGGCTAGGTACAAATAGGCAGCTGGTGGTTGGGGGCAGCCCGTTCCTGCCTGCTGTACCTGGCTGGACACAATTATAGGGCGAAGCTCCACATAATTTTTTTTTAATTATTTCATGAATTTCCTGAAATAATTAAAAAAAAATTGACGTGGGGCTTCACACTATATTTGTGTCCAGCCAGGTACAGCAGGCAGGAACGGGCTGCCCCCAACCACCAGCTGCCTATTTGTACCTAGCCGGACACAACAATATAGGGAAGCCCTTTTTTTCTTAATTATTCCATGAATTTCATGAAATAATTAAAAAAAAAAAAACGTGGAGCTTCTCCCTATTTTTGTGTCCAGCCAGGTACAACTAGGCAGCTGGGGGATGGAATCTGCAGCGCAGGGAGGCCCAAGCTTTTTGCCCTCCCCCCCCCCGCTGAAAATTGCAGTCCGCGGCCGCCCCGGAAAATGGCGCGTTCATAGAAGCTGGATGCTGTACCTGGCTGGCATACAAAAATATGGCGAAGCCCACGTCAAAAGTTTTGGGAAAAATTTATTAAAAAATAAATAATAATTTAGGGACTGCATCTTTATTAAGTCCTCAAATGTCATTTAGTGTTAAAATAAAGGATTTATTTAAAAAAAAAATGGCGTGGGATCCCCCATAATTTTAGTCTCTAGCGGAGGTTAAGCAGACGGCTGGGGCAGATGTTTGAAGCCTGGGAAGGGGGTAAAACCCACGGAGCTTCCCAGGCTACTAATATCAGCCCCCAGCTGAATACCTAGCCTTTACTAGCTATTAAAATGGGGGACCCCCCAAAAAAAAATGACGTGGGGTCCCCTCTATTTTAATAGCTAGCAAAGGCTAGGCAGACAGCTGGGGGCTGATATTAATAGCTCAGGAAGGGTGCCATGAATATTGGCCCCCTCCCAGGCTAGAAACACCAGCCGTCAGCCGCCCCAGAAATGGCGCATCCATAGGATGCGCCAATTCTGGCACTTAGCCTCGCTCTTCCACGCTGCCCTGGTGCGGTGGCAGGGGGTAATAGTGGTGGGGTTCATGTCAGCGCCAGCTGCCATGAAGCCCAGGTTAGTAATGATGGCCGTCTATATGACACCCCCATTACTAACCTACAAAGTGTTAAAAAGAAAAAACACACTACACCCAGAAAAAAATAATTTATTTGAAATAAAACACCATTTTATTTAATTCTTAGTTTACTAAAAAAAAAATAGTTACCTGTCCACGTTCCTGCGCTGATCTCCCATGCACAGCTGTCACATCTGGAGATGGTGACAGCTGTGCATGGCTGCTGTAAGCTCACGCTGCCGGGAACACGTCCGCTCCCGGCAGCGGGAGCCACTGACTGAGGTCACCGGAGTGCATTCAGGCAGCGCAGCTCCGGAGACCTCCTTTACGGCAGTGCTGTACCGTGGGAATTTCTCACGATACAGCAGTGCCGTAAAGGAGCTAACCGGAGCAGCGCTGCCTGAACTCCGGTGAACCCTTACGGCCCCGTCATTCTAGCGGCGGCAGCGGTTCAGAGCGGTCACATTCTATGTGGCTGCTCTGAACTGGAGATCTTCGTGGGACACTCGTGGACTACTACGGAGGGGTAAGGATAAGGTTGTGGTTTATTATTTTATATTTTATTACAGGAGATCGATGGCTTCGGGGAATTAGGTGTCTTGGTGAGTATAGGTGTAGTTTTTTATTTTTTACTTTATTTTAGGTGGCGATCGGCGGGGACAGGTAATGTATGAACTAATTTCTTTTAGGTAACCACTGGCCACCAATGACATGTATCTAACATTTATTGGGGACACAGTAGGGCAATTTAAATAGCAGGATCAGGCTGATGGGAACTACTGCTCCCATCGAGCTGATCCTGCTGGCAGGAGTGGACGGGGGACAGACATAGGCCGATGGGAGTAGTAGTGTCACATCGGCCTATGTCTGCCCGCACACACACCCGCACACACACCCGCACACACACCCGCACACACACACCCCGCACACACACACACCCCGCACACACTAATCATGACGGGTCCGGGAGGTGAGGCTGACCTGTGCGGCCGTGGGAAAGTTGATGTGAGTTCATGCAGTCAAGCATGAACTCACATGAACCCTCTGAGGGCACCGCGGCTACTTCAAATGAACAGCTGATCGGCATCACCTGATACCTCAGCTGTTCATTTGAAATAACCGGCGGGAAAGCGCAGCACAGAACGGGAAAGCCGGCGGTGAAGTCTTTTCACTGCCGGCTTCCCCGCCCGGGTCCTTCGCTCCTTGGTGCTGCGCTCCCCGCCCGGTCCTAATTTACGATCGGGATGGGAGGTGGCGAGGGGAGCGGAGGATCGGGGTGGGAGGCTGCGGGGAAGCAGTATGGGGCTGCGTGATTGTTTAAAAGCCGGCGGCTTTTTACCGCGCGCCGGCTTTTAAACAATCAGGAGAATTCTCCCACGCTGGGATGGCATTCTGATGACAAGCTGGATCGCAGCTGAGCGCTGCCATCCAGCTTGTCATCCTTCAGAGACACTGCAGAGCGCAGGCATTATGGGAACTTCCGATTCCGGTATTCGATATTATAAAAGTATCGGAATTAAGTATCGGAATTCCGATACAGTGAATATCGGCCGATACCCGATATTTCAGTATCGGAATGCTCAACACTAATTATCGCCTAATATTGAGCAGAATTAAGTATGCTGACATTCCCCTATATACAGCATGAGCCCCCACACAGTCCCCTATATACAGCATGAGCTCCCAAACAGCCTCCCTGTATACAGCATGAGCCCCCACATAGCCTCTTATATATAACATGAGCCTCCACATAGCCTCCTATATACAGCATGAGCCCCCACACAGCCTCCCTATAAACAGCATGAGCCCCCACATAGCCTCTTATATATAGCATGAGCGTCCACATAGCCTCCTTTATACATGTAAACATTCCATACACATTAAAAAAAACATACTCGTCTCACTCCTGTTCCTCCGACGCTCTACTCCTGTCTCCTATGCACTGATTGTCAGCAGCAGCAGAGCAATGAAGTGATTTGAATAGGAGGTGTATGTGCAGTACCCTGCGGCAGCCACTACAAGTAGACATCCTGCTCCGCAAGTAAATAATTCTGATAGCAGCTGATCAGCGGTGGTGCAGGGTGTCGGCCGTTCAGACATTGATGACTTATCCAAAGTGACCCTTTTAATGTAATTACTAATTACCTCGCAGTAAAATACTGATGTGATTTACTAACTAAAAGTATAAAAGAATGTATTTAGAATTGAATTTTCTTACTTACTTTTTTCTATTCCCTATGTCGCTAGACATGTTTATTCTGCTAACCTACATAACTAGTGTGGGTTATATATCTTCTATGTTCATAAAAGCCTTTTCCATAAGACATGTTAGGACAAATTGATGTCACAGCGGCTGGCCTCCATTCAGAACCATATGTACAAATCAGAGCAAGAAGCAGCTCACAAAGAAAGACTCTCATTATGTTAGATCTAGCTTGTCTATGTAATACATGGTCGGCCATTTGGTGCATAGCTAACATGCCATACTACATTATACCAGATGTCTGTTCCCAGATATATTGCTTGCTGCAGTTTCACTAGGGGTTCTTGAAAATGGAGCCGTGGTGAAGAGCAGCTATTTACATGCAGAGCATGCATTTGTTTCAGTAATCACTGGAAATAAATGTTTGTATATTGGTTTCAAGATAAGACCGAACTGAATTACGGATTAAGCATAGTTCATGTGTTTAACACTTTTGCTTGTCTGAAAGGTTTTAAAATCTAGGCTAAAGAACGGTAAATTGTGGACTATGCTTATACCGTATAACTAAGCATGGTTAGCTTAATATATAATTCATTGCCTAACAATCCATGTCAGCATGTCATTCAAGGACAAACTAGAATTTATTTATTCCGTGTGAAATAAGAACAAGCCACACAACAGGCTATTGAAAGATTGTATCTTTTCATCAGTGAACTTCCCAAGAAACAGTTTAGAAAATGCATTGTACTACAAAGAAATGGGCTTAGTAGCACATTGGGAAGAAACATTGCACTGCTAAATACTTCCTCAGGAACAAATACACAATACCACTAAACTCTAATATAATAAAGTATAATCTACTGGAATAAAAGGAAACTTGGTTCCTTTATGAAATTTCAATTTTCTTTGTTAAGGATAATGAAAGCTGACTGGAAATGCAATCATACACTGAATAAACAATAATAATATAGGAAACTTAATCTATGATCACAATATGCTTTTCTTCATTTTTGCATAATTCTGCAGTGAGTTATGTAATAAGTAATATATAATTCACTTTATCTTTACTTCCTTTTTACATACGCATGCACACTCAGAAATGCTAAAAAATACAGGCAAATTATTGAGCAAAAAATTAAAATCAGTGACCGTTAAAGTGAATTTACTAATTACAATGGAACCCACTATAAGATAAGTTAAGATGCAGTTCTTCAAATTGATGCATAAAAAGGAGAAAAAATTAGTAAAGTGTAGGGATCGGTGCGATTTTGACAAAGGCCGCATTATGATATCTAGATGACATGTGTATCATGCCAGGTCTTGTGGGTGTTCCTGCAATGCAGGCCCGGCGTCAGCACCTGGGGCACCCGGGCTAGTGCCGGGGCCCTGAGAAAGCAGGAGGGCCCAAGGGACAGCGTGGGCGGGGGCACTCGCTCCTGGGCCGCCACCCACATGCTTTAAACTCTCCCTGTTCCTCTGCTGCCCGATGTCTTACGCCTCTTCTGACTCTGTGACGTCTCAGGACAGAGGGCGCGATGACATCACTACAGTGCACCCTCTGCTCTGAGCTGTCACAGTGCAGAGAGCTGGAAGACCCTGAAGAAACAGGACCTGTGGCCAGTGAGGAGGGGTAAGTATTTGAATTTTTTTATGTATGGAGTATTATATGGGGGCCCATTATGTATGAAGCAATATATGCAGCCCATTATGTATGGAATATTATATGGGTCCATTATGTATGGAGAATTATATTGGGCCCATTATGTATGGAGCAATATATGGGGCCCATTATGTATGGAGCATTATATGAGGCCCATTATGTATGGAGCAATATATGTGGCCCATTCTATATAGCGCATTATTTGGGGCCCATCCTGTATGGAGCACTATATCGGGTCCATTCTGTATGGAGCATTATATGGGGTCCATTATTCTGTATGAAGCATTATATGAGACCCATTATTTTGTATGGATCAATATATGGGGTTCTTTATTCTGTATGGAGCATTATATGGGGTTCTTTATTCTGTATAGAGCATTATATGGGGTCCATTATGTATGGAGAAATACAATACAGACCAAAAGTTTGGACACACCATCTCATTTAAAGATTTTTCTGTATTTTCATGACTTCGAAAATTGTACATTCACACTGAAGGCATCAAAACTATGAATTAACACATGTGGAATTATATACTTAACAAAAAAGTGTGAAACAACTGAAAATATGTCTTATATTCTAGACTCTTCAAAGTAGTCACCTTTTGCTTTGATGACTGCTTTGCACACTCTTAGCATTCTCTTGATGAGCTTCAAGAGGTAGTCACCGGAAATGGTTTTCACTTCACAGGTGTGCCCTGTCAGGTTTAATAAGTGGGATTTCTTGCCTTATAAATGGGGTTGGGACCATCAGTTGTGTTGTGCAGGAGTCAGGTGGATACACAGCTGATAGTCCTACTGAATAAACTGTTAGAATTTGTATTATGGCAAGAAAAAAAGCAGCTAAGTAAAGAAAAACGAGTGGCCATCATTACTTTAAGAAATGAAGGTCAGTCAGTCCGAAAAATTGGGCAAACTTTGAAAGTGTCCCCAAGTGCAGTTGCAAAAACCATCAAGCGCTACAAAGAAACTGGGTCACATGAGGACCTCCCTAGGAAAGCAAGACCAAGACTCACCTCTGCTTCTGAGGATAAGTTTATCCGAGTCACCAGCCTCATAAATCGCAGGTTAACAGCAGCTCAGATTAGAGACCAGGTCAATGCCACACAGAGTTCTAGCAGCAGACACATCTCTACAACAACTGTTAAGACGAGACTTTGTGCAGCAGGCCTTCATGGTAAAATAGCTGCTAGGAAACCACTGCTAAGGACAGGCAACAAGCAGAAGAGACTTGTTTGGGCTAAAGAACACAAGGAATGGACATTAGACCAGTGGAAATCTGTGCTTTGGTCTGATGAGTCCAAATTTGAGATCTTTGGTTCCAACCAACTTGTCTTTGTGCGACGCAGAAAAGGTGAACGGATGGACTTTGCATGCCTGGTTCCCACCGTGAAGCATGGAGGAGGAGGTGTGATGGTGTGGGGGTGCTTTGCTGGTGACACTGTTGGGGATTTATTCAAAGGCATACTGAACCAGCATGGCTACCACAGCATCTTGCAGCGGCATGCTATTCCATCCGGTTTGCGTTTAGTTGGACCATCATTTATTATTCAACAGGACAATGACCCCAAACACACCTCCAGGCTGTGTAAGGGCTATTTGACCAAGAAGGAGAGTGATGGGGTGCTACGACAGATGACCTGGCCTCCACAGTCACCAGACCTGAACCCAATCGAGATGGTTTGGGGTGAGCTGGACCGCAGAGTGAAGGCAAAAGGGCCAGCAAGGGCTAAGCATCTCTGGGAACTCCTTCAAGATTGTTGGAAGGCCATTTTCGGTGACTACCTCTTGAAGCTCATCAAGAGAATGCCAAGAGTGTGCAAAGCAGTCATCAAAGCAAAAGGTGGCTACTTTGAAGAACCTAGAATATAAGACACATTTTCAGTTGTTTCACACTTTTTTGTTAAGTATATAATTCCACATGTGTTAATTCATAGTTTTGATGCCTTCAGTGTGAATGTACAATTTTCATAGTCATGAAAATACAGAAAAATCTTTAAATGAGAAGGTGTGTTCAAACTTTTGGTCTGTACTGTATATGGGGCCCATTCTCACTTGTATGGATGAGTGCGATCCAATTCTCGGATGCACTCGCAGCATGCTGGGATTGTTTTCTCATGTCGAATCGGCATCGCAGATCTGCACTGCCCCATAGTATAACATTGGACCGAGTGCTATACGATAAAACATCAGATAGCACTGGGCCGTGTTATACGCCAGTGTGAGTGAGCCCTTATATTGTAAATTGATAAATTGCAGAACAACAGCTGTCATTTATTGTGTCACTTGTCCCTACATATTTATTTATATTGGTTTTACATCAGGAGAATTACAGGTTCAAATCTTGGAACACAGAGTATGAAAAACACCAAGGCAGAATGATGTATACGTTCCACAGAGAGTGAAACCTTGGTAAAACTTAAAGTGTACTTATCAGCTTTGTGTGGATTCCTTTTTCACTTGCGTAGTCACTCGCAATGGGCAGTCAATTGGATATGACTTACTAAATTTGACTAATTAAAAAAATATCTTAAGCACCTTCTAAATGACCTGACTTTTCAGCAGAAGTCAGGTCTGAACTTCTGTGTTAAGTCATCCTGGTGTGCTGAGTGGAAACCCCCAATCCTCTACAGCATTAGATGATTAGGTGATTATGGTTTGTGTATACTCCAATGGAAGTAAACTTGAGGTCTAAGGCTATGTGCCCACGTTGCAGAAATGAAGCAGAAAATTTCTGCTTCATTTCTGCAAGTCCTCTCCCGGAAAAACGCATGCGGAATTCAGCAAGCGTTTATCGCACGTTTTTCGCGCGTTTTCGACATGCGGAATTGCCTTGCGTTTTTTCATGCATTGAATAAGGCAATTCCGCTTGCGGAAAAGCAAAATTAATGAACATGCTGCGGATTTTTGAACGCAGCATAAACACTGCAGAAAAATCCGCAGATGGGCATAGAACTTGCGGATTCTCATTGGGGACCATGGGGTGCGGATTACCAAGCGTTTTACAAGCGTTTCCGCTTCGTAAATTCCGCATCAAAAACGCTTGTAATCGGCAACGTGGGCACGCAGCCTTAGTGCTACTTTGGTCAGTTTAAGCAATTTTTTGTTGATAATATATTGGTCAATATGTCCCAATTTTCCCAAAAATCGAGTGCATTCCTTTGGAATTACTGCTTTGAGAGACATTTATTGCATGACTGATTTTAACAATGAGGAAAAGGAGATTGAAAAAGATTCTTTGTAAGCACAAGAACCTAGATTCAATAAATGTAAAGGTGTGTTTCACACAGATTATTAGAATATCATCATGCTAAATCTTGAAGTATAAAGACTCCCATTGAAAATATAAACTAATTATAATGGCAATTAACTATTTCATAGCAAGATATATGCTATTGTGATTCACTTATACATCATCACTTTTGGTCGTGATTTTGCTCATATATTGTGTTTTAATAGTTTGATGACTACAAATGCATGTTTACTTGGTCTATTACAGTGCCAGCCAAAAGTATTGGCACCCCTGAAATTCTGTCAGATAATACTCAGTTTCTTCCTGAAAATGATTGCAATCACAAATTCTTTGGAATTATTCTCTTCATTTAATTTGTCTTCAATGAAAAAAACACAAAAAGAATTGTCCTAAAGCCAAATTGGATATAATTCCACACCAAACCTAAAAAAGGGGGTGGACAAAAGTATTGGCACCCTTTGAAAAATCATGTGATGCTTCTCTAATTCATGTAATTAACAGCACCTGTAACTTACCTGTGGCACCTAACAGGTGTTGGCAATAACTAAATCACACTTGCAGCCAGTTAACATGGATTAAAGTTGACTCAACCTCTGTCCTGTGTCCTTGTGTGTACCACATTGCGCATGAAAAAAAGAAAGAAGACCAAAGAACTATCTGAGGACTTGAGAAACCAAATTGTGAGGAAGTATGAGCAATCTCAAGGCTACAAGTCCATCTCCAAAGACCTGAATGTTCCTGTGTCTTCCGTGCGCAGTGTCATCAAGAAGTTTAAAGCCCATGGCACTGTGGCTAACCTCCCTAGATGTGGACGGAAAAGAAAAATTGACGAGAGATTTCAACGCAAGATTGTGTGGATGGTGGATAAACAACCTCGACTAACATCCAAACAAGTTCAAGCTGCCCTGCAGTCCGAGGGTACAACAGTGTCAACCCGTACTATCCGTCGGCGTCTGAATGAAAAGGGACTGTATGGTAGGATAACCAGGAAGACCCCACTTCTTACCCAAAGACATAAAAAAGCCAGGCTGGAGTTTGTCAAAACTTACCTGAGAAAGCCTAAAACGTTTTGGAAGAATGTTCTCTGGTCAGATGAGACAAAAGTAGAGCTTTTTGGGAAAAAGCATCAACATAGAGTGTACAGGAAAAAAAAGAGGCATTCAATGAAAAGAACACGGTCCCTACAGTCAAACATGGCGGAGGTTCCCTGATGTTTTGGGGTTGCTTTGCTGCCTCTGGCACTGGACTGCTTCACCGTGTGCATGGCATTATGAAGTCTGAAGACTACCAACAAATTTTGCAGCATAATGTAGGGCCCAGTGTGAGAAAGCTGGGTCTCCCTCAGAGGTCATGGGTCTTCCAGCAGGACAATGACCCAAAACACACTTAAAATGGTTTGAGAGAAAGCACAGGAGACTTCTAAGGTGGCCAGCAATGAGTCCAGACCTGAATCCCATAGAACACCTGTGGAGAGATCTCAAAATGGCAGTTTGGAGAAGGCACCCTTCAAATATCAGGGACCTGGAGCAGTTTGCCAAAGAAGAATGGTCTACAATTCCAGCAGAGCATTGTAAGAAACTCATTGATGGTTGTTCGCAGTTATTTTGGATAAAGGTTGTGCAACCTAGGATTAGGCTGAGGGTGCCAATACTTTTGTCCGACCCTTTTTTGGAGTTTTGTGTGAAATGATCAATGATTTGATTTTTGCTTCATTCTCTTTTGTATTTTTTCCTTGCAAGCAAATTAAATGAAGAGCATAATACCAAAGAATTTGTGATTGCAATCATTTTCAGGAAGAAACTGAGTATTATCTGACAGAATTGCAGGGGTGCCAATACTTTTGGCCAGCACTGTATATACTGATGCATTTTGTGTAGATTTGTGTCATGTCACCTCTTTATCACTCACACCATTCACCACTGTTTTAGCGTAGTATAACGTGGTATAATGCAGTACTATTTATCCCCATACTCATATATTTCCACTTCAGTCTAGCTGAAGTTTATGTATATCATTTTTTCACACACACTTATCCCCAACACTCAGCCATTAACACACACCTTTCACATTTATTTCACAACTTTTCACTCAGTCATCACCTTTTCACCTCATTCACATATACATCCGTTATGTGTCTAATGTGGTTAAGGTGAATAGAAAGCAAGTTATATGTATACTGTATTTACCTGGTACCAGATATGGAGGTGAATTCTCTATTTAGCCATCACATTCTGGTACAGACTTAATGGGCTTCTTTGAATCATCTCTTAAGGGGAGTTTGTCAACCCAGGCTGAGAGTATAGACTAAGCACACAGCTTTTAGAGAATATGGTCCCAATAAAAATCATACCTCTAGTGTTCTAATGGCTGACTCAGTTCTGTAGAAACTAAAATATGCTATTAAGGTGCTCGTTCCGCCCACTGCAGTTGCATACCCCGTCTCCATCTTTTGTGATTGACAACACTGACTTGACTGGAGCAAGCACTGTGCAGAGAGAGCTCAGGCAAGCCAATCATTGTCAAAACCAGTATTGAGGGAGGGAGCATGCAAAACCAGCGTGCGGAACAGTGCACTGAGTCTCTTGGTCATTCCAAAGGTACACCAATCACCCAAATTAGCATAGTTCATTAAACCTCTATTTTTTCAAAATTAAGGCAATGATTAGAGTATTAAAATGCGATTTTTATAGGGGCCTATATTCCAAACAAGTTGATATGCTTAGTTTATACTGCCAGTTTGGGTTGACAGACTCAATTTAACTGTCTATTTTATGTATACTGTCTCCCTAAGAGGTGCTCTGTGTATACCATCTTTAAAACCCTTTAAAAATATGAATGGGCTAAGTGTGCCTGTCTGCTCATGCACTGGGCAAGCTCTCCAACACTGCAAACAGTGCTGCCATGTGCACTTGATGAACAGGTAGTGGGTGACAATGCGGACACCGGCAGCGTTTAGACAGGCACTTGGTAGGATGGCAGATGTATTTTTTTTTATATCTTTTGGTCCATGTAAGTGATTGCGGATATTTAAAGGGGTTCTCTGAGAAATTTAATAAAATAATTAAACAAATAATACACATTTAAATATTGAACATTTTTCTAAATACCATTACTTAACAAAAAGGTATTCTTTATATACTGCACTCTTGTCAGTATTTCAAAGATGGCAACTGCCATCTACCTCGTTGTGCAGTCCGTCCTAGATTTCAGAAGAAACGGAGTAGTATGGGCTGCTTGAAGCAGGAGACAGACGCACTAAAACTGTCAGGTTGACTTAGATGGATATTCATTCTCAGTCAGCTAAAGAAAGGTGTTAATCTTCTCCTTTAGTCCTCTACGCACAGTGTCCTGTCAGGCTGACTGAACAGAGGAATGTGAGTTCACACTGCTTGACATGACGCTGCTCTGACATGACTTCTGTGTCGAGCAGATGCTCTTCACTCAGCTCGTTCTACTGTGTGTCCTCTGAAATCTAGAACGGGTTGTCATTGATGGTAGTTACAATTTTTACCAAAGTGCAGTAGAGAAAGAATACCTTTTTGCTAAATAAAGGAATTTAGAAAAATGTTTAATATTTAAATGTGTATGATTTATTTTATTACATTTCTCAGAGAACCCCTTTAATATGCTGCACTAGTAATAGGTATTTAAAATAATTAAAAAATATTTCTGTAAATACATAAAAACATTAGAGAATTGTATGATGGAGATGCGAATAGTACATGTTTAAAAAAACTATTTTGATTTAACAAAACTAACTTGATTTAACATTTTGTCACATTATTTTCAGGGGTATCATCATAAACAAAAAAGGCTATAGTGGTGTAGTGGTGTGCTTTACACCACTATAGCCTTTTTAGTTTATCTCTTTGTTAGGGATCACGTACACATGTGGTCAAAATTGTTGGTACCCCTCGTTTAATGAAAGAAAAACACACAAAGGTCACAGAAATAACTTGAATCTGACAAAAGTAATAATAAATTAAAAATCTATGAAAATAAACAAATGAAAGTCAGTCATTGCTTTTCAACCCTGCTTCCACAGAATTAAAAAAAAATTAAACTCATGAAATAGACCTGGACAGAAATGATGGTACCCCTGAAAATAATGTGACAAAAGGGACATGATAAATCAAGTTGTGTCCACTAATTAGCATCACAGGTGTCTGCAATCTTGTAATCAGTCAGTGAGCCTATATATAGGGCTACAGATACTCACTGTGCTGTTTGGTGACATGGTGTGTACCACACTCAACATGGACCAGAGGAAGCAAAGGAAAGAGTTGTCTCAGGAGATTAGAAAGAAAATTATAGACAAGCATGTTAAAGGTAAAGGTTATAAGACCATCTCCAAGCAGCTTGATATTCCAGTGTCTACAGTTGCACATATTATTCAGAAATTTAAGATCCATGGGACTGTAGCCAACCTCCCTGGAAGTAGCCGCAGGAGGAAAATTGATGACAAATCAAAGAGACGAATAATACGAATGGTAACAAAAGAGCCCAGGATAACGTCTAAAGAGATTAATGGTGAACTTCAAGCTCAAGGAACATCAGTGTCAGATCGCACCATCCTCCGTTGTTTGATCCAAAGTGGACTTCATAGGAGACAACCAAGGAGAACACCATTGTTAAAAAAAAAATTCCAGACTGGAATTTGCCAAACTACATGTTGACAAGCCACAAAGCTTCTGGGAGAATGTCCTATGGACAGATGATACAAAAATGGAAGTTTTTGGCAAGGCAAATCCCCTCTATGTTCACAGACAGAAAAATGAAGCATATCAAGAAAAGAACACTGTCCCTACTGTGAAACATGGAGGAGGCTCTGGTATGTTCTGGGGCTGCTTTGCTGCATCTGGCACAGGGTGTCTTGAATCTGTGCAGGGTTCAATGAAATCTCAAGACTATCAAAGGATTCTAGAGAGAAAGGTGCTGCCCAGTGTCAGAAAGCTTGGTCTCAGTTACAGGTCATGGGTCCTGCAACAGGATAATGACCCAAAACACAGCTAAAAACACCCAAGAATGGCTAAGAGGAAAACATTGGACTATTCTGAAGTGGCCTTCTATGAGCCCTGACCTACAACCTATTGAGCATCTTTGAAATGAGCTGAAACATGCCGTCTGGAAAAGGCAACCTTCAAACACGAGACAACTGGAGCAGTTTGCTCATGAGGAGTGGGCCAAAATACCTGTCGAGAGGTGCAGAAGTCTCATTGACAGTTACAGGAATCATTTGATTGCAGTGATTGCCTCAAAAGGTTGTTCAACAAAATATTAAGTTAAGAGTACCATCATTTCTGTCCAGGCCTATTTCATGAGTTCAATTTTTTTTTAAATTCTGTGGAAGCAGGGTTGAAAAGCAATGACTGACTTTCATTTGTTCATTTTCATAGATTTTTAATTTATTATTACTTTTGTCAGATTCAAGCTATTTTTGTGTCCATTGTGGGTTTTTCTTTCATTAAACGAGGGGTACCAACAATTTTGACCACCTGTGTATGTATGTGTAATACATGAAGTTACATATCACCAGTCGGTGTCTTCATCTGCTTTCAATCTTATTCTGGTCGCTCTGGCATATTTAACAGATTTTGTATTCCGCCGCATCGCTGTGTGTTGCAGAAGTCACTTTTCTCAATACAAGTCTATTGGACTCAGATCCAGGCTACAAAGCCACATTCTGAATTCCCATATTGGATTTGCATTGAGAAGAGTTAAGTGACCTCCGCTTCACACAGCAACCACTATGTGATTTGGCAGGTTACAATTGCAGTCATGCGGTGCCAGAACCGGGGCTGAAAACTGGTGAAGAGTCGAATATGGCTACCGGTGAGTATGAAACTACATGCATTACATTCACACACGTGATCCCTAATTGTGGGATAAAAAAGAAACGCTGAAGGGGTGCTTTAATGAAAGCTATTCACTTTATTCACAGTATATATTTGTACAAGTGTTTTTATTGGTAGCTAGAAAATAGTCACTGGTGTAACTGAAGGAGAAAAAAGAAAATCCAACAACACACTTTTGTGAAAGTAATTTTAATATAATTGCCCTTTTCTCTTTATTTTAAGCACAATATTACTGTATCAGATGGTCTTTTGTTTTTCTTTTATTCAGCATCTTATTTATCTAGTGCTTAAGTGACTTTTCTTCCTAGTTAGTCACTTATACTGTAACATGTTCTTTATATTCTTTTCTACTATCACATTTGTCCTGGATCATTGCTGATCTTCTTTAGGCATGATGTACATGGCAGTGCTATTACTGTAGCAGACTGATTGGATGTATATCTAGGTACTGTATTTTAAGACACTATTGAAGTCCATGAGCGCTAAATTACAGGATTATGGAAATATACATGAGCGTGCCGTCAACAGAACTGACTCCTTTAAATACAGTTATATGAAAAAGTTTGGGCACCCCTCTTAATCTTAAGCTTAATGTTTTCTTAAAATTGGTGTTTTTGCAACAGCTATTTCAGTTTGATATATGTAATAACTGTTGGACACAGTAATGTTTCTGCCTTGAAATGAGGTTTATTGTACTAATAGAAAATGTGCAATCTGCATTCAAACAAAATTTGACAGGTGCATAAGTATGGGCACCTCACCAGAAAAGTGACATTAATATTTAGTAGATCCTCCTTTTGCAAAAATAACAGCCTCTAGTCGCTTCCTGTAGCTTTTAATGAGTTCCTGGGTCCTGGATGAAGGTATTTTTGACCATTCCTCTTTACAAAACAATTCCAGTTCAGTTAAGTTTGATGGTCGCCGAGCATGGACAGCCCTCTTCAAATGATCCCACAGATATTCAATGATATTCAGGTCTGGGGACTGGGATGGCCATTCCAGAACATTGTAATTGTTCCTCTGCATGAATGCCTGAGTAGATTTGGAGCGGTGTTTTGGATCATTGTCTTGCTGAAAGATCCATCCCCTGCGTAACTTCAACTTTATCACTGATTCTTGAACATTATTGTCAAGAATCTGCTGATACTGAGTGGAATCCATGTGTCCCTCAACTTTAACAAGATTCCCGGTGCCGGCATTGGCCACACAGCCCCAAAGCATGATGGAACCTTCACCAAATTTTACTGTGAGTAGCAAGTGTTTTTCTTGGAATGCTGTGTTTTTTTGCCGCCATGCATAACGCCTTTTTGTATGACCAAACAACTCAATCTTGGTTTCATCAGTCCACAGGACCTTCTTCCAAAAAGAAATTGGCTTCTCCAAATGTGCTTTTGCATACCTCAGCCGACTATGTTAGTTGCGTGCCTGCAGAAACGGCTTTTTTTGCATCACTCCCATACAGCTTCTCCTTGTGCAAAGTGCGTTGTATAGTTGACCGATGCACAGTGACACCATCTGCAGCAAGTTGAATAATCTTTGTTTTCAGATCATTTGACAGTTGTTTTGAGGAGCCCATGATGCCACTCTTCAGAGGAGATTCAAACAGGAGAACAACTTGCAAGTGGCCACTTTAAGTAGCTTTTCTCATGATTGCACACACCTGGCTATGAAGTTCAAAGCTCAATGAGGTTACAAAACCAAAAAAAGTGCTTTAGTAAGTCAGTAAAAAGTAGGTAGGAGTATTTAAAACAAGAAAATGATAAGGGTGCCCATACTTATGCACCTGTCAAATTTTGTTTGAATGCAGATTGCACATTTTCTGTTAGTACAATAAACCTCATTTCAAGGCAGAAACATTACTGTGTCCAACAGTTATTACATATATCAAACTGAAATAGCTGTTGCAAAAACACCAATTTTAAGAAAACATTAAGCTTAAGATTAATAGGGGTGCCCAAACTTTTTCATATAACTGTACATATTGGCTAGAACCTGTAAACTTCCCAAACTTCTTCAACTTACACATCCATGGTCTAGTGCTACAAATAATATTACCACTTACTTCAGCTCTTCCTGGTGCCACTCTGGCCCCACGGCGACATCTTGTGATCGCAACTTCTGACTTGATAGGAAGTCAGAGGTAACAGTCACAAGTTCTCATTGTAAGTCTATGAGAGCCTTGTTCTGGCCTCGTTCTAGCTCTCATAGACTTACATTGAATTATGACTTTCAGACTGCCCAGCAAACACTGGAGCAATTCGGTAGGTCACAAACTGCTGGAGCCCGTCAGGAGCGGCACAGGGAAGAGCTGAAGACGGCAGCTGGTAAGTATAAGACAAGGGGCAGAGAACTTAGATTAGTAGCACCCACTTCAGCGCTGTAGTAAAAAAAATGCTGGAGTGGTGCTTTCATTATTTTGAATAATTCCTCAGCCATTAAACCTCACAGGTCCTTAGTCTTTGCTATTTTTCGGCAGTACTGAATGACATAATATAAATGTGACATCACTGCTTCACCTGATATGAATGTGACAGAGATGTCACTGTGGAAGGCTCTGACATCACATCATGTGCAGCAATAATTGGTCTCTTTTGACATTTTAAGCATATTTAGAAATATTTTTATATCCTAAAAATCCTGTTTTAGTGAATTATTTTATACACCCTTTTCTGCTATAAAATACAGAAAAATATTTAAGTAAATAATGTTCAATTGATTTAAAACTTTCCTGGAGATTTGATTATAGCTCAGTTTAAATCTATTGACCAAGCAGCAAAAAGCCAATCCTGGATAAGTGTGATTAATACTTGAAATGTCTAGGAAGCTGCTAGAAAAGAATAGATGTTCTTTATGTAGAATTAGGAAAGGGCTATATTTAGAGCCAATCCTGCCAGGCATTGTTGCTTCAAGGGCTTGCACTTACAAATTCATTTCTCTGTCTCAAGTGGTTAAAGGAGTCACAACAAAAGCAGAAAATATGTGAATAGAAAATGAGAAATGCTGTCAACTACAGCAATGTCGCTTTCAGTAGAGATGTATATGCATCTTTACTCTGTAGAAATCTGCAGAATTTATTTTTAATAGTCTCAGGTTATATCAGGTTTCCATTTTAAATGTAGCAAGCCCTGTTATTAACCTAAATTATCTTGCCTTTAGCTGTAACATTATGAGGAGCAAA
This sequence comes from Phyllobates terribilis, assembly GCF_046119375.1. Classification (NCBI taxonomy): domain Eukaryota; kingdom Metazoa; phylum Chordata; class Amphibia; order Anura; family Dendrobatidae; genus Phyllobates; species Phyllobates terribilis. Next base: position 365,580,363 of record NW_027362762.1, on the reverse strand, counting down.
ATTTAATTTAACTACTGAAAAAAATCTTTATTCTTCAGATCATAAAGATGTTATTGTTTTTTGTTTTTTTTTAAAAAAAAGGAAACAAACTGTGGGAGCATTTACAAGAGAACGACATACAATACATAACCAACTTTTTATTTATATAGATCCATAAGCCAGGTGACCATTGGCTTCCATTTTATGAACTATAAAGGGCCATAAAAAGATTAAAAAATATAAAAAAAACATTATGCCCACCTTACCGCTCATCTCTCTGGCCTCTCCACTCCTTACTTATATTTAACATGCTTTGGGGATCTGAGAAAACCCTGGAGCACAATATGAGACATTAAATTCGCAAAGAATAACTCCTCTGCTAATCGAATTTCCCAGGAAAAGCCATGTGAGCAGGTGAATTACATTTTTTCCTGATCAGCTCATCTCTACCAATGAGCAAACACAATGCAACAAACCCAGTTAATGATACAGAAAAAGAGTAAGACAAGCCTGTAAAGCTTGGCATACACTAGAGATTCAGAATTATTTCTAGCAGCCGGTAGGACTGCTTCTTACAGCACAAACGATAATGACAGATGCCAACTGATGTTCATAAGCTTTGTTGCATTTTTATTTCATTGTCGCATGCAGCTAACAATTCTTTCACTGAAAGCTCAATCTGCATTGTATCAATACAAGCCCAGACCAGTCCCCAGATCATGGCAGAGAATAATCAGCAATTTTTTTTAACTTATGGCATTTCATCCATAATAACGTTCATAGACCCTCACAGTCCAACCGTAAACAAGTCATTTCAAAAATGTTCATCCGAAATCCATAATATTTGGCTAGCTTGACAGTATACCATTATACCATTATATATATACATACACACACATAACACATAATTAAATAATACCACTCAGCAATCCACCATAGAGTAAGAACTATAAACATTAGACAACATGGCAATTACTGATTCTCATTGGCAGCCTTTCTGTGCCTTTTTTCCACTAGGTGGAGCTCTGCTTCTCAATCAATATTATGCAATTAGCACCTAATGGTACACCGCAAACTGACATGGATTCATGACAAGTACAGGTGAAGCTCATGGTTTTTATGTGTTTCATCTGTATGTGCCAGCCACAAACTGAAAATTGTCTTGCTGTGTGGTTTGCGGTCATGTGGCACACTATAATGGAAGTCCAGCCTAAAAAGATTACTTCAATTTTAGCTGATAATAAGTGTAATATATATGTATATATATATATAATCTTTAAATCTTTAAATGAGAGGGTGTGTCCAAACTTTTGGTCTGTTCTGTATATATATATATATATATATATATATATATATACAGAACAGACCAAAAGTTTGGACACACCCTCTCATTTAAAGATTTTTCTGTATTTTCATGACTATGAAAATTGTACATTCACACTGAAGGCATCAAAACTATGAATTAACACATGTGGAATTATATAGTTAACAAAAAAGTGTGAAACAACTGAAAATATGTCTTATATTCTAGGTTCTTCAAAGTAGCCACCTTTTGCTTTGATGACTGCTTTGCACACTCTTGGCATTCTCTTGATGAGCTTCAAGAGGTGGTCACTAGAAATGGTTTTCACTTCACAGGTGTGCCTTGTCAGGTTTAATAAGTGGGATTTCTTGCCTTATAAATGGGGTTGGGACCATCAGTTGTGTTGTGCAGAAGTCTGGTGGATACACAGCTGATAGTCCTACTGAATAGACTGTTAGAATTTGTATTATGGCAAGAAAAAAGCAGCTAAGTAAAGAAAAACAAGTGCCCATCACTACTTTAAGAAATGAAGGTCAGTCAGTGTGAAAAATTGGGAAAACTTTGAAAGTGTCCCCAAGTGCAGTTGCAAAAACCATCAAGCGCTACAAAGAAACTGGCTCACATGAGGACCGCCCCAGGAAAGGAAGACCAAGAGTCACCTCTGCTTCTGAGGCTAAGTTTATCCGAGTCACCAGCCTCAGAAATCGCAGGTTAACAGCAGCTCAGATTAGAGACCAGGTCAATGCCACACAGAGTTCTAGCAGCAGACACATCTCTACAACAACTGTTAAGAGGAGACTTTGTGCAGCAGGCCTTCATGGTAAAATAGCTGCTAGGAAACCACTGCTAAAGACAGGCAACAAGCAGAAGAGACTTGTTTGGGCTAAAGAACACAAGGAATGGACATTAGACCAATGGAAATCTGTGCTTTGGTCTGATGAGTCCAAATTTGAGATCTTTGGTTCCAACCACCGTGTCTTTGTGCGACACAGAAAAGGTGAACGGATAGACTCTACATGCCTGGTTCCCACCGATAAGCATGGAGGAGGAGGTGTGATGGTGTCTGGGTGCTTTGCTGGTGACACTGTTGGGGATTTATTCAAAATTGAAGGCATACTGAACCAGCATGGCTACCACAGCATCTTGCAGCGGCATGCTATTCCATCCGGTTTGCGTTTAGTTGAACCATCATTTATTTTTCAACAGGACAATGACCCCAAACACACCTCCAGGCTGTGTAAGGGCTATTTGACCAAGAAGGAGAGTGATGGGGGGCTACGCCAGATGACCTGGCCTCCACAGTCACCAGACCTGAACCCAATCTAGATGGTTTGGGGCGAGCTGGACCGCAGAGTGAAGGCAAAAGGGCCAACAAGTGCTAAGCATCTCTGGGAACTCCTTCAAGATTGTGGGAAGACCATTTCCGGTGACTACCTCTTGAAGCTCATCAAGAGAATGCCAAGAGTGTGCAAAGCAGTCATCAAAGCAAATGGTGGCTACTTTGAAGAACCTAGAATTTAAAACATATTTTCAGTTGTTTCACAATTTTTGTTAAGTATATAATTCCACATGTGTTAATTCATAGTTTTGATGCCTTCAGTGTGAATGTACAATTTTCATGGTCATGAAAATACAGAAAAATCTTTAAATGAGAAGGTGTGTCCAAACTTTTGGTCTGTACTGTATATATATATATATATATATATATATATATATATATATATATATATATATACGGTATACACACATATACAGTATATATTTATATACACACATATACACACACATATATATATACACACACACATATATATATATGTATATAATATATGATAAGTAATAATGATTATTATAATATTCAATATTTCTACTACTGAATGAAAAGTTCTGTGGATGCCACTTTGCCATCAAACTTACCTGCAGCAAAAAGCATGACAGCCACCGGTCTGTAGAAGCGTCTGCGAGAACCCACACAGATGGAGACTAAGCCAATAAGGAATGCAATAAGTATGATGGCAGCGCCACCAAGTAGTAAGGCAAGGGTTGCAATCTGCCAATCTAGAGAAGAGAGAAAACATGTAAAGCATGAAAAGTCATGATAATTTTACTACTTTTCCATCATTTAAATATCGTTTAAAAATATACGTAAAATATTGTGACATCCAGTTATTGTTGTTTGCAACTGTACAAGTAAAGTGATATACAATATACTGCTATTTTTTTTACACTTTCTTAAGAGAAATACAGAATGATCTAACCAACACTTGCTATAATCCTTGCTATAGTTCATATATGCAATGTTTTTACTACCTCTTTCGAGAACAGTATTATGTAGGGAAAGAGACCCTGATTCCAGCGACGTATCACGTACTTCACTGGGTGCAGCAGTTGTGATACAATCAGAGGTTTCTCTGCTGTAAATGTAGCAGTGATCAGAAAGCTAACACCACCCACATCCTGCTTTCTATGTACATTGTATATTGACAGTAAGCTGCTAATTAGTGCTGGGGGTGTGGTTGGACAAGGAGGCAGCTAGTCCTGCAGTGATAATCTCCTGCTGATAAAACACTTATAGTATAAAAACTACTGCACAAAGCCTAGTAAGTGACACATCACTGAAATCAGTGTCTCAGCCCCTACCTACTGTGTTCTCAAAGGGATAAAGGAGAAAAAAGAGGGGAGTGTTTATATCTTTATTTAATACATTAATAAAATACCATGTTGTAAAAAGGACATCAGAAATGGCAACACACAGAGGAGAGGAAGGGTTCTGCACATGAGCAGGTAGTCAAATAGTATAATGTTAAGGGCCAGTGGGACCAAAACATGGACAGTATCACATATCAATCATTTATAGTCATACAACAGGCAAATATCACCATGGATCCTGCCAAAAGCTTTGTCCCTATGTATTAGTACCATATATCTGAGATCAATAGGGCTGGACATAGGTGACAACAACCTGTTCAAGATTATATCATGCGTACAACCGTCACCAATCTGACTGAAAAAAATGTCCCTGTTATAAAGAGATCTTACCCATGTTGCAGAAGGGCCTCCTGTGAGGTGCAGGCGGAAAGTGTGGGTTCGTGACGCGCGTTTCATGTGCTAGTCTCACGCTTTCTCAAGCTGCTGATAGATTCCCTTTAAGATGCATTTACTCCATTCAATTTGTAAATATTAGCCTATCGGCCGCCATTTAATAGTCTGTTTACGCAAGCAAAGGATGTCAGAGTTGCTTCTGAAACGCTTTGCAATACTTGTCCATCTCTTTCCCTGTACCCCCACTGGGATATGTCAACTTTTAATGGAATTGTAAATTAAGGAATATTTTTAATGGAGCTGGAATACCCCTTTACTTTTTCTTGAATGTCTCATGTCTGGTCAGGACGAACGTCCGTGCTCCCATCCCCGAGGCTACCACAGGTGAGCTGGCATTTTCCCTACAATATTTACACAGGCAGATGACAACCCTTCAGATATTAATTCAACGATCTCTAATTGATTATTCAGTGAGCCTAAGTTGCCATTGTTCTTTGTAGTGCAGTTTATACAGGACAACATGCTGCCGAGAACAAAGATCTTTTGTGCCGCACAAAAGATCATTTGAACCAATGAATGAGCATATTGCTTGCTCGGTGACTGATCAGCAGTCTAAATTATAAAGAAATAAAGAGTTCAGAAAAATGCTTGTTCATTTATTGTAGTCTAAGTGGGCCTTTATACACGGAAGGGTGTCAATCACTGATTAGGACCACTATCTTCCTCAATCAGAAAACATTAATTAGTTTATCTTACTTGGGAAGACCACCCTCTTAGAAAACAACTTTACGTTGCAATTTTGGGTGGTTGTCTCATAGAGGACTCAATTTAGGTAAAAGTGTTATAATATATACTATATGTATATCGATGGATCAATTTGTCTGAAGTTTAATTTATTAAAAAAAATCAGGAATAAAATCAGAAAAATAGATCAAAGTTTGAAGATGTACTGTACAAACAATAAAAATAATGCTTGTAAGAAAGGGGGAATAAATTAGAAAAAAATAAATAATGAGGTGAAATACATGAAATACAGAAAATAAATAACAAAAACATTTATATTGCTTGTACAATACTATTTTACTGTATGGAAACAAAATGTACAGTAATTACTGCACAGTTTCAATTTTCGGTATGGTAGAGCAGAAAAATGACAACTATTAGAGCTCATTCCTGGGAAAGAATTTACAATGTAAACTATGCCAATTTTGTTCTGAATAGAAGTAAATCAATTTTAAGCAGAGATGCATTCTGGCAGCCTTAGACAACCAGTGCATACATGAGTTATAACAGGCAGAAAATAAAACAACAGAGACATTATTTCCACTGAAATGGAACTCTCAGAAAGAGAAAAATATATGTCAGAAAAGTGTTAAAGGCTGTATCCTACAAGTTCCCTGCTGAGAACATTCACTGCATGTTTTTCCAAGAGGCAGAATAAGTAATAAAGTCTGCTGCTAACTGCAATCAACTCAACTGCAACTTAAAGTATTATAGAAAATGTATTTGTGGAGAAAATACATCTTTGCTAGATTTAAATGCTACAAATATGGGACATGGAGATACTTTTTTATTTTTAAATTATTGTAACAAGGAGGTGTTTTGATTCATTAGTCCTTAGCTTTAATGGTGCAGTACATCCTACAGGGGATATATCTTATTACTTATATGCTGTACAATATTTACCTAATTGCAGTGATTCATGTAACTCTGCTTTCCCAAAAATGGAATGACAAATTTCGAAGTCAAACATTTACATGTTGTAGACCCTTAACTAGTACTAGCATTACCCTTTACTCCATGTTGCTACCTGCTGTATATACTGAAGTGCCTTTTACAGCATAGATTTCACCCTATATTATGTAAGCAGATTATTTTATTTATTTTAATAGTAAATAAATTATTCAAAGAGGTTCTAATATTGGAAAGTCTACAATCTTAGATTACAATATTAACTGTGACAGATTAAAGAGAGCTTGTCTGTTTCTGCAGGCCCCCAAAACAGCCACATCTTTATATGTCTTTATATGAAATCTTTACATACTGTATTTTTCGGACTATAAGACGCACCCCCCCCCCCAAATTTGGGAAGAAAATGGGGGTGCGTCTTATAGTCTAAATGTAGCTTACCAGGAGGCGGCGGGGTCACAGGAGGCAGGGCCGCCGCTGCTGGAAGATAGCGGCGGCAGGAGTGGGATGATACTGTGGGCCCTGAGCTGGGAGGAGAGTGTGTTCCGGCGGTGCGAGGCAGCAGACATTGACCTCTAGGCGGTTGGCTTCAGGAAAATGGTCGCCAGTGTCAGCGCATGAGCAGACTGAAATCTCGGCTCAATGACGAGCATAAATCTCAATCTGCGCATGCGCCACCTCTGACAAATATTTCCTGAAGGCCACCGCTGGGAAATCAATGGCTCCTTACTCACACCGCCGGAAAACCCACGAATCCCAGCCCAGGGCATCACCCCACTCCTGTCGCCACCAGGTTCCTGCAGTGGTGACCCTGCCTCTTGTGACACTGCTCCACCGCCGACGCTCCCCCCCCCCCCAGTATGCTAAATTCAGTCTACAAGATGAACTCCCATTTTAACTTTAAAAATCTTTTTTTACTAATTTCTTCTTCTAAATTTGGGTCAGTCTTATGGTCCGATGTGTCTTATACTTCCAAACAAGCCCATTTTTGTGCTTTATAGATGTTTTAATCTCCATAAAATCAACTGGGATTGCAATATCCTAATTAATGGGTGAATAGTCTTGAGGGAGTTGTTTTTCCTAGACTAATTTTTCCACTAATCATATTATCACGACCCTGTGAGTCTAAGTCATATGGTTTACAAGAGCGTTCTCATCAACAGCTTTTTTTTAATTTTACACATGCGTGCAATGTTCTGCTTCCCTGGCAATGTGCAGTGAAGGTGGGTGTATGCTCCCCTGCCTCATCAAGGCACAGTGAATGCCCAGGATGGTGGCAGTGGTGCAGGACTCAGCCAGATATAAGATTATGAAAGCACATATGTAAGAAGTATATAAAGGGTTCAATAAAGATATGGTGGCATATTGGGGGCTCCCATAACCCATTTAAATTTGGTCAAGACAAGACAACCTCTAGTGGGAGAAATTTATTTTTCTATACTAGGGAATTACATAAATAACAATAAACTCAGGCAGATGTTATCCTTTTGCAAACAAAAGTAATAATAAAAAAGACTGGTAAGGAGCTGCAAATCTAGTCTAAGTTCTGACTTTAGAGAGGGAGATATGGTCATTTTAAAGGCCCTCATACACATTAGATAGCTGGGGGCTAAACAACTGTTTGGTTGACATCTATATCTCCCAACTTCCCCATATAAAGGAATGTATGGATTGGCCTATCTATGAGCAGTCTATCTTCACATCAAGCAAAATCATTGACAGACAAACAAAATAATAGAACTAAACTCAATGGGCCAAATCCTTTGTGTCACTGACATCATCTGGTCAGGAGTGACTCGGGAGACCCCCATACACATTAGGTGGTTGAAGGATTCCGCCAAAATTAGCTAATTCAGATGATTCTTATTTAATACGTATAGGAGCCTTAAGATAGCTTATTTATGCTTATAAATCAATGGGACTGTTGTGTAAGTTTTGGGTACACCTTGGAGGCTGGAGGCTGAGTGCCTACAACTGCATATCTCCTAACATTTGATCCCAAAACAAATTTTTAGGACATTTTTTTAAAGCACTGCTCGCAACTTCACCATGATCACCCTGTGTGAGATTTTAGCTTACACATACTATTGCAAAACACTGCCCAAAATAGTGATAAATGAAAGAAGTCTGACATGATCATTAAATAATAAAAAGTAGAAGTCTTATGGAGAATACAGTAGTATATATGATAATATGTCCCAAAGGCCACTAATATACAGTTAGGTCCATATATATTTGGACAGAGACAACATTTTTCTAATTTTGGTTCTAGACATTACCACAATGAATTTTAAACAAAACAATTCAGATGCAGTTGAAGTTCAGACTTTCATCTTTCATTTGAGGGTATCCACATTAAAATTGGATGAAGGGTTTAGGAGTTTCAGCTCCTTAACATGTGCCACCCTGTTTTTAAAGGGACAAAAAGTAATTGGACATTTGACTCCAAGGCTATTTCATGGACAGGTGTGGGCAATCCCTTTGTTATGTCATTCCTAAGTAAGCAGATAAAAGGCCTGGAGTTGATTTGAGGTGTGGTGCTTGCATTTGGAAGGTTTTGCTGTGAAGTAAACATGCGGTCAAACATGCGGTCAAAGGAGCTCTCCATGCAGGTGAAACAAGCCATCCTTAAGCTGCAAAAACAGAAAAAACCCATCCGAGAAATTGCTACAATTTTAGGAGTGGCAAAATCTACAGTTTGGTACATCCTGAGGAAGAAAGAAAGCACTGGTGAACTCATCAATGCAAAAAGACCTTGGCGCCCACGGAAGACAACAGTGGTGGATGATCGCAGAATAATCTCCATGGTGAAGAGAAACTCCTTCACAACAGCCAACCAAGTGAACAACACTCTCCAGGAGGTAGGCGTATCAATATCCAAATCTACCATAAAGAGAAGACTGCATGAAAGTAAATACAGAGGGTTCACTGCACGGTGCAAGCCACTCATAAGCATCAAGAATAAAAAGGCTAGACTGGACTTTGCTAAAAAACATCTAAAAAAGCCACCACAGTTCTGGAAGAACATTGTTTGGACAGATGAAACCAAGATCAACCTCTACCAGAATAATGGAAAGAGAAAAGTATGGCGAAGGCGTGCTACAGCTCATGATCCAAAGCATACCACATCATCTGTAAAACACGGCGGAGGCAGTGTGATGGCTTGGGCATGCATGGCTGCCAGTGGCACTGGGTCACTAGTGTTTATTGATGATGTGACACAGGACAGAAGCAGCCAAATGAATTCTGATGTATTCAGAGCCATACTGTGTGCTCAGATCCAGCCAAATGCAGCCAAACTGATTGGTCGTCATTTCATACTACAGATGGACAATGACCCAAAACATAAAGCCAAAGCAACCCAGGAGTTTATTAAAGCAAAGAAGTGGAATATTCTTGAATGGCCAAGTCAGTCACCTGATCTAATCCCAATTGAGCATGCATTTCACTTGTTAAAGACTAAACTTCAGACAGAAAGGCCCACAAACAAACAGCAACTGAAAACCACCACAGTGAAGGCCTGGTAGAGCATCAAAAAGGAGGAAACACAGCGTCTGGTGATGTCCATGAGTTCAAGACTTCAGGCAGTCATTGCCAACAAAGGGTTTTCAACCAGGTACTAGAAATGAACATTTTATTTACAATTATTTAATCTGTCCAATTACTTTTGGTCCCTTTAAAAGCAGGGTGGCACATGTTAAGGAGCTGAAACTCCTAAACCCTTCATCCAATTTTAATGTGGATACCCTCAAATGAAAGCTGAAAATCTGAACTTCAACTGCATCTGAATTGTTTTGTTTAAAATTCATTGTGGTAATGTCTAGAACCAAGATTAGAAAAATGTTGTCTCTGTCCAAATATATATGGACCTAACTGTACATAAAGAGAGGCAAATACTGTAACTAATGGATGACAAATAAAATAAGAAAGACATCACTAGGTGAGAATTGGAATATTGTCAGACTAAAGAAATCAAACATACAGTAGCATGTCAGCAAAAAGCTAATCTGGCACCACATTTCAAAATACAAACTGAATACATGATTGAATACATCTCTTACACCTGATAACATTCAAAAAAAGAGTATACAACCTTTCTTGTATGGATTTTCAAAGTAAGTGCACTAGCCTCCTTACGTCTAACATATCTATTTATTAATAACCCTGCTGTACTGTTCGGGTCTATTTGACCCCAAAAAAAGTTTGTGAAGCTGCAGATATTTATTATGAGGATCTGCAAATAGTAGTGAGGCAAGTTTGTTTATGGATAGGTGTTGTTATTACGAGTGTTTTTTTTTATTATTTAATTTTTTTTTGTTTGAAATAATGATTGCTACATATGTACTGTTCTGGTCAATATAACCCGATAGTGTTTTATACAGATCTCCTGCCAAATTTTCAGTCACATAAACGATTTATAGTATCATTGTGGATTATCTATTGCATCTACTATTGTTCGATTTCTCCAGTTCTTGCAGGTCCGTGCGCTCCATACAATTGCAAGTTACTGCAGATGGATGGGCTTTGAGTACAGGTCTGTGCAGGTCTGTTTCACTGTAGTATATAAGCTCTTATTGCTGCTACACTGGTTAGTGTTTGTTGCGATTCTATTATTATTATTATTATTATTGTTAATTTATATATTGCTAGTTTATTCCACAACACTGATTTTATCCTGTGAAAGTGGTGAGTGTCCATTATTTCGAAAGTTGGATAAAAATGGGGCGAACACACCCATTGAGTGAAGCTGAATTGTAAAAGCTTGCCAACGCCTCATATTCTGAAGGAGATATCCAAATGAAGAAAATGTCTGAAGACGACGACCACATAAGTAGTGGGGAAAGTGATTGCAAAAATTCTGATTCTGGAGTTGAATTTGATGATGCAATACACCCAGACAACTAGTCAGAAGCAAGCAATTCAGTCTACAAATAAAAATGTCATTTGGAACTTGCAGCCTTCTGCCCAGGCAGGAAAATTGTCCTCTGCTAACATCAGATAATTCTCTAATAAGTAGCCGCTATTAGAGAAGTTTGGAATAAATGAATAGAGATTCTTCCAAAATTATACAATACTGGTGAAAATGTCACTGTGGATGAACAACTTGTGGCATTCCGAGGTAGGTGGCCATACAAACAAGAATCAGGGCATGGAAGTCATTTCAAATTTCAAGAATGGACGAAGAGGACAAAATGTGACATGTGACAACTTTTTTACATCGCACCAACTGGGGCAGCTGTTGCTAAAACGAAAACTTACAATGCTGGGCACTGTAAGAAAAAGCAAGTCTGGACTGCCACAAGGCAATTTACTGGAGATACGTCAGTGGTTTCTTACATTCCCAAAAAAAACAAACAGGTCATTCTGATGAGCACAATGTACCATGACAATGCAGTAAGTAGTCGAGATGACAAAAAGCCGCATATGATATTTCATTATAATTCCACCAAACGGGCAGTTCATACATGAGATCAACTAAGGCTATGTGCCCACGATGCAGAAATGCTCAGGATTTTTTCCTGAGCGTTTCTGCATCTCCCTGGCAGAAAAAAACGCATGCGGATTGTACATGCGGATTGTACATGCGTTTTCCTGCCAGGGAGAAGCGGATGTGAAGCGTTCTTCACTTTCATTTCCGCATGCGGGTTGACAAGCGCTTTCCAATCGATTTTAGCATCACTTGGAACGTGCTTGTCAACTTGGTCACACTATATAAATCCATGGAAACAGCATGGATTTATATAGTGTGACCCGAGAGAATGGTAAAAATAAATAAATAAATATATACTTACCCTCTGATGGCTCCCGCAGTCTTGCTTCACCGTCCCAGCTGCCGGCAGCGGTACACTGAAGGACCTGCCGACGTTAGCGTCGCGTGACCCATCACATGACTATGATGTCAGCGCAGGTCCTTCAGTCCATCGCAAACTGCCAGCAAGCAAGGAGGAGAGCACTGCGGGCCGCCAGAAGGTAAGTATATATTTATTTTTTATTTTATTCTTTTTTTTTACAGTTTCTATGGAATGCGCATCTACATATACAGTGATGCGTAATCCATGTGATCTAATGCAAGTCAATGGCGGCGAAAACGCAGCACTTCCGCAAAATAATTGGTAGTGCTGCGTTTTTTTCAGCAATGATAATCCGCAGCGGAAATTTCCGCAGCATGTGCACAGCACATGTTGATTATCATTGGGGAACATGGCAGGCCTTCTACCAAGCGGTTTTTAAGTGTTTCTGCAGCATTTTTGCCGCTGCGGAAACGCTTAAAAAACGCATTGTGGGCACACAGCCTAATAGTTACATACATAAGCAAACACAAAACCAATCGGTGGCCAGTGGTTTTATTTTATAACATTCTTGATGTGTCTGCCTACAGTGCATTAGTTTTGTGGCGTGAAATAAATCCCAATTGGAAAGCCAACAAACTGCATAAACAAAAACTCTTTCTGGAAGAATTAGGAAAATCTCTTGTTATGCCATCTAATTTAGGAAGGAAAGTAAAACCCCAAAGTGAAGGAGACGTAGCCATAGTAAACTGTATCCAGCAGCAGCTCAACAAAGCAAACCCACGGCCTCCATCAGCACTGGAAAAAGACTAAAACAAATATTACATGTTCTAGTTGTAGTAAATATTTATGTAAAGCACATGTGAGTTATTTCTGTGCAGAACGTAAGAATGCCTGAATATCAGTGAACATGTACAGCCTTTTTCTAAAAAAAATAAAGCAAACTGAAGTTTTGATTTTCATTTATTTTTTACCAACCATGTTCACATACAGTTAAATAATGCAACTGTTACCTTAGAGTAGTTAAATGTCAAAATTAACAGACTTTAATAGGTCGGGTCTTATTGACCCGAACAGTACAAGTGTATAGCCAATACGAACAGCATGGTTAAAGGCATTGATTTTTTGCAAAAAATCACTTTTTCAATTGAATTTCATTGAAAGCTTGCACTGTTAGACTCTGTGTGGAATTTTCTATTATTGGCTGTAGAATGAGTTACCAGAGAATCTGTCAGTGACCTCGTTCCGACTCTTTTTCCTGTCTTTAGTTGAGCTCCTCTCAGTTGATTTATGACCAAAGATTATATCAAAGTTGAATGTGCAGGAATATAAAGAGTCCCTAAAAAACAAATGGTGCAACATGTTTAATGAAACTGAATTGTTGTAATTTAGGTAAAAAAAAATGTCCCGACAGGTGTAAAAAAACTTTAATGTATGCAGTATGTATTGTGAATCTGGTGACCTATTTGCTTAAAGTACAAGAATACAATAATGCAAAATTGATATCTAACATAGGAAAAAGTATACAAAACTCCTTAAAGGGAATCTATCAGCAGGGTTTTGCTATATAATCTGACAGCAGTATGACATAAGGACAGAGATCCTGATTTCAGCGATATTTCACATAGTTTACTGGGTGCAGAAGTTATGATAGAGTAACAGTTTTCTCTGCTGAAGATCAAACAGAGCTCAGTTGTTGAGCTGTGTATAACCCCAACCCCACCACAGCTTTCTGTGTACATTGCAGTGACAGAGAGCTGCTAATCAGTGCTGGGAGTGTGGTTGGACTAGGAGGCACAAGACTAGTTGTCCTGTAGTGATAATCTCCTGCTAATAAAACACTGATTGTATTGAAACAGCAAAACACATCCTAGAAAGTGTCACATCTCTCTAACTATGCTCTCTGCTCCTACATTATGCTGCTCTGAGATTACATAGCAAAAACCTGGTGACAGATTCCCTTTAATGAAATAGAAATGCACAAGATTATCTTGATGAAAGATCTAAATAATTTTTCATGGAAGTAAAATAATTATATGTACAAAAGAAGCGAGTAATTGGAACTAAATGTTCACTATAAATATCCAGATGGGTCCATACTTATCACAAATTCTCATTAGTAACAGTAATAATTAGCTGTAAGCAGAGATATGCATTTGTCACATGCAATGTTAAGGTCCTCATTCCAAGAAACTGTGGGGTAACAAGCCCTCAAGTTATTCTGGTCACAGGTACACAATGCAGGACAAGATGTGTTGGCAATTGACACATAAAATTTTCAAAGCTAAAAGGCAAAACAGATGTAATGGCCCAAGGAAACTAAAAACTAAATAAAAAAATGGACAGAAAACATGTTAGCATATCTTTAGAAATGTATCATCGTGTGCCTCAAAAATCACTCAAATCTCATTAAAGAGAACATGTAATCAGGATTGTATACGTCAAACTAATGCAAAGCTGGTTTAATTCTGTACCTTGCTTGTACAAATGTTTTTGCAGTTTTAGAGAAACATATAGTTGAAACTGTATGCTAATGAGTTGTAAGTGCAGTGGGGTGAGCACTGCACTTACAGATCTCTTTCCTCTCTCTCTATTCCCCTCCTGCTTCCTGCCTCCTATCTCTGACAAGTCACCCATGTTTCAATGACCTGTCAGTCAGAGACAGGAGGCAGGTAGCAGGCAGGCAATAGGGAGAGAGGCAGGAGGCAGGCAGAGTGAGAGCGGCAAAAGAGCTGTAAAAGCAGGGCTCACCTCACTGCACTTAAACTCATTAGCATACAGTTTCAACTATGGATTTCCCTAATACAGCAAAACACATTTGTACAAGCAAGGATTTAATCAGAATTAAAGAGCCTTTACATACATGCCATTAGTTTGTGGTATAAAATCCTGGAGACAGGTTCTCTTTAAGAAGTGCATCTCTGATGGTAAAGTCCCATAAAGTTCTGAGATATACAGAGCCCTAGTGTGGCCCATAGATGTCTATAATTCCGTATCATTAATCTGTTTCTCTGATTAATACAAAATCTATTTCTCACTCATAAAAGTATTGCTTCTATTGAAGAATATGATTGCTATATGAGAACATCAGAACATCGGGTGCCAATTTCTACAGATGGTAAATGGAGAATATATAATATGTTTATATGATGGTGCAGATTTCACAACATCACTAAAGGGAATCTGTCAGCACATTTTTGCTACGTAATCTGAAGACAGCATGAGGTAGGGGTTAAAACACAGATTTCAGCGCTGCCTCTCTTATCAAGCTCCGAGGTTTTTTTCGCTTTCAATGATTGGTTTAGCACCAGGAGCTTATCATTACTCTATCCAGCAGCGGGAGCCTCCTGGTCCGACATGCCCCCTCTGTCTATGAACATCTATAATATAACTAGGGATGTGACCGTCTGTCCGAAGCCTCTTTAGACTGCGCCTGCGCAATGTGCCTGCGCAGTATGGCCCCAGACAGAAGGAACATATCCACATCCCAGAGAGGGATGAGGAGTGTGGCGCCTGAGATCGCGGTATGTGTAGGCACTGAACGCATACCGCAATCTCCAGCACCGTAAGCACATCCC
This sequence comes from Phyllobates terribilis, assembly GCF_046119375.1. Taxonomy (NCBI): domain Eukaryota; kingdom Metazoa; phylum Chordata; class Amphibia; order Anura; family Dendrobatidae; genus Phyllobates; species Phyllobates terribilis. Next base: position 365,564,983 of record NW_027362762.1, on the reverse strand, counting down.
TCTGGCAAAAACACCAATGGATCAAATACTTATTTCCCCCACTGTATAGAGCTTGGTGGAGTCAGGGTTAGCTTTTCAGCTCATTGCTAAATCTAAAAACTCTGTGTGAGAACGTCTGCACCCAGATGAGGTAGCAAAAACCTGGGGAAAAATTCCCTTTAAGAATAGTCGTGACTGATAAGAACAATACAGGAGAGACCAAGAGCAATAGCAGCCAGACAGTTATATTCCAGGCTTCTGACATAAGTATATGTAAAGGAATCAAAAGATAAGCAATTTCCTTCCTCCTCTAGCTTGTTTTTATTTTTTATAGTTGTCCCACTCTGGTTATATTTAGGTATTTTTATATTTAGGTATTTAGGTATTTATTAGTAACCACTAATAAAGTTCAAACAGAGAAACCATACTGTTTTTAACAGCATGCACATAAATGAGCAAAAGTCATTCATCCTGGGAATCAGTAAACCAAAGAAAATCCAACTCCTCATTACTAGATAAATAAGTGAGAAAAAAATATAAAGTTATTTAAAAAATATATAAAACAAAGCAATTAAACTACGCAGAATTTCAAATGACTATCAATCTATTTTATTTTAGAGATATTAACCCAACCTCACGACTGTTTTAAAGAAAAAAACTTATTGGTAACCCAAAGAAAGTAATAGAAATATTATTTCAGTTTCCTACACTAGACTGGAAAAAAATAAATAACATACAGACACTATTGGAGAAGATCCAGTTCATTTTAAAAACAATTGTAGGCGGGTGGACGGACCGTGTAGCTATAGTGCTGCTCATAACAAAAGGAGCCCCCCAGCTCCCCAGTAAATGCAACACAAAAAATGCAAGATAAAATAATATCTAAGAAAAGTGGACCCCAAACACTTTTATTTATATAGCATAACAAACATGGCAGGTACTCTCCCTTTCTGGGTCCAGCACTTGCTCTCCGCTGCTGCTCTGATCTCAGTGTCTTGGCTGTATCAGTAATGTAAATAGCTCATATCACCACTGCAGCCAATCTCTGAGCTCAGTGGCTCTGCCGATGTAGGTGACGTAAGCTTGGTGATTGGCTGCAGCGATGATGTGAGCTATCAACATGACGCCACCATTGCAGCCAAAACACAAGACCAAAGCAGTGGAAGAGAGTCCGTACCTATTCTTTTTATGTTACATAGATAAATCTGTTTGTGGGACACTTTTCTTACAGTCGAAAACCTCTTTAAGCTCAAGATGTGTTAAAATTGATGCAAAGGAAAGGTGGTCAGATGTATTTAGCAACCAATCTAATAGATGTTTTCATTTTCCAAAGAGCTTCTGAAAAATAAAGGCCAGACTAAATAGGTAATCTAATTTTGATTAATCTTCCTTTGTGTGGTGACATTGCTCAATGGTTGGTAATGGCTGTGAGAACTTAATATCTTGAGGCAAATGCTATGTCTACCTCTGCAAGACCTCTTGGTCTTGAACTATATAGTGTATAAATAACCTACCAGAGTATCAGCTGGACCACAAGCAGTGGAGATGAGAAGATTTTTATAAATTCGGTTTTGCCGAAGTTTCCTAAAAAATTTGATTTGTGGGGAATAAATTTGCGTGAATCTCAATATTGTAAAGGTTGTCATTGCGCAAAAAATATATGTGGGAAGAGGAAAGAGAGAGACAGAACCCTACAGACCTTAAGAGCCTACATTCCATAGGAGAGCGAGAGTACTCCACTGACCAAAAGAGCTTACACATTACAGGCAAGCGAGAGAGAAGACCCCGCTGACTATAAGAGCTTATTCTCTACAGGTGAGAAAAGACTCCGCTGACCATAAGAACTTATACTCTACAGGCGAGAAAAAACTCCACTGACCATAAGAGCTTAGTACAGGATAGAGAGATAAATTACCCTGCTGACCATAAGAGCTTACACTTAATAAGCAAGAGAGAAGAAGTGGACTCCATTGACCATAAGAACTTTCACTCTACAGGGGAGAGAGATCGAGAGCAAGAGAGACCGAAGACCCTGTTGATCATAAGAGCATACACTGTACAGAAGAGAGGACCCTGCTGACAATAAGAGATTACACTCTTCAGAAGAGTAATGTGGGAAATGGTGCCAGACAAGATTTTTATTTTTTTTTTGCAAACCACAAATTGAATCTCAAAATGTTCAAATTAGTGTGGAACCGCAAAAATCGGGAAATTCGACTCAACCTCGATCCTCCTCGGATTGATCCACTCATCTCTAATAGGCAGACCTAGGTTCTGACATGAAAATGGACCACAAAAGTCCAGCTGACTTTAAAACCTTAATGCTGCATTCACACACAGTGGCTGCAAACCACAGTGAAACAGCTGTCATTACAACATATTTTACAGGTGAAACATCTGTTTCTTAGCAAATGTAAAGAATCACTGTCATTATTTTTATTCTCTAAAACAGTGTAAATGTTAATGCAGTCTAGTGTATAAATGGGTTAACATACTCATTGATCAACATCTTTTCTGATGTACAGTGATGCTCCAGTCCTCCTCTGAGCCAGATGACGGCGATCACTCTGCACTCTATGTGACCCGGAAGTGGCTTTTACAATATATTTCGTCTTGACACTCCATAGGCTTACACTGTAAAAGTCATTTCCAGCTCACACATAGAACCCAGTGCAAGTTGGCAAGTCGGAAAAGCTGTCACGTGAGGACTGGAGCAGTGCTGGACGCGGGAAGACAGCAGTCAGTGAGTATATTAACACACTGACAATATACTACACTAACATTGACACAGTTTAGGGAATTAAAAAAAATCGTGAGTGTTTCTTTAAAACACCACTCCACCATTTTTTTTATTGCACCATTGGAGTGGTGCTTTAAATGTAATTCCCCAGCCCCCTGTCTCATACTCACCTGCTGCCGCCTTCAACCTTTTCCAGCGTCGCTCCCTGCCGGAAGCACCAGTGTTTCATGGAGCGCGCCGGAGGTGACTTTTCAATACATCTCTATGAGAGCCTTGTTTTGACTTTGTTCTGGCTCTCACAGAGTTGCATTGAGTCTTGTGATGTAACTTCTGAGTTACGGACAGTCGGAAGTTACGGGCACAAGATGGAGCAGCGGGACCGAAGCGGCATTGGTAAAAGGTGAAGCTGTCGGAGGCGAGTATAAAAACAGGGGAAGAGGGCTTACATTTAAATCGCCACTCCAGGTCTGAAAAAAAAAAACACTGGAGTGGTGCTTTAAGTACAGAGGAGCAGTGAAAAGACTGGAGACCATGGGCAACACAGCCTATGGGTTTATTCACTAATAACTAATAAGCTATAATAATGTCCTACAACAAGAATAAAGTTTACACTGGAGGTATAAGCAGATGTACACAAGAATTTTTTTACTGGTTTTATACGGTAATTTTGTATGTAGTTGCATTAAAACATTTGCTGATAGCTTTAGGATTGTAGCTGAAAATAATGTCAGTAAGAGAGGGGAAAATGATAATACAAGACAGTCTGACGGCAGTCGTATTTAACTGGCTCTTAAACAAAGGTTAACTTTTCAGATAAGAGCATTTAACAAAATTATGATAGCATAATGTGTCTATAAAGAGGAGGGCATATGCCAACTTTACATGTTATTTGTAATTTAATGGTATATGATCCTCCTGAGCCTATGTTAATGTTCAGTGTCCTAGACGGATATTATGTGAAGGCTTGTCCATAATTTTCTTCATTCATTTTTCATTCAGCCTCACATCTGTCTCTTTTATACTGCAGAACATAAAACGAATAGGAAAAGAGCTGCACATTTTATCTACCCTAAAGCTTTTCTTTGCAGAATGCAGTTTGGGAAGAATTCAATAATTGGTTTACGTGCTGTTGATTAGATTTTATTTTATTGCATTTTGGATTGTTCTTTCCACGTCATAAACCGAAACAGATGATGTAGACATTGCTGCTTTCTAGGCTGTGCAAACAATATAGCAATAATGGAGACAGAGCAAAAAGTGCACAATGAGCCCGCTCTAAAACAAACATAAGAAATATAGGAAATTATTCAGCATCTGGGAGGCTGAAATACATACAAACATATTTTCACCATTTATCTTGCCTTTGTGGTTGATGGAAAGGAAATCCCATTGAGCATGGACCAAATGCAAGGCATTATTGAAGCATTACCTATGAATGCAAAAGGCTTTATATTTAAAACTTGGCAAAATGTGCTGTATCTTGTAAAAGGGACACAATTATAGAAGTAAAATTATGGAGCGCTTTTTGTAATGTAGCAGTGTGATCTCATTATCTACCAGCTGGAATGCCCAGTGGACTGGAGTAAGTGGCTGGAATTACAATGTCATTCGCACAAGTGATAAGAGAAGAGAAAAGTGCATTAGAAATGGGTAACATTAAATCCTATATCACTACACAATTCAAGAGGTTAACGTGTAGTTCATCTCAGCTGTACCGCAGTGCTTTGGAAAGCATCACGTTCTTTTCTTAATAGGTAAATATGGAATAATCAGCTGAAAAAGACAAATAGAAAACTGTGCCTGTTAAGCAGTCATCAAAGAACTACTTCAATAGGAAAAAGGATATCAATACTAGTGTTAAGCGATATCTTCCGATATCAGGAAATATCGTATCGGATTGGATCGGGCCGATACCCAAAAAGTATCGGATATCGCCGATTCAGATACCGGAAACCAATGCAAGTCAATGGGACACAAATATCGGAATGAAAATAAACCCTTTCTTTCCTTGTAGGTTAATTCTACATGAAGTAAAACAACTAAGAATAATGTAGAATGACATGAAAAGCCGGCAATTCATCAGCGGCATTCACCGGTACCCGACAATTTACAACAGAAAGAATAGAGCTTCACACATAGATTAGGTAGGTAGAACCATGTCAGTCACATATATATGAAGTACTGTGACAGTGTTGCTTACTGTACTTGTCATTTAGTGTAAAGGATTTATTTTAAAAAATATTAGTGTTTTCGTGCACCGTCTCTTTAAGAAAGCCGGCCGGCAATTCAGCATCTGTACCCGACAATTTATAATAGACAGAATAGAGCTTCACACATAGATTAGATAGATAGAAACATGTCAGTCACATATATATGAAGTACTGTGACAGTGTTGCTTACTGTACTTGTCATTTAGTGTAAAGGATTTATTTAAAAAAATATTAGTGTTTTCATGCACCGTCTCTTTAAGAAAGCCGGCCGGCAATTCAGCAGCGGTACCAGACAATTTTTAACAGACAGAAGAGAGCTTCACACATAGATTAGATAGATAGAAACATGTCAGTCACATATATATGAAGTACTGTGACAGTGTTGCTTACTGTACTTGTCATTTAGTGTAAAGGATTTATTTTAAAAAATATTAGTGTTTTCGTGCACCGTCTCTTTAAGAAAGCCGGCCGGCAATTCAGCATCTGTACCCGACAATTTATAATAGACAGAATAGAGCTTCACACATAGATTAGATAGATAGAAACATGTCAGTCACATATATATGAAGTACTGTGACAGTGTTGCTTACTGTACTTGTCATTTAGTGTAAAGGATTTATTTAAAAAAATATTAGTGTTTTCATGCACCGTCTCTTTAAGAAAGCCGGCCGGCAATTCAGCAGCGGTACCAGACAATTTTTAACAGACAGAATAGAGCTTCACACATAGATTAGATAGATAGAAACATGTCAGTCACATATATATGAAGTACTGTGACAGTGTTGCTTACTGTACTTGTCATTTAGTGTAAAGGATTTATTTAAAAAAATATTAGTGTTTTCGTGCACCGTCTCTTTAAGAAAGCCGGCCGGCAATTCAGCATCTGTACCCGACAATTTATAATAGACAGAATAGAGCTTCACACATAGATTAGATAGATAGAAACATGTCAGTCACATATATATGAAGTACTGTGACAGTGTTGCTTACTGTACTTGTCATTTAGTGTAAAGGATTTATTTAAAAAAATAATAGTGTTTTCGTGCACCGTCTCTTTAAAAAAGACGGCCGGCAATTCAGCAGCGGTACCCGACAATTTATAACAGACAGAATAGAGCTTCACACATAGATTAGATAGATAGAAACATGTCAGTCACATATATATGAAGTACTGTGACAGTGTTGCTTACTGTACTTGTCATTTAGTGTAAAGGATTTATTTAAAAAAATATTAGTGTTTTCGTGCACCGTCTCTTTAAGAAAGCCGGCCGGCAATTCAGCATCTGTACCCGACAATTTATAATAGACAGAATAGAGCTTCACACATAGATTAGATAGATAAAAACATGTCAGTCACATATATATGAAGTACTGTGACAGTGTTGCTTACTGTACTTGTCATTTAGTGTAAAGGATTTATTTAAAAAAATAATAGTGTTTTCGTGCACCGTCTCTTTAAAAAAGCCGGCCGGCAATTCAGCAGCGGTACCCGACAATTTATAACAGACAGAATAGAGCTTCACACATAGATTAGATAGATAGAAACATGTCAGTCACATATATATGAAGTACAGTAATAGTGTTGATTACTGTACTTGTCATTTAGTGTTAAAATAAAGGATTTATTTAAAAAAAAAATGGCGTGGGGTTCCCCTTAATTTTAGGCTCTAGCGGAGGTTAAGCAGACAGCTGGGGCAAATGTTTGAAGCCTGGGAAGGGGGTAATACCCACGGAGCTTCCCAGGCTACTAATATCAGCCCCCAGCTGAATACCTAGCCTTTACTAGCTATTAAAATGGGGGAACCCCCCCAAAAAAATAACGTGGGGTCCCCCCTAATTTTATAGCTAGCACAGGCTAGGCAGACAGCTGGGGGCTGATATTAATAGCCCAGGAAGGGTGCCATGAATATTGGCCCCCTCCCAGGCTAGAAACACCAGCCGTCAGCCGCCCCAGAAATGGCGCATCCATAGAATGCGCCAATTCTGGCACTTAGCCTCGCTCTTCCCACTGCCCTGTAGCGGTGGCAGTGGGGTAATAGGGCTGGGGTTGATGTCAGCTTATAATGCCAGCTGACATCAAGCCCAGGTTAGTAATGGAGAGGCGTCTATAAGACACCCCCATTACTAACCCCATAGTCAAAGTTAAAGAAAAACACAAACACCCAGAATAAAGTCCTTTAATTGAAATAAACACACAATTCTTTATTGTTCTAAATTAAACCATACTTACCATCACGCCCATTCCAGCTGAAGCCAACAATCTCCTGCAATAAAAGAAAAATAATAAAGCAACATCATCCTTACTTTTCAATGGTTCCCAGGACAGCTCCAGCTCTGCTACATCGAGATGACAGGCTGGACCGCAGCAGAACGCTGCCATCCAGCCTGTCATCCCGCAGACACTGAGAAGCGCAGGCATGCTTGCGCTCCTCAGTGTCTCTCTGTGACGTCATCCAGATGAGCCGAGTTCATGTCCAATTCATGGAGCCACTGACTGAGGTCACCGGAGTGCATTCAGGCAGCGCAGCTCCGGAGACCTCCTTTACGGCACTGCTGTACCGTGGGAATTTCTCACGATACAGCAGGGCCGTAAAGGAGCTAACCGGAGCAGCGCTGCCTGAACTCCGGTGAACCCTTACGGCCCCGGCATTCTAGCGGCGGCAGCGGTTCAGAGCGGTCACATTCTATGTGGCTGCTCTGAACTGGAGATCTTCGTGGGACACTCGTGGACTACTACGGAGGGGTAAGGATAAGGTTGTGGTTTATTATTTTATATTTTATTACAGGAGATCGATGGCTTCGGGGAATTAGGTGTCTAGGTGAGTATAGGTGTAGTTTTTTATTTTTTACTTTATTTTAGGTGGCGATCGGCGGGGACAGGTAATGTATGAACTAATTTCTTTTAGGTAACCACTGGCCACCAATGACATGTATTTAACATTTATTGGGGACACAGTAGGGCAATTTAAATAGCAGGATCAGGCTGATGGGAACTACTGCTCCCATCGAGCTGATCCTGCTGGCAGGAGTGGACGGGGGACAGACATAGGCCGATGGGAGTAGTAGTGTCACATCGGCCTATGTCTGCCTGCACGCACAGACACCGCGCACACCCGCACAAACATCGCACAGACACCCCGCACACACACCCCGCACACACACCCCACACACATCGCACAGACACCGCACACACCCGCACAAACATCGCACACACACCCCGCACACACACCCCGCACACACACCCCGCACACACACTAATCATGACCGGTCTGATGGTCTGGGAGGTGAGGCTGACCTGTGCGGCCGTGGGAAAGTTCATGTGAGTTCATGCAATGCAGTGAAGCATGAACTCACATGAACCCTCTGAGGGCACCGCGGCGACTTCAAATGAACAGCTGATCGGCATCACCTGATACCTCAGCTGTTCATTTGAAATAACCGGCGGGAAAGCGCAGCACAGAACGGGAAAGCCGGCGGTGAAGTCTTTTCACTGCCGGCTTCCCCGCCCGGGTCCTTCGCTCCTTGGTGCTGCGCTCCCCGCCCGGTCCTAATTTACGATTGGGATTGGAGGTGGCGAGGGGAGCGGAGGATCGGGGTGGGAGGCTGCGGGGAAGCAGTATGGGGCTGTGTGATTGTTTAAAAGCCGGCGGCTTTTTACCGCGCGCCGGCTTTTAAACAATCAGGAGAATTCTCCCCCGCTGGGATGGCATTCTGATGACAGGCTGGATCGCGCTGCCATCCAACTTGTCATCCTTCACAGACACTGCAGAGCGCAGGCATTATGGGAACTTCCGATTCCGGTATCCGATATTGCAAAAGTATCGGAATTAAGTATCGGAATTCCGATACCGCGAATATAGGCCGATACCCGATATTACAGTATCGGAATGCTCAACACTAATCAATACACATTCTAGGTTGGTGAGTTTATCAACATTTTTACTGGCATCTCAATGGTATAAAACCTAACAAAAATACTTTTAAAGATATAAAAAACAGGCAAATGCTGTCTTCACACTAATGTTCTCTGATGTTTTCTATTCCCTTGTTTTACAGAACAATGAAGAGAAGCTTTTCCTTTATTGTTATTATTAATTTAATGGGATTTTTTTTTACAACAATCATTCCATCAGTTAGCTTCTGATACGATCCGTTTCGCACAATTTTGTCTTTGATTTTCTTTGCATTTCATTATTTTTGCAATCCTAACCAAAGCTATCCATTGCCTTTCATTACAATATACTATTCTTTCAGTTTTAATTTGCTACTATCAGATCCGATAAACATGTAAGTGAGGTGTTTCTGTGAATTGAGCTTCTGTCTATGCCTCCATTTATTTATTTATTTATTTCCAATAAAACTTACTGGAAAAAAAAGGTACTGAATAAAACCTAAAATATAATTTTACAGCTGTCTACCAGACACAGCTCTTACTATGGAAAGAAAGACGAGATTGATAAAAGTCATACAAATCAAACATTTTTTGGGAAAACCTCAACAGATTTTTTTAAACATCAATATGGAATTTTACCCAAGCAAGCATTAACCCCTTTACCGCAGTCATTTTCCGTTTTTTTTGCTTTTTTTTTTTCGTTTTTTTTCCCTTTTTACCAACAGCCATAACTTTTTTATTTTTCCGTCAATATAGCCGGATGAGGGCTATAATCCCAGCAGCTGCCACGTAATCCATTGTGGTTCCCACAACGTCCAGCGATTTTCTACTGCAACCTATGGAGTGTCGTTCTGAGAACGACATTTCAAAGGTGAAGTCAGTAACATCATCACCCATAAGACATGACCGCGAGTGAGAACGAGGCTCCATAGGTCACTACCGGTAATGTCTTATGGCGATGATGTTACTGAAGTCATTGCTCGTGATACATGACCACGTGTGATCTATAAAGCGTCGTTCTCAGAATGATGCTCCATAGGTTGCAGGAGAGAAGGGATGTTGTGGGAACCACAATGGATTACGTCGGAGCTGCTGGGATTATTTTTCATTAATAAATGGGTAAACTAGGGAATGTGTGGGGGAGTCTTTAGTCAGTATATGAATATATAATAATTTATCCGCACTATCTCTTATGCCATAAATCCATATAATAAAAACAGCAAATGAGATATCACCCCTGGAATAGTGAATCACATAAAAATAATTTTTAAACCATAAATCCCATTGCGCTAGAATGATAAACGTTTTATGTGCCAGAAAATCACCAGAACTGGTAATTTTCTGGCATATAAAATGTTTATCAATCTAGCGCAATGGGATTTATGTTTTAAGGAGTCTTTATTCAAAAAACTTTTTTTCCTGTGTGTGTCTTTTTATTTTTAAATACGTGGTTTGTAATGATGGTGTCTGATAGACGCCTCTCCATTATTAACCCATGGGCTTGAAGCCAGCTGACATTACACAACTGACATCAACTCCAAAAACGTTTACCCCTGCACCAGGGCAATTTTGAAGAGCCAAGGGTAAGCACCAGAATTGGTGCATCTAATGGATGCACCATTACTGGTGAGGCTGAGGGCTGGTCTTATTAGACTAGGAGGGGGCCAATTTGCATGGACCTTCCCAGCCTATTAATATCAGCACTAGCTGTCTGCTTCACCTTAGCCGGTTTTTAAAAATAGGAGGGCCCCTCACGTCATTTTTTTAGGGTCCCATTTTAAATAACCAGCGAAGGCAAAGCAGACAGTTGGGGGCTGATATTAATAGGCTGGGAAGGTCCATGGATATTGGCCCTTACCAGCTCACAGCACAAGACCAGCTCACAGCTGTGTGCTTTCCCTTGGCAAGTTATTAAAAAATGGGGGGACCTCACATCGTTTTTTTCATTTATTTATTTATTAACAGTTACAGTAAATTACACACGCAAGGAATTGCTCCACTTGGACCTCAGCCTCCTGGGTCAAGATCATTATTTTTTATATTTTTTTTATACAAAGTTATTTTAAGTAATTTCCCTATCCAAATTTGTTTGCAGGGCAATTGTCCTGCTCTTACCCCCATTTTGCTTCCTTTTGCAGCTCTCTAGCCCTTACTATGAACATTTTACAGCACCAAAGTTCAGGTTCCCAATGACTTATATGGGGTTTGGGTTCGGGATCAAGTTCAGGTCAAGTTATTGTACCCGAACTGAACTTTGAACTAAAGTTCGGCTGAACCCAATGAACCTGAACATCCACAAGTCCGACAAACCCTAGTCACAATTTACCAAGACCCATAAAAATTTTATTTTCTGGTCGATGGAGCTGAGTGAGGGCTTGTTTTTTGTGTAATGAACTGATGTTTTTGATGACACATTTTTGATGTAAATGCAACTTTTTTATCACTTTTGAATGCATTTTTTGGCCATTTTGCAGTAAAAAAAAACACAATTCCGGTGATTTGAATACATTTCTCATTATTGTATTTACCATTTGAATTAATTTAATATTTTGATTAATCTGACATTTATAGACATGGAGATAATATATATTATTTGTTTATATTTAATAGGAGTAAAGGGGGTGTTTTCAACATTTATAATTTTTTTCATATTTTTAAAACAACTTTTTCCTTTTAACCAAATTTTTAAGTCGCCACAGGACTTGACTGGTATCTGTGATTGTCTGATTGCTTGTACGGTATTTTGAGTATGAAGTAAAGCTCGTGGTCTCATATGAACTTCAGCAGACCCCCAGCTGTCATATGCAATGCATTGGTACCCCATGATCACATGCCCTGATTTCCTTGCTTGGTGCCACACAGACAATGAACTATTAATCAAGCTGTAGATGCTGGCACTGGGCAGGGAAACAAACTCGGCAGGCAGAGACTCGTTAAGTCTATCATTCCCAGAGCACTTAATATATAAGAAAAAAAGAAGAGGAGAGAGAGTGCGCTATGTGAAGGACCAGATGGGTGAATTATAAAGTGTAGGAGGCCAAATTGGCCATTCGCCTAGAGGGGTTGTGCACCCCTGCACAAGCCTGGTAAGCGCCTTGAGGCTGGAGGACTGGTGCTCTCACCGCGTGCTGAAGACCACCGTCCGTCACTGCTACTTCCACATTCCTGGTCGTGGACCTCGTGACTGGTTGCAGACCCCGTGACTGGAAGCTAGTGGTGCGTCACTGCAGGTCCTCTAAGTTGGAGGTGGCAGCTCTGGTGCTACAGGTCCTCAAAGGGGTTGGATAGGGAGTTGTATAAACAACTATTGAGTGATCAACAGCTGCTCCTGCCGCCAACCCTCAGGGAGGGAATAGAAAAGGATAAAATGAGTAAAAAGCGGTCTATGAAGCGCTAAAATTGATCACCAAGGGGACAATGTTTAGGGCTAAAAAACTTTTAATTAGCCCTCTCCACAATGCGTTTTGATAGCCAAACTATCTTCATCAGGTGGTACACAGAGCACTTAATATGCCACTTCCCTATGATTTAAAATGATATTTACTATGGAATATTGCAACATATAGAAAATAAAATCCAAAGGTGTTGATGGATTAACAGCTCAAATTGATTAACTTTTCAAATGCCCAGTTTATATGTCCTTGCAGTCAAGTTGTACTTTGCTGTTTTAAAGCAAAAAACCTTGGCTACAGTATACCAATTATTGTTTCTCAAACTCAGAGTAGTGAATGTCTGAGATCCAAACCTGTATAACGTGATTAATGTGCCTCTTAGACTTTCCAAGGTCTATGCTTTAATAATTGCTATGGTTAAACTCTTATTGAACTAATATCACTGAACTGAAAACAATGTATTAGAAAAAAAATATTTCACTTTCATTGTCCGATCAATCAAAAAGAATGATTATTTCAATCAGTTTGCTGCATGCCAACATTCTCAGCATACCTGTCCGAATCTAGCTCTAGCAATACATACATACACCAGTAAAATAAGGAATGATAATCTAGATAAGTCCAAAATTTTGAGCTGATTGAATACATCATACAGTTTATTTTCTCCTGGTTAAAAGACAATTTTTCTATTACAAAGCTCCAAATCAACAGCTTCTATCTCATAGCCATGAAGCTAAATAAATCCAAACACCATACAGTCATTATTAAGTGGAGCTTATTGAAGCAACATTTAACCACTTTCTGCCACAGTCAATTTTTGCTTTGGTCTTTTCCTCCACTTCTTTCAAGGACCATTACTTATTTACTTTCTATTGAAATAGTTATATGAGGGCTTAGTTTTAGCTGGATGAGTTGCAGTTTTGAATGACACTGTTCATTTTACCACATAATGTACTGGAAAATGGAAAAAAAATAAAAGGGCACAAAGTGATAAAAAAAGAAGAAAAAAAATGCAATCCCACCACAGTATTTTTGGGTTTGCTTTTCTGGTGTAAAAATGACCTTATTATGTTGGTCAATTTGATAACAGAGACATAACATTTATGTATATCCATATACAGTACAGACCAAAAGTTTAGACACACCTTCTCACTTAAAGATTTTTCTGTATTTTCTTGACTATGAAAATTGTACATTCACACTGAAGGCATCAAAACTATGAATTAACACATGTGGAATTATATACTTAACAAAAAATGTGTTAAACAACTGAAAATATGTCTTATATTCAAGGTTCTTCAAAGTAGCCACCTTTTGCTTTGATGACTGCTTTGCACACTCTTGGCATTCTCTTGATGAGCTTCAAGAGGTAGTCACCGGAAATGGTCTTCCAACAATCTTGAAGGAGTTCCCAGAGATGCTTAGCACTTGTTGGCCCTTTTGCCTCCACTCTGCAGTCCAACTCACCCCAAACCATCTCGATTGGGTTCAGGTCTGGTGACTGTGGAGGCCAGGTCATCTGGCGTAGCACCCCATCACTCTCCTTCTTGGTCAAATAGCCCTTACACAGACTGGAGGAGTGTTTGGGGTTATTGTCCTGTTGAAAAATAAATGATGGTCCAACTAAACACAAACCGGATGGAATAGCATTCCACTGCAAGATGCTGTCGTAGCCATGCTGGTTCAGTATGCCTTCAATTTTGAATAAATCCCCAACAGTATCACCAGCAAAGCACCCCCACAACATCACACCTCCTTCTCCATGCTTCACGGTGGGAACGAGGCATGTAGAGTCCATCCGTTCACCTTTTCTGCGTCGCACAAAGACACGGTGGTTGGAACCAAAGATCTCAAATTTGGACTCATCAGACCAAAGCACAGATTTCCACTGGTCTAATGTCCATTCCTTGTGTTCTTTAGCTCAAACAAGTCTCTTCTGCTTGTTGCCTGTCCTTAGCAGTGGTTTCCTAGCAGCTATTTTACCATGAAGGCCTGCTGCACGAAGTCTCCTCTTAACAGTTGTTGACGAGATGTGTCTGCTGCTAGAATTCAGTGTGGCATTGACCTGGTCTCTAATCTGAACTGCTGTTAACCTGCGATTTCTGAGGCTGGTGACTCCGATAAACTTATCCTCAGAAGCAGAGGTGACTCTTGGTCTTCCTTTCCTGGGGCGGTCCTCATGTGAGCCAGTTTCTTTGTATCGCTTGATGGTTTTTGCAACTGCACTTGGGGAGACTTTCAAAGTTGCCCTATTTTTCGGTACTGACTGACCTTCATTTCTTAAAGTAATGATGGCCACTCGATTTTCTTTACTTAGCTGCTTTTTTCTTGCCATAATACAAATTCTAACAGTCTATTCAGTAGGACTATCAGCTGTGTATCCACCAGACTTCTGTACAACACAACTGATGGTCCCAACCCCATTTATAAGGCAAGAAATCCCACTTATTAAACCTGACAGGGCACACCTGTGAAGTGAAAACCATTTCCGGTGACTACCTCTTGAAGCTCATCAAGAGAATGCCAAGAGTGTGCAAAGCAGTCATCAAAGCAAAAGGTGGCTACTTTGAAGAACCTAGAATATAAGACATATTTTCAGTTGTTTCACACTTTTTTGTTAAGTATATAATTCCACATGTGTTAATTCATAGTTTTGATGCCTTCAGTGTGAATGTACAATTTTCAGAGTCATGCAAATACAGAAAAATCTTCAAATGAGAAGGTGTGTCCAAACTTTTGGTCTGTACTGTATATATGTATATTTTATGTAATAAATAAAATTGCAAATTTGTAAACAAAATCAATTTGGTATGTAATTCTCTGTTAATTGTGCTCTGTGACAGCGTCTTGTTTTTGCGTGGCAAGCTGCCATTTTGTAGAATTTTGAGGTACATACGCATTAATCACTTTTTATTACATTTTTTAGGGAGGTAAAGTAACTAGAAAACCACAATTTTGATGCTTTGATTTTTTTGTCTTTTCAACATTTACAGTTGAAGTTAATTAATTTCTTATGTTAATAAGTCAATCTTTTATGCAGAGGGCTATACCAAATATGCGTATTTTTAATGTCTTAATTTTCAAAAGGATAAAAAGGGGGAGGGGGTTCTTCAAATTTTTATGCATCCTTCAGTGGAATTTGATGGACATGTATCTTTTTAAACTAACTATATAACTATATTTAAAAAAACTTTTCTTTTCTTTGCTTCATTTTTTGTCTTCTTAGTGGACTTGAAACTGTCATTGTTTAATTTATTGTTTTATGTACTGGATTCATACTGTATTTCAGTAGAAAGTCAAATGTATGTTTTCCTTATAATGCCCAGTGCAAACATATTAACCTTATGCAGGCCTCTAACTGCCATCGGAATCCCACCATTACATTGCAGAGGAGGTGGTCGAAGGGTGGTAGTGCACATCTGAAGCAGCAATCACACTATTTAAATGCTGTTGTGTTGTTAGTTATTGACTGCGGCATTTAAGTAATTGATAGGAAAATATAAATTTGACTTTCTACTGCGATACAGTAGTACTGCAATATGTAGACCAAGCAATCAAACAATTGCAGCTTCAAGTCCCCTAAGAGCAAGTTCCAGTCGCTTAAATTATAGACAGATGCCGGGTGAATAAAACACAGTTCCTGAAAACAATCCAAACAGTGGAACCCAACATTTAACATACATGTAGCACACGAAAGGTGTTTTAAGGAATTACAATATTACTTGCCTAAAGGAAGGGTAGGGGGATGACTCTATGTTCGTTTCTCAATAAGCTGCTTGAAAGGGGTGCAACTGTAATGTCAGCAGTGCAGCTTCTTCTATGTTTACATTGCTCCTTCTACTTGCACACAGTATGATTAGTAGCAGCTGAGCTGGAAATTCAAAAGGATGGAATGATGCTGTAAATATCCAGTGCAGACGTTACTAAGTGTATGATGTATACCTTAACTTCAGCCAAGCACTTGATAGAGTAGCTCATGCTATCCTTATTGAAAAAATTAAGTATGGGATTGACAAGGCTACGGTTAGGTAGATTCATAACTGGCTCAGTGATTATACTCAAAGAGTGGTAATAAGTGGTTGCACATCCAATTGGAAGAGTGTTTCAAGTGGGGTACCACAAGGCCCCAGTGTTGTTCAAAGTTTTATAAATGATCTAAATAAGGGCACTGAAGGTAAAAGAATCAAATTTGCAGACGATGCAAAGCTAGGAGGGACGGCTAACACTAGAGACGACAGAGAAAGGATTCAGAAGGATCTAGATGAGTTTGAACAATGGGTGGCGACTAATAGAATGATATTTAACAGGGAGAAATACAAGACTCTACATCTGGGCAAGAAAAAAGAAAATTACAGCTACAGAATGGGAGGAATAGAACTTAACAATAGCATGTGTGAAAAGACTTGGGTATACTAATAGATCACAGACTGCACATGAGTCAACAGTGTGAAGCAGCAGCAAAAAAGGCAAACACAGTTCTGGGACGTATTAAGAGAAACATTGTATCTAGATCATGTGAAGAAATTTCCCCCCTCTATTCCTCCGTGATCAGACCTCATCTGGAATACTGTGTCCAGTTCTGGGCACCAGATTTTAAAAAAAGATAACGAAAAACTGGAGCAAGTTCAGAGAAGAGCTACCAGGATGGTGAGCGGACTGCAAACTATGTCCTACGAGGAACGGTTAAAGGAGCTGTCTACAAATATCTGAAGGATTGTCACAGTATAGACGGATCATCCTTATTCTCATTTGCACATGGAAACACAAGAAGCAATGGAATGAAACTGAAAGGGATAAGATACAGATTAGATATTATAAAAACTTTTTGACAGTGAGGGTGATTAATGAGTGGAACAGGCTGACACAAGAGATGGTGAATTCTTGTTCAATAGATTTAAATAGCAGGATAGGAAATAATTTCTGCACTCTCCAAAATACGACACATGAATGGTTGTCCTGAAGAAGGAGTCAGTGGACTCTGAAACACGTTGACAATAAGGCTGTGTGCCCACGATGCGGATTTAATGCATTTCCGCTTCGGCATTTTCGCCTCGAAAACGCATTAAAAACGCTTGTTAAGTTGTCTGCCATGTTTCCCAACATGTGCTGTGCACATGCTGCAGAAATTTCCGATTATCATTGCGGAAAAATCCACAGCACGACCATTTATTGTGCATAATCGCGGCAAAATCGCCGCCATTGACTTGCATTGAACAGCGTAACATCCGCGTGTATACATGTATGCATGCGGATGTTATGCGGTTCAATGCGCGGATGGTACCCGGGTCTGGAGAAGAGTAGACTCTCCTCCAAATCCGGGTATCATTATTAAAAAACGAATTAAAACGTAAAAAAAAAAAAACATTATACTTACCTCTCCGGCGGCCCCCGGTCTCCTCTCCTGTGGCATCCTCTGTCCTCGGCGTACCGCGGTGTTCTGAAAGGACCTGCGGTGAAGTCATTTAGTCATGTGATGGTCACGCGACATAAAACACATATCAGAAGTTCAAAATCAGACATTTTTCCATTTCATTTTGAAAAAATGAACTCGTTTAGAAATTGATGGTTGCAACACATCTCAAAAAAGTTTGAAAAGGGTTAACAAAAGGTTCGAAAAATAAGCAGTGCTAATGAAAAACAGCAAAACAAAGTCACATTACTGTGTATAAAAAGCATTAGGCACAGTCTTTCAGAGACAAAGATGTTCAGAGATTCAACAATTGTGAACAACTGTGTCTAAAAATTGTGGAACAATTTCAGAAAAATGTTTTTCACAAATCATTCTATGGGCTCAGAAAAACTTCCAGAAATCATTGTCTTTGAATACAGTTCGCCTTGCAATCCACAAGTGCAAGTTACAGCTCTATCATATAAGGAAGAACCCATATATCAACAGAATCAAGGAATATTGCAATCTTTTCTGGTCCAAACTTCAAATAAAAAAGATTGTGAAAAAATAGAAAACTATTCTGTGGTCAGATGAATAGAAATATCACATTTTTTATGGAAATCACGGATGCCATGACTGGCAGACTCAATAGGGGAGGGGCCATTCAGCTTGTTATCAGCACATAGTGCCAAAGCCTCCATCTCTGATGGTATGGGGTTGCATTAATGCCTATAGCATTGGCAGCTTACACTTCTTGAAAGGCACTATCCATGCTGAGAAGTAAATATAGGTTTTAGAATAACATGTGCCCCAACCCAGACATCTATTTCAGGGAAGGCTTTAATTATTTTATCAAGTCACTGCTAAACCATATACTGTGTCCATAAGAACAGCATGGCTTCACAGAAGAAGAGTTCGGTTGATAAACCAGTAGCTTACAGTCCTGACCTTTCACCAAGAGAAAACATCTGCCAATGTAAAGATCCTTTCCAAGATGGTGGGTAAACAAATTTGTTTCAAGCATGTCTAGCTCATTCAAAGTCACTTGTGGCAAGTAACAGGTGTGGGCAATATGAAAATCATACCTTGGGGTTGTTTTGCTGCCTCTGGCCCTGGGTGTCTTGACTATGAAGCACCCAGAAATTGATGGAAACAAAGTGCTGGAGAGTTCTGAAGTGGCCAACAACGAGTTCAGGTCTAAATCCCATTAAACACCTCTGCAGTGATCTTAAAATTGCTGTTGGGAGAAGGCACCCTTCAAATGAGAAACCTGGAGCAGTTTGCAAAAGAACAGTGGTTCAAAATTCCAGTTCGGAGGTGCAAGAAGCTTGTTGATGGTTATAGGAAGCGATTGATTACAGTTATTTATTACAAAGGATGTGCAACCAAATATTAAGTTGAGGATGCAAACAATTTTGCCCAGTCCATTTTTGAGGTGTATTTTGAGGTGTATTGTGAAAATATGTCCAATTTGCCTTTTTTTTTCCATTTTTTTTTTTGTGCTGTTCCAATACACACGAACAAAAAAAAACGTGTATATGAAAACGTGTGTAATTGCAATAATTTTCTGGGAGAAATACTTCATTTTCTGGAACAATTCCAAGAGTGCCAACACTTTCGGCTATGACTGTATACATATAGTCCTGTATAGACTGTATAGTCCTGTATAGACTGTATATACAGTACAGACCAAAAGTTTGGACACACCTTCTCATTTAAAGATTTTTCTGTATTTTCCTGACTGTGAAAATTGTACATTCACACTGAAGGCATCAAAACTATAAATGAACACATGTGGAATTATATACTTAACAAAAAACTGAAAATATCTCTATTATTCTTGGTTCTTCAAAGTAGCCACCATTTGCTTTGATGACTGCTTTGCACACTCTTGGCATTCTCTTGATGAGCTTCAAGAGGTAGTCACCGGAAATGGTTTTCACTTCACAGGTGTGCCCTGTCAGGTTTAATAAGTGGGATTTCTTGCCTTATAAATGGGGTTGGGACCATCGGTTGTGTTGTGCAGAAGTCTGGTGGATACACAGCTGATACTCCTACTGAATAGACTGTTAGAATTTGTATTATGGCAATAAAAAAGCAGCTAAGTAAAGAAAAACGAGTGGCCATCATTACTTTAAGAAATGAAGGTCAGTCAGTCCAAAAAATTGGGCAAACTTTGAAAGTGTCCCCAAGTGCAGTTGCAAAAACCATCAAGCGCTACAAAGAAACTGGCTCACATGAGGACTGCCCCAGGAAAGGAAGACCAAGAGTCACCTCTGCTTCTGAGGATAAGTTTTTCCGAGTCACCAGCCTCAGAAATCACAGGTTAACAGCAGCTCAGATTAGAGACCAGGTCAATGCCACACAGAGTTCTAGCAGCAGACACATCTCTACAACAACTGTTAAGAGGAGACTTTGTGCAGCAGGCCTTCATGGTAAAATAGCTGCTAGGAAACCACTTGTAAGGACAGGCAACAAGAAGAAGAGACTTGTTTGGGCTAAAGAACACAAGGAATGGAAATCTGTGCTTTGGTCTGATGAGTCCAAATTTGAGATCTTTGGTTCCAACCACCGTGTCTTTGTGCAACACAGAAAAGGTGAACGGATGGACTCTACATGCCTGGTTCCCACCGTGAAGCATGGAGGAGGAGGTGTGATGGTGTGGGGGTGCTTTGCTGGTGACACTGTTGGGATTTATTCAAAATTGAAGGCATATTGAACCAGTATGGCTACCACAGCATCTTGCAGTGGCATGCTATTCCATCCGGTTTGCGTTTAGTTGGACCATCATTTATTTTTCAACAGGACAATGACCCCAAACACATCTCCAGGCTGTGTAAGGGCTATTTGACCAAGAGGGAGAGTGATGGGGTACTAAACCAGATGACCTGGCCTCCACAGTCACCAGACCTGAACCCAATCGAGATGGTTTGGGGTGAGCTGGACCGCAGAGTGAAGGCAAAAGGGCCAACAAGTGCTAAGCATCTCTGGGAACTCTTTTAAGATTGATGGAAGACCATTTCTGGTGACTACCTCTTGAAGCTCATCAAGAGAATGCCAAGAGTGTGTAAAGCAGTCATCAAAGCAAAAGGCGGCTACTTTGAAGAACCTAGAATATAAGACATATTTTCAGTTGTTTCACACTTTTTTGTTAACTATATAATTCCACATGTGTTAATTCATAGTTTTGATGCCTTCAGTGTGAATGTACAATTTTCATAGTCATGAAAATACAGAATAATCTTTAAATGAGAAGGTGTGTCCAAACTTTTGGTCTGTACTGTATACAGTTAGGTCCATATATATTTGGACAGAGACAACATTTTTCTAATTTTGTTTCTAGACATTACCACAATGAATTTTAAACAAAACAATTCAGATGCAGTTGAAGTTCAGACTTTCAGCTTTCATTTGAGTGTATCCACATTAAAATTGGATGAAGGGTTTAGGAGATTCAGCTCCTTAACATGTGCCACCCTGTTTTTAATGGGACCAAAAGTAATTGGACAATTGACTCCAAGGCTATTTCATGGACAAGTGTGGGCAATCCCTTCATTATGTCATTCTCAATTAAGCAGATAAAAGGCCTGGAGTTGATTTGAGGTGTGGTGCTTGCATTTGGAAGGTTTTGCTGTGAAGTAAACATTCGGTCAAAGGAGCTCTCCATGCAGGTGAAACAAGCCATCCTTAAGCTGCAAAAACAGAAAAAACCCATCCGAAAAATTGCTACAATATTAGGAGTGGCAAAATCTACAGTTTGGTACATCCTGAGAAAGAAAGAAAGCACTGGTGAACACATCAATGCAAAAAGACCTGGGCGCCCACGAAAGACAACAGTGGTGGATGATCGCAGAATAATCTCCATGGTGAAGAGAAACCCCTTCACAACAGCCAACCAAGTGAACAACACTCTCCAGGAGGTAGGCGTATCAATATCCAAATCTACCATAAAGAGAAGACTGCATGAAAGTGAATACAGTAGGTTCACTACACGGTGCAAGCAACTCATAAGCATCAAGAATAACAAGGCTAGACTGGACTTTGCTAAAAAACATCTAAAAAAGCCAGCACAGTTCTGGAAGAACATTCTTTGGACAGATGAAACCAAGATCAACTACTACCAGAATGATGGAAAGAGAAAAGTATGGCGAAGGCGTGGTACAGCTCATGATCCAAAGCATACCACATCATCTGTAAAACACGGCAGAGGCAGTGTGATGGCTTGGGCATGCATGGCTGCCAGTGGCATAGGGTCACTAGTGTTTATTGATGATGTGACACAGGATAGAAGCAGCCGAATGAATTCTGATGTATTCTGAGCCATACTGTGTGCTCAGATCCAGCCAAATGCAGCCAAACTGATTGGTCGTCGTTTCATACTACAGATGGACAATGACCCAAAACATAAAGCCAAAGCAACCCAGGAGTTTATTAAAGCAAAGAAGTGGAATATTCTTGAATGGCCAAGTCAGTCACCTGATCTCAACCCAATTGAGCATGCATTTCACTTGTTAAAGACTAAACTTCAGACAGAAAGGCCCACAAACAAACAGCAACTGAAAACCACCACAGTGAAGGCCTGGCAGAGCATCAAAAAGGAGGAAACATAGCGTCTGGTGATGTCCATGAGTTCAAGACTTCAGGCAGTCATTGCCAACAAAAGGTTTTCAACCAAGTACTAGAAATGAACATTTTATTTACAATTATTTAATCTGTCCAATTACTTTTTTTCCCTTTAAAAACAGGGTGGCACATGTTAAGGAGCTGAAACTCCTAAACCGTTCATCCAATTTTAATGTGGATACCCTCAAATGAAAGCTGAAAGTCTGAACTTCAATTTCATCTGAATTGTTTTGTTTAAAATTCATTGTAGTAATGTCTAGAACCAAAATTAGAAAAATGTTGTCTCTGTCCAAATATATATGGACCTAACTGTATATAGAAAGTCCTGAAGGCTTTCCTGTAATGCACTACAGCAATCAGTTCACATACTCTAACCAAGCCAAGCAGATGAATGGAGGGACGACACAGCACATATAAATAATAAGGTCCAGACAGGGAATGCTATTTTACAACTGTTTACTATTTGGAGCTCAGAGGACACAGCATAAGGATAGAAAAAGGCCTAATGCGATTGTGGTGTATTATTTCAGTGCTGATGTACCAGATTGAAAATGGGTGTGATAATCTCAGTCCGTGAATACTTATCCAAAAATTCAAATGATAAAAGGAACTGATGTAGCTGTATAGTCACTTTGTATGTTTATATATTAATTTACCTTTGATATTTTGAAGTTACAGCACCTTAATAGCTGCATTATTTTTTTCATTTTTCACATAATGCAAGCAAGGATTTATAATAAACCCTCAATTGCTAATTATGCAACTAAAACCACTGAAAGTGAGTGCCATTCCTGCATTTTGAGATGTGCATGCAAGTTTTTTTTGTTTTTAAGAGAAATCTCCATAATCCTGAAACATAAACACAACTGTTCACCTACCAAAGTGTATGCATTGGTTAAAATAATTTTTTAGAACACTTCATTACTCTAATATTCTATATTGGATGCAGACACACGCTACCTGAATACAGCAGCCAGCTGCAGGTGTTTGCCTTTCGGACGAGATGTTACCTAGATATTCGGGTCTCTTTATATTTTGTAAAAGCACCTACCTATGGTTTTTTTCACCTTTAGTTAAATGGTCTCTTTTTATTTTTTTAATGTTTTAATCTTGAATTTTTGTCTAATTTATATACCATACATTTCAATGTCATGGCACAGCTACACCAGCCACACATTTCCCGGTAACCCACTGTGTTTCTCATTGATAGACTACTGTTTCAGCCAGGGGCTACCATTATTGGCCTAAACAGCCACACATCTCCTCGCCTGTCTTGTCCTAACTGTCTATCATGCGGCCCATGCCGCATCCACTTCTCAGCCACGCGTTTCCTGGCTAACAACTGTGCTTTATAGTGCTAGACAATACTACAGATGCTTAGAAATTCACTCTTTTGGGGGTACACTAGCATTAAACATCTCAGAAAGCAGTGCTATGGTGTATTACTAGTGCTAGTATTTTGTCTCTGTTTAATCATTTTGTGATTAGCAAAGCAGTTTCGACCCCCCCCAAAAAAAGAGATAATTTTTCAATCCTAGTTGAGAAACAATAACTTATTCAAGTTCAAAAAAGAACAACTGTTTTGTCATCCTCATTAAAGGTATAAATCTTGGACGGTTTGTGGCAAACTATCGCTTTTTGTTTAGTGAATTGCTAAACTGTTGATACTTCCCAAACAGGGATCAGTACTGCATCCAACTGTATGAAAATGCCACTTATACTTCCGCAGGCACCACTTGTGTATAATAAACAGCAGTAAGGCAGGCAATAGCCCCCAAACAGGGATAATTTGTGGAACGTTAATACAATATAAGTAGCCTAGCCTACAAAGCATGAAACTGCTGTGTGTGGTAAATAGGATGCTGGCTACAACCGCTTACCATCCGTTTTCCTGTAGCCCTAGTTGAGGTCTCTTGGACATTATAAAGGCTTTGCCTGCCTTATAGAGTTCAAAGCAAGTTCAATAGACTCCAAGGGGAACAATGAGTGTTATACACACATTTTCAGGCAATTAGAGATTCTCTAGTTATGGGAGAATTCGGCAAAGTCGGCAAATTCGAATTTCAAAAGATTTGTTCATCTCTAATATGAATAATAAACCGAAGTGCAGCCAGAAGACATACATAACAAAATAAAGATAACAGAATAGAAAAATAATAATTACAATAATCACATGCCACAAATGTTAATTTATAAAAAGGAAAACATATCAAGGAAATAAGGCTCAATTTTGAGGCTCAAAACAAACATCTGGTCCCTGAACAGACTATAAAGGCCGTAGCTGCACAACTAAAAACATCACCACAGATTTAACTCCCTAAAAGGACGTCAACGGGTTTCTCATACCTCCTGTGGAACAAAAGGGGAGGCCGCAACACACTGAAAACAAGGGACGAGGAAAGTATGAAGTAAAATACGAAAACCCAGGGTGAGAAACTAAAACATGTTCATATTGGGTAGTAAGGAAAAAATAAGGAAAACCCAAAATAAAAGGACAAGTAACCTCCCAGAAACTTAACAGTGAAAAAAGAAAAGGTGCTGGGAAGGAAAGAAAACAGACTCATTGCCTGAATACAACTGAAGTTTACCAAACAAGGTAAACCCCTTAGCTGAAGGGCTGGAACTCCTGAACACACATCCATCAAGAAGTCTAGCCCGTAAGGAAGTGCAGTGAAGGGTGAACATATGAAACCCCACTCAGCATGTTTCGGCAAACAAAACAAGAAAAAGAGAAAAACCTGGAGAGGAGCAAACCAAGAAGGAAAAATAAAGATAATAGAAACCATCAGCATTTGAACAAGGCAGAAAGGGCAATAGCTCAGCAGATAGAGGAACCGACGATGCAGCAACAGGTCACCGGACCAAATCCCCAAACGAGCCATGACTCTGTCATGAGGATTTTTGTACCTTAAACTAATTCCATGTATATAGAGGTGCTTTCTCAGGGATCAAGTCCATAACTTAACTGTAGAGACCTGTTTCAACATTATTCTCAAAATATATTGTTACAATTCTATGAAAATTAGCTAAAAGTACTTTGGGGTGGAACAATACACTGCAGCTTTCCTGCCTTTACTTTTCCTCTTGCCTCTTATGTCTGACAGGTCACTTTTGTTTCAATGACCTGCCTCCCCTGAGTTCTCAAGTGCCATAAGTGCCTGGTGCAGAACATGCGCAGTAAAGTCCTCATGATGTTGCTAGAACCAAAGTATTGATCTGTGTATACATTGTCCCCATCTGAGGAGATGAGCAGCATGCAAATATGCAGCATTGAAGAAATGTCAGCATCAGTTAAAGTAAGAATGACCTCACTGGTAGACAGTGGGCAGGGAATGTGGCAGGAGGGCAGGAGAGCTGTAATTTCAAAGCGCACTTGCAAAGCGCACTTGTAAAGCAGTCACTTTATGGACTGGTGAGCTGTGAAGTCAGTGAGGAAGGCTGTGAGGAAAGCACAGAATAAGAACCTGTAATATGTATATAATAGTAAATGTCACGAAAATATTGTCTTCAATAGGGATGAACGAACCCGAACTGTAAAGTTCGGGGTTCATACCAGATACCTAGTGTTCGTTGTTGAAGTCCGAACATGGACTTCTCCCTGAAATATGTGTTACTGTTTGGAGTTCGGATGCCTAATAAAGCTTGTTGAAAGGCTGCAGCACAGCCAATCAAAATGCTTTTAAGCTGTGGGCACTACCGGAGCCATCACAGCCATGACAAGTATTGGCATGGATGTAAATTGGGGGCGCCATCCGTGACTCAGCCTGTATAACCACCGGATAACAGGTGACAATGCTGCTCGAGTGAGGGACAGTGTAGAATAAATAAATAAATGAAAATAATAATGTGGGTTCCCCCCTATTTTTAATAACCAGCCAAGGGAAAGCAGACAGCTGTGAGCTGGTCTTATTATGCTGGGAAGGGGCTAATATCCATGGACCTTCCCAGCCTATTAATATCAGTCCCCAGCTATCTGCTTTGCCTTTGCTTGTTATTAAAAATGGGGAGACCTCCCAAAAAATGACATGGAATACCCCCTTTTTTTAATAATCAGCTGAGGCAAAGCAGATATCTGGGGGATGATATGAATAGGCTGGGAAGGGGCATGGATATTGGCCCCTTCCCAGTCTAATAAGACTGGCCTTCAGCCTCCCTAGAAATGGCACACCCATTAGATGCACCAATTCTGGTGCTTAGCCTCAGCTTTTCCCGATTGCCCTGGTGTGGTGGCAATTGAGGTAATGGGATTGTGGAGTTGATGTCATCAGCTGGCGCTGACATCAAGTCTACAGTTTAGTAATGGAGAGGCATCCATCAGACACTCCCATTACTAACCCAGTAGCCAAAAGAAATAAACAAACCTAAAAAAAATCTTCATTTAAAAAAAAATTCCTCAGCAATTTCCCTCTTTCACCCATTTATTAAGAAAATAAAAACACGGGTCCGCCATAGTCCAAATAGAGGTCTTACAATGATCCTCATTTACATCTTCCAGGACTGGAACACCAGGCACTGCTGGGTCTCACGTTGTACTCCACCAGGTATCATGGAGTACAGCGTGAGAGCCGGAGTGATGAGCGGTGACATGACAGCGAGGCTCCATAGGTCACTCTCGGTCATGTCTCACGGGCGACGACATTACTGACATCATCAGCCGTGAAACATGAGCACGAGTGACCTATGCAGCAGCCTTGAGAACAAGGCTGCTTAGGTCACTTGCGGTCATGTCCCCTCTCATCATTCCGGTTCTCACGCTGTACTCCGCGAGACCCAGCAGAATAGAGCGTGAGACCCATTCTCTAAATGCACCAGGGCAATTAGGAAGAGCCAAGGCTAAGCACCAGGATTGGTGCATCTAATTTCTGGGGCGGCTAAGGGCTGGTCTTATTAGGCTGGGAAGGGGCCAATATCCATGGACCTTACCAGCCTATTAATGTCAGTCCCCAGCTGTCTGCTTTGCCTTAGCTGGTTATTAACCCTTTTACCCCCGAAGGTGGTTTGCATGTTAATGATCAGGCCAATTTCTACAATTATGACCACTGTCACTTTATGCGATAATAACTCTGGAACACTTCAACGGATCCCACTGATTCTGAGATTGTTTTTTCATGACAAATTGTACTTCATGACAGTGAGAAAAAATTTATTTGATATGACTTGCGTTTATTTGTGAAAAAATCAGAAATTTGGTGAAAATTTTGAAAATTTCGCAATTTTCAAAATTTTCATTTTCATGCCCTTAAATCAGAGAGATATGTCACACAAAATAGTTCATAAATAACATTTCCTGCATGTCTACTTTACATCAAATTTTTTTTGTTAGGCAGTTATAAGGGTTAAATGTTGACCAGCGATTTCTCATTTTTCCAACAAAATTAACAAAACCATTTTTTTAGGGACCACATCACATTTGAAGTGACTTTGAGGGGCCTTTATGACAGAAAACACCCAAAAGTGACACCATTCAAAAAACTTTACGCTCAAAGTGCTCAAAACCACATTTAATAAGTTTCTTAACCCTTCAGGTGCTTCACAGGAATTTTTGGAATGTGGAAGAAAAAAATGAATATGTAACTTTTTTCACAAGAATGTTACTTTAGACCCAATTTTTTTTTATTTTTGCAATGGTAATAGGATAAAATGGACCCCAAAATTTGTTGTGCAATTTATCCTGAGCATGCAAATAACCCATATGTGAGGCAAAACCACTGTTTGGGCACATGGCAGGGTTCGGAAGGGAAAGAGCGCCATTTGACTTTTTCAATGTAAAGTTTGCTTGAATAATTAGCGGATGCCATGTTGCGTTTGGGGAGCCCCTGATGTGCCTAAACAGTGGAAACCCCCCACAAGTGACACCATTTTGGAAACTAGGCCCCTCAGGAAACTTATCTAGATTTTTGGTGAGCACCCTTAACCCCCAGGTGCTTCACAGAAGTTTATAACCTACAGCCGTGAAAATAAAAAAATCAAACTTTTTCCACAAAAGTGATATTTTAGCCCCAAATTTTTTATTTTCACAAGGGTAAGAGGAGAAAATGGACATCAAAAACTGTTCTGCAATTTCATCTGAGTACGCCGATACCCCATATGTGGGGAAAATACCATTTGGGCGCACGGCAGGGTTCAGAAGAGAAGGAGTACTGTGTGACTTTTAGAACGCAAAATTGGCTGGAATCAAGAGCGGGCACCATGTCGCGTTTGGAGAGTCCCTGATGTACCTAAACAGTGGAAACCCCCCACAAGTGACCCCATTTTGGAAACTAGACCCCTCAAGGATTTTATCAAGGGGTATAATGAACAATTTTTGAACCCAGAGGCACGACACAGTATTTGATAACATTAAGTAATCATATTGAATAAGTTATCATTAGTCTGGAGAACAAGTGCTCGCTACTTGAGTTTGTATTGGGTACTTGGGTATGCACCATGTATTGCGGGTGCTCAAGTGACATGCTCGAATCCCCGCCCCGCATGTTTCACAGTTGTTAGACACCCAAAAAAAAACATGCGGGGATCGCTCGTGCATGGCAGGCAGGCAATTTCTGCGAGTTTTTTTTGGCTGTATAACAGCCGCAAAACATATGGGGTGGAGCATATCTGTCGAGCACCCGCGATACTCGGTGCATACCCGAGCAATCGATGCAAACTCAAGTAACGAGCACTTGCGCTCAACACTAGTTGCCATATCGTCATCATTTTTTTCTTTAGTTTTGAAAAAATCCCAACACAACCCTAACCCCAACCCTAATACAACCCCAACCCTAACACAACCCCAACCCTAGCACAACCCCAACCCTAACACAACCCCAACATTAGCACAACCCTAACCCTAGCACAACCCTATCCTTAGTACAACCCTAACCCTAGCACAACCCTAACCCTAGCACAACCCCAACCCTAGCACAACCCTAACCATAGCACATTCCTAACCCTAGTACAACCCTAACCCTAGCACAACCCTAACCCTAGCACAACTCTAACCCTAACCCTAGCACAACGCTAACCCTAGCACAACTCTAACTCTAGCACAACCCTAACCCTAGCACAACCTTAACTGTAGCACAACCCGGGTTGGTACGATTACAGCGATACAATATTCATATCGGGTTTTTATGTTTGGCAGCTGTCAAACACTAAAAGATGCTTTTTTTTGCAAAGAATAGTTTTTGCAATAATTTTTCCGTATTTCGGCTGACAGAGTCATGTCAGGGCTTGTTTTTTGCAGGAAAGGTTGACGTTTTTCTTGGTACCATTTTCCGGCATGTGACTTTTTTTATTGCTTTCTATTTCGATTTTTGGGAGACAGTATAAACAAAAACCAACAATTCAGGAATTGATTTTTGGTTTTTTTTTATGCCGTTCCGCATGTGGTAAAATTGATAAGGTATCTTTATTCTTCAGGTCAGTACATTTACAGCGGAATCACATTTATATCTTTTTTTATGTTTCGGCGCTTTTACACAATAAAAACTATTTTATAGAAAAAATATTTTTTTGCATCGCTTTATTCTGAGAGCAATAACGTTTTTATTTTTCGGCTGATGCAGCTGCAGGGTGGCTTATTTTTTGCGGGACAATATGACCCTTTTATTGGTACCATTTTCAAGGCAAATAACATTTTTTAATTGCTTTCTATTCCAATTTTTGGAAGGTAGAATAAATAAAAACCAACAATTCAGGAATTGTTTTTCTGTTTTTTTTTATGCCGTTCTGCATGTGGTAAAATTGATAAGGCAGTTTTATTCTTCGGGTCAGTACGTTTACAGTGATACTAGAATTATATAGGTTTTTCATGTTTTGGTGCTTTTACACAATAAAAACTATTTTATAGAAGAAAAAAAAATTTTTTGTATCGCTTTATTCTGAGAGCTATAAAATTTGTAATTTTTGGCTGATGAAGCTGTATGGCAGCTTATTTTTTACAGGACAAGATGATGTTTTCAGTAGTACCATTTTTATTTACATTCATCTTTTTTATCACGTTTTATTCCACTTTTTGTTTGGCGGTATGATGATAAAGCATCGTTTTTTTGCTTTGTTTTTTATTTTTTTACCATGTTCACTAAAGGGGTAAACTAGTGGGATAGTTTTATAGGTCAGGTCGTTCCGGACGTGGCGATACCAAATACGTGTATTTTTATTGGTTTGTATTTTTTGGTTTGTTTTTTTTCATAATAATATTTATTTATGGGTACAGTATATTTTTATTTTTTTTGGATTATTTTTTCATTTTTTTAATATTTTTACAATTTTTTTTCTTCACTTTCTTACACTTTTTTTTACTTTTACACTTTGTCCCACTACGGGACTTTCATTTTTTGCAGGCTGATCGCTTGCACAGCATAGGGATGCAGCAGCATCCTTATGCTATGCAGGCTGTGAGCCCCTGCAGACACAAGTTAGGTAGAACGTGCACTGAGCACGATCTACCTAACTTGCTAATGCCTGGTGACCCGTCATCATAACATCGGGTCACCATGGCAACGATTGGGACCCAGCACACACAGCACGGGACCCCGGATGCAAGGTAAGAGGGGCGCTCTTACCGTTGCCTACCATGGAAATGCTGCGATTGACTTCGATCGCAGCATTTCGGATGTTAATGTGCCGGGAGCAATGCGGGACCGCTCCTGGCACATAATACTGGGTATCAGCTGTAAGAATCAGCTGACACCTGGCGGCGATCGCCCCACACAGCTTCTGTATGGGCGTGATCACATTGTGCGTAATTGTACGTCCCTGGTCCAGGGCACAGGAAAGTACTATTACTGACAATGTCAGTAAGGGGTTAAAAAAAGTGGGAACCCCACATCATTTTTTAGGGGATAATTTTTAATAACAAGCCAAGGGAAAGCAGACAGCTAGGGGCTAATATTAATAGGCTGGGAAGGTCCATGGATATTGGCCCTTTCCCAGCATAATAAGACCAGCTCACAGCTGTCTGCTTTCCCTAGGCCTGTTATTAAAAATAGGGTGGACCCCACGTTTTTTTCTTTTATTTATTTATTAACAAGTACAGTAAAATACACACACAAGGCACTGCCTCACTCCTCCACTTGGACCTCTGCCACCTGGTTAAAGATTATTATTTCTCTATCCACATTTGTTTGCATGGGCAATTGTCCTGCCCTTATCCCCATTTTGCGTCCTTTTTCAGCTCCTTAGCCCTTACTAGGTCCATTTTACAGCACCAAAGTTCGGATCCCTATTGACTTATTTGGGGTTCAGGGTCAAGTTTGGATGAAGTTCTGGTACCCAAACCAAACTTTGGACTAAAGTTCAGCCGAACCCGATGAACTCAAACTTCCACGCATCCGCTCATCCCTAGTCTTCAATATATCTGAGTAAAGATAAAGTGGCCAACCGCACTACCTCATTCTGCAGCCAGTAAAATACAGTGTAATACTAACAGTTCAACATTTTTTATGAAACCCAATTGCAAAAATTATTTTTAGCTCTAATTGCATGCATTTAGGTAAGAAAAAAATGTCTGTATCCTATTAGTATTCTGACAGATGTCAGTGTTTATTAGGAGTATACATTTTGTGAACTAAGGGCCCGATAAGGAGGAAAAGAGTGGCACATCCCCCAAAAAACTGAATCTTCTTTATTGCAGTAGGTATAAAAATGGATTAAAAACCTTTTGATAGCCTCATGATATCCATGAAAGACTGACAACTAAGAGATAGAAAACACAGACGCATCTTCACTAACTCCACATTCTGAGGAAGCCAAAACTTAAAAAAAAAGGATATGTGTAGGGATTTTCTTGCCCCTCACAGGGATTTTGTCTATTCACCTAATTATTTACTTCATTCCCCTGGACTGGTAATTATTTAATTTGTAGTTTTTTTCATTATTGGTACTGTGAACTCTGATACTGAGTTATTTCTTAAATACACATTAATGTATTTCCAGTTTATCATACCTTATTTGTGGTCATATTTTTTTGTAATATAATTGCTTATGTTCCCTGTGAGGGGGTCTAGTGTCGCATTATTTTAGCCTAGAGTGTTTTTCTTCTTACCACATTGTTTTGTGCGAGTTTTAATTGGCTTTAATTTGCATGCAATTGGTGTTTTTCGTATATAAAGTATTTCTTATAGGACATTTAATAGAAATGTTAATTTTATTTTCTGGGATGTGCCTTTTTCTAGTATACGTTCTTTTTTATTTTTCCAATGATTATTATACTTTACTATGAATTGGGCACTCCCCTTTATTATTGTGGTGCCCGCTTCCTTCAAACTAATTGTGACTGACATGTTTCCGGCATAACAATAATGCTCCTAACTCAAAGTTTATTAGGAGTAGTACGGATTATTAGGAGTATACATTTTGTGAACTAATGGCCTGGATACATTATTGCATTTTCGCCTGTTTGTCAATTTTTTTGGTGTTTTGTGCTTTTATTTTTGCTTGTGCTAAATTCATCTTTCTATTCCCATCTTTTTTAACTCTATTTTATGTGTTCATCTCTATTTTTATTTTGTTTCTTTCTTTTTTTAAGTTGTGTGGTAGATCGGCTCATTTGGTTGCACAGAGAGGTATACAGGAACACTGTCTCTTTAAATCTTATGCTGGGTTTATTAAGGGTGCTGCATAAACTACCGCAATGTTAGCAAAAACAAACACAGCTTTCTCGGCCTAACATGAAAAGCAAAACATAATGTATATCACAGTCCATATTGCTACGGGAAACCACCCGCTTCAGGAACAAACAACCCAAGGTTTAGCTTTCCTTCACATGACAAAACAGCTCAGAGCTTTCACCTCCAGGCCCTCCCCACACACAAATGCTCTAAAAGGCTTGGAGTTTATCCTCTGACCTCCTTCCTCTCTACAGGTGTTTAATCATCCTAGCACTCAATATGGCTGATTTACCCCTTATTCCTTCATGTGCTGGAACCTTTTTCCTATGTTTAATTACTGGAGCTAACACATTTTCCCTCCAGTACTTTGCCAGTGACTTTGTCACAGTTGAAACATTTTTCAGAAATGTCATCTGATCCCTCTTTGGAGTGATTTTATGTATACCAGAAATGTTTGAGCATTTATTAGGAAATGTAGGAAAACATGTACATTTTTGCTTTAAATGTTATAAAAATTGTTAAAAATATAAAAGAAACACAGTTTTTTACTTTTTTTGGGCAAAATTCATGAACCATGTGCCTCATTTTGATTTATCGGGCCTAATGTCTTAAACTTATTTTGGATTTTATCCAATCTAAGTTGTGTTGCACCTCATGGTCGACTCCATCTAATTGTGGAGATTACATTGTGCATGCATGTATGTTGGCGTATTTGTGTGTGTGTGTGTTACTAAACTATAAATTGTTTACAGCTTCTACAGTAGAAATCAGATGTCAATGTCATACAAATTAAATTAATTTACTGGACAACATTCAAGGACACTAACAGTAAATGCTGTTTTGTTATACTATTGATTCCTACAGACACACATTTCAGGGTAGTAAAAATCTGTTGACTGCAGTTATCAGCTGATTTTACAAATAATGGAAGCAGAATTGGCATTGCTGTTTCACTTCAATTTAACGAATGTTAAAGAATGGTTTAAATTGAATTATAGGTCTTAGTGGTAAGCTGTGATAGACTAAATATAAAAAATATACAATTATACTGCCGATCGCTGTTGATAACCACCATTATCAATCACTGACATCAGCAGTTAACCCCTTCACCCCCAGACGATTTTCTATTTTTCGTTTTCATTTTTTTCCTACCCTTTTTCCAAGAGCCATAACTTTTTTTATATTTCTTTAAAAATAGCCATATGAGGGCTTATTCTTTTTGCAGGAAGAGTTGTACTTTTGAATGACACAATTTTCCAGTACATCACAGTGTACTGGAAAATGAGAAAGAAAATCCAAGTGCAGTGAAATTGCAAAAAAAGTGCAATTCCACAATTGTTTTTTGGGTTTTTTACTTACCATGTTCACTATATGGTAAAACTGACCTGGTTATTATTTGTGTACATCATAAACAACAAATAACTTTTTCTAAATTAAGCTTGTTGCAATTGTATATATTTGCAGCATGATCACTAGTGTTGAGCCACCCCCGTAGTGTTCGAGTTCGGTTCGGTTCGTCGAACACCCGTGTGTTCGCCGAACTGTTCGTCGAACTGTTCGTCGAACACCGTTAAAACCAATGGCAGGCAAACAAAAACACATAGAAAACACCTTCAAAGGTGTCCAAAAGCTGACAAACTGCTCAGAAGACATAACTAACACATGGAAAAGTGACAAGTACATATAGTCATGCGAAAATAAAAGAGGTGGAGGAGTAAAAGGAGGGGGAGACACAGATATAGGCATGTCATGCCCTTCTAAAATCCAAAAAGTGAGAAGCCGACACGGCCAGTCCGCTCCTGCCCGTGCCACCTCCGTGTGGCCGGGTTTCTGCCAGAGCCGCGGTGAACCCTGATGGCCAGCCCCCCTCTCCCAATACTGGTGCCTGTCCGCTGGTGGGTCGAGCGAGCCCCCCTGTGGTGGAGGCAGCTGTAAGCTTTTTAATTTAAATTGTCTCTCTAATTTGAATGAATACACTTTAAATCCATTTACAAGGATCTATTGGAGGGCAAGTCTCATGCCAGCAGCCGCGGTAATTCCAGCTCCAGTAGCGTCCACTAAAGCTGCTGCAGTTAAAAAGCTTTTATAAGGATCGAGCTCGGCTGTCCACCGCAAGGCATCCTACTGCCAGTCCCAGCCCCTATGCCTTGGGGTGCCTCCTGATGCTCTTCACTAAGTATCCCATGGTCCCGAAGCATTTCCTTTGAAAAAATTAAGTGTCTAAACTACAGGTGGTGTAGCTTGCTTAACAGCCGGGATAATCCGCTGACTAGCAGACACTGCTACTAGGCACAAAGTATTTCCTGGGCTAGATGCAGTTAAAAATTTGTAATTAGATACTCTCGTTGGATGCTGAGAAAGCATTCCATAGAGTCTCCTGGCACGCCATATATGATTCTCTTAAAAAGCTTGGGGTAGGGGTCTAGGGGACCCTTTTATAGCCAAAATCACGGCCCTGTATCGCAATACGTCACCTAGGCTGAAGATAAATGGAACTGTAGCACCCTGAGGGCTCGGTTGCTACAGACGTATTGCACCTCACCCAGAGGTGTGATATCTCACTCTCAGGTAAGGATGGAGTGTGGATCAGGACCCGACACCTGCATGCATTACACCACATTGCCGTGGGGCAGGGCGACCAATATGTCCCTGAGATGGGCATGACAGTCCCTGTCCCTGGCTGGAGTGGGGGGAGGGAACACTGAGGAAGGGGAACCCTGTAGTGCAGGAGCAGGGAGGAAGCAGTTCCTGGGTGCATTGAGAAGGGAGTATAAAAGGTGGGCACCATCTTAGTTCAGTGCAGAGAAGTCTGAGCAGAAGTGGCAGGGAGCAGGGGCTCTGCATGAGCTCTGCTCCGGAGGCGGGCCTAGTAACAGAGGCCCAGGCCTGGAAGAGGGAGAAGGAAGGAAGAGGAGTGGAGAAGGCTCCAGGAACGAGGAATGAAGGGATCCCAGGGGTGCGGACGGGCGAGTCGCCACCGCACGCCCGAATCCACCTGCGTGGAGGGGTCAGGCCAAAGGGGGAGACCGGTCCCCGAAACTAGTGGAGGCAGGAAACGACCCTCAGCTAGAAACCGGAGGCTCTGACATTTTATGTGGCGCAGCCCCTCGCTACACCCGCTAGGAAGGCACCACATAGGGTCAGGGAAACTGGCGCCAAGTTTACCAAGAGGAGGCCCGAGGCAGCCGGACAGAAGTGTTGGTAAGAAAGGCCAGACAAAGGACACACAAAGGGGGTCCTGTGAAGTGCTCCAAAGTTATCTGGGAGTTGTCTGAGCCCCTCACCTGGTGAGCACAGTACGACGTGGGCAGCCGTTACCTGCAGACGTGGTCTGGATAATAAGAACTGTGAGTAAAGGCCCTGGACTGCATCACTGACTCTGTGTCGTTACTGCTGCTGCCCTGCACCATCACCCCCATCCTCCGCATACACTGCCCTGAGGCTATACTCCTCCCGTGGGGAGTTATGCTACGCTCTGCTGCACCCACAACACCAGCCTCAGCGGTCTGCCCTGTAGCGGCGGTTCACTCTGACCGCAATCCACGGGTGGCGTAGTCAGACATTTAAACATCAAAACCACATAAATAGTTCCGCCACTGGTTTGACCGCCCTGAGCCACGGAACCGGGTCGCCGCCACGAAGACTACAACCACCAGCATCCACCAAAAAGGGTCCGGCTCCGGGTGTCCCAAGGCCCAGGGGGTGCGTCAGAACATTTTCATCACCTTTCACAATCACCAATGGGACAAGGAAGGGATGTCCTCTGTCCCCTCTCTTATACATCCTAGTGACGGAGCACCTGCTCTCATCAATTCGCCATAACCTCAATATTAGGTGGATTGAGGTGGGAGGCACCGAGTACAAGTGCTCTCTATTTGCTGATGATGTCCTAGTATATATCACTCAATCACATATATCCATCCCTGCTGTTATGGCTGAAATAGATCACTTTGTTACATGGTAAAATTTTAAAATCAATGCAGCGAAGTCTGAGGCCCTCGATGTCTCCCTCCCCAAATCCATATAGGATTCCATCCAGTCCAACTTTCCCTTTGCCTGGCCCTCACAGGGTATCAAATACTTAGGAATTCCTATTCATAGAGACCTCTCCCATCTATGTTATCTTAATTTTGGGCCCTTTATTGAACAATTCCATACAGACCACGGTTGGCAAGTTAGAACTGTAAGATTCACTACGTGAACCACTGGTGTTTTGTGGAAAAGCACATGTACACTGCGTTCCAAATTATTATGCAAAAAGTGTTTAGGAGTGATAAGGGAAGAATTTGTTTGTTTGTCAGTTAAACTCATTGATGGTGATGTGTGTCAGGGCTCTTCATATCACTGTAAGCAATTGCAGACACCTGTGCTAATTAGTTTGGCAGGTGTGTCCAATGAAAGGCAAGACTACTTAAGAAGGCTCTCTCACATTATTAAGCAGCCTACATTTTCTGCCAAAATGGGAAAGAAAAAGGATGTGTCGGCTGCTGAGAAGCAACAAATTGTGGAGTGTTTAGGTCAAGGCATGACTACAATCAACATTGTGCGATGATCAGGATGAAGTGTCTTGGCAATCAAGAAGTATGTAGCTGATTCACAGTACACACGTGTGCGTGCTGATAAGGGCAAATTGAGGACTCTTTCCTACAGGCAATTACGTCAGGTTGAAAGAGCAGCGGCAAAAAAGCCTTGTCATAGCAGCAGACAAGTTTTTGAAGCTGCTTGTGCCTCCAACGTCCCCCGAACAACAAGATGCAGGGTCCTTCAGAGGTTTGCAGCTGTGCATACGCCATCCTGTCGACCTCCTCTATCCACTTCACACAAGCAGAAACGGCTCCAGTGGGCCAAACATTACATGAAGACTGATTTCAAAACTGTTTTGTTCACGGATGAGTGCCGTGCAGCGCTCGATGGTCCAGATGGATGGAGTGGAGGATGGCTGGTTGATGGACACCCCACGCAAACACGGCTACAGCGCCAACAAGGAGGAGGTGGAGTAATGTTTTGGGCTGGAATCATGGGGAGAGAGATTGTCGGCCCCTTTAGGATCCCTGAAGGCGCTAAAGATGAACTCCATAATGTATGTGGATTTTCTCAAACAGCACTTCCTGCCATGGTTCAAGAAGAAGAACCGTGTATTTCACAGCAAGATCATTTTTCTGCATGATAATGCACCATCTCATGCTGCACATAAAACATCTGCATCTCTGGCTGATATGGGCATAAAAGGGGACAAACTTATGGTGTGACCCCCATGCTCCCCTGACCTCTACCCCATTCAGAACCTTTGGAGCATCATTAAAAGGAGTGTCTATGATGGCGGGAGGCAGTTCACATCTAAGCAACAGCTCTGGGAGGGTATTCTGTCCTCATGCAAAACAATTGAAGCAGAAACCATCCAAAACCTGACAAATTCAATGGACGAGAGAGTTCAGAAGCTCCTTTCAAACAAGGGGTCCTATGTGAAAATGTAACATCACCTAGAATAAAGTTTTGAGTTGAAAACTGTTTGATTTCAGTTTCTAACAACCTGCTAATGCTTATAATTTCAAAAATGACCATTTTTTTGGTCTTTATTAAAATGAAAAGGTTGATCGAAAAGTTTGGGGGATCTAAGAGTGTGGCAACCCAGTAGTCATGATTACTTTGAATTCTGACAATATGAGGGTCATGCTGCAGGTAGTGCAGCAAGAAGGCACTTATGTGTCTTGCGCATCTCGGAGCCCCAAAATTATTTTCCGGGCTAGATGCAGCTAAAAATTATTTTTAATTTTAAATCTGGTGGAGCTTATTATAGATGGCCTAAAAGGATCAGTGCTGCACACTGCTACAAAGCCCAAATTATTTTCCAGTCAAGATACAGATAAACATGATTAGTAATTTGAAAGCTTAAAACGGTTGGTAGGGTGATTTTAACCAATCATCAAGCTTTTACTCTCCCCAGGATGACACAGGGGTAGAAAAGTCGTTTCGGATCCATGATTTGTTCATCTTTATGAACGTGAGTCTGTCTACATTATCAGTGGAGAGCCGCGTGTGCTTATCTGTCAGCACACCACCAGCAGCGCTGAACACACGTTCAGACAGAACGCTGGCTGCGGGGCATGACAAGATCTCCAAGGCGTAAGTGGCTAGCTCCGGCCATTTATCCAGATTGGAAGCCCAAAAAGAGCAAGGGTCCAGTGACACAGTCGTGGCTTCAATGTTTACTTGGAGATACTCCTGCACCATCGTCTCTAGGCGTTGACTATGTGTCAGACTTCTTGTCTCCTGTGGCCTTGCAAAGGATGGGCTAAAAAAGTGGTGAAATGATTCCGCAAAATTGATGTTACCAGCAGATACTGTGGTTCTGTTACGGTTTGAGTGCTGAACACTTGACGGTCCCACG
Source organism: Phyllobates terribilis (assembly GCF_046119375.1). Classification (NCBI taxonomy): domain Eukaryota; kingdom Metazoa; phylum Chordata; class Amphibia; order Anura; family Dendrobatidae; genus Phyllobates; species Phyllobates terribilis. The sequence continues at coordinate 365,525,778 of NW_027362762.1, read as the reverse complement.
GTTGGCAAGTTGGAACTGTGAGATTCACTACGTGCACCACTGGTGTTTTGTGGAAAAGCACATGTAAGATTCTGCAACAGTCTCTGCTGATACTCCTGCATGCGTGCATCCCTTTCTATGGCAGAAATAATTTCGGCAAATTTACTTTTGTACCGGGGATCTAACAGTGTGGCAACCCAGTAGTCAGGATTATTTCTAATTCTCACAATTCGAGGGTCATGTTGCAGGTAGTGCAGCAAGAAGGCACTCATGTGTGTTGCGCATCCAGGAGCACCAAGTCCCTGTTGTGTTGGTGGCGAGGTAACAATCATGCTTCCTTCCTCTGTCCTCTCCCCCCAACCTCGCACAACAGAAATGTGATCAAGGTCTCCCTCATCTGATGAGTCTTCCATCAGTTCGTCCTCCACTTCTTCCTGGGCTCCTGCACCTTCCTCACTAGTTTGGCTGCTACCATGCGCCCTGGTAAAACCATCTCCCCTACCCTCACATGCCTGCCGCCTTGGTGCTGCCGACCGTCTGGACCTTGCAGATGTTAGCCCTTCCGCATACAACTCCTCCTCCTCTACTTCCTCCACCTCCTCTTGTGCCACCACCTGACTCCGAATTCTGTTTAACATGTGCTCCAGCATGTAAATCACCGGAATAGTCATGCTGATAATGGCATCATCAGCACTAAACATCTTCGTCGCCATTTCAAAACTGTGCAGAAGGGTGCTTAACATGTGCTCCAGCATGTAAATCACCGGAATAGTCATGCTGATAATGGCATCATCAGCACTAAACATCTTCGTCGCCATTTCAAAACTGTGCAGAAGGGTGCATAGGTCCCTGATCTGAGACCACTCCTCCAGCGTGATTTGCCCCACCTCTGGATCTCGTTGGCCCAGGCTATACGTCAGAACGTATTGCACCAGGGCTTGTCGGTGCTGCCACAGTCGCTGCAACATGTGCAGAGTTGAATTCCACCGGGTAGGCACATCGCATTTTAGCCGGTGAAGTGGCAGGCCCAACGACTTCTGTAGAGATGTAAGTCGCTGAGCTGCGGGATGCGAACGGCGGAAGTGAGCACACAGCGACCGTGCCCTCTGCAGAAGGCCATCTAGTCTGGGATAGTGGACTAAAAATTGCTGGACAACCAGGTTCAACACGTGAGCCATACAAGGCACGTGTGTGACATTGCCCCGGCGAAGGGCCGCACCCAGGTTTGCAGCATTGTCGCACACGGCCTTCCCTGGTTTCAGGTCCAGTGGAGACAGCCATTCATGAAATTGGTTCTCCAGAGCTGACCACAACTCCTCAGCTGTGTGACTCACATTTCCCAGACATTTCAAAGTAAAAACCGCCTGATGACGTTGAGCCCTACTGCCAGCATAGTAAGGAGGTGTGCAGGATCCCTTCTGCGCAGTTAGAAAGCTTGTGGCATGACCAGACAGGCTTTGGGTGCAGGTGGAAGACCGAGAGGAGGTTGAGGAGGCAGAAGCAGTGGAGGAACTTTGACATAAAGAGGATTGACGCACAACTCGTGGGGACGGCAAGACTTGGACAGCAGCCCCTTGTCCTGCTGTCACCATAGTTACCCAGTGCCCAGTCAGCGACATGTAACGCCCCTGTCCATGCCTACTCGTCCAAGTGTCTGTGGTGAAATGCACCCTGTCACACACAGAGTTTCTCAAAGAAGCGGTGATGTTGTGTGCGACATGCTGGTGGAGCGCAGGCACACCTTTCTTTGAGAAGTAGTGCCGACTGGGCATCTGGTACTGGGGCACTGCGACGGACATAAGGTCTCGAAAATCCTCTGTGTCCACCAGGCGGAAAGGCAGCATTTCTGTAGCCAAGAGCTTGCAGATGGTGAAATTCAACCTCTTAGCTTTCTCATGGCTAGGAGGAAATGGTCTTTTACTTGTCCACATCTGAGGGACCGAGGGCTGGCTATTGTGCTTAGACGGAGTTGATAAGGGTGTCCCCGGCAAACTGCCGGTCTGTGAGGAAGATGCAGGCGGACATGTTAGGTTGTCTTGATCCAAAGGTGGTGCTATCGATGTCGGACAGAGCTCAACACCAGCTGGTGTTACCACCTTCAAAGAAAATGATGACCTGCCAATCACGCTGGCTGTTGCGGGTAAAGAGGTGGCAGGTCTGCGCCCCAAAACAGGTGTGACTGCTGTCCCCCCAGTCACAGAGGATGAAGAGGCCGCGGATGCACAAGATATGGCAGACGGTGGTTGGCCCGGCCGGCTAGGCCGCATTGTAGCACACTCAGCTTCCCACTGCAACTTATGCTTCATGTCCATGTGCCGGTTCATGCATGAAGTACTCAAACTATGTATTTTTTGGCCTCTACTTAGCTTTTGCTGACAAATGTTACAGATAACACGAGTTGGGTCATCTTTATCGATCTGAAAAAATGCCCAGGCTATGCAAGGCTTAGCACCCATTCGACCTGAAGAGCCACCACGACTTGTGGTGAGAGGCAGAGTTGTGTTTGAGGATGCAGTTGTTGACGTGCTTCCAGTACTACGTCTCTGTCCAGGAAGGCGCAACCTGACCTCGTCGTCACTAGCATCTTCCTCCACCTCCTCTGCTGACCTCATCTCTTGGCTGACTGTGGGTTGACAGTAAGTGGGATCTCCAACCTCATTATCATCACCCTGTGTGTTATCACACCAGTCGTCCTCAGAGCCAACCTGTTCCTGCCCTGACAAAAAACTAAAGTTGTCGCTCCAATCAGGTATTTGAGTCTTATCATCGTCTTCCTCATTGTCTCCACCAACAGGAGTTACAGTTTGGGAATGAGGGTCTACATTATGGTCAGAACCTTCTGCGTCTGGTCCTGGATCCGACTCATAAAGATTCTGGGCATCAGTGCAGATCATTTCCTCGTCTGGATTCACAGAAGCGCTGGAGTCGACCTCTGATTCCCAGGCTATAGTATGAGTAAACAGCTCTGCAGACTCAACCATCTGTTCTACCTCATACTCAGACGGGCAGCTGGAGATTTGGGAGCTGTGAGAAAGCAAGTGCGATTTGGGTGACACCTTTGAGGACTGGAGTATTTGTGATGTTGAAGTTGATGTGGAGGAGAGTCCACTTAAAGGAGCACTTGATATCCGTTGAAGCACCTGCTGTTTTTGTGCCTCATCTGGAATTTGTAGCGATTGGCGTGGCCGTAAGAAAGGGATCTTATCACATTGTCCGCTAAAAGAAGTAGACATTTTAGTTTGGCTGGAAGATGGTCTTTCTTCTGCAGATGTTACTGTTGCTTTAACACCTACCCCACGGACACAACCTTTTTTCCCCTTCCCAACACGCCTATTCCCCTTTCCACCAGCAGCAGGCCTTTTTCCACTCATTTTGGTGGTTAACTAATTCACAACTCTGGAGTTGTTTGCACAAAAAAACAATGGATGGTAACCGAGCAGAGCTGAGTGGCCAAACTGTGGTATTAGGCCAAAACTATTGGCTGGGTTAGATGCAGAAAAAAATTATATTCAATTTGCAACCTGATGGAGGTCAGTATAGATGGACTAATACAACAAGTCCCACACACAGCTAGAAGCCCAATATTTTTTCAGAGGTAGATGCAGAAAAAAATATATTCAGTTTGCAACCTGATGGAGGTCTGTATAGATGGATTAATAGAACAAGACCCACACACAGCTAGAAGCCCAATATTTTTTCAGAGGTAGATGCTGAAAAAAATATATTCAGTTTGCAACCTGATGGAGGTCAGTATAGATGGACTAATACAACAAGTCCCACACACAGCTAGAAGCCCAAATATTTTTTCAGAGGTACTGTAGATGCAGATAAAAATTATTTTTAATTTGCAACCTGATGGAGGTCAGTATAGATGGACTAACAGAGAAAGTCCCACACACTGCTAGAAGGCCAAATATTTTTTCAGAGCTAGATGCATACAAAAAATTATTTTGAATTTGCAACCTGATGGAGGTCAGTATAGGTGGACTAATAGAACAAGTGCCACACACTGCTAGAAGGCCAAATATTTTTTCAGAGCTAGATGCAAAAAAAATTATATTCAGTTTGCAACCTGATGGAGGTCTGTATAGATGGATTAATAGAACAAGACCCACACACAGCTAGAAGCCCAATATTTTTTCAGAGGTAGATGCAGAAAAAAATATATTCAGTTTGCAACCTGATGGAGGTCAGTATAGATGGACTAATACAACAAGTCCCACACACAGCTAGAAGCCTAATATTTTTTCAGAGGTAGATGCAGAAAAAAATATATTCAGTTTGCAACCTGATGGAGGTCAGTATAGATGGAATAATACAACAAGTCCCACACACAGCTAGAAGCCCAAATATTTTTTCAGAGGTACTGTAGATGCAGATAAAAATTATTTTTAATTTGCAACCTGATGGAGGTCAGTATAGATGGACTAATAGAGAAAGTCCGACACACTACTAGAAGGCCAAATATTTTTTCAGAGCTAGATGCAGAAAAAAATTATATTCAGTTTGCAACCTGATGGAGGTCAGTATAGATGGATTAATAGAACAAGACCCACACACAGCTAGAAGCCCAATATTTTTTCAGAGGTAGATGCAGAAAAAAATATATTCAGTTTGCAACCTGATGGAGGTCAGTATAGATGGACTAACAGAGAAAGTCCCACACACTACTAGAAGGCCAAATATTTTTTCAGAGCTAGATGCAGAAAAAAATTATATTCAGTTTGCAACCTGATGGAGGTCTGTATAGATGAATTAATAGAACAAGACCCACACACAGCTAGAAGCCCAATATTTTTTGGAGGTAGATGCAGAAAAAAATATATTCAGTTTGCAACCTGATGGAGGTCAGTATAGATGGACTAATACAACAAGTCCCACACACAGCTAGAAGCCCAATATTTTTTCAGAGGTAGATGCAGAAAAAAATATATTCAGTTTGCAACCTGATGGAGGTCAGTATAGGTGGACTAATAGAACAAGTCCCACACACTGCTAGAAGGCCAAATATTTTTTCAGAGCTAGATGCAGAAAAAAATTAGATTCAGTTTGCAACCTGATGGAGGTCAGTATAGATGGACTAATAGAATGATGCTATGCCCAAAAGATTTTACTTCACTAGATGCAGTAAAAAAATTGGTATTCTATACACAGGTGGTATATCTTGCAACACAGATAGGCTACTCCACTGACTAACACACTCTGCAATAGGCCAAAAAGGATTAGCTTTGCTAGATTCAGCCAAATGCTGTGAAAAAAACTTGCACAGCACTGGCACAGACCTGCCTGGCAAAAACTGATAGGAACTGATGTAACCTAGTCCTGAAAAGGACTCCAATTACAATTAGTCTTTACTCCCACAACCTATCTATTTAAGAGCACAGACCTGCCTGATAAAAGTCGTAGGAAATGCTGTAACCTAGTCCTTAAAAGGACTGCAATCACAACTATTCCCTACTCCCAAGCTATCTGTATATTTGTGCGAAAATTGGCTTGAAATTAACAAGGTATAGCGCACACAGCAACAGCGGTGCCGTCTAACACGCAGCTGCAGCAGTGAGAAAATGGTGGCGACGGGGAAAATGGCTTGGTCTTATAGGACAAGGACATGTGACATACACTGCCAATGACACATGCCCTTGCTTGTGTGAAAAAAAGCACTTCGCTCCGTGTGTGCGCTGCTGATAGGCTGACAGATTGCACCTCCCCACTGTAAATGCGGGAAAGAGAAAAAAAAATGGAGATCTTCATTGTTCCTGCAGAGATCCATCCCCTGCCCCTCCCCCCACCCCGCTGTACACTCAAACTGCGTATTAACATTAATTTTCATCATTACTGAGAAAAAATCCAGTTATGATTTTGGTGCACGAACAGTTATCGAACATAACCTCGAACAGCCGAATTTTTCTCAAATTGTTCGTGTTCGCCGAACGGCTCGAACACCGCCCAAAACAGCTCGAATTTGAGATTGGCGAACAGTTCCAGTAGAACAACGCTCATCTCTAATGATCACCTAACTAACTCATTCTGCATGCTAACTCAAACAAATTACCATATGCAACTCAGATATTAGATAATCAGATTCATTAAACTATGCACACATTTATAACTAGACTGTGGAAAATTGGTCTCAGTAATTTAAAAGCAAGGTGTTAATCATAAAATGACCTATTATTAAAAAGGTTTTTATTTTTTTATTTGTTACTTGTAATTTCATATATATATATATATATATATATACATATACATATATATATATATATATATATATATATATATACAGTACAGACCAAAAGTTTGGACACACCTCATTTAAAAACTTTTCTGTATTTTCATGACTTTGAAAATTGTACATTCACACTGAAGGCATCAAAACTATGAATTATATGAATTAACACATGTGGAAATATATACTTAACAAAAAAGTGTGTGAAACAACTGAAAATATGTCTTATATTCTAGGTTCTTCAAAGTAGCCACCTTTTGCTTTGATGACTGCTTTGCACAATCTTGGCATTCTCTTGATGAGCTTCAAGAGGTAGTCACCGGAAATGGTCTTCCAACAATCTTGAAGGAGTTCCCAGAGATGCTTAGAATTTGTTGGCCCTTTTGCCTTCACTCTGCGGTCCAGCTCACCCCAAACCATCTCGATTGGGTTCAGGTCTGGTGACTGTGGAGGCCAGGTCATCTGGCGTAGCACCCCATCACTCTCCTTCTTGGTCAAATAGCCGTTACACAGCCTGGAGGTGTGTTTGGGGTCATTGTCCTGTTGAAAAATGAATGATGGTCCAACTAAACGCAAACCAGATGGAATCGCATGCCGCTGCAAGATGCTGTGGTAGCCATGCTGGTTCAGTATGCCTTCAATTTTGAATAAATCCCCAACAGTGTCACCAGCAAAGCACCCCCACACCATCACACCTCCTCCTCCATGCTTCACGGTGGGAACCAGGCATGTAGAGTCCATCCGTTCACCTTTTCTGCGTCACACAAAGACACGGTGGTTGGAACCAAAAATCTCAAATTTGGACTCATCAGACCAAAGCACAGATTTCCACTGGTCTAATGTCCATTCCTTGTGTTCTTTAGCCCAAACAAGTCTCTTTTTCTTGTTGCCTGTCCTTAGCAGTGGTTTCCTATCAGCTATTTTACCATGAAGGCCTGCTGCACAAAGTCTCCTCTTAACAGTTGTTGAAGAGATGTGTCTGCTGCTAGAACTCTGTGTGGCATTGACCTGGTCTCTAATCTGAGCTGCTGTTAACCTGCGATTTCTGAGGCTGGTGACTCGGATAAACTTATCTTCAGAAGCAGAGGTGACTCTTGGTCTTCCTTTCCTGAGGCGGTCCTCATGTGAGCCAGTTTCTTTCTAGCGCTTGATGGTTTTTGCAACAGCACTTGGGGATACTTTCAAAGTTTTCCCAATTTATCGCACTGACTGACCTTCATTTCTTAAAGTAATGATGGCCACTCATTTTTCTTTACTTAGCTGCTTTTTTCTTGCCATAATACAAATTCTAACAGTCTATTCAGTAGGACTATCAGCTGTGTATCCACCTGACTTTTGCACAACACAACTGATGGTCCCAACCCCATTTATAAGGCAAGAAATCCCACTTATTAAACCTGACAGGGCACACCTGTGAAGTGAAAACCATTTCCGGTGACTACCTCTTGAAGCTCATCAAGAGAATGCCAAGAGTGTGCAAAGCAGTCATCAAAGCAAAAGGTGGCTACTTTGAAGAACCTAGAATATAAGACATATTTTCAGTTGTTTCACACTTTTTTGTTAACTATATAATTCCACATGTGTTAATTCATAGTTTTGATGCCTTCAGTGTGAATGTACAATTTTCATAGTCATGAAAATACAGAAAAATCTTTAAATGAGAAGGTGTGTCCAAACTTTTGGTCTGTCCTGTATATATATATATATATATATATATATATATATATATATATATATATATAAATATATAAAATTTTGCAATTTTCACACTAACCAAGCCTTATACTAGATTTATTATTTCTATTCTGCACAAACTACTTTTCTGCAATCATTATCACAACAGGCAGGATTACAATAACAGAGATAACTCCTTTATATACAGGAGATAATGCAAGATCCACCATTCATTATAGATGATAGTCACAGCTCACCTCCTCTCCTTCCCTAAGCAATGACCTTTGACCAGATTAGAGCAATCCTAGAAAGCTCTCCTGTCAATAAATTAGTGCCTCACCAGTGTACTGTATATCAATCTGAATGCCTGTATAGAATAAGAAATATGAGTCTAGTATTGGGCTTTTTATTCAGTGTGAAAATTATTATTATCATTATTTTAAACATCCACATTTTAAATAAAAATACATTTTAAATAAAACGCTTCTGTGCTTCTGGTTGCCTATTGATTTTATCAACAATGTCTAAAAATGAGTCTTTCATTATTTAACTAATACTCCAAGTTTTACACTTGGATCATTTTTTTCTAGCAATTTCAGACATTTTCTCTATATCTGTTTCTGAGAAAGCTATTATGCTTTAATATACATGTATATCCATTTACTACATATACTTCTATTGAGCAGAAAATGTGTTTAAGGGCTCGCACTCATCTGCGCTTATAAAATCAGTCCGATGCTGTTCTTGAAAAGTCGGACAAGTGTCAGGCAAGTGTCATGCGAGTGGAACGCGATTTTTATCAAAAAGCATCAGTATGACATTCATATGACATGCATAGTTAATCCTTATGCGATGCATTTTTAACATTAGCCTTTACATATAGTAATTCTCAAAGTAATTTAAAGATAGCTTTCTAAGTAAATTATCTTAAATACATAGATTCAGTGATGAGTAAAAGGGTAACAATGTTTTGAACTTTTGACTTTCAAACTCCATATCTCTATATCCACTACTGCTTTGAATGTGAGACTACCATCATTTATAGACCTTCATCTTGGCTATCTCATACATACATTTGACTTTCATCCATTTAGCATATGATTAGTTATGCATATTCTTTTCATGTCACTATATTGTTACTGTTTTGCTCCTGTTGGTGGAAAAATCTTTTTCTTCCTGTACACTACAAAATATAACCTGTTCTCACATTCCCTAATAGCTCAGTGTGTAATTAGGTTGATTCCCAAACGAAAGGTCACTGGTTCGAATTGAGAAGCATCCATGAAGATTTCCCAAGAAAAGAGAAACAGCATCATCCAGCTCACAATAGCTGTATCTCGGCCAAGAAAATTTTCAAACTTCATCATGTGAGTGCCATGATCATTGGAAGAATATGAAATGAAGTCCATTCATTCCATTCAAAAGCCAAGAGGTGGACGTCCAGGCAAAATATCAGAGTCAACAAGTCGGCTCATCACAAGGTCTATTAGTTTTGGTGTGACAAACATGGCAGTGTAGGCGAGTCGTATGCTTCATAACAGTGAGATCACGGACATCCATGCAAGGACCGTGCAACGCATGTTACACAAGTCTGGAATGGTGGCTCCAAAAAAGGTGAAGAAGCCTCGACTTCAATATCATCATAAGAAGTGTCGGCTCGAATGTGCAAAAAAGTATGAAAAGTGAACAGTAGAAAATTGGAAACGGGTGATTTTGAGCTATGAGACGAAAGTCAAAAGACTAGGCTCTGATAGGTGCAAATGTGTCTGGAAGAAACAAGGGAAAAAGGGGCTAGCAAATCGAGAAATTTAAGGAACTGTCAAGTTCGTTGGAGGAAGCCTGATGATATGGGGATGTTTCACAGCAAAAGACATGTTTGAATATGATCGAGAGCATGCCCAAAAGGATTCAGGCAGTGTTGAAAGACAAAGATGGATTTACAAAATACAGCAAAACAGTGACAATATAGTGACATAACAAGAATCTCTATAACTAATCATATGCAAAATAGTTACAAGGCAAATTTATGCATGAGATAGCCAAGATAATTATCTATAAAATGATGGTAATCTCACGTTCAAAGCAGTAGTAGATGCTGAGATATAGAGCCTGAAAGTAAAAAGTTCAAAACATTGCTACCCTTTTGCTCATCACAGTAGACAGATAGATATATAGATATAGGCGAGATATATAATCAGTGCTTTGCGTGTGTAGCTTACTGTACATTTTTTTAAGTAATAAATAAATGAAAGAAAAAAATGGCTTGGGCTCCCCGTTTTTAGTGTGTTTTTTTCACATGCATTTTCATCACGTTTTTGATGCTGTGGTTTTTGTCTCTTTTTGGTATGTCATGTTTTAAATAAAGATACTTCATTTTTTAAATGCACATTCGTTTATTACCTATAGATTTTCCACATCCAATGCAATTCTATGGAGAAAATCCGTAAATAAAACTCAGCGTTCTCACAAGGGAAGTTGACATGTTGCGGATTTGAAACATACACCATAGGTCAGTTTACGCTGAGTAAAAAAATGCACAGTGGGCCTGAGATTTCTATAAATCCAATGTGGCACCCCAGGAGTCCGGTTGCCACAATGGCATTGCCTCCCTCACAGGGGAAGATGTCATTCCTGGAAGCAAGGAGGGGTCCCCTTATCAGGTAACACCAGCATCCAACACTTTTCCTGGCTCCAGACCAGAAGGGGGAACTCTTATTCAGTTTCAGGGGAGCTTCCCCTTTAAATTGGGGCCTGGAGGTGGGGGTTAGGAGAGTCAGTTAGAGACAGAGGAGAGTCAGTTGGGGATGGAGGAGAGCGAGTGAAAGACGAGGGAGAACCTGGGGAGGGGAGCTGTGACCAAGCTTGCCCCAGAGAAAAGCGCCAGAAACCGGACACCGGAGTCAATGATTGCTCGGGTACTGAAGTCCCGGCAGCTAATTCCGGAGGGTAGAAGGCTGCAGGTCTCCTGGCCCCACCAAACACACGGCGGCTCAGCAGCATACTAGAGCCCGGAACCGCCACATAGGCGCAACATCTGTAAAAGGCTTGAGCTGCCTGCCATATGGGCTAGGATTAAACAATCACTCAGGAAAGAGAGCAGCAGCATAGCTTTAGGCAGCAGGGCCAAAGAGGACAACTCAGAAGGAACGCCTACAACCCCACCTGGCGAGGTGGATCCCAAATTGTTTCTAGGCTGCCCAGATCTCCATTACCTTCTGTTACCAGTGCCCCAGTCTGCACCATCAAACATCAAGTAAAGGTAGAGGAAACCACCATTCCTGTGTCGTCTGGTCATTATGTGCACCCTCAGTCCCACACCCCAACATCCACAATCCCCTACATAAACCGTACCAGTAGCCCTGGGGCCGCGCTCTACCCGTGGGGAGCAAATCCATCCCAGCTGTGTCACCAATGGCCCCAGCAGTCTCTTTGAGCAGCGGTGGCCACCTATAGCCGCATACCACTGATGGCGTAACAAAATATTTCCCCTAAATAAACAGTCCTTTTTATTGACCGCCCAGGGCCCCGGACTGGGTCACGCCCCTGTGACTATCCCAAGGAACCGAACGACACGGTAGCGACTACCCCACGGTCCTAGGGGACACGTCACCCATCCACTTTGCTGGAACTATAAGACTATGTGCACACAGTTTGGATTTGCAGCAGAAAATTCTGTTGCAAATCCTAATGTGTTGGAAAGAAAAACACTGCATAAAACAAGGACATTTTTACCACCTTTTTGCCATGTGGCTTTGACATGCCTTTTGTTGCATATTTTTCCCCTATAATTAGTATGGGTGAAATACGCTGCAAAATTTGACATGTTACAGATTTCGAATCTGTTGCAAATCTGCAAGTAAAAAATAGGCAACATGTGTATGAGATTTCAGAAATCTAGTTTACTTTGCTACTACTGTAAAAAGCTGCATAATTTCCTCACCAAATCTGTGTGGGAAAAAATACAACAAAAACGCAATGGGTGCTCGTAGTCCGAGATGCGTCTTTGGCAAAACTCATCAAAAACTCATCTTGGGCACACAGCCTATTTCGGTAGAGATCTGTATCTTTATGCTTTATCATTTCATAAAAATAGGTGAAAATATTAGTGAAAACCATATAGCTGGGAATAGTGGTTAACTCATATTTTCTAATCAAACTGTGATAACTAAGAAATGGCTATTATAAAAAGATGTTAAACATGAGGAATTACTAAACATTTTATTTATTTTAGGGAACATGCTTTTAAAGGATATCTGTCAGCAGGTTTTTGCTACGTAATCTGAGGACTAAGACACAAACTTCAGGGATGTGTCATTTATTAGGCTGTGTTCTGTTGTTTTAATACAATGAATGTTTTATAACCAGGCCCGGACTACAGCTCATGTGAGCCCTGGTCTGACCACGCCCCTCTATTGATAAGCAGCTTGCTGTCAATAGACAATGTACACAGAAAGCTGTGTTGTGGGCGGGGTTAGATTTCTGAGCTCTGCTACATGCTACATCTAAAACTGATAGTGTCACAACTACTGCGCCCAGCAAACTAAGTGATTCATCACTGGAAAAATGGTCTCTTTTCCTACATAATACTGCTCTCAGATGAGGTAGCAAAAACTTGATGACAGATTCCCTCTAACAATACAGACAGACAAATCAGAGTAAACTATTGTAGATGGTTTAAAATGTAAACTCTTTTAACACTTGATTATCACTTCATAGTTACGTAATGGGATAATGGGATATTCTGACAACCTTCAATGAAATATGAAATATGACAAATAAGTCTATGTGCCATTTCAAATATTTGATTCCAAACTGGAGACTTACAATTTATACATCAATTTACTAAATGCTTTTCTAGTCTGAGCCAGCATAATGATGAATGAACTGAATTATTTAGTCCTAAAATTGGTTTCTGCAAGTATAAAAGTCATTATACAATTAAATTTTATTGAATACGCAAGGTTTCCGCAAACTTTTATGTAAAAGATTCAATCATAGATACTGTATAAAATTACAATCTGAAGTCTGATATATGGAGTGTAATAGAATAAAAAAACAACAAATATAGAATATAAATTGTTAATTTATTTCACTTCTTAGAAACAGCTTTGTGGTGACGCTTTATACAAAATTACTATAAGGATACTACGTCTGAGTGTCTGCCTCCATTAGGCATACATGCCCTAAAATGATGCACAGAAGAGAAAGGGAGAAAAAGCGCGCTATGTGAAAGACCTGATAGGTAGATGTGATGGAAACAGCCAAAAGCCCACTCACCTATTGGAGTTGTGCACCCCTGCACAACTCCGGTGTTAGTGTGAGGATGGAAGGAGCAGGCACGTCTCACCGCAAGGTACAGGTAGCTTGGCACACCACGTGCCATGTGCTGCAGACCGCCGCTCGTGCTCACCGCTTCCAGGTTACAAAATTGCAGGCCACGTGTCCGCCCCCAGATCACGTGACTCAGGATCAGATGTGCATCACTACAGGTCCTGAAAGTTAGGAGAGTGCAGCCCCCAACCGCAGGCCCTGAGTTGAGCAGCCAAAGGGGAATTTTGTAGTGGGGGGATTTGAGAATGATTAACTAGAAGTTGCTCCTGCCGCTAACCCCCAAAGGGGGACTGAAAGTGGTCCAAATTGAATAAAATAAAAAAGCGGTCTATAAGGCGCTAAAAGAATGAACACTAGAGGTGAAAAATTTTTTAGGGCTAAAAAATAAATGTAATGAGCCCTTTCCACAATGCGTTTCAATAGTAAACTATCTTCCTCAGGTGGTATTGGGGGAGGTGAATTGTTCAGGAATAGCTCTATTTACTTTCACACTATGGGGTCTCCCATTCAGTTGCACAGGCATTATTTAATTTCACACTTCCCTGGGCCACAGGTATTGTTCAATCTCACATGTAGCTCAGCCAATGTTTACAATCTACATATCGCTAATTTAATTAAACTCTTCTTATACAAACTACCATCTCAGTGACAAAGACAAGATGGTAAAATAACAAAAATAAATGTGTTTCGCATACTGTTGTACTTGCTTATTTTAACTAAAAAAGCAGCAAAACCTGATAGCTATGTTCACACGTTTTTTTCAGCGTTTTTCACTGCGCATTACTTCCTATCGGTGAAAAAACGCTAAAAGAAAAGACATGCTCTATTTTCCAAAAAAGGCTGCAAAGCACAAAATATGCAACAAAAAAAACATGATGTATGAACAGAAAATTCTGGTTTCTCATAGACTTTGCTGGTACTGCAAAAGGCAGCTGGAAATCTGCATAAAAATCTGCATCAAAAACACTGAAAAAAACATGACGTGTGAACATAGCGTAAGTGGCCCAGACTTTGATTGGATCTGAATGATTTTTTCTGAGCAAGATAGAGTTGGGAATGTACACTGCTCAAAAAAATAAAGGGAAAACTGAAATAACACATCCTAGATCTGAATGAATGAAATATTCTCATTGAATACTTTGTTCTGTACAAAGTTGAATGTGCTGACAACAAAATCACACAAAAATCATCAATGGAAATCAAATTTATTAACCAATGGAGGCCTGGATTTGGAGTCACCCACAAAATTAAAGTGGAAAATCACATTACAGGCTGATCCAACTTTGATGTAATGTGCTTAAAACAAGTTAAAACAAGTCAAAATGAGTTTCAGTATTGTGTGTCAATCAGTGAATATGAATAGGGGTACCAGAGCGCCAATAACAGGGCAAAAATATTAAAAGGACTGATTTATTAATACACACAATGCGTTTCGGTGGACACAGCCACCTGATGAAGGTGGCTGTGTCCACCGAAACGCATTGTGTGTATTAATAAATCAGTCCTTTTAATATTTTTGCCCTGTTATTGGCGCTCTGGTACCGCTATTCATATTCACTGATTGTCCCTTTCCCCCTGTTGGGGTGAGGTAGAGCTGCCTTTAATCTATTGTTCTTTCACCTGTGGGAGCAATTTAATTAGAATTACTACCCTGGTTTTCCAAGCTGCGCTGCCCTAACCCCTCCGGAACGCTGCCGGGGGTGTTGGTGAAGCTGGGCGTCCATCTCGGCGTTACATGCTACTAACCTGACCACGTGATCCACCACCGAGAGATCAGGATCTGTGAACGCCACTGGAAATAGATGACAGCCACCAACAGAGTGGAGCTTGTGGAGCTTTACACTGGGGTTGTGCAGAGGTGCACAACTTCACAAGGTTAGTAGCCATCCCCACACCCTTCTAACAATTGCAATACTGAGTCACCCATTGCGCCTTGTTCTCTCCTCTCTTTACATATTCAGTATTGTGTGTGGCTTCCACGTGCCTGTATGACCTCCCTACAATGCCTGGGCATGCTCCTGATGAGGTTGCGGATGGTCTCCTGTGGGATCTCCTCCAGGATGGCACATCAATGAGAGCTGTGGCAAGAAGATTTGCTGTGTATGTCAGCGTAGTGTCCAAAGGCTTAAGGCGCTACCAGGAGGCAGGCCAGTACACCAGGAGACGTGGAGGGGGCATTAAGAGGGCAACAACCCAGCAGCAGGACCGCTACCTCCGACTTTGTGCAAGGAGGAACAGGAGGAGCACTGCCAGAGCCCAGCAAAATGACCTCCAGCAGGCCACCAATGTGCATGTGTCTGCACAAACGGTTAGAAACCGATTCCATGAGGGTGGTATGAGGGCCTGACGTCCACAGAAGGGGGTTGTGCTCACAGCCCAACACTGTGCAGGACACTTGGCATTTGCCACAGAACACTAGGATTGGCAAAGTCGCCACTGGCGCCCTGTGCTCTTCACAGATGAAAGCAGGTTCACACTGAGCACATGTGACAGACGTGACAGAGTCTGGAGACACCGTGGAGAGCGATCTGCTGCCTGCAACATCCTTCAGCATGACCGGTTTGGCAGTGGGTCAGTAATGGTGTGGGGTGGCATTTCTTTGGAGGGCCGCACAGCCCTCCATGTGCTCGCCAGAGGTAGCCTGACTGCCATTAGGTAGCGAGATGAGATCCTCAGACCCCTTGTGAGACCATATGCTGGTGCGAGTGGCCCTGGGTTCCTCCTAATGCAGGACAATGCCAGACCTCATGTGGCTGAAGTGTGTCAGCAGTTCCTGCAAGATGAAGGCATTGAAGCTATGGACTGGCCCGCCTGTTCCCCAGACCTTAATCCGATTGAGCACATCTGGGACATCATGTCTCGCTCCATCCACCAACGTCACGTTGCACCACAGACTGTCCAGGAGTTGGCGGATGCTTTAGTCCAGGTCTGGGAGGAGATCCCACAGGAGACCATCCGCAACCTCAACAGGAGCATGCCCAAGCGTTGTAGGGAGGTCATACAGGCACATGGCGGCCACAGACAATACTGAGCCTCATTTTGACATGTTTTAAGGACATTACATCAAAGTTGGATCAGCCTGTAGTGTGTTTTTCCACTTTAATTTTGGGGGTGACATCAAATCCAGGCCTCCATTGGTTAATACATTTGATTTCCATTGATGATTTTTGTGTGATTTTGTTGTCAGCACATTCAACTTTGTACAGAACAAAGTATTTAATGAGAATATTTCATTCATTCAGATCTAGGATGTGTTATTTGAGTGTTCCCTTTATTTTTTTGAGTAGTGTACATGCCATAAACTTCCTTAGCATTTGTACAGCACTCTCTTATCCTTCACCATCAAATTAGTAAACAAAACTTAGTGCACTTCAATGTGACCCAAGTGATGAAAACACAGAATAGAATCTCTATCCCAACTATAGCACTGACATTAACATACTGACCACCAATCTTTTTTTTATGTCATGATCGCAAGTCCCATATGAAACACTTCAATGCAACTTGCACACAACATGCAACTTGTCAGCAGCACACACTCACACACAAGTTGCCTAAGTGTTTTTGTTAAACAAATTTTCTGTTGCACAAAACTTGTGACCATGTAACCCTACCTTTACTGTGCGGTGGTGGTACTGTTTCTGTGCAGTGGTGTGGCTCAAGGCCAAGATGGCTTAGCTTGACAGCAGGACTGTTGTTAGAAACTTAGGTCACTTTCTCTACAGGTACTTAGGTGTAGCAGCGTCATCAACATGCAGTGCAGCTACATAGATCAATGCATAATATGCGGAGGTGAATTCCAGCTCTTTTTTTTACCACATGGTCAACTTTTGTTTTAGACAATACATGTGTTTTCCTTCTATTCTATGATTGTCTGATCTTCCTACATATTGACTTTTTTAAACTTTAAACTTTAAAGTTGCATGGAAATTCTTTAGAAAGTCTAGACAACGCAACCATTTACCTTGTTAATAGAAATAAACCAGAGTGTATGCAATAGAGAGAAATTACTTTAAATGTTGACTGGTATTTTCTCCTAAACCATCTGTCTTCCATGCTTAGAATAGTAATTCTGGATCTTGTGCAGCAATCTTCTCTATTAAGATAACAAGTACCCTGTAAGGTCATACAGCATTTGACTGGGCTCTTTATTTGCTGCAGTTCACTACAGCATGTCACCACAACATTATTAGCTGTTATGAAATGTCAGACAACAATCAGACAGCGAATACAATGACTGACACTGTTTTCTTCACAGTATATTGTTGACCGTGTCAATGAACTCGTGGGACCAGTGTTTTTTTTTGTTTTTTGTTTTAAGTGTTGGACAATCAGCAATTCCACCATTGTTTTTGCTGTACTGTGAACTAAAATGGCCATGATAATTTTATTCTGCGGGTCAGGATTAATGAACTCCTTAGATGCGGTGGCTGCTACATTGACATTGGCTGATGATAATGAAAGCATGCTTCTGAGCCTTTGCCATCCCCACACTGCACATTTATGACAATGAGCAGGAAGTACCACTCACCAGTATCATAGATGTATGGCTTGGTGCAGGAATTGATTGATCCTGTTCAAGTGATGTTTGTGAACACAGAATATAAACATGAAAAATAATGTTGCAGCCCAACCATTGGCTTTTTAATTACTTTAAAAATATAAAGCTGAAAACTGAGATGTGCATTTGTATCCAGTCTCCTGTAGTCTGATACCCATGAATAAAATCCTGAGTGGCCAAATGCCTCCAGAAGTCACATAATTAGTAAATTGAGTCCACCTGTGTATAATTAATTCTCAGCTGTACTGTGAAGGCCTCAGAGGTTTGAGAACATTAGAGAACAAACAGCATCACAAAAACAAGAAACACACCAGATAGATCAGGGATAAAGTTGTGAAGAAGAGTAGTTAGGTTATAAAAAAATAGCCCAAACTTTGAAAATCTCATGGAGCACTGTTGAATCCATCATACAAAAATGGAGTACGGCGTATAGCACAAATGAAAACCTATTAAGACATGACTGTCCATCTGAACTTACATCCTAAGCAAGGAGACTACTAATTAGAGAAGCAGCTAAGAGGCCCTTGCTAACTCTGCAGAGATCCACAGCTCAGGAGGAAGAATCTATCCACAAGACAACTATTAGTTGTATACTTCACAAATCTGGCCTTTATAGAAGAGTGGCAAGAAGAAAGACATTTTTCAAAGAAGCCATAAGAATGCCCAGTTTTAAGTTTACAAAAAGCCATGTAGGGGACACAGTTATCATGTAGACAAAGATGCTTTGATCAGATGAGACCAAAGTACAACTTTTTGGGATAAATCCAAAACATTATGTGTGGTAGAAATCTAACACTGCTCATCACCCTGAAAACATCATCCCCACTGTCAAGCATGTCAGATTTGTTTTCTCATTTTGTCTCTCATAGTTGAGGTCTACCTATGATGTCAATTACAGGCCTCTCTCATCTTTTTAAATGGGAGAACTTGCACAATTGGTGGCTGACTTAATACTTTTTTCCCCACTGTATAAATATAAACAGTTGAAACCAGAAGTTTACATACACTATATAAAAAGACACATATGCATGTTTTTCTCAAAATCTGACATGAAATTAGAATAAACCTTTCCCGTTTTAGGTCAATTAGGATTGCCATAATTTTTAATATTTGCAAAATGCCAGAATAATGAGAGAGAATGTTTTGAAGGGAATCTGTCACCCCACTGGGCGATATCAGACCTCTACTATGGCCATACAGGTGATAGAAAAGTAAATCTATACTTACCTGTATGGCCCATAGCAGAGGTCTGATTGCAGAGAAATCTGGTTTTATAAAGCCTGTTTTCCAGAGGCTTCACGAAAAGGGGACGCCAAGAAAACCCCTCCTATCTGCTTACTATTCCACTAAATCGCCGCCTCTGTGCTAAATTACCATATTCCCTGTGACGTGCCCTGCTCTGCTTCCCCACCCGTGCATGTGCAAAGCGCCGCTCCCATGTTTCCCTCTGGCTCCGTTTGGCTGCGTACTGCCAGCGGAGTAGGAGTCTCAGTGACTCACCGTCGCTTGCACAATACAAGGCTGCGGCGCAGAAAAAAAAAGTCCAGCATCCAATATGGGAAAAAAAAACATTTTTTTGAAAAACAACCTTTAATGAAAAATCTTTTTAAAAAAACATGAGAGGTTAAAAATTGGTCGGGGATGCAACCGCATGCATGGGTGCGACAACGCGTTTCGAACTGAAACTAGTTCTTTATCATAGTCTAAGCATGAGCACATGGTACCTCATGGTTGCTTAAATAGAGAAAGGAAATAGTGGGAGGAGAAAAATGGGAGGGACAAAGAACACGGAAATAGGGTTAATTATAAACCTTTGCATGATAATATATACAAAATAATACAAACTCAGTGTATATACATTACATTAAATCAGAGCGAATGTCCATTCCATTGGGGATTTTACTATTGCGTTTTAAAATCCATGCTGTTTCCTTAAATTTTAACAAGCGTGTTCTATCCCCACCTCTTTTTGGGGGAAGAACCCTCTCTATAGCAGTTACTAACAAGCTGATGACATCGCCTTTATGCATATATAAAAAAATGCTTAGACGCTCCTGACAAGCTGCGAGTAGTATTGTTTTGCCCATCATATATGTGCTCAGCTATACGTTTCTCCAGAGCACGTGTGCTGCACCCCACATACTGTTCAAGACATTTTCTACTTGTGATAACATATACAACAAACATGCTATTACAATTCATAAAGTCATAAATACAAAATTCATTATTATCCTTAGCAGAAACATTTTTTTTGTATTATCCATGTAGGGACACAAACCGAATGCTCTCTGTCCGCATTTATATGAGCCTTTGCTGGAGAGCCAGCAGCTAGTCCTACGTGTTGCAGCATTGGTGTGATCACTGGGAGATACTATGCTAGAAATTGTGGTACCACGTTTAGCCACAAAATGGCAACCTGTCCCCAAAATTTATTTCAATACTTTGTCAGTATATAAAATAGGAAGATTCTTTTTAATGATATTAACCCCTTTAAAGCCCATGACGTACTAATACGCGTCTGTACCCTGGGACTTAAGAGCCTGACCCGTATTAGTACGTCATGGCAATCGCGCCCGCACACAGGCTGTGACAATCAGCTGACACCCGGTACTATGTGCAGGGAGCGGTCCCACACCGCTCCCGGCACATTAACCCCTGCAATGCTACGATCGAAGTCGATCGCAGCATTGCGGTGGCTAAGGGGAGGTGATCGCAATACTCACCTCCTCTTCCGGCCTCCAGCGCTGTCTGCCGCGGCTTCCTGGGTGTTGCCATGACGACCCGATGTCGTCATGACAACATCCGGGTCACCAGACAGCAGGAAGATTTTTTGGTCATGCGCAGTGCATGACCAAACAATCTTCTCACTGTGCAGTGCTGACTGCCTGCATGGCACAGGGATGGTGCTCCATCCATATGCTATGCAGGTGATCAGAATAAAAAAAGTGAAAGTCCCATAGTGGGACAAAGTAAAAAAGTAAAAAAAACTGTAAGAAAGTGAAGAAAAAATGTTTAAAAAAATTGTAAATATATTAAAAAAAATAAAAAAATAATCCACCAAAAATAAAAATATAATGTACACATCAATAAATATTATTATGAAAAAAAAACAAACAATAAAAGTACACATATTTGGTATCGACGCGTCCGGAACGACCTTACCTATAAAATTGTCCCACTAGTTAACCCCTTCAGTGAACACGGTAAAAAATAAAAATAAAAAACTAAGCCAAAAACAATGCTTTATCATCATACCGCCAAATAAAAAAATGGAATAACACGCGATCAAAAAGACGAATATAAATAAAAATTGTACCGCTGAAAACGTCATCTTGTCCCGCAAAAAACAAGATGCAATACAGCTCCATCATCCAAAAAATCTAAAAGTTATAGCTCTCAGAATAAAGCGATGCAAAAAAATAATTTTTTCTATAAAAAAGCTTTTATTGTGTAAAAGCGCCAAAACATAGAAAAACGATATAAATGTGGTACCGCTGTAAACGTACTGACCCGAAGAATAAAGCTACATTGTCAATTTTACCACACGCGGAGCAGAATAAAAAAATAAAAAAATAAAAATTCATGAATTTTTTTTGTTTATTCTGCCTCCCAAAAGCAGGAATAGAAAGAGATCAAAAAATGTCACGCAGTTGAAAATGGCAGCAATAAAAACGTCAACTCATCCCGCAAAAAAACAAGCAGTCACATGACTGTCGGCCAAAATATGGAAAAATTATAGCTCTCAAAATATGGCGATGCAAATCTAGATTTTACAAAATATGTGTCTTTTAGTGTGTGGCAGCTGTCAATCATAAAAACCCGATATCATTCTGGTATCTCTGTAGTCGCACCGACCCGAACAATAAGGTCGTCTAATCACTTATACTGCACTAGGAACAGCGTAAAAAATAAACACTAGGGCTGGGGTTGGGATCAGGGTTGTGCTAATGTTAGGGTTGGGGTTAGGGTTAGGGTTGGGGTTGTTTTTTTTTTCAAAAGTAAAAAAAAAAAAAAAAAAAAGATGACGATATGGCAACTAGTGTTGAACGCAAGTGCTCGCTAATTGAGTTTGCATCGGGTGCTCGGGTATGCATTGAGCATCACGGGTGCTCGAGTCTCCGACCCATATGCTTCGCGGCCAAAAAAAACATGCGGGGATTGCCTGCCATGCACGAGCGATCCCCGAATGTTTTTTTGGGGGGTGTCTAATAACCGTGAAATATGCGGGAGGGGACTCGAGCATTTCACTTGAGCACCCGTGATACATGGTGCATACCTGAGTACCCGATGCAAACTCAAGTAGTGAGCACTTGCGCTGAAGACTAATGACAACTTATTCAATATGATGACCTAATGTCATCAAATTCTGTGTCGTACCTCTGGGTTCAAAATGTTCACTATACCCCTTCATAAAATCCTTGAGGGGTGAAGTTTCCAAAATGGGGTCACTTGTGGGGGGTTTCCCCTATTTAGGCACATCAGGGTCTGTCCAAACTCGACATGGCGTCCGCTCTCGATTCCAGACGATTTTGCATTCAAAAAGTCACACAGTGCTCCTTCCCTTCTGAACTCTGCCGTGCGCCCAAACACTGTATTTTCCCCACATATGGGGTATTGCCGTACTCAGGAGAAATTGCACAAAAGTTTTAGGGGTCCATTTTCTCCTCTTACCCTTGTGAAAATAAAAAAATTGGGGCCAAAACATCATTTTTGTGGAAAAAGTTAGATTTTTTTATTTTCACGGCTCCATGTTATAAACTTCTGTAAAGGACTTGGGGTTTCAAGGTGCTCATCACACATCTAGATAAGTTCCCTGAGGGGTCTAGTTTCCAAAATGGTGTCACTTGTGGGAGGTTTCCACTGTTTAGGTACATCAGGGGCACATCTGCTAATTATTCAAGCAAATTTTACAATCAAAAAGTCAAATGGCGCTCCTTCCCTTCCAAACCCTGCCGCGCCCAAACAGTGGTTTTCCCCCACATATGGGGTATCTGCTAACTCAGGAGAAATTGCACAACAAACTGCATAGTGCAATTTCTTCTGTTATCCTTATGAAAATGCAAAAGTGGGGGCAGAAAATATTTTTGTGGGAAAAATGTGAAAATTTTATTTTTACAGCTCAATGTTATAAACTTCTGTGAAGCACCTGGGGGTTCAAGGTGCTCACCACACATCTAGATAAGTTCCCTGAGGGGTCTAGTTTCCAAAATGGTGTCACTTGTGGGGGGCTTCCACTGTTTAGGCACATCAGGGGCTCCCCAAATGCAACATGGCGTCTGCTAATTATTCAAGCAAATTTTACATTCAAAAAGTCAAATGGCGCTCTTTCCCTTCCGAACCCTGCCGTGCGCCAAAACAGTGTTTTTTTTCCACATATAGGGTATCTGCTTGCCCAGGGGAAATTGCACAACAAATTTTGGGGTCCATTTTTTCCTGTTACTCCTGCGAAAATAAAAAAAATTAGGTCTAAAGTAACATTTTTGTGAAAAAAGTTAAATATTAATTTTTTTCTTCCACATTCCAAAAATTCCTGTGAAGCACCTGAAGGGTTAATAAAGTTCTTGAATGTGGTTTTGAGCACCTTGAGGGGTGCAGTTTTTAGAATTGTGTCACTTTTGGGTATTTTTTGTCATAAAGACCCCTCAAAGTGACTTTAAATATGATGTGGTCCCTAATAAAAATGGTTTTGTAAATTTTGTTGGAAAAATGAGAAATCGCTGGTCAACTTTTAACCCTCATAGCTCCCCAATAAAAAAAAAATTTGGTTCCAAAATTGTGCTGATGTAAAGTAGACATGTGGAAAATGTTATTTATTAATTATTTTGTGTGACAGATCTCTCTGATTTAAGGGCATAAAAATTCAAATTTTGAAAATTGCAAAATTTTCTAAATTTTCGCCAAATTTCCATTTTTTCACAAATAAACGCAAGTGATATCGAAGAAATTTTACCACAATCATGAAGTACAATATGTCACGAAAAAACATTCTCTGAATCAGGGGGATCCGTTGAAACATTCCAGAGTAATTACCTCATAAAGTGACAGTGGTCAGAATTGTAAAAATTGGCCTGGTCATTAACATGCAAACCACCTTGGGTTGTAAAGGGGTTAATAACTTGGTAATAATTAGCGCTAAAGTTAGTAGAAAAAACTATACCATTCTGTTCACAATCATTACCTGGTTTCCGCTTTTGTGACAAATGTTCTTTTCTGGTTTTGAAATTAGCTTTCTGTTTGGCCTTATCTAATATTTGTGGGGAATAGCCTCTTTTAAGAAAGCGTGTATCAATTTTACTGCACTCAGCCCCATAATCATGATCTAAAGTACAACTTCTTTTCGCTCTAATGTACTCATCCACTGGTAAATTATCAATAATCTGTCCCGGGTGATTGCTGGTAGCATAGAGCAGAATATTACCAGCAGTGGGCTTTCTATACAGGCTGCAGACCACCATCTCCTTTTTATAATCTCCTCATTACAATTATTATCATTAATGTAAGTTATGAATTGGGATATTTCTATTTCCTCACCACACCACACTATGATGACATCATTAATATATCTTGCATACCAATAAATCTTAGATATAAATGGATTTGAATTATTATATATGAATTTCTCTTCCCACCAATTCATATATATATTGGCCAAAGAAGGTGAGAATTTGGCACCCATTGCACATCCCCGACATTGTATATAATGCTTACCAATGAATGAAAAATAATTATGGGATCATAAAAAATTCATAACTTGCAAGACATATTCAGATTGTCCGAATATTCAGAATATTTTTTAAGTTGATCAAATACCGCTGCATTCGCTAAATCATGTGGTATGCAAGTATATGGAGAATTGACATCACAGGTCAACCAAATATAATCTCTTCTCCATTTCATCTCATCCATAATATTTAAAATATGTTTACTATCTTTAATGTAGCTCGGTGCTATAGTCACAATAGGTTGTAGTTTTTCATCCAGCCAACTCCCCAGTTGTTCCAGGAGCAATCCCACACCTGAAACGATTGGCCTGAAGGGAGGTGGAAATCTGCCTTTGTGTGTTTTAGGAAGAGCATGGAACAGGGGTGTGAGTGGAAAATCAGGATTGAAATATTCAACCTGTTTTTGATCAATTAAACCTGAATCCATTCCCTGTTGTAATAGTCTAGACAGTTTTTCTTTGATGATTCGTATTGGATCACAGTTTAAGCTGCGATAAGTGATGTCATCTTGCAGCATTTTTAAAATTTCAGACCTCGATCTAAGTCAACAACACATCCATCCTTTTCTGAGTTCTTTATTACTATATTGGTGCGTAGTACGCAGCCAAATGGGGCAAGAGGGATACAAAGTGCGCTCCATGGGAGCGGCGCTTTGTGCATGTGTGGGTGGGGAGGCAGAGATGGGCACGTCACAGGGCCTGCCACAGGGCCCTGTGGCGTGCAGGGGAGGGGGGGAATATGGTAATTTAGCACAGAGGCGTCAATTTAGGGGAATAGTAAGCAGATAGGAGGGGTTTGATTGCCGTCCCTCGGACACCAAGCCTCTGGAAAACAGACTTTACAGAACCAGATTTCTCTGCAATCAGACTTCTGCTATGGGCCATACAGGTAAGTATAGATTTACTTTTCTATCACCTGTATGGCCATAGTAGAGGTCTGATATCGCCCAGGGGGGTGAAAGATTCCCTTTAAGGCATTTTTATTACTTACTGCAAACTCTAAAGTTTACATACACTAAGATTACTAAGCCTTTAAACAATTCTGGACTGCCCATATGATGATGTCATGTGTTTGGAAGCATCTGATTTTTGGCAACATCTGAGTTAGAGACACACTCGTGGATGTATTTTAATGCACACCTGAAACACACTGATTCTTTGGGTAGCATCATGGGAAAGTCCAAAGAAATCAGCCAAGCTATCAGAAAGAGTATTGTGGACTTGCACAAGTCTGGCTCATCCTTGGGAACAATTTCAAGATACCTGAAGGTGCCTCGTTCATCTATACAAACAATTATCCGTAAGTACAAACAAGATGGGAATGTCCAGCCATCATACCACTCAGGAAGGAGACGGGTTCTGTGTCCCAGAGATAAACGTGCTTTGGTTCGACATGTGCATATCAACCCAAGGACAAGAGCAAAAGACCATGTGAAGATGATGGCGGAAGCTGGTAAGATTGTGTCAATAACCACAGTGAAACAAATATTATATCAACATCGGCTGAAAGGCCACTCTGCTAGGAAGAAGCCATTACTCCAAAAGAAACATCAAAAAGGCAGATTAATGTTTGCAAATGCACACAGCGACAAAGACCTTAATTTTTGGAGACATGTCCTGTGGTCTGATGAAACTAAAATGTAACTTTTTGGGCATAATGATCATTGCTACGTTTTGAGGAAAAAGGGAGAAGCATGAAAGCCCAAAAACACCATCCCAACTGTGAAACACGGAGGTGGCAGCATCATGTTGTGGGGTTGTTTTGCTGCAGGAGGGACTAGTGCAGTTCACTAAATAGATGGCATCATGAGAAAAGAAGATTATGTGGAAATACTAAAGCAAAATCTCAAGACATTAGCCAGGAAGTTATAGCTTAGACGGAAATGGGTCTTCCAAATGGACAATGACCTGAAGTATACTGCCAAAATGGTAACAAAGTGGCTTAAGGATAGCAAAATCCATGTTTTGGAGTGGCCATCATAAAGCCCTGATCTCAATCCTATTGAAAATTTATGGGCAAAGCTGAAAAGGCAGATGCGAGTAAGGCGACCTTCAAACCTGGATCAGTTACACCAGTTTTATCAAGAGGAATGGGCCAAATTCCGACCAACTATTGTGAGAAGCTTGTGGTGGGATATCCCAAACATTTGATCCAAGTCATTCAGTTTAAGGGCAATGGTACCAAATACTAATGAAATGTTTGTAAACTTTTGACTTTGCAGTAAAAAATAAAAATGCCTTAAAATATTCTCTCTCATTATTCTGGCATTTGGCAAATACTAAAAATTATGGTAATCCTAATTGACCAGAAATTGGAAAGGTTTATTCTGATTTCATGTCAGATATTGAGAAAAACATGCATATGTGTCTTTTTATATAGTGTATGTAAACTTCTGGTTTCAACTGTATATATATATACACACACACACACGAGTTGGAAACAGCAACAACCTACACAGGTATCATTAACTTTTCCCCAAAGAAATAAAAGAAACACAAGTAATGCAATAGCTTAAAAAAGCATGTAAATGTTTTAAAATTGGCTAATTCTAATTATCAAGGCATGAAATTACTACTTTACTCAAAAGATAATTTTCTGCACTTAGTCTCTAACTGATTTCAAAGATGGGTGAGCAATGAACGCTTATCTTGTGCCACAGACATTTTGTTTAGCGTTTAACTTTATTCATTAATTTTATGCTATATTTAAATGAATTGCAGTGTTATATTGCAAGGATTTAATTTATTTTACGGCAACGTTATACAGTAATTTTAAAATTTACTGCCAATTAAATTATAATTTTACATTTTCATCCAAAAAACAGATTTAATTGAACATAAATAAATTATGCAGTTGTAGTATATGTGCTGCTAAATATAATACCAAGAAATGAAAATTTAAAAGTTTTTCAGGCATGAGAGTTAATTACAAACTGTAAAGAAAACTTTATCGATATCATAGGCATTTTTTTTTCAGGAAAATCTTTTTTTATCTAATATTATAAGTGAATATTGTTTTCAGATGCTAATACTGAAATGTTAATGTATATACATCTAAACTCGAGTAAGATTAGACGGGTAGTCATCATTACTGCAAAAATATTTTGCAAATATCATCACACATTTTGCTGTAGAGAATAAAAGCTACTACTATTCCTAATAAAATTCTCTGTTATTTTACACCAGGGGTGTGGAACCTTTTTCCTGCCGCAGCCGCAGCTCCAATGTCTACTGTAGTCATACCACAGCCCCAATGTCTCCTCTGATTATACAGCCCTATCCCAATGTCTCCTGTGATCATACCCCAGCCCCAATGTCTCCTGGGCTTATACCGCAGCCCCAGCCCCAATGTCTCCTGTTATCATACCTCAGCCCCAGCCCTAATGTCTCCTGTGCTTATATCGCAGCCCCAGCCCCAATGTCTCCTGTGAGCATACCCTAGCCCCAATGTCTCCTGTGATTCAACCACAGCCCCAGCCCCAATGTCTCCTGTGATCATACCCCAGTCCCAATGTCTCCTGTGATTATACTGCAGCCCCTGCCCCAATGTCTCCTGTGATCATACCCCAGCCCCAATGTCTGCTGTGCTTATACCGCAACCCCAGCCCCAATGTCTCCTGTACTTATACTGCAGCCCCAGCCCCAATGTCTCCTGTGATCATACCCCAGTTCCACTGTCTCCTGTGCTTATACCGCAGCCCCAGCCCCAATGTTTCCTGTGCTTATACCGCATCCCCAGCCCCAATGTCTCCTGTGATCATACCCCAGCCCCAAAGTCTCTTGTGCTTATGCCGCAGCCCCAGCCCCAATATCTCCTGTGGCTGCTGTTCTGTCTTTGTGTGTAGGACTGGAGCGCACAGCAAGTACGGCCGCAAAGTACGTTCTGACACTGGCACTGGTCAGCGTCAGTAAGTAGTCCTTCAATGCATGTGTGTAACATCCCTGGCGGCGTGCTTGCATAGTGCATCACCTCCCACTACGCAAGACCGCAATTTTACCTGTCAGTCCAGCCTACCAACCTTGCTCCAGTTTATGCTGTGTGCATGTCTCTTGACTGACTGCTTAGGGCGGCGGCCCGGTTAGTTCCTGATTCTTATAGCTGCTGTGGGTGCACCCCTAATGCGTCTCCAGCCTATTGCTGTGAGTCACTGGATATTTAAACCCCCTCCACCCAGAAGAAGGTGCCTGAGCAACACCTTCACTCAGTTAGTCTTTGCTACTGAATTGCCAAGTCCTGTCCTGTTTCTAGTCTGTTTCCGCCATTCTTTAGGGGCTGCATAGCCAGACCTGTTACCTGTTACTTCTAGTCTGTTTCCGCCACTCTGGGGGCTGTATACCCAGGCCTGTTACCTGTTACTTCTAGTCTGTTTCCGCCACTCTGGGGGTTGTATACCCAGGCTCGTTCTTGTATCTCACTGCAGTAGCAGTTCCTGTCTGAACTGTATCCTAGCCTGTTACCTGTTTGTCTCTATGTCGGTACCTTCCCTTTTCCTGCAGCATCTGAACCTGCACCTAACTCCAACTCGTTGTCGCTTTATTTCTGTTTGTGAGTTTTGTGTCCACTCACTACTTCATAGGGAGTACCTTGTGTGTATCTGGTTCTGCTTGTCCCTTTTCCCTTCCTCCGTATATTCCTCCTGTGTTCTAGCCATCCTCCTGTATTTTCCAGTCTGTTCCATGTGAACAGAGCCCTGTCCTCTCTGCCTGCACCTTCAGCCCTGTTCGGCTCTGCTTGCCCACCGCTCCGGCGGCTTCCCTCTGCTCTGCCTTACCCACCGCTCTGGCGGTTTCTCTCTGCTCTGACTTGCCCACCACTCCGGCGGCTTCCCTCTGCTCTGCCTTACCCACCTCTCCGGCGGCTTCTCTCTGCTCTGACTTGCCCACCGCTCCAGCGGCTTCTCTCTGCTCTGCCTTGCTCACCGCACCAGTGGTTTCTCTCTGCTCTGACTTGCCCACCGCTCCGGCGGTTCCGCTCTGCCTTGCCCACCACACCTGCGGTTTTTGCTCCGCTCTGCTTGCTCACCGCACCAGCAGTTCATCTCTGCTCTGCCTTGTCCTCCGCTCCGGCGGTTTCACTTTACTCCGCTTGTTTACCGCATCTGCGGCTCTGTACCTGTCTCCCAGTCTGTACTGGACCCTATCCAGCCTGCGCTCCAACCTGCTAGTACCTCCCTGTCTGCACTCCAGCCGTGCTTGCCAGTATCTCCCTGTCTGCATACCAGCCGTGCTTGCCAGTGCCCACCTGTCTGCATACCTGCCATGCTTGCCAGTGCCCACCTGTCTGCATACCAGCCGTACTTGCCAGTACCCACCTGTCTGCATACCAGCCGTACTTGCCAATACCCACCTGCCTGTATGCCAGTCTAACCTGCCTGTTCCTGCATTCCCCTGTGTGGGTCAACAACTGTGACCGGGGTCTGACCTGGAGTCGCACCTGGTCCCTCTGCTCAGTTCCTCCTTAGTCCACGGAGTCGACTAAGCCGCCGTGCGACCTTGGTCGGATCGGGTTGATACTTAGTTACGCCCCTCCAGGCACTCCTCGGTTCATGGTACAGTGGGATCACTAATCACGCTCACGCCAGTCAGTCCGGGCGCGAGCGTAACAATGTGCATGCAGCATTCATAGTGAACGCTGTGTGTCCTTGCTCCCAGGTTAAGAAGGGTTTAAAGGGCCAGCAGCCGTGCTGGTCTGAGTACTGCAGTCCCCAGAAAATGTTATCGCGGGTCGCAGAACCAGTGTTTTACACCATTTCTCTGTATACGAATACTGGGCTTTATTCTGTTTCTATAACAACAGTCAATACTTGATGATGCTATCAGGGAATATGTTTTAGTTCTTGTGCTTTCTTAACAGACTCTTGAGAACTTAACTCAATGTCCATATAATCTGTATTATAATATTTTATGGTTATAATTCCTTATTATGTAATTTCTCTTACTTCTGGTCCATCCAGTGGCTCCAGTTCTGGTCCACCTTTTTGTTTAAAATTCAGCTTGTGTATTATTTTGTCTATTGATTCCATACTCTACTCCTCTCTACACTGAGACTTAATCCAGTGTCTCATCAGCTGTAACCAAATGATATTTTAACTGACATGCTACAATTTTTAGCATCTGCACCACATTGTGCCTTGCACCACTACGATGACATAAACTATCCACTTTGCAAGTTCACTATCTTCACAAGGGTATGTTTATACAGAGTTTTTTTGAGGGGGAAAGATTCAGCATTGTTTTCAATAGAAATTCAAAACAGAAATCAGTTTTTTCACTAAGGTTTTCAGCTTTGATGTGTTTTTTGATGTTTTTTCAACCTCTGTCTACATCCTTTTGGTTATGTTCCCATGGAATTTTGTATGTGGACTTTGGAGCATATGTTGCTCCAAAATCCACATCAAAGACCTCTACAAATATTCTTGGAATAAGCATCCTATTGACTTCAATATGAAAATGTTCCTATACTGCACATGGTATTGTTTTTTCTTTTGCAGGTGTTACTTCAGCGCGGTTAAAAGTAACATGTCAATTCTTGTGTCTGCTTAAAGAAAACCTCCAGGTTGAACACTGAATTATTCGAATAAGAAAAAGATGTCCAAAACACAAAAAATACTGAAAACATTCTAAAAAAAATGTTGTTTATGCAGTTTTTAAATGTGGACTTTTCAGGCAGTAAATAAACTTAAAAAACTCAATGTGAACATACCCTTTGACTTCCATGTAAAGATTGATGTGGATTGTATGATGAATTCACATGAAATTAGTGACTTACTTCTTTTTGTTTTACTGTCTGATAATGTAACATGCGTTTTCCATAGTTGCATGGCAGCTCTAAATAGGGCTAGCACAGAAAGGTTTTGCGCTAACTACTCTGACTATAGATTTCAGGGGAGCCCTAACTTATGCCCTTTAACACCTGTACAGGGTTGAGTACCTGAAGTACCCACTGGCTGGTGGATCGGGCTGGCAGAAATGGCCAGGTCTCTGGATCATAACCAAGAAAGACAAGAATAAAAAAAATCTATGAAAAACAGTAAAAACATGGGCTTAGGTAAATAAAGACAAAACAGGAAACCTATAACTGGCAACTCCCATCATTAGGCCACGGCCCCACTATCAGTATTTAGTCAGTATTTTTTCTCAGGAGTGGGAGCCAAAATCAGGGGAGGAACAATCAGAAAAAAAGGTATAATAGAAACAAGTCACCAATTCTGCATTTATCACCCACTCCTGGTTTTGGCTTCCACTCCTGAGAAAAAATACTGACCGAATACTGATAGTGGGGCCGTGGCCTTAAGCTGAGAGTTTTAGCAGGGTTTGATGCTGTTCTATTGGCCACAGCAAAGAGCTAATTACTTCTGTTGGACAGCACACACTCATACTGTCAGACTAAATGGTACTACAGTACTCAGCGGCACTAGCCTAAGTGGCTGGACAGAACCTGTGTCTTCTAGTTCTGATGTCTTCTCCATCACTAGAACCACCCACAGAATGAATAGAGTAGTGCATGGTGACAAAAGCAGACATATCAGGAGCAGGACCAAGTGGAGATGTGACAGATAATGAAGAACAATATAGTTTTCCCAAATAAATAGAAAATTTATTCCAAAAGTATTTTGAAGTGTCAATATTTTTTGACGGTGCTTTTGGAGCAGATTCTGCTCTAAAGGTAACATAAAAAAATACTGTGAACATTCTTTAAATAGTTACTTCCCCAACACAGACAATTTATACAATTTCAAGCTGCTTTCCAATTTAGTTTTTATTAAAATTGTGTAGAGTTCTCCAAATAAATAAATTTTTTTACAATTATTTCAATTCGAATTTTGTTTATCATTTTTATATTGCTCATTTTTTATCTTTATCTTTACTGATCGATGCCTAAGAGACTGAATACCACTGCAGTCTCGCAGCGATTACCGAACATGTGAAGTGCTTACAAGCTCTTTCCATTCAGCTTGCAAGCACTCTTCTCAAGCTGTCTGGATTGCTGATTGCTGAAGCTTCAGTCCTATTGCGATCTTCCAATGACACAGAAGCAAAGCAGCTTCATATAGCAACATTAGAGAGTGCACAGTTCAGGCCAGCCCTAAGTAGGAAGCTGGGGGGCTAAGTAGCAGTGTGCTCCTGCTCAATATGATACAAAAGTCCCATTAATATGAATGAAAAGCTTTCTGTGCTGCGGAATATGTCAACGCTAGAGAAATTAAAATTATTATTATTTTTGCATCCTCTGTATAAATCAATGGTATAGAATGTTTATCTTTAGTAATTTGAGGAATACACATAATCACACTTAGAACAATTGCGCTTATGCACTGGCCTTTGTAAGTGTTCTTTAACCCTTTCAAGGCCTATCCATTTTCCCCCACTTCTTTTAACAGCCATAACTTCTATATTTTTCCTTCATCTGAGGTTTGTTTTTTGCTGGACAAGTTGAAGTTTTGAATGATACCATTAATTTTACCATAAAATGAAAAACTAGGAAAATTAATGTGAAGTGAAAAGATGAAAAAAGCTCAAGTGGTGTATGGTAAAAATGACCTGACATTATGTTTCTCCTGATTGGAAAAATTACAGTGATTCTAAACTTAATCCCTTCACGACATATGACGTACATGTACATCATATGTCGTGTCCCTGCCTTTGATGCGGGCTTGCACACCGAGCCTGTATCTTACCCCGCAAATGATGGTTGATTTAATCAGCCATAATGTGCCTTTGACAGCGGACCAAAGCTCTGCCCGCAGTTGTTGACCTGTTAAATCCCATAGCAACATTTAACATGCGCCAGCATGGGGGTATGTCGTTCCATGCTCCCATCAGCGCACCCGTGACTTGATCGCGGAGCGTCGATGGGTTGTCATGACAGCTGGGGGTCTGCTGATAACCCCTGTGCCTGTCATTATGATCCTCCTGTGAACGCAAGCCCATGGCTGGAGTTCATAGAAGATTGTGATTTTCACTATATGCAGCACAAACGATCTGATGATCAGTAAAAGGAGAAAATACAAATACAGCAAAAAGAGAGAAAAAAAAGTTTTTTAAAAACATGAAAAACAAAACACAAGTTCAAACCACCCCCTTAAAAATAGAACAAATAAAAAAATACACATATTTGGTGTTGATGCATTTGTAAAAGTCCGATCAATATATACAGTAAATTAATCCAATTGGTAAATGGTGTAATGAGAAAAAAACATTATGAAGTCAGTTTTACCACATAGTGAACATGGTAAATAGAAAACCCCCCAAAAATTGGAATTGTAGCACTTTTTTTTTTACAACTTCAATACACTTGGAATTTTTTTCCTGTTTTCCAGTACACTACTTTTGATGATATTCTAATTAAGTGAGAAGCACTTGTATACATGGAAAAATCTGAGATTTAAGTAAAAAAGAATAAAGTTAAGCTGAATCTTTTCCATCAAATCTGATCAGCTCCTTCTTGTGTATGATATGCTGCCACTAGATCAGACAGTATTTTCAACATAACAGGATGACTTTAACACCACATAAAAATTCCATAGGCTTATAGATAAAAGAACATTCAATGAAAAAGTTTAAAGGAAATACTGCAATACATACAATCATGGCCGAAAGTGTTGGCACCCTTTAAACTGTTCCAGAAAATGAAGTATTTCTCTCAGAAAATTATTGCAATTACACGTTTTGTTCTACTCATATTTATTTCCATTGTGTGTATTGGAACACCACAAAAAAAAGAGGCAAATTGAACATAATTTTGCATAAAACCCCAAAAATGGGCCAGACAAAATTGTCGGCACCTTTCCAAAATTGTGGGTAAACAACTTTGTTCAAGCATGTGATGCTCGTTCAAATTCACATGTACAAAGTAACAGTTGTGGGCAATATAAAAATCACACCTGAAACCAGATAAAAAGGGGAGAAATTGACTCAATATTTGCATTGTGTGTCTGTGTATGCCACACTAAGAATGGAGAACAGAAAGAAAAGAGAACTCTCTGAGAACTTGAGAACCAAAATTGTTGAAAAATATCAACAATCTCAAGGTTACAAGTCCATTTCCAGAGATCTTGATGTTTCTTTGTCTACTGTGTGCAACATAATCAAGAAGCTTACAACCCATGGAGCTGTACCTAATCTCCCTGGACGTAGACAACAGAAATTGTTTTATGAAAGATTGCAACGCAGGATAGTCAGGATGGTAGATAACCTGCCCCAATCAGGTTCCAAAGAAATTCTAGATGTCCTGCAGGCTCAAGGTGTATCAGTGTCAGCACAAACTATTTGTTGACATTTTAATAAACTGAAACACTATGGCAGGAGGACCCCACTGCTGACATAGAGACATAAAAAAGTTAGACTGCAGTTTGCCAAAATGTACGTGAGTAAGCCAAAATCCTTCTTGGAAAGCGTCTTGTAGTGTATACAGATGAGACCAAGACAGACATTTATGGTAAAGCACATCATTTTACTGTTTACCAAAAATGGAATGAGGCCTACAAAGAAAAGAACACATTACCAACAGTCAAATATGGTGGAGGTTTAAAGATGTTTTGGGGTAGTTTTGCTGCCTCTGAAACTGGGTGCCTTGACTGTATGAAAGGCATCATGAAATCTGAGGATTACCAAAGTATTTTGGGTCGCAATGTAGTGGCCAGTGTCAGAAAGCTGGGTTTGCTTCCCATGGGTCTTCCAGCAGGACAATGACCCCACATATACTTCAAGAAGCACCTAGAAATGGATGGAAACAAAGCGCTGGAGAGTTCTGAAGTGGCTAGCAATGAGTCCGGATGTAAATCCCATTGAACACCTGTGGAGTGATCTTAAAATTACAGTTGGGAGAAGGCACCCTTCAAATATGAGAGACCTGGAGCAGTTTGCAAAAGTAGAGTGGTCCAAAATTCTACTTGAGAGGTGTAAGAAGCTTGTTGATGGTTATAGGAAGCGATTGATTGCAGTTGTTTATTCCAAAGGGTGTGTAACCAAATATTAAGTTGAGGGTGCCACCAATTTTGTACGGCCCATTTTTGAGGTTTTGTGTGAAATTATGTCCATTTTGCCTTTTTTTCTCTATTTTTTTCTGTTGTCCCAATACACACAAAGGAAATAAACATGTGCATTGCAAAACATATAATTGCATTAATTTTCTGGGTGAAATACTTCAAGGGTGCAAACACTTTCGGCCATGACTAACTAGTTAGGACATGTCAAAAATATAAAAACTAGCATGAAAATCACTTTAAGATATCCTGTACCCAGTATGTTGGCATAATACTTCATTAATTATA
Source organism: Phyllobates terribilis (assembly GCF_046119375.1). NCBI lineage: Eukaryota > Metazoa > Chordata > Amphibia > Anura > Dendrobatidae > Phyllobates > Phyllobates terribilis. Next base: position 365,490,013 of record NW_027362762.1, on the reverse strand, counting down.
AAATAAACATGACATAATGACTGATATCAGAGCTAACTGTTATCCTGGCCAATGAAGAAAGTTTGTGAGCATGTCTTATAATATTATAGCACGGTGTGAGAAGTACTCTATATACTTGACATAATATTGCGGTGTGTTGTGTGAAAGAGTTAATATTGTACTGAAAAAAATGCATGTTTTTTTAACAAGGCTCATTTAATAGCTATAGGGTGAGAGGACCCTTGATCATTCAGGCAATAAAATCTGCTGGCCTATGCACTTTAAGCCAAACTGTCTAGCTGCTCCTGGAGGATTTACTAGATCATGAGCTATAGATTTCAGTATTGTTCTCCAGACATATTCCCTTTATTGTTTCAAAATAATTGCTCATGATGTTCCTCGGGCTCTGATTTCTCTTTTCTTAACTATCTTACACAGCAAAGTCTTCTTACAAGAGAAGGTACACTACCGTTCAAAAGTTTGGGGTCACCCAGACAATTTTGTGTTTTCCATGAAAACTCATACTTTTATTTATCAAATGAGTTGCAAATTGAATCGAAAATGTGAGTCCAGACATTGACAAAGTTAGAAATAATGATTTTTATTTGAAAGAATAATTCTCTCCTTCAAACTTTGCTTTTGTGAAAGAATGCTCCCTTTGCAGCAATTACAGCATTGCAGACCTTTGGCATTCTAGCTGTTAATTTGCTGAGGTAATCTTGAGAAATTTCACCCCATGCTTCCTGAAGCCCTTCCCACAAGTTGGATTGGCTTGATGGGCACTTTTTGCGTACCATATGGTCAAGCAGCTTCCACAACAACTCAATGGGGTTGAGATCTGGTGACTGAGCTGGCCACTCCATTACAGATAGAATACCAGCTGCCTGCTTCTTCCCTAAATAGTTCATGCATAATTTGGAGGTGTGCTTTGGGTCATTGTCCTGTTGTAGGATGAAATCGGCTCCATTCATGCGCTGTCCACAGGGTATGGCATGGCATTGCAAAATGGAGTGATAGCCTTCCTTATTCAAAATCCCATTTACCTTGTACAAATCTCCCACTTTACCAGCACCAAGGCAACCCCAGACCATCACATTACCTCCACCATGCTTGACAGATGGCGGCAGGCACTCTTCCAGCATCTTTTTCTGTTGTTCTGCGTCTCACAAATGTTCTTCTGTGTGATCCAAACACCTCAAACTTTGATTCGTCTGTCCATAAAATTTTTTTCCAATCTTCCTATGTCCAATGTCTGTGTTCTTTTGCCCATATTAATCTTTTACTTTTATAAGCCAGTCTCAGATATGGCTTTTTCTTTGCCACTTTGCCCTGAAGGCCAGCATCCCGGAGTTGCCTCTTCACTGTAGACGTTGACACTGGCGTTTTGCGTGTACTATTTAATGAAGCTACCAGTTGAGGAGCTGTGAGGCATACATTATGGAGTTCATCTTTACCCCTTCAGGGATCCCAAAAGGGCCGACAATCTCTCTCCCCATGATTCCAGCCCAAAACATTACTCCACCTCCTCCTTGTTAGCGCCGTAGCCGTGTTTGCATGGGGTGCCCATAAACCAGCCATCCTCCACTCCATCCATCTGGACCATCGAGATCATTTCATGCATGATAATGCCCCGTCTCATGCTGCATATAACACATCTGCATCTCTGGCTGCTATGGGCATAAAAGGGGACAAACTTATGGTGTGGCCCCCATGCTCCCCTGACCTCAACCCCATTGAGAACCTCTGGAGCATCATCAAAAGGAGTGTCTATGATGGCGGGAGGCAGTTCACATCTAAGCAACAGCTCTGGGAGGGTATTTTGTCCTCATGCAAAACAATTGAAGCAGAAGCCATCCAAAACCTGACAAATTCAATGGCCGAGAGAGTTCAGAAGCTCCTTTCGAACAAGGGGTCCTATGTGCAAATGTAACATCACCTAGAATAAAGTTTTGAGTTGAAAACTGTTTGATTTCAGTTTGTAATAACCTGCTAATGCTTAGAATTTCAAAAATGACCATTTTTTTGTTCTTTATTAAAATGAAAAGGTTGAAAACTCTGCTGTGCATAATAATTTGGAACATGCATTTTGAGTGCAGTTTGAGTTTTTTATTTTTTTAAAAATATACTGTTATCATAGGCAGTTTGTACAAAAACCTTTCAATTGTACTCTAATAGTTATTTGACTGGAAAATTACAATGACTGCAATTCATATAGGTAATTTGGGAAAATCTGAGAAAATATTATTTGCATAATAATTTGGAACACAGTGTATAGCCCCTTATGAAAGTGTTGTATCACCAGTATAACAAAATATTTTTTACCATAAAGTGAACATCATAAAAACAAAACCCAAAGAACAATGGTGGATTTTTTTTTAACTCCATCCCACTTGAAATTTCTTTTTACATTATTTTCAGTACATTATATGGCAAAAAGAACTGCGGTGTTAAAAACTATAACTCATTCCTCAAAAAAAAGCACTCATATGGCTATGTTCTCAAGAAAATAAAATACTTTTGGCTCTTGGAAAGCAAGTAAAAAACTAAAAAATAATGTATATGTCTCCAAAAGGTTAAATAAGGTTCTAATGTGCTACAGCTCAGGAGGTCATCGGTACTGGACAACAGCTCTGTAGAGGAAAGGAAATTAGTTAAAAATCTGATCATGGATCAGAATTTGTAACCTCTTGGGATCAGATCATTGTGCCTGCTGCTAGGATAATGTAGTAGAGCATGCTGATCTTCAAATGAATGGGTGACCATGAAATACGTGGTTGCATTCCCTTCTAAAGCAGAAGCAATCTTCATATCACATTCATGTGCTCTAATATTTCATAAGGTTAGGGTAGTCCATTCACAATTGACATTGTTACTAGTGATGAGCGAGCATGCTCGCCACTGCTCGGTACTCGCCCGAGCATCTCAGTACTCGAGATGTTCAGAGCTCGCCGAGTACTTTCGAGATGCTCGGGTGGGAGCTCGGGTCCCCGTCCTGCATGTTTGGCGCTATTTAGAGCACCAATCACGCAGGGATTGTCTGCCACTCACTGTAATGTCACAGCCATGGTGGTTGTGGCATTTCAGTGATTGCCCAAATCGATGGGAATAGTGCTCACAGCGAAACATGAAAAGCCGGCAATTCAGCAGCGGCATACACGGTACCCGACAATTTAGAACAGAAAGAATAGAGCATCACACATAGATTAGATAGATAGAAACATGTCAGTCACATATATAATAAGTACAGTGATAGTGTTGATTACTGTACTTGTCATTTAGTGTTAAAATAAAGGATTTATTAAAAAAAAAATTGGCGTGGGGTTCCCTGTAATTTTAGTCTCTAGCGGAGGTTAAGCAGATGGGGACCACCAGAAAAATGGTCGAGTTTCCCATAGACTTACATTGGGCTCGTTGCTCGGGTCGAGCACCCGAGTATTCCAATGTGCTTGACCCGAGCTTTGAGTACCCGAGCGCTTGCTCATCACTAATTGTTACATAACTTGCCCAATACAGTACTAAATTCTGTTACCATCCTTCAGCCAAGTGATACATTACGGTGGGTAAAACCTGCTGATCCTGCACCATGCTAGTCCCTTGCATGCTACATTTTTATGCTACGTTTCATATGCTGTGAATTATGCATACTTCCAGTACATGTTTAAACAATGTCATTTCTAAGTGAAGGTACTAAATATGGCAAAACCAAATTTATCATTTAAATTTTTTGTTATCTTGTTTGGATCATGATATTAATGTATTGCTTGCCTAAATCGCATAAATTATATTGTGATATCCAAACATTTTCTAAATGGCAAACTATGCCCTGAAATAGCTGATAAATAAACATATGCTGTATCATTGTTTTATCTGTATGCAATAATATTTGCATTATTATCAATAAACACTATTATGCTAATATAGAGTAACTACTACTACTGACAAGAATAATAATTCTACAATAATCATATTAACACAAATCAAAATCAAAAATATAATCTAAGTTCACATTCTAATTGTTTCAGTAAGAACAAATGTAATAAACAGCATACAGACCACAATATGGTGCGGTAGAGAAAGAGTAATACAGAAAGAGTTATGATGACTTTGAAACAGAGGTTACAGATTGAAAAGCTAAAATCCTACCAGAGGCTCATGACATTATGTACTTGCTGGGAATGATTCATTAGGTGTAATACTATAGCTGACATGGCAGGAAAATGCTAACCTTCCCATTTCTCAAAACCTTTCCCTCTGCTCTCACTTTTCATCTTGTATTTTTATTCATGACTCTATTGTCAAGTCACTGCGCATAATGTATTTTTTTCATAAATAAAACTGAATTCTAAAAAAAAAAAAAATAAAGAGAGTGTTAACCATGTTTCATGTTCTACAAATAGTAACATTTCACTTATTTAAAAGAAAAATCCACATTTTGGTTAATGAACAGAGTTCAACATTGATGTGATTGTTATAGATATACTAGTGTTCTTGTTTCACAAATAAATTAACCATTTTACACCTCCTTGAAATATGCCCAGCTTGCTATTTTTTTCCTTTGACGTAGTACAAAAACCCTGGAGGAAAATGATGGTATAAGAGATACCAGAATTTCTTAAGGGGTCATGGCTGATGAGCATTGTACAGGTGTAAAACTGTGCCCTATGGTGTATCCATCTCAAGAGAAAAACAACTGAGTAAAATATAACTGTTATTTGTGAACTCAGCTTTACAGATTCACACAAACTGTGCTATGATAGAGTAGGAACTCACTCGGGAAAATAGGTAACAAACTGAAAACTGCAACTGACCCTGCCAGTTCCTGTACAGACTAGAGATCCTGACCCGCAGTCCCCAATGTTTCTTGTGTGAGCAGAGATAGCCCTAACCACAGACTAAAAGATGGCAGCTTGGACCTATGCTCCCTGAAAGGCTGAAAAGTGCTTCACATTCCTCCTAAAGAACCGAGGGGCAGAGCAGAGTGAAAATTACCTATAAAAGGGAAAGTGTACTGAAAAAAGTAAAGATCCCACAGTGAGTAAGGTAAACAACAAATACAAAATAAAGTATAAAGTACTTACTGTTAGATTATATGCCGTCTACTTCCTAAAAAAGAAAAAGAAGGTAGGTGCAGAGTAAAGAAAAGAAACAGCAAGGAGATAAAGCCTAGCTGGAATTTCACTGACGGGCTTTAAGCTACAGCAAAATGGCTGAACATCTACATGAAACTATCACCAGCAGGAAATGCTAGCAGGGGGGACAGAATATAAAGCCGCACCTGAAAGGTGATAGGGCAGACAAATGAAAACACTTATGTAATGCTAAACAGACTGCAGTCAGAATAACAGAACCAAAACACCAGGAGAAAAGGGTGTGTCTGCTGTGGCTTGGTGGACAGAGAAGCTGACCACAAAACACAGGCTCAAAAGTTTGAACCCAGGAGCATAACACTGTGCAAAACAATTTATTGCAAAGTTATTACACATATTCCCTAATACCATATATAGAATTTTTTTGCTGCTTTCAGTAAACTACTTTATTGAGGCCGTTCCATCTGGGATATTTATCTCATATATAGTAGATACGCCATGGTATAAATATCCCACCAGTAGGACCTGTATCTACTGTATCATAACAGCAGAGCCTATGGGCCCACTCTCATGAAATGGAAATGTGGCCAAACATGTGAATTAATTTTTCTGGAAATTGAACTGCGATGCCCTGTTCTAAATAAGGATGCAGGTCTTATTGATCTGTTCATTTTTCAACATGCTATGAGCTCATATATGGACAAATATTAAACAGAGCAGAATTTGTAATTTGGCAAAACTGATATTACATAGTAAATAAACTTCAAAGGGATTTTATTTTTAACGGATTGGTTTTACAATCTAGTGGTCGGTGAACCCAATGATTGCCTACAGTGGTCTTGTGACATCATCACTGCAGCCTGTCCATGAGGCATCTTCTTTCCATTATACTGATGCTAAGGGCTAAAACTCTCATCTATCTGTACACACTTACACAGCCTATGCTATTCTCCTCCTGCACAAATCTATGCCTGTCTTTTCCTCCCTCTGTACTCTCTGATACAGAACAATTGGTGCTGATATCCCTAACAATGAAAGAAGGGTGAAGGAATGCAGAGAGCCCACACAGAAAATAACAGCGTGCAGTTGAATCTACATCAGAAGACACAGGACAGTCATCTTTGCTAAGCAGTTACTCTGATTTTATATCAGTAAAGTTGTACTACATTTTTAATGAAGACTATTAAGGAAGGTGCTTCATTAAGCATTTTGAAAGAAAACGAACATTTAAAAAATAGTGATGAGCGAGTATGTTCTGTTAACCCTTTCGCTGAGTATGCTCGGCCGAGCACCGAGTAGTTACAGCTGCTCGGTGAAATGTTCGAATCACTCCCCTGTGCATGATTTGCAACTCTTTGACAGATTTAATACATGTGAGGAATGTCTATTTCTTACACATTCCTCACATGTATTAAAACTGTCAAATAGTTGCAAATCATGCACATGGGAGTGATTCGAACATTTCACCGAGCAGCTCTAACTACTCGGTGCTCGGCCGAGCATACTCAGCGAAAGGGTTAACAAAATATACTCGCTCATCACTATTAAAAAATCAATGAAAAGGTGTCTTTAATGCATTATTTAGCTGTAAATACCAGAAACAGCCATAAAAAGGTAGGGTGCAAGGTATCAATTTGTCAAATTAATATTCCAATCAAGAAGCATAACCACAAAAATAGGGGAAATCAGATCTCAGGGAGCTGTGCTACTTTTTTGGTTGTTCTTTTTGATGGGATGTTAAGTTGCCAAATTTATGCATAGCACTCTCCATTTTCCTTGGTTGCTTGTGGTCTTTGCCCTGCTGAATATCCCAAAGGTATTTGGAATGTCTTAGATGGAGCAGCTGTGTACTTTACAAATGAATAGTTAAAGCAGTGTTGGATTTAGCATGAAGAGCAAGCATTAACACCTTCTACTCCCAGGTGAGCTCCCATTACAGTGTTACATTTTCCACTAGTGGAAGGTCAGCAGAAATTTTCTTCTTTGCAATGCAGAGGGTTAAAGTGCTGAGGGAACATATCAATACCAACTGTTGCACTCTCCAGTATGACACCGCAGGGTGTCTACATCAGCATGCAGATTGAGCACTGTCGCAACTGTCAAAATCTATTCGGGTGCTGCCTATAAAATACAGGGATTTCCAGGAATTATCTATTAGTGAAAATGAAGGTTTCCATTATGAACACTCAGAACTTCTGTATGTTGTTTTTTTTTTACCAAAGATTCCATTTATATTTGGGGGTAGTCACAGCAAACAATTCAAGGATAAATTCAGCTTTGATATTTCTCTTTCACATATACCATAGCTTTCAGAGTTGGTAATTTGTACCCCTGATAACACAGTATACTTCTAGAATGCTGCAGCACCATGAATAATTTGGTCCTGTCAATCTGAGTATTTAACATGTTATGTTATACATCAGTGAGTCAGAATAAATGGAGCTAACTGCCATGGCCTCAGGTCATTTTCTTAATTCTAATTCACACTCTCTTGGTTTATATGTTTGTTTCCTTTCATTGTGTACTAGACTTGTGTGATTTATCAAGATCTCCAAGAATAAATTAAATAACAATAAACTATGTTCTCAATCACATGTAATTTGTAAAGATCCATAGTAAATGTGGCTTACATTGAAATGTACTCAAAAATTGTTGTCGATACTGGGGCCTAGCCCAGATACTAAATGTTTTTACTGTTATGGCAATTACCTTCTAAAATAGCACTCGTTCTTGAAGGCATTCTTTGACTATACATGGATACATGTTATTGGCTCTGTGAAAGTACTGTACACGCTGAAACTTAAAGTGTATATATTTTACCTTCAGCAGCAAAAACCCAAGGTTTATATTCCAATATAACAGAATTGTTGTCATTAGCGTAGTTTTTCAAAACGAAACAATTACCATAATGGAAGGGGCATAGATTTAAGTATGAATATAAATGATCTGACTAAAAGTGAACCCTTCAGTCATATAATGCCGCCCAAACCATCAGCAGCATGAATTAGAGCCTGACTGCACAATTGTAGCCAGGTATATTTTTCTCTGAAATGTTCTGGTGATACTAGTCCGGTGCTGCCACTGGCTGGCTTTTCTTAGTATCACTGCAATGGACGATGGGAGAGACTGATCAATCACCTTTAGCGGTGCAGGGAGAATCTGTCCGGGAGCAGCGATGGACATGTCTTGTCTCTGCCTATGTTTCCCTGACCGTATCTTCATGCCGGAGCGTTTCAGAGAAAAATATACCTGGCTGCAATTTAGAGCCAGGTTCTTATTCTTGCAGGCCATGGTTTGGCTGCATGAAATGACTACATATTTCTTTATTCTTATTAGGTGATGCCACAGTAGCTCAGAAAAAGTTTATTCCACTTCCATTATCTTGCCAAGACTTGTGGAGCATTGCTGTTTTGATGCTGCAGAGGGCATGGTACAGTAGGATTATCATGTTAAGGCCACGGCTCCACTATCAGTATTTGGTCAGTATTCGGTCAGTATTTTTTCTCAGGAGTGGGAGCCAAAACCAGGATTGGGTGATAAATGCAGAATTGGTGCACTTGTTTCTATTATACCTTTTCTCTGATTGTTCCTCACCTGGTTTTGGCTCCCACTCCTGAGAAAAAATACTGACCGAGTACTGACTAAATACTGATAGTGGGTTAAGGACAACAATTCTCATTAATCTTCTTCTGTCCCATAGACATTGCCTCTGTTTGTATTTGTCTGCATGTCCCTCTATTATTACTAGGTGTAAGGTTGTGCTGTAATTACTAGGAAAAGGCAGGCTGGTTGGCAGTCCGTATGGTTCTTGTGGTGCACGTGGAGGAAATGCAGATCAAACCAAGCAGGATCCCGGCACTCACATGTGAAATAATTAGCCATTTACTGTTGTCTCAACATACAAGTCATCAGATGTTTCAGCCCTTCCTGGGCTTTTTTTCAATAATAGATTATGGGCGGGGAAAATCGTGAATATTTCGTATTTACGTACGCTTGACTTGCCGACGCGCAACTATAAATTTTCCGGGGCTTACAGCAACACAACGGGGCAATGCCCAGCAAAAAAAGTTACATATCCTGAAAGGGCTGCCCAAGCCCTATTTCAGAATACTATTAGTATGGTACACAGATACCAAGATTTTACATTTAAGTGATAGTTTGAGGCACTATTATTACTATTTCTATAATTTGTAATATTGTTTACTATGTGCCAGAAGTACAGTAGACCTTTGAGCATCAAAGAAACTGCTCCATCAATTTTGTGAAGATTTCTGATCAGATCTGATGACCTGAAAGAGCGTCATATGGTCAGAGCTGACCAGAAGCTCTCATTCCTGTCTCGTCTACCAAAATCTTTTTAGTCACCTGATCGTTTATAATTTTATACATTGAAAGGCATGCATAGGAAAGGTTATCCAATGACAAAATGCGAACAGGATATTATTAAAGTTTTAGAACCTGATAGTAAATTTAATTAAATCTTGCCATGAGGTCTAATAAAAAAAGAATCACAGCACTTACCCATTTCGTCTTCAAAAGATTTATTTATTCAATAAAAATGACACTATATATACAGCGGCTTGGAGCAAGCTCCCTTCCATACGTACAGCGTGACGGCCACATCACATGTTACGCTTCATCCATTAAACTTTGAAGAGGAAATGAGTGAGTGTCATGATTCTGTTCTCATACCTTATAGCAAGATTAATATAGACTATACTGGATTGTGCTATAATGGGCACCATCTGAATCTCAACTGAGCCACACAATCTGTTAGACAGACATTTGTATGAGGAAGGGATAACCTGTTTCACTGGACTAATTTAAAGGAGTTGTCCACTAAATGGACAATGTCTACTCAATCCCCATATTTCCCCCTTTTAAAATAATAACACATAGTCACCTCCGATTCTGATGCAGTTCCAGCATTGTCGGTACTGGCTCTCCCGGGGATCACTTGACATTATTATGTCATGCGATCCATGCGGCCAATCAACAGCCGCATCACTCTCTCCGCCTTCAGATGAATCACATACATCCTGAGGAAGTGAGAAAGCAGCAGCTTTCACTTCCTCCAGATGTATGTGATTTGTCCAAAGGAGGAGATAGTGAAGCCAGCATTAATTGGCAGCAGGGATCACATGACATAACAATGTCATGTGATCCCCGGGAGAGCCAGTGCTGACACTGCTGGAATGGAGGTGAGTATAGGTGTTATTATTTTACAAGGGGGAAACATAGGGATTAAAAAGAGGTTGTCAGAGTAATGGACAACCCCTTTAAGGGGAGTGTGTCAACACAGATTGACTGTTCAAACCAAGTACAGGCGCTCGGTGCACCTTTAGCATGGCCAAACATTTAAGTGAACCTTCCCACCTATTTGTTTTCCATTTGGCAGCACTCTGCAGGGTGGAGATAGCTGGTAAAACAAGAAGATGGGAAGGTGCACTTAAATGTTTGGCTATGCCACGGGTAAACAGTCATTCTGTGCTGACAGACTCCCTTCAATGTTTTAGTGCCACCTCGTTTTCTCTCTTGAATGTTGTGCTAAATTTAGTTAACAAACTTTGAGACTGCAAATGTTGGAGAAAATAACACTTTAATTCCAGTGTTTAGTTTCTATGAGGATGACAGTGAACTATTTAGACTCTGATATAGTACACTGCCAAATTTTAGAAGCTCATAGAGAATACTCTGAATAAGGCACATATGTTAATAAAAAGATGCCAAAAACTGCAAATGTAGCCCGAGGGACAAAGAATAGCGAAGTTTTACTAAGTTTTGCTTGTTTTAATTATGGAAGCATACATATACTAAAATGCAGGTTTATGAAACAGTAAAATCTGGAAATCATGGCAAACTAATCTTCAAACTATTAAAATTATAACATTAATTGCTACTTGTCTACAATTTTCCAATGTGATAGAGATAGCAGTTTCCTCAGAAAATGCATCAAACACGTTGTGTTCTTTTGTGCAAAGGACAGTTGTGGACAGATGGAAGGCAATATAGCTGCAGTATCAATTCAGTTTATAGATTTACCATGTTAAAGGTAACATATAGAAGTTGTCCACTGCTTGGACAACTTCTCATACCCCACGTGTGCCCCCAATAAAATAAAAAGCTTATACTCACCTCCGTTGCTGGTGCCGTTCCTGAAGTGTCGGCACTCGCTCTCCTCAAGGTTCCTGTGCTGTTGCTGTAACACGTGATGCCGGCGCCCAATCAGCGCTGGCGTCGCTGTCCCCGCCTATGTACGGATTGAACAAGAAGAGGAAGTCAGAGATGAGCCACAGCACAGACTTCCTCTTCATCTTCGATTTGTCCGAAGGTGGAGACAGTGACGCCAGCACTGATTGGGTGCCGGGGTCACGTGTCACAACAACCGCATAAAAGCCCCGGGACCGCGAGTGCTAACACCGCTATCAAGGGAGGTGAGTATGGACTTTTTTATTTTATCGGGGCCAAACATTTACTTCAAGAAGGGGCTGCCCAAGTAGTAAACAACCCCTTTAATTCTGGAGCAAGTTGGCCAAAAAACTCTTAAAACATGCCTTGCACTACATTCTTGTGTGTCTCCCAACAAGACTGTGCAGTCTCATGTGAAAGGGGTGCAATACTTCAGTAAAGAGCATGACTAAATCTGAATGTGCCATGGTACAAAAACACAAAAAACTTTTGGAGCAAATTCCTGGCACAAAGTAAGCCAACTAATGGAGGGGGGGTAAACTTAGCCTATGTATGCTCCCCATTTATCAAATAGCATGACCCAGTGTGTTAAACTTGGCACATTTTAAGTCAAATTTGAGTCTTTAAAAATTAGACAATTTGCATAAAACTGTCCTAGTGTTTGTTTGCAATCTGTTGCCTTGGGGACATACAAGTCTGCATATAAATCGAAGCCAAGATCTTCCTGTTCTGCTATGGCAGAGTTAGTGTCGTTTACGGGTGTTAGTAGAAACCAACATATTACGGGACTGACTTCAATATTAAATTTACATGCAAAAAAATGAAAGATTAATACATTTTATAATTTGATAATAATGATAATTCTCTTAGCCTCGAAACCATGGGTGCCAGATCCTGTTGGTCATTGACAGCAATAATGAAGAAACAGTGGGATTGTCGGCAAATCCACTGGTAAAATCATGAATCTTTGTTTCAAAAACAATAAAAAAGTGATCCCATAAAAAAGAAAAACTGACGCGCTTCTGGCATGCAGTGCGCCTTTAATTGTAGTTAATCACAAAAATCATGGGAAAACCTTTTAAAATAAATAAGACCAATCATATGGGAACCCATATAATTAGTGATGAGCTACATATGTGTACATTTATAATAGCAAGCTAAATAATAATAATTGTTTGATATATGTAATAAATTAAAAAAGAATCATTTTTGAAGTTCATGATTTTACCGGTGGATGTGCAGATAAATAATCACGAAGGAAAAGGGGGTTTAATTTACATATTAGACCCAAAGATTCAGAAATTATACCCCTAGTTTGCTAACAGGAGCATTGGGGTATCATTGAAAAACAAATATTGCTATAAAATTGAGTTGGCTTTTTTTCTTTAATTCATCTGCATTATGCATATAACTTTGGAGCTTGTGGTAATGTCATCATTATTTTATTTTATAGTAATATGACTAGGACACTCTGCCATGCATACTAATTAGCAATAGCTGTATAGACCAAGCATAACTTGCTCTCCCCTATGGGAACTAACACCAGTACTGGATCCCCAGGCTTAAATTGTCTCACTTGAGCCGGCCGATTATACCCCTTGGATTTTTCCTCTTGGTTTTTGAGGAGGCGCTCTTTTACCTGTCCCTTCACTTTGGTTCCACAACAAATCATTATGCCTAGCCCCTTGCGTAAACGGATTTTCGGCTCCCGTCTCCTGGAGAACCTCATTTAGCCCATAAGTTCCAGAACAAAGTAAAATCTCGACCGATAAGAATAGCAGGCAACAAGTCCTTGACCACACCTATTTGAGGGACACGGAACCACAGTCTGTATGTATTTCAACTTGGGCCATGGGATAGTTCTTTGCATCTCCATAGATACACCTTCCCCCCACCCCCTTTCTAGGGACTAGCACATGCGTAAGTGTTGGCATCCAGCAGGGCAAGGTCATAGTACGCTTTCTTCGGTTCCTGAGTAGGGAACCTAGTTAGGACCTCTGCCCATTGCTCTGGGGGCAGTTTCTCTCTATCAGACACCCTCTCAAATACAGTCAGGAAAGCCTTGACATTGTCCTTCATAGTCATGTTCTGTAAGGTCTCCCATACCATTCGCCTCACCTGGATACCTTCACTTTGGCTGGTGGGTGCTGTCATTTCCTTGACCCGGACATTTTCTGCCAGGAAAGCCATCTGCTGCTGATGCTGTTTTTGAACCTGCTTTATCTGCTGCTGTTGCTGCTTCTGAAACTGCTGCTGTTGGTCTAATTGCTTAAAATACTCCTCCATACTTTCAGACTGTATTCACAATGCTGTAGCTGCCTTTACCCAGGACTTTCAATTTTTACACTGCAATCGACTGTGGTCTCTGGGACTTCACACCCGCATATCATCCACCAATTGTAGGGATTCACGTTCTCAGGTAGGCATTAGGTAGGGTTCACACAGGCACTGGTTTCTTGGTTTAAAACAATGTGACATTTATTTTCACTGGTTGCACAGCAACGAAAAACAAAACAATAAACACAAAATTCCTAGTCTTGTCTAGGTGCTAACTAAACAAAATAGTCCCAGTTTGGTCAAACACAACAGCTATTGCCCATAGCAACCACTGATACTTACAGCTTGAGGCACATGGCCTGTGCAGTCCCTTCTCAGAGAGATTCTGGTTTGTCTCTCTCTCCAACTCCAATACAATCCACTCTGACCAGCTTCCCCCAGATGACTAGTGTGAACACCTCACCTGGTTATATGCAGAGCCAGCCAGGTGCAAATATAATCAGAGCCTGTAGAGCTAGGAATTAACCCTAGCCTACCTAACTTTGCTACAATATATACAAATATTTTTACAGGGTTTTCCAGTTTCAGAAAATACTTCTCCCCCAACTGCAGTTTGCTTTAAAAAATAATCTGTCCTTTACTCACCCTCCACTGGGTCCAGCACTGAGACTTTGACACTGCTGCTGTTATCTCTTATTGTCTGCAGCGCTGACATCACATTAACACCAGGGCAGCCAATCAGTGAGTACAACGGGTCAGAGTGTCTCATGTCTTCAACTAGGGAAAAGCAGCTTAGATTAGTTTTTGGCTGTAGTGCTATCGAGGTGATGTCAGCACTGCATCCAATAACAGACACGGGCAGCAGCAGAGGAGACTCAGTGCTGGACCCATGGAAAGGGAGTAAAGCACAGTTGTATTTTTAAAACAAACTGAAGTCGTGTGACAGGGGTTTTCTGAAACTGAAAAACCCCTTTAAATGGCTTTCTTTTTTGCTCAGTCATACCTAGTAAACTACTAACTACTGAGAAAATGGATAGTGTTAGTGCAAGTATTGAACTGTACAACAGTATTGTATGCATGTTCATAATTTATGATTTAGTCATATGATGCTCACAATGTCTCTGTAAAGAAACAGAGAAATCATGTTACATCTTTAACTACTGTATTTTCTTTTACTATTTTTTTTGCATTAGTTCATTTATAATATTTTTCTATGTTAGGATTTTTTTTTAACATGCTGTTAAACTAACACTATTGTGGGGATCTATAAATAATCAGATCTTCGACCTTAACGGACCAAAGTTTTGCTACAATTTATTTTTTAACAAAAAGTCGCTTATTCATTGCAGAACACTTGAAGACTTTCATAGTTTCACATAGTTTTATATTGATTAACTAAGAATTGTCTAACAACTAGGGGCGGCATGGTGGCTTAGTGGTTAGCACTGCAGAGCTCGGGTCCTTGGTTCAAATCCCACCAAGGACAACATCTGCAAGGAGTTTGTATGTTCTCCCCGTGTTAGCATGGGTTTCCTCCCACACTCCAAAGACATACTGATAAGGAATTTAGACTGTGAGCCCCAATGGGGACAGTGCCCATAGTGTCTGTAAAGCACTGTGGAATTAATGGCGCTAGATAAGTGTGTAAACTAAATAAATAAATAAACAAACTAGTTGCACAGAAGACTTTATAAACAGGACTTTAAAAACGAACAATTGATGAAACATTTTTAGAAGGAAATGAGTTTTTGAAACATTCCAAAAATATTGGTACATGTAAGAAGAATATTACCAATAATATAAAAATCAAATTTTCTGAAATATGAGTAGTATTACTCTTTTGCAATATGCTATTAATTTAAACATTGAACTTAGAGGGTTTCCTGTTGGCCGCTCACAGGCATCACGTGACCCCGCGCTGACATCACGACAAGCGAGGCATGACTCAGCGCTGGGGTCCACGCGGTGGCTGCTGGGTTGTGGGCGGGGTCACCCCCCGCGTCACACCCGGCATCCACCGCGCGCTTTCCCAATGAATGGGGAGAGGCAGAGCGTGCAGTGGATGCCGGGTGTGAATGGGGAGAGGCAGAGCGCGCGGTGGATGCCGGGTGTGATGGGGGGGTAACCCTGCCCACAGCCTGGCATCCACCGTGGAACTAGGAAGACAGAGACCCCCGACTGCTGCCAGCACTCGTCGTGACATCAGCGGATGTCAGAGCCGGCTGCAGCCGGGGGTCACGTGACGCCTATGAGCGGCCAGTGATAGCGCCGCTCACAGGCATTATCAGCAACAGAAGGTATTTACAAGAAGTCTTAGGGGCCCTGGGGGCATACATTGGGGGGAGGGATATAAAGTAGTGGACAACCCCTTTAATAGTGATTGCAATCTCTTGCCAAACTTTAGTAACATATTATCATGATTCACACTTTTTTTTACAGGGGGGCAATATGAGGGCTTTAAAGGGAATCTGTCACCACTTTGGAGTTACTACTATGGACATACAGGGTATAGAAAAGTAAATCTATACATACCTGTATGGCCCATAGTAGAGGTTTGATTGCAGAGAAATCTATTTTAATAAACTCCGCTTTTCACAGGCTTGACATTCGGGGGACGCCAAGAAATCCCCGCCTATGTGCTTATTATTCCCCTAAATCGCCGCCTATATGCTTAGTTACCATATTCCCCCTCCCCTGCACGTCACAGGACCCTGTGACAGGCCCTGTGATGTGCACTGTGCTCCATGACTTACTGGGCATGCGCAAAGTGAGGGTCACATAGAACGCGCTTTGCTTCATCCCGGCCCCGTCTGCCTGTTCACTGCGCTGCAGGTTTTTATTGCGCAGGCAGCGGGAAGTGACAGTGCCCCCCCGGCGCCTGCACAATAGAACTCTGCGGCGCAGAGCACAGGCAGACGGGGCCGGGAGGAAGCCAAGCGCGCTCTATGTGAGCGGTGCTTTGCGCATGCCCAGCACAAGAGGGAGCACAGTGCGCGTCACAGAGCCCTATGACGTGCAGGGAAGGGGAGGAATATGGTGACTAAGCACATAGGCGGGGATTTGGAGGAATAATAAGCAGAGAGGCCAGGATTGTTTGGCGTCCAGGGGATGCCAAGCCTGTGAAAAACCGAGTTTATAAAGATAGATTTCTCTGCAATCAGACCTCTACTATGGGCCATACAGGTATGTATAGATTTACTTTTCTATAACCTGTATGTCCATAGTAGAGGTCTGATAACTCCAAAGTGGTGACAGATTCCCTGTAATACAAAAATGTTTTATGTTGTTTTACCTTGACAAATATTTTTTATAGAAATCTGGAAAACATTATACTTTAAAGTGAACGTATGCTGTATTTAGTGAGTTATCGCAGGCACATTATTGTAATGCATCAGTTATGTATGCATATACAGTATTCAGACAATAGTGAAGGGGCTAGTAGAATTCCTACTTGAGTATTATATTGTTTTTTTAGGTTAAAATATATACTTTCATTTCCCAGTCATCTTGGTTTAAACAACAGTACCTGAAAAAACCTACACAAACACGGGGAGAACATACAAACTCCTTGCAGATGTTGTCCTTGGTGGATTTGAACCCAGGACCCCACCGTGCTGTAACCTGTATGAATATGGATTTGTCCTTAATAATGTGGTTGTGTACAAAACTCGAGGCCACTTAAAATCTAAAACTTATAAGTGGCCGCGAGATTTGTACACAATCACATTAATAACGACAAATCCATATTCATACAGGTTACAGCACGGAGGGATCCTGGGTTCAAATCCCACCATGGACAACATCTGCAAGGAGTTTGTATGTTCTTCGCGTGTTTGAGTATGTTTCACTCCAAAGACTTATTTATAGGGAATTTAGATTGTCTGCCCAATAGGGACAGTGGTTCTGATGTCTGTAAAGCGCAATGGAATATGATGGCGCTAAATAATTGAGTAACAATAAACATTAAAAAAGTAAATCCTATTCCTGTAAGTTCCTAGTAAAAACCTCTTAGTGCGAGACTGGTGGATGTATCACATGACTCGCACCAGACTCGGCTCAGAACAGCCTGGCTCTGTCCCCCTGTGTGTTAGTTTTGCCAGGAGTAAGCTATTTCGCAGACCTGTCAGTGTAAAGTGTTACTCTCTGAACGTACAAAGTCACAGGGATTGTTACTGCTCTGTGATCACACAATGGAACTTGTGAACGCGTGACCAACAGATCAGCAGCCTCAATGGAGTGAAATACCATTTACATCACAAAGACAATCTAGAAAATAAATGGTTTTCTGACCAAATTTGAGAAGAATAGGTATTATTAAAAAGAAATAATGCGAGCCTTGATATATCATAAACTGTGATGGATGAGGACTACACATGCGGATCCCAGCAAGCTACTCACGAAAACAAACAACTTGTAATTGATACAACATGTTTGACTCTGTTATGGCAGCATGTGGTTTACTTCTATATGGAAAGTGGAAAATTTTCCAAAAAATGTACACATATGTGAATTTCATATAATTAAATATTATACATAGATTATTTCTATTTAATCTCCAAAAGTTGGAGATGTGCATTCACCTCTGTCTACACACTACTGCACCTCATAATGTTGCTTAAGATGCATGACAGAAATTGATGCCCCATAGAAATCGATCAACAGGTAGCAGCAAAGCACTAGCAGTAGCACCACCATGTATCCATGCTTACGACAACTCATATAGTGACAGATACCTGATACTGGTCGTAACCATGGATCCCAATAAATAATAATAATAATAATCCCTAATCTACTGTAATGCCCCGCACTTGGGGTAAGCGACATAGCGAATCAGAACTATACTACATTTTTAATTGGAGGTATTTCCTAATATTATTATTACACCTACTACATTTTGGGATAGGATCTTGGAGATGGGAATACCCCTTTAAGGCAAAGACGCCAAATCTTGTAAAAGGTACTCCATCCCTACTAATCCTATGTGGAGAATCCACTGTACTTCTCTACCCAGACAGTATTTCTGCAGGGGTCATTGCAAGGAAAATGTAGTTTTACATGGCAGTCATTCAAATGACTGGCCAATTATGTACTCTATGGACAGCTCAAGTCTGCCTGAAAGTTCTTTAACTATCCCATCTGTTTGAAACAACCCTATTCAGATGAATGGAGCAATTTTCTTTCCAGAAGTTTCTGTAACAAAATCTTTAGGGTCGATATTCATTCTAAGTGCACTTAGTTGTATGCAACCCAATGTCTTGCTTTAGACAGCACCTGCTGCTTGATCGGTCAAATTGTAAAATCATGATAAAAAATTGTCCATTTCTAGCCTCACCCTCAGGTTATCTGGATAAATTCTGAACTATTTTTTATATGCTCGTGTAAATCTACTCTCAGAGAGAGGCTGTGAGTTACTCAGTCAATTATAGTGTAAGTTCCCAGCTAGTGATGAGCGCAAGTGCTCGTTACTCGAGTTTGCCGAGGGTGCTCGGGTATGCACCGAGTATCGCGGGTGCTCGAGTGACATGTTCGAGTCCTAACGGCCGCATGTTTCGTGGCCGTTAGACAGCCATAAAACATGCAGGGATTGCCTGAAAACCATGGACAATCCCCGCATGTTTTGTAGCTATCTAACAGCCATGAAACATGCGGCTGCGGGGGACTCGAACATCTCACTCAAGCACCCGTGATACTCAGAGCATACCCAAGCACCCTCGGCAAACTCAAGTAACGAGCTCTGGTGCTCATCAATATTCCCAACTTTACACTATACTTTTTAATTCAGTGTTTCACTATTTTCAAGATTGATTTTAACTAGTTTTAAAATCTGTAATGTGTGCCATAAGTATACTCAGGCAAGGAAATCTAGAGCGGTATATCACCAACACAAATCTAGTTTCTGTCTAGCCATTATAATAGTTGCCTAAAGTGGTACCATTAGATAGATAGATAGATAGATAGATAGATAGATAGATAGATAGATAGATAGATAGATAGATAGATAGATACTGTATCGGCCAGCAAGACCATTTTTTTATATCTCTTTTGAAACATTGTTGCTCTTTTTAATTTGCCACTAGCCGGGAGTCTGAAATCTAAATGTTGATTTTTAATTGCTAAGCTGACATAAAAGAACAATGTTTGAGAAACTTTGCATTATTAATTTCAAGTTATTATTCAAGCTTAGGGCACGTCAACTGAATATGTATGTTAATGTTAATGTATGTTAATGATGACAATATTATCAGTAGACGTATTTTTACGCCATGTAAAGCACCCTGGGAGAATGTGGATGTTACAGATGTATTGATGCAAAGTTTGTCAATGTATTAATTGGTCAGGTAGCACAAGTCATAAAGAGATAATGCAATCATTGTAACTTCTCATGGGGTTAAGGGCAAAGCTACTTAACCCACCAACATATGACAATGGTATGAAAAAATCATTTAAAAAGAAAATTCAGCTCTGTTTGATCAGCAAATCATGACTTCACTCATTTCAGAAAAGCCTTCACATTCAAGATATGTTCCCATGTTGGATTTATGCTGCTAATATAATTGAGAAAATCTTGCAGGTAATCTCCTAATATTATCCTTTGCATTGCATATGAAATCTACAGGGCAGGTGAATTTACTCTGTGGATATGTTGCCACACATACAGGAGATTTCTTAAAATTTCATCAAAAATGCTGCTACTGTAAAACAAAGCCCATTTTACAACTAGAATTTAAAAAAACTATGATTTGCTATGTCGCAACATAACTAGCTATTCAAACTAGCTAAAGACGGCCAATGAAGCTCAATGAGCTATGAAATGTCGGGAAATATAGACGATGATAACAAACCTGGTATGTTCTAGACATAAAACTGTATTGCACAGTAGATTCTATGCTTAAAGGGTGTTTTCAAGATTCTGAAACATTTCGGAAAATCTTAGATTTAAATTGCCAAAAGAATATGCACAAAGCATTAAATTTACAAGGTTCCACCATTGTGACCCACAGGCCTTCTTCAGATGGGTGTATTTGCAGTCCGTCTATTGTCCGTGTGTGCAACAGTCAGCACACACATCATATGGACAAATTTTAGCTTATGAGTGATCTTCCACGCAGACCTGAAGTGTGAAGTACTGTTCCGGTCTATGTTACGGACCCTGCACCCATCCATAAGGCGGACAAGTGAACAGAGCTAGCAAAGACATAACCAGTCAAGTCCAATTTTTACAAAGGTCATCTGACTCTAGCCCTAGTTCCATGTTGCTAGTTATATTTGCTGTACATTTGCCAGCATATATAACTGACTATATATATAAATGATAAGTCATAAGATGCCACCAAGATAGTTATATATGCTATACATATGGCAAACATATATAGCTGGCAATTTATTAGCCAGTCATAGCATGTCACCGGGTCATAGGAAACAAGTTTTCTCATGAAGACAGGTCAAAAAGAATTCCTGCTTTTCTAACTCGGGAGCTCAACTTTTGTCACTGGGGAAACCACAAGCAACTACACATATATTCAATTGAATGTCTATCCATATTAATTATTGATGTGCAGGATCCTACTGATAACTTATAGACATCTACCTACCTAACCATCTAAAGAAAAAAAGATGAAGCAGTACCAGTCCCAGCAGTGGTTGCAAGCCCCTGGATATCTACTAAGGTCTACTAAAGTATCCATTCCAAAGGCTTTGTGACTGTTGAGATGAAATTTTGCTGCACATTGGCAAAGGAGTAGTCCATTTTTTTGGTTTCCTTTTCGGAATTTATTTATCTTCCTAAGACAGAGCCGTTTTTGCTAACACAGGTCACAAAACCAATGCACTTACAGGATGCAGCTGCCTAATCTAATAGTATGGGTGTCACTAATATGCTGTAATCCAGACACTGTGCACTACATCTGTGTCACTGGTGCCCTATGCAAGCCTATCTGAGTGCAATTCTAATACTAGGCAACCACCCCCTCCATGAACTGCTAGTGTGTGAGTAGGTGTTCCCTCAGGCTAAGTGCCCATGATGCAGAAATGCTGAATATTTTTTCTGCTTCTCCCTGGCAGGAAAAATGCATGCGGTTTTTACATGTGTTTTTCCCACCAGGTAGAAGCGTTTGTCAAGCGTTTTTGCATGCATTTCTGCATGCGGGTTATCAAGCGCTTTTCCAAGCGATTTTAGCATCACTTGGAAAAGTGCTTGACAACTTGTCCACACGCTATAAATCCATGCAACCAGCATGGATTTATAGTAGTGTGACCAAGTTAGTTAAAAAAAAAAGAATAAGAATGGCAAAAAATAAAGATTATGCTCACATTCCGATGTCCTCCCGGTGTTTTCTCTGCTACGTCCGGTGTCTTGGGCGGCTCGCGGTGGTGTGAAGGACCTGCGGTGACGTCACTGAGGCATGTGACAGGTCACATGACTCAATGACGTCATGGCAGGTCCTTCACAACACCGCGACCCATACAGCAGACCAGACGGAGGGGAGAAAACACCAGGAGGACATCGAAAGGTGAGTATAATTTTTATTTTTTATTTTAAATTCTTTTTTTTACAGTTTCTATGGTACCCAGGTCTGGAGGAGAGTCTCCTCTCCTCCAGACCTGGGTACCATCCGCACATTGAACCGTGTGATATCCGCTTGTGCAGATGCAGTGATGCGGATGTCACGCGGTCCAATGCAAGTCAATGGCGACGATTACGCTGCGTGTCCGCAAAATTGATGGACATGCTACGTATTTTTCCGCAATGATAATCCGCAGCGGAAATTTCCGCAGCATGTGCACAACACATGCGGATTATCATTGGGGACCATGGGGCACGTATTACCAAGCGTTTTTAAGCGTTTTCGCTGTGGAAATTCCGCGGCAGAAATGCTTGAAAAACGCATAGTGGGCACGCAGCGTCAGTAGTTTGCACCTGTGTTGCCTGCACCTTCATCAAGTGTGACCGCTGCATCCTGACTAGAGATGAGCGGTGTTCGACTAGAACTGTTCGCCAATCTCAAATTCGAGCTGTTTTGGGCGGTGTTCGAGTTGTTCGACGAACCCGAACGATTTGCAAAAAATTCGGCTGTTCGAGGTTATGTTCGATAACTGTTCGTGCACCAAAAGCGTGTCCTGCATGTCTGGCGCTATTTAGAGCACCAATCATGCAGGGATTGTCTGCCACTCACTGTAATGCCACAGCCATGGTGGTTGTGGCATTACAGTGATTGCCCAAATCGATGGGAACAGTGCCAACAGTGAAACATGAAAAGCCGGCAATTCAGCAGCGGCATACACCTGTACCCGACAATTTAGAACCGAAAGAATAGAGCTTCACACATAGATTAGATAGATATAAATATGTCAGCCACATATATACGAAGTACAGTGAAAGTGCTGCTTACTGTACTTGTCATTTAGCGTAAAGGATTTATCAAAAAAAATAATAGTGTTTTCATGCACCGTCTCTTTAAAAAAGCCGGCCGGCAATTCAGCATCTGTACCCGACAATTTATAACAGACAGAATAGAGCTTCACACATAGATTAGATAGATAGAAACATGTCAGTCACATATATATGAAGTACAGTGATAGTGTTGGTTACTGTACTTGTCATTTAGTATTAAAATAAAGGATTTATTATTAAAAAAATTGGCGTGGGGTTCCCCTTAATTTTAGGCTCTAGCGGAGGTTAAGCAGACGGCTGGGGCAGATGTTTGAAGCCTGGGAAGGGGGTAATACCCACGGAGCTTCCCAGGCTACTAATATCAGCCCCCAGCTGAATACATAGCCTTTACTAGCTATTAAAATGGGGGACACCCCAAAAAAAATGACGTGGGGTCCCCCCTAATTTAATAGCTAGCAAAGGCTAGGCAGACAGCTGGGGGCTGATATTAATAGCCCAGGAAGGGAGCCATGAATATTGGCCCCCTCCCAGGCTAGAAACACCAGCCGTCAGCCGCCCCAGAAATGGCGCATTCATAGGATGCGCCAATTCTTGCACTTAGCCTCGCTCTTCCACGCTGCCCTGGTGCGGTGGCAGGGGGTAATAGGGTTGGGGTTGATGTCAGCTTATAATGCCAGCTGACATCAAGCCCAGGTTAGTAATGGAGAGGCGTCTATAAGACACCCCCATTACTAACCCCATAGTCAAAGTTAAAAAAAACACAAACACCCAGAATAAAGTCCTTTAATTGAAATAAAGACACAATCCTTTATTGTTCTAAATTAAACCATACTTACTGTCACGCCCATTCCAGCTGAAGCCAACGATCTCCTGCAATAAAAGAAAAATAATAAAGCAACCTCATCCTTACCTTTCCATGGTTCCCACGACAGCTTCAGCTCTGCTACATCGAGATGACAGGCTGGACCGCAGCAGAACGCTGCCATCCAGCCTCTCATCCCGCAGACACTGAGAAGCGCAGGCTTGCTTGCGCTGCTCAGCGTCTCTCTGTGACGACATCCAGATGAGCCGAGTTCATGTCCAATGAACTCGGCTCACCTCATGCACATCACTGACAGCGTGGGAAAATTCTCACGCTGAAGCGGTGAGTGCAGGAGAATTCTCCCACGCTGTCAGTGACATGCATAAGGTGAGCTCATGTCCAATGAACTCAGCTCACCTCCTGCACTTCACTGACAGCGTGGGAGAATTCTCCTGCACTCAGCGCTTCAGCGTGAGAATTCTCCCACGCTGAAGCGCTGAGTGCAGGAGAATTTTCCCACGCTGTCAGTGACGTGCATGAGGTGAGCCGAGTTCATTGGACATTAACTCGGCTCATCTGGATGCCCTCACAGAGAGACACTGTGGAGCGCAAGCAAGCCTGCGCTTCTCAGTGTCTGCGGGATGAGAGGCTGGATGGCAGCGTTCTGCTGCGGTCCAGCCTGTCATCTCGATGTAGCAGAGCTGAAGCTGTCATGGGAACCATGGAAAGGTAAGGATGAGGTTGCTTTATTATTTTTCTTTTATTTCAGGAGATCGTTGGCTTCAGCTGGAATGGGCGTGATGGTAAGTATGGTTTAATTTAGAACAATAAAGAATTGTGTGTTTATTTCAATTAAAGGACTTTTTTCTGGGTGTTGTGTTTTTTTTAAATACTTTACTAGAAATTCATGGTGGTCATGTCTAATATTGGCGTGACCCCATGAATTTCGGGCTTAGGGCCAGCTGATAATGCCAAGCTGGCCCTAACCCCTTTATTACCCAGTGAGCCACCGCATCAGGGCCCTGGATGAGTTGGGTACAGCGCCAGAAGATGGCGCTTCTATGAACGCGCCATTTTCCGGGGTGGCTGCGGACTGCAATTTGCAGCGGGGGGGGGCCCAGAAAGCTTGGGCCTCCCTGCGCTGCGGATTCCAGCCCCCAGCTGCCTAGTTGTACCTGGCTGGACACAAAAACAGGGCGAAGCCCCACGTCAATTTTCTTTAAATTATTTCATGAAATAATTAAGAAAAAAAGGGCTTCCCTATATTGTTGTGTCCGGCCAGGTACAAATAGGCAGCTGGTGGTTGGGGGCAGCCCGTTCCTGCCTGCTGTACCTGGCTGGACACAAATATAGTGCGAAGCCCCACGTCAATTTTTTTTAAATTATTTCATGAATTTCCTGAAATAATTTAAAAAAATTGAAGTGGGGCTTCGCACTATATTTGTGTCCAGCCAGGTACAGCAGGCAGGAACAGGGCTGCCCCCATCCACCAGCTGCCTATTTGTACCTGGCCGGACACAACAATATAGGGAAGGCCTTTTTTTCTTAATTATTTCATGTATTTCATGAAATAATTAAAAAAAAAAGTACGTGGGGCTTCGCCCTATTTTTGTGTCCAGCCAGGTACAACTAGGCAGCTGGGGGCTGGAATCTGCAGCGCAGGGAGGCCCAAGCTTTCTGGGCCCCCCCCCGCTACAAATTGCAGTCCGCAGCCACCCCGGAAAATGGCGCGTTCATAGAAGCGCCATCTTCTGGCGCTGTACCCAACTCATCCAGGGCCCTGGTGCGGTGGCTCACTGGGTAATAAAGGGGTTAGGGCCAGCTTGGTATTATCAGCTGGCCCCAAGCCCAAAATTCATGGGGTCACGCCAGTATTAGACATGACCGCCATGAATTTCTAGTAAAGTATTTTAAAAAAACACAACACCCAGAATAAAGTCCTTTAATTGAAAAAAAGACACAATTCTTTATTGTTCTAAATTAAACCATACTTACCATCACACCCATTCCAGCTGAAGCCAACGATCTCCTGCAATAAAAGAAAAATAATAAACCAACCTCATCCTTACCTTTCCATGGTTCCCACGACAGCTTCAGCTCTGCTACATCGAGATGACAGGCTGGACCGCAGCAGAACGCTGCCATCCAGTCTGTCATCCCGCAGACACTGAGAAGCGCAGGCATGCTTGCGCTCCTCACTGTCTCGCTGTGACGGCATCCAGATGAGCCGAGGTCATGTCCAATGAACTCGGCTCACCTCATGCACGTCACTGACAGCGTGGGAAAATTCTCACGCTGAAGTGCTGAGTGCAGGAGAATTCTCCCACGCTGTCAGTGATGTGCATGAGGTGAGCTCATGTCCAATGAACTCAGCTCACCTCCTGCACGTCACTGACAGCGTGGGAAAATTCTCCTGCATTCAGCGCTTCAGCGTGAGAATTTTCCCACGCTGTCAGTGACGTGCATGAGGTGAGCCGAGTTCATTGGACATGAACTCGGCTCATCTGGATGTCGTCACAGAGAGACGCTGAGCAGCGCAAGCAAGCCTGCGCTTCTCAGTGTCTGCGGGATGAGAGGCTGGATGGCAGCGTTCTGCTGCGGTCCAGCCTGTCATCTCGATGTAGCAGAGCTGAAGCTGTCGTGGGAACCATGGAAAGGTAAGGATGAGGTTGCTTTATTATTTTTCTTTTATTGCAGGAGATCGTTGGCTTCAGCTGGAATGGGCGTGATGGTAAGTATGGTTTAATTTAGAACAATAAAGGATTGTGTCTTTATTTCAATTAAAGGACTTTATTCTGGGTGTTTGTGTTTTTTTTAACTTTTACTATGGGGTTAGTAATGGGGCTGTCTTATAGACGCCTCTCCATTACTAACCTGGGCTTGATGTCAGCTGGCATTATAAGCTGACATCAACCCCAACCCTATTACCCCCTGCCACCGCACCAGGGCAGCGTGGAAGAGCGAGGCTAAGTGCCAGAATTGGCGCATCCTATGAATGCGCCATTTCTGGGGCGGCTGACGGCTGGTGTTTCTAGCCTGGGAGGGGGCCAATATTCATGGCTCCCTTCCTGGGCTATTAATATCAGCCCCCAGCTGTCTGCCTAGTCTTTGCTAGCTATTAAATTAGAGGGGACCCCACGTCATTTTTTTGGGGGGGTCCCCCATTTTAATAGCTAGTAAAGGCTATGTATTCAGCTGGGGGCTGATATTAGTAGCCTGGGAAGCTCCGTGGGTATTACCCCCTTCCCAGGCTTCAAACATCTGCCCCAGCCGTCTGCTTAACCTCCGCTAGAGACTAAAATTAAGGGGAACCCCACGCCAATTTTTTTAATAATAAATCCTTTATTTTAATACTAAATGACAAGTACAGTAACCAACACTATCACTGTACTTATTATATATGTGACTGACATGTTTCTATCTATCTAATCTATGTGTGAAGCTCTATTCTTTCTGTTCTAAATTGTCGGGTACAGATGCTGAATTGCCGGCCGGCTTTTTTAAAGAGATGGTGCATGAAAACACTAATATTTTTTTTAATAAATCCTTTACACTAAATGACAAGTGCAGTAACCAACACTGTCACTGTGCTTCTTATATGTGTGACTGACATGTTTCTATGTATCTAATCTATGTGTGATGCTATATTCCTTCTTGTCTAAATTGTCAGGTACCGGTGTATGCCGCTGCTGAATTTGCCGGCCGGCTTTTTTAAAGAGAGTGTCTTCTGAGCAGTTTGTCAGCTTTTGGACACCTTTGCAGGTGTTTTCTATGTGTTTCTATGTGTTTTTGTTTGCCTGCCATTGGTTTTAACGGTGTTCGACGGTGTTCTAAGGTGTTCGACGAACAGTTCGACGAACAGTTCCTCGAACATCCCGGTGTTCGACGAACCGAACCGAACCCGAACACTATGGGGGTGGCTCAACACTAATCCTGACAGTGCATTAGTTTTGTGATCTGTGTTAGTAAATACAGCTGTTCTTTTTTCTGCTATGTCTTTTACATTTTTTGTGTCCTTATGTTGTGTTTTTGCCTTTGAATTTAGTATAGGGACTCATAAGACAATGAGGACCCCTGACGTGCGTTGCGAGCTTGTGTATTTTGTCCAAAATATCGATTAATACCTCATGTATATTATATTTTACTGCACATTTTTTTTCCATTTTTATGCAGGATGCAGCAAAGTCCATCAATGTTGTCCTTGTAAACTAGGGTGCCTGTCCCTGTGGGCTGCACTAATTAATATAGTGCTGGGTATCCCACCTAATCTAATAGTATGGGCGTCATTAATAGGCTGTAAGCCAGATACTGTGCACTACTCATGGGTGACTGACGCCCTGTACAAGCCACATCTGTATGAAATTCTATTGATAGACAACCACCCCCTCCATGAACTGGTAGGTTGTGAGTGGTTGTTTCATCAGGATTTTGTACTTATGTTGCATCTGCCTTTATCAAGGTTTGCTGCTGCATCCTGTAAGTGCATTAGATTTGTGACCTGTATTGGTAAATACAGCTGCCCTTTTTTATGCTAAGTTTTTTTTATTTATCTTGCTACAGAATATAGCTATTTTCTATCCTATCACCAATATTATCTGCCTTTTGCTTTGAACTCTTTGCTACCTTAGACCTCCTTTTTTCCTTCGAATTCAGCAGGCCATTTTATATACAAAGTAGCTATACTATTTATTTATTTTTGTCTTCTGCGACATATTGTTACAATAAAAACCTGGCATGGTCTGCACATACTAAATATTTAAAGTGCTTACTTGCAACCAGGATGGCTTGAGCTGTGTTTGCAGAGCAGCCACAGGAATCTGCCTTCACATAGCTGGTTTTAGGACGTTATTCCACAGCATACCAAATGGGAAAACAACTTGCACAAAACACCACTCAAACGGATTCAATTACTGTATGAGAACTTGAACAGAATCCAGCTGACAAATATGTGACCGTTCTCAGTGCTACCACATGAGGAGCTTTGGTTCAATAAGAAAGGAAATACACTGTGGTAACCATAGTAAGGACAGCGCTGGGTTTGGTATGTCTCTAGCTGTTTAATTCCATTTTCATCCTCAGATTAACCACAATCATTCTTTATTTTGGAAAGTTACGCAGGGCAAATTTTCTTTAGCGCTGCCATTTTTTTCTCATATCATTAGGATAAAATGGAGCTGAGTGGGGGCATAAAAACCCCACAACTGCCCCTTTATGCACCTTTTAGAAAGCCACAGATGTCAGACATAAAAGGTCTGTTCAGGCATAATTATTCATTTACTCAAGAAAAAAATGTTTTTTCTAATGACCTTGAAATGTCCAATATATTTCTTAGCCCAAAAACAAAGCTACTTGTGTAAAGTTTCACGGAAGTGAACGACAAAAAGATGAGTACTAATATACAGGGGTGTGGATAAAATCACATCTGTTTCTTATTAAGTGTGTGAAAAAGAAGCACTTTCATATTGTCTAGCAATTCCTTTGTTTGCCAGCACAAAAAGCAGACAGCTGACATGAATTGAGCCTTTAGAAATAGCATGAGGCACCTTGTATTCTCCACAACAAGCTTTGTCATGGCCTCTCAACTTATTCACATACAGTCTTACACAATCCCTCAAACACGCCTGCGAAAAAATGCAGCTGCTATCAAATGCAAATACTTCTTTTTAAGTCCTTTCCCATCTCAAGTAAAGAGAAAATGCATCTAGAGACCATGGATATTATAACAGAGAGTCAATGAAGTGGGACAACAGATGACACTTGATAAGGAGAATTTTCTGTACGTAGAATCCATAATCAAGTAAATGCTGTAGCCAAGCTTTAAAATTGCACAGAAAAACAACACTTAAAACCCTTACACTATCAATAAGCCAAGTAACAAATATGGAACCTATTTTTGGAGAAAACAAAAAGCTACATATTAAAAGATAAATATATATAAAAAAAGGGAAATCAAATATTCAATGACTATGAGTGAGAAATATAGTGATGGGCTTGGCAGTACTAACTTAGAAGACAGTTGGATGAGATAAAAAATTTTAATTCTGCGTTTTGCTGAGCATAATAAACATAATGTATATTATGAGTCTTCTATAAAAACTAATGATGCAGGAGCAGATGCAGAAGGAACCATTGCCAATGTATAGAGTAGAGCTAAACCCTCTGAGTGAATGTGCAACTGATAGATAAATCCAGCACTAATGGCAGCCTGGTTACACTCAGGATTCATGTATAATGAATGCATTTGCTTTACTAGAAGAAAATAAGCACTTTTGTTATTTTATTGTAAGAATCATATTCTCCATAACATGTAATGATGATGGCTTATGCTGCATGGAAGAGCATTTTACTATGTTGTGCCACTGGCTCTAAATTCACTAGGGGACCTGCTGTACCTGGCTGATGAATCATCTCATCTAAATAAGAATTTAAGGATAGATCAGACAAATAATATTGTTAATACAATCACTTGGACTACATACAACAGTCTGCCACAAAATAACTACATGGAAAAACACAATTTATCAATAGATTCCGGGAAGTGAAATTTATCATTGTGACAGGAAATAAACAATCGAATGTTAGATGATACACAAAGAAGATTCCAGCCTGGAAAAAGATTTGAGTACCACAGCATATCCACATGAGTGTGATGCGGAGCCAGTGGATTGAGGGTATTATATACAGGCATGTGATACTGTTACAGATTGTGGCCATCCAACTAATTGAAGGAATGCTGTGTGGTGGGCATATTACACTTTTCTCAAAAACTTATATTTACAATATCATGGTTAGAAGCATGTGACAAATGAATGTCAGGTCAATGTAGATGTGTTGTGATAATACACACCCTGGAACTGTTTGATCTCAGCATGTTACATGTATCATAAGAGAAATAATAACAATTCAGTGGACAAAGAGAACAGACTGACACCACCTCCAGCATACTTCACAGACATAAGACAGCCTAACTTAGGCACAGTCTTGCACCCTTGTTATCTGGATGTTGTCAGCTTATGGTGCAGCTCCTATAACCTGCAATACCAAGAAGTATACCTAGCCTGGTGTGGAGTGAGATCTGCAGAAGAGTAGGATGAGACCCCAGAAGAGCAGGGGAAAGTATAGCAAGTGTCACATAAGATAGCCTAAGTGAGACACAGTTTGGAACTTTCTGCATAAAAAACATTGCACCCTTGTTATCTGGATATCGTCAGCTTATGGTGCAGCTCCTATAGCAAGTAATACCCATAAGTATACCCAGCCTGGGGTGGAGTGTGATCTTCAGAAGAGTAAGATGTGACCCCAGAAGAGCAGGGGAAAGTATAGCATTTGTCTGATAAGACAGCCTAACTTAAGCACAGTGTGCAACTTTCTGCATACAAGACATTGCACCCTTGTTATCTGGATGTTGTCAGCTTATGGTGAAGCTCCTATAACAAGCAATAACCAAAAGTATGGAGTGTGATTTGCAGAAGAGTAAGACGAGACCCCAGAAGAGCAGGGGAAAGTATAGCAAGTGTCAGAAGCAGCTAGTGTATCTCCGGGGGCTGCTGTCTGGTGTGTAGGTAGCTGGAGGAGTAGCTCACCGCTCTGCAGGGTGGTATCACACTTCCAGTCGTTGCCTAGTTTCTTACAAGACTCCCATAGGGACAGGTAGTACTGGTTGTCCGCCGTCACCCAGGCTGGGCTCAGAACGGCTCCGATGTCCAGACACAGGGCCAGGAAGATGCACACAAGTCCCACCAGCTTCAGAGGGGTGAGCACCGAGGAGCGGACCTCCTCCATCCCGCTGGCAGAAGAAGCCATGACCCCCACCCAGGATCGGCAGAAAGGCAATGAGAAGAGGCTAGGATGCAGTGCAGGGAGAAGGAGGCACTGTAGACTGATGCCAAGCGAACTGCCAGGAAAGTGAGTGCAGGGCTGTGGGCAGAGAGCAGGTGGAGCAGGCTTAGTTGATGCCTTCTTTAGGAGCTAGAGCTGTTCTCTGCCTCCTTCCTCCGCGTCCCCCACTTGTTTCCCTGGACTGAGATGCTGCTGGCTGCTCCTTGCTCCAGGACAGAAGAGAACTGTTACCCAGTGACCTCCGTCTTTGCATAACTCCCTCCCTCCTTCCTCTCCTTTCTTTGCCTTTTTTCTTCTCTGCTTTCTCTCCTTCTCCTCCTGCTGGCTGCAAAGAGGGCACCGGCCAAACTGCTGACGTCACTGGCTGCTCCAGAGGAGGGACAGGCAGGGGAGCATGGTGACAATGAGAGGCATGTGGAGGCTGGAGGACAGGAGGCAGGAGGCTCTGTGCTATAGATGCTGTATCTGTGCCGGCTGCAGCTGCTGCTTGGCTGATCATTCCTGCCTTCTTCTAGTCTCTCACTGCTTGGATTGGAGTAGAATTAAGGTTACACATTTTATTCTGAGGCTTCAGTCTTGTTTGACAAGAGAGAATTTATTGTCCATTTATAAAAACTTTCACACAGTGTCTATAGTAGGTATGGAGTTAAAAATGTTAAAAGCACAACGTGCCAAGTTTCTAGTCATCAGACACCTTTTTTGTATACTTTATTATAAAATATGAATGTGTCAGTGTTTTAAAGTGTACAACATGTTCTACATCAAAAATGATTGGTATGCCATTTCCAGTAAAGGCTCATACAGACGACCGATTTCGCTCCATCC
Source organism: Phyllobates terribilis (assembly GCF_046119375.1). Classification (NCBI taxonomy): domain Eukaryota; kingdom Metazoa; phylum Chordata; class Amphibia; order Anura; family Dendrobatidae; genus Phyllobates; species Phyllobates terribilis. The sequence goes on along the minus strand of NW_027362762.1, from coordinate 365,457,624 downwards.
GATAAAATCAATCCGATTGTGCTAATCCTACTCTGATTAGAGAGTGATCCGAGTGTGATCCCATTTTCTCGGAGGTGGACAGAAAAATAAATAAAAAAAAAGTTTCTCCACCTCCATTCTGTCAGTTTGTGAAAGTCGGACGGCACACAGTTGTCATCCAAGTGCGGTCCAATTTTATACACAGACCCATTGACTTGAATGGGCGAGTACCCCAAGTCAAATTGTGCACTTGCATGTTGGCCTTTAGGTCGAAGAAAAAAATCAGGAATGTGCACAGCCCCAGAGAATAACATGGGTACAAGGGCTATCCGTCAAAACCACAGATAGTACCTGCCCAATTTATACGATTGTGTGCATGAGCCCTAACTTTAATTAAATTCTCTCTGTTTGTAAATGTTATTTTTTTCTTTACAAAACATTGACATTGTTGGAAAACAAATTTCCTTGATATTTTCTTGATATTATAATATAATTTTTCTGATCTAAATGTTACATTTAAATAATACCAACTTAGTTAAAAGTTTGCAGCTAAACCTTTAAAATCTTGTGTACGGACATGTATGTAAAGAAACAGAACTCGGTCCTTCATCGTTGGCACCAGAAATCTCAGCTCAAGAACTAAATTTCTAAATGTGTAGATTAAAAACATGTCAATACTTCATCAACACAGTTTAATCTAAATAAGACAGAAGAACAACCTTATAAGTAGAGATGAGCGTTGTTCTACTCGAACTGTTCGCCAATCTCAAATTCGAGCTGTTTTGGGCGGTGTTCGAGCCGGTCGGCGAACACGAACAATTTGAGAAAAATTCGGCTGTTCGAGGTTATGTTCGATAACTGTTCGTGCACCAAAATCATAACTGGATTTTTTCTCAGTAATGATGAAAATTAATGTTAATACGCAGTTTGAGTGTACAGCGGGGCGGGGGGAGGGGCAGGGGATGGATCTCTGCAGGAACAATGAAGATCTCCATTTTTTTTTCTCTATCCCGCATTTGCAGTGGGGAGGTGCAATCTGTCAGCCTATCAGCAGCGCACACACGGAGCGAAGTGCTTTTTTTCACACAAGCAAGGGCATGTGTGATTGGCAGTGTATGTCACATGTCCTTGCCCTATAAGACCAAGCCATTTTCCCCGTCGCCACCATTTTCTCACTGCTGCAGCTGCGTGTTAGACGGCACCGCTGTTGCTGTGTGCGCTATACCTTGTTAATTTCAAGCCAATTTTCGCACAAATATACAGATAGCTTGGGAGTAGGGAATAGTTGTGATTGCAGTCCTTTTAAGGACTAGGTTACAGCATTTCCTACGACTTTTATCAGGCAGGTCTGTGCTCTTAAATAGATAGATTGTGGGAGTAAAGACTAATTGTAATTGGAGTCCTTTTCAGGACTAGGTTACATGAGTTCCTATCAGTTTTTGCCAGGCAGGTCTGTGCCAGTGCTGTGCAAGTTTTTTTCACAGCATTTGGCTGAATCTAGCAAAGCTAATCCTTTTTGGCCTATTGCAGAGTGTGTTAGTCAGTGGAGTAGCCTATCTGTGTTGCAAGATATACCACCTGTGTATAGAATACCAATTTTTTTACTGCACCTAGTGAAGTAAAATCTTTTGGGCATAGCATCATTCTATTAGTCCATCTATACTGACCTCCATCAGGTTGCAAACTGAATATAATTTTTTTCTGCATCTAGCTCTGAAAAAATATTTGGGCTTCTAGCAGTGTGTGGGACTTGGTCTATTAGTCCATCTATACTGACCTCCATCAGGTTGCAAATTAAAAATAATTTTTTTCTTCATTTAGCTCTGAAAAAATATTTGGGCTTCTAGCAGTGTGTGGGACTTGTTCTATTAGTCCTTCTATACTGACCTCCAGCAGGTTGCAAATTGAATATAATTTTTTTCTGCATCTAGCTCTGAAAAAATATTTGGGCTTCTAGCTTTGTGTGGGACTTGGTCTATTAGTCCATCTATACAGACCTCCATCAGGTTGCAAATTAAAAATAATTTTTTTCTGCATCTAGCTATGAAAAAATATTTGGGCTTCTAGCAGTGTGTGGGACTTGGTCTATTAGTCCATCTATACTGACCTCCATCAGGTTGCAAATTAAAAATAATTTTTTTCTTCATTTATCTCTGAAAAAATATCTGGGCTTCTAGCAGCGTGTGGGACTTGTTCTATTAGTCCATCTATACTGACCTCCATCAGGTTGCAAATTATAAATAATTTTTTTCTGCATCTAGCTCTGAAAAAATATTTGGGCTTCTAGCAGTGTGTGGGACTTGGTCTATTAGTCCATCTATACTGACCTCCATCAGGTTGCAAATTAAAAATAATTTTTTTCTGCATCTAGCTCTGAAAAAATATTTGGGCTTCTAGCAGTGTGTGGGACTTGGTCTATTAGTCCATCTATACTGACCTCCATCAGGTTGCAAATTGAATAAAAAAATTTTCTGCATCTAGCTCTGAAAAAATATTTGGGCTTCTAGCGGTGTGTGGGACTTGGTCTATTAGTCCATCTATACTGACCTCCATCAGGTTGCAAATTAAAAATAATTTTTTTCTGCATCTAACCCAGCCAATAGTTTTGGCCTAATACCACAGTTTGGCCACTCAGCTCTGCTCGGTTACCATCCATTGTTTTTTTGTGCAAACAACTCCAGAGTTGTGAATTAGTTAACCACCAAAATGAGTGGAAAAAGGCCTGCTGCTGGTGGAAAGGGGAATAGGCGTGTTGGGAAGGGGAAAAAAGGTTGTGTCCGTGGGGTAGGTGCAGAAGAAAGACCATCTTCCAGCCAAACTAAAATGTCTACTTCTTTTAGCGGACAATGTGATAAGATCCCTTTCTTACGGCCATGCCAATCGCTACAAATTCCAGATGAGGCACAAAAACAGCAGGTGCTTCAACGGATATCAAGTGCTCCTTTAAGTGGGCTCTCCTCCACATCAACTTCAACATCACAAATACTCCAGTCCTCAAAGGTGTCACCCAAATCGCACTTGCTTCCTCACAGCTCCCAAATCTCCAGCTGCCCGTCTGAGTATGAGGTAGAACAGATGGTTGAGTCTGCAGAGCTGTTTACTCATACTATAGCCTGGGAATCAGAGGTCGACTCCAGCGCTTCTGTGAATCCAGACGAGGAAATGATCTGCACTGATGCCCAGAATCTTTATGAGTCGGATCCAGGACCAGACGCAGAAGGTTCTGACCATAATGTAGACCCTCATTCCCAAACTGTAACTCCTGTTGGTGGAGACAATGAGGAAGACGATGATAAGACTCAAATACCTGATTGGAGCGACAACTTTAGTTTTTTGTCAGGGCAGGAACAGGTTGGCTCTGAGGACGACGGGTGTGATAACGCACAGGGTGATGATGATGAGGTCGTAGATCCCACTTACTGTCAACCCACAGTCAGCCAAGAGATGAGGTCAGCAGAGGAGGTGGAGGAAGATGCTAGTGACGACGAGGTCAGGTTGCGCCTTCCTGGACAGAGACGTAGTACTGGAAGCACGTCAACAACTGCATCCTCAAACACAACTCTGCCTCTCACCACAAGTCGTGGTGGCTCTTCAGGTCGCATGAGTGCTAAGCCTTGCATAGCCTGGGCATTTTTTCAGATCGATAAAGATGACCCAACTCGTGTTATCTGTAACATTTGTCAGCAAAAGCTAAGTAGAGGCCAAAAAATACATAGTTTGAGTACTTCATGCATGAACCGGCACATGGACATGAAGCATAAGTTGCAGTGGGAAGCTCAGTGTGCTACAATGCGGTCTAGCCGGCCGGGCCAACCACCGTCTGCCATATCTTGTGCATCCGCGGCCTCTTCATCCTCTGTGACTGGGGGGACAGCAGTCACACCTGTTTTGGGGCGCAGACCTGCCACCTCTTTACCCGCAACAGCCAGCGTGATTGGCAGGTCATCATTTTCTTTGGAGGTGGTAACACCAGCTGGTCTTGAGCGCTGTCCGACATCGATAGCACCACCTTTGGATCAAGGCAACCTAACATGTCCGCCTGCATCTTCCTCACAGACCGGCAGTTTGCCGGGGACACCCTTATCAACCCCGTCTAAGCACAATAGCCAGCCCTCGGTCCCTCAGATGTGGACAAGTAAAAGACCATTTCCTCCTAGCCATGAGAAAGCTAAGAGGTTGAATTTCACCATCTGCAAGCTCTTGGCTACAGAAATGCTGCCTTTCCGCCTGGTGGACACAGAGGATTTTCGATACCTTATGTCCGTCGCAGTGCCCCAGTACCAGATGCCCAGTCGGCACTACTTCTCAAAGAAAGGTGTGCCTGCGCTCCACCAGCATGTCGCACACAACATCACCGCTTCTTTGAGAAACTCTGTGTGTGACAGGGTGCATTTCACCACAGACACTTGGACGAGTAGGCATGGACAGGGGCGTTACATGTCGCTGACTGGGCACTGGGTAACTATGGTGACAGCAGGACAAGGGGCTGCTGTCCAAGTCTTGCCGTCCCCACGAGTTGTGCGTCAATCCTCTTTATGTCATTTTTCCTCCATTGCTTCTGCCTCCTCAACCTCCTCTCGGTCTTCCACCTGCACCCAAAGCCTGTCTGGTCATGCCACAAGCTTTCTAACTGCGCAGAAGGGATCCTGCACACCTCCTTACTATGCTGGCAGTAGGGCTCAACGTCATCAGGCGGTTTTTACATTGAAATGTCTGGGAAATGTGAGTCACACAGCTGAGGAGTTGTGGTCAGCTCTGGAGAACCAATTTCATGAATGGTTGTCTCCACTGGACCTGAAACCAGGGAAGGCCGTGTGCGACAATGCTGCAAACCTGGGTGCGGCCCTTCGCCGGGGCAATGTCACACACGTGCCTTGTATGGCTCACGTGTTGAACCTGGTTGTCCAGCAATTTTTAGCCCACTATCCCAGACTAGATGGCCTTCTGCAGAGGGCACGGTCGCTGTGTGCTCACTTCCGCCGTTCGCATCCCGCAGCTCAGCGACTTACATCTCTACAGAAGTCGTTGGGCCTGCCACTTCACCGGCTAAAATGCGATGTGCCTACCCGGTGGAATTCAACTCTGCACATGTTGCAGCGACTGTGGCAGCACCGACAAGCCCTGGTGCAATACGTTCTGACGTATAGCCTGGGCCAACGAGATTCAGAGGTGGGGCAAATCACGCTGGAGGAGTGGTCTCAGATCAGGGACCTATGCACCCTTCTGCACAGTTTTGAAATGGCGACGAAGATGTTTAGTGCTGACGATGCCATTATCAGCATGACTATTCCGGTGATTTATATGCTGGAGCACATGTTAAACAGAATTCGGAGTCAGGTGGTGGCACAAGAGGAGGTGGAGGAAGTAGAGGAGGAGGAGTTGTATGCGGAAGGGCTAACATCTGCAAGGTCCAGACGGTCGGCAGCACCAGGGCGGCAGGCATGTGAGGGTGGGGAAGATGATTTTACCAGGGCACATGGTAGCAGCCAAACTAGTGAGGAAGGTGCAGGAGCCCAGGAAGAAGTGGAGGACGAACTGATGGAAGACTCATCAGATGAGGGAGACCTTGATCACATTTCTGTTGTGCGAGGTTGGGGGGAGAGGACAGAGGAAGGAAGCATGATTGTTACCTCGCCACCAACACAACAGGGACTTGGTGCTCCTGGATGCGCAACACACATGAGTGCCTTCCTGCTGCACTACCTGCAACATGACCCTCGAATTGTGAGAATTAGAAATAATCCTGACTACTGGGTTGCCACACTGTTAGATCCCCGGTACAAAAGTAAATTTGCAGAAATTATTCCTGCCATAGAAAGGGATGCACGCATGCAGGAGTATCAGCAGAGACTGTTGCAGAATCTTACATGTGCTTTTCCACAAAATACCAGTGGTGCACGTAGTGAATCTCACAGTTCCAACTTGCCAACCGTGGTCTGTATGGAATTGTTCAATAAAGGGCCCAAAATTAAGATAACATAGATGGGAGAGGTCTCTATGAATAGGAATTCCTAAGTATTTGATACCCTGTGAGGGCCAGGCAAAGGGAAAGTTGGACTGGATGGAATCCTATATGGATTTAGGGAGGGAGACATCGAGGGCCTCAGACTTCGCTGCATTGATTTTAAAATTTTACCATGTAACAAAGTGATCTATTTCAGCCATAACAGCAGGGATGGATATATGTGATTGAGTGATATATACTAGGACATCATCAGCAAATAGAGAGCACTTGTACTCGGTGCCTCCCACCTCAATCCACCTAATATTGGGGTTATGGCGAATTGATGAGAGCAGGTGCTCCGTCACTAGGATGTATAAGAGAGGGGACAGAGGACATCCCTGCCTTGTCCCATTGGTGATTGTGAAAGGTGATGAAAATGTTCTGACGCACCCCCTGGGCCTTGGGACACCCGGAGCCGGACCCTTTTTGGTGGATGCTGGTGGTTGTAGTCTTCGTGGCGGCGATCCGGTTCCGTGGCTCAGGGCGGTCAAACCAGTGGCGGAACTATTTATGTGGTTTTGATGTTTAAATGTCCGACTACGCCACCCGTGGATTGCGGTCAGAGTGAACCGCCGCTACAGGGCAGACCGCTAAGGCTGGTGTTGTGGGTGCAGCAGAGCGTAGCATAACTCCCCACGGGAGGAGTATAGCCTCAGGGCAGTGAATGCGGAGGATGGGGGTGATGGTGCAGGGCAGCAGCAGTAACGACACGGAGTCAGTGATGCAGTTCAGGGCCTTTACTCACAGTTCTTATTATCCAGACCACGTCTGCAGGTAACGGCTGCCCACGTCGTACTGTGCTCACCAGGTGAGGGGCTCAGACAACTCCCAGATAACTTTGGAGCGCTTCACAGGACCCCCTTTGTGTGTCCTTTGTCTGGCCTTTCTTACCAACACTTCTGTCCGGCTGCCTCGGGCCTCCTCTTGGTAAACTTGGCGCCAGTTTCCCTGACCCTATGTGGTGCCTTCCTAGCGGGTGGAGCAAGGGGCTGCGCCACATAAAATGTCAGAGCCTCCGGTTTCTAGCTGAGGGTCGTTTCCTGCCTCCACTAGTTCGGGGACCGGTCTCCCCCTTTGGCCTGACCCCTCCACGCAGGTGGATTCGGGCGTGCGGTGGCGACTCGCCCGTCCGCACCCCTGGGATCCCTTCATTCCTCGTTCCTGGAGCCTTCTCCGCTCCTCTTCCTTCCTTCTCCCTCTTGCAGGCCTGGGCCTCTGTTACTAGGCCCGCCTCCGGAGCAGAGCTCATGCAGAGCCCCTGCTCCCTGCCACTTCTGCTCAGACTTCTCTGCACTGAACTAAGATGGTGCCCACCTTTTATACTCCCTTCTCAATGCACCCAGGAACTGCTTCCTCCCTGCTCCTGCACTGCAGGGTTCCCCTTCCTCAGTGTTCCCTCCCCCCACTCCAGCCAGGGACAGGGACTGTCGTGCCCATCTCGGGGGCATATTGGTCGCCCTGCCCCACGGCAATGTGGTGTAATGCATGCAGGTGTCGAGTCCTGATCCACACTCCATCCTTATCTGAGAGTGAGATATCACACCTCTGGGTGAGGTGCAATACTTCTGTAGCAACCGAGCCCTCGGTGCTACAGTTCCATTTATCTTCAGCCTAGGTGACGTATTGTGATACAGGGCCGTGATTTTGGCTATAAAAGGGTCCCCTAGACCCCTACCCCAAGCTTTTTAAGAGAATCATATATGGCGTGCCAGGAGACTCTATGGAATGCTTTCTCAGCATCCAACGAGAGTATCTACTTACAAATTTTTAACTGCATCTAGCCCAGGAAATACTTTGTGCCTAGTAGCAGTGTCTGCTAGTCAGCGGATTTTCCCGGCTGTTAAGCAAGCTACACCACCTGTAGTTTGGACACTTAATTTTTTCAAAGGAAATGCTTCGGGACCACGGGATACTTAGTGAAGAGCATCAGGAGGCACCCCAAGGCATAGGGGCTGGGACTGGCACTAGGATGCCTTGCGGTGGACAGCCGAGCTCGATCCTTATAAAAGCTTTTTAACTGCAGCAGCTTTAGTGGACGCTACTGGAGCTGGAATTACGCGGCTGCTGGCATGAGACTTGCCCTCCAATAGATCCTTGTAAATGGATTTAAAGTGTATTCATTCAAATTAGAGGGACAATTTAAATTAAAAAGCTTAGAGCTGCCTCCACCACAGGGGGGCTCTCTCGACCCACCAGCGGACAGGCACCAGTATTGGGAGAGGGGGGCTGGCCGTCAGGGTTCACCGCGGCTCTGGCACAAACCCGGCGACACGGAGGTGGCACGGGCAGGAGCGGACTGGCCGTCTCGGCTTCTCACTTTTTGGATTTTAGAAGGGCATGACATGCCTATATCTGTGTCTCCCCCTCCTTTTACTCCTCCACCTCTTTTCTTTTCGCATGACTATATGTACTTGTCACTTTTCCATGTGTTAGTTGTGTCTTCTGAGCAGTTTGTCAGCTTTTGGACACCTTTGAAGGTGTTTTCTATGTGTTTCTATGTGTTTTTGTTTGCCTGCCATTGGTTTTAACGGTGTTCGAAGGTGTTCGACGAACAGTTCGACGAACAGTTCGGCGAACACACGGGTGTTCGACGAACCGAACCGAACTCGAACACTACGGGGGTGGCTCAACACTACTTATAAGATAACATGACAATGCTGTACATGATGCACAATGTGTAATAAAGCTATACTCAAGACCAGACCTGGGCAAAGCTCGACCCGTGTGCCACATTCGGACCTCTGGCTGTTCCAGTCTGGCCCACGGACCGAGACATCTGAAGGACCGAAACAGTGGCATCACAATGCCCTCCTCCACCCGCCGTCCATCCAACACTGCCGCTCACTGTCACAGCTCTACGCATCCTCGGGATACAAACAGTGGTGAATATACCAGTGGAGGAGGGGCTGTCAGCTGTGCACTGCGGAGAGTCATTGCACCGGGGAGAGCAGAGGCAGAGCACCGGGGGAACGGGAGCAAGGTGAGTATGTGTTGTTGTTTTTTTTCATGTGTATGGGATATTTGTATGTATACGGACAGACCATGAGGCAGAAAAGTCAGGCGTTCCAGGGTCAGTACCAAGAGAGGACTTAGATACTGAGGGAAAAGACAATGGCGTAAGTCAGGTAACAGTCCAGAGTCAGTACCAAGAGAAAGCGGATCAAAGCTGATGACCTGTTTATACCAAGGATGATGACAAAGACGAGGGGGCACACTATGCGTCTGGAGGAAAGGAGGTTCCTGCACCAGCATAGAAGGGGATTCTTTACGGTCAGAGCCGTGAGACTCTGGAACTCTCTGGGAGAGGAAGTGGTGATGTCCAACTCACTTAATGAGTTCAAGAGAGGTCTGGACGCCTTTCTTGAGAACAATAAAATTACATCTTATGCTTAGTGATAGTTAATTAATCCAGGGATTTAATCTGACTGCCAGATTGGAGTCGGGAAGTGAATTTTTCCTCAATGATGTAAATTGGCCTATACCGCATGGTTTTTTTTGCCTTCCCCTGGATCAACGCTGCGGAATAGCTGCAGTGCACAAGAAATAGGCTGAACTGGATGGACGCTTGTCTTTTTTCGGCCTTATAAACTATGTAACTATGTAAAGCCAAAGGACAAGACAAAGGGATAGTCAGAACACGGTCCAAAGGCTCAGAACAACAGAATCAGGCTAACACTCACCAGGAAGCACAAAGTATGTCTAGCAGGGATGAGGGGCAGACAGCTCAGTTAAATAGCTTGGCAATCTCCAGAACACAGAACTCATGAAGAAAGTCTCGAACCTCCCAGTCACAGATTGGACGAGCTTTGAATCAAGGCACCGACAGCTTAGCATGCCCATTACAGGATTGGACAGCCAAGCTGTCAGTCAAAGCACTGACAACTCACTATAACCCAGTTTCCATAAGAAAGCATTGCAATCACTCACAGAGCAGAGAAACTGTGACTGGGATGCTGTGTGGGGGCTCACGCTGTATATAAGGAGGCTATGTGGGTGCTCACGCTGTATATAGGGAGGATATTTGGGGGCTCATAATGCATATAAGGAGACTAAGTGGGGCATCACACTGTACATAAGGAGACTATGAGGGGGGCTCACACTGTATATAGGGAGACTATGCGAGGGCTCACGCTGTATATAGGGACACTATGTGGGGGCTCTTATGGCATATGGGGAGCTGTGTGTGGGCTCAAATGGTATATAGGGGGATATACTTGATTCTGCTCAGTATTAAGTGATTCAATTAATATAAAATAATTAAATTTAATTATTTTATGTGTTAATATTAACCCCTTTACAACCCAAGGTGGTTTGCACGTTAATGACCAGGCCAATTTTTACAATTCTGACCACTGTCACTTTATGAGGTATTTACTCTGGAACGCTTCAACGGATCCCCCTGATTCTGAGACTGTTTTTTCGTGACATATTGTACTTCATGATAGTGGTAAAATTTCTTCGATATCACTTGCGTTTATTTGTGAAAAAAATGGAAATTTGGCAAAAATTTTGAAAATTTTGCAATTTTCAAAATTTGAATTATTATGCCCTTAAATCAGAGAGATACGTCACACAAAATAGTTAATAAATAACATTTCCTACATGTCTACTTTACAGCAGCACAATTTTGGAACCAATATTTATTTTTATTATGGATCTGTAAGGGTTAAAAGTTGACCAGCGATTTCTCATTTTTCCAACAAAATTTACAAAACCATTTTTTTAGGGACCACATCATATTTGAAGTCACTTTGAGGGGTCTTTATGACAGAAAATACCCAAAAGTGACACCATTCTAAAAACTGCACCCTCAAGGTGCTCAAAACCACATTCAAGAACTTTATTAACCCTTCAGGTGCTTCACAGGAATTTTTGGAATGTGGAAGAAAAAAATTAACATTTAACTTTTTTCACAAAAATGTTACTTTAGACCCAATTTTTTTATTTTCGCAGGGGTAACAGAAAAAAATGGAGCCCAAAATTTGTTGTGCAATTTCCCCTGGGCACGCAGATAACCCATATGTGGGGAAAAAACACTGTTTGGGCGCACGGCAGGGTTTGGAAGGGAAGGAGCGCCATTTCACTTTTTGAATGTAAAATTTGCTTGAATAATTAGCGGATGTGCCCCTGATGTACCTAAGCAGTGGAAACCCCCCACAAGTGACACCATTTTGGAAATTAGACCCCTCAGGGAACTTATCTAGATGTGTGGTGAGCACCTTGAACCCCCAAGTCCTTTACAGAAGTTTATAACATGGAGCCGTGAAAATAAAAAAATCAAACTTTTTCCACAAAAATGCTGTTTTAGCCCCACTTTTTTTATTTTCACAAGGGTAAGAGGAGAAAATGGACCCCAAAAACTTTTGTGCAATTTCTCCTGAGTACGGCAATACCCCATATGTGGGGAAAATACAGTGTTTGGGCGCACAGCAGAGTTCAGAAGGGAGGGAGCACTGTGTGACTTTTTGAACGCAAAATCGGCTGGAATCGAGAGCGAACGCCATGTCGCGTTTGGAGAGCCCCTGATGTGCCGAAATAGTGGAAACCCAACACAAGTGATCCCATTTTGGAAACTACACCCCTCAAGGATTTTATGAAGGGGTATAGTGAACATTTTGAACCCAGAGGTACGATACAGAATTTGATAACGTTAGGTCATCATATTGAATAAGTTGTCATTAGTCTTGAGCGCAAGTGCTCGCTACTTGAGTTTGCATCGGGTACTCAGGTATGCACCATGTATCGCGGGTGCTCGAGTGACATGCTCGAGTCCCTGCCCGCATGTTTCACGGTTATTAGACACCCAAAAAAAAACATGCGGGGATCGCTCATGCATGGCAGGCAATCCCCGCTAGATTTTTTGGGCCGCGAGGCATATGGGGCAGAGACTCGAGCATGTCACTTGAGCACCCGCGATACTCAGTGCATACCCGAGCACCCGATGCAAACTCAAGTAGCGAGCACTTGCTCTCAACACTAGTCGCCATATCGTCATCTTTTTTTTTTTACTTTTGAAAAAAAAACAACAACTCTAACCCCAACCCCAACCCCAACCCTAGCCCAACCCTAACCCTAACACCAACCCCAACCCCAGCCCTAGCGTTTATTTTTTACGCCGTTCCTAGTGCGGTATAAGTGATTAGACTACTTTATTCTTCGGGTCGGTGCGATTACAGCGATACCAGAATCATATCGGGTTTTTATGATTGCCAGCTGTCACACACTAAAAGACACATATTTTGTAAAATATAGTTTTGCATCGCCATATTTTGAGAGCTATAATTTTTCCATATTTTGGCCGACAGAGTCATGTCATGGCTTGTTTTTTGCGAGACAAGTTGACGTTTTTATTGGTACCATTTTCGGGCTCATGACATTTTTTGATCGCTTTCTATTACGATTTTTGGGAGGCAGAATAAACAAAAACCAACAATTCAAGAATTGTTTTTTTTATTTTTTTTATTCTGCTCCGCGTGTGGTAAAATTGATAAGGCAGATTTATTCTTCGGGTCAGTACGTCTACAGCGGCACCACATTTATATAGTTTTTCTATGTTTTGGTGCTTTTACACAATAAAAGCTATTTTATAGAAAAAATTATTTTTTTGTGTCGCTTTATTCTGAGAGCAATAACTTTTTTATTTTTCGGCTCATGGAGCTTTATGGCGTCTTGATTTTTGCGGGACGAGATGACATTTTCTGCGGTACCATTTTTATTTACATCCGTCTTTTTGATCGTGTGTTATTCCATTGTTTGTTTGGCGGTATGATGATAAAGCATTGTTTTTTGCTTAGTTTTTTTTTTTTACCATGTTCACTGGAGGGGTTAACTAGTAGGATAGTTTTATAGGTCAGGTCGTTCCGGACGCGGTGATACCAAATATGTGTACTTTTATTGATTGTTTTTTTTTTTTCATAATAATAATTCTTGATGGGTACATTATATTTTTATTTTTGGTGGATTATTTTTTTATTTATTTTTTAATATTTTTACAATTTTTTTTATTTTTTTTTCACTTTCTGACAGTTTTTTTATTTGTATTCTTTGTCCCACTATGGGACTTTCACTTTTTTTATTCTGATCGCCTGCATAGCATAGGGATGGAGCACCATCCCTGTGCCATGCAGGCAGTCAGCGCTGCACAGTGAGTAGATCGTTTGGTCACGTACTGCGCATGACTAAACGATCTTACTGCTGTCTGGTGACCCGGATGTTGTCAAGACGACATCGGGTCGTCATGGCAACATCTGGGAAGCCGCGGCAGACAGCGCTGGAGGCCAGAAGAGGAGGTGAGTATCCCGATCACCTCCCCTTAGCCACACCGCAATGCTGCGATCGACTTTGATCGCAGCATTGCAGGGGTTAATGTGCCGGGAGCTTTGCGGGACCGCTCCCTGCACATAGTACCGGGTGTCAGCTGTGACAATCAGCTGACACCCGGCGACGATCGCGCCCGCACAGCCTGTGTGCGCGCACGATCGCCATGACGTACTAATACAGGTCAGGCTCTTAAGTCCCAGGGCACAGACGCGTATTAGTACGTCATGGGCTTTAAAGGGGTTAATAATGAACAGAATTAATTTCTGCCTATGGGTTCGTCCCTCCATAACAGTCACGGTCTCTCATGTGGTCCCCTCTGGAAAATTAGTTGCCCACCTGTGCTCACGACTATTTTCTTAGAATTGTACTGTTCCTCAGTTTTTCCTCCTGGAAATCTATTAATAAATTAACAAATGGGTGTTAATATCACCCTTGTCAGAGAGACGTATCTCTATATAGTATTCAAGTTTCCAGTCATCAGTGATAGTATCAGACTGTGTAGGAACAATTTTTTTTTTAAAGTGAATTGTTAGTTGGGCTAGGACTACACAAAGTCTTTTTGTACCTCTACTTATTCCTCCACTATGGTCATTTCATAGAGAATGCAAGAGTTTACTAAAACAGAAAGGTGACAGCACAACTATAAATCCAGTGACTCATAGATGATGTCTTCTCTGATTGTAAGTGGACTCCTGTTTTTTCTTCTTCATCTGGCCCAGATCACAAAGACATTTGCAAGGTTTGCTGAATTTACATTTTTGGGCCTTTGCAGCTGCAGCCATCTCCAGCTTCTGTAACACTAGAAACAGCTTCTATAGCTGTAAATCACCAATCAGTATCCCCTCTAAGCTGAGTGATTTAGAAAAAAAGGAGTTATAGCCTAACAGTTAACCCCTTAAGCCCCGGAGCATTTTCCGTTTTTGTATTTTCGTTTTTGCTCCCCTTGTTCCCAGAGCCATAGCGTTTTTATTTTTTGGTCAATATGGCCATGTGAGGGCTTATTTTTTGCGGGACGAGTTGTACTTTTCAAGGCCATTACTAGTTTTACCATATCCTGTACGGGAAAACGGGAAAAAAATTCCAAGTGCGGTAAAATTGAAAAAAAAGTGCAATACCACAGTTGTTTTTTATTTATTTTTTTTACCAAATTCACTGAATGCTAAAACTGACCTGCCCTTCTTATTCTACAGGTCATTACGAGTTCATAGACACCAAACATGTATAGGTTCTTTTATATTTAAGTGGTGAAAAAAAATTCCAAAATTTGGTAAAAAAAAAAAAAAAAAATAGCGCCATTTTCTAAGACCCGTAGCGTCTCCATTTTTCGTGATCTGGGGCTGGTTGATGGCTTATTTTTTGCACACCGGGCCGCCATTTTTATTGATAACATTTGGGGTAGATCCGATGTTTTGATCGCCCGTTATTGCATTTTATTGCAATTTTGCGGCGACCAAAAAACGTAATTCTGGCGTTTAGAATTTTTTTCTCGTTACGCCGTTTACCGATCGGATTAATTCTTTTTTTATGTTGATAGATCGGGCGATTCTGAATGCGGTGATACCAAATATGTGTATGTGGGTTTTTTTTATATATATTTTATTTTGAATGGGGCGAAAGAGGGGTGATATAAACTTTTATATATTTTTTTTTTTTTTATATTTTTGAAAACTTTTTTTTTTTACTTTTTGCATGCTTCTATAGTCTCCATAGGAGACTAGAAGCAGCAACTATCCGATCGCCTCTGCTACATACAGGGGACGAGCAGGTCCCCTGCATGCAGCAGAAATGGTCCTGTGATATGAGCGCCGACCACTAGGTGGCGCTCATAGCGACAAGATCATGACAACCACAGGCGTCTGCTGCAGACCCTGGGTTGTCATACACGCCCATCGGCGACCCACGATCACGTGACGGGGCTGCCGGTGGGCGGGGCTTATGACGCGCTACCCGGAAGCGCGCGTTAAATGCTGCTGTCGGAGATTGACAGCGGCATTTAACATGTTAACAGCCGCGGGTGGATCGCGATTCCACCCGCGGCTGTTGCGGGCACATGTCAGCTGTAAGAATCAGCTGACATGTGCTCCATTCAGTGAGGGCTCAGCGCAGCAGCCCTCACTGAACGGGCAGTACGCAAATATGCGTACTAATACGTCCCCGGTATTTTTAAAGGCATTTTCCCATGAACAAAAGTATATTTTAATCATGAGATCTTGGAATAATAATAACTTCCACAATTGGATGTGTTTAAAAATATTGCTCCTGTGCTGAGATAATCTTATAAATGTGCCCCTGCTGTGTACTGTGTAATGGCCGTGTCTTACCGTGCTGGAACATGGTCTGATCATACCACAGCTCCTAGGCAGGGGGGAGAAAAAATGAGTATATGCAGACATTATAGCAGGGGATCACAGCTAATTCTTTTTGTGAGTAAAACATTTCTCTGCCTGTTTTTAAACAATATTTTATCTCAAAGAAAGAATCAGCTATGATCCCCTGCTGTAATGTCTGTATAATCTTTTGCTTCCTCCCCTGCCCAGGAGATGTGATACGATCAGACAATGTTCCTGCAAGGTCAGACACGACCATTACACAGTACACGGCAGAGGCACAGGATTATCTCAGCACAGGAACATTCTTTTTAAACACATCCAATTGTGGAACTTATTTTTATGCCAAGATCTGTTGATTAAAATGTACTTTTGTTTGTGGGAAAACCCCTTTAAGTCATCAAGAAGCCCAATTACATATATACCTGTCTGCACTGTGGTATTCTTTAAGGGGGATGTCCACTACTAGGGAAACTTCTTCTTGAACTAAATGTTTGGCCCCGATAAAATAAAAAACCTATACTCACCTCCTGTGCTGGCACCGTTCCAGCGTTGTCAGCTCTCGCAGTCCCGGGGCTGTGATGCGGTGGATTGACATGTGGTGCTCGGTGCCCAATCAGCGCTGGTGTTACTGTCTCTGCCTTCAGACAAATCGAACATGAAAATGAAGTTCGGGCTGCAGCTGATCTCGGACTTCCCCTTCATGTTCAATTCGACAGAAGGCGGGGACAGTGACGCCAGCGCTGATTGGGTGTGTCATTCTACCATATCACATCTGCGGGACTGCGAGTACTGACACCGCTGGAACGTTGCCAGCATGGGAGGTGCGTATAGGATTTTTTATTTTACCAGGGCCAAACATTTAGTTCAAGAAGGGTTTGTCCTAGTACTGGACAACCCCTTGAACTGTATCACTTTGACAGTGTAAAAATAACTTCGGCACTCCATACATGAAAATATAAGAAATATTGTATCTGGACTAATGTCACTTTGAAAAATGAAGGTTTTTTGCGCATAATTTGGCCAATTTATGTGTGCCCATCAACCACGACAAGGTCACCTTCGTATGATGGGAAACTACGCTACACTACCACTGGATATGCCACTCTTGGGCTGTAAGCCTGTATGGACAATATGTCTCTGCTTGGGCTTTTAACCTACAATGTATGGGCTGGTAGAGCTAGTTAAAACTAGAGATGAGCGGTGTTCGACTAGAACTGTTCGCCAATCTCAAATTCGAGCTGTTTTGGGCGGTGTTCGAGTTGTTCGACGAACCCGAACGATTTGCAAAAAATTCGGCTGTTCGAGCTTATGTTCGATAACTGTTCGTGCACCAAAAGCGTGTCCTGCATGTCTGGCGCTATTTAGAGCAGCAATCATGCAGGGATTGTCTGCCACTCACTGTAATGCCACAGCCATGGTGGTTGTGGCATTACAGTGATTGCCCAAATCGATGGGAACAGTGCCAACAGTGAAACATGAAAAGCCGGCAATTCAGCAGCGGCATACACCGGTACCCGACAATTTAGAACCGAAAGAATAGAGCTTCACACATAGATTAGATAGATATAAACATGTCAGCCACATATATACGAAGTACAGTGAAAGTGCTGCTTACTGTACTTGTCATTTAGCGTAAAGGATTTATCAAAAAAAATAATAGTGTTTTCATGCACCGTCTCTTTAAAAAAGCCGGCCGGCAATTCAGCAGCGGTACCCGACAATTTATAACAGACAGAATAGAGCTTCACACATAGATTAGATAGATAGAAACATGTCAGCCACATATATACGAAGTACAGTGACAGTGTTGCTTACTGTACTTGTCATTTAGCGTAAAGGATTTATCAAAAAAAATAATAGTGTTTTCATGCACCGTCTCTTTAAAAAAGCCGGCCGGCAATTCAGCAGCGGTACCCGACAATTTATAACAGACAGAATAGAGCTTCACACATAGATTAGATAGATAGAAACATGTCAGTCACATATATATGAAGTACAGTGATAGTGTTAGTTACTGTACTTGTCATTTAGTATTAAAATAAAGGATTTATTATTAAAAAAATTGGCGTGGGGTTCCCCTTAATTTTAGGCTCTAGCGGAGGTTAAGCAGACGGCTGGGGCAGATGTTTGAAGCCTGGGAAAGGGGTAATACCCACGGAGCTTCCCAGGCTACTAATATCAGCCCCCAGCTGAATACATAGCCTTTACTAGCTATTAAAATGGGGGACCCCCCCAAAAAAATGACGTGGGGTCCCCCCTAATTTAATAGCTAGCAAAGGCTAGGCAGACAGCTGGGGGCTGATATTAATAGCCCAGGAAGGGAGCCATGAATATTGGCCCCCTCCCAGGCTAGAAACACCAGCCGTCAGCCGCCCCAGAAATGGCGCATTCATAGGATGCGCCAATTCTGGCACTTAGCCTCGCTCTTCCACGCTGCCCTGGTGCGGTGGCAGGGGGTAATAGGGCTGGGGTTGATGTCAGCTTATAATGCCAGCTGACATCAAGCCCAGGTTAGTAATGGAGAGGCGTCTATAAGACACCCCCATTACTAACCCCATAGTCAAAGTTAAAAAAAAACACAAACACCCAGAATAAAGTCCTTTAATTGAAATAAAGACACAATCCTTTATTGTTCTAAATTAAACCATACTTACCGTCACGCCCATTCCAGCTGAAGCCAACGATCTCCTGCAATAAAAGAAAAATAATAAAGCAACCTCATCCTTACCTTTCCATGGTTCCCACGACAGCTTCAGCTCTGCTACATCGAGATGACAGGCTGGACCGCAGCAGAACGCTGCCATCCAGCCTGTCATCCCGCAGACACTGAGAAGCGCAGGCTTGCTTGCGCTGCTCAGCGTCTCTCTGTGACGACATCCAGATGAGCCGAGTTCATGTCCAATGAACTCGGCTCACCTCATGCACGTCACTGACAGCGTGGGAAAATTCTCACGCTGAAGCGGTGAGTGCAGGAGAATTCTCCCACGCTGTCAGTGACGTGCATAAGGTGAGCTCATGTCCAATGAACTCAGCTCACCTCCTGCACGTCACTGACAGCGTGGGAGAATTCTCCTGCACTCAGCGCTTCAGCGTGAGAATTCTCCCAGCTGAAGCGCTGAGTGCAGGAGAATTTTCCCACGCTGTCAGTGACGTGCATAAGGTGAGCTCATGTCCAATGAACTCAGCTCACCTCCTGCACGTCACTGACAGCGTGGGAGAATTCTCCTGCACTCAGCGCTTCAGTGTGAGAATTCTCCCACGCTGAAGCGCTGAGTGCAGGAGAATTTTCCCACGCTGTCAGTGACGTGCATGAGGTGAGCCGAGTTCATTGGACATTAACTCGGCTCATCTGGATGCCCTCACAGAGAGACACTGTGGAGCGCAAGCAAGCCTGCGCTTCTCAGTGTCTGCGGGATGACAGGCTGGATGGCAGCGTTCTGCTGCGGTCCAGCCTGTCATCTCGATGTAGCAGAGCTGAAGCTGTCATGGGAACCATGGAAAGGTAAGGATGATGTTGCTTTATTATTTTTCTTTTATTTCAGGAGATCGTTGGCTTCAGCTGGAATGGGCGTGATGGTAAGTATGGTTTAATTTAGAACAATAAAGAATTGTGTGTTTATTTCAATTAAAGGACTTTTTTCTGGGTGTTGTGTTTTTTTTAAATACTTTACTAGAAATTCATGGTGGTCATGTCTAATATTGGCGTGACCCCATGAATTTCGGGCTTAGGGCCAGCTGATGCCAAGCTGGCCCTAACCCCTTTATTACCCAGTGAGCCACCGCACCAGGGCCCTGGATGAGTTGGGTACAGCGCCAGAAGATGGCGCTTCTATGAACGCGCCATTTTCCGGGGTGGCTGCGGACTGCAATTTGCAGCGGGGGTGGCCCAGAAAGCTTGGGCCTCCCTGCGCTGCGGATTCCAGCCCCCAGCTGCCTAGTTGTACCTGGCTGGACACAAAAACAGGGCGAAGCCCCACGTCAATTTTCTTTAAATTATTTCATGAAATAATTAAGAAAAAAAGGGCTTCCCTATATTGTTGTGTCCGGCCACGTACAAATAGGCAGCTGGTGGTTGGGGGCAGCCCGTTCCTGCCTGCTGTACCTGGCTGGACACAAATATAGTGCGAAGCCCCACGTCAATTTTTTTTAAATTATTTCATGAATTTCCTGAAATAATTTAAAAAAATTGAAGTGGGGCTTCGCACTATATTTGTGTCCAGCCAGGTACAGCAGGCAGGAACGGGCTGTCCCCATCCACCAGCTGCCTATTTGTACCTGGCCGGACACAACAATATAGGGAAGGCCTTTTTTTCTTAATTATTTCATGAATTTCATGAAATAATTAAAAAAAATTGAAGTGGGGCTTCGCACTATATTTGTGTCCAGCCAGGTACAGCAGGCAGGAACGGGATGCCCCCAACCACCAGCTGCCTATTTGTACCTGGCCGGACACAACAATATAGGGAAGGCCTTTTTTTCTTAATTATTTCATGAATTTCATGAAATAATTAAAAAAAAAATACGTGGGGCTTCGCCCTATTTTTGTGTCCAGCCAGGTATAACTAGGCAGCTGGGGGCTGGAATCTGCAGCGCAGGGAGGCCCAAGCTTTCTGGGCCCCCCCCGCTACAAATTGCAGTCCGCAGCCACCCCGGAAAATGGCGCGTTCATAGAAGCGCCATCTTCTGGCGCTGTACCCAACTCATCCAGGGCCCTGGTGCGGTGGCTCACTGGGTAATAAAGGGTTTAGGGCCAGCTTGGTATTATCAGCTGGCCCCAAGCCCAAAATTCATGGGGTCACGCCAGTATTAGACATGACCGCCATGAATTTCTAGTAAAGTATTTAAAAAAAACACAACACCCAGAATAAAGTCCTTTAATTGAAATAAAGACACAATTCTTTATTGTTCTAAATTAAACCATACTTACCATCACACCCATTCCAGCTGAAGCCAACGATCTCCTGCAATAAAAGAAAAATAATAAACCAACCTCATCCTTACCTTTCCATGGTTCCCATGACAGCTTCAGCTCTGCTACATCGAGATGACTGGCTGGACCGCAGCAGAACGCTGCCATCCAGTCTGTCATCCCGCAGACACTTAGAAGCGCAGGCATGCTTGCGCTCCTCACTGTCTCGCTGTGACGGCATCCAGATGAGCCGAGGTCATGTCCAATGAACTCGGCTCACCTCATGCACGTCACTGACAGCGTGGGAAAATTCTCACGCTGAAGTGCTGAGTGCAGGAGAATTCTCCCACGCTGTCAGTGATGTGCATGAGGTGAGCTCATGTCCAATGAACTCAGCTCACCTCCTGCACGTCACTGACAGCGTGGGAAAATTCTCCTGCAATCAGCGCTTCAGCGTGAGAATTTTCCCACGCTGTCAGTGACGTGCATGAGGTGAGCCGAGTTCATTGGACATGAACTCGGCTCATCTGGATGTCGTCACAGAAAGACGCTGAGCAGCGCAAGCAAGCCTGCGCTTCTCAGTGTCTGCGGGATGACAGGCTGGATGGCAGCGTTCTGCTGCGGTCCAGCCTGTCATCTCAATGTAACAGAGCTGAAGCTGTCGTGGGAACCATGGAAAGGTAAGGATGAGGTTGCTTTATTATTTTTCTTTTATTGCAGGAGATCGTTGGCTTCAGCTGGAATGGGCGTGATGGTAAGTATGGTTTAATTTAGAACAATAAAGGATTGTGTCTTTATTTCAATTAAAGGACTTTATTCTGGGTGTTTGTGTTTTTTTTAACTTTGACTATGGGGTTAGTAATGGGGGTGTCTTATAGACGCCTCTCCATTACTAACCTTGGCTTGATGTCAGCTGGCATTATAAGCTGACATCAACCCCAACCCTATTACCCCCTGCCACCGCACCAGGGCAGCGTGGAAGAGCGAGGCTAAGTGCCAGAATTGGCGCATCCTATGAATGCGCTATTTCTGGGGCGGCTGACGGCTGGTGTTTCTAGCCTGGGAGGGGGCCAATATTCATGGCTCCCTTCCTGGGCTATTAATATCAGCCCCCAGCTGTCTGCCTAGCCTTTGCTAGCTATTAAATTAGGGGGGACCCCACGTCATTTTTTGGGGGGGGTCCCCCATTTTAATAGCTAGTAAAGGCTATGTATTCAGCTGGGGGCTGATATTAGTAGCCCGGGAAGCTCCGTGGGTATTACCCCCTTCCCAGGCTTCAAACATCTGCCCCAGCCGTCTGCTTAACCTCCGCTAGAGCCTAAAATTAAGGGGAACCCCACACCAATTTTTTTAATAATAAATCCTTTATTTTAATACTAAATGACAAGTACAGTAACCAACACTATCACTGTACTTCATATATATGTGACTGACATGTTTCTATCTATCTAATCTATGTGTGATGCTCTATCTTTCTGTTCTAAATTGTCGGGTACCGCTGCTGAATTGTCGGCCGGCTTTTTTAAAGAGACAGTGCATGAAAACACTATTATTTTTTTAAATAAATCCTTTACACTAAATGACAAGTACAGTAAGCAACACTATCACTGTACTTATTATATATGTGACTGACATGTTTCTATCTATCTAATCTATGTGTGAAGCTCTATTCTTTCTGTTCTAAATTGTCGGGTACAGATGCTGAATTGCCGGCCGGCTTTTTTAAAGAGACGGTGCATGAAAACACTAATATTTTTTTTAATAAATCCTTTACACTAAATGACAAGTACAGTAAGCAACACTGTCACAGTACTTCATATATATGTGACTGACATGTTTCTATCTATCTAATCTATGTGTGATGCTCTATTCCTTCTTGTCTAAATTGTCGGGTACCGGTGTATGCCGCTGCTGAATTTGCCGGCCGGCTTTTTTAAAGAGAGTGTCTTCTGAGCAGTTTCTCAGCTTTTGGACACCTTTGCAGGTGTTTTCTATGTGTTTCTATGTGTTTTTGTTTGCCTGCCATTGGTTTTAACGGTGTTCGACGGTGTTCTAAGGTGTTCGACGAACAGTTCGACGAACAGTTCCTCGAACATCCCGGTGTTCGACGAACCGAACCGAACCCGAACACTACGGGGGTGGCTCAACACTAGTTAAAACCACCTGTGACTGAATGGGAGGGACACATGGTCAGAAAAAAGGCTGTCAAACTTCTAATAGTGTGAACACGTACCTGCTGCAATGCTCCAGGAGCGGGATCCCAAAAATGATTAATAGAAAAAAGAGAGGGGTCGCTCACTGGTCTATTCGGGTGCTCTGAAGAAAAAAGTAATCTCAATTGCAAAAAGAACTTCGGCACTCCATACATGAAAATATAAGAAATATTGTATCTGGACTAATGTCACTTTGAAAAATGAAGGTTTTTTGCGCATAATTTGGCCAATTTATGTGTGCCCATCAACCACGACAAGGTCACCTTCGTATGATGGGAAACTACGCTACACTACCACTGGATATGCCACTCTTGGGCTGTAAGCCTGTATGGACAATATGTCTCTGCTTGGGCTTTTAACCTACAATGTATGGGCTGGTAGAGCTAGTTAAAACCACCTGTGACTGAATGGGAGGGACACATGGTCAGAAAAAAGGCTGTCAAACTTCTAATAGTGTGAACACGTACCTGCTGCAATGCTCCAGGAGCGGGATCCCAAAAATGATTAATAGAAAAAAGAGAGGGGTCGCTCACTGGTCTATTCGGGTGCTCTGAAGAAAAAAGTAATCTCAATTGCAAAAAGAACTTCGGCACTCCATACATGAAAATATAAGAAATATTGTATCTGGACTAATGTCACTTTGAAAAATGAAGGTTTTTTGCGCATAATTTGGCCAATTTATGTGTGCCCATCAACCATGACAAGGTCACCTTCGTATGATGGGAAACTACGCTACACTACCACTGGATATGCCACTCTTGGGCTGTAAGCCTGTATGGACAATATGTCTCTGCTTGGGCTTTTAACCTACAATGTATGGGCTGGTAGAGCTAGTTAAAACCACCTGTGACTGAATGGGAGGGACACATGGTCAGAAAAAAGGCTGTCAAAATTGGCCAAATTATGCGCAAAAAACCTTCATTTTTCAAAGTGACATTAGTCCAGATACAATATTTCTTATATTTTCATGTATGGAGTGCCGAAGTTCTTTTTGCAATTGAGATTACTTTTTTCTTCAGAGCACCCGAATAGACCAGTGAGCGACCCCTCTCTTTTTTCTATTACTCATTTTTGGGATCCCGCTCCTGGAGCATTGCAGCAGGTACGTGTTCACACTATTAGAAGTTTGACAGCCTTTTTTCTGACCATGTGTCCCTCCCATTCAGTCACAGGTGGTTTTAACTAGCTCTACCAGCCCATACATTGTAGGTTAAAAGCCCAAGCAGAGACATATTGTCCATACAGGCTTACAGCCCAAGAGTGGCATATCCAGTGGTAGTGTAGCGTAGTTTCCCATCATACGAAGGTGACCTTGTCGTGGTTGATGGGCACACATAAATTGGCCAAATTATGCGCAAAAAACCTTCATTTTTCAAAGTGACATTAGTCCAGATACAATATTTCTTATATTTTCATGTATGGAGTGCCGAAGTTCTTTTTGCAATTGAGATTACTTTTTTCTTCAGAGCACCCGAATAGACCAGTGAGCGACCCCTCTCTTTTTTCTACTTTGACAGTGTACCCAGTTCGGACCATCTATATTTGCCCGTCTTGCTTCATAGCTCTTCAAACATAATCCTAATGCTGGCATCATCAGAACATTAAGTGCACTGTCACACTGCCATCATGATAGTAGACCCAGTTGGATGGCTTTGGGAGATAAAGAAGAGTTGAGGAAAGAGAAATGTAAATAATATCTCCCAACCATCACACTCTGCCCCAGTTAGCTTGATAAAGGAGTTTTTTTTATTGCAGAGTAAAAAAGCCTAATTGTTGGGGGCAAAACAGCTGAGATCTCAGAAGAGAAATTGCTGCTCTTGAATGTTCTTTTTTCAGTATTGTGTGTGAGATAATTAAACACATGAGAACATTTAGTGAATATACAATACATGGATTTGGGTTGATTCAGTGATATCACCTTGAGTGAGCTGAACTAGTAGAATATTAAGAAGCCTTAAGGGGTTCAGTAGCCCCCTTAAAAGGGCCTAGAGGAGAGGCCATAGATGTTGTGGAGGGCCGAATAAATAAGCTAAAATTAATTTGCTTCATTATTATTATTATTATTAATTGTATTGCTTAATTGTTAGCACAATTAAGTATGTTAACTAGCTACTGCTAATACATGTAACAATAAAACTTATTGTAGCATGTATTCTTTATCAGTAATAGCTAATCAAAACAATATAATTTACTGCATTTTATAAAGTTTAAAAAAGTCACAAATCTCTTGTTACTCAGTTCTTGTACATTGAGCAATAGATCCCCCAACACAGTATGATGCCCCCATAGTCCCCAACATAGTATGATGGTCACACAGCTTCCCCAAACACAGTATAATTCCCCACACACAGTATGATTCCCTCACACACAGTATGATGCCCCCACAGCCCCCAACACAGTGTGATGGCCCACAGAGCCCTCCCACAGCAGAGTGTGGTCCCCTTCAAACCCCCTAGTACAGTATGTTAGCCCTTACAACCCAGCACACTGTGTATTCACACACAGTCTCCTACACAGTATGATTGCCCCACAACAGACCCCCTAACAGTATAGTGTCCTCAGAGCCCTTCTACACACAGTATGATGCCCCCACAGTCCTCAACATAGTATGGTGGTCTCACAGCTTTGCCACACACAGTATGATTAACCACACATGCAGTATGATTCCCTCACACATGGTATAATGCCCCTACAGCCCAACACAGTATGATGGCCCATACAGCCCCCACATAGTATAACCCCAGTTAACCCCCAGTACAGTATGTTGGCCCTCACAGCCACCACACCATGTGTTCCCACATAGTCTTCCACACAGTATGATGCCCAAATGCCCAACCTGAATGATGTCCCCACAACCATAACACACATAATATGATGCTTCCACAGTCCCCCATGAAGTTTTATGGACCCTACAACCCCCCCATACAGTATGATGCCATACAGCCCCCAACACAGTATGATGCCCTGAACCACGCCAATAGAGTATTATGGACCCCACAGTTCCCCACACAGTATGATCTTCACAACCCCTCAACATGGTATAATAGACCCCCATATAGTATGATAGCCCACAGCCTTTGACAAAGTATGATGCCTCCACAGCTCCCTATATACAATATGATGTCCATACAGTCCCCCATTCATTATGATGCCCCTACTGTCCACCACACAGTATTATGGCTCCCACCGCCCCCCACACAGTATGATAGCCCCCACAGTTTCCTACACAGTATAATCCCCCACAGCCTCCACACACAGTATGATGGCCCCAGTAACTCCCTATATACTGTATAATGCCCCCACAGTTCACTAAATAGTGTAATATACCAACAGTTCCCCACACATCATGATATCCTCACAGCCCTACCACACAGTATGACTCCCCCACATTCCCCCATACATTATGATGGCCCCTATAGCCCTCATACAGTATGATGCCCCCACAGCTCCTTATTTACAGTGCAATATCCCAAAACTTTCCCCCACACACAGTATAATGGTCCCCACAGCCTCCCACCTAGTTTGATGTCCCATTGCCCCAATAATTATAATGGCCCCCATGGTCCCCACATAGTATGATCCATCATAGTCTCCCACACATTATGGTTTCCTTACAGCTCCCCCCAAACACTATGATGTCTCAAAAACCCTCCCACACACCATATGATGGCCTCCAACCTCCAACACAGTATGATCCTGCACCACCCCCAACACAGTATTATGGCTCTCACAGACCTCCAAACAGTATCATTCCCCACAGCCTCCAACACAGTATGATTGCCAAACTGCCCAGTGCTGAGTCTTAGTCACACAGTCTGGATGGTGGAGAAGGGAGCAAGCGGCTCACTCATCCACCATTATATTCATTGGTATCTGCACCTTGAGGATTCAGATACCAGTGAAATTGAGATAACAGGTCAGCTAGGGCAGGCACAAGACATTGTGTTTTCAGCACTCTCACTATCCCCATCTGCTGGCCAGACAGGAACAGCCAAAGAAAAACATGTTGCCCAGGTTGCAGCATGCCCTGATCTTATATAGATTATATATTTTTAGGATAGAGAATTAATATCCAATCGTTAGGGGTCTGACACCTGGCAACACCACCAGCGAGCTGTTTTCACTCCCATCAGTGCCCGGATATAAACCATGATGGTTATAAGATCCCCACTGACTGAAGGATAGGTCAAGCAGCAGGACTGAAGGATAGGTCAGATTCCCCTTTAAGGGGAATCTGTCAGCAGGTTTTTGCTACCTCATCCTAAAGCAGCATGATGTAGGAATAGAGAATCTGAATCCAATGATGTATCACTTAGTTTACTGGATGCAACCATTCTGACACAATCAGAGCTTTTAGATTTAAAATGAAGCACTGCTGAGAAAGCTAAAACCACCCACACCAGGCTCTCCATGTACAAAGTCTATAGACAGTGAGGTGCTTAATTGCTGGATTAGTCTGGCAATGTTAATTTCTTAGTGATAAATCCTTCACAGTTAATAAACAACAGCACGCACTTTGACAAGTGACACATCCCTGACTTCTGTGTTTCAGCCTCTATCTCCTGCTGTCTTCAGATTACATAGCAAAAAACTGTTGACAGATTCTCTTTAATAAGATTAGTAATAGTTATCTAAGGAACGTTTTATCCCTCTAAATACACTTTGGCATGCAAAACATCAAGACACGCTGCTGGCAGCTTCCTTTGCAATTGCAAACCAATGATGTTCCAGATGCTTGATGGGAGACCAAAGACACTGCAGGCCATAGTAGCACATTTGGGCCACCCAGGCTGCTCACAGTAGCATGAAAAATATGAAGTCTGGTGTTATTGTGGTGACAAATGGCGCTATGGATGTAGTAAAAGAGATATGTAAGTATAGATATAAATCATGAACTAGTTTTACAGACAAATATCTCTTTTACTACCTTCACAGCGACGTTTTGAAGAAGGCGCAATGGATCAAAAAGTCGCAGTCGCAACCAACAAGCACTATATATATATACAGTGCCTACAAGTAGTATTCAACCCCCTGCAGATTTAGCTGGTTGACACATGCGGAATTAACTTGGCATTGTGACATTTGTACTGTAGATCAGCCTGGAAGTGGGAAATGCACTGCAGCAAATTTTGTTTGTTTGTTTTTTTTTGTTTTTTTTTAAAAACGTTAAAAGTTAATTCAGAGTGTCATTTATTATTCAACCCCTCAAACCACAAGAATTCTGTTTGGTCCCCCTAAAGTATTAAGAAGTAGTTCAGGCACCAAGAATAATGAGCTTCACATGTGTGGTTTAAAGATCTCTTTTGCCAGCCTTTTCTGACTATTTAAGACCCTCCCCAAACTTGTGAACAGCACTCAGACATGGTCAACATGGGAAAGACAAAGGAGCATTCCAAGGCCATCAGAGACAAGATCGTGGAGGGTCACAAGGCTGGCATGGGGTACAAAACCCTTTCCAAGGAGTTGGGCCTACCTGTCTCCACTGTTGGGAGCATCAACCGTAAGTGGAAGGCTTATGGAACTACTGTTAGCCTTCCACGGCCAGGACAGCCTTTGAAAGTGTCCTCCCGTGCCGAGGCTAGGCTTGTCCGAAGAGTCAAGGCTAACCCAAGGACAACAAGGAAGGAGCTCCGGGAAGATCTCATGGCAGTGGGGACATTGGTTTCAGTCAATACCATAAGTAACGTACTCCACCGCAATGGTCTCCGTTCCAGACGAGCCCGTAAGGTACCTTTACTTTCAAAGCGTCATGTCAAGGCTCGTCTACAGTTTGCTCATGATCACTTGGAGGACTTTGAGACAGACTGGTTCAAGGTTCTATGGTCTGATGAGACCAAGATCGAGATCTTTGGTGCCAACCACACACGTGACGTTTGGAGACTGGATGGCACTGCATACGACCCCAAGAATACCATCCCTACAGTCAAGCATGGTGGTGGCAGCATCATGCTGTGGGGCTGTTTCTCTGCCAAGGGGCCTGGCCATCTGGTCCGCATCCATGGGAAGATGGATAGCACGGCCTACCTGGAGATTTTGGCCAAGAACCTCCGCTCCTCCATCAAGGATCTTAAGATGGGTCGTAATTTCATCTTCCAACAAGACAACGACCCAAAGCACACAGCCAAGAAAACCAAGGCCTGGTTCAAGAGGGAAAAAGTCAAGGTGTTGGAGTGGCCTAGTCAGTCTCCTGACCTTAACCCAATTGAAAACTTGTGGAAGGAGCTCAAGAATAAAGTCCACATGAGACACCCAAAGAACCTAGATAACTTGGAGAAGATCTGCATGGAGGAGTGGGCCAAGATAACTCCACAGACCTGTGCCGGCCTGATCAGGTCTTATAAAAGACGATTATTAGCTGTAATTGCAAACAAGGGTTATTCCACAAAATATTAAACATAGGGGTTGTATAATAATTGACCCACACTTTTATGTTTAAAATTTAATAAAATTCAACTGAGCAACATAACTTTTTGGTTTGTAAGATTTATGCTTCTGTTCATAAAACCTACTCTCGTTTGCAGTTTGAAGGCTCTAACTTATTTGCATCTTATCAAACCAGCTAAATCTGCAGGGGGTTGAATACTGCTTGTAGGCACTGTATATATAGATAGATAGATAGATAGATAGATAGATAGATAGATAGATAGATATAAAATCGCCATTTGTATGTACCACTGGAATAAATACTACATTTTTTGCATTAATCGAGTGTGCAGTGAATATTTTTTACAGTATTCTGGGATCTCACTCCTGCCTCACTAGCACCTCACCAAATCAAGTGTGTGCACTCTGAACTTCTCTGCATTCTGAGTGGCAGAACATTCCTAAGACAAACAATAAATAACCTCATTGGTAGCATGCCAAGATATGGCTTGCTTTCAAAAATGGCTTTCTTCTTGCCACTCTTCCATAAACGCTAGATTTGTGGAGTATATGACTAATAGTTGTCCTGTGGAAAGATTCTCCCATGTGAGCTGTGGATCTCTGCTGGTCCTCCAGAATGATCATGGGCCTATTTGCTGCTTCTCTAATTAGTCTAATTAGTGCTCTCCTCGATTGGGATTTCAGTTTATGTGGAAGGCCATGTTTTGGTAAGTTTGCAGTTGTGCCATATTGCTTCCATATTTGGATGATGGCTTGAATAGTACTATGTAGGATGTTCAGAGCTTGAGCTATGCTTTTTATAACCTAACCCTGCTTTAATCTTCTCCACAACCTTACACCTGATCTGTCTGGTGTTTTCCCTGGTTTTCATGCTGCTGTTTGATCCCCAATGATCTCAAACAAACCTCTGAGGCCTTCACAGAACAGCTATAGTTATACTGAGAATAAATTACATACAGGTGGACTCAATTTACTAATTTTATGACTTCTGGAGGCATTTGGTCTCTCGCGACTTTATTTAGGGGTGTCAGACTACAGGGAGCTGAATACAAATGCATGTCACAATTTTAACATTTATATTTTTAATATAATTAGAAAACCATTTATTATTTTGTTTATGCTTCACAAATATTTGCTACATAATGTTGGTATGTCACATAAAATCCCAGTAAAATACATTAAAGTTTTTGGGTGTAACATGAAAAACTGTAGAAAAGTTCACAGGGCATGAATACTTTTTCAAGGCACTGTGAATACATTCATAAATGTGTTATTGATTCAGTATAAACACAATTAAAACCAAACTTCTGAACTGACCACATTTATTTTTCAGAAGTCTTTCTCTAGAGACCACAATGGGCTCAAATTCAATGTCACCTTCACAATGTTGTTATGAGAGAATTCTAGAATTCTGTTGGTTTGACTAGACTGTTCGCAGCACTTTTCATATAAATCCTGTCCATGTGCCTGGCACTCCTGCCTTTAGCAAAGGGATTTGAAAAAGCAGGAAGATGACCATAATGTCCCACTGTTAATATATTGCAGGGAAACATGATCTCTTGACCAAGGAAATTAACAAAGATCTTGTAGATTGTGTTATGAGAACTGTAAGAGATTGTAGATAATTTATCAGGTAGCGCTGTAAAATGGTAGATTTGATCCATCTGGCTAAGGAATCTTTAACTTTTTCTTTACCTCTCCTCAGCCTTGTAGAAACAGGTTTTCATCTGAAGTTTTCTGCTCTATTAAGATAGAAGTAAATGGATTTTTCATGTTACATCTAAAAGTGTAATTATTTTGTGCATCAGCTGGAGAGTTTGCAGGAAAAACCGGAAGGAATACTTCTCCGGTGATATAAGCTGTAGAAGGTACCTTTGACAAGAATGTAAAACTATGAAACAGCTTCCAAATGAAACTGTGGATGAGGCTGCTTGCATGATAAGGCCTGGCATTTCCCAAGCCTCATGGCTGAAGTTATTGCTACAAATCTAGGACTTTCCAGGATAGACCTGTAATAGTAACAGTTTCTAAACGTTCAAAAGACTGCTCTGAAAATACGAGACCAATGATAAATTTTAGGGCTCATACTCATCTGCGTGAAAAAAAATTGGATTGCACTCTGACCAATGTCATTCTATGGGTTACAGCTCATCTGCGATTTTTTTCTCAGCTGAAATTGGACTGAGAAAAAAATCGCAGCATGTTGCATTTTGCTGCGTATCTGGGACGAGACTCACCAATGCAAGTCACCATGCGAGTGCCGTCCGATTGCAATGCGATTTTTAACATGGACCTTTACATAGAGGAACTCTCTATGTCACTTGCTCATAGTTTTCCAAGGAAATATTCTTCATCACACATATATATATATATATATGTACATGTATATATATATTGTAGCATCGGCGTCTCTGCCCCCTGCTAGGCAGAGACGCCGTTCCCCTCACCTCTCTGCTCTGTGCTCGGCGTCCTCCTCCCGCGCTGCTGGCAGCGCGCGCTGCTTCCCAGTCACTGTGCTTAGGGCGCGCGCGTGCTCCCTCTCTCTTAAAAGGGGCCGCGCGCCCTGTCCTAAGGAGTCCCCGGCCTATTGCCGGAGGATCTCTCATATATAAGGCACATCCTCCAAAATGGAGGTGCCCCAGCAAAGTTGTTTGCACTGTGTCTTCCTGTGCTTCAGCCCTCAGGTCCCGCTGCTAGCCTGACTTCTCGTCCTGCCTGCCAGCCTGTTATCTGTCAGTTACCTGCCTGTCACCTGCCTTGTCTGTCTGACCGCTCACCTGGGAGCGTCCACCAGTTACCTACCTGTCACCTGCCTCGTCTGTCAGACCGCTCACCTGGGAGCGTCCACCAGTTACCTGCCTGTTACCTGCTGTCTCCGTCAACCCGCTCACCTGGGAGCGCCCGCCAATTTCCTGTCAGGTATCCGCCTCGTCTGTCTGCCCGCTCTCCTGGGAGCACCTGCTTGCTTTCTGCCAGCCTGCCTGTAGATCCTACCGTCACTTGCCGTGACCACCTGCCTGTCTACCCAGAGACTGTCCCCGTCACTTGCCGTGACCACCTGCCTGTCTACCCTGAGACTATCCCCGTCACTTGCCGTGACCACCTGCCTGTCTACCCAGAGACTGTCCCCGTCACTTGCCGTGACCACCTGCCTGTCTACCCAGAGACTGTCCCCGTCACTTGCCGTGACCACCTGCCTGCTTACCCAGAGACTGTCCCCGTCACTTGCTGTGGCTACCTGCTTGCCTTCCCTGGGAGTCACCCGCTTCCTTACAAGTACTTCCCCTTTGTATTGCAGCTCAGAGGTTCCTCCTCCCGGCCCCATTACATATATATGTGTATACTGTGTAGGTAGATAGATATAAATATGTGATTGAGATATATATTTAGTGCTTTGCTTGTGTTGCTTACTGTACATGTCATTTATTATTAGATTAAAGAATTTTGGAAAAAAAATGTGTGGGTCCCCCTACATTTTAACCCCTTAAGCCCCGCGGGTGGTTTGCACGTTAATGACCGGGCCAATTTTTACAATTCTGACCACTGTCACTTTATGAGGTAATTACTCTGGAACGCTTCAACGGATCCCCCTGATTCTGAGACTGTTTTTTCGTGACATATTGTACTTCATGATTGTGGAAAAATTTCTTCGATATCACTTGCGTTTATTTGTGAAAAAAACGGAAATTTGGTGAAAATTTTGAAAATTTTGCGATTTTCAAAATTTGAATTTTTAAGCCCTGAAATCAGAGCGATATGTCACACAAAAGAGTTAATAAGTAACATTTCCCACATGTCTACTTTACATCAGCACAATTTTGGAACCAAAATTTTTTTTTGTTAGGGAGCTATAAGGGTTAAAAGTTGACCAGCGATTTCTCATTTTTCCAACAAAATTTATAAAACCATTTTTTTAGGGACCACATCACATTTGAAGTCACTTTGAGAGGTCTTTATGACAGAAAATACCCAAAAGTGACACCATTCTAAAAACTGCACCCCTCAAGGTGCTCAAAACCACATTCAAGAACTTTATTAACCCTTCAGGTGCTTCACAGGAATTTTTTGAATGTGGAAGAAAAAAATGAACATTTAACTTTTTTCACAAAAATGTTAATTTAGACCCAATTTTTTTTATTTTCACAGGGGTAACAAGAAAAAATGGACCCCAAAATTTGTTGTGCAATTTCCCCTGGGCACGCAGATACCCAATATTTGGGGAAGAAACACTGTTTGGGCGCACGGCAGGGCTCGGAAGGGAAGGAGCGCCATTTGACTTTTTGATTGTAAAATTTGCTTGAATAATTAGCGGACACCATGTTCTGTTTGGAGAGCCCCTGTGTGCCCAAACTTTGGAGCTCCCCCACAAGTGACCCCATTTTGGAAACTAGACCCCCCAAGGCACCTTTCTAGATGCATAGTGAGCACTTGGAACCCCCAGGTGCTTCACAAATTGATTCGTAAAAATGAAAAAGTGAAAAAAAAAACACTTTTTCATTTTTACGAATCAATTTGTGAAGCACCTAGGGGTTCCAAGTGCTCACTATGCATCTAGATAGGTGCCTTGGGGGGTCTAGTTTCCAAAATGGGGTCACTTGTGCGGGAGCTCCAATGTTTGGGCACACAGGGACTCTCTAAATGCAACATGGTATCCGCTAACAAATTGAATGGAAAATCGGCTCAAATTGTTAGCGGACACCAAATTGCGTTTGGAGAGCCCCTCTGTGCCCAAACTTTGGAGCTCCCCCACAAGTGACCCCATTTTGGAAACTAGACCCCCCAAGGCACCTTTGTAGATGCATAGTGAGCACTTGGAACCCCCAGGTGCTTCACAAATTGATTCGTAAAAATGAAAAAGTGAAAAAAAAAACACTTTTTCATTTTTACGAATCAATTTGTGAAGCACCTAGGGGTTCCACGTGCTCACTATGCATCTAGATAGGTGCCTTGGGGGGTCTAGTTTCCAAAATGGGGTCACTTGTGGGGGAGCTCCAAAGTTTGGGCACACAGGGACTCTCTAAATGCAACATGGTATCCGCTAACAAATTGAATGGAAAATCGGCTCAAATTGTTAGCGGACACCACATTGCGTTTGGAGAGCCCCTCTGTGCCCAAACTTTGGAGCTCCCCCAAAAGTGACCCCATTTTGGAAACTAGACCCCCCAAGGCACCTTTCTAGATGCATAGTGAGCACTTGGAACCCCCAGGTGCTTCACAAATTGATTCGTAAAAATGAAAAAGTGAAAAAAAAAACACTTTTTCATTTTTACGAATCAATTTGTGAAGCACCTAGGGGTTCCAAGTGCTCACTATGCATCTAGATAGGTGCCTTGGGGGGTCTAGTTTCCAAAATGGGGTCACTTGTGGGGGAGCTCCAAAGTTTGGGCACACAGGGACTCTCTAAATGCAACATGGTATCCGCTAACAAATTGAATGGAAAATCGGCTCAAATTGTTAGCGGACACCACATTGCGTTTGGAGAGCCCCTCTGTGCCCAAACTTTGGAGCTCCCCCACAAGTGACCCCATTTTGGAAACTAGACCCCCCAAGGCACCTTTCTAGATGCATAGTGAGCACTTGGAACCCCCAGGTGCTTCACAAATTGATTCGTAAAAATGAAAAAGTGAAAAAAAAAACACTTTTTCATTTTTACGAATCAATTTGTGAAGCACCTAGGGGTTCCAAGTGCTCACTATGCATCTAGATAGGTGCCTTGGGGGGTCTAGTTTCCAAAATGGGGTCACTTGTGGGGGAGCTCCAAAGTTTGGGCACACAGGGACTCTCTAAATGCAACATGGTATCCGCTAACAAATTGAATGGAAAATCGGCTCAAATTGTTAGCGGACACCACATTGCGTTTGGAGAGCCCCTCTGTGCCCAAACTTTGGAGCTCCCCCACAAGTGACCCCATTTTGGAAACTAGACCCCCCAAGGCACCTTTCTAGATGCATAGTGAGCACTTGGAACCCCCAGGTGCTTCACAAATTGATTCGTAAAAATGAAAAAGTGAAAAAAACACTTTTTCATTTTTACGAATCAATTTGTGAAGCACCTAGGGGTTCCAAGTGCTCACTATGCATCTAGATAGGTGCCTTGGGGGGTCTAGTTTCCAAAATGGGGTCACTTGTGGGGGAGCTCCAATGTTTGGGCACACAGGGTCTCTCTAAATGCAACATGGTATCCGCTAACAAATTGAATGGAAAATCGGCTCAAATTGTTAGCGGACACCACATTGCGTTTGGAGAGCCCCTCTGTGCCCAAACTTTGGAGCTCCCCCACAAGTGACCCCATTTTAGAAACTAGACCCCCCAAGGCACCTTTCTAGATGCATAGTGAGCACTTGGAACCCCCAGGTGCTTCACAAATTGATTCGTAATAATGAAAAAGTGAAAAAAAAAACACTTTTTCATTTTTATGAATCAATTTGTGAAGCACCTGGGGTTCCAAGTGCTCACTATGCATCTAGATAGGTGCCTTGGGGGGTCTAGTTTCCAAAATGGGGTCACTTGTGGGGGAGCTCCAATGTTTGGGCACACAGGGACTCTCCAAATGCAACATGATATCCGCTAACAATTTGAGCCGACAATTTGTTAGCGGATATCATGTTGCATTTGGAGAGTCCCTGTGTGCCCAAACATTGGAGCTCCCCCACAAGTGACCCTATTTTGGAAACTAGACCCCCCAAGGCACCTTTCTAGATGCATAGTGAGCACTTGGAACCCCAGGTGCTTCACAAATTGATTCATAAAAATGAAAAAGTGTTTTTTTTTTCACTTTTTCATTTTTACGAATCAATTTGTGAAGCACCTGGGGGTTCAAAGTGCTTACTATGCATCTAGATAGGTGCCTTGGGGGGTCTAGTTTCCAAAATGGGGTCACTTGTGGGGGAGCTCCAATGTTTGGTCACACAGGGGCTCTCCAAACGCAACATGGCGTCCGCTAACAATTTGAGCCGATTTTCCATTCAATTTGTTAGCGGACACCATGTCGCGTTTGGAGAGCCCGTGATGTGCCTAAACAGTGGAGCTCCCCCACAAGTGTCCCCATTTTGGAAGCTATACTCCTCAAGGATTTTATTAAGGTGTATAGTGAACATTTTGAACCCAGAGGTACGGCACAGAATTTGTTTACATTAGGTGATCATATTGAATAAGTTGTCATTATTCTTGAGCGCAAGTGCTCGCTACTTGAGTTTGCATCGGGTACTCAGGTATGCACCATGTACAGCGTGTGCTTGAGTGACATGCTCGAGTCCCTGCTCCGCATGTTTCACAGTTATTAGGCACCCAAAAAAAACATGCGGGGATCGCTCGTGCATGGCAGGCAATCCCCGTAAAGTTTTTTGGCCGCGAAGCATATGGGGCAGAGACTCGAGCATGTCACTCAAATACCCACGATACTCAATGCATACCAGAGCACCCGATGCAAACTCAAGTAGCGAGCACTTGCTCTCAACACTAGTCACCATATCGTCATCTTTTTTTCTTACTTTTGAAAAAAATCCCAACCCCAGCCCTAGCCCTAGCACAACCCTAGCCCTAGCACAACCCTAGCCCTAGCACAACCCTAGCCCCAGCACAACCCTAGCCCCAGCACAACCCTAGCCCCAGCACAATCCTAGCCCCAAACCCAGCCCTAACCCTAGCCCAATCCTAACCCAAGAGTTTATTTTTGACGCCGTTCCTTGTGCGGTATAAGTGATTAGATGACTTTATTCTTCGGGTCAGTGTGATTACAGCAATGCCAGAATCATATGGGGTTTTTATGACTGACAGCTGTCACACACTAAAAGACGCATTTTTTGTAAAATCTAGTTTTTGCATCGCCATATTTTGAGAGCTATAATTTTTCCAGATTTTGGCAGACAGTCATGTGACGGCTCGCTTTTTGCGGGATGACTTGACGTTGTTATTGGTGCCATTTTCAGGCACGTGACATTTTTTGATCGCTTTCTATTCCGATTTTTGGGAGGCAGAATAAACATAAACCAACAATTCAGGAATTGTTTTTTTTTTTTTTTTTTTTATTCTGTTCCGCGTGTGGTAAAATTGATGAGGTAGCTTTATTCTTTGGGTCAGTACGTTTACAGCGGTACCACATTTGTATAATTTTTCTATGTTTTGGCGCTTATACACAATAAAAGCTATTTTATAGAAAAAAATATTTTTTAGCATCGCTTTATTCTGAGAGCTGAAACTTTTTTATTTTTCGGCTGATGGAGCTGTTTGGCGGCTTGTTTTTTGTGGGACGAGATGACGTTTTCAGCGGTATCATTTTTATTTATATGCGTCTTTTTGATCGCGTGTTATTCCACTTTTTGTTTGGCGGTATGGTGATAAAGCATTGTTTTTTGCTGCGTTTTTTTTTTTTTTTTTTTACCGTGTTCACTGAAGGGGTTAACTAGTGGGACAGTTTTATAGGTCAGGCTGTTCCGGACACGGCGATACCAAATATGTGTACTTTTATTGTTTTTTTTTTATTTTTTTTATAATAATATTTATTGATGGGTACATTATATTTTTATTTTTGGTGTATTATTTTTTTATTTTTTTATAATATTTTTGCACATTTTTTTTTTTTTTTTTCCACTTTCAGACAGTTTGTACACCTTATTACTTTGTCCCACTCTGGGACTTTCACTTTTTTTTTTCTGATCGCCTGCATGGCATAGGAATGGAGCACCATCCCTATGCCATGCAGACTATGCAGGCTGTCAGAAGTGCACAGTGTTAAGATTGCTTGGAGATGCACTGCGCATGTCCAAGCAATCTTCCTGCTCTCTGGTGACCCGGATGTTGTCATGACGACATCGGGTCGTCATGGCAACACCCGGGAAGCCGCTGCAGTCTGCGCTGGAAGCCGGAAGAGGAGGTGAGTATCGCCGATCACCTCCCCTTGCCCCCGCAATGCCGCGATCGATTTCGATCGACTTCGATCGCAGCATAGCGGGGGTTAATGTGCTGGGAGCGGTGCAGGACCGCTCCCTGCACATAGTACCGGGTGTCAGCTGTGACAATCAGCTGACACCCGGCGGCGATCGCGCCCGCACAGCCTGTGTGCGTGCGCGATCGCCATGACGTACTAATACGGGTCTGGCTCTTAAGTCCCAGGGCACAGACGCGTATTAGTACGTCAAATGTTATTAAGGGGTTAATAACCAGCAGAGGGAAAGCAGACAGCTGTGGACTGATATTTGTAGCCTGGGAAGGAGGTAATACCATGGAGGTTCCTAGGCTATTAATATCAGCTCTCAGCTGTATACTTAGCCTTTTTCTGGTTATTAACCCCTTAAGCCCCGGAGCATTTTTCGTTTTTGCATTTTCGTTTTTGCTCCCCTTGTTCCCAGAGCCATAGCGTTTTTATTTTTTGGTCAATATGGCCATGTGAGGGCTTATTTTTTGCGGGACGAGTTGTACTTTTCAACGCCATTACTAGTTTTATCATATCCTGTACGGGAAAACGGGAAAAAAATTCCAAGTGCGGTAAAATTGCAAAAAAAGTGCAATACCACAGTTGTTTTTTATTTATTTTTTTTACTATGTTCACTGAATGCTAAAACTGACCTGCTCTTCTTATTCTACAGGTCATTACGAGTTCATAGACACCAAACATGTATAGGTTCTTTTATATTTAAGTGGTGAAAAAAAATTCCAAAATTTGGTAAAAAAAAAAATAAAAAAATAGCACCATTTTCTAAGACCCGTAGCGTCTCCATTTTTCGGGATCTGGGGCTGGTTGAGGGCTTATTTTTTGCGTGCCGGGCTGACGTTTTTATTGATACCATTTGGGGGTAGATCCGATGTTTTGATCGCCCGTTATTGCATTTTATTGCAATTTTGCAGCGACCAAAAAACGTAATTCTGGCGTTTAGAATTTTTTTCTCGTTACGCCGTTTACCGATCGGAATAATTCTTTTTTTATATTGATAGATCGGGCGATTCTGAACGCGGCAATACCAAATATGTGTATGTGGGTTTTTTTTTTATATATTTTATTTTGAATGGGGCGAAAGGGGGGTGATTTAAACTTTTATATTTTTTTATTTTTTTTTATATTTTTAAAAACTTTTTTTTTTACTTTTTGCATGCTTCTATAGTCTCCATAGGAGACTAGAAGAAGCAACTGTCCGATCGCCTCTGCTACATACAGGGGACGAGCAGGTCCCCTGCATGCAGCAGAAATGGTCCTGTGCTATGAGCGCCGACCACTAGGTGGCGCTCATAGCGACAAGATCATGACAACCACAGGCGTCTGCTGCAGACCCTGGGTTGTCATGCACGCCCATCGGCGACCCGCGATCACGTGACGGGGTCGCCGGTGGGCGGGGCTTATGACGCGCTACCCGGAAGCGCGCGTTAAATGCTGCTGTCGGAGATTGACAGCAGCATTTAACTGGTTAACAGCCGCGGGTGGATCGCGATTCCACCCGCGGCTGTTGCGGGCACATGTCAGCTGTAATAATCAGCTGACATATGCTCGGTTCAGTGAGGGCTCAGCGCCGGAGCCCTCACTGAACCGGCGGTACGCAAAAGTGCGTACTAATACGTCCCCGGTAAGTAAGGGGTTAAAATGGGAGACCCCCAAAAAATGTACTTGGGTTTCCCCTATTTTAACAACCAGCAAATGATAGGTAGAAAGCTGTCAGCTGATATTAATAGCCTAGGAAGGATTCTTGGCCCCCTCCCAGACTACAAACATTAGCCTTCCCTCTTCCCACTTGCCCTACTGCAGTGGTAAGTGTGGTAATAGGGTTGGGATTGATGTCAGCTTTGAATTGGCAGCTGACTTCAAGCCTAGGGGTTAGTAATGGAGAGGCGTCTATAAGAAATAAAACACCAACACCCAGAATAAAATAAATTATTTGAAATAAACACACAGACTCCTTTAATACATTTAAATTTAACCAAAAGCCTTCTACTTACCGTTACGCCCATTCCATTGAAGCCCATGTCACCTGCAATAAAAATAAAATAATGAAGCAACCTCATCCTCACTAGTGTTGAGCCACCCCCCGTAGTGTTCGAGTTCGGGTCGGTTCGTCGAACACCCGTGTGTTCGCCGAACTGTTCGTCGAACTGTTCGTCGAACACCTTCGAACACCGTTAAAACCAATGGCAGGCAAACAAAAACACATGGAAACACATAGAAAACACCTTCAAAGGTGTCCAAAAGCTGACAAACTGCTCAGAAGACATAACTAACACATGGAAAAGTGACAAGTACATATAGTCATGCGAAAAGAAAAGAGGTGGAGGAGTAAAAGGAGGGGGCGACACAGATATAGGCATGTCATGCCCTTCTAAAATCCAAAAAGTGAGAAGCCGACACGGCCAGTCCGTTCCTGCACGTGCTGCCTCCGTGTCGCCGGGTTTGTGCCAGAGGCGCGGTGGACCCTGACGGCCAGCCCCCCTCTCCCAATACTGGTGCCTGTCCGCTGGGGGGTCGAGCGAGCCCCTCTGTGGTGGAGGCAGCTCTAAGCTTTTTAATTTAAATTGTCTCTCTAATTTGAATGAATACACTTTAAATCCTTTTACAAGGATCTATTGGAGGGCAAGTCTCCTGCCAGCAGCCGCGTAATTCCAGCTCCAGTAGCGTCCACTAAAGCTGCTGCAGTTAAAAAGCTTTTATAAGGATCGAGCTCGGCTGTCCACCGCAAGGCATCCTACCGCCAGTCCCAGCCCCTATGCCTTGGGGTGCCTCCTGATGCTCTTCACTGAGTATCCCGTGGTCCCGAAGCATTTCCTTTGAAAAAATTAAGTGTCCAAACTACAGGTGGTGTAGCTTGCTTAACAGCCGGGATAATCTGCTGACTAGCAGACACTGCTACTAGGCACAAAGTATTTCCTGGGCTAGATGCAGTTAAAAATTTGTAATTAGATACTCTCGTTGGATGCTGAGAAAGCATTCCATAGAGTCTCCTGGCACTCCATATATTATTCTCTTAAAAAGCTTGGTGTAGGGGTCTAGGGGACCCTTTTATAGCCAAAATCACGGCCCTGTATCGCAATACGTCACCTAGGCTGAAGTTAATTGGAACTGTAGCACCCTGAGGGCTCGGTTGCTACAGAGGTATTGCACCTCACCCAGAGGTGTGATATCTCACTCTCAGGTAAGGATGGAGCGTGGATCAGGACCCGACACCTGCATGCATTACAACACATTGCCCTGGGGCAGGGCGACCAATATGCCACTGAGATGGGCACGACAGTCCCTGTCCCTGGCTGGAGTGGGGGGAGGGAACACTGAGGAAGGGGAACCCTGTAGTGCAGGAGCAGGGAGGAAGCAGTTCCTGGGTGCATTGAGTAGGGAGTATAAAAGGTGGGCACCATCTTAGTTCAGTGCAGAGAAGTCTGAGCAGAAGTGACAGGGAAAAGGGGCTCTGCATGAGCTCTGCTCCGGAGGCGGGCCTAGTAACAGAGGCCCAGGCCTGGAAGAGGGAGAAGGAAGGAAGAGGAGCGGAGAAGGCTCCAGGAACGAGGAATGAAGGGATCCCAGGGGTGCGGACGGGCGAATCGCCACCGCACGCCCGAATCCACCTGCGTGGAGGGGTCAGGCCAAAGGGGGAGACCGGTCCCCGAAACTAGTGGAGGCGGGAAACGACCCTCAGCTAGAAAGCGGAGGCTCTGACATTTTATGTGGCGCAGCCCCTCGCTACAACCGCTAGGAAGGCACCACATAGGGTCAGGGAAACTGGCGCCAAGTTTACCAAGAGGAGGCCCGAGGCAGCCGGACAGAAGGGTTGGTAAGAAAGGCCAGACAAAGGACACACAAAGGGGGTCCTGTGAAGCGCTCCAAAGTTATCTGGGAGTTGTCTGAGCCCCTCACCTGGTGAGCACAGTACGACGTGGGCAGCCGTTACCTGCAGAAGTGGTCTGGATAATAAGAACTGTGCGTAAAGGCCCTGGACTGCATCACTGACTCCGTGTCGTTACTGCTGCTGCCCTGCACCATCACCCTCATCCTCCGCATACACTAGCCTGAGGCTATACTCCTCCCGTGGGGAGTTATGCTACGCTCTGCTGCACCCACAACACCAACCTCAGCGGTCTGCCCTGCAGCAGCGGTTCACACTGACCGCAATCCACAGGTGGCGTAGTCGGACGTTTAAACATCAAAACCACATAAATAGTTCCGCCACTGGTTTGACCACCCTGAGCCACGGAACCAGGTCGCCGCCACGGAGACTACAACCACAAGTGTCCACCAAAAAGGGTCCGGCTCTGGGTGTACCAAGGCCCAGGGGGCGCGTCAGAACATTTTCATCACCTTTCATAATCACCAATGGGACAAGGCAGTGATGTCCTCTGTCCCCTCTCTTATACATCCTAGTGATGGAGCACCTGCTCTCATTAATTCGCCATAAACTCAATATTAGGTGGATTGAGGTGGGAGGCACCGAGTACAAGTGCTCTCTATTTGCTGATGATGTCCTAGATTATATATCACTCAATCACATATATCCATCCCTGCTGTTATGGCTGAAATAGATCACTTTGTTACATGGTCAAATTTTAAAATCAATGCAGCGAAGTCTGAGGCCCTCAATGTCTCCCTCCCCA
Source organism: Phyllobates terribilis (assembly GCF_046119375.1). Classification (NCBI taxonomy): domain Eukaryota; kingdom Metazoa; phylum Chordata; class Amphibia; order Anura; family Dendrobatidae; genus Phyllobates; species Phyllobates terribilis. Next base: position 365,414,926 of record NW_027362762.1, on the reverse strand, counting down.
AATCCATACAGGATTCCATCCAGTCCAACTTTCCCTTTGCCTGGCCCTCACAGGGTATCAAATACTTAGGAATTCCTATTCATAGAGACCTCTCCTGTCTATGTTATCTTAATTTTGGGCCCTTTGTTGAACAACTCCATACAGACCACGGTTGGCAAGTTAGAACTGTAAGATTCACTACGTGAACCACTGGTGTTTTGTGGAAAAGAACATGTACACTGTGTTTCAAATTATTATGCAAAAACTGTTTAGGAGTGATAAGGGAAGAATTTGTTTGTTTGTCAGTTAAACTCATTGATGGTGATGTGTGTCAGGGCTCTTTATATCACTGTAAGCAATTGCAGACACCTGTGCTAATTAGTTTGGCAGGTGTGTCCAATGAAAGGCAAGACTACTTAAGAAGGCTGTCCCACATTATTAAGCAGCCTACATTTTCTGCCAAAATGGGAAAGAAAAAGGATGTGTCGGCTGCTGAGAAGCAACAAATTGTGGAGTGTTTAGGTCAAGGCATGACTACAATCAACATTGTGCGATGATCAGGATGAATTGTCTTGGCAATCAAGAAGTATGTAGCTGATTCACAGTACACACGTGTGCGTGCTGATAAGGGCAAATTGAGGACTCTTTCCTACAGGCAATTACATCAGGTTAAAAGAGCAGCGGCAAAAAAGCCTTGTCATAGCAGCAGCAAGATTTTGATGCTGCTGGTGCCTCCAACGTCCCCCGAACAACAAGATTCAGGGTCCTTCAGAGGTTTGCAGCTGTGCGTACGCCATCCTGTCGACCTCCTCTATCCACTGCACACAAGCAGAAACGGCTCCAGTGGGCCAAACAATACATGAAGACTGATTTCAAAACTGTTTTGTTCACGGATGAGTGCCGTGCAACGCTCGATGGTCCAGATGGATGGAGTGGAGGATGGCTGGTTGATGGACACCCCACGCAAACACGGCTACAGCGCCAACAAGGAGGAGGTGGAGTAATGTTTTGGGCTGGAATCATGGGGAGAGAGATTGTCGGCCCCTTTAGGATCCCTGAAGGGGTAAAGATGAACTCCATAATGTATGTGGAGTTTCTCAAACAGCACTTCCTGCCATGGTTCAAGAAGAAGAACCATGAATTCCACAGCAAGATCATTTTCTTGCATGATAATGCACCGTCTCATGCTGCACATAACACATCTGCATCTCTGGCTGATATGGGCATAAAAGGGGACAAACTTATGGTGTGACCCCCATGCTCCCCTGATCTCTACCCCATTCAGAACCTCTGGAGCATCATCAAAAGGAGTGTCTAGGATGGCGGGAGGCAGTTCACATCTAAGCAACAGCTCTGGGAGGGTATTCTGTCCTCATGCAAAACAATTGAAGCAGAAACCATCCAAAACGTGACAAATTCAATGGACTAGAGAGTTCAGAAGCTCCTTTCGAACAAGGGGTCCTATGTGCAAATGCATCATCACCTAGAATAAAGTTTTGAGTTGAAAACTGTTTGATTTCAGTTTCTAATAACCTGCTAAGGCTTATAATTTCAAAAATGACCATTTTTTTGGTCTTTATTAAAATGAAAAGGTTGATCGAAGAGTGTGGGGGATCTAAGAGTGTGGCATCCCAGTAGTCTGGATTACTTCGAATTCTGACAATCTGAGGGTCATGTTGCAGGTAGTGCAGCAAGAAGGCACTTATGTGTCTTGCGCATCTCGGAGCCCCAAAATTATTTTCCGGGCTAGATGCAGCTAAAAATTATTATTAATTTTAAATCTGGTGGAGCTTAGTATAGATGGCCTAATAGAATCAGTACTGCACACTGCTACAAAGCCCAAATTATTTTCCAGCCATGATATAGATAAACCTGATTAGTAATTTTAAATCTGGTGGAGCTTAGTATACATGGCCTAATAGAATCAGTGCTGTACACTGCTACAAAGCCCAAATTATTTTCCAGCCAAGATACAGATAAACATGATTAGTAATTTTAAATCTGGTGGAGCTTAGTATAGATGGCCTAATAAAATCAGTACTGCACACTGCTACAAAGCCCAAATTATGTTCTAGCCAAGATACAGATAAACATGATTAGTAATTTTAAATCTGGTGGAGCTTAGTATAGATGGCCTAATAGAATCAGTACTGCACACTGCTACAAAGCCCAAATTATTTTCCAGCCAAGATACAGATAAACATGATTAGTAATTTGAAAGCTTAGTGAGGTGATTTTAACCAGTCTTCAAGCTTTTACTCTCCCCAGGATGACACAGGGGTAGAAAAGTCATTTCGGATCCATGATTTGTTCATTTTTATGAACATGAGTCTGTCTACATTATCAGTGGAAAGCCGCGTGCGCTTATCTGTCAGCACACCACCAGCAGCGCTGAACACACGTTCAGACAGAACGCTGGCTGCGGGGCATGACAAGATCTCCAAGGCGTAAGTGGCTAGTTCCGGCCATTTATCCAGATTGGAAGCCCAAAAAGAGCAAGGGTCCAGTGACACAGTCATGGCTTCAATGTTTACTTGGAGATACTCCTGTACCATCGTCTCTAGGCGTTGACTATGTGTCAGACCTCTTGTCTCCTGTGGCCTTACAAAGGATGGGCTAAAAAAGTGGTGAAATGATTACACAAAATTGATGTTACCAGCAGATACTGTGTTTCTGTTACGGTTTGAGTGCTGAACACTCGACGGTCCCACGGTTGGCAAGTTGGAACTGTGAGATTCACTACGTGCACCACTGGTGTTTTGTGGAAAAGCACATGTAAGATTCTGCAACAGTCTCTGCTGATACTCCTGCATGCGTGCATCTCTTTCTATGGCAGGAATAATTTCTGCAAATTTACTTTTGTACCGGGGATCTAACAGTGTGGCAACCCAGTAGTCAGGATTATTTCTAATTCTCACAATTCGAGGGTCATGTTGCAGATAGTGCAGCAAGAAGGCACTCATGTGTCTTCCGCATCCAGGAACACCAAGTCCCTGTTGTGTTGGTGGTGAGGTAACAATCATGCTTCCTTCCTCTGTCCTCTCCCCCCAACCTCGCACAACAGAAATGTGATCAAGGTCTCCCTCATCTGATGAGTCTTCCATCAGTTCGTCCTCCACTTCTTCCTGGGCTCCTGGACCTTCCTCACTAGTTTGGCTGCTACCTTGCGCCCTGGCAAAAACCATCTCCCCCACCCTCACATGCCTGCCGCCTTGGTGCTGCCAACCATCTGGACCTTGCAGATGTTAGCCCTTCCGCATACAACTTCTCTTCCTCTACTTCCTCCACCTCCTCTTGTGCCACCACCTGACTCCGAATTCTGTTTAACATGTGCTCCAGCATGTAAATCACTGGAATAGTCATGCTGATAATGGCATCGTCAGCACTAAACATCTTCGTCGCCATTTCAAAACTGTGCAGAAGGGTGCATAGGTCCCTGATCTGAGACCACTCCTCCAGCGTGATTTGCCCCACCTCTGGATCTCGTTGGCCCAGGCTATACGTCAGAACGTATTGCACCAGGGCTTGTCGGTGCTGCCACAGTTGCTGCAACATGTGCAGAGTTGAATTCCATCGGGTAGGCACATCTTATTTTAGCCGGTGAAGTGGCAGGCCCAACGACTTCTGTAGAGATGTAAGTCGCTGAGCTGCGGGATGCAAACGGCGGAAGTGAGCACACAGCGACTGTGCCCTCTGCAGAAGGCCATCTAGTCCGGGATAGTGGGCTAAAAATTGCTGGACAACCAGGTTCAACACATGAGCCATACAAGGCACGTGTGTGACATTGCCCCGGCGAAGGGCCGCACCCAGGTTTGCAGCATTGTCGCACACGGCCTTCACTGGTTTCAGGTCCAGTGGAGACAACCATTCATGAAATTGGTTCTCCAGAGCTGACCACAACTCCTCAGCTGTGTGACTCAGATTTCCCAGACATTTTAAAGTAAAAACCGCCTGATGACATTGAGCCCTACTGCCAGCATAGTAAGGAGGTGTGCAGGATCCCTTCTGTGCAGTTAGAAAGCTTGTGGCATGACCAGACAGGCTTTGGGTGCAGGTGGAGGACCGAGAGGAGGTTGAGGAGGCAGAAGCAGTAGAGGAACTTTGACATAAAGAGGATTGACGCACAACTCGTGGTGATGGCAAGACTTGGACAGCAGCCCCTTGTCCTGCTGTCACCATAGTTACCCAGTGCCAAGTCAGCGACATGTAACGCCCCTGTCCATGCCTACTCGTCCAAGTGTCTGTGGTGAAATGCACCCTGTCACACACAGAGTTTCTCAAAGAAGCGCTGATGTTGTGTGCGACATGCTGGTGGATCGCAGGCACACCTTTCTTTGAGAAGTAGTGCCGACTGGGCATCTGGTACTGGGGCACTTGCGACGGACATAAGGTCTCGAAAATCCTCTGTGTCCACCAGGCGGAAAGGCAGCATTTCTGTAGCCCAGAGCTTGCAGATGGTGAAATTCAACCTCTTAGCTTTCTCATGGCTAGGAGGAAATGGTCTTTTACTTGACCACATCTGAGGGACCGAGGGCTGGCTGTTGTGCTTAGACGGGGTTGATAAGGGTGTCCCCGGCAAACTGCCGGTCTGTGAGGAAGATGCAGGTGGACATGTTAGGTTGCCTTGTTCCAAAGGTGGTGCTATCGATGTCGGACAGCGCTCAACACCAGCTGGTGTTACCACCTCCAAAGAAAATGATGACCTGCCAATCACGCTGGCTGTTGCGAGTAAAGAGGTGGCAGGTCTGCATCCCAAAACAGGTGTGACTGCTGTCCCCCCAGTCACAGAGGATGAAGAGGCCGCGGATGCACAAGATGTGGCAGACGGTGGTTGGCCCGGCCGGCTTGGCCGCATTATAGCACAGTGAGCTTCCCACTGCAACTTATGCTTCATGCCCATGTGCCGGTTCATGCATGAAGTACTCAAACTATGTATTTTTTGGCCTCTACTTAGCTTTTGCTGACAAATGTTACAGATAACACGAGTTGGGTCATCTTTAACGATCTGAAAAAATGCCCAGGCTATGCAAGGCTTAGCACCCATGCGACCTGAAGAGCGACCACGACTTGTGGTGAGAGGCAGAGTTGTGTTTGAGGATGCAGTTGTTGACGTGCTTCCAGTACTACTTCTCTGTCCAGGAAGGCGCAACCTGACCTCGTCATCACTAGAATTCTCCTCCACCTCCTCTGCTGACCTCATCTCTTGGCTGACTGTGGGTTGACAGTAAGTGGGATCTCCAACCTCATCATCATCACCCTGTGTGTTATCACACCCGTCGTCCTCAGAGCCAACCTGTTCCTGCCCTGACAAAAAACTAAAGTTGTCGCTCCAATCAGGTATTTGAGTCTCATCATCGTCTTCCTCATTGTCTCCACCAACAGGTGTTACAGTTTGGGAATGAGGGTCTACATTATGGTAAGAACCTTCTGCGTCTGGTCCTGGATCCGACTCATAAAGATTCTGGGCATCAGTGCAGATCATTTCCTCGTCTGGATTCACAGAAGCGCTGGAGTCGACCTCTGATTCCCAGGCTATAGTATGAGTAAACAGCTCTGCAGACTCAACCATCTGTTCTACCTCATACTCAGATGGGCAGCTGGAGATTAGGGAGCTGTGAGGAAGCAAGTGCGATTGGGGTGACACCTCTGAGGACTGGAGTATTTGTGATGTTGAAGTTGATGTGGAGGAGAGCCCACTTAAAGGAGCACTTGATATCCGTTGAAGCACCTGCTGTTTTTGTGCCTCATTTGGAAATTGTAGCGATTGGCGTGGCCATAAGAAAGGGATCTTATCACATTGTCCGCTAAAAGAAGTAGACATTTTTGTTTGGCTGGAAGATGGTCTTTCTTCTGCAGATGTTTCTGTTGCTTTAACACCTACCCCATGGACACAACCTTTTTTTCCCCTTCCCAACACGCCTATTCCCCTTTCCACCAGCAGCAGGCCTTTTTCCACTCATTTTGGTGGTTAACTAATTCACAACTCTGGAGTTGTTTGCACAAAAAAACAATGGATGGGAACCGAGCAGAGATGAGTGGCCAAACTGTGGTATTAGGCCAAAACTATTGGCTGGGTTAGATGCAGAAAAAAATTATATTCAATTTGCAACCTAATGGCGGTCAGTGTAGATGGACTAATAGACCAAGTCCCACACACTGCTAGAAGCCCAAATATTTTTTCAGAGCTAGATGCAGAAAAAAATTATATTCAATTTGCAACCTGATGGAGGAAAGTATAGATGGACTAATAGAACAAGTCCCACACACTGCTAGAAGCACAAATATTTTTTCAGAGCTAGATGCAGATAAAAATTATTTTTAATTTGCAACCTGATGGAGGTCAGTATAGATGGACTAATAGACCAAGTCCCACACACTGCTAGAAGCCCAAATATTTTTCAGAGCTAGATGCAGAAAAAAATTATATTCAATTTGCAACCTGTTGGAGGTCAGTATAGATGGACTAATAGAACAAGTCCCACACACTGCTAGAAGCCCAAATATTTTTTCAGAGCTAGATGCAGAAAAAAATTATATTCAATTTGCAACCTGATGGAGGTCAGTATAGATGGACTAATAGAACAAGTCCCACACACTGCTAGAAGCCCAAATATTTTTTCAGAGCTAAATGCAGATAAAAATTATTTTTAATTTGCAACCTGATGGAGGTCAGTATAGATGGACTAATAGACCAAGTCCCACACACTGCTAGAAGCCCAAATATTTTTTCAGAGCTAGATGCAGAAAAAAATTATATTCAATTTGCAACCTGATGGAGGTCAGTATAGATGGACTAATAGACCAAGTCCCACACACTGCTAGAAGCCCAAATATTTTTTCAGAGCTAGATGCAGAAAAAAATTATATTCAATTTGCAACCTGATGGAGGTTAGTATAGATGGACTAATAGACCAAGTCCCACACACTGCTAGAAGCCCAAATATTTTTTCAGAGCTAGATGCAGATAAAAATTATTTTTAAGTTGCAACCTGATGGAGGTCAGTATAGATGGACTAATAGACCAAGTCCCACACACTGCTAGAAGCCCAAATATTTTTTCAGAGCTAGATGCAGAAAAAAATTATATTCAATTTGCAACCTGGTGGAGGTCAGTATAGATGGACTAATAGAACAAGTCCCACACACTGCTAGAAGCCCAAATATTTTTTCAGAGCTAGATGCAGATAAAAATTATTTTTAATTTGCAACCTGATGGAGGTCAGTATAGATGGACTAACAGACCAAGTCCCACACACTGCTAGAAGCCCAAATATTTTTTCAGAGCTAGATGCAGAAAAAAATTATATTCAATTTGCATCCTGATGGAGGTCAGTATAGATGGACTAATAGACCAAGTCCCACACACTGCTAGAAGCCCAAATATTTTTTCAGAGCTAGATGCAGAAAAAAATTAAATTCAATTTGCAAACTGATGGAGGTTAGAATAGATGGACTAATAGTCCAAGTCACACACACTGCTAGAAGCCCAAATATTTTTTCAGAGCTAGATGCAGATAAAAATTATTTTTAAGTTGCAACCTGATGGAGGTCAGTATAGATGGACTAATAGACCAAGTCCCACACACTGCTAGAAGCCCAAATATTTTTTCAGAGCCAGATGCAGAAAAAAATTATATTCAATTTGCAACCTGGTGGAGGTCAGTATAGATGGACTAATAGAACAAGTCCCACACACTGCTAGAAGCCCAAATATTTTTTCAGAGCCAGATGCAGAAAAATATTATATTCAATTTGCAACCTGATGGAGGTTAGTATCAATGAACTAATAGAACAAGTTCCACATACTGCTAGAAGCCCAAATATTTTTTCAGAGCTAGATGCAGAAAAAAATTATATTCAATTTGCAACCTGATGGAGGTTAGTATCGATGGACTAATAGACCACGTCCCACACACTGCTAGAAGCCCAAATATTTTTTCAGAGCTAGATGTAGATAAAAATTATTTTTAATTTGCAACCTGATGGAGGTCAGTATAGATGGACTAATAGACCAAGTCCCACACACTGCTAGAAGCCCAAATATTTTTTCAGAGCTAGATGCAGATAAAAATTATATTCAATTTGCAACCTGATGGAGGTCAGTATAGATGGACTAATAGAACAAGTCCCACACACTGCTAGAAGCCCAAATATTTTTTCAGAGCTAGATGCAGATACAAATTATTTTTAATTTGCAACCTGATGGAGGTCAGTATAGATGGACTAATAGAACAAGTCCCACACACTGCTAGAAGCCCAAATATTTTTTCAGAGCTAGATGCAGAAAAAAATTATATTCAATTTGCAACCTGATGGAGGTCAGTATAGATGGACTAATAGAACAAGGCCCACACACTGCTAGAAGCACAAATATTTTTTCAGACCTAGATGCAGATAAAAATTATATTCAATTTGCAACCTGATGGAGGTCAGAATAGAAGGACTAATAGAACAAGTCCCACACACTGCTAGAAGCCCAAATATTTTTTCAGAGGTAGATGCAGATAAAAATTATATTCAATTTACAACCTGATGTAGGTCAGTATAGATGGACTAATAGAACAAGTCCCACACACTGCTAGAAGCCCAAATATTTTTTCAGAGCTAGATGCAGATAAAAATTATTTTTAATTTGCAACCTGATGGAGGTCAGTATAGATTGACTAATAGAACAAGTCCCACACACTGCTAGAAGCCCAAATATTTTTTCAGAGGTAGATGCAGATAAAAATTATATTCAATTTGCAACCTGATGTAGGTCAGTATAGATGGACTAATAGAACAAGTCCCACACACTGCTAGAAGCCCAAATATTTTTTCAGAGCTAGATGCAGATAAAAATTATTTTTAATTTGCAACCTGATGGAGGTCAGTATAGATTGACTAATAGAACAAGTCCCACACACTGCTAGAAGCCCAAATATTTTTTCAGAGCTAGATGCAGAAAAAAATTATATTGAATTTGCAACCTGATGGAGGTTAGTATAGGTGGACTAATTGACCAAGTCCCACACACTGCTAGAAGCCCAAATATTTTTTCAGAGCTAGATGCAGATAAAAATTATTTTTAATTTGCAACCTGATGGAGGTCAGTATAGATGGACTAATAGAACAAGTCCCACACACTGCTAGAAGCCCAAATATTTTTTCAGAGCTAGATGCAGAAAAAAATTATATTCAATTTGCAACCTGATGGAGGTCAGTATAGATGGACTAATAGACCAAGTCCCACACACTGCTAGAAGCCCAAATATTTTTTTTAGAGCTAGATGCAGATAAAAATTATTTTTAATTTGCAACCTGATGGAGGTCAGTATAGATGAACTAATAGAACAAGTCCCACACACTGCTTAATGCCCAAATATTTTTTCAGAGCTAGATGGAGAAAAAAATTATATTCACTTTGCAACCTGATGGAGGTCAGTATAGATGGACTAATAGACCAAGTCCCACACTCTGCTAGAAGCCCAATATTTTTTCAGAGCTAGATGCAGAAAAAAATTATATTCAATTTGCAACCTGGTGGAGGTCAGTATAGATGGATTAATAGAACAAGTCCCACACACTGCTAGAAGCCCAAATATTTTTTCAGAGCTAGATGCAGAAAAAAATTATATTCAATTTGCAACCTGGTGGAGGTCAGTATAGATGGACTAATAGAGCAAGTCCCACACACTGCTAGAAGCCCAAATATTTTTTCAGAGCTAGATGCAGATAAAAATTATTTTTAATTTGCAACCTGATGGAGGTCAGTATAGATGGACTAATAGACCAAGTCCCACACACTGCTAGAAGCCCAAATATTTTTTCAGAGCTAGATGCAGATAAAAATTATTTTTAATTTGAAACCTGTGGAGGTCAGTATAGATGGACTAATAGAACAAGTCCCATACACTGCTAGAAGCCCAAATATTTTTTCAGAGCTAGATGCAGAAAAAAATTAAATTCAATTTGCAACCTGGTGGAGGTCAGTATAGATGGATTAATAGAACAAGTCCCACACACTGCTAGAAGCCCAAATATTTTTTCAGAGCTAGATGCAGAAAAAAATTATATTCAATTTGCAACCTGGTGGAGGTCAGTATAGATGGACTAATAGAGCAAATCCCACACACTGCTAGAAGCCCAAATATTTTTTCAGAGCTAGATGCAGATAAAAATTATTTTTAATTTGCAACCTGATGGAGGTCAGTATAGATGGACTAATAGACCAAGTCCCACACACTGCTAGAAGCCCAAATATTTTTTCAGAGCTAGATGCAGATAAAAATTATTTTTAATTTGCAACCTGTGGAGGTCAGTATAGATGGACTAATAGAACAAGTCCCATACACTGCTAGAAGCCCAAATATTTTTTCAGAGCTAGATGCAGAAAAAAATTAAATTCAATTTGCAACCTGGTGGAGGTCAGTATAGATGGACTAATAGAACAAGTCCCACACACTGCTAGAAGCCCAAATATTTTTTCAGAGCTAGATGCAGAAAAAAATTATATTCAATTTGCAACCTGATGGAGATCAGTATAGATGGACTAATAGAATGATGCTATGCCCAAAAGGTTTTACTTCACTAGGTGCAGTAAAAAAATTGGTATTCTATACACAGGTGGTGTAGCTTGCAACACAGAGAGGCTACTCCACTGACTAACACACTCTGCAATAGGCCAAAAAGGATTAGCTTTGCTAGATTCAGCCAAATGCTGTGAAAAAAACTTGCACAGCACTGGCACAGACCTGCCTGGCAAAAACTGATAGGAACTGATGTAACTTAGTCCTGAAAAGGACTGCAATTACAATTAGTCTTTACTCCCAACCTATCTATTTAAGAGCACAGACCTGCCTGATAAAAGTCGTAGGAAATGCTGTAACCTAGTCCTTAAAAGCACTGCAATCACAACTATTCCCTACTCCCAAGCTATCTGTAGATTTGTGCGAAAATTGGCTTGAAATTAACAAGGTATAGCGCACACAGCAACAGCGGTGCCGTCTAACACGCTTCTGCAGCTGTGAGAAAATGGTGGCGACGGGGAAAATGGCTGGGTCTTATAGGGCAAGGACATGTGACATACACTGCCAATGACACATGCCCTTGCTTGTGTGAAAAAAAGCACTTCGCTCCGTGTGTGCGCTGCTGATAGGCTGACAGATTGCACCTCCCCACTGTAAATGCGGGAAAGAGAAAAAAAAATGGAGATCTTCATTATTCCTGAAGAGATGCATCCCCTGCCCCTCATCCCGCCCCGCTGTACACTCAAACTGCGTATTAACATTAATTTTCATCATTACTGAGAAAAAATCCAGTTATGATTTTCGTGCACGAACAGTTATCAAACATAACCTCGAACAGCCGAATTTTTTTCAAATCGTTCGTGTTCACCGAACGACTTGAACACCGCCCAAAACAGCTCGAATTTGAGATTGGCGAACAGTTCGAGTCGAACAACGCTCGTCTCTAATCCTCACCTCTCCGACATGAAAAAAAATCCATTTGTCCTGCAACGAGTCTAGCTCTGCTACATCTCTGCTACATCTAGATGGCAAGCTGCATTGTTACATTATGCAACTATACACCCTGTCATCCTGCAGAGACAATGAGCTGCGCATGCTTGCGCAGCTCATTGCGTATTTGATTGACTCAATTGAAGTCAATGGGTAAAAAAAGCGGCAAAAACGCACAAAGAATTAACTGCGGGTCACAGACGTCAGCTGATGAGAGACTATTCCTCCCATCAGCCTACGGCTGCTGCCGCTGATAATAGCGTAGAATTACGCCGCTGATAATAGTGGTAATAGAGTGTCCCACAGTGATCGGCAATCAATCTCACGCAGCGGTGGTGCCGTAAGTGAAGTCACCAGAGCTCATTAGCTGTTTGAACTCCGGTAACCTCTCTCCTGGCTGCTCAGCCCTATGTACTGAAACAGGATTGATTACACTCCTGTGTCAGTGTCAGCCTGTCCTTTAGAACAGTCACATCAGTGATTGCTGATGTGAATGCTGTCTAGAACTGACCCAGATCTTTGTGGGAGACTCTGGATTATGTCATCACATCGGACTGGTGAGGGATATGGTTGTTTTTTATTTTATTTTTGTTTGTTTTTACAGGTGACAATGGCTTCAAATGGAATGGGCGTTAGGTGAGTATTTTTGTTGTTTATTATTTTCTGTTTTTTTACAGGGGACAATAGCTTCTATGGATTAGGCATTAGGTGAGTAAAACTGTGTTTTTTATACTTACATAAATGATTCAAATTGTGTGGACTTTTATTTCAAATAAAGGATTTTTTTCAGGCCGTGTGTTTATTTCAAAACCTTTACTATGGGGATAGTAATGGGGGCATCTTATAGACGCCTCACCCTTACTAACCCCTTGGATTCATGTCAGCTGCCAATACAAGGCTGACATGAACCCCAACCAGGGCAAGTGGGAAGAGCGAGGCTAAGCGCCAGATTTGGTGCATCTTATGGATGCGCTATTTCTTGGGCCGCTCAGGGCTGATAATATTAGCCTCAGAGGGTGCCAGTATTCATAGCCCCTTCCCTGGCTATTAATATCAAGTGACAGCTGTCTGTATAGCCTTTGCTAGTTTGGGTTCCCCTATAAAGTCGAAGTAAATTTTTTTCTGCGGTACCCCTTTAATCTAGCCAGTAAACACTAAGCAAACAGCTGTGAGCTGTTATTAATAACCAGGGAACATGTTGGCCTAATGGCCTTTTCCTAGGGTAAAAATAGCAGCCCTCAGCTGCCCCAGAAATAGCACTTCATATTTGAATGGGATTAGGGATAATGCGATTAGGTAATGAGATTAGGTGTCGCTAACACCAAGCCCTAGGTTTAGTAATGAAGAGATATCAGCCAAACATCCTCATTGTCTGTTAGTTAACCCTTAGACAAGTGCTGCACAGGAATTAATGCAAAATTGACAGTCCTTCAAGTAAAATGTTGCTTTTACCTAAACTTTTTCATTTGCACAAGCTAAAATAAATGAAATTGTGGCCAAAAATTTGTCAAGCAATTTCTATTGATTACGCTGAGACACCACATGTGGTTGGAATCTACTATTCGGGCGCATGGCACTGCACAGAAGGGAAAGTGTGCTTTTTGATGTTTGGAGTGCAATTTTGACTGGAATTGATTGTGAATGCCATGTCGCATTAGCAGAGCACTCAAAATTCTGAAACAGTAGAAACCCTCACTAGTGATGCATTTTTGGAAATTTTTCACCCGAAGAAATTTATCTAGTTTTGTAGTGACATTTTTGTCCCATAATGTCCCACTGTTAATACATTGCAGGGAAGCATTACATTTCCACAAAGAATAGTAGGAGAAAATGTTTTCCACAATTTATAAACCAATTTTAACTAAACATGGTAATATCCTATATGTTTTTAAAAACTACTGTTTGGATACATTGCAGCACTCAGAAGGGAAGAAGCACTGTTTGGCTTTTGGAGTGCAAATTTGTCTGCGATGATTTGCTGGAGCCACTTGCAGAGCGCTTAAGGTAACAGAACAGCATAAAACCCACCCAACTGACCTCATTTCAGAAACTACACAAGTCTCTAAATTTATCTGTGGGTCTGTAGCGCCTTTTCAACCCACATATGATCTGCAGAATTTTATAATGTCGGATTATGGAAGTAAAAATTATGTTTTTTTTTCACTAAAGTGTTGTTTAAGTCCAATTTTTTTAATTTTTTAACAGTAGGAAATGGACAACAGAATTTATAAAGCAAATTCTCTTGAATTCGGCAATACTTAATATGTGGTGTAACGGGGCAGCTGGACAGGTACTGGACGGGAGGTCTGAGTCACCGAGGTACCAAGCCTTGGTGACGCAGGACTTGGAGTAGCATGTATAATGGCCATAGAGCTGGGTGTGTTTGTCCGTTCCCTTACCTCTAGTTCCAGTGCTTGGACCGGGCTATTTAAAGCAGTTCAGCTGCTTCATTCAGTGTCTGGATGTAGAGGTTGACTGGGTCTGAGAAATCTGTGGAAGATTTATGGACTAATTTGTTTATTTTGTTCCTTTGTGCCAAAACAATGCTGTTTTTTTCTTTTGGAAGATTTATGAACCTAAAATATTTTTTTTTCAGTTAATCAATTAACTGCTGCCTGTGCCTTCCTCAAGTGCTGCCAGAAGTGAGTGTATCTTTACAGTTACTGTTTCTGCATGCAAGAGGACGCCAAAGGGAAGAATTGCTATATGGTTTTTGGAGCACAAATTTGGCAGTAATCGTTTGTGGGTGGCACTTGCAGAGCCCCGACGTGCCAGAACAGCAGAAAACCCATAAAGTGACCCCGTTCTGGAAAATACACCCCTCATATGTTGAGGTATAGTGCAGTCATTTTTCTCCCACAAGTATTTTATCAATTTCTTTATGATTGAGCTATGTGGAAAAGAAAAGTTTCATTTGCTACAATAATAAGTAGATTTAGCTCAAAATATTTAAACTTTTCCATAGCTAGTAGGAGAAAATGTACCCTGTAAATAATTATTTTATTTCTCCCATGTGTGGCAATACTCTACATATATGTTCATATGGTCATACTCTACTATTTGGACACATAACAGGGCTCACAAGAGATGAAGCACTATTTGGCTTTTTCAACGCAGTTTCCTGGAATAGTTTGTGGGCACGATTTGCAGAGCCCCTAAAGTGTCAAAACAACAGAAATCCACAAAGTGGCCCTATTTTGCAGGGAAATTGTTTAAAGGTATAGTGACACTTTTGACCCCACTGGTGTTTTTCAGAAATTAATATGCACTGGATGTTGCAGAGCAAAAATGGCAAATTTGCCATTTTCATGCCCAATATTAGGCTCTCAGCTTGTGCTTCTGGAGACATGCACCCTATAAATTGTTAAACAGGTTGTCCATGACTTAACAGTTGATGACCTATCTCAACATAAGATCATTGGGGTCCGACTCCACACCGATCTACTGATAACTGCCCCGGCAGCGGCGCAAACAAACAATTTACAAGATTAAATCAGTAACCTCATACATTTCTTGGTAGCTGCTGCCGAGTACTTCAGTATATTCATTTCAATGGGAGATAAATTGATACATCACTTTTGGTGCATGCCGCTTGAGTATTTAAAGCACCACATGCCAGCACTTATCAAATGCCACCAGCCTTCTCCTGAATGACAGCCTCTAAGTTCTCCATTTAATTTGCTCTACACAGCATTCATCACTATATAACATATACTGTATATTTTGAAGGCTGTAATCAAGGTTTGAATGAGCATGAAACATTGGCCCATTTTCATATGAATCGATCATTTTTTTTTGCACTAGAGTCTGGAGTGTCTTGATTTTCTCTGACCTCCATTTTATGGAGTGTCAACTTGGGGTATTATTAAAATTTAATCTGGGGGTAGCTGAGACCCTGAACAACAGGGCCATTTGTTTTGGTCCCTGATGACATGATCTCCATTATTCAACGAATAACGGTGATCACGTTAAAAAAAGTGAAGTCCCATTTAAAAATCATTCAATGAAGTCCCCATGCCCCCTACAGTACCTCGGTACTGGAACCACCCCCCAACCCTTTTTCCCCTGTTCCCGAAGCAAAATGGCAGGCCGAGATCTGTCAGCTGGCACCCGGCAACCGCAGGAACTATTGTTACTGGTTGCTGACTTTTGATCACTGTGATAGACCCTTAGTGATCAAAAGCCCAATATTTGTCATCTCCCTAATCAAATTACATTTTTTAATTTTTTTTATTTTATAATCTTTCTTTCTCTTTCTTTCTTTCATTTTCTTTCTTTTTCTTTCTTTACCTTTTTTCTAGGGCTATGCTTTAGGGTTAGGCATTAGGGTTAGGCATTAGAGTTAAGGTTAGGGTTAGGGGTTTCTTCAAAATTAAAAAAAAAAAATTATAAAAAAATAAAATAAAAAATTACTACTCTTATGTCAGGCTTACTAATGTTAGATTAGGTTAGTTTTTTATTAGTGTTGAGCGAGCATGCTCGACACTGCTCATTACTCACCCGAGCATCACGTCACTCGGGATGTTCGGCGAGCACCGAGCATTTCCGGGTTACTCGGGCGGGAGCTCGGGTCTCCGCCCTGCACTTTTGGCGCTCTTTACAGAGCCAATGAACATGCAGGGATTGCCAGCCAGTCACTGTAATGCCGCAACCATGTTGTTTGTGGGCATTACAGTGATTGGCTGGCCGCACAGTGTCACCTCGAGTATTTAAAACCGGGCACTGCCATCTTGGACACAGTCGCTCCGGATCACCCACTGTAGGATCAGTGCTGCTGAGTTAGGGAGAGATATATAGTGCGAAATAGGTAGTGTAGGGTCTCTAAAGTCTGCCAAATGAAACAAACAGTCCTTCTCAGGACTAATATCCATCCCAGATATCAGGCAGGCAGGCTGTATAGGAGACACAGTGGTTATACCAGCAAACGCTGCATTACAGTCCTGTGTGCTCCTGTTGGTCAAATTGCTAGACTTATCACCCTGGTCTCAGGGGCAAGGAAAATTTTTTTTTTCATCTAAATCCTGTATTTATTTTTTTTCCTCAGTCAGAGTGTCCAAATACGCATCTTAATAACCTTTTGGTATCCCCCCCCCCCAAAAAAAACTGAGTGTGTCTGTGATTGTTCAGACACCAATATATCTGTTTAAAAGAGTCTGGTGTAGGCCAGAAAAATAGAACTGTGGTTTTGCAGTTCCACGGGTCAAATCTCTGTATTATCCTGTTTTTGGTATTTTTTGCCGTAAAAAAAACTGTAATAATGTCTCCCTGACTGGTCAGACACCAATATACAGTATCTGTTTAAAAGAGTCTGGTGTACGCCACATAACTATAACTGTGGTTTTGCAGTTCCACGGGTCAAATCTCTGTATTATCCTGCTTTTTGCATTTTTTGCCCTAAAAATAAACAGTAATAGTATCTCCCTGACTGTTCAGACACCAATATATCTGTTTAATAGAGTCTGATGTAGGCAAGAAAAATAGAACTGTGGTTTTGCAGTTCCACGGGTCAAATCTCTGTATTATCCAGTTTTTGGCATTTTTTGCCGTAAAAAAAACTGTAATAGTGTCTCACTGACTGGTCATACACCACTATATCTGTTTAAAAGATTATGGTGTACGCCACATAACTATAACTGTTGTTTTGCAGTTCCACGGGTCAAATCTCTGTATTATCCTGCTTTTTGAATTTTTTCCCCTAAAAAAAAACAGTAATAGTGTCTCCCTGACTGTTCAGACACCAATATATCTGTTTAAAAGAGTCTGGTGTAGTCCAGAAAAATAGAACTGTGGTTTTGCAGTTCCATGGGTCAAATCTCTGTATTATCCTGCTTTTGGCATTTTTTGCCGTAAAAAAAAACTGTAATAGTGTCTCCCTGACTGGTCAGACACCAATATATCTGTTTAAAAGATTCTGGTGTATGCCACATAACTATAACTGTGGTTTTGCAGTTCCACAGGTCAAATCTCTGTATTATCCTGTTTTTGGCATTTTTTGCCGTAAAAAAAAACTGTAATAGTGTCTCCCTGACTGGTCATACACCAATATATCTGTTTAAAAGATTCTGGTGTACGCCACATAACTATAACTGTGGTTTTGCAGTTCCACAGGTCAAATCTCTGTATTATCCTGCTTTTTTCATTTTTTGCCGTTAAAAAAAACAGTAATAGTGTCTCCCTGACTGTTCAGACACCAATATATCTGTTTAAAAGAGTCTGGTGTAGGCCAGAAAAATATAACTGTGGTTTTGCAGTTCCACGGGTCAAATCTCTGTATTATCCTGTTTTTGGCATTTTTTGCCGTAAAAAAAAACTGTAATAGTGTCTCCCTGACTGGTCAGACACCAATATATCTGTTTAAAAGAGTCCGGTGTAGGCGAGAAATATAGAACTGTGGTTTTGAGGTTCCACCGGTCAAATCTCTGTATTATCCTGCTTTTGGCATTTTTTGGCATAAAAAAACAGTAATAGTGTCTCCCTGACTGTCCAGACACAAATATATCTGTTTGAAAGATTCTGGTGTACGCCACATAACTATAACTGTGGTTTTGAAGTTCCACGGGTCAAATCTCTGTATTATCCACTTTTGGGTCTTTTTTACAAAAAAAAAACTGTTTGAGTGTGTCGCTGACTGTTCAGCCCCAAATATATCTATTTAAAAAAGTTTGGTATACGCCAGTAAATTAGAACTGTGGTTTTGCAGTTCCACGGTTCAAATCTCTGTATTATCCAGGTTTTGGCCTGTGTTACGTCAAAAAAACAGTAATAGTGTCTCCCTGTCTGTTCAGTCACAAATATATCTGTTTAAAAGATTCTGGTGAAGGCCAGACAAATAGAACTGTGGTTTCCTCTTCCACGGTTTTAATCTCCTTTTTATTACCCTTTATCCATTGATAGTGTGAGTGTAAGTTATTTTACTTCATTTACAATGGGCAAGGCGCGTGGCAAGGGACGTGGAACTGGACGTTCTGGTGATGGTGCGTGTAGAGGACGGGGCCGTGGCAAGGAGAAATTGTGCCACAACCAACAGCCACATCTTCTCACTCCCACTTTTTGACCGAATTTCTAGGGAAGCACACTACAACACCAGTATTGCGAACTGATCAGTGTGAACAGGTTATTAATTGGATAGCAGATAATACTTCCAGTTACCTGGGCACCACCACCTCCGGTCGGTCTTCCACACGGTCAAGTTTTAGTAGCCGTGAGTCTCGACCACATACTCCTCCTCACCCTGATGCTCCTTCCTTCCACCATGCCGAGTGTCGTCAGACAGCAACTGATCCCACACTTGGACACTCTGAAGAGCTGTTCACTGGTCCATTTCCATATTTGTGCCCCTCGCCTGCTCCTCTTGTAGTGGTGGAAGAGGAGATCCCATGTAGCAATGCCCAAATATTTGAACATCCACGGCCACAGGAAGTCGACGCTGCAATTAGTCACAAGAGGTGGACGATGACGAGACACAATTGCCACGAAGTAAGGAAGAGGATCGTGGTGCGCAAATGGAAGAGGAGGAGGTGGTGGATGATCTAGTAACTGACCCAACGTGGCAGAAGGACACGCAGAGAGAGGCCAGAAGCACACAGGGGGAGGGAGGCAGAGTACCCCAACAGGCAGGAAGAAGCAGTGTGGTGGCCGCACACAGAAGGCGGGCAACAGTTCCCTGTAACACCAACATGAGGGATGTTGCCAGTACAGCCGGTAGGTCTTACAGAGTCTGGAATTTTTTCAAAGACTCTGCTGATAATCCCAAAAAGGCCATTTGTACTACCTGCCATGCCAGCATCAGCAGGGGTGAAAAAACAACCAGCCTGACCACCAACAGCATGATCAGGCACATGGCAGCAAAGCACCCGACTTTGTGGGGCGAACCCCAGGGTCCACGACCAGTGTCAGCGGGTGTCACCACTGCTTCTTCCGCTGTTGTGCGTGTAATAGAACCACCTGTTGTGCATGCAAGGCAATCCCCTGTCCATACTGCATGCAAAGATGCCCCCTCCTCTCAGTCTTCACTTGTTATGGCAGTTTCTCAGGAAACAGCATCAACGTCCACGTCCCACCGCAGCGTTCAATTGTCCATATCCAAGAGCTTTGAATGAAAGCATAAATTCTCAGCCAACGCCCCACAGGCCCCAGTCCTAAATTTGCACATTTCATGACTGCTTGTATTGGAAATGCTGCCTCTTAGGCTGGTGGAGACGGAATCCTTCTGCAACCTTATGACGGTGGCTGTCCCTCAGTACTCGGTCCCCAGTCGACACTATTTTGCCCGGTGTGCCATTCCCGCACTTCACAAGCACGTGTCCCAAAACATCTGCCGTGCCCTCAACAATGCCGTTACTGGGAGAGTCCACCTGACAACGGACACGTGGACAAGTGCTTGTGGCCAGGGACGGTATATCTCCCTGACGGCACACTGGGTAATCATAGTGGAAGCCGGGACCCAGTCGGACCTTGGGACGGAACACATCCTCCCCACACCGAGAATTGTGGGCCCTATGTCAGTCAGAGTTACCCCCACAGTGTACAACTCCTGCGCATCCTCCTCCTCCTCCTCCTAATGTTCAGCCTCCATCTCAGATATCACCACATCAGTTACAAGCTGGAAGCACTGCAGTACTGCCTCAGCCAAGCGGCAACAGGCTGTGCTGAAACTCAAGGGCTTAGGTGATAAACCTCACACTGCTTGTGAGTTGTGGACAGCTGTGAAAGAGCAGGCAGATCTGTGGCTGAGACTGCTGAACCTACATGGTGTGCATGGTCGTGCATGGTCGTGTGTGACCATGGCTGTAACCTGGTGGCGGCTCTGAGGCGAGGCGAGATCACACACTTTCCATGCCTGGCTCATATGCTTAACCTCGTGGTGCAGTGGTTTCTTAAATCGTACCCCGAGTTGACAGATCTGCTCGTCAAAGTACGCCGCCTGTCAGCTCATTTTCGGAAGTCAGTTACAGCTTCCGCCGCCCTTGCTGTGTTGCAGCAGCGTTTGCAGCTTCCGGCTCACCGACTGGTGTGTGATGTCCCACACGTTGGAACTCTACTCTCCACATGTTGCAAAGGATTTGTGAGCAGAAGAGAGCAGTTGTGGAGTACCAGCTGCACTAAGGCCGTCGATATTCAGTTCAGACTCCACACATAAGACCTCAGGAGTGGACATGTCTGACATATGTACAATCCTGACAAACTTTGAGGAGTCCACCAAGATGGTGAGTGGCGGTGACGCCATCATTAGCGTCAGCATCCTACTTGTCTGTCTTTTACAATGCTCTCTGCAGAGAATTAAAGAGGAGGCATTGAAGCCAGAGTATGATGAGATGGATCAAGAAGCCATAGCGGGCGATTACACACAGCCCAGCCTCATCTCATCCCAACGTGCATTGGGGGACAATGAGGGAGAGGAGGAGGAGGAGGAAGTACAGGAGCTGGTATCATGCGCTGTAGACGGTAGTACCTGTACAACTGTCATACCGTCGGTTCAGCGTGGGTGGCCTGAGGATAGGGGGGAGGAGGAGGAGGAGAGCATGGTCAGTCGTCATCTTGGTGAGGACATGGAAGTCTTGCCCGTTACCAGTCTGGCACGCATGGCTGATTTTATGTTACGCTGCCTTAACCATGACCCTCGCGTTGTCAAAATGTTGGGTGACAGTCATTACTGGTTGGTGACACTTTTAGACCCCCTCTACAAGGAGAACTTTCACTCACATTCCTTAGGTGGAGAGGTCTACAAAAATGGGGCAGTACCAGAAGGCCCTTGCTGCAGAACTGTTAAAAAAATTCCCATCTGAACCCGCTAGTGGAAGAGGTCACAGTTCATTGCCCAACCAAGGCGTATAGGCAAGAGAGACGCAACTCCAATCCAGCAGAAGCAGGGGAGCACTGTCCATGTTCTGGGACAGTTTACTGAGACCCGCCCAGCTTACAGGCCCAGCTTACAGGCCCTGAGGCGCGGGGTACTCTCACAAGGAGTGGAAAGTTTCAAAAGATGGGGAGTGAGTACCTTGCCGACCGCACCAGCGTCCTCTGTGATTCCTCTGTGCCTTTTAATTTTTGGGTATCCAAGCTGGACACTTGGAATGAACTCGCTCTGTATGCCTTGGAGGTCCTGGCCTGCCCTGCCGCTAGCGTGTTATAGGAGTGTGGTTTTAGTGCCGCTGGGGGAATTATAACAGATAAGCGCACTCGCCTGTCAACTGACAATGCTGACAAGCTGACCCTTATCAAAATGAACAAGGGCTGGATTGGGCCAGACTTCTCATCACCACCAAATGACAGAAGAGTAACATAAAGTCAAATCCACTGTGTTATTTCGGGAGGTATATTCCCATGCACCGCTTCACACCCATACATGGGTATACGCTTCCTCATTTCGGCTGTATTTTGCTCTTCTCCTTATCCTCAGCCTCCACCACCACTATACCACCAGGGTGACCTTTGTCCGTGTTGCCAGCATTGCAAGTTCCTCCGTCCTAAGTTTTGGCAGCTTTTGCTTGGAAGGCATAGGCAAAGACTATGGGAGACCCACTCACCAATAATGGGAATAATGTTTTTAAGATGCTGTACTGCATGGCTCTTCCAAGGGGCATTTAAACCATCTTGTTAAGCTACTTCAACCTCCACGTCTCTTCCAAGGGGCATTAAAACCGTCTTGTTAAGCTACTGCAACCTCCACGTCTCTTCCAAGGGGCATTTAAACCGTATTGTTAAGCTACTGCGACCTCCACCACTATTCCCATGGGCATTGATATTGTCTTTTTATTCCACTGCGACCTCCCCGTCTCTTCCAAGGGGCATTAAAACCGTCTTGTTAAGCTACTGCGACCTCCACGTCTCTTCCAAGGGGCATTAAAACCATCTTGTTAAGCTACTGCGACCTCCACCACTTTTCCCAGGGGCATTGATATTGTCTTTTTATTCCACTGCGACCTCCACGTCTCTTCCAAGGGGCATTAAAACTGTCTTGTTAAGCTACTGCAACCTCCACGTCTCTTCCAAGGGGCATTAAAACTGTCTTGTTAAGCTACTGCAACCTCCACATCTCTTCCAAGGGGCATTAAAACCGTCTTGTTACGCTACTTCGACCTCCACCACTTTTCTCAGGGGCATTGATATTGTCTTTTTATTCCTCTGTGACCTCCACGTCTCTTCCAAGGGGAATTAAAACCGTCTTGTTATGCTACTGCAACCTCCACGTCTCTTCCAAGGGGCATTAAAACCATGTTGTTAAGCTACTGCAACCTCCACGTCTCTTCCAAGGGGCATCAAAACCATCTTGTTAAGCTACTGCAACCTCCACGTCTCTCCCAAGGGGCAATAAAACCATCTTGTTAAGCTACTGCGACCGCCACCACTCTCCCGAGGGGCATTAAAACCGTCTTTTTAAGCTACTGCGACCTCCACCATTCTTCCAAGGGGCATTAAAACCATCTTGTTAAGCTACTGCGACCTCCACCACTTTTCCAAGGGGCATTGATATTGTCTTTTTATTCCACTGCAACCTCCACCATTCTTCCAACGGGCATTGCATTTCCTCCTAATTTCAGTCAGCTTTTGCTTTTCAATGCATAGGCGAACACTAAGGGAGACCCACTCCCCAATAATGGGTAGAAGGTTTTTAGAATGCTGTAATCCACGTCTATTTCAAGGGGCATTGCAGTTCCTCATAATTTTTGGAAGGCCTTCCATTCACTGCTTAGGCCAACAGCTCACAGTAGACCCAGTTGCTATAAATGGAAAAAACGGTTTAGTTAAGGCCCTCTGACCTCCATGTCACTTCCAAGACGCATTGGAGTGCCTCAAAATTTTTGTTAGGCATTGCACTCACTGCATGCCCTATAACTGTGTAGCTGAACCGTTCTTTTTGGTACAGAAACATATCCTACAAGACATGTGCGGTTGACTGGCCTGATATTGATGGGAATGGTCCCTGTTCCTCCTGCTCTTTCTCCTTTGCCACCATCTCATCCATCATTCATCACCTGAAGCTTTAACAGGAGTCATAGAACTGGGGTAGTAGCAGGAAAACATCCAGCAATCCTCGGAGGAGGTAGGATATGCGCCAAAACGCTGACCACCTCAGGCCTAGCCTCTACTACATACATGCGCTTGCATTCCAAGAAAATAAAGCAGACACTAACTTGTATCATCATCATCATGCTCCTCACCTTGGCACTCTCAACTCCCCTGATGAAGAAGCCAGGGCCCACCGGAGGAGTCTGGTTCTCTGGTGGGCTCTTCCAATGCTGCCCTAAAGCAAACCAGGCAAAGAAAAGTGGGGGGAAGTTTCAAGGAGAAACAGGGGTGGCTGGGGACCGTTTATGGACACCCGGCCGCCCCCAGGCGGCTGGGGACCGTGTGAGGACACCCGGCCCCCTGGCGGCTGGGGACCGAGCATGGACACCCGGCCGCCGGGTTGCTGGGGACCGAGCATGGACACTCGGCTGCAGGGCGGCTGGGGACCGAGTATGGATACCTCGCTGCCGAAGCAGCCATGAGGTAGTGGCCAGCTTCGGCCTCCTCCAAACTAAAGGGCCCCATTTCAAGTGCAAGCTAGCAGTATGGTATTGCAGCCTGGGGGTGGGTGGGTGGCAGGTTGCACACTTACGCTTGCAATCCAAGAAAACAAGGCAGATGCTAACTTCTATCATCATCATCATGCTCCTCACCTTGGCACTCTCAACTCCCCTGATGGAGAAGCCAGGGCCCACCAGAGGAGTCTGGTTCTCTGGTGGGCTCGTCCAATGCTGCCCTAAAGCAGGCCAGGCAAAGAAAAGTGTGGGGGAAGTTTCAAGGAGAAATAGGGGCGGCTGGGGACCATTTATGGACACCCGGCTGCCCCCAGGCGGCTGAGGACCGTGTGTGGACACCCGGCCGCGGGGTGGCTGGGACCGAGTATGGACACTCGGCCACCCCCTGGCGGCAGGGGACCGAGCGTGGACACCCGGCCGCCGGGCGGCTGGGGACTGAGTATGGATACCTCGCTGCTGAAGCAGCCATGAGGTAGTGGCCAGCTTCGGCTTCCTCCAAACTAAAAGGCCCCATTTCAAGTGCAAGCTAGCAGTATGGTATTGCAGCCTGGGGGTGGGTGGGTGGCAGGTTGCACACTTACGCTTGCATTCCAAGGAAACAAAGCAGATGCTAACTTCTATCATCATCATCATGCTCCTCACCTTGGCACTCTCAACTCCCCTGATGGAGAAGCCAGGGCCCACCGGAGGAGTCTGGTTCTCTCGTGGGCTCGTTCAATGCTGCCCTAAAGCAGGCCAGGCTAAGAAAAGTGTGGGGGAACTTTCAAGAAGAAATAGGGGTGGCTGGGGATCATTTATGGACACCCGGCCACCCCCAGGCGGCTGGGGACTGAGCGTGGAAACCCGGCCGCCGGGCGGCTGGGGACTGAGTATGGATACCTCGCTGCCAAAGCAGCCATGAGGTAGTGGCCAGGTTCTTCCTCCTCCAAGCTAAAAGGCCCCATTTCAAGTGCAAGCAAGCTAGCAGTATGGCATTGCAACCTGGGGGTGGGTGGGTGGCAGGCTGCATACTTGCACTTGCATTACAAGGAATGGGGGAGGTACAATTGAACACTGCCCTTGGACAAGGACTTGCATGGGGATAGTTGCAAGTCTGCATCTTCTGATGCGGAAAGGATCACTTCTGATGGGCACACTTTTAGGCAGTGACCTGGGTGTCAGAGATGCTTCCAGTGGTCTTCCCCATGCTGTTCCCATGTCTTTTCAGCACTATATGCATGTGTCACACAGCACATGGCCAGATAAGATTGTAAAATGTTAAAATGACATTTCCCGGTGAATGCATTTGTCACGGTTGAAAGCAATACAAAAGTGCAAAAACGCATAAAAAATGCTACTTGTGAACATAGCCCAAGGTGTGGAGGAGTATTTTTGTTTTTGGGTATTTATTTTACCTTATACACAAGTCTTTACCCTGGAAAGGAAGTTACTTAACATATTTCACAGGAAAACTGTTTCAGTTTCTTTTTTGAACGTTTTATTGTGAGCCCGTAAAAGTGGCTTAATACCTCTGACCACGTTGTTGACAGCAGTGACCTGGGGGTCAGAAATGCTTCCTGGAGCGATGCCCATGCTGTCCCCATGTCTTTTAAGCACTGTCACTATCGTTTTGGGCACTTTTTAGGCTTTCTACAGACTGCCGGGGGTGCCGCCGCAAAAATGCTCGGGTCTCCCATAGACTAACATTGGGCTCATTGCTCAGGTCGAGCACCCGAGTATCACGGTGAGCTCGGCCCGAGCTTCGAGCACCTGAGCATTTTAGTGCTCGCTCAACACTATTTTTTATGTTAATCATTCATATAAAATAAAATAATGGCCCATAGAATGTTCACAGTGGAGTAGTCTTACACCCTGCTTTGCTTCGGCACTGAAACCAAATCAATTTTCAGACAGTGACGACTCCTCTTCCTCCACGGGATCCCACAGTCCAATGGTAGCAGAGTCAGGCATCACTGCTGAATAGTCAGAAACAGGACCAAGTTCTGCAGTCCCACTCCATTGTATTGTCCCGACAATGCATTTTCCCCTCAAATGCCCCCTTTTTCAGTATCCCCTGGAATAAAATTAGATGTCACAAATTTTTGTTACCCCAGAAGTCCTACAATTAATTGCCCACCAAACCAATTTATATGCCTCACAATATATTTCCAAAAAACCCATATCCTTTCATTCCCTTTGATGGATGCCCACAGATATCCCCACAGTAAGGCTATGTGCGCACGTTCAGGATTGGAGTGCAGAAAATTCCTTAAGGTTTCTGCATCTCTGGGCAGGAAAAACACTGCAGAAAAAACGCGTTTTGCCACGATATTAAAGCATTTTTTATGCGTTTTTGATGCATTTTGTGATGCGTTTTTGTACATCAATGAATGCTTTTTGGAGCTAAATAAAGATGTTTGAAAAAAGAAATGTGGGACATCGCTTTAACCCTTGGATTACCTTCAGACCTAGGGTGAGTATATTGGTTAATTTAAATAATTAAAAATGTGTCTGTTGTATTTCAAATAAAGTGTTTTACTCTGTGTGTGTGTGTGTTTATTTAACTCTTTACTTTAGTTTATTTAGGTGTAGTAATGAAAGGGTCTGATATGCATCACTAAACAAAAGAGCTAGGTGTCAGGTAATCCCATAAACCCAATC
The DNA here is from genome assembly GCF_046119375.1 of Phyllobates terribilis. Classification (NCBI taxonomy): domain Eukaryota; kingdom Metazoa; phylum Chordata; class Amphibia; order Anura; family Dendrobatidae; genus Phyllobates; species Phyllobates terribilis. The sequence continues at coordinate 365,388,285 of NW_027362762.1, read as the reverse complement.
TCATTAGCATTCCTATTTATGTAAATTCTGGGCAGCTGGAGCTGCTATTTTTAGCCTAGGAAGGTGCCATTAGGCAAACATGTTCCCTGGCTATTAATAACAGCACACAGCTGTTTCGTTAGCTGCTACGCCCCCAGCAGCGCTTTGGAGACAGCGTATTTTAGCTGCGTCCAAGACTCTGTGTTCTAATGCAGCACTTTTGTTGTCAATGCATGCGGATCCACCACGTATAATGACATGACATTTCAATCGGTCAAAATCTGCAGTGGAGACTAGTGAGTCCACTACAGAAATTAACATGCTGCCGGTGAGTTTGGGTATGTGTCCACGATCAGGAGCCGTAGCAGGTTTGAAGCTGCGTACTTATGCCGCATCAAACCCGCAACGTCCAGATGTTACATCATAGTGGATAGTATTTCTAGAAATCCAATGTCCTCTATGCGTGCATTTAAGGCTGCGGATCAGCCATGGACACTGACATGTGGCGCGTCTTTCAGGACCGCAGCATGTCAAATTCTCTCGCTGGTCTCTGCAACAGAAATTCGACCACTAGAATGTATTGAACGCAGTAATAGAATGCAGTATTTTGGATGCAGCAAAAATATGCGGTGTCCAAAGCGCTGCTACGTCTGGATTGTGGGCACATAGCCTAAAATTAAAAAAAATGCCGTGGGCTCCCGCGTCATTTTCATAACCAGTATAGGGAAAGCCGACCGCTGGGAGCTGATGTTAGTAGCCGGGGAAGGGGCCATTAGCTAAAAATGTTCCCTGGCTATTAGTAACAGCCACAGCTGTTTACTTAGCCTTTACAGGCTAGATTACAGGGGTAACTCAGAAAAAAATTGGCATAGAGTCCCCCTATAAATCTAGCCCCCTATAATATCTAGCCGGAAAAGGCTAAACAGACAGCTGAGAGCTGATATTAAGAGCCAGAGAAGGGGCCATGGATACTAGCCCCCTCCACAGCTAATGATATCAGTTCTCAGCAGCCTCAGAAATGGTGCATCAATAAGATGCGCCAAATATGGCGCTTAGCCTCCGCTCTTCCCATTGCCGTGTAACAGTGGCGTGTGGGGTAATAAGGTTGGGGTTCGTGTCAGCCTTGTATTGGCGGCTGACATGAAGCCCAGGTTAGTAATGGAGGGAGTCTATAAGGCACCCCCATTACTAACCCCGTAGTAAAGGTTTTTGATGCTTTTTCAATAAAGACACGGCCAGAATAATGTATTTTATTTAAATAAAATTACACCTGGTTTTAATAATTTATCTAAAAATAAAAAATATTGTATACTCACTTAATGCCTAGTCCCCGAAGCTCTCGTCTCCTGTAAAAAAACAAAAATAAAAAACAACTATTTCCCTCACCTGTCCACCATCATGACGTAATCCCAGTGTCCCACAGCGATCCGGGTGACTTCTACAGCAGCCACATCAGCAATCACTCATATGACTGTGGTAGAAGACAGCACTATACACTGACACTCACAGATTGAACGCTGCTGACTGGCATTATCAATTCCTTGGATATCTTTTTGTATCCCTTTCCTGTGTTATACAGTTCAACTACCGTTTCCCGTAGATCCATTGACAATTCTTTTGCTTTCCCCATGACTCACAATCCAGTGGCTGGATGAAACATGCATGAGTCTTTCTGGATCCCAAAAACTCACTCAGCTTTTATGCACACACACTGATTACAAGCAAACAGGTCACAGGTGAGGATGTTACCTTTACTAGCCATTCAAACGCATTTGTGTAAAATTCTGAGCATGTTATCAGGCCAAAAACACCAGAGTATGTGAACGTTTGATCAGGGTCATTTGGATATTTTTGGTTGTCATTAAGATTTAAAAAGAGAAAACACAGTAGTTTGACAATAAATGGCTTCACCCAACCAATAACCATGAGTGGAGAAAAAGTTTTTTGTTATCATTCATATTCTCTGCAACAAGGCCAAGAAAGCAAAAATTCTGCCAGGGTATGTAAACATTTGAGCACAACTGTATGTATGTATGATATGCCTGTTTATATGTATTTTTGTTTAAGATATGTTTATGCTTGTATGTATGTGCCTTTGTATATGTCTGTATATGTTTGTGTGTGTGCACATTTCTGTGACCCGTGTATGTGCAAGTCTGCATGTACAGTATATACATGACCGTACAGTTAGGTCCATATATATTTGGACAGAGACAACATTTTTCTAATTTTGGTTCTAGACATTACCACAATGAATTTTAAACAAAACAATTCAGATGCAGTTGAAGTTCAGACTTTCATCTTTCATTTGAGGGTATCCACATTAAAATTGGATGAAGGGTTTAGGAATTTCAGCTCCTTAACATGTGCCACCCTGTTTTTAAAGGGACCAAGAGTAATTGGACAGATTAAATAATTGTAAATAAAATGTTCATTTCTAGTACTTGGTTGAAAACCCTTTGTTGGGAATGACTGCCTGAAGTCTTGAACTCATAGACATCACCAGACGCTGTGTTTCCTCCTTTTTGATGCTCTGCCAGGCCTTCACTGCGGTGGTTTTCAGCTGCTGTTTGTTTGTGGGCCTTTCTGTCTGAACTTTAGTCTTTAACAAGTGAAATTCATGCTCAATTGGGTTGAGATCAGGTGATTGACTTGGCCATTCAAGAATATTCCACTTCTTTGCTTTAATAAACAACCAAGCCAGGCTGCAATACCATACTGCTAGCTTGCTTGCACTTGAAATTGGGCCTTTTAGGCATGGGGAAGCAGACGCCGGCCATAAATGGTCCCCAGCCGCCCCTATTTCTCCTGTTACCGACCCACACACTTTTCTTAGACTGGCCTGCTTTAGGGCAGCATTGGACGAGCCCACCAGGGAACCAGACTCTTCCGGTGGGCCCTGACTTCTCCATCGGCGGAGTTGAGAGTGCCAAGGTGAGGAGCATGATGATGATAGAAGTTAGTATCTGCTTTGTTTTCTTGGAATGCAAGCGTAAGTGTGCAACCTGCCACCCACACAACCCCTGGCTGCAATACCATACTGCTAGCTTGCTTGCACTTGTGACGCGCCCCTGGGCCTGTGTCGCGCTGCGCTGCGCATGCGGGAGCTTACCCGGAGCCGGATCTGTGGAGGGTTGTAGTCTCGTGGCGGTGACCCGGTCCGTGCCCAGGGAGTCAAACTAGACGGCAGTCCATTAGTAGTAAATGGTTGATGACTACGCCACCCGTTGAGTGCAGCCAGGGGGCTGCTGCTGCAGGGCAGACCGCTGAGGCCGATGGTGGGATTGTGCAGCGTGATAGTATAACCCCCAACGGGAGGGGTATGGCCTCAGGGCAGCCGACGTGGATGATGGGGGTAGCAGGAACCACTCAGAGACGGTACGGTGTAGTTCAGGGTCTTTACTGGTAACAACAAAAGACCCTCCCGGAGTACTTGCTAGCGGATGGGGCCTGGTCAGTCCTTGAGCAGATGGGATCTCCCCTGGCCAGGCGTAGTTGTAGGCCTCCCAAACTGACTGTACTCTTCTGGCTACCTTGCTAGGAGCTGATGTAAGTAGCCCACGTCCCTGAGTGTACCGTGTGGTGCTCACCCGTATGGCCGGTGACTCGGGGCCTTCTAATGGCTTCCGCTCCACGATGGCGGTGCTGGTCCCACGCGTGTGACCGTGCCTTCGGGCTTCTGGGCCAGAGGACCTGAAATCCCCTGCCTGACGGATTCTGCTGCTGGGCAGGAATTAGTCCCCACAGCCTCGGACTCCGGGTCCGGTAAAAAGTCTTCTTAGTCAGGGCGAACTCTGCAGCTGCCAGCCCCTGACTCCTTGTAACTGCTGTTTCTTCCTATGCTGTCTCTACTTCTTCTCTTCTTCTACTCACTCACCCTGCCTCAGCCCCAGGTTTATATAGGGGAAGTTCTTCCCCTCCCAAGACTGGGCAGGAGGTGTGGCATGCACAGGATCCCTGACTAAAGGACCTCCCACCTGCTCTCAGACATAACATTACGTTACTGTGGCAACCAGACCCCTGGGGTGTCACATTCCCCCCTAGTAAAATTTAGTACTCCGGGACTAAACACATTTAGAAAACATAACAAGGCAAAACATTAATAATACAATAAGAAAACACATAAAGATGGTTACGGCGTGTCCGCAACCGGGTGCAGTCTCTGAAGAAAGCAAGGTGTCCATTTCACCAACACAGGGAGACGTAACCAGGTAGGGGTCTGTTCTACCCCGAGTCCTTGACAGTCTTTAGTCCATCGTGGGTTACGCTCCAACTATATACAAGGATTCCCGGTAAATCCACCAAGGATTCCTAAAAACAACTAAAAATACAAAATTACACACAAGCAACTATAGACAGGTAAACATTATAAAATAGCTTAAACATTTAGATCCTCCAACGTGCGGGTAACTGGCCTCTAGTGGCCCTAGTGGACCTACGGAGCTGACTGTCTGGCCCTGAACTACAGGGTATAGGAGCTGTCAAGGGTAAACTGGGCAGCTGTCTACCGGCTCTTTGTCTCACTAGGGGTACGGCAGGCTCACTATAAGCAGAGGGTTAATTCTCCTGTTCTACTTGTGTGGAGTCTTCTGCCTCCTGGACCGGCTGTTCTTCCAGCTCTACCCGTTGCTCCGTAGGTTCTTGGGATGATGGTTGGAGGAAGGTGAGTACGGGTACCACAACTGCACCATTGACTTGAGTCCAAGACCGAGGGAAGTCCCCGAGCACGGTACTAACCATATCTTCCCTTTCTCCCACGGGTCGATGGTCTTCTTGTTCCTCTTCAGGGTTCCTCAGTTGTTCGGGACACTTCTTCAGGTGGTCCCGGGATACAATGGCTGTGGTTTCCCCTCCGTCTTTACTGATGGTACAGACCTTCGGGTTCTCGTGGCTTGAGGGCAGTACGGTGTACGGGTCCTTCTCCCACTGGTCATCCAACTTGTGGAGCCGTCTTTTCCTCTTCAAGACCTGCTCTCCGGGTACCAGGGGAACAGCGGGAGCATACTGGTTGTAAGTCTTCTCTTGTCTTTCCCTAGCCTGACAGAGACTTCGCTCCACGCTCTCCTGTACTCTCCGGTACTGCTGCTGCCTCTCTGTGTCCCAGTCTGTTTCTGGTGAAGTGTCCTCAGGTGTCAGGACTCCCATTTCCAGGTCAACAGGTAACTTACCAGGTCTCGCCCTCATTAGGTAAGCCGGGGTACAGTTGGTGGAACCTACCGGGATGTGGTTGTATAGGTCCACCAGATCGGGCAACTTCTCAGGCCACAGACTGCGTTCTTCCAGGGGCAATGTTTTTAGAAGATCCATTACCACCTGGTTCATTTTTTCACAAAGTCCATTAGTTTGCGGATGGTAGGGTGTCGTCCTTATCTTCCGGCAGCCATACAGATTGCAGAATTCCTGGAAGACCTCCGCTTCAAAGGCAGGTCCCTGGTCCGTCAGCACTTGGTCCGGGTACCCGTGTGGACGGCAGAAGTGCTGCTGGAAGGCCCTAGCTGCTGTTTGAGCCGTTAAGTCCTTGACGGGGACGACAACCAAGAACCGGGAGTAATGATCCACGATGGTTAACGCGTAGACGTAGCCACTTCTGCTTGGGGTCAGTTTTACATGATCCAAGGCTACCAGTTCCAACGGTTGCCGGGTGACGATGGACTGCAGGGGAGTCTTCTGGCTGGCCCGGTCCTTCCTTCTCAGATTGCACGGGCCACAGTCTCTGCACCACTTCTCGATGGTTCCCCTCATGCCTACCCAGTGGAACCGCTCGCGCAGCAGGAACTCCAGCTTTTTCCACCCGAAGTGTCCAGCTCCGTCGTGGTATGCCTCCATCACCATGGCTGCGTCTCTTCGGGGCACCACTACTTGCCAGAGTAGTTCATGCGTCCGGGAGTTGACCATTCTGCGGCACAACTTCCCCTTGTAAAGGAATAGTCGACTCTTCTCCGCCCATAGTTGTTTGGCTTCCTCCGGAGCGTCTGGTTCAAGGCGAGCCTCCGGCCGAGTCAGCATCTCCTTCACCAGTCGGACGGCAGGGTCGCTGTCTTGCGTTTCCGCCCAGTTGTAGTGGGGTAAGGGGTTCAACGTAGCAGCCTGCTTACCCCTTACCCGGTGGGAATACTGGATAGTCCCATGACGGTGGAACGCAGGGAGTTCAACTTCTTCCAGTCCCTCCGGATCTTCTCCTTCGTCCGGCAGGTTGGGCATCCTGGACAGGGCGTCCGCGTTAGTATTGGAGCGTCCTGCCCGGTATTTGATTGTGAACTCGTAGTTGGACAGACGGGCCATCCACCTCTGCTCCAGGGCACCGAGTCTTGCCGTGTCCAGGTGTGTCAACGGGTTGTTATCCGTGTATACGGTGAACCGGGAAGAAGCGAGGTAATGCCTAAAGCGCTCGGTGACTGCCCATACCACGGCCAGGAACTCTAGCTTAAATGAGCTGTAATTTTCGGGGTTCCTTTCGGTGGGTCGCAGTTTTCGGCTGGCAGAGGAGATTACTCGTTCTCTCCCCTGCTGAATCTGGGACAGTACGGCTCCTAGCCCGATGTTACTGGCGTCGGTGTAGAGGATGAAGGGCTGGCTATAGTCCGGGTACGCCAAGATTTCATCCCCCGTGAGGGCCATCTTCAGCTGGCGGAAGGACTCTTCTTCTAGCTTTTCCCATTTGAAGGGCGGCTTCTGGTTCTTGGCCTTCCGGGACTGGCCTATCAGGAGGTCCTGCATAGGTGCTGCCTTTTTGGTGAAACCGGGAATAAACCTTCGGTAGTAGCCTACCAACCCTAGGAACTGCCGCACTTCTTTTACGCTGGAGGGGCTTGGCCATCCCTTAATTGCGGTGATCTTATCGGGGTCGGGAGCCACTCCGTCAGCGCTCACCACGTGTCCCAGGTATTGCACCTTTGGTTTCAGGAGGTGACACTTGGAGGGTTTCACCTTTAGGCCGTAACTCGCCAGAGCTTCGAACACCTCCGCCAGGTGTTTCAGGTGGTCCTCATAAGTTTTGGAGTATACGATGACATCGTCCAGGTACAACAGGACCGTCTCGAAGTTTCTGTGGCCCAGACAGCACTCCATTAATCGTTGGAAGGTTCCTGGGGCGTTGCAGAGTCCGAACGGCATGCAGGTGAACTCGCTAAGTCCCATCGGGGTGGTGAATGCGGTCTTCTCCCGGTCCGCCTCTGCTACAGGAACCTGCCAGTACCCGCTAGTGAGATCCAAGGTAGAGAAGAAGTTAGCAGATCTTAAAGCAGCCAATGACTCCTCTATCCTTGGTAAGGGGTACGCATCCTTGTGTGTGATACGGTTGATTTTCCGGTAATCTACACACATCCTCATGGTGTTGTCTTTCTTTTTGACTAAAACTAGTGGGGCTGCCCAGGGGCTACAGCTATCCCGGATTACCCCAGCCTCCTTCATGTCTCTAAGCATCCCCTTGGCGTGTTGGTAATGTGCAGGGGGTACGGGTCGATACCTCTCTTTTATGGGAGGATGATCTCCCGTGGGGATGCGGTGTTCTACCCCCTTGACTCGCCCGAAGTCTAACGGGTGTTTACTAAACACTCTCTCATACTCTTGAACCACCCGATAGACTCCTTGTTTCTGATGTGAGGGAGTGGAGTCAGTACCCAGATGTAGTTGCTGACACCAGTCCTCCATGTCTTTCTTAGAGCCGTTACCTTCCTCCGGGTGAGATGGAGGCAAGGGTTCCACAGATTGTATAGAACTTTGATTAGTGGTATATAATTTGGCTAGCGTGGCATACCGGGGCAGGTACACTTCCCTCTCCCCGATATTTATTATGCGAATGGGCACCCTCCCATGGCGTACATTGACCACCCCCCGTGCTGTCAAAATGGTGGGCCTACTGTCTGAGTAAACTGGTTCTACCATTGCCTGGTAATCTCTACCTCTCAGACCAATAGCTGCCCGGCACCAAATCATCATTTCACTTTTTGGGGGCATGGCAATAGGAAAAGGGTCACACATTCTTACGCTACCAATCTCACCGCCGGAGAGTTCCACTTGTTGCCGTTGCATCAGTGCCCGGATCTCTTTCTGGAGCACCCGCTGCTCGCCGGAGCTGGCATTCTTGGCAACCTGCTGTAAAAGGAAAATCACCTCTGCAAGACAATTTTCAATTACATTAGTTCCTAGAGTTATTTTTGGGTGACTCTCATGTTTATCGATATCTACAATGATCAGTCCCTGTGCGGCCAGTTCGACTCTACCAATTTTGATGGTCACCTCTTTAAATCCGATCTGTGGCACGGGCTGACCATTGCTGGCGATGATACTCAAGTCGTCGTCGGGGTAGCGGGTAATATCCGAGTCATTCCAGTACTGCTTGAAGAGCACGTACGGGATGGTGGTGACCTGTGACCCGGTGTCCAGTAGGGCACTCATGGGAATGCCATCCAGTACCACAGGCAAGACTGGACGTCCTCCCACATATCTGTCGCGCCAGTTCGATGGGCCTGGTGATCTTTTTCCTGGGGGTTGGCCCTCTACCCCAGGTTGTGCCCGTTTAAAGAACAGTACCTTTCCATATGTCCGGGTTGATTGCAGCGGCGGCAGATGGGTCGTCCGTCCTCGCTGTATCGGTCACTGGGTCTTCCTCTGGCCGGTGGGGTCCTCCTTGGTCGACGCCACGGGATGTCCTCCGGTCCGGATGCCAGCTTGATCTTCCCTGGGGTGGAAACCTGTAAAGACTGCACAGTTCGGGTTAGCGCAGCAACGCTCTTAGCTAGCTCTTGGACCTGATGGCGTAGGTCTGGAGCCGGGTCATTGTCCAAAGCCTGCGCATCAGCTCCCACAGGCCCTGCCGACAAGGGCGCCGCCTCCTGGTGGTAAGTGATAGCTGGGCGCCTGTGGGTCACAACGCCACCCGGTGCCGGTTCTCGGAGCACCCGGATGGCTCTGTCCTTGAACTGTGCAAAGTCCAGATGGGGATCTTGTAAGGCCATTGCCCGCAACTGGGTTCGGTGGGCATTGCAATATAAACCCTCTATAAATTGTTCAGTCAACAGCCTGTCCTCGTTTCCCACCCCATCAGGGTCGGTCTGCTTTATGGCCCTCAGGGCCTCTTGTAGGTTTAATGCATAGTCCCTTATACTCTCATGCGCTCGCTGCTTGCACCCGTAGAATCTAAGCTTAATCTCGGCTGAGGTGCGGGTATCAAAGGTGTCCTTCAGCCGGGTTAGTATCCCTGCGACAGTCTTCCTCCCAGGTGGCCAGGATTTTACTTCCCTTTTGGCTGCCCCGGTTAGTTGGGCCACCAGGATGCTCACTTTTTGCTCTTCTGTGAGGGGGTACACCTGGAAGAGGCTATCCAGCTTTTCTCTAAAGTCATGCAGGGTATGTGACTCCCCTGAGTACTGGGGTAGCCAAGCTGCTCCCGGGATATAGGGCATGGTGAAGGGCATAACTGTAGCAGCGGTGGCGCTGGCGGGGGTTGAGGCAGTGAAGCTCTCCTCCGTATCCGACATCTTCCTCCCCCCTAGTGGACCGTGGCCTACCTTGCGATGATCCTGTTCCGTAGGCCGCGGCTCCGCAGTGGATCGTCAGGGTTGAGGACCTTCCGTCGCGCTCCGGTGACGTCGGCGTCTGCTGGGCTCCTTCCAGGACCTTACGCAACGTCCGGACGTGAGGCGGGGCTTCAGTTCTCGCGCGCTTTCGGAGTCCACGCCCCTCTTCTTCCCGTGCGGCGTCCTCAAGATGGCGTCCAATGGCGGGAAAACTCCACGGATGGCGGGAAGAAGGTCGAAGATGGCGCCGGATGGCGGGAAAACTTCGCTGATGGCGGGAAGAAGGTAGAAGATGGCGCCGGATGGCGGGAAACCTCCACGGATAGCGGGAATCTTCACCACTGGTAAGTTTGAACAGTCTTTGCTTTTCAGGCACGCAGTACCCGGTGGTTGCGGGCACGAGATCCTGCCGACTACGCCAAAGTTGACGCGCCCCTGGGCCTGTGTCGCGCTGCGCTGCGCATGCGGGAGCTTACCCGGAGCCGGATCTGTGGAGGGTTGTAGTCTCGTGGCGGTGACCCGGTCCGTGCCCAGGGAGTCAAACTAGACGGCAGTCCATTAGTAGTAAATGGTTGATGACTACGCCACCCGTTGAGTGCAGCCAGGGGGCTGCTGCTGCAGGGCAGACCGCTGAGGCCGATGGTGGGATTGTGCAGCGTGATAGTATAACCCCCAATGGGAGGGGTATGGCCTCAGGGCAGCCGACGTGGATGATGGGGGTAGCAGGAACCACTCAGAGACGGTACGGTGTAGTTCAGGGTCTTTACTGGTAACAACAAAAGACCCTCCCGGAGTACTTGCTAGCGGATGGGGCCTGGTCAGTCCTTGAGCAGATGGGATCTCCCCTGGCCAGGCGTAGTTGTAGGCCTCCCAAACTGACTGTACTCTTCTGGCTACCTTGCTAGGAGCTGATGTAAGTAGCCCACGTCCCTGAGTGTACCGTGTGGTGCTCACCCGTATGGCCGGTGACTCGGGGCCTTCTAATGGCTTCCGCTCCACGATGGCGGTGCTGGTCCCACGCGTGTGACCGTGCCTTCGGGCTTCTGGGCCAGAGGACCTGAAATCCCCTGCCTGACGGATTCTGCTGCTGGGCAGGAATTAGTCCCCACAGCCTCGGACTCCGGGTCTGGTAAAAAGTCTTCTTAGTCAGGGCGAACTCTGCAGCTGCCAGCCCCTGACTCCTTGTAACTGCTGTTTCTTCCTATGCTGTCTCTACTTCTTCTCTTCTTCTACTCACTCACCCTGCCTCAGCCCCAGGTTTATATAGGGGAAGTTCTTCCCCTCCCAAGACTGGGCAGGAGGTGTGGCATGCACAGGATCCCTGACTAAAGGACCTCCCACCTGCTCTCAGACATAACATTACGTTACTGTGGCAACCAGACCCCTGGGGTGTCACACTTGAAATTGGGCCTTTTAGGCATGAGGAGGCAGACGCCGGCCACCATGTCATGGCTGTGTCGGCGGCCCTTTTATCCATACTCAGTCCCCAGCTGCCCGGCCGGGTGTCCACGCTCGGTCCCCAGCCGCCAGGGGGCGGAAGTGTGTACACACACGGTCCCCAGCCGCATGGGGGCGGCCGGGTGTCCATAAACGGTCCCCAGCCGCCCCTATTTCTCCTGTTACCGACCCACACATTTTTCTTAGACTGGCCTGCTTTAGGGCAGCATTGGACGAGCCCACCAGAGAACCCGACTCCTCCGGTGGGCCCTGGCTTCTCCATCAGGGGAGTTGAGAGTGCCAAGGTGAGCAGCATGATGATGACAGAAGTTAGCATCTGCTTTGTTTTCTTGGAATGCAAGCGCATGTGTGTAGTAGCGGCTAGGCCTTAGGTGATCAGCGTTTTGGCGCATATCCTACCTCCTCCGAGGATTGCTGGATGTTTTCCTGCTACTATCCCAGTACTATGACTCCCGTTAAAACAAAGCTTCAGGTGATAAATGATGGATGAGGTAGTGGCAAAGGAGAAAGAGCAGGAGGAACAGGGACCATTCACATCAATATGAGGCCAGTCAACCACACATGTCTTGAAGGACATGTTTCTGTAACAAAAAGAGCGGTTCTGCTACACAGTTATAGGGCATACAGTGAGTGCAATGCCTAACAAACATTTCGAGGCACTCCAATGCCCCTTGGAAGAGACATGGAGGTCAGAGTGCCTTAACTAAACGTTTTTTTCCATTTATAGCAACTGGGTCTCCTGTACACTGTTGGCCTAAGCAGTGAATGTAAGGCTTTCGAAAATCTATGAGGAACTGCAATGCCCCTTGAAACAGACGTGGATTACAGCGTACTAAAAACCTTCTACCCATTATTGGGGAGTGGGTCTCCATTAGTTTTCGCCTTTGCATTGAAAAGCAAAAGCTGACTAAAATTAGGAGGAAATGCAATGCCCGTTGGAAGAGTCATGGGGGTTAGAGGTAATTAGAAACAACATTTAAATGCCCCTCGGAAGAGACGTGGAGGTCACAGTAGCTTAACAAGTTACATACATAGTTACATAGTTTGTAAAGCCGAATAAAGACTTGCGTCCATCAAGTTCGACCTGTTAGTTCTGTAATTGCTAAAGTTGATCCAGAGGAGGGCAAAAACCCCAAATGATTTAGCCAATCTTCACCTGAGGAAAAATTCCCTCCCAACTCTGAAACCAGCAGTCAGAATAAATCCCTGTATCAACCTACTATTTTATTCTATTTTTAAGTATATGCAGAAATCTGCCTGGTATCTAGAAAAGCATCCAGTCCCCGCTTGAACTGGTTTAGGGAATCTGACATTACCGTCTCCTCACTCAGTGAATTCCATATTCTCACTGCTCTTACCGTAAAGAACCCCTTCCTATGCTGGTGCTGAAACCTTTTCTCTTCCAGTCTTAGTGAGTGCCCTCTTGTTACCGTAATATCCCTCCTTTTGAACAAATCCCGGGCAAGGTCTCTATACTGTCCCCTAACATATTTGTACACATTTATTATGTCCCCCCTCAACCTTCTCTTTTCCAGGCTGAATAGTCCTAGTTTTGCCAACCTCTTTGGGTATTGCAGTCCCTCAATTCCCTTTATTAATTTTGTTGCCCTCCTTTGTACCTTTTCAAGCTCATTTATATCCTTTCTATATATTGGGGCCCATAACTGAGCACAGTATTCCAAGTGTGGTCTGACCAGTGCTTTGTACAGTGGAAGAACAATGTTCTCATCCTTTGCAGCTATACCTCTTCTGATACATCCCATTACCCTGTTTGCCCTTACAGCAGCGGCCTGACTTTGGGCACTCCAATTTAGTTTGCTATCAATCAAGATGCCCAAGTCCTTCTCCATCTCTGAATTCCCCAATGATTTCCCATTCAGTGAGTACTGGTGACTTCCATTTTTCCTTCCCATATGTATGACCTTACATTTCTCCTCGTTAAACCTCATTTGCCATTTAATGCTCCACCTACCCAGCTTATCCAAATCCCTCTGTAGGTCTTCACTATCCTCTTTTGTATTAATTGTTTTACATAACTTTGTGTCATCTGCAAATATTGATATTTTACTATTTATCCCGTTGACTATGTCGTTAATAAAGATATTAAATAACATTGGGCCTAGTACAGACCCCTGTGGTACCCCACTAGTGACGCTTACCCAATCTGAGTATATTCCATTTATAACCACCCTCTGCCTTCTATCCTTTAGCCAGTTAGCTACCCACTTGCAGACATTTTCCCCCAGCCCCATCATTCTCATTTTGTATACCAACCTATTATGTGGCACGCTATCGAACGCTTTTGAGAAGTCGAGATACACGACATCCACTGGTTCCCCCTGATCTACTCGAGAGCTAACCTCCTCGTAGAAGTCAATCAGGTTTGTTTGGCAGGAGCGATTCCTCATGAATCCATGTTGGTTCGGGGTTAATAGATTATTAGCGTCAAGATGCTCCATGATTGCCTCATTAATAAAGCCTTCAAAAATTTTGCCCACAACGGACGTCAGACTCCCCGGCCGATAGTTTCCGGTGTTACTTTTTGCTCCCTTTTTGAATATTGGCACTACATTCGCCTGTCGCCAATCAAGTGGTACAGACCCAGTCTCAACAGAGTCCTTAAATATAAGATATAACGGTCTGTCTATCACATTACTTAGTTCCCTTAGTACCCGTGGGTGTATGCCATCAGGTCCTGGTGATTTGTTTATTTTAATGTTACTGAGGCGTTTCTGTACCCCAGCTTGGGTTAGATTTGTCATACTTAGTGGAGGATTAAGCTTGTCACTTCTCATTTCGCCTGTTAGTTCTTTTTCCTTTGTGAAAGTTGACGAAAAAAATTTATTTAATAGATTAGCTTTATCCTCATCTTTCTCTATGATTTTGCCTTCATCACTTTTTATCGGTCCAATATTATTCGATTTAATCCTTTTACTATTTATATACGTAAAGAACAGTTTGGGATTTGATCTACTTTCCCTAGCAATACGTCTCTCTGTTTCCTCCTTTGCTATTTTTATTTGTTTTTTGCAGGTTCTCGTTTTTTCCTTGTAACACATTAGTGCCTCCTTGCTGTTTTCCTGTTTTAATCTCTTGAATGCCTCTTTTTTGCTATTTAACGCCCCTTTTACGTTCTTATTCAACCATATTGGTTTCCTCTTATTTCTGGCCCTTTTATTCCCATACGGTATATATCTCTCGCACTGAGTATTCAGAATTCTTTTGAAGGTTTCCCATTTACTATTCGTATTTCCTTGATTAAGAACTTTGTCCCAGTCTATAAGTTGAAGGTTTTCTTTCAGCTGATCAAACTTCGCCCTCCTAAAGTTTAATGTTTTAGTTGTTCCCTTATTGATAACCCTACTGAAGGGCATTTTGAAATTGATAATATTTTGATCACTATTACCTAGGTGCCCCCCTATCTGTACCTCAGTTATTCTATCAGGCCTATTAGTCAATATTAAGTCCAACACTGCCTTCCCTCTCGTTGGTTCCTGCACTAGTTGGGAGAGATAATTATCCTTGATATTTGTCAAGAACCTTTTTCCTTTCTGCGATCTACAGGTTTCTGTTTCCCAGTCAATATCCGGGTAGTTGAAGTCCCCCATTACAATCACCTCATTATGTTTTGCTACTTTGTCTATTTGTCCTAATAGCAGTTTCTCATTCTCCTCTGTTATATTGGGTGGCTTATAGCAGACCCCCAGTAATATTTTATTATTATTTTTTGCCCCCTCTATCTCTACCCACATGGACTCGACCCCCTCTTCTCCCTCTCCTATATCTTCCCTTAGTCTGGGCTTTAGACGTGACTTTACATATAAGCAGACTCCTCCGCCCTTCCCCTGTTTCCGGTCCCTTCTAAATAAACTATAATCTGTTAAATTTACCGCCCAGTCGTAGCTATCGTCTAGCCAAGTCTCTGTTATACCTACGATGTCATACCTCTCCTCCGATATAAGCGCCCGCAGCTCATCCGCCTTATTGGTCAGGCTTCTTGCGTTGGTCAGCATGCAAGATAAAACTTTGGGGTTATTTAGCATCCTATTCTTCTCTAATGATCTAACTGTACTATCCCCACCCCCCTCTCCACCCTCATTATATTCACTTCTCCCCTTCCCCCTTGCTTGCCTCACATCCCACCTATTTCCTTGGTTTCCCCCCCCGTCTCTAGTTTAAAAACTCCTCCAACCTATTAGCCATCTTCTTCCCCAGCACCGCTGCACCCTCCCCATTGAGGTGCAGCCCGTCCCTACGGTAGAGCCTGTAGCCGACAGCGAAGTCGGCCCAGTTCTCCATGAACCCAAACCCTTCTGCCTTGCACCAACTCTTTAGCCACTTATTCACCTCCCTAACCTCCCGTTGGCGCTCCTGTGTGGCTCGCAGGATTGGTAGTATTTCTGAGAAAACTACCTTGGAGGTCCTTGCCCTAAGCTTCCTACCTAGATCCCTGAAATCATTTTTAAGGACCCTCCATCTACCACTCACTTTGTCATTGGTGCCAATGTGGACCATGACCGCTGGGTCTTCGCCAGCCCCACCCAGTAACCTGTCAACCCAATCCGCGATGTGCCGGACTCGAGCGCCAGGGAGGCAGCACACCGTTCAGCGATCCCGGTCTTTGTGACAGATTGCCCTGTCTGTCCCCCTAATAATAGAGTCACCCACTACCAGGACCTGTCTAGCCTGCCCTACACTTCCCCCCTCCCCCTCATTACTGGAGCATACACTCCCCCGGCGGTCAGAGGATCTGTCGTGCTCCAATAATGCCGGTTCTGAACCAGCCTTCCTATACTTCTTCCCTCTATCCCTTCTAACCGTTACCCAGCTCCCTGCCTGTTCAGCCTGCGCTTCCCCACTAAGCTCCACCCCCAGTGTTGACCCATTGAGTGTCTGCTCGGTGAGCAGCAAACTCCGTTCCATGTTGTCGATGCTCCTCAGTACCGCTATCTGAGCACTTAGATCCAGGATTTGGGCTTCCAAGTGCACGATATGCTCACATCTCTCGCAGCAGTATGGATCCCTGAGCGGTAGCTCAGGGAATGCATACATTGCGCAAGATGTACACTGCACGGCTCCGGCCAACATGGACGTCATTCTAAATATGGGGATACAGTCAGTATATATGTACAAGTACAAAACACAATTATTTATATATAGGTGTATGGACGGGGATCAATTAGGGATGTGCAAGTGTATCGATTAGATATCGGCGCGGGATCAGTTAAGTATGGACGGGGGATCAATTAAGTATCAACTAAGTATGGACCGGGGATCAGCTGAGTGGGTCAGGTGGATTAATTAAGTGTGGACGGTGTGTCAATTAACTATGGACTGGGATCAATAAGTATGGACTGGGGAAATAATTAATTGTGGACTAGGGATTCAATCAATTAATTATGGACAGGGGGTTTAATTAAATAGGATGGGGGGTAAAGCAAATAAATAGGTATGGACCGTGGGTCAATTAACTAAGGACTGGGGATCAATAAGTATCAATAATATCAATAAATATGGACTGGGGAAATAATTAATTGTGGTCTGGGGAATCAATCAATTAATTATGGACAGGGGTTAATTAAATATGGTGGGGGATAAGGCAAATAGATAGGGACTGGGGATGAATAAAAGTGGACAAGGGGAATCTATTAAATAGGACAAGGGGGATCAATCAATTATGGGCTGGGGGGGTCAATCATTTAAATGTGGTCAGGGGGATCACTTTAATATGGACGGGGGGTGGTCGGGGATCAATTAAATGAGGACGGGGGGGTCAATTTAATGTGGTCAGAGGGATCAGTTAAATATGGACGGGGGTGATCAATTAAATATGGACGGGGGGGTAATCAATTAAATATGGACTAGGGAATACAATACAATTACAATACAGATACAAATACAATACAGTACAGTACACACTTGGGTTCAGTAGGGCCGCTTATCGCGGCCTCCTGCCCCTCACTCACCTCCTCTAGGGACGCTGCACGCTATCACAGCGCGCTTGTCCCTCCGGTCGCCTCTTACCGGTCCTCCTGATCAGCTCCTGGTCACCACCACCTGGCACCCTCCGCTGGCCGGCACTGCACGCTGCCACAGCGCTCTCTTGCGCTCGTCCCTCCGGTCGCCTCCTACTGGTCCTCCCGTTCCGCTCGGTCACCTCCGCCTGGCTCTCCTCCCTTCCCAGGAGCTCTCTCCACACACAGCACAACTCTTGCAGCACACGGCAGGCTCCGCCTCCACCACTCCTCCACAAGACGGTTTTAATGCCCCTTGGAAGAGACGTGGAGTTCACAGTAGCTTAACAAGATGGTTTTAATGCCCCTTACAAGAGCGATACAGTACAGCATCTTAAAAATATTAGTCCCATTATAGGGGAGTGGGTCTCCCATAGTCTTTGCTTATGCCTTCCAAGGAAAAGCTGTCAAAAATAAGGACCGAGGAACTTTCAATAATGGCAACACGGACTACTGTCACCCTTGTGGTATAGTTTTGGTGGAGGCTGAGGATAAGGAGAAGAGCATAAAACAGCCGAAATGAGGAAGCGTATACCCATGTGTGGGTGTGAAGCGGCGCATGTGAATACACCTCCCTAAATAACACAGTGGATTTGACTTTATGTTACTCTGCTGTCATTTGGTGGTGATGAGAAGTCTGGCCCAATCCAGCCCTTTTTCATTTTGATAAGGGTCAACTTGTCAGCATTGTCAGTTGACAGGCGAGTGCGCTTATCAGTTATAATTCCCCCAGCGGCACTAAAAACACGCTCCGATAACACACTAGCAGCAGGGCAGGCCAGGACCTCCAAAGCGTACAGAGCGAATTCATTCCAAGTGTCCAGCTTGGATACCCAATAATTAAAAGGCACCATCTCAGGCCACAAGCACTTGTCCACGTGTCCATTGTCAGTTGTACTCTCCCAGTAACTGCGTTGTTGAGGGCACGGCAGATGTTTTGGGACACGTGCTTGTGTAGTGCGGGGATGGCACACCGGGCAAAATAATGTCGGCTGGGCACCGAGTACCGTGGGACGGCCACCGCTATAAGGTTGCGGAAGGATTCCGTCTCCACCAGCCTAAAAGGCAGCATTTCCAACGCAAGCAGTCGTGAAATGTGCAAATTTAGGACTGTGGCCTGTGGGGTATTGGCTGCGAATTTCCGCTTTCGTTCAAAGCTCTGGGATATGGAAAATTGAACGCTGCGGTGGGACATGGACGTTGATGCTGTTTCTTGAGAAACTGCCATAACAAGTGAAGACTGAGAGAAGGGGGCATCTTTGCATGCAGTATGGAAAGGGGATTGCCTTGCACACACAACAGGGGGTTCTATTCCATGCACAACAGTGGAAGAAGCAATGGTGACACCCGCTGACACTGGTCGTGGACCCTGGGGTTTACCCCACAAAGTCGGGTGCTTTGTGCCATGTGGCTGATCATGCTGGTGGTGGTCAGACTGGTAGTTTTGTCACCCCTGCTGATGCTGGCATGGCAGGTAGTACAAATGGCCTTTTTGGGGTTATCAGCAGAGTCTTTAAAAAAATTCCAGACTCTGGAAGACCTACCGGTTGTACTGGCAACGTCCCTCGTGTTGGTGTTAGGGGGAACTGTTGCCTGCCTTCTGTGTGCCGCCACCGCACTGCTTCTTCCTGCCTGTTGGGGTACTTTGCCTCCCTCACCCTGTGTACTGCTGGCCTCGCTCTGCATGTCCTCCTGCCACGTTGGGTCAGTTACTAGATCATCCACCACCTCCTCCTCTTCCACTTGCGCACCACGATCCTCCTCCTCACTTCCTGGCAATTGTGTCTCGTAATCGTCCATCTCTTGTGACAAATTGCCAGCGTCGACTTCCTGTGGCCATGGCTCTTCAAATATTTGGGCATCGCTACATAGGATCTCCTCTTCCACCACTTCAAGTGGAGCAGGCAAGGGGCACAAATCTGGAAATGGACCAGTGAACAGCTCTTCAGAGTGTCCAAGTGTGGGATCAGTTGCTGTCTGACGACACTCGGCATGGTGTGAGGAAGGAGCATCAGGGTGAGGAGGAGTATGCGGTCGAGACTCACGGCTACTAACATTTGACCGCGTGGAAGACAGACCGGAGCTGGTGTTGGCCAGGTAACTGAAAGTATTATCTGCTATCCAATTAATAACCTGTTCACACTGATCAGGTCGCAATACTGGTGTTGTTCTGTGCTTCCCTAGTAATTCGGTCAAGAACTGGGAGTGAGAAGATGTGGCTGTTTGTGGTGGCACATTTTCACCTTGGCCACGGCCCCATCCTCTGCACGCACCATCACCATAACGTCCAGTTCCACGTCCCTTGCCACGCGCCTTGCCCATTGTAAATGAAGTAAAATAGCTTACACTCGCACTATCAATGGAAAAAGGGTAATAAAAAGTAGATTACAACTGTGGAAGAGGAAAACCACAGTTCTATTTCTCGGGCCTACACCTGACTATTTTCAACAGATATATTTGGATCTAAACAATCAGGAGACACTATTACTGTTTTCCTTGACGGCAAAAACTGCCAAAAGCAGGATAATACAGAGGTTTGAACCGTGGAACTGCAAAACCACACTTCTATTTCTCAGGCCTACACCAGACTATTTTCAACAGATATATTTGTGTCTTAACAATCAGGAGACACTATTACTGTTTTTCTTTCCGGAAAAAATACCAAAAGATGGATAATAGAGATTTTTTACAGTGGGACGGCAAAACCACAGTTATAATTTACTGGTGTATACCAGAGTCTTTTAAACAGATATATTGGTGTCTGAACAATCAGGAGACACTATTACTGTTTTTCTTTACGGCAAAAAATGCCAAAAGCAGGATAATAGAGATTTTTTACCGAGGGACCGCAAAACCACAGTTATAATTTGCTGGTGTATACCAGACATTTTTAAATAGATATGTTTGCGGCCGAACAGTGAGCGACACACTCAAACTGTTTTTTTTTTCTTAAAAATGGCCCAAAAGTGGATAATACAGAGGTTTGAACCGTGGAACTGCAAAACCACACTTCTATTTCTCGGGCCTACACCAGACTATTTTCAACAGATATATTTGTGTCTGAACATTCAGAAGACACTATTACTGTTTTTCTTTACGTCAAAAAATGCCAAAAGCAGGATAATACAGAGATTTGACCCGTGGAACTGCAAAACCACACTTCTATTTCTTGGGCCTACACCAGACTATTTTCACAGATAATGTGAATAATCAGGAGACACTATTACTGATTTTCTTTACGGCAAAAAATGCCAAAAGCAGGATAATACCGAGGTTTGAACCGTGGAACTGCAAAACCACACTTCTATTTCTCAGGCCTACACCAGACTATTTTCAACAGATATATTTGTGTCTTAACAATCAGGAGACACTATTACTGTTTTTCTTTCCGGAAAAAATACCAAAAGATGGATAATAGAGATTTTTTACAGTGGGACGGCAAAACCACAGTTATAATTTACTGGTGTATACCAGAGTCTTTTAAACAGATATATTGGTGTCTGAACAATCAGGAGACACTATTACTGTTTTTCTTTACGACAAAAAATGCCAAAAGCAGGATAATAGAGATTTTTTACCGAGGGACCGCAAAACCACAGTTATAATTTACTGGTGTATACCAGACATTTTTAAATAGATATATTTGCGGCCGAACAGTGAGCGACACACTCAAACTGTTTTTTTTTTTAAAAAATGGCCCAAAAGTGGATAATACAGAGGTTTGAACCGTGGAACTGCAAAACCACACTTCAATTTCTCGGGCCTACACCAGACTATTTTCAACAGATATATTTGTGTCTGAACATTCAGGAGACAATATTACTGATTTTCTTTACGGCAAAAAATGCCAAAAGCAGGATAATACAGAGATTTGACCTGTGGAACTGGAAAACCACACTTCTATTTCTCAGGCCTACACCAGACTATTTTCAACAGATATATTTGTGTCTGAACAATCAGGAAACACTATTACTGTTTTCCTTTACGGCAAAAAATGCCAAAAGCAGGATAATACAGAGATTTGACCCGTGGAACTGCAAAACCACACTTCTATTTCTTGGGCCTACACCAGACTATTTTCAACAGATATATTTGTGTCTGAACAATCAGGAGACACTATTACTGTTTTTCTTTACGGAAAAAATACGAAAAGCTGGATAATAGAGATTTTTTACAGTGGGACGGCAAAACCACAGTTATAATTTACTGGTGTATACCAGAGTCTTTTAAACAGATATATTGGTGTCTGAACAATCAGGAGACACTATTACTGTTTTTCTTTACGACAAAAAATGCCAAAAGCAGGATAATAGAGATTTTTTACCGAGGGACCGCAAAACCACAGTTATAATTTACTGGTGTATACCAGACATTTTTAAATAGATATATTTGCGGCCGAACAGTGAGCGACACACTCAAACTGTTTTTTTTTTTAAAAAATGGCCCAAAAGTGGATAATACAGAGGTTTGAACCGTGGAACTGCAAAACCACACTTCAATTTCTCGGGCCTACACCAGACTATTTTCAACAGATATATTTGTGTCTGAACATTCAGGAGACAATATTACTGATTTTCTTTACGGCAAAAAATGCCAAAAGCAGGATAATACAGAGATTTGACCTGTGGAACTGGAAAACCACACTTCTATTTCTCAGGCCTACACCAGACTATTTTCAACAGATATATTTGTGTCTGAACAATCAGGAAACACTATTACTGTTTTCCTTTACGGCAAAAAATGCCAAAAGCAGGATAATACAGAGATTTGACCCGTGGAACTGCAAAACCACACTTCTATTTCTTGGGCCTACACCAGACTATTTTCAACAGATATATTTGTGTCTGAACAATCAGGAGACACTATTACTGTTTTTCTTTACGGAAAAAATACGAAAAGCTGGATAATAGAGATTTTTTACAGTGGGACGGCAAAACCACAGTTATAATTTACTGGTGTATACCAGAGTCTTTTAAACAGATATATTGGTGTCTGAACAATCAGGAGACACTATTACTGTTTTTCTTTACGGCAAAAAATGCCAAAAGCAGGATAATACAGAGATTTGACCTGTGGAACTGCAAAACCACAGTTCTATTTCTCGGGCCTACACCAGACTATTTTCAACAGATATATTTGTGTCTGAACAATCAGGAGACACTATTACTGTTTTTCTTTATGACAAAAAATGCCAAAAGCAGGATAATACAGAGATTTGATCCGTGGAACTGCAAATCCATAGTTCTATATCTCGGGCCTTCACCAGACTATTTTCAACAGATATATTGGTGTCTGAACAATCAGGAGACACTATTACTGTTTTTCTTTACGGAAAAAATCCGAAAAGCTGGATAATAGAGATTTTTACAGTGGGACGACAAAACCACAGTTATAATTTACTGGTGTATACCAGAGTAGTGTTGAGCCACCCCCGTAGTGTTCGAGTTCGGTTCGGTTCGTCGAACACCCGTGTGTTCGCCGAACTGTTCGTCGAACTGTTCGTCGAACACCTTCGAACACCGTTAAAACCAATGGCAGGCAAACAAAAACACATAGAAACACATAGAAAACACCTTCAAAGGTGTCCAAAAGCTGACAAACTGCTCAGAAGACACAACTAACACATGGAAAAGTGACAAGTACATATAGTCATGCGAAAAGAAAAGAGGTGGAGGAGTAAAAGGAGGGGGAGACACAGATATAGGCATGTCATGCCCTTCTAAAATCCAAAAAGTGAGAAGCCGACACGGCCAGTCCGTTCCCGCCTGTGCCACCTCTGTGTCGCCGGGTTTGTGCCAGAGCCGCGGTGGACCCTGACGGCCAGCCCCCCTATCCGCCAGAGCCGCGGTGGACCCTGACGGCCAGCCCCCCTATCCCAATACTGGTGCCTGTCCGCCGGTGGGTCGAGGCCCCCCACGGTGGGGGGGGGAGTAACATCTGCAGAAGAAAGACCATCTTCCAGCCAAACTAAGATGTCGACTTCTTTTCGTGGACAATGTGATACGATCCCATTCTTACGGACACGCCCATCGCTACAAATTCTAGATGAGGCACAAAAACAGCAGGTGCTTCAACGGATATCAAGTGCTCCTTCAAGTGGGCTCTCCATCACCTCAATTTCAACATCACAAATACTCCAGTCCTCAGAGGTGTCACCCCAATCGCACTTGCTTCCTCACAGCTCCCAAGTCTCCAGCTGCCCGTCTGAGTATGGGGTAACACAGATGGCTGAGTCTGCCCAGCTGTTTACTCATACTATAGCCTGGGAAACGGATGTCTGCTCCAGGGCTTCTGTTAATCCAGATGAGGAAATGATCTGATCCGATGCCCAGAATAAGTTGGATCCAGGACCAGATGAAGAAGGTTCTGAGCATAATGTAGACCCTTGTTCCCAAACTGTAACTCCTGTTGGTGGAGACAATGATGAAGACGATGATGAGACTCAAATACCTGATTGGAGCGACAACTTGACTTTTCGGTCAGGGCAGGAAGAGGTTGGCTCTGAGGGCGACGGGTGTGATAACACACAGGGTGATGATGACGAGGTTGGAGATCCCACTTACTGTCAACACAGTCAGACAGTCGATGAGGTCAGCAGAGGAGGTGGAAGAGGATGTGACTAGCCCTGGGGATGGGGATGACTCGGTACCCGGGCATTTGCCTGGCCTTGGGGATGTCGCGGTGGTCGGCTCCCTGGCCCGTACCCTGGGGTCTCTCTTTAAAAGGGTGGATAATTGTTAATTTTATAAGAGTTCATGACGCCACCTGTGGTATCTGGTGACAAGCACCAGCGCTGCAGCAGTCCACTGAGGCCGGTGATAAGGCAGCTTGATGGTATAGCTCCCCACAGGTGGAGCTAGGTCTCAGGGCAGCGTATGCATGGGGAATGCAGGACAGGCGAGACCCAGCTGGGTCAGAGCAAGAACGGGAACGGACACGGTAGTCACTTCAGTACCTTTTACTGGTGGAAATTCAGGCACATCCCGGAGCACTGTAGGGTGAAGGGTGCATATCAGGATCCTCCCCAATGAGCGGGTGTAGGGCCTCCTGTTTCTTGCCTCTGCGTAGTAAGTTTCTGACCTGCCTGGAGCTAGGCTAAACTTTGTCTCTGTCCTGCGCTGGCTGACCTTGTGGTAGGGCCTTCTCTTGGAGTTCACGCTCCCAGTATGCGGGGCCTAAGCGTCTCCTGGCTCTGTTACATATCAGCACCTTAGCGATCCTGGGACTTGTAGTTCTCCAGGGATTCCAATTATGCCTTACTGGGTCATAGAGATACCGGTAAGCTCGGATCCTGTGTCCGGTAAATGCTTCGGGGTGAGCTGGTTAAGCTCCTCTGCCCCTTATGTACTAACTCGCCACTCGCCTTCGGCCTACTCGGGCCCTCACTAGGCTATACACACTAACGGCAGCTTGCCGCGCTTCACTGATCTTACGGCACCGGCACACCTTAAGCTCTATCTGGGCTCCCTGAATCTAGCAAGCAGGAGCCTCGTGCTCCACTGCTGAACTATTAACTGCGTTCTCTAGACTAGACTGAGCTCCACTGCAGACTGACCTCTCTTAGGCTTCTCTACTGCAGGAACTCTTCAGAGGAACTGAACTGCCTAGCTCCACCTTCCCTATTTATATCCCTAACGGGCTCCCTCTGCTGGTCTGAGGTGGAAGGTGGAGATGTGTGAATGTTTATGGGGGCCTCTTGTGGAGGATTCCATCAATGCACTCTTGTAGGATCTGTGATACCAAGCGCAGCGGGGCATCACAGATGCTATTGACGACAAGGTTAGGTTGCGCCTTCCTGAACAGAGACGGAGTACTGGAAGCACGTCAACAACTGCATCCTCAACCACAACTCTGCCTCTGACCACAAGTCGTAGTGGCTCTTCAGGTCACATGGGCTCTAAGCATTGCATAGCCTGGGCATTTATTCAGATCGATAAGGATGACCCAACTCGTGTTATCTGTAATATTTGTCAGCAAAAGCAAAGTAGAGGCCAAAAAATACATAGTTTGAGTACTTCATGCATGTACCGTCACATGGATTTGAAGCATAAGTTGCAGTGGGAAGCTCACTGTGCTACAATGCGGCCTAGCCGGCTGGGCCAACCACCGTCTGCCCCATCTTGTGCATCCGCAGCCTCTTCATCCTCTGTGACTGGGGGGACAGCAGTCACACATGTTTTTGGACGCAGACCTGCCACCTCTTTACCCGCAACAGCCAGTGTGATTGGCAGGTCGTCAGTTCATTGGGAAGTGGAAACACCTGCTAGTGTTGAGCGCTCTCCGACATCGAGAGCACCACCTTTGGATCAAGGCAACCTAACATGTCCGCCTGCATCTTCCTCACAGACCGGCAGTTGCCGGGGACACCCTACTCAACACCGTCTAAGCACAACAGCCAGCCCTCGGTCCCTCAGATATGGAAAAGTAAAAGACCATTTCCTCCTAGCCATGAGAAAGCTAAGAGGTTGAATTTCACCATCTGCAAGCTGTTGGCTACAGAAATGCTGCCTTTCCACCTGGTGGACACAGAGGATTTTCAAGACCTTATGTCCGTCACAGTGCCCCAGTACCAGATGCCCAGTCGGCACTACTTCTCAAAGAAAGGTGTGCCTGCGCTCCACTAGCATGTCGCACACAACATCACCGCTTCTTTGAGAAACTCTGTGTGTGACAGGGTGCACTTCACCACAGTCACTTGGACGAGAAGGCATGGACAGGGGCGTTACATGTCGCTGACTGGGCACTGGGTAACTATGGTGACAGCAGGACAAGGGGCTGCTGTCCAAGTCTTACCGTCCCCACGAGTTGTGTGTTAATCCTCTTTATCTCGAACTTCCTCCACTGCTTCTGCCTCCTCAACCTCCTCTCGGTCCTCCACCTGCACCCAAAGCCTGTCTGGTAATGCCACCTGCTTTCTAACTGCGCAGAAGGAATCCTGCACACCTCCTTACTATGCTGGCAGCAGGGCTCAACGCATCAGTGTTTACTTTGAAATGTCTGGGAAATGTGAGTCACACAGCTGAGGAGTTTTGGTCAGCTCTGGAGACCCAGTTTCATGAAAGGTTGTCTCCACTGGACCTGCAACCAGGGAAGGCCATGTGCGACAATGCTGCAAACCTGGGTGCGGCACTTCGCCGGGGCAATGTCACACACGTGCCTTGTATGGCTCACGTGTTGAACCTGGTTGTCCAGCAATTTTTAGCCCACTATCCCGGACTAGATGGCCTTCTGCAGAGTGCACGGTTGCTGTGTGCTCACTTCCGCCGTTCGCATCCCGCAGTTCAACGACTTACATCTCTACAGAAGTCGTTGGGCCTGCCAGTTCACCGGCTGAAATGCGATGTGCCGACACGGTGGAATTCAACTCTGCACATGTTGCAGCGACTGTGGCAGCACCGACAAGCCCTGGTGCAATACGTTCTGACGTATAGCCTGGGCCAACGAGATCCAGAGGTGGGGCAAATCACGCTGGAGGAGTGGTCTCAGATCAGGGACCTATGCACCTTCTGCACAGTCTTGAAATGGCGACAAAGATGTTTAGTGCTGACGATGCCATTATCAGCATGACTATTACGATGATTTACATGCTGGAGCACATGTTAAACAGAATTCGGAGTCAGGTGGTGGGACAAGAGGAGGTGGAGGAAGTAGAGGAGGAGTCGTATGCTGAAGGGATAACATCTCCAAGGTCCAGACGGTTGGCAGCACAAAGGCGGCAGGCATGGGAGGGTGGGGGAGAGGGATTAACCAGGGCGCATGGTAGCAGCCAAACTGTTGAGGAAGGTGCAGGAGCCGAGGAAGAAGTGGAGGACGAACTGGCAATGGGCATGGAAGACTCATCAGATGAGGTAGACCTTGATCACATTTCTGTTGTGCAAGGTTGGAGGGAGAGGGCAGAGGAAGGAAGCATGATTCTTACCTCGCTACCAACACAACAAGGACTTGGTCCTTCTGGATGCGCAAGACACATGAGTGCCTTCTTGCTGCACTACCTGCAACATGACCCCCGGATTGTCAGAATTCGAAGTAATCCCGACTACTGGGTTGCCACACTCTTAGATCCCCGGTACAAAAGTATATTTGCCGAAATAATTCCTGCCATAAAAAGTTATTGACGAATGCAGGAGTATCTGTTGCAGAATCTTACATGTGCTTTTCCACAAAACACGAGTGGTGCACGTAGTGAATCTCACAGTTCTAACTTGCCAACGGTGGGACTGTCGAGTCTTCATCACTCAAACAGTAACAGTAACACAGTATCTGCTGGTAACAGCAATTTTGTGGAATCGTTTCACCACTTTTTTAGACCATCCTTTGCAAGGCCACAGGAGACAAGAAGTCTGACACATAGTCAATGCCTAGAGAGGATGGTACAGGAGAATCTCCAAGTGAACATCGAAGCCATGACTGTGTCACTGGACCCTTGCTGATTTTGGTATTCCAATCTTGAAAAATCGCCGGAGCTCGCCACTCACGCCTTGGAGATCTTGTCATGCCATGCAGCCAGCGTTCTCTCTGAACGTGTGTTCAGCGCTGCTGGTGGTGTGCTGACAGATAAGCGCACGCGGCTGTCCACTGAGAATGTAGACAGACTCACGTTCATAAAGATGATCAAATCATGGATTCGCAAGGACATTTCTACCCCTGTGTCATCCTTGGGAGACTAAAAGCTTGGGGATTTGGTAAAATCACCTCACCAACCGTTTTAAGCAACAGTGGGGCAATTGATGCCACTTAACCCTAGAACGCATGACCATAAAAATCTACACTTTCACACACCTGGGGCCCTTTAGGCCCGTGTGCAAATAACATGGAATAACTCAAACAAATGACAAACAACTATATACATGAAGAATACCTAGAGTTTCAAAATTCTAACTAAAGCAATCTTGCAGAAAATAGAAAACAATTAACTGGGCGGGCCTGCAAGGCCACAGGTATGCGTTCTAGGGTTAAGTGGTGTCTGTGCCACAATTTTGGGAGTCCCCTTGCTGTGTCTTACGTGACGTTGGCATCGTCAATTCCAGGTGGGTTGGGTCGCACCCCCCCCTTTTAACTGTAAGAAACTACATACACTATGGCTTGGGGTAACACAGATGGTTGAGTCTGAAGAGCTGTTTACTCAGAGGTCTGCTCCAAATCTTCAGTGTCTGCTAGTCAGCGTAGAATTTTTAACTGCATCTAGCCTAGGCAATACTTTGGGCGTAGTAGCCCAGCTGCGAAGCAAGCTGCACCGCCTGTGTATCTAATAAGAATTTTTAAATTAATCTAGCCTAGGCAGACTGTGGGGACCCCCAACCAAACCCAGATGCTCAGCCCCCCTACCGCCCCCCTTTCATGGACAACCCAATAATGTAACTCTTACAACTGGATGGGTGAGGATCGGTCACAGCTTTATTAACTCTTTATACTCATTCCATTAGAAAGGCATTTTATTTCTAAAATAATTCAGCTTGTTGCAGCATGCCCTGGGTCCCCACTCCGGCAAGTTGGCCAACAAGTGTAACTCTCCAACATGTCCTTTCTATTTCCAGGCCACGGAGGATCCAGCGTACTCGTATGCAGGACTCTGACCCCCACCCATCACTCTTAACGCTTGTTCCACTCCGTCCTGGAGTCCTGACAGGAATATGTCCAGTCCAATATCTATTAAGTGAACACCGTCGGGCCGTATGAGGCCTGCTTTATCTCCTTCCAGTTGTCGGTGTCGTATCACTACACCGCCTCTGTCTCTTCTAAATTTTGCCATCCGAATATTTATTACCCGCCTTGTCCATTCGATGGCCGTGATGTCTCGCGCACCTTGCCATACCGCTATCGGCACAATCTCTGACCATACTATAGCTAATTTTGTGAAAAATTCTCTGAAGCGCTCAGTGTCTAGTTTCATTATTGCCATTAGTTATGCGCTCTTGTGATGACCTAGTTTGTTTCCCCCGGCCTGTATAACTAAGATGACCGGACCTCTTGCCTCTCTCCCTACCTTGATTACCTCCATTAGTACCTGTGGCCATAGCAGGCCTCTAATACCTCTCCAGTTGAAATATGTGCTATGAAACTCAATTTCCTCCCGCCTGGGCGGACTTTCGCCCTTTTTTGTGCCCAATATATATACGAGTGGCCTATCACTCACACTGTTGGCTTAGCGTCACCTGTAAAAGAAACAAACCACGTTAGGATAACAAGTCCGGTCTTATGTATCTCGCCAAACACGTGGATCGCCATCTCCCTATCCTCTGAACTTCCGTTTCTGACAGTCCTGCTCTTGCTGCTTCCGTGGCCGCACCTATGCGGAATGAGTGTGTCCCGTAATCTTTGGGGTGGTTCCCTGCCGATGTTATGCATTTATTAAATATAGCTTGGAACAAGTATCTTGATAATGGCGTTTCATCAATGTGTGATACGAAGAAATTACTTTGTGATCTGATGGTTAGATATGTTTTTACTATTGTTACCCGACTCAGTGTACCGTTTGTAGGTTGTAGAAGTACCCAAGTACCCCTGCCCGCTGGAACCGTTTTCGATTGGTGTATGCGTACACGTATTGCATTATTGGTATGACTACTTCCTGGTGTAATAAGCGTCCACTGGTGGTAATTTTGGATTGAGGGACTAATTCGCTTATACATAGCGCCCCGAAGAAGGCGATCACAAATGCAGTAGACATTAGTGTTGCTTCAAATTGTGAGTGTCATGTTAATGGTGTTAGGGATAAGATGTGAGAAATCAGTTTTAGTGACACGGGACGGGACGTCTACATTCCTGACTTGGCTGACCCCTTTTCCACCCTTTTATGGATTGTCTGATGATGAATTTTTGTCACATCTCCCCAATTCAGTAGTTGGAAGTGAAATGCTACTCCGGTCAGACACCGCTGCGCTGACGCCCCTGATATGCCCCTCATCATTAGCTGGTGGAGAAATTCTATGGTGACTTGTGATCTGGCTTGTTCACATTGGTCAACCCGTCTGCCTGCTACTAGTCGTGTCCACTCTTCCCATGCCTTACCGTATGCTTGTCACGTTGACGGGGCAACTGACGCTCTGATTAATGGCATCAACTATTCGCCACTAGATCCCATAGGGAGGGTGGGCAACTGTTGCCCGATGGGTGGGCGTTGTGGAAGAGCTCTGTGAAAATCTGCCAATTGAATTGTTATAAAGCGTTAGCAGCAGCTTTATACCCCTCAGCATAGTGGCTAGCGCGGACCCATACATTGTGTTTTAGGCACAGGAATACTAGCCTGCGTAGTAGGCCTAGCACTGGGAGAGACGATGATGCCATCTTATTAATGCAGTGCGCTAGGCTGGTGTTTTGTGTTATGAAGCGATTATTTTTGTTAGCCAGGCGCGCGCCCCATATTTCTATTGCTACCACTATTGGGAAAAATTATTTTCAGGGCTAGATGCAGCTAAAAATTATTATTAATTTCAAAGCTGGTGGAGCTTGGTATAGATGGCCTAATACAATGAGTCCCACACACTGCTAGAAGCCCAAATATTTTTTCAGAGGTAGATGCAGATAAAAATTATTTTTAATTTGCAACCTGATGGAGGTCAGTATAGATGGACTAATAGAAAAAGTCCCACACACTGCTAGAAGGCCAAATATTTTTTCAGAGCTAGATGCAGATAAAAATTATATTCAATTTGCAACCTGATGGAGGTCAGTATAGATGGACTAATAGAGAAAGTCCCACACACTGCTCGAAGGCCAAATATTTTTTCAGAGCTAGATACAGATAAAAATTATATTCAATTTGCAACCTGATGGAGGTCAGTATAGATGGACTAATAGAACAAGTCCCACACACAGCTAGAAGCCCAAATATTTTCTCAGAGGTACTGTAGATGCAGATAAAAATTATTTTTAATTTGCAACCTGATGGAGGTCAGTATAGATGGACTAATACAACAAGTCCCACACACAGCTAGAAGCCCAATATTTTTTCAGAGCTAGATGCAGACAAAAAATTATTTTGAATTTGCAACCTGATGGAGGTCAGTATAGATGGACTAATAGAGAAAGTCCCACACACTGCTAGAAGGCCCAATATTTTTTCAGAGGTAGATGCAGAAAAAAATATATTCAGTTTGCAACCTGATGGAGGTCAGTATAGATGGACTAATACAACAAGTCCCACACACAGCTAGAAGCCCTATATTTTTTCAGAGGTAGATGCAGAAAAAATATATTCAGTTTGCAACCTGATGGAGGTCTGTATAGATGGATTAATAGAACAAGTCCCACACACAGCTAGAAGCCCAATATTTTTTCAGAGGTAGATGCAGAAAAAAATATATTCAGTTTGCAACCTGATGGAGGTCTGTATAGATGGATTAATAGAACAAGTCCCACACACAGCTAGAAGCCCAAATATTTTTTCAGAGGTAGATGCAGATAAAAATTATTTTTAATTTGCAACCTGATGGAGGTCAGTATAGATGGACTAATAGAGAAAGTCCCACACACTGCTAGAAGGCCAAATATTTTTTCAGAGCTAGATGCAGATAAAAATTATATTCAATTTGCAACCTGATGGAGGGCAGTATAGATGGACTAATAGAACAAGTCCCACACACAGCTAGAAGCCCAAATATTTTTTCAGAGGTACTGTAGATGCAGATAAAAATTATTTTTAATTTGCAACCTGATGGAGGTCAGTATAGATGGACTAATACAACAAGTCCCACACACAGCTAGAAGCCCAATATTTTTTCAGAGCTAGATGCAGACAAAAAATTATTTTGAATTTGCAACCTGATGGAGGTCAGTATAGATGGACTAATAGAGAAAGTCCCACACACTGCTAGAAGGCCAAATATTTTTTCAGAGCTAGATGCAGAAAAAAATGATATTCAGTTTGCAACCTGATGAAGGTCAGTATAGATGGACTAATAGAGAAAGTCCCACACACTGCTAGAAGGCCACATATTTTTTCAGAGGTAGATGCAGAAAAAAATATATTCAGTTTGCAACCTGATGGAGGTCTGTATAGATGGATTAATAGAACAAGTCCCACACACAGCTAGAAGCCCAATATTTTTTCAGAGGTAGATGCAGAAAAAAATATATTCAGTTTGCAACCTGATGGAGGTCAGTATAGATGGACTAATACAACAAGTCCCACACACAGCTAGAAGCCCAATATTTTTTCAGAGGTAAATGCAGAAAAAAATATATTCAGTTTGCAACCTGATGGAGGTCTGTATAGATGGATCAATAGAACAAGTCCCACACACAGCTAGAAGCCCAAATATTTTTTCAGAGGTAGATGCAGATAAAAATTATTTTTAATTTGCAACCTGATGGAGGTCAGTATAGATGGACTAATAGAGAAAGTCCCACACACTGCTAGAAGGCCAAATATTTTTTCAGAGTTAGATGCAGATAAAAATTATATTCAATTTGCAACCTGATGGAGGTCAGTATAGCTGGACTAATAGAACAAGTCCCACACACAGCTAGAAGCCCAAATATTTTTTCAGAGGTACTGTAGATGCAGATAAAAATTATTTTTAATTTGCAACCTGATGGAGGTCAGTATAGATGGACTAATACAACAAGTCCCACACACAGCTAGAAGCCCAATATTTTTTCAGAGGTATATGCAGAAAAAAATATATTCAGTTTGCAACCTGATGGAGGTCTGTATAGATGGATTAATAGAACAAGTCCCACACACAGCTAGAAGCCCAATATTTTTTCAGAGGTAGATGCAGAAAAAAATATATTCAGTTTGCAACCTGATGGAGGTCAGTATAGATGGACTAATACAACAAGTCCCACACACAGCTAGAAGCCCAATATTTTTTCAGAGCTAGATGCAGAAAAAAATTATATTCAATTTGCAACCTGATGGAGGTCAGTATAGATGGACTAATAGAATGATGCTATGCCCAAAAGATTTTACTTCACTAGGTGCAGTAAAAAAATTGGTATTCTATACACAGGTGGTATATCTTGGAACACAGATAGGCTACTACACTGACTAACACACTCTGCAATAGGCCAAAAAGGATTAGCTTTGCTAGATTCAGCCAAATGCTGTGAAAAAAAACTTGCACAGCACTGGCACAGACCTGCCTGGCAAAAACTGATAGGAACTGATGTAACCTAGTCCTGAAAAGGACTCCAATTACAATTAGTCTTTACTCCCACAACCTATCTATTTAAGAGCACAGACCTGCCTGATAAAAGTCATAGGAAATGCTGTAACCTAGTCCTTAAAAGGACTGCAATCACAACTATTCCCTACTCCCAAGCTATCTGTAGATTTGTGCGAAAATTGGCTTGAAATTAACAAGGTATAGCGCACACAGCAACAGCGGTGCCGTCTAACACGCAGCTGCAGCAGTGAGAAAAAGGTGGCGACGGGGAAAATGGCTTGGTCTTATAGGGCAAGGACATGTGACATACACTGCCAATGACACATGCCCTTGCTTGTGTGAAAAAAAGCACTTCGCTCCGTGTGTGCGCTGCTGATAGGCTGACAGATTGCACCTCCCCACTGTAAATGCGGGAAAGAGAAAAAAAAAATGGAGATCTTCATTGTTCCTGCAGAGATCCATCCCCTGCCCCTCCCCCCACCCCGCTGTACACTCAAACTGCGTATTAACATTAATTTTCATCATTACTGAGAAAAAATCCAGTTATGATTTTGGTGCACGAACAGTTATCGAACATATCCTCGAACAGCCGAATTTTTCTCAAATTGTTCGTGTTCGCCGAACGGCTCGAACACCGCCCAATACAGCTCGAATTTGAGATTGGCGAACAGTTCGAGTAGAACAACGCTCATCTCTATACCAGAGTCTTTTAAACAGATATATTGGTGTCTGAACAATCAGGAGACACTATTACTGTTTTTCTTTATGGCAAAAAATGCCAAAAGCAGGATAATACAGAGATTTGACCCGTGGAACTCGAAAACCACACTTCTATTTCTCTCGCCTTCACCAGACTATTTTCAACAGATATATTTGTGTCTGAACAATCAGGAGACACTAGTACTGGTTTTCTTTATGGCAAAAAATGCCAAAAGCAGGATAATAAAGATTTTTCACCGTGGAACGGCTAAACCACAGTTATAATTTACTGGTGCATACCAGACTTTTTTAAATAGATATATTTGCGGCTGAACAGTGAGCGACACACTCAAACTGTTTTTTTTTTGGTAAAAATTGCCCAAAAGTGGATAATACAGAGGTGTGAACCGTGGAACTGCAAAATCACACTTCTATTTCTCTGGCCTATACCAGACTCTTTTAAACAGATATATTTGTGTCTGAACTGTCACAGACACACTTTCTTGTTTTTTTGGGATGGGGGGGACACCAAAAGGTAATAAGACGGGAATTTGTACAGTGTGAAGGAGGAAAAAAAAAAGAGGATTTAGATGAAAAAAAAAGGATTTTTCCTGGCCCCCGGGACCTGGAGCTAAGTCCAGAAATTTCAGCAACAGGAGCACACAGAACTGTAATGCAGCGTTTGCTGGTATAACCACTGCGTCTCCTATACAGCCTGCCTGCCTGATATCTGGGATAGATATTTGTCCTGAGAAGGACTGTTTGTTTGATCTGGCGGACTTTAGAGACCCTACACTACCTATTTCGCAGTATAAATCTCTCCCTAGCTCTGCAGCACTTCCCCTACACTAGCTAATCCCGGGCGTCTGTGTCCAAGATGGCGGCGCCCGGTTTTAAATACTCGAGGTGATGCTGTGCAGCCAGCCAATCAATGTAATGCCCACAACCAACATGTCTGTGGCATTACAGTGACTGGCTGGCAATCCCTGCATGTTCATTGGCTCTGTAAAGAGCGCCAAACATGCAGGGCGGAGACCCGAGCTCCTGCCCGAGTAACCCAGAAATGCTCGGTACTCGCCGAACATCCCGATTGGCGTGATGCTCGGGCGTTACCGAGCAGTGTCGAGCATGTTCGCTCAACACTAATCATGAGCTGCACCACGCCTTCGCCATACTTTTCTCTTTCCATCATTCTGGTAGAGGTTGATCATGGTTTCATCTGTCCAAAGAATGTTCTTCCAGAACTGTGCTGGCTTTTTTAGATGTTTTTTTAGCAAAGTCCAGTCTAGCCTTTTTATTCTTGATGCTTATGAGTGGCTTGCACCGTGCAGTGAACCCTCTGTATTTACTTTCATGCAGTCTTCTCTTTATGGTAGATTTAGATATTGATACACCTACCTCCTGGAGAGTGTTGTTCACTTGGTTGGCTGTTGTGAAGGGGTTTCTCTTCACGATGGACATTATTCTGCGATCATCCACCACTGTTGTATTCCGTGGGTGCCCAGGTCTTTTTGCATTGATGAGTTCACCAGTGCTTTCTTTCTTTCTCAGGATGTACCAAACTGTAGATTTTGCCACTCCTAATATTGTAGCAATTTCTCGGATGGGTTTTTTCTGTTTTTTCAGCTTAAGGATGGCTTGTTTCACCTGCATGGAGAGCTCCTTTGACCACATGTTTACTTCACAGCAAAACCTTCCAAATACAAGCACCACACCTCAAATCAACTCCAGGCCTTTTATCTGCTTAATTGAGAATGACATAACGAAGGGATTGCCCACACCTGTCCATGAAATAGCCTTGGAGTCAATTGTCCAATTACTTTTGGTCCCTTTAAAAACAGGGTGGCACATGTTAAGGACCTGAAACTCCTAAACCCTTCATCCAATTTTAATGTGGATACCCTCAAATGAAAGCTGAAAGTCTGAACTTCAACTGCATCTGAATTGTTTTGTATAAAATTCAGTGTGATAATGTCTAGAACCAAAATTAGAAAAATGTTGTCTCTGTCCAAATATATATGGACCTAACTGTATGTGCATATGTGCCTGCTGGTGTCTGACTGTGTGTGTGCGTGACTGTGTGCGGGCTCATGCTGTTTTTGGGGAGTGTTGTGTGGCCTCATGATGTATCTGGGGAGCGCTGTGGAGCCTTTTTCTGTACATGGGAGTGCCGTGCGGCCTCATGCTGTATCTGGGGAGCACCGTGCGGCCTCATGCTGTGTCTGGGGAGCACCATGCCGCCTCATGCTGTCTACAGATCTGCACCAGAGGACCTGTACATTACTCACATGACCTATCAAATGATTTATCAAAGGGGGTTCATGTGACTTGTCACGTGATGCATCAGGTATCGAGTGAAGCCATGCCTTCTAAACTGCCCGGGGCCCTGGCTACTCTTAATCCACCCCTATGCACACTTGTCAGAGTGTTTCCACAGACTGTTTGTCCGTGTGCTCCACACGTAGACATGACCGCTGTTTAATTGCTGCATGGTCCACAAAATGTCTCATGCTGAACACACACAGATGACACACGTACCACTGCCTGGGAATCAACGGTACAGTTAGCACTGTTCCCAAGCACTGGGTGCTGAATGTTGCCCTCATAATTGTTCCTTGTTCGTGCTGTTGGGAGTAGTAGTGTCTGCTCCCACAGTGTCCCTGTGTAAAAATAAGAATAAAATAATAAAATCCTTATACTCACCTGTCCAGAGATGTTCCGGAGGAGCCGGGGAGAATGAGCCGCTCCACCGAGCAGGCCCCGGAGCTGCGCTGAGCTTAGGAGCTGTTAGGAGCTGTGCTCTGTCACTCAGTGAGGTCCACTCAGTGCAGGGCACTGTATTAGTGTGGATTGCATGCATTTAAAACTTCACTGGTAAAACAGATGTGCAAAAAAATTTTATTGACAAGCACACTTTGAGAGGTAGACAGAAACAGTTAAATATATGGATTTTGTGGAATAATTCACTCTTCACAAAAAGGATTGCACAAGAAATGCAAAAACAGTACAGTTGTTTGAGACAAGCAAGAACAAATTATTTTACTAAAAGTGATTTCAGATTTTTATTTTATGTAAAAATTATTGTGCTTTCTTGTTGATGCTTTCCAGTGTTAAAAATTAAGAAAAAAATCATGTTTTTTAAATGCAGTACGACAGCTACACCATATCATCGATCACTGACACTGAGTCTGTCATTGCTGCTGGCATTTCTTCTCTCTCTTTTCTTATCAATTAAATCCATATTTTCTGCAAACTATGGGCCCTCTCACACTGCATTCTTTCCCACATTCAGTGGACCCATTGAAGACTCCATCTGACCCCCCTGCAAAATGGGATTCAGGAGTATGTGCCGACGGAATCACTGACTATAATGGTGCAGACGGAGTCACGGTGTGCTCTGTCATGCGTAATTTTCTGCCGTCTATGCCTATTGAAGGATGGAACACTTGTGAAAGGGCCCTAATACACTCACCTTCTTAAGTGCTGCAGTTGTACAGTTTCTTACTGCAGTACATTACTTGTCCCAGGATTTCGGGCTGAGCTATGAGCTCTGACACCCGTTTTCTATCAATAATTAACCTAAAATTTGTTGCTGCATTCTCAGACTTTATACACACATTGATAGCACTTCCTGATTGGCTGCACTCCCGTGATAGCTGCAAAGCATTATGGGGAAGCCATCATGGCAGCACCTGAGGTAACGGGATTTTGTGCGAGTTCGTACTAATCTAATCTCAAATTGTTTTAATTCGCCGGAACCTGCATATTTCATAAAATTTTTCACAAATTTCATTCTCATCAAATTGAGGTAACTATACTTCAGA
Organism: Phyllobates terribilis; assembly: GCF_046119375.1. Lineage (NCBI taxonomy): Eukaryota > Metazoa > Chordata > Amphibia > Anura > Dendrobatidae > Phyllobates > Phyllobates terribilis. The sequence continues at coordinate 365,350,684 of NW_027362762.1, read as the reverse complement.
TGCTAGCCTCCACATTTGTGCCATAGGCTGGGCTGCTCAGAATAGTAAGAGTTCCCTCTATTTGTAGTGTGCGCTAGTCCTCTACACAGATTTGGTGACTCAAAATTGCTCGTTGCTGATTTTAACGCGATTTCTGGACTACTCAGCAACCTCTATCATTTCCACTAATTGACAGAACTTGGACCATGAAGTCTGGCGTCCTGACACTGGCCTTACTCACATCTACTGCACATTAAATGTTGTCTAGAATTGCATCAGTAAATATTTCCTCCCCCCATTGACCTAACTGTTCATCATGGTGCCTAGGTAATTTGCGCACCATGATGTACAGTTATTCATGTCAGAGTGATCGAAAAAGATTGACACGCAGTGGCATATGTCACTCAAAGACTCACTCCGTAAAAAGGTATATACTGTACGGTAATTTTTTGTGATGGCCCTCTGTATGGAAAAGAGCCTCTGTGCTTTTCTATGCAATTTAAAAAGTCTTTTGTGCACTCTGCACCCAAACCGTATTTTTGTTATTTTCACAGGGTATATACATCCAGTGTATGGAAAGTTCCATTCACCCAATGAACACATCCCGGCATATGCTGTTATAACTTTATTTTTAATTCTATAGATAAGCACCACATGCTGTGTTTTCCTATACAGTGGCACTGTGAAAAGATGTAATGTATACCACACTTTTTTTTACAATTAGAGACAATGAGATCTTGGAAGGTTTAAGGAGGCATACGAAATAAGAGTTGTGTTAAAATTACAGAGATAGCCACAGGAAAATTGATATTCTTTTTTTTCAAAATTTGTATAAAACAAAATTCTTATTGACTATCTATCTATCTATCTATCTATCTATCTATCTATCTATCTATCTATCTATCTATCCTATCTATCTATCTATCTATCTATCTATCTATCTATCTATCTATCCATCTATCCATCTATCTATCTTTACTAAGTTGGGCATTGCTTTAATTTCGACTGTGCATTCCATTTCCAAGGGGACCGCACCATGGAAACTTGAGCCAGGAGACGGAAGAATTTCCAGCACTCATTGCTCTCATACTGATGCTTTGAATAACCCAAGAAGAGATTCATGCCACTAAGCGATTTATGTTTTTTAAATTAGATAAGCAAAATAGAATGGTGTATTATTTTTTTTAAATATAAATCAGTCACAGGCACCTGCATCCTTTCTCAATGTATAATTTAATATTACAGATTATCACAAATGACATATATATATATATATATATATATATATATATATATATATACAGTACAGACCAAAAGTTTGGACACACCTTCTCATTTAAAGATTTTTCTGCATTTTCATGACTATGAAAATTGTACATTCACACTGAAGGCATCAAAACTATGAATTAACACATGTGGAATTATATACTTAACAAAAAAGTGTGAAACAACTGAAAATATGTCTTATATTCTAGGTTCTTCAAAGTAGCCACCTTTTGCTTTGATGACTGCTTTGCACACTCTTGGCATTCTCTTGATGAGCTTCAAGAGGTAGTCACCAGAAATAGTCTTCCAACAATCTTGAAGGAGTTCCCAGAGATGCTTTGCACTTGTTGGCCCTTTTGCCTTCACTCTGCGGTCCAGCTCACCCCAAACCATCTCGATTGGGTTCAGGTCTGGTGACTGTGGAGGCCAGGTCATCTGGCGTAGCACCCCATCACTCTCCCTCTTGGTCAAATAGCCCTTACACAGCCTGGAGGTGTGTTTGGGATCATTGTCCTGTTGAAATATAAATGATGGTCCAACTAAATGCAAACCGCGTGGAATAGCATGCTGCTGCAAGATGCTGTGGTAGCCATGCTGGTTCAGTATGCCTTCAATTTTGAATAAATCCCCAACAGTGTCACCAGCAAAGCATCCCCACACCATCACACCTCCTCCTCCATGCTTCACGGTGGGAACTAGGCATGTAGAGTCCATCCGTTCACCTTTTCTGCGTCGCACAAAGACACGGTGGTTGGAACCAAAGATCTCAAATTTGGACTCATCAGACCAAAGCACAGATTTCCACTGGTCTAATGTCCATTCCTTGTGTTCTTTAGCCCAAACAAGTCTCTTCTGCTTGTTGTCTGTCCTTAGCAGTGGTTTCCTAGCAGCTATTTTACCATGAAGGCCTGCTGCACAAAGTCTCCTCTTAACAGTTGTTGAAGAGATGTGTCTGCTGCTAGAATTCTGTGTGGCATTGACCTGGTCTCTAATGTGAGCTGCTCGTAACCTGTGATTTCTGAGGCTGGTGACTATGATAAACTTATCCTCAGAAGCAGAGGTGACTCTTGGTCTTCGTTTCCTGGGGCGGTCCTCATGTGAGACAGTTTCTTTGTAGTGCTTGATGGTTTTTGCAACTGCACTTGGGGACACTTTCAAAGTTTTCCCAATTTTTCGCACTGACTGACCTTCATTTCTTAAAGTAATGAGGGCCACTCGTTTTTCTTTACTTAGCTGCTTTTTTCTTGCCATAATACAAATTCTAACAGTCTATTCAGTAGGACTATCAGCTGTGTATCCACCTCACTTCTGCACAACACAACTGATGGTCCCAACCCCATTTATAAGGCAAGAAATCCCACTTATTAATCCTGACAGGGCACACCTGTGAACTGAAAACCATTTCAAGAGAATGCCAAGAGTGTGCAAAGCAGTCATCAAAGCAAAAGGTGGCTACTTTGAAGAACCTAGAATATAAGACATATTTTCAGTTGTTTCACACTTTTTTGTTAAGTATATAATTCCACATGTGTTAATTCATAGTTTTGATGCCTTCAGTGTGAATGTACAATTTTCATAGTCATGATAATACGGAAAAATCATTAAATGAGGAGGTGTGTCCAAACTTTTGGTCTGTACTGTATATATATTTTAACATGTCCGCCGGACATGTCCTTTAGCGGAGAGATATATCACTGAGGTTGGTAGCTTCAGTGATGTAAAACTGATAAAGCATGCACCAGCACACATAGGACCGGTTTTTATGAGCAGTCATAAGAGACTGGTGGGATTGGCTGCTAACATATTCCCACCCCAGGGAGTGTGTATAAAATGGAGCCCGAGTGTCTCATTCAGTGCCTGTGTCTGGAGATGTGTGGATCTCCAGAGTGTTGGTCTGTGTTAGGACCTAAGGACTAGTGTTGAGCCACCCCCGTAGTGTTCGGGTTCGGTTCGGTTCGTCGAACACCGGGATGTTCGAGGAACTGTTCGTCGAACTGTTCATCGAACACCTTAGAACACCATCGAACACCGTTAAAACCAATGGCAGGCAAACAAAAACACATAGAAACACATAAAAAACACCTTCAAAGGTGTCCAAAAGCTGACAAACTGCTCAGAAGACGCTCTCTTTAAAAAAGCCGGCCGGCAATTCAGCAGCGGCATACACCGGTAACCGACAATTTAGACAAGAAGGAATAGAGAATCACACATAGATTAGATAGATAGAAACATGTCAGTCACATATATAAGAAGTACAGTGACAGTGTTGGTTACTGTATTTGTCATTTAGTGTAAAGGATTTATTAAAAAAAATATTACTGTTTTCATTCACCGTCTCTTTAAAAAAAGCCGGCCGGCAATTCAGCAGCGGTACCCGACAATTTAGAACAGAAAGAATAGAGCTTCACACATAGATTAGATAGATAGAAACATGTCAGTCACATATATAATAAGTACAGTGACAGTGTTGGTTACTGTACTTGTCATTTAGTGTTAAAATAAAGGATTTATTAAAAAAAAAAATTGGCGTGGGGTTCCCCGTAATTTTAGTCTCTAGCGGAGGTTAAGCAGATGACTGGAGCTTCCCAGGTTACTAATATCAGCCCCCAGCTGAATACCTATCCTTTACCAGCTATTAAAATGGGGGACAGAAAAAAATGACGTGGGGTCCCCCCTATTTTAATAGCTAGCAAAGGCTAGGCAGACAGCTGGGGGCTGATATTAATAGCCCAGGAAGGGTGCCATGAATATTGGCCCCCTCCCAGGCTAGAAACACCAGCCGTCAGCCGTCCCAGAAATGGCGCATCTGTAGGATGCGCCAATTCTGGCGCTTAGCCTCGCTCTTCCCACTGCCCTGTAGCGGTGGCAGTGGGGTAATAGGGCTGGGGTTGATGTCAGCTTATAATGACAGATGACATCAAGCCCAGGTTAGTAATGGAGATGCGTCTATAAGACACCCCCATTACTAACCCCATAGTCAAAGTTAAAAAAAACCACAAACACCCAGAATAAAGTCCTTTAATTGAAATAAAGACACAATTCTTTATTGTTCTAATTAAACCATACTTACCATCACGCCCATTCCAGCTGAAGCCAACGATCTCCTGCAGTAAAAGAAAAATAATAAAGCAACATGATCCTTACCTTTCCATGGTTCCCAGGACAGCTCCAGATCTGCTACATCGAGATGACAGGCTGGACCGCAGCAGAAAGCTGCCATCCAGCCTGTCATCCCGCAGACACTGAGAAGCGCAGGCATGCTTGCGCTCCTCATTGTCAGGCTGTGACGGCATAAAGATGAGCCGAGGTCATGTCCAATGAGCTCAGCACACCTCATGTACGTCACTGACAGCGTGGGAAAATTCTCCTGCACTCAGCGCTTCAGCGTGAGAATTTTCCCACGCTGTCAGTGACGTGCATGAGGTGAGCTCATGTCAAATGAACTCTGCTCACCTCATGTACATCACTGACAGCGTGGGAGAATTCTCACGCTGAAGCGCTGAGTGCAGGAGAATTTTCCCACGCTGTCAGTGACGTGCATGAGGTGAGCTCATGTTCAATGAACTCTGCTCACCTCATGTACGTCACTGACAGCGTGGGAAAATTCTCACGCTGAAGCGATGAGTGCAGGAGAATTTTCCCACGCTGTCAGTGACGTGCATGAGGTGAGCCGAGTTCATTGGACATGAACTCGGCTCATCTGGATTCCGTCACAGCGAGACACTGAGGAGCGCAAGCATGCCTGCGCTTCTTTCTCAATGTCTGCAGGATGACAGGCTGGATGGCAGCTTTCTGCTGTGGTCCAGCCTGTCATCTCGATGTAGCAGAGCTGAAGCTGTCCTGGGAACCATGGAAAGGTAAGGATGATGTTGCTTTATTATTTTATTTTTATTTTGCAGGAGATCGTTGGCTTCCGCTGGAATGGGCGTGATGGTAAGTATGGTTTAATTTAGAACAATAAAGAATTGTGTCTTTATTTCAATTAAAGGACATTATTCTGGGTGTTTGTGTTTTTTTTTTAACTTTGACTATGGGGTTAGCAATGGGGGTGTCTTATAGACGCCTCTCCATTACTAACCTGGGCTTGATGTCAGCTGGCATTATAAGCTGACATCAACCCCAGCCCTATTACTCCACTGCCACCGCTACAGGACAATGGGAAGAGCGAGGCTAAGTGCCAGAATTGGCACATTCTATGGATGCGCCATTTCTGGGACGGCTGACGGCTGGTGTTTCTAGCCTGGGAGGGGGCCAATATTCATGGCACCCTTCCTGGGCTATTAATATCAGCCCCCAGCTGTCTGCCTAGCCTTTGCTAGCTATTAAAATAGGGGGGACCCCACGTCATTTTTTTTATGGGTCCCCCATTTTAATAGCTAGTAAGGGCTAGGTATTCAGCTGGGGGCTGATATTAGTAGCCTGGGAAGCTCCGTGGGTATTACCCCCTTCCCAGGCTTCAAACATCTGCCCCAGCCGTCTGCTTAACCTAGAGCCTAAAATTATGGGGACCCCCACGCCAATTTTTTTTAAATAAATCCTTTATTTTAACAATAAATGACAAGTACAGTAATCAACACTGTCATTGTACTTCATATATATGTGACTGACATGTTTCTCTCTATCTAATCTATGTGTGATTCTCTATTCCTTCTATTCTAAATTGTCGGGTACCACTGCTGAAATGCCTGCTGGCTTTTTTAAAGAGACGGTGCATGAAAACACTATTATTTTTTTTAATAAATCCTTTACACTAAATGACAAGTACAGTAAGCAACACCGTCACTGTACTTCTATATATGTGACTGACATGTTTCTATCTATCTAATCTATGTGTGATTCTCTATTCCTTCTATTCTAAATTGTCGGGTACCGCTGCTGAAATGCCGGCCGGCTTTTTTAAAGAGACGGTGCATGAAAACACTATTATTTTTTTTAATAAATCCTTTACACTAAATGACAAGTACAGTAAGCAACACTGTCACTGTACTTCATATATATGTGACTGACATGTTTCTATCTATCTAATCTATGTGTGATGCTCTATTCTTTCTGTTCTAAATTGTCAGATACCGGTGAATGCTGCTGCTGAATTGCCGGCTTTTCATGTTTCACTGTGAGCACTGTTCCCATCGATTTAGGCAATCACTGTAATGCCACAACCACCATGGCTGTGGCATTACAGTGAGTGGCAGACAATCCCTGCATGATTGGTGCTCTAAATAGCGCCAGACATGCAGGACACGCTTTTGGTGCACGAACAGTTATCGAACATAACCTCGAACAGCCGAATTTTTTGCAAATCGTTCGGGTTCGTCGAACAACTCGAACACCGCCCAAAACAGCTCGAATTTGAGATTGGCGAACAGTTCTAGTCGAACACCGCTCATCTCTACTAAGGACTGGACTGTAACCTGAGCGGGCGAATCCGCAACCTTGTATGAACATTTTACTTTGTGTTTCCACTTTGTGCCAGGAAAGGCTGTGTTTTTGTTTTGTTTCTTGAGCGGTTTATGTTATTTAATAAACCAGCCTGGACTTCCCTGAAAACGCTTCTGTGCCTACCTCAACCGCAGCCGAGTGAGTACCAAACCCTACAATATATACTGTATATATATATATATATATATATATATATATATATATATATATATATATATAAAAAAGAAAATAGCAATAATAGTAACCAATCCAGAGGAATAAGTCTCCGTGGGATGCTCATATTATTCAAATAGTAAAATTGCAACCATCAAATAAAATAAATATATCTAGATCATACAACTTTCTGCTTTTCTTTGAAAGGGAATCTGTTAGTAGGATCAACCCCCCTAAGCCAACTATATGGGCAATTAGGTCCCAGAACGCAGTTCCATGTAAATGAGCTGTTCCATACTATGGGCTGGACATTGATCTGCATGAGACTTTGCTTCCAGAGCTTATTTTACATGAAAGACAATACTTATAAAGTATTGGTACTTAGTGCACAAGTTGGCCAATTTGTGTTTTCCCATTTGCCAATGACAAGGTGCGGTGGCAGCCTAAACACTTAAAGGGGTTTTCCCATGAACAAAAGTTCATTTTAATAATTGTCTGTGTCTGACCGTGTACAGATCATACCACATCTCCAGGGCAGGGGAGGAAGCAAAAGACAATACAGACATTACAGCAGGGGATCACAGCTGATTATTTCTGTGAGGTAAAACATTTCACTGCCTGTTTTTAAACAATGTTTTACCTCACAAAATGAATCCTCTGCAATCCCCTGCTGTAATGTCTGTATTATTTTTTGCTTCCTCCCCTGCCCAGGAGATGTGGTATGTTCCATACACGGTCAGACACAGACAATTTTTAAAATGAACTTTTGTTTGAGGGAAAACCCCTTTAAGCTCATTTCTTCTTCGCCTAGGGCTATAAAATAAAAAAGCGGGTAACATCCAGCACTAATTAAAAACAGTCTTAGATTGGAGAAATGTTCGGCAACATATGGAGGCAGACACCCCCCAAAAGTATGCTACATTGTAACTACATTGTAGTGTACATTTCCATCTACAATAGGGTCACCTTGTCACTGGCCAACTTGCTTGCTAATTCTCTTTTCTTAGGATAATATCATATAACAGTAATGCAGTTCAAACTTCATGTGTTCACTGTTCACATATACATTAGTACATTCAGTGTTCCGCCTCAAATGTCTGTGTGCATACTGTTGCAGTGACAACAGTTTGTACCTGTTCACATTTGACTTTGAGGTGCTTGTCAGTTTGGTTTTTCATAGCATACATATGTGGCTGAGCGTTCTTATTATCTATCTAAGGCCACGGCCTCACTATCAGCATTCGGTCCGTAATCGGTCAGTATTTTTTCTCAGGAGTGGGAGCCAAATCCACCAATTCTGCATTTATCACCCACTCCTGTTTTTTTCTCTATGTTTGCTCATTCATCCCGGGTCCAGCGCTGAGTCTTTGCCGATGCCCCCAGTATGCATTTTTGCCTGCAGTGCTAACATCATCTTGACAGTGCTGCAGTCAATAACTGAGCTCAATGGCTGTGAGCGACTCATGCCATCTACTCGGGCAAAGGCGCTAAGCTCTATTTCTGGCAGAAAATAACAGACATCAGGAGCAGCGGTGGGGACTCAGCACTGGACCCAGGGTGGGTGAGTAAAGCACATATTGTTTTCTCTAAACCAGGGGTGTCCAAACTTTTTTCTAAGAGTGCCAAATTTGATGAAGTGAACATGTGCGAGGGCCGATCATTTTGCTTGACATTCTTTGGACCATTAAAATGAATGCAAATAAACTTTTTTTGCAAAGTTTATTGAAAACGGCATACTTTTTATTTTGTGACTTGGATGACAAATCTAAACAGGTGTTTAATCAATCTGCCTTAAAGGGGTTAACCCAGACATACCCCCATTCTCACCCAGGAAGCCCCTCCCCGACTTGAGCATCGAAGCAGTTTATGCTCCAATGTCCTACTTTTGCCCTGCACTAAATTGCGCAGAGGAAAGGCATTTTCTGGAGTTCTAGTGACATACCCGGCTCTCCACGGGGCTGGCAGAAAGCCCAGTGACGTCACCGGCACTGATGGGCGGGCTTTATCACCAGTAAACCAGCTAGAGCAGCGCTAAAGCCTGCACATTAGAGCCGGTGAAGCCTCCTACCGGCAGTGTGTCATTGTAAATAGCACAGGGCAAGGGAGCACATCGGAGCATGAGATGCTTTGATGCCCATGGCAGGGGGGCTGCCTGGGTGAAAAAGGGGGTATGTCTGGGTTCTGAACTTGGACAACCCCTTTAATATAATAAAAACAGGAAACTGAGATATCTCAGGAACATTTTAAAGTACATTACACAAAGTAATGTAAGGTTGTCTGTCAACTTATAAGTTCAAAAAATGTGAACAGGAACATAACAGCAAGTATACATGTGTTCAAATATATAACTGTCTATCCAACTGACATTAATTGAGATTTTACAACATATTAATCTCAATTAAAAAAAAGAAACTAGCCTGCACTAATGTGAAGGGTGAAACTGGGATCTGGACTGCAGCACATAGACTAGGTCTGGTTCAATGGCCGTGGTTTTGATGCGCAAAATGTCACGCAGGTGAGAGTCACTTAGTTTTGTCCTCACGCGGTTCTTGTTAAAGTTCATAACAGAGAATGTCTTCTCACACAAATATGTTGAGCCAAACAAGCTCAGGGTTTTCTTAGCCAATGTTCGAATCTCTTGAAACCGGCTCTTATCCAGTTGGCGGTAAAAGTTAACAAGAGAGAGCTGTTGATGACGACTGCGTAACTCGCTGTCACAATGTAGCTCAATGAGCTCGAGCTGCAACTGATCAGGAGCATTGTCGGGGTCAACAGAGAATGGAGAGGAGAAAATGCTGATCTCCTTTTCAATAGCTGCAAAATCTTGAAAGCGCCGTTGAAACTCCCCAGCCAGAGATGTGATGTCTGCTGCATACCTGCTTATTTGCGCATGGATATCATCCTGTGGAAAACTGTTAATTATTTCCTGTAGCGCTGAAAAATGGATGGTATTGGGCGGTGTTTGTGACAACTGCCTTAGGAAAAGTTGCAGCTTTGTTCCAAAGGCTTTGAGGTGTGAATAAAGTTGGTTCACCGCTGCATCTTTGCCCTGAAGATTCATGTTCAGTACATTCAGATGCTTTGTTAGGTCGACTAGAAACCCCAAATCAGCCAGCCAAATTGGATCAGATAGTTCTCGCATCGTTTGTCCCTTTGTTTCCAAGAATTCTCCTATTTCCTTTCTGAGAGAGTAGAAACGTTGCAGTGCAGACCCCCGACTGAGCCATCTTACATCGTTATGATATGAAACATCTTCATATTCAGCCTGGATATCCAGTAGAAACTGTTTAAACTGGCGGTGGCACAGGGCTTTAGAGCGGATAAAATTAATGGTCTTTAGTACCGGTTTCATAACATGATCATATTGGAGATGTTTAGCACAGAGAACTTGTTGATGAATGATGCAATGAAGTTTAATAGCTTTGCCTCCTTCTTCGCTCACCTTGTTACAGATTAGGGTTGATAATCCACTTCGTTCACCAGTCATGGCAGGTGCCCCATCAGTAATAATCCCAGTAACTTTGTTCCAAGGCAGTTTCATGTCATCTATGGCAGAACTAACAGAATCAAATAAATCTTTCCCTCTTGTTTGATCCTTGAGGCTCTGGAGGTCAAGTAGCTCTTCAGTCACATTCATTTCATCGTCCACCCCTCTTAAAAAAATCAGCAACTGAGCCGTGTCAGATAGGTCCGTGCTTTCATCACAGGCTATTGAAAAGAAGTCAAAATCAGCTCCTTTTGACATTAACTGTCTCTTAATATCCGATGAAATTTCTTCAATTCTCCGTGCTACAGTGTTACGAGCCAGGCAAATGTTGGAAAACTCTTGCTTCTTCTCGGGACAGACATTCTCTACCATTTTCATAACACATTCTTTGATAAAGTCACCCTCTGCAAAAGATTTGCAATTTTTAGCAATTAACGCTGCCACCTCATAGCTCGCCTTTGTGGCATTTTCATTTGACTCACGGGCTCTTGTAAAAAATCGCTGTTGTGACAATAAAACAGCTTCAAGTTGCTTATACTTTTCACTTCGGTCGTGCCCTGTTAGCTTGTCGTATGTGCTATGTCTCGTCTGATAGTGTCGCTTGACATTAAATTCTTTATAAACAGCAACGGTCTCTTGGCATATCAGACAAACACAGTGATTCTTTATTTCAGTGAAAAAATATTCTACTTTCCACTTGTCCTGGAAGCGGCGGCCCTCACTGTCAACTTTTCGTTTCTTATTTGTAGTTGCCATTATAAAAATTGGCCAGAAGGGGAGAGATTAAAAGGCGCAGAGGGTGGAACAGCAAAAATAAGATACTGCTATATGCTTTATAACACAGGCAGAGAATAGCAAGCTGTGCAACAGTCGCACATCAGATAATGGAATTATAGCACAGTGACAGGCAGTCAGGGGTTAATGAAGGGTATGACAGCTTGCTACCACAAGCTTGTGTGAGAGCCCTGCTGGCCTAACCTTTCTGGAGGTGTAAGGTGGCGCAGGGACTTATATATAACTTAATATATATATTATTTATATAATTTTACACAACTAAGCTGAGGTCTTCAGCCTATCTGACCTCTGAACGTCTTACAACCCCTGGGGGCTGGAGATCTCGCACGTCGCGAGATCTTGGCTGGCTGGTTGCCGCCGCTCAGTACTCCGGCGCAGGGAGAAGGAAAGCCGAAATCTCGCGATGTCCGAGATTTCGGCTCTTCTCCCTGCGCCGGAGTACTGAGCGGCGGTGGCGACGAGAGCGGCGGTGGCGACGAGAGCGGCAGCGGCCGCAAGGTACATGCTGCTGGATACCTGGGGGCCTTATTAGTCCGGACCGCGGGCCGCAAATGGCCCGCGGGCCGGACTTTGGACATGCCTGCTCTAAACAAACTGCAGATGGGGACAGGGGTTTTCTATAACCAAAAACTCTGTTAAGAGCTACAAATCTCAATGTATCTCAAAATAAGGGAATGCAGGTAGAAACCTCAGTATGAGATTGGACTTTTGCACTTACTGTAAATCTATTTCAGTAAAGCTAAGATATATTTTGAGTTCAAATAAAATGTAGAATATTATATGTAAATATATTTTGTTGTTTTTCCACAAAGAAGTTATTTTTAAAGTCTGTGCTTCTAAATGTAATGTTGTATGTAATTTCTTAAGATTGACTAATAAATATTGCCTTCATTCACTGCTTCTTTATGGACACATTATTGTTCACATTTTATTGTTCTACTGAACTCTGATCTGGATGTGTAATTATTTCATCAGCAATGACAGTGCTGCCAAAAACACATCTGTTTAGGAATAATTGCCCTAAGTGATGTTGAGTTGTCGAATCGCATTTGCTTCATTTCAATGTAAACGTTTCATTGTCAATCTACCATTGTTAGTCAGAAAACTAAATAATTTCTTATTGCTTAACATGCTTGACAATTATTATTATATTTTGACAGTATTCAGTATTTAGGTAGTCTCCCATACTTTTCAAATTTGAAATTGTCACGAAATCTTTTAGAGTTAATCTTCTATAGTTATTTTATTTGTTAGATATTAGCATACATATTACAGAATTGTAAGGGAATTTAAAGTGTAGCCAACACTTTATATAATGAACAAGATTTTGGTGTAATATACAGTGCTTGTTAGGATAAGGCCAAGTTCCAGCTATGGTGTGGCTGCTACAAGATCAAGAAATGTCATAAATGTGGGTAGCAGGGTGGCTCAGTGGTTAGCACTGCAGCCTTGTAGCGCTGGGGTCCTGGACTCAAATGCCACCAAGGACAACATCTGCAAGGAGTTTGTATGTTCTCCCCGTGTTTCTCCGGGTTCTCTGGTTTCCTCCCACATTCTAAAGACATACTGATAGGGAATATAGATTGTGAGCCCCAATGGGGACAGTGATGATAATGTATGTAAAGCGCTGCAGAATATGTTGGCACTGTATAAAAATAAAGATTATTAATATTAAGGCTACAGTGCTGCACTGATCTACAGAATGGCAGAGTATTATGACCTTTCGTTGTTTCCTCCTCTTCTTCCAAGAGCCATAACTTTTTTATTTTTCCATCAATATAGCTGTATAAGAGCTTATTTTTGCAGGATGAGTTATACTTTTGAATAACACCATTCATTCTACCACATATTGTACTGAAAAATGGGGGGAAAAATCCAAGTGTGTTGAAATTGCAAAAAAGTGCAATTTCACATTTTTTTTTATTTTGTTTATTTATCATGTTCACTATATGTTAAAAGAGACCTGGCAATATGCTTCTACAGGCCAGTACAAGTACACAGATACCAAACATGTATAGCTCTTAGTGCACTATTCAACAACCTTCTGCCATTGTTGATTAACAGCACTTGTATGTCTAGTGCAAATGTAGTCTAAGCTGAAAACTTGGCAAACACACATTGATACTATAGGAGTGGAGCGCACACAGTGTTAGTGCAGAAGCTGAACAGGTATGCACACATGCATACATCAGTAAAAAAATGCCCTGGTTAGTCCTTGGCTACAAATTTGACTAAACTTGGCTGACCTGCCTAATGTGTATGAAGGGCTACACACTCATCCCCAATAGATGATGTTGAGGGATAGAAAGCTAACAGTGGACAATACAAATATCTGGTTTTACAACAATTTCAACATTTGGAGTGTAAGGCTATGTGCCCACGATGCAGAAATGCTCCGGATTTTTCCTGAGCGTTTCTGCATCTCACTGGCAGAAAAAACGCATGCGGATTTTACATGCGTTTTTCCTGCCAGGGACATGCGGATGTGAAGCGTTTTTGCATGCATTTCCGCATGCGGGTTGACAAGCGCTTTCCAAGCGATTTTAGCATCACTTGGAAAGTGCTTGACAACTTGGTCACACTATATAAATCCATGCAAATGGCATGGATTTATATAGTGTAACCGAAAGAATTGTAAAAAATAAATATTATACTTACCTTCTGATGGCCCCCGGTGTCCTTATCCGATCCGTCTTGGCTTGCCGGCAGCTCGCGGTGAACTAAAAGGACCTGCCATGACGTCATTTAGTCATGTGATGGGTCACGCGACCGCAGACGTCAGCAGTCGCGTGACTCGTCACATGACTAAATGACGTCATGGCAGGTCCTTTTTAGACCATCGCAAGCTGCGGGCTAGCCAGGACGCATCGCTAAGGACACTGGGGGCCATCAGAAAGTAAGTATAATGTTTATTTTTTATTTTATTCTTTTTTTTACAGGTACTATGGTACCCGGGTCCGGAGGAGAGTCTCCTCTTCTCCAAACCTGGGTACCATCCACACATTGAATCGCATGGTATCCGCATGTACAGATGCAGTGATGCGGATGTCATGCGGTCCAATGCAAGTCAATGGCGGGAAAAGCGCCACGATTCCGCAAAATAATTCGTAGTGCTGCGGATTTTTCCGCAGTGATAATCCGCAGTGGAAATTTCCACAGCATGTGCATAGCACATGCGGATTATCACTGGGGAACATGGCAAACCTTCTACCAAGCATTTTTAAGCATTTCTGCAACAGAATTGCCGCTGCGGAAACGCTTAAAAAACGCATAGTGGGCACACAGCCTAAGGTTTCTCCACTCCTAACCTCTAATCATCATGTTTCTAATGTTACATTATACCTTTATCAGTATACCTGCTGAATTTCAGTGGAAGATCCTTTTGTTCTTCATCAGATAAGCCTTTGCCAGAGAAGTCTTTCTTTTTGTGATTTGGTTTATTTTTGAGACTGCAAAAAGTGTTAATTAAATGTTAATTATTTCATTAAAAATGAAATAAAAATGATTAAATTCATTATGAAGCAATAGTGCTTCTAATGTATTGTGTTTTGATAAATGTTTTTTTAATAACATAAAGCATATTGTATGAGGAAGAATTATTTTATGATAATGATCTCGTAACACGAGTTTAAAATTACAATTCTTTTGGTAGCATTAAAAAACAATATTTATGACTGTTTACATTATTTATATCTTGCTACATGATGTAAGAAATGCAGCAGTGTCTAGCTCAGAGTTAATTGATGTTCTTGCAAGTAATTTCATGTTTATATGATACTTTTACATAGGGAAATTATGTAAGATACACTTAACAAAAAAGCAGTTTTGTCACAATAGTGCGCTTTTGTATATTTGCTTCGGTAGTTTTCTGTGTTTTTGACAATATCAGTCAATCAAGAAAATGATTCTACAGGATCTGTTTTTAGTGGTGATATCTATTGTGTTGGAAAGCTTAGGAGCATTGTCCCAATGGGGTAACTGAGGACATCAAGAGCAAATAACTGATGCCCAAATGAAAAAGATACATTTACCTGTGTAGATGTGCAGTTATTAAATATATAGATCAATACAATAATAAAGTCTAAAAGATTATTTATAAATGAACACAAAAATTCACAAATCTTAGTGCAAAGTGATCTGTGAATTGAGTTATTTTGCTGTAGGTGATTTCTGTTGTGACGGGATCCATCTTTAGGTCAAAACCTTAGCAGTGATAGAGCTTATTGGAACAGACCCCATCTACTATGTGTCATTTATAACATTGGTTTAAAGGGGTTATCCTCAAAAAACATCCTGTGGATAAATGATAAATATCTGAACGCAACTGTAACTCCCACCAATCGTTGGCACAACACCCCAGGTAAGCAGAAGTTCGAATAGAGTGCCGGGCAAGCATGCGTCATGCTGCTCTGTTTGTAGTTTATTGGACAGACAGATAATTATAGTGTTCTGACCCTTAGACATTGAATGGAGTTGTATTTTGGGTACATTCCCGCATGCTCCCTGCTGAGATAATGAAGGGACAATGATTATACCCAGCACTGTGGTCTATCGCAGTTAGGTTTAGTTATCATTTCTGTGGGGAAATATTAAATCCTTTTCATTGATACATTTAAGGTAAAATAAGCTACGTCTCTAGCAACAATAGACTGCAAATCATGTATCAAAAATGCATATTGCATTTTGATTTGGTTGATGCTGCGCCTTTTTTCTTGGGAGGCTTAACCCTGTTCTAGAATGCACTATCTTTCATTATATGATATAAAGATTTTGAATGCAGAATATTTTATGTACATGTTGAACTAGATTTTTAGCCTACAGTACATAAAGCACCCTGAACATGCAATTTTTTTTTGCTTTAAATATTTATTGTGGGATAGCCCCTTTAGGTTACTATAAATGTAATGGAGGAGTAGATTTGATCAATGACAGTATAAATAATATAACCTTTTTACACCACTTTTTAACATGTAGTTCACAGAAAAAAACATGTTAGGGACTTTATGTATACTATCAAAAATGTGGCAATTGATTTATTCTCCATACGCATCTAACTTTGAGTTCCCAAATGACTATAGTCAATAACAACAGACATTCCCAACATTACTGTATAAGAGCATTTTGAAACCAAACTTTTATATAAACTTGCGGACATATTGTAAAACTTTTTTTATAAACCCTATGAATTTGCATACAATATTTGCTGCAGTGGTCATATTTGATGCTCCAAATTACATATAGTAAATCTTTGTAAAAAGACTGTTTAAAGATCATTGTAATTTATCATTTGAAAATGAAAACTGAAATTGTATGAACTGTTGTTTTTCACAGAAAATTAGACAGATGTTCCAGCTGTGATTTCCAGAGCTATGTACTTACAAGTAACAGGAAACCAACAATTAACATGCAATGCATGTGTCAGTTTAATGAATGACTTACTCAACATGTGGCAGTTGGACTGTGATGAAAATCCAGAATAGTAACTGATTTCAAAAGCCTGACATGAACAATCAATGCAAGTATAGATGTGCATGCATACCTGTATATACAGTATATAAATATAATAGCATATACCTGTAGTAGCAGGACAACTATTAAAATGTCATGATGTGAGTGCAGCAGGAAAAAATATATATATCTTTTTGCATATAAAACTAGAAATGTGGCCTCGTTGTTAGAGTTGGGGGAGAGAAGAGAGTGATTACTCCCCATCCATTTTGAGCTGACTTATACACGTGAATACTGTAGTATTTTCCTACAATGCTCCCAATCTTGGGAAGTACAGGCTGCACCAGGCATTATGGAAGCCATCACTACCACCATAATAAATATGTAAAATAAGATTTGTTTTTGTGCTGTCTAGTCCCTCACTATTCTCAGAGGCTATGATGGTGAGGGACAGATATTCAAATGGCTGAAGGCTTACAGTATTTTGTCACTATAACATAAATTGTAAATATGAGCAAATTTACTCAGGTGGAACTTAATTGTACTTGAATTTTACAAAAATCTGCATTTTATAGAATACAGATATTTTGTAATTTGCTCCATTTCAAATCAGCAAAATGGTGGCTAGCTGTGCCCACCACCTTGGGGAATGGTAGAGAGCTGATAAAATGTTAAAGAGAAAAAAAAAAACATACTCACCACACCACTCACATCTACCGACACTCCCACTGTTCCCTGTCCACTGTCTGCTCCTCTGCACCCCACGTCACATCTACAGCTTGATTCGGTATAGACGGCGCATGCTCTGAAGCCAACTAACAGCTGTAAGTCCCAGCATCGAGTGAACAATGGGCTTCAACTTCCGGCCGCAGACCCTCGCAGTAGTCACTGCACATATGTAGTGATTTCTGGGGCCTGCTCACAACCGGAAGCTCCGGTTTACAGTGTACGCCAGGCAAGAGATACAATGCAACAGAGATGTGGAGTACTAGACTGTGAGATAGGACGTTGATCCAGGGAACTAGTCTGATTGCCGTATGCTGAATCATAAAGGAATTTACATATGTATCATGGGTTTTTTGCCTTCCTAGGGATCAACATGTTAGGTCATAGATTGAACTGTTTCAATGATAAAACTGTATAAACTTTATGTAAATGAAATTAATTTACTGTCTGAAGAAAGATTAAATTTCCCATATCATATAACTGCCGTTTGTCTCAAAATTGGACAAATTTATACCTTTTGTTGCATTATTCAAGTGATGATTTTATTCTTCAACCAGTTCAGGACCGCCCACTGTACATAAATGTCGGTGCTGCCTGGGCTCTGTGCAGCGCCGACGTTTAAAAACGGTGTGTGGTCCCGTAGGGGCATGCAAGCGCTGCGGATCTGGTGAAGAGCGATAGCTCTGACATGTGACATTATGGGGACTTGATTGTATCAGGTCCCCATGATGTTAACCCGTTCCTATCTTCTTGATGGCGCGATCCATAGTGATCGCGGCATTTAAAAGATAGTGACAGCCGGTAGTTGGTTATCGGGACCCCCACATACCTTAACAGCGAGGGGATCCCGGTGCTGTGACCTCTGACCTCATCGAGACCTGATTGGCTCAGGTCTCGATGATGTTAGCGTCACACCAGCCAATCAGAGAGATCACTAGGGAAGTTTGTTTTAGCAACAAACTTTCCTGGGCGATCTGCCTGATAAAACACTGTTTCCCCTCAGATCTCAGTGAGAGAGCAGAGGAGAAACAGTGTGACAAGAGCTGTGTCAGCCTTGCCACTGTGACAGTAAAAAAAAAAGAAAGTAAGAGTTAGGCTAAAGTTAGGGTTAGCCTTAGGGTTAGTCAATCATGTCAGTCAGTCCTGTCAGTCAGTCCTGTCAGTCAGTCTTGTCAGTCCAGTCCTGTCAGTCCAGTCCAGTCCGGACAGTCCAGTCTGGTCAGTCCAGTCCAGTCCAGTCTGTCCAGTCCAGTCAGTCCAGTCTGGTCAGTCCAGTCCAGTCCAGTCCGGTCTGTCCAGTCCGGTCAGTCCAGTCCAGTCCGGTCAGTCCAGTCCGGTCAGTCCAGTCGGGTCAGTCCAGTCCAGTCCGGTCAGTCCAGTCCAGTCCGGTCAGTCCAGTTCGGTCAGTCCAGTCCGGTCAGTCCAGTCTGGTCAGTCCAGTCCAGTCCGGTCAGTCCAGTCAAAAAATATAAAAACAAATAAAATGGCCCGTCAGACTTATACCGCAGAGGAGGTGTATGCCCTGCTATGTTCTGACAGTGACGACAGTGCAATCTCAGATGGAGATGTGGATTTTGAGGGCTTTAGTAGCGGCGACACTGAGAGCTCAGAAATGAGCAGTGATTCTGGTCCATCCTCAAGCCCAAGAACCAGTACAACAATAGGGGCAAATACAGCTACTGGAGAAACGACTCCAAATCAGGGAACACTGCCCAGTACAAGCGCTGTCCCTGCTACTAGTGAATTGGCGCATGCCAGTGTACAAAGGGCTTTGCCACTTGATATAGCATTTCCCAGATGGGAGGCTTCGGATTCGGCTGCTCCATTCAGCCCTGATTTCAACGCCATTCCTGGCATAAATGTGGAGGTGGGAGATTTTAGACCAATTCATTTTTTGAATTTGTTTTTTACAGACAGCTTGCTAGAGCATATTGTCGTGCAAACAAATTTATACGCGTCCCAATTCATAAGCCAGAATCCCCGATCTTACTATGCTAGGGCAAATTTATGGACACCAACTAATGTCCCGGAAATAAAAAAATTTTTAGGACTTACATTTGCCATGGGGCTTGTTAAAAAACCGAGCATTCAATCCTATTGGTCCAACCACCCTGTTCAAGCCACCCCTATGTTTTCAGTCGTTCTTCCTAGGACCCGTTATGAAATGCTCATGAGGTTTTGGCATTTTAATGACAATAGTCAATGCCTGCCCAGAAATGCCCCAGAACATGACAGGTTATATAAAATTAGACCCATCATTGAAAATTTGTCAGAAAAATTCTTAAGGCTCTACACCCCAATACAAAATATTTCTATAGATGAGTCCCTTGTGAAATTCAAAGGAAGACTGCACCTCAAGCAATTTATCCCTTCTAAAAGGGCAAAGTTTGGAATAAAGCTCTATAAAATGTGCGAAAGTTCAACCAGATACACATCCGCTTTTCGCATATATGAGGGGAAAGATAGCCAACTAAACCCACCAGGATGCCCTACTTATCTGGGGACATCTGGAAAAATTGTTTGGGAGCTGATAAGTCCATTTTTTCAAAAAGGCTACAATCTATATGTGGACAATTATTACGCCAGCATACCCCTATTTAAAAGTCTGGTTGAACACAACATCGGAGCTTGTGGGACCATTTGTAAAAACCGTCAAGGGTTTCCACAACCATTGGTCAACCAAAAGTTCCAAAAGGGGCAGTCAGGGGCTGTACGCAACTGAGAGCTGCTTGTCCTGAAGTATAGGGATATTTTTGTCCTCAGCTCGATCCACACAGATGCCACAAGGGCCACTGTAGAACTAGGATCCACTACTCCGAAGCAAAAACCTGTATCAGTCATTGACTACTACAAACACATGGGGGTGTGGACCTTGCAGACCAGGTTCTACAGCCATACCAGGTATCAAGAAAGTCCTATACCTGGTATAAAAAGTTGGTTATTTATTTGTTTCAGGTGGCCACATACAATTCTTTGTGTTGTACAAAAAAGTAGGAAATTCAGATCCTTTTCTTGATTATCAAGAAAAAGTAATTGAAAATCTTGTTTTTGAAAGTGTTAGCCCCGCTCATCCATTAGAATCTGAGGATGTGAAAAGACTCACTGAGCGACATTTTATTGCACTTATTCCAGCAATGGAAACAAGAAGGAACCCCCAGAAAAGATGTCGTGTATGTACTAAGAGAGGAATGAGGCGTGATACCCCCTACTATTGCCCACAATGCCCATCATTGCCAGCCTTATGCGTCACTGACTGCTTTAAAATCTTCCACACAGAACCACGTTTTTAAACTGTAAAAATGTATCCCATTTTGTCATTCAAACATTTGGTTCATTTAGTGAATGACACATTCGAGTAGAGCTCACTTAATTTCCAGGGGTCGGGTGGGGTTCTCCAGAATCTAAACCTTCCATTGCGTGCTTGTTTCTGGAAATCATCCATTGAGTTAAAATGGTCACTAAACCCATAGATGAATTCCCATAGGTGTGTCATTTCCAAAATGGGGTCACTTCAGGGGGGATTCTTTAGTTCTGGTACTTAGCAGCTCTGAAAAGTGCCAGAACAGCAGAATCCCCCCTGAAGTGACCCCATTTTGGAAATGACACCTCTCTGGGAATTCATCTATGGGTTTAATGACCATTTACCTATCTACTTATTTTCCCACCATTAGATTAATTTATACAGAGGAGTAGATTGTAAAATTTGGTCACTTTTGGGGGTTTCCTGGGGGTTCAAGGTGCTCACCACACATCTAGATAAGTTCCTTGAGGGGTCTAGTTTCCAAAATGGGGTCACTTGTTGGGTGTTTCCTCCCTCTGTTTAGGCACCTCAGGGCTGTCCAAATGCAACATGGCGTCAGCTATCGATTCCAGCCAAATTTCCATTCCAAAAGTCAAATAGCGCTCCTTACCTTCCGAGCCATGCCGTGCGCCCAAACAGTGGTTTTGCACCACACATGGGGTATCAGCGTGCTCAGGAGAAATTGCACAACACATTTTGGGGTCCATTTTTTCTGGATGCCCTTGTGAAAATTAAAAATTTGAGGCTAAAGTAGCAGTTTTGTGTTAAAAATGTGTTTTTTTGCTTTCACACTTCAACATTATAAAATTCTGTGAAGCCGCTGGGGGTTCAAGGTGCTCATCACACATCTAGATAAGTTCCTTGAGGGGTCTAGTTTCCAAAATGGGGTCACTTGTTGGGGGTTTCCTCTGTTTAGGCATCTCAGGGGCTGTCCAAATGCAACATGGCGTCTGCTATCGATTCCAGCCAAATTTCCATTCCAAAAATCAAATGGCGCTCCTTACCTTCCAAGCCATGCCGTGCGCCCAAACAGTGGTTTTGCACCACATATGGGGTATCAGCGTGCTCAGGAGAAATTGCACAACACATTTTGGGGTCCATTTTTTCTGGCTGCCCATGTGAAAATTAAAAATTTGAGGCTAAAGTAGCAGTTTTGTGTTAAAAATGTGCTTTTTTATTTTCACACTTCAACATTATAAAATTCTGTGAAGCCGCTGGGGGTTCAAGGTGCTCATCACACATCTAGATAAGTTCCTTGAGGGGTCTAGTTTCCAAAATGGGGTCACTTGTTGAGTGTTACCTCTGTTTAGGCACCTCAGGGGCTCTCCAAATGCAACATGGCATCCGCTATCGATTCCAGCCAAATTTCCATTCCAAAAGTCAAAAGGCGCTCCTTACTTTCCGAGCCATGCCGTGCGCCCAAACAGTGGTTTTGCACCACATATGGGGTATCAGCGTGCTCAGGAGAAATTGAAAAACACATTTTGTGGTCCATTTTTTCCTGTTACCCTTGCGAAAATTAAAAAATATTGTGTCTAAGGTAATTTTTGGAGAAAAATGTTAAATGTTCATTGTTTTCTTCCACATTCCAAAAATTCCCGTGAAGCACCTGAAGGGTTAATAAACTTCTTGAATGTGGTTTTGAGCACCTTGAGGGGTGCAGTTTTTAGAATGGTATCACTTTTGTGTATTTTCTGTCATAAAGGCCCCTCAAAGTCACTTCAAATAAGATGTGGTCCCTAAAAAAATGTTTTTGTAAATTTTGTTGTAAAAATGAGAAATCGCTGGTCAACTTTTAACCCTTATAGCTTCTTAACAAAAAAAAATTTTGGTTCCAAAATTGTGCTGATGTGAAGTAGACATGTTGGAAATGTTATTTATTAACTATTTTGTGTGACATATCTCTCTGATTTAAGGGCATGAAAATTCAAAGTTTGAAAGTTGCAAAATTTTCATAATTTTCGCCAAATTTCTGATTTTTTCACAAATAAACGCAAGTGATATTGAAGAAATTTTACCATTATCATGAAGTACAATATGTCACGAAAAAACAATCTCAGAATCAGAGGAATCCGTTGAAGCGTTCCAGAGTAATTACTTGATAAAATGACAGTGGTCAGAATTTAAAAAATTGGCCTGGTCACGAAGGCAAAAACAGGCTCTGGTGCGAAATGGTTAAATACATAATACTGTAGGAACTGGGAACTCATGTTTACCTAAGGCTGTTTTGGTCTTCCTTTGTGTTTACGTGCTGTTTTGCAATATAGGGTTTTCAATCATTTCTGGATATAACGCTCAAAACAGAAAAAATGTAATATATATATATATATATATATATATATATATATATATATAAAACTTCATTTTTAAACAAATCGCATAATAAAACACTTTAAAAGAAATGTACAATCTAGTTTTTTTTTTACTAATTAAATTAAGTTACTAACAATTTATTTTGTATTCTAATTGCAGCTTTTTAAATTACATTTCTGTACAAGATTATGAGGACAGCTATCTCGTTTCTCTGTTAACAGCATTCAGAGATAAGCTTTACAACAGCGACATAGACCATAAAAAACAATAGACTGGCAATAACTCATTGACTTCAATAAGAGCCTGTCCTAGATTACTGTACAGGGAGCGGAAATAGGTGACCTGTGACTATCACATATTGTAAATATTTTGTATTTTGTTACTTTTTTTATCAGCTATTTAGTAGAGATTTTACTTTTCATTGTATTCCTGTCAGTGTTGATACTCAGGATATAGAGGTGATTGGTTGGTGAAAGCTGCATTGTGTTATTTATTAACATGCTTCAAAAATTGACGTAGCTCATCTGCAGCTAATTTTATTCTATGTAATATATAGTTAAAGGTTAAAGATGCACATTAACATTCATTACAACACATTGTGCAAGATCTCAGTGGTTCAGCTTGGAACAGCAGATGCTGAGTTTTAACATCAGCCCTGTTCTGTAGGTATTCAAAGAAGTGCTGAGTAGTAAGTACAGCTTTTAGACAGAGGAGGATGAGATGTTCTTATATAGAGGTTTTTTTTGGATAACTCCCCTTCTATTATACTATTATAGCTATGCTATATAGGCAAGAAAGTATGTGCGTTGCTTCTATAGACTCACATTCAGTAACTTCGGAAAAAACATTTGATAGGGAAATTCAACAGCTACACTCCCTTGTATAAAAATTAATCTTAAAATGATTATGTCAATCTGTGTAAGTAAGTTATGAGTCAGCTTGGATAACCTATATTTAGAATAAAAAGAATAAGTATTGTATTGGCTAGATTGTCTGGAAATGTCATGGTAGGATTTTTCTTTATGACACCATATATAAAGAAAAATTTAATTTCTTGTCTTGGCAAGCAGTTATAGTTGGTTTACATATAAATTTGACTATATATAGATCTATATATATAGATCTATATATATATATATATATATATATAGATATATATATATTGTAATGCAGCGGCTTGCTGCTTTGCTAAAATGTCCAGGGGGTGTGTTCTGGCTGAACATTTACCTCCCCCTCAGGTGACTGATCACATGACTGTGACATCATCACAGGTCCTGTGTGCACAGAAGGATATATAAATCCTGGTGGTTTAGAAACAGAGAGAAAGAGGCCTGGTCCCTGTGTGTGACTCCACTAGCCTGGAAGGCAGCGGCTGGATCCCCATGCTTGAGATACCAGTAGCCTTGGAAGGCACGTGGCGTGGAGACTACGTCTGGGAAGCCTTAAAGCCACAGCTGTGGCAGAACTGAGCTGATAGAAGCAGCTGAGACCCGGAAGAGGTAAATCGGCGCAATAAGTGAATATTGTTGCTGTACCTTGCTGAAGTCTGTATTTGAAGCCAAGCGGGCATAGCTGCCACTGAAAAGGCTCTAGGATACATGTGTAACATTCCTGCGAGCCACTGAGATGAACTATGTTATGTGCGGTTTATGTGGTGTAATAAACTGCTGGACTACATATTACCGGAAAGCGTTGTATGTGTGCTTTAATTGACCCGGTGAAGCGAGTACCTCCAGCGTGATGAATAGCGCTACCTTACAATATATATATATAGATATATATATATATATCTATATATATATATATATATATATGTATATATATATACACATATAGTGGAGAAAATAAGTATTTGATACACTGCCGATTGTGCAAGTTTTCTCACCTACAAAGAATGGAGAGGTCTGTAATTTTTATCGTAGGTACACTTCAACTGTGAGAGACGGAATGTAAACAAAATAAATCCAGAATAACCACACTGTATGATTTTTACATAATTAATTTGCATTTTATTGCATGAAATAAATATTTGATACAATAGAAAAACAGAACTTAATATTTGGTACTGAAACCTTTGTTTGCAATTACAGAAGTCAGACGTTTCCTGTAGTTCTTGACCAAGTTTGCACACATTGCAGAAGGGATTTTGTCCCCCTCTAGGCCACTCCAGGACGTTGAAATGCTTCTTACAGAGCCACTCCTTAGATGCTTTGGCTGTGTGTTCCGGGTCATTGTCATGCTGGAAGACACAGCCATGACCAATCTTCAATGCTCTGTGAGGCAGTGAGGGGAATTATGTTCGAGGGACAGTGTGTATCCCCTAGGATGTGCATAGAAGCATATTGAATCCGCTGGAGTGCATTGCAATCACAGACACAGCTGTGATTGGAGTGCAAAATAAAAGTAAGTTTGGACTTGGTCAAGCTATTTGACCAAGACGGATTTAAGAAAACCCGGCATGTGCTGTTATTTTTGGAGTGAACTACAGGTGGCAGTGGGGCAATTCACTCCCTCCAGCTGGGTCTTACAAGTGGCTCATGGCCACAGATTCCATTTAAAAACCTGCAGCAAAGGTTTGGGTGTGTCAGTGTTGGGATTGCTAGCAGCAGAGTAGGAGGCTCTGCAAGCTTGTGTGAAGCTGAACACAGGCCTGTGAAGGCAACGGACTGACTCACCCACAAGTGATATGGCGGAGGATATACTGGAAGACCCCGCTGCGATCCAGAGGATAAAGCTGCCTGTAATTGTGTGAGTTTTGGAAATAAAAACTTTAAGTTGGACACTCTTGGGTCACTGCCTGTTAAATTCCACTGTGTCAATACCGCCGCACTACAACATGGTGGAGAATGGCAGTGTGAACTGAGGCATACCCCAAAAGCTCCATGATCAAGCCTGCAAAGCTACAGCTCAGGCCCGCTGACAACATGGAGGAGTTACTAAAGCAGCTAGTACTCACCCAGCAGCAGCAACAGCAGCTGCAATGGCAGCACAATCAGCAACAGTAGCTGCAACAGCAGCACAAGCAGCAGCAGCTATTGTATCAACAGCAGCAGAAGAGTAACAAACTGATTTTGCAGCAGATTGTGTCCCTGCGAGAGATGCCACCAACACCAACCCTGATTCATTCTGAGGCCGGGGACAAAGTCAGGTCAGCACTGAGGAAGATGAGTCCTGAAGACAACATGGAAGCTTTCCTCATGGTGTTTGAGTGCACAGCAGAGTGAGAGAGCTTGCCAATCGCTCAGTGGGCTGAGATGATGGCCCCGTTCCTGATGGGAGATGCCCAGAAGGCATACTTTGACCTCACCCAGGAGGATGCCCTGAACTACTGGAACCTGAAAGGTGAGATCCTTGCCCGACTCGGGGTTAACACTTATGTGCGGGCAAGAAGTGTGTACTAGTGGTCCTTTGCGGAGTCCCAACCCTCTAGGTCTCAGGCATATGACTTATTACAGTTGGTCAAAAAGTGGCTTCAGCCTGAGCCCAGCCAAAATGGTAGAAAGGGTAGTGGTTGACAAACACAGCCATACAGCATTGGGTGGGGCAAGGTGACCTGGATAACCTGGACCAGGCGGTTAGCCTGATCTAGCGATATGCAGCCACCCAGGACTTTGTACGGGACTCTTCCCCACTGTGGGTAGCACACTGGCCCCTGCAAGCCCAGGAGCCTGGAAGGGGGTCACGTCCTTCTGCTGGGGACAGTTGGAACCAAGCCCATAGTGAGGGAGGCAAGAGACCAGTTTACCCTAAATCAGTCTCAAGCACTGGAGGTGCCACCGCTATTAGGTGCTGTACATGTGGCTGCCAACTGCCCCGTGACTGCTGAACCCATGGACTGCGGGTTTACATGCTGGGTGTCTATGTATGCTCGCACCGTCTACACCACGGACCCCGTCGGTCCAGCGGCTGAACCTAATCTGTGTCAGGTGCGTGTCAATGGACATCGAGCAGAGGCTCTATTGGACTCAGGTAGCCTAGTGAACCTCATCCATGGGTCATTGATCTCTGGGTTAGAACCCACTGGGGGTAAAGTCAGGGTTGTTTGCATACATGGTGAACTCTGTGAATATACGACAGTGGAGCTTACCTTTCCACTCCATGTGGAGAGGTTAAACATGTGGTGGGAGTGGTAAAGACTAGTGTTGAGCCACCCCCGTAGTGTTCGAGTTCGGTTCGGTTCGTCGAACACCCGTGTGTTCGCCGAACTGTTCGTCGAACTGTTCGTCGAACACCTTCGAACACCGTTAAAACCAATGGCAGGCAAACAAAAACACATAGAAACACATAGAAAACACCTTCAAAGGTGTCCAAAAGCTGACAAACTGCTCAGAAGACACAACTAACACATGGAAAAGTGACAAGTACATATAGTCATGCGAAAAGAAAAGAGGTGGAGGAGTAAAAGGAGGGGGAGACACAGATATAGGCATGTCATGCCCTTCTAAAATCCAAAAAGTGAGAAGCCGAGACGGCCAGTCCGCTCCTGCCCGTGCCACCTCCGTGTCGCCGGGTTTGTGCCAGAGCCGCGGTGAACCCAGACGGCCAGCCCCCCTCTCCCAATACTGGTGCCTGTCCGCTGGTGGGTCGAGAGAGCCCCCCTGTGGTGGAGGCAGCTCTAAGCTTTTTAATTTAAATTGTCCCTCTAATTTGAATGAATACACTTTAAATCCATTTACAAGGATCTATTGGAGGGCAAGTCTCATGCCAGCAGCCGCGTAATTCCAGCTCCAGCAGCGTCCACTAAAGCTGCTGCAGTTAAAAAGCTTTTATAAGGATCGAGCTCGGCTGTCCACCGCAAGGCATCCTAGTGCCAGTCCCAGCCCCTATGCCTTGGGGTGCCTCCTGATGCTCTTCACTAAGTATCCCGTGGTCCCGAAGCATTTCCTTTGAAAAAATTAAGTGTCCAAACTACAGGTGGTGTAGCTTGCTTAACAGCCGGGATAATCCGCTGACTAGCAGACACTGCTACTAGGCACAAAGTATTTCCTGGGCTAGATGCAGTTAAAAATTTGTAAGTAGATACTCTCGTTGGATGCTGAGAAAGCATTCCATAGAGTCTCCTGGCACGCCATATATGATTCTCTTAAAAAGCTTGGGGTAGGGGTCTAGGGGACCCTTTTATAGCCAAAATCACGGCCCTGTATCACAATATGTCACCTAGGCTGAAGATAAATGGAACTGTAGCACCGAGGGCTCGGTTGCTACAGACGTATTGCACCTCACCCAGAGGTGTCATATCTCACTCTCAGATAAGGATGGAGTGTGGATCAGGACCCGACACCTGCATGCATTACACCACATTGCCGTGGGGCAGGGCGACCAATATGCCCCTGAGATGGGCACGACAGTCCCTGTCCCTGGCTGGAGTGGGGGGAGGGAACACTGAGGAAGGGGAACCCTGCAGTGCAGGAGCAGGGAGGAAGCAGTTCCTGGGTGCATTGAGAAGGGAGTATAAAAGGTGGGCACCATCTTAGTTCAGCGCAGAGAAGTCTGAGCAGAAGTGGCAGGGAGCAGGGGCTCTGCATGAGCTCTGCTCTGGAGGCGGGCCTAGTAACAGAGGCCCAGGCCTGCAAGAGGGAGAAGGAAGGAAGAGGAGCGGAGAAAGCTCAAGGAACGACGAGGAATGAAGGGATCCCAGGGGTGCGGACGGGCGAGTCGCCACCGCACGCCCGAATCCACCTGCGTGGAGGGGTCAGGCCAAAGGGGGAGACCGGTCCCCGAACTAGTGGAGGCAGGAAACGACCCTCAGCTAGAAACCGGAGGCTCTGACATTTTATGTGGCGCAGCCCCTTGCTCCACCCGCTAGGAAGGCACCACATAGGGTCAGGGAAACTGGCGCCAAGTTTACCAAGAGGAGGCCCGAGGCAGCCGGACAGAAGTGTTGGTAAGAAAGGCCAGACAAAGGACACACAAAGGGGGTCCTGTGAAGCGCTCCAAAGTTATCTGGGAGTTGTCTGAGCCCCTCACCTGGTGAGCACAGTACGACGTGGGCAGCCGTTACCTGCAGACGTGGTCTGGATAATAAGAACTGTGAGTAAAGGCCCTGAACTGCATCACTGACTCCGTGTCGTTACTGCTGCTGCCCTGCACCATCACCCCCATCCTCCGCATACACTGCCCTGAGGCTATACTCCTCCCGTGGGGAGTTATGCTACGCTCTGCTGCACCCACAACACCAGCCTTAGCGGTCTGCCCTGTAGCGGCGGTTCACTCTGACCGCAATCCACGGGTGGCGTAGTCGGACATTTAAACATCAAAACCACATAAATAGTTCCGCCACTGGTTTGACCGCCCTGAGCCACGGAACCGGATCGCCGCCACGAAGACTACAACCACCAGCATCCACCAAAAAGGGTCCGGCTCCGGGTGTCCCAAGGCCCAGGGGGTGCGTCAGAACATTTTCATCACCTTTCACAATCACCAATGGGACAAGGCAGGGATGTCCTCTGTCCCCTCTCTTATACATCCTAGTGACGGAGCACCTGCTCTCATCAATTCGCCATAACCCCAATATTAGGTGGATTGAGGTGGGAGGCACTGAGTACAAGTGCTCTCTATTTGCTGATGATGTCCTAGTATATATCACTCAATCACATATATCCATCCCTGCTGTTATGGCTGAAATAGATCACTTTGTTACATGGTAAAATTTTAAAATCAATGCAGCGAAGTCTGAGGCCCTCGATGTCTCCCTCCCTAAATCCATATAGGATTCCATCCAGTCCAACTTTCCCTTTGCCTGGCCCTCACAGGGTATCAAATACTTAGGAATTCCTATTCATAGAGACCTCTCCCATCTATGTTATCTTAATTTTGGGCCCTTTATTGAACAATTCCATACAGACCACGGTTGGCAAGTTGGAACTGTGAGATTCACTACGTGCACCACTGGTATTTTGTGGAAAAGCACATGTAAGATTCTGCAACAGTCTCTGCTGATACTCCTGCATGCGTGCATCCCTTTCTATGGCAGGAATAATTTCTGCAAATTTACTTTTGTACCGGGGATCTAACAGTGTGGCAACCCAGTAGTCAGGATTATTTCTAATTCTCACAATTCGAGGGTCATGTTGCAGGTAGTGCAGCAAGAAGGCACTCATGTGTGTTGCGCATCCAGGAGCACCAAGTCCCTGTTGTGTTGGTGGCGAGGTAACAATCATGCTTCCTTCCTCTGTCCTCTCCCCTGAACCTCGCACAACAGAAATGTGATCAAGGTCTCCCTCATCTGATGAATCTTCCATCAGTTCGTCCTCCACTTCTTCCTGGGCTCCTGCACCTTCCTCACTAGTTTGGCTGCTACCATGCGCCCTGGTAAAATCATCTCCCCCACCCTCACATGCCTGCCGCCCTGGTGCTGCCGACCGTCTGGACCTTGCAGATGTTAGCCCTTCAGCATACAACTCCTCCTCCTCTACTTCCTCCACCTCCTCTTGTGCCACCACCTGACTCCGAATTCTGTTTAACATGTGCTCCAGCATGTAAATCACCGGAATAGTCATGCTGATAATGGCATCGTCAGCACTAAACATCTTCGTCGCCATTTCAAAACTGTGCAGAAGGGTGCATAGGTCCCTGATCTGAGACCACTCCTCCAGCGTGATTTGCCCCACCTCTGAATCTCGTTGGCCCAGGCTATACGTCAGAACGTATTGCACCAGGGCTTGTCGGTGCTGCCACAGTCGCTGCAACATGTGCAGAGTTGAATTCCACCGGGTAGGCACATCGCATTTTAGCCGGTGAAGTGGCAGGCCCAACGACTTCTGTAGAGATGTAAGTCGCTGAGCTGCGGGATGCGAACGGCGGAAGTGAGCACACAGCGACCGTGCCCTCTGCAGAAGGCCATCTAGTCTGGGATAGTGGGCTAAAAATTGCTGGACAACCAGGTTCAACACGTGAGCCATGCAAGGCACGTGTGTGACATTGCCCCGGCGAAGGACCGCACCCAGGTTTGCAGCATTGTCGCACACGGCCTTCCCTGGTTTCAGGTCCAGTTGAGACAACCATTCATGAAATTGGTTCTTCAGAGCTGACCACAACTCCTCAGCTGTGTGACTCACATTTCCCAGACATTTCAATGTAAAAACCGCCTGATGACGTTGAGCCCTACTGCCAGCATAGTAAGGAGGTGTGCAGGATCCCTTCTGCGCAGTTAGAAAGCTTGTGGCATGACCAGACAGGCTTTGGGTGCAGGTGGAAGACCGAGAGGAGGTTGAGGAGGCAGAAGCAGTGGAGGAAAAATGACATAAAGAGGATTGACGCACAACTCGTGGGGACGGCAAGACTTGGACAGCAGCCCCTTGTCCTGCTGTCACCATAGTTACCCAGTGCCCAGTCAGCGACATGTAACGCCCCTGTCCATGCCTACTCGTCCAAGTGTCTGTGGTGAAATGCACCCTGTCACACACAGAGTTTCTCAAAGAAGCGGTGATGTTGTGTGCGACATGCTGGTGGAGCGCAGGCACACCTTTCTTTGAGAAGTAGTGCCGACTGGGCATCTGGTACTGGGGCACTGCGACGGACATAAGGTCTCGAAAATCCTCTGTGTCCACCAGGCGGAAAGGCAGCATTTCTGTAGCCAAGAGCTTGCAGATGGTGAAATTCAACCTCTTAGCTTTCTCATGGCTAGGAGGAAATGGTCTTTTACTTGTCCACATCTGAGGGACCGAGGGCTGGCTATTGTGCTTAGACGGGGTTGATAAGGGTGTCCCCGGCAAACTGCCGGTCTGTGAGGAAGATGCAGGCGGACATGTTAGGTTGCCTTGATCCAATGGTGGTGCTATCGATGTCGGACAGCGCTCAACACCAGCTGGTGTTACCACCTCCAAAGAAAATGATGACCTGCCAATCACGCTGGCTGTTGCGGGTAAAGAGGTGGCAGGTCTACGCCCCAAAACAGGTGTGACTGCTGTCCCCCCAGTCACAGAGGATGAAGAGGCCGCGGATGCACAAGATATGGCAGACGGTGGTTGGCCCGGCCGGCTAGACCGCATTGTAGCACACTGAGCTTCCCACTGCAACTTATGCTTCATGTCCATGTGCCGGTTCATGCATGAAGTACTCAAACTATGTATTTTTTGGCCTCTACTTAGCTTTTGCTGACAAATGTTACAGATAACACGAGTTGGGTCATCTTTATCGATCTGAAAAAATGCCCAGGCTATGCAAGGCTTAGCACCCATGCGACCTGAAGAGCCACCACGACTTGTGGTGAGAGGCAGAGTTGTGTTTGAGGATGCAGTTGTTGACGTGCTTCCAGTACTACGGCTCTGTCCAGGAAGGCGCAACCTGACCTCGTCGTCACTAGCATCTTCCTCCACCTCCTCTGCTGACCTCATCTCTTGGCTGACTGTGGGTTGACAGTAAGTGGGATCTCCGACCTCATCATCATCACCCTGTGCGTTATCACACCCGTCGTCCTCAGAGCCAACCTGTTCCTGCCCTGACAAAAAACTAAACTTGTCGCTCCAATCAGGTATTTGAGTCTTATCATCGTCTTCCTCATTGTCTCCACCAACAGGAGTTACAGTTTGGGAATGAGGGTCTACATTATGGTCAGAACCTTCTGCGTCTGGTCCTGGATCCGACTCATAAAGATTCTGGGCATCAGTGCAGATCATTTCCTCGTCTGGATTCACAGAAGCGTTGGAGTCGACCTCTGATTCCCAGGCTATAGTATGAGTAAACAGCTCTGCAGACTCAACCATCTGTTCTACCTCATACTCAGACGGGCAGCTGGAGATTTGGGAGCTGTGAGGAAGCAAGTGCGATTTGGGTGACACCTTTGAGGACTGGAGTATTTGTGATGTTGAAGTTGATGTGGAGGAGAGCCCACTTAAAGGAGCACTTGATATCCGTTGAAGCACCTGCTGTTTTTGTGCCTCATCTGGAATTTGTAGCGATTGGCGTGGCCGTAAGAAAGGGATCTTATCACATTGTCCGCTAAAAGAAGTAGACATTTTAGTTTGGCTGGAAGATGGTCTTTCTTCTGCACCTACCCCACGGACACAACCTTTTTTCCCCTTCCCAACACGCCTATTCCCCTTTCCACTAGCAGCAGGCCTTTTTCCACTCATTTTGGTGGTTAACTAATTCACAACTCTGGAGTTGTTTGCACAAAAAAACAATGGATGGTAACCGAGCAGAGCTGAGTGGCCAAACTGTGGTATTAGGCCAAAACTATTGGCTGGGTTAGATGGAGAAAAAAATTATTTTTAATTTGCAACCTGATGGAGGTCAGTATAGATGGACTAATAGACCAAGTCCCACACACCGCTAGAAGCCCAATTATTTTTTCAGAGCTAGATGCAGAAATTTTTTTTATTCAATTTGCAACCTGATGGAGGTCAGTATAGATGGACTAATAGACCAAGTCCCACACACTGCTAGAAGCCCAAATATTTTTTCAGAGCTAGATGCAGAAAAAAATTATTTTTAATTTGCAACCTGATGGAGGTCAGTATAGATGGACTAATAGACCAAGTCCCACACACCGCTAGAAGCCCAAATATTTTTTCAGAGCTAGATGCAGAAAAAAATTATTTTTAATTTGCAACCTGATGGAGGTCAGTATAGATGGACTAATAGACCAAGTCCCACACACCGCTAGAAGCCCAAATATTTTTTCAGAGCTAGATGCAGAAAAAAATTATATTCAATTTGCAACCTGCTGGAGGTCAGTATAGAAGGACTAATAGATCAAGTCCCACACACTGCTAGAAGCCCAAATATTTTTTCAGAGCTAAATGAAGAAAAAAATTATTTTTAATTTGCAAACTGATGGAGGTCAGTATAGATGGACTAATAGACCAAGTCCCACACACTGCTAGAAGCCCAAATATTTTTTCAGAGCTAGATGCAGAAAAAAATTATTTTTAATTTGCAACCTGATGGAGGTCAGTATAGATGGACTAATAGACCAAGTCCCACACACTGCTAGAAGCCCAAATATTTTTTCAGAGCTAGATGCAGAAAAAAATTATTTTTAATTTGCAACCTG
The DNA here is from genome assembly GCF_046119375.1 of Phyllobates terribilis. Taxonomy (NCBI): domain Eukaryota; kingdom Metazoa; phylum Chordata; class Amphibia; order Anura; family Dendrobatidae; genus Phyllobates; species Phyllobates terribilis. Next base: position 365,316,781 of record NW_027362762.1, on the reverse strand, counting down.
ATGGAGGTCAGTATAGATGGACTAATAGACCAAGTCCCACACACCGCTAGAAGCCCAAATATTTTTTCAGAGCTAGATGCAGAAAAAAATTATATTCAATTTGCAACCTTCTGGACGTCAGTATAGAAGGACTAATAGAACAAGTCCCACACACTGCTAGAAGCCCAAATATTTTTTCAGAGCTAAATGAAGAAAAAAATTATTTTTAATTTGCAACCTGATGGAGGTCAGTATAGATGGACTAATAGACCAAGTCCCACACACTGCTAGAAGCCCAAATATTTTTTCAGAGCTAGATGCAGAAAAAAATTATTTTTAATTTGCAACCTGATGGAGGTCAGTATAGATGGACTAATAGACCAAGTCCCACACACCGCTAGAAGCCCAAATATTTTTTCAGAGCTAGATGCAGAAAAAAATTATATTCAATTTGCAACCTGCTGGAGGTCAGTATAGAAGGACTAATAGAACAAGTCCCACACACTGCTAGAAGCCCAAATATTTTTTCAGAGCTAAATGAAGAAAAAAATTATTTTTAATTTGCAACCTGATGGAGGTCAGTATAGATGGACTAATAGACCAAGTCCCACACACTGCTAGAAGCCCAAATATTTTTTCAGAGCTAGATGCAGAAAAAAATTATATTCAGTTTGCAACCTGATGGAGGTCAGTATAGATGGACTAATAGAATGATGCTATGCCCAAAAGATTTTACTTCACTAGGTGCAGTAAAAAAATTGGTATTCTATACACAGGTGGTATATCTTGCAACACAGATAGGCTACTCCACTGACTAACACACTCTGCAATAGGCCAAAAAGGATTAGCTTTGCTAGATTCAGCCAAATGCTGTGAAAAAAACTTGCACAGCACTGGCACAGACCTGCCTGGCAAAAACTGATAGGAACTGATGTAACCTAGTCCTGAAAAGGACTCCAATTACAATTAGTCTTTACTCCCACAATCTATCTATTTAAGAGCACAGACCTGCCTGATAAAAGTCGTAGGAAATGCTGTAACCTAGTCCTTAAAAGGACTGCAATCACAACTATTCCCTACTCCCAAGCTATCTGTATATTTGTGCGAAAATTGGCTTGAAATTAACAAGGTATAGTGCACACAGCAACAGCGGTGCCGTCTAACACGCAGCTGCAGCAGTGAGAAAATGGTGGCGACGGGGAAAATGGCTTGGTCTTATAGGGAAAGGACATGTGACATACACTGCCAATCACACATGCCCTTACTTGTGTGAAAAAAAGCACTTCGCTCCGTGTGTGCGCTGCTGATAGGCTGACAGATTGCACCTCCCCACTGCAAATGCGGGAAAGAGAATAAAAATGGAGATCTTCATTGTTCCTGCAGAGATCCATCCCCTGCCCCTCCCCCCGCCCCGCTGTACACTCAAACTGCGTATTAACATTAATTTTCATCATTACTGAGAAAAAATCCAGTTATGATTTTGGTGCACGAACAGTTATCGAACATAACCTCGAACAGCCGAATTTTTCTCAAATTGTTCGTGTTCGCCGACCGGCTCGAACACCGCCCAAAACAGCTCGAATTTGAGATTGGCGAACAGTTCGAGTAGAACAACGCTCATCTCTAGTAAAGACTTCCTTACGGGACTGTGCTGGGACTGTACTGGGAAGAGATTTACCCCTGTTTGGGTCCTTGAGGGAGAGTAGGATTAACCCTCCCAGAATACAGATGAGTCCAGGTGCGGAACCCGAATATCTTGAGTCAGGGATACCTGCCGTAGGGGTCACCAACCTAGGGACAGAGTGTAACCCCGATAGGTTTCCCGTAGAGGTATTGGCAGGAGAGGTTGAGGAGCCCCCATCGGTCCCAGAGCTGGAAGTGTCCCCTGATACATTTGGGACAGCTCAGCTCCAGGATCCCATTATAGCCCGGGCACGAGAAAAGGTGGTAGAAATAAATGGGGTGCCTCAGCAACTGGGTGCAGAGGGAGTTTTCCCATGCATGGCTGTCAACCAGGATTTATCATATAGAGTTGATAAAATCCTGGATGAGGTCGTGGAACAGCTAGTAGTACCTCAGTCATACTGTCGGGTGGTATTTGAGATGACCCACATATACCTGCTGGGTGGACACCTAGGGGTGAAAAGAAAACAAGAATGTATTTTGCAGCAGTTGTTTTGGCCTGGGATTTATGCCGAGGTACAGAAGTTTTGTGAGCCATGTCCCGAGTGTCAACTTACCACACTCACTGCAAATTTACAGAGTCCATTGGTACCTCTCCCCATTATAGAGTTACAGTTGTGCTCAAAAGTTTACATACCACGGCAGAATTTTTTCTTTCTTGCTCTTGTTGCAGAGAATATGAATGATAACAAAAAAACTTTTTTCCACTCATGGTTATTGGTTGGGTGAAGCCATTTATTGGCAAACCACTGTGTTTTCTCTTTTTAAATCTTAATGACAACCGAAAACATCCAAATGACCCTGATCAAAAGTTCACATACCCTAGTTCTTAATACCGTGTATTGCCCCCTCTAACATCAATGACAGCTTGAAGTCCTTTGTGGTAGTTGTGAATGGGGTTCTTTATTTTCTCAGATGGTAAAGCTGCCTATTCTTCTTGGCAAAAAGCCTCCAGTTACTGTAAATTCCTGGGCTGTCTAACATGAACTGTGCGCTTGAGATCTCCCCAGAGTGACTCAATGATACTGAGGTCAGGAGACTGAGATGGCCACTCAAGAACCTTCACTTTGTTCTGCTTTAGCCAATGACAGGTCGACTTGGCCTTGTGTTTTGGATCACTGTCATGTTGGAACATCCAAGTATGTCCCATGCTGGTGAGTGCAAATTTTGCCTCCAGTATTTGCTCATGACGTGCTGCATTCATCTTTCATTCAACTTTTACCAAGTTTCCTGTGCCTTTGTAGCTCACACATTCCCAAAACATCAGCGATCCACCTCTGTGCTTTACTGTAGGAATGGTGTTCCATTCAACATAGGCCTTGATGACTAGAGATGAGCGTTGTTCTACTCAAACTGTTCGCCAATCTCAAATTCGAGCTGTTTTGGGCGGTGTTCGAGCCGGTCGGCGAACACGAACGATTTGAGAAAAATTCGGCTGTTCGAGGTTATGTTCGATAACTGTTCGTGCACCAAAATCATAACTGGATTTTTTCTCAGTAATGATGAAAATTAATGTTAATACGCAGTTTGAGTGTACAGCGGGGTGGGGGGAGGGGCAGGGGATGGATCTCTGCAGGAATAATGAAGATCTCCATTTTTTTTTTCTCTTTCCCGCATTTACAGTGGGGAGGTGCAATCTGTCAGCCTATCAGCAGCGCACACACGGAGCGAAGTGCTTTTTTCACACAAGCAAGGGCATGTGTCATTGGCAGTGTATGTCACATGTCCTTGCCCTATAAGACCAAGCCATTTTCCCCGTCGCCACCATTTTCTCACTGCTGCAGCTGCGTGTTAGACGGCACCGCTGTTGCTGTGTGCGCTATACCTTGTTAATTTCAAGCCAATTTTCGCAAAAATCTACAGATAGCTTGGGAGTAGGGAATAGTTGTGATTGCAGTCCTTTTAAGGACTAGGTTACAGCATTTCCTACGACTTTTATCAGGCAGGTCTGTGCTCTTAAATACATAGATTGTGGGAGTAAAGACTAATTGTAATTGCAGTCCTTTTCAGGACTAGGTTACATCAGTTCCTATCAGTTTTTGCCAGGCAGGTCTGTGCCAGTGCTGTGCAAGTTTTTTTCACAGCATTTGGCTGAATCTAGCAAAGCTAATCCTTTTTGGCCTATTGCAGAGTGTGTTAGTCAGTGGAGTAGCCTATCTGTGTTGCAAGATATACCACCTGTGTATAGAATAACAATTTTTTTACTGCACCTAGTGAAGTAAAATCTTTTGGGCATAGCATCATTCTATTAGTCCATCTATACTGACCTCCATCAGGTTGCAAATTGAATATAATTTTTTTCTGCATCTAGCTCTGAAAAAATATTTGGGCTTCTAGCAGTGTGTGGGACTTGTTCTATTAGTCCATCTATACTGACCTCCATCAGGTTGCAAACTGAATATAATTTTTTTCTGCATCTAGCTCAGAAAAAATATTTGGCCTTCTAGCAGTGTGTGGGACTTTCTCTATTAGTCCATCTATACTGACCTCCATCAGGTTGCAAACTGAATATATTTTTTTTCTGCATCTACCTCTGAAAAAATATTGGGCTTCTAGCTGTGTGTGGGACGTGTTCTATTAATCCATCTATACAGACCTCCATCAGGTTGCAAACTGAATATAATTTTTTTCTGCATCTACCTCTGAAAAAATATTTGGGCTTCTAGCAGTGTGTGGGACTTGTTCTATTAGTCCATCTATACTGACCTCCATCAGGTTGCAAACTGAATATATATTTTTTCTCCATCTACCTCAGAAAAAATATTGGGCTTCTAGCTGTGTGTGGGACCTGTTCTATTAATCCATCTATACAGACCTCCATCAGGTTGCAAACTGAATATAATTTTTTTCTGCATCTACCTCTGAAAAAATATTTGGGCTTCTAGCTGTGTGTGGGACTTGTTCTATTTGTCCATCTATACTGACCTCCATCAGGTTGCAAACTGAAAATAATTTTTTGTCTGCATCTAGCTCTGAAAAAATATTTGGCCTTCTAGCAGTGTGTGGGACTTTCTCTATTAGTCCATCTATACTGAACTCCATCAGGTTGCAAATTAAAAATAATTTTTATCTGCATCTACCTCTGAAAAAATATTTGGGCTTCTAGCTGTGTGTGGGACTTGTTCTATTAGTCCATCTATACTGACCTCCATCAGGTTGCAAACTGAATATAATTTTTTTCTGCATCTTGCTCTGAAAAAATATTTGGCCTTCTAGCAGTGTGTGGGACTTTCTCTATTAGTACATCTATACTGACCTCCATCAGGTTGCAAATTAAAAATAATTTTTATCTGCATCCAGCTCTGAAAAAATATTTGGCCTTCTAGCAGTGTGTGGGACTTTCTCTATTGGTCCATCTATACTGACCTCCATCAGGTTGCAAATTAAAAATAATTTTTTGTCTGCATCTAGCTCTGAAAAAATATTTGGACTTCTAGCAGTGTGTGGGACTTTCTCTATTAGTCCATCTATACTGACCTCCATCAGGTTGCATATTGAATATATTTTTTTTCTGCATCTACCTCTGATAAAATATTGGGCTTCTAGCTGTGTGTGGGACTTGTTCTATTAATCCATCTATACAGACCTTCATCAGGTTGCAAACTGAATATAATTTTTTTCTGCATCTACCTCTGAAAAATATTTGGGCTTCTAGCAGTGTGTGGGACTTGTTCTATTAGTCCATCTATACTGACCTCCATCAGGTTGCAAACTGAAAATAATTTTTATCTGCATCCAGCTCTGAAAAAATATTTGGCCTTCTAGCAGTGTGTGGGACTTTCTCTATTAGTCCATCTATACTGACCTCCATCAGGTTGCAAATTAAAAAAAATTTTTTATCTGCATCCAGCTCTGAAAAAATATTTGGCCTTCTAGCAGTGTGTGGGACTTTCTCTATTAGTCCATCTATACTGACCTCCATCAGGTTGCAAATTTAAAAATAATTTTTTGTCTGCATCTAGCTCTGAAAAAATATTTGGCCTTCTAGCAGTGTGTGGGACTTTCTCTATTAGTCCATCTATACTGACCTCCATCAGGTTGCAAACTGAATATATATTTTTTCTGCATCTACCTCTGAAAAAATATTGGGCTTCTAGCTGTGTGTGGGACTTGTTCTATTAATCCATCTATACTGACCTCCATCAGGTTGCAAACTGAATATAATTTTTTTCTGCATCTAGCTCTGAAAAAATATTTGGCCTTCTAGCAGTGTGTGGGACTTTCTCTATTAGTCCATCTATACTGACCTCCATCAGGTTGCAAATTAAAATTAATTTTTATCTGCATCCAGCTCTGAAAAAGTATTTGGCCTTCTAGCAGTGTGTGGGACTTTCTCTATTAGTCCATCTATACTGACCTCCATCAGGTTGCAAATTAAAAATAATTTTTATCTGCATCCAGCTCTGAAAAAATATTTGGCCTTCTAGCAGTGTGTGGGACTTTCTCTATTAGTCCATCTATACTGACCTCCATCAGGTTGCAAATTAAAAATAATTTTTTGTCTGCATCTAGCTCTGAAAAAATATTTGGCCTTCTAGCAGTGTGTGGGACTTTCTCTATTAGTCCATCTATACTGACCTCCATCAGGTTGCAAACTGAATATATTTTTTTTCTGCATCTACCTCTGAAAAAATATTGGGCTTCTAGCTGTGTGTGGGACTTGTTCTATTAATCCATCTATACAGACCTCCATCAGGTTGCAAACTGAATATAATTTTTTTCTGCATCTACCTCTGAAAAAATATTTGGGCTTCTAGCTGTGTGTGGGACTTGTTCTACTAGTCCATCTATACTGATCTCCATCAGGTTGCAAACTGAAAATAATTTTTTGTCTGCATCTAGCTCTGAAAAAATATTTGGCCTTCTAGCAGTGTGTGGGACTTTCTCTATTAGTCCATCTATACTGACCTCCATCAGGTTGCAAATTAAAAATAATTTTTATCTGCATCTACCTCTGAAAAAAGATTTGGGCTTCTACCTGTGTGTGGGACTTGTTCTATTAGTCCATCTATACTGACCTCCATCAGGTTGCAAACTGAATATAATTTTTTTCTGCATCTAGCTCTGAAAAAATATTTGGCCTTCTAGCAGTGTGTGGGACTTTCTCTATTAGTCCATCTATGCTGACCTCCATCAGGTTGCAAATTAAAAATAATTTTTATCTGCATCCAGCTCTTAAAAAATATTTGGCCTTCTAGCAGTGTGTGGGACTTTCTCTATTAGTCCATCTATACTGACCTCCATCAGGTTGCAAATTAAAAATAATTTTTTGTCTGCATCTAGCTCTGATAAAATATTTGGCCTTCTAGCAGTGTGTGGGACTTTCTCTATTAGTCCATCTATACTGACCTCCATCAGGTTGCAAACTGAATATATTTTTTTTCTGCATCTACCTCTGAAAAAATATTTGGGCTTCTAGCTGTGTGTGGGACTTTCTCTATTAGTCCATCTATACTGACCTCCATCAGGTTACAAATTGAATATAATTTTTTTCTGCATCTAACCCAGCCAATAGTTTTGGCCTAATACCACAGTTTGGCCACTCAGCTCTGCTCGGTTCCCATCCATTGTTTTTTTGTGCAAACAACTGCAGAGTTGTGAATTAGTTAACCACCAAATTGAGTGGAAAAAGGCCTGCTGCTGGTGGAAAGGGGAATAGGAGTGTTGGGAAGGGGAAAAAAGGTTGTGTCCGTGGGGTAGGTGTTAAAGCAACAGTAATATCTGCAGAAGAAAGACCATCTTCCAGCCAAACTAAAATGTCTACTTCTTTTAGCGGACAATGTGATAAGATCCCTTTCTTACGGCCACGCCAATCGCTACAAATTCCAGATGAGGCACAAAAACAGCAGGTGCTTCAACGGATATCAAGTGCTCCTTTAAGTGGGCTCTCCTCCACATCAACTTCAACATCACAAATACTCCAGTCCTCAAAGGTGTCACCCCAATCGCACTTGCTTCCTCACAGCTCCCAAATCTCCAGCTGCCCGTCTGAGTATGAGGTAGAACAGATGGTTGAGTCTGCAGAGCTGTTTACTCATACTATAGCCTGGGAATCAGAGGTCGACTCCAGCGCTTCTGTGAATCCAGACAAGGAAATGATCTGCACTGATGCCCAGAATCTTTATGAATCGGATCCAGGACCAGACGCAGAAGGTTCTGACCATAATGTAGACCCTCATTCCCAAACTGTAACTCCTGTTGGTGGAGACAATGAGGAAGACGATGATGAGACTCAAATACCTGATTGGAGCGACAACTTTAGTTTTTTGTCAGGGCAGGAACAGGTTGGCTCTGAGGACGACGGGTGTGATAACGCACAGGGTGATGATGATGAGGTTGGAGATCCCACTTACTGTCAACCCACAGTCAGCCAAGAGATGAGGTCAGCAGAGGAGGTGGAGGAAGATGCTAGTGACGACGAGGTCAGGTTGCGCCTTCCTGGACAGAGACATAGTCCTGGAAGCACGTCAACAACTGCATCCTCAAACACAACTCTGCCTCTCACTACAAGTCGTGGTGGCTCTTCAGGTCGCATGGGTGCTAAGCCTTGCATAGCCTGGGCATTTTTTCAGATCGATAAAGATGACCCAACTTGTGTTATCTGTAACATTTGTCAGCAAAAGCTAAGTAGAGGCCAAAAAATACATAGTTTGAGTACTTCATGCATGAACCGGCACATGGACATGAAGCATAAGTTGCAGTGGGAAGCTCAGTGTGCTACAATGCGGCCTAGCCAGCCGGGCCAATCACCGTCTGCCATATCTTGTGCATCCGCGGCCTCTTCATCCTCTGTGACTGGGGGGACAGCAGTCACACCTGTTTTGGGGCGCAGACCTGCCACCTCTTTACCCGCAACAGCCAGAGTGATTGGCAGGTCATCATTTTCTTTGGAGGTGGTAACACCAGCTGGTGTTGAGCGCTGTCCGACATCGATAGCACCACCTTTGGATCAAGGCAACCTAACATGTCCGCCTGCAACTTCCTCACAGACCGGCAGTTTGCCGGGGACACCCTTATCAACCCCGTCTAAGCACAATAGCCAGCCCTCGGTCCCTCAGATGTGGACAAGTAAAAGACCATTTCCTCCTAGCCATGAGAAAGCTAAGAGGTTGAATTTCACCATCTGCAAGCTCTTGGCTACAGAAATGCTGCCTTTCCGCCTGGTGGACACAGAGGATTTTCGAGACCTTATGTCTGTCGCAGTGCCCCAGTACCAGATGCCCAGTCGGCACTACTTCTCAAAGAAAGGTGTGCCTGTGCTCCACCAGCATGTCGCACACAACATCACCGCTTCTTTGAGAAACTCTGTGTGTGACAGGGTGCATTTCACCACAGACACTTGGACGAGTAGGCATGGACAGGGGCGTTACATGTCGCTGACTGGGCACTGGGTAACTATGGTGAAAACAGGACAAGGGGCTGCTGTCCAAGTCTTGCCGTCCCCACGAGTTGTGCGTCAATCCTCTTTATGTCAAAGTTCCTCCACTGCTTCTGCCTCCTCAACCTCCTCTCGGTCTTCCACCTGCACCCAAAGCCTGTCTGGTCATGCCACAAGCTTTCTAACTGCGCAGAAGGGATCCTGCACACCTCTTTACTATGCTGGCAGTAGGGCTCAACGTCATCAGGCGGATTTTTCTTTGAAATGTCTGGGAAATGTGAGTCACACAGCTGAGGAGTTGTGGTCAGCTCTGGAGAACCAATTTCATGAATGGTTGTCTCCACTGGACCTGAAACCAGGGAAGGCCGTGTGCGACAATGCTGCAAAACTGGTTGCGGCCCTTCGCCGGGGCAATGTCACACACGTGCCTTGTATGGCTCACGTGTTGAACCTGGTTGTCCAGCAATTTTTAGCCCACTATCCCAGACTTGATGGCCTTCTTCAGAGGGCACGGTCGCTGTGTGCTCACTTCCGCCGTTCGCATCCCGCAGCTCAGCGACTTACATCTCTACAGAAGTCGTTGGGCCTGCCACTTCACCGGCTAAAATGCGATGTGCCTACCCGGTGGAATTCAACTGTGCACATGTTGCAGCGACTGTGGCAGCACCGACAAGCCCTGGTGCAATACGTTCTGACGTATAGCCTGGGCCAACGAGATCCGGAGGTGGGGCAAATCACGCTGGAGGAGTGGTCTCAGATCAGGGACCTATGCACCCTTCTGCACAGTTTTGAAATGGCGACGAAGATGTTTAGTCCTGACGATGCCATTATCAGCATGACTATTCCGGTGATTTACATGCTGGAGCACCTGTTAAACAGAATTCGGAGTCAGGTGGTAGCACAAGAGGAGGTGGAGGAAGTAGAGGAGGAGGAGTTGTATGCGGAAGGGCTAACATCTGCAAGGTCCAGACGGTCGGCAGCACCAAGGCGGCAGGCATGTGAGGGTGGGGGAGATGGTTTTACCAGGGCGCATGGTAGCAGCCAAACTAGTGAGGAAGGTGCAGGAGCCCAGGAAGAAGTGGAGGACGAACTGATGGAAGACTCATCAGATGAGGGAGACCTTGATCACATTTCTGTTGTGCGAGGTTGGGGGGAGAGGACAGAGGAAGGAAGCATGATTGTTACCTCGCCACCAACACAACAGGAACTTGGTGCTCCTGGATGCGCAACACACATGAGTGCCTTCTTGCTGCACTACTTGCAACATGACCCTCGAATTGTGAGAATTAGAAATAATCCTGACTACTGGGTTGCCACACTGTTAGATCCCCGGTACAAAAGTAAATTTGCAGAAATTATTCCTGCCATAGAAAGGGATGCACGCATGCAGGAGTATCAGCAGAGACTGTTGCAGAATCTTACATGTGCTTTTCCACAAAACACCAGTGGTGCACGTAGTGAATCTCACAGTTCCAACTTGCCAACCGTGGGACCGTCAAGTGTTCAGCACTCAAACCGTAACAGAACCACAGTATCTGCTGGTAACATCAATTTTGCGGAATCATTTCACCACTTTTTTAGCCCATCCTTTGCAAGGCCACAGGAGACAAGAAGTCTGACACATAGTCAACGCCTAGAGACGATGGTACAGGAGTATCTCCAAGTAAACATTGAAGCCATGACTGTGTCACTGGACCCTTGCTCTTTTTGGGCTTCCAATCTGGATAAATGGCCGGAGCTAGCCACTTACGCCTTGGAGATCTTGTCATGCCCCACAGCCAGCGTTCTGTCTGAACGTGTGTTCAGCGCTGCTGGTGGTGTGCTGACAGATAAGCGCACGCGGCTCTCCACTGATAATGTAGACAGACTCACGTTCATAAAGATGAACAAATCATGGATCCGAAATGACTTTTCTACCCCTGTGTCATCCTGGGGAGAGTAAAAGCTTGATGATTGGTTAAAATCACCCTACCAACCGTTTTAAGCTTTCAAATTACTAATCATGTTTATCTGTATCTTGACTGGAAAATAATTTGGCCTTCTTGCTGCACTACCTGCAACATGACCCTCATATTGTCAGAATTCGAAGTAATCATGACTACTGGGTTGCCACACTCTTAGATCCCCCAAACTTTTCGATCAACCTTTTCATTTTAATAAAGACCAAAAAAATTGTCATTTTTGAAATTATAAGCATTAGCAGGTTATTAGAAACTGAAATCAAACAGTTTTCAACTCAAAACTTTATTCTAGGTGATATTAAATTTTCACATAGGACCCCTTGTTCTAAAGGAGCTTCTGAACTCTCTCATCTATTGAATTTGTCAGGTTTTGGATGGTTTCTCCTTCAATTGTTTTGCATGAGGACAGAATACCCTCCCAGAGCTGTTGCTTAGATGTGAACTGCCTCCCACCATCATAGACACTCCTTTTGATGATGCTCCAGAGGTTCTGAATGGGGTAGAGGTCAGGGGAGCATGGGGGTCACACCATAAGTTTGTCCCCTTTTATGCCCATATCAGCCAGAGATGCAGATGTTTTATGTGCAGCATGAGATGGTGCATTATCATGCAAAAAAATGATCTTGCTGTGAAATACATGGTTCTTCTTCTTGAACCATGGCAGGAAGTGCTGTTTGAAAAAATCCACATACATTATGGAGTTCATCTTTAGCACCTTCAGGGATCCTAAAGGGGCCGACAATCTCTCTCCCCATGATTCCAGCCCAAAACATTACTCCACCTCCTCCTTGTTGGCGCTGTAGCCGTGTTTGCGTGGGGTGTCCATCAACCAGCCATCCTCCACTCCATCCATCTGGACCATCGAGCGCTGCACGGCACTCATCCGTGAACAAAACAGTTTTGAAATCAGTCTTCATGTAATGTTTGGCCCACTGGAGCCGTTTCTGCTTGTGTGAAGTGGATAGAGGAGGTCGACAGGATGGCATATGCACAGCTGCAAACCTCTGAAGGACCCTGCATCTTGTTGTTCGGGGGACGTTGGAGGCACCAGCAGCTTCAAAAACTTGTCTGCTGCTATGACAAGGCTTTTTTGCCGCTGCTCTTTTAACCTGACGTAATTGCCTGTAGGAAAGAGTCCTCAATTTGCCCTTATCAGTAGTGTTGAGCCACCCCCGTAGTGTTCGAGTTCGGTTCGGTTCGTCGAACACCCGTGTGTTCGCTGAACTGTTCATCGAACTGTTCGTCGAACACCTTCGAACACCATTAAAACCAATGGCAGGCAAACAAAAACACATAGAAACACATAGAAAACACCTTCAAAGGTGTCCAAAAGCTGACAAACTGCTCAGAAGACATAACTAACACATGGAAAAGTGACAAGTACATATAGTCATGCGAAAATAAAAGAGGTGGAGGAGTAAAAGGAGGGGGAGACACAGATATAGGCATGTCATGCCCTTCTAAAATCCAAAAAGTGAGAAGCCGACATGGCCAGTCCGCTCCTGCCCGTGCCACCTCCGTGTCGCCGGATTTGTGCCAGAGCCGCGGTGAACCCTGATGGCCAGCCCCCCTCTCCCAATACTGGTGCCTGTCCGCTGGTGGGTCGAGCGAGCCCCCCTGTGGTGGAGGCAGCTCTAAGCTTTTTAATTTAAATTGTCTCTCTAATTTGAATGAATACACTTTAAATCCATTTACAAGGATCTATTGGAGGGCAAGTCTCATGCCAGCAGCCGCGTAATTCCAGCTCCAGTAGCGTCCACTAAAGCTGCTGCAGTTAAAAAGCTTTTATAAGGATCGAGCTCGGCTGTCCACCGCAAGGCATCCTACTGCCAGTCCCAGCCCCTATGCCTTGGGGTGCCTCCTGATGCTCTTCACTGAGTATCCCATGGTCCCGAAGCATTTCCTTTGAAAAAATTAAGTGTCTAAACTACAGGTGGTGTAGCTTGCTTAACAGCCGGGATAATCCGCTGACTAGCAGACACTGCTACTAGGCACAAAGTATTTCCTGGGCTAGATGCAGTTAAAAATTTGTAATTAGATACTCTCGTTGGATGCTGAGAAAGCATTCCATAGAGTCTCCTGGCACGCCATATATGATTCTCTTAAAAAGCTTGGGGTAGGGGTCTAGGGGACCCTTTTATAGCCAAAATCACGGCCCTGTATCACAATACGTCACCTAGGCTGAAGATAAATGGAACTGTAGCACCCTGAGGGCTCGGTTGCTACAGAGGTGTTGCACCTCACCCAGAGGTGTGATATCTCCCTCTCAGGTAAGGATGGAGTGTGGATCAGGACCCGACACCTGCATGCATTACACCACATTGCCGTGGGGCAGGGCGACCAATATGCCTCTGAGATGGGCACGACAGTCCCTGTCCCTGGCTGGAGTGGGGGGAGGGAACACTGAGGAAGGGGAACCCTGTAGTGCAGGAGCAGGGAGGAAGCAGTTCCTGGGTGCATTGAGAAGGGAGTATAAAAGGTGGGCACCATCTTAGTTCAGTGCAGAGAAGTCTGAGCAGAAGTGGCAGGGAGCAGGGGCTCTGCATGAGCTCTGCTCCGGAGGCGGGCCTAGTAACAGAGGCCCAGGCCTGGAAGAGGGAGAAGGAAGGAAGAGGAGCGGAGAAGGCTCCAGGAACGAGGAATGAAGGGATCCCAGGGGTGCGGACGGGCGAGTCACCACCGCACGCCCGAATCCACCTGCGTGGAGGGGTCAGGCCAAAGGGGGAGACCGGTCCCCGAAACTAGTGGAGGCAGGAAACGACCCTCAGCTAGAAACCGGAGGCTGTGACATTTTATGTGGCGCAGCCCCTCGCTACACCCGCTAGGAAGGCACCACATAGGGTCAGGGAAACTGGCACCAAGTTTACCAAGAGGAGGCCCGAGGCAGCCGGACAGAAGGGTTGGTAAGAAAGGCCAGACAAAGGACACACAAAGGGGGTCCTGTGAAGCGCTCCAAAGTTATCTGGGAGTTGTCTGAGCCCCTCACCTGGTGAGCACAGTACGACGTGGGCAGCCGTTACCTGCAGACGTGGTCTGGATAATAAGAACTGTGAGTAAAGGCCCTGGACTGCATCACTGACTCCGTGTCGTTACTGCTGCTGCCCTGCACCATCACCCCCATCCTCCGCATACACTGCCCTGAGGCTATACTCCTCCCGTGGGGAGTTATGCTACGCTCTGCTGCACCCACAACACCAGCCTCAGCGGTCTGCCCTGCAGCGGCGGTTCACTCTGACCGCAATCCACGGGTGGCGTAGTCGGACATTTAAACATCAAAACCACATAAATAGTTCCGCCACTGGTTTGACCACCCTGAGCCACGGAACCGGGTCGCCGCCACGAAGACTACAACCACCAGCATCCACCAAAAAGGGTCTGGCTCCGGGTGTCCCAAGGCCCAGGGGGTGCATCAGAACATTTTCATCACCTTTCACAATCACCAATGGGACAAGGCAGGGATGTCCTCTGTCCCCTCTCTTATACATCCTAGTGACGGAGCATCTGCTCTCATCAATTCGCCATAACCCCAATATTAGGTGGATTGAGGTGGGAGGCACCGAGTACAAGTGCTCTCTATTTGCTGATGATGTCCTAGTATATTTCACTCAATCACATATATCCATCCATGCTGTTATGGCTGAAATAGATCACTTTGTTACATGGTCAAATTTTAAAATCAATGCAGCGAAGTCTGAGGCCCTCGATGTCTCCCTCCCCAAATCCATATAGGATTCCATCCAGTCCAACTTTCCCTTTGCCTGGCCCTCACAGGGTATCAAATACTTAGGAATTCCTATTCATAGAGACCTCTCCCATCTATGTTATCTTAATTTTGGGCCCTTTATTGAACAACTCCATACAGACCACGGTTGGCAAGTTAGAACTGTAAGATTCACTACGTGAACCACTGGTGTTTTGTGGAAAAGCACATGTACACTGCGTTCCAAATTATTATGCAAAAAGTGTTTAGGAGTGATAAGGGAAGAATTTGTTTGTTTGTCAGTTAAACTCATTGATGGTGATGTGTGTCAGGGCTCTTTATATCATTGTAAGCAATTGCAGACCCCTGTGCTAATTAGTTTGGCAGGTGTGTCCAATGAAAGGCAAGACTACTTAACAAGGCTGTCTCACATTATTAAGCAGCCTACATTTTCTGCCAAAATGGGAAAGAAAAAGGATGTGTCGGCTGCTGAGAAGCAACAAATTGTGGAGTGTTTAGGTCAAGGCATGACTACAATCAACATTGTGCGATGATCAGGATGAAGTGTCTTGGCAATCAAGAAGTATGTAGCTGATTCACAGTACACACGTGTGCGTGCTGATAAGGGCAAATTGAGGACTCTTTCCTACAGGCAATTACGTCAGGTTGAAAGAACAGCGGCAAAAAAGCCTTGTCATAGCAGCAGACAAGTTTTTGAAGCTGCTTGTGCCTCCAACGTCCCCCGAACAACAAGATGCAGGGTCCTTCAGAGGTTTGCAGCTGTGCATACGCCATCCTGTCGACCTCCTCTATCCACTTCACAGAAGCAGAAACGGCTCCAGTGGGCCAAACATTACATGAAGACTGATTTCAAAACTGTTTTGTTCACGGATGAGTGCCGTGCAGCGCTCGATGGTCCAGATGGATGGAGTGGAGGATGGCTGGTTGATGGACACCCCACGTAAACACGACTACAGCGCCAACAAGGAGGAGGTGGAGTAATGTTTTGGGCTGGAATCATGGGGAGAGAGATTGTCGGCCCCTTTAGGATCCCTGAAGGCGCTAAAGATGAACTCCATAATGTATGTGGATTTTCTCAAACAGCACTTCCTGCCATGGTTCAAGAAGAAGAACCGTGTATTTCACAGCAAGATCATTTTTCTGCATGATAATGCACCATCTCATGCTGCACATAAAACATCTGCATCTCTGGCTGATATGGGCATAAAAGGGGACAAACTTATGGTGTGACCCCCATGCTCCTCTGACCTCTACCCCATTCAGAACCTTTGGAGCATCATTAAAAGGAGTGTCTATGATGGCGGGAGGCAGTTCACATCTAAGCAACAGCTCTGGGAGGGTATTCTGTCCTCATGCAAAACAATTGAAGCAGAAACCATCCAAAACCTGACAAATTCAATGGACGAGAGAGTTCAGAAGCTCCTTTCGAACAAGGGGTCCTATGTGAAAATGTAACATCACCTAGAATAAAGTTTTGAGTTGAAAACTGTTTGATTTCAGTTTCTAACAACCTGCTAATGCTTATAATTTCAAAAATGACCATTTTTTTGGTCTTTATTAAAATGAAAAGGTTGATCGAAAAGTTTGGGTGATCTAAGAGTGTGGCAACCCAGTAGTCATGATTACTTCGAATTCTGACAATATGAGGGTCATGCTGCAGGTAGTGCAGCAAGAAGG
This sequence comes from Phyllobates terribilis, assembly GCF_046119375.1. Lineage (NCBI taxonomy): Eukaryota > Metazoa > Chordata > Amphibia > Anura > Dendrobatidae > Phyllobates > Phyllobates terribilis. The sequence continues at coordinate 365,300,382 of NW_027362762.1, read as the reverse complement.
CACTTATGTGTCTTGCGAATCTCGGAGCCCCAAAATTATTTTCCGGGCTAGATGCAGCTAAAAATTATTATTAATTTTAAATCTGGTGAAGCTTTAGTATAGATGGCCTAATAGGATCAGTGCTGCACACTGCTACAAAGCCCAAATTATTTTCCAGCCAAGATACAGATAAACATGATTACTAATTTGAAAGCTTAAAACGGTTGGTAGGGTGATTTTAACCAATCATCAAGCTTTTACTCTCCCCAGGATGACACAGGGGTAGAAAAGTAGTTTCGGATCCATGATTTGTTCATCTTTATGAACGTGAGTCTGTCTACATTATCAGTGAAGAGCCGCGTGCGCTTATCTGTCAGCACACCACCAGCAGCGCTGAACACACGTTCAGACAGAACGCTGGCTGCGGGGCATGACAAGATCTCCAAGGCGTAAGTGGCTAGCTCCGGCCATTTATCCAGATTGGAAGCCCAAAAAGAGCAAGGGTCCAGTGACACAGTCGTGGCTTCAATGTTTACTTGGAGATACTCCTGTACCATCGTCTCTAGGCGTTGACTATGTGTCAGACTTCTTGTCTCCTGTGGCCTTGCAAAGGATGGGCTAAAAAAGTGGTGAAATGATTCCGCAAAATTGATGTTACCAGCAGATACTGTGGTTCTGTTACGGTTTGAGTGCTGAACACTTGACGGTCCCACGGTTGGCAAGTTGGAACTGTGAGATTCACTACGTGCACCACTGGTATTTTGTGGAAAAGCACATGTAAGATTCTGCAACAGTCTCTGCTGATACTCCTGCATGCGTGCATCCCTTTCTATGGCAGGAATAATTTCTGCAAATTTACTTTTGTACCGGGGATCTAACAGTGTGGCAACCCAGTAGTCAGGATTATTTCTAATTCTCACAATTCGAGGGTCATGTTGCAGGTAGTGCAGCAAGAAGGCACTCATGTGTGTTGCGCATCCAGGAGCACCAAGTCCCTGTTGTGTTGGTGGCGAGGTAACAATCATGCTTCCTTCCTCTGTCCTCTCCCCCCAACCTCGCACAACAGAAATGTGATCAAGGTCTCCCTCATCTGATGAGTCTTCCATCAGTTCGTCCTCCACTTCTTCCTGGGCTCCTGCACCTTCCTCACTAGTTTGGCTGCTACCATGCACCCTGGTAAAACCATCTCCCCCACCCTCACATGCCTGCCGCCTTGGTGCTGCCGACCGTCTGGACCTTGCAGATGTTAGCCCTTCCGCATACAACTCCTCCTCCTCTACTTCCTCCACCTCCTCTTGTGCCACCACCTGACTCCGAATTCTGTTTAACATGTTCTCCAGCATGTAAATCACCAGAATAGTCATGCTGATAATGGCATCGTCAGCACTAAACATCTTCGTCGCCATTTCAAAACTGTGCAGAAGGGTGCATAGGTCCCTGATCTGAGACCACTCCTCCAGCGTGATTTGCCCCACCTCTGAATCTCGTTGGCCCAGGCTATACGTCAGAACGTATTGCACCAGGGCTTGTCGGTGCTGCCACAGTCGCTGCAACATGTGCAGAGTTGAATTCCACCGGGTAGGCACATCGCATTTTAGCCGGTGAAGTGGCAGGCCCAACGACTTCTGTAGAGATGTAAGTCGCTGAGCTGCGGGATGCGAATGGCGGAAGTGAGCACACAGCGACCGTGCCCTCTGCAGAAGGCCATCTAGTCTGGGATAGTGGGCTAAAAATTGCTGGACAACCAGGTTCAACACGTGAGCCATGCAAGGCACGTGTGTGACATTGCCCCGGCGAAGGGCCGCACCCAGGTTTGCAGCATTGTCGCACACGGCCTTCCCTGGTTTCAGGTCCAGTGGAGACAACCATTCATGAAATTGGTTCTCCAGAGCTGACCACAACTCCTCAGCTGTGTGACTCACATTTCCCAGACATTTCAATGTAAAAACCGCCTTATGACGTTGAGCCCTACTGCCAGCATAGTAAGGAGGTGTGCAGGATCCCTTCTGCGCAGTTAGAAAGCTTGTGGCATGACCAGACAGGCTTTGGGTGCAGGTGGAAGACCGAGAGGAGGTTGAGGAGGCAGAAGCAGTGGAGGAACTTTGACATAAAGAGGATTGACGCACAACTCGTGGGGACGGCAAGACTTGGACAGCAGCCCCTTGTCCTGCTGTCACCATAGTTACCCAGTGCCCAGTCAGCGACATGTAACGCCCCTGTCCATGCCTACTCGTCCAAGTGTCTGTGGTGAAATGCACCCTGTCACACACAGAGTTTCTCAAAGAAGCGGTGATGTTGTGTGCGACATGCTGGTGGAGCGCAGGCACACCTTTCTTTGAGAAGTAGTGCCGACTGGGCATCTGGTACTGGGGCACTGCGACGGACATAAGGTCTCGAAAATCCTCTGTGTCCACCAGGCGGAAAGGCAGCATTTCTGTAGCCAAGAGCTTGCAGATGGTGAAATTCAACCTCTTAGCTTTCTCATGGCTAGGAGGAAATGGTCTTTTACTTGTCCACATCTGAGGGACCGAGGGCTGGCTATTGTGCTTAGACGGGGTTGATAAGGGTGTCCCCGGCAAACTGCCGGTCTGTGAGGAAGATGCAGGCGGACATGTTAGGTTGCCTTGATCCAAATGTGGTGCTATCGATGTCGGACAGCGCTCAACACCAGCTGGTGTTACCACCTCCAAAGAAAATGATGACCTGCCAATCACGCTGGCTGTTGCGGGTAAAGAGGTGGCAGGTCTGCGCCCCAAAACAGGTGTGACTGCTGTCCCCCCAGTCACAGAGGATGAAGAGGCCACGGATGCACAAGATATGGCAGACGGTGGTTGGCCCGGCCGGCTAGGCCGCATTGTAGCACACTGAGCTTCCCACTGCAACTTATGCTTCATGTCCATGTGCCGATTCATGCATGAAGTACTCAAACTATGTATTTTTTGGCCTCTACTTAGCTTTTGCTGACAAATGTTACAGATAACACGAGTTGGGTCATCTTTATCGATCTGAAAAAATGCCCAGGCTATGCAAGGCTTAGCACCCATGCGACCTGAAGAGCCACCACGACTTGTGGTGAGAGGCAGAGTTGTGTTTGAGGATGCAGTTGTTGACGTGCTTCCAGTACTACGTCTCTGTCCAGGAAGGCGCAACCTGACCTCGTCGTCACTAGAATCTTCCTCCACCTCCTCTGCTGACCTCATCTCTTGGCTGACTGTGGGTTGACAGTAAGTGGGATCTCCAACCTCATCATCATCACCCTGTGTGTTATCACACCCGTCGTCCTCAGAGCCAACCTGTTCCTGCCCTGACAAAAAACTAAAGTTGTCGCTCCAATCAGGTATTTGAGTCTTATCATCGTCTTCCTCATTGTCTCCACCAACAGGAGTTACAGTTTGGGAATGAGGGTCTACATTATGGTCAGAACCTTCTGCGTCTGGTCCTGGATCCGACTCATAAAGATTCTGGGCATCAGTGCAGATCATTTCCTCGTCTGGATTCACAGAAGCGCTGGAGTCGACCTCTGATTCCCAGGCTATAGTATGAGTAAACAGCTCTGCAGACTCAACCATCTGTTCTACCTCATACTCAGACGGGCAGCTGGAGATTTGGGAGCTGTGAGGAAGCAAGTGCGATTTGGGTGACACCTTTGAGGACTGGAGTATTTGTGATGTTGAAGTTGATGTGGAGGAGAGCCCACTTAAAGGAGCACTTGATATCCGTTGAAGCACCTGCTGTTTTTGTGCCTCATCTGGAATTTGTAGCGATTGGCGTGGCTGTAAGAAAGGGATCTTATCACATTGTCCGCTAAAAGAAGTAGACATTTTAGTTTGGCTGGAAGATGGTCTTTCTTTTGCAGATGTTACTGTTGCTTTAACACCTACCCCACGGACACAACCTTTTTTCCCCTTCCCAACACGCCTATTCCCCTTTCCACCAGCAGCAGGCCTTTTTCCACTCATTTTGGTGGTTAACTAATTCACAACTCTGGAGTTGTTTGCACAAAAAAACAATGGATGGTAACCGAGCAGAGCTGAGTGGCCAAACTGTGGTATTAGGCCAAAACTATTGGCTGGGTTAGATGCAGAAAAAAATTATATTCAATTTGCAACCTGATTGAGGTCAGTATAGATGGACTAATACAACAAGTCCCACACACAGCTAGAAGCCCAATATTTTTTCAGAGGTAGATGCAGAAAAAAATATATTCAGTTTGCAACCTGATGGAGGTCAGTATAGATGGACTAATAAAACAAGTCCCACACACAGCTAGAAGCCCAAATATTTTTTCAGAGGTACTGTAGATGCAGATAAAAATTATTTTTAATTTGCAACCTGATGGAGGTCAGTATAGTTGGACTAATAGAGAAAGTCCGACACACTGCTAGAAGACCAAATATTTTTTCAGAGCTAGATGCAGAAAAAAATTAGATTCAGTTTGCAACCTGATGGAGGTCAGTATAGATGGACTAACAGAGAAAGTCCCACACACTGCTAGAAGGCCAAATATTTTTTCAGAGCTAGATGCATACAAAAAATTATTTTGAATTTGCAACCTGATGGAGGTCAGTATAGGTGGACTAATAGAACAAGTCCCACACACTGCTAGAAGGCCAAATATTTTTTCAGAGCTAGATGCAGAAAAAAATTATATTCAGTTTGCAACCTGATGGAGGTTTGTATAGATGGATTAATAGAACAAGACCCACACACAGCTAGAAGCCCAATATTTTTTCAGAGGTAGATGCAGAAAAAAATTATATTCAGTTTGCAACCTGATGGAGGTCAGTATAGATGGATTAATAGAACAAGACCCACACACAGATAGAAGCCCAATATTTTTTCAGAGGTAGATGCAGAAAAAAATATATTCAGTTTGCAACCTGATGGAGGTCAGTATAGATGGACTAATACAACAAGTCCCACACACAGCTAGAAGCCAAAATATTTTTTCAGAGGTACTGTAGATGCAGATAAAAATTATTTTTAATTTGCAACCTGATGGAGGTCAGTATAGATGGACTAATAGAGAAAGTCCGACACACTGCTAGAAGGCCAAATATTTTTTCAGAGCTAGATGCAGAAAAAAATTAGATTCAGTTTGCAACCTGATGGAGGTCAGTATAGATGGACTAACAGAGAAAGTCCCACACACTGCTAGAAGGCCAAATATTTTTTCAGAGCTAGATGCATACAAAAAATTATTTTGAATTTGCAACCTGATGGAGGTCAGTATAGGTGGACTAATAGAACAAGTCCCACACACTGCTAGAAGGCCAAATATTTTTTCAGAGCTAGATGCAGAAAAAAATTATATTCAGTTTGCAACCTGATGGAGGTCTGTATAGATGGATTAATAGAACAAGACCCACACACAGCTAGAAGCCCAATATTTTTTCAGAGGTAGATGCAGAAAAAAATATATTCAGTTTGCAACCTGATGGAGGTCAGTATAGATGGACTAATACAACAAGTCCCACACACAGCTAGAAGCCCAATATTTTTTCAGAGGTAGATGCAGAAAAAAATATATTCAGTTTGCAACCTGATGGAGGTCAGTATAGATGGACTAATACAACAAGTCCCACACACAGCTAGAAGCCCAAATATTTTTTCAGAGGTACTGTAGATACAGATAAAAATTATTTTTAATTTGCAACCTGATGGAGGTCAGTATAGATGGACTAACAGAGAAAGTCCCACACACTACTAGAAAGCCAAATATTTTTTCAGAGATAGATGCAGAAAAAAATTATATTCAGTTTGCAACCTGATGGAGGTCAGTATAGATGGACTAATACAACAAGTCCCACACACAGCTAGAAGCCCAAATATTTTTTCAGAGGTACTGTAGATGCAGATAAAAATTATTTTTAATTTGCAACCTGATGGAGGTCAGTATAGATGGACTAATAGAGAAAGTCCGACACACTACTAGAAGGCCAAATATTTTTTCAGAGCTAGATGCAGAAAAAAATTATATTCAGTTTGCAACCTGATGGAGGTCAGTATAGATGGATTAATAGAACAAGACCCACACACAGCTAGAAGCCCAATATTTTTTCAGAGGTAGATGCAGAAAAAAATATATTCAGTTTGCAACCTGATGGAGGTCAGTATAGATGGACTAACAGAGCAAGTCCCACACACTACTAGAAGGCCAAATATTTTTTCAGAGCTTGATGCAGAAAAAATTATATTCAGTTTGCAACCTGATGGAGGTCTGTATAGATGGATTAATAGAACAAGACCCACACACAGCTAGAAGCCCAATATTTTTTCAGAGGTAGATGCAGAAAAAAATATATTCAGTTTGCAACCTGATGGAGGTCAGTATAGATGGACTAATACAACAAGTCCCACACACAGCTAGAAGCCCAATATTTTTTCAGAGGTAGATGCAGAAAAAATATATTCAGTTTGCAACCTGATGGAGGTCAGTATAGGTGGACTAATAAAACAAGTCCCACACACTGCTAGAAGGCCAAATATTTTTTCAGAGCTAGATGCAGAAAAAAATTAGATTCAGTTTGCAACCTGATGGAGGTCAGTATAGATGGACTAATAGAATGATGCTATGCCCAAAAGATTTTGCTTCACTAGGTGCAGTAAAAAAATTGGTATTCTATACACAGGTGGTATATCTTGCAACACAGATAGGCTACTCCACTGACTAACACACTCTGCAATAGGCCAAAAAGGATTAGCTTTGCTAGATTCAGCCAAATGCTATGAAAAAAACTTGCACAGCACTGGCACAGACCTGCCTGGCAAAAACTGATAGGAACTGATGTAACCTAGTCCTGAAAAGGACTCCAATTACAATTAGTCTTTACTCCCACAACCTATCTATTTAAGAGCACAGACCTGCCTGATAAAAGTCGTAGGAAATGCTGTAACCTAGTCCTTAAAAGGACTGCAATCACAACTATTCCCTACTCCCAAGCTATCTGTATATTTGTGCGAAAATTGGCTTGAAATTAACAAGGTATAGCGCACACAGCAACAGCGGTGCCGTCTAACACGCAGCTGCAGCAGTGAGAAAATGGTGGCGACGGGGAAAATGGCTTGGTCTTATAGGGCAAGGACATGTGACATACACTGCCAATGACACATGCCCTTGCTTGTGTGAAAAAAAGCACTTCGCTCCGTGTGTGCGCTGCTGATAGGCTGACAGATTGCACCTCCCCACTGTAAATGCGGGAAAGAGAAAAAAAAATGGAGATATTCATTGTTCCTGCAGAGATACATCCCCTGCCCCTACCCCCACCCCACTGTACACTCAAACTGCGTATTAACATTAATTTTCATCATTACTGAGAAAAAATCCAGTTATGATTTCGGTGCACGAACAGTTATCGAACATAACCTCGAACAGCCGAATTTTTCTCAAATTGTTCGTGTTCGCCGAACGGCTCGAACACCGCCCAAAACAGCTCGAATTTGAGATTGGCGAACAGTTCGAGTAGAACAACGCTCATCTCTACTTATCAGCACGCACACGTGTGTACTGTGAATCAGCTACATACTTCTTGATTGCCAAGACACTTCATCCTGATCATCGCACAGTGTTGATTGTAGTCATGCCTTGACCTAAACACTCCACAATTTGTTGCTTCTCAGCAGCCGACACATCCTTTTTCTTTCCCATTTTGGCAGAAAATGTAGGCTGCTTAATAATGTGAGACAGCCTTCTTAAGTAGTCTTGCCTTTCATTGGACACACCTGCCAAACTAATTAGCACAGGTGTCTGCAATTGCTTACAGTGATATAAAGAGCTCTGACACACATCACCATCAATGAGTTTAACTGACAAACAAACAAATTCTTCCCTTATCACTCCTAAACATTTTTTGCATAATAATTTGGAACACAGTGTACATGTGCTTTTCCACAAAACACCAGTGGTTCACGTAGTGAATCTTACAGTTCTAACTTGCCAACCGTGGTCTGTATGGAGTTGTTCAATAAAGGGCCCAAAATTAAGATAACATAGATGGGAGAGGTCTCTATGAATAGGAATTCCTAAGTATTTGATACCCTGTGAGGACCAGGCAAAGGGAAAGTTGGACTGGATGGAATCCTATATGGATTTGGGGAGGGAGACATCGAGGGCCTCAGACTTCGCTGCATTGATTTTAAAATTTGACCATGTAACAAAGTGATCTATTTCAGCCATAACAGCATGGATGGATATATGTGATTGAGTGATATATACTAGGACATCATCAGCAAATAGAGAGCACTTGTACTCGGTGCCTCCCACCTCAATCCACCTAATATTGGGGTTATGGCGAATTGATGAGAGCAGGTGCTCCGTCACTAGGATGTATAAGAGAGGGGACAGAGGACATCCCTGCCTTGTCCAATTGGTGATTGTGAAAGGTGATGAAAATGTTCTGATGCACCCCCTGGGCCTTGGGACACCCGGAGCCGGACCCTTTTTGGTGGATGCTGGTGGTTGTAGTCTTCGTGGCGGCGACCCGGTTCCGTGGCTCAGGGTGGTCAAACCAGTGGCGGAACTATTTATGTAGTTTTGATGTTTAAATGTCCGACTACGCCACCCGTGGATTGCGGTCAGAGTGAACCGCCGCTGCAGGGCAGACCGCTGAGGCTGGTGTTGTGGGTGCAGCAGAGCGTAGCATAACTCCACACGGGAGGAGTATAGCCTCAGGGCAGTGTATGCGGAGGTTGGGGGTGATGGTGCAGGGCAGCAGCAGTAACGACACGGAGTCAGTGATGCAGTCCAGGGCCTTTACTCACAGTTCTTATTATCCAGACCACGTGTGCAGGTAACGGCTGCCCACGTCGTACTGTGCTCACCAGGTGAGGGGCTCAGACAACTCCCAGATAACTTTGGAGCGCTTCACAGGACCCCCTTTGTGTGTCCTTTGTCTGGCCTTTCTTACCAACCCTTCTGTCCGGCTGCCTCGGGCCTCCTCTTGGTAAACTTGGCGCCAGTTTCCCTGACCCTATGTGCTGCCCTCCTAGCAGGTGTAGCGAGGGGCTGCGCCACATAAAATGTCACAGCCTCCGGTTTCTAGCTGAGGGTCGTTTCCTGCCTCCACTAGTTTCGGGGACCGGTCTCCCCCTTTGGCCTGACCCCTCCATGCAAGTGGATTCGGGTGTGCGGTGGCGACTCACCCGTCCGCACCCCTGGGATCCCTTCATTCCTCATTCCTGGAGCCTTCTCCGCTCCTCTTCCTTCCTTCTCCCTCTTCCAGGCCTGGGCCTCTGTTACTAGGCCCGCCTCCGGAGCAGAGCTCATGCAGAGCCCCTGATCCCTGCCACTTCTGCTCAGACTTCTCTGCACTGAACTAAGATGGTGCCCACCTTTTATACTCCCTTCTCAATGCACCCAGGAACTGCTTCCTCCCTGCTCCTGCACTACAGGGTTCCCCTTCCTCAGTGTTCCCTCCCCCTACTCCAGCCAGGGCTCAGGGGCATATTGGTCGCCCTGCCCCACGGCAATGTGGTGTAATGCATGCAGGTGTCGGGTCCTGATCCACACTCCATCCTTACCTGAGAGTGAGATATCACACCTCTGGGTGAGGTGCAATACCTCTGTAGCAACCGAGCCCTCAGGGTGCTACAGTTCCATTTATCTTCAGCCTAGGTGACGTATTGTGATACAGGGCCGTGATTTTGGCTATAAAAGGGTCCCCTAGACCCCTACCCCAAGCTTTTTAAGAGAATCATATATGGCGTGCCAGGAGACTCTATGGAATGCTTTCTCAGCATCCAACGAGAGTATCTAATTACAAATTTTTAACTGCATCTAGCCCAGGAAATACTTTGTGCCTAGTAGCAGTGTCTGCTAGTCAGCGGATTATCCCGGCTGTTAAGCAAGCTACACCACCTTTAGTTTGGACACTTAATTTTTTCAAAGGAAATGCTTCGGGACCACGGGATACTCAGTGAAGAGCATCAGGAGGCACCCCAAGGCATAGGGGCTGGGACTGGCAGTAGGATGCCTTGCGGTGGACAGCCGAGCTCGATCCTTATAAAAGCTTTTTAACTGCAGCAGCTTTAGTGGACGCTACTGGAGCTGGAATTACGCAGCTGCTGGCATGAGACTTGCCCTCCAATAGATCCTTGTAAATGGATTTAAAGTGTATTCATTCAAATTAGAGAGACAATTTAAATTAAAAAGCTTAGAGCTGCCTCCACCACAGGGGGGCTCGCTCGACCCACCAGCGGACAGGCACCAGTATTGGGAGAGGGGGGCTGGCCGTCAGGGTTCACCGCGGCTCTGGCACAAACCCGGCAACACGGAGGTGGCACGGGCAGGAGCGGACTGAACGTGTCGGCTTCTCACTTTTTGGATTTTAGAAGGGCATGACATGCCTATATCTGTGTCTCCCCCTCCTTTTACTCCTCCACCTCTTTTCTTTTCTCATGACTATATGTACTTGTCACTTTTCCATGTGTTAGTTGTGTCTTCTGAGCAGTTTGTCAGCTTTTGGACACCTTTGAAGGTGTTTTCTTTGTGTTTCTATGTGTTTTTGTTTGCCTGCCATTGGTTTTAACGGTGTTCGAAGGTGTTCGACGAACAGTTCGACGAACAGTTCGGCGAACACACGGGTGTTCGACGAACCGAACCGAACTCGAACACTACGGGGGTGGCTCAACACTATTGATGACCTCTTTCCAAACGTAATATTTATGGTTGTGGCCAAAAAGTTTAATTTTGGTCTCATCACTTCAAATTACTTTGTTCCAGAAGTTTTGAGGCTTGTCTCTGTGCTGTTTGGTGTATTGTAGGCGAGATACTTTGTGGCATTTGCGCAGCAATGGCTTTCTTCTGGTGACTCGACCATGCAGCCCATTTTTCTTCAAGTGCCTCCTTATTGTGCATCTTAAAACAGCCAAACCACTAGTTTTCAGAGTCCTGAATTTCAGCTGATGATATTAGTGTGTTTTTCTTTGCACCCCGAACAATTTTCCTGGCAGTTGCGGCCGAAACTTTTGTTGGTCTACCTGACCGTGGTTTGGTTTTTGCAGAGCCCCTGATTTTCCATTTGTTAATCACAGTTTGAACACTGCTGACAGGCATTATCAATTCCTTGGATATTTTTTTGTATCCCTTTCTTGTGTTATACAATTCAACTACCTTTTCCCGTAGATCCGTTGACAATTCTTTTGCTTTCCCCATGACTCACAATTAGAGATGAGCTTTGTTCTACTCGAACTGTTCGCCAATCTCAAATTCGAGCTGTTTTGGGCGGTGTTCGAGCCGTTCGGCGAACACGAACAATTTGAGAAAAATTCGGCTGTTCGAGGTTATGTTCGATAACTGTTCGTGCACCAAAATCATAACTGGATTTTTTCTCAGTAATGATGAAAATTAATGTAAATACGCAGTTTGAGTGTACAGCGGGGTGGGGGGAGGGGCAGGGGATGGATCTCTGCAGGAACAATGAAGATCTCCATTTTTTTTTCTCTTTCCCGCATTTGCAGTGGGGAGGTGCAATCTGTCAGCCTATCAGCAGCGCACACACGGAGCGAAGTGCTTTTTTTCACACAAGCAAGGGCATGTGTCATTGGCAGTGTATGTCACATGTCCTTGCCCTATAAGACCAAGCCATTTTCCCCGTCGCCACCATTTTCTCACTGCTGCAGCTGCGTGTTAGACGGCACCGCTGTTGCTGTGTGCGCTATACCTTGTTAATTTCAAGCCAATTTTCGCACAAATCTACAAATAGCTTGGGAGTAGGGAATAGTTGTGATTGCAGTCCTTTTAAGGACTAGGTTACAGCATTTCCTACGACTTTTATCAGGCAGGTCTGTGCTCTTAAATAGATAGATTGTGGGAGTAAAGACTAATTGTAATTGGAGTCCTTTTCAGGACTAGGTTACATCAGTTCCTATCAGTTTTTGCCAGGCAGGTCTGTGCCAGTGCTGTGCAAGTTTTTTTCACAGCATTTGGCTGAATCTAGCAAAGCTAATCCTTTTTGGCCTATTGCAGAGTGTGTTAGTCAGTGGAGTAGCCTATCTGTGTTGCAAGATACCGCCTGTGTATAGAATAAAAATTTTTTTACTGCACCTAGTGAAGTAAAATCTTTTGGGCATAGCATCATTCTATTAGTCCATCTATACTGACCTTCATCAGGTTAAAAATTGAATATAATTTTTTTATGCATCTAGCTCTGAAAAAATATTGGGCTTCTAGCTGTGTGTGGGACTTGATCTATTAATCCATCTATACAGACCTCCATCAGGTTGCAAACTGAATATATTTTTTTCTGCATCTACCTCTGAAAAAATATTGGGCTTCTAGCTGTGTGTGGGACTTGTTCTATTAATCCATCTATACAGACCTCCATCAGGTTGCAAACTGAATATATTTTTTTCTGCATCTACCTCTGAAAAAATATTGGGCTTCTAGCTGTGTGTGGGACTTGTTCTATTAATCCATCTATACAGACCTCCATCAGGTAGCAAACTGAATATATTTTTTTCTGCATCTACCTCTGAAAAAATATTGGGCTTCTAGCTGTGTGTGGGACTTGTTCTATTAATCCATCTATACAGACCTCCATCAGGTTGCAAACTGAATATATTTTTTTCTGCATCTACCTCTGAAAAAATATTGGGCTTCTAGCTGTGTGTGGGACTTGTTCTATTAATCCATCTATACAGACCTCCATCAGGTTGCAAACTGAATATATTTTTTTCTGCATCTACCTCTGAAAAAATATTGGGCTTCTAGCTGTGTGTGGGACTTGTTGTATTAGTCCATCTATACTGACATCCATCAGGTTGCAAACTGAATATATTTTTTTCTGCATCTACCTCTGAAAAAATATTGGGCTTCTAGCTGTGTATGGGACTTGTTGTATTAGTCCATCTATACTGACCTCCATCAGGTTGCAAACTGAATATATTTTTTTCTGCATCTACCTCTGAAAAAATATTGGGCTTCTAGCTGTGTGTGGGACTTGTTCTATTAATCCATCTATACTGACCTCCATCAGTTTGCAAACTGAATATATTTTTTTCTGCATCTACCTCTGAAAAAATATTGGGCTTCTAGCTGTGTGTGGGACTTGTTCTTTTAATCCATCTATACAGACCTCCATCAGATTGCAAATTGAATATAATTTTTTTCTGCATCTAACCCAGCCAATAGTTTTGGCCTAATACCACAGTTTGGCCACTCAGCTCTGCTCGGTTCCCATCCATTTTTTTTTGTGCAAACAACTCCAGAGTTGTGAATTAGTTAACCACCAAAATGAGTGGAAAAAGGCCTGCTGCTGGTGGAAAGGTGGAAAGGGGAATAGGCGTGTCCGGGGGGTAAGGTGTTAAAGCAACAGTAACATCTGCAGAAGAAAGACCATCTTCCAGCCAAACTAAAATGTCTACTTCTTTTAGCTGACAATGTGATAAGATCCCTTTCTTACGGCCACGCCAATCGCTACAAATTCCAGATGAGGCACAAAAACAGCAGGTGCTTCAACGGATATCAAGTGCTCCTTTAAGTGGGCTCTCCTCCACATCAACTTCAACATCACAAATACTCCAGTCCTCAAAGGTGTCACCCCAATCGCACTTGCTTCCTCACAGCTCCCAAATCTCCAGCTGCCCGTCTGAGTATGAGGTAGAACAGATGGTTGAGTCTGCAGAGCTGTTTACTCATACTATAGCCTGGGAATCAGAGGTCGACTCCAGCGCTTCTGTGAATCCAGACGAGGAAATGATCTGCACTGATGCCCAGAATCTTTATGAGTCGGATCCAGGACCAGACGCAGAACGTTCTGACCATAATGAAGACCCTCATTCCCAAACTGTAACTCCTGTTGGTGGAGACAATGAGGAAGACGATGATAAGACTCAACTACCTGATTGGAGCGACAACTTTAGTTTTTTGTCATTGCAGGAACAGGTTGGCTCTGAGGACGACGGGTGTGATAACGCACAGGGTGATGATGATGAGGTTGGAGATCCCACTTACTGTCAACCCACAGTCAGCCAAGAGATGAGGTCAGCAGAGGAGGTGGAGGAAGATGCTAGTGACGACGAGGTCAGGTTGCGCCTTCCTGGACAGAGACGTAGTACTGGAAGCACGTCAACAACTGCATCCTCAAACACAACTCTGCCTCTCACCACAAGTCGTGGTGGCTCTTCAGGTCGCATGGGTGCTAAGCCTTGCATAGCCTGGGCATTTTTTCAGATCGATAAAGATGACCCAACTCGTGTTATCTGTAACATTTGTCAGCAAAAGCTAAGTAGAGGCCAAAAAATACATAGTTTGAGTACTTCATGCATGAACCGGCACATGGACATGAAGCATAAGTTGCAGTGGGAAGCTCAGTGTGCTACAATGCGGCCTAGCCGGCCGGGCCAACCACCGTCTGCCATATCTTGTGCATCCGCGGCCTCTTCATCCTCTGTGACTGGGGGGACAGCAGTCACACCTGTTTTGGGGCGCAGACCTGCCACCTCTTTACCCGCAACAGCCAGCGTGATTGGCAGGTCATCATTTTCTTTGGAGGTGGTAACACCAGCTGGTGTTGAGCGCTGTCCAACATCGATAGCACCACCTTTGGATCAAGGCAACCTAACATGTCCGCCTGCATCTTCCTCACAGACCGGCAGTTTGCCGGGGACACCCTTATCAACCCCGTCTAAGCACAATAGCCAGCCCTCGGTCCCTCAGATGTGGACAAGTAAAAGACCATTTCCTCCTAGCCATGAGAAAGCTAAGAGGTTGAATTTCACCATCTGCAAGCTCTTGGCTACAGAAATGCTGCCTTTCCGCCTGGTGGACACAGAGGATTTTCGAGACCTTATGTCCGTCGCAGTGCCCCAGTACCAGATGCCCAGTCGGCACTACTTCTCAAAGAAAGGTGTGCCTGCGCTCCACCAGCATGTCGCACACAACATCACCGCTTCTTTGAGAAACTCTGTGTGTGACAGGGTGCATTTCACCACAGACACTTGGACGAGTAGGCATGGACAGGGGCGTTACATGTCGCTGACTGGGCACTGGGTAACTATGGTGACAGCAGGACAAGGGGCTGCTGTTCAAGTCTTGCCGTCCCCATGAGTTGTGCGTCAATCCTCTTTATGTCAAAGTTCCTCCACTGCTTCTGCCTCTTCAACCTCCTCTCGGTCTTCCACCTGCACCCAAAGCCTGTCTGGTCATGCCACAAGCTTTCTAACTGCGCAGAAGGGATCCTGCACACCTCCTTACTATGCTGGCAGTAGGGCTCAACGTCATCAGGCGGTTTTTACATTGAAATGTCTGGGAAATGTGAGTCACACAGCTGAGGAGTTGTGGTCAGCTCTGGAGAACCAATTTCATGAATGGTTGTCTCCACTGGACCTGAAACCAGGGAAGGCCGTGTGCGACAATGCTGCAAACCTGGGTGCGGCCCTTCGCCGGGGCAATGTCACACACGTGCCTTGTATGGCTCACGTGTTGAACCTGGTTGTCCAGCAATTTTTAGCCCACTATCCCAGACTAGATGGCCTTCTGCAGAGGGCACGGTCGCTGTGTGCTCACTTCCGCCGTTCGCATCCCGCAGCTCAGCGACTTACATCTCTACAGAAGTCGTTGGGCCTGCCACTTCACCGGCTAAAATGCGATGTGCCTACCCGGTGGAATTCAACTCTGCACATGTTGCAGCGACTGTGGCAGCACCGACAAGCCCTGGTGCAATACGTTCTGACGTATAGCCTGGGCCAACGAGATTCAGAGGTGGGGCAAATCACGCTGGAGGAGTGGTCTCAGATCAGGGACCTATGCACCCTTCTGCACAGTTTTGAAATGGCGACGAAGATGTTTAGTGCTGACGATGCCATTATCAGCATGACTATTCCGGTGATTTACATGCTGGAGCACATGTTAAACAGAATTCGGAGTCAGGTGGTGGCACAAGAGGAGGTGGAGGAAGTAGAGGAGGAGGAGTTGTATGCGGAAGGGCTAACATCTGCAAGGTCCAGACGGTCGGCAGCACCAAGGCGGCAGGCATGTGAGGGTGGGGGAGATGGTTTGACCAGGGCGCATGGTAGCAGCCAAACTAGTGAGGAAGGTGCAGGAGCCCAGGAAGAAGTGGAGGACGAACTGATGGAAGACTCATCAGATGAGGGAGACCTTGATCACATTTCTGTTGTGCGAGGTTGGGGGGAGAGGACAGAGGAAGGAAGCATGATTGTTACCTCGCCACCAACACAACAGGGACTTGGTGCTCCTGGATGCGCAACACACATGAGTGCCTTCTTGCTGCACTACCTGCAACATGACCCTCGAATTGTGAGAATTAGAAATAATCCTGACTACTGGGTTGCCACACTGTTAGATCCCCGGTACAAAAGTAAATTTGCAGAAATTATTCCTGCCATAGAAAGGGATGCACGCATGCAGGAGTATCAGCAGAGACTGTTGCAGAATCTTACATGTGCTTTTCCACAAAATACCAGTGGTGCACGTAGTGAATCTCACAGTTCCAACTTGCCAACCGTGGGACCGTCAAGTGTTCAGCACTCAAACCGTAACAGAACCACAGTATCTGCTGGTAACATCAATTTTGCGGAATCATTTCACCACTTTTTTAGCCCATCCTTTGCAAGGCCACAGGAGACAAGAAGTCTGACACATAGTCAACGCCTAGAGACGATGGTACAGGAGTATCTCCAAGTAAACATTGAAGCCACGACTGTGTCACTGGACCCTTGCTCTTTTTGGGCTTCCAATCTGGATAAATGGCCGGAGCTAGCCACTTACGCCTTGGAGATCTTGTCATGCCCCGCAGCCAGCGTTCTGTCTGAACGTGTGTTCAGCGCTGCTGGTGGTGTGCTGACAGATAAGCGCACGCGGCTCTCCACTGATAATGTAGACAGACTCACGTTCATAAAGATGAACAAATCATGGATCCGAAACGACTTTTCTACCCCTGTGTCATCCTGGGGAGAGTAAAAGCTTGATGATTGGTTAAAATCACCCTACCAACCGTTTTAAGCTTTCAAATTAGTAATCATGTTTATCTGTATCTTGGCTGGAAAATAATTTGGGCTTTGTAGCAGTGTGCAGCACTGATCCTATTAGGCCATCTATACTAAAGCTTCACCAGATTTAAAATTAATAATAATTTTTAGCTGCATCTAGCCCGGAAAATAATTTTGGGGCTCCGAGATGCGCAAGACACATAAGTGCCATCTTGCTGCACTACCTGCAGCATGACCCTCATATTGTCAGAATTCGAAGTAATCATGACTACTGGGTTGCCACACTCTTAGATCCCCCAAACTTTTCGATCAACCTTTTCATTTTAATAAAGACCAAAAAAATGGTCATTTTTGAAATTATAAGCATTAGCAGGTTGTTAGAAACTGAAATCAAACAGTTTTCAACTCAAAACTTTATTCTAGGTGATGTTACATTTTCACATAGGACCCCTTGTTTGAAAGGAGCTTCTGAACTCTCTCGTCCATTGAATTTGTCAGGTTTTGGATGGTTTCTGCTTCAATTGTTTTGCATGAGGACAGAATACCCTCCCAGAGCTGTTGCTTAGATGTGAACTGCCTCCCGCCATCATAGACACTCCTTTTAATAATGCTCCAAAGGTTCTGAATGGGGTACAGGTCAGGGGAGCATGGGGGTCACACCATAAGTTTATCCCCTTTTATGCCCATATCAGCCAGAGATGCAGATGTTTTATGTGCAGCATGAGATGGTGCATTATCATGCAGAAAAATGATCTTGCTGTGAAATACACGGTTCTTCTTCTTGAACCATGGCAGGAAGTGCTGTTTGAGAAAATCCACATACATTATGGAGTTCATCTTTAGCGCCTTCAGGGATCCTAAAGGGGCCGACAATCTCTCTCCCCATGATTCCAGCCCAAAACATTACTCCACCTCCTCCTTGTTGGCGCTGTAGCCGTGTTTGCGTGGGGTGTCCATCAACCAGCCATCCTCCACTCCATCCATCTGGACCATCGAGCGCTGCACAGCACTCATCCGTGAACAAAACAGTTTTGAAATCAGTCTTCATGTAATGTTTGGCCCACTGGAGCCGTTTCTGCTTGTGTGAAGTGGATAGAGGAGGTCGACAGGATGGCGTATGCACAGCTGCAAACCTCTGAAGGACCATGCATCTTGTTGTTCGGGGGACGTTGGAGGCACAAGCAGCTTCAAAAACTTGTCTGCTGCTATGACAAGGCTTTTTTGCCGCTGCTCTTTCAACCTGACGTAATTTCCTGTAGGAAAGAGTCCTCAATTTGCCCTTATCACCACGCACACATGTGTACTGTGAATCAGCTACATACTTCTTGATTGCCAAGACACTTCATCCTGATCATCGCACAATGTTGATTGTAGTCATGCCTTGACCTAAACACTCCACAATTTGTTGCTTCTCAGCAGCCGACACATCCTTTTTCTTTCCCATTTTGGCAGAAAATGTAGGCTGCTTAATAATGTGAGACAGCCTTCTTAAGTAGTCTTGCCTTTCAATGGACACACCTGCCAAACTAATTAGCACAGGTGTCTGCAATTGCTTACAGTGATATAAAGAGCCCTGACACACATCACTATCAATGAGTTTAACTGACAAACAAACAAATTCTTCCCTTATCACTCCTAAACACTTTTTGCATAATAATTTGGAACGCAGTGTACATGTGCTTTTCCACAAAACACCAGTGGTTCACGTAGTGAATCTTACAGTTCTAACTTGCCAACCGTGGTCTGTATGGAGTTGTTCAATAAAGGGCCCAAAATTAAGATAACATAGATGGGAGAGGTCTCTATGAATAGGAATTCCTAAGTATTTGATACCCTGTGAGGGCCAGTCAAAGGGAAAGTTGGACTGGATGGAATCCTATATGGATTTGGGGAGGGAGACATCGAGGGCCTCAGACTTCGCTGCATTGATTTTAAAATTTGACCATGTAACAAAGTGATCTATTTCAGCCATAACAGCATGGATGGATATATGTGATTGAGTGATATATACTAGGACATCATCAGCAAATAGAGAGCACTTGTACTCGGTGCCTCCCACCTCAATCCACCTAATATTGGGGTTATGGCGAATTGATGAGAGCAGGTGCTCTGTCACTAGAATGTATAAGAGAGGGGACAGAGGACATCCCTGCCTTGTCCCATTGGTGATTGTGAAAGGTGATGAAAATGTTCTGATGCACCCCCTGGGCCTTGGGACACCCGGAGCCGGACCCTTTTTGGTGGATGCTGGTGGTTGTAGTCTTCGTGGCGGCGACCCGGTTCCATGGCTCAGGGTGGTCAAACCAGTGGCGGAACTATTTATGTGGTTTTGATGTTTAAATGTCCGACTACGCCACCCGTGGATTGCGGTCAGAGTGAACCGCCGCTGCAGGGCAGACCGCTGAGGCTGGTGTTGTGGGTGCAGCAGAGCGTAGCATAACTCCCCACGGGAGGAGTATAGCCTCAGGGCAGTGTATGCGGAGGATGGGGGTGATGGTGCAGGGCAGCAGCAGTAACGACACGGAGTCAGTGATGCAGTCCAGGGCCTTTACTCACAGTTCTTATTATCCAGACCACGTCTGCAGGTAACGGCTGCCCACGTCGTACTGTGCTCACCAGGTGAGGGGCTCAGACAACTTCCAGATAACTTTGGAGCGCTTCACAGGACCCCCTTTGTGTGTCCTTTGTCTGGCCTTTCTTACCAACCCTTCTGTCCGGCTGCCTCGGGCCTCCTCTTGGTAAACTTGGCGCCAGTTTCCCTGACCCTATGTGGTGCCTTCCTAGCGGGTGTAGCGAGGGGCTGCGCCACATAAAATGTCACAGCCTCCGGTTTCTAGCTGAGGGTCGTTTCCTGCCTCCACTAGTTTCGGGGACCGGTCTCCCCCTTTGGCCTGACCCCTCCACGCAGGTGGATTCGGGCGTGCGGTGGCGACTCGCCCGTCCGCACCCCTGGGATCCCTTCATTCCTCGTTCCTGGAGCCTTCTCCGCTCCTCTTCCTTCCTTCTCCCTCTTCCAGGCCTGGGCCTCTGTTACTAGGCCCGCCTCCGGAGCAGAGCTCATGCAGAGCCCCTGCTCCCTGCCACTTCTGCTCAGACTTCTCTGCACTGAACTAAGATGGTGCCCACCTTTTATACTCCCTTCTCAATGCACCCAGGAACTGCTTCCTCCCTGCTCCTGCACTACAGGGTTCCCCTTCCTCAGTGTTCCCTCCCCCCACTCCAGCCAGGGACAGGGACTGTCGTGCCCATCTCAGAGGCATATTGGTCGCCCTGCCCCACGGCAATGTGGTGTAGTGCATGCAGGTGTCGGGTCCTGATCCACACTCCATCCTTACCTGAGAGTGAGATATCACACCTCTGGGTGAGGTGCAATACCTCTGTAGCAACCGAGCCCTCAGGGTGCTACAGTTCCATTTATCTTCAGCCTAGGTGACGTATTGTGATACAGGGCCGTGATTTTGGCTATAAAAGGGTCCCCTAGACCCCTACCCCAAGCTTTTTAAGAGAATCATATATGGCGTGCCAGGAGACTCTATGGAATGCTTTCTCAGCATCCAACGAGAGTATCTAATTACAAATTTTTAACTGCATCTAGCCCAGGAAATACTTTGTGCCTAGTAGCAGTGTCTGCTAGTCAGCGGATTATCCCGGCTGTTAAGCAAGCTACACCACCTGTAGTTTAGACACTTAATTTTTTCAAAGGAAATGCTTCGGGACCATGGGATACTCAGTGAAGAGCATCAGGAGGCACCCCAAGGCATAGGGGCTGGGACTGGCAGTAGGATGCCTTGCGGTGGACAGCCGAGCTCGATCCTTATAAAAGCTTTTTAACTGCAGCAGCTTTAGTGGATGCTACTGGAGCTGGAATTACGCGGCTGCTGGCATGAGACTTGCCCTCCAATAGATCCTTGTAAATGGATTTAAAGTGTATTCATTCAAATTAGAGAGACAATTTAAATTAAAAAGCTTAGAGCTGCCTCCACCACAGGGGGGCTCGCTCGACCCACCAGCGGACAGGCACCAGTATTGGGAGAGGGGGGCTGGCCATCAGGGTTCACCGCGGCTCTGGCACAAACCCGGCGACACGGAGGTGGCACGGGCAGGAGCGGACTGGCCGTGTCGGCTTCTCACTTTTTGGATTTTAGAAGGGCATGACATGCCTAAATCTGTGTCTCCCCCTCCTTTTACTCCTCCACCTCTTTTATTTTCGCATGACTATATGTACTTGTCACTTTTCCATGTGTTAGTTATGTCTTCTGAGCAGTTTGTCAGCTTTTGGACACCTTTGAAGGTGTTTTCTATGTGTTTCTATGTGTTTTTGTTTGCCTGCCATTGGTTTTAACGGTGTTCGAAGGTGTTCGACGAACAGTTCGATGAACAGTTCGGCGAACACACGGGTGTTCGACGAACCGAACCGAACTCGAACACTACGGGGGTGGCTCAACACTACTCACAATCCAGAAACGTCAGTGGCTGGATGAAACATGCAAGAGTCTGTCTGGATCCCAGAAACTCACTCAGCTTTTATGCACACGCACTGATTACAAGCAAACAGGTCACAGGTGAGGATGTTACCTTTAGTAGCCATTCAAACCCATTTGTGTTAAATTCTGTGCATGTTATCAGGCCAAAATCACCAGGGTATGTGAACTTTTGATCAGGGTCATTTGGATGTTTTTGGTTGTCATTAAGATTTAAAAAGAGAAAACACAGTAGTTTGACAATAAATGGTTTCACTCAACCAATAACCATGAGTGGAGAAAAAGTTTTTTGTTATCATTCATATTCTCTGAAACAAGGCCAAGAAAGGAAAAATTCTGCATTGGTATGTAAACTTTTGAGCACAACTGTATATATGTAATATTTGACCATCCCGATTGGATGTTCATTCTGCTGGTTAATTCTTTGCCACCAAGGTAAACGCTATGTCTGGCGCCAAACCAACACAGCTCATCATCCCAAGAACATCACAGCATTGTGGTGACAGCATCATGCTGTGGGGATGATTTTCAGCAGCAGGAACAGGGAAAATGGTCTGAGTCGAGGGGAAGATGGATGGTGCAAAATACAGGGATATTCTTGACAAAAACCTGCTTCAGTCTTTCAGTGATTTGAGGCTGGGATGGAGGTTCATCTCCCAACAAGACAATGACCCAAAAACATACAGCTAAAGTAATACTCAAGTTGTTTAGGGGTAAACGTGTACATTTTTTGGAGTAGACTAGTCAAAGTCCAGGTCTTAATTCAATTGAGAATCTATGATCAGACTTGAAGTTTGCTGTTCACCAGAGGAAACCATCTAACTTGAAGGAGCTGGCGCAGTTTTGCCTTGAGGAATGGGCAAAAATCCCAGTGGCAAGATGTGGAAAGCTCATAGAGACTTATCCAAAGCAACTTGCAGCTGTAATTGCTGCAGAAGGAGGCTCTGCAAAGTACTGACTGTAGGGGGATGAATAGGTATGCACACTGAAGTTTTCAGTTATTTTGTCCTATATGTTGTTTGCTTCACAATAAAATGAAAACCAAATGTTCACAGTTGTAGGCATGTTCTTTACATGAACTGATGCAAACCCTAAAAACAAACAGTGAAATTCCAGGTTGTGAGGTAGCAGAACGCGAAAAATACCAAAGGGTGAATACTTTCGCAAGGTACTGTATAGCCAGAAAATTGAAAACAATACACTCGGAAAATGCCAACACAAGCAAATTTTTTGTTTTTTACAAATTTCTGAATTTTTTTCACCACTTAACTAAAACAAAAAACTATGCATGTTTGGTATCTCAGTAATCATACTGACCTGGAGAATCATATTGGCAGGTCATTTTTCCAATAAAATGAACGCTGTAGATAAAAAAACAAAAAACAAAATAAAAACTATTGCGGAATTACCTTTTTTTTTTACTATTTTGCCACACTTGGATTTTTTCTCTGTCTTTAAACTACATTACATGATAAAATACCTAGTGTCATTCTAAAGTACAACTCTTTCTGCAAAAATCAAGCCTTCACACAGCTATATTGACAGAAAAATAAAAAGTTATGGCTCTTGGAAGAAGGGGAAGAAAAAGCTGACTTTTCTTTGGCAGTACCCTAAACCTAGTATTTATTAACAATAAATCAACCAGGCTAAAGACCTACAAATTTAAAGGGCAGGTAGCATCCAGCATGAATTAAAAACAGCCTTAGATTGATGGGAGGAGTTCTCAGTCAAGTATGGAGACATATGAATATATGAATTTTAAACTGCATTATTGCTATATACCATATACTTAGATAAATAAATAGATTTTATATCTATTTATTTATCTATCTATCTATCTATCTATCTATCTATCTATCTATACGATCTATCATCTCTGTATATTATAAATACTATCAGTTTGTTGTAATAATTCAAGTTATGAACTGAATATCATTTATCTAAACTTAAATTTTGTAAAGCATGTTAGTTTAGTATCATTTCTAGCTATATAAGTTTGTGAGAAGCCAATAGATTTCTACTTTTAGATTCTAATTGATTTTGACTTTGAAATAGAATAGGGAAATTTATTCTAACAGATTATGGAAACAGTGGGTGAATAAAATGTAAATAAATCAAATGATAAAATATTGTTTCGGCAAGTGGCAAATTTCACTGTGACTTTACATGAATAATTCTATTTAGGCTTTCCTCTCTCTTCATCAATGCATTGGCAATAACATTTTATAGTTATTGACATTTTGGGATTTAATTCTCCTATCACAATATTTTATAAAAAGTTTTACCAAATAAAAAAAAATTCTATGTAAAGGGAAAACGCAAAAGAAAAAAAAGAGTGCTATCTTCTCTACATGTGGTTGCTTTTGGCTGGTTGCTCATGGTAGCATTGCACCCACAAAATTGGGATGCCTTTGCAGTATATATATATACAGTATATATATATATATATATATATATATATATATATATATATATATATATATATATACAGGGTGGTCCAAAAGTAGGTGGACAGAAAGTGTAATAAGGTTATGAAGGGGGAGATTTATCAAACATGGTGTAAAGTGAAACTGGCACAGTTGCCCTTAGCAACCAATCAGATTCCACTTTTCATTCTTCACAGACTCTTTGAAAAAAAGTCTTTATTTCCAACAAGATGGGGCCCCTCCACATTATTCAAGAGTAGTCCGCGAGTATCTTGATGAAACATTTCCTAATAAATGGATTGGCCAAAGAGGCCCACTTGATTGGCCGGCACGTTCACCAGGCTTGACCTCAATGGATTTTTTCTTTTGGGGAGTACTCAAGGACAAAGTTTATAGTCGAAAACCAAAAAGTGTCAGTGATTTGAAAAATTACATAAGAGATGCATTTCAAGAAATTAATACCCAAAGAGACTTGTGCAAAAAAGTTTGTCGAAGCGTCAGAGGCTGACTTCAAAGCTGTGCAAATTGCAATTTAAAAACAGTTTGAGCAACTGCATTGATAAAATTTAAGGGCTTTTGTATTATTGTTCAGAATAAAATTAAATTGTCAATGTTATCCTTGTGTTAGTAAATATAATTTTATATATAAATCAAAATAAATGTTATTATTTCCTGTCCACCTACTTTTGGACTACCCTGTATATATACACACATTATATATATATATATATATATATATATATATATATATATACATATATATATATATATATATATATATACAGTACAGACCAAAAGTTTGGACACCTTCTCATTTAAAGATTTTTCTGTATTTTCATGACTATGAAATTTTACATTCACACTGAAGGCATCAAAACTATGAATTAACACATGTGGAATTATATACTTAACAAAATAGTGTGAAACAACTGAAAATATATCTTATATTCTAGGTTCTTTAAAGTAGCCACCTTTTCCTTTTATGACTGCTTTAATAAGTGGGATTTCTTGCCTTATAAATGGGGTTGGGACCATCAGTTGTGTTGTGCAGAAGTCTGGTGGATACACAGCTGATAGTCCTACTGAATAGACTGTTAGAATTTGTATTATGGCAAGAAAAAAGCAGCTAAGTAAAGAAAAACGAGTGGCCATCATTATTTTAAGAAATGAAGGTCAGTCAGTGCGAAAATTTGGGAAAACTTTGAAACACAAGGAATGGACATTAGACCAGTGGAAATCTGTGCTTTGATCTGATGAGTCCAAATTTGAGATCTTTGGTTCCAACCACCGTGTCTTTGTGCAATGCAGAAAAGGTGAAAGGATGGACTCTACATGCCTGGTTCCCACCGTGAAGCATGGAGGAGGAAGTGTGATGGTGTGGGGGTGCTTTGCTTGTGACACTGTTGGGGATTTATTCAAAATTGCAGGCATACTGAACCAGCATGGCTACCACAGCATCTTGCAGCGGCATGCTATTCCATCCGGTTTGCGTTTAGTTGGACCATCATTTATTTTTCAACAGGACAATGACCCCAAACACACCTCCAGGCTGTGTAAGGGCTATTTGACCAAGAAGGAGAGTGATGGGGTGCTACGCCAGATGACCTGGCCTCCACAGTCACCAGACCTGAACCCAATCGAGATGGTTTGGGGTGAGCTGGACAGCAGAGTGAAGGCAAAAGGGCCAACAAGTGCTAAGCATCTCTGGGAACTCCTTCAAGATTGTTGGAAGACCATTTCCGGTGACTACCTCTTGTACAGTGTCCATTTTAGGACATGATCAGATATCAAAATCAAACATCAGAATGATGTTAGTTTGAGGCTAAATACCCTGTCTGAGAACTGATTCTGACAAGTGATTTTGATGAGTGGTTCTGACAAGTGATTCTGACGAGTGATTTTGATTCGTGATTCTGACGAGTGATTCTGACGAGCGATTTTGATGAGTGATTCTGACAAGTGATTTTGACAAGTGACTTTTACAACTGTAATAATAATAATAATAAAAAAAAACTGTTTGCTGATGTGACTTGAACCCAAAATTCTGTGTCCCAAAGGCAGTGCATTAACCACTGGGCTATAAACTCAGTTATAAAAACCTAGGAGTTCTACTTGGTTATATGATTTTCAGTGCAAACTTGTCTAAAACTCATTGGGACTTATGCACAGACTGCAAGCAAGCCAAATTCAAATGATGTTTGATTTTGATGTGTGAGTCTGATGTGTGACTTTCTTCAAACATCAGAATCAGAATCACAATGACTTTTAGTCATCCTGAGTATTTTCATGGTTGAACTCATAAGACAAGAAAAGCTATCACTTAGTATCACTTGACTGGGTAGTGCAGTAGTAAGGCATCAGTCTCTGAAACTACAATGATAAGAGTTCAAATCCTCATAGGACAAACATTTTTTTTTTATTACGGCTATTAAAGCACACAAACTACAGGGGTGTTTTACTGTTAATATGTGACACTCTGTCATCCTGATGTGTTAAGAGTTTCAGACACGCTGTCTATTTGCATGGTAAATTACATAGCAAAAGTAAATTGGGAGTTTGCAGCCAGTACTTGTGTGGATGGAATTAAAAATTTACAATAAAGACATTTTATCAATAGGCCCCTTTAAGAAATTATGCAAATATAAAGTTACTTGTAAATAGATATGTAGTAAATTACTGCCTCCCAATTTACTTTGGCTATGTAATTTACCATGCAAATAGACAGCATGTCTGAAACTCTTAACACATCAAGATGACAATCAGAGTGTCAGATATTAAAAGTAAAACACCCCTGCAGTTTGTGTGCTTAATAGTCATAATTAAAAAAAAAAAATTACTATCAGTATTTGAACTCTTAACACTGTAGTTTCAGAGGCTTATGCCTTACCATTGCACTATCCAGTCAAGTGATAGCAAATGATAGCTGTTCTTGTCTTATGAGATCAACCATGAAAATACTCAGGGTGACTAAAAGTCATTGTGATTCTGATTCTGATGTTTGAAGAAAGTCACACATCAGACTCACACATCGAAATCAAGTCCCATCAGCGAACAGTTACTTTTTTTTTTTATTATTATTATTACAGTTGTAAAAGTCACTTGTCAAAGTCACTTGTCAGAATCACTTGTCAAAATCACTTGTCAGAATCACTTGTCAGGATCGCTCATCAAAATCACTCGTAAAAATCATTTGACAAAATCACTTGTCAGAATCACTCGTCAGAATCACTTGTCAGAATCACTCATCAAAATCACTCATCAAAATCACTTGTTAGAATCACTGTCAGAATCACTCATCAAAATCACTTGTCAGAATCACTTGTCAGAATCATTGGTCAGAATCACTCATAAAAATCACTCATCAAAATCACTTGTCAGAATCACTCGTCAGAATCACTCATCAAAATCACTTGTCAGAATCACTCATCAAAATCACTTTTCAGAATCACTTGTCAGAATCACTCAACAAAATCACTTGTCAGAATCACTTATCAAAATCAGTTCTCAGACAGGGTATTTAGCCTCAAACTGACATCATTCTGATGTTTGATTTTGATATCTGATCATGACCTAAAATGGACACTGTACTCTCGAAGCTCATCAAGAGAATGCCAAGAGTGTGCAAAGCAGTCATCAAAGCAAAAGGTGGATACTTTGAAGAACCTAGAATATAAGACATATTTTCAGTTGTTTCACACTTTTTTGTTAAGTATATAATTCCACATGTGTTAATTCATAGTTTTGATGCCTTCTGTGTGAATGTACAATTTTCATAGTCATGAAAATACAGAAAAATCTTTAAATGAGAAGGCATGTCCAAACTTTTGGTCTGTACTGTATATTGTGAGGCAGTGACGGGGATCGTATATGATGGACGGTATATATCCCCCAGAATGTGTACAGAAACCTGTTAAACCCATTGAAGTGCATTGCAGTCACAGACACACCTGTGGCTCCAATGCAGGAATGAAGGTGAGCACTGACCTGGTCAAGCTATCTGGCTAAGGCAGATTAGTAAAACCTGGCAGGGCCTTCATTTCTTGGAGGAGGCTACAGGAAGGCAGTGGGGCGGCCTCCTCCCTCCAACCCGGGTTTTCCAGTGGCTCTCTCGTGTTGGAGCCATGATTCAAGTCAGTCCACTTGGTGCAAAAGCTCTCCAAGGTGTGATCACTCTTTTTTAGATGCAGACTAATGGGCAGATCTAATTTGATGCAGGTGTTAGTTTTGGAAATAAAAATTTACAGGGTGATTCCATAATTTTTTCCTCAGAATTGAGTGATTCTATAATTTTTTCCCTCTGCTTCATCTGAAAAAAATTACCCTTACTGAGTACCACATTTTTTATCTTGATTTCTTTTAGTGTTTATTAAAGCCATATAGTTGCCATTTGAAATTACTTTAGTTTTGTTACATGTCTGTGATCTGCTTTTTTTCAACAACATTAAACAACTGAATGAACATCCTCTGAGCCCGGTGATTCCATAATTTTTGCCAGGGGTTGTACTGACAGACCATGCGACACTTAGATTTCACACAGGTGGTCTTCCTTTCACTAAGCATGTGACTTATGAAGGTCATTGCTTGTGTAGCATCCTGAGGATTCGGCTGCTACAGGGGTATTGCACCTCAACCCAGAGGTGTGGTATTCCACTCCCGGGTAAGGATGGAGTGTGGAACTGAGCTCGGTAGGCTGCATGCACTACATACATCCCATTTCCGAGGAACAGGCCAACGGTACTCCCACTTAGAAATGTGCAGGTACGACCGAGTCTGTTCCTGGCTGGAGTGGGAGGGGGGTGGTACATCCCAAGTAGTGTAGGGGCAGATAGGGGGAGCAGCCTGGGTAAAGATAGGAGCTCATTGGGTGCTGGTCACCTGAGCTCACACATAGAGGGTGTATATAAGGTGGGCACCAACTAAGAACAGGGTCAGATGCAGAGAGTCAGTCGGTTGCAGAGAACAAGTCAGGAGCAGAGGAGAGAAGAAAGACTCAGAGTGAGAGAGGAGAAAAGAGAGAGACCCAGAGGCACAGAAGAAAAGGACTCTGAGATCCCAACTAAAATCCCCGGGTGAAGAGTCGGCATCAGGGTGCCGGAACCCAAGCTGGTGGGGGTAAAAACATTCCCCAGCCAGAGACCGGAGATCGTGGGCAGCGTTTGCCACGGTCACCCATCACATCCACCCCGAAGGCACACCACATGAAGGGTCAGGGAACCCAGGGCCAAGGGTGTCCCAACAGAAGGCCCGAGGGAGCTGGACCTAGGTGGATTACTGGTGGGGACGGCCAGAGAACGGGACAGAAAGAGAGCTCAGGGCCACGCTCCGGACTTGTTTGGGGGTTGGCTGGATCTAGGACCTGGTGGACGCAGCACGGCTCGGGTGGTCACTCGCAGCTGGAGTGACCAGTACAACATCTGCAGTAAGTAAACACCCTTAACTGCACAACCCGACTCTGTCTTCACTGCCGTCTGCACTACACCACCACAACCCCCATCCTCTGCACCTGTCCCCTCTGAGGCTATACCCCTCCCGTTGGGGGTTATCCCACCAAGCTGCGCACCCACCATCAGCCTCAGCGGACCCTGCTGCAGCGGCGGCCACAGTGACCGCATCACAACGGGTGGCGTAGTCGACACAAAAGAACTCTTAATAACATCTGTAGGACTGCCACATAACACTGAGCTTGACGCCCTGGGCACGGGCCGGGTCACAGCCGCTCGGAGACTACAACCCCCCCCCCATCTGATCCGGTGCCGGGTATTCCCCTCAAAAAGGAATATGTCCCAGGGGGCGCGTCAACTTTGGCGTAGTCGGCAGGATTACGTGCCCGCAACACCCGGGTACTGCGTGCCTGAAGAAAAGTGCAAGTTTACCTCAGAAAGGAGTCTCCCGCCGGTTCCGGAGGGTCCACGTCATCGGACCCCATCACCAGTCGTTTCCCGCCGATTGTCCGCCATTTCCAGCTTGTTCCCGCCATCTGCAGAGTTTCCCGCCACTGGGCGACGCTTCCCGCCAAATCCGAAGATTTCCCGCCTTGGAAGAGCAGCGGACGCCATTATGGGCGTGCCAAAGGAGGGCGGGAGGCCGCCTCCCATCGTGGGCCAGGACCGAAAATGGCGCCAAAAGTGGAAACCGCCCCCACCAACAGAGACTGTGATGCTGGAGGTGTCTGTCAGCGTGAAAGAACTGCCCCTGGAGCTGACAGTCACCGAGTTGCCCCGGGACCGCCCTCGAAGTGGGAGGAGACGAAAGAAAAGAGCGAAGATGGGTGCCGCCTGGAGCAGTCTGGAGCGAGCGCACCCGGAGGCAAGAAGTCTGGAGAGGAGTAGCAGAGAAGCTCACCCGGAGATGTCCAGAGAGCAGAGCAGCACCGGCCCGCTGGCCAGGAGCCTGCTGGAAGAAGAGCAGAGCAGCACCGACCCGTTGGTCAGGAGCCTGCTGGACACCACGACCCCACTAGGCCTAGTGGAGGTCCTTGCACAGCTCCCCCGAGACCGGGAGTGTGCACAGACTGCCCTGGAGGGCCTCGCACGGAGGATGGCCCGGGTACAGCGAGAGACATTGGCGGAGTGGAGCCGGGAGATGGCCCAGCAAACCAAGACCCGGAGCACGCCAGCCGAGATGAGGAAGCAGACCGCCTCTGAGGATGGCGCGGGAGGACCCAAGGCCGGAGACGGCGCCGAGGAGGGAGCCGAACGCATGGAGGCAGGTAAAGGGGACGCCTATACCCCAAGCCGTGACACCGCTTACCTGCCCCAGCTCCCCGTCGCAGAGCCCGAAAGTCCCTCTGCTGTGCCCGAAAACGCCATGTCACCGACACAGACTAGGCCCCAACCGGAAGCCGCCGCCGCGACCCCTGTGACGTCACACGCCTCGACCCCGAGCGTGACCAAGCAGGAAGTACCACCAGCCTGGTCGCAGGGCCTAGAATTCCCGGGCGTCGCATCACCAACAGTGCCCCCTACCTCCGCGGAGCCTCCGGCCTGGTCGCAAGGCCAGGTAGCCCAGGGCGCCGCCGTATTAACGGTGCCCTTCACCTTCCAGGTGCCCCAGGCCTGGCCGCAAGGCCTGGGCAACCTGGGCGCCACCACCACCGCGCCCGCACCCGTAAAACCAAGGGTGCCGCGTCTGGGAGAGGACTTGTTTGCCCAGCACACGTGGCCGGACGGGCAGCCTTTCATCTGGCCCCAGAAGTATTACGAACTGGAGCACCAGAGGAGGGTTGGGGCCATGTGTGCACCCCTGATTCCGGCTCCGAAGCCCGTAATAAGGATCTCGCCCCCGCTAGCGGAAGCGCAGTTTGAGTGGGACCCCACCGGAGAAGATCTAATGGGGTTCACTCAGGAAACTAGGGCCGCTGCAGCAGAGCGTGCGGAGTGCTGCCGCCAACAGCTCGAGGAGTTTGCGAGGGAGCGGAGAGAGAGGCGGGTCCGGGAACAACAGGCCCAAATAAGGAGCGCCGAGCAGAAGAGCCGGACCAGGAGGGACCCCCGTGCAGCGCACAGTCCCCGTACCACCGGGACTGTAATAAAGTTTAACCAGCAGCACGGGTGGGGCTTCATTCGAGACAACAACACCCCCGGCGACGTCTTTGTCACGCGCAGAGACGTGGAGTCCCATCTGCCGGAGGGGCACAGAGGTCGTGACCTCTACATCGGAGACGAGGTCACCTTTACCCGGCACAAGTGTGCCAAAGGACCTTATGCCCTCCACGTACACCGCCTGACGGAGGAGGAGTTGCAGTGCGGGGAGGAGGAGCAAGAGGACCCGGACGGGTCTGAAGCTACAACCAGCTATAAGCAAAGAGCAGGAGGACGCCGTCGCTAAGGACAGAGAAGCAGAAGCTGTATATAGTTGCCCGTCGGGGCACCGTGAAATTGAAACCGTGAACTGAAACTGAAACTGAAACTGTTGCTGTTGCTAATATAGTCCCCGTTGGGACCAGCATGTGTAAACTGTTTACCCGTTAACCCCTTCATCCCACAGGCTGAGGACTGTGAGCAGCCATTCCCTTCCCTCTACCTGGCCGAGGACTGAGAGCGGCCAACTTCCCCTGTATATAGTTGCGCTTCCTAAAGCGCCCCCTACCGGTTTTATAGGAAAACCAGTTTTTCTAAGAGACTGTCGCACTTTTCCCGGACACACGTTGCACAGTGTCCGGAGGAGGAACCTGAAACAAGAGACGACGAGAATGTTGATATGAAAAGTTTTATATATATAATGTTTTATATGTTTTATATGTTTATGAAAAAAAAAAAAAAATGTATGTTTTTGGTGATATTTATGTCTTACAGCCCGAGGACGTGCTGTGATTTACCAGGGGGGAATGTAGCACCCTGAGGATTCGGCTGCTACAGGGGTATTGCACCTCAACCCAGAGGTGTGATATTCCACTCCCGGATAAGGATGGAGAGTGGAACTGAGCTCGGTAGGCTGCATGCACTACACACATCCCATTTCCGGGGAACAGGCCGACGGTACTCCCACTTAGAAATGTGCAGGTACGACCGAGTCTGTTCCTGGCTGGAGTGGGAGGGGGGTGGTACATCCCAAGTAGTGTAGGGGCAGATAGGGGGAGCAGCCTGGGTAAAGATAGGAGCTCATTGGGTGCTGGTCACCTGAGCTCACACATAGAGGGTGTATATAAGGTGGGCACCAACTAAGAACAGGGTCAGATGCAGAGAGTCAGTCGGTTGCAGAGAACAAGTCAGGAGCAGAGGAGAGAAGAAAGACTCAGAGTGAGAGAGGAGAAAAGAGAGAGACCCAGAGGCACAGAAGAAAAGGACTCTGAGATCCCAACTAAAATCCCCGGGTGAAGAGTCGGCATCAGGGTGCCGGAACCCAAGCTGGTGGGGGTAAAAACATTCCCCAGCCAGAGACCGGAGATCGTGGGCAGCGTTTGCCACGGTCACCCATCACATCCACCCCGAAGGCACACCACATGAAGGGTCAGGGAACCCAGGGCCAAGGGTGTCCCAACAGAAGGCCCGAGGGAGCTGGACCTAGGTGGATTACTGGTGGGGACGGCCAGAGAACGGGACAGAAAGAGAGCTCAGGGCCACGCTCCGGACTTGTTTGGGGGTTGGCTGGATCTAGGACCTGGTGGACGCAGCACGGCTCGGGTGGTCACTCGCAGCTGGAGTGACCAGTACAACATCTGCAGTAAGTAAACACCCTTAACTGCACAACCCGACTCTGTCTTCACTGCCGTCTGCACTACACCACCACAACCCCCATCCTCTGCACCTGTCCCCTCTGAGGCTATACCCCTCCCGTTGGGGGTTATCCCACCAAGCTGCGCACCCACCATCAGCCTCAGCGGACCCTGCTGCAGCGGCGGCCACAGTGACCGCATCACAACGGGTGGCGTAGTCGACACAAAAGAACTCTTAATAACATCTGTAGGACTGCCACATAACACTGAGCTTGACGCCCTGGGCACGGGCCGGGTCACAGCCGCTCGGAGACTACAACCCCCCCCATCTGATCCGGTGCCGGGTATTCCCCTCAAAAAGGAATATGTCCCAGGGGGCGCGTCACTTGCACCATGAATTTTTACAGGCTTCATAGCAAAACGAGTGAATATATATGCACATGCTAATTGTTAGCTATTTGATCCCATAAATTAAATTTATGCCTATATTTTTCTCACTTCACTTCACCAACTTAGACTATTTAGTATTGATGCATCACACACAAATCGGATTACAAAATGATTTAAATGCAGGTTGTAATGTAATGAAATAGGTAAAAAGCTAAGGGGGTGAATACTTTTGCAAGCCACTGTAAGTGCTTGGCTCAGCTGAGTGCTCGTGTATCAGGAAGTTTGGAGAGATAGCTGTCAGATGAATAAGCTTTCAGCTGACAGTTATATATTTATGCAACTTAAAGCCCAAAACAACCTACACAACTATAGCAAAGAAAGAATGTAGAAGGACAAAGGTAGGATATAAAGAAGTCCAAAACAGCTATACAATACCCCATTATCTTCACTGACAAGCAATTTTTACATTGGCCATTTCTACTTTATATTATCATCATTACTATTATCCTAAATTTGCTGGAATGGCAAATAAATTATTATGTACTAGTACGTTCTACTGCTATAATAAGAAAATGAGGGTAATGAGGATTTTAGTGAAGAAACTGGCTAAATGAGTCTCTAGTGGGTCAAGGGTCTTTTGAGGAATTTATTTAAAGTAAAAACTTTAAAGAGGGACAGTAAAATGCAACCAGAGACAGCTCGTGGCTTTCCTTAAAAGCTCCATAGATTCTAAAAAAATGTTGTTTGGTATTTGTTCATTTTCATAAAAACCATAACAGTTTTCTGTGTCCATATAGGTAACATGTGACATATGTGATAACTATTCATTGTCTACCCTTTTCATGGCAAAGTTTTATCCTTACTAATGCCTTTTCTTCTAGCAGTATTTTAAAATGTAGGTGAGGAACTTTTTTCCCAACTCAGTAGAGGTAAAATGCAATAAAAATATGAAAACTCTTTTCTAGATTTGACCAAAGTGAGACGAGCCCTTTAACCATAACCAGAAAATCCTTCCATTAGTAATAGCGTTGACAAACAAATGGGCCCAAAAACATCCAGCAGAAGACAATGATCGTACCCAAAGCCATTATGATCTATTTCTGTTCTCTATGATCTCTTAGCATTGTTATTTACACTTAAAGGGAATCTGGCACCAGGTTTTTCCTACCTTATTTGAGAGCAGTATAATGTAGGAAAAGAGACCCTGATTCCAGCCATGTATCTCTTAGTTTACTGTGTGCAGCAATTGTGATACAATCAGAGTTTATGTACAGTACAGACCAAAAGTTTGGACACACCTTCTCATTTAAAGATTTTTCTGTATTTTCATGACTATGAAAATTGTACATTCACACTGAAGGCATCAAAACTATGAATTAACACATGTGGAATTATATACTTAACAAAAAAGTGTGAAACAACTGAAAATATGTCTTATATTCGAGGTTCTTCAAAGTATCCACCGTTTGCTTTGATGACTGCTTTGCACACTCTTGGCATTCTCTTGATGAGCTTCAAGAGGTAGTCACCAGAAATGGTCTTCTAACAATCTTGAAGGAGTTCCCAGAGATGCTTAGCACTTGTTGGCCCTTTTGCCTTCACTATGCGGTCCAGCTCACCCCAAACCATCTCGATTGGGTTCAGGTCTGGTGACAAACCATATGGAATAGCATGTCACTGCAAGATGCTGTGGTAGCCATGCTGGTTCAGTATGCCTTCAGTTTTGAATAAATCCCCAACAGTGTCACAAGCAAAGCACCCCCACACCATCACACCTCCTCCTCCATGCTTCACGGTGGGAACCAGGCATGTCGAGTCCATCCGTTCACCTTTTCTGCGTCGCACAAAGACACGGTGGTTGAAACCAAAGATCTCAAATTTGGACTCATCAGATTAAAGCACAGATTTCCACTGGTCTAATGTCCATTCCTTGTGTTCTTTAGCCCAAACAAGTCTCTTCTGCTTGTTGCCTGTCCTTAGCAGTGGTTTCCTAGCAGCTATTTTACCATGAAGGCCTGCTGCACAAAGTCTCCTCTTAAGGCTGTGTGCCCACGTAGCGTTTTACAAGCGTTTTTGATGCGGAATTTCCGCAGCGGAAACGCTTGTAAAATGCTTGGTAACCCGCACCCCATGATCCCCAATGGGTTTCCGCAACTTCTATGCACATGCTGCGGATTTTTCCGCAGCGTTTATGCCGCGTTCAAAAATCCGCAGCATGTCATTTAATTTTGCGTTTCCGCATGCAGAATTGCCTTTGTCCAATGCATAAAAAACGCAAGGCAATTCCGCATGTGGAAAACGCGTGATAAACGCGCGAAAAAAGCGCGATAAACGCGTGCGGAATTCCGCATGCGTTTTTCCGGGAGAGGACTTGCATTTATGCAGCAGAAATTTTCTGCTTCATAAATGCAACGTGGGCACATAGCCTAACAGTTGTTGAAGAGATGTGTCTGCTGCTAGAACTCTTTGTGGAATTGACCTGGTCTCTAATCTGAGCTGCTGTTAACCTGCGATTTCTGAGGCTGGTGACTCTGATAAACATATCCTCAGAAGCAGAGGTGACTCTTGGTCTTTCTTTCCTGGGGCGGTCCTTATGTGAGCCAGTTTCTTTGTAGCGCTTGATGGTTTTTGCAACTGCACTTGGGGACACTTTCAAATTTTTCACAATTTTTCGCACTGACTGACCTTCATTTCTTAAAGCAATGATGGCCACTCGTTTTTCTTTGCTTAGCTGCTTTTTTCTTGCCATAATACAAATTCTAACAGTCTATTCAGTAGGAATATCAGCTGTGTATCTACCAGACTTCTGCACAACACAACTGATGGTCCCAACCCCATTTATACAGCAAGAAATCCCACTTATTAAACCTGACAGGGCACACCTGTGAATTGAAAACCATTTCCGGTGACAACCTCTTGAAGCTCATCAAGAGAATGCCAAGAGTGTGCAAAGCAGTGAGCAAAGGAAAAGGTGGCTACTTTGAAGAACCTAGAATATAAGACATAGTTTCAGTTGTTTCACACTTTTTTGTTAAGTTTATAATTGCGCAATTGTTAATTAGTGTTGAGCGAGCACTAAAATGCTCGGGTGCTCGAAGCTCTGGCCGAGCTCGCCGTGATACTCGGGTGCTCGACCCGAGCAACGAGCCCAATGTTAGTCTATTGGAGACCCGAGCATTTTTGCAGCGGCACCCCCGGCAGTCTGTAGAAAGCCTAAAAAGTGCCCAAAACGATGGTGACAGTGCTAAAAAGACATGGGGACAGCATGGGCATCACCCCTGGAAGCATTTCTGACCCCCAGTTCACTGCTGTCAACAACGTGGTCAGAGGTATTATGCCACTTTTACTGGGTCACAAGAAAACGTTCAAAAACGAAACTGAAAGTGCTTTCCTGTGAAATATGTTAAGGAACTTCCTTTCCAGGGTAAAGACTTGTGTATAAGGTAAAATAAATAACTAAAAACAAAAATACTCCTCCACACCTTGGGCTATGTTCACAAGTAGCATTTTTTATTCGTTTTTGCACTTCTGTATTACTTTCAACTATGACAAATGCATTCACTGGGAAATGTCATTTTAACATTTTACAACCTTATCTGGCCATGTGCTGTGTGACACATGCATACAGTGCTGAAAAGACATGGGAACAGCAAAGGGAAGACCCCTGGAAGCATCTCTGACACCCAGGTCACTGCCTAAAAGTGTGCCCATCAGAAGTGATCCTTGCCGCATCAGAAGATGCAGATTTGCAACAATCCCTGTGCAAGTCCTTCTCCCAGAGCAGTGTTCAATTGTACCTCCCCCATTCTTTTCAATGCAAGCGCAAGTATGCAGCCTGCCACCCACCCACACACAGGCTGCAATAGCATACTGCTAGCTTGCTTAGGCATGTGGAGGCACACGCCGGCCACCATGTCATGGCTACGTTGGCGGCCTGGTATCCATACTCAGTCCCCAGCTGCCTGGCGGCCGGGTGTCCACACACGGTCCCCAGCCGCCTGAGGGCGGCCGGGTGTCCTTAAACAGTCCCCAGCCGCCCCTATGTCTCCGCTGAACTTCCCCCACACTTTTCTTAGCCTGGCCTGTTTAGGGCAGCATTGGACGAGCCCACCAGAGAACCTGACTCCTCCAGTGGGCCCTGGCTTCTCCATCAGGGGAGTTGAGAGTGCCAAGGTGAGGAGCATGATGATGATAGAAGTTAGCATCTGCTTTGTTTTCTTGGAATGCAAGCGTAAGTGTGCAACCTGCCACCCACCCACCCCCAGGCTGCAATACCATACTGCTAGCTTGCTTGCACTTCAAATTGGGCCTTTTAGGCATGTGGAGGCGGAATCTGGACACCACGTCATGTCTGCGTCGGCGGCCTGGTATCCATACTCAGTCCCCAGCCGCCCGGCGGCCAGGTGTCCACGCTCGGTCCCCAGCCGCCAGGGGGCGGCCGGGTGTCCCTACTCGGTCCCCAGCCTTCCCGCGGCCGGGTGTCCAGACACGGTCCCCAGCCACCTGGGGGCAGCTGGGTGTCCATAAACGATCCCCAGCCGTCCCTATTTCTCCTGTCAACTTCCCCCCACACACTTTTCTTAGTCCGGCCTGCTTTAGGGCAGCATTGGATGAGCCCACCAGAGAACCAGACTCCTCCGGTGGACCCTGGCTTCTCCATCAGGGGAGTTTAAAGTGCCATGGTGAGGAGCATGATGATGACAGAAGTTAGCATCTGCTTTGTTTTCTTGGAATGCAAGCGTAAGTGTGCAACCTGCCACCCACCCACCCCCAGGCTGCAATACCATACTGCTAGCTTGCTTGCACTTCAAATTGGGCCTTTTAGGCATGTGGAGGCGGAATCTCGCCACCACGTCATGGCTGCATCGGCGGCCTGGTATCCATACTCAGTCCCCAGCCGCCCGGCGGCCGGGTTTCCACGCTCGGTCCCCTGCTGCCAGGGGGCGGCCGGGTGTCCATACTCAGTCCCCAGCCGCCCCGCGGCCGGCCAGGTGTCCACACACGGTCCCCAGCCACCAGGGGGCGGCCGGGTGTCCATAAAAGGTCTTCAGCCGCCCCTATTTGAACGACTGCCTAACCACAAACACGTGGACAAGTGAATGTGGTCAGGGATGGTCCATCTCACGCCTTCACACTGGGTTAATATTGTGGAAGCCGGGACACAGTTGGACACTGGGATGCAATACATCCTCTAGACATAGAGGATTGCGGGTCCTGGGTCAATCAGGCTTCAACACAAAGTTCAAAAGGTAGACAGCAGCAGTGGTCAGCCTCCTACACAACGAGTAAATTACTCATGATCATGAGGCCATCCATCTCCTTAGCTTTCTGTTCCTTGGAATGCAAGCGCATGTATGTAGTAGCGGCTAGGCCTGAGGTGGTCAGCATTTTGGCACATATCCTACCTCCTCCGAGGATTGCTGGATGTTTTCCGGCTACTATCCCAGTTCTATGACTACCGTTAAAGCAAAGCTTCAGGTGATGAATGATGGATGAGGTGGTGACAAAGGAGAAAGAGCAGGAGGAATAGGGACCATTCACATCAATATCAGGCCAGTCAACCACACATGTTTTGTAGGATATGTTTCTGTACCAAAAGGAGCGGTTCGGCTACACAGTTATAGGGCATACAGTGAGTGCAATGCCTAACAAAAATTTCGAGGCACTCCAATGCCCCTTGGAAGTGAAATGGAGGTCAGAGAGCCTTAACTAAACCGTTTTTTCCATTTATAGCAACTGGGTCTCCTGTGCACTGTTGGCCTAAGCAGTGAATGGAAGGCATTCCAAAAATTATGAGGAACTGCAATAGCCCTTGAAACAGACGTGGATTACAGCATACTAAAAACCTTCTACCCATTATTAGGGAGTGGGTCTCCCTTAGTGTTCGCCTGTGCATTGAAAAGCAAAAGCTGACTAAAATTAGAAGGAAATGCAATGCCCGTTGGAAGAGTCATGGTTAGAGTTAATTAAAAATAACCTTTCAATGCCCCTTGGAAGAGCTGTGGAGTTCAGAAAGGTTAACAAGATGGTTTTAATGCCCCTTAGAAGAGACGTGGCGGTCACAGTTGCATAACAAGATGGTTTTAATGCCCCTTGGAAGAGACGTGGAGGTCGCAGTAGCTTAACAAGACGGTTTTAATGCCCCTTGGAAGAGTGGTGGTGGTCGCAGTGGAATAAAAAGACAATATCAATGCCCCTTGAAAGAGACGTGGTGGTCACAATAGCTTAACAAGACTGTTTTAATGCCCCTTGGAAGAGACGTGGAGGTCACAGTAGCTTAACAAGATGGTTTTAATGCCCCTTGGAAGAGTGGTGGAGGTCGCAGTGGAATAAAAAGACAATATCAATGCCCCTTGAAAGAGATGTGGAGGTCACAGTAGCTTAACAAGACGGTTTTAATGCCCCTTGGAAGAGTGGTGGAGGTCACAGTGGAATAAAAAGACAATATCAATGCCCCTTGGAAGAGACGTGGAGGTCACAGTAGCTTAACAAGACTGTTTTAATGCCCCTTGGAAGAGATGTGGAGGTCACAGTAGCTTAACAAGATGGTTTTAATGTCCCTTACAAGAGCCATGCAGTACAGCATCTTAAAAACATTATTCCCATTATTGGGGAGTGGGTCTCCCATAGTCTTTGCTTATGCCTTCCAAGCAAAAGCTGCCAAAAATTAGGACGGAGGAACTTGCAATGCCCCTTACAAGAGCCATGCAGTACAGCATCTTAAAAACATTATTCCCATTATTGGGGAGTGAGTCTCCCATAGTCTTTGCCTATGCCTTCCAAGCAAAAGCTGTCAAAAATTAGGAGGAAATGCAATGCCCGTTCGAAGAGTCGTGGAGGTTAGATTTAACTAAAAACAACATTTCAATGCCCCTTGGAAGAGCTGTGGAGTTCAGAGTGGTTTAACAAGATGCTTTTAATGCCCTTCGGAAGAGACGTGGAGGTCGCAGTAGCTTAACAAGATGGTTTTAATGCCCCTTGGAAAAGTGGTCGAGGTCACAGTAGCTTAACAAGACGGTTTTAATGCCCCTTGGAAAAGTGGTGGAGGTCACAGTAGCTTAACCAGACGGTTTTAATGCCCCTCGGAAGAGACGTGGAGGTCCCAGTAGCTTAACAAGACGGTTTTAATGCCCCTCGGAAGAGATGTGGAGGTCACAGTAGCTTAACAAGACGGTTTTAATGCCCCTTGGAAAAGTGGTGGAGGTCGCAGTAGCTTAACAAGACTGTTTTAATGCCCCTTAGAAAAGTGGTGGGGGTCACAGTAGCTTAACAAGACAGTTTTAATGCCCCTCGGAAGAGACATAGAGGTCCCAATAGCTTAGCAAGACAGTTTTAATGCCCCTCGGAAGAGACGTGGAGGTCGCCGTAGCTTAACAAGACGGTTTTAA
This sequence comes from Phyllobates terribilis, assembly GCF_046119375.1. Lineage (NCBI taxonomy): Eukaryota > Metazoa > Chordata > Amphibia > Anura > Dendrobatidae > Phyllobates > Phyllobates terribilis. Next base: position 365,259,617 of record NW_027362762.1, on the reverse strand, counting down.
AGCCCCCTGGAATAGTGGTGGAGGTCACAGTAGCTTAACAAGACGGTTTTAATGCCCCTTGGAAAAGTGGTGGATGTCGCAGTAGCTTAACAAGATGGTTTTAATGTCCCTTACAAGAGCCATACAGTACAGCATCTTAAAAATATTATTCCCATTATTGGGGAGTGGGTCTCCCACAGTCTTTGCTTATGCCTTCCAAGCAAAAGCTGACAAAAATAAGGACGGAGGAACTTTCAATAATGGCAACACGAACCATGGTCACCCTGGTGGTATAGTGGTGGTGGAGGCTGAGGATAAGGAGAAGAACATAAAACAGCCGAAATGAGGAAGCGTATACCCATGTGTGGGTGTGAAGCGGTTCATGTGAATACACCACCCGAAAGAATACAGCGTATTTGACTTAATGTTACTCTGCAGTTATTTGGTGGTGATGAGAAGTCTGGCCCAATCCAGCCCTTGTTCATTTTGATAAGGGTAAGCTTGTCAGCATTGTCAGCTGACAGGCGAGTGTGCTTATCAGTTATAATTCCCCCAGCGGCACTAAAAACAAGCTCCGATAACACACTAGCGGCAGGGCAGGCCAGGACCTCCAAGGTGTACAGAGCGAGTTCATTCCAAGTGTCCAGCTTGGATACCCAAAAATTAAAAGGCACAGAGGAATCATGGAGGACGCTGGTACGGTCGGCAAGGTACTCCCTCACCATCTTTTGAAACTTTCCACTCCTTGTGAGAGAACCCCGCGCCTCAGGGTCTGTCCGAAGGGAGGGTCTGAGAAAACTGTCCCAGAACGTTGACAGTGTTCCCCTGCCTCTGCTGGATTGGAGTTGCGTCTCTCTCGCATGTACGCTTTGGTTGGGCAACAAACTGTGACCTCTGCCGCTAGCGTGTTCAGAAGGGAATTTTTTCAACAGTTCTGCAGCAAGGGCCTTCTGGTATTGCCCCATTTTTGTAGACCTCTCCACCTCAGGAATAAGAGAGTGAAAGTTCTCCTTGTAGTGGGGGTCTAAAAGTGTCACCAACCTGTAATGACTGTCACCCAACATTTTGACAACGCGAGGGACACGGTTAAGGCAGCGTAACATAAAGTCAGCCATGCGTGCCAGACTGGTAACGGGCAAGACTTCCGTGTCCTCACCAAGATGACGACTGACCATGCTCTCCTCCTCCTTCTCCTCCTCCTCCCCCCTGTCCTCAGGCCACCTACGCTGAACCGACGGTATGACAGTTGTACAGGTACTACCGTCTACAGCGCATGATACAAGCTCCTGTTCTTCTTCCTCCTCCTCCACCTCTCCCTCATTGTCCCCCAATGCACATTGGGATGAGATGAGGCTGGGCTCCATCTCATCATACTCTGGCTGCAATGCTTCCTCTTTAATTCTCTGCAGAGAGCGTTGCAAAAGTCAGAAAAGTGGAATGCTGACGCTAATGATGGCGTCATCGCCACTCACCATCTTGGAGGACTCCTCAAAGTTTGTCAAGATGGTACATATGTCAGACATCCAGGTCCACTCCTGAGGTCTTATGTGTGGAGTCTGACCTGAATATCGACGGCCTTGTTGCAGCTGGTACTCCACAACTGCTCTCTTCTGCTCACAAATCCTTTGCAACATGTGGAGGGTAGAGTTCCAACGTCTGGGGACATCACACACCAGTCGGTGTGACGGAAGCTGCAAATGCTGCTGCAACACAGCAAGGGCGGCGGAAGCTGTAGCCGACTTGCAAAAATGAGCTGACAGGTGGCGTACTTTGACGAGCAGATCTGGCAACTCGGGGTACTATTTAAGAAACCGCTGAACCACGAGGTTAAGCACATGAGCCAGGCATGGTACGTGTATGATCTCGCCTCGCCTCAGAGCCGCCACCAGGTTACGGCCATTGTCACACACGACCATGCCTGGATGTAGGTTCAGCAGTCTCAGCCACAGATCTGCCTGCTCTTTCACAGCTGTCCACAACTCACAAGCAGTGTGAAGTTTCTCGACTAAGCTTATGAGTTTCAGCACAGCCGTTGCAGCTTGGCGGAGGCAGTACTACAGTGCTTCCAGCTTGTAACTGATTTGGTGATATCTGAGATGGAGGCTAAACATGAGGAGGAGGAGGAGGATGATGCGCAGGAGCTGTACACTGTGGGGGCAACTCTGACTGACATAGGGCCCATAATCCTCGGTGTGGGGAGGATGTGTTCCGTCCCAAGGTCTGACTGGGTCCCGGCTTCCACTATGTTTACCCAGTGTGCCGTCAGGGAGATGTACCGTCCCTGGCCACAAGCACTTGTCCACGTTTCCGTTGTCAGGTGGACTCTCCCAGTAACTGCGTTGTTGAGGGCACGGCAGATGTTTTGGGACACGTGCTTGTGTAGTGCGGGGATGGCACACCGGTCAAAATAGTACCGAGGGACGGCCACCGCCATAAGGTTGTGGATGGATTCCGTCTCCACCAGCCTAAAAGGCAGCATTTCCAACGCAAGCAGTCGTGAAATGTGTGAATTTAGGACTGTGGCCTATGGGGCGTTAGCTGCGAATTTCCGCTTTCGTTCAAAGGTCTGGGATATGGACAATTGAACGCTGCGGTGGGACGTGGACGTTGATGCTGTTTCTTGAGAAACTGCCATAACAAGTGAAGACAGAGAGGAGGGGGCATCTTTGCATGCAGTATGGACAGGGGATTGCCTTGCACACAAAACAGGGGGTTCTATTGCACGCACAACAGCGGAAGAAGCAGTGGTCACACCCGCTGACACTGGTCGTGAACCCTGGGGTTCGCCCCACAAAGTCGAGTGCTTTGTTGCCATGTGCCTGATCATGCTGGTTGTGGTCAGGCTGGTAGTTTTGTCACCCCTGCTGATGCTGGCATGGCAGGTGGAACAAATGGCCTTTTTGGGGTTATCAGCAGAGTCTTTAAAAAAATTCTAGACTCTGGAAGACCTACAGGTTGTACTGGCAACGTCCCTCGTGTTGGTGTTACGGGAACTGCTGCCTGCCTTCTGTGTGCCGCCACCACACTGCTTCTTCCTGCCTGTTGGGGTACTCTGCCTCCCTCACCCTGTGTGCTGCTGACCTCGCTCTGCCTGTCCTCCTGCCACATTGGGTCAGTTACTAGATCATCCACCACCTCCTCCTCTTCCACTTGCGCACCACGATCCTCCTCCTCACTTCCTGGCAATTGTGTCTCGTCATTGTCCACCTCTTGTTACAAATTGCCAGCATCGACTTCCTGTGGCCGTGGCTGTTCAAATATTTGGGCATCGCTACATAGGATCTCCTCTTCCACCACTTCAAGCGGAGCAGGCGAGGGGCACAAATATGGAAATGGACCAGTGAACAGCTTTTCAGAGTGTCCAAGTGTGGGATCAGTCGCTGTCTGACAACACTCGGCATGGTGGGAGGAAGGAGCAGGGTGAGGAGGAGAATGCGGTCGAGACTCACGGCTACTAAGATTTGACCATGTGGAAGACAGACCGGAGGTGGTGGTGCCCAGGTAACTGGAAGAATTATCAGCTATCCAATTAATAACCTGTTCACACTGATCAGTTCGCAATACTGGTGTTGTTCTGTGCTTCCCTAGTAATTCAGTCAAGAAGTGGGAGCGAGAAGATGTGGCTGTTGGTTGTGGCACATTTTCACCTTGGCCACGGCCCCATCCTCTGCACGCACCATCACCAGAACGTCCAGTTCCACGTCCCTTGCGACCGTCCTTGCCCATTGTAAATGAAGTAAAATAGCTTACACTCGCACTATCAATGGAAAAAGGGTAATAAAAAGTAGATTAGAACTGTGGAAGAGGAAAACCACAGTTCTATTTCTCTCGCCTACAACCGACTCTTTTAAACAATCTGAACAATCAGGGAGAAACTATCACTGTTTTTCATTACGGAAAAAATACCAAAAGCTGGATAATGGAGATTTTTTACTGTGAGACGGCAAAACCACAGTTATAATTTACTGGTGTATACAGAATCTTTTAAACAGATATATTGGTGTCTGAACCATCAGGAGACACTATTACTGTTTTTCTTTATGGCAAAAAATGCCAAAAGCAGGATAATACAGAGATTTGACCCGTGGAACTGCAAAACCACAGTTCTATTTCTCAGGCCTACACCAGACTATTTTCAAGAGATATATTTGTGTCTGAACAATCAGGGAGACACTATTACAGTTTTTTTTTACGGCAAAAAATGCTGAAAGCAGGATAATAGAGATATTTTACCATGGAACAGCAAAATCACAGTTATAATTTACTGGTGTATAGTGTTGAGCCACCCCCATAGTGTTCGAGTTCGGTTCGGTTTGTCGAACACCCGTGTTCGTCGAACTGTTCGTCGAACACCTTCGAACACCGTTAAAACCAATGGCAGGCAAACAAAAACACATAGAAACACATAGAAAACACCTTCAAAGGTGTCCAAAAGCTGACAAACTGCTCAGAAGACACAACTAACACATGGAAAAGTGACAAGTACATATAGTCATGCGAAAAGAAAAGAGGTGGAGGAGTAAAAGGAGGGGGAGACACAGATATAGGCATGTCATGCCCTTCTAAAATCCAAAAAGTGAGAAGCTGACACGTTCAGTCCGCTCCTGCCCGTGCCACCTCCGTGTCGCCGGGTTTGTGCCAGAGCCGCGGTGAACCCTGACGGCCAGCCCCCCTCTCCCAATACTGGTGCCTGTCCGCTGGTGGGTCGAGCGAGCCCCCCTGTGGTGGAGGCAGCTCTAAGCTTTTTAATTTAAATTGTCTCTCTAATTTGAATAAATACACTTTAAATCCATTTACAAGGATCTATTGGAGGGCAAGTCTCATGCCAGCAGCCGCGTAATTCCAGCTCCAGTAGCGTCCACTAAAGCTGCTGCAGTTAAAAAGCTTTTATAAGGATCGAGCTCAGCTGTCCACCGCAAGGCATCCTACTGCCAGTCCGAGCCCCTATGCCTTGGGGTGCCTCCTGATGCTCTTCACTGAGTATCCCGTGGTCCCGAAGCATTTCCTTTGAAAAAATGAAGTGTCCAAACTACAGGTGGTGTAGCTTGCTTAACAGCCGGGATAATCCACTGACTAGCAGACCCTGCTACTAGGCACAAAGTATTTACTGGGCTAGATGCAGTTAAAAATTTGTAATTAGATACTCTCGTTGGATGCTGAGAAAGCATTCCATAGAGTCTCCTGGCACGCCATATATGATTCTCTTAAAAAGCTTGGGGTAGGGGTCTAAGGGTCCTTTTATAGCCAAAATCACGGCCCTGTATCACAATACATCACCTAGGCTGAAGATAAATGGAACAGTACCACCCTGAGGGCTCGGTTGCTACAGAGGTATTGCACCTCACCCAGAGGTGTGATATCTCACTCTCAGGTAAGGATGTAGTGTGGATCAGGACCCGACACCTGCATGCATTACACCACATTGCCGTGGGGCAGGGCGACCAATATGCCCCTGAGATGGGCACGACAGTCCCTGTCCCTGGCTGGAGTGGGGGGAGGGAACACTGAGGGAGGGGAACCCTGTAGTGCAGGAGCAGGGAGGAAGCAGTTCCTGGGTGCATTGAGAAGGGAGTATAAAAGGTGGGCACCATCTTAGTTCAGTGCAGAGAAGTCTGAGCAGAAGTGGCAGGGAGCAGGGGCTCTGCATGAGCTCTGCTCCGGAGGCGGGCCTAGTAACAGAGGCCCAGGCCTGGAAGAGGGAGAAGGAAGGAAGAGGAGCGGAGAAGGCTCCAGGAACGAGGAACGAAGGGATCTAAGGGGTGCGGACGGGCGAGTCGCCACCGCACGCCCGAATCCACCTGCGTGGAGGGGTCAGGCCAAAGGGGGAGACCGGTCCCCGAAACTAGTGGAGGCAGGAAACGACCCTCAGCTAGAAACAGGAGGCTGTGACATTTTATGTGGCGCAGCCCCTCGCTACACCCGCTAGGAAGGCACCACATAGGGTCAGGGAAACTGGCGCCAAGTTTACCAAGAGGAGGCCCGAGGCAGCCGGACAGAAGGGTTGGTAAGAAAGGCCAGACAAAGGACACACAAAGGGGGTCCTGTGAAGCACTCCAAAGTTATCTGGGAGTTGTCTGAGCCCCTCACCTGGTGAGCACAGTACGACGTGGGCAGCCGTTACCTGCAGACGTGGTCTGGATAATAAGAACTGTGAGTAAAGGCCCTGGACTGCATCACTGACTCCGTGTCATTACTGCTGCTGCCCTGCACCATCACCCCCATCCTCCGCATACACTGCCCTGAGGCTATACTCCTCCCGTGGGGAGTTATGCTACGCTCTGCTGCACCCACAACACCAGCCTCAGCGGTCTGCCCTGGAGCGGCGGTTCACTCTGACCGCAATCCACGTGTGGCGTAGTCGGACATTTAAACATCAAAACCACATAAATAGTTCCGCCACTGGTTTGACCGCCCTGAGCCACAGAACCGGGTTGCCGCCACGGAGACTACAACCACCAGCATCCACCAAAAAGGGTCCGGCTCCGGGTGTCCCAAGGCCCAGGGGGCGCGTCAGAACATTTTCATCACCTCTCACAATCACCAATGGGACAAGGCAGGGATGTTCTCTGTCCCCTCTCTTATACATCCTAGTGACGGAGCACCTGCTCTCATCAATTCGCCATAACCCCAATATTAGGTGGATTGAGGTGGGAGGCACCGAGTACAAGTGCTCTCTATTTGTTGATGATGTCCTAGTATATATCACTCAATCACATATATCCATCCATGCTGTTATGGCTGAAATAGATCACTTTGTTACATGGTCAAATTTTAAAATCAATGCAGCGAAGTCTGAGGCCCTCGATGTCTCCCTCCCCAAATCCATATAGGATTCCATCCAGTCCAACTTTCCCTTTGCCTGGCCCTCACAGGGTATCAAATACTTAGAAATTCCTATTCATAGAGACCTCTCCCATCTATGTTATCTTAATTTTGGGCCTTTTATTGAACAACTCCATACAGACCACGGTTGGCAAGTTAGAACTGTAAGATTCACTACGTGAACCACTGGTGTTTTGTGGAAAAGCACATGTACACTGTGTTCCAAATAATTATGCAAAAAGTGTTTAGGAGTGATAAGGGAAGAATTTGTTTGTTTGTCAGTTAAACTCATTGATGGTGATGTGTGTCAGGGCTCTTTATATCACTGTAAGCAATTGCAGACACCTGTGCTAATTAGTTTGGCAGGTGTGTCCAATGAAAGGCAAGACTACTTAAGAAGGCTGTCTCACATTATTAAGCAGCCTACATTTTCTGCCAAAATGGGAAAGAAAAAGGATGTGTCGGCTGCTGAGAAGCAACAAATTGTGGAGTGTTTAGGTCAAGGCATGACTACAATCAACATTGTGCGATGATCAGGATGAAGTGTCTTGGCAATCAAGAACTATGTAGCTGATTCACAGTACACACGTGTGCGTGCTGATAAGGGCAAATTGAGGACTCTTTCCTACAGGCAATTACGTCAGGTTGAAAGAGCAGCGGCAAAAAAGCCTTGTCATAGCAGCAGACAAGTTTTTGAAGCTGCTTGTGCCTCCAACGTCCCCCGAACAACAAGATGCAGGGTCCTTCAGAGGTTTGCAGCTGTGCATACGCCATCCTGTCGACCTCCTCTATCCACTTCACACAAGCAGAAACGGCTCCAGTGGGCCAAACATTACATGAAGACTGATTTCAAAACTGTTTTGTTCACGGATGAGTGCCGTGCAGCGCTCGATGGTCCAGATGGATGGAGTGGAGGATGTCTGGTTGATATACACCCCATGCAAACACGGCTACAGCGCCAACAAGGAGGAGGTGGAGTAATGTTTTGGGCTGGAATCATTGGGAGAGAGATTGTCGGCCCCTTTAGGATCCCTGAAGGTGCTAAAGATGAACTCCATAATGTATGTGGATTTTCTCAAACAGCACTTCCTGCCATGGTTCAAGAAGAAGAACCGTGTATTTCACAGCAAGATCATTTTTCTGCATGATAATGCACCATCTCATGCTGCACATAAAACATCTGCATCTCTGGCTGATATGGGCATAAAAGGGGACAAACTTATGGTGTGACCCCCATGCTCCCCTGACCTCTACCCCATTCAGAACCTTTGGAGCATCATTAAAAGGAGTGTCTATGATGGCGGGAGGCAGTTCACATCTAAGCAACAGCTCTGGGAGGGTATTCTGTCCTCATACAAAACAATTGAAGCAGAAACCATCCAAAACCTGACAAATTCAATGGACGAGAGAGTTCAGAAGCTCCTTTCGAACAAGGGGTCCTATGTGAAAATGTAACATCACCTAGAATAAAGTTTTGAGTTGAAAACTGTTTGATTTCAGTTTCTAACAACCTGCTAATGCTTATAATTTCAAAAATGACCATTTTTTTGGTCTTTATTAAAATGAAAAGGTTGATCGAAAAGTTTGGGGGATCTAAGAGTGTGGCAACCCAGTAGTCATGATTACTTCGAATTCTGACAATATGAGGGTCATGCTGCAGGTAGTGCAGCAAGAAGGCACTTATGTGTCTTGCGCATCTCGGAGCCCCAAAATTATTTTCCGGGCTAGATGCAGCTAAAAATTATTATTAATTTTAAATCTGGTGAAGCTTTAGTATAGATGGCCTAATAGGATCAGTGCTGCACACTGCTACAAAGCCCAAATTATTTTCCAGTCAAGATACAGATAAACATGATTAGTAATTTTAAATCTGGTGGAGCTTATTATAGATGGCCTAATAGAATCAGTGCTGCACACTGCTACAAAGCCCAAATTAATTTCCAGCCAAGATACAGATAAACATGATTAGTAATTTGAAGGCTTAAAACGGTTGGTAGGGTGATTTTAACCAATCATCAAGCTTGTACTCTACCCAGGATGACACAGGGGTAGAAAAGTCGTTTCGGATCCATGATTTGTTCATCTTTATGAACGTGAGTCTGTCTACATTATCATTGGAGAGCCGCGTGCGCTTATCTGTCAGCACACCACCAGCAGCGCTGAACACACGTTCAGACAGAACGCTGGCTGCGGGGCATGACAAGATCTCCAAGGCGTAAGTGGCTAGCTCCGGCCATTTATCCAGATTGGAAGCCCAAAAAGAGCAAGGGTCCAGTGACACAGTCGTGGCTTCAATGTTTACTTGGAGATACTCCTGTACCATCGTCTCTAGGCGTTGACTATGTGTCAGACTTCTTGTCTCCTGTGGCCTTGCAAAGGATGGGCTAAAAAAGTGGTGAAATGATTCCGCAAAATTGATGTTACCAGCAGATACTGTGGCATGACCAGACAGGCTTTGGGTGCAGGTGGAAGACCGAGAGGAGGTTGAGGAGGCAGAAGCAGTGGAGGAACTTTGACATAAAGAGGATTGACGCACAACTCGTGGGGACGGCAAGACTTAGACAGCAGCCCCTTGTCCTGCTGTCACCATAGTTACCCAGTGCCCAGTCAGCGACATGTAACGCCCCTGTCCATGCCTACTCGTTCAAGTGTCTGTGGTGAAATGCACCCTGTCACACACAGAGTTTCTCAAAGAAGCGGTGATGTTGTGTGCAACATGCTGGTGGAGCGCAGGCACACCTTTCTTTGAGAAGTAGTGCCGACTGGGCATCTGGTACTGGGGCACTGCGACGGACATAAGGTCTCGAAAATCCTCTGTGTCCACCAGGCGGAAAGGCAGCATTTCTGTAGCCAAGAACTTGCAGATGGTCAAATTCAACCTCTTAGCTTTCATGGCTAGAAGGAAATGGTCTTTTACTTGTCCACATCTGAGGGACCGAGGGCTGGCTATTGTGCTTAGACGGGGTTGATAAGGGTGTCCCCGGCAAACTGCCGGTCTGTGAGGAAGATGCAGGCGGACATGTTAGGTTGCCTTGATCCAAAGGTGGTGCTATCGATGTCGGACAGTGCTCAACACCAGCTGGTGTTACCACCTCCAAAGAAAATGATGACCTGCCAATCACGCTGGCTGTTGCGGGTAAAGAGGTGGCAGGTCTGCGCCCCAAAACAGGTGTGACTGCTGTCCCCCCAGTCACAGAGGATGAAGAGGCCGCGGATGCACAAGATATGGCAGACGGTGGTTGGCCCGGCCGGCTAGGCCGCATTGTAGCACACTGAGCTTCCCACTGCAACTTATGCTTCATGTCCATGTGCCGGTTCATGCATGAAGTACTCAAACTATGTATTTTTTGGCCTCTACTTAGCTTTTGCTGACAAATGTTACAGATAACACGAGTTGGGTCATCTTTATCGATCTGAAAAAATGCCCAGGCTATGCAAGGCTTAGCACCCATGCGACCTGAAGAGCCACCACGACTTGTGGTGAGAGGCAGAGTTGTGTTTGTGGATGCAGTTTTTGACGTGCTTCCAGTACTACGTCTCTATCCAGGAAGGCGCAACCTGACCTCGTCGTCACTAGCATCTTCCTCCACCTCCTCTGCTGACCTCATCTCTTGGCTGACTGTGGGTTGACAGTAAGTGGGATCTCCAACCTCATCATCATCACCCTGTGCGTTATCACACCCGTCGTCCTCAGAGCCAACCTGTTCCTGCCCTGACAAAAAACTAAAGTTGTCGCTCCAATCAGGTATTTGAGTCTTATCATCGTCTTCCTCATTGTCTCCACCAACAGGAGTTACAGTTTGGGAATGAGGGTCTACATTATGGTCAGAACCTTCTGCGTCTGGTCCTGGATCCGACTCATAAAGATTCTGGGCATCAGTGCAGATCATTTCCTCGTCTGGATTCACAGAAGCGCTGGAGTAGACCTCTGATTCCCAGGCTATAGTATGAGTAAACAGCTCTGCAGACTCAACCATCTGTTCTACCTCATACTCAGACGGGCAGCTGGAGATTTGGGAGCTGTGAGGAAGCAATTGCGATTGGGGTGACACCTTTGAGGACTGGAGTATTTGTGATGTTGAAGTTGATGTGGAGGAGAGCCCACTTAAAGGAGCACTTGATATTCGTTGAAGCACCTGCTGTTTTTGTGCCTCATCTGGAATTTGTAGCGATTGGCATGGCCGTAAGAAAGGGATCTTATCACATTGTCCGCTAAAAGAAGTAGACATTTTAGTTTGGCTGGAAGATGGTCTTTCTTCTGCAGATGTTACTGTTGCTTTAACACCTACCCCACGGACACAACCTTTTTTCCCCTTCCCAACACGCCTATTCCCCTTTCCACCAGCAGCAGGCCTTTTTCCACTCATTTTGGTGGTTAACTAATTAACAACTCTGGAGTTGTTTGCACAAAAAAACAATGGATGGGAACCGAGCAGAGCTGAGTGGCCAAACTGTGGTATTAGGCCAAAACTATTGGTTGGGTTAGATGCAGAAAAAAATTAAATTCAATTTGCAACCTGATGGAGGTCAGTATAGATGGACTAATAGAGAAAGTCCCACACACTGCTAGAAGGCCAAATATTTTTTCAGAGCTAGATGCAGAAAAAAATATATTCAGTTTGCAACCTGATGGAGGTCTGTATAGATGGATTAATAGAACAAGTCCCACACACAGCTAGAAGCCCAATATTTTTTCAGAGGTAGATGCAGAAAAAAATGTATTCAGTTTGCAACCTGATGGAGGTCAGTATAGATGGACTAATACAACAAGTCCCACACACAGCTAGAAGCCCAATATTTTTTCAGAGGTAGATGCAGAAAAAAATATATTCAGTTTGCAACCTGATGGAGGTCTGTATAGATGGATTAATAGAATGATGCTATGCCCAAAAGATTTTACTTCACTAGGTGCAGTAAAAAAATTGGTATTCTATACACAGCTGGTATATCTTGCAACACAGATAGGCTACTCCACTGACTAACACACTCTGCAATAGGCCAAAAAGGATTAGCTTTGCTAGATTCAGCCAAATGCTGTGAAAAAAACTTGCACAGCACTGGCACAGACCTGCCTAGCAAAAACTGATAGGAACTGATGTAACCTAGTCCTGAAAAGGACTCCAATTACAATTAGTCTTTACTCCCACAATCTATCTATTTAAGAGCACAGACCTGCCTGATAAAAGTCATAGGAAATGCTGTAACCTAGTCCTTAAAAGGACTGCAATCACAACTATTCCCTACTCCCAAGCTATCTGTAGATTTGTGCGAAAATTGGCTTGAAATTAACAAGGTATAGCGCACACAGCAACAGCGGTGCCGTCTAACACGCAGCTGCAGCAGTGAGAAAATGGTGGCGACGGGGAAAATGGCTTGGTCTTATAGGGCAAGGACATGTGACATACACTGCCAATGACACATGCCCTTGCTTGTGTGAAAAAAAGCACTTCGCTCCGTGTGTGCGCTGCTGATAGGCTGACAGATTGCACCTCCCCACTGTAAATGCGGGAAAGAGAAAAAAAAAATGGAGATCTTCATTGTTCCCCTGCCCCTCCCCCCACCCCGCTGTACACTCAAACTGCGTATTAACATTAATTTTCATCATTACTGAGAAAAAATCCAGTTATGATTTTGGTGCACGAACAGTTATCGAACATAACCTCGAACAGCCGAATTTTTCTCAAATTGTTCGTGTTCGCCGAACGGCTCGAACACCGCCCAAAACAGCTCGAATTTGAGATTGGCGAACAGTTCGAGTAGAACAACGCTCATCTCTACTGGTGTATACCAGACATTTTTAAATATATATATTTGCGTCTGAACAGTGAGCGACACACTCAAACTGTTTTTTTTAGATACAAATGGCCCAAAAGTGGATTATACAGAGTTTGAACCGTGGAACTGCAAAACCACACATCTCTTTCTCTGTCCTACACGAGACTATTTTCAACAGATATATTTGTGTCTGAACAATCAGGGAGACACTATTACAGTTTTTTTTACGGCAAAAAGTGCCAAAAGCAGGATAATAGAAATTTTTTACCGTGGAACAGCAAAATCACAGTTATAATTACTGGTGTATACCAGACTTTTTTAAATGAATATATTTGCAGCTGAACAGTGAGCGACACACTCAAGCTGTTTTTTTTTTAGATACAAATGGCCCAAAAGTGGACAATACAGAGGCTTGAACCGTGGAACTGCAAATCCATACTTCTGTTTCTCTGGCCTACACCAGACTTTTTTCAACAGATATATTTGTGTCTGAACAATCAGGGAGACACTATTACAGTTTTTTTTTTACGGCAAAAAATGCCAAAAGCAGGATAATAGAGATTTTTTACTGTGGAACAGCAAAACCACAGTTATAATTTACTGGTGTATACAAGACTTTTTTAAATATATATATTTGCGGCTTAACAGTGAGCAACACACTCAAACTGGTTTTTTTTTAGATACAAATGGCCCAAAAGTGGATAATACAGAGGTTTGAACCGTGGAACTGAAAAACCACATTTCTGTTTCTCTGGCCTACACCAGACTATTTTCAACAGATATATTTGTGTCTGAACAATCAGGGAGACACTATTACAGTTTTTTTTTTACGGCAAAAAATACCAAAAGAAGGATAATAGAGATTTTTTACGGTGAAACAGCAAAACCACAGTTATAATTTACTGGTGTATATACCAGACTTTTTAAAATATATACAGTACAGACAAAAGTTTGGACACACCTTCTCATTTAAAGATTTTTCTGTATTTTCTTGACTTTGAAAATTGTACATTCACACTGAAAGCATCAAAACTATGAATTAACACATATGGAATTATATACTTAACAAAAAAGTGTGAAACAACTGAAAATATGTCTTATATTCTAGGTTCTTCAAAGTAGCCACCTTTTGCTTTGATGACTGCTTTGCACACTCTTGGCATTCTCTTGATGAGCTTCAAGAGGAAGTCACCGGAAATGGTTTTCACTTCACAGGTGTGCCCTGTCAGGTTTAATAAGTGGGATTTCTTGCCTTGTAAATGGGGTTGGGACCATCAGTTGTGTTGCAGAAGTCAGGTGGATACACAGCTGATAGTCCTACTGAATAGACTGTTAGAATTTGTATTATGGCAAGAAAAAAGCAGCTAAGTAAAGAAAAACGAGTGGCCATCATTACTTTAAGAAATGAAGGTCAGTCAGTCCGAAAAATTGGGAAAACTTTGAAAGTGTCCCCAAGTGCAGTTGCAAAAACCATTAAGCGCTACAAAGAAACTGGCTCACATGAGGACCGCCCCATGAAAGGAAGACCAAGAGTCACCTCTGCTTCTGAGAATAAGTATATCCGAGTCACCAGCCTCAGAAATCGCAGGTTAACAGCAGCTCAGATTAGAGACCAGATCAATGCCACACAGAGTTTTAGCAGCAGGCACATCTCTACAACAACTGTTAAGAGGAGACTTTGTGCAGCAGGCCTTCATGGTAAAATAGCTGCTATGAAACCACTGCTAAGGACAGGCAACAAGCAGAAGAAACTTGTTTGGGCTAAAGAACACAAAGAATGGACATTAGACCAGTGGAAATCTGTGCTTTGGTCTGATGAGTCCAAATTTGAGATCTTTGGTTCCAACCACCGTGTCTTTGTGCGACGCAGAAAAGGTGAACGGATGGACTCTACATGCCTGGTTCCCACCGTGAAGCATGGAGGAGGAGGTGTGATAGTGTTTATGGGTGTTTGCTGGTGACACTGTTGGGGATTTATTTAAAATTGAAGGCATACTGAACCAGCATGGCTACCACTGCATCTTGCAGCGGCATGCTATTCCATCCGGTTTCCGTTTAGTTGGACCATCATTTATTTTTCAACAGCACAATGACCCCAAACACATCTCCAGGCTGTGTAAGGGCTATTTGACCAAGGAGAGTTATGGGGTGCTACGCCAGATGACCTGGCCTCCACAGTCACCAGACTTGAACCCATTCGAGATGGTTTGGGGTGAGCTGGACCGCAGAGTGAAGGCTAAAGGGCCAACAAGTGCTAAGCATCTCTGGGAACTCCTTCAAGATTGTTGGAAGACCATTTCAGGTGACTACCTCTTGAAGCTCATCAAGAGAATGCCAAGAGTGTGCAAAGCAGTCATCAAAGCAAAAGGTGGCTACTTTGAAGAACCTAGAATATAAGACATATTTTCAGTTGTTTCACACTTTTTTGTTAAGTATATAATTCCAAATGTGTTAATTCATAGTTTTGATGCCTTCAATGTGAATGTACAATTTTCAAGGTCATGAAAATATAGGAAAATCTTTAAATGAGGTGTGTCCAAACTTTTGGTCTGTACTGTATATTTGCGGCTGAACAGTGAGCGACACACTCAAACTGTTTTTTTTTTAGATACAAATTGCCCAAAAGTGGATAATACAGAGATTTGAACCGTGGAACTGCAAAACCACACTTCTGTTTCTCTTGCCTACACCAGACTATTTTCAACAGATATATTTGTGTCTGAACTGTCACAGACACACTTTTTTTTTTTTTTTTTGGGTGGGGGGATTAATAAGACGGGTATTTGTGCAGTGTGAAGGAGGGAAAAAAAAAGAGGATTTAGATAAAAAATAAATGATTTTTCCTGACCCCCAAGACCTTGAGCTAAGTCCAGCAATTTCAGCAATAGTAGCACACATTGGACTGTAATGCAGCATTTGCTGGTATAACCACTGCGTCTCCTATACAGCCTGCCTGCCTGATATCTGGGAAGGATATTAGTCCTGAGAAGGACTGTTTGTTTGATCTGGCAGCCTTTACAGACCCTACACTAACTATTTCGCAGTATATATCTCACCCTAAATCAGCAGCACTGTCCCTACACTGTCTGATCCCGGCCATCTGTGTCCAAGATGGCGCCGCCCAGTTTTAAATACTCGAGGTGACGCTGTGTGGCCAGCCAATCAATGTATTGCTCACAACAAACATGGCTGCATGTTCATTGGCTCTGTAAAGAATGCCAAACATGCAGGGCGGAGACCCAAGCTCCCGCCCGAGTAACCTGGAAATGTTCGGTGCTCGCCGAACATCCCGAGTAGCGTGATGCTCGGGCGAGTACCGAGCAGTGTCGAGCATGTTCGCTCAACACTAGTGTTAATTCATAGTTTTGATGCCTTCAGTGTGAATGTACAATTTTCATAGTCATGAAAATACAGAAAAATCTTTAAATGAGAAGGTGTGTCCAAACTTTTGGTCTGTACTGTATACAGTAAATTCTAAACTAACTTCCCTTTCTCATTTAACTATTTGACTGTCTGTTATATGTCTTTGTACAATTTGTCAACAACATATATAGTTTCTCCACCGTCTTGAGTTATTTTTGATGGTCAACAAAATACGTTTTTCCAGTAATTCATTTTTCACACTCTAGGTGTGATAATGACTTCTCATGTGTAGAATTTTTGATGTTTAAAAGGGTTCTCCACTACTTTGAAGATATCTTCTCATTCCTCATGTTTGGGTCCTATCAAAAAAACCAAATCATACCAACCTCCCATGCCTGCGCCGCTCCAGAGTTTATATAAGTAGGTTGTAGCAGAGTTCAGAAAGCTGACTCCGCCCCCAACACAGCTTTCTGTGTACATTATATATTGACTATGCAAGCTGTAGTCCAGACAGTGATAATCTCATGCTGAAAAACATTTATTGTATGGAAACAACAGCACACTTCCTAATAAGTGACACATCCCTAAAATCAGTGTTTCGAACCCTATCTAATACTGTCGTTAGATTACATGCAAAAAACTGTTGACAGATTAATACTTATATTTTAATGACCAGACCTGTCCTTTTTTTTTAATATGCAGTTTTTCATTTTTGCTTTGAGTTGAGTTGAGTTACAACAGAGCTGAACTCCAGTTGAGTCCAATCCAGTACATTGAGCAGTATCCACAAGATTATTATGGTGGATATATCCATCATGGTCCGTGAACTAGCCCCTGCTGCTCTAATGACTCTACCAGTAATGGGCTGTTATGTTACTTAAAGGGGTTTTCCCATGAAGAAAAGTTCATTTTAATCAATAGACCTTGGAATAATAATAATTAGTTCCACAATTGGATGTGTTTAAATAAAATGTTCCTATGCTGAGATAATCTTATAAATGTGCCCCTGCTGTGTACTGTGTAATGGCTGTGTCTGTGCGGGAACATGGTCTGATCATACCACAGCTCCTGGGCAGGGGAGGACGCAGAAGAGTATACAGACATTACAGTATGATATCACAGCTGATTCTTTCTTTGAAGTAAAACATTGTTTAAAAACAGGACGTGAAATGTCTTACCTCACAGAAAGAATCAGCTGTGATCCGCTGATGTAATGTCTGTATAGCATCTTTTTCTTCCTCCCCTGCCCAGGAGCTGTGGTATGATCAGACCATGTTCCTGCATAGTCAGACACAGCCGTTACACAGCACACAGCAGGGGCACATTTATAAGATTAGCTCAGCACAGGAACATTTTATTTAAACACATCCAATTGTGGAAGTTATTAATTATTCCAAAATGTATTAATAAAAATAAACTTTTGTTGTTGGCAAAACCCCTTTAAGGTAAACTAGGTTCATGCTGGCAGAGCCATGAGCAGCATGAATCAGAGCCCTGCTGAATGATTGCTGCCAGGTATGTCTTTCTCTAAAATATTTTGACATTTCACAAAAAGTATAGTTAGAATAGCCAGACGGAGATCATAGGGAGAGACATGATTTGTTCGATGCAGCACTGGTTGGCTTCTCCCTGCCCATCTTCAGTTGATTGACAGGTCCCTCCCAGGTGTGAATATAGGGACAAACCTGTCTCTCACCTGAAGCAAGGGGAGGGTTGAGAAGAAGAGTAGTCATGTCTTTTTTTACGGTCCTGGGCCATCTTTTCAAACTATGCCTGGCTGCAATCGAGCATGGAAGAGTAAGCTTGTCTTTAATATTCTTTTTTAATCCATACCTAACATTTCCATACATCAATGCACTTGCTGTGAAATACATGCTTTATATTTTTATATATTTTTTCATGTTTTGAAGCAGAAAAAAATTCACTTGTTTATATAGTTTTGCTTGTTTCTAACATTCAATTGACCCATAAAATGACTTAATGAATACCTACAGTTATATAACCACAAAATCCTTACTCTTGTTCCTCAGTTATGACATTTATTGCTATTGAACAAATTTTGAAAGATATAAAGTCCTTCGGGAACAGACAGCTATCAGTTTATAACTACAAAGCTCAAAGGTTATATTTCTTTAAAAGATCGTTTTGAAAGAGATGAAACATACCCTGTTCTACAGTAAAATATACTTTATGCACTGTGGTTCAGACTAATATCAAATGAAACCTTTTTGCTCATTCCCTGTAGATCAAAAATGTGGAGCTGCATAGTGCATACATGTTCTTTCCTTACAAGCCAATTAACCACAGATTGGTTACAACTAATAAACTATGTATATTGTACATTATGTTGGAAAATGTTAATTTTATTCACTAAGTTTTCTTAATGTTATAATTGCTAGTTTGCAACATTAAAAATCAAAAATCAAAATAATGTATTCTCATGGGGATTTTACTCCTGATATTTGGTATTATTATGGCAGTGCAGCAACAGTACAATAAACGTCTGCAGAAAAAAACATGAAATTTATTCTAAAAGAGGAATTTAAGGTTTTAACATCCTAAGTATAGCTATCTTTTTCTGCTGAATGACTGAAAAGATTCTGTTCTGATGAACTTTATGATACAGTATATCTTTTCAAGGGTTTGAGCTCTGTTTTTTACAGCATTTCCCAAGAGGTGCACAGAAAAATAAGGCCTTAATAAGAATGGATCATGGAGTCAAGGAGGCCCAAATATGTAAAAGCCCAAGTCTGTCTCAAGCATCATAAGAAAAAGGTGATGCACCTTTGTTCCAAATGAGAAGATGTCTGAATAAAACTGCTAATAGAGCAGAGAGTTGGGAGAGGGTGTCCCCTACCTGACACCATTGGATGAACTAACAATGGCTGCAACAAAAGAGATGTACCATGGAGGGATAGGAAATTTTCCTTTCTTCAGATGTTGAAGTCGTTTACTTGGCTAACAGAGGAGGGACAATGCAAACAGCAGAGATGGCCTCCATTCCAGAGAGATGAGATATTGAATGGGAAGAGAGATTCACCCTCCATGTAGGTGTTTCCATATGGGCTCCAGCCAGCAGACATGAGCACCATTGTCCCTGTGGCAGAAGGTAGACACAGATGAACAGTAAATAGGTGAGATTATTACTGATAGCGAACAGACCATTGTCTTTAGGAAGAGAAATGAATGTTTATTGCATGATTTTGCAGCAATTGGGTGATGTGGTATTTTCCACCAAGTAGGGAGGGCTGGTGTCCAAGATGGCAGGTTGCGGTGGGCAACTCCACCCTGAAGAATGGAAAAAAAATGACCACTCCTCCCTTGTCCTTCTCGGGACCAAGTAGGAAAACTGATGTCTTTTCTTATTTTCTTATTTTTTTGAGGGGTTGGGTGCAGGCTGTTTGTGAAAGGGAAGTACATTGGGTGCTGGCTGTATGTGTGAAATAGATGTACATTGGGTGCACAGGTTGAGTGTGTCTTGAGGGTGCAGTCTGTGTATGAGATAGAGGAGGACATTTTAGTACAGGCAGTTTTGATAGGAAGGTCCATGGAGTGTTCTGGCTTTGTGTGTGATAAGGGTACATGGAGGATTCTGGCTGTTTGCGTGATAGGGGTTAGATGGGGTGCAGACTGTGTATGATAGAGGAGTACATGTGGGTGCATGCTGTGTGTTTTATAAAGGGGCTTATGGCAGTGTAGGCTGTGTGTGAGATAGAGGAGCACATTGGGTGCAGGCTGTGTGTAATAAAGAGGTAAATATAGGTACATGCTGTGTGTGCTAGAGGGGTTTATGGGGCTGCAGTTTGTGTATGATAGAGGGTACATGGCGGTGCGGACTGTGTGATAGAAGGGAACATGAGGTTGCAGACTGTGTGTGATAGAGGGGTTCAAGGAGTGCAGACTGGGTGATAAGGCATATTAGGGGCTGCAGGCTTTATGTGTGTGATAGAGGGTTTTACAGGGGTATAGGTTGTGTGTGTAATAGAAGGGTACATGGAGGTGTAGGCTGAGTATGTATGATAGAAGGGTGAATGGGGATCCAGGCCTTGCTTGTGTGATAGACGGGTGCATGAGGGTGCAGGCTGTGTGTGTATGAAAGAGGATGCAAGCTTGGTTGTGTGACAGAACGCCACAAAAAAGGCAAAGACACAGAAGAAGGTAAGTTGGGTCACAGTATGAAAGGCAATATACAAAATGTGGATCAGTTTCGGGACAGTATGGGAGAAGCAGTATACAGTTGTGCTCAAAAGTTTACATACCCCGGCAGAATTTTTGCTTTCTTGGCCTTGTTTCAGAGAATATGAATGATAACAAAAAAGACTTTTTCTCCACTCATGGTTATTGGTTGGGTGAAGCCATTTATTGTCAAACTACTGTGTTTTCTCTTTTTAAATCTTAATGACAACCAAAAGCATCCAAATAACCCTAATCAAAAGTTCACATATCCTGGAGTTTTTGGCCTGATAACATGCTCAGAATTTGACACAAATGGGTTTGAATGGCTACTAAAGGTAACATCCTCACCTGTGACCTGTTTGCTTGTAATTAGTGTGTGTGCATAAAAGCTGAGTGAGTTTCTGGGATCCAGACAGACTCTTGCATGTTTCATCCAGCCACTGCCGTTTCTGGATTGTGAGTCATGGAGAAAGCAAAAGAATTGTCAATGGATCTACGGTAAAAGGTAGTTGAACTGTATAACACAGGAAAGGGATACAAAAAGATATCCAAGGAACTGATAATGCCAGTCAGCAGCATTCAAACTCTGATTAACAAATGGAAAATCAGGGGCTCTATAAAAACCAAACCACGGTCAGGTAGACCAACAAAAGTTTCTGCCACAACTGCCAGGAAAATTGTTTGGGATGCAAAGAAAAACCCACAAATAACATCAACTGAAATTCAGGACAATCCAGCAGTGTGGCTGTTTCAAGATGCATAATAAGGGGGCACTTGAAGAAAAATGGGCTGCATGGTCGAGTCGCCAGAAGAAAGCCATTACTGCGCAAATGCCACAAAGTATCTCACCTACAATACGTCAAACAGCACAGAAACAAGCCTCAAAACTTCTGGAACAAGGTATTTTGGAGTGATGACACCAAAATTGAACTTTTTGGCCACAACCATAAACGTTACATTTGGAGAGAGGTCAACAAGGTCTATGATGAAAGGAACACTATTCCTACTGTAAATTATGGAGGTGGATCGCTGATGTTTTGGGGATGTGTGAGCTACAAAGGCACAGGAAACGTGGTAAAATTTGAAGGAAAGATGAATGCAGCACGTTATAAGCAAATACTGGAGGCAAATTTGCACTCATCAGCCCGGAAGCTGCGCATGGGACGTACTTGGACGTTCCAACATGACAACTATCCAAAACACAAGACCAAGTCAACCTGTCATTGGCTACAGCAGAACAAAGTGAAGGTTCTGGAGTGGCCATCTCAGTCTCCTGACCTCAATATCATTGAGCCACTCTGGGGAGATCTCAAGTGCGCAGTACATGCTAGACAGCCCAGGACTTTACAGGAATTGGAGGCTTTTGGCCAAGAAGAATAGGCAGCTTTACAATCTGAGAAAATAAAGAACCTCATCCACAACTATCACAAAAGACTTCAAGTTGTAATTGATGTTAGAGGGGGCATGCAATACACGGTATTAAGAACTGGGGTATGTGAGCTTCTGATCAGGGTCATTTGGATGTCATTAAGATTTAAAAATAGAAAACACAGTGGTTTGACAATAAATGGGTTCACCCAACCAATAACCATAAGTGGAGAAAAAGTTTTTTTGTTATCATTCATATTCTCTGCAACAAGGCCAAGAAAGCAAAAATTCTGCCGGGGTATGTAAACTTTTGAGCACAACTGTACATAGTGAGGGACAGTCTGAGAGCACAGTATGGATGGGGTGCAGCGTGAAGAGGGGGCACAGCATAGAGAGGGGGCAGCATGGCAAGGGGCACTGAAAATGGCAACAGTGTGGAAGCTATAGTTTATAACACAGGCACAGTGTGTAGGGGAATAGAATATAGGCCATAGTTCATAAGAAGGGATGGTTTGACAGTTACTGTTTATAAGTAAGGACAGTGTGGCAGCCATAGTTCATGGGAGAGGGATATTGTGGTGGTTATAGTATATAAATGGAAAAGGTGTGGGGGCAATATTTTATAGAAGACCATGTAAAATCCATGTATCATAAGAGGGATAGTGTGGAGTCAAATTTTGGTCACGGAACATAGTGAGTAGAGATGAGCGGTGTTCGACTAGAACTGTTCGCCAATCTCAAATTCAAGCTGGCTTGGGCGGTGTTCGAGTTTTTCAACGAATGCGAACGATTTGCAAAAAATTCGGCTGTTCGAGGTTATGTTCGATAACTGTTCGTGAACCAAAAGCGTGTCCTGCATGTCTGGCATTTAGAGCACCAATCATGCAGGGATTGTCTGCCACTCACTGTAATGCCACAGCCATGGTGGTTGTGGCATTACAGTGGTTGCCCAAATCGATGGGAACAGTGCTCACAGTGAAACATGAAAAGTCAGCAATTCAGCAGCGGCATACACCGGTACTCGACAATTTAGAACCAAAAGAATAGAGCATCACACATAGACTAGATAGATAGAAACATGTCAGTCACTTATACATGAAGTACAGTGACAGAGTTGCTTACTGTACTTTTCATTTAGTGTAAAGGATTTATTTAAAAAAATATTAGTGTTTTCATGCACCGTCTCTTTAAAAAAGCCAGCCGGCAATTCAGCATCGGTACTCGACAATTTATAACAGAAAGAATAGAGCATCACACATAGATTAGATAAATAGAACCATGTCAGTCACATATATAAGAAGTGCAGTGATAGTGTTGATTACTCTACTTGTCATTTAGTGTTAAAATAAAGGATTTATTAAAAAAAAAATTAGCGTGGGGTTCCCCGTAATTTTCGTCTCTAGCGGAGGTTAAGCAGACGGCTGGGGCAGATGCTTGAAGCCTGGGAAGGGGGTAATACCCACAGAGCTTCCCAGGCTACTAATATCAGCCCCCAGCTGAATACCTAGCCTTTACTAGCTATTAAAATGGGGGACCCCCAAAAAAATCATGTGGGGTTCCCCCTATTTTAATAGCTAGCAAAGGCTAGGCAGACAGCTGGGGGCTGATATTAATAGCCCAGGAAGGGTGCCATGAATATTGGCCCCCTCCCAGGCTAGAAACACCAGCCGACAGCCGCCTCAGAAATGACGCATCCAGATAATGCGCCAATTCTGGCACTTAGCCTCGCTCTTCCCACTGCCCTGTAGTGGTGGCAGCGGGGTAATAGGGTTGGGGTTGATGTCGGCTTATAATGCCAGCTGACATCAAGCCCAGGTTAGTAATGGAGAGGCGTCTATAAGACTCCCCCATTACTAAACCCATAGTCAAAGTTACAAAAAAACACAAACACCCAGAATAAAGTCCTTTAATTGAAATAAAGACACAATTCTTTATTGTTCTAAATTAAACCATACTTACCATCACGCCCATTCCAGCTGAAGCCAACGATCTCCTGCAATAAAAGTAAAATAATAAAGCAACATCATCCTTACCTTTCCATGGTTCCCACAACAGCTTCAGCTCTGCTACATTCACATGACAGGCTGGACCGCAGCAGAACGCTGCCATCCAGCTTGCCATGCAGCAGACACTGAGAAGCGCAGGCATGCTTGCGCTCCTCAGTGTCTGGCTGTGACGGCATCCAGATGAGCCGAGTTCATGTCCAATGAACTCAGCTCACCTCATGCACGTCACTGACAGCGTGGGAAAATTCTCCTGCGCTTGCGGTGAGTGCAGGAGAATTTCCCCACGCTGTCATCCAGCATGCCATCTTTCATAGACACTGCAGAGCGCAGGCATGCTTGCGCTCTGCAGTGTCTCTGAAGGATGACAAGCTGGATGGCAGCGCTCAGCTGTGATCCAGCCTGTCATCTCAATGCCATCCCAGCGTGGGAGAATTCTCCTGCTGAAGCGCTGAGCTTGGACATGAGCTCACCTCATGCACGTCACTGACAGCGTGGGAAAATTCTCCTGCACTCACCGGTATGCGCAGGAGAATTTTCCCACGCTGTCAGTGATGTGCATGAGGTGAGCTGAGTTCAATGGACATGAACTCGGCTCATCACGATGCCGTCACAGCCTGACACTGAGGAGCACAAGCATGCCTGCGCTTCTCAGTGTCTGCCGCATGGCAAGCTGGATGGCAGCGTTCTGCTGCGGTCCAGCCTGTCATGTGAATGTAGCAGAGATGAAGCTGTCGTGGGAACCATGGAAAGGTAAGGATGATCTTGCTTTATTATTTTTCTTTTATTGCAGAAGATCGTTGGCTTCAGCTGGAATGGGCGTGATGGTAAGTATGGTTTAATTTAGAACAATAAAGAATTGTGTCTTTATTTCAATTAAAGGACTTTATTCTGGGTGTTTGTGTTTTTTTGTAACTTTGACTATGGGGTTAGCAATGGGGGTGTCTTATAGATACCTCTCCATTACTTACCTGGGCATGATGTCAGCTGGCATTATAAGCTGACATCAACCCCAACCCTATTACCCCACTGCCACCGCTACAGGGCAGTGGGAAGAGCGAGGCTAAGTGCCAGAATTGGTGCATCCAATGGATGCGCCATTTCTGGGGCGGCTGACGGCTGGTGTTTCTAGCCTGGGAGGGGGCCAATATTCATGGCACCCTTCCTGGGCTATTAATATCAGCCCCCGCTGTCTGCCTAGCCTTTGCTAGCTTTTAAAATAGGGGGGACCTCACGTCATTTTTTTGGGGGTCCCCCATTTTAATAGCTAGTAAAGGCTAGGTATTCCGCTGGGGGCTGATATTATTAGCCTGGGAAGCTCCGTGGGTATTACCCCCTTCCCAGGCTTCAAACATCTGCCCCAGCCGTCTGCTTAACCTCCGCTAGAGACTAAAATTACGGGGAACCCCACGGCAATTTTTTTTTTAATAAATCCTTTATTTTAACACTAAATGACAAGTACAGTAATCAACACTGTCACTGTACTTCTTATAAATGTGACTGACATGTTTCTATCTATCTAATCTATGTGTGATGCTCTATTCTTTCTGTTATAAATTGTCGGGTACCGATGCTGAATTGCCGGCCGGCTTTTTTAAAGAGACGGTGCATGAAAACGCTAATATTTTTTTAAATAAATCCTTTAACACTAAATGACAAGTACAGTAACCAACACTGTCACTGTACTTCTTATATATGTGACTGACATGTTTCTTTCTATCTAATCTATGTGTGATGCTCTATTCCTTCTTGTCTAAATTGTCGGGTACCGGTGTATGCCGCTGCTGAATTGCCGGCCGGCTTTTTTAAAGAGAGTGTCTTCTGAGCAGTTTGTCAGCTTTTGGACACCTTTGAAGGTGTTTTCTATGTGTTTCTATGTGTTTTTGTTTGCCTGCCATTGGTTTTAACGGTGTTCGACGGTGTTCTAAGGTGTTCGACGAACAGTTCCTCGAACATCCCGGTATTCGATGAAACGAACCGAACCCGAACACTACGGGGGTGGCTCAACACTAGTGTTGAGCCACCCCCGTAGTGTTCGAGTTCGGTTCGGTTCGTCAAACACCCGTGTGTTCGCCGAACTGTTCGTCGTCAGTCCAAAAGCTGACAAACTGCTCAGAAGACATAACTAACACATGGAAAAGTGACAAGTACATATAGTCATGCGAAAAGAAAAGAGGTGGAGGAGTTAAAGGAGGGGGAGACACAGATATAGGCATGTCATGCCCTTCTAAAATCCAAAAAGTGAGAAGCCGACACGGCCAGTCCGCTCCTGCCCGTGACACCTCCGTGTCGCCGGGTTTGTACCAGAGCCACGGTGAACCCTGACGGCCAGCCCCCCTCTCCCAATACTGGTGCCTGTCCGCTGGTGGGTCGAGCGAGCCCCCCTGTGGTGGAGGCAGCTCTAAGCTTTTTAATTTAAATTGTCTCTCTAATTTGAATGAATGCACTTTAAATCCATTTACAAGGATCTATTGGAGGGCAAGTCTCATGCCAGCAGCCGCGTAATTCCAGCTCCAGTAGCGTCCACTAAAGCTGCTGCAGTTAAAAAGCTTTTATAAGGATCGAGCTTGGCTGTCCACCGCATGGCTTCCTACTGCCAGTCCCAGCCCCTATGCCTTGTGGTGCCTCCTGATGCTCTTCACTGAGTATCCCGTGGTCCCGAAGCATTTCCTTTGAAAAAATTAAGTGTCCAAACTACAGGTGGTGTAGCTTGCTTAACAGCCGGGATAATTCGCTGACTAGCAGACACTGCTACTAGGCACAAAGTATTTCCTGGGCTAGATGCAGTTAAAAATTTGTAATTAGATACTCTCGTTGGATGCTGAGAAAGCATTCCATAGAGTCTCCTGGCACGCCATATATGATTCTCTTAAAAAGCTTGGGGTAGGGGTCTAGGGGACCCTTTTATAGCCAAAATCACGGCCCTGTATCACAATACGTCACCTAGGCTGAAGATAAATGGAACTGTAGCACCCTGAGGGCTCGGTTGCTACAGAGGTATTGCACCTCACCCAGAGGTGTGATATCTTACTCTCAGGTAAGGATGGAGTGTGGATCAGGACCCGACACCTGTATGCATTACACCACATTGCCGTGGGGCAGGGCGACCAATATGCCTCTGAGATGGGCACGACTGTCCCTGTCCCTGGCTGGAGTGGGGGGAGGGAACACTGAGGAAGGGGAACCCTGTAGTGCAGGAGCAGGGAGGAAGCAGTTCCTGGGTGCATTGAGAAGGGAGTATAAAAGGTGGGCACCATCTTAGTTCAGTGCAGAGAAGTCTGAGCAGAAGTGGCAGGGAGCAGGGGCTCTGCATGAGCTCTGCTCCGGAGGCGGGCCTAGTAACAGAGGCCCAGGCCTGGAAGAGGGAGAAGGAAGGAAGAGGAGCGGAGAAGGCTCCAGGAACGAGGAATGAAGGGATCCCAGGAGTGCGGACGGGCGATTCGCCACCGCACGCCCGAATCCACCTGCGTGGAGGGGTCAGGCCAAAGGGGGAGACCGGTCCCCGAAACTAGTGGAGGCAGGAAACGACCCTCAGCTAGAAACCGGAGGCTGTGACATTTTATGTGGCGCAGCCCCTCGCTACACCCGCTAGGAAGGCACCACATAGGGTCAGGGAAACTGGCGCCAAGTTTACCAAGAGGAGGCCCGAGGCAGCCGGACAGAAGGGTTGGTAAGAAAGGCCAGACAAAGAAGACACAAAGGGGGTCCTGTGAAGCGCTCCAAAGTTATCTGGGAGTTTTCTGAGCCCCTCACCTGGTGAGCACAGTACGACGTGGGCAGCCGTTACCTGCAGACGTGGTCTGGATAATAAGAACTGTGAGTAAAGGCCCTGGACTGCATCACTGACTCCGTGTCGTTACTGCTGCTGCCCTGCACCATCACCCCCATCCTCCGCATACACTGCCCTGAGGCTATACTCCTCCCGTGGGGAGTTATGCTACGCTCTGCTGCACCCACAACACCAGCCTCAGCGGTCTGCCCTGCAGCGGCGGTTCACTCTGACCGCAATCCACGGGTGGCGTAGTCGGACATTTAAACATCAAAACCACATAAATAGTTCCGCCACTGGTTTGACCACCCTGAGCCACGGAACCGGGTCGCCGCCACGAAGACTACAACCACCAGCATCCACCAAAAAGGGTCCGGCTCCGGGTGTCCCAAGGCCCAGGGGGTGCATCAGAACATTTTCCTCACCTTTCACAATCACCAATGGGACAAGGCAGGGATGTCCTCTGTCCCTTCTCTTATACATCCTAGTGACGGAGCACCTGCTCTCATCAATTCGCCATAACCCCAATATTAGGTGGATTGAGGTGGGAGGCACCGAGTACAAGTGCTCTCTATTTGCTGATGATGTCCTAGTATATATCACTCAATCACATATATCCATCCATGCTGTTATGGCTGAAATAGATCACTTTGTTACATGGTCAAATTTTAAAATCAATGCAGCGAAGTCTGAGGCCCTCGATGTCTCCCTCCCCAAATCCATATAGGATTCCATCCAGTCCAACTTTCCCTTTGCCTGGCCCTCACAGGGTATCAAATACTTAGGAATTCCTATTCATAGAGACCTCTCCCATCTATGTTATCTTAATTTTGGGCCCTTTATTGAACAACTCCATACAGACCACGGTTGGCAAGTTAGAACTGTAAGATTCACTACGTGAACCACTGGTGTTTTGTGGAAAAGCACATGTACACTGCGTTCCAAATTATTATGCAAAAAGTGTTTAGGAGTGATAAGGGAAGAATTTGTTTGTTTGTCAGTTAAACTCATTGATGGTGATGTGTGTCAGGGCTCTTTATATCACTGTAAGCAATTGCAGACACCTGTGCTAATTAGTTTGGCAGGTGTGTCCAATGAAAGGCAAGACTACTTAAGAAGGCTGTCTCACATTATTAAGCAGCCTACATTTTCTGCCAAAATGGGAAAGAAAAAGGATGTGTCGGCTGCTGAGAAGCAACAAATTGTGGAGTGTTTAGGTCAAGGCATGACTACAATCAACATTGTGCGATGATCAGGATGAAGTGTCTTGGCAATCAAGAAGTATGTAGCTGATTCACAGTACACACGTGTGCGTGCTGATAAGGGCAAATTGAGGACTCTTTCCTACAGGCAATTACGTCAGGTTGAAAGAGCAGCGGCAAAAAAGCCTTGTCATAGCAGCAGACAAGTTTTTGAAGCTGCTTGTGCCTCCAACGTCCCCCGAACAACAAGATGCAGTGTCCTTCAGAGGTTTGCAGCTGTGCATACGCCATCCTGTCGACCTCCTCTATCCACTTCACACAAGCAGAAACGGCTCCAGTGGGCCAAACATTACATGAAGACTGATTTCAAAACTGTTTTGTTCACGGATGAGTGCCGTGCAGCGCTCGATGGAGTGGAGGATGGCTGGTTGATGGACACCCCACACAAACACGGCTACAGCGCCAACAAGGAGGAGGTGGAGTAATGTTTTGGGCTGGAATCATGGGGAGAGAGATTGTCGGCCCCTTTAGGATCCCTGAAGGCGCTAAAGATGAACTCCATAATGTATGTGGATTTTCTCAAACAGCACTTCCTGCCATGGTTCAAGAAGAAGAACCGTGTATTTCACAGCAAGATCATTTTTCTGCATGATAATGCACCATCTCATGCTGCACATAAAACATCTGCATCTCTGGCTGATATGGGCATAAAAGGGGACAAACTTATGGTGTGACCCCCATGCTCCCCTGACCTGTACCCCATTCAGAACCTTTGGAGCATCATTAAAAGGAGTGTCTATGATGGCGGGAGGCAGTTCACATCTAAGCAACAGCTCTGGGAGGGTATTCTGTCCTCATGCAAAACAATTAAAGCAGAAACCATCCAAAACCTGACAAATTCAATGGACGAGAGAGTTCAGAAGCTCCTTTCGAACAAGGGGTCCTATGTGAAAATGTAACATCACCTAGAATAAAGTTTTGAGTTGAAAACTGTTTGATTTCAGTTTCTAACAACCTGCTAATGCTTATAATTTCAAAAATGACCATTTTTTTGGTCTTTATTAAAATGAAAAGGTTGATCGAAAAGTTTGGGGGATCTAAGAGTGTGGCAACCCAGTAGTCATGATTACTTCGAATTCTGACAATATGAGGGTCATGCTGCAGGTAGTGGAGCAAGAAGGCACTTATGTGTCTTGCGCATCTCGGAGCCCCAAAATTATTTTCCGGGCTAGATGCAGCTAAAAATTATTTTTCATTTTAAATCTGGTGAAGCTTTAGTATAGATGGCCTAATAGGATCAGTGCTGCACACTGCTACAAAGCCCAAATTATTTTCCAGCCAAGATACAGATAAACATGATTAGTAATTTGAAAGCTTAAAACGGTTGGTAGGGTGATTTTAACCAATCATCAAGCTTTTACTCTCCCCAGGATGACACAGGGGTAGAAAAGTCGTTTCGGATCCATGATTTGTTCATCTTTATGAACGTGAGTCTGTCTACATTATCAGTGGAGAGCCGCATGCGCTTATCTGTCAGCACACCACCAGCAGCGCTGAACACACGTTCAGACAGAACGCTGGCTGCGGGGCATGACAATATCTCCAAGGCGTAAGTGGCTAGCTCCGGCCATTTATCCAGATTGGAAGCCCAAAAAGCAAGGGTCCAGTGACACAGTCGTGGCTTCAATGTTTACTTGGAGATACTCCTGTACCATCGTCTCTAGGCGTTGACTATGTGTCAGACTTCTTGTCTCCTGTGGCCTTGCAAAGGATGGGCTAAAAAAGTGGTGAAATGATTCCTCAAAATTGATGTTACCAGCAGATACTGTGGTTCTGTTACGGTTTGAGTGCTGAACACTTGACGGTCCCACGGTTGGCAAGTTGGAACTGTGAGATTCACTACGTGCACCACTGGTATTTTGTGGAAAAGCACATGTAAGATTCTGCAACAGTCTCTGCTGATACTCCTGCTGATACTCCTGCATGCGTGCATCCCTTTCTATGGCAGGAATAATTTCTGCAAATTTACTTTTGTACCGGGGATCTAACAGTGTGGCAACCCAGTAGTCAGGATTATTTCTAATTCTCACAATTCGAGGGTCATGTTGCAGGTAGTGCAGCAAGAAGGCACTCATGTGTGTTGCGCATCCAGGAGCACCAAGTCCCTGTTGTGTTGGTGGCGAGGTAACAATCATGCTTCCTTCCTCTGTCCTCTCCCCCCAACCTCGCACAACAGAAATGTGATCAAGGTCTCCCTCATCTGATGAGTCTTCCATCAGTTCGTCCTCCACTTCTTCCTGGGCTCCTGCACCTTCCTCACTAGTTTGGCTGCTACCATGCGCCCTGGTAAAACCATCTCCCCCACCCTCACATGCCTGCCGCCTTGGTGCTGCCGACCGTCTGGACCTTGCAGATGTTAGCCCTTCCGCATACAACTCCTCCTCCTCTACTTCCTCCACCTCCTCTTGTGCCACCACCTGACTCCGAATTCTGTTTAACATGTGCTCCAGCATGTAAATCACCGGAATAGTCATGCTGATAATGGCATCGTCAGCACTAAACATCTTCGTCGCCATTTCAAAATTGTGCAGAAGGGTGCATAGGTCCCTGATCTGAGACCACTCCTCCAGCGTGATTTGCCCCACCTCTGAATCTCGTTGGCCCAGGCTATACGTCAGAACGTATTGCACCAGGGCTTGTCGGTGCTGCCACAGTCGCTGCAACATGTGCAGAGTTGAATTCCACCGGGTAGGCACATCGCATTTTAGCCGGTGAAGTGGCAGGCCCAACGACTTCTGTAGAGATGTAAGTCGCTGAGCTGCGGGATGCGAACGGCGGAAGTGAGCACACAGCGACCGTGCCCTCTGCAGAAGGCCATCTAGTCTGGGATAGTGGGCTAAAAATTGCTGGACAACCAGGTTCAACACGTGAGCCATACAAGGCACGTGTGTGACATTGCCCCGGCGAAGGGACGCACCCAGGTTTGCAGCATTGTCGCACACGGCCTTCCCTGGTTTCAGGTCCAGTGGAGACAACCATTCATGAAATTGGTTCTCCAGAGCTGACCACAACTCCTCAGCTGTGTGACTCACATTTCCCAGACATTTCAATGTAAAAACCGCCTGATGACGTTGAGCCCTACTGCCAGCATAGTAAGGAGGTGTGCAGGATCCCTTCTGCGCAGTTAGAAAGCTTGTGGCATGACCAGACAGGCTTTGGGTGCAGGTGGAAGACCGAGAGGAGGTTGAGGAGGCAGAAGCAGTGGAGGAACTTTGACATAAAGAGGATTGACGCACAACTCGTGGGGACGGCAAGACTTGGACAGCAGCCCCTTGTCCTGCTGTCACCATAGTTACCCAGTGCCCAGTCAGCGACATGTAACGCCCCTGTCCATGCCTACTCGTCCAAGTGTCTGTGGTGAAATGCACCCTGTCACACACAGAGTTTCTCAAAGAAGCGGTGATGTTGTGTGCGACATGCTGGTGGAGCGCAGGCACACCTTTCTTTGAGAAGTAGTGCCGACTGGGCATCTGGTACTGGGGCACTGCGACGGACATAAGGTCTCGAAAATCCTCTGTGTCCACCAGGCGGAAAGGCAGCATTTCTGTAGCCAAGAGCTTGCAGATGGTGGAATTCAACCTCTTAGCTTTCTCATGGCTAGGAGGAAATGGTCTTTTACTTGTCCACATCTGAGGGACCGAGGGCTGGCTATTGTGCTTAGACGGGGTTGATAAGGGTGTCCCCGGCAAACTGCCGGTCTGTGAGGAAGATGCAGGCGGACATGTTAGGTTGCCTTGATCCAAAGGTGGTGCTATCGATGTCGGACAGCGCTCAACACCAGCTGGTGTTACCACCTCCAAAGAAAATGATGACCTGCCAATCACGCTGGCTGTTGCGGGTAAAGAGGTGGCAGGTCTGCACCCCAAAACAGGTGTTACTGCTGTCCCCCCAGTCACAGAGTATGAAGAGGCCGCGGATGCACAAGATATGGCAGACGGTGGTTGGCCCGGCCGGCTAGGCCGCATTGTAGCACACTGAGCTTCCCACTGCAACTTATGCTTCATGTCCATGTGCCGGTTGATGCATGAAGTACTCAAACTATGTATTTTTTGGCCTCTACTTAGCTTTTGCTGACAAATGTTACAGATAACACGAGTTGGGTCATCTTTATCGATCTGAAAAAATGCCCAGGCTATGCAAGGCTTAGCACCCATGCGACCTGAAGAGCCACCACGACTTGTGGTGAGAGGCAGAGTTGTGTTTGAGGATGCAGTTGTTGACGTGCTTCCAGTACTACGTCTCTGTCCAGGAAGGCGCAACCTGACCTCGTCGTCACTAGCATCTTCCTCCACCTCCTCTGCTGACCTCATCTCTTGGCTGACTGTGGGTTGACAGTAAGTGGGATCTCCAACCTCATCATCATCACCCTGTGCGTTATCACACCCGTCGTCCTCAGAGCCAACCTGTTCCTGCCCTGACAAAAAACTAAAGTTGTCGCTCCAATCAGGTATTTGAGTCTTATCATCGTCTTCCTCATTGTCTCCACCAACAGGAATTACAGTTTGGGAATGAGGGTCTACATTATGGTCAGAATCTTCTGCGTCTGGTCCTGGATCCGACTCATAAAGATTCTGGGCATCAGTGCAGATCATTTCCTCGTCTGGATTCACAGAAGCGCTGGACTCGACCTCTGATTCCCAGGCTATAGTATGAGTAAACAGCTCTGCAGACTCAACCATCTGTTCTACCTCATACTCAGACTGGCAGCTGGAGATTTGGGAGCTGTGAGGAAGCAAGTGCGATTGGGGTGACACCTTTGAGGACTGGAGTATTTGTGATGTTGAAGTTGATGTGGAGGAGAGCCCACTTAAAGGAGCACTTGATATCCGTTGAAGCACCTGCTGTTTTTGTGCCTCATCTGGAATTTGTAGCGATTGGCGTGGCCGTAAGAAAGGAATCTTATCACATTGTCCGCTAAAAGAAGTAGACATTTTAGTTTGCCTGGAAGATGGTCTTTCTTCTGCAGATGTTACTGTTGCTTTAACACCTACCCCACGGACACAACCTTTTTTCCCCTTCCCAACACGCCTATTCCCCTTTCCACCAGCAGCAGGCCTTTTTCCACTCATTTTGGTGGTTAACTAATTCACAACTCTGGAGTTGTTTGCACAAAAAAACAATGGATTTGAACCGAGCAGAGCTGAGTGGCCAAACTGTGGTATTAGGCCAAAACTATTGGCTGGGTTAGATGCAGAAAAAAATTATATTCAATTTGCAACCTGACGGAGGTCTGTATAGATGGATTAATAGAACAAGTCCCACACACAGCTAGAAGCCCAATATTTTTTCAGAGGTAGATGCAGAAAAAAATATATTCAGTTTGCAACCTGATGGAGGTCAGTATAGATGGACTAATACAACAAGTCCCACACACAGCTAGAAGCCCAATATTTTTTCAGAGGTAGATGCAGAAAAAAATATATTCAGTTTGCAACCTGATGGAGGTCTGTATAGATGGATTAATAGAACAAGTCCCACACACAGCTAGAAGCCCAATATTTTTTCAGAGGTAGATGCAGAAAAAAATATATTCAGTTTGCAACCTGATGGAGGTCTGTATAGATGGATTAATAGAACAAGTCCCACACACAGCTAGAAGCCCAATATTTTTTCAGAGGTAGATGCAGAAAAAAATATATTCAGTTTGCAACCTGATGGAGGTCTGTATAGATGGATTAATAGAACAAGTCCCACACACAGCTAGAAGCCCAATATTTTTTCAGAGATAGATGCAGAAAAAAACATATTCAGTTTGCAACCTGATGGAGGTC
The DNA here is from genome assembly GCF_046119375.1 of Phyllobates terribilis. Lineage (NCBI taxonomy): Eukaryota > Metazoa > Chordata > Amphibia > Anura > Dendrobatidae > Phyllobates > Phyllobates terribilis. The sequence goes on along the minus strand of NW_027362762.1, from coordinate 365,225,329 downwards.
TGTATAGATGGATTAATAGAACAAGTCCCACACACAGCTAGAAGCCCAATATTTTTTCAGAGCTAGATGCAGAAAAAAATATATTCAGTTTGCAACCTGATGGAGGTCTGTATTAGAGATGAGCGTTGTTCTACTCGAACTGTTCGCCAATCTCAAATTCAAGCTGTTTTGGGCGGTGTTCGAGCCGTTCGGCGAACACGAACAATTTGAGAAAAATTCGGCTGTTCGAGGTTATGTTCGATAACTGTTCGTGCACCAAAATCATAACTGGATTTTTTCTCAGTAATGATGAAAATTAATGTTAATACGCAGTTTGAGTGTACAGCGGGGTGGGGGGAGGGGCAGGGGATGGATCTCTGCAGGAACAATGAAGATCTCCATTTTTTTTTCTCTTTCCCGCATTTACAGTGGGGAGGTGCAATCTGTCAGCCTATCAGCAGCGCACACACGGAGCGAAGTGCTTTTTTTCACACAAGCAAGGGCATGTGTCATTGGCAGTGTATGTCACATGTCCTTGCCCTATAAGACCAAGCCATTTTCCCCGTCGCCACCATTTTCTCACTGCTGCAGCTGCGTGTTAGACGGCACCGCTGTTGCTGTGTGCACTATACCTTGTTAATTTCAAGCCAATTTTCGCACAAATATACAGATAGCTTGGGAGTAGGGAATAGTTGTGATTGCAGTCCTTTTAAGGACTAGGATACAGCATTTCCTACGACTTTTATCAGGCAGGTCTGTGCTCTTAAATAGATAGGTTGTGGGAGTAAAGACTAATTGTAATTGGAGTCCTTTTCAGGACTAGGTTCATCAGTTCCTATCAGTTTTTGCCAGGCAGGTCTGTGCCAGTGCTGTGCAAGTTTTTTTCACAGCATTTGGCTGAATCTAGCAAAGCTAATCCTTTTTGGCCTATTGCAGAGTGTGTTAGTCAGTGGAGTAGCCTATCTGTCTTGCAAGATATACCACCTGTGTATAGAATACCAATTTTTTTACTGCACCTAGTGAAGTAAAATCCTTTGGGCATAGCATCATTCTATTAGTCCATCTATACTGACCTCCATCAGGTTGCAAACTGAATCTAATTTTTTTCTGCATCTAGCTCTGAAAAAATATTTGGCCTTCTAGCAGTGTGTGGGACTTGTTCTATTAGTCCACCTATACTGACCTCCATCAGGTTGCAAACTGAATATATTTTTTTCTGCATCTACCTCTGAAAAAATATTGGGCTTCTAGCTGTGTGTGTGACTTGTTGTATTAGTCCATCTATACTGACCTCCATCAGGTTGCAAACTGAATATATTTTTTTCTGCATCTACCTCTGAAAAAATATTGGGCTTCTAGCTGTGTGTGGGTCTTGTTCTATTAATCCATCTATACTGACCTCCATCAGGTTGCAAACTGAATATAATTTTTTTCTGCATCTAGCTCTGAAAAAATATTTGGCCTTCTAGTAGTGTGTCGGACTTTCTCTATTAGTCCATCTATACTGACCTCCATCAGGTTGCAAATTAAAAATAATTTTTATCTGCATCTACAGTACCTCTGAAAAAATATTGGGCTTCTAGCTGTGTGTGGGTCTTGTTCTATTAATCCATCTATACTGACCTCCATCAGGTTGCAAACTGAATATAATTTTTTTCTGCATCTAGCTCTGAAAAAATATTTGGCCTTCTAGTAGTGTGTCGGACTTTCTCTATTAGTCCATCTATACTGACCTCCATCAGGTTGCAAATTAAAAATAATTTTTATCTGCATCTACAGTACCTCTGAAAAAATATTTGGGCTTCTAGCTGTGTGTGGGACTTGTTGTATTAGTCCATCTATACTGACCTCCATCAGGTTGCAAACTGAATATATTTTTTTCTGCATCTACCTCTGAAAAAATATTGGGCTTCTAGCTGTGTGTGGGACTTGTTGTATTAGTCCATCTATACTGACCTCCATCAGGTTGCAAACTGAATATATTTTTTTCTGCATCTACCTCTGAAAAAATATTGGGCTTCTAGATGTGTGTGGGTCTTGTTCTATTAATCCATCTATACAGACCTCCATCAGGTTGCAAACTGAATATAATTTTTTTCTGCATCTACCTCTGAAAAAATATTGGGCTTCTAGCTGTGTGTGGGACTTGTTGTATTAGTCCATCTATACTGACCTCCATCAGGTTGCAAACTGAATATATTTTTTTCTGCATCTACCTCTGAAAAAATATTGGGCTTCTAGCTGTGTGTGGGACTTGTTCTATTAATCCATCTATACAGACCTCCATCAGGTTGCAAACTGAATATAATTTTTTCTGAATCTACCTCTGAAAAAATATTGGGCTTCTAGCTGTGTGTGGGACTTGTTGTATTAGTCCATCTATACTGACCTCCATCAGGTTGCAAACTGAATATATTTTTTTCTGCATCTACCTCTGAAAAAATATTGGGCTTCTAGCTGTGTGTGGGACTTGTTGTATTAGTCCATCTTTACTGACCTCCATCAGGTTGCAAATTGAATATAATTTTTTTCTGCATCTAACCCAGCCAATAGTTTTGGCCTAATACCACAGTTTGGCCACTCAGCTCTGCTCGGTTACCATCCATTGTTTTTTTGTGCAAACAACTCCAGAGTTGTGAATTAGTTAACCACCAAAATGAGTGGAAAAAGGCCTGCTGCTGGTGGAAAGGGGAATAGGCGTGTTGGGAAGGGGAAAAAAGGTTGTGTCCGTGGGGTAGGTGTTAAAGCAACAGTAACATCTGCAGAAGAAAGACCACCTTCCAGCCAAACTAAAATGTCTACTTCTTTTAGCGGACAATGTGATAAGATCCCTTTCTTACGGCCACGCCAATCGCTACAAATTCCAGATGAGGCACAAAAACAGCAGGTGCTTCAACATCAAGTGCTCCTTTAAGTGGGCTCTCCTCCACATCAACTTCAACATCACAAATACTCCAGTCCTCAAAGGAGTCACCCAAATCGCACTTGCTTCCTCACAGCTCCCAAATCTCCAGCTGCCCGTCTGAGTATGAGGTAGAACAGATGGTTGAGTCTGCAGAGCTGTTTACTCATACTATAGCCTGGGAATCAGAGGTCGACTCCAGCGCTTCTGTGAATCCAGACGAGGAAATGATCTGCACTGATGCCCAGAATCTTTATGAGTCGGATCCAGGACCAGACGCAGAAGGTTCTGACCATAATGTAGACCCTCATTCCCAAACTGTAACTCCTGTTGGTGGAGACAATGAGGAAGACGATGATAAGACTCAAATGCCTGATTGGAGCGACAACTTTAGTTTTTTGTCAGGGCAGGAACAGGTTGGCTCTGAGGACGACGGGTGTGATAACACACAGGGTGATGATGATGAGGTTGGAGATCCCACTTACTGTCAACCCACAGTCAGCCAAGAGATGAGGTCAGCAGAGGAGGTGGAGGAAGATGCTAGTGACGACGAGGTCAGGTTGCGCCTTCCTGGACAGAGACGTAGTACTGGAAGCACGTCAACAACTGCATCCTCAAACACAACTCTGCCTCTCACCACAAGTCGTGGTGGCTCTTCAGGTCGCATGGGTGCTAAGCCTTGCATAGCCTGGGCATTTTTTCAGATCGATAAAGATGACCCAACTCGTGTTATCTGTAACATTTGTCAGAAAAGCTAAGTAGAGGCCAAAAAATACATAGTTTGAGTACTTCATGCATGAAGCGGCACATGGACATGAAGCATAAGTTGCAGTGGGAAGCTCAGTGTGCTACAATGCGGCCTAGCCGGCCGGGCCAACCACCGTCTGCCATATCTTGTGCATCCGCGGCCTATTCATCCTCTGTGTCTGGGGGGACAGCAGTCACACCTGTTTTGGGGCGCAGACCTGCCACCTCTTTACCCGCAACAGCCAGCGTGATTGGCAGGTCATCATTTTCTTTGGAGGTGGTAACACCAGCTGGTGTTGAGCGCTGTCCGACATCGATAGCACCACCTTTGGATCAAGGCAACCTAACATGTCCGCCTGCATCTTCCTCACAGACCGGCAGTTTGCCGGGGACACCCTTATCAACCCCGTCTAAGCACAATAGCCAGCCCTCGGTCCCTCAGATGTGGACAAGTAAAAGACCATTTCCTCCTAGCCATGAGAAAGCTAAGAGGTTGAATTTCACCATCTGCAAGCTCTTGGCTACAGAAATGCTGCCTTTCCGCCTGGTGGACACAGAGGATTTTCGAGACCTTATGTCCGTCGCAGTGCCCCAGTACCAGATGCCCAGTCGGCACTACTTCTCAAAGAAAGGTGTGCCTGCGCTCCACCAGCATGTCGCACACAACATCACCGCTTCTTTGAGAAACTCTGTGTGTGACAGGGTGCATTTCACCACAGACACTTGGACGAGTAGGCATGGACAGGGGCGTTACATGTCGCTGACTGGGCACTGGGTAACTATGGTGACAGCAGGACAAGGGGCTGCTGTCCAAGTCTTGCCGTCCCCACGAGTTGTGTGTCAATCCTCTTTATGTCAAAGTTCCTCCACTGCTTCTGCCTCCTCAACCTCCTCTCGGTCTTCCACCTGCACCCAAAGCCTGTCTGGTCATGCCACAAGCTTTCTAACTGCGCAGAAGGGATCCTGCACACCTCCTTACTATGCTGGCAGTAGGGCTCAACGTCATCAGGCGGTTTTTACTTTGAAATGTCTGGGAAATGTGAGTCACACAGCTGAGGAGTTGTGGTCAGCTCTGGAGAACCAATTTCATGAATGGCTGTCTCCACTGGACCTGAAACCAGGGAAGGCCGTGTGCGACAATGCTGCAAACCTGGGTGCGGCCCTTCGCCGGGGCAATGTCACACACGTGCCTTGTATGGCTCACGTGTTGAACCTGGTTGTCCAGCAATTTTTAGCCCACTATCCCAGACTAGATGGCCTTCTGCAGAGGGCACGGTCGCTGTGTGCTCACTTCCGCCGTTCGCATCCCGCAGCTCAGCGACTTACATCTCTACAGAAGTCGTTGGGCCTGCCACTTCACCGGCTAAAATGCGATGTGCCTACCCGGTGGAATTCAACTCTGCACATGTTGCAGCGACTGTGGCAGCACCGACAAGCCCTGGTGCAATACGTTCTGACGTATAGCCTGGGCCAACGAGATCCAGAGGTGGGGCAAATCACGCTGGAGGAGTGGTCTCAGATCAGGGACATATGCACCCTTCTGCACAGTTTTGAAATGGCGACAAAGATGTTTAGTGCTGATGATGCCATTATCAGCATGATTATTCCGGTGATTTACATGCTGGAGCACATGTTAAACAGAATTCGGAGTCAGGTGGTGGCACAAGAGGAGGTGGAGGAAGTAGAGGAGGAGGAGTTGTATGCGGAAGGGCTAACATCTGCAAGGTCCAGACGGTCGGCAGCACCAAGGCGGCAGGCATGTGAGGGTGGGGGAGATGGTTTTACCAGGGCGCATGGTAGCAGCCAAACTAGTGAGGAAGGTGCAGGAGCCCAGGAAGAAGTGGAGGACGAACTGATGGAAGACTCATCAGATGAGGGAGACCTTGATCACATTTCTGTTGTGCGAGGTTGGGGGGAGAGGACAGAGGAAGGAAGCATGATTGTTACCTCGCCAACAACACAACAGGGACTTGGTGCTCCTGGATGCGCAACACACATGAGTGCCTTCTTGCTGCACTACCTGCAACATGACCCTCGAATTGTGAGAATTAGAAATAATCCTGACTACTGGGTTGCCACACTGTTAGATCCCCGGTACAAAAGTAAATTTGCCGAAATTATTCCTGCCATAGAAAGGGATGCACGCATGCAGGAGTATCAGCAGAGACTGTTGCAGAATCTTACATGTGCTTTTCCACAAAACACCAGTGGTGCACGTAGTGAATCTCACAGTTCCAACTTGCCAACCGTGGGACCGTCAAGTGTTCAGCACTCAAACCGTAACAGAACCACAGTATCTGCTGGTAACATCAATTTTGCTGAATCATTTCACCACTTTTTTAGCCCATCCTTTGCAAGGCCACAGGAGACAAGAAGTCTGACACATAGTCAACGCCTAGAGACGATGGTACAGGAGTATCTCCAAGTAAACATTGAAGCCACGACTGTGTCACTGGACCCTTGCTCTTTTTGGGCTTCCAATCTGGATAAATGGCCGGAGCTAGCCACTTACGCCTTGGAGATCTTGTCATGCCCCGCAGCCAGCGTTCTGTCTGAACGTGTGTTCAGCGCTGCTGGTGGTGTGCTGACAGATAAGCGCACGCGGCTCTCCACTGATAATGTAGACAGACTCACGTTCATAAAAATGAACAAGTCATGGATCTGAAACGACTTTTCTACCCCTGTGTCATCCTGGGGAGAGTAAAAGCTTGATGATTGGTTAAAATCACCCTACCAACTGTTTTAAGCTTTCAAATTACTAATCATGTTTATCTGTATCTTGACTGGAAAATAATTTGGGATTTGTAGCAGTGTGCAGCACTGATCCTATTAGGCCATCTATAATAAGCTCCACCACATTTAAAATTAAAAATAATTTTTAGCTGCATCCAGCCCGGAAAATAATTTTGGGGCTCCGAGATGCGCAAGACACATAAGTGCCTTCTTGCTGCACTACCTGCAGCATGACCCTCATATTGTCAGAATTCGAAGTAATCATGACTACTGGGTTGCCACACTCTTAGATCCCCTAAACTTTTCGATCAACCTTTTCATTTTAATAAAGACCAAAAAAATGGTCATTTTTGAAATTATAAGCATTAGCAGGATGTTAGAAACTGAAATCAAACAGTTTTCAACTTAAAACTTTATTCTAGGTGATGTTACATTTTCACATAGGACCCCTTGTTCGAAAGGAGCTTCTGAACTCTCTCGTCCATTGAATTTGTCAGGTTTTGGATGGTTTCTGCTTCAATTGTTTTGCATGAGGACAGAATACCCTCCCAGAGCTGTTGCTTAGATGTGAACTGCCTCCCGCCATCATAGACACTCCTTTTAATGATGCTCCAAAGGTTCTGAATGGGGTAGAGGTCAGGGGAGCATGGGGGTCACACCATAAGTTTGTCCCCTTTTATGCCCATATCAGCCAGAGATGCAGATGTTTTATGTGCAGCATGAGATGGTGCATTATCATGCAGAAAAATGATCTTGCTGTGAAATACACGGTTCTTCTTCTTGAACCATGGCAGGAAGTGCTGTTTGAGAAAATCCACATACATTATGGAGTTCATCTTTAGCGCCTTCAGGGATCCTAAAGGGGCCGACAATCTCTCTCCCCATGATTCCAGCCCAAAACATTACTCCACCTCCTCCTTGTTGGCGCTGTAGCCGTGTTTGCGTGGGGTGTCCATCAACCAGCCATCCTCCACTCCATCCATCTGGACCATCGAGCGCTGCACGGCACTCATCCGTGAACAAAACAGTTTTGAAATCAGTCTTCATGTAATGTTTGGCCCACTGGAGCCGTTTCTGCTTGTGTGAAGTGGATAGAGGAGGTCGACAGGATGGCGTATGCACAGCTGCAAACCTCTGAAGGACCCTGCATCTTGTTGTTCGGGGGACGTTGGAGGCACAAGCAGCTTCAAAAACTTGTCTGCTGCTATGACAAGGCTTTTTTGCCGCTGCTCTTTCAACCTGACGTAATTGCCTGTAGGAAAGAGTCCTCAATTTGCCCTTATCAGCACGCACACGTGTGTACTGTGAATCAGCTACATACTTCTTGATTGCCAAGACACTTCATCCTGATCATCGCACAATGTTGATTGTAGTCATGCCTTGACCTAAACACTCCACAATTTGTTGCTTCTCAGCAGCCGACACATCCTTTTTCTTTCCCATTTTGGCAGAAAATGTAGGCTGCTTAATAATGTGAGAGAGCCTTCTTAAGTAGTCTTGCCTTTCATTGGACACACCTGCCAAACTAATTAGCACAGGTGTCTGCAATTAGTTACAGTGATATAAAGAGCCCTGACACACATCACCATCAATGAGTTTAACTGACAAACAAACAAATTCTTCCCTTATCACTCCTAAACACTTTTTGCATAATAATTTGGAACGCAGTGTACATGTGCTTTTCCACAAAACACCAGTGGTTCACGTAGTGAATCTTACAGTTCTAACTTGCCAACCGTGGTCTGTATGGAATTGTTCAATAAAGGGCCCAAAATTAAGATAACATAGATGGGAGAGGTCTCTATGAATAGGAATTCCTAAGTATTTGATACCCTGTGAGGGCCAGGCAAAGGGAAATTTGGACTGGATGGAATCCTATATGGATTTGGGGAGGGAGACATCGAGGGCCTCAGACTTCGCTGCATTGATTTTAAAATTTTACCATGTAACAAAGTGATCTATTTCAGCCATAACAGCAGGGATGGATATATGTGATTGAGTGATATATACTAGGACATCATCAGCAAATAGAGAGCACTTGTACTCGGTGCCTCCCACCTCAATCCACCTAATATTGGGGTTATGGCGAATTGATGAGAGCAGGTGCTCCGTCACTAGGATGTATAAGAGAGGGGACAGAGGACATCCCTGCCTTGTCCCATTGGTGATTGTGAAAGGTGATGAAAATGTTCTGACGCACCCCCTGGGCCTTGGGACACCCGGAGCCGGACCCTTTTTGGTGGATGCTGGTGGTTGTAGTCTTCGTGGCGGCGACCCGGTTCCGTGGCTTAGGGCGGTCAAACCAGTGGCGGAACTATTTATGTGGTTTTGATGTTTAAATGTCCGACTACGCCACCCGTGGATTGCGGTCAGAGTGAACCGCCGCTACAGGGCAGACCGCTGAGGCTGGTGTTGTGGGTGCAGCAGAGCGTAGCATAACTCCCCACGGGAGGAGTATAGCCTCAGGGCAGTGTATGCGGAGGATGGGGGTGATGGTGCAGGGCAGCAGCAGTAACGACACGGAGTCAGTGATGCAGTCCAGGGCCTTTACTCACAGTTCTTATTATCCAGACCACGTCTGCAGGTAACGTCTGCCCACGTCGTACTGTGCTCACCAGGTGAGGGGCTCAGACAACTCCCAGATAACTTTGGAGCACTTCACAGGACCCCCTTTGTGTGTCCTTTGTCTGGCCTTTCTTACCAACACTTCTGTCCGGCTGCCTCGGGCCTCCTCTTGGTAAACTTGGCGCCAGTTTCCCTGACCCTATGTGGTGCCTTCCTAGCGGGTGTAGCGAGGGGCTGCGCCACATAAAATGGCAGAGCCTCCGGTTTCTAGCTGAGGGTCGTTTCCTGCCTCCACTAGTTTCGGGGACCGGTCTCCCCCTTTGACCTGACCCCTCCACGCAGGTGGATTCGGGCGTGCGGTGGCGACTCGCCCGTCCGCACCCCTGGGATCCCTTCATTCCTCGTTCCTGGAGCCTTCTCCGCTCCTCTTCCTTCCTTCTCCCTCTTCCAGGCCTGGGCCTCTGTTACTAGGCCCGCCTCCGGAGCAGAGCTCATGCAGAGCCCCTGCTCCCTGCCACTTCTGCTCAGACTTCTCTGCACTGAACTAAGATGGTGCCCACCTTTTATACTCCCTTCTCAATGCACCCAGGAACTGCTTCCTCCCTGCTCCTGCACTACAGGGTTCCCCTTCCTCAGTGTTCTCTCCCCCCACTCCAGCCAGGGACAGGGACTGTCGTGCCCATCTCAGGGGCATATTGGTCGCCCTGCCCCACGGCAATGTCGGGTCCTGATCCACACTCCATCCTTACCTGAGAGTGAGATATCACACCTCTGGGTGAGGTGCAATACGTCTGTAGCAACCGAGCCCTCAGGGTGCTACAGTTCCATTTATCTTCAGCCTAGGTGACGTATTGCGATACAGGGCCGTGATTTTGGCTATAAAAGGGTCCCCTAGACCCCTACCCCAAGCTTTTTAAGAGAATCATATATGGCGTGCCAGGAGACTCTATGGAATGCTTTCTCAGCATCCAACGAGAGTATCTAATTACAAATTTTTAACTGCATCTAGCCCAGGAAATACTTTGTGCCTAGTAGCAGTGTCTGCTAGTCAGCGGATTATCCCGGCTGTTAAGCAAGCTACACCACCTGTAGTTTAGACACTTAATTTTTTCAAAGGAAATGCTTCGGGACCATGGGATACTTAGTGAAGAGCATCAGGAGGCACCCCAAGGCATAGGGGCTGGGACTGGCAGTAGGATGCCTTGCGGTGGACAGCCGAGCTCGATCCTTATAAAAGCTTTTTAACTGCAGCAGCTTTAGTGGACGCTACTGGAGCTGGAATTACCGCGGCTGCTGGCATGAGACTTGCCCTCCAATAGATCCTTGTAAATGGATTTAAAGTGTATTCATTCAAATTAGAGAGACAATTTAAATTAAAAAGCTTAGAGCTGCCTCCACCACAGGGGGGCTCGCTCGACCCACCAGCGGACAGGCACCAGTATTGGGAGAGGGGGGCTGGCCGTCAGGGTTCACCGCGGCTCTGGCACAAACCCGGCGACACGGAGGTGGCACGGACAGGAGCGGACTGGCCGTGTCGGCTTCTCACTTTTTGGATTTTAGAAGGGCATGACATGCCTATATCTGTGTCTCCCCCTCCTTTTACTCCTCCACCTCTTTTATTTTCGCATGACTATATGTACTTGTCACTTTTCCATGTGTTAGTTATGTCTTCTGAGCAGTTTGTCAGGTTTTGGACACCTTTGAAGGTGTTTTCTATGTGTTTCTATGTGTTTTTGTTTGCCTGCCATTGGTTTTAACGGTGTTCGAAGGTGTTCGACGAACAGTTCGACGAACAGTTCGGCGAACACACGGGTGTTCGACGAACCGAACCGAACTCGAACACTACGGGGGTGGCTCAACACTAGTCTGTATAGATGGATTAATAGAACAAGTCCCACACACAGCTAGAAGCCCAATATTTTTTCAGAGGTGGATGCAGAAAAAAATATATTCAGTTTGCAACCTGATGGAGGTCAGTATAGATGGACTAATACAACAAGTCCCACACACAGCTAGAAGCCCAATATTTTTTCAGAGGTAGATGCAGAAAAAGATATATTCAGTTTGCAACCTGATGGAGGTCAGTATAGATGGACTAATACAACAAGTCCCACACACAGCTAGAAGCCCAATATTTTTTCAGAGGTAGATGCAGAAAAAAATATATTCAGTTTGCAACCTAATGGAGGTCTGTATAGATGGATTAATAGAACAAGTCCCACACACAGCTAGAAGCCCAATATTTTTTCAGAGGTAGATGCAGAAAAAAATATATTCAGTTTGCAACCTGATGGAGGTCTGTATAGATGGATTAATAGAACAAGTCCCACACACAGCTAGAAGCCCAATATTTTTTCAGAGGTAGATGCAGAAAAAAATATATTCAGTTTGCAACCTGATGGAGGTCTGTATAGATGGATTAATAGAACAAGTCCCACACACAGCTAGAAGCCCAATATTTTTTCAGAGGTAGATGCAGAAAAAAATGTTTTCAGTTTGCAACCTGATGGAGGTCTGTATAGATGGATTAATAGAACAAGTCCCACACACAGCTAGAAGCCCAATATTTTTTCAGAGCTAGATGCAGAAAAAAATTATATTCAATTTGCAACCTGATGGAGGTCAGTATAGATGGACTAATAGAATGATGCTATGCCCAAAAGATTTTACTTCACTAGGTGCAGTAAAAAAATTGGTATTCTATACACAGGTGGTATATCTTGCAACACAGATAGGCTACTCCACTGACTAACACACTCTGCAATAGGCCAAAAAGGATTAGCTTTGCTAGATTCAGCCAAATGCTGTGAAAAAAACTTGCACAGCACTGGCACAGACCTGCCTGGCAAAAACTGATAGGAACTGATGTAACCTAGTCCTGAAAAGGACTCCAATTACAATTAGTCTTTACTCCCACAATCTATCTATTTAAGAGCACAGACCTGCCTGATAAAAGTCGTAGGAAATGCTGTAACCTAGTCCTTAAAAGGACTGCAATCACAACTATTCCCTACTCCCAAGCTATCTGTAGATTTGTGCGAAAATTGGCTTGAAATTAACAAGGTATAGCGCACACAGCAACAGCGGTGCCGTCTAACACGCAGCTGCAGCAGTGAGAAAATGGTGGCAACGGGGAAAATGGCTTGGTCTTATAGGGCAAGGACATGTGACATACACTGCCAATGACACATGCCCTTGCTTGTGTGAAAAAAAGCACTTCGCTCCGTGTGTGCGCTGCTGATAGGCTGACAGATTGCACCTCCCCACTGCAAATGCGGGAAAGAGAAAAAAAAATGGAGATCTTCATTGTTCCTGCAGAGATCCATCCCCTGCCCCTCCCCCCACCCCGCTGTACACTCAAACTGCATATTAACATTAATTTTCATCATTACTGAGAAAAAATCCAGTTATGATTTTGGTGCACGAACAGTTATCGAACATAACCTCGAACAGCCGAATTTTTCTCAAATTGTTCGTGTTCGCCGAACGGCTCGAACACCGCCCAAAACAGCTCGAATTTGAGATTGGTGAACAGTTCGAGTAGAACAACGCTCATCTCTAGCCTGGACGTCTTCTGACCCATTGCATCTTCAGGGTTGGAGAGGTACATCTTCCTTCTCTCCATCAGGTTCCAGTCCAAAGGCATGAGGATAAGACGAAGATAAAGAGGAAGATGAAGATGAAGATCATGAAGATGGATAAGAAAGAAGACAGAAGATACAGGGGAGATTTTTATTGAATAGGTGTTTTTTTTCCCCACAGGGGCCCCTCGTGTCCTACTCCCTTGCAGCAGGACTATCCCTAGGCCCCTTTTTTCCCCTGCAGCAGCACTGACTCCAGACCGGTGCTTCCCTGCAGAAGGTCTATCACTGGCTAGTTGTCCCCGCACTGCAGCTCCCCTGCAGTGGCGCTGACCCTGGGCACTTTGGTGTCGGCTCTGAGCTCCTTCCAGCCAGCGTTTCTCAGGCCTTCACGCCGCACCCCCTTTTCCAGAGGCCTCACTTGCTAATCTATGCCCCGGCTTCGGCGTGGCCTAGTTGCGGCGGTTAGCTCCGCCCCCCGCAGTGTCTCGTCGCACAGTCTCTTCTCCTCCCCGCTATGGCCACGCCCCCCTCGGAGCTTGTTTCCCCCTCTCCCTCCAGCATATTGCAGGGGCTCCTTACCTCTCCACATCAAGCACGCCCCCTACCACTGGCACGGACTCTGCATGCTCTTATTACTTTAGGAGGCCCTCTCCTTCCTCCTGCTTCTTCCTGATGCTGCCATTTGCCACCATCCTGGTGGCTTACATTTGCCCTGTGACCCTGTGGTCTCCAAGATACCTGTGGTCAACTTCAGCAGTTATCTTTGTTCTCTCAAGACCTTCTACAGCAAGATCCCGCCTCCCATCGCTTGTGCGAGTAAGCTCTGTGCTGCAAACTGACACTCTACTCAGCAACTCTTTCCTGTCCACTAACCTCTGGCATCATTTAGTGTCTTTACCCTCCCCTCTATCATGTCTAAGTCTAAAGGAGAACGCTCTCGCCCTCCAGCCTCTACTACTTGGGTAAAGCACTTTGTCTGTTCTTCATGTAAATGCAGACTCCCTTCAGGTCAGACTTCTTCCCTGTCAGGACTGCAGCAATCCTCCCGCTACCCATGAGGTCCTCACTGAGTCTGGAGAGAGTGTACCCCCTATCCTGGGATGGGAGACTTCCCTATCCCATTAGGTCGCAGACCTTACCAGGGTATCTCAGACCCTGGTATCTGCACTGGACAGACTACCTACCTCTGCTCCCGCCACTGCCAGTGGATCACAGGAACCCCCGGCCGCAGCCCGCCAAGATTGTCCATAAGAGATCCAGGGAGGAAGACTGTTCCAGGTCCTCCTCTCGCTCCCTCACTCCTCCCGGTCCTTCCCGGTGGGCAGGTTCTTCTTCTCGGTCCTCATCCCCTGACTTACCCGCTGAGTCGGACTCTGATATGATTACCGATCCTGACTCTGACTTAGATTCTGACCAGGCCTCTAACATGTGGGACATAGTTCAGAGTTTTATTGCAGCGGTCAACCAGACCTTTACCATTAAGGATTCCGCTACAGAAGCCACAGAACAGGCGGTTTCATTTAGACGGTCCAGACCAACCCCCATAGTATTCGCTAGCCAGAAGGAATTTGAAGATGTCCTTTCCAGGGAGCGAGAATACCTGGCCAGATGCTTTCAGAGAGGAAAATGTCTTGACATCCTGTATCCCTTTGCCTCTGACTTTACTGAGAACTGTACCGCATCCCCTATGGTGGAACCTCCAGTCTCTAGGCTTTCAACCAACACATTGCTTCCCTTAAGGACTCTAATGACAGGCTCATAGAGTTGTTTGCCAAATTAGCCTTTGAAGCTGCTTCTTCCACGTTGTGCCCTGCCTTTGCCACCACATGGGTGACAAAGTCCATCTCTGCATGGGCTAAGCAACTCTATCAAGGTATCCTCACTGGATCTCGACCTGGGGAGTTAGCTGATTTGGCGGACCAGATATCTCATGTGGGAAAGTATCTTGTTTCGACCTCCTTGGACGCCGCTTCATGTGCCGCCCAAGTAGCTAATAATATGGTGACCATTCACAGAACCATCTGGCTAAAGGCGTGGCAAGCAGACCTGTCCTCTAAGAAGTCCCTCACTAATCTGCCTTTCCAGGGATCAAGGCTTTTTGGTACTAAGCTGGACCAGATTATTAAGGAGGACCGGTCCTTCCTCAGGTAAAACCTTGTTGCCCTCCTCCAAAACGCAGGTTACGTTCCTTTCGTCCCTTTCAGCGTTTTTCACCTGTGGTTGAACCCTCACACTGGTAGAGGCCGCAACCACGCCAGATCCGAAAAAGGGCTTCCTTTAAGCCAATACCGTCATGATGTCCTCACAATGCACAAGGCAGATTCTCCATGACCTGATCTGGTAGGTTCTCTTCCATATGACTCTCTACTAGTGATGAGCGAGCATTAAAATGCTCGGGTGCTCAATGCTTGGGTCAAGCAAATTGGAATGCTCGGGTACTCGACAATGAGCCCAAAGTAAGTCTATGGGAAACTCAAGCATTTTTCTGGAGGTCTGCAGGGGGCCTAAAAATTGCCTAAATCGATGGGAACAAAGCTCAAATGACATGGGAACAGCATGGAGAAAACCCCTGGAAGCATCTGAGACTCGCTGGTTACTGCTGTGCACAATGTTGTCAGAGTATTACGCCACTTTTACGGACAACATACAAAAACTTAACCAAAATAGATTTTTCTGGAAAAAATGTTAAGGAACATTCTTTCCAGGGTAATGGCTTGCATATAAAGAAAAATAAATAACCCCCCAAAAAATGCTCTTCCACACCTTGGGCTATGTTCACACATAGCGTTTTTGATGTGTTTTTGCACTTTTGCATTGCTTTCATTGGTGAAAAATACATTCACCGGTAAATGTCATTATAACATTTTACTACCTTATTTGGCCATGTGGTGTGTGAGACATGATTAGACACATCTATACAGTGCTGAAAAGACATGAAAACAGCATGGAGAAGACCCCTGGAAGCATCTCTGACTCCCAGGTCACTGCCTAAAACCATGGTCGTCAGACGTGATCCTATATTACTGCGGTAATAATATTGACATTTTGGGCAACGTGACAAATATTAAAATCCATTTAATATGGGTTAGGCTCGTGGCAAGGAACGGCGAAGTGGATGTAGTGGTGATGGTGCACGCAGAGACAGAGGCTGTGGGCTAGATGAAACTGTACCTGCTGAGGGAGCACAACAATCAACCACATCATGTCAAACTACCTTCCAAACTACAGCACACCGTTGCAGAGTTGTTGAAAGCTGTAACAGAGAAGGCAGATCTGTGTCTCTCATTGCTGAACCTACAGCCAGGCATGGTTGTGTGTGACATTGGCCAGAACCTGGTGGCAGCTCTGAAGCTAGGCATGCTCACACACGTACCATGCCTGGCCCATGTGCTCAACCTAGTGGTTTAGCGGTTTCTCAAAACCTACCCAGATCTGCTTGAGCAGCTCCGCATGTGTGTCCATTTCAGAAAGTCAGCTACAGCTTCCACCGCCCTGACAGGGCTTCAGCAATGTTGCAGCTCACCGACTGTTGTGTGATGTGACCACGCATTGAAAATCAACGTTGCCGATGATTGAAATGATTTTGAGCAGCAGAGGGCAGTTATTGAGCATTAACACACCCGTCGGCATTCAGGTCAGCCTGATGAGTGGGCATGGATTTCTGACATCTGTGCCGTCCTCCAAAACTTTGAGGATTCCACCAAGATGGTGAGTGGTGATGACGCCGTAATTAACGTCACCATCCCGCTTATCTGTCTACTGAAACGTTCGCTGCTCACAATTAAAGAGGAGGCATTGCAGGCGGAGCAAGGAACTATACAGGGTGATGCTACTTAGCCCAGCATCATGTCATCTCAATGCGGAGTGGGTGATAATGAGGAGGAGGAGAACATGGACAGTCACCCTCTTGGTGAGAGCAGGGAAGTCTTCTCTATTGGCAGTCTGGCACACATGGCTGACTTTATGTTCCGCTGCCTTTACCGTGACCCTCACGTTGTACGCATTTTGGGCATTACAGAAAAATGGTGCGGCACGAGAGAAGTTTTGGAGACGGAGGTGTGAGGTTCTGATTTAGGAGAATGCTAGATTTAGATCAGTTGTAGAACGGAGGGCACGGGAGGGGTGATAGACAGAAATGAGGGATGATATATAGGGCAATGCAGAACTGTGGACAACTTGGTGGGTGAGAGAGATGAGTTTGTATTGTATTCTGTAGTGAATGGGTAACCTAACCAGTGAAATGACTGGCACAGGGTGGCGGCGGCGGGGAAGCAGCTTGATAGAAATACGACCCTGGCTGCTGCATTCAGAAGGGATTGGAGAGGAGACAGTTTGTTTAGAGGGAGACCGATTAGAAGAGAGTTGCACTAGTGAATAAGAGAGACAGTAAAAGTTTTTGCAGTATCAAAGTTGAGAAAAGGTAGGATTTTGGAGATGTTTTTAAGGTGCAAGTGGCATGAGCGACTGAGTGATTTTCCATGTTGAATAAAGGAAAGTTGTGTGTCAGATATGACTCCAAGAAAGCAGCCGTGCCAAGCGGGAGTTATGGTGGCAGCATCTAAAGGAAATTGCAAAGTCAGGTATAGGTAGGTTAGTAGAGGGAGGAAACCGAAGGAGTTCATTTTGGGAGATATTAAGTTCAGACTCTTGTTGAAGAATTATAACAAAAAACAATTCCCATCTGACAACGCTGGTGGCAGAGGTCAGATAGTTCATTGGACAACCAAGGAGTACAAGCGAGGAAGACACAAACCAGATGTGGCAGAGACAGGAGAACACTGTCAAAGGTCTGGGACAGTTTTCTCAGACCCTCCCAGCGCCTAGGCCCTGATACACAGGGTACTGTGACAAGGAGGGAAAGGTTTTGGAAGATGCAAGCTGGACTCTTGACATGAACTGTCTTTCTACGCCTTGGAGGTCCTGGCTGCTAGTGTTTTGTCAGAGATAGTTTTTAGTGCCGCCGAGGGCATTATAACTGATAAAACTGATAGGCGCATCCGTCTGTCAACTGAAAATACTGACAGACTGACTTTTATAAAAATTAACAAGGGCTGAATTGGGCCAGACTTCTCAACACCACCAGATGATAGCATCAAACATAACCTCAAATCCAGCGGTTATTTTTTGGGGGGTCTATTCCCATGCACCCCTTCACACCCAGACATGGGTATACCCTTCAGGAATTGTTCTATTTTATGTCACCCTCCTCCTTCTTCTCATCCTCCACTACCATATCACCAGGGAGACCGTGATACAACACTCACATAATTCTTTTAAGGGTGTTTCTGATTAGAGACGAGCAAATATTTCAATATTCGTTTCGGATTACAATTGGCGTTTTTGCAAAATTCGCCAATGTAATTGTCGAATATTCGCCGAACATTGCAAAACGCCATTGGATTCAATGGGTGCCAAAACCAAACGTATACACAACACCTTCAAATGGGACCAAAAGCTGCCAAAACACATCAATTTAGGGGCAGTCACCAGGAAAGTGCCATCAATTGACCCAGAGTACAAGTAGTATAATTATTATTATTCATTATTATAGCTCCATTTATTCCATTGCGCTTTACATGTGAAAAGAAGTCACTGACTGGTACAAGATCAGAGAGGACCCTGCCCCTGAGGGTGCGCAAACAGTCTATAAGGGATGGGTGAGGATATAGTAGGTGAGGGTACAGCTGGTCGTGCAGCAGTATGGTGGAGCGAGGGTTACTGCAGTTTGTAGGCTTGTCGGAAGAGGTGGATTTTCAGCTTCCTTTTAAAAGTTTCAACAGTAGGCGACAGTCTGATATGTTGGGGTACACAGTTCAAGAGTAGAGGGGATGCACAGGAAAAATCTTGTATGCGATTGTGGGAAGAGGAGAGAAGACAGGAGTAGAGAAGGAGATCTTGTGAGGATCGGAGGTTGCGTGTTGGTATGTACTAGGAGACTAGGGAGAATACGTCACAGATATATGGAGCTGACAAATTGTGGATAGCTTTGCATGCCATGGTTATGGTTTTGAACTTAAGTTTCTGGCAAATGGGGAGCCAGTGACGAGATCATAGATTGCAATCTTATAGATTGCTGTAGCCACTCCACAGTAAATAAGCAGCCATAGAGTGTCTAGGAACCTTCCCAAGCACTTTTCTTAGCCAGGGCTGCTTCTCAGCAGGGTTTTACGGGCCCACCAGAGAATCCTCAGGTGGCCTCTGGCTTCTCCATCAAGAGAGTTCATGATTAGAGATGAGCGGTGTTTGACTCGAACTGTTCGCCAATCTCAAATTCGAGCTGTTTTGGGCGGTGTTCGAGCCGTTCGGTGAACACGAACGATTTGAAAAAAATTCGGCTGTTCGAGGTTATGTTCGATAACTGTTCATGCACCAAAATCATAACTGGATTTTTTCTCAGTAATGCTGAAAATTAATGTTATTACGCAGTTTGAGTGTACAGTGGGGTGGGGGGAGGGGCAGAGGATGGATCTCTGCAGGAATAATGAAGATCTCCATTTTTTTATCTCTTTCCCGCATTTACAGTGGGTAGGTGCAATCTGTCAGCCTATCAGCAGCGCACACACGGAGCGAACTGCTTTTTTCACACAAGCAAGGGCATGTGTCATTGGCAGTGTATGTCACATGTCCTTGCCCTATAAGACCCATCCATTTTCCCCGTCGCCACCATTTTCTCACTGCTGCAGCTGCGTGTTAGATGGCACCGCTGTTGCTGTGTGCGCTATACCTTGTTAACTTCAAGCCAATTTTCGCACAAATCTACAGATAGCTTGGGAATAGGGAAGAGTTGTGATTGCAGTCCTTTTAAGGACTAGGTTACATCATTTCCTACGACTTTTATCAGGCAGGTCTGTGCTCTTAAATAGATAGGTTGGGAGTAAAGACTAATTGTAATTGCAGTCCTTTTCAGGACTAAGTTACATCAGTTCCTATCAGTTTTTGCCAGGCAGGTCTGTGCCAGTGCTGTGCAAGTTTTTTTCACAGCATTTGGCTAAATCTAGCAAAGCAAATCCTTTTTGGCCTATTGCAGAGTGTGTTAGTCAGTGGAGTAGCGTATCTGTGTTGCAAGCTACACCACCTGTGTATAGAATACCAATTTTTTTACTGCACCTAGTGAAGTAAAACCTTTTGGGCATAGCGTCATTCTATTACTCCATCTATACTAACCTCTACCAGGTTGCAAATTCAATGTAATATTTTTCTGCAACGAGCTCTGAAAAAATATTTCGGCTTCTAGCAGTGTGTGGGACTTGTTCTATTAGTCCAACTATACCGACCTCCATCAGGTTGCAAATTCAATATAATTTTTTTCTGCATCTAGCTCTGAAAAAATATTTCGGCTTATAGCAGTGTGTGGGACTTGTTCTATTAGTCCACCTATACTGTCCTCCATCAGGTTGCAAATTCAATATAATTTTTTTCTGCATCTAGCTCTGAAAAAATATTTGGGCTTCTAGCAGTGTGTGGGACTTGTTCTATTAGTCCATCTATACTGACCTCCATCAGGTTGCAAATTCAACATAATTTTTTTCTGCATCTAGCTCTGAAATAATATTTCAGCTTCTAGCAGTGTGTGGGACTTGGTCTATTAGTCCATCTATACTAACCTCCACCAGGTTGCAAATTAAAAATAATTTTTATCTGCATCTAGCTCTGAAAAAATATTTTAGCTTCTAGCAGTGTGTGGGACTTGGTCTATTAGTCCATCTATACTGACCTCCATCAGGTTGCAAATTCAATATAATTTTTTTCTGCA
Source organism: Phyllobates terribilis (assembly GCF_046119375.1). NCBI lineage: Eukaryota > Metazoa > Chordata > Amphibia > Anura > Dendrobatidae > Phyllobates > Phyllobates terribilis. Next base: position 365,205,066 of record NW_027362762.1, on the reverse strand, counting down.
TCTAGCTCTGAAAAAATATTTGGGCTTCTAGCAGTGTGTGGGACTTGGCCTATTAGTCCATCTATACTAACCTCCACCAGGTTGCAAATTAAAAATAATTTCTATCTGCATCTAGCTCTGAAAAAATATTTTAGCTTCTAGCAGTGTGTGGGACTTGGTCTATTAGTCCATCTATACTGACCTCCATCAGGTTGCAAATTCAATATAATTTTTTTCTGCATCTAGCTCTGAAAAAATATTTGGGCTTCTAGCAGTGTGTGGGACTTGGTCTATTAGTCCTTACATACTAACCTCCACCAGGTTGCAAATTAAAAATAATTTTTATCTGCATCTAGCTCTGAAAAAATATTTGGGCTTCTAGCAGTGTGTGGGACTTGGTCTATAAGTCCATCTATACTGACCTCCATCAGGTTGCAAATTCAATATAATTTTTTTCTGCATGTAGCTCTGAGAAAATATTTGGGCTTCTAGGAGTGTGTGGGACTTGGTCTATTAGTCCATCTAAACTAACCTCCACCAGGTTGCAAATTAAAAATAATTTTTATCTGCATCAAGCTCTGAAAAAATATTTCGGCTTCTAGCAGTGTGTGGGACTTGGTCTATTAGTCCATCTATACTGACCTCCATCAGGTTGCAAATTCAATATAATTTTTTTCTGCATCTAGCTCTGAAAAAATATTTCGGCTTCTAGCAGTGTGAGGGACTTGGTCTATTAGTCCATCTATACTGACCTCCACCAGGTTGCAAATTCAATATAATTTTTTTCTGCATTTCGCTCAGAAATTATTTTGGCTCCTAGCATTGTGTGGGACTTGGTCTATTAGTCCATCTATACTGACCTCCACCAGATTGCAAATTAAAAATATTTTTTATCTGCATCTAGCTCTGAAAAAATATTTTGGCTTCTAGCAGTGTGTGGGACTTGGTCTATTAGTCCATCTATACTGACCTCCATCAGGTTGCAAATTCAATAAAAAAATTTTCTGCATCTAGCTCTGAAAAAATATTTCGGCTTCTAGCAGTGTGGGACTTGTTCTATTAGTCCATCTATACTGACCTCCATCAGGTTGCAAATTCATTCTAATTTTTTTCTGCATCTAGCTCTGAAAAAATATTTGGCCTTCTAGCAGTGTGTGGGACTTGTTCTATTAGTCCATCTATACTGACCTACATCAGGTTGCAAATTCAACATAATTTTTTTCTGCATCTAGCTCTGAAATAATATTTCAGCTTCTAGCAGTGTGTGGGACTTGGTCTATTAGTCCATCTATATTAACCTCCACCAGGTTGCAAATTAAAAATAATTTTTATCTGCATCTATCTCTGAAAAAATATTTGGGCTTCTAGCACTGTGTGGGACTTGTTCTATTAGTCCATCTCTACTAACCTCCATCAGGTTGCAAATTCAATATAATTTTTTTCTGCATCTAGCTCTGAAAAAATATTTCGGCTACGAGCAGTGTGTGGGACTTGGTGTATTAGTCCATCTATACTGACCTCCATCAGGTTGCAAATTCAATATAATTTTTTTCTGCATCTAGCTCTGAAAAAATATTTGGGCTTCTAGCAGTGTGTGGGACTTGGTCTAATAGTCCATCTATACTAACCTCCACCAGGTTGCAAATTAAAAATATTTTTTATCGGCATCTAGCTCTGAAAAAGTATTTGGGCTTCTAGCAGTGTGTGGGACTTGGTCTATTAGTCCATCTATACTGACCTCCATCAGGTTGCAAATTCAATATAATTTTTATCTGCATCTAGCTCAGAAAAAATATTTGGGCTTCTAGCAGTGTGTGGGACTTGGTCTATTAGTCCATCTATACTGACCTCCATCAGGTTGCAAATTCAATATAATTTTTTTCTGCATCTTGTTCTGAACAAAATATTTGGGCTTCTAGCAGTGTGTGGGACTTGGTCTATTAGTCCATCTATACTAACCTCCACCAGGTTGCAAATGAAAAATAATTTTTATCTGCATCTAGCTCTGAATAAATATTTTAGCTTCTAGCAGTGTGTTGGACTTGGTCTATTAGTCCATCTATACTGACCTACATCAGGTTGCAAATTCAATATAATTTTTTTCTGCATCTAGCTCTGAAAAAATATTTGGGCTTCTAGCAGTGTGTGGGACTTGGTCTATTAGTCCTTACATACTAACCTCCACCAGGTTGCAAATTAAAAATAATTTTTATCTGCATCTAGCTCTGAAAAAATATTTCGGCTTCTAGCAGTGTGTGGGACTTGGTCTATTAGTCCATCTATACTGACCTCCATCAGGTTGCAAATTCAATATAATTTTTTTCTGCATGTAGCTCTGAGAAAATATTTGGGCTTCTAGGAGTGTGTGGGACTTGGTCTATTAGTCCATCTAAACTAACCTCCACCAGGTTGCAAATTAAAAATAATTTTTATCTGCATCAAGCTCTGAAAAAATATTTCGGCTTCTAGCAGTGTGTGGGACTTGGTCTATTAGTCCATCTATACTGACCTCCATCAGGTTGCAAATTCAATATAATTTTTTTCTGCATCTAGCTCTGAAAAAATATTTCGGCTTCTAGCAGTGTGAGGGACTTGGTCTATTAGTCCATCTATACTGACCTCCACCAGGTTGCAAATTCAATATAATTTTTTTCTGCATTTAGCTCAGAAAAAATATTTTGGCTTCTAGCATTGTGTGGGACTTGGTCTATTAGTCCATCTATACTGACCTCCACCAGATTGCAAATTAAAAATATTTTTTATCTGCATCTAGCTCTGAAAAAATATTTTGGCTTCTAGCAGTGTGTGGGACTTGGTCTATTAGTCCATCTATACTGACCTCCATCAGGTTGCAAATTCAATAAAAAAAATTTCTGCATCTAGCTCTGAAAAAATATTTCGGCTTCTAGCAGTGTGGGACTTGTTCTATTAGTCCATCTATACTGACCTCCATCAGGTTGCAAATTCATTCTAATTTTTTTCTGCATCTAGCTCTGAAAAAATATTTGGCTTTCTAGCAGTGTGTGGGACTTGTTCTATTAGTCCATCTATACTGACCTACATCAGGTTGCAAATGCAACATAATTTTTTTCTGCATCTACCTCTGAAATAATATTTCAGCTTCTAGCAGTGTGTGGGACTTGGTCTATTAGTCCATCTATATTAACCTCCACCAGGTTGCAAATTAAAAATAATTTTTATCTGCATCTATCTCTGAAAAAATATTTGGGCTTCTAGCACTGTGTGGGACTTGTTCTATTAGTCCATCTCTATTAACCTCCATCAGGTTGCAAATTCAATATAATTTTTTTCTGCATCTAGCTCTGATAAAATATTTCGGCTTCGAGCAGTGTGTGGGACTTGGTCTATTAGTCCATCTATACTGACCTCCATCAGGTTGCAAATTCAATATAATTTTTTTCTGCATCTAGCTCTGAAAAAATATTTGGGCTTCTAGCAGTGTGTGGGACTTGGTCTATTAGTCCATCTATACTAACCTCCACCAGGTTGCAAATTAAAAATATTTTTTATCTGCATCTAGCTCTGAAAAAGTATTTGGGCTTCTAGCAGTGTGTGGGACTTGGTCTATTAGTCCATCTATACTGACCTCCATCAGGTTGCAAATTCAATATAATTTTTATCTGCATCTAGCTCAGAAAAAATATTTGGGCTTCTAGCAGTGTGTGGGACTTGGTCTATTAGTCCATCTATACTGACCTCCATCAGGTTGCAAATTCAATATAATTTTTTTCTGCATCTTGCTCTGAACAAAATATTTGGGCTTCTAGCAGTGTGTGGGACTTGGTCTATTAGTCCATCTATACTAACCTCCACCAGGTTGCAAATGAAAAATAATTTTTATCTGCATCTAGCTCTGAAAAAATATTTTAGCTTCTAGCAGTGTGTTGGACTTGGTCTATTAGTCCATCTATACTGACCTCCATCAGGTTGCAAATTCAATATAATTTTTTTCTGCATCTAGCTCTGAAAAAATATTTGGGCTTCTAGCAGTGTGTGGGACTTGGTCTATTAGTCCTTACATACTAACCTCCACCAGGTTGCAAATTAAAAATAATTTTTATCTGCATCTAGCTCTGAAAAAATATTTCGGCTTCTAGCAGTGTGTGGGACTTGGTCTATTAGTCCATCTATACTGACCTCCATCAGGTTGCAAATTCAATATAATTTTTTTCTGCATCTAGCTCTGAAAAAATATTTCGGCTTCTAGCAGTGTTAGGGACTTGGTCTATTAGTCCATCTATACTGACCTCCATCAGGTTGCAAATTCAATATAATTTTTTTCTGCATCTAGCTCAGAAAAAATATTTTGGCTTCTAGCAGTGTGTGGGACTTGGTCTATTAGTCCATCTATACTGACCTCGACCAGATTGCAAATTAAAAATAATTTTTATCTGCATCTAGCTCTGAAAAAATATTTCGGCTTCCAGCAGTGTGTGGGACTTGGTCTATTAGTCCATCTATACTGACCTCCATCAGGTTGCAAATTCAATATAATTTTTTCTGCATCTAGCTCTGAAAAAATATTTCGGCTTCTAGCAGTGTGTGGGACTTGGTCTATTAGTCCATCTATACTAACCTCCACCAGGTTGCAAATTAAAAATAATTTTTATCTGCATCTAGCTCTGAAAAAATATTTGGGCTTCTAGCAGTGTGTGGGACTTGGTCTATTAGTCCATCTTTACTGACCTCGATCAGGTTGCAAATTCAATATAATTTTTTTCTGCATGTAGCTCTGAAAAAATATTTTGGCTTCTAGCAGTGTGTGGGACTTGGTCTATTAGTCCATCTATACTAACCTCCACCAGGTTGCAAATTAAAAATAATTTTTATCTGCATCTATCTCTGAAAAAATTTTTCGGCTTCTAGCAGTGTGTGGGACTTGGTCTATTAGTCCATCTTTACTGACCTCGATCAGGTTGCAAATTCAATATAATTTTTTTCTGCATGTAGCTCTGAAAAAATATTTTGGCTTCTAGCAGTGTGTGGGACTTGGTCTATTAGTCCATCTATACTAACCTCCACCAGGTTGCAAATTAAAAATAATTTTTATCTGCATCTATCTCTGAAAAATTTTTTCGGCTTCTAGCAGTGTGTGGGACTTGGTCTATTAGTCCATCTATACTAACCTCCACCAGGTTGCAAATTGAAAATAATTTTTATCTGCATCTCGCTCTGAAAAAATATTTGGGCTTCTAGCAGTGTGTTGGACTGAGTCTATTAATCCATCTATACTGACCTCCATCAGGTTGCAAATTCAATATCATTTTTTTCTGCATCTAGCTCTGAAAAAACATTTTGGCTTGTAGCAGTGTGTGGGACTTGTTCTATTAGTCCATCTATACTAACCTCCACCAGGTAGCAAATTCAATATCATTTTTATCTGCATCTAACCCAGCCAATACTTTTGGCCTAATACCACAGTTTGGCCACTCAGCTCTGCTCGGTTCCCATCCATTGCTTTTTTGTGCAAACAACTCCAGAGTTGTGAATTAGTTAACCACCAAAATGAGTGGAAAAAGGCCTCCTGCTGGTGGAAAGGGGACTAGGCGTGTTGGGAAGGGGAAAAAAGGTTGTGTCCGTGGGGTAGGTGTTAAAGCAACAGTATCATCTGCAGAAGAAAGACCATCTTCCAGCCAAACTAAAATGTCTAATTCTTTTAGCGGACAATGTGATAAGATCCCTTTCTTACGGCCACGCCAATCGCTACAAATTCCAGATGAGGCACATAAACAGCAGGTGCTTCAATGGATATCAAGTGCTCCTTTAAGTGGGCTGTCCTCCACCTCAACTTCAACATCACAAATACTCCAGTCCTCAGAGGTGTCACCCCAATCGCACTTGCTTTCTCACAGCTCCCAAATCTCCAGCTGCCCATCTGAGTATGGGGTAGAACAGATGGTTGAGTCTGCAGAGCTGTTTACTCATACTATAGCCTGGGAATCAGAGGTCGGCTCCAGAGCTTCTGTGAATCCAGACGAGGAAATGATCTGCACTGATGCCCAGATTCTTTATGAGTCTTCAGGACCAGACGCAGAAGGTTCTGACCATAATGTAGACCCTCATTCCCAAACTGTAACTCCTGTTGGTGGAGACAATGAGGAAGATGATGATGAGACTCAAATACCTGATTGGAGTGACAACTTTAGTTTATTGTCAGGGCAGGAACAGGTTGGCTCTGAGGACGACGGGTGTGATAACATACAGGGTGAAGATGATGAGGTTGGAGATCCCACTTTCTGTCAACCCACAGTCAGCCAAGAGATGAGGTCAGCAGTGGAGGTGGAGGAGGCTGCAAGTGACGACGAGGTCAGGTTGCGCATTCCTAGACAGAGACGTAGTACTGGAAGCACGTCAACAACTGCATCCTCAAACACAACTCTGCCTCTGACCACAAGTCGTGGTGGCTCTTCAGGTCGCATGGGTGCTAAGCCTTGCATAGCCTGGGCATTTTTTCAGATCGATAAAGATGACCCAACTCGTGTTATCTGTAACATTTGTCAGCAAAAGCTAAGTAGAGGCCAAAAAATACATAGTTTGAGTACTTCATGCATGAACCGGCACATGGACATGAAGCATAAGTTGCAGTGGGAAGCTCACGGTGCTACAATGCGGCCTAGCCGGCCGGGCCAACCACCGTCTGCCACATCTTGTGCATCCACAGCCTCTTCATCCTCTGTGACTGGGGGGACAGCAGTCACACCTGTTTTGGGACGCAGACCTGCCACCTCTTTACCCGCAACAGACAGCGTGATTGGCAGGTCATCATTTTCTTTGGAGGTGGAAACACCAGCTGGTGTTGAGCGCTGTCCGACATCGATAGTGTGTCACCCTGGCCTGAATGCCACAAAATGTAATAAAGCTGTGTCTGAGAGCAAGGGGGAGGTTCTCTAGTCAGGGGAACATTAGCATGCAGTACCTCCTGTCTCAGGCCAATAGGGGGAGCAGGCTGCCCCTATAAAAGCTGGTACTGAGGGCAGGGTTAGCGAGAGCTGGACGACCTGTCTCAGGATTCAGGTTCCAGAGCAGAGAGGGACAGTTGTATTGCACCCTAAGAGGAAGTGTGGCAGGAGGAGAGCCACAAGCCAGAGACAAGAGGCGAAGAGAGCCTGTCTTGGCAGATAACGGACTTAATTTACCAGACTTTGGTGTCTGAGGCTGGGAGGATTCCACATTCTCCCGCAGATAAAAAGTCCGCAGAGGACTGTATATCCTTGGCCTAAGAAGCCTGGAGGCCCTGCCACAAAAGAAGGGACCAGCAAAGCCGTACAAGGCTGGGAGCAGAAAGGAACCCACGTCGCAGGCCATACAGGCGAGAATACACGGAGAGCTCGGAAACGTGGGCTGTTACCCTATAAGGAGGAGATAGCCAGAAGGAGCACAGAAAGCACGGTAGGCCTACACCCTCACCCTGACCAGGGCCAATTTCCCCATTGCTCTCAGACATCCAGGTCCCCTCCTAGCCAGGACTGTTTGTGGTTCAATTTACCTGTTCTAGTAAAGACCCTGGACTGCAACCTGTTGTCTGCATTCTCCTTGCTTCTCCAGCGCTATCAGCACTGGGACTCTCACTACCATCACTCCCAACATCCACTACACTGCCCTGGGGCCGCACTCTTCCCGTAGGGAGTCACACCATCCCAGTTGCATACATCATCAGCCCCAGCGGTCTGCCTTGCAGCGGCGGTTCCTAATGACCGCAAATCCACGGGTGGCGTAGTCGGACATAATCATCAGCACATAACGGACTACCACTGGCCTGACCACCCTGAGCCACGGAACCGGGTTGCCACTACTACTCCCACCGTTCCCCTATTGATCGGATCCGAGTGCCCCACGGCCCAGGGGGCGAGTCAGCTTTGGCGTAGTCAGCAGGATTTCGTGCCCGCAGCCACCGGGTACTGCGTGCCTTCAAAAGACTGTCATATCTGCCGTGGTGAAGGTTCCCGCCATCCGGAGCCGTTTCCTGCCATCTTCAGTCGGTTCCCGCCATCTTCAGCTGTTTTCCCACCATCCGAATTCGTTTTCCCGCCATCGGACGCCATCTTCAAGACTCCGCGCGGGAAGAAGAGGGGCGTGGATGTCCACACTAGAGATGAGCGTTGTTCTACTCAAACTGTTCACCAATCTCAAATTCGAGCTGTTTTGGGCGGTGTTCGAGCCGTTCGGCGAACACGAGCAATTTGAGAAAAATTTGGCTGTTCGAGGTTATGTTCGATAACTGTTCGTGCACCAAAATCATAACTGGATTTTTTCTCAGTAATGATGAAAATTAATGTTAATACGCAGTTTGAGTGTACAGCGGGGTGGGGGGAGGGGCAGGGGATGGATCTCTGCAGGAACAATGAAGATCTCCATTTTTTTTTCTCTTTCCCGCATTTACAGTGGGGAGGTGCAATCTGTCAGCCTATCAGCAGCGCACACACGGAGCGAAGTGCTTTTTTTCACACAAGCAAGGGCATGTGTCATTGGCAGTGTATGTCACATGTCCTTGCCCTATAAGACCAAGCCATTTTCCCCGTCGCCACCATTTTCTCACTGCTGCAGCTGCGTGTTAGACGGCACCGCTGTTGCTGTGTGCGCTATATCTTGTTAATTTCAAGCCAATTTTCGCACAAATATACAGATAGCTTGGGAGTAGGGAATAGTTGTGATTGCAGTCCTTTTAAGGACTAGGTTACAGCATTTCCTACGACTTTTATCAGGCAGGTCTGTGCTCTTAAATAGATAGGTTGTGGGAGTAAAGACTAATTGTAATTGGAGTCCTTTTCAGGACTAGGTTACATCAGTTCCTATCAGTTTTTGCCAGGCAGGTCTGTGCCAGTGCTGTGCAAGTTTTTTTCACAGCATTTGGCTGAATCTAGCAAAGCTAATCCTTTTTGGCCTATTGCAGAGTGTGTTAGTCAGTGGAGTAGCCTATCTGTGTTGCAAGATATACCACCTGTGTATAGAATACCAATTTTTTTACTGCACCTAGTGAAGTAAAATCTTTTGAGCATAGCATCATTCTATTAGTCCATCTATACTGACCTCCATCAGGTTGCAAACTGAATCTAATTTTTTTCTGCATCTAGCTCTGAAAAAATATTTGGCCTTCTAGCAGTGTGTGGGCATTGTTCTATTAGTCCACCTATACTGACCTCCATCAGGTTGCAAACTGAATATATTTTTTCCTACATCTACCTCTGAAAAAATATTGGGCTTCTAGCTGTGTGTGGGACTTGTTGTATTAGTCCATCTATACTGACCTCCATCAGGTTGCAAACTGAATATATTTTTTTCTGCATCTACCTCTGAAAAAATATTGGGCTTCTAGCTGTGTGTGGGTCTTGTTCTATTAATCCATCTATACAGACCTCCATCAGGTTGCAAACTGAATATAATTTTTTTCTGCATCTAGCTCTGAAAAAATATTTGGCCTTCTAGTAGTGTGTGGGACTTTCTCTGTTAGTCCATCTATACTGACCTCCATCAGGTTGCAAACTGAATATATTTTTTTCTGCATCTACCTCTGAAAAAATATTGGGCTTCTAGCTGTGTGTGGGTCTTGTTCTATTAATCCATCTATACTGACCTCCATCAGGTTGCAAACTGAATATAATTTTTTTCTGCATCTAGCTCTGAAAAAATATTTGGCCTTCTAGTAGTGTGTCGGACTTTCTCTATTAGTCCATCTATACTGACCTCCATCAGGTTGCAAATTAAAAATAATTTTTATCTGCATCTACAGAACCTCTGAAAAAATATTTGGGCTTCTAGCTGTGTGTGGGACTTGTTGTATTAGTCCATCTATACTGACCTCCATCAGGTTGCAAACTGAATATAATTTTTTTCTGCATCTAGCTCTGAAAAAATATTTGGCCTTCTAGTAGTGTGTGGGACTTTCTCTGTTAGTCCATCTATACTGACCTCCATCAGGTTGCAAACTGAATATATTTTTTTCTGCATCTACCTCTGAAAAAATATTGGGCTTCTAGCTGTGTGTGGGTCTTGATCTATTAATCCATCTATACTGACCTCCATCAGGTTGCAAACTGAATATAATATTTTTCTGCATCTAGCTCTGAAAAAATATTTGGCCTTCTAGTAGTGTGTCGGACTTTCTCTATTAGTCCATCTATACTGACCATCAGGTTGCAAATTAAAAATAATTTTTATCTGCATCTACAGTACCTCTGAAAAAATATTTGGGCTTCTAGCTGTGTGTGGGACTTGTTGTATTAGTCCATCTATACTGACCTCCATCAGGTTGCAAACTGAATATATTTTTTTCTGCATCTACCTCTGAAAAAATATTGGGCTTCTAGCTGTGTGTGGGACTTGTTGTATTAGTCCATCTATACTGACCTCCATCAGGTTGCAAACTGAATATATTTTTTTCTGCATCTACCTCTGAAAAAATATTGGGCTTCTAGCTGTGTGTGGGTCTTGTTCTATTATTCCATCTATACAGACCTCCATCAGGTTGCAAACTGAATATAATTTTTTTCTGCATCTAGCTCTGAAAAAATATTTGGCCTTCTAGCAGTGTGTGGGACTTGTTCTATTAGTCCACCTATACTGACCTCCATCAGGTTGCAAATTCAAAATAATTTTTTGTATGCATCTAGCTCTGAAAAATTATTTGGCCTTCTAGCAGTGTGTGGGACTTTCTCTGTTAGTCCATCTATACTGACCTCCATCAGGTTGCAAACTGAATCTAATTTTTTTCTGCATCTAGCTCTGAAAAAATATTTGGCCTTCTAGCAGTGTGTCGGACTTTCTCTATTAGTCCATTTATACTGACCTCCATCAGGTTGCAAATTAAAAATAATTTTTATCTGCATCTACAGTACCTCTGAAAAAATATTGGGCTTCTAGCTGTGTGTGGGACTTGTTGTATTAGTCCATCTATACTGACCTCCATCAGGTTGCAAATTGAATATAATTTTTTTCTGCATCTAACCCAGCCAATAGTTTTGGCCTAATACCACAGTTTGGCCACTCAGCTCTGCTCGGTTACCATCCATTGTTTTTTTGTGCAAACAACTCCAGAGTTGTGAATTAGTTAACCACCAAAATGAGTGGAAAAAGGCCTGCTGCTGGTGGAAAGGGGAATAGGCGTGTTGGGAAGGGGAAAAAAAGGTTGTGTCCGTGGCGTAGGTGTTAAAGCAACAGTAACATCTGCAGAAGAAAGACCATCTTCCAGCCAAACTAAAATGTCTACTTCTTTTAGCGGACAATGTGATAAGATCCCTTTCTTACGGCCACGCCAATCGCTACAAATTCCAGATAAGGCACAAAAACATCAGGTGCTTCAACGGATATCAAGTGCTCCTTTAAGTGGGCTCTCCTCCACATCAACTTCAACATCACAAATACTCCAGTCCTCAAAGGTGTCACCCAAATCGCACTTGCTTCCTCACAGCTCCCAAATCTCCAGCTGCCCGTCTGAGTATGAGGTAGAACAGATGGTTGAGTCTGCAGAGCTGTTTACTCATACTATAGCCTGGGAATCAGAGGTCGACTCCAGCGCTTCTGTGAATCCAGACGAGGAAATGATCTGCACTGATGCCCAGAATCTTTATGAGTCGGATCCAGGACCAGACGCAGAAGGTTCTGACCATAATGTAGACCCTCATTCCCAAACTGTAACTCCTGTTGGTGGAGACAATGAGGAAGACGATGATAAGACTCAAATACCTGATTGGAGCGACAACTTTAGTTTTTTGTCAGGGCAGGAACAGGTTGGCTCTGAGGACGACGGGTGTGATAACACACAGGGTGATGATGATGAGGTTGGAGATCCCACTTACTGTCAACCCACAGTCAGCCAAGAGATGAGGTCAGCAGAGGAGGTGGAGGAAGATGCTAGTAACGACGAGGTCAGGTTGCGCCTTCCTGGACAGAGACGTAGTACTGGAAGCACGTCAACAACTGCATCCTCAAACACAACTCTGCCTCTCACTACAAGTCGTGGTGGCTCTTCAGGTCGCATGGGTGCTAAGCCTTGCATAGCCTGGGCATTTTTTCAGATCGATAAAGATGACCCAACTTGTTATCTGTAACATTTGTCAGCAAAAGCTAAGTAGAGGCCAAAAAATACATAGTTTGAGTACTTCATGCATGAAGCGGCACATGGACATGAAGCATAAGTTGCAGTGGGAAGCTCAGTGTGCTACAATGCGGCCTAGCCGGCCGGGCCAACCACCGTCTGCCATATCTTGTGCATCCGCGGCCTCTTCATCCTCTGTGACTGGGTGGACAGCAGTCACACCTGTTTTGGGGCGCAGACCTGCCACCTCTTTACCCGCAACAGCCAGCGTGATTGGCAGGTCATCATTTTCTTTGGAGGTGGTAACACCAGCTGGTGTTGAGCGCTGTCCGACATCGATAGCACCACCTTTGGATCAAGGCAACCTAACATGTCCGCCTGCATCTTCCTCACAGACCGGCAGTTTGCCGGGGACACCCTTATCAACCCTGTCTAAGCACAATAGCCAGCCCTCGGTCCCTCAGATGTGGACAAGTAAAAGACCATTTCCTCCTAGCCATGAGAAAGCTAAGAGGTTGAATTTCACCATCTGCAAGCTCTTGGCTACAGAAATGCTGCCTTTCCGCCTGGTGGACACAGAGGATTTTCGAGACCTTATGTCCGTCGCAGTGCCCCAGTACCAGATGCCCAGTCGGCACTACTTCTCAAAGAAAGGTGTGCCTGCGCTCCACCAGCATGTCGCACACAACATCACCGCTTCTTTGAGAAACTCTGTGTGTGACAGGGTGCATTTCACCACAGACACTTGGACGAGTAGGCATGGACAGGGGCGTTACATGTCGCTGACTGGGCACTGGGTAACTATGGTGACAGCAGGACAAGGGGCTGCTGTCCAAGTCTTGCCGTCCCCACGAGTTGTGCGTCAATCCTCTTTATGTCAAAGTTCCTCCACTGCTTCTGCCTCCTCAACCTCCTCTCGGTCTTCCACCTGCACCCAAAGCCTGTCTGGTCATGCCACAAGCTTTCTAACTGCGCAGAAGGGATCCTGCACACCTCCTTACTATGCTGGCAGTAGGGCTCAACGTCATCAGGCGGTTTTTACTTTGAAATGTCTGGGAAATGTGAGTCACACAGCTGAGGAGTTGTGGTCAGCTCTGGAGAACCAATTTCATGAATGGCTGTCTCCACTGGACCTGAAACCAGGGAAGGCCGTGTGCGACAATGCTGCAAACCTGGGTGCGGCCCTTCGCCGGGGCAATGTCACACACGTGCCTTGTATGGCTCACGTGTTGAACCTGGTTGTCCAGCAATTTTTAGCCCACTATCCCAGACTAGATGGCCTTCTGCAGAGGGCACGGTCGCTGTGTGCTCACTTCCGCCGTTCGCATCCCGCAGCTCAGCGACTTACATCTCTACAGAAGTCGTTGGGCCTGCCACTTCACCGGCTAAAATGCGATGTGCCTACCCAGTGGAATTCAACTCTGCACATGTTGCAGCGACTGTGGCAGCACCGACAAGCCCTGGTGCAATATGTTCTGACGTATAGCCTGGGCCAACGAGATCCAGAGGTGGGGCAAATCACGCTGGAGGAGTGGTCTCAGATCAGGGACCTATGCACCCTTCTGCACAGTTTTGAAATGGCGACGAAGATGTTTAGTGCTGATGATGCCATTATCAGCATGACTATTCCGGTGATTTACATGCTGGAGCACATGTTAAACAGAATTCGGAGTCAGGTGGTGGCACAAGAGGAGGTGGAGGAAGTAGAGGAGGAGGAGTTGTATGCGGAAGGGCTAACATCTGCAAGGTCCAGACGGTCGGCAGCACCAAGGCGGCAGGCATGTGAGGGTGGGGGAGATGGTTTTACCAGGGCGCATGGTAGCAGCCAAACTAGTGAGGAAGGTGCAGGAGCCCAGGAAGAAGTGGAGGACGAACTGATGGAAGACTCATCAGATGAGGGAGACCTTGATCACATTTCTGTTGTGCGAGGTTGGGGGGAGAGGACAGAGGAAGGAAGCATGATTGTTACCTCGCCACCAACACAACAGGGACTTGGTGCTCCTGGATGCGCAACACACATGAGTGCCTTCTAGCTGCACTACCTGCAACATGACCCTCGAATTGTGAGAATTAGAAATAATCCTGACTACTGGGTTGCCACACTTTTATATCCCCGGTACAAAAGTAAATTTGCCGAAATTATTCCTGCCATAGAAAGGGATGCACGCATGCAGGAGTATCAGCAGAGACTGTTGCAGAATCTTACATGTGCTTTTCCACAAAACACCAGTGGTGCACGTAGTGAATCTCACAGTTCCAACTTGCCAACCGTGGGACCGTCAAGTGTTCAGCACTCAAACCGTAACAGAACCACAGTATCTGCTGGTAACATCAATTTTGCGGAATCATTTCACCACTTTTTTAGCCCATCCTTTGCAAGGCCACAGGAGACAAGAAGTCTGACACATAGTCAACGCCTAGAGACGATGGTACAGGAGTATCTCCAAGTAAACATTGAAGCCACGACTGTGTCACTGGACCCTTGCTCTTTTTGGGCTTCCAATCTGGATAAATGGCCGGAGCTAGCCACTTACGCCTTGGAGATCTTGTCATGCCCCGCAGCCAGCGTTCTGTCTGAACGTGTGTTCAGCGCTGCTGGTGGTGTGCTGACAGATAAGCGCACGCGGCTCTCCACTGATAATGTAGACAGACTCACGTTCATAAAGATGAACAAATCATGGATCCGAAACGACTTTTCTACCCCTGTGTCATCCTGGGGAGAGTAAAAGCTTGATGATTGGTTAAAATCACCCTACCAACCGTTTTAAGCTTTCAAATTACTAATTATGTTTATCTGTATCTTGACTGGAAAATAATTTGGGCTTTGTAGCAGTGTGCAGCACTGATCCTATTAGGCCATCTATAATAAGCTCCACCAGATTTAAAATTAAAAATAATTTTTAGCTGCATCTAGCCCGGAAAATAATTTTGGGGCTCCGAGATGCGCAAGACACATAAGTGCCTTCTTGCTGCACTACCTGCAGCATGACCCTCATATTGTCAGAATTCGAAGTAATCATGACTACTGGGTTGCCACACTCTTAGATCCCCCAAACTTTTCGATCAACCTTTTCATTTTAATAAAGACCAAAAAATATGGTCATTTTTGAAATTATAAGCATTAGCAGGTTGTTAGAAACTGAAATCAAACAGTTTTCAACTCAAAACTTTATTCTAGGTGATGTTACATTTTCACATAGGACCCCTTGTTCGAAAGGAGCTTCTGAACTCTCTCGTCCATTGAATTTGTCAGGTTTTGGATGGTTTCTGCTTCAATTGTTTTGCATGAGGACAGAATACCCTCCCAGAGCTGTTGCTTAGATGTGAACTGCCTCCCGCCATCATAGACACTCCTTTTAATGATGCTCCAAAGGTTCTGAATGGGGTAGAGGTCAGGGGAGCATGGGGGTCACACCATAAGTTTGTCCCCTATTATGCCCATATCAGCCAGAGATGCAGATGTTTTATGTGCAGCATGAGATGGTGCATTATCATGCAGAAAAATGATCTTGCTGTGAAATACACGGTTCTTCTTCTTGAACCATGGCAGGAAGTGCTGTTTGAGAAAATCCACATACATTATGGAGTTCATCTTTAGCGCCTTCAGGGATCCTAAAGGGGCCGACAATCTCTCTCCCCATGATTCCAGCCCAAAACATTACTCCACCTCCTCCTTGTTGGCGCTGTAGCCGTGTTTGCGTGGGGTGTCCATCAACCAGCCATCCTCCACTCCATCCATCTGGACCATCGAGCGCTGCACAGCACTCATCCGTGAACAAAACAGTTTTGAAATCAGTCTTCATGTAATGTTTGGCCCACTGGAGCCGTTTCTGCTTGTGTGAAGTGGATAGAGGAGGTCGACAGGATGGCGTATGCACAGCTGCAAACCTCTGAAGGACCCTGCATCTTGTTGTTCGGGGGACGTTGGAGGCACAAGCAGCTTCAAAAACTTGTCTGCTGCTATGACAAGGCTTTTTTGCCGCTGCTCTTTCAACCTGACGTAATTGCCTGTAGGAAAGAGTCCTCAATTTGCCCTTATCAGCACGCACACGTGTGTACTGTGAATCAGCTACATACTTCTTGATTGCCAAGACACTTCATCCTGATCATCGCACAATGTTGATTGTAGTCATGCCTTGACCTAAACAATCCACAATTTGTTGCTTCTCAGCAGCCGACACATCCTTTTTCTTTCCCATTTTGGCAGAAAATGTAGGCTGCTTAATAATGTGAGAGAGCCTTCTTAAGTAGTCTTGCCTTTCATTGGACACACCTGCCAAACTAATTAGCACAGGTGTCTGCAATTGCTTACAGTGATATAAAGAGCCCTGACACACATCACCATCAATGAGTTTAACTGACAAACAAACAAATTCTTCCCTTATCACTCCTAAACACTTTTTGCATAATAATTTGGAACGCAGTGTACATGTGCTTTTCCACAAAACACCAGTGGTTCACGTAGTGAATCTTACAGTTCTAACTTGCCAACCGTGGTCTGTATGGAATTGTTCAATAAAGGGCCCAAAATTAAGATAACATAGATGGGAGAGGTCTCTATGAATAGGAATTCCTAAGTATTTGATACCCTGTGAGGGCCAGGCAAAGGGAAAGTTGGACTGGATGGAATCCTATATGGATTTGGGGAGGGAGACATCGAGGGCCTCAGACTTCGCTGCATTGATTTTAAAATTTTACCATGTAACAAAGTGATCTATTTCAGCCATAACAGCAGGGATGGATATATGTGATTGAGTGATATATACTAGGACATCATCAGCAAATAGAGAGCACTTGTACTCGGTGCCTCCCACCTCAATCCACCTAATATTGGGGTTATGGCGAATTGATGAGAGCAGGTGCTCCGTCACTAGGATGTATAAGAGAGGGGACAGAGGACATCCCTGCCTTGTCCCATTGGTGATTGTGAAAGGTGATGAAAATGTTCTGACGCACCCCCTGGGCCTTGGGACACCCGGAGCCGGACCCTTTTTGGTGGATGCTGGTGGTTGTAGTCTTCGTGGCGGCGACCTGGTTCCGTGGCTCAGGGCGGTCAAACCAGTGGCGGAACTATTTATGTGGTTTTGATGTTTAAATGTCCGACTACGCCACCCGTGGATTGCGGTCAGAGTGAACCGCCGCTACAGGGCAGACCGCTGAGGCTGGTGTTGTGGGTGCAGCAGAGCGTAGCATAACTCCCCACGGGAGGAGTATAGCCTCAGGGCAGTGTATGCGGAGGATGGGGATGATGGTGCAGGGCAGCAGCAGTAACGACACGGAGTCAGTGATGCAGTCCAGGGCTTTTACTCACAGTTCTTATTATCCAGACCACGTCTGCAGGTAACGGCTGCCCACGTCATACTGTGCTCACCAGGTGAGGGGCTCAGACAACTCCCAGATAACTTTGGAGCACTTCACAGGACCCCCTTTGTGTGTCCTTTGTCTGGCCTTTCTTACCAACACTTCTGTCCGGCTGCCTCGGGCCTCCTCTTGGTAAACTTGGCGCCAGTTTCCCTGACCCTATGTGGTGCCTTCCTAGCGGGTGTAGCGAGGGGCTGCGCCACATAAAATGTCAGAGCCTCCGGTTTCTAGCTGAGGGTCGTTTCCTGCCTCCACTAGTTCGGGGACCGGTCTCCCCCTTTGGCCTGACCCCTCCACGCAGGTGGATTCGGGCGTGCGGTGGTGACTCGCCCGTCCGCACCCCTGGGATCCCTTCATTCCTCGTTCCTTGAGCCTTCTCCGCTCCTCTTCCTTCCTTCTCCCTCTTCCAGGCCTGGGCCTCTGTTACTAGGCCCGCCTCCGGAGCAGAGCTCATGCAGAGCCCCTGCTCCCTGCCACTTCTGCTCAGACTTCTCTGCACTGAACTAAGATGGTGCCCACCTTTTATACTCCCTTCTCAATGCACCCAGGAACTGCTTCCTCCCTGCTCCTGCACTACAGGGTTCCCCTTCCTCAGTGTTCCCTCCCCCCACTCCAGCCAGGGACAGGGACTGTCGTGCCCATCTCAGGGGCATATTGGTCGCTCTGCCCCACGGCAATGTGGTGTAATGCATGCAGGTGTCGGGTCCTGATCCACACTCCATCCTTACCTGAGAGTGAGATATCACACCTCTGGGTGAGGTGCAATACGTCTGTAGCAACCGAGCCCTCAGCGTGCTACAGTTCCATTTATCTTCAGCCTAGGTGACGTATTGTGATACAGGGCCGTGATTTTGGCTATAAAAGGGTCCCCTAGACCCCTACCCCATGCTTTTTAAGAGAATCATATATGGCGTGCCAGGAGACTCTATGGAATGCTTTCTCAGCATCCAACGAGAGTATCTAATTACAAATTTTTAACTGCATCTAGCCCAGGAAATACTTTGTGCCTAGTAGCAGTGTCTGCTAGTCAGCGGATTATCCCGGCTGTTAAGCAAGCTACACCACCTGTAGTTTAGACACTTAATTTTTTCAAAGGAAATGCTTCGGGACCATGGGATACTTAGTGAAGAGCATCAGGAGGCACCCCAAGGCATAGGGGCTGGGACTGGCAGTAGGATGCCTTGCGGTGGACAGCCGAGCTCGATCCTTATAAAAGCTTTTTAACTGCAGCAGCTTTAGTGGACGCTACTGGAGCTGGAATTACGCGGCTGCTGGCATGAGACTTGCCCTCCAATAGATCCTTGTAAATGGATTTAAAGTATATTCATTCAAATTAGAGAGACAATTTAAATTAAAAAGCTTAGAGCTGCCTCCACCACAGGGGGGCTCGCTCGACCCACCAGCGGACAGGCACCAGTATTGGGAGAGGGGGGCTGGCCGTCAGGGTTCACCGCGGCTCTGGCACAAACCCGGCGACACGGAGGTGGCACGGGCAGGAGCGGACTGGCCGTGTCGGCTTCTCACCTTTTGGATTCTAGAAGGGCATGACATGCCTACATCTGTGTCTACCCCTCCTTTTACTCCTCCACCTCTTTTATTTTCACATGACTATATGTACTTGTCACTTTTCCATGTGTTAGTTATGTCTTCTGAGCAGTTTGTCAGCTTTTGGACACCTTTGAAGGTGTTTTCTATGTGTTTCTATGTGTTTTTGTTTGCCTGCCATTGGTTTTAACGGTGTTCGAAGGTGTTCGACGAACAGTTCGACGAACAGTTCGGCGAACACACGGGTGTTCGACGAACCGAACCGAACTCGAACACTACGGGGGTGGCTCAACACTAGTCCACACCGCGCGAGATCCGAAGCTCCGCCCCACGCACCGACGCTGCGCAAGGTCCTGGAAGGGAGAGAGAGCGACGCTGACATCATCAGTTCGCGACGCAAGGTCCTTGTCCAGAGCAGCAGCAGCGGAGCCGCGGCCTACAGAAGAGGATCATCGGTAGGTAGGCCACGCTTAACTAGGGGGGAGGAAGCTGTCGGACACAGAGGCGCCCACTACCACCAACGCAGCTGCAGCAGCGGTGATGCCCTTTTCCCTGCCCTACATCCCTGGAGCGGCCTGGCTGCCCAAGTACTCAGGGGAGCCCCATGTCCTAACTGACTTTAAGGAAAGGCTGTACAGTTTGTTCCAAGTCTACCCCCTGACAGAGGAACAGAAGGTCAGCATACTAACAGGGCAGTTAACTGGCGCAGCCCAAAAGGAGGTAAAATCATGGCCCACTGAGGAGAAAAGGACCGTGAAGGGTATTCTGGCCCGGCTGCGGGATACCTTTGACACACGTGCCTCCGCTGAGATTAAAATGAGGTTCTATGGATGTAAGCAGCGGGCACAGGACAGCATCAGAGACTATGCCCTAAATCTGCAGGAAGCCTTGAGGGCTATTCAACAAACTGACCCTGGCAGTGTGCAGGAAACGGATAAGCTGCTAACAGAACAATTCATAGAAGGTCTGCTGTCTAGCGCCCACAGGGCCCAACTGCGCCTCATGTTCTTTCAGAACCCTGATCTGACCTTTGCCCAATTTAAGGACAGGGCCATAAGGGTACTCCGTGAATCTGCAACAAGTGGCGCTATAAACCCCCGGCGCCCTGCTCTCACCTACCACCAGGAGGCGGCGCCCACCTCTATGGACCCCGTGGGGGCTGATGCACAGGCCCTGAACCAAGCCCGATCGAAAGACCTGCACCACCAAGTCCAGGAGCTGACCAGGAGCGTCGCGGCGTTGACCAGGACCGTCCAGGCGTTGCAAGTGGACCCGTCAAGACCCATCGAGCTGGCTTCAAGTCTGGAGGATGTCCCGTGGCGTCGACAGAGGAGGATCCCGTCGTTCCGAGGGAGGCCCACAGACCACTATGCAGAGGATGGACAGCCCATTTGCCGTCGATGCAACCAGCCCGGACACATTTCCAGGTGCTGTAATTTAAACGGGTCCAACCCCCAGGCATAAGATCACCAGGCCCTTATAATTGGCGTGATAAGTACGTTGGGGGGCGCCCGGTTTTACCTGTGGTGCTGGACGGTATCCCCATGAGCGCCTTGCTGGATACCGGGTCGCAAGTAACTACTATCCCTTATGTACTTTTTAAGCAGTATTGAACTGATGCTGATATCACACGGTATCCAGACAGTAACTTGAGCATCATCGCCAGTAATGGCTTACCCGTGCCGCAGATGGGGTTCAAGGAGATGACTATTAAAATTGGTAAAGTTGAACTACCGGCACAGGGAGTGATTATTGTGGACATTGACCGTCGTGAAAGTCACCCTAAAATAACTGTGGGTACTAACGTGATCGAAAATTGTCTTTCAGAAGTAATTGTAATTCTACAACAGGTGGCGGTGAATGCTAGTTCCAGCCAACAGAGAGTCCTCAACAAGGAGATAAAAGCCCTGATGAGACGGCAGCAGGTAGAACTGTCTGGTGGTGAGATCGGTAGCGTAAGACTGAGTGACCCATTCCCCATTTCCATGCCTCCCAAAAGTGAAATGATGATCTGGTGTCGGACTGCAATCGGGTTGAGAGGTAGAGACTACCAAGCCATGGTAGAACCCGTGTACTCAGACAGCAGGCCCACCATTTTGACAGCCTGGGGGGTGGTTGATGTCCATCATGGGAGGGTGCCCGTCCGCATTCTCAACATTGGGGAGAGGGAAGTACACTTACCCAGGTACGCTACACTCGCCAAACTGTTTGTTGTCGAACACCAAGCTATCAGGGCCATGGAACCCTTGCCTCCATCTCCATAGGCGGAGGGTAATGGCTCCCAGAAACAAAAGGAGGACTGGTACCAGAAGTACGAGAGAGTCTTTAGTAAGCACCTGCTAGACTTCGGCAGAGTAAAAGGGATAGAACACCACATCCCCACAGGGAGCCACCCACCAATAAAAGAGAGGCACAGACCTGTACCCCCTGGACATTATCAGAACGCAAAGGGCATGCTAAGAGAGATGAAAGAAGCTGGGGTCATTAGAGACAGCTGTAGCCCCTGGGCAGCCCCCTTGATTCTGGTCAAAAAGAAAGACCGCACCATGAGAATGTGCGCAGACTATAGACAAATCAACCATATCACCCACAAAGACGCATACCCGCTGCCCAGAAAAGAGGAGTCTTTAGCCGCACTAAAATCAGCTAACTTCTTTTCTACTTTGGACCTTACTAGCGGGTACTGTCAGGTTCCTGTGGCAGAGGCTGACAAGGAGAAGACTGCCTTCACCACCCCGATGGGACTGAGCGAGTTCAACTGTATGCCTTTCGGGCTCTGCAACGCACCAGGGACCTTCCAGCGGCTGATGGAATGCTGTCTAGGGCACCGAAACTTTGAGACGGTCCTCCTTTACCTGGACGACGTGATCGTCTATTCGAAAACCTATGAGGACCATCTAAAGCACCTGGCCGAGGTGTTCGAAGCCCTGGCAGGCTATGGCCTGAAGGTGAAACCATCGAAGTGTCACCTGTTGAAACCAAAGGTCCAGTACCTAGGGCACGTGGTAAGCGCGGAAGGAGTGGTCCCCGACCCTGACAAGGTCACGGCAATCAAGAGCTGGCCAAGCCCCTCGAACATCAAAGAGGTGAGACAGTTTCTCGGGTTGGTAGGCTACTACCGAAGGTTCATCCCCGGGTTCACTAAGATGGCAGTTCCTATGCAGGACCTCCTGATTGGACAGTCTAAGTCCAGGAGCCAAAAGCCGCCCTTCAAGTGGGATAAGCCGGAAGAGGAGTCCTTCCGCCAGTTGAAGATGGCCCTCATGGGGGATGAGATCCTGGCCTACCCTGATTATGGCCAGCCTTTTATTCTCCACACGGACGCCAGTAATGTGGGACTGGGAGCCGTACTGTCCCAAAACCAACAGGGCAGAGAAAGGGTGATCGCGTACGCCAGCCGGAAGCTGAGGCCCACCGAGAGGAACCCAGAGAATTACAGCTCCTTCAAGCTAGAATTCTTGGCAGTGGTGTGGGCCGTAACGGAACGCTTCAAGCATTACCTGGCCTCCGCAAAGTTCACCGTGTACACGGACAACAACCCGTTGACACACCTGGACAATGCAAGACTGGGTGCCCTAGAACAGCGGTGGATGGTCCGTCTCTCCAACTATGACTTTGTGATCAAGTACCGGGCCGGCAAAACCAATGCCAATGCTGACGCCCTATCGAGGATGCCTCACTTACCTGAAGGTGATGAAGACCCAGAAGAGCTGGAGGAGGTAGAACTCCCCGTCTTTCACCGGTATGGAGCCGCTCAATACTCCCACCGTGTGAAGGAGGAGGATCTAACAACTGTGATGATCAATCCCCTACCTCACCACAGCTGGGCCGAGACCCAAGATAGTGACCCTGCCATCCGCCTGGTGAAAGATCTGCTGACCCAGGAAGATGCCCGCATGGATCCGGATGCCCCAGAGGAAGCCAAGCAGCTATGGAAAGAGAAGAGCAAGCAGTTCCTCTACGAAGGCAAGTTGTGCAGAAGGATTGTCAACCACCGGACGCATGAGCTGACCTGGCAAGTCGTGGTTCCAAGGCGGGATGCAGCTTTGGTCCTGGGGGCTTACCATGACAGAGCGGGGCACTTCGGTTGGAAGAAACTGGAGTTCCTGCTAAGAGGAAGGTTCTTTTGGGTCGGTATGAGAGGGGCTGTAGAAAAGTGGTGCAGAGACTGTGGCCCTTGTCACCTAAGGAGGAAGGACCGCACCAGCCAGAAGACACCCTTGAGGCCCATCGCCCATCGCTGGTAGCTCTAGACCACGTCAAGTTCGCTCCAAGCCGGTCAGGGTACATCTACGCCCTGACAATCGTGGACCACTATTCCCGTTTTCTCGTGGTGGTCCCGGTAAAAGACTTGACAGCCCAAACAGCGGCCAGAGCCTTCCAGCAATATTTCTGCCGTCCACACGGGTATCCGGAACAGGTCCTGACAGACCAGGGTCCAGCATTCGAGGCTGAAATCTTCCAGGAGTTCTGCAACCTCTATGGCTGTAAGAAGATTCGTACAACGCCTTACCACCCCCAAACCAACGGGATGTGTGAGAAGATGAACAATATAGTCATTGATCTCCTGAAGACGTTGCCCCTGGAGGAACGCAGCCTGTGTCCAGAAAAACTGCTGGACCTGATAGACCTATACAACAATATCCCGGTGAATGCTACAAACTGCACCCCGGCTTACCTGATGCGAGCCAGACCAGGTAAGCTGCCCGTAGACCTGGAGATGGGAGTCCTAATACCTGAGGACACCTCCCTGGATACGGACTGGGATACGGAAAGGCAACTGCAGTACAAGAAGGTACAGGAGAGTGTGGAGAAGAGCCTGGCCCAGGTGAGAGAGAGGCAAGAAAAACTCTTCAATCAACACGTCCCTGCTGGTCCCCTAGAACCTGGTGTGCAAGTCCTAAAGCGAAAAAGAAGGCTACATAAGTTGGACGACCAGTGGGAAAGGGAACTCTACACCGTACACCAGTCTGACCATGACAACCCAAAGGTGTGCGTAATCACCAAGGACGGAGGAGAAACCACTAGTGTCATCTCCAGAGACCACCTCAAAAGGTGCCCCGAGCAACTCCGTAGTGCAGAAGAGGATCAGAGTGACCTTGAACCCGCAGAGGACAAGGAAGAAATGATCAGCACCGTTCTTGGAGAGTTCCCTCAGTCCTGGACTCGGATAAACGATGCCATAGTGGTACCCGTCCTGCATTTCCTGCAACCGGCCCAGCAACGACCAACACCAGAGCTGGAAGGTGAAGAGGAGCAAGCGGTTCCAGAGGCAGAAGAGCCTGTACCAGCAGCCCAGGAGAGTCAACCCTCTGCTGACAGTGAGCCTGCCATGCCTGCGGTAAGCCAAAGGACCCGCAGACAGCTGCCTGCCCTACCTGTACACCCAGCTGGTAGCTGTACCCCTAGCGCTAGTGGGGAAAGCCAAGTTGGTCCACCACCAGACAGTGGGCTACGTAGATCAATCAGGAGCACAAAGGGGCAGATACCCGCTCGCTGGAAAATATAGAGCGTGCTAAGATTGTAAATGACCCTGTTGCCAAATGTTGAATTGTTTGCAAAGTTACATGCATGTTTGGTAATTCTGTGTTTCAGTTTCTTGCAGCTACCGTAAGGACTCAAAAGTTATGGACTTTTTATAACCGGGACCTTGTATGGACTGCGTTCGGAGCCTAACCCAGGAATGAACTAAGACTGTAAAGGACTTGGGGTAGGACAGACCCCCACCTGGTTAAGGCTCCCCGTTGTATTGGTGATATGGACACCCGGTCACAGGCCACACTGTGACCTTAAGAACTCAATTTGTGCGTCGTCTGTCTGTTAATGTTTTATGGTTATGCATATTGTCTTTGTTTATTGTTTAGTCCCGTAGTACTAAATTTCACTAGGGGGGAATGTGTCACCCTGGCCTGGATGCCACAAAATGTAATAAAGCTGTGTCTGAGAGCAAGGGGGAGGTTCTCTAGTCAGGGGAACATTAGCATGCAGTACCTCCTGTCTCAGGCCAGTAGGGGGAGCAGGCTGCCCCTATAAAAGCTGGTACTGGGGGCAGGGTTAGAGAGAGCTGGACGACCTGTCTCAGGATTCAGGTCCCAGAGCAGAGAGGGACAGTTGTATTGCACCCTAAGAGGAAGTGTGGCAGGAGGAGAGCCACAAGCCAGAGACAAGAGGCGAAGAGAGCCTGTCTTGGCAGATAACGGACTTAATTTACCAGACTTTGGTGTCTGAGGCTGGGAGGATTCCACATTCTCCAGCAGATAACCAGTCCGCAGGGGACTGTATATTCCTTGGCCTAAGAAGCCTGGAGGCCCTGCCACAACAGAAGGGACCAGCAAAGCCGTACAAGACTGGGAGCAGAAAGGAACCCACGTCGCAGGCCATACAGGCGAGAATACACGGAGAGCTCGGAAACGTGGGCTGTTACCCTATAAGGAGGAGATAGCCAGAAGGAGCACAGAAAGCACGGTAGGCCTACACCCTCACCCTGACCAGGGCCAATTTCCCCGTTGCTCTCAGACATTCAGGTCCCCTCCTAGCCGGGACTGTTTGTTGGTCAATTTACCTGTTCCAGTAAAGACCCTGGACTGCAACCTGTTGTCTGCGTGCTCCTTGCTCCTCCAGCACTATCAGCACTGGAACTCTCACTACCATCACTCCCAACATCCACTACACTGCCCTGGGGCCGCACTCCTGTGGGGAGTCACATCATCCCAGCTGCATACATCATCAGCCCCAGCGGTCTGCCTTGCAGCGGCGGTTCCTCATGACCGCAAATCTACGGGTGGCGTAGTCGGACATAATCATCAGCACATAACGGACTACCACTGGCCTGACCACCCTGAGCCACGGAACCGGGTTGCCACTACTACTCCCACCGTTCTCCTATTGCCCGGATCCGAGTGCCCCACAGCCCAGGGGGTGAGTCAATAGCACCACCTTTGGATCAAGGCAACCTAACATGTCCGCCTGCATCTTCCTCACAGACCGGCAGTTTGCCGGGGACACCCATCTCAACCCCCTCTAAGCACAACAGCCAGCCCTTGGTCCCTCAGATGTGGACAAGTAAAAGACCATTTCCTCCTAGCCATGAGAAAGCTAAGAGGTTGAATTTCACCATCTGCAAGCTCTTGGCTACAGAAATGCTTCCTTTCCGCCTGGTGGACACAGAGGATTTTCGAGACCTTATGTCCGTCGCAGTGCCCCAGTACCAGATGCCCAGTCGGCACTACTTCTCAAAGAAAGGTGTGCCTGCGCTCCACCAGCATGTCGCACACAACATCACCGCTTCTTTGAGAAACTCTTTGTGTGACAGGGTGCATTTCACCACAGACACTTGGACGAGTAGGCATGGACAGGGGCATTACATGTCACTGACTGGGCACTGGGTAACTATGGTGACAGCAGGACAAGGGGCTGCTGTCCAAGTCTTGCCGTCCCCACAAGTTGTGCGTCAATCCTCTTTATCTCAAAGTTCCTCCACTGCTTCTGCCTCCTCAACCTTCTCTTAGTCCTCCACCTGCACCCAAAGCCTGTCTGGTTATGCCACAAGCTTTCTTACTGCGCAGAAGGGATCCTGCACACCTCCTTACTATGCTGGCAGCAGGGCTCAACGTCATCAGGCGGTTTTTACTTTGAAATGTCTGGGAAATGTGAGTCACACAGCTGAGGAGTTGTGGTCAGCTCTGGAGAACCAATTTCATGAATGGTTGTCTCCACTGGACCTGAAACCAGGGAAGGCCGTGTGCGACAATGCTGCAAACCTCGGTGCGGCCCTTCGCCGGGGCAATGTCACACACGTGCCTTGTATGGCTCACGTGTTGAACCTGGTTGTCCAGCAATTTTTAGCCCACTATCCCGGACTAGATGGCTTTCTGCAGAGGGCACGGTCGCTGTGTGCTCACTTCCGCCGTTCGCATCCCGCAGCTCAGCGACTTACATCTCTACAGAAGTCGTTGGGCCTGCCACTTCACCGGCTAAAATGCGATGTGCCTACCCAGTGGAATTCAACTCTGCACATGTTGCAGCGACTGTGGCAGCAATGACAAGCCCTGGTGCAATACTTTCTGATGTATAGCCTGGGCCAACGAGATCCAGAGGTGAGGCTAATCACGTTGGAGGAGTGGTCTCAGATCAGGGACCTATGCACCCTTCTGCACAGTTTTGAAATGGCGACGAAGATGTTAAGTGCTGACGATGCCATTATCAGCATGACTATTCCGGTGATTTACATGCTGGAGCACATGTTAAACAGAATTCGGAGTCAGGTGGTGGCACAAGAGGAGGTGGAGGAAGTAGAGGAGGAGGAGTTGTATGCGGAAGGGCTAACATCTGCAAGGTCCAGACGGTCGGCAGAACCAAGGCGGCAGGCATCTGAGGGTGGGGGAGATGGTCTTACCAGGGCGCATGGTAGCAGCCAAACTAGTGAGGAAGGTGCAGGAGCCCAGGAAGAAGTGGAGGACGAACTGATGGAAGACTCATCAGATGAGGGAGACCTTGATCATATTTCTGTTGTGCGAGGTTGGAGGGAGAGGACAGAGGAAGGAAGCATGATTGTTACCTCGCCACCAACACAACAGGGACTTGGTGCTCCTGGATGCGCAACACACATTAGTGCCTTCTTGCTGCACTACCTGCTACATGACCCTCGAATTGTGAGAATTAGAAATAATCCTGACTACTGGGTTGCCACACTGTTAGATCCCCGGTACAAAAGTAAATTTGCAGAAATTATTCCTGCCATAGAAAGGGATGCACGCATGCAGGAGTATCAGCAGAGACTGTTGCAGAAACTTACATGCGCTTTTCCACAAAACACCAGTAGTGCACATAGTGAATCACACAGTTCCAACTTGCCAACCGTGGGACCTTCGAGTGTTCAGCATTCAAACCGTAACAGAAACACAGTATCTGCTAGTAACATCAATTTTGCGGAATCATTTCACCACTTTTTTAGCCCATCCTTTGCAAGGCCACAGGAGACAAGAAGTCTGACACATAGTCAACGCCTAGAGACGATGGTACAGGAGTATCTCCAAGTAAACATTGAAGCCATGACTGTGTCACTGGACCCTTGTTCTTTTTGGGCTTCCAATCTGGATAAATGGCCGGAGCTCGCCACTTACGCCTTGGAGATCTTGTCATGCCCTGCAGCCAGCGTTCTGTCTGAACGTGTGTTCAGCGCTGCTGGTGGTGTGCTGACAGATAAGCGCACTCGGCTCTCCACTGATAATGTAGACAGACTCACGTTCATAAGGATGAACAAATCATGGATCCGAAATGACTTTTATACCCCTGTGTCATACTGGGGAGAGTAAAAGCTTGATGATTTGTTAAAATCACCTCACCAACCGTTTTAAGCTTTCAAATTACTAATCATGTTTATCTGTATCTTGGCTGGAAAATAATTTGGGCTTTGTAGCAGCGTGCAGTACTGATTCTATTAGGCCATCTATACTAAGCTCCACCAGATTTAAAATTACTAATCATGTTTATCTGTATCTTGGCTGGAAAATAATTTGGGCTTTGTAGCAGTGTGCAGTACTGATTCTATTAAGCCATCTATACTAAGCTCCACCAGATTTAAAATTAATAATAATTTTTAGCTGCATCTAGCCCGGAAAATAATTTTGGGGCTCCTTGATGCGCAAGACACATGAGTGCCTTCTTGCTGCACTACCTGCAACATGACCCTCAGATTCTCAGAATTCGAAGTAATCCTGACTACTGGGTTGCCACACTCTTAGATCCCCCACACTCTTTGATCAACTTTTTCATTTTAATAAAGAACAAAAGAATGGTCATTTTTGAAATTATAATCATTAGCAGGTTATTAGAAACTAAAATCAAACAGTTTTCAACTCAAAACTTTATTCTAGGTGATGTTACATTTGCACATAGGACCCCTTGTTCGAAAGGAGCTTCTGAACTGTCTCGTCCATTGAATTTGTCAGGTTTTGGATGGTGTCTGCTTCAATTGTTTTGCATGAGGACGGAATACCCTCCCAGAGCTGTTGCTTAGATGTGATCTGCCTCCCGCCATTATAGACACTCCTTTTGATGATGGTTCTGAATGGGGTAGAGGTCAGGGGAGAATGGGGGTCACACCATAAGTTTGTCCCCTTTTATGCCCATATCAGCCAGAGATGCAGATGTATTATGTGCAGCATGAGACGGTGCATTATCATGCATGAAAATGATCTTGCTGTGGAATACACGGTTCTTCTTCTTGAACCATGGCAGGAAGTGCTGTTTGAGAAACTCCACATACATTATGGAGTTCATCTTTACCCCTTCAGGGATCCTAAAGGGGCCGACAATCTCTCTCCCCATGATTCCAGCCCAAAACATTACTCCACCTCCTCCTTGTTGGCGCTGTAGCCGTTTTTGCGTGGGGTGTCCATCAACCAGCCATCCTCCACTCCATCCATCTGGACCATCGAGCGTTGCACGGCACTCATCCGTGAACAAAACAGTTTTGAAGTCAGTCTTCATGTTTTGTTTGGCCCACTGGAGCCGTTTCTGCTTGTGTGCAGTGGATAGAGGAGGTCGACAGGATGGCTTGCGCACAGCTACAAACCTCTGAAGGACCCTGCATCTTGTTGTTCGGGGGACGTTGGAGGCACCAGCAGCTTCAAAAACTTGTCTGCTGCTATGACAAGACTTTTTTGCTGCTGCTCTTTTAACCTGACGTAATTGCCTGTAGGAAAGAGTCCTCAATTTTCCCTTATGAGCACGCACACGTGTGTACTGTGAATCAGCTACATAATTCTTGATTGCCAAGACACTTCATCCTGATCATCGCACAATGTTGATTGTAGTCACGCCTTGACCTAAACACTCCACAATTTGTTGCTTCTCAGCAGCCGACACATCCTTTTTCTTTCCCATTTTAGCAGAAAATGTAGGCTGCTTAATAATGTGGGACAGCCTTCTTAAGTAGTCTTGCCTTTCATTGGACACACCTGCCAAACTAATTAGCACAGGTGTCTGCAATTGCTTACAGTGATATAAAGAGCCCTGACACACATCACCATCAATGAGTTTAACTGACAAACATAAAAATTCTTACCTTATCACTCCTAAACACTTTTTGCATAATAATTTGGCGCCACATAAAATGTCACAGCCTCCGGTTTGTAGCAGAGGGTCGTTTCCCACCTTCACTAGTTTCGGGGACCGGTCTCCCCCTTTGGCCTGACCCCTCCATGCAGGTGGATTCGGGTGTGCGGTGGCGACTCGCCCGTCCGCACCCCTGGGATCCCTTCATTCCTCGTTCCTGGAGCCTTCTCTGCTCCTCTTCCTTCCTTCTCCCTCTTCCAGGCCTGGGCCTCTGTTACTAGGCCCGCCTCCGGAGCAGAGCTCATGCAGAGCCCCTGCTCCCTGTCAACTCTGCTCAGACTTCTCTGCACTGAACTAAGATGGTGCCCACCTTTTATACTCCCTTCTCAATGCACCCAGGAACTGCTTCCTCCCTGCTCCTGCACTACAGGGTTCCCCTTCCTCAGTGTTCCCTCCCCCCACTCCAGCCAGGGACAGGGACTGTCGTGCCCATCTCAGGGGCATATTGGTCGCCCTGCCCCACGGCAATGTGGTGTAATGCATGCAGGTGTCGGGGTCCTGATCCACACTCCATCCTTACCTGAGAGTGAGATATCACACCTCTGGGTGAGGTGCAATACCTCTGTAGCAACCGAGCCCTCGGGGTGCTACAGTTCCATTTATCTTCAGCCTAGGCAACGTATTGCGATACATGGCCGTGATTTTGGCTATAAAAGGGTCCCCTAGACCCCTACCCCAAGCTTTTTAAGAGAATAATATATGGCGTGCCAGGAGACTCTATGGAATGCTTTCTCAGCATCCAACGAGAGTATCTAATTACAAATTTTTAACTGCATCTAGCCCAGGAAATACTTTGTGCCTAGTAGCAGTGTCTGCTAGTCAGCGGATTATCCCAGCTGTTAAGCAAGCTACACCACCTGTAGTTTAGACACTTAATTTTTTCAAAGGAAATGCTTCGGGACCCCGGGATACTCAGTGAAGAGCATCAGGAGGCACCCCAAGACATAGGGGCTGGGACTGGCGGTAGGACGCCTTGCGGTGGACCGCCGAGCTCGATCCTTATAAAAGCTTTTTAACTGCAGCAGCTTTAGTGGACGCTACTGGAGCTGGAATTACGCGGCTGCTGGCATGAGACTTGCCCTCCAATAGATCCTTGTAAAAGGATTTAAAGTGTATTCATTCAAATTAGAGAGACAATTTAAATTAAAAAGCTTAGACCTGCCTCCACCACAGGGGGGCCAGCTCGACCCACCAGCGGACAGGCACCAGTATTGGGAGAGGGGGGCTGGCCGTCAGGGTCCACCGCGGCTCTGGCACAAACCCGGCGACACGGAGGTCGCACGGGCAGGAACGGACTGGCTGTGTCGGCTTCTCACTTTTTGGGTTTCTAGAAGGGCATGACATGCCTATATCTGTGTCTCCCCCTCCTTTTACTCCTCCACCTCTTTTCTTTTCGCATGACTATATGTACTTGTCACTTTTCCATGTGTTAGTTATGTCTTCTGAGCAGTTTGTCAGCTTTTGGACACCTTTGACCGATACACTGCAACAGAATGGAAAAGGAGGCCAATATTTTCCACGTTCAATTTAAATTTCCTGATTTTTATCGCTGAAATATGGAACAGATTTGGCTTTATTCTGCAGTGAGAACAAGCAAATGGAGCAGAAAAGTGATGCACTCTGGATTGCTTTTTGAGCAAATAACCAGGATTAAGATAAAAAAAAAATTTGCCCAGGCCCCTGATATCTGGGGCTATTTCTACAAATATCTGTAATTATTACAGCAGCAGCAGACAGGACGTTCAATGGACCCTCTTGTGCTGTATCATACATTGCAGTCTGCCACATACACTGCCTGCCTGCCTAGCACTGACTATATGCAGCTGGATTAGTCCTCAGAAGGACTGTTAGTTCAGATGGATATATATATATATATATAAAGATATATGTTGAGGAATACCTATACTAACAGGACGTTCAATGGACCCTCTTGTGCTGTATCATGCACTGCAGTCTGCCACATACCCTGTCGGCCTGTCTAACTCCTGCTATCACCACTGAATATATGCAACACGATTAGCCCTCAGAAGGACTGTTAATTCAGTTGGATATATATATACAGTACAGACCAAAAGTTTTGTATCTCTTAGTTTACTGTGTTCAGCAATTGTCATACAATCAGAGTTTATATACTGTATGTTGTGGAATACCTATACAAACTATAAATAAGCAAATCTCTCCCTGACGCAGCAGCACCTCTCTCTACTCTGCCTGATTTCAAGGTAGACTGTGATGAGCATAGCGGTGCCAGCTCATATATAGACCTGATGACGCTGTGCGGCCAGCCAATCACTGTAATGACACAACCAACATGGCTATGGCATTACAGTGTGTGGAAGGCAATCCCTGCATGTTCATTAGCTCTCTATAGAGCGCCAAACATCCATTGAGGGGACGCGAGTACCAGCCGGAGCAACCCGGAAAAACTCGCCGTGCGCCGAGCTTGTCGAGCACAGTGATGCTCAGGCGAATACCAAGCAGTGGCGAGCACGTTCGCTCATCACTAGTGATCTGTAATTAGAAATTGATGAAAGCAGGCAGGGTTGCTTGCGTTCCTTCACAGTTTGGTGGTGCAAGTTACCAAAAAAATTCTTTGGAGCCATTTAAATTCTTTTTTTATTGTACTATATTACCTCTCTTATCTACGATTCATGTACGGATGAGCTATAGAAGTTGGGATAATGTCTTACAGACATTTAGTCAGGAATTATTGTATTATACTCTGTGCTGAAAAAAAAGATTCTATTTCAGATTGATACCGCTGTTAGCTGCTTTTACGATAAGGACAGGTGCTAGATGGTATCATCAGCTGGAAATGAGTGTTCAAATTCTGGTCACATACTGTACTTATCTTCCACAGTGCATAATTTGATTGATTTCTTCCATGCACTCGTTCACCGATTCATATTTTTTAACTGTGATCTGTAATTAGAACTTGATGAAAGCAGGCAGGGTTTCTTGCCTTCCTTCACAGATTGTTGCTGCTATGTACCAAAAAATCCTCTTTGGAGCCAATTAAATTCTATTTTTTATTGTACCTCTCTTATCTGAGATTCATATACGGGGGACCTTATAGCAGCTGTTATAGCATCTTACAGACATCTAGTCAAGGATTATTGTATTATACTCCATGCTGAAAAAAAAAATTCTATTCCAGATTGATACCACTGTTAGCTGCTTTTACAATAGGGACAGTTGCTAGTTGGTATCATCACCTGAAAATGAGTGTTCATATTCTGGTCACATACATATCTTCCACAGTGCATAACTTGATTGATTTTTTCCATGCACTCATTCACCAATTCATATTTTTTAATGATGATCTGTAATTAAAAATTGATGAAAGCAGGCAGAAGTTAGGATATCTTCTTACAGGCATCTAGTCAGGGATTATTGTATTATACTCCATGCTGAAAAAAAAATTATATTCCAGATTGATACTACTGTTAGCTGCTTTTACAATAGGGACAGTTACTAGGTAGTATCATCAGCTAGAAAGGAGTGTTCATATCCTGGTCACATACACATCTTCCACAGTGCATAACTTGATTGATGCTTTCCATGCACTCATTGACCGATTCATAATTTTTACTGTAATCTGTACTCACAAATTAATAAAGGTTGACAGAAATCTATCATAGTTGACAAAAATTCATCGAAGTTGGCAGAAATTTTCCAAATTTGACAGAAATTAATAAAAGTTAAGAAAATATATTCATTTAATGTGTCCATTTTTGCAGTTTCTCTGTAGCTTTGGTATGTAGATGTAGTGGTAGGAGACTTGACAGTACTGGAGCTGGAATTACCACTTCTGAAACTCTCCAGTGCTTTGTTTCCATCCATTTCTGGGTGCGTCTTGAATTATGTTCGGGATCATTGTCCTGCTGGAAGATCTAGGATGCAGAGACTCTGGGCACTACATTGCGAACCAAAATACTTTGGGAATCTTCACATTTCATTATGCCTTGCATAGAGTCAAGGCGTGCTGTGCCAGAGTGAGCAAAACAGCCCCTAAATATCTTTGAACCTCCACCATATTTGACTAGAAGTACTGTGTTCTTTCATTTGTATGCCACATTCCATTTTCAGTAAACAGTTGAATGATGTGCATTAACAAAAACTCTATCTTGGCGTTATCTGTCCCCAAGATGCCTGCTGGCCCTCTAAAAATAGTGGAGGCCGACTGCTGACACTCTATAAATTGTGAGGGCCGACTGCTGGACATCCATAAATTGTGAGGGCCTCCTGCTGAACATCCAAGTTTCAAACTTTACAGAATATATAATAAAAAGAAAATTTGACCAACTCAGATGGATACGTTGTATTGCAGTAGCAATATACGGTTATGCAAAGCATAGCCGGTTGACGGCCCTTTAACAATAGTGAGGGCCGACTGCTGGCCCTTTAACAATAGAAAGGGCCATCTGATGGCCCTGTAAAAATAGGCTTTGTGACTTTCAGAGTCCCTCTTTCATAAAGGAACATGATGTGTTTCATCATGTCTCACACACCACATGGCCAGATAAGGTAGTAAAATGTTAAAATTACATTTACTGGTGAATGTATTTTTCACCTTTGAAAGCAATGCAAAAGTTCAAAAACGCATCAAAAACACTATGTGTGAACATATCCCAAGGTGTGGAGGAGCATTTTTGTTTTTGGTTATTTATTTTGCCTTATATACAAGTCATCACCCTGGAAAGAATGTTTCCTAACATTTTTTCCAGGAAAATCCATTGTTTTATTGTCAGTCCATAAAAGTGGCATAATACTCTGACAACATTGTTCACAGCAGTGACCTGGAATTCAGAGATGCTTCCAAGGGTCTTCCCCATGCTGTTTCCATGTCATATCAGTACTGTTTACATCAATTTGACCAATTTTTAGGCCCCCTCCAGACCTCCGGAGGAGGGCCGTCTGAAAAATGCTCGGGTTTCCCATTGACTTACATTGGACTCGTTGCTCAGGTCGAATGCACCCCAGCATTATGATTTACTCGACCCGAGTAATGAGTAGAGATGAGCGTTGTTCTACTCGAACTGTTCGCCAATCTCAAATTCGAGCTGTTTTGGGCGGTGTTCGAGCCGTTCGGCGAACACGAACAATTTGAGAAAAATTCGGCTGTTCGAGGTTATGTTCGATAACTGTTCGTGCACCAAAATCATAACTGGATTTTTTCTCAGTAATGATGAAAATTAATGTTAATACGCAGTTTGAGTGTACAGCGGGGTGGGGGGAGGGGCAGGGGATGGATCTCTGCAGGAACAATGAAGATCTCCATTTTTTTTTCTCTTTCCCGCATTTACAGTGGGGAGGTGCAATCTGTCAGCCTATCAGCAGCGCACACACGGAGCGAAGTGCTTTTTTTCACACAAGCAAGGGCATGTGTCATTGGCAGTGTATGTCACATGTCCTTGCCCTATAAGACCAAGCCATTTTCCCCGTCGCCACCATTTTCTCACTGCTGCAGCTGCGTGTTAGACGGCACCGCTGTTGCTGTGTGCGCTATACCTTGTTAATTTCAAGCCAATTTTCGCACAAATATACAGATAGCTTGGGAGTAGG
Organism: Phyllobates terribilis; assembly: GCF_046119375.1. NCBI lineage: Eukaryota > Metazoa > Chordata > Amphibia > Anura > Dendrobatidae > Phyllobates > Phyllobates terribilis. Next base: position 365,169,446 of record NW_027362762.1, on the reverse strand, counting down.
GAATAGTTGTGATTGCAGTCCTTTTAAGGACTAGGTTACAGCATTTCCTACGACTTTTATCAGGCAGGTCTGTGCTCTTAAATAGATAGGTTGTGGGAGTAAAGACTAATTGTAATTGGAGTCCTTTTCAGGACTAGGTTACATCAGTTCCTATCAGTTTTTGCCAGGCAGGTCAGTGCCAGTGCTGTGCAAGTTTTTTTCACAGCATTTGGCTGAATCTAGCAAAGCTAATCCTTTTTGGCCTATTGCAGAGTGTGTTAGTCAGTGGAGTAGCCTATCTGTGTTGCAAGATATACCACCTGTGTATAGAATACCAATTTTTTTACTGCACCTAGTGAAGTAAAATCTTTTGGGCATAGCATCATTCTATTAGTCCATCTATACTGACCTCCATCAGGTTGCAAACTGAATCTAATTTTTTTCTGCATCTAGCTCTGAAAAAATATTTGGCTTCTAGCTGTGTGTGGGTCTTGTTCTATTAATCCATCTATACTGACCTCCATCAGGTTGCAAACTGAATCTAATTTTTTTCTGCATCTACCTCTGAAAAAATATTTGGCTTCTAGCTGTGTGTGGGTCTTGTTCTATTAATCCATCTATACTGACCTCCATCAGGTTGCAAACTGAATATAATTTTTTTCTGCATCTAGCTCTGAAAAAATATTTGGCCTTCTAGTAGTGTGTCGGACTTTCTCTATTAGTCCATCTATGCTGACCTCCATCAGGTTGCAAATTAAAAATAATTTTTATCTGCATCTACAGTACCTCTGAAAAAATATTTGGGCTTCTAGCTGTGTGTGGGACTTGTTGTATTAGTCCATCTATACTGACCTCCATCAGGTTGCAAACTGAATATATTTTTTTCTGCATCTACCTCTGAAAAAATATTGGGCTTCTAGCTGTGTGTGGGACTTGTTGTATTAGTCCATCTATACTGACCTCCATCAGGTTGCAAACTGAATATATTTTTTTCTGCATCTACCTCTGAAAAAATATTGGGCTTCTAGCTGTGTGTGGGTCTTGTTCTATTAATCCATGTATACAGACCTCCATCAGGTTGCAAACTGAATATAATTTTTTTCTGCATCTAGCTCTGAAAAAATATTTGGCCTTCTAGCAGTGTGTGGGACTTGTTCTATTAGTCCACCTATACTGACCTCCATCAGGTTGCAAATTCAAAATAATTTTTTGTATGCATCTAGCTCTGAAAAAATATTTGGCCTTCTAGTAGTGTGTCGGACTTTCTCTATTAGTCCATCTATACTGACCTCCATCAGGTTGCAAATTAAAAATAATTTTTATCTGCATCTACAGTACCTCTGAAAAAATATTTGGGCTTCTAGCTGTGTGTGGGACTTGTTGTATTAGTCCATCTATACTGACCTCCATCAGGTTGCAAACTGAATATATTTTTTTCTGCATCTACCTCTGAAAAAATATTGGGCTTCTAGCTGTGTGTGGGACTTGTTGTATTAGTCCATCTATACTGACCTCCATCAGGTTGCAAACTGAATATATTTTTTTCTGCATCTACCTCTGAAAAAATATTGGGCTTCTAGCTGTGTGTGGGACTTGTTGTATTAGCCCATCTATACTGACCTCCATCAGGTTGCAAACTGAATATATTTTTTTCTGCATCTAGCTCTGAAAAAATATTTGGCCTTCTAGCAGTTAGTGGGACTTGTTCTATTAGTCCACCTATACTGACCTCCATCAGGTTGCAAATTCAAAATAATTTTTTGTATGCATCTAGCTCTGAAAAAATATTTGGCCTTCTAGCAGTGTGTGGGACTTTCTCTGTTAGTCCATCTATACTGACCTCCATCAGGTTGCAAACTGAATCTAATTTTTTTCTGCATCTAGCTCTGAAAAAATATTTGGCCTTCTAGCAGTGTGTCGGACTTTCTCTATTAGTCCATCTATACTGACCTCCATCAGGTTGCAAATTAAAAATAATTTTTATCTGCATCTACAGTACCTCTGAAAAAATATTTGGGCTTCTAGCTGTGTGTGGGACTTGTTGTATTAGTCCATCTATACTGACCTCCATCAGGTTGCAAACTGAATATATTTTTTTCTGCATCTACCTCTGAAAAAATATTGGGCTTCTAGCTGTGTGTGGGACTTGTTCTATTAATCCATCTATACAGACCTCCATCAGGTTGCAAACTGAATATGTTTTTTTCTGCATCTACCTCTGAAAAAATATTGGGCTTCTAGCTGTGTGTGGGACTTGTTGTATTAGTCCATCTATACTGACCTCCATCAGGTTGCAAACTGAATATATTTTTTTCTGCATCTACCTCTGAAAAAATATTGGGCTTCTAGCTGTGTGTGGGACTTGTTGTATTAGTCCATCTATACTGACCTCCATCAGGTTGCAAATTGAATATAATTTTTTTCTGCATCTAACCCAGCCAATAGTTTTGGCCTAATACCACAGTTTGGCCACTCAGCTCTGCTCGGTTACCATCCATTGTTTTTTTGTGCAAACAACTCCAGAGTTGTGAATTAGTTAACCACCAAAATGAGTGGAAAAAGGCCTGCTGCTGGTGGAAAGGGGAATAGGCGTGTTGGGAAGGGGAAAAAAGGTTGTGTCCGTGGGGTAGGTGTTAAAGCAACAGTAACATCTGCAGAAGAAAGACCATCTTCCAGCCAAACTAAAATGTCTACTTCTTTTAGCGGACAATGTGATAAGATCCCTTTCTTACGGCCACGCCAATCGCTACAAATTCCAGATGAGGCACAAAAACAGCAGGTGCTTCAATGGATATCAAGTGCTCCTTTAAGTGGGCTCTCCTCCACATCAACTTCAACATCACAAATACTCCAGTCCTCAAAGGTGTCACCCAAATCGCACTTGCTTCCTCACAGCTCCCAAATCTCCAGCTGCCCGTCTGAGCATGAGGTAGTACAGATGGTTGAGTCTGCAGAGCTGTTTACTAATACTATAGCCTGGGAATCAGAGGTCGACTCCAGCGCTTCTGTGAATCCAGACGAGGAAATGATCTGCACTGATGCCCAGAATCTTTATGAGTCGGATCCAGGACCAGACGCAGAAGGTTCTGACCATAATGTAGACCCTCATTCCCAAACTGTAACTCCTGTTGGTGGAGACAATGAGGAAGACGATGATAAGACTCAAATACCTGATTGGAGAGACAACTTTAGTTTTTTGTCAGGGCAGGAACAGGTTGGCTCTGAGGACGACGGGTGTGATAACACACAGGGTGATGATGATGAGGTTGGAGATCCCACTTACTGTCAACCCACAGTCAGCCAAGAGATGAGGTCAGCAGAGGAGGTGGAGGAAGATGCTAGTGACGACGAGGTCAGGTTGCGCCTTCCTGGACAGAGACGTAGTACTGGAAGCACGTCAACATCTGCATCCTCAAACACAACTCTGCCTCTCACCACAAGTCGTGGTGGCTCTTCAGGTCGCATGGGTGCTAAGCCTTGCATAGCCTGGGCATTTTTTCAGATCAATAAAGATGACCCAACTCGTGTTATCTGTAACATTTGTCAGCAAAAGCTAAGTAGAGGCCAAAAAATACATAGTTTGAGTACTTCATGCATCAACCGGCACATGGACATGAAGCATAACTTGCAGTGGGAAGCTCAGTGTGCTACAATGCGGCCTAGCCGGCCGGGCCAAACACCGTCTGCCATATCTTGTGCATCCGCGGCCTCTTCATCCTCTGTGACTGGGGGGACAGCAGTCACACCTGTTTTGGGGCGCAGACCTGCCACCTCTTTACCCGCAACAGCCAGCGTGATTGGCAGGTCATCATTTTCTTTGGAGGTGGTAACACCAGCTGGTGTTGAGCGCTGTCCGACATCGATAGCACCACCTTTGGATCAAGGCAACCTAACATGTCCGCCTGCATCTTCCTCACAGACCGGCAGTTTGCCGGGGACACCCTTATCAACCCCGTCTAAGCACAATAGCCAGCCCTCGGTCCCTCAGATGTGGACAAGTAAAAGACCATTTCCTCCTAGCCATGAGAAAGCTAAGAGGTTGAATTTCACCATCTGCAAGCTCTTGGCTACAGAAATGCTGCCTTTCCGCCTGGTGGACACAGAGGATTTTCGAGACCTTATGTCCGTCGCAGTGCCCCAGTACCAGATGCCCAGTCGGCACTACTTCTCAAAGAAAGGTGTGCCTGCGCTCCACCAGCATGTCGCACACAACATCACCGCTTCTTTGAGAAACTCTGTGTGTGACAGGGTGGATTTCACCACAGACACTTGGACGAGTAGGCATGGACAGGGGCGTTACATGTCGCTGACTGGGCACTGGGTAACTATGGTGACAGCAGGACAAGGGGCTGCTGTCCAAGTCTTGCCGTCCCCACGAGTTGTGCGTCAATCCTCTTTATGTCAAAGTTCCTCCACTGCTTCTGCCTCCTCAACCTCCTCTCGGTCTTCCACCTGCACCCAAAGCCTGTCTGGTCATGCCACAAGCTTTCTAACTGCGCAGAAGGGATCCTGCACACCTCCTTACTATGCTGGCAGTAGGGCTCAACGTCATTAGGCGGTTTTTACTTTGAAATGTCTGGGAAATGTGAGTCACACAGCTGAGGAGTTGTGGTCAGCTCTGGAGAACCAATTTCATGAATGGCTGTCTCCACTGGACCTGAAACCAGGGAAGGCCCTGTGCGACAATGCTGCAAACCTGGGTGCGGCCCTTCGCCGGGGCAATGTCACACACGTGCCTTGTATGGCTCACGTGTTGAACCTGGTTGTCCAGCAATTTTTAGCCCACTATCCCAGACTAGATGGCCTTCTGCAGAGGGCACGGTCGCTGTGTGCTCACTTCCGCCGTTCGCATCCCGCAGCTCAGCGACTTACATCTCTACAGAAGTCGTTGGGCCTGCCACTTCACCGGCTAAAATGCGATGTGCCTACCCGGTGGAATTCAACTCTGCACATGTTGCAGCGACTGTGGCAGCACCGACAAGCCCTGGTGCAATACGTTCTGACGTATAGCCTGGGCCAACGAGATCCAGAGGTGGGGCAAATCATGCTGGAGGAGTGGTCTCAGATCAGGGACCTATGCACCCTTCTGCACAGTTTTGAAATGGCGACGAAGATGTTTAGTGCTGATGATGCCATTATCAGCATGACTATTCCGGTGATTTACATGCTGGAGCACATGTTAAACAGAATTCGGAGTCAGGTGGTGGCACAAGAGGAGGTGGAGGAAGTAGAGGAGGAGGAGTTGTATGCGGAAGGGCTAACATCTGCAAGGTCCAGACGGTCGGCAGCACCAAGGCGGCAGGCATGTGAGGGTGGGGGAGATGGTTTTACCAGGGCGCATGGTAGCAGCCAAACTAGTGAGGAAGGTGCAGGAGCCCAGGAAGAAGTGGAGGACGAACTGATGGAAGACTCATCAGATGAGGGAGACCTTGATCACATTTCTGTTGTGCGAGGTTGGGGGGAGAGGACAGAGGAAGGAAGCATGATTGTTACCTCCCCACCAACACAACAGGGACTTGGTGTTCCTGGATGCGCAACACACATGAGTGCCTTCTTGCTGCACTACCTGCAACATGACCCTCGAATTGTGAGAATTAGAAATAATCCTGACTACTGGGTTGCCACACTGTTAGATCCCCGGTACAAAAGTAAATTTGCCGAAATTATTCCTGCCATAGAAAGGGATGCACGCATGCAGGAGTATCAGCAGAGACTGTTGCAGAATCTTACATGTGCTTTTCCACAAAACACCAGTGGTGCACGTAGTGAATCTCACAGTTCCAACTTGCCAACCGTGGGACCGTCAAGTGTTCAGCACTCAACCGTAACAGAACCACAGTATCTGCTGGTAACATCAATTTTTCGGAATCATTTCACCACTTTTTTAGCCCATCATTTGCAAGGCCACAGGAGACAAGAAGTCTGACACATAGTCAACGCCTAGAGACGATGGTACAGGAGTATCTCCAAGTAAACATTGAAGCCACGACTGTGTCACTGGACCCTTGCTCTTTTTGGGCTTCCAATCTGGATAAATGGCCGGAGCTAGCCACTTACGCCTTGGAGATCTTGTCATGCCCCGCAGCCAGCGTTCTGTCTGAACGTGTGTTCAGCGCTGCTGGTGGTGTGCTGACAGATAAGCGCACGCGGCTCTCCACTGATAATGTAGACAGACTCACGTTCATAAAGATGAACAAATCATGGATCCGAAATGACTTTTCTACCCCTGTGTCATCCTGGGGAGAGTAAAAGCTTGATGATTGGTTAAAATCACCCTACCAACCGTTTTAAGCTTTCAAATTACTAATCATGTTTATCTGTATCTTGACTGGAAAATAATTTGGGCTTTGTAGCAGTGTGCAGCACTGATCCTATTAGGCCATCTATAATAAGCTCCACCAGATTTAAAATTAAAAATAATTTTTAGCTGCATCTAGCCCGGAAAATAATTTTGGGGCTCCGAGATGCGCAAGACACATAAGTGCCTTCTTGCTGCACTACCTGCAGCATGACCCTCATATTGTCAGAATTCGAAGTAATCATGACTATTGGGTTGCCACACTCTTAGATCCCCCAAACTTTTCGATGAACCTTTTCATTTTAATAAAGACCAAAAAAATGGTCATTTTTGAAATTATAAGCATTAGCAGGTTGTTAGAAACTGAAATCAAACAGTTTTCAACTCAAAACTTTATTCTAGGTGATGTTACATTTTCACATAGGACCCCTTGTTCGAAAGGAGCTTCTGAACTCTCTCGTCCATTGAATTTGTCAGGTTTTGGATGGCTTCTGCTTCAATTGTTTTGCATGAGGACAGAATACCCTCCCAGAGCTGTTGCTTAGATGTGAACTGCCTCCCGCCATCATAGACACTCCTTTTAATGATGCTCCAAAGGTTCTGAATGGGGTAGAGGTCAGGGGAGCATGGGGGTCACACCATAAGTTTGTCCACTTTTATGCCCATATCAGCCAGAGATGCAGATGTTTTATGTGCAGCATGAGATGGTGCATTATCATGCAGAAAAATGATCTTGCTGTGAAATACACGATTCTTCTTCTTGAACCATGGCAGGAAGTGCTGTTTGAGAAAATCCACATACATTATGGAGTTCATCTTTAGCGCCTTCAGGGATCCTAAAGGGGCCGACAATCTCTCTCCCCATGATTCCAGCCCAAAACATTACTCCACCTCCTCCTTGTTGGCGCTGTAGCCGTGTTTGCGTGGGGTGTCCATCAACCAGCCATCCTCCACTCCATCCATCTGGACCATCGAGCGCTGCACGGCACTCATCCGTGAACAAAACAGTTTTGAAATCAGTCTTCATGTAATGTTTGGCCCACTGGAGCCGTTTCTGCTTGTGTGAAGTGGATAGAGGAGGTCGACAGGATGGCGTATGCACAGCTGCAAACCTCTGAAGGACCCTGCATCTTGTTGTTCGGGGGACGTTGGAGGCACAAGCAGCTTCAAAAACTTGTCTGCTGCTATGACAAGGCTTTTTTGCCGCTGCTCTTTCAACCTGACGTAATTGCCTGTAGGAAAGAGTCCTCAATTTGCCCTTATCAGCACGCACACATGTGTACTGTGAATCAGTACTTCTTGATTGCCAAGACACTTCATCCTGATCATCGCACAATGTTGATTGTAGTCATGCCTTGACCTAAACACTCCACAATTTGTTGCTTCTCAGCAGCCGACACATCCTTTTTCTTTCCCATTTTGGCAGAAAATGTAGGCTGCTTAATAATGTGAGAGAGCCTTCTTAAGTAGTCTTGCCTTTCATTGGACACACCTGCCAAACTAATTAGCACAGGTGTCTGCAATTGCTTACAGTGATATAAAGAGCCCTGACACACATCACCATCAATGAGTTTAACTGACAAACAAACAAATTCTTCCCTTATCACTCCTAAACACTTTTTGCATAATAATTTGGAACGCAGTGTACATGTGCTTTTCCACAAAACACCAGTGGTTCACGTAGTGAATCTTACAGTTCTAACTTGCCAACCGTGGTCTGTATGGAATTGTTCAATAAAGGGCCCAAAATTAAGATAACATAGATGGGAGAGGTCTCTATGAATAGGAATTCCAAAGTATTTGATACCCTGTGAGGGCCAGGCAAAGGGAAAGTTGGACTGGATGGAATCCTATATGGATTTGGGGAGGGAGACATCGAGGGCCTCAGACTTCGCTGCATTGATTTTAAAATTTTACCATGTAACAAAGTGATCTATTTCAGCCATAACAGCAGGGATGGATATATGTGATTGAGTGATATATACTAGGACATCATCAGCAAATAGAGAGCACTTGTACTCGGTGCCTCCCACCTCAATCCACCTAATATTGGGGTTATGGCGAATTGATGAGAGCAGGTGCTCCGTCACTAGGATGTATAAGAGAGGGGACAGAGGACATCCCTGCCTTGTCCCATTGGTGATTGTGAAAGGTGATGAAAATGTTCTGACGCACCCCCTGGGCCTTGGGACACCCGGAGCCGGACCCTTTTTGGTGGATGCTGGTGGTTGTAGTCTTCGTGGCGGCGACCCGGTTCCGTGGCTCAGGGCGGTCAAACCAGTGGCGGAACTATTTATGTGGTTTTGATGTTTAAATGTCCGACTACGCCACCCGTGGATTGCGGTCAGAGTGAACCGCCGCTACAGGGCAGACCACTGAGGCTGGTGTTGTGGGTGCAGCAGAGCGTAGCATAACTCCCCACGGGAGGAGTATAGCCTCAGGGCAGTGTATGCGGAGGATGGGGGTGATGGTGCAGGGCAGCAGCAGTAACGACACGGAGTCAGTGATGCAGTCCAGGGCCTTTACTCACAGTTCTTATTATCCAGACCACGTCTGCAGGTAACGGCTGCCCACGTCGTACTGTGCTCACCAGGTGAGGGGCTCAGACAACTTCCAGATAACTTTGGAGCACTTCACAGGACCCCCTTTGTGTGTCCTTTGTCTGGCCTTTCTTACCAACACTTCTGTCCGGCTGCCTCGGGCCTCCTCTTGGTAAACTTGGCGCCAGTTTCCCTGACCCTATGTGGTGCCTTCCTAGCGGGTGTAGCGAGGGGCTGCGCCACATAAAATGTCAGAGCCTCCGGTTTCTAGCTGAGGGTCATTTCCTGCCTCCACTAGTTTTGGGGACCGGTCTCCCCCTTTGGCCTGACCCCTCCACGCAGGTGGATTCGGGCGTGCGGTGGCGACTCGCCCGTCCGCACCCCTGGGATCCCTTCATTCCTCGTTCCTGGAGCCTTCTCCGCTCCTCTTCCTTCCTTCTCCCTCTTCCAGGCCTGGGCCTCTGTTACTAGGCCCGCCTCCGGAGCAGAGCTCATGCAGAGCCCCTGCTCCCTGCCACTTCTGCTCAGACTTCTCTGCACTGAACTAAGATGGTGCCCACCTTTTATACTCCCTTCTCAATGCACCCAATAACTGCTTCCTCCCTGCTCCTGCACTACAGCGTTCCCCTTCCTCAGTGTTCCCTCCCCCCACTCCAGCCAGGGACAGGGACTGTCGTGCCCATCTCAGGGGCATATTGGTCGCCCTGCCCCACGGCAATGTGGTGTAATGCATGCAGGTGTCGGGTCCTGATCCACACTCCATCCTTACCTGAGAGTGAGATATCACACCTCTGGGTGAGGTGCAATACGTCTGTAGCAACCGAGCCCTCAGAGTGCTACAGTTCCATTTATCTTCAGCCTAGGTGACGTATTGCGATACAGGGCCGTGATTTTGGCTATAAAAGGGTCCCCTAGACCCCTACCCCAAGCTTTTTAAGAGAATCATATATGGCATGCCAGGAGACTCTATGGAATGCTTTCTCAGCATCCAACGAGAGTATCTAATTACAAATTTTTAACTGCATCTAGCCCAGGAAATACTTTGTGCCTAGTAGCAGTGTCTGCTAGTCAGCGGATTATCCCGGCTGTTAAGCAAGCTACACCACCTGTAGTTAAGACACTTAATTTTTTCAAAGGAAATGCTTCGGGACCATGGGATACTTAGTGAAGAGCATCAGGAGGCACCCCAAGGCATAGGGGCTGGGACTGGCAGTAGGATGCCTTGCGGTGGACAGCCGAGCTCGATCCTTATAAAAGCTTTTTAACTGCAGCAGCTTTAGTGGACGCTACTGAAGCTGGAATTACCGCGGCTGCTGGCATGAGACTTGCCCTCCAATAGATCCTTGTAAATGGATTTAAAGTGTATTCATTCAAATTAGAGAGACAATTTAAATTAAAAAGCTTAGAGCTGCCTCCACCACAGGGGGGCTCGCTCGACCCACCAGCGGACAGGCACCAGTATTGGGAGAGGGGGGCTGGCCGTCAGGGTTCACCGCGGCTCTGGCACAAACCCGGCGACACGGAGGTGGCACGGGCAGGAGCGGACTGAACGTGTCGGCTTCTCACTTTTTGGATTTTAGAAGGGCATGACATGCCTATATTTGTGTCTCCCTCTCCTTTTACTCCTCCACCTCTTTTCTTTTCGCATGACTATATGTACTTGTCACTTTTCCATGTGTTAATTGTGTCTTCTGAGCAGTTTGTCAGCTTTTGGACACCTTTGAAGGTGTTTTCTATGTGTTTCTATGTGTTTTTGTTTGCCTGCCATTGGTTTTAACGGTGTTCGAAGGTGTTCGACGAACAGTTCGACGAACAGTTCGGCGAACACACGGGTGTTCGACGAACCGAACCGAACTCGAACACTACGGGGGTGGCTCAACACTAGTAATGAGTATCCGAGCATTTTAGTGCTTGCTCATCATTCATAATGTGCTTCACCGGTCATTGCTCAAACAATACGTTGCGTCCTCTGAATCATCACAGCTGCGTCCTGTCTTCTGTCATGGTTGATTGGAATTTGGAGATTCAGATAGCTAAGATCATGGATTCACACTTCGTCTCTTCAGTATTTGGTACACAGGAAGGGTACCGGTACTGAAGAGAAGATGTGGGTACCATCATCTGACGTGCATGTGGTTAGGTTGGTCCAGTCCTTTCATATTGCACATCCTAATAAACCCAGCTCTGAGGTTCCGGAGGTCTCTCATAGAAGGAGTGGTACTGTCACGGGTTTACCGCGACAGACTGGAGTCAGAAGACCACAGCATCTGAGTTCACGAACTCCTGCATTGAATAGAAGCACTTCTCCCGCGTATTAAATGGTGCTAGTTTCTTTCAGAAGTGCAGGAGTTAATCTGCTTATCTATGAGTCTCTGTAGCTTCTATTTGGAAGTTCTCAGCTGTACAGCATCAGCCACTCCCTTCTCCTACATAGTCTCTGCTCTGGCTAACTGGGAATGTCATTGTTATGTCTTGTGCAGTCTGGTGAGGAGTGGAGTGGAAGTGTTCATTAAAGGCGTTTAAGGAGAGTTTTTCTTTGTCTGTTGCTTGGAATTTTGGTTGTGTGCATAGTCCCATCCTCTTCTAATTTTGTTTACCTTCCTACTTACTTCAGTTTTTCCCGCTGTTGTCTGTGAGTGCATATTTTGTGTGTTTCATATTTTAATTTGTCCCTTTACGTCCTTCCTTGTTTGTTTGATTTATGTATATTCAAACACTGTTCTATCCCACTTCCCTGGGTGGAGGAAGGGACACATAAGGGCTGATTCAGGAGAACAGCATGATACGTGGCCCCAGCATCTTCATCATTTGAAGTAACCTGGGGAACAGGGATAAATAGGGCCCTAGTATAAGGGACAGGGAAGGAGGCCCTGGTCCCAGATTGTCAGAAAACAGCAACGTGAATATTTCAGGGCAACATAACATAATAAAAAAAGTGATTTGCTAGTTGCCTATATAGCACATTTTCAATCGAGTGAGATCAAGTTATCTAAAAGTGTAACGCTCATTTAAAATCTTTCACCGTGACACCGCTTTCTATATCAACATAAGGCCAACGTCAAAAGCATATGAATAGATACATTATACGTTCAAATTTTTTGCAGCCCTAGCAGTCACGGCATACGCAATAACAGTATAGGAGACCCACTCTTTAATAATAAGAACAACAAAGCATTGCCGATTGCTGGCCCTATAAGAATAGTAAGGCTGTAAATATAATGTTTGTGACTTTCACAATCCCTCCTTCATAAATGAAACAGGATGTGTCTGATGATATTTCACACACCATATGGCCAGATAAGGTTGTAAAATGTTAAAATGACAAAGAATGACGGTGAATGCATTTGTCTTGGTTGAAAGCAAAAGTGCAAAAATGCATCAAAAACGCTATGTGTGAACATAGCCCAAGGTGTGGAGGAGCATTTTTCTTTTTGGTTATTTATTTTTCCTTATATATAAGTCATTACCCTGGAAAGGATGTTCCTTAACATATTTCCCAGGAAAATCCATTTTGGTTTCATTTTTGTATGCTTTATTGTGAGCTCCTAAAAGTGGCTTAATACCTCTGACAACGTTGTTGACAGCAGTGACCTGGGAGTCAGAAATGCTTCCAGGGGTCTTCCCCATGCTGTTCCCATGTAATACGAGCACTGTTCTCATCGATTTGGGCAATTTTAGGCTCTCTGCAGACCGCCGGGGAGAGCCGCCTGAAAAATGCTCGAGTTTCCCATAGACTTACATTGGGCTCATTATTTGGACCGAGCACTCAAGCATTCCAATTTGCTTGACCCGAGCAACGAGTACCCGAGCATTTTAGTGCTCTCTCATCACTAATTATAATGCGATTCCTTGAGTTTCCCTTTGGTTGTCTCATATTTAATTGGAAAAATAACACAAAATGCTAGGCTTTTTCTTCCAGTTAAAATTACAGAACCTTCAACTCAACAAAAGTATTAATGAAGCTTTATACAGTAGTAATCCAGATAATTTAATACTTGTTTTAACAAATACACTCTGAAATATTGAATTTGCAACACTAAAATGGAAGTGCCATGGAATTATAGAAATCACACGATTGATAAACATATTATTAATGTAAAATTCCTGATGAAAAAAATATTTTTAAAAATATCTTGATTTATTGAGAATCGAATATTAACGCCACAGACAGAAATACCCTCATGTACACTAGAGATGAGCGTTGTTCTACTCAACTGTTCGCCAATCTCAAATTCGAGCTGCTTTGGGCGGTGTTCGAGCCGTTCGGCGAACACGAACGATTTGAGAAAAATTTGGCTGTTCGAGGTTATGTTCGATAACTGTTCGTGCACTAAAATCATAACTGGATTTTTTCTCAGTAATGATGAAAATTAATGTTAATACGCAGTTTGAGTGTACAGCGGGGTGGGGGGAGGGGCAGGGGATGGATCTCTGCAGGAATAATGAAGATCTCCATTTTTTTTTCTCTTTCCCGCATTTACAGTGGGGAGGTGCAATCTGTCAGCCTATCAGCAGCGCACACACGGAGCGAAGTGCTTTTTTCACACAAGCAAGGGCATGTGTCATTGGCAGTGTATGTCACATGTCCTTGCCCTATAAGACCAAGCCATTTTCCCCGTCGCCACCATTTTCTCACTGCTGCAGCTGCGTGCTAAACGGCACCGCTGTTGCTGTGTGCGCTATACCTTGTTAATTTCAAGCCAATTTTCGCACAAATCTACAGATAGCTTGGGAGTAGGGAATAGTTGTGATTGCAGTCCTTTTAAGGACTAGGTTACAGCATTTCCTACGACTTTTATCAGTCAGGTCTGTGCTCTTAAATAGATAGATTGTGGGAGTAAAGACTAATTGTAATTGCAGTCCTTTTCAGGACTAGGTTACATCAGTTCCTATCAGTTTTTGCCAGGCAGGTCTGTGCCAGTGCTGTGCAAGTTTTTTTTCACAGCATTTGGCTGAATCTAGCAAAGCTAATCCTTTTTGGCCTATTGCAGAGTGTGTTAGTCAGTGGAGTAGCCTATCTGTGTTGCAAGATATACCACCTGTGTATAGAATACCAATTTTTTTACTGCACCTAGTGAAGTAAAATCTTTTGGGCATAGCATCATTCTATTAGTCCATCTATACTGACCTCCATCAGGTTGCAAATTGAATATAATTTTTTTCTGCATCTAGCTCTGAAAAAATATTTGGGCTTCTAGCAGTGTGTGGGACTTGTTCTATTAGTCCATCTATACTGACCTCCATCAGGTTGCAAACTGAATATAATTTTTTTCTGCATCTAGCTCTGAAAAAATATTTGGCCTTCTAGCAGTGTGTGGGACTTTCTCTATTAGTCCATCTATACTGACCTCCATCAGGTTGCAAACTGAATATATTTTTTTTCTGCATCTACCTCTGAAAAAATATTGGGCTTCTAGCTGTGTGTGGGACTTGTTCTATTAATCCATCTATACAGACCTCCATCAGGTTGCAAACTGAATATAATTTTTTTCTGCATCTACCTATGAAAAAATATTTGGGCTTCTAGCAGTGTGTGGGACTTGTTCTATTAGTCCATCTATACTGACCTCCATCAGGTTGCAAACTGAATATATTTTTTTTCTGCATCTACCTCTGAAAAAATATTGGGCTTCTAGCTGTGTGTGGGACTTGTTCTATTAATCCATCTATACAGACCTCCATCAGGTTGCAAACTGAATATAATTTTTTTCTGCATCTACCACTGAAAAAATATTTGGGCTTCTAGCTGTGTGTGGGACTTGTTCTATTAGTCCATCTATACTGACCTCCATCAGGTTGCAAACTGAATATAATTTTTTTCTACATCTATCTCTGAAAAAATATTTGGCCTTCTAGCAGTGTGTGGGACTTTCTCTATTAGTCCATCTATACTGACCTCCATCAGGTTGCAAACTGAATATATTTTTTTCTGCATCTACCTCTGAAAAAATATTGGGCTTCTAGCTGTGTGTGGGACTTGTTCTATTAATCCATCTATACAGATCTCCATCAGGTTGCAAACTGAATATAATTTTTTTCTGCATCTACCTCTGAAAAAATATTTGGGCTTCTAGCAGTGTGTGGGACTTGTTCTATTAGTCCATCTATACTGACCTCCATCAGGTTGCAAACTGAATATATTTTTTTTCAGCATCTACCTCTGAAAAAATATTGGGCTTCTAGCTGTGTGTGGGACTTGTTCTATTAATCCATCTATACTGACCTCCATCAGGTTGCAAACTGAAAATAATTTTTTGTCTGCATCTAGCTCTGAAAAAATATTTGGCCTTCTAGCAGTGTGTGGGACTTTCTATATTAGTCCATCTATACTGACCTCCATCAGGTTGCAAATTAAAAATAATTTTTATCTGCATCCAGCTCTGAAAAAATATTTGGCCTTCTAGCAGTGTGTGGGACTTTCTCTATTAGTCCATCTATACTGACCTCCATCAGGTTGCAAATTAAAATAATTTTTATCTGCATCCAGCTCTGAAAAAATATTTGGCCTTCTAGCAGTGTGTGGGACTTTCTCTATTAGTCCATCTATACTGACCTCCATCAGGTTGCAAACTGAATATATTTTTTTTCTGCATCTACCTCTGAAAAAATATTGGGCTTCTAGCTGTGTGTGGGACTTGTTCTATTAATCCATCTATACAGACCTCCATCAGGTTGCAAACTGAATATAATTTTTTTCTACATCTACCTCTGAAAAAATATTTGGGCTTCTAGCTGTGTGTGGGACTTGTTCTATAAGTCCATCTATACTGACCTCCATCAGGTTGCAAACTGAAAATATTTTTTTGTCTGCATCTAGCTCTGAAAAAATATTTGGCCTTCTAGCAGTGTGTGGGACTTTCTCTATTAGTCCATCTATACTGACCTCCATCAGGTTGCAAATTAAAAATTATTTTTATCTGCATCCAGCTCTGAAAAAATATTTGGCCTTCTAACAGTGTGTGGGACTTTCTCTATTAGTCTATCTATACTGACCTCCATCAGGTTGCAAATTAAAAATAATTTTTTGTCTGCATCTAGCTCTGAAAAAATATTTGGCCTTCTAGCAGTGTGTGGGACTTTCTCTATTAGTCCATCTATAATGACCTCCATCAGGTTGCAAACTGAATATATTTTTTTTCTGCATCTACCTCTGAAAAAATATTTGGGCTTCTAGCTGTGTGTGGGACTTTCTCTATTAGTCCATCTATACTGACCTCCATCAGGTTGCAAATTGAATATAATTTTTATCTGCATCTAACCCAGCCAATAGTTTTGGCCTAATACCACAGTTTGGCCACTCAGCTCTGCTCGGTTCCCATCCATTGTTTTTTTGTGCAAACAACTCCAGAGTTGTGAATTAGTTAACCACCAAAATGAGTGGAAAAAGGCCTGCTGCTGGTGGAAAGGGGAATAGGCGTGTTGGGAAGGGGAAAAAAGGTTGTGTCCGTGGGGTAGGTGTTAAAGCAACAGTAACATCTGCAGAAGAAAGACCATCTTCCAGCCAAACTAAAATGTCTACTTCTTTTAGCGGACAATGTGATAAGATCCCTTTCTTACGGCCACGCCAATCGCTACAAATTCCAGATGAGGCACAAAAACAGCAGGTGCTTCAACGGATATCAAGTGCTCCTTTAAGTGGGCTCTCCTCCACATCAACTTCAACATCACAAATACTCCAGTCCTCAAAGGTGTCACCCCAATCGCACTTGCTTCCTCACAGCTCCCAAATCTCCAGCTGCCCGTCTGAGTATGAGGTAGAACAGATGGTTGAGTCTGCAGAGCTGTTTACTCATACTATAGCCTGGGAATCAGAGGTCGACTCCAGTGCTTCTGTGAATCCAGACGAGGAAATGATCTGCACTGATGCCCAGAATCTTTATGAGTCGGATCCAGGACCAGACGCAGAAGGTTCTGACCATAATGTAGACCCTCATTCCCAAACTGTAACTCCTGTTGGTGGAGATAATGAGGAAGATGATGATGAGACTCAAATACCTGATTGGAGCGACAACTTAAGTTTTTTGTCAGGGCAGGAACAGGTTGGCTCTGAGGACGACGGGTGTGATAACGCACAGGGTGATGATGATGAGGTTGGAGATCCCACTTACTGTCAACCCACAGTCAGCCAAGAGATGAGGTCAGCAGAGGAGGTGGAGGAAGATGCTAGTGACGACTAGAGATGAGCGTTGTTCTACTCGAACTGTTCGCCAATCTCAAATTCGAGCTGTTTTGGGCGGTGTTCGAGCCGTTCGGCGAACACGAACAATTTGAGAAAAATTCGGCTGTTCGAGGTTATGTTCGATAACTGTTCGTGCACCAAAATCATAACTGGATTTTTTCTCAGTAATGATGAAAATTAATGTTAATACGCAGTTTGAGTGTACAGCGGGGTGGGGGGAGGGGCAGGGGATGGATCTCTGCAGGAACAATGAAGATCTCCATTTTTTTTTCTCTTTCCCGCATTTGCAGTGGGGAGGTGCAATCTGTCAGCCTATCAGCAGCGCACACACGGAGCGAAGTGCTTTTTTTCACACAAGCAAGGGCATGTGTCATTGGCAGTGTATGTCACATGTCCTTGCCCTATAAGACCAAGCCATTTTCCCCGTCGCCACCATTTTCTCACTGCTGCAGCTGCGTGTTAGACGGCACCGCTGTTGCTGTGTGCGCTATACCTTGTTAATTTCAAGCCAATTTTCGCACAAATATACAGATAGCTTGGGAGTAGGGAATAGTTGTGATTGCAGTCCTTTTAAGGACTAGGTTACAGCATTTCCTACGACTTTTATCAGGGAGGTCTGTGCTCTTAAATAGATAGGTTGTGGGAGTAAAGACTAATTGTAATTGGAGTCCTTTTCAGGACTAGGTTACATCAGTTCCTATCAGTTTTTGCCAGGCAGGTCTGTGCCAGTGCTGTGCAAGTTTTTTTCACAGCATTTGGCTGAATCTAGCAAAGCTAATCCTTTTTGGCCTATTGCAGAGTGTGTTAGTCAGTGGAGTAGCCTATCTGTGTTGCAAGATATACCACCTGTGTATAGAATACCAATTTTTTTACTGCACCTAGTGAAGTAAAATCTTTTGGGCATAGCATCATTCTATTAGTCCATCTATACTGACCTCCATCAGGTTGCAAATTAAAACTAATTTTTATCTGCATCTACAGTACCTCTGAAAAAATATTTGGGCTTCTACCTGTGTGTGGGACTTGTTGTATTAGTCCATCTATACTGACCTCCATCAGGTTGCAAACTGAATATATTTTTTTCCTGCATCTACCTCTGAAAAAATATTGGGCTTCTAGCTGTGTGTGGGTCTTGTTCTATTAATCCATCTATACTGACCTCCATCAGGTTGCAAAGTGAATATAATTTTTTTCTGCATCTAGCTCTGAAAAAATATTTGGCCTTCTAGTAGTGTGTCGGACTTTCTCTATTAGTCCATCTATACTGACCTCCATCAGGTTGCAAACTGAATATAATTTTTTTCTGCATCTAGCTCTGAAAAAATATTTGGCCTTCTAGTAGTGTGTCGGACTTTCTCTATTAGTCCATCTATACTGACCTCCATCAGGTTGCAAATTAAAACTAATTTTTATTTGCATCTACAGTACCTCTGAAAAAATATTTGGGCTTCTAGCTGTGTGTGGGACTTGTTGTATTAGTCCATCTATACTGACCTCCATCAGGTTGCAAACTGAATATATTTTTTTCTGCATCTACCTCTGAAAAAATATTGGGCTTCTAGCTGTGTGTGGGACTTGTTGTATTAGTCCATCTATACTGACCTCCATCAGGTTGCAAACTGAATATATTTTTTTCTGCATCTACCTCTGAAAAAATATTGGGCTTCTAGCTGTGTGTGGGTCTTGTTCTATTAATCCATCTATACTGACCTCCATCAGGTTGCAAACTGAATATAATTTTTTTCTGCATCTAGCTCTGAAAAAATATTTGGCCTTCTAGTAGTGTGTCGGACTTTCTCTATTAGTCCATCTATACTGACCTCCATCAAGTGGCAACTTAAAACTAATTTTTATCTGCATCTACAGTACCTCTGAAAAAATATTTGGGCTTCTAGCTGTGTGTGGGACTTGTTGTATTAGTCCATCTATACTGACCTCCATCAGGTTGCAAACTGAATATATTTTTTTCTGCATCTACCTCTGAAAAAATATTGGGCTTCTAGCTGTGTGTGGGACTTGTTGTATTAGTCCATCTATACTGACCTCCATCAGGTTGCAAACTGAATATATTTTTTTCTGCATCTACCTCTGAAAAAATATTGGGCTTCTAGCTGTGTGTGGGTCTTGTTCTATTAATCCATCTATACTGACCTCCATCAGGTTGCAAACTGAATATAATTTTTTTCTGCATCTAGCTCTGAAAAAATATTTGGCCTTCTAGTAGTGTGTCGGACTTTCTCTATTAGTCCATCTATACTGACCTCCATCAGGTTGCAAATTAAAACTAATTTTTATCTGCATCTACAGTACCTCTGAAAAAATATTTGGGCTTCTAGCTGTGTGTGGGACTTGTTGTATTAGTCCATCTATACTGACCTCCATCAGGTTGCAAACTGAATATATTTTTTTCTGCATCTACCTCTGAAAAAATATTGGGCTTCTAGCTGTGTGTGGGTCTTGTTCTATTAATCCATCTATACTGACCTCCATCAGGTTGCAAACTGAATATAATTTTTTTCTGCATCTAGCTCTGAAAAAATATTTGGCCTTCTAGTAGTGTGTCGGACTTTCTCTATTAGTCCATCTATACTGACCTCCATCAGGTTGCAACTTAAAACTAATTTTTATCTGCATCTACAGTACCTCTGAAAATTATTTGGGCTTCTAGCTGTGTGTGGGACTTGTTGTATTAGTCCATCTATACAGACCTCCATCAGGTTGCAAACTGAATATATTTTTTTCTGCATCTACCTCTGAAAAAATATTGGGCTTCTAGCTGTGTGTGGGACTTGTTGTATTAGTCCATCTATACTGACCTCCATCAGGTTGCAAACTGAATATATTTTTTTCTGCATCTACCTCTGAAAAAATATTGGGCTTCTAGCTGTGTGTGGGTCTTGTTCTATTAATCCATCTATACTGACCTCCATCAGGTTGCAAACTGAATATAATTTTTTTCTGCATCTAGCTCTGAAAAAATATTTGGCCTTCTAGTAGTGTGTCGGACTTTCTCTATTAGTCCATCTATACTGACCTCCATCAGGTTGCAAATTAAAACTAATTTTTATCTGCATCTACAGTACCTCTGAAAAAATATTTGGGCTTCTAGCTGTGTGTGGGACTTGTTGTATTAGTCCATCTATACTGACCTCCATCAGGTTGCAAACTGAATATATTTTTTTCTGCATCTACCTCTGAAAAAATATTGGGCTTCTAGCTGTGTGTGGGACTTGTTGTATTAGTCCATCTATACTGACCTCCATCAGGTTGCAAACTGAATATATTTTTTTCTGCTTCTACCTCTGAAAAAATATTGGGCTTCTAGCTGTGTGTGGGTCTTGTTCTATTAATCCATCTATACTGACCTCCATCAGGTTGCAAACTGAATATAATTTTTTTCTGCATCTAGCTCTGAAAAAATATTTGGCCTTCTAGTAGTGTGTCGGACTTTCTCTATTAGTCCATCTATACTGACCTCCATCAGGTTGCAAACTGAATATAATTTTTTTCTGCATGTAGCTCTGAAAAAATATTTGGCCTTCTAGTATTGTGTCGGACTTTCTCTATTAGTCCATCTATATTGACCTCCATCAGGTTGCAAATTAAAACTAATTTTTATCTGCATCTACAGTACCTCTGAAAAAATATTTGGGCTTCTAGCTGTGTGTGGGACTGTTGTATTAGTCCATCTATACTGACCTCCATCAGGTTGCAAACTGAATATATTTTTTTTCTGCATCTACCTCTGAAAAAATATTGGGCTTCTAGTTGTGTGTGGGTCTTGTTCTATTAATCCATCTATACTGACCTCCATCAGGTTGCAAATTCAAAATAATTTTTTTCTGCATCTAACCCAGCCAATAGTTTTGGCCTAATACCACAGTTTGGCCACTCAGCTCTGCTCGGTTACCATCCATTGTTTTTTTGTGCAAACAACTCCAGAGTTGTGAATTAGTTAACCACCAAAATGAGTGGAAAAAGGCCTGCTGCTGGTGGAAAGGGGAATAGGCGTGTTGGGAAGGGGAAAAAAGGTTGTGTCCGTGGGGTAGGTGTTAAAGCAACAGTAACATCTGCAGAAGAAAGACCATCTTCCAGCCAAACTAAAATGTCTACTTCTTTTAGCGGACAATGTGATAAGATCCCTTTCTTACGGCCACGCCAATCGCTACAAATTCCAGATGAGGCACAAAAACAGCAGGTGCTTCAACGGATATCAAGTGCTCCTTTAAGTGGGCTCTCCTCCACATCAACTTCAACATCACAAATACTCCAGTCCTCAAAGGTGTCACCCAAATCGCACTTGCTTCCTCACAGCTCCCAAATCTCCAGCTGCCCGTCTGAGTATGAGGTAGAACAGATGGTTGAGTCTGCAGAGCTGTTTACTCATACTATAGCCTGGGAATCAGAGGTCGACTCCAGCGCTTCTGTGAATCCAGACGAGGAAATGATCTGCACTGATGCCCAGAATCTTTATTAGTCGGATCCAGGACCAGACGCAGAAGGTTCTGACCATAATGTAGACCCTCATTCCCAAACTGTAACTCCTGTTGGTGGAGACAATGAGGAAGACGATGATAAGACTCAAATACCTGATTGGAGCGACAACTTTAGTTTTTTGTCAGGGCAGGAACAGGTTGGCTCTGAGGACGACGGGTGTGATAACGCACAGGGTGATGATGATGAGGTCGGAGATCCCACTTACTGTCAACCCACAGTCAGCCAAGAGATGAGGTCAGCAGAGGAGGTGGAGGAAGATGCTAGTGACGACGAGGTCAGGTTGCGCCTTCCTGGACAGAGACGTAGTACTGGAAGCACGTCAACAACTGCATCCTCAAACACAACTCTGCCTCTCACCACAAGTCGTGGTGGCTCTTCAGGTCGCATGGGTGCTAAGCCTTGCATAGCCTGGGCATTTTTTCAGATCGATAAAGATGACCCAACTCGTGTTATCTGTAACATTTGTCAGCAAAAGCTAAGTAGAGGCCAAAAAATACATAGTTTGAGTACTTCATGCATGAACCGGCACATGGACATGAAGCATAAGTTGCAGTGGGAAGCTCAGTGTGCTACAATGCGGCCTAGCCGGCCGGGCCAACCACCGTCTGCCATATCTTGTGCATCCGCGGCCTCTTCATCCTCTGTGACTGGGGGGACAGCAGTCACACCTGTTTTGGGGCGCAGACCTGCCACCTCTTTACCCGCAACAGCCAGCGTGATTGGCAGGTCATCATTTTCTTTGGAGGTGGTAACACCAGCTGGTGTTGAGCGCTGTCCGACATCGATAGCACCACCTTTGGATCAAGGCAACCTAACATGTCCGCCTGCATCTTCCTCACAGACCGGCAGTTTTCCGGGGACACCCTTATCAACCCCGTCTAAGCACAATAGCCAGCCCTCGGTCCCTCAGATGTGGACAAGTAAAAGACCATTTCCTCCTAGCCATGAGAAAGCTAAGAGGTTGAATTTCACCATCTGCAAGCTCTTGGCTACAGAAATGCTGCCTTTCCGCCTGGTGGACACAGAGGATTTTCGAGACCTTATGTCCATCGCAGTGCCCCAGTACCAGATGCCCAGTCGGCACTACTTCTCAAAGAAAGGTGTGCCTGCGCTCCACCAGCATGTCGCACATAACATCACCGCTTCTTTGAGAAACTCTGTGTGTGACAGGGTGCATTTCACCACAGACACTTGGACGAGTAGGCATGGACAGGGGCGTTACATGTCGCTGACTGGGCACTGGGTAACTATGGTGACAGCAGGACAAGGGGCTGCTGTCCAAGTCTTGCCGTCCCCACGAGTTGTGCGTCAATCCTCTTTATGTCAAAGTTCCTCCACTGCTTCTGCCTCCTCAACCTCCTCTCGGTCTTCCACCTGCACCCAAAGCCTGTCTGGTCATGCCACAAGCTTTCTAACTGCGCAGAAGGGATCCTGCACACCTCCTTACTATGCTGGCAGTAGGGCTCAACGTCATCAGGCGGTTTTTACATTGAAATGTCTGGGAAATGTGAGTCACACAGCTGAGGAGTTGTGGTCAGCTCTGGAGAACCAATTTCATGAATGGTTGTCTCCACTGGACCTGAAACCAGGGAAGGCCGTGTGCGACAATGCTGCAAACCTGGGTGCGGCCCTTCGCCGGGGCAATGTCACACAAGTGCCTTGTATGGCTCACGTGTTGAACCTGGTTGTCCAGCAATTTTTAGCCCACTATCCCAGACTAGATGGCCTTCTGCAGAGGGCACGGTCGCTGTGTGCTCACTTCCGCCGTTCGCATCCCGCAGCTCAGCGACTTACATCTCTACAGAAGTCGTTGGGCCTGCCACTTCACCGGCTAAAATGCGATGTGCCTACCCGGTGGAATTCAACTCTGCACATGTTGCAGCGACTGTGGCAGCACCGACAAGCCCTGGTGCAATACGTTCTGACATATAGCCTGGGCCAACGAGATCCGGAGGTGGGGCAAATCACGCTGGAGAAGTGGTCTCAGATCAGGGACCTATGCACCCTTCTGCACAGTTTTGAAATGGCGACGAAGATGTTTAGTGCTGACGATGCCATTATCAGCATGACTATTCCGGTGATTTACATGCTGGAGCACATGTTAAACAGAATTCGGAGTCAGGTGGTGGCACAAGAGGAGGTGGAGGAAGTAGAGGAGGAGGAGTTGTATGCGGAAGGGCTAACATCTGCAAGGTCCAGACGGTCGACAGCACCAAGGCGGCAGGCATGTGAGGGTGGGGGAGATGGTCTTACCAGGGCGCATGGTAGCAGCCAAACTAGTGAGGAAGGTGCAGGAGCCCAGGAAGAAGTGGAGGACGAACTGATGGAAGACTCATCAGATTAGGGAGACCTTGATCACATTTCTGTTGTGCGAGGTTGGGGGGAGAGGACAGAGGAATGAAGCATGATTGTTACCTCGCCACCAACACAACAGGGACTTGGTGTTCCTGGATGCGCAACACCCATGAGTGCCTTCTTGCTGCACTACCTGCAACATGACCTTCGAATTGTGAGAATTAGAAATAATCCTGACTACTGGGTTGCCACACTGTTAGATCCCCGGTACAAAAGTAAATTTGCAGAAATTATTCCTGCAATAGAAAGGGATGCACGCATGCAAGAGTATCAGCAGAGACTGTTGCAGAATCTTACATGTGCTTTTCCACAAAACACCAGTGGTGCACGTAGTGAATCTCACAGTTCCAACTTGCCAACCGTGGGACCGTCAAGTGTTCAGCACTCAAACCGTAACAGAACCACAGTATCTGATGGTAACATCAATTTTGCGGAATCATTTCACCACTTTTTTAGCCCATCCTTTGCAAGGCCACAGGAGACAAGAAGTCTGACACATAGTCAACGCCTAGAGACGATGGTACAGGAGTATCTCCAAGTAAACATTGAAGCCATGACTGTGTCACTGGACCCTTGCTCTTTTTGGGCTTCCAATCTGGATAAATGGCCGGAGCTAGCCACTTACGCCTTGGAGATCTTGTCATGCCCCGCAGCCAGCGTTCTGTCTGAACGTGTGTTCAGCGCTGCTGGTGGTGTGCTGACAGATAAGCGCACGTGGCTCTCCACTGATAATGTAGACAGACTCACGTTCATAAAAATGAACAAATCATGGATCCGAAACGACTTTTCTACCCCTGTGTCATCCTGGGGAGAGTAAAAGCTTGATGATTGGTTAAAATCACCCTACCAACCGTTTTAAGCTTTCAAATTACTAATCATGTTTATCTGTATCTTGACTGGAAAATAATTTGGGCTTTGTAGCAGTGTGCAGCACTGATTCTATTAGCCCATCTATACTAAGCTCCACCAGATTTAAAATTAATAATAATTTTTAGCTGCATCTAGCCCGGAAAATAATTTTGGGGCTCCGAGATGCGCAAGACACATAAGTGCCTTCTTGCTGCACTACCTGCAACATGACCCTCATATTGTCAGAATTCGAAGTAATCATGACTACTGGGTTGCCACACTCAAAGATCCCCCAAACTTTTCGATCAACCTTTTCATTTTAATAAAGACCAAAAAAATGGTCATTTTTGAAATTATAAGCATTAGCAGGTTATTAGAAACTGAAATCAAACAGTTTTCAACTCAAAACTTTATTCTAGGTGATGTTACATTTTCACATAGGACCCCTTGTTCGAAAGGAGCTTCTGAACTCTCTCGTCCATTGAATTTGTCAGGTTTTGGATGGTTTCTGCTTCAATTGTTTTGCATGAGGACAGAATACCCTCCCAGAGCTGTTGCCTAGATGTGAACTGTCTCCCGCCATCATAGACACTCCTTTTGATGATGCTCCAGAGGTTCTGAATGGGGTAGAGGTCAGGGGAGCATGGGAGTCACACCATAAGTTTGTCCCCTTTTATGCCCATATCAGCCAGAGATGCAGATGTTTTATGTGCAGCATGAGATGGTGCATTATCATGCAAAAAAATGATCTTGCTGTGAAATACATGGTTCTTCTTCTTGAACCATGGCAGGAAGTGCTGTTTGAGAAAATCCACATACATTATGGAGTTCATCTTTAGCGCCTTCAGGGATCCTAAAGGGGCCGACAATCTCTCTCCCCATGATTCCAGCCCAAAACATTACTCCACCTCCTCCTTGTTGGCGCTGTAGCCGTGTTTGCGTGGGGTGTCCATCAACCAGCCATCCTCCACTCCATCCATCTGGACCATCGAGCGCTGCACGGCACTCATCCGTGAACAAAACAGTTTTGAAATCAGTCTTCATGTAATGTTTGGCCCACTGGAGCCGTTTCTGCTTGTGTGAAGTGGATAGAGGAGGTCGACAGGATGGCATATGCACAGCTGCAAACCTCTGAAGGACCCTGCATCTTGTTGTTCGGGGGACGTTGGAGGCACCAGCAGCTTCAAAAACTTGTCTGCTGCTATGACAAGGCTTTTTTGCCGCTGCTCTTTTAACCTGACGTAATTGCCTGTAGGAAAGAGTCCTCAATTTGCCCTTATCAGCACGCACACGTGTGTACTGTGAATTAGCTACATACTTCTTGATTGCCAAGACACTTCATCCTGATCATCGCACAATGTTGATTGTAGTCATGCCTTGACCTAAACACTCCACAATTTGTTGCTTCTCAGCAGCCGACACATCCTTTTTCTTTCCCATTTTGGCAGAAAATGTAGGCTGCTTAATAATGTGAGACAGCCTTCTTAAGTAGTCTTGCCTTTCATTGGACACACCTGCCAAACTAATTAGCACAGGTGTGTGCAATTGCTTACAGTGATATAAAGAGCCCTGACACACATCACCATCAATGAGTTTAACTGACAAACAAACAAATTCTTCCGTTATCACTCCTAAACACTTTTTGCATAATAATTTGGAACACAGTGTACACCAGTGGTTCACGTATTGAATCTTAAAGTTCTAACTTGCCAACCGTGGTCTGTATGGAGTTGTTCAATAAAGGGCCCAAAATTAAGATAACATAGATGGGAGAGGTCTCTATGAATAGGAATTCCTAAGTATTTGATACCCTGTGAGGGCCAGGCAAAGGGAAAGTTGGACTGGATGGAATCCTATATGGATTTGGGGAGGGAGACATCGAGGGCCTCAGACTTCGCTGCATTGATTTTAAAATTTGACCATGTAACAAAGTGATCTATTTCAGCCATAACAGCATGGATGGATATATGTGATTGAGTGATATATACTAGGACATCATCAGCAAATAGAGAGCACTTGTACTCGGTGCCTCCCACCTCAATCCACCTAATATTGGGGTTATGGCGAATTGATGAGAGCAGGTGCTCTGTCACTAGGATGTATAAGAGAGGGGACAGAGGACATCCCTGCCTTGTCCCATTGGTGATTGTGAAAGGTGATGAAAATGTTCTGATGCACCCCCTGGGCCTTGGGACACCCGGAGCCAGACCCTTTTTGGTGGATGCTGGTGGTTGTAGTCTTCGTGGCAACGACCCGGTTCCGTGGCTCAGGGTGGTCAAACCAGTGGCGGAACTATTTATGTGGTTTTGATGTTTAAATGTCCGACTACGCCACCTGTGGATTGCGGTCAGAGTGAACCGCCGCTGCAGGGCAGACCGCTGAGGCTGGTGTTGTGGGTGCAGCAGAGCGTAGCATAACTCCCCACGGGAGGAGTATAGCCTCAGGGCAGTGTATGCGGAGGATGGGGGTGATGGTGCAGGGCAGCAGCAGTAACGACACGGAGTCAGTGATGCAGTCCAGGGCCTTTACTCACAGTTCTTATTATCCAGACCACGTCTGCAGATAACGGCTGCCCACGTCGTACTGTGCTCACCAGGTGAGGGGCTCAGACAACTCCCAGATAACTTTGGAGCGCTTCACAGGACCCCCTTTGTGTGTCCTTTGTCTGGCCTTTCTTACCAACCCTTCTGTCCGGCTGCCTCGGGCCTCCTCTTGGTAAACTTGGCGCCAGTTTCCCTGACCCTATGTGCTGCCCTCCTAGCGGGTGTAGCGAGGGGCTGCGCCACATAAAATGTCACAGCCTCCGGTTTCTTGCTGAGGGTCGTTTCCTGCCTCCACTAGTTTCGGGGACCGGTCTCCCCCTTTGGCCTGACCCCTCCATGCAGGTGGATTCGGGCGTGCGGTGGCGACTCGCCCATCCGCACCCCTGGGATCCCTTCATTCCTCGTTCCTGGAGCCTTCTCCACTCCTCTTCCTTCCTTCTCCCTCTTCCAGGCCTGGGCCTCTGTTACTAGGCCCGCCTCCGGAGCAGAGCCCATGCAGAGCCCATGCTCCCTGCCACTTCTGCTCAGACTTCTCTGCACTGAACTAAGATGGTGCCCACCTTTTATACTCCCTTCTCAATGCACCCAGGAACTGCTTCCTCCCTGCTCCTGCACTACAGGGTTCCCCTTCCTCAGTGTTCCCTCCCCCCACTCCAGCCAGGGACAGGGACTGTCGTGCCCATCTCAGGGGCATATTGGTCGCCCTGCCCCACGGCAATGTGGTGTAATGCATGCAGGTGTCGGGTCCTGATCCACACTCCATCCTTACCTGAGAGTGAGATATCACACCTCTGGGTGAGGTGCAATACCTCTGTAGCAACCGAGCCCTCAGGGTGCTACAGTTCCATTTATCTTCAGCCTAGGTGACATATTGCGATACAGGGCCGTGATTTTGGCTATAAAAGGGTCCCCTAGACCCCTACCCCAAGCTTTTTAAGAGAATCATATATGGCGTGCCAGGAGACTCTATGGAATGCTTTCTCAGCATCCAACGAGAGTATCTAATTACAAATTTTTAACTGCATCTAGCCCAGGAAATACTTTGTGCCTAGTAGCAGTGTCTGCTAGTCAGCGGATTATCCCAGCTGTTAAGCAAGCTACACCACCTGTAGTTTGGACACTTAATTTTTTCAAAGGAAATGCTTCGGGACCACGGGATACTCAGTGAAGAGCATCAGGAGGCACCCCAAGGCATAGGGGCTGGGACTGGCAGTAGGATGCCTTGCGGTGGACAGCCGAGCTCGATCCTTATAAAAGCTTTTTAACTGCAGCAGCTTTAGTGGACGCTACTGGAGCTGGAATTACGCGGCTGCTGGCATGAGACTTGCCCTCCAATAGATCCTTGTAAATGGATTTAAAGTGTATTCATTCAAATTAGAGAGACAATTTAAATTAAAAAGCTTAGAGCTGCCTCCACCACAGGGGGGCTCGCTCGACCCACCAGCGGACAGGCACCAGTATTGGGAGAGGGGGGCTGGCCGTCAGGGTTCACCGCGGCTCTGGCACAAACCCGGCGACACGGAGGTGGCACGGGCAGGAGCGGACTGAACGTGTCGGCTTCTCACTTTTTGGATTTTAGAAGGGCATGACATGCCTATATCTGTGTCTCCCCCTCCTTTTACTCCTCCACCTCTTTTCTTTTCTCATGACTATATGTACTTGTCACTTTTCCATGTGTTAGTTGTGTCTTCTGAGCAGTTTGTCAGCTTTTGGACACCTTTGAAGGTGTTTTCTATGTGTTTCTATGTGTTTTTGTTTGCCTGCCATTGGTTTTAACGGTGTTCGAAGGTGTTCGACGAACAGTTCGACGAACAGTTTGGCGAACACACGGGTGTTCGACGAACCGAACCGAACTCGAACACTACGGGGGTGGCTCAACACTAATGTACACACCTTGCCATGGCATCAATGAGATTATCAATGTTTGTCTGAGGAATGTTCTGTCATACTGAATGCATTTGGGCACACTTTGCAAATGCTCACCAAAAACGTCCCAGATGTGCTCGACTTATGCTACTGGCATAACAGCTAATTAAGGCCACACAGGCTGTTCACAGTAGCATAAGCAATATGTGGCATAGCATTGTCATGTTGAAAAACAGCTCCTGGGACAATTTAGACAAATACACATGCCACTGGTTCTTGTCACATCTAGGTCAGTGCTGGTCCCCTCTGTTTCCACTTTAGTCGCTTTTTATTTCCTAGGTCTGTTAGTGCTCTTTAGTCAGGAAGATATGGGATTAATTCTTTTATAAACACTGGCAGAGCTGCCTTCTATTTAAACCCCTGAGACTCTGACTTTCACTGCAAGTTAAAGTTTCTCTTCTCTGGTTCAGCATTATGCAATCTCTTGTTTCCTGATCATTCTTTGTCTTCTGATTTGTGCCTTGACTTCCCACCTGGTTCTGGCCCAGCTATCATGATGTCTCTCATCTCTGTTTCACTCCTCCAGCCAGCGGCCCTTCTGTGGAAGCAATCTAGTGGACTCCATTGTAAAATCCTATTCCTGTACAGGGGTTAAAGGGAATCTGTCACCCCCCCTGGGTGATATCAGACCTCTACTATGGCCATACAGGGTATAGAAAAGTAAATCTATACTTACCTGTATGGCCCATAGTAGAGGTCTGATTGCAGAGAAATCTGATTTTATAAAGTCTGTTTTCCAGAGGCTTGGCGTCCGGGGGACGCAAGGCAAATCCCTCCTATCTGCTTACTATTCCCCTAAATCGCTGCCTCTGTGCTAAATTACCATATTTTCCCCTCCCCTGCACATCACAGGGCCCTGTGACAGGCTCTGTAACGTGCCCTGCTCTGCCTCCCCTCCAGCGCATGGACAAAGCGCTGCTCCCATGGAGCACACTTTGCTTCCCTCTGGCCCCGTTTGGCTGTGTACTGCAGCCTTGTATTGCACAAGCGACGGTGAGTCACTGAGACTTCCACTCCACTAGCAGTATGCAGCCAAACGGGGCCGGAGGGAAGCAAAGCGCATAGGAGTGCCGCTTTGCGCATGCGCGGGAGGGAAGGCAGAGCAGGGCACGTGACGTGCAGGGGAGGGGGGACAATATGGTAATTTAGCACAGAGACGGCGATTTAGGGGAATAATAAGCAGAGAGAAGGGGTTTGCTTGGTGTCCCCCGGACGCCAAGACTCTGGAAAACAGACTTTATAAAACCAGATTTCTCTGCAATCAGACCTCTTCTACGGGCCATACAGGTAAGTATAGATTTACTTTTCTATCACCTGTATGGTCATAGTAGAGGTCGGATATCGCCCAGGGGGGTGACATATTCCCTTTAAAGCATGAAGTCCGGAATTCCTCTGGAATCTGCTAAAGTGTCCAGTGCCACGTCAGTCCGAGGTAGCCTTTGTGAGCCTGCGGCCTTGTTACAGTTCCATTACAAAATCAATGTAATGCTGAGCTGTTAGTGTATCTGAAATGAAGACTGGAAAGGTTTGGCTACCATACATTATTTTCCCCCACATCATAATACTGGGAATAGGACCACTGTGTTGTTCCCTCTTGATGAAATGAAAACTGGAAGGGTCCGGCTGCCATACATTATTTTCCCCCACATTATAATCCTGGAAATAGGGCCACTGTGTTGTTCAATCTTGAAGGCTTCTTTATTGAATTGCTCATGTTGTCTCCAGACTAATCAAAAACTATCACTGTGTCACAAAAGCTAGACTCATTGCTGAAGAGAATAGATCTCTATTCTTGTCTCCATTTCTCCTTTCCAGGTTTCAGTGTACATTATTTGGAAATCACATCGGCAATGCCATAAAGAGGGATTCACAACGGAACATCGCACTAAATCCCAGGATGATTTGATGTGACATAATGTATGGTTACTAGACCTCTTTAGTCTTCATTCCAGGTACCCTAACAGCCAAGCTATACATTTATTTGATGGGGGAATCAGTGGTACGGCCATTTCACCAAAGTGTCCCAGGAGATGTTTTTCAACACAGCAATACCATGCCGCATGTTAACTGTGCTACTTTGAGCAGCCTCTGACTAAAACTTTGGCTGTGGCCTCTAAGGACTTCTACTCCATTGAGCATGTCTGGGATATCATTGTTCTTTAATTGTTTTAGTGCACTCAGTATGGCAGAATATTTCTCAGACAACCATTAATAACTTTGTTGATAGCATGTAAGGCTGTGCAATTATACGCGTGGCAATAACAATCGGTACTAAATAAATCGAGACGTTTTAAAAATGTATCCATTTTTGTCATCATTTGAATATCATTAACATATCTATGAATCCTGTGATTTTCATAATTCCTTGACTTTTTCTTCTTGGTGTTGCAATTGGTGTTGGGGAGTGTATATTTAGAATGAACATTTCAAATACATGGGCTAAAATGTATTAAATGAACTGCTAGTAAAATAGTTTTTTTTTTGCTAGTTATTTTAGAATTTTCCTGTCCCTAAATCATTGTAAACAGAAAGCAGTGTAGTTCTTTTTTTTCTTATAATTCTACAGTGGAGGACTTGAAATGAAAATGTGATTCTTTACCTGAAATAAAGATTACCAAACAAATGTTTATGTCAGATGCAGACAGTGATTAAATACTTCATTCTCTCTATCCTCATACATATGAAGAAAGATTTTAGTGGTTCAGTGTTACAAGGTTTTCTGAACAGAAATGATAAATTATAGTCTTACTGTTGAGATAAGATTGGAGGATTAATGCTATTATCATTTGTGTAGAAAAAAATCAAACCAAGAGAATAGTAAAGACAGTGAATATTGTTATTAAATCAGTTGCTATATACTGTATGCTTATATAATCAATGTATTCATTATAATAATAATGAATACACCTTCCTTCAAAGTGTTTACTTTTATTTTTTAACAGCATTTGTAGACCTAAGGCAAAGTACCTTTGTAGGTAATAATATTTAATCGTATAAGGACTAAGTGTTGCAAATTTCAGACTCTTGGTCCTGGGCTTTGACTACGTACTATTATAAATTTATGGTGTGAAGTTAAACTTTTGTTCCTTCAATGTAGCTGCAGAAGCAGGAGCAGGTTGGGTCCCTGGCCGTCTGACAGTGCTGGGGACACAGGGAAGAAGGCGCAAGCAGTTTATTACTCTTTCTGTCTTCCATATCGCCGGCTATATAGCATTAAGTGAGCTTTATGGAGTGTACAGAAGCATTGGCATTGCTGATGATTTTATATGAACTAGCTATCAAATGATTACCAGATATCTGCTGCGATACCCAGCTACTGGGTCTTTGCAAACCTAGATAACCTTTGCCAGTGACTTCTGTTTGGCTGTGTGCCCACGCTGCGGATTTAATGTGTTTCCTCGGCGCCATTGCATTAAAAACGCAGGTTAAGTTGTCTGCCATGTTTCCCAATGATAATCCGCATGTGCTGTGCACATGAGGCGGATATTTCCGCTGCGGATTATCATTGTGGAAATATCCACAGCACAACCATTTCTTGAGCGTAAACGCGGCGAAATCGCCGCCATCGACTTGCATTGAACCGCATAATATCCGCATGTATACATGTTATGGTACCTGGGTCTGGAAAAGAGGAGACTCTCCTCCACACCTGGGTAC
Source organism: Phyllobates terribilis (assembly GCF_046119375.1). Classification (NCBI taxonomy): domain Eukaryota; kingdom Metazoa; phylum Chordata; class Amphibia; order Anura; family Dendrobatidae; genus Phyllobates; species Phyllobates terribilis. Next base: position 365,136,623 of record NW_027362762.1, on the reverse strand, counting down.
CATTAGTAAAAAAAAGAATTAAAACTTTAAAAAAATAAAAAAAACATTATACTTACCTCTCCGGTGGCCCCCGGTCTCCTTCTCCATTGGCATCCTCTGTCCTCGGTGTCCCGCGGTGTTCTGAAAGGACCTACTCTGACGTCATTAGTCATCAGGTCAAGCGACCACTGACGTCAGTGGTTGCGTGACCAATTAGCTGACTAAATGACGTCAGCGCAGGTCCTTTCAGAACACCGCGGGACGCAGAGGACAGAGGACGCCACTGGAGAAGAAGACTGAGGGCCACCGAAAAGGTAAGTATAATGTTTTGTTGTGTTTTTTTTAACGTTTTAATTCTTTTTTTTACTATTGATGTTGCATTTAAAGCAGCATAAGTTGGTCACACAATATAAATCCATGCCAGTTGCATGGATTTATATTTTGTGACCAACTTGTGAAGCACTTTTCCAAGTGATGCTCAAAATCTCTTGGAAAAGCGCTTGAAAAAACGCATGCAGAAATGCATTCAAAACCGCTTCTCCCTGGCTGAAAAAATGCATGTAAAATCCGCATGCATTTTTTCTGCCAAGGAGATGCAGAAATGCTCAGGAAAATTTCTGCTTTATTTCTGCTTTGTGGACACATAGCCATACTGTAATGGCCTGTTTTACTCAGTAACTGGAAATGGGTGCCCAGTTACAGTAGAAAAAATGATCAATAAAATAAAAAAGGACCCTAGAGATCTTTGATGATGTGAAACATAAATGCTAAAAAATAAACATAAAATAAAATAAAACAATAATCACTTTGCTCAATATTTGCATGGAAAATATATATTAAGTTTATTTTAGTCATTGCCATTAAGGGGTTAATATATAATTCTAAACATGTTTTAAAAGTGACTGTTTACTCTATAAAGGATTTCATAAAATGTATCATTTTTTAATTTAAATCATTAATTGCTCATTCTGGTGAAGTTCTGTGGGTAGTCTTACTCAGTGATTGACAGCCATCATATATGAGTATGCATGCACAAATAGCCGTGAGTCACTGAGTAGGACGGCTACATGTCCCCTGAGCATAGAAAGAGCAAAGATTTATATTACTAAATTGCATGCTATAATGAATCTTTTCCCACAAAAGTATATATCAATCTTTTTAGCTACTCCAAAGAATCATTTTACAACTGAGGAACCAGATGAAAAGTTTTGTTTCTTGGGTATGTGTATTTCCTTGTAAGGAAGAAATAGTGATGGAAAACTGCATCAAACAGAAGAATGAAAAATAACAGTCTGCTTCTGTGTTCCCATAAACAGCCATTCTGTGAAGCAAAGGGGGAATATTCAGGAACTTTACTTTGTGTTATCTACCCAAAACCTTTTAATTAAGGTGGATAAATCACTAATAAAGGGGTTAAATAAGTAATTGCACATTCAAATATCTTACATTAATCAGGTTACAGAAACCCCAATAACCAAATGATATACTGTATTCATTGGTAATACCGTATATTATAATTCCTTTATTTTTTAATTCTTTTTTTCATGCTTTGAAAAGCATTGACTACTGTAATGGTAAGAAATAGAAGGAGCCTGACTTCACTGCAGTTCACTTTCTTCCATATATAGCTATGCTTCAAAAACTCATTAGCAACACAGCCAGCAATCACAGAAAATTATAACTATTACAAGAGAAGCAAAACGCAAGAAAATAAATATCCGTGACTGCCATTTGGCATTGACTGAGAATGGATTTGGCAATGAATGAGACTGTTGTAATCATAATCCAAATGCAACAGAATAATCTAAAATATTTATGCTGAGGAATGTAAATGATAATAAGAGGGTACAGCAGACAGACTGTTACTTGCATCCCATCTCTGATTCTATCACTAAATTATGTGGTGTGGCTGCAGAACAGATTGCACTTCTGAAAATATTCTTTAAAAACGTTTAAAATGTTCTCCTGAATTTGAGCAATATAGAATGTGTCTACAAGTTTGAAAAAAGTTATTAAGATTGTGTAAAAAGCAACATGTAAAGCTATGTGCCCACGATGCAGAAATGCTCCAGATTTTTTCCTGAGCGTTTCTGCATCTCCCTGGCAGAAAAAACGCATGCGGATTTTACATGTGGATTGTACATGCGGATTGTACATGCGGATTGTACATGTGGATTGTACATGCGGATTGTACATGCGTTTTTCCTGCCAGGGACATGCGGATGTGAAGCGTTCTTCACTTGCATTTCCACATGCGGGTTGACAAGCGCTTTCCAAGCGATTTTAGCATCACTTGGAAAGTGCTTGACAACTTGGTCACACTATACAAATCCATGCAAGCGGCATGGATTTATATAGTGTGACCGAAAGAATGTTTAAAAATAAAAAATAAATATATACTTACCTTCCGATGGCCCCCGCAGTCTTGCTGCGCTCCGTTCTCCCTTGTCGGCAGATCGCGGTACACTGAAGGACCTGCCGACGTCAGCGTCGCGTGACCCGTCACATGACTATGACGTCAGTGCAGGTCCTCCAGTCCATCGAGATCTGCTGGCAAGGGAGGACGAGCGCATGGGGGGGCATCAGAAGGTAAGTATAACATTTATTTTTAATTTTATTTTTTATTTTTTACACTTTCTATGGTACCTGGGTCAGGAGGAGAGTCTCCTCTCCTCTAGACCTGGGTACCATCCGCACATTGAACGCATGTAATCCGCATGTGCTTATCTAGTGAAGCCGAATACATGCGTTCTAATGCAAGTCAATGGCGCTTCTGCAAAATAATTGGTAGTGCTGCTTTTTTTTCCGCAATGATAATCCGCAGCGGAAATTTCCGCAGCATGTGCACAGCACATGTGGATTATTATTGGGGAACATGGCAGGCCTTCTACCATTCGTTTTTTAAGAGTTTCTGCAGCGTTTTTACCGCTGCGGAAACGCTTAAAAAATGCATGGTGGGCACACAGCCTAAGACTGGGTTCACATTTATCAATTAAATCAGACTCAGTTTTGGAGCCTCGTGCAACTCAACAGATCACAACTGATAGTGAAACTGATTAAAAATGCATCAGCTGCTATCAGATTTTTTCACCATTTTACTCCTAGCAGGCAATAGTCTATGGACATGTCACAATATTATATGATATGTTGTGAATTGTGATCTTCCCATGTTCAAATATCGATAATTCCCATAGTAAAATGTCATCGGATTTCAATGGTCAGTGGTTTTCGTTCTAGGCTTATTAAAAATGTAGTAATTGCAAATTTATTGGATTATTGACATGATAATACATCATCATTCAGCCACATTTTCTATAGTGCAAAAACAAATCTTTCCAGTCCTTTGTAATTGCCAAGTGTGAACATAGCCATGGGCTGCAATTTATTGAAAATATTTCCAAATTTTATTCAAACAGAATGACTTTAAAACAGAATCAGAACTACATTAATGTCTGAAATGTGGAGGTTAGATAGTAATGGCACACAATTTAAACCATTTTTGTGATTACAGTACATTAAACCTCAATGCTATGCACATTTGCTTCAACTGCTCAGAACAAGAGTTGGCAGTCTGGTGCTTCAGTCTCACATTGGCGTAAATGCTAGATACAGTCCACTTTTATTAACACTTCCCATTTCACATTTTAGACAGGCAGAGGCATGTATCCAATGGAGACTGGCATAAATTTATCACCCTGTTTCATGAAACTCTGCAAAAGCATTTCACTGTTCATTATCATGCTGTGTGCTTTATTTTTAAAATATAAGAAGGTCTCTCTACAGAGGAGTGTTAAAACAGATTTATCAAAAGTTAAGTAAGAGCAAACGAATTGTCATGTACTGTTTACTCTGAGTCTTTCACAATAAAAAAGAAACTTGGAACCTCTCTAATCCCTGATTACACAACACCACTTTTTTTTCTACTGGAAACTTTTTTTAAGTTTACAGAAGTTTTTGCCAACTACTTTTAATTGATGTGTTGCTGTCTGAAAATAATAATTAGAATGTATTTTTTATTGCGTTTTTCTCATTTGAATATGAAGGCTGCTAAATCCTGTATTGCTTTAACTGCTTCAACAGAAACTGTAGAAATTTGATTTACATCAAGAAACATGGATATGAGAAAATTTTAGAAAATTACTATCTGATTTATATGTATGCGAGAATGTTGTAAGCATGCTTTGTAACATAAAGAGGTCAATGTTCAAGAGGTATAAGGAAGCTGAGGAGTTGAATTTTCACCATCACCTACAGTATTTATGTAATTCTGTGTTAGAGTCTAATGACTTTATAATAGAGGTATTTCATTATAATCCTGCCATGAGATTATGAGATAACACAAGAACAAGAATTATCAGCCTACTGTGAATCTCGGTAGATTTTTTACCAGGTGGTTATATTATGAGAGCCAGTATGATTTATTCTGTTGTTTGACTTGTCTTAGGCTAAGCACACATGATTAGAAAAGGTTTAAAATTGTAATCCCTTGTCGGAAGGCTCGTTTCAAAATAAGTGTGCTCATGTGAGGACCTCCAGCAATCAACTGTAATCTGCTGGGAACTTGGTAACAATTATTAGTTGTTTGTATAATGCAGGTGCTAGCGCCACGCTGGCATGTCACTTCACTCACCCACGCTACGGCCTGCGCTTCCCTCCCCGTGCTCTGCCTGCTTCCAGCTGTGGCCTTATGCCACACGTGCGTGCGCTCCCACCCTCTTAAAGGGCCAGCGCGCACTTGCTATTACGTCCCCAGCCGATGGCTGTGGGACATTACATATACACTGTGTGCAGAATTATTAGGCAAATAAGTATTTTGATCACATGATACTTTTTATACATGTTGTCCTACTCCAAGCTGCATAGGCTTGAGAGCCAATACCAATTAAGTAAATCTGGTGATGTGCATCTCAGTAATGAGGAGGGGTGTTGACTAATGACATCAACACCCTATATAAGGTGTGCTTAATTATTAGGCAACTTCCTTTCCTTTGGCAAAATGGGTCAGAAGAGAGATTTGACTGGCTCTGAAAAGTCCAAAATTGTGAGATGTCTTGCAGAGGGATGCAGCAGTCTTGAAATTTCCAAACTTTTTAAGTGTGATCACCGAACAATCAAGCGTTTCATGGCAAATAGCCAACAGGGTCACAAGAAGCGTGTTGGCCAAAGAAGGTGCAAAATAGCTGCCCATGAATTGAGGAAAATCAAGCGTGAAGCTGCCAAGATACCATTTGCCAACAGTTTTGCCATATTTCAGAGCTGCAACGTTACTGGAGTATCAAAAAGCACAAGGTGTGCGATACTCAGGGACATGACCAAGGTAAGGAAGGCTGAAAAACGACCACCTTTGAACAAGAAACATAAGATAAAACATCAAGAATGGGCCAAGAAAAATCTTAAGACTGATTTTTCAAAGGTTTTATGGACTGATGAAATGAGAGTGACTCTTCTTGAGCCAGATGGATGGGCCAGAGGCTTGGATCAGTAAAGGGCAGAGAGCTCCACTCTGACTCAGACGCCAGCAAGGTGGAGGTGGGGTACTGGTATGGGCTGGTATCATCAAAGTTGATCTTGTGGGACCTTTTCGGGTTAAGGATGGAGTGAAGCTCAACTCCCAGACCTACTGCCAGTTTCTGGAAGACAATTTCTTCAAGGTGTGATACAGGAAGAAGTCGGTATCGTTCAAGAAAAACATGATTTTCATGCAGGACAATGCTCCATCACATGCATTCAACTACTCCACAGCGTGGCTGGCCAGTAAAGGTCTAAAAGAAGAAAAAATAATGACATGGCCCCCTTGTTCACCTGATCTGAACCCCATAGAGAACCTGTGGTCCATCATAAAATGTGAGATCTACAGGGATGGAAAACAGTACACCTCTTGGAACAGTGTCTGGGAGGCTGTGGTGGCTGCTGCACGCAATGTTGATCGAAAAAAGATTAAGCAACTGACAGAATCTATGGATGGAAGGCTGTTGAGTGTCATCATAAAGAAAGGTGGTTATATTGATCACTAATTTTTTTGTTTTTTGTTTTTGCATATCAGAAATGTTTATTTCTAAATTTTGTGCACTGATATTGGTTTACCTGGTGAAAATAAACACATGAGATGGGATTATATTTGTTTTTTATTAAGTTGCCTAATAATTCTGCACAGTAAAAGTTACCGGCACAAACAGATATCCTCCTAAGATAGCCAAATCTAAAAAAAAACACTCCAAAAATATTAAGCTTGGATATTTAAGAGTCTTTCGGGTTGATTCTGAACATAGTTGTTGATCAATAATAAAAATAATCCTCTAAAATACAACTTGACTAATAATTCTGCACCCAGTGTATATTGCTTCCTCCCCACTGGGGAGGTGCCTGAGCAACCTTCCCGTTCTGCAGTCTATGTTGTTTAGGTTGCGTACCAGTCCTCGCTACAAACCCAGCCTGCTGCACTCTGGTGCAAACCCAGCTTACTGCACTCCAGTGCAAACCCAGCTTGCTGCACTCGGTGCAAACGCAGCTTGCTGCACTCCGGTGCGAACTCTGCCTGCTGCACTCCGGTGCAAACTCTGCCTGCTGCACTCTGGTGCAAACCCAGCCTGGTGCAGTATGGTGCAATCCTGCTGCACTCTGGTGCAACCCAGCCTACCTGTGCTACTGGGTCCAGCTGCTGTGCGTTCGTTGGTCTGTTTTGGAGTAGCACCTGGGCCACCTCCCACGGCCCTCGTAAAGCTGTCGTGCGTCCAGAGTCAAATTGGGCGAGGCCCCTAGTTACGCCCCTCCAGGCACTCCTAAGTCTGCGGCACAGTGGTTCTACAAACTACGTACGTGACAGCAGGATATAAACATCAAAGCAAGAGAATGGGTGCTGAACAGAGAATCATACTTTTTACCTCAAAATTCATTATCAATGTACATGAAAATGGATTTATTAAAGTAGACAACTCTTTAAAGTATCTGATCTGAAGGTTCTCCAGAAAACCATATTTCTTGAAGATCCTGATCTCGATCTATTTATCTATGAGCGAATAGTTTTTAAGGGCTGTCATTCACCAAGCTGGGGGCATTGATGCTAGTCAGTCCAAATTGTCAACAATTTCCAGTAAAGTAACTAAAATTAAAAACACAAAGTCAGAAACAAGTTGAGGTGATATGAAATTGCCTACATTTACATTGTTGTTCCTCCAATAAGCTTCTAATATGGCAATATATTTCTCTCATAATTAGGCAAGAGAAATGTATTAGTGGAGTATTTTTAGTCTACAGTGTTTTATATGGTTCAGATAAGATTCTGTAATATGAAAATGTATTGACAAGTCAACAGTAATATGAAATTTTGCAGTTTAGTTTAGCTTTGGCTTTGCCAGAAAAAGATCAGAGTTTTGGAATAGCCCAGCCATAGCCTCAGGGGCGTACATAGAAGTCATGGGGCCCCATAGCAGAAGCTCTAATTGGGCCCCCCGACCTCAAAAAATAAATAAATATTTGTCTGTGTCACAGAAGAGCAGATCTTATAACTTTCCAGCCTTTAAATAGAAATTTTCCGGCTTCTGAAGTCTTAGATTTCTCTTTCATCGCCCCATAAAGTATGATGCCAACAAAAGTGCCCACCAAACAGTATGATACCCCTATGGTGCATTCCTCCACATGCACAGTATAATGACCCTATTGTACCCCACTTCAACTCCCACGGCAAAGTATGGTGACCCTAACGCAGTATAATCCCCCAACTGTGAACCCCACAGAGCCCACCATACACTCTCATGGCCCCCACACAGCCCTCCAAACAGTATAAAGGCCCCCACAGAGCCCTTCAAACAGTATAATGGACCCCACACAAACCTTCACACTGTATAATTGCTTTCATACAGTATAATGGCCCCCCACATAGCCCTCAAATATTATAATGGCCCAACATAGCCTTCCATATAGTATAATACACCACCGTTAATCTTCCATATAGTATAATACGCCCCCATAAACCTCCATATAGTATAATTCTCCCCCCATAATCTTCCATATAGTATAATGTGCCCCCATAATCCTCCATATAGTATAATGCGCCCCCCATAATCCTCCATATAGTATAATGAACTTCCCATGGTCCTCCATAGAATATAATGCACTCCCCATAGTCCTCCATACAGTATATTACACACCCCATAGGGTAAAGTGCAGCCCCCATAGAGTATAGTGCACGCAACAGTCCTGCGGTATTATGGGCACCACGTACTCACTGATTTTAAAATACCGTATATTTTAAATAAACTGACCCGAATATAAGCCGAGGCCCCTAATTTTACCACATAAAAATGGGAAAACCTATCGACTTGAGTATAAGCCGAGGGTGGGAAATGCAGCAGCAGCTAAATTTCCCATCCTGGTATGTGTGGCCCCCTGAATCCCACAATCCCTGGTATCTGTGGCCCCCACAATCCCTGGTATGTGTAGCCTTCTCAATCCCCCAATCCCTGGTATGTGTGGCCCCCTCAATTCCACAATCCCTGGTATGTGTAGCCTCCTCAATCCCTCAATCCTGGTATGTGTGGCCTCCTCAATTCCCCAATCCTGGTATGTGTGGCCTCCTCAATCCCCCAATCCTGGTGTGGCCTCCTCAATCCCCAAATCCTGGTATGTGTGGCCTCCTTAATCCCCAAATCCTGGTATGTGTGGCCTCCTTAATCCCCAAATCCTGGTATGTGTGGCCCCCTCAATCCCCCAATCCTGATATGTGTGGCTTCCTCAATCCCCCAATCCTGGTGTGTGTGGCCTCCTCAACCCCTCAATCCTGGTATGTGTGGCCTCCTCAACCCCGGTATGTGTGGCCTCCTCAACCCCTCAATCCTGGTATGTGTGGCCTCCTCAATCCCCCAATCCTGGTAAGTGTGGCCTCCTCAATCCCCAAATCCTGGTATGTGTGGCCTCCTCAATCGTCAAATCCTGGTATGTGTGGCCTCCTCAATCCCCCAATCCTGGTAAGTGTGGGCTCCTCAATCCCCCAATCCCTGGTAAGTGTGGCCTCCTCAATCCCCCAATCCTGGTAAGTGTGGCCTCTTCAATCCCCTAATCCCTGGTAAGTGTGGCCTCCTTAATTCCCCAATCCTGGTAAGTGTGGCCATCTCAATCCCCCAATCCTGGTATGTGTGGCCTCCTCAATCCCCCAATCCTGGTATGTGTTGCCTCCTCAATCCCCAATCCTGGTGTGGCCTCCTCAATTCCCAAATCCTGGTATGTGTGGCTTCCTCAATCCCCAAATCCTGGTATGTGTGGCCTCCTCCATCCCCAAATCCTGGTATGTGTGGCCTCCTCAATCCCCCAATCCTGGTATGTGTGGCTACCTCAATCCCCCAATCCTGGTGTGTGTGGCCTCCTCAACCCCTCAATCCTGGTATGTGTGGCCTCCTCCACCCCGGTATGTGTGGCCTCCTCATCCCCTCAATCCTGGTATGTGTGGCCTCCTCAATCCCCCAATCCTGGTAAGTGTGGCCTCCTCAATCCCCCAATCCCTGGTATGTGTGGCCTCCTCAATCCCCCAATCCTGGTAAGAGTGGCCTCCTCAATCCCCTAATCCCTGGTAAGTGTGGCCTCCTTAATCCCCCAATCCTGGTAAGTGTGGCCTTCTCAATCCCCCAATCCTGGTATGTGTGGCCGTCTCAATCACCCAATCCTGGTATGTGTGGCCTTCTCAATCCCCCAATCCTAGTATGTGTGGCCTTCTCAATCACCCAATCCTGGTATGTGTGGCCTCCTCAATCCCCCAATCCTGGTATGTGTGGCCTCCTCAATCCCCCAATCCTGGTAAGTGTGGCCTCCTAAATCCCCCAATTCGGTTAAGTGTGGCCTCCTCAATCCCCCAATCCTGGTAAGTGTGGCCTCCTCAATCCTCAAATCCTGGTATGTGTGGCCTCCTCAATCCCCAAATCCTGGTATGTGTGGCCTCCTCAATCCCCCCATTCCTGGTATGTGCGGCCTCCTCAATCCAAGTATTTTGGTATGTGTGGCCCCCTCATCCCCCAATCACTGCACACAAAACAATAAACACTTATACTCGCCTTCCTTCCTCACCTCTGCTCCAGCGCTGAGTCCTGTCTGCAGCAGCCCATGTCGGCATCTGAGCTGCGCGCGCTCTCAGAAGCCGAGGTGAGCTGCTGCTGCTGGTGCCAGCACATTCACTCCTCTCCACGCCGAGACTATGGGCGTGAAGAAGCGTGAATATGCTTTCTCTTTAGCAGCGGGCACTGACAGGAGCCACGGCTCAGCGCTCCTCCGTGCCCACTGCTGAAGAGAATGAATATTCCCTCTTCTCCATGCCCATGGGAGTGGAGAAAAGGGAATATTCCTGTCCCTTTAGCAGCGGGCACACGTAGTAGCTGCGGCAGGTGCTACTGCGTGTGTCCCGCTCCTCCACTGCCGCAACCCGCTCCTCTGCCGCCGCAACCTCCTACTCACCGCTCCGGCCATGGGCCCCATAGCAGTGGCGTGGTCTGCCGCCATTGACGGTACGCCACTGCATAGCCCATACCTGAATCCAATTGATATCTGTGGGTTGAGCTGAAGAGGGCTGTATACGTGAGATGCCCTCAAAATCTGACAGATTTTGAGCACTACTGCAAGAAAGAGTGGGTAATGTGTGCCAATTATAAATGTATTATGCTGATAGACTTCTAAAATGAATGAATACTGTCAGAGATTTAAAGGGCACTTAAATAATTAATTTATGAGTGTACATACTGTATTTATGCAACCACATTATAATAATAATAATAATATTTGTTTATTTATATAGCATCAACATATTCCGCAGCACTTTACAATTAAGCTGGGACATATACAGACAATAAATTCAATACAAGGTAAGACAGTTTAAACCGTTACATTAGGAGTGAGGGTCCTGCTCGCAAGCTTACAATCTACAAGGAAATGGGGGGACACAATAGGTGAAAAGTGCTTGTTATTTCAGGTCTACCAATTATAATAAATAGGGATTTTCATATAAGGCTGCATCAGCCCGTATGTTTAAGTGCAATAATCAAGTATCAAGTGCAGTGCAGTTACTGGAGGGTGTGGAGACAGATGAATAGTAGGGAACAGATTCTGAATAATATTTAGAAGGAGGGAACAGGGGAAAGTTAGTTTACTGAGTTGAGGTGGTAAGCTTGTTTAAAGAGATAGGTTTTTAAAGCATGCTTGAAGAGGTGGTGGCTAGGCATCAGTCGGATTGTCTGGGGTAGAGCATTCCAGAAAACTGGCGCAGCACGAGGGAAGTCTTGGAGACAGAGGTGCGCGGTTCAGATTATGGGAGATGTTGGTCTTAGGTCATTTGTAGAATGGAGGGCATGTGTAGGGCGATAGACAGAGATGAGAGAGGAGATATAAGGTGGTGCAGAACTGTGGAGAGCTTTGTGGGTGAGAGCGATGAGTTTATATTGGACCCTGTAGCGAATGGGTAACCAGTGTAATGACTGGCACAAGATGGATGCATCTGTGAAATGGCTGGACGGAAATACGACCCTGGCTGCCGCATTCAGGATGGATTGAATAGGAGGAAGTTTGGTAAGAGGGAGATCGATCAGAAGAGAGTTGCAGTAGTCCAGACGAGAGTGAATAAGAGTGACAGTATGCGTTTTAGCAGTTTCAAAGGTGAGAAAAGGTTGGATTCTGGAGTTGTTTTCTAACCCCTTAAGCTCTAACCCTGGGATTTTCCGTTTTTGCATTTTCGTTTTTTGCTCCCCTTGTTCCCAGAGCCATAGCGTTTTTATTTTTTGGTCAATATGGCCACGTGAGGGCTTATTTTTTGCAGGACGAGTTGTACTTTTAAATACCATTACTAGTTTTACCATATCATGTACTGGAAAATGGGAAAAAAATTCCAAGTGCGGTGAAATTGCAAAAAAAGTGCAATACAACAGAATGCTAAAACTGACCTGCCATTCTTATTCTCCAGGTCATTACGAGTTCGTAGATGCCAAACATGTATAGGTTCTTTTTTATTTAAGTGGTGAAAAAAAAATCCAAAGTTTGGTAAAAAAAAAATTAAAAAAATGGCGCCATTTTCCGAGACCCATAATGTCTCCATTTTTCGGGAGCTGGGGCCTGGTGAGGGCTTATTTTTTGCGCACCGAGCTGACGTTTTTATTAATACCATTTTTAGGTAGATCCGATGTTTTGATCGCCCGTTATTGCATTTTATTGCAATGTTGCGGCGACCAAAAAAATGTAATTCTGGCGTTTAGAATTTTTTTCTCATTACGCCGTTTACGGATCGGATTAATTCTTTTTTTATATTGATAGATCGGGCGTTTCTGAACACGGCGATACCAAATATGTGCATTTAGGGTTTATTTTTTATTATTTTATTTTGAATGGGGCAAAAGGGGAGTAATTGAAACTTTTATATATTTTTTATATTTTTAAAAACATTTTTTTTTAACTTTTTGCTTGCTTCTATAGTCTCCATAGGAGACTAGATGCATCAACTGTCCGATCGCCTCTGCTACATACAGGGGACCAGTAGATCCCCTGTATGCAGCAGAAATGCTCCTGTACTATGAGCGCCGTCCACTAGGTGGCGCTCATAGTAATCTTTACATGATAACCACTGGGGTCTGCTGCAGACCCAGGGTTGTCATGATCACCCATCGGTGACCCGCGATCACGTGACGGGGTCACCGATGGGCCGGGCTAAGGCCACGCTTCCAGCGCGGCGATGTTAAATGCCGCTGTCTGAGATTGACATTGGCATTTAACATGCTAACAGCCGCGGGTGGATCGCGATTCCACCTGCGGCTGTTGCGGGCACATGTCAGCTGTAATAATCAGCTGACATGTGCCCGGTTCAGTGTGGGCTCATCGCCGGAGCCCTCACTGAACCGGGGGTGATGGCCTGGGGCGTACTAATATGCACTGGGCCGGTAAGGGGTTAAGATGCAGGTGACAAGAGCGGGTGAGTGATCGGATATGGGGAGTAATAGAAAGTTTAGTGTTGAATATGACCCCAAGGCAGCAGGCATGCTACTTGGGAGTTATGGTTGAACCCTCCAAGGTAATTTCAATATTAGGTAGAGTTGGGTTAGTAGAGGGAGAAAACAAAAGAAGTTCAGTTTTGGAGAAATTCAGCTTAAGACAGAGGGAGGACACGATGTTAGAGACAGCAGACAGACAATCTTTGGTATTTTGTATTAGGGTAGGGGTGATGTCAGGGGAAGAAGTGTATAATTAGGTGTCGTCAGCATAGAGATGATACTGGAGCCCAAATCTGCTGATTATTTGTCCAATAGGGGCAGTGTATAAAGAGAAGTGGAGGGGGCCTAGGACTGAGCCCTGCGGAACCCTGATAGTAAGGGGACAAGGAGAGGAGTAGGAACTGGCAAAGGATACAATGAAGGAGCAGTCAGAGAAGTAGGAGGAGAACCAGGAGAGAACAGTGCCCTTGAGGCCTATAGAGCGGATCATAGTGAGGAGGAGCTGGTGATCCACAGTGTCAAATGCGCAGAAAGATTCAGGAGAAGCAGGGAACAATGACCTTTGGATCATTGCTCCCTGCTAGTAGATCATTAGAGACTTTAGTGAGGGCAGTTTCAGTGAAGTGTAAAGAGCGGAAACCAGATTGTAGAGGTATTAAGGAGAGAGCTATCTTAGAGATAGCAGATTAGACGGGAGTGGACTAAGTATTCCAGGAGTTTAGAGATGAAAGGAAGATTCGAGACCGGTCTGTAGTTAGCAGTGGCTTTTTAAGTAAAGGGGTTATGTTGGCATGTTTAAATCAGGAGGGAAAGATACCTGAAGAAAGAGAGATGTTAAATATTTTAGTCAGGTGAGTGGTGACCACCGGTGAGAGAGACTGCAGGAGATGTGAGGGAATGGGGTCACTGTTGCAGGTTGTAGGCCGAGAAAAAGCGAGGAGCTGGGTAACTTCTTCTGTGACAGGCTCAAAGAAGGTAAGTGAGCTTGAAGTGCGGCAGGGAAGGGGATCTAGGCACTGAGGAGATTGGGCTGAGATGTCCTAGTGGATGTGGTTGATTTTTTCTAGGAAATAAGTTGCCAAATCCTCACTGCTGAGGTTGGTGATGGGGGCCTGTGCTTTAGGGCTCAGGAGGGAGTTTAAGGTTTCAAAAAGTCGTTTTTGATTGTTGGATAGTGAAGTGATAAGGGTGGTGAAGTAGGATTGTTTGGCCAGATGAATGGCAGAGTTATAGGTTTTGAGCATGAATTTATAGTGGATGAAGTCTTCTGCTAAAAGTGATTTTCTGCACTGATGCTCAGCACACCTTGAGTAACGCTGAAGAAAACATGTTTGCATCTTGTGCCAGGGCTGCCGTTGTTTGTGTCGGGTCTTTCTGTGTGTAGAAGGTGCTGCTTCATCTAGGGCACTCTTCAGTGTATTATTGTAGTGTGACAATACTAAGTCTGGACAAAAAGAGGGAGGAGATGGGAGCTAAAGATGGGTGTAGATTGTCCCTAAGCTGCTGTGTATTAATGGTACATATATTCCTATAAGTGTGGTAAGTGGGGGTGTCCCGGGTGAGGAGACAGTTCTTGACAGAGAAGGAAAGAAGGTTGTGGTCCGAGAGCGGGAGAGGGGAGTTAGTAAAGTCATGCAGCTAGCAGAGACGGGAGAAGACCAGGTCCAGAGTATTCCCGTCTTCATGCGTATGACAGTGAGTAGACTGTGAGAGGCTGAATGAGGAGGCTAGAGAGAGTAGATGAGAGGCAGATTGGGAGAGAGGATCATCTATGGGGATGTTAAAGTCTCCCATGATGAAGGTGGTGATGTCACAGGATAGAAAGTGAGGAAGCCAGGTGGCAAAGTGATCCAGGAACTGACGGGAGGAGCCTGGGGAGCAATACACAAACACCACTTGCAGGGAGAAGGGTTTGAAGAGTCTGACGGTGTGGACTTCAAAGGAAGGAAACATAAGTGAAGGAACAGGGGGGTGACCTGGAAAGCACATTGTGAAGAAAGGAGCAAGCCAACACCTCCACCCTCTATGTTCTCAGGTCTGGCGGTATGTGAAAATTTCAGCCCAACGAACAAGACAGCAGCAGCGGTTTCTTATTTTTATTTTGTCATTGGAAAAGTTTGCAGTTTGTTTTTCAATAGAATTGCGCAGATTATAGGTGACAGTTCTGAAATGATTCTTCTTGGTATGATTTGTTTTAGGACAATAATTGGAAATTTAAAAAAAGGTGTAAAATATAGGCAGCACACTTTTAAAAAATATAATTTGGTCAGGCAAATCACTGCATGGCTAAGGAATACTTTCTGAAATCATTGTCTGTAAATACAGTTTACCATGCAATCCACAAATGCAAGTTAAAGCACTTTCACTAGTGATTAGCGAGCACTAAAATGCTCGAGTACTCGTTGTTCAAGTCAAACAAATTTGAGTGCTCGAGTGCTTGGACCGAGTAATGAGCCCAATGTAAGACTATGGGAAACTCGAGCATTTTTCCGGCAGCTCCCCCTGGCGGTCTGCAGAGGTTCTAAAAATTGGCCATATCGATGGGAACAGTGCTCAAATGACATGGGAACAGCATGGGGAAGACCCCTGGGAGCATTTCTGACTCCCAGGTCACTACTGTCAACAACGTTGTCAGAGGTATTATGCCACTTTTTTGGATTCACAATAAAACATACAAAAACGAAACCAAAATGGATTTTCCTGGGAAATATGTTTAAGAACATCCTTTCCAGAGTAATGACTTGTATATAAGGCAAAATAAATAACCAAAAACAAAAATGCTCCTCCACACCTTGGGCTATGTTCAAAAGTAGGGTTTTTGATGGGTTTTTGAACTTTTGCATTCCTTTCAACCAAGACAAATGCATTCATTGGGAAATGTCATTTTAACATTTTACTACCTTATCTGGCCATGTGGTGTGTGACACATCATCAGACACATCCTGCTTAATTTATGAAGGGAGGACTTTGAAAATTACAAAGACTATTTTTATAGGGCCGTCAGGTAGCCCTTACTATTCTTAAAGGGCCAGCGGTCGGCTATGCTTTGTTGTTTCCATTATTAACGAGTGGGTCTCCTATACTGTTATTGCGTATGCAGTGACTGCAATGGCTGCCAAAAATTTGGAGGCACTCCAATGCCCCTTGCAAGAGACGTAGAGGTCGGAGGGCCTCCTGAAAACAATGTTCCCATTATTAGGAAGTGTGTCTCCCATACTGTTTGCCTATGTAGTGAAGCAAAGGCTGCCAAAAATTTGGAGGAACTCCAATGCCCCTTGAAAGAGACGTAGAGGTCGGAGGGCCTCCTGAAAACAATGTTCCCATTATTAGGAAGTGTGTCTCCCATACTGTTTGTCTATGCAGTGAAGCAACGGCTGCCAAAAATTTGGAGGAACTCCAATACCCCTTGCAAGAGACATAGAGGTCTGAGGGCCTCCTGAAAACAATGTTCCCATTATTAGGAAGTGGTTCTCCCATACTGTTTGCCTATGCAGTGAAGCAACGGCTGCCAAAAATTTGCAGGAACTCCAATACCCCTTGCAAGAGACGTAGAGTTCTGAGGGCCTCTGTTATGCTGGCGTGTCCTTTAATAAAATAAAATAAAACTTAAATGACAAGTCGGGGTCCACCGGACTGCAGAGGAGCTGCAGCAGCTGAGTCCCAGAGGGATGTTCACCTAAGCACAGAGAATGAAATGAACTAGTGAGTTAAGTGCACACCACACAAGTAGTAACTAAAAGGTACAATGCTGGGATTTAGCAAGACTGCAAAAATGATACTAATAAACTTCTGCGCTGCAAGACACCGATGTGCAGAGCAGGAAGGATTTGGCAGCATGAAACGCCTGAGCACTAGATGGCGGCGTATAGAGCTGCAGATAGCTGCAGGCCAGGAAAGGCCTGGAACCTAAGTTCCTAAAGAGGAGGAGGATCTCGGCAGCACCCAACACATGGGTGTAAAAGCAGCAGTGTGACCACACATACAATGGCGGACCCTGGAATGCTGTATCGGTAGCAAGGATGCCTCCGTGGCGTGGACACCAACCGGTGTGCCGACACAATAGAGCGTGCTGCTCACAGCATTCCCCTAGCCCTAATTGATGGCTAGGATGACTTGAGAGCTTTCAGCAGGAACCCTTGACAACGACTCTCACACACTGCATTTACTGCCAGAGACCTCACCCCAGGGTAGAAAGAGATTGACTAGGCACCGGGGCAGAGCCCACAGAGCCCTTAAGTACACTAGAGACAGCCCCAACCCCCCAGGACAACCAACCATGCTGTACCAAACAGCAGGGGGCATGGCTTAGTGGCACATGACCGCAAGGGGCATGGCTTAGAGGCACATGACTGCAAGGGGGCATGGATTAGCGGCACATGAGCAGAAATGCAGAAACCACACTTAGAATCCCTAGAACTGAACCTAAATGCTGACAATTACTGACCAGCAGGAAAGCGCCTGGCCGGACGCCGCGAGAAAGCCCTTCTCCTGCGTACCGGCCTAACATTACCCCCCTCTCTAGGGCCCTCCCCGGAATTAAGGATACGCTCAAAACCGGCAATAAGATCCGGAGAGTTGATATTGTCTGCCGACTCCCAAGTTCTATTCTCCGGACCATAATCCCGCCAGTCCACTAAATAAAACTTCTTGCCCCTAACCACCTTAGAAGCAATGATTTCATTTACCTCAAAGTCATCCTGTGCAGATTCTGATTCAGCCGGAAAGGAACCAGAGAATTCATTGAAAGTAACCTGCTTGAGTAAAGAAACATGGAAGGTGTTAAAAATTCGCCAAGCGGCCGGCAATTTCAGCCGATAAGCCGCATCATTCACTTTGGCCAAGATTTTAAATGGCCCCAAATACCGGTGAGGACATTTAGTAGAAACCACCCGGAGGGCGAATGTTGCGTGCGGAACGCCACACCAAGTCTCCAGGATCATAACTTGGAGCAGGACGCCGATGCCTATCGGACGTGACCCTCATACGCTCCTTAGAAGCACGCAAAGACTCTTGAGTCTGATCCCAGATATCCCTGCCTCTTGGGGGTTCCGAACCCGGTAGTAAATTTATGGTGCAACCATATGCCTGGTGAAGTGATAGAGTCTCTGAAGCTTTTTTGGAGAAAACATCTGCATACTCCACGTATTGAATGGGTAACGCTGACAGCCCCAGAGGTAACTCAGAAGGAGAAACCGGAAGCAACGGACGAATACAATTCCCCTGGCAGGAAGAGCTCCACTGGATAACCTGACCAGTCTACCAGTCCAGATGGGGGGAATGCCTCCGGAGCCAGGGCAGGCCCAAAAGTACCGAATCCACCCCCTCCTCCATCACTAGGAAAGAAATAGATTCGTAATGGATAGCTCCTATCTGGAGCTGTATAGCCTCAGTATGATGGGTAACCTCCTTAGGCAGAAAAAACCCATTAACTACTCGGATTTTAACAGGATTAGGAAGTAAAATTAATGGAACTGAGTGGCTCTGAGCGAAAGACATGGACATAAAGTTTGCCTCTGCTCCCGAGTCCACACAAGCTCCTATCTCCACAGTCTTCTGATCAAGAATGACTGAGGAAGGCAACAGAATTTTGAAGGAAACAAATTCATTTTCTAGTGACTCGCCACCAACAGACACTAGAACTTCCCGTTTAACAGGCGGAGAGTGACTGGCGCATCGCCCAGACCCCCGAGGGGTGTGGGACGATAGACCGGATTTTATTGACTGTTTGGGAAGACAAAGACCCTTCGTGCGTGACACCTTCATGGGCACAGAGGGGTCGAAATTGCCCGAAACCTCTCTCAGATGCTCTGAGAAGGTTGGAGCAGAACTCTCCCGTAGCTTCTCAGCAGTCACCTCCAGTCGTCTCTCGGCAAACCAAAGGTCAATTCTGGTAGCGAGATTAATCAATGCCTCAATCATTACTGGCACCTCTCAGGTAGCCAGCGCATCTTTTACAAGGGAGGCCAGACCTCTCCAGAAAATGGGAATTAGAGCTTTGTCGGGCCAATCCAACTCAGCTACTAGGGTGCGGAAACGCACCCCATAGTCGCTTACGGACGACATAGCCTGACTAATAGTGAGAAGACACATGGCAGTGTCATTGGTGACCTCAGGACCCAAAAAGACCTGTTTGAGGGCTGTTGCGAAACCGGCTACAGTCAACACAACTGCATCCGACCGTTTCCAGAGTGTAGTAGCCCACTCCAGCACCCGCTCGGAGAGCAAGGAAAATATAAATCTCACCCTAGACCTATCAGTGGGGTCCACCTGCGGTTGTAACTCGAAGTGCACCATACATTGATTGAGAAACCCCCGACAGATCCGAGCGCTCCTAGAAAACTTACTTGGAAGCACTAGGCGAGGAGTTGAGACAGGGGAGGGTATTAAGGCGGCTACCGTCTGGCCCACAGCCTGAGCGGTCAGAGTTGGAATGTCGAGAGTCGGCGGACAGAGACTCCAGCTGCTGGATATGGTGTTGCATCGAGGATGAGCCATTCTGACTCTGTGCAGTAGCCGTCATACTCAGCCAGACCCTGGCCTAGTCTAATGTTATGCTGGCGTGTCTTTTAATAAAATAAAATAAAACTTAAAGGACATGTCTGGGTCCACCGGACAGCAGAGGAGCTGCAGCAGCTGAGTCCCAGAGGGATGTTCAGCTAAGCACAGAGAAAGAAATGAACTAGTGTGTTAAGTGCACGCACAAGTAGTAACTATCAAGGTGCAATGCTGGGAGTTAGCCACACTCCAAAAACGAAACTAATAATCTTCTGCACTGCAAGACACCGCTGTGCAGAGCAGGAAGGATTTGGCAGCATGAAACGCCTGAGCACTAGATAGCGGCATATAGAGCTGCAGATACCTGCAGGCCAGGAAAGGCCTGGAACCTAAGTTGCTAAAGAGGAGGAGGATCTCGGCAGCACCCAACACATGGGTGTAAAAGCGGCAGTGTGACCACACATACAATGGAGGACCCTGGATTGCTGGATCGGTAGCAAGGACGCCTCCGTGGCGTGGACACCAACCGGTGAACCGACACGGTAGAGTGTGCTGCTCACAGCATTCCCCTAGCCCTAATTGATGGCTAGGATGACTTGAGAGCTTTCAGAAGGAGCCCTTTACAATGACTCTCACACACTGCATTTACTGCCAGAGACCTCACCCCAGAAAAGAAAGAGATAGATTAGGCACTGGGGCGGAGCCCACGAAGCCCTTAAGTACACTAGAGACTGCCCCAACCCCCCAGGACAACTAACCACACTGAACCAAACAGCAGGGGCGTGGCTTAGCGGCACATGATCGCAAGGGGACGTGGCTTTGCGGCACATGACCACAAGGGGCATGGCTTAGCGGTACATGACCGCAAGGGGCGTGGCTTAGCGGCACATGAGCAGAAAGGCAGAAACCACACTTAGAATCGCTAGAACTGAACCTAAATGCTGACAATTACTGACCAGCAGGAAAGGGCCTGGCCGGATGCCGTGAGAAAGCCCTTCTCCTGCGTACCGGCCTAACAGCCTCCTGCAAAAAATGTTCCCATTATGAGAAAGTGTGTCTCCCATTCTGTTTGCCTATGCAGTGAAGCAACGGCTGGAAAAGAATTGGAGGAACACCAATGCTCCTTGCAAGAGACTTAGAGGTTGGAGGGCCTCCTGCAAAAAATGCTCCCATTATTAGGAAGTGTGTCTTCCATACTGTTTGCCTATGCAGTGAAGCAGCAGCTGGCAAAAATTTGCAGGAACTCCAATGCCCCTTGCAAGAGACGTAGATATGTTGATTTGGTACATATGGTGGTGATATGGTGGTGGAGGATGAGGATGCAGAGAAGGAGGAGGACAAGAGCAAATTGACAAAATCAGAAAGCGTACACCCATGTCTGGGTGTGAAAACAGAGGTGCATGGGAATAGAGTTATACGTCCCCTAAAAAAGACTCTGGATTTGAGTTTATGTTACGCTGCTATCATTCGGTGGTGTTGAGAAGTCTGGCCCAATCCAGCCCTTGTTCATTTTTATAAGGGTCAGCCTGTCAGCATTTTCAGTTGACAGGCGGATGTGTCTATCGGTTATAATTCCACCAACGGCACTAAAAACCCGCTCTGACAAAACGCTAGCGGCAGGGCAGGTCAGGACTAGTGTTGAGCCACCCCCGTAGTGTTCGAGTTCGGTTCGGTTCGTCGAACACCCGTGTGTTCGCCGAACTGTTCGTCGAACTGTTCGTCGAACACCTTCGAACACCGTTAAAACCAATGGCAGGCAAACAAAAACACATAGAAACACATAGAAAACACCTTCAAAGGTGTCCAAAAGCTGACAAACTGCTCAGAAGACATAACTAACACATGGAAAAGTGACAAGTACATATAGTCATGCGAAAATAAAAGAGGTGGAGGAGTAAAAGGAGGGGGAGACACAGATATAGGCATGTCATGCCCTTCTAAAATCCAAAAAGTGAGAAGCCGACACGGCCAGTCCGCTCCTGCCCGTGCCACCTCCGTGTCGCCGGGTTTGTGCCAGAGCCGCGGTGAACCCTGACGGCCAGCCCCCCTCTCCCAATACTGGTGCCTGTCCGCTGGTGGGTCGAGCGAGCCCCCCTGTGGTGGAGGCAGCTCTAAGCTTTTTAATTTAAATTGTCTCTCTAATTTGAATGAATACACTTGAAATCCATTTACAAGGATCTATTGGAGGGCAAGTCTCATGCCAGCAGCCGCGGTAATTCCAGCTCCAGTAGCGTCCACTAAAGCTGCTGCAGTTAAAAAGCTTTTATAAGGATCGAGCTCGGCTGTCCACCGCAAGGCATCCTACTGCCAGTCCCAGCCCCTATGCCTTGGGGTGCCTCCTGATGCTCTTCACTAAGTATCCCATGGTCCCGAAGCATTTCCTTTGAAAAAATTAAGTGTCTAAACTACAGGTGGTGCAGCTTGCTTAACAGCCGGGATAATCCGCTCACTAGCAGACACTGCTACTAGGCACAAAGTATTTCCTGGGCTAGATGCAGTTAAAAATTTGTAATTAGATACTCTCGTTGGATGCTGAGAAAGCATTCCATAGAGTCTCCTGGCACGCCATATATGATTCTCTTAAAAAGCTTGGGGTAGGGGTCTAGGGGACCCTTTTATAGCCAAAATCACGGCCCTGTATCGCAATACGTCACCTAGGCTGAAGATAAATGGAACTGTAGCACCCTGAGGGCTCGGTTGCTACAGACGTATTGCACCTCACCCAGAGGTGTGATATCTCACTCTCAGGTAAGGATGGAGTGTGGATCAGGACCCGACACCTGCATGCATTACACCACATTGCCGTGGGGCAGGGCGACCAATATGCCCCTGAGATGGGCACGACAGTCCCTGTCCCTGGCTGGAGTGGGGGGAGGGAACACTGAGGAAGGGGAACCCTGCAGTGCAGGAGCAGGGAGGAAGCAGTTCCTGGGTGCATTGAGAAGGGAGTATAAAAGGTGGGCACCATCTTAGTTCAGTGCAGAGAAGTCTGAGCAGAAGTGGCAGGGAGCAGGGGCTCTGCATGAGCTCTGCTCCGGAGGCGGGCCTAGTAACAGAGGCCCAGGCCTGGAACAGGGAGAAGGAAGGAAGAGGAGCGGAGAAGGCTCCAGGAACGAGGAATTAAGGGATCCCAGGGGTGCGGACGGGCGAGTCGCCACCGCACGCCCGAATCCACCTGCGTGGAGGGGTCAAGCCAAAGGGGGAGACCGGTCCCCGAACTAGTGGAGGCAGGAAACGACCCTCAGCTAGAAACCGGAGGCTCTGACATTTTATGTGGCGCAGCCCCTCGCTACACCCGCTAGGAAGGCACCACATAGGGTCAGGGAAACTGGCGCCAAGTTTACCAAGAGGAGGCCCGAGGCAGCCGGACAGAAGTGTTGGTAAGAAAGGCCAGACAAAGGACACACAAAGGGGGTCCCGTGAAGTGCTCCAAAGTTATCTGGGAGTTGTCTGAGCCCCTCACCTGGTGAGCACAGTACGACGTGGGCAGCCGTTACCTGCAGACGTGGTCTGGATAATAAGAACTGTGAGTAAAGGCCCTGGACTGCATCACTGACTCCGTGTCGTTACTGCTGCTGCCCTGCACCATCACCCCCATCCTCCGCATACACTGCCCTGAGGCTATACTCCTCCCGTGGGGAGTTATGCTACGCTCTGCTGCACCCACAACACCAGCCTCAGCGGTCTGCCCTGTAGCAGCGGTTCACTCTGACCGCAATCCACGGGTGGCGTAGTCGGACATTTAAACATCAAAACCACATAAATAGTTCCGCCACTGGTTTGACCGCCCTGAGCCACGGAACCGGGTCGCCGCCACGAAGACTACAACCACCAGCATCCACCAAAAAGGGTCCGGCTCCGGGTGTCCCAAGGCCCAGGGGGTGCTCTCTATTTGCTGATGATGTCCTAGTATATATCACTCAATCACATATATCCATCCCTGCTGTTATGGCTGAAATAGATCACTTTGTTACATGGTCAAATTTTAAAATCAATGCAGCGAAGTCTGAGGCCCTCGATGTCTCCCTCCCCAAATCCATATAGGATTCCATCCAGTCCAACTTTCCCTTTGCCTGTCCCTCACAGGGTATCAAATACTTAGGAATAGAGATGAGCGGTGTTCGACTAGAACTGTTCGCCAATCTCAAATTCGAGCTGTTTTGGGCGGTGTTCGAGTTGTTCGACGAACCCGAACGATTTGCAAAAAATTCGGCTGTTCGAGGTTATGTTCGATAACTGTTCGTGCACCAAAAGCGTGTCCTGCATGTCTGGCGCTATTTAGAGCACCAATCATGCAGGGATTGTCTGCCACTCACTGTAATGCCACAGCCATGGTGGTTGTGGCATTACAGTGATTGCCCAAATCGATGGGAACAGTGCCAACAGTGAAACATGAAAAGCCGGCAATTCAGCAGCGGCATACACCTGTACCCGACAATTTAGAACCGAAAGAATAGAGCTTCACACATAGATTAGATAGATATAAACATGTCAGCCACATATATACGAAGTACAGTGAAAGTGCTGCTTACTGTACTTGTCATTTAGCGTAAAGGATTTATCAAAAAAAATAATAGTGTTTTCATGCACCGTCTCTTTAAAAAAGCCGGCCGGCAATTCAGCAGCGGTACCCGACAATTTATAACAGACAGAATAGAGCATCATACATAGATTAGATAGATAGAAACATGTCAGCCACATATATACGAAGTACAGTGACAGTGTTGCTTACTGTACTTGTCATTTAACGTAAAGGATTTATCAAAAAAAATAATAGTGTTTTCATGCACCGTCTCTTTAAAAAAGCCGGCCGGCAATTCAGCAGCGGTACCCGACAATTTATAACAGACAGAATAGAGCTTCACACATAGATTAGATAGATAGAAACATGTCAGTCACATATATATGAAGTACAGTGATAGTGTTGGTTACTGTACTTGTCATTTAGTATTAAAATAAAGGATTTATTATTAAAAAAATTGGCGTGGGGTTCCCCTTAATTTTAGGCTCTAGCGGAGGTTAAGCAGACGGCTGGGGCAGATGTTTGAAGCCTGGGAAGGGGGTAATACCCACGGAGCTTCCCAGGCTACTAATATCAGCCCCCAGCTGAATACATAGCCTTTACTAGCTATTAAAATGGGGGACCCCCCAAAAAAAATGACGTGGGGTCCCCCCTAATTTAATAGCTAGCAAAGGCTAGGCAGACAGCTGGGGGCTGATATTAATAGCCCAGGAAGGGAGCCATGAATATTGGCCCCCTCCCAGGCTAGAAACACCAGCCGTCAGCCGCCCCAGAAATGGCGCATTCATAGGATGCGCCAATTCTGGCACTTAGCCTCGCTCTTCCACGCTGCCCTGGTGCGGTGGCAGGGGGTAATAGGGTTGGGGTTGATGTCAGCTTATAATGCCAGCTGACATCAAGCCCAGGTTAGTAATGGAGAGGCGTCTATAAGACACCCCCATTACTAACCCCATAGTCAAAGTTAAAAAAAACACAAACACCCAGAATAAAGTCCTTTAATTGAAATAAAGACACAATCCTTTATTGTTCTAAATTAAACCATACTTACCGTCACGCCCATTCCAGCTGAAGCCAACGATCTCCTGCAATAAAAGAAAAATAATAAAGCAACCTCATCCTTACCTTTCCATGGTTCCCACGACAGCTTCAGCTCTGCTACATCGAGATGACAGGCTGGACCGCAGCAGAACGCTGCCATCCAGCCTCTCATCCCGCAGACACTGAGAAGCGCAGGCTTACTTGCGCTGCTCAGCGTCTCTCTGTGACGACATCCAGATGAGCCGAGTTCATGTCCAATGAACTCGGCTCACCTCATGCACGTCACTGACAGCGTGGGAAAATTCTCACGCTGAAGCGGTGAGTGCAGGAGAATTCTCCCACGCTGTCAGTGACGTGCATAAGGTGAGCTCATGTCCAATGAACTCAGTTCACCTTCTGCACGTCACTGACAGCGTGGGAGAATTCTCCTGCACTCAGCGCTTCAGCGTGAGAATTCTCCCGCTGAAGCGCTGAGTGCAGGAGAATTTTCCCACGCTGTCAGTGACGTGCATAAGGTGAGCTCATGTCCAATGAACTCAGCTCACCTCCTGCACGTCACTGACAGCGTGGGAGAATTCTCCTGCACTCAGCGCTTCAGTGTGAGAATTCTCCCACGCTGAAGCGCTGAGTGCAGGAGAATTTTCCCACGCTGTCAGTGACGTGCATGAGGTGAGCCGAGTTCATTGGACATTAACTCGGCTCATCTGGATGCCCTCACAGAGAGACACTGTGGAGCGCAAGCAAGCCTGCGCTTCTCAGTGTCTGCGGGATGACAGGCAGGATGGCAGCGTTCTGCTGCGGTCCAGCCTGTCATCTCGATGTAGCAGAGCTGAAGCTGTCATGGGAACCATGGAAAGGTAAGGATGATGTTGCTTTATTATTTTTCTTTTATTTCAGGAGATCGTTGGCTTCAGCTGGAATGGGCGTGATGGTAAGTATGGTTTAATTTAGAACAATAAAGAATTGTGTGTTTATTTCAATTAAAGGACTTTTTTCTGGGTGTTGTGTTTTTTTTAAATACTTTACTAGAAATTCATGGTGGTCATGTCTAATATTGGCGTGACCCCATGAATTTCGGGCTTAGGGCCAGCTGATAATGCCAAGCTGGCCCTAACCCCTTTATTACCCAGTGAGCCACCGCATCAGGGCCCTGGATGAGTTGGGTACAGCGCCAGAAGATGGCGCTTCTATGAACGCGCCATTTTCCGGGGTGGCTGCGGACTGCAATTTGCAGCGGGGGTGGCCCAGAAAGCTTGGGCCTCCCTGCGCTGCGGATTCCAGCCCCCAGCTGCCTAGTTGTACCTGGCTGGACACAAAAACAGGGCGAAGCCCCACGTCAATTTTCTTTAAATTATTTCATGAAATAATTAAGAAAAAAAGGCCTTCCCTATATTGTTGTGTCCGGCCAGGTACAAATAGGCAGCTGGTGGTTGGGGGCAGCCCGTTCCTGCCTGCTGTACCTGGCTGGACACAAATATAGTGCGAAGCCCCACGTCAATTTTTTTTAAATTATTTCATGAATTTCCTGAAATAATTTAAAAAAATTGAAGTGGGGCTTCGCACTATATTTGTGTCCAGCCAGGTACAGCAGGCAGGAACGGGCTGCCCCCATCCACCAGCTGCCTATTTGTACCTGGCCGGACACAACAATATAGGGAAGCCCTTTTTTTCTTAATTATTTCATGAATTTCATGAAATAATTAAAAAAAATTGAAGTGGGGCTTCGAACTATATTTGTGTCCAGCCAGGTACAGCAGGCAGGAACGGGCTGCCCCCATCCACCAGCTGCCTATTTGTACCTGGCCGGACACAACAATATAGGGAAGCCCTTTTTTTCTTAATTATTTCATGAATTTCATGAAATAATTAAAAAAAATTGAAGTGGGGCTTCGCACTATATTTGTGTCCAGCCAGGTACAGCAGGCAGGAACGGGCTGCCCCCAACCACCAGCTGCCTATTTGTACCTGGCCGGACACAACAATATAGGGAAGGCCTTTTTTTCTTAATTATTTCATGAATTTCATGAAATAATTAAAAAAAAAGTACGTGGGGCTTCGCCCTATTTTTGTGTCCAGCCAGGTACAACTAGGCAGCTGGGGGCTGGAATCTGCAGCGCAGGGAGGCCCAAGCTTTCTGGGCCCCCCCCCCGCTACAAATTGCAGTCCGCAGCCACCCCGGAAAATGGCGCGTTCATAGAAGCGCCATCTTCTGGCGCTGTACCCAACTCATCCAGGGCCCTGGTGCGGTGGCTCACTGGGTAATAAAGGGGTTAGGGCCAGCTTGGTATTATCAGCTGGCCCCAAGCCCAAAATTCATGGGGTCACGCCAGTATTAGACATGACCGCCATGAATTTCTAGTAAAGTATTTAAAAAAAACACAACACCCAGAATAAAGTCCTTTAATTGAAATAAAGACACAATTCTTTATTGTTCTAAATTAAACCATACTTACCATCACACCCATTCCAGCTGAAGCCAACGATCTCCTGCAATAAAAGAAAAATAATAAACCAACCTCATCCTTACCTTTCCATGGTTCCCACGACAGCTTCAGCTCTGCTACATCGAGATGACTGGCTGGACCGCAGCAGAACGCTGCCATCCAGTCTGTCATCCCGCAGACACTGAGAAGCGCAGGCATGCTTGCGCTCCTCACTGTCTCGCTGTGACGGCATCCAGATGAGCCGAGGTCATGTCCAATGAACTCGGCTCACCTCATGCACGTCACTGACAGCGTGGGAAAATTCTCACGCTGAAGTGCTGAGTGCAGGAGAATACTCCCACGCTGTCAGTGATGTGCATGAGGTGAGCTCATGTCCAATGAACTCAGCTCACCTCCTGCACGTCACTGACAGCGTGGGAAAATTCTCCTGCAATCAGCGCTTCAGCGTGAGAATTTTCCCACGCTGTCAGTGACGTGCATGAGGTGAGCCGAGTTCATTGGACATGAACTCGGCTCATCTGGATGTCGTCACAGAGAGACGCTGAGCAGCGCAAGCAAGCCTGCGCTTCTCAGTGTCTGCGGGATGACAGACTGGATGGCAGCGTTCTGCAGCGGTCCAGCCTGTCATCTCGATGTAGCAGAGCTGAAGCTGTCGTGGGAACCATGGAAAGGTAAGGATGAGGTTGCTTTATTATTTTTCTTTTATTGCAGGAGATCGTTGGCTTCAGCTGGAATGGGCGTGATGGTAAGTATGGTTTAATTTAGAACAATAAAGGATTGTGTCTTTATTTCAATTAAAGGACTTTATTCTGGGTGTTTGTGTTTTTTTTAACTTTGACTATGGGGTTAGTAATGGGGGTGTCTTATAGACGCCTCTCCATTACTAACCTGGGCTTGATGTCAGCTGGCATTATAAGCTGACATCAACCCCAACCCTATTACCCCCTGCCACCGCACCAGGGCAGCGTGGAAGAGCGAGGCTAAGTGCCAGAATTGGCGCATCCTATGAATGCGCCATTTCTGGGGCGGCTGACGGCTGGTGTTTCTAGCCTGGGAGGGGGCCAATATTCATGGCTCCCTTCCTGGGCTATTAATATCAGCCCCCAGCTGTCTGCCTAGCCTTTGCTAGCTATTAAATTAGGGGGGACCCCACGTCATTTTTTTGGGGGGTCCCCCATTTTAATAGCTAGTAAAGGCTATGTATTCAGCTGGGGGCTGATATTAGTAGCCTGGGAAGCTCCGTGGGTATTACCCCCTTCCCAGGCTTCAAACATCTGCCCCAGCTGTCTGCTTAACCTCCGCTAGAGCCTAAAATTAAGGGGAACCCCACGCCAATTTTTTTAATAATAAATCCTTCATTTTAATACTAAATGACAAGTACAGTAACCAACACTATCACTGTACTTCATATATATGTGACTGACATGTTTCTATCTATCTAATCTATGTGTGATGCTCTATCTTTCTGTTCTAAATTGTCGGGTACCGCTGCTGAATTGCCGGCCGGCTTTTTTAAAGAGACAGTGCATGAAAACACTATTATTTTTTTAAATAAATCCTTTACACTAAATGACAAGTACAGTAAGCAACACTATCACTGTACTTATTATATATGTGACTGACATGTTTCTATCTATCTAATCTATGTGTGAAGCTCTATTCTTTCTGTTCTAAATTGTCGGGTACAGATGCTGAATTGCCGGCCGGCTTTTTTAAAGAGACGGTGCATGAAAACACTAATATTTTTTTTAATAAATCCTTTACACTAAATGACAAGTGCAGTAACCAACACTGTCACTGTGCTTCTTATATGTGTGACTGACATGTTTCTATCTATCTAATCTATGTGTGATGCTCTATTCCTTCTTGTCTAAATTGTCGGGTACCGGTGTATGCCGCTGCTGAATTTGCCGGCCGGCTTTTTTGAAGAGAGTGTCTTCTGAGCAGTTTGTCAGCTTTTGGACACCTTTGCAGGTGTTTTCTATGTGTTTCTATGTGTTTTTGTTTGCCTGCTATTGGTTTTAACGGTGTTCGACGGTGTTCTAAGGTGTTCGACGAACAGTTCGACGAACAGTTCCTCGAACATCCCGGTGTTCGACAAACCGAACCGAACCCGAACACTACGGGGGTGGCTCAACACTACTTAGGAATTCCTATTCATAGAGACCTCTCCCATCTATGTTATCTTAATTTTGGGCCCTTTATTGAACAACTCCATACAGACCACGGTTGGCAAGTTAGAACTGTAAGATTCACTACGTGAACCG
This sequence comes from Phyllobates terribilis, assembly GCF_046119375.1. Lineage (NCBI taxonomy): Eukaryota > Metazoa > Chordata > Amphibia > Anura > Dendrobatidae > Phyllobates > Phyllobates terribilis. The sequence goes on along the minus strand of NW_027362762.1, from coordinate 365,106,928 downwards.
CTGGTGTTTTGTGGAAAAGCACATGTACACTGCGTTCCAAATTATTATGCAAAAAGTGTTTAGGAGTGATAAGGGAAGAATTTGTTTGTTTGTCAGTTAAACTCATTGATGGTGATGTGTGTCAGGGCTCTTTATATCACTGTAAGCAATTGCAGACACCTGTGCTAATTAGTTTGGCAGGTGTGTCCAATGAAAGGCAAGACTACTTAAGAAGGCTCTCTCACATTATTAAGCAGCCTACATTTTCTGCCAAAATGGGAAAGAAAAAGGATGTGTCGGCTGCTGAGAAGCAACAAATTGTGGAGTGTTTAGGTCAAGGCATGACTACAATCAACATTGTGCGATGATCAGGATGAAGTGTCTTGGCAATCAAGAAGTATGTAGCTGATTCACAGTACACACGTGTGCGTGCTGATAAGGGCAAATTGAGGACTCTTTCCTACAGGCAATTACGTCAGGTTGAAAGAGCAGCGGCCAAAAAGCCTTGTCATAGCAGCAGACAAGTTTTTGAAGCTGCTTGTGCCTCCAACGTCCCCCGAACAACAAGATGCAGGGTCCTTCAGAGGTTTGCAGCTGTGCATACGCCATCCTGTCGACCTCCTCTATCCACTTCACACAAGCAGAAACGGCTCCAGTGGGCCAAACATTACATGAAGACTGATTTCAAAACAGTTTTGTTCATGGATGAGTGCCGTGCAGCGCTCGATGGTCCAGATGGATGGAGTGGAGGATGGCTGGTTGATGGACACCCCATGCAAACACGGCTACAGCGCCAACAAGGAGGAGGTGGAGTAATGTTTTGGGCTGGAATCATGGGGAGAGAGATTGTCGGCCCCTTTAGGATCCCTGAAGGCGCTAAAGATGAACTCCATAATGTATGTGGATTTTCTCAAACAGCACTTCCTGCCATGGTTCAAGAAGAAGAACCGTGTATTTCACAGCAAGATCATTTTTCTGCATGATAATGCACCATCTCATGCTGCACATAAAACATCTGCATCTCTGGCTGATATGGGCATAAAAGGGGACAAACTTATGGTGTGACCCCCATGCTCCCCTGACCTCTACCCCATTCAGAACCTTTGGAGCATCATTAAAAGGAGTGTCTATGATGGCAGGAGGCAGGTCACATCTAAGCAACAGCTCTTGGAGGGTATTCTGTCCTCATGCAAAACAATTGAAGCAGAAACCATCCAAAACCTGACAAATTCAACGGACGAGAGAGTTCAGAAGCTCCTTTCGAACAAGGGGTCCTATGTGAAAATGTAACATCACCTAGAATAAAGTTTTGAGTTGAAAACTGTTTGATTTCAGTTTCTAACAACCTGCTAATGCTTATAATTTCAAAAATGACCATTTTTTTGGTCTTTATTAAAATGAAAAGGTTGATCGAAAAGTTTGGGGGATCTAAGAGTGTGGCAACCCAGTAGTCATGATTACTTCGAATTCTGACAATATGAGGGTCATGCTGCAGGTAGTGCAGCAAGAAGGCACTTATGTGTCTTGCGCATCTCGGAGCCCCAAAATTATTTTCCGGGCTAGATGCAGCTAAAAATTATTTTTAATTTTAAATCTGGTGAAGCTTTAGTATAGATGGCCTAATAGGATCAGTGCTGCACACTGCTACAAAGCCCAAATTAATTTCCAGTCAAGATACAGATAAACATGATTAGTAATTTGAAAGCTTAAAACGGTTGGTAGGGTGATTTTAACCAATCATCAAGCTTTTACTCTCCCCAGGATGACACAGGGGTAGAAAAGTCGTTTCGGATCCATGATTTGTTCATCTTTATGAACGTGAGTCTGTCTACATTATCAGTGGAGAGCCGCGTGCGCTTATCTGTCAGCACACCACCAGCAGCGCTGAACACACGTTCAGACAGAACGCTGGCTGCGGGGCATGACAAGATCTCCAAGGCGTAAGTGGCTAGCTCCGGCCATTTATCCAGATTGGAAGCCCAAAAAGAGCAAGGGTCCAGTGACACAGTCGTGGCTTCAATGTTTACTTGGAGATACTCCTGTACCATCATCTCTAGGCGTTGACTATGTGTCAGACTTCTTGTCTCCTGTGGCCTTGCAAAGGATGGGCTAAAAAAGTGGTGAAATGATTCCGCAAAATTGATGTTACCAGCAGATACTGTGGTTCTGTTACGGTTTGAGTGCTGAACACTTGACGGTCCCACGGTTGGCAAGTTGGAACTGTGAGATTCACTACGTGCACCACTGGTATTTTGTGGAAAAGCACATGTAAGATTCTGCAACAGTCTCTGCTGATACTCCTGCATGCGTGCATCCCTTTCTATGGCAGGAATAATTTCTGCAAATTTACTTTTGTACTGGGGATCTAACAGTGTGGCAACCCAGTAGTCAGGATTATTTCTAATTCTCACAATTCGAGGGTCATGTTGCAGGTAGTGCAGCAAGAAGGCACTCATGTGTGTTGCGCATCCAGGAGCACCAAGTCCCTGTTGTGTTGGTGGCGAGGTAACAATCATGCTTCCTTCCTCTGTCCTCTCCCCCCAACCTCGCACAACAGAAATGTGATCAAGGTCTCCCTCATCTGATGAGTCTTCCATCAGTTCGTCCTCCACTTCTTCCTGGGCTCCTGCACCTTCCTCACTAGTTTGGCTGCTACCATGCGCCCTGGTAAAACCATCTCCCCCACCCTCACATGCCTGCCGCCTTGGTGCTGCCGACCGTCTGGACCTTGCAGATGTTAGCCCTTCCGCATACAACTCCTCCTCCTCTACTTCCTCCACCTCCTCTTGTGCCACCACCTGACTCCGAATTCTGTTTAACATGTGCTCCAGCATGTAAATCACCGGAATAGTCATGCTGATAATGGCATCGTCAGCACTAAACATCTTCGTCGCCATTTCAAAACTGTGCAGAAGGGTGCATAGGTCCCTGATCTGAGACCACTCCTCCAGCGTGATTTGCCCCACCTCTGAATCTCGTTGGCCCAGGCTATACGTCAGAACGTATTGCACCAGGGCTTGTCGGTGCTACCATAGTCGCTGCAACATGTGCAGAGTTGAATTCCACCGGGTAGGCACATCGCATTTTAGCCGGTGAAGTGGCAGGCCCAACGACTTCTGTAGAGATGTAAGTCGCTGAGCTGCGGGATGCGAACGGCGGAAGTGAGCACACAGCGACCGTGCCCTCTGCAGAAGGCCATCTAGTCTGGGATAGTGGGCTAAAAATTGCTGGACAACCAGGTTCAACACGTGAGCCATACAAGGCACGTGTGTGACATTGCCCCGGCGAAGGGCCGCACCCAGGTTTGCAGCATTGTCGCACACGGCCTTCCCTGGTTTCAGGTCCAGTGGAGACAACCATTCATGAAATTGGTTCTCCAGAGCTGACCACAACTCCTCAGCTGTGTGACTCACATTTCCCAGACATTTCAATGTAAAAACCGCCTGATGACGTTGAGCCCTACTGCCAGCATAGTAAGGAGGTGTGCAGGATCCCTTCTGCGCAGTTAGAAAGCTTGTGGCATGACCAGACAGGCTTTGGGTGCAGGTGGAAGACGGAGAGGAGGTTGAGGAGGCAGAAGCAGTGGAGGAACTTTGACATAAAGAGGATTGACGCACAACTCGTGGGGACGGCAAGACTTGGACAGCAGCCCCTTGTCCTGCTGTCACCATAGTTACCCAGTGCCCAGTCAGCGACATGTAACGCCCTTGTCCATGCCTACTCGTCCAAGTGTCTGTGGTGAAATGCACCCTGTCACACACAGAGTTTCTCAAAGAAGCGGTGATGTTGTGTGCGACATGCTGGTGGAGCGCAGGCACACCTTTCTTTGAGAAGTAGTGCCGACTGGGCATCTGGTACTGGGGCACTGCGACGGACATAAGGTCTCGAAAATCCTCTGTGTCCACCAGGCGGAAAGGCAGCATTTCTGTAGCCAAGAGCTTGCAGATGGTGAAATTCAACCTCTTAGCTTTCTCATGGCTAGGAGGAAATGGTCTTTTACTTGTCCACATCTGAGGGACCGAGGGCTGGCTATTGTGCTTAGACGGGGTTGATAAGGGTGTCCCCGGCAAACTGCCGGTCTGTGAGGAAGATGCAGGCGGACATGTTAGGTTGCCTTGATCCAAAGGTGGTGCTATCGATGTCGGACAGCGCTCAACACCAGCTGGTGTTACCACCTCCAAAGAAAATGATGACCTGCCAATCACGCTGGCTGTTGCGGGTAAAGAGGTGGCAGGTCTGCGCCCCAAAACAGGTGTGACTGCTGTCCCCCCAGTCACAGAGGATGAAGAGGCCGTGGATGCACAAGATATGGCAGACGGTGATTGGCCCGGCCGGCTAGGCCGCATTGTAGCACACTGAGCTTCCCACTGCAACTTATGCTTCATGTCCATGTGCCGGTTCATGCATGAAGTACTCAAACTATGTATTTTTTGGCCTCTACTTAGCTTTTGCTGACAAATGTTACAGATAACACGAGTTGGGTCATCTTTATCGATCTGAAAAAATGCCCAGGCTATGCAAGGCTTAGCACCCATGCGACCTGAAGAGCCACCACGACTTGTGGTGAGAGGCAGAGTTGTGTTTGAGGATGCAGTTGTTGACGTGCTTCCAGTACTACGTCTCTGTCCAGGAAGGCGCAACCTGACCTCGTCGTCACTAGCATCTTCCTCCACCTCCTCTGCTGACCTCATCTCTTGGCTGACTGTGGGTTGACAGTAAGTGGGATCTCCGACCTCATCATCATCACCCTGTGCGTTATCACACCCGTCGTCCTCAGAGCCAACCTGTTCCTGCCCTGACAAAAAACTAAAGTTGTCGCTCCAATCAGGTATTTGAGTCTTATCATCGTCTTCCTCATTGTCTCCACCAACAGGAGTTACAGTTTGGGAATGAGGGTCTACATTATGGTCAGAACCTTCTGCGTCTGGTCCTGGATCCGACTCATAAAGATTCTGGGCATCAGTGCAGATCATTTCCTCGTCTGGATTCACAGAAGCGCTGGAGTCGACCTCTGATTCCCAGGCTATAGTATGAGTAAACAGCTCTGCAGACTCAACCATCTGTTCTACCTCATACTCAGACGGGCAGCTGGAGATTTGGGAGCTGTGAGGAAGCAAGTGCGATTTGGGTGACACCTTTGAGGACTGGAGTATTTGTGATGTTGAAGTTGATGTGGAGGAGAGCCCACTTAAAGGAGCACTTGATATCCGTTGAAGCACCTGCTGTTTTTGTGCCTCATCTGGAATTTGTAGCGATTGGCGTGGCCGTAAGAAAGGGATCTTATCACATTGTCCGCTAAAAGAAGTAGACATTTTAGTTTGGCTGGAAGATGGTCTTTCTTCTGCAGATGTTACTGTTGCTTTAACACCTACCCCACGGACACAACCTTTTTTCCCCTTCCCAACACGCCTATTCCCCTTTCCACCAGCAGCAGGCCTTTTTCCACTCATTTTGGTGGTTAACTAATTCACAACTCTGGAGTTGTTTGCACAAAAAAACAATGGATGGTAACCGAGCAGAGCTGAGTGGCCAAACTGTGGTATTAGGCCAAAACTATTGGCTGGGTTAGATGCAGAAAAAAATTATTTTGAATTTGCAACCTGATGGAGGTCAGTATAGATGGACTAATAAAAATAGTCCCACACACAGCTAGAAGCCCAAATATTTTTTCAGAGGTACTGTAGATGCAGATAAAAATTAGTTTTAATTTGCAACCTGATGGAGGTCAGTATAGATGGACTAATAGAGAAAGTCCGACACACTACTAGAAGGCCAAATATTTTTTCAGAGGTAGATGCAGAAAAAAAAATATTCAGTTTGCAACCTGATGGAGGTCAGTATAGATGGACTAATACAAATAGTCCCACACACAGCTAGAAGCCCAAATATTTTTTCAGAGGTACTGTAGATGCAGATAAAAATTATTTTTAATTTGCAACCTGATGTAGGTCAGTATAGATGGACTAATAGACCAAGTCCCACACACTGCTAGAAGCCCAAATATTTTTTCAGAGCTAGATGCAGAAAAAAATTATTTTTAATTTGCAACCTGATGGAGGTCAGTATAGATGGACTAATAGACCAAGTCCCACACACCGCTAGAAGCCCAACTATTTTTTCAGAGCTAGATGCAGAAAAAAATTATATTCAATTTGCAACCTGCTGGAGGTCAGTATAGAAGGACTAATAGAACAAGTCCCACACACTGCTAGAAGCCCAAATATTTTTTCAGAGCTAAATGAAGAAAAAAATTATTTTTAATTTGCAACCTGATGGAGGTCAGTATAGATGGACTAATAGACCAAGTCCCACACACTGCTAGAAGCCCAAATATTTTTTCAGAGCTAGATGCAGAAAAAAATTATTTTTAATTTGCAACCTGATGGAGGTCAGTATAGATGGACTAATAGACCAAGTCCCACACACCGCTAGAAGCCCAAATATTTTTTCAGAGCTAGATGCAGAAAAAAATTATTTTTAATTTGCAACCTGATGGAGGTCAGTATAGATGGACTAATAGACCAAGTCCCACACACTGCTAGAAGCCCAAATATTTTTTCAGAGCTAGATGCAGAAAAAAATTATTTTTAATTTGCAACCTGATGGAGGTCAGTATAGATGGACTAATAGACCAAGTCCCACACACCGCTAGAAGCCCAACTATTTTTTCAGAGCTAGATGCAGAAAAAAATTATATTCAATTTGCAACCTGCTGGAGGTCAGTATAGAAGGACTAATAGAACAAGTTCCACACACTGCTAGAAGCCCAAATATTTTTTCAGAGCTAAATGAAGAAAAAAATTATTTTTAATTTGCAACCTGATGGAGGTCAGTATAGATGGACTAATAGACCAAGTCCCACACACTGCTAGAAGCCCAAATATTTTTTCAGAGCTAGATGCAGAAAAAAATTATTTTTAATTTGCAACCTGATGGAGGTCAGTATAGATGGACTAATAGACCAAGTCCCACACACCGCTAGAAGCCCAAATATTTTTTCAGATCTAGATGCAGAAAAAAATTATTTTTAATTTGCAACCTGATGGAGGTCAGTATAGATGGACTAATAGACCAAGTCCCACGCACTGCTAGAAGCCCAAATATTTTTTCAGAGCTAGATGCAGAAAAAAATTATTTTTAATTTGCAACCTGATGGAGGTCAGTATAGATGGACTAATAGACCAAGTCCCACACACTGCTAGAAGCCCAACTATTTTTTCAGAGCTAGATGCAGAAAAAAATTATATTCAATTTGCAACCTGCTGGAGGTCAGTATAGAAGGACTAATAGAACAAGTTCCACACACTGCTAGAAGCCCAAATATTTTTTCAGAGCTAAATGAAGAAAAAAATTATTTTTAATTTGCAACCTGATGGAGGTCAGTATAGATGGACTAATAGACCAAGTCCCACACACTGCTAGAAGCCCAAATATTTTTTCAGAGCTAGATGCAGAAAAAAATTATATTCAGTTTGCAACCTGATGGAGGTCAGTATAGATGGACTAATAGAATGATGCTATGCCCAAAAGATTTTACTTCACTAGGTGCAGTAAAAAAATTGGTATTCTATACACAGGTGTTATATCTTGCAACACAGATAGGCTACTCCACTGACTAACACACTCTGCAATAGGCCAAAAAGGATTAGCTTTGCTAGATTCAGCCAAATGCTGTGAAAAAAACTTGCACAGCACTGGCACAGACCTGCCTGGCAAAAACTGATAGGAACTCATGTAACCTAGTCCTGAAAAGGACTCCAATTACAATTAGTCTTTACTCCCACAACCTATCTATTTAAGAGCACAGACCTCCCTGATAAAAGTCGTAGGAAATGCTGTAACCTAGTCCTTAAAAGGACTGCAATCACAACTATTACCTACTCCCAAGCTTTCTGTATATTTGTGCGAAAATTGGCTTGAAATTAACAAGGTATAGCGCACACAGCAACAGCGGTGCCGTCTAACACGCAGCTGCAGCAGTGAGAAAATGGTGGCGACGGGGAAAATGGCTTGGTCTTATAGGGCAAGGACATGTGACATACACTGCCAATGACACATGCCCTTGCTTGTGTGAAAAAAAGCACTTCGCTTCGTGTGTGCGCTGCTGATAGGCTGACAGATTGCACCTCCCCACTGCAAATGCGGGAAAGAGAAAAAAAAATGGAGATCTTCATTGTTCCTGCAGAGATCCATCCCCTGCCCCTCCCCCCACCCCGCTGTACACTCAAACTGCGTATTAACATTAATTTTCATCATTACTGAGAAAAAATCCAGTTATGATTTTGGTGCACGAACAGTTATCGAACATAACCTCGAACAGCCAAATTTTTCTCAAATTGTTCGTGTTCGCCGAACGGCTCGAACACCGCCCAAAACAGCTCGAATTTGAGATTGGCGAACAGTTCGAGTAGAACAACGCTCATCTCTAGTCAGGACCTCCAAGGCGTAGAGAGCCAGTTCATGCCACATGTCCAGCTTGGATACTCAATAATTATAAGGCACAGAGGAATCACGGAGGATGTTGGTATGGTTGGCATGGTACTCCCTCACAATCTTCCGCAACTTTTCCCTCCTTGAGAATGTACCCCGTGCATTAGGGCTTGTGTGATGGGAGGGTATGAGAAAACTGTCCCAGAACTTTGACAATATTCCTCTGCCTCTGCTGGATTGCATTTGTGTCTCTCTCACCTTTTCTCCTAGGCTGTCAAACAAACTGTGACCTCTGCCGCCAGCGTTTTCAGATACAATTTTTTTTTAATAATTCCACGACAAGGGCCTTATCGTACTGCACCATTTTATTAGGCCTATCCTGAAAGGCAATAAGAGACAGAAAGTTCTCCTTGTAGGGTGGATCTAGAAGTGTCACCAACCAATAATGACTGTCACCCAAAATTTGGACAACGCGAGGGTCATGGGAAAGGCAGCGTAACATAAACTCAGCCATGTGTCCTCACCAAGAGGATGACTGACCATGCTCTCCTCCTCATCCTCCTCCTCCTCTTCCTCCATCTCCCTGTTCTCAGACCATTTACGCAAAACAGACTTTATGACAGTTGTCGAGGTAGTACCATCTATAGTGCAGGAAACTAGCTCCTGTTCTTCCTCCTCCTCCTCTTCATCATTGTCACCCAATCCACATTGGGATGAGATGAGGCTGGGCTGTGTGGAATCACCCTGTATGGTTTCTTGCTCCATCTCATCGTGCTCCGCCTGCAATGCATCCTCTTTAATTGTGAGCAGAGAGCATTTCCGAAGACAGAGAAACGGGATGGTGATGCTAATTATGGCATCATCGCAGCTCACCATCTTGGTGGAGTCCTCAAAGTTTTGGAGAATGGTACATATGTCTGACATCCATGTCCACTCCTGAGATCTTATGTGTGGAGTTTGACCTTAATACCAATGGCCTTGTTGATGCTGGTAGTCAACAACTGCCCTTTTCTTCTCACAAATCCTTCCCACCATCTGCATTGTAGAGTTCCAACGTGTGGGGACATCGCAGATTAGTCAGTGAGCTGGAAGCTGCAAACGCTGCTGAAGCACGGCAAGGGCGGCGGAAGCTGTAGCTGACTTTCTCAAATGGTCACACAGGGGCGCACTTTGACAAGCAGATCCGACAGATCCATGTAGCAACATTCAGTTGTCCCTACCCCAGTCCTTGAAACGCAAGTGCAATATGCAGCCAACGCCCCACAGGCCACACTACTATATTCATACATTTCGTGAATTCTTGCGCTCAAAACGTTGCCTTTTAGGCTCGTGGAGACGGAAGCTTTCCGCAACCTGATGGCGGCGGCCGTCCCTCGGTACTTGGTCCCCAGCCACCAGTATTTCTCCCAGTGTGTCGTCCCCGCATTACACAAGCACGTGTCCCACAATATTAGCCGTGCAAACGACAATGCAGTTACTGGGAAATTCCACCAAACCACGGACACATGGACAAGGCTTGTGGGCAGGGATGGTACATCTTGCTGACGGTATACTGGGTTAACATAGTGGAAGCCGGGACCCAGTCGGACCTTGGGATGGACACGTCCTCCCGACGCAGAGGATTCCGGGCCCTGGGCCAATCAGGGTTGCCTCCACATTCTACAGCTCCTGAACCTCCTCCTCCTCCTCCACTTCAGCCTCCATCTCCGAAATGACATCAGTCACAAGCTAGAAGCACTGTTGCACTACCTCAGCCAAGTGGCAACAGGCTGTGATAAAGATAATATGCTTAGGTGACAAACCGCACAATGCTGAAGAGTTGTGGACAGCTCTGAAAGAGGAGGCAGATCTGTGGCTGACACCGCTGAAAATAAAGCCAGGCATGGTCATGTGTGACAATGGCCAGAACCTGGTGGTGGCTCTGAGGCGAGGCGAGCTCACACATGTACCATGCCTAGCCCATATGCTTAACCTCGTGCTTCAGCGGTTTCTCAAAACCTACCCGGATCTGTCAGATCTACTTGTCAAAGTACGCCGCCTGTGTGCCCATTATAGAAAGTCAGCTACAGCTTCTGCCGCCCTTGCCATGCTTCAGCAGTGTTTGCAGCTTCCAGCTTACCGACTGAGCTGCGATGTCCCCACGTGTTGGAACTCTACACTACAGATGTTGGAAAGGATTTGTGAGCAGAAAAGGGCAGTTTTTGACTAAAAAACCCTTGTGATAAATGAGTAAGAATCTCCATGGTTATATCAAGAACCATCCAATATCCTTTAAGGACTATTTAACATTGTTAAATAGTCCTTAAAGGATATTGGATGGTTCCTGATATAACCATGGAGATTCTTACTCGTGTATCACAAGGGTTTTTGGGTGTTTTTTAAGAAAATTTGAATAAAATATTTTTTAGAGGTTTTTTCATGTTTACACATATTCTAGTTACCTCTACTTCAATAGAGTTTTTGTACAGTTGTTGACTACCAGCATAAGCAAGGCCGTCGGTATACAGGTTAGACTCCACACATAAAACCTCAGGAGTGGACATGGATGTCAGACATATGTACCATCCTCCAAAACTTTGAGGACTCCACCAAGATGGTGAGCTGCGATGATGCCATAATTAGAGTCACCATCCCGTTTCTCTGTCTTCTGAAACGCTCTCTGCTCACAATCAAAGAGGATGCATTGCAGGTGGAGCTTGATGAGATGGAGCAAGGAAACGGTGATTACACACAGCCCAGCCTCATCTCATCCCAACGTGGATTGGGTGACAATGAGGAAGAGGAGGAGGAGGAAGAACAGAAGCTTGTTTCCTGCGCTATAGACGGTACTACCTGCACAAGAGTCATACCATCTGTTCAGTGTGGATGGCCTGTGGAAGGGAGGAGGAGGAAGAGGAGGAGGATTAGGTGGAGAGCATGGTCAGTCATCCTCATGATGAGGACACAGAAGTCTTGCCTCATTGCAGTCTGGCACACATGGCTGAGTTTATGTTACGCTGCATTTCCCGTGACCCTCGCGTTGTCCAAATTTTGGGTGACAGTCATTACTGGTTGGTGATGCTTCTAGACCCATGCTACAGGGAGAAATTTATGTCTCTTATTCCTTTGCAGGACATGCCTAATAAAATGGGGCAGTACCAGAATGCCCTCGTTGCAGAATTATTAAAAAAATTCCCATCTGAGAACTCTGGCGGCAGAGGTCACAGTTCATTGGACAACCAAGGAGTACAGGTGAGAGAGCCACAAATGCAATCCAGCAGAGGCAGGGGAACATTGTCAAAGTTCTGCGACAGTTTTCTCAGACCCTCCCATTGCAAAGGTCTTGAGGCGGGGGGTATTCTCACAAGGTGTGCAAAGTTTCGGAAGATGGTGAAGGAGTACCTTGCCTACCATACCAATGTCCTCCGTGATACCTCTTTGTCTTATAATTATTTAGTATCCAAGCTGGACACATGGCATGAACTGGCTCTCTATGCCTTGGAGGTCTTGGCCTGCCCTTCCGCTAGCATTTTGTCAGAGCGGGTTTTTAGTGACGCTGGTGGAATTATAACTGATAGGTGCATCCGCCTGTCAACTGAAAATGCTGACAGGCTGACTCTTATAAATATGAACAAGGGCTGGATTGGGCTAGACTTCTCAACACCACTGAATGTTAGCAGCGTAACAAAAACTCAAATAAAGTGTCTTTTTTAGGGGACGTCTAACTCTATTCCCATGCACCTCTGTCTTCACACCTAGACATGGGTGTACGCTTCCTGATTTTGTCAATTTGCTCTTGTCCTCCTCCTTCTCTGCATCCTCATACTCCACCACCATATCACCACCATATGTATTATATCAACATATCTACATCTCTTGCAAGAGGCATTGGAGTTCCACCAAATTTTTGGCAGCCGTTGCTTCACTGCATAGGCAAACAGTATGGGAGACACACTTCCTAATAATGGGAACATTGTTTTCAGGAGGCTCTCTAACCTCGATGTCTCTTGCAAGGGGCATTAGAGTTCCTCCAAATTTTTGGCAGCCGTTGCTTCACTGCATAGGCAAACAATATGGGAGACACACTTCCTAATAATGGGAACATTGTTTTTAGGAAGCTCTCTGACCTCTACGTCTCTTGCAAGGGGCATTGGAGTTCCTCCAAATTTTTGGCAGCTGTTGCAGTCACTGCATACGCAATAACGGTATAGGAGACCCACTCATTAATAATGGGAACAACAAATCATAGCCAGCTGATGGCTCTCTAACAATAACGAGGGCCGACTGCTGGCCCTTTAGGAATAGTAGGGGCCGACTGATGGCCCTATAAAAATAGGCTTTGTGACTTTCAGAGTCCCTCCATCATAAATGAAACAGGATGTGTCTGATGATGTGTCACACACCACATGACCAGATAACGTTGTAAAATGTTAAAATGACATTTCCTGGTGAATTCATTTGTCTTGGTTGAAAGCAATGGAAAAGTGCAAAAACGCATCAAAAACGCTACTTGTGAACTTAGCGCAAGGTGTGGAGGAGCATTTTTGTTTTTGTATATTTTTTGCCTTATATACAAGTCATTACCCTGGAAAGGATGTTCCTTAACATACTTTCCAGGAAAATCCATTTTGATTTCATTTTTGTATGTTTCCTTGTGAGTCCGTAAAAGTGCCATAATACCTCTGTCATGTTGTTGACAGCAGTAACCTGGGAGTCAGAAATGTTTCCAGGGGTCTTCCCCATGCTGTTCCCATGTAATTTGAACACTGTTCCCATCGGTTTTTAGACAATTGTGCAGACCACCAGGGGGAGCCGCAGGAAAAAGGCTTGAGTTTCCCATAGACTTACATTGGGTTCGTTACTCGATCTGAGCACTCGAGCATTCCAATGTTCTCGACCCGAACAACGAGTACCTGAGCATTTTAGTGCTCGCCTATCACTAGTGTTATGTCTGACAGAGAACCATGATTTTAAACAGCAGTCCTTTAATTTGCTAATACTGTCCTTCACAGACACCTAGTGTGAATAGCTTGACCGACACACTGCAACGGAATGAAAAGGGAAGAAATGTCTGATTTTGGAACACTCTTATAGGTGTTATGTCTGACAGAGAACCACGGTTTTAAACAACAGTCCTTTAATTTGCTAATACTATCCTTCACAAACACCTAGTGTGAATACCTTGACCGACACACTGCAACTGAATGAAAAGGGAAGAAATGTCTGATGTTGGAACACTCTTATAGGTGTTATGTCTGACAGAGAACCACAGTTTTAAATAGCAGGTCTGTAATTTGCTAATACTATCCTTCACAGACACCTAGTGTGAATAGCTTGACCGACACACTGCAACGGAATGAAATGGAAGAAATGCCTGATTTTGGAACCGTCTTATAGGTGTTATGTCTGACAGTGAGCCATGGTTTTAAATATCAGGCCTGTAATTTGCTAATACTATCCTTCACAGACACCTAGTGTGAATAGCTTAACTGACACCCTGCAACGGAATGAAAAGGGAAGAAATGTCTGATTTTGGAACACTCTTATAGGTGTTATGTCTGACAGAGATCCACGGTATTAAATAGCAGGCCTGTAGTTTGCTAACACTATCCTTCACAGACCTAGTGTGAATAGCTTGACCGACACACTGCAACAGAATGGAAAAGGAGGCCAATATTTTCCACTTTCAGTTTAAATTTCAGGATTTTTATCCCTGAATATGGAACAGATCTGGCTTTATTCTGCAGTGAGAACAAGCAAATGTTGTGGTATACATATACTAACAGGATGTTCAATGGACCCTCTTGTGCTGTATCATGCACTGCGGTTTGCCACATACACTTCCTGCCTGCCTAACTCCTTCTATCACCACTGAATATATGTAGCTGGAGTAGTCCTCAGAAGGACTGTTAGTTCAGTTGGATATATATATATATATATGTAGCACCCTGAGGATTCGGCTGCTACAGGGGTATTGCACCTCAACCCAGAGGTGTGATATTCCACTCCCGGGTAAGGATGGAGTGTGGACCTGAGCTCGGTAGGCTGCATGCACTACACACATCCCATTTCCGAGGAGCAGACCGACGGTACTCCCACTTAGAAATGTGCAGGTACGACCGAGTCTGTTCCTGCTGCAGCGGCGGCCATAGTGACCGCAATACAACGGGTGGCGTAGTCGACAATAAAGAACTTAATAACATCTGTAGGACTGCCACATACAACTGAGTTTGACACCCTGGGCACAGACCGGGTCACAGCCACTCGGAAGACTACAACCCCCATCTGATCCGGCTCCGGATATTCCCCCTAAAAGAATATGGCCCAGGGGGCGCGTCAACTTTGGCGTAGTCGGCAGGATTACGTGCCCGCAACACCCGGGTACTGCGTGCCTGAAGAAGAGAACGAGTTTACCTCAAAAAGAAGTCTCCTGCCGGTTCCGGAGGGTCCCCGCCATCGGACTCCATCACAGATCGATTCCAGCCGGTTGTCCGCCATTAACAGCGTTTTCCCGCCATCTGCAGAGTTTCCCGCCACTGGGAAGCGATTCCCGCCATTTCCAAAGGGTTCCCGCCTTGGAAGAGCGGACGCCATTATGGGCGTGCCAGAGGGTGGCGAGAGGCCACCTCCCATCGTGGGCCAGGACCGAAAATGGCGCCAAAAGTGGAAACCGCCCCCACCAACAGAGACTGTGATGCTAGAGGTGTCTGTCAGCGTGAAAGAACTGCCCCTGGAGCTGACAATCACCAAGTGGCCCCGGGACCGCCCTCGAAGTGGGAGGACTGAGAAGAAGAGAACAAAGATGGGTGTCGCCTGGAGCAGTCTGGAGAGAGCGCACCCGGAGACAAGACGTCTGGAGGAGAGTCCAGAAGGAGCCTACCCGGAGATGGAGGAAGAGCCAGGCAGCACCGACCCAGCGGTCAGGAGCCTGATGCGGGCCGCCACTCCAGGCAGCACCGACCCAGTGGTCAGGAGCCTGTTGCCGGTCGCCACTCCAGAAGGCCTGCTGGAGACAACTGTAGGAGAGCAGAGCAGCACCGACCCGTTGGTCAGGAGCCTGCTGGAAACAACGACCCCACTAGGACTAGTGGAGGTCCTAGCACAGCTCCCCCGAGATCGGGAGTGTGCACAGACCGCTCTGGAGGGCCTCGCAAGGAGGATGGCCCGGGTGCAGCGAGAGACGTTAGCAGAATGGAGCCGTGAGATGGTCCAGCAGACAAGAACTCGTCAGCGGAGCACGCCACCCGAGACGAGGAGACAGACCGCCTCTGAGGATGGCGCAGGAGGACTGAAGGCCGGAGACGGCGCCGAGAAGGGAGCCGAACGAGTGGAGGCAGGTAAAGGGGACGTCTATACCCCAAACCGGGAAACCGCGTACCTGCCCCAGCTCCCCGTCGCAGAGCCCGAAGTCTATCCTGCCGTGCCCGTCGCTGCAACGTCACCGCCGCAGACTAGGCCTCAAACAGGAGCCGCGACCCCTGTGACGTCACACGCCTCGACCCCGAGCGTGACCAAGCAGGAAGTACCACCAGCCTGGTCGCAAGGCCTAGTACCCCCGGGCGCCGCAATACCAACAGCGCCCCCTACCTCCGCGGAGCCCCCGGCCTGGTCGCAGGGCCAAGTAGCCCAGGGCGCCGCCGTCCTTACGGTGCCCTTTACCTTCCAGATACCCCAGGCCTGGCCGCAAGGCCCGGGCAACCCGGGCGCTAACACCACCGCGCCCATAAGACCAAAAGTGCCGCATCTGGGAGAAGACCTGTACGCCCAGCATACGTGCCCGGATGGGCAGCCATTTATATGGCCACCGGAGTTCCACCATCCCCGACTCCGGAGAGAGAGACCCCTGGATGAACCCCTGATCCCGGCTCCAAAGCCCGTAAAGAGGATCTCGCCCCCGCTAGCGGAAGCACAGTTTGAGTGGGACCCCACCGGAGGAGATCTTATGGGATTCACTCAAGAAACTCGGGCAGCTGCAGCGGAGCGTGCTGAGTGCTGCCGCCAACAGCTCGAGGACTTCGAGAGGGAGCGGAGAGAGAGGCGGGTCCGGGAACAACAAGCCCAGATAAGGAGCGCGGAGCAGAAGAGCCGGGCCAGGAGAGACCCCCGTGCAGCGCATAGTCCCCGCACCACCGGGACTGTGATAAAGTTTAACCTGCAGCATGGGTGGGGCTTCATCCGAGACCACCACACCCTAGGCGACGTCTTCGTAACCAGGAGAGACGTTGAGTCCCACCTACCGGAGGGACACAGAGGTCGTGACCTTTACATCGGGGACGAGGTCACCTTCACCCGGCACAAGTGTGCCAAAGGTCCCTACGCCCTCCATGTGCATCGCCTGACGGAGGAAGAGCTGCGGTGTGAGGAGGAAGAACAAGAGGACCCGGACGGGTCTGAAGCTAAAGGTAACCATAAAGCAAGAGCAGGAGGACGCCGTCGTTAAGTACAGCGAAGTAGAAGCTGTATATAGTTGCCCGTCGGGGCACTGCGAACTGAAATTGTTACTGTTGCTAATATAGTCCCCGTTGGGACCAGCAAGTGTGAATTGTTACCCGTATTTCCCTAAATCCCACTGACCGAGGACTGAGAGCGGTCATTTCTCCCTAATACCTGGCCGAGGACTGAGAGCGGCCACTACCCCTTGTAAATAGTTGCGCGTCCTAAAGCGCCCCCTACCGGTTTTATAGGAAAGCCACGAGTTCCAAAGACTGTCGCACTTTACCCGGTCACACGTTGCACAGTGACCGGAGGAGGAGCCAGAGGCGACGAGAATGTTTTATAAGAATGTTTTGCTGCTAATGTATGTTATTTTATATGTTTATACGATGTTGTTGATATGAAAAATTTTTTTTATGTTTTGGTGTTGTTTATGTCTTACAGCCCGAGGACGTGCTGTGATTTACCAGGGGGGAATGTAGCACCCTGAGGATTCGGCTGCTACAGGGGTATTGCACCTCAACCCAGAGGTGTGATATTCCACTCCTGGGTAAGGATGGAGTGTGGACCTGAGCTCGGTAGGCTGCATGCACTACGCACATCCCATTTCCGAGGAGCAGACCGACGGTACTCCCACTTAGAAATGTGCAGGTACGACCGAGTCTGTTCCTGGCTGGAGTGGGAGGGGGGTGGAACATCCCAAGTAGTGTAGGGGCAGATAGGGGGAGCAGCCTGGGTAAAGATAGGAGCTCATTGGGTGCTGGTCACCTGAGCTCACACATAGAGGGTGTATATAAGGTGGGCACCATCAAAGAACAGGGTCAGTCAGTCTTTGCAGAGAAGTAAGAAGCAGAGGAGCAGAGCAGCCCCAGAGAGAGAGAGAGGAGAAAGCCAGAAAGACCCAGAGGGGGAAACAGAAAAGGAACTCTGAGAACCCAAAGTCCATCAGCGGGTGAAGAGTTGGCATTAGGGTACCGGAACCCAAGCTGGTGGGGGCAAAAACACACCCTAGCCAGAGACCGGAGGCCGTGGGCAGCGTCTGCCACGGCCACCCACCACATCCACCCCGAAGGCATACCACGTGGAGGGTCAGGGAACCCAAGGCCAAGGGTCTCCCAACAGAAGGCCCGAGGGAGCTGGACCTGGGTGGATCAATAGTGGGGACGGCCAGAGAAAGGACAGAAGGAGAGCTCAGGGTCACGCTCCGGACTCGCTTGGGGGTTGGCTGGATCCAGGACCTGGTGGATGCAGCACGGCTCGGGAGGTCACTTGAAGCTGGAGTGACCGGAACATCAGCAGTGAGTAAACACCCTAAACTGCACCACCCGACTCTGTCTTCATTTAACACCTATGCTGCACCACCACAACCCCCATCCTCTGCACCTGACCCCCTGAGGCTATACCCCACCCGTTGGGGGTTATACCATCACAAGCTGCACCTACACCATCAGCCTCAGCGGACCCTGCTGCAGCGGCGGCCATAGTGACCGCAATACAACTGGTGGCGTAGTCGACAGTAAAGAACTTAATAACATCTGTAGGACTGCCACATACAACTGAGTTTGACACCCTGGGCACGGACCGGGTCACAGCCACTCGGAAGACTACAACCCCCATCTGATCCGGCTCCGGATATTCCCCCTAAAAGAATATGGCCCAGGGGGCGCGTCATATACATATGTTGTGGAATACCTATACTTACTATTAAGAAGCAAATCTCTTCCTGACGCAGCAGCAGCAGCAGCTCTCCCTACTCTGCCTGATCCTGGGGTAGACTGTGACGAGCATGGCGGCACCCAGTCTTATATACACCTGATGATGCTGTGCGGCCAGCCAATCACTGTAATGCCTACAAGCAACATGGCTACGGCATTACAGTGTATGGCAGGCAATCCATGCATGTTTATTGGCTCTCTAAAGAGCACCAAACATGCAGGGAGGGGACCTGAGTTCCCGCCTGAGCAACCCGGAAATACTCACCGAGCGCCGACCTTGTCGAGCACAGCAATGCTCAGGCGAGTACCGAGCAGTGGCGAGCACATTTGCTCATCACTAACTATCATGCAAAACAAAACAAAACAAAATTAACACAATTAAGAAATGCTGCCATAGTTTCTGAGACTAAGCACTTTTTAAAACAGACTGAGGCAAAATGGAAAACTGCTCTGTGGTCAAATGAATCAAAATTTTAAATTCTTTATGGAAACCGGATGCCGTGTCCTGCAGACTCAAGAGAGGAGAGACCATCCAGCTTGTTATCAGTGCACAGTTCAAAAGCCTCCATCTCTGATTGTATTAGGCTGCATTAGGGCCTGTGGAATGAGTAACTTAAAGGGACTCTGTCAGCACAGAATGACTGTTCAAATTAAGTCCCACCGATCGATGCTTCACGGCGGGGCCAATCATTTAAATATACCTTCCCACCTGTGTGTTTTGCCTCTATCTCCTGCCTCCTCTTCTTTAATTGACAGCGATAAATGATTGGCCCCTCCATGAAGCACCGAGCCTTTTAACCCCTTAAGCCCCGCGGGTGGTTTGCACGTTAATGACCGGGCCAATTTTTACAATTCTGACCACTGTCACTTTATGAGGTAATTACTCTCGAACGCTTCAACGGATCCCCCTGATTCTGAGATTGTTTTTTCGTGACATATTGTACTTCATGATTGTGGAAAAATTTCTTCGATATCACTTGCGTTTATTTGTGAAAAAAACGGAAATTTGGCGAAAATTTTGAAAATTTTGCAATTTTCAAAATTTGAATTTTTAAGCCCTGAAATCAGAGCGATATGTCACACAAAAGAGTTAATAAATAACATTTCCCACATGTCTACTTTACATCAGCACAATTTTGGAACCAAAATTTTTTTTTGTTAGGGAGCTATAAGGGTTAAAAGTTGACCAGCGATTTCTCATTTTTCCAACAAAATTTACAAAACCATTTTTTTAGGGACCACATCACATTTGAAGTCACTTTGAGAGGTCTTTATGACAGAAAATACCCAAAAGTGATACCATTCTAAAAACTGCACCCCTCAAGGTGCTCAAAACCACATTCAAGAACTTTATTAACCCTTCAGGTGCTTCACAGGAATTTTTTGAATGTGGAAGAAAAAAATGAACATTTAACTTTTTTCACAAAAATGTTAATTTAGACCCAATTTTTTTTATTTTCACAGGGGTAACAAGAAAAAATGGACCCCAAAATTTGTTGTGCAATTTCCCCTGGGCACGCAGATACCCAATATTTGGGGAAAAAATACTGTTTGGGCGCACGGCAGGGCTCGGAAGGGAAGGAGCGCTATTTGACTTTTTGATTGTAAAATTTGCTTGAATAATTAGCGGACGCCATGTTGTGTTTGGAGAGCCCATGTGTGCCCAAACTTTGGAGCTCCCCCACAAGTGACCCCATTTTGGAAACTAGACCCCCCAAGGCACCTATCTAGATGCATAGTGAGCACTTGGAACCCCCAGGTGCTTCACAAATTGATTCGTAACAATGAAAAAGTGAAAAAAAAAACACTTTTTCATTTTTATGAATCAATTTGTGAAGCACCTGAGTGTTCCAAGTGCTCACAATGCATCTAGATAGGTGCCTTGGGGGGTCTAGTTTCCAAAATGGGGTCACTTGTGGGGGAGCTCCAATGTTTGGGCACACAGCGGCTCTCCAAACGCAACATGGTGTCGCTAACAATTTGAGCCGATTTTCCGTTAAATTTGTTAGAGGACACCATGTTGCATTTAGAGAGTCCCTGTGTGCCCAAACATTGGAGCTCCCCCACAAGTGACCCCATTTTGGAAACTAGACCCCCCAAGGCACCTATCTAGATGCATAGTGAGCACTTGGAACCCCCAGGTGCTTCACAAATTGATTCGTAACAATGAAAAAGTGAAAAAAAAAACACTTTTTCATTTTTATGAATCAATTTGTGAAGCACCTGAGTGTTCCAAGTGCTCACAATGCATCTAGATAGGTGCCTTGGGGGGTCTAGTTTCCAAAATGGGGTCACTTGTGGGGGAGCTCCAATGTTTGGGCACACAGCGGCTCTCCAAACGCAACATGGTGTCGCTAACAATTTGAGCCGATTTTCCGTTAAATTTGTTAGAGGACACCATGTTGCATTTAGAGAGTCCCTGTGTGCCCAAACATTGGAGCTCCCCCACAAGTGACCCCATTTTGGAAACTAGACCCCCCAAGGCACCTATCTAGATGCATAGTGAGCACTTGGAACCCCCAGGTGCTTCACAAATTGATTCGTAACAATGAAAAAGTGAAAAAAAAAACACTTTTTCATTTGTATGAATCAATTTGTGAAGCACCTGAGGGTTCCAAGTGCTCACTATGCATCTAGATAGGTGCCTTGGGTGGTCTAGTTTCCAAAATGGGGTCACTTGTGGGGGAGCTCCAATATTTGGGCACACAGCGGCTCTCTAAATGCAACATGGTGTCCGCTAACAAATTTAACGCAAAATTGGCTCAAATTGTTAGCGACACCATGTTGCGTTTGGAGAGCTGCTGTGTGCCCAAACTTTGGAGCTCCCCCACAAGTGACCCCATTTTGGAAACTAGACCCCCCAAGGCACCTATCTAGATGCATAGTGAGCACTTGGAACCCCCAGGTGCTTCACAAATTGATTCGTAACAATGAAAAAGTGAAAAAAAAAACACTTTTTCATTTTTATGAATCAATTTGTGAAGCACCTGGGGGTTCCAACTGCTCACTATGCATCTAGATAGGTGCCTTGGGGGGTCTAGTTTCCAAAATGGGGTCACTTGTGGGAGAGCTCCAATGTTTGGGCACACAGGGACTCTCTAAATGCAACATGGTATCCGCTAACAAATTGAATGGAAAATCGGCTCAAATTGTTAGCGGACACCACATTGCGTTTGGAGAGCTTCTCTGTGCCCAAACTTTGGAGCTCCCCCACAAGTGACCCCATTTTGGAAACTAGACCCCCCAAGGCACCTTTCTAGATGCATAGTGAGCACTTGGAACCCCCAGGTGCTTCACAAATTGATTCGTAATAATGAAAAAGTGAAAAAAAAAACACTTTTTCATTTTTACGAATCAATTTGTGAAGCACCTAGGGGTTCCAAGTGCTCACTATGCATCTAGATAGGTGCCTTGGGGGGTCTAGTTTCCAAAATGGGGTCACTTGTGGGGGAGCTCCAATGTTTGGGCACACAGGGACTCTCTAAATGCAACATGGTATCCGCTAACAAATTGAATGGAAAATCGGCTCAAATTGTTAGCGGACGCCACATTGCGTTTGGAGAGCCCCTCTGTGCCCAAACTTTGGAGCTCCCCCACAAGTGACCCCATTTTGGAAACTAGACCCCCCAAGGCACCTTTCTAGATGCATAGTGAGCACTTGGAACCCCCAGGTGCTTCACAAATTGATTCGTAATAATGAAAAAGTGAAAAAAAAAACACTTTTTCATTTTTACGAATCAATTTGTGAAGCACCTAGGGGTTCCAAGTGCTCACTATGCATCTAGATAGGTGCCTTGGGGGGTCTAGTTTCCAAAATGGGGTCACTTGTGGGGGAGCTCCAATGTTTGGGCACACAGGGACTCTCTAAATGCAACATGGTATCCGCTAACAAATTGAATGGAAAATCGGCTCAAATTGTTAGCGGACGCCACATTGCGTTTGGAGAGCCCCTCTGTGCCCAAACTTTGGAGCTCCCCCACAAGTGACCCCATTTTGGAAACTAGACCCCCCAAGGCACCTTTCTAGATGCATAGTGAGCACTTGGAACCCCCAGGTGCTTCACAAATTGATTCGTAATAATGAAAAAGTGAAAAAAAAAACACTTTTTCATTTTTACGAATTAATTTGTGAAGCACCTAGGGGTTCCAAGTGCTCACTATGCATCTAGATAGGTGCCTTGGGGGGTCTAGTTTCCAAAATGGGGTCACTTGTGGAGGAGCTCCAATGTTTGGGCACACAGGGACTCTCCAAATGCAACATGATATCCGCTAACAATTTGAGCCGACAATTTGTTAGCGGATATCATGTTGCATTTGGAGAGTCCCTGTGTGCCCAAACATTGGAGCTCCCCCACAAGTGACCCCATTTTGGAAACTAGACCCCCCAAGGCACCTATCTAGATTCATAGTGAGCACTTGGAACCCCAGGTGCTTCACAAATTGATTCATAAAAATGAAAAAGTGTTTTTTTTTTCACTTTTTCATTTTTACGAATCAATTTGTGAAGCACCTAGGGGTTCCAAGTGCTCACTATGCATCTAGATAGGTGCCTTGGGGGGTCTAGTTTCCAAAATGGGGTCACTTGTGGGGGAGCTCCAATGTTTGGGCACACAGGGACTCTCTAAATGCAACATGGTATCCGCTAACAAATTGAATGGAAAATCGGCTCAAATTGTTAGCGGACGCCACATTGCGTTTGGAGAGCCCCTCTGTGCCCAAACTTTGGAGCTCCCCCACAAGTGACCCCATTTTGGAAACTAGACCCCCCAAGGCACCTTTCTAGATGCATAGTGAGCACTTGGAACCCCCAGGTGCTTCACAAATTGATTCGTAATAATGAAAAAGTGAAAAAAAAAACACTTTTTCATTTTTACGAATTAATTTGTGAAGCACCTAGGGGTTCCAAGTGCTCACTATGCATCTAGATAGGTGCCTTGGGGGGTCTAGTTTCCAAAATGGGGTCACTTGTGGAGGAGCTCCAATGTTTGGGCACACAGGGACTCTCCAAATGCAACATGATATCCGCTAACAATTTGAGCCGACAATTTGTTAGCGGATATCATGTTGCATTTGGAGAGTCCCTGTGTGCCCAAACATTGGAGCTCCCCCACAAGTGACCCCATTTTGGAAACTAGACCCCCCAAGGCACCTATCTAGATTCATAGTGAGCACTTGGAACCCCAGGTGCTTCACAAATTGATTCATAAAAATGAAAAAGTGTTTTTTTTTTCACTTTTTCATTTTTACGAATCAATTTGTGAAGCACCTGGGGGTTCCAAGTGCTCACTATGCATCTAGAAAGGTGCCTTGGGGGGTCTAGTTTCCAAAATGGGGTCACTTGTGGGGGAGCTCCAAAGTTTGGGCACAGAGGGGCTCTCCAAACGCAATGTGGTGTCCGCTAACAATTTGAGCCGATTTTCCATTTAATTTGTTAGCGGATACCATGTTGCATTTAGAGAGTCCCTGTGTGCCCAAACATTGGAGCTCCCCCACAAGTGACCCCATTTTGGAAACTAGACCCCCCAAGGCACCTATCTAGATTCATAGTGAGCACTTGGAACCCCAGGTGCTTCACAAATTGATTCATAAAAATGAAAAAGTGTTTTTTTTTTCACTTTTTCATTTTTACGAATCAATTTGTGAAGCACCTGGGGGTTCTAAGTGCTCACTATGCATCTAGATAGGTGCCTTGGGGGGTCTAGTTTCCAAAATGGGGTCACTTGTGGGGGAGCTCCAATGTTTGGACACACAGGGGCTCTCCAAACGCAACATGGCGTCCGCTAACAATTTGAGCCGATTTTCCATTCAATTTGTTAGCGGACTCCATGTCGCGTTTGGAGAGCCCGTGATGTGCCTAAACAGTGGAGCTCCCCCACAAGTGTCCCCATTTTGGAAACTATACCCCTCAAAGATTTTATTAAGGTGTATAGTGAACATTTTGAACCCAGAGGTACGGCACATTATTTGTTTACATTAGGTCATCATATTGAATAAGTTTTCATTATTCTTGAGCGCAAGTGCTCGCTACTTGAGTTTGCATCGGGTACTCAGGTATGCACCATGTACAGCGTGTGCTCGAGTGACATGCTCGAGTCCCTGCTCCGCATGTTTCACGGTTATTAGACACCCAAAAAAAAACATGCGGGGATCGCTCGTGCATGGCAGGCAATCCCCGTAAAGTTTTTTGGCCGCGAAGCATATGGGGCAGAGACTCGAGCATGTCACTCAAATACCCACGATACTCAATGCATACCAGAGCACCCGATGCAAACTCAAGTAGCGAGCACTTGCTCTCAACACTAGTCGCCATATCGTCATCTTTTTTTCTTACTTTTGAAAAAAATCCCAACCCCAGCCCTAACCCTAGCACAACCCTAGCCCCAGCACAACCCTAGCCCCAGCACAACCCTAGCCCCAGCACAACCCTAGCCCCAGCACAACCCTAGCCCCAGCACAACCCTAGCCCCAAACCCAGCCCTAACCCTAGCCCAATCCTAACTCAAGAGTTTATTTTTGACGCCGTTCCTTGTGCGGTATAAGTGATTAGACGACTTTATTCTTCGGGTCGGTGTGATTA
The DNA here is from genome assembly GCF_046119375.1 of Phyllobates terribilis. NCBI lineage: Eukaryota > Metazoa > Chordata > Amphibia > Anura > Dendrobatidae > Phyllobates > Phyllobates terribilis. The sequence continues at coordinate 365,081,816 of NW_027362762.1, read as the reverse complement.
CAGCAATGCCAGAATCATATGGGGTTTTTATGACTGACAGCTGTCACACACTAAAAGACGCATTTTTTGTAAAATCTAGTTTTTGCATCGCCATATTTTGAGAGCTATAATTTTTCCAAATTTTGGCAGACAGTCATGTGACGGCTCGTTTTTTGCGGGATGACTTGACGTTGTTATTGGTGCCATTTTCAGGCACGTGACATTTTTTGATCGCTTTCTATTCCGATTTTTGGGAGGCAGAATAAACAAAAACCAACAATTCAGGAATTGTTTTTTTTTTTTTTTTTTTATTCTGTTCCGCGTGTGGTAAAATTGATGAGGCAGCTTTACTCTTCGGGTCAGTACGTTTACAGCGGTACCACATTTGTATAATTTTTCTATGTTTTGGCGCTTATACACAATAAAAGCTATTTTATAGAAAAAAATATTTTTTAGTATCGCTTTATTCTGAGAGCTATAACTTTTTTATTTTTCGGCTGATGGAGCTATATGGCGGCTTGTTTTTTGCGGGACGAGATGACGTTTTCAGCGGTATCATTTTTATTTATATGCGTCTTTTTGATCGCGTGTTATTCCACTTTTTGTTTGGCGGTATGGTGATAAAGCATTGTTTTTTGCTTGGTTTTTTTTTTTTTTTTTTTACCGTGTTCACTGAAGGGGTTAACTAGTGGGACAGTTTTATAGGTCAGGTTGTTCCGGACGCGGCGATACCAAATATGTGTACTTTTATTGTTTTTTTTTTATTTTTTTTATAATAATATTTATTGATGGGTACATTATATTTTTATTTTTGGTGTATTATTTTTTTTATTTTTTTATAATATTTTTGCACATTTTTTTTTTTTTTTTTTTCCACTTTCACACAGTTTATACACTTTATTACTTTGTCCCACTCTGGGACTTTCACTTTTTTTTTTCTGATCGCCTGCATGGCACAGGAATGGAGCACCATCCCTATGCCATGAAGGCTGTCAGAAGTGCACAGTGTGAAGATTGCTTGGAGATGCACTGCGCATGTCCAAGCAATCTTCCTGCTCTCTGGTGACCCGGATGTTGTCATGACGACATCGGGTCGTCATGGCAACACCCGGGAAGCCTTTGCAGACTGCGCTGGAAGCCGGAAGAGGAGGTGAGTATCGGCGATCACCTCCCCTTGCCCCCGCAATGCCGCGATCGACTTCGATCGACTTCGATCGCAGCATCGCGGGGGTTAATGTGCTGGGAGCGGTGCGTGACCGCTCCCTGCACATAGTACCGGGTGTCAGCTGTGACAATCAGCTGACACCCGGCGGCGATCGCGCCCGCACAGCCTGTGTGCGCGCGCGATCGCCATGACGTACTAATACGGGTCTGGCTCTTAAGTCCCAGGGCACAGACGCGTATTAGTACGTCAGATGTTATTAAGGGGTTAAAGCACCACTCCAGTGTTTTTTTTTTATTGCACCACTGGAGTTGTGCTTTAAATGTAATTCCCCCTTCCCCCCGTCTGATACTCACCTGCTGCTGCCTTCATCCGTTTCCAACATTGCTCCGGCGAAGTGTTTCATGAAGCTGCATGGAGGTCACTTTTCAATAAAAGTCTATGAGAGCCTTATTCTGGCTCTCATAGACTTGTATTGAGAAGCACGTGACATAGCTTTTGGCTAGTCAGAAGCTACTGTCATAAGATGGCATGGGGGAACCGGAGCAGCATCGGAGAAACGTTGAAGATGCTGCAGGATTAGTATATGACCGGGGGCATGGGGATTACATTTAAAGCGCCACTCCAGCGCTGAAAACAACAAAAAACGCTGGAGTGGTGCTTTAAACATCTTGAAGGACATTATCAATGCTGAGAATTATATAGAGGTTTTAGGACAACATATGTTCTCTTCTTGACTATGTCTATTTCAGGAAAGGCTTTGCATATTTCAGCAACATAATGCTAAGCCACATACTGCATCCATCATAACAGCATGACTTCGCAGAAGAAGAGATCGATGATTAACTGGTCATCTGCAGTCTGGACCTTTCACCAAGAGAAAACAACTGGAACATTATGAAATAGAAAATCCAGCAAATAAGACTGAGGATTGTTAAATAGCTGGAATCATAAATAAGATAAGAATGGGACAACATTCCTCTCCCAAAACTACAGCAATCAGTCACCTCACAGACATTTACAGACTGTTCTAAAAAAAGAAGAGGGGATGCTACACAGGGTAGACATGGCCCTTTTCCAACTTCTCTTGAGATGTGTTGCTGCCATCAATTTTTAAATTAGTTACTTTTTTCAAATGAAATGAAAAAATGGCTAACGTTTAACTTCTGATATGTGTTCTATGTTCTGTCGTAAACAAAATATGGTTATATGAGATTTCCATGTGCCCGCACAATCATCCCTGGGAACTTGGCTTAAATGATAGCCGAGCTCCTGCTGGTAACAGTGAGGCCAGGACCTATACCTAGAGCATGGTCTAAGAGGCTTCTGTCAGTGCAGCACTGACAGGTATGATGCATTGCAATGCTGGTGAATTCCAATGCATTATACCAGTGATCAGAGTAATAAAAGTACCATAAAGGGACTAAGTAAAAAATTTAAAAAAATTAAAAATAATTGGAAAAATATTTTAAAAAATCAAAAGTAAATAATAAAAAATAATAAATCAATAAATAGGTATATTTATAAAGAAAAAAAACAACACATATTTGGTATTACCATGTCCGGAACGACTCGACCTATAAAACTGTCACACTATTTAAACACTTCAGTGAGCTACATAAAAAAAACATAATAAAAAATGTGGCAAAAAAACAATGTTTTTTCATGACAGAAATAATGGAATAAAACATGATCAAAAAATCGAATTTAAATAAAAATGTTATCACTGAAAAATTCATCTTGTCCTACAAAACACAAGCTGCAACACAGCTCCATTAGCAGAGAAAAAAAAAATTTAAGCTCTCAGAATACAGAGATGCAAAAACAATTATTTTTTCTTTAAAATAATTTTTATTGTGTAAAAGTGCCAAAATGTAAAAAAAAGATGTAAATGTGGTATTACTTTAATCAAACTGACTCATAGATTAAAGCTGCCTCATTAATTTTACTACATGGTGAACTGCTTTAATAAAAAAAAAATTCCTGAATTGCTGGTTTTTATTCATTCTGCCTGCCAAAAGTCAAAGTAGAATACGATCAAAACAAGCTATGTGCCTGAATATGGTACCAATAAAAACGTCAACTTATCCTGCAGAAAAAAAAGACCTCTAATGACTTTGTCAGCATAAATCTAACAAAATAATAGCTCTCAAAATATGGAGATGCAAAAAAAAATTTCTGCACAACAAAGCATTTTTTAGTGTCTGATGGCAGCTATATAAGATAAAACAAAATTAATCTGTGATCGCTGTTATCGCACCAACCTGAATAATAAAGTCATCTTATCACTTATACCGCACGAGCATAAAAATAAATAAATAAAAGCAATTTATGATCTTCTGTTGATTTGTTCATTCTGCCACCCAAAGATCTCATTAAAGCTCAGTTCACAATTATCCTGAGCTCTGCGCTGAGCGCTTACAGCGGAGTTTCCATGTAAATGTCTGAAATACGTGATTCAGACAGAATCCTCGGCGGAAGATTCCCTATGATGAGGCAAATAGAGACACTGTGGACTCTGTCTGGCCTATGATCCGGCCACAGATTTGTACACCTCTGAAAAGTAACTCTGCTGCCATATTATAGTGAATGGATTTGTCAGAGGTTTCATCTGAATAACATCATTCAGAGATTTACATTGAAACCCCTATGTAAGTGGAGGAAAGAATAAATGTGATCCAAAATGTTATGTAAAATGTTCCCAATTAAAGCTTCAACTCAATCCACTAAAAAGCAAGTCCCCTCTCAGGTCTGTTATCTGTGATTGGAAATATAGGGGTCTTCCATATTACTGGTACACAAAGGCTCTGTAAAAATGGTATGGCTCCTAGCTCCCTAAAGAAATCATGTGAATTCTGCGCTCCCAAATCCAAATGCCCCTTTCCCTTCTGAGACCCACAGTGTGTCTAAACCACATTTAGCATCCACATGTTTGGCATTTCTTTACCAATGAGAACCCGCTTAAGTTACAGGGTGTGTGTCTCCAGAAGAACAAGCTGGGCATAATGTATGGGCACTACAATGTACTGGGAACTACAATGTACTGGGCACTACACTGGCAAATTAGCAATTTTCACTTGCCAACATTGACTGTTGCTTGTTTCTGGAATCACCGCTACACTTGTAGATACATTCCCAGAAGGGTGTAATTTCCAAAATGGGGTCACTAGAGAGAGGGATTTTGCTCTTCTGGCACATAAGGGCTCTGTATATGGAGTCCGCAAACTATTCTATAAATATTTGTTCTTCAAGAGTCAAATAGTGCTCCATCCCTCATTAGTCTAGCCATGTGGCTAAGCAGTACTGTACAGCTACATATAGGCTACTGCCACATTCAGCAGAAATTGTGTGAAAAATTTTGGTGCCTTTTTTCCCATTTCCCTGGGTGAAAATGTAAAATTTGGGGCTAAAACAATATTTTTGTAGTAAAAATGTAATTATTTTTTCTTCTCTGCCCAATAGTTTACAATTCTATGACACACCCTTGGTGTCAATATGATCACTGCACCCTTATATGAATTCATTGAGATGTGTAGTTTGTAAAATGGGATCACTTTTGGGGGAGTTCGGCTGTTCTGTCACCTTAAGACATCTTCCAGTACTGTAGGTCATGGCACCCGCAAACCATAAAAACAAAACCTACACTATAATATGGCGCTCCTTTCCTTCCGAGATTTGCACTGTACCTGGAAAGTATTTCCCAATTACATGTAGGGTATTGACACACTCAGGAGAAATTGCACAACAAACTTTGAGGTCCATTTTTTCCTATTAGCACTTACAAAAATTAAAAACTTGGGAAAAACATCATTATAGTGGTAAAAATTGAATTACTATTTCCGCCCAATGGTATAAAATTCTGTGAGGCACATGTGGTGTCAATATGCTCACTGCACCACTTAATTCATTCATTGGGGGTGTAGTTTGTAAAATTGGGTCACTTATGGAGGGTTACTGCTGTTTTGGCACCTCAGGGGCTCTGCCAATATCACATGGCACCCTCAAACAATTGCAGCAAAATCTGAACTCTAACATGGTGCTTCTTCCCTTCAGAGCTTTGCACTGTTCCTCACAAGTCGATTTTGACCACATGTGGGGTATTGGCTGTGGAGTATTGGTGTACCAAGGAGAAATTGAGTAACAAATTGTACTGTTTATCTTCTCCTATTATCACTTTTAAAAAATAAAAACTTGGGGCCAAAGCAACATTTTAATGGAAAAATTGGTAATTTTCCATTTACTCAGCCTATTATACAATTCTCTGAATTGCCTAAAGGTTAAAAATGCTCATTACACCCCCAGATGAATTCCTCAAGAGTATTAGTTTCCAAAATGGGGACACTGCTGTTTCTGCTGTTTTGACTTGTCAGGGGCTCTTCAAGTGAGATTTTGTTTTGCTGATTTAACACTTTGGGGCTTTGCAAATGGAGTCTGTAAACTTTTCTGGGAAAATTTGGACTCCAAAAGTCAAATAGCACTCCTTCCTACTGAGCCCTGCCATGTTGCCAAGCAGTACAGTACACCCATGTAGAAAATATGGGTTATTGCCATGTTCAGGATAAATTGTATAAGCATTTTTTTTTTACCAATTTCCCTTTGGGAAAATGTAGAATCTGAAGCTAAAACAACATTTTAGTGTAACTGTAATGGGGGTCACTTATGGGAGGGTTCTGTTGTTCTGGCATGTAAGGAGCTCTGCCAATGTGACATGGCACCCACAACCCATTCAAGCAAAATTTACACTCCATTTTGGCGCTTCTTCCCTTCTGATCTTTGCACTGTGCCTGAAAAGTAGTTTCCCATGAATTATGGGGTATCAGTGTACTCAGGAAAAATTGTGTAATAAATTATGTGTTCCATTTTCTCCTATTAGCCTTTTTGAAAATTAAAATCTTGGGACTAAAACAAAATTTTAGTGGAAAAATTAAATTGTTTTCTTGGTCTCCCAAAAGTATGACTCTACCGTGGTGTCAATATGCTCATTGCACCACTAGATTAATTCATTGAGGGGTGTACTTTGCAAAATGGTGTCACTTACGGAACAAATCTGCTGTTCTGGCACCTCAGAAGCTCTGCTAAAGTGACAAGGCACCAGCAAACCCAAATCAGCAAAATCTGTACGCAAATATGGTGCTCTGTCCCTTCTGAGCTTTACACTGTGCCTCAAAAGTAGTTTCTGAACACATATGGGGCATTGGCGAACTCATGAGAAATTGCGTAACAAATTTTGTTATCCATTTTCTCCTATTAGCCCATTTGAAAATGAATAGCTTGGGGCTTTAAAATGAACAATACACCCCTAGATGAATTCCTCAAGAGTTGTAGTCTTTAAAATGAGGTCACTCATGGAGGGGATTTTGCTGTCATGACATCTCAAGGGCTCTCCTAATGTGATATAGTGCTCGCAATCTATTCTGGCAAAAATTGTGAACCCAAATTCAAATGCTATTGCTTCCTAGCATTGCTGTTTGCCCAAACAGCAGTTTATGACCACATATGGGATATCGGCATACTCAGGAATAATAGCACCATAATAGCACCACAAATTGTGTGGTTCAGTTTCCTGTTACCACTTTTGAAAATGAAACATTTGGGGCAAAAGCAACATTTTTATGAAAAAACAAACAAATATTTTATTTTCACAGCCCAATATTATAAAATTCTGTGAAGCAACAGTGGATTCAAGATTAGTGTTGAGCCACCCCCGTAGTGTTCGAGTTCGGTTCGGTTCGTCGAACACCCGTGTGTTCGCCGAACTGTTCGTCGAACTGTTCGTCGAACACCTTCGAACACCGTTAAAACCAATGGCACGCAAACAAAAACACATAGAAACACATAGAAAACACCTTCAAAGGTGTCCAAAAGCTGACAAACTGCTCAGAAGACACAACTAACACATGGAAAAGTGACAAGTACATATAGTCATGCGAAAATAAAAGAGGTGGAGGAGTAAAAGGAGGGGGAGACACAGATATAGGCATGTCATGCCCTTCTAAAATCCAAAAAGTGAGAAGCCGACACGGCCAGTCCGCTCCTGCCCGTGCCACCTCCGTGTCGCCGGGTTTGTGCCAGAGCCGCGGTGAACCCTGATGGCCAGCCACCCTCTCCCAATACTGGTGCCTGTCCACTGGTGGGTCGAGCGAGCCCCCCTGTGGTGGAGGCAGCTCTAAGCTTTTTAATTTAAATTGTCTCTCTAATTTGAATGAATACACTTTAAATCCATTTACAAGGATCTATTGGAGGGCAAGTCTCATGCCAGCAGCCGCGTAATTCCAGCTCCAGTAGCGTCCACTAAAGCTGCTGCAGTTAAAAAGCTTTTATAAGGATCGAGCTCGGCTGTCCACCGCAAGGCATCCTACTGCCAGTCCCAGCCCCTATGCCTTGGGGTGCCTCCTGATGCTCTTCACTGAGTATCCCATGGTCCCGAAGCATTTCCTTTGAAAAAATTAAGTGTCTAAACTACAGGTGGTGTAGCTTGCTTAACAGCCGGGATAATCCGCTGACTAGCAGACACTGCTACTAGGCACAAAGTATTTCCTGGGCTAGATGCAGTTAAAAATTTGTAATTAGATACTCTCGTTGGATGCTGAGAAAGCATTCCATAGAGTCTCCTGGCACGCCATATATGATTCTCTTAAAAAGCTTGGGGTAGGGGTCTAGGGGACCCTTTTATAGCCAAAATCACGGCCCTGTATCGCAATACGTCACCTAGGCTGAAGATAAATGGAACTGTAGCACCCTGAGGGCTCGGTTGCTACAGACGTATTGCACCTCACCCAGAGGTGTGATATCTCACTCTCAGGTAAGGATGGAGTGTGGATCAGGACCCGACACCTGCATGCATTACACCACATTGCCGTGGGGCAGGGCGACCAATTTGCCCCTGAGATGGGCACGACAGTCCCTGTCCCTGGCTGGAGTGGGGGGAGGGAACACTGAGGAAGGGGAACCCTGTAGTGCAGGAGCAGGGAGGAAGCAGTTCCTGGGTGCATTGAGAAGGGAGTATAAAAGGTGGGCACCATCTTAGTTCAGTGCAGAGAAGTCTGAGCAGAAGTGGCAGGGAGCAGGGGCTCTGCATGAGCTCTGCTCCGGAGGCGGGCCTAGTAACAGAGGCCCAGGCCTGGAAGAGGGAGAAGGAAGGAAGAGGAGCGGAGAAGGCTCCAGGAACGAGGAATGAAGGGATCCCAGGGGTGCGGACGGGCGAGTCGCCACCGCACGCCCGAATCCACCTGCGTGGAGGGGTCAGGCCAAAGGGGGAGACCGGTCCCCGAACTAGTGGAGGCAGGAAACGACCCTCAGCTAGAAACCGGAGGCTCTGACATTTTATGTGGCGCAGCCCCTTGCTCCACCCGCTAGGAAGGCACCACATAGGGTCAGGGAAACTGGCGCCAAGTTTACCAAGAGGAGGCCCGAGGCAGCCGGACAGAAGTGTTGGTAAGAAAGGCCAGACAAAGGACACACAAAGGGGGTCCTGTGAAGTGCTCCAAAGTTATCTGGGAGTTGTCTGAGCCCCTCACCTGGTGAGCACAGTACGACGTGGGCAGCCGTTACCTGCAGACGTGGTCTGGATAATAAGAACTGTGAGTAAAGGCCCTGGACTGCATCACTGACTCCGTGTCGTTACTGCTGCTGCCCTGCACCATCACCCCCATCCTCCGCATACACTGCCCTGAGGCTATACTCCTCCCGTGGGAAGTTATGCTAAGCTCTGCTGCACCCACAACACCAGCCTCAGCGGTCTGCCCTGTAGCGGCGGTTCACTCTGACCGCAATCCACGGGTGGCGTAGTCGGACATTTAAACATCAAAACCACATAAATAGTTCCGCCACTGGTTTGACCGCCCTGAGCCACGGAACCGGGTCGCCGCCACGAAGACTACAACCACCAGCATCCACCAAAAAGGGTCCGGCTCCGGGTGTCCCAAGGCCCAGGGGGTGCGTCAGAACATTTTCATCACCTTTCACAATCACCAATGGGACAAGGCAGGGATGTCCTCTGTCCCCTCTCTTATACATCCTAGTGACGGAGCACCTGCTCTCATCAATTCGCCATAACCCCAATATTAGGTGGATTGAGGTGGGAGGCACCGAGTACAAGTGCTCTCTATTTGCTGATGATGTCCTAGTATATATCACTCAATCACATATATCCATCCATGCTGTTATGGCTGAAATAGATCACTTTGTTACCTGGTAAAATTTTAAAATCAATGCAGCGAAGTCTGAGGCCCTCGATGTCTCCCTCCCCAAATCCATATAGGATTCCATCCAGTCCAACTTTCCCTTTGCCTGGCCCTCACAGGGTATCAAATACTTAGGAATTCCTATTCATAGAGACCTCTCCCATCTATGTTATCTTAATTTTGGGCCCTTTATTGAACAATTCCATACAGACCACGGTTGGCAAGTTAGAACTGTAAGATTCACTACGTGAACCGCTGGTGTTTTGTGGAAAAGCACATGTACACCGCGTTCCAAATTATTATGCAAAAAGTGTTTAGGAGTGATAAGGGAAGAATTTGTTTGTTTGTCAGTTAAACTCATTGATGGTGATGTGTGTCAGGGCTCTTTATATCACTGTAAGCAATTGCAGACACCTGTGCTAATTAGTTTGGCAGGTGTGTCCAAAGAAAGGCAAGACTACTTAAGAAGGCTCTCTCACATTATTAAGCAGCCTACATTTTCTGCCAAAATGGGAAAGAAAAAGGATGTGTCGGCTGCTGAGAAGCAACAAATTGTGGAGTGTTTAGGTCAAGGCATGACTACAATCAACATTGTGCGATGATCAGGATGAAGTGTCTTGGCAATCAAGAATTATGTAGCTGATTCACAGTACACACGTGTGCGTGCTGATAAGGGCAAATTGAGGACTCTTTCCTGCAGGCAATTACGTCAGGTTGAAAGAGCAGCGGCAAAAAAGCCTTGTCATAGCAGCAGACAAATTTTTGAAGCTGCTTGTGCATCCAACGTCCCCCGAACAACAAGATGCAGGGTCCTTCAGAGGTTTGCAGCTGTGCATACGCCATCCTGTCGACCTCCTCTATCCACTTCACACAAGCAGAAACGGCTCCAGTGGGCCAAACATTACATGAAGACTGATTTCAAAACTGTTTTGTTCACGGATGAGTGCCGTGCAGCGCTCGATGGTCCAGATGGATGGAGTGGAGGATGGCTGGTTGATGGACACCCCACGCAAACACGGCTACAGCGCCAACAAGGAGGAGGTGGAGTAATGTTTTGGGCTGGAATCATGGGGAGAGAGATTGTCGGCCCCTTTAGGATCCCTGAAGGCGCTAAAGATGAACTCCATAATGTATGTGGATTTTCTCAAACAGCACTTCCTGCCATGGTTCAAGAAGAAGAACCGTGTATTTCACAGCAAGATCATTTTTCTGCATGATAATGCACCATCTCATGCTGCACATAAAACATCTGCATCTCTGGCTGATATGGGCATAAAAGGGGACAAACTTATGGTGTGACCCCCATGCTCCCCTGACCTCTACCCCATTCAGAACCTTTGGAGCATCATTAAAAGGAGTGTCTATGATGGCGGGAGGCAGTTCACATCTAAGCAACAGCTCTGGGAGGGTATTCTGTCCTCATGCAAAACAATTGAAGCAGAAACCATCCAAAACCTGACAAATTCAATGGACGAGAGAGTTCAGAAGCTCCTTTTGAACAAGGGGTCCTATGTGAAAATGTAACATCACCTAGAATAAAGTTTTGAGTTGAAAACTGTTTGATTTCAGTTTCTAGCAACCTGCTAATGCTTATAATTTCAAAAATGACCATTTTTTTGGTCTTTATTAAAATGAAAAGGTTGATCGAAAAGTTTGGGGGATCTAAGAGTGTGGCAACCCAGTAGTCATGATTACTTCGAATTCTGACAATATGAGGGTCATGCTGCAGGTAGTGCAGCAAGAAGGCACTTATGTGTCTTGCGCATCTCGGAGCCCCAAAATTATTTTCCGGGCTAGATGCAGCTAAAAATTATTTTTAATTTTAAATCTGGTGGAGCTTATTATAGATGGCCTAATAGGATCAGTGCTGCACACTGCTACAAAGCCCAAATTATTTTCCAGTCAAGATACAGATAAACATGATTAGTAATTTGAAAGCTTAAAACGTTTGGTAGGGTGATTTTAACCAATCATCAAGCTTTTACTCTCCCCAGGATGACACAGGGGTAGAAAAGTCGTTTCGGATCCATGATTTGTTCATCTTTATGAACGTGAGTCTGTCTACATTATCAGTGGAGAGCCGCGTGCGCTTATCTGTCAGCACACCACCAGCAGCGCTGAACACACGTTCAGACAGAACGCTGGCTGCGGGGCATGACAAGATCTCCAAGGCGTAAGTGGCTAGCTCCGGCCATTTATCCAGATTGGAAGCCCAAAAAGAGCAAGGGTCCAGTGACACAGTCGTGGCTTCAATGTTTACTTGGAGATACTCCTGTACCATCGTCTCTAGGCGTTGACTATGTGTCAGACTTCTTGTCTCCTGTGGCCTTGCAAAGGATGGGCTAAAAAAGTGGTGAAATGATGCCGCAAAATTGATGTTACCAGCAGATACTGTGGTTCTGTTACGGTTTGAGTGCTGAACACTTGACGGTCCCACGGTTGGCAAGTTGGAACTGTGAGATTCACTACGTGCACCACTGGTATTTTGTGGAAAAGCACATGTAAGATTCTGCAACAGTCTCTGCTGATACTCCTGCATGCGTGCATCCCTTTCTATGGCAGGAATAATTTCTGCAAATTTACTTTTGTGCCGGGGATCTAACAGTGTGGCAACCCAGTAGTCAGGATTATTTCTAATTCTCACAATTCGAGGGTCATGTTGCAGGTAGTGCAGCAAGAAGGCACTCATGTGTGTTGCGCATCCAGGAGCACCAAGTCCCTGTTGTGTTGGTGGCGAGGTAACAATCATGCTTCCTTCCTCTGTCCTCTCCCCCCAACCTCGCACAACAGAAATGTGATCAAGGTCTCCCTCATCTGATGAGTCTTCCATCAGTTCGTCCTCCACTTCTTCCTGGGCTCCTGCACCTTCCTCACTAGTTTGGCTGCTACCATGCGCCCTGGTAAAACCATCTCCCCCACCCTCACATGCCTGCCGCCTTGGTGCTGCCGACCTTCTGGACCTTGCAGATGTTAGCCTTCCGCATACAACTCCTCCTCCTCTACTTCCTCCACCTCCTCTTGTGCCACCACCTGACTCCGAATTCTGTTTAACATGTGCTCCAGCATGTAAATCACCGGAATAGTCATGCTGATAATGGCATCGTCAGCACTAAACATCTTCGTCGCCATTTCAAAACTGTGCAGAAGGGTGCATAGGTCCCTGATCTGAGACCACTCCTCCAGCGTGATTTGCCCCACCTCTGAATCTCGTTGGCCCAGGCTATACGTCAGAACGTATTGCACCAGGGCTTGTCGGTGCTGCCACAGTCGCTGCAACATGTGCAGAGTTGAATTCCACCGGGTAGGCACATCGCATTTTAGCCGGTGAAGTGGCAGGCCCAACGACTTCTGTAGAGATGTAAGTCGCTGAGCTGCGGGATGCGAACGGCGGAAGTGAGCACACAGCGACCGTGCCCTCTGCAGAAGGCCATCTAGTCTGGGATAGTGGGCTAAAAATTGCTGGACAACCAGGTTCAACACATGAGCCATACAAGGCACGTGTGTAACATTGCCCCGGGGAAGGGCCGCACCCAGGTTTGCAGCATTGTCGCACACGGCCTTCCCTGGTTTCAGGTCCAGTGGAGACAACCATTCATGAAATTGGTTCTCCAGAGCTGACCACAACTCCTCAGCTGTGTGACTCACATTTCCCAGACATTTCAATGTAAAAACCGCCTGATGACGTTGAGTCCTACTGCCAGCATAGTAAGGAGGTGTGCAGGATCCCTTCTGTGCAGTTAGAAAGCTTGTGGCATGACCAGACAGGCTTTGGGTGCAGGTGGAAGACCGAGAGGAGGTTGAGGAGGCAGAAGCAGTGGAGGAACTTTGACATAAAGAGGATTGACGCACAACTCGTGGGGACGGCAAGACTTGGACAGCAGCCCCTTGTCCTGCTGTCACCATAGTTACCCAGTGCCCAGTCAGCGACATGTAACGCCCCTGTCCATGCCTACTCGTCCAAGTGTCTGTGGTGAAATGCACCCTGTCACACACAGAGTTTCTCAAAGAAGCGGTGATCTTGTGTGCGACATGCTGGTGGAGCGCAGGCACACCTTTCTTTGAGAAGTAGTGCCGACTGGGCATCTGGTACTGGGGCACTGTGACGGACATAAGGTCTCGAAAATCCTCTGTGTCCACCAGGCGGAAAGGCAGCATTTCTGTAGCCAAGAGCTTGCAGATGGTGAAATTCAACCTCTTAGCTTTCTCATGGCTAGGAGGAAATGGTCTTTTACTTGTCCACATCTGAGGGACCGAGGGCTGGCTATTGTGCTTAGACGGGGTTGATAAGGGTGTCCCCGGCAAACTGCCGGTCTGTGAGGAAGATGCAGGCGGACATGTTAGGTTGCCTTGATCCAAAGGTGGTGCTATCGATGTCGGACAGCGCTCAAGACCAGCTGGTGTTACCACCTCCAAAGAAAATGATGACCTGCCAATCACGCTGGCTGTTGCGGGTAAAGAGGTGGCAGGTCTGCGCCCCAAAACAGGTGTGACTGCTGTCCCCCCAGTCACAGAGGATGAAGAGGCCGCGGATGCACAAGATATGGCAGACGGTGGTTGGCCCGGCCGGCTAGACCGCATTGTAGCACACTGAGCTTCCCACTGCAACTTATGCTTCATGTCCATGTGCCGGTTCATGCATGAAGTACTCAAACTATGTATTTTTTGGCCTCTACTTAGCTTTTGCTGACAAATGTTACAGATAACACGAGTTGGGTCATCTTTATCGATCTGAAAAAATGCCCAGGCTATGCAAGGCTTAGCACCCATGCGACCTGAAGAGCCACCACGACTTGTGGTGAGAGGCAGAGTTGTGTTTGAGGATGCAGTTGTTGACGTGCTTCCAGTACTACGTCTCTGTCCAGGAAGGCGCAACCTGACCTCGTCGTCACTAGCATCTTCCTCCACCTCCTCTGCTGACCTCATCTCTTGGCTGACTGTGGGTTGACAGTAAGTGGGATCTCCGACCTCATCATCATCACCCTGTGCGTTATCACACCCGTCGTCCTCAGAGCCAACCTGTTCCTGCCCTGACAAAAAACTAAAGTTGTCGCTCCAATCAGGTATTTGAGTCTTATCATCGTCTTCCTCATTGTCTCCACCAACAGGAGTTACAGTTTGGGAATGAGGGTCTACATTATGGTCAGAACGTTCTGCGTCTGGTCCTGGATCCGACTCATAAAGATTCTGGGCATCAGTGCAGATCATTTCCTCGTCTGGATTCACAGAAGCGCTGGAGTCGACCTCTGATTCCCAGGCTATAGTATGAGTAAACAGCTCTGCAGACTCAACCATCTGTTCTACCTCATACTCAGACGGGCAGCTGGAGATTTGGGAGCTGTGAGGAAGCAAGTGCGATTTGGGTGACACCTTTGAGGACTGGAGTATTTGTGATGTTGAAGTTGATGTGGAGGAGAGCCCACTTAAAGGAGCACTTGATATCCGTTGAAGCACCTGCTGTTTTTGTGCCTCATCTGGAATTTGTAGCGATTGGCGTGGCCGTAAGAAAGGGATCTTATCACATTGTCCGCTAAAAGAAGTAGACATTTTAGTTTGGCTGGAAGATGGTCTTTCTTCTGCACCTACCCCACGGACACAACCTTTTTTCCCCTTCCCAACATGCCTATTCCACTTTCCACCAGCAGCAGGCCTTTTTCCACTCATTTTGGTGGTTAACTAATTCACAACTCTGGAGTTGTTTGCACAAAAAAACAATGGATGGTAACCGAGCAGAGCTGAGTGGCCAAACTGTGGTATTAGGCCAAAACTATTGGCTGGGTTAGATGGAGAAAAAAATTATTTTTAATTTGCAACCTGATGGAGGTCAGTATAGATGGACTAATAGACCAAGTCCCACACACCGCTAGAAGCCCAAATATTTTTTCAGAGCTAGATGCAGAAAATTTTTTTATTCAATTTGCAACCTGATGGAGGTCAGTATAGATGGACTAATAGACCAAGTCCCACACACTGCTAGAAGCCCAAATATTTTTTCAGAGCTAGATGCAGAAAAAAATTATTTTTAATTTGCAACCTGATGGAGGTCAGTATAGATGGACTAATAGACCAAGTCCCACACACTGCTAGAAGCCCAAATATTTTTTCAGAGCTAGATGCAGAAAAAAATTATTTTTAATTTGCAACCTGATGGAGGTCAGTATAGATGGACTAATAGACCAAGTCCCACACACCGCTAGAAGCCCAAATATTTTTTCAGAGCTAGATGCAGAAAAAAATTATATTCAATTTGCAACCTGCTGGACGTCAGTATAGAAGGACTAATAGAACAAGTCCCACACACTGCTAGAAGCCCAAATATTTTTTCAGAGCTAAATGAAGAAAAAAATTATTTTTAATTTGCAACCTGATGGAGGTCAGTATAGATGGACTAATAGACCAAGTCCCACACACTGCTAGAAGCCCAAATATTTTTTCAGAGCTAGATGCAGAAAAAAATTATTTTTAATTTGCAACCTGATGGAGGTCAGTATAGATGGACTAATAGAACAAGTCCCACACACCGCTAGAAGCCCAAATATTTTTTCAGAGCTAGATGCAGAAATTTTTTTTATTCAATTTGCAACCTGATGGAGGTCAGTATAGATGGACTAATAGACCAAGTCCCACACACTGCTAGAAGCCCAAATATTTTTTCAGAGCTAGATGCAGAAAAAAATTATTTTTAATTTGCAACCTGATGGAGGTCAGTATAGATGGACTAATAGACCAAGTCCCACACACTGCTAGAAGCCCAAATATTTTTTCAGAGCTAGATGCAGAAAAAAATTATTTTTAATTTGCAACCTGATGGAGGTCAGTATAGATGGACTAATAGAACAAGTCCCACACGCTGCTAGAAGCCCAAATATTTTTTCAGAGATAAATGAAGAAAAAAATTATTTTTAATTTGCAACCTGATGGAGGTCAGTATAGATGGACTAATAGACCAAGTCCCACACACTGCTAGAAGCCCAAATATTTTTTCAGAGCTAGATGCAGAAAAAAATTATTTTTAATTTGCAACCTGATGGAGGTCAGTATAGATGGACTAATAGACCAAGTCCCACACACCGCTAGAAGCCCAAATATTTTTTCAGAGCTAGATGCAGAAAAAAATTATATTCAATTTGCAACCTGCTGGAGGTCAGTATAGAAGGACTAATAGAACAAGTCCCACACACTGCTGGAAGCCCAAATATTTTTTCAGAGCTAAATGAAGAAAAAAATTATTTTTAATTTGCAACCTGATGGAGGTCAGTATAGATGGACTAATAGACCAAGTCCCACACACTGCTAGAAGCCCAAATATTTTTTCAGAGCTAGATGCAGAAAAAAATTATATTCAGTTTGCAACCTGATGGAGGTCAGTATAGATGGACTAATAGAATGATGCTATGCCCAAAAGATTTTACTTCACTAGGTGCAGTAAAAAAATTGGTATTCTATACACAGGTGGTATATCTTGCAACACAGATAGGCTACTCCACTGACTAACACACTCTGCAATAGGCCAAAAAGGATTAGCTTTGCTAGATTCAGCCAAATGCTGTGAAAAAAAACTTGCACAGCACTGGCACAGACCTGCCTGGCAAAAACTGATAGGAACTGATGTAACCTAGTCCTGAAAAGGACTCCAATTACAATTAGTCTTTACTCCCACAATCTATCTATTTAAGAGCACAGACCTGCCTGATAAAAGTCGTAGGAAATGCTGTAACCTAGTCCTTAAAAGGACTGCAATCACAACTATTCCCTACTCCCAAGCTATCTGTATATTTGTGCGAAAATTGGCTTGAAATTAACAAGGTATAGCGCACACAGCAACAGCGGTGCCGTCTAACACGCAGCTGCAGCAGTGAGAAAATGGTGGCGACGGAGAAAATGGCTTGGTCTTATAGGGCAAGGACATGTGACATACACTGCCAATCACACATGCTCTTGCTTGTGTGAAAAAAAGCACTTCGCTCCGTGTGTGCGCTGCTGATAGGCTGACAGATTGCACCTCCCCACTGCAAATGCGGGAAAGAGAAAACAAAATGGAGATCTTCATTGTTCCTGCAGAGATCCATCCCCTGCCCCTCCCCCCGCCCCGCTGTACACTCAAACTGCGTATTAACATTAATTTTCATCATTACTGAGAAAAAATCCAGTTATGATTTTGGTGCACGAACAGTTATCGAACATAACCTCGAACAGCCGAATTTTTCTCAAATTGTTCCTGTTCGCCGACCGGCTCGAACACCGCCCAAAACAGCTCGAATTTGAGATTGGCGAACAGTTCGAGTAGAACAACGCTCATCTCTACTCTCCCCCCAACCTCGCACAACAGAAATGTGATCAAGGTCTCCCTCATCTGATGAGTCTTCCATCAGTTCGTCCTCCACTTCTTCCTGGGCTCCTGCACCTTCCTCACTAGTTTGGCTGCTACCATGCGCCCTG
This sequence comes from Phyllobates terribilis, assembly GCF_046119375.1. Taxonomy (NCBI): domain Eukaryota; kingdom Metazoa; phylum Chordata; class Amphibia; order Anura; family Dendrobatidae; genus Phyllobates; species Phyllobates terribilis. The sequence goes on along the minus strand of NW_027362762.1, from coordinate 365,064,056 downwards.
GTAAAATCATCTCCCCCACCCTCACATGCCTGCCGCCTTGGTGCTGCCGACCGTCTGGACCTTGCAGATGTTAGCCCTTCCGCATACAACTCCTCCTAATCTACTTCCTCCACCTCCTCTTGTGCCACCACCTGACTCCGAATTCTGTTTAACATGTGCTCCAGCATGTAAATCACCGGAATAGTCATGCTGATAATGGCATCGTCAGCACTAAACATCTTCGTCGCCATTTCAAAACTGTGCAGAAGGGTGCATAGGTCCCTGATCTGAGACCACTCCTCCAGCGTGATTTGCCCCACCTCTGAATTTCGTTGGCCCAGGCTATACGTCAGAACGTATTGCACCAGGGCTTGTCGGTGCTGCCACAGTCGCTGCAACATGTGCAGAGTTGAATTCCACCGGGTAGGCACATCGCATTTTAGCCGGTGAAGTGGCAGGACCAACGACTTCTGTAGAGATGTAAGTCGCTGAGCTGCGGGATGCGAACGGCGGAAGTGAGCACACAGCGACCGTGCCCTCTGCAGAAGGCCATCTAGTCTGGGATAGTGGGCTAAAAATTGCTGGACAACCAGGTTCAACACGTGAGCCATACAAGGCACGTGTGTGACATTGCCCCGGCGAAGGGCCGCACCCAGGTTTGCAGCATTGTCGCACACGGCCTTCCCTGGTTTCAGGTCCAGTGTAGACAACCATTCATGAAATTGGTTCTCCAGAGCTGACCACAATTCCTCAGCTGTGTGACTCACATTTCCCAGACATTTCAATGTAAAAACCGCCTGATGACGTTGAGCCCTACTGCCAGCATAGTAAGGAGGTGTGCAGGATCCCTTCTGCGCAGTTAGAAAGCTTGTGGCATGACCAGACAGGCTTTGGGTGCAGGTGGAAGACCGAGAGGAGGTTGAGGAGGCAGAAGCAGTGGAGGAACTTTGACATAAAGAGGATTGACGCACAACTCGTGGGGACGGCAAGACTTGGACAGCAGCCCCTTGTCCTGCTGTCACCATAGTTACCCAGTGCCCAGTCAGCGACATGTAACGCCCCTGTCCATGCCTACTCGTCCAAGTGTCTGTGGTGAAATGCACCCTGTCACACACAGAGTTTCTCAAAGAAGCGGTGATGTTGTGTGCGACATGCTGGTGGAGCGCAGGCACACCTTTCTTTGAGAAGTAGTGCCGACTGGGCATCTGGTACTGGGGCACTGCGACGGACATAAGGTCTCGAAAATCCTCTGTGTCCACCAGGCGGAAAGGCAGCATTTCTGTAGCCAAGAGCTTGCAGATGGTGAAATTCAACCTCTTAGCTTTCTCATGGCTAGGAGGAAATGGTCTTTTACTTGTCCACATCTGAGGGACCGAGGGCTGGCTATTGTGCTTAGACGGGGTTGATAAGGGTGTCCCCGGCAAACTGCCGGTCTGTGAGGAAGATGCAGGCGGACATGTTAGGTTGCCTTGATCCAAAGGTGGTGCTATCGATGTCGGACAGCGCTCAAGACCAGCTGGTGTTACCACCTCCAAAGAAAATGATGACCTGCCAATCACGCTGGCTGTTGCGGGTAAAGAGGTGGCAGGTCTGCGCCCCAAAACAGGTGTGACTGCTGTCCCCCCAGTCACAGAGGATGAAGAGGCCGCGGATGCACAAGATATGGCAGACGGTGGTTGGCCCGGCCGGCTAGGCCGCATTGTAGCACACTGAGCTTCCCACTGCAACTTATGCTTCATGTCCATGTGCCGGTTCATGCATGAAGTACTCAAACTATGTATTTTTTGGCCTCTACTTAGCTTTTGCTGACAAATGTTACAGATAACACGAGTTGGGTCATCTTTATCGATCTGAAAAAATGCCCAGGCTATGCAAGGCTTAGCACCCATGCGACCTGAAGAGCCACCACGACTTGTGGTGAGAGGCAGAGTTGTGTTTGAGGATGCAGTTGTTGACGTGCTTCCAGTACTACGTCTCTGTCCAGGAAGGCGCAACCTGACCTCGTCGTCACTAGCATCTTCCTCCACCTCCTCTGCTGACCTCATCTCTTGGCTGACTGTGGATTGACAGTAAGTGGGATCTCCGACCTCATCATCATCACCCTGTGCGTTATCACACCCGTCGTCCTCAGAGCCAACCTGTTCCTGCCCTGACAAAAAACTAAAGTTGTCGCTCCAATCAGGTATTTGAGTCTTATCATCGTCTTCCTCATTGTCTCCACCAACAGGAGTTACAGTTTGGGAATGAGGGTCTACATTATGGTCAGAACCTTCTGCGTCTGGTCCTGGATCCGACTCATAAAGATTCTGGGCATCAGTGCAGATCATTTCCTCGTCTGGATTCACAGAAGCGCTGGAGTCGACCTCTGATTCCCAGGCTATAGTATGAGTAAACAGCTCTGCAGACTCAACCATCTGTTCTACCTCATACTCAGACGGGCAGCTGGAGATTTGGGAGCTGTGAGGAAGCAAGTGCGATTTGGGTGACACCTTTGAGGACTGGAGTATTTGTGATGTTGAAGTTGATGTGGAGGAGAGCCCACTTAAAGGAGCACTTGATATCCGTTGAAGCACCTGCTGTTTTTGTGCCTCATCTGGAATTTGTAGCGATTGGCGTGGCCGGAAGAAAGGGATCTTATCACATTGTCCGCTAAAAGAAGTAGACATTTTAGTTTGGCTGGAAGATGGTCTTTCTTCTGCACCTACCCCACGGACACAACCTTTTTTCCCCTTCCCAACATGCCTATTCCCCTTTCCACCAGCAGCAGGCCTTTTTCCACTCATTTTGGTGGTTAACTAATTCACAACTCTGGAGTTGTTTGCACAAAAAAACAATGGATGGTAACCGAGCAGAGCTGAGTGGCCAAACTGTGGTATTAGGCCAAAACTATTGGCTGGGTTAGATGCAGAAAAAAATTATTTTTAATTTGCAACCTGATGGAGGTCAGTATAGATGGACTAATAGACCAAGTCCCACACACCGCTAGAAGCCCAAATATTTTTTCAGAGCTAGATGCAGAAAATTTTTTTATTCAATTTGCAATATGATGGAGGTCAGTATAGATGGACTAATAGACCAAGTCCCACACACTGCTAGAAGCCCAAATATTTTTTCAGAGCTAGATGCAGAAAAAAATTATTTTTAATTTGCAACCTGATGGAGGTCAGTATAGATGGACTAATAGACCAAGTCCCACACACCGCTAGAAGCCCAAATATTTTTTCAGAGCTAGATGCAGAAAATTTTTTTATTCAATTTGCAACCTGATGGAGGTCAGTATAGATGGACTAATAGACCAAGTCCCACACACTGCTAGAAGCCCAAATATTTTTTCAGAGCTAGATGCAGAAAAAAATTATTTTTAATTTGCAACCTGATGGAGGTCAGTATAGATGGACTAATAGACCAAGTCCCACACACCGCTAGAAGCCCAAATATTTTTTCAGAGCTAGATGCAGAAAAAAATTATATTCAATTTGCAACCTGCTGGAGGTCAGTATAGAAGGACTAATAGAACAAGTCCCACACACTGCTAGAAGCCCAAATATTTTTTCAGAGCTAAATGAAGAAAAAAATTATTTTTAATTTGCAACCTGATGGAGGTCAGTATAGATGGACTAATAGACCAAGTCCCACACACTGCTAGAAGCCCAAATATTTTTTCAGAGCTAGATGCAGAAAAAAATTATTTTTAATTTGCAACCTGATGGAGGTCAGTATAGATGGACTAATAGAACAAGTCCCACACGCTGCTAGAAGCCCAAATATTTTTTCAGAGATAAATGAAGAAAAAAATTATTTTTAATTTGCAACCTGATGGAGGTCAGTATAGATGGACTAATAGACCAAGTCCCACACACTGCTAGAAGCCCAAATATTTTTTCAGAGCTAGATGCAGAAAAAAATTATTTTTAATTTGCAACCTGATGGAGGTCAGTATAGATGGACTAATAGACCAAGTCCCACACACCGCTAGAAGCCCAAATATTTTTTCAGAGCTAGATGCAGAAAAAAATTATATTCAATTTGCAACCTGCTGATGGTCAGTATAGAAGGACTAATAGAACAAGTCCCACACACTGCTAGAAGCCCAAATATTTTTTCAGAGCTAAATGAAGAAAAAAATTATTTTTAATTTGCAACCTGATGGAGGTCAGTACAGATGGACTAATAGACAAAGTCCCACACACTGCTAGAAGCCCAAATATTTTTTCAGAGCTAGATGCAGAAAAAAATTATTTTTAATTTGCAACCTGATGGAGGTCAGTATAGATGGACTAATAGACCAAGTCCCACACACCGCTAGAAGCCCAAATATTTTTTCAGAGCTAGATGCAGAAAATTTTTTTATTCAATTTGCAACCTGATGGAGGTCAGTATAGATGGACTAATAGACCAAGTCCCACACACTGCTAGAAGCCCAAATATTTTTTCAGAGCTAGATGCAGAAAAAAAATATTTTTAATTTGCAACCTGATGGAGGTCAGTATAGATGGACTAATAGACCAAGTCCCACACACTGCTAGAAGCCCAAATATTTTTTCAGAGCTAGATGCAGAAAAAAAATATTTTTAATTTGCAACCTGATGGAGGTCAGTATAGATGGACTAATAGACCAAGTCCCACACACCGCTAGAAGCCCAAATATTTTTTCAGAGCTAGATGCAGAAAAAAATTATATTCAATTTGCAACCTGCTGGAGGTCAGTATAGAAGGACTAATAGAACAAGTCCCACACACTGCTAGAAGCCCAAATATTTTTTCAGAGCTAGATGCAGAAAAAAATTATTTTTAATTTGCAACCTGATGGAGGTCAGTATAGATGGACTAATAGAGCAAGTCCCACACACCGCTAGAAGCCCAAATATTTTTTCAGAGTTAGATGCAGAAAAAAATTATATTCAATTTGCAACCTGCTGGAGGTCAGTATAGAAGGACTAATAGAACAAGTCCCACACACTGCTAGAAGCCCAAATATTTTTTCAGAGCTAAATGAAGAAAAAAATTATTTTTAATTTGCAACCTGATGGAGGTCAGTATAGATGCACTAATAGACCAAGTCCCACACACTGCTAGAAGCCCAAATATTTTTTCAGAACTAGATGCAGAAAAAAATTATTTTTAATTTGCAACCTGATGGAGGTCAGTATAGATGGACTAATAGAACAAGTCCCACACGCTGCTAGAAGCCCAAATATTTTTTCAGAGATAAATGAAGAAAAAAATTATTTTTAATTTGCAACCTGATGGAGGTCAGTATAGATGGACTAATAGACCAAGTCTCACACACTGCTAGAAGCCCAAATATTTTTTCAGAGCTAGATGCAGAAAAAAATTATTTTTAATTTGCAACCTGATGGAGGTCAGTATAGATGGACTAAAAGACCAAGTCCCACACACCGCTAGAAGCCCAAATATTTTTTCAGAGCTATATGCAGAAAAAAATTATATTCAATTTGCAACCTGCTGGAGGTCAGTATAGAAGGACTAATAGAACAAGTCCCACACACTGCTAGAAGCCCAAATATTTTTTCAGAGCTAAATGAAGAAAAAAATTATTTTTAATTTGCAACCTGATGGAGGTCAGTATAGATGGACTAATAGACCAAGTCCCACACACTGCTAGAAGCCCAAATATTTTTTCAGAGCTAGATGCAGAAAAAAATTATTTTTACTTTGCAACCTGATGGAGGTCAGTATAGATGGACTAATAGACCAAGTCCCACACACCGCTAGAAGCCCAAATATTTTTTCAGAGCTAGATGCAGAAAATTTTTTTATTCAATTTGCAACCTGATGGAGGTCAGTATAGATGGACTAATAGACCAAGTCCCACACACTGCTAGAAGCCCAAATATTTTTTCAGAGCTAGATGCAGAAAAAAATTATTTTTAATTTGCAACCTGATGGAGGTCAGTATAGATGGACTAATAGACCAAGTCCCACACACTGCTAGAAGCCCAAATATTTTTTCAGAGCTAGATGCAGAAAAAAATTATTTTTAATTTGCAACCTGATGGAGGTCAGTATAGATGGACTAATAGACCAAGTCCCACACACTGCTAGAAGCCCAAATATTTTTTCAGAGCTAGATGCAGAAAAAAATTATTTTTAATTTGCAACCTGATGGAGGTCAGTATAGATGGACTAATAGAACAAGTCCCACACGCTGCTAGAAGCCCAAATATTTTTTCAGAGCTAAATGAAGAAAAAAATTATTTTTAATTTGCAACCTGATGGAGGTCAGTATAGATGGACTAATAGACCAAGTCCCACACACTGCTAGAAGCCCAAATATTTTTTCAGAGCTAGATGCAGAAAAAAATTATATTCAGTTTGCAACCTGATGGAGGTCAGTATAGATGGACTAATAGAATGATGCTATGCCCAAAAGATTTTACTTCACTAGGTGCAGTAAAAAAATTGGTATTCTATACACAGGTGGTATATCTTGCAACACAGATAGGCTACTCCACTGACTAACACACTCTGCAATAGGCCAAAAGGGATTAGCTTTGCTAGATTCAGCCAAATGCTGTGAAAAAAACTTGCACAGCACTGGCACAGACCTGCCTGGCAAAAACTGATAGGAACTGATGTAACCTAGTCCTGAAAAGGACTCCAATTACAATTAGTCTTTACTCCCACAATCTATCTATTTAAGAGCACAGACCTGCTTGATAAAAGTCGTAGGAAATGCTGTAACCTAGTCCTTAAAAGGACTGCAATCACAACTATTCCCTACTCCCAAGCTATCTGTATATTTGTGCGAAAATTGGCTTGAAATTAACAAGGTATAGCGCACACAGCAACAGCGGTGCCGTCTAACACGCAGCTGCAGCAGTGAGAAAATGGTGGCGACGGGGAAAATGGCTTGGTCTTATAGGGCAAGGACATGTGACATACACTGCCAATCACACATGCCCTTGCTTGTGTGAAAAAAAGCACTTCGCTCCGTGTGTGCGCTGCTGATAGGCTGACAGATTGCACCTCCCCACTGCAAATGCGGGAAAGAGAAAAAAAAATGGAGATCTTCATTGTTCCTGCAGAGATCCATCCCCTGCCCCTCCCCCCGCCCCGCTGTACACTCAAACTGCGTATTAACATTAATTTTCATCATTACTGAGAAAAAATCCAGTTATGATTTTGGTGCACGAACAGTTATCGAACATAACCTCGAACAGCCGAATTTTTCTCAAATTGTTCGTGTTCGCCGACCGGCTCGAACACCGCCCAAAACAGCTCGAATTTGAGATTGGCGAACAGTTCGAGTAGAACAACGCTCATCTCTAATCCTCACCTATATCAATTTTTTGAGGATTTAGTTTCCAAAATATGGTCACTTGTGGGGGGTTTCTGCTGTTTTATTACCTTGGGGACTCCGCAAATGTGACATGGCATCTGCAATCTATCCCAACCAAATTTCCACCCCAAAAATCAAGTGTTTCTTCCTTACTGAGCCCTGTTGTGTGCCTAAACCTTAGTTTCCGACTATATATGAGGTATTGGCATACTCAAGAGTAATTCTACAACAAATTGTGCTACACTTGTGAAAATTAGAAATTTGGGGCTAAAGCTACATATTAGAGGAAAAAATGCAATCTTTCATCTTCACGGCCCAATGTTATAAAATTTTGCAAATTACCTGTAGGATTCAAATGCTCACCACACTTCTAGATAAATTTCTTGAGGAGTGCAGCTTCCAAAATGAGGTCACTTGTGGGGAGTTTCTACTGTTTTGGTATCTTATGGGCTTTCCAAATACGACATGGTGTCTGCAATATGTTCCAGCAAAAATTGCTATTCAAAATTGAAATTGCGCTCATTCCCTTCCGAGTCCTATCATGTCCCCAAACAGTAGTTTTTATCTACATGTGGGTTATCAGAGTATTCAGGAGAAATTGCACAACATATTGTGTAGTCCAGTTTCTCATGTTACCCTTATGAAAATGAAAAGTTTGGTGCTAAAGCAATATTTTCGTGGAAAAAAAATAATTTTTAATTTTCATGGCCCAATTTTATAAAATTCTGGAAATCACCTGTAGGCTCATCATAGTCATCACATCTGTCTATAAATTCATTAAGCTGTGCAGTTTCCAAAATGGGGTAACTTGTGGGGGGTTTCTGTTGTTTTGGCTTATTGGGGGCTCTGCAAAAACAATATGGTGTTTACAATCTATTCCAGAGAAATTTATGCTTCAAAAATCAAATAGCGTTCCTCCTCTTGCGAGTTCTGCCGTGTTCTCAAACAGTAGTTTCTAACCATATATGGGATATCTGTATACTCAAGAGAAATTGCACAACAAATTGCGGTGTTCATTTTTACTTTTACCCTTGTGAAAATTTAAAATGTGGGGCTAAAATGACATTTTAGTAGAAATAAAAGTAATTTTAATTTCTTTCTTCCAGTTTGCATTAATTCCTGTGAAGCAGATTTTAAAATGTGGTCTTGTTTGCGTGTTTTATGACACATAGGCCCCTCAAAATCACTTCAAAAGTGAAGTGGTCCCTACAAACGAAGGTTCTTCAAATTTCATTGAACAAATGAAAATTACTGCATAAAATTTAACCCTTCTATAATCCTAACCAAAAACATCATTTCAAGGATGATGCTGATAAAAAGTAGATATGTGATGAATGTTATTTATTAACTACTTTCTTTGATATGACAATCTGGTTTAAGGGCATAAAAATTCAAAATTCAAAAATTGCAAAATGTTCAATTTTTTGGTCAAATTTTTGATATTTTCATAAATACAGTTAGGTCCATATATATTTGGACAGAGACAACATTTTTCTAATTTTGGTTCTAGACATTACCACAATGAATTTTAAGCAAAACAATTCAGATGCAGTTGAAGTTCAGACTTTCAGCTTCCATTTGAGGGTATCCACATTAAAATTGGATGAAGGGTTTAGGAGTTTCAGCTCCTTAACATGTGCCACCCTGTTTTTAAAGGGACCAAAAGTAATTGGACAGATTAAATAATTGTAAATAAAATGTTCATTTCTCGTACTTAGTTGAAAACCCTTTGTTGGCAATGACTGCCTGAAGTCTTGAACTCGTGGACATCACCAGACGCTGTGTTTCCTCCTTTTTGATGCTCTGCCAGGCCTTCACTGTGGTGGTTTTCAGTTGCTGTTTGTTTGTGGGCCTTTCTGTCTGAAGTTTAGTCTTTAAAAAGTGAAATGCATGCTCAATTGGGTTGAGATCAGGTGACTGACTTGGCCATTCAAGAATATTCCACTTCTTTGCTTTAATAAACTCCTAGGTTGCTTTGGCTTTATGTTTTGGGTCATTGTCCATCTGTCGCATGAAATGACGACTAATCAGTTTGGCTGCATTTGGCTGGATCTGAGCACACAGTATGGCTCTGACTACATGAGAATTCATTCGGCTTCTTCTGTCCTGTGTCACATCATCAATAAACACTAGTGACCCAGTGCCACTGGCAGCCATGCATGCCCAAGCCACCACACTGCCTCCGCTGTGTTTTACAGATGATGTGGTATGCTTTGAATCATGAGCTGTACCACGCCTTTGCCATACTTTTCTCTTTCCATCATTCTGGTAGAGGTTGATCTTTTTTACATGTGTCCAAAGAATGATCTTCCAGAACTGTGCTGGCTTTTTAGATGTTTTTTTAGCAAAGTCCAAGTCTAGGCTTTTTATTCTTGATGTTTATGAGTGGCTTGCACCGTGCAGTGAACCCTCTGTATTTACTTTCATGCAGTCTTCTCTCTATGGTACATTTGGATATTGATACGCCTACCTCCTGGAGAGTGTTGTTCACTTGGTTGGCTGTTGTGAAGGGGTTTCTCTTCACCATGGAGATTACTCTGAGATCATCCACCACTGTTGTCTTCCGTGGGCGCCCAAGACTTTTTGCATTGATGAGTACACCAGTGCTTTCTTTCTTTCTCAGGATGTACCAAACTGTAGATTTTGCCACTCCTAATATTGTAGCAATTTCTCGGATGGGTTTTTTCTGTTTTTTCAGCTTAAGGATGGCTTGTTTCACCTGCATGGAGAGCTCCTTTGACCGCATGTTTACTTCACAACAAAACCTTCCAAATGCAAGCACCACACCTCAAATCAACTCCAGGCCTTTTATCTGCTTAATTGAGAATGACATACCGAAGGGATTGCCCATACCTGTCCATGAAATAGCCTTGGAGTCAATTGTCCAATTACTTTTGGTCCCTTTAAAAACAGGGTGGCACATGTTAAGGAGCTGAAACTCCTAAACCCTTCATCCAATTTTAATGTGGATACCCTCAAATGAAAGCTGAAAGTCTGAACTTCAACTGCATCTGAATTGTTTTGTTTAAAATTCATTGTGGTAATGTCTAGAACCAAAATTAGAAAAATGTTGTCTCTGTCCAAATATGTATGGACCTAACTGTAAATGCAAACCATATCACCGTAGACTTACTACTATCACAAAGTACAGTATGTCACTAGAAAAAAGTCTCAGAATCATTGAGATATGTTAAAGCATTCTACAGTTATTACCACATAAAGTGACACTGTGCAGAATTAAAAATTTTTGGGGGGGTTTTGCGGATTAATTTAATTTACATGTAAATGCAAGGGCAGTGCTAGAGTCTTAACAGGACAGGGGATTAATCCGCAAAATATATTTCTCCCCATATGCCCTCACTCCACCAATTAAAAAAAAAATCTATACATACTGTACATAGTTATCAAATGCAACTTTTGCTGCTGTACTAGAACTAAATATGGCCTACATACTATAATATACTATACAAACACCAATATTACAACAATTACCACAAACCAAGGACCAAAAAATACTGCTACATGATGACCACTTCATTAGACCACTTCTTTTCATTAGTCAGCCTGCCAATACATTGTATAAGTAAAATGCTGAAACAATGACGTTGCGCTAGGTCAGATAATGAAAAAAGGAACCGAAACACTAATGTAGCTGCTCGACCAGGGTCCAGTGAGTTTATTCGCTCATTGCTAGAGATTAGAAATTAACAAAATGATTGACATGACCTTTTTCATCGGTCATGTCAGTAGTCCATGGTTGGCTGACCAAATCCCCATTAATCCCCTCCAATTTGCCAGCAATGATTTTCCTGATTTGAATGTCCAGCATGACATCATACGCACATTACGCCATAACAATGAAGTTGTGCTGGACCTGCTAATCTGAAGAGGTACTATGGATGTCGGTAGGTAGGAGGAAGTTTGGGTCCTTCATGTCATGTTGCTTATATCTAGTTGCGGCACAATGCATGCATGAAGTTGCAGGGACCTACATATCAAAAGAAGCTTTGGGGATGCCACGAGTAGTAGGAAGTTAGTATTGCTCTGGTACAGCAGCCACGGACTGCCAGCAATTTACTGGACTAAAGTTCTGCCAATCTTTTTGCTCAACTCTAGAAGTGCCACTTATGACTAGTGTTGAGCTAGTATGTTCTGTTAACCCTTTCTCCGAGTATGCTCGGGCCGAGCTCCGAGTATTTACAGCTGCTCGGTGATATGTCTGAATCGCTCCCGTGTGCATGATTTGCGACTGTTTGACAGTTTTAACACATGTGAGGAATGTCTATTTCTTACACATTCCTCACATGTAATAAAGCTGTCAAACAGTTGCAAATCATGCACACGGGAGCGATTCAAACACATCACCGAGCAGCTGGAAATACTCGGAGCTCGGCCCGAGCATACTCGGAACACAACATACTCGCTCAACACTACTTATGACATATTGCATGGCATTCTTACATGTACTATTTAGAGAACTAAAAGACATTTTTCCTAGTAGAATATTTTGCAGTTTATAAGTAAATTATATATAATAACTGTTTATAAATCACAACGTGTGCTGTTTCCTTCTGATGTTTCTTGTTCTCTAAAAGGAGTACATGCCATTCTCCATAAAAAACTTTAGTAATTTATAAAATGAGTAAAAAATATTATATTACCCGTAGCAAGCAGTACTTAACTTTTTCAGTTGAATTTGGAAAATAATAGTAAATGAGCTAGGTATAGAACAGTATGTATATTTGGATTGTTTTTCATAATTATCTTACATTAGCTCTTACTAGCATATTTGCATAAATGAAATCCCTTTGATTTGAAAAAAGGAAAATTGATGAATAAGTATGTCTAGATAAGATATTTCCCACATTGACCAATAATAGACGAGCATTGCTTCAAGTATAAAAGCTGACATGTTGGAAAAGCTCTTTTGTCAAAGAAGAGGTTGGAAGCTGTTGGCCACAGACACACAACTGCTTATAGTACAGCAATCCCACCACAATGTTAATAATTTGCTTCCAGGACAACAAATGCAAAATCAGCAGGTCACAAGAAAAAAGTCATATTAGCCAGCAGTATAGCCTGTCAATGATGATTGTTATTATCATTAGAATTTGTGCAATATTTACATGTACTCTGTATTTTCTGCAATTTTTCTTAACCCATTCACGTCATTTTCCGTTTTTTCATTTTAGTTTTTATCCTTCTCTTCTTCCAAGATCCATAGCTTTTTTATATTTGTGTCAATATAGCCCTATGAGGGCTTGTATTTTGTGAGACAAGTTATACTTTTGAATGGCACAATTAATTTTACCATGTAGTATACTGGAAAAAAGGAAATGAATTCTAAGTGCGATGAAATTGCAAAAATAGTGCAAATCCACAATTGTTTTTTGGGGTTTTTATTTACCATGTTCACTATATGGTAAAACTGACCTGACAATATGATTATCCCCAGGTCAGTATGAGTATATTTATACCAAACATGTATAGATTATTTTTTATTTAAGAGGTGAAAAAAATTCCGAAATTTGAATGAAAAAAGTTTGTGCGTTTGCCGCCATTTCCGAGACCCGTAGCGTTTCCATTTTTCGTGATCTTGGAATGGGTGATGGCTTATTTTTTGCGCCTTTTGCTGATGTATTTATTGATACCATTTTGTGGTTGATGCAATGTTTTAATTGTCTCTTATTGCATTTTATTGCAATGTTGCGGCTGCCGAAAAATTATAATTCTGGCTTTTCGATTTTTTTTCTTACGTTGTTTACCGATCTGATTAATTTATTTATAGTTTGATGAATCGGACCTTCTTGAATGCAGCAATACCAAATATGTGTATTTTTTTTAACTGTTTTATTTTCAATGGGGCAAAAGGGGAGTGATTTGAACTTTTGTGATTTTTTTTATTTGTTTTTCATATTTTTAAAAACTTTTTTTCCCACTTTCAAATGAATTTAATAGTCCCGTTTGGAGACTTGAAGCTGCAGTCATCTGATCGCCTGTGCTATATATAGCAGTGCTTCAGCAGAAGCAGAAATCACGATCTCCTATGAATGCCGGCCACTACATTCTATTTTTGAAAACTCTGGAGACTACTCTGCACTGAATCCCTCTTAAAAATTGTATCAATATGAGAGAGCCGCAATGGGTCTCTCGCTTTGATGTCCATGGTCTAGAAAACTGTGGAAATATATTCTATTGTAGTATATTTAATTGATCGTCTGTCAACTTGTGGCAAACTCCATTACCCAGGGAGCAGCTGAAATGCTAAAACAGCTGTAACCCTGTAAAATGAATATACCTCCATACGCTCTATTTATTTCAATCAAACTTTCTCCATTATTTTGCAATGTTTAATATTTTAACATTTCTTTATAACTGCTGTGACCTGCAACTGCCGGTAGGGGGAACTTACTGTGCAAAGGTGGGCATACAATAGGTGCAGTCTATGCAGGTGCATAGTATCCCTTCAAGGATGAGATGTCAAAATCACAATTAAAAAATGGCACCAAAGTTTTCATAACTCAAAATTGCTAATGGATTCTGATTCATCAAATGAAATATTGATTAGAGAATAATTGTATGGTACAAAGAGCTCTGTATGGAGACCATCATTAGAGTTGATCAAATCAATTTGATGCTTATCTAATTCAAATCAAATTTTCTGAAAATCACAGGTCCAGATTAGTGTTGAGCGAGCATGCACGACACTGCTTGGTATTCGCCCGAGCATCTCACTACTCGGGATGTTTGGCGAGCACCGAGCATTTTCAGGTTACTCGGGCGGGAGCTCGAGTCTCCGCCCTGCATGTTTAGCGCTCTTTACAGAGCCAATGAACTTGCAGGGATTGCCAGCCAGTCACTGTAATGCCGCAGCCATGTTGGTTGTGGGCATTACAGTGATTGGCTGGCCGCACAGCATCACCTCGAGTTTTTAAAACCGGGCGCCGCCATCTTGGACACAGTCGCGCCAGATCAGACAGTGTAGGGAGAGTGCTGCCGAGCTAGGGAGAGATTTATACTGCGAAATAGGTAGTGTAGGGTCTCTAAAGCCTGCAAAATCAAACAAACAGTCCTTCTGAGGACTAATATCCATCCCAGATATCAGGCAGGCAGGCTGTATAGGAGACGCAGCGGTTATACCAACAAACACTGCATTACAGTCCTGTGTGCTGCTGCTCAAATTGCTAGACTTAGCCCCAGGTCTCAGGGGCCAGGAAAAATCCTTATTTTTTCATCTAAATCCTCTTATTTTTTTTTTTCCTCAGTCAGACTGTACAAATACCCATCTTATTAATCTTTTGGTATCCCCCCCCCCCAAAAAAAAAAAAAATTGAGTGTGTCTGTGAGTGTTCAGACACAAATATATCTGTTTAAAAGGGTCTGGTGTCGGCCAGATAACTAGAACTGTGGTTTTGCAGTTCCACGGTTCAAATATCTGTATTATCCACTTTTTTGGCTTTTTTCCATAAAAAAAAACAGTTTGAGTGTCTCGCTGACTGTTCAGACACAAATATATCTATATAAAAAAGTCTGGTATATGCCAGGAAATGAGAACTGTGGTTTTCCTCTTCCACGGTTCAAATCTGGGTGTAATCCACCTTTTTGCCTTTTTTACATAAAAAAAACAGTTTGAGTGTCTCGCTGACTGTTCAGACGCAAATATATCTGTTTAAAAGATTCTGGTGTAGGCAAGAGAAATACAACTGTGGTTTTCCTCTTCCATGGTTCAAATCTAGGTGTTATCCACCTTTTTGCCTTTTTTCCATAAAAAAAAAACAGTTTGAGTGTCTCGCTGATTGTTCAGACACAAATATATCTGTTTAAAAGATTCTGGTGTAGGCCAGAGAAATAGAACTGTGGTTTTCCTCTTCCACGGTTCAAATCTTGGTGTGATCCACATTTTTGCCTTTTTTACATAAAAAAAACAGTTTGAGTGTCTCGCTGACTGTTCAGACACAAATATATCTGTTTAAAAGATTCTGGTGTAAGCCAGAGAAATAGAACTGTGGTTTTCCTCTTCCACGGTTCTAATCTCCTTTTTATCACCCTTTTGCCATTGATAGTGCGAGTGTAAGCTATTTTACTTCATTTACAATGGGCAAGGCGCATGGCAAGGGACGTGGAACTGGACGTTCTGGTGATAGTGCATGCAGAGGACGGGGCCATGGTCAAGGTGAAAATATATCACAACCAACAGCCACATCTTCTCGCTTACAGTTCTTGACCAAATTAGTAGGGAAGCACTCAACAACACCACTATTGCCAACTGATCAGTGTGAACAGGTTATTAATTGGATAGTAGATAATACTTCCAGTCACCGGGGTACCACCACCTCCGGTCTGTCTTCCACACGGTCAAGTCTTAGTAGCCGTGAGTCTCAACGGCATACTCCTCCTCACCCTGATGCTTCTTCCTCCCACCATGCCGAGTGTCGTCAGACAGCAACTGACCCCACAGTTGGACACTCTGAGGAGCTGTTCACTGGTCCATTTCCATATTTGGGCCCCTCGCCTGCTCCGCTTGAAGTGGTGGAAGAGGAGATCCCATGTAGCGATGGCCAAATATTTGAACAGCCACGGCCACAGTAAGGCGACACTGACAATTTATCACAAGACGATGACGAGACACAATTGCCACGAAGTGAGGAGGAAGACCGTGGTGCGGAAGTGGAAGAGGAGGAGGTGGTTGATGATCTAGTAACTGACCCAACGTGGCAGGAGGACACGCAGAGCAAGGCCTGCAGCACCCAGGGGGAGGGAGACAGAGCACCCCAACAGGCACGAAGAAGCAGTGTGGTGGCCGCAGACAGAAGGCGGGCAACCGTTCCCCGTAACACCAACACGAGGGACGTTGCCAGTACAACCGGTAGGTCTTCCAGAGTCTGGAATTTTTTTAAAGACTCTACTGATAACCCCAAAAAGGCAATTTGTACCACCTGCCAGGCCAGCATCAGCAGGGGTGACAAAACTACCAGCCAGACCACCACCTGCATGATCAGGCACAGGTTTGTGGGGCAAACCCCAGTGTCCACGACCAGTGTCAGCGGGTGCCACCACTGCTTCTTCCGCTGTTGTGCGTGTAAGAGAACCCCCTGTTATGCGTACAAGGCAATCCCCTGTCCATACTGCATGCAAAGATGCCCCCTCCTCTCAGTCTTCACTTGTTATGGCAGTTTCTCAAATAACAGCATCAACGTCCCCCGCAGCATTCAATTGTCCATATCCCAGACCTTTGAACGAAAGCGCAAATTCGCAGCTAGCACCCCACAGGCCACAGTCCTAAATTTGCACATTTCACGACTGCTTGCGTTGGAAATGCTGCCTTTTGGGCTGGTGGAGACGGAATTCTTCTGCAACCTTATGGCGGTGGCCATCCTTCGGTACTCGGTCCCCAGCCGACACTATTTTGCCCAGTGTGCCATCCCCGCACTACACAAGCACGTGTCCCAAAACATCTGCCGTGCCCTCAACAATGTAGTTACTGGGAGAGTCCACCTGACAATGGACACGTGGACAAGTGCTTGTGGCCAGGGATGGTACATCTCCCTGACGGCACTCTGGGTAAATATAGTGGAAGCCGGGACCGAGTCGGACCTTGATACTGAACACATCCTCTCCACACCGAGGATTGCGAGCCCTATGTCAGTCAGAGTTGCCCCCACAGTGTACAGCTCCTGTGCATCCTCCTCCTCCTCCTCATGCTCAGCCTCCATCTCAGATATCACCACATCAGTTACAAGCTGGAAGCACTGCAGTACTGCCTCAGACAAGCGGCAACAGGCTGTGATGAAATTCCTAAGCTTAGGTTATAAACCTCACCCTGCTCGTGAGTTGTGGACAGCTGTGAAAGAGCAGGCAGATCTGAGGCTGAGACCGCTGAACTTACATCCATGCACGGTCAGTGGTTTCTTAAATCGTACCCCGAGTTGCCAGATCTGCTCGTCAAAGCATGCCGTCTGTCAGCTCATTTTTGGAAGTCGGCTACAGCTTCCGCCGCCCTTGCTGTGTTGCAGCAGCATTTGCAGCTTCTGTCACACTGACTGGTGTGTGATGTCCCCACACGTTGGAACTCTACCCTCTACATGTTGCAGAGGATTTGTGAGCAGAAGAGAGCAGTTGTGGAGTACCAGCTGCAACAAGGCCGTCAATATTCAGGTCAGACTCCACACATAAGACCTCAGGAGTGGACCTGGATGTCTGACATATGTACCATCCTGACAAACTTTGAGGAGTCCACCAAAATGGTGAGTGGCAATGACGCCATCATTAGCGTCAGAATCCCACTTGTCTGTCTTTTGCAATGCACTCTGCAGAGAATTAAAGAGTAGTGTTGAGCCACCCCCGTAGTGTTCGAGTTCGGTTCGGTTCGTCGAACACCCGTGTGTTCGCCGAACTGTTCGTCGAACTGTTCGTCGAACACCTTCGAACACCGTTAAAACCAATGGCAGGCAAACAAAAACACATAGAAACACATAGAAAACACCTTCAAAGGTGTCCAAAAGCTGACAAACTGCTCAGAAGACATAACTAACACATGGAAAAGTGACAAGTACATATAGTCATGCGAAAATAAAAAAGGTGGAGGAGTAAAAGGAGGGGGAGACACAGATATAGGCATGTTATGCCCTTCTAAAATCCAAAAAGTGAGAAGCCGACACGGCCAGTCCGCTCCTGCCCGTGCCACCTCCGTGTCGCCGGGTTTGTGCCAGAGCCGCGGTGAACCCTGACGGCCAGCCCCCCTCTCCCAATACTGGTGCCTGTCCACTGGTGGGTCGAGCGAGCCCCCCTGTGGTGGAGGCAGCTCTAAGCTTTTTAATTTAAATTGTCTCTCTAATTTGAATGAATACACTTTAAATCCATTTACAAGGATCTATTGGAGGGCAAGTCTCATGCCAGCAGCCGCGGTAATTCCAGCTCCAGTAGCGTCCACTAAAGCTGCTGCAGTTAAAAAGCTTTTATAAGGATCGAGCTCGGCTGTCCACCGCAAGGCATCCTACTGCCAGTCCCAGCCCCTATGCCTTGGGGTGCCTCCTGATGCTCTTCACTAAGTATCCCATGGTCCCGAAGCATTTCCTTTGAAAAATTTAAGTGTCTAAACTACAGGTGGTGTAGCTTGCTTAACAGGCGGGATAATCCGCTGACTAGCAGACACTGCTACTAGGCACAAAGTATTTCCTGGGCTAGATGCAGTTAAAAATTTGTAATTAGATACTCTCGTTGGATGCTGAGAAAGCATTCCATAGAGTCTCCTGGCACGCCATATATGATTCTCTTAAAAAGCTTGGGGTAGGGGTCTAGGGGACCCTTTTATAGCCAAAATCACGGCCCTGTATCGCAATACGTCACCTAGGCTGAAGATAAATGGAACTGTAGCACCCTGAGGGCTCGGTTGCTACAGACGTATTGCACCTCACCCAGAGGTGTGATATCTCACTCTCAGGTAAGGATGGAGTGTGGATCAGGACCCGACACCTGCATGCATTACACCACATTGCCGTGGGGCAGGGCGACCAATATGCCCCTGAGATGGGCACGACAGTCCCTGTCCCTGGCTGGAGTGGGGGGAGGGAACACTGAGGAAGGGGAACCCTGTAGTGCAGGAGCAGGGAGGAAGCAGTTCCTGGGTGCATTGAGAAGGGAGTATAAAAGGTGGGCACCATCTTAGTTCAGTGCAGAGAAGTCTGAGCAGAAGTGGCAGGGAGCAGGGGCTCTGCATGAGCTCTGCTCCGGAGGCGGGCCTAGTAACAGAGGCCCAGGCCTGAAAGAGGGAGAAGGAAGGAAGAGGAGCAGAGAAGGCTCCAGGAATGAGGAATGAAGGGATCCCAGGGGTGCGGACGGGCGAGTCGCCACCGCACGCCCGAATCCACCTGCGTGGAGGGGTCAGGCCAAAGGGGGAGACCGGTCCCCGAACTAGTGGAGGCAGGAAACGACCCTCAGCTAGAAACCGGAGGCTCTGACATTTTATGTGGCGCAGCCCCTCGCTACACCCGCTAGGAAGGCACCACATAGGGTCAGGGAAACTGGCGCCAAGTTTACCAAGAGGAGGCCCGAGGCAGCCGGACAGAAGTGTTGGTAAGAAAGGCCAGACAAAGGACACACAAAGGGGGTCCTGTGAAGTGCTCCAAAGTTATCTGGGAGTTGTCTGAGCCCCTCACCTGGTGAGCACAGTACGACGTGGGCAGCCGTTACCTGCAGACGTGGTCTGGATAATAAGAACTGTGAGTAAAGGCCCTGGACTGCATCACTGACTCCGTGTCGTTACTGCTGCTGCCCTGCACCATCACCCCCATCCTCCGCATACACTGCCCTGAGGCTATACTCCTCCCGCTGGGAGTTATGCTACGCTCTGCTGCACCCACAACACCAGCCTCAGCGGTCTGCACTGTAGCGGCGGTTCCTTCTGACCGCAATCCACGGGTGGCGTAGTCGGACATTTAAACATCAAAACCACATAAATAGTTCCGCCACTGGTTTGACCGCCCTGAGCCACGGAACCGGGTCGCCGCCACGAAGACTACAACCACCAGCATCCATCAAAAAGGGTCCGGCTCCGGGTGTCCCAAGGCCCAGGGGGTGATTCAGAACATTTTCATCACCTTTCACAATCACCAATGGGACAAGGCAGGGATGTCCTCTGTCCCCTCTCTTATACATCCTAGTGACGGAGCACCTGCTCTCATCAATTCGCCATAACCCCAATATTAGGTGGATTGAGGTGGGAGGCACCGAGTACAAGTGCTCTCTATTTGCTGATGATGTCCTAGTATATATCACTCAATCACATATATCCATCCCTGCTGTTATGGCTGAAATAGATCACTTTGTTACATGGTCAAATTTTAAAATCAATGCAGCGAAGTCTGAGGCCCTCGATGTCTCCCTCCCCAAATCCATATAGGATTCCATCCAGTCCAACTTTCCCTTTGCCTGGCCCTCACAGGGTATCAAATACTTAGGAATTCCTATTCATAGAGACCTCTCCCATCTATGTTATCTTAATTTTGGGCCCTTTATTGAACAATTTCATACAGACCACGGTTGGCAAGTTAGAACTGTAAGATTCACTACGTGAACCACTGGTGTTTTGTGGAAAAGCACATGTTCCAAATTATTATGCAAAAAGTGTTTAGGAGTGATAAGGGAAGAATTTGTTTGTTTGTCAGTTAAACTCATTGATGGTGATGTGTGTCAGGGCCCTTTATATCACTGTAAGCAATTGCAGACACCTGTGCTAATTAGTTTGGCAGGTGTGTCCAATGAAAGGCAAGACTACTTAAGAAGGCTCTCTCACATTATTAAGCAGCCTACATTTTCTGCCAAAATGGGAAAGAAAAAGGATGTGTCGGCTGCTGAGAAGCAACAAATTGTGGAGTGTTTAGGTCAAGGCATGACTACAATCAACATTGTGCGATGATCAGGATGAAGTGTCTTGGCAATCAAGAAGTATGTAGCTGATTCACAGTACACACGTGTGCGTGCTGATAAGGGCAAATTGAGGACTCTTTCCTACAGGCAATTACGTCAGGTTGAAACAGCAGCGGCAAAAAAGCCTTGTCATAGCAGCAGACAAGTTTTTGAAGCTGCTTGTGCCTCCAACGTCCCCCGAACAACAAGATGCAGGGTCCTTCAGAGGTTTGCAGCTGTGCATACGCCATCCTGTCGACCTCCTCTATCCACTTCACACAAGCAGAAACGGCTCCAGTGGGCCAAACATTACATGAAGACTGATTTCAAAACTGTTTTGTTCACGGATGAGTGCCGTGCAGTGCTCGATGGTCCAGATGAATGGAGTGGAGGATGGCTGGTTGATGGACACCCCACGCAAACACGGCTACAGCGCCAACAAGGAGGAGGTGGAGTAATGTTTTGGGCTGGAATCATGGGGAGAGAGATTGTCGGCCCCTTTAGGATCCCTGAAGGCGCTAAAGATGAACTCCATAATGTATGTGGATTTTCTCAAACAGCACTTCCTGCCATGGTTCAAGAAGAAGAACCGTGTATTTCACAGCAAGATCATTTTTCTGCATGATAATGCACCATCTCATGCTGCACATAAAACATCTGCATCTCTGGCTGATATGGGCATAAAAGGGGACAAACTTATGGTGTGACCCCCATGCTCCCCTGACCTCTACCCCATTCAGAACCTTTGGAGCATCATTAAAAGGAGTGTCTATGATGGCGGGAGGCAGTTCACATCTAAGCAACAGCTCTGGGAGGGTATTCTGTCCTCATGCAAAACAATTGAAGCAGAAACCATCCAAAACCTGACAAATTCAATGGACGAGAGAGTTCAGAAGCTCCTTTCAAACAAGGGGTCCTATGTGAAAATGTAACATCACCTAGAATAAAGTTTTGAGTTGAAAACTGTTTGATTTCAGTTTCTAACAACCTGCTAATGCTTATAATTTCAAAAATGACCATTTTTTTGGTCTTTATTAAAATGAAAAGGTTGATCGAAAAGTTTGGGGGATCTAAGAGTGTGGCAACCCAGTAGTCATGATTACTTCGAATTCTGACAATATGAGGGTCATGCTGCAGGTAGTGCAGCAAGAAGGCACTTATGTGTCTTGCGCATCTCGGAGCCCCAAAATTATTTTCCGGGCTAGATGCAGCTAAAAATTATTTTTAATTTTAAATCTGGTGGAGCTTATTATAGATGGCCTAATAGGATCAGTGCTGCACACTGCTACAAAGCCCAAATTATTTTCCAGTCAAGATACAGATAAACATGATTAGTAATTTGAAAGCTTAAAACGGTTGGTAGGGTGATTTTAACCAATCATCAAGCTTTTACTCTCCCCAGGATGACACAGGGGTAGAAAAGTCGTTTCGGATCCATGATTTGTTCATCTTTATGAACGTGAGTCTGTCTACATTATCAGTGGAGAGCCGCGTGCGCTTATCTGTCAGCACACCACCAGCAGCGCTGAACACACGTTCAGACAGAACGCTGGCTGCGGGGCATGACAAGATCTCCAAGGCGTAAGTGGCTAGCTCCGGCCATTTATCCAGATTGGAAGCCCAAAAAGAGCAAGGGTCCAGTGACACAGTCGTGGCTTCAATGTTTACTTGGAGATACTCCTGTACCATCGTCTCTAGGCGTTGACTATGTGTCAGACTTCTTGTCTCCTGTGGCCTTGCAAAGGATGGGCTAAAAAAGTGGTGAAATGATTCCGCAAAATTGATGTTACCAGCAGATACTGTGGTTCTGTTACGGTTTGAGTGCTGAACACTTGACGGTCCCACGGTTGGCAAGTTGGAACTGTGAGATTCACTACGTGCACCACTGGTGTTTTGGGGAAAAGCACATGTAAGATTCTGCAACAGTCTCTGCTGATACTCCTGCATGCGTGCATCCCTTTCTATGGCAGGAATAATTTCGGCAAATTTACTTTTGTACCAGGGATCTAACAGTGTGGCAACCCAGTAGTCAGGATTATTTCTAATTCTCACAATTCGAGGGTCATGTTGCAGGTAGTGCAGCAAGAAGGCACTCATGTGTGTTGCGCATCCAGGAGCACCAAGTCCCTGTTGTGTTGGTGGCGAGGTAACAATCATGCTTCCTTCTTCTGTCCTCTCCCCCCAACCTCGCACAACAGAAATGTGATCAAGGTCTCCCTCATCTGATGAGTCTTCCATCAGTTCGTCCTCCACTTCTTCCTGGGCTCCTGCACCTTCCTCACTAGTTTGGCTGCTACCATGCGCCCTGGTAAAACCATCTCCCCCACCCTCACATGCCTGCCGCCTTGGTGCTGCCGACCGTCTGGACCTTGCAGATGTTAGCCCTTCCGCATACAACTCCTCCTCCTCTACTTCCTCCACCTCCTCTTGTGCCACCACCTGACTCCGAATTCTGTTTAACATGTGCTCCAGCATGTAAATCACCGGAATAGTCATGCTGATAATGGCATCATCAGCACTAAACATCTTCGTCGCCATTTCAAAACTGTGCAGAAGGGTGCATAGGTCCCTGATCTGAGACCACTCCTCCAGCGTGATTTGCCCCACCTCTGGATCTCGTTGGCCCAGGCTATACATCAGAACGTATTGCACCAGGGCTTGTCGGTGCTGCCACAGTCGCTGCAACATGTGCAGAGTTGAATTCCACCGGGTAGGCACATCGCATTTTAGCCGGTGAAGTGGCAGGCCCAACGACTTCTGTAGAGATGTAAGTCGCTGAGCTGCGGGATGCGAACGGCGGAAGTGAGCACACAGCGACCGTGCCCTCTGCAGAAGGCCATCTAGTCTGGGATAGTGGGCTAAAAATTGCTGGACAACCAGGTTCAACACGTGAGCCATACAAGGCACGTGTGTGACATTGCCCCGGCGAAGGGCCGCACCCAGGTTTGCACCATTGTCGCACACGGCCTTCCCTGGTTTCAGGTCCAGTGGAGACAGCCATTCATGAAATTGGTTCTCCAGAGCTGACCACAACTCCTCAGCTGTGTGACTCACATTTCCCAGACATTTCAAAGTAAAAACCGCCTGATGACGTTGAGCCCTACTGCCAGCATAGTAAGGAGGTGTGCAGGATCCCTTCTGCGCAGTTAGAAAGCTTGTGGCATGACCAGACAGGCTTTGGGTGCAGGTGGATGACCGAGAGGAGGTTGAGGAGGCAGAAGCAGTGGAGGAACTTTGACATAAAGAGGATTGACGCACAACTCGTGGGGACGGCAAGACTTGGACAGCAGCCCCTTGTCCTGCTGTCACCATAGTTACCCAGTGCCCAGTCAGCGACATGTAACGCCCCTGTCCATGCCTACTCGTCCAAGTGTCTGTGGTGAAATGCACCCTGTCACACACAGAGTTTCTCAAAGAAGCGGTGATGTTGTGTGCGACATGCTGGTGGAGCGCAGGCACACCTTTCTTTGAGAAGTAGTGCCGACTGGGCATCTGGTACTGGGGCACTGCGACGGACATAAGGTCTCGAAAATCCTCTGTGTCCACCAGGCGGAAAGGCAGCATTTCTGTAGCCAAGAGCTTGCAGATGGTGAAATTCAACCTCTTAGCTTTCTCATGGCTAGGAGGAAATGGTCTTTTACTTGTCCACATCTGAGGGACCGAGGGCTGGCTGTTGTGCTTAGACGGGGTTGATAAGGGTGTCCCCGGCAAACTGCCGGTCTGTGAGGAAGATGCAGGCGGACATGTTAGGTTGCCTTGATCCAAAGGTGGTGCTATCGTTGTCGGACAGCGCTCAACACCAGCTGGTGTTACCACCTCCAAAGAAAATGATGACCTGCCAATCACGCTGGCTGTTGCGGGTAAAGAGGTGGCAGGTCTGCGCCCCAAAACAGGTGTGACTGCTGTCCCCCCAGTCACAGAGGATGAAGAGGCCGCGGATGCACAAGATATGGCAGACGGTGGTTGGCCCGGCCGGCTAGGCCGCATTGTAGCACACTGAGCTTCCCACTGCAACTTATGCTTCATGTCCATGTGCCGGTTCATGCATGAAGTACTCAAACTATGTATTTTTTGGCCTCTACTTAGCTTTTGCTGACAAATGTTACAGATAACACGAGTTGGGTCATCTTTATTGATCTGAAAAAATGCCCAGGCTATGCAAGGCTTAGCACCCATGTGACATGAAGAGCCACCACGACTTGTGGTGAGAGGCAGAGTTGTATTTGAGGATGCAGTTGTTGACGTGCTTCCAGTACTACGTCTCTGTCCAGGAAGGCGCAACCTGACCTCGTCGTCACTAGCATCTTCCTCCACAAGACCCACACACAGCTAGAAGCCCAATATTTTTTCAGAGGTAGATGCAGAAAAAAATATATTCAGTTTGCAACCTGATGGAGGTCAGTATAGATGGACTAACAGAGAAAGTCCCACACACTACTAGAAGGCCAAATATTTTTTCAGAGCTAGATGCAGAAAAAAATTATATTCAGTTTGCAACCTGATGGAGGTCAGTATAGATGGACAAATACAACAAGTCCCACACACAGCTAGAAGCCCAAATATTTTTTCAGAGGTACTGTAGATGCAGATAAAAATTATTTTTAATTTGCAACCTGATGGAGGTCAGTATAGATGGACTAATAGAGAAAGTCCGACACACTACTAGAAGGCCAAATATTTTTTCAGAGCTAGATGCAGAAAAAAATTATATTCAGTTTGCAACCTGATGGAGGTCAGTATAGATGGATTAATAGAACAAGACCCACACACAGCTAGAAGCCCAATATTTTTTCAGAGGTAGATGCAGAAAAAAATATATTCAGTTTGCAACCTGATGGAGGTCAGTATAGATGGACTAACAGAGAAAGTCCCACACACTACTAGAAGGCCAAATATTTTTTCAGAGCTAGATGCAGAAAAAAATTATATTCAGTTTGCAACCTGATGGAGGTCTGTATAGATGGATTAATAGAACAAGACCCACACACAGCTAGAAGCCCAATATTTTTTCAGAGGTAGATGCAGAAAAAAATATATTCAGTTTGCAACCTGATGGAGGTCAGTATAGATGGACTAATACAACAAGTCCCACACACAGCTAGAAGCCCAATATTTTTTCAGAGGTAGATGCAGAAAAAAATATATTCAGTTTGCAACCTGATGGAGGTCAGTATAGGTGGACTAATAGAACAAGTCCCACACACTGCTAGAAGGCCAAATATTTTTTCAGAGCTAGATGCAGAAAAAAATTAGATTCAGTTTGCAACCTGATGGAGGTCAGTATAGATGGACTAATAGAATGATGCTATGCCCAAAAGATTTTACTTCACTAGGTGCAGTAAAAAAATTGGTATTCTATACACAGGTGGTATACCTTGCAACACAGATAGGCTACTCCACTGACTAACACACTCTGCAATAGGCCAAAAAGGATTAGCTTTGCTAGATTCTGCCAAATGCTGTGAAAAAAACTTGCACAGCACTGGCACAGACCTGCCTGGCAAAAACTGATAGGAACTGATGTAACCTAGTCCTGAAAAGGACTCCAATTACAATTAGTCTTTACTCCCACAACCTATCTATTTAAGAGCACAGACCTGCCTGATTAAAGTCGTAGGAAATGCTGTAACCTAGTCCTTAAAAGGACTGCAATCACAACTATTCCCTACTCCCAAGCTATCTGTATATTTGTGCAAAAATTGGCTTGAAATTAACAAGGTATAGTGCACACAGCAACAGCGGTGCCGTCTAACACGCAGCTGCAGCAGTGAGAAAATGGTGGCGACGGGGAAAATGGCTTGGTCTTATAGGGCAAGGACATGTGACATACACTGCCAATGACACATGCCCTTGCTTGTGTGAAAAAAAGCACTTCGCTCCGTGTGTGCGCTGCTGATAGGCTGACAGATTGCACCTCCCCACTGTAAATGCGGGAAAGAGAAAAAAAAATGGAGATCTTCATTGTTCCTGCAGAGATCCATCCCCTGCCCCTCCCCCCCCCCCCCCGCTGTACACTCAAACTGCGTATTAACATTAATTTTCATCATTACTGAGAAAAAATCCAGTTATGATTTTGGTGCACGAACAGTTATCGAACATAACCTCGAACAGCCGAATTTTTCTCAAATTGTTCGTGTTCGCCGAACGGCTCGAACACCGCCCAAAACAGCTCGAATTTGAGATTGGCGAACAGTTCGAGTAGAACAACGCTCATCTCTATTAAAGAGGAGGCATTGCAGCCAGAGTATGATGAGATGGATCAAGAAGCCGTAGCGGGCGATTACACACAGCCCAGCCTCATCTCATCCCAACGTGCATTGGGGGACAATGAAGGAGAGGAGGAGGAGGAGGAAGAACAGGAGCTGGTATCATGTGCTGTGGACGGTAGTACCTGTACAACTGTCATACCGTCGGTTCAGCGTGGGTGGCCTGAGGACAGGGGGGACGAGGAGCAGAGCATGGTCAGTCGTCATCTTGGTGAGGACACGGAAGTCTTGCCCGTTACCAGTCTGGCACGCATGACTACCTTATGTTACGCTGCCTTAACCGTGACTCTCGCGTTGTCAAAATGTTGGGTGACCATCATTACTGGTTGGTGACACTTTTAGACCCCTGCTACAAGGAGAACTTTCACTCTCTTATTCCTGAGATGGAGAGGTCTACTAAAATGGGGCAGTAGCAGAAGGCCCTTTCTGCAGAACTGTTAAAAAAATTCCCATCTGAACACGCTAGCGGCAGAGGTCACAGTTCGTTGCCCATCCAAGGCCTATAGGCGAGAGAGACGCAAATCCAATCCAGCAGAGGCAGGGGAAAACTGTCAATGTTCTGGGACAGATTTCTGAGACCTGCCCAGCTTACAGGCCCTGAGGCGCGGGGTACTCTCACAAGGAGTGGAAAGTTTCAAAAGATGGTGAGGGAGTACCTTGCCAACCGTACCAGCGTCCAATGTGATTCCTCTGTGCCTTAATTATTGGGTATCCAAGCTTGACACTTGGAATGAACTCGCTCTGTACGCCTTGGAGGTCTTGGCCTGCCCTGCCGCTAGCGTGTTATCGGAGCGTGATTTTAGTGCCGCTGGGGGAATTATAACTGATAGGCGCACTCGCCTGTCAACTGACAATGCTGACAAGCTGACCCTAATCAAAATGAACAAGGGCTGGATTGGGCCAGACTTCTCATCACCACCATATAACAGCAGAGTAACATAAAGTCAAAATCCACTGTGTTATTTCGGTAGGTGTATTCCCATGAACCGCTTCACACCCACACATGGGTATACACTTCCTCATTTCGGCTGTTTTTTTTGCTCTTCTCCTTATCCTCAGCCTCCACCACCACTATACCACCAGGGTGACCATGGTCCGTGTTGCCAGCATTGCAAGTTCCTCCTTCCTAATTTTTGGCTACTTTTGCTTGGAAGGCATAGGCAAAGACTATGGGAGACCCACTCCCCAATAATGGGAATAATGTTTTTAATATGCTGTACTGCATGGCTCTTGTAAGGGGCATTGCAAGTTCCTCTGTCCTAATTTTTGGCAGCTTTTGCTTGGAAGGCATAGGCAAAGACTGGGAGACCCACTCCCCAATAATGGAAATAATGTTTTTAATATGTTGTACTGCATGGCTCTTGTAAGGGGCATTGCAAGTTCCTCTGTCCTAATTTTTGGCAGCTTTTGCTTGGAAGGCATAGGCAAAGACTATGGGAGACCCACTCCCCAATAATGGGAATAATGTTTTTAATATGCTGTACTGCATGTCTCTTGTAAGGGGCATTAAAATCGTCTTGTTAAGCTACTGTGACCTCCACGTCTCTTCCAAGGTTCATTGATATTGTCTTTTTATTCCACTGGGAACTCCACGTCTCTTCCAAGGGGCATTGATATTGTCTTTTTATTCCACTGTGACCTCCGCGTCTATTCCAAGGAGCATTAAAACTGTCTTGTTAAACCACTCTGAACTCCACATCTCTTCCAAGGGACATTAAAATCTTCTTGTTAAGCTACTGTGACCTCCACGTCTCTTCCAAGGGTCATTGATATTGTCTTTTTATTCCACTGGGACCTCCACCACTCTTCCAATGGGCATTGATATTGTCTTTTTATTCCACTGTGACCTCCACCACTCTTCCAAGGGGCATTGACATTGTCTTTTTATTCCACTGTAACCTCCACCACTCTTCCAAGGGGCATTGATGTTGTCTTTTTATTCCACTGCGACCTCCACCACTATTCCAAGGGGCATTAATATTGTCTTTTTATTCCACTGCGACCTCCACCACTCTTCCAAGGGGCATTGATATTGTCTTTTTATTCCACTGTAACCTCCATCACTCTTCCAAGGGGCATTGATATTGTCTTTTTATTCCACTGGGACCTCCACCAGTCTTCCAAGGGGCATTGATATTGTCTTTTTATTCCACTGGGACCTCCATGTCTCTTCCAAGGGGCAATAAAACCATCTTGTTAAACCACTTTAAACTCCACGTCTCTTCCAAGGGGCATTAAAACCGTCTTGTTAAGCTACTGTGACCTCCACGTCTCTTCCAAGGGGCATTAAAACCATCTTGTTAAACCACTCTGAACTCCACAGCTCTTCCAAGGGGCATTGAAATGTTGCTTTTAATTACCTCTAACCTCCACGACTCTTCCAACTGGCATTGCATTTCCTACTAATTTTAGTCAGCTTTTGCTTTTCAATGCATAGGCGAACACTAAGGGAGACCGACTCCCTAATAATGGGTAGAAGGTTTTTAGTACGCTGTAATCCAAATCTGTTTCAAGGGGCATTGCAGTTCCTCATAATTTTTGGAAAGCCTTCCATTCACTGCTTAAGCCAACAGTGTACAGTAGACCCAGTTGCTATAAATGGAAAAACGGTTTAGTTAAGGCCCTCTTACCTCCATGTCACTTCCAAGGGGCATTGGAGTGCCTCGAAATTTTTGGTAGGCATTGCACTCAATGTATGCCCTATAACTGTGTAGCTGAACCGCTCCTTTTGGTACAGAAACATATCCTACAAGACATGTGTGGTTGACTGGCCTGATATTGATGTGAATGGTCCCTGTTCCTCCTGCTCTTTCTCCTTTGCCACCACCTCATCCATCATTCATCACCTGAAGCTTTGTTTTAACGGGAGTCATAGAACTGGGATAGTAGTAGGAAAACATCCAGCAATCCTTGGATGAGGTAGGATATGCGCCAAAACGCTGACCACCTCAGGCCTAGCCGCTACTACATACATGCGCTTGCATTGCAAGGAACAGAAAGCTAAGGAGATGGATGGCCTCATGATCATGAATAATTTACTCGATGTGTAGGAGGTCGACCACTGCTGCTGTCTACCTTCTGAACTTTGTGTTGAAGCCTGATTGACCCAGAACCCGCAATACTCTATGTCTGGAGGACGTGTTGCATCCCAGTGTCCAAATGTGTCCCGGCTTCCACAATATTAACCCAGTGTGAAGGAGTCAGTGAGATGGACCATCCCTGGCCACATTCACTTGTCCATGTGTTTGTGGTTAGGCTGTCCTACCCACTAAATGCACTGGGGAGGGCACAGGTAATGTTTTGGTACGCGCTTGTGTATAATGCGCACCGGGACAAATAGGGGCGGCGGGGGACCGTTTATGGACACCCGGCTGACCCCAGGCGGCTGGAGACCGTGTGTGGGCACTCGGCCGCGGAGCGGCTGGGGACCGAGTGTGGACACCCGGCCGCCCCCTGGCAGCTGGGGACCAAGCGTGGACACTCGGTCGCCGGGCGGCTGGGGACTGAGTATGGATACCAGGCCGCCGATGCAGCCATGATGTGGTGGCCAGATTCTGCCTCCACATGCCTAAAAGGCCCAATTTCAAGTACAAGCAGTATGGTATTGCAGCCTGGGGGTGGGTTGGTGGCAGGCTGCATACTTGCGCTTGCATTGCAAGGAATGGGGGAAGTACAATTGAACACTGCCCTGGGACAAGGACTTGAACGGGGATAGTTGCAAGTCTGCAACGACAGGTGCAGGGCAGAAGGCATCTTTGCATGTGTCATGAACAGGAGGTTGGCGTACACACACTACAGCGGAATAGGCTGTCCTTCCCACTAAATGCACTGGGGAGGGCACAGGTAATGTTTTGGTATGCGCGCTTGTCTATAAGGCGCACCGGGACAAATTGGGGCAGCTGGGGACCGAGTATGGACACACGGCCGCCCCCTGGTGGCTGGGGACCAAGTGTGGACACCCGGCCGCCGGGCGGCTGGGGACTGAGTATGGATACCAGGCCGGCGATGCAGCCATGACATGGTGGCCGGCGTTCACCTCCACAAGCCTAAAAGGTCTCATTTCAAGTGCAAGCAAGCTAGCAGTATGGTATTGCAGCCTGGGGGTGGGTGGGTGGCAGGCTGCACACTTACGCTTGCATTCCAAGAAAACAAAGCAGATGCTAACTTCTATCATCATCATCATGCTCCTCACCTTGGCACTCTCAACTCCCCTGATGGAGAAGCCAGGGCCCACCGGAGGAGTCTGGTTGTCTTGTGGGCTCGTCCAATGCTGCCCTAAAGCAGGCCAGGCTAAGAAAATTGTGGGGAAGGTTACCGGGACAAATAGTGGCAGCTGGGGACTGAGTATGGAGACCTTGCTGCCGAAGCAGCCATGAGGTAGTGGCCAGCTTCGGTCACCTCCAAACTAAAAGGCCCCATTTCAAGTGCAAGCTAGCACTATGATATTGCAGCCTGGGGGTGGGTGGGTGTTAGGTTGCACACTTACACTTGCATTCCAAGAAAACAAAGCAGATGCTAACTTCTATCATCATCATCATGCTCCTCACCTTGGCACTCTCAACTCCCCTGATGGAGAAGCCAGGGCGCACCGGAGGAGTCTCTGATTGTCTGGTGGGCTCGTCCAATGCTGCCCTAAAGCAGGCCAGGCTAAGAAACGTGTGGGGAAGGTTCCCAGGACAAATAGTGGCGGCTAGGGACTGAGTATGGAGACCTCACTGCCGACGCAGCTATGAGGTAGTGGCCAGCTTTGGCCTCCTCCAAACTAAATGGCCCCATTTCAAGTGCAAGCTAGCAGTATAGTATTGCAGCCTGCAGGTGGGTGGGTGGTTGGCTGCATATTTGCGCTTGCATTGCAAGGAATGGGGGAGGTACAATTGAACACTGCCCTGGGACAAGGACGTGCACGGGGATAGTTGCAAGTCTGCATCTTCTGATGCGGCAAGGATCACTTCTGATAGGCACACTTTTAGGCAGTGACCTGGGTGTCAGAGATGCTTCCAGGGGTCTTCCCCATGCTGTTCCCATGTCTTTTCAGCACTGTATGCATGTGTCGCACAGCACATGGCCAGATAAGTTTGTAAAATGTTAAAATGACATTTCCCGGTGAATGCATTTTTCACGGTTGAAAGCAATACAAAAGTGCAAAAACGCATAAAAAATGCTACTTGTGAACATAGCCCAAGGTGTAGAGGAGAATTATTGTTATTGGTTATTTATTTTACCTTATACACAAGTCTTTACCCTGGAAAGGATGTTACTTAACATATTTCACAGGAAAACAGTTTCAGTTTAGTTTTTGAACGTTTTGTTGTGAGTCCGTAAAAGTGGCTGCAGTGACCTTGGGGGCAGAAATGCTTCCTGGGGCGATCCCCATGCTGTCCCCATGTCATTTGAGCACTGTCACTATCATTTTGGGCACTTTTTAGGCTTTATACAGACTGCCGGAGGTGCCGCCGCAAAAATGCTCGGGTCTCCAATAGACTAACATTGGGCTCGTTGCTCGGGTCGAGCAACCGAGTATCACGGTGAGCTCGGCCCGAGCTTCGAGCACCCGAGTATTTTAGTGCTCGCTCAACACTAGTCCTCCTGATGAATTTAAACAATTTACAATTCAATTCATGTGAATCATCCAAAGAATGCCTTCCACCATTTTACACCTTGCAGAAGATTGCATCAGTCAAAGAAGGCTAAAATGGCATAACATGACCGTGCGAGCTTCTCCTTAATATCTTGCAGCTATCATATCACATGGTATAACATAATCAGTCACAAGAGAATACAGAAGCCTGTATAAAGTCAGCGAAAGTATCAGCCATTTTAGGGTGAATTTAGCATAGCGAGAGTTTTTCAGATCTCACAGCTCAGCAATAGAAATAGGAAGCTATAGCCCTAACACTTTGGATAAATACTCCAGACCATAATATGTTGAATAACTGCAGCAATGAAGAAGATAAGAATAGTAATTTGCTAACAGTCTCAAATTGGGGAACATTGGGTCCACCAGAAGACTTTATTCTGAGGTTCCACTTTTCATATATTTAAAACCAATGCATTATCATTAAAGGGGTTCTTCAGACCTGGGCTAATTTTTGGCCAGCACTGTATTTTATTGTCTTTGTCACGTACACACTTCTCAGCAAGAGATGTGGGGTGCGACTACAAGGGTTAATCTATATCCTCTCACTCAATCTTGCACTCAACCTCTGTTATAGACTGCAAAGAGAGCATAAATCAAACACCACATAGTCTACACACCCTGGATACACAACATGCTGCCACCACTCATCAAACACGATGGCGATAAGTCTCCGAAATATACTCTGTCCGACAGTCAAAGTGCCACACACTCTTTGAAAACCTATGGATTCTTTAGAGAGTACGAGGACTAAACTTATTCAAGTTTTAATTTTAATATAAAAAGGCAAGTGCGAACAAAAAATGTATAAAAACAGAAAAATAAAGCAAAACAGTTATACGATAAAGAGGTAGAAACAACAGAAATACCTAAACTAAAACTAAAACTAAACGTTTCTATCTAAAGTTGTTCTTTTGTTTCCTTGAGGGTAGGAGGAAAAGTTTATGGATCACAATCAGCTCAGGCTGTTCCCAACATGCGAACACCTTTCCATTTTTTTTTTCCATTTTTACATGCTCAGTCCTGGGCTCAAGATTCCAGAAAGTCCTATATTGTATTATGAAAATTGCAGATCTGTACAGGATCTTGGGGTAATAAGGAAGCAAGCACATTATATATTAAATACCTTGTTTCTTCACCCCCCCATACTTTCTATAGTAAATAGGAGATGTGCAGCCTGGCCACAAATGACCATCTGCCCATGCTTTGAAGCTCAGGCTCACGAGGCCAAGTTATCAGTAATTACAATCTCTGTATTCCCAGTGATATTCCTTTGGTTCTGAGCTCCTGTTGGCCTTGTGACCTGTGATAATAGTTCATGGATGTTATGGCCCTTTTTGTAGTGTTAGTCATGTGAAAGGCAGACTTAATCTTAATCTAATGTTATGTATGTGGAGGAGAACAATAGTCAATGCTACTATAAAAATAACAATTTATTAAGATGCATTAAAAAGTTGACAAAGTTGATCACAGGACAATGTACAATATCATTGAAAACGATCTCGGTATTATAGGGCAAAGGACACTAACCAGGTTGATGAGTGAGCACTAAAATCCTCCACTCAGGATCCAGATAAGTAATATTTTTGGCTATACAGTACAGACCAAAAGTTTGGACACACCTTCTCATTTAAAGATTTTTCTGTATTTTCATGACTATGAAAATTGTATATTCACACTGAAGGCATCAAAACTATGAATTAACACATGTGGAATTATATACTTAACAAAAAAGTGTGAAACAACTGAAAATATGTCATATATTCTAGGTTCTTCAAAGTAGCCACCTTTTGCTTTAATGACTGCTTTGCACACTCTTGGCATTCTATTGATGAGCTTCACCGGAAATGGTTTTCACTTAACAGGTGTGTACTCTCAGGTTTAATAAGTGGGATTTCTTGCCTTATAAATGGGGTTGGGACCATCAGTTGTGTTGTGCAGAAATCTGGTGGATACACAGTTAATAGTCCTACTGAATAGACTGTTAGAATTTGTGTTATGGCAAGAAAAAAGCAGCTAAGTAAAGAAAAACGAGTGGCCATCATTACTTTAAGAAATGAAGGTCAGTCAGTCCGAAAAATTGGGCAAACTTTGAAAGTGTCCCCAAGTGCAGTTGCAAAAACCATCAAGCGCTACAAAGAAACTGGCTCACTTGAGGACCGCCCCAGGAAAGGAAGACCATGAGTCACCTCTGCTTCTAAGGATAAGTTTATCCGAGTCACCAGCCTCAGAAATCGCAGGTTAACAGCAGCTCAGATTAGAGACCAGGTCAATGCCACACAGAGTTCTAGCAGCAGACGCATCCCTACAACAACTGTTAAGAGGAGACTTTGTGCAGCAGGCCTTCATGGTAAAATAGCTGCTAGGAAACTACTGCTAAGGACAGGCAACAAGCAGAAGAGACTTGTTTAGGCTAAAGAACACAAGGAATGAACCTTAGACCATTGGAAATCTGTTCTTTGGTCTGATGAGTCCAAATTTGAGATCATTGGTTCCAACCACCGTGTCTTTGTGCGACGCAGAAAAGGAGAACTGATGGATTCTACATGCCTGGTTCCCACTGTGAAGCATGGAGGAGGAGGTGTGATGGTGTGGGACTGCTTTGCTGGTAACACTGTTGGGGATTTATTTAAAATTGAAGGCATACTGAACCAGCATGGCTACCACAGCATCTTGCAGCGGAATGCTATTCCATCCGGTTTGCGTTTAGTTGGACCATCATTTATTTTTCAACAGGACAATGACCCCAAACACACCTCCAGGCTGTGTAAGGGCTATTTGACCAAGAAGGAGAGTGATGGGGTGCTACGCTAGATGACCTGGCCTCCACAGTCACTAGACCTGAACCCAATCGAGATGGTTTGGGGTGAGCTGGACCGCAGAGTGAAAGCAAAAGGGCCAACAAGTGCTAAGCATCTCTGGGAACTCCTTCAAGATTGTTGACCATTTCCGGTGACTACCTCTTGAAGCTCATCAAGAGAATGCCAAGAGTGTGCAAAGCAGTCATCAAAGCAAAAGGTGGCTTCTTTGAAGAACCTAGAATATAAGACATATTTTCAGCTGTTTCACACTTTTTTGTTAAGTATATAATTCCACATGTGTTAATTCATAGTTGTGGTGCCTTCAGTGTGACTGTACAATTTTCATAGTCATGAAAATACAGAAAAATCTTTAAATGAGAAGGTGTGTCCAAACTTTTGGTCTGTACTGTATATACAATAATTCTGCCTGATTAACTACTCTTGATGAACCTTAGTAAAGGAAAAATGCGTTGAGTTGTATATGAGTTGGTTTGGCTATGCATTTAAGTGGGGCTTTAGGTCATAGTATTAATTGCTATAAACAAAGATAATGGAACGCGATTTTGCCATTTGAGTGAACTGCATACATCATGAAATCTGAAATCATGTCAATATCATGAAATCTGAAATCATGTCAATAATGTTAAACTGAGTGTAAGGTCTATTCTGGTCCTACTGTTCTTGACTTTTTTGCCCCCTCTTTATGGATTATCGTATCTGCAGCCAAATTGCACTGATCAGGGCTGCAGATATATTTATATACCATATGCTGCTATAAAATTACCTAATCTCTACCTCAGTTTTTTGCACTTTGCTCTTTTGCCCCTATTTTTTGTCACTATAGGGTGATATAGGGTTAAAAAGGGAGAGTCGTCATTGAGCGGTGGTGCCATTGCACAGGATATAGGGTGCCAATCTCGGCAACAAGGTAGGGCCAGATAGTGCCATCACAGGGTAAGGCACAATCCCCCTCCCTTCATCTTTTGATCGTGCACTGATAATGTGGGTTGTTGTATTAAGCGTTGGTAATATTTTATGATACATTAAAGGTTATATTTTAAAATTTGGCTATTAAAGGAACAATTTCTGTGAGTCCCTAGATTGATTAGAACTAATAGAATCTACTTTCTTGCTGTGATTTATGGTTTCAAAAGATCAATTACTGTCGCAAAAGGTGGATGATGATGAGACACAATGGACAGAAAGTCAGGAGGAGGACTAGGGTGAGGAAGTGGAAGATGAAGCGGTGGACGATGAAGTCACTAACCCAACCTGGCAAGGGGACATACAGAGCGAGGAGAGTAGCACACAGAGGGAGGGAGGCATAGCACCACAACAAGCAGGAACAAGCAGTGTGGTGGCCACAGACACAAGGCGGGCAACCGGTCCCCGGAACACAAACACGACAGAAGTTGCCAGTACAACTGTTATGTCTTCCCGAATCTGGTTCTTTTTTAAAGACTGTTTAGATATCCCCAAAAAGGCCATTTTCAACATCTGCCAGGCCAGCATCAGCAAGAGCACCAAAACTACCAGCCTGACCACCACCAGCATGCTCAGGCACATGACAGCAAAGCACCCGACTAACTGGGCCGAACATCAGGGTCAACAAACAGTGTCTGCGGGTGACACCACTGCCTCTTTGGCTGTTGTGTGTGCACACGAATCCCCTGTCCATGGCGCATGCAAAGATGCCTCCCGCCTTGCACCTGTCATTGCAGACTTGCAACCTTCACTGTCCACATCTTGTCCCTTCGCAGCATTCAGTTGTCCCTACCCCAGTCCTAGAAATGCAAGCACAAGTATTCAGCCAGCCAACCACCCACCCACAGGCTGCAATACTAAACTACCACATTTTTGGACTACTGCTTGCACTTGAAATGTTGATTCCTTAAGCTCGTGGAGGCGGAAGCTTTCCACAACCTAATGGCGGCGTGTCTCCATACTCGGTCCCCAGCCGCCACTATTTCTCCCGGTGTCATCCCTGCCTTCCACAATCAAGGGTCCCAGAACATTACCCATGCCTTCCCCAGCACACTTAGTGGGAATGATCGCCTAACCACAAACACGTGGACAAGTGAATGTGGCCAGGGACAGTACATCTCACTGACACATTTCAGTGGGTTAATATTGTGGAAGCAGGAACCCAGTGGGACCCTGGGACAGAATACATCCTCCCGACAAAGAGTATTGTGGGTCCTGGGTCTATTAGGGCTGCCCCCACATTCTACAGCTCCTGCACCACCTCTTCCTCTTCAGCCTCCATCTCAATCACTTGATTCATTTTTTTCAGGAGATATTCCAGATTATATACTTGATAATCTGATTCCTCTCTGTGCCTTACAACTGTTGGGTATCCAAGCTGGACACGTGGCATGAAATCTCTACGCCTTGGAGGTCCTGGCCACTTGCGCTTTGTCGGAGATGGTTTTTAGTGCCGCCGGGGGCATTATAACTGATATAACTGACGGGCCAACTGAAAATGCTGACAGGCTGATTTATCAAAATGAACAAGGGCTGGATTGGGCCGGACTTTTCAACATCACCAGATGATAGCATCAAACATAAACTCAAATCCAGTGCTTATTTTTTTGGGGGTCTATTCCCATGCACCCCTTCACACCCAGACATGGGTATATGCTTCAGGAATTGATCTATTTTATGTTGCCCTCCTCCTTCTCCTCATTCTCCTCCACCATATCACCAGGATGACCATCATGCTATGCCCACATAATTTTTTTAAGGGTGTTTCTGATTAGAGAGGAGCAAATATTTCAATATTCCTTTTGGTTTACGATCGCCGTTTTTGCAATATTCGCCAATGTAATTGTTGAATATTCGCCGAACATTGTCAAACGCCATTGGATTCAATGGGGGTCAAAACCAAACGCATACACAACACCTTCAAATGGGACCAAAGCTGCCAAAACACATCAATTTAGGGGCAGACACCAGGAAAGTGCCATCAAGTGACCCAGAGTTCAAGCAGTATAATAATTATTATTTTTTCTTATTATAGCGCCATTTATTCCATGGCGCTTCACATGTGAAAATAGGTCACCGACTGGTACACGAGTAGAGATGACCCTGCCCGTGAGGGCGGACAGTCTATAAGGGATGGGTGAGGATACAGTAGTTGAGGGTACAGTTGGTCATGATACGGTCTGGTGGAGTGAGGGTTATTGCAGGTTGTAGGCTTATTGGAAGAGGTGGGTCTTCAGCTTCCTTTTAAAAGTTTCAACAGTAGGCAAGAGTCTGATATGTTGGGGTACACAGTTCAAGAGTAGGGGTGATGCACGGGAGAAATCTTGTATGTGATTGTGGGAACAGGAGATAAGACAGGAGTAGAGAAGGAGATCTTGTGATGATTGGAGGTTGAGTGCAGATAAGTACTGGGAGACTAAGTCACGGATATATGGAGGAGATGGGTTGTGGATGGTTTTACATGTCATGGTTAGGGTTTTGAACTGGAGTCTCTGGGCAATGGGGAGCCAGTGAAGGGATCTTGTATATTGCAATCTTATAGATTGCTGGAGTCAGTCCACAGTAAAAAAAAAAGCAGCCATATAGTGTTCGGGAACCTTCCGACAGTCTTTTTTTCGCCAGGGCTGCTTCTTGGAAGGGTTGGACCGGCCCACCAGAGAACCGGAGACTCCTCAGGAGGGCCCTGGCTTCTCCTTCAGGAGAGTTCATAGTGCAAACCTTGCAGGTTGTGATAATGATAGAGGCCACCATCTCCTTAGCTTGCTGCTGGTACTTTTCTGTGGAAAGCAACTTAATTCCAACCAGCCTGAAATATTTCCAGTGAAATATGGCTTGACGCCATGGTATTAGCAGTGCCCCTAGTTCCAGTAGCGAAGCCATCCACAATTTCCTTCTCAGTAATTTTATTTGGTACACTGAGTGACTGCCCAAATGCATTCGTTTCTCACAAAGTTTTTCCCCCTCAGTAAAAAAGCAGCCATAGAGTTTCCGGGAACCTTCACAGAGACTTTTCTTAGCCAGGGCTGCTTCTCGGCAGGGTTGGACGGGCCCACCAGAGAATCCTCCAGTGGGCCCTGGCTTTTCCATCAGGAGAGTTCATCATAGCACAAATTTTGCAGCTGCTGTGGGACTCTTGAGAGGGGGAGAAAGGTGGGCCCTCAGAATCAAATCCTCCCATGGGCCAAATGTTCTTCAGTCTGACACTTCTTCTCGGTGAGAGTTGTATTTCACCACAGCCATATTCTTTAGCTCGGTGAAAGGACTAGCATAGAGGGAAACCATATCTACTCCAGCTGTCATTTTTCCGCTACCAGGTTCCGGCCATTGTCACACATGACCATGCCTGGCTGTATGTTCAGTGAGAGCCACAGATCTGCCTGCTGTGTTACAGCTTTCAACAACTCAGTAGCGGTGTGCGTTTTGTCATCTAAGCATTAAACATATTATCTTCAGCACAGCTTGTTGCTACTTGACCAAGTCAGTGCTGAAGTGCTTCCAGCTTGTGACTGATGTGGTCATTTCGGAGATGGAGGCCGAACAGGCGGAAGAGGTGCAGGAGCTGAACAATGTGATTACATTGAGGTTACATTGGCGAGTCTGGTTTTTGTACTAAAGAAAGATCCTACTGTGTTTTAATTTATTTATTAATTTTTTACGTCTCTTCAAATGTGTACTGGAGTGTGTCCTAATTTTTGGCAGCCCTTGAAATTGCTGCATATGCAATAAAAGTATAGGAGACACACTCCTTAATAATTTGAAGGACAATTCAAATAGATTCTATATTCAAGAATATTAACTGTCTTATCTGAAATTCATTTATGGGTGAGGTATAGTGTTGAGCCACCCCCGTAGTGTTCGAGTTCGGTTCGGTTCGTCGAACACCCGTGTGTTCGCCGAACTGTTCGTCGAACTGTTCGTCGAACACCTTCGAACACCGTTAAAACCAATGGCAGGCAAACAAAAACACATAGAAACACATAGAAAACACCTTCAAAGGTGTCCAAAAGCTGACAAACTGCTCAGAAGACACAACTAACACATGGAAAAGTGACAAGTACATATAGTCATGCGAAAAGAAAAGAGGTGGAGGAGTAAAAGGAGGGGGAGACACAGATATAGGCATGTCATGCCCTTCTAAAATCCAAAAAGTGAGAAGCCGAGACGGCCAGTCCGCTCCTGCCCGTGCCACCTCCGTGTCGCCGGGTTTGTGCCAGAGCCGCGGTGAACCCTGACGGCCAGCCCCCCTCTCCCAATACTGGTGCCTGTCCGCTGGTGGGTCGAGAGAGCCCCCCTGTGGTGGAGGCAGCTCTAAGCTTTTTAATTTAAATTGTCCCTCTAATTTGAATGAATACACTTTAAATCCATTTACAAGGATCTATTGGAGGGCAAGTCTCATGCCAGCAGCCGCGGTAATTCCAGCTCCAGTAGCGTCCACTAAAGCTGCTGCAGTTAAAAAGCTTTTATAAGGATCGAGCTCGGCTGTCCACCGCAAGGCATCCTAGTGCCAGTCCCAGCCCCTATGCCTTGGGGTGCCTCCTGATGCTCTTCACTAAGTATCCCGTGGTCCCGAAGCATTTCCTTTGAAAAAATTAAGTGTCCAAACTACAGGT
This sequence comes from Phyllobates terribilis, assembly GCF_046119375.1. NCBI lineage: Eukaryota > Metazoa > Chordata > Amphibia > Anura > Dendrobatidae > Phyllobates > Phyllobates terribilis. Next base: position 365,023,074 of record NW_027362762.1, on the reverse strand, counting down.
GGTGTAGCTTGCTTAACAGCCGGGATAATCCGCTGACTAGCAGACACTGCTACTAGGCACAAAGTATTTCCTGGGCTAGATGCAGTTAAAAATTTGTAAGTAGATACTCTCGTTGGATGCTGAGAAAGCATTCCATAGAGTCTCCTGGCACGCCATATATGATTCTCTTAAAAAGCTTGGGGTAGGGGTCTAGGGGACCCTTTTATAGCCAAAATCACGGCCCTGTATCACAATACGTCACCTAGGCTGAAGATAAATGGAACTGTAGCACCGAGGGCTCGGTTGCTACAGACGTATTGCACCTCACCCAGAGGTGTGATATCTCACTCTCAGATAAGGATGGAGTGTGGATCAGGACCCGACACCTGCATGCATTACACCACATTGCCGTGGGGCAGGGCGACCAATATGCCCCTGAGATGGGCACGACAGTCCCTGTCCCTGGCTGGAGTGGGGGGAGGGAACACTGAGGAAGGGGAACCCTGCAGTGCAGGAGCAGGGAGGAAGCAGTTCCTGGGTGCATTGAGAAGGGAGTATAAAAGGTGGGCACCATCTTAGTTCAGTGCAGAGAAGTCTGAGCAGAAGTGGCAGGGAGCAGGGGCTCTTCATGAGCTCTGCTCCGGAGGCGGGCCTAGTAACAGAGGCCCAGGCCTGCAAGAGGGAGAAGGAAGGAAGAGGAGCGGAGAAGGCTCCAGGAACGAGGAATGAAGGGATCCCAGGGGTGCGGACGGGCGAGTCGCCACCGCACGCCCGAATCCACCTGCGTGGAGGGGTCAGGCCAAAGGGGGAGACCGGTCCCCGAACTAGTGGAGGCAGGAAACGACCCTCAGCTAGAAACCGGAGGCTCTGACATTTTATGTGGCGCAGCCCCTTGCTCCACCCGCTAGGAAGGCACCACATAGGGTCAGGGAAACTGGCGCCAAGTTTACCAAGAGGAGGCCCGAGGCAGCCGGACAGAAGTGTTGGTAAGAAAGGCCAGACAAAGGACACACAAAGGGGGTCCTGTGAAGCGCTCCAAAGTTATCTGGGAGTTGTCTGAGGCCCTCACCTGGTGAGCACAGTACGACGTGGGCAGCCGTTACCTGCAGACGTGGTCTGGATAATAAGAACTGTGAGTAAAGGCCCTGAACTGCATCACTGACTCCGTGTCGTTACTGCTGCTGCCCTGCACCATCACCCCCATCCTCCGCATACACTGCCCTGAGGCTATACTCCTCCCGTGGGGAGTTATGCTACGCTCTGCTGCACCCACAACACCAGCCTTAGCGGTCTGCCCTGTAGCGGCGGTTCACTCTGACCGCAATCCACGGGTGGCGAAGTCGGACATTTAAACATCAAAACCACATAAATAGTTCCGCCACTGGTTTGACCGCCCTGAGCCACGGAACCGGATCGCCGCCACGAAGACTACAACCACCAGCATCCACCAAAAAGGGTCCGGCTCCGGGTGTCCCAAGGCCCAGGGGGTGCGTCAGAACATTTTCATCACCTTTCACAATCACCAATGGGACAAGGCAGGGATGTCCTCTGTCCCCTCTCTTATACATCCTAGTGACGGAGCACCTGCTCTCATCAATTCGCCATAACCCCAATATTAGGTGGATTGAGGTGGGAGGCACCGAGTACAAGTGCTCTCTATTTGCTGATGATGTCCTAGTATATATCACTCAATCACATATATCCATCCCTGCTGTTATGGCTGAAATAGATCACTTTGTTACATGGTAAAATTTTAAAATCAATGCAGCGAAGTCTGAGGCCCTCGATGTCTCCCTCCCTAAATCCATATAGGATTCCATCCAGTTCAACTTTCCCTTTGCCTGGCCCTCACAGGGTATCAAATACTTAGGAATTCCTATTCATAGAGACCTCTCCCATCTATGTTATCTTAATTTTGGGCCCTTTATTGAACAATTCCATACAGACCACGGTTGGCAAGTTAGAACTGTAAGATTCACTACGTGAACCACTGGTGTTTTGTGGAAAAGCACATGTACACCGCGTTCCAAATTATTATGCAAAAAGTGTTTAGGAGTGATAAGGGAAGAATTTGTTTGTTTGTCAGTTAAACTCATTGATGGTGATGTGTGTCAGGGCTCTTTATATCACTGTAAGCAATTGCAGACACCTGTGCTAATTAGTTTGGCAGGTGTGTCCAATGAAAGGCAAGACTACTTAAGAAGGCTCTCTCACATTATTAAGCAGCCTACATTTTCTGCCAAAATGGGAAAGAAAAAGGATGTGTCGGCTGCTGAGAAGCAACAAATTGTGGAGTGTTTAGGTCAAGGCATGACTACAATCAACATTGTGCGATGATCAGGATGAAGTGTCTTGGCAATCAAGAAGTATGTAGCTGATTCACAGTACACACGTGTGCGTGCTGATAAGGGCAAATTGAGGACTCTTTCCTACAGGCAATTACGTCAGGTTGAAACAGCAGCGGCAAAAAAGCCTTGTCATAGCAGCAGACAAGTTTTTGAAGCTGCTTGTGCCTCCAACGTCCCCCGAACAACAAGATGCAGGGTCCTTCAGAGGTTTGCAGCTGTGCATATGCCATCCTGTCGACCTCCTCTATCCACTTCACACAAGCAGAAATGGCTCCAGTGGGCCAAACATTACATGAAGACTGATTTCAAAACTGTTTTGTTCACGGATGAGTGCCGTGCAGCGCTCGATGGTCCAGATGAATGGAGTGGAGGATGGCTGGTTGATGGACACCCCACGCAAACACGGCTACAGCGCCAACAAGGAGGAGGTGGAGTAATGTTTTGGGCTGGAATCATGGGGAGAGAGATTGTCGGCCCCTTTAGGATCCCTGAAGGCGCTAAAGATGAACTCCATAATGTATGTGGATTTTCTCAAACAGCACTTCCTGCCATGGTTCAAGAAGAAGAACCGTGTATTTCACAGCAAGATCATTTTTCTGCATGATAATGCACCATCTCATGCTGCACATAAAACATCTGCATCTCTGGCTGATATGGGCATAAAAGGGGACAAACTTATGGTGTGACCCCCATGCTCCCCTGACCTCTACCCCATTCAGAACCTTTGGAGCATCATTAAAAGGAGTGTCTATGATGGCGGGAGGCAGTTCACATCTAAGCAACAGCTCTGGGAGGGTATTCTGTCCTCATGCAAAACAATTGAAGCAGAAACCATCCAAAACCTGACAAATTCAATGGACGAGAGAGTTCAGAAGCTCCTTTCGAACAAGGGGTCCTATGTGAAAATGTAACATCACCTAGAATAAAGTTTTGAGTTGAAAACTGTTTGATTTCAGTTTCTAACAACCTGCTAATGCTTATAATTTCAAAAATGACCATTTTTTTGGTTTTTATTAAAATGAAAAGGTTGATCGAAAAGTTTGGGGGATCTAAGAGTGTGGCAACCCAGTAGTCATGATTACTTCGAATTCTGACAATATGAGGGTCATGCTGCAGGTAGTGCAGCAAGAAGGCACTTATGTGTCTTGCGCATCTCGGAGCCCCAAAATTATTTTCCGGGCTAGATGCAGCTAAAAATTATTTTTAATTTTAAATCTGGTGAAGCTTATTATAGATGGCCTAATAGGATCAGTGCTGCACACTGCTACAAAGCCCAAATTATTTTCCAGTCAAGATACAGATAAACATGATTAGTAATTTGAAAGCTTAAAACGGTTGGTAGGGTGATTTTAACCAATCATCAAGCTTTTACTCTCCCCAGGATGACACAGGGGTAGAAAAGTCGTTTCGGATCCATGATTTGTTCATCTTTATGAACGTGAGTCTGTCTACATTATCAGTGGAGAGCCGCGTGCGCTTATCTGTCAGCACACCACCAGCAGCGCTGAACACACGTTCAGACAGAACGCTGGCTGCGGGGCATGACAAGATCTCCAAGGCGTAAGTGGCTAGCTCCGGCCATTTATCCAGATTGGAAGCCCAAAAAGAGCAAGGGTCCAGTGACACAGTCGTGGCTTCAATGTTTACTTGGAGATACTCCTGTACCATCGTCTCTAGGCGTTGACTATGTGTCAGACTTCTTGTCTCCTGTGGCCTTGCAAAGGATGGGCTAAAAAAGTGGTGAAATGATTCCGCAAAATTGATGTTACCAGCAGATACTGTGGTTCTGTTACGGTTTGAGTGCTGAACACTTGACGGTCCCACGGTTGGCAAGTTGGAACTGTGAGATTCACTACGTGCACCACTGGTATTTTGTGGAAAAGCACATGTAAGATTCTGCAACAGTCTCTGCTGATACTCCTGCATGCGTGCATCCCTTTCTATGGCAGGAATAATTTCTGCAAATTTACTTTTGTACCGGGGATCTAACAGTGTGGCAACCCAGTAGTCAGGATTATTTCTAATTCTCACAATTCGAGGGTCATGTTGCAAGTAGTGCAGCAAGAAGGCACTCATGTGTGTTGCGCATCCAGGAGCACCAAGTCCCTGTTGTGTTGGTGGCGAGGTAGCAATCATGCTTCCTTCCTCTGTCCTCTCCCCCCAACCTCGCACAACAGAAATGTGATCAAGGTCTCCCTCATCTGATGAGTCTTCCATCAGTTCGTCCTCCACTTCTTCCTGGGCTCCTGCACCTTCCTCACTAGTTTGGCTGCTACCATGCGCCCTGGTAAAATCATCTCCCCCACCCTCACGTGCCTGCCGCCTTGGTGCTGCCGACCGTCTGGACCTTGCAGATGTTAGCCCTTCCGCATACAACTCCTCCTCCTCTACTTCCTCCACCTCCTCTTGTGCCACCACCTGACTCCGAATTCTGTTTAACATGTGCTCCAGCATGTAAATCACCGGAATAGTCATGCTGATAATGGCATCGTCAGCACTAAACATCTTCGTCGCCATTTCAAAACTGTGCAGAAGGGTGCATAGGTCCCTGATCTGAGACCACTCCTCCAGCGTGATTTGCCCCACCTCTGAATCTCGTTGGCCCAGGCTATACGTCAGAACGTATTGCACCAGGGCTTGTCGGTGCTGCCACAGTCGCTGCAACATGTGCAGAGTTGAATTCCACCGGGTAGGCACATCGCATTTAGCCGGTGAAGTGGCAGGCCCAACGACTTCTGTAGAGATGTAAGTCGCTGAGCTGCGGGATGCGAACGGCGGAAGTGAGCACACAGCGACCGTGCCCTCTGCAGAAGGCCATCTAGTCTGGGATAGTGGGCTAAAAATTGCTGGACAACCAGGTTCAACACGTGAGCCATACAAGGCACGTGTGTGACATTGCCCCGGCGAAGGGCCGCACCCAGGTTTGCAGCATTGTCGCACACGGCCTTCCCTGGTTTCAGGTCCAGTGGAGACAACCATTCATGAAATTGGTTCTCCAGAGCTGACCACAACTCCTCAGCTGTATGACTCACATTTCCCAGACATTTCAATATAAAAACCGCCTGATGACGTTGAGCCCTACTGCCAGCATAGTAAGGAGGTGTGCAGGATCCCTTCTGCGCAGTTAGAAAGCTTGTGGCATGACCAGACAGGCTTTGGGTGCAGGTGGAAGACCGAGAGGAGGTTGAGGAGGCAGAAGCAGTGGAGGAAAAATGACATAAAGAGGATTGACGCACAACTCGTGGGGACGGCAAGACTTGGACAGCAGCCCCTTGTCCTGCTGTCACCATAGTTACCCAGTGCCCAGTCAGCGACATGTAACGCCCCTGTCCATGCCTACTCGTCCAAGTGTCTGTGGTGAAATGCACCCTGTCACACACAGAGTTTCTCAAAGAAGCGGTGATGTTGTGTGCGACATGCTGGTGGAGCGCAGGCACACCTTTCTTTGAGAAGTAGTGCCGACTGGGCATCTGGTACTGGGGCACTGCGACGGACATAAGGTCTCGAAAATCCTCTGTGTCCACCAGGCGGAAAGGCAGCATTTCTGTAGCCAAGAGCTTGCAGATGGTGAAATTCAACCTCTTAGCTTTCTCATGGCTAGGAGGAAATGGTCTTTTACTTGTCCACATCTGAGGGACCGAGGGCTGGCTATTGTGCTTAGACGGGGTTGATAAGGGTGTCCCCGGCAAACTGCCGGTCTGTGAGGAAGATGCAGGCGGACATGTTAGGTTGCCTTGATCCAAAGGTGGTGCTATCGATGTCGGACAGCGCTCAAGACCAGCTGGTGTTACCACCTCCAAAGAAAATGATGACCTGCCAATCACGCTGGCTGTTGCGGGTAAAGAGGTGGCAGGTCTGCGCCCCAAAACAGGTGTGACTGCTGTCCCCCCAGTCACAGAGGATGAAGAGGCCGCGGATGCACAAGATATGGCAGACGGTGGTTGGCCCGGCCGGCTAGACCGCATTGTAGCACACTGAGCTTCCCACTGCAACTTATGCTTCATGTCCATGTGCCGGTTCATGCATGAAGTACTCAAACTATGTATTTTTTGGCCTCTACTTAGCTTTTGCTGACAAATGTTACAGATAACACGAGTTGGGTCATCTTTATCGATCTGAAAAAATGCCCAGGCTATGCAAGGCTTAGCACCCATGCGACCTGAAGAGCCACCACGACTTGTGGTGAGAGGCAGAGTTGTGTTTGAGGATGCAGTTGTTGACGTGCTTCCAGTACTACGTCTCTGTCCAGGAAGGCGCAACCTGACCTCGTCGTCACTAGCATCTTCCTCCACCTCCTCTGCTGACCTCATCTCTTGGCTGACTGTGGGTTGACAGTAAGTGGGATCTCCGACCTCATCATCATCACCCTGTGCGTTATCACACCCGTCGTCCTCAGAGCCAACCTGTTCCTGCCCTGACAAAAAACTAAAGTTGTCGCTCCAATCAGGTATTTGAGTCTTATCATCGTCTTCCTCATTGTCTCCACCAACAGGAGTTACAGTTTGGGAATGAGGGTCTACATTATGGTCAGGACCTTCTGCGTCTGGTCCTGGATCCGACTCATAAAGATTCTGGGCATCAGTGCAGATCATTTCCTCGTCTGGATTCACAGAAGCGCTGGAGTCGACCTCTGATTCCCAGGCTATAGCATGAGTAAACAGCTCTGCAGACTCAACCATCTGTTCTACCTCATACTCAGACGGGCAGCTGGAGATTTGGGAGCTGTGAGGAAGCAAGTGCGATTTGGGTGACACCTTTGAGGACTGGAGTATTTGTGATGTTGAAGTTGATGTGGAGGAGAGCCCACTTAAAGGAGCACTTGATATCCGTTGAAGCACCTGCTGTTTTTGTGCCTCATCTGGAATTTGTAGCGATTGGCGTGGCCGTAAGAAAGGGATCTTATCACATTGTCCGCTAAAAGAAGTAGACATTTTAGTTTGGCTGGAAGATGGTCTTTCTTCTGCACCTACCCCACGGACACAACCTTTTTTCCCCTTCCCAACACGCCTATTCCCCTTTCCACCAGCAGCAGGCCTTTTTCCACTCATTTTGGTGGTTAACTAATTCACAACTCTGGAGTTGTTTGCACAAAAAAACAATGGATGGTAACCGAGCAGAGCTGAGTGGCCAAACTGTGGTATTAGGCCAAAACTATTGGCTGGGTTAGATGCAGAAAAAAATTATTTTTAATTTGCAACCTGATGGAGGTCAGTATAGATGGACTAATAGACCAAGTCCCACACACTGCTAGAAGCCCAAATATTTTTTCAGAGCTAGATGCAGAAATTTTTTTTATTGAATTTGCAACCTGATGGAGGTCAGTATAGATGGACTAATAGACCAAGTCCCACACACTGCTAGAAGCCCAAATATTTTTTCAGAGCTAGATGCAGAAAAAAATTATTTTTAATTTGCAACCTGATGGAGGTCAGTATAGATGGACTAATAGACCAAGTCCCACACACTGCTAGAAGCCCAAATATTTTTTCAGAGCTAGATGCAGAAAAAAATTATTTTTAATTTGCAACCTGATGGAGGTCAGTATAGATGGACTAATAGAACAAGTCCCACACGCTGCTAGAAGCCCAAATATTTTTTCAGAGATAAATGAAGAAAAAAATTATTTTTAATTTGCAACCTGATGGAGGTCAGTATAGATGGACTAATAGACCAAGTCCCACACACTGCTAGAAGCCCAAATATTTTTTCAGAGCTAGATGCAGAAAAAAATTATTTTTAATTTGCAACCTGATGGAGGTCAGTATAGATGGACTAATAGACCAAGTCCCACACACCGCTAGAAGCCCAAATATTTTTTCAGAGCTAGATGTAGAAAAAAATTATATTCAATTTGCAACCTGCTGGAGGTCAGTATAGAAGGACTAATAGAACAAGTCCCACACACTGCTAGAAGCCCAAATATTTTTTCAGAGCTAAATGAAGAAAAAAATTATTTTTAATTTGCAACCTGATGGAGGTCAGTATAGATGGACTAATAGACCAAGTCCCACACACTGCTAGAAGCCCAAATATTTTTTCAGAGCTAGATGCAGAAAAAAATTATATTCAGTTTGCAACCTGATGGAGGTCAGTATAGATGGACTAATAGAATGATGCTATGCCCAAAAGATTTTACTTCACTAGGTGCATTAAAAAAATTGGTATTCTATACACAGGTGGTATATCTTGCAACACAGATAGGCTACTCCACTGACTAACACACTCTGCAATAGGCCAAAAAGGATTAGCTTTGCTAGATTCAGCCAAATGCTGTGAAAAAAACTTGCACAGCACTGGCACAGACCTGCCTGGCAAAAACTGATAGGAACTGATGTAACCTAGTCCTGAAAAGGACTCCAATTACAATTAGTCTTTACTCCCACAATCTATCTATTTAAGAGCACAGACCTGCCTGATAAAAGTCGTAGGAAATGCTGTAACCTAGTCCTTAAAAGGACTGCAATCACAACTATTCCCTACTCCCAAGCTATCTGTATATTTGTGCGAAAATTGGCTTGAAATTAACAAGGTATAGGGCACACAGCAACAGCGGTGCCGTCTAACACGCAGCTGCAGCAGTGAGAAAATGGTGGCGACGGGGAAAATGGCTTGGTCTTATAGGGCAAGGACATGTGACATACACTGCCAATCACACATGCCCTTGCTTGTGTGAAAAAAAGCACTTCGCTCCGTGTGTGCGCTGCTGATAGGCTGACAGATTGCACCTCCCCACTGCAAATGCGGGAAAGAGAAAAAAAAATGGAGATCTTCATTGTTCCTGCAGAGATCCATCCCCTGCCCCTCCCCCCGCCCCGCTGTACACTCAAACTGCGTATTAACATTAATTTTCATCATTACTGAGAAAAAATCCAGTTATGATTTTGGTGCACGAACAGTTATCGAACATAACCTCGAACAGCCGAATTTTTCTCAAATTGTTCGTGTTCGCCGACCGGCTCGAACACCGCCCAAAACAGCTCGAATTTGAGATTGGCGAACAGTTCGAGTAGAACAACGCTCATCTCTAGTGAGGTATCACAGTATGGATAGCGTATTATACCAATCCAGCCAGGTATTATTGAGGTATTATTGCCTTATACTACGTGCTGCTGGTGCTGCCCAAAAAAAATTCAAATCTATTCTATTCCCTATCGATAACGCTGTTAGATGCATTTGCAATAGGGACAGGTGCTGTTAGGTGGTATCATCAGCTCCAGATGAGTGTTCATTCTGGTCGCATAAATGTCTTCCACAGTCCATAACTTTATTTTTTTATTTCTTTGGTCTTACATACAAGTCATTACCCTGGAAAGAATGTTTCTTAACATTTTTCCATTTTAGCTTGTTTTTTGCATGTTTTTTTTTTTTTTGTCACTGCGCAAAACTGGCATAATACTCTGACAACATTGTACACAGATATGCTATTTGTTAGCGACCAACTGTGAATAGGTTTGAACCCACAACTGCAATACTTTAAATGGAGCATAGTATTTGACATGCCCAAAAAAATTGCTGGATCATTATTGCAGTCATGTGGGATAACATCTGATGGCCACAGTTTCAGGCAGTCGCCTAATAGTATAGTATTTGTCAGCGACCAAGTGTTAATTGGTTCAACAAAACACAGCTGGCTGATGTTAAATGGAGTGGAATATTTGGCACGCTCCACAAAATTTCTGTATTAGTACAGGAGTCATATGGGATCACATCTGATCATTGAAAAAAGTTTCTCTGCTTCCACAACACAGTAATGTGAATAAAATTAAACAAAAATCTGGCTGTATTCTGCGAACAAGCAAATGGAGCAGTAAAATGGTGTACACTGACACACTGCTAAAACTGTAAATGGAGGAGAATATTTTCCACATTCAATATTTTCCACATTCACTACAAATGGCTGGAGTTGTACCACAGTTATATGTGATACGTCTGACCCACGGTTTAAAATAGCGGCCCTGTAGTTTATTATTCTTCACAGTGACCATGTGTGAATAGCTTCACTGATACACTGCTACAAACTGTAAATGGAGGACAGAAATGGGTGGATTTGTGCCGCAGTTATATGTGATACGTCTGACGGACACCCACGTTTTTAAATAGCGGCCCTGTAGTTTCCTATTCGTCACAGCGACCACGTGTGAATAGCTTCACTGACACACTACTACAAACTCTAAATGGAGGACAATGTTTTCCATATTCACTACAAATTGCTGGATTTGAACCGCAGTTATATGTGATACGTCTGACGGACACCTGCGGTTTTAATTAACAGCCCTGTAGTTTACTATTCTTCACAGTGACCACGTGTGAATAGCTTCACTGGCACACTGATGCAAAACTCTAAATGGAGGACAATATTTTCCACGTTCACTACAAATTTGTGGATTTTTATCTCTGCAATATGGGATCACGTCTGATGATGGAAAAGATCTGGCTGTATTCTGCAGTGCTAACAAGCAAATGGAGCACTAAAATGGTGTACTCTGTATTGCTTCTTAAGCAAATAATCAGGATTAAGATGAAAAAAAGTTAGCCCTGGCCCTTGATATCTGGGGCTATGTCTACGCATATCTGTAACAGCAGCAGCAGCAGACAGAACGTACAATGGACCCTCTTGTGCTGTATATACTGCCACAAACCATGCCTGCCTTACTCCTGCTATCAATTCACCACTGAATATATGCAGCTTCTGTTCATTGGCTCTCTAAAGAGCGCCAAACATGCAGGGTGGGGACCCGAGCTTCCGCCCGAGCAACTCAGAAATATATATATATATGTTGTGGAATACCTATACTAACTATAAACAAGCAAATCTCTCCCTGAAACAGCAGCACCTCTCCCTACTCTGCCTGATTTTGGGGTAGACTGTGATTAGCATAGCGGCTAATCATATATAGACCTGATGACGCTGTGCGGCTAGCCAATCACTGTAATGCCACAACCGACATTACAGTGCGGGGCAGGCAATCCCTGCATGTTCATTGGCTCTCTAAAGAGCGCCAAACATGCAGGATGGAGACCCGAGCTCCAGACCGAGCAACCCAGAAATACTCGCCGAGTGCCGAACAAGTTGAGCACAGTGATGCTCGGGCGAGTACTGAGCAGTGGCGAGCAGGCTTGCTCATCATTAATGCTCATCTTATACAAGAATGGAATTAGCACTTTTGTCTTTCATGTTCTAGGCTTATATTTTTGGTCCACCACTTTCTGACAGGCATGTCTATATTCTAATACTTTATTGATTTAAATCAGCTCAATATTTGACACTCAATTTGATATTGTTGGTACATGTCTGCCACGCAGTGGAGGAGGGTCTCCCACCTTATGATATATGTCTGATCTTTACGTTACTTGTGAATGCTGGCGTCAGCCTTTTTTGCACCTGGTTAGTGTCCATTTTATCTCTTGATCAATTTTTTGATGTCATATCTTGTCAACTTTTTAATGCATCTGAATAAAATTGCTATTTTTATAGTATCATTGACTCCTGTTCTCTTTCATATGTATACATTCCTTTGAGTTGCTACGTTTACATGGGCATTTATGATTGATCACAATTATGTTAAACTGGGCCTATTTATATAAATTAATCTAATGATATTTTGCTGATGTTATAATTAATTTCCCTTACAGCATTGCCATAAGATACACCATGTAAGGATTAAGCTCTGCTTTCCGGCTTGATCGGTCATCATGTTATCGCTCATATGCGATTTGAATTAATGTGGTGACATACCGACCAGCTAAACTTCCTGCTTCTTTCTATCCTAATGTTAAAGCATTAAAAGAAGCGGAGAGAGAAGTGGGTTGGCATATTACCACAAGTATGTAAATCGCATATGAGAGACAAAGCGATAACCAATCGAATCGGCAAGCAGAGCTACACACTGTTAGGATTCTGCATCATAGGGAGTCTGAAGAAGATTAGCCCTGTAAGTAAATATATTTCTAAGGCTAAAATCACATGAGCGTAAAACATCCGATGCAAGAGCATCGGATGCGATATGCTAATGCCATTCGGCTCAAACTCTGCTGTGGGTGTGAGCTGAGTGTTAGTGCACTGTGCTTCCATTCTCTCGCATGAGAGAATCGCAGCACAGGTTCGGAGGAAATGAAGAAAGCAATTTCTCCATTTCCTCCATTGCCTGTCTCGGCGTATATTGGACTGCACTGGGAAGACATCCGAGTGCAATCCGATGTTTCACACACACACCCATAGACTTGTATTGGTATATGTGAGCGGAAATGCTGCTATTATTTTTTTATGCCGAGTTAGCGTGAGAAAATAATTGCTGATCTGCACTGCCCCTTAAAATTACACTGGGCCGAATGTTATCCGATAAAACATCACATAGCAGGTGGCCATGTTATATGCTCATGTGAGTGAGGCCTAAAGGTGCTAAGACATGAAATTCTCACAAGATGTCGGTAGCAACCCATCCAATCCACACAGGCATAGAAATCAAATCATAGATGTCCATAAATTGTTATGTATAATAATAAGAAATGACACAGGGAAAAAGTATAGAACACATGAAGAAAGAGAGGTGCAAAAATCCATGGAAAGTCATGATACTAGCTGAAATTTATCAGTAATTACACTGTATGCACTATACTAGCTGTACATAGTATGAGGCCCCCACAGCTCCCCTATATACAGTATGAAGTCCTCACAGCTCCCTTTATACAGAATGTTGCCTCCATAGCTCCCTATATACAGTATGGTGTCCTTACAACTCTCTATGTACAGTATAATGGCCCCACAGCTACTCTGTATACATATGATGGCTACCCATCACAGCTACCCTATGTACAGTGGGATGCCTACACGGCTCCCTTAGTATAGTATGATATTCCTACTACTCCCTATATGCAGTATGATGGCCACACAGCTCCCTTATATACAATATAATGGCTGCTATATATATACAGAATGTGGGACCCATGGCTCCCCTATATGCAGTAAGAAGGCCCACAGCTCCAGTATATTAATTAGGGGACCCCACATGAAAAAAAAAAAAAGTTCTCAACTTACCACACTCCCCTGTTTTGGTTGTGTACCTACCTGGCATTTCTTATTTAAACATTTTTTGAGAAGTAACTTTAACTTTTTTTAAAATGGAGACATTTAACTGTTCGGCTACGCGCCCACTATGCATTTTTCAAGCATTTTTACCGCGGAATTTCCGCAGCGAAAACGCTTAAAAAACGCTTGGTAATACGTGCCCCATGGTCCCCAATGATAATCCGCATGTGCTGTGCACATGCTGCGGAAATTTCCGCTGCGGATTATCATTGCGGAAAAATACACAGCATGTCCATTAATTTTGCGGACACGCAGCGCAATTGCCGCCATTGACTTGCATTGAATCGCTTAATATCCGCATGACTACATGTGCACATGCGGATATGAAGTGATTCAATGTGCGGATGGCACAAAGGCCTGGAGAAGAGGAGACTCTCATCCAGACCTGGGTACCATAGAAACTGTAAACAAAAAGAATTTAAAATAAAAAATAAAGATTATACTTACCTTCCGATGTCCCCCTGGCCTCCTAAGCGATGCGTGCGGTGTGTTGGGCGGCTCGCTGTGGTGTGAGGACCTGACGTCATTGAATCATGTGACATGTCACGTGACCGCTGACGTCGGTGGTCGCGTGACCTGTCACATGACTCAATGACGTCATCGCAGGTCCTTCACACCACCATGAGACACCGTGGAGACCGTATGCAGCGGAGAAGGAGACCGCGGGCCATCAGAAGGTAAGTATAATCTTTATTTTTTATTTTACACCATTCTTATTCTTTTTTTTAACTATTACTTGGTCATACTATATAAATCCATGCCGGTTGCTTGACCAAGTTGTCAAGCACTTTTCCAAGTGACGCTAAAATCGCTTGGAAAAGCGATGCAGAAATGCATGCAAAAACGCTTGACAAACGCTTCTACCTGGCGGGAAAAACGCATGTAAAATCTGCATGCGTTTTTCCTGCCAGAGAGAAGCGGAAAAAATATGCACCATTTCTGCATCGTGGGCACATAGCCTTCATGTCTATTTTTGCACATCCATTTTGCTCGTCCAATTTGACAACCATTCTCACCATACCTCTACTGTTGTCTGGTGCCACACTTTGCTTTCTGAACATGTGCATGCCTGTCTAGCATTTCCTTATTACATCCTTTCTGGCAAGGTTTGAATAATTGAGGTTGCAAAGATTGTCAAAAGTTATAGTGTTGTGTAAAGTATATGGTAAAAGAAAAAGTAGCAATGATAATGCATGGGCTAATATAAAAGAAAAACAAAACCTTTACCACAGCTAATCATGTGGGAATTGCTAGCAGCTGCAGAAACACCATCAGCACTGGCACCGGCTGCCCAGGCATTAGTATTACCAAACACAGGCCACAATCGGCCTTTTTTGCCTCCGGCAAGTGTATTAGTGGAGAGGAAGCTGAGGGGGTTATGGAATAAATGGCACATTAATCATTTCAGTCCCAGAAGGATGATGGTACCTCTGATAGAGACATTGGCAGTTTCAGTCTGTGTTCTATATAGAACCATCTGCCTCGTCACATATTACTAAGAGGTATATTTATTTGAACATTTTATTTATTTTAAAAAAAAGGTACTGTGTTATTTAATAGTCTGTTGGTTACTATCAGGTTATGATTCAATTCTATAGAAAGGCCACTTTGACATTAAAAGGGCCGTGATGGCATAAAAGTGATTGAAATAATTTTGTATCCAGTCCTAGGAAACCTCAGAGTGTTATAAACATCTTCTTATGGCAATTGGTGTACTTGTGATTTACGGTAAATTTATTCGCCGTAAATCCAATTTCTGGGGCAAAATATTCCGAACCTGACAAATCTGAATTTTAAAAGATTTGATCATCTCTAACCATTACTACTAATAATTTAGCTGTTAAACAGTAAGGGGTCCATATAATATTTCATCTGATATGTCAACATAAGCTCCTGTCTACTGTATTGTTTATACAATGAACTCATTAAAACAGACTATAGTAAACTTCCAAGCTCCAAAGTTTGGGGGTTCAAGCAGCCAAAGTTGTGTTGACTCTTTTATTCCCCGCCATTCCAGAATTCTGTCCTCTCTCTTCCTTGCTGGTTTTCTGTTTACCTTGGAAGCAACAATGATGTCCTGTATACCCCAGCTAGTTACATTGTGGTTTGTCCTAATGAAGAGGCATGACCACCTCAAAATGCGTTGGAAAAGAAAGCCTGCATCCATACTGTATTGGTCACTCATTGTATATTAGATCTCAGGCAGCACGAATTTACACCCACTTAATCTCCAAGTTTATAGCTAATTACTGGTCTCAGTAGTATAAGGTGAGAGACTGGAGAAGCCTGTGACTGCAAACAGCAATCATGTGGGATATACAGGACATTACTGCTGCAGTCAAGATAAACAAAAGACTATTGGAATTGAAAGGGGATGCAGAAATAGAACAGTGGGGAAGAAAAAGGAGAGGTTATAAAATATATAATTATTTTAGCTTTATCAGTGATTGTGAGCAGATTTATAAATATCTTGGAAATTTGTTTTAACTCTGTATCCATATAAGGTGGACTCTTTTTTTTATCCATTTTACTCATATATAGTTTAAATAAATACAAATTGTGTATTTGCAATTTTTCCATTACAGAGAGCAAGCATAAAAGAAAATGAGATTGCAATTTTCTTTCATTACTTCTAAGAAGCAGGACTATGTAAACGGATTACCTTTATTTTTGTGGAATCACACAGCAAAGTGAAAAAAATACGTACATTTTCTTCAAGTTACCCTTCAAAGTAATTTCCACAATATGGTCACAGAATGTAATGTGCACACACAACTTCCAATGATCGAATTACTTTGGACTTTGTCTGTCCCACATACATTAGAGTCAGGAATAGACTGGTTTAACAATCAGTAAACTTCAAAGCCATTAAGCCTCTGCTCAGACAAAACAGAGGCTTATTTTAGGATATTACAAATCATGTCTCACAGTAATTAATGGAGGAGTTAAAATTGACTCAGAGCAGTAAATGACTAATTAACATTAAAGATTTGACCTGAATGAGCTAATTAGTTTTGTACCTCTAAACACATACATACAGTATACAATACAGACCAAAAGTTTGGACACATCTTCTCATTTAATGATTTTTCTGTATTTTCATGACTATGAAAATTGTACATTCACACTGAAGGCATCAAAACTATGAATTAACACATGTGGAATTATATACTTAACAAAAAAAGTTTGAAACAACTGAAAATATGTCTTATATTCTAGGTTCTTCAAAGTAGCCACCTTTTGCTTTGATGACTGCTTTGCACACTCTTGGCATTCTCTTGATGAGCTTCAAGAGGTAGTCACCGGAAATGGTTTTCACTTCACAGGTGTGCCCTGTTAGGTTTAATAAGTGGGATTTCTTGCCTTATAAATGGGGTTGGGACCATCAGTTATGTTGTGTAGAAGTCTGGTGGATACATAGCTGATAGTCCTACTGAATAAACTGTTAGAATTTGTATTACGGCAAGAAAAAAGCTGCTAAGTAAAGAAAAATGAGTGGCCATCATTACTTTAAGAAATGAAGGTCAGTTCGTGCGAAAAATTGGGGAAACTTTGAAAGCGTCCCCAAGTGCAGTTGCAAAAACCATCAAGCGCTACAAAGAAACTGGCTCACATTAGGACTGCCCCAGGAAAGGAAGACCAAGAGTCACCTCTGCTTCTGAGGATAAGTTTCTCTGAGTCACCAGCCTCAGAAATCGCAGGTTAACAGCTGCTAAGATTAGAGACCAGGTCAATGCCACACAGAGTTCTAGCAGCAGACACATCTCTTCAACAACTGTTAAGAGGAGACTTTGTGCAGCAGGCCTTCATGGTAAAATAGCTGCTAGGAAACCACTGCTAAGGACAGGCAACAAGCAGAAGAGACTTGTTTGGGCTAAAGAACACAAGGAATGGACATTAGACCAGTGGAAATCTGTGCTTTGGTCTGATGAGTCCAAATTTGAGATATTTGGTTCCAACCACCGTGTCTTTGTGCGACGCAGAAAAGGTGAACGAATGGACTCTACATGCCTGGTTCCCACTGTGAAGCATGGAGGAGGAGGTGTGATGGTGTGGGGGTGCTTTCCTGGTGACACTGTTTGGGATTTATTCAAAATTGAAGGCATACTGAACCAGCATGGCTACCACAGCATCTTGCAGTGGCATGCTATTGCATTCGGTTTGCATTTAGTTGGACCATCATTTATTTTTCAACAGGACAATGACCCCAAACATACCTCCAGGCAGTGTAAGGGCTATTTGACCAAGAAGGACAGTGATGGGGTGCTACGCCAGATGACCTGGCCTCCACTGTCACCAGACCTGAACCCAATCAAGATGGTTTGGGGTGAGCTGGACCGCAGAGTGAAGGCAAAAGGGCCAACAAGTGCTAAGCATCTCTGGGAACTCCTTCAAGATTGTTGGAAGACCATTTCCGGTGACTACCTCTTGAAGGTCAACAAGAGAATGCCAAGAGTGTGGAAAGCAGTCATCAAAGCAAAAGGTGGCTACTTTGAAGAACCTAGAATATAAGACATATTTTCAGTTGTTTCACACTTTTTTGTTAAGTATATAATTCCACATGTGTTAATTCATAGTTTTGATGCCTTCAGTGTGAATGCACAATTTTCATATTCATGAAAAATCTTTAAATGAGAAGGTGTGTCCAAACTTTTCGTCTGTACTGTATATATATCAGAGCTATGCAGGCAGTGTATGTGGCAGACTGCAGTGCATACAGGACAAGAGGCTCCATTCCAGTTCTGTATGCTGCTGCTGTTACCAATATTTCTAGAAATAGCCCCAGGTATCAGGGGCTCCTTTCTAATGGGAACATGTTGTTACTGTGGCCCAGCTCTATGTCTCTTTAAATTGTTATTGGGGTATTTCCTAAATTTTGACAGCCATTGGACTCACTGCATACCCTATAACTGTATAGCAGACCCGCTCCTTTCTAATGGGAACATGTCGTTTCTGTGGCCCAGCTCTGTCTCTTTAAATTGTTATTGAGGCATTTCCTAAATTTTGGCAGTCGTTGTACTCACTGCATACCCTATAGCTGGATAGCAGACCTGTTCCTTTCTAATGGGAACAAGTCGTCACTGAGGCCCAGCTCTATGTGTCTTTAAGCTGGTATTGGGGTTTTTCCTAAATTTTGGCAGCCATTGGACTCACTGCATACCCTATAACTGTATAGCAGACCCGCTCCTTTCTAATGGGAACATGCAGCTACTGAGACCCACCTCTACGGTCTAAATTGTTATTGGGGTTTTTCCCAAATTTTGGCAGCCATTGCAGTCCAATGCACTTCAATATAGGAGACCCATTCCTTTATAATGGGAACATTTTTTTTACTGAGACCCTCCTCTATGTCTCTTCAAAGAGGTATTGGGGTGCGTCCAAATTTTTGGCAGCCCTTGAAGTCACTGCCTACCCAATAACAGTATAGAAGATGGACTCTAGTAATGGGAACAACAAAGCAAAGTCAACTGCTGGCCCTTTAAGAATAGTAAGGGCTGCCTGTTGGCCCTATAAAAATAGTGTTTGTGACTTTCAGAGTCCCTCCTTCATAAATGAAACAGGATGTGTCTGATCATGTCTCACAAACAACATGGCAAGATAAGGTAGTAAAATGTTAAAATGACATTTACTGGTGATGGTGAATGTATTTTTCACCGTCTTAGGCAATGCAAAAGTGCAAAAATGCATCAAAAACATTACGTGTGAACATAGCCCAAAGTGTGGTCAAGCATTTTTGTTTTTGTATATTTATTTTGCCTTATATACAAGTCATTACCCTGGAAAGGATGTTCCTTAACATTTTTCCCAGGAAAATTCATTTTGTTTTTGTTTTTGTATGTTTTATTGTGAGTCTGTAAAAGTGGTGTATTACCTCTGACAACATTGTTGACAGCAGTGACCTGGGAGTCAGAGATGCTTCCAGGGGTCTTCCCCATGCTGCTCCCATGTCATTTGAACACTGTTCCCATCGATTTGGGCAATTTTTAGGCCCTTTGCAGAACGCCAGGGGGGGCGCCGGAAAAATGCTCACGTTTCCCATAGACTTACATTGGGCTCGTTACTCTGACCGAGCACTCGAGCATTCCAATTTACTCGACCTGAGCAACGAGTACCCGAGCATTTTAGTGCTCGCTCATCACTACTCATAAGGGCTCACGTGGGCTCCTCACATCTGCTCATATAGACAAAAATCCATTCCTCATCCCGAATAAAATATTTTAAATCTTTTTAGAATTTTTTGCATGTCTTGTCTCAATAATAACAATTTGTATTATTCATCAAGACCCTTTTGTTATTTTTCACATCACTTACCAGACGCACATTTATCTGCTGAAAAGTTTCACACAAATCAGTCATGCATTCTCAATATGTTCCCTTAAACAAGAACCTTATGTAAATGAAATAGAAATACTGTTCACTTAAAGCTGTACTTACAGTATGTGTATTATTATTTTGTTTTGAGCATTACAGCAAGCACTTATTTTTTTAAAGTTTGCACCAGCACCATTCCCACAGTGTAAATCTTTTCATATTGATATGCTTATTTTTCTGGTTGTTAATTCAATTCAGATGTTTCCATGAATTCCAGGAATTCATTTTTTCTCCTGTGTCCCTGGAGCTTATTAGAACAGATGCTATCTGACAAAATATTTTATATTAACAACGAAACATGTAATTATACCTAACTATTAGGTTGTGTTACTTTAAGCACATTGTTTTATTTTACATCTTTATTTTTCCAGACTATAATTGTGTATTAGCGTTGCAAAAAAAAAAAAAGATGAATATTATAAAAAATATAAAAAATCAAATTCTACTTAAAAGATAGGCAATAACTAGCTGATTGGTGGGGTCCATTGTTTGACACTTCCACCGATACTCAGGATGAGACTCTCAAATGGACTATTAGATTGGAGCTGTGGCCAATGGCCACGCATGCGTGCCAGCACTCCATTCATTTTCTATAAGAAAAAGCCACGTGCTGTACTCTCCAGAACACCCATAGAAAATGAATAAAGTAGTGCCTTTTTGTGCCCAGCCACCGCTGTATTCCAATGGGGAATTTCAAAGCCCTTGGGGTCTGATTGCTGAGATGTATATGATGGTTAGAAGATAACTTGTAATTTTGGTAATTACACTTAAAGCATATCCATAATTTTACATTTTATTTCATGAATCAATAGTATCCATGAAAATAACAACTTTGTAATATATTATATTAGAAAAATCTGCTCCTTTCTCTGCTAGGATTAATCATTTATTATCAAAATTCTCAATTCTGAGGTAAAATCTGTATTCAATAAAGACATTACTGAGATAGGAAGTGATAGTTGTTACTGATAAGATTCTATGTAGATAAGAGGGGGAGAAATAGGGTGGAGCTCTGCCTCTAACAGAAAATTGTGTATATACATCCAAGGTCATAACAAATCCTATTAGAAACTTTAAAAATTAGATTTTTATTAGATATGCTTTAAAATAGAAAAACAAAAGAAACATAAAAATCAATTCTAAATAATCACACAACCTTAATGTACCTTAGATAGCCCAATTCCTTTGGGTCTACCTTACCGCGGAGGTTGGTCTGTGTATCCCTACAGTGGGGAAAATAAGTATTTGATAGACTGCCGATTTTGCAAGGTTTCCCACCTACAAAGAATGTATTGTAGGTACACTTTAACTGTGAGGCACAGAAAATAAAAAGCAGAAAATCACATTGTATGATTTTTCAATAATTATATTGCATTTTATTGCATGAAATAAGTATTTTATCACCTACCAACCTGCAAGAATTCTGGATCTCACAGACCTGTTAGTTTTTTTTTAAGAAATCCTCCCACTTTGCACTCATTACCTGTATTAATTACACCTCTTTGAACTTGTTACCTTTATAAAAGACACCGGTCCATACACTCAATCAATCACCCTCTAACCTCTCCACCATGATCCAGACCAAAGAGCTGTCTAAGGACACCACGGACAAAATTGTAGACCTGCACAAGGCTGGGATGGGCTACAGGACAATAGGAAAGCAACTTGGTGAGAAGGCAACAACTGTTGGCACAATTATTAGAAAATGGAAGAAACACAAGATGACTGTCAATCTTCCTCGGTGTGGGGCTCCATGCAGGATCTCGCCTCGTGGGGAAAGGATGAGTCTGAGAAAGGTCAGAAATCAGCCCAGAACTAAACAGGAGGACCTGGTCAATGACCTGAAGAGAACTTGGACCACAGTCTCAAACATTACCGTTAGAACCATACTACGCCGTCATGGATTAAAATCCTGCAGGGCATGCAATGTCCCCCTGCTCATGCTAGCACATGTCCAGGCCCATTTGAATTTTACCAATAACCATCTGGATGATCTAGAGGAGGCATGGGAGAAGGTCATGTTGACAGATGAGACCAAAATAGAACTTTTTGGTATCAACTCCACTCGTCCTGTTTGGAGGAAGAAGAAGGATGCGTACAGCCCCAAGAACACAGTACCAACCGTGAAGCATGGTGGGGGAAACATCATACTTTGGGTGTGCTTTTCTGCAAAGGGGACAGGACGACTTCACCGTATTGAAGGGAGGATGGATGAGGTCATGTATAGCAAGATTTTGGCCAACAACCTCCTAGGTGACTGGTCTACAAACAATGTCCTATGAGGAATGGTTAGAGGATTTGGGAATGTTTAGCTTGCAAAACAGTAGACTGAGAGGAAACTTAATAGCTGTCAACAAATATCTCAAGGGCTGTCACACTGTAGAGGAATCAGCTTTATTCTCATTTTCACAAAGAAAGACTAGAAGCAAAGGGATGAAACTGAATGGGAGAAGATACAGATTAGATATTAGACAAAACTTTTTGATAGTGAGGGAGATTAATGAGTGGAACAGGCTGCCATGAGTGATGGTGAGTTCTCCTTCAATTGAAGTCTTCAAACAGAGGCTGGACAGACATCTGTCGGAGAAGATTTAGTGATTCCTGAATTGAGCAGGGTATTGGACCAGATGACCCTGGAGGTCCCTTCCAACCCTACCTTTCTATGATTCTATGATTTCTTCAATAAGAGCATTGAAGATGGATCATTATTTGTGAACCAGTTAACCCCATCCCACAAACAAGATAAAATAAAACAAGCAAAAAAAATGGAGACATCCATTTTTTTTGTCCAGTATGAAGATCAAAGTTGCATATTTAAGTGTGCGGGACTGTGAAAAAAATGAATAAATGGATAGGTCTCAGATGCCATCTATGTGTCATTAATTTTTTACTGTTTAATGGGTGGTAGAAGCATAATATATCTTTTTGGAGAAATTTATGTTTTTAATTGCATACAAGAAAAATGGATGTCACACTGATGGTAAAATTAGAAATATTGCAAAAAATCTATGTAAATTGGATCCAGAATACTGATCAAAAACAGAAAAGAAAAAATGGACAACTGAATGAGGCCTTAAAGAATAGCAAACTTTGATGGATTTCAGTCATGTGAAAACTAGGATCAATCAATTACATTAATCAATCAGATCAGTGAAAGGAAAATCTAACATATCTTTCTTCATGTTTGAATGTTTGCTTAGATAGATTAATCATATGTCAGAAGCCAATATGATGAATATGTGGAAAAATTGATTTAGTTTTTGAATTTTTTATCTGCCCTGTCACAAATTTATCAGTTTTGACTAGATTCTGCTGGAAAAAAGTTTTGACCTCACTTGCAGTATATGGTAAATGATTTATAGCTTCAGAACTTACATTTGCAGTTTGAGAGTTATTCTGTGGCCTGCTTATTAGGTTTACAAATTGAATAGCAAAGCAGAATTGGTTTTGGATAAGTCCCTGAAATGTGGAGGAAGGACTCTCCCAGTCTGTGACTGGATGCATTGATAGAATGAATTCATCCCTGCCTAGTACACTATGATAATTTCTCTTTTTATCAGTTCCACATGCAAAATGTCATTATACAAAAAAAATACCTTTATATAAATACTTTAATATAAAAAAAATCATTATTTGTGCTTTTAAAATAGTTGTGAAAGATACACTGTATACTGTATGAAAACATGCAGCCATGCACGATTTGTGAAATGAAGACAAACTTAGTTTGTTATGTAGTCCAAACACTTCAAACAAAGGAAAGACAGGTACTGAAGATTGGTTGCACTTCCTAAATTTAAACAATGTAAATATTTATTAAGTAAACATAAAAGCCTAAAGATATAAGAACATTTAAAATTGTGCATATGGCGCCAAAATCAGTTTTCTAGGTTAAAAATTTGCAGTGGGATAGAACTCATGTGATCAGCATTTTAAACAATAGAGCCATGTAAATGTGGTAGGTATCAGAGATAATTATGAATGGACAAAACTCCTAAAGTGATAGTAGTATTTAGTAAAGAAGAAAGGTACAATACATGTGTACAGACAGTAAATAATGCAGCATCAAAATAATATATAAAAGAAAATAAGCAATTACTTAGTGCAATGAGCGGACTCACCCATGTAAATTGGCTCATAGAAAAGCATCACATTGGAAAGAGGGGCCCCCTCGTTTCACCACAAGTGGTAGCTTCCTCAAACCACCTCTTGTGATGATACTCCAGTGTGAAATATATACACTTAGGATTTAGCTTTCTTGCCGATTTGAGTGATCTTCATACCCAAGTATGCAAAAAAAATTCTTGTGGTCATTTGCTGAATATCTTTTCATCCAATTCTCTCAGTGTTATATTGAGATTACGACAATGGGTCAAATGGTAAGTGATCTTAATGGCTTGTTCACAAATAACGCTTATGTAGGGTTTTATCCCACTCGTATTTTAGTGTGAAAAAAAACACAAAGTTTTACAGTAGCAGCAAAATCAATAATATTTCTAGAATCTCATTAATAAGGGTTTAAATACTGCAGCGTATCAATTTTTTCTGCATTTTGCTAATTTTTTACCCATTCAATTTAATGCATAAAAAATGCATTAAAAACGCACTAAAAATGCAGGAAAGTTGCATCAAAATGTGTCTAATGTTTGCAGCAGTTTTTCTGCCAATGCTCTGAAATTTTTATGTGGAAAAATTGCTGTAAAAAACACACACCGTAACAGTGTGTATCTTACATAATGTTAGTATTCTGCAAGGTGCAGTCCTTGCTGAAAATTTCCACAAGGCTGGATAACCCATATAACTTAACAAAGAATGGTCACATAATTCATTACCTCAAGCTCAAAATTCAAATTGAGCTAAATAGACACATATGAACATATGACATGAAAAGAAACAAAGAGCTGTATAAAATTAGACTCAATGCAAACATCTTATTTTTCAAGTTGCACTGGTACAA
This sequence comes from Phyllobates terribilis, assembly GCF_046119375.1. NCBI lineage: Eukaryota > Metazoa > Chordata > Amphibia > Anura > Dendrobatidae > Phyllobates > Phyllobates terribilis. The sequence goes on along the minus strand of NW_027362762.1, from coordinate 364,998,335 downwards.
AATTACTGCATCAATTGAAACTTTTGCTTTGCAAAAGTTCTGGAACACAAGAGGAAGACCTTCAACTATTAATGTCACCTCTGCATATTGTTAAAAGAGATTTCTTAACTCTTTAGGGTCTGAATAATGACGCGGATATAATTAAAAGTGATGTGAAACCAAGTGACCCAATGTTGGACTGGCTCTTCAGGTATTTGTAAAAATAGGCAGATGGGAAGTTTGGATTAGTCTCTAAGTGATGTTGTAGCATCCAGTTAGAAGACCACTAATTACTTTATTCAGGAGTATTCAATGCAGATAGCAAGGTAAACTGAACATGAAGGGACTTCTCTTCAGCATTTGAGTTCAAAGAAACAAGGGGATGAAAGGGAATCTGTTACTATGTTTTTGTTACCACATCTGAGAGCAGCATAGTGTAGGAAAAGAGACTCTGATTCCTAGTTTACTGGGTGCAGAAGTTAGGATACAATCAGAGGTTTTTAGTAGTGATGAGTAGAGATGAGCGTTGTTCGACTCGAACTGTTCGCCAATCTTAAATTCGAGCTGTTTGGGGCGGTGTTCGAGCCGTTCGGCGAACACGGACGATTTGAAAAAAATTCGTCTGTTCGAGGTTATGTTCGATAACTGTTCGTGCACCAAAATCATAACTGGATTTTTTCTCAGCAATGATGAAAATTAATGTTAATACGCAGTTTGAGTGTACAGAGGGGCGGGGGAGGGGCAGGGGATGGATCTCTGCAGGAATAATGAAGATCTCCATTTTTTTTCTCTTTCCCGCATTTACAGTGGGTAGGTGCAATCTGTCAGCCTATCAGCAGCGCACACACGGAGCGAAGTGCTTTTTTTCACACAAGCAAGGACATGTGTCATTGGCAGTGTATGTCACATGTCCTTGCCCTATAAGACCCAGCCATTTTCCCCGTCGCCACCATTTTCTCACTGCTGCAGCTGCGTGTTAGACGGCATCGCTGTTGCTGTGTGCGCTATACCTTGTTAATTTCAAGCCAATTTTCGCACAAATCTACAGATAGCTTGGGAGTAGGGAATAGTTGTGATTGCAGTCCTTTTAAGGACTAGGTTACAGCATTTCCTACGACTTTTATCAGCTAGGTCTGTGCTCTTAGATAGATAGGTTGGGAGTAAAGACTAATTGTAATTGCAGTCCTTTTCAGGACTAAGTTACATCATTTCCTGTTTTTACATCATTTCCTGTTACATCATTTCAGTTTTTGCCAGTCAGGTCTGTGCCAGTGCTGTGCAAGTTTTTTTCACAGCATTTGGCTAAATCTAGCAAAGCTAAACCTTTTTGGACTAGTGCAGAGTGTGTTAGTCAGTGGAGTAGCCTATCTGTGTTGCAAGCTACACCACCTGTGTATAGAATACCAATTTTTTTACTGCACCTAGTGAAGTAAAACGTTTTGGGCATAGCATCATTCTATTAGTCCATCTATACTGACCTCCATCAGGTTGCAAATTAAATATAATTTTTTTCTGCTTCTAGCTCTGAAAATATATTTGGGCTTCTAGCAGTCTGTGGGACTTGCTCTATTAGTCCATCTATACCGACCTCCATCAGGTTGCAAATTGAATATAATTTTTTTCTGCATCTAGCTCTAAAAAAATATTTGGGCTTCTAGCAGTGTGTGGGACTTGGTCTATTAGTCCATCTATACTGACCTCCTTCAGGTTGCAAATTGAATACAATTTTTTTCTGCATCTAGCTCTGAAAAAATATTTGGGATTCTAGCAGTGTGTGGCACTTGGTCTATTAGTCCATCTATACTGACCTCCATCAGGTTGCAAATCAAAAATTATTTTTTTCTGCATCTAGCTCCGAAAAAATATTTGGGCTTCTAGCAGTGTGTGGCACTTGGTCTATTAGTCCATCTATACTGACCTCCATCAGGTTGCAAATTAAAAATAATTTTTTTCTTCATCTAGCTCTGAAAAAATATTTGGGCTTCTAGCAGTGTGTGGGACTTGTTCTATTAGTCCATCTATACTTACCTCCATCAGGTTGCAAAATTGAAAATAATTTTTTTCTGCATCTAGCTCTGAAAAAATATTTGGGCTTCTAGCAGTGTGTGGGACTTGGTATATTAGTCCATCTATACTGACCTCTATCAAGTTGCAAATTAAAAATATTTTTTTTCTGCATCTAGCTCTGAAAAAATATTTGGGCTTCTAGCAGTGTGTGGGACTTGGTCTACTAGTCCATCTATATTGACCTCCATCAGGTTGCAAATTCAATATAATTTTTTTCTGCATCTAGCTCTGAAAAAATATTTGGGCTTCTAGCAGTGTGTGGGACTTGGTCTATTAGTCCATCTATACTGACCTCCATCAGGTTGCAAATTGAATATAATTGTTTTCTGCATCTAGCTCTGAAAAAATATTTGGGCTTCTAGCAGTGTGTGGGACTTGGTCTATTAGTCCATCTATACTGACCTCCATCAGGTTGCAAATTGAATATAATTTTTTTCTGCATCTAGCTCTGAAAAAATATTTGGGCTTCTAGCAGTGTGTGGGACTTTGTCTATTAGTCCATCTATACTGATCTCCATCAGGTTGCAAATTGAATATAACTTTTTCTGCATCTAGCTCTGAAAAAATGTTTGGGCTTCTAGCAGTGTGTGGGACTTGGTCTATTAGTCCATCTATACTGACCTCCATCAGGTTGCAAATTAAAAATAATTTTTTTCTTCATCTAGCTCTGAAAAAATATTTGGGCTTCTAGCAGTGTGTGGGACTTGGTCTATTAGTCCATCTATACTGACCTCCATCAGGTTGCAAATTAAAAATATTTTTTTTCTGCATCTAGCTCTGAAAAAATATTTGGGCTTCTAGCAGTGTGTGCGACTTGTTCTATAAGTCCATCTATACTGACCTCCATCAGGTTGCAAATTGAATATAATTTTTTTCTGCATCTAGCTCTGAAAAAATATTTGGGCTTCTAGCAGTGTGTGGGACTTGGTCTATTAGTCCATCTATACTGACCTCCATCAGGCTGCAAATTGAATATAAGTTTTTTCTGCATCTAGCTCTGAAAAAATATTTGGGCTTCTAGCAGTGTGTGGGACTTGGTCTATTAGTCCATCTATACTGACCTCCATCGGGTTGCAAATTTAATATAATTTTTTTCTGCATCTCACCCAGCCAATAGTTTTGGCCTAATACCACAATTTGGCCACTCAGCTCTGCTCGGTTCCCATCCATTGTTTTTTTTTGCAAACAACTCCAGAGTTGTGAATTAGTTAACCACCTAAATGAGTGGAAAAAGGCCTGCTGCTGGTGGAAAGGGGAATAGGCGTGTTGGGAAGGGGAAAAAAGGTTGTGTCCGTGGGGTAGGTGTTAAAGCAACAGTAACATGTGCAGAAGAAAGACCATTTTCCAGCCAAACTAAAATGTCTACTTCTTTTAGCGGACAATGTGATAAGATCCATTTCTTACGGCCACGCCAATCGCTACAAATTCCAGATGAGGCACATAAACAGCAGGTTCTTCAACGGATATCAAGTGCTCCTTTAAGTGGGCTCTCCTCCACATCAACTTCAACATCACAAATACTCCAGTCCTCAAAGGTGTCACCCCAATCGCACTTGCTTCCTCACAGCTCCCAAATCTCCAGCTGCCCATCTGAGTATGAGGTAGAACAGATGGTTGAGTCTGCAGAGCTGTTTACTCATACTATAGCCTGGGAATCAGAGGTCGGCTCCAGCGCTTCTGTGAATCCAGACGAGGAAATGATCTGCACTGATGCCCAGAATCTTTATGAGTCAGATCCAGGACCAGACGCGGAAGGTTCTGACCATAATGTAGACCGTCGTTCTCAAACTGTAACTCCTGTTGGTGGAGACAATGAGGAAGATGATGATGAGACTCAAATACCTGATTGGAGCGACAACTTTAGTTTTTTGTCAGGGCAGGAACAGGTTGGCTCTGAGGATGACGGGTGTGATAACGCACAGGGTGATGATGATGAGGTTGGAGATCCCACTTACTGTCAACCCACAGTCAGCCAAGAGATGAGGTCAGCAGAGGAGGTGGAGGAGAATGCTAGTGATGACGAGGTCAGGTTGCGCCTTCCTGGACAGAGACATAGAACTGGAAGCATGTCAACAACTGCATCCTCAAACACAACTCTGCCTCTCACCACAAGTCGTGGTGGCTCTTCAGGTCGCATGGGTGCTAAGCCTTGCATAGCCTGGGCATTTTTTCAGATCGATAAACATGACCCAACTCGTGTTATCTGTAACATTTGTCAGCAAAAGCTAAGTAGAGGCCAAAAAATACATAGTTTGAGTACTTCATGCATGAACCGGCACGTGAACATGAAGCATAAGTTGCAGTGGGAAGCTCACTGTGCTACAATGTGGCCTAGCCGGCCGGGCCAACCACCGTCTGCCATATCTTGTGCATCCGTGGCCTCTTCATCCTCTGTGACTGGGGGGACAGCAGTCACACCTGTTTTGGGACGCAGACCTGCCACATCTTTACCTGCAACAGCCAGCGTGATTGGCAGGTCATCATTTTCTTTGGAGGTGGTAACATCAGCCGGTGTTGAGCGCTGTCCGACATCGATAGCACCACCTTTGGATCAAGGCAACCTAACATGTCCGCCTGCATCTTCCTCACAGACCGGCAGTTTGCCGGGGACACCCTTATCAACCCCGTCTAAGCGCAATAGCCAGCCCTCGGTCCCTCAGATGTGAACAAGTAAAAGACCATTTCCTCCTAGCCACGAGAAAGCTAAGAAGTTGAATTTCACCATCTGCAAGCTCTTGGCTACAGAAATGCTGCCTTTCCGCCTGGTGGACACAGAGGATTTTCGAGACATTATGTCCGTCGCAGTGCCCCAGTAGCAGAAGCCCAGTCGGCACTACTTCTCAAAGAAAGGTGTGCCTGCGCTACACCAGCATGTCGCACACAACGTCACCGCTTCTTTGAGAAACTCTGTGTGTGACAGGTTGCATTTCACCACAGACACTTGGATGAGTAGGCATGGACAGGGGCGTTACATGTCGCTGACTGGGCACTGGGTAACTATGGTGACAGCAGGACAAGGGGCTGCTGTCCAAGTCTTGCCGTCCCCACGAGTTGTGCGTCAATCCTCTTTATCTCAAAGTTCCTCCACTGCTTCTGCCTCCTCAACCTTCTCTCGGTCCTCCACCTGCACCCAAAGCCTGTCTGGTCATGCCACAAGCTTTCTAACTGCGCAGAAGGGATCCTGCACACCTCCTTACTATGCTGGCAGTAGGGCTCAATGTCATCAGAAGGTTTTTACTTTGAAATGTCTGGGAAATGTGAGTCACACAGCTGAGGAGTTGTGGTCAGCTCTGGAGAACCAGTTTCATGAATGGTTGTCTCCACTGGACCTGAAACCAGGGAAGGCCGTGTGCGACAATGCTGCAAACATGGGTGCGGCCCTTCGCCGGGGCAATGTCACACACGTGCCTTGTATGGCTCACGTGTTGAACCTGGTTGTCCAGCAATTTTTAGCCCACTATCCTGGACTAGATGGCCTTCTGCAGAGGGCATGGTCGCTGTGTGCTCACTTCTGCCGTTCGCATCCCGCAGCTCAGCGACTTACATCTCTACAGAAGTCGTTGGGCCTGCCACTTCACCGGCTAAAATGCGATGTGCCTACCCGGTGGAATTGAACTCTGCACATGTTGCAGCGACTGTGGCAGCACCGACAAGCCCTGGAGCAATACGTTCTGATGTATAGCCTGGGCCAACGAGATCCAGAGGTGGGGCAAATCACGCTGGAGGAGTGGTTTCAGATCAGGGACCTATGCACCCTTCTGCACAGTGTTGAAATGGCGACGAAGATGTTTAGTGCTAACAATGCCATTATCAGCATGACTATTCCGGTGATTTACATGCTGGAGCACATGTTCAACAGAATTCGGAGTCTACTGGGTTGCCACACTGTTAGATCCCCGGTACAAAAGTAAATTTGCAGAAATTATTCCTGCCATAGAAAGGGATGCACGCATGCAGGAGTATCAGCAGAGACTGTTGCAGAATCTTACATGTGCTTTTCCACAAAACACCAGTGGTGCACGTAGGGAAACTCGCAGTTCCAAGTTGCCAACCGTGGGACCGTCGAGTTTGCAGCACTCAAACCGTAACAGAAACACAGTATCTGTTGGTAACATCAATTTTGCGGAACCCTTTCACCACTTTTTTAGCCCCTCCTTTGCAAGGCCACAGGAGACAAGAAGTCTAACACATAGTCAAAGCCTAGAGACAATGGTACAGGAGTATCTCCAAGTAAACATTGAAGCCATGACTGTGTCACTGGACCCTTGCTCTTTTTGGGCTTCCAATCTGGATAAATGGCCGGAGCTAGCCACTTACGCCTTGGAGATCTTGTCATGCCCTGCAGCCAGCGTTCTGTCTGAACGTGTGTTCAGCGCTGCAGGTGGTGTGCTGACAGATAAGCGCACACGGCTCTCCACTGATAATGTAGACAGACTCACGTTCATAAAGATGAACAAATCATGGATCCGAAACTTCTTTTCTACTCCTGTGTCATCCTGGGGAGAGTAAAAGCTTGATGATTTGTTAAAATCACCTCACCAACCGTTTTAAGCTTTCAAATTACTAATCATGTTTATCTGTATCTTGGCTGGATAATAATTTGGGCTTTGTAGCAGTGTGCAGTACTGATTCTATTAGGCCATCTAAACTAAGCTCCACCAGATTTAAAATTAATAATAATTTTTAGCTGCATCTAGCCCGGAAAATAATTTTGGGGCTCCGAGATGCGCAAGACACATAAGTGCTTCTTGCTGCACTACCTGCAACATGACGCTCAGATTGTCAGAATTCAAAGTAATCCTGACTACTGGGTTGCCACACTCTTAGATCCCCCACACTCTTCGATCAACCTTTTCATTTTAATAAAGACCAAAAAAATGGTCATTTTTGAAATTATAAGCATTAGCAGGTTATTAGAAACTGAAATCAAACAGTTTTCAACTCTAAACTTTATTCTAGGTGATGTTACATTTGCACATAGGACCCCTTGTTCGAAAGGAGCTTCTGAACTCTCTCGTCCATTGAATTTGTCAGGTTTTGGATGGTTTCTGCTTCAATTGTTTTGCATGAGGACAGAATACCCTCCCAGAGCTGTTGCTTAGATGTGAACTGCCTCCCGCCATCATAGACACTCCTTTTGATGATGCTCCAGAGGTTCTGAATGGGGTAGAGGTCAGGGGAACATGGGGGTCACACCATAAGTTTGTCCCCTTTTATGCCCATATCAGCCAGAGATGCAGATGTGTTATGTGCAGCATGAGACGGTGCATTATCATGCATAAAAATGATCTTGCTGTGGAATACACGGTTCTTCTTCTTGAGCCATGGCAGGAAGTGCTGTTTGAGAAACTCCACATACATTATGGAGTTCATCTTTACCCCTTCAGGGATCCTAAAGGGGCCGAAAATCTCTCTTCCCATGATTCCAACCCAAAACATTACTCCACCTCCTCCTTGTTGGCGCTGTAGCCGTGTTTGCGTGGGGTGTCCATCAACCAGCCATCCTCCACTCCATCCATATGGACCATCGAGCGTTGCACGGCACTCATCCGTGAACAAAACAGTTTTGAAATCAATCTTCATGTAATGTTTGGCCCACTGGAGCTGTTTCTGCTTATGTGAAGTGTATAGAGGAGGTCGACAGGATGGCGTACGCACAGCTGCAAACCTCTGAAGGACCCTGCATCTTGTTGTTCGGGGGACGTTGGAGGCACCAGCAGCTTCAAAAACTTGTCTGCTGCTATGACAAGGCTTTTTTGCCGCTGCTCTTTTAACCTGACGTAATTGCCTGTAGGAAAGAGTCCTCAATTTGCCCTTATCAGCACGCACACGTGTGTACTGTGAATTAGCTACATACTTCTTGATTGCCAAGACACTTCATCCTTATCATCGCACTAATTAGCACAGGTGTCTGCAATTGCTTACAGTGATATAAAGAGCCCTGGCACACATCACCATCAATGAGTTTAACTGACAAACAAACAAATTCTTCCCTTATCACTCCTAAACACTTTTTGCATAATAATTTGGAACACAGTGTACATGTGCTTTTCCACAAAACACCAGTGGTTCACGTAGTGAATCTTACAGTTCTAACTTGCCAACCGTGGTCTGTATGGAGTTGTTCAATAAAGGGCCCAAAATTAAGATAACATAGATGGGAGAGGTCTCTATGAATAGGAATTCCTAAGTATTTGATACCCTGTGAGGGCCAGGCAAAGGGAAAGTTGGACTGGAAGCAATCCTGTATGGATTTAGGGAGGGAGACATCGAGGGCCTCAGACTTCGCTGCATTGATTTTAAAATTTGACCATGTAACAAAGTGATCTATTTCAGCCATAACAGCGGGATGGATATACGTGACTGAGTGATATATACTAGGACATCATCAGCAAATAAAGAGCACTTGTACTCGGTGCCTCCCACCTCAATCCACCTAATATTGGGGTTATGGCGAATTGATGAGAGCATGTGCTCCATCACTAGGATGTATAAGAGAGGGGACAAGGACATCCCTGCCTTGTCCCATTGGTGATTATGAAAGGTGATGAAAATGTTCTGACGCGCCCCCTGGGCCTTGGGACACCCGGAGCCGGACCCTTTTTGGTGGATGCTGGTGGTTGTAGTCTCCGTGGCGGCGACCCGGTTCCGTGGCTCAGGGCGGTCAAACCAGTGGCGGAACTATTTATGTGGTTTTGATGTTTAAATGTCCGACTACGCCACTCGTGGATTGCGGTCAGAGTGATCCACCGCTGCAGGGCAGACCACTGAGGCTGGTGTTGTGGGTGCAGCAGAGCGTAGCATAACTCCCCACGGGAGGAGTATAGCCTCAGGGCAGTGTATGCGGAGGATGGGGGTGATGGTGCAGGGCAGCAGCAGTTACGACACGGAGTCAGTGATGCAGTCCAGGGCCTTTACTCACAGTTCTTATTATCCAGACCACTTCTGCAGGTAACGGCTGCCCACGTCGTACTGTGCTCACCAGGTGAGGGGCTCAGACAACTCCCAGATAACTTTGGAGCACTTCACAGGACCCCCTTTGTGTGTCCTTTGTCTGGCCTTTCTTACCAACCCTTCTGTTCGGCTGCCTCGGGCCTCCTCTTGGTAAACTTGGCGCCAGTTTCCCTGACCCTATGTGGTGCCTTCCTAGCGGGTGTAGCGAGGGGCTGCGCCATATAAAATGCCACAGCCTCCGTTTTCTAGTTGAGGGTGGTTTCCCGCCTCCACTAGTTTCGGGGACCGGTCTCCCACTTTGACCTGACCCCTCGACGCAGGTGGATTCGGGCGTGCGGTGGCGACTCGCCCGTCCGCACCCGTGGGATCCCTTCGTTCCTCGTTTCTGGAGCCTTCTCCGCTCCTCTTCCTTCCTTCTCCCTCTTCCAGGCCTGGGCCTCTGTTACTAGGCCCGCCTCCGGAGCAGAGCTCATGCAGAGCCCCTGCTCCCTGTCACTTCTGCTCAGACTTCTCTGCACTGAACTAAGATGGTGCCCACCTTTTATACTCCCTTCTCAATGCACCCAGGAACTGCTTCCTCCCTGCTCCTGCACTACAGGGTTCCCCTTCCTCAGTGTTCCCTCCACCCACTCCAGCCAGGGACAGGGACTGTCGTGCCCATCTCAGGGGCATATTGGTCGCCCTGCCCCACGGCAATGTGGTGTAATGCATGCAGGTGTTGGGTCCTGATCCACACTTCATCCTTACCTGAGAGTGAGATATCACACCTCTGGGTGAGGTGCAATACCTCTGTAGCAACCGAGCCCTCAGGGTGCTACAGTTCCATTTATCTTCAGCCTAGGTGACGTATTGCGATACAGGGCCGTGATTTTGACTATAAAAGGGTCCCCTAGACCCCTACCTCAAGCTTTTTAAGAGAATAATATATGGCGTGCCAGGAGACTCTATGGAATGCTTTCTCAGCATCCAACGAGAGTATCTAATTACAAATTTTTAACTGCATCTAGCCCAGGAAATACTTTGTGCCTAGTAGCAGTGTCTGCTAGTCAGCGGATTATCCCGGCTGTTAAGCAAGCTACACCACCTGTAGTTTGGACACTTAATTTTTTCAAAGAAATGCTTCAGGACCACGGGATACTCAGTGAAGAGCATCAGGAGGCACCCCAAGGCATAGGGGCTGAGACTGGCGGTAGGATGCCTTGCGGTGGACAGCTGAGCTCGATCCTTATAAAAGCTTTTTAACTGCAGCAGCTTTAGTGGATGCTACTGGAGCTGGAATTACGCGGCTGCTGGCATGAGACTTGCCCTCCAATAGATCCTTGTAAAAGGATTTAAAGTGTATTCATTCAAATTAGAGAGACAATTTAAATTGAAAAGCTTAGAGCTGCCTCCACCACAGGGGAGCTCGCTCGACCCACCAGCGGACAGGCACCAGTATTGGGAGAGGGGGGCTGGCCGTCAGGGTCCACCGCGGCTCTGGCACAAACCCGGCGACACGGAGGTGGCACGGGCCGGAACGGACTGGCCGTGTCGGCTTCTCACTTTTTGGATTTTAGAAGGGCATGACATGCCTATATCTGTGTCTCCCCCTCCTTTTACTCCTCCACCTCTTTTCTTTTCGCATGACTATATGTACTTTTCACTTTTCCATGTGTTAGTTATGTCTTCTGAGCAGTTTGTCAGCTTTTAGACACCTTTGAAGGTGTTTTCTATGTGTTTCTATGTGTTTTTGTTTGCCTGCCATTGGTTTTAACGGTGTTCGAAGATGTTCGACGAACAGTTCGACGAACAGTTCGGCGAACACACAGGTGTTCGATGAACCAAACCGAACTCGAACACTACGGGGGTGGCTCAACACTAGTGGTGAGCGAGCATGCTCGCCACTGCTCGGAACTCGCCCCAGCATCTCAGTACTTGAGATGCTCCTAGCTCGTCGAGTACTTTCGAGATGCTCGGGCGGGAGCTCGGGTCCCTGTCCTGCATGTTTGGCGCTATTTAGAGCACCAATCATGCAGGGATTGTCTGCCACTCACTGTAATGTCACAGCCATGGTGACTGTGGCATTACAGTGATTGCCCAAATCGATGGGAACGGTGCTCGCAGTGAAACATGAAAAGCCGACAATTCAGCAGCGGCATACACCGATACCCAACAATTTAGAACAGAAAGAATAGAGCATCACACATAGATTAGATAGAAACATTTCAGTCACATATATAATAAGTACAGTGACAGTGTTGGTTACTGTACTTGTTATTTAGCGTTGAAATAAAGGATTTATTAAAAAAAAAAATAATAGCGTTTTCATGCACCCGTCTCTTTAAAAAAGCCGGCCAGTAATTCATCAGTGGCATACATCGGTACCAGACAATTTAGAACAGAAAGAATAGAGCATCACACATAGATTAGATAGATAGAAACATGTCAGTCACATATATAATAAATAGAGTGACAGTGTTGGTTACTGTACTTGTCATTTAGTGTTAAAATAAAGGATTTATTAATAAAAAAATTGGCATGGGGTTCCCCGTAATTTTAGTCTGTAGCGGAGGTTAAGCAGATGGCTGGGGCTGATGTTTGAAGTCTGGGAAGGGGGTAATACCCACGGAGCTTCCCAGGCTACTAATATCAGCCCCCAGCTGAATACCTAGCCTTTACCAGCTATTAAAATGGGGGACCCCCCAAAAAAATGACGTGGGATCCCCCCTATTTTAATAGCTAGCAAAGGCTAGGCAGACAGCTGGGGGCTGATATTAATAGCCCAGGAAGGGTGCCATGAATATTGGTCCCCTCCCAGGCTAGAAACACCAGCCCTCAGCTGCCCCAGAAATGGCGCATCCATAGGATGTGCCAATTCTGGCACTTAGCCTCGCTCTTCCCACTGCCCAGTTGCGGTGGCAGTGGGGTAATAGGGTTTGGGTTGATGTCAGCTTATAATGCCAGATGACATCAAGCCCAGGTTAGTAATGGAGAGGCGTCTATAAGACACCCCCATTACTAACCCCATAGTCAAAGTTTAAAAAAAACACAAACACCCAGAATAAAGTCCTATAATTGAAATAAACACACAATTCTTTAATGTTCTAAATTAAACCATACTTACCATCATGCCCATTCCAGCTGAAGCCAACGATCTCCTGCAATAAAAATAAAATAATAAAGCAACCTCATCCTTACCTTTCCATGGTTCCCAGGACAGCTTCAGTTCTGCTACATTCACATGACAGGTTGGATCGCAGCCGAAAGCTGCCATCCAGCTTGCTATGCCGTAGACACTGAGAAGCGCAGGCTTAATTATTTCATGAAATAATTTAAAAAAAATTGACGTGGGGCTTCGCCCTATTTTTGTGTCCAGCCAGGTGCAGCAGGGAGGAATGGGCTGCCCCCAACCACCAGCTGCCTATTTGTACCTGGCCGGACACAACAATATAGGGAAGCCCTTTTTTTTTTATTGTTTCATGAATTTCATGAAATAATAAAAAAAAAATACGTGGGGCTTCACCCTATTTTTGTGTCCAGCCAGGTACAACTAGGCAGCTGGGGGCTGGAATCCGCAGGGCAGGGATACCCAAGCTTTCTGGGCCCCACCCGCTGCAAATTGCAGTCCACAGCCACCCAAGAAAATGGCGCGCGTTCATAGAAGCGCCATCTTCTGGCGCTGTACCCAACTCATCCAGGGCCCTGGTGCGGTGGCTCACTGGGTTATAAAGGGGTTAGGGCCAGCTTGGTATTATCAGCTTGCCCTTAGCCCGAAATTCATGGGGTCATGCCAATATTAGACATGACCGCCATGAATTTTTAGTAAAGTATTTAAAAAAAACACGACACCCAGAATAAAGTCCTTTAATTGAAATAAACACACAATTCTTTAATGTTCTAAATTAAACCATACTTACCATCACGCCCATTCCAGTTGAAGCCAATGTCTTCTGCAATAAAAGTAAAATAATAAAGCAACCTCATCCTTACCTTTCCATGGTTCCCAGGACAGCTTCAGCTCTGCTACATTCACATAACAGGCTGGAGCGCAGCCGAAAGCTGCCATCCAGCTTGCCATGCCGCAGACATTGATAAGCGCAGGCATGCTTCTATGAAGGATGGCATGCTGGATCGCAGCGCTCAGCTGTGATCCAGCCTGTCATCTCAATGCCATCCCAGCGTGGGAGAATTCTCCTGCTCAAGCGCTGAGCGCAGGAGAATTCTCCCACGCTGTCAGTGACGTGCATGAGGTGAGCTGAGTTCATTGGACATGAACTCGGCTCATCTGGATGCCGTCACAGCCAGACACTGAGGAGCGCAAGAATGCCTGCACTTCTCAGTGTCTGCGGCATGGCAAGCTGGATGGCAGCTTTCGGCTACGATCCAGCCTGTCATGTGAATCTAGCAGAGCTGAAGCTGTCCTGGGAACCATGGAAAGGTAAGGATGAGGTTGCTTTATTATTTTATTTTTATTGCAGGAGATCGTTGGCTACAGCTGGAATGGGCATGATGGTAAGTATGGTTTTTTAACTTCGACTATGGGGTTAGTAATGGGGGTGTCTTATAGACGCCTCTCCATTACTAACCTTTGCTTGATGTCAGCTGCATTATAAGCTGACATCAACCCCAACCTATTACCCCACTGCAACCGCTACAGGACAGTGGGAAGAGCAAGGCTAAGTGCCAGAATTGGCGCATCCCATGGATGCGCCATTTCTGGGGTGGCTGACGGCTGGTGTTTCTAGCCTGGGAGGGGGCCAATATTCATGGCACCCTTCCTGGGCTATTAATATCAGCCCCCAGCTGTCTGCCTAGCCTTTGCTAGCTATTAAAATAGGGGGGACCCACGTCGTTTTTTTGGGGGGCCCCCCATTTTATTAGCTGGTAAAGGCTAGGTATTCAGCTGGGGGCTGATATTAGTAGCCTGGTATTACCCCCTTCCCAGGCTTCAAACATCTGCCCCATGCCAATTTTTTTTTTAACAAATCCTTTATTTTAACACTAAATGACAAGTACAGTAACCCACACTGTCACTGTACTTATTATATATGTGACTGACATGTTTCTATCTATCTAATCTATGTGTGATTCTCTAATGTTTCTGTTCTAAATTGTCTGGTACCGGTGTATGCTGCTGATGAATTGCCGGCCGGCTTTTTTAAAGAGACAAAAACACTATTATTTTTTTTTAATAAATCCTTTATTTTAACACTAAATAGCAAGTACAGTAACCAACACTGTCACTGTACTTATTATATATGTTACTGACATGTTTCTTTCTATCTAATCTATGTGTGATGCTCTACTCTTTGTGTTCTAAATTGTCGGGTACCGGTGTATGCCACTGATGAATTGCCGGCCGGCTTTTTTAAAGAGACAGGTGCATGAAAATCGGAGGGCACTAGTGTGTTTAAAGTGCCCTGCTATGTTTTTCATGCACATTCCTATATACCCTGCCTGCCTGTCTGCCTATATATTCTGCCACCCGAGTATTCCAATGTGCTCGACCCGAGTTTCGAGCACCCGAGCATTTTAGTGCTTGCTCATCACTAGTTTTTAGTTGTTGTATGTAACAGAGCTCAGAAAGCTGATCCCGCCCGCACCACAGCTTTCTGTGTACATTGTATATTGACAGTTAGCTGCTAATCAGTGCTAGGAGCGTATTTTGACCAGGTCTCATGTGGGCACCAGTCTGAGCAGTGATAATTTCCTGCTAATAAAACACTCATTGTATTGAAACAACAGCACACAACCTATTAAGTGACACATCGCTGAAATCAGTGTCTTAGCTCCTATCTCATGCTGCCCTCGGATTACATAGCAAAAATTTGCTGACAGATTCCTTTTAAACACCAGTATTTAATTTTGAATCCTTCCACATTGCTTTTTATACACTGCTCAAAAAATTAAAGGGAACGCTTAAACAACAGAATATAACTCGAAGTAAATCAAACTTCTGTGAAATCAAACTGTCCACTTAGGAAGCAACACTGATTGACAAACAATTTCACATGCTGTTGTGCAAATGGAATAGACAGTAGATGGAAATTATTGTCAATTATCAAGACACACTCAATAAAGGAGTGGTTCTGCAGGTGGGGACCACAGACCACAACTCAGTACCAATGTTTTCTGGCTGATGTTTTGGTCACTTTTGAATATAGGTTTTGCTTTCACACTCGTGCTAGCATGAGACGGACTCTACAACCCACAGAAGTTGCTCAGGTAGTGCAGCTCATCTAGGATGGCACATCAATGCAAGCTGTGGTAAGAATGTTTGCTGTGTCTGTCAGCATAGTGTCCAGAGGCTGGAGGTGCTACCAGGAAACAGGCCAGTACACCAGGAGACGTGGAGGGGGTCATAGGAGGGCAACAACCCAGCAGCAGGACCGCTACCTTCTCCTTTGTCCAAGAAGGAACAGGAGGAGCACTGCAAGAGCCCTGCAAAATGACCTCCAGCAGGCCACAAATGTGCATGTGTCTGCACAAACGGTTAGAAACCGACTCCATGAGGGTGGTATGAGGGCCCGACGTCCACAGATGGGGGTTGTGCTCACAGCCCAACACCTTGCTGGATGCTTCGCATTTGCCACAGAGCACCAGGATTGGCAAAGTCGCCACTGGCGCCCTGTGCTCTTCACAGATGAAAGCAGGTTCACACTGAGCACATGTGACAGACGTGACAGAGTCTGGAGACGCTGTGGAGAGCGATTTGCTGCCTGCAACATCCTTCAGCATGACCGGTTTGGCAGTGGGTCAGTAATGGTGTGGGGTGGCATTTCTTTGGAGGGCCGCACAGCCCTCCATGTGCTCGCCAGAGGTAGCCTGACTGCCATTTGGTACCGAGATGAGATCCTCAGACCCCTTGTGAGACCATTTGCTGGTGCGGTTGGCCCTGGGTTCCTCCTAATGCAGGACAATGCCAGACCTCATGTGGCTGGAGTGTGTCAGCAGTTCCTGCAAGATGAAGGCATTGAAGCTATGGACTGGCCTGCCCATTCCCCATACCTGAATCCGATTGAGCACATCTGGGACATCACGTCTCGCTCCATCTACCAACGTCATGTTGCACCACAGACTGTCCAGGAGTTGGCGGCTGCTTTAGTCCAGGTCTGGGAGGAGATCCCACAAGAGACCATTCGCAGCCTCATCAGGAGCATGCCCAGGCATTGTAGGGAGGTCATACAGGCACGTGGAGGCCACATACAATATTGAGCCTCATTTTGATTTGTTTTAAGGACATTACATCAAAGTTGGATCAGCCTGTAGTGTGTTTTTCCACTTTAATTTTTGGGGTGACTCCAAATCCAGGCCTCCATTGGTTAATAAATTTGATTTCCATTGATGATTTTTGTGTGATTTTGTTGTCAGCACATTCAACTTTGTACAGAACAAAGTTTTCAATGAGAATATTTCATTCATTCAGATATAGGATGTGTTATTTGAGTGTTCCCTTTATTTTTTTGAGCAGTGTATTATGTATTTGCATTTTTATTGTACCATTTTTCTATTTTATACTTTTTTGTCCATACCTTACCTCATATACAAAGGCAAAATGTAAAGCTTTGTGGTCTCAATGGATAATGGGAAACAGGCTACTCCACCTGCTATGTCCCATTTATAGGATGTTTACCATACTATGTGGCATGTGAAGATCCCTTGATTTCACTGAGGCACAAGGATCAGGTTGTCCTTCTACATTTGCACCCGCTATGGCAAAATCCCAACTCGTGTTTCCATAGAATTTTTAAGGTGATAAAAAATAATACTAATTTAGAATTCTTAGCTGCAGGTTTTCCACGTCTAAACTGTTCAGAAATTCACATAAAGTTGGTTAGCATTGAGTTTGTATTGTTCTTTTATTTGACACAATATTTATTATCACTCATCCCATACACCCACAAGAAAATTGTTATATTGGCTAGTAGTGCTAGAATATTGGACATTGAAATGGAATACTGTTTTTATATTAGTATGGAAATTTCTTGAAAACATGATCTTTCAAGTACCTGAGAAAAGACATTGAGCGATTTTTATTTCTAAAACTGAATAATGCCGATCTGGTTTAGGTTATTAAATCTTCTATTGCTCAGGCCCGTTCAACATAAGTTATAAACACTGGACTGGAAGTCTTGGTTGATAAGTGTCACCTTTGCGCTAAGATTTATACTTTGTAACTTTATGATGTTGCTGTATTTCATTGTCAGGTTTACAAATGTTAACATTAATTAGGGTCTTTGCTGTGTAAAGAGGAAATACCTTGCAGTGCGGCCATAAAGTTCTAATTTATGTATTTAATGTCTAACAGGTTCCTATAATTTGTTGCGCAAATCACTGATTTATAAATCAGATGTTCTAAATCCTGCTCATAAATCTGAAAAACTGAAGATTCAGAGCTGCAAAGGTTCTACTATGTTTTAACCTTCGTAACACAAGATAAATTTCAAGCACTTTAGAAAAGAACAGCTTGGAGATATCGATATAAGGCTGCAATGTTGCAGGAAAGTACAATATACTCGTATGTGACTGTCTTTATATACTTAATGCATTTTTGCAGAGGAGTTGTTATTTAGTTCCCATATGGTTAGGTACACCTTTTGAACTTACTTTATTTTTTTTAATATACCGATAAAATAAAATTCTTGTTTAACTCTTTCACACCGAAGCCTGTTTTCACCTTCTTGACCAGGCAATTTTTTTTTATTCTGACCAGTGTCATTTTATGAGGAAATAACACTGGAATGCTTCAATGAATCCTGGTGATTCTGAGATTTTTTTTCATGACATACTGTACTTCATGATAGTGGTAACATTTATTTGATATGGCTTACGTTTATTTCTGAAAGAATTTGAAATTTGGTGAAAATTGTGAAAATGTCACACAAAATAGTTAATAAATAACATTTGCCACATGTCTACATTACATCAGCACAATTTTGGAAAAATAATTTTCCTTGTTAGGAAGTTATAAGGGTTAAAAGTTGACCAGAAATTTCTCGTTTTTACAACAAAATTTACTAAACCAATTTTTTTAGTGACCACATAAAATTTGAAGTGAATTTGAGGGGTTTGTATGACAGAAAATACTCAAAAGTGACACCATTCTAAAAACTGCACTCCTCAAGGTGCTCAAAACCATATTCAAGAAGTTTATTAACCCTTCATATGCCTCACATGGATTAATGGAATGTGAAAGGAAAAAATAAACAACTTTTTTTTCACAAAGATTTTATTTTAGACACTTTTTTTCCTTTCATAAGGGTAACAGGAGAAAATGGACTCCAAATTTTGTGGTGCAATTTCTCCTGAGGACAGCGATACACAATATGTGGGGAAAAACACAGAAAACAGTTGCCCCCGGATTACTCCATGACCTGGGTCGATTTACCCTGGTATGTATATGGTGAATGCTCTGGGGATAATACATAATGTAAATACTTATGAGCGTTTCTTTCACCCTCTATATGTTATAAGGGCACTAAGACAGATTAATTTGCGTATCCTGTATAGAGTTGTCGCTTGCTATGTTCCCCATGGTGGCATCTTCTCTGTCTTTCTATGTCTTAAAGTGATGACTGAAGTATATATAATATGGGGCTTACTATGGTGACTGCCATGTGGAGTGGGCTACTTTTATGGCTTTTTTAGTATATCCTATTGTATTTACCCCTATTGTGTGCCTAATTATTGTCAATAAACTTTGATATACAGTACAGACCAAAAGTTTGGACACACCTTCTCATTTAAAGATTTTTCTGTATTTTCATGACTATGAAAATTGTACATTCACACTGAAGGCATCAAAACTATGAATTAACACATGTGGAATTATATACTTAACAAAAAAGTGTGAAACAACTGAAAATATGTCTTATATTCTAGGTTCTTCAAAGTAGCCACCTTTTGCTTTGATGACTGCTTTGCACACTCTTTGCACCATGTAGTTTGTTGGGCAATTTCTCCTGAGTATGCAGATACCCAATATGTTGAGGTAAACTACTATTTGGGTGCACGGCAGGGTATGGCAGGGCTTGGAAGTGAATGCAAAATGACTTTTTGAATGCAAAATTTGCTGGAATAATTAGGAGATGCTATGTCGCATTTAGAGAGCCCCTGATGTGCCTAAACAGTGGAAACCCCCCACAAGTGACACTATTTTGGAAACTAGACCCCTCAGCTTACTTATCTAGATGTGTAGTGAGCACTTTGAAACCACAGGTACTCCACAGAAGTTGAGCAGTGTAAATAAAAAAAAAATCACATAATTGCCGCAAGAATATTTTTTTATCGCCAAATTTTGAATTTTCATAAGGGTGACAGGAGAAAATGGACCATAAAATTTGTGCAATTTCTCCTGAGTACGCTGATACCCCATATGTGGGGGAAAAGTACTGTCCTGGTGCACGGCAGGGCTTAGAAAGGAAGGATGGACGTTTTGGATGCAGACTCTGATGGAATAGTCTGCGGACGTCATGTCACAGTTGGAGAGCCCATGATGTGCTTAAACAGTGCAAACCCCCCACAAGTGACACTATATTGATATTGATCTAGTGTTTTCCTGGTATGTGAATTTTATAATGTATTGGCATATGTCAGTTGTGTAGAGTGCATCAGGTTGGCATACGTTAGTTGTGTAGAGTGCATCAGGTTGACATACGTCAGTATCCTGAGCACGCAGATACCCCTAAGCCTAGGGTGGGAAATTCAGCATCTACTTGTAAATTTCCCCATCCGGGTAAGCATTGCCCCTCATCCCCAATCCTGGTATGCATGGCCCCCTCATCCCCAATCCTTGTATGCATGGCCCATCACCCCCAATACTAGTATGCATGGCCCCCTTATCCCCAATCCTGGTATGCATGGCCCCCTCAGACCCAATCCTGGTATGCATGGCCCCCCTATCCTGGTATACAAGGCCCCCCATCACTGCACACATGAAATAAATAAACACTTCTACTCACCTTCCTTCCCTCTGCTCCAGCACTGCATCCTGTTCTGCCAGCAGCTGATCTCAGTATCTAAGCAGCGCATGACATCACTGCCATGCACCCTGAGATGCTGAGGTGAGCTGCGGGGATATTCACTCTTCTCCACGCCAGGACTATGGGCATGGAGAGAAGTGAATGTTCATTCTCCTTAATAGCCCACCGAAAAAATGACTGTCTGAACCTAGACTATGTGTGTGGGCTTGCATCATAGTTTTTGAACAGCACTCTACCTCAATGTGTGAACCAAGCCTAAAGATGTGTATTGAGGTTAGTCCATGTTGGTCAAAAGTGTGAGTCATGCTTCAAGTGCAAATTCACAGATAGAATCCACAACAGTTTACAATATCAGACAAGGTAATTGTCAATATACACTTAAATGTAATGCAGTTTCAATGCGCATACCTGCAGTCACACATTAGCCTTGACTTCAAATAGCTGACCCACATAAAATGCTGCAGTTTAATCACTATTGTTTAAACCATGCTAAATAAGTAATTTGACCATGACCATGGGGCCCGATTCATTATTGCATTTGCGCCTTGTTACGCTATCGGGTGGTGGAACCACTGTGCTGTGGTACAAGGAGGGACCAGAGGGGCGTAACTAGGGACAGACCTTGGCTATACCGTGGCTTAGTTGACTCCGTGAACCAAGGAATGACCGGAAAGGTGGACCAGGTGCTACTCTGGGACCAACCTCGTGTGAGAGCAGGCGACTCCCATGGGACTGACAGCTGCCTGTGACTGGCACGGCAGATAAGCAGGTAGACGGGCATGGTTAGTAGGCAAGTAGGGAAGTTCAGCTTGATAGACAGGCTGGCGGACACAGCTGATGGACAGGCTGGAGGGCACGGCTGATAGACAGGCAGGGGGCACAGCTGACAGACAGGCTGGCGGGGATGGCTGATAGACAGGCTGGCAGGCACGGCTTGGATCTGATGGCTGACAAGTGTGTTAGAACTCTAATTTTCAACATTGCACAGGCATCTCCATCTTGGGGGAGGTGCCTTAAGTGGGATATGTCCTCCGGCCATTGGCCAGGGACATCTTAGGATGGCACCCGGCTCCTTTAAGAAATAGGGAGCGTGCACGTGCCCTAAGCACAGTGCTCTGGGATCTCCGAGCGATGCGTACACCCCGGGCAGGCCCGGCGTGGTGCGAGGCAGAGGGAGCGGGCCAACCAAGGCCAGGGCCGTGGCGGTAAGGGGATTGGCGTCTCTGCCAGGGGAGGGAGGCGGATGGCAGAAATGCCGATGCTACAGTACCCTCCCTTTACACCCCCTCTTCTTTAAGACCACAAGGAATTTCTCTAGGAGAAGAGGAGCATGTATGTTCTCCCTGGGCTCACAGGACCTCTCCTCTGGACCAAACCCCTTCCAATCCACAAGAAAAAACGTTTTTCCTCTTACACTCTTAGAATGTTCTGTACCTCAAAAACGTCTTCAGCACAGAGTGGACCTGGAGAGGCACCCGGATCATCAGAAAAAGGATTGAGGATGACAGGCTTGAGGAGACATAAAAGAAATTGCGGATCCGTAACGAGGCACGGAATTTCAACTTGTACGCACTGCATTAATTTGTCTCAAAATCTCCAAAGGGGCCGATGTACCGCGGACCCAACTTGAATGAAGGGATTTTGAGATGGACATACTTGGATTCTAACCAGACCTTGTCCCCTGGACGGAATACCGGAGGATCCAGACGTCTCTTATCTGCATGTTTTTTCATCCGCTCAGAGGATTGTAGTAATGAAAACTTCGTGTCCTCCCAGATCACAGAAAAGTTTTTAACAAGACACTCTGCAGCAGGATTGTCAACAGAAGTGGAAACAAGAAACAAGATATTGGGATGCTGACCGTATACCACAAAAAATGGAGATTTGGCTGATGTTTCGCTCACATGATTATTGTAGGAAAATTCGGCCCAAGGCAGGAGTTCCACCCAGTCGCTATGGTGGGCATTGATGATGTGCTGGAAGAAGCTAGTGATGATCTGATTGATATGCTCATCCTGGCCATTAGACTGTCAGAAGCTTTCACCTGGCTCTTCAGAAGCGTGAAGTAAACTGGACGCCTCTAACGAGACAGTGTGAAGAGGTAGACCATGGAGACGAAAGATGTGAAGAATGAACTCTTTAGCCAGCACTGGCGCAGAAGGTAGACCAAGCAGAGGAATGAAGTGAGCCATTTTGGAGAAGCGGTCAGCAACCACCCAAATGACAGTACAACTGGCCGATACAGGAAGATCTGTGATGAAATCCATCGCAATATGCTGCCACAGAGTGGAAAGCACAGGTAAAGGAAGTAGTCGACCAGTCAGAAGTTGCCTAGGAGTCTTGTTTCAGGCACAGGAAGAGCAGGCAGAGAAGAAATGCGCAAAATCCTTGCGTAGGGTAGGCCACCAATAATGTCGGGAAATGAGCAGAACCGTTTTATTCTGTCCGGCGTGGCCTGCCAGTTTAGACGAATGACCCCAGAGTAGGACCCTCTTCCTATCTGGAGCTGCCACAAAAGTTTTACCAGAGGGAAGACAAGGCAGATCAAATGGAGCAACCATAATTATTCTGGAGGGCTCAATGATGTGTTGAAGCTCCTCCTCTTGCTCGGTCGACAGAAATGATCTGGAGAGTGCGTCCACCTTGATATTCTTATCCGCCCACTGGAAGTAGAGAGTGAAATTGAAGTGGGCAAACAGCAAAGACTATCTGGCCTGACGAGGATTAAGACGCTGAGCGGACTGCAAGTATGTGAGATTCTTATGGTCCGTGTAGAGGACCACCGGATGCAGGGCCCCCTCTAGTAAAAATTGCCATTCTTCCAGCGCCAGTTTGATGGCAAGCAGTTCCCAATTTCCAATGGAATAATTGTGCTTCAAGGGAGAGAAGAGCTTGGAAAAGAAACCGCAGGTCACCATTCACCCGGATGAGGATTTCTGGGTGAGAACTGCTCTGGCACCTGAGGAAAAAGCATCCAGGAAGAACTGCTTGTTACCATTAGGACGATGCAGCACCGAAGCAGAGGAAAAGGCTTGATTCAAGGACATGAAGGCACTTTCCGCCTCGGAAGTCCATTCCTTGGGATTAACCCCTTTATGGGTCAAGGCAGAAATGGGAGAAGTCCGGGAAGAGAAATGAGGAATGAACAGACAGTAATAATTAGCAAATCCTAGAAACCGCTGAATTGCCTTCAGCCCCTCAGGTCGGGGCCATTTTAGAATGGCAGACACCTTTTCGTGATCCATCTTAAGGCTGGTCTCCGAGATTATTTACCCCAGGAATGGAAGAGAAGTCTGCTCAAAAACGCATTTCTCGAATTTGGCATATAGATGATTCTTCCTGAGTCTCTGCAATACCTGTTGAACTTTCCTCTGATGTGTAGGAAGATCTGGATAGAACACCAGCATATCGTCCAGGTACACCACCATGCATGTGTAGAGAAGATCTCATAAGATGTCATTCACCAGCCCTTGAAAGACTACTGGTGCGTTGCAGAGTCCAAAGGGCATCACGCGGTACTCGTAATGGCCATCCCGAGTGTTGAAGGCCGTCATCCATTTGTCACCCTGGCGGATCCAGACAAGGTCCTATGTGTTATGATCTGCTACAAGCACTAAGGAAAGAAAGGAGATCTGTCCCTACAATAGAACTAAGCTAGATCCCTACGATGTAACGGGGAACCTGATCCTGCGATCAGACCCGCTAAAGTCCTCGGCTAGTCTGTACGAAGACCTATAGATGCAAGGGAGGGATCCCTACAAGAACTAGGGACTGGGATAAAGTTGGACACCTCCTAGCAGAAATTGTAGCAGTAAAAGACAAACACACAACATAGAACATAAAGGTCCGAAGACCTAGCTAAACTGACTGAGAAAGGTAACTAAGCACCAGGCTAACTTAAGAGTAGAAATTACAATGAAGTCCAGCAAGGCCAGGAGGGCGCAGCAGGATTAAATAGGCAAAAAAGGTCATGTGACCAGGAAGATAGAAAAAACCTAACAGGAGAGTTCTAACAGTATGCTCCACGGAGGTCGAGCTTAGTGCAGATCTTAGCACCCTTGAGGTGATCAAACAACTCGGAAGAGTGTATACTTGTTATTTATGGTTATTTGATTTAGTCCCCTTTAATCAATACAAGGCCGAAGCGAGCCGTCATTCTTCTTGAGAAAGAAGAATACTGCTCCAGCCGGAAAGGTGAATTTCTGAATAAATCCCCTGGCAAGATTCTCCTCAATGTATTCTGACATGGCAAGGGTCTCGGCCAACGAGAGGGGGTAGATTCGACCACGGGGAGGTGAGGCACCTGAAGTGAGGTTGATGGGGCAATCATACGGCCTATGTGAAGGTAGCGTCTCAGCCTCCTTCTTGTCAAAGACGTCAGCGTATGACCGGTAGGGTGCCGTTAAGCCAGGTAGACTAGATGGAAAAGACAGAGGTGGAGCAGAACGAACAGAAACCAGGCAGGATTTGTGACACTCCTGACCCCAGCGTAGCACCTCGCGTGAATTCCAATTTAAGATCAGCTTGTGTCTCTGCAGTCAAGGCAGTCCTAGCAACAAGGGATGAGAGATTCCGGACAGCACATAGAAGGAGATTTTCTCAGAGTGCAACATTCCAATCTGGAAAACCATGGGCTCGGTGACAAACAGGATGGACTCAGAAAGGGGCCTTCCATCCACCGAAGAAAGCACCAATGGATCCGGAAGACATTGGATAGGGATCTGCTTCTGCTCCACAATGGCTTGTTGGATGAGATTCCCAGCAACATCGGAATCTAGATAAGCAGTCTCGAAAAAATGGATGTTGCCGCAGGATATCGATACTGACAGAGTCAGAGATGGAGAGGAAGAATTTTTGCACAGGACGACCTCTCCAAGCGATATTAGGCTCTGGAGTTTCCTGGTCTCTCTGGACAGGAGCGGATTACATGCTCCGAATTGCCACAATAAAAGCATCTTCCCTCAGCGCGGTGGACCTCCTGGTGAGTCTTGACCATCGTCACCTGGTCCTCTTGCATAGACTCACGGGTGGATGCCGAGGCAGAGGCTTGTTGCGAGACCGGTTTTTGGAAGGTAGGTGCAATGCGTAAAGGTCTTCTCTCACGAACCACTTCCTAGAACGCTCCTGGAACCTGATGTCGATCCGCGTGGCCAAAGAAACTAGGTCATCCAGAGAGGTGGGTATGTCTCAACCATCCTTGATATTCCCAGAAAGGCCCTCCTAAAAGGTAGCCACCAGAGTCCAGACGAGAGGGTGCGGAAACATACCGCGTACTGGCCCACTGTGAGGTTCCCCTGACGCAGATGGAGAAGAGAGGAGGCTGTTGAGGATGTGCCACCAGGCTCATCAAAAACCCTCCGGAAGGCCTTAAGGAAAGACTGGAGATTATACACCAGAGGGTCCCCCCTCTCCCATAGGGGATTAAGCCATGCCAATGCCTCTCCTGTGAGATGAGACATGATGAAGGCCACTTTAGCCCGGTCAGAAGCAAACTGATGAGCCAGGAGCTCAAAGTGCAGTGTGCACTGGTTTAAGAAGCCCCGACATAGGACGGGATCTCTGCCAAAGCATGGAGGAGCAAATAGTCGGGGTCCCAAGCTGGGTGCAACATCGCCACTGGGTTGAGGTGCCACCGGAGCGGTTACCACTTGGGTAGAGGCAGATACAGCCGAGGTAGACAGTGCATCCAGGTGGGAGGTTACAGATCACAGAAAGGACAGGATTGTATCCTGCTGAGATCTTTGGCGGGGGACCTCTTGGCAAAGGTCCAAGACCGGGGGAGCCTGGGAGCTACCAAAATCCATAGCCTGTGCAAACTGCTACGCTACCGGGTGGTAGAACCACTGTTCCATGGTACAAGGAGGGACCAGAGGGGCATGACTAGGGACCTCACCCGGACCAACCTTGGCTATACGGCGGCTTAGTTAACTCCATGAACCAAGGAAGGACCGAGAAGGTGGATCAGGTGCTACTCCGGGACCAACCTCATGTGAGAGCAGGCGACTCTCATGGGACTGAAAGCTGACGCTGACTGGCACAGCAGATAGGCAGGAAGACGGGCTCAGTTTGTAGGCAGGTAGGCAGTCTTGACTTGATAGACAGGCTGGCTGACACAGCTGATGAACAGGCAGGCGGGCACGGCTGATAGACAGGCCGACGGGCATGACTGATAGACAGGCAGGCGGGCATGGCTGATAGACAGGCAGGCGGGCACGGCTGATAGACAGGCTCTCGGGCATGGTTGACAGACAGGCTGTCAGGCACGGCTGGGACAAGCATGTTAGAACACTAACTTTCAACATTGCACAGGCACCTCCACCTAGGGGGAGGTGCCTTAAGTAGGAGATGTCCTCCGGCCATTGGCCAGGGACATCTTAGGATGGCGTGTGGCCCCTTTAAGAAACAGGGAGCATGTGCCCTAAGCATAGTGAGTGCCCGGGGATCTGCACACGTTCGCGCACTTCAGGCTAATCTCATGTGGAGCGAGGCAGAGGGAGTGGTGCTCCCAGGACCGGGGCTGCGGCGGTAAGGGGTTTGGCCTCTCTGCCGGGGGAGACTCTACACACCTATTTTTATTCTTTTTTTCCTGTTTTAAAGCTTTTTATGTTTTGAGCCAAATTCTTTTTTTAAGATTCGCCTATTTTGAAGTAGATTTTCTACTTGTTTCTTTGTTTGCAATTGACTTGCTTTTTCTATTGTCATTAATTCTCCTGCTAAGAGAGCTTTTATCGTACATAGTGTACAGCTGGTGTCCAAGGAGCACGACCACCAGAGCCTGGCCAAGAACATGCAATAGTTACATTTCAGAAAATGAGTTAACTCCTAAGATTCCAGTCAGCTTTCATCAGTGCATTGATTTCTATACATCAGTTAGCTGCTCACCTCCATTCCCCTCCCTGTCAGTTCCTAACTGACCTGCTTTTATTAGTCCTGCATCAGTCCCCTCTCATACTGAGCCCCAGCATCGGCAGCATTCAGGGCAATTTCAATGTGCTGTGAATATAGTAATAACAAAGTATATTTCAGAATGATGGCAGTAGCAGAAGGAAACTTAACAAACACATTACTCAAGGCTCCACAGGAAACCAGAAGCAAGGAGACTTCTTAGCTGTGTGCTGCTCAGGAGACAACTTGAGAATATTCCTTTAACCAGGGGTATCTTTTAATGAAATAAAATAATTATTTTTCTACTTTTCTACTTCAATAATTTTACTGGCCACATTTTTATAATACATAGTATAAAGGATATACATTATGCATTTTTGTTGTTTTTTTACTTAAAAACGTATGCTTCAATAAAATGTCTCTGTTTTGTAAGACTGAGCATTTACATTATTTATATTGACATTTATGTTTTATGTGACCTAGTTCTCTATTTATTACAATGTTCAAACCAGGGACTTAAATAAATGATATCTAACCATGTAAATAATCCTTTGTTAATATTACATAATACACCATATAATACCATTTTAATAAGCTTCCCTATGACTGTGAGGGCTTTAGTTCATCTTTTCATGTTATTTTACACAGTAACTCTTCTTTGGGAATAGGTTGTCAATATCCTTGTACCTTCATCTCACTTTCTATTGCACTCTATACTGATCTGTTTCCATGGAAACCTTTCAAGATCACATCACTTCATTTAGTGACTATCTCTGCTATTTATAGTTTCCATTTGTAACTTTTTTAAGTCCTTCATAAATAAATGGTATGATGTGTATCATAATGATTAAATCTAGTTTAGAGGGATAGCTAAAAGGTGCAAATAAATCAATATTATTTGTAAAAATAAGTTGCAATATTAAGTCCAATAATAAAGAATAATTGAGAAAGCATTAAGTAACAGTTTCCCGTGCAATTGATTTTCACGAGTATTTGCAGTTTGGTTATTTAGGTCGTTACCATGGTGCAGTATCTTAACACTCCCATGTAATGTGTTAGGAGTCAAGAAAGTGAAAATTGCTATGAGCACTATATCACGGTACCTGGAGTATTTGTTAATTCCATTTTCTTTACAAGATGTCTAAACTGTCAAACTGTATCATAATTCATAATTGTAGCAAACTTTTTAAGCAATAACTAAACTGTAACTGTGAGTCATAGATGTAATGATAAAATGTGACCGATATCTAAAATGTCTCTTGAGAGGAGATGTGTTGCCCTCATATTGAACATTGAAGCATGGCTTTATTATAACTTGGAAATGAAAAAATGGCTAACACTTCATTCCAACACCTGTTCAGTTATGACCTCCTGCTGTGAACAGGTAATGGAAGTGGGTTATTTGATGGAGAGACATGAAGCCTATAACAAAGGTTGGGAGGCAACATTTTTAGCGCCTGTAGAGATAAGGCTTCCTATGTTCAAAAGAACTACAAACAGGCTGTTTGGAGCCAACGTCCAGTTATGAATATTGGGTTTTTTTGTGACAGCCATAGGTCCTATAGTAATGGGAAACATATTTTTGGCAGTGTGAGCCTGGGACAAATGCAATGCATGTAATTACATGGTGGTGTGGCCTGCTGATCAACCTTGAGTTAATATCAGCCAGATGGATAACGATATATATGTCATGTTTCCTGTCTATAGAAAGCTAAAATCATGATGGGAAATATTGAATTAATATTTTTCGCCTGGGAGCTCCAAGGGGGCAGATATTCTGAAGGTTGGGGCTCCCATAATTTTTTTGGGACCGGAGCCGTATCCTATGGACCAGACCCATCTGAGGTATACAACAATATTATCCTTCATATTTTTATCCTGGAAAAAATGCTCACCAGATTGCAAGAGGTGACTTCACTTGAGAGGGCAGTGTTGGTTTCCCATTGCTCGTTCTTTACTTACACTTTGCAGTAACAGTGCACTCTGTTTTCTGCTCATTACTTCTGATCAGAGCTGGTGAGAGAGTGCATTGTCACTGTGCATTGAGAAGAACAATGCAGAGAATCTACTGAGCATCCATCAGAATTGAAAACCAATGCATGCTAAGTACAACAAGGACTAGCCCAGTCCCTGAAACAGAGGTCACTGATGACGCTTCATTTCAGGGAAGTGGCAGAGGATGCAGCAGTGACTACAGCCTCCGCCACCTGATGATGCTTCGTTTGAGTAGCCCTATCATGTCAGAGAGAGGAAACTTATGTAAGCCATGTATACTTCTCTGCGAAATTAAGGGGTCGATATTGACTTTTTGGCTTTTATCCTAAGTCATATGCCAAGGCTTGTTAAAGGGTCGATATTGACTATTAGGATTGCTACTTCTAATAGGTGGCACTAGAGTTTTAGTCTCTCTGAAGAGGCAATTTGCATATTTAATTTCCCAGAGGAGCATGCATGGAGTATATGTCTTCTCACTCTGACATGCCAGGCCTAGCTTGTCTCTCTTCACAAGGAGAAACGTTACCCCTTAGATCCAAACTGAGCTGTTACTGTAATTAGAACTTATAGAGAACCTGACAGGTCATCTATTCCGCCAAACTGCCAGCATGCTTTTATACCTATGTTAACACCCTGCCTAACAAGCCCTTTGTACAGTATATGTTTAAGAAGGAAAAAATAACCAATGGGAGTTGGCATGGCTTGACACGTGCCCTCACTTTATTGTGAGTTCTATATATATTTATTGATATTTTTATTATACACTTTGATTCACACATTCATTAACATTTTTATCTCTTTTATCATTATTGTACCTAATTTTGCCAGATACCTGTATGAATTAATATTTATCAGTACAACAGTCACTTGGAATTGTGTCCGCTTTATCAATAAAGTTAAGTTTTAATATTCATATCTACAATGGACTCCTGTTGTCAGTTTTCCATCTCCTTTTCTATAAATCGCATTTGCAGTGACACATCATGTTCTGTAATGTTATGTAGAAAGTGAAATTTCAGAAGGAGCCATTTGTTTGCAAATGTTTACTGTTGAAGATTGCCTTATATATTGAGATTAGTGACATAGCAATAGGTAAACTTTAGCAAATGACCTTTTGTCTATAAAGCATACAATGATTTGACTAACATCTCTTGGCACTTTTTCTTTTTTTACTCTAAGGGAGATTGAAGTCACTAAATTAAAATGACATGTCAGTGCTAGTGTTATGTGTACTCTAACATTTTTCCTCTTATTCTGGTTGAAGTCTTATTGTTACACAGTCATCAATAAAAAGAGCCAACTTGTTATTGCTTGGGACACATTTTTCTCCCAAGGCAACACAGTATGAGTCTATAAATGGTCCTGGCAGACAAGTACAGTCTAGACTACATTACAATCACTTATATGATTTGGTACAGCTCCAATATAAAATGTACACTGCAGCCAGTCACAGCTGGTACAACATACTGTGTATATCTATTGAGCTAGGTTATGCACCACATAAATTAATAACTGATTAAATAACATGTATTTTGGTTCCACAATTATCATGGTATACACATTTTAGTATAGACAGAAGACAGTATTAGCCATTAGTATTTCATATAGAATTTCTTTTTATTTACAAACATATCTGTGAATAAACTGTACATGTCTGCATATTCAGAAAGGCAAAAAGTAACCGGGCGCTCTTTGGTGCAATATCATAAATAAGATTGAAATGGTAGAAACAATAAGGTTACTAACCATATGGAATTGTTCAAAGTTTAGGCACAACTCTACAATGTGCTTGGCTGGGTTATTGTACACCTTCCACCAGATATGGGCTGCTGATTCATAAGGCTGAATACACTCATCTCTGTTGCCATCAGGACGTGTGGAGGATTATAAAGTAAGGAAAGGAGGATCAGCCTGACTTTGGGCGCTTCCAGTAAATAGAAGCAGCGGTAGGAATAGAAAGTTTATTAAAACAACGTGTTTCAGTGCAGGATTTGCAACTTCTTCAGGTTTGTTACAATAACTTTTTATTGCATCAAAATTGAACATAGTGCAAATCCTGTTTCAAAACGTGTTGTTTGTTTTAATACAATTTCTATACATCCCACTGCTCCTATTTGGCAGCGCCTGACATCAGGCTGATCCTCCTTTGCTTACTTTAAGTCTGCATTTTCAAAAAAGGGACCAAGGAAACTGTATTTCTCACATTGGGTTGAAAAAGGAGAAGGGGAATGACTACTGTTCATCGAAGTTGGAATCCCCTGCCATTGAGGCTTAAGATCAGGTCACAAAATTACAATCTATGGAGCTCAGGAAATGATACTGAACTATTCACTTCCCAATCACAGATTACATAATTGGAAGTACATGTTTTGAGATAGATTCTTTGTAAGACTCTGTCACAAGGTCTCTACTGGCTGTGTAACAGAAGGCACCCACCTCAAGCTCAATCATTTTGCTTTTTTTTTTGCTTTTTCATTTTTTTATTCTCAGGATCTACTATATATAAAGGTTGAAATTAAACCTCTGCTCTAATATTTTATTTTAGATGATTGATTATGATGCCAACCTGCACAAAAGACTTGTAGAACTTTTGATTAAAGCTAAACTATTCTGTGATGAAAAAAAACAAAGTTAGAAGAGAATCTGAAGGGCAAACTCTTTTGTAAATTAGGTGAATATGAAATGTGATTGTCATCACTTGTATGTATCAGAACTCTTGTTTATATAGGATTCAGTAACAGATTGTCATCGCAAGCTGACTACACAAACGTGTTGCATAATTCAACATGAGACTTTGTTCTTTGAATTGAAATTGAAAGTTTTGTTTGTATACAAGTAAAATTACAATATACTCAGACACTGAGTTCATATTCAGAGTAAGCTTAAAATAAATTAATTTGCTAGCTATGAGATTCTGATTTCAGATCTTTAGATAGATAAAAAATGATCTAATATAAGATGCATTAGATTACCAAGCCAAATCGCTTGGTAACTTATCATTATACTCTTGTCACACTAAGCTTTGGATACTGCAGAAAAGGTTCTATTATTTGTACTTTTCAAATGTTTCTGAAAGTTGGGTAATTATTTTTAAGGCAGTGATTTAATGAATCTTAGAGGGATTGAAGGGAACACGTATTATTATATCAATATGCAATAATGTATGAATTGCAAATATGAATATTTATACTTTGGCACATTAACAGAAAAAAAAACTTTGAGTGCTTTTAAAGCTTATTGTTGCCATAAAACGCAGATCCATTTTAATACGGATCACAACTATTCCTGGTGGATGACTAAAATTTAACAGGTTTTTAGCAGGTTTTTTTAACAGGTTTTTCACCCCTTAAGGACCTTGGGTTTTTCCGTTTTTTCATTTTTTGTTTTTTCTCCCCTTCTTCCCAGAGCCATAGCCTTTTTATTTTTCGAGCAATATGGCCATGTGAGGGCTTATTTTTTGAGGGATGAGTTGTACTTTTAAATGCCATCACTGGTTTTACCATATCGTGTACTGGAAAATGGAAAAAAAAATTCCAAGTGCGGTGAAGTTGCAAAAAAAGCAGTTGTTTTTTGATTTTTTTTTACCACATTCACTGAATGCTAAAACTGACCTGCCATTATTCTTCTCCAGGTCATTACGAGTTTGTAGACACCAAGCATGTATAGGTTATTTTTTATTTAAGTGGTGAAAAAAAATCCAAAGTTTGCTAAAAAAAAAATATGGCGCCATTTTCTGATACCCGTAGCATCTCCATTTTTTGGGATCTGAGGCCCGGTGATGGCTTATTTTTTGTGTGCTGAGCTGAAATTTTTATTCATACCATTTTGGGATAAATCTGATGTTTTGATCGCCGGTATTGCATTTAATTGCCATGTTGTGACGACCAAAAAAACGTAATTCTGGCGTTTTGAATTTTTCTCTCGTTACGCCGTTTACCGATCGGATTATTTTTTTTTTTATATTGATAGATCGGGTGATTCTGAACAAGGCAATACCAAATATGTGTATGTGGGCAGCCAAAGGGGGGTGATTTAAACTTTTATATTTTTTTTATATTTTTAAAACCATTTTTTTACACTTTCTGCATGCTTCAATAGTTTCCATAGGAGACTAGAAGCTGCAGTTTCCTGATCGTTTCTACTGCATACAGGCGACGAGCAGATCGCCTGTATGCCGGAGAAATGCTCATGTGCTATGAGCGCCGACCACTAGGTGGGGCTTATAGCTAGCGAGACATGACAACCACAGGTGTCTGCTGCAGACCCCGGGTTGTCATGCTGACCCATCGGTGACCTGCAATCACGTGACAGGGTCACCGATGGACGGGGCTAAGGCCACGCTCCGGCACAGCGCTGTTAAATGCCGCTGTCAGAAATTGACAGCAGCTTTTAACTGGTTAACAGCCAACGATTCCACCCGCCGCTGTTGCGGGCACATGTCAGCTGTAAGAATCAGCTGACATGTGCCCAGTTCAGTGCGGGCTCAGTGCTGGAGCCCGTGCTCAACTGGGGGTAATAGCCTATAGCGTACTAATACGTCATAGGCTATTAAGGGGTTAATTGTGAAATGGTTTATATTTTTCAATGAATAATTGAAGAGGTGATAACTAAAGGCAAACTTTTGAGACTACTCATATTTCTTCATCTGTTATAGTATACCACAATATCTGAAGAATCACATATTTATATACAACAGGATACAAGAATAGTGCAATAAATACATCTTATCTACTCCATAAATTGCTTTTGTCAACAGTAGGGATGAGCGGATCCGTAGAAGTCCGGGTTTGACAGAACTTTAGTTGAAAGTTTGATTCGGATACCAGAACTGTACCCAAACTTGAACCTGAACCATATAAAAATGAATGAGGATCCGAACTTTGGAGCTGGAAAATCTCTCTCTCTCCTTTGTAAAATGTAAAATGGACTACAAGGAGAAGTTCGTGTTTGGAGTTCAGAACCGGACACTAGGTGTCCTGTGCGAACCCTGAACTTTGCAGTTCAGGTTCGCTCATCTCTAGTCAACACCTTTTCAATTAGTCTTTAAGACTAGTGTTGAGCCACCCCCGTAGTGTTCGAGTTCGGTTCGGTTCGTCGAACACCCATGTGTTCGCCGAACTGTTCGTCGAACACCTTCGAACACCGTTAAAACCAATGGCAGGCAAACAAAAACACATAGAAACACATAGAAAACACCTTCAAAGGTGTCCAAAAGCTGACAAACTGCTCAGAAGACATAACTAACACATGGAAAAGTGACAAGTACATATGGTCATGCGAAAAGAAAAGAGGTGGAGGAGTAAAAGGAGGGGGAGACACAGATATAGGCATGTCATGCCCTTCTAAAATCCAAAAAGTGAGAAGCCGACACGGCCAGTCCGCTCCTGCCCGTGCCACCTCCGTGTCGCCGGGTTTGTGCCAGAGCCGCGGTGAACCCTGACGGCCAGCCCCCCTCTCCCAATACTGGTGCCTGTCCGCTGGTGGGTCGAGCGAGCCCCCCTGTGGTGGAGGCAGCTCTAAGCTTTTTAATTTAAATTGTCTCTCTAATTTGAATGAATACACTTTAAATCCATTTACAAGGATCTATTGGAGGGCAAGTCTCATGCCAGCAGCCGCGTAATTCCAGCTCCAGTAGCGTCCACTAAAGCTGCTGCAGTTAAAAAGCTTTTATAAGGATCGAGCTCGGCTGTCCACCGCAAGGCATCCTACTGCCAGTCCCAGCCCCTATGCCTTGGGGTGCCTCCTGATGCTCTTCACTAAGTATCCCATGGTCCCGAATCATTTCCTTTGAAAAAATTAAGTGTCTAAACTACAGGTGGTGTAGCTTGCTTAACAGCCGGGATAATCCGCTGACTAGCAGACACTGCTACTAGGCACAAAGCATTTCCTGGGCTAGATGCAGTTAAAAATTTGTAATTAGATACTCTCGTTGGATGCTGAGAAAGCATTCCATAGAGTCTCCTGGCACGCCATATATGATTCTCTTAAAAAGCTTGGGGTAGGGGTCTAGGGGACCATTTTATAGCCAAAATCACGGCCCTGTATCGCAATACGTCACCTAGGCTGA
This sequence comes from Phyllobates terribilis, assembly GCF_046119375.1. Classification (NCBI taxonomy): domain Eukaryota; kingdom Metazoa; phylum Chordata; class Amphibia; order Anura; family Dendrobatidae; genus Phyllobates; species Phyllobates terribilis. Next base: position 364,963,427 of record NW_027362762.1, on the reverse strand, counting down.
AGATAAATGGAACTGTAGCACCCTGAGGGCTCGGTTGCTACAGACGTATTGCACCTCACCCAGAGGTATGATATCTCACTCTCAGGTAAGGATGGAGTGTGGATCAGGACCCGACACCTGCATGCATTACACCACATTGCCGTGGGGCAGGGCGACCAATATGCCCCTGAGATGGGCACGACAGTCCCTGTCCCTGGCTGGAGTGGGGGGAGGGAACACTGAGGAAGGGGAACCCTGTAGTGCAGGAGCAGGGAGGAAGCAGTTCCTGGGTGCATTGAGAAGGGAGTATAAAAGGTGGGCACCATCTTAGATCAGTGCAGAGAAGTCTGAGCAGAAGTGGCAGGGAGCAGGGGCTCTGCATGAGCTCTGCTCCGGAGGCGGGCCTAGTAACAGAGGCCCAGGCCTGGAAGAGGGAGAAGGAAGGAAGAGGAGCGGAGAAGGCTCCAGGAACGAGGAATGAAGGGATCCCAGGGGTGCGGACGGGCGAGTCGTCACCGCACGCCCGAATCCACCTGCGTGGAGGGGTCAGGCCAAAGGGGGAGACCGGTCCCCGAACTAGTGGAGGCAGGAAACGACCCTCAGCTAGAAACCGGAGGCTCTGACATTTTATGTGGCGCAGCCCCTCGCTACACCCGCTAGGAAGGCACCACATAGGGTCAGGGAAACTGGCGCCAAGTTTACCAAGAGGAGGCCCGAGGCAGCCGGACAGAAGTGTTGGTAAGAAAGGCCAGACAAAGGACACACAAACGGGGTCCTGTGAAGTGCTCCAAAGTTATCTGGGAGTTGTCTGAGCCCCTCACCTGGTGAGCACAGTACGACGTGGGCAGCCGTTACCTGCAGACGTGGTCTGGATAATAAGAACTGTGAGTAAAGGCCCTGGACTGCATCACTGACTCCGTGTCGTTACTGCTGCTGCCCTGCACCATCACCCCCATCCTCCGCATACACTGCCCTGAGGCTATACTCCTCCCGTGGGGAGTTATGCTACGCTCTGCTGCACCCACAACACCAGCCTCAGCGGTCTGCCCTGTAGCAGCGGTTCACTCTGACCGCAATCCATGGGTGGCGTAGTCGGACATTTAAACATCAAAACCACATAAATAGTTCCGCCACTGGTTTGACCGCCCTGAGCCACGGAACCGGGTCACCGCCACGAAGACTACAACCACCAGCATCCACCAAAAAGGGTCCGGCTCCGGGTGTCCCAAGGCCCAGGGGGTGCGTCAGAACATTTTCATCACCTTTCACAATCACCAATGGGACAAGGCAGGGATGTCCTCTGTCCCCTCTCTTATACATCCTAGTGACGGAGCACCTGCTCTCATCAATTCGCCATAACCCCAATATTAGATGGATTGAGGTGGGAGGCACCGAGTACAAGTGCTCTCTATTTGCTGATGATGTCCTAGTATATATCACTCAATCACATATATCCATCCCTGCTGTTATGGCTGAAATAGATCACTTTGTTACATGGTCAAATTTTAAAATCAATGCAGCGAAGTCTGAGGCCCTCGATGTCTCCCTCCCCAAATCCATATAGGATTCCATCCACTCCAACTTTCCCTTTGCCTGTCCCTCACAGGGTATCAAATACTTAGGAATTCCTATTCATAGAGACCTCTCCCATCTATGTTATCTTAATTTTGGGCCCTTTATTGAACAACTCCATACAGACCACGGTTGGCAAGTTAGAACTGTAAGATTCACTACGTGAACCGCTGGTGTTTTGTGGAAAAGCACATGTACACTGCGTTCCAAATTATTATGCAAAAAGTGTTTAGGAGTGATAAGGGAAGAATTTGTTTGTTTGTCAGTTAAACTCATTGATGGTGATGTGTGTCAGGGCTCTTTATATCACTGTAAGCAATTGCAGACACCTGTGCTAATTAGTTTGGCAGGTGTGTCCAATGAAAGGCAAGACTACTTAAGAAGGCTCTCTCACATTATTAAGCAGCCTACATTTTCTGCCAAAATGGGAAAGAAAAAGGATGTGTCGGCTGCTGAGAAGCAACAAATTGTGAGGTGTTTAGGTCAAGGCATGACTACAATCAACATTGTGCGATGATCAGGATGAAGTGTCTTGGCAATCAAGAAGTATGTAGCTGATTCACAGTACACACGTGTGCGTGCTGATAAGGGCAAATTGAGGACTCTTTCCTACAGGCAATTACGTCAGGTTGAAAGAGCAGCGGCAAAAAAGCCTTGTCATAGCAGCAGACAAGTTTTTGAAGCTGCTTGTGCCTCCAACGTCCCCCAAACAACAAGATGCAGGGTCCTTCAGAGGTTTGCAGCTGTGCATACGCCATCCTGTCGACCTCCTCTATCCACTTCACACAAGCAGAAACGGCTCCAGTGGGCCAAACATTACATGAAGACTGATTTCAAAACAGTTTTGTTCATGGATGAGTGCCGTGCAGCGCTCGATGGTCCAGATGGATGGAGTGGAGGATGGCTGGTTGATGGACACCCCACGCAAACACGGCTACAGCGCCAACAAGGAGGAGGTGGAGTAATGTTTTGGGCTGGAATCATGGGGAGAGAGATTGTCGGCCCCTTTAGGATCCCTGAAGGCGCTAAAGATGAACTCCATAATGTATGTGGATTTTCTCAAACAGCACTTCCTGCCATGGTTCAAGAAGAAGAACCGTGTATTTCACAGCAAGATCATTTTTCTGCATGATAATGCACCATCTCATGCTGCACATAAAACATCTGCATCTCTGGCTGATATGGGCATAAAAGGGGACAAACTTATGGTGTGACCCCCATGCTCCCCTGACCTCTACCCCATTCAGAACCTTTGGAGCATCATTAAAAGGAGTGTCTATGATGGCGGGAGGCAGTTCACATCTAAGCAACAGCTCTGGGAGGGTATTCTGTCCTCATGCAAAACAATTGAAGCAGAAACCATCCAAAACCTGACAAATTCAATGGACGAGAGAGTTCAGAAGCTCCTTTCGAACAAGGGGTCCTATGTGAAAATGTAACATCACCTAGAATAAAGTTTTGAGTTGAAAACTGTTTGATTTCAGTTTCTAACAACCTGCTAATGCTTATAATTTCAAAAATGACCATTTTTTTGGTCTTTATTAAAATGAAAAGGTTGATCGAAAAGTTTGGGGGATCTAAGAGTGTGGCAACCCAGTAGTCATGATTACTTCGAATTCTGACAATATGAGGGTCATGCTGCAGGTAGTGCAGCAAGAAGGCACTTATGTGTCTTGCGCATCTCGGAGCCCCAAAATTATTTTCCGGGCTAGATGCAGCTAAAAATTATTTTTAATTTTAAATCTGGTGAAGCTTTAGTATAGATGGCCTAATAGGATCAGTGCTGCACACTGCTACAAAGCCCAAATTATTTTCCAGTCAAGATACAGATAAACATGATTAGTAATTTGAAAGCTTAAAACGGTTGGTAGGGTGATTTTAACCAATCATCAAGCTTTTACTCTCCCCAGGATGACACAGGGGTAGAAAAGTCGTTTCGGATCCATGATTTGTTCATCTTTATGAACGTGAGTCTGTCTACATTATCAGTGGAGAGCCGCGTGCGCTTATCTGTCAGCACACCACCAGCAGCGCTGAACACACGTTCAGACAGAACGCTGGCTGCGGGGCATGACAAGATCTCCAAGGCGTAAGTGGCTAGCTCCGGCCATTTATCCAGATTGGAAGCCCAAAAAGAGCAAGGGTCCAGTGACACAGTCGTGGCTTCAATGTTTACTTGGAGATACTCCTGTACCATCGTCTCTAGGCGTTGACTATGTATCAGACTTCTTGTCTCCTGTGGCCTTGCAAAGGATGGGCTAAAAAAGTGGTGAAATGATTCCGCAAAATTGATGTTACCAGCAGATACTGTGGTTCTGTTACGGTTTGAGTGCTGAACACTTGACGGTCCCACGGTTGGCAAGTTGGAACTGTGAGATTCACTACGTGCACCACTGGTATTTTGTGGAAAAGCACATGTAAGATTCTGCAACAGTCTCTGCTGATACTCCTGCATGCGTGCATCCCTTTCTATGGCAGGAATAATTTCTGCAAATTTACTTTTGTACCGGGGATCTAACAGTGTGGCAACTAGAGATGAGCGGTGTTCGACTAGAACTGTTCGCCAATCTCAAATTCGAGCTGTTTTGGGCGGTGTTCGAGTTGTTCGACGAACCCGAACGATTTGCAAAAAATTCGGCTGTTCGAGGTTATGTTCGATAACTGTTCGTGCACCAAAAGCGTGTCCTGCATGTCTGGCGTTATTTAGAGCACCAATCATGCAGGGATTGTCTGCCACTCACTGTAATGCCACAGCGATGGTGGTTGTGGCATTACAGTGTTTGCCCAAATCGATGGGAACAGTGCCAACAGTGAAACATGAAAAGCCGGCAATTCAGCAGCGGCATACACCTGTACCCGACAATTTAGAACCGAAAGAATAGAGCTTCACACATAGATTAGATAGATATAAACATGTCAGCCACATATATACGAAGTACAGTGAAAGTGCTGCTTACTGTACTTGTCATTTAGCGTAAAGGATTTATCAAAAAAAATAATAGTGTTTTCATGCACCGTCTCTTTAAAAAAGCCGGCCGGCAATTCAGCAGCGGTACCTGACAATTTATAACAGACAGAATAGAGCTTCACACATAGATTAGATAGATAGAAACATGTCAGCCACATATATACGAAGTACAGTGACAGTGTTGCTTACTGTACTTGTCATTTAGTGTAAAGGATTTATCAAAAAAAATAATAGTGTTTTCATGCACCGTCTCTTTAAAAAAGCCGGCCGGCAATTCAGCAGCGGTACCCGACAATTTATAACAGACAGAATAGAGCTTCACACATAGATTAGATAGATAGAAACATGTCAGTCACATATATATGAAGTACAGTGATAGTGTTGGTTACTGTACTTGTCATTTAGTATTAAAATAAAGGATTTATTATTAAAAAAATTGGCGTGGGGTTCCCCTTAATTTTAGGCTCTAGCGGAGGTTAAGCAGACGGCTGGGGCAGATGTTTGAAGCCTGGGAAGGGGGTAATACCCACGGAGCTTCCCAGGCTACTAATATCAGCCCCCAGCTGAATACATAGCCTTTACTAGCTATTAAAATGGGGGACCCCCCCAAAAAAATGACGTGGGGTCCCCCCTAATTTAATAGCTAGCAAAGGCTAGGCAGACAGCTGGGGGCTGATATTAATAGCCCAGGAAGGGAGCCATGAATATTGGCCCCCTCCCAGGCTAGAAACACCAGCCGTCAGCCGCCCCAGAAATGGCGCATTCATAGGATGCGCCAATTCTGGCACTTAGCCTCGCTCTTCCACGCTGCCCTGGTGCGGTGGCAGGGGGTAATAGGGTTGGGGTTGATGTCAGCTAATAATGCCAGCTGACATCAAGCCCAGGTTAGTAATGGAGAGGCGTCTATAAGACACCCCCATTACTAACCCCATAGTCAAAGTTAAAAAAAACACAAACACCCAGAATAAAGTCCTTTAATTGAAATAAAGACACAATCCTTTATTGTTCTAAATTAAACCATACTTACCGTCACGCCCATTCCAGCTGAAGCCAACGATCTCCTGCAATAAAAGAAAAATAATAAAGCAACCTCATCCTTACCTTTCCATGGTTCCCACGACAGCTTCAGCTCTGCTACATCGAGATGACAGGCTGGACCGCAGCAGAACGCTGCCATCCAGCCTCTCATCCCGCAGACACTGAGAAGCGCAGGCTTGCTTGCGCTGCTCAGCGTCTCTCTGTGACGACATCCAGATGAGCCGAGTTCATGTCCAATGAACTCGGCTCACCTCATGCACGTCACTGACAGCGTGGGAAAATTCTCACGCTGAAGCGGTGAGTGCAGGAGAATTCTCCCACGCTGTCAGTGACGTGCATAAGGTGAGCTCATGTCCAATGAACTCAGCTCACCTCCTGCACGTCACTGACAGCGTGGGAGAATTCTCCTGCACTCAGCGCTTCAGCGTGAGAATTCTCCCACGCTGAAGCGCTGAGTGCAGGAGAATTTTCCCACGCTGTCAGTGACGTGCATAAGGTGAGCTCATGTCCAATGAACTCAGCTCACCTCCTGCACGTCACTGACAGCGTGGGAGAATTCTCCTGCACTCAGCGCTTCAGTGTGAGAATTCTCCCACGCTGAAGCGCTGAGTGCAGGAGAATTTTCCCACGCTGTCAGTGACGTGCATGAGGTGAGCCGAGTTCATTGGACATTAACTCGGCTCATCTGGATGCCCTCACAGAGAGACACTGTGGAGCGCAAGCAAGCCTGCGCTTCTCAGTGTCTGCGGGATGACAGGCTGGATGGCAGCGTTCTGCTGCGGTCCAGCCTGTCATCTCGATGTAGCAGAGCTGAAGCTGTCATGGGAACCATGGAAAGGTAAGGATGATGTTGCTTTATTATTTTTCTTTTATTTCAGGAGATCGTTGGCTTCAGCTGGAATGGGCGTGATGGTAAGTATGGTTTAATTTAGAACAATAAAGAATTGTGTGTTTATTTCAATTAAAGGACTTTTTTCTGGGTGTTGTGTTTTTTTTAAATACTTTACTAGAAATTCATGGTGGTCATGTCTAATATTGGCGTGACCCCATGAATTTCGGGCTTAGGGCCAGCTGATAATGCCAAGCTGGCCCTAACCCCTTTATTACCCAGTGAGCCACCGCATCAGGGCCCTGGATGAGTTGGGTACAGCGCCAGAAGATGGCGCTTCTATGAACGCGCCATTTTCCAGGGTGGCTGCGGACTGCAATTTGCAGCAGGGGTGGCCCAGAAAGCTTGGGCCTCCCTGCGCTGCGGATTCCAGCCCCCAGCTGCCTAGTTGTACCTGGCTGGACACAAAAACAGGGCGAAGCCCCACGTCAATTTTCTTTAAATTATTTCATGAAATAATTAAGAAAAAAAGGGCTTCCCTATATTGTTGTGTCCGGCCAGGTACAAATAGGCAACTGGTGGTTGGGGGCAGCCCGTTCCTGCCTGCTGTACCTGGCTGGACACAAATATAGTGCGAAGCCCCACGTCAATTTTTTTTAAATTATTTCATGAATTTCCTGAAATAATTAAAAAAAATTGAAGTGGGGCTTCGCACTATATTTGTGTCCAGCCAGGTACAGCAGGCAGGAACGGGCTTCCCCCATCCACCAGCTGCCTATTTGTACCTGGCCGGACACAACAATATAGGGAAGCCCTTTTTTTCTTAATTATTTCATGAATTTCATGAAATAATTAAAAAAAATTGAAGTGGGGCTTCGCACTATATTTGTGTCCAGCCAGGTACAGCAGGCAGGAACGGGCTGCCCCCATCCACCAGCTGCCTATTTGTACCTGGCCGGACACAACAATATAGGGAAGCCCTTTTTTTCTTAATTATTTCATGAATTTCAAGAAATAATTAAAAAAAATTGAAGTGGGGCTTCGCACTATATTTGTGTCCAGCCAGGTACAGCAGGCAGGAACGGGCTGCCCCCAACCACCAGCTGCCTATTTGTACCTGGCCGGACACAATAATATAGGGAAGGCCTTTTTTTCTTAATTATTTCATGAATTTCATGAAATAATTAAAAAAAAAGTACGTGGGGCTTCGCCCTATTTTTGTGTCCAGCCAGGTACAACTAGGCAGCTGGGGGCTGGAATCTGCAGCGCAGGGAGGCCCAAGCTTTCTGGGCACCCCCCCGCTACAAATTGCAGTCCGCAGCCACCCCGGAAAATGGCACGTTCATAGAAGCGCCATCTTCTGGCGCTGTACCCAACTCATCCAGGGCCCTGGTGCGGTGGCTCACTGGGTAATAAAGGGGTTAGGGCCAGCTTGGTATTATCAGCTGGCCCCAAGCCCAAAATTCATGGGGTCACACCAGTATTAGACATGACCGCCATGAATTTCTAGTAAAGTATTTAAAAAAAACACAACACCCAGAATAAAGTCCTTTAATTGAAATAAAGACACAATTCTTTATTGTTCTAAATTAAACCATACTTACCATCACACCCATTCCAGCTGAAGCCAACGATCTCCTGCAATAAAAGAAAAATAATAAACCAACCTCATCCTTACCTTTCCATGGTTCCCACGACAGCTTCAGCTCTGCTACATCGAGATGACTGGCTGGACCGCAGCAGAACACTGCCATCCAGTCTGTCATCCCGCAGACACTGAGAAGCGCAGGCATGCTTGCGCTCCTCACTGTCTCGCTGTGACGGCATCCAGATGAGCCGAGGTCATGTCCAATGAACTCGGCTCACCTCATGCACGACACTGACAGCGTGGGAAAATTCTCACGCTGAAGTGCTGAGTGTAGGAGAATTCTCCCACGCTGTCATTGATGTGCATGAGGTGAGCTCATGTCCAATGAACTCAGCTCACCTCCTGCACGTCACTGACAGCGTGGGAAAATTCTCCTGCAATCAGCGCTTCAGCGTGAGAATTTTCCCACGCTGTCAGTGACGTGCATGAGGTGAGCCGAGTTCATTGGACAAGAACTCGGCTCATCTGGATGTCGTCACAGAGAGACGCTGAGCAGCGCAATCAAGCCTGCGCTTCTCAGTGTCTGCGGGATGACAGGCTGGATGGCAGCGTTCTGCTGCGGTCCAGCCTGTCATCTCGATGTAGCAGAGCTGAAGCTGTCGTGGGAACCATGGAAAGGTAAGGATGAGGTTGCTTTATTATTTTTCTTTTATTGCAGGAGATCGTTGGCTTCAGCTGGAATGGGCGTGATGGTAAGTATGGTTTAATTTAGAACAATAAAGGATTGTGTCTTTATTTCAATTAAAGGACTTTATTCTGGGTGTTTGTGTTTTTTTTAACTTTGACTATGGGGTTAGTAATGGGGGTGTCTTATAGACGCCTCTCCATTACTAACCTGGGCTTGATGTCAGCTGGCATTATAAGCTGACATCAACCCCAACCCTATTACCCCCTGCCACCGCACCAGGGCAGCGTGGAAGAGCGAGGCTAAGTGCCAGAATTGGCGCATCCTATGAATGCGCCATTTCTGGGGCGGCTGACGGCTGGTGTTTCTAGCCTGGGAGGGGGCCAATATTCATGGCTCCCTTCCTGGGCTATTAATATCAGCCCCCAGCTGTCTGCCTAGCCTTTGCTAGCTATTAAATTAGGGGGGACCCCACGTCATTTTTTTGGGGGGGTCCCCCATTTTAATAGCTAGTAAAGGCTATGTATTCAGCTGGGGGCTGATATTAGTAGCCTGGGAAGCTCCGTGGGTATTACCCCCTTCCCAGGCTTCAAACATCTGCCCCAGCCGTCTGCTTAACCTCCGCTAGAGCCTAAAATTAAGGGGAACCCAACGCCAATTTTTTTAATAATAAATCCTTTATTTTAATACTAAATGACAAGTACAGTAACCAACACTATCACTGTACTTCATATATATGTGACTGACATGTTTCTATCTATCTAATCTATGTGTGATGCTCTATCTTTCTGTTCTAAATTGTCGGGTACCGCTGCTGAATTGCCGGCCGGCTTTTTTAAAGAGACAGTGCATGAAAACACTATTATTTTTTTAAATAAATCCTTTACACTAAATGACAAGTACAGTAAGCAACACTATCACTGTACTTATTATATATGTGACTGACATGTTTCTATCTATCTAATCTATGTGTGAAGCTCTATTCTTTCTGTTCTAAATTGTCGGGTACAGATGCTGAATTGCTGGCCGGCTTTTTTAAAGAGACGGTGCATGAAAACACTAATATTTATTTTAATAAATCCTTTACACTAAAAGACAAGTGCAGTAACCAACACTGTCACTGTGCTTCTTATATGTGTGACTGACATGTTTCTATCTATCTAATCTATGTGTGATGCTCTATTCCTTCTTGTCTAAATTGTCGGGTACCGGTGTATGCCGCTGCTGAATTTGCCGGCCGGCTTTTTTAAAGAGAGTGTCTTCTGAGCAGTTTGTCAGCTTTTGGACACCTTTGCAGGTGTTTTCTATGTGTTTCTATGTGTTTTTGTTTACCTGCCATTGGTTTTAACGGTGTTCGACGGTGTTCTAAGGTGTTCGACGAACAGTTCGACGAACAGTTCCTCGAACATCCCGGTGTTCGACGAACCGAACCGAACCCGAACACTACGGGGGTGGCTCAACACTAGTGGCAACCCAGTAGTCAGGATTATTTCTAATTCTCACAATTCGAGGGTCATGTTGCAGGTAGTGCAGCAAGAAGGCACTCATGTGTGTTGCGCATCCAGGAGCACCAAGTCCCTGTTGTGTTGGTGGCGAGGTAGCAATCATGCTTCCTTCCTCTGTCCTCTCCCCCCAACCTCGCACAACAGAAATGTGATCAAGGTCTCCCTCATCTGATGAGTCTTCCATCAGTTCGTCCTCCACTTCTTCCTGGGCTCCTGCACCTTCCTCACTAGTTTGGCTGCTACCATGCGCCCTGGTAAAACCATCTCCCCCACCCTCACATGCCTGCCGCCTTGGTGCTGCCGACCGTCTGGACCTTGCAGATGTTAGCCCTTCCGCATACAACTCCTCCTCCTCTACTTCCTCCATCTCCTCTTGTGCCACCACCTGACTCCGAATTCTGTTTAACATGTGCTCCAGCATGTAAATCACCGGAATAGTCATGCTGATAATGGCATCGTCAGCACTAGTGTTGAGCCACCCCCGTAGTGTTCGGGTTCGGTTCGGTTCGTCGAACACCGGGATGTTCGAGGAACTGTTTGTCGAACTGTTCGTCGAACACCTTAGAACACCGTCGAACACCGTTAAAACCAATGGCAGGCAAACAAAAACACATAGAAACACATAGAAAACACGTTCAAAGGTGTCCAAAAGCTGACAAACTGCTCAGAAGACGCTTTCTTTAAAAAAGCCGGCCGGCAATTCAGCAGCGGCATACACCGGTACCCGACAATTTAGACAAGAAGGAATAGAGCCTCACACATAGATTAGATAGATAGAAACATGTCAGTCACATATATATGAAGTACAGTGACAGTGTTGCTTACTGTACTTGTCATTTAGTGTAAAGGATTTATTAAAAAAAATAATAGTGTTTTCATACACCGTCTCTTTAAGAAAGCCGGCCGGCAATTCAGCATCTGTACCCGACAATTTATAACAGAAAGAATAGAGCTTCACACATAGATTAGATAGATAGAAACTTGTCAGTCACATATATATGAAGTACAGTGATAGTGTTGGTTACTGTACTTGTCATTTAGTATTAAAATAAAGGATTTATTTTTAAAAAAAATTGGCGTGGGGTTCCCATTAATTTTAGTCTCTATCGGAGGTTAAGCAGACAGCTGGGGCAGATGTTTGAAGCCTGGGAAGGGGGTAATACCCACGGAGCTTCCCAGGCTACTAATATGAGCCCCCAGCTGAATACATAGCCTTTACTAGCTATTAAAATGGGGGACCCCCCCAAAAAATGACGTGGGGTGCCCCCTAATTTAATAGCTAGCAACGGCTAGGCAGACAGCTGGGGGCTGATATTAATAGCCCAGGAAGGGAGCCATGAATTTTGGCCCCCTCCCAGGCTAGAAACACCAGCCGTCAGCCGCCCCAGAAATGGCGCATCCATAGGATGCGCCAATTCTGGCACTTAGCCTCGCTCTTCCACGCTGCCCTGCAGCGGTGGCAGGGGGTAATAGGGCTGGGGTTGATGTCAGCTTATAATGCCAGCTGACATGAAGCCCAGGTTAGTAATGGAGAGGCGTCTATAAGACACCCCCATTACTAACCCCATAGTCAAAGTTAAAAGAAAACACAAACACCCAGAATAAAGTCCTTTAATTGAAATAAAGACACAATCCTTTATTGTTCTAAATTAAACCATACTTACCATCACGCCCATTCCAGCTGAAGCCAACGATCTCCTGCAATAAAAGAAAAATAATAAAGCAACATCATCCTTACCTTTCCATGGTTCCCACGACAGCTTCAGCTCTGCTACATCGAGATGACAGGCTGGACCGCAGCAGAACGCTGCCATCCAGCCTGTCATCCCGCAGACACTGAGAAGCGCAGGCATGATTGCGCTCTGCAGTGTCTGGCTGTGACGGCATAAAGATGAGACGAGTTCATGTCCAATGAACTCGGCGCACCTCATGCACGTCACTGACAGCGTGGGAAAATTCTCACGCTGAAGCGCTGAGTGCAGGAGAATTCTCCCACGCTGTCAGTGACGTGCAAAAGGTGAGCTCATGTCCAATGAACTCAGCTCACCTCCTGCACGTCACTGACAGCGTGGGAGAATTCTCCTGCACTCAGCGCTTCAGCGTGAGAATTCTCCCACGCTGAAGCGCTGAGTGCAGGAGAATTTTCCCACGCTGTCAGTGACGTGCATAAGGTGAGCTCATGTCCAATGAACTCAGCTCACCTCCTGCACGTCACTGACAGCGTGGGAGAATTCTCCTGCACTCAGCGCTTCAGTGTGAGAATTCTCCCACGCTGAAGCGCTGAGTGCAGGAGAATTTTCCCACGCTGTCAGTGACGTGCATGAGGTGAGCCGAGTTCATTGGACATTAACTCGGCTCATCTGGATGCCCTCACAGAGAGACACTGTGGAGCGCAAGCAAGCCTGCGCTTCTCAGTGTCTGCGGGATGACAGGCTGGATGGCAGCGTTCTGCTGCGGTCCAGCCTGTCATCTCGATGTAGCAGAGCTGAAGCTGTCATGGGAACCATGGAAAGGTAAGGATGATGTTGCTTTATTATTTTTCTTTTATTTCAGGAGATCGTTGGCTTCAGCTGGAATGGGCGTGATGGTAAGTATTGTTTAATTTAGAACAATAAAGAATTGTGTGTTTATTTCAATTAAAGGACTTTTTTCTGGGTGTTGTGTTTTTTTTAAATACTTTACTAGAAATTCATGGTGGTCATGTCTAATATTGGCGTGACCCCATGAATTTTGGGCTTAGGGCCAGCTGATAATGCCAAGCTGGCCCTAACCCCTTTATTACCCAGTGAGCCACCGCATCAGGGCCCTGGATGAGTTGGGTACAGCGCCAGAAGATGGCGCTTCTATTAACGCGCCATTTTCCGGGGTGGCTGCGGACTGCAATTTGCAGCGGGGGTGGCCCAGAAAGCTTCGGCCTCCCTGCGCTGCGGATTCCAGCCCCCAGCTGCCTAGTTGTACCTGGCTGGACACAAAAACAGGGCGAAGCCCACGTCAATTTTCTTTAAATTATTTCATGAAATAATTAAGAAAAAAAGGGCTTCCCTATATTGTTGTGTCCGGCCAGGTACAAATAGGCAGCTGGTGGTTGGGGGCAGCCCGTTCCTGCCTGCTGCACCTGACTGGACACAAATATAGTGCGAAGCCCCACGTCAATTTTTTTTTAATTATTTCATGAATTTCCTGAAATAATTTAAAAAAATTGAAGTGGGGCTTCGCACTATATTTGTGTCCAGCCAGGTACAGCAGGCAGGAATGGGCTGCCCCCAACCACCAGCTGCCTATTTGTACCTGGCCGGACACAACAATATAGGGAAGGCCTTTTTTTCTTAATTATTTCATGAATTTCATGAAATAATTAAAAAAAATTGAAGTGGGGCTTCGCACTATATTTGTGTCCAGCCAGGTACAGCAGGCAGGAACGGGCTGCCCCCAACCACCAGCTGACTATTTGTACCTGGCCGGACACAACAATATAGGGAAGGCCTTTTTTTCTTAATTATTTCATGAATTTCATGAAATAATTAAAAAAAAAATACGTGGGGCTTCGCCCTATTTTTGTGTCCAGCCAGGTACAACTAGGCAGCTGGGGGCTGGAATCTGCAGCGCAGGGAGGCCCAAGCTTTCTGGGCACCCCCCCGCTGCAAATTGCAGTCCGCAGCCACCCCGGAAAATGGCGCGTTCATAGAAGCGCCATCTTCTGGCGCTGTACCCAACTCATCCAGGGCCCTGGTGCGGTGGCTCACTGGGTAATAAAGGGGTTAGGGCCAGCTTGGTATTATCAGCTGGCCCCAAGCCCAAAATTCATGGGGTCACGCCAGTATTAGACATGACCGCCATGAATTTCTAGTAAAGTATTTAAAAAAAACACAACACCCAGAATAAAGTCCTTTAATTGAAATAAACACACAATTCTTTATTGTTCTAAATTAAACTATACTTACCATCACGCCCATTCCAGCTGAAGCCAACGATCTCCTGCAATAAAAGAAAAATAATAAACCAACCTCATCCTTACCTTTCCATGGTTCCCACGACAGCTTCAGCTCTGCTACATCGAGATGACAGGCTGGACCGCAGCAGAACGCTGCCATCCAGCCTGTCATGCCGCAGACACTGAGAAGCGCAGGCATGCTTGCGCTCCTCAGTGTCTCGCTGTGACGTCATCCAGATGAGCCGAGGTCATGTCCAATGAACTCGGCTCACCTCATGCACGTCACTGACAGCGTGGGAAAATTCTCACGCTGAAGCGCTGAGTGCAGGAGAATTTTCCCACGCTGTCAGTGACGTGCATGAGGTGAGCTCATGTCCAATGAACTCAGCTCACCTCATGCACGTCACTGACAGCGTGGGAAAATTCTCCTGCACTCAGCGCTTCAGCGTGAGAATTTTCCCACGCTGTCAGTGACGTGCATGAGGTGAGCCGAGTTCATTGGACATGACCTCGGCTCATCTTTATGCCGTCACAGAGAGACAATGTGGAGCGCAAGCATGCCTGCGCTTCTCAGTGTCCGCGGGATGACAGGCTGGATGGCGGCGTTCTGCAGCGGTCCAGCCTGTCATCTCGATGTAGCAGAGCTGAAGCTGTCGTGGGAACCATGGAAAGGTAAGGATGAGGTTGGTTTATTATTTTATTTTTATTGCAGGAGATCGTTGGCTTCAGCTGGAATGGGCGTGACTGTAAGTATGGTTTAATTTAGAACAATAAAGAATTGTGTCTTTATTTCAATTAAAGGACTTTATTCTGGGTGTTTGTTTTTTTTTAACTTTGACTATGGGGTTAGTAATGGGGGTGTCTTATAGACGCCTCTCCATTATTAACCTGGGCTTGATGTCAGCTGGCATTATAAGCTGACATCAACCCCAGCCCTATTACCCCCTGCCACCGCACCAGGGCAGCGTGGAAGAGCGAGGCTAAGTGCCAGAATTGGCGCATCCTATGGATGCGCCATTTCTGGGGCGGCTGACGGCTGGTGTTTCTAGCCTGGGAGGGGGCCAATATTCATGGCTCCCTTCCTGGGCTATTAATATCAGCCCCCAGCTGTCTGCCTAGCCTTTGCTAGCTATTAAATTAGGGGGGACCCCACGTCATTTTTTTGGGGGGGTCCCCCATTTTAATAGCTAGTAAAGGCTATGTATTCAGCTGGGGGCTGATATTAGTAGCCTAGGAAGCTCCGTGGGTATTACCCCCTTCCCAGGCTTCAAACATCTGCCCCAGCTGTCTGCTTAACCTCCGCTAGAGCCTAAAATTAAGGGGAACCCCACGCCAATTTTTTTAATAATAAAGCCTTTATTTTAATACTAAATGACAAGTACAGTAACCAACACTATCACTGTACTTCATATATATGTGACTGACATGTTTCTATCTATCTAATCTATGTGTGAAGCTCTATTCTGTCTGTTATAAATTGTCGGGTACAGATGCTGAATTGCCGGCCGGCTTTCTTAAAGAGACGGTGCATGAAAACACTATTATTTTTTTTAATAAATCCTTTACACTAAATGTCAAGTACAGTCAGCAACACTGTCACTGTACTTCATATATATGTGACTGACATGTTTTTATCTATCTAATCTATGTGTGATTCTCTATTCCTTCTATTCTAAATTGTTGGGTACAGATGCTGAATTGCCGGCCGGCTTTTTTAAAGAGACGGTGCATGAAAACACTATTATTTTTTTTGATAAATCCTTTACACTAAATGACAAGTATAGTAAGCAACACTGTCACTGTACTTGATATATATGTGACTGACATGTTTCTATCTATCTAATCTATGTGTGATTCTCTATTCCTTCTATTCTAAATTGTCGGGTACCGCTGCTGAATTGCCGGCCGGCTTTTTTAAAGAGACGGTGCATGAAAACACTATTATTTTTTTTGATAAATCCTTTACGCTAAATGACAAGTACAGTAAGCAGCACTTTCACTGTACTTCGTATATATGTGGCTGACATGTTTCTATCTATCTAATCTATGTGTGAAGCTCTATTCTTTCGGTTCTAAATTGTCGGGTACCGGTGTATGCCGCTGCTGAATTGCCGGCTTTTCATGTTTCACTGTTGGCACTGTTCCCATCGATTTGGGCAATCACTGTAATGCCACAACCACTATGGCTGTGGCATTACAGTGAGTGGCAGACAATCCCTGCATGATTGGTGCTCTAAATAGCACCAGACATGCAGGACACGCTTTTGGTGCACGAACAGTTATCGAACATAACCTCGAACAACCGAATTTTTTGCAAATCGTTCGGGTTCGTCGAACAACTCGAACACCGCCCAAAACAGCTCGAATTTGAGATTGGCGAACAGTTCTAGTCGAACACCGCTCATCTCTAGTCAGCACTAAACATCTTCGTCGCCATTTCAAAACTGTGCAGAAGGGTGCATAGGTCCCTGATCTGAGACCACTCCTCCAGCGTGATTTGCCCCACCTCTGAATCTCGTTGGCCCAGGCTATACGTCAGAACGTATTGCACCAGGGCTTGTCGGTGCTGCCACAGTCGCTGCAACATGTGCAGAGTTGAATTCCACCGGGTAGGCACATCGCATTTTAGCCGGTGAAGTGGCAGGCCCAACGACTTCTGTAGAGATGTAAGTCGCTGAGCTGCGGGATGCGAACGGCGGAAGTGAGCACACAGCGACCGTGCCCTCTGCAGAAGGCCATCTAGTCTGGGACAGTGGGCTAAAAATTGCTGGACAACCAGGTTCAACACGTGAGCCATACAAGGCACGTGTGTGATATTGCCCCGGCGAAGGGCCGCACCCAGGTTTGCAGCATTGTCGCACACGGCCTTCCCTGGTTTCAGGTCCAGTGGAGACAACCATTCATGAAATTGGTTCTCCAGAGCTGACCACAACTCCTCAGCTGTGTGACTCACATTTCCCAGACATTTCAATGTAAAAACCGCCTGATGACGTTGAGCCCTACTGCCAGCATAGTAAGGAGGTGTGCAGGATCCCTTCTGCGCAGTTAGAAAGCTTGTGGCATGACCAGACAGGCTTTGGGTGCAGGTGGAAGACCGAGAGGAGGTTGAGGAGGCAGAAGCAGTGGAGGAACTTTGACATAAAGAGGATTGACGCACAACTCGTGGGGACTGCAAGACTTGGACAGCAGCCCCTTGTCCTGCTGTCACCATAGTTACCCAGTGCCCAGTCAGCGACATGTAACGCCCCTGTCCATGCCTACTCGTCCAAGTGTCTGTGGTGAAATGCACCCTGTCACACACAGAGTTTCTCAAAGAAGCGGTGATGTTGTGTGTGACATGCTGGTGGAGCGCAGGCACACCTTTCTTTGAGAAGTAGTGCCGACTGGGCATCTGGTACTGGGGCACTGCGACGGACATAAGGTCTCGAAAATCCTCTGTGTCCACCAGGCGGAAAGGCAGCATTTCTGTAGCCAAGAGCTTGCAGATGGTGAAATTCAACCTCTTAGCTTTCTCATGGCTAGGAGGAAATGGTCTTTTACTTGTCCACATCTGAGGGACCGAGGGCTGGCTATTGTGCTTAGACGGGGTTGATAAGGGTGTCCCCGGCAAACTGCCGGTCTGTGAGGAAGATGCAGGCGGACATGTTAGGTTGCCTTGATCCAAAGGTGGTGCTATCGATGTCGGACAGCGCTCAACACCAGCTGGTGTTCCCACCTCCAAAGAAAATGATGACCTGCCAATCACGCTGGCTGTTGCGGGTAAAGAGGTGGCAGGTCTGCGCCCCAAAACAGGTGTGACTGCTGTCCCCCCAGTCACAGAGGATGAAGAGGCCGCGGATGCACAAGATATGGCAGACGGTGGTTGGCCCGGCCGGCTAGGCCGCATTGTAGCACACTGAGCTTCCCACTGCAACTTATGCTTCATGTCCATGTGCCGGTTCATGCATGAAGTACTCAAACTATGTATTTTTTGGCCTCTACTTAGCTTTTGCTGACAAATGTTACAGATAACACGAGTTGGGTCATCTTTATCGATCTGAAAAAATGCCCAGGCTATGCAAGGCTTAGCACCCATGCGACCTGAAGAGCCACCACGACTTGTGGTGAGAGGCAGAGTTGTGTTTGAGGATGCAGTTGTTGACGTGCTTCCAGTACTACGTCTCTGTCCAGGAAGGCGCAACCTGACCTCGTCGTCACTAGCATCTTCCTCCACCTCCTCTGCTGACCTCATCTCTTGGCTGACTGTGGGTTGACAGTAAGTGGGATCTCCAACCTCATCATCATCACCCTGTGTGTTATCACACCCGTCGTCCTCAGAGCCAACCTGTTCCTGCCCTGACAAAAAACTAAAGTTGTCGCTCCAATCAGGTATTTGAGTCTTATCATCGTCTTCCTCATTGTCTCCACCAACAGGAGTTACAGTTTGGGAATGAGGGTCTACATTATGGTCAGAACCTTCTTCGTCTGGTCCTGGATCCGACTCATAAAGATTCTGGGCATCAGTGCAGATCATTTCCTCGTCTGGATTCACAGAAGCGCTGGAGTCGACCTCTGATTCCCAGGCTATAGTATGAGTAAACAGCTCTGCAGACTCAACCATCTGTTCTACCTCATACTCAGACGGGCAGCTGGAGATTTGGGAGCTGTGAGGAAGCAAGTGCGATTTGGGTGACACCTTTGAGGACTGGAGTATTTGTGATGTTGAAGTTGATGTGGAGGAGAGCCCACTTAAAGGAGCACTTGATATCCGTTGAAGCACCTGCTGTTTTTGTGCCTCATCTGGAATTTGTAGCGATTGGCGTGGCCATAAGAAAGGGATCTTATCACATTGTCCGCTAAAAGAAGTAGACATTTTAGTTTGGCTGGAAGATGGTCTTTCTTCTGCAGATGTTACTGTTGCTTTAACACCTACCCCACGGACACAACCTTTTTTCCCCTTCCCAACACGCCTATTCCCCTTTCCACCAGCAGCAGGCCTTTTTCCACTCATTTTGGTGGTTAACTAATTCACAACTCTGGAGTTGTTTGCACAAAAAAACAATGGATGGTAACCGAGCAGAGCTGAGTGGCCAAACTGTGGTATTAGGCCAAAACTATTGGCTGGGTTAGATGCAGAAAAAAATTATATTCAATTTGCAACCTGATGGAGGTCAGTATAGATGGACTAATACAACAAGTCCCACACACAGCTAGAAGCCCAATATTTTTTCAGAGGTAGATGCAGAAAAAAATATATTCAGTTTGCAACCTGATGGAGGTCAGTATAGATGGACTAATACAACAAGTCCCACACACAGCTAGAAGCCCAAATATTTTTTCAGAGGTACTGTAGATGCAGATAAAAATTATTTTTAATTTGCAACCTGATGGAGGTCAGTATAGATGGACTAATAGAGAAAGTCCGACACACTACTAGAAGGCCAAATATTTTTTCAGAGCTAGATGCAGAAAAAAATTATATTCAGTTTGCAACCTGATGGAGGTCTGTATAGATGGATTAATAGAACAAGACCCACACACAGCTAGAAGCCCAATATTTTTTCAGAGGTAGATGCAGAAAAAAATATATTCAGTTTGCAACCTGATGGAGGTCAGTATAGATGGACTAATACAACAAGTCCCACACACAGCTAGAAGCCCAATATTTTTTCAGAGGTAGATGCAGAAAAAAATATATTCAGTTTGCAACCTGATGGAGGTCAGTATAGATGGACTAATACAACAAGTCCCACACACAGCTAGAAGCCCAATATTTTTTCAGAGGTAGATGCAGAAAAAAATATATTCAGCTTGCAACCTGATGGAGGTCAGTATAGATGGACTAATACAACAAGTCCCACACACAGCTAGAAGCCCAAATATTTTTTCAGAGGTACTGTAGATGCAGATAAAAATTATTTTTAATTTGCAACCTGATGGAGGCCAGTATAGATGGACTAATAGAGAAAGTCCGACACACTACTAGAAGGCCAAATATTTTTTCAGAGCTAGATGCAGAAAAAAAATATATTCAGTTTGCAACCTGATGGAGGTCAGTATAGATGGATTAATAGAACAAGACCCACACACTGCTAGAAGCCCAATATTTTTTCAGAGGTAGATGCAGAAAAAAATATATTCAGTTTGCAACCTGATGGAGGTCAGTATAGATGGACTAATACAACAAGTCCCACACACAGCTAGAAGCCCAATATTTTTTCAGAGGTAGATGCAGAAAAAAATATATTCAGTTTGCAACCTGATGGAGGTCAGTATAGGTGGACTAATAGAACAAGTCCCACACACTGCTAGAAGGCCAAATATTTTTTCAGAGGTAGATGCAGAAAAAAATTATATTCAGTTTGCAACCTGATGGAGGTCAGTATAGATGGATTAATAGAACAAGACCCACACACAGCTAGAAGCCCAATATTTTTTCAGAGCTAGATGCAGAAAAAAATTAGATTCAGTTTGCAACCTGATGGAGGTCAGTATAGATGGATTAATAGAACAAGACCCACACACAGCTAGAAGCCCAATATTTTTTCAGAGCTAGATGCAGAAAAAAATTAGATTCAGTTTGCAACCTGATGGAGGTCAGTATAGATGGACTAATAGAATGATGCTATGCCCAAAAGATTTTACTTCTCTAGGTGCAGTAAAAAAATTGGTATTCTATACACAGGTGGTATATCTTGCAACACAGATAGGCTACTCCACTGACTAACACACTCTGCAATAGGCCAAAAAGGATTAGCTTTGCTAGATTCAGCCAAATGCTGTGAAAAAAACTTGCACAGCACTGGCACAGACCTGCCTGGCAAAAACTGATAGGAACTGATGTAACCTAGTCCTGAAAAGGACTCCAATTACAATTAGTCTTTACTCCCACAACCTATCTATTTAAGAGCACAGACCTGCCTGATAAAAGTCGTAGGAAATGCTGTAACCTAGTCCTTAAAAGGACTGCAATCACAACTATTCCCTACTCCCAAGCTATCTGTATATTTGTGCGAAAATTGGCTTGAAATTAACAAGGTATAGCGCACACAGCAACAGCGGTGCCGTCTAACACGCAGCTGCAGCAGTGAGAAAATGGTGGCGACGGGGAAAATGGTTTGGTCTTATAGGGCAAGGACATGTGACATACACTGCCAATGACACATACCCTTGCTTGTGTGAAAAAAAGCACTTCGCTCCGTGTGTGCGCTGCTGATAGGCTGACAGATTGCGCCTCCCCACTGTAAATGCGGGAAAGAGAAAAAAAAATGGAGATCTTCATTGTTCCTGCAGAGATCCATCCCCTGCCCCTCCCCCCACCCCGCTGTACACTCAAACTGCGTATTAACATTAATTTTCATCATTACTGAGAAAAAATCCAGTTATGATTTTGGTGCACGAACAGTTATCGAACAGCCGAATTTTTCTCAAATTGTTCGTGCTCGCCGAACGGCTCGAACACCGCCCAAAACAGCTCGAATTTGAGATTGGCGAACAGTTCGAGTAGAACAACGCTCATCTCTATTTAAGACGTATCAACCACTGAGAGCTTAAAGTTTTTATTATATTTTCAGATCAATCTTCTGAAATTCAGATTCAACAGCTTCACAAAATTTGGTCAGGAAATTTAAATCACAGCAAATTGATTTACCACAAATCAAAAGTACTCCAAAGGCTCTAATTGCACCAAAAAGACGGTTGTGACTCTTTGAAGTCCTATAGGACTGTATCCACCCCTTTCAAGCTACTTAGTAATGTGAAAGTGACCTATACATATAGCTATGGGGAAACCAGAGGTTACTGCTGGTAACAAGCAGCCTGTTTAACAACACACAGCACTGTGTGACTTTTAATGCTTTCTGTCTAGAATTTTTAAACACAATTCCCCTTCTCAAAAATGACGAATTAATAAATGTGTAATTAATTTCCAAAAAATAACAGCAGCAACATGACTAAGGCAGCAGTATTAGGGTGGTGTGTACATATTTCAAATTAGACTAATAAACAAGAATTCACTACTGTGTGTGACATGCACTTTAAATGAGGCATTTACAGAGTTAAATGTTCTTTCTTGTTTCAGCATTATTAGTGTATTGGTTCTCCATAAGTTAATAAAATAAGTGTGATTAAATTGCAGCAGCATTATAATCACAGTAGCCAAGCAAGAAACTGCTGCCAGCTATTTGTTTCTGTCTAGACCTGTCTCACAGACACAGCGACTCTCCTATCTTTCATTTCAAGTAAATATGTACAATGGTGTAAAAAAGTTTTTGCCCCCTTCCCGATTTCTTATTCTTTTCATGTTTGTCACACTTAAATGTTTCAGATCACAAAACAAATTTAAATATTAGACAAAGATAATGCAAGCAAGCAAAAAAATCCAGTTTATAAATGAAAGTCTTTATTATTAATGGAAAAAAGAAATCCAAACCTACCAAACCCTGTGTAAAAAGTGATTTCCCCCTAAACTAATAACTAGTTGGGCCACCCTTAACAGCAACAACTGCAATCAAGCATCTGTGATAACTGACAATGAGTCTTTTACAATGCTCTGGAGCAATTTTGGCCCATTTATCTTTGCAAAATTGTTTTAATTCAGCCACATTGGAGGGTTTCCGAGCATGAACCGCCTTTTTAAGGTCATGCAACAGCATCTCAATTAGATTAAGGTCAGGACTTTGACTAGGCCACTCCAAAGTCTTAATTTTGTTTTCCTTAAGCCATTCAAAGGTGGACTTGCTGGTATGTTTTTGATTATTGTCTTGCTGCGTAACCCAAGTGCGCTTTAGCTTGAGATAACAAACAGATTGCCGGGCATTCTCCTTCAGGATTTTTTGATAGACAGCAGAATTCATGGTTCCATTTACCACAGCAAGTCTTTCAGGTCCTGAAGCAGAAAAGCAGCCCAAAGCCATTATACTATCACCACCATATTTTACTATTGGTATGATATTCTTTTTCTGAAATGCTGTGTTATTCTACGCCAGATGTCATGGGACATACACCTTCCAAAAAGTTTAACTTTTTTCTCGTCTGTCCAGAGTATTCTCCCAAAAGTCTTGGCGATCATCAAGATGTTTTCTGGCAAAACTGAGACAAGCCTTTATGTTCATTTTGCTCAGCAATGGTTTTCATCTTGGAACTCTGCCATGCATGCCATTTTTGCTCAGTCTCTTTATTATGGTGGAGTCATGAACACTGACCTTAACTGAGGCAAATGAGGCCAGCAGTTTTTTGGATGCTGTTGTGGGGTCTTTTGTGATACCTTGGATGAGTCGTCGCTGTGATCTTGGGGTAATTTTGGTAGGCCGGCCACTCCTGAGAAGGTTCACCACTGTTACATGTTTTCGTTATTTGTGGATAATGGCTTTCACTGTGGTTCACTGGAGTCCCAAAGCTTTAGAAACGGCTTTATATCCTTTTCCAGACTGACAGATCTCATTTACTTTGGTTCTCATTTGTTCCTGAATTTCTTTGGATCGCATCATGATGTCTAGCTTTTGAGTATCTTTTGGCCTACTTCATTTTGTCAGGCAGGTCCTAATTAAGTGTTTTCTTGATTAAGACCAGGTGTGGCAGTAATCAGCCATGTGTGTGGCTAAGGAAATTGCACTCAGCTTCCCAAAGATGTGATAAACCACAGTTAATTTATGTTTTAAGGGGACAAGGGGGCAATCACTTTTTCACACATGGCCCTGTAGGTTTGGATTTCTTTTTCCCTTAATAATAAAGACATTAATTTAAAAGCTGCTTCTTTTGTTTGCATGTTTCATCTTTGTCTAATATTTAAATTTGTTTAGTGATGTGAAACATTTAAGTATGATAAACAAGCAATAGAATAAGAAATCAGGAAGCAGCAAACACTTTTCTACACCACTGTATTACTCTCTTTTCTTCATACTTGTCTTCTTCAGTGTTGTGCTTTGAGACACTATCGGTGTTTTATGGCTTTTCTTTCCCTATCTGTATGACTAAGCTACAAGCTGTGATGTCGTCTTACTATCCAGTGTCATCACAAAGTGGCCTCTGCTTTTCCTGCTTCTGCTTTTATACAGGCAATGATAGCCCCTCCTAACTATCTGTGGTACACCACATGTTGTGATAAATCCAAGGCATTATGGGGAAGCCTGATTAGTCACACATGAGGTTGTTTGATCCTTCTCTGGCTGATGCAATATTCAACAATGTCTAAAATGGCAGTGACCATTGAAAACAATTACTCAAATCCATGAAAATTTTATAACAATTCGATTTAACCAGAATTGATACGCTCAGCCTTATAAAACAATAATGTGAATACAACATTAAAATTTAAAATATCGACAGCAGATTTTTTTCTCTACAGCAATTAGCGATTTGAACAGTTGCTGGGTATGTTTACTATAAAGGTATCTTTCATTGTTGTAGCTGTCATAAAACATAACATCCCACATTTGTGTCACACAATCAACACCTTTGTTTGTTCTTAGAAAAATGTTCGAATAAATCTGATATTGAGAAAAATAATTAATCTTTAACCATCCTTATCCTCCGGAAGTGCCGAAAAAGGGAAACCTTCTTTCCACTACACTATCCAATATGCAAGCCTTATACCAGGGCTGACATAGGTCCTGCATTTGTGCTGCAGACCGGAGGATTGCAAAGAGCTGATTTACTATATGGATCATTTGAGTGAAAAAACAAGACATCTAAAGGGTGAGAGCAAAAAACAAATATTGTTGTGGCAAATGCACATATTCATCTACACTTAGACTCTGCGCCCCTTGTCTCCCCTTTTATCTCTCTTTTTACTACCGTACAATCAACACCTACTAAGTTTATTCTATTTGCTTTACTCTTATCAGGCTTATTCGTACTCTGCTGAGCTAGCCTCATATGCCCTCGCTCTACAGCTTGTCTTAACCTCAGCCAACTGACTTATTATATAGCACTTGTCCTTGTAAATTATCTGAAATAAAAAAAAAGTTAAGGCTTATTCAAAACGTGTAGATAGTAACTGAGTAGTTATCCATCATTTAATTAAAATTGAGCAAATTAGGAGGACATTTTCTGGTCCACTTAAATACAAATGATAAAATAAGGTTGTTCCATAATATAAATGCTAACATCAGGTTTTCCACATTATAAATTTCAGAATCCATCATAGTTAACCTTCTTTGTGTAAACTAAAACTTATTGGCTTCTCTTATCAAGGTTAAATGCTGTGCTCCACCTGAGTAAGTTACAGATTGCTTTCAAGTATAAAGCATACTTGGCAATTTATAGGGTATCCTCAAAGGAGTGCTGTCAGCAAGATTAGCAAGATGGTGTTTAGTAACATAGTTTAAAACCTATGTTCTGTATTATTTATTGATCTACTATAATATTATCTTTATACATTCTTGTCTTTTTCTGCTTTAAAATAGTTCATTAAGCTAACTTAAATTTAGTGCTAAAATTATGTTCTACAAATATATTTCTAAATGTAATTTCTATTAATCCTTGCTCTTTGTTAAACTTTTATAATATATTTATATCGTTAGTTAATATTTGATTTCAACCTTTTTAATGCATTAAGTTTTATGTTCTTTTTTTAACAGATTTCATTTTTTGATAATTAACCATCCAGTCCAGTGGTTTGTTAGGGACTCTAATCAAATAATTAAGTGAAAATCCTGCAATCATGATATTTGGTCTTATCAGCTTTGTTCCAATGATTTGCAGCAGACCACCGACAGTAACATAGTAAGATAGTTTTAAGGTTGAAGGAAGACTAAGTCCATCTAGTTCAACCCATAGCCTAATATGTTGATCCAGAGGAAGGCAAAAAAAAAACCATGTGGCAAACACCAAGCTCCACATTGGGGAAAAAATTCCTTCCTGACTCCATACGACAATCAGATTAGTTCCCTGGATCAACGCCCTATCAAGTAATATAGTATATATAACCTGTAATATTATACTTTTCAAGAAAGGCATCCATGCCCTTCTTAAATTTTAGTAGTGAATCACTCATTACAACATAATGCGGCAAAGAGTTCCATATTCTCACTGCTCTTACAGTAAAGAATCCCCGTCTGTGATTATGATTAAACCTTCTTTCCTCCAAACATTGAAAATGCCCCCTTGTCCCCGTCTCAGGCCTCAGAGTAAAAAGATCAATAGAAAGGTTTTTGTACTGTCCCCTCATATACTTGTACATAGTAATAAGATCACCCCTAAGCCTTCGTTTTTCCAAAGTAAATAACCCCAAGTGTAATAACCTGTCTTGGTATTGCAGACCCTCCAGTCCTCTAATAACCTTGGTCGCTCTTCTCTGCGCTCGCTATAGTTCAGCCATGTCTTTTTTATACACCAGAGACCAGAACTGTACACAGTATTCTAAGTGTGGTAGCACTAGTGACTTGTATAGAGGTAGGCTATGTGCCCACGTTGCAGAAATGAAGCAGAAAATTTCTGCTTCATTTCTGCAATTAAAAACGTATGCGGAATTCTGCACACGTTTATCACGCGTTTATCGCCCGATTTCCACATGCGGAATCGCCTTGCGTTTTTTAATGCATTGCAAAAGGCAATTCCGCTTGCGGAAATGCAAAATTAATGAACATGCTGCGGATTTTTGAACGCAGCATAAACGCTGCGGAAAAATCCGCAGCATGTGCATAGAACTTGCGGAATCCCCTTGGGGACCATGGGGTGCGGATTACCTAGCATTTAACAAGCGTTTATGCTGCGGAAATTCCGCTTGAAAAACGCTACGTGGGCACGCAGCCTAAAATTATGTTCTCCTCATGAGCATCTATGCCTCTTTTAATGCATCCCATTATTTTATTTGCCTTTGCAGCAGCTGCCTGACACTGGCCACCAAACGTAAGCTTGTCGTCCACCAATACACCCAGGTCTTTTTCAGTGACAGTTTTGCACTGTGTTTTACAATTAAGCATATAATTATACGTTTTATTTCCTCTGCCCAAGTGCATTACCTTACATTTATCCCCATTAAAGCTCATTTGCTATTTATTAGCCCAAGCTTCTAGTTTACATAGATCCTCCTGTAATATAAAATTGTCCTCCTCCTGCAGAGTTTAGTGTCATCTGCAAATATTGAAATACTATTCTGTATGCCCCCTACAAGGTCATTAATAAATATGTTTAAAAGAAGTGGGCCCAATACTGACCCCTGTGGTACCCCACTGTTAACTGAGACCTGGTCTGTGTTCCATTAATAACCACCCTTTGTTTCCTATCACTGAGCCAGTTCTTAACCCACATACATATATTTTCCCCTATCCCCATTGTTCTCATTTTATGTATCAACCTTTCGTGTGGAACCGTATCAAAAGCTTTTGAAAAGTCCATATGCACAACATCCACTGCATTTCCTTGGTCCAATCCGGAACTTGCCTCCTCATAAAAGCTGATCAGATTAGTTTGACAGGAACGGTCCCTCGTAAACCCATGTTGATATTGGGTCATGAGGTTATTCTTCTTCAGATACGCTAGTATAGCATCTCTTAGGAAACCCTCCAGGAATTTACCCACAGTAGAGGTTAAGCTTACAGGCCTATAATTTCCAAGTTTGGTTTTTGTCCCCCTTTTGAATATTGGCACCACATTTGCTATACGCCAGTCCTGTGGTACAGATCCTGTTATTATGGAATCTTTAAAGATTAAAAATAATGGTCTATCTATGACATTACTTAATTCCTGCAGTACTCGTGGGTGTATCCCATCCGGGCCCGGGGATTTGTCAACTTTAGTGATTTTTAGACGCCGCCGTACTTCCTGCTGGGTTAAGCAAGTAACATCTAATGGAGAATTTTTGTCATCACTAATCATGTTTTCTGTCATGCGATTTTCTTGTGTAAATACTGTTGAAAAAAAATCATTTAGCATATTGGCTTTTTCCTCATCCTCATCCACCATTTCACCCAGACTATTTCTTAAGGGAGCCAACACTATCATTTTTTAGTTTTTTACTATTTATGTAGTTAAAGAATATTTTGGGATTATTTTTACTTTCTCTGGCAATGAGTCTCTCTGTCTCAATCTTTGCTGCCTTGATTTGGTTTTTACAGGATTTGCTTAATTTTCTATATTTATTTAATGCCTCATCACTACCTACTTGCTTTAGTTCTGTAAATGCTTTTTTCTGTCAGTACCATTATATTATTCTTAGTTGAGTCACTGTCTGCTTTCTGAAATAAGGAGCTACCCAAATCACCTCGACCTTGGCTGACATTAGATTCCTACTGCACAATAATTGAGTGTTACCAAGCAGTTATAGAGAAATACGACAGGGGATAGAATAACCAGGTATCAAATTTGAGGATAGATTAGAGAATGCAAGTGTGATAGAGAAAAGGCCATAAAGGTGGATGGAAAATTACTCTAGGTGGGATATGATAAGCGTATGTACATGCATCTTACCTGTGAAAATAACTTTTTTTAGAAATGTTATACAGCTGGCAGAAAGTGGAATGTTTTTCATTTTTACTTTGTTAAAGGGATTATCCAGGTTTGTGCTCCAAGTATGCAGTCACTCTTTGTGACTGCAGAATTCTGAATTCTGACAGCGTATGTTACGCATCATGTTAGGTCAAGTATTACCAGAGAGAGCAGGTGTTCACTTGACCACATTTATGTGAGAGAAGTTGAGAACATCTAATTGGAATGTGACCGGAAGTATGCAAATCGCATTCTTGCTGTGAAGTGACTGACAACTCTTACTAGTAATCAGGATTCAAAACTCTACACTTGTTGGCATTTACTTCATTTAATCGTGTCCCACAAAATTCACTCCAGACA
The DNA here is from genome assembly GCF_046119375.1 of Phyllobates terribilis. NCBI lineage: Eukaryota > Metazoa > Chordata > Amphibia > Anura > Dendrobatidae > Phyllobates > Phyllobates terribilis. The sequence continues at coordinate 364,934,566 of NW_027362762.1, read as the reverse complement.
TTTCAGCCCATCCCAGGCTTTTGTCAATTGTCACAAAATTTGTCATGATTACCACAATTGACAAAAGACTGGATTTTGTGGAACACAATTAAAAGAAGTAAATGCCAACACGTGAGTGCCTGGGTTTTCTTTCTTGCTTTATTTGCTATTCCCCATGTGCACCACTAACACAGAAGTGGAGTGCTGACTACTTTTTATATTATAGTCACATTGGCTGGACAACCTCTTGAAATAAAATCTCATGGGCTTGATGACCTAAGTGGTTTGGGAATAAAGTGGAGAATTAAAAATTAGTTATTACAGTTTAATGTGAATAAGTGGACTTGTTAACTGGTTGATGGTGCAATTAACAGAGATTTGTGTCTCACATTTATCAAGGGTTTGTTTTGTGTAATTAGTCTTATAAGTGCTGACTCAATTTAAAACCCCTTTTTTACTGTGTACTGTAGGTTTAATAAGGAGGAGGAGTTCATTGATCTCATATGCTCAATTTAAGTCAAAGGACCAGTCTGTTCTTGGTGACATACGTGGCTTGTGAACAATGTGGGGAGTTAAATAAAACAGGGTTTAACCACTTCGCGCCAGAGCCTGTTTTTGCCTTCGTGACCGGGCCAATTTTTTCAATTCTGACCACTGCTAGTTTATGAAGTAATTACCCTGGAACGCTTCAACGTATTCCCCTGATTCTGAGAATGTTTTTTCATGACATATTGTACTTCATGATAGTGGTAAAATTTCTTCGATATCACTTGCGTTTATTTGTGAAAAAATCGGAAATTTGGCGAAAATTTTGAAAATTTTGCAATTTTCAAACTTTGAATTTTCATGCCCTTAAATCAGAGAGATATGTCACACAAAATAGTTAATAAATAACATTTCCCACATGTCTACTTTACATCAGCACAATTTTGGAACCCAAATTTTTTTTTGTTAGGGAGCTATAAGGGTTAAAAGTTGACCAGCGATTTCTCATTTTTCCAACAAAATTTACAAAAACATTTTTTTAGGGACCACATCATATTTGAAGTCACTTTGAGGGGTCTTTATGACAGAAAATACGCAAAAGTGACACCATTCTAAAAACTGCACCCCTCAAGGTGCTCAAAACCACATTCAAGAACTTTATTAACCCTTCAGGTGCTTCACAGGAATTTTTGGAATGTGGAAGAAAAAAATTAACATTTAACTTTTTTCACAAAAATGTTACTTTAGACCCAATTTTTTTATTTTCTCAGGGGTAACATGAAAAAATGGACCCCAAATTTTTTTGTGCAATTTCTCTTGAGCGTGCTGATACCCCATATGTGAGGGAAAACCACTGTTTGGGCGCACTGCAGGGTTCGGAAGGGAAGGAGCGCCATTAGACTTTTTGAATGTAAAATTTGTCTGAATAATTAGCGGACGCCATGTTGCGTTTGGAGAGCTCTTGATGTGCCTAAACAGTGGAAACCCCCCACAAGTGACACCATTTTGGAAACTAGACCCCTTAGGGAACTTATCTAGATGTGTGGTGAGCACCTTGAACCCCAAGGTGCTTCACAGAAGTTTATAATATTGAGCTGTAAAAATAAAATTTTCACATTTTTCCCACAAAACCGTTATTCATCCCTTAATTTTGCATTATCATAAGGGTAATAGGATAAATTGCACCATGAAATTTGTTATGCAATTTCTCCTGAACACGCTGATACCCCATATGTGGAGGCAAATTACTGTTTGGGCACATGGCAGGGTTTGAAAGGGAAGGAGCGCCATTTGACTTTTTGAATGTAAAATTTGTTTGAATAATTAGCGGACGCCATGTCACATTTGGGGAGCCCCTAATGTGCCTAAACAGTGGAAACCCCCCACAAGTGCCACCATTTTGGAAACTAGACCCCTTAGGGAACTTATCTAGATGTGTGGTGAGCACCTTGCACCCCCAGCTGCTTCACAGAAGTTTATAATATTGAGCCGTAAAAATAAAATTTTCACATTTTTCCCTCAAAAAATGTTTTTCATTCCCTAATTTTGTATTATCATAAGGGTAACAGGATAAATTGCACCATGAAATTTGTTGTGCAATTTCTCCTGAACACGCCTATACCCCATATGTGGAGGCAAATTACTGTTTGGGCGCACGGCAGGGTTTGAAAGGGAAGGAGCGCCATTTGACTTTTTGAATGTAAAATTTGTTTGAATAATTAGCGGACGCCATGTCACATTTGGGGAGCCCCTAATGTGCCTAAACAGCGGAAACCCCCCACAAGTGCCACCATTTTGGAAACTAGACCCCTTAGGGAACTTATCTAGATGTGTGGTGAGCACCTTGCACCCCCAGCTGCTTCACAGAAGTTTATAATATTGAGCCGTAAAAATAAAATTTTCACATTTTTCCCATAAAAAATGTTTTTCATTCCCTAATTTTGCATTATCATAAGGGTAACAGGATAAATTGCACCATGAAATTTGTTGTACAATTTCTCCTGAGTACGCCGATACCCCATATGTGGGGGAAAACCACTGCTTTGGTGTACGGCAGGGTTCGGAAGAGAAAGAAGCGCTATGTTGGCTGGGATAGGCAGCAGACACCATGTCACATTTGAAGAGTCGCTGACATGCCAAAACAGCAGAAACCCCCACAAGTGACCCCATTTTGTAAACTACACCTCTCAAGGAATTCATCTAGGGAAGTAGTGAGCATTTTTTAATTTTTAAATTTATACCATTGGGCAGTGAAAAAAGCATAATTATATTTTTACCACAAAAAAATGTTTTACCCTCAGATTTTACATTTTCACACAGGGCAATGGGTAAAAATGGTGCCGAAATGTGTCACACAATTTCTTCTAAAAGTGTCAATACCCCATATGTGGCTGTATCGTACCACTTAGCCATACGGTGAGATTTGAGGGGGAAGGAGCGCTATTTGACAATTGGAGAACAAATTATTGTAGAATAGGCATTTGGATTTGGGAGCACAAAATTTTCTGAATTTCTTTTGGGGGGCAAGGACCATTTTGCTTTTCCAGAGCCTTTCTGCTACCAGTAACTTGGAAGTCCCTTATATTTTTAACAGATGATGGACCTGAGTGGGGACTAGCTTTTTTTGAGGACTGAGTTGAAGCTTTTATTGGGAACATTTTACGTAACATTTATCCGGCGCTCTAGGCTGAGCACTTACATCGGGGTTTCCATCTAATTTTCCAAGTGATGTAATTCAGATGAAACCCCTGCAGGATCCATTCACTGTAATGAGGCAGCAGAGTTACTATGGACTCCGTCTGGCCTCTGTTTAGTGGTGTCCTTTTTTTCAGAAGTGCACAAAACTGTGGCCAACCGCACTTTTATGCACGCCTAAAACAATTGACACCGTGGGATCCCAGGCTAGACGGCATCCACAGTGGCCTATATCTGCCTCATTACAGGGAATCTTCCATCATGGGTTCTGGCTGAATCACGTATTTCAGAGATTTACACGGAAACTCTGGTGTAAGTGCTCAGCGCAGAGCACAGGATAAATGTGAGCAGAGCCTTACTGGGATCTTTGGGAGACATAATAAACAAATCAGTAGCAGGTGAATAATATTTGTTTTATTTATTTTTTATGCCGTTCCTAGTGTGATATAACTGATTAGATTACTTTATTCTTCGGGTCGGTGCGATTACAGAGATACCAGATTTATATCGGGTTTTTATGTTTGGCAGCTGTCACACACTAAAATACGCTTTTTTTGCAAAATCTAGTTTTTGCATCACCATATTTTGAGAGCTATAATTTTTCCATATTTCGGCCGATAGAGTCATGTGATGGCTTGTTTTTTGCGGGACGAGTTGAAATTTTTATTGGAACCATTTTTGGGCACGTGACATTTTTTGATCGCTTTCTATTCCGTTTTTTGGGAGGTAAAGTTAACAAAAACAAACACTTCAGGAATTGTTTTTTGAGGTTTTTTTTATGCCGTTCTGCGTGTGGTAAAAGTGATCAGGCAGCATTATTCTTCGGGTCAGTACGTTTACAGCGATACTACACTTACTGTATTTTTTTTTATGTTTTGGCGCTTTTAAACAATAAAACAATTTTATAGAAAAAAAAATATTTTTTTTGCATTGCTTTATTCTGAGCGCTATAACTTTTTTATTTTTTGGCTGATGGAGCTGTATGGTGGCTTTTTTTTGCGGAACAAGATGACGTTTTCAGTGGTACCATTTTTATTTCTATTCTGCTTTTTGATCGCATTTTTTTCCACTTTTTGTTTGGCGATATGATGAAAAAGCATATTTTTTTGCTCCGTTTTTTATTTATTTTTATTACGGTGTGCACAGAAGGAGTTAATTAGTGTGACAGTTTTATAGCTCGGGTTGTTTCGGACGCGGCGATACCAAATATGTGTACTTTTTTTGGTTTTGTAATAATTTACGGATTTATTGGTTTAATATTTTATTTATTTATTTTTATTTATTTTGTGATTTTTTTTTTAATAGTTTAAAAACTTTTTTTTTACTTTTTTTTACATTTTTACTTAGTCCCTGTATGGGACATTTATTTTTATTTTTCTGATCACTGATCTCATGTAATGTAATACACATATATTACATTATATGAGATCTTCACTGACTGTTTCAGTCAGAGTCTCCTGTCTGGTATCAGCTACATACAGGCTGAAGCCAGACAGGAAGGACACCATATATGGCAGAGCTGGAGGCGGTCATGTGACCTCCAGCTGCCATAGCAACCCCAGGTCCTCAAACAAAACGGAGGTCTTCGGAGGTAAGTAAGACGACCCCCTCTCTTCCTGCTGTCTCCTATATGCCACGATCACTATAGATCACACCATATAGCAGACAGCAAAGGGTTAACATCACTGGGACCTGATCTAATCAGGTCCCGATGATGTACCCTGTCAGAGCTAACGCTCTGCACCGGAATCGCAGTGCTTGCAGGACCCTGGGGGTCCTGAGCACTGCGAGACCACCCACCGTTTTTAAACGTCGGCACTGCACAGAGCCCGGCAAGCGCCGACGTTTATCTACAGTGGGCGGTCGGGAACCGGTTAAATAAAGAGTTCAAAACCTATAGGTACTTAATTTTTCCTTTTATTATTCTTTACTGTTATTATTTGATTGGAAAATGAATAGCAAGATAGGATAAGAGTGCCAGAATAAATAGCACTGTGTCAGATATGAGCATTTTGCCCACCTGAAAGTCTGCAGTAGACATCTGAAAGAGCAAAATGCAACACTGAGGGGAATTGACAATCTTGAAGGGAACATACTTCTCACTGAGCAAGCATTTACTGGAGTAGACATGGATGGCGGAAAAGTGGGTCAGGAGGAGCAGGCAAGTAGCTGGGTTAATGTAGTAAAGGGAAGCAGAAAGAGGTCTAAGAAAAGGAAGGCCCCAAATGTTTCTAGACTTACAAGTAAAATTGCAAAATTGGTGAAAATGCAGTGCTCACAATTGACAGCCCTAGGGACTCTGCTGCTTTCTTGCATCAAAGATCAGAGCCAAGCTTATTCCCGCAGAATGGTAATGTTGGTAAGGTAAGACAGTTGGCAATTATAGAAGATTTTATAATCAGGAAGACAGATTCATTTGCAGCCAAGACAGCATCAACCCAATGTTTTGCTGTTACTTACACTAGCAAGTAATAGGTCAATAAATTACTCTTCTGGCTGGTGATGATCCAGCTGTCATGGTTCACATGGGAATCAATGACAGAATAGGCAGAATAATTTTAAAGAATAAGGCCACCTCCCCACTATCAGTATTTGGTCAGTATTCGGTCAGTATTTTTTCTCAGGAGAAGGAACCAAAACCAGGTGAGGAATAATCAGAGAAAAGGTATAATAGAAACAAGTGCAGCAATTCTGCATTTATCACCCACTCCTGATTTTGGCTCCCACTCCGGGAAGAAAATACTGACCGAATACTGACTAAATACTGACAATGGGGCCGTGGCCGTAGGCTGCAAGTTGAAGAGAAGGACCTCTATGGTTGAATTCTCTGGAATGCTGTACCTGTCATGTGCAACAAAGGAGAGAAAGTCGGAATTTAGGGAGTAATATGAATGGCTTAAGAATTGGTGCAGTGCTGGAGGATTTGAATTCCTAGAGCACTGGACTGACTTTTCATTGGGGTACAATCCTTATTCTGCAGATAAATTGCACCAGAATAGAAAGGGTCTGCTGTGTTCCATGGGAGAATTCTAGCAGGGGTGGTGGAGTATTTAAACTTGATATGAGGGAAAAGGACAAGGGAGAAAATAAAGATGTGAGGCAATGGTTTTGGGACTATGGGCACTAACCATGTCCCTAGAACGAGGGGCGCCAAAGTCTATCCCTGTTCCCTGGATTACTCCTGAAGATGGAGACTCTGGGTTCATGTGCCTTGCTATGCTCCTATATGAAACCTTATCTGTCCTCTCATCCACTCCACCACTGAGGGTAGTGGGAAGCAAGGGTGTATAGGAACACACTAACCAGACAAACATGGGAAGACGGACAGGGATAAATGAAAATACCAACTATACAAAATACACACACCAAACCACAGAGTGGGACACAGGGAAATAAAAGGAAGGAGAAACCAATTAGTAGAGGATGAGGATGTACACACAAACAGACTTCAAGCAACACTCTCCTGAACAAATCTCTAAATGCCAACTCCAACCACGAACTCCAACTCCACCTCCAGAACCAGGCAGTAAGAACTAACACTGGCAATGCCTAAGTGCCTTAGGTGAGCATATATAGTAAAATAAAGTGGCCATCACTAAACAGCTTTGACAATCCAGGTAGGAAACCTCCAGGAGCTTCAACTGAACAGATTAATCCTTGCATAGATAGCAAGGAAAATAACTGCACTGTTTAATAAGATGGTGAAGTACTTCTAACCAATGCAGAAGTTTGTGAAACCAGACACTGCAGTCTTCTAATCTTTCTGTCGCGGTATCCCTGTGGTAGTACCCATTCTTCTAAGAGGGACCTCTTGAATCTCAGGGCCGGGTTTATCAGGGTGTGAAAAGACTGGACCGTGTGGATGTCAGATGCTGGTACCCACATTCTATCTTTAGGACCGTAAGCCTTCCAGTGTTCCAGATACTGAAGAGCGAACAACGAATTGATAATTTTAGCAATCTGAAATTCCAAATTCTCATCAACAAAGACCAGGGAAGGTGGTCGTGGCGATGATTCAGAGGAAGCAATACATTTTTTGAGTAGAGATTGGTGAAACACATTATGAATCTTAAAAGTGGGTGGCAAAGCAAAGCGTTATGGTACTGGTTTGATGACGACCATAATCTGATAGGAACCGGGGAACCTGGGTCCTATTTTCGAAGAAGGCATCTTCGACTTAATTTTCCTCAAAGACAAACACACCAAATCACCAACGCACAGGTCTGGACCCACCAAACGCCTCCCATCAGCCACACTCTTATATTTGGACCCAATCTTCTGTAAATTATCAAAAACACCTTGCCACACTGATGTAATACATGAAGAAAACAGTTCCTCCTCAGGTATGAATGATTCCTATTGAAAAAACAAATTTGAGGATGAAATCAGTATGCCCCAAAGAATGGGGACTTGCCAGTAGACTCATGACAACGGTTATTCACAGCAAACTCAGCTAGAGGTAAGTAAGTAACCAAATCTTCCGGATTCTCAGACACCAAACTCCTAAGATAAGTCTCAAGTAGTGATGAGCGAGCACTAAAATGCTTGAGTGCTCGTTGATCAGGTCGAACAAATTGTAATGCTCGGGTGCTCAACCCGAGCAATGAGCCCAATGTAAACCAATGGCAAACTCAAGCACTTTTCCAGTGAATCCCCCCCAGAGGTCTAGAGGGGGCCTAAAAATTGGCCAAATTGATGGAAACAGTGCTCAAATGATATTGGAACAGCATGAGGAAGACCACTGGAAACATCTCTGACTCCAGGTCACTGCTGTGAACAATGTTGTCAGAGTATTGCGACACTTTTACGGACGGACAATAAAACATACAAAAACGAAGCCAAAATGGATTTTCCTGGAAAAATGTTAAGGAACATTCTTTTGAGAGTAATGACTTGCAAAATAAATAACCAAAAACAAAAATGCTCCTCCACACCTTGGGCTATGTTCAAACGTAGCGTTTTTGATGCGTTTTTGCACTTTTGCATTGCTTTCAATGGTGAAAAATACATTCACCAGTAAATGTAATTTTAACATTTTACTACCTTATCTGGCCATGTAGTGTGTGAGACATGATCAGACACATCCTGTTTCATTTATGAAGGTGGGACTGTGAAAGTTATAAAGTCTATTTTTACAAGGCCATCAGGCATCGCTTACTATTATTAGAGGGCCAGCATTCGTTCCTCACTACTGTTAGAGGGCCATCAGCCGGCAATGTTTTGTTGTTCCCATTATTAAGGAGTGGGTCTCTTATACTGTTATTGTGTATTCAGTGACTGCAAGGGCTGCCAAAAATTTGGATGCACTCCAATACCCCTTTGAAGAGACGTAGAGGAGATCCTCATTAAAAAATTGTTCCCATTATTAAGGAGTGAGTCTCCTATACGGGTAATGCCCATGCAGTGACTAGACTACCTCGTGGGACTTGGCGCCACAGTTTGTGTCTATGACCACTCATGCCACAGGATAGGCCTTAGCATCCCCATGGATACAATGGATGCCAACCTTTTTCCCCGGAACCAGTCTATGAGGAACTGTGGCCCTCACTAGGGTTACTAAACACCCCGAGTCTAACAGAGCAGTCACTTGCATACCATTCACCGTCACGCGTCATGAGGCATGTCTGCGGTCCCTCGCCTGGTTGAGGGACAGCACTGCAGGCAGGATATGCAAAATATGAGCAACGCCATCCTGCGCTAAAGTCCATTGGATCAGTCGTCATGGGGCACCGGGCGGATATGTGACCTGGGGTGTGACATCTCCAACATATTATGCTAAGGGGGCCGGGACCTATGGCAGCAACTGCGTCCCCTCCTGGGCTCTAGCACAACCCACAGATGTGGCTCTAGCTCCCCTCTTTGGGGTGTCCGCCCCCTTTTGGGTACCCCAGTATGTAGACGCTACAACCCCGGGCTTTCCCAGAAAACTTTCCACCACCTGGTACCTTTCTACCAACCCCACCAGGTAATCAGAATTACAAGGATCTCCCTGGGCAACCCAGGCTTGCACTGACCACGGAAGGGAGTGAATGAACCTGTCCATGACAACCCTTTCCACCATCTGTGCTAGAGAAGAAGATTCAGGTTGCAGCCACTTTTGAACCAGGTGTAGGAGGTCAAACATTTGGGATGAGGGAGGTTTGTAACTGCAATAGGCCCAGTGGTGCACAGTTGTGCCTTGACAGTCAGGGTCACTCCCAAGTGCGCCAAAATCTTAGTTTTCAATTTGGCGTACTCCTTTGCATCCTGCAAGGCCTGGTCATAATGGGCCTTCTGTGGCTCCCCTGTTAAATATGGCGTCAGCACCTCCGCCCACTGCTCCAAAGGAAATTTCTCCCGTTCCGCCACCCTTTCAAATACAGTCAGGAACGCCTCTTCGTCATCACCCGGGGTCATTTTGTAACACTTTCCTTACTGTCTTCCTGACGTGAGAGTCATCACCTGGACTTGCCAGAGCTGTCGCCATGCCACGGATCGCCTCTGCCAGTAACTTGATCTGCTGCTGCTGTTGACCATGCGGTTCCTGTTGCTGCTGCTTCTTGAGCTGGATCTGCTTCCAAAAAAAAAATTGTCGTTTTTTACACTTTAAAAATTACAAAAAGGAAAATGGGCAGATGCAATACTTTGGCCACCCTTTGTGTGCTCTGATAACTTTGACCAAGGTTTCAGACCTTAATTAGCCTGTTAGAGTTATGGCTTGCTCACTATTATCATTATTAAAGGCCAGGTGATGCAAATTTCCCAGCTTTATTAAAACCCAGCTTCCTCTAACCTTGTGCCAAAAAGCAGCAGCCATGGGTTCTTGTAAGCCACCGCGTAGTGCACTGAAAATGAAAATGGTGGAGGTCCACAAAGCAGGAGAAGGCTGTAAGAAGATAGCAAAGCGTTTTCAAGTTGCCCTTTCCTCAGTTCGAAATGTAATTAAGAAATGACAGTTAACATATACAGGGGAAATAAAGATAAGGTCTAGAAGAACAAGCAAAATGTCAGTGAGAGTTGCTCGTAGGATTGCTAGAGAGGTAAATCAGAAGCCCCGATTGACTGCAAAAGACCTTCAGAAAGATATAGTAGACTCTGAAGTACTGATACATTGTTCTACTGTTCAGATACACCTGCACAAATATGGGCTTCATGGAAAAGTCATCAGAAGAAAACCTCTTCTGTGTCCTCGCCATAAAATTCAGCATCAGAAGTTGCAAAAGAGCATCTAATCAAGCCTGATACATCTTGGAAACAAGTCCTGTGGACAGATGAGGTTAAATTAGAAGTCTTTGGCCACAATTATCAACGGTATGTCTGGAGAAAAAAAAGCACAGAATTTCAGGCAAAGAATATCTCGCTAACCATTAAGCATGGGGGTGGATGAATCATGCTTTGAGGTTGTGTTGCAGCCAATGACACAGGAAACATTTCGCGGGTAGAAGAAAGAATGGATTCATTGAAATTTAAACAAATTCTTGATGCAAACATGACACCATCTGTAAAAAAGCTCAAGTTGAAAAGAAGATGGCTTCTACAAATGGATAATGATCCTAAACACATGTTAAAATCCACAATAGACTACCTCACAAGGCGCAAGCTGAAGGTTTTACCATGGCCCTCACAGTCCCCTGATCTGAACATAATTGAAAATCTGTGGCTAGACCTCAAAATAGCAGTGCACGCAAGATGACACAGGAATCTCACAGAACTGGAAGAATTTTTTCAATAAGAATGGATGAAAATCTCTCAAACAAAAATTGAAAGATTCTTGTCTGGCTACAAAATGTGTTTACAAGCCTTGCTACTTACAAAAGTGCTATGTACTAACCATGCAGGATGCCCAAACTTTTCCTTTTTGTAAATTTTAAAAAATATAACAGAATTTTTTTTTGCCTACTATACAAAGGAAATGTGTCATCTTTAACTTCAGACCTTTTAGAGATCATTTCATCTTCAACTTGCTTAAATGTTCACATTTTTGACCAAGGGTGCCAAACTTTTACATGCCACTCTTTGTGTATGAATATACAGTACAGACCAAAAGTTTGGACACACCTTCTCATTTAAAGATTTTTCTGTATTTTCTTGACTATGAAAATTGTACAGTCACACTGAAGGCATCAAAACTATGAATTAACACATGTGGATTATATACTTAACAAAAAAGTGTGAAAAAATTGAAAATATGTCTTATATTCTAGGTTCTTCAAAGTAGCCACCTTTTGCTTTGATGACTGCTTTGCACACTCTTGGCATTCTCTTGATGAGCTTCAAGAAGTAGTCACCGGAAATGGTCTTCCAACAATCTTGAAGGAGTTCCCAGAGATGCTTAGCACTTGTTGGCCCTTTAGCCTTCACTCTGCGGTCCAGCTCACCCCAAACCATCTGTGGAGGCCACTTCATCTAGCGTAGCACCCCATCACTCTCCTTCTTGGTCAAATAGCCCTTACAGAGCCTGGTGGTGTGTTTGGGGTCAGTATCCAGTTGAAAAATAAATGATGGTCGAACTATACGCAAACCGGATGGAATAGCATGCCGCTTCAAGATGCTGTGGTAGCCATGCTGGTTCAGTATGCCTTCAATTTTGAATAAATCCCCAACAGTGTCAGCAGCAAAGCACCCCCACACCATCACACCTCCTCCTCCATGCTTCACGGTGAGAGCCAGGCAAGTAGAGTCCATCCGTTCACCTTTTCTGCGTCACACAAAGACACGGTGGTTGAAACCAAAGATCTCAAATTTGAACTCATCAGACCAAAGCACAGATTTCCACTGGTCTAATGTCCATTCCTTGTGTTCTTTAGCCCAAACAAGTCTCTTCTGCTTGTTGCCTGTCCTTAGCAGTGGTTTCCTAGCAGCTATTTTACCATGAAGGCCTGCTGCACAAAGTCTCCTCTTAACAGTTGTTGTAGAGATGTGTCTGCTGCTAGAACTCTGTGTGGCATTGACCTGGTCTCTTATCTGAGCTGCTGTTAACCTGCGATTTCTGAGGCTGGTAACTCGGATAAACTTATCCTCAGAAGCAGAGGTGACTCTTGGTCTTCCTTTCCTGGGGCAGTCCTCATGTGAGCCAGTTTCTTTGTAGTGCTTGATGGTTTTTGCAACTGCACTTGGGGACACTTTCAAAGTTTGCCCAATTTTTCGGACTGACTGACCTTCATTTCTTAAAGTAATGATGGCCACTCATTTTTATTTATTTAGCTGCATTTTTCTTGCCATAATTCAAATTCTAACAGTCTATTCAGTAGGACTATCAGCTGTGTATCCACCTGACTTCTGCACAATACAACTGATGGTCCCAACCCCATTTATAAGGCAAGAAATCCCACTTATTAAACCTGACAGGGCACAACTGTGAAGTGAAAACCATTTCCGGTGACTACCTCTTGAAGCTCATCAAGAGAATGCCAAGAGTGTGCAAAGCAGTAATCAAATAGGTGGCTACTTTGAAGAACCTAGAATATAAGACATATTTTCAGTTGTTTCACACTTTTTAGTTAAGTATATAATTCCACATGTGTTAATTAATAGTTTTGATGCCTACAGTGTGAATGTACAATTTTCAAAGTCATGAAAATACAAAAAAATCTTTAAATGAGAAGGTGTGTCCAAACTTTTGGTCTGTACTGTATATATATATATATATATATATATATATATATATATATATATATACATACACTGTGTGCAGAATGATTAGGCAAGTTGTATTTTAGAGGATCATTTTTATTATTGATCAACAACTATGTTCTCAATCAACCCAAGAGACTCATAAATGTCCAAGCTTAATATTTTTGGAAGTTGGAGTAGGGTTTTTTTAGATTTGGTTATCTTAGGAGGATATCTGTTTGTGCAGGAAACTATTACTGTGCAGATTTATTAGGCAACTTAATAAAAACCAAATATAATCCCATCTCACTTGTTTATTTTCACCAGGTAAACAAATATCAGTGCACAAAATTTAGAAATAAACATTTCTGACATGCAAAAATAAAAAACAAAAAAAATAGTGATCAATATAGCCACCTTTCTTTATGATGACACTCAACAGCCTTCCATCCATAGATTCTGTCAGTTGCTTGACCTGTTTTCGATCAACATTGCGTGCAGCAGCCACCACAACCTCCCAGACACTGTTCCGAGAGGTGTACTGTTTTCCCTCCCTGTAGATCTTACATTTATGATGGACCACAGGTTCTCTATGGGGTTCAGATCAGGTGAACAAAGGGGCCAAGGTCATTTTTTTTCTTCTTTCAGACCTTTACTGGCCAGCCACGCTGTGGAGTATTTGGATGCATGTGATGGAGCATTGTCCTGCATGAAAATCATGTTTTTCTTGAACGATACCGACTTCTTCCTGTACCACTGTTTGAAGAAGTTGTCTTCCAGAAACTGGTAGTAGGTCTGGGAGTTGAGCTTCACTCCATCCTCAACCCGAAAAGGTCCCACAAGTTCATCTTTGATGATACCAGCCCATACCAGTACCCCACCTCCACCTTGCTGGCGTCTGAGTCGGAGTGGAGCTCTCTGCCCTTTACTGATCCAGCCTCTGGCCCATCCATCTGACCCATCAAGAGTCACTCTCATTTCATCAGTCCATAAAACCTTTGAAAAATCAGTCTTAAGATATTTCTTAGCCCATTCTTGACGTTTTATCTTATGTTTCTTGTTCAAAGGTGGTCGTTTTTCAGCCTTCCTTACCTTGGCCATGTCCCTGAGTATCGCACACCTTGTGCTTTTTGGTGCTCCAGTAACGTTGCAGCTCTGAAATATGGTAAAACTGGTAGCAAATGGCATCTTGGCAGCTTCACAATTGATTTTCCTCAATTCATGGGCAGTTATTTTGCGCCTTTTTTGGCCAACACGCTTCTTGCGACCCTGTTGGCTATTTGCCATGAAACGCTTGATTGTTCGGTGATCACGCTTTAAAAGTTTGGAAATTTAAAGACTGCTGCATCCCCCTGCCAGACAGCTCACAATTTTGCACTTTTCAGAGCCCGTCAAATCTCTCTTCTGACCCATTTTGTCAAAGGAAAGGAAGTTGCCTAATAATTAAGCACACCTTATATAGGGTGTTGATGTCATTAGTCAACACCCCTCCTCATAACAGAGATGCACATCACCAGATTTACTTAATTGGTAGTTGGCTCTCAAGCCTATGCAGCTTGGAGTAGGACAACATGTATAAAAAGTATCATGTGATCAAAATACTAATTTGCCTAATAATTCTGCACACAGTGTATATATGTGTGTGTGTGTATAGAGGCAAAGACATGTTCTTGTCATGAGCATCTATGCCTCTTTTAATGAATCCCATTATTTTGTCTTGGCAGCTGCTGCCTGAAGTTGGTCAATAAAGTGGAGTCTGCCATCCACCCATACTCCTAAGTCTATTTCAGTGACAGTTTTACCCAGTGTTTTACAATTTAGTACATAACTATATATTTTATTTCCTCTGCCCAAGTGCATGATCGTAAATCTATCTACATTAAACTTCTATTGCCATTTCTCAGCATAAGCATCCATATAAATCCCTGTGTAATATTAAATTATCGTCGTCTGTGTTGATTACCTTGCAGTGTTTAGTGTCATCTGTCATCGGAAAATATTGAGGTTCTACTTTGTATTTGTATGCCTTCTGCAAGATCATTAATAAATATGTTATTAAGAAGAGGGCCCAATACAGTGGTACCCACTGTGAAGTGTGACCCAATTTGAGTGTGTTCCATTAATAACCACCCTTTGTTTCCTATCATTGAGGCAGTTGGTAAGCCACTTACAGACATATTTTCACCTAGTCAAATTCCTCTCTTTTTATTTACTAAGTTTCACTACTCTTGAAAGAGCTAGCATGGTTACTAGATACAGTTGAACTAAATCAAGTTGCTGACTTGATTTAGTGATTTATTAATTTTTTAACAAACAGTTTAGCTGCAGAACCTAACAGAAGCTTGAATGTCAAGCTCTTGTGGTAATTTCACTCATGTCATCCCCCCTTTTATCTATGTGTGATAAAAGATCTGTGACAGACTGCATGCCAGTTGTGGACTTCTATATTACGCTACTACACTGTACAGACATGCACTGAATATGCTCAACAAACACATACACACTATACTATATACAGTTTATTTTTTATTTATTTTTTTTATTTTTCTCACTTATATAGCACTATTACTTCCACAGCACTTTGCAGACAATATTGGCACTGTCCCCATTGGTGCTCACAATCTAAATTCCCTATCAATATGTCTTTGGAGTGTGGGAGGAAACTGGAGAACCTAGAGGAAACCCTCACAAATACGGGGAGAACATACAAACTCCTTGCAGATGTTGTCCTTGGTGGGATTTGAACCCAGGACCCCAGCGCTGCAAGGCTGCAGTGCTAACCACTGAGCGACTGTGCTGCCTATAGTTGTGAGATTTATTTACATTTGTTTTCATAGGACCAAATTATTCTGCAGCACTTTACATTGTGTCTCTGAATCTAAATGTCCTATCAGTATGTCTTTGAAGTGTGGAGAAAACCCACATAAATGCAAAGAGAACATACAAACTCCTTGCAGATGTTGTCCTTGGTGGAATTTGAACCCAGGAAATCAGCGCTGCAAGGTAACAGTCCTAATGACTTAGCCAATGTTCTGTCTTTAATTTAAAGAAGCACCCATATCAAAGTTTTTATCTTCCTTATATATTGCAGTCACCATATTATATAGCACTGTGCACTTACAATTGCTCATTTTGCCTATCTACCCAGCTAATTCTTATATTTTCTCTGCTCTATGTATAAACATCTTTTCTTATTTTTTCCCTGTATTTATCATTCCCCTGTTCAACTCCTGACCCAGCTCTCTGCTTCTCCCCCATGCCAGGGACCTTTGCAGTGACTTATGACTCATAGAGGGAAATTAGGCTTACTGTTTCTACATAGAGGTTTGAAGGATTCAGCTAGTCAGTTTTTAATCACATGCTGTCATTGATCTAATGGAAACTGCACCCAGCAGCTTTAGGTCAGCTGGATGGATGAGATCCGGATTCTCCTGTATGGCTGAGTCGGCTATTTCAATGGAGAGGGAACTGCCCATGCTTGGCCATTACTAAGAGAAATAGATGGACAACATAGAAGCCAGTAGTGCTAACGCTAAGGGTGCCATACCCTCCGTCACATACAATAGGCCTGACAGGCACATCTCTTTTACTTTCATTTAGTTTGGAAATGTTTGTATTTCAGAGTTATTAGTTTTATGTTAAGTAAATGTTTTTTTTCTTCACCTGATTATGTGTAGTCTCTTTTATTACATCCCTATGAAGGTCACTGATCACTTTCAGAGCACTGAAATTGCAAACATTAGATATTATAGGTATTTTTCTAGCCTGCGCCTGACAGTCACATATTGTCTGTGACGGAGGGTTTTAAACATTATTGGTACATATCATTTTAATGGGGCATCATTTTTAATAAGTTTAAATTACAAAAGTGTTTCTTTCTTTGATGTCTGCAGCATTAACTATATGTCATATGATGGCACGACCCCTTTAATTTTTCTGTTTGTCTCTGTTCACTTTTCTTAATATCCAATATAATCTTTACAGTGTTTCCACAGTGGTTGCTTACAAAACAAATTCTTTTGAACCATATGGTATTCATCATTTAAATAGTTGAAAGAACTATTTCACATTTTTAAAGTAATTTGGGTCAAAAGGAAATGATTTAAAGTTTACAAAGGCTTATCTAATAATTGTTGTTTAATTTATCTGAGAATAAAATATAAAAGATGCTCTTCAGAGATATGAGAAACTATAAATTGTAATTAAATGTAAAAAAATAACAGATTTTTTTAAAAATATATTTGTTCTATCATCATATTGATATTCTCTTAGGGAATTTAACACAAGTATATACACTGCTCAAAAAAATAAAAGGAACACTTAAACAACAGAATATAACTCCAAGTAAATCAAACTTCTGTGAAATCAAACTGTCCACTTAGGAAGCAACACTGATTGACAATCAATTTCACATGCTTTTGTGCAAATGGAATAGACAATAGATGGAAATTATTGGCAATTATCAAGACACCCTCAATAAAGGAGTGGTTCTGTAGGTGGGGACCACAGACCACATCTCAGTACCAATGCTTTCTGGCTGATGTTTTGGTCACTTTTGAATGTTGGTTGTGCTTTCACATTCGTGATAGCATGAGACGGACTCTACAACCCACAAAAATTGCTCAGGTAGGGCAGCTCATCCAGGATGGCACATCAATGTGATCTGTGGCAAGAAGGTTTGCTGTGTCTGTCAGCGTAGTGTCCAGAGGCTGGAGGCGCTACCAGGAGACAGGCCAGTACACAAGGAGACATGGAGGGGGCCGTAGGAGGGCAACAATCCAGCAGCAGGACCGCTGCCTCTGCCTTTGTGCAAAGAGGAACAGGAGGAGCATTGCCAGAGCCCTGAAAAATGACCTCCAGCAGGCCACAAATGTGCATGTGTCTGCATAAACGGTTAGAAACCGACTCCATGAGGGTGGTATGAGGGCCCGATGTCCACAGATGGGGGTTGTACTCACAGCCCAACACCGTGCAGGATGCTTAGCATTTGCCACAGAACACCAGGATTGGCAAAGTCGCCACTGGCGCCCTGTGCTCTTCACAGATGAAAGCAGGTTCACACTGAGCACATGGCCAGGCATTGTAGGGAGGTCATACAGGCACGTCGATGCCATACACAATACTGAGCCTCATTTTGACTTGTTTTAAGGACATTACATCAAAGTAGGATCAGCCTGTAGTGTGTTTTTCCACTTTAATTTTGGGGGTGACTCCAAATCCAAGTCTCCATTGGTTAATAAATTTGATTTCCATTGATGATTTTTGTGTGATATTGTTGTCAGCACATTAAACTTTGTATAGAACAAAGTATTCAATGAGAATATTTCATTCATTCAGATATAGGATGTGTTATTTGACTGTTCCCTTTATTTTTTTGAGCAGTGTATTTCTATACAATAAAATTACCATATTTTTCGGACTATAAGACGCACTTTTTTCCTCCAAAATTTGGAGGAGGAGGGTGCGTCTTATAGTCCGAACATATGTACTGTGACTGTGGGTGGTGCGTGGGTTGAGGGGGAGTGGTAGCGGCGGAGGAGCGAAGCACAGGAGGCAGCAGCCGCCTGCTGCAGCCTACACTGTGCCCGCTGCTAAAGAAAATGAATATTCCCTGCTGCTCAGCTGGATAACCAGAGGTTACTTAATTTTCAAGGTGCAGCTGCTCACTACCACAATTATATCACGGAAAAGGTGGCCGCATAGGGTCCAGGGGACTGCAGGTCGCCCGACAAGATCCGAGGCTACCGGCTTGGGACACTGATTGTGAGGCGCAGGGGACTGACCCACTAGTTTAGGGGCTGGTCCCCTTTGTGGACTGATCCCTCCATGTCCGTGTAGATTGGGGCGCACGGGTGGCTTCCTCACTCACCGTGCCCCTGGGATCCCTTCTGTCTCTGGAGCCTTCCCTCTGCTCCCGTCCTCTTCTCTCAGTCTTTCCTCCTGGGCCTCTCAGACTAGGCCCTGCTCCTTTCTCCACTCCTCCTGAGCATAGCTCCTCCAGAGCTCCTGCTCCCAACTCTTTCTCCTCTGTACTCTCTCTACAGACTGATCTGATTCAAGATGGTTCCCTTCTTTCTTATACTCCTTCTGAAAGTGCTCCCCTGATCTACTTTTTCCACCCACACCCACTACATGGTTCCCCCTCTCTTGGTTCCCCGCCTTCCAGCCAGGGAAAGGGCTCAGCATTGTACACATGCATCTTGCCCCTCCATCTGGTTTGCAGTGTTGTAGTGTTGGATGCAGGTGGGTGGATCCCGGGCAGTACTCCCTCCTTACCTGAGAGTGGGGTACCACACCTCTGGGTGGGATGTAGTACCTCTGTAGTGACTGAACCCGCAGGGGCGCCACACTTGTAGCGGGGATCCAGCAGGGTGACCACCCAGTAATCAGCACTTGTAACAATCCGAGCAACTCGGCAGTCATTGCGCAGGCACAGCAGCAGGTATTGCCTTGTGTGCTAGGCAGCCCAGAGGCAATGACATGCTGTCCTCGGTGGAAGGTGTATCAACTGGGTCATCTGTATCCTCTGTATCCCACCTGCTACGTTCCAATGATGCCGTGAGCTGCTTTGAGTGCCACCCTACTGTGAACACGGTTGTTCCTCATCCTCCTCCCACTACTCCTCTACCTCATCCTACAAAACTGTCACCTGGCTGCACATTTGTGTACCTGGCCTCCGTTGGTATAGCAACACATTCTCCAGTACATGTGTGGATGCCTGGCCTGATAATGGTGTGAATGTTTCCTGTTCCTCCTACTCTTCCTCCTGCATCACCACTACACTGTGTTCCAAATTATTATGCAAATAATATTTTCTCAGATTTTCCCAAATTACCTATATGAATTGCAGTCATTGTAATTTTCCAGTCAAATAACTATTAGAGTACAATTGAAAGGTTTTTGTACAAACTGCCTATGATAACAGTATATTTAAAAAAAAATAAAACCCTCAAACTGCGCTCAAAATGCATGTTCCAAATTATTATGCGCAGCACAGTTTTCAACCTTTTCATTTGAATAAAGAACAAAAAAATTGTCATTTTTGAAATTATAAGCATTAGCAGGTTATTACAAACTGAAATCAAACAGTTTTCAACTCAAAACTTTATTCTAGGTGATGTTACATTTGCACATAGGACCCTTGTTCGAAAGGAGCTTCTGAATTCTCTCGTCCATTGACTTTGTTAGGTTTTGGATGGTTTATGCTTCATTTGTTTTGCCTGAGGACAGAATACCCTCCCAGATCTGTTGCTTAGATGTGAACTGCCTCCCGCCATCATAGACACTCCTTTTGATGATGCTCCAGAGGTTCTCAATGCGGTTGAGGTCAGGGGAACATGGGGGCCACACCATAAGTTTGTCCCCTTTTATGCCCATAGCAGCCAGAGATGCAGATGTGTTGTGTGCAGCATGAGACAATCTCTCTCCCAATGATTCCAGCCCAAAACATTACTCCACCTCCTCCTTGTTGGCGCCATAGCCGTGTTTGCATGGGGTGTCCATCAACCAACCATCCTACACTCCATCCATCTGGACCATCGAGCGTTGCACGGCACTCATCGGTGAAAAAAACAGTTTTGAAGTCAGTCTTCATGTATTGTTTGTCCCACTGGAGTCGTTTCTGCTTGTGTGTAGTGGATAGAGGAGGTCGACAGGATGGCTTACGCACAGCTGCAAACCTCTGAAGGACCCTGCATCTTGTTGTTCGGGGGACGTTGGAGGCACCAGCAGCTTCAAAAACTTGTCTGCTGCTATGACAAGGCTTTTTTGCCGCTGCTCTTTTAACCTGACGTAATTGCCTGTATGAAAGAGTCCTCAATTTTCCCTTATCAGCACGCACATGTGTGTACTGTGAATCAGCTACATACTTCTTGATTGTACGATGATCACGATGAAGTGTCTTGGCAATGTTGATTGTAGTCATGCCTTGACCTAAACACTCCACAATTTGTTGCTTCTCAGCAGCCAACACATCCTTTTTTTCCCCCATTTTGGCAGAAAATGTAGGCTGCTTAATAATGTGGGACAGCCTTCTTAAGTAGTCTTGCCTTTCATTGGACACACCTGCCAAACTAATTAGCACAGGTGTCTGCAATTGCTTACAGTGATATAAAGAGCCCTGACACACATCACCATCAATGAGTTTAACTGACAAACAAAAAATTCTTACCTTATCACTCGTAAACACTTTTTGCATAATAATTTGGAACACAGTGTACATCCATCATCTCATGAAGCTTTTTTTCCCGGAGGCATACAAGTGGGATAGCAACACTGATTATGTAGTCATCAATGCTGGCCATGTTTGTGGATAACATGTAAAAGCTCAACACGGCAAACACTTTCGGCATAGAGGCCAACTTGTTGGTCTTTAAGTGGTGTTCCGCAGAGCGACTCCCCCATGCGTGTTGCAGCTGAAACTCCAGTATCACCTGTTGCTGTGTGCACAGTCTCTCCAGCATATGCAAGGTGGAGTTCCACCTTGCTGGTCAGTTTCATATAAAGCAGAAGTGAAGCTAAAGCAGGCAAGCAGCAGTAGGGTGACAATGCTGAAAGCCCACACAGATTACATACACTTTCAGCAGCAGCTCTGATATTTCTGTGTAATCAAGGAAGCTCTGTACCACCAAATTCAGCACATGCACCAGGCAAGGGATGTGCGTCAAACCGGCTAGGCTCAGAGCTGCTATGAGATTTCACCCGTTATTGCACACCACCAGTCCGGGCTTGAGGTTTATCAGCAACAACCACACATCTGTCTGTTGTTTCATCCCCATCCACAGCTCCTGCTCGATATGGGATTTTTCCCACAATCAGATGTGTTTCAGAACAGCCTGCTGTAGTTTACCCCTAGTTGTGCTGAAGTTGGTGGTGTAGGTGTTATGCTGTCCAGCCGAGTGAGGAGGTGTTGGAAGAAGCAAAGTAGGAGGAGGAGGCAACATAGAGACAGAAACATCCAAAGTATAAATAAAAATAAATAAAAAACATAGAAATCTTCTGAGTTGGTAGGACATGCACCAAAATGTTTTCTGCATAAAGAGCAGAGTTAAAGAGATCTAATGTCCCTACTTGTGCTTACTGGTCCATGTATCAGTGGTCATGCGGCCTTTCACACAGATGATGTTGCGCAGTGCACACCTGATTTTGTGAGCAACATGGAAGAGTAGTGGCGGCTGGGATAAACGTAATGTGGTTCCCATGATCCCAACATATTGTTAGCTATTTAGAAATCACTTATACGGCCACACGTAGAATATGGGATTCAGTGTTTGAGGGATATACAGCTGAACGCTTCAATGGAATGGTGTGGAGATGCTTGGTGACACTGCTGGAGGTGGTGCTGTCACATACTCTCTTTGCAGGGAGATAGGTGGCCCTGTTGCTCTGGAGGGGGAGGAAGGAGCTGAGACTGCAGCAGAAGATGGAGGAGGCTCAGATCTTTCCTGTTTTTTCAGATGTGTCCTCCACTGCTCGTGCTTAGAATTCAGATGCTTTGTCATGCAGCTGGTGCTCAAGTTAGGAACATTTATACCTCACTTCAGTCTCTGACGGCACAGCGTGAAAACCACCCTTGTATTGCCAAGGAGCTTCTTTGAGCTGGCTTTCGTGTGCTTAGTTCATTGGTGCAGTGGCCATTAACAGCTGACATACTGGCTAGGTGCTTTTGCACCCTGCTCCCTCTTTTGCTGGGCTACTGGGGCAGTCATGATCACCACCTCTTCCTCTGAACTGCTCATGTCACTCAGATGGCCTTGATTCCATGTGGGGTCTAGTACCCCTTCATTCCTCATCATTCGTCCGCTAATCCACTTCTGTCATCACTATTCCTCCACTTCTCCCCTCTGCAAGTCCCTTCATTGTCTCCAAATTTCAAAATTTATTCACTTCAAGCTACTAATACTGACCTACAAAACCATCCATAATCTGTCTCCCCCATGTATCTCATAATTAATAGTGTTGAGCGAACATGCTCGACACTGCTCGGTACTCGCCCGAGCATCACGCTGCTCGGGATGTTCGGTGAGCACCAAGCATTTCCGGGTTACTCGGGCGGGAGCTCGGGTCTCCGCCCTGCATGTTTGGCGCTCTTTACAGAGCCAATGAACATGCAGGGATTGCCAGCCAGTCACTGTAATGCTGCAGCCATGTTGTTTGTGGGCATTACAGTGATTGGCTGGCCGCACAGCGTCACCTCGAGTATTTAAAACCAGGCGCCGCCATCTTGGACACAGTCGCTCCGGATCAGACAGTGTAGGGACAGCGCTGCTGATTTAGTGAGAGATATATCCTGCAAAATAGTTAGTGTAGGGTCTGTAAAGGCTGCCAGATCAAACAAACAGTCCTTCTCAGGACTAATATCCATCCCAGGTATATCAGGCAGGCAGGCAGGCTGTATAGGAGATGCAGTGGTTATACCAGCAAACGCTGCATTACAGTCCTGTGTGCTGCTCCTGTTGCTGAAATTGCTGGACTTAGCTCCAGGTCCCGGGGGCCAGGAAAAATCCTTTTTTTTTAATCTAAATCCTCTTTTTTTTTTCCTCCTTCACAATGTACAAATACCCATCTTATTAACGTTTTGGTGCCTCCCCTCCCCAAAAAAAAAGTGTGCCTCTGATTTTTCAGACACAAATATATCTGTTGAAAATAGTCTGGTGTAGGCCAGAGAAATAGAAGTGTGGTTTTGCAGTTCTATGGGCCATTTGTATCTAAAAAAAACTGTTTGAGTGTGTAGCTCACTGTTCAGCCGCAAATATATATATATTTTAAAAAGCCTGGTATACACCAGTAAATTATTACTGTGGTTTTGATGTTCCACGGTAAAACATCTCTATTATCCTGTTTTTGGCATTTTTTGCTGTATAAAAATAATAATAGTGTCTCCCTGATTTTTCAGACAAAAATATATCTGTTGAAAATAGTCTGGTGTAGGCCAGAGAGACAGAAGTGTGCTTTTGCTGTTCCACGGTAAAAAATCTCTATTATCCTGCTTTTTGCACTTTTTGCTGTAAAAAAAAAAAAATAGTGTCTCCCTGATTTTTCAGACACAAATATATCTGTTGAAAATAGTCTGGTGTAGGCCAGAGAGACAGAAGTGTGCTTTTGCTGTTCCACGGTAAAAAATCTCTATTATCCTGCTTTTTGCATTTTTTGCTGTAAAAAAAAAAAAAATAGTGTCTCCCTGATTTTTCAGACACAAATATATCTGTTGAAAATAGTCTGGTGTAGGCCCGAGAAATACAAGTGTGGTTTTGCAGTTCCACGGTACAAACCTCTGTATTATCCACTTTTGGGCCATTTGTATCTAAAAGAAACAGTTTGAGTGTGTCGCTCACTGTTCAGCCGCAAATATATATATATTTTAAAAAGCCTGGTATACACCAGTAAATTATTACTGTGGTTTTGATGTTCCACGGTAAAACATCTCTATTATCCTGTTTTTGGCATTTTTTGCTGTATAAAAATAATAATAGTGTCTCCCTGATTTTTCAGACAAAAATATATCTGTTGAAAATAGTCTGGTGTAGGCCAGAGAGACAGAAGTGTGCTTTTGCTGTTCCACGGTAAAAAATCTCTATTATCCTGCTTTTTGCATTTTTTGCTGTAAAAAAAAAAAAAAAATAGTGTCTCCCTGATTTTTCAGACACAAATATATCTGTTGAAAATAGTCTGGTGTAGGCCCGAGAAATACAAGTGTGGTTTTGCAGTTCCACGGTACAAACCTCTGTATTATCCACTTTTGGGCCATTTGTATCTAAAAAAAACAGTTTGAGTGTGTTGCTCACTGTTCAGCCGCAAATATATATATTTTAAAAAGCCTGGTATACACCAGTAAATTATAACTGTGGTATTGCTGTTCCACGGTAAAAAATCTCTATTATTCAGGTTCTGGTAGTTTTTTCCATAAAGAAAAACAGTAGTGTCTCCTGACTGTTGTGACACAAAAATATATCTGTTGAAAATAGTCTTGTGTAGGCCCAACATCCCAGTGTGGTTTCGCAGTTCCACGGGCAAATCGCTGTACTATACAGTTTTGGGCCTTTGGCATCTTAAAAAAAAGCAGTTTGAGTGTGTCGCTCTCTGTTCAGCCGCAAATATCTCTATTTAAAAAAGTGTGGTATACCCCAGTAAACAATAACTGTGGTTTTCCTCTTCCAAGGTTCTAATCTACTCTTTATTACCCTTTTTCCATTGATAGTGCAAGTGTAAGCTATTTTACTTCATTTACAATGGGCAAGGCGCGTGGCAAAGGACGTGGAAGTGGATGTTCTGGTGATGGTTCGTGCAGAGGACGGGGCCGTGGCCAAGGTGAAAATGTGCCACAACCAACAGCCACATCTTCTCGCTCCCACTTCTTGACCGAATTACTAGGGAAGCACAGAACAACACCAGTATTGAGAACTGATCAGTGTGAAAAGGTTATTAATTGGATAGCAGACAATACTTCCAGTTACCTAGGCACCACCACCTCCAGTCTGTCTTCCACACGGTCAACTCTTAGTAGCCGTGAGTCTCGACCGCATACTTCTCCTCACCCTGATGCTCCTTCCTCCCACCATGCCGAGTGTCGTCAGACAGCAAGTGATCCCACACTTGGACACTCTGAAGAGCTGTTCACTGGTCCATTTCCATATTTGAGCCCCTCGCCTGATACGCTTGAAGTGGTGGAAGAGGAGATCCCATTTTGCGATGCACAAATAATTGAACAGCCACGGCCACAGGAAGTCGACGTTGGCAATCTGTCTCAAGAGGTGGACGATGACGAGACACAATTGCCAGGAAGTGAGGAGGAGGATCGTGGTGCGCAATTGGAAGAGGAGGAGGTGGTGGATGATCTAGTAACTGACCCAACGTGGAAGGAGGACATGCAGAGTGAGGCCAGCAGCACACAGGGGGAGGGAGGCAGAGTACCCCAACAGGCAGGAAGAAGCAGTGTGGTGGCCGAAGACAGAAGGCAGGCAACTGTTCCCCATAACACCAACACGAGGGACGTTGCCAGTACAAGCGGTAGGTCTTCCAGAGTCTGGAATTTTTTTAAAGACTCTGCTGATAACCCCAAAAAGGCCATATGTTCCACCTGCCATGCCAGCACCAGCAGGGGTGACAAAACTACCAGCCTGACCACCACCAGCATGATCAGGCACATGGCAGCAAAGCACCCGACTTTGTGGGGCGAAACCCAGGGTCCACGACCAGTGTCAGTGGGTGTCACCACTGCTTCTTCCACTGTTGTGCGTGCAATAGAACCCCCTGTTGTGTGTGCAAGGCAATCCCCTGTCCATACTGCATGTAAAGATGCCCCCTCCTCTCAGTCTTCACTTGTTATGGCAGTTTCTCAAGAAACAGCATCAACGTCCACGTCCACGTCCCACTGCAGCGTTCAGTTGTCCATATCCCAGACCTTTGAACGAAAGCAGAAATTCGCAGCTAACGCCCCACAGGCCACAGTTCTAAATTCGCACATTTCACGACTGCTTGCATTGGAAATGCTGCCTTTTAGGCTGGTGGAGACGGAATCCTTCCGCAATCTTATGGCGGTGGCCGTCCCTCGGTACTCGGTCCCCAGCCAACACTATTTTGCCCGGTGTGCCATCCCCGCACTACACAAGCACGTGTCCCAAAGCATCTGCCATGCCCTCAACAACACAGTTACTGGGAGAGTCCACCTGACAACGGACACGTGAACAAGTGCTTGTGGCCAGGGACGGTACATCTCTCTGACGGCACACTGGGTAAACATAGTGGAAGCCGGGACCCAGTCGGACCTTGGGACGGAACACATCCTCCCCACACCGAGGATTGCGGGCCCTATGTCAGTCAGAGTTGCCCCCACAGTGTACAGCTCCTGCGCATCCTCCTCCTCCTCATGTTCAGCCTCCATCTCAGATATCACCACATCAGTTACAAGCTGGAAGCATTGCAGTACTGCCTCCGCCAAGCGGCAACAGGCTGTGCTGAAACTCATAAGCTTAGGTGATAAACCTCACACTGCTTGTGAGTTGTGGACAGCTGTGAAAGAGCAGGCAGATCTGTGGCTGAGACCGCTGAACCTACATCCCGGCATGGTCGTGCGTGACAATGGCCGTAACCTGGTGGCGGCTCTGAGGCGAGGTGAGATCACACACGTACCATGCCTGGCTCATGTGCTTAACCTCGTGGTTCAGCGGTTTCTTAAATCGTACCCCGATTTGCCAGATCTGCTCGTGAAAGTACGCCGCCTGTCAGCTCATTTTCGCAAGTCGGCTACAGCTGCCGCCGCCCTTGCTTTGTTGCAGCAGCATTTGCAGCTTCTGGCACACCGACTGGTGTGTGATGTCCCCACACGTTGGAACTCTACCCTCCACATGTTGCAAAGGATTTGTGAGAAGAGAGCAGTTGTGGAGTACCAGCTGCAATAAGGCCATCGATATTCAGGTCAGACTCCACACATAAGACCTCAGGAGTGGACCTGGATGTGTGACATATGTACCATCCTGACAAACTTTGAGGAGGCCACCAAGATGGTGAGTGGCGATGACGTCATCATTAGTGTCAGCATCCCACTTGTCTGTCTTTTGCAATGCTCTCTGCAGAAAATTAAAGAGGAGGCATTGCAGCCAGAGTATGATGAGATGGATCAAGAAGCCGTAGCGGGCGATTACACACAGCCCAGCCTCATCTCATCCCAACGTGCATTGGGGGACAATGAGGGAGAGGAGGAGGAGGAGGAGGAGGAAGAACAGGAGCTGCTATCATGCGTTGTAGACGGTAGTACCTGTACAAGTGTCATACGGTCGGTTCAGCGTGGGTGGCCTGAGGACAGGGGGGAGGAGGAGGAGGAGGAGGAGAGCATGGTCAGTCGTCATCTTGGTGAGGACACGTAAATGTTGCCCGTTACCAGTCTGGCACGCATGGCTGACTTTATGTTACCCTGCCTTAACCATGACCCTCGCGTTACCAGATGCTATAAATCGAAAAAAAGGTTTAGTTAACGCCCTCTGACCTCCATGTCATTTCCAAGTGGCATTGGAGTGGCTCGAAATTTTTGGTAGGCATTGCACTCACTGTATGCCCTATAACTGTGTAGCCGAACCGCTCCTTTTGTTACAGAAACATATCCTACAAGACATATCTGGTTGACTGGCCTGATATTGATGTGAATGGTCCCTGTTCCTCCTGCTCTTTCTCCTTTGCCACCACCTCATCCATCATTCATCACCTGAAGCTTTGTTTTAACGGGAGTCATAGAACTGGGATAGTAGCAGGAAAACATCCAGCAATCCTCGAAGGAGGTAGAATATGCGCCAAAACGCTGACCACCTCAGGCCTAGCTGCTACTGCATACATGCGCTTGCATTCCAAGGAACAGAAAGCTAAGGAGGTCGATGGCCTCATGATCATGAATAATTTACTCGTTGTGTAGGAGGCCGACCACTGCTGCTGTCTACCTTCTGAACTTTGTGTTGAAGCCTGATTGACCCAGGACCCACAATCCTCTATGTCTGGAGGATGTGTTGCATCCCAGTGTCCAACTGTGTCCCGGCTTCCGCAATATTAACCCAGTGTGAAGGCGTCAGTGAGATGGACCATTCCTGGCCACATTCACTTGTCCACGTGTTTGTGGTTAGGCTGTCCTTCCCACTAAATGCACTGGGGAGGGCACAGGTAATGTTTTGGTATGCGCGCTTGTGTATAAGGCGCACCGGGACATATAGGGGCGGCTGTGGACCGTTTATGGACACCCGGCCACCCCCACGCGGCTGGGGACTGTCTGTGGGCACCCGGCCGCGGGGCGGCTCGGGACTGAGTATGGACACCCGGCCGCCCCCTGGCGGCTGGGGACCAAGCGTGGACTCCCGGCCGCCGGGCGGCTGGGGACTGAGTATGAATACCAGGCTATTGACGCAGCCATGACGTGTTGGCCAGATTCCACCTCCACATGCCTAAAAGGCCCAATTTCAAGTGCAAGCAAGCTAGCAGTATGGTATTGCAGCCTGGGGGGTGGGTGGGTGACAGGCTGCATACTTGCGCTTGTACTGCAAGTTATGGGGGAGGTACAATTGAACACTGCCCTGGGACAAGGACTTGCACGGGGATAGTTGCAAGTCTGCATCTTCTGATGCGGCAAGGATCACTTCTGATGGGCACACTTTTAGGCAGTGACCTAGGTGTCAGAGATGCTTCCAGGGGTCTTCCTCATGCTGTTTCCATGTCTTTTTAGCACTGTATGCATGTGTCACACAGCACATGGCCAGATAAGGTTGTAAAATGTTAAAATGACATTTCCCGGTGAATGCCTTTGTCACGGTTGAAAGCAATACAAGCGTGCAAAAACGCATAAAAAATGCTACTTGTGAACATAGCCCAAGGTGTGGAGGAGTATTTTTGTTTTTGGTTATTTATTTTACCTTATACACAAGTCTTTACCCTGGAAAGGATGTTCCTTAACCCCTTTCTGACCTGGTCAGTAATAGTACGCACCAGGTCGGGAAGGCCGGTTCACGGGTGCACCGGCCGTGAGCCCGCACTAAAGCGAGCACATGTCAGCTGATTATTGGAATCGCAATCCACCCGCGGCTGTTAATATGTTAAATCTCTGACAGTGGCATTTAACTCGCGCTTTCGGGAGTCCTAAGCCCCGCCCATCAGTGACCCCGTCACGTGATCGCGGGCCACCAATGGGTGGGCATGACAACTCAGGGTCTGCAGCAGACGCCTGTGGTTGTCATGTCTCAATTGCTATGAGCGCCACCTAGTGGTCAGCGCTCATAGCAAGTGAGCATTTCTCCTGCATGCAAGCGATCTGCTCATCGCTTGTATGCAGTAGAAGCAAACTGACAACTGCTGCTTCTAGTCTCCTCTGGAGACTATAGAAGCAAGCAGAAAGTGTAAAAAAAAGTTTTAAAAAAAATAAAAAAAATAAAAAATATATAAAAGTTTAAGTCAGCCCCCTTTTGCCCCATTCAAAATAAAATATATATATATAAAAAAAAAAACACATACACATATTTGGTATCGCCGCGTTCAGAATCGCCCGATCTATCAATATAAAAGAAGAATTAATACAATCAGTAAACGGCGTAAAGAGAAAAAAATTTAAACGCCAGAATTAAGTTTTTTTGGTCGCTACAACTTTGCAATAAAATGCAATAACGGGCGATCAAAACATCGGATCTACCCCAAGATGGTATCAATAAAAATGTCAGCCCGGCATGCAAAAAATAAGCCCTCACCTGGCCCCAGATCCCGAAAAATGGAGAAGCTAAGGGTCTCGGAAAATGGCGTCATTTTATTTTGTTTTTTTAGCAAGCTTTGGATTTTTTTTTCACCACTTAAATAAAACGAACCTATACATGTTTGGTGTCTTTGAACTCGTAACGACCTGGAAAATAATGATGGCAGGTCAGTTTTAGCAATCTGTGAACGTGTTAAAAAAAGGACCCAAAAAACAACTGTGGAGTTGCATTTTTTTTGCAGTTTCACTGCACTTGGAATTTTTTTCCCATTTTCCAGCACACGATATGGTAAAACCAGTGATGGTGTTTAAAATTACAACTCGTCCCGCAAAAAATAAGCCCTCACATGGCCATAGTGAACGAATATTAAAAAAGTTCTGGCTCTGGGAAGAAGGGGAGCAAAAAAGGAAAACACAAAAACAGAAAGACCCATGGTCGTTAAGGGGTTAACATATTTCACAGGAAAGCACTTTCACTTTCGTTTTTGAACGTTTTATTGTGAGCCTGTAAAAGTGGCTTAATACCTCTGACCACGTTGTTGACAGCAGTGACCTAGGGGTCAGAAATGCTTCCAGGGGCGATCCTCATTGTGTCCCCATGTCATTTGAGCACTGTCACTATTGTTTTGGGCACTTTTTAGGCTGTCTACAGACAGCCGCCGCAAAATTGTTCGGGTCTCCCATAGACTAACATTGGGCTCGTTGCTCGGGTCGAGCACCCGAGTATCACTGTGAGCTTGGCCCGAGCTTCGAGCACCCGAGCATTTTAGTGCTCGCTCAACACTAATAATTAATCTTCCTCCTCTTCTTCCTATTCCATCACCTGATCCATCATCGGCTGAAGCATTTTTTCAAGGAAGCATAGAAGCTGGGAGAGTAATGCTTTGATGGCATCATCAGTGCTGGCCATGTTTGTGGAGTACTGGAATCAGCACAACACGACACATACATCCCGCATGGAAGCCCCCTCGTTGGTGTTCAAGTGGTGATCCGCAGAGTGACTCACCCGTGAGTGCTGCAGCTGAAACGTCACTATCGTGTGCTGCTGCTCGCAAAGTCTCTCCAGCATATGCAAGATGGAGTTCCACTTTCTGGGTACGTCACATATGAGGCGGGGAACAGGAAGGCAGAAGTGATACTGTAACGCAGACAGGCAAGCAGCAGGGTGAAAACACCAAAAGTGCACACAGATGGCCAGCACTTTCTGATCGGATGAGGAGACAGTTGAGGATGTGTAGGAGAGGGAGGAGGCAACATGGACAGAGAAAAAGCTAGGGGCTGGCTGTGGTGCCCAGTAGCAGCCAAGTTAATGGCTAGGGGCCGGCCTCGGTGCTTTTTCACCCTGCTCCCTCGTTCGCTGTGCAGCTAGGGCAGCAAGCAGCATGACCACCACCTCTTCCTCCGAACTGTCCACGTCACTTGTATGGCATGTGGGGTCTAGGACCACATCATCTGCCGACACATCATCACACCTCTCCAGTCTGTCGGTAACTCTACTGCCCTACTAATCCACTTCTGTGCTCGCTACTTCTCCGCTTCTCCCCTCTGCAGATCCCTACATTGTCTCCCAATTTCACAACGTATCCACTTCAAGCTGCTAACAGTGACCCTACAAAGCCATCCATAATCTGTCTCCCCCATTTATCTCTGAACTAATCTCCCAATATCTCCAACTACATAATCTCTAATCCTTCCAAGACCTTCTTCTCTCCTCCACAATCTCTTGCATTCCTCATCCAATCGCCTGAAAGACTTCTCTGGAGTATCTCCCATTCTGTAGAATTCTGTGGCCCAACACATCAGATTATACTTTACATTCAGAATTTGTAAGCGAAACTTGAAAACTCATTTGTTCAGAACAGTTTACAGCCAGCAATGACCCCACTGCCACCTCACCAACACCAGAGCTGCTGCAACCCCCAGACCTACTGTATCCTTCCCACTTATCCTGTAGAATGTCAGGCTGCAAGGTAAAGGTCCTCTCCCTCCTGCACCTGTATCTCACTATTAGTTTGTTCATTGTAATTTCTCTTTGTGTTTTGTATGTATGTAACCTCTCCTCATGTACAGCACCATGGAATGAATGGTGCTCTCAAAAAATAATAAGAATCCTCCACATGATGTTCCACCCAGTCCTCACCCCTGGGGCCTCCTTGCCGGATTACACACAGCAGAAATCTACAGCAGTTGGCACCTGTGTTTCATCATCATCAGAGATGTGCTGCAATTGTCCATTGACCATTTGCACTACCCCTTCCACATACTCATCCTCAAACAGAACAAGTGGTTGGGCATCAGTGCACTTAATCTCTTCAATTTGTGGGGTAGGGCCAGGTGGATGGCCCACAGAACCACAGACAGCAGAGTCAGCAAAAAGTAGAAGTGACTGCTGGATGACTTGGGGCTCAGACTGCTTGCCTGATTTGCAAGGGGGTAAGGTGGAAGACAGATGCCCATGGGCCTCAGGTGCAAACTCTGTGCTTTCAGCAGGAGTCTGGGTGCAACATTAAGCGAAGGAACTGAAGGCACTCTCAGCCTACCAATCTAAAACCACTTCTACTTGTTCTAGCCTCATCATTCATCTAGCGTTACTCGGGCCTACAAAATTAGATAGAACGTCCTGTCGCCTGCGTGCACCAGAGGAAGGTATTTAATTTGGGCGCATAACAGGCACAGATAGACTACGGCCTCTCTTACCCTACAGCAGCAACACCACCACCAGCAGCAATACGGCAATACGGCCCCTATTTGATGCTCTCCTCATTGTTTTCACTCATAAAAGTGTAGAGTATTACAAGGCCTGTATACAGAGAGAGAGGAACCAGCAGAAAATTACACCGCCGGTTTTCAGAGTACCCCCAAAAAAATCAATAAAAAAACACAAAAACAGTGTTGGCTACTCTCTCCTCCTCCTACACCTCTACTTGGACCTCCGCCTCCTGGTTCAAGATTATAATTTTTTCTTTATTTTATTCTGTTATGTTATGTCTAGTGTTGAGCGAGCATGCTCGACACTGCTCGTTACTCGCCCGAGCATCTCACTACTTGGGATGTTCGGCGAGCACCGAGCATTTCCGGGTTACTCGGGCGGGAGCTCGGGTCTCCGCCCTGCACGTTTGGCGCTCTTTACAGAGCCAATGAACATGCAGGGATTGCCAGCCAGTCACTGTAATGCCGCAGCCTTGTTGGTTGTGGGCATTACAGTGATTGGCTGGCCGCACAGCGTCACCTCGAGTATTTAAAACCGGGCGCTGCCATCTTGGACACAGTCGCTCCGGATCAGACAGTGTAGGGTCAGTGCTGCAGAGCTAGGGAGAGATTTATACTGCGAAATAGTTAGTATAGGGTCTCTAAAGCCTGCCAAATCAAACAAACAGTCCTTCTCAGGACTAATATCCATCCCAGATATCAGGCAGGCAGGCAGGTTGTATAGGAGATGCAGTGGTTATACCAGCAAACACTGCATTACAGTCCTGTGTGCTTCTGCTGGTCAAATTTCTAGACTTAGCCCCAGGTCTCAGGGGCCAGGAAAAAAAATTTTTTTCATCTAAATCCTGTTTTGCTTTTTTTTTCCTCAGTCAGACTGTACAAATACCTGTCTTATTAACCTTTTGGTATCCCCCCCCCCCAAAAAAAAAAATTGAGTGTGTCGCTGACTGTTCAGACACCAATATATCTATTTTAACAAGTCTGGTATGCACCAGGAAATAATAACTGTGGTTTTGCAGTTCCATGGTTCAAATGTCTGTATTATCCACTTTTTGTGTTTTTGCAAAAAAATAAACATTTTCAGTGTCTCGCTGACTGTTCAGACACCAATATATCTGTTTAAAAGAGTCTGGTGTAGGCCAGAGAACTAGAACTGTGGTTTTCCTCTTTCACGGTTCAAATCTGGGTGTTATCAACCTGCTTACCTTTTTTCCATAAAAAAAAACAGTTTGAGTGTGTCGCTGACTGTTCAGACACCAAAATATCTATTTTAACAAGTCTGGTATACACCAGGAAATTATAACTGTGGTTTTGCAGTTCCATGGTTCAAATCTCTGTATTATGCACTTTTTTGTCTTTTTTGCATAAAAAAAACATTTTCAGTGTCTCACTCACTGTTCAGACACCAATATATCTGTTTAAAAGAGTCTGGTGTAGGCCAGAGACCTAGAACTGTGGTTTTCCTCTTCCACGGTTCAAATCTCTTTTTTATTACCCTTTTGCCATTGATAGTGCGAGTGTAAGCTATTTTACTTCATTTACAATGGGCAAGGCACATGGCAAGGGAAGTGGAACTGGACGTTCTGGTGATGGTGCGTGCAGAGGATGGGACCGTGGCCAAGGTGAAAATGTGCCACAACCAACAGCCACATCTTCTCGCTATCAGTTCTTGACCGAATTACTAGGGAAGCACACAACAGCACCACTATTGCGAACTGATCAGTGTGAACAGGTTATTAATTGGATAGCAGATAATACTTCCAGTCACCTGGGCACCACCACCTCAGGTCTGTCTTCCACACGGTCAAGTGTTGGTAGCCGTGAGTCTCGACCACATACTCCTCCTCACCCTGATGCTCATTCCTCCCACCATGCCGAGTGTCGTCAGACAGCAACTGATCTCACAGATGGACACTCTGAAGAGCTGTTCACTGGTCCATTTCCATATTTGTGCTCCTCGCCTGCTCTGCTTGAAGTAGTGGAAGAGGAGATCCCATGTAGCGATGGCCAAATATTTGAACAGCCACGGCCACAGGTAGGCGACGCTGGCAATTTGTCACAAGAAGTGGACTATGACGAGACACAATTGCCACAAAGCGAGGAGGAGGATCGTGGTGCGGAAGTGGAAGAGGAGGAGGTGGTGGATAATCTAGTAACTGACCCAACGTGGCAGGAGGACACGCAGAGCTAAGCCAGCAGCACACAGGGGGAGGGAGGCAGAGTACCCCAAAAGGCAGGAAGAAGCAGTGTGGTGGCCGCAGATAGAAGGCAGGCAACCATTCCCCGTAACACCAACATGAGGGACGTTGCAAGTACAACCGGTAGGTCTTCCAGAGTCTGGAATTTTTTTATATACTCTACTGATAACCCCAAAAAGGCCATTTGTACCACCTGCCAGGTCAGCAATAGCAGGGGTGACAAAACTACCAGCCTGACTACCACCAGCTTGATCAGGCACATGGCAGCAAAGCACCCGACTTTGTGGGGCGAACCCCAGGGTCCACGACCAGTGTCAGCGGGTGTCACCACTGCTTCTTCCGCTGTTGTGCGTGTAAGAGAACCCCTTGTTGTGCGTACAAGGCTATCCCCTGTCCATACTGCATGCAAAGATGCCCCCTCCTCTCAGTCTTCACTTGTTATGACAGTTTCTCAAGAAACAGCATCAACATCCACGTCCCACTGCAGCGTTCAATTGTCCATATCCCAGAGCTTAAAACTAAAGCGCAAATTCGCATCCAATGCCCCACAGGCAACAGTCCTAAATTCGCACATTTCACGACTGCTTGCGTTGGAAATGCTGCCTTTTAGGCAGGTGGAGACGGAATCCTTCCGCAATCTTATGGCGGTGGCCGTCCTTCGGTACTCGGTCCCCAGCCGACACTATTTTGCCCGGTGTGCCATCCCCACACTACACAAGCACGTGTCCCAAAACATCTGCCATGCACTCAACAACGCAGTTACTGGGAGAGTCCACCTGACAATGGACACGTGGACAAGTGCTTGTGGCCAGGGACGGTACATGTCCCTGACGGCACACTGGGTAAACATAGTGGAAGCCGGGACCCAGTCGGACCTTGGGACGGAACACATCCTCCCCACACAGAGGATTGTGGGCCCTATGTTAGTCAGAGTTGCCCCCACAGTGTACAGCTGCTGCGTATCATCCTCCTCCTGCTCCACATGTTCAGCCTCCATCTCAGATATCACCACATCAGTTACTAGCTGGAAGCACTGCAGTACTGACTCAGTCAAGCAGCAACAGGCTGTGCTGAAACTCATAAGAATAGGTGGTAAACCTCACACTGCTTGTGAGTTGTGGACAGCTGTGAAAGAGCAGTCAGTTCTGTGGCTGAGACCGCTGAACCTACATCCAGGCATCGTCGTGTGTGACAATGGCCGTAACCTGGTGGCAGCTCTGAGGCGAGGCGAGATCACACACGTACCATGCCTGGCTCATGTGCTTAACCTCGTGGTTCAGCGGTTTCTTAAATCGTACCGTGAGTTACCAGATCTGCTCGTCAAAGTACGCCGCTTGTCAGCTCATTTTCGGAAGTCGGCTACAGCTTCCGCCGCCCTTGCTGTGTTGCAGCAGCATTTGCAGCTTCCGACACACCGACTGGTGTGTGATGGAACTCTACCCTTCACATGTTGCAAAGGATTTGTGAGCAGAAGAGAGCAGTTGTGGAGTACCAGCTGCAACAAGGCCGTCGATTTTCAGATCAGACTCCACACATAAGACGTCAAGAGTGGACCTGGATGTCTGACATATCTACCATCCTGACAAACTTTGAGGAGTTTGTGGCGATGACGCCATCATTAGCGTCAGCATCCCACTTGTCTGTCTTTTGCAATGCTCTCTGCAGAGAATTAAAGAGGAGGCATTGCAGCCAGAGTATGATGAGATGGATCAAGAAGCCATAGCAGGTGATTACACACAGCCCAGCCTCATCTCATCCCAACGTGCATTGGGGGACAATGAGGGAGAGGAGGAGCAGGAGGAGGAAGAACAGGAGCTGGTATCATGCGCTGTAGATGGTAGTACCTGTACAGCTGTCATACCGTTGATTCAGCGTGGGTGGCCTGAGGACAGAGGGAGGAGGAGGAGTAGGAGAGCATGGTCAGTCGTCATCTTGGTGAGGACACGGAAGTCTTGCCCGTTATCAGTCTGGCACGCATGGGTGACTTAATGTTATTCTGCCTTAACCGTGACCCTCGCGTTGTCAAAATGTTGGGTGACAGTCATTACTGGTTTGTGACACTTTTAGACCCCCGCTACAAGGAGAACTTTCACTCTCTTATTCCAGAGGTGGAGAGGTCTACAAAAATGGGGCAGTATGAGAGGGCCCTTGCTGCAGAACTGTTAAAAAAATTCCCATCTGAACACGCTAGCGGCAGAGGTCACAGTTCATCGACCAACCAAGGCGTACAGGAGAGAGAGACGCAACTCCAATCCAGCAGAGGCAGGGGAACACTGTCAACGTTCTGGGACAGTTTTCTGAGACCCGCCCAGCTTACAGGCCCTGAGGTGCGGGGTACTCTCACAAGGAGTGGAAAGTTTCAAAAGATGGTGAGGGAGTACCTTGCCGTTCGTACCAGCGTCCTCTGTGATTCCTCTGTGCCTTTTAATTATTGGCTATCCAAGCTGGACACTTGGAATGAACTCGCTCTGTATGCCTTGGAGGTCCTGGCCTGCCCTGCCACTAGCGTGTTATCGGAGCATGTTTTTAGTGCCGCTTGGGGAATTATAACTGATAAGCGCACCCGCCTGTCAACAGACAATGCTGACAAGCTGACCCTTATCAAAATGAACAAGGGCTGGATTGGGCCAGACTTCTCATCACCACCAAATGACAGCAGAGTAACAGAAAGTCAAATCCACTGTGCTGTTTCGGGAGGTGTATTCTCATGCACCGCTTCACACCCACACATGGGTATATGCTTCCTCATTTCGGCTGTTTTTTGCTCTTCTCCATATCCTCAACCTCCACCACCACTATACCACCAGGGTGACCCTGGTCCGTGTTGCCAGCATTGCAAGTTCCTCCGTCCTAATTTTTGGCAGCTTTTGCTTGGAAGGCAAAGGGAGACCCACTCCCCAATAATGGAAATAATGTTTTTAATATGCTGTACTGCATGGCTCTTGTAAGAGGCATTAAAATCGTCTTGTTAAGCTACTGTGACCTCCACGTCTCTTCCACGGGGCATTGTTATTGTCTTTTTATTCCACTGCGACCTCCACCACTCTTCCAAGGGGCATTAAACCATCTTGTTAAGCTACTGCGACCTCCACCACTCTTCCAAGGGGCATTGATATTGTCTTTTTTTTCCACTGTGACCTCCACCACTCTTCCAAGGGGCATTAAAACTGTCTTGTTAAGCTACTGTGACCTCCATGTCTCTTCCAAGGGGCATTGATATTGTCTTTTTATTCCACTGCGACCTCCACCACTCTTCCAAGGGGCATTAAAACCGTCTTGTTAAGCTACTGCGACCTCCACCACTCTTCCAAGGGGCATTGATATTGTCTTTTTATTCCACTG
The DNA here is from genome assembly GCF_046119375.1 of Phyllobates terribilis. Taxonomy (NCBI): domain Eukaryota; kingdom Metazoa; phylum Chordata; class Amphibia; order Anura; family Dendrobatidae; genus Phyllobates; species Phyllobates terribilis. The sequence continues at coordinate 364,896,355 of NW_027362762.1, read as the reverse complement.
CGACCTCCACCACTCTTCCAAGGGGCATTAAAACCGTCTTGTTAAGCTACTGCGACCTCCACCACTCTTCCAAGGGGCATTGATATTGTCTTTTAATTCCACTGTGACCTCCACGTCTCTTCCAAGGGGCATATAAACCGTCTTGTTAAGCTACTGTGACCTCCAAGTCTCTTCCAAGGGGCATTAAAACTGTCTTGTAAAGCTTCTGTGACATCCATGTCTCTTCCAAGGGGCATTGATATTGTCTTTTTATTCCACTTTGACCTCCACCACTCTTCCAAGGGGCATTAAAACCGTCTTGTTAAGCTACTGCGACCTCCACCACTCTTCCAAGGGGCATTGATATTGTCTTTTTAGTCCATTGTGACATCCACGTCTCTTCCAAGGGGCATTAAAACTGTCTTGTTAAGCTACTGTGACCTCCAGCACTCTTCCAAGGGGCATTGATATTGTCTTTTTATTCCACTGTGACCTCCACGTCTTTTCCAAGGGGCATTTAAACCATCTTGTTAAGCTATTGTCACCTCCACGTCTCTTCCAAGGGGCATTAAAACCGTCTTGTTAAGCTACTGTGACCTCCACGTCTCTTCCAAGGGGCATTAAAACCGTCTTATTAAACCACTCTGAACTCCACAGCTCTTCCAAGGGGCAGTGAAATGTTGTTTTTAATTAACTGTAACCTCCACGACTCTTCCAACGGGCAGTGCATTTCCTCCTAATTTTAGGCAGCTTTTGCTTTTCAATGCATAGGCGAACACTAAGGGAGACCCACTCCTCAATAATGGGTAGAAGTAGAAGCTTTTTAGTACACTGTAATCCATGTCTGTTTCAAGGGGCATTGCAGTTCCTCATAATTTTTGGAAAGCCTTCCATTCACTGCTTAGGCCATCAGTGTACAGGAGACCCAGTTGCTATAAATGGAAAAAACAGTTTAGTTAATGCCCTCTGACATCCATGTCACTTCCAAGGGGCATTGGAGAGCCTCGAAATTTTTGGTAGGCATTGCACTCACTGTATGACCTATAACTGTGTAGCTGAACTGCTCCTTTTTGTACAGAAACATATCCTACAAGACATGTGTGCTTGACTGGCCTGATATTGATGTGAATGGTCCCTGTTCCTCCTGCTTTTTCTCATTTGCCACCACCTCATCCATCATTCATCACCTGAAGCTTTGTTTTAACGGGAGTCATAGAACTGGGATAGTAGCAGGAAAACATCCAGCAATCCTCGGAGGAGGTAGGATATGCGCCAAAACGCTCACCACCTCAGGCCTAGCCGCTACTACATACATGCGCTTGCATTCTAAGGAACGGAAAGCTAAGGAGATGGATGGCCTCATTATCATGAATAATTTACTCGTTGTGTAGGAGGCCGACCACTGCTGCTGTCTACCTTCTAAACTTTGTGTTGAAGCCTGATTGACCCAGGACCCGCATTCCTCTATGTCTGAAGGACGTGTTGCATCCCAGTGTCCAACTGTGTCCCGGCTTCCACAATATTAACCCAGTGTGAAGGCGTCAGTGAGATGGACCATTCCTGGCCACATTCACTTGTCCACGTGTTTGTGGTTAGGCTGTCCTTCAAATAGGGGCAGCTGGGGACCGTTTATGGACACCCGGCCACCCCCAGGCAGCTGGGGACCGTTTATGGACACCCGGCCTCCCCCTGGCGGCTGGGGACCAAGTGTGGACACCCGGCCGCAACCTCTCAACTCCACTGATGGAGAAGCCAGGGCCCACCGGAGGAGTCTGGTTGTCTTGTGGGCTTGGCCAATGCTGCCCTAAAGCAGGCCAGGCTAAGAAAAGTGTGGGGAAGGTTACCGGGACAAATAGGGGGGCTAAGGACCGAGTATGGACACCCGGCCACCATGCGGCTGGGGACTGGGTATGGATACCAGTCCGCCTATGCAACCATGACATGGTGGCCGGCATCTGCCTCAAAGGCCCAATTTCAAGTGCAAGCAATCTAGCAGTATGGTATTGCAGACTGGAGGTGGGTGGGTGGCAGGCTGCACACTTGCGCTTGCATTCCAAGAAAACAAAGCAGATGCTAACTTCTATCATCATCATCATGCTCCTCACCTTGGCACTCTCAACTCCCCTGATGGAGAATCCAGGGCCCACCGGATGAGTCTGGTTGTCTGATGGGCTCGGCTAATGCTGCCCTAAAGCAGGCCAGGCTAAGAAAAGTGTGGGGAAGGTTACAGGGACAAATAGGGGCGGCTGGGGACCGAGTATGGACACCCGGCCATGGGGCGGCTGGGGGCCGAGTATGGACACCTGGCCGCCCCCCTGGCGGCTGGAGACCGAGTGTGGACACCCGGCCGCGGGGCGGCTGGGGGAAGAGTATGGACACCCGGCTGCCCCCTGGCGGCTGGGGACCAAGCGTGTACACCCGGCCGCCGGGCGGCTAGGGACTGAGTATGGATAGCAGGCCTCCAACGCAGCCATGACGTGGTGGCCAGATTCCACCTCCACATGCCTAAAAGGCCCAATTTCAAGTGCAAGCAAGCTAGCAGTATGGTATTGCAGCCTTGGGGTGGGTGGGTGTCAGGCTGCACTCTTACGCTTGCATTCCAAGAAAACAAAGCAGATGCTAACTTCTATCATCATCATGCTCCTCACCTTGGCACTCTAAACTCCCCTGATGGAGAAGCCAGGGCCCACTGGAGGTGTTTGGTATTCTGGTGGGCTCATCCAATGCTGCCCTAAAGCAGGCCAGGCTACGAAAAGTGTGGGGAACGTTACAGGGACAAGTAGGGGTGGCTGGGGACCGAGTATGGACACCCGGCCGCCGGGCGGCTGGGGACTGAGTATGGATACCAGGCCGCCAACACAGCCATGACGTGGTGGCCAGATTCCGCCTCCACATGCCTAAAAAGCCCAATTTCAAGTGCAAGCTAGCAAGCAGTATGGTATTTCAGCCTGGGGGTGGGTGGGTGGCAGGCTGCATACTTGCGCTTGCATTGCAATTAATGGGGGAATGGGGGAGGTACAATTGAACACTGCCCTGGGACAAGGACTTGCATGGGGATAGTTGCAAGTCTGCATCTTCTGATGCGGCAAGGATCACTTCTGATAGGCACACTTTTAGGTAGTGATCTGGGTGTCAGAGATGCTTCCAGGGGTCTTCCCCATGCTGTTCCCATGTATTTTCAGCACTGTATGCATGTGTCACACAGCACATGGCCAGATAAGGTTGTAAAATGTTAAAATTACATTTCCCGGTGAATGCATTTGTCACTGTTGAAAGCAATACAAAAGTGCAAAAAAGCATAAAAAATGCTACTTGTGAACATAGCCCAAGGTGTGGAGGAGTATTTTTGCTTTTGGTTATTTATTTTACCTTATACACAAGTCTTTATCCTGGAAAGGATGTTCCTTAACATATTTCACAGGAAAGCACTTTCAGTTTCGTTTTTGAACGTTTTATTGTGAGCCCGTAAAAGTGGCTTCATACCTCTGACTTTGTTGTTGACAGCAGTGACCTGGGGGTCATAAATGCTTCCTGGGGCGATCGCATGCTGTCCCCTTGTCATTTGAGCACTGTCACTATCGTTTTGGGCACTTTTTAGGCTTTCTACAGACTGCCGGGGGTGCCGCCGCAAAAATGCTCGGGTCTCCCATAGACTAACATTGGGCTCGTTGCTCGGGTCAAGCACCCAAGTATCACGGTGTGCTCAGCCCGAGCTTCGAGCACCGGAGCATTTTAGTGCTCGCTCAAAACTAGTTAAGTCATTTCCTTATCCACATTTGTTTGCAGGGTAATTATCCTGCTCTTACCCCCATTTAGCTTCCTTTTGCAGCCCCTAGCCTTTACTATGACCATTTTACAGCCATATTAAAGCACCAAAGTTCGGGTCACCATTGACTTCTATTGGCAAGGCCGGCTCCAAGTTTTTGTGGGCCATGGGTGGAAGAGTCTCAGTGGGCCCCTTTAACACATGCCATGATTCATGATGGACAGATATGGCAGATAAATATAAGTAAAGTACAATCCCAAAGATTTCACTTCTTCCATTACATGAGTGGTATCTGTTGTAAATTCTAGAACAGCTCAGAAATTGGTGAATCTTCGCAGCGCACAGTGCATGCCCTGGGGGTCTTCATAAGTTTTCATTTTAGACCGGACCATATAGTACAGAATAATGGAACCCATATATTGCTCCATACATATTAATGAGCCCCATATAATGCTCCATACAGAATAATAGGACTTATATAATGCTTAGTGTTGAGCGAACATGCTCGACACTGCTCGGTACTCGCCCGAGCATCACGCTACTCGGGATGTTCGGCGAGCACCGAGCATTTCCGGGTTACTCGGGCGGGAGCTCGGGTCTCCGCCCTGCATGTTTGGCGCTCTTTACAGAGCCAATGAACATGCAGGGATTGCCAGCCAGTCACTGTAATGCTGCAGCCATGTTGGTTGTGGGCATTACAGTGATTGGCTTGCCGCACAGCATCACCTCGAGTATTTAAAATGGGGCGCCGCCATCTTGGACACAGTCGCTCCGGATTAGACAGTGTAGGGACAGCGCTGCTGATTTAGGGAGAGATATAAACTGCGAAATAGTTAGTGTAGGGTCTGTAAAGGCTGCCAGAACAAACAAACAGTCCTTTTCAGGACTAATATCCATTCCAGATACCAGGCAGGCAGGCTGTATAGGAGACATAGTGGTTATACCAGCAAACGCTGCATTACAGTCCTGTGTGCTCCTGTTGCTGAAATTGCTGGACTTAGCACCAGGTGTCGGGGGCCAGGAAAAATCCTTTTTTTCCATTTAAATCCTCCTTTTTTTTTCCTCCTTCACACTGTACAAATACCCGTCTTATTAATCTTTTGGTGGGTTCCCCCCCCCCCAAAAAAAAGCGTGTCTCTGATTGTTCAGACACAAATATAACTGTTGAAAATAGTCTGGTGTAGGCTAGAGAAACAGAAGAGTTGTTTGGTACTTCCACGGTTCAAACCTCTGTATTATCCAATTTGGGCCATTTGTATCTAAAAAAAAAAACAGTTTGAGTGTGTCGCTCACTGTTCAGCCGCAAATATCTCTATTTAAAGAAGTGTGGTTTACCCCAGTAAACAATAACTGTGGTTTTGCCATCCCACGGTAAAAAATCTCTATTATTCAGCTTTTGGTAGTTTTTTCCGTAAAGAAAAACAGTAGTGTCTCCTGACTGTTGTGACACAAAAATATATCTGTTGAAAATAGTCTTGTGTAGGCCCGACATCCCAGTGTGGTTTTGCAGTTCCACGGGTCAAATCACTGTACTATCCAGTTTTGGGCCTTTGGTATCTAAAAAAAAAGCAGTTTGAGTGTGTCGCTCACTGTTCAGCCGCAAATATCTCTATTTAAAAAAGTGTGGTATACCCCAGTAAACAATAACTGTGGTTTTGCCATCCCACGGTAAAAAATCTCTATTATTCAGGTTTTGGTAGTTTTTTCTGTAAAGAAAAACAGTAGTGTCTCCTGACTGTTGTGACACAAAAATATATCTGTTGAAAATAGTCTTGTGTAGGCCCAACATCCCAGTGTGGTTTCGCAGTTCCACGGGTCAAATCGCTGTGCTATCCAGTTTTGGGCCTTTGGTATCTAAAAAAAAAGCAGTTTGAGTGTGTCGTTCACTGTTCAGCCGCAAATATCTCTATTTAAAAAAGCGTGGTATTCCCCAGTAAACAATAACTGTAGTTTTGCCATCCCACGGTAAAAAATCTCTATTATTCAGCTTTTGGTAGTTTTTTCCATAAAGAAAAACAGTAGTGACTCCTGACTGTTGTGACACAAAAATATATCTGTTGAAAATAGTCTTGTGTAGGCCCGACATCCCAGTGTGGTTTCGCTGTTCCACGGGTCAAATCGCTGTACTATCCAGTTTTGGGCCTTTGGTATCTAAAAAAAAAGCAGTTTGAGTGTGTCGCTCACTGTTCAGCCGCAAATATCTCTATTTAAAAAAGTGTGGTATACCCCAGTAAACAATAACTGTGGTTTTGCCATCCCACGGTAAAAAATCTCTATTATTCAGCTTTTGGTAGTTTTTTCCATAAAGAAAAACAGTAGTGTCTCCTGACTGTTGTGACACAAAAATATATCTGTTGAAAATATTCTTGTGTAGGCCCGACATCCCAGTGTGGTTTCGCAGTTCCACGGGTCAAATCGATGTACTATCCAGTTTTGGGCCTTTGGTATCTAAAAAAAAAGCAGTTTGAGTGTGTCGTTCACTGTTCAGCCGCAAATATCTCTATTTAAAAAAGCGTGATATACCCCAGTAAACAATAACTGTAGTTTTGCCATCCCACGGTAAAAAATCTCTATTATTCAGCTTTTGGTAGTTTTTTCCATAAAGAAAAACAGTAGTGACTCCTGACTGTTGTGACACAAAAATATATCTGTTGAAAATAGTCTTGTGTAGGCCCGACATCCCAGTGTGGTTTCGCTGTTCCATGGGTCAAATCGCTGTACTATCCAGTTTTGGGCCTTTGGTATCTAAAAAAAAAGCAGTTTGAGTGTGTCGCTCACTGTTCAGCCGCAAATATCTCTATTTAAAAAAGTGTGGTATACCCCAGTAAACAATGACTGTGGTTTTGCCATCCCACGGTAAAAAATCTCTATTATTCAGGTTTTGGTAGTTTATTCCGTAAAGAAAAACAGTAGTGACTCCTGACTGTTGTGACACAAAAATATATCTGTTGAAAATAGTCTTGTGTAGGCCCGACATCCCAGTGTGGTTTCGCTGTTCCACGGGTCAAATCGCTGTACTATCCAGTTTTGGGCCTTTGGTATCTAAAAAAAAAGCAGTTTGAGTGTGTCGCTCACTGTTCAGCCGCAAATATCTCTATTTAAAAAAGTGTGGTATACCCCAGTAAACAATGACTGTGGTTTTGCCATCCCACGGTAAAAAATCTCTATTATTCAGGTTTTGGTAGTTTATTCCGTAAAGAAAAACAGTAGTGACTCCTGACTGTTGTGACACAAAAATATATCTGTTGAAAATAGTCTTGTGTAGGCCCGACATCCCAGTGTGGTTTCGCTGTTCCACGGGTCAAATCGCTGTACTATCCAGTTTTGGGCCTTTGGTATCTAAAAAAAAAGCAGTTTGAGTGTGTCGCTCACTGTTCAGCCGCAAATATCTCTATTTAAAAAAGTGTGGTATACCCCAGTAAACAATAACTGTGGTTTTGCCATCCCACGGTAAAAAATCTCTATTATTCAGCTTTTGGTAGTTTTTTCCGTAAAGAAAAACAGTAGTGTCTCCTGACTGTTGTGACACAAAAATATATCTGTTGAAAACAGTCTTGTGTAGGCCCGACATCCCAGTGTGGTTTTGCAGTTCCACGGGTCAAATCACTGTACTATCCAGTTTTGGGCCTTTGGTATCTAAAAAAAAAGCAGTTTGAGTGTGTCGCTCACTGTTCAGCCGCAAATATCTCTATTTAAAAAAGTGTGGTATACCCCAGTAAACAATAACTGTGGTTTTGCCATCCCACGGTAAAAAATCTCTATTATTTAGCTTTTGGTAGTTTTTTCCGTAAAGAAAAACAGTAGTGTCTCCTGACTGTTGTGACACAAAAATATATCTGTTGAAAATAGCCTTGTGTAGGCCCGACATCTCAGTGTGGTTTCGCAGTTCCATGGGTCAAATCGCTGTACTATCCAGTTTTGGGCCTTTGGTATCTAAAAAAAAAGCAGTTTGAGTGTGTCGTTCACTGTTCAGCCGCAAATATCTCTATTTAAAAGAGCGTGGTATACCCCAGTAAACAATAACTGTAGTTTTGCCATCCCACGGTAAAAAATCTCTATTATTCAGCTTTTGGTAGTTTTTTCCATAAAGAAAAACAGTAGTGACTCCTGACTGTTGTGACACAAAAATATATCTGTTGAAAATAGTCTTGTGTAGGTCAGACATCCCAGTGTGGTTTCGCTGTTCCACGGGTCAAATCGCTGTACTATCCAGTTTTGGGCCTTTGGTATCTAAAAAAAAAGCAGTTTGAGTGTGTCGCTCACTGTTCAGCCGCAAATATCTCTATTTAAAAAAGTGTGGTATACCCCAGTAAACAATAACTGTGGTTTTGCCATCCCACGGTAAAAAATCTCTATTATTCAGCTTTTGGTAGTTTTATCCGTAAAGAATAACAGTAGTGTCTCCTGACTGTTGTGACACAAAAATATATCTGTTGAAAATAGTCTTGTGTAGGCCCGACATCCCAGTGTGGTTTTGCAGTTCAACGGGTCAAATCGCTGTACTATCCAGTTTTGGGCCTTTGGTATCTTAAAAAAAAGCAGTTTGAGTGTGTCGCTCACTGTTCAGCCGCAAATATCTCTATTTAAAAAAGTGTGGTATACCCCAGTAAACAATAACTGTGGTTTTCCATCCCACGGTAAAAAATCTCTATTATTTAGCTTTTTGTAGTTTTTTCCGTAAAGAAAAACAGAAGTGTCTCCTGACTGTTGTGACACAAAAGTATATCTGTTGAAAATAGTCTTGTGTAGGCCCGACATCCCAGTGTGGTTTTGCAGTTCCACGGGTCAAATCGCTGTACTATCCAGTTTTGGGCCTTTAGTATCTAAAAAAAAAGCAGTTTGAGTGTGTCGCTCACTGTTCAGCCGCAAATATCTCTATTTAAAAAAGTGTGGTATACCCCAGTAAACAATAACGGGGGTTTTGCCATCCCACGGTAAAAAATCTCTATTATTCAGCTTTTGGTAGTTTTTTCCGTAAAGAAAAACAGTAGTGTCTCCTGACTGTTGTGACACAAAAATATATCTGTTGAAAATAGTCTTGTGTAGGCCCGACATCCCAGTGTGGTTTTGCAGTTCCACGGGTCAAATCGCTGTACTATCCAGTTTTGGGCCTTTGGTATCTAAAAAAAAATCAGTTTGAGTGTGTCGCTCACTGTTCAGCCGCAAATATCTCTATTTAAAAAAGTGTGGTGTACCCCAGTAAACAATAACTGTGGTTTTGCCATCCCACGGAAAAAAATCTCTATTATTTAGCTTTTGGTATTTTTTTCCGTAAAGAAAAACAGTAGTGTCTCCTGACTGTTGTGACACAAAAATAAATCTGTTGAAAATAGTCTTGTGTAGGCCCGACATCCCAGTATGGTTTCGCAGTTCCACGGGTCAAATCGCTGTACTATCCAGTTTTGGGCCTTTGGTATCTAAAAAAAAAGCAGTTTGAGTGTGCCGCTCACTGTTCAGCCGCAAATATCTCTATTTAAAAAGGTGTGGTATACCCCAGTAAACAATAACTGTGGTTTTGCCATCCCACGGTAAAAAAATCTCTATTATTCAGCTTTTGGTAGTTTTTTCCGTAAAGAAGAAGAGTAGTGTCTCCTGACTGTTGTGACACAAAAATAAATCTGTTGAAAATAGTCTTGTGTAGGCCCGACATCCCAGTGTGGTTTTGCAGTTCCACGGGTCAAATCGCTGTACTATCCAGTTTTGGGCCTTTGGTATCTAAAAAAAAAGCAGTTTGAGTGTGTTGCTCACTGTTCAGCCGCAAATATCTCTATTTAAAAAAGTGTGGTATACCCCAGTAAACAATAACTGTGGTTTTGCCATCCCACGGTAAAAAATCTCTATTATTCAGCTTTTGGTAGTTTTTTCCGTAAAGAAAAACAGTAGTGTCTCCTGACTGTTGTGACACAAAATTATATCTGTTGAAAATAGTCTTGTGTAGGCCCGACATCCCAGTGTGGTTTCGCAGTTCCACGGGTCAAATCGCTGTACTATCCAGTTTTGGGCCTTTGGTATCTAAAAAAAAGCAGTTTGAGTGTGTCGCTCACTGTTCAGCCGCAAATATCTCTATTTAAAAAAGTGTGGTATACCCCAGTAAAAAATAGCTGTGGTTTTGCCATCCACGGTAAAATATCTCTATTATTCAGCTTTTGGTATTTTTTTCCGTAAAGAAAAACAGTAGTGTCTCCTGACTGTTGTGACACAAAAATATATCTGTTGAAAATAGTCTTGTGTAGGCCCGACATCCCAGTGTGGTTTTGCAGTTCCACGGGTCAAATCGCTGTACTTTCCAGTTTTGGGCCTTTGGTTTCTAAAAAAAAAGCAGTTTGAGTGTGACGTTCACTGTTCAGCCGCAAATATCTCTATTTAAAAAAGCGTGGTATACCCCAGTAAACAATAACTGTAGTTTTGCCATCCCACGGTAAAAAATCTCTATTATTCAGCTTTTGGTAGTTTATTCCGTAAAGAAAAACAGTAGTGACTCCTGACTGTTGTGACACAAAAATATATCTGTTGAAAATAGTCTTGTGTAGGCCCGACATCCCAGTGTGGTTTCGCTGTTCCACGGGTCAAATCGCTGTACTATCCAGTTTTGGGCCTTTGGTATCTAAAAAAAAAGCAGTTTGAGTGTGTCGCTCACTGTTCAGCCGCAAATATCTCTATTTAAAAAAGTGTGGTATACCCCAGTAAACAATAACGGTGGTTTTGCCATCCCACGGTATAAAATCTCTATTATTCAGCTTTTGGTAGTTTTTTCTGTAAAGAAAAACAGTAGTGTCTCCTGACTGTTGTGACACAAAAATATATCTGTTGAAAATAGTCTTGTGTAGGCCCGACATCCCAGTGTGGTTTTGCAGTTCCACGGGTCAAATCGCTGTACTATCCAGTTTTGGGCCTTTGGTATCTAAAAAAAAAGCAGTTTGAGTGTGTCGCTCACTGTTCAGCCGCAAATATCTCTATTTAAAAAAGTGTGGTATACCCCAGTAAACAATAACTGTGGTTTTGCCATCCCACGGTAAAAAATCTCTATTATTTAGCTTTTGGTATTTTTTTCCGTAAAGAAAAACAGTAGTGTCTCCTGACTGTTGTGACACAAAAATATATCTGTTGAAAATAGTCTTGTGTAGGCCCGACATCATAGTATGGTTTCGCAGTTCCACGGGTCAAATCGCTGTACTATCCAGTTTTGGGCCTTTGGTATCTAAAAAAAAAGCAGTTTGAGTGTGTCGCTCACTGTTCAGCCGCAAATATCTCTATTTAAAAAGATGTGGTATACCCCAGTAAACAATAACTGTGGTTTTGCCATCCCACGGTAAAAAAATCTCTATTATTCAGCTTTTGGTAGTTTTTTCCGTAAAGAAAAACAGTAGTGTCTCCTGACTGTTGTGACACAAAAATAAATCTGTTGAAAATAGTCTTGTGTAGGCCCGACATCCCAGTGTGGTTTCACTGTTCCACGGGTCAAATCGCTGTACTATCCAGTTTTGGGCCTTTGGTATCTAAAAAAAAAGCAGTTTGAGTGTGTTGCTCACTGTTCAGCCGCAAATATCTCTATTTAAAAAAGTGTGGTATACCCCAGTAAACAATAACTGTGGTTTTGCCATCCCACGGTAAAAAATCTCTATTATTCAGCTTTTGGTACTTTTTTCCGTAGAGAAAAACTTTAGTGTCTCCTGACTGTTGTGACACAAAAATATATCTGGTGAAAATAGTCTTGTGTAGGCCCGACATCCCAGTGTGGTTTCGCAGTTCCACGGGTCAAATCGCTGTACTATCCAGTTTTGGGCCTTTGGTATCTAAAAAAAAAGCAGTTTGAGTGTGTCGCTCACTGTTCAGCCGCAGATATCTCTATTTAAAAAAGTGTGGTATACCCCAGTAAACAATAACTGTGGTTTTGCCATCCCACGGTAAAAAATCTCTATTATTCAGCTTTTGGTAGTTTTTTCCGTAAAGAAAAACAGTAGTGTCTCCTGACTGTTGTGACACAAAAATATATCTGTTGAAAATAGTCTTGTGTAGGCCCGACATCCCAGTGTGGTTTCGTAGTTCCACGGGTCAAATCGCTGTACTATCCAGTTTTGGGCCTTTGGTATCTAAAAAAAAAGCAGTTTGAGTGTGTCGCTCACTGTTCAGCCGCAAATATCTCTATTTAAAAAAGTGTGGTATACCCCAGTAAACAATAACTGTGGTTTTGCCATCCCACGGTAAAAAATCTCTATTATTCAGCTTTTGGTAGTTTTTTCTGTAAAGAAAAACAGTAGTGTCTCCTGACTGTTGTGACACAAAATATATCTGTTGAAAATAGTCTTGTGTAGGCCCGACATCCCAGTGTGGTTTTGCAGTTCCACGGGTCAAATCGCTGTACTATCCAGTTTTGGGCCTTTGGTATCTAAAAAAAAAGCAGTTTGAGTGTGTCGCTCACTGTTCAGCCGCAAATATCTCTATTTAAAAAAGTGTGGTATACCCCAGTAAACAATAACTGTGGTTTTGCCATCCCACGGTAAAAAATCTCTATTATTCAGCTTTTGGTAGTTTTTTCTGTAAAGAAAAACAGTAGTGTCTCCTGACTGTTGTGACACAAAAATATATCTGTTGAAAATAGTCTTGTGTAGGCCCGACATCCCAGTGTGGTTTCGCAGTACCACGGGTCAAATCGCTGTACTATCCAGTTTTGGGCCTTTGGTATCTAAAACAAAAGCAGTTTGAGTGTGTCGCTCACTGTTCAGCCGCAAATATCTCTATTTAAAAAGGTGTGGTATACCCCAGTAAACAATAACTGTGGTTTTGCCATCCCACGGTAAAAAAATCTCTATTATTCAGCTTTTGGTAGTTTTTTCCGTAAAGAAAAACAGTAGTGTCTCCTGACTGTTGTGACACAAAAAAAATCTGTTGAAAATAGTCTTGTGTAGGCCCGACATCCCAGTGTGGTTTTGCAGTTCCACGGGTCAAATCGCTGTACTATCCAGTTTTGGGCCTTTGGTATCTAAAAAAAAAGCAGTTTGAGTGTGTCGCTCACTGTTCAGCCGCAAATATCTCTATTTAAAGAAGTGTGGTTTACCCCAGTAAACAATAACTGTGGTTTTGCCATCCCACGGTAAAAAATCTCTATTATTCAGCTTTTAGTAGTTTTTTCCGTAAAGAAAAACAGTAGTGTCTCCTGACTGTTGTGACACAAAAATATATCTGTTGAAAATAGTCTTGTGTAGGCCCGACATCTCAGTGTGGTTTCGCAGTTTCATGGGTCAAATCGCTGTACTATCCAGTTTTGGGCCTTTGGTATCTAAAAAAAAAGCAGTTTGAGTGTGTCGTTCACTGTTCAGCCGCAAATATCTCTATTTAAAAGAGCGTGGTATACCCCAGTAAACAATAACTGTAGTTTTGCCATCCCACGGTAAAAAATCTCTATTATTCAGCTTTTGGTAGTTTTTTCCATAAAGAAAAACAGTAGTGACTCCTGACTGTTGTGACACAAAAATATATCTGTTGAAAATAGTCTTGTGTAGGCCAGACATCCCAGTGTGGTTTCGCTGTTCCACGGGTCAAATCGCTGTACTATCCAGTTTTGGGCCTTTGGTATCTAAAAAAAAAGCAGTTTGAGTGTGTCGCTCACTGTTCAGCCGCAAATATCTCTATTTAAAAAAGTGTGGTATACCCCAGTAAACAATAACTGTGGTTTTGCCATCCCACGGTAAAAAATCTCTATTATTCAGCTTTTGGTAGTTTTATCCGTAAAGAAAAACAGTAGTGTCTCCTGACTGTTGTGACACAAAAATATATCTGTTGAAAATAGTCTTGTGTAGGCCCGACATCCCAGTGTGGTTTTGCAGTTCAACGGGTCAAATCGCTGTACTATCCAGTTTTGGGCCTTTGGTATCTAAAAAAAAAGCAGTTTGAGTGTGTCGCTCACTGTTCAGCCGCAAATATCTCTATTTAAAAAAGTGTGGTATACCCCAGTAAACAATAACTGTGGTTTTGCCATCCCACGGTAAAAAATCTCTATTATTTAGCTTTTGGTAGTTTTTTCCGTAAAGAAAAACAGAAGTGTCTCCTGACTGTTGTGACACAAAAGTATATCTGTTGAAAATAGTCTTGTGTAGGCCCGACATCCCAGTGTGGTTTTGCAGTTCCACGGGTTAAATCGCTGTACTATCCAGTTTTGGGCCTTTAGTATCTAAAAAAAAAGCAGTTTGAGTGTGTCGCTCACTGTTCAGCCGCAAATATCTCTATTTAAAAAAGTGTGGTATACCCCAGTAAGCAATAACGGTGGTTTTGCCATCCCATGGTAAAAAATCTCTATTATTCAGCTTTTGGTAGTTTTTTCCGTAAAGAAAAACAGTAGTGTCTCCTGACTGTTGTGACACAAAAATATATCTGTTGAAAATAGTCTTGTGTAGGCCCGACATCCCAGTGTGGTTTTGCAGTTCCACGGGTCAAATCGCTGTACTATCCAGTTTTGGGCCTTTGGTATCTAAAAAAAAAGTAGTTTGAGTGTGTCGCTCACTGTTCAGCCGCAAATATCTCTATTTAAAAAAGTGTGGTATACCCCAGTAAACAATAACTGTGGTTTTGCCATCCCACGGTAAAAAATCTCTATTATTTAGCTTTTGGTATTTTTTTCCGTAAAGAAAAACAGTAGTGTCTCCTGACTGTTGTGACACAAAAATAAATCTGTTGAAAATAGTCTTGTGTAGGCCCGACATCCCAGTATGGTTTCGCAGTTCCACGGGTCAAATCGCTGTACTATCCAGTTTTGGGCCTTTGGTTTCTAAAAAAAAAGCAGTTTGAGTGTGACGTTCACTGTTCAGCCGCAAATATCTCTATTTAAAAAAGCGTGGAATACCCCAGTAAACAATAACTGTAGTTTTGCCATCCCATGGTAAAAAATCTCTATTATTCAGCTTTTGGTAGTTTATTCCGTAAAGAAAAACAGTAGTGACTCCTGACTGTTGTGACACAAAAATATATCTGTTGAAAATAGTCTTGTGTAGGCCCGACATCCCAGTGTGGTTTCGCTGTTCCACGGGTCAAATCGCTGTACTATCCAGTTTTGGGCCTTTGGTATCTAAAAAAAAATCAGTTTGAGTGTGTCGCTCACTGTTCAGCCGCAAATATCTCTATTTAAAAAAGTGTGGTATACTCCAGTAAACAATAACGGTGGTTTTGCCATCCCACGGTAAAAAATCTCTATTATTCAGCTTTTGGTAGTTTTTTCCGTAAAGAAAAACAGTAGTGTCTCCTGACTGCTGTGACACAAAAATATATCTGTTGAAAATAGTCTTGTGTAGGCCCGACATCCCAGTGTGGTTTTGCAGTTCCACGGGTCAAATCGCTGTACTATCCAGTTTTGGGCCTTTGGTATCTAAAAAAAAATCAGTTTGAGTGTGTCGCTCACTGTTCAGCCGCAAATATCTCTATTTAAAAAAGTGTGGTATACCCCAGTAAACAATAACTGTGGTTTTGCCATCCCACGGTAAAAAATCTCTATTATTTAGCTTTTGGTAGTTTTTTCCGTAAAGAAAAACAGTAGTGTCTCCTGACTGTTGTGACACAAAAATATATCTGTTGAAAATAGTCTTGTGTAGGTCCGACATCCCAGTATGGTTTCGCAGTTCCACGGGTCAAATCGCTGTACTATCCAGTTTTGGGCCTTTGGTATCTAAAAAAAAAGCAGTTTGAGTGTGTCGCTCACTGTTCAGCCGCAAATATCTCTATTTAAAAAGGTGTGGTATACCCCAGTAAACAATAACTGTGGTTTTGCCATCCCACGGTAAAAAAATCTCTATTATTCAGCTTTTGGTAGTTTTTTCCGTAGAGAAAAACAGTAGTGTCTCCTGACTGTTGTGACACAAAAATATATCTGGTGAAAATAGTCTTGTGTAGGCCCGACATCCCAGTGTGGTTTCGCAGTTCCACGGGTCAAATCGCTGTACTATCCAGTTTTGGGCCTTTGGTATCTAAAAAAAAAGCAGTTTGAGTGTGTCGCTCACTGTTCAGCCGCAAATATCTCTATTTAAAAAAGTGTGGTATACCCCAGTAAACAATAACTGTGGTTTTGCCATCCCACGGTAAAAAATCTCTATTATTCAGCTTTTGGTAGTTTTTTCTGTAAAGAAAAACAGTAGTTTCTCCTTACTGTTGTGACACAAAAATATATCTGTTGAAAATAGTCTTGTGTAGGCCCGACATCCCAGTGTGGTTTCGCAGTTCCACGGGTCAAATCGCTGTACTATCCAGTTTTGGGCCTTTGGTATCTAAAAAAAAAGCAGTTTGAGTGTGTCGCTCACTGTTCAGCCGCAAATATTTCTATTTAAAAAAGTGTGGTATACCCCAGTAAACAATAACTGTGGTTTTGCCATCCCACGGTAAAAAATCTCTATTATTCAGCTTTTGGTAGTTTTTTCCGTAAAGAAAAACAGTAGTGTCTCCTGACTGTTGTGACACAAAAATATATCTGTTGAAAATAGTCTTGTGTAGGCCCGACATCCCAGTGTGGTTTTGCAGTTCCACGGGTGAAATCGCTGTACTTTCCAGTTTTGGGCCTTTGGTATCTAAAAAAAAAGCAGTTTGAGTGTGTCGCTCACTGTTCAGCCGCAAATATCTCTATTTAAAAAAGTGTGGTATACCCCAGTAAACAATAACTGTGGTTTTGCCATCCCACGGTAAAAAATCTCTATTATTCAGCTTTTGGTAGTTTTTTCTGTAAAGAAAAACAGTAGTGTCTCCTGACTGTTGTGACACAAAAATATATCTGTTTAAAATAGTATTGTGTAGGCCCGACATCCCAGTGTGGTTTTGCAGTTCCACGGGTCAAATCGCTGTACTATTCAGTTTTGGGCCTTTGGTATCTAAAAAAAAAGCAGTTTGAGTGTGTCGCTCACTGTTCAGCCGCAAATATCTCTATTTAAAAAAGTGTGGTATACCCCAGTAAACAATAACTGTGGTTTTGCCATCCCACGGTAAAAAATCTCTATTATTCAGGTTTTGGTAGTTTATTCCGTAAAGAAAAACAGTAGTGACTCCTGACTGTTGTGACACAAAAATATATCTGTTGAAAATAGTCTTGTGTAGGCCCGACATCCCAGTGTGGTTTCGCTGTTCCACGGGTCAAATCGCTGTACTATCCAGTTTTGGGCCTTTGGTATCTAAAAAAAAATCAGTTTGAGTGTGTCGCTCACTGTTCAGCCGCAAATATCTCTATTTAAAAAAGTGTGGTATACCCCAGTAAACAATAACTGTGGTTTTGCCATCCCACGGAAAAAAATCTCTATTATTTAGCTTTTGGTATTTTTTTCCGTAAAGAAAAACAGTAGTGTCTCCTGACTGTTGTGACACAAAAATAAATCTGTTGAAAATAGTCTTGTGTAGGCCCGACATCCCAGTATGGTTTCGCAGTTCCACGGGTCAAATCGCTGTACTATCCAGTTTTGGGCCTTTGGTATCTAAAAAAAAAGCAGTTTGAGTGTGTCGCTCACTGTTCAGCCGCAAATATCTCTATTTAAAAAGGTGTGGTATACCCCAGTAAACAATAACTGTGGTTTTGCCATCCCACGGTAAAAAAATCTCTATTATTCAGCTTTTGGTAGTTTTTTCCGTAAAGAAAAAGAGTAGTGTCTCCTGACTGTTGTGACACAAAAATAAATCTGTTGAAAATAGTCTTGTGTAGGCCCGACATCCCAGTGTGGTTTCGCAGTTCCACGGGTCAAATCGCTGTACTATCCAGTTTTGGGCCTTTGGTATCTAAAAAAAAAGCAGTTTGAGTGTGTCGCTCACTGTTCAGCCGCAAATATCTCTATTTAAAAAAGTGTGGTATACCCCAGTAAACAATAACTGTGGTTTTGCCATCCCACGGTAAAAAATCTCTATTATTCAGCTTTTGGTAGTTTTTTCTGTAAAGAAAAACAGTAGTGTCTCCTGACTGTTGTGACACAAAAATATATCTGTTGAAAATAGTCTTGTGTAGGCCCGACATCCCAGTGTGGTTTTGCAGTTCCACGGGTCAAATCGCTGTACTATCCAGTTTTGGGCCTTTGGTTTCTAAAAAAAAAGCAGTTTGAGTGTGACGTTCACTGTTCAGCCGCAAATATCTCTATTTAAAAAAGCGTGGAATACCCCAGTAAACAATAACTGTAGTTTTGCCATCCCACGGTAAAAAATCTCTATTATTCAGCTTTTGGTAGTTTATTCCGTAAAGAAAAACAGTAGTGACTCCTGACTGTTGTGACACAAAAATATATCTGTTGAAAATAGTCTTGTGTAGGCCAGACATCCCAGTGTGGTTTCGCTGTTCCACGGGTCAAATCGCTGTACTATCCAGTTTTGGGCCTTTGGTATCTAAAAAAAAAGCAGTTTGAGTGTGTCGCTCACTGTTCAGCCGCAAATATCTCTATTTAAAAAAGTGTGGTATACCCCAGTAAACAATAACGGTGGTTTTGCCATCCCACGGTAAAAAATCTCTATTATTCAGCTTTTGGTAGTTTTTTCCGTAAAGAAAAACAGTAGTGTCTCCTGACTGTTGTGACACAAAAATATATCTGTTGAAAATAGTCTTGTGTAGGCCCGACATCCCAGTGTGGTTTTGCAGTTCCACGGGTCAAATCGCTGTACTATCCAGTTTTGGGCCTTTGGTATCTAAAAAAAAATCAGTTTGAGTGTGTCGCTCACTGTTCAGCCGCAAATATCTCTATTTAAAAAAGTGTGGTATACCCCAGTAAACAATAACTGTGGTTTTGCGATCCCACGGTAAAAAATCTCTATTATTTAGCTTTTGGTATTTTTTTCCGTAAAGAAAAACAGTAGTGTCTCCTGACTGTTGTGACACAAAAATATATCTGTTGAAAATAGTCTTGTGTAGGCCCGACATCCCAGTATGGTTTCGCAGTTCCACGGGTCAAATCGCTGTACTATCCAGTTTTGGGCCTTTGGTATCTAAAAAAAAAGCAGTTTGAGTGTGTCGCTCACTGTTCAGCCGCAAATATCTCTATTTAAAAAGGTGTGGTATACCCCAGTAAACAATAACTGTGGTTTTGCCATCCCACGGTAAAAAAATCTCTATTATTCAGCTTTTGGTAGTTTTTTCCGTAGAGAAAAACAGTAGTGTCTCCTGACTGTTGTGACACAAAATTAAATCTGTTGAAAATAGTCTTGTGTAGGCCCGACATCCCAGTGTGGTTTTGCAGTTCCACGGGTCAAATCGCTGTACTATCCAGTTTTGGGCCTTTGGTATCTAAAAAAAAAGCAGTTTGAGTATGTTGCTCACTGTTCAGCCGCAAATATCTCTATTTAAAAAAATGTGGTATACCCCAGTAAACAATAACTGTGGTTTTGCCATCCCACGGTAAAAAATCTCTATTATTCAGCTTTTGGTAGTTTTTTCCGTAGAGAAAAACAGTAGTGTCTCCTGACTGTTGTGACACAAAAATATATCTGGTGAAAATAGTCTTGTGTAGGCCCGACATCCCAGTGTGGTTTCGCAGTTCCACGGGTCAAATCGCTGTACTATCCAGTTTTGGGCCTTTGGTATCTAAAAAAAAAGCAGTTTGAGTGTGTCGCTCACTGTTCAGCCGCAAATATCTCTATTTAAAAAAGTGTGGTATACCCCAGTAAACAATAACTGTGGTTTTGCCATCCCACGGTAAAAAATCTCTATTATTCAGCTTTTGGTAGTTTTTTCCGTAAAGAAAAACAGTAGTGTCTCCTGACTGTTGTGACACAAAAATATATCTGTTGAAAATAGTCTTGTGTAGGCCCGACATCCCAGTGTGGTTTCGTAGTTCCACGGGTCAAATCGCTGTACTATCCAGTTTTGGGCCTTTGGTATCTAAAAAAAAAGCAGTTTGAGTGTGTCGCTCACTGTTCAGCCGCAAATATCTCTATTTAAAAAAGTGTGGTATACCCCAGTAAACAATAACTGTGGTTTTGCCATCCCACGGTAAAAAATCTCTATTATTCAGCTTTTGGTAGTTTTTTCTGTAAAGAAAAACAGTAGTGTCTCCTGACTGTTGTGACACAAAAATATATCTGTTGAAAATAGTCTTGTGTAGGCCCGACATCCCAGTGTGGTTTCGCAGTTCCACGGGTCAAATCGCTGTACTATCCAGTTTTGGGCCTTTGGTATCTAAAAAAAAAGCAGTTTGAGTGTGTCGCTCACTGTTCAGCCGCAAATATTTCTATTTAAAAAAGTGTGGTATACCCCAGTAAACAATAACTGTGGTTTTGCCATCCCACGGTAAAAAATCTCTATTATTCAGCTTTTGGTAGTTTTTTCCGTAAAGAAAAACAGTAGTGTCTCCTGTCTGTTGTGACACAAAAATATATCTGTTGAAAATAGTCTTGTGTAGGCCCGACATCCCAGTGTGGTTTTGCAGTTCCACGGGTCAAATCGCTGTACTATCCAGTTTTGGGCCTTTGGTATCTAAAAAAAAAGCAGTTTGAGTGTGTCGCTCACTGTTCAGCCGCAAATATCTCTATTTAAAAAAGTGTGGTATACCCCAGTAAACAATAACTGTGGTTTTGCCATCCCACGGTAAAAAATCTCTATTATTCAGCTTTTGGTAGTTTTTTCTGTAAAGAAAAACAGTAGTGTCTCCTGACTGTTGTGACACAAAAATATATCTGTTGAAAATAGTATTGTGTAGGCCCAACATCCCAGTGTGGTTTTGCAGTTCCACGGGTCAAATCGCTGTACTATTCAGTTTTGGGCCTTTGGTATCTAAAAAAAAAGCAGTTTGAGTGTGTCGCTCACTGTTCAGCCGCAAATATCTCTATTTAAAAAAGTGTGGTATACCCCAGTAAACAATAACGGTGGTTTTGCCATCCCACGGTAAAAAATCTCTATTATTCAGGTTTTGGTAGTTTATTCCGTAAAGAAAAACAGTAGTGACTCCTGACTGTTGTGACACAAAAATATATCTGTTGAAAATAGTCTTGTGTAGGCCCGACATCCCAGTGTGGTTTCGCTGTTCCACGGGTCAAATCGCTGTACTATCCAGTTTTGGGCCTTTGGTATCTAAAAAAAAAGCAGTTTGAGTGTGTCGCTCACTGTTCAGCCGCAAATATCTCTATTTAAAAAAGTGTGGTATACCCCAGTAAACAATAACGGTGGTTTTGCCATCCCACGGTAAAAAATCTCTATTATTCAGCTTTTGGTAGTTTTTTCCGTAAAGAAAAACAGTAGTGTCTCCTGACTGTTGTGACACAAAAATATATCTGTTGAAAATAGTCTTGTGTAGGCCCGACATCCCTGTGTGGTTTCGCTGTTCCACGGGTCAAATCGCTGTACTATCCAGTTTTGGGCCTTTGGTATCTAAAAAAAAAAGCAGTTTGAGTGTGTCGCTCACTGTTCAGCCGCAAATATCTCTATTTAAAAAAGTGTGGTATACCCCAGTAAACAATAACTGTGGTTTTGCCATCCCACGGTAAAAAATCTCTATTATTCAGGTTTTGGTAGTTTATTCCGTAAAGAAAAACAGTAGTGACTCCTGACTGTTGTGACACAAAAATATATCTGTTGAAAATAGTCTTGTGTAGGCCCGACATCCCAGTGTGGTTTCGCTGTTCCACGGGTCAAATCGCTGTACTATCCAGTTTTGGGCCTTTGGTATCTAAAAAAAAAAGCAGTTTGAGTGTGTCGCTCACTGTTCAGCCGCAAATATCTCTATTTAAAAAAGTGTGGTATACCCCAGTAAACAATAACGGTGGTTTTGCCATCCCACGGTAAAAAATCTCTATTATTCAGCTTTTGGTAGTTTTTTCCGTAAAGAAAAACAGTAGTGTCTCCTGACTGTTGTGACACAAAAATATATCTGTTGAAAATAGTCTTGTGTAGGCCCGACATCCCAGTGTGGTTTTGCAGTTCCACGGGTTAAATCGCTGTACTATCCAGTTTTGGGCCTTTGGTATCTAAAAAAAAAGCAGTTTGAGTGTGTCGCTCACTGTTCAGCCGCAAATATCTCTATTTAAAAAGGTGTGGTATACCCCAGTAAACAATAACTGTGGTTTTGCCATCCCACGGTAAAAAATCTCTATTATTCAGCTTTTGGTAGTTTTTTCTGTAAAGAAAAACAGTAGTGTCTCCTGACTGTTGTGACACAAAAATATATCTGTTGAAAATAGTCTTCTGTAGGCCCGACATCCCAGTGTGGTTTCGCAGTTCCACGGGTCAAATCGCTGTACTATCCAGTTTTGGGCCTTTGGTATCTAAAAAAAAAGCAGTTTGAGTGTGTCGCTCACTGTTCAGCCGCAAATATTTCTATTTAAAAAAGTGTGGTATACCCCAGTAAACAATAACTGTGGTTTTGCCATCCCACGGTAAAAAATCTCTATTATTCAGCTTTTGGTAGTTTTTTCCGTAAAGAAAAACAGTAGTGTCTCCTGACTGTTGTGACACAAAAATATATCTGTTGAAAATACTCTTGTGTAGGCCCGACATCCCAGTGTGGTTTTGCAGTTCCACGGGTCAAATCGCTGTACTATCCAGTTTTGGGCCTTTGGTATCTAAAAAAAAAAGCAGTTTGAGTGTGTCGCTCACTGTTCAGCCGCAAATATCTCTATTTAAAAAAGTGTGGTATACCCCAGTAAACAATAACTGTGGTTTTGCCATCCCACGGAAAAAAATCTCTATTATTTAGCTTTTGGTATTTTTTTCCGTAAAGAAAAACAGTAGTGTCTCCTGACTGTTGTGACACAAAAATAAATCTGTTGAAAATAGTCTTGTGTAGGCCCGACATCCCAGTATGGTTTCGCAGTTCCACGGGTCAAATCGCTGTACTATCCAGTTTTGGGCCTTTGGTATCTAAAAAAAAAGCAGTTTGAGTGTGTCGCTCACTGTTCAGCCGCAAATATCTCTATTTAAAAAGGTGTGGTATACCCCAGTAAACAATAACTGTGGTTTTGCCATCCCACGGTAAAAAAATCTCTATTATTCAGCTCTTGGTAGTTTTTTCCGTAAAGAAAAAGAGTAGTGTCTCCTGACTGTTGTGACACAAAAATAAATCTGTTGAAAATAGTCTTGTGTAGGCCCGACATCCCAGTGTGGTTTCGCAGTTCCACGGGTCAAATCGCTGTACTATCCAGTTTTGGGCCTTTGGTATCTAAAAAAAAAGCAGTTTGAGTGTGTCGCTCACTGTTCAGCCGCAAATATCTCTATTTAAAAAAGTGTGGTATACCCCAGTAAACAATAACTGTGGTTTTGCCATCCCACGGTAAAAAATCTCTATTATTCAGCTTTTGGTAGTTTTTTCTGTAAAGAAAAACAGTAGTGTCTCCTGACTGTTGTGACACAAAAATATATCTGTTGAAAATAGTCTTGTGTAGGCCCGACATCCCAGTGTGGTTTTGCAGTTCCACGGGTCAAATCGCTGTACTATCCAGTTTTGGGCCTTTGGTTTCTAAAAAAAAAGCAGTTTGAGTGTGACGTTCACTGTTCAGCCGCAAATATCTCTATTTAAAAAAGCGTGGAATACCCCAGTAAACAATAACTGTAGTTTTGCCATCCCACGGTAAAAAATCTCTATTATTCAGCTTTTGGTAGTTTATTCCGTAAAGAAAAACAGTAGTGACTCCTGACTGTTGTGACACAAAAATATATCTGTTGAAAATAGTCTTGTGTAGGCCAGACATCCCAGTGTGGTTTCGCTGTTCCACGGGTCAAATCGCTGTACTATCCAGTTTTGGGCCTTTGGTATCTAAAAAAAAAGCAGTTTGAGTGTGTCGCTCACTGTTCAGCCGCAAATATCTCTATTTAAAAAAGTGTGGTATACCCCAGTAAACAATAACGGTGGTTTTGCCATCCCACGGTAAAAAATCTCTATTATTCAGCTTTTGGTAGTTTTTTCCGTAAAGAAAAACAGTAGTGTCTCCTGACTGTTGTGACACAAAAATATATCTGTTGAAAATAGTCTTGTGTAGGCCCGACATCCCAGTGTGGTTTTGCAGTTCCACGGGTCAAATCGCTGTACTATCCAGTTTTGGGCCTTTGGTATCTAAAAAAAAATCAGTTTGAGTGTGTCGCTCACTGTTCAGCCGCAAATATCTCTATTTAAAAAAGTGTGGTATACCCCAGTAAACAATAACTGTGGTTTTGCGATCCCACGGTAAAAAATCTCTATTATTTAGCTTTTGGTATTTTTTTCCGTAAAGAAAAACAGTAGTGTCTCCTGACTGTTGTGACACAAAAATATATCTGTTGAAAATAGTCTTGTGTAGGCCCGACATCCCAGTATGGTTTCGCAGTTCCACGGGTCAAATCGCTGTACTATCCAGTTTTGGGCCTTTGGTATCTAAAAAAAAAGCAGTTTGAGTGTGTCGCTCACTGTTCAGCCGCAAATATCTCTATTTAAAAAGGTGTGGTATACCCCAGTAAACAATAACTGTGGTTTTGCCATCCCACGGTAAAAAAATCTCTATTATTCAGCTTTTGGTAGTTTTTTCCGTAGAGAAAAACAGTAGTGTCTCCTGACTGTTGTGACACAAAAATAAATCTGTTGAAAATAGTCTTGTGTAGGCCCGACATCCCAGTGTGGTTTTGCAGTTCCACGGGTCAAATCGCTGTACTATCCAGTTTTGGGCCTTTGGTATCTAAAAAAAAAGCAGTTTGAGTATGTTGCTCACTGTTCAGCCGCAAATATCTCTATTTAAAAAAATGTGGTATACCCCAGTAAACAATAACTGTGGTTTTGCCATCCCACGGTAAAAAATCTCTATTATTCAGCTTTTGGTAGTTTTTTCCGTAGAGAAAAACAGTAGTGTCTCCTGACTGTTGTGACACAAAAATATATCTGGTGAAAATAGTCTTGTGTAGGCCCGACATCCCAGTGTGGTTTCGCAGTTCCACGGGTCAAATCGCTGTACTATCCAGTTTTGGGCCTTTGGTATCTAAAAAAAAAGCAGTTTGAGTGTGTCGCTCACTGTTCAGCCGCAAATATCTCTATTTAAAAAAGTGTGGTATACCCCAGTAAACAATAACTGTGGTTTTGCCATCCCACGGTAAAAAATCTCTATTATTCAGCTTTTGGTAGTTTTTTCCGTAAAGAAAAACAGTAGTGTCTCCTGACTGTTGTGACACAAAAATATATCTGTTGAAAATAGTCTTGTGTAGGCCCGACATCCCAGTGTGGTTTCGTAGTTCCACGGGTCAAATCGCTGTACTATCCAGTTTTGGGCCTTTGGTATCTAAAAAAAAAGCAGTTTGAGTGTGTCGCTCACTGTTCAGCCGCAAATATCTCTATTTAAAAAAGTGTGGTATACCCCAGTAAACAATAACTGTGGTTTTGCCATCCCACGGTAAAAAATCTCTATTATTCAGCTTTTGGTAGTTTTTTCTGTAAAGAAAAACAGTAGTGTCTCCTGACTGTTGTGACACAAAAATATATCTGTTGAAA
Organism: Phyllobates terribilis; assembly: GCF_046119375.1. Taxonomy (NCBI): domain Eukaryota; kingdom Metazoa; phylum Chordata; class Amphibia; order Anura; family Dendrobatidae; genus Phyllobates; species Phyllobates terribilis. The sequence continues at coordinate 364,871,236 of NW_027362762.1, read as the reverse complement.
ATAGTCTTGTGTAGGCCCGACATCCCAGTGTGGTTTCGCAGTTCCACGGGTCAAATCGCTGTACTATCCAGTTTTGGGCCTTTGGTATCTAAAAAAAAAGCAGTTTGAGTGTGTCGCTCACTGTTCAGCCGCAAATATTTCTATTTAAAAAAGTGTGGTATACCCCAGTAAACAATAACTGTGGTTTTGCCATCCCACGGTAAAAAATCTCTATTATTCAGCTTTTGGTAGTTTTTTCCGTAAAGAAAAACAGTAGTGTCTCCTGTCTGTTGTGACACAAAAATATATCTGTTGAAAATAGTCTTGTGTAGGCCCGACATCCCAGTGTGGTTTTGCAGTTCCACGGGTCAAATCGCTGTACTATCCAGTTTTGGGCCTTTGGTATCTAAAAAAAAAGCAGTTTGAGTGTGTCGCTCACTGTTCAGCCGCAAATATCTCTATTTAAAAAAGTGTGGTATACCCCAGTAAACAATAACTGTGGTTTTGCCATCCCACGGTAAAAAATCTCTATTATTCAGCTTTTGGTAGTTTTTTCTGTAAAGAAAAACAGTAGTGTCTCCTGACTGTTGTGACACAAAAATATATCTGTTGAAAATAGTATTGTGTAGGCCCAACATCCCAGTGTGGTTTTGCAGTTCCACGGGTCAAATCGCTGTACTATTCAGTTTTGGGCCTTTGGTATCTAAAAAAAAAGCAGTTTGAGTGTGTCGCTCACTGTTCAGCCGCAAATATCTCTATTTAAAAAAGTGTGGTATACCCCAGTAAACAATAACGGTGGTTTTGCCATCCCACGGTAAAAAATCTCTATTATTCAGGTTTTGGTAGTTTATTCCGTAAAGAAAAACAGTAGTGACTCCTGACTGTTGTGACACAAAAATATATCTGTTGAAAATAGTCTTGTGTAGGCCCGACATCCCAGTGTGGTTTCGCTGTTCCACGGGTCAAATCGCTGTACTATCCAGTTTTGGGCCTTTGGTATCTAAAAAAAAAGCAGTTTGAGTGTGTCGCTCACTGTTCAGCCGCAAATATCTCTATTTAAAAAAGTGTGGTATACCCCAGTAAACAATAACGGTGGTTTTGCCATCCCACGGTAAAAAATCTCTATTATTCAGCTTTTGGTAGTTTTTTCCGTAAAGAAAAACAGTAGTGTCTCCTGACTGTTGTGACACAAAAATATATCTGTTGAAAATAGTCTTGTGTAGGCCCGACATCCCTGTGTGGTTTCGCTGTTCCACGGGTCAAATCGCTGTACTATCCAGTTTTGGGCCTTTGGTATCTAAAAAAAAAAGCAGTTTGAGTGTGTCGCTCACTGTTCAGCCGCAAATATCTCTATTTAAAAAAGTGTGGTATACCCCAGTAAACAATAACTGTGGTTTTGCCATCCCACGGTAAAAAATCTCTATTATTCAGGTTTTGGTAGTTTATTCCGTAAAGAAAAACAGTAGTGACTCCTGACTGTTGTGACACAAAAATATATCTGTTGAAAATAGTCTTGTGTAGGCCCGACATCCCAGTGTGGTTTCGCTGTTCCACGGGTCAAATCGCTGTACTATCCAGTTTTGGGCCTTTGGTATCTAAAAAAAAAAGCAGTTTGAGTGTGTCGCTCACTGTTCAGCCGCAAATATCTCTATTTAAAAAAGTGTGGTATACCCCAGTAAACAATAACGGTGGTTTTGCCATCCCACGGTAAAAAATCTCTATTATTCAGCTTTTGGTAGTTTTTTCCGTAAAGAAAAACAGTAGTGTCTCCTGACTGTTGTGACACAAAAATATATCTGTTGAAAATAGTCTTGTGTAGGCCCGACATCCCAGTGTGGTTTTGCAGTTCCACGGGTTAAATCGCTGTACTATCCAGTTTTGGGCCTTTGGTATCTAAAAAAAAAGCAGTTTGAGTGTGTCGCTCACTGTTCAGCCGCAAATATCTCTATTTAAAAAGGTGTGGTATACCCCAGTAAACAATAACTGTGGTTTTGCCATCCCACGGTAAAAAATCTCTATTATTCAGCTTTTGGTAGTTTTTTCTGTAAAGAAAAACAGTAGTGTCTCCTGACTGTTGTGACACAAAAATATATCTGTTGAAAATAGTCTTCTGTAGGCCCGACATCCCAGTGTGGTTTCGCAGTTCCACGGGTCAAATCGCTGTACTATCCAGTTTTGGGCCTTTGGTATCTAAAAAAAAAGCAGTTTGAGTGTGTCGCTCACTGTTCAGCCGCAAATATTTCTATTTAAAAAAGTGTGGTATACCCCAGTAAACAATAACTGTGGTTTTGCCATCCCACGGTAAAAAATCTCTATTATTCAGCTTTTGGTAGTTTTTTCCGTAAAGAAAAACAGTAGTGTCTCCTGACTGTTGTGACACAAAAATATATCTGTTGAAAATACTCTTGTGTAGGCCCGACATCCCAGTGTGGTTTTGCAGTTCCACGGGTCAAATCGCTGTACTATCCAGTTTTGGGCCTTTGGTATCTAAAAAAAAAAGCAGTTTGAGTGTGTCGCTCACTGTTCAGCCGCAAATATCTCTATTTAAAAAAGTGTGGTATACCCCAGTAAACAATAACTGTGGTTTTGCCATCCCACGGTAAAAAATCTCTATTATTCAGCTTTTGGTAGATTTTTCTGTAAAGAAAAACAGTAGTGTCTCCTGACTGTTGTGACACAAAAATATATCTGTTGAAAATAGTCTTCTGTAGGCCCGACATCCCAGTGTGGTTTCGCAGTTCCACGGGTCAAATCGCTGTACTATCCAGTTTTGGGCCTTTGGTATCTAAAAAAAAAGCAGTTTGAGTGTGTCGCTCACTGTTCAGCCGCAAATATTTCTATTTAAAAAAGTGTGGTATACCCCAGTAAACAATAACTGTGGTTTTGCCATCCCACGGTAAAAAATCTCTATTATTCAGCTTTTGGTAGTTTTTTCCGTAAAGAAAAACAGTAGTGTCTCCTGACTGTTGTGACACAAAAATATATCTGTTGAAAATACTCTTGTGTAGGCCCGACATCCCAGTGTGGTTTTGCAGTTCCACGGGTCAAATCGCTGTACTATCCAGTTTTGGGCCTTTGGTATCTAAAAAAAAAAGCAGTTTGAGTGTGTCGCTCACTGTTCAGCCGCAAATATCTCTATTTAAAAAAGTGTGGTATACCCCAGTAAACAATAACTGTGGTTTTGCCATCCCACGGTAAAAAATCTCTATTATTCAGCTTTTGGTAGTTTTTTCTGTAAACAAAAACAGTAGTGTCTCCTGACTGTTGTGACACAAAAATATATCTGTTGAAAATAGTCTTGTGTAGGCCCGACATCCCAGTGTGGTTTTGCAGTTCCACGGGTCAAATCGCTGTACTATCCAGTTTTGGGCCTTTGGTTTCTAAAAAAAAAGCAGTTTGAGTGTGACGTTCACTGTTCAGCCGCAAATATCTCTATTTAAAAAAGCGTGGAATACCCCAGTAAACAATAACTGTAGTTTTGCCATCCCACGGTAAAAAATCTCTATTATTCAGCTTTTGGTAGTTTATTCCGTAAAGAAAAACAGTAGTGACTCCTGACTGTTGTGACACAAAAATATATCTGTTGAAAATAGTCTTGTGTAGGCCAGACATCCCAGTGTGGTTTCGCTGTTCCACGGGTCAAATCGCTGTACTATCCAGTTTTGGGCCTTTGGTATCTAAAAAAAAAGCAGTTTGAGTGTGTCGCTCACTGTTCAGCCGCAAATATCTCTATTTAAAAAAGTGTGGTATACCCCAGTAAACAATAACGGTGGTTTTGCCATCCCACGGTAAAAAATCTCTATTATTCAGCTTTTGGTAGTTTTTTCCGTAAAGAAAAACAGTAGTGTCTCCTGACTGTTGTGACACAAAAATATATCTGTTGAAAATAGTCTTGTGTAGGCCCGACATCCCAGTGTGGTTTTGCAGTTCCACGGGTCAAATCGCTGTACTATCCAGTTTTGGGCCTTTGGTATCTAAAAAAAAATCAGTTTGAGTGTGTCGCTCACTGTTCAGCCGCAAATATCTCTATTTAAAAAAGTGTGGTATACCCCAGTAAACAATAACTGTGGTTTTGCGATCCCACGGTAAAAAATCTCTATTATTTAGCTTTTGGTATTTTTTTCCGTAAAGAAAAACAGTAGTGTCTCCTGACTGTTGTGACACAAAAATATATCTGTTGAAAATAGTCTTGTGTAGGCCCGACATCCCAGTGTGGTTTCGCTGTTCCACGGGTCAAATCGCTGTACTATCCAGTTTTGGGCCTTTGGTATCTAAAAAAAAAGCAGTTTGAGTGTGTCGCTCACTGTTCAGCCGCAAATATCTCTATTTAAAAAAGTGTGGTATACCCCAGTAAACAATAACGGTGGTTTTGCCATCCCACGGTAAAAAATCTCTATTATTCAGCTTTTGGTAGTTTTTTCCGTAAAGAAAAACAGTAGTGTCTCCTGACTGTTGTGACACAAAAATATATCTGTTGAAAATAGTCTTGTGTAGGCCCGACATCCCTGTGTGGTTTCGCTGTTCCACGGGTCAAATCGCTGTACTATCCAGTTTTGGGCCTTTGGTATCTAAAAAAAAAAGCAGTTTGAGTGTGTCGCTCACTGTTCAGCCGCAAATATCTCTATTTAAAAAAGTGTGGTATACCCCAGTAAACAATAACTGTGGTTTTGCCATCCCACGGTAAAAAATCTCTATTATTCAGGTTTTGGTAGTTTATTCCGTAAAGAAAAACAGTAGTGACTCCTGACTGTTGTGACACAAAAATATATCTGTTGAAAATAGTCTTGTGTAGGCCCGACATCCCAGTGTGGTTTCGCTGTTCCACGGGTCAAATCGCTGTACTATCCAGTTTTGGGCCTTTGGTATCTAAAAAAAAAAGCAGTTTGAGTGTGTCGCTCACTGTTCAGCCGCAAATATCTCTATTTAAAAAAGTGTGGTATACCCCAGTAAACAATAACGGTGGTTTTGCCATCCCACGGTAAAAAATCTCTATTATTCAGCTTTTGGTAGTTTTTTCCGTAAAGAAAAACAGTAGTGTCTCCTGACTGTTGTGACACAAAAATATATCTGTTGAAAATAGTCTTGTGTAGGCCCGACATCCCAGTGTGGTTTTGCAGTTCCACGGGTTAAATCGCTGTACTATCCAGTTTTGGGCCTTTGGTATCTAAAAAAAAAGCAGTTTGAGTGTGTCGCTCACTGTTCAGCCGCAAATATCTCTATTTAAAAAAGTGTGGTATACCCCAGTAAACAATAACTGTGGTTTTGCGATCCCACGGTAAAAAATCTCTATTATTTAGCTTTTGGTATTTTTTTCCGTAAAGAAAAACAGTAGTGTCTCCTGACTGTTGTGACACAAAAATATATCTGTTGAAAATAGTCTTGTGTAGGCCCGACATCCCAGTATGGTTTCGCAGTTCCACGGGTCAAATCGCTGTACTATCCAGTTTTGGGCCTTTGGTATCTAAAAAAAAAGCAGTTTGAGTGTGTCGCTCACTGTTCAGCCGCAAATATCTCTATTTAAAAAGGTGTGGTATACCCCAGTAAACAATAACTGTGGTTTTGCCATCCCACGGTAAAAAAATCTCTATTATTCAGCTTTTGGTAGTTTTTTCCGTAGAGAAAAACAGTAGTGTCTCCTGACTGTTGTGACACAAAAATAAATCTGTTGAAAATAGTCTTGTGTAGGCCCGACATCCCAGTGTGGTTTTGCAGTTCCACGGGTCAAATCGCTGTACTATCCAGTTTTGGGCCTTTGGTATCTAAAAAAAAAGCAGTTTGAGTATGTTGCTCACTGTTCAGCCGCAAATATCTCTATTTAAAAAAATGTGGTATACCCCAGTAAACAATAACTGTGGTTTTGCCATCCCACGGTAAAAAATCTCTATTATTCAGCTTTTGGTAGTTTTTTCCGTAGAGAAAAACAGTAGTGTCTCCTGACTGTTGTGACACAAAAATATATCTGGTGAAAATAGTCTTGTGTAGGCCCGACATCCCAGTGTGGTTTCGCAGTTCCACGGGTCAAATCGCTGTACTATCCAGTTTTGGGCCTTTGGTATCTAAAAAAAAAGCAGTTTGAGTGTGTCGCTCACTGTTCAGCCGCAAATATCTCTATTTAAAAAAGTGTGGTATACCCCAGTAAACAATAACTGTGGTTTTGCCATCCCACGGTAAAAAATCTCTATTATTCAGCTTTTGGTAGTTTTTTCCGTAAAGAAAAACAGTAGTGTCTCCTGACTGTTGTGACACAAAAATATATCTGTTGAAAATAGTCTTGTGTAGGCCCGACATCCCAGTGTGGTTTCGTAGTTCCACGGGTCAAATCGCTGTACTATCCAGTTTTGGGCCTTTGGTATCTAAAAAAAAAGCAGTTTGAGTGTGTCGCTCACTGTTCAGCCGCAAATATCTCTATTTAAAAAAGTGTGGTATACCCCAGTAAACAATAACTGTGGTTTTGCCATCCCACGGTAAAAAATCTCTATTATTCAGCTTTTGGTAGTTTTTTCTGTAAAGAAAAACAGTAGTGTCTCCTGACTGTTGTGACACAAAAATATATCTGTTGAAAATAGTCTTGTGTAGGCCCGACATCCCAGTGTGGTTTCGCAGTTCCACGGGTCAAATCGCTGTACTATCCAGTTTTGGGCCTTTGGTATCTAAAAAAAAAGCAGTTTGAGTGTGTCGCTCACTGTTCAGCCGCAAATATTTCTATTTAAAAAAGTGTGGTATACCCCAGTAAACAATAACTGTGGTTTTGCCATCCCACGGTAAAAAATCTCTATTATTCAGCTTTTGGTAGTTTTTTCCGTAAAGAAAAACAGTAGTGTCTCCTGTCTGTTGTGACACAAAAATATATCTGTTGAAAATAGTCTTGTGTAGGCCCGACATCCCAGTGTGGTTTTGCAGTTCCACGGGTCAAATCGCTGTACTATCCAGTTTTGGGCCTTTGGTATCTAAAAAAAAAGCAGTTTGAGTGTGTCGCTCACTGTTCAGCCGCAAATATCTCTATTTAAAAAAGTGTGGTATACCCCAGTAAACAATAAGTGTGGTTTTGCCATCCCACGGTAAAAAATCTCTATTATTCAGCTTTTGGTAGTTTTTTCTGTAAAGAAAAACAGTAGTGTCTCCTGACTGTTGTGACACAAAAATATATCTGTTGAAAATAGTATTGTGTAGGCCCAACATCCCAGTGTGGTTTTGCAGTTCCACGGGTCAAATCGCTGTACTATTCAGTTTTGGGCCTTTGGTATCTAAAAAAAAAGCAGTTTGAGTGTGTCGCTCACTGTTCAGCCGCAAATATCTCTATTTAAAAAAGTGTGGTATACCCCAGTAAACAATAACGGTGGTTTTGCCATCCCACGGTAAAAAATCTCTATTATTCAGGTTTTGGTAGTTTATTCCGTAAAGAAAAACAGTAGTGACTCCTGACTGTTGTGACACAAAAATATATCTGTTGAAAATAGTCTTGTGTAGGCCCGACATCCCAGTGTGGTTTCGCTGTTCCACGGGTCAAATCGCTGTACTATCCAGTTTTGGGCCTTTGGTATCTAAAAAAAAAGCAGTTTGAGTGTGTCGCTCACTGTTCAGCCGCAAATATCTCTATTTAAAAAAGTGTGGTATACCCCAGTAAACAATAACGGTGGTTTTGCCATCCCACGGTAAAAAATCTCTATTATTCAGCTTTTGGTAGTTTTTTCCGTAAAGAAAAACAGTAGTGTCTCCTGACTGTTGTGACACAAAAATATATCTGTTGAAAATAGTCTTGTGTAGGCCCGACATCCCTGTGTGGTTTCGCTGTTCCACGGGTCAAATCGCTGTACTATCCAGTTTTGGGCCTTTGGTATCTAAAAAAAAAAGCAGTTTGAGTGTGTCGCTCACTGTTCAGCCGCAAATATCTCTATTTAAAAAAGTGTGGTATACCCCAGTAAACAATAACTGTGGTTTTGCCATCCCACGGTAAAAAATCTCTATTATTCAGGTTTTGGTAGTTTATTCCGTAAAGAAAAACAGTAGTGACTCCTGACTGTTGTGACACAAAAATATATCTGTTGAAAATAGTCTTGTGTAGGCCCGACATCCCAGTGTGGTTTCGCTGTTCCACGGGTCAAATCGCTGTACTATCCAGTTTTGGGCCTTTGGTATCTAAAAAAAAAAGCAGTTTGAGTGTGTCGCTCACTGTTCAGCCGCAAATATCTCTATTTAAAAAAGTGTGGTATACCCCAGTAAACAATAACGGTGGTTTTGCCATCCCACGGTAAAAAATCTCTATTATTCAGCTTTTGGTAGTTTTTTCCGTAAAGAAAAACAGTAGTGTCTCCTGACTGTTGTGACACAAAAATATATCTGTTGAAAATAGTCTTGTGTAGGCCCGACATCCCAGTGTGGTTTTGCAGTTCCACGGGTTAAATCGCTGTACTATCCAGTTTTGGGCCTTTGGTATCTAAAAAAAAAGCAGTTTGAGTGTGTCGCTCACTGTTCAGCCGCAAATATCTCTATTTAAAAAGGTGTGGTATACCCCAGTAAACAATAACTGTGGTTTTGCCATCCCACGGTAAAAAATCTCTATTATTCAGCTTTTGGTAGTTTTTTCTGTAAAGAAAAACAGTAGTGTCTCCTGACTGTTGTGACACAAAAATATATCTGTTGAAAATAGTCTTCTGTAGGCCCGACATCCCAGTGTGGTTTCGCAGTTCCACGGGTCAAATCGCTGTACTATCCAGTTTTGGGCCTTTGGTATCTAAAAAAAAAGCAGTTTGAGTGTGTCGCTCACTGTTCAGCCGCAAATATTTCTATTTAAAAAAGTGTGGTATACCCCAGTAAACAATAACTGTGGTTTTGCCATCCCACGGTAAAAAATCTCTATTATTCAGCTTTTGGTAGTTTTTTCCGTAAAGAAAAACAGTAGTGTCTCCTGACTGTTGTGACACAAAAATATATCTGTTGAAAATACTCTTGTGTAGGCCCGACATCCCAGTGTGGTTTTGCAGTTCCACGGGTCAAATCGCTGTACTATCCAGTTTTGGGCCTTTGGTATCTAAAAAAAAAAGCAGTTTGAGTGTGTCGCTCACTGTTCAGCCGCAAATATCTCTATTTAAAAAAGTGTGGTATACCCCAGTAAACAATAACTGTGGTTTTGCCATCCCACGGTAAAAAATCTCTATTATTCAGCTTTTGGTAGTTTTTTCTGTAAACAAAAACAGTAGTGTCTCCTGACTGTTGTGACACAAAAATATATCTGTTGAAAATAGTCTTGTGTAGGCCCGACATCCCAGTGTGGTTTTGCAGTTCCACGGGTCAAATCGCTGTACTATCCAGTTTTGGGCCTTTGGTTTCTAAAAAAAAAGCAGTTTGAGTGTGACGTTCACTGTTCAGCCGCAAATATCTCTATTTAAAAAAGCGTGGAATACCCCAGTAAACAATAACTGTAGTTTTGCCATCCCACGGTAAAAAATCTCTATTATTCAGCTTTTGGTAGTTTATTCCGTAAAGAAAAACAGTAGTGACTCCTGACTGTTGTGACACAAAAATATATCTGTTGAAAATAGTCTTGTGTAGGCCAGACATCCCAGTGTGGTTTCGCTGTTCCACGGGTCAAATCGCTGTACTATCCAGTTTTGGGCCTTTGGTATCTAAAAAAAAAGCAGTTTGAGTGTGTCGCTCACTGTTCAGCCGCAAATATCTCTATTTAAAAAAGTGTGGTATACCCCAGTAAACAATAACGGTGGTTTTGCCATCCCACGGTAAAAAATCTCTATTATTCAGCTTTTGGTAGTTTTTTCCGTAAAGAAAAACAGTAGTGTCTCCTGACTGTTGTGACACAAAAATATATCTGTTGAAAATAGTCTTGTGTAGGCCCGACATCCCAGTGTGGTTTTGCAGTTCCACGGGTCAAATCGCTGTACTATCCAGTTTTGGGCCTTTGGTATCTAAAAAAAAATCAGTTTGAGTGTGTCGCTCACTGTTCAGCCGCAAATATCTCTATTTAAAAAAGTGTGGTATACCCCAGTAAACAATAACTGTGGTTTTGCGATCCCACGGTAAAAAATCTCTATTATTTAGCTTTTGGTATTTTTTTCCGTAAAGAAAAACAGTAGTGTCTCCTGACTGTTGTGACACAAAAATATATCTGTTGAAAATAGTCTTGTGTAGGCCCGACATCCCAGTGTGGTTTCGCTGTTCCACGGGTCAAATCGCTGTACTATCCAGTTTTGGGCCTTTGGTATCTAAAAAAAAAGCAGTTTGAGTGTGTCGCTCACTGTTCAGCCGCAAATATCTCTATTTAAAAAAGTGTGGTATACCCCAGTAAACAATAACGGTGGTTTTGCCATCCCACGGTAAAAAATCTCTATTATTCAGCTTTTGGTAGTTTTTTCCGTAAAGAAAAACAGTAGTGTCTCCTGACTGTTGTGACACAAAAATATATCTGTTGAAAATAGTCTTGTGTAGGCCCGACATCCCTGTGTGGTTTCGCTGTTCCACGGGTCAAATCGCTGTACTATCCAGTTTTGGGCCTTTGGTATCTAAAAAAAAAAGCAGTTTGAGTGTGTCGCTCACTGTTCAGCCGCAAATATCTCTATTTAAAAAAGTGTGGTATACCCCAGTAAACAATAACTGTGGTTTTGCCATCCCACGGTAAAAAATCTCTATTATTCAGGTTTTGGTAGTTTATTCCGTAAAGAAAAACAGTAGTGACTCCTGACTGTTGTGACACAAAAATATATCTGTTGAAAATAGTCTTGTGTAGGCCCGACATCCCAGTGTGGTTTCGCTGTTCCACGGGTCAAATCGCTGTACTATCCAGTTTTGGGCCTTTGGTATCTAAAAAAAAAAGCAGTTTGAGTGTGTCGCTCACTGTTCAGCCGCAAATATCTCTATTTAAAAAAGTGTGGTATACCCCAGTAAACAATAACGGTGGTTTTGCCATCCCACGGTAAAAAATCTCTATTATTCAGCTTTTGGTAGTTTTTTCCGTAAAGAAAAACAGTAGTGTCTCCTGACTGTTGTGACACAAAAATATATCTGTTGAAAATAGTCTTGTGTAGGCCCGACATCCCAGTGTGGTTTTGCAGTTCCACGGGTTAAATCGCTGTACTATCCAGTTTTGGGCCTTTGGTATCTAAAAAAAAAGCAGTTTGAGTGTGTCGCTCACTGTTCAGCCGCAAATATCTCTATTTAAAAAGGTGTGGTATACCCCAGTAAACAATAACTGTGGTTTTGCCATCCCACGGTAAAAAATCTCTATTATTCAGCTTTTGGTAGTTTTTTCTGTAAAGAAAAACAGTAGTGTCTCCTGACTGTTGTGACACAAAAATATATCTGTTGAAAATAGTCTTCTGTAGGCCCGACATCCCAGTGTGGTTTCGCAGTTCCACGGGTCAAATCGCTGTACTATCCAGTTTTGGGCCTTTGGTATCTAAAAAAAAAGCAGTTTGAGTGTGTCGCTCACTGTTCAGCCGCAAATATTTCTATTTAAAAAAGTGTGGTATACCCCAGTAAACAATAACTGTGGTTTTGCCATCCCACGGTAAAAAATCTCTATTATTCAGCTTTTGGTAGTTTTTTCCGTAAAGAAAAACAGTAGTGTCTCCTGACTGTTGTGACACAAAAATATATCTGTTGAAAATAGTCTTGTGTAGGCCCGACATCCCAGTGTGGTTTTGCAGTTCCACGGGTCAAATCGCTGTACTATCCAGTTTTGGGCCTTTGGTATCTAAAAAAAAAAGCAGTTTGAGTGTGTCGCTCACTGTTCAGCCGCAAATATCTCTATTTAAAAAAGTGTGGTATACCCCAGTAAACAATAACTGTGGTTTTGCCATCCCACGGTAAAAAATCTCTATTATTCAGCTTTTGGTAGTTTTTTCTGTAAACAAAAACAGTAGTGTCTCCTGACTGTTGTGACACAAAAATATATCTGTTGAAAATAGTCTTGTGTAGGCCCGACATCCCAGTGTGGTTTTGCAGTTCCACGGGTCAAATCGCTGTACTATCCAGTTTTGGGCCTTTGGTTTCTAAAAAAAAAGCAGTTTGAGTGTGACGTTCACTGTTCAGCCGCAAATATCTCTATTTAAAAAAGCGTGGAATACCCCAGTAAACAATAACTGTAGTTTTGCCATCCCACGGTAAAAAATCTCTATTATTCAGCTTTTGGTAGTTTATTCCGTAAAGAAAAACAGTAGTGACTCCTGACTGTTGTGACACAAAAATATATCTGTTGAAAATAGTCTTGTGTAGGCCAGACATCCCAGTGTGGTTTCGCTGTTCCACGGGTCAAATCGCTGTACTATCCAGTTTTGGGCCTTTGGTATCTAAAAAAAAAGCAGTTTGAGTGTGTCGCTCACTGTTCAGCCGCAAATATCTCTATTTAAAAAAGTGTGGTATACCCCAGTAAACAATAACGGTGGTTTTGCCATCCCACGGTAAAAAATCTCTATTATTCAGCTTTTGGTAGTTTTTTCCGTAAAGAAAAACAGTAGTGTCTCCTGACTGTTGTGACACAAAAATATATCTGTTGAAAATAGTCTTGTGTAGGCCCGACATCCCAGTGTGGTTTTGCAGTTCCACGGGTCAAATCGCTGTACTATCCAGTTTTGGGCCTTTGGTATCTAAAAAAAAATCAGTTTGAGTGTGTCGCTCACTGTTCAGCCGCAAATATCTCTATTTAAAAAAGTGTGGTATACCCCAGTAAACAATAACTGTGGTTTTGCGATCCCACGGTAAAAAATCTCTATTATTTAGCTTTTGGTATTTTTTTCCGTAAAGAAAAACAGTAGTGTCTCCTGACTGTTGTGACACAAAAATATATCTGTTGAAAATAGTCTTGTGTAGGCCCGACATCCCAGTATGGTTTCGCAGTTCCACGGGTCAAATCGCTGTACTATCCAGTTTTGGGCCTTTGGTATCTAAAAAAAAAGCAGTTTGAGTGTGTCGCTCACTGTTCAGCCGCAAATATCTCTATTTAAAAAGGTGTGGTATACCCCAGTAAACAATAACTGTGGTTTTGCCATCCCACGGTAAAAAAATCTCTATTATTCAGCTTTTGGTAGTTTTTTCCGTAGAGAAAAACAGTAGTGTCTCCTGACTGTTGTGACACAAAAATAAATCTGTTGAAAATAGTCTTGTGTAGGCCCGACATCCCAGTGTGGTTTTGCAGTTCCACGGGTCAAATCGCTGTACTATCCAGTTTTGGGCCTTTGGTATCTAAAAAAAAAGCAGTTTGAGTATGTTGCTCACTGTTCAGCCGCAAATATCTCTATTTAAAAAAATGTGGTATACCCCAGTAAACAATAACTGTGGTTTTGCCATCCCACGGTAAAAAATCTCTATTATTCAGCTTTTGGTAGTTTTTTCCGTAGAGAAAAACAGTAGTGTCTCCTGACTGTTGTGACACAAAAATATATCTGGTGAAAATAGTCTTGTGTAGGCCCGACATCCCAGTGTGGTTTCGCAGTTCCACGGGTCAAATCGCTGTACTATCCAGTTTTGGGCCTTTGGTATCTAAAAAAAAAGCAGTTTGAGTGTGTCGCTCACTGTTCAGCCGCAAATATCTCTATTTAAAAAAGTGTGGTATACCCCAGTAAACAATAACTGTGGTTTTGCCATCCCACGGTAAAAAATCTCTATTATTCAGCTTTTGGTAGTTTTTTCCGTAAAGAAAAACAGTAGTGTCTCCTGACTGTTGTGACACAAAAATATATCTGTTGAAAATAGTCTTGTGTAGGCCCGACATCCCAGTGTGGTTTCGTAGTTCCACGGGTCAAATCGCTGTACTATCCAGTTTTGGGCCTTTGGTATCTAAAAAAAAAGCAGTTTGAGTGTGTCGCTCACTGTTCAGCCGCAAATATCTCTATTTAAAAAAGTGTGGTATACCCCAGTAAACAATAACTGTGGTTTTGCCATCCCACGGTAAAAAATCTCTATTATTCAGCTTTTGGTAGTTTTTTCTGTAAAGAAAAACAGTAGTGTCTCCTGACTGTTGTGACACAAAAATATATCTGTTGAAAATAGTCTTGTGTAGGCCCGACATCCCAGTGTGGTTTCGCAGTTCCACGGGTCAAATCGCTGTACTATCCAGTTTTGGGCCTTTGGTATCTAAAAAAAAAGCAGTTTGAGTGTGTCGCTCACTGTTCAGCCGCAAATATTTCTATTTAAAAAAGTGTGGTATACCCCAGTAAACAATAACTGTGGTTTTGCCATCCCACGGTAAAAAATCTCTATTATTCAGCTTTTGGTAGTTTTTTCCGTAAAGAAAAACAGTAGTGTCTCCTGACTGTTGTGACACAAAAATATATCTGTTGAAAATAGTCTTGTGTAGGCCCGACATCCCAGTGTGGTTTTGCAGTTCCACGGGTCAAATCGCTGTACTATCCAGTTTTGGGCCTTTGGTATCTAAAAAAAAAGCAGTTTGAGTGTGTCGCTCACTGTTCAGCCGCAAATATCTCTATTTAAAAAAGTGTGGTATACCCCAGTAAACAATAACTGTGGTTTTGCCATCCCACGGTAAAAAATCTCTATTATTCAGCTTTTGGTAGTTTTTTCTGTAAAGAAAAACAGTAGTGTCTCCTGACTGTTGTGACACAAAAATATATCTGTTGAAAATAGTATTGTGTAGGCCCAACATCCCAGTGTGGTTTTGCAGTTCCACGGGTCAAATCGCTGTACTATTCAGTTTTGGGCCTTTGGTATCTAAAAAAAAAGCAGTTTGAGTGTGTCGCTCACTGTTCAGCCGCAAATATCTCTATTTAAAAAAGTGTGGTATACCCCAGTAAACAATAACGGTGGTTTTGCCATCCCACGGTAAAAAATCTCTATTATTCAGGTTTTGGTAGTTTATTCCGTAAAGAAAAACAGTAGTGACTCCTGACTGTTGTGACACAAAAATATATCTGTTGAAAATAGTCTTGTGTAGGCCCGACATCCCAGTGTGGTTTCGCTGTTCCACGGGTCAAATCGCTGTACTATCCAGTTTTGGGCCTTTGGTATCTAAAAAAAAAGCAGTTTGAGTGTGTCGCTCACTGTTCAGCCGCAAATATCTCTATTTAAAAAAGTGTGGTATACCCCAGTAAACAATAACGGTGGTTTTGCCATCCCACGGTAAAAAATCTCTATTATTCAGCTTTTGGTAGTTTTTTCCGTAAAGAAAAACAGTAGTGTCTCCTGACTGTTGTGACACAAAAATATATCTGTTGAAAATAGTCTTGTGTAGGCCCGACATCCCTGTGTGGTTTCGCTGTTCCACGGGTCAAATCGCTGTACTATCCAGTTTTGGGCCTTTGGTATCTAAAAAAAAAAGCAGTTTGAGTGTGTCGCTCACTGTTCAGCCGCAAATATCTCTATTTAAAAAAGTGTGGTATACCCCAGTAAACAATAACTGTGGTTTTGCCATCCCACGGTAAAAAATCTCTATTATTCAGGTTTTGGTAGTTTATTCCGTAAAGAAAAACAGTAGTGACTCCTGACTGTTGTGACACAAAAATATATCTGTTGAAAATAGTCTTGTGTAGGCCCGACATCCCAGTGTGGTTTCGCTGTTCCACGGGTCAAATCGCTGTACTATCCAGTTTTGGGCCTTTGGTATCTAAAAAAAAAAGCAGTTTGAGTGTGTCGCTCACTGTTCAGCCGCAAATATCTCTATTTAAAAAAGTGTGGTATACCCCAGTAAACAATAACTGTGGTTTTGCCATCCCACGGTAAAAAATCTCTATTATTCAGCTTTTGGTAGTTTTTTCTGTAAAGAAAAACAGTAGTGTCTCCTGACTGTTGTGACACAAAAATATATCTGTTGAAAATAGTCTTCTGTAGGCCCGACATCCCAGTGTGGTTTCGCAGTTCCACGGGTCAAATCGCTGTACTATCCAGTTTTGGGCCTTTGGTATCTAAAAAAAAAGCAGTTTGAGTGTGTCGCTCACTGTTCAGCCGCAAATATTTCTATTTAAAAAAGTGTGGTATACCCCAGTAAACAATAACTGTGGTTTTGCCATCCCACGGTAAAAAATCTCTATTATTCAGCTTTTGGTAGTTTTTTCCGTAAAGAAAAACAGTAGTGTCTCCTGACTGTTGTGACACAAAAATATATCTGTTGAAAATAGTATTGTGTAGGCCCGACATCCCAGTGTGGTTTTGCAGTTCCACGGGTCAAATCGCTGTACTATCCAGTTTTGGGCCTTTGGTATCTAAAAAAAAAGCAGTTTGAGTGTGTCGCTCACTGTTCAGCCGCAAATATCTCTATTTAAAAAAGTGTGGTATACCCCAGTAAACAATAACTGTGGTTTTGCCATCCCACGGTAAAAAATCTCTATTATTCAGCTTTTGGTAGTTTTTTCTGTAAAGAAAAACAGTAGTGTCTCCTGACTGTTGTGACACAAAAATATATCTGTTGAAAATAGTCTTGTGTAGGCCCGACATCCCAGTGTGGTTTCGCAGTTCCATGGGTCAAATCGCTGTGCTATCCAGTTTTGGGCCTTTGGTATCTAAAAAAAAAGCAGTTTGAGTGTGTCGTTCACTGTTCAGCCGCAAATATCTCTATTTAAAAAAGTGTGGTATACCCCAGTAAACAATAACTGTAGTTTTGCCATCCCACGGTAAAAAATCTCTATTATTCAGCTTTTGGTAGTTTTTTCCATAAAGAAAACAGTAGTGACTCCTGACTGTTGTGACACAAAAATATATCTGTTGAAAATAGTCTTGTGTAGGCCCGACATCCCAGTGTGGTTTCGCTGTTCCACGGGTCAAATCGCTGTACTATCCAGTTTTGGGCCTTTGGTATCTAAAAAAAAGCAGTTTGAGTGTGTCGCTCACTGTTCAGCCGCAAATATCTCTATTTAAAAAAGTGTGGTATACCCCAGTAAACAATAACTGTGGTTTTGCCATCCCACGGTAAAAAAATCTCTATTATTCAGCTTTTGGTAGTTTTTTCCATAAAGAAAAACAGTAGTGTCTCCTGACTGTTGTGACACAAAAATATATCTGTTGAAAATAATCTTGTGTAGGCCCGACATCCCAGTGTGGTTTCGCTGTTCCACGGGTCAAATCGCTGTACTATCCAGTTTTGGGCCTTTGGTATCTAAAAAAAAAGCAGTTTGAGTGTGTCGCTCACTGTTCAGCCGCAAATATCTCTATTTAAAAAAGTGTGGTATACCCCAGTAAACAATAAGTGTGGTTTTGCCATCCCACGGTAAAAAATCTCTATTATTCAGCTTTTGGTAGTTTTTTCCGTAAAGAAAAACAGTAGTGTCTCCTGACTGTTGTGACACAAAAATATATCTGTTGAAAATAGTCTTGTGTAGGCCCGACATCCCAGTGTGGTTTCGCTGTTCCACGGGTCAAATCGCTGTACTATTCAGTTTTGGGCCTTTGGTATCTAAAAAAAAAGCAGTTTGAGTGTGTCGCTCACTGTTCAGCCGCAAATATCTCTATTTAAAAAAGTGTGGTATACCCCAGTAAACAATAACTGTGGTTTTGCCATCCCACGGTAAAAAATCTCTATTATTCAGGTTTTGGTAGTTTATTCCGTAAAGAAAAACAGTAGTGACTCCTGACTGTTGTGACACAAAAATATATCTGTTGAAAATAGTCTTGTGTAGGCCCCGACATCCCAGTGTGGTTTCGCTGTTCCACGGGTCAAATCGCTGTACTATCCAGTTTTGGGCCTTTGGTATCTAAAAAAAAAGCAGTTTGAGTGTGTCGCTCACTGTTCAGCCGCAAATATCTCTATTTAAAAAAGTGTGGTATACCCCAGTAAACAATAAGTGTGGTTTTGCCATCCCACGGTAAAAAATCTCTATTATTCAGCTTTTGGTAGTTTTTTCCGTAAAGAAAAACAGTAGTGTCTCCTGACTGTTGTGACACAAAAATATATCTGTTGAAAATAGTCTTGTGTAGGCCCAACATCCCTGTGTGGTTTCGCTGTTCCACGGGTCAAATCGCTGTACTATCCAGTTTTGGGCCTTTGGTATCTAAAAAAAAAGCAGTTTGAGTGTGTCGCTCACTGTTCAGCCGCAAATATCTCTATTTAAAAAAGTGTGGTATACCCCAGTAAACAATAACTGTGGTTTTGCCATCCCACGGTAAAAAATCTCTATTATTCAGGTTTTGGAAGTTTATTCCGTAAAGAAAAACAGTAGTGACTCCTGACTGTTGTGACACAAAAATATATCTGTTGAAAATAGTCTTGTGTAGGCCCGACATCCCAGTGTGGTTTCGCTGTTCCACGGGTCAAATCGCTGTACTATCCAGTTTTGGGCCTTTGGTATCTAAAAAAAAAAGCAGTTTGAGTGTGTCGCTCACTGTTCAGCCGCAAATATCTCTATTTAAAAAAGTGTGGTATACCCCAGTAAACAATAACGGTGGTTTTGCCATCCCACGGTAAAAAATCTCTATTATTCAGCTTTTGGTAGTTTTTTCCGTAAAGAAAAACAGTAGTGTCTCCTGACTGTTGTGACACAAAAATATATCTGTTGAAAATAGTCTTGTGTAGGCCCGACATCCCAGTGTGGTTTTGCAGTTCCACGGGTTAAATCGCTGTACTATCCAGTTTTGGGCCTTTGGTATCTAAAAAAAAAGCAGTTTGAGTGTGTCGCTCACTGTTCAGCCGCAAATATCTCTATTTAAAAAAGTGTGGTATACCCCAGTAAACAATAACTGTGGTTTTGCCATCCCGCGGTAAAAAATCTCTATTATTTCGTTTTGGTATTATTTTCCGTAAACAAAAACAGTAGTGTCTCCTGACTGTTGTGACACAAAAATATATCTGTTGAAAATAGTCTTGTGTAGGCCCGACATCCCAGTGTGGTTTCGCAGTTCCACGGGTCAAATCGCTGTGCTATCCAGTTTTGGGCCTTTGGTATCTAAAAAAAAAACAGTTTGAGTGTGTCGCTCACTGTTCAGCCGCAAATATTTCTATTTAAAAACGTGTGGTATACCCCAGTAAACAATAACTGTGGTTTTGCCATCCCACGATAAAAAATCTCTATTATTCAGCTTTTGGTAGTTTTTTCCGTAAACAAAAACAGTAGTGTCTCCTGACTGTTGTGACACAAAAATATATCTGTTGAAAATAGTCTTGTGTAGGCCCAACATCCCAGTATGGTTTTGCAGTTCCACGGGTCAAATCGCTGTACTATCCAGTTTTGGGCCTTTGGTATCTAAAAAAAAAGCAGTTTGAGTGTGTCGCTCACTGTTCAGCCGCAAATATCTCTATTTAAAAAGGTGTGGTATACCCCAGTAAACAATAACTGTGGTTTTGCCATCCCACGGTAAAAAAATCTCTATTATTCAGCTTTTGGTAGTTTTTTCCGTAAAGAAAAACAGTAGTGTCTCCTGACTGTTGTGACACAAAAATAAATCTGTTGAAAATAGTCTTGTGTAGGCCCGACATCCCAGTGTGGTTTTGCAGTTCCACGGGTCAAATCGCTGTACTATCCAGTTTTGGGCCTTTGGTATCTAAAAAAAAAGCAGTTTGAGTGTGTCGCTCACTGTTCAGCCGCAAATATCTCTATTTAAAACAGTGTGGTATACCCCAGTAAACAATAACGGTGGTTTTGCCATCCCACGGTAAAAAATCTCTATTATTCAGCTTTTGGTAGTTTTTTCTGTAAAGAAAAACAGTAGTGTCTCCTGACTGTTGTGACACAAAAATATATCTGTTGAAAATAGTCTTGTGTAGGCCCGACATCCCAGTGTGGTTTCGCAGTTCCACGGGTCAAATCGCTGTGCTATCCAGTTTTGGGCCTTTGGTATCTAAAAAAAAAACAGTTTGAGTGTGTCGCTCACTGTTCAGCCGCAAATATCTCTATTTAAAAACGTGTGGTATACCCCAGTAAACAATAACTGTGGTTTTGCCATCCCACGATAAAAAATCTCTATTATTCAGCTTTTGGTAGTTTTTTCCGTAAAGAAAAACAGTAGTGTCTCCTGACTGTTGTGACACAAAAATATATCTGTTGAAAATAGTCTTGTGTAGGCCCCACATCCCAGTGTGGTTTTGCAGTTCCACGGGTCAAATCGCTGTACTATCCAGTTTTGGGCCTTTGGTATCTAAAAAAAAAGCAGTTTGAGTGTGTCGCTCACTGTTCAGCCGCAAATATCTCTATTTAAAAAAGTGTGGTATACCCCAGTAAACAATAACTGTGGTTTTGCCATCCCATGGTAAAAAATCTCTATTATTCAGCTTTTGGTAGTTTTTTCTGTAAATAAAAACAGTAGTGTCTCCTGACTGTTGTGACGCAAAAATATATCTGTTGAAAATAGTATTGTGTAGGCCCGTCATCCCAGTGTGGTTTTGCAGTTCCACAGGTCAAATCGCTGTACTATCCAGTTTTGGGCCTTTGGTATCTAAAAAAAAAGCAGTTTGAGTGTGACGCTCACTGTTCAGCCGCAAATATCTCTATTTAAAAAAGTGTGGTATACCCCAGTAAACAATAACGGTGGTTTTGCCATCCCACGGTAAAAAATCTCTATTATTCAGCTTTTGGTAGTTTTTTCCGTAAAGAAAAACAGTAGTGTCTCCTGACTGTTGTGACACAAAAATATATCTGTTGAAAATAGTCTTGTGTAGGCCCGACATCCCAGTGTGGTTTTGCAGTTCCACGGGTTAAATCGCTGTATTATCCAGTTTTGGGCCTTTGGTATCTAAAAAAAAAGCAGTTTGAGTGTGTCGCTCACTGTTCAGCCGCAAATATCTCTATTTAAAAAAGTGTGGTATACCCCAGTAAACAATAACTGTGGTTTTGCCATCCCGCGGTAAAAAATCTCTATTATTTCGTTTTGGTATTATTTTCCGTAAAGAAAAACAGTAGTGTCTCCTGACTGTTGTGACACAAAAATATATCTGTTGAAAATAGTCTTGTGTAGGCCCGACATCCCAGTATGGTTTCGCAGTTCCACGGGTCAAATCGCTGTACTATCCAGTTTTGGGCCTTTGGTATCTAATAAAAAAGCAGTTTGAGTGTGTCGCTCACTGTTCAGCCGCAAATATCTCTATTTAAAAAGGTGTGGTATACCCCAGTAAACAATAACTGTGGTTTTGCCATCCCACGGTAAAAAAATCTCTATTATTCAGCTTTTGGTAGTTTTTTCCGTAAAGAAAAACAGTAGTGTCTCCTGACTGTTGTGACACAAAAATAAATCTGTTGAAAATAGTCTTGTGTAGGCCCGACATCCCAGTGTGGTTTTGCAGTTCCACGGGTCAAATCGCTGTACTATCCAGTTTTGGGCCTTTGGTATCTAAAAAAAAAGCAGTTTGAGTGTGTCGCTCACTGTTCAGCCGCAAATATCTCTATTTAAAACAGTGTGGTATACCCCAGTAAACAATAACTGTGGTTTTGCCATCCCACGGTAAAAAATCTCTATTATTCAGCTTTTGGTAGTTTTTTCTGTAAAGAAAAACAGTAGTGTCTCCTGACTGTTGTGACACAAAAATATATCTGTTGAAAATAGTCTTGTGTAGGCCCGACATCCCAGTGTGGTTTCGCAGTTCCACGGGTCAAATCGCTGTGCTATCCAGTTTTGGGCCTTTGGTATCTAAAAAAAAAGCAGTTTGAGTGTGTCGCTCACTGTTCAGCCGCAAATATCTCTATTTAAAAAAGTGTGGTATACCCCAGTAAACAATAACTGTGGTTTTGCCATCCCACGGTAAAAAATCTCTATTATTTAGCTTTTGGTAGTTTTTTCCGTAAAGAAAAACAGTAGTGTCTCCTGACTGTTGTGACACAAAAATATATCTGTTGAAAATAGTCTTGTGTAGGCCCGACATCCCAGTGTGGTTTTGCAGTTCCACGGGTCAAATCGCTGTACTATCCAGTTTTGGGCCTTTGGTATCAAAAAAAAAAGCAGTTTGAGTGTGTCGCTCACTGTTCAGCCGCAAATATCTCTATTTAAAAAAGTGTGGTATACCCCAGTAAACAATAACTGTGGTTTTGCCATCCCACGGTAAAAAATCTCTATTATTTAGCTTTTGGTAGTTTTTTCCGTAAAGAAAAACAGAAGTGTCTCCTGACTGTTGTGACACAAAACTATATCTGTTGAAAATAGTCTTGTGTAGGCCCGACATCCCAGTGTGGTTTTGCAGTTCCACGGGTCAATTCGCTGTACTATCGAGTTTTGGGCATTTGGTATCTAAAAAAAAAGGAGTTTGAGTGTGTCGTTCACTGTTCAGCCGCAAATATCTCTATTTAAAAAAGCGTGGTATACCCCAGTAAACAATAACTGTAGTTTTGCCATCCCACGGTAAAAAATCTCTATTGTTCAGCTTTTGGTAGTTTATTCCGTAAAGAAAAACAGTAGTGACTCCTGACTGTTGTGACACAAAAATATATCTGTTGAAAATAGTCTTGTGTAGGCCCGACATCCCAGTGTGCTTTCGCTGTTCCACGGGTCAAATCGCTGTACTATCCAGTTTTGGGCCTTTGGTATCTAAAAAAAAAGCAGTTTGAGCGTGTCGCTCACTGTTCAGCCGCAAATATCTCTATTTAAAAAAGTGTGGTATACCCCAGTAAACAATAACGGTGGTTTTGCCATCCCACGGTAAAAAATCTCTATTATTCAGCTTTGGTAGTTTTTTCCGTAAAGAAAAACAGTAGTGTCTCCTGACTGTTGTGGCACAAAAATATATCTGTTGAAAATAGTCTTGTGTAGGCCCGACATCCCAGTGTGGTTTTGCAGTTCCACGGGTCAAATCGCTGTACTATCCAGTTTTGGGCCTTTGGTATCTAAAAAAAAATCAGTTTGAGTGTGTCGCTCACTGTTCAGCCGCAAATATCTCTATTTAAAAAAGTGTGGTATACCCCAGTAAACAATAACTGTGGTTTTGCCATCCCACGGTAAAAAATCTCTATTATTCAGCTTTTGGTAGTTTTTTCTGTAAAGAAAAACAGTAGTGTCTCCTGACTGTTGTGACACAAAAATATATCTGTTGAAAATAGTCTTGTGTAGGCCCGACATCCCAGTGTGGTTTTGCAGTTCCACAGGTCAAATCGCTGTACTATCCAGTTTTGGGCCTTTGGTATCTAAAAAAAAAGCAGTTTGAGTGTGTCGCTCACTGTTCAGCCACAAATATCTCTTTTTAAATAAGTGTGGTATACCCCAGTAAACAAAAACTGTGGTTTTGCCATCCTACTGTAAAAATTCTCTATTATTCAGCTTTTGGTAGTTTTTTCCGTAAAGAAAAACAGTAGTGTCTCCTGACTGTTGTGACACAAAAATATATCTGTTGAAAATAGTCTTGTGTAGGCCCGACATCCCAGTGTGGTTTCGCAGTTCCACAGGTCAAATCACTGTACTATCCAGTTTTGGGCCTTTGGTATCTAAAAAAAAGCAGTTTGAGTGTGTCGCTCACTGTTCAGCCGCAAATATCTCTATTTAAAAAAGTGTGGTATACCCCAGTAAACAATAACTGTGGTTTTGCCATCCCACGGTGAAAAATCTCTATTATTCAGCTTTTGGTAGTTTTTTCCATAAAGAAAAACAGTAGTGTCTCCTGACTGTTGTGACACAAAAATATATCTGTTGAAAATAGTCTTGTGTAGGCCCGACATCCCAGTGTGGTTTCGCAGTTCCACGGGTCAAATCACTGTACTATCCAGTTTTGGGCCTTTGGTATCTAAAAAAAAAAAGCAGTTTGAGTGTGTCATTCACTGTTCAGCCGCAAATATCTCTATTTAAAAAAGCGTGGTATACCCCAGTAAACAATAACAGTAGTTTTGCCATCCCACGGTAAAAAATCTCTATTATTCAGCTTTTGGTAGTTTTTTCCATAAAGAAAAACAGTAGTGACTCCTGACTGTTGTGACACAAAAATATATCTGTTGAAAATAGTCTTGTGTAGGCCCGACATCCCAGTGTGGTTTCGCTGTTCCACGGGTCAAATCGCTGTACTATCCAGTTTTGGGCTTTTGGTATCTAAAAAAAAAGCAGTTTGAGTGTGTCGCTCACTGTTCAGCCGCAAATATCTCTATTTAAAAAAGTGTGGTATACCCCAGTAAACAATAACTGTGGTTTTGCCATCCCACGGTAAAAAATCTCTATTATTCAGCTTTTGGTAGTTTTATCCGTAAAGAAAAACAGTAGTGTCTCCTGACTGTTGTGACACAAAAATATATCTGTTGAAAATAGTCTTGTGTAGGCCCGTCATCCCAGTGTGGTTTTGCAGTTCAACGGGTCAAATCGCTGTACTATCCAGTTTTGGGCCTTTGGTATCAAAAAAAAAAGCAGTTTGAGTGTGTCGCTCACTGTTCAGCCGCAAATATCTCTATTTAAAAAAGTGTGGTATACCCCAGTAAACAATAACTGTGGTTTTGCCATCCCACGGTAAAAAATCTCTATTATTTAGCTTTTGGTAGTTTTTTCCGTAAAGAAAAACAGAAGTGTCTCCTGACTGTTGTGACACAAAACTATATCTGTTGAAAATAGTCTTGTGTAGGCCCGACATCCCAGTGTGGTTTTGCAGTTCCTCGGGTCAAATCGCTGTACTATCGAGTTTTGGGCATTTGGTAACTAAAAAAAAAGCAGTTTGAGTGTGTCGTTCACTGTTCAGCCGCAAATATCTCTATTTAAAAAAGCGTGGTATACCCCAGTAAACAATAACTGTAGTTTTGCCATCCCACGGTAAAAAATCTCTATTATTCAGCTTTTGGTAGTTTATTCCGTAAAGAAAAACAGTAGTGACTCCTGACTGTTGTGACACAAAAATATATCTGTTGAAAATAGTCTTGTGTAGGCCCGACATCCCAGTGTGCTTTCGCTGTTCCACGGGTCAAATCGCTGTACTATCCAGTTTTGGGCCTTTGGTATCTAAAAAAAAAGCAGTTTGAGTGTGTCGCTCACTGTTCAGCCGCAAATATCTCTATTTAAAAAAGTGTGGTATACCCCAGTAAACAATAACGGTGGTTTTGCCATCCCACGGTAAAAAATCTCTATTATTCAGCTTTGGTAGTTTTTTCCGTAAAGAAAAACAGTAGTGTCTCCTGACTGTTGTGGCACAAAAATATATCTGTTGAAAATAGTCTTGTGTAGGCCCGACATCCCAGTGTGGTTTTGCAGTTCCACGGGTCAAATCGCTGTACTATCCAGTTTTGGGCCTTTGGTATCTAAAAAAAAATCAGTTTGAGTGTGTCGCTCACTGTTCAGCCGCAAATATCTCTATTTAAAAAAGTGTGGTATACCCCAGTAAACAATAAATGTGGTTTTGCCATCCCACGGTAAAAAATCTCTATTATTCAGCTTTTGGTAGTTTTTTCCGTAAAGAAAAACAGTAGTGTCTCCTGACTGTTGTGACACAAAAATATATCTGGTGAAAATAGTCTTGTGTAGGCCCGACATCCCAGTGTGGTTTTGCAGTTCCACGGGTCAAATCACTGTACTATCCAGTTTTGGGCCATTGGTATCTGAAAAAAAAGCAGTTTGAGTGTGTCGCTCACTGTTCAGCCGCAAATATCTCTATTTAAAAAAGTGTGGTATACCCCAGTAAACAATAACTGTGGTTTTGCCATCCCACGGTAAAAAATCTCTATTATTCAGCTTTTGGTAGTTTTTTCTGTAAAGAAAAACAGTAGTGTCTCCTGACTGTTGTGACACAAAAATATATCTGTTGAAAATAGTCTTGTGTAGGCCCGACATCCCAGTGTGGTTTCGCAGTTCCACGGGTCATATCGCTGTACTATCCAGTTTTGGGCCTTTGGTATCTAAAAAAAAGCAGTTTGAGTGTGTCGCTCACTGTTCAGCCGCAAATATCTCTATTTAAAAAAGTGTGGTATACCCCAGTAAACAATAACTGTGGTTTTGCCATC
This sequence comes from Phyllobates terribilis, assembly GCF_046119375.1. NCBI lineage: Eukaryota > Metazoa > Chordata > Amphibia > Anura > Dendrobatidae > Phyllobates > Phyllobates terribilis. The sequence goes on along the minus strand of NW_027362762.1, from coordinate 364,845,485 downwards.
CCACGGTAAAAAATCTCTATTATTCAGCTTTTGGTAGTTTTTTCCGTAAAGAAAAACCGTAGTGTCTCCTGACTGTTGTGACACAAAAATATATCTGTTGAAAATAGTATTGTGTAGGCCCGACATCCCAGTGTGGTTTCGCTGTTCCACGGGTCAAATCGCTGTACTATCCAGTTTTGGGGCTTTGGTATCTAAAAAAAAAGCAGTTTGAGTGTGTCGCTCACTGTTCAGCCGCAAATATCTCTATTTAAAAAAGTGTGGTATACCCCAGTAAACAATAACTGTGGTTTTGCCATCCCACGGTAAAAAATCTCTATTATTCAGCTTTTGGTAGTTTTATCCGTAAAGAAAAACAGTAGTGTCTCCTGACTGTTGTGACACAAAAATATATCTGTTGAAAAGAGTCTTGTGTAGGCCCGACATCCCAGTGTGGTTTTGCAGTTCAACGGGTCAAATCGCTGTACTATCCAGTTTTGGGCCTTTGGTATCAAAAAAAAAAGCAGTTTGAGTGTGTCGCTCACTGTTCAGCCGCAAATATCTCTATTTAAAAAAGTGTGTTATACCCCAGTAAACAATAACTGTGGTTTTGCCATCCCATGGTAAAAAATCTCTATTATTTAGCTTTTGGTAGTTTTTTCCGCAAAGAAAAACAGAAGTGTCTCCTGACTGTTGTGACACAAAACTATATCTGTTGAAAATAGTCTTGTGTAGGCCCGACATCCCAGTGTGGTTTTGCAGTTCCACGGGTCAAATCGCTGTACTATCGAGTTTTGGGCATTTGGTATCTAAAAAAAAAGCAGTTTGAGTGTGTCGTTCACTGTTCAGCCGCAAATATCTCTATTTAAAAAAGCGTGGTATACCCCAGTAAACAATAACTGTAGTTTTGCCATCCCACGGTAAAAAATCTCTATTATTCAGCTTTTGGTAGTTTATTCCGTAAAGAAAAACAGTAGTGACTCCTGACTGTTGTGACACAAAAATATATCTGTTGAAAATAGTCTTGTGTAGGCCCGACATCCCAGTGTGGTTTCGCTGTTCCACGGGTCAAATCGCTGTACTATCCAGTTTTGGGCATTTGGTATCTAAAAAAAAAGCAGTTTGAGTGTGTCGCTCACTGTTCAGCCGCAAATATCTCTATTTAAAAAAGTGTGGTATACCCCAGTAAACAATAACGGTGGTTTTGCCATCCCACGGTAAAAAATCTCTATTATTCAGCTTTGGTAGTTTTTTCCGTAAAGAAAAACAGTAGTGTCTCCTGACTGTTGTGACACAAAAATATATCTGTTGAAAATAGTCTTGTGTAGGCCCGACATCCCAGTGTTGTTTTGCAGTTCCACGGGTCAAATCGCTGTACTATCCAGTTTTGGGCCTTTGGTATCTAAAATAAAATCAGTGTGAGTGTGTCGCTCACTGTTCAGCCGCAAATATCTCTATTTAAAAAAGTGTGGTATACCCCAGTAAACAATAACTGTGGTTTTGCCATCCCACGGTAAAAAATCTCTATTATTTAGCTTTTGGTAGTTTTTTCCGTAAAGAAAAACAGTAGTGTCTCCTGACTGTTGTGACACAAAAATATATCTGGTGAAAATAGTCTTGTGTAGGCCCGACATCCCAGTGTGGTTTCGCAGTTCCACTGGTCAAATCGCTGTACTATCCAGTTTTGGGCCTTTGGTATCTAAAAAAAGAGCAGTTTGAGTGTGTCGCTCACTGTTCAGCCGCAAATATCTCTATTTAAAAAAGTGTGGTATACCCCAGTAAACAATAACTGTGGTTTTGCCATCCCACGGTAAAAAATCTCTATTATTCAGCTTTTGGTAGTTTTTTCTGTAAAGAAAAACAGTAGTGTCTCCTGACTGTTGTGACACAAAAATATATCTGTTGAAAATAGTCTTGTGTAGGCCCGACATCCCAGTGTGGTTTCGCAGTTCCACGGGTCAAATCACTGTACTATCCAGTTTTGGGTCTTTGGTATCTAAAAAAAAGCAGTTTGAGTGTGTCGCTCACTGTTCAGCCGCAAATATCTCTATTTAAAAAAGTGTGGTATACCCCAGTAAAAAATAACTGTGGTTTTGCCATCCCACGGTAAAATATCTCTATTATTCAGCTTTTGGTATTTTTTTCCGTAAAGAAAAACAGTAGTGTTTCCTGACTGTTGTGACACACAAATATATCTGTTGAAAATAGTCTTGTGTAAGCCCGACATCCCAGTGTGGTTTCGCAGTTCCACGGGTCAAATCGCTGTACTATCTAGTTTTGGGCCTTTGGTATCTAAAAAAAAATCAGTTTGAGTGTGTCGCTCACTGTTCAGCCGCAAATATCTCTATTTAAAAAAGTGTGGTATACCCCAGTAAACAATAACTGTGGTTTTGCCATCCCACGTTAAAAAATCTCTATTATTCAGCTTTTGGTAGTTTTTTTCTGCAAAGAAAAACAGTAGTGTCTCCTGACTGTTGTGACACAAAAATATATCTGTTGAAAATAGTCTTGTGTAGGCCCGACATCCCAGTGTGGTTTCGCTGTTACACGGGTCAAATCGCTGTACTATCCAGTTTTGGGCCTTTGGTATCTAAAAAAAAAGCAGTTTGAGTGTGTTGCTCACTGTTCAGCCGCAAATATCTCTATTTAAAAAAGTGTGGTATACCCCAGTAAACAATAACTGAGGTTTTGCCATCCCACGGTAAAAAATCTCTATTATTCAGCTTTTGGTAGTTTTATCCGTAAAGAAAAACAGTAGTGTCTCCTGACTGTTGTGACACAAAAATATATCTGTTGAAAAGAGTCTTGTGTAGGCCCGACATGCCTGTGTGGTTTTGCAGTTCAACGGGTCAAATCGCTGTACTATCCAGTTTTGGGCCTTTGGTATAAAAAAAAAAAGCAGTTTGAGTGTGTCGCTCACTGTTCAGCCGCAAATATCTCTATTTAAAAAAGTGTGGTATACCCCAGTAAACAATAACTGTGGTTTTGCCATCCCACGGTAAAAAATCTCTATTATTTAGCTTTTGGTAGTTTTTTCCGTAAAGAAAAACAGAAGTGTCTCCTGACTGTTGTGACACAAAACTATATCTGTTGAAAATAGTCTTGTGTAGGCCCGACATCCCAGTGTGGTTTTGCAGTTCCACGGGTCAAATCGCTGTACTATCGAGTTTTGGGCATTTGGTATCTAAAAAAAAAGCAGTTTGAGTGTGTCGTTCACTGTTCAGCCGCAAATATCTCTATTTAAAAAAGCGTGGTATACCCCAGTAAACAATAACTGTAGTTTTGCCATCCCACAGTAAAAAATCTCTATTATTCAGCTTTTGGTAGTTTATTCCGTAAAGAAAAACAGTAGTGACTCCTGACTGTTGTGACACAAAAATATATCTGTTGAAAATAGTCTTGTGTAGGCCCGACATCCCAGTGTGGTTTCGCTGTTCCACGGGTCAAATCGCTGTACTATCCAGTTTTGGGCCTTTGGTATCTAAAAAAAAAGCAGTTTGAGTGTGTCGCTCACTGTTCAGCCGCAAATATCTCTATTTAAAAAAGTGTGGTATACCCCAGTAAACAATAACGGTGGTTTTGCCATCCCACGGTAAAAAATCTCTATTATTCAGCTTTGGTAGTTTTTTCCGTAAAGAAAAACAGTAGTGTCTCCTGACTGTTGTGACACAAAAATATATCTGTTGAAAATAGTCTTGTGTAGGCCCGACATCCCAGTGTTGTTTTGCAGTTCCACGGGTCAAATCGCTGTACTATCCAGTTTTGGGCCTTTGGTATCTAAAATAAAATCAGTTTGAGTGTGTCGCTCACTGTTCAGCCGCAAATATCTCTATTTAAAAAAGTGTGGTATACCCCAGTAAACAATAACTGTGGTTTTGCCATCCCACGGTAAAAAATCTCTATTATTTAGCTTTTGGTAGTTTTTTCCGTAAAGAAAAACAGTAGTGTCTCCTGACTGTTGTGACACACAAATATATCTGTTGAAAATAGTCTTGTGTAAGCCCGACATCCCAGTGTGGTTTCGCAGTTCCACGGGTCAAATCGCTGTACTGTCTAGTTTTGGGCCTTTGGTATCTAAAAAAAAATCAGTTTGAGTGTGTCGCTCACTGTTCAGCCGCAAATATCTCTATTTAAAAAAGTGTGGTATACCCCAGTAAACAATAACTGTGGTTTTGCCATCCCACGTTAAAAAATCTCTATTATTCAGCTTTTGGTAGTTTTTTTCTGCAAAGAAAAACAGTAGTGTCTCCTGACTGTTGTGACACAAAAATATATCTGTTGAAAATAGTCTTGTGTAGGCCCGACATCCCAGTGTGGTTTCGCTGTTACACGGGTCAAATCGCTGTACTATCCAGTTTTGGGCCTTTGGTATCTAAAAAAAAAGCAGTTTGAGTGTGTTGCTCACTGTTCAGCCGCAAATATCTCTATTTAAAAAAGTGTGGTATACCCCAGTAAACAATAACTGAGGTTTTGCCATCCCACGGTAAAAAATCTCTATTATTCAGCTTTTGGTAGTTTTATCCGTAAAGAAAAACAGTAGTGTCTCCTGACTGTTGTGACACAAAAATATATCTGTTGAAAAGAGTCTTGTGTAGGCCCGACATGCCAGTGTGGTTTTGCAGTTCAACGGGTCAAATCGCTGTACTATCCAGTTTTGGGCCTTTGGTATAAAAAAAAAAAGCAGTTTGAGTGTGTCGCTCACTGTTCAGCCGCAAATATCTCTATTTAAAAAAGTGTGGTATACCCCAGTAAACAATAACTGTGGTTTTGCCATCCCACGGTAAAAAATCTCTATTATTTAGCTTTTGGTAGTTTTTTCCGTAAAGAAAAACAGAAGTGTCTCCTGACTGTTGTGACACAAAACTATATCTGTTGAAAATAGTCTTGTGTAGGCCCGACATCCCAGTGTGGTTTTGCAGTTCCACGGGTCAAATCGCTGTACTATCGAGTTTTGGGCATTTGGTATCTAAAAAAAAAGCAGTTTGAGTGTGTCGTTCACTGTTCAGCCGCAAATATCTCTATTTAAAAAAGCGTGGTATACCCCAGTAAACAATAACTGTAGTTTTGCCATCCCACAGTAAAAAATCTCTATTATTCAGCTTTTGGTAGTTTATTCCGTAAAGAAAAACAGTAGTGACTCCTGACTGTTGTGACACAAAAATATATCTGTTGAAAATAGTCTTGTGTAGGCCCGACATCCCAGGGTGGTTTCGCTGTTCCACGGGTCAAATCGCTGTACTATCCAGTTTTGGGCCTTTGGTATCTAAAAAAAAAGCAGTTTGAGTGTGTCGCTCACTGTTCAGCCGCAAATATCTCTATTTAAAAAAGTGTGGTATACCCCAGTAAACAATAACGGTGGTTTTGCCATCCCACGGTAAAAAATCTCTATTATTCAGCTTTGGTAGTTTTTTCCGTAAAGAAAAACAGTAGTGTCTCCTGACTGTTGTGACACAAAAATATATCTGTTGAAAATAGTCTTGTGTAGGCCCGACATCCCAGTGTTGTTTTGCAGTTCCACGGGTCAAATCGCTGTACTATCCAGTTTTGGGCCTTTGGTATCTAAAATAAAATCAGTTTGAGTGTGTCGCTCACTGTTCAGCCGCAAATATCTCTATTTAAAAAAGTGTGGTATACCCCAGTAAACAATAACTGTGGTTTTGCCATCCCACGGTAAAAAATCTCTATTATTTAGCTTTTGGTAGTTTTTTCCGTAAAGAAAAACAGTAGTGTCTCCTGACTGTTGTGACACAAAAATATATCTGGTGAAAATAGTCTTGTGTAGGCCCGACATCCCAGTGTGGTTTCGCAGTTCCACGGGTCAAATCGCTGTACTATCCAGTTTTGGGCCTTTGGTATCTAAAAAAAGAGCAGTTTGAGTGTGTCGCTCACTGTTCAGCCGCAAATATCTCTATTTAAAAAAGTGTGGTATACCCCAGTAAACAATAACTGTGGTTTTGCCATCCCACGGTAAAAAATCTCTATTATTCAGCTTTTGGTAGTTTTTTCTGTAAAGAAAAACAGTAGTGTCTCCTGACTGTTGTGACACAAAAATATATCTGTTGAAAATAGTCTTGTGTAGGCCCGACATCCCAGTGTGGTTTCGCAGTTCCACGGGTCAAATCGCTGTACTATCCAGTTTTGGGTCTTTGGTATCTAAAAAAAAGCAGTTTGAGTGTGTCGCTCACTGTTCAGCCGCAAATATCTCTATTTAAAAAAGTGTGGTATACCCCAGTAAAAAATAACTGTGGTTTTGCCATCCCACGGTAAAATATCTCTATTATTCAGCTTTTGGTATTTTTTTCCGTAAAGAAAAACAGTAGTGTTTCCTGACTGTTGTGACACACAAATATATCTGTTGAAAATAGTCTTGTGTAAGCCCGACATCCCAGTGTGGTTTCGCAGTTCCACGGGTCAAATCGCTGTACTATCTAGTTTTGGGCCTTTGGTATCTAAAAAAAAATCAGTTTGAGTGTGTCGCTCACTGTTCAGCCGCAAATATCTCTATTTAAAAAAGTGTGGTATACCCCAGTAAACAATAACTGTGGTTTTGCCATCCCACGTTAAAAAATCTCTATTATTCAGCTTTTGGTAGTTTTTTTCTGCAAAGAAAAACAGTAGTGTCTCCTGACTGTTGTGACACAAAAATATATCTGTTGAAAATAGTCTTGTGTAGGCCCGACATCCCAGTGTGGTTTCGCTGTTACACGGGTCAAATCGCTGTACTATCCAGTTTTGGGCCTTTGGTATCTAAAAAAAAAGCAGTTTGAGTGTGTTGCTCACTGTTCAGCCGCAAATATCTCTATTTAAAAAAGTGTGGTATACCCCAGTAAACAATAACTGAGGTTTTGCCATCCCACGGTAAAAAATCTCTATTATTCAGCTTTTGGTAGTTTTATCCGTAAAGAAAAACAGTAGTGTCTCCTGACTGTTGTGACACAAAAATATATCTGTTGAAAAGAGTCTTGTGTAGGCCCGACATGCCAGTGTGGTTTTGCAGTTCAACGGGTCAAATCGCTGTACTATCCAGTTTTGGGCCTTTGGTATAAAAAAAAAAAGCAGTTTGAGTGTGTCGCTCACTGTTCAGCCGCAAATATCTCTATTTAAAAAAGTGTGGTATACCCCAGTAAACAATAACTGTGGTTTTGCCATCCCACGGTAAAAAATCTCTATTATTTAGCTTTTGGTAGTTTTTTCCGTAAAGAAAAACAGAAGTGTCTCCTGACTGTTGTGACACAAAACTATATCTGTTGAAAATAGTCTTGTGTAGGCCCGACATCCCAGTGTGGTTTTGCAGTTCCACGGGTCAAATCGCTGTACTATCGAGTTTTGGGCATTTGGTATCTAAAAAAAAAGCAGTTTGAGTGTGTCGTTCACTGTTCAGCCGCAAATATCTCTATTTAAAAAAGCGTGGTATACCCCAGTAAACAATAACTGTAGTTTTGCCATCCCACAGTAAAAAATCTCTATTATTCAGCTTTTGGTAGTTTATTCCGTAAAGAAAAACAGTAGTGACTCCTGACTGTTGTGACACAAAAACATATCTGTTGAAAATAGTCTTGTGTAGGCCCGACATCCCAGTGTGGTTTCGCTGTTCCACGGGTCAAATCGCTGTACTATCCAGTTTTGGGCCTTTGGTATCTAAAAAAAAAGCAGTTTGAGTGTGTCGCTCACTGTTCAGCCGCAAATATCTCTATTTAAAAAAGTGTGGTATACCCCAGTAAACAATAACGGTGGTTTTGCCATCCCACGGTAAAAAATCTCTATTATTCAGCTTTGGTAGTTTTTTCCGTAAAGAAAAACAGTAGTGTCTCCTGACTGTTGTGACACAAAAATATATCTGTTGAAAATAGTCTTGTGTAGGCCCGACATCCCAGTGTTGTTTTGCAGTTCCACGGGTCAAATCGCTGTACTATCCAGTTTTGGGCCTTTGGTATCTAAAATAAAATCAGTTTGAGTGTGTCGCTCACTGTTCAGCCGCAAATATCTCTATTTAAAAAAGTGTGGTATACCCCAGTAAACAATAACTGTGGTTTTGCCATCCCACGGTAAAAAATCTCTATTATTTAGCTTTTGGTAGTTTTTTCCGTAAAGAAAAACAGTAGTGTCTCCTGACTGTTGTGACACACAAATATATCTGTTGAAAATAGTCTTGTGTAAGCCCGACATCCCAGTGTGGTTTCGCAGTTCCACGGGTCAAATCGCTGTACTATCTAGTTTTGGGCCTTTGGTATCTAAAAAAAAATCAGTTTGAGTGTGTCGCTCACTGTTCAGCCGCAAATATCTCTATTTAAAAAAGTGTGGTATACCCCAGTAAACAATAACTGTGGTTTTGCCATCCCACGTTAAAAAATCTCTATTATTCAGCTTTTGGTAGTTTTTTTCTGCAAAGAAAAACAGTAGTGTCTCCTGACTGTTGTGACACAAAAATATATCTGTTGAAAATAGTCTTGTGTAGGCCCGACATCCCAGTGTGGTTTCGCTGTTACACGGGTCAAATCGCTGTACTATCCAGTTTTGGGCCTTTGGTATCTAAAAAAAAAGCAGTTTGAGTGTGTTGCTCACTGTTCAGCCGCAAATATCTCTATTTAAAAAAGTGTGGTATACCCCAGTAAACAATAACTGAGGTTTTGCCATCCCACGGTAAAAAATCTCTATTATTCAGCTTTTGGTAGTTTTATCCGTAAAGAAAAACAGTAGTGTCTCCTGACTGTTGTGACACAAAAATATATCTGTTGAAAAGAGTCTTGTGTAGGCCCGACATGCCAGTGTGGTTTTGCAGTTCAACGGGTCAAATCGCTGTACTATCCAGTTTTGGGCCTTTGGTATAAAAAAAAAAAGCAGTTTGAGTGTGTCGCTCACTGTTCAGCCGCAAATATCTCTATTTAAAAAAGTGTGGTATACCCCAGTAAACAATAACTGTGGTTTTGCCATCCCACGGTAAAAAATCTCTATTATTTAGCTTTTGGTAGTTTTTTCCGTAAAGAAAAACAGAAGTGTCTCCTGACTGTTGTGACACAAAACTATATCTGTTGAAAATAGTCTTGTGTAGGCCCGACATCCCAGTGTGGTTTTGCAGTTCCACGGGTCAAATCGCTGTACTATCGAGTTTTGGGCATTTGGTATCTAAAAAAAAAGCAGTTTGAGTGTGTCGTTCACTGTTCAGCCGCAAATATCTCTATTTAAAAAAGCGTGGTATACCCCAGTAAACAATAACTGTAGTTTTGCCATCCCACAGTAAAAAATCTCTATTATTCAGCTTTTGGTAGTTTATTCCGTAAAGAAAAACAGTAGTGACTCCTGACTGTTGTGACACAAAAATATATCTGTTGAAAATAGTCTTGTGTAGGCCCGACATCCCAGTGTGGTTTCGCTGTTCCACGGGTCAAATCGCTGTACTATCCAGTTTTGGGCCTTTGGTATCTAAAAAAAAAGCAGTTTGAGTGTGTCGCTCACTGTTCAGCCGCAAATATCTCTATTTAAAAAAGTGTGGTATACCCCAGTAAACAATAACGGTGGTTTTGCCATCCCACGGTAAAAAATCTCTATTATTCAGCTTTGGTAGTTTTTTCCGTAAAGAAAAACAGTAGTGTCTCCTGACTGTTGTGACACAAAAATATATCTGTTGAAAATAGTCTTGTGTAGGCCCGACATCCCAGTGTTGTTTTGCAGTTCCACGGGTCAAATCGCTGTACTATCCAGTTTTGGGCCTTTGGTATCTAAAATAAAATCAGTTTGAGTGTGTCGCTCACTGTTCAGCCGCAAATATCTCTATTTAAAAAAGTGTGGTATACCCCAGTAAACAATAACTGTGGTTTTGCCATCCCACGGTAAAAAATCTCTATTATTTAGCTTTTGGTAGTTTTTTCCGTAAAGAAAAACAGTAGTGTCTCCTGACTGTTGTGACACAAAAATATATCTGGTGAAAATAGTCTTGTGTAGGCCCGACATCCCAGTGTGGTTTCGCAGTTCCACGGGTTAAATCGCTGTACTATCCAGTTTTGGGCCTTTGGTATCTAAAAAAAGAGCAGTTTGAGTGTGTCGCTCACTGTTCAGCCGCAAATATCTCTATTTAAAAAAGTGTGGTATACCCCAGTAAACAATAACTGTGGTTTTGCCATCCCACGGTAAAAAATCTCTATTATTCAGCTTTTGGTAGTTTTTTCTGTAAAGAAAAACAGTAGTGTCTCCTGACTGTTGTGACACAAAAATATATCTGTTGAAAATAGTCTTGTGTAGGCCCGACATCCCAGTGTGGTTTCGCAGTTCCACGGGTCAAATCGCTGTACTATCCAGTTTTGGGTCTTTGGTATCTAAAAAAAAGCAGTTTGAGTGTGTCGCTCACTGTTCAGCCGCAAATATCTCTATTTAAAAAAGTGTGGTATACCCCAGTAAAAAATAACTGTGGTTTTGCCATCCCACGGTAAAATATCTCTATTATTCAGCTTTTGGTATTTTTTTCCGTAAAGAAAAACAGTAGTGTTTCCTGACTGTTGTGACACACAAATATATCTGTTGAAAATAGTCTTGTGTAAGCCCGACATCCCAGTGTGGTTTCGCAGTTCCACGGGTCAAATCGCTGTACTATCTAGTTTTGGGCCTTTGGTATCTAAAAAAAAATCAGTTTGAGTGTGTCGCTCACTGTTCAGCCGCAAATATCTCTATTTAAAAAAGTGTGGTATACCCCAGTAAACAATAACTGTGGTTTTGCCATCCCACGTTAAAAAATCTCTATTATTCAGCTTTTGGTAGTTTTTTTCTGCAAAGAAAAACAGTAGTGTCTCCTGACTGTTGTGACACACAAATATATCTGTTGAAAATAGTCTTGTGTAGGCCCGACATCCCAGTGTGGTTTCGCTGTTACACGGGTCAAATCGCTGTACTATCCAGTTTTGGGCCTTTGGTATCTAAAAAAAAAAAAAGCAGTTTGAGTGTGTTGCTCACTGTTCAGCCGCAAATATCTCTATTTAAAAAAGTGTGGTATACCCCAGTAAACAATAACTGAGGTTTTGCCATCCCACGGTAAAAAATCTCTATTATTCAGCTTTTGGTAGTTTTATCCGTAAAGAAAAACAGTAGTGTCTCCTGACTGTTGTGACACAAAAATATATCTGTTGAAAAGAGTCTTGTGTAGGCCCGACATGCCAGTGTGGTTTTGCAGTTCAACGGGTCAAATCGCTGTACTATCCAGTTTTGGGCCTTTGGTATAAAAAAAAAAAGCAGTTTGAGTGTGTCGCTCACTGTTCAGCCGCAAATATCTCTATTTAAAAAAGTGTGGTATACCCCAGTAAACAATAACTGTGGTTTTGCCATCCCACGGTAAAAAATCTCTATTATTTAGCTTTTGGTAGTTTTTTCCGTAAAGAAAAACAGTAGTGTCTCCTGACTGTTGTGACACACAAATATATCTGTTGAAAATAGTCTTGTGTAAGCCCGACATCCCAGTGTGGTTTCGCAGTTCCACGGGTCAAATCGCTGTACTATCTAGTTTTGGGCCTTTGGTATCTAAAAAAAAATCAGTTTGAGTGTGTCGCTCACTGTTCAGCCGCAAATATCTCTATTTAAAAAAGTGTGGTATACCCCAGTAAACAATAACTGTGGTTTTGCCATCCCACGTTAAAAAATCTCTATTATTCAGCTTTTGGTAGTTTTTTTCTGCAAAGAAAAACAGTAGTGTCTCCTGACTGTTGTGACACAAAAATATATCTGTTGAAAATAGTCTTGTGTAGGCCCGACATCCCAGTGTGGTTTCGCTGTTACACGGGTCAAATCGCTGTACTATCCAGTTTTGGGCCTTTGGTATCTAAAAAAAAAGCAGTTTGAGTGTGTTGCTCACTGTTCAGCCGCAAATATCTCTATTTAAAAAAGTGTGGTATACCCCAGTAAACAATAACTGAGGTTTTGCCATCCCACGGTAAAAAATCTCTATTATTCAGCTTTTGGTAGTTTTATCCGTAAAGAAAAACAGTAGTGTCTCCTGACTGTTGTGACACAAAAATATATCTGTTGAAAAGAGTCTTGTGTAGGCCCGACATGCCAGTGTGGTTTTGCAGTTCAACGGGTCAAATCGCTGTACTATCCAGTTTTGGGCCTTTGGTATAAAAAAAAAAAGCAGTTTGAGTGTGTCGCTCACTGTTCAGCCGCAAATATCTCTATTTAAAAAAGTGTGGTATACCCCAGTAAACAATAACTGTGGTTTTGCCATCCCACGGTAAAAAATCTCTATTATTTAGCTTTTGGTAGTTTTTTCCGTAAAGAAAAACAGAAGTGTCTCCTGACTGTTGTGACACAAAACTATATCTGTTGAAAATAGTCTTGTGTAGGCCCGACATCCCAGTGTGGTTTTGCAGTTCCACGGGTCAAATCGCTGTACTATCGAGTTTTGGGCATTTGGTATCTAAAAAAAAAGCAGTTTGAGTGTGTCGTTCACTGTTCAGCCGCAAATATCTCTATTTAAAAAAGCGTGGTATACCCCAGTAAACAATAACTGTAGTTTTGCCATCCCACAGTAAAAAATCTCTATTATTCAGCTTTTGGTAGTTTATTCCGTAAAGAAAAACAGTAGTGACTCCTGACTGTTGTGACACAAAAATATATCTGTTGAAAATAGTCTTGTGTAGGCCCGACATCCCAGTGTGGTTTCGCTGTTCCACGGGTCAAATCGCTGTACTATCCAGTTTTGGGCCTTTGGTATCTAAAAAAAAAGCAGTTTGAGTGTGTCGCTCACTGTTCAGCCGCAAATATCTCTATTTAAAAAAGTGTGGTATACCCCAGTAAACAATAACGGTGGTTTTGCCATCCCACGGTAAAAAATCTCTATTATTCAGCTTTGGTAGTTTTTTCCGTAAAGAAAAACAGTAGTGTCTCCTGACTGTTGTGACACAAAAATATATCTGTTGAAAATAGTCTTGTGTAGGCCCGACATCCCAGTGTTGTTTTGCAGTTCCACGGGTCAAATCGCTGTACTATCCAGTTTTGGGCCTTTGGTATCTAAAATAAAATCAGTTTGAGTGTGTCGCTCACTGTTCAGCCGCAAATATCTCTATTTAAAAAAGTGTGGTATACCCCAGTAAACAATAACTGTGGTTTTGCCATCCCACGGTAAAAAATCTCTATTATTTAGCTTTTGGTAGTTTTTTCCGTAAAGAAAAACAGTAGTGTCTCCTGACTGTTGTGACACAAAAATATATCTGGTGAAAATAGTCTTGTGTAGGCCCGACATCCCAGTGTGGTTTCGCAGTTCCACGGGTTAAATCGCTGTACTATCCAGTTTTGGGCCTTTGGTATCTAAAAAAAGAGCAGTTTGAGTGTGTCGCTCACTGTTCAGCCGCAAATATCTCTATTTAAAAAAGTGTGGTATACCCCAGTAAACAATAACTGTGGTTTTGCCATCCCACGGTAAAAAATCTCTATTATTCAGCTTTTGGTAGTTTTTTCTGTAAAGAAAAACAGTAGTGTCTCCTGACTGTTGTGACACAAAAATATATCTGTTGAAAATAGTCTTGTGTAGGCCCGACATCCCAGTGTGGTTTCGCAGTTCCACGGGTCAAATCGCTGTACTATCCAGTTTTGGGTCTTTGGTATCTAAAAAAAAGCAGTTTGAGTGTGTCGCTCACTGTTCAGCCGCAAATATCTCTATTTAAAAAAGTGTGGTATACCCCAGTAAAAAATAACTGTGGTTTTGCCATCCCACGGTAAAATATCTCTATTATTCAGCTTTTGGTATTTTTTTCCGTAAAGAAAAACAGTAGTGTTTCCTGACTGTTGTGACACACAAATATATCTGTTGAAAATAGTCTTGTGTAAGCCCGACATCCCAGTGTGGTTTCGCAGTTCCACGGGTCAAATCGCTGTACTATCTAGTTTTGGGCCTTTGGTATCTAAAAAAAAATCAGTTTGAGTGTGTCGCTCACTGTTCAGCCGCAAATATCTCTATTTAAAAAAGTGTGGTATACCCCAGTAAACAATAACTGTGGTTTTGCCATCCCACGTTAAAAAATCTCTATTATTCAGCTTTTGGTAGTTTTTTTCTGCAAAGAAAAACAGTAGTGTCTCCTGACTGTTGTGACACACAAATATATCTGTTGAAAATAGTCTTGTGTAGGCCCGACATCCCAGTGTGGTTTCGCTGTTACACGGGTCAAATCGCTGTACTATCCAGTTTTGGGCCTTTGGTATCTAAAAAAAAAAAAAGCAGTTTGAGTGTGTTGCTCACTGTTCAGCCGCAAATATCTCTATTTAAAAAAGTGTGGTATACCCCAGTAAACAATAACTGAGGTTTTGCCATCCCACGGTAAAAAATCTCTATTATTCAGCTTTTGGTAGTTTTATCCGTAAAGAAAAACAGTAGTGTCTCCTGACTGTTGTGACACAAAAATATATCTGTTGAAAAGAGTCTTGTGTAGGCCCGACATGCCAGTGTGGTTTTGCAGTTCAACGGGTCAAATCGCTGTACTATCCAGTTTTGGGCCTTTGGTATAAAAAAAAAAAGCAGTTTGAGTGTGTCGCTCACTGTTCAGCCGCAAATATCTCTATTTAAAAAAGTGTGGTATACCCCAGTAAACAATAACTGTGGTTTTGCCATCCCACGGTAAAAAATCTCTATTATTTAGCTTTTGGTAGTTTTTTCCGTAAAGAAAAACAGAAGTGTCTCCTGACTGTTGTGACACAAAACTATATCTGTTGAAAATAGTCTTGTGTAGGCCCGACATCCCAGTGTGGTTTTGCAGTTCCACGGGTCAAATCGCTGTACTATCGAGTTTTGGGCATTTGGTATCTAAAAAAAAAGCAGTTTGAGTGTGTCGTTCACTGTTCAGCCGCAAATATCTCTATTTAAAAAAGCGTGGTATACCCCAGTAAACAATAACTGTAGTTTTGCCATCCCACAGTAAAAAATCTCTATTATTCAGCTTTTGGTAGTTTATTCCGTAAAGAAAAACAGTAGTGACTCCTGACTGTTGTGACACAAAAATATATCTGTTGAAAATAGTCTTGTGTAGGCCCGACATCCCAGTGTGGTTTCGCTGTTCCACGGGTCAAATCGCTGTACTATCCAGTTTTGGGCCTTTGGTATCTAAAAAAAAAGCAGTTTGAGTGTGTCGCTCACTGTTCAGCCGCAAATATCTCTATTTAAAAAAGTGTGGTATACCCCAGTAAACAATAACGGTGGTTTTGCCATCCCACGGTAAAAAATCTCTATTATTCAGCTTTGGTAGTTTTTTCCGTAAAGAAAAACAGTAGTGTCTCCTGACTGTTGTGACACAAAAATATATCTGTTGAAAATAGTCTTGTGTAGGCCCGACATCCCAGTGTTGTTTTGCAGTTCCACGGGTCAAATCGCTGTACTATCCAGTTTTGGGCCTTTGGTATCTAAAATAAAATCAGTTTGAGTGTGTCGCTCACTGTTCAGCCGCAAATATCTCTATTTAAAAAAGTGTGGTATACCCCAGTAAACAATAACTGTGGTTTTGCCATCCCACGGTAAAAAATCTCTATTATTTAGCTTTTGGTAGTTTTTTCCGTAAAGAAAAACAGTAGTGTCTCCTGACTGTTGTGACACAAAAATATATCTGGTGAAAATAGTCTTGTGTAGGCCCGACATCCCAGTGTGGTTTCGCAGTTCCACGGGTCAAATCGCTGTACTATCCAGTTTTGGGCCTTTGGTATCTAAAAAAAGAGCAGTTTGAGTGTGTCGCTCACTGTTCAGCCGCAAATATCTCTATTTAAAAAAGTGTGGTATACCCCAGTAAACAATAACTGTGGTTTTGCCATCCCACGGTAAAAAATCTCTATTATTCAGCTTTTGGTAGTTTTTTCTGTAAAGAAAAACAGTAGTGTCTCCTGACTGTTGTGACACAAAAATATATCTGTTGAAAATAGTCTTGTGTAGGCCCGACATCCCAGTGTGGTTTCGCAGTTCCACGGGTCAAATCGCTGTACTATCCAGTTTTGGGTCTTTGGTATCTAAAAAAAATCAGTTTGAGTGTGTCGCTCACTGTTCAGCCGCAAATATCTCTATTTAAAAAAGTGTGGTATACCCCAGTAAAAAATAACTGTGGTTTTGCCATCCCACGGTAAAATATCTCTATTATTCAGCTTTTGGTATTTTTTTCCGTAAAGAAAAACAGTAGTGTTTCCTGACTGTTGTGACACACAAATATATCTGTTGAAAATAGTCTTGTGTAAGCCCGACATCCCAGTGTGTTTTCGCAGTTCCACGGGTCAAATCGCTGTACTATCTAGTTTTGGGCCTTTGGTATCTAAAAAAAAATCAGTTTGAGTGTGACGCTCACTGTTCAGCCGCAAATATCTCTATTTAAAAAAGTGTGGTATACCCCAGTAAACAATAACTGTGGTTTTGCCATCCCACGTTAAAAAATCTCTATTATTCAGCTTTTGGTAGTTTTTTTCTGCAAAGAAAAACAGTAGTGTCTCCTGACTGTTGTGACACAAAAATATATCTGTTGAAAATAGTCTTGTGTAGGCCCGACATCCCAGTGTGGTTTCGCTGTTACACGGGTCAAATCGCTGTACTATCCAGTTTTGGGCCTTTGGTATCTAAAAAAAAAGCAGTTTGAGTGTGTTGCTCACTGTTCAGCCGCAAATATCTCTATTTAAAAAAGTGTGGTATACCCCAGTAAACAATAACTGAGGTTTTGCCATCCCACGGTAAAAAATCTCTATTATTCAGCTTTTGGTAGTTTTATCCGTAAAGAAAAACAGTAGTGTCTCCTGACTGTTGTGACACAAAAATATATCTGTTGAAAAGAGTCTTGTGTAGGCCCGACATGCCAGTGTGGTTTTGCAGTTCAACGGGTCAAATCGCTGTACTATCGAGTTTTGGGCATTTGGTATCTAAAAAAATAGCAGTTTGAGTGTGTCGTTCACTGTTCAGCTGCAAATATCTCTATTTAAAAAAGCGTGGTATACCCCAGTAAACAATAACTGTAGTTTTGCCATCCCACAGTAAAAAATCTCTATTATTCAGCTTTTGGTAGTTTATTCCGTAAAGAAAAACAGTAGTGACTCCTGACTGTTGTGACACAAAAATATATCTGTTGAAAATAGTCTTGTGTAGGCCCGACATCCCAGTGTGGTTTCGCTGTCCACGGGTCAAATCGCTGTACTATCCAGTTTTGGGCCTTTGGTATCTAAAAAAAAAGCAGTTTGAGTGTGTCGCTCACTGTTCAGCCGCAAATATCTCTATTTAAAAAAGTGTGGTATACCCCAGTAAACAATAACGGTGGTTTTGCCATCCCACGGTAAAAAATCTCTATTATTCAGCTTTGGTAGTTTTTTCCGTAAAGAAAAACAGTAGTGTCTCCTGACTGTTGTGACACAAAAATATATCTGTTGAAAATAGTCTTGTGTAGGCCCGACATCCCAGTGTTGTTTTGCAGTTCCACGGGTCAAATCGCTGTACTATCCAGTTTTGGGCCTTTGGTATCTAAAATAAAATCAGTTTGAGTGTGTCGCTCACTGTTCAGCCGCAAATATCTCTATTTAAAAAAGTGTGGTATACCCCAGTAAACAATAACTGTGGTTTTGCCATCCCACGGTAAAAAATCTCTATTATTTATCTTTTGGTAGTTTTTCCGTAAAGAAAAACAGTAGTGTCTCCTGACTGTTGTGACACAAAAATATATCTGGTGAAAATAGTCTTGTGTATACCCGACATCCCAGTGTGGTTTCGCAGTTCCACGGGTCAAATCGCTGTACTATCCAGTTTTGGGCCTTTGGTATCTAAAAAAAGAGCAGTTTGAGTGTGTCGCTCACTGTTCAGCCGCAAATATCTCTATTTAAAAAGGTGTGGTATACCCCAGTAAACAATAACTGTGGTTTTGCCATCCCACGGTAAAAAATCTCTATTATTCAGCTTTTGGTAGTTTTTTCTGTAAAGAAAAACAGTAGTGTCTCCTGACTGTTGTGACACAAAAATATATCTGTTGAAAATAGTCTTGTGTAGGCCCGACATCCCAGTGTTGTTTTGCAGTTCCACGGGTCAAATCGCTGTACTATCCAGTTTTGGGCCTTTGGTATCTAAAATAAAATCAGTTTGAGTGTGTCGCTCACTGTTCAGCCGCAAATATCTCTATTTAAAAAAGTGTGGTATACCCCAGTAAACAATAACTGTGGTTTTGCCATCCCACGGTAAAAAATCTCTATTATTTAGCTTTTGGTAGTTTTTTCCGTAAAGAAAAACAGTAGTGTCTCCTGACTGTTGTGACACAAAAATATATCTGGTGAAAATAGTCTTGTGTAGGCGCGACATCCCAGTGTGGTTTCGCAGTTCCACGGGTCAAATCGCTGTACTATCCAGTTTTGGGCCTTTGGTATCTAAAAAAAGAGCAGTTTGAGTGTGTCGCTCACTGTTCAGCCGCAAATATCTCTATTTAAAAAAGTGTGGTATACCCCAGTAAACAATAACTGTGGTTTTGCCATCCCACGGTAAAAAATCTCTATTATTCAGCTTTTGGTAGTTTTTTCTGTAAAGAAAAACAGTAGTGTCTCCTGACTGTTGTGACACAAAAATATATCTGTTGAAAATAGTCTTGTGTAGGCCCGACATCCCAGTGTGGTTTCGCAGTTCCACGGGTCAAATCGCTGTACTATCCAGTTTTGGGCCTTTGGTATCTAAAAAAAAAGCAGTTTGAGTGTGTCGCTCACTGTTCAGCCGCAAATATCTCTATTTAAAAAAGTGTGGTATACCCCAGTAAACAATAACTGTGGTTTTGCCATCCCACGGTAAAAAATCTCTATTATTCAGCTTTTGGTAGTTTTAGCCGTAAAGAAAAACAGTAGTGTCTCCTGACTGTTGTGACACAAAAATATATCTGTTGAAAAGAGTCTTGTGTAGGCCCGACATCCCAGTGTGGTTTTGCAGTTCAACGGGTCAAATCGCTGTACTATCCAGTTTTGGGCCTTTGGTATCAAAAAAAAAAGCAGTTTGAGTGTGTCGCTCACTGTTCAGCCGCAAATATCTCTATTTAAAAAAGTGTGGTATACCCCAGTAAACAATAACTGTGGTTTTGCCATCCCACGGTAAAAAATCTCTATTATTTAGCTTTTGGTAGTTTTTTCCGTAAAGAAAAACAGAAGTGTCTCCTGACTGTTGTGACACAAAAATATATCTGTTGAAAATAGTCTTGTGTAGGCCCGACATCCCAGTGTGGTTTCGCTGTTCCACGGGTCAAATCGCTGTACTATCCAGTTTTGGGCCTTTGGTATCTAAAAAAAAAGCAGTTTGAGTGTGTCGCTCACTGTTCAGCCGCAAATATCTCTATTTAAAAAAGTGTGGTATACCCCAGTAAACAATAACGGTGGTTTTGCCATCCCACGATAAAAAATCGCTATTATTCAGCTTTGGTAGTTTTTTCCGTAAAGAAAAACAGTAGTGTCTCCTGACTGTTGTGACACAAAAATATATCTGTTGAAAATAGTCTTGTGTAGGCCCGACATCCCAGTGTGGTTTCGCAGTTCCACGGGTCAAATCGCTGTACTATCCAGTTTTGGGCCTTTGGTATCTAAAAAAAAAGCAGTTTGAGTGTGTCGCTCACTGTTCAGCCGCAAATATCTCTATTTAAAAAAGTGTGGTATACCCCAGTAAACAATAACTGTGGTTTTGCCATCCCACGGTAAAAAATCTCTATTATTCAGCTTTTGGTAGTTTTAGCCGTAAAGAAAAACAGTAGTGTCTCCTGACTGTTGTGACACAAAAATATATCTGTTGAAAAGAGTCTTGTGTAGGCCCGACATCCCAGTGTGGTTTTGCAGTTCAACGGGTCAAATCGCTGTACTATCCAGTTTTGGGCCTTTGGTATCAAAAAAAAAAGCAGTTTGAGTGTGTCGCTCACTGTTCAGCCGCAAATATCTCTATTTAAAAAAGTGTGGTATACCCCAGTAAACAATAACTGTGGTTTTGCCATCCCACGGTAAAAAATCTCTATTATTTAGCTTTTGGTAGTTTTTTCCGTAAAGAAAAACAGAAGTGTCTCCTGAC
This sequence comes from Phyllobates terribilis, assembly GCF_046119375.1. Lineage (NCBI taxonomy): Eukaryota > Metazoa > Chordata > Amphibia > Anura > Dendrobatidae > Phyllobates > Phyllobates terribilis. Next base: position 364,825,513 of record NW_027362762.1, on the reverse strand, counting down.
TGTTGTGACACAAAAATATATCTGTTGAAAATAGTCTTGTGTAGGCCCGACATCCCAGTGTGGTTTCGCTGTTCCACGGGTCAAATCGCTGTACTATCCAGTTTTGGGCCTTTGGTATCTAAAAAAAAAGCAGTTTGAGTGTGTCGCTCACTGTTCAGCCGCAAATATCTCTATTTAAAAAAGTGTGGTATACCCCAGTAAACAATAACGGTGGTTTTGCCATCCCACGATAAAAAATCGCTATTATTCAGCTTTGGTAGTTTTTTCCGTAAAGAAAAACAGTAGTGTCTCCTGACTGTTGTGACACAAAAATATATCTGTTGAAAATAGTCTTGTGTAGGCCCGACATCCCAGTGTTGTTTTGCAGTTCCACGGGTCAAATCGCTGTACTATCCAGTTTTGGGCCTTTGGTATCTAAAATAAAATAAGTTTGAGTGTGTCGCTCACTGTTCAGCCGCAAATATCTCTATTTAAAAAAGTGTGGTATACCCCAGTAAACAATAACTGTGGTTTTGCCATCCCACGGTAAAAAATCTCTATTATTTAGCTTTTGGTAGTTTTTTCCGTAAAGAAAAACAGTAGTGTCTCCTGACTGTTGTGACACAAAAATATATCTGGTGAAAATAGTCTTGTGTAGGCCCGACATCCCAGTGTGGTTTCGCAGTTCCACGGGTCAAATCGCTGTACTATCCAGTTTTGGGCCTTTGGTATCTAAAAAAAGAGCAGTTTGAGTGTGTCGCTCACTGTTCAGCCGCAAATATCTCTATTTAAAAAAGTGTGGTATACCCCAGTAAACAATAACTGTGGTTTTGCCATCCCACGGTAAAAAATCTCTATTATTCAGCTTTTGGTAGTTTTTTCTGTAAAGAAAAACAGTAGTGTCTCCTGACTGTTGTGACACAAAAATATATCTGTTGAAAATAGTCTTGTGTAGGCCCGACATCCCAGAGTGGTTTCGCAGTTCCACGGGTCAAATCGCTGTACTATCCAGTTTTGGCCTTTGGTATCTAAAAAAAAGCAGTTTGAGTGTGTCGCTCACTGTTCAGCCGCAAATATCTCTATTTAAAAAAGTGTGGTATAAACCAGTAAAAAATAACTGTGGTTTTGCCATCCCACGGTAAAATATCTCTATTATTCAGCTTTTGGTATTTTTTTCCATAAAGAAAAACAATAGTGTTTCCTGACTGTTGTGACACAAAAATATATCTGTTGAAAATAGTCTTGTGTAAGCCCGACATCCCAGTGTGGTTTCGCAGTTCCACGGGTCAAATCGCTGTACTATCTAGTTTTGGGCCTTTGGTATCTAAAAAAAAATCAGTTTGACTGTGTCGCTCACTGTTCAGCCGCAAATATCTCTATTTAAAAAAGTGTGGTATACCCCAGTAAACAATAACTGTGGTTTTGCCATCCCACGTTAAAAAATCTCTATTATTCAGCTTTTGGTAGTTTTTTTCTGCAAAGAAAAACAGTAGTGTCTCCTGACTGTTGTGACACAAAAATATATCTGTTGAAAATAGTCTTGTGTAGGCCCGACATCCCAGTGTGTTTTCGCAGTTCCACGGGTCAAATCGCTGTACTATCCAGTTTTGGGCCTTTGGTATCTAAAAAAAAAGCAGTTTGAGTGTGTCGCTCACTGTTCAGCCGCAAATATCTCTATTTAAAAAAGTGTGGTATACCCCAGTAAACAATAACTGTGGTTTTGCCATCCCATGGTAAAAAATCTCTATTATTCAGCTTTTGGTAGTTTTTTCTGTAAAGAAAAACAGTAGTGTCTCCTGACTGTTGTGACACAAAAATATATCTGTTGAAAATAGTCTTGTGTAGGCCCGACATCCCAGTGTGGTTTCGCTGTTCCATGGGTCAAATCGCTGTACTATCCAGTTTTGGGCCTTTGGTATCTAAAAAAAAAGCAGTTTGAGTGTGTCGCTCACTGTTCAGCCGCAAATATCTCTATTTAAAAAAGTGTGGTATACCCCAGTAAACAATAACTGTGGTTTTGCCATCCCACGGTAAAAAATCTCTATTATTCAGCTTTTGGTAGTTTTTTCCGTAAAGAAAAACAGTAGTGTCTCCTGACTGTTGTGACACAAAAATATATCTGTTGAAAATAGTCTTGTGTAGGCCCGACATCCCAGTGTGGTTTTGCAGTTCCATGGGTCAAATCGCTGTACTATCCAGTTTTGGGCCTTTGGTATCTAAAAAAAAAGCAGTTTGAGTGTGTCGCTCACTGTTCAGCCGCAAATATCTCTATTTAAAAAAGTGTGGTATACCCCAGTAAACAATAACTGTGGTTTTGCCATCCCATGGTAAAAAATCTCTATTATTCAGCTTTTGGTAGTTTTTTCTGTAAAGAAAAACAGTAGTGTCTCCTGACTGTTGTGACACAAAAATATATCTGTTGAAAATAGTATTGTGTAGGCCCGACATCCCAGGGTGGTTTTGCAGTTCCACGGGTCAAATCGCTGTACTATCCAGTTTTGGGCCTTTGGTATCTAAAAAAAAAGCAGTTTGAGTGTGTCGCTCACTGTTCAGCCGCAAATATCTCTATTTAAAAAAGTGTGGTATACCCCAGTAAACAATAACTGTGGTTTTGCCATCCCACGGTAAAAAATCTCTATTATTCAGCTTTTGGTAGTTTTTTCTGTAAAGAAAAACAGTAGTGTCTCCTGACTGTTGTGACACAAAAATATATCTGTTGAAAATAGTATTGTGTAGGCCCGACATCCCAGTGTGGTTTTGCAGTTCCATGGGTCAAATCGCTGTACTATCCAGTTTTGGGCCTTTGGTATCTAAAAAAAAAGCAGTTTGAGTGTGTCGCTCACTGTTCAGCCGCAAATATCTCTATTTAAAAAAGTGTGGTATACCCCAGTAAACAATAACTGTGGTTTTGCCATCCCACGGTAAAAAATCTCTATTATTCAGCTTTTGGTAGTTTTTTCTGTAAAGAAAAACAGTAGTGTCTCCTGACTGTTGTGACACAAAAATATATCTGTTGAAAATAGTATTGTGTAGGCCCGACATCCCAGTGTGGTTTTGCAGTTCCATGGGTCAAATCGCTGTACTATCCAGTTTTGGGCCTTTGGTATCTAAAAAAAGAGCAGTTTGAGTGTGTCGCTCACTGTTCAGCCGCAAATATCTCTATTTAAAAAAGTGTGGTATACCCCAGTAAACAATAACTGTGGTTTTGCCATCCCACGGTAAAAAATCTCTATTATTCAGCTTTTGGTAGTTTTTTCTGTAAAGAAAAACAGTAGTGTCTCCTGACTGTTGTGACACAAAAATATATCTGTTGAAAATAGTCTTGTGTAGGCCCGACATCCCAGTGTGGTTTCGCAGTTCCACGGGTCAAATCGCTGTACTATCCAGTTTTGGGCCTTTGGTATCTAAAAAAAAAGCAGTTTGAGTGTGTCGCTCACTGTTCAGCCGCAAATATCTCTATTTAAAAAAGTGTGGTATACCCCAGTAAACAATAACTGTGGTTTTGCCATCCCACGGTAAAAAATCTCTATTATTCAGCTTTTGGTAGTTTTAGCCGTAAAGAAAAACAGTAGTGTCTCCTGACTGTTGTGACACAAAAATATATCTGTTGAAAAGAGTCTTGTGTAGGCCCGACATCCCAGTGTGGTTTTGCAGTTCAACGGGTCAAATCGCTGTACTATCCAGTTTTGGGCCTTTGGTATCAAAAAAAAAAGCAGTTTGAGTGTGTCGCTCACTGTTCAGCCGCAAATATCTCTATTTAAAAAAGTGTGGTATACCCCAGTAAACAATAACTGTGGTTTTGCCATCCCACGGTAAAAAATCTCTATTATTCAGCTTTTGGTAGTTTTTTCTGTAAAGAAAAACAGTAGTGTCTCCTGACTGTTGTGACACAAAAATATATCTGTTGAAAATAGTCTTGTGTAGGCCCGACATCCCAGAGTGGTTTCGCAGTTCCACGGGTCAAATCGCTGTACTATCCAGTTTTGGCCTTTGGTATCTAAAAAAAAGCAGTTTGAGTGTGTCGCTCACTGTTCAGCCGCAAATATCTCTATTTAAAAAAGTGTGGTATACCCCAGTAAAAAATAACTGTGGTTTTGCCATCCCACGGTAAAATATCTCTATTATTCAGCTTTTGGTATTTTTTTCCATAAAGAAAAACAATAGTGTTTCCTGACTGTTGTGACACAAAAATATATCTGTTGAAAATAGTCTTGTGTAAGCCCGACATCCCAGTGTGGTTTCGCAGTTCCACGGGTCAAATCGCTGTACTATCTAGTTTTGGGCCTTTGGTATCTAAAAAAAAATCAGTTTGACTGTGTCGCTCACTGTTCAGCCGCAAATATCTCTATTTAAAAAAGTGTGGTATACCCCAGTAAACAATAACTGTGGTTTTGCCATCCCACGTTAAAAAATCTCTATTATTCAGCTTTTGGTAGTTTTTTTCTGCAAAGAAAAACAGTAGTGTCTCCTGACTGTTGTGACACAAAAATATATCTGTTGAAAATAGTCTTGTGTAGGCCCGACATCCCAGTGTGTTTTCGCAGTTCCACGGGTCAAATCGCTGTACTATCCAGTTTTGGGCCTTTGGTATCTAAAAAAAAAGCAGTTTGAGTGTGTCGCTCACTGTTCAGCCGCAAATATCTCTATTTAAAAAAGTGTGGTATACCCCAGTAAACAATAACTGTGGTTTTGCCATCCCATGGTAAAAAATCTCTATTATTCAGCTTTTGGTAGTTTTTTCTGTAAAGAAAAACAGTAGTGTCTCCTGACTGTTGTGACACAAAAATATATCTGTTGAAAATAGTCTTGTGTAGGCCCGACATCCCAGTGTGGTTTCGCTGTTCCATGGGTCAAATCGCTGTACTATCCAGTTTTGGGCCTTTGGTATCTAAAAAAAAAGCAGTTTGAGTGTGTCGCTCACTGTTCAGCCGCAAATATCTCTATTTAAAAAAGTGTGGTATACCCCAGTAAACAATAACTGTGGTTTTGCCATCCCACGGTAAAAAATCTCTATTATTCAGCTTTTGGTAGTTTTTTCCGTAAAGAAAAACAGTAGTGTCTCCTGACTGTTGTGACACAAAAATATATCTGTTGAAAATAGTCTTGTGTAGGCCCGACATCCCAGTGTGGTTTTGCAGTTCCATGGGTCAAATCGCTGTACTATCCAGTTTTGGGCCTTTGGTATCTAAAAAAAAAGCAGTTTGAGTGTGTCGCTCACTGTTCAGCCGCAAATATCTCTATTTAAAAAAGTGTGGTATACCCCAGTAAACAATAACTGTGGTTTTGCCATCCCATGGTAAAAAATCTCTATTATTCAGCTTTTGGTAGTTTTTTCTGTAAAGAAAAACAGTAGTGTCTCCTGACTGTTGTGACACAAAAATATATCTGTTGAAAATAGTATTGTGTAGGCCCGACATCCCAGGGTGGTTTTGCAGTTCCACGGGTCAAATCGCTGTACTATCCAGTTTTGGGCCTTTGGTATCTAAAAAAAAAGCAGTTTGAGTGTGTCGCTCACTGTTCAGCCGCAAATATCTCTATTTAAAAAAGTGTGGTATACCCCAGTAAACAATAACTGTGGTTTTGCCATCCCACGGTAAAAAATCTCTATTATTCAGCTTTTGGTAGTTTTTTCTGTAAAGAAAAACAGTAGTGTCTCCTGACTGTTGTGACACAAAAATATATCTGTTGAAAATAGTATTGTGTAGGCCCGACATCCCAGTGTGGTTTTGCAGTTCCATGGGTCAAATCGCTGTACTATCCAGTTTTGGGCCTTTGGTATCTAAAAAAAAAGCAGTTTGAGTGTGTCGCTCACTGTTCAGCCGCAAATATCTCTATTTAAAAAAGTGTGGTATACCCCAGTAAACAATAACTGTGGTTTTGCCATCCCACGGTAAAAAATCTCTATTATTCAGCTTTTGGTAGTTTTTTCTGTAAAGAAAAACAGTAGTGTCTCCTGACTGTTGTGACACAAAAATATATCTGTTGAAAATAGTATTGTGTAGGCCCGACATCCCAGTGTGGTTTTGCAGTTCCATGGGTCAAATCGCTGTACTATCCAGTTTTGGGCCTTTGGTATCTAAAAAAAGAGCAGTTTGAGTGTGTCGCTCACTGTTCAGCCGCAAATATCTCTATTTAAAAAAGTGTGGTATACCCCAGTAAACAATAACTGTGGTTTTGCCATCCCACGGTAAAAAATCTCTATTATTCAGCTTTTGGTAGTTTTTTCTGTAAAGAAAAACAGTAGTGTCTCCTGACTGTTGTGACACAAAAATATATCTGTTGAAAATAGTCTTGTGTAGGCCCGACATCCCAGTGTGGTTTCGCAGTTCCACGGGTCAAATCGCTGTACTATCCAGTTTTGGGCCTTTGGTATCTAAAAAAAAAGCAGTTTGAGTGTGTCGCTCACTGTTCAGCCGCAAATATCTCTATTTAAAAAAGTGTGGTATACCCCAGTAAACAATAACTGTGGTTTTGCCATCCCACGGTAAAAAATCTCTATTATTCAGCTTTTGGTAGTTTTAGCCGTAAAGAAAAACAGTAGTGTCTCCTGACTGTTGTGACACAAAAATATATCTGTTGAAAAGAGTCTTGTGTAGGCCCGACATCCCAGTGTGGTTTTGCAGTTCAACGGGTCAAATCGCTGTACTATCCAGTTTTGGGCCTTTGGTATCAAAAAAAAAAGCAGTTTGAGTGTGTCGCTCACTGTTCAGCCGCAAATATCTCTATTTAAAAAAGTGTGGTATACCCCAGTAAACAATAACTGTGGTTTTGCCATCCCACGGTAAAAAATCTCTATTATTTAGCTTTTGGTAGTTTTTTCCGTAAAAAAAAACAGAAGTGTCTCCTGACTGTTGTGACACAAAAATATATCTGTTGAAAATAGTCTTGTGTAGGCCCGACATCCCAGTGTGGTTTCGCTGTTCCACGGGTCAAATCGCTGTACTATCCAGTTTTGGGCCTTTGGTATCTAAAAAAAAAGCAGTTTGAGTGTGTCGCTCACTGTTCAGCCGCAAATATCTCTATTTAAAAAAGTGTGGTATACCCCAGTAAACAATAACGGTGGTTTTGCCATCCCACGATAAAAAATCGCTATTATTCAGCTTTGGTAGTTTTTTCCGTAAAGAAAAACAGTAGTGTCTCCTGACTGTTGTGACACAAAAATATATCTGTTGAAAATAGTCTTGTGTAGGCCCGACATCCCAGTGTTGTTTTGCAGTTCCACGGGTCAAATCGCTGTACTATCCAGTTTTGGGCCTTTGGTATCTAAAATAAAATAAGTTTGAGTGTGTCGCTCACTGTTCAGCCGCAAATATCTCTATTTAAAAAAGTGTGGTATACCCCAGTAAACAATAACTGTGGTTTTGCCATCCCACGGTAAAAAATCTCTATTATTTAGCTTTTGGTAGTTTTTTCCGTAAAGAAAAACAGTAGTGTCTCCTGACTGTTGTGACACAAAAATATATCTGGTGAAAATAGTCTTGTGTAGGCCCGACATCCCAGTGTGGTTTCGCAGTTCCACGGGTCAAATCGCTGTACTATCCAGTTTTGGGCCTTTGGTATCTAAAAAAAGAGCAGTTTGAGTGTGTCGCTCACTGTTCAGCCGCAAATATCTCTATTTAAAAAAGTGTGGTATACCCCAGTAAACAATAACTGTGGTTTTGCCATCCCACGGTAAAAAATCTCTATTATTCAGCTTTTGGTAGTTTTTTCTGTAAAGAAAAACAGTAGTGTCTCCTGACTGTTGTGACACAAAAATATATCTGTTGAAAATAGTCTTGTGTAGGCCCGACATCCCAGAGTGGTTTCGCAGTTCCACGGGTCAAATCGCTGTACTATCCAGTTTTGGCCTTTGGTATCTAAAAAAAAGCAGTTTGAGTGTGTCGCTCAATGTTCAGCCGCAAATATCTCTATTTAAAAAAGTGTGGTATACCCCAGTAAAAAATAACTGTGGTTTTGCCATCCCACGGTAAAATATCTCTATTATTCAGCTTTTGGTATTTTTTTCCATAAAGAAAAACAATAGTGTTTCCTGACTGTTGTGACACAAAAATATATCTGTTGAAAATAGTCTTGTGTAAGCCCGACATCCCAGTGTGGTTTCGCAGTTCCACGGGTCAAATCGCTGTACTATCTAGTTTTGGGCCTTTGGTATCTAAAAAAAAATCAGTTTGACTGTGTCGCTCACTGTTCAGCCGCAAATATCTCTATTTAAAAAAGTGTGGTATACCCCAGTAAACAATAACTGTGGTTTTGCCATCCCACGTTAAAAAATCTCTATTATTCAGCTTTTGGTAGTTTTTTTCTGCAAAGAAAAACAGTAGTGTCTCCTGACTGTTGTGACACAAAAATATATCTGTTGAAAATAGTCTTGTGTAGGCCCGACATCCCAGTGTGTTTTCGCAGTTCCACGGGTCAAATCGCTGTACTATCCAGTTTTGGGCCTTTGGTATCTAAAAAAAAAGCAGTTTGAGTGTGTCGCTCACTGTTCAGCCGCAAATATCTCTATTTAAAAAAGTGTGGTATACCCCAGTAAACAATAACTGTGGTTTTGCCATCCCATGGTAAAAAATCTCTATTATTCAGCTTTTGGTAGTTTTTTCTGTAAAGAAAAACAGTAGTGTCTCCTGACTGTTGTGACACAAAAATATATCTGTTGAAAATAGTCTTGTGTAGGCCCGACATCCCAGTGTGGTTTCGCTGTTCCATGGGTCAAATCGCTGTACTATCCAGTTTTGGGCCTTTGGTATCTAAAAAAAAAGCAGTTTGAGTGTGTCGCTCACTGTTCAGCCGCAAATATCTCTATTTAAAAAAGTGTGGTATACCCCAGTAAACAATAACTGTGGTTTTGCCATCCCACGGTAAAAAATCTCTATTATTCAGCTTTTGGTAGTTTTTTCCGTAAAGAAAAACAGTAGTGTCTCCTGACTGTTGTGACACAAAAATATATCTGTTGAAAATAGTCTTGTGTAGGCCCGACATCCCAGTGTGGTTTTGCAGTTCCATGGGTCAAATCGCTGTACTATCCAGTTTTGGGCCTTTGGTATCTAAAAAAAAAGCAGTTTGAGTGTGTCGCTCACTGTTCAGCCGCAAATATCTCTATTTAAAAAAGTGTGGTATACCCCAGTAAACAATAACTGTGGTTTTGCCATCCCACGGTAAAAAATCTCTATTATTCAGCTTTTGGTAGTTTTTTCTGTAAAGAAAAACAGTAGTGTCTCCTGACTGTTGTGACACAAAAATATATCTGTTGAAAATAGTATTGTGTAGGCCCGACATCCCAGGGTGGTTTTGCAGTTCCACGGGTCAAATCGCTGTACTATCCAGTTTTGGGCCTTTGGTATCTAAAAAAAAAGCAGTTTGAGTGTGTCGCTCACTGTTCAGCCGCAAATATCTCTATTTAAAAAAGTGTGGTATACCCCAGTAAACAATAACTGTGGTTTTGCCATCCCACGGTAAAAATCTCTATTATTCAGCTTTTGGTAGTTTTTTCTGTAAAGAAAAACAGTAGTGTCTCCTGACTGTTGTGACACAAAAATATATCTGTTGAAAATAGTATTGTGTAGGCCCGACATCCCAGTGTGGTTTTGCAGTTCCATGGGTCAAATCGCTGTACTATCCAGTTTTGGGCCTTTGGTATCTAAAAAAAAAGCAGTTTGAGTGTGTCGCTCACTGTTCAGCCGCAAATATCTCTATTTAAAAAAGTGTGGTATACCCCAGTAAACAATAACTGTGGTTTTGCCATCCCACGGTAAAAAATCTCTATTATTCAGCTTTTGGTAGTTTTTTCTGTAAAGAAAAACAGTAGTGTCTCCTGACTGTTGTGACACAAAAATATATCTGTTGAAAATAGTATTGTGTAGGCCCGACATCCCAGTGTGGTTTTGCAGTTCCATGGGTCAAATCGCTGTACTATCCAGTTTTGGGCCTTTGGTATCTAAAAAAAAAGCAGTTTGAGTGTGTCGCTCACTGTTCAGCCGCAAATATCTCTATTTAAAAAAGTGTGGTATACCCCAGTAAACAATAACTGTGGTTTTGCCATCCCACGGTAAAAAATCTCTATTATTTAGCTTTTGGTAGTTTTTTCCGTAAAGAAAAACAGAAGTGTCTCCTGACTGTTGTGACACAAAAATATATCTGTTGAAAATAGTCTTGTGTAGGCCCGACATCCCAGTGTGGTTTCGCTGTTCCACGGGTCAAATCGCTGTACTATCCAGTTTTGGGCCTTTGGTATCTAAAAAAAAAGCAGTTTGAGTGTGTCGCTCACTGTTCAGCCGCAAATATCTCTATTTAAAAAAGTGTGGTATACCCCAGTAAACAATAACGGTGGTTTTGCCATCCCACGATAAAAAATCGCTATTATTCAGCTTTGGTAGTTTTTTCCGTAAAGAAAAACAGTAGTGTCTCCTGACTGTTGTGACACAAAAATATATCTGTTGAAAATAGTCTTGTGTAGGCCCGACATCCCAGTGTTGTTTTGCAGTTCCACGGGTCAAATCGCTGTACTATCCAGTTTTGGGCCTTTGGTATCTAAAATAAAATAAGTTTGAGTGTGTCGCTCACTGTTCAGCCGCAAATATCTCTATTTAAAAAAGTGTGGTATACCCCAGTAAACAATAACTGTGGTTTTGCCATCCCACGGTAAAAAATCTCTATTATTTAGCTTTTGGTAGTTTTTTCCGTAAAGAAAAACAGTAGTGTCTCCTGACTGTTGTGACACAAAAATATATCTGGTGAAAATAGTCTTGTGTAGGCCCGACATCCCAGTGTGGTTTCGCAGTTCCACGGGTCAAATCGCTGTACTATCCAGTTTTGGGCCTTTGGTATCTAAAAAAAGAGCAGTTTGAGTGTGTCGCTCACTGTTCAGCCGCAAATATCTCTATTTAAAAAAGTGTGGTATACCCCAGTAAACAATAACTGTGGTTTTGCCATCCCACGGTAAAAAATCTCTATTATTCAGCTTTTGGTAGTTTTTTCTGTAAAGAAAAACAGTAGTGTCTCCTGACTGTTGTGACACAAAAATATATCTGTTGAAAATAGTCTTGTGTAGGCCCGACATCCCAGAGTGGTTTCGCAGTTCCACGGGTCAAATCGCTGTACTATCCAGTTTTGGCCTTTGGTATCTAAAAAAAAGCAGTTTGAGTGTGTCGCTCAATGTTCAGCCGCAAATATCTCTATTTAAAAAAGTGTGGTATACCCCAGTAAACAATAACTGTGGTTTTGCCATCCCACGGTAAAAAATCTCTATTATTCAGCTTTTGGTAGTTTTTTCCGTAAAGAAAAACAGTAGTGTCTCCTGACTGTTGTGACACAAAAATATATCTGTTGAAAATAGTCTTGTGTAGGCCCGACATCCCAGTGTGGTTTTGCAGTTCCATGGGTCAAATCGCTGTACTATCCAGTTTTGGGCCTTTGGTATCTAAAAAAAAAGCAGTTTGAGTGTGTCGCTCACTGTTCAGCCGCAAATATCTCTATTTAAAAAAGTGTGGTATACCCCAGTAAACAATAACTGTGGTTTTGCCATCCCACGGTAAAAAATCTCTATTATTCAGCTTTTGGTAGTTTTTTCTGTAAAGAAAAACAGTAGTGTCTCCTGACTGTTGTGACACAAAAATATATCTGTTGAAAATAGTATTGTGTAGGCCCGACATCCCAGGGTGGTTTTGCAGTTCCACGGGTCAAATCGCTGTACTATCCAGTTTTGGGCCTTTGGTATCTAAAAAAAAAGCAGTTTGAGTGTGTCGCTCACTGTTCAGCCGCAAATATCTCTATTTAAAAAAGTGTGGTATACCCCAGTAAACAATAACTGTGGTTTTGCCATCCCACGGTAAAAAATCTCTATTATTCAGCTTTTGGTAGTTTTTTCTGTAAAGAAAAACAGTAGTGTCTCCTGACTGTTGTGACACAAAAATATATCTGTTGAAAATAGTATTGTGTAGGCCCGACATCCCAGTGTGGTTTTGCAGTTCCATGGGTCAAATCGCTGTACTATCCAGTTTTGGGCCTTTGGTATCTAAAAAAAAAGCAGTTTGAGTGTGTCGCTCACTGTTCAGCCGCAAATATCTCTATTTAAAAAAGTGTGGTATACCCCAGTAAACAATAACTGTGGTTTTGCCATCCCACGGTAAAAAATCTCTATTATTCAGCTTTTGGTAGTTTTTTCTGTAAAGAAAAACAGTAGTGTCTCCTGACTGTTGTGACACAAAAATATATCTGTTGAAAATAGTATTGTGTAGGCCCGACATCCCAGTGTGGTTTTGCAGTTCCATGGGTCAAATCGCTGTACTATCCAGTTTTGGGCCTTTGGTATCTAAAAAAAAAGCAGTTTGAGTGTGTCGCTCACTGTTCAGCCGCAAATATCTCTATTTAAAAAAGTGTGGTATACCCCAGTAAACAATAACTGTGGTTTTGCCATCCCACGGTAAAAAATCTCTATTATTCAGCTTTTGATAGTTTTTTCCGTAAAGAAAAACAGTAGTGCCTCCTGACTGTTGTGACACAAAAATATATCTGTTAAAAATAGTCTTGTGTAGGCCCGACATCCCAGTGTGGTTTCGCAGTTCCACGGGTCAAATCGCTGTACTATCCAGTTTTGGGCCTTTGGTATCTAAAAAAAAAGCAGTTTGAGTGTGTCGCTCACTGTTCAGCCGCAAATATCTCTATTTAAAAAAGTGTGGTATACCCCAGTAAACAATAACTGTGGTTTTCCTCTTCCAAGGTTCTAATCTACTCTTTATTACCCTTTTTCCATTGATAGTGCAAGTGTAAGCTATTTTACTTCATTTACAATGGGCAAGGCACGTGGCAAGGGACGTGGATGTGGACGTTCTGGTGATGGTTCGTGCAGAGGACGGGGCCGTGGTCAAGGTGAAAATGTGCCACAACCAACAGCCACATCTTCTCGCTCCCACTTCTTGACCGAATTACTAGGGAAGCACAGAACAACACCATTATTGAGAACTGATCAGTGTGAACAGGTTATTAATTGGATAGCAGACAATACTTCCAGTTACCTGGGCACCACCACCTCCGGTCTGTCTTCCACACGGTCAACTCTTAGTAGCCGTGAGTCTCGACCGCATACTCCTCCTCACCCTGATGCTCCTTCCTCCCACCATGCCGAGTGTCGTCAGACAGCAAGTGATCCCACACTTGGACACTCTGAAGAGCTGTTCACTGGTCCATTTCCATATTTGGGCCCCTCGCCTGATACGCTTGAAGTGGTGGAAGAGGAGAACCCATGTTGCGATGCCCAAATATTTGAACAGCCACGGCCACAGGAAGTCGACGTTGGCAATCTGTCACAAGAGGTGGACGAGACACAATTGCCAGGAAGTGAGGAGGAGCATCGTGGTGCGCAAGTGGAAGAGGAGGAGGTGGTGGATGATCTAGTAACTGACCCAACGTGGAAGGAGGACATGCAGAGTGAGGCCAGCAGCACACAGGGGGAGGGAGGCAGAGTACCCCAACAGGCAGGAAGAAGCAGTGTGGTGGCCGCAGACAGAAGGCAGGCAACCGTTCCCCGTAACACCAACACGAGGGACGTTGCCAGTACAAGCGGTAGGTGTTCCAGAGTCTGGAATTTTTTTAAAGACTCTGCTGATAACCCCAAAAAGGCCATATGTTCCACCTGCCATGCCAGCATCAGCAGGGGTGACAAAACTACCAACCTGACCACCACCAGCATGATCAGGCACATGACTGCAAAGCACCCGACTTTGTGGGGCGAAACCCAGGGTCCACGACCAGTGTCAGCAGGTGTCACCACTGCTTCTTCCACTGTTGTGTGTGCAATAGAACCCCCTGTTGTGTGTGCAAGGCAATCCCCTGTCCATACTGCATGTAAAGATGCCCCCTCCTCTCAGTCTTCACTTGCTATTGCAGTTTCTCGAGAAACAGCATCAACGTCCATGTCCACGTCCCACCGCAGCGTTCAATTGTCCATATCCCAGACCTTTGATCGAAAGCGGAAATTCGCAGCTAACGCCCCACAGGCCACAGTCCTAAATTCGCACATTTCACGACCGCTTTCATTGGAAATGCTGCCTTCCGCAATCTTATGGCGGTGGCCGTCCCTCGGTACTCGGTCCCCAGCCGACACTATTTTGCCCGGTGTGCCATACCCGCACTACACAAGCACGTGTCCCAAAGCATCTGCCGTGCCCTCAACAACGCTGTTACTGGGAGAGTCCACCTGACAACGGACACGTGGACAAGTGCTTGTGGCCAGGGACGGTACATCTCTCTGACGGCACACTGGGTAAACATAGTGTAAGCGGGGACCCAGTCGGACCTTGGGACGGAACACATCCTCCCCACACCGAGGATTGCAGGCCCTATGTCAGTCAGAGTTGCCCCCACAGTGTACAGCTCCTGCGCATCCTACTCCTCCTCCTCCTCATGTTCAGCCTCCATCTCAGATATCACCACATCAGTTACAAGCTGGAAGCATTGCAGTACTGCCTCCGCCAAGCGGCAACAGGCTGTGCTGAAACTCATAAGCTTAGGTGATAAACCTCACACTGCTTGTGAGTTGTGGACAGCTGTGAAAGAGCAGTCAGATCTGTGGCTGAGACCGCTGAACCTACATCCCGGCATGGTCGTGTGTGACAATGGCCGTAACCTGGTGGCGGCTCTGAGGCGAGGTGAGATCACACACGTACCATGTCTGGCTCATGTGCTTAACCTCGTGGTTCAGCGGTTTCTTAAATCGTACCCCGAGGTGCAAGATCTGCTCGTGAAAGTACGCCGCCTGTCAGCTCATTTTCGCAAGTCGGCTACAGCTTCCGCCGCCCTTCCTGTGTTGCAGTAGCATTTGCAGATTCCGGCACACCGACTGGTGTGTGATGTCCCCACACGTTGGAACTCTACCCTCCACATGTTGCAAAGGATTTGTGAGCAGAAGAGAGCAGTTGTGGAGTACCAGCTGCAGCAAGGCCGTCGATATTCAGGTCAGACTCTACACATAAGACCTCAAGAGTGGACCTGGATGTCTGACATATGTACCATCCTGACAAACTTTGAGGAGGCTACCAAGATGGTGAGTGGCGATGACGCCATCATTAGTGTCAGCATCCCACTTGTCTGGATTTTGCAACACTCTCTGCAGAGAATTAAAGAGGAGGAATTGCAGCCAGAGTATGATGAGATGGATCAAGAAGCCATAGCGGGCGATTACACACAGCCCAGGCTCATCTCATCCCAACGTGCATTGGGGGACAATGAGGGAGAGGAGGAGGAGGAGGAGGAGGAAGAACAGGAGCTGCTATCATGCGTTGTAGACGGTAGTACCTGTACAAGTGTCATACCGTCGGTTCAGCGTGGGTGGCCTGAGGACAGGGGGGAGGAGGAAGAAGAGAAGGAGGAGGAGAGCATGGTCAGTCGTCATCTTGGTGAGGACACGGAAATCTTGCCCATTACCAGTCTGGCACGCATGGCTGACTTTATGCTACACTGCCTTAACCGTGACCCTTGCATTGTCAAAATGTTGGGTGACAGTCATTACTGGTTTGTGACACTTGTAGACCCCCGCTACAAGGAGAACTTTCACTCTCTTATTCCTGAGGTGGAGAGGTCTACAAAAATGAGGCAATACCAGAAGGCCCTTGCTGCAGAACTCTTAAAAAAATTCCCATTTGAGCACGCTAGCGGCAGAGGTCACAGTTCGTTGCCCAACCAAGGCGTACAGGCGAGAGAGATGCAACTCCAATCCAGCAGAGGCAGGGGAACACTGTCCACGTTATGGAACAGTTTTCTGACACCCGCCCAGCTTACAGGCCCTGAGGCGCGGGGTACTCTCACAAGGAGTGGAAAGTTTCAAAAGATGGTGAGGGAGTACCATACCGATCGTACCAGCGTCCTCCGTGATTCCTCTGTGCCTTTAAATTATTGGGTATCCAAGCTGGATACTTGGAATGAACACGCTCTGTACGCCTTGGAGGTCCTGGCCTGCCCTGCCGCTAGCGTGTTATCGGAGCGTGTTTTTATTGCGGCTGGGGGAATTATAACTGATAAGCGCACTCGCCTGTCAACTGACAATGCTGACAAGCTGACCCTTATCAAAATGAACAAGGGCTGGATTGGGCCAGACTTCTCATCACCACCAAATGACAGCAGAGTAACATAAAGTCAAATCCACTGTGTTATTTCGGGAGGTGTATTCACATGCACCGCTTCACACCCACACATGGGTATACGCTTCCTCCTTTCGGCTGTTTAATCTTCTTCTCCTTATCCTCAGCCTCCACCACCACTATGCCACCAGGGTGCCAGCATAGCAAGTTCCTCCGTCCTTATTTTTGGCAGCTTTAGCTTGCAAGGCATAAGCAAATACTATGGGACCCCCACTCCCCAATAATGGGACTTATGTTTGTAATATGCTGTACTGCATGGCTCTTGTAAGGGGCATTGCAAGTTGCTCCGTCCTAATTTTTGGCAGCTTTTGCTGAGAAATCATATGCAAATACTATGGGACACCCACTCCCCAATAATGGGACTTATGTTTGTAATATGCTGTACAGCATGGCTCTTGTAAGGGGTATTGCAAGTTGCTCCATCCTAATTTTTGGCAGCTTTTGCTGGGAAAGCATAAGCAAATACTATGGGACACCCACTCCCCAATAATGGGACTTATGTTTGTAATGTGCTGTACTGCATGGCTCTTGTAAGGGACATTGCAAGTTGCTCTGTCCTAATTTTTGGCAGCTTTTGCTGGGAAAGCATAAGCAAATACTATGGGATACCCACTCCCCAATAATGAGACTTATGTTTGTAATATGCTGTACTGCATGGCTCTTGTAAGGGGCATTGCAAGTTGCTCCGTTCTAATTTTTGGCAGCTTTTGCTGGGAAAGAATAAGCAAATACTATGGGACACCCACTCCCCAATAATGGGACTTATGTTTGTAATATGCTGAACTGCATGGCTCTTGTAAGGGGCATTGCAAGTTGCTCCGTCCTAATTTTTGGCAGCTTTTGCTGGGAAAGCATAAGCAAATACTATGGGACACCCACTCCCCAATAATGGGACTTATGTTTGTAATATGCTGTACTGCATGGCTCTTGTAAGGGGCATTGCAAGTTGCTCCGTCCTAATTTTTGGCAGCTTTTGCTGGGAAAGCATAAGCAAATACTATGGGACACCCACTCCCCAATAATGGGACTTATGTTTGTAATATGCTGTACTGCATGGCTCTTGTAAGGGGCATTGCAAGTTGCTCCATCCTAATTTTTGGCAGCTTTTGCTGGGAAAGCATAAGCAAATACTATGGGACACCCACTCCCCAATAATGGGACTTATGTTTGTAATATGCTGTACTGCATGGCTCTTGCAAGGGGCATTGCAAGTTGCTCCGTCCTAATTTTTGGCAGCTTTTGCTGGGAAAGCATAAGCAAATACCATGGGACACCCACTCCCCAATAATGGGACTTATGTTTGTAATATGCTGTACTGCATGTGACGCGCCCCCTGGGCCATGTGTACACATGTGTGGGATACCCGGTGCCGGGTCTCTGGGGTCTGTAGTCTCCGTGGCGGTGACCCGGTCCCGTGGCTCAGGCTGGTCAAACCAGTGGCAGTCTTTCTTAGGTTTTGAGGTTAATTGTCCGACTGCGCCACCCGTGGATTGCGGTCAGGGAGTACCACCGCTGCAGGCAGACCGCTGAGGCTGGTGTTGTGTGCGCAGTATAGAATGGGATAACTTCCCTCGGGAGGAGTATAGCCTCAGGGCAGTGAGTGTGGATGATGGGAGTGATGGTGCACGAGCGCAGCAGGAACGACTCTGAGTCTTTGCAGTGCAGTTCAGGGTCTTTACTGATGATTATAAGGTAGACCCTCCCGGGAGTACTGGCTAGCATAAGAGGCCTGGTCAGTCTGTGAGCAAGCAGGAGTTCCCCTGGCCAGGTGGAGTTGTAGGCCTCCCCGTCTGTCTGCACTCTTCCTGGCTACCTTGCTGTAAGCGGGTAGAAGTAGCCCACGTCCCTGAGTGTACCGTGTAGTGCTCACCCGTATGGCTGGTGACTTGGGGCCTTCTGTTAGCCTCCGCTCCATGACGGCGGTGCTGGTCCCTTGCTTGTGACTGAGCCTCCGGGCTTCTATGGCCAGAGGACCTGAAATCCCCTGCCGGCTGGTTTCTGCTGCTGGATATATAAGTCCTCACAGCTTCGGACTCCTGTGTCCGGTTCCTATTGTCTTCTGCCAGGGCGAGCTCTGCTCAGCTTCCAGCCCCTGGTCTTTAGCTCCTAGCTCCTACAGAGCTCCTTGCTGTTACTTTCCCTTGCTCTCACTCTGACTCTGACTGTTCTCTGACTCACTCAACCCAGATCCAGTTTATAAGGGCAGAATTCTCCCCTCCCAGGATTGGGGCAGGAGGATGTTGCATATTTAAGGGATCCCGACCAGGAAACCTCCCACTTGCTCTCCGACATAATATCTCTATTACTGTGGTGACCAGACCCCTGGGGTGCCACACATGGCTCTTGTAAGGGGCATTGCAGTTCCTCATAATTTTTGGAAAGCCTTCCATTCACTGCTTAGGCCAACAGTGCACGGGAGACCCAGTTGCTATAAATGGAAAAAAAGGTTTAGTTAACGCCCTCTGACCTCCATGTCATTTCCAAGGGGCATTGGAGTGGCTCGAAATTTTTGGTAGGCATTGCACTCACTGTATGCCCTATAACTGTGTAGCCGAACCGCTCCTTTTGTTACAGAAATATATCCTACAAGACATATCTGGTTGACTGGCCTGATATTGATGTGAATGGTCCCTGTTCCTCCTGCTCTTTCTCCTTTGCCACTACCTCATCCATCATTTATCACCTGAAGCTTTGTTTTAACGGGAGTCATAGAACTTGGATAGTAGCAGGAAAACATCCAGCAATCCTCGGAGGAGGTAGGATATGCGCCAAAACGCTGACCACCTCAGGCCTAGCCGCTACTACATACATGCGCTTGCATTACAAGAAAGCAAAGCAGATGCTAACTTCTATCATCCTCATCATGCTCCTCACCTTGGCACTCTCAACTCCCCTGATGGAGAAGCCAGGGCCCACCGGAGGAGTCTGATAGTCCGGTGGGCTCGGCCAATGCTGCCATAGAGCAGGCCAGGCTAAGAAAAGTGTGGGAAAGGTTACCGGGACAAATAGGGGTGGCTGGGGACCGAGTATGGACACCCGGCTACCCCCTGGAGGCTGGGGAGCAAGTGGGGACACCCGGCCACCAGGCGGCTGGGGACTGAGCATGGATACCAGGCCGCCGACACAGCCATGGCGTGGTGGCCAGATTCTGCCTCCACATGCCTAAAAAGGCCCAATTTCAAGTTCAAGCAAGCAAGCAGTATTGTATTGCAGCCTGGGGGTGGGTGGGTGGCAGGCTGCATACTTGAGCTTGTATTGCAAGGAATGGGGGAGGTACAATTAAACACTGCCCTGGGACTAGAACTTGCATGGGAATAGTTGCAAGTCTTCATCTTCTGATGCGGTAAGGATCACTAATGATGGGCACACTTTTAGACAGTGACCTGGGAGTCAGAGATGCTTCCAGGGGTCTTCCCCATGCTGTTCCCTTGTCTTTTCAGCACTTTATGCATGTGTCACACAGCACATGGCGAGATAAGGTTGTAAAATGTTAAAATGACATTTCACGGTGAATGCATTTGTCATAGTTGAAAGCAATACAAAAGTGCAAAAACGCATAAAAAATGCTACTTGTGAACATAGCCGAAGATGTGGAGGAGTATTTTTGTTTTTGGTTATTTATTTTAACTTATACACAAGTCTTTACCCTGGAAAGGATGTTCCTTAACATATTTCACAGGAAAAAAGTTTCACTTTCGTTTTTGAACGTTTTATTGTGAGCCTGTAAAAGTGGCTTAATACCTCTGACCACGTTGTTGACAGCAGTGACCTGGGGGTCAGAAATGCTTCCTGGGACGATCCCCATGCTGTCCCCATGTAATTTGAGCACTGTCACTATCGTTTTGGGCACTTGTTAGGCTTTTAAAAGACTGCCGGGGGTGCCACCGCAAAAATGCTCAAGTCTCCCATAGACTAACATTGGGCTCGTTGCTCGGGTCGAGCACCCGAGTATCACGGCGAGCTCGGCCCGAGCTTCGAGCACCCGAGCATTTTAGTGCTCGCTCAACACTAATAATGCTCCATACAGATTAATGTCCCGCATATATTGCTCCATACAGAATAATGGGCCCTATATAATACTCCATACTGAATAATAGACCCCATATAATACTCCATACAAAATCATGGACCTCATATAATGCTCCATGCTGAATTATTGGACACCCTGTAATGCTCCTTACAGAATAATGGGTCCCATAAAATGGTCCATATAGAATAATGGACCTCATATAATTCCATATTACAGAATAATGGGCCCCATATAATGCTCCATATAGAATAATGGGCCTCATATAATTCTCCATACAAAATAATAGACCCCTTATAATGCATTATATAGAATAATGGACCCCTTATAATGCTCCACACATAATAATGGACCCCATATAATGTTCTATACAGCATAATGGGCCTCATATAATGCTCTGTACAGAATAATGGGCCCAATATAATGCTCCAAACAGAGTAATGGGCCTCTTATAATGCTAAATACAAAATAATTCACCCCATATAATGCTCCATACAGAATAATGGACCCCATATATCGCTCCATACTGAATAATGGGCCCCATATAATGCTCCATACAAAATAATGGACGCCATATAATGCTCCACACAGAATAATGGCCCCATATAATGCACCATACAGAATAATGAGCCCCATATAATGCTCCACACAGAATAATGGGCCTCATATTATGTTCCATACAGAATAATTGACCCCATATTATACTCCATACAGAATAATGGACCCCATATAATGTTCCATACAGAATAATGGGCCCCATATAATGCTCCATACAAAATTATTTGACCTCATATAATGCTCCATACAAAATAATGAGCCCAATATAATGCTCCATACAGGATAATGGGCCCCATATAATGCTCCATACAGTATGGGTCCCATATAATGCTGCAACCATAAAAAAAATCAAATACTCACCTCTCTTCACTGGCTGCAGGTCCGGACTCCTCAGCGTGAAAGACACCGGAGCTGCAGAGGAACAGGGAGAGGTAAATATTGCAAGCAGGGGGGCCCTGAGCAAGTGGGGGGCCACTCATGGGTGCTGGCACTGGGCCCCCCCACTCACGAGCCCCATAGCGTTCCGGTGTCCCCGAAGTCAAGTGGGCCCCCCGCTTGCTCAGGACCCCGGAACTTGCCCGGGTGCGCCGGGGGCTGACACCAGCCCTGTCTATTGGGTTGGGTCCGGGGTCAAGTTCAGAACAAAACTTTCAACTGTAGTTTGGCTGAACTTGACGAACTCGAACATCCACGGGTCTGCTCATCCCTTTTTTGCACATCTTGACAAAGGGTGTTCACATTTTCGAGCCATACTCTCCCTCACAACACAGATACCCATCACCTGATATGCTTCAAACATTCATGTTTATACAGCTTGGAGTAGAAAAATATGCTTAAGGCTATGTTCACACACTGCGTTTTTTCAGCGTTTTTTTTCTGCAGCAAAACCTGATTTCTTGCCAGGAGGTTTGTTCAGGATTTTTTTTGCTTTTTTTGCTTGTTTTTTGGTCAGTGAAAAAAAAATCTCATTCTGGCTTTGGCACAAAAATCGCTGAAAAACCTGAAACCTGCGTTTTTTCAGTGATTTTTCACCACCCATTACTTCCAGTGGATGAAAAAATGCTGAAAGAAGTGACATGCTCTATTCTGCAAAAAAAACATGCAAGCACAAAATACTGATCAAATAAAAACCAAGCTGGAATCTCATAGAATCATAGAATCATAGAATGGTAGAGTTGGAAGGGACCTCCTGGGTCATCTGGTCCAACCCCCTGCTCAAAGCAGGATTCACTAGATCATCTCAGACAGATGTCTGTCCAGCCTCTGTTTGAAGACGTCCATTGAAGGGGAACTCACCACCTCTCGTGGCAGCCTGTTCCACTCATTAATCACCCTAACTGTCAAAAAGTTTTTTCTAATATCTAATCTGTGTCTCCTCCCATTTAGTTTCATCCCATTGCTTCTAGTCTTTCCTTGTGCAAATGAGAATAAAGATGATCCTTCTACAATGTGACAGCCCTTGACATATTTGTAGACAGCTATTAAGTCTCCTCTCAGTCTTCTTTTTTGCAAGCTAAACATTCCCACATCCTGCAATCGTTCCTCATAGGACATGGTTTGCAGACCAGTCACCATTCTGGTCGCTCTTCTCTGAACTTGCTCCAGTTTGTCTATGTCTTTTTTAAAATGTGGTGCCCAAAACTGTACACAGTATTCCAGATGAGGTCTGACCAAAGAGGAGTAAAGACCGATAATGACTTCACGTGATCTAGACTGTATGCTTCTGTTAATACATCCCAGAATTGTATTTGCCTTTTTTGCTGCTGCATCACACTGTTGACTCATGTTCAGTCTATGATCTATTAGTATACCTAAGTCTTTTTCACATGTACTGTTGCTTAGCTCTATTCCTCCCATTCTGTATATGCTTTTTTCATTTTTATTGCCCAGATGTAGTACTTTGCATTTTTCCCTGTTAAAAACCATTCTGTTGGTTGCTGCCCACTGCTCCAGTTTATTTAGGTCTTTTTGAATCCTCTCTCTCTCTTCTCTAGTATTAGCTATCCCTCCTAGCTTTGTGTCATCAGCAAATTTAATCAGTTTACCCTCAATTCCTTCATCTAAATCATTGATAAAGATGTTGAACAATACAGGTCCCAGGACGGAGCCCTGTGGTACCCCACTTGAGACATTCATCCAGCTGGATGTGAAGCCATTTACAACCACCCTTTGAGTCCGATCACTAAGCCAGTTATGAATCCACCTAACAGTTGCCTGGTCCATTGCATACTTGGTCATTTTTTCAATAAGGATGATGTGAGATACTTTGTCAAATGCTTTGCTGAAGTCAAGATATACTATATCTACAGCATTTCCCAGATCCACCCAGTCAGTGATTCTGTCATAGAAGGAAACTAAGTTAGTCTGACATGACTTGTTAGTTACAAACCTATGCTGACTCTGGTTAATCACTTCATTCTTATCCATGTACTTACATACATGTTGTTTAATAATTTGTTCAAAGATCTTACCTGGTATAGAAGTCAGACTCACCGGCCTATAGTTCCCAGGGTCCACCTTCTTCCCCTTTTTGAAGATAGGAACAACATTTGCTCTTCTCCAGTCTTCTGGGACTTCTCCTGTTCTCCAAGAATTTTCAAAGATTATGGAGAGTGGTTCTAAAATTTCTTCTACGATCTCCTTCAGTACTCTGGGGTGTAATTCATCTGGACCTGGAGACTTGAACTCATTTATGTTAGCTAAATATTCCCTCACAATCTTTCTGTTTACAGATAACTTGGATTCCTCTATTCCTTTAAAAGGACAGTGAAGATCAGTTGATGTTATATTTTCTTTCTGAGAGAAAACAGATGCAAAATAGGAATTAAAAAGTTCGGCCTTCTCAGCATCCTCTCTTACCATTTCTCCATTTTCATCCTGTAAAAATCCTATAGCATCTTTGACTTTTCTTTTACTTTTGACATACCCCCAAAATCCTTTTTTATTGCTTTTGACATCTCTTGCAAGCCTTAATTCATTGTCAGCTTTAGCTAACCTGATATGTGCCCTGCAGGATCTGCAGACTGCATTATAATCTTCTTTAGATATGCCTCCCTCTTTCCATTTAATAAACATTTCTTTCTTTCTTTTTAGCATGTGTTTAAGTTCTGTGTTCATCCATCCTGGTTTCCTTAAATGCTTCCCATTCTTCCTACTTTTCGGGATTGTTTACGATTGTGCTTTGAGAATCTCATTTTTAAAAATTTCCCATCCTTCCTGGACATTTTTGTCCTTAAGGACATCCAGCCATTGGATCCCTCCTATTCTCTTTCTGAGTCTCTTAAAATCTGCCTTTCTAAAATCTAACCTTGAAGTTTGAGTCTTCACATGTCTTCCTCCTCTAGTTATCAAAAATTCTATAATAGCATGATCGCTGCCTCCTAGGGTCCCAGCCACCTTTACCTCCTCAACCATTTCCTCCCTGTTTATAAGGATTAGATCCAAAGTAGCAGATCCCCTTGTTTTCTCCCCTACCTTTTGGAAGATAAAGTTGTCAGCAAGAGAGGATAAGAATTTGCTTGACCTGTTAGTTTTACTTGAGAGAGATTCCCAACAAATGTCTGGATAGTTGAAATCTCCCATGACCACTACGTCATATTTTTTGGAGAACTTGGTCATTTGATACATAAAGAGTTCATCCATATCTTCAGCTTGCCCAGGTGGCCTGTAGTAAATGCCTACAATGGTGTCCTTTCCATTGTTCTCTCCTTGTATTCTTACCCAAACAGTTTCCACAGAACTCCCAGTCTCTGAAGCTTCAATCTCTGTGCAGATATACGCTTTTCTAACATACAATGCAACACCTCCTCCTCGTTTATCAAGTCTGTTTCTTGCAAATAAGTTGTATCCTTTTAGCCTTTTATTCCAATCATGTGTATCGTCCCACCAAGTTTCAGTGATTCCAATGACATCATATTCCTTTTCCTGCATTAGTAGTTCCAATTCTCCTTGTTTGTTGCCCATGCTTTGTGCATTTGTATAAAAACATTTTAGTTTGTGATTGGTTTCTCTTCCTCCCATATTTTTATTATTTAAATTGTTTTGTCTTTGTTCTTCCTTTCCACTTCCAGTAGCAGAGATCTCAATAGTATTTGTCAGCTGTATGGCTTTTTCTGGCCTTTTGCTTCCCTTCCCACATTGTTCTAGTTTAAAGCTCTTTGGTACTGTAAAAAGCAGCTGAAAATTTGCATAAACAAAGCATAAAAAAGCTGAAAAAACACAATGTGTGAACATAGTCTTAAAATGATGACATAATATCAAAATACTTACCATATATACTCGAGTATAAGTCGACCCGAATATAAGCCGAGGCACCTAATTTTACCACAAAAAACTGTGAAAACTTATTGACTCAAGTAAAAGCCAAGGGTGTGAAATAAAGCAGCTACTGGTATATTTCCCCAATCCTGGTAAGCATTGCCCCCTCATCCATAATCCTGGTATGCATGGCCCCTTCATCCCCAATCCTGGTATGCATGGCCCCTTCATCCCCATCCTGGTATGCATGGCTCCCTCATCCCCAATCCTAGTATGCATGGTCCCCTCATCCCCAATCCTGGTATGCATGGCCTCCTCATCCCCAATCCTGGTATGCATAGCCCCTTCATCCCCATCCTGGTATGCATGGCCCCCTCATCACCAATCCTGGTATTCATGGCCCCCTCATCCCAATCCTGGTATGCATGGCTCCCTCATCCCCCATCCTGGTATGCATGGCACCCTCATCACAAATCCTGGTATGCATGGCCCCTTCATCCCCAATCCTGGTATTCATGGCCCCCTCATCACCAATCCTGGTATGAATGGCCCCCTGATCCCAATCTTGGTATGCATGGCCCCTTCATCCCCATCCTGGTATGCATGGCCACCTCATCACCAATCCTGGTATGCATGGCCCCCTCATCCCAATCCTGGTATGAATGGCCCCTTCATCCCCATCCTGGTATGCATGGCCCAACTATCCTGGTATACATGGCCTTCCATTCACAACACACGTGAAAAAAATAAACACTCCTACTCATCTTCCGCCCCTCTGCTCCAGCGCTGCGTCCTGTTCTGCCAGCAGCTAATCTCAGCATCTGAGCAGCAAATGACGTCACTGCCATGCTCTCTCAGATGCCGCGGTGAGCTATGGGGATATTCACGAGAGATGAGCGGTGTTCGACTCGAACTGTTTGCCAATCTCAAATTCGAGCTGTTTTGGGCGGTGTTCGAGCCGTTCGGCGAA
Organism: Phyllobates terribilis; assembly: GCF_046119375.1. Lineage (NCBI taxonomy): Eukaryota > Metazoa > Chordata > Amphibia > Anura > Dendrobatidae > Phyllobates > Phyllobates terribilis. Next base: position 364,799,592 of record NW_027362762.1, on the reverse strand, counting down.
CACGAACAATTTGAAAAAAATTCGGCTGTTCGAGGTTATGTTCGATAACTGTTCGTGCATCAAAATCATAACTGTATTTTTTCTCAATAATGCTGAAAATTAATGTTAATAAGCAGTTTGAGTGTACAGCAGGGCAGGGGGAGGGGCAGGGGATGGATCTCTGCAGAAATAATTAAGATCTCCATTTTTATTCTCTTTCCCGCATTTACAGTGGGGAGGTGCAATCTGTTAAACAATCAGCAGCGCACGCACGGAGCGAACTGCTTTTTTTCACACAAGCAAGGGCATGTGTTATTGGCAGTGCATGTCACATGTCCTTGCCCTATAAGACCCAGCCATTTTCCCCGTCGCCACCATTTTCTCACTGCTGCAGCTGCGTGTTAGACGGCACCGCTGTTTCTGTGTGCACTATACTTTGTTAATTTCAAGCCAATTTTCGCACAAATCTACAGATAGCTTGGGAGTAGGGAATAGTTGTGATTGCAGTCCTTTTAAGGACTAGGTTACATCATTTCCTACGACTTTAATCAGGCAGGTCTGTGCTCTTAAACAGATAGGTTGGGAGTAAAGAGTAATTGTAATTGCAGTCCTTTTCAGGGCTAGGTTACATCTGTTCCTATCACTTTTATCAGGCAGGCCTGTGCTCTTAAATAGATAGGTTGGGAGTAAAGACTAATTGTTATTGCAGTCCTTTTGAGGGCTAGGTTACATCAGTTCCTATCACTTTTTGCCAGGCAGGTCTGTTTTAGTGCTGTGCAAGTTTTTTTCACAGCATGTGGCTAAATCTAGCAAAGCAAATCCTTTTTGGCCTCTTGCAGTGTGTGTTAGTCAGTGGAGTAACCTATCTGTGTTGCAAGCTACACCACATGTATATAGAATACCAATTTTTTTACTGCACCTAGTGAAGTTAAGCCTTTTGAGCATAGCAGTGTGTGGGACTTGTTCTATTAGTCCATCTATAGTAACCTCCACTAGGTTGCAAATTCAAAATAATTTTTATCTGCATCTAGCTCTGAAAAAATATTTCGGCTTGTAGCAGTGTGTGGGACTTGTTCTATTATACTATCTATACTAACCTCCACCAGGTTGCAATTTCAATATAATTTTTTTCTGCATCTAGCTCTGAAAAAATATTTCGACTTGTAGCAGTGTGTGGGACTTGTTCTATTAGTCCATCTATACTAACGTCCACCAGGTTGCAAATTCAATAAAAAAAAATTCTGCATCTCGCTCTGAAAAAATATTTCGGCTTGTAGCAGTGTGTGGGACCTGTTCTATTAGTCCATCTATACTAACCTCCACCAGGTTGCAAATTCAATATAATTTTTTTCTGCATCTAGCTCTGAAAAAATATTTCGGCTTGTAGCAGTGTGTGGGACTTGTTCTATTAGTCCATCTATACTAACCTCCACCAGGTTGCAAATTCAATATAATTTTTTTCTGCATGTAGCTCTGAAAAAATATTTCGACTTGTAGCAGTGTGTCGGACTTGTTCTATTAGTCCATCTATACTAACCTCCACCAGGTTGCAAATTCAATATAATTTTTTTATGCAACTAGCTCTGAATAAATATTTCGGCTTGTAGCAGTGTGTGGGACTTGTTCTATTAGTCCATCTATACGAACCTCCACCAGGTTGCAAATTCAATATAATTTTCATCTGAATCTAGCTCTGAAAAAATATTTTGGCTTGTAGCAGTGTATGGGACTTGTTCTATTAGCCAATCTATACTAACCACCACCAGGTTGCAAATTCAAAATAATTTTTATCTCCATCTAGCTCTGAAAAAATATTTCGGCTTATAGCAGTGCGTGGGACTTGTTCTATTAGTACATCTATACTAACCTCCACCAGGTTGCAAATTCAATATAATTTTTTTCTACATCTAGCTCTGAAAAAATATTTCAGCTTGCAGCAGTGTGTGGGACTTGTTCTATTAGTCCATCTATACTAACCTCCACCAGGTTGCAAATCCAAAATAATTTTTACCTGCATCTAGCTCTGAAAAAATATTTCGGCTTGTAGCAGTGTGTGGGACTTGTTCTATTATACTATCTATACTAACCTCCACCAGGTTGCAATTTCAATATAATTTTTTTCTGCATCTAGCTCTGAAAAAATATTTCGACTTGTAGCAGTGTGTGGGACTTGTTCTATTAGTCCATCTATACTAACGTCCACCAGGTTGCAAATTCAATAAAAAAAAATTCTGCATCTCGCTCTGAAAAAATATTTCGGCTTGTAGCAGTGTGTGGGACCTGTTCTATTAGTCCATCTATACTAACCTCCACCAGGTTGCAAATTCAATATAATTTTTTTCTGCATCTAGCTCTGAAAAAATATTTCGGCTTGTAGCAGTGTGTGGGACTTGTTCTATTAGTCCATCTATACTAACCTCCACCAGGTTGCAAATTCAATATAATTTTTTTCTGCATGTAGCTCTGAAAAAATATTTCGACTTGTAGCAGTGTGTCGGACTTGTTCTATTAGTCCATCTATACTAACCTCCACCAGGTTGCAAATTCAATATAATTTTTTTATGCAACTAGCTCTGAATAAATATTTCGGCTTGTAGCAGTGTGTGGGACTTGTTCTATTAGTCCATCTATACGAACCTCCACCAGGTTGCAAATTCAATATAATTTTCATCTGAATCTAGCTCTGAAAAAATATTTTGGCTTGTAGCAGTGTATGGGACTTGTTCTATTAGCCAATCTATACTAACCACCACCAGGTTGCAAATTCAAAATAATTTTTATCTCCATCTAGCTCTGAAAAAATATTTCGGCTTATAGCAGTGCGTGGGACTTGTTCTATTAGTACATCTATACTAACCTCCACCAGGTTGCAAATTCAATATAATTTTTTTCTACATCTAGCTCTGAAAAAATATTTCAGCTTGCAGCAGTGTGTGGGACTTGTTCTATTAGTCCATCTATACTAACCTCCACCAGGTTGCAAATCCAAAATAATTTTTACCTGCATCTAGCTCTGAAAAAATATTTCGGCTTGTAGCAGTGTGTGGGACTTGTTCTATTAGTCCATCTATACTAACCTCCACCAGGTTGCAAATTCAAAATAATTTTTATCTGCATCTAGCTCTGAAAAAATATTTTGGCTTATAGCAGTGTGTGGGACTTGTTCTATTAGTCCATCTATACTAACCTCCACCAGGTTGCAAATTCAATATAATTTTTTTCTACATCTAGCTCTGAAAAAATATTTTGGCTTGTAGCAGTGTGTGGGACTTGTTCTATTAGTCCATCTATGCTAACCTCCACCAGGTTGAAAATTCAATATAATTTTTTTCTACATCTAGCTCTGAAAAAATATTTCGGCTTGTAGCAGTGTGTGGGACTTGTTCTTTTGTACTATCTATACTAACCTCCACCAAGTTGCAAATTCAATATAATGTTTTTCTGCATCTAGCTCTGAAAAAATATTTCGGCTTGTAGCAGTGTGTCGGACTTGTTCTATTATACTATCTATACTAACCTCCACCAGGTTGCAAATTCAATATAATTTTTTTCTTCATCTAGCTCTGAAAAAATATTTCGGCTTGTAGCAGTGTGTGGGACTTGTTCTATTAGTCCATCTATACTAACGTCCACCAGGTTGCAAATTCAATAAAAAAGATTTCTGCATCTCGCTCTGAAAAATATTTTGGCTTGTAGAAGTGTGTGGGACTTGTTCTATTAGTCCATCTATACTAACCTCCACCAGGTTGCAAATTCAATATAATTTTTTTCTTCATGTAGCACTGAAATAATATTTCGGCTTGTAGCAGTGTGTGGGACTTGTTCTATTAGTCCATCTATACTAACCTACACCAGGTTGCAAATTCAATATAATTTTTTTCTGCATCTACCTCTGAAAAAATATTTTGGCTTGTAGCAGTGTGTGGGACTTGTTCTATTAGTCCATCTATACTAACCTCTACCAGAAAGCAAATTCAATATAATTTTTTTCTGTATCTAGCTCTGAAAAAATATTTCAGCTTGTAGCAGTGTGTGGGACTTGTTCTATTAGTCCATCTATACTAACCTCCACCAGGTTGCAAATTCAATTTAATTTTTTTCTACATCTAGCTATGAAAAAATATTTCAGCTTGTAGCAGTGTGTGGGACTTGTTCTATTAGTCCATCTATACTAACCTCCACCAGGTTGCAAATTCAAAATAATTTTTATCTGCATCTAGCTCTGAAAAAATATTTTGGTTTGTAGCAGTGCGTGGGACTTGTTCTATTAGTCCATCTATACTAACCTCCACCAGGTTGAAAATTCAATATAATTTTTTTCTACATCTAGCTCTGAAAAAATATTTTGGCTTGTAGCAGTGTGTGGGACTTGTTCTATTAGTCCATCTATACTAACCTCCACCAGGTTGCAAATTCAATATAATTTTTATCTGCATCTAGCTCTGAAAAAATATTTTGGCTTGTAGAAGTGTGTGGGGCTTGTTCTATTAGTCCATCTATACTAACCTCCACCAGGTTGCAAATTAAATATAACTTTTTTCTGCATCTAGCTCTGAAAAAATATTTCGGCTTGTAGCAGTGTGTGGGACTTGTTCTATTAGTCCATCTATACTAACCTCTACCAGAAAGCAAATTCAATATAATTTTTTTCTGCATCTAGCTCTGAAAAAATATTTTGGCTTGTAGCAGTGTGTGGGACTTGTTCTATTAGTCCATCTATACTAACCTCCACCAGGTTGCAAATTCAATTTATTTTTTTTCTACATCTAGCAATGAAAAAATATTTCAGCTTGTAGCAGTGTGTGGGACTTGTTCTATTAGTCCATCTATACTAACCTCCACCAGGTTGCAAATTCAAAATAATTTTTATCTGCATCTAGCTCTGAAAAAATATTTTGGTTTGTAACAGTGTGTGGGACTTGTTCTATTAGTCCATCTATACTAAACTCCATCAGGTTGAAAATTCAATATAATTTTTTTCTGCATCTAGCTCTTGAAAAATATTTCGGCTTGTAGCAGTGTGTGGGACTTGTTCTATTAGTCCATCTATACTAACCTCCACCAGGTTGCAAATTCAATATAATTTTTTTCTGCATCTAGCTCTGAAAAAATATTTTGGCTTGTAGAAGTGTGTGGGGATTGTTCTATTAGTCCATCTATACTAACCTCTACCAGGTTGCAAATTAAATATAATTTTTTTCTGCATCTAGCTCTGAAACAATATTTCGGCTTGTAGCAGTGTGTGGGACTTGTTCTATTACTCCTTCTACACTAACCTCCACCAGGTTGCAAATTCAATATCATTTATTTCTTCATCTAGCTCTGAAAAAATATTTCGGCTTGTAGCAGTGTGTGGGACTTGTTTTATTAGTCCATCTATACTAACCTCCACCAGGTTGCAAATTCAATATAATTTTTATCTGCATCTAGCTCTGAAAAAATATTTGAGCTTCGGCTTGTTGCAGTGTGTGGAACTTGTTCTATTAGTCCACCTATACTAACCTCCACCAGGTTGCAAATTCAAAATAATTTTTATCTGCATCTAGCTCTGAAAAGATATTTCGGCTTTCAGCGGTGTGTGGGACTTGTTTTATTAGTCCATCTATACTAACCTCCACCAGGTTGCAAATTCAAAATAATTTTTTTCTGCATCTAGCTCTGAAAAAATATTTCGCCTTGTAGCAGTGTGTGGGACTTGTTCTATTAGTCCATCTACTGTATACTAACCTCCACCAGGTTGCAAATTCAATATAATTTTTTTCTGCATCTAGCTCTAAAAAAATATTTCGGCTTGTAGCAGTGTGTGGGACTTGTTTTATTAGTCCATCTATACTAACCTCCACCTGGTTGCAAATTCAAAATAATTTTTATCTGCATGTAGCTTTGAAAAAATATTTTGGCTTGTAGCAGTGTGTGGGACTTGTTCTATTAGTCCATCTATACTAACCTCCAACAGGTTGCAAATTCAATATAATTTTTTTCTGGATCTACCTCTGAAAAAATATTTCAGCTTGTAGCAATGTGTGGGACTTGTTCTATTAGTCCATCTATACTAACCTCCACCAGGTTGCAAATTCAATATAATTTTTTTCTGCATGTAGCTGGGAAAAAATATTTCGACTTGTAGCAGTGTGTGGGACTTGTTCTATTTGTCCATCTATACTAACCTCCACCAGGTTTCAAATTCAATATAATTTTTTTCTGCATTTAGCTCTAAATAAATATTTTGGCTTGTAGCAGTGTGTGGGACTTGTTCTATTAGTCCATCTATACTAACCTCCACCAGGTTGCAAATTCAATATAATTTTTATCTGCATCTAGCTCTGAAAAAATATTTGGGCTTCGGCTTGAAGCAGTGTGTGGGACTTGTTCTATTAGTCCATCTATACTAACCTCCACCAAGTTGCAAATTCAAAATAATTTTTATCTGCATCTAGCTCTGAAAAAATATTTCGGCTTGTTTCAAAATAGTTTTTACCTGCATCTAGCTCTGAAAAAATATTTCTGCTTATAGCAGTGTGTGGGACTTGTTCTATTAGTCCATGTATACTAACCTCCACCAGGTTGCAAATTCAATATAATTTTTTTCTGCATCTAGCTCTGAAAAAATATTTTGGCTTGTAGCAGTGTGTGGGACTTGTTCTATTAGTCCATGTATACTAACCTCTACCAGATTGCAAATTCAATATAATTTTTTTCTGCATCTAGCTCTGAAAAAATATTTCGGCTTGTAGCAGTGTGTGGGACTTGTTCTATTTGTCCATTTATACTAACCTCCACCAGGTTGCATATTCAATATAATTTTTTTCTACATCTAGCAATGAAAAATATTTCAGCTTGTAGCAGTGTGTGGGAATTGTTCTATTAGTCCATCTATACTAACCTCCACCAGGTTGCAAATTCAAAATAATTTTTATCTGCATCTAGCTCTGAAAAAATATTTTGGCTTGCAGCAGTGTGTGGGACTTGTTCTATTAGTCCATCTACACTAACCTCAACCAGGTTGAAAATTCAATATCATTTTTTTCTGCATCTAGCTCTGAAAAAATATTTCGGCTTGTAGCAGTGTGTGGGACTTGTTCTATTAGTCCATCTATACTAACCTCCACCAGGTTGCAAATTCAAAATAATTTTTATCTGCATCTAGCTCTGAAAAGATATTTCGGCTTGTAGCAGTGTGTGGGACTTGTTTTATTAGTCCATCTATACTAACCTCCACCAGGTTGCAAATTCAGTATAATTTTTTTCTGCATCTAGCTCTGAAAAAATATTTCGCCTTGTAGCAGTGTGTGGGACTTGTTCTATTAGTCCAGCTACTGTATACTAACCTCCACCAGGTTGCAAATTCAATATATTTTTTTTCTGCATCTAGCTTTAAAAAAATATTTCGGCTTGTAGCAGTGTGTGCAACTTGTTCTATTAGTCCACCTATACTAACCTCCACCTGGTTGCAAATTCAAAATAATTTTTATCTGCATCTATCTTTGAAAAAATATTTCGGCTTGTAGCAGTGTGTGGGACTTGTTCTATTAGTCCATCTATACTAACCTCCACCAGGTTGCAAATTCAATATAATTTTTTTCTGGATCTTGCTCTGAAAAAATATTTCAGCTTGTAGCAATGTGTGGGACTTGTTCTATTAGTCCATCTATACTAACCTCCACCAGGTTGCAAATTCAATATAAATTTTTTCTGCATGTAGCTCAGAAAAATATTTTGACTTGTAGCAGTGTGTGGGACTTGTTCTATTAGTCCATCTATACTAACCTCCACCAGGTTTCAAATTCAATATAATTTTTTTCTGCATCTAGCTCTGAATAAATATTTCGGCTTGTAGCAGTGTGTGGGACTTGTTCTATTAGTCCATCTATACTAACCTCAACCAGGTTGCAAATCCAAAATAATTTTTACCTGCATCTAGCTCTGAAAAAATATTTCGGCTTGTAGCAGTGTGTGGGACTTGTTCTATTAGTCCATCTATACTAACCTCCACCAGGTTGCAAATTCAAAATAATTTTTATCTGCATCTAGCTCTGAAAAAATATTTTGGCTTGCAGCAGTGTGTGGGACTTGTTCTTTTGTACTATCTATACTAACCTCCACCAAGTTGCAAATTCAATATAATGTTTTTCTGCATCTAGCTCTGAAAAAATATTTCGGCTTGTAGCAGTGTGTCGGACTTGTTCTATTATACTATCTATACTAACCTCCACCAGGTTGCAAATTCAATATAATTTTTTTCTTCATCTAGCTCTGAAAAAATATTTCGGCTTGTAGCAGTGTGTGGGACTTGTTCTATTAGTCCATCTATACTAACGTCCACCAGGTTGCAAATTCAATAAAAAAGATTTCTGCATCTCGCTCTGAAAAATATTTTGGCTTGTAGAAGTGTGTGGGACTTGTTCTATTAGTCCATCTATACTAACCTCCACCAGGTTGCAAATTCAATATAATTTTTTTCTTCATGTAGCACTGAAATAATATTTCGGCTTGTAGCAGTGTGTGGGACTTGTTCTATTAGTCCATCTATACTAACCTACACCAGGTTGCAAATTCAATATAATTTTTTTCTGCATCTACCTCTGAAAAAATATTTTGGCTTGTAGCAGTGTGTGGGACTTGTTCTATTAGTCCATCTATACTAACCTCTACCAGAAAGCAAATTCAATATAATTTTTTTCTGTATCTAGCTCTGAAAAAATATTTCAGCTTGTAGCAGTGTGTGGGACTTGTTCTATTAGTCCATCTATACTAACCTCCACCAGGTTGCAAATTCAATTTAATTTTTTTCTACATCTAGCTATGAAAAAATATTTCAGCTTGTAGCAGTGTGTGGGACTTGTTCTATTAGTCCATCTATACTAACCTCTACCAGAAAGCAAATTCAATATAATTTTTTTCTGTATCTAGCTCTGAAAAAATATTTCAGCTTGTAGCAGTGTGTGGGACTTGTTCTATTAGTCCATCTATACTAACCTCCACCAGGTTGCAAATTCAATTTAATTTTTTTCTACATCTAGCTATGAAAAAATATTTCAGCTTGTAGCAGTGTGTGGGACTTGTTCTATTAGTCCATCTATACTAACCTCCACCAGGTTGCAAATTCAAAATAATTTTTATCTGCATCTAGCTCTGAAAAAATATTTTGGCTTGCAGCAGTGTGTGGGACTTGTTCTATTAGTCCATCTACACTAACCTCAACCAGGTTGAAAATTCAATATCATTTTTTTCTGCATCTAGCTCTGAAAAAATATTTCGGCTTGTAGCAGTGTGTGGGACTTGTTCTATTAGTCCATCTATACTAACCTCCACCAGGTTGCAAATTCAAAATAATTTTTATCTGCATCTAGCTCTGAAAAGATATTTCGGCTTGTAGCAGTGTGTGGGACTTGTTTTATTAGTCCATCTATACTAACCTCCACCAGGTTGCAAATTCAGTATAATTTTTTTCTGCATCTAGCTCTGAAAAAATATTTCGCCTTGTAGCAGTGTGTGGGACTTGTTCTATTAGTCCAGCTACTGTATACTAACCTCCACCAGGTTGCAAATTCAATATAATTTTTTTCTGCATCTAGCTTTAAAAAAATATTTCGGCTTGTAGCAGTGTGTGCAACTTGTTCTATTAGTCCACCTATACTAACCTCCACCTGGTTGCAAATTCAAAATAATTTTTATCTGCATCTATCTTTGAAAAAATATTTCGGCTTGTAGCAGTGTGTGGGACTTGTTCTATTAGTCCATCTATACTAACCTCCACCAGGTTGCAAATTCAATATAATTTTTTTCTGGATCTAGCTCTGAAAAAATATTTCAGCTTGTAGCAATGTGTGGGACTTGTTCTATTAGTCCATCTATACTAACCTCCACCAGGTTGCAAATTCAATATAAATTTTTTCTGCATGTAGCTCAGAAAAATATTTTGACTTGTAGCAGTGTGTGGGACTTGTTCTATTAGTCCATCTATACTAACCTCCACCAGGTTTCAAATTCAATATAATTTTTTTCTGCATCTAGCTCTGAATAAATATTTCGGCTTGTAGCAGTGTGTGGGACTTGTTCTATTAGTCCATCTATACTAACCTTCACCAAGTTGCAAATTCAATATAATTTTTATCTGCATCCAGCTCTGAAAAAATATTTGGGCTTCGGCTTGTAGCAGTGTGTGGGACTTGTTCTATTAGTCCATCTATACTAACCTCCACCAGGTTGCAAATTCAAAATAATTTTTATCTGCATCTAGCTTTAAAAAAATATTTCGGCTTGTAGCAGTGTGTGCAACTTGTTCTATTAGTCCATCTATACTAACCTCCACCTGGTTGCAAATTCAAAATAATTTTTATCTGCATCTATCTTTGAAAAAATATTTCGGCTTGTAGCAGTGTGTGGGACTTGTTCTATTAGTCCATCTATACTAACCTCCACCAGGTTGCAAATTCATTATAAATTTTTTCTGCATGTAGCTCAGAAAAATATTTCGACTTGTAGCAGTGTGTGGGACTTGTTCTATTAGTCCATCTATACTAACCTCCACCAGGTTTCAAATTCAATATAATTTTTTTCTGCATCTAGCTCTGAATAACTATTTTGGCTTGTAGCAGTGTGTGGGACTTGTTCTATTAGTCCATCTATACTAACCTCCACCAAGTTGCAAATTCAATATAATTTTTATCTGCATCTAGCTCTGAAAAAATATGTGGGCTTCGGCTTGTAGCAGTGTGTGGGACTTGTTCTATTAGTCCATCTATACTAACCTCCACCAGGTTGCAAATTCAAAATAATTTTTATCTGCATCTAGCTTTAAAAAAATATTTCAGCTTGTAGCAGTGTGTGCAGCTTGTTCTAATAGTCCATCTATACTAACCTCCACCTGGTTGCAAATTCAAAATAATTTTTATCTGCATCTATCTTTGAAAAAATATTTCGGCTTGTAGCAGTGTGTGGGACTTGTTCTATTAGTCCATCTTTACTAACCTCCACCAGGTTGCAAATTCAATATAATTTTTTTCTGGATCTAGCTCTGAAAAAATATTTCAGCTTGTAGCAATGTGTGGGACTTGTTCTATAAGTCCATCTATACTAACCTCCACCAGGTTGCAAATTCAATATAAATTTTTTCTGCATGAAGCTCAGAAAAATATTTCGATTTGTAGCAGTGTGTGGGACTTGTTCTATTAGTCCTTCTATACTAACCTGCACCAGGTTTCAAATTCAATATAATTTTTTTCTGCATCTAGCTCTGAATAAATATTTCGGCTTGTAGCAGTGTGTGGGACTTGTTGTATTAGTGCATCTATACTAACCTCCACCAAGTTGCAAATTCAATATAATTTTTATCTGCATCTAGCTCTGAAAAAATATTTGGGCTTCGGCTTGTAGCAGTGTGTGGGACTTGTTCTATTAGTCCTTCTATACTAACCTCCACCAGGTTTCAAATTCAATATAATTTTTTATGCATCTAGCTCTGAATAAATATTTTGGCTTGTAGCAGTGTGTGGGACTTGTTCTATTAGTCCATCTATACTAACCTCCACCAGGTTGCAAATTCAAAATAATTTTTATCTGCATCTAGCTCTGAAAAAATATTTTGGCTTGCAGCAGTGTGTGGGACTTGTTCTATTAGTCCATCTACACTAACCTCCACCAGGTTGAAAATTCATTATAATTTTTTTCTGCATCTAGCTCTGAAAAAATATTTCGGCTTGTAGCAGTGTGTGGGACTTGTTCTATTAGTCCATCTATACTAACCTCCACCAGGTTGAAAATTCAATATAATTTTTTTCTGCATCTATCTCTGAAAAAATATTTCGGCTTGTAGCAGTGTGTGGGACTTGTTCTTTTAGTCCATCTATACTAACTTCCACCAGGTTGCAAATTAAAAATAATTTTTATCTGCATCTAACTCTGAAAAGATATTTCGGCTTGTAGCAGTGTGTGGGACTTGTTTTATTAGTCCATCTATACTAACCTCCACCAGGTTGCAAATTCAGTATAATTTTTTTCTGCATCTAGCTCTGAAAAAATATTTCGCCTTGTAGCAGTGTGTGGGACTTGTTCTATTAGTCCATCTACTGTATACTAACCTCCACCAGGTTGCAAATTCAATATAATTTTTTTCTGCATCTAGCTTTAAAAAAATATTTCGGCTTGTAGCAGTGTGTGCAACTTGTTCTATTAGTCCACCTATTCTAACCTCCACCAGGTTGCAAATTCAAAATTATTTTTATCTGCATCTAGCTCTGAAAAAATATTTTGGCTTGCAGCAGTGTGTGGGACTTGTTCTATTAGTCCATCTACACTAACCTCCACCAGGTTGAAAATTCAATATAATTTTTTTCTGCATCTAGCTCTGAAAAAATATTTCTGCTTGTAGCAGTGTGTGGGACTTGTTCTATTAGTCCATCTATACTAACCTCCACCAGGTTGCAAATTCAAAATAATTTTTATCTGCATCTAGCTCTGAAAATATATTTCGGCTTGTAGCAGTGTGTGGGACTTGTTTTATTAGTCCATCTATACTAACCTCCACCAGGTTGCAAATTCAGTATAATTTTTTTCTGCATCTAGCTCTGAAAAAATATTTCGCCTTGTAGCAGTGTGTGGGACTTGTTCTATTAGTCCATCTACTGTATACTAACCTCCACCAGGTTGCAAATTCAATATAATTTTTTTCTGCATCTATCTTTGAAAAAATATTTTGGCTTTAGCAGTGTATGGGACTTGTTCTATTAGTCCATCTATACTAACCTCCACCAGGTTGCAAATTCAATATAATTTTTTTCTGGATCTAGCTCTGGAAAAATATTTCAGCTTGTAGCAATGTGTGGGACTTGTTCTATTAGTCCATCTATACTAACCTCCACCTGGTTGCAAATTCAAAATAATTTTTATCTGCATCTATCTTTGAAAAAATATTTTGGCTTTAGCAGTGTATGGGACTTGTTCTATTAGTCCATCTATACTAACCTCCACCAGGTTGCAAATTCAATATAATTTTTTTCTGGATCTAGCTCTGGAAAAATATTTCAGCTTGTAGCAATGTGTGGGACTTGTTCTATTAGTCCATCTATACTAACCTCCAACAGGTTGCAAATTCAATATAAATTTTTTCTGCATGTAGCTCAGAAAAATATTTCGACTTGTAGCAGTGTGTGGGCTTGTTCTGTTAGTCCATCTATACTAACCTCCACCAGGTTTCAAATTCAATATAATTTTTTTTTGCATCTAGCTCTGAATAAATATTTCGGCTTGTAGCAGTGTGTGGGACTTGTTCTATTAGTCCATCTATACTAACCTCCACCAAGTTGCAAATTCAATATAATTTTATCTGCATCTAGCTCTGAAAAAATATTTGGGCTTCGGCTTGTAGCAGTGTGTGGGACTTGTTCTATTAGTCCATCTATACTAACCTCCACCAGGTTGCAAATTCAAAATAATTTTTATCTGCATCTAGCTTTAAAATAATATTTCGGCTTGTAGCAGTGTGTGCAACTTGTTCTATTAGTCCATCTATACTAACCTCCACCTGGTTGCAAATTCAAAATAATTTTTATCTGCATCTATCTTTGAAAAAATATTTCGGCTTGTAGCAGTGTGTGGGACTTGTTCTATTAGTCCATCTATACTAACCTCCACCAGGTTGCAAATTCATTATAAATTTTTTCTGCATGTAGCTCAGAAAAATATTTCGACTTGTAGCAGTGTGTGGGACTTGTTCTATTAGTCCATCTATACTAACCTCCACCAGGTTTCAAATTCAATATAATTTTTTTCTGCATCTAGCTCTGAATAACTATTTTGGCTTGTAGCAGTGTGTGGGACTTGTTCTATTAGTCCATCTATACTAACCTCCACCAAGTTGCAAATTCAATATAATTTTTATCTGCATCTAGCTCTGAAAAAATATGTGGGCTTCGGCTTGTAGCAGTGTGTGGGACTTGTTCTATTAGTCCATCTATACTAACCTCCACCAGGTTGCAAATTCAAAATAATTTTTATCTGCATCTAGCTTTAAAAAAATATTTCAGCTTGTAGCAGTGTGTGCAGCTTGTTCTAATAGTCCATCTATACTAACCTCCACCTGGTTGCAAATTCAAAATAATTTTTATCTGCATCTATCTTTGAAAAAATATTTCGGCTTGTAGCAGTGTGTGGGACTTGTTCTATTAGTCCATCTTTACTAACCTCCACCAGGTTGCAAATTCAATATAATTTTTTTCTGGATCTAGCTCTGAAAAAATATTTCAGCTTGTAGCAATGTGTGGGACTTGTTCTATAAGTCCATCTATACTAACCTCCACCAGGTTGCAAATTCAATATAAATTTTTTCTGCATGAAGCTCAGAAAAATATTTCGATTTGTAGCAGTGTGTGGGACTTGTTCTATTAGTCCTTCTATACTAACCTGCACCAGGTTTCAAATTCAATATAATTTTTTTCTGCATCTAGCTCTGAATAAATATTTCGGCTTGTAGCAGTGTGTGGGACTTGTTCTATTAGTGCATCTATACTAACCTCCACCAAGTTGCAAATTCAATATAATTTTTATCTGCATCTAGCTCTGAAAAAATATTTGGGCTTCGGCTTGTAGCAGTGTGTGGGACTTGTTCTATTAGTCCTTCTATACTAACCTCCACCAGGTTTCAAATTCAATATAATTTTTTATGCATCTAGCTCTGAATAAATATTTTGGCTTGTAGCAGTGTGTGGGACTTGTTCTATTAGTCCATCTATACTAACCTCCACCAGGTTGCAAATTCAAAATAATTTTTATCTGCATCTAGCTCTGAAAAAATATTTTGGCTTGCAGCAGTGTGTGGGACTTGTTCTATTAGTCCATCTACACTAACCTCCACCAGGTTGAAAATTCATTATAATTTTTTTCTGCATCTAGCTCTGAAAAAATATTTCGGCTTGTAGCAGTGTGTGGGACTTGTTCTATTAGTCCATCTATACTAACCTCCACCAGGTTGAAAATTCAATATAATTTTTTTCTGCATCTATCTCTGAAAAAATATTTCGGCTTGTAGCAGTGTGTGGGACTTGTTCTTTTAGTCCATCTATACTAACTTCCACCAGGTTGCAAATTAAAAATAATTTTTATCTGCATCTAACTCTGAAAAGATATTTCGGCTTGTAGCAGTGTGTGGGACTTGTTTTATTAGTCCATCTATACTAACCTCCACCAGGTTGCAAATTCAGTATAATTTTTTTCTGCATCTAGCTCTGAAAAAATATTTCGCCTTGTAGCAGTGTGTGGGACTTGTTCTATTAGTCCATCTACTGTATACTAACCTCCACCAGGTTGCAAATTCAATATAATTTTTTTCTGCATCTAGCTTTAAAAAAATATTTCGGCTTGTAGCAGTGTGTGCAACTTGTTCTATTAGTCCACCTATTCTAACCTCCACCAGGTTGCAAATTCAAAATTATTTTTATCTGCATCTAGCTCTGAAAAAATATTTTGGCTTGCAGCAGTGTGTGGGACTTGTTCTATTAGTCCATCTACACTAACCTCCACCAGGTTGAAAATTCAATATAATTTTTTTCTGCATCTAGCTCTGAAAAAATATTTCTGCTTGTAGCAGTGTGTGGGACTTGTTCTATTAGTCCATCTATACTAACCTCCACCAGGTTGCAAATTCAAAATAATTTTTATCTGCATCTAGCTCTGAAAATATATTTCGGCTTGTAGCAGTGTGTGGGACTTGTTTTATTAGTCCATCTATACTAACCTCCACCAGGTTGCAAATTCAGTATAATTTTTTTCTGCATCTAGCTCTGAAAAAATATTTCGCCTTGTAGCAGTGTGTGGGACTTGTTCTATTAGTCCATCTACTGTATACTAACCTCCACCAGGTTGCAAATTCAATATAATTTTTTTCTGCATCTATCTTTGAAAAAATATTTTGGCTTTAGCAGTGTATGGGACTTGTTCTATTAGTCCATCTATACTAACCTCCACCAGGTTGCAAATTCAATATAATTTTTTTCTGGATCTAGCTCTGGAAAAATATTTCAGCTTGTAGCAATGTGTGGGACTTGTTCTATTAGTCCATCTATACTAACCTCCACCTGGTTGCAAATTCAAAATAATTTTTATCTGCATCTATCTTTGAAAAAATATTTTGGCTTTAGCAGTGTATGGGACTTGTTCTATTAGTCCATCTATACTAACCTCCACCAGGTTGCAAATTCAATATAATTTTTTTCTGGATCTAGCTCTGGAAAAATATTTCAGCTTGTAGCAATGTGTGGGACTTGTTCTATTAGTCCATCTATACTAACCTCCAACAGGTTGCAAATTCAATATAAATTTTTTCTGCATGTAGCTCAGAAAAATATTTCGACTTGTAGCAGTGTGTGGGCTTGTTCTGTTAGTCCATCTATACTAACCTCCACCAGGTTTCAAATTCAATATAATTTTTTTTTGCATCTAGCTCTGAATAAATATTTCGGCTTGTAGCAGTGTGTGGGACTTGTTCTATTAGTCCATCTATACTAACCTCCACCAAGTTGCAAATTCAATATAATTTTATCTGCATCTAGCTCTGAAAAAATATTTGGGCTTCGGCTTGTAGCAGTGTGTGGGACTTGTTCTATTAGTCCATCTATACTAACCTCCACCAGGTTGCAAATTCAAAATAATTTTTATCTGCATCTAGCTTTAAAATAATATTTCGGCTTGTAGCAGTGTGTGCAACTTGTTCTATTAGTCCATCTATACTAACCTCCACCTGGTTGCAAATTCAAAATAATTTTTATCTGCATCTATCTTTGAAAAAATATTTCGGCTTGTAGCAGTGTGTGGGACTTGTTCTATTAGTCCATCTATACTAACCTCCACCAGGTTGCAAATTCAATATAATTTTTTTCTGGATCTAGCTCTGAAAAAATATTTCAGCTTGTAGCAATGTGTGGGACTTGTTCTATTAGTCCATCTATACTAACCTCCACCAGGTTGCAAATTCAATATAAATTTTTTCTGCATGTAGCTCAGAAAAATATTTCGACTTGTAGCAGTGTGTGGGACTTCTTCTATTAGTCTATCTATACTAACCTCCACCAGGTTACAAATTCAATATATTTTTTTCTGCATCTAGCTCTGAATAAATATTTCGGCTTGTAGCAGTGTGTGGGACTTGTTCTATTAGTCCATCTATACTAACCTCCACCAAGTTGCAAATTCAATATAATTTTTATCTGCATCTAGCTCTGAAAAAATATTTGGGCTTTGGCTTGTAGCAGTGTGTGGGACTTGTTCTATTAGTCCATCTATACTAACCTCCACCAGGTTGCAAATTCAAAATAATTTTTATCTGCATCTAGCTCTGAAAAAATATTTCGGCTTGTAGCAGTGTTGGGGACTTGTTTTATTAGTCCATGTATACTAACCTCCACCAGGTTGCAAATTCAATATAATTTTTTTCTGCATCTATCTCTGAAAAAATATTTTGGCTTGAAGCAGTGTGTGGGACTTGTTCTATTAGTCCATCTATACTAACCTCCACCAGGTTTCAAATTCAATATAATTTTTAGCTGCATCTAGCTCTGAAAAAATATTTCGGCTTGTAGCAGTGTGTGGGACTTGTTCTAGTAGTCCATCTATACTAACCTCCACCAGGTTGCAATTTCAATATAATTTTTTTCTGCATCTAGCTCTGAAAAAATATTTCGGCTTGTAGAAGTGTGTGGGGCTTGTTCTATTAGTCCATCTATACTAACCTCCACCAGGTTGCAAATTCAATACAATTTTTTTCTGCATCTAGCTCTGAAAAAATATTTCGGCTTGTAGGAGTGTGTGGGACTTGTTCTATTATTCCATCTATACTAACCTCCACCAGGTTGCAAATTCAATATCATTTTTTTCTGCATCTAGCTCTGAAAAAATATTTCGGCTTGTAGCAGTGTGTGAGACTTGTTTTATTAGGCCATCTATACTAACCTCCACCAGGTTGCAAATTCAAAATAATTTTTATCTGCATCTAGCTCTGAAAAAATATTTGGGCTTTGGCTTCTAGCAGTGTGTGGAACCTGTTCTATTAGTCCATCTATACTAACCTCCACCAGGTTGCAAATTCAAAATAATTTTTATCTGCATCTAGCTCTGAAAAGATATTTCGGCTTGTAGCAGAGTGTGGGACTTGATCTATGAGTCCATCTATACTAACATCCGCCAGGTTGCAAATTCAATATAATTTTTTTCTGCATCTAGCACTAATAAAATATTTCAGCTTGTAGCAGTGTGTGCGACTTGTTCTATTAGTCCATCTATACTAACCTCCACCAGGTTGCAAATTCAGTATAACTTTTTTCTGCATCTAGCTCTGAAAAAATATTTTGGCTTCTAGCAGTGTGTGCGACTTGTTCTATTAGTCCATCTATACTAACCTCCACCAGGTTGCAAATTCAATATAATTTTTATCTGCATCTAGCTCTGAAAAATTATTTGGGTTTCGGCTTGTAGCAGTGTGTGGGACTTGTTCTATTAGTCCATCTATACTAACCTCCACCAGGTTGCAAATTCAAAATAATTTTTATCTGCGTCTAGCTCTGAAAAAATGTTTTGGCTTGTATCAGTGTGTGGGACTTGTTCTATTAGTCCATCTATACTAAACTCCACCAGGTTGCAAATTCAAAATAATTTTTATCTGCAGCTAGCTCTGAAAAAATGTTTTGGCTTGAAGCAGTGTTCGGGACTTGTTCTATTAGTCCATCTATACTAACCTCCACAAGGTTGCAAATTCAATATAATTTTTTTCTGCACCTACCTCTGAAAAAATATTTCAGATTGCAGCAGTCTGTGCGAATTTTCTATTAGTCAATCTATACTAAACTCCACCAGGTTGCAAATTCAATATAATTTTTTTCTACATCTAGCTCTGAAAAAATATTTCAGCTTGAAGCAGTGTGTGGGACTTGTTCTATTAGTCCATCTATACTAACCTCCACCAGGTTGCAAATTCAATATAATTTTTTTCTGCATCTAGCTCTGAAAAAATATTTCGGCTTGTAGCAGTGTGTGGGACTTGTTCTATTTGTCCATCTATACTACCACCAGGTTGCAAATTCAATATAATTTTTTTATGCATCTAGCTCTGAAAAAATATTTCGGCTTGTAGCAGTGTGTGGGACTTGTTCTATTAGTCCATCTATACTAACCTCCACCAGGTTGCAAATTCAATATAATTTTTATCTGCATCTAGCTCTGAAAAAATATTTCGGCTTGTAGCAGTGTGTGGGACTTGTTCTATTAGTCCATCTATACTAACCTCCACCAGGTTGAAAATTCAATATAATTTTTTTCTGCATCTAGCTCTGAAAAAATATTTCGGCTTGTAGCAGTGTGTGGGACTTGTTCTTTTAGTCCATCTATACTAACCTCCACCAGGTTGCAAATTCAAAATAATTTTTATCTGCATCTAACTCTGAAAAGATATTTCGGCTTGTAGCAGTGTGTCGGACTTGTTTTATTAGTCCATCTATACTAACCTCCACCAGGTTGCAAATTCAGTATAATTTTTTTCTGCATCTAGCTCTGAAAAAATATTTCGCCTTGTAGCAGTGTGTGGGACTTGTTCTATTAGTCCATCTACTGTATACTAACCTCCACCAGGTTGTAAATTCAATATAATTTTTTTCTGCATCTAGCTTTAAAAAAATATTTCGGCTTGTAGCAGTGTGTGCAACTTGTTCTATTAGTCCACCTATTCTAACCTCCACCAGGTTGCAAATTCAAAATTATTTTTATCTGCATCTAGCTCTGAAAAAATATTTTGGCTTGCAGCAGTGTGTGGGACTTGTTCTATTAGTCCATCTACACTAACCTCCACCAGGTTGAAAATTCAATATAATTTTTTTCTGCATCTAGCTCTGAAAAAATATTTCTGCTTGTAGCAGTGTGTGGGACTTGTTCTATTAGTCCATCTATACTAACCTCCACCAGGTTGCAAATTCAAAATAATTTTTATCTGCATCTAGCTCTGAAAATATATTTCGGCTTGTAGCAGTGTGTGGGACTTGTTTTATTAGTCCATCTATACTAACCTCCACCAGGTTGCAAATTCAGTATAATTTTTTTCTGCATCTAGCTCTGAAAAAATATTTCGCCTTGTAGCAGTGTGTGGGACTTGTTCTATTAGTCCATCTACTGTATACTAACCTCCACCAGGTTGCAAATTCAATATAATTTTTTTCTGCATCTAGCTTTAAAAAAATATTTCGGCTTGTAGCAGTGTGTGCAACTTGTTCTATTAGTCCACCTATACTAACCTCCACCTGGTTGCAAATTCAAAATAATTTTTATCTGCATCTATCTTTGAAAAAATATTTTGGCTTTAGCAGTGTATGGGACTTGTTCTATTAGTCCATCTATACTAACCTCCACCAGGTTGCAAATTCAATATAATTTTTTTCTGGATCTAGCTCTGGAAAAATATTTCAGCTTGTAGCAATGTGTGGGACTTGTTCTATTAGTCCAACTATACTAACCTCCAACAGGTTGCAAATTCAATATAATTTTTTTCTGCATGTAGCTCAGAAAAATATTTCGACTTGTAGCAGTGTGTGGGACTTGTTCTATTAGTCCATCTATACTAACCTCCACCAGGTTTCAAATTCAATATAATTTTTTTTTGCATCTAGCTCTGAATAAATATTTCGGCTTGTAGCAGTGTGTGGGACTTGTTCTATTAGTCCATCTATACTAACCTCCTCCAAGTTGCAAATTCAATATAATTTTTATCTGCATCTAGCTCTGAAAAAATATTTGGGCTTCGGCTTGTAGCAGTGTGTGGGACTTGTTCTATTAGTCCATCTATACTAACCTCCACCAGGTTGCAAATTCAAAATAATTTTTATCTGCATCTAGCTTTAAAAAAATATTTCGGCTTGTAGCAGTGTGTGCAACTTGTTCTATTAGTCCATCTATACTAACCTCCACCTGGTTGCAAATTCAAAATAATTTTTATCTGCATCTATCTTTGAAAAAATATTTCGGCTTGTAGCAGTGTGTGGGACTTGTTCTATTAGTCCATCTATACTAACCTCCACCAGGTTGCAAATTCAAAATAATTTTTATCTGCATCTAGCTCTGAAAAAATATTTCGGCTTGTAGCAGTGTGTGGGACTTGTTTTATTAGTCCATGTATACTAACCTCCACCAGGTTGCAAATTCAATATAATTTTTTTCTGCATCTATCTCTGAAAAAATATTTTGGCTTGAAGCAATGTGTGGGACTTTTTCTATTAGTCCATCTATAATAACCTCCACCAGGTTTCAAATTCAATATAATTTTTAGCTGCATCTAGCTCTGAAAAAATATTTCGGCTTGTAGCAGTGTGTGGGACTTGTTCTAGTAGTCCATCTATACTAACCTCCACCAGGTTGCAATTTCAATATAATTTTTTTCTGCATCTAGCTCTGAAAAATTTTTTCGGCTTGTAGAAGTGTGTGGGGCTTGTTCTATTAGTCCATCCATACTAACCTCCACCAGGTTGCAAATTCAATACAATTTTTTTCTGCATCTAGCTCTGAAAAAATATTTCGGCTTGTAGGAGTGTGTGGGACTTGTTCTATTATTCCATCTATACTAACCTCCACCAGGTTGCAAATTCAATATCATTTTTTTCTGCATCTAGCTCTGAAAAAATATTTCGGCTTGTAGCAGTGTGTGAGACTTGTTTTATTAGGCCATCTATACTAACCTCCACCAGGTTGCAAATTCAAAATAATTTTTATCTGCATCTAGGTCTGAAAAAATATTTGGGCTTTGGCTTCTAGCAGTGTGTGGAACCTGTTCTATTAGTCCATCTATACTAACCTCCACCAGGTTGCAAATTCAAAATAATTTTTATCTGCATCTAGCTCTGAAAAGATATTTTGGCTTGTAGCAGAGTGTGGGACTTGATCTATGAGTCCATCTATACTAACATCCGCCAGGTTGCAAATTCAATATAATTTTTTTCTGCATCTAGTACTAATAAAATATTTCAGCTTGTAGCAGTGTGTGCGACTTGTTCTATTAGTCCATCTATACTAACCTCCACCAGGTTGCAAATTCAGTATAACTTTTTTCTGCATCTAGCTCTGAAAAAATATTTTGGCTTCTAGCAGTGTGTGCGACTTGTTCTATTAGTCCATCTATAGTAACCTCCACCAGGTTGCAAATTCAATATAATTTTTATCTGCATCTAGCTCTGAAAAATTATTTGGGTTTCGGCTTGTAGCAGTGTGTGGGACTTGTTCTATTAGTCCATCTATACTAACCTCCACCAGGTTGCAAATTCAAAATAATTTTTATCTGCGTCTAGCTCTGAAAAAATGTTTTGGCTTGTATCAGTGTGTGGGACTTGTTCTATTAGTCCATCTATACTAAACTCCACCAGGTTGCAAATTCAAAATAATTTTTATCTGCAGCTAGCTCTGAAAAAATATTTTGGCTTGAAGCAGTGTGCGGGACTTGTTCTATTAGTCCATCTATACTAACCTCCACAAGGTTGCAAATTCAATATAATTTTTTTCTGCACCTACCTCTGAAAAAATATTTCAGATTGCAGCAGTCTGGGCGAATTGTTCTATTAGTCCATCTATACTAAACTCCACCAGGTTGCAAATTCAATATAATTTTTTTCTACATCTAGCTCTGAAAAAATATTTCAGCTTGAAGCAGTGTGTGGGACTTGTTCTATTAGTCCATCTATACTAACCTCCACCAGGTTGCAAATTCAATATAATTTTTTTCTGCATCTAGCTCTGAAAAAATATTTTGGCTTGTAGCAGTGTGTGGGACTTGTTGTATTTGTCCATCTATACTAACTTCCACCAGGTTGCAAATACAATATAATTTTTTTATGCATCTAGCTCTGAAAAAATATTTCGGCTTGTAGCAGTGTGTGGGACTTGTTCTATTAGTCCATCTATACTAACCTCCACCAGGTTGCAAATTCAATATAATTTTTATCTGCATCTAGCTCTGAAAAAATATTTCGGCTTGTAGCAGTGTGTGGGACTTGTTCTATTTGTCCATCTATACTAACCTCCACCAGGTTGAAAATTCAATATAATTTTTTTCTGCATCTAGCTCTGAAAAAATATTTCGGTTTGTAGCAGTGTGTGGGACTTGTTCTTTTAGTCCATCTATACTAACCTCCACCAGGTTGCAAATTCAAAATAATTTTTATCTGCATCTAACTCTGAAAAGATATTTCGGCTTGTAGCAGTGTGTGGGACTTGTTTTATTAGTCCATCTATACTAACCTCCACCAGGTTGCAAATTCAGTATAATTTTTTTCTGCATCTAGCTCTGAAAAAATATTTCGCCTTGTAGCAGTGTGTGGGACTTGTTCTATTAGTCCATCTACTGTATACTAACCTCCACCAGGTTGCAAATTCAATATAATTTTTTTCTGCATCTAGCTTTAAAAAAATATTTCGGCTTGTAGCAGTGTGTGCAACTTGTTCTATTAGTCCACCTATTCTAACCTCCACCAGGTTGCAAATTCAAAATTATTTTTATCTGCATCTAGCTCTGAAAAAATATTTTGGCTTGCAGCAGTGTGTGGGACTTGTTCTATTAGTCCATCTACACTAACCTCCACCAGGTTGAAAATTCAATATAATTTTTTTCTGCATCTAGCTCTGAAAAAATATTTCTGCTTGTAGCAGTGTGTGGGACTTGTTCTATTAGTCCATCTATACTAACCTCCACCAGGTTGCAAATTCAAAATAATTTTTATCTGCATCTAGCTCTGAAAATATATTTCGGCTTGTAGCAGTGTGTGGGACTTGTTTTATTAGTCCATCTATACTAACCTCCACCAGGTTGCAAATTCAATATAATTTTTTTCTGCATCTAGCTCTGAAAAAATATTTTGGCTTGTAGCAGTGTGTGGGACTTGTTCTATTTGTCCATCTATACTAACTTCCACCAGGTTGCAAATACAATATAATTTTTTTCTGCATCTAGCTCTGAATAAATATTTCGGCTTGTAGCAGTGTGTGGGACTTGTTCTATTAGTCCATCTATACTAACCTCCACCAAGTTGCAAATTCAATATAATTTTATCTGCATCTAGCTCTGAAAAAATATTTGGGCTTCGGCTTGTAGCAGTGTGTGGGACTTGTTCTATTAGTCCATCTATACTAACCTCCACCAGGTTGCAAATTCAAAATAATTTTTATCTGCATCTAGCTTTAAAAAAATATTTCGGCTTGTAGCAGTGTGTGCAACTTGTTCTATTAGTCCATCTATACTAACCTCCACCAGGTTGCAAATTCAAAATAATTTTTATCTGCATCTATCTTTGAAAAAATATTTCGGCTTGTAGCAGTGTGTGGGACTTGTTTTATTAGGCCATCTATACTAACCTCCACCAGGTTGCAAATTCAAAATAATTTTTATCTGCATCTAGCTCTGAAAAAATATTTGGGCTTTGGCTTCTAGCAGTGTGTGGAACCTGTTCTATTAGTCCATCTATACTAACCTCCACCAGGTTGCAAATTCAAAATAATTTTTATCTGCATCTAGCTCTGAAAAGATATTTCGGCTTGTAGCAGAGTGTGGGACTTGATCTATGAGTCCATCTATACTAACATCCGCCAGTTTGCAAATTCAATATAATTTTTTTCTGCATCTAGCACTAATAAAATATTTCAGCTTGTAGCAGTGTGTGCGACTTGTTCTATTAGTCCATCTATACTAACCTCCACCAGGTTGCAAATTCAGTATAACTTTTTTCTGCATCTAGCTCTGAAAAAATATTTTGGCTTCTAGCAGTGTGTGCGACTTGTTCTATTAGTCCATCTATAGTAACCTCCACCAGGTTGCAAATTCAATATAGTTTTTATCTGCATCTAGCTCTGAAAAATTATTTGGGTTTCGGCTTGTAGCAGTGTGTGGGACTTGTTCTATTAGTCCATCTATACTAACCTCCACCAGGTTGCAAATTCAAAATAATTTTTATCTGCGTCTAGCTCTGAAAAAATATTTCGCCTTGTAGCAGTGTGTGGGACTTGTTCTATTAGTCCATCTACTGTATACTAACCTCCACCAGGTTGCAAATTCAATATAATTTTTTTCTGCATCTAGCTTTAAAAAAATATTTCGGCTTGTAGCAGTGTGTGCAACTTGTTCTATTAGTCCACCTATTCTAACCTCCACCAGGTTGCAAATTCAAAATTATTTTTATCTGCATCTAGCTCTGAAAAAATATTTTGGCTTGCAGCAGTGTGTGGGACTTGTTCTATTAGTCCATCTACACTAACCTCCACCAGGTTGAAAATTCAATATAATTTTTTTCTGCATCTAGCTCTGAAAAAATATTTCTGCTTGTAGCAGTGTGTGGGACTTGTTCTATTAGTCCATCTACACTAACCTCCACCAGGTTGCAAATTCAAAATAATTTTTATCTGCATCTAGCTATGAAAATATATTTCGGCTTGTAGCAGTGTGTGGGACTTGTTTTATTAGTCCATCTATAGTAACCTCCACCAGGTTGCAAATTCAGTATAATTTTTATCTGCATCTAGCTCTGAAAAAATATTTCGCCTTGTAGCAGTGTGTGGGACTTGTTCTATTAGTCCATCTACTGTATACTAACCTCCACCAGGTTGCAAATTCAATATAATTTTTTTCTGCATCTAGCTTTAAAAAAATATTTCGGCTTGTAGCAGTGTGTGCAACTTGTTCTATTAGTCCACCTATACTAACCTCCACCTGGTTGCAAATTCAAAATAATTTTTATCTGCATCTCTCTTTGAAAAAATATTTTGGCTTTAGCAGTGTATGGGACTTGTTCTATTAGTCCATCTATACTAACCTCCACCAGGTTGCAAATTCAATATAATTTTTTTCTGGATCTAGCTCTGGAAAAATATTTCAGCTTGTAGCAATGTGTGGGACTTGTTCTATTAGTCCATCTATACTAACCTCCAACAGGTTGCAAATTCAATATAAATTTTTTCTGCATGTAGCTCAGAAAAATATTTCGACTTGTAGCAGTGTGTGGGACTTGTTCTATTAGTCCATCTATACTAACCTCCACCAGGTTTCAAATTCAATATAATTTTTTTTTGCATCTAGCTCTGAATAAATATTTTGGCTTGTAGCAGTGTGTGGGACTTGTTCTATTAGTCCATCTATACTAACCTCCACCAAGTTGCAAATTCAATATAATTTTATCTGCATCTAGCTCTGAAAAAATATTTGGGCTTCGGCTTGTAGCAGTGTGTGGGACTTGTTCTATTAGTCCATCTATACTAACCTCCACCAGGTTGCAAATTCAAAATAATTTTTATCTGCATCTAGCTTTAAAAAAATATTTCGGCTTGTAGCAGTGTGTGCAACTTGTTCTATTAGTCCATCTATACTAACCTCCACCAGGTTGCAAATTCAAAATAATTTTTATCTGCATCTATCTTTGAAAAAATATTTCGGCTTGTAGCAGTGTGTGGGACTTGTTCTATTAGTCCATCTATACTAACCTCCACCAGGTTGCAAATTCAATATAATTTTTTTCTGGATCTAGCTCTGAAAAAATATTTCAGCTTGTAGCAATGTGTGGGACGTGTTCTATTAGTCCATCTATACTAACCTCCACCAGGTTGCAAATTCAATATAAATTTTTTCTGCATGTAGCTCAGAAAAATATTTCGACTTGTAGCAGTGTGTGGGACTTGTTCTATTAGTCTATCTATACTAACCTCCACCAGGTTACAAATTCAATATATTTTTTTCTGCATCTAGCTCTGAATAAATATTTCGGCTTGTAGCAGTGTGTGGGACTTGTTCTATTAGTCCATCTATACTAACCTCCACCAAGTTGCAAATTCAATATAATTTTTATCTGCATCTAGCTCTGAAAAAATATTTGGGCTTTGGCTTGTAGCAGTGTGTGGGACTTGTTCTATTAGTCCATCTATACTAACCTCCACCAGGTTGCAAATTCAAAATAATTTTTATCTGCATCTAGCTCTGAAAAAATATTTCGGCTTGTAGCAGTGTGTGGGACTTGTTTTATTAGTCCATGTATACTAACCTCCACCAGGTTGCAAATTCAATATAATTTTTTTCTGCATCTATCTCTGAAAAAATATTTTGGCTTGAAGCAATGTGTGGGACTTGTTCTATTAGTCCATCTATACTAACCTCCACCAGGTTTCAAATTCAATATAATTTTTAGCTGCATCTAGCTCTGAAAAAATATTTCGGCTTGTAGCAGTGTGTGGGACTTGTTCTAGTAGTCCATCTATACTAACCTCCACCAGGTTGCAATTTCAATACAATTTTTTTCTGCATCTAGCTCTGAAAAAATATTTCGGCTTGTAGGAGTGTGTGGGACTTGTTCTATTATTCCATCTATACTAACCTCCACCAGGTTGCAAATTCAATATCATTTTTTTCTGCATCTAGCTCTGAAAAAATATTTCGGCTTGTAGCAGTGTGTGAGACTTGTTTTATTAGGCCATCTATACTAACCTCCACCAGGTTGCAAATTAAAAATAATTTTTATCTGCATCTAGCTCTGAAAAAATATTTGGGCTTTGGCTTCTAGCAGTGTGTGGAACCTGTTCTATTAGTCCATCTATACTAACCTCCACCAGGTTGCAAATTCAAAATAATTTTTATCTGCATCTAGCTCTGAAAAGATATTTCGGCTTGTAGCAGAGTGTGGGACTTGATCTATGAGTCCATCTATACTAACATCCGCCAGGTTGCAAATTCAATATAATTTTTTTCTGCATCTAGCACTAATAAAATATTTCAGCTTGTAGCAGTGTGTGCGACTTGTTCTATTAGTCCATCTATACTAACCTCCACCAGGTTGCAAATTCAATATAATTTTTTTCTGCATCTAGCTCTGAAAAAATATTTCGGCTTGTAGCAGTGTGTGGGACTTGTTCTATTAGTCCATCTATAATAACCTCCACCAGGTTGCAAATTCAGTATAACTTTTTTCTGCATCTAGCTCTGAAAAAATATTTTGGCTTCTAGCAGTGTGTGCGACTTGTTCTATTAGTCCATCTATACTAACCTCCACCAGGTTGCAAATTCAATATAATTTTTATCTGCATCTAGCTCTGAAAAATTATTTGGGTTTCGGCTTGTAGCAGTGTGTGGGACTTGTTCTATTAGTCCATCTATACTAACCTCCACCAGGTTGCAAATTCAAAATAATTTTTATCTGCGTCTAGCTCTGAAAAAATGTTTTGGCTTGTATCAGTGTGTGGGACTTGTTCTATTAGTCCATCTATACTAAACTCCACCAGGTTGCAAATTCAAAATAATTTTTATCTGCAGCTAGCTCTGAAAAAATATTTTGGCTTGAAGCAGTGTGCGGGACTTGTTCTATTAGTCCATCTATACTAACCTCCACAAGGTTGCAAATTCAATATAATTTTTTTCTGCACCTACCTCTGAAAAAATATTTCAGATTGCAGCAGTCTGTGCGAATTGTTCTATTAGTCCATCTATACTAAACTCCACCAGGTTGCAAATTCAATATAATTTTTTTCTACATCTAGCTCTGAAAAAATATTTCAGCTTGAAGCAGTGTGTGGGACTTGTTCTATTAGTACATCTATACTAACCTCCACCAGGTTGCAAATTCAATATAATTTTTTTCTGCATCTAGCTCTGAAAAAATATTTCGGCTTGTAGCAGTGTGTGGGACTTGTTCGATTTGTCCATCTATACTAACTTCCACCAGGTTGCAAATTCAATATAATTTTTTTATGCATCTAGCTCTGAAAAAATATTTCGGCTTGTAGCAGTGTGTGGGACTTGTTCTATTAGTCCATCTATACTAACCTCCACCAGGTTGCAAATTCAATATAATTTTTATCTGCATCTAGCTCTGAAAAAATATTTGGGCTTCGTCTTGTAGCAGTGTGTGTGACTTGTTCTATTAGTCCATCTATACTAACCTCCACCAGGTTGCAAATTCGATATAATTTTTATCTGCATCTAGCTCTGAAAAAATATTTCGGCTTATAGCAGTGTGTGGGACTTGTTCTATTAGTCCATCTATACTAACCTCCACCAGGTTGCAAATTCAATATATTTTTTTTCTGCAGCTATCTCTGAAAAAATATTTCGGCTTGAAACAGAGTGTGGGACTTGATCTATGAGTCCATCTATACTAACATCCACCAGGTTGCAAATTCAATATAATTTTTTTCTGCATCTAGCACTAATAAAATATTTCAGCTTGTAGCAGTGTGTGCGACTTGTTCTATTAGTCCATCTATACGAACCTCCACCAGGTTGCAAATTCAATATAATTTTTTTCTGCATCTAGCTCTGAAAAAATATTTCGGCTTGTAGCAGTGTGTGGGACTTGTTCTATTAGTCCATCTATACTAACCTCCACCAGGTTGCACATTCATAATAATTTTTATCTGCGTCTAGCTCTGAAAAAATATTTTGGCTTGTATCAGTGTGTGGGACTTGTTCTATTAGTCCATCTATACTAAACTCCACCAGGTTGCAAATTCAAAATAATTTTTATCTGCAGCTAGCTCTGAAAAAATATTTTGGCTTATAGCAGTGTGTGGGACTTGTTCTATTAGTCCATCTATACTAACCTCCACCAGGTTGCAAATTCAATATCATTTTTTTCTGCATCTAGCTCTGAAAAAATATTTCAGCTTGTAGCAGTGTATGGGACTTGTTCTATTAGTCCATCTATACTAACCTCCACCAGGTTGCAAATTCAATATAATTTTTTTCTGCATCTAGCTCTGAAAAAATATTTCGGCTCGTAGCAGTGTGTGCGACTTGTTCTATAAGTCCATCTATACTAACCTCCACCAGGTTGCAAATTCAATATCATTTTTATGTGCATCTAGCTCTGAAAAAATAACTGGGTTTCGGCTTGTAACAGTGTGTGGTACTTGTTCAATTAGTCCATCTATACTAACCTCCACCAGGTTGCAAATTCAAAATAATTTTTATCTGCGTCTAGCTCTGAAAAATTATTTCGGCTTTTAGCAGTGTGTGGCACTTGTTCTATTAGTCCATCGATACTAACCTGCACCAGGATGCAAATTCAAAATAATTTTTATCTGCATCTAGCTCTGAAAAAATATTTTGGCTTATAGCAGTGTGTGGCACTTGTTCTATTAGTCCATCTATACTAACCTCCACCATGTTGCAAATTCAGTATAATTTTTTTCTGCATCTAGCTCTGAAAAAATATTTTGGTTGTAGCAGTGGGTGAGACTTGTTCTATTAGTCCATCTATACTAACCTCCACCAGGTTGGAAATTCAATTTTTTTTTTTTCGGCATCTAGCTCTGAAAAAATATTTTGGCTTGTAGCAGTGTGTGGGACTTGTTCTATTAGTCCATCTATACTAACCTCCACAAGGTTGCAAATTCAATTTAATTTTTTTCTGCATCTACCTCTGAAAAAATATTTCAGCTTGCAGCAGTCTGTGCGAATTGTTCTATTAGTCCATCTATACTAAACTCCACCAGGTTGCAAATTCAATATAATTTTTTTCTACATCTAGCTCTGAAAAAATATTTCAGCTTGAAGCAGTGTGTGGGACTTGTTCTATTAGTCCATCTATACTAACCTACACCAGGTTGCAAATTCAATATAATTTTTTTCTGCATCTAGCTCTGAAAAAATATTTCGGCTTGTAGCAGTGTGTGGGACTTTTTCTATTTGTCCATCTATACTAACTTCCACCAGGTTGCAATTTCAATATAATTTTTTTATGCATCTAGCTCTGAAAAAATATTTCGGCTTGTAGCAGTGTTTGGGACTTGTTCTATTAGTCCATCTATACTAACCTCCACAAGGTTGAAAATTCAATATAATTTTTATCTGCATCTAGCTCTGAAAAAATATTTGGGCTTCGTCTTGTAGCAGTGTGTGGGACTTGTTCGATTAGTCCATCTATACTAACCTCCACAAGGTTGAAAATTCAATATAATTTTTATCTGCATCTAGCTCTGAAAAAATATTTGGGCTTGTAGCAGTGTGTGGGACTTGTTCGATTAGTCCTTCTATACTAACCTCCACCAGGTTGCAATTTCAAAATAATTTTTATCTGCATCTAGCTCTGAAAAAATATTTCGGCTTATAGCAGTGTGTGGGACTTGTTCTATTAGTCCATCTATACTAACCTCCACCAGGTTGCAAATTCAATATATTTTTTTTCTGCATCTAGCTCTGAAAAAATATTTCGGCTTGAAACAGAGTGTGGGACTTGATCTATGAGTCCATCTATACTAACCTCCGCCAGGTTGCAAATTCAATATAATTTTTTTCTGCATATAGCACTAATAAAATATTTCAGCTTGTAGCAGTGTATGCGACTTGTTCTATCAGTCCATCTATACTAACCTCTACCAGGTTGCAAATTCAATATAATTTTTTTCTGCATCTAGCTCTGAAAAAATATTTCGGCTTGTAGCAGTGTGTGGGACTTGTTCTATTAGTCCATCTATACTAACCTCCACCAGGTTGCAAATTCAGTATAATTTTTTTCTGCATCTAGCTCTGAAAAAATATTTTGGCTTCTAGCAGTGTGTGCGACTTGTTCTATTAGTCCATCTATACTAAGCTCCACCAGGTTGCAAATTCAATATAATTTTTATCTGCATCTAGCTCTGAAAAATTATTTGGGTTTCGGCTTGTAGCAGTGTGTGGGACTTGTTCTATTAGTCCATCTATACTAACCTCCACGAGGTTGCAAATTCAATATAATTTTTTTCTGCATCTAGCTCTGAAAAACTATTTCGGCTCGTAGCAGTGTGTGCGACTTGTTCTATTAGTCCATCTATACTAACCTCCACCAGGTTGCAAATTCAATATCATTTTTATGTGCATCTAGCTCTGAAAAAATAACTGGGTTTCGGCTTGTAGCAGTGTGTGGGACTTGTTCAATTAGTCCATCTATACTAACCTCCACCAGGTTGCAAATTCAAAAGAATTTTTATCTGCGTCTAGCTCTGAAAAAATATTTAGGCTTTTAGCAGTGTGTGGCACTTGTTCTATTAGTCCATCGATACTAACCTCCACCAGGATGCAAATTCAAAATAATTTTTATCTGCATCTAGCTCTGAAAAAATATTTTGGCTTATAGCAGTGTGTGGCACTTGTTCTATTAGTCCATCTATACTAACCTCCATCATGTTGCAAATTCAATATAATTTTTTTCTGCATTTAGCTCTGAAAAAAAATTTTGGTTGTAGCAGTGTGTGAGACTTGTTCTATTAGTCCATCTATACTAACCTCCACCAGGTTGCAAATTCAATATAATTTTTTTCTGCATCTAGCTCTGAAAAATATTTCAGCTTGTAGCAGTGTGTGGGACTTGTTCTATTAGTCCATCTTTACTAACCTCCACCAGGTTGCAAATTCAATATAATTTTTTTCTGCATCTAGCTCCGAAAAGATATTTCGGCTTGTAGCAGTGTGTGTCACTTGTTCTATTAGTCCATCTCTACTAACCTCCACCAGGTTGCAAATTCAATATAATTTTTTTCTGCATCTAGCTCTGAAAAATATTTCGGCTTGTAGCAGTGTGTGGGGCTTGTTCTATTAGTCCATCTATACTAACCTCCACCAGGTTGCAAATTCAGTATAATTTTATTCTGCATCTAGCTCTGAAAAAATATTTCGGCTTGTAGCAGTGTGTGGGACTTGTTCTATTAGTCCATCTATACTAACCTCAACCCGGTTGCAAATTCAATATCATTTTCATCTGCATCTAGCTCTGAAAAAATATTTGGGCTTTGGCTTGTAGCAGTGTGTGAGACTTGTTCTATTAGTCCATCTATACTAACCTCCACCATGTTGCAAATTCAAAACAATTTGAATCTGCATCTAGCTCTGAAAAGATATTTTGGCTTGTAGCAGTGTGTGGGACTTGTTTTATTAGTCCATCTATACTAACCTCCACCAGGTTGCAAATTCAATATAATTTTTTTTTTTTTTTGCATCTAGCTCTGAAAAAATATTTCGACTTGTAGCAGTGTGTGGGACTTGTTCTATTAGTCCATCTACTGTATACTAACCTCCACCAGGTTGCAAATTCAATATAATTTTTTTCTGCATCTAGCTTTGAAAAAATATTTCGGCTTGTAGCAGTGTGTGGGACTAGTTCTATTAGTCCATCTATAATAACCTCCACAAGGTTTCAAATTCTATATAATTTTTTTCTGCATCTAGCTCTGAAAAAATATTTGGGCTTATAGCAGTGTGTGGCACTTGTTCTATTAGTCCATCTATACTAACCTCCACCATGTTGCAAATTCAATATAATTTTTTTCTGCATTTAGCTCTGAAAAAAAATTTTGGTTGTAGCAGTGTGTGAGACTTGTTCTATTAGTCCATCTATACTAACCTCCACCAGGTTGCAAATTCAATATAATTTTTTTCTGCATCTAGCTCTGAAAAATATTTCAGCTTGTAGCAGTGTGTGGGACTTGTTCTATTAGTCCATCTTTACTAACCTCCACCAGGTTGCAAATTCAATATAATTTTTTTCTGCATCTAGCTCCGAAAAGATATTTCGGCTTGTAGCAGTGTGTGGGACTTGTTCTATTAGTCCATCTCTACTAACCTCCACCAGGTTGCAAATTCAATATAATTTGTTTCTGCATCTAGCTCTGAAAAATATTTCGGCTTGTAGCAGTGTGTGGGGCTTGTTCTATTAGTCCATCTATACTAACCTCCACCAGGTTGCAAATTCAGTATAATTTTATTCTGCATCTAGCTCTGAAAAAATATTTTGGCTTGTAGCAGTGTGTGGGACTTGTTCTATTAGTCCATCTATACTAACCTCAACCCGGTTGCAAATTCAATATCATTTTCATCTGCATCTAGCTCTGAAAAAATATTTGGGCTTTGGCTTGTAGCAGTGTGTGAGACTTGTTCTATTAGTCCATCTATACTAACCTCCACCAGGTTGCAAATTCAAAACAATTTGAATCTGCATCTAGCTCTGAAAAGATATTTTGGCTTGTAGCAGTGTGTGGGACTTGTTTTATTAGTCCATCTATACTAACCTCCACCAGGTTGCAAATTCAATATAATTTTTTTTTTTTTTTGCATCTAGCTCTGAAAAAATATTTCGACTTGTAGCAGTGTGTGGGACTTGTTCTATTAGTCCATCTACTGTATACTAACCTCCACCAGGTTGCAAATTCAATATAATTTTTTTCTGCATCTAGCTTTGAAAAAATATTTCGGCTTGTAGCAGTGTGTGGGACTAGTTCTATTAGACCATCTATAATAACCTCCACCAGGTTTCAAATTCTATATAATTTTTTTCTGCATCTAGCTCTGAAAAAATATTTGGTCTTCGGCTTGTAGCAGTGTGTGGGACTTGTTCTATTCGTCCATCTATACTAACCTCCACCAGGTTGGAAATTCAAAATAATTTTTTTATGCATCTAGCTTCGAAAAAATATTTTGGCATGTAGCAGTGTGTGGGACTTGTTCTATTAGTCCCTCTATACTAACCTCCACCAGGTTGCAAATTCAATATAATTTTTTTCTGCATCTAGCTCTGAAAAAATATTTCAGCTTGTAGCAGTGTGTGGGACTTGTTCTATTAGTCCATGTATACTAACCTCCACCAGGTTGCAAATTCAATATAATTTTTTTCTGCATCTAGCTCTGAAAAAATATTTCG
Organism: Phyllobates terribilis; assembly: GCF_046119375.1. NCBI lineage: Eukaryota > Metazoa > Chordata > Amphibia > Anura > Dendrobatidae > Phyllobates > Phyllobates terribilis. Next base: position 364,764,964 of record NW_027362762.1, on the reverse strand, counting down.
GCTTGTAGCAGTGTGGGACTTGTTCTATTAGTCCATCAATACTAACCTCCACCAGGTTGCAAATTCAGTATCATTTTTTTCTGCATCTAGCTCTGAAAAAATATTTTGGCTTCTAGCAGTGTGTGGGACTTGTTCTATTAGTCCATCTATACTAACTTCCATCAGGTTGCAAATTCAATATCATTTTGTTCTGCATCTAGCTCTGAAAAAATATTTCGGCTTGTAGCAGTGTGTGTGACTTGTAGTGTTGAGCCACCCCCGTATTGTTCGAGTTCGGTACGGTACGTCGAACACCCGTGTGTTCGCCGAAATGTTCATCGAACTGTTCGTCGAACACCTTCGAACACCGTTAAAACCAATGGCAGGCAAACAAAAACACATAGAAACACATAGAAAACACCTTCAAAAGTGTCCAAAAGCTGACAAACTGCTCAGAAGACACAACTAACACATGGAAAAGTGACAAGTACATATAGTCATGTGAAAAGAAAAGAGGTGGAGGAGTAAAACGAGGGGGAGACACAGATATAGGCATGTCATGCCCTTCTAAAATCCAAAAAGTGAGAAGCCGACACGTTCAGTCCGCTCCTGCCTGTGCCACCTCCGTGTCGCCGGGTGTGTGCCAGAGCCGCGGTGAACCCTGACGGCCAGCCCCCCTCTCCCAATACTGGTGCCTGTCCGCTGGTGGGTCGAGCGAGCCCCCCTGTGGTGGAGGCAGCTCTAAGCTTTTTAATTTAAATTGTCTCTCTAATTTGAATGAATACACTTTAAATCCATTTACAAGGATCTATTGGAGGGCAAGTCTCATGCCAGCAGCCGCGTAATTCCAGCTCCAGTAGCGTCCACTAAAGCTGCTGCAGTTAAAAAGCTTTTATAAGGATCGAGCTCGGCTGTCCACCGCAAGGCATCCTACTGCCAGTCCCAGCCCCTATGCCTTGGGGTCCCTCCTGATGCTCTTCACTGAGTATCCCGTGGTCCCGAAGCATTTCCTTTGAAAAAATTAAGTGTCCAAACTACAGGTGGTGTAGCTTGCTTAACAGCCAGGATAATCCGCTGACTAGCAGACACTGCTACTAGGCACAAAGTATTTCCTGGGCTAGATGCAGTTAAAAATTTGTAATTAGATACTCTCGTTGGATGCTGAGAAAGCATCCCATAGAGTCTCCTGGCACGCCATATATGATTCTCTTAAAAAGCTTGGGGTCGGGGTCTAGGGGACCCTTTTATAGCCAAAATCACGGCCCTGTATCACAATACGTCACCTAGGCTGAAGATAAATGGAACTGTAGCACCCTGAGGGCTCGGTTGCTACAGAGGTATTGCACCTCACCCAGAGGTGTGATATCTCACTCTCAGGTAAGGATGGAGTGTGGATCAGGACCCGACACCTGCATGCATTACACCACATTGTCGTGGGGCAGGGCGACCAATATGCCTCTGAGATGGGCACGACAGTCCCTGTCCCTGGCTGGAGTGGGGGGAGGGAACACTGAGGAAGGGGAACCCTGTAGTGCAGGAGCAGGGAGGAAGCAGTTCCTGGGTGCATTGAGAAGGGAGTATAAAATGTGGGCACCATTTTAGTTCAGTGCAGGAAGTCTGAGCAGAAGTGGCAGGGAGCAGGGGCTCTGCATGAGCTCTGCTCCGGAGGCGGGCCTAGTAACAGAGGCCCAGGCCTGGAAAAGGGAGAAGGAAGGAAGAGGAGCGGAGAAGGCTCCAGGAACGAGGAATGAAGGGATCCCAGGGGTGCGGACGGGCGAATCGCCACCGCACGCCCGAATCCACCTGCGTGGAGGGGTCAGGCCAAAGGGGGAGACCGGTCCCCGAAACTAGTGGAGGCAGGAAATGACCCTCAGCTAGAAACCGGAGGCTGTGACATTTTATGTGGCGCAGCCCCTCGCTACACCCGCTAGGAAGGCACCACATAGGGTCAGGGAAACTGGCGCCAAGTTTACCAAGAGGATGCCCGAGGCAGCCGGACAGAAGGGTTGGTAAGAAAGGCCAGACAAAGGACACACAAAGGGGGTCCTGTGAAGCGCTCCAAAGTTATCTGGGAGTTGTCTGAGCCCCTCACCTGGTGAGCACAGTACGACGTGGGCAGCCGTTACCTGCAGACGTGGTCTGGATAATAAGAAGTGTGAGTAAAGGCCCTGGACTGCATCACTGACTCCGTGTCGTTACTGCTGCTGCCCTGCACCATCACCCCCATCCTCCGCATACACTGCCCTGAGGCTATACTCCTCCCGTGGGGAGTTATGCTACGCTCTGCTGCACCCACAACACCAGCCTCAGCGGTCTGCCCTGCAGCGGCGGTTCACTCTGACCGCAATCCACGGGTGGCGTAGTCGGACATTTAAACATCAAAACCACATAAATAGTTCCGCCACTGGTTTGACCACCCTGAGCCACGGAACTGGGTCGCCGCCACGAAGACTACAACCACCAGCATCCACCAAAAAGGTTCCGGCTCCGGGTGTCCCAAGGCCCAGGGGGTGCATCAGAACTTTCCATCACCTTTCACAATCACCAATGGGACAAGGCAGGGATGTCCTCTGTCCCCTCTCTTATACATCCTAGTGATGGAGCACCTGCTCTCATCAATTCGCCATAACCCCAATATTAGGTGGATTGAGGTGGGAGGCACAGGGTACAAGTGCTCTCTATTTGCTGATGATGTCATAGTATATATCACTCAATCACATATATCCATCCATGCTGTTATGGCTGAAATAGATCACTTTGTTACATGGTCAAATTTTAAAATCAATGCAGCGAAGTCTGAGGCCCTTGATGTCTCCCTCCCCAAATCCATATAGGATTCCATCCAGTCCAACTTTCCCTTTGCCTGGCCCTCACAGGGTATCAAATACTTAGGAATTCCTATTCATAGAGACCTCTCCCATCAATGTTATCTTAATTTTGGGCCCTTTATTGAACAACTCCATACAGACCACGGTTGGCAAGTTAGAACTGTAAGATTCACTACGTGAACCACTGGTGTTTTGTGGAAAAGCACATGTACACTGTGTTCCAAATTATTATGCAAAAAGTGTTTAGGAGTGATAAGGGAAGAATTTGTTTGTTTGTCAGTTAAACTCATTGATGGTGATGTGTGTCAGGGCTCTTTATATCACTGTAAGCAATTGCAGACACCTGTGCTAATTAGTTTGGCAGGTGTGTCCAATGAAAGGCAAGACTACTTAAGAAGGCTGTCTCACATTATTAAGCAGCCTACATTTTCTGCCAAAATGGGAAAGAAAAAGGATGTGTCGGCTGCTGAGAAGCAACAAATTGTGGAGTGTTTAGGTCAAGGCATGACTACAATCAACATTGTGCGATGATCAGGATGAAGTGTCTTGGCAATCAAGAAGTATGTAGCTGATTCACAGTACACACGTGTGCGTGCTGATAAGGGCAAATTGAGGACTCTTTCCTACAGGCAATTACGTCAGGTTAAAAGTGCAGCGGCAAAAAAGCCTTGTCATAGCAGCAGACAAGTTTTTGAAGCTGCTGTTGCCTCCAACGTCCCCCGAACAACAAGATGCAGGGTCCTTCAGAGGTTTGCAGCTGTGCATACGCCATCCTGTCGACCTCCTCTATCCACTTCACACAAGCAGAAACGGCTCCAGTGGGCCAAACATTACATGAAGACTGATTTCAAAACTGTTTTGTTCACGGATGAGTGCCGTGCAGCGCTCAATGGTCCAGATGGATGGAGTGGAGGATGGCTGGTTGATGGACACCCCACGCAAACATGGCTACAGCGCCAACAACGAGGAGGTGGAGTAATGTCTTGGGCTGGAATCATGGGGAGAGAGATTGTCGGCCCCTTTAGGATCCCTGAAGGCGCTAAAGATGAACTCCATAATGTATGTGGATTTTCTCAAACAGCACTTCCTGCCATGGTTCAAGAAGAAGAACCATGTATTTCACAGCAAGATCATTTTTTTGCATGATAATGCACCGTCTCATGCTGCATAAAAAACATCTGCATCTCTGGCTGATATGGGCATAAAAGGGGACAAACTTATGGTGTGACCCCCATGATCCCCTGACCTCTACCCCATTCAGAACCTCTGGAGCATCATCAAAAGGAGTGTCTATGATGGCGGGAGGCAGTTCACATCTAAGCAACAGCTCTGGGAGGGTATTCTGTCCTCATGCAAAACAATTGAAGCAGAAACCATCCAAAACCTGACAAATTCAATGGACGAGAGAGTTCAGAAGCTCCTTTCGAACAAGGGGTCCTATGTGAAAATGTAACATCACCTAGAATAAAGTTTTGAGTTGAAAACTGTTTGATTTCAGTTTCTAATAACCTGCTAATGCTTATAATTTCAAAAATGACCATTTTTTTTGGTCTTTATTAAAATGAAAAGGTTGATCGAAAAGTTTGGGGGATCTAAGAGTGTGGCAACCCAGTAGTCATGATTACTTCGAATTCTGACAATATGAGGGTCACGTTGCAGGTAGTGCAGCAAGAAGGCACTTATGTGTCTTGCGCATCTCGGAGCCCCAAAATTATTTTCCGGGCTAGATGCAGCTAAAAATTATTATTAATTTTAAATCTGGTGGAGCTTAGTATAGATGGCCTAATAGGATCAGTGCTGCACACTGCTACAAAGCCCAAATTATTTTCCAGTCAAGATACAGATAAACATGATTAGTAATTTTAAATCTGGTGGAGCTTATTATAGATGGCCTAATAGAATCAGTGCTGCACACTGCTACAAAGCCCAAATTATTTTCCAGCCAAGATACAGATAAACATGATTAGTAATTTGAAAGCTTAAAACGGTTGGTAGGGTGATTTTAACCAATCATCAAGCTTTTACTCTCCCCAGGATGACACAGGGGTAGAAAAGTCGTTTCGGATCCATGATTTGTTCATCTTTATGAACGTGAGTCTGTCTACATTATCAGTGGAGAGCCGCGTGCGCTTATCTGTCAGCACACCACCAGCAGCGCTGAACACACGTTCAGACAGAACGCTGGCTGCGGGGCATGACAAGATCTCCAAGGCGTAAGTGGCTAGCTCCGGCCATTTATCCAGATTGGAAGCCCAAAAAGAGCAAGGGTCCAGTGACACAGTCATGGCTTCAATGTTTACTTGGAGATACTCCTGTACCATCGTCTCTAAGCGTTGACTATGTGTCAGACTTCTTGTCTCCTGTGGCCTTGCAAAGGATGGGCTAAAAAAGTGGTGAAATGATTCCGCAAAATTGATGTTACCAGCAGATACTGTGGTTCTGTTACGGTTTGAGTGCTGAACACTTGACGGTTTGAGTGCTGAACACTTGACTACGTGCACCACTGGTGTTTTGTGGAAAAGCACATGTAAGATTCTGCAACAGTCTCTGCTGATACTCCTGCATGCGTGCATCCCTTTCTATGGCAGGAATAATTTCTGCAAATTTACTTTTGTACCGGGGATCTAACAGTGTGGCAACCCAGTAGTCAGGACTATTTCTAATTCTCACAATTCGAGGGTCATGTTGCAGGTAGTGCAGCAAGAAGGCACTCATGTGTGTTGCGCATCCAGGAGCACCAAGTCCCTGTTGTGTTGGTGGCGAGGTAACAATCATGCTTCCTTCCTCTGTCCTCTCCCCCCAACCTCGCACAACAGAAATGTGATCAAGGTCTCCCTCATCTGATGAGTCTTCCATCAGTTCGTCCTCCACTTCTTCCTGGGCTCCTGCACCTTCCTCACTAGTTTGGCTGCTACCATGCGCCCTGGTAAAACCATCTCCCCCACCCTCACATGCCTGCCGCCTTGGTGCTGCCGACCGTCTGGACCTTGCAGATGTTAGCCCTTCCGCATACAACTCCTCCTCCTCTACTTCCTCCACCTCCTCTTGTGCCACCACCTGACTCCGAATTCTGTTTAACATGTGCTCCAGCATGTAAATCACCGGAATAGTCATGCTGATAATGGCATCGTCAGCACTAAACATCTTCGTCGCCATTTCAAAACTGTGCAGAAGGGTGCATAGGTCCCTGATCTGAGACCACTCCTCCAGCGTGATTTGCCCCACCTCTGGATCTCGTTGGCCCAGGCTATACGTCAGAACGTATTGCACCAGGGCTTGTCGGTGCTGCCACCGTCGCTGCAACATGTGCAGAGTTGAATTCCACCGGGTAGGCACATCGCATTTTAGCCGGTGAAGTGGCAGGACCAACGACTTCTGTAGAGATGTAAGTCGCTGAGCTGCGGGATGCGAACGGCGGAAGTGAGCACACAGCGACCGTGCCCTCTGCAGAAGGCCATCTAGTCTGGGATAGTGGGCTAAAAATTGCTGGACAACCAGGTTCAACATGTGAGCCATACAAGGCACGTGTGTGACATTGCCCCGGTGAAGGGCCGCACCCAGGTTTGCAGGATTGTCGCACACGGCCTTCCCTGGTTTCAGGTCCAGTGGAGACAACCATTCATAAAATTGGTTCTCCAGAGCTGACCACAACTCCTCAGCTGTGTGACTCACATTTCCCAGACATTTCAAAATAAAAAGCGCCTGATGACGTTGAGCCCTACTGCCAGCATAGTAAGGAGGTGTGCAGGATCCCTTCTGCGCAGTTAGAAAGCTTGTGGCATGACCAGACAGGCTTTGGGTGCAGGTGGAAGACCGAGAGGAGGTTGAGGAGGCAGAAGCAGTGGAGGAACTTTGACATAAAGAGGATTGACGCACAACTCGTGGGGACGGCAAGACTTGGACAGCAGCCCCTTGTCCTGCTGTCAACATAGTTACCCAGTGCCCAGTCAGCGACATGTAACGCCCCTGTCCATGCCTACTCGTCCAAGTGTCTGTGGTGAAATGCACCCTGTCACACACAGAGTTTCTCAAAGAAGCGGTGATGTTGTGTGCGACATGCTGGTGGAGCGCAGGCACACCTTTCTTTGAGAAGTAGTGCCGACTGGGCATCTGGTACTGGGGCACTGCGACGGACATAAGGTCTCGAAAATCCTCTGTGTCCACCAGGCGGAAAGGCAGCATTTCTGTAGCCAAGAGCTTGCAGATGGTGAAATTCAACCTCTTAGCTTTCTCATGGCTAGGAGGAAATGGTCTTTTACTTGTCCACATCTGAGGGACCGAGGGCTGGCTATTGTGCTTAGACAGGGTTGATAAGGGTGTCCCCGGCAAACTGCCAGTCTGTGAGGAAGATGCAGGCGGACATGTTAGGTTGCCTTGATCCAAAGGTGGTGCTATCGATGTCGGACAGCGCTCAACACCACCTGGTGTTACCACCTCCAAAGAAAATGATGACCTGCCAATCACGCTGGCTGTTGCGGGTAAAGAGGTGGCAGGTCTCCGCCCCAAAACAGGTGTGACTGCTGTACCCCCAGTCACAGAGGATGAAGAGGCCGCGGATGCACAAGATATGGCAGACGGTGGTTGGCCCGGCCGGCTAGGCCGCATTGTAGCACACTGAGCTTCCCACTGCAACTTATGCTTCATGTCCATGTGCCGGTTCATGCACGAAGTACTCAAACTATGTATTTTTTGGCCTCTACTTAGCTTTTGCTGACAAATGTTACAGATAACACGAGTTGGGTCATCTTTATCGATCTGAAAAAATGCCCAGGCTATGCAAGGCTTAGCACCCATGCGACCTGAAGAGCCACAACGACTTGTGGTGAGAGGCAGAGTTGTGTTTGAGGATGCAGTTGTTGACGTGCTTCCAGTACTACGTCTCTGTCCAGGAAGGCGCAACCTGACCTCGTCGTCACTAGCATCTTCCTCCACCTCCTCTGCTGACCTCATCTCTTGGCTGACTGTGGGTTGACAGTAAGTGGGATCTCCAACCTCATCATCATCACCCCGTGCGTTATCACACCCGTCGTCCTCAGAGCCAACCTGTTCCTGCCCTGACAAAAAACTAAAGTTGTCGCTCCAATCAGGTATTTGAGTCTCATCATCGTCTTCCTCATTGTCTCCACCAACAGGAGTTACAGTTTGTGAATGAGGGTCTACATTATGGTCAGAACCTTCTGCGTCTGGTCCTGGATCCGACTCATAAAGATTCTGGGCATCAGTGCAGATCATTTCCTCGTCTGGATTCACAGAAGCGCTGGAGTCGACCTCTGATTCCCAGGCTATAGTATGAGTAAACAGCTCTGCAGACTCAACCATCTGTTCTACCTCATACTCAGACGAGCAGCTGGAGATTTTTGAGCTGTGAGGAAGCAAGTGCGATTGGGGTGACACCTTTGAGTACTGGAGTATTTGTGATGTTGAAGTTGATGTGGAGGAGAGCCCACTTAAAGGAGCACTTGATATCCGTTGAAGCACCTGCTGTTTTTGTGCCTCATCTGGAATTTGTAGCGATTGGCGTGGCCGTAAGAAAGGGATCTTATCACATTGTCCGCTAAAAGAAGTAGACATTTTAGTTTGGCTGGAAGATGGTCTTTCTTCTGCAGCTGTTACTGTTGCTTTAACATCTACCCCACGGACACAACCTTTTTTCCCCTTCCCAACACGCCTATTCCCCTTTCCACCAGCAGCAGGCCTTTTTCCACTCATTTTGGTGGTTAACTAATTCACAACTCTGGAGTTGTTTGCACAAAAAAACAATGGATGGGAACTGAGCAGAGCTGAGTGGCCAAACTGTGGTGTTAGGCCAAAACTATTGGCTGGGTTAGATGCAGAAAAAAAATTATATTCAATTTTCAACCTGATGGAGGTCAGTATAGATGGACTAATAGAACAAGTCCCACACACAGCTAGAAGCCCAAATATTTTTTCAGAGGTAGATGCAGAAAAAAATTGTATTCAGTTTGCAACCTGATGGAGGTCAGTATAGATGGACTAATAGAACAAGTCCTACACACAGCTAGAAGCCCAAATATTTTTTCAGAGGTAGATGCAGAAAAAAAATATATTCAGTTTGCAACCTGATGGAGGTCAGTATAGGTGGACTAATAGAGAAAGTCCCACACACTGCTAGAAGGCCAAATATTTTTTCAGAGCTAGATGCAGATATAAATTATTTTTAATTTGCAACCTGATGGAGGTCAGTATAGATAGACTAATAGAGAAAGTCACACACACTGCTAGAAGGCCAAATATTTTTTCAGAGCTAGATGCAGAAAAAAATTATATTCAGTTTGCAACCTGATGGAGGTCAGTATAGATGGACTAATAGAACAAGTCCCACACACAGCTAGAAGGCCAAATATTTTTTCAGAGGTAGATGCAGAAAAAAAATATTTTTAATTTGCAGCCTGATGGAGGTCAGTATAGATGGACTAATAGAGAAAGTCCCACACACTGCTAGAAGGCCAAATATTTTTTCAGAGCTAGATGCAGACAAAAAATTATTTTTAATTTGCAACCTGATGGAGGTCAGTATAGATGGACTAATAGAGAAAGTCCCACACACTGCTAGAAGGCCAAATATTTTTTCAGAGCTAGATGCAGATAAAAATTATTTTTAATTTGCAACCTGATGGAGGTCAGTATAGATGGACTAATAGAGAAAGTCCCACACACTGCTAGAAGGCCAAATATTTTTTCAGAGCTAGATTCTGAATAAAATTATATTCAGTTTGCAACCTGATGGAGGTCAGTATAGATGGACTAATAGAACAAGTCCCACACACAGCTAGAAGCCCAAATATTTTTTCAGAGGTAGATGCAGATAAAAATTATTTTTAATTTGCAACCTGATGGAGGTCAGTATAGATGGACTAATAGAGAAAGTCCCACACACTGCTAGAAGGCCAAATATTTTTTCAGAGCTAGATGCAGACAAAAAATTATTTTGAATTTGCAGCGTGATGGAGTTCAGTATAGATGGACTAATAGAACAAGTCCCACACACTGCTAGAAGGCCAAATATTTTTTCAGAGCTAGATGCAGAAAAAAATTATATTCAGTTTGCAACCTGATGGAGGTCAGTATAGATGGACTAATAGAACAAGTCCCACACACTGCTAGAAGCCCAAATATTTTTTCAGAGCTAGATGCAGGAAAAAATTATATTCAATTTGCAACCTGATGGAGGTCAGTATAGATGGACTAATAGAATGATGCTATGCCCAAAAGATTTTACTTCACTAGGTGCAGTAAAAAAATTGGTATTCTATACACAGGTGGTATATCTTGCAACACAGATAGGCTACTCCACTGACTAACACATTCTGCAATAGGCCAAAAAGGATTAGCTTTGCTAGATTCAGCCAAATGCTGTTAAAAAAAACTTGCACAGCACTGGCACAGACCTGCCTGGCAAAAACTGATAGGAACTGATGTAACCTAGTCCTGAAAAGGACTGCAATTACAATTAGTCTTTACTCCCACAATCTATCTATTTAAGAGCACAGACCTGCCTGATAAAAGTCATAGGAAATGCTGTAACCTAGTCCTTAAAAGGACTGCAATCACAACTATTCCCTACTCCCAAGCTTTCTGTAGATTTGTGCTAAAATCGGCTTGAAATTAACAAGGTATAGCGCACACAGCAACAGCGGTGCCGTCTAACACGCAGCTGCAGCAGTGAGAAAATGGTGGCGACGGGGAAAATGGCTTGGTCTTATAGGGCAAGGACATGTGACATACACTGCCAATGACACATGCCCTTGCTTGTGTGAAAAAAAGCACTTCGCTCCGTGTGTGCGCTGCTGATAGGCTGACAGATTGCACCTCCCCACTGTAAATGCGGGAAAGTGAAAAAAAATGGAGATCTTCATTATTCCTGCAGAGATCCATCCCCTGCCCCTCCCCCCACCCCGCTGTACACTCAAGCTGCGTATTAACATTAATTTTCATCATTACTGAGAAAAAATCCAGTTATGATTTTGTTGCACGAACAGTTATCGAACATAACCTCGAACAGCCGAATTTTTCTCAAATCGTTGGTGTTCGCCGAACGGCTCGAACACCGCCCAAAACAGCTCGAATTTGAGATTGGCGAACAGTTCGAGTCGAACAACGCTCATCTCTAGTGACTTGTTCTATTATTCCATCTATACTAACCTCCACCAGGTTGCAAATTCAATATAATTTTTATCTGCATCTAGCTCTGAAAAAATATTTGGGTTTCGGCTTGTAGCAGCGTGTGGGACTTGTTCTATTAGTCCATCTATACTAACCTCCACCAGGTTGCAAATTCAATATAATTTTTTTCTGGATCTAGCTCTGAAAAAATATTTCGGCTTGTAGCAGTGTGTGGGAGTTGTTCTATTAGTCCATCTATGCTAACCTCCACCAGGTTGCAAATTCAATATAATTTTTTCTGCATCTAGCTCTGAAATAATATTTCGGCTTGTAGCAGTGTGTGGGACTTGTTCTATTAGTCCATCTACTGTATACTAACCTCCACCAGGTTGCAAATTCAATATAATTTTTTTCTGCATCTAGCTCTGAAAAATATTTTGGATTTGTAGCAGTGTGTGGGACTTGTTCTATTAGTCCATCTATACTAACCTCCACCAGGTTGCAAATTCAATATAAATTTTTTCTGCATCTAGCTCTGAAAAATATTTCGGCTTGTAGCAGTGTGTGGGACTTGTTCTATTAGTCCATCTATACTAACCTCCACCAGGTTGCAAATTCAATATAATTTTTTCTGCATCTAGCTCTGAAAAAATATTTCGGCTTGTAGCAGTGTGTGGGACGTGTTCTATTAGTCCATCTATACTAACCTCCACGAGGTTGCAAATTCAATATCATTTTTATCTGCATCTACCTCTGAAAAAATATTTGGGCTTCTGCTTGTAGCAGTGTGTGACACTTGTTCTATTAGTCCATCTATACTAACCTCCACCAGGATGCAAATTCAAAACAATTTTTATCTGCATCTAGCTCTGAAAAAATATTTTGGCTTATAGCAGTGTGTGGCACTTGTTCTTTTAGTCCATCTATACTAACCTCCACCATGTTGCAAATTCAATATAATTTTTTTCTGCATCTAGCTCTGAAAAAATATTTTGGCTTGTAGCAGTGTGTGGGAATTGTTCTATTAGTCCATCTATACTAACCTCCACCAGGTTGCAAATTCAATATAATTTTTTTCTGCATCTAGCTCTGAAAAATATTTCGGCTTGTAGCAGTGTGTGGGACTTGTTCTATTAGTCCATCTATACTAATCTCCACCAGGTTGCAAATTCAATATAATTTTTTTCTGCATCTAGCTCTGAAAAAATATTTTGGCTTGTAACAGTGTGTGGGGCTTGTACTATTAGTCCATCTATACTAACCTCCACCAGGTTGCAAATTCAATATAATTTTTTTCTGCATCTAGCTCTGAAAAAATATTTCGGCTTATAGCAGTGTGTGGGACTTGTTCTATTAGTCCATCTATACTAACCTCCACCAGGTTGCAAATTCAATATCATTTTTATCTGCATCTAGCTCTGAAAAAATATTTGGGCTTCGGCTTGTAGCAGTGTGTGACACTTGTTCTATTAGTCCATCTATACTAACCTCCACCAGGATCCAAATTCAAAACAATTTTTATCTGCATCTAGCTCTGAAAAGATATTTTGGCTTGTAGCAGTGTGTGGGATTTGTTTAATTAGTCCATCTATACTAACCTCCACCAGGTTGCAAATTCAATATAATTTTTTTCTGCATCTAGCTCTGAAAAAGCATTTCGGCATGTAGCAGTGTGTGGGACTTGTTCTATTAGTCCATCTACTGCATACTAACCTCCACCAGGTTGCAAATTCAATATAATTTTTTTCTGCATCTAGCTCTGAAAAAATATTTCGGCTTGTAGCAGTGTGTGGGACTAGTTCCATTAGTCCATCTATACTAACCTCCACCAGGTTGCAAATTCTATATAATTTTTAACTGCATCTAGCTCTGAAAAAATATTTGGTCTTCGGCTTGTAGCAGTGTGTGGGACTTGTTCTATTCGTCCATCTATACTAACCTCCACCAGGTTGCAAATTCAAAATATTTTTTTTCTGCAACTAGCTTTAAAAAAATATTTCGGCTTGTAGCAGTGTGTGGGACTTGTTCTATTAGTCCATCTATGCTAACCTCCACCAGGTTGCAAATTCAATATAATTTTTTTCTGCATCTAGCTCTGAAAAAATATTTCGGATTGTAGCAGTGTGTGTGACTTGTTCTATTAGTTCATCTATACTAACCTCCAAAAGGTTGCAAATTCAATATCATTTTTTCAGCATCTAGCTCTGAAAAAATATTTCAGCTTGTAGCAGAGTGTGGGACTTGTTCTATTAGTCCATCTATACTAACCTCCACCAGGTTGCAAATTCAATATAATTTTTACCTGCATCTAGCTCTGAAAAAATATTTGGGCTTCGGCTTGTAGCAGTGTGTGGGACTTGTTCTATTAGTCCATCTATACTAACCACCACCAGCTTGCAAATTCAAAACAATTTTTATCTGCATCTAGCTCTGAAAAAATATTTCGGCTTGTAGCAGTGTGTGGGACTTGTTCTATTAGTTCATCTATACTAACCTCCACCAGGTTGCAATTTCAATATAATTTTTTTCTGCATCTAGCTCTGAAAAAATATTTTGGCTTGTAGCAGTGTGTGGGACTTGTTCTATTAGTCCATCTATACTAACCTCCACCAGGTTGCAATTTCAAAATAATTTTTATCTGCATCAAACCCAGCCAATACTTTCGGCCTAATACCACAGTTTGGCCTCTCAGCTCTGCTCGGTTCCCATCCATTGCTTTTTATGCAAACATCTCCAGAGTTGTGATTTAGTTAACCACCAAAATGAGTGGACAAAGGCCTGCTGCTGGTGGAAAGGGGAATAGGCGTGTTGGGAAGGCAAAAAAAGGTTGTGTCCGTGGGGTAGGTGTTAAAGCAACAGTAACATCTGCAGAAGAAAGACCATCTTCCAGCCAAACTAAGATGTCTACTTCTTTTAGCGGACAATGTGATAAGATCCCTTTCTTATGGCCACGCCAATCGCTGCAAATTCCAGATGAGGCACAAAAACAGCAGGTGCTTCAACGGATATCAAGTGCTCCTTTAAGTGGGCTCTCCTCCACCTCAACTTCAACATCACAAATACTCCAGTCCTCAGAGGTGTCACCCCAATCACATTTGCTTCCTCACAGCTCCCAAGTCTCCAGCTGCCCGTCTGAGTATGGGGTAGAACAGATGGTTGAGCCTGCAGAGCTGTTTACTCATACTATAGCCTGGGAATCAGAGGTCGGCTCCAGAGCTTCTGTGAATCCAGACGAGGAAATGATCTGCACTGATGCCCAGAATCTTTATGAGTCGGATCCAGGACCAGACGCAGAAGGTTCTGACCATAATGTCGACTCAATTTGCCAAACTGTAACTCCTGTTGGTGGAGACAATGAGGAAGACGATGATGAGACTCAAATACCTGATTAGAGCGACAACTTTAGTGTTTTGTCAGGGCAGGAAGAGGTTGGCTCTGAGGACGACGGGTGTGATAACATACAGGGTGTTGATGACGAGGTTGGAGATCCCACTTACTGTCAACCCACAGTCAGCCAAGAGATGAGTTCAGCAGAGGAGGTGGAGGAGGATGCTAGTGACGACGAGGTCAGGTTGCACCTTCCTGGACAGAGACGTAGTACTGGAAGCACGTCAACAATAGTGTTGAGCCACCCCCGTAGTGTTCGAGTTCGGTTCGGTTCGTCGAACACCCGTGTGTTCGCCGAACTGTTCGTCGAACTGTTCGTTGAACACCTTCGAACACCGTTAAAACCAATGGCAGGCAAACAAAAACACATAGAAACACATAGAAAACACCTTCAAAGGTGTCCAAAAGCTGACAAACTGCTCAGAAGACACAACTAACACATGGAAAAGTGACAAGTACATATAGTCATGCGAAAAGAAAAGAGGTGGAGGAGTAAAAGGAGGGGGAGACACAGATATAGGCATGTCATGCCCTTCTAAAATCCAAAAAGTGAGAAGCCGAGACTGCCAGTCCGCTCCTGCCCGTGCCACCTCCGTGTCGCCGGGTTTGTGCCAGAGCCGCGGTGAACCCTGACGGCCAGCCCCCCTCTCCCAATACTGGTGCCTGTCCGCTGGTGGGTCGAGAGAGCCCCCCTGTGGTGGAGGCAGCTCTAAGCTTTTTAATTTAAATTGTCCCTCTAATTTGAATGAATACACTTTAAATCCATTTACAAGGATCTATTGGAGGGCAAGTCTCATGCCAGCAGCCGCGTAATTCCAGCTCCAGTAGATCCACTAAAGCTGCTGCAGTTAAAAAGCTTTTATAAGGATCGAGCTCGGCTGTCCACCGCAAGGCATCCTAGTGCCAGTCCCAGCCCCTATGCCTTGGGGTGCCTCCTGATGCTCTTCACTAAGTATCCCGTGGTCCCGAAGCATTTCCTTTGAAAAAATTAAGGGTCCAAACTACAGGTGGTGTAGCTTGCTTAACAGCCGGGATAATCCGCTGACTAGCAGACACTGCTACTAGGCACAAAGTATTTCCTGGGCTAGATGCAGTTAAAAATTTGTAAGTAGATACTCTCGTTGGATGCTGAGAAAGCATTCCATAGAGTCTCCTGGCACGCCATATATGATTCTCTTAAAAAGCTTGGGGTAGGGGTCTAGGGGACCCTTTTATAGCCAAAATCACGGCCCTGTATCACAATACGTCACCTATGCTGAAGATAAATGGAACTGTAGCACCGAGGGCTCGGTTGCTACAGACGTATTGCACCTCACCCAGAGGTGTGATATCTCACTCTCAGATAAGGATGGAGTGTGGATCAGGACCCGACACCTGCATGCATTACACCACATTGCCGTGGGGCAGGGCGATCAATATGCCCCTGAGATGGGCACGACAGTCCCTGTCCCTGGCTGGAGTGGGGGGAGGGAACACTGAGGAAGGGGAACCCTGCAGTGCAGGAGCAGGGAGGAAGCAGTTCCTGGGTGCATTGAGAAGGGAGTATAAAAGGTGGGCACCATCTTAGTTCAGTGCAGAGGAGTCTGAGCAGAAGTGGCAGGGAGCAGGGGCTCTGCATGAGCTCTGCTCCGGAGGCGGGCCTAGTAACAGAGGCCCAGGCCTGCAAGAGGGACAAGGAAGGAAGAGGAGCGGAGAAGGCTCCAGGAACGAGGAATGAAGGGATCCCAGGGGTGCGGACGGGTGAGTCGCCACCGCACGCCCGAATCCACCTGCGTGGAGGGGTCAGGCCAAAGGGGGAGACCGGTCCCCGAACTAGTGGAGGCAGGAAACGACCCTCAGCTAGAAACCGGAGGCTCTGACATTTTATGTGGCGCAGCCCCTTGCTCCACCCGCTAGGAAGGCACCACATAGGGTCAGGGAAACTGGCGCCAAGTTTACCAAGAGGAGGCCCGAGGCAGCCGGACAGAAGTGTTGGTAAGAAAGGCCAGACAAAGGACACACAAAGGGGGTCCTGTGAAGCGCTCCAAAGTTATCTGGGAGATGTCTGAGCCCCTCACCTGGTGAGCACAGTACGACGTGGGCAGCCGTTACCTGCAGACGTGGTCTGGATAATAAGAACTGTGAGTAAAGGCCCTGAACTGCATCACTGACTCCGTGTCGTTACTGCTGCTGCCCTGCACCATCACCCCCATCCTCCGCATACACTGCCCTGAGGCTATACTCCTCCCGTGGGGAGTTATGCTACGCTCTGCTGCACCCACAACACCAGCCTTAGCGGTCTGCCCAGTAGCGGCGGTTCACTCTGACCGCAATCCACGGGTGGCGTAGTCGGACATTTAAACATCAAAACCACATAAATAGTTCCGCCACTGGTTTGACCGCCCTGAGCCACGGAACCGGATCGCCGCCACGAAGACTACAACCACCAGCATCCACCAAAAAGGGTCCGGCTCCGGGTGTCCCAAGGCCCAGGGGGTGCGTCAGAACATTTTCATCACCTTTCACAATCACCAATGGGACAAGGCAGGGATGTCCTCTGTCCCCTCTCTTATACATCCTAGTGACGGAGCACCTGCTCTCATCAATTCGCCATAACCCCAATATTAGGTGGATTGAGGTGGGAGGCACCGAGTACAAGTGCTCTCTATTTGCTGATGATGTCCTAGTATATATCACTCAATCACATATATCCATCCCTGCTGTTATGGCTGAAATAGATCACTTTGTTACATGGTCAAATTTTAAAATCAATGCAGCGAAGTCTGAGGCCCTCGATGTCTCCCTCCCTAAATCCATATAGGATTCCATCCAGTCCAACTTTCCCTTTGCCTGGCCCTCACAGGGTATCAAATACTTAGGAATTCCTATTCATAGAGACCTCTCCCATCTATGTTATCTTAATTTTGGGCCCTTTATTGAACAATTCCATACAGACCACGGTTGGCAAGTTAGAACTGTAAGATTCACTACGTGAACCACTGGTGTTTTGTGGAAAAGCACATGTACACCGCGTTCCAAATTATTATGCAAAAAGTGTTTAGGAGTGATAAGGGAAGAATTTGTTTGTTTGTCAGTTAAACTCATTGATGGTGATGTGTGTCAGGGCTCTTTATATCACTGTAAGCAATTGCAGACACCTGTGCTAATTAGTTTGGCAGGTGTGTCCAATGAAAGGCAAGACTACTTAAGAAGGCTCTCTCACATTATTAAGCAGCCTACATTTTCTGCCAAAATGGGAAAGAAAAAGGATGTGTCGGCTGCTGAGAAGCAACAAATTGTGGAGTGTTTAGGTTAAGGCATGACTACAATCAACATTGTGCGATGATCAGGATGAAGTGTCTTGGCAATCAAGAAGTATGTAGCTGATTCACAGTACACACGTGTGCGTGCTGATAAGGGCAAATTGAGGACTCTTTCCTACAGGCAATTACGTCAGGTTGAAACAGCAGCGGCAAAAAAGCCTTGTCATAGCAGCAGACAAGTTTTTGAAGCTGCTTGTGCCTCCAACGTCCCCCGAACAACAAGATGCAGGGTCCTTCAGAGGTTTGCAGCTGTGCATATGCCATCCTGTCGACCTCCTCTATCCACTTCACACAAGCAGAAACGGCTCCAGTGGGCCAAACATTACATGAAGACTGATTTCAAAACTGTTTTGTTCACGGATGAGTGCCGTGCAGCGCTCGATGGTCCAGATGAATGGAGTGGAGGATGGCTGGTTGATGGACACCCCACGCAAACACGGCTACAGCGCCAACAAGGAGGAGGTGGAGTAATGTTTTGGGCTGGAATCATGGGGAGAGAGATTGTCGGCCCCTTTAGGATCCCTGAAGGCGCTAAAGATGAACTCCATAATGTATGTGGATTTTCTCAAACAGCACTTCCTGCCATGGTTCAAGAAGAAGAACCGTGTATTTCACAGCAAGATCATTTTTCTGCATGATAATGCACCATCTCATGCTGCACATAAAACATCTGCATCTCTGGCTGATATGGGCATAAAAGGGGACAAACTTATGGTGTGACCCCCATGCTCCCCTGACCTCTACCCCATTCAGAACCTTTGGAGCATCATTAAAAGGAGTGTCTATGATGGCGGGAGGCAGTTCACATCTAAGCAACAGCTCTGGGAGGGTATTCTGTCCTCATGCAAAACAATTGAAGCAGAAACCATCCAAAACCTGACAAATTCAATGGACGAGAGAGTTCAGAAGCTCCTTTCGAACAAGGGGTCCTATGTGAAAATGTAACATCACCTAGAATAAAGTTTTGAGTTGAAAACTGTTTGATTTCAGTTTCTAACAACCTGCTAATGCTTATAATTTCAAAAATGACCATTTTTTTGGTCTTTATTAAAATGAAAAGGTTGATCGAAAAGTTTGGGGGATCTAAGAGTGTGGCAACCCAGTAGTCATGATTACTTCGAATTCTGACAATATGAGGGTCATGCTGCAGGTAGTGCAGCAAGAAGGCACTTATGTGTCTTGCGCATCTCGGAGCCCCAAAATTATTTTCCGGGATAGATGCAGCTAAAAATTATTTTTAATTTTAAATCTGGTGAAGCTTATTATAGATGGCCTAATAGGATCAGTGCTGCACACTGCTACAAAGCCCAAATTATTTTCCAGTCAAGATACAGATAAACATGATTAGTAATTTGAAAGCTTAAAACGGTTGGTAGGGTGATTTTAACCAATCATCAAGCTTTTACTCTCCCCAGGATGACACAGGGGTAGAAAAGTCGTTTCGGATCCATGATTTGTTCATCTTTATGAACGTGAGTCTGTCTACATTATCAGTGGAGAGCCGCGTGCGCTTATCTGTCAGCACACCACCAGCAGCGCTGAACACACGTTCAGACAGAACGCTGGCTGCGGGGCATGACAAGATCTCCAAGGCGTAAGTGGCTAGCTCCGGCCATTTATCCAGATTGGAAGCCCAAAAAGAGCAAGGGTCCAGTGACACAGTCGTGGCTTAAATGTTTACTTGGAGATACTCCTGTACCATCGTCTCTAGGCGTTGACTATGTGTCAGACTTCTTGTCTCCTGTGGCCTTGCAAAGGATGGGCTAAAAAAGTGGTGAAATGATTCCGCAAAATTGATGTTACCAGCAGATACTGTGGTTCTGTTACGGTTTGAGTGCTGAACACTTGACGGTCCCACGGTTGGCAAGTTGGAACTGTGAGATTCACTACGTGCACCACTGGTATTTTGTGGAAAAGCACATGTAAGATTCTGCAACAGTCTCTGCTGATACTCCTGCATGCGTGCATCCCTTTCTATGGCAGGAATAATTTCTGCAAATTTACTTTTGTACCGGGGATCTAACAGTGTGGCAACCCAGTAGTCAGGATTATTTCTAATTCTCACAATTCGAGGGTCATGTTGCAGGTAGTGCAGCAAGAAGGCACTCATGTGTGTTGCGCATCCAGGAGCACCAAGTCCCTGTTGTGTTGGTGGCGAGGTAACAATCATGCTTCCTTCCTCTGTCCTCTCCCCCCAACCTCGCACAACAGAAATGTGATCAAGGTCTCCCTCATCTGATGAGTCTTCCATCAGTTCGTCCTCCACTTCTTCCTGGGCTCCTGCACCTTCCTCACTAGTTTGGCTGCTACATTGCGCCCTGGTAAAACCATCTCCCCCGCCCTCACATGCCTGCCGCCTTGGTGCTGCCGACCGTCTGGACCTTGCAGATGTTAGCCCTTCCGCATACAACTCCTCCTCCTCTACTTCCTCCACCTCCTCTTGTGCCACCACCTGACTCCGAATTCTGTTTAACATGTGCTCCAGCATGTAAATCACCGGAATAGTCATGCTGATAATGGCATCGTCAGCACTAAACATCTTCGTCGCCATTTCAAAACTGTGCAGAAGGGTGCATAGGTTCCTGATCTGAGACCACTCCTCCAGCGTGATTTGCCCCACCTCTGAATCTCGTTGGCCCAGGCTATACGTCAGAACGTATTGCACCAGGGCTTGTCGGTGCTGCCACAGTCGCTGCAACATGTGAAGAGTTGAATTCCACCGGGTAGGCACATCGCATTTTAGCCGGTGAAGTGGCAGGCCCAACGACTTCTGTAGAGATTTAAGTCGCTGAGCTGCGGGATGCGAACGGCGGAAGTGAGCACACAGCGACCGTGCCCTCTGCAGAAGGCCATCTAGTCTGGGATAGTGGGCTAAAAATTGCTGGACAACCAGGTTCAACACGTGAGCCATACAAGGCACGTGTGTGACATTGCCCCGGCGAAGGGCCGCACCCAGGTTTGCAGCATTGTCGCACACGGCCTTCCCTGGTTTCAGGTCCAGTGGAGACAACCATTCATGAAATTGGTTCTCCAGAGCTGACCACAACTCCTCAGCTGTGTGACTCACATTTCCCAGACATTTCAATGTAAAAACCGCCTGATGACGTTGAGCCCTACTGCCAGCATAGTAAGGAGGTGTGCAGGATCCCTTCTGCGCAGTTAGAAAGCTTGTGGCATGACCAGACAGGCGTTGGGTGCAGGTGGAAGACCGAGAGGAGGTTGAGGAGGCAGAAGCAGTGGAGGAACTTTGACATAAATAGGATTGACGCACAACTCGTGGGGACGGCAAGACTTGGACAGCAGCCGCTTGTCCTGCTGTCACCATAGTTACCCAGTGCCCAGTCAGCGACATGTAATGCCCCTGTCCATGCCTACTCGTCCAAGTGTCTGTGGTGAAATGCACCCTGTCACACACAGAGTTTCTCAAAGAAGCGGTGATGTTGTG
The DNA here is from genome assembly GCF_046119375.1 of Phyllobates terribilis. Classification (NCBI taxonomy): domain Eukaryota; kingdom Metazoa; phylum Chordata; class Amphibia; order Anura; family Dendrobatidae; genus Phyllobates; species Phyllobates terribilis. Next base: position 364,743,899 of record NW_027362762.1, on the reverse strand, counting down.
TGCGACATGCTGGTGGAGCGCAGGCACACCTTTCTTTGAGAAGTAGTGCCGACTGGGCATCTGGTACTGGGGCACTGCGACGGACATAAGGTCTCGAAAATCCTCTGTGTCCACCAGGCGGAAAGGCAGCATTTCTGTAGCCAAGAGCTTGCAGATGGTGAAATTCAACCTCTTAGCTTTCTCATGGCTAGGAGGAAATGGTCTTTTACTTGTCCACATCTGAGGGACCGAGGGCTGGCTATTGTGCTTAGACGGGGTTGATAAGGGTGTCCCCGGCAAACTGCCGGTCTGTGAGGAAGATGCAGGCGGACATGTTAGGTTGCCTTGATCCAAAGGTGGTGCTATCGATGTCGGACAGCTGGTGTTACCACCTCCAAAGAAAATGATGACCTGCCAATCACGCTGGCTGTTGCGGGTAAAGAGGTGGCAGGTCTGCGCCCCAAAACAGGTGTGACTGCTGTCCCCCCAGTCACAGAGGATGAAGAGGCCGCGGATGCACAAGATATGGCAGACGGTGATTGGCCCGGCCGGCTAGGCCGCATTGTAGCACACTGAGCTTCCCACTGCAACTTATGCTTCATGTCCATGTGCCGGTTCATACATGAAGTACTCAAACTATGTATTTTTTGGCCTCTACTTAGCTTTTGCTGACAAATGTTACAGATAACATGAGTTGGGTCATCTTTATCGATCTGAAAAAATGCCCAGGCTATGCAAGGCTTAGCACCCATGCGACCTGAAGAGCCACCACGACTTGTGGTGAGAGGCAGAGTTGTGTTTGAGGATGCAGTTGTTGACGTGCTTCCAGTACTACGTCTCCGTCCAGGAAGGCGCAACCTGACCTCGTCGTCACTAGCATCTTCCTCCACCTCCTCTGCTGACCTCACCTCTTGGCTGACTGTGGGTTGACAGTAAGTGGGATCTCCGACCTCATCATCATCACCCTGTGCGTTATCACACCCGTCGTCCTCAGAGCCAACCTGTTCCTGCCCTGACAAAAAACTAAAGTTGTCGCTCCAATCATCTATTTGAGTCTTATCATCGTCTTCCTCATTGTCTCCACCAACAGGAGTTACAGTTTGGGAATGAGGGTCTACATTATGGTCAGAACCTTCTGCGTCTGGTCCTGGATCCGACTCATAAAGATTCTGGGCATCAGTGCAGATTATTTCCTCGTCTGGATTCACAGAAACGCTGGAGTCGACCTCTGATTCCCAGGCTATAGTATGAGTAAACAGCTCTGCAGACTCAACCATCTGTTCTACCTCATACTCAGACGGGCAGCTGGAGATTTGGGAGCTGTGAGGAAGCAAGTGCGATTTGGGTGACACCTTTGAGGACTGGAGTATTTGTGATGTTGAAGTTGATGTGGAGGAGAGCCCACTTAAAGGAACACTTGATATCCGTTGAAGCACCTGCTGTTTTTGTGCCTCATCTGGAATTTGTAGCGATTGGCGTGGCCGTAAGAAAGGGATCTTATCACATTGTCCGCTAAAAGAAGTAGACATTTTAGTTTGGCTGGAAGATGGTCTTTCTTCTGCACCTACCCCACGGACACAACCTTTTTTCCCCTTCCCAACACGCCTATTCCCCTTTCCACCAGCAGCAGGCCTTTTTCCACTCATTTTGGTGGTTAACTAATTCACAACTCTGGAGTTGTTTGCACAAAAAAACAATGGATGGTAACCGAGCAGAGCTGAGTGGCCAAACTGTGGTATTAGGCCAAAACTATTGGCTGGGCTAGATGCAGAAAAAAATTATTTTTAATTTGCAACCTGATGGAGGTCAGTATAGATGGACTAATAGAACAAGTCCCACACGCTGCTAGAAGCCCAAATATATTTTCAGAGATAAATGAAGAAAAAAATTATTTTTAATTTGCAACCTGATGGAGGTCAGTATAGATGGACTAATAGACCAAGTCCCACACACTGCTAGAAGCCCAAATATTTTTTCAGAGCTAGATGCAGAAAAAAAATATTTTTAATTTGCAACCTGATGGAGGTCAGTATAGATGGACTAATAGACCAAGTCCCACACACTGCTAGAAGCCCAAATATTTTTTCAGAGCTAGATGCAGAAAAAAATTATTTTTAATTTGCAACCTGATGGAGGTCAGTATAGATGGACTAATAGACCAAGTCCCACACACCGCTAGAAGCCCAAATATTTTTTCAGAGCTAGATGCAGAAAAAAATTATTTTTAATTTGCAACCTGATGGAGGTCAGTATAGATGGACTAATAGACCAAGTCCCACACACTGCTAGAAGCCCAAATATTTTTTCAGAGCTAGATGCAGAAAAAAATTATTTTTAATTTGCAACCTGATGGAGGTCAGTATAGATGGACTAATAGAACAAGTCCCACACGCTGCTAGAAGCCCAAATATTTTTTCAGAGATAAATGAAGAAAAAAATTATTTTTAATTTGCAACCTGATGGAGGTCAGTATAGATGGACTAATAGACCAAGTCCCACACACTGCTAGAAGCCCAAATATTTTTTCAGAGCTAGATGCAGAAAAAAATTATTTTTAATTTGCAACCTGATAGAGGTCAGTATAGATGGACTAATAGACCAAGTCCCACACACCGCTAGAAGCCCAAATATTTTTTCAGAGCTAGATGCAGAAATTTTTTTTATTCAATTTGCAACCTGATGGAGGTCAGTATAGATGGACTAACAGACCAAGTCCCACACACTGCTAGAAGCCCAAATATTTTTTCAGAGCTAGATGCAGAAAATTTTTTTATTCAATTTGCAACCTGATGGAGGTCAGTATAGATGGACTAATAGACCAAGTCCCACACACTGCTAGAAGCCCAAATATTTTTTCAGAGCTAGATGCAGAAAAAAATGATTTTTAATTTGCAACCTGATGGAGGTCAGTATAGATGGACTAATATACCAAGTCCCACACACTGCTAGAAGCCCAAATATTTTTTCAGAGCTACATGCAGAAAAAAATTATTTTTAATTTGCAACCTGATGGAGGTCAGTATAGATGGACTAATAGAACAAGTCCCACACGCTGCTAGAAGCCCAAATATTTTTTCAGAGATAAATGAAGAAAAAAATTATTTTTAATTTGCAACCTGATGGAGGTCAGTATAGATGGACTAATAGACCAAGTCCCACACACTGCTAGAAGCCCAAATATTTTTTCAGAGCTAGATGCAGAAAAAAATTATTTTTAATTTGCAACCTGATGGAGGTCAGTATAGATGGACTAATAGACCAAGTCCCACACACTGCTAGAAGCCCAAATATTTTTTCAGAGCTAGATGCAGAAAAAAATTATTTTTAATTTGCAACCTGATGGAGGTCAGTATAGATGGACTAATAGACCAAGTCCCACACACTGCTAGAAGCCCAAATATTTTTTCAGAGCTAGATGCAGAAAGAAATTATTTTTAATTTGCAACCTGATGGAGGTCAGTATAGATGGACTAATAGACCAAGTCCCACACACCGCTAGAAGCCCAAATATTTTTTCAGAGCTAGATGCAGAAAAAAATTATATTCAGTTTGCAACCTGATGGAGGTCAGTATAGATGGACTAATAGAATGATGCTATGCCCAAAAGATTTTACTCCACTAGGTGCAGTAAAAAAATTGGTATTCTATACACAGGTGGTATATCTTGCAACACAGATAGGCTACTCCACTGACTAACACACTCTGCAATAGGCCAAAAAGGATTAGCTTTGCTAGATTCAGCCAAATGCTGTGAAAAAAACTTGCACAGCACTGGCACAGACCTGCCTGGCAAAAACTGATAGGAACTGATGTAACCTAGTCCTGAAAAGGACTCCAATTACAATTAGTCTTTACTCCCACAATCTATCTATTTAAGAGCACAGACCTGCCTGATAAAAGTCGTAGGAAATGCTGTAACCTAGTCCTTAAAAGGACTGCAATCACAACTATTCCCTACTCCCAAGCTATGTGTATATTTGTGCGAAAATTGGCTTGAAACTAACAAGGTATAGCGCACACAGCAACAGCGGTGCCGTCTAACACGCAGCTGCAGCAGTGAGAAAATGGTGGCGACGGGGAAAATGGCTTGGTCTTATAGGGCAAGGACATGTGACATACACTGCCAATCACACATGCCCTTGCTTGTGTGAAAAAAAGCACTTCGCTCCGTGTGTGCGCTGCTGATAGGCTGACAGATTGCACCTCCCCACTGCAAATGCGGGAAAGAGAAAAAAAAATGGAGATCTTCATTGTTCCTGCAGAGATCCATCCCCTGCCCCTCCCCCCGCCCCGCTGTACACTCAAACTGCGTATTAACATTAATTTTCATCATTACTGAGAAAAAATCCAGTTATGATTTTGGTGCACGAACAGTTATCGAACATAACCTCGAACAGACGAATTTTTCTCAAATTGTTCGTGTTCGCCGACCGGCTCGAACACCGCCCAAAACAGCTCGAATTTGAGATTGGCGAACAGTTCGAGTAGAACAACGCTCATCTCTAGTCAACAACTGCATCCTCAAACACAACTCTGCCTCTGACCACAAGTCGTTGAGGCTCTTCAGGTCGCATGGGTGCTAAGCCTTGCATAGCCTGGCCATTTTTTCAGATCGATAAAGATGACCCAACTTGTGTTATCTGTAACATTTGTCAGCAAAAGCTAAGTAGAGGCCAAAAAATGCATAGTTTGATTACTTCATGCAAGAACCGGCACATGGATATGAAGCATAAGTTGCAGTGGGAAGCTCAGTGTGCTACAATGCGGCCTAGCCGGCTGGGCCAACCACCGTCTCCCACATCTTGTGCATCCGCGGCCTCTTCATCCTCTGCGACTGGGGGGACAGCAGTCACACCTGTTTTGGGATGCAGACCTGCCACCTCTTTACCCGCAACAGCCAGCGTGATTGGCAGGTCATCATTTTCTTTGGAGGTGGTAACACCAGCTGGTGTTGAGCGCTGTCCGACATCGATAGCACCACCTTTGGATCAAGGCAACCTAACATGTCTGCCTGCATCTTCCTCACAGGCCGGCAGTTTGCCGGGGACACCCTTCTCAACCCTGTCTTAGCACAACAGCCAGCCCTCGGTCCCTCAGATGTGGACAAGTAAAAGACCATTTCCTCCTAGCTATGAGAAAGCTAAAAGGTTGAAATTCACCATCTGCAAGCTCTTGGCTACAGAAATGCTGCCTTTCCGCTTGGTGGACACAGAGGATTTTCAAGACCTTATGTCCGTCGCTGTGCCACAGTACCAGATGCCCAGTCGGCACTACTTCTCAAAGAAAGGTGTGCCTGCGCTCCAACAGCATGTCACACACAACATCACCACTTCTTTGAGAAACTCTGTGTGTAACAGGGTGCATTTCACCACAGACACTTGGACAAGTAGGCATGGACAGGGGCGTTACATGTCGCTGACTGGGCACTGGGTAACTATGGTGAGAGCAGGACAAGGGGCTGCTGTCCAAGTCTTGCCGTCCCCACGAGTTGTGCGTCAAACCTCTTTATCTCGAAGTTCCTCCACTGCTTCTGCCTCCTCAACCTCCTCTCGGTCCTCCACCTGCACCCAAAGCCTGTCTGGTCATGCCACAAGCTTTCTAACTGCGCATAAGGGATCCTGCACACCTCCTTACTATGCTGGCAGCAGGGCTCAACGTCAACAGTAGAGATGAGCGTTGTTCTACTCGAACTGTTCGCCAATCTCAAATTCGAGCTGTTTTGGGCGGTGTTCGAGCCGTTCGGCGAACACGAACGATTTGAGAAAAATTCGGCTGTTCGAGGTTATGTTCGATAACTGTTCGTGCACCAAAATCATAACTGGATTTTTTCTCAGTAATGATGAAAATTAATGTTAATACGCAGTTTGAGTGTACAGCGGGGTGGGGGGAGGGGCAGGGGATGGATCTCTGCAGGAATAATGAAGATCTCCATTTTTTTTTCTCTTTCCCGCATTTACAGTGGGGAGGTGCAATCTGTCAGCCTATCAGCAGCGCACACACGGAGCGAAGTGCTTTTTTCACACAAGCAAGGGCATGTGTCATTGGCAGTGTATGTCACATGTCCTTGCCCTATAAGACCAAGCCATTTTCCCCGTCGCCACCATTTTCTCACTGTTGCAGCTGCGTGTTAGACGGCACCGCTGTTGCTGTGTGCGCTATACCTTGTTAATTTCAAGCCAATTTTCGCACAAATCTACAGATAGCTTGGGAGTAGGGAATAGTTGTGATTGCAGTCCTTTTAAGGACTAGGTTACAGCATTTCCTACGACTTTTATCAGGCAGGTCTGTGCTCTTAAATAGATAGATTGTGGGAGTAAAGACTAATTGTAATTGCAGTCCTTTTCAGGACTAGGTTACATCAGTTCCTATCAGTTTTTGCCAGGCAGGTCTGTGCCAGTGCTGTGCAAGTTTTTTTCACAGCATTTGGCTGAATCTAGCAAAGCTAATCCTTTTTGGCCTATTGCAGAGTGTGTTAGTCAGTGGAGTAGCCTATCTGTGTTGCAAGATATACCACCTGTGTATAGAATACCAATTTTTTTACTGCACCTAGTGAAGTAAAATCTTTTGGGCATAGCATCATTCTATTAGTCCATCTATACTGACCTCCATCAGGTTGCAAATTGAATATAATTTTTTTCTGCATCTAGCTCTGAAAAAATATTTGGGCTTCTAGCAGTGTGTGGGACTTGTTCTATTAGTCCATCTATACTGACCTCCATCAGGTTGCAAATTGAATATAATTTTTTTCTGCATCTAGCTCTGAAAAAATATTTGGCCTTCTAGCAGTGTGTGGGACTTTCTCTATTAGTCCATCTATACTGACCTCCATCAGGTTGCAAACTGAATATATTTTTTTTCTGCATCTACCTCTGAAAAAATATTGGGCTTCTAGCTGTGTGTGGGACTTGTTCTATTAATCCATCTATACAGACCTCCATCAGGTTGCAAACTGAATATAATTTTTTTCTGCATCTACATCTGAAAAAATATTTGGGCTTCTAGCTGTGTGTGGGACTTGTTCTATTAGTCCATCTATACTGACCTCCATCAGGTTGCAAACTGAAAATAATTTTTTGTCTGCATCTAGCTCTGAAAAAATATTTGGCCTTCTAGCAGTGTGTGGGACTTTCTCTATTAGTCCATCTATACTGACCTCCATCAGGTTGCAAATTAAAAATAATTTTTATCTGCATCTACCTCTGAAAAAATATTTGGGCTTCTAGCTGTGTCTGGGACTTTCTCTATTAGTCCATCTATACTGACCTCCATCAGATTGCAAATTAAAAATAATTTTTTGTCTGCATCTAGCTCTGAAAAAATAGTTGGCCTTCTAGCAGTGTGTGGGACTTTCTCTATTAGTCCATCTATACTGACCTCCATTAGGTTGCAAATTAAAAATAATTTTTATCTGCATCCAGCTCTGAAAAAATATTTGGCCTTCTAGCAGTGTGTGGGACTTTCTCTATTAGTCCATCTAAACTGACCTCCATCAGGTTGCAAATTAAAAATAATTTTTATCTGCATCCAGCTCTGAAAAAATATTTGGCCTTCTAGCAGTGTGTGGGACTTTCTCTATTAGTCCATCTATACTGACCTCCATCAGGTTGCAAATTAAAAATAATTTTTTGTCTGCATCTAGCTCTGAAAAAATATTTGGCCTTCTAGCAGTGTGTGGGACTTTCTCTATTCCTCCATCTATACTGACCTCCATCAGGTTGCAAACTGAATATATTTTTTTTCTACATCTACCTCTGAAAAAATATTGGGCTTCTAGCTGTGTGTGGGACTTGTTCTATTAATCCATCTATACAGACCTACATCAGGTTGCAAACTGAATATAATTTTTTTCTGCATCTACCTCTGAAAAAATATTTGGGCTTCTAGCTGTGTGTGGGACTTGTTCTATTAGTCCATCTATACTGACCTCCACCAGGTTGCAAACTGAAAATAATTTTTTGTCTGCATCTAGCTCTGAAAAAATATTTGGCCTTCTAGCAGTGTGTGGGACTTTCTCTATTAGTCCATCTATACTGACCTCCATCAGGTTGCAAATTAAAAATAATTTTTATCTGCATCTACCTCTGAAAAAAATATTTGGGCTTCTAGCTGTGTGTGGGACTTGTTCTATTAGTCCATCTATACTGACCTCCATCAGGTTGCAAACTGAATATAATTTTTTCCTGCATCTATCTCTGAAAAAATATTTGGCCTTCTAGCAGTGTGTGGGACTTTCTCTATTAGTCCATCTATATTGACCTCCATCAGGTTGCAAATTAAAAATAATTTTTATCTGCATCCAGCTCTGAAAAAATATTTGGCCTTCTAGCAGTGTGTGGGACTTTCTCTATTAGTCCATCTATACTGACCTCCATCAGGTTGCAAATTAAAAATAATTTTTATCTGCATCTACCTCTGAAAAAATATTTGGGCTTCTAGCTGTGTGTGGGACTTGTTCTATTAGTCCATCTATACTGACCTCCATCAGGTTGCAAACTGAATATAATTTTTTTCTGCATCTAGCTCTGAAAAAATATTTGGCCTTCTAGCAGTGTGTGGGACTTTCTCTATTAGTCCATCTATACTGACCTCCATCAGTTTGCAAATTAAAAATAATTTTTATCTGCATCCAGCTCTGAAAAAATATTTGGCCTTCTAGCAGTGTGTGGGACTTTCTCTATTAGTCCATCTATACTGACCTCCATCAGGTTGCAAATTAAAAATAATTTTTTGTCTGCATCTAGCTCTGAAAAAATATTTGGCCTTCTAGCGGTGTGTGGGACTTTCTCTATTAGTCCATCTATACTGACCTCCATCAGGTTGCAAACTGAATATATTTTTTTTCTGCATCTACCTCAGAAAAATTATTTGAGCTTCTAGCTGTGTGTGGGACTTTCTCTATTAGTCCATCTATACTGACCTCCATCAGGTTGCAAATTGAATATAATTTTTTTCTGCATCTAACCCAGCCAATAGTTTTGGCCTAATACCACAGTTTGGCCACTCAGCTCTGTTCGGTTCCCATCCATTGTTTTTTTTGTGCAAACAACTCCAGAGTTGTGAATTAGTTAACCACCAAAATGAGTGGAAAAAGGCCTGCTGCTGGTGGAAAGGGGAATAGGCCTGTTGGGAAGGGGAAAAAAGGTTGTGTCCGTGGGGTAGGTGTTAAAGCAACAGTAACATCTGCAGAAGAAAGACCATCTTCCAGCCAAACTAAAATGTCTACTTCTTTTAGCGGACAATGTGATAAGATCCCTTTCTTACGGCCACGCCAATCGCTACAAATTCCAGATGAGGCACAAAAACAGCAGGTGCTTCAACGGATATCAAGTGCTCCTTTAAGTGGGCTCTCCTCCACATCAACTTCAACATCACAAATACTCCAGTCCTCAAAGGTGTCACCCCAATCGCACTTGCTTCCTCACAGCTCCCAAATCTCCAGCTGCCCGTCTGAGTATGAGGTAGAACAGATGGTTGAGTCTGCAGAGCTGTTTACTCATACTATAGCCTGGGAATCAGAGGTCGACTCCAGCGCTTCTGTGAATCCAGACGAGGAAATGATCTGCACTGATGCCCAGAATCTTTATGAATCGGATCCAGGACCAGACGCAGAAGGTTCTGACCATAATGTAGACCCTCATTCCCAAACTGTAACTCCTGTTGGTGGAGACAATGAGGAAGACGATGATGAGACTCAAATACCTGATTGGAGCGACAACTTTAGTTTTTTGTCAGGGCAGGAACAGGTTGGCTCTGAGGACGACGGGTGTGATAACGCACAGGGTGATGATGATGAGGTTGGAGATCCCACTTACTGTCAACGCACAGTCAGCCAAGAGATGAGGTCAGCAGAGGAGGTGGAGGAAGATGCTAGTGACGACGAGGTCAGGTTGCGCCTTCCTGGACAGAGACGTAGTACTGGAAGCACGTCAACAACTGCATCCTCAAACACAACTCTGCCTCTCACCACAAGTCGTGGTGGCTCTTCAGGTCGCATGGGTGCTAAGCCTTGCATAGCCTGGGCATTTTTTCAGATCGATAAAGATGACCCAACTCGTGTTATCTGTAACATTTGTCAGAAAAAGCTAAGTAGAGGCCAAAAAATACATAGTTTGAGTACTTCATGCATGAACCGGCACATGGACATGAAGCATAAGTTGCAGTGGGAAGCTCAGTGTGCTACAATGCGGCCTAGCCGGCCGGGCCAACCACCGTCTGCCATATCTTGTGCATCCGCGGCCTCTTCATCCTCTGTGACTGGGGGGACAGCAGTCACACCTGTTTTGGGGCGCAGACCTGCCACCTCTTTACCCGCAACAGCCAGCGTGATTGGCAGGTCATCATTTTCTTTGGAGGTGGTAACAACAGCTGGTGTTGAGCGCTGTCCGACATCGATAGCACCACCTTTGGATCAAGGCAACCTAACATGTCCGCCTGCATCTTCCTCACAGACCGGCAGTATGCCGGGGACACCCTTATCAACCCCGTCTAAGCTCAATAGCCAGCCCTCAGTCCCTCAGATGTGGACAAGTAAAAGACCATTTCCTCCTAGCCATGAGAAAGCTAAGAGGTTGAATTTCACCATCTGCAAGCTCTTGGCTACAGAAATGCTGCCTTTCCGCCTGGTGGACACAGAGGATTTTCGAGACCTTATGTCCGTCGCAGTGCCCCAGTACCAGATGCCCAGTCGGCACTATTTCTCAAAGAAATTTGTGCCTGCGCTCCACCAGCATGTCGCACACAACATCACCGCTTCTTTGAGAAACTCTGTGTGTGACAGGGTGCATTTAACCACAGACACTTGGACGAGTAGGCATGGACAGGGGCGTTACATGTCGCTGACTGGGCACTGGGTAACTATGGTGACAGCAGGACAAGGGGCTGCTGTCCAAGTCTTGCCGTCCCCACGAGTTGTGCGTCAATCCTCTTTATGTCAAAGTTCCTCCACTGCTTCTGCCTCCTCAACCTCCTCTCGGTCTTCCACCTGCACCCAAATCCTGTCTGGTCATGCCACAAGCTTTCTAACTGCGCAGAAGGGATCCTGCACACCTCCTTACTATGCTGGCAGTAGGGCTCAATGTCATCAGGCGGTTTTTACTTTGAAATGTCTGGGAAATGTGAGTCACACAGCTGAGGAGTTGTGGTCAGCTCTGGAGAACCAATTTCATGAATGGTTGTCTCCACTGGACCTGAAACCAGGGAAGGCCGTGTGCGACAATGCTGCAAACCTGGGTGCGGCCCTTCGCCGGGGCAATGTCACACACGTGCCTTGTATGGCTCACGTGTTGAACCTGGTTGTCCAGCAATTTTTAGCCCACTATCCCAGACTAGATGGCCTTCTGCAGAGGGCACGGTCGCTGTGTGCTCACTTCCGCCGTCGCATCCCGCAGCTCAGCGACTTACATCACTACAGAAGTCGTTGGGCCTGCCACTTCACCGGCTAAAATGCGATGTGCCTACCCGGTGGAATTCAACTCTGCACATGTTGCAGCGAATGTGGCAGCACCGACAAGCCCTGGTGCAATACGTTCTGACGTATAGCCTGGGCCAACGAGATCCGGAGATGGGGCAAATCACGCTGGAGGAGTGGTCTCAGATCAAGGACCTATGCACCCTTCTGCACAGTTTTGAAATGGCGACGAAGATGTTTAGTGCTGACGATGCCATTATCAGCATGACTATTCCGGTGATTTACATGCTGGAGCACATGTTAAACAGAATTCGGAGTCAGGTGGTGGCACAAGAGGAGGTGGAGGAAGTAGAGGAGGAGGAGTTGTATGCGGAAGGGCTAACATCTGCAAGGTCCAGACGGTCGGCAGCACCAAGGCGGCAGGCATGTGAGGGTGGGGGAGATGGTTTTACCAGGGCGCATGGTAGCAGCCAAACTAGTGAGGAAGGTGCAGGAGCCCAGGAAGAAGTGGAGGACGAACTGATGGAAGACTCATCAGATGAGGGAGACCTTGATCACATTTCTGTTGTGCGAGGTTGGGGGGAGAGGACAGAGAAAGGAAGCATGATTGTTACCTCGCCACCAACACAACAGGGACTTGGTGCTCCTGGATGCGCAACACATATGAGTGCCTTCTTGCTGCACTACCTGCAACATGACCCTCGAATTGTGAGAATTAGAAATAATCCTGACTACTGGGTTGCCACACTGTTAGATCCCCGGTACAAAAGTAAATTTGCAGAAATTATTCCTGCCATAGAAAGGGATGCATGCATGCAGGAGTATCAGCAGAGACTGTTGCAGAATCTTACATGTGCTTTTCCACAAAACACCAGTGGTGCACGTAGTGAATCTCACAGTTCCAACTTGCCAACCGTGGGACCGTCAAGTGTTCAGCACTCAAACCGTAACAGAACCACAGTATCTGCTGGTAACATCAATTTTGCGGAATCATTTCACCACTTTTTTAGCCCATCCTTTGCAAGGCCACAGGAGACAAGCAGTCTGACACATAGTCAACGCCTAGAGACGATGGTACAGGAGTATCTCCAAGTAAACATTGAAGCCATGACTGTGTCACTGGACCCTTGCTCTTTTTGGGCTTCCAATCTGGATAAATGGCCGGAGCTAGCCACTTACGCCTTGGAGATCTTGTCATGCCCCGCAGTCAGCGTTCTGTCTGAACGTGTGTTCAGCGCTGCTGGTGGTGTGCTGACAGATAAGCGCACGCGGCTCTCCACTGATAATGTAGACAGACTCACGTTCATAAAGATGAACAAATCATGGATCCGAAACGACTTTTCTACCCCTGTGTCATCCTGGGGAGAGTAAAAGCTTGATGATTGGTTAAAATCACCCTACCAACCGTTTTAAGCTTTCAAATTACTAATCATGTTTATCTGTATCTTGACTGGAAAATAATTTGGGCTTTGTAGCAGTGTGCAGCACTGATCCTATTAGCCCATCTATACTAAGCTCCACCAGATTTAAAATTAATAATAATTTTTAGCAGCATCTATCCGGAAAATAATTTTGGGGCTCCGAGATGCGCAAGACACATAAGTGCCTTCTTGCTGCACTACCTGCAACATGACCCTCATATTGTCAGAATTCGAAGTAATCATGACTACTGGGTTGCCACACTCTTAGATCCCCCAAACTTTTCGATCAACCTTTTCATTTTAATAAAGACCAAAAAAATGGTCATTTTTGAAATTATAAGCATTAGCAGGTTATTAGAAACTGAAATCAAACAGTTTTCAACTCAAAACTTTATTTTAGGTGATGTTACATTTTCACATAGGACCCCTTATTCGAAAGGAGCTTCTGAACTCTCTCGTCCATTGAATTTGTCAGGTTTTGGATGGTTTCTGCTTCAATTGTTTTGCATGAGGACAGAATACCCTCCCAGAGCTGTTGCTTAGATGTGAACTGCCTCCTGCCATCATAGACACTCCTTTTGATGATGCTCCAGAGGTTCTGAATGGGGTAGAGGTCAGGGGAGCATGGGAGTCACACCATAAGTTTGTCCCCTTTTATGCCCATATCAGCCAGAGATGCAGATGTTTTATGTGCAGCATGAGATGGTGCATTATCATGCAAAAAAATGATCTTGCTGTGAAATACATGGTTCTTCTTCTTGAACCATGGCAGGAAGTGCTGTTTGAGAAAATCCACATACATTATGGAGTTCATCTTTAGCGCCTTCAGGGATCCTAAAGGGGCCGACAATCTCTCTCCCCATGATTCCAGCCCAAAGCATTACTCCACCTCCTCCTTGTTGGCGCTGTAGCCGTGTTTGCGTGGGGTGTCCATCAACCAGCCATCCTCCACTCCATCCATCTGGACCATCGAGCGCTGCATGGCACTCATCCGTGAACAAAAGAGTTTTGAAATCAGTCTTCATGTAATGTTTGGCCCACTGGAGCCGTTTCTGCTTGTGTGAAGTGGATAGAGGAGGTCGACAGGATGGCATATGCACAGCTGCAAACCTCTGAAGGACCCTGCATCTTGTTGTTTGGGGGACGTTGGAGGCACCAGCAGCTCCAAAAACTTGACTACTGCTATGACAAGGCTTTTTTGCCGCTGCTCTTTTAACCTGATGTAATTGCCTGTAGGAAAGAGTCCTCAATTTGCCCTTATCAGCACGCACACGTGTGTACTGTGAATCAGCTTCATACTTCTTGATTGCCAAGACACTTCATCCTGATCATCGCACAATGTTGATTGTAGTCATGCCTTGACCTAAACACTGCTCAATTTGTTGCTTCTCAGCAGCCGACACATCCTTTTTCTTTCCCATTTTGGCAGAAAATGTAGGCTGCTTAATAATGTGAGACAGCCTTCTTAAGTAGTCTTGCCTTTCATTGGACACACCTGCCAAACTAATTAGCACAGGTGTCTGCAATTGCTTACAGTGATATAAAGAGCCCTGACACACATCACCATCAATGAGTTTAACTGACAAACAAACAAATTCTTCCCTTATCACTCCTAAACACTTTTTGCATAATAATTTGGAACACAGTGTACATGTGCTTTTCCACAAAACACCAGTGGTTCACGTAGTGAATCTTACAGTTCTAACTTGCCAACCGTGGTCTGTATGGAGTTTTTCAATAAAGGGCCCAAAATTAAGATAACATAGATGGGAGAGGTCTCTATGAATAGGAATTCCTAAGTATTTGATACCCTGTGAGGGCCAGGCAAAGGGAAAGTTGGACTGGATGGAATCCTATATGGATTTGGGGAGGGAGACATCGAGGGCCTCAGACTTCGCTGCATTGATTTTAAAATTTGACCATGTAACAAAGTGATCTATTTCAGCCATAACAGCATGGATGGATATATGTGATTGAGTGATATATTCTAGTACATCATCAGCAAATAGAGAGCACTTGTACTCGGTGCCTCCCACCTCAATCCACCTAATATTGGGGTTATGGCGAATTGATGAGAGCAGGTGCTCCGTCACTAGGATGTATAAGAGAGGGGACAGAGGACATCCCTGCCTTGTCCCATTGGTGATTGTGAAAGGTGATGAAAATGTTCTGATGCACCCCCTGGGCCTTGGGACACCCGGAGCCGGACCCTTTTTGGTGGATGCTGGTGGTTGTAGTCTTCGTGGCGGCGACCCGGTTCCGTGGCTCAGGGTGGTCAAACCAGTGGCGGAACCATTTATGTGGTTTTGATGTTTAAATGTCCGACTACGCCACCCGTGGATTGCGGTTAGAGTGAACCGCCGCTACAGGGCAGACCGCTGAGGCTGGTGTTGTGGGTGCAGCAGAGCGTAGCATAACTCCCCACGGGAGGAGTATAGCCTAAGGGCAGTGTATGCGGAGGATGGGGGTGATGGTGCAGGGCAGCAGCAGTAATGACACGGAGTCAGTGATGCAGTCCAGGGCCTTTACTCACAGTTCTTATTATCCAGACCACATCTGCAGGTAACGGCTGCCCACGTCGTACTGTGCTCACCAGGTGAGGGGCTCAGACAACTCCCAGATAACTTTGGAGCGCTTCACAGGACCCCCTTTGTGTGTCCTTTGTCTGGCCTTTCTTACCAACCCTTCTGTCCGGCTGCCTCGGGCCTCCTCTTGGTAAACTTGGCGCCAGTTTCCCTGACCCTATGTGCTGCCCTCCTAGCGGGTGTAGCGAGGGGCTGCGCCACATAAAATGTCAAAGCCTCTGGTTTCTATCTGAGGGTCGTTTCCTGCCTCCACTAGTTTCGGGGACCGGTCTCCCCCTTTGGCCTGACCCCTCCATGCAGGTGGATTCGGGCGTGCGGTGGCGACTCGACCGTCCCCACCCCTGGGATCCCTTCGTTCCTCGTTCCTGGAGCCTTCTCCGCTCCTCTTCCTTCCTTCTCCCTCTTCCAGGCCTGGGCCTCTGTTACTAGGCCCGCCTCCGGAGCAGAGCTCATGCAGAGCCCCTGCTCCCTGCCACTTCTGCTCAGACTTCTCTGCACTGAACTAAGATGGTGCCCACCTTTTATACTCCCTTCTCAATGCACCCAGGAACTGCTTCCTCCCTGCTCCTGCATTACAGGGTTCCCCTTCCTCAGTGTTCCCTCCCCCACTCCAGCCAGGGACAGGGACTGTCGTGCCCATCTCAGGGGCATATTGGTCGCCCTGACCCACGGCAATGTGGTGTAATGCATGCAGGTGTCGGGTCCTGATCCACACTCCATCCTTACCTGAGAGTGAGATATCACACCTCTGGGTGAGGTGCAATACCTCTGTAGCAACCGAGCCCTCAGGGTGCTACAGTTCCATTTATCTTCAGCCTAGGTGACGTATTGCGATACAGGGCCATGATTTTGGCTATAAAAGGGTCCCCTAGACCCCTACCCCAAGCTTTTTAAGAGAATCATATATGGTGTGCCAGGAGACTCTATGGAATGCTTTCTCAGCATCCAACGAGAGTATCTAATTACAAATTTTTAACTGCATCTAGCCCAGGAAATACTTTGTGCCTAGTAGCAGTGTCTGCTAGTCAGTGGATTATCCCGGCTGTTAAGCAAGCTACACCACCTGTAGTTTGGACACTTAATTTTTTCAAAGGAAATGCTTCGGGACCACGGGATACTCAGTGAAGAGCATCAGGAGGCACCCCAAGGCATAGGGGCTATTACTGGCAGTAGGATGCCTTGCGGTGGACAGCCGAGCTCGATCCTTATAAAAGCTTTTTAACTGCAGCAGCTTTAGTGGACGCTACTGGAGCCGGAATTACGCGGCTGCTGGCATGAGACTTGCCCTCCAATAGATCCTTGTAAATGGATTTAAAGTGTATTCATTCAAATTAGAGAGACAATTTAAATTAAAAAGCTTAGAGCTGCCTCCACCACAGGGGGGCTCGCTCGACCCACCAGCGGACAGGCACCAGTATTGGGAGAGGGGGGCTGGCCGTCAGGGTTCACCGCGGCTCTGGCACAAACCCGGCGACACGGAGGTGGCACGGGCAGGAGCGGACTGAACGTGTCGGCTTCTCACTTTTTGGATTTTAGAAGGGCATGACATGCCTATATCTGTGTCTCCCCCTCCTTTTACTCCTCCACCTCTTTTCTTTTCTCATGACTATATGTACTTGTCACTTTTCCATGTGTTAGTTGTGTCTTCTGAGCAGTTTGTCAGCTTTTGGACACCTTTGAAGGTGTTTTCTATGTGTTTCTTTGTGTTTTTGTTTGCCTGCCATTGGTTTTAACGGTGTTCGAAGGTGTTCGACGAACAGTTCGACGAACAGTTCGGCGAACACACGGGTGTTCGACGAACCGAACCGAACTCGAACACTACGGGGGTGGCTCAACACTAGTCAACAGGCAGTTTTTACTTTGAAATGTCTGGGAAATGTGAGTCACACAGCTGATGAGTTGTGGCCAGCTCTGGAGAACCAGTTTCATGAATGGTTGTCTCCACTGGACCTGAAACCAGCGAAGGCCGTGTGCGACAATGCTGCAAACCTGGGTGCGGCCCTTCGCTGGGGCAATGTCACACACGTGCCTTGTATGGCTCACGTGTTGAACCTGGTTGTCAGCAATTTTTAGCCCACTATCCTGGACTAGATGGCCTTCTGCAGAGGTCACGGTCGCTGTGTGCTCACTTCCGCCGTTCGCATCCCGCAGCTCAGCGACTTACATCTCTAAAGAAGTCGTTGGGCCTGCCACTTCACCGGCTAAAATGCGATGTGCCTACCCGGTGGAATTCAACTCTGCACATGTTGCAGCGACTGTGGCAGCACCGACAAGCCCTGGTGCAATACGTTCTGACGTATAGCCTGGGCCAACGAGATCCAGAGGTGGGGCAAATCACGCTGGAGGAGTGGTCTCAGATCAGGGACCTATACACCCTTCTGCACAGTTTTGAAATGGCGGCGAAGATGTTTAGTGCTGACGATGCCATTATCAGCATGACTATTCCAGTGATTTACATGCTGGAGCACATGTTAAACAGAATTCGGAGTCAGGTGGTGGCACAAGAGGAGGTGGAGGAAGTAGAGGAGGAGGAGTTGTATGCGGAAGGGCTAACATCTGCAAGGTCCAGACGGTCGGCAGCACCAAGGCGGCAGTCATGTGAGGGTGGGGGAGATGGTTTTACCAGGGCGCATGGTAGCAGCCAAACTAGTGAGGAAGGTGCAGGAGCCCAGGAAGAAGTGGAGGACGAACTGATGGAAGACTCATCAGATGAGGGAGACCTTGATCACATTTCTGTTGTGCGAGGTTGGGGGGAGAGGGCAAAGGAAGGAAGCATGATTGTTACCTCGCCATCAACACAACAGGGACTTGGTGCTCCTGGATGCGCAAGACACATGAGTGCCTTCTTGCTGCACTACCTGCAACATGACCCTCGAATTGTGAGAATTAGAAATAATCCTGACTACTGGGTTGCCACACTGTTAGATCCCCAGTACAAAAGTAAATTTGCAGAAATTATTCCTGCCATAGAAAGAGATGCACGCATGCAGGAGTATCAGCAGAGACTGTTGCAGATTCTTACATGTGCTTTTCCACAAAACACTAATGGTGCACGTAGTGAATCTCACAGTTCCAACTTGCCAACCGTGGGACCGTCAAGTGTTCAGCACTCAAAACATAACAGAAACACAGTATCTGCTGGTAACATCAATTTTGCGGAATCATTTCACCACTTTTTTAGCCCATCCTTTGCAATGCCACAGGAGACAAGAAGTCTGACACATAGTCAACGCCTAGAGACGATGGTACAGGAGTATCTCCAAGTAAACATTGAAGCCATGACTGTGTCACTGGACCCTTTCTCTTTTTGGGCTTCCAATCTGGATAAATGGCCGGAGCTCGCCACTTACGCCTTTGACATCTTGTCATGCCCCGCAGCCAGCGTTCTGTCTGAACGTGTGTTCAGTGCTGCTGGTGGTGTGCTGACAGGTAAGCGCACGCAGCTCTCCACTGATAATGTAGACAGACTCACGTTCATAAAGATGAACAAATCATGGATCCGAAATGACTTTTCTACCCCTGTGTCATCCTGGGGAGAGCAAAAGCTTGATGATTTGTTAAAATCACCTCACCAACCATTTTAAGCTTTCAAATTACTAATCATGTTTATCTGTATCTTGGCTGGAAAATAATTTGGGCCTTGTAGCAGTGTTCAGTTCTGATTCTATTAGGCCATCTATACTAAACTCCACCAGATTTAAAATTACTAATCATGTTTATCTGTATCTTGGCTGGAAAATAATTTGGGCCATGTAGCAGTGTGCAGTACTGATTCTATTAGGCCATCTATACTAAACTCCACCACATTTAAAATTACTAATCATGTTTATCTGTATCCTGGCTGGAAAATAATTTGGGCCTTGTAGCAGTTTGCAGTACTGATTCTATTAGGCCATCTATACTTAACTCCACCAGCTTTCAAATTAATAATAATTTTTAGCTGCACCTAGCCCGGAAAATAATTTTGGGGCTCCTAGATGCGCAAGACACATGAGTGCCTTCTTGCTGCACTACCTGCAACATGACCCTCAGATTGTCAGAATTCGAAATAATCCTGACAACTGGGTTGCCACACTCTTAGATCCCCCACACTCTTCGATCAACCTTTTCATTTTAATAAAGAACAAAAAAATGGTCATTTTTGAAATTATAAGCATTAGCAGGTTATTAGAAACTGAAATCAAACAGTTTTCAACTCAAAACTTTATTCTAGGTAATGTTACATTTGCACATAGGACCTCTTGTTCGAAAGGAGCTTCTGAACTCTCTTGTCCATTGAATTTGTCAGGTTTTGGATGGTTTCTGCTTCAATTGTTTTGCATGAGGACAGAATACCCTCCCAGAGCTGTTGCTTAGATGTGAACTGCCTCCTGCCATCACATACACTCCTTTTGATGATGCTCCAGAGGTTCTCAATGGGGTTGAGGTCAGGGGAGCATGGGGGTCACACCATAAGTTTGTCCCCTTTTATGCCCATATCAGCCAGAGATGCAGATGTGGTATGTGCTGCATGAGACGGTGGATTATCATGCATGAAAATGATCTTGCTGCGGAATACACAGTTCTTCTTCTTGATCCATGGCAGGATGTGCTGTTTGAGAAACTCCACATACATTATGGAGTTCATCTTTACCCCTTCAGGGATCCTAAAGGGGCCGACAATCTCTCTCCCCATGATTCCAGCCCAAAACATTACTCCACCTCCTCCTTGTTGGCACCGAAGCCGTGTTTGCATGGGGTGTCCATCAACCAGCCATCCTCCACTCCATCCATCTGGACCATCGGTGAACAAAACAATTTTGAAGTCAGTCTTCATGTATTGTTTGGCCCACTGGAGCCGTTTCTGCTTGTGTACAGTGGAAAGAGGAGGTTGACAGGATGGCTTACGCACAGCTGCAAAACTCTGAAGGACCCTGCATCTTGTTGTTCGGGGGACGTTGGAGGCACCAGCAGCTTCAAAAACTTGTCTGCTGCTATGTCAAGGCTTTTTTGCCGCTGCTCTTTTAACCTGACGTAATTGCCTGTAGGAAAGAGTCCTCAATTTTCCCTTATCAGCATGCACACGTGTGTAATGTGAATCAGCTACATTCTTCTTGATTGTGCGATGATCAGGATGAAGTGTCTTGGCAATGTTGATTGTAGTCATGCCTTGACCTAAACACTCCACAATTTGTTGCTTCTCAGCAGCCGACACATCCTTTTTCTTTCCCATTTTGGCAGAAAATGTAAGCTGCTTAATAATGGGGGACAGCCTTCTTAAGTAGTCTTGCCTTTCATTGGACATACCTGCCAAACTAATTAGCACAGGTGTCTGCAATTGCTTACAGTGATATAAAGAGCCCTGACACACATCACCATCAATGCGTTTAACTGACAAACAAAAAAATTCTTACCTTATCACTCCTAAACACTTTTTGCATAATAATTTGGAACACAGTGTACATGTGCTTTTCCACAAAACACCAGTGGTTCATGTAGTGAATCTTACAGTTCTATCTAGCCAACCGTGGTCTGTATGGAGTTGTTCAATAAAGGGCCCAAAATTAAGATAACATAGATGGGAGAGGTCTCTATGAATATGAATACCTAAGTATTTCATAGCCTGTGAGGGCCAGGCAAAGGGAAAGTTGGACTGAATGGAATCCAGTATGGATTTGGGGAGGGAGACATCGAGGGCCTCAGACGTGGCTGCATTGATTTTAAAATTTGACCATGTAACAAAGTGATCTATTTCAGCCATAACAGCAGGGATGGATATATGTGATTGAGTGATATATACTAGGACATCTTCAGCAAATGCAGAGCACTTGTACTCGGTGCATCCCACCTCAATCCACCTAATATTGGGGTTATGGCGAATTGATGAGAGCAGGTGCTCCGTCACTAGGATGTATAAGAAAGGGGACAGAGGACATCCCTGCCTTGTCCCATTGGTGATTATGAAAGGTGATGAAAATGTTCCATTTATCTTCAGCCTAGGTGACGTATTGCGATACAGGGCCGTGATTTTGGCTATAAAAGGGTCCCCTAGACCCCTACCCCAAGCTTTTTAAGGGAATTATATATGGCGTGCCAGGAGACTCTATGGAATGCTTTCTCAGCATCCAACGAGAGTATCTAATTACAATTTTTTAACTGCATCTAGCCCAGGAAATACTTTGTGCCTAGTAGCAGTGTCTGCAAGTCAGCGGATTATCCCAGCTGTTAAGCAAGCTACACCACCTGTAGTTTGGACACTTAGTTTTTTCAAAGGAAATGGTTCGGGCCCCCGGGATACACAGTGAAGAGCATCGGGGAGGCACCCCAAGGCACAGGGGCTGGGACTGGCGGTAGGATGCCTTGCGGTGGACCGCCGAGCTCGATCCTTATAAAAGCTTTTTAACTGCAGCAGCTTTAGTGGACGCTACTGGAGCTGGAATTACAGCGGCTGCTGGCATGAGACTTGCCCTTCAATAGATCCTTGTAAAAGGATTTAAAGCGTACTCATTCAAATAAGAGAGACAATTTAAATTAAAAAGATTAGACCTGCCTCCACCGCAGGGGGGCTCGCTCGACCCACCAGCGGACAGGCACCAGTATTGGGAGAGGGGGGCTGGCCGTCAGGGTCCACCGCAGCTCTGGCACAAACCCGGCGACACGGAGGTCGCACGGGCAGGAACGGACTGGCCGTGTCGGCTTCGCACTTTTTTGGTTATAGAAGGGCATAACATGCCTATATCTATGTCTCCCCCTCCTTTTACTCCTCCACCTCTTTTCTTTTCGCATGACTATATGTACTTGTCACTTTTCCATGTGTTAGTTGTGTCTTCTGAGCAGTTTGTCAGCTTTTAGACACCTTTGAAGGTGTTTTCTGTGTGTTTCTATGTGTTTTTGTTTGCCTGCCATTGGTTTTAACGGTGTTCGAAGGTGTTCGACGAACAGTTCGACGAACAGTTCGGCGAACATACGGGTGTTCGACGAACCGAACCGAACTCGAACACTACGGGGGTGGCTCAACACTAATATTCACTCCTCTCCATGATGGGACTATGGACATGGAGAAGAATGAATAGTAATTTTCTTTAATAGCGCACAGTCAGCAACAGCGCAGCTCCAGCTGCAGTCGGCGATCCTATGTGCCCGCTACTAAAGAGAATGAATATTCACTGTTTTCGACGCCCATGGGAGTAACAAAACCTGATACCTGCATTTTTGCAGCATTTTTTTTTGCGTTTTTTCAACTATCCATTGCTTTTGTTGAGTGAAAAACGATGCAAAGATGGTGAAAAATATGCTGAAAAAAGTGACATGCTCCATTCTGCAAAAAGGCAGCTCTTTAACAAAACAGTCAGGAAAAAAACAAACTGTGTGCATGAGACTTCTGAAATCTCATAGACTTTGCTGGTACTGTAAAACACTGCTGAAAATTTGCATAAAAAAACACACCAAAAGCGCCCTGTGTGAACATACCCTTAGGACTCTTTCACACGTCCGTGTTTGCAGTATGTGTTGTGACAGTTACCACAAGTACTAGAGACACTGGCACACGCAGACCCATTCAAATCTATGGGTCTGCACACATGTCAGTGTGTTTCCACAGACCGTGTGTCCGTGTGCTCCACACTCTGACAAGTCCATTTTTTTTGCAGATGCACGGTCCACAAAATGTTTCATGCTGAACACACACGGATGACATCCGTGTGTGATCAGTGTGACACGTACCGGCGACTGGGAATCAGCACGACAGTTAGCGATGTTCCCAAGAGCCGGGTTCTGAAGGCTGCCCTCATCATGTTTCGCTGCCGGAGCTGCAATCAGCACCAGCATGAACAATGATGAGGGTAGTAGTGTTTGCTTTCGCAGTGTCCACCTGTAAAAATAAGAATAAAATAAAAAATCCTTATACTCACCTGTCCTAAATGTCTCCTGCTGTAATCCATGCGACCTCTCAGCAGAGGAGCTGGGGAGAATGCTCTGGGACTGTTTGCTGTAGGAGCCATTCAACACGGCTCTTCGGCGTGATCGGTCCCATGAATTACAGTGGGGGACACTTAGATGAGTATAAGGATTTTATTATTTTATTCTTATTTTTACAGGTGGACACTGCGAATGCCAACACTACTACCCTCATCATTGTCCCTGCTAGTGATGATCGCAGCGCCAGCAAGGAATCATGATGTGGGGCAGTTTTCAGCACCCGGCGCTTGGGAATAGTGCTAACTGTAGCACTGATTCCCAAGCGCTGCTACGTGTGATCCTGATGCGGCACACGGTTGCAACACGTGTGACACACATGGACACACGGGACACGGATATCTCCGGTACCGGTTTTTCCTTCTTTCGTGTATAACATTATAGAAACTTGCCATTTGGAGTTCACAAAGCCTTGAAGGGGTAGTCTCATCTCCAATATCCTATCCCAATATGTAGTAGGTGTAGTAATTAGAGATGAGCAAGCGTGCTCGCCACTGCTCGGTACTCGCCTGAGCATCTCAGTACTCGAGATGCTCGGAGCTCGCCGAGTACTTTCGAGATACTCGGGCGGGAGCTCGAGTCCCCGTCCTGCATGTTTGGCGCTATTTAGAGCACCAATCATGCAGGGATTGCCTGCCACTCACTGTAATGTCACAGCCATGGTGGTTGTGGCATTACAGTAATTGCCCATATCGATGGGAACAGTGCTCACAGTGAAACATGAAAAGACGGCAATTCATCAGCTGCATACACCGGTACCCGACAATTTAGAACAGAAAGAATTGAGCATCACACATAGATTAGATAGATAGAAACATATCAGTCACATATATAATAAGTACAGTGACAGTGTTGGTTACTGTACTTGTTATTTAGTGTTAAAATAAAGGATTTATTTAAAAAAAAATACTGTGTTTTCATGCACCCGTCTCTTTAAAAAAGCCGGCCGGCAATTCATCAGCGGCATACATCGGTACCCGACAATTTAGAACAGAAAGCATAGAGCATCACACATAGATTAGATAGATAGAAACATGTCAGTCACATATATAATAAGTAGAGTGACAGTGTTGGTTACTGTACTTGTCATTTAGTGTTAAAATAAAGGATTTATTAAAAAAAAAAAATGGCGTAGGGTTCCCTGTAATTTTAGTCTCTAGCGGAGGTTAAGCAGATGGCTGGGGCAGATATTTGAAGCCTGGGAAGGGGGTAATACCCACAGAGCTTCCCAGGCTACTAATATCAGCCCCCAGCTGAATACCTAGCATTTATCAGCTATTAAAATGGGGGACCCCCCAAAAAAATGACGTGGGGTCCCCCCTATTTTAATAGCTAGCAAAGGCTAGGCAGACAGCTGGGGGCTGACATTAATAGCCCAGGAAGGGTGCCATGAATATTGGCCCCCTCCCAGGCTAGAAACACCAGCCGTCAGCCGTCCCAGAAATGGCGCATCCATAGGATGCACCAATTCTGACACTTAGCCTCGCTCTTCCCACTGCCCTGTAGCGGTGGCAGTGGGGTAATAGGGCTGGGGTTGATGTCAGCTTATAATGCCAGCTGACATCAAGCCCAGGTTAGTAATGGAGAGGCGTCTATAAGACACCCTCATTACTAACCCCATAGTCAAAGTGAAAAAAAACACAAACACCCAGAATAAAGTCCTTTACTTGAAATAAACACACAATTCTTTAATGTTCTAAATTAAACCATACTTTCCATCACGCCCATTCCAGCTGAAGCCAACGATCTCCTGCAATAAAAATAAAATAATAGACCAACCTCATCCTTACCTTTCCATGGTTCCCAGGATGGCTCCAGCTCTGCTCCTGGGCTAGATGCAGTTAAAAATTTGTAATTAGATACTCTCGTTGGATGCTGAGAAAGCATTCCATAGAGTCTCCTGGCACGCCATATATTATTCTCTTAAAAAGCTGGGGGAGGGGTCTAGGGGACCCTTTTATAGCCAAAATCACGGCCCTGTATCGCAATACGTCACCTAGGCTGAACATAAATGGAACTGTAGCACCCCGAGGGCTCGGTTGCTACAGAGGTATTGAACCTCACCCAGAGGTGTGATATCTCACTCTCAGGTAAGGAGGGAGCGTGGATCAGGACCCTGACACCTGCATGAATTACACCACATTGCCATGGGGCAGGGCGACCAATATGCCCCTGAGATGGGCACGACAGACCCTGTCCCTGGCTGGAGTGGGGGGAGGGAACACCGAGGAAGGGGAACCCTGTAGTGCAGGAGCAGGGAGGAAGCAGTTCCTGGGTGCATTGAGAAGGGAGTATAAAAGGTGGGCACCATCTTAGTTCAGTGCAGAGAAGTCTGAGCAGAAGTGACAGGGAGCAGGGGCTCTGCATGAGCTCTGCTCCGGAGGCCCAGGCCTGGAAGAGGGAGAAGGAAGGAAGAGGAGCGGAGAAGGCTCCAGGAACGAGGAATGAAGGGATGCCAGGTGTGCTGACGGGCGAGTCGCCACCGCACGCCCGAATCCACCTGCGTGGAGGGGTCAGGCCAAAGGGGGAGACCGGTCCCCGAAACTAGTGGAGGCGGGAAACGACCCTCAGCTATAAACCGGAGGCTGTGACATTTTATGTGACGCAGCCCCTCGCTACACCCGCTAGGAAGGCACCACATAGGGTCAGGGAAACTGGCGCCAAGTTTACCAAGAGGAGGCCCGAGGCAGCTGGACAGAAGCGTTGGTAAGAAAGGCCAGACAAAGGACACACAAAGGGGGTCCTGTGAAGCGCTCCAAAGCTATCTGGGAGTTGTCTGAGCCCCTCACCTGGTGAGCACAGTACGACGTGGGCAGCCTTTACCTGCAGAAGTGGTCTGGATAATAAGAACTGTGAGTAAAGGCCCTGGACTGCATCACTGACTCCATGTCGTTAATGCTGCTGCCCTGCACCATCACCCCCATCCTCCGCATACACTGCCCTGAGGCTATACTCCTCCCGTGGGGAGTTATACTATGCTCTGCTGCACCCACAACACCAGCCTCAGCGGTCTGCCCTGCAGTGGCGGTTCACTGTGACCGCAATCCACGGGTGGCGTAGTCGGACATTTAAACATCAAAACCACATAAATAGTTCCGCCACTGGTTTGACCGCCCTGAGCCACGAAACCGGGTCGCCGCCAAGGAGACTACAACCACCAGCATCCACCAAAAAGGGTCCGGCTCCGGGTGTCCCAAGGCCCAGGGGGCGCGTCAGAACATTTTCATCACCAATGAGACAAGGCAGGGATGTCCTTTGTCCCCTCTCTTATACATCCTAGTGACGGAGCACCTGCTCTCATCAATTCGCCATAACCCCAATATTAGGTGGATTGAGGTGGGAGGCATCGAGTACAAGTGCTCTGCATTTGCTGATGATGTCCTAGTATAGTTACATAGTTACATAGTTTATAAGGCCGAAAAAAGACAATCGTCCATCCAGTTCAGCCTATTTCTTGTGCACTGCAGCTATTCCGCAGCGTTGATCCAGGGGAAGGCAAAAAAAAAAACATGCGGTATAGGCCAATTTACATCATTGAGGAAATATTCACTTCCCGACACCAATCTGGCAGACAGATTAAATCCCAGGATTAATTAACTAAGCATAAGATGTAATTTTATTGTTCTCAAGAAAGGCGTCCAGGCCTCTCTTGAACTCATTAAGTGAGTCGGACATCACCACTTCCTCTCCCAGAGAGTTCCAGAGTCTCACGGCTCTGACCGTAAAGAATCCCCTTCTATGCTGGTGCAGGAACCTCCTTTCCTTCCAGACACATAGTGTGCCTCCTCGTCTTTGTCACCATCCTTGGTATAAGCAGGTCATGGGAGAGATCTCTGTACTGCCCCCTGATGTATTTATACATGTTTATGAGGTCTCCCCTAAGCCTTCTCTTTTCCAACGTAAATAGGCCTAATTTTGACAACCTCTCTGGGTATTTTAGTCCCTCCATTCCCTTTATTACCTTAGTCGCCCTCCTTTGTACCCTCTCTAGCTCCAATATGTCTTTCCTGAGCACCGGAGCCCCGAACTGTGCACAATATTCTAAGTGCGGCCTTACCAACGCTTTATACAGAGGAAGAACAATGTTCTTATCATATGCCCCTATTTCTCTTCTGATGCATGCCATGACTCTATTTGCCTTCGCAGCTGCTGCCTGACACTGGGCACTCCAATTTAATTTGCTATTAACCAAGACGCCCAGGTCCTTCTCCATGTCAGATTTCCCCAACGGTTTCCCATTTAATATGTATGTGTGACTGCTGTTTTTCTTTCCCATGTGCATGACCTTACATTTATCGGCATTGAACCCCATTTGCCATTTTTTGGCCCAACTCCCCAATTTATCTAAATCCTCCTGTAGCTGTGCCCTATCCTCATCTGTATTAACTACTTTACAAAGTTTAGTGTCATCTGCAAATATTGCTATTTTACTATGCAACCCTTCCACTAGATCATTAATAAATATATTAAATAATATAGGGCCCAAGACAGACCCTTGAGGCACCCCGCTAGTAACCCTGACACACCCTGAGCTTACTCCATTGATAACCACCCTCTGCTTTCTATCACTCAGCCAGCTATTTACCCATTTGCACACATTATCCCCCAGACCAAGCATTCTCATTTTATATACCAACCTTTTGTGTGGCACGGTATCAAACGCTTTGGAGAAGTCAAGGTATACAACATCCACTGACTCTCCCTGGTCCAGCTGTGAGCTCACCTCCTCGTAGAAAGCGATCAGGTTTGTTTGGCAGGAGCGATCCCTCATGAATCCATGTTGATATGGAGTTAGACAGTTATTATCATTAAGATATTCTACAATAGCATCTCTAAGAAATCCTTCAAACAATTTACCCACAACAGACGTTAAGCTGACTGGTCTATAGTCCCAGGGTCACTTTTAGACCTCTTTTTGAATATTGGTAGCACATTTGCTTGGCGCCAGTCTAGTGGGACAGTCCCTGTCCATAAAGAGTGCTTGACTATAAGATACAGCGGTCTGTCTATCACATTACTTAATTCTTTTAGTACCCGGGGGTGTATGCCATCTGGGCCTGGTGACTTGTCTATTTTGATATTATTTAGGCATTTCTGAACTTCCTCCTGGGTTAGGTGAGTGATATTTAGCGGAGGGTTTACTTTATCACTCTGCATTTCCTCCGATAAATTGTTTTCTTTTGTGAAAACAGTGGAGAAGAAGCTATTGAGTAGGTTTGCTTTACACTCATCGCCCTCTATGATTTTACCCAGGTTATTTTTCAATGGGCCAACTCCATCAGTTTTAATTCTTTTACTGTTTATATAGTTAAAGAACAGTTTGGGATTCGTTTTACTTTCCTTGGCAATTAGTCTCTCTGTGTCCTCTCTTGCTATTCTTATTTGTTTCTTACAGATTTTGTTTTTTTCCCTATAAGATATTAGCGCTTCCTCGCTGCCTTCTTGTTTAAGTTTACCGAAAGCCCTTTTTTTGTTTTTCATTGCCCTCTTGACTTCCTTATTTAGCCACATTGGCTTCGTCCTATTCCTAGCCCTTTTATTCCCATAAGGTATGTACCTTCTACAGTGACTATGTAGGACTGTTTTGAAAATTTCCCATTTTCTATCCGTGCTCCTATTACTGAAGATACTATCCCAGTCTATAAGGTGAAGGGCATCTCTTAGCTGATCAAAATTTGCCCTCCTAAAGTTCAGTGTTTTTGTGACTCCCTTGCTGGGCACCCTACTGAAGCACATGTGGAATTGTATAATGTTGTGGTCACTATTTCCCAGGTGCCCCCCGACCTGCACCTCAGTTATTCTGTCTGGCCTGTTAGTTAATATTAAGTCTAAAAGGGCCGTCCCCCTAGTTGGTTCCTGCACAAGTTGTGACAAATAATTGTCTTTGATAATTGACAGAAACCTGTTTCCTTTCTGAGATCTACAGCTTTCGGTTTCCCAGTCTATATCGGGGTAGTTGAAGTCCCCCATAATAATCACCTCGTTTTATTTTGCTACTTCGTTTATTTGTCTCATTAATAGACTTTCCGTGGCTTCTGCTATATTTGTTGGTTTATAACAGACTCCTATGATAATTTTATTATTGTTTTTTGCCCCATGTATCTCCACCCATAAGGACTCTACCTCCTCATTTCCCTCCCATACATCCTCCCGTATTGTAGGCTTTAGACACGTCTTTACATATAGACAGACTCCACCCCCTTTCCGACTTATTCGATCCCTTCTAAACAGACTGTAACCCTGTAAGTTAACTGCCCAGTCATAGCTTTCATCTAACCATGTCTCGGTTATTCCCACTATGTCATAGTTACCTGTAGATATTTCTGCTTCCAGTTCATCCATCTTGTTTGTCAGGCTCCTGGCATTTGCTAACATGCAGTTTACACGATTTTGTTTTGTTCCAATCTTCTCCCTGTGGATTGTATTAGAAATTTTCTTACCTCCTTTCCAAGTATCTTGTCTTGGAACTTCTTTGTCGCACTTCATATCTTTCATTAGTATGTTCTCTGGCTGCATGTTCGTGTCTGGCGTTTTTCTTCCCACCCCCTCTTCTTCTAGTTTAACGCCCTCCTGATGAGTGTTGCGAGTCTCCTGGCGAATGTGTGTTTCCCGGGTTTGTTGAGGTGTAGTCCGTCTCTGGCAAGGAGTCTGTCATAGAGGTAATTCACACCGTGGTCCAGGAATCCAAATCCTTGTTGTCTGCTCCATCGTCCTGTTCCATCTCCTGACGCCATGCCCGTCTACTGGAAGGATAGAAGAAAAAACTACCTGCACATCCAGTTCTTTTACTTTCTTCCCCAATGCTTCAAAGTCCTTGCAGATTGTCGGTAGGTCCTTCTTTGCCGTGTCATTGGTGCCAACATGTATCAGAAGAAATGGGTGGACATCCTTGGAACTGATGAGCTTCGGTATCCTATCGGTAACATCCTTGATCTTAGCCCCTGGGAGGCAGCATACTTCTCTTGCGGTTATGTCCGGTCTGCAGATAGCTGCTTCTGTTCCTCTCAGTAGTGAGTCTCCCACCACCACCACTCTTCTTCACTTCTTGGCTGCCTTTTTCTTGTCGCTTCTGGGTGTTTCTGGGTGCTCTTTTCTTTTTTGCTTGCTGGTAGATCCTCATCCTTAGGTGTGCCATCTTCATCCTCCACAAGTCCTTGGAATCTGTTTCTCAGTTGTGTGGTTGGTGGTGTCTCCATGGTCTTCTTGCTTCTTTTGGTCACTTGCCTCCACTTGTCTACCTCTGGAGGTTCTCTGACGCTTCCTTCACTTTCCGTGACCAGTAGTGACGCTTCTGTTCTGTCCAGGAAGTCTTCATTTTCCTTGATGAGTTTTAATGTCGCAATTCTTTCTTCCAGCCCCCGCACCTTTTCTTCTAAAAGAGCCAGTAATCTACACTTCTGGCAGGTGAAGTTGGTTTCAGCTTCTGGTCGATCTGTGAACATGTAGCACATGTTGCAGCTCACCATGTAGGTTGTCACATCTGCCATGCTGCTCCTTGTCCCTGCTGACTTGATGTCTGTCTTCTTTCTTGTGATACCCTAGGATAAACAAATGAAACAAACAGCGCGCGGTTTGGCGATGCTTTCCAAGCAGCTGGTCCCGGCTGTACCCGACGATCTTCTAGCTGAAGGAGACTCTTCGCTTTTCCCAGAAAGCACCTGGAATATGCAAATTGTCCTCCTCAAGCTTCAATCCCTGGTTTGGCGATGCTTTCCAAGCAGCTGGTCCCGGCTGTACCCAACGATCTTCTAGCTGAACGAGACTCTTCGCTTTTCCCAGAAGGCACCTGGAATATGCAAATTGTCCTCTTCAAGCTTAAATCCCTGGTTTGGCGATGTTTTCCAAGCAGCTGGTCCCGGCTGTACCCAACGATCCTCTAGCTGAAGGAGACTCTTCGCTTTTCCCAGAAGACACCTGGAATATGCAAATTATCCTCTTCAAGCTTCAATCCCTGGTTTGGCCATGCTTTCCAAGCAGCTGGTCCCGGCTGTACCCAACGATCTTCTAGCTGAAGGAGACTCTTCGCTTTTCCCAGAAGGCACCTGGAATATGCAAATTGTCCTCTTCAAGCTTCAATCCCTGGTTTGGCCATGCTTTCCAAGCAGCTGGTCCCGACTGTACCCAACGATCTTCTAGCAGAAGGAGACTCTTCGCTTTTCGCAGAAGGCACCTGGAATATGCAAATTGTCCTCTTCAAGCTTCAATCCCTGGTTTGGCAATGCTTTCCAAGCAGCTGGTCCCGGCTGTACCCAACGATCTTCTAG
This sequence comes from Phyllobates terribilis, assembly GCF_046119375.1. Classification (NCBI taxonomy): domain Eukaryota; kingdom Metazoa; phylum Chordata; class Amphibia; order Anura; family Dendrobatidae; genus Phyllobates; species Phyllobates terribilis. Next base: position 364,712,290 of record NW_027362762.1, on the reverse strand, counting down.
CTGAAGGAGACTCTTCGCTTTTCCCAGAAGGCACCTGGAATATGCAAATTGTCCTCTTCAAGCTTCAATCCCTGGTTTGGCCATGCTTTCCAAGCAGCTGGTCCCGGCTGTACCCAACGATCTTCTAGCTGAAGGAGACTCTTCGCTTTTCTCAGAAGGCACTTGGAATATGCAAATTGTCCTCTTCAAGCTTCAATCCCTGGTTTGGCCATGCTTTCCAAGCAGCTGGTCCCGGCTGTACCCAACGATCTTCTAGCTGAAGGAGACTCTTCGCTTTTCCCAGAAGGCACTTGGAATATGCAAATTGTCCTCTTCAAGCTTCAATCGCTGGTTTGGCCATGCTTTCCAAGCAGCTGGTCCCGGCTGTACCCAACGATCTTCTAGCTGAAGGAGACTCTTCGCTTTTCCCAGAAGGCACCTGGAATATGCAAATTGTCCTCTTCAAGCTTCAATCCCTGGTTTGGCAATGCTTTCCAAGCAGCTGGTCCCGGCTGTACCCAACGATCTTCTAGCTGAAGGAGACTTCGCTTTTCCCAGAAGGCACCTGGAATATGCAAATTGTCCTCTTCAAGCTTCAATCCCTGGTTTGGCGATGCTTTCCAAGCAGCTGGTCCCGGCTGTACCCAACGATCTTCTAGCTGAAGGAGACTCTTCGCTTTTCCCAGAAGGCACCTGGAATATGCAAATTGTCCACTTCAAGCTTCAATCCCTGGTTCGCTCAATATCACTCAATCACATATATCCATCCCTGCTGTTATGGCTGAAATAGATCACTTTGTTACATGGTCAAATTTTAAAATCAATGCAGCGAAGTTTGAGGCCCTCGATGTCTCCCTCCCCAAATCCATACAGGATTCCATCCAGTCCAACTTTCCCTTTGCCTGGCCCTCACAAGGTATCAAATACTTAGGAATTCCTATTCATAGAGACCTCTCCCGTCTATGTTATCTTAATTTTGGGCCCTTTATTGAACAACTCCATACAGACCACGGTTGGCAAGTAAGAACTGTAAGATTCATTACTTGAACCACTGGTGTTTTGTGGAAAAGCATATGTACACTGTGTTCCAAATTATTATGCAAAAAGTGTTTAGGAGTAGTGTTGAGCATTCCGATACTGAAATATCGGGTATCGACCGATATTCGCTGTATCGGAGTTCCGATACTGAGTTCCGATACTTTTACAATATCGAATACCGGAATCGGAAGTTCCCATAATGCCTGCGCTCTGCAGTGTCTCTGAAGGATAACAAGCTGGATGGCAGCGCTCAGCTGCGATCCAGCCTGTCATCAGAATGCCATCCCAGCGTGAGAGAATTCTCCTGCTCAAGCGCTGACATTACATTATCTCCCTTACATTACAATTAAATGGAATAGCAGGAATTAATATTTTTTTAAGACGTTAATGCCACAGCCATGGTGGTTGTGGCATTACAGTGGTTGCTCAAATCGATGGGAACAGTGCTCACAGTGAAACATGAAAAGCAGGCAATTCATCAGTGGCATATACCGGTACCCGACAATTTAGAACAGAAAGAATAGAGCTTCACACATAGATTAGAAAGATAGAAACATGTCAGTCACATATATAAGAAGTACAGTGACAGTGTTGCTTACTGTACTTGTCATTTAGTGTAAAGGATTTATATAAAAAAAATAATAGTGTTTTCATGCACCATCTCTTTAAAAAAGCCGGCCGGCAATTCAGCATCGCTACCCAACAATTTAGAATAGAAAGAATAGAGCATCACACATAGATTAGATAGATAGAAACATGTCAGTCACATATATAACAAGTACAGTGATAGTGTTGGTTACTGTACTTGTCATTCAGTGTTATAATAAAGGATTTATTAAAAAAAAAATTGGCGTGAGGTTCCCCTCTAGCGGAGGTTAAGCAGACGGCTGGGGCAGATGTTTGAAGCCTGGGAAGGGGGTAATACCCACGGAGCTTCCCAGGCTACTAATATCAACCCCCAGCTGAATACCTAGCCTTTACTAGCTATTAAAATGGGGGACCCCCCAAAAAAATGACGTGGAGTCCCCCCTATTTTAAAAGCTAGCAAAGGCTAGGCAGACAGCTGGGGGCTGATATTAATAGCCCAGGAAGGGTGCCATGAATATTGGTCCCCTCCGAGGCTAGAAACACCAGCCGTCAGCCGCCCCAGAAATGGCGCATCCATAGGATGCGCCAATTCTGGCACTTAGCCTCGCTCTTCCCACTGCCCTGTAGCGGTGGCAGTGGGGTAATAGGGTTGGGGTTGATGTCAGCTTATAATGCCAGTTGACATCAAGCCCAGGTTAGTAATGGAGAGGCGTCTATAAGACACCCCCATTACTAACCCCATAGTCAAAGTTACAAAAAAACACAAACACCCAGAATAAATAAATAAATAAATTTTAAATAAATCCTTTACACTAAATGACAAGTACAGTAAGCAACACTGTCACTGTACTTCTTATATATGTGACTGACATGTTTCTATCTATCTAATCTATGTGTGAAGCTCTTTTCTTTCTGTTCTAAATTGTCGGGTACCGGTATGTGCCGCTGATGAATTGCCGGCTTTTCATGTTTCACTGTGAGCACTGTTCCCATCGATTTGGGCAGCCACCTCCCCCAATACATTCTACATTATTGTTAGACGTTTTCCTTCATGTAGAAATAACCTACAAGGAAAGAAAGGGTTTATTTTCATTCCGATATTTGTGTCCCATTGACTTGCATTGGCTTCCGGTATCGAAATCGGCGATATCCGATAGTTTTTGAGTATTGGCCCGATCCAATCCGATCCGATATTTCCTGATATCGGAAGGTATCGCTCAACACTATTTAGGAGTGATAAGGGAAGAATTTGTTTGTTTGTTAGTTAAACTCATTGATGGTGATGTGTGTCAGGGCTCTTTATATCACTGTAAGCAATTGCAGACACCTGTGCTAATTAGTTTGGCAGGTGTGTCCAATGAAAGGCAAGACTACTTAGGAAGGCTGTCCCACATTATTAAGCAGCCTACATTTTCTGCCAAAATGGGAAAGAAAAAGGATGTGTCGGCTGCTGAGAAGCAACAAATTGTGGAGTGTTTAGGTCAAGGCATGACTACAATCAATATTGCCAAGAAACTTCAGCCTGATCATTGCACAATCAAGAACTATGTATCTGATTCACAGTACACACGTGTGCATGCTGATAAGGTAAAATTGAGGACTCTTTCCTACAAAGCAATTACGTCAGGTTAAAAGAGCAGCGGCAAAAAATCTTTGTCATAGCAGCAGACAAGTTTTTGAAGCTGCTGGTGCCTTCAACGTCCCCCGAACAACAAGATGCAGAGTCCTTCAGAGGTTTGCAGCTGTACGTAAGCCATCCTGTCGACCTCCTCTATCCACTGCACACAAGCAGAAACGGCTCCAGTGGGCCAAACAATACATGAAGACTGACTTGAAAACTGTTTTGTTCACCGATGAGTGCCGTGCAACGCTCAATGGTCCAGATGGATGGAGTGGAGGATGGCTGGTTGATGGACACCCCACGCAAACATGGCTACAGCGCTAACAAGGAGGAGGTGGAGTAATGTTTTGGGCTAGAATCATGGGGAGAGAGATTGTTGGCCCCTTTAGGATCCCTGAAGAGGTAAAGATGAACTCCATAATGTATGTGGAGTTTCTCAAACAGCACATCCTGCCATGGTTCAAGAAGAAGAACTGTGTATTCCGCAGCAAGATCATTTTCATGCATGATAATGCACCGTCTCATGCTGCACATAACACATCTGCATCTCTGGCTGATATGGGCATAAAAGGGGACAAACTTATGGTGTGACCCCCATGCTCCCCTGACCTCAACCCCATTCAGAACCTCTGGAGCATTATCAAAAGGAGTGTCTATGATGGCGGGAGACAGTTCACATCTAAGCAACAGCTCTAGGAGGGTATTCTGTCCTCATGCAAAACAATTGAAGCAGAAACCATCCAAAACCTGACAAATTCAATGGACAAGAGAATTCAGAAGCTCCTTTCGAACAAGGGGTCCTATGTGCAAATGTAACATCACCTAGAATAAAGTTTTGAGTTGAAAACTGTTTGATTTCAGTTTCTAATAACCTGCTAATGCTTATAATTTCAAAAATGACCATTTATTTGTTCTTTATTAAAATTAAAAGGTTGATCGAAGAGTGTGGGGGATCTAAGAGTGTGGCAACCCAGTAGTCAGGATTACTTCGAATTCTGACAATCTGAGGGTCATGTTGCAGGTAGTGCAGCAAGAAGGCACTCATGTGTCTTGCGCATCTAGGAGTCCCAAAATTATTTTCCGTGCCAGATGCAGCTAAAAATTATTATTAATTTGAAAGCTGGTGTAGCTTAGTATAGATGGCCTAATAGAATCAGTACTGCATATTGCTACAAAGCCCAAATTATTTTCCAGCCAAGATACAGATAAACATGATTAGTAATTTTAAATCTGGTGGAGCTTAGTATAAATGGCCTAATAGAATCAGTACTGCACACTGCTACAAAGCCCAAATTATTTTCCAGCCAAGATACAGATAAACATGATTAGTAATTTTAAAGCTTAAAACGGTTGGTGTGGTGATTTTAACAAATCATCAAGCTTTTACTCTCCCCAGGATGACACAGGGGTAGGAAAGTCATTTTGGATCCATGATTTGTTCATCTTTATGAACGTGAGTCTGTCTACATTATCAGTGGAGAGCCGCGTGCGCTTATCTGTCAGCACACCACCAGCAGCGCTGAACACACGTTGGCTGCGGGGCATGACAAGATCTCCAAGGCGTAAGTGGTGAGCTCCGGCCATTTATCCAGATTGAAAGCCCAAAAAGAGCGAAGGTCTAGTGACACAGTCATGGCTTCAATGTTTACTTGGAGATACTCCTGTACCATCGTCTCTAGGCGTTGACTATGTGTCAGACTTCTTGTCTCCTGTGGCCTTGCAAAGGATGGGCTAAAAAAGTGGTGAAATGATTCGGCAAAATTGATGTTACCAGCAGATACTGTGTTTCTGTTACGGTTTGAGTGCTGAACACTCGACGGTCCCACGGTTGGCAAGTTGGAACTGTGAGATTCACTATGTGCACCACTGGTGTTTTGTGGAAAAGCACATGTAAGAATCTGCAACAGTCTCTGCTGATACTCCTGCATGCATGCATCCCTTTCTATGGCAGGAATAATTTCTGCAAATTTACTTTTGTACCGGGGATCTAACAGTGTGGCAACCCAGTAGTCAGGATTATTTCTAATTCTCACAATTCGAGGGTCATGTTGCAGGTAGTGCAGCAAGAAGGCACTCATGTGTCTTGTGCATCCAGGAGCACCAAGTCCCTGTTGTGTTGGTGGCGAGGTAACAATCATGATTCCTTCCTCTGTCCTCTCCCCCCAACCTCGCACAACAGAAATGTGATCAAGGTCTCCCTCATCTGATGAGTCTTCCATCAGTTCGTCCTCCACTTCTTCATGGGCTCCTGCACCTTCCTCACTAGTTTGGCTGCTACCATGCGCCCTGGTAAAACCATCTCCCCCACCCTCACATGCCTGCCGCCTTGGTGCTGCCGACCGTCTGGACCTTGCAGATGTTAGCCCTTAGGCATACAACTCCTCCTCTTCTACTTCCTCCACCTCCTCTTGTGCCACCACCTGACTCCAAATTCTGTTTAACATGTGCTCCAGCATGTAAATCACCGGAATAGTCATGCTGATAATGGCATCGTCAGCACTAAACATCTTCGTCGCAATTTCAAAACTGTGCAGAAGGGTGCATAGGTCCCTGATTTGAGATCACTCCTCCTGCGTGATTTGCCCCACCTCTGGATCTCGTTGGCCCAGGCTATACGTCAGAACGTATTGCACTCGGTCTTGTCGGTGCTGCCACAGTCGCTGCAACATGTGCAGAGTTGAATTCCACCGGGTAGGCACATCGCATTTTAGCCGTTGAAGTGGCAGGCCCAACTACTTCTGTAGAGATGTAAGTCGCTGAGCAGTGGGATGCGAATGGCGGAAGTGAGCACAGCGACCATGCCCTCTGCAGAAGGCCATCTAGTCCGGGATAGTGGGCTAAAAATTGCTGGACAACCAGGTTCAACACGTGAGCCATACAAGGCACGTGTGTGACATTGCCCCGGCGAAGGGCCACACCCAGGTTTGCAGCATTGTCGCACACGGCCTTCCCTGGTTTCAGGTCCAGTGGAGACATCCATTCATGAAACTGGTTCTCCAGAGCTGACCACAACTCCTCAGCTGTGTGACTCACATTTCCCAGACATTTCAAAGTAAAAACCACCTGATGCCAGCATAGTAAGGAGGCAGTTAGAAAGCTTGTGACATGACCAGACAGGCTTTGGGTGCAGGTGGAGGACCGAGAGGAGGTTGAGGAGGCAGAAGCAGTGGAGGAACTTTGAGATAAAGAGGATTGACGAACAACTCATGGGGACGGCAAGACTTGGACAGCAGCCCCTTGTCCTGCTGTCACCATAGTTACCCAGTGCCCAGTCAGCGACATGTAATGCCCCTGTCCATGCCTACTCGTCCAAGGGTCTGTGGTGAAATGCACCCTGTCACACACAGAGTTTCTCAAAGAAGCGGTGATGTTGTGTGCGACATGCTGGTGGAGCGCAGGCACACCTTTCTTTGAGAAGTAGTGCCGACTGGGCATCTGGTACTGGGGAACTGCGATGAACATAAGGTCTAGAAAATCCTCTGTGTCCACCAGGTGGAAAGGCAGCATTTCTGTAGCCAAGAGCTTGCAGATGGTGAAATACAACCTCTTAGCTTTCTCATGGCTAGGAGGAAATGGTCTTTTACTTGTCCACATCTGAGGGACTGAGGGCTGGCTGTTGTGCTTAGATGGGGTTGAGAAGGGTGTCCCCGGCAAACTGCCGGTCTGTGAGGAAGATGCAGGCGGACATGTTAGGTTGCCTTGATCCAAAGATGGTGCTATCGATGTCAGACAGCGCTCAACACCAGCTGGTGTTACAACCTCCAAAGAAAATGATGACCTGCCAATCACGCTGGCTGTTGCGGGTAAAGAGGTGGCAGGTCTGCGTCCCAAAACAGGTGTGACTGCTGTCCCCCCAGTCACAGAGGATGAAGAGGCCACGGATGCACAAGATGTGGCAGACGGTGGGTGGCCCGGCCGGCTAGGCCGCATTGTAGCACAGTGAGCTTCCCACTGCAACTTATGCTTCATGTTCATGTGCCGGTTCATGCATGAAGTACTCAAACTACATATTTTTTGGCCTCTACTTAGCTTTAGCTGACAAATGTTACAGATAACACGAGTTCGGTCGTATTTATCAATCTGAAAAAATGCCCAGGCTATGCAAGGCTTAGCACCCATGCGACCTGAAGAGCCACAACGACTTGTGGTCAGAGGCAGAGTTGTGTTTGAGGATGCAGTTGTTGACATGCTTCCAGTACTACGTCTCTGTCCAGGAAGGCTCAACCTGACCTAGTTGTAACTAGCATCCTCCTCCACCTCCTCTGCTGACCTCATCTCTTGGCTGACTGTGGGTTGACACTAAGTGGGATCTCCAACTTCATCATCATCACCCTGTGTGTTATCACACCCGTCGTCCTCAGAGCCAAACTGTTCCTGCCCTGACAAAAAACTAAAGTTGTCGCTCCAATCATGTATTTGAGTCTCATCATCGTCTTCCTCATTGTCTCCACCAACAGGAGTTACAGTTTGGGAACGAGGGTCTACATTATGGTCAGAACCTTCTGCGTCTGGTCCTGGCTCCGACTCATAAAGATTCTGGGCATCAGTGCAGATAATTTCCTCGTCTGGATTCACAGAAGCGCTGGATCCGACCTCTGATTCCCAGGCTATAGTATGAGTAAACATCTCTGCAGAGTCAACCATATGTTCTACCCCATACTCAGACGGGCAGCTGGAGACTTGGGAGCTGTGAGGAAGCAAGTGCGATTGGGGTGACACTTCTGAGGACTGGAGTATTTGTGATGTTGAAGTTGAGGTGGAGGAGAGCCCACTTAAAGGAGCACTTGATATCCGTTGAAGCTCCTGCTATTTTTGTGCCTCATCTGGAATTTGTAGCGATTGGCGTGGCCATAAGAAAGGGATCTTATCACATTGTCCGCTAAAAGAAGTAGACATTTTAGTTTGGCTGGAAGATGGTCTTTCTTCTGCAGTTGTTACTGTTGCTTTAACACCTATCCCACGGACACAACCTTTTATCCCCTTCCCAACACGCCTATTCCCCTTTCCACCAGCAGCAGGCCTTTGTCCACTCATTTTGGTGGTTAACTAATTCACAACTCTGGAGTTGTTTGCACAAAAAACAATGGATGGGAACCGAGCAGAGCTGAGTGGCCAAACTGTGGTATTAGGCCAAAAGTATTGGCTGGATTAAATGCAGATAAAAATTATATAGAATTTGCAACCTGATGGAGGTCAGTATAGATGGACTAATAGAACAAGTCCCACACACTGCTAGAAGCCTAAATATTTTTTCAGAGCTTGATGCAGATAAAAATTATTTTTAATTTGCAACCTGGCGGAGGTTAGTATAGATGGACTAATAGACAAATTCCCACACACTGCTAGAAGCCTAAATATTTTTTCAGAGCTAGATGCATAAAAAAATTATATTGAATTTGCAACCTGATGGAGATCAGTATAGATGGACTAATAGAACAAGTCCCACACATTGCTAGAAGCCTAAATATTTTTTCAGAGCTAGATGCAGATAAAAATTATTTTTAATTTGCAACCTGATGGAGGTCAGTATAGATGGACTAATAGAGCAAGTCCCACACACTGCTAGAAGCCGAAATATTTTTTCACAGCTAGATGCAGGTAAAAATTATTTTTAATTTGCAACCTAGTGGAGGTTAGTATAGATGGACTAGTACCAAGTCGCACACACTGCTAGAAGCCTAAATATTTTTTCAGAGCTAGATGCAGAAAACAATTATATTGAATTTGCAACCTGATGGAGGTCAGTATAGATGGACTAATAGAACAAGTCCCACACACTGCTAGAAGCCTAAATATTTTTTCAGAGCTAGATGCAGAAAAAAATTATATTGAATTTGCAATCTGATGGAGGTCAGTATAGATGGACTAATAGAACAAGTCCCACACACTGCTACAAGCTGAAATACTTTTTCAGAGCTAGATGCAGAAATTTTTTTTATTGAATTTGCAACCGGATGGAGGTTAGTATGGATGGACTAATAGACCAAGTCCCACACACTGCTAGAAGCCTAAATATTTTTTCAGAGCTAGATGCAGAAAAAAATTATATTGAATTTTCAACCTGATGGAGGTCAGTATAGATGTACTAATAGAACAAGTCCCACACTCTGCTAGAAGCCTAAATATTTTTTCAGAGCTAGATGCAGATCAAAATTATTTTTAATTTGCAACCTGGCGGAGGTTAGTATAGATGAACTAATAGACCAAGTCCCACACACTGCTAGAAGCCAAAATATTTTTTCAGAGCTAGATGCAGAAAAAAATTATATTGAATTTGCAACCTGATGGAGGTCAGTATAGATGGACTAATAGAACAAGTCCCACACACTGCTAGAAGCCTAAATAATTTTTCAGAGCTAGATGCAGATAAAAATTATTTTTAATTTGCAACCTGGTGGAGGTTAGTATAGATGGACTAATAGACCAAGTCCCACACACTGCTAGAAGCCTAAATATTTTTTCAGAGCTAGATGCAGAAAACAATTATATTGAATTTGCAACCTGATGGAGGTCAGTATAGATGGACTAATAGAACAAGTCCCACACACTGCTAGAAGCCTAAATATTTTTTCAGAGCTAGATGCAGAAAAAAATTATATTGAATTTGCAACCTGATGGAGGTCAGTATAGATGGACTAATAGAACAAGTCCCACACACTGCTACAAGCTGAAAAATTTTTTCAGAGCTAGATACAGAAAAAAATTAGAATGAATTTGCAACCTGATGGAGGTTAATATAGATGGACTAATAGAACAAGTCCCACACACTGCTAGAAGCCTAAATATTTTTCAGAGCTAGATGCAGAAAAAAATTATTTTGAATTTGCAATCTGATGGAGGTCAGCATAGATGGACTAATAGATCAAGTCCCACACACTGCTAGAAGCCTAAATATTTTTTCAGAGCTAGATGCAGAAAAAATTTTTATTGAATTTGCGACCTGATGGAGGTTAGTATAGATGGACTAATAGAACAAGTCCCACACACTGCTAGAAGCCTAAATATTTTTTCAGAGCTAGATGCAGAAAACAATTATATTGAATTTGCAACCTGATGGAGGTCAGTATAGATGGACTAATAGAACAAGTCCCGCACACTGCTAGAAGCCTAAATATTTTTTCAGAGCTAGATGCAGAAAAAAATTATATTGAATTTGCAACCTGATGGAGGTCAGTATAGATGGACTAATAGAGCAAGTCCCACACACTGCTACAAGCTGAAATATTTTTTCAGAGCTAGATGCAGAAAAAAATTAGAATGAATTTGCAACCTGATGGAGGTTAGTATAGATGGACTAATAGAACAAGTCCCACACACTGCTAGAAGCCTAAATATTTTTCAGAGCTAGATGCAGAAAAAAAATATTTTGAATTTGCAATCTGATGGAGGTCAGTATAGATGGACTAATAGATCAAGTCCCACACACTGCTAGAAGCCTAAATATTTTTTCAGAGCTAGATGCAGAAAAAAATTATATTGAATTTGCGACCTGATGGAGGTTAGTATAGATGGACTAATAGAACAAGTCCCACACACTGCTAGAAGCCTTAATATTTTTTCAGAGCTCGATGCAGAAAAATATTATATTGAATTTGCAACCTGGTGGAGGTTAGTATAGATGGACTAATAGAATGATGCTATGCCCAAAAGGTTTTACTTTACTAGGTGCAGTAAAAAAAATTGTATTCTATACACAGGTGGTGTAAAATGCAACACAGATACGCTACTCCACTGACTAACACACTCTGCAATAGGCCAAAAAGGATTTGCTTTGCTAGATTTAGCCACATGCTGTGAAAAAAACTTGCACAGCACTGGCACTGACCTGCCTGGCAAAAAGTGATAGGAACTGATGTAACCTAGTCCTGAAAAGGACTGCAATTACAATTAGTCTTTACTCCCAACCTATCTATTTAAGAGCACAGACCTGCCTGATAGAAGTCGTATGAAATGATGTAACCTAGTCCTTAAAAGGACTGCAATTACAATTAGTCTTTACTCCCAACCTATCTATTTAAGAGCACAGACCTGCCTGATAAAAGTCATAGGAAATGATCTAACCTAGTCGTTAAAGGGACTGCAATCACAGCTCTTCCCTACTTCCAAGCTATCTGTAGATTTGTGCGAAAAATGGCTTGAAATTAACAAAGTATAGCGCACACAGCAACAGCGGTGCCGTCTAACACGCAGCTGCAGCAGAGAGAAAATGGTGGCGACGGGGAAAATGGCTGGGTCTTATAGGGCAAGGACATGTGACATACACTGCCAATGACACATGCCCTTGCTTGTGTGAAAAAAAGCAGTTCGCTCCGTGTGTGCGCTGCTGACAGGCTGACAGACTGCACCTCCCCACTGTAAATGCGGGAAAGAGAAAAAAAATGGAGATCTTCATTATTCCTGCAGAGATCCATCCCCTGCCCCTCCCTCCGCCCCGCTGTACACTTAAACAGCGTATTAACATTAATTTTCAGCATTACTGAAAAAAAATCCAGTTATGATTTTGGTGCACGAACAGTTATCGAACATAACCTCGAACAGTCGAATTTTTTTCAAGTCGTTCGTGTTCGCCGAACGGCTCGAACACTCCCCAAAACAGCTCGAATTTGAGATTGGCGAACAGTTCGAGTCGAACACCGCTCATCTCTAATCACAAGTTCAAACAGCTGCCAGTACTACAGGTAATGAGTGGAGGACAGAGGAGCCTCTTAAAGAAGAATTTACAGGTCTGTGAGAGCCAGAAATCTTGCTTGTTTGTAATTGACCAAATAGTTATTTTCCACCGAAAATTGAAATTTCTTTCCAAATCAGACAATGTGATTTTCAGGATTTGTTTTCTCATTTTGTCTCTCATAGTTGAGGTCTACATATGGTGTCAATTACAGGCCTCTCTCACATTTTTAAGTTGGAGAACTTTCACAATTGGTGGCTGACTAAATACTTTTTTTTGCCACTGCTTAGATCCGGCAGCAATTTTCAGGTGATAGGTGGTTGTGATGGTGTAGGATCCCTAAGCAATCTCATATTGAAGAACTATCCAGTGGATAGGTCATCAGATATTAAACTTGGAGAACCCTTTTAAATGCGTTCTCTTGTCTGCATCAATGCCATACATATTGTTCATAATATTGGTTTGGGCATGCTGCTGCGCTCAGATTGTGGATTTTACTCAATTGATTTTTTTTTTAGTTATGTTGCTTTTCCAGCGCTCTTGAACTGCTAGGGACATGGAAAACCTCTATTTTTCCACTGACAGATGAGAGGTCTGACTAGGGGCATGTCTTTTAGTAAGATTAAGATTTTATTGGTGCCGTTAGGGGGTATATTTGTTTATATATTTTTATTTATTTTACTTGCTTATATAGCGCCATTAATTACACAGCCCCTTACAGACATCAGCATCAGTATATCACAGCATCAATATATTACTTTTTTTATTTGCATTTTATTCTATTTTTTGAGAAACAGAATGAAAGAAAAAATAGCAATTAAGGAATTGTCTTTAGTTCATCATGAGGTCAAAGTAGTTAAATGACTTTATTCTTTGGGCCAGTACGATGACAACAACGCCAGGGTTATGTAGACTTTTTTTACAATTAGCTATTTTTTCCATGCTTCAAACACAGATTTACAAAAAATGTGTTTATTTATTAGTTATTTCATCACCATTATCTGAGAGCTATAACTTTTTTATTTTTCTGCTGAAAGAGCTGTGTCAGGGCTTGTTTTCTGCAGGGTGAGTTGAAGTTTTTATTTGTACCATTTTGAACTACATAACATTTTTTGATTGCTTCTTTTTTGATGTTCAGCAGGCATAGTGAACGAACCCAGCAATTCATAAATTGTTTTTATTTCCTATTTTCTTTACATTCATTATCTGGCAAAATTAATAAGAAAATGTTATTCTTTAGGTCAGTACGATCACAGGGATATCACATTTATATACGTTTTATTATCTTTTGCTTTGTTTGAAAACTAAAATCATTGTTTTTCCATCATTACATTCTGATAGCTGTAATTGTTTTATTTTTTTGCCGACAGAACTATATAAGAGCTTGTTTTTTGTGGGATTAGATGACATTTTTATTGATATTACTTTTTGATATGATTTTTTGGTCACTTCTTTGTTTTGTGTGTAAGTATGATAAAGTAGCTTTATTTTTGGCATGTTTTTATTTGTTATTTGCAGTTGTCAGGAACAGCACTCAGCTTGCCAACACTTGTCAGGGAGGTCACGAAGATATCTCACCACTGCCACCAGTTGTCAGGAACTGGCACTAACGATCCCACCACTGCTACCAATTGTCAGGACAATCACACAATTGACTGACGATCAATGAACGAGTCAGCTAATACTATTGCTACTAGGAAGGCTATAGGGTGCTTTCACAGTGAACATATGGGATATATATATATATATGTATGTACAGTACAGACCAAAAGTTTGGACACACCTTCTCATTTAAAGATTTTTCTGTATTTTCATGACTATGAAAATTGTACATTCACACTGAAGGCATTAAAACTATGAATTAAAACATGTGGAATTATATACTTAACAACAAAAAAGTGTGAAACAACTGAAAATGTCTTATATTCTAGGTTCTTCAAAGTAGCCACCTTTTGCTTTGATGACTGCTTTGCACACTTTTGGCATTCTCTTGATGAGCTTCAAAATGTAGTCACCGGAAATGGTTTTCACTTCACAGGTGTGCTCTGTCAGGTTTAATAAGTAGGATTTCTTGCCTTATAAATGGGGTTGGGACTAGTGTTGAGCCACCCCCGTAGTGTTCGAGTTCGGTTCGGTTCGTCGAACACCCGTGTGTTCGCCGAACTGTTCGTCGAACTGTTCGTCGAACACCTTCGAACACCGTTAAAACCAATGGCAGGCAAACAAAAACACATAGAAACACATAGAAAACACCTTCAAAGGTGTCCAAAAGCTGACAAACTGCTCAGAAGACAAAACTAACACATGGAAAAGTGACAAGTACATATAGTCATGCGAAAAGAAAAGAGGTGGAGGAGTAATAGGAGGGGGAGACACAGATATAGGCATGTCATGCCCTTCTAAAATCCAAAAAGTGAGAAGCCGAGACGGCCAGTCCGCTCCTGCCCGTGCCACCTCCGTGTCGCCGGGTTTGTGCCAGAGCCGCGGTGAACCCTGACGGCCAGCCCCCCTCTCCCAATACTGGTGCCTGTCCGCTGGTGGGTCGAGAGAGCCCCCCTGTGGTGGAGGCAGCTCTAAGCTTTTTAATTTAAATTGTCCCTCTAATTTGAATGAATACACTTTAAATCCATTTACAAGGATCTATTGGAGGGCAAGTCTCATGCCAGCAGCCGCGTAATTCCAGCTCCAGTAGCGTCCACTAAAGCTGCTGCAGTTAAAAAGCTTTTATAAGGATCGAGCTCGGCTGTCCACCGCAAGGCATCCTAGTGCCAGTCCCAGCCCCTATGCCTTGGGGTGCCTCCTGATGCTCTTCACTGAGTATCCCGTGGTCCCGAAGCATTTCCTTTGAAAAAATTAAGTGTCCAAACTACAGGTGGTGTAGCTTGCTTAACAGCCAGGATAATCCACTGACTAGCAGACACTGCTACTAGGCACAAAGTATTTCCTGGGCTAGATGCAGTTAAAAATTTGTAAGTAGATACTCTCGTTGGATGCTGAGAAAGCATTCCATAGAGTCTCCTGGCACGCCATATATGATTCTCTTAAAAAGCTTGGGGTAGGGGTCTAGGGGACCCTTTTATAGCCAAAATCACGGCCCTGTATCACAATACGTCACCTAGGCTGAAGATAAATGGAACTGTAGCACCGAGGGCTCGGTTGCTACAGACGTATTGCACCTCACCCAGAGGTGTGATATCTCACTCTCAGATAAGGATGGAGTGTGGATCAGGACCCGACACCTGCATGCATTACACCACATTGCCGTGGGGCAGGGCGACCAATATGCCCCTGAGATGGGCACGACAGTCCCTGTCCCTGGCTGGAGTGGGGGGAGGGAACACTGAGGAAGGGGAACCCTGCAGTGCAGGAGCAGGGAGGAAGCAGTTCCTGGGTGCATTGAGAAGGGAGTATAAAAGGTGGGCACCATCTTAGTTCAGTGCAGAGAAGTCTGAGCAGAAGTGGCAGGGAGCAGGGGCTCTGCATGAGCTCTGCTCCGGAGGCGGGCCTAGTAACAGAGGCCCAGGCCTGCAAGAAGGAGAAGGAAGGAAGAGGAGCGGAGAAGGCTCCAGGAACGAGGAATGAAGGGATCCCAGGGGTGCGGACGGGCGAGTCGCCACCGCACGCCCGAATCCACCTGCGTGGAGGGGTCAGGCCAAAGGGGGAGACCGGTCCCCGAACTAGTGGAGGCAGGAAACGACCCTCAGCTAGAAACCGGAGGCTCTGACATTTTATGTGGCGCAGCCCCTTGCTCCACCCGCTAGGAAGGCACCACATAGGGTCAGGGAAACTGGCGCCAAGTTTACCAAGAGGAGGCCCGAGGCAGCCGGACAGAAGTGTTGGTAAGAAAGGCCAGACAAAGGACACACAAAGGGGGTCCTGTGAAGCGCTCCAAAGTTATCTGGGAGTTGTCTGAGCCCCTCACCTGGTGAGCACAGTACGACGTGGGCAGCCGTTACCTGCAGACGTGGTCTGGATAATAAGAACTGTGAGTAAAGGCCCTGAACTGCATCACTGACTCCGTGTCGTTACTGCTGCTGCCCTGCACCATCACCCCCATCCTCCGCATACACTGCCCTGAGGCTATACTCCTCCCGTGGGGAGTTATGCTACGCTCTGCTGCACCCACAACACCAGCCTTAGCGGTCTGCCCTGTAGCGGCGGTTCACTCTGACCACAATCCACGGGTGGCGTAGTCGGACATTTAAACATCAAAACCACATAAATAGTTCCGCCACTGGTTTGACCGCCCTGAGCCACGGAACCGGATCGCCGCCACGAAGACTACAACCACCAGCATCCACCAAAAAGGGTCCGGCTCCGGGTGTCCCAAGGCCCAGGGGGTGCGTCAGAACATTTTCATCACCTTTCACAATCACCAATGGGACAAGGCAGGGATGTCCTCTGTCCCCTCTCTTATACATCCTAGTGACGGAGCACCTGCTCTCATCAATTCGCCATAACCCCAATATTAGGTGGATTGAGGTGGGAGGCACCGAGTACAAGTGCTCTCTATTTGCTGATGATGTCCTAGTATATATCACTCATTCACATATATCCATCCCTGCTGTTATGGCTGAAATAGATCACTTTGTTACATGGTAAAATTTTAAAATCAATGCAGCGAAGTCTGAGGCCCTCGATGTCTCCCTCCCTAAATCCATATAGGATTCCATCCAGTCCAACTTTCCCTTTGCCTGGCCCTCACAGGGTATCAAATACTTAGGAATTCCTATTCATAGAGACCTCTCCCATCTATGTTATCTTAATTTTGGGCCCTTTATTGAACAATTCCATACAGACCACGGTTGGCAAGTTAGAACTGTAAGATTCACTACGTGAACCACTGGTGTTTTGTGGAAAAGCACATGTACACCGCGTTCCAAATTATTATGCAAAAAGTGTTTAGGAGTGATAAGGGAAGAATTTGTTTGTTTGTCAGTTAAACTCATTGATGGTGATGTGTGTCAGGGCTCTTTATATCACTGTAAGCAATTGCAGACACCTGTGCTAATTAGTTTGGCAGGTGTGTCCAATGAAAGGCAAGACTACTTAAGAAGGCTCTCTCACATTATTAAGCAGCCTACATTTTCTGCCAAAATGGGAAAGAAAAAGGATGTGTCGGCTGCTGAGAAGCAACAAATTGTGGAGTGTTTAGGTCAAGGCATGACTACAATCAACATTGTGGGATGATCAGGATGAAGTGTCTTGGCAATCAAGAAGTATGTAGCTGATTCACAGTACACACGTGTGCGTGCTGATAAGGGCAAATTGAGGACTCTTTCCTACAGGCAATTACGTCAGGTTGAAAGAGCAGCGGCAAAAAAGCCTTGTCATAGCAGCAGACAAGTTTTTGAAGCTGCTTGTGCCTCCAACGTCCCCCGAACAACAAGATGCAGGGTCCTTCAGAGGTTTGCAGCTGTGCATACGCCATCCTGTCGACCTCCTCTATCCACTTCACACAAGCAGAAATGGCTCCAGTGGGCCAAACATTACATGAAGACTGATTTCAAAACTGTTTTGTTCACGGATGAGTGCCGTGCAGCGCTCTATGGTCCAGATGAATGGAGTGGAGGATGGCTGGTTGATGGACACCCCACGCAAACACGGCTACAGCGCCAACAAGGAGGAGGTGGAGTAATGTTTTGGGCTGGAATCATGGGGAGAGAGATTGTCGGCCCCTTTAGGATCCCTGAAGGCGCTAAAGATGAACTCCATAATGTATGTGGATTTTCTCAAACAGCACTTCCTGCCATGGTTCAAGAAGAAGAACCGTGTATTTCACAGCAAGATCATTTTTCTGCATGATAATGCACCATCTCATGCTGCACATAAAA
Organism: Phyllobates terribilis; assembly: GCF_046119375.1. Classification (NCBI taxonomy): domain Eukaryota; kingdom Metazoa; phylum Chordata; class Amphibia; order Anura; family Dendrobatidae; genus Phyllobates; species Phyllobates terribilis. The sequence continues at coordinate 364,694,562 of NW_027362762.1, read as the reverse complement.
CATCTGCATCTCTGGCTGATATGGGCATAAAAGGGGACAAACTTATGGTGTGACCCCCATGCTCCCCTGACCTCTACCCCATTCAGAACCTTTGGAGCATCATTAAAAGGAGTGTCTATGATGGCGGGAGGCAGTTCACATCTAAGCAACAGCTCTGGGAGGGTATTCTGTCCTCATGCAAAACAATTGAAGCAGAAACCATCCAAAACCTGACAAATTCAATGGACGAGAGAGTTCAGAAGCTCCTTTCGAACAAGGGGTCCTATGTGAAAATGTAACATCACCTAGAATAAAGTTTTGAGTTGAAAACTGTTTGATTTCAGTTTCTAACAACCTGTAAATGCTTATAATTTCAAAAATGACCATTTTTTTGGTCTTTATTGAAATGAAAAGGTTGATCGAAAAGTTTGGGGGATCTAAGAGTGTGGCAACCCAGTAGTCATGATTACTTCGAATTCTGACAATATGAGGGTCATGCTGCAGGTAGTGCAGCAAGAAGGCACTTATGTGTCTTGCGCATCTCGGAGCCCCAAATTTATTTTCCGGGCTAGATGCAGCTAAAAATTATTTTTAATTTTAAATCTGATGAAGCTTATTATAGATGGCCAAATAGGATCAGTGCTGCACACTGCTACAAAGCCCAAATTATTTTCCAGTCAAGATACAGATAAACATGATTAGTAATTTGAAAGCTTAAAACGGTTGGTAGGGTGATTTTAACCAATCATCAAGCTTTTACTCTCCCCAGGATGACACAGGGGTAGAAAAGTCGTTTCGGATCCATGATTTCTTCATCTTTATGAACGTGAGTCTGTCTACATTATCAGTGGAGAGCCGCGTGCGCTTATCTGTCAGCACACCACCAGCAGCGCTGAACACACGTTCAGACAGAACGCTGGCTGCGGGGCATGACAAGATCTCCAAGGCGTAAGTGGCTAGCTCCGGCCATTTATCCAGATTGGAAGCCCAAAAAGAGCAAGGGTCCAGTGACACAGTCGTGGCTTCAATGTTTACTTGGAGATACTCCTGTACCATCGTCTCTAGGCGTTGACTATGTGTCAGACTTCTTGTCTCCTGTGGCCTTGCAAAGGATGGGCTAAAAAAGTGGTGAAATGATTCCGCAAAATTGATGTTACCAGCAGATACTGTGGTTCTGTTACGGTTTGAGTGCTGAACACTTGACGGTCCCACGGTTGGCAAGTTGGAACTCTGAGATTCACTACGTGCACCACTGGTATTTTGTGGAAAAGCACATGTAAGATTCTGCAACAGTCTCTGCTGATACTCCTGCATGCGTGCATCCCTTTCTATGGCAGGAATAATTTCTGCAAGTTTACTTTTGTACCGGGGATCTAACAGTGTGGCAACCCAGTAGTCAGGATTATTTCTAATTCTCACAATTCGAGGGTCATGTTGCAGGTAGTGCAGCAAGAAGGCACTCGTGTGTTGCGCATCCAGGAGCAGCAAGTCCCTGTTGTGTTGGTGGCGAGGTAACAATCATGCTTCCTTCCTCTGTCCTCTCCCCCCAACCTCGCACAACAGAAATGTGATCAAGGTCTCCCTCATCTGATGAGTCTTCCATCAGTTCGTCCTCTCCTTTTTCCTGGGCTCCTGCACCTTCGTCACTAGTTTGGCTGCTACCATGCGCCCTGGTAAAATCATCTCCCCCACCCTCACATGCCTGCCGCCTTGGTGCTGCCGACCGTCTGGACCTTGCAGATGTTAGCCCTTCCGCATACAACTCCTCCTCCTCTACTTCCTCCACCTCCTCTTGTGCCACCACCTGACTCCGAATTCTGTTTAACATGTGCTCCAGCATGTAAATCACCGGAATAGTCATGCTGATAATGGCATCGTCAGCACTAAACATCTTCGTCGCCATTTCAAAACTGTGCAGAAGGGTGCATAGGTCCCTGATCTGAGACCACTCCTCCAGCGTGATTTGCCCCACCTCTGAATCTCGTTGGCCCAGGCTATACGTCAGAACGTATTGCACCAGGGCTTGTCGGTGCTGCCACAGTCGGTGCAACATGTGCAGAGTTGAATTCCACCGGGTAGGATCATCGCATTTTAGCCGGTGAAGTGGCAGGCCCAACGACTTCTGTAGAGATGTAAGTCGCTGAGCTGCGGGATGCGAACGGCGGAAGTGAGCACACAGCGACCGTGCCCTCTGCAGAAGGCCATCTAGTCTGGGATAGTGGGCTAAAAATTGCTGGACAACCAGGTTCAACACGTGAGCCATACAAGGCACGTGTGTGACATTGCCCCGGCGAAGGGCCGCACCCAGGTTTGCAGCATTGTCGCACACGGCCTTCCCTGGTTTCAGGTCCAGTGGAGACAACCATTCATGAAATTGGTTCTCCAGAGCTGACCACAACTCCTCAGCTGTGTGACTCACATTTCCCAGACATTTCAATGTAAAAACCGCCTGATGACGTTGAGCCCTACTGCCAGCATAGTAAGGAGGTGTGCAGGATCCCTTCTGCGCAATTAGAAAGCTTGTGGCATGACCAGACAGGCTTTGGGTGCAGGTGGAAGACCGAGAGGAGGTTGAGGAGGCAGAAGCAGTGGAGGAACTTTGACATAAAGAGGATTGACGCACAACTCGTGGGGACGGCAAGACTTGGACAGCAGCCCCTTGTCCTGCTGTCACCATAGTTACCCAGTGCCCAGTCAGCGACATGTAACGCCCCTGTCCATGCCTACTCGTCCAAGTGTCTGTGGTGAAATGTACCCTGTCACACACAGAGTTTCTCAAAGAAGCGGTGATGTTGTGTGCGACATGCTGGTGGAGCGCAGGCACACCTTTCTTTGAGAAGTAGTGCCGACTGGGCATCTGGTACTGGGGCACTGCGACGGACATAAGGTCTCGAAAATCCTCTGTGTCCACCAGGCGGAAAGGCAGCATTTCTGTAGCCAAGAGCTTGCAGATGGTGAAATTCAACCTCTTAGCTTTCTCATGGCTAGGAGGAAATGGTCTTTTACTTGTCCACATCTGAGGGACCGAGGGCTGGCTATTGTGCTTAGACGGGGTTGATAAGGGTGTCCCCGGCAAACTGCCGGTCTGTGAGGAAGATGCAGGCGGACATGTTAGGTTGCCTTGATCCAAAGGTGGTGCTATCGATGTCGGACAGCGCTCAAGACCAGCTGGTGTTACCACCTCCAAAGAAAATGATGACCTGCCAATCACGCTGGCTGTTGCGGGTAAAGAGGTGACAGGTCTGCGCCCCAAAACAGGTGTGACTGCTGTCCCCCCAGTCACAGAGGATGAAGAGGCCGCGGATGCACAAGATATGGCAGACGGTGGTTGGCCCGGCCGGCTAGGCCGCATTGTAGCACACTGAGCTTCCCACTGCAACTTATGCTTCATGTCCATGTGCCGGTTCATGCATGAAGTACTCAAACTATGTATTTTTTGGCCTCTACTTAGCTTTTGCTGACAAATGTTACAGATAACACGAGTTGGGTCATCTTTATCGATCTGAAAAAATGCCCAGGCTATGCTAGGCTTAGCACCCATGCGACCTGAAGAGCCACCACGACTTGTGGTGAGAGGCAGAGTTGTGTTTGAGGATGCAGTTGTTGACGTGCTTCCAGTACTACGTCTCTGTCCAGGAAGGTGCAACCTGACCTCGTCGTCACTAGCATCTTCCTCCACCTCCTCTGCTGACCTCATCTCTTGGCTGACTGTGGGTTGACAGTAAGTGGGATCTCCGACCTCATCATCATCACCCTGTGCGTTATCACACCCGTCGTCCTCAGAGCCAACCTGTTCCTGCCCTGACAAAAAACTAAAGTTGTCGCTCCAATCAGGTATTTGAGTCTTATCATCGTCTTCCTCATTGTCTCCACCAACAGGAGTTACAGTTTGGGAATGAGGGTCTACATTAAGGTCAGAACCTTCTGCGTCTGGTCCTGGATCCGACTCATAAAGATTCTGGGCATCAGTGCAGATCATTTCCTCGTCTGGATTCACAGAAGCGCTGGAGTCGACCTCTGATTCCCAGGCTATAGTATGAGTAAACAGCTCTGCAGACTCAACCATCTGTTCTACCTCATACTCAGACGGGCAGCTGGAGATTTGGGAGCTGTGAGGAAGCAAGTGCGATTTGGGTGACACCTTTGAGGACTGGAGTATTTGTGATGTTGAAGTTGATGTGGAGGAGAGCCCACTTAAAGGAGCACTTGATATCCATTGAAGCACCTGCTGTTTTTGTGCCTCATCTGGAATTTGTAGCGATTGGCGTGGCCGTAAGAAAGGGATCTTATCACATTGTCCGCTAAAAGAAGTAGACATTTTAGTTTGGCTGGAAGATGGTCTTTCTTCTGCACCTACCCCACGGACACAACCTTTTTTCCCCTTCCCAACACGCCTATTCCCCTTTCCACCAGCAGCAGGCCTTTTTCCACTCATTTTGGTGGTTAACTAATTCACAACTCTGGAGTTGTTTGCACAAAAAAACAATGGATGGTAACCGAGCAGAGCTGAGTGGCCAAACTGTGGTATTAGGCCAAAACTATTGGCTGGGTTAGATGCAGAAAAAAATTATTTTTAATTTGCAACCTGATGGAGGTCAGTATAGATGGACTAATAGACCAAGTCCCACACACCGCTAGAAGCCCAAATATTTTTTCAGAGCTAGATGCAGAAAATTTTTTTATTCAATTTGCAACCTGATGGAGGTCAGTATAGATGGACTAATAGACCAAGTCCCACACACTGCTAGAAGCCCAAATATTTTTTCAGAGCTAGATGCAGAAAAAAATTATTTTTAATTTGCAACCTGATGGGGGTCAGTATAGATGGACTAATAGACCAAGTCCCACACACTGCTAGAAGCCCAAATATTTTTTCAGAGCTAGATGCAGAAAAAAATTATTTTTAATTTGCAACCTGATGGAGGTCAGTATAGATGGACTAATAGACCAAGTCCCACACACCGCTAGAAGCCCAAATATTTTTTCAGAGCTAGATGCAGAAAAAAATTATATTCAATTTGCAACCTGCTGGAGGTCAGTATAGAAGGACTAATAGAACAAGTCCCACACACTGCTAGAAGCCCAAATATTTTTTCAGAGCTAAATGAAGAAAAAAATTATTTTTAATTTGCAACCTGATGGAGGTCAGTATAGATGGACTAATAGACCAAGTCCCACACACTGCTAGAAGCCCAAATATTTTTTCAGAGCTAGATGCAGAAAAAAATTATTTTTAATTTGCAACCTGATGGAGGTCAGTATAGATGGACTAATAGACCAAGTCCCACACACCGCTAGAAGCCCAAATATTTTTTCAGAGCTAGATGCAGAAATTTTTTTTATTCAATTTGCAACCTGATGGAGGTCAGTATAGATGGACTAATAGACCAAGTCCCACACACTGCTAGAAGCCCAAATATTTTTTCAGAGCTAGATGCAGAAAAAAATTATTTTTAATTTGCAACCTGATGGAGGTCAGTATAGATGGACTAATAGACCAAGTCCCACACACTGCTAGAAGCCCAAATATTTTTTCAGAGCTAGATGCAGAAAAAAATTATTTTTAATTTGCAACCTGATGGAGGTCAGTATAGATGGACTAATAGAACAAGTCCCACACGCTGCTAGAAGCCCAAATATTTTTTCAGAGATAAATGAAGAAAAAAATTATTTTTAATTTGCAACCTGATGGAGGTCAGTATAGATGGACTAATAGACCAAGTCCCACACACTGCTAGAAGGCCAAATATTTTTTCAGAGCTAGATGCAGAAAAAAATTATTTTTAATTTGCAACCTGATGGAGGTCAGTATAGATGGACTAATAGACCAAGTCCCACACACCGCTAGAAGCCCAAATATTTTTTCAGAGCTAGATGCAGAAAAAAATTATATTCAATTTGCAACCTGCTGGAGGTCAGTATAGAAGGACTAATAGAACAAGTCCCACACACTGCTAGAAGCCCAAATATTTTTTCAGAGCTAGATGCAGAAAAAAATTATTTTTAATTTGCAACCTGATGGAGGTCAGTATAGATGGACTAATAGACCAAGTCCCACACACTGCAAGAAGTCCAAATATTTTTTCAGAGCTAGATGCAGAAAAAAATTATTTTTAATTTGCAACCTGATGGAGGTCAGTATAGATGAACTAATAGACCAAGTCCCACACACTGCTAGAAGCCCAAATATTTTTTCAGAGCTAGATGCAGAAAAAAATTATTTTTAATTTGCAACCTGATGGAGGTCAGTATAGATGGACCAATAGACCAAGTCCCACACACCGCTAGAAGCCCAAATATTTTTTCAGAGCTAGATACAGAAAAAAATTATATTCAATTTGCAACCTGCTGGAGGTCAGTATAGAAGGACTAATAGAACAAGTCCCACACACTGCTAGAAGCCCAAATATTTTTTCAGAGCTAAATGAAGAAAAAAATTATTTTTAATTTGCAACCTGATGGAGGTCAGTATAGAATGACTATTAGACCAAGTCCGACACACTGCTAGAAGCCCAAATATTTTTTCAGAGCTAGATGCAGCAAAAAATTATATTCAGTTTGCAACCTGATGGAGGTCAGTATAGATGGACTAGTAGAATGATGCTATGCCCAAAAGATTTTACTTCACTAGGTGCAGTAAAAAAATTGGTATTCTATACACAGGTGGTATATCTTGCAACACAGATAGGCTACTCCACTGACTAACACACTCTGCAATAGGCCAAAAAGGATTAGCTTTGCTAGATTCAGCCAAATGCTGTGAAAAAAACTTGCACAGCACTGGCACAGACCTGCCTGGCAAAAACTGATAGGAACTGATGTAACCTAGTCCTGAAAAGGACTCCAATTACAATTAGTCTTTACTCCCACAATCTATCTATTTAAGAGCACAGACCTGCTTGATAAAAGTCGTAGGAAATGCTGTAACCTAGTCCTTAAAAGGACTGCAATCACAACTATTCCCTACTCCCAAGCTATCTGTATATTTGTGCAAAAATTGGCTTGAAATTAACAAGGTATAGCGCACACAGCAACAGCGGTGCCGTCTAACACGCAGCTGCAGCAGTGAGAAAATGGTGGCGACGGGGAAAATGGCTTGGTCTTATAGGGCAAGGACATGTGACATACACTGCCAATCACACATGCCCTTGCTTGTGTGAAAAAAAGCACTTCGCTCCGTGTGTGCGCTGCTGATAGGCTGACAGATTGCACCTCCCCACTGCAAATGCGGGAAAGAGAAAAAAAAATGGAGATCTTCATTGTTCCTGCAGAGATCCATCCCCTGCCCCTCCCCCCGCCCCGCTGTACACTCAAACTGCGTATTAACATTAATTTTCATCATTACTGAGAAAAAATCCAGTTATGATTTTGGTGCACGAACAGTTATCGAACATAACCTCGAACAGCCGAATTTTTCTCAAATTGTTCGTGTTCGCCGACCGGCTCGAACACCGCCCAAAACAGCTCGAATTTGAGATTGGCGAACAGTTCGAGTAGAACAACGCTCATCTCTAGTTGGGACCATCAGTTGTGTTGTGCAGAAGTCTCGTGGATACACAGCTGATAGTCCTACTGAATAGACTGTTAGAATTTGTATTATGGCAAGAAAAAAGCAGCTAAGTAAAGAAAAACGAGTGGCCATCATTACTTTGAGAAATGAAGGTCAGTCAGTCCGAAAAATTGGGCAAACTGTGAAAATGTCCCCAAGTGCAGTTGCAAAAGCCATCAAGCGCTACAAAGAAACTGGCTCACATGAGGACCGCCCCAGGAAAGGAAGTCCAAGAGTCACCTCTGCTTCTGAGGATAAGTTTATCCGAGTCTCCAGCCTCAGAAATCACAGGTTAACAGCAGCTCAGATTAGGGACCAGGTCAATGCCACACAGAGTTTTAGCAGCAGACACATCTCTTCAACAAATGTTAAGAGGAGACTTTGTGCAGCAGGCCTTCATGGTAAAATAGCTGCTAGGAAACCACTGCTAAGGACAGACAACAAGCAGCAGAGACTTGTTTGGGCTAAAGAACACAAGGAATGGACATTAGACCAGTTGAAATCTGTGCTTTGGTTTGATGAGTCCTAATTTGAGATCTTTGGTTCAAACCACTGTGTCTTTGTGCGACGCAGAAAAGGTGAACGGATGGACTCTACATGCCTGGTTCCCACCGTGAAGCATGGAGGAGGAGGTGTGATGGTGTGGGGGTGCTTTGCTGGTGACACTCTTGGGGATTTATTCAAAATTAAAGGCATACTGAACCAGCATGGCTACCACAGCATCTTGCAGCGGCATGCTATTCCATCCGGTTTGCGTTTAGTTGGACCATCATTTATTTTTCAACAGGACAATGACCCCAAACACACCTCCAGGCTGTGTAACGGCTATTTGACCAAGAAGGAGAGTGATGGGGTGCTACGCCAGATGACCTGGCCTCCACAGTCACCAGACCTGAACCCAATTGAGATGGTTAGGGGTGAGCTGGACCGCAGAGTGAAATCAAAAGGGCCAACAAGTGCTAAGCATCTCTGGGAACTCCTTCAAGATTGTTGGAAGACCATTTCCGGTGACTACCTCTTGAAGCTCATCAAAAGAATGCCAAGAGTGTGCAAAGCAGTCATCAAAGCAAAAGGTGGCAACTTTGAAGAACATAGAATATAAGACAAATTTTCAGTTGCTTCACACTTTTTTGTTAAGTATATAATTCCACATGTGTTAATTCATAGTTTTGATGCCTTCAGTGTGAACAATTTTCATAGTCATGAAAATACAGAAAAATCATAAAATGAGAAAGTGTGTCCAAACTTTTGGTCTGTACTGTATGTATGTATATACTTTGGTATGGTCACTGCCAAGCTCCGCAATAACCAAAGAAAAAACTATCTGTCACTACCAGTCATTTATTACAGGCTGATTGGACACCCATTACTAGTAATGTCGAGCCTCACAAGGTTTCATGGGTGTGGTTTATAGAGGAAAAAAGCTATTAAATTTTATATATTTAATCCAATTGGGCAAAGCTTAAAAATATATATATATTACAAAGGGGAAAAACAATACAGTATTTATTTATGTATTTAGTTATTAATTTTTCACACTTATATTACTTCCACAGCAATTTTCATACATTATTTGCTCTGTCCCCCATTGGAGCTCACAATCTAGGTTCCCTATCAGTATGTTTTTGGAGACAGTATAAACAGTCACATAAAAATAAAAGGGATAAACAAAAGAAAGTTACTAGACTTGTTGTCATAGGAATGGCACAGATATTGCAAAGGGGAACACTCCTGGGGCACAGTCCTTGCAGCACACTGTATCTCCCAGTACTGAACATGGGTTCTAGGTCAGAACCTGCTTTTACCAGGTACCAGTCTCTCCCACCTACTTCCCCTGGCGACCTCAGTTAGAGGTCAGTTAATGACATCTAAGCTCAGGATATCTGCCCCCTTGGAGGTCCCAGGTGTGAGATATTAAAGCCAAATAAAATAGCACAGTCAAAGCAATAAAAAGGAATTTTAAAAATTCTACAATAATTTAATTAGAAACATAGCAAAAAGGCAATGGTATTTACCAGCCAAGATCTCAAGGACAATCCACCAAAGGATGCAGCAGAGCCTCTTATGAGAAGGAGGTAACACAGGTGCAGAATGCTGATGAACAATCACTCTCAACCTCTCCCTCCATGGAGGGGGTGTTTGCCTAGCATTAAAACTGCATACGGGGATACTTTCAATAGGGCGCAGTTCACACACATGTAGCATAGTGCCTAGCCAGCAACCTATTACATGCCCCTACTATTCGATTAGGCTGGTTGCCTGGCACCCTATCAGTGCATAACAGAGGTGAGCTTGCTTATTTTGGCCAAAATATTAACCAATACCGCCTATTATATTTTTGCACTTTTTAATCTTACAGGGTGCAGCCAGGCCCATCAACAGTGACCTTGTAAATTAGGCAACCACCCCCTCTATGTAGTGAGAGTTTAACAGCATTCTGCACCTGTGTTACCTCCTTCTAATAAGGGGGTCTGCTGCATCCTGTTGTGCATTGTCCTTGAGATCTTGGCTGGTAAATACAAATAAAAATTGCCTTTTTGCTATGTTTCTAATTTTAGCTTTCTATACACATGAAACATGGCATATACAACTTTATCCACCTGGCTGATATTAATTCTGGCCTAATAGGCAGACCGCACAGCATTTCAAGTGAATGCATTGCATTCGGCCACAATGCTGAAAATATGTCTCCCATATCTATAGAATCTACACATGTAACAAAAAAAATATTCATATCTGATACATGACTCCGTCAAGTGTGAGACATTGACCTGTGTTGCTTTGAAGTCAGGAATAATGACAATATCAGACATAAAAAAAAGGAAAACAAAAGTGATGATTAACTTAATCAGGAGTAGTCTTATGTGTATGTTCAGGTCAGTTTAAGGAGCTTTATCCCACAATGTTAGTCCAATTTACACAGGGATAGAAAAGTATCACCTGACTAGCCAGTTGTTTAGTATTTATACTGACCCCTTCACAGGATTTGGCTGCCTCACAGACCCTCTGCTCATCCAGGGACTCGTTGAGCAAATGGGAGGAAGAGATTGTCAGCTCTTGTTTCCAATATCATTACAATTCATAGTGAAGCCATGCTCCTATTGTTGATATTAGGGTGACAACAGTGTTTACCGAATGGATTAAATAAAAGGACAGTTCTAAAGATTGTTTTTTTCCAAATGCTGTGATTTCAAATATGTGTACTTTTTTATTTTCTTTTGTTTTTACAGAAAAACAGCATTTTTACTTTCAAAACAATTTTGCATTTTTACTTTAATACTTTCTGTTTTCTTTATTCACATTTTTTCAAATCTTTATTTGACTCTTTTTTTACTTTTTTACTCAGTCCCAGTACGGGACATCAACTTTCACTGCTTTGATCACAGCTGTAATACTCTGCAATGCTTTTGCATTGCTGGGTATTAGCCCTGTTAGTCTCACACTAGCAGGAGGAGTGTTAGGTCTTGCTCATCACATGATCTTAAAGGTCATTATAGCTGGTTGACCCCGCAGCCCTTATTCGGCCTGGGTTCACTATGGAGACCATCAGCTAACCACAATAGCAGTTGAACTGTGCCAATCAGAGCAAGGATGGAGCCCCCTTCCTCTAATAAGCAGATACATGAAGCTGTTGCTATTGACAGCGGCATCAGAGGGGTTAAATGATCGCGAACGGTACTAGCACCAATTATTGGCATTACTTTAGTGTGTCAGTTATGATATACAGTATATCATATAAATCATTGCGCCATACATGTACGACGGTTTGCGGGAATGCACTCTCCACTGCACTGTACATGTATAGTGGATGTCAGGAAAGGTTTAAAGCACATACCACCAGCTGACTGCAATAAAAACACATTATGTGCTCAGAGAATGCATATGATAATGCTGGTCTTATTTCAGTCAAAAAATATCACAGAAAAAGAAACAGCCTTACCAACACCAGGTCAGATTACCAATGCACTAGCAGGATGCAGGAGACTGCCATGATAAAGGCGGAGGCAGCACAGGTGCAAAATACTGATGGCGCAACCACTCACAAACCTACCAATTCATGGATTGGGTGGTTGTCTAATATTGAAAATGCACACAGATGAGGCTTGCATAGGGAGCCATTAATACAGGTATGTGTGATGCACGGTGTCTGGCTTATAGCCTATTCATGAAGCTCATACTGTTAGATCAGGCGGGCTGACCAGCACTATATAAATGCACCCACACCAGACAGACACTCCAATTAACCCAAACAACAATAAAGGTCCTGGCTACATCCTGCATAAAAATGGAAAAATGTGCAATAAAAAGATGAAAAATTATGTATAAAATATATGAAGTATTGGTCGATATTTTGGCCAAAATATCCAAGCTTGCAACCCCCGTCAAGGGACCTCGTACTTGCAAGTCCCCATATTAAACTAAAAAATGGCTCACAGAAAAAGGACATAAATTAAAAAAACATCACTGAAAAATAAACAACCTTACCAACAAACCAACAACAGGTCAGATTACCAATGCACTAGCAGGATACAGTAAACTCTCATGAAAAAAGGCGGAGGGGGGGCACACATGCAAAATTTTGATAGATCAACCATTCACAAACCTACCAATTCATGGAGGGGGTGGTTGCTTACTTTCAAAAATGCATGTAGATGAGGCTTGCATAAGGTTGTTGGTAAGACTGTCTCTTTTTCTGTGATGTTTTTTATTTATTTTACTCACTTATATAGCGCTATTAATTCTACAGCGCTTTACAGACATTATTGGCACTGTACCCATTGTGGCTCACAATCTAGATTCCCTAGCTGTATGTTTTTAGAGTGTGGGAGGAAACCAAAGTACCCATAGGAAACCCACGCAAACACAGAGAGAACATACAAACACCTTGGTGGGATTTGAACCTAGGACCACAGCGCTGCAAGGCTGCAGTGCTAACGACTGAGCCACCATGCTGCCCATTATTTGAATTTATGCCCTTCTGTGAGCCATTCTTATGGCAGTCACAATAAGATTATTTCTTCTAAATAACTTATTTAGGGAACTCATGACAAGAGATTATGAGAACATTAAAAAGAAATCCTGTTTAATATTATACCTTTTATTGTTTTTTTTTATTTCATTTTTGTATTTCCTATAGTGAGAATACAATTAATATAAATAAGATTTTAGATAAACTTAGAGCAGTATTTTTTAACAATATAAGGATTTGCATAACTTCATCATTTGAAATGCATTACTTTCTTTATGTAAGTTTTTGTTTTACCTTTCCTGTTGGGCGTTTATAATATAGTAGTAATTGAAGCCTTAGGCAACTGATTGACTTGCTGCTATTCATTACAGTAAATCTTAGTAGATAATATATTACCATGGACTCAGTGAGAAAGCAGAATTCTCAATATCTTTATAGCTTCAGACAAAAATACAAAGGTGACCTGGACTATTTGTGCAGAATAGACCTCACGGGAATACTCTTTCATAACTATCATTGAACCAAATCTTCAGTACGTCTATAAACTAAATCTTTGACTTGAGAGCATCTTTTCTTAAGCATGGATGACAGTGTTCTGAAAAGGTGGTAAAGGCAAGGGAAGACAATGGATGAAGTACACTTTGCAGTCCAAAGTGTTTCTATATCATATTCATATGACTGTATCAAGGTGTGATTTTTTTCTTTTACTAGAAATCATTTAAATTGATGGTTGTGTGAAAAAAATGAAACTATAGTCTATCGTTCTTGTTAAGTTATTTTAAGTTATTTTAATTTTGCTGGTACCCCTTAAATAAAGTCTCACTTTTCTTTCACTAGTGTATTATTGAATTTGAAAACTAGATATATAGTAAAACTTTGTCAAGAGCTTAAATTTAAAAAATATAAAACAGTAATATACTATCATTTTCAGTCACATAATAAAGAACTGTATAAATATGTTTTTTTTTTATAAAGTAACATATATTTATACAGGAAAATTAATTTTTGTAGTAGGGAAACAGAATACACCACAAATGAAAAATCTCAGATTCATTCATCTAGCAATATTAGACAACATATTTTGCACAGGTAGCTTTCCTCTCCCCTTAAACTCATAAAGAAAAAAATAGTAATGAGCTAATCTGCTAAAATTCAAATTTGAGAATTTACTCAAAATTTTGGCCAGAAAATTCAATTTGCATCTAATTTATTTGGATCAAATCTGCCTTATTATGCTCTGAAGGTTTTCTGGAACCCCGAGCATAATAAATGTATAATGAAAATTAAAAAACAGTATACTTACCTCATCGCTCACTTGTCTCTCCTCCGCAGCTACCTACCCTGTCTTCCACTGGCTCCCTCATTCTCTTCTAGTCTTCATGCCACTACCACATCTTTATTAACTCTGTTCTATCCATTCCTTTTCTGAATAGTCCTCAGGACGTTACAACGTGTATTGTCTGAGATGCTGACTAGGCACCTGAAGTGGTGGCACATAGTAAAGGAAGACTCAGGAGATGACTTCCTCATAGGCTTCGGGTGATACACGTTGTGATGTAAGGGCTTACATACCCTATTTGGACTATTTTGTTTGTATATCTTACTTAATGTTGGAAGTAGTCTAACAAAAGCTGGTGTGTTGTCTTCAGTTTCATGCCCTGTGTCTGAGAAATAAGGAATATAAATTATGTATATGAGAAAAAAATTAAAATGTAATTTTTGGCATCTGTTTTTGCACTGCAAATGTTCTGCAAAAAAAAAAACACTCAAGAAGGAAAAAACGCTAAAAAAAATCATTGTGCCGAAAAAATATTAATCACACCTCTTTACATATTCCTTGAAAAGTATAGTGTTTAAATAAAGACATGTCTTGGAATTTTCTAGTGTTCTGGAATTCTATTGTTTTGGCCCTTCAATTATTCTTCTAAAGTGGCTATGTACGTAAATATATTGTGTATATAAATATATTGTTAATTAAATATTTACAAAAATCATACATTTTTAAAACTTTGAAAATAGAAAATATTTTTTTTCTATTGTTTACATTTTTAACTTTTTGCAATATGTAATTGTAATTTGAGTTGAGCAAATTTACTTGAGTGAAAGTGAGTTCTATTCAAATCTTAGAAAAAATCATATTCTACAGAATGCACATTTTTTCTAATTCACTCTGTGCTAATTCAGCAAGGTGGCGGCTGTCTGTCTGACAACTAGATAAAACGTAGAGGGCCAGCAAAGGATAAAATAAACTAAAATAAAACTAATACTCATCTCACCGCTGAACTTCATTGCCATCTCCACTCCACTGCACACTCTACCTCATACAGTTTTGCTGGTTCTGCTTATCGCCACCGCACGCTGAAACCTAGGGCTTCTTTACACTATGCCGTGACTTCCATCCAGATGTCAGGGAATGCGCCACAATCATATGATAGCCCTCTAGGCTGGGATTTTTCCTGCGACTAGGTCTGTAAAGTACCTAAATTTACGCAGGGAGGTCCCAGGCCTAGTCACAATCGAAGTCCCAACCTAGTATGAAGATGCTTCAGAGAAGGCGTTAAAAGTCACATAGGGGATAGTGAGCAAAGAGGTGAACAGTGAGGTAAGTATTGTTTTTTTTTCTTATATAATTGGCTGGAAATCAAATTGCCTGGTAAAATCCATCAGATTTAGTGAATTTGATTCTTATTACATCTCCTTATTAGTGTTGAGCCACCCCCGTAGTGTTCGAGTTCGGTTCGGTTCGTCGAACACCCGTGTGTTCGTCGAACTGTTCGTCGAACACCTTCGAACACTGTTAAAACCAATGGCAGGCAAACAAAAACACATAGAAACACATAGAAAACACCTTCAAAGGTGTCCAAAAGCTGACAAACTGCTCAGAAGACATAACTAACACATGGAAAAGTGACAAGTACATATAGTCATGCGAAAAGAAAAGAGGTGGAGGAGTAAAAGGAGGGGGAGACACAGATATAGGCATGTCATGCCCTTCTAAAATCCAAAAAGTGAGAAGCTGACACGGCCAGTTCGTTCCTGCCCGTGCCACCTCCGTGTCGCCGGGTTTGTGCCAGAGCCACGGTGGACCCTGACGGCCAGCTCCCCTCTCCCAATACTGGTGCCTGTCCGCTGGTGGGTCGAGCCCCCCCGCAGTGGGGGGGTAACATCTGCAGAAGAAAGACCATCTTCCAGCCAAGCTAAGATGTCGACTTCTTTTCGTGGACAATGTGATAAGATCCCTTTCTTACGGACACGCCCATCGCTACAAATTCCAGATGAGGTACAAAAACAGCAGGTGCTTCAGCGGATATCAAGTGCTCCTTCAAGTGGGCTCTCCTCCACCTCAATTTCAACATCACAAATATTCCAGTCCTCAGAGGTGTCACCCCAATCGCACTTGCTTCCTCACAGCTCCCAAGTCTCCAGCTGCCCGTCTGAGTATGGGGTAACACAGATGGTTGAGTCTGCAGAGCTGTTTACTCATACTATAGCCTGGGAAACGTAAGTCTGCTCCAGAGCTTCTGTTAATCCAGACGAGGAAATGATCTGCACTGATGCCCAGAATCTTTATAAGTCGGATCCAGGACCAGATGAAGAAGGTTCTGAGCATAATGTAGACCCTCGTTCCCAAACTGTCACTCCTGTTGGTGGAGACAATGATGAAGACGATGATGAGACTCAAATACCTGATTGGAGCGACAACTTGACTTTTCGGTCAGGGCAGGAAGAGGTTGGCTTTGAGGACGACGGGTGTGATAACTCACAGGGTGATGATGACGAGGTTGGAGATCCCACTTACTGTCAACCCACAGTCAGCCAGTCGATGAGGTCAACGGAGGAGGTGGAGGAGGATGTGACTAGCCCAGGGGATGGGGATGACTCGGTACCCGGGCCTTTGCCTGGCCTTGGGGATGTCGCGGTGGTCGGCTCCCTGGCCCGTACCCTGGAGTCACTCTTTAAAAGAGTGGATAATTGTTAATTTTATAAGAGTTTTTGACGCCACCTGTGGTATCTGGTGAGAAGCACCAGCGCTGCAGCAGTCCACTGAGACCCGTGATAAGGCTGCTCGATGGTATAGCTCCCCACAGGTGGAGCTAGGTCTCATGGCAGCGTATGCAGGGGGAATGCAGGACAGGCGAGACCCAGCTGGGTCAGAGCAAGAACGGGAACGGACATGGTAGTCACTTCAGTACCTTTAACTGGAGGAAATTCAGGCACATCCCGGAGCACTGTAGGGTGAAGGGTGAATATCAGGGCCTCCTGTTTCTTGCCTCTGCGTAGTAAGCTTCTGACCTGCCTGGAGCTAGGCCTAACTTTGTCTCTGTCCTGCGCTGGCTGACCTTGTGGTAGGGCCTTCTCTTGGAGTTCACGCTCCCACTATGCGGGGCCTAAGCGTCTCCTGGCTCTGTTACGTATCAGCACCTTAGCCATCCTGGGACTTGTAGTTCTCCAGGGATTCCGGTTATGCCTTACTGAATCTAGTTAGCAGGAGCCTCGTGCTCCACTGCTGAACTATTAACTGAATTCTCTAGACTAGACTGAGCTCCACTGCAGACTGACCTCTCTTAGGCTTCTCTACTGCAGGAACTCTTCAGAGGAACTGAACTGCCTAGCTCCACCTTCCCTATTTATATCCCTAACGGGCTCCCTCTGCTGGTCTGTGGTGGAAGGTGGAGATGTGTGAATGTTTATGGGGGCCTCTTGT
The DNA here is from genome assembly GCF_046119375.1 of Phyllobates terribilis. NCBI lineage: Eukaryota > Metazoa > Chordata > Amphibia > Anura > Dendrobatidae > Phyllobates > Phyllobates terribilis. The sequence continues at coordinate 364,677,360 of NW_027362762.1, read as the reverse complement.
GGAGGATTCCATCAATACACTCTTCTAGGATATGTGATACCAAGCACAGCGGGGCGTCACAGATGCTATTGACGACGAAGTTAGGTTGCGCCTTCCTGGACACAGATGGAGTACTGGAAGCAGGTCAACAACTGCATCCTCAACCACAACTCTGCCTCTGACCACAAGTCGTAGTGGCTCTTCAGGTCGCATGGGCTCTAAGCCTTGCATAGCCTGGGCATTTATTCAGAATGATAAGGATGACCCAACTCGTGTTATCTGTAATATTTGTAACCAAAACATAAGTAGAGGCCAAAAAATCCATAGTTTGAGTACTTCATGCATGAACCGGCACATGGATATGAAGCATAAGTTGCAGTGGGAAGCTCACTGTGCTACAATGCGGCCTAGCAGGCTGGGCCAACCACCGTCTGCCCCATCTTGTGCATCCGCGGCCTCTTCATCCTCTGTGACTGGGGGGACACATGTTTTTGGACGCAGACCGGCCACCTCTTTACATGCAACAGCCAGTGTGATTGGCAGGTCATCAGTTCATTGGGAAGTGGAAACACCTGCTGGTGTTGAGCGCTCTCTGACATCGAGAGCACCAGCTTTGGATCAAGGCAATCTAACATGTCCGCCTGCATCTTCCTCACAGACCGGCAGTTTGCCGGGGACATCCTACTCAACCCCGTCTAAGCACAACAGCCAGCCCTCGGTCCCTCAGATGTGGAAAAGTAAAAGACCATTTCCTCCGAGCCATGAGAAAGCTAAGAGGTTGAATTTCACCATCTGCAAGCTCTTGGCTACAGAAATGCTGCCTTTCCGCCTGGAGGACACAGTGGATTTTCGAGAACTTATGTCCGTCTCAGTGCCCCAGTACCAGATGCTCAGTCGGCACTACTTCTCAAAGAAAGGTGTGCCTGCGCTCCACCAGCATGTCGCACACAACATCACCGCTTCTTTGAGAAACTCTGTGTGTGACAGTGTGCATTTCACCACAGACACTTGGACGAGTAGGCATGGACAGGGGCGTTATATGTCGCTGACTGGACACTGGGTAACTATGGTGACAGCAGGACAAGGGGCTGCTGTCCAAGTCTTACCATCCCCACGAGTTGTGCATCAATCCTCTTTATCTCGAAGTTCCTCCACTGCTTCTGCCTCCTCAACCTCCTCTCGGTCCTCCACCTGCACCCAAAGCCTGTCTGGTAATGCCACCTGCATTCTAACTGCGCAGAAGGAATCCTGCACACCTCCTTACTATGCTGGCAGCAGGGCTCAAGGCATCAGTGTTTACTTTGAAATGTCTGGGAAATGTGAGTCACACAGCTGAGGAGTTGTGGTCAGCTCTGGAGACCCAGTTTCATGAATGGTTGTCTCCACTGGGCCTGCAACCAGGGAAGGCCGTGTGCGACAATGCTGCATCGCCGGGGCAATGTCACACACGTGCCTTGTATGGCTCACGTGTTGAACCTGGTTGTCCATAAATTGTTAGCCCACTATCCCAGACTAGATGGCCTTCTGCAGGGGGCACGGTCGCTGTGTGCTCACTTCCGCCGTTCGCATCCCGCAGCTCAATGACTTACATCTCTACAGAAGTTGTTGGGCCTGCCAGTTCACCGGCTGAAATGCGATGTGCCGACACGGTGGAATTCAACTCTGACCATGTTGCAGCGACTGTGGCAGCACCGACAAGCCCTGGTGCAATACGTTCTGATGTATAGCCTGGGCCAACGAGATCCAGAGGTGGGGCAAATCACGCTGCAGGAGTGGTCTCAGATCAGGGACCTATGAAGTTGACGCGCCCCCTGGGCCGTGGGGTACCCTGAGCCGGGCCGGTAGACGCTGGGGGTTGTAGTCACTGTGGCGGTGACCCGGTCCGTGATCCAGGGCGGTCAATCCAAGGGTAATTTGTATATATGGGTTTTATAATGTCCGACTACGCCACCTCTGGAGTGGGGCAAAAGGGGCCACCGCTGCGGAACAGTCCTCTGAAGCTGGTGGTTTTGCAGCAATGGTATTATTACTCACCACAGGAAGAGTGTAGCTTGAGGGCAGTGTGGGTGGATGATGGTGGTTGTAGTGCAGGGAGTCAGTAATGAACACAGAGTCCGTGTGATGCAGTCCCAAGATCTTTACTCACAGTTGTTGCAGTCCAGATTACAGGTACCAGAGCAATCTCACCCGTCGTGCTGTGCGTACTCAGTGAGGGGCTCAGTCCACGCCCAGATAGCTCCGGAGTACTTAGCAGGACTAGAGATGAGCGTTGTTCTACTCGAACTGTTCGCCAATCTCAAATTCGAGCTGTTTTGGGCGGTGTTTGAGCCGTTCGGCGAACACGAACAATTTGAGAAAAATTCGGCTGTTCGAGGTTATGTTCGATAACTGTTCGTGCACCAAAATCATAACTGGATTTTTTCTCAGTAATTATGAAAATTAATGTTAATACGCAGTTTGAGTGTACAGCGGGGTGGGGGGAGGGGCAGGGGATGGATCTCTGCAGGAACAATGAAGATCTCCATTTTTTTTTCTCTTTCCCGCATTTACAGTGGGGAGGTGCAATCTGTCAGCCTATCAGCAGCGCACACACGGAGGGAAGTGCTTTTTTTCACACAAGCAAGGGCATGTGTCATTGGCAGTGTATGTCACATGTCCTTGCCCTATAAGACCAAGCCATTTTCCCCGTCGCCACCATTTTCTCACTGCTGCAGCTGCGTGTTAGACGGCACCGCTGTTGCTGTGTGCGCTATACCTTGTTAATTTCAAGCCAATTTTCGCACAAATCTACAGATAGCTTGGGAGTAGGGAATAGTTGTGATTGCAGTCCTTTTAAGGACTAGGTTACAGCATTTCCTACGACTTTTATCAGGCAGGTCTGTGCTCTAAAATAGATAGGTTGTGGGAGTAAAGACTAATTGTAATTGGAGTCCTTTTCAGGACTAGGTTACATCAGTTCCTATCAGTTTTTGCCAGGCAGGTCTGTGCCAGTGCTGTGCAAGTTTTTTTCACAGCATTTGGCTGAATCTAGCAAAGCTAATCCTTTTTGGCCTATTGCAGAGTGTGTTAGTCAGTGGAGTAGCCTATCTGTGTTGCAAGATATACCACCTGTGAATAGAATACCAATTTTTTTACTGCACCTAGTGAAGTAAAATCTTTTGGGCATAGCATCATTCTATTAGTCCATCTATACTGACCTCCATCAGGTTGCAAACTGAATCTAATTTGTTTCTGCAACTAGCTCTGAAAAAATATTTGGCCTTCTAGCAGTGTGTGGGACTTGTTCTATTAGTCCACCTATACTGACCTCCATCAGGTTGCAAACTGAATATATTTTTTTCTGCATTTACCTCTGAAAAAATATTGGGTTTCTAGCTGTGTGTGGGACTTGTTGTATTAGTCCATCTATACTGACCTCCATCAGGTTGCAAACTGAATATATTTTTTTCTGCATCTACCTCTGAAAAAATATTGGGCTTCTAGCTGTGTGTGGGTCTTGTTCTATTAATCCATCTATACTGACCTCCATCAGGTTGCAAACTGAATATAATTTTTTTCTGCATCTAGCTCTGAAAAAATATTTGGCCTTCTAGTAGTGTGTCGGACTTTCTCTATTAGTCCATCTATACTGACCTCCATCAGGTTGCAAATTAAAAATAATTTTTATCTGCATCTACAGTACCTCTGAAAAAATATTTGGGCTTCTAGCTGTGTGTGGGACTTGTTGTATTAGTCCATCTATACTGACCTCCATCAGGTTGCAAACTGAATATAATTTTTTTCTGCATCTAGCTCTGAAAAAATATTTGGCCTTCTAGTAGTGTGTGGGACTTTCTCTGTTAGTCCATCTATACTGACCTCCATCAGGTTGCAAACTGAATATATTTTTTTCTGCATCTACCTCTGAAAAAATATTGGGCTTCTAGCTGTGTGTGGGTCTTGTTCTATTAATCCATCTATACTGACCTCCATCAGGTTGCAAACTGAATATAATTTTTTTTCTGCATCTACCTCTGAAAAAATATTGGGCTTCTAGCTGTGTGTGGGACTTGTTGTATTAGTCCATCTATACTGACCTCCATCAGGTTGCAAACTGAATATATTTTTTTCTGCATCTACCTCTGAAAAAATATTGGGCTTCTAGCTGTGTGTGGGACTTGTTCTTTTAATCCATCTATACAGACCTCCATCAGGTTGCAAACTGAATATATTTTTTTCTGCATCTACCTCTGAAAAAATATTGGGCTTCTAGCTGTGTGTGGGACTTGTTGTATTAGTCCATCTATACTGACCTCCATCAGGTTGCAAACTGAATATATTTTTTTCTGCATCTACCTCTGAAAAAATATTGGGCTTCTAGCTGTGTGTGGGTCTTGTTCTATTAATCCATCTATACTGACCTCCATCAGGTTGCAAACTGAATATAATTTTTTTCTGCATCTAGCTCTGAAAAAATATTTGGCCTTCTAGTAGTGTGTCGGACTTTCTCTATTAGTCCATCTATACTGACCTCCATCAGGTTGCAAATTAAAAATAATTTTTTTCTGCATCTACAGTACCTCTGAAAAAATATTTGGGCTTCTAGCTGTGTGTGGGACTTGTTGTATTAGTCCATCTATACTGACCTCCATCAGGTTGCAAACTGAATATAATTTTTTTCTGCATCTAGCTCTGAAAAAATATTTGGCCTTCTAGTAGTGTGTGGGACTTTCTCTGTTAGTCCATCTATACTGACCTCCATCAGGTTGCAAACTGAATATATTTTTTTCTGCATCTACCTCTGAAAAAATATTGGGCTTCTAGCTGTGTGTGGGTCTTGTTCTATTAATCCATCTATGCTGACCTCCATCAGGTTGCAAACTGAATATAATTTTTTTCTGCATCCAGCTCTGAAAAAATATTTGGCCTTCTAGTAGTGTGTCGGACTTTCTCTATTAGTCCATCTATACTGACCTCCATCAGGTTGCAAATTAAAAATAATTTTTATCTGCATCTACAGTACCTCTGAAAAAATATTTGGGCTTCTAGCTGTGTGTGGGTCTTGTTCTATTAATCCATCTATACAGACCTCCATCAGGTTGCAAACTGAATATAATTTTTTTTCTGCATCTAGCTCTGAAAAAATATTTGGCCTTCTAGTAGTGTGTGGGACTTTCTCTGTTAGTCCATCTATACTGACCTCCATCAGGTTGCAAACTGAATATATTTTTTTCTGCATCTACCTCTGAAAAAATATTGGGCTTCTAGCTGTGTGTGGGTCTTGTTCTATTAATCCATCTATACTGACCTCCATCAGGTTGCAAACTGAATATAATTTTTTTCTGCATCCAGCTCTGAAAAAATATTTGGCCTTCTAGTAGTGTGTCGGACTTTCTCTATTAGTCCATCTATACTGACCTCCATCAGGTTGCAAATTAAAAATAATTTTTATCTGCATCTACAGTACCTCTGAAAAAATATTTGGGCTTCTAGCTGTGTGTGGGTCTTGTTCTATTAATCCATCTATACAGACCTCCATCAGGTTGCAAACTGCATATAATTTTTTTTCTGCATCTACCTCTGAAAAAATATTTGGCTTCTAGCTGTGTGTGGGACTTGTTGTATTAGTCCATCTATACTGACCTCCATCAGGTTGCAAACTGAATATATTTTTTTCTGCATCTACCTCTGAAAAAATATTGGGCTTCTAGCTGTGTGTGGGACTTGTTCTATTAATCCATTTATACAGTCCTCCATCAGGTTGCAAACTGAATATATTTTTTTCTGCATCTACCTCTGAAAAAATATTGGGCTTCTAGCTGTGTGTGGGACTTGTTGCATTAGTCCATCTATACTGACCTCCATCAGGTTGCAAACTGAATATATTTTTTTCTGCATCTACCTCTGAAAAAATATTGGGCTTCTAGCTGTGTGTGGGTCTTGTTCTATTAATCCATCTATACTGACCTCCATCAGGTTGCAAACTGAATATAATTTTTTTCTGCATCTAGCTCTGAAAAAATATTTGGCCTTCTAGTAGTGTGTCGGACTTTCTCTATTAGTCCATCTATACTGACCTCCATCAGGTTGCAAATTAAAAATAATTTTTATCTGCATCTACAGTACCTCTGAAAAAATATTTGGGCTTCTAGCTGTGTGTGGGTCTTGTTCTATTAATCCATCTATACAGACCTCCATCAGGTTGCAAACTGAATATAATTTTTTTCTGCATGTACCTCTGAAAAAATATTGGGCTTCTAGCTGTGTGTGGGACTTGTTGTATTAGTCCATCTATACTGACCTCCATCAGGTTGCAAACTGAATATATTTTTTTCTGCATCTACCTCTGAAAAAATATTGGGCTTCTAGCTGTGTGTGGGACTTGTTCTATTAATCCACCTATACAGACCTCCATCAGGTTGCAAACTGAATATATTTTTTTCTGCATCTACCTCTGAAAAAATATTGGGCTTCTAGCTGTTTGTGGGACTTGTTGTATTAGTCCATCTATACTGACCTCCATCAGGTTGCAAACTGAATATATTTTTTTCTGCATCTACCTCTGAAAAAATATTGGGCTTCTAGCTGTGTGTGGGACTTGTTGTATTAGTCCATCTATACTGACCTCCATCAGGTTGCAAATTGAATATAATTTTTTTCTGCATCTAACCCAGCCAATAGTTTTGGCCTAATACCACAGTTTGGCCAATCAGCTCTGCTCGGTTACCATCCATTGTTTTTTTGTGCAAACAACTCCAGAGTTGTGAATTAGTTAACCACCAAAATGAGTGGAAAAAGGCCTGCTGCTGGTGGAAAGGGGAATAGGCGTGTTGGGAAGGGGAAAAAAGGTTGTGTCCGTGGGGTAGGTGTTAAAGCAACAGTAACATCTGCAGAAGAAAGACCATCTTCCAGCCAAACTAAAATGTCTACTTCTTTTAGCGGACAATGTGATAAGATCCCTTTCTTACGGTCACGCCAATCGCTACAAATTCCAGATGAGGCACAAAAACAGCAGGTGCTTCAACGGATATCAAGTGCTCCTTTAAGTGGGCTCTCCTCCACATCAATTTCAACATCACAAATACTCCAGTCCTCAAAGGTGTCACCCAAATCGCACTTGCTTCCTCACAGCTCCCAAATCTCCAGCTGCCCGTCTGAGTATGAGGTAGAACAGATGGTTGAGTCTGCAGAGCTGTTTACTCATACTATAGCCTGGGAATCAGAGGTCGACTCCAGCGCTTCTGTGAATCCAGACGAGGAAATGATCTGCACTGATGCCCAGAATCTTTATGAGTCGGATCCATGACCAGACGCAGAATTTTCTGACCATAATGTAGACCCTCATTCGCAAACTGTAACTCCTGTTGGTGGAGACAATGAGGAAGACGATGATAAGACTCAAATACCTGATTGGAGCGACAACTTTAGTTTTTTGTCAGGGCAGGAACAGGTTTCCTCTGGGGACGACGGGTGTGATAACACACAGGGTGATGATGATGAGGTTGGAGATCCCACTTACTGTCAACCCACAGTCAGCCAAGAGATGAGGTCAGCAGAGGAGGTGGAGGAAGATGCTAGTGACGACGAGGTCAGGTTGCGCCTTCCTGGACAGAGACGTAGTACTGGAAGCACGTCAACAACTGCATCCTCAAGCACAACTCTGCCTCTCACCACAAGTCGTGGTGGCTCTTCAGGTCGCATGGGTGCTAAGCCTTGCATAGCCTAGGCATTTTTTCAGATCGATAAAGATGACCCAACTCGTGTTATCTGTAACATTTGTCAGCAAAAGCTAAGTAGAGGCCAAAAAATACATAGTTTGAGTACTTCATGCATGAACCGGCACATGGACATGAAGCATAAGTTGCAGTGGGAAGCTCAGTGTGCTACAATGCGGCCTAGCCGGCCGGGCCAACCACCGTCTGCCATATCTTGTGCATCCGCGGCCTCTTCATCCTCTGTGACTGGGGGGACAGCAGTCACACCTGTTTTGGGGCGCAGACCTGCCACCTCTTTACCCGCAACAGCCAGCGTGATTGGCAGGTCATCATTTTCTTTGGAGGTGGTAACACCAGCTGGTGTTGAGCGCTGTCCGACATCGATAGCACCACATTTGGATCAAGGCAACCTAACATGTCCGCCTGCATCTTCCTCACAGACCGGCAGTTTGCCGGGGACACCCTTATCAACCCTGTCTAAGCACAATAGCCAGCCCTCGGTCCCTCAGATGTGGACAAGTAAAAGACCATTTCCTCCTAGCCATGAGAAAGCTAAGAGGTTGAATTTCACCATCTGCAAGCTCTTGGCTACAGAAATGCTGCCTTTCCGCCTGGTGGACACAGAGGATTTTCGAGACCTTATATCCCTCGCAGATGCCCAGTCGGCACTACTTCTCAAAGAAAGGTGTGCCTGCGCTCCACCAGCATGTCGCACACAACATCACCGCTTCTTTGAGAAACTCTGTGTGTGACAGGGTGCATTTCACCACAGACACTTGGACGAGTAGGCATGGACAGGGGCGTTACATGTCGCTGACTGGGCACTGGGTAACTATGGTGACAGCAGGACAAGGGGCTGCTGTCCAAGTCTTGCCGTCCCCACGAGTTGTGCGTCAATCCTCTTTATGTCAAAGTTCCTCCACTGCTTCTGCCTCCTCAACCTCCTCTCGGTCTTCCACCTGCACCCAAAGCCTGTCTGGTCATGCCACAAGCTTTCTAACTGCGCAGAAGGGATCCTGCACACCTCCTTACTATGCTGGCAGAAGGGCTCAACGTCATCAGGCGGTTTTTACATTGAAATGTCTGGGAAATGTGAGTCACACAGCTGAGGAGTTCAGCTCTGGAGAACCAATTTCATGAATGGTTGTCTCCACTGGACCTGAAACCAGGGAAGTCCGTGTGCGACAATGCTGCAAACCTGGGTGCGGCCCTTCGCCGGGGCAATGTCACACACGTGCCTTGTATGGCTCACGTGTTGAACCTGGTTGTCCAGCAATTTTTAGCCCACTATCCCAGACTAGATGGCCTTATGCAGAGGGCACGGTCGCTGTGTGCTCACTTCCGCCGTTCGCATCCCGCAGCTCAGCGACTTACATCTCTACAGAAGTCGTTGGGCCTGCCACTTCACCGGCTAAAATGCGATGTGCCTACCCGGTGGAATTCAACTCTGCACATGTTGCAGCGACTGTGGCAGCACCGACAAGCCCTGGTGCAATACGTTCTGACGTATAGCCTGGGCCAACGAGATTCAGAGGTGGGGAAAATCACGCTGGAGGAGTGGTCTCAGATCAGGGACCTATGCACCCTTCTGCACAGTTTTGAAATGGCGACGAAGATGTTTAGTGCTGACGATGCCATTATCAGCATGACTATTCCGGTGATTTACATGCTGGAGCACATGTTAAACAGAATTCGGAGTCAGGTGGTGGCACAAGAGGAGGTGGAGGAAGTAGAGGAGGAGGAGATGTATGCGGAAGGGCTAACATCTGCAAGGTCCAGACGGTCGGCAGCACCAAGGCGGCAGGCATGTGAGGGTGGGGGAGATGGTTTTACCAGGGCGCATGGTAGCAGCCAAACTAGTGAGGAAGGTGCAGGAGCCCAGGAAGAAGTGGAGGACGAACTGATGGAAGACTCATCAGATGAGGGAGACCTTGATCACATTTCTGTTGTGCGAGGTTGGGGGGAGAGGACAGAGGAAGGAAGCATGATTGTTACCTCGCCACCAACACAACAGGGACTTGGTGCTCCTGGATGCGCAACACACATGAGTGCCTTCTTGCTGCACTACCTGCAACATGACCCTCGAATTGTGAGAATTAGAAATAATCCTGACTACTGGGTTGCCACACTGTTAGATCCCCGGTACAAAAGTAAATTTGCAGAAATTATTCCTGCCATAGAAAGGGATGCACGCATGCAGGAGTATCAGCAGAGACTGTTGCAGAATCTTACATGTGCTTTTCCACAAAATACCAGTGGTGCACGTAGTGAATCTCACAGTTCCAACTTGCCAACCGTGGGACCGTCAAGTGTTCAGCACTCAAACCGTAACAGAACCACAGTATTTGCTGGTAACATCAATTTTGCGGAATCATTTCACCACTTTTTTAGCCCATCCTTTGCAAGGCCACAGGAGACAAGAAGTCTGACACATAGTCAACGCCTAGAGACGATGGTACAGGAGTATCTCCAAGTAAACATTGAAGCCACGACTGTGTCACTGGACCCTTGCTCTTTTTGGGCTTCCAATCTGGATAAATGGCCGGAGCTAGCCACTTACGCCTTGGAGATCTTGTCATGCCCCGCAGCCAGCGTTCTGTCTGAACGTGTGTTCAGCGCTGCTGGTGGTGTGCTGACAGATAAGCGCACGCGGCTCTCCACTGATAATGTAGACAGACTCACGTTCATAAAGATGAACAAATCATGGATCCGAAACGACTTTTCTACCCCTGTGTCATCCTGGGGAGAGTAAAAGCTTGATGATTGGTTAAAATCACCCTACCAACCGTTTTAAGCTTTCAAATTGCTAATCATGTTTATCTGTATCTTGGCTGGAAAATAATTTGGGCTTTGTAGCAGTGTGCAGCAGTGATCCTATTAGGCCATCTATACTAAAGCTTCACCAGATTTAAAATTAATAATAATTTTTAGCTGCATCTAGCCCGGAAAATAATTTTGGGGCTCCGAGATGCGCAAGACACATAAGTGCCTTCTTGCTGCACTACCTGCAGCATGACCCTCATATTGTCAGAATTCGAAGTAATCATGACTACTGGGTTGCCACACTCTTAGATCCCCCAAACTTTTCGATCAACCTTTTCATTTTAATAAAGACCAAAAAAATGGTCATTTTTGAAATTATAAGCATTAGCAGGTTGTTAGAAACTGAAATCAAACAGTTTTCAACTCAAAACTTTATTCTAGGTGATGTTACATTTTCACATAGGACCCCTTGTTCGAAAGGAGCTTCTGAACTCTCTCGTCCATTGAATTTGTCAGGTTTTGGATGGTTTCTGCTTCAATTGTTTTGCATGAGGACAGAATACCCTCCCAGAGCTGTTGCTTAGATGTGAACTGCCTCCCGCCATCATAGACACTCCTTTTAATGATGCTCCAAAGGTTCTGAATGGGGTACAGGTCAGGGGAGCATGGGGGTCACACCATAAGTTTGTCCCCTTTTATGCCCATATCAGCCAGAGATGCAGATGTTTTATGTGCAGCATGAGATGGTGCATTATCATGCAGAAAAATGATCTTGCTGTGAAATACACGGTTCTTCTTCTTGAACCATGGCAGGAAGTGCTGTTTGAGAAAATCCACATACATTATGGAGTTCATCTTTAGCGCCTTCAGGGATCCTAAAGGGGCCGACAATCTCTCTCCCCATGATTCCAGCCCAAAACATTACTCCACCTCCTCCTTGTTGGCGCTGTAGCCGTGTTTGCGTGGGGTGTCCATCAACCAGCCATCCTCCACTCCATCCATCTGGACCATCGAGCGCTGCACGGCACTCATCCGTGAACAAAACAGTTTTGAAATCAGTCTTCATGTAATGTTTGGCCCACTGGAGCCGTTTCTGCTTGTGTGAAGTGGATAGAGGAGGTCGACAGGATGGCGTATGCACAGCTGCAAACCTCTGAAGGACCCTGCATCTTGTTGTTCGGGGGACGTTGGAGGCACAAGCAGCTTCAAAAACTTGTCTGCTGCTATGACAAGGCTTTTTTGCCGCTGCTCTTTCAACCTGACGTAATTGCCTGTAGGAAAGAGTCCTCAATTTGCCCTTATCAGCACGCACACGTGTGTACTGTGAATCAGCTACATACTTCTTGATTGCCAAGACACTTCATCCTGATCATCGCACAATGTTGATTGTAGTCATGCCTTGACCTAAACACTCCACAATTTGTTGCTTCTCAGCAGCCGACACATCCTTTTTCTTTCCCATTTTGGCAGAAAATGTAGGCTGCTTAATAATGTGAGACAGCCTTGTTAAGTAGTCTTGCCTTTCATTGGACACACCTGCCAAACTAATTAGCACAGGTGTCTGCAATTGCTTACAGTGATATAAAGAGCCCTGACACACATCACCATCAATGAGTTTAACTGACAAACAAATTCTTCCCTTATCACTCCTAAACACTTTTTGCATAATAATTTGGAACGCAGTGTACATGTGCTTTTCCACAAAACACCAGTGGTTCACGTAGTGAATCTTACAGTTCTAACTTGCCAACCGTGGTCTGTATGGAGCTGTTCAATAAAGGGCCCAAAATTAAGATAACATAGATGGGAGAGGTCTCTATGAATAGGAATTCCTAAGTATTTGATACCCTGTGAGGGCCAGGCAAAGGGAAAGTTGGACTGGATGGAATCCTATATGGATTTGTGGAGGGAGACATCGAGGGCCTCAGACTTCGCTGCATTGATTTTAAAATTTGACCATGTAACAAAGTGATCTATTTCAGCCATAACAGCATGGATGGATATATGTGATTGAGTGATATATACTAGGACATCATCAGCAAATAGAGAGCACTTGTACTCGGTGCCTCCCACCTCAGTCCACCTAATATTGGGGTTATGGCGAATTGATGAGAGCAGGTGCTCCGTCACTAGGATGTATAAGAGAGTGGACAGAGGACATCCCTGCCTTGTCCCATTGGTGATTGTGAAAGGTGATGAAAATGTTCTGATGCACCCCCTGGGCCTTGGGACACCCGGAGCCGGACCCTTTTTGGTGCATGCTGGTGGTTGTAGTCTTCGTGGCGGCGACCCGGTTCCGTGGCTCAGGGTGGTCAAACCAGTGGCGGAACTATTTATGTGGTTTTGATGTTTAAATGTCCGACTACGCCACCCGTGGATTGCGGTCAGAGTGAACCGCCGCTGCAGGGCAGACCGCTGAGGCTGGTGTTGTGGGTGCAGCAGAGCGTAGCATAACTCCCCACGGGAGGAGTATAGCCTCAGGGCAGTGTATGCGGAGGATGGGGGTGATGGTGCAGGGCAGCAGCAGTAACGACACGGAGTCAGTGATGCAGTCCAGGGACTTTAGTCACAGTTCTTATTATCCAGACCACGTCTGCAGGTAACGGCTGCCCACGTCGTACTGTGCTCACCAGGTGAGGGGCTCAGACAACTCCCAGATAACTTTGGAGCGCTTCACAGGACCCCCTTTGTGTGTCCTTTGTCTGGCCTTTCTTACCAACCCTTCTGTCCGGCTGCCTCGGGCCTCCTCTTGGTAAACTTGGCGCCAGTTTCCCTGACCCTATGTGGTGCCTTCCTAGCGGGTGTAGCGAGGGGCTGCGCCACATAAAATGTCACAGCCTCTGGTTTCTAGCTGAGGGTCGTTTCCTGCCTCCACTAGTTTCGGGGACCGGTCTCCCCCTTTGGCCTGACCCCTCCACGCAGGTGGATTCGGGCGTGCGGTGGCGACTCGCCCGTCCGCACCCCTGGGATCCCTTCATTCCTCGTTCCTGGAGCCTTCTCCGCTCCTCTTCCTTCCTTCTCCCTCTTCCAGGCCTGGGCCTCTGTTACTAGGCCCGCCTCCGGAGCAGAACTCATGCAGAGCCCCTGCTTCCTGCCACTTCTGCTCAGACTTCTCTGCACTGAACTAAGATGGTGCCCACCTTTTATACTCCCTTCTCAATGCACCCAGGAACTGCTTCCTCCCTGCTCCTGCACTACAGGGTTCCCCTTCCTCAGTGTTCCCTCCCCCCACTCCAGCCAGGGACAGGGACTGTCGTGCCCATCTCAGAGGCATATTGGTCGCCCTGCCCCACGGCAATGTGGTGTAATGCATGCAGGTGTCGGGTCCTGATCCACACTCCATCCTTACATGAGAGTGAGATATCACACCTCTGGGTGAGGTGCAATACCTCTGTAGCAACCGAGCCCTCAGGGTGCTACAGTTCCATTTATCTTCAGCCTAGGTGACGTATTGTGATACAGGGCCGTGATTTTGGCTATAAAAGGGTCCCCTAGACCCCTACCCCAAGCTTTTTAAGAGAATCATATATGGCGTGCCAGGAGACTCTATGGAATGCTTTCTCAGCATCCAACGAGAGTATCTAATTACAAATTTTTAACTGCATCTAGCCCAGGAAATACTTTGTGCCTAGTAGCAGTGTCTGCTAGTCAGCGGATTATCCCGGCTGTTAAGCAAGCTACACCACCTGTAGGTTGGACACTTAATTTTTTCAAAGGAAATGCTTTGGGACCATGGGATACTCAGTGAAGAGCATCAGGAGGCACCCCATGGCATAGGGGCTGGGACTGGCAGTAGGATGCCTTGCGGTGGACAGCCGAGCTCGATCCTTATAAAAGCTTTTTAACTGCAGCAGCTTTAGTGGATGCTACTGGAGCTGGAATTACGCGGCTGCTGGCATGAGACTTGCCCTCCAATAGATCCTTGTAAATGGATTTAAAGTGTATTCATTCAAATTAGAGAGACAATTTAAATTAAAAAGCTTAGAGCTGCCTCCACCACAGGGGGGCTCGCTCGACCCACCAGCGGACAGGCACCAGTATTGGGAGAGGGGGGCTGGCCATCAGGGTTCACCGCGGCTCTGGCACAAACCCGGCAACACGGAGGTGGCACGGGCAGGAGCGGACTGGCCGTGTCGGCTTCTCACTTTTTGGATTTTAGAAGGGCATGACATGCCTATATCTGTGTCTCCCCCTCCTTTTACTCCTCCACCTCTTTTATTTTCGCATGACTATATGTACTTGTCAGTTTTCCATGTGTTAGTTATGTCTTCTGAGCAGTTTGTCAGATTTTGGACACCTTTGAAGGTGTTTTCTATGTGTTTCTATGTGTTTTTGTTTGCCTGCCATTGGTTTTAACGGTGTTCGAAGGTGTTCGACGAACAGTTCGACGAACAGTTCGGCGAACACACGGGTGTTCGACGAACCGAACTCGAACACTACGGGGGTGGCTCAACACTAAGCAGGACCCCCTTCTGTGTGTCCTTTCTCTGGCCTTCTACCTGCACCTCACACCCAGTGACACTTCTGTCCGGTATCCTCGGGCCTTGGCGGGCGACTTGTGTTCCGTCCCCTGGATCCTATGTGGCTACCTTCTTAGTGAGACTGGTGTGGACTTTTTCCTGCAGTACATGAAATGCTGCAGCCTACGGTTTCTAGTTGAGCCTTGCTGTTTCTCCGCTAGTTGAGGGACCGGTTCCCCTTATCTGGTCTGACCCCTCTACCTCCTGGTAGCAGCAGGAGTACGGGTGGCCTTCTGCACGGCCCATAGCCCTAGGGTCCCTTCGGTTCCTGGAGCCTTCCTGCTCCCACTCCTCTCTTCTCTCCTTCAGTCCTGGGCCTCCCAGGCTAGGCCCGCCTCTGGAGCAGAGCTCATGCTGAGCCTCTGCTCCTGTCACTTTTCCTCCTCTGACTGGCTTGCTCTTTCTAAGATAGCTTCCTATTTATACTCTCCCTGTCATGTGCTCCGCTAAGCTGCTCCCCTAAGCACCCACTACATAGGACCCTTCCACCAGCTAGGGACCTGGGACTGTGCTCTCCCTTAGGAGCAATCTTGCCCTACGCCCACTGTGGGTATGTGTTGGATGCAGGTGTTAGGGTCCCGAGCCATATGCCTTCCTTACCTGAGGGTGAGATACCACACCTCTGGGTGAGATGCAGTAACTCTGTGGTGACTGAACCCTCAGGGGCACCACACACCCTTCTGCACAGTTTTGAAATGGCGACGAAGATGTTTAGTGCTGACGACGATGCCATTATCAGCATGACTATTCCGGTGATTTACATGCTGGAGCACACACTAAACAGAATTCAGAGTCAGGTGGTGGGACAAGAGGAGGTGGAGGAAGTAGAGGAGGAGTCGTATGCGGAAGGGATAACATCTCCAAGGTCCAGACGGTTGGCAGCACCAAGGCGGCAGGCATGGGAGGGTGGGGGAGACGGATTAACCAGGGCGCATGGTAGCAGCCAAACTGTTGAGGAAGGTGCAGGAGCCGAGGAAGAAGTGGAGGACGAACTGGCGATGGGCATGGAAGACTCATCAGATGAGGGAGACCTTGATCACATTTCTGTTGTGCGAGGTTGAGGGGAGAGGGCAGAGGAAGAAAGCATGATTCTTTCCTCGCTACCAACACAACAAGGACTTGGTCCTCCTGGATGCGCAAGACTCATGAGTGCCTTCTTGCTGCACTACCTGCAACATGACCCTCAGATTGTCAGAATTCGAAGTAATCCCGACTACTGGGTTGCCACACTCTTAGATCCCCGGTACAAAAGTAAATTTGCCGAAATAATTCCTGCCATAAAAAGGGATTGACGCATGCAGGAGTATCTGCAGACGCTGTTGCAGAATCTTACATGTGCTTTTCCACAAAACACCAGTGGTGCACATAGTGAATCTCACAGTTCTAACTTGCCAACCGTGGGACTGTCGAGTCTTCATCACTGAAACCGTAACAGTAACACAGTATCTGCTGGTAACAGCAATTTTGTGGAATCGTTTCACCACTTTTTTAGACCATCCTTTGCAAGGCCACAGGAGACAAGAAGTCTGACACATAGTCAACGCCTAGAGAGGATGGTGCAGGAGTATCTCCAAGTGAACATCGAAGCCATGACTGTGTCACTGGACCCTTGCTCATTTTGGTATTCCAATCTGGAAAAATGGCCGGAGCTCGCCACTCACGCCTTGGAGATCTTGTCATGCCCTGCAGCCAGTGTTCTCTCTGAACGTGTGTTCAGCGCTGCTGGTGGTGTGCTGACAGATAAGCGCACGCGTCTGTCCATTGAGAATGTAGACAGACTCACGTTCATAAAGATGAACAAATCATGGATTCGCAAGGACTTTTCTACCCCTGTGTTATCCTTGGGAGACTAAAACCTTGAGGATTTGGTAATATCACCTCACCAACCGTTTTAAGCAACTGTGGGGCAATTGATGCCACTTAACCCTAGAACGCATGACCATAAAAATCTACACTTTCATATACCTGGGGCCTTTTAGGCTCGTGTGCAAATAACATGGAATAACTCAAACTCAAATGACAAACAACTATATACATGAAGAATACCTAGAGTTTCAAAATTCTAACTAAAGTAATCTTGCAGAAAATAGAAAACAATTAACAGGGCGGGCCTGCGAGGCCCCAGGTATGCGTTCTAGGGTTAAGTGGTGTCTGTGCCACAATTTTGGGAAAAAATGGAGACTCTTTTTGGAGTCCCCTTGCTGTGTCTTACGTGACGTTGGCATCGTCAATTCCAGGTGGGTTGGGTCGCTCCCCCCTCTTTTTAACTGTAAGAAACTAGATACACTATGGCTTGGGGTAACACAGATGGTTGAGTCTGAAGAGCTCAGAGGTCTGCTCCAAATCTTCAGTGTCTGCTAGTCAGCGTAGAATTTTTAACTGCATCTAGCCTAGGCAATACTTTGGGCGTAGTAGCCCAGCTGCGAAGCAAGCTGCACCGCCTGTGTATCTAATAAGAATTTTTAAATGCATCTAGCCTAGGCAGACTGTGGGGACCCCCAACCAAACCCAGATGCTCAGCCCCCCTACCGCCCCCCTTTCCTTGACAATACAATAATGTAACTCTTACAACTAGATGGGTGAGGATCGGTCACAGCTTTATTAACTCTTTATACTCATTCCATTAGAAAGGCATTTTATTTCTAAAATAATTCAGCTTGTTGCAGCATGCCCTGGGTCTCCACTCCGGCAAGTTGGCCAACAAGTGTAACTCTCCAACATGTCCTTTCTATTTCCAGGCCACGGAGGATCCTGCGTACTCGTATGCAGGACTCTGACCCCCACCCATCACTCTTAACGCTTGTTCCACTCCGTCCTGGAGTCCTGACAGGAATATGTCCAGTTCAATATTCATTAAGTGAACAACGTCGGGCCGTATGAGGCCTGCTTTATCTCCTTCCAGTTGTCGGTGTCGTACCACTACACAGCCTCTGTCTCTTCTAAATTTTGCCATCCGAATATTTATTACCCGCCTTGTCCGTTCGATGGCCGTGATGTCTCGCGCACCTTGCCATACCGCTATCGGCACAATCTCTGACCATACTATCGCTAGTTTTGTGAAAAATTCTCTGAAGCGCTCAGTGTCTAGTTTCATTATTGCCATTAGTTATGCGCTGTTATGATGACCTAGGTTGTTTCCTCCGGCCTGTATAACTAAGATGACCGGACATCTTGCCATTCTCCCTACCTTGATTACCTCCATTAGTACCTGTGGCCATAGCAGGCCTCTAATACCTCTCTAGTTGAAATATGTGTTATGAAACTCTAATTTCCTCCCGCCTGGGCAGACTTTCGCCCTTTTTTCTGCCCAATACATATACGAGTGGCCTATCACCCACATTGTTGGCTTAGCGTCACCTGTAAAAGAAACAAACCACGTTAGGATAACAAGTCCGGTCTTATGTATCTTGCCAAACACGTGGATCGCCATCTCCCTATCCTCTGAACTTCCGTTTCTGACAGTCCTGCTCTTGCTGCTTCCGTGGCCGTGCCTATGCGGAATGAGTGTGTCCCGTAATCTTTGGGGTGGTTCCCTACCGATGTTATGCATTTATTAAATATAGCTTGGAACTGGTATCTTGATAATGGCATTCCATCAATGTGTGATAGGAAGAAATTACTTTGTGATCTGATGGTTAGATATGTTTTTACTATTGTTACCCAACTCAGTGTACCGTTTGTGGGTTGTAGATGTACCCAAGTGCCCCTGCCCACTGGAACCGTTTTCGATTTGTGTATGCGTAGACGTATTGCATTATTGGCTATGACTACGTCCTGGTGTAATAAGCCTCCACTGGTGTTAATTTTGGATTGAGGGACTAATTCGCTTATGCATAGCGCCCCGAAGAAGGCGATCACAAATGCAGTAGACAGTAGTGTTGCTTCAAATTGTGAGTGTCATGTTAATGGTGTTAGGGATATGATGTGAGAAATCAGTTTTAGTGACACGGGACGGGACGTCTACACTCCTGACTTGGCTGACCCCTTTTCCACCCTTTTATGGATTGTCTGATGATGAACCTTTGTCACATCTCCCCAATTCAGTAGTTGGAAGTGAAATGCTACTCCGGTCAGAAACCGCTGCGCTGACGCCCCTGATATGCCCCTCATAATTAGCTGGTGGAGAAATTCTATGGTGACTTGTGATCTGGCTTGTTCACATTGGTCAACCCGTCTGCCTGCTACTAGTCGTGTCCACTCTTCCCATGCCTTACCATATGCTTGCCACGTCGACGGGGCAACTGACGCTCTGATTAATGGCATCAACTATTCGCTACTAGATCCCATAGGGAAGGTGGGCAACTGTTGCCCGATGGGTGGGCGTTGTGGAAGAGCTCTGTGAAAATCTGCCAATTGAATTGTTATAAAGCGTTAGCAGCAGCTTTAGACCCCTCAGCATAGTGGCTAGCGCGGACACATACATTGTGTTTTAGGCACAGGAATGCTAGCCTGGGTAGTAGGCCTAGCACTGGGGGAGACGATGATGCCATCTTATTAATGCAGTGCGCTAGGCTGGTGTTTTTTGTTATGAAGCGTATATTTTTGTAAGCCAGGCGCGCGCCCCATATTTCTATTGCTACCACTATTGGGAAGAAAAATTATTTTCAGGGCTAGATGCAGCTAAAAATTATAATTAATTTAAAAGCTGGTGGAGCTTGGTATAGATGGACTAATACAATGAGTCCCACACACTGCTAGAAGGCCAAATATTTTTTCAGAGCTAGATGCAGATAAAAATTATTTTTCATTTGCAACCTGATGGAGGTCAGTATAGATGGACTAATAGAGAAAGTCCCACACACTGCTAGAAGGCCAAATATTTTTTCTGAGCTAGATGCAGACAAAAAATTATTTTCAGTTTGCAACCTGATGGAGGTCAGTATAGATGGACTAATAGAACAAGTCCCACACACAGCTAGAAGCCCAAATATTTTTTCAGAGGTAGATGCAGAAAAAAATTATATTCAGTTTGCAACCTGATGGAGGTCTGTATAGATGAATTAATAGAACAAGTCCCACACACAGCTAGAAGCCCAATATTTTTTCAGAGGTAGATGCAGAAAAAAAATATATTCAGTTTGCAACCTGATGGAGGTCAGTATAGATGGACTAATAGAGAAAGTCCCACACACTGCTAGAAGGCCAAATATTTTTTCAGAGCTAGATGCAGACAAAAAATTATTTTTAATTTGCAACCTGATGGAGGTCAGTATAGATGGACTAATAGAGAAAGTCCCACACACTGCTAGAAGGCCAAATATTTTTTCAGAGCTGGATGCAGATAAAAATTGTTTTTAATTTGCAACCTGATGGAGGTCAGTATAGATGGACTAATAGAGAAAGTCCCACACACTGCTAGAAGGCCAAATATTTTTTCAGAGCTAGATGCAGAAAAAAATTATATTCAGTTTGCAACCTGATGGAGGTCAGTATAGATGGACTAATAGAACAAGTCCCACACACAGCTAGAAGCCCAAATATTTTTTCAGAGGTAGATGCAGAAAAAAATTATATTCAGTTTGCAATCTGATGGAGGTCTGTATAGATGGATTAATAGAACAAGTCCCACACACAGCTAGAAGCCCAAATATTTTTTCAGAGGTAGATGCAGAAAAAAAATATATTCAGTTTGCAACCTGATGGAGGTCAGTATAGATGGACTAATAGAGCAAGTCCCACACACTGCTAGAAGGCCAAATATTTTTTCAGAGCTAGATGCAGAAAAAATTTATATTCAGTTTGCAACCTGATGGAGGTCAGTATAGATGGAATAATAGAGAAAGTCCCACACACAGCTAGAAGCCCAAATATTTTTTCAGAGGTGGATGCAGAAAAAAATTATATTCAGTTTGCAACCTGATGGAGGTCTGTATAGATGGATTAATAGAACAAGTCCCACACACTGCTAGAAGGCCAAATATTTTTTCAGAGCTAGATGCAGAAAAAAATTATATTCAGTTTGCAACCTGATGGAGGTCAGTATAGATGGACTAATAGAACAAGTCCCACACACAGCTAGAAGCCCAAATATTTTTTCAGAGGTAGATGCAGAAAAAATTATATTCAGTTTGCAACCTGATGGAAGTCTGTATAGATGGATTAATAGAACAAGTCCCACACACAGCTAGAAGCCCAATATTTTTTCAGAGGTAGATGCAGAAAAAAAATATATTCAGTTTGCAACCTGATGGAGGTCAGTATAGATGAACTAATAGAGAAAGTCCCACACACTGCTAGAAGGCCAAATATTTTTTCAGAGCTAGATGCAGAAAAAAATTATATTCAGTTTGCAACCTGATGGAGGTCAGTATAGATGGACTAATAGAACAAGTCCCACACACAGCTAGAAGCCCAAATATTTTTTCAGAGGTAGATGCAGATAAAAATTATTTTTAATTTGCAACCTGATGGAGGTCAGTATAGATGGACTAATAGAACAAGTCCCACACACATCTAGAAGCCCAAATATTTTTTCAGAGGTAGATGCAGAAAAAAATTATATTCAGTTTGCAACCTGATGGAGGTCTGTATAGATGGATTAATAGAACAAGTCCCACACACAGCTAGAAGCCCAATATTTTTTCAGAGGTATATGCAGAAAAAAATATATTCAGTTTGCAACCTGATGGAGGTCAGTATAGATGGACTAATAGAGAAAGTCCCACACACTGCTAGAAGGCCAAATATTTTTTCAGAGCTAGATGCAGAAAAAAATTAAATTCAGTTTGCAACCTGATGGAGGTCAGTATAGATGGACTAATAGAACAAGTCCCACACACTGCTAGAAGCCCAAATATTTTTTCAGAGCTAGATGCAGAAAAAAATTATATTCAATTTGCAACCTGATGGAGGTCAGTATAGATGGACTAATAGAATGATGCTATGCCCAAAAGATTTTACTTCACTAGGTGCAGTAAAAAAATTGGTATTCTATACACAGGTGGTATATCTTGCAACACAGATAGGCTACTCCACTGACTAACACACTCTGCAATAGGCCAAAAAGGATTAGCTTTGCTAGATTCAGCCAAATGCTGTGAAAAAAACTTGCACAGCACTGGCACAGACCTGCCTGGCAAAAACTGATAGGAACTGATGTAACCTAGTCCTGAAAATGACTGCAATTACAATTAGTCTTTACTCCCACAATCTATCTATTTAAGAGCACAGACCTGCCTGATAAAAGTCGTAGGAAATGCTGTAACCTAGTCCTTAAAAGGACTGCAATCACAACTATTCCCTACTCCCAAGCTATCTGTAGATTTGTGTGAAAATTGGCTTGAAATTAACAAGGTATAGCGCACACAGCAACAGCGGTGCCGTCTAACACGCAGCTGCAGCAGTGAGAAAATGGTGGCGACGGGGAAAATGGCTTGGTCTTATAGGGCATGGACATGTGACATACACTGCCAATGACACATGCCCTTGCTTGTGTGAAAAAAGCACTTCGCTCCGTGTGTGCGCTGCTGATAGGCTGACAGATTGCACCTCCCCACTGTAAATGCGGGAAAGAGAAAAAAAAATGGAGATCTTCATTGTTCCTGCAGAGATCCATCCCCTGCCCCTCCCCCCGCCCCGCTGTACACTCAAACTGCGTATTAACATTAATTTTCATCATTACTGAGAAAAAATCCAGTTATGATTTTGGTGCACGAACAGTTATCGAACATAACCTGTAACAGCCGAATTTTTCTCAAATCGTTCGTGTTCGCCGAACGGCTCGAACACCGCCCAAAACAGCTCGAATTTGAGATTGGCGAACAGTTCGAGTAGAACAACGCTCATCTCTACTCCTTATATCTAATTGTAAGCCATATAAACAAATTTTCATCAGAATAAAGTACAATAAGTAATGGGAAAAAAAGCTGTGTGTCTTACATACATATGTAAAACCATTGCCAAATTATTCTTTGAAAAATTGGCACATACCAGGCCTTATAAATGTGGCTTTATCTGGATATAAAAGTGGTTAGAAGCTTGGAAGAGTATGCTAGGCTTTATTTGGGACATCTGTAGAGGTGATTGTGCAGTGTGGTGGAGGAGCTGGGCTGTGATTAATAGTAAATCCTATGTTATTTGCTTCCAGCTTTATAATATAGGCAGCTCCTGGATTTCGAACAAGACAGACTCGGTAAATGGTTGAAAAAAATAAATGCAATTCGTCTCATTGCTCACCCCTCCAGTCACCGGACAGCAGGCAGCAAAAGGCAGGATGGCTGAGGAAGTGAGTGGTTAGGTGAGTTAGTTTTTTTTTTTAAATTTTATGCTTGTAACTACAAGTTCTATGTAAGTTGGATGTTCTTAACTCTGGGACTGCCTGTACCGGTGTTATATTTAGTTAAATCCTACCTGTCATGATAATGGAATGACTAAGGGTGCATTTACACTGGCTGAACACAGTCGTTAAATGACCAGCGATCACCTACGTGCAAGCTGATAGGCAAGCCGACTGCACCACCAGTTGCACAGTATTCTTTCCTCATTATTGGCCAGTATAAAAGTGATCTCTTATTTGAAGAATGTTGGATTTGCACATTGTGATGTTACCAACACTGAATTATATGTGCAGTCCACTGCTTTATATCTAGAACCAATCAAACAGTCTGTTATTTAGTATACAAAATGCCTTTTCCAGATGAAGCTTTTCTGTCACAGAGCAGCAGTTGACACTTTCCGCATCATTTATTTTATATCTCTTACCTGTTTAAAGTTATGACAATTAAGCAAATATTTTCTTGAGACTATTGAGACTATTGAAATTTCTGTGTATTTTGTCCTATTTATGTAAAGTTTACTTACTTAAAAACAAGTTTTATGTTCCAAAGAAATATTCAAAATAGAATGTGAAAAAAGGCAGCACAAATATGTTGCTCCCCTGAATGTTGAAAAATGCAATTAAATTGAAGTACTGGATATATTGCCCCATCTGTGAGAATCATCAATGCTTACGTCTAGTTAGCAAGAATAATTGTTTCCATTAGTTATTTTGCTGGGCATACTTTCATAAAACTGTTATTATGATCAATCTAGAAACTGTGTCTAGAAACAAATTGCCTTATTATAATAGGTAAACTTGCAGAGGAACACAGAACTTTGGGGACTTTAAATGTGCTAAAGTATATTTAAAGTGCATTATTTTGTCTCTAAATATTGGTGGTGGTATGGTATACTTGTCCACAGAGTCCTGCAAAAATATTTCACCTCGAAAAATTCAGCAAATTTGTCTTGATTGCAAATGACTCCCAATAAAGAGCAGGCACAGACAGAGGGCTGCATGCAAGAACAGTATATGGTCCCTTTACAGTCCACTAATGTGTTTATGACAGACGCTGCCTGCTGCTTTGGAGGTGGAAGAGGGACTGCACAGGTGGCACCAATGGGTTGTCTGACTCTGCTCCCAATATTTTATTGTAGGATAGTATTCTCTTCAACAAGATTTTGGTACAGTTCATTATTTTTCAATTGTTCATTTTTTGTGGATACATTTTATTTTAAATAAAGTCAAAAATAGAAATATTGCTTGGTAAATATGCGTCCCCTGTGTAGTAAAATCTTATTTTATTTTTAAGAAAATGAAACAGAATGTCCTAAAAATAGCTTACATGTAACTATGAATTGTTAGAAACTGTAAATTTCTCAAACTAAAGATTTATTCTTGGAACTAAACTCATTGGAAGATTGCAAGCATTTAGTTAAAGGAGTTTTCCTGGTAACAATATATTGATAAACTGACCTCTGGATAAGTCATCAATTTCTAATTGATGAGGTACTGACACCCAGCACCCCACCAAACAATCGAGAGCAGTTCTGGAAGTGGTCAGGTGTACACATTGAATAAAACTGCAGTATGCAGCTTTATCTAATGTGTAGCAGATGCTGCCGGTTACTGCAGAACCGCTCATAAGGAGCTGTATTACATTACCTGACAGTGGCTGCTAGCTGATAAGTGGGGGTGCTGTGTGACAAACCTCCACCAATGTAATATTGATGACCTATTCTTGCGACTACACAACCCCTTTAAGTATGTGCCTGTGATCTTTCAGCAGTTTGGTGCCGGGTATCATATCCCACCAATCTGATATTGATTACGTATCCTGTCAATATCTTGTGAAAAGACAACCCCTTCAGTGCAGATATAGCTAAAAATATTTGTCTCCTTGCCAGCTTATGAGAGTAATTGAAACAAGTATAATATTCCTATGGATAGGAAATAAATATTTTTGGTGGGTAGACGTCTTTAAAACCCCTTCAGGACCCAGCCTATTTTGACCCTAAAGACCTTGGCATTTTTGTCAATTCTGACCAGTGTCCCTTTACGAAGTAAAAACTCTGGAACACTTCAACGGATCCTAGCGATTCTGAGATTGTTTTTTCGTAACATATTGGGCTTCATGATAGTATTAAATTTAGGTCGATAATATTTGCGTTTATTTGTGAAAAAATGAAAAATATGGCAAAAATGTTAAAAATTTCGCAATTTTCAAATTTTGAATTTTTATTCTGCTAAACCAGAGAGTGATGTGACACAAAATAGTTAATAAATAACATTTCCCACATGTCTACTTTACATCAGCACAATTTTGGAAAAAAAAAAAATTTTGGTAGGAAGTTTGAAGGGTTCAAAGTTCATCAGCAATTTATCTTTTTTTCCAGCAAAATTTACAAAACCATTTTTTTTAGTGACCACATCACATTTGAAGTCCCTTTGAGGGGTGTACATGACAGAAAACACCCAAAAGTGACACCATTCCAAAAACTGCACCCCCCAAGCTACTCAAAACTACATTCAAGAAGATTATTAACCCTTCAGGTGCATCACAGGAACTAAAGCAACACAGAAGAAAAAAATGAACATTTTAATTTTTCTAACAAAAATTTTCTTTTAGCCTAAATTTTTTAATTTTCACATGGGTAACAGGATAAAATGCATGTTAAAATTTGTTGGGCAATTTCTCCTGAGTACGCTTATACCTCATATGTGGTCATAAACCACTGTTTGGGCGCACGGCAGGGCTCAGAAGGGAAGGAGCGCCATTTCACTTTTTGAATGGAAAATTAGCCCCAAAAGTCAAATTGCGCTCCTTCCCTTCTGAGCCCTGCCATGCGCCCAAACAGTGGTTTATGACCACATATATGGTATCAGTGTACTCAGGAGAAATTGCCCAACAAATTTTAGGATGCATTTTATCCTGTTACCCATGTGAAAATTAAAAAATTTAGGCTAAAAGAAAATTTTTCAGAAAAAAAAAGTACTTTTTTGTTTTTACAGATCAATTTGTGAAGCACCTGGGGGTTTAAAGTTCTCACTATGCATCTAGATAGGTGCCTTGGGGGGTCTAGTTTCCAAAATGGGGTCAATTGTGTGGGAGCTCCAATGTTTAGGCACACAGGGGCTCTCCAAACGCAACATGGTGTCCGCTAATGAATGAGCCGATTTTCCATTCAATTTGTTAGCGGACAGCATGTCGCGTTAGGAGAGCCCCTGCGTGCCTAAACATTGGAGCTCCCCCACAAGAGACCCCATTTTGGAAACTAGACCCCTGAGGGAACTTATCTAGATGGCTGGTGAGTATTTTGAACCCCCAGATGCTTCACAAATTAATCCATAAAAAAGAAATTTTTTTGTGGGAAAAAAAATACTTTTCCATTTTTATGAATCAATTTGTGAAGCACCTGGGGGTTCCAAGTGCTCACTATGCATCTAGATAGGTACCTTGGGGGGTATAGTTTCCAAAATGGGGTCACTTGTGGGGGAGCTCCAATGTTTAAGCACACAGGGGCTCTCCAAACGCAACGTGGTGTCCGCTAACAATTTGAGCCGATTTTCCATTCAATATGTTAGCGGACGCCATGTCGCGTTTCAAGAGCCCCTGTGTGCCTAAACATTGGAGCTCCCCCACAAGTGACCCCATTTTGGAAACTAGACCCCCCAAGGCACCTATCTAGATGCACAGTGACGACTTGGAACCCCCAGGTGCTTCACAAATTAATCCGTAAAAATAAAAAAGTGTTTCTTTTCCACTTTTTCATTTTTACAAATCAATTTGTGAAGCACCTGGGGGTTCCAAGTGCTCACTATGCATCTAGATAGGTGAATTGGGGTGTCTAGTTTCCAAAATGGGGTCAGCTGTGGGGGAGCTCCAATGTTTAGGCACACAGGGGCTCTCCAAACGCAACATGGTTCAAAATTGTTAGCGGACACCATGTCGTGTTTGGAGAGCCCCTGTGTGCCTAAACATTGGAGCACCCCCACAAGTGACCCCATTTTGGAAACTAGACCCCCCAAGGCACCTATCTAGAAGCATAGTGAGCACTTGGAACCCCCAGGTGCTTCACAAATTAAACTGTAATAATAAAAAAGTGTTTTTTTTTCACTTTTTCATTTTTACGAATCAATTTGTGAAGCACCTGGGGGTTGCAAGTGCTCACTATGCATCTAGATAGGTGCCTTGGCGGGTCTAGTTTCCAAAATGGGGTCACTTGTGGGGGAGCTCCAATGTTTAGTCACATATCGGCTCCCCAAACGCAACATGGTTCCAATTTGTTAGCGGACACCATGTCGTGTTTGGAGAGCCCATGTGTGCCTAAACATTGGAGCTCCCCCACAAGTGACCCCATTTTGGAAACTAGACCCCCAAAGGAACCTATCTAGATGCATAGTGAGCATTTTGAACCCACAGATGCTTCACAAATTGATTCATAAAAATGAAAAAGTATTTTTTTTTCCACAAAAATTTTCTTTTTTCATTTTTACGGATTACTTTGTGAAGCACCTGCGGGTTCAAAATGCTCACCACCCAACTAGATAAGTTCCCTGGGGGGTCTAGTTTCCATAATGGGGTCACTTGTGGGGGAGCTCCAATGTTTAGGCACACAGGGGCTCTCCAAACGCAACATGGTGTCCGCTAACAATTTGAGCTGATTTTCCATTCACTTTATTAGCGGACACCATGTCGCGTTTGGAGAGCCCCTATGTGCCTAAGCATTGGAGCTCCCCCACAAGTGACCCCAGTTTGGAAACTAGACCCCCCAAGACACCTATCTAGATGCATAGTGAGTGCTTGGAAACCCCAGGTGCTTCACAAATTAATCTGTAAAAATAAAAAAGTGTTTTTTTTTCCACTTTTTCACTTTTACTAATCAATTTGTGAAGCACCTGGGGGTTCCAAGTGCTCACTATTTATCTAGATAGGTGTCTTGGGGGATCTAGTTTCCAAAATGGGGTAATTTGTGGGGGAGCTCCAATGTTTAGGCACACAGGGGCTCTCGAAACGCAACATGGTGTCCGCTACCAATTTGAGACGATTTTCCATTCAATTTATTAGCGGACACCATGTCGAGTTTGGAGAGCCCCTGTGTGCCTAAACATTAGAGCTCCCCCACAAGTGACCATATTTTGGAAACTAGACCCCCCCAAAGCACCTATCTAGATGCATAGTGAGCACTTGGAACCCCAGGTGCTTCACAAATTAATCCGTAAAAATAAAAAAGTGTTTTTTTTTCCACTTTTTCATTTTTACGAATCAATTTGTGAAGCATCTGGGGGTTCCAAGTGCTCACTATGCATCTAGATAGGTGAATTGGGGGTCTAGTTTCCAAAATTTGGTCACTTGTGGGGGAGCTCCAATGTTTAGGCACACAGGGGCTCTCCAAACGCAACATGGTTCCAATTTGTTAGCGAACACCATGTCGTGTTTGGAGAGCCCCTGTGTGCCTACACATTAGAGCTCCCCCACAAGTGACCCTATTTTGGAAACTAGACCCCCCAAGGCACCTATATAGATGCATAGTGAGCACTTGGAACCCCAGGTGCTTCACAAATTATTCCGTAAAAATTAAAAAAGTGTTTTTTTTTCCACATTTTCATTTTTACGAATCAATTTGTGAAGCACCTGGGGGTTCCAAGTGTTCACTATGCATCTAGATAGGTGCCTTGTGGGGGTCTAGTTTCCAAAGTGGGGTCACTTGTGGGGGAGCTCCAATGTTTAGGCACATAGGGGCTCTCCAAATGCAACATGGTTCCAATTTGTTAGCGGACACCATGTCGTGTTTGGAGAGCCCCTGTGTGCCTAAACATTGGAGCTTCCCCACAAGTGACCCCATTTTGGAAACTAGACCCCCCGAGGAACCTATCTAGATGCATAGTGAGCAATTGGAACCCCCAGGTGCTTCACAAATTGATTCATAAAAATGAAAAAGCATTTTTTTTCCACAAAAATTTTCTTTTCTAATTTTTACGGATTAATTTGTGAAGCACCTGCAGGTTCAAAATGCTCACCACCCATCTAGGTAAGTTCCCTGGGGTCTAGTTTCCAAAATGGGGTCACTTGTGGGGGAGCTCCAATGTTTAGGCACACAGGGGCTCTCCAAACACGACATGGTGTCTGCTAACAAATTGGAACCATGTCGCTTTTGGAGAGACCCTGTGTGCCTAAACATTGGTGCTCCCCCACAAGTGATCCCATTTTGGAAACTAGACCCCCCCAGGGAACTTATCTAGATGCATAGTGATCACCCCCATGTGCTTCACAAATTGTGTAGTGTATGTCAGGTTGGTGTCCGGTGTGGTATAGTGTAGTGTATACACCACACACACACAACCTCACATACACTACAACACACACACAAACCTGACATAGCCTCCTCAGCTGAGTACGCCCTAGACTGGGATGAGCGGGACGTGCGAGACATTTTGTGTGCTGTGTGCGTGTGTAAAAAAAAAAAATCAAAACTTTATTATAGTGTGAGTGTACGTGTGTGTGTGTGAGTGCTTGGTGTAACCTTCTGCAGTCACGTGTGGGGGCAGTCCAGCGTAGGGAACGGTCAGGCGTAGGGGACAGTCAGGCATAGGGGACGGTCAGGCGTAGGGGACGGTCAGGAGTAGGGGGCACTCTCAGGCACACGTGGCACATGAGGGGGCGGTCAGGCGTAGGAGGGGGCTGAGGAGATGGAGGAGCCAGCAGCAGCAAGGGGGGTGATCACTGAGGCAGAAAGAGGGGCAGGAGCCGGCAGTTGCAGCAGCAAGGGGGTGAACCCTGGGGCAGAAAGGGGGGCAGGAGCCGGCAGCAGCAAGGGGGGTAGGAGGCCGGCAGCATCAGGGGGGGTGATTACTGGGGCAGAAAGGAGAGCAGGAGCCGGCAGCAGCAGGGGGGTGATCACTGGGTTTGCCGGGGGGGGGATGATCACTGGGACGGGGGGGTGATCACTGGGAGGAGGGGGTGGATGATCACTGAGACGGGTGATCACTGGGACGGGGGTGATCACTGGGATGGGGACGGGGTGATCACTGGGATGGGGACGGGGGTGATCACTGGGACGGGGGGTGGGTAATCACTGGGACAGGGGGGTGATCACTGGGATGGGGGGTAATCACTGGGACGGGGGGGTGATCACTGGGAGGGATGGTGGGTGATCACAGGCGCAGGGTATTCACAGTGAGCCTGCTGCTTCCTGTGATCACCGTACACCGGCTGGCAGAAGGAGAGCACCAGCCAGTGGATGAAGATGTGGGAGAGGGAGCAGAGGGAGCGGAGGGAGCGGAGGTCGGGGTGCAGGTATGAAAGTGGAGGGGGGGTGGAGTGGGCTGGAGGGGAGGGTCGGGGGGGAGTGGGGGCTGGAATCGGACAAGGGGGGGTAATATTACCGGCGGTGGATTGTCGGCGTCAGATCATCGGCGTCAGCGGTGGATCGTCGGCGGTGGATCGTCGGCGTCGGCAGATCGGTGGGTGACAAAGCTCCACAGCTTTCACAGATGGGAGAAAGCTGTGGAGTTTCGTCAGCCATTGTAAAAATGACACCCTCCACATCTGATCGGAGGGCTAGCCTCATATGGACACTAGAGCCAATCAGATCTGGGGGGCGGGGGGGTGACAGAGCTGACACTCCCCCCAGCCAATGGCTGATGCTATATGCATCAAGCCATGCCCAGATCATAAATATTTCACCAATTTCCATTGGTGAAATATTTAATTCATTCCGATTGGCAGTTTCACTAAAGTGAAAGTGAAACTGCCAATCTGAGGGGTCCTAGGCATGGGGGGGTTAATCCACCCCCCGTGGGGTCAACTACAGGTTGTCCAGTTGCAGTAGCAACTGTGACACCTGAGCGACCCCGCTCGCAGGCGCTGCAGGGGCGCGATCCCTCCATGTCACAGACGCTGTGACACGGTTCGGGAAGGGGTTAAGTTTGACTAGTGAATCTCACATAATTTTATTTTTTTTACAACATATTTCATTTTTTATGTAAAATCTATATTTTAAAGTGTAACTGTAAATTAATGTCAACAGTTGCTATATATGTAGGAACAGTGTGTATGTAATTGGTTTTTGGCAGAGTTCCATTGTAAGATTTACACTTTACATATTGTATACTGTATTGTAATTGCATATTTGAATGCTCTTGAATTTACATTAAATATGCTTAATTTTAATAGTTTGTAATTTTTTTTTGTTTAAAACCATAATTACTATGTTTTCCCTGGAAAAATTATCTAGCTTTAGTAATAGCTTTATTTTCAGAAAATCCCCTTATTACAGAAATACATATGGAAGCTAAGTCCCAGAAGAGATTTCTTACATTTAATCTATGAACAATCCGTCCATTTGTATACTCTAAAGAAATACCTGTAATAGATTTATGTACATTATGCACCATTCCCAGAATCTTTATGAGGCAAGAGATCCTAATTAAGATAAATGCTACCCAAAGCGATAATTATGAAAAAGTACATACTGTGAAGGGACAATACTTCCACTTCAATAATTAATTAGAAAAGTGTGTATCCTGAGTAATGACTGCAGTAAGCTGCAACAACTTACATTTAGGTTTTTAGGCATAACAACATTTTTGTGAAATGTTTTAAAGTGCCATTAAGAAAGGTCACCGAGATAGTTAAATTCCACACAGTAAACAGTACACAAAGCATGATATTCATTCTACTGCCAACATTTTGCTTACCATGTTTTTCAGACTATATAGGGGTACCTTATTATAAAGTACACCCCAGGTTTAGACAGCAGAAAATAGAAAACATATTTTCTACTAAGTAAAACTTCCCTGGTGATATAAAGAAGTGTAGGGGCAATATCACTAATTTTAATGCACTAGGGTAGAAAATGGAGGTAATAAATTTATTGTTAATGTTTCTCTGCAGTATGTGTGTTATACACATATAGCTGTACAGCATACACATTATGTAAACTCTGCAGCAGACACACACAACACTTCTGCATGCACAGTACATGCACACTCATCTCTACTGTATATACACACAAACAGCTCTGCTACTTATACACACAGCTCTTCCAAATGGACACACACAAAACTCAGCTATATATACACACACACATTTCTCTCACATACACACACAGCTTTGTTACATCGATTCACACCTCTGCTACACACTATGCACACAGTACAACATTTTGATGTTCCTTACTGGCATATAACTGATCACATAACTTGAAAGATACCAGTGTAATAAATAAAGCTACACACGCTAATTCATCTCCGAATGCCCAAAACTGTACATGTAGTATACATAAAATGAAAGATGTCCTCTCTAGTAATATAGTGTTAGCCCAAACACATGCATAAGGGGCCAACTGCGCCTACCTGTTGATGGACGAGATGAGTGATGTAATAAAACTTCTCTGGAACATGAAGTGGATCCACTGGATGAGGAGTAACTTTTAACTTTTCATTGATGATGTATTTTTTTATCTGGTACAGGACAAGATTTTTAACTACTATTAATAAAAATGATTTTAATTTACAATTCACCTATACTTTTAGAACTACATATGTCAATTTTTTAGATACCACCACTTTTAGGGACAAAGATCATTTAGCTACGAAGTCCTATAGCAAACCTACTGACAGCAATAGCTATATCTTAACAGAGTGTTGCCATTTATTACCCATTTGGTTAAATAATATTTCCAGAGGGCAATTCATGTGGGTCAGAATAAACTGCACACATTTAGATGACTTCCAGGAAGAATCGGAAAGTGCTAAAAAAATTCGTACAGAAGGGATATAAGGAAGAAAATCTGCAGAAAGTAAGAAAAACAGTAGAGTAAATACTCAGGGAATCCTTACTAATTAATAATAAAAAAAAACAATAAAGATAAAATCGAAAAATATGGCGACCTGTATATTCCCATTATAACTCACTATATAAAGGATTGTGTATTACTTAACCGAATAGTTAAAAGAACTGGGGCTTTCTACCATAGAAAAAAATGATAGGGGACCTTATTCCGAATCACCCCAGTTTTGTGTATAGAAGATCAGAAGATCTAGCCAACTACATAGCCCAACAGTGGTAAAAAAAACATATATATAAAATAAAGCAATACGCACCCTGAAGTGTGTTGTTTTACCTGTAAAAAATGCAGAATGTGTTGTGATATTGGGGATCATAATCTAACATATAGAAGGATGGATTATTTTCTATTAGGGATCACATAACTTCCCACAGCAAAGGAGTAATTTATTGCATTAGATGCTCCTGTCAGAAATTATGCATAGGAAGAACTAAACAGGCATTATGCATTAGGATGAAGTAACATGCCTATAATGTAAAAATACAATTTTTAGGACATCCACTATCGAAACATTACAAACAAGCACACAAAGGTAACCTAAGGGGAAGTTCTTTTTGGGGTATTAAAATTCTAAAAAAAAATTTTTTACACATTTAATGTCAAAAGCAGAAAGCCAGTGGATCTTCAACTTAAATACTCATAGACCCCATTGTCTAAACAGCGAAAAAGAAATGTTTGCATTTGAAGACAATTAAATAGTTGGTAACTCAGGATTAGGGGTAACCATAGGTCATTCCTACTTAGACTGTGAACTGCTTGAAGGCCGTAATCCCTGAGAAAGGAGGATGCTACCTGCATGCAAAACGAATAGGATAACAGATCATTGTTTTTACCCATGGGGGAACATGTAGCAAGTCATGTCACATTTTGCTGAAAGTGGCAGTATCTTTTCATATCCAGTGTATCTTAGCACAGATGGCCGGGTGCTTAGGGACACCAGAATATCACAACCATAACTTAGGACTAGAGATGAGCGAGCATGTTTGTTTTTTTAAAATTCGTCACGAACATTGCACATTCAGATTCGTGATGGGATATCCAAGAGTTCTAACTGAAAATCGGCGCAATTCGGCAAAAGAGCGGGAACTTATCACGTTTCCAGTACTGTATTTTTTATGACTTTGGCTAGAATAGTGGTGCTGAGAGGTCAGAGTAACGGCAGGCTATTAATATATTTTTTTCTTAATATGTGCAGATTCCAGGATGCCAATCAGGGCGCAGGAAGCATCCACAACGTCCAGACACAAGGGCTTCTGTCATTGGCTGCTGAAGCCACATGTCCCTCTCCATGTAAAGAGTGGACATGTTGTTTTAGCACCATATTGTCAGTGTAACAGCGCAAAGAGGCTACTCCTGATGCTGCTCCTTGATACTGAGAGATTTAGATAATTAGCTAGGCGGTTGCTAGATAGATAAGATCCTGTGCGGCTGGGAAATCGACCTTCCAGCAGATCAATAATTTTTGCTATTAGTGTGGTCCAGACAGAGATAGCAGGATACATTTCAGCATAAAACACTGTTGTGCACTGCTGATATTGTGTTCCATACAGGGGTACACCTTAGAAAATCTATTTTTTTTTTAATACTACTGTGATACATACAGCAGACTACATCTCAGTGAGTAATTTTTTGCACAGAGATTCAGCTGTATCCAGAGCACATCCACAGTAACAAATCTAATTTTTACTGTTACTAACGTGATACGTACAACAGGCCACATCTCGGCTTGTAAATTTTGGCGTATATATTGTAATTTTTTTGCGGTGAAATACAGTGGTATCCAGAGCTCATCCACAGTAAAAAAAAATCTAATTTCTTCTGTTACTAACGTGATACATACAGCAGGACACATCACAGCTTGTAATTTTTTGCCGAGAAATTCAGCTGTTTCAAGAGCTTATCCACAGTAAAAAATCGAATTTCTTCTGTTACTAATGTGATACATACAGCAGGCCACATCTCAGCTTGTATTCTTTTTTGTGGTGAAATTCAGCTGTATCCAGAGCTTGTCCACAGTAAAAAATCTATTTTTTTCTGTTACTAATGTGATACATACAGCAGGCCATATCTGAGCTTGTGATTTTTTTGGAGAACATATTCTGCTGTATACAGGCCTGATCCACAATAAAAAAATCAAATTTCTTCTGTTACTAACATGATACATACAGCAGCCCACATCTCAGCTTGTGATTTTTTGGTGCATATATTCTGCTGTATACAGGGCTCGTCCACAGTAAAGAATCTAATTTCTTCTGTTACTAGCATGATTCATACAGCAGGCCACATCACAGCTTGTAATTTTTTGCAGTGAAATTCAGCTGTATCCAGAGCTTATCCACAGTAAAACTCTAATTTCTTCTGTTACTAACATGATACAAACAGCAGGCCACATCACACCTTATAATTTTTTGTGTGGTGAAATTCAGCTGTATCCAGAGCTCATCCACAGTAAAAAAAATCAAATTTCTTCTGTTACTATCTAGATAAATACAGCAGGCCACATCTGAGCTTGTACTTTTGTGGTGAAATTCAGCTGTATCCTGAGCTCGTCCACAGTAAAAAATCAATTGTTTTCTGTTACTAACGTGATACATACAGCAGGCCATATCTCAGCTTGTAAATTTTGGCACATAAATTCTGCTGCTGTACACAGGCCTCGTCCAGAGTAAAAAATCTAATTTCTTCTGTTACTAATGTGATACATACAGCAGGCCACATCTGAGCTTGTATTTTTTGTGGTGAAATTCAGCTGTATCCAGAGCTCGTCCACCGTAAAGAATCAAATTTTTTCTGTTACTAAGGTGATACATACAGCAGGCCATATCTGAGCTTGTGATTTTTTGGAGAACATATTCTGCTGTATACAGGAATCGTCCACAATAAAAAATCAAATTTCTTCTGTTACTAACGTGATACATACAGCAGCTCACATCTCAGCTTGTGATTTTTTTGGCGCATATATTCTGATGTATACAGGGTTCGTCCACAGAAAAGAATCTAATTTCTTCTGTTACTAGCATGATACATACAGCACACCACATCACAGCTTGTAATTTTTTGTGGTGAAATTCAGCTGTATCCAGAGTTTATCCACAGTAAAAAATCTAATTTCTTCTGTTACTAACGTGATGCATACAGCAGACCACATCTCAGCTTACAATTTTTTTGTGGTGAAATTCAGCTGTATCCAGAGCTTGTCCACAGTAAAAAATCTATTTTTTTCTGTTACTAATGTGATACATACAGCAGGCCATATCTGAGCTTGTGATTTTTTTGGAGAACATATTCTGCTGTATACAGGCCTGATCCACAATAAAAAAAAATCAAATTTCTTCTGTTACTAACATGATACATACAGCAGGCAACATCTCAGCTGGTAAATTTTGGTGCATATATTGTGCTGCTGTACACAGGCCTCGTCCAGATTAAAAAATATAATATCTTCTGTTACTAACATGATACATACAGCAGCCTATATCTAAGCTTGTGAATTTTTGGCACATATATTCTGCTGTATACAGGGCTCGTCCACAGTAAAGATTCTAATTTCTTCTGTTACTAATGTGATACATACAGCAGGACACATCTCAGCTTGTAATTTTTTGCGGTGAAATTCAGCTGCATCCAGAGTTTATCCACAGTAAAAAATCGAATTTCTTCTGTTACTAACATGATACATACAGCAGGCCACATCTCTGCTTGTAATTTTTTGGCGCATATATTCTGCTGTATATAGGCCTCGTCCACAGTAGAAATATAATTTCTTCTGTTCATAACATGATACATACAGCAGGCCACATCTCAGCTTCTAATTTTTGGGTGCTGAAATTCTGCTCTATGCAGTCCTTGTCCACAGTAAAAAAAATCAAATTTTTGTTGCTAATAGCGTGCTCCAACCACACTATCTGAGCAACATGAATGGGAAAAAGTGAGGTCGTGGTGGAAGGGGGAATAGGCTTCGTGTTCAAGGTGTACGTGTGGTAGGTGGAAATGTTAGTGAAAGCTCTAGTGAACCAATAATGTCACAACCTATTCAAAGACAACTGACAACTTCTGTTACTCGACAGACTACTCCACTCCATCTCTTTGGCAGCCACGCAGTGGTACACCTTGTAGATGAGGGACAGAAAGAGCATGTGCTCCAGTGGATAGCAGTGCTGCATCAAGTCGCCTCTCCTCTTCTTCCTCCATCTCAATATTACACACAGTACAGTTCTCAGAGGTGGCACCCCAATTACCCTTGTTTCTCCCACATCACAACTAGTGTTGAGCCACTCCTGTAGTGTTCGAGTTCGGTTCGGTTCGTCGAACACCCATATGTTCGCCGAACTGTTCGTCGAACTGTTCGTCGAACACCTTCGAACACCGTTAAAACCAATGGCAGGCAAACAAAAACACATAGAAACACATAGAAAACACCATCAAAGGTGTCCAAAAGCTGACAAACTGCTCAGAAGACACAACTAACACATGGAAAAGTGACAAGTACATATAGTCATGCGAAAAGAAAAGAGGTGGAGGAGTAAAAGGAGGGGGAGTCACAGATATAGGCATGTCATGCCCTTCTAAAACCAAAAAAGTGCGAAGCCGACAGGGCCAGTTCGTTCCTGCCCGTGCGACCTCCGTGTCGCCGGGTTTGTGCCAGAGCTGCGGTGGACCCTGACGGCCAGCCCCCCTCTCCCAATACTGGTGCCTGTCCGCTGGTGGGTCGAGCGAGCACTCCTGCGGTGGAGGCAGGTCTAAGCTTTTTAATTTAAATTGTCTCTGTAATTTGAATGAGTACACTTTAAATCCTTTTACAAGGATTTATAGGAGGGCAAGTCTGATGCCAGCAGCTGCGGGAATTCCAGCTCTAGTAGCGTCCACTAAAGCTGCTGCAGTTAAAAAGCTTTTATAAGGATCGAGCTCGGCGGTCCACCGCAAGGCGTCCTACCGCCAGTCCCAGCCCCTATGCCTTGGGGTGCCTCCCCGATGCTCTTCACTGAGTGTCCCGGGGGCCCGAACCATTTCCTTTGAAAAAATTAAGTGTCCAAACTACAGGTGGTGTAGCTTGCTTAACAGCTGGGATAATCCGCTAACTAGCAGACACTGCTACTAGGCACAAAGTATTTCCTGGGCTAGATGCAGTTAAAAATTTGTAATTAGATATTCTCGTTGGATGCTGAGAAAGCACTCCATAGAGTCTCCTGGCACGCCATATATTATTCCCTTAAAAAGCTTGGGGTAGGGGTCTAGGGGACCCTTTTATAGGCAAAATCACAGCCCTGTATCGCAATACGTCACCTAGGCTGAAGATAAATGAAACATTTTCATCACCTTTCATAATCACCAATGGGACAAGGCAGGGATGTCCTCTGTCGCCTCTCTTATACATCCTAGTGACGGAGCACCTGCTCTCATCAATTCGCCATAACCCCAAAATTAGGTGGATTGAGGTGGGAGGCACCGAGTACAAGTGCTCTGCATTTGCTGATGATGTCCTAGTATATATCATTCAATCACATATATCCATCCCTGCTGTTATGGCTGAAATAGATCACTTTGTTACATGGTCAAATTTTAAAATCAATGCAGCGAAGTCTGAGGCCCTCAATGTCTCCCTCCCCAAATCCATACAGGATTCCATCCAGTCCAACTTTGCCTTTGCCTGGCCCTCACAGGGTATCAAATACTTAGGAATTCCTATTCATAGAGACCTCTCCCATCTATGTTATCTTAATTTTGGGCCCTTTATTGAACAACTCCATACAGACCACGTTTGGCAATTTAGAACTGTAAGATTCACTATGTGAACCACTGGTGTTTTGTGGAAAAGCACATGTACACTGTGCTCCAAATTATTATGCAAAAAGTGTTTAGGAGTGATAAGGGAAGAATTTTTTTGTTTGTCAGTTAAACTCATTGATGGTAATGTGTGTCAGGGCTCTTTATATCACTGTAAGCAATTGCAGACACCTGTGCTAATTAGTTTGGCAGGTGTGTCCAATGAAAGTCAAGACTACTTAAGAAGGCTGTCCCACATTATTAAGCAGCCTACATTTTCTGCCAAAATGGGAAAGAAAAAGGATGTGTCGGCTGCTGAGAATCAACAAATTGTGGAGTGTTTAGGTCAAGGCATGACTACAATCAACATTGCCAAGACACTTCATCCTGATCAACGCACAATCAAGAAGTATGTAGCTGATTCACAGTACACACGTGTGCGTGCTGATAAGGGAAAATTGAGGACTCTTTCCTCCAGGCAATTACATCAGGTTAAAAGAGCAGCGGCAAAAAAGCCTTGTCATAGCAGCAGACAAGTTTTTGAAGCTGCTGGTGCCTCCAACGTCCCCCGAACAACAAGATGCAGAGTCCTTCAGAGGTTTGCAGCTGTGCGTAAGCCATACTGTCGACCTCCTCTATCCACTGCACACAAGCAGAAACGGCTCCAGTTGGCCAAACAATACATGAAGACTGACTTCAAAACTGTTTTGTTTACGATGAGTGCCGTGCAATGCTCGATGGTCCAGTTGGATGGAGTGGAGGATGGCTGGTTGATGGACACCCCACACAAACACGGCTACGGCGCCAACAAGGAGGAGGTGGAGTAATGTTTTGGGCTGGAATCATGGGGAGAGAGATTGTTGGCCCCTTTAGGATCCCTGAAGGGGTAAAGATGAACTCCATAATGTATGTGGAGCTTCTCAAACAGCACTTCCTGCCGTGGTTCAAGAAGAAGAACCGTGTATTCCGCAGCAAGATTATTTTCATGCATGATAATGCATCGTCTCATGCTGCACATAACAGATCTGCATCTCTGGCTGATATGGGCATTAAAGGGGACAAACTTATGGTGTGACCCCCATGCTCCCCTGACCTCAACCCCATTCAGAACCTCTGGAGCATCATCAAAAGGAGTGTCTATGATGGCGGGAGGCAGTTCACATCTAAGCAACAGCTCTGGGAGGGTATTCTGTCCTCATGCAAAACAATTGAAGCAGAAACCATCCAAAACCTGACAAATTCAATGGACGAGAGAGTTGAGAAGCTCCTTTCAAACAAGGGGTCCTATGTGCAAATTTAACATCACCTAGAATAAAGTTTTGAGTTGAAAACTGTTCGATTTCAGTTTCTAATAACCTGCTAATGCTCATAATTTCAAAAATGAACATTTTGTTTTTCTTTATTAAAATGAAAAGGTTGATCGAAGAGTGTGGGGGATCTAAGAGTGTGGCAACCCAGTAGTCAGGATTACTTCGAATTCTGACAATCTGAGGGTCATGTTGCAGGTAGTGCAGCAAGAAGGCACTCATGTGTCTTGCGCATCTAGGAGCCCAAAATTATTTTCCGGGCTAGATGCAGCTAAAAATTGTTATTAATTTGAAAGCTGGTGGAGCTTAGTATAGATGGCCTAATAGAATCAGTACTGCAAACTGCTACAAAGCCCAAATAATTTTCCAGTTATGATACAGATAAACATGATTAGTAATTTTAAATCTGGTGGAGTTTAGTATAGAAGGCCTAATAGAATCAGTAATGCAAACTGCTACAAAGCCCAAATTATTTTCCAGCCAAGATACAGATAAACATGATTAGTAATTTTAAATCTGGTGGAGTTTAGCATAGATGGCCTAATAGAATCAGTACTGCACACTGCTTCAAGGCCCAAATTATTTTCCAGCCAAGATACAGATAAACATGATTAGTAATTTGAAAGCTTAAAACGGTTGGTGAGGTGATTTTAACAAATCATCAAGCTTTTACTCTCCCCAGGATGACACATGGATAGAAAAGTCGTTTCGGATCCATGATTTGTTCATCTTTATGAACATGAGTCTGTCTACATTATCAGTGGAGAGCCGCGTGCGCTTATCTGTCAGCACACCACCAGCAGCGCTAAACACACGTTCAGACAGAACGCTGGCTGCGGGGCATGACAAGATCTCCAAGGCGTAAGTGGCGAGCTCCGGCCATTTATCCAGATTGGAAGCCCAAAAAGAGCAAGGATCCAGAGACACAGTCATGGCTACAATGTTTACTTGGAGATACTCCTGTACCACCGTCTCTAGGCGTTGACTATGTGTCAGACTTCTTGTCTCCTGTGGCCTTGCAAAGGATGGGCTAAAAAAGTGGTGAAATGATTCCGCAAAATTGATGTTACCAGCAGATACTGTGTTTCTGTTACGTTTTGAGAGCTGAACACTCGATGGTCCCACGGTTGGCAAGTTGGAACTGTGAGATTCACTACGTGCACCACCAGTGTTTTGGGGAAAAGCACATGTAAGATTCTGCAATAGTCTCTGCTGATACCCCTGCATGCGTGCATCCCTTTCTATGGCAGAAATAATTTCTGCAAATTTACTTTTGTACCGGGGATCTAACAGTGTGGCAACCCAGTAGTCAGGATTATTTCTAATTCTCACAATTCGAGAGTCATGTTGAAGGTAGTGCAGCAAGAAGGCACTCATGTGTCTTGCGCATCCAGGAGCACCAAGTCCCTGTTGTGTTGGTGGTGAGGTAACAATCATGCTTCCTTCCTCTGCCCTCTTCCCCCAACCTCGCACAACAGAAATGTGATCAAGCTCTCAATCAGCTGATGAGTCTTCCATCAGTTCGTCCTCCACTTCTTCCTGGGCTCCTGCACCTTCCTCACTAGTTTGGCTGCTACCATGCGCCCTGGTAAAACCATCTCCCCCACCCTCACATGCCTGCCGCCTTGGTGCTGCCGACCGTCTGGACCTTGCAGATGTTAGCCCTTCCGCATACAACTCCTCCTCCTCTACTTCCTCCACCTCCTCTTGTGCCACCACCTGACTCCAAATTCTGTTTAACATGTGCTCCAGCATGTAAATCACCGGAATAATCATGCTGATGATGGCATCGTCAGCACTAAACATCTTCGTCGCCATATCAAAACTGTGCAGAAAGGTGCATAGGTCCCTGATCTGAGACCACTCCTCCAGCGTGATTTGCCCCACCTCTGGATCTCGTTGGCCCAGGCTATACGTCACAACGTTTTGCACTAGGGCTTGTCGGTGCTGCCACAGTCGCTGCAACACGTGCAGAGTTGAATTCCACCTGGTAGGCACATCGCATTTTAGCCGGTGTAGTGGCAGGCCCAACGACTTCTGTAGAGATGTAAGTCGCTGAGCTGCGGGATGCGAACGGCGGAAGTGAGAACACAGCGACCGTGCCCTCTGCAGAAGGCCATCTAGTCCAGGATAGTGGGCTAAAAATTGCTGGACAACCAGGTTCAACACGTGAGCCATACAAGGCACGTGTGTGACATTGCCCCGGCGAAGGGCCGCACCCAGGTTTACAGCATTGTCGCACACGGCCTTCCCTGGTTTCAGGTCCAGTGGAGATAACCATTCATGAAACTGGTTCTCCAGAGCTGACCACAACTCCTCATCTGTGTGACTCATTTCCCAGACATTTCAAAGTAAAAACCGCCTAATGACTTTGAGCCCTGCTGCCAGCATAGTAAGGAGGTGTGCAGGATCCCTTCTGTGCAGTTAGAAAGCTTGTGGCATGACCAGACTGGCTTTGGGTGCAGGTGCAGGACCGAGAGGAGGTTGAGGAGGCAGAAGCAGTGGAGGAACTTTGAGATAAAGAGGATTGACGCACAACTCGTGGGGACGGCAAGACTTGGACAGCAGCCCCTTGTCCTGCTGTCACCATAGTTACCCAGTGCCCAGTCAGCGACATGTAACGCCCCTGTCCATGCCTACTCGTCCAAGTGTCTGTGGTGAAATGCACCCTGTCACACACAGAGTTTCTCAAAGAAGCGGTGATGTTGTGTGCGACATGCTGGTGGAGCGCAGGCACACCTTTCTTTGAGAAGTAGTGCCGACTGGGCATCTAGTACTGGGGCACTGCGACGGACATAAGGTATCGAAAATCCTCTGTGTCCACCAGGCGGAAAGGTAGCATTTCTGTAGCCAAGAGGTTGCAGATGGTGAAATTCAACCTCTTAGCTTTCTCATGGCTTGGAGGAAATGGTCTTTTACTTGTCCACATCTGAGGGACCGAGAGCTGGCTGTTGTGCTTAGATGGGGTTGAGAAGGATGTCCCCGGTAGTGTTGAGCCACCCCCGTAGTGTTCGAGTTCGGTTCGGTTCGTCGAACACCCGTGTGTTCGCCGAACTGTTCGTCGAACTGTTCGTCGAACACCTTCGAACACCGTTAAAACCAATGGCAGGCAAACAAAAACACATAGAAACACATAGAAAACACCTTCAAAGGTGTCCAAAAGCTGACAAACTGCTCAGAAGACATAACTAACACATGGAAAAGTGACAAGTACATATAGTCATGCGAAAATAAAAGAGGTGGAGGAGTAAAAGGAGGGGGAGACACAGATATAGGCATGTCATGCCCTTCTAAAATCCAAAAAGTGAGAAGCCGACACGGCCAGTCCGCTCCTGCCCGTGCCAACTCCGTGTCGCCGGGTTTGTGCCAGAGCCGCGGTGAACCCTGACGGCCAGCCCCCCTCTCCCAATACTGGTGCCTGTCCGCTGGTGGGTCGAGCGAGCCCCCCTGTGGTGGAGGCAGCTCTAAGCTTTTAAATTTAAATTGT
Source organism: Phyllobates terribilis (assembly GCF_046119375.1). Classification (NCBI taxonomy): domain Eukaryota; kingdom Metazoa; phylum Chordata; class Amphibia; order Anura; family Dendrobatidae; genus Phyllobates; species Phyllobates terribilis. Next base: position 364,633,739 of record NW_027362762.1, on the reverse strand, counting down.
CTCTCTAATTTGAATGAATACACTTTAAATCCATTTACAAGGATCTATTGGAGGGCAAGTCTCATGCCAGCAGCCGCGGTAATTCCAGCTCCAGTAGCATCCACTAAAGCTGCTGCAGTTAAAAAGCTTTTATAAGGATCGAGCTCGGCTGTCCACCGCAAGGCATCCTACTGCCATTCCCAGCCCCTATGCCTTGGGGTGCCTCCTGATGCTCTTCACTAAGTATCCCATGGTCCCGAAGCATTTCCTTTGAAAAAATTAAGTGTCTAAACTACAGGTGGTGCAGCTTGCTTAACAGCCGGGATAATCCGCTGACTAGCAGACACTGCTACTAGGCACAAAGTATTTCCTGGGCTAGATGCAGTTAAAAATTTGTAATTAGATACTCTCGTTGGATGCTGAGAAAGCATTCCATAGAGTCTCCTGGCACGCCATATATGATTCTCTTAAAAAGCTTGGGGTAGGGGTCTAGGGGACCCTTTTATAGCCAAAATCACGGCCCTGTATCGCAATACGTCACCTAGGCTGAAGATAAATGGAACTGTAGCACCCTGAGGGCTCGGTTGCTACAGACGTATTGCACCTCACCCAGAGGTGTGATATCTCACTCTCAGGTAAGTATGGAATGTGGATCAGGACCCGACACCTGCATGCATTACACCACATTGCCGTGGGGCAGGGCGACCAATATGCCCCTGAGATGGGCACGACAGTCCCTGTCCCTGGCTGGAGTGGGGGGAGGGAACACTGAGGAAGGGGAACCCTGTAGTGCAGGAGCAGGGAGGAAGCAGTTCCTGGGTGCATTGAGAAGGGAGTATAAAAGGTGGGCACCATCTTAGTTCAGTGCAGAGAAGTCTGAGCAGAAGTGGCAGGGAGCAGGGGCTCTGCATGAGCTCTGCTCCGGAGGCGGGCCTAGTAACAGAGGCCCAGGCCTGGAAGAGGGAGAAGGAAGGAAGAGGAGCGGAGAAGGCTCCAGGAACGAGGAATGAAGGGATCCCAGGGGTGCGGACGGGCGAGTCGCCACCGCACGCCCGAATCCACCTGGGTGGAGGGGTCAGGCAAAAGGGGGAGACCGGTCCCCGAACTAGTGGAGGCAGGAAATGACCCTCAGCTAGAAACCGGAGGCTCTGACATTTTATGTGGCGCAGCCCCTCGCTACACCCGCTAGGAAGGCACCACATAGGGTCAGGGAAACTGGCGCCAAGTTTACCAAGAGGAGGCCCGAGGCAGCCGGACAGAAGTGTTGGTAAGAAAGGCCAGACAAAGGACACACAAAGGGGGTCCTGTGAAGTGCTCCAAAGTTATCTGGGAGTTGTCTGAGCCCCTCACCTGGTGAGCACAGTACGACGTGGGCAGCCGTTACCTGCAGACGTGGTCTGGATAATAAGAACTGTGAGTAAAGTCCCTGAACTGCATCACTGACTCCGTGTCGTTACTGCTGCTGCCCTGCACCATCACCCCCATCCTCCGCATACACTGCCCTGAGGCTATACTCCTCCCGTGGGGAGTTATGCTACGCTCTGCTGCACCCACAACACCAGCCTCAGCGGTCTGCCCTGTAGCGGCGGTTCACTCTGACCGCAATCCACGGGTGGCGTAGTCGGACATTTAAACATCAAAACTACATAAATAGTTCCGCCACTGGTTTGACCGCCCTGAGCCACGGAACCGGGTCGCTGCCACGAAGACTACAACCACCAGCATCCACCAAAAAGGGTCCGGCTCCGGGTGTCCCAAGGCCCAGGGGGTGATTCAGAACATTTTCATCACCTTTCACAATCACCAATGGGACAAGGCAGGGATATCCTCTGTCCCCTCTCTTATACATCCTAGTGACGGAGCACCTGCTCTCATAAATTCGCCATAACCCCAATATTAGGTGGATTGAGGTGGGAGGCACCGAGTACAAGTGCTCTCTATTTGCTGATGATGTCCTAGTATATATCACTCAATCACATATATCCATCCATGCTGTTATGGCTGAAATAGATCACTTTGTTACATGGTAAAATTTTAAAATCAATGCAGCGAAGTCTGAGGCCCTCGATGTCTCCCTCCCCAAATCCATATAGGATTCCATCCAGTCCAACTTTCCCTTTGCCTGGCCCTCACAGGGTATCAAATACTTAGGAATTCCTATTCATAGAGACCTCTCCCATCTATGTTATCTTAATTTTGGGCCCTTTATTGAACAACTCCATACAGACCACGGTTGGCAAGTTAGAACTGTAAGATTCACTACGTGAACCACTGGTGTTTTGTGGAAAAGCACATGTACACTGCGTTCCAAATTATTATGCAAAAAGTGTTTAGGAGTGATAAGGGAAGAATTTGTTTGTTTGTCAGTTAAACTCATTGATGGTGATGTGTGTCAGGGCTCTTTATATCACTGTAAGCAATTGCAGACACCTGTGCTAATTAGTTTGGCAGGTGTGTCCAATGAAAGGCAAGACTACTTAAGAAGGCTCTCTCACATTATTAAGCAGCCTACATTTTCTGCCAAAATGGGAGAAAGAAAAAGGATGTGTCGGCTGCTGAGAAGCAACAAATTGTGGAGTGTTTAGGTCAAGGCATGACTACAATCAACATTGTGCGATGATCAGGATGAAGTGTCTTGGCAATCAAGAAGTATGTAGCTGATTCACAGTACACACGTGTGCGTGCTGATAAGGGCAAATTGAGGACTCTTTCCTACAGGCAATTACGTCAGGTTGAAAGAGCAGCGGCAAAAAAGCCTTGTCATAGCAGCAGACAAGTTTTTGAAGCTGCTTGTGCCTCCAACGTCCCCCGAACAACAAGATGCAGGGTCCTTCAGAGGTTTGCAGCTGTGCATGCGCCATCCTGTCGACCTCCTCTATCCACTTCACACAAGCAGAAACGGCTCCAGTGGGCCAAACATTACATGAAGACTGATTTCAAAACTGTTTTGTTCACGGATGAGTGCCGTGCAGCGCTCGATGGTCCAGATGGATGGAGTGGAGGATGGCTGGTTGATGGACACCCCACGCAAACACGGCTACAGCGCCAACAAGGAGGAGGTGGAGTAATGTTTTGGGCTGGAATCATGGGGAGAGAGATTGTCGGCCCCTTTAGGATCCCTGAAGGCGCTAAAGATGAACTCCATAATGTATGTGGATTTTCTCAAACAGCACTTCCTGCCATGGTTCAAGAAGAAGAACCGTGTATTTCACAGCAAGATCATTTTTCTGCATGATAATGCACCATCTCATGCTGCACATAAAACATCTGCATCTCTGGCTGATATGGGCATAAAAGGGGACAAACTTATGGTGTGACCCCCATGCTCCCCTGACCTCTACCCCATTCAGAACCTTTGGAGCATCATTAAAAGGAGTGTCTATGATGGCGGGAGGCAGTTCACATCTAAGCAACAGCTCTGGGAGAGTATTCTGTCCTCATGCAAAACAATTGAAGCAGAAACCATCCAAAACCTGACAAATTCAATGGACGAGAGAGTTCAGAAGCTCCTTTCGAACAAGGGGTCCTATGTGAAAATGTAACATCACCTAGAATAAAGTTTTGAGTTGAAAACTGTTTGATTTCAGTTTCTAACAACCTGCTAATGCTTATAATTTCAAAAATGACCATTTTTTTGGTCTTTATTAAAATGAAAAGGTTGATCGAAAAGTTTGGGGGATCTAAGAGTGTGGCAACCCAGTAGTCATGATTACTTTGAATTCTGACAATATGAGGGTCATGCTGCAGGTAGTGCAGCAAGAAGGCACTTATGTGCCTTGCGCATCTCGGAGCCCCAAAATTATTTTCCGGGCTAGATGCAGCTAAAAATTATTTTTAATTTTAAATCTGGTGAAGCTTTAGTATAGATGGCCTAATAGGATCAGTGCTGCACACTGCTACAAAGCCCAAATTATTTTCCAGTCAAGATACAGATAAACATGATTAGAAATTTGAAAGCTTAAAACGGTTGGTAGGGTGATTTTAACCAATCATCAAGCTTTTACTCTCCCCAGGATGACACAGGGGTAGAAAAGTCGTTTCGGATCCATGATTTGTTCATCTTTATGAACGTGAGTCTGTCTACATTATCAGTGGAGAGCCGCGTGCGCTTATCTGTCAGCACACCACCAGCAGCGCTGAACACACGTTCAGACAGAACGCTGGCTGCGGGGCATGACAAGATCTCCAAGGCGTAAGTGGCTAGCTCCGGCCATTTATCCAGATTGGAAGCCCAAAAAGAGCAAGGGTCCAGTGACACAGTCGTGGCTTCAATGTTTACTTGGAGATACTCCTGTACCATCGTCTCTAGGCGTTGACTATGTGTCAGACTTCTTGTCTCCTGTGGCCTTGCAAAGGATGGGCTAAAAAAGTGGTGAAATGATTCCGCAAAATTGATGTTACCAGCAGATACTGTGGTTCTGTTACGGTTTGAGTGCTGAACACTTGACGGTCCCACGGTTGGCAAGTTGGAACTGTGAGATTCACTACGTGCACCACTGGTATTTTGTGGAAAAGCACATGTAAGATTCTGCAACAGTCTCTGCTGATACTCCTGCATGCGTGCATCCCTTTCTATGGCAGGAATAATTTCTGAAAATTTACTTTTGTACCGGGGATCTAACAGTGTGGCAACCCAGTAGTCAGGATTATTTCTAATTCTCACAATTCGAGGGTCATGTTGCAGGTAGTGCAGCAAGAAGGCACTCATGTGTGTTGCGCATCCAGGAGCACCAAGTCCCTGTTGTGTTGGTGGCGAGGTAACAATCATGCTTCCTTCCTCTGTCCTCTCCCCCCAACCTCGCACAACAGAAATGTGATCAAGGTCTCCCTCATCTGATGAGTCTTCCATCAGTTCGTCCTCCACTTCTTCCTGGGCTCCTGCACCTTCCTCACTAGTTTGGCTGCTACCATGCGCCCTGGTAAAACCATCTCCCCCACCCTCACATGCCTGCCGCCTTGGTGCTGCCGACCGTCTGGACCTTGCAGATGTTAGCCCTTCCGCATACAACTCCTCCTCCTCTACTTCCTCCACCTCCTCTTGTGCCACCACCTGACTCCGAGTTCTGTTTAACATGTGCTCCAGCATGTAAATCACCGGAATAGTCATGCTGATAATGGCATCGTCAGCACTAAACATCTTCGTCGCCATTTCACAACTGTGCAGAAGGGTGCATAGGTCCCTGATCTGAGACCACTCCTCCAGCGTGATTTGCCCCACCTCTGAATCTCGTTGGCCCAGGCTATACGTCAGAACGTATTGCACCAGGGCTTGTCGGTGCTGCCACAGTCGCTGCAACATGTGCAGAGTTGAATTCCACCGGGTAGGCACATCGCATTTTAGCCGGTGAAGTGGCAGGCCCAACGACTTCTGTAGAGATGTAAGTCGCTGAGCTGCGGGATGCGAATGGCGGAAGTGAGCACACAGCGACCGTGCCCTCTGCAGAAGGCCATCTAGTCTGGGATAGTGGGCTAAAAATTGCTGGACAACCAGGTTCAACACGTGAGCCATACAAGGCACGTGTGTGACATTGCCCCGGCGAAGGGCCGCACCCAGGTTTGCAGCATTGTCGCACACGGCCTTCCCTGGTTTCAGGTCCAGTGGAGACAACCATTCATGAAATTGGTTCTCCAGAGCTGACCACAACTCCTCAGCTGTGTGACTCACATTTCCCAGACATTTCAATGTAAAAACCGCCTGATGACGTTGAGCCCTACTGCCAGCATAGTAAGGAGGTGTGCAGGATCCCTTCTGCGCAGTTAGAAAGCTTGTGGCATGACCAGACAGGCTTTGGGTGCAGGTGGAAGACCGAGAGGAGGTTGAGGAGGCAGAAGCAGTGGAGGAACTTTGACATAAAGAGGATTGACGCACAACTCGTGGGGACGGCAAGACTTGGACAGCAGCCCCTTGTCCTGCTGTCACCATAGTTACCCAGTGCCCAGTCAGCAACATGTAACGCCCCTGTCCATGCCTACTCGTCCAAGTGTCTGTGGTGAAATGCACCCTGTCACACACAGAGTTTCTCAAAGAAGCGGTGATGTTGTGTGCGACATGCTGGTGGAGCGCAGGCACACCTTTCTTTGAGAAGTAGTGCCGACTGGGCATCTGGTACTGGGGCACTGCGACGGACATAAGGTCTCGAAAATCCTCTGTGTCCACCAGGCGGAAAGGCAGCATTTCTGTAGCCAAGAGCTTGCAGATGGTGAAATTCAACCTCTTAGCTTTCTCATGGCTAGGAGGAAATGGTCTTTTACTTGTCCACATCTGAGGGACCAAGGGCTGGCTGTTGTGCTTAGACGGGGTTGATAAGGGTGTCCCCGGCAAACTGCCGGTCTGTGAGGAAGATGCAGGCGGACATGTTAGGTTGCCTTGATCCAAAGGTGGTGCTATCGATGTCGGACAGCGCTCAACACCAGCTGGTGTTCAAACCTCCAAAGAAAATGATGACCTGCCAATCACGCTGGCTGTTGCGGGTAAAGAGGTGGCAGTTCTGCGTCCCAAAACAGGTGTGACTGCTGTCCCTCCAGTCACAGAGGATGAAGAGGCCGTGGATGCACAAAATGTGGCAGACGGTGGTTGGCCCGGCCGGCTAGGCCGCATTGTAGCACAGTGAGCTTCCCACTGCAATTTAAGCTTCATATCCATGTCCAGGTTCATGCATGAAGTACTCAAACTATGGTTTTTTTTGGCCTCTACTTAGCTTTTGCTGACAAATGTTACAGATAACACGAGTTGGGTCATCTTTATCGATCTGAAAAAATGCCCAGGCTATGCAAGGCTTAGCACCCATGTGACCTGAAGAGCCACCACAACTTGTGGTCAGAGGCAGAGTTGTGTTTGAGTATGCAGTTGTTGACGTGCTTCTAGTACTACGTCTCTGTCCAGAAAGGCGCAACCTGACCTTGTCATCACTAGCATCCTCCTCCACCTACTCTGCTGACCTCATCTCTTGGCTGACTGTGGGTTGACAGTAAGTGGGATCTCCAACCTCGTCATCATCACCCTGTGTGTTATCACACCCATCGTTCTCAGAGCCAACCTCTTCCTGCCCTGATAAAAAACTAAAGTTGTCGCTCCAATCAGGTATTTGAGTCTCATCATCATCTTCCTCATTGTCTCCACCAACAGGAGATACAGTTTGGGAACGAGGGTCTACATTATGGTCAGAACCTTCTGCGTCTGGTCCTGGATCCGACTCATAAAGATTCTGGGCATCAGTGCAGATCATTTCCTCGTCTGGATTCACAGAAGCTCTGGAGCCGACCTCTGATACCCAGGCTATAGTATGAGTAAACAGCTCTGCAGACTCAACCATCTGTTCTACCCCATACTCAGACGGGCAGCTGGAGACTTGGGAGCTGTGAGGAAGCAAGTGCGATTGGAGTGACACCTCTGAGGACTGGAGTATTTGTGATGTTGAAGTTGAGGTGGAGGAGAGCCCACTTAAAGGAGCACTTGATATCCGTTGAAGCACCTGCTGTTTTTGTGCCTCATCTGGAATTTGTAGCGATTGGCGTGGCCGTAAGAAAGGGATCTTATCACATTGTCCGCTAAAAGAAGTAGACATCTTAGTTTGGCTGGAAGATGGTCTTTCTTCTGCAGATGTTACTGTTGCTTTTACACCTACCCCACGGACACAACCTTTTTTTCCCTTCCCAACACGCCTATTCCCCTTTCCACCAGCAGCAGGCGTTTTTCCACTCATTTTGGTGGTTAACTAATTCACAACTCTGGAGTTGTTTGCACAAAAAACAATAGATGGGAACCGAGCAGAGCTGAGTGGCCAAACTGTGGTATTAGCCCAAAAGTATTGGCTGGTTTAGATTCAGATAAAAATTATTTTGAATTTGCAACCTGCTGGAGGTTAGTATAGATGGAATATTAGAACAAGTCCCACACACTGCTAGAAGCCGAAATATTTTTTCAGAGCTAGATGCAGATAAAAATTATGCTGAATTTGCAACCTGATGGAGGTTAGTATAGATGGACTAATAGAACAAGTCCCACACACTGCTAGAAGCCGAAATAGTTTTTCAGAGCTAGATGCAGAAAAAAAATATATTGAATTTGCAAACTGATGGAGGTTAGTATAGATGGACTAATAGAATGATGCTATGCCCAAAAGGTTTTACTTCACTAGGTCCAGTAAAAAAATTTGTATTCTATACCCAGGTGGTGTAGCTTGCAACACAGATAGGCTTCTCCACTGACTAACACACACTGCAAGAGGACAAAAATGATTAGCTTTGCTAGATTTAGCCAAATGCTGTGAAAAAAACTTGCACAGCACTGGCACAGACCTGCCTTGCAAAAAGTGATAGGAACTGATGTAACCTAGCCCTGAAAAGGACTGCAATTACAATTAGTCTTTACTCCCAACCTATCTATTTAAGAGCACAGACCTGCCTTATAAAAGTGATAGGAACTGATGTAACCTAGCCCTGAAAAGGACTGCAATTACAATTAGTCTTTACTCCCAACCTATCTTTTTAAGAGCACAGACCTGCCTGATAAAAGTTGTAGGAAATAATGTAACCTAGTCCATAAAAGGAATGCAATCACAACTATTCCCTACTCCCAAGCTATCTGTAGATTTGTGCGAAAATTGGCTTGAAATTAACAAAGTATAGCACACACAGCAACAGCGGTGCCGTCTAACACGCAGCTGCAGCAGAGAGAAAATGGTGGCGACGGGGAAAATGGCTTGGTCTTATAGGGCAAGGACATGTGACATACACTGACAATGACACATGCCCTTGCTTGTGTGAAAAAAAGCAGTTCGCTCCGTGTGTGCGCTGCTGATAGGCTGACAGATTGCACCTCCCCACTGTAAATGCGGGAAAGAGAAAAAAAATGGAGATCTTCATTATTTCTGCAGAGATCCATCCCCTGCCCCTCACCCCGCCCCGCTGTACACTCAAACTGCATATTAACATTAATTTTCAGCATTACTGAGAAAAAATTCAGTTATGATTTTGGTGCACGAACAGTTATCGAACATAACCTCGAACAGCCGAATTTTTTTCAAATCGTTCGTGTTCGCCGAACGGGTCGAACTCCGCCCAAAACAGCTCGAATTTGAGATTGGCGAACAGTTCGAGTCGAACACCGCTCATCTCTAATCACAACTGTCCAACTGACTGTAGGGAACCATAGATGGGCGAGTCTGCAGAGCTGTTCACACATTCTATGCCATGGGCATCAGAGGTCTGCTTCAAAGATTAATAGACTCCATTGGAGGAAAGCATCTGCACCGATGGCCAAAATTTTTTTATGCTGAATCTGGGAGAGGATGAAGTAGAGTCCAAGGAGAATACTGACCCTCGTCACCAGAAGTTAACCCCCCAGGGGGGAGTTGATCCTGATTTGACTCAAATACCTAAGGCGCACGTGGACTGTACTGTGCTGTCAGGGCAGGAAGAGGAGATGGGTGACTATGAGGGCGAGGAATGGGAGAACAGAGAGGATGATGATGAGGTTGTAGATCACACTTAGTGTGAACCCAGAGGCATGCAGCTGAGTAGCTCACCTGAAGAGGTGGAGGAGGAGGAAGATGAGGAGGTTATGTTACCGCACAGACATAGAGTGATGAAAGCACGACAAGCACTGCATCCTCAGCCACAACTGTGGCTGTGGTCAGCATCTGTTGCGAGTCTGCAGCTTGCAGGAGCGGCAAGGGTTACCTAGCCTGGGCCTTTTTTGATACCGGAAAGGATGAGCCAACTCACATTATTTGCCAACTTTGCAAAACAAGACTCAATACAGGTAAAAATTGCAATAATTTGACTACTAAATACATGAACCAGCACGTGCACGATCAACATGTGTTAGTCTAGCAATCTCACCTTACGATCCATCCGCCACTCTTTCAACCAGATCTGCTGCTTCTTCCTCCTCCATCACATAGGTCTCAGGCCGCAGAACCTCCACTTGTTTACCCACTCCAGTCAGGCTGGGTGAGAGCCCGTTAGCTGTAATGGAAGAGGACATGCCTGCTGTTTTTGCTTCACAAAGCACACCACTTCTTTTTCAATCCACCGTAACATCTCCGCCTGCACTACACTCATGGTCCAGCAGGTTGTAGTGTTCACTCTACTCCACCGTCTCTCAGCACAACAGCCATCCCTTGGTCCTGCAGTTGTGGTCACGTAAAAGATTGTTTCATCCTACACATGCCAAAGCTAAGAGGTTGAACTCCACCATCTCCAATCTGTTGGCCACAAAAATGCTGCCTTTCTGTCTGGTGGATACAGACGGTTTCCAGAAGGTGATGGCCTTCACAGTCCCACAGTACCATTTGCCCATTCACCATTAGTTCTCTAAGAAAGCTGTGCCTGTGCTACACCAGCATGTCGCAAACAACATCACCCGTTTCTTGACAAAATCTATGTCTGTGCAGCCAGGGCTCACCGGAATCAGGCAGTCTTAAAATTAATATGTCTTGGAGATTGCAGTCACACAGTTCAAGAGTTGTGGACAGTTATCAAGGTTGAGTTTGAGCAATGGCTGTCTCCACTGAACCTGGAGCCAGGGAAGGCCATGTGCAATAATGGTGGAAACCTGATGGCGGCCCTATGCCCGGGCAAATGCACGCATGTTACTTGTGTGGCACCCCAGGAGTCCAGATGCCATATTGGCATTGCCTCTCTCACAGCGGGTGATGCCATGCCTAGAAGTAAGGAGGGGTCCCCTTATCAGGTAACACCACATTTCACAGCTCCAGACCAGAAGGGGGAGCTCCTCCCCTTTAAATTGGAGTCTGGAGGCGGGGTTAGAAAAAGTCAGTTGGAGGGAGAAAAGGGAGTTGGAGACAGGAGAGCGATGAGGGAGAACCTGGGGAAGGGAGCTGTGATCAAGCTCGCCCTAGAGAGTAGTGCAAGAAACAGGACACCGGAGTCCGTGGTTGTTTGGGTACTAAAGTCTCGACAGCTAAATCCAGAGGGCAGGAGACTGCAGGTCTGCTGGCCCCACCAAACGCCGAGCGGCTCAGCAGCATCCTAGGGCCCAGTGCCGCCACGAAGGAGCGATACCTGAAAAGGGCTCGAACTGCCTACCATACGGGCGAGTAATAGACATTGGCTCAGGAACGAGGGCTGGAGCAGAGCTTTAAGCAGCAGGGCCAAAGAGGATAGCGCAGAGCGAAGGCCTACAACTCCACCTGGAGAGGTGGATGCCCAAATTGCTTCTAGGCTGCCCAGATCTCCATCACTAGCTATTACCAGTGTCCCGGTCTGCTCTGTCAAACTTCAAGTAAAGGTAGAGGAAACCGCCATTAATGTGTTGTCTGGTCATTATCTGCGCCCTCAGCCCAGCATGACAATGTCCCTGCCGACAACATCTACCTCATCAAATCATCTACACTGCCCTGGAGCTTAGCTCTGCCCGTGGAGAGCTGAACCAACTCTGCTGCATCACCATCAGACCCAGTGGATCTGCACCGCTGCAGCGGCCCAGTATAGCCGCATACCACGGGTGGCGTCACGAACATTATCCCCAAGTCTTTATTTCCCCAAATTGACTTTTGCGTTTCCTTTATTTGACCGCCCGGGGCCATGGACCAGGTCACTGCCACCGTGACTACCCCAAACAAGGACCGGCCCGAGTACCGAGTACCCCACGGCCCCAGGGGGCGCGTCACTTGCATAGATCACGTCCTCAACCTAGTGGTACAGAAATTTCTCTGCCACTATCATGGCCTGGATGTGCTGCTGTAGAAAGCACGGTCACTGTGTGCTTACTTCTGCCATTTGCACCCTGCAAGCCATCAACTTGCATGGATATAGAGGTATTTGCCCATGCCAGTTAACCGGTTGATATGCGATGTGCCAACACGGTGGAATTCCACTCTGCACATGTTGCAGTGACTTTAGCAGCAGCCATGCACCATGACACAGTATCTCATGTTGTATAGCATGGGTCAAAACAACACGGACGTGTTGCAGAGTGAGTAAAGATTGAGGGCCTCTGCATCCTTCTGCACAGTTTTATAATGGCTACTAAGATGGTTGTCATCAGCATCACTATTCCGGTCATCTACTTGCTGGAGCAGACTTTGAATAGCCTGCGTGAGGAGGTGGTGGTCCCAGAGGAAGAGGAGGAAGCAGAGGAGGATGTGGAAGAGATAATAATGTCTCTAAGTTCTACACTGCCATCACACAGGCAGGTGCCAAGGCAGGGTGTATTACAGCGATCGAGGAGGGCTTGTGTTACCAGACAAACTGTTAGTGAAGGTGAAGGAGCCGAGAAACAAATGGAGGAGAATGAGGAGGAAGAGGTGATGGGTGAGTAACAATCAGGAGATGAAGAGGATAATGATCCTCTCTTTGCTGTCCGTGGTTGGCGGAAGGGGACGGAAACAAGCATCAATGTTACCCAGCCACCAACACACCATGGGCTTGGAATGTATGGAAGACCCCAACACATGAGCGCCTTCGTGCTGCGTTCTCTGCAATATGATCCCCGGATAGTTAGGATGCAAAATAGTGCTGACTACTGGGTTGCCAATCTGTTAGATCCACGTTACAAGAGTAAATTTTGCCAGATGCTTCCCGCCCAGGAAAGGGACCCACGGATGCTTGAGTATTGAAACACGCTTTTACACAACCATCGCAGCTCTAGATTTGCAACCTCAGGAGCATCAATTTGCCAATGCAAAATCTTTAGAAGCAGCAGCAGTGTAAGTGGCAGAAACAATTTCTGTGAGTCCTTTCACACATTTTTTAGACCAGCTCGGGCACCAGCACAACATAGTGCAAGTCTGACACGTGGTGAAGGATTGGAGACAATGGTGCAGGGTATCTCAAGCTCAATATCATTGCCATCAGGGAGGGTTTGGACCCTTTTACATTTTGGTCTTCAAACATGGAAAAGTGGCCTAAGTTAGCCTGTCACGCCTTGGAGATTTCATCATGCCCAGCAGCTAGCATTCTCTCAGAACCTGTCTTCAGCGCTGCTAGTGCTGTCCTGACAGATAAACGCATCCGGCTATCCCCTGAAAGTGTAGACCACCTAAGTTTAATAAAGATGACCAAGTCATTGATCTCCAAGGACTTTTGCACCCTAATCGCAGACTGTGTAGACTAGGTAATGGTGTAGTTTTTAGTGTGCTGCATTGATCTCGCGTATTTGCAGTCTATGATATCTTTGTCGTGGCTTCTGTGCCTGCTGTTGCTGCTGCTATTGATATTTGCCCCTAATTTTTTGAAATGTGAAGACTCCTGATTGGGTCTCCATTTGCTGGGTTAGCTGTAGTTGGCTGTAGTGGAAAGTGTGTCAGTGCCCCATTATACTAGTTCTACACTGGTGAAATTGATGCCACTTTGGTGGTGTCTGCCTCTAATTTTTGTAAATGTTGAGAATCCTGATTGGGTCTCCATCTGCTGGGTTGGCTGTAGTGGAAGGGATGTCAGTGCCCCATTACACTAATTCTACTCTGGTGAAATTGATGCCAATTTGGTGGTGTCTGCCCCTAATTTTTGTAAATGTGGAAACTCCTGGTTGGATCTCCATCTGGTGTGTTTCCTGTAGTGGAAAGGGTGTCAGTGCCCCATTATACTATTTCTACTCTGGTGAAATTGATGCCACTTTGGTGGTATCTGCCCCTAATTTTGTGAAATGTTGAGACTCGTCTTCATGTGTATTGCCTTTAGCAGTAGGGCTCCCTGACCGGCACACCTCCACTTACTTTCAGTCAACTACCTGTGTTACAATTCTTATATTTTTGTGCCAATAGTACTCTATGAAACTGATGTTTGTGCCACCTGAGTGTGGCTCAGCAGAAAAGCAGCTTGAGCTGTTGAATTTTGTATCAGGGCTCCCAGCACAGCAGGTCTACAATAATCCCTCACCCAACTCATCTTAATTTGAAATTAAATTAAAAGTTGTAATTGCTGTCCCAGACCCTGATACCTCAGGCATGGCCCATGGCTGACTGCTGCTATGCCATTATAAAATTTAAATTGTTGGTCAATTGATGCCACTTTTCCTGGTGTCTGCCCCTAATTTGATCTGTTTTGGCAGCTTTTGGGCCCCTTTGAAGGTGTTGTGTATGCGTTTGGTTTTGCCTCCCTTTTGATCCAATGGGATTCCAATATGTTCGACGAACTGTTCAACGAATTGTTCAGCCAAAATCGGGAAATTCGCTGATCAGAAACGAATTGAACCGTTAAAGGTTTGCTCATATCTACTTAGGACCTAAAAGTTACTCCTCATCTAGTGGATCTACTTCATGTTCCACCTATCCAGAGAAGGTTTATTACATCACTCATCCATCAACAGGTATGTGGGTAACCTCATGTGTGTCGGCAACCAATATATTTGCCAGAGAGGACATCTTTCATTTTATGCATACTACATGTACAGTTTTGGGCATGCAGAGATGAATTAGTGCATGCAACTTTATTCATCATTTTGGTATTTTTCACGCACAGGCAGTAAGTGCGATGTTTCATGCGGCTTATCACTTCCTATAGAGAAAAGGGTAGCGCTATTGCAGGTTTTATAACTTGAAAGGTCTTTCAGCTAGTTAGGATGCTGTGCAGTTCCTGATAACGTTCAGTCTAGCAAAAAGAAGGGAAGCCAGTTCACCAAATTCACTTTTGAACTTTGGAGCTCGGAAAACCGAAACTGCCTTTGGTTCCATGAGTAGAAAATCCAAAGAGAATATCAAACACAGATGGAGATAAAATGATGTATGTTTATTAGAAAGTCATTAAAATTGTAGCTATATGCACAGATTATCCATATGTCACTTACTGATTTTCCGTGGACAATCTGTGGATGTAGCTATGGTTTTAATGACTTTCTACTAAACATACTATACATTATTTAGTCTCTGTCTGAGTTTGATATATGGATTTTCTAACTTTTTCTCTGCACCGATCTGACTGATTATTGTGGTGCAGAAGGGTAGAAAACTGTGGCACTAAAATGTTCTCTCAGTGAATGGGAAGGTCTCTGTGTCAGCATTTGCCGCAATCATAGGAAGATACCCCCTGGAATATAAGATGTACACTTTGCTTTTCACAATTTTTCTGGATAAAAAGTGTGTTTTATAATCCAAAATTTATGGCAAATTGATACAGATGTATAAAAGTTGATTTGTTACTTACAGATAAACTAAGCACTATGCTGACAGATGATGTGCTTCTCTGTTTAAAAATCGCACCACAGCAAGTATTTTATTTGTGAAGGACAGACACTCATTATAGAAATTAATGAGTGGCTTCATATGCAATAGTGCTTGCATGCTACAATATCAGAGTAGCACAGTGCAAGTTAGTTTAACCACTTGATGACTAACCTAAAAAGGTCTTAAAAGGATCAGCAATGTAAATAAGTATGTGGAAAGTGTTCATTAAGGCATTTAGCCATGCCATGGGTGTACTTGTAATTTTCATATTACAATAAAGTTTATTTTGGAGGCAATGGAAAAACAGATTTAAAAACAAAAAGAAGTATCTTCATTGTTGCTCCATCTCCTTCAAGGCCATGTGGCTAATTTGAAGTGTACATTTGTGGTGATAGACTCCATTTAGAGGGAATTTGTCATCATGATGATCAACCCCCAAAATACTTGTAATGTCATGCAACTTCTTAAAAGATGAGCTTATTCAGCCCTTTTTTATATATAAAATATGTTGCTCAATAACTGAAAGATCCACTTTTTGATTCCTATGCAAATGAATCTGAAGTGTTCTAGGTTTGATCAGAGCATTTCCCAGGCTGCTACCTTCCCTGCTCTGTCCCCTGCCCCATGCTTCATCCTGCTTAACCATCCTAACTAGTGATGAGCGAGCACTAAAATGCTTGGGTACTTGTTGCTCGAGTCAAGCAAATTGGAATGCTTGAGTGCTAAGTCCGAGCAACGAGCCCAATGTAAGTCAATGGGAAACTCAAGCATTTTTCCGGCCCCCTCCCCTCCCCGGAGGTCTGCAGGGTGCCTAAAAATCACCGAAATCGATGGGGACAGTGCTGAAATGACATGGGAACAGCATGGAGAAGACCCCTGGAGGCATCTCTGACTCCCAGGTCACTGCTGTGAACTATGTTGTCACAGTGTTACGCCACTTTTACGAACTCACAATAAAACATACAAAAATGAAACCAAAATGGATTTTCCTGGGAAAAATGTTAAGGAATATGCATTCCAGGGTAATGACTTGTATATAAGGCAAAATATATAGCCAAAAACAAAAATGCTCCTCCACACTTTGGGCTATGTTCACACGTAGCGTTTTTGATGCATTTTTGCACTTTTGCATTGCTTTCAACGGTGAAAAATACATTCACTGGTAAATATCATTTTAACATTTTATAACCTTATCTGGCCATGTGGTGTGTGAGACATGATTAGACACATCCATACAGTGCTTAAAAGACATGGGAAAAGCATGGGGAAGACCCTGGGAAGCATCTGACTCCCAGGACACTGCCTAAAACCGTGTTCATCAGAAGTGATTCTATATTACTGGGGTAATAATACACACATTTTTGGC
Organism: Phyllobates terribilis; assembly: GCF_046119375.1. Taxonomy (NCBI): domain Eukaryota; kingdom Metazoa; phylum Chordata; class Amphibia; order Anura; family Dendrobatidae; genus Phyllobates; species Phyllobates terribilis. The sequence goes on along the minus strand of NW_027362762.1, from coordinate 364,617,266 downwards.
AACGTGACAAATATTAAACTCCGTGGTGATGGTGCACGCAGAGGCTGAGGGCGTGGGCAAGATGAAACTGTGCCTGCTGAGGGAGCACAGTGAACACCTACATCATGTCAAACTACCAGTGAAGGGACTGACAGAGAGGAGAGGCCAGGGAATGCTGAGGGGACACGTGGATTATTCGGGCAATAGAGTTTAGGATAGATTGGAGGAATGCGAGAGTATTAGAAGGGAGGCCACAGAGCAGGAGGTTGCAGTTGTCAAGACAGGAGATGATGAGGGCATGCACTAGTGTTTTTGTAGATTCATGGTTGAGGAATGTGTGGATCCAGGAATTTTTTTTTACTTGGAGTCGGCATACTCTTCACCATGATCCTCCTTCCTTACACCATTCTGAGTGCCGTGAGGCAACTGATCCCACACTTGGAAGAGCTGTTTTGTTCATCTTTCCATTTATAGATTCTGGCCTCTCACTCGCTCCACTCAGAAGTGGGAAGAGCTTGGATATGTGGTTTGAAGGAGAGATTAGAGTCCAGGGCTACCCCAAGAGTTGTTCACTTTTCCATTGATAGATTCGGGCCTCTCGCCTGGCCAGCTTCAAGCAGGTAAACAGAAGTTCGCATGTAGCAATCTGAGCAGCCATGGTCACCGAAAGGTGACAGTGGGAAAGTGCAATTACTGTTGCAAGAGGTGGATAATGATGAAACACAATGGACAGAAAGTCAGGAGGAGGACCAGGGTGCGGAACTGGAAGACGAAGCAGTGGACTATAAAGTCACTGACCCAACCTGGCAAGGGGACATGCACAGCGAGGACAGCAGCACACAGGGGGAGAGTGGCATAGCACCACAACAGGCAGGAACAAGCAGTGTGGTTGCCACAGACAGAAGGCAGGCAACTGTTCCCCGGAACACCAACACGACAGAAGTGGCCAGTACAACTGTTAGGTCTTCCCGAGTCTGGTTCTTTTTTAAAGACTGTTGTTTAGATAACACCAAAAAGGCCTTTTACAACATCTGCCAGGCCAGCATCATCAAAAGCACCAAAACTACCAACCTGACTACCACCAGCATGCTCATGCACATGATAGCAAAGCACCCGACTAGCTGGGCCGAACGCCAGGGTCCAGAAACAGTGTCTGCAGGTGACACCACTGCTTCTTCCGCTGTTGTGCGGACACGCTTATCCCCTGTCCATGGTGCATGTGAAGATGTCTCCTGCCCTGCACCTGTTGTTGCATACATGCAACCATCACCATTCACGTCCTTGTCCCAGCATAGCGTTCAGTTGTCCCTACCCCAGTCCTTGAAATGAAAGTGCAAGTATGCAGCCAACCGCCCACCCACCCACAGACCGCAATAGTAAACTGCCACAACTCTGGACTGCTTGCTTGCACTTGAAATGTTGCCTCTTAGGCTTGATGGAGGCAGAATCTTTCCACAACCTCATGGCGGCGGCCAGTTGTCCATACTTACTCTCCAGCCTCCACCATTTCTCCCGGTATCGTCTCCACTTTCCACAAGTGCGGGTCCCAGAACATTACCTGTGCCCTCCCCAGTGCACTTAGTGGGAAGGACCACAAACACAAGTGAATGTGGCCAGTGACGGTACATCTTACTGACGCATTGGGTTAATATTGTGAAAGCCAGGACCCAGTGGGACTCTGGCACAGAACACGTCCTCCCGACACAGAGGATTGTGGGTCCTGGGTCAATCAAGCTTCAACACAATGTTCAGAAGGTAGACAGCAGCAGTGGTCGGTCTCCTAGACAACGTAAAAGACAAAAACTATCACACTCCTGATTAATATTTGGTGCACGGGTAGGGTAACAAGCCAAATACAATATATTAGAAAAACCCGGCACTCAAGATTTTAGTGAAAAATTATACAGAGTTTTTAATGAAGTAGGTACAATAAAATTGACAAACGTTTCGGTCCCTCGGGACCTTCATCAGTGTACTACAAAGAAAAGAAAAAAACAGACAAACAATTACATACAATACAAATTGTGGTCATTTTTCTGAAAACGCCGATTCACAAAATAGGAGGAATACATAACCAAGTGCAGTTCCTGTGAGCCGCAAATGTACCTTAATGAGGCGACATAGGGGAGGGATATGGGAGGAATTGGGATGGATGTCCCGTGGGAGATATAGAAAAAAGAGTAAGGTAACATACCAAGGCAAGGGTCATGAGGGTGGATAAAGTCCACTACGGTTGCTGTAGAGGAAAAGTAGTTCCGTTAAGGGAGACCCATGTGTATTACAAAGTAAGAGGTGGATACTAAGGAAAAAGGCATACCTGAACTGAAAACTGTTAATGTATACTTTGGAGTATAAATCAGAGATTGTATGTTCGTGGCAATGGCTGTAAATGATATAGAATAGGTGAGAGAGACAAATACTATAAAACCCCAGACACAGGGGGCAAGTGGTGGGACACACATACCTGTGGTGTGCTGACCTGTAGAACTCGGTGTCCACCGCTTGTTCAATGGTGGTGCAGTGAAAATGGTCCGAACCCCAGGGTTTATATATGGTGTGGCGGAGTGGAAATGTGTGTTGGGAGAGGTATTGGTGGCAGTGGGACGCTGAGAAAGCGCGCTACTGTGAGGACCCGAAACCGGAAGTGACGCGAACGCGCGTCATCGGGTCATGTGACCGTCACATGGGCGGAAGTGCCTCTGTTTGTGTTCCTCGAGCTGAATGGTGCGTTCCACTGTGTGCTGGCGATGTGTGGCTGGCTAATAGAAGCAGGTAGATAGTGAAATCCAGAAGGGGGACATCCATAGAGAGCAGTAGAAGAGGTAGAGGTCTAGGTAGGTTGCTGGGGATAAAGAAAACCAAATCAGTAAAACATGCATATACATACAAAAGTAGTTAGTAACGAATATATGGCATGATTATCCCTCCAGGTACAACCTTAAACCGAACATATATTATCTATAACAGACCATGGTATTTTTATTATACATTAAGAGTGAAGGTCCACTGGCAGTATGTGTTGTGAGATGGGAGAATCCCAGAGTAATCAGGACCTGATGTATATATGTATTTTAAATAAAAGAAAGCAGATCATAATCTCGAAAAAAAAGGTCCAGGACATTCTGCAGCGATCAGCGACCTCCAATACCGTGACACAGCAGCGATCTCGCTAGCGATCTCGCTATGTGAGACGGGGTCTTTATTCTTTTGCATGCTATTCACACTTAAATGTTTCAGATCACAAAACAAATGTAAATATTAGACAAAGATAACGTAAGTAAACGCAAAATGCAGTTTTTAATTAAGGCCTTTATTATTAAGTATTAAGGGAAAAATAAATCCAAACCTACAGGGCTCTGTGTGAAAAAAAGTAATTGCCCCATAAAACATAAATGAACTGCTTTATCACATCTTTAGGAAGCTGAGTTCAATTTCCCAAGCCACACACAGGTCTCATTACTACCACATCTGTTCTCAATCAAGAAATCACTTCACTAGGACCTGCCTGACAAAGTGAAAGAGATCAAAAGATCCTCAAAACAGACATCATGCTGCAATCCAAAGAAATTCAGGAACAAATGAGAAACCTTTGGAAGTTAATGTTTGTAACTCGTGAATCCAAAAGGATTCACGGCGTTTGAGCATGCGGATGCGGTCGCCACCTCTTCGTGGTATGGGTACATGGTCTATTACCTGAAATTTAAGCTGTGAAGCAGTGTGTCCAGCGGATGAGAAATGATGTGGTATGGGTAGTAATAGATTTTTGCATCGGATGGTGGAGTTATGTTTTGATATACGGTCTTTGATCGGTTGGGTAGTTTCTCCAATGTAGATAAGACCACATGGGCATTTAATGAGATAGATTACAAAGGAAGAATTGCATGTGAAGTAATCTCTAACGTGGTATTGTTTGCCGGAATGTGGATGATGAAACGTACTACCCCTGATGACATTGTTACATTGAAAACAGTGGACACAGGGAAAGGTCCCAGTCTTGGGGTTTGAGAGGAATCTTTGTCTAGGTATGGGAGGGTTGGTATGCAAGTCAGCTCGGATCAGGCGATCTTTAATGTTGGGGGCTCTTTTGAAGCATGGGAGGAAAGGGTTTTTGAATTCAGGGACCAATGGGTATGCCGTTTGTAAAATTTTCCAATGTTGACGAATCTTTTTATGAAGGATGCGTACTGCAGGGTGGTATGCATGGACAAAGGGGAGTCGGTCTGTTTCACTAAAATCTTGAGTGCCGAGTCTCCTTGACAATGACCAAATTATTCTTGATGGTCGGATCATCCATCTCCTTACCTTTGTGTTACTTGGAATGAAAGCGCAAGTATGCAGCCAACCACCCACGCACAGGCTGCAATACTAAACTGCCACATTTCTGTACTGCTTGTGCTTGAAATGTTGCCTTTTAGGCTCATGGAGACGGAAGCTTTTCACAACCTCATGGTGGTAGGCCAGGTGTCCATACTCAGTCCCCAGTTGCCCCTATTTCTCCAGGTATCATCTCCGCCTTCCACAAGCGCGGTTCCCAGAACATTACCCGTGCCTTCCACAGTGCACTTAGTGGGAAGGATCGCCTAACCACAAACACGTGGACAAGTGAATGTGGCCAGGGACATTATATCTCACTGACGCATTCCACTTGGTTAATATTGTGGAATCCAGGACCCAGTGGGACCCTGGGATGGAACACGTCCTCCCGATGCAGAGGACTGTGGGCCCTGGGTCAATCAGGGCTGCCCCTACATTCTACAGCTCCTGCACCACCTCCTCTTCCTTTCAATCTCCACTTCCATCAGTTGATTCATTTTTTCAGGTGATATTACAGAATATGTACTTAAACTTCGTGTGTACCAATAACAATAAGCAGGACTGTATGCTTAGGCGACAAACTTCACACTGTTGCAGAGTTGTTGAAAGCTGTATCAGAGAACCTGGTGGCGGCTCTAAAGCTAGGCAAGCTCGCACACTTACCATGCCTGGCCCATGTGCTCAACTTAGTGTTTCTGTGGTTTCTCAAAACCTACCCGGATCTGCCAGAGTGGCTTGTGAAAGTATGCCGTGTGTGTGTCCATTTCAGAAAGTCAGTTATAGCTTCTGCCGCAGGGCTTCAGCAGTGTTTGCAGCTTCCAGCTCGCCGACTGGTGTGCGATGTGACCACGCGTTGGAAATCAACGTTGCAGATGTTTAGAATGATTTTGAGCAGCAGAGGGCAGTTATTGAGTGTCAGCTTCAACACGTCCATCGGCATTCAGGTCAGCCTCCGCACATAAGAACTGATAATAATAATAATAATAATCTTTATTTATATAGCGCCAACATATTCCGCAGCACTTTACAATTCAGAGGTTCATATACAACAGTCATAAGTAACATAGCTAAAGATAATACAATAATTAAAGCAAAAATAATGAAGACCCTGCTCGTAAGAGCTTACAATCTACAATGAGGTGGGGGTGACACAAATTACAGGGCTTATTTACAATGATGGTCCAGCCATCTTGATGAAGGATAGATAAGGGCTGCATAAGGTTATCACCAGTCAATATTTGCAGTCCATTTGGGTTCGGTGGAGTTTGGTGGAGACTTATGTTTGGAGAGATAATAAATGGGCTATAAAAATATAAAAGGGCTTTTATTAGGTAATGTGATAGGACACCATAAACAGGTGTGTTTTTAGGGAGTGCCTCAGGTACGGATTAGTGCGGATGTTAGTCGAAAGTCGGGTAGGCCAATAAGCAGAAATGAGGGAAGAGATGTAGAGGGGTGCCGCACGGTGGAGAGCTTGGTGGGTGAGAACAAGCAATTTAAATTGGATTCTATAATTCATGGGCAGCCAATTCAGTGACTGGCAAAGAGCAGAGGCATCTGAGTAACGATTAGCCAGATAGATGACACTGGCAGCAGCATTAAGGATGGACTGGAGAGAGGAAAGTTGAGTGAGAGGGAGACCAATTAATAGAGAGTTACAGTAGTCAAGGTGGGAGTGGATCAGGGCAACAGTGAGGGTTTTTGTTTTTTCCAAGGTGAGAAAGGGGCGGATTCTAGAGATGCTCTTCAGGTGCAAGTGACAAGAGTGGGCAAGAGATTGTATATGGAGGGTGAAGGAAAGATTGGTATCAAACACAATGCCCAGAGAGCGCGCCTGCTGGTTCGGCATTATTGTGGTGCCACACACAGAGAGTGAGATGTCAGATTTAGGAAGGTAAGTAGATGGCGGGAGCAGAAGAAGTTCAGTTTTGGAAAGGTTGAGTTTCAGATAGAGAGCGGACATGATGTTGGAAATTGCGGCCAGACAGTCACTGGTGTTCTGTATTACAGCAGGGGTGAGGTCAGGGGATGAGGTGTATAGTTGTGTGTCATCAGCATAAAGTTGGTACTGAAAGCCAAATTTGCTGATAGTCTGTCCAATTAAGGCCATGTAGAGAGAGAAGAGAAGAGGGCCAAGGACTGAACCCTGAGGAACCCCAATAGTGAGAGGAAGGGGGGAAGACGTGGAGCCAGCAAACGATACACTGAAGTAGCGGTCATATAGGTAGGAAGAGAACCAGGAGAACAGTGTCCCTTATGCCAATTGAGTGGAGCATAGAGAGAAGGAGGTGGTGGTCAGCGATGTGAAAAGCTGCAGAGAGGTCAAGAAGAATGAGTAGAGAGTAGCCCCATTACATTTTTCTGTCAGAAGGTCATTGGTTACTTTGAGTGTAGGGGGCGGAAGCCAGACTTTGATGGGTCTAGAAGAGAGTGAATGGAGAGATAACGGGTAAGGCGGGAGTAGACCAGGCGCTCCAAGAGTTTAGAGATGAAGGGGAGATTGGAGACTTGTCTGGAGTTGTTTGTGCAGGAAGGGTCAAGAGAGGGCTTTTTTAATAATGGAGTAATGAAGTGTTTGAAGGAGGAGGAGAAGATATCAGAAGAGAGGGAGAGGTTGAAGATTTTAGTTAGGTGAGTAGTGATGACTGAAGAGTGAGACAGGAGTAGACGTGAGGGAATGGGGTCAGTGGTGCATGTAGTAGGATGAGAAGAAGAGAGGAGCCTGGAGATTTCTTCTTCTGTGACTGGGTCAAATGTGGAGAATGATCCAGAGAAGATGTGGGGAGGGATGGGAGTGATGGCACTTGGTGGCTGGGAGCTAATTTCCTGACGCATGGTGTCTATTTTCTCTGTGAAGTAGGAGGTCAAGTCCTCAGCACAAATGTCCGTGATGGGGGGCCTGCGTTTTAGGACTGAGGAGGGAGTGAAAGGTGTCAAAGAGTTTTTTGGGGTTGTTGGATAGTGAGGAGATCAGGGTGGTTAAGTAGGACTGTTTGGCGAGGTGAAGGGCAGAGTTATAGGTTTTTAACATAAATTTATAGTGGATAAAGTTTTCTAGCTGATGAGTGGGTATGGATGTCTGACATCTGTGCCATCCTCCAAAACTTTGAGGACTCCACCAAGATGGTGAGCAGCGATGATGCTATAATTAGAGTCACCATCCCGCTTCGCTTCTCAGTCTACTGAAACGGTCGCTGTTCACAATTAAAGATGAGGCATTGCAGGCAGAGCAAGGAACTATACAGGGTGATGCTACTCAGCCCAGTCTCATCTCATCTCAACGCGGCTTGGGTGATAATGAGGAGGCAGAGGAGGAAGAGAACATGGACAGTCATCCTCTTGGAGAGAACAGGGAAGTCTTGGTTGTTGGCAGTCTGGCACACATGGCTGACTTTATATTCCGCTGCCTTTACCGTGACCATCGCTTTGTATGCATTTTGGGCATTACAGAAAACTGGCATGGCACGAGAGAATTCTTGGAGACCGAGGTGTGAGGTTCTGATTAAGGAGTCAATCTTAAATCAGTTGCAGAAGTGAGGGCGCAGGAGGGGTGATACACAAAAAATGAGGGATGAGATATAGGTTGGTGCAAAACTGTGGCGAGCTTGGTGGGTGAGAGAGATGAGTTTGTATTGTATTCTGTAGTGATTGATTGTTTAACCTAACCAGTGCAATGACTGGCACAGGGTGGAGGGAGAGCTGCTGCTGTGTCAGGGAGAGATTTGCTTGTGTATTAGGTAGTGTAGGGAGAAAAAACGTACATTACACATATCCATCTTAACAAACAGTCATTTTGAGGACTAACTAATCCATCTGCAGAGATATCAGGCAGGCAGTGTATATAGGCAGGCAGGCAGGGTATATAACAGACTGCAGTGCACATAGCACAAGAGGCTCCAGTCCAGTTCTGTCGGCTGCTGCTGTTAGATATTTCTGGAAATAGGCCCAGGTCTCAGGGGCCAGGAATAATTTTTTAAGCGGCTTGTTAAAAATACGACCCTGTCTGCTGCATTCAGAAGGGATTGGAGAGGAGACAGTTTGTTTAGAGGGAGACCAATTAGAAGAGAGTTGCAGTAGTGAATAAGAGCGAAATTAAGAGTTTTTCAGTATCAAAAGTGAGATAAATTCTGGAGATGTTTTTAAGGTGCAGGTGACATGAGCGAGTGAGTGATTTTCCATATTGAATAAAGGAAAGTTGTGTGTCAAATATTACTCCAAGACAGCAGGCGTGCCAAGTGGGAGTTATGGTGGCACCACCTAAAAGAAATTGCAAAGTCAGGTTTAGTTATGTTAGTAGAAGGAGGAAAACTAAGCAGTTCATTTTTGAAGATATTAAGTTCAGGCTCTTGTTGAAGAATTATAACAAAAAAATTTCCCATCTGACAACGCTGGCGGCAGAGGTCACAGTCAGACAGTTCATTGGACAACCAAGGAGTACAAGCAAGGGAGACACAAACCAGATGCGGCAGAGGTAGGAGAACGATGTCAAAGGTCTGGGACAGTTTTCTCAGACCGTCCCAGTGCCCAGGCCATGATACATGGGGTACTTTGACAAGGAGGAAAAAGTGTTGGAAGATGCTGAAGGACTACCTTGGCGACTATACCAATGTCCTCCATGATTTCTCTCTGTCTCTGTGCCTTACAATTGTTGGGTATCCCAGCTGGACATGTGACATGAACTGTCTCTCTATGCCTTGGAGGTCCTGGCCACTAATGTTTTGTCAGAGATGGTTTTTAGTGCCGCTGTGGGCATTATAACTGATAGAACTGATAGGCGTATACGCTTTTCAACTGAAAATGTTGACAGGCTGACTGTTATAAAAATTAACAAGGGCTGGATTGGGCCAGACTTCTCAACACCACCAGATTATTATTATTATTATTATTTATTTATATAGCGCCATTGATTCCATGGTGCTGTGCATAAAGAGGGGATACATACCAAATACAGATATGACTTACAGTAAACAAACTAACAATGATAGACTGGTACAGAGGGAAGAAGACCCTGCCCTTGTGGGCTTACATTCTACAGGAATGGGGAAGGAGACATTAGGTTGGGGGGTTGCGGTAGCTCCGGTGTTGTTGAGGTGGCAGCAGGCAAGGTCATTGCAGGCTGTGAGCTTGTTTGAAGAAATGGGTTTTCAGGTTCCGTCTGAAGGATCCATGTGTGGCAATAATCGGACTTGTTGAATTTCATAGGATGGGGGATATTCGGGAGAATTCTTGGATGCGAGTAGGCGAGGAATGAATAAGTGTGGAGGAAGAGAAGGAAGTCTTGGGAGGACCGGAAATTACGTAAGGGAATGTATCGGGAGATTAGTTGAGAGATGTACGGAGGAGAGAGATTATGAATGGCTTTGTAGGTCAGTGTTAGTTTGAACTGGATATGCTGGGCAATTGGGACCGAGTGAAGGGATTTGCAAAGGGGGAAAGCAGAGGAGTAGCGCGGCGAGAGATGAACTAGTCACGCAGTAAAGTTAAGGATGGACTGGAGGGGTGCGAGAGTGCTAGCAGGAAGGCCATAGAGGAGGATGTTGCAGTATTCGAGGCGGGAGATGATGAGGGCATGCACAAGCAGTTTAGCAGATTGAGGGTTGAAGAAAGCACGGATTCTGAAAACATTTTTGAGCTGGAGGCGACAGAAGGTGGCGAGAGCTTGGATGTGGGATTTGAAGGACAGGGCAGAGTCAAGGATTACTCTGAGGCAGCGGATTTCCGATACAGGGGAAAGTGTTATGTCATTTATTGTGATAGAAAGGTCAGGTGGGGAAGATATGTGAGATGGGGGAAGGATGATGAGTTCAGTTTTGTCCATATTGAGCTTAAGGAAGCGGGAGGAGAAGAAGGAGGATATGGCTGCTAGACATGCTGAGATTCTGGACAGCAGAGAGACGACATTTGGGCCAGGGAGATAAATCTGGGTGTCATCAGCATACAGATGGTACTGGAAGCCATGGGATTTTATGAGCTGTCCCAGGCCAATGATGATAGCATCAAACATAAACTCAAATCCAGAGGTTATTTTTTGGGGGGTCTATTCCCATGCACCCTTTCACACACACATGGGTATAGACTACAGAAATTGTTCTATTTTATGTCTCCCTCCTCCTTCTCATCCTCCACCAGTCTATCACCAGGGTGACCGTGATGCAACACCCATGTAATTTTTTTAAGGGTGTTTCTGATTAGAGACAAGCAAATATTTCAATATTCGTTTTGAATTACAATCGCCGTCTTTGCAATATTCGTCAATGTAATTGTCGAATATTTGGCGAACATTGCCGAGCACCATTGGATTCAATGGGTGCCAAAACCAAATGCATATGCAACACCTTCAAACAGGACAAAAAGCTGCCAAAACACATCAATTTAGGGGCAGACACCAGGAAAGTACCATCAATTGACACAGAGTACAAGTAGTATAATTATTATTATTTATTACTATAGCGCCATTTATTCCATTGCTCTTTTACATGTGAAAAGAAGTCACTGACTGGTACAAGAGCAGAGAGGACCCTGCCCATGAGGGCGCACAAACAGTCTATAAGGGATGGGTGAGTATACAGTAGGTGAGGGTACAGCTGGTTGTGCAGCAGTATGGTGAAGCAAGAGTTGCTGCAGGTTGTAGGCTTGTCGGAAGAGGTGTGTCTTCAGCTTCCTTTTAAAGGTTTCAACAGTAGGTGAGAGTCTGATATGCTGGGATACAGAGTTCAAGAGTAGAGGGGATGCACGGAAAAAATCTTGTATGGGCTTGTGGAAAAAGGAGATAAGACGGGAATAGAGAAAGAGCTCTTTTGAGGATCGGAGGTTGCGTGCTGGTATGTACCGGGAGGCTAGGTCACAGATATATGGAGGAGAAAGGTTGTGGATGGCTTTGCATATCATGGTTATGGTTTTGAACTGAAGTTTCTGGCCAATGGGGATCTTACACTGTGTACCAAATTATTATGCAAATAATCTTTTCTCAGATTTTCCCAAATTACCTATATGAATTGCAGTCATTGTAATTTTCCAGTCAAATAACTACTAGAGTACAATTGAAAGGTTTTTGTACAAACTGCCTATGATAACAGTATATTTTTAAAAAAATAAAAATCTCAAACTACACTCAAAATGCATGTTCCAAATTATTATGCACAGCAGAGTTTTCAACCTTTTCATTTTAATAAAGAACAAAAAAATGGTCAATTTTGAAATTCTAAGTATTAGCAGGTTATTACAAACTGAAATCAAACAGTTTTCAACTCAAAACTTTATTCTAGGTGATGCTACATTTGCACATAGGACCCCTTGTTCGAAAGGAGCTTCTGAACTCTCTCGTCCATTGAATTTGTCAGGTTTTGGATGGTTTCTGCTTTAATTGTTTTGCATGAGGACAGAATACCCTCCCAGAGCTGTTGATTAGATGTGAACTGCCTCCCGCCATCATAGACACTCCTTTTGATGATGCTCCAGAGGTTCTCAATGGGGTTGAGGTCAGGGAAGCATGGGTGCCACACCATAAGTTTGTCCCCTTTTATGCCCATAGCAGCCAGAGACGCAGATGTGTTATGTGCAGCATGAGATGGGGCATTATCATGCATGAAAATGATCTTGCTGCGGAATGCACGGTTCTTCTTCTTGAACCATGGAAGGAAGTGCTGTTTGAGAAACTCAGCATACATTATGGAGTTCATCTTTACCCCTTCAGGGATCCTAAAAGGGCCGACAATCTCTCTCCTCATGATTCCAGCCCAAAGCATTACTCCACCTCCTCCTTGTTAGCGCCGTAGACGTGTTTGCATGGGGTGTCCATCAACCAGCCATCCTCCACTCCATCCATCTGGACCATCGAGATCATTTTATGCATGATAATGCCCCGTCTCATTCTGCACATAACACATCTGCATCTCTGGCTGCTATGGGCATAAAAGGGGACAAACTTATGGTGTGGCACCCATGTTCCCCTGACCTCAACCCCATTCAGAACCTCTGGAGCATCATGAAAAGGAGTGTCTATGATGGCGGGAGGCAGTTCACATCTAAGCAACAGCTCTGGGAGGGTATTCTGTCCTCATGCAAAACAATTAAAGCAGAAGCCATCCAAAACCTGATAAATTCAATGGACGAGAGAGTTCAGAAGCTCCTTTCGAACAAGGGGTCCTATGTGCAAATGTAGCATCACCTAGAATAAAGTTTTGAGTTGAAAACTGTTTGATTTCAGTTTGTAATAACCTGCTAATGCTTATAATTTCAAAAATGACCATTTTTTTGTTCTTTATTAAAATGAAAAGGTTGAAAACTCTGCTGTGCATAATAATTTGGAACATGCATTTTGAGTGCAGTTTGAGTTTTTTATTTTTTTAAAAATATACTGTTATCATAGGCAGTTTGTACAAAAACCTTTCAATTGTACTCTAATAGTTATTTGACTGGAAAATTACAATGACTGCAACTCATATAGGTAATTTGGGAAAATCTGAGAAAATATTATTTGCATAATAATTTGGAACACAGTTTATAGATTGCAATCTTGTAGATTTCTGGAGCCACTCCACAGTAAAAACCCAGCCATAGAGTGTACAGGAACCTTCATATAGACTTTTCTTAGCCAGGGCTGCTTCTCGGCAGGGTTGTACGGGCCCACCAGAGAATCCTCAGGTGGGCCCTGGCTTCTCCATTAGGTGAGTTCATGATAGCTCAAACTTTGCAGCTGCTATTGGGCCTCTTGAGCGGGGAAAAAAGGTAGGCCCTCAAAATCAAATCCTCTGGTGGGCCCAATGTTCTTCAGTCTGACACTGCTTCTCGGTGAGAGTTGTATTTCACCACAGCCATATTCTTTAGCTCTGTGAAAGGACTGGCATAGAGGGAAACTGTATCTACTCCTGCTGTCATTTCTCCGTCACCAGGTTCCGGCCATTGTCACACACTACCATGCCTGGCTGTATGTTCAGCCATGAGAGCCACAGATCAGGCTGCTGTTTTACAGCTTTCAACAACTCTGCAGCGGTGAGCGGGGTTTATCACCTAAGCATTAAGCATATTTTCTTCAGCACAGTTCTGGAGTGCTTCCAGCTTGTGACTGATGAGGTCATTTCGGAGATGGAGGCTAAACAAGAGGAGGATGAGGTGCAGGAGCTGAACAATGTGATTACATTGAGGTTACATTGGCAAGTCTGGTTTATATACTAAAGACTTTACATCTCTTCAAATGTGTATTGCAGTGCATCCTAATTTTTGTCAGCCCTTGAAATTGCTGAATATGCAATAACAGTATAGAAGACACACTCCTTAATAATGGGAAGGACAATTCAAATAGATTATATATTCCAGAATATTAACTGTCTTATCTTAATTTATTTAACTGGTGAGGTTTCACAGTATGGATAGCATATTACACCCCTCCAGCCAGGTATTATTGCCTTATACTGCAGGCTGCTGGTGCTGCCCAAAAAAGTTTAAAATCTATTCTATTTCCTATCGATAATGCTGTTAGATACATTTACAATAGGGACAGGTGCTGCTAGGTGGTATCATCACCAGCTATAGATGAGTGTTCATTCTGGTCGCATCAATATCTTCCACAGTCCTTAACTTTTTTCTTTTTAATTCTTTGGCCTTATATACAAGTCATTACCCTGGAAAGAATGTTTCTTAGCATTTTTTCCATCTTAGCTTGTTTTTTATATGTTTTTTTGTCAGTCCGTAAAAGTGGAGTAATACTTTGACAACATTGTTCACAGATATGCTATTTGTCAGCAGCCAACTGTGAATAGGTTTGAACCCACAACTGCAATACGTTAAATGGAGTGTAATATTTGACACGCTCACAAAAATTGCTGGATTATTAGGGCAGTCATATGGGATAACGTTTGATGTCCAGTGACCAAGTATCAATTGGTTCAACAAAACACAGGTGGTTGACCTTAAATGGAGTGGAATATTTGGCATGCTCCACAAAATTCTGTATTATTACAGCAGTCATATGGATCACGTGTGTCTGATCACTGAAAAAAGTTCCTTTGCTTCAACAATATGGTAATGTGAATAAAAGTGAAAAAATCTGGCAGTATTCTGTGAACAAGCAAATGGAGCAGTAAAATGGTGTACACTGATACACTGCTACAAACTGTAAATAGAGGGAAATATTTTCCACATTCAGCAAAATTGCTGGCTTTGTACGGCAGTTATATGTGATAGGTCTGACGGACAACCACGGTTTTAAATAGCAGCCCTGTAGTTTACTATTCTTCACAGCGACCGCCTGTGAATAGCTTCACTGATACACTGCAGCAATATGTAAATGGAGGCCAGAAATGGCTGATTTTTTACCACAGTTATATGTGATACGTCTGATGGACAACTATGGTTTTAAATAGTGGGCCTGTAGTTTACTAATACTATTCTTCACAGCGACCTCGTGTGAATAGCTTCACTGACACACTGCAACAAACTGTAAATGGAGGCCAATATTTTCCACATTCACTACAAATTTCTGGATTTTTATCGCTGTGATATGGAATAGATCTGGCTGTATTCTGCAGTGCTAACAAGCAAATGGAGCAGAAAAATGGTGTACTCTGGATTGCTTTTTAAGCAAATAATCAAGATAAAGATAAAAAAAAATTAGCCCTGGCCCCTGATACCTGGGGCTATGTCTACAAATATCTGTAACAGCAGGATCAGTCAGAATGTGCAATGGACCCTCTTGTGCTGTATGCACTGCAGTCTGCCACATACCCTGCCTGCCTTGCTTTTTAAGCAAATAATCTGGATTAAGATAAAAAAAAATTAGCCCTGGCCCCTGATATCTGGGGCTATTTCTACAAATATCTGTAACAGCAGGATTAGTCAGAACGTGCAATGGAACCTCTTGTGCTGTATGCACTGTAGTCTGCCACAAACCCTGCCTGCCTGCCTAACTCCTGCTATCACCACTGAATATATGCAGCTGGATTAGTCCTCACAAGGACTGTTAGTTCAGATGGATATATAGATATGCTGTGGAATACTTTTACTAACTATAAAAAAGCAAATCTCTCCCTGACTCAGCAACACCTCTCCCTACTCTGCCTGTTTTTGGGGTAGACTGTGAGGAACCTAGCATCACCGGGTCTTAAATAGGCCCGATGACGCTATGCGGCCAGCCAATCACTGCAATGCCACAACCAACATGGCTACGGCATTACAGTGCGTGGCAAGCAATCCCTACATGTTCATTGGCTCTCTAAAGAGCCCCGAACATGCAGGGCGGGGACCCAAGCTCCCACCCGAGAAATACTCGCCGAGCTTGTCGAGCACAGTGATGCTCAAGAGAGTTCCGAGTGGTGGCGAGCACATGCGCTCATCACTAATTTTAACCCCTGTGCTTATGTTAATGTTATGTGCCTCTTAGAGAAACTCTGGGATATAATAAGCACATTCAATTTGCATTGAAAAAATTAAATGTAAACTGAATTTCCTGGCCAAATTCGGTTGAACTGCCAAATTCCAATTTTGTTAGATTCACTCATTGCTATTTTTATATATCTATTGCAGGTTCTTTTGGGTACCTTGATAACTTTACAAATAGAGATTCCAAAATGTGAATCTCTCTGATTCATTGTAAATTTCATACTGGCAAAACAATTCTTATATACCTACTCGCACAGAAAAGCTATCTCAAAAGGTTTCACTGCTCTATCATAAAAATACCAAGCTTATCATTTGGTACAATAGCTTTTAAAACTGTCAAACAAGAAACACGTCCTTGTTGAGTGCAGAGGCATTTCTAACTTTCTTTTTTATCTATTAGTCCATACACTGATTTTAATTAGATGGTTTGAATAAAAACTGTACTCTCACGATTCATCCTGAATACAATACCTTATTCTGTTTTCTTTTACATAAAA
This sequence comes from Phyllobates terribilis, assembly GCF_046119375.1. NCBI lineage: Eukaryota > Metazoa > Chordata > Amphibia > Anura > Dendrobatidae > Phyllobates > Phyllobates terribilis. The sequence goes on along the minus strand of NW_027362762.1, from coordinate 364,601,100 downwards.
GTAATTTAGAGAGTAATTATCAATTTGGCTGGGTTTGAATATAATGTTTAAGAGGATGTATCATCAAAAATTACCTACTGTTTAATCAGGATTTTATGTTAAATTTATTTAATAAAAAGTTTTTATTAATTTTCCATATCACTATTTAAAAAGAAAAAGAAATGTTGCAATTTTCACATTTTCTATTCACTTTTCAGCATTAAAATGAGAATGGTTAGCAAAAGGCTAATTCTGACTCACTGACATCTAAAGTAGAGTTCCTGAAAGAAGTTGTCCACTAATTAGGACAATTCATTGTCATCCCCCATGCTTGCCCCCGAGAAAATAAAAAAGCCTATACTCACCTCTCATGCTTGCTCTCCCTGGGGCTTCCATGCTGTTGTTGTGACACGTGAAGCCGGAGTCCAATCAGGGCTGGTGTCACTGTCCCAACGTCTTGTCGAATTGAACATGAAGAGGAAGTCAGAGAGCAGCCGCAGCCCGGACTTCCTCTTCTTGTTCAATTTGTCCCAAAGAGGAGACAGTGACGCTGGTGCTTATTGGGCGCTGAAGTCACGTGTCCAACACCGCACGGCAGTCCCAGGACCGCGAGTGCTAGCACTGCTTGAACAGTGTCTGCACGGGAGGTGAGTATAGTTTTTTTTATTTTATCGGGGCCAAACATTTAGTTCAAGAAGGTGTTGTCAAAGTAGTGGACAACCCCTTTAAGCAAACTCTGGTATGGGCAAATGTCATTGTGAAATGAGGAAGAGGGGGTGAGTTGTGACTTTCACCTAGTTTGAATAGTGGATCTTGTGTTGTCTACTATATACATCGCTGTTTTCTGTCATTGCTATCCTTCCTTGCTATGTAATTAAGATGACTGCTGAAAAGTGATCTCTTCAGAACAGAGCATTGGAGTCTACCATTAGCCTTAATTTCAAGTGTGAAAATTGCAAGACTTCTACTTTTTTAATATGAATGGCCATTTAAAAAAATACATATAACATAAAACGATACATAATTTTCTGATGACACATTATTTCCAAGGTTATATGCAAATAAAGTCAAAGTCATAGCAACAGCACTTTCTCTTTCAGCTGGGTCAAAAATTAAGTTAATTACCAAAGCACTGTATGTATATACCCTTCTTAAGACTGGTTTCTCACATCTATTTTTTGCTTTCTGAGTAAAGACCATAATGTATGCATGGGTTGTGGGTCTCCTCAGCAAAACCTGATGACCTTATATATGCCTATGAGAGTGATGAGTTTGTGTCAGGAGACCTGAGGCTAGATGGTGAATCACAGTCCATTCTCAGACCACAAAGTACAAATATGTGAATCTTGTCTAAAGTAAACTCTTTACTTACTTTCTGTACCCCAAACCACCAGCATGTCATTATACTGTGGAAAGTGTTGTTCTAAACATATCATTGTCAAAAGTAGAGAAGAGCGAACATGTTCAGAAAACGTTTGATTTTTTCAAATTCGGCACGAACATTGCACATTCGGATTCGTGATGGGACACCCAAGCATTTTTACTGAAAATCTGCCCAATTCAGCAAAGTGTGGTAAATGATCGTATTTCCACTTCAGTATTTTTTATGCTTTTGGCTAGGATAGTGGTGCTGTATTATGAGCGGGGGAGACATGTTTGATGAGGAGAGGGGGTGGGAAGAGGTTAGCGTAGTGGCGGGCTGTTAATCTTCATTTTTTTTTTTCTTAATTAAATGTGTGAGGATTATGGCAAGCCAATCAGGGCGCAGGAACCATCCACAACGTCCAGACACAAGAACTTGTGCCATTGGCTGCTGAAGTCACATGTCTTTGTCCATATAAAGAGTGGACATGTTGTTTTAGAGCCTTCTTGTAAGTGTAACAGCGCAGAGAAGCTGATTCTGATGCTGCTCCTGGATACTGAGAGATTGAGATAGTTAGATAGGCGGTTGCTTCTAAGTCAGATAGTTCAGATAGATAGGATCCTGTGTGGCTGTGAAATCGACCTTCCAACAGATCAATCATTTTTGCTATTAGTGTGGTCCAGACAGAGACAGCGGGCCACATTTCAGCTTAGAACTCTGTTGTGCTGATATAGTGATCCATGCAGGAGTACACCTTTGAAACTCTATTTTTTCTATTCTTACTGTGCTACATAAAGCATGCCACATCTGAGCTTGTAATTCTTTTGTGCTGAGATTCAGATGTATTCAGGGCTCCACAGTAAAAAAAAATAATTGTATTGTTATTACCATGATACATACAGTAGGCCACATCTCAGTTTGTAATGTTTTTCTGCACATATTCTGATGTATCCAGAGCTCACCCACAGTAAAAAAAATCTAATTTCTTCTGGTACCACTGTGATACATTCAGCAGGCCACATCTGAGCTTGTAAATTTTTGCCACATATATTCTACTGTAACCAGGCCTCTTCCACAGTAAGAAATCTAATTTATGTTACTAACGTGATACATACAGCAGGCAACACCTCAGCTTGAAATTTTTTGCTGCAAATATTCTACTGTTTCCAGGCATCATCCACAGTAAAAAATCTAATTTCTTCAGTTACTAAAGTGATATATACAGCAGGCCATATCTGAGTTTGTAATTTTTTGGCTCATATATTGTACTGTTTCCAGGCCTTATCCACAGTAAAAAATCAAATTTCTTCTGTTACTAACATGATACACACAACAGGCCACATCTGTACTTGAAATTTATTGGCGCATGTATTATACTGTATCCAGGCCTCATCCACAGTAAAAAATTAAATTTCTTCTGTTACTAACGTGAAACACACAGCAGGCCACATCTGAGCTTGCAGTTTTTTGGCGCATTTATTCTACTGTATCCAGGCCTCATCCACAATAAAAAATCTAATTTCTTTGGTTACTAGCGTGATACATTAAGCAGGCCACATCTGAGCTTGTAATTATTTTGCCCTGAGATTCTGCTGTATCCAGGGCTCCACAGTAAAAAATCTAATTTTTTGTTGCTAATAGTGTGCTCCCTCCAAACTAACTGAGCAATATGAGTGGGAAAAAGCAAGGTCGTGGTGGAAGGGGGAATAGGCTTGGTGTTTCAGGTGTAAGTGGGGTAGGTGGTAATGTTAGTGAAAGCTCTAGTGAACCAACACCATCCCATCCTATCCAAAGACATCTGACTACTTCTGTTACTGGATGGACTACTACACTTCTTTTCTCGGCAGCCGCACAGCAATACGCCTTGTAGAGGAGGGCCAGAAGGAGCATGTGCTCCAGTGTCTGGTAAGCGCTGCATCAAGTGGCCTGTCCTCCTCTTCCTCCACTTCAACATCACACACAGTACAGTACTCAGTGGAGGCACCCCAATTACCCTTGTTTCCCCCCTCGTCACAACTCTCAAGCTGCCCAACTGGCTGTAAGAAACCGCAGATGAGCGAGTCTGCAGAGCTGTTCACACATTCTATGTCATAGGCATCAGAGGTCTGCTCCAAAGGTTTACAGACTCAAGAGGAGGAAAACATCTGCACTGATGCCCAAAAATTTTTTATGTTGGATTTGGAGCAGAATGAATTAGGGTCAAAGCAGAATCCTGACCCTCGTCACCAGATGTTAACCCCCAGGGGGTGAGTTGATCCTGATGAGACTCAGATACCTAAGGCACACGTGGACTGTACTGTTCTGTCAGGGCAGGAAGAGGAGGAGGGTGACTCTCAAGGCGAGGAATGGGAGAACATCGAGGATGCTGATGAGGCTGTCGATCTCACTTGGTGTGAACCAAGAGGCTCGCAGCTGAGTAGTTCAACAGAGGAGGCAGAGGAGGAGGAAGATGAGGAAATTATGTTGCGGCTTCCCGCACAGACGCGGAGTGATGCAACCATGACAAGCACTGCATCTTCAGCCACAACTCTGGCAGTGGCCATCAGCGGTCGTGGGTCTGCAACTCACAAGGGCAGCAAGGGTTGCCTAGTCTGGGCCTTTTTTGAGACTACAAAGGAAGAGCCAACTCACGTTATCAGCCAACTTTGTAAAAAACTACTTAGTAGAGGTAAAAATTGCACTTATTTGACTACTACATGCATGAACCGGCACATGCGCTATCAACATGCGTTAGTCTGGAAATCTCACTGCAATAAAATGTGGACCAACAGGCCTCACCAAGCATCGGTCGCCCCATGAACCGCATCTGTTGCTTCTTCCTCCTCCGACAGCATACCAAGTGTTGTCACACAGGTCTCCGGCCACAGAACCTCCACTTGTTTACCTGCTCTAGTGAGGCTGAGTGAGAGCTCATCAGCTGTAACAGAAGTGGACATGCCTGCTGTTTTTGCTTCACCGAGCACACCACATCTTTCTCAATCCACCATAACATCTCCACCTGCACCTCACTCACGGTACAGCAGTTTGTCATGTTCACCCTAATCCACCCTCTCTCAGTACAGCAGCCATCCCTCGGTCCCGCAGTTGTGGTCACGTAAAATATTGTTTCATCCTACTCATGCCAAAGCTAAGAGTTTGAACTCCACCATCTCCAATCTGTTGGCCACGGAAATGCTGCCTTTACACCTGGTGGATACAGATGGTTTCCGAAAGCTGATGGCCGTTGCAGTCCCCCAGTACCAGTTGCCCAGTCACCATTACTTCTCTAATAAAGTTGGGCTTGCGCTACACCAGTATGTCACAGACAACATCACCCTTTCCTTGACTAAATCTATGTCTGCCAGGATGCATTTCACCACAGAAACCTGGATGACTAAACATGGCCAGGGGCATTACATCTCTATAATTAATGTCTTGAAGATCGCAGTCACACAGGTCAAGAGTTGTAGACAGCTATTCAGGCTGAGTTTGAGCAATGGCTGTCTCCACTGAACCTGGAGCCAGGGAAGGCCATGTGCAATAAAGGTGTGAACCTGGTGGCGGCCCTACGCCGGGGCAAACTCACACATGTGCCTTGCATGGCTTAAGTCCTCAACCTGGTGGGACAGCAATTTCTCCGCCATTATCCCAGCTTGGATGTGCTGCTGCAGAAAGTACAGTTGCTGTTTGTTCATGTCCGCTGTTCGCACCCCGCAGGTCATCAACTTGCATCGATAAGAGATTTTTGGCCATACCGGGTAACCAGTTGATATGCGATGTGCCGATACGTTTGAATTCCACTCTGCACATGTTGCAGCGACTGTGGCAGCAGCCACGAGCCCTGACGCAGTATCTCATGTTGTATAGCCTGGGCCAACGCAGTTCGGAAGTGGTGCAAATCACGTTTGCGGAGTGGGTACAAATTAAGGACCACTGCACCCTTCTGCACAGTTTTGAAATGGCTACTAAGATGGTTAGCGCTGATGATGCCGTCATCAGCATCACTATTCTGGTCATGTACATGCTGTAGGACTCTTTGAATAGTCTGTGGGAGGAGGTGGTGGTCCCAGAGGAAGAGTAGGAAGGACAGGAGGATGCAGAAGGGATAAGAATATCTCAAAGTTCCAGACTGTCGTCATAGAGGTGGGTGCCAAGGCAGGGTGTATTACAGCGTTCAAGGGTGGCTTGGTGAAGGTGCAGGTGCTGAGGAACAAATGGAGGAAGAAGAGGTCATGGGTGAGCAACAGTCGGGAGATAAAGAGGATAATGATCCCCTCTCTGTTGTCCGTTGTTAGGGGGAGGGCACAGAGGAAACAAGCATCAGTGTTACCCAGCCACCAACACACCATGGGGTTAGAATGCATGGAAGAGCCCGACACCTGGGCGCCTTCTTGCTGCACTATCTGCAACATGATCCCCATATTGTTAAGTTTCAAAACAGTGCTGACTACTGGGTTGCCAATCTGTTAGATCCATGGTACAAGAGTAAATTTTGCCAGATTCTTCCTACCCTGGAAGGGGACTTGCATACTGGAGTATTGAAACACTCTATGCAACCTAAAGAGAGGTTTTCCCCAAGACTGCTGTGAGGTACATAGTGTACATCGCAGCTCTAGACTTCAGACTTTGGGAACGTCAATTTGTCATCGCAAAAACATTAGCAGCAGCAGCAGTGTAAGTGGCAGAAGCAATTTCTGTGAGTCCTTTCACACATTTTTTAGACCAGCTTGTGCACCAGCACAACAGAGTACAAGTCTGGCATGTGGTGAACGACTGGAAATGATGATGCAGGAGTATCTTGAGCTCTATAGAAATACCATCAGGGAGGGTTTGGACCCTTTTACATTTTGGTCTTCAAAATTGGAAGAGGGGCCTGAGCTCACCTGTCATGCCTTGGATGTTTTATCATGCCCTGCAGCCAGCATTCTCTCAGAACGTGTCTTCAGCACTGGTGGCAGTGTCCTGACAGATAAGTGCATCCGGCTGTTCCCTGAAAGTGTAGACCGCCTAACTTTCATAAAGATGAATAAGTTATTGAACTCCAAGGACTTTTGCACCCTAATCGCAAACTATGCAGATTAGGTGATGGTGTATATTTTAGTGTGCTGCTTTGATCTCGCGTTATTGCAGTCTGAGATATCTTTTTCATGGCTTCTGTGCCTGCTGTGGATGCGGCCCCTAATTTTTTGAAAAGTGGAGACTCTTGATTGGGCCTCCATCTGGTGGGTTGGCTGTAGTGGAAGGCTGTCGGTCTCCCATTATATTAGTTCTACTCTGCTGAAATTGATGCCATTTCAGTAGTGCCTGACCATATTTTTTTGAAATGTGGAGACTCCTGATTGGGTCTACATCTGGTGGGTTGGCTGTAGTAGAAGGGTGTTGGTCCTCCATCATACTAGTTCTACCCTGGTGAAATTTATGGAACTTTGATGGTGTCTGCCCCTAATTTGAGCTGTTTTGGCAGCTTTTGGGCCCCTTTGAAGGTGTTGAGTATGCATTTGGTTTTGATTCTCATTAAATCCAATGGGGGTTTAGATATTTGCGACGAACCGTTCGATGAATTGTTCGGCAAACAACGGGAAGTTTGTCGATCTGAAACAAATCTAACCTTTAAATGTTCTCTCATCTCTAGTCAACAGCAGCTGTTTTGTAGCATTAAGGGAGTATATCAGTAAGATACACTCTTACCAAACCGCATATTTGGGAAGGCAGGTCTTTAAGGTGTAAATTAATTGACTCCTTTATATCTTCTATCTTTTGCTGCCTTTCTGAGTAATTCATGTTTTAATTAATATGTAAATGAGGTGTTAAGTACTCTAGGCTTGACATAGCTCTTAAAAGAGTTCCCCCATTTCAGGAAAACCTGGTATCCGGGTGCATTTTGGTAAAAAAAATAAAACACTATTTACACACCCTTTCTGGGTAAAGTCCAATAGCGAATTAATGAGCTCAGTGGTTTTGAGGGGAGAGTTATAACTAAATGGTTCAGTGATTGACTGCCAAGCTGACAATGTAACATCAGTACTGCAGATAATAACTGACACAAGGAGCAGTGGCGGAGTTTGGACCTCAGGACAGTGAGTTTGTTTTTCTTATAACAAACTGTGCCCAGAGATCAGGATTTTTTGAAAGGGATTAACACCTTTTAGGAGCCACTGACTCCTCAGGTTGTTTCGATGCCTTGCATCAGCCTCTTAAGCTTGATTAATATTACACAGTGAGCCTTACCTTACACAGTGAGCAATCAATCAAGCTCAAGAGGCTGGTGATGGGAGAGGAAACAACTTCAGGAGGGAGAGAGATTTGGGAAGTGCTCTGTCAAGCTCAGAGCACTTAAAGCCCCCGTCTCACATAGCGAGATTGCTAGCGAGATTGCTGCTGTGTCACGGTTTTGGTGAAGCAACAGCGACCTCACCAGCGATGTCGCTATGTGTGACACTTTGCAGCGATCAGGCCCCTCCTGTGAGGTCGCTGATCGCTGCAGAATGTCCTGGACCTTTTTTTGGTCGTTGCCCTCCCGCTGGTCAGCACACATCGCTGTGTGTGACCAGTGGGAGCAGCGATCAGGCTGGTAACCATGATAAACATCGGGTTACTAGGGGCAAACACGCACCTAGTAACACGATGTTTATCATGGTTACGAGCCTGCTAAAGTGAGCGGTAACCTCCCGCTCACCGTAGCAGGCTGGTAACCATGATAAACAGCGGGTTACTAGGTGCGCGTGTGCCCCTAGTAACCCGATGTTTACCATGGTTACCAGCCTGCTCCTGCTTCAGCAGTCTGGTAACCAGGAGCAGGACATCGTGGAAAGATTTTTTCCACGATGTCGCTGCTCCCCTGATGTTTGGTGAGCCTGCCTGTTTGACAGCTCACCAGAGACCACATAGCGAAGCAGCAACGATCCCTGACAGGTCGTATCGTTGTCGGGATCGCTGCAGCGTCGCTAAGTGTGACGGGGCCTTAACACCTAATTTGCATATGCTTGAAAACATTAATTTCTTGCATGCAGCAACCACTAGAAAATGTAAAAGTGTCAATGGATTTATATTTCAAAGACCTGCATGCCCATACATGTGGCTTGGAGGTTGCTCTTACTGACAGATGCCCATAGAAGATTCCAGAGACATCTCAGTGCACCTTTGATTCACTGTGTATGCTTCATGCATCTAGACTACACTTATCTACAAAATCTTCTGCAGTAATTTACAGACAAATCAAGTTACATTCGAAGTTCATTTTACTCATAATGTTACAAGAGAGGATTTTGACAAAGACATGTTTAAAACTCTAGTCTCCAGAAATGATTTTGTACACAAAATGCTAGTGACAGATTTCCTTACGCAGTGTGGCTTGTTGATGTCCTCTTTGCAGCCAGCATTCAGGGCATATAGACTTCCAAACTGTCCTTAGTTACAACTACATCAAGTGATATGGTAACAGTGTTTTTATAATGCAGTCGCAAGATGTTAAATGTAAGTAAATAGAAATGAATTACTATTTATACAGTTACATACAGAGCTGGCTGCATTAAAAAAATAAAACTGTTTCTTATTGTAAGAGATCTTTTAGTCATGTTTCCACTTCATTATTGCTGAGATTGGTAATTAAATGTAGCAGTCACATGTCAATACTGCTAGCACAGCATTACTCCAGAAAAACTAAAGATTTTTTTTGTGGTTTTGGTTTCTTTTTTTTTCAGTAAGACATGTTATATTTGTACTCCCAAACATTTAAAGAAGTGATGGTAAAATGTATTTTAAAGCAGTATAATGACCTCTTCAGTTATTAACAATAAGACCCAAAACGATTGCATGGCCTAGCTTAAAGGGTTATTTTCATCATCCTAAATGGTTAAAATTGCAATGCTCTAAAAACAAGCAAATTTGCAATTTAGTTGCGATTAAAAATTCTCTCTGTCGTCAAGAGATATTTAATATCACTGTTTACCAAGGTTACGGCCAACCATAGTCTATCAGTGGTGGCCAGTCTCCTAGTTAAGGAGCGCAATGTTTACAAGCTGTTTGCAATAAAGTTTGTAAACTCTAAATCTGGCTGGATTTCTGTTTCTGGCCAGTTTCCCCACACTCCTCTGATACTATAGAGACAAAACTGTCTCTGCTTGCAGCATCAGAGAGCACAAAGTTCAGACCTGCACACAATAATGTCTATAAAGCAGGAGCGCAGCGGCCCTCATCAGGCAGGAAGCCAAGAGACAGAGAGCGCTGTACATTCCTGCTGAAGCTATTGTGAAAACCCTTTTAAATAGAACACATCAAGAGATTAATGCTGCCGAACTCTCACCAACATGAATCAGGTCTAGGCTATGTTTTTGAAAACACCTACTTCCAGTCTGAAATGTTGATGTGTTGTAGAATAAACATCTTTTAAAAGGTGCCAGGTTCCTCTCAGATTGACATCATATACTGTACACACAGAAACATGCATGGCAACTCACCCAGGTTTCTCAGGCATCAGACAATTTTTAAAATTCCTACTTTCGGTCACCTGAGCGTATTACCCTGTCTGTGAATGAGGCACCAAGAGGAGGATGACATCCTGCTTACTTTTCGACTTTGGCTATTTATTTAAGATCTATGCATCAGAGAAGTGGTGGTGCATAGCCATGGCCTTCTCTCCCTCAAGGCACCTGCAATGGTACCATCTGAGAGTGAGTGGACTTCGGTGTCATTTTATGATTGCTGGACCAGTGACAATGGTATCTGCCCGATCATATCACTTGTCCTGTTAATATCATATAAAATCCTACTTATGCATTTAAGATAATATTTATTTTGTATTGAATCTATACTTTTGGATTTGCTATGTTCCCTAGTGATGAGCGAGCACGAAAATGCTCGGGTACTCATTGTTTGAGTCGAGAAAATTGTAATGCTCGAGTGCTCGGTCCGAGTAACGAGTCCAATGTAAGTCTATGGGAAAGTCCATTTTTCTGGTGACCCCCCACCCCCGGCGGTCTGCAAAGGGCCTAAAAATTGCTCAATTTGATGGGAACAGTGCTCAAATGGCATGGGAACAGCATTTCTGACTCCCAGGTCACTGCTGTCAACAATGTTATCAGTGGTATTACGCGACTTTAAGGACTCACAATAAAACATGCAAAAACGAAACCAAAATGGATTTACAGTACAGACCAAAAGTTTGGACACACCTTCTCAATTAAAGATTTTTCTGTATTTTCATGACTTTTAAAATTGTACATTCACACTGAAGGCATCAAAACTATGCATTAATACATGTGGAATTATATACTTAACAAAAGTGTGAAACAACTGAAAATATGTCTTATATTCTAGGTTCTTCAAAGTAGCCACCCTTTGCTTTGATGACTGCTTTGCACACTCTCGGCATTCTCTTGATGAGCTTCAAGAGGTAGTCACCGGAAATGGTTTTCACTTCACAGGTGTGCCCTGTCAGGTTTAATAAGTGGGATTTCTTGCCTTATAAATGGGGTTGGGACCATCAGTTGTGTTGTGCAGTAGTCAGGTGGATACACAGCTGATAGTCCTACTGAATAGACTGTTAGAATTTGTATTATGGCAAGAAAAAAGCAGCTAAGTAAAGAAAAATGAGTGGCCATCATTACTTTAAGAAATGAAGGTCAGTCAGTCTGAAAAATTGGGCAAACTTTGAATGTGTCCCCAAGTGCAGTTGCAAAAACCATCAAGCGCTACAAAGAAACTGGCTCACATGAGGACCGCCCCAGGAAAGGAAGACGAAGAGTCACCTTTGCTTCTGAGGATAAGTTTATCCGAGTCACCAGCCTCAGAAATCGCAGGTTAACAGCAGCTCAGATTAGAGACCAGGTCAATGTCACACAGAGTTCTAGCAGCAGACACATCTCTACAACAACTCTTAAGAGGAGACTTTGTGCAGCAGGCCTTCATGGTAAAATAGCTGCTAGGAAACCACTGCTAAGAACAGGCAACAAGCAGAAGAGACTTGTTTGGGCTAAAGAACACAACAAATGGACATTAGACCAGTGGAAATCTGTGCTTTGGTCTGATGAGTCTAAATTTGAGATCTTTGGTTCCAACCACCGTGTCTTTGTGCGAAGCAGAAAAGGTGAACGGATGGACTCTACATGCCTGGTTTCCACCGTGAAGCATGGAGAAGGAGGTGTGATGGTGTGGGGGTGCTTTTCTGGTGACACTGTTGGGGATTTATTCAAAATTGAAGGCATACTGAACCAGCATGGCTACCACAGCATCTTGCAGCGGCATGCTATTCCATCCGGTTTGCATTTAGTTGGACCATCATTTATTTTTCAAAAGGACAATGACCCCAAACACACCTCCAGGCTGTGTAAGGGCTATTTAACCAAGAAGGAGGGTGATGGGTTGCTACGCCAGATGACTTGGCCTCCACAGTCACCAGACCTGAACCCAATCGAGTTGGTTTGGGGTGAGCTGGACCACAGAGTGAAGGCAAAAGGGCCAACAAGTGCTAAGCATCTCTGGGAACTCCTTCAAGATAGTTGGAAGACCATTTCCGGTGACTACCTCTTGAAGCTGATCAAGAGAATGCCAAAGCAGTCATCAAAGCAAAAGGTGGCTACTTTGAAGAACCTAGAATATAAGACATATTTTCAGTTGTTTCACACTTTTTTGTTAAGTATATAATTCCACATGTGCTAATTCATAGTTTTGATGCCTTCAGTGTGAATGTACAATTTTCAAAGTCATGAATAGTGTTGAGCGATACCTTCCGATATCAGGAAATATCGTATCGGATTGGATCGGACCGATACCCAAAAAGTATCGGATATCGCCGATTCCGATACCGGAAACCAATGCAAGTCAATGGGACACAAATATCGGAATGAAAATAAACCCTTTCTTTCCTTGTAGGTTAATTCTACATGAAGTAAAACAACTAAGAATAATGTAGAAGGTATTACACGAAAAGCCGGCAATTCATCAGCGGCATACACCGGTACCCCACAATTTACAACAGAAAGAATAGAGCTTCACACATAGATTAGATAGATAGAAACATGTCAGTCACATATATATGAAGTACAGTGACAGTGTTGCTTACTGTACTTGTCATTTAGTGTAAAGGATTTATTTAAAAAAATAATTGTGTTTTCATGCACTGTCTCTTTAAAAAAGCCGGCCGGCAATTCAGCAGCGGTACCCGAAAAATTACAACAGACAGAATAGAGCTTCACACATAGATTAGATAGATAGAAACATGTCAGTCACAAATATATGAAGTATAGTGACAGTGTTGATTACTGTACTTGTCATTTAGTGTTAAAATAAAGGATTTATTAAAAAAAAAATTGGCGTGGGGTTCCCTTTAATTTTAGTCTCTAGCGGAGGTTAAGCAGACAGCTGGGGCAGATGTTTGAAGCCTGGGAAGGGGGTAATACCCACGGAGCTTCCCAGGCTACTAATATCAGCCACCAGCGGAATACCTAGCCTTTACTAGCTATTAAAATGGGGGACCCCTCAAAAAAATGACGTGCGTTCCCCCCTAATTTAATAGCTAGCAAAGGCTAGGCAGACAGCTGGGGGCTGAAATTAATAGCCCAGGAAGGGTGCCATGAATATTGGCCCCCTCCCAGGCTAGAAACACCAGCCGTCAGCCACCCCAGAAATGGCGCATCCATAGGGGTTGGGGCCATCAGTTGTGTTGTGCAGTAGTCAGGTGGATACACAGCTGATAGTCCTACTGAATAGACTGTTAGAATTTGTATTATGGCAAGAAAAAAGCAGCTAAGTAAAGAAAAATGAGTGGCCATCATTACTTTAAGAAATGAAGGTCAGTCAGTCTGAAAAATTGGGCAAACTTTGAATGTGTCCGTGCATGAGGTGACGTGCATGAGTGACGTGCATGAGGTGAGCTGAGTTCATTGGACATGACCTCACCTCATTCGCGTCACTGACAGCGTGGGAAAATTCTCACGCTGAAGCGCTGAGTGCAGGAGAATTTTCCCACGCTGTCAGTGACGTGCATGAGGTGAGCAGAGTTCATTGGACATGACCTCGGCTCATCTTTATGCCGTCACAGAGAGAAACTGAGGAGCGCAAGCATGCCTGCGCTTCTCAGTGTCTGCGGGATGACAGGCTGGATGGCAGCGTTCTGCTGCAGTCCAGCCTGTCATCTCGATGTAGCAGAGCTGAAGCTGTCCTGGGAACCATGGAAAGGTAAGGATGAGGTTGCTTTATTATTTTTCTTTTATTGCAGGAGATCGTTGGCTTCAGCTGGTATGGGCGTGATGGTAAGTATAGTTTAATTTAGAACAATAAAGAATTGTGTGTTTATTTCAATTAAAGGACTTTTTCTGGGTGTTGTGTTTTTTTTAAATACTTTACTAGAAATTCATGGTGGTCATGTTTAATATTGGCGTGACCCCATGAATTTCGGGCTTAGGGCCAGCTGATAATGCCAAGCTGGCCTTAACCCCTTTATTACCCAGTGAGCCACCGCACCAGGGCCCTGGATGAGTTGGGTACAGCGCCAGAAGATGGCGCTTCTATGAACGCGCCATTTTCCGGGGTGGCTGCGGACTGCAATTTGCAGCGGGTGGGGCCCAGAAAGCTTGGGCCTCCCTGCGCTGCGGATTCCAGCCCCCAGCTGCCTAGATGTACCTGGCTGGACACAAAAATAGGGCGAAGCCCCACGTATTTTTTTTTTTAAATTATTTCATGAAATTCATGAAATAATTAAGAAAAAAAGGGCTTCCCTATATTGTTGTGTCCAACCAGGTACAAATAGGCAGCTGGTGGTTGGGGGCAGCCCGTTCCTGCCTGCTGTACCTGGCTGGACACAAATATAGTGCGAAGCCCCACGTCAATTTTTTTTAAATTATTTCATGAAATAATTTTTTAAAAAAAGGGCTTCCCTATATTGTTGTGTCCGGCCAGGTACAAATAGGCAGCTGGTGGTTGGGCGCAGCCTGTTCCTGCCTGCTGTACCTGGCTGGACACAAATATAGGGCGAAGCCCCACATCAATTTTTTTTTAATTATTTCATGAATTTCCTGAAATAATTAAAAAAAAATTGACGTGGGGCTTCACACTATATTTGTGTCCAGCCAGGTACAGCAGGCAGGAACGGGCTGCCCCCAACCACCAGCTGCCTATTTGTACCTGGCCGGACACAACAATATAGGGAAGCCCTTTTTTTCTTTATTATTTCATGAATTTCATGAAATAATTTAAAAAAAAAATATGTGGGGCTTCTCCCTATTTGTGTGTCCAGCCAGGTACAACTAGGCAGCTGGGGGATGGAATCTGCAGCGCAGGGAGGCCCATGCTTTCTGCCCCCCCCGGTGCAAATTGCAGTCCGCAGCCACCCCGGAAAATGGCGCGTTCATAGAAGCTGGATGCTGTACCTGGCTGGCATACAAAAATATGGCAAAGCCCACGTCAAAATTTTTGGGAAAAATTAATTAAAAAATAAATAATAATTTAGGGACTGCATCTTTATTAACTCCTCAAATGTCATTTAGTGTTAAAATAAAGGATTTATTTAAAAAAAAATTGGCGTGGGATCCCCCATAATTTTAGGCTCTAGCGGAGGTTAAGCAGACGGCTGGGGCAGATGTTTGAAGCCTGGGAAGTGGGTAATACCCATGGAGCTTCCTAGACTACTAATATCAGCCCCCAGCTGAATACCTAGCCTTTACTAGCTATTAAAATGGGAGACCCCCCCAAAAAAATGACGTCTGGTACCCCCTATTTAATAGCTAGCAAAAGCTAGGCAGACAGCTGGGGGCTGATATTAATAGCCCTGGAAGGGTGCCATGAATATTGGCCCCCTCCCAGGCTAGAAACACCAGTCGTCAGCCGCCCCAGAAATGGCGCATCCATAGGATGCGCCAACTCTGGCACTTAGCCTCGCTCTTCCACGCTGCCCTGGTGCGGTGGCAGGGGGTAATAGGGTTGGGGTTCATGTCAGCGCCAGCTGCCATGAAGCCCAGGTTAGTAATTATGGGCGTCTATAAGACACCCCCATTACTAACCTTCAAAGTGTTAAAAAGAAAAAACACACACTACACCCAGAAAAAAATAATTTATTTGAAATAAAACACACCATTTTATTTAATTCTTAGTTTACTAAAAAAAAATAGTTACCTGTCCACGTTCCTGCGCTGATCTCCCATGCACAGCTGTCACATCTGGAGATGGTGACAGCTGTGCATGGCTGCTGTAAGCTCACGCTGCCGGGAACACGTCCGCTCCCGGCAGCGGGAGCCACTGACTGAGGTCACCGGAGTGCATTTAGGCAGCGCAGCTCCGGAGACCTCCTTTACGGCACTGCTGTACCGTGGGAATTTCTCAAGATACAGCAGGGCCGTAAAGGAGCTAACCGGAGCAGCGCTGCCTGAACTCCTGCGAACCCGCTTATGCAATGACGGGGCTGCTTTACGGCCCCATCATTCTAGCGGCGGCAGCGATTCAGAGCGGTCACATTCTATGTGGCTGTTCTAAACTGGAGATCTTCGTGGGACACTCGTGGACTACTATGGAGGGGTAAGGATAAGGTTGTGGTTTATTATTTTATATTTTATTACAGGAGATCGATGGCTTCGGGGAATTAGGTGTCTAGGTGAGTATAGGTGTAGTTTTTTATTTTTTACTTTATTTTAGGTGGCGATCGGCGGGGACAGGTAATGTATGAACTAATTTATTGTAGGCAACCACTGGCCACCAATGACATGTATTTAACATTTATTGGGGACACAGTAGGGCAATTTAAATAGCAGCATCAGGCTGATGGGAACTACTGCTCCCATCGAGCTGATCCTGCTGGCACGAGTGGATGGGGGACAGACATAGGCCAATGGGAGTAGTAGTGTCACATCGGCCTATGTCTGCCTGCACGCACACACCCGTAGACATCGCACAGACACCCCGCACACACTCGCAGACACACGCACAGACACCCACACACACCAATCATGACGGGTCTGGGAGGTGAGGCTGACCTGTGCGGCCGTGGGAAAGTTCATGTGAGTTCATGCAATGCAGTCAAGCATGAACTCACATGATCCCTCTGAGGACACCGCGGCTACTTCAAATGAACAGCTGATCGGCATCACCTGATACCTCAGCTGTTCATTTGAAATAACCGGTGGGAAAGCGCAGCACAGAACGGGAAAGCCGGCGGTGAAGTCTTTTCACTGCCGGCTTCCCCGCCCGGGTCCTTCACTCCCCGCTCCTTGGTGCTGCGCTCCCCGCCCGGTCCTAACTTACGATCGGGATGGGAGGTGGCGAGGGGAGCGGAGGATCTGGGTGGGAGGCTGCGGGGAAGCAGTATGGGGCTGTGTGATTGTTTAAAAGCCGGCGGGCGGTAAGCCCGCCAGCTTTTAAACAATCAGGAGAATTCTCCCACGCTGGGATGGCATTCTGATGACAGGCTGAATCTCAGCTGAGCGCTGCCATCCAGCTTGTCATACTTCAGAGAAACTGCAGAGCGCAGGCATTATGGGAACTTCCGATTCCGGTATTCGATATTGTAAAAGTATCGGAATTAAGTATCGGAATTCCGATACCGCAAATATCAGCCGATACCCGATATTTCAGTATCGGAATGCTCAGCACTAGTCATGAAAATACAGAAAAATCTTTAAATGAGAAGGTGTGTCCAAACTTTTGGTCTGTACTGTATTTTCCTGGGAAATATGTTAAAAAACATCCTTTCCAGGGTAATGATTTGTATATAAGGCAAAATAAATATACAAAAACAAAAATGCTCCTTCAGACCTTAGGCTATGTTCACACATAGCGTTTTTGAAGTGTTTTTGCACTTTTGCATTGCTTTCAACCAAGACAAATGCATTCACTGTGAAATGTCATTTTAACATTTTACAACCTTATCTGGCCATGTGGTGTGTGACACATCAGACACATGCATACAGTGCTGAAAAGACATGGGTACAGCATGTGGAAGACCCCTGGAAGCATCTCTGCCTCCCAGGTCACTGCCTAAAAGTATGCCAATGATAAGTGATCCTTGGCACATGCGAAGATGCCTCCCGCCATGCACCTCTTGTTCCAGACTTGCAACAATCACCATCCTTGTCCTTGTCCTAGCGCAGAGTTCAGTTGACCCTACCCCATTCCTTGGAATGCAAGCGCAAGTATGCAGCCAGTCACCCACCCACAGGCCGCAATAGTAAACTGCCAGATTTCTGGGCAGCACAGCTGCTTGCACTTGAAATGTGGCCTTTTAGGCTTGTGGAGGCAGAAGCTGTCTACAACCTCATGGCGGCGGGGGCCGGGTGGCCATACTCGATCCCCAGCCGCCACTATCTCTCCCGGTGTCGTCTCTGCCTTCCACAACCGCGTGTCCCACAAAATTATCCATGCCCTCCCCAGTGCACTTACTGGGAAGGACCGCCAAACCACAAACACGTGGACAGGTGAATGTGGCCAGGGATGGTACGGAGCCAGTCCACATTAAAAAAGCAGCCATAGAGTGTCCGGGAAACTTCCCACACATTTTTCTTAGCCAGCGCTGCTTCTCGGCAGGGTCGGATGGGCCCACCAGAGAATCCTCGGGTGGGCCCTGGCTTTTCCATCAGGAGAGTTCATAGTGCTGAGGTGAGGCCATGATGATGATAGAGGCCACCATCTGCTTAGTTTTCTGCTACTTGGAATGCAAGCGCAAGTATGCAGCCATACACCCACCTCCCACAGGCTGCAATAGTAAATTGCCAGATTTCTAGACAGCTGCTTGCATTTGAAATGTGGCCTTTTAGGCTTGTGGAGGCAGAAGCTGTCTACAACCTCATGGCAGCGGGGGCCGGGTGTCCAAACTCGGTCCCCAGCCACCACTATTTCTCCCGTCTTCACCTTCCACAAGCGCGGGTCCCTGAACATTACTGCTGGTACTTTTCTGTGGCAATCTGCTTGCCTCCTACCAGCCTGGAATATTTCCAGTAAAATATCGTGCGACGCCATGGTATTAGCACTGCCCCCAGCAACAGTAGCGAAGCCATCCCCAATTTCCTTCTCAGGAATTTTATTTGGTAGACTGAGTTGCTGTCCAAGTACATAAGTTTCTCACAAAGAAGATGAAGATAGAGTGGCAATAGGTGCAAGTTTCTCCAGCCTGTTAGATATCAGAGGGTGAACGGCAGCACATTGGCTCAGTGGTTAGCACTGAAGCCTCGCAGTGCTGGGATCCTGGATTCAAATCCCAGCAGAGACAACATCTGCAAGGATCTTGTATGTTCTCCCCGTGTTTGCATGGGTTTCCACCTCAGTAAAAAAGCAGCCATAGAGTGTCCGGGAAACTTCCCACACACTTTTCTTAGCCAGGACTGCTTCTCAGCAGGGTTGGACGGTCCCACCAGAGAATCCTTGGGTAGACCTTGGCTTCTCCATTAGAAGAGTTCATGATAGCACAAACTTTGCAGATGCTATGGGTCTCTTGAGCAGGGGAGAAAGGTGAGCCCTCAGAATCAAATCCTCTGTTGGGCCCAATGTTTTTCAGTCTGAAACTGCGTCTCAGTGGGAGTTGTATTTCACCACAGCCATATTCTTTAGCTTGGTGAAAGGACTGGCATAGAGGGAAACCGTATCTACCCCGGCTGTCATTTCTCCGTCACCAGGTTCCGCCCATTGTCAAACACGGCCATGCCTGGCTGTATGTTCAGCAGTGAGAGAAACAGATCAGGCTGCTGCGTTACAGCTTTCAATAACTCTGCAGGGCAGGGCGGTTTGTTACCTAAGCATTAAGCATGTTATCTTCAGCACATCCTGTTGCCGCTTGGCTAAGGCAGTGCTTCACTGCTTTCAGCTTGTGACTGATGTAGTCATTTCGGAGATGGAGGCCGAACTGGAGGAGGAAGTGCAGGAGCTGAACAATGTGATTACATTGAAGTTCCATTGGCGAGTTTGGTTTTTATGTTATTTTTTAAGACAAATGCATTCACCAGGAAATGTAATTTTAACATTTTACAACCTTATCTGGCCATGTGGTATGTGACACATCATCAGACACATCCAGTTTCATTTATGATGGAGGGACTCTGAAAGTCACAAAGCCTATTTTTATAGGGCCATCAGGCGTCCCTTACTATTCTTAAAGGATCAGCAGTCGACCCTCGCTATTGTTAGAGAGCCATCAACCGGCTATGCTTTGTTGTTCCCATTATTAATGAGTGGGTCTCCTATACTGTTATTGTGTATGCAGTGACTGCAAGGGCTGCCAAAAATTTGGACGCAACCCAATACCCCTTTGAAGAGACATAGAGGAGGGTCTCCGTAAAAAAAATGTTCCCATTATAAAGCAGCGGGTCTCCTATAGTGGTAATGCCCATGCTATGACTGCAAGGACTGTCAAAATTTGGGAAAACCCCCCACTAACAATTTAAAGACACATAGAGCAGGGCCACAGTAACAAGTACGACATGTTCCCATTAGAAAGAAGAGGGTCTGCTTGCTATTCAGTTATAGGGTATGCAGTGAGTGCAATGACTGCCAAAATTTAGGAAAATACCCTACTAAAAATTTAAAGCTGGGCAACAGTAACGACATGTTCCCATTACAAAGAAGAGGGTCTGCCATACAGTTAAAGGGTATGATAAAAAAGAGGAAGACACGAGTATATAGACATCAAACAATTTTATTTATACAGAGTAATAATCATAAAAAATTCATTGAGTATTATGTCACAGTAAATTCAATAGGGCTTAATGTGCAATGTGCCAAACACTGCAATGCCAGAAAGAGACAGAGAAACCAGGTAAAATGCATATATTGGTGGCAATAGTCAATAGAAAAAAGCACTCCACGGCAACAACTACAGACGCCGGTGAGGACCCATTTCATCTCCACATTCAACCATGAGTGGGGGGCAATGAGACGGATCCTCTCTCGACACTGGAGTTTAATTAGAACGGAGCCCTCCCTACGAGACCACATGGGGGATTATCCTTTAATGACGGCTAGGCAGGAAAATAATCTGGGCGCTCTTTTACTTTCCAGCCATTACCGTTTTTTTCGGACCATAAGACACACTTTTTTCCCCCCAAATTTGGGAGGAAAATGGGGGTGCGTCTTATGGTCCGAATGCAACTTACCGATGGTGGTGGAGTGGGATCACAGGGCGGCGGCAAAAGAATATGTGAGGCGGGCCGGTATCTGGCTGGGGGTTGGGCCTGGCCGGGTACCGGGTCCGTTGTGAATTGCTGTGAGCGGAGTGGCAGAGCAGAGTGAGCGGCTTCTGGTGGCCGCAGCCATGTTCCTGAAGCTGTGCTCTACAGGAAAATGGCTGCCGGATCAGGCGCATGCGCTCTGCCGAGCCGGCGGCCATTTTCCTGTAGATCAAAGCTTCAGAAAGATGGCCACGGCCACCGGAAGCCTCTCACTCTGCTCTGCCACTCCGCTCACAGCAATACACCGACTCCGGCACCAGGCCCCCAGCATCCTGGCCCAAAGCACCCCAGGTACGAGGCCACAAAGACCCGGGCACCAGACCACCAGCACCCCAGGTACCCGGCCCCCAGGTACCAGGCCATCGGCCCCCAGCACCCCAGGTACCAGGTCACCAGCACCCCAGCCCCCAGAACCCCAGGTACCAGACCACCAGTACCCCAGCTACCAGGCCACCAGCACCAGGCCACCAATACCCCATGTACCAGGCCACCAGCACCAGGCCACTAGTACCCCAGGTACCAGGCCCCCAGCTACCAGGCACCAGCACCCCAGGTACCAGGCCACCAGCACCCCAGCCCCCAAGCATCAGCACCTGGCCACCAGCACCCAAGGCACCAGGCCACCAGCACCCCAGGTACCAGCACCCCAGTTACCAGGCCCCCAGCACCCCAGCCCCCAGCACCCCATGCCACCAGCACCCCGGCCCCCAGGTACTAGGCCACCAGCACCAGGCCACCAGTACCCCAGGTACGAGGCCACCAGGACCAGGGTACCAGACCACCAGCACCCCAGGTACCAGGCCCCCAGGTACCAGGCCATCGGCCCCCAGCACCCCAGGTACCAGGCCACCAGCACCTGGCCACCAGTACCCCAGGTACCAGGCCACCAGCACCAGGCCACCAGTACCCCAGGTACCAGGCCCCCAGCTACCAGGCCACCAGCACCCCGGCCCCCAGGCATCAGCACCGGGCCACCAGCACCCCAGGCACCAGGCCACCAGCACCCCAGGTACCAGCACCCCAGGTACCAGGCCCCCAGCACCCCAGGTACCAGGCTCCCAGTACCCCAGGTACCAGGCCACCAGCACCCCAGCCCCCATAACCCCAGGTACCAGGCCACCAGCACCTGGCCACCAGTACCCCAGGTACCAGGCCACCAGCACCAGGCCACCAGTACCCCAGGTACCAGGCCCCCAGCTACCAGGCCACCAGCACCCCGGCCCCCAGGCACCAGCACCAGGCCACCAGCACCCCAGGCACCAGGCCACCAGCACCCCAGGTACCAGCACCCCAGGTACCAGGCCCCCAGCACCCCAGGTACCAGGCTCCCAGTACCCCAGGTACCAGGCCACCAGCACCCCAGCCCCCAGCACCCCAGGTATCAGGCCCCCAGCACCCCAGGTACTAGGCACCAGTCCACCAGCACCCCAAGTACCAGGCCACCAGCACGAGGCAACCAGCACCCCAGGTACCCGGGCACCAGGCCCCCAGCCACCAGCATCCCTCCACTTACGCCAGCTTCCTGAAGGACCTGCCTCCTGTGACCCCAGCTCCACCGCCCCCCCAGGTAAGTTCCCTATTCAGACTATAAGACGGACCCCATCTTATAAAAATATTCTTTTTTCTTTTTTCCACCCTAAAATTTGGGGTGCGTCTTATGGTCCGGTGCGTCTTAAAGTCCGAACAATACGGTATGTTCCTCTCCCTTGAACCCACTGTGCTGTCTGCGTGAATGTCCTGCGCTCCTCCTCTTTTGCATCCTCTGATGGTTACCGGAACATTAGGATATCAAAGTATCTCTCTTGTGGCACCACTCATGTGGTTTATTATGCCACGTGCAGTTGCCAACTAATTTATGTTGGCAACTGCAGGGCGGGAGGCATCTTGTCATGCGCCATGGACAGGGGATTGATGTGAACGAACAACAGCACAGCAAGCAATGCTGTCACCCGTAGACACTGTTGTTGGTCCCTGGTGTTCGGCCCACTTAGTCGGGTGCTTTGCTGCCATGTGCCTGATCATGCTGGTGGTGGTCAGGCTTCTAGTTTTGCTACCCCTGCTGGTGCTGGCCTGGCACGTGGTGCAAATGGCCTTCATGGTGTTATCTGCTGAGTCTTTAAAAAATAACCAGACTCGGGAAGACCTAACAGTTGAACTTGCAACTTCCATAGCGTTGGTGTTACGAGGAACAATTTACCGCCTTGTGTCTGCGGCCCCCACAATGCTTCTTCCTGCCTGTTGTGGTGCTACGCCTCCTTCACCCTGTGTGCTGCTGTCCTCGCTCTGTATGCCCCCCATGCCAGGTTGGGTCAGTTACTATATCATCCACCACCTCATCTTCCACTTCCGCACCCTGTTTCTTCTCTTGACTTTCTGGCAATTGTCTCATCATCATCATCATCCACCTCTTGCGACAGTAATTGCACTTTCCCACCATCACTTTTGTGTGACCGTGGCTGCTCCAATACTTGGACATTGCTACATGCGTTCTCATCTTGACTCGCTTGAAGCTGGTCGGGCGAGAAGCCTGAATCTACAAATGGAAAAGTGAACAGCTCTTCTGAGTGTCAAAGTGTGGGATCAGTTGTCTCCGGGAACTCGACATGGTGGGAGGAAGGAGGATCAGAGTGAGGAATATGCAGTCCAGACTCACGGCTACTGAGACTTGACCGTATCGAAGACTGGGTGGTAGTGGTGGTAGCAATGTGACTGGAAGCATTATCTGCTATCCAACCAACAACCTTTTGACACTGCTCTGTGTTCAATAGTGGTGTTCTGCGGTCTCCTAGTAATTGGGACAGGAAGGTTGAGTGACAAGACGTGGGTGTTTGTTGTGGCACAATTTCAGCTTGCCCACGGCCACGTTCTTGGCCTCTGCATGCACCATCATCATCACGTCCACTTTCCCGTCCCTTGCCACGCACCTTGCCCATTTTTAATGTAGGACAATATTTTCCACATTCACGAGAAATGGCTGATTTTGGAAAGCAGTTATATGTGATACATGTAACAGAGAACCACAATTTTAAATAGGAGGCCTGTAAATTGCTAATACTATTCTTCACAGATACCTAGTGTGACTAGCTTGACCGACACACTGCAACAGAAATTAAAATTGAAGAAATGTGTGATTTTGGAACACTCTTATAGGTGTTATTTTTGACAGAGAACCACGGTTTTAAATAGTAGGCCTGTAATTTGCTTATACTATCCTTCAAAGACACGTAGTGTGAATAGCTTGACCGACACACTGCAATGGAATAAAAATGGAAGAAATTTATGATTTTTGAACAGTCTTATAGGTGATATATCTGACAGAGAGCCACGGTTTTAAATAGTAGGCCTGTAATTTACTAATATTATTCTACACAGATACCTAGTGTGAATAGCTACACCAACACACTGCAACAGAATAAAAATAGAAGAAATGTATGATTTTTGAACAGTCTTATAGGTGATATGTCTGACAGAGAACCACGGTTTTAAATAGCAGGTCAGTAATTTACTAATATTATTCTACACAGAGACCTAGTGTGAATATCTTCACCGACACACTGCAACAGAATGGAAAGTGGGCCAATATTTCCACGTTCAGTTCAAATTTCTGGAATTTTATTGCTGAATTATGGAACAGATCTGTCTTTATTCTGCAGTGAGAACAAGCAAATGGAGCAGAAAAATTGTGTCTCTGGATTGCTTTTTAAGCAAATAACCAGGATTAAGATAAAAAAAAATTTTGCCCTGGGCCTTGATATCTGGGGCTACATCTAGAAATATCTGTAAGGGTAAGTGCACACGATGCAGTTTTTATACGTTTCCGCGGCGGTTTTTCTGCCGCGGAAACGCATTAAAACCTCATGTTAATAGGTCTGTCATGTATAGCAATGGTAATCCGCATGTGCTGTGCACATGATGTGGAAATTTCCACGCCGGATTACCATTGCAGTAAAATCCGCAGTATTACCATTTCTAACGCAATTCCGCGGCAAATTCACGCCCATTGATTTGCATTGAATCGCAGCAAACCCGCAGGTAGAATATCTATAACTGCGGCATTGCTGCGTTTCGATGAAAATCAATAGGCGCAAAATCGGCGCAGAATCACGCTACGGGTGGTACCCGAGTCAGGAGAGGAGGCTGCTACTCCTCTCATCCGACCGCTGCTCTGGCTGATAACAGCGAGAGCAGCGTGGAAGGGAGGAGCAGTAGTCTGCTCTTCCCAGCCTGCATGCCCGCTGTAGTACAAAAAAGAATAAAAAAGTAAAAATAAAAAAATAAACATTTATACTCACCTATCTGGTGGCCCCCGGTGTCCCCCTGGTCCCCGGCGGTGATGCTGTTTCCCCGGCAGCCAGTTGTACACTGCAGGACGCGGGCTCGCCATGCCAGGACCTGCAGTGACGTCACAAATCAGCTGATTGTAACGTAACCATCAGCTGATCGCTGTCGGCACTTATCAGCTGATGGTCATGTGACCATCAGCTAATGCTCACCCTGGGAACATTCGTAAGAATGTTCCCACGGTGGTTAGCTCACTGGGGCTGATCAGCTGATCTTCAGCTGATCCACCCCAGTGATCTCCTGCAGCAGCATGTATACTGACAGGGGGAGATTTTACACCCCTGTCAGTATACATTGCTGTCTTCTACAGCAGTGACATCAGTGATGGCTGATGTCACTGCTGTAGAAGTGACCCAGATCGCCATGGGACACTCAGCGGTACGTAGACTTCGTCGTTGGCGGAGGACAGGTGAGGGATATGTTTTTTAATGTTTTTTTCATGAGATAAAGGGCTTCGCGGAGGCATGTAATAAAAATAATTGTAGAACCATGTGTGTTTTATTTCATTAAAATTATTTATTCTGGCCATGTCTTTTATTGAAAAGGCGGCGACTATTTTACCACGCGCTTAGTAATGGTGACGTCTTATAGACCTGGGCTTCACATCAGCCGCCAATACAAGGCTGACGTGAACCCCATCCCCATTACCCCACTGCCACCGCTACATGGCAGTTGTAAGAGCAAGGCTAAGCAACAGATTTTGCGCATCTTTTGGGTGTGCCATTTCTTGGACTGCTGAGGGGTGATATTAATAGCTGCGGAGGAGGCTAGTATCCATGGCCCCTTTCCTGGCTATCAATATCAGCCCACAGCTGTCTAGTTTAGCCTTTGCTGGTTAGATTTTATAGGGGGACCCCACACCAATTTTTTTCTGGGGTCCCCCTGTAAAGGCTAAACAAACAGCTGTGGGCTGATATTAATAGCCAGGGAACATTTTTGGCTAATGGCCCCTTCCACGGATACTAATATCAGCCCTCAGCGGTCGGCTTTCCCTCTGCTGGTTAAAAAAATGACGCGGGACCCCTCGCCATTTTTAAAAAAAATTTAGGCTCTGTGCCCACGATCCGAACATAGCAGCGCTTTGGACGCAAATTTTTTCTGCATCCGAAATGTTGCATTCTATTAAACGAAGGTATATCCAGATGTGTTCATTGAACCATGCGTATTTACCGCATTCAATACTTTCTAGTGTTCAAATTTGTAGACTAGCGACTCACCAAGAGAATTTGACATGTTGTGGTCCTGAAAGACGCGCTGCATGTCAGCTTCCACAGGTGATTCACAGCCTCTGATGCACGCATAGTGGACATGGGATTTCTAGAGATCCCATCCACTATGCTGTAACATCTGGACGTTGCGGGTATAAACACGCAGCATCAAACCTGCAGCGGCTCCTGACCCTGGCCGCGTACCCAAACTCACCCGCAGCATGTCAATTTCTGTAGTGGACACGCTAGTCTCTACTGCAGATTTTGACCGATTGAAGTGTCATTATATGTGGTGGATTCACATGTACCGACAACAAAAGTTCAGCATTAGAATACCGCGTTTTGGATGCAGCATAAATAGGTTGTGTCCAAAGCGCTGCTGAATGCTGATCAGGGGACAATGAACCAGCTATGAAATGTTAATTATGGCCAGGGAATATGTTTGCCAAATGGCACATTCCCAAGCTAAAATTAACAGCTCAAAGCAGTCGCATAAATTACATGAATAGAAATGCTAATGAAGATTGGGTGAATGGGACTAGCTGACACCTAACTCTTTTGTTTGATTATGTCAAGGTGTCAATCAGACATTTTCATGACCAAATTTACTTAAAGTAAAGTAAAGAGTTAAGTAAACACACAGACGCAGAGTAAACACTTTATTTGAATTACAGCAGACACATACTTTAATCATTTAAATGAACCAATATACTCACCCCAGTTCTATGGTAATCCAAGGGTTTAACCAAATAACTTTATTTAGCTCCAAAAAGCATACTACATTCATGTACAAAAATGCTTAAAAAAACGCAAGGACTGTTAGTTCAGATGGATATATATATATATATATATGTTGTGGAATACCCATACTAACAGGACGTTCAATGGACCCTCTTGTGCTGTATCATGCACTGCTGTCTGCCACATACCCTGCTTGCCTAACTCCTGCTATAACCACTGAATATATGCAGCTGGATTAGTCCTCAGAAGGACTGTTAGTTCAGATGGATATAGATATATTTGTGGAATACCTATACTAACTATAAACAAGCAAATCTCTCCCTAATGCAGCAGCAGCTCTCCCTAATCTGCCTGATTTCTGGATAGACTGTGATGAGCATAGCGGCGCCAGGTCTTATATAGACCTGATGACGCTGTACGGTCAGCCAATCACTGTAATACCCACAACCAACATGGCTACGGAATTACAGTGCATGGCAGGCAATCCCTGCATGTTCATTGGCTCTCTAAAGAACGCCAGACTTGCAGGGAGGGGACCCGAGTTCCCGCCCGAGCAACCAGGAAATACTCGCCGAGCGCGGAGCTTGTCGAGCATAATGATGCTCGAGTGAGTACCGAGCAGTGGCGAGCACGTTCTCTCATCACTAATGTTCACATTAATCTTCTCTGATAAATGTGAACACAGCAAAACAGAACTCTTACCGGTCTTACCGGTCTGCTGATTATGGAATCATAACATCGACACTGCTTATGAAACGTGTCCTTAATAGCTGAGGATAAAGTCTTTGTATGGTGAAGTGAATGTCAAGCCAGTACATGGCCTGATATATCTTTCTTTCCCTGATTTATAGCTGGATATGATATCTATTTTTGATATTACAATTAGTAGAAAAATGTAAATATACATGTGGACTTGACTAAATTACATAAATAATAAAACACATAAAAGAAAATCAAATATTTTCTATAATATCTCGCAAAGTACAAAATGAGAGATTGATTGAAAGAGCTTTTAGTTAAAGGGCATCTGTCAGTAAGGTCAACCCCCTTAACCTATTTAAATGGGCATATAGGTCAAAGAAAGTCGAATAAAGTTATACTTTGATATGTGTAACCCAATGTTTTTTTATGGAAAAAATTACTTTTTTTCATATGTAAATAAGCTGTTAAGATCTATGGGCTTGACACAGGTCTCCTGAATAATTTGCCTTCAGAGCTTATTTTTTATGAACGTGGGCATTACCAGTGTGAGACACGTATATTAGTCATTACATGGTTCACACTGGTAACACATCCTTTCATAGAAAATAAGCCCTGGAGGCAGATTCCCAGGGAGATCTATGCCTAGACCATAGATATTAACAACTAATTTACATTTAAAGAAAATGTGGATTTATCTGGAGTAAAACATCGGATTGCAGCCATCAAGGTATCATTTTATTCAACTTTCTATGATCTGCATGCCTACATAAATGGCTTAATTTGATTCTACAGTTGATTTTACTGACAGATTCCCCTAAATCCTCTTTTTGATAGAAAAATTACAAGCATGAGTGAAAATAAGTTCAATTTGTAGAAAAACATGTAAAATTATATAAATAGATTTACATTTCATATTGTCTAGACTGAAGTTTAAGGAATATTTTATCAAATTTTATCTCAAGAAAGTAGTTGTGTTTTGTTTGTAGTTGGTTTCCTTTTCTATTCAACAGTGTAAACCAAGCAGAATTAAAATTATTGATGCAGTAATTGAACAGATTGTTGTTGTTTATCCAAAATGATCAACATATCAGTTCTTCTACAACAATAAAGTAGCTTACATGCTGCAGAAAATTGTATTTTGCCTTGAGAGTTTATACAATGGTTAGTATTCTGGGTTAAAATAATAAACTATTTTCGTTACCACCTTACCACAATATATTTCAGAGAAATTCGAAGCTCTAAATCATTGATATGCTTTCTGCTTCAGGCACTGAGAAAGAGCCATGGGAGCGTGCTAGACAAGAACATAGGAAGCCAAGTGAAAGAAGCTTATTGATTCATTATAGCTATCATCAACTACAATATTTTAACAATCTGCTTCTAGGCAAAAAGTTTGACCACAAATATCTGCAACCAACTTTTAAATGCACAGACATGTGTAGAATATAATGCAATGAAGAAATTGCAAACTAATGAGAGCTTAATAATATTCGCTGCATAATGGTGACATGACAGGTAATACTACATAGCCCAGTAACATTCCTAGTATCAAGTGTTCAAAATTGGGAATCTCTTTTATAAACAATATACACTTGTTCTTCATTGTTGACCACCTTTTGGCTATCCTATTACTACTAGTGATGAGCGAGCACTAAAATGCTTGGGTGATCGTTGCCCGGGTCAAGCAAATCGTAATGCTCGACTGCTCAACCCGAGCAACGAGCCCAATGTAAGTCAATGGGAAACGAGAGCATTTTTCCGGCGGCCCACCCCAGAGGTCTGCAGAGGGTCTAAAAATTGGCCAAATTGATTGAAACAGTGCTCAAATAATATGGGAACAGCATGTGGAAGACCCCTGGAAGCATCTCTGACTCCCAGGTCACTGCTGTGAACAATGTTGTCAGCGTATTATGCCACTTTTACAAAACAAACAAAAATGAAGCCAAAATGGATTTTCCTGGAAAAAATGCTATGGAACAATTCTTTCCAGGGTAATGACTTGTACATAATGCAAAATAAATAACCAAAAACAAAAATTCTCCTCCACACCTTGTGCTTTTTTTTTTTGAGCTATGTTCACACGTAGCGTTTTTGATGGGTTTTTGTTCTTTTTCAATGCTTTCAACTGTGAAAAATACATTCACCAGTAAATGTAATTTTAATATTTTGCTACCTTATCTGGCAATGTGGTTTGTGAGACATGATCAAACACACACACACATCCTGTTTCATTTATGAAGGAGGGACTGTGAAAGTCACAAAGCCTATTTTTACAAGGCCATCAGGCGGCCCATACTATTGTTAGAGGGTCAGCAGTCATCTCTCACTATTGTTAGAGGGCCATCAGCCGGCTATGCTTTGTTGTTTCCATTTTCCCATTATTAAGGAGTGCATTTCCTATACTGTTATTGCGTATGCAGCAAATTCAAGGGCTGCCCAAAATTTGGACGCACTCCAATATCCCTTTCAAAAGACATAGTGGAGGGCATTAATAAAAAATTGTTACCATTATTAAGGAGTGGATCTCCTATAGCGGTAATGCCCATGCAGTGGCTGCAATGGCTGCCAAAAATTTTGACGCACTTCAATACCTCTTTGAAGAGAAGATCCTCATTAAAAAAAATGTTTCAATTATTGAGGAGTGGGTCTCCTATAGTGGTAATGCCCATGCACTAAGTGCATGAGCTGAAAAACATTTACCCCTGAAGGTGTATACATGAACATACTGTATAACATACAGAATGTTAGAGGTAGGCCTCTAAAAAGTTTCCTATGGGAATCATAAACACCATTAAAAAAATTATGTGGGTGTTGCATGATGGTCACCCTGTTGATATGGTGGTGGAGGATGAGGAGAAGAGGAGGGTGACATAAAATCGACAAAATCAGGAAGTGTATATCTATGTCTGGGTGTGAAGAGGTGCATTGGAATAGACCCCCCTAAAAATCATTGGATTTGACTTTATGTTCCGCTGCTATCATCTGGTAGTATTGAGAAGTCTGGCCCAATCCAGCCCTTGTTCATTTTCATAAGAGTCAGCCTGTCAGCATTTTCAGTTGACAGGGGGATGTGCCTATCAGTTATAATGCCCCCGGCGGCACTAAAAACCCGCTCGGACAAAACGCTAGTAGCAGGGCAGGTCAGGACCTCCAAGGAGTAGAGAGCAAGTTCATGCCACGTGTCCAGCTTGGATACCCAATAGATATAAGGCACAGAGGACATTGGTCCCGTCAGCAAGGTACTCCTTCAGTATCTTCCAAAATTTTTCACTCCTTGTCAGAGTACCCTGCACATCAGGATCTGGGTGCTGGGAGGGTCTCAGAAAACAGTAACAGACCTTTAACAGTGTTCCCCTGCCTCTGCTGCATCGTATTTGTGTCTCCCTCGCCTGTACTCCTTGGTTGTCCAACAAACTGTGACCTCTGCTGCTGAAGTGCTGAGTTTTCAGATGGGAATATTTTTAATAATTACTCAACAAGGGCCTTCTGGTACTGTAACATTTTATTAGACATCTCCGCCATGGGAAGGAGAGATAAAATGTTCTCCTTGTAGTGCGGGACTAGAAATGTGACCAACCAGTAATTACTATCGCCCAAAATGCATACAACGCGAGGGTCATCGGAAAGTCAACCATGTGTGCCAGATTGTCAACAGCCAAGACTTCCCTGTCCCTGCCAAGAGGATAACTGTCCATGTTCTCCTCCTCCTCCTGGACCTTCTCCTCATTCTCCCTCTCCATGCAATGCCTCCTCTTTAATTGTGAGCAGTGAGTGTTTCAGTAGACAGAGAAGCGGGATGGTGACACTAATTATGGCGTCATCGCCGCTCACCAAACATCTTGGTGGAGTCCTCAATGTTTTGGAGGATGGCACAGATGTCTGACATCCATGTCCACTCATCAGCTCTTATGTGTGGAGG
The DNA here is from genome assembly GCF_046119375.1 of Phyllobates terribilis. Lineage (NCBI taxonomy): Eukaryota > Metazoa > Chordata > Amphibia > Anura > Dendrobatidae > Phyllobates > Phyllobates terribilis. The sequence continues at coordinate 364,569,729 of NW_027362762.1, read as the reverse complement.
TTGACCTGAATACCGATGGACGTGTTGAAGCTGGTTCTCAACAATTGCACTCTGCTGCTCACAAATCCTTCCCAACATATGCAACGTTGAGTTCCAATGCGTGGTGACATCGCACACCAGTCGGTAAGCTTGAAGCTGCAAAAGCTGCTGAAAAACAGCGAGAGAGGCGGAAACTGTTGCTTACTTTCTGAAATGGGCAGACACGCGGTGTACTTTCTCAAGCAGCTCAGGCAGATCCGGCTAGGTTTTGAGAAACCACTGCAACCACTAGTTTGAGCACATGAGCCTGAGATGGTAAGTAGAGATGAGCGTTGTTCTACTCGAACTGTTCGCCAATCTCAAATTCGAGCTGTTTTGGGCGGTGTTCGAGCCGGTCGGCGAACACGAACAATTTGAGAAAAATTCGGCTGTTCGAGGTTATGTTCGATAACTGTTCGTGCACCAAAATCATAACTGGATTTTTTCTCAGTAATGATGAAAATTAATGTTAATACGCAGTTTGAGTGTACAGCGGGGCGGGGGGAGGGGCAGGGGATGGATCTCTGCAGGAACAATGAAGATCTCCATTTTTTTTTCTCTTTCCCACATTTGCAGTGGGGAGGTGCAATCTGTCAGCCTATCAGCAGCGCACACACGGAGCGAAGTGCTTTTTTTCACACAAGCAAGGGCATGTGTGATTGGCAGTGTATGTCACATGTCCTTGCCCTATAAGACCAAGCCATTTTCCCCGTCGCCACCATTTTCTCACTGCTGCAGCTGCGTGTTAGACGGCACCGCTGTTGCTGTGTGCGCTATACCTTGTTAATTTCAAGCCAATTTTCGCACAAATATACAGATAGCTTGGGAGTAGGGAATAGTTGTGATTGCAGTCCTTTTAAGGACTAGGTTACAGCATTTCCTACGACTTTTATCAGGCAGGTCTGTGTTCTTAAATAGATAGATTGTGGGAGTAAAGACTAATTGTAATTGGAGTCCTTTTCAGGACTAGGTTACATCAGTTCCTATCAGTTTTTGCCAGGCAGGTCTGTGCCAGTGCTGTGCAAGTTTTTTTCACAGCATTTGGCTGAATCTAGCAAAGCTAATCCTTTTTGGCCTATTGCAGAGTGTGTTAGTCAGTGGAGTAGCCTATCTGTGTTGCAAGATATACCACCTGTGTATAGAATACCAATTTTTTTACTGCACCTAGTGAAGTAAAATCTTTTGGGCATAGCATCATTCTATTAGTCCATCTATACTGACCTCCATCAGGTTGCAAACTGAATATAATTTTTTTCTGCATCTAGCTCTGAAAAAATATTTGGGCTTCTAGCGGTGTGTGGGACTTGGTCTATTAGTCCATCTATACTGACCTCCATCAGGTTGCAAATTAAAAATAATTTTTTTCTTCATTTATCTCTGAAAAAATATTTGGGCTTCTAGCAGCGTGTGGGACTTGTTCTATTAGTCCATCTATACTGACCTCCATCAGGTTGCAAATTAAAAATAATTTTTTTCTTCATTTATCTCTGAAAAAATATTTGGGCTTCTAGCAGCGTGTGGGACTTGTTCTATTAGTCCATCTATACTGACCTCCATCAGGTTGCAAATTAAAAATAATTTTTTTCTGCATCTAGCTCTGAAAAAATATTTGGGCTTCTAGCAGTGTGTGGGACTTGGTCTATTAGTCCATCTATACTGACCTCCATCAGGTTGCAAATTAAAAATAATTTTTTTCTGCATCTAGCTCTGAAAAAATATTTGGGCTTCTAGCAGTGTGTGGGACTTGGTCTATTAGTCCATCTATACTGACCTCCATCAGGTTGCAAATTAAAAATAATTTTTTTCTTCATTTATCTCTGAAAAAATATTTGGGCTTCTAGCAGCGTGTGGGACTTGTTCTATTAGTCCATCTATACTGACCTCCATCAGGTTGCAAATTAAAAATAATTTTTTTCTGCATGTAGCTCTGAAAAAATATTTGGGCTTCTAGCAGTGTGTGGGACTTGGTCTATTAGTCCATCTATACTGACCTCCATCAGGTTGCAAATTAAAAATAATTTTTTTCTGCATCTAGCTCTGAAAAAATATTTGGGCTTCTAGCAGTGTGTGGGACTTGGTCTATTAGTCCATCTATACTGACCTCCATCAGGTTGCAAATTGAATAAAAAAAATTTCTGCATCTAGCTCTGAAAAAATATTTGGGCTTCTAGCAGTGTATGGGACTTGGTCTATTAGTCCATCTATACTGACCTCCATCAGGTTGCAAATTAAAAATAATTTTTTTCTTCATTTATCTCTGAAAAAATATTTGGGCTTCTAGCAGCGTGTGGGACTTGTTCTATTAGTCCATCTATACTGACCTCCATCAGGTTGCAAATTAAAAATAATTTTTTTCTGCATGTAGCTCTGAAAAAATATTTGGGCTTCTAGCAGTGTGTGGGACTTGGTCTATTAGTCCATCTATACTGACCTCCATAAGGTTGCAAATTAAAAATAATTTTTTTCTGCATCTAGCTCTGAAAAAATATTTGGGCTTCTAGCAGTGTGTGGGACTTGGTCTATTAGTCCATCTATACTGACCTCCATCAGGTTGCAAATTAAAAATATTTTTTTTCTGCATCTAGCTCTGAAAAAATATTTGGGCTTCTAGCAGTGTGTGGGACTTGGTCTATTAGTCCATCTATACTGACCTCCATCAGGTTGCAAATTAAAAATAATTTTTTTCTGCATCTAGCTCTGAAAAAATATTTGGGCTTCTAGCAGTGTGTGGGACTTGGTCTATTAGTCCATCTATACTGACCTCCATCAGGTTGCAAATTAAAAATAATTTTTTTCTTCATTTATCTCTGAAAAAATATTTGGGCTTCTAGCAGCGTGTGGGACTTGTTCTATTAGTCCATCTATACTGACCTCCATCAGGTTGCAAATTAAAAATAATTTTTTTCTGCATCTAGCCCAGCCAATAGTTTTGGCCTAATACCACAGTTTGGCCACTCAGCTCTGCTCGGTTACCATCCATTGTTTTTTTGTGCAAACAACTCCAGAGTTGTGAATTAGTTAACCACCAAAATGAGTGGAAAAAGGCCTGCTGCTGGTGGAAAGGGGAATAGGCGTGTTGGGAAGGGGAAAAAAGGTTGTGTCCGTGGGGTAGGTGCAGAAGAAAGACCATCTTCCAGCCAAACTAAAATGTCTACTTCTTTTAGCGGACAATGTGATAAGATCCCTTTCTTACGGCCACGCCAATCGCTACAAATTCCAGATGAGGCACAAAAACAGCAGGTGCTTCAACGGATATCAAGTGCTCCTTTAAGTGGGCTCTCCTCCACATCAACTTCAACATCACAAATACTCCAGTCCTCAAAGGTGTCACCCAAATCGCACTTGCTTCCTCACAGCTCCCAAATCTCCAGCTGCCCGTCTGAGTATGAGGTAGAACAGATGGTTGAGTCTGCAGAGCTGTTTACTCATACTATAGCCTGGGAATCAGAGGTCGACTCCAGCGCTTCTGTGAATCCAGACGAGGAAATGATCTGCACTGATGCCCAGAATCTTTATGAGTCGGATCCAGGACCAGACGCAGAAGGTTCTGACCATAATGTAGACCCTCATTCCCAAACTGTAACTCCTGTTGGTGGAGACAATGAGGAAGACGATGATAAGACTCAAATACCTGATTGGAGCGACAACTTTAGTTTTTTGTCAGGGCAGGAACAGGTTGGCTCTGAGGACGACGGGTGTGATAACGCACAGGGTGATGATGATGAGGTCGGAGATCCCACTTACTGTCAACCCACAGTCAGCCAAGAGATGAGGTCAGCAGAGGAGGTGGAGGAAGATGCTAGTGACGACGAGGTCAGGTTGCGCCTTCCTGGACAGAGACGTAGTACTGGAAGCACGTCAACAACTGCATCCTCAAACACAACTCTGCCTCTCACCACAAGTCGTGGTGGCTCTTCAGGTCGCATGGGTGCTAAGCCTTGCATAGCCTGGGCATTTTTTCAGATCGATAAAGATGACCCAACTCGTGTTATCTGTAACATTTGTCAGCAAAAGCTAAGTAGAGGCCAAAAAATACATAGTTTGAGTACTTCATGCATGAACCGGCACATGGACATGAACCATAAGTTGCAGTGGGAAGCTCAGTGTGCTACAATGCGGCCTAGCCGGCCGGGCCAATCACCGTCTGCATTATCTTGTGCATCCGCGGCCTCTTCATCCTCTGTGACTGGGGGGACAGCAGTCACACCTGTTTTGGGGCGCAGACCTGCCACCTCTTTACCCGCAACAGCCAGCGTGATTGGCAGGTCATCATTTTCTTTGGAGGTGGTAACACCAGCTGGTGTTGAGCGCTGTCCGACATCGATAGCACCACCTTTGGATCAAGGCAACCTAACATGTCCGCCTGAATCTTCCTCACAGACCGGCAGTTTGCCGGGGACACCCTTATCAACCCCGTCTAAGCACAATAGCCAGCCCTCGGTCCCTCAGATGTGGACAAGTAAAAGACCATTTCCTCCTAGCCATGAGAAAGCTAAGAGGTTGAATTTCACCATCTGCAAGCTCTTGGCTACAGAAATGCTGCCTTTCCGCCTGGTGGACACAGAGGATTTTCGAGACCTTATGTCCGTCGCAGTGCCCCAGTACCAGATGCCCAGTCGGCACTACTTCTCAAAGAAAGGTGTGCCTGTGCTCCACCAGCATGTCGCACACAACATCACCGCTTCTTTGAGAAACTCTGTGTGTGACAGGGTGCATTTCACCACAGACACTTGGACGAGTAGGCATGGACAGGGGCGTTACATGTCGCTGACTGGGCACTGGGTAACTATGGTGACAGCAGGACAAGGGGCTGCTGTCCAAGTCTTGCCGTCCCCACGAGTTGTGCGTCAATCCTCTTTATGTCAAAGTTTCTCCACTGCTTCTGCCTCCTCAACCTCCTCTCGGTCTTCCACCTGCACCCAAAGCCTGTCTGGACATGCCACAAGCTTTCTAACTGCGCAGAAGGGATCCTGCACACCTCCTTACTATGCTGGCAGTAGGGCTCAACGTCATCAGGCGGTTTTTACATTGAAATGTCTGGGAAATGTGAGTCACACAGCTGAGGAGTTGTGGTCAGCTCTGGAGAACCAGTTTCATGAATGGTTGTCTCCACTGGACCTGAAACCAGGGAAGGCCGTGTGCGACAATGCTGCAAACCTGGGTGCGGCCCTTCGCCGGGGCAATGTCACACACGTGCCTTGTATGGCTCACGTGTTGAACCTGGTTGTCCAGCAATTTTTAGCCCACTATCCCAGACTAGATGGCCTTCTGCAGAGGGCACGGTCGCTGTGTGCTCACTTCCGCCATTCGCATCCCGCAGCTCAGCGACTTACATCTCTACAGAAGTCGTTGGGCCTGCCACTTCACCGGCTAAAATGCGATGTGCCTACCCGGTGGAATTCAACTCTGCACATGTTGCAGCGACTGTGGCAGCACCGACAAGCCCTGGTGCAATACGTTCTGACGTATAGCCTGGGCCAACGAGATTCAGAGGTGGGGCAAATCACGCTGGAGGAGTGGTCTCAGATCAGGAACCTATGCACCCTTCTCCACAGTTTTGAAATGGCGACGAAGATGTTTAGTGCTGACGATGCCATTATCAGCATGACTATTCCGGTGATTTACATGCTGGAGCACATGTTAAACAGAATTCGGAGTCAGGTGGTGGCACAAGAGGAGGTGGAGGAAGTAGAGGAGGAGGAGTTGTATGCGGAAGGGCTAACATCTGCAAGGTCCAGACGGTCGGCAGCACCAAGGCGGCAGGCATGTGAGGGTGGGGGAGATGGTTTTACCAGGGCGCATGGTAGCAGCCAAACTAGTGAGGAAGGTGCAGGAGCCCAGGAAGAAGTGGAGGACGAACTGATGGAAGACTCATCAGATGAGGGAGACCTTGATCACATTTCTGTTGTGCGAGGTTGGGGGGAGAGGACAGAGGAAGGAAGCATGATTGTTACCTCGCCACCAACACAACAGGGACTTGGTGCTCCTGGATGCGCAACACACATGAGTGCCTTCTTGCTGCACTACCTGCAACATGACCCTCGAATTGTGAGAATTAGAAATAATCCTGACTACTGGGTTGCCACACTGTTAGATCCCCGGTACAAAAGTAAATTTGCAGAAATTATTCCTGCCATAGAAAGGGATGCACGCATGCAGGAGTATCAGCAGAGACTGTTGCAGAATCTTACATGTGCTTTTCCACAAAATACCAGTGGTGCACGTAGTGAATCTCACAGTTCCAACTTGCCAACCGTGGGACCGTCAAGTGTTCAGCATTCAAACCGTAACAGAACCACAGTATCTGCTGGTAACATCAATTTTGCGGAATCATTTCACCACTTTTTTAGCCCATCCTTTGCAAGGCCACAGGAGACAAGAAGTCTGACACATAGTCAACGCCTAGAGACGATGGTACAGGAGTATCTCCAAGTAAACATTGAAGCCACGACTGTGTCACTGGACCCTTGCTCTTTTTGGGCTTCCAATCTGGATAAATGGCCGGAGCTAGCCACTTACGCCTTGGAGATCTTGTCATGCCCCGCAGCCAGCGTTCTGTCTGAACGTGTGTTCAGCGCTGCTGGTGGTGTGCTGACAGATAAGCGCACGCGGCTGTCCACTGATAATGTAGACAGACTCACGTTCATAAAGATGAACAAATCATGGATCCGAAACGACTTTTCTACCCCTGTGTCATCCTGGGGAGAGTAAAAACTTGATGATTGGTTAAAATCACCCTACCAACCGTTTTAAGCTTTCAAATTACTAATCATGTTTATCTGTATCTTGACTGGAAAATAATTTGGGCTTTGTAGCAGTGTGCAGCACTGATCCTATTAGGCCATCTATAATAAGCTTCACCAGATTTAAAATTAAAAATAATTTTTAGCTGCATCTAGCCCGGAAAATAATTTTGGGGCTCCGAGATGCGCAAGACACATAAGTGCCTTCTTGCTGCACTACCTGCAGCATGACCCTCATATTGTCAGAATTCGAAGTAATCATGACTACTGGGTTGCCACACTCTTAGATCCCCCAAACTTTTCGATCAACCTTTTCATTTTAATGAAGACCAAAAAAATGGTCATTTTTGAATTTATAAGCATTAGCAGGTTGTTAGAAACTGAAATCAAACAGTTTTCAACTCAAAACTTTATTCTAGGTGATGTTACATTTTCACATAGGACCCCTTGTTCGAAAGGAGCTTCTGAACTCTCTCGTCCATTGAATTTGTCAGGTTTTGGATGGTTTCTGCTTCAATTGTTTTGCATGAGGACAGAATACCCTCCCAGAGCTGTTGCTTAGATGTGAACTGCCTCCCGCCATCATAGACACTCCTTTTAATGATGCTCCAAAGGTTCTGAATGGGGTAGAGGTCAGGGGAGCATGGGGGTCACACCATAAGTTTGTCCCCTTTTATGCCCATATCAGCCAGAGATGCAGATGTTTTATGTGCAGCATGAGATGGTGCATTATCATGCAGAAAAATGATCTTGCTGTGAAATACACGGTTCTTCTTCTTGAACCATGGCAGGAAGTGCTGTTTGAGAAAATCCACATACATTATGGAGTTCATCTTTAGCGCCTTCAGGGATCCTAAAGGGGCCGACAATCTCTCTCCCCATGATTCCAGCCCAAAACATTACTCTACCTCCTCCTTGTTGGCGCTGTAGCCGTGTTTGCGTGGGGTGTCCATCAACCAGCTATCCTCCACTCCATTCATCTGGACCATCGAGAGCTGCACGGCACTCATCCGTGAACAAAACAGTTTTGAAATCAGTCTTCATGTAATGTTTGGCCCACTGGAGCCGTTTCTGCTTGTGTGAAGTGGATAGAGGAGGTCGACAGGATGGCATATGCACAGCTGCAAACCTATGAAGGACCCTGCATCTTGTTGTTCGGGGGACGTTGGAGGCACAAGCAGCTTCAAAAACTTGTCTGCTGCTATGACAAGGCTTTTTTGCCGCTGCTGTTTCAACCTGACGTAATTGTCTGTAGGAAAGAGTCCTCAATTTGCCCTTATCAGCACGCACACGTGTGTACTGTGAATCAGCTACATACTTCTTGATTGCCAAGACACTTCATCCTGATCATCGCACAATGTTGATTGTAGTCATGCCTTGACCTAAACACTCCACAATTTGTTGCTTCTCAGCAGCCGACACATCCTTTTTCTTTCCCATTTTGGCAGAAAATGTAGGCTGCTTAATAATGTGAGAGAGCCTTCTTAAGTAGTCTTGCCTTTCATTGGACACACCTGCCAAACTAATTAGCACAGGTGTCTGCAATTGCTTACAGTGATATAAAGAGCCCTGACACACATCACCATCAATGAGTTTAACTGACAAACAAACAAATTCTTCCCTTATCACTCCTAAACACTTTTTGCATAATAATTTGGAACGCGGTGTACATGTGCTTTTCCACAAAACACCAGTGGTTCACGTAGTGAATCTTACAGTTCTAACTTGCCAACCGTGGTCTGTATGGAATTGTTCAATAAAGGGCCCAAAATTAAGATAACATAGATGGGAGAGGTCTCTATGAATAGGAATTCTTAAGTATTTGATACCCTGTGAGGGCCAGGCAAAGGGAAAGTTGGACTGGATGGAATCCTATATGGATTTAGGGAGGGAGACATCGAGGGCCTCAGACTTCGCTGCATTGATTTTAAAATTTTACCATGTAACAAAGTGATCTATTTCAGCCATAACAGCAGGGATGGATATATGTGATTGAGTGATATATACTAGGACATCATCAGCAAATAGAGAGCACTTGTACTCGGTGCCTCCCACCTCAATCCACCAAATATTGGGGTTATGGCGAATTGATGAGAGCAGGTGCTCCGTCACTAGGATGTATAAGAGAGGGGACAGAGGACATCCCTGCCTTGTCCCATTGGTGATTGTGAAAGGTGATGAAAATGTTCTGACGCACCCCCTGGGTCTTGGGACACCCGGAGCCGGACCCTTTTTGGTGGATGCTGGTGGTTGTAGTCTTCGTGGCGGCGATCCGGTTCCGTGGCTCAGGGCGGTCAAACCAGTGGCGGAACTATTTATGTGGTTTTGATGTTTAAATGTCCGACTACGCCACCCGTGGATTGCGGTCAGAGTGAACCGCCGCTACAGGGCAGACCGCTAAGGCTGGTGTTGTGGGTGCAGCAGAGCGTAGCATAACTCCCCACGGGAGGAGTATAGCCTCAGGGCAGTGTATGCGGAGGATGGGGGTGATGGTGCAGGGCAGCAGCAGTAACGACACGGAGTCAGTGATGCAGTTCAGGGCCTTTACTCACAGTTCTTATTATCCAGACCACGTCTGCAGGTAACGGCTGCCCACGTCGTACTGTGCTCACCAGGTGAGGGGCTCAGACAACTCCCAGATAACTTTGGAGCGCTTCACAGGACCCCCTTTGTGTGTCCTTTGTCTGGCCTTTCTTACCAACACTTCTGTCCGGCTGCCTCGGGCCTCCTCTTGGTAAACTTGGCGCCAGTTTCCCTGACCCTATGTGGTGCCTTCCTAGCGGGTGGAGCAAGGGGCTGCGCCACATAAAATGTCAGAGCCTCCGGTTTCTAGCTGAGGGTCGTTTCCTGCCTCCACTAGTTCGGGGACCGGTCTCCCCCTTTGGCCTGACCCCTCCACGCAGGTGGATTCGGGCGTGCGGTGGCGACTCGCCCGTCCGCACCCCTGGGATCCCTTCATTCCTCGTTCCTGGAGCCTTCTCCGCTCCTCTTCCTTCCTTCTCCCTCTTGCAGGCCTGGGCCTCTGTTACTAGGCCCGCCTCCGGAGCAGAGCTCATGCAGAGCCCCTGCTCCCTGCCACTTCTGCTCAGACTTCTCTGCACTGAACTAAGATGGTGCCCACCTTTTATACTCCCTTCTCAATGCACCCAGGAACTGCTTCCTCCCTGCTCCTGCACTGCAGGGTTCCCCTTCCTCAGTGTTCCCTCCCCCCACTCCAGCCAGGGACAGGGACTGTCGTGCCCATCTCAGGGGCATATTGGTCGCCCTGCCCCACGGCAATGTGGTGTAATGCATGCAGGTGTCGGGTCCTGATCCACACTCCATCCTTATCTGAGAGTGAGATATCACACCTCTGGGTGAGGTGCAATACGTCTGTAGCAACCGAGCCCTCGATGCTACAGTTCCATTTATCTTCAGCCTAGGTGACGTATTGTGATACAGGGCTGTGATTTTGGCTATAAAAGGGTCCCCTAGACCCCTACCCCAAGCTTTTTAAGAGAATCATATATGGCGTGCCAGGAGACTCTATGGAATGCTTTCTCAGCATCCAACGAGAGTATCTACTTACAAATTTTTAACTGCATCTAGCCCAGGAAATACTTTGTGCCTAGTAGCAGTGTCTGCTAGTCAGCGGATTATCCCGGCTGTTGAGCAAGCTACACCACCTGTAGTTTGGACACTTAATTTTTTCAAAGGAAATGCTTCGGGACCACGGGATACTTAGTGAAGAGCATCAGGAGGCACCCCAAGGCATAGGGGCTGGGACTGGCACGAGGATGCCTTGCGGTGGACAGCCGAGCTCGATCCTTATAAAAGCTTTTTAACTGCAGCAGCTTTAGTGGACGCTACTGGAGCTGGAATTACGCGGCTGCTGGCATGAGACTTGCCCTCCAATAGATCCTTGTAAATGGATTTAAAGTGTATTCATTCAAATTAGAGGGACAATTTAAATTAAAAAGCTTAGAGCTGCCTCCACCACAGGGGGGCTCTCTCGACCCACCAGCGGACAGGCACCAGTATTGGGAGAGGGGGGCTGGCCGTCAGGGTTCACCGCGGCTCTGGCACAAACCCGGCGACACGGAGGTGGCACGGGCAGGAGCAGACTGGCCGTCTCGGCTTCTCACTTTTTGGATTTTAGAAGGGCATGACATGCCTATATCTGTGTCTCCCCCTCCTTTTACTCCTCCACCTCTTTTCTTTTCGCATGACTATATGTACTTGTCACTTTTCCATGTGTTAGTTGTGTCTTCTGAGCAGTTTGTCAGCTTTTGGACACCTTTGAAGGTGTTTTCTATGTGTTTCCATGTGTTTTTGTTTGCCTGCCATTGGTTTTAACGGTGTTCGAAGGTGTTCGACGAACAGTTCGACGAACAGTTCGGCGAACACACGGTTGTTCGACGAACCGAACCGAACTCGAACACTACGGGGGTGGCTCAACACTAATGGTAAGTGAACTAGGTTGCTAAGCCTCAGAGCCGTCACCAGGTTACGGCTATTGTCACACCCGACCATGCCTGACTATAGGATCAGCGGTGACAGCCACAGATCTGCTTGCTCTTTTATAGCTTTCAACAACTCTGCAATGGTGTGCGGTTTGTCACCTAAGCATATTAGCTTCAGCACAACCTTTTGCCGCATGGCAGACGCAGTGATGAACTGCTTCTTGCTTCAGACTAATGTGCTCATTTCAGAGATGGAGGCTGAAGAGGAGGAGGTGGTGCAGGAGCTGTAGAATGTGGGGGCAACCCTGATTGACCCAGGGCTCACAGTCCTTGGCGTTGAGTGGACTTGTTCCATCCCAGGGTCCGACTGGGTCCACAATATTAACCCAGTGTGCCGTCAGTGAGATGTATCATCCCAGCCAACAAGCACTTGTCCATGTGTCCGTGGTTAGGTTGACTGTCCCAGTAACTGTGTTGTTGAGGGCACGGGTAATGTTCTGGGACACGTTCTTGTGTAAGGTGGGGACGGCACACTGGGAGAAATAGTGGCGGCTGGCGACTGAGTACCTAGGGTTAGCTGCCGATATGAGGTTGTGGAAAGATGGCATCTACATGAGCCTAAAAGGCAACATTTCCAGTGCAAACAGTTGAGATATGTGGCAGTTTGCGGCTGTGGACTGTGGGTGGTTGGCTGCATATTTGCACTTGCGTTCAAAGGACTGGGGTAGGGACAACTGAACGCTGTCCTGGGACAAGGACTCGGACGTGGTTACTGACGGTGATGATTCAGTTGCAAGTGTGCAATGACAGGTGCAGTTTGAAAGACATCTTTGCTTGCATCATGGATGGAGGGTTGGTGTGCACGTACAACAGGGGAAGAGGCAGTGATATCACCTGCAAACATTGCTTCTCGACCCTGGAGTTTGACCCAACTAGTCGGGTGCTAACTGGACAGTCTTTAAAAAAGAGCCAGGCTTGGGAAGACATAGCAGTTGGACTGGTAAGTTCCCTTGTATTGGTGTCTTGGGGAACGATTGCCCACCTTGTGCCTGTTGCCACCCCACTGCTTCTCCCTGTCTGTTGTGGTGCTATGCCTCCCTCACCCTCTGCGCTGCTGTCCTCGCTATGCATCTCACCTTGCTAGGTTGGGTCAGTGACTTCATTGTCCACCACCTCGTCTTCCACTTTATGCACCCTGGGCTTCCTCCTGACTTGCTGGCAATTGTATCTCATCATCATCCACCTCTTGTGACAGTAATAGCACTTTCCGCACCGTTGCCTTCGTATGACCGTGGCTGCTCAAATTTTTCGACATCACTACATGCGATCTCCTCTTGCCCCGCTTGAAGCGGACCGAGGGAGAGGCCAGAATCTATAAATGGAAATGTGAACAACTCTTCAGGGTGTCCAAGTGTGGGATCACTTGTCTCTGGGTGCTCGGCATGGTGAGAGGAAGGAGGATCAGGGTGAGGAATATGTGGTCCAGACTCAAGGCTACAGAGACTGGACCGTGTGGAAGATAGGGTGGTGGTGGTGGTGGCAAACTGACTGGAAGCATTATCTGCTATCCAACCAACAACCTTTTCACACTGCTCTGGCTTCAAGAGTGTTGTTCAGCGACCCCCTTAAAATTGGGACAGGAAGGTAGGTAAACATGATGTGGGTGTGTTTTGTGCTCCCTCAACAGACATAGTTTCATCTTGCACATGGCCTCGGCCTGTGCGTGCGCCATCAGCATCATGTCCACTTCCCTATCCCTTGCCACGTACCTTGCCCATTTTAAATGATCTATAATATTTTGCAGCTTGCAAAAACAAATCAGGATTAATACCGCAGTATTTGATCACATCTGATGACCAATTCTTTTGCCCAGTGAGGGAATACTGATGCTATTGGTCAGCGAACAAGTGTGAATATATTTTTGACACCCAAGTAGCAGACTTTAAATTAAGTAAAATATTTTGCAGCTTGCAAAAAAAAATTAGGATTATTAACGCAGTATTTTATCACGTCTGATGACCAATTCTTTTGCCCAGTGAGGGTATAGCGATGCTATTGGTCAGCGAATAAGTGTGGATATATTTTTGACACACAAGTAGCAGACTTTAATTGCAGTATAATATTTTGCAGCTAGCAAAAAAAATCATTATTAACCCCTACAATGTATAAGCGTGACCCCTACAATGTATAAAAATTACCCTATATGGGTGGTGTTCCCAGAGTAAAGCTCAGACACTTATTAATGCTATGTAAAGGTCAATAATATGCATACTAAATGGAAAGTGCTCACCCATCTGATGTAGAATAGGTCTGCAATCATCCAGTGGTATAAAACCTTAAAATTCTCCCCATTTGTCCTCTGGAGGTGCCAAGGAGAGTTTAATTTGTGAATGGGAAACAGTTGTTCCTTTGGTTAAAAACAATACCCTCACCAAAGACTCTAATCCATCCACATTGATGTGCAAGGAAAAATCCATTCCTGATGTATTTCCTCAATAATGTTTAATCAGGGGAATCAACTAAAATATATGGGGTAACTTATAGACAGAGCACTGGCTAAAAGGTTGCACCAAGTTGTTATGTCATATTTTTTATTAGAAAACAAAAGCAATGAACTAGAATATAAGTTGGTGTGCATGCAAAGTTTAGGCGCATGTTTACACTAGCCACTAGACAAAACCCAAGACAAAAACAAAATGAGCAAATACACTGCAGCAAATAAATAAATAGCAATAGTGCATGAAAATAATATAAGCTATTTGGCTAACATATTTTTGTTCAAAAAAACGTAAGAGCCATCCCACCATGTCATGGTGACCCTATTCGGGACGATCATAACCTGTAATATTAAAACCTTACCATGTGTCTAATGACATACAGTGTATGTGTGAATATTTGCTCATATTTTTTATTATTAGTAGTAAAAGTTAATTTTCATACTTCTCACATTTCTGCTTATTTCTATGTAATGTCAAATGTTGCCTAATAAAATATCTGCATTGACAAGCTGGTGTAACTGATATTATTGACATCAAATGTAATAAGTAGTATTTTTGTACCTCATACAGTAGTATTTTATAAAGTTTATCCACCAAAAGTTCCATGTTTATTCCTGTATTCCAAATGCAAGTTTGCTTTCTTTTCTCTTTTTGCTATAGTGATGCAGAGATTAATTTAAGACTTTATTACCTGTGTAACTTTTCCCTTGCATCAGTCAGTCTGCTTCAAAGTACATCCACACTCTGAGCTCACTGCAGGCAACTCATTAACCACATAGCTGAACATTTTTCATAACACTATATACGGTTTAGTCAATTACTGCAGGAAATATTGATTGTTGCTAAATTATTTACACAATTTTGTACAAAAAATACATAGACGTAATATTGGAAAATGTAGAAATCCATATATAATAGGTAAGGTCTTTAGTTTCTGGAGCATATCATTCCATTTCAAACAAACAAAAATCGTAATTAGATCTTTTTTCTCAGCTAAATGAAATAACATGATTTGCAATTAACATACCACTAGCATTAAAATATAGCATTAAATTGAGTTCCCTATCAAGATATATAATATATTCAAATCATTGTGTCTCACTGTGCAGAGTCCTGTCTGAATGGAGTATGGGTAGAACATGTGCATCTACGCGCTATTAGAACTGCCACAGATAGCTGAGCTCTAAAAATGAATGGAGCAGTTGTACACATACTCCAGATTGGTGGGAGTCCTAGTGGTTGGACTCCAATAATTAGTAATTATCCCCTATACTATTAATAGAAGGTAACCTATATATATATATATATATATATATATATATATTTTCTGAGGTAGATAGATACCTTAGCAATTTATTATTCAAGTCTGTTTATATTCACTTTAAAGTCAATGTCCACTTTTAAAATAATTTTTCTTTAATACAATATTCAGGAAATATCTTTTAAAATGGCGAAATGCTTTCCTTGCTGTTTTTATTAAGATGATTCTTTCTGCATACTCTGATGCACCCTTCTCCTTAGTTGTCAATTATTTTTAAACTTGAAATAGGACTGAGCTGCAGCAATAGACATAGTAGAGATAATCAAATCTTTAGAAGTTTACAGGTTCAGCAAATTTTTCTTAAAAATTAATTTTGCAACTAATCACAGGTGCTCCACTTGCCCTGAAAAGATGTGAATAACACTGGAACTGTATCCAACCACTTTCCATCTATATAACAAAAACATAGTCTTAATTATGTCAAAGTGACCTGTCCTTAGATGGTATCTTGATAGTGTTCGACAGTCCATTTAATAACACAGTGCACAGACAAACTTTTCATGTTTTTTAAAGTTAAAAAAATATAAATGGTCCTAAAAATATCCCTCTTCGTCATTTGTGGTCAGGCAGTCCATTCGGTGCAGAACACTGACTCAAACAGACAGTGTCAGTGATAATATCATCCTTCTGTGACTAAGACAAGTGACTTGTTTTATATTCCATAATGCCCTCCACTTCTTCCAGACTCTTAGGCTTGCTTAAGGCAAATCATATCTATTGTGGCCTTGTGTTTGGTAAAACTACTGCCTGAAGAGCTGGTGCCAGTGGCACCCACATTCTTAGCCATGGTATGACTTTTTTGCTTTTTTTTACACTACTCATGTAATAAGAAATTCAAGGTATGTACAATAACAAACAGTCATCACCTACAACAAGCCATTGTTTAAATGTGGTGTGGACAGCTAAAAAATTTGTAGAATGATGTGAAAAAAAAATTGCACACTTCATAAGGTACACAGTCACAGGTAACTGTTTGGATTTTGAGGAAGTTTTCTTTTGTATGTTTAAAAACAATAATCCCCTCTTGCACAAGAAATGCAAAAACACACTGATTTTATTTCAGAATTTTTTTGTGCAAAGACTATTGTGCTGTCTTGCTTCTGATTTTTAGTGCATTAACAATGATTCAAGAAATGTGTAATTATAATTCAAATGCAGCAGGACAGGTGCTAGTTATGCCAAATCACTGATCAAACACACTGAGTCTGACACTACTGCTGGCACCTCCCTAATTGCTCTCTCTGTATGTAATCTCTGTATTATTTGCAGGATACCGCTCTCACCTTTTTCACTGCTGCAGTTATTCAACATACTTCTGTCTGGAGCATTGTGTCCCATATTTTAGGACTTTCTCTTCCTTTCTCTATTGCTGAACTGTGTGTTATGACAAACTTTCAGTATCATAAAATAACTGTAAAATGGCTGCTGCATTCCCTGCTTAGGCTATGGTACTACCTTCCTAATTGAGCGTGCTATATCTTGTGTTGTGATTATTGCAAGTCTTCGAGGGGAAGCCCACAGGGTCGCACCTAAGGTCATGTCACCATCCTGTGACTGATGTAATGTTTAATAGGCAGTGGGCATTTTTTTGGGATTCATGCTAATTGAATTGCAAGTTGTTCAAAATTCATGCCTGTGAATTTTAAAAAAGCTGATTTTTGATTCTCTTCGAATTGATTTCATCATCACTAAGACACAGCAATAGCTGTATGTACAATTCCTTGCCTTGGTAGGCAGAATATGAGATCCTTCATTCAGCTGATTGGCAGGACTGAAAAGAAGTCAGTTGCCCATTGATTCAATCAATATTAAAGTTTTGGAAAGTACTATAATTATATATATATATATATATATATATATTTATATATATATGTATAAATATACAGTACAGACAAAAAGTTTGGACACACATTCTCATTTAAAGATTTTTCTGTATTTTGTGGGGCTGTGCACAAGACCGATTTTAACCTTGTGCCAAGTCAGTCCTAGGAGAAAAATCGCAACTTGCACGAGTTGCCTCTGATAATCAGATGACACTCGCCCATTCATGTCTCAGATGGCATTCAAGTGCAGTCTGATTCTTTTGTATGTTTAAAAACAATAATCCCCTCTTGCACAAGAAATGCAAAAACACACTGATTTTATTTCAGAATTTTTTTGTGCAAAGACTATTGTGCTGTCTTGCTTCTGATTTTTAGTGCATTAACAATGATTCAAGAAATGTGTAATTATAATTCAAATGCAGCAGGACAGGTGCTAGTTATGCCAAATCACTGATCAAACGCACTGAGTCTGACACTACTGCTGGCACCTCCCTAATTGCTCTCTCTGTATGTAATCTCTGTATTATTTGCAGGATACCGCTCTCACCTTTTTCACTGCTGCAGTTATTCAACATACTTCTGTCTGGAGCATTGTGTCCCATATTTTAGGACTTTCTCTTCCTTTCTCTATTGCTGAACTGTGTGTTATGACAAACTTTCAGTATCATAAAATAACTGTAAAATGGCTGCTGCATTCCCTGCTTAGGCTATGGTACTACCTTCCTAATTGAGCGTGCTATATCTTGTGTTGTGATTATTGCAAGTCTTCGAGGGGAAGCCCACAGGGTCGCACCTAAGGTCATGTCACCATCCTGTGACTGATGTAATGTTTAATAGGCAGTGGGCATTTTTTTGGGATTCATGCTAATTGAATTGCAAGTTGTTCAAAATTCATGCCTGTGAATTTTAAAAAAGCTGATTTTTGATTCTCTTCGAATTGATTTCATCATCACTAAGACACAGCAATAGCTGTATGTACAATTCCTTGCCTTGGTAGGCAGAATATGAGATCCTTCATTCAGCTGATTGGCAGGACTGAAAAGAAGTCAGTTGCCCATTGATTCAATCAATATTAAAGTTTTGGAAAGTACTATAATTATATATATATATATATATATATATATATATATATATATATATTATATATATATATATAAATATACAGTACAGACAAAAAGTTTGGACACACATTCTCATTTAAAGATTTTTCTGTATTTTGTGGGGCTGTGCACAAGACCGATTTTATCCTTGTGCCAAGTCAGTCCTAGGAGAAAAATCGCAACTTGCACGAGTTGCCTCTGATAATCAGATGACACTCGCCCATTCATGTCTCAGATGGCATTCAAGTGCAGTCTGATTTTCACAGACACACTGAATGGAGAAGACAGCGAATTTTTTTTAAATTCTCCACATCAAACCCTGAGTAAACTATGATCATAATCGGACCAATTTTCTTGGATGATAGAAAATCAGTTGTGTGACCCTAGCCTAACACAAAGAAATTATATGCATGTCCCAGTAACTGAAAATAAGAGAAAGATTGTTAAAATTACACATTAGTAATGTCAGGAGAGTAGATAAAGGGGTTGTCTATTTCTAAAAAATAGGCTGTGGGTAGACAATGATATAAAATGACAAAAAAAGCTTTACTTACCCGCTCATCCACTTCAGTGCCGCCCCTCTTCTGCTTCCTGGAATTCTTTGTTGACAGGAATGTAGCAGTGACATCCAGTTTACATCTTGTGACTGTTGGGGCCAATCACTTGCGTGAGGTGTCTTGGCCATAATATGCCTGCATAACCAAAGGAACAGCAGTATATAATGCTGGATTTCAGACAACTTCAGACAATTTCTGTTCCAGGGGAGGGGTACTTCTCTAGCTAGTAAATGACAGCATGCTTGGTTGGATTATTACAAAAGGGTGTACATTAATAATTCTGCAAAATAAGAAATTAAAATAGTCTCTATTTGTTATCTGCAACAAATTCCATTATAACCTGGCTAATGAAAATGTTTCTGCAATCTGTAAAAAATGTAATAAAATTTCAGCAATAAAATATAAACTTGTCTTTAAAGAATGTTATTATTATATTTTTCAGTCAGGTTTGGAGTTTTGTAGCAATTTCCAGTCAATTTGTATTCAGTGATGAAACAGTGTAAGTAGTATAAGATATATTAGAAAATGAGATACATGTGGTCAGCTGCTGTGTTCTGCCCTGAAAACAATGTTGTGACAGATGATGTGCATTATGTCTTACCAATGAAGCACACGGAGAAACATGAACCTGCAATGAACTCCAATTCGCTTTAATTTTGATGGCGAGATGCCTGCACACATCATCACATACTGGAGTTTGGTAATATGAACCTGCAGTAGCCATCACACTAAACAGCATGTACTTCTCTTCAAGGTCCTTTTCCATTGTGTTGCTCAGCAATGTAATTCATAGTTTGGGGGCCTAATTTCTTGACTCATACAGCGTCTTTATTTTTTCCCCTCACATATTTACAGATTTTTCATTTCATTTCTACAGCTCGCAAATTTAATTCAAATAAACACTAGCCTCAAGGAGAGCAACAGTCGATCAAAGTTTAGACTGCATGTCGTGCTGTTAGGTAGCACAATAAATAACCTAAGTTTAAGGGAAAAAATAATGCAAAATCTTTCCTCAAATAAGTTATTATGTAAGTAAAGGAAATATATTCAGCACTGTGCAAAAGTTTTAGACAGGCATGGAAAAAATGTTGCAAAGTAAAAATACTTAAAAAAAAAGAAGTGTTATTTTTAGCAATTACCAAAATCAAAATGAAAGAGCAAAAGAAAAAGTCTAAATCAAACCAATATTTGGTGTGAATATGTTTTGCTATCACAACATCAATTTTTCTAGATACGCTTGCACACAGTTTTTGAAAGAACTCAGTATGGAGATTGTTCCAAACATCGTGAAGCACTAATCACAAATATTGTTTTGTTCTAGACTTGCACAAATTTTTCTGTTTCTTCATGTAATCCCAGACAGACTAGATAATGTTGAGATTTGAGTTTTATGGGGGCTATATCATCACTTCCATGACTACTTGTTCTTCAATGTGATGTACACAGTTCTTAATGATATTGGCTGTATGTTTGTGGTCTTTGTCCAATTGCAGAATAAATTTTAAATTAATCAGATTAATTTCTGATGGTACTACATGATTGATTAATATTTACCTGTATTTTGCAGCATTTAGGGTATCATTAATCCTTACCAAATCCCCAACTCCATTTGCTGAAATGCTGTCCAAAGCAAGGAACCTCTACCATGCTTCACTATTGCCCACAGACACTCATTATTGTACTGCTCTCTCCAGCCCTACGGTAAACAAACTGACTTTTGTTACAGATAAATATTTCAAATTTTGAATGATCAGTACGGAGCACCTGCTGCCATATTTCCACACCCCAGTTCCTATGTTTTTATACACAGTTGAGTCACTTAGCCTTGTTTCCATATCAAAGGAATGGCTTTTTTGGCTGAAATTCTTCTTTGAAGACTATTTCTGGCCTTCACCAAATGATAGATGGATGTAGCTATGTCCCACTAATTGATGCCAATTTCTTCGTGCTTCTTCAAAAGAGTGTGAACAGTACATCTTGAAATCCCAGTTTCCAGTTTGTTGTGAAATCTGGTCAAGTGGAGATCATGCTGAAGCAGAATAACTGCCTTTTGTCTTGGAGCTGTGCTACATATTACCATGGTGCATTATATGTAGCATGAAATAAGAACAAAATGGAATTAATGATATGGCACTTAAAGAGCCCTGATTTCAGCATCATTTAGCCTGGCATTACATGGAGAAGGATTTGTGTAAGCCTTTATCCACAAAAGATCTGTGGTTATTTCTCCCAAGATATTTGAAACAATCTCACTGCCAAGTTCCTTCAAAAACTATGTGCAAAGGGCTATGGCTGACTGAGCATGCTTTATGATGAGTGTAGGAACTCTCCTGCTATTTATCCATGAAAATTACCCTGATGGGCCATCACAGTTCAATTAATTTGGCAGCAGCTGCTTACCCTCCGGGTCCTACATGTCACTCCAGTACACTTACAGTACATGATTGTCTTGTTTAGAAGGAGTGAAAACAAGCCAAAAACAAGAGGAGGTCTGAACTGCCAAGATGGTGCCAGAAGGTTAATCACAGCACAGCAGGTGGTAAGCAACTGGACATAGCAGCTAGACTTTAAATGTCTGCCTCTGTTTCCGGAGACAGAGCACTTTTTGTATCCCTAATAGCTGTTCCAAGGTAAGTACACAACCAGTGAGTTTTTCAACGAGAGGTAGCATGTGAATGCTTAAGGGCAGATGCCATTGTTACAAAGGTCTAAGAGGACACTTGATACAGATTCTGCACCTCTAAGGAAACACAATCTTAAAGATATGTCAGCTATATCAAAGTGTAATTAACCTCTAAATACACTTACTATGCAAAAGTATCTCACTTTCAGGAACATGGTATTATTCTCCATAAGGTTCGCAAAGGATTTCACCATGAAGAGATATAACATTTCATAACACCGCCCACACTCACCGCTGTAAGGATTCAAAAGTCTGTAGTCACATAAAATAACTGAAGACTTAGGTCAGAAGTCTGGACAACCCCTTAATGACTTTTATATAAAGCAAAATAAATAACCTAAAACAAAAATACTCCTCCACAC
The DNA here is from genome assembly GCF_046119375.1 of Phyllobates terribilis. Classification (NCBI taxonomy): domain Eukaryota; kingdom Metazoa; phylum Chordata; class Amphibia; order Anura; family Dendrobatidae; genus Phyllobates; species Phyllobates terribilis. The sequence goes on along the minus strand of NW_027362762.1, from coordinate 364,548,182 downwards.
CTTGGGCTATATTCACACTTAGCGTTTTTGATGCATTTTTGCACTTTTGCATTGCTTTCAACTGTGACAAATGCATTCACCAGGAAATGTCATTTTAACATTTTACAGCCTTATCTGGCCATGTGGTGTGTGAGACATCATGTTTCATTTATGAAGGAGGGACTCTAAAAGTCTCAAAGCCTATTTTTATAGGGCCATCAGATGGCCTTTACTATTCTTAAATGGCCAGAAGTCATCCCTCATTATTCTTAGAGAGCCATCAGCCGGCTATGTTTTATTGTTCCCATTACTAAAGAGTGGGCATCCTATCCTGTTATTGCATATGCAGTGAGTGGCAGGGCTGCCCAAAATTTGGACGCATCCCAATACCACTTTGAATATTTGGACGCACCCCAATACCCCTTTAAAGTGACTTAGAGGAGGGCCTCCTGAAAACAATGTTCCCATTATTAGGAAGTAGGTCTCCCATTATGTTTGTCTATGCAGTGAATGCAAGGGTTGCCAAAAATTTGGAGGCACTCCAAGCCCCTTGGAAGAGACGTGGCGGTCAGAGGGCCTCCTGAAAACAATGTTCCCATTATTAGGAAGTAGGTCTCCCATTATGTTTGTCTATGCAGTGAATGCAAGGGGTGCCAAAAAATTGGAGGCACTCCAATGCCCCTTGGAAGAGACGTAGAGGAGGGCCTCCTGGAAAAAAATGTTCCCATTATTAGGAAGTGGGTCGTCATAGTGTTGGGCTATGCATTGAATGCAAGGGCTGCCAAAAATTGTGAGGCATTTCAATGCCCCTTGGAAGAGACATAGAGGAGAGCCTCATAAAAAATGTTACCATTAGAAAGGATCGGGTCTCCAATACTTGTAATGCCCATGCACTAAGTGTATGGGCTGACAAATATTTATCCCCGGGGGCTATACATGAACATACTGTATAAAAAAAATTTTTTACAGGCATCATAGACACCCTTTAAAAAAATTATGTGGGTGTTGCATCACGGACCACAGTCACCCTGGTGATATGGTGGTGGAGGATGAGGAGAATGAGGAGGACAAGAGCAAATAGCCAAAATCAGGAAGCGTATACCAATGTATGGGTGTGAAGAGGTGCATGGGAATACACCTCCCAAAAAAAGACACTGGGTTTGAGTTTATGTTATGCTGCTATCATTCAGTGGTGTTGGGAAGTCTCGCACAATCCAGTCCTTGTTCATTTTTATAAGAGTCAGCCTGTGAACATTTTCAGTTGACAGGCGGTTGCACTTATCAGTTATAATTCCACCAGCAGCACTAAAAACCCGCTCTGATAAAACACTAGCGGCAGGGCAGGCCAGGACCTCCAAAGTGAAGAGAGCCAGTTTATTCTACGTATCCAGCTGGGATACCCAATAATTATAAGGCACAGAGGAATCACGGAGGACGTTGGTACGGTCGGCAAGGTACTCCCTCAGCATCTTCCCAAACTTTGCACTCCTAGTGCGAGTGCCCTGCGCCTCAGGGCCTGTGCGATGGGAGGGTCTGAGAAAACCCTCCCAGAACTTTGACAGTGTTCCCCTGCCTCTGCTGGATTGAAGTTGTGTCTCTCTCGCCTGTACTCGTTGGTTGTCCGATGAACTGTGACCTCTGCCGCCAGCATTTTCAGACGGGAATTTTTTTAATAGTTACGCAACAAGGGCTTGCTTGTAATGCCTCAGGAATAAGAGATATAAAGTTCTTGTAGCATGGGTATAGAAGTGTCACAAACTAGTAATGACTGTCACCCAAAATTTTGACAACGCGAGGGTCATGGGACAGGCAGCATAACATAAACTCAGCCATGCATGCCAGACTGCTAACAGGCAAGACTTCCATCCTCTTAGTGAGGACTGATCATGCTCTCCTCCTCCTCCTCTCTGTCCTCAGACTATCTCCACTGAACAGACGGTATAAAAGTTGTGCAGGTAGTACCGTCTATAGCGCATGAAACTAGCTCCTGTTCTTCCTCCTCCTCCTCTTCCTCATTGTCACCCAATCCACGTTGGGATGAGATGAGGCTGGGCTGTGTGTAATCACCGTGTATGTTTCCTTGCTCCATCTCATCAAGCTCCACCTGCAATGCATCCTCTTTGATTGTGAGCAGAGAGCGTTTCAGAAGACAGAGAAACGGGATGGTGACCCTAATTAAGGCGTCATCGCCGCTCACCATCTTGGTGGAGTCCTCAAAGTTTTGGAGGATGGTACATATGTCTGACATCCATGTCCACTCCTGAATACCGACGGCCTTGTTGATGCTGGTACTCAACAACTGCCCTCTTCTGCTCACAAATCCTTCCCAACATCTGCAGTGTAGAGTTCCAACGCGTGGGGACATCACACACCAGTCTGTGAGCCGGAAGCTGCAAACGCTGCTGAAACATGGCAAGGGTGGCGGAAGCTGTAGCTGACTTTATAAAATGGCCACACAGGCGGCGTACTTTAACAAGCACATCCTGCAGCTCTGGGTAGGATTTTAGAAACTGCTGAACCACAAGGTTAAACACATGGGCCAGGCATGGTATGTGTGTGAGCTCGCCTTGCCTCAGAGCTGCCACCATGTTCCATCCATTGTCACACACGACCATGCCTGCCTGTAGGTTCAGCAGTTTGAGCCACAGATCTGCATGCTGTTTCAGAGCTGTGCAAAACTATTCAGCATTGTGCGGTTTGTCACCTATGCATATTAGCTTCAGCACAGCCTGTTGCCGCTTGGCCGAGGCAGTGCTGTAGTGCTTTCAGCTTGTGACTGATGTGGTCATTTCAGAGATGGAGGCTGAAGAGGAGGAGGAGGCTGAGGAGGATGAGATACAGGAGCTGTAGACTGTGGGGGAAAGCCTGATTGACCTAGGGCCTGCAATCCTTGGCGTCGGGAGGACGTGTTCCGTCTCAAGGTCCAACTGGGTACCGGCTTCCACTATGTTAACCCAGTGTGTCATCAGCGAGATGTACCATCTGTGCCCACAAGCACTTATCCACGTGTCTGTGGTTAGGTGGACTTTCCCAGTAAATGCGTTATTGAGGGCAAGGCTAATGTTTTGGGACACGTGCTTGTATAAGGCGGGGACGGCACACTGGGAGAAATAGTGGCAGCTGGGGACTGAGTACCGAGATATGGCCACCACCATTAGGTTGCAGAATGCTTCTGCCTCCACGAGCTTAAAACGCAACATTTCGAGCGCAAGCAGTCGTGAAATGTGGGAGTTTAGTAGTGCGGCCTGTGGGGCATTGGCTGCATATTTGCGTTTGCATTCCAAGGACTGGGGTATGGAAAACTGAATGCTGCGCTGGGACAAGGACGTGGACGTACCTTCTGATGCTGCTAATTGAGAGTGTGCAACAACAGGTGCAGGGCAGGAGGCATCTTCACATGCACCATGGACAGGGGATTGGCTTGCATGCACAACAGCGGAAGAAGCAGTGGTGCCACCAGTAGACACTCTTCCTGGACCCTGGGGTTCAGCCCACAAAGTGGGGTGCTTTGCTGCCATGTGCCTGATCATGCTTGTGGTGGTCAGGCTGCTAATTTTGCCACCCCTGCTCATGCTGGCCTGGCAGATGGTGCAAATGACCTTTTTGGGGTTATCGGCAGAGTCTTTAAAAAACAACCAGACTCGGGAAGACCTAACAGTTGTACTGGCAACTTCCTTCGTGTTGGTGTTAAGGGAATGGTTGCCTACCTTCTGACTGTGGCCACCACACTGCTTCTTCCTTCCTGTTAGGGTGCTCTGCCTCCCTCCCCCTGTGTGCTGCTGTCCTCAATCTGCATGTCCTCCTGCCTGGTTGGGTCAGTTACTATATCATCCACCACCTTGTCTTCCACTTTCACACCCTGGTCCTCCTCCTGAATTTCTGGCAATTTTGTCTCATTATCGTCCACCTCTTGTGACACTTTACCACCATCACCTTCATGTGACAGTGGCTGCTCAAATATTTGGGCATCGCTACATGCGATCTCCTCTTGCTCCGCTTCAAGTGGACCGGGTGAGAGGCTTGAATCTATAAATAGAAAAGTGAACAGCTCATCGGAGTATCCAAGTGTGGGATCAGTTGTCTCCGGGCACTCGGCATGGTGGGAGGAAGGAGGATCAGGGTGACGAATATGCAGTCCAGACTCACGGCTACTGAGACTTGACAGTGTGGAAAAACAGGGTGGTGGTGGTGATGGCAAAGTGACTGGAAGCATTATCCGCTATCCAACCAACAACTTTTTGACATTGCTCTGGGTTCAATAGTAGTGTGCTGTGGTCCCCATGGAATTAGGACAGGAATGTCAGGCGAGAAGATGTGGGTGTTTGTTGTGGCACAATTTCAGCTTTCCCACGGCCTTGGCCTCAGCCTCTGCATGCACCATGACCATCACGTCCAGTTCCCCGTCCCTTGCCACGCGCCTTGCCCTTTTTAAATGGAGGACAATATCTTCCACTCTCACTACAAATGGCTGAATTTGGAGCGAAGTTATATGTGATCCGTGTGATGGACAAACCACAGTTTTAAATACCTAGCCTGTAGGTAATTATTTTGAACAGCAAACCGGTGTCAAAAACTTTGCTGACACACTGAAAAAAAATTAGAATGGACGCCAGAAATAGCAGTATTTTCAGTGCAATTATATGTGATCCATGTGACGGACAAACCACAGTTTTAAATAGCTGGATTTTTAGCGCTGTAATATGGAAAGACCTGGCTGTATTCTGCAGTGCCAACAAGCAAATGGCGCACAAAAAAACGGTGTTCTCTGGATTGCTTTTTAAGCAAATAATGAGGATTAAGATCCCCAAAAAATTATTCCTGGCCCCTGAGACCTGGACTTTTGTCTAGAAATGTCTAACAGCAGCAGGAGGCCGAACTGGAATGGAGCCTCTTGTGCTAAATGCACTGCAGTTGGCTATATACACTGCCTGCCTGCCTATATACACTGCTTGCCTGATATCTCAACAGATGGATTAGTCCTCAGAAGGATTGTTTGTTGAGATGGATATGTTTAATGTACCTGTTTTCTCCCTACACTACCTAATACACAACCAAATCTCTCCCTAGCTCAGCAGCAACTCTCCTTACACTGCCTGATTGCGGAGTAGACTGACGAGCACAGTGGCGCCAGGTCTGATATAGACCTGATGACGCTGTGCGGCCAGCTAATCACTATAATGCCACAACCAGCATGGCTGCTGCATTACAGTGAGTGGCAGGCAATGCCTGCATGTTGATTGGCGCTCTAAAGAGCGCCAAACATGCAGGGAGGGGACCCAAGCAACCGCCCGAGCATCTCGCAAGAACTCAGCAAGCTCTGAGTATCTTAAGTACTGAGATGCTTGAGTGAGTACTGATTACTTGGAGTATTCTCGCTCATCACTAGTAATGATATACAGTATAATCTCGGTATGGAATATCTACCAACATTGTGATCTGACCTTTCGCCTCTTAAAGTCAAGATTAAGATTCATGATAGATGCAAGAGCGCAAGTAATGGACGTTAAACCCTTTCTGGTTAGCAATCATGCGGAGGGAATTAATAAAGGTTTATTTGACTATTTTAGAATATATGATGCATCTGCAGCAACACTTGATACTTAGGAGTATGCCATGAAGACATTTTTACGTAATGCTCTTATCAAGGCTATTAGCTATAATAGTCATAAATCACATGCTTCAGTCAAAACTTTACTGACTAAGCACACGAAGCAGGCCTGCACAGAAAACCCCAACCTGGATAATCAGTGCAGTTTGAAAGTAACAAAATTCAAATTAAAAACACATATATTAGTCATAGCAATGAAGAAACAATCCTTTTTTTAACACAAATTTTTTTAGAGGTGGAAAGTGTGGATCATATAATCTCAGTCATTACTAAAACACAAGGAACCTTGCATAATACCTGGACGCATAAGGTAAAGATTATACTATATTCTGGACTTTACACTTCTAAAACCTCACATTTCAATAATTCCATATAGGAATTTCTTTATAGTACTGAGCTTCCTAAATTGACAGAAAAATTATGGCCGTTCCTGGAGGCTCCTCTTACTTTAAAGGAATTGGAGATGGCAATGGATTCTATGACTAATGGGAAGGCCCCAGGGGCTGATGACCTTTAAGCTGAGATTTAGTAAAAATATGGGGACATCCTTCTCCCTAAATTATTGGAAACTTTCTAAGATTCCTTGGAATGAGGCACACTACTATGTCAATGTGGGAGGCTACGGTCAAGGTGTTGCTTAAACTGGTTAAAGACCCCAAGTTGGTAGAATCTTGCAGGTCTATCTCACTCTTGACATCAGATGTAAAGATACTAACCAAAATGTTATCAAACTGCCCTAATACTGTTATGTATATTGTACATTTGGATAAAACGGTATTCCTGTCTGAAATTTCCACATCTATTTACATCACATGACTATGAGTTTGTGGATTATTCTAGATAATTGTAAAAATAGAGCAATTTTTTCACTTCATGCCACAAAGGTATTTGATAGCACTGAATGGTGTTATTTCTGACTTACTCTGCAACACTTAGGGCTCATTCAGTCATCTGCTTTTCTTACGTAAGAGGAAAATGGACTGATTATTTTGAAACACACGGCTAGCACAAGTATGAGATTACCTGACATGTGAATGAGCCCTTATACAGTGGGTACGTAAAGTATACAGACCCCTTTAAATTTTTCACTCTTTGTTTCATTGCAGCCATTTGGTAAATTCTAAAAAGTTCATTTTTTGCTTCTCATTAAAGTACACTCTGCACTCCATCTTGACAGAAAAAAAAGAAATGTAGAAATTTTTGCAAATGTATTAAAAAAGAAAAACTGAAATATCACATGGTCATAAGTATTCAGACCCTTTGCTCAGACACTCATATTTAAGTCACATGCTGTCCATTTCCTTGTGATCCTCCTTGAGATGGTTCTACTCCTTCATTGGAGTACCACTGTGTTTAATTAAACTCATAGGACTTGATTTGGAAAGGCACATACAGCCTTCACAGCTCACAGTGCATGTCAGACCAAATGAGAATCATGAGCTCAAAGGAACTGCCCAAGGAGCTCAGAGACAGAATTGTGGCAAGGCACAGATCGGGCCAAGGTTACAAAAGAATTTCTGCATTACTCAAGGCTCCTAAGAGCACAGTGGCCCGGCGGAAGCCTCTCCTCAGTTTAAGACATATGAAAGCCCACATAGAGTTTTCTCAAAAACATATGAAGGACTCTCAGACTATGAGAAATAAGATTCTCCGGTCTGACGAGACGAAGATAGAACTTTTTGGTCATAATTCTAAGTGGTATGTGTGGAGACCACCAGGCACTAATCATCACCTGCCCAATACAATCCCAACAGTGAAACATGGTGGTGGAAGCAGCATGTTATGGGGGTGTTTTTCAGCTGCAGGGACAGGACGACTGGTTGGAATTGAAGGAAACATGAATGCGGCCAAGTACAGAGATATCCTGGATGAAAACCTCTTCCAGAGTGCTCTGGACCTCAGACTTGGCCGAAGGTTCACCTTCCAACAAGACAATGACCCTAAGCACATAGCTAAAATAACAAAGGAGTGGCTTCAGAACAACTCTGTGACCATTCTTGACTGACCCCGCCAAAGCCCTGACCTAAACCCTATTGAGCATCACCGGAGAGACCAGAAAATGGCTGTCCACCAATGTTCACCATCCAACCTGACGGAACTGGAGAGGATCTGCAAGGAAGAATGTCAGAGGATCACCAAATCTTGATTTATCAAGACACGACTAAACTATGTGTAAAATACGGATATCTGGGAACTGAGGTCTGAAGCCCTGCTGTGTGTAGCACAGGCGATCGAATGATTGCAGCTTCAAGTCTCCAATGAGACTATTGAAGCATGTGAAAAGTTAAAAAAAAAGTTTTTAAAAATATTTAAAAAATAAAAAAATTTAAAAGTTCAAATCACCCCCCTTTTGCCCCATTCAAAATAAAACAATAAAAAAAACAAATACACACATATTTGGTATCACCGAGTTCAGAATCACCCGATCTATCAATATATAAGAATAATTAATCTGATCGGTAAACGGAATAACGAGAAAAAAAATAAAAACAGCAGAATTACTTTTTTTTGGTCGCTGCAACATTGCAATAAAATGCTTGATTAAAGTAATATTTTTAGCCTGCTTCATTGCTCTAATAGTCTAATATTAAACGTGTAGATACACGACACCTGAATGCAGTGATCAGTTGTAGGTACTTGCTTTTGGGACCTGATATTATCTAGCTTTCGGGTCCCATCCTGTTTTGTAAAGCTACATGAAAGTGTGTTGTTTTAAATAAGTGTTTCTCAAACTCCAGTCCTCATGGCCCCCAACACGTCATGTTTTCAGGATTTCCTTAGTATTGCACAGGTGATGGAATTATTAAGGCATCAGAAACTGCCACATGTTCTCTCACCTGTGCAATACTAAGGAAATCCTGAAAACATAATGTGTTGGAGGCTGTGAGGACGGGGTTAAAGAAACACTGTTTTAACCCATAAATATAAATTTTATTTTTTCAACACCTGTTATAATTGTCTACTTAAAATACCATGCACCCCATGACCATATAGCTCATTGTTTACGCAAGTTCATTTCTGGTTATGTAGCAATGTGTAGCAACTTCAAAGCCTAGCGTTTCATTAAATTACATTTCAGTTTGCTTGAAGGGAGAGCTTCAACAATATTTAAAAAATATATATATATCTATAATATAAGGCGGGATGCATGTCTCTGTCTGAAGCCTCTATAGACTGTGCATGCGTGACGCGCAGTCTGGCTCCAGAGAGAAGCACGCATCCAGCCATTACAGGTAAGAGGAGGTGTATGGCGCCGGAGATTGCGCCGTATGCGTAGACACTGAACGCATACCGCGATCTCTGGCGCCATACTTAAATACTTACCTGACCGGGAGGAGCGTTGCCGCGGCGCCTCTCTTCGCTGGAGACCGGGGGCGGAGTGAAGGCGTCAGACCGGCGCGTACGCATTGCGCTATCCGGCACCATCATACTGAAGACACATTTACAGTGTGTCTTCAGCAAAATGGCGCCGGACAGCGCGGTGCTCCGGTGCCGCACTCCTCCCCGGCCTCCGGCAGAGAGGACGCAGCAGCGCTTGAGTACAGAGAAGATAGGTGAGTGTTAGAACCTTGCTCTTAGGTTTTTTCTATTGCTGGTCACATGACCTTGTTGGCCTATTTAGTCTTGCTCTATTTAGTCCTTCTGGCTTTGCTGGACTTCATTGTATTACTACTCTTTAGCTAGCCTGTGCTCAGTATCTAACTCTGTTAGTTTGCTTGGTTTTCAGACCTCTGTGTTCTATATATTTTGTTTGTTCGTCTGTCTGCTACTATTTCTGTTAGAAGGTGTCCATTTTGCTCCCAGTCCCTAGTACTTGTAGGGATTCCTTCCCCACATCTATAGGTCTCCATACAGACTAGCTTAGGACTTTAGCAGGTCTGATCGCAGGATCAGGTTCCCTGTTACATCGTAGGGATCAAGCTGAGTTCTATCGTAGGGACAGATCTCCTCTCTTTCCTTAGCTCTGGTAGCAGAACATAACAGTAAGTCCAGCCTGCAAATTCTCTAAGGAGAGATTTTTCTGTTCCATCATGGTGTCGGTTCTGGATTTGGCTAAACGCCTGCAGGGACTCTCTCTGGAGGTGGCCGAGCTCCATCAGCACGTGAGTAACTGTCCTGGAGCACATTTCTTGGAGCCTAAGGTACGTTTGCCTGATTTATTTTTTGGTGAACACCAAGAATTTTTTTCATTTAAAAATGCTTGCTTATTTTATTTTCGTTTGAGACCCAGGTCCTCTGGGGATGAATCCCAGCGCATAGGGTTCATAATGTCACTTTTGCGCAAAGAGCCTCAGGAGTGGGCTTTTTCTTTGCAACCTAGTGATACATGCTTTAGATCAGTGGATAGTTTTTTTTCTGCTTTGGGGCTATTATATGATGATCCTGACCGTGTCTCATCTGCTGAGACTGAGTTGAGACGTTTGAGACAGGGATCAGGTAATGTGGAAAAATATTGTACTCATTTCCGTCGGTGGTCTACTCAAATAGGGTGGAACGATTCTGCTCTGAAGAGTCTGTTTCTTGCTGGGCTTAGTGAAAGGGTTAAAGACCTGCTAATTGCTTATCCCACACCTGAAGATTTGCAACAGGCTATGCAATTAGCTATACGGGTGGATAGGAGACTGCGTGCAAGGGTTAATGAGAGCAAATCCTCTGCTATGTCAGTTTCTGGTCATGAGAATGTGTGTACTGACAGTGGAAAGCCGATGGAGATTGGAGCGATGGCACCTCGCTCTCAAGAAAAGGACCGCAGATTTTCTGAAGGTTTGTGTTTCTATTGCGGAAATTCTGGTCATTTCATTAAAAGCTGTGTGCTTCGTATGAAGAAAGAAAAAAAAATGGTCAGTCATGCCCGTATTGCCTGTTTAAATTCCAAGGGTGTATTTTTAGCTGCTTCCACTATTGCTCAGGAAAAATTAATGGAATTTCGGGTGTTTGTCGATTGTGGGTCTACTCTGAATGTAATTGATGGGGGATTCTTGGAAAAACTCAATTTAAAACCCGAACCTTTGTCATCCCCCATTGCTGTGGTTTCTGTGGATGGCTCCCCTTTGAAGAATGTTACTCTCAAGGTCTGTGAATTTCCTTTCACTATTAATGGTGTTCACCATGAGAAATTGGATTTGGTAGTTTTGAATAATTTGCCTTCTCCGGTGGTGTTGGGATTGCCCTGGTTAAAATTGCACAATCCTGTACTGGATTGGTCTACCAATGAAATTAAATCCTGGAGCCATAAATGTTATGACAAGTGTTGTAATGGGCGTATTGCAGCTGTGGATAGGGGGGAATTGCCTGTTAATATTCAGGATTTTTGGAGAGTTTTTTCTGAGAAGGAATCGCAGGTTTTGCCTCCCCATAGAGACTATGATTGTACTATTGAATTTGTCCCTGGAGCGACTCTTCCTAAAAGTCGTTTATTTAACCTTACTATTCCTGAGAGAAAGGCTTTGGAGGAATACATACAGACAAGTTTGGCCGCCAGTCACATTAGGCCCTCTAAGTCTCCTGTGGCGGTTGGATTTTTTTTTGTAAAAAAAAAAGGACGGCGGTTTACGTCCTTGTCTGGATTTTCGTGAGATTAACAAAATTACTGTACGCAATCCTTACCCACTGCCATTGATTCCTGATCTGTTTAACCAGTTAGTGGGGGCCAAGTGGTTCTCTAAAATTGACCTTCGGGGGGCATACAATCTGTTGCGCATGAAGGAGGGTGACGAATGGAAGACTGCTTTTAACACTCCTGTGGGTCATTTTGAGAATTTGGTTATGCCTTTTGGTCTTACTAATGCTCCAGCATTTTTTCAGAATCTTATTAATGACATCCTTAGACCTTTGATCGGCAAAAATGTGGTTGTGTATTTGGATGACATTTTGATTTATTCGCCGGATTTGGAATCTCATTGGCGGAGCGTACGTGAAGTATTACAGTTATTAATTGACAATTCGCTTTTTGCTAAGCTGGAGAAATGTGAGTTCGCTGTACAGAGAATTAGTTTTTTGGGCTACATTATCTCCAGCGAAGGTTTTGAGATGGACCCGGTGAAAGTTCAAGCTGTGCAGGAATGGCCTAGGCCTATTGGTTTGAAATCGATACAGAGGTTTTTGGGTTTCGCCAATTATTATAGAAAATTAATTAAAAATTTTTCTATTATTGTCAAACCTCTGACCGATCTCACCAGGAAAGGTGCTGATTAGAGATGAGCGGTGTTCGACTAGAACTGTTCGCCAATCTCAAATTCGAGCTGTTTTGGGCGGTGTTCGAGTTGTTCGACGAACCCGAACGATTTGCAAAAAATTCGGCTGTTCGAGGTTATGTTCGATAACTGTTCGTGCACCAAAAGCGTGTCCTGCATGTCTGGTGCTATTTAGAGCACCAATCATGCAGGGATTGTCTGCCACTCACTGTAATGCCACAGCCATGGTGGTTGTGGCATTACAGTGATTGCCCAAATCGATGGGAACAGTGCCAACAGTGAAACATGAAAAGCCGGCAATTCAGCAGCGGCATACACCGGTACCCGACAATTTAGAACCGAAAGAATAGAGCTTCACACATAGATTAGATAGATATAAACATGTCAGCCACATATATACGAAGTACAGTGAAAGTGCTGCTTACTGTACTTGTCATTTAGCGTAAAGGATTTATCAAAAAAAATAATAGTGTTTTCATGCACCGTCTCTTTAAAAAAGCCTGCCGGCAATTCAGCAGCGGTACCCGACAATTTAGAATAGAAGGAATAGAGAATCACACATAGATTAGATAGATAGAAACATGTAAGTCACATATATATGAAGTACAGTGACAGTGTTGATTACTGTACTTGTCATTTAGTGTAAAGGATTTATCAAAAAAAATAATAGTGTTTTCATGCACCGTCTCTTTAAAAAAGCCGGCCGGCAATTCAGCATCTGTACCCAACAATTTAGAATAGAAGGAATAGAGAATCACACATAGATTAGATAGATAGAAACATGTCAGTCACATATATATGAAGTACAGTGACAGTGTTGCTTACTGTACTTGTCATTTAGTGTAAAGGATTTATTAAAAAAAATAATAGTGTTTTCATGCACCGTCTCTTTAAGAAAGCCGGCCGGCAATTCAGCATCTGTACCCGACAATTTATAACAGACAGAATAGAGCTTCACACATAGATTAGATAGATAGAAACATGTCAGTCACATATATATGAAGTACAGTGACAGTGTTGGTTACTGTACTTGTCATTTAGTATTAAAATAAAGGATTTATTATTAAAAAAATTGGCGTGGGGTTCCCCTTAATTTTAGGCTCTAGCGGAGGTTAAGCAGACAGCTGGGGCAGATGTTTGAAGCCTGGGAAGGGGGTAATACCCACGGAGCTTCCCAGGCTACTAATATCAGCCCCCAGCTGAATACATAGCCTTTACTAGCTATTAAAATGGGGGACCCCCCCAAAAAAATGACGTGGGGTCCCCCCTAATTTAATAGCTAGCAAAGGCTAGGCAGACAGCTGGGGGCTGATATTAATAGCCCAGGAAGGGAGCCATGAATATTGGCCCCCTCCCAGGCTAGAAACACCAGCCGTCAGCCGCCCCAGAAATGGCGCATTCATAGGATGCGCCAATTCTGGCACTTAGCCTCGCTCTTCCACGCTGCCCTGGTGCGGTGGCAGGGGGTAATAGGGCTGGGGTTGATGTTAGCTTATAATGCCAGCTGACATCAAGCCCAGGTTAGTAATGGAGAGGCGTCTATAAGACACCCCCATTACTAACCCCATAGTCAAAGTTAAAAAAAACACAAACACCCAGAATAAAGTCCTTTAATTGAAATAAAGACACAATTCTTTATTGTTCTAAATTAAACCATACTTACCATCACGCCCATTCCAGCTGAAGCCAACGATCTCCTGTAATAAAAATAAAATAATAAAGCAACCTCATCCTTACCTTTCCATGGTTCCCACGACAGCTTCAGCTCTGCTACATCGAGATGACAGGCTGGACCGCAGCAGAACGCCGCCATCCAGCCTGTCATCCCGCAGACACTGAGAAGCGCAGGCTTGCTTGCGCTCTGCAGTGTCTGGCTGTGACGGCATAAAGATGAGACGAGTTCATGTACAATGAACTCGGCGCACCTCATGCACGTCACTTACAGCGTGGGAGAATTCTCACGCTGAAGCGCTGAGTGCAGGAGAATTTTCCCACGCTGTCAGTGAGGTGCATGAGGTGAGCTGAGTTCATTGGACATGAGCTCACCTCATGCACGTCACTGACAGCGTGGGACAATTCTCCTGCACTCAGCACTTCAGCGTGAGAATTTTCCCACGCTGTCAGTGACGTGCATGAGGTGAGCTGAGTTCATTGGACATGAACTCGGCTCATCTGGATGCCGTCACAGCGAGACACTGAGGAGCGCAAGCATGCCTGCTCTTCTCAGTGTCTGCGGCATGACAGGCTGGATGGCAGCGTTCTGCTGCGGTCCAGCCTGTCATCTCGATGTAGCAGAGCTGAAGCTGTCGTGGGAACCATGGAAAGGTAAGGATGAGGTTGGTTTATTATTTTTCTTTTATTGCAGGAGATCGTTGGCTTCAGCTGGAATGGGCGTGATGGTAAGTATAGTTTAATTTAGAACAATAAAGAATTGTGTGTTTATTTCAATTAAAGGACTTTATTCTGGGTGTTGTGTTTTTTTTAAATACTTTACTAGAAATTCATGGCGGTCATGTCTAATACTGGCGTGACCCCATGAATTTTGGGCTTGGGGCCAGCTGATAATACCAAGCTGGCCCTAACCCCTTTATTACCCAGTGAGCCACCGCACCAGGGCCCTGGATGAGTTGGGTACAGCGCCAGAAGATGGCGCTTCTATGAACGCGCCATTTTCCGGGGTGGCTGCGGACTGCAATTTGCAGCGGGGGGGGCCCAGAAAGCTTGGGCCTCCCTGCGCTGCAGATTCCAGCCCCCAGCTGCCTAGTTGTACCTGGCTGGACACAAAAATAGGGCGAAGCCCCACGTATTTTTTTTTTAATTATTTCATGAAATTCATGAAATAATTAAGAAAAAAAGGCCTTCCCTATATTGTTGTGTCCGGCCAGGTACAAATAGTCAGCTGGTGGTTGGGGGCAGCCCGTTCCTGCCTGCTGTACCTGGCTGGACACAAATATAGTGCGAAGCCCCACTTCAATTTTTTTTAATTATTTCATGAAATTCATGAAATAATTAAGAAAAAAAGGCCTTCCCTATATTGTTGTGTCCGGCCAGGTACAAATAGGCAGCTGGTGGTTGGGGGCAGCCCATTCCTGACTGCTGTACCTGGCTGGACACAAATATAGTGCGAAGCCCCACTTCAATTTTTTTAAATTATTTCAGGAAATTCATGAAATAATTTAAAAAAATTGACGTGGGGCTTCGCACTATATTTGTGTCCAGTCAGGTGCAGCAGGCAGGAACGGGCTGCCCCCAACCACCAGCTGCCTATTTGTACCTGGCCGGACACAACAATATAGGGAAGCCCTTTTTTTCTTAATTATTTCATGAAATAATTTAAAGAAAATTGACGTGGGGCTTCGCCCTGTTTTTGTGTCCAGCCAGGTACAACTATGCAGCTGGGGTCTGGAATCCGCAGCGCAGGGAGGCCCAAGCTTTCTGGGCCACCCCCGCTGCAAATTGCAGTCCGCAGCCACCCTGGAAAATGGCGCATTCATAGAAGCGCCATCTTCTGGCGCTGTACCCAACTCATCCAGGGCCCTGATGCGGTGGCTCACTGGGTAATAAAGGGGTTAGGGCCAGCTTGGCATTATCAGCTGGCCCTAAGCCCAAAATTCATGGGGTCACGCCAATATTAGACATGACCACCATGAATTTCTAGTAAAGTATTTAAAAAAAACACAACACCCAGAAAAAAGTCCTTTAATTGAAATAAACACACAATTCTTTATTGTTCTAAATTAAACCATACTTACCATCACACCCATTCCAGCTGAAGCCAACAATCTCCTGAAATAAAAGAAAAATAATAAAGCAACATCATCCTTACCTTTCCGTGGTTCCCATGACAGCTTCAGCTCTGCTACATCGAGATGACAGGCTGGACCGCAGCAGAACGCTGCCATCCAGCCTGTCATCCCGCAGACACTGAGAAGCGCAGGCTTGCTTGCGCTCCACAGTGTCTCTCTGTGAGGGCATCCAGATGAGCCGAGTTAATGTCCAATGAACTCGGCTCACCTCATGCACGTCACTGACAGCGTGGGAAAATTCTCCTGCACTCAGCGCTTCAGCGTGGGAGAATTCTCACGCTGAAGCGCTGAGTGCAGGAGAATTCTCCCACGCTGTCAGTGACGTGCAGGAGGTGAGCTGAGTTCATTGGACATGAGCTCACCTTATGCACGTCACTGACAGCGTGGGAGAATTCTCTTGCACTCAGCGCTTCAGCGTGAGAATTTTCCCACGCTGTCAGTGACGTGCATGAGGTGCGCCGAGTTCATTGGACATGAACTCGTCTCATCTTCATGCCGTCACAGCCAGACACTGCAGAGCGCAAGCAAGCCTGCGCTTCTCAGTGTCTGCGGGATGACAGGCTGGATGGCGGCGTTCTGCTGCGGTCCAGCCTGTCATCTCGATGTAGCAGAGCTGAAGCTGTCGTGGGAACCATGGAAAGGTAAGGATGATGTTGCTTTATTATTTTTCTTTTATTGCAGGAGATCGTTGGCTTCAGCTGGAATGGGCGTGATGGTAAGTATGGTTTAATTTAGAACAATAAAGGATTGTGTCTTTATTTCAATTAAAGGACTTTATTCTGGGTGTTTTTGTTTTCTTTTAACTTTGACTATGGGGTTAGTAATGGGGGTGTCTTATAGACGCTTCTCCATTACTAACCTGGGCTTGATGTCAGCTGGCATTATAAGCTGACATCAACCCCAGCCCTATTACCCCCTGCCACCGCACCAGGGCAGCGTGGAAGAGCGAGGCTAAGTGCCAGAATTGGCGCATCCTATGAATGCGCCATTTCTGGGGCGGCTGACGGCTGGTGTTTCTAGCCTGGGAGGGGGCCAATATTCATGGCACCCTTCCTGGGCTATTAATATCAGCCCCCAGCTGTCTGCCTAGCCTTTGCTAGCTATTAAATTAGGGGGGACCCCACGTCATTTTTTTGGGGGGGTCCCCCATTTTAATAGCTAGTAAAGGCTATATATTCAGCTGGGGGCTCA
The DNA here is from genome assembly GCF_046119375.1 of Phyllobates terribilis. Lineage (NCBI taxonomy): Eukaryota > Metazoa > Chordata > Amphibia > Anura > Dendrobatidae > Phyllobates > Phyllobates terribilis. The sequence continues at coordinate 364,531,404 of NW_027362762.1, read as the reverse complement.
TATTAGTAGCCTGGGAAGCTCCGTGGGTATTACCCCCTTCCCAGGCTTCAAACATCTGCCCCAGCTGTCTGCTTAACCTCCGCTAGAGACTAAAATTAAGGAGAACCCCACGCCAATTTTTTTTAATAATAAATCCTTTATTTTAATACTAAATGACAAGTACAGTAACCAACACTATCACTGTACTTCATATATATGTGACTGACATGTTTCTATCTATCTAATCTATGTGTGAAGCTCTATTCTGTCTGTTATAAATTGTCGGGTACAGATGCTGAATTGCCGGCCGGCTTTTTTAAAGAGATGGTGCATGAAAACACTATTACTTTTTTTAATAAATCCTTTACACTAAATGACAAGTACAGTAAGCAACATTGTCACTGTACTTCATATATATGTGACTGACATGTTTCTATCTATCTAATCTATGTGTGAAGCTCTATTCTGTCTGTTATAAATTTTCGGATACCGCTGCTGAATTGCCGGCCGGCTTTTTTAAAGAGGCAGTGCATGAAAACACTATTATATTTTTTAATAAATCCTTTACACTAAATGACAAGTACAGTAAGCAACACTGTCACTGTACTTCATATATATGTGACTGACATGTTTCTATCTATCTAATCTATGTGTGAGGCTCTATTCCTTTTTGTCTAAATTGTCGGGTACCGGTGTATGCCGCTGCTGAATTGCCGGCCGGCTTTTTTAAAGAAAGCGTCTTCTGAGCAGTTTGTCAGCTTTTGGACACCTTTGAAGGTGTTTTCTATGTGTTTCTATGTGTTTTTGTTTGCCTGCCATTGGTTTTAACGGTGTTCGACGGTGTTCTAAGGTGTTCGACGAACAGTTCGACGAACAGTTCCTCGAACATCCCGGTGTTCGACGAACCGAACCGAACCCGAACACTACGGGGGTGGCTCAACACTAGTGCTGATGCGGTTCAGTGGACTGCTGAGGCCATTGAAGCTTTTGTGTATCTCAAGGAGAGGTTCACCTCTGCTCCCATCCTTATGCAGCCTGATGTGACTAAGCCGTTTTTGGTTGAGGTTGATGCTTCCTCTGTGGGGGTTGGTGCAGTATTGTCTCAGGATAATGGGGATGGGGTACATCCCTGTGCCTTTTTTTCAAAAAATTTTTCGGAGACTGAACTGAATTACGATATTGGTAATCGGGAATTATTGGCTATTAAACTCGCATTTGAACACTGGCGCCACCTCTTGGAAGGTGCTGAATTTCCCGTTCAGGTTTTTACGGATCATAAAAATCTGATATATCTTGATGCTGCCAAGCGCCTGAATGCCCGTCAGGCTAGGTGGGCACTGTTTTTCTCACGGTTTAATTTTTCCGTTACTTACATCCCAGGTACTAAGAATGTTAAGGCGGATGCCTTGTCTCGCAGTTTTTCTCCCATAGTCGGTGCTGAGAAAGAGGAGAACGTTTTACAAGAAGGTGTTGTGATAGCTGCTTTGGACTCCGTTTTGGAAGATGAGATTCTTAAAGCACAGGAGAATGCCCCATCTAACACTCCCCATGGGAGGTTGTTTGTGCCTGGGACCTTTAGGAGAGATTTGTTTGTTGAGTGTCACAAATCTCGGTTGGCAGGTCATCCCGGAATCTCTGAGACCAAGAGACTGGTGGGTCACAGTTTTTGGTGGCCTGGATGGCAGAAGGAAGTCATTAAGTGGGTGCGTCAATGTACTATATGTGCTAGATCTAAGTCCTCACATACTCCTGCTGCGGGGTTACTTTGCCCTCTGGAGGTTCCCAGTGCTCCTTGGACACATTTGGCTATGGACTTTATAACTGACCTTCCCCCCTCTGAGGGTTTTACTGTCATCTGGGTGGTCGTGGACCGTTTTAGCAAGATGTGTCACTTGGTTCCCTTCGTCAAACTGCCCTGCGCTAAGACTCTCGCTAAGGCCTTTGTCAAGGAAATTGTCAGACTTCATGGCGTTCCTACTGACATTGTTTCTGATAGGGGATCTCAGTTCGTGGCTCGTTTTTGGCGTGCCTTTTGTGACAGGTTGGGAGTTCATTTGTCGTTCTCATCCGGATATCATCCTGAATCTAATGGCCAGACAGAAAGGAAAAACCAGGATGTTGAGCAGTTCTTGCGTTGTTTTGTGGCAGACAATCAAGAGGGGTGGTCTGAGTTTCTGCCACTTGCTGAATTTGCTCTGAAAAATCATACATCTTCTTCTGCTGGTTGTTCGCCTTTTTTTTGTTGTTCTGGGAGACATCCGTCATTTGGGTCGTTCTCCAAGTTGGTATCTGCCGTGCCTGAGGAGGAGAATTTTTCCGGCGATTTGGAGAGAGTTTGGATGGATGTGCGTGGTAATCTTCAGGAGGCTAACGGAAAATCTAAAGACTACTTTGATAGGAAACGACAGGAGGTTTTGTTCGCTGTTGGTGACATGGTTTGGTTGTCCTCTAGGAATCTGCGGTTGAGGATTCCTTCTAAGAAATTGGGTCCCAAGTTTGTAGGGCCCTTTAAGGTGCTTCAGGTTGTCAACCAATCTGCTGTTAGGTTGGAGGTTCCTACCTCCTGGAGAATTAATCCGGTGTTTCATGTCTCTCTGTTGAAAAAAGCTGTTGTGTCGGATTGTGACGCCTCTACCTCTGTTCCTCCGGTGGTGGAGGACGGGGAATATGAAATTTCTCGCATCCTTAATTCTAGACGGTATAGAGGTAGTTTGCAGTATCTCGTGGCCTGGAAAGGTTTCGGACCCGAGGATAACTCATGGGTGAGGTCGGATGATGTTTCCGCGTCCAGACTTATCAGAGCGTTTCACAGGAGATTTCCTGATAAGCCTGGTCCTAGGGGATCCGGAGGATCCTCTTAGAAGGGGGGGTACTGTTAGAACCTTGCTCTTAGGTTTTTTCTATTGCTGGTCACATGACCTTGTTGGCCTATTTAGTCTTGCTCCGCCCTTCTGGCTTTGCTGGACTTCATTGTATTACTACTCTTTAGCTAGCCTGTGCTCAGTATCTAACTCTGTTAGTTTGCTTGGTCTTCGGACCTCTGTGTTCTTTATATTTTGTTTGTTCGTCTGTCTGCTACTATTTCTGTTAGGAGGTGTCCATTTTGCTCCCAGTCCCTAGTACTTGTAGGGATTCCTTCCCCACATCTATAGGTCTCCGTACAGACTAGCTTAGGACTTTAGCAGGTCTGATCGCAGGATCAGGTTCCCTGTTACATCGTAGGGATCAAGCTGAGTTCTATCGTAGGGACAGATCTCCTCTCTTTCCTTAGCTCTGGTAGCAGAACATAACAGTGAGTATAACTGTTAATTTTTTCTGTATGTGTGTACAGTGTGAAAGGGATGAGGGGGCCACACATAACAGGATTGTGGGGTGAGGGGACCATGCATATATCAGGATTGGGGGGTGAGGGGTACCACACATACCAGGATTGGGGGTGAGGGGTACCATACATACCAGGATTGGGGGTGAGGGGTACCATACATACCAGGATTGGGGGATTAGGGGTACCATGCATGCCAGGATTGGGGGGTGAGGGGTACCACGCATACCAGAATTGGGGGGTGAGGTGTACCACACCTACCAGGATTGGGGGGTGAGGGGTACCACACATACCAGGATTGGGGGTGAGGGGTACCACACACACCAGTATTGGGGGTGAGGGGTACCACATATACCAGGATTGGGGGTGAGGGGTACCACGCATACCAGGATTGGGGGGTGAGGGGTACCACACATACCAGGATTGGGGGTGAGGGGTACCACGCATATCAGGATTGGGGGATGAGGGGTGCCACGCATACCAGGATTGGGGGGTGAGGGGTAACACGCATACCAGGATTGAGGGGTGAGGGGTAACACGCATACCAGGATTGGGGGGTGAGGGGACCATGCATACCAGGATTGGGGGTGAAGGGACCATGCATACCAGGATTGAGGGTGAGGGGTGCCACGCATACTGGGATTGGGGATGAGGGGTGCCACGCATACCAGGATTGGGGATGAGGGGTGCCACGCATACCGGGATTGGGGATGAGGGGTGCCACGCATACTGGGATTGGGGGTGAGGGGTGCCATGCATACCGGGATTGGGGATGAGGGGTGCCACGCATACCGGGATTGGGGATGAGGAGTGCCACACATACAAGGATTGGGGATGAGGGGTGCCACGCATGCCGGGATTGGGGATGAGGGGTGCCACGCATGCCGGGATTGGGGATGAGGGGTGCCACGCATGCCGGGATTGGGGATGAGGGGTGCCACGCATCCCAGGATTGGGGATTAGGGGTGCCACGCATGCCGGGATTGGGGATGAGGGGTGCCACGCATGCTGGGATTGGGGATGAGGGGTGCCACGCATACCGGGATTGGGGATGAGGGGTGCCACGCATGCCGGGATTGGGGATGAGGCATGCCACACATACCGGGATTGGGGATTGGGGATGGAGTGCCATGCATACCAGGATGAGGGATACCATACACACCAGGATAGTGATGAGGGGTGCCATACATATCAGGATAGGGATGAGGGGTGCCACGCATACCGGGATGAGGGGTGAGGGGTGCCACGCATAATGGGATGAGGGGTGAGGGGTGCCACGCATACTGGGATTGGGGGTGAGGAGTGCCACGCATACTGGGATTGGGGCTGAGGGGTGCCACGCATACCGGGATTGGGGGTGAGGGGTGCCAGGCATACCGGGATTGGGGATGAGGGGTGCCAGGCATACTGGGATTGGGGATGAGGAGTGCCACGCATACCGGGATTGGGGATGAGGGGTGCCACGCATGCCGGGATTGGGAATGAGGGTTGGGGTGATATGCATACAAGGATGAGGGATACCATACACACCAGGATAGGGATGAGGGATGGGGTACCATGCATACCAGGATGAGGGATACCATACACACTAGCATAAGGATGAGGGGTGCCACGCATACCGGGATTGGGGGTGAGGGGTGCCACGCATACTGGGATGAGGGGGGCCGCACATACCGGGATTGGGGGCGAGGGGTGCCAAGCATTCCGGGATTGGGAGTGAGGGATAGGATGCCATGCATACCAGGATGAGGGATACCATACACACCAGGATAGGGATGAGGGGTGCCACGTATACCAGGATTGGGAGTGCGGGGTGCCACGCATACCAGGATTGGGGGTGAGGGGTGCCACGCATACCAGGATTGGGGGTGAGGGGTACCACGCATACCAGGAATGGATGGTGGGGACAGGATGGGGGCAGCACAAATACAAGGAGGGAGGCAGCACATACCAGCATGGGAGACCATATACCAATAAAAATGCTCGCCACCCGGGCATAGAACGGGTTCAATAGATAGTATATATATATATATGAATATAAACAAACATATATAAATATACATGTAATAGAACAATAAAAACAATAACAATTTAGGGTTTTCCAACTGTTTGACTATTCACATTTAATAATCATAGGCTCCACAACAATATTGCTGGCAGCAGCCGGAAATTACTCTTTGTACTTGCACCTGCATAGTGACCTTTTTATTTAGGGTCAAGCATATTGTAAGGGTGGGAGAATTTTAAACCAAATATATCTCCCCACCCCAAACGATATTTCAAAAAGTAAGATAAATAAATAAAAACAGTTAAAAACATTTTGTTTCACCAAATAAACATATTGTGTTCTGTTGCAGCATTTTTACGCAGTATTCATAGCTGGCTGACAATTTGCTGAAACATAGAGGGCCAGCAAAAGGTTAGAAGAAAAAAGAATACTCACCTCACTGCTTACCTGTCCCACCATCCCTGCAGCTTCTGTCCAGTTCCCCATGCGTCTTCATTTTGCCTTTGCTGTCATGTGCATCTTCTTTAATCTGCTTCACTCTGGTCAACTAAGCCCGACTGGGCCTCTGATGTCCATGCACGCTATGCCATTACCGTGCACATCCTGTCATCATGACATGTGTCGCCTAAAGCACTGGCTAGGTTTGGGTGACCCATATTGTATCGTTGTGATGTAACAACATGTCAAAAGCTTATTCAAACAGTAGCCCTAAGTGGAGTAAGTCAAACAAGATGCTTGCGACGGAGAAGGTAAAAAGAAGAAATACGGAGGCTGGCCGATCAGCTGCAGGAGCAGTGGAACAGGTGAGCAGTAAGGTGAGTATTAATTTTTTTTACATCTTACATTTATTATGCTCACGACAGAGAAAGAAGAAAAAGATGTGAAAATATAAAAATCGCTGAATTGATAGACATGTTAATGATGTATAAAATCAGGGAGTGCAAATACAAAAATTCTCATTGTGAAAAACAACGTTTCACTTAAAGTAAAAATGGAAATTTAAGCTAATGAAATACAGGTACAGTGAATAGTAAGTAAAAACAGCTTTGGGAGTTTTCATGTTAACGCGTTTCTGCATTATTTAATTGCAAGCACTTACCTGCTTTTTTCTGTAATATTTGTTGAATTTAATGGAGAGTAATCCATATGCTTTCTGATGCTTCCCAGTTAGGTACAAAAACCCAGCAACTCTGTTCTCTGGATTAGTGTTGACTCAGTGATTGGACCCTTATCTGTACTTTTACTGAGTATGTCATATTTACTCTCTACAAAAAAAAACCCTTGTAGTATTTAATTTGGATTGAGAAAATATGGCAGAGAACTGTACAGATCTATTTATAAAAAGAATAGATTACACAATAATTTCAATATAAGAAACATAAAATATAATTGTAAAAAGCATGATAATTATATTTTTGAACTTTATGAACAATTTTGAAATCATAACTTTTTCCCTTTCTCTTTTCACTGTTTCTCTATATTATTACTGGTAAACTCTAACACTCGTTTATATTCATCTTTGCTCATTTGAGCTCATGAATTCATAGTTTTTCATCTGATTTTATTCCTGTAAGTTTGCTTCATATGTGGAAATTTACACTTTGTGAAGATAACTGTAGATGTCTGAATATAAGCCTGCTAATCTTGTGATTAGTGTCAATGACTTGACAACAATGTAGTTTCTAATATGGTATTCGAACTATACTATATGTAAAATGCAAAATTTCCAATTTGCTTATGATTTGAGCATTGGACTTAACAAAAGATACTGATTCATAAGAGAAAAACAGTTCTATATATCTATATCTGTAGCTTCTAAAATGAGGTCAGTTGCTGCAGTTGTGATTATAAGTTACTGCTGCTAGCAGCCTTATGAAGTGGCAGGGGAGTCTTACTAGGAATATTCACTGGCACACACCTGCTGTCTACCTATTAGTATGTGGATGGATAGCTTGATTGCAGTAGAGAGAAGCACTAGAAGATGAGATGTCAGCATCTGTTAGGCACCCAGGGGTTCCAACAGAAATGTTTTCTTACAGGAACTAAATGCATTTCATTAATAAACCATCTTACCTATTCCTATACTATAATTTCTTCAATGCAAACCATTCATCTGTTGTAATACATGCTGTCAAAATGTTTGTTAGCTTCCAGGAAGCTAATTCAAAGGTGCCAAAGGTGGGACTTCCTGTTGTCACTTTTGCAGAGATAGCTGCTGCAACTGTATTGGAAAAATGTAATGTCTGAAAATGGAAAAGATAGAGTCAGTATAGTTTGCTTCTGGTCTAGCATCTGATATTCAACTATATGGACTTTTAACATTTTGATTAGGAAACCGATTCAGCGTCCTTTTGACCTCAGGAAAAAAGGTATTTTTGTCAGTTTTTGCAATTTTTGTTCCTTTCACCAAATACTATGTCATTTTTCACATTCACATTCTCTTTAAGATCAATACATTTGCAAAGATCATACCCAACGGTTGCAAAAATGTATTCCTACGTGATATTTATTGCATATATTTATTTCCAAATTATTCATTGTAAACACAAACATTTTCATGAGAAAAACAAATTTTTTTCACATCCCAATGTTATAAACGTTTGTGTAACATTGTGGGTTTAAAGAGGTCAATACATCCCTATGTAAGTTCCTTAAGGGGTGTAGTCTCCAAATAGTTTTACTGGTGGGGTTTTTATGCTGTTTTGGCAAGTCAGGGGCGCTGCAAATGCGGCATGGCGTCCACGTTCAGCCAAAATTGTGCTCCAAAAGTTAAATAGCACATGTTCTCTTCTGTATCCGCCCATGTGCCCAAATAGTAGTTGCCAAACACATATGATGTATTGGCATATTCAGTAGAAATTGTTTTAAAAATTTTGCATTCCATTATCTCCTGTTACCCTTGTTGAAAGGAAACATTTGAGCCTAAAACAACATTTTTTGTGGAAAAAAGGTAATTTTTAATTTTCACATTCCAATGTTAAGAAATTTTCATGAATAACCTATGAGTCCAGGAAAGTCACTACACCTCAAAATTAATTCCTTAAAGTTTGTAGATTTAAAAATATTGTCATTTGTATGGGTTTCTGCTGTTTTAGCACCATAATTTATTCCAGCCAAAATTGCACTCCAAAGATTAAATCGCGTGCCTTCCCTTCCAAGCCCTGCTGTGTACACTAACAATAGTTTCCAACCAAATATATGGTATCGGCATATTCATGAGAATTATCTATACAAATTGTATAGTTAAATTACTCTTGCTGCCTTTGGAGCACCCATTTTTGTCAATCTTATTGTTGTGTTTTGTTAGAAATTTTCTTGCTGTGTTTTATTAGTGATTTGTTTGCGTATCAGTTAAACCTCAGGTATCAATGCTTCCATTCAGTGACCTTATCTCAGGAGCCTTAAACCATTGTTCTCTTAGAGGAGCCATCACCACAGGGGTCACCAGTGGGACATTTTGCCAGGGAATGCCTGGAAGGTTCTAGTCCACATCACAACCTAGGAACAGGGTTGGTGTGCCACTGGGCCAATGTCGTAACCCAAAGCCAAGGACCGGTTCACACTGCGTCAGTCGAGAGGGAAAGGAGCAATTTCAACATGCTGATGACTAACCCCCGCCAGCGGTGAGTAATACACAGAATGCAATGACTTACCATGAAGGAATGTGATTTGTGGGAGGTAAATTGAATCAGGGAGGAGGCCCAGGGACTTTGGGACACTGGTTCTACCATTACCCTGGTCAGCCCAAATATTGTCCCCCCAGAACACTATTTACCAGGCAACAAAGTGACCATCCCCCTTGCTGGGGGTCAGCACTCTGGGGTTGGTCGCAATGGATACGAGTTTGGTTCTCATCAGGTATGTGTGGAGTTTCCCAGGACAAATCGGGAATCAGGGGGACAATATGGAGGACCCCATGGGAGGGACAGACCCCTGTCCCAGCGAAATAAATACAGAGTCCTCGTCTCAGGGCTTCCCCCATTGGGGAGTTGGCAGGATCTGAAAGATCATATGAGGGAAGCTGGAGATGTCTATTATACTGATGTATACCAGGGTGGAATATATGGATGTAAGGAATAAAATATTGTTGCATCATTAACCTACCTGGGTGGAATGAGGACTGTGGAGTATATTCGCAAGGGTGACATGGAATATGCTTTGAAGAAACTGGATGATACTAAGTTTCTTTCTCATAAAGGTGAGACCTCTTATATTCGTTTCCATGCTGAAAAAGTGGGGGAGGTCTGTGAGGAGCTGCCCATTTACTAAAGACTTTTCCAGCATGGAGCACCCATTTTCGTTGATCTGTGTTTTGTTAGAAATTTGCTTGGTGTCTTTTATTAGTGATTTGTTTGCTTATCAGTTCAACCTCAGGTATCAATGCTTCCATTCAGTCACCTTATCTCAGGAGCCTTAAACCATTGTTGTCTGAGAGGAGTCATCACCACAGGGGTGACCAATGATGGGTGTCTGAAAGATTTTTCTTTCTTACAGCTAAAAAGAAATGTCTAAAGGGGAGGGGGCTGATCCAAGGGAGGGAGAAAAGAAAAGCCACATGTTTAGTCCCATAGTTGGTGGAATGTCGAAGGGAGAGGATGTAATCTGAAGACCTGGAAGGATCAATGGCATATGGAGATCAGTATCGACTGAGCTGGATAAACGTGCTACAGTTGGGGGTATGTCATTGAGATTTAAACTTTCTTAAAGGACTGTACTACTGCATACCAGTACTTCCATCGTTTTATCTGTCATATGGAGGATCTTGTGGACTGAGACAATTTAATTTTGACATTTACCTGGAATTGCTGTATTATCCTGGATGTAAGGAATAAAATATTGTTGCATCATTAACCTGCCTAGGTGATTATTCATCTACAACCGCATATCTTCACAGGAGAATTCTGCTATTTTGGTCCCTGAGGGCTCTGTAAATGTTACATTGCAGCCAGAATCAATTGCAGTCAAAACATGAGCTATACAAGTCAAATAACAATCCTTCCCTTCTGTGCCGTTGTGTGCGCCCAAATCGTAGATTTCAACCACATATGGAGTATAAGCACATTCAATAAAAATTTCTTACCACATTTTTCATCCTTATTGCAGATTGTGAGAATGAAACATTTGAGGCTAAATCAGCATTTTAGTTGATAGAATGTGATTTTTCATTTTTATTCCACTTTGCATTAATTCTGATGAAGCACCTAAAGATTTAACAAACTTCATGAATATGGTTTTGATTAATTAGGGGTAGTTTTTAAAATGGTATTACCTTTCCTGGTTTTCTGACATACAGTACAGACCGAAAGTTTGGACACACCTTCTCATTTAAAGATTTTTCTGTATTTTCATGACAATGAAAATTGTACATTCACACTGAAGGCATCAAAACTATGAATTAACACATGTGGAATTATATACTTAACAAAAAAGTGTGAAACAACTGAAAATATGTCTTATATTCTAGGTTCTTCAAAGTAGCCACCTTTTGCTTTGATGACTGCTTTGCACACTCTTGGCATTCTCTTGATGACCTTAAAGAGGTAGTCACCGGAAATGGTTTTCACTTCACAGGTGTGCCCTGTCAGGTTTAATAAGTGGGATTTCTTGCCTTATAAATGGGGTTGGGACCATCAGTTGTGTTGTGCAGAAGTCTGGTGGATACACAGCTGATAGTCCTACTGAACAGACTATTAGAATTTGTATTATGGCAAGAAAAAAGCAGCTAAGTAAAGAAAAACAAGTGGCCATCATTACTTTAAGAAATGAAGGTCAGTCAGTGCGAAAAATATGGCAAACTTTGAAAGTGTCCCCAAGTGCAGTTGCAAAAACCATCAAGCGCTACAAAGAAACTGGCTCACATGAGGACCGCCCTAGGAAAGGAAGACCAAGAGTCACCTCTGCTTCTGAGGATAAGTTTATCCGAGTCACCAGCCTCAGAAATCGCAGGTTAACAGCAGCTCAGATTAGAGACCAGGTCAATGCCACACAGAGTTCTAGCAGCAGACACATCTCTACAACAACTGTTAAGAGGAGACTTTGTGCAGCAGGCCTTCATGGTAAAATAGCTGATAGGAAACCACTGCTAAGTACAGGCAACAAGCAGAAGAGCCTTGTTTGGGCTAAAGAACACAAGGAATGGACATTAGACCAGTGGAAATCTGTACTTTGGTCTGATGAGTCCATATTTGAGATCTTTGGTTCCAACCACCGTGTCTTTGTGCAATGCAGAAAAGGTGAACGGATGGACTCTACATGCCTGGTTCCTACCGTGAAGCATGGAGGAGGAGGTGTGATGATGTGGGGGTGATTTGCTGGTGACACTGTTGGGGATTTATCCAAAATTGAAGGCATACTGAACCAGCATGGCTACCACAGCATCTTGCAGCGGCATGCTATTCCATCCGGTTTGCGTTTAGTTGGACCGACATTTATTTTTCAACAGGACAATAACCCCAAACACACCTCCAGGCTGTGTAAGGGCTATTTGACCAAGAGTGAGAGTGATGGGGTGCTACGCCAGATGACCCGGCCTCCACAGTCACCAGACCTGAACCGAATCGAGATGGTTTGGGGTGAGCTGGACCGCAGAGTGAAGGCAAAAGGGCCAACAAGTGCTAAGCATCTCTGGGAACTCCTTCAAGATTGTTGGAAGACCATTTCCGGTGACTACCTCTTGAAGCTCATCAAGAGAATGCCAAGAGTGTGCAAAGCAGTCATCAAAGGAAAAGGTGGCTACTTTGAAGAACCTAGAATATAAGACATATTTTCAGTTGTTTCACACTTTTTTTGTTAAGTATATAATTCCACATGTGTTAATTCATAGTTTTGTTGCCTTCAGTGTGAATGTACAATTTTCATAGTCAAGAAAATACAGAAAAATCTTTAAATGAGAAGGTGTGTCCAAACTTTTGGTCTGTACTGTATACTCCCCTCAAAATCACTTTAAAACTGAATATGTCTGTAAAAATTAGATTTTTAAATTTTGTTGATAGAAAGAAAATTGCGGCTAAACTTTTACCCCTTCTGAAATCCTATCAAAATAAAAGGATGTTTCAAGTATGATGCTGATGTAAAGTAGACAATGACATATGTGAAATGTTGTTTATTAACTATTGTCTTGTGTTATTATTTTTTACTATAAGGGCCTAAAAATTCATAGTTTGAAAAATGGAAATATTACTACATTTTTGCCAAATTTCCGATATTTACATAAATAAACGCACATTTTATCAACCTATATTCACTACTATCATAAAGTACAATGTGTCATTAATAAAATAATCTCTGAATCACTGGAATTGGAAGAAATATTCTAAAGTTATTACCAGATAAAGTGACATATGTCATATTTGAAAAATGGGACTCTGTCAGGAAGGTGAAAACAGGCTTCGGCGGTAAGGGGTTAATGCTTCAACTTTTACACAAGCTATAATCTTTCTTCTTGATTAACTTGATTATCCTCTAAGATGTGTAAATTGACAGAGGGCATTTTAGAAAATAAGCGCAGAGCAAATCTCAAATTGTTTGAATTCAGCGACTCCAGCAAATTTCTAAAACACTGACTTAAATTCAATTTGCATCAAATCAATTTGTCCAATTGATACAAACATACAGTACATAACATACTGTATCTTGTGCCATAGTATGCTTGTTCTTGTTTTAGGACTACCACATACACCAGGAAATTAAATATAATAGAAAATACACCAAATGCATCCATATGATAACATTTGTTTTCAATAAAGAGGCATTCTGCAAAAAAATGTACTATGTGGCATACAGTTCTTTACCATAGAAACTGTAGGTAACATATACAACTGTAAGGTATGGAGTAGCACATGTTTGAAGCATATATATGGTATAGTATCTCTGTATTTGTGGAACATAAATCAGAAACAATTTGTGATCAGAGACTTACCACTTACACCTATCACATACAAATCTTCAATATGGCAAGGTTTCAGGATGCAATATTTATAAAAAATTACTTCCCCGTTTTGACAGCCAATTAAATCATGTTTTATCTCACAGATGCATTTTTCTATTAAACAATTTTCAGACATGAAGATCCATCGTGGCAGCCAGCCAATCAAAGTTAAATGTATTCACTTTAATTAACTGTCTGTTCGATCTCTCTCCATTGGTTCATGAGACATCATGCAGTCTGATAAAGTATCGCAGCAAATATACTCCATGCCAGTCACTGACAATATGGCAGAAATAGCATGCAATATTATCATCAGCTCGCTGTTATATAAATGAAGGATCAGAACATATGCACAAAAGACTTTGACACCTCAGAGCCACAGGTCCGGAGAACAAGAAAAGCAGAGCAGAGCCGCAGGTGCAGAGGACAAGCGAAGCAGAGCAGAGCTGCAGGTGCGGAGAACAAGTGGAGCAGAGCAGAGCCACAGGTGCGGAGGACAAGCAGAGCAGAGCCACAGGTGCGGAGGACAAGCAGAGCAGAGCTGCAGGTGCAGAGGACAGGACAGGGCTCTGTTCACATGGAACAGACTGGGAAACACCGGAAGATAGCTAGAACACAGGGGGTAGATACCGAGGAAGAGAAATGGGACAAACAGAACTGGATACACGCAAGGTACTTGCTATGAAGTAGCGAGTGGACACAAAACTCACAAACAGAAGTACAGAGACAACGAGTAGGAGTTAGGTACTGGTTCAGACACTGCAGGAAAAGGGATGGATCGGACATAGAGACAAACAGGTAACGGGCTAGGACACAGTTCAGAAAGGGACTAGATACAGGAACGAGCCTGGGCATTCAGCCCCCAGGGTGACAGAAATAGACTAGAAGTCACAGATACAGGTAACGGGCCTTGGTACTCAGCCCCCAGGTGGGCGGAAACAGACAAGGTTCAGGACAAGACCTGGCAACTCCCAGTTGCACAGAACACACTGAAAGAAAGTGTTGCTCAGGCACCTCCCACTGGGAAAGGGAGGTTTAAGTTTCCAGTGACTCACAGCAATAGGCTGGGGACGCATTAGGACTGCGCCCACAGCCACTTTAAGAATCAGGAAGTACCAGAGCCGCCGCCCTAAGCTAGCAGACAAGATACATGCACACAGCAAGCAGAGGAGTACAGAGTACAGCCTGGACTGGTAGGTAAGTTGGCGGTCTTGCATGGTGGGAGATGATAAGCCATGCCAGCATGCCACCTGGGATGTAACAGAGATGAAGGAGAGCAGGCGGTCAATATGATTGCAAGCAATGCACAAATTTGATTTGGATATGACGTGTTGCACGCGTCATTAATGCATACATCCCAGTGTCGGTCGTTCTCCAGTAAATTCAGAGCTTGACATGCGCTGCGGAAAGTGGCATGTGTAATGCCGTTGACAATTCTCAATTGCTGAAAAGCCGTTGGACCGGCGACAATTACCAACAGCATGTGAAGAAAGAAGCATTCCTCTTGATTGGGATGCACAGTGTACACACTACCTATCATAGTTTCTTTGAATATGCCAGGTTGTCCAATGACTCGCTTTCCTCGTTTGCTTCATTCAAATGATTTTGTACTCACATTCCATGTGTAAAACGTAGGCACTTCCGAATACAGTAGTGTTTTTGCAAACATGTCATTTTGACATAAGGTGAAGAAAGCAGTTAACGTTGTAGCCGGTGGATTCAGGGCTTTTTGTTGCACATTTGCAGCTGTGAAATAGATGTGTTGTCCATTTTCTAGATGTACTGCTACGTGAACAACAGCTGGACTTCGTTCATGTATGGGAAATGAAAGAATTCGCCATAGAGCTTTATTGCTGCTTATGTATCTTCCTGCCTGATGTTGTGCGATTTCATCGATATGTATGACCGCATTCCTATCACTTCTTTCTGGTTGCATGCCAAAAACTGCCATGTCGCTGCCTTTATTCACTTACTTACAAATGTATTTGATCGATTTAATGGAGCTACAGTATTCCACGTTTATGTGCGCTTTTATGTTTTTGATAGCAAAGGCGAAAATGGAACAACCCACCGGTTATCTACTTCGATGTCACCGTTTTGCATTTGGATGGTTGCTAATTTACCACCATCTTCTGCTAATCGTCTTCTGTATAATTTGAAAAAAGAAAAAAAATCTCACCGTACTTTATCATCTCATGCCTGCTTCTTCTCAGTGGAGTGCCGTATTCAAAACTGCTGACCTGCAGAGAAATCCATCAAAAGCATAAAGTGGGAAGGCACCTCCAGTTAAAACGATCTTCAAACTTTATTTTATATCAAAAAGGAGAATAACAATTTCCACATGTTGGCGGTAAAACACTCCGACGTGTTTCTGGCGCTAAGCGCCCCCTTAGTCATAGAGCGTCATCTGTATAAAGGATATCCATTGTTTCCTGTAACTGTGTTGGATACTAATGCTCGAGAATATCGCTTAGAGCATTTTCCATGTATCAGCATGGTGAATTCGGATTCAGTGTACCGCAAGGTCCATGTATAATATTCTTCGCCACAACTTCATGCAAATTCTTATCGACGTTGGCATCTGGTATTTCAGCGCATATTACATTGTCGATTTCGTTTGAAGTGATATTGCTATAAAGCCAGATTAGTACATGTGCGTGTGGCAATCCTCTCTTTGCCATTCCACTGAGTACATCCAGCAGCGCACAGGCCCAAACACTTCATGTTTTACCATGTCATGCCTATCCACCAGTGATTGCCCAGGAAGTAAGAGCTGTTGTATATCTTCCCAAGTTGGATTGCATGTGAATGTAATGAATAGGTCTGGACGAACATACGCAATTGCATCCTGAGCGTACTCATGCATAAGCCGTGGACTGTGCCTCTCCGTGTAGCCTCCTTCTCTCCTTCCCTCCCTCCCTCACTAGTTGTTGCACAGTCGGACATATTACTCACCTGCTGGAGAAAAAGAAGCCGCAGCAGCAGCGTCGGAGAGTAGAGGTGGCAACCTTTCAGGCGTCAGGCGGTGGTGGTGATGAGCAACAGCGTCTTTCGGCCTCGAACAGACGGTCTCATCATTCCCCTTTCCCCAACTCCCATGGAGGACACGAAAGGAGCAGAGCACCGACAGCAGCTGGGGAGAATGAAGGACAGAGAGAAGGGTTTATGAATGATATGTCACTAAGGGGGGGAGAATGCCGGGCGGCCAGGGAGAGTCAGCCTGGGACTGAGCTCGTAACATCCCCTTCTCGCTGTAGCTTTTACATCCATCAGCTGGTATATAAAAACATAGTAGGTATATAAAAACATGCGTGTATTCAAATGCAACATTGTGTCAAAATTTCAAAGCAATCGGTGAAGAACTTTCGGAGATTTAAGATTTTGAACAAACAAACATTTACATTTTTATTTATATAGGTAAGCTCTGGAGGCAGAGTCTCATGCAGATCAGTGTACAGTCCATAGTCCTGGAAGAAGCAATTTAAATATAAGAAAAACGTGGATTTCTCTGGAATAAGAAATCGTATTGCAGATATCAAGGTATCGTTTTATTCAGCTTCCTTTGACCGGCATGCCCATATAGGCAGCTTAGGAGGATTAATCCTGGTGACAGATTTTCCTTAAGCACTGTCCCAAGACTGTCAGTGAGGGTTACATTTAGCGATGGTTACTAGAAAAAATATATACATTATTTTTACATCACATTTAATTACAGCACTATTGGGATGCAGGCCAAACTCTGCCATATCAGCGTCATTGAGGATGAGATATTGAGATTAAGATGTTTATGTATTTAAATTCCTCTATTTAGATAATATACCTTCTTGCAAGTGCCTACAGTTTTTAGTGACATGTATGAGGATGGACCCTTAGCTTTACACTTATACTGATGGCCACTTAGTATTTTCTACCACTGTAGATTTATAACAAAAGGAAGGATAGAAAATTGAGAAGACTTAAATATTGAAACAGGTTTCTAAATAATTTATTAAACCTATTTTACCGGAACACAAAAGGACTTTGAAACAAAGTTGATGTCTAGCTTTTTTGCTGGTCTTATTTTAAATTACTAAAATTTTCAAGGGAATATTTTACATTTATCACAAGTCTTTAATTTTCAGAAAGAGACCACTAAAATGAGAATTATTTTCAGTTGAAGAAAATAAATAGTCATAGATAAATGTGTAAGTTTTCATGGTTGCGAATGCCTTTTCTGATATTATTCTGGCACTGTGAACACTGACATTATTCTATACATCGTCCAGTAATTGATCATCGGTGTCCCAAATCTCATCTTTCCTCTGTTTCTAATTAGCTGAAAAACAGTAAAATAAGACATTCAAATGTGCAATCGGGTTCTCACATGTTACACTCTATAGAAACAGCCATAACTAAAGTCTCTAACAATTTATTAAAGCCTAAATTCCATTGTAACTACTTTCTTCTGATTCTTCTAGATCTCTCTGCAGCATTTGAAACTGTAAAACAAAGACTCCTCCTCATTATGCTCCGCTCTATTCCTCTTGGATACTGCTCTCTTGGTTCTCCTCCTGCCTATATAATTGCTCTTCAGTGTCTCATTTGCTGGCTTTTCTTCCTCTCCTACTTCCCTTAATATCACAGTTTCTCCAGGTTCAGTCATAGGTCCCCTCCTCTTTTCTCTCTACACAGCCCCCATCCGACAAACTATCAGCAGTTTTGTTTCACTCCCCTACCTATTACAAAACACCAGTAACTAACTGTATCCATTGTCTCTAACATCCTGTACGCTCTCTGTATGAAATTGAATAATGCACAATATTTAACTCAGATCTTTCCATCACTTCCTCTGTCCAATCTCTCACATGGTCATGTCACCTGCAGGCAGCATTCACGAGTCCACACTTTTCTTACCATTGAAACTGCAAAAACTCTTACTGTCAGTATGAATAATAAAAAAGGTAGAGAAAACTGCACTTCCAGATTCATTGTATAAAAACATCCAAATTTTCTTCCATCTTGATTTAAAAAACTAACATATCGTAGTATTGCATTTACTCCATAGAAAACATCTGACCCGTTTCTGATGTATAGCTCCTCTTAGTCATAGTGAATATTGAAAAGCAAAACTAGATACAATTTAAAACTCGTAGCAGTCTCTCCACTGTGAATAAATAATGATGACCATAAGGGTAGGGTCACACAACAGTTTTTTCTACATCCGAGAAAAGCATCCAGTTATTCTGATCAGACTTTGGTGAGCTTTTGATCAGAGTGGAATCTGTTTTTCTCAGAAATGGAGAGATAAAAAAGAAAGGTTCTTCTCCTTCTCTATTCTGTCCGAGTGTGGTCCGAGTTTTTTCATGGACCCACAGACTTGCATTGCTGATTTTGATCTGACATGTGGATCAAAATCAGACATATACACAGCCCCGTAGAATATCATAGGTACGAGTGCTATCCATGGAAAGCATGGATACTACTCATCCTTGAAAATTGGTCATGTGCATGAGCCAGCACTCCACTGAGATGAAGCAGGCATGAGCCAAGAACATTTACAACAACCATTGCTCCACCCAAAAATCATTAAAAGGACTCATTCACATGTCAGCAGCACCTGGCAAGCACTCTGCATCAGTGTCTGCACCCAAAATCAGGAATGAAACCCGCTGTGACAACACCTGCTCTTTGTTTGGGAGACTCTCATGGCCCCAATATGCCTAACAGCATATACATTGGTATGAAAAAGTGTTTGCCCCCTTCCTGATTTCTTAAGGCCCCGTCACACTTAGCGACGCTGCAACAATCCCGACAACGATACGACCTGTCAGGGATCATTGCTGCGTCACTATGTGGTCGCTGGTGAGCTGTCAAACAGGCAGGCTCACCAATGATCAGGTGAGCAGCGACATCGTGGAAAGAATCTTTCCACGATGTCCTGCTCCTGGTTACGAGCCTGCTGAAGCAGGAGCAGGCTGGTAACTATGGTAAACATCGGGGTACTAGGGGCACACGCGCACCTAGCAACCCGCTGTTTATAATGGTTACCACTCTGCTACAGTGAGCGGGAGGTTACCACTCACTTTAGCAGGCTCGTAACCATGATAAACAGTGGGTTACTAGGTGCGTGTATGCCCCTAGTAACCCGATGTTTATCATGGTTACCAGCCTGATCGCTGCTCCCGCTGGTCACACACAGCAATGTGTGCTGACCAGCGGGAGGGCAACGACCAAAAAAAGGTCCAGGACATTCTGCAGCGATCAGCGACCTCACAGCAGGGGCCTGATCGCTGCAAAGTGTCACACATAGCGACATCGCTGGTGAGGTCGCTGTTGCGTCACCAATACCGTGACACAGCAGCGATCTCGCTAGCGATCTCGCTATGTGAGACGGGGGCTTTATTCTTTTGCATGCTTTTCACACTTAAATGTTTCAGATCACAAAACAAATGTAAATATTAGACAAAGATAACGTAAGTAAACGCAAAATGCAGTTTTTAATTAAGGCCTTTAATATTAAGTATTAAGGGAAAAATAAATCCAAACCTACAGGGCTCTGTGTGAAAAAAAGTAATTGCCCCATAAAACATAAATGAACTGCTTTATCACATCTTTAGGAAGCTGAGTTCAATTTCCCAAGCCACACACAGGTCTCATTACTACCACATCTGTTCTCAATCAAGAAATCACTTCACTAGGACCTGCCTGACAAAGTGAAGGAGATCAAAAGATCCTCAAAACAGACATCATGCTGCAATCCAAAGAAATTCAGGAACAAATGAGAAACAAAGTAATTGAGATCTATATGTTTGGGAAAGGTTATAAAGCCTTTTCTAAAGCTTTGGAACTCCAGAAAACCACAGTGAGAGACATTATACACAAATGGCAAAACATGGAACAGCGGTGAACCTTCCCAGGAGTGGCCTGTCAACCAAAATTACCCCAAGAGCGCAGCAACAACTCATCCAAGAGATCATAAAAGACCCAGCAACAACATCCAAAGAACTTCTGGCCTCACTTGCCTAAGTTAAGGTCAGTGTTCATGACTCCACTGTAAGAAAGAGACTGGGCAAAAATGGCATGCATGGCAGAGTTCCAAGATGAAAACCACTGCTGAGCAAAAAGAACATAAAGGCTCATCTCAGTTTTGCTGGAAAACATCTTGATGATAGCCAAGAATTTTGGGAGAATACTCTGTGGGCTGACAAGACAAAAGTTGAACTTTCTGGAAGCTGTATATCTCATTACATCTGGCATAGAAGTAACACAGCATTTGAGAAAAAGAACATCATACCAACAGTAAAATATGGTTGTGGTAGTGTGATGGTCTGGGGCTTTTTTGCTGCTTCAGGACTGGGAAGACTTGATGTAGTAAATTGAACCATGAATTCTGCTGTTTACTAGTGATGAGCGAACGTGATCTCTACTGCTCGGTACTCGCCTGAGCATCACTGTGCTCGACGAGCTCGGCGCTCAACGAGTATTTCTGGGTTGCTCAGACGGGAACTCGGGAACCTCCCTTCTTGTTTGGCTCTCTTTAGAGAGCCAATGAACATGCAGGGATTGCCTGCCACACACTGTAATGCCGTAACCATGTTACAGCATCATAAGGTGTATATAAGACCGGGCGCTGCCATGCTCATCACAGTCTACCCCGGAATCAGGTAGAGTAGGGAGAGGTGCTGCTGCGTCAGGGAGAGATTTGCTTGTTTAGAGTTATTATAGGTATTCCACAACATATATCTACAATATCCATCTGAACTAACAGTCCTTCGGAGGACTAATCCAGCTGCATATAATCCGTGCTAGGCAGGCAGTGTATGTTGCAGACTGCAGTGCATGATAGAGAACAAGAGGGTCCATTGAATGTCCTGTTAGTATAGGTATTCCACAACATATATCTATATCCATCTGAACTAACAGTCCTTCTGAGGACTAATCCAGCTGCATATTGTAGCCGGGCAGAGACGCCGCTCCCGGTCCGGCGTCCTCCAGCTCCCCTGCTCCTGCTGCTGCTGTTGCGTGCACCGCGCGCAGCTTCCCGGGCACTGTGCTTAGGGTGCACGCGCGCTCCCCCCTCTTAAAGGTGCCGCCCGCCATCCTAAAGAGTCCCCGGCCAATGGCCAGAGGACCACTCCTATATAAAGCACCTCCTCCAAATTGGAGGTGCCTGTGTAAGGTTGTTGTTTGTGTGCTAACACTCTCCTCATCCCTCAGGTTCCAGTGCCCGCCAGCCTGTATGTTAGCCGTGCCTGCCAGCCTGTCTATCAGCCATTCCCGCCAGCCTGTCTATCAGCCGTGTCCGCCAGCATGTCTATCAGCCGTGCCCGCCAGCCTGTCTATCAGCCGTGCCCGCCAGCCTGTCTGTCAGCTGTGTCCACCAGCATGTCTATCAGCCGTGCCCACCTGCCTGTCTACCCGGATCACCTGTCAGGCCACCTGCGTGTCCGCTTGCTTGCCTACCCGGATCACCCGTCTGGCTACCTGCCGAGCCCGCCTACTTGCCAACCCAGATCACCCATCTGGCTACCTGCCATGCTCTCCCACTGCACCAGTCAGCTTCAGCCATCTGACCTGTGGGAGTCACCTGCTCTCACACAAGGTCAGTCCTAGAGTGGCACCTGGTCCACCTGCCCGATCCCTCCTTGGTTCACGGAGTCGACTGAGCCGCCGTGTGACCAGGGTCGGTCCGAGTAGGCACCTAGTTATGCCCCTCTGGTCCCTCCTTGCATCCCAGCACAGAGGTTCCATCACCCAGATCCGTAACACATATAATCAGCGCTAGGCATGCAGTATGTGGCAGACTGCAGTGTATGGTACAGCACAAGAGGGTCCATTGAACGTCCTGTCTGCTGCTGCTATAATAATGACAGATATTTCTAGACATAGAAAGGCTAATTTTTTTTATCTTAATCCTGGTTATTTGCTTAAAAAGCAATCCAGAGTACACCATTTTTCTGCTCACTGCAGGATCAAGCCAGATCTGTTCCACATTTCAGCGATAAAAATCCAGAAATTTGAACTGAACTTGGAAAATATTTGCTCCTTTTCCATTCTGTTGCAGTGTCAGTGAAGGTCTTCATGAAGAATAATATTAGTAAATTACAGGCCTACAATTTAAAGCCATGGTTCTCTGTCAGACATATCACTGAAAAGACTTAAAAAATCAAACATTTGTTCCATTTTCATTCCATTGCAGTGTGTCGGTGAAGCTATTCACACTAGGTCTCCATGTAGAATAATATTAGTAAATTATAGGCCTACAATTTAAAGCCATGGTTCTCTGTCAGACATATCACCTATAACAGTGTTCCAAAATCATACATTTCTTCCATTTTCATTGTGTTGCAGTGTGTCGATGAAGCTATACACACTAGGTCTTCGTGTAGAATATTATTAGTAAATTACAGGCCTACAATTTAAACCAGTGGTTCTCTGTCAGACATATCACCTAAAAGACTGTTCAAAAATCATACATTTCTTCCATTTTCATTCCGTTGCAGTGTGTTAGTGAATCTATTTACACTAGGTCTACGTGTAGAATAGTATTAGTAAATTACTGGCCTACAATTTAAAGCTGTGGTTCTCTGTCAGACATATCACCGAAAAGACTTCAAGAATCATACATTTCTTTCATTTTCATTCCATTGCAGTGTGTCGGTGAAGCTATTCCCACTAGGTCACCGTATAGAGTACTATTTGTAAATTACAGGGCTACTATTTAAAACCGTGGTTCTCTGTCAGACATATCACCTATAAGACTGTTCAAAAAACAGACATTTTTTTTATTTTCATTCCGTTGCAGTGTGTCGGTCAAGCTATTCACACTAGGTGTCTGTGAAGGATAGTATTAGCAAATTACAGGCCTGCTATTTAAAACTATTGTTCTCTGTCAGACATAACTCCTAAGAGAGTGTTCCAAAATCATATATTTGTTCCATTTTCATTCCGTTGCAGTGTGTCGGTGAAGTTATTCACACTAGGTCTCCGTGTAAAATAATATTAGTAAATTACAGGCCTACTATTTAAAACCATGGTTCTCTGTCAGACATATCACCTATAACATTGTTCCAAAATCATACATTTGTTCCATTTTCATTCCATTGCAGTGTGTCGGTGAAGCTATTCACACTAGGTCTCCGTGTAGAATATTGTTAGTAAATTACAGGCCTGCTATTTAAAATTGTGGTTCTCTGTCAGACATATCACATATAACTGCCTTCCAAAATCAGCCATTTCTCGTGAACATGGAAAATATTGTCCTCTATTTAAAATGGGCAAGGTGCGTGGCAAGGGACGGGGAAGTGGATGTGATGGTGATGGTGCATGCAGAGGCAGAGAACGTGACCGTGGGCAAAGTGTGCCTTAACAAACACCCACATCTTGTTGCTCAACCATCCTGTCCCAATTACTAGGGGACCGCAGAGCACCACTATTGAACACAGAGCAATGCAAAAAGGTTATTGGTTGGATAGCAGATAATGCTTCCAGTCACTTGGCCACCACCCCCTCCAGGCTGTCTTCCACACAGTCAAGTCTCAGTAAAGTAGCCGTGAGTCTGGACCGCATATTCCACACACTGATCCTCCTTCCTCCCACTATGCCGAGTGCCCGGAGACAACTGATTCCACACTTGGACACTCAGAAGAGCTGTTCACTTTTCCATTTGTAGATTAGGGCCTCTTGCCCGGCCAGCTTCAAGCGTGTCAAGAGGAGAACGCGTGTAGCGATGACCAAATATTGGCGCAGCCACAGTCATACGAAGGCGACAGCAGTAATGTGCAATTACTGTCGCAAGAGGAGGATGATGATGATGAGACACAATTGCCAGAAATTCAGGAGGAGGACCAGGGTGCAGAAGTGCATGACGAGGTCGTGGATGATATAGTAACTGATCCAACCTGGCAGTGGGACACACAGAGCAAGGACAGCAGCACACAGGGGGGGGAGGCGTAGCACCACAACAGGCAGGAAGAAGCAGTGTGGTGGCTGCAGACACAAGGCAGGAAAGCGTTCCTTGTAACGCCAACACGACAGAAGTTGTCAGTACAACTGTTAGGTCTTTCCAAGTCTGGTTGTTTTTTAAAGACTCTGCAGATAACCCCAAGAAGGCCATTTGCAACATCTGCCAGGCCAGCATCAGCAGGGGTGGCAAAATTAGCAGCCTGACCACCAACAGCATGATCAGGCACATAACAGCAAAGCACCCGACTAAGTGGGCCGAACCCCAGGGTCCAGGAACAGTGTCTGCGGGTGACACCACTGCTTCTTTCGCTGTTGTGAGTGCACACCAATCCCCTGTCCATGGCACATGCCAAGACACCTCTCGCCCTGCACCTGTCATTGCACACTCTCAAGCAGCACCATCAGCAAGCACGTTCTCGTCCTTGTCTCAGCGCAGCGTTCAGTTGTCCCTATCTCATTCCTTGGAATGCAAGAGCAAATATGCAGCCAACGCCCCACAGGCCACACTACTAAATTCACAAATTTCGTTAATGCTTGCGATCGAAATGTTGCTTTTAAGGATCAAGGAAACGGAAGATTTCTGCAACCTGATGGCGGCAACCGTCCCTTGATACTTGGTCCTGAGTCGCCACTATTTTTCTCGATGTGCCGTCCCCGCATTACACGAGCACGTGTCCCACAATATTAGACGTGCGATCAACAATGCAGCTATTGAGAAAGTCCACCTTACCACGGACACGTGGACTAGTGCTTGTGGGCAGGGACGGTACATCTCGCTGACGGCACACTGGGTTAATATAGTGGAAGCCAGGACCCAGTCGGACCTTGGGACTGAACACGTCCTCCCGACGCCGAGGATTGCGAGCCCTGGGTAATCAGGGTTTACACCACATTCTACAGCTCCTGCACCTCTTTCCTCCTCCTCCTCCGCATCCGTCTCTGAAATGACCGCATTAGTCGCAAGCTGGAAGCACTGCAGCACTGCCTCGGTCAAATGGCAACAGGCTGTGCTGAATCTTATTTGCTTAGCTGACAAACCACACAACTCTGAAGAGTTGTGGACATCTCTGAAAGAGCAGGCAGATCTGTGGCTGACACCGCTGACCCTACAGCCAGGTATGTCTGATAATGGCTGGAATCTGGTGGCGGCTCTGAGGCGAGGCGAGTTCACACACGTACCATGCCTGGCCCATGTGCTTAACCTCGTGGTTCAGCGATTTCTCAAAACCTACCCGGATCTGTCGCATCTGCTTGTCAAAGTACGCCGCCTGTGTGCCCATTTTTGAATGTCAGCTACAGCTTCTGCCGCCCTTGCTGTGCTTCAGCAGCATTTGCAACTTCCAGCTCACCGTCTTTTCTGCGATGTACCGACTGTACCAACATCCTCCGTGATTCCTCTGTGCCTTATAATTATTGGGTATTCAAGTTGGACATGTGGCATGAAAAGGCTCTCTACGCCTTGGAGGTCCTGGACTGCTCTGCCGCCAGCGTTTTGTCAGAGCGGGTTTTTAGTGTCGCCGGTGGAATTATAACCGATAGGCGCATTCGCCTGTCAACTGAAAATGCTTACAGGATGACTCTTATAAAAATGAATAAGGGCTGGATTGAGCCAGACTTCTCAACACCACCGAATGATAGCAGCGTAACAAACTCAAATACAGGTTTTTTTTGTGAGGTCTAACTCTATTCACATGCACCTCTGTCTTCACACCCAGACATGGGTATACGCTTCTGGATTTTGTCTATTTGCTCTTGTCCTCCTCCTTCTCTGCATCCTCATCCTCCACCACTATATCACCACCATACGTGCCATATCAACATATCTAAGTCTCTTGCAAGGGGCATTGGAGTTCCTCCAAATTTTGGGCAGCCGTTGCATTCACTGCATAGGCAAACAGTATGGGAGACCCACTCCATTCTATGGGAATATATCATTACTGAGGCCCACCTCTATGTGTCTTTAAATTGTTATTAGGGTTTTCCCTAAATTTTAGCAGCTGTTGGACTCACTTCATACCCTATAACTGTATAGCAGACCCGCTCCTTTCTAATGGAAACATGTCATTACTGTGGCCCTGCTCTATGTTTCTTTATATTGTTAGCGGGGTTTTTCCTAAATTTTGGCAGCCGTTGGATCACTTCATACCCTATAACTGTATAGCAGACCCTCTCCTTTCTAATGGGAACATATCATTACTGTGGCCCTGCTCAATGTGTCTTTAAATTGTTAGTGGGGTTTTTCCTTAATTTTGGCAGCTGTTGGATCACTTCATATCCTATAACTGTATAGCAGACCCTCTCCTTTCTAATGGGAACATGTCATTACTGTGGCCCAGCTATATGTGTCTTTAAATTGTTAGTGGGGTTTTTCCCAAATTTTGGCAGCCCTTGCAGTCACAGCATGGGCATTGGGTTACCATCCTCTATCCACCCATGAGTTGTGCTATGGACATAGGTTCAGTATGACTGTTTAACTTTGTGCTTGCGTTTCCTCTCTTATTCACTCTGGCAGTTGTTGCTGTGTATACGAGTGCACTATTTGAGTGCACTGTTCCAGCACTGTCGGTAGGAATATAGCTTTTCACTCTGACATGCAATTGCCTTTTTTATCATTTTCATCTTTTATAGTGCTTGCAGGGCCTCCAAACAAGTTGGAATCATTATTGTGCATGTTATAAAAACTTTTTTCATACACAATCTCCTCATTAGAGGACTTGGCACTTTTTTCAATAGCTGCTAACCAGGATGTTTACATGTATGCATCAGCACTTTAGATTTGTTCTCTTTGGAACCACATGGTATACTCATATATCTATCTTTATATAATTTTCTGACTGTGTCTCTGTTCCTTTTTGAGCCTTCATTATTTATCATGTACTTATGTGATTGTTTGCTCTCTTATGTCCTTTCTAACAGGGTGGTTTAGAGGTGTCTTAGCTTGATTCTGGGCTATTTGACATGTTGTTTATGGGTTTTAATTGTTTTAAATTGTTTGTGTTGTGGCCCGCTTGTATAACAATTAAAATAAAATATATTTTTGTATTGAGATCCCGTTATGTTGCATTCCTTCCTTCTTTTTTTTTGTATATGCCTTTTCATGCAACAGGTTGATCTCTACTAAGCATATCAAACTTAATGGTGCCAGCCTCCCCTTCTTTTTTGCCACAGCATGGGCATTACCACTATAGGAGACCCGCTCCTTTATAATGGGAACATTTTTTTTACTGAAACTCTCCTCTATGTCTCTTCAAAGGGGTATTGAGTTGCGTCCAAATTTTTGGCAGCCCTTGCAGTCACTGCATACGCAATAACAGTATAGGAGACCCAGTCATTAATAATGGGAACAACAAAGCATAGACGGTTGATGGCTCTCTAACAATAGCGAGGGCTGACTGCTGGCTCTTTAAGAATAGTAAGGGCCACCTGATGAGCCTATAAAAATAGGCTTTGTGACTTTCAGAGTCCCACCATCATAAATGAAACAGGATGTGTCTGATGATGTGTCAAACACCACATGGCCAGATAAGGTTGAAAAATTTTAAAATGACATTTACCCGTGAATGCATTTGTCTTAAAAAAGAACGTAAAAAAATAAATAAATAAAATAAAAAC
Organism: Phyllobates terribilis; assembly: GCF_046119375.1. Classification (NCBI taxonomy): domain Eukaryota; kingdom Metazoa; phylum Chordata; class Amphibia; order Anura; family Dendrobatidae; genus Phyllobates; species Phyllobates terribilis. The sequence continues at coordinate 364,503,612 of NW_027362762.1, read as the reverse complement.
ACAGTAGGATCTTTGTTTAGTATAAAAAACAGTCTCACCAATGTAACCTCAATGTATTGACATTGTTCAGCTCCTGCACCTCCTCCTCGAGTTCGGCCTCCATCTCCAAAATGACCACAGCAGTCACAAGCTGAAAGAACTGCAGTACTGCCTTGGCCAAGCGGCAAAAGCTGTGCTGAAGATAACATGCTTAATGCTTAGGTGACAAACCTCTTACCGCTGCAGAGTTGTTGAAAGCAGTAGCACAGCAGCCTGATCTGTAGCTCTCAACGCTGAACATAAAGCCAGGCATGGTTGTTTAAGACAATGGGCGGAACCTGGTGACGGAGAAATGACAGCCAGAGTAGATACGGTTTCCCTCTATTCCAGTCCTTTCACCAAGCTAAAGAATAGGGCTGTGTTGAAATACAACTCCCACTGAGACTGCAGTTTCAAACTGAAAAACATTGGGCCCACCAGAGGATTTGATTCTGAGGTCTTACCTTTCTCCCCTGCTCAAAAGCCCAATAGCAACTGCAAAGTTTGTGCTATCATGAACTCTCCTGATGGAGAAGCCAGGGCCCACCCGAGAATTCTCTGGTGGGACCGTCCAACTCTGCCGAGAAGCAGTCCTGGCTAAGAAAAGTGTGTGGGAAGGTTCCTGGACACTCTATGATTGATTTTTTACTGAGGTAGAAACCCACGCAAACACGGAGAGAACATACAAAATCCTTGCAGATGTTGTACTTGCTGAGATTTGAACCCAGGATCCCAGCGCTGCAAGGCTTCAGTGCTAATCACTGATCCAATATGCTGCCGTTCACCCTCTGATATCTAACAGGCTAGGGAAACTTGCACCTACTGCCACTCTATCATCAACTCTTTTGTGAGAAACTAATGTATTTGGGCAGCCACTCAGTCTACCAAATAAAATTCCTGAGAGAAAATTGGGGACGACTTCGCTACTGGTACTGGGGGCAGTGCTAATACTATGGCGTCGTACCATAGTTAACTGGAAATATTCCAGGCTGGTAGGAGGCAAGCAGATTCCCACAGAAAAGTACCAGCAGTAATGTTCAGGAACCCTTGCTTGTGGTGTTGAGGGAGGGCAATAACCCTTCACGTTTGACCAAGTGAGTGTCAAATTATTATGTTGATTGCGCAATCCAACAGGGAACCAGATGGAGACAGTGTGCTCTGTATGGGAGGATTCAAGAGAATCTCTGATCCCGTTTATTTTGCTTAGCATTTTATATTGTTTTGAGTTTATTAATGTCCAATCATCTACAGCCGTACTACAGGCTTGAACCAATGTTAGTACAATTATTACGGAAATACACATATGGTCATATTATCGTTAGTTCGAAGCACGCTGGAAATTACAAGGTCAAACCTGGCCTAGACTAGTTAGATAACAGGAGCGGGTGTCTGACAAAATGTTCTTGGGATAAAAAGTTAATGTGAGAAAGTTCCATGGGAAAAGAAATAAAGAAATATGTTATGCAAGGAGTGATAATAACATGATTTTAAAGCAAGTAGACAAAATGGAGTTGCTCTAGCATGAGTATCAATATGTCTTTTACACTTGGATAGCATGAATATTAATATATCCTTTACAGTGGAAGGCGGATACGACACCGGGAGAAATAGTGGTGACTGGGGACCGAGTATGGACACCCGGCTGCTGCCGCCATGAGGTTGTGGACAGCTTCCGCCTCCATGAGCCTAAAAGGCAACATTTCAAATGCAAGCAGCTGTCCAGAAATCTGGCAGTTTAGTATTGCGCCCTGTAGGTGGGTGAGTTGCTGGCTGCATACTTGCGCTTGCATTCCAAGTAACAGAAAACTAAGCAGATGGTGGCCTCTATCATCATCACGAGTCCTAACCTTGGCACTATGAACTCTCCTGATGGAGAAGTCATGGCCCACCGGAGAAGTCTCCGGTTCTCTCTTGGGCCCTGTCCAACGCTGCCGACAAGTAGCCCTGGCTAAGAAAAGTGTGTGGAAAGGTTCCCCAACACTCTATGGCTGCTTTATTAATGTGAATTGAACATGGTTATACATGTTATATCTCAAACTGCATTGCAGATCAGGCCATTGCCCTACTCGGTAGTCATGAAATTAAAGGGAAAAGAAAGATGTTTGTGTGTCGAAGCACAACCTACAAGTGCGAGCTGATGTTGGATTGCCATTGCTTATGCAACAAGCTGCATTAGAAGACTTCCTGGGAGAAATGACACCCGGAGTAGATACGGTTTTCCTCTATGCCAGTCCTTTCACCGAGCTAAAGAATATGGCTGTGGTGAAATACAACTCCTACTGAGAAGCAGTGTCAGACTGAAAAACATTGGGCCCACCAGAGGATTTGATACTGAGGGCCCACCTTTCTCCCTCGCTCACGAGCCCCGCAGCAGCTGCAGAGTTTGCGTCTATCATGAACTCTCCTGATGGGGAAGCCAGGGCCCACCCGGGGATTCTCTGGTGGGCCCATCCAACCCTGCCGAGGAGCAGACTTGGCTAAGAAATGTGTTTGTAAAGGTTCCCGGACTCTCAATAGCTGCATTTTTAATGTGGACTGGCTCCGTACCATCCCTGGCCACATTCACCTGTCCACGTGTTTGTGGTTAGGCGGTACTTCCCACCTAAGTGCACTGGGGAGGGCACGGGTAATGTTGTGGGACCCATGCTTGTGGAAGGTGGAGACAACACCGGGAGAAGGGAGAAATAGTGGTGGCTGGGGACCGAGTATGGACATCAGGCCACCGTCATGAGGTTGTGGACAGCACTCGCCTCCACAAGCCTAAAAGGCCACATTTCAAGTGAAAGCAGCTGTCAAAAAATTGGCAGTACAGTATTGCAGCCTGTGGGTGGGTGGGTGGCTGGCTGCATAATTGCGCTTGCATTCCAATGAATGGGGTAGGGACAAATGAATGCTGCGCAGGGACAAGGACGTAGATGGTGATTGTTGCAAGTCTGCAATGACAGGTGAATGGCGGGAGGCATCTTCGCATGCTCAAAGGATCACATATGATGCGCACACTTTTAGGCAGTGACCTGGGAGTCAGAGATGCTTCCAGGGGTCTTCCCTATGCTGTTCCCATGTCTTTTCAGCACTGTATGCATGTGTCTGATGTGTCACACACTACATGGCCAGATAAAGTTGTATAATGTTAAAATGACATTTCCCAGTGAATGCATTTGTCTTGGTTGAAAGCAATGTAAAAGTGCAAAAACACATCAAAAACGCTACGTATGAACATAGCCCAAGGTGTGGAGGAGTATTTTTGTTTTGTTTATTTATTTTGCCTTATATACAAGTCATTACCCTGAAAAGGATGTTGTTTAACATATTTCCCAGGAAAATCCATTTTGGTTTCCTTTTTGTATGTTTTATTTTGAGTCCATAAAATGGTGTAATACCTCTGACAATATTCTTGACAGCAGTAACTTGGGACTCAGAAATGCTTCCAGGGGTCTTCTCCATGCTGTTCCCATTTCATTTGAGCACTGTTCCCATCAATTTGTGCAATTTTTAGGCCCTCTACAGACCGCCGGGGGGAGCCGCCTGAAAAATGCTCGAGTTTCCCATAGACTTACATTGGGTTCGTTACACTCGAGCATTCCAATTTGCTCAACTCGAACAACGAGTACCCGAGCATTTTAGTGCTCGCTCATCACTACTGTTTACCAAAAAATCCTGAAGGAGAATGTCCTGCAATCTGTTTGTGACCTCAAGCTGAAGCTCACTTGGGTTATGCAGCAGGATAATGATCCAAAGCACATCAACAAGTTCACCTCTGAATTGCTTAAAGGGGTTGTCTGGTACTTTTTTTAAGTTGCCCAATGTATTCAGCATGTGGGCATAAGTATCTCTGTAAATACCTTATGTTACAGATAATGCCTGTGAGCGGCGCTATCACTGGCCGCTCACATGCAACATGTGACTCCCGGCTGCAGCTGGCACTAACATCCACTGGTGTCACGACAAGTCCAGGCTGCTGCCGAAGGTCCCTCCTCCGCGTTCCACCGGTGTCTGTTGGGTTGTGAGCGGGGTTATTCCCCTGCATCACTCCCGGCATCCACAGCGTGCTCTCCCTCTCCCCATTCATTGGGAAAGCGCGTGGTGGAAGCTGGGTGTGACGCGGGGAATAACCCCGCCCACAATCCAGCAGCCACCGCGGAGACCCCAGCGCAGAGTCACGCCTCACTTGTCGTGACGTCAGCGCGGGGTCACGTTATGCGCCGCTCACAGGCATTATCAGCAACTCAAGGTATTTACAAATATACTTATGCCCACACGCTGAATACATTGGGCAATTTAAAAAAAGTACCGGACAACTTCTTTTAAGAAAAACAAAATTAAGACTTTGGTGTGACCTAGTCAAACTCCTGTCCTTAATCTACTTGAGATGCTGTGGCATGACCCTTAAAAAGGCAGTTCATGCTCTGAAACCTTCCAATGTGACTGAATTAAACAATTTTGCAAAGATGAGTGGGCCAAAATTCCTCCAGAGCGTTGTAAGAGACTCATTGCCAGTTATCACAAATGCTTGATTGCAGTTGCTGCTGCTAAGGTTGGGCCAACCAGTTATTAGGTTTAGGGGGCAATTACTTTTTTACACAGGGCCCTGTAGGTTTAGTTTTCTTTTTCCTTAATAATAAAGACCTTCATTTAAAAACTGCATTTTGTGTTTACTTGTGTTATCTTTAATAATATTTCAATTTGTTTTGTGTTCTGAAACTTTTAAGTGTGACAAACATGCAAAAGAATAAGAAATCAGGAAGGGGGCAAACACTTTTTCACACCACTGTATATCAAAAATACCATGAAAAGGAATACATATACAGTATATATAACAAAGTTACTAGTTGAATGACAAATCTTGTTTATAAGTCATACCATTAGGATATCTGTTTTTTTGTTTCAAGATCCATGATGCTTCGCTCAAAAGTACTTGTCTGCAACAATCTCTGCCTCTTGGCGGGCAATTGACTTATTCGATGACATAAAACATGAAATGCTCCACACTAGCACTGTGCAGTTCTACAAAGTGTTTAACCGCTCCTGCATAGGAAGCGCTTTTATTATGAATATTAGAAATGTGTTCACCAATTCTCTTTTTAAGATTTCTGATTGTACTCTCTATATATTTGACACTATATTTTTTTACATACGATGCAATATACCAGTGATGGCGAACCTTTTAGAGACCGAGTGCCCAAACTGTGCAATCCAAAACCCACTTATTTATTGCTAAGTGCCAACACGGCAAATTTACCTGAATACTGAGGTTTTAGTTTAGAAAAATCAACTGATACAGCGAGGGTAGCATAGAGCAGCCACAGAAAGGACCAGGGGTATGAGACTGCAGAAATAAAGAATGTACTCACCTCCATCTTGGTATATGCCCATAGCCTTGTATATATGCTGCCCTCCCCCAATCCTTGTATATATGCTGCCCCCCCCCAATCATTGTATAAATGCTGCCCTCCACCAATCCTTATATAAATTATGCCCTCCCCCAGTCCATGTATATATGCTGTCCTCCCCGAATCCATGTATATATGCTGACCCCCCAATCCATGTATATATGCTGCCCCCAATCCATGTATATATGCTGCCCTTCAATCCATGTATATATGTTGCCCCCCAATCCATGTATATACAGTATGCTCCCCCAATGATGCCCTCCCCCAATCCATGTATATATGCTGTCCTCCCTGAATCCATGTACATATGCTGACCCCCCAATCCATGTATATATGCTGCCCCCAATCCATGTATATATGCTGCCCTCCCCCAATCCATGCATATATGCTGCACTCCCCCAATCCATGTATAAATGGTGACCTCCCCCAATCCATGTATAAATGCTGCCCTTCCCCAATCCATGCATAAATGCTGCTCTCCCCAATCCATGTATAAATGCTCCCCCCAATCCATGTACATATGCCCCCAAATCAATGTATATATGCTGCCCTCCAAAATCCATGTATACATACTGCCCTCCCCCAATCCATGTATAAATGCTCCCCCCCAATCCATGTATATATGCCCCCCAATCAATGTATATATGATGCCCCCTCCAACTATGTATATATGCTGCCCTCCCCCAATTCATGTATACATGCTGCCCTCCCCAATCCATGTATATATGCTGCTCTCCCCATGTATATATTCAGCCCTCCCCAATCCATGTATATATAGCTGCCCTCCCCCAATCCATGTATATATGGCTGCCCTCCCCCAATCCATGTATATATGCTGCCTTCCCCCAATCCATGTATAAATGCTGCCCCCCAATCCATGTATAAATACTGCGCTCCCCTAATCCATGTATACATGCTGCCCTCCCCCAAACCATGTATATATGCTCCACCCAATCATGTATATATGCCCCCCACTCCATGTATATATGATCCCCCAATTCATGTATATATGCTGCCCTCCCCCAATCTATGTATATATGTTCCCCCAATCAATGTATATATGCTGCCCTCCCCAATCCATGTATATATTCTGCTCCCAATCCTTGTATATATGCTCCTCCCAATCCATGTATATATGCTCCTGCCAATCCAGGTATATATGCTCCCCCCAAACCATGTATATATGCTGCCCCCCTCCCAGTCCATGTATATATGCTCCCCCCCAGTCCCTGCATATATGCTCCCCCCCAAATCCTGCTGGTACAGCTGTTCATCGCATATAAAAAAAACATAATAAACACTCCTACTCACCTTCCTTCCTCTCATGCACCACGTCCTCTCCTGTAGCTGGCAGCTGATTGCAGTGTCCTAGCGACGGGGGCGCATTACGTCCCTGCCATGTGCCCAGTCGCGTGTACGCTGACGTCAGCTGCTGGCCTCTAATTGGCCAGCAGCGTGTATTGTGGCGCACGGGCCTGGCAAGTTTGTGCTCTGCAATACACTTCAGCTAGATGTGTGTCCGAGAATGCACATCTAGCTGAAGTAGGGGCTGGTGCCGGCGGGCTCAGAGTACTTACCCGCCAGGCCAGTCCGGGTGCACTAGTGCTGAGGCGATGGTGCACGTGCCAACCGGGAGGGCTCTGCATGCCCCCTCTGGCACACGTGCCATAGTTTTACCAGTGCTGCAATATACTATATGATGGGTATCAGAGTTGTTGAATGATTCAATACTGTGAGGCTATGTGCTCATGATGTAGAAATGCTCCGGAATTTTCCTGAGCGTTTCTGCATCTCCCTGGCAGAAAAAAAGCATGCGGATTGTACATGCGTTTTTCCTGCCAGGGAAATGCGGATGTGAAGCGTTCTTCACATGCATTTCAGCATGCCGGTTGTCAAGCACTTTCCAAGCGATTTTAGCATCACTTGGAAAGTGCTTGTCCACTTGGTCACACTATATAAATCCATGCACCCGGCATGGATTTATATAGGGTGACCGTAAAGAATGGTTAAAAAATAAAAAATAAATCTATACTTACAGTACCTTCCGATGGCCCCCGGTGTCTTGCTTCACTCTGTCCTGGCTGCCAGCAGATTGCGGTACACTGAAGGACCTGTCGACGTCAGCGTCACGTGACCCGTCACATGACTATGACGTCAGCACAGGTCCTCCAGTCCATTGGCAAGCACAGACAATGAGACCGGGGGCCGTCAGAAGGTAAGTATAGACTTATTTTTTATTTTATTCTTTTAATTTTAAGGTTTCTATGGTACCTGGGTCCGGAGAAGAGTCTCCTCTCCTCTTGACCTGGGTACCATCCGCACATAGAATGCATGTATTCCGTATGTGCTAATCTAGTGAAGCGGAATACATGCGTTCTAACGCAGCGCTTCCGCAAAATAAATGGTAGTGCTGCGTTTTTTTCCGCATTGATAATCTGCAGTGGAAATTTCCGCAGCATGTGCACATGCGGATTATCATTGGGGACCATGGCAGGCCTTCTACCAAGCGTTTTTTAAGCGTTTCTGCAGCGTTTTTGCCACTGCGGAAACGCTTAAAAAACTCATCGTGGGCACACTGCTAGACACGCACTATGCAGCAGATACACAGTGTTTTCTTGCAGACATTTCATTTATATTTACGACATTAAAAAAAAAACTTTTCGGGCTAACCATGTTGTAGTGGTTTGTTTTTTGTCCATATAAACACTTGAGGATAAGAGATCACAAAGTGATCTTCTCTTGGTGCAGCCTGAAATCCCTTTTCTTTGATAATATTTTCAATTTCACATTGTGATTTAAAATAGGTAAGTATTTATGTATAATAGAGTTTATTTGATTTTATTGTCTACTAAATGATGTGCTGAAGACTAGTTTATTAAAAACTTTATGCATTTTGTCATAAAATAGAAGTGGACTTCTGTCCATTTATGATTTTTTTCTTCTGTTGTTTTACTGGATTTTTTTTATTGTACTGTATCTTCTAGCTAATATTCTGCTTCTTATTGTCTGCTTTCCTTACAAAACTTATGCATTTGGCTCTCATAATTTCACCATAGGGGATTGATTCTAAAGTGTGACTTGGATGAGCACTAGTTGCATGTAATGGGTTATTTCCTCCCACTTTTTTGATGTACAGAAGTGTGAACTTGGTTTGATAAAGTGTCATCGGATAACACCGAACCAGAAAATTCTGTTTGTTTGTTTTTTTTTACTTTTCAGTGTTGCATTTCAGTGGGCCTTAATTTTTTGTACTTTTCATCGACTTACCTTTACAAAGGTTTGGTTTTTATGGGATGAATTGTATTTACACCATTCTGGGGCTCATACAATTTAACACCTAAGTCTTATTAAACCTTTATAGGAAGAAATTGAACAAAATTTAAATTCTGCAGTCATTTTTTTACATTTTAAATTTGACACTTTTTTATATGCCGCGCAAATAAAGTGTTAACTTTATTATGTAGGACAGCATGATTATGGTGATACCAAATGAATGGTGTTTTATTAATGATGAACAAATCCATTTGAGTCATGTTTAATTTCAGGAAATTTGTAGGTTCAGGCAAAGTCAAACAGTTTGCAAGTTGATAAGTGAGAATCACACAAAAAATGTCCTCCACCAATTATACAGGGTGGGCCATTTATATGGATACACCTAAATAAAATGAGAATGGTTGGTGATATCAACTTCCTGTGTGTGGCACATTAGTATATGGGAGGGAAAAACTTTTCCAGATGGGTGGTGACCATGGCGGACATTTTGAAGTCAGCCATTTTAGATCCAACTTTATTTTTTTCAATGGGAAGAGGGTCATGTGACACATCAAACTTAGTGAGAATTTCATAACAAAAACAATGGTGTGATTGGTTTTAACGTAACTTTATTCTTTCATGAGTTATTTACAAGTTTCTCTTTGTTTACAGCCATTGGCATGTCGCAGAGGTTATCACATGAGGAGCGGATAGAAATTGTATTGATGTCTGGTGAACACAGTACCTGGGTCATTGCAGCAGATTTCAATGCAAGACACCCTACGAGACCACCCATCTCCCATGCTATAGTTAGCAAACTGCTTGCCAAATTTCGTGAAACAGGTTCAGTTTTGGATTTGACAAAATGTGGATGCAAGAAAACTCTCACTAATGAAGAAACATCAGTGGCTGTCCTAGCTTCATTCTGCAAGAGCCCACAGCGTAGCACTTGCCGCATGTCACTGGAGTGTCGAACATCCCTATTAGCTACTCACAAATGGCACCTTTAGAAAATCCAGCTGCTGCAGCATCTCAACGAGGATGACCCAGATCGGCGCACTGAATTTGCAGAATGGGCAAAACAAAAATTGAACAGGACCCTAAGTTTACACATAGCATTATGTTCAGTGATGAGGCAAACTTTTTTGTGAATGGCGAAGTTAACAACCAAAACCATCGCTATTGGTCTGACACTAACCCACAGTGGATAGATCCCTCCAAGACTGTTTGAACACAAAAATTGATGGTATGGTGTGATATATGGGGTACAAAGAAAGTGGGGCCATTCTTCATCAATGGAAACCTCAATGCCACTGGATATCTGAAATTGCTACATGATGATGTGTTACCCTCTTTATGCACTGAAGATGGCACGTTCCCTGAGTTTTTCCAACAAGATGGTGCACCACCACATATGGGTGTCAGGTCCGAGCATCCCTACATGAACAGTTTCTTGGAAAGTGGATTGGTCACCGTGGGCCAGATGAATGGTCACCAAGGTCTACCAATATGACCCCCTTAGACTTTTATCTTTCGGGTCATCTGAAGGCAATTGTCTATGCTGTGAAGATAGGAGATGTGCAGCATCTGAAACAACGGATACTGGAAGCCTGTGCTAGCATTTCTTCTGCAGTGTTGCTATCAGTTTGTCAAGAGTGGGAGAAGAAGGTTGCATTGACAATCCAACACAATGGGCAGTACTTTGAACACATTTTATAAGTGGTCATAAACTTGTAAATAACTCATGAAAGAATAAAGTTGAGTTAAAACCAATAAAACCAAGCACACCATTGTTTTTCTTATGAAATTCTCAATAAGTTTGATGTGTCACATGACCCTCTTCCCATTGAAAAAAATAAAGTTGGATCCAAAATGGCTGACTTCAAAATGGCTGCCATGGTCACCACCCATCTGGAAAAGTTTTCCACTCCCATATACTAATGTGCCACAAACAGGAAGTTGATATCACCAATAGAGATGTTCGACTCGAACTGTTCGCCAATCTCAAATTCGAGCTGTTTTGGGCGGTGTTCGAGCCGTTCGGCGAACACCAACAATTTTAAAAAAATTCGGCTGTTCGAGGTTATGTTCGATAACTGTTCGTGCACCAAAATAATAACTGGATTTTTTCTCAGTAATGCTGAAAATTAATGTTAACACGCAGTTTGAGTGTACAACGGGGCAGGGGATGGATCTCTGCAGAAATAATGAAGATCTCCATTTTTTTTTCTCTTTCCTGCATTTACAGTGTGGAGGTGCAATCTGTCAGCCTATCAGCAGCGCACACACGGAGCGAACTGCTTTTTTTCACACAAGCAAGTGTATGTCACATGTCCTTGCCCTATAAGACCCAGCCATTTTCCCCGTCGCCACCATTTTCTCACTGCTGCATCTGCGTGTTAGATGGCACCGCTGTTGCTGTGTGCGCTATACTTTCAGTGTTAATTTCAAGCCAATTTCGCACAAATCTACAGATAGCTTGGGAGTAGGGAATAGTTGTGATTGCAGTCCTTTTGAGGACTAGATTACATCATTTCCTACGACTTTTATCATGCAGGTCTGTGCTCTCAAATAGATAGGTTGGGAGTAAAGACTAATTGTAATTGCAGTCCTTTTGAGGGCTAGGTTGCATCAGTTCCTATCACTTTTTGCCAGGCAGGCCTGTGCTAGTGCTGTGCAAGTTTTTTTCACAGCATTTGGCTAAATCCAGCAAAGCAAATCCTTTTTGGCCTCTTGCAGTGTGTGTTAGTCAGTGGAGTAGCCTATCTGTGTTGCAAGATACACCACCCTGTGTATAGAATACAAATATTTTTACTGCACCTAGTGAAGTAAAACCTTTTGGGCATAGCATCATTCTATTAATCCATCTATACTAACCTCCACCAGGTTGCAAATTCAAAATAATTTTTATCTGCATCTAGCTCTGAAAAAATATTTCGGCTTGTAGCAGTGTGTGGGATTTGTTCTATTAGTCCATTTAAAATAACCTCCATCAGGTTGCAAATTCAATATAATTTTTACCTGCATCCAGCTCTGAAAAAATATTTCGGCTTGTAGCAGTGTGTGGGACTTGTTCTATTAGTCCATCTATACTAACCTCCACCAGGTTGCAAATTCAATATAATTTTTAACTGCATCTAGCTCTGAAAAAATATTTGGGCTTTGGCTTGTAGCAGTGTGTGGGACTTGTTCTATTAGTCCATCTATACTAACCTCCACCAGGTTGCAAATTCAATATAATTTTTATCTGCATCTAGCTCTGAAAAAATATTTGGGCTTCGGCTTGTAGCAGTGTGTGGGACTTGTTCTATTAGTCCATCTATACTAACCTCCACCAGGTTGCAAATTCAATATAATTTTTATCTGCATCTAGCTCTGAAAAAATATTTGGGCTTCGGCTTGTAGCAGTGTGTGGGACTTGTTCTATTAGTCCATCTATACTAACCTCCACCAGGTTGCAAATTCAATCTAATTTCTATCTGCATCTAGCTCTGAAAAAATATTTGGGCTTCGGCTTGTAGCAGTGTGTGGGACTTGTTCTATTAGTCCATCTATACTAACCTCCACCAGGTTGCAAATTTAATATTATTTTTATCTGCATCTAGCTCAGAACAAATATTTGGGCTTCGGCTTGTAGCAGTGTGTGGGACTTGTTCCATTAGTCCATCTATACTAACCTCCACCAGGTTGCAAATTCAAGATAATATTTATCTGCATCTAGCTCTGAAAAAATATTTGGGCTACGGCTTGTAGCAGTGTGTGTGACTTGTTCTATTAGTCCATCTATACTAACCTCCACCAGGTTGCAAATTCAATCTAATTTTTATCTGCATCTAGCTCTGAAAAAATATTTCGGCTTGTAGCAGAGTGTGGGACTTGTTCTATTAGTCCATCTATACTAACCTCCACCAGGTTGCAAATTCAATATAATTTTTATCTGCATCTAGCTCTGAAAAAATATTTTGGCTTGTAGCAGTGTGTGGGACTTGTTCTATTAGTCCATCTATACTAACCTCCACCAGGTTGCAAATTCAATATAATTTTTATCTCCATCTAGCTCTGAAAAAATATTTGGGCTTCGGCTTGTAGCAGTGTGTGGGACTTGTTCTATAAATCCATCTATACTAACCTCCATCAGGTTGCAAATTCAATATAATTTTTATCTGCATCTAGCTCTGAAAAAATATTTGGGCTTTGGCTTGTAGCAGTGTGTGGGACTTGTTCTATTTGTCCATCTATACTAACTAGTGTTGTGCGAGCACTAAAATGCTCGGATGCTCGAAGCTCGGGCCGAGCTCGCCGTGATACTCGGGTGCTCGACCCGAGCAACGAGCCCAATGTTAGTCTATGGGAGACTCGAGCATTTTTGCGGTGGCACCCCCGGCAGTCTTTTAAAAGCCTAACAAGTGCTCAAAACTAAAGTGACAGTGCTCAAATGACATGGTGACAGCATTGGGATCGCCACAGGAAGCATTTCTGACCCCCAGGTCACTGCTGTCAAGAACGTGGTCAGAGGTATTAAGCCACTTTTACGGACTCACAATAAAACATTCAAAAACGAAAGTGAAACTTTTTTCCTGTGAAATATGTTAAGGAACATCCTTTCCAAGGAAAAGACTTTTGTATAAGTTAAAATAAATGACCAAAAACAAAAATACTCCTCCACACCTTCGGCTATGTTCACAAGTAGCATTTTTTATGTGTTTTTGCACTTTTGTATTGCTTTCAACTATGACAAATGCATTCACCGGGAAATGTCATTTTAACATTTTACAACCTTATCTGGCCATGTGCTGTGTGACGCATGCATAAAGTGCTGAAAAGACATGGGAACAGCATGGGGAAGACCCCTGGAAGCATCTCTGACTCCCAGGTCACTGTCTAAAAGTGTGCCCATCATAAGTGATCCTTGCCGCATCAGAAGATGCAGACTTGCAACTATCCCCATGCAAGTTCTAGTCACAGGGCAGTGTTCCATTGTACCTCCCCCATTCCTTGCAATGCAAGCGCAAGTATGCAGCCTGCCACCCACCCACCCCCAGGCTGCAATACCATACTGCTTGCTTGCTTGAACTTGAAATTGGGCCTTTTAGCCATGTGGAGGCGGAATCTGGCCACCACGTCATGGCTGTGTTGGCGGCCTGGAATCCATACTCAGTTCCCAGCTGCCCGGCGGCCCGGTGTCCATGCTCGGTCCCCAGCCGCCCCGCGGCCGGGTGTCCACACATGGTCCCCAGCCGCCTGGGGGCAGCCGGGTGTCCATAAACGGTCCCCAGCCGCCCCTATTTCTCCTTGGAACATCCCTCCACACACTTTTCTTAGCCCGGCCTGCTTTGGGCAGCATTGGACGAGCCCATCAGAGAACCAGACTCCTCCGGTGGGCCCCGACTTCTCCATCGGTGGAGTTGAGAATGCCAAGGTGAGGAGCATGATGATGATGACAGAAGTTAGCATCTGCTATGTTTTCTTTTAATGCAAGTGTAAGTGTTCAGCCTGCCACCCACCCACCCCCAGACTGCAATTCCATACTGCTAGCTTGCACTTGAAATGGGGCCTTTTAGTTTGGAAGAGGCCGAAGCTGGCCACTACCTCATGGCTGCTTCGGCAGCGAGGTATCCATACTTAGTCCCCAGCTGCCCCTATTTGTCCTGGTGTGCCTTATACATAAGATTAAGCGCGTATACCAAAACATTACCTGTGCCCTCCCCAGTGCATTTAGTGGGAAGGAGAGCCTATTCCGCTGTAGTGTGTGCATGCCAAACCCCTGCTCATGGTACATGCGAAGATGCCTCCCACCTTGCACCTGTCGTTGCAGACTTGCAACTATCCCCATTCAAGTCCTTGTCCCAGGGCAGTGTTCAATTGTACCTCTCCCATTCCTTGCAATGCAAGCGCAAGTATGCAGCCTGCCACCCACCCACCCCCAGGCTGCAATACCATACTGCTTGCTTGCTTGCACTTTAAATTGGGCCTTTTAGGCATGTGGAGGCGGAATCTGGCCACCACGCCATGGCTGTGTCGGCGGACTGGTATCCATACTCAGACTCAAGCCGCCTGGTGGCCGGGTGTCCCCGCTTGCTCCCCAGTCTCCAGAGGGTGGCCGGGTGTCCATACTCGGTCCCCAGCCACCCCTATTTGTCCTGGTAACCTTTCCCACACTTTTCTTAGCCTGGCCTGCTTTAGGGCAGCATTGGCCGAGCCCACCGGACTATCAGACTCCACCGGTGGGCCCTGGCTTCTCTATCAGGGGAGTTGAGAGTGCCAAGGTGAGAAGCATGATGAGGATGATAGAAGTTAGCATCTGCTTTATTTTGTTGTAATGCAAGCGCATGTATGTAGTAGCGGCTAGGCCTGAGGTGGTCAGCGTTTTGGCGCATATCCTACCTCCTCCGAGGATTGCTGGATGTTTTCCTGCTACTATCCAAGTTCTATGACTCCCGTTAAAACAAATCTTCAGGTGACAAATGATGGATGAGGTAGTGGCAAAGGAGAAAGAGCAGGAGGAACAGGGACCATTCACATCAATATCAGGCCAGTCAACCAGATATGTCTTGTAGGATATGTTTCTGTAACAAAAGGAGCTGTTCGGCTACACAGTTATAGGGCATACAGTGAGTGCAATGCCTACCAAAAATTTCGAGGCACTCCAATGCCCCTTGGAAATGACATGGAGGTCAGAGGGCGTTAACTAAACCTTTTTTCCATTTATAGCAACTGGGTCTCCTGTGCACTGTTGGCCTAAGCAGTGAATGGAAGGCTTTCCAAAAATTATGAGGAACTGCAATGCCCCTTACAAGAGCCATGTGTGGCACCCCAGGGGTCTGGTCACCACAGTAATAGAGATATTACGTCGAAGAGCAAGTGGGAGGTTTCCTGGTCAGGATCCCTTAAACATGCAACATCCTCCTGACCCAGTCCTGGGAGGGGAGAATTCTGCCCTTATAAACTGGATCTGGGGTGGGGTTGAGTGAGTCAGAGAACAGAGAACAGAGTCAGAGTGAGAGCAAGGGAAAGTAACAGCAAGGAACTCTGTAGGAGCTAGGAGCTAAAGACCAGGGGCTGGAAGTTGAGCAGAGCTCGCCCTGGCAGAAGACAATAGGAACCGGACACAGGAGTCCGAGGCTGTGAGGACTTATATATCCAGCAGCAGAAACCAGCCGGCAGGGGATTTCAGGTCCTCTGGCCATAGAAGCCCGGAGGCTCAGTCACAAGCAAGGGACCAGCACCGCCGTCATGGAGCGGAGGCTAACAGAAGGCCCCAAGTCACCAGCCATACGGGTGAGCACTACAAGGTACACTCAGGGATGTGGGCTACTTCTACCCACTTACAGCAAGGTAGCCAGGAAGAGTGCAGACAGACGGAGAGGCCTACAACTCCACCTGGCCAGGGGAACTCCTGCTTGCTCACAGACTGACCAGGCCTCTTATGCTAGCCAGTACTCCCTGGAGGGTCTACCTTATAATCATCAGTAAAGACCCTGAACTGCACTGCGAAGACTCAGAGTCGTTCCTGCTGCACTCGTGCACCATCACCCCCATCATCCACACTCACTGCCCTGAGGCTATACTCCTCCTGTGGGGAGTTATCCCATTCTCTGCTGCGCACACAACACCAGCCTCAGCGGTCTGCCTCGCAGCGGTGGTACTCCCTGACCGCAATCCATGGGTGGCGCAGTCGGACAATTAACCTCAAAACCTAAGAAAGACTGCCACTGGTTTGACCAGCCTGAGCCACGGGACCGGGTCACCGCCACGGAGACTACAGACCCCAGAGACCCGGCACCGGGTATCCCACACACGTGTACCCACGGCCCAGGGGGCGAGTCACATGCAGTACAGCATATTACAAACATAAGTCCCATTATTGGGGAGTGGGTGTCCCATAATATTTTCTTATGCCTTGCAAGCAAAAGCTGCCAAAAATTAGGACGGAGCAACTTGCAATGCCCCTTACAAGAGCCATGCAGTACAGCATATTACAAACATAAGTCCCATTATTGGGGAGTGGGTGTCCCATAGTATTTGCTTATGCCTTGCAAGCAAAAGCTGCCAAAAATTAGGATGGAGCAACTTGCAATGCCCCTTACAAGAGCCATACAGTACAGCATATTACAAACATAAGTCTCATTATTGGGGAGTGGGTCTCCCATAGTATTTGCTTATGCTTTCCAAGCAAAAGCTGCCAAAAATTAGGACGGAGCAACTAGCAATGCCCCTTACAAGAGCCATGCAGTACAGCATATTACAAACATAAGTCCCATTATTGGGGAGTGGGTGTCCCATGGTATTTGCTTATGCTTTCCAAGCAAAAGCTGCCAAAAATTAGGACGGAGCAACTTGCAATGCCCCTTACAAGAGCCATTCAGTACAGCATATTACAAACATATGTCCCATTATTGGGGAGTGGGTGTCCCATAGTATTTGCTTATGCCTTGCAAGCAAAAGCTGCCAAAAATTAGGACGGAGCAACTTGCAATGCCCCTTACAAGAGCCATGCAGTACAGCATAATACAAACATAAGTCCCATTATTGGGGAGTGGGTGTCCCATAGTATTTGCTTATGCTTTCCAAGCAAAAGCTGCCAAAAATTAGGACGGAGCAACTTGCAATGCCCCTTACAAGAGCCATGCAGTACAGCATATTACAAACATAAGTCCCATTATTGGGGAGTGGGTATCCCATGGTATTTGGTTATGCTTTCCAAGCAAAAGCTGCCAAAAATTAGGACGGAGCAACTTGCAATGCCCCTTTCAAGAGCCATGCAGTACAGCATATTACAAACATAAGTCCCATTATTGGGGAGTGGGTGTCCTATGGTATTTGCTTATGCTTTCCAAGCAAAAGCTGCCAAAAATTAGGACGGAGCAACTTGCAATGCCCCTTACAAGAGCCATTCAGTACAGCATATTACAAACATATGTCCCATTATTGGGGAGTGGGTGTCCCATAGTATTTGCTTATGCTTTCCAAGCAAAAGCTGCCAAAAATTAGGATGGAGCAACTTGCAATGCCCCTTACAAGAGCCATGCAGTACAGCATATTACAAACATAAGTCCCATTATTGGGGAGTGGGTCTCCCATAGTATTTGCTTATGCTTTCCAAGCAAAAGCTGCCAAAAATTAGGACGGAGCAACTTGCAATGCCCCTTACAAGAGCCATGCAGTACAACATATTACAAACATAAGTCCCATTAATGGGGAGTGGGTGTCCCATGGTATTTGCTTATGCTTTCCAAGCAAAAGCTGCCAAAAATTAGGACGGAGCAACTTGCAATGCCCCTTACAAGAGCCATGCAGTACAGCATATTACAATCATAAGTCCCATTATTGGGGAGTGGGTGTCCCATAGCATTTGCTTATGCTTTCCAAGCAAAAGCTGCCAAAAATTAGGACGGAGCAACTTGAAATGCCCCTTACAAGAGCCATGCAGTACAGCATATTACAAACATTAGTCCCATTATTGGGGAGTGGGTGTCCCATGGTATTTGCTTATGTCTTGCAAGCAAAAGCTGCCAAAAATAAGGACGGAGGAACTTGCAATGCTGGCACCCTGGTGGTATAGTGGTGGTGGAGGCTGAGGATAAGGAGAAGAAGATAATACAGCCGAAACGAAGAAGCGTATAATCAAGTGTGGGTGTGAAGCGGTGCATGTGAATACACCTCCCGAAATAACACAGTGGATTTGACTTTATGTTACTCTGCTGTCATTTGGTGGTGATGAGAAGTCTGGCCCAATCCAGCCCTTGTTCATTTTGATAAGGGTCAGCTTGTCAGCATTGTCAGTTGACAGGCGAGTGCGCTTATCAGTTATAATTCCCCCAGCGGCACTAACAACACGCTCCGATAACACGCTAGCGGCAGGGCAGGCCAGGACCTCCAAGTCATACAGAGCAAGTTCATTCCAAGTGTCCAGCTTGGATACCCAATAATTAAAAGGCACAGAGGAATCACGGAGGATGCTGGTACGGTCGGCAAGGTACTCCCTCACCATCTTTTGAAACTTTCCACTCCTTGTGAGAGTACCCCGCGCCTCAGGGCCTGTAAGCTGGGCGGGTGTCAGAAAACTGTCCCAGAACGTTGACAGTGTTCCCCTGCCTCTGCTGGATTGGAGTTGCATCTCTGTCGCCTGTACGCCTTGGTTGGGCAACGAACTGTGACCTCTGCCGCTAGCGTGTTCAGATGGGAATTTTTTTAAGAGTTCTGCAGCAAGGGCCTTCTGGTACTGCCCCATTTTTGTAGACCTCTCCACCTCAGGAACAAGAGAGTGAAAGTTCTCCTTGTAGCGGGGGTCTGCAAGTGTCACCAACCAGTAATGACTGTCACCCAACATTTTGACAACGCGAGGGTCACGGTTAAGGCAGCGTAACATAAAGTCAGCCATGCGTGCCAGACTGGTAACGGGCAAGATTTCCGTGTCCTCACCAAGATGACGACTGACCATGCTCTCCTCCTCCTCCTCCTCCTCTTCCTCCTCCCCCCTGTCCTCAGGCCACCCGCGCTGAACCGATGGTATGACACTTGTACAGGTACTACCGTCTACAACGCATGATAGCAGCTCCTGCTCTTCCTCCTCCTCCTCCTCCTCCTCCTCTCCCTCATTGTCCCCCAATGCACTGGATAGTACAGCGATTTGACCCGTGGAACTGCGAAACCACACTGGGATGTCGGGCCTACACAAGACTATTTTCAACAGATATATTTTTGTGTCACAACAGTCAGGAGACACTACTGTTTTTCTTTACGGAAAAAACAACCAAAAGCTGAATAATAGAGATTTTTTACCGTGGGATGCAAAACCACAGTTATTGTTTACTGGGGTATACCACACTTTTTTAAATAGAGATATTTGCGGCTGAACAGTGAGCGACACACTCAAACTGCTTTTTTTTAGATACCAAAGGCCCAAAACTGGATAGTACAGCGATTTGACCCGTGGAACTGCGAAACCACACTGGGATGTCGGGCCTACACAAGACTATTTTCAACAGATATATTTTTGTGTCACAACAGTCAGGAGACACTACTGTTTTTCTTTACGGAAAAAACTACCAAAAGCTGAATAATAGAGATTTTTTACCATGGGATGGCAAAACCACAGTTATTGTTTACTGGGGTATACCACAGTTTTTTAAATAGAGATATTTGCGGCTGAACAGTGAGCAACACACTCAAACTGCTTTTTTTTTTAGATACCAAAGGCCCAAAACTGGATAGCACAGTGATTTGACCCGTGAAAGTGTGAAACCACACTGGGATGTCGGGCCTACACAAGACTATTTTCAACAGATATATTTTTGTGTCACAACAGTCAGGAGACACTACTGTTTTTCTTTACGGAAAAAACTACCAAAAGCTGAATAATAGAGATTTTTTACCGTGGGATGGCAAAACCACAGTTATTGTTTACTGGGGTATACCACACTTTTTAAAATAGAGATATTTGCGGCTGAACAGTGAGCGACACACTCAAACTGCTTTTTTTTTAGATACCAAAGGCCAAAAACTGGATAGTACAGCGATTTGACCCGTGGAACTGCGAAACCACACTGGGATGTCGGGCCTACACAAGACTATTTTCAACAGATATATTTTTGTCACAACAGTCAGGAGACACTAGTGTTTTTCTTTACGGAAAATATACCAAAACCTGAATAATAGAGATTTTTTACAGTGGGATGGCAAAACCACAGTTATTGTTTACTGGGGTATACCACACTTTTTTAAATAGAGATATTTGCGGCTGAACAGTGAGCGACACACTCAAACTGCTTTTTTTTAGATACCAAAGGCCCAAAACTGGATAGTACAGCGATTTGACCCGTTGAACTGCGAAACCACACTGGGATGTCGGGCCTACACAAAACTATTTTCAACAGATATATTTTTGTGTCACAACAGTCAGGAGACACTACTGTTTTTCTTTACGGAAAAAACTACCAAAAGCTGAATAATAGAGATTTTTTACCAATGGATGGCAAAACCACAGTTATTGTTTACTGGGGTATACCACAGTTTTTTAAATAGAGATATTTGCGGCTGAACAGTGAGCAACACACTCAAACTGCTTTTTTTTTTAGATACCAAAGGCCCAAAACTGGATAGAACAGTGATTTGACCCGTGAAAGTGTGAAACCACACTGGGATGTCGGGCCTACACAAGACTATTTTCAACAGATATATTTTTGTGTCACAACAGTCAGGAGACACTACTGTTTTTCTTTACGGAAAAAACTACCAAAAGCTGAATAATAGAGATTTTTTACCGTGGGATTGCAAAACCACAGTTATTGTTTACTGGGGTATACCACACTTTTTAAAATAGAGATATTTGCGGCTGAACAGTGAGCGACACACTCAAACTGCTTTTTTTTTAGATACCAAAGGCCCAAAACTGGATAGTACAGCGATTTGACCCGTGGAACTGCGAAACCACACTGGGATGTCGGGCATACACAAGACTATTTTCAACAGATATATTTTTGTGTCACAACAGTCAGGAGACACTACTGTTTTTCTTTACGGAAAAAACTACCAAAAGCTGAATAATAGAGATTTTTTACCGTGGGATGGCAAAACCACAGTTATTGTTTACTGGGGTATACCACACTTTTTAAAATAGAGATATTTGCGGCTCAACAGTGAGCGACACACTCAAACTGCTTTTTTTTAGATACCAAAGGCCCAAAACTGGATAGTACAGCGATTTGACCCGTGGAACTGCGAAACCACACTGGGATGTCGGGCATACACAAGACTATTTTCAACAGATATATTTTTGTGTCACAACAGTCAGGAGACACTACTGTTTTTCTTTACGGAAAAAACTACCAAAAGCTGAATAATAGAGATTTTTTACCGTGGGATGGCAAAACCACAGTTATTGTTTACTGGGGTATACCACACTTTTTAAAATAGAGATATTTGCGGCTGAACAGTGAGCGACACACTCAAACTGCTTTTTTTTTAGATACCAAAGGCCAAAAACTGGATAGTACAGCGAATTGACCCGTGGAACTGCGAAACCACACTGGGATGTCGGGCCTACACAAGACTATTTTCAACAGATATATTTTTGTCACAACAGTCAGGAGACACTAATGTTTTTCTTTACGGAAAATATACCAAAACCTGAATAATAGAGATTTTTTACAGTGGGATGACAAAACCACAGTTATTGTTTACTGGGGTATACCACAGTTTTTTAAATAGAGATATTTGCGGCTGAACAGTGAGCAACACACTCAAACTGCTTTTTTTTTTAGATACCAAAGGCCCAAAACTGGATAGTACAGTGATTTAACCCGTGAAAGTGCGAAACTACACTGGGATGTCGGGCCTACACAAGACTATTTTCAACAGATATATTTTTGTGTCACAACAGTCAGGAGACACTACTGTTTTTCTTTACGGAAAAAACTACCAAAAGCTGAATAATAGAGATTTTTTACCGTGGGATTGCAAAACCACAGTTATTGTTTACTGGGGTATACCACACTTTTTAAAATAGAGATATTTGCGGCTGAACAGTGAGTGACACACTCAAACTGCTTTTTTTTTAGATACCAAAGGCCCAAAACTGGATAGTACAGCGATTTGACCCGTGGAACTGCGAAACCACACTGGGATGTCGGGTCTACACAAGACTATTTTCAACAGATATATTTTTGTGTCACAACAGTCAGGAGACACTACTGTTTTTCTTTACGAAAAAAACTACCAAAAGCTGAATAATAGAGATTTTTTACCATGGGATGGCAAAACCACAGTTATTGTTTACTGGGGTATACCACACTTATTTAAATAGAGATATTTGCGGCTGAACAGTGAGCGACACACTCAAACTGCCTTTTTTTAGATACCAAAGGCCCAAAACTGGATAGTACAGCGATTTGACCCGTGGAACTGCGAAACCACACTGGGATGTCGGGCCTACACAAGATTATTTTCAACAGATATATTTTTGTGTCACAACAGTCAGGAGACACTACTGTTTTTCTATGCGGAAAAAACTACCAAAAGCTGAATAATAGAGGTTTTTTACCGTGGGATGGCAAAACCACAGTTATTGTTTACTGGGGTATACCACACTTTTTTAAATAGAGTTATTTGCGGCTGAACAGCGAGTGACACACTCAAACTGCTTTTTTTTTTAGATACCAAGGGCCCAAAACTGGATAGTACAGCGATTTGACCCGTGGAACTGCGAAACCACACTGGGATGTCGGGCCTACACAAGACTATTTTCAACAGATATATTTTTGTGTCACAACAGTCAGGAGACACTACTGTTTTTCTTTAAGGAAAAAACTACCAAAAGCTGAATAATAGAGATTTTTTACCGTGGGATGGCAAAACCACAGTTATTGTTTACTGGGGTATACCACACTTTTTTAAAAAGAGA
This sequence comes from Phyllobates terribilis, assembly GCF_046119375.1. Lineage (NCBI taxonomy): Eukaryota > Metazoa > Chordata > Amphibia > Anura > Dendrobatidae > Phyllobates > Phyllobates terribilis. Next base: position 364,480,551 of record NW_027362762.1, on the reverse strand, counting down.
TATTTGCGGCTGAACAGTGAGCGACACACTCAAACTGCTTTTTTTTAGATACCAAAGGCCCAAAACTGGATAGTACAGCGATTTGACCCGTGGAACTGCGAAACCACACTGGGATGTCGGGCCTACACAAGACTATTTTCAACAGATATATTTTTGTGTCACAACAGTCAGGAGACACTACTGTTTTTCTTTACGGAAAAAACTACCAAAAGCTGAATAATAGAGATTTTTTACCGTGGGATGGCAAAACCACAGTTATTGTTTACTGGGGTATACCACACTTTTTTAAATAGAGATATTTGCGGCTGAACAGTGAGCGACACACTCAAACTGCTTTTTTTTTAGATACCAAAGGCCCAAAACTGGATAGTACAGCGATTTGACCCGTGGAACTGCGAAACCACACTGGGATGTCGGGCATACACAAGACTATTTTCAACAGATATATTTTTGTGTCACAACAGTCAGGAGACACTACTGTTTTTCTTTATGGAAAAAACTACCAAAAGCTGAATAATAGAGATTTTTTACCGTGGGATGGCAAAACCACAGTTATTGTTTACTGGGGTATACCACACTTTTTAAAATAGAGATATTTGCAGCTGAACAGTGAGCAACACACTCAAACTGCTTTTTTTTTAGATACCAAAGGCCAAAAACTGGATAGTACAGCGATTTGACCCGTGGAACTGCGAAACCACACTGGGATGTCGGGCCTACACAAGACTATTTTCAACAGATATATTTTTGTCACAACAGTCAGGAGACACCAGTGTTTTTCTTTATGGAAAATATACCAAAACCTGAATAATAGAGATTTTTTACAGTGGGATGACAAAACCACAGTTATTGTTTACTGGGGTATACCACACTTTTTTAAATAGAGATATTTGCGGCTGAACAGTGAGCGGCACACTCAAACTGCTTTTTTTTTTAGATACCAAAGGCCCAAAACTGGATAGTACAGCAATTTGACCTGTGGAACTGCGAAACCACACTGGGATGTCGGGCATACACAAGACTATTTTCAACAGATATATTTTTGTGTCACAACAGTCAGGAGACACTACTGTTTTTCTTTACGGAAAAAACTACCAAAAGCTGAATAATAGAGATTTTTTACCGTGGGATGGCAAAACCACAGTTATTGTTTACTGGGGTATACCACACTTTTTTAAATAGAGATATTTGCGGCTGAACAGTGAGCGACACACTCAAACTGCTTTTTTTTAGATACCAAAGGCCCAAAACTGGATAGTACAGCGATTTGACCCGTGGAACTGCGAAACCACACTGGGATGTCGGGCCTACACAAGACTATTTTCAACAGATATATTTTTGTGTCACAACAGTCAGGAGACACTACTGTTTTTCTTTACGGAAAAAACTACCAAAAGCTGAATAATAGAGATTTTTTACCGTGGGATGGCAAAACCACAGTTATTGTTTACTGGGGTATACCACACTTTTTTAAATAGAGATATTTGCGGCTGAACAGTGAGCGACACACTCAAACTGCTTTTTTTTAGATACCAAAGGCCCAAAACTGGATAGTACAGCGATTTGACCCGTGGAACTGCGAAACCACACTGGGATGTCGGGCCTACACAAGACTATTTTCAACAGATATATTTTTGTGTCACAACAGTCAGGAGACACTACTGTTTTTCTTTACGGAAAAAACTACCAAAAGCTGAATAATAGAGATTTTTTACCGTGGGATGGCAAAACCACAGTTATTGTTTACTGGGGTATACCACACTTTTTTAAATAGAGATATTTGCGGCTGAACAGTGAGCGACACACTCAAACTGCTTTTTTTTTAGATACCAAAGGCCCAAAACTGGATAGTACAGCGATTTGACCCCTGGAACTGCGAAACCACACTGGGATGTCGGGCCTACACAAAACTATTTTCAACAGATATATTTTTGTGTCACAACAGTCAGGAGACACTACTGTTTTTCTTTACGGAAAAAACTACCAAAAGCTGAATAATAGAGATTTTTTACCGTGGGATGGCAAAACCACAGTTATTGTTTACTGGGGTATACCACACTTTTTTAAATAGAGATATTTGCGGCTGAACAGTGAGCGACACACTCAAACTGCTTTTTTTTTAGATACCAACGGCCCAAAACTGGATAGTACAGCGATTTGACCCGTGGAACTGCGAAACCACACTGGGATGTCGGGCATACACAAGACTATTTTCAACAGATATATTTTTGTGTCACAACAGTCAGGAGACACTACTGTTTTTCTTTACGGAAAAAACTACCAAAAGCTGAATAATAGAGATTTTTTACCGTGGGATGGCAAAACCACAGTTATTGTTTACTGGGGTATACCACACTTTTTAAAATAGAGATATTTGCAGCTGAACAGTGAGCAACACACTCAAACTGCTTTTTTTTTAGATACCAAATGCCAAAAACTGGATAGTACAGCGATTTGACCCGTGGAACTGCGAAACCACACTGGGATGTCGGGCCTACACAAGACTATTTTCAACAGATATATTTTTGTCACAACAGTCAGGAGACACTAGTGTTTTTCTTTACGGAAAATATACCAAAACCTGAATAATAGAGATTTTTTACAGTGGGATGACAAAACCACAGTTCTTGTTTACTGGGGTATACCACACTTTTTTAAATAGAGATATTTGCGGCTGAACAGTGAGCTGCACACTCAAACTGCTTTTTTTTTAGATACCAAAGGCCCAAAACTGGATAGTACAGCGATTTGACCTGTGGAACTGCGAAACCACACTGGGATGTCGGGCATACACAAGACTATTTTCAACAGATATATTTTTTTGTCACAACAGTCAGGAGACACTACTGTTTTTCTTTACGGAAAAAACTACCAAAAGCTGAATAATAGAGATTTTTTACCGTGGGATGGCAAAACCACAGTTACTGTTTACTGGGGTATACCACACTTTTTTAAATAGAGATATTTGCGGCTGAACAGTGAGCGACACACTCAAACTGCTTTTTTTTAGATACCAAAGGCCCAAAACTGGATAGTACAGCGATTTGACCCGTGGAACTGCGAAACCACACTGGGATGTCGGGCCTACACAAGACTATTTTCAACAGATATATTTTTGTGTCACAACAGTCAGGAGACACTACTGTTTTTCTTTACGGAAAAAACTACCAAAAGCTGAATAATAGAGATATTTTACCGTGGGATGGCAAAACCACAGTTATTGTTTACTGGGGTATACCACACTTTTTTAAATTGAGATATTTGCGGCTGAACAGTGAGCGACACACTCAAACTGCTTTTTTTTAGATACCAAACGCCCAAAACTGGATAGTACAGCGATTTGACCCGTGGAACTGCGAAACCACACTGGGATGTCGGGCCTACACAAGACTATTTTCAACAGATATATTTTTGTGTCACAACAGTCAGGAGACACTACTGTTTTTCTTTACGGAAAAAACTACCAAAAGCTGAATAATAGAGATTTTTAACCGTGGGATGGCAAAACCACAGTTATTATTTACTGGGGTATACCATACTTTTTTAAATAGAGATATTTGCGGCTGAACAGTGAGTGACACACTCAAACTGCTTTTTTTTTAGATACCAAAGGCCCAAAACTGGATAGTACAGCGATTTGACCCGTGGAACTCCGAAATCACACTGGGATGTCGGGCCTACACAAGACTATTTTCAACAGATATATTTTTGTGTCACAGCAGTCAGGAGACACTACTGTTTTTCTTTACGGAAAAAACTACCAAAAGCTGAATAATAGAGATTTTTTACCGTGGGATGGCAAAACCACAGTTATTGTTTACTGGGGTATACCACACTTTTTAAAATAGAGATATTTGCGGCTGAACAGTGAGCGACACACTCAAACTGCTTTTTTTTTAGATACCAAAGGCCAAAAACTGGATAGTACAGCGATTTGACCCGTGGAACTGCGAAACCACACTGGGATGTCGGGCCTACACAAGACTATTTTCAACAGATATATTTTTGTCACAACAGTCAGGAGACACTAGTGTTTTTCTTTACGGAAAATATACCAAAACCTGAATAATAGAGATTTTTTACAGTGGGATGACAAAACCACAGTTATTGTTTACTGGGGTATACCACACTTTTTTAAATAGAGATATTTGCGGCTGAACAGTGAGCGGCACACTCAAACTGCTTTTTTTTTAGATACCAAGGCCCAAAACTGGATAGAACAGTGATTTGACCCGTGAAAGTGCGAAACCACACTGGGATGTCGGGCCTACACAAGACTATTTTCAACAGATATATTTTTGTGTCACAACAGTCAGGAGACACTACTGTTTTTCTTTACGGAAAAAACTACCAAAAGCTGAATAATAGAGATTTTTTACCGTGGGATTGCAAAACCACAGTTATTGTTTACTGGGGTATACCACACTTTTTAAAATAGAGATATTTGCGGCTGAACAGTGAGCGACATACTCAAACTGCTTTTTTTTTAGATACCAAAGGCCCAAAACTGGATAGTACAGCGATTTGACCCGTGGAACTGCGAAACCACACTGGGATGTCGGGTCTACACAAGACTATTTTCAACAGATATATTTTTGTGTCACAACAGTCAGGAGACACTACTGTTTTTCTTTTCGAAAAAAACTACCAAAAGCTGAATAATAGAGATTTTTTACCATGGGATGGCAAAACCACAGTTATTGTTTACTGGGGTACACCACACTTATTTAAATAGAGATATTTGCGGCTGAACAGTGAGCGACACACTCAAACTGCTTTTTTTTAGATACCAAAGGCCCAAAACTGGATAGTACAGCGATTTGACCCGTGGAACTGCGAAACCACACTGGGATGTCGGGCCTACACAAGATTATTTTCAACAGATATATTTTTGTGTCACAACAGTCAGGAGACACTACTGTTTTTCTATGCGGAAAAAACTACCAAAAGCTGAATAATAGAGATTTTTTACCGTGGGATGGCAAAACCACAGTTATTGTTTACTGGGGTATATCACACTTTTTTAAATAGAGATATTTGCGGCTGAACAGTGAGCGACACACTCAAACTGCTTTTTTTTTAGATACCAAGCGCCCAAAACTGGATAGTACAGCGATTTGACCCGTGGAACTGCGAAACCACACTGGGGTGTCGGGCATACACAAGACTATTTTCAACAGATATATTTTTGTGTCACAACAGTCAGGAGACACTACTGTTTTTCTTTACGGAAAAAACTACCAAAAGCTGAATAATAGAGATTTTTTACCGTGGGATGGCAAAACCACAGTTATTGTTTACTGGGGTATACCACACTTTTTTAAATAGAGATATTTGCGGCTGAACAGTGAGCAACACACTCAAACTGCTTTTTTTTTTAGATACCAAAGGCCCAAACTGGATAGTACAGTGATTTGACCCGTGAAAGTGCGAAACCACACTGGGATGTCGGGCCTACACAAGACTATTTTCAACAGATATATTTTTGTGTCACAACATTCAGGAGACACTACTGTTTTTCTTTACGGAAAAAACTACCAAAAGCTGAATAATAGAGATTTTTTACCGTGGGATTGCAAAACCACAGTTACTGTTTACTGGGGTATACCACACTTTTTAAAATAGAGATATTTGCGGCTGAACAGTGAGCGACACACTCAAACTGCTTTTTTTTTAGATACCAAAGGCCCAAAACTGGATAGTACAGCGATTTGACCCGTGGAACTGCGAAACCACACTGGGATGTCGGGTCTACACAAGACTATTTTCAACAGATATATTTTTGTGTCACAACAGTCAGGAGACACTACTGTTTTTCTTTACGGAAAAAACTACCAAAAGCTGAATAATAGAGATTTTTTACCGTGGGATTGCAAAACCACAGTTATTGTTTACTGGGGTATACCACACTTTTTAAAATAGAGATATTTGCGGCTGAACAGTGAGCGACACACTCAAACTGCTTTTTTTTAGATACCAAAGGCCCAAAACTGGATAGTACAGCGATTTGTCCCGTGGAACTGTGAAACCACACTGGGATGTCGGGTCTACACAAGACTATTTTCAACAGATATATTTTTGTGTCACAACAGTCAGGAGACACTACTGTTTTTCTTTACGGAAAAAACTACCAAAAGCTGAATAATAGAGATTTTTTACCGTGGGATGGCAAAACCACAGTTACTGTTTACTGGGGTATACCACACTTTTTAAAATAGAGATATTTGCGGCTGAACAGTGAGCGACACACTCAAACTGCTTTTTTTTTAGATACCAAAGGCCCAAAACTGGATAGTACAGCGATTTGACCCGTGGAACTGCGAAACCACACTGGGATGTCGGGCATACACAAGACTATTTTCAACAGATATATTTTTGTGTCACAACAGTCAGGAGACACTACTGTTTTTCTTTACGGAAAAAACTACCAAAAGCTGAATAATAGAGATTTTTTACCATGGGATGGCAAAACCACAGTTATTATTTACTGGGGTATACCACACATTTTTAAATAGAGATGTTTGCGGCTGAACAGTGAGTGACACACTCAAACTGCTTTTTTTTTAGATACCAAAGGCCCAAAACTGGATAGTACAGCGATTTGAACCGTGGAACTCCGAAACCACACTGGAATGTCGAGCCTACACAAGACTATTTTCAACAGATATATTTTTGTGTCACAACAGTCAGGAGACACTACTGTTTTTCTTTACGGAAAAAACTACCAAAAGCTGAATAATAGAGATTTTTTACCGTGGGATGGCAAAACCACAGTTATTGTTTACTGGGGTATACTACACTTTTTAAAATCTAGATATTTCCGGCTGAACAGTGAGCGACACACTCAAACTGCTTTTTTTTTAGATACCAAAGGCCCAAAACTGGATTGTACAGCGATTTGACCCGTGGAACTGCGAAACCACACTGGGATGTCGGGCCTACACAAGACTATTTTCAACAGATATATTTTTGTGTCACAACAGTCAGGAGACACTACTGTTTTTCTTTACGGAAAAAACTACCAAAAGCTGAATAATAGAGATTTTTTACCATGGGATGGCAAAACCACAGTTATTGTTTACTGGGGTATACCACAGTTTTTTAAATAGAGATATTTGCGGCTGAACAGTGAGCAACACACTCAAACTGCTTTTTTTTTAGATACCAAAGGCCCAAAACTGGATAGTACAGTGATTTGACCCGTGAAAGTGCGAAACCACACTGGGATGTGGGGCCTACACAAGACTATTTTCAACAGATATATTTTTGTGTCACAACAGTCAGGAGACACTACTGTTTTTCTTTACGGAAAAAACTACCAAAAGCTGAATAATAGAGATTTTTTACCGTGGGATGGCAAAACCACAGTTATTGTTTACTGGGGTATACCACACTTTTTTAAATAGATATATTTGCAGCTGAACAGTGAGCGACACACTCAAACTGCTTTTTTTTAGATACCAAAGGCCCAAAACTGGATAGTACAGCGATTTGACCCGTGGAACTGCGAAACCACACTGGGATGTCGGGCCTACACAAGACTATTTTCAACAGATATATTTTTGTGTCACAACAGTCAGGAGACACTACTGTTTTTCTTTACGGAAAAAACTACCAAAAGCTGAATAATAGAGATTTTTTACCGTGGGATGGCAAAACCACAGTTATTGTTTACTGGGGTATACCACACTTTTTTAAATAGAGATATTTGCGGCTGAACAGTGAACGACACAATCAAACTGCTTTTTTTTAGATACCAAAGGACCAAAACTGGATAGTACAACGATTTGACCCATGGATCTGCGAAACCACACTGGGATGTCGGGCCTACACAAGACTATTTTCAACAGATATATTTTTGTGTCACAACAGTCAGGAGACACTACTGTTTTTCTTTACGGAAAAAACTACCAAAAGCTGAATAATAGAGATTTTTTACCATGGGATGGCAAAACCACAGTTATTGTTTACTGGGGTATACCACAGTTTTTTAAATAGAGATATTTGCGGCTGAACAGTGAGCAACACACTCAAACTGCTTTTTTTTTAGATACCAAAGGCCCAAAACTGGATAGTACAGTGATTTGACCCGTGAAAGTGCGAAACCACACTGGGATGTGGGGCCTACACAAGACTATTTTCAACAGATATATTTTTGTGTCACAACAGTCAGGAGACACTACTGTTTTTCTTTACGGAAAAAACTACCAAAAGCTGAATAATAGAGATTTTTTACCGTGGGATGGCAAAACCACAGTTATTGTTTACTGGGGTATACCACACTTTTTTAAATAGATATATTTGCAGCTGAACAGTGAGCGACACACTCAAACTGCTTTTTTTTAGATACCAAAGGCCCAAAACTGGATAGTACAGCGATTTGACCCGTGGAACTGCGAAACCACACTGGGATGTCGGGCCTACACAAGACTATTTTCAACAGATATATTTTTGTGTCACAACAGTCAGGAGACACTACTGTTTTTCTTTACGGAAAAAACTACCAAAAGCTGAATAATAGAGATTTTTTACCGTGGGATGGCAAAACCACAGTTATTGTTTACTGGGGTATACCACACTTTTTTAAATAGAGATATTTGCGGCTGAACAGTGAACGACACAATCAAACTGCTTTTTTTTTAGATACCAAAGGACCAAAACTGGATAGTACAGTGATTTGACCCGTGGAACTGCGAAACCACACTGGGATGTCGGGCATACACAAGACTATTTTCAACAGATATATTTTTGTGGCACAACAGTCAGGAGACACTACTGTTTTTCTTTACGGAAAAAACTACCAAAAGCTGAATAATAGAGATTTTTTACCGTGGGATAGCAAAACCACAGTTATTGTTTACTGGGGTATACCACACTTTTTTAAATAGAGATATTTGCGGCTGAACAGTGAGCGACACACTCAAACTGCTTTTTTTTAGATACCAAAGGCTCAAAACTGGATAGTACAGCGATTTGACCCGTGGAACTGCGAAACCACACTGGGATGTCGGGCCTACACAAGACTATTTTCAACAGATATATTTTTGTGTCACAACAGTCAGGAGACACTACTGTTTTTCTTTACGGAAAAAACTACCAAAAGCTGAATAATAGAGATTTTTTACCGTGGGATTGCAAAACCACAGTTATTGTTTACTGGGGTATACCACACTTTTTAAAATAGAGATATTTGCGGCTGAACAGTGAGCGACACACTCAAACTGCTTTTTTTTAGATACCAAAGGCCCAAAACTGGATAGTACAGCGATTTGTCCCGTGGAACTGTGAAACCACACTGGGATGTCGGGTCTACACAAGACTATTTTCAACAGATATATTTTTGTGTCACAACAGTCAGGAGACACTACTGTTTTTCTTTACGGAAAAAACTACCAAAAGCTGAATAATAGAGATTTTTTACCGTGGGATGGCAAAACCACAGTTACTGTTTACTGGGGTATACCACACTTTTTAAAATAGAGATATTTGCGGCTGAACAGTGAGCGACACACTCAAACTGCTTTTTTTTTAGATACCAAAGGCCCAAAACTGGATAGTACAGCGATTTGACCCGTGGAACTGCGAAACCACACTGGGATGTCGGGCCTACACAAGACTATTTTCAACAGATATATTTTTGTGTCACAACAGTCAGGAGACACTACTGTTTTTCTTTACGGAAAAAACTACCAAAAGCTGAATAATAGAGATTTTTTACCGTGGGATGGCAAAACCACAGTTATTGTTTACTGGGGTATACCACACTTTTTTAAATAGAGATATTTGCGGCTGAACAGTGAGCAACACACTCAAACTGCTTTTTTTTTTAGATACCAAAGGCCCAAACTGGATAGTACAGCGATTTGACCCGTGGAACTGCGAAACCACACTGGGATGTCGGGCCTACACAAGACTATTTTCAACAGATATATTTTTGTGTCACAACAGTCAGGAGACACTACTGTTTTTCTTTACGGAAAAAACTACCAAAAGCTGAATAATAGAGATTTTTTACCGTGGGATGGCAAAACCACAGTTATTGTTTACTGGGGTATACCACACTTTTTTAAATAGAGATATTTGCGGCTGAACAGTGAACGACACAATCAAACTGCTTTTTTTTTAGATACCAAAGGACCAAAACTGGATAGTACAGTGATTTGACCCGTGGAACTGCGAAACCACACTGGGATGTCGGGCATACACAAGACTATTTTCAACAGATATATTTTTGTGGCACAACAGTCAGGAGAGACTACTGTTTTTCTTTACGGAAAAAACTACCAAAAGCTGAATAATAGAGATTTTTTACCGTGGGATAGCAAAACCACAGTTATTGTTTACTGGGGTATACCACACTTTTTTAAATAGAGATATTTGCGGCTGAACAGTGAGCGACACACTCAAACTGCTTTTTTTTAGATACCAAAGGCCCAAAACTGGATAGTACAGCGATTTGACCCGTGGAACTGCGAAACCACACTGGGATGTCGGGCCTACACAAGACTATTTTCAACAGATATATTTTTGTGTCACAACAGTCAGGAGACACTACTGTTTTTCTTTACGGAAAAAACTACCAAAAGCTGAATAATAGAGATTTTTTACCATGGGATGGCAAAACCACAGTTATTGTTTACTGGGGTATACCACAGTTTTTTAAATAGAGATATTTGCGGCTGAACAGTGAGCAACACACTCAAACTGCTTTTTTTTTAGATACCAAAGGCCCAAAACTGGATAGTACAGTGATTTGACCCGTGAAAGTGCGAAACCACACTGGGATGTGGGGCCTACACAAGACTATTTTCAACAGATATATTTTTGTGTCACAACAGTCAGGAGACACTACTGTTTTTCTTTACGGAAAAAACTACCAAAAGCTGAATAATAGAGATTTTTTACCGTGGGATTGCAAAACCACAGTTATTGTTTACTTGGGTATACCACACTTTTTAAAATAGAGATATTTGCGGCTGAACAGTGAGCGACACACTCAAACTGCTTTTTTTTAGATACCAAAGGCCCAAAACTGGATAGTACAGCGATTTGTCCCGTGGAACTGTAAAACCACACTGGGATGTCGGGTCTACACAAGACTATTTTCAACAGATATATTTTTGTGTCACAACAGTCAGGAGACACTACTGTTTTTCTTTACGAAAAAAACTACCAAAAGCTGAATAATAGAGATTTTTTACCATGGGATGGCAAAACCACAGTTATTGTTTACTGGGGTATACCACACTTATTTAAATAGAGATATTTGCGGCTGAACAGTGAGCGACACACTCAAACTGCTTTTTTTTAGATACCAAAGGCACAAAACTGGATAGTACAGCGATTTGACCCGTGGAACTGCGAAACCACACTGGGATGTCGGGCCTACACAAGACTATTTTCAACAGATATATTTTTGTGTCACAACAGTCAGGAGACACTACTGTTTTTCTTTACGGAAAAAACTACCAAAAGCTGAATAATAGAGATTTTTTACCGTGGGATGGCAAAACCACAGTTATTGTTTACTGGGGTATACCACACTTTTTTAAATAGAGATATTTGCGGCTGAACAGTGAGCGACACACTCAAACTGCTTTTTTTTAGATACCAAAGGCCCAAAACTGGATAGTACAGCGATTTGACCCGTGGAACTGCGAAACCACACTGGGATGTCGGGCATACACAAGACTATTTTCAACAGATATATTTTTGTGTCACAACAGTCAGGAGACACTACTGTTTTTCTTTACGGAAAAAACTACCAAAAGCTGAATAATAGAGATTTTTTACCGTGGGATGGCAAAACCACAGTTATTGTTTACTGGGGTATACCACACTTTTTTAAATAGAGATATTTGCGGCTGAACAGTGAGCGACACACTCAAACTGCATTTTTTTAGATACCAAAGGCCCAAAACTGGATAGTACAGCGATTTGACCCGTGGAACTGCGAAACCAAACTGGGATGTCGGGCCTACACAAGGCTATTTTCAACAGATATATTTTTGTGTCACAACAGTCAGGAGACACTATTGTTTTTCTTTACGGAAAAAACTACCAAAAGCTGAATAATAGAGATTTTTTACCGTGGGATTGCAAAACCACAGTTACTGTTTACTGGGGTATACCACACTTTTTAAAATAGAGATATTTGCGGCTGAACAGTGAGCGACACACTCAAACTGCTTTTTTTTTAGATACCAAAGGCCCAAAACTGGATAGTACAGCGATTTGACCCGTGGAACTGCGAAACCACACTGGGATGTCGGGTCTACGCAAGACTATTTTCAACAGATATATTTTTGTGTCACAACAGTCAGGAGACACTACCGTTTTTCTTTACGAAAAAAACTACCAAAAGCTGAATAATAGAGATTTTTTACCATGGGATGGCAAAACCACAGTTATTGTTTACTGGGGTATACCACACTTATTTAAATAGAGATATTTGCGGCTGAACAGTGAGCGACACACTCAAACTGCTTTTTTTTAGATACCAAAGGCCCAAAACTGGATAGTACAACGATTTGACCCATGGATCTGCGAAACCACACTGGGATGTCGGGCCTACACAAGACTATTTCCAACAGATATATTTTTGTGTCACAACAGTCAGGAGACACTACTGTTTTTCTTTACGGAAAAAACTACCAAAGGCTGAATAATAGAGATTTTTTACCGTGGGATGGCAAAACCACAGTTATTGTTTACTGGGGTATACCACACTTTTTTAAATAGAGATATTTGCGGCTGAACAGTGAGCGACACACTCAAACTGCATTTTTTTAGATACCAAAGGCCCAAAACTGGATAGTACAGCGATTTGACCCGTGGAACTGCGAAACCAAACTGGGATGTCGGGCCTACACAAGACTATTTTCAACAGATATATTTTTGTGTCACAACAGTCAGGAGACACTACTGTTTTTCTTTACGGAAAAAACTACCAAAAGCTGAATAATAGAGATTTTTTACCGTGGGATTGCAAAACCACAGTTACTGTTTACTGGGGTATACCACACTTTTTAAAATAGAGATATTTGCGGCTGAACAGTGAGCGACACACTCAAACTGCTTTTTTTTTAGATACCAAAGGCCCAAAACTGGATAGTACAGCGATTTGACCCGTGGAACTGCGAAACCACACTGGGATGTCGGGTGTACGCAAGACTATTTTCAACAGATATATTTTTGTGTCACAACAGTCAGGAGACACTACCGTTTTTCTTTACGAAAAAAACTACCAAAAGCTGAATAATAGAGATTTTTTACCATGGGATGGCAAAACCACAGTTATTGTTTACTGGGGTATACCACACTTATTTAAATAGAGATATTTGCGGCTGAACAGTGAGCGACACACTCAAACTGCTTTTTTTTAGATACCAAAGGCCCAAAACTGGATAGTACAACGATTTGACCCGTGGATCTGCGAAACCACACTGGGATGTCGGGCCTACACAAGACTATTTTCAACAGATATATTTTTGTGTCACAACAGTCAGGAGACACTACTGTTTTTCTTTACGGAAAAAACTACCAAAGGCTGAATAATAGAGATTTTTTACCGTGGGATGGCAAAACCACAGTTATTGTTTACTGGGGTATACCACACTTTTTTAAATAGAGATATTTGCGGCTGAACAGTGAACGACACACTCAAACTGCTTTTTTTTTAGATACCAAAGGACCAAAACTGGATAGTACAGTGATTTGACCCGTGGAACTGCGAAACCACACTGGGATGTCGGGCATACACAAGACTATTTTCAACAGATATATTTTTGTGGCACAACAGTCAGGAGACACTACTGTTTTTCTTTACGGAAAAAACTACCAAAAGCTGAATAATAGAGATTTTTTACCGTGGGATAGCAAAACCACAGTTATTGTTTACTGGGGTATACCACACTTTTTTAAATAGAGATATTTGCGGCTGAACAGTGAGCGACACACTCAAACTGCTTTTTTTTAGATACCAAAGGCCCAATACTGGATAGTACAGCGATTTGACCCGTGGAACTGCGAAACCACACTGGGATGTCGGGCCTACACAAGACTATTTTCAACAGATATATTTTTGTGTCACAACAGTCAGGAGACACTACTGTTTTTCTTTACGGAAAAAACTACCAAAAGCTGAATAATAGAGATTTTTTACCATGGGATGGCAAAACCACAGTTATTGTTTACTGGGGTATACCACAGTTTTTTAAATAGAGATATTTGCGGCTGAACAGTGAGCAACACACTCAAACTGCTTTTTTTTTAGATACCAAAGGCCCAAAACTGGATAGTACAGTGATTTGACCCGTGAAAGTGCGAAACCACACTGGGATGTCGGGCCTACACAAGACTATTTTCAACAGATATATTTTTGTGTCACAACAGTCAGGAGACACTACTGTTTTTCTTTACGGAAAAAACTACCAAAAGCTGAATAATAGAGATTTTTTACCGTGGATTGCAAAACCACAGTTATTGTTTACTGGGGTATACCACACTTTTTAAAATAGAGATATTTGCGGCTGAACAGTGAGCGACACACTCAAACTGCTTTTTTTTTAGATACCAAAGGCCCAAAACTGGATAGTACAGCGATTTGTCCCGTGGAACTGTGAAACCACACTGGGATGTCGGGTCTACACAAGACTATTTTCAACAGATATATTTTTGTGTCACAACAGTCAGGAGACACTACTGTTTTTCTATGCGGAAAAAACTACCAAAAGCTGAATAATAGAGATTTTTTACCGTGGGATGGCAAAACCACAGTTATTGTTTACTGGGGTATACCACACTTTTTTAAATAGAGATATTTGCGGCTGAACAGTGAGAGACACACTCAAACTGCTTTTTTTTAGATACCAAAGGCCCAAAACTGGATAGTACAGCGATTTGACCCATAGAACTGCGAAACCACACTGGGATGTCGGGCATACACAAGACTATTTTCAACAGATATATTTTTGTGTCACAACAGTCAGGAGACACTACTGTTTTTCTTTACGGAAAAAACTACCAAAAGCTGAATAATAGAGATTTTTTACCGTGGGATGGCAAAACCACAGTTATTGTTTACTGGGGTATACCACACTTTTTTAAATAGAGATATTTGCGGCTGAACAGTGAGCGACACACTCAAACTGCATTTTTTTAGATACCAAAGGCCCAAAACTGGATAGTACAGCGATTTGACCCGTGGAACTGCGAAACCACACTGGGATGTCGGGCCTACACAAGACTATTTTCAACAGATATATTTTTGTGTCACAACAGTCAGGAGACACTACTGTTTTTCTTTACGGAAAAAACTACCAAAAGCTGAATAATAGAGATTTTTTACCATGGGATGGCAAAACCACAGTTATAATTTACTGGGGTATACCACACATTTTTAAATAGAGATATTTGCGGCTGAACAGTGAGTGACACACTCAAACTGCTTTTTTTTTAGATACCAAAGGCCCAAAACTGGATAGTACAGCGATTTGACCCGTGGAACTCCGAAACCACACTGGGATGTCGAGCCTACACAAGACTATTTTCAACAGATATATTTTTGTGTCACAACAGTCAGGAGACACTACTGTTTTTCTTTACGGAAAAAACTACCAAAAGCTGAATAATAGAGATTTTTTACCGTGGGATGGCAAAACCACAGTTATTGTTTACTGGGGTATACCACACTTTTTAAAATCGAGATATTTGCGGCTGAACAGTGAGCGACACACTCAAACTGCTTTTTTTTTAGATACCAAAGGCCCAAAACTGGATAGTACAGCGATTTGACCCGTGGAACTGCGAAACCACACTGGGATGTCGGGCCTACACAAGACTATTTTCAACAGATATATTTTTGTGTCACAACAGTCAGGAGACACTACTGTTTTTCTTTACGGAAAAAACTACCAAAAGCTGAATAATAGAGATTTTTTACCGTGGGATAGCAAAACCACAGTTATTGTTTACTGGGGTATACCACACTTTTTTAAATAGAGATATTTGCGGCTGAACAGTGAGCAACACACTCAAACTGCTTTTTTTTTAGATACCAAAGGCCCAAACTGGATAGTACAGTGATTTGACCCGTGAAAGTGCGAAACCACACTGGGATGTCGGGCCTACACAAGACTATTTTCAACAGATATATTTTTGTGTCACAACAGTCAGGAGACACTATTGTTTTTCTTTACGGAAAAAACTACCAAAAGCTGAATAATAGAGATTTTTTACCGTGGGATTGCAAAACCACAGTTATTGTTTACTGGGGTATACCACACTTTTTAAAATCTAGATATTTCCGGCTGAACAGTGAGCGACACACTCAAACTGCTTTTTTTTTAGATACCAAAGGCCCAAAACTGGATAGTACAGCGATTTGACCCGTGGAACTGCGAAACCACACTGGGATGTCGGGTCTACGCAAGACTATTTTCAACAGATATATTTTTGTGTCACAACAGTCAGGAGACACTACTGTTTTTCTTTACGGAAAAAACTACCAAAAGCTGAATAATAGAGATTTTTTACCGTGGGATGGCAAAACCACAGTTATTGTTTACTGGGGTATACCACACTTTTTTAAATAGATATATTTGCGGCTGAACAGTGAATGACACACTCAAACTGCTTTTTTTTTAGATACCAAAGGACCAAAACTGGATAGTACAGTGATTTGACCCGTGGAACTGCGAAACCACACTGGGATGTCGGGCATACACAAGACTATTTTCAACAGATATATTTTTGTGTCACAACAGTCAGGAGACACTACTGTTTTTCTTTACGGAAAAAACTACCAAAAGCTGAATAATAGAGATTTTTTACCGTGGGATAGCAAAACCACAGTTATTGTTTACTGGGGTATACCACAGTTTTTTAAATAGAGATATTTGCGGCTGAACAGTGAGCCACACACTCAAACTGCTTTTTTTTAGATACCAAAGGCCCAAAACTGGATAGTACAGCGATTTGACCCGTGGAACTGCGAAACCACACTGGGATGTCGGGCCTACACAAGACTATTTTCAACAGATATATTTTTGTGTCACAACAGTCAGGAGACACTACTGTTTTTCTTTACGGAAAAAACTACCAAAAGCTGAATAATAGAGATTTTTTACCATGGGATGGCAAAACCACAGTTATTGTTTACTGGGGTATACCACAGTTTTTTAAATAGAGATATTTGCGGCTGAACAGTGAGCAACACACTCAAACTGCTTTTTTTTTAGATACCAAAGGCCCAAAACTGGATAGTACAGTGATTTGACCCGTGAAAGTGCGAAACCACACTGGGATGTCGGGCCTACACAAGAGTATTTTCAACAGATATATTTTTGTGTCACAACAGTCAGGAGACACTACTGTTTTTCTTTACGGAAAAAACTACCAAAAGCTGAATAATAGAGATTTTTTACCGTGGGATTGCAAAACCACAGTTATTGTTTACTGGGGTATACCACACTTTTTAAAATAGAGATATTTGCGGCTGAACAGTGAGCGACACACTCAAACTGCTTTTTTTTTTGATACCAAAGGCCCAAAACTTGATAGTACAGCGATTTGTCCCGTGGAACTGTGAAACCACACTGGGATGTCGGGTCTACACAAGACTATTTTCAACAGATATATTTTTGTGTCACAACAGTCAGGAGACACTACTGTTTTTCTTTACGAAAAAAACTACCAAAAGCTGAATAATAGAGATTTTTTACCATGGGATGGCAAAACCACAGTTATTGTTTACTGGGGTATACCACACTTATTTAAATAGAGATATTTGCGGCTGAACAGTGAGCGACACACTCAAACTGCTTTTTTTTTAGATACCAAAGGCCCAAAACTGGATAGTACAGCGATTTGACCCGTGGAACTGCAAAACCACACTGGGATGTCGGGCCTACACAAGACTATTTTCAACAGATATATTTTTGTGTCACAACAGTCAGGAGACACTACTGTTTTTCTTTACGGAAAAAACTACCAAAAGCTGAATAATAGAGATTTTTTACCATGGGATGGCAAAACCACAGTTATTATTTACTGGGGTATACCACACATTTTTAAATAGAGATATTTGCGGCTGAACAGTGAGTGACACACTCAAACTGCTTTTTTTTTAGATACCAAAGGCCCAAAACTGGATAGTACAGCGATTTGACCCGTGGAACTCCGAAACCACACTGGAATGTCGAGCCTACACAAGACTATTTTCAACAGATATATTTTTGTGTCACAACAGTCAGGAGACACTACTGTTTTTCTTTACGGAAAAAACTACCAAAAGCTGAATAATAGAGATTTTTTACCGTGGGATGGCAAAACCACAGTTATTGTTTACTGGGGTATACCACACTTTTTAAAATCGAGATATTTGCGGCTGAACAGTGAGCGACACACTCAAACTGCTTTTTTTTTTAGATACCAAAGGCCCAAAACTGGATAGTACAGCGATTTGACCCGTGGAACTGCGAAACCACACTGGGATGTCGGGCCTACACAAGACTATTTTCAACAGATATATTTTTGTGTCACAACAGTCAGGAGACACTACTGTTTTTCTTTACGGAAAAAACTACCAAAAGCTGAATAATAGAGATTTTTTACCGTGGGATGGCAAAACCACAGTTATTGTTTACTGGGGTATACCACACTTTTTTAAATAGAGATATTTGCGGCTGAACAGTGAGCGACACACTCAAACTGCTTTTTTTTAGATACCAAAGGCCCAAAACTGGATAGTACAGAGATTTGACCCGTGGAACTGCGAAACCACACTGGGATGTCGGGCCTACACAAGACTATTTTCAACAGATATATTTTTGTGTCACAACAGTCAGGAGACACTACTGTTTTTCTTTACGGAAAAAACTACCAAAAGCTGAATAATAGAGATTTTTTACCATGGGATGGCAAAACCAAAGTTATTATTTACTGGGGTATACCACACATTTTTAAATAGAGATATTTGCGGCTGAACAGTGAGTGACACACTCAAACTGCTTTTTTTTTAGATACCAAAGGCCCAAAACTGGATAGTACAGCGATTTGACCCGTGGAACTCCGAAACCACACTGGGATGTCGAGCCTACACAAGACTATTTTCAACAGATATATTTTTGTGTCACAACAGTCATGAGACACTACTGTTTTTCTTTACGGAAAAAACAACCAAAAGCTGAATAATAGAGATTTTTTACCGTGGGATGGCAAAACCACAGTTATTGTTTACTGGGGTATACCACACTTTTTAAAATCGAGATATTTGCGGCTGAACAGTGAGCGACACACTCAAACTGCTTTTTTTTTAGATACCAAAGGCCCAAAACTGGATAGTACAGCGATTTGACCCGTGGAACTGCGAAACCACACTGGGATGTCGGGCCTACACAAGACTATTTTCAACAGATATATTTTTGTGTCACAACAGTCAGGAGACACTACTGTTTTTCTTTACGGAAAAAACTACCAAAAGCTGAATAATAGAGATTTTTTACCGTGGGATAGCAAAACCACAGTTATTGTTTACTGGGGTATACCACACTTTTTTAAATAGAGATATTTGCGGCTGAACAGTGAGCAACACACTCAAACTGCTTTTGTTTTAGATACCAAAGGCCTAAAACTGGATAGTACAGCGATTTGACCCGTGGAACTGCGAAACCACACTGGGATGTCGGGTCTACGCAAGACTATTTTCAACAGATATATTTTTGTGTCACAACAGTCAGGAGACACTACTGTTTTTCTTTACGAAAAAAACTACCAAAAGCTGAATAATAGAGATTTTTTACCATGGGATGGCAAAACCACAGTTATTGTTTACTGGGGTATACCACACTTATTTAAATAGAGATATTTGCGGCTGAACAGTGAGCGACACACTCAAACTGCTTTTTTTTAGATTCCAAAGGCCCAAAACTGGATAGTACAACGATTTGACCCGTGGATCTGCGAAACCACACTGGGATGTCGGGCCTACACAAGATTATTTTCAACAGATATATTTTTGTGTCACAACAGTCAGGAGACACTACTGTTTTTCTAAACGGAAAAAACTACCAAAAGCTGCATAATAGAGATTTTTTACCGTGGGATGGCAAAACCACAGTTATTGTTTACTGGGGTATACCACACTTTTTTAAATAGAGATATTTGCGGCTGAACAGTGAGCGACACACTCAAACTGCTTTTTTTTTAGATACCAAAGGCCCAAAACTGGATAGTACAGCGATTTGACCTGTGGAACTGCGAAACCACACTGGGATGTCGGGCCTACACAAGACTATTTTCAACAGATATATTTTTGTGTCACAACAGTCAGGAGACACTCCTGTTTTTCTTTACGGAAAAAACTACCAAAAGCTGAATAATAGAGATTTTTTACCGTGGGATGGCAAAACCACAGTTATTGTTTACTGGGGTATACCACACTTTTTTAAATAGAGATATTTGCGGCTGAACAGTGAGCGACACACTCAAACTGCTTTTTTTTAGATACCAAAGGCCCAAAACTGGATAGTACAGCGATTTGACCCGTGGAACTGCGAAACCACACTGGGATGTCGGGCCTACACAAGACTATTTTCAACAGATATATTTTTGTGTCACAACAGTCAGGAGACACTACTGTTTTTCTTTACGGAAAAAACTACCAAAAGCTGAATAATAGAGATTTTTTACCATGGGATGGCAAAACCACAGTTATTGTTTACTGGGGTATACCACAGTTTTTTAAATAGAGATATTTGCGGCTGAACAGTGAGCAACACACTCAAACTGCTTTTTTTTTAGATACCAAAGGCCCAAAACTGGATAGTACAGTGATTGGACCCGTGAAAGTGCGAAACCACACTGGGATGTCGGGCCTACACAAGACTATTTTCAACAGATATATTTTTGTGTCACAACAGTCAGGAGACACTACTGTTTTTCTTTACGGAAAAAACTACCAAAAGCTGAATAATAGAGATTTTTTACCGTGGGATAGCAAAACCACAGTTATTGTTTACTGGGGTATACCACACTTTTTTAAATAGAGATATTTGCGGCTGAACAGTGAGCGACACACTCAAACTGCTTTTTTTTAGATACCAAAGGCCCAAAACTGGATAGTACAGCGATTTGACCCGTGGAACTGCGAAACCACACTGGGATGTCGGGCCTACACAAGACTATTTTCAACAGATATATTTTTGTGTCACAACAGTCAGGAGACACTACTGTTTTTCTTTACGGAAAAAACTACCAAAAGCTGAATAATAGAGATTTTTTACCATGGGATGGCAAAACCACAGTTATTGTTTACTGGGGTATACCACAGTTTTTTAAATAGAGATATTTGCGGCTGAACAGTGAGCAACACACTCAAACTGCTTTTTTTTTAGATACCAAAGGCCCAAAACTGGATAGTACAGTGATTTGACCCGTGAAAGTGCGAAACCACACTGGGATGTCGGGCCTACACAAGAGTATTTTCAACAGATATATTTTTGTGTCACAACAGTCAGGAGACACTACTGTTTTTCTTTACGGAAAAAACTACCAAAAGCTGAATAATAGAGATTTTTTACCGTGGGATTGCAAAACCACAGTTATTGTTTACTG
Organism: Phyllobates terribilis; assembly: GCF_046119375.1. Lineage (NCBI taxonomy): Eukaryota > Metazoa > Chordata > Amphibia > Anura > Dendrobatidae > Phyllobates > Phyllobates terribilis. The sequence continues at coordinate 364,458,936 of NW_027362762.1, read as the reverse complement.
GGGTATACCACACTTTTTAAAATAGAGATATTTGCGGCTGAACAGTGAGCGACACACTCAAACTGCTTTTTTTTTTGATACCAAAGGCCCAAAACTGGATAGTACAGCGATTTGTCCCGTGGAACTGTGAAACCACACTGGGATGTCGGGTCTACACAAGACTATTTTCAACAGATATATTTTTGTGTCACAACAGTCAGGAGACACTACTGTTTTTCTTTACGAAAAAAACTACCAAAAGCTGAATAATAGAGATTTTTTACCATGGGATGGCAAAACCACAGTTATTGTTTACTGGGGTATACCACACTTATTTAAATAGAGATATTTGCGGCTGAACAGTGAGCGACACACTCAAACTGCTTTTTTTTTAGATACCAAAGGCCCAAAACTGGATAGTACAGCGATTTGACCCGTGGAACTGCAAAACCACACTGGGATGTCGGGCCTACACAAGACTATTTTCAACAGATATATTTTTGTGTCACAACAGTCAGGAGACACTACTGTTTTTCTTTACGGAAAAAACTACCAAAAGCTGAATAATAGAGATTTTTTACCATGGGATGGCAAAACCACAGTTATTATTTACTGGGGTATACCACACATTTTTAAATAGAGATATTTGCGGCTGAACAGTGAGTGACACACTCAAACTGCTTTTTTTTTAGATACCAAAGGCCCAAAACTGGATAGTACAGCGATTTGACCCGTGGAACTCCGAAACCACACTGGAATGTCGAGCCTACACAAGACTATTTTCAACAGATATATTTTTGTGTCACAACAGTCAGGAGACACTACTGTTTTTCTTTACGGAAAAAACTACCAAAAGCTGAATAATAGAGATTTTTTACCGTGGGATGGCAAAACCACAGTTATTGTTTACTGGGGTATACCACACTTTTTTAAATAGAGATATTTGCGGCTGAACAGTGAGCGACACACTCAAACTGCTTTTTTTTAGATACCAAAGGCCCAAAACTGGATAGTACAGCGATTTGACCCGTGGAACTGCGAAACCACACTGGGATGTCGGGCCTACACAAGACTATTTTCAACAGATATATTTTTGTGTCACAACAGTCAGGAGACACTACTGTTTTTCTTTACGGAAAAAACTACCAAAAGCTGAATAATAGAGATTTTTTACCATGGGATGGCAAAACCACAGTTATTATTTACTGGGGTATACCACACTTTTTTAAATAGAGATATTTGCGGCTGAACAGTGAGTGACACACTCAAACTGCTTTTTTTTTAGATACCAAAGGCCCAAAACTGGATAGTACAGCGATTTGACCCGTGGAACTCCGAAACCACACTGGGATGTCGGGCCTACACAAGACTATTTTCAACAGATATATTTTTGTGTCACAACAGTCAGGAGACACTACTGTTTTTCTTTACGGAAAAAACTACCAAAAGCTGAATAATAGAGATTTTTTACCGTGGGATTGCAAAACCACAGTTATTGTTTACTGGGGTATACCACACTTTTTAAAATAGAGATATTTGCGGCTGAACAGTGAGCGACACACTCAAACTGCTTTTTTTTTTGATACCAAAGGCCCAAAACTGGATAGTACAGCGATTTGTCCCGTGGAACTGTGAAACCACACTGGGATGTCGGGTCTACACAAGACTATTTTCAACAGATATATTTTTGTGTCACAACAGTCAGGAGACACTACTGTTTTTCTTTACGAAAAAAACTACCAAAAGCTGAATAATAGAGATTTTTTACCATGGGATGGCAAAACCACAGTTATTGTTTACTGGGGTATACCACACTTATTTAAATAGAGATATTTGCGGCTGAACAGTGAGCGACACACTCAAACTGCTTTTTTTTTAGATACCAAAGGCCCAAAACTGGATAGTACAGCGATTTGACCCGTGGAACTGCAAAACCACACTGGGATGTCGGGCCTACACAAGACTATTTTCAACAGATATATTTTTGTGTCACAACAGTCAGGAGACACTACTGTTTTTCTTTACGGAAAAAACTACCAAAAGCTGAATAATAGAGATTTTTTACCATGGGATGGCAAAACCACAGTTATTATTTACTGGGGTATACCACACATTTTTAAATAGAGATATTTGCGGCTGAACAGTGAGTGACACACTCAAACTGCTTTTTTTTTAGATACCAAAGGCCCAAAACTGGATAGTACAGCGATTTGACCCGTGGAACTCCGAAACCACACTGGAATGTCGAGCCTACACAAGACTATTTTCAACAGATATATTTTTGTGTCACAACAGTCAGGAGACACTACTGTTTTTCTTTACGGAAAAAACTACCAAAAGCTGAATAATAGAGATTTTTTACCGTGGGATGGCAAAACCACAGTTATTGTTTACTGGGGTATACCACACTTTTTAAAATCGAGATATTTGCGGCTGAACAGTGAGCGACACACTCAAACTGCTTTTTTTTTTAGATACCAAAGGCCCAAAACTGGATAGTACAGCGATTTGACCCGTGGAACTGCGAAACCACACTGGGATGTCGGGCCTACACAAGACTATTTTCAACAGATATATTTTTGTGTCACAACAGTCAGGAGACACTACTGTTTTTCTTTACGGAAAAAACTACCAAAAGCTGAATAATAGAGATTTTTTACCGTGGGATGGCAAAACCACAGTTATTGTTTACTGGGGTATACCACACTTTTTTAAATAGAGATATTTGCGGCTGAACAGTGAGCGACACACTCAAACTGCTTTTTTTTAGATACCAAAGGCCCAAAACTGGATAGTACAGAGATTTGACCCGTGGAACTGCGAAACCACACTGGGATGTCGGGCCTACACAAGACTATTTTCAACAGATATATTTTTGTGTCACAACAGTCAGGAGACACTACTGTTTTTCTTTACGGAAAAAACTACCAAAAGCTGAATAATAGAGATTTTTTACCATGGGATGGCAAAACCACAGTTATTATTTACTGGGGTATACCACACATTTTTAAATAGAGATATTTGCGGCTGAACAGTGAGTGACACACTCAAACTGCTTTTTTTTTAGATACCAAAGGCCCAAAACTGGATAGTACAGCGATTTGACCCGTGGAACTCCGAAACCACACTGGGATGTCGAGCCTACACAAGACTATTTTCAACAGATATATTTTTGTGTCACAACAGTCATGAGACACTACTGTTTTTCTTTACGGAAAAAACAACCAAAAGCTGAATAATAGAGATTTTTTACCGTGGGATGGCAAAACCACAGTTATTGTTTACTGGGGTATACCACACTTTTTAAAATCGAGATATTTGCGGCTGAACAGTGAGCGACACACTCAAACTGCTTTTTTTTTAGATACCAAAGGCCCAAAACTGGATAGTACAGCGATTTGACCCGTGGAACTGCGAAACCACACTGGGATGTCGGGCCTACACAAGACTATTTTCAACAGATATATTTTTGTGTCACAACAGTCAGGAGACACTACTGTTTTTCTTTACGGAAAAAACTACCAAAAGCTGAATAATAGAGATTTTTTACCGTGGGATGGCAAAACCACAGTTATTGTTTACTGGGGTATACCACACTTTTTAAAATAGAGATATTTGCGGCTGAACAGTGAGCGACACACTCAAACTGCTTTTGTTTTAGATACCAAAGGCCCAAAACTGGATAGTACAGCGATTTGACCCGTGGAACTGCGAAACCACACTGGGATGTCGGGTCTACGCAAGACTATTTTCAACAGATATATTTTTGTGTCACAACAGTCAGGAGACACTACTGTTTATCTTTACGAAAAAAACTACCAAAAGCTGAATAATAGAGATTTTTTACCGTGGGATGGCAAAACCACAGTTATTGTTTACTGGGGTATACCACACTTATTTAAATAGAGATATTTGCGGCTGAACAGTGAGCGACACACTCAAACTGCTTTTTTTTAGATTCCAAAGGCCCAAAACTGGATAGTACAACGATTTGACCCGTGGATCTGCGAAACCACACTGGGATGTCGGGCCTACACAAGATTATTTTCAACAGATATATTTTTGTGTCACAACAGTCAGGAGACACTACTGTTTTTCTAAACGGAAAAAACTACCAAAAGCTGCATAATAGAGATTTTTTACCGTGGGATGGCAAAACCACAGTTATTGTTTACTGGGGTATACCACACTTTTTTAAATAGAGATATTTGCGGCTGAACAGTGAGCGACACACTCAAACTGCTTTTTTTTTAGATACCAAAGGCCCAAAACTGGATAGTACAGTGATTGGACCCGTGAAAGTGCGAAACCACACTGGGATGTCGGGTCTACACAAGACTATTTTCAACAGATATATTTTTGTGTCACAACAGTCAGGAGACACTACTGTTTTTCTTTACGAAAAAAACTACCAAAAGCTGAATAAAAGAGATTTTTTACCATGGGATGGCAAAACCACAGTTATTGTTTACTGGGGTATACCACACTTATTTAAATAGAGATATTTGCGGCTGAACAGTGAGCGACACACTCAAACTGCTTTTTTTTAGATACCAAAGGCCCAAAACTGGATAGTACAGCGATTTGACCCGTGGAACTGCGAAACCACACTGGGATGTCGGGCCTACACAAGATTATTTTCAACAGATATATTTTTGTGTCACAACAGTCAGGAGACACTACTGTTTTTCTATGCGGAAAAAACTACCAAAAGCTGAATAATAGAGATTTTTTACCGTGGGATGGCAAAACCACAGTTATTGTTTACTGGGGTATACCACACTTTTTTAAATAGAGTTATTTGCGGCTGAACAGCGAGCGACACACTCAAACTGCTTTTTTTTTAGATACCAAGGGCCCAAAACTGGATAGTACAGCGATTTGACCCGTGGAACTGCGAAACCACACTGGGATGTCGGGCCTACACAAGACTATTTTCAACAGATATATTTTTGTGTCACAACAGTCAGGAGACACTACTGTTTTTCTTTACGGAAAAAACTACCAAAAGCTGAATAATAGAGATTTTTTACCGTGGGATGGCAAAACCACAGTTATTGTTTACTGGGGTATACCACACTTTTTTAAATAGAGATATTTGCGGCTGAACAGTGAGCGACACACTCAAACTGCTTTTTTTTAGATACCAAAGGCCCAAAACTGGATAGTACAGCGATTTGACCCGTGGAACTGCGAAACCACACTGGGATGTCGGGCCTACACAAGACTATTTTCAACAGATATATTTTTGTGTCACAACAGTCAGGAGACACTACTGTTTTTCTTTACGGAAAAAACTACCAAAAGCTGAATAATAGAGATTTTTTACCGTGGGATGGCAAAACCACAGTTATTGTTTACTGGGGTATACCACACTTTTTTAAATAGAGATATTTGCGGCTGAACAGTGAGCGACACACTCAAACTGCTTTTTTTTAGATACCAAAGGCCCAAAACTGGATAGTACAGCGATTTGACCCGTGGAACTGCGAAACCACACTGGGATGTCGGGCCTACACAAGAATATTTTCAACAGATATATTTTTGTGTCACAACAGTCAGGAGACACTACTGTTTTTCTTTACGGAAAAAACTACCAAAAGCTGAATAATAGAGATTTTTTACCGTGGGATGGCAAAACCACAGTTATTGTTTACTGGGGTATACCACACTTTTTAAAATAGAGATATTTGCGGCTGAACAGTGAGCGACACACTCAAACTGCTTTTTTTTTAGATACCAAAGGCCAAAAACTGGATAGTACAGCGATTTGACCCGTGGAACTGCGAAACCACACTGGGATGTCGGGCCTACACAAGACTATTTTCAACAGATATATTTTTGTCACAACAGTCAGGAGACACTAGTGTTTTTCTTTACGGAAAATTTACCAAAACCTGAATAATAGAGATTTTTTACAGTGGGATGACAAAACCACAGTTATTGTTTACTGGGGTATACCACACTTTTTTAAATAGAGATATTTGCGGCTGAACAGTGAGCGGCACACTCAAACTGCTTTTTTTTTAGATACCTAAGACCCAAAACTGGATAGTACAGCGATTTGACCCGTGGAACTGCGAAACCACACTGGGATGTCGGGCCTACACAAGATTATTTTCAACAGATATATTTTTATGTCACAACAGTCAGTAGACACTACTGTTTTTCTATGCGGAAAAAACTACCAAAAGCTGAATAATAGAGATTTTTTACCGTGGGATGGCAAAACCACAGTTATTGTTTACTGGGGTATACCACACTTTTATAAATAGAGTTATTTGCGGCTGAACAGCGAGCGACACACTCAAACTGCTTTTTTTTTTAGATACCAAGGGCCCAAAACTGGATAGTACAGCGATTTGACCCGTGGAACTGCGAAACCACACTGGGATGTTGGGCCTACACAACACTATTTTCAATAGATATATTTTTGTGTCACAACAGTCAGGAGACACTACTGTTTTTCTTTACGGAAAAAACTACCAAAAGCTGAATAATAGAGATTTTTTACCGTGGGATGGCAAAACCACAGTTATTGTTTACTGGGGTATACCACACTTTTTTAAATAGAGATATTTGCGGCTGAACAGTGAGCGACACACTCAAACTGCTTTTTTTTAGATACCAAAGGCCCAAAACTGGATAGTACAGCGATTTGACCCGTGGAACTGCGAAACCACACTGGGATGTCGGGCCTACACAAGATTATTTTCAACAGATATATTTTTGTGTCACAACAGTCAGGAGACACTACTGTTTTTCTTTACGGAAAAAACTACCAAAAGCTGAATAATAGAGATTTTTTACCGTGGGATGGCAAAACCACAGTTATTGTTTACTGGGGTATACCACACTTTTTAAAATAGAGATATTTGCGGCTGAACAGTGAGCGACACACTCAAACTGCTTTTTTTTTAGATACCAAAGGCCAAAAACTGGATAGTACAGCGATTTGACCCGTGGAACTGCGAAACCACCCTGGGATGTCGGGCCTACACAAGACTATTTTCAACAGATATATTTTTGTCACAACAGTCAGGAGACACTAGTGTTTTTCTTTACGGAAAATATACCAAAACCTGAATAATAGAGATTTTTTACAGTGGGATGACAAAACCACAGTTATTGTTTACTGGGGTATACCACACTTTTTTAAATAGAGATATTTGCGGCTGAACAGTGAGCGGCACACTCAAACTGCTTTTTTTTTAGATACCAAAGGCCCAAAACTGGATAGTACAGCGATTTGACCCGTGGAACTGCGAAACCACACTGGGATGTCGGGCATACACAAGACTATTTTCAACAGATATATTTTTGTGTCACAACAGTCAGGAGACACTACTGTTTTTCTTTACGAAAAAAACTACCAAAAGCTGAATAATAGAGATTTTTTACCATGGGATGGCAAAACCACAGTTATTGTTTACTGGGGTATACCACACTTATTTAAATAGAGATATTTGCGGCTGAACAGTGAGCGACACACTCAAACTGCTTTTTTTTAGATTCCAAAGGCCCAAAACTGGATAGTACAACGATTTGACCCGTGGATCTGCGAAACCACACTGGGATGTCGGGCCTACACAAGATTATTTTCAACAGATATATTTTTGTGTCACAACAGTCAGGAGACACTACTGTTTTTCTATACGGAAAAAACTACCAAAAGCTGAATAATAGAGATTTTTTACCGTGGGATGGCAAAACCACAGTTATTGTTTACTGGGGTATACCACACTTTTTTAAATAGAGATATTTGCGGCTGAACAGTGAGCGACACACTCAAACTGCTTTTTTTTAGATACCAAAGGCCCAAAACTGGATAGTACAGCGATTTGACCCGTGGAACTGCGAAACCACACTGGGATGTCGGGCCTACACAAGACTATTTTCAACAGATATATTTTTGTGTCACAACAGTCAGGAGACACTACTGTTTTTCTTTACGGAAAAAACTACCAAAAGCTGAATAATAGAGATTTTTTACCGTGGGATGGCAAAACCACAGTTATTGTTTACTGGGGTATACCACACTTTTTTAAATAGAGATATTTGCGGCTGAACAGTGAACGACACACTCAAACTGCTTTTTTTTTAGATATCAAAGGACCAAAACTGGATAGTACAGTGATTTGACCCGTGGAACTGCGAAACCACACTGGGATGTCGGGCATACATAAGACTATTTTCAACAGATATATTTTTGTGTCACAACAGTCAGGAGACACTACTGTTTTTCTTTACGGAAAAAACTACCAAAAGCTGAATAATAGAGATTTTTTACCGTGGGATGGCAAAACCACAGTTATTGTTTACTGGGGTATACCACACTTTTTTAAATAGAGATATTTGCGGCTGAACAGTGAGCGACACACTCAAACTGCTTTTTTTTAGATACCAAAGGCCCAAAACTGGATAGTACAGCGATTTGACCCGTGGAACTGCGAAACCACACTGGGATGTCGGGCCTACACAAGACTATTTTCAACAGATATATTTTTGTGTCACAACAGTCAGGAGACACTAGTGTTTTTCTTTACGGAAAAAACTACCAAAAGCTGAATAATAGAGATTTTTTACCATGGGATGGCAAAACCACAGTTATTGTTTACTGGGGTATACCACAGTTTTTTAAATAGAGATATTTGCGGCTGAACAGTGAGCAACACACTCAAACTGCTTTTTTTTTAGATACCAAAGGCCCAAAACTGGATAGTACAGTGATTGGACCCGTGAAAGTGCGAAACCACACTGGGATGTCGGGCCTACACAAGACTATTTTCAACAGATATATTTTTGTGTCACAACAGTCAGGAGACACTACTGTTTTTCTTTACGGAAAAAACTACCAAAAGCTGAATAATAGAGATTTTTTACCGTGGGATTGCAAAACCACAGTTATTGTTTACTGGGGTATACCACACTTTTTAAAATAGAGATATTTGCGGCTGAACAGTGAGCGACACACTCAAACTGCTTTTTTTTTAGATACCAAAGGCCCAAAACTGGATAGTACAGCGATTTGTCCCGTGGAACTGTGAAACCACACTGGGATGTCGGGTCTACACAAGACTATTTTCAACAGATATATTTTTGTGTCACAACAGTCAGGAAACACTACTGTTTTTCTTTACGAAAAAAACTACCAAAAGCTGAATAAAAGAGATTTTTTACCATGGGATGGCAAAACCACAGTTATTGTTTACTGGGGTATACCACACTTATTTAAATAGAGATATTTGCGGCTGAACAGTGAGCGACACACTCAAACTGCTTTTTTTTAGATACCAAAGGCCCAAAACTGGATAGTACAGCGATTTGACCCGTGGAACTGCGAAACCACACTGGGATGTCGGGCCTACACAAGATTATTTTCAACAGATATATTTTTGTGTCACAACAGTCAGGAGACACTACTGTTTTTCTATGCGGAAAAAACTACCAAAAGCTGAATAATAGAGATTTTTTACCGTGGGATGGCAAAACCACAGTTATTGTTTACTGGGGCATACCACACTTTTTTAAATAGAGTTATTTGCGGCTGAACAGCGAGCGACACACTCAAACTGCTTTTTTTTTAGATACCAAGGGCCCAAAACTGGATAGTACAGCGATTTGACCCGTGGAACTGCGAAACCACACTGGGATGTCGGGCCTACACAAGACTATTTTCAACAGATATATTTTTGTGTCACAACAGTCAGGAGACACTACTGTTTTTCTTTACGGAAAAAACTACCAAAAGCTGAATAATAGAGATTTTTTACCGTGGGATGGCAAAACCACAGTTATTGTTTACTGGGGTATACCACACTTTTTTAAATAGAGATATTTGCGGCTGAACAGTGAGCGACACACTCAAACTGCTTTTTTTTTAGATACCAAAGGCCCAAAACTGGATAGTACAGCGATTTGACCCGTGGAACTGCGAAACCACACTGGGATGTCGGGCATACACAAGACTATTTTCAACAGATATGTTTTTGTGTCACAACAGTCAGGAGACACTACTGTTTTTCTTTACGGAAAAAACTACCAAAAGCTGAATAATAGAGATTTTTTACCGTGGGATGGCAAAACCACAGTTATTGTTTACTGGGGTATACCACACTTTTTAAAATAGAGATATTTACGGCTGAACAGTGAGCGACACACTCAAACTGCTTTTTTTTTAGATACTAAAGGCCAAAAACTGGATAGTACAGCGATTTGACCCGTGGAACTGCGAAACCACACTGGGATGTCGGGCCTACACAAGACTATTTTCAACAGATATATTTTTGTCACAACAGTCAGGAGACACTAGTGTTTTTCTTTACGGAAAATATACCAAAACCTGAATAATAGAGATTTTTTACAGTGGGATGACAAAACCACAGTTATTGTTTACTGGGGTATACCACACTTTTTTAAATAGAGATATTTGCGGCTGAACAGTGAGCGGCACACTCAAACTGCTTTTTTTTTAGATACCAAAGGCCCAAAACTGGATAGTACAGCGATTTGACCCGTGGAACTGCGAAACCACACTGGGATGTCGGGCCTACACAAGATTATTTTCAACAGATATATTTTTGTGTCACAACAGTCAGGAGACACTACTGTTTTTCTATGCGGAAAAAACTACCAAAAGCTGAATAATAGAGATTTTTTACCGTGGGATGGCAAAACCACAGTTATTGTTTACTGGGGTATACCACACTTTTTTAAATAGAGTTATTTGCGGCTGAACAGCGAGCGACACACTCAAACTGCTTTTTTTTTTAGATACCAAGCGCTCAAAACTGGATAGTACAGCGATTTGACCCGTGGAACTGCGAAACCACACTGGGATGTCGGGCCTACACAAGACTATTTTCAATAGATATATTTTTGTGTCACAACAGTCAGGAGACACTACTGTTTTTCTTTACGGAAAAAACTACCAAAAGCTGAATAATAGAGATTTTTTACCGTGGGATGGCAAAACCACAGTTATTGTTTACTGGGGTATACCACACTTTTTTAAATAGAGATATTTGCGGCTGAACAGTGAGCGACACACTCAAACTGCTTTTTTTTTAGATACCAAAGGCCCAAAACTGGATAGTACAGCGATTTGACCCGTGGAACTGCGAAACCACACTGGGATGTCAGGCATACACAAGACTATTTTCAACAGATATATTTTTGTGTCACAACAGTCAGGAGACACTACTGTTTTTCTTTACGGAAAAAACTACCAAAAGCTGAATAATAGAGATTTTTTACCGTGGGATGGCAAAACCACAGTTATTGTTTACTGGGGTATACCACACTTTTTAAAATAGAGATATTTGCGGCTGAACAGTGAGCGACACACTCAAACTGCTTTTTTTTTAGATACCAAAGGCCAAAAACTGGATAGTACAGCGATTTGACCCGTGGAACTGCGAAACCACCCTGGGATGTCGGGCCTACACAAGACTATTTTCAACAGATATATTTTTGTCACAACAGTCAGGAGACACTAGTGTTTTTCTTTACGGAAAATATACCAAAACCTGAATAATAGAGATTTTTTACAGTGGGATGACAAAACCACAGTTATTGTTTACTGGGGTATACCACACTTTTTTAAATAGAGATATTTGCGGCTGAACAGTGAGCGGCACACTCAAACTGCTTTTTTTTTAGATACCAAAGGCCCAAAACTGGATAGTACAGCGATTTGACCCGTGGAACTGCGAAACCACACTGGGATGTCGGGCATACACAAGACTATTTTCAACAGATATATTTTTGTGTCACAACAGTCAGGAGACACTACTGTTTTTCTTTACGAAAAAAACTACCAAAAGCTGAATAATAGAGATTTTTTACTGTGGGATGGCAAAACCACAGTTATTGTTTACTGGGGTATACCACACTTTTTTAAATAGAGATATTTGCGGCTGAACAGTGAGCGACACACTCAAACTGATTTTTTTTAGATACCAAAGGCCCAAAACTGGATAGTACAACGATTTGACCCGTGGATCTGCGAAACCACACTGGGATGTCGGGCCTACACAAGATTATTTTCAACAGATATATTTTTGTGTCACAACAGTCAGGAGACACTACTGTTTTTCTTTACGGAAAAAACTACCAAAAGCTGAATAATAGAGATTTTTTACCGTGGGATGGCAAAACCACAGTTATTGTTTACTGGGGTATACCACACTTTTTTAAATAGAGATATTTGCGGCTGAACAGTGAGCGACACACTCAAACTGCTTTTTTTTAGATACCAAAGGCCCAAAACTGGATAGTACAGCGATTTGACCCGTGGAACTGCGAAACCACACTGGGATGTCGGGCCTACACAAGACTATTTTCAACAGATATATTTTTGTGTCACAACAGTCAGGAGACACTACTGTTTTTCTTTACGGAAAAAACTACCAAAAGCTGAATAATAGAGATTTTTTACCATGGGATGGCAAAACCACAGTTATTATTTACTGGGGTATACCACACTTTTTTAAATAGAGATATTTGCGGCTGAACAGTGAGTGACACACTCAAACTGCTTTTTTTTTAGATACCAAAGGCCCAAAACTGGATAGTACAGCGATTTGACCCGTGGAACTCCGAAACCACACTGGGATGTCGGGCCTACACAAGACTATTTTCAACAGATATATTTTTGTGTCACAACAGTCAGGAGACACTACTGTTTTTCTTTACGGAAAAAACTACCAAAAGCTGAATAATAGAGATTTTTTACCGTGGGATGGCAAAACCACAGTTTTTGTTTACTGGGGTATACCACACTTTTTTAAATAGAGATATTTGCGGCTGAACAGTGAGCGACACACTCAAACTGCTTTTTTTTTAGATACCAAAGGCCCAAAACTGGATAGTACAGCGATTTGACCCGTGGAACTGCGAAACCACACTGGGATGTCGGGCATACACAAGACTATTTTCAACAGATATATTTTTGTGTCACAACAGTCAGGAGACACTACTGTTTTTCTTTACAGAAAAAACTACCAAAAGCTGAATAATAGAGATTTTTTACCGTGGGATGGCAAAACCACAGTTATTGTTTACTGGGGTATACCACACTTTTTAAAATAGAGATATTTGCGGCTGAACAGTGAGCGACACACTCAAACTGCTTTTTTTTTAGATACCAAAGGCCCAAAACTGGATAGTACAGCGATTTGACCCGTGGAACTGCGAAACCACACTGGGATGTCGGGCCTACACAAGACTATTTTCAACAGATATATTTTTGTGTCACAACAGTCAGGAGACACTAGTGTTTTTCTTTACGGAAAATATACCAAAACCTGAATAATAGAGATTTTTTACAGTGGGATGACAAAACCACAGTTATTGTTTACTGGGGTATACCACACTTTTTTAAATAGAGATATTTGCGGCTGAACAGTGAGCGGCACACTCAAACTGCTTTTTTTTTAGATACCAAAGGCCCAAAACTGGATAGTACAGTGATTTGACCCGTGGAACTGTGAAACCACACTGGGATGTCGGGCATACACAAGACTATTTTCAACAGATATATTTTTGTGTCACAACAGTCAGGAGACACTACTGTTTTTCTTTACGGAAAATATACCAAAACCTGAATAATAGACATTTTTTGCCGTGGGATGACAAAACCACAGTTATTGTTTACTGGGGTATACCACACTTTTTTAAATAGAGATATTTGCGGCTGAACAGTGAGCGACACACTCAAACTGTTTTTTTTTTTTAGATACAAATGGCCCAAAATGGATAATACAGAGGTTTGAACCGTGGAAGTTCAAAACAACACTTCTGTTTCTCTAGCCTACACCAGACTATTTTCAACAGTTATATCTGTGTCTGAAAAATCAGAGACACGCTTTTTTTGGGGGGGGGGGGACACACCAAAAGGTTAATAAGACCGGTATTTGTACAGTGTGAAGGAGGAAAAAAAGGAGGATTTAGATGAAAAGAAAGGATTTTTCCTGGCCCCCGACACCAGGTGCTAAGTCCAGCAATTTCAGCAACAGGAGCACACAGGACTGTAATGCAGCGTTTGCTGGTATAACCACTGTGTCTCCTATACAGACTGCCTGCCTGGTATCTGGGATGGATATTAGTCCTGAAAAGGACTGTTTGTTGGTTCTGGCAGCCTTTACAGACCCTACACTAACTATTTCGCAGTTTATGTCTCTCGCTAAATCAGCAGCACTGTCCCTACACTGTCAAATCCGGAGCGACTGTGTCCAAGATGGCGGCGCCGGGTTTTAAATACTCGAGGTGACGCTGTGCGGCAAGCCAATCACTATAATGCCCACAACCAACATGGCTGCAGCATTAAAGTGACTGGCTGGCAATCCCTGCCTGTTCATTGGCTCTGTAAAGAGCGCCAGACATGCAGGGCGGAGACCCGAGCTCTCGCCCGAGTAACCCGGAAATGCTCGGTGCTCGCCGAACATCCCGAGTAGCGTGATGCTCGGGAGAGTACCGAGCAGTGTCGAGCATGTTCGCTCAACACTAATACTAACCTCCACCAGGTTGCAAATTCAATATAATTTTTTTCTGCATCGAGCTCTGAAAAAATTTTTTGGGCTTCGGCTTGTAGCAGTGTATCGGACTTGTTCTATTTTCCATCTATACTAACCTCCACCAGGCTGCAAATTCAAAATAATTTTTTTCTGCATCTAGCTCTGAAAAAATATTTGGGCTTCAGCTTGTAGCAGTGTGTGGCACTTGTTCTATTAGTCCATCTATACTAACCTCCACCAGGTTGCAAATTCAATATAATTTTTATCAGCATCCAGCGCTGAAAAAATATTTTGGCATCGGCCTGTAGCAGTGTGTGGGACTTGTTCTATTAGTCCATCTATACTAACCTCCAAGAGGTTGCAAATTCAAAATAACTTTTATCTGCATCTAGCTCTGAAAAAATATTTGGGCTTTGGCTTGTAGCAGTGCGTGGGACTTGTTCTATTAGTCCATCTATACTAACCTCCACCAGGTTGCAAATTCAATATAATTTTTATCTGCATCTAGCTCTGAAAAAATATTTGGGCTTCGGCTTGTAGCAGTGTGTGGGACTTGTTCTATTAGTCCATCTATACTAACCTCCACCAGGTTGCAAATTCAATATAATTTTTATCTGCATCTAGCTCTGAAAAAATATTTGGGCTTCGGCTTGTAGCAGTGTGTGCGACTTGTTCTATTAGTCCATCTATACTAACCTCCACCAGGTTGCAAATTCAATCTAATTTTTATCTGCATCTAGCTCTGAAAAAATATTTGGGCTTTGGCTTGTAGCAGTGTGTGGGACTTGTTCTATTAGTCCATCTATACTAACCTCCACGAGGTTGCAAATTCAAAATAACTTTTATCTGCATCTAGCTCTGAAAAAATATTTGGGCTTCGGCTTCTAGCAGTTTGTGTGACTTGTTCTATTAGTCCATCTATACTGACCTCCACCAGGCTGCAAAATCAAAAAAATTTTTAACTGCATCTAGCTCTGAAAAAATATATGGGCTTCGGCTTGTACCAGTGTGTGGGACTTGTTCTATTAGTCCATCTATACTAACCTCCACCAGGTTGCAAATTCAATATAATTTTTATCTGCATCTAGCTCTGAAAAAATATTTGGGCTTCGGCTTGTAGCAGTGTGTGGGACTTGTTCTATTAGTCCATCTATACTAACCTCCATGAGGTTGCAAATTCAATATAATTTTTATCTGCATCTAGCTCTGAAAAAATATTTGGGCTTCGGCTTGTAGCAGTGTGTGCGACTTGTTCTATTAGTCCATCTATACTAACCTCCACCAGGTTGCAAATTCAATATAATTTTTATCTGCATCTAGCTCTGAAAACATATTTGGGCATCGGCTTGTAGCAGTGTGTGGGACTTGTTCTATTAGTCCATCTATACTAACCTCCACCAGGTTGCAAATTCAAAATAATTTTTATCTGCATCTAGCTCTGAAAAAATATATGGGCTTCGGGTTGTAGCAGTGTGTGCGACTAGTTCTATTAGTCCATCTATACTAACCTCCACGAGGTTGCAAATTCAATCTAATTTTTATCTGCATCTAGCTCTGAAAAAATATTTCGGCTTGTAGCAGTGTGTGGGACTTGTTCTATTAGTCCATCTATACTAACCTCCACCAGGTTGCAAATTCAATATAATTTTTATCTGCATCTAGCTCTGAAAAAATATTTGGGCTTCGGCTTGTAGCAGTGTGTGCGACTTGTTCTATTAGTCCATCTATACTAACCTCCACCAGGTTGCAAATTCAATATAATTTTTATCTGCATCTAGCTCTGAAAAAATATTTGGGCTTCGGCTTGTAGCAGTGTGTGGGACTTGTTCTATTAGTCCATCTATGCTAACCTCCACGAGGTTGCAAATTCAAAATAACTTTTATCTGCATCTAGCTCTGAAAAAATATTTGGGCTTCGGCTTGTAGCAGTGTGTGGGACTTGTTCTATTAGTCCATCTATACTAACCTCCACGAGGTTGCAAATTCAATCTAATTTTTATCTGCATCTAGCTCTGAAAAAATATTTGGGCTTCAGCTTGTAGCAGTGTGTGGGACTTGTTCTATTAGTCCATCTATACTAACCTCCACCAGGTTGCAAATTCAATCAAATTTTTATCTGCATCTAGCTCTGAAAAAATATTTCAGCTTCTAGCAGTTTGTGGGACTTGTTCTATTAGTCCATCTATACTGACCTCCACCAGGCTGCAAAATCAATATAATTTTTAACTGCATCTAGCTTTGAAAAAATATTTGGGCTTCGGCTTGTACCAGTGTGTGCGACTTGTTCTATTAGTCCATCTATACTAACCTCCACCAGGTTGCAAATTCAATATAATTTTTATCTGCATCTAGCTCTGAAAAAATATTTGGGCTTCGACTTGTAGCAGTGTGTGGGACTTGTTCTATTAGTCCATCTATACTAACCTCCACGAGGTTGCAAATTCAATCTAATTTTTATCTGCATCTAGCTCTGAAAAAATATTTGGGCTTCGGCTTGTAGCAGTGTGTGCGACTTTTTCTATTAGTCCATCTATACTAACCTCCACCAGGTTGCAAATTCAATCTAAATTTTATCTGCATCTAGCTCTGAAAAAATATTTGGGCTTCGGCTTGTAGCAGTGTGTGGGACTTGTTCTATTAGTCCATCTATACTAACCTCCACCAGGTTGCAAATTCAATCTAATTTTTATCTGCATCTAGCTCTGAAAAATATTTCGGCTTGTAGAAGTGTGTGGGACGTGTTCTATTAGTCCATCTATACTAACCTCCACCAGGTTGCAAATTCAATATAATTTTTATCTGCATCTAGCTCTGAAAACATATTTGGGCTTCGGCTTCTAGCAGTTTGTGTGACTTGTTCTATTAGTCCATCTATACTGACCTCCACCAGGCTGCAAAATCAAAAAAATTTTTAACTGCATCTAGCTCTGAAAAAATATATGGGCTTCGGCTTTTACCAGTGTGTGGGACTTGTTCTATTAGTCCATCTATACTAACCTCCACCAGGTTGCAAATTCAATATAATTTTTATCTGCATCTAGCTCTGAAAAAATATTTGGGCTTCGGCTTGTAGCAGTGTGTGGGACTTGTTCTATTAGTCCATCTATACTAACCTCCATGAGGTTGCAAATTCAATATAATTTTTATCTGCATCTAGCTCTGAAAAAATATTTGGGCTTCGGCTTGTAGCAGTGTGTGCGACTTGTTCTATTAGTCCATCTATACTAACCTCCACCAGGTTGCAAATTCAATATAATTTTTATCTGCATCTAGCTCTGAAAACATATTTGGGCATCGGCTTGTAGCAGTGTGTGGGACTTGTTCTATTAGTCCATCTATACTAACCTCCACCAGGTTGCAAATTCAAAATAATTTTTATCTGCATCTAGCTCTGAAAAAATATTTGGGCTTCGGCTTGTAGCAGTGTGTGCGACTAGTTCTATTAGTCCATCTATACTAACCTCCACCAGGTTGCAAATTCAATCTAATTTTTATCTACATCTAGCTCTGAAAAAATATTTCGGCTTGTAGCAGTGTGTGGGACTTGTTCTATTAGTCCATCTATACTAACCTCCACCAGGTTGCAAATTCAATATAATTTTTATCTGCATCTAGCTCTGAAAAAATATTTGGGCTTCGGCTTGTAGCAGTGTGTGCGACTTGTTCTATTAGTCCATTTATGCTAACCTCCACGAGGTTGCAAATTCAAAATAACTTTTATCTGCATCTAGTTCTGAAAAAATATTTGGGCTTCGGCTTGTAGCAGTGTGTGGGACTTGTTCTATTAGTCCATCTATACTAACCTCCACGAGGTTGCAAATTCAATCTAATTTTTATCTGCATCTAGCTCTGAAAAAATATTTGGGCTTCAGCTTGTAGCAGTGTGTGGGACGTGTTCTATTAGTCCATCTATACTAACCTCCACCAGGTTGCAAATTCAATCAAATTTTTATCTGCATCTAGCTCTGAAAAAATATTTCAGCTTCTAGCAGTTTGTGGGACTTGTTCTATTAGTCCATCTATACTGACCTCCACCAGGCTGCAAAATCAATATAATTTTTAACTGCATCTAGCTTTGAAAAAATATTTGGGCTTCGGCTTGTACCAGTGTGTGCGACTTGTTCTATTAGTCCATCTATACTAACCTCCACCAGGTTGCAAATTCAATATAATTTTTATCTGCATCTAGCTGTGAAAAAATATTTGGGCTTCGGCTTGTAGCAGTGTGTGGGACTTGTTCTATTAGTCCATCTATACTAACCTCCACGAGGTTGCAAATTCAATATAATTTTTATCTGCATCTAGCTCTGAAAAAATATTTGGGCTTCGGCTTGTAGCAGTGTGTGCGACTTGTTCTATTAGTCCATCTATACTAACCTCCACCAGGTTGCAAATTCAATCTAAATTTTATCTGCATCTAGCTCTGAAAAAATATTTGGGCTTCGGCTTGTAGCAGTGTGTGGGACTTGTTCTATTAGTCCATCTATACTAACCTCCACCAGGTTGCAAATTCAATCTAATTTTTATCTGCATCTAGCTCTGAAAAATATTTCGGCTTGTAGCAGTGTGTGGGACGTGTTCTATTAGTCCATCTATACTAACCTCCACCAGGTTGCAAATTCAATATAATTTTTATCTGCATCTAGCTCTGAAAACATATTTCGGCTTGTAGCAGTGTGTGGGACTTGTTCTATTAGACCATCTATACTAACCTCCTCCAGGTTGCAAATTCAATCTAATTTTTATCTGCATCTAGCTCTGAAAAAATATTTCGGCTTGTAGCAGTATGTGCGACTTGTTCTATTAGTCCATATATACTAAGCTCCACCAGGTTGCAAATTCAATCTAATTTTTTTCTGCATCTAGCTCTGAAAAAATATTTGTTCTTCGGCTTGCAGCAGTGTGTGGGACTTGTTCTATTAGTCCATCTATACTAACCTCCACCAGGTTGCAAATTCAATAAAATTTTTATCTGCATCTAGCTCTGAAAAAATATTTGGGCTTCGGCTTGTAGCAGTGTGTGCGACTTGCTCATTTAGTCCATCTATACTAACCTCCACCAGGTTGCAAATTCAATCTAATTTTTATCTGCATCTAGCTATGAAAAAATATTTCGGCTTGTAGCAGTGCGTGAGACTTGTTCTATTAGTCCATCTATACTAACCTCCACCAGGTAGCAAATTCAATATAATTTTTATCTGCATCTAGCTCTGAAAAAATATTTCGGCTGGAAGCAGTGTGTGGGACTTGTTCTATTAGTCCATCTATACTAACCTCCACCAGGTTGCAAATTCAATATAATTTTTATCTGCATCTAGCTCTGAAAAAATATTTGGGCTTCGGCTTGTACCAGTGTGTGGGACTTGTTCTATTAGTCCATCTATACTAACCTCCACCAGGTTGCAAATTCAATCTAATTTTTATCTGCATCTAGCTCTGAAAAAATATTTGGGCTTCGGCTTGTAGCAGTGTGTGGGACTTGTTCTATTAGTCCATCTATACTAACCTCCACCAGGTTGCAAATTCAATCAAATTTTTATCTGCATCTAGCTCTGAAAAAATATTTCAGCTTGTAGCAGTGTGTAGGACTTGTTCTATTAGTCCATCTATACTAACCTCCACCAGGTTGCAAATTCAATATAATTTTTATCTGCATCTAGCTCTGAAAAAATATTTGGGCTTCGGCTTGTAGCAGTGTGTGCGACTTGTTCTATTAGTCCATCTATACTAACCTCCACCAGGTTGCAAATTCAATCTAATTTTTATCTGCATCTAGCTCTGAAAAAATATTTCGGCTTGTAGCAGTGTGTGGGACTTGTTCTATTAGTCCATCTATACTAACCTCCACCAGGTTGCAAATTCAATATAATTTTTATCTGCATCTAGCTCTGAAAAAATATTTGGGCTTCGGCTTGTAGCAGTGTGTGCGACTTGTTCTATTAGTCCATCTATACTAACCTCCACCAGGTTGCAAATTCAATCAAATTTTTATCTGCATCTAGCTCTGAAAAAATATTTCGGCTTGTAGCAGTGTGTGGGACTTGTTCTATTAGTCCATCTATACTAACCTCCACCAGGTTGCAAATTCAATATAATTTTTATCTGCATCTAGCTCTGAAAAAATATTTGGGCTTCGGCTTGTAGCAGTGTGTGGGACTTGTTCTATTAGTCTATCTATACTAACCTCCACCAGGTTGCAAATTCAATATAATTTTTATCAGCATCTAGCGCTAAAAAAATATTTCGGCATCGGCTTGTAGCAGTGTGTGGGACTTGTTCTATTAGTCCATCTATACTAACCTCCACCAGGTTGCAAATTCAATATAATTTTTATCTGCATCTAGCTCTGAAAAAATATTTGGGCTTCGGCTTGTAGCAGTGTGTGGGACTTGTTCTATTAGTCCATCTATACTAACCTCCACGAGGTTGCAAATTCAATCTAATTTTTATCTTCATCTAGCTCTGAAAAAATATTTGGGCTTCAGCTTGTAGCAGTGTGTGGGACTTGTTCTATTAGTCCATCTATACTAACCTCCACCAGGTTGCAAATTCAATCAAATTTTTATCTGCATCTAGCTCTGAAAAAATATTTCAGCTTGTAGCAGTGTGTAGGACTTGTTCTATTAGTCCATCTATACTAACCTCCACCAGGTTGCAAATTCAATATAATTTTTATCTGCATCTAGCTCTGAAAAAATATTTCGGCTTGTAGCAGTGTGTGGGACTTGTTCTATTAGTCCATCTATACTGACCTCCACCAGGCTGCAAAATCAATATAATTTTTAACTGCATCTAGCTCTGAAAAAATATTTGGGCTTCAGCTTGTACCAGTGTGTGGGACTTGTTCTATTAGTCCATCTATACTAACCTCCACCAGGTTGCAAATTCAATCAAATTTTTATCTGCATCTAGCTCTGAAAAAATATTTCGGCTTGTAGCAGTGTGTGGGACTTGTTCTATTAGTCCATCTATACTGACCTCCACCAGGCTGCAAAATCAATATAATTTTTATCTGCATCTAGCTCTGAAAAAATATTTTTTGGCTTCGGCTTGTAGCAGTGTGTGGGACTTGTTCTATTAGTCCATCTATACTAACCTCCACGAGATTGCAAATTCAATATAATTTTTATCTGCATCTAGCTCTGAAAAAATATTTGGGCTTCGGCTTGTAGCAGTGTGTGCGACTTGTTCTATTAGTCCATCTATACTAACCTCCACCAGGTTGCAAATTCAATCTAATTTTTATCTGCATCTAGCTCTGAAAAAATATTTGGGCTTCGGCTTGTAGCAGTGTGTGGGACTTGTTCTATTAGTCCATCTATACTAACCTCCACCAGGTTGCAAATTCAATCTAATTTTTATCTGCATCTAGCTCTGAAAAAATATTTCGGCTTGTAGCAGTGTGTGGGACGTGTTCTATTAGTCCATCTATACTAACCTCCACCAGGTTGCAAATTCAATATAATTTTTATCTGCATCTAGCTCTGAAAACATATTTCGGCTTGTAGCAGTGTGTGGGACTTGTTCTATTAGTCCATCTATACTAACCTCCTCCAGGTTGCAAATTCAATCTAATTTTTATCTGCATCTAGCTCTGAAAAAATATTTCGGCTTGTAGCAGTATGTGCGACTTGTTCTATTAGACCATATATACTAAGCTCCACCAGGTTGCAAATTCAATCTAATTTTTTTCTGCATCTAGCTCTGAAAAAAT
The DNA here is from genome assembly GCF_046119375.1 of Phyllobates terribilis. Classification (NCBI taxonomy): domain Eukaryota; kingdom Metazoa; phylum Chordata; class Amphibia; order Anura; family Dendrobatidae; genus Phyllobates; species Phyllobates terribilis. The sequence goes on along the minus strand of NW_027362762.1, from coordinate 364,436,727 downwards.
ATTTGGGCTTCGGCTTGCAGCAGTGTGTGGGACTTGTTCTATTAGTCCATCTATACTAACCTCCACCAGGTTGCAAATTCAATATAATTTTTATCTGCATCTAGCTCTGAAAAAATATTTGGGCTTCGGCTTGTAGCAGTGTGTGCGACTTGCTCTATTAGTCCATCTATACTAACCTCCACCAGGTTGCAAATTCAATCTAATTTTTATCTGCATCTAGCTATGAAAAAATATTTTGGCTTGTAGCAGTGCGTGAGACTTGTTCTATTAGTCCATCTATACTAACCTCCACCAGGTAGCAAATTCAATATAATTTTTATCTGCATCTAGCTCTGAAAAAATATTTGGGCTTCGGCTTGTAGCAGTGTGTGCGACTTGTTCTATTAGTCCATCTATACTAACCTCCACCAGGTTGCAAATTCAATCTAATTTTTATCTGCATCTAGCTCTGAAAAAAAATTTCGGCTTGTAGCAGTGTGTGGGACTTGTTCTATTAGTCCATCTATACTAACCTCCACCAGGTTGCAAATTCAATATAATTTTTATCTGCATCTAGCTCTGAAAAAATATTTGGGCTTCGGCTTGTAGCAGTGTGTGCGACTTGTTCTATTAGTCCATCTATACTAACCTCCACCAGGTTGCAAATTCAATCAAATTTTTATCTGCATCTAGCTCTGAAAAAATATTTCGGCTTGTAGCAGTGTGTGGGACTTGTTCTATTAGTCCATATATACTAACCTCCACCAGGTTGCAAATTCAATATAATTTTTATCTGCATCTAGCTCTGAAAAAATATTTGGGCTTCGGCTTGTAGCAGTGTGTGGGACTTGTTCTATTAGTCTATCTATACTAACCTCCACCAGGTTGCAAATTCAATATAATTTTTATCAGCATCTAGCGCTGAAAAAATATTTCGGCATCGGCTTGTAGCAGTGTGTGGGACTTGTTCTATTAGTCCATCTATGCTAACCTCCACGAGGTTGCAAATTCAAAATAACTTTTATCTGCATCTAGCTCTGAAAAAATATTTGGGCTTCGGCTTGTAGCAGTGTGTGGGACTTGTTCTATTAGTCCATCTATACTAACCTCCACCAGGTTGCAAATTCAATTTAATTTTTATCTGCATCTAGCTCTGAAAAAATATTTGGGCTTCGGCTTGTAGCAGTGTGTGGGACTTGTTCTATTAGTCCATCTATACTAACCTCCACGAGGTTGCAAATTCAATCTAATTTTTATCAGCATCTAGCTCTGAAAAAATATTTGGGCTTCAGCTTGTAGCAGTGTGTGGGACTTTTTCTATTAGTCCATCTATACTAACCTCCACCAGGTTGCAAATTCAATCAAATTTTTATCTGCATCTAGCTCTGAAAAAATATTTCAGCTTGTAGCAGTGTGTAGGACTTGTTCTATTAGTCCATCTATACTAACCTCCACCAGGTTGCAAATTCAATATAATTTTTATCTGCATCTAGCTCTGAAAAAATATTTCGGCTTGTAGCAGTGTGTGGGACTTGTTCTATTAGTCCTCTCTATACTGACCTCCACCAGGCTGCAAAATCAATATAATTTTTAACTGCATCTAGCTCTGAAAAAATATTTGGGCTTCAGCTTGTACCAGTGTGTGGGACTTGTTCTATTAGTCCATCTATACTAACCTCCACCAGGTTGCAAATTCAATCAAATTTTTATCTGCATCTAGCTCTGAAAAAATATTTCAGCTTGTAGCATTGTGTAGGACTTGTTCTATTAGTCCATCTATACTAACCTCCATCAGGTTGCAAATTCAAAATAACTTTTATCTGCATCTAGCTCTGAAAAAATATTTGGGCTTCGGCTTCTAGCAGTTTGTGGGACTTGTTCTATTAGTCCATCTATACTGACCTCCACCAGGCTGCAAAATCAATATAATTTTTAACTGCATCTAGCTCTGAAAAAATATTTGGGCTTCGGCTTGTACCAGTGTGTGCGACTTGTTCTATTAGTCCATCTATACTAACCTCCACCAGGTTGCAAATTCAATATAATTTTTATCTGCATCTAGCTCTGAAAAAATATTTGGGCTTCGGCTTGTAGCAGTGTGTGGGACTTGTTCTATTAGTCCATCTATACTAACCTCCACGAGTTTGCAAATTCAATATAATTTTTATCTGCATCTATCTCTGAAAAAATATTTGGGCTTCGGCTTGTAGCAGTGTGTGCGACCTGTTCTATTAGTCCATCTATGCTAACCTCCACCAGGTTGCAAATTCAATCTAATTTTTATCTGCATCTAGCTCTGAAAAAATATTTCGGCTTGTAGCAGTGTGTGGGACGTGTTCCATTAGTCCATCTATACTAACCTCCACCAGGTTGCAAATTCAATATAATTTTTATCTGCATCTAGCTCTGAAAACATATTTCGGCTTGTAGCAGTGTGTGGGACTTGTTCTATTAGTCCATCTATACTAACCTCCTCCAGGTTGCAAATTCAATCTAATTTTTATCTGCATCTAGCTCTGAAAAAATATTTTGGCTTGTAGCAGTATGTGCGACTTGTTCTATTAGTCCATATATACTAAGCTCCACCAGGTTGCAAATTCAATCTAATTTTTTTCTGCATCTAGCTCTGAAAAAATATTTGGGCTTCGGCTTGCAGCATTGTGTGGGACTTGTTCTATTAGTCCATCTATACTAACCTCCACCAGGTTGCAAATTCAATCTAATTTTTATCTGCATCTAGCTATGAAAAAATATTTCGGCTTGTAGCAGTGCGTGAGACTTGTTCTATTAGTCCATCTATACTAACCTCCACCAGGTAGCAAATTCAATATAATTTTTATCTGCATCTAGCTCTGAAAAAATATTTCGGCTGGAAGCAGTGTGTGGGACTTGTTCTATTAGTCCATCTATACTAACCTCCACCAGGTTGCAAATTCAATATAATTTTTATCTGCATCTAGCTCTGAAAAAATATTTGGGCTTCGGCTTGTACCAGTGTGTGGGACTTGTTCTATTAGTCCATCTATACTAACCTCCACCAGGTTGCAAATTCAATATAATTTTTATCTGCATCTACCTCTGAAAAAATATTTGGGCTTCGGCTTGTAGCAGTGTGTGCGACTTGTTCTATTAGTCCATCTATACTAACCTCCACGAGGTTGAAAATTCAATCTAATTTTTATCTGCATCTAGCTCTGAAAAAATATTTGGGCTTCGGCTTGTAGCAGTGAGGGGGACTTGTTCTATTAGTCCATCTATACTAACCTCCACCAGGTTGCAAATTCAATCAAATTTTTATCTGCATCTAGCTCTGAAAAAATATTTCAGCTTGTAGCAGTGTGTAGGACTTGTTCTATTAGTCCATCTATACTAACCTCCACCAGGTTGCAAATTCAATATAATTTTTATCTGCATCTAGCTCTGAAAAAATATTTTGGCTTGTAGCAGTGTGTGGGACTTGTTCTATTAGTCCATCTATACTGGCCTCCACCAGGCTGCAAAATCAATATAATTTTTAACTGCATCTAGCTCTGAAAAAATATTTGGGCTTCGGCTTGTACCAGTGTGTGGGACTTGTTCTATTAGTCCATCTATACTAACCTCCACCAGGTTGCAAATTCAATCAAATTTTTATATGCATCTAGCTCTGAAAAAATATTTCAGCTTGTAGCAGTGTGTAGGACTTGTTCTATTATTCCATCTATACTAACCTCCACCAGGTTGCAAATTCAAAATAACTTTTATCTGCATCTAGCTCTGAAAAAATATTTGGGCTTCGGCTTCTAGCAGTTTGTGGTCTTGTTCTATTAGTCCATCTATACTGACCTCCACCAGGCTGCAAAATCAATATAATTTTTAACTGCATCTAGCTCTGAAAAAATATTTGGGCTTCGGCTTGTACCAGTGTGTGCGACTTGTTCTATTAGTCCATCTATACTAACCTCCACCAGGTTGCAAATTCAATATAATTTTTATCTGCATCTAGCTCTGAAAAAATATTTGGGCTTCGGCTTGTAGAAGTGTGTGGGACTTATTCTATTAGTCCATCTATACTAACCTCCACGAGGTTGCAAATTCAATATAATTTTTATCTGCATCTAGCTCTGAAAAACTATTTGGGCTTCGGCTTGTAGCAGTGTGTGCGACTTGTTCTATTAGTCCATCTATACTAACCTCCACCAGGTTGCAAATTCAATCTAATTTTTATCTGCATCTAGCTCTGAAAAAATATTTGGGCTTCGGCTTGTAGCAGTGTGTGGGACTTGTTCTATTAGTCCATCTATACTAACCTCCACCAGGTTGCAAATTCAATCTAATTTTTATCTGCATCTAGCTCTGAAAAAATATTTCGGCTTGTAGCAGTGTGTGGGACGTGTTCTATTAGTCCATCTATACTAACCTCCACCAGGTTGCAAATTCAATATAATTTTTATCTGCATCTAGCTCTGAAAACATATTTCGGCTTGTAGCAGAGTGTGGGACTTGTTCTATTAGTCCATCTATACTAACCTCCTCCAGGTTGCAAATTCAATCTAATTTTTATCTGCATCTAGCTCTGAAAAAATATTTCGGCTTGTAGCAGTATGTGCGACTTGTTCTATTAGTCCATATATACTAAGCTCCACCAGGTTGCAAATTCAATCTAATTTTTATCTGCATCTAGCTCTGAAAAAATATTTGGGCTTCGGCTTGCAGCAGTGTGTGGGACTTGTTCTATTAGTCCATCTATACTAACCTCCACCAGGTTGCAAATTCAATATAATTTTTATCTGCATCTAGCTCTGAAAAAATATTTCAGCTTGTAGCAGTGTGTAGGACTTGTTCTATTAGTCCATCTATACTAACCTCCACCAGGTTGCAAATTCAATCAAATTTTTATCTGCATCTAGCTCTGAAAAAATATTTCGGCTTGTAGCAGTGTGTGGGACTTGTTCTATTAGTCCATCTATACTGACCTCCACCAGGCTGCAAAATCAATATAATTTTTAACTGCATCTAGCTCTGAAAAAATATTTGGGCTTCAGCTTGTACCAGTGTGTGGGACTTGTTCTATTAGTCCATCTATACTAACCTCCACCAGGTTGCAAATTCAATCAAATTATTATCTGCATCTAGCTCTGAAAAAATATTTCAGCTTGTAGCATTGTGTAGGACTTGTTCTATTAGTCCATCTATACTAACCTCCACCAGGTTGCAAATTCAAAATAACTTTTATCTGCATCTAGCACTGAAAAAATATTTGGGCTTCGGCTTCTAGCAGTTTGTGGGACTTGTTCTATTAGTCCATCTATACTGACCTCCACCAGGCTGCAAAATCAATATAATTTTTAACTGCATCTAGCTCTGAAAAAATATTTGGGCTTCGGCTTGTACCAGTGTGTGCGATTTGTTCTATTAGTCCATCTATACTAACCTCCACCAGGTTGCAAATTCAATATAATTTTTATCTGCATCTAGCTCTGAAAAAATATTTGGGCTTCGGCTTGTAGCAGTGTGTGGGACTTGTTCTATTAGTCCATCTATACTAACCTCCACGAGGTTGCAAATTCAATATAATTTTTATCTACATCTAGCTCTGAAAAAATATTTGGGCTTCGGCTTGTAGCAGTGTGTGCGACTTGTTCTATTAGTCCATCTATACTAACCTCCACCAGGTTGCAAATTCAATCTAATTTTTATCTGCATCTAGCTCTGAAAAAATATTTCGGCTTGTAGCAGTGTGTGGGACGTGTTCTATTAGTCCTTCTATACTAACCTCCACCAGGTTGCAAATTCAATATAATTTTTATCTGCATCTAGCTCTGAAAACATATTTCGGCTTGTAGCAGTGTGTGGGACTTGTTCTATTAGTCCATCTATACTAACCTACTCTAGGTTGCAAATTCAATCTAATTTTTATCTGCATCTAGCTCTGAAAAAATATTTTGGCTTGTAGCAGTATGTGCGACTTGTTCTATTAGTCCATATATACTAAGCTCCACCAGGTTGCAAATTCAATCTAATTTTTTTCTGCATCTAGCTCTGAAAAAATATTTGGGCTTCGGCTTGCAGCAGTGTGTGGGACTTGTTCTATTTGTCCATCTATACTAACCTCCACCAGGTTGCAAATTCAATATAATTTTTATCTGCATCTAGCTCTGAAAAAATATTTGGGCTTCGGCTTGTAGCAGTGTGTGCGACTTGCTCTATTAGTCCATCTATACTAACCTCCACCAGGTTGCAAATTCAATCTAATTTTTATCTGCATCTAGCTATGAAAAAATATTTCGGCTTGTAGCAGTGCGTGAGACTTGTTCTATTAGTCCATCTATACTAACCTCCACCAGGTAGCAAATTCAATATAATTTTTATCTGCATCTAGCTCTGAAAAAATATTTCGGCTGGAAGCAGTGTGTGGGACTTGTTCTATTAGTCCATCTATACTAACCTCCACCAGGTTGCAAATTCAATATAATTTTTATCTGCATCTAGCTCTGAAAAAATATTTGGGCTTCGGCTTGTACCAGTGTGTGGGACTTGTTCTATTAGTCCATCTATACTAACCTCCACCAGGTTGCAAATTCAATATAATTTTTATCTGCATCTACCTCTGAAAAAAATTTGGGCTTCGGCTTGTAGCAGTGTGTGCGACTTGTTCTATTAGTCCATCTATACTAACCTCCACGAGGTTGCAAATTCAATCTAATTTTTATCTGCATCTAGCTCTGAAAAAATATTTGGGCTTCGGCTTGTAGCAGTGTGTGGGACTTGTTCTATTAGTCCATCTATACTAACCTCCACCATGTTGCAAATTCAATCAAATTTTTATCTGCATCTAGCTCTGAAAAAATATTTCAGCTTGTAGCAGTGTGTAGGACTTGTTCTATTAGTCCATCTATACTAACCTCCACCAGGTTGCAAATTCAATATAATTTTTATCTGCATCTAGCTCTGAAAAAATATTTCGGCTTGTAGCAGTGTGTGGGACTTGTTCTATTAGTCCATCTATACTGGCCTCCACCAGGCTGCAAAATCAATATAATTTTTAACTGCATCTAGCTCTGAAAAAATATTTGGGCTTCGGCTTGTACCAGTGTGTGGGACTTGTTCTATTAGTCCATCTATACTAACCTCCACCAGGTTGCAAATTCAATCAAATTTTTATATGCATCTAGCTCTGAAAAAATATTTCAGCTTGTAGCAGTGTGTAGGACTTGTTCTATTAGTCCATCTATACTAACCTCCACCAGGTTGCAAATTCAAAATAACTTTTATCTGCATCTAGCTCTGAAAAAATATTTGGGCTTCGGCTTCTAGCAGTTTGTGGGACTTGTTCTATTAGTCCATCTATACTGACCTCCGCCAGGCTGCAAAATCAATATAATTTTTGACTGCATCTAGCTCTGAAAAAATATTTGGGCTTCGGCTTGTACCAGTGTGTGCGACTTGTTCTATTAGTCCATCTATACTAACCTCCACCAGGTTGCAAATTCAATATAATTTTTATCTGCATCTAGCTCTGAAAAAATATTTGGTCTTCGGCTTGTAGAAGTGTGTGGGACTTATTTTATTAGTCCATCTATACTAACCTCCACGAGGTTGCAAATTCAATATAATTTTTATCTGCATCTAGCTCTGAAAAAATATTTGGGCTTCGGCTTGTAGCAGTGTGTGCGACTTGTTCTATTAGTCCATCTATACTAACCTCCACGAGGTTGCAAATTCAATATAATTTTTATCTGCATCTAGCTCTGAAAAAATATTTGGGCTTCGGCTTGTAGCAGTGTGTGCGACTTGTTCTATTAGTCCATCTATACTAACCTCCACCAGGTTGCAAATTCAATCTAATTTTTATCTGCATCTAGCTCTGAAAAAATATTTCGGCTTGTAGCAGTGTGTGGGACATGTTCTATTAGTCCATCTATACTAACCTCCACCAGGTTGCAAATTCAATATAATTTTTATCTGCATCTAGCTCTGAAAACATATTTCGGCTTTTGGCAGAGTGTGGGACTTGTTCTATTAGTCCATCTATACTAACCTCCTCCAGGTTGCAAATTCAATCTAATTTTTATCTGCATCTAGCTCTGAAAAAATATTTCGGCTTGTAGCAGTATGTGCGACTTGTTCTATTAGTCCATATATACTAAGCTCCACCAGGTTGCAAATTCAATCTAATTTTTATCTGCATCTAGCTCTGAAAAAATATTTGGGCTTCGGCTTGCAGCAGTGTGTGGGACTTGTTCTATTAGTCCATCTATACTAACCTCCACCAGGTTGCAAATTCAATATAATTTTTATCTGCATCTAGCTCTGAAAAAATATTTGGGCTTCGGCTTGTAGCAATGTCTGCGACTTGCTCTATTAGTCCATCTATACTAACCTCCACCAGGTTGCAAATTCAATCTAATTTTTATCTGCATCTAGCTATGAAAAAATATTTCGGCTTGTAGCAGTGCGTGAGACTTGTTCTATTAGTCCATCTATACTAACCTCCACCAGGTAGCAAATTCAATATAATTTTTATCTGCATCTAGCTCTGAAAAAATATTTCGGCTTGTAGCATTGTGTGCGACTTGTTCTATTAGTCCATCTATACTAACCTCCACCAGGTTGCAAATTCAATCTAATTTTTATCTGCATCTAGCTCTGAAAAAATGTTTGGGCTTCTGCTAATAGCAGTGTGTGGCACTTGTTCTATTAGTCCATCTATACTAACCTCCACCAGGTTGCAAATTCAATATAATTTTTACCTGCATCTAGCTCTGAAAAAATATTTGGGCTTCGGCTTGTAGCAGTGTTTGCCACTTGTTCTATTAGTCCATCTATACTAACCTCCACCAGGCTGCAAATTCAATCTAATTTTTATCTGCATCTAGCTCTGAAAAAATATTTCGGCTTGTAGCAGTGTGTGGGACTTGTTCTATTAGTCCATCTATACTAACCTCCACCAGGTTGCAAATTCAATATAATTTTTATCTGCATCTAGCTCTGAAAAAATATTTGGGCTTCGGCTGGAAGCAGTGTGTGGGACTTGTTCTATTAGTCCATCTAAACTAACCTCCACCAGGTTGCAAATTCAATATAATTTTTATTTGCATCTAGCTCTGAAAAAATATTTGGGCTTCGGCTTGTAGCAGTGTGTGTGACTTGTTCTATTAGTCCATCTATACTAACCTCCACCAGGTTGCAAATTCAATCTAATTTTTATCTGCATCTAGCTCTGAAAAAATATTTTGGCTTGTAGAAGTGTGTGGGACTTGTTCTATTAGTCCATCTATACTAACCTCCACGAGGTTGCAAATTCAATATAATTTTTATCTGCATCTAGCTCTGAAAAAATATTTGGGCTTCGGCTTGTAGCAGTGTGTGGGACTTGTTCTATTAGTCCATCTATACTAACCTCCACCAGGTTGCAAATTCAATCTAATTTTTATCTGCATCTAGCTCTGAAAAAATATTTGGGCTTTGGCTTGTAGCAGTGTGTGGGACATGTTCTATTAGTCCATCTATACTAACCTCCACCAGGTTGAAAATTAAATATAATTTTTATCTGCATCTAGCTCTGAAAAAATATTTGGGCTTCGGCTTGTAGCAGTGTGTGCGACTTGTTCTATTAGTCCATCTATACTAACCTCCACCAGGTTGCAAATTCAATATAATTTTTATCTGCATCTAGCTCTGAAAAAATATTTGGGCTTCGGCTTGTAGCAGTGTGTGCGACTTGTTCTATTAGTCCATCTATACTAACCTCCACCAGGTTGCAAATTCAATATAATTTTTATCTGCATCTAGCTCTGAAAAAATATTTGGGCTTCGGCTTGTAGCAGTGTGTGCGACTTGTTCTATTAGTCCATCTATACTAACCTCCACCAGGTTGCAAATTCAATATAATTTTTATCTGCATCTAGCTCTGAAAAAATATTTGGGCTTCGGCTTGTAGCAGTGTGTGCGACTTGTTCTATTAGTCCATCTATACTAACCTCCACCAGGTTGCAAATTCAATCTAATTTTTATCTGCATCTAGCTCTGAAAAAATATTTCGGCTTGTAGCAGTGTGTGGGACTTGTTCTATTAGTACATCTATACTAAACTCCTCCAGGTTGCAAATTCAATCTAATTTTTATCTGCATCTAACTCTGAAAAAATATTTCGGTTTGTAGTAGTATGTGCGACTTGTTCTATTAGTCCATATATACTATGCTCCACCAGGTTGCAAATTCAATATAATTTTTATCTGCATCTAGCTCTGAAAAAATATTTGGGCTTCGGCTTGCAGCACTGTGTGGGACTTGTTCTATTAGTCCATCTATACTAACCTCCACCAGGTTGCAAATTCAATCTAATTTTTATCTGCATCTAGCTCTGAAAAAATATTTCGGCTTGTAGCAGTGTGTGGTACTTGTTCTATTAGTCCATCTATACTAACCTCCACCAGGTAGCAAATTCAATATAATTTTTATCTGCATCTAGCTCTGAAAAAATACTTGGGCTTCGGCTGGAAGCAGTGTGTGGGACTTGTTCTATTAGTCCATCTATACTAACCTCCACCAGGTTGCAAATTCAATATAATTTTTATCTGCATCTAGCTCTGAAAAAATATTTGGGCTTCGGGTTGTAGCAGTGTGTGTGACTTGTTCTATTAGTCCATCTATACTAACCTCCACCAGGTTGCAAATTCAATCAAATTTTTATCTCCATCTAGCTCTGAAAAAATATTTCGGCTTGTAGCAGTGTGTGGGACTTGTACTATTAGTCCATCTATACTAACCTCCACCAGGTAGCAAATTCAATATAATTTTTATTCTGCATCTAGCTCTGAAAAAATATTTTGGCTGGTAGCAGTGTGTGGGACTTGTTCTATTAGTCCATCTATACTAACCTCCACCAGGTTGCAAATACAATATAATTTTTAACTGCATCTAGCTCTGAAAAAATATTTGGGCTTCGGCTTGTAGCAGTGTGTGGGACTTGTTCTATTAGTCCATCTATACTAACCTCCACCAGGTTGAAAATTCAATCTAATTTTTATCTGCATCTAGCTCTGAAAAAATATTTCGGCTTGTAGCAGTGTGTGGGACTTGTTCTATTAGTCCATCTATACTAACCTCCACCAGGTTGCAAATTCAATATAATTTTTATCTGCATCTAGCTCTGAAAAAATATTTATGCTTCGGCTTGTAGCAGTGTGTGGGTCTTGTTCTATTAGTCCATCTATACTAACCTCCACCAGGTTGCAAATTCAATATAATTTTTTTCTGCATCTAGCTCTGAAAAAATATTTGGGCTTCGGCTTGTAGCAGTGTGTGGGACTTGTTCTATTAGTCCATCTATACTAACCTCCACCAGGTTGCAAATTCAATATAATTTTTATCTGCATCTAGCTCTGAAAAAATATTTAGGCTTGTAGCACTGTGTGGGACTTGTTCTATTAGTCCATCTATACTAACTTCCACCAGGTTGCAAAATCAAAATAATTTTTATCTGCATCTAGCTCTGAAAAAACATTTGGGCTTCGGCTTGTAGCAGTGTGTGGGACTTGTTCTATTTGTCCATCTACACTAACCTCGACCAGGTTGCAAATTCAATATAATTTTTATCTGCATCTAGCTCTGAAAAAATATTTGGGCTTCGGCTTCTAGCAGTTTGTGGGACTTGTTCTATTAGTCCATCTATACTGACCTCCACCAGGTTGCAAAATCAATATAATTTTTATCTGCATCTAGCTCTGAAAAAATATTTGGGCTTCGGCTTGTACCAGTGTGTGGGACTTGTTCTATTAGTCCATCTATACTAACCTCCACCAGCTTGCAAATTCAATATAATTTTTATCTGCATCTATCTCTGAAAAAATATTTCGGCTTCGGCTTGTAGCAGTGTGTGCGACTTGTTCTTTTAGTCCATCTATAATAACCTCCACCAGGTTGCAAATTCAATATAATTTTTATCTGCATCTAGCTCTGAAAAAATATTTGGGCTTTGGCGTGTAGCAGTGTGTGCGACTTGTTCTTTTAGTTCATCTATACTAACCTCCACCAGGTTAAAAATTTAATCTAATTTTTGTGTGCATCTAGCTCTGAAAAAATATTTCGGCTTGTAGCAGTGTGTGGGACTGGTTCTATTAGTCCATCTATACTAACCTCCACCAGGTTGCAAATTCAATATAATTTTTATCTGCATCTAGCTCTGAAAAAATATTTCGGCTTGTAGCAGTGTGTGGGACTTGTTCTATTAGTCCATCTATACTAACCTCCACGAGGTTGCATATTCAAAATAACTTTTATCTGCATCTAGCTCTGAAAAAATATCTGGGCTTCGGCTTGTAGCAGTGTGTGGGTCTTGTTCTATTAGTCCATCTATACTAACCTCCACAAGGTTGCAAATGCAATATAATTTTTATCTGCATCTAGCTCTGAAAAAATATTTGGGCTTCGGCTTGTAGCAGTGAGTGGGACTTGTTCTATTAGTCCATCTATACTAACCTCTACCAGGTTGCAAATTCAATATTATTTTTATCTGCATCTAGCTCTGAAAAAATATTTGGGCTTCGGCTTGTAGCAGTGTGTGGGACTTGTTCTATTAGTCCATCTATACTAACCTCCACCAGATTGCAAATTCAATATAATTTTTATCTGCATCTAGCTCTGAAAAAATATTTGGGCTTCGGCTTGCAGCAGTGTGTGGTACTTGTTGCTATTAGTCCATCTATACTAACCTCCACCAGGTTGCAAATTCAATATAATTTTTATCTGCACCTAGCTCTGAAAAAATATTTGGGCTTCGGCTTGTAGCAGTGTGTGGGACTTGTTCTATTAGTTCATCTATACTAACCTCCACCAGGTTGCAAATTCAATATAATTTTTATCTGCATCTAGCTCTGAAAAAATATTTATTCTTCGGCTTGTAGCAGTGTGTGGGTCTTGTTCTATTAGTCCATCTATACTAACCTCCACCAGGTTGCAAATTCAATATAATTTTTTTCTGCATCTAGCTCTGAAAAAATATTTGGGCTTCGGCTTGTAGCAGTGTGTAGGACTTGTTCTATTAGTCCATCTATACTAACCTCCACCAGGTTGCAAATTCAATCTAATTCTTATCTGCATCTAGCTCTGTAAAAAGATTTGGGCTTCGTCTTCTAGCAGTGTGTGGGACTTGTTCTATTTGTCCATCTATACTAACCTCCACCAGGTTGCAAATTCAATATAATTTTTATCTGCATCTAGCTCTGAAAAATTATTTGTGCTTCGGCTTGTAACATTGTGTGGGACTTTTTCTATTAGTCCACCTATACTAACCTCCACCAGGTTGCAAATTCAGAATAACTTTTTTATGCATCTAGCTCTGAAAAAATATTTGGGCTTCGGCTTGTAGCAGTGTGTTGGACTTGTTCTATTTGTCCATCTATACTAACTTCCACCAGGTTGCAAATTCAATATAATTTTTATCTGCATCTAGCTCTGAAAAAATATTTGGGCTTCGGCTTGTAGCAGTGAGTCGGACTTGTTCTATTAGTCCATCTATACTAAACTCCACCAGGCTGCAAATTCAAAATAATTTTTATCTGCATCTAGCTCTGAAAAAATAATTGGGATTCGGCTTGTAGCAGTGTGTGGGACTTGTTCTATTAGTCCATCTATGCTAACCTCCACCAGGTTGCAAATTCAATATAATTTTTATCTGCATTTAGTGCTGAAAACATATTTCGGCTTCGGCTTGTAGCAGTGTGTGGGACTTGTTCTATTAGTCCATCTATACTAACCTCCACCAGGTTGCAAATTCAATATAATTTTTATCTGCATCTACCTCTGAAAAAATATTTGGGCTTCGGCTTGTAGCAGTGTGTGGGACTTGTTCTATTAGTTCATTTATACTAACCTCCACCAGGTTGCAAATTCAATATAATTTTTATCTGCATCTAGCTCTGAAAAAATATTTGGGCTTCGACTTGTAGCAGTGTGTGGGACTTGTTCTATTAGTCCATCTATACTAACCTCCACCAGATTGCAAATTCAATCTAATTTTTATCTGCATCTAGCTCTGAAAAAATATTTCGGCTTGTAGCAGTGTGTGGTACTTGTTCTATTAATCCATCTATACTAACCTCCACCAGGTAGCAAATTCAATATAATTTTTATCTGCATCTAGCTCTGTAAAAATATTTGGGCTTCGGCTGGAAGCAGTGTGTGAGACTTGTTCTATTAGTCCATCTATACTAACCTCCACCAGGTTGCAAATTCAATATAATTTTTATCTGCATCTAGCTCTGAAAAAATATTTGGGCTTCGGCTTGTAGCAGTGTGTGTGACTTGTTCTATTAGTCCATCTATACTAACCTCCACCAGGTTGCAAATTCAATCAAATTTTTATCTCCATCTAGCTCTGAAAAAATATTTCGGCTTGTAGCAGTGTGTGGGACTTGTTCTATTAGTCTATCTATACTAACCTCCACCAGGTAGCAAAATCAATATAATTTTTATTCTGCATCTAGCTCTGAAAAAATATTTTGGCTGGTAGCAGTGTGTGGGACTTGTTCTATTAGTCCATCTATACTAACCTCCACCAGGTTGCAAATTCAATATAATTTTTAACTGCATCTAGCTCTGAAAAAATATTTGGGCTTCGACTTGTAGCAGTGTGTGGGACTTGTTCTATTAGTCCATCTATACTAACCTCCACCAGGATGAAAATTCAATCTAATTTTTATCTGCATCTAGCTCTGAAAAAATATTTCGGCTTGTAGCAGTGTGTGGGACTGGTTCTATTAGTCCATCTATACTAACCTCCTCCAGGCTGCAAATTCAAAATAATTTTTATCTGCATTTAGCTCTGATAAAATATTTGGGCTTTGGCATGTAGCAGTGTGTGGGACTTGTTCTATTAGTCCATCTATACTAACCTCCACCAGGTTGCAAATTCAATATAATTTTTATCTGCATCTAGCTCTGAAAAAATATTTGGGCTTCGGCTTGTAGCAGTGTGTGTGACTTGTTCTATTAGTCCATCTATACTAACCTCCATCAGTTTGCAAATTCAATCTAATATCTATCTGCATCTAGCTCTGAAAAAATATTTGGGCTTCGGCTTGTAGCAGTAAGTGGGACTTGTTCTATTAGACTATCTATATCAACCTCTACCAGGTTGCAAATTCTATCTAATTTTTATCTGCATTTAGCTCTGAAATAATATTTTGGATTGTAGCAGTGTGTGGGACTTGGTCTATGAGTCCATCTATACTAACCTCCACCAGGTTGCTAATTCAATATAATTTTTATCTGCATCTAGCTCTTAAAAAATATTTCGGCTTGTAGCAGTGTGTGCAACTTGTTCTATTAGTCCATCTATACTAACCTCCACCAGGTTGCAAATTCAATCTAATTTTTATCTGCATCTAGCTCTGAAAAAATATTTTGGCTTGTAGCAGTGTGTGGGACTTGTTCTATTAGTCCATCTATACTAACCTCCACCAGGTTGCAAATTCAATATAATTTTTATCTGCATCTAGCTCTGAAAAAATATTTCGGCTTGTAGCACTGTGTGGGACTTGTTCTATTAGTCCATCTATACTAACCTCCACCATGTTGCAAAATCAACATAATTTTTATCTGCATCTAGCTCTGAAAAAATATTTGGGCTTCAGCTTGTAGCAGTGTTTGGGACTTGTTCTATAAGTCCATCTACACTAACCTCCACCAGGTTGCAAATTCAATAAAATTTTTATCTGAATCTAGCTCTGAAAAAATATTTCGGCTTGTAGCAGTGTGTGGGACTTGTTCTATTAGTCCATCTATACTAACCTCCACCAGGTTGCAAATTCAATATAATTTTTATCTGCATCTAGCTCTGAAAAAATATTTAGGCTTGTAGCACTGTGTGGGACTTGTTCTATTAGTCCATCTATACTAACTTCCACCAGGTTGCAAAATCAAAATAATTTTTATCTGCATCTAGCTCTGAAAAAACATTTGGGCTTCGGCTTGTAGCAGTGTGTGGGACTTGTTCTATTAGTCCATCTACACTAACCTCGACCAGGTTGCAAATTCAATATAATTTTTATCTGCATCTAGCTCTGAAAAAATATTTGGGCTTCGGCTTCTAGCAGTTTGTGGGACTTGTTCTATTAGTCCATCTATACTGACCTCCACCAGGTTGCAAAATCAATATAATTTTTATCTGCATCTAGCTCTGAAAAAATATTTGGGCTTCGGCTTGTACCAGTGTGTGGGACTTGTTCTATTAGTCCATCTATACTAACCTCCACCAGCTTGCAAATTCAATATAATTTTTATCTGCATCTAGCTCTGAAAAAATATTTGGGCTTTGGCGTGTAGCAGTGTGTGCGACTTGTTCTATTATTTCATCTATACTAACCTCCACCAGGTTGCAAATTTAATCGAATTTTTGTCTGCATCTAGCTCTGAAAAAATATTTCGGCTTGTAGCAGTGTGTGGGACTGGTTCTATTAGTCCATCTATACTAACCTCCACCAGGTTGCAAATTCAATATAATTTTTATCTGCATCTAGCTCTGAAAAAATATTTCGGCTTGTAGCAGTGTGTGGGACTTGTTCTATTAGTCCATCTATACTAACCTCCACGAGGTTGCATATTCAAAATAACTTTTATCTGCATCTAGCTCTGAAAAAATATCTGGGCTTCGGCTTGTAGCAGTGTGTGGGACTTGTTCTATTAGTCCATCTATACTAACCTCCACAAGGTTGCAAATTCAATATAATTTTTATCTGCATCTAGCTCTGAAAAAATATTTGGGCTTCGGCTTGTAGCAGTGAGTGGGACTTGTTCTATTAGTCCATCTATACTAACCTCCACCAGGTTGCAAATTCAATATTATTTTTATCTGCATCTAGCTCTGAAAAAATATTTGGGCTTCGGCTTGTAGCAGTGTGTGGGACTTGTTCTATTAGTCCATCTATACTAATCTCCACCAGATTGCAAATTCAATATAATTTTTATCTGCATCTAGCTCTGAAAAAATGTTTGGGCTTCGGCTTGCAGCAGTGTGTGGTACTTGTTGCTATTAGTCCATCTATACTAACCTCCACCAGGTTGCAAATTCAATATAATTTTTATCTGCATCTAGCTCTGAAAAAATATTTGGGCTTCGGCTTGTAGCAGTGTGTGGGACTTGTTCTATTAGTTCATCTATACTAACCTCAACCAGGTTGCAAATTCAATATAATTTTTATCTGCATCTAGCTCTGAAAAAATATTTATGCTTCGGCTTGTAGCAGTGTGTGGGTCTTGTTCTATTAGTCCATCTATACTAACCTCCACCAGGTTGCAAATTCAATATAATTTTTTTCTGCATCTAGCTCTGAAAAAATATTTGGGCTTCGGCTTGTAGCAGTGTGTGGGACTTGTTCTATTAGTCCATCTATACTAACCTCCACCAGGTTGCAAATTCAATCTAATTCTTATCTGCATCTAGCTCTGTAAAAAGATTTGGGCTTCGTCTTCTAGCAGTGTGTGGGACTTGTTCTATTTGTCCATCTATACTAACCTCCACCAGGTTGCAAATTCAATATAATTTTTATCTGCATCTAGCTCTGAAAAATTATTTGGGCTTCGGCTTGTAACAGTGTGTGGGACTTTTTCTATTAGTCCACCTATACTAACCTCCACCAGGTTGCAATTTCAAAATAACTTTTTTATGCAACTAGCTCTGAAAAAATATTTGGGCTTCGGCTTGTAGCAGTGTGTTGGACTTGTTCTATTTGTCCATCTATACTAACTTCCACCAGGTTGCAAATTCAATATAATTTTTATCTGCATGTAGCTCTGAAAAAATATTTGGGCTTCGGCTTGTAGCAGTGAGTCGGACTTGTTCTATTAGTCCATCTATACTAACCTCCACCAGGCTGCAAATTCAAAATAATTTTTATCTTCATCTAGCTCTGAAAAAATATTTGGGATTCGGCTTGTAGCAGTGTTTGGGACTTGTTCTATTAGTCCATCTATACTAACCTCCACCAGGTTGCAAATTCAATATAATTTTTATCTGCATCTAGCTCTGAAAAAATATTTGGGCTTCGGCTTGTAGCAGTGTGTGGGACTTTTTCTATTAGTTCATTTATACTAACCTCCACCAGGTTGCAAATTCAATATAATTTTTATCTGCATCTTGCTCTGAAAAAATATTTGGGCTTCGACTTGTAGCAGTGTGTGGGACTTGTTCTATTAGTCCATTTATACTAACCTCCACCAGGTTGCAAATTCAATATAATTTTTATCTGCATCTAGCTCTGAAAACATATTTCGGCTTCGGCTTGTAGCAGTGTGTGGGACTTTTTCTATTAGTCCACCTATACTAACCTCCACCAGGTTGCAATTTCAAAATAACTTTTTTCTGCATCTAGCTCTGAAAAAATATTTGGGCTTCGGCTTTTAGCAGTGTGTTGGACTTGTTCTATTTGTCCATCTATACTAACTTCCACCAGATTGCAAATTCAATATAATTTTTATCTGCATCTAGCTCTGAAAAAATATTTGGGCTTCGGCTTGTAGCAGTGTGTCGGACTTGTTCTATTAGTCCATCTATACTAACCTCCACCAGGCTGCAAATTCAAAATAATTTTTATCTGCATCTAGCTCTGAAAAATTATTTGGGCTTCGGCTTATAGCAGTGTGTGGGACTTGTTCTATTAGTCCACCTATACTAACCTCCACCAGGCTGCAAATTCAATATTATTTTTATCTGCATCTAGCTCTGAAAAAATATTTGGGCTTCGGCTTGTAGCAGTGTGTGGGACTTGTTCTATTAGTCCATCTATACTAATCTCCACCAGATTGCAAATTCAATATAATTTTTATCTGCATCTAGCTCTGAAAAAATGTTTGGGCTTCGGCTTGCAGCAGTGTGTGGTACTTGTTGCTATTAGTCCATCTATACTAACCTCCATCAGGTTGCAAATTCAATATAATTTTTATCTGCATCTAGCTCTGAAAAAATATTTGGGCTTCGGCTTGTAGCAGTGTGTGGGACTTGTTCTATTAGTTCATCTATACTAACCTCCACCAGGTTGCAAATTCAATATAATTTTTATCTGCATCTAGCTCTGAAAAAATATTTATGCTTCGGCTTGTAGCAGTGTGTGGGTCTTGTTCTATTAGTCCATCTATACTAACCTCCACCAGGTTGCAAATTCAATCTAATTCTTATCTGCATCTAGCTCTGTAAAAAGATTTGGGCTTCGTCTTCTAGCAGTGTGTGGGACTTGTTCTATTTGTCCATCTATACTAACCTCCACCAGGTTGCAAATTCAATATAATTTTTATCTGCATCTAGCTCTGAAAAATTATTTGGGCTTCGGCTTGTAACAGTGTGTGGGACTTTTTCTATTAGTCCACCTATACTGACCTCCACCAGGTTGCAATTTCAAAATAACTTTTTTATGCATCTAGCTCTGAAAAAATATTTGGGCTTCGGCTTGTAGCAGTGTGTTGGACTTGTTCTATTTGTCCATCTATACTAACTTCCACCAGGTTGCAAATTCAATATAATTTTTATCTGCTTGTAGCTCTGAAAAAATATTTGGGCTTCGGCTTGTAGCAGTGAGTCGGACTTGTTCTATTAGTCCATCTATACTAACCTCCACCAGGCTGCAAATTCAAAATAATTTTTATCTTCATCTAGCTCTGAAAAAATATTTGGGATTCGGCTTGTAGCAGTGTTTGGAACTTGTTCTATTAGTCCATCTATACTAACCTCCACCATGTTGCAAATTCAATATAATTTTTATCTGCATCTAGCTCTGAAAAAATATTTGGGCTTCGGCTTGTAGCAGTGTGTGGGACTTTTTCTATTAGTTCATTTATACTAACCTCCACCAGGTTGCAAATTCAATATAATTTTTATCTGCATCTTGCTCTGAAAAAATATTTGGGCTTCGACTTGTAGCAGTGTGTGGGACTTGTTCTATTAGTCCATTTATACTAACCTCCACCAGGTTGCAAATTCAATATAATTTTTATCTGCATCTAGCTCTGAAAACATATTTCGGCTTCGGCTTGTAGCAGTGTGTGGGACTTTTTCTATTAGTCCACCTATACTAACCTCCACCAGGTTGCAATTTCAAAATAACTTTTTTCTGCATCTAGCTCTGAAAAAATATTTGGGCTTCGGCTTTTAGAAGTGTTGGACTTGTTCTATTTGTCCATCTATACTAACTTCCACCAGATTGCAAATTCAATATAATTTTTATCTGCATCTAGCTCTGAAAAAATATTTGGGCTTCGGCTTGTAGCAGTGTGTCGGACTTGTTCTATTAGTCCATCTATACTAACCTCCACCAGGCTGCAAATTCAAAATAATTTTTATCTGCATCTAGCTCTGAAAAATTATTTGGGCTTCGGCTTATAGCAGTGTGTGGGACTTGTTCTATTAGTCCATCTATACTAACCTCCACCAGGCTGCAAATTCAATATAATTTTGATCTGCATCTATCTCTGAAAAATTATTTGGGCTTTGGCTTGTAGCAGTGTGTCGGACTTGTTCTATTTGTCCATCTATACTAACCTCCACCACTTTGCAAATTCAATATAATTTTTATCTGCATCTAGCTCTGAAAAAATATTTCGGCTCGTAGCACTGTGTGAGACTTGTTCTATTAGTCCATCTATACAAACCTCCACCAGGTTGCAAAATCAAAATAATTTTTATCTGCATCTAGCTCTGAAAAAATATTTGGGCTTCGGCTTGTAGCAGTGTGTTGGACTTGTTCTATTAGTCCATCTATACTAACCTCCACCACTTTGCAAATTCAATATAATTTTTATCTGCATCTAGCTCTGAAAAAATATTTCAGCTTCGTCTTGTTGCAGTGTGTGGGACTTGTTCTATTAGTCCATCTATATTAACCTCCACCATGCTGCAAATTCAAAATAATTTTTATCTGCATCTAGCTCTGAAAAAATATTTGGGATTCGGCTTGTAGCAGTGTGTAGGACTTATTCTATTAGTCCATCTATACTTACCTCCACCAGGTTGCAAATTCAATATAATTTTTATCTGCATTTAGCGATGAAAACATATTTCGTCTTCGGCTTGTAGCAGTGTGTGGGACTTGTTCTATTAGTCCATCTATACTAACCTCCACCAGGTTGCAAATTCAATATAATTTTTATCTGCATCTAGCTCTGAAAAAATATTTGGGCTTTGGCTTGTAGCAGTGTGTGGGACTTGTTCTTTTAGTTTATCTATACTAGCCTCCACCAGGTTGCAAATTCAATATAATTTTTATCTGCATCTAGCTCTGAGAAAATATTTGGGCTTCGGCTTGTAGCAGTGTGTGGGACTTGTTCTATTAGTCCAACTATACTAACCTGCACCACTTTGCAAATTCAATATAATTTTTATCTGCATCTAGCTCTGAAAAAATATTTCGGCTTGTAGCACTGTGTGGGACTTGTTCTATTAGTCCATCTATACAAACCTCCACCAGGTTGCAAAATCAAAATAATTTTTATCTGCATCTAGCTCTGAAAAAATATTTGGGCTTCAGCTTGTAGCAGTGTGTGGGACTTGTTCTATTAGTCCATCTACACTAACCTCCACCAGGTTGCAAATTCAAAATAATTTTTATCTGCATCTAGCTCTGAAAAAATATTTCAGCTTCGGCTTGTTGCAGTGTGTGGGACTTGTTCTATTAGTCCATGTATATTAACCTCCACGAGGTTGCAAATTCAAAATAACTTTTATCTGCATCTAGCTCTGAAAAAATATTTGGGCTTTGGCTTCTAGCAGTTTGTGGGACTTGTTCTATTAGTCCATCTATACTGACCTCCACCAGGTTGCAAAATCAATATAATTTTTATCTGCATCTAGCTCTGAAAAAATATTTGGGCTTCGGCTTGTACCAGTGTGTGGGACTTGTTCTATTAGTCCATCTATACTAACCTCCACCAGCTTGCAAATTCAATATAATTTTTATCTGCATCTAGCTCTGAAAAAATATTTGGGCTTCGGCTTGTAGCAGTGTGTCGGACTTGTTCTATTAGTCCATCTATACTAACCTCCTCCAGGCTGCAAATTCAAAATAATTTTTATCTGCATCTAGCTCTGATAAAATATTTGGGCTTCGGCTTGTAGCAGTGTGTGGGACTTTTTCTATTAGTCCACCTATACTAACCTCCACCAGGTTGCAATTTCAAAATAACTTTTTTCTGCATCTAGCTCTGAAAAAATATTTGGGCTTCGGCTTGTAGCAGTGTGTGGGACTTGTTCTATTAGTCCATCTATACTAACCTCCACCAGGTTGCAAATTCAATATAATTTTTATCTGCATCTAGCTCTGAAAAAATATTTGGGCTTTGGCTTGTAGCAGTGTGTGGGACTTGTTCTATTAGTCCATCTATACTAACCTCCACCAGGTTGCAAATATAATCTAATTCTTATCTGCATCTAGCTCTGTAAAAAGATTTGGGCTTCGTCTTCTAGCAGTGTGTGGGACTTGTTCTATTTGTCCATCTATACTAACCTCCACCAGGTTGCAAATTCAATATAATTTTTATCTGCATCTAGCTCTGAAAAATTATTTGTGCTTCGGCTTGTAACATTTTGTGGGACTTTTTCTATTAGTCTACCTATACTAACCTCCACCAGGTTGCAATTTCAAAATAACTTTTTTATGCATCTAGCTCTGAAAAAATATTTGGGCTTCGGCTTGTAGCAGTGTGTTGGACTTGTTCTATTTGTCCATCTATACTAACTTCCACCAGGTTGCAAATTCAATATAATTTTTATCTGCATCTAGCTCTGAAAAAATATTTGGGCTTCGGCTTGTAGCAGTGAATCGGACATGTTCTATTAGTCCATCTATACTAACCTCCACCAGGCTGCAAATTCAAAATAATTTTTATCTGCATCTAGCTCTGAAAAAATAATTGGGATTCGGCTTGTAGCAGTGTGTGGGACTTGTTCTATTAGTCCATCTATACTAACCTCCACCAGGTTGCAAATTCCATATAATTTTTATATGCATTTAGTGCTGAAAACATATTTCGGCTTCGGCTTGTAGCAGTGTGTGGGACTTGTTCTATTAGTCCATCTATACTAACCTCCACCAGGTTGCAAATTCAATATAATTTTTATCTGCATCTAGCTCTGAAAAAATATTTGGGATTCGGCTTGTAGCAGTGTGTGGGACTTGTTCTATTAGTTCATTTATACGAACCTCCACCAGGTTGCAAATTCAATATAATTTTTATCTGCATCTAGCTCTGAAAAAATATTTGGGCTTCGACTTGTTGCAGTGTGTGGGACTTGTTCTATTAGTCCATCTATACTAACCTCCACCAGGATGAAAATTCAATCTAATTTTTATCTGCATCTAGCTCTGAAAAAATATTTCGGCTTGTAGCAGTGTGTGGGACTTGTTCTATTAGTCCATCTATACTAACCTCCACCAGGTGGCAAATTCAATATAATTTTTATCTGCATCTAGCTCTGATAAAATATTTGGGCTTCGGCATGTAGCAGTGTGTGGGACTTGTTCTATTAGTCCATCTATACTAACCTCCACCAGGTTGCAAATTCAATATAATTTTTATCTGCATCTAGCTCTGAAAAAATATTTGGGCTTCGGCTTGTAGCAGTGTGTGAGACTTGTTCTATTAGTCCATCTATACTAACCTCCACCAGTTTGCAAATTCAATCTAATATCTATCTGCATCTAGCTCTGAAAAAATATTTTGGGCTTCGGCTTGTAGCAGTAAGTGGGACTTGTTCTATTAGACTATGTATATCAACCTCTACCAGGTTGCAAATTCTATCTAATTTTTATCTGCATCTAGCACTGAAATAATATTTTGGATTGTAGCAGTGTGTGGGACTTGTTCTATGAGTCCATCTATACTAACCTCCACCAGGTTGCTAATTCAATGTAATTTTTATCTGCATCTAGCTCTTAAAAAATATTTCGGCTTGTAGCAGTGTGTGCGATTTGTTCTATTAGTCCATCTATACTAACCTCCACCAGGTTGCAAATTCAATCTAATTTTTATCTGCATCTAGCTCTGAAAAAATATTTTGGCTTGTAGCAGTGTGTGGGACTTGTTCTATTAGTCCATCTATACTAACCTCCACCAGGTTGCAAATTCAATATAATTTTTATCTGCATCTAGCTCTGAAAAAATATTTCGGCTTGTAGCACTGTGTGGGCCTTGTTCTATTAGTCCATCTACACTAACCTCCACCAAGTTGCAAAATCAACATAATTTTTATCTGCATCTAGCTCTGAAAAAATATTTGGGCTTCAGCTTGAAGCAGTGTTTGGGACTTGTTCTATTAGTCCATCTACACTAACCTCCACCAGGTTGCAAATTCAATAAAATTTTTATCTGAATCTAGCTCTCAAAAAATATTTCGGCTTGTAGCAGTGTGTGGGACTTGTTCTATTAGTCCATCTATACTAACCTCCACCAGGTTGCAAATTCATTATAATTTTTATCTGCATCTAGCTCTGAAAAAATATTTAGGCTTGTAGCACTGTGTGGGACTTGTTCTATTAGTCCATCTATACTAACTTCCACCAGGTTGCAAAATCAAAATAATTTTTATCTGCATCTAGCTCTGAAAAAACATTTGGGCTTCGGCTTGTAGCAGTGTGTGGGACTTGTTCTATTAGTCCATCTACACTAACCTCGACCAGGTTGCAAATTCAATATAATTTTTATCTGCATCTAGCTCTGAAAAAATATTTGGGCTTCGGCTTCTAGCAGTTTGTCGGACTTGATCTATTAGTCCATCTATACTGACCTCAACCAGGTTGCAAAATCAATATAATTTTTATCTGCATCTAGCTCTGAAAAAATATTTGGGCTTCGGCTTGTACCTGTGTGTGGGACTTGTTCTATTAGTCCGTCTATACTAAACTCCACCAGGTTGCAAATTCAAAATAATTTTTATCTGCATCTATCTCTGAAAAAATATTTGGGCTTCGGCTTGTAGCAGTGTGAGCGACTTGTTCTATTAGTCCATCTATACTAACATCCACCAGGTTGCAAATTCAATCTAATTTTTATCTGCATCTAGCTCTGAAAAAATATTTTGGCTTCGGCTTGTAGCAGTGTGTGCGACTTGTTCTATTAGTTCATCTATACTCACCTCCACCAGGTTGCAAATTTAATCTAATTTTTGTCTGCATCTAGCTCTGAAAAAATATTTCGGCTTGTAGCAGTGTGTGGGACTGGTTCTATTAGTCCATCTATACTAACCTCCACCAGGTTGCAAATTCAATATAATTTTTATCTGCATCTAGCTCTGAAAAAATATTTAGGCTTGTATCAGTGTGTGGGACTTGTTCTATTAGTCCATCTATACTAACCTCCACCAGGTTGCAAATTCAATATAATTTTTATCTGCATCTAGCTCTGAAAAAATATTTCGGCTTGTAGCACTGTGTGGGCCTTGTTCTATTAGTCCATCCATACTAACCTCCACCATGTTGCAAAATCAACATCATTTTTATCTGCATCTAGCTCTGAAAAAATATTTGGGCTTCAGCTTGAAGCAGTGTTTGGGACTTTTTCTATTAGTCCATCTACACTAACCTCCACCAGGTTGCAAATTCAATAAAATTTTTATCTGAATCTAGCTCTGAAAAAATATTTCGGCTTGTAGCAGTGTGAGCGACTTGTTCTATTAGACCATCTATACTAACATCCACCAGGTTGCAAATTCAATCTAATTTTTATCTGCATCTACCTCTGAAAAAATATTTTGGCTTCGGCTTGTAGCAGTGTGTGCGACTTGTTCTATTAGTTCATCTATACTAACCTCCACCAGGTTGCAAATTTAATCTAATTTTTGTCTGCATCTTGCTCTGAAAAAATATTTCGGCTTGTAGCAGTGTGTGGGACTGGTTCTATTAGTCCATCTATACTAACCTCCACCAGGTTGCAAATTCAATATAATTTTTATCTGCATCTAGCTCTGAAAAAATATTTAGGCTTGTAGCAGTGTGTGGGACTTGTTCTATTAGTCCATCTATACTAACCTCCACCAGGTTGCAAATTCAATATAATTTTTATCTGCATCTAGCTCTGAAAAAATATTTCGGCTTGTAGCACTGTGTGGGCCTTGTTCTATTAGTCCATCTATACTAACCTCCACCATGTTGCAAAATCAACATAATTTTTATCTGCATCTAGCTCTGAAAAAATATTTGGGCTTCAGCTTGAAGCAGTGTTTGGGACTTGTTCTATTAGTCCATCTACACTAACCTCCACCAGGTTGCAAATTCAATAAAATTTTTATCTGAATCTAGCTCTGAAAAAATATTTCGGCTTGTAGCAGTGTGTGGGACTTGTTCTATTAGTCCATCTATACTAACCTCCACCAGGTTGCAAATTCAATATAATTTTTATCTGCATCAAGCTCTGAAAAAATATTTAGGCTTGTAGCACTGTGTGGGACTTGTTCTATTAGTCCATCTATACTAACTTCCACCAGGTTGCAAAATCAAAATAATTTTTATCTGCATCTAGCTCTGAAAAAACATTTGGGCTTCGGCTTGTAGCAGTGTGTGGGACTTGTTCTATTAGTCCATCTACACTAACCTCGACCAGGTTGCAAATTCAATATAATTTTTATCTGCATCTAGCTCTGAAAAAATATTTGGGCTTCGGCTTCTAGCAGTTTGTGGGACTTGTTCTATTAGTCCATCTATACTGACCTCAACCAGGTTGCAAAATCAATATAATTTTTATCTGCATCTAGCTCTGAAAAAATATTTAGGCTTGTAGCACTGTGTGGGACTTGTTCTATTAGTAGATCTATACTAACCTCCACCAGGTTGCAAATTCAATATAATTTTTATCTGCATCTAGCTCTGAAAAAATATTTCGGCTTGTAGCACTGTGTGGGCCTTGTTCTATTAGTCCATCTATACTAACCTCCACCATGTTGCAAAATCAACATAATTTTTATCTGCATCTAGCTCTGAAAAAATATTTGGGCTTCAGCTTGAAGCAGTGTTTGGGACTTGTTCTATTAGTCCATCTACACTAACCTCCACCAGGTTGCAAATTCAATAAAATTTTTATCTGAATCTAGCTCTGAAAAAATATTTCGGCTTGTAGCAGTGTGAGCGACTTGTTCTATTAGTCCATCTATACTAACCTCCACCAGGTTGCAAATTCAATCTAATTTTTATCTGCATCTAGCTCTGAAAAAATATTTGGGCTTCGGCTTGTAGCAGTGTGTGCGACTTGTTCTATTAGTCCATCTATACTAACCTCCACCAGGTTGCAAATTCAATATAATTTTTATCTGCGTCTAGCTCTGAAAAAATATTTGGGCTTCGGCTTGTAGCAGTGTGTGCGACTTGTTCTATTAGTTCATCTATACTAACCTCCACCAGGTTGCAAATTCAATCTAATTTTTAACTGCATCTAGCTCTGAAAAAATATTTCGGCTTGTAGCAGTGTGTGGGACTGGTTCTATTAGTCCATCTATACTAACCTCCACCAGGTTGCAAATTCAATCTAATTTTTATCTGCATCTAGCTCTGAAAAAATATTTCGGCTTGTAGCAGTGTGTGGGACTTGTTCTATTAGTCCATCTATACTAACCTCCACCAGGTTGCAAATTCAATATAATTTTTATCTGCATATAGCTCTGAAAAAATATTTTGGCTTCGGCTTGTAGCAGTGTGTGGGACTTGTTCTATTTGTCCATCTATACTAACCTCCACCAGGTTGCAAATTCAATATAATTTTTATCTGCATCTAGCTCTGAAAAAATATTTGGGCTTCGGCTTGTAGCAGTGTGTGGGACTTATTCTATTAGTTCATCTATACTAACCTCCACCAGATTGCAAATTCAATATAATTTTTATCTGCATCTAGCTCTGAAAAATATTTGGGCTTCGGCTTGTAGCAGTGTGTGGGACTTGTTCTATTAGTCCATCTGTACTAACCTCCACCAGGTTGCAAATTCAATATAATTTTTTTCTGCATCTAGCTCTGAAAAATATTTTGGCTTCGGCTTGTCGCAGTGTGTGGGACTTGTTCTATTAGTCCATCTATACTAACCTCCACCAGGTTGCAAATTCAATCTAATTCTTATCTGCATCTAGCTCTGAAAAATTTTTGGGCTTCGTCTTGTAGCAGTGTGTGGGACTTGTTCTATTATTCCATCTATACTAACCTCCACCAGGTTGCAAATTCAATCTAATTCTTATCTGCATCTAGTTCTGAAAAAATATTTGGGCTTTGGCTTCTAGCAGTTTGGGGGACTTGTTCTATTAGTCCATCTATACTGACCTCCACCAGGTTGCAAATTCAATATAATTTTTATCTGCATCTAGCTCTGAAAAAATACTTGGGCTTCGTCTTGTAGCAGTGTGAGCGACTTGTTCTATTAGTCCATCAATACTAACCTCCACGAGGTTGCAAATTCAATCTAATTTTTATCTGCATCTAGCTCTGAAAAAATATTTGGGCTTCGGCTTGTAGCAGTGTGTGCGACTTGTTCTATTAGTCCATCTATACTAACCTCCACCAGGTTGCAAATTCAATATAAATTTTATCTGCTTCTAGCTCTCAAAAAATATTTGGGCTTCGGCTTGTAGCAGTGTGTGCGACTTGTTCTATTAGTCCATCTATACTAACCTCCACCAGGTTGCAAATTCAATCTAATTTTTATCTGCATCTAGCTCTGAAAAAATATTTGGGCTTCGGCTTGTAGCAGTGTGTGCGACTTTTTCTATTAGTCCATCTATACTAACCTCCACCAGGTTGCAAATTCAATATAATTTTTATCTGCGTCTAGCTCTGAAAAAATATTTGGGCTTCGGATTGTAGCAGTGTGTGGGACTGGTTCTATTAGTCCATCTATACTAACCTCCACCAGGTTGCAAATTCAATCTAATTTTTATCTGCATCTAGCTCTGAAAAAATATTTCGGCTTGTAGCAGTGTGTGGGACTTGTTCTATTAGTCCATCTATACTAACCTCCAACAGGTTGCAAATTCAATATAATTTTTATCTGCATATAGCTCTGAAAAAATATTTGGGCTTCGGCTTGTAGCAGTGTGTGGGACTTTTTCTATTTGTCCATCTATACTAACCTCCACCAGGTTGCAAATTCAATATAATTTTTATCTGCATCTAGCTCTGAAAAAATATTTCGGCTTCGGCTTGTAGTACTGTGTGGGACTTGTTCTATTAGTCCATCTATACTAACCTCCACGAGGTTGCAAATTCAAAATAACTTTTATCTGCATCTAGCTCTGAAAAAATATCTGGGCTTCGGCTTGTAGCAGCGTGTGGGACTTGTTCTATTAGTCCATCTATACTAACCTCCACCAGGTTGCAAATTCAATATAATTTTTATCTGCATCTAGCTCTGAAAAAATATTTGGGCTTCGGCTTGTAGCAGTGTGTGGGACTTGTTCTATTAGTCCATCTATACTAACCTCCACCAGGTTGCAAATTCAATATAATTTTTATCAGCATATAGCTCTGAAAAAATATTTGGGCTTCGGCTTGTAGCAGTGTGTGGGACTTGTTCTATTAGTTCATCTATACTAACCTCCACCAGATTGCAAATTCAATATAATTTTTATCTGCATCTAGCTCTGAAAAAATATTTGGGCTTCGGCTTGTAGCAGTGTGTGGGACTTGTTCTATTAGTCCATCTGTACTAACCTCCACCAGGTTGCAAATTCAATATAATTTTTTTCTGTATCTAGTTCTGAAAAATATTTGGGCTTTGGCTTGTAGCAGTGTGTGGGACTTGTTCTATTAGTCCATCTATACTAACCTCCACCAGGTTGCAAATTCAATCTAATTCTTATCTGCATCTAGCTCTGAAAAATATTTGGGCTTCGGCTTGTAGCAGTGTGTGGGACTTGTTCTATTAGTCCATCTATACTAACCTCCACCAGGTTGCAAATTCAATCTAATTCTTATCTGCATCTAGCTCTGAAAAAATATTTGGGCTTTGGCTTCTAGCAGTTTGTGGGACTTGTTCTATTAGTCCATCTATACTGACCTCCACCAGGTTGCAAATTCAATATAATTTTTATCTGCATCTAGCTCTGAAAAAATACTTGGGCTTCGGCTTGTAGCAGTGTGAGCGACTTGTTCTATTAGTCCATCTATACTAACCTCCACCAGGTTGCAAATTCAATCTAATTTTTATCTGCATCTAGCTCTGAAAAAATATTTGGGCTTCGGCTTGTAGCAATTTGTGCGACTTGTTCTATTAGTCCATCTATACTAACCTCCACCAGGTTGCAAATTCAATATAAATTTTATCTGCTTCTAGCTCTGAAAAAATATTTGGGCTTCGGCTTGTAGCAGTGTGTGCGACTTGTTCTATTAGTTCATCTATACTAACCTCCACCAGGTTGCAAATTCAATCTAATTTTTATCTGCATCTAGCTCTGAAAAAATATTTCGGCTTGTAGCAGTGTGTGGGACTTGTTCTATTAGTCCATCTATACTAACCTCCACCAGGTTGCAAATTCAATATAATTTTTATCTGCATCTAGCTCTGAAAAAATATTTGGGCTTCGGCTTGTAGCAGTGTGTGGGACTTGTTCTATTTGTCCATCTATACTAACCTCCAC
The DNA here is from genome assembly GCF_046119375.1 of Phyllobates terribilis. Classification (NCBI taxonomy): domain Eukaryota; kingdom Metazoa; phylum Chordata; class Amphibia; order Anura; family Dendrobatidae; genus Phyllobates; species Phyllobates terribilis. The sequence goes on along the minus strand of NW_027362762.1, from coordinate 364,406,177 downwards.
CAGGTTGCAAATTCAATTTAACTTTTATCTGCATCTAGCTCTGAAAAAATATCTGGGCTTCGGCTTGTAGCAGCATGTGGGACTTGTTCTATTAGTCCATCTATACTAACCTCCACCAGGTTGCAAATTCAATATAATTTTTATCTGCATCTAGCTCTGAAAAAATATTTGGGCTTCGGCTTGTAGCAGTGTGTGGGACTTGTTCTATTAGTCCATCTATACTAACCTCAACCAGGTTCCAAATTCAATATAATTTTTATCTGCATCTAGCTCTGAAAAAATATTTGGGCTTCGGCTGCGAGCAGTGTGTGGGACTTGTTCTATTAGTTCATCTATACTAACCTCCACCAGATTGCAAATTCAATATAATTTTTATCTGCATCTAGCTCTGAAAAAATATTTGGGCTTCGGCTCGTAGCAGTGTGTGGGCCTTGTTCTATTAGTCCATCTGTACTAACCTCCACCAGGTTGCAAATTCAATAAAAAAATTTTCTGCATCTAGCTCTGAAAAATATTTGAGCTTCGGCTTGTAGCAGTGTGTGGGACTTGTTCTATTAGTCCATCTATGCTAACCTCCACCAGGTTGCAAATTCAATCTAATTCTTATCTGCATCTAGCTCTGAAAAAATATTTGGGCTTCGGCTTGTAGCAGTGTGTGGGACTTGTTCTATTAGTCCATCTGTACTAACCTCCACCAGGTTGCAAATTCAATATAATTTTTTTCTGCATCTAGCTCTGAAAAACATTTGGGCTTCGGCTTGTAGCAGTGTGTGGGACTTGTTCTATTAGTCCATCTATACTAACCTCCACCAGGTTGCAAATTCAATCTAATTCTTATCTGCATCTAGCTCTGAAAAATATTTGGGCTTCGGCTTGTAGCAGTGTGTGGGACTTGTTCTATTAGTCCATCTATACTAACCTCCACCAGGTTGCAAATTCAATCTAATTCTTATCTGCATTCAGCTCTGAAAAAATATTTGGGCTTTGGCTTCTAGCAGTTTGTGGTACTTTTTCTATTAGTCCATCTATACTGACCTCCACCAGGTTGCAAATTCAATATAATTTTTATCTGCATCTAGCTCTGAAAAAATACTTGGGCTTCGGCTTGTAGCAGTGTGAGCGACTTGTTCTATTAGTCCATCTATACTAACCTCCACCAGGTTGCAAATTCAATCTAATTTTTATCTGCATCTAGCTCTGAAAAAATATTTGGTCTTCGGCTTGTAGCAGTGTGTGCGACTTGTTCTATTAGTACATCTATACTAACCTCCACCAGGTTGAAAATTCAATATAAATTGTATCTGTTTCTAGCTCTGAAAAAATATTTCGGCTTCGGCTTGTAGCAGTGTGTGCGACTTGTTCTATTAGTTCATCTATGCTAACCTCCACCAGGTTGCAAATTCATTCGAATTTTTAACTGCATCTAGCTCTGAAAAAATATTTCGGCTTGTAGCAGTGTGTGGGACTTGTTCTATTAGTCCATCTATACTAACCTCCACCAGGTTGCAAATTCAATATAATTTTTATCTGCATCTAGCTCTGAAAAAATATTTGGGCTTCGGCTTGTAGTAGTGTGTGGGACTTGTTCTATTTGTCCATCTATACTAACCTCCACCAGGTTGCAAATTCAATTTAACTTTTATCTGCATCTAGCTCTGAAAAAATATTTGGGCTTCGGCTTGTAGTAGTGTGTGGGACTTGTTCTATTAGTCCATCTATACTAACCTCCACGAGGTTGCAAATTCAAAATAACTTTTATCTGCATCTAGCTCTGAAAAAATATTTGGGCTTCGGCTTGTAGCAGTGTGTGGGACTTGTTCTATTAGTCCATCTATACTAACCTCCACCAGGTTGCAAATTCATTATAATTTTTATCTGCATCTAGCTCTGAAAAAATATTTGGGCTTCGGCTAGTAGCAGTGTGTGGGCCTTGTTCTATTAGTTCATCTATACTAACCTCCACCAGATTGCAAATTCAATATAATTTTTATCTGCATCTAGCTCTGAAAAAATATTTGGGCTTCGGCTCGTAGCACTGTGTGGGACTTGTTCTATTAGTCCATCTGTACTAACCTCCACCAGGTTGCAAATTCAATATAATTTTTTTCTGCATCTAGTTCTGAAAAATATTTGGGCTTCGGCTTGTAGCAGTGTGTGGGACTTGTTCTATTAGTCCATCTATACTAACCTCCACCAGGTTGCAAATTCAATCTAATTCTTATCTGCATCTAGCTCTGTAAAAATATTTGGGCTTCGTCTTCTAGCAGTGTTTGGGACTTGTTCCATTTGTCCATCTATACTAACCTCCACCAGGTTGCAAATTCAATATAATTTTTATCTGCATCTAGCTCTGAAAAATTATTTGGGCTTCGGCTTGTAGCAGTGTGTCGGACTTGTTCTATTAGTCCATCTATACTAACCTCCACCAGGCTGCAAATTCAAAATTATTTTTATCTGCATCTAGCTCTGATAAAATATTTCGGCTTTGACTTGTAGCAGTGTGTGGGACTTTTTCTATTAGTCCACCTATACTAACCTCCACCAGGTTGCAATTTCAAAATAACTTTTTTCTGCATCTAGCTCTGAAAAAATATTTGGGCTTCGGCTTGTAGCAGTGTGTTGGACTTGTTCTATTAGTCCATCTATACTAACCTCCACCAGATTGCAAATTCAATATAATTTTTATCTGCATCTAGCTCTGAAAACATATTTCGGCTTCAGCTTGTAGCAGTGTGTGGGACTTTTTCTATTAGTCCATCTATACTAACCTCCACCAGTTTGCAATTTCAAAATAACTTTTTTCTGCATCTAGCTCTGAAAAAATATTTGGGCTTCGGCTTGTAGCAGTGTGTGGGACTGGTTCTATTAGTCCATCTATGCTAACCTCCACCAGGTTGCAAATTCAATATAATTTTTATCTGCATCTAGCTCTGAAAAAATATTTGGGCTTCGGCTTGTAGTACTGTGTGGGACTTGTTCTATTAGTCCATCTATACTAACCTCCACGAGGTTGCAAATTCAAAATAACTTTTATCTGCATCTAGCTCTGAAAAAATATCTGGGCTTCGGCTTGTAGCAGCGTGTGGGACTTGTTCTATTAGTCCATCTATACTAACCTCCACCAGGTTGCAAATTCAATATAATTTTTTTCTGCATCTAGTTCTGAAAAATATTTGGGCTTTGGCTTGTAACAGTGTGTGGGACTTGCTCTATTAGTCCATCTATACTAACCTCCACCAGGTTGCAAATTCAATCTAATTCTTATCTGCATCTAGCTCTGAAAAATATTTGGGCTTCGGCTTGTAGCAGTGTGTGGGACTTGTTCTATTAGTCCATCTATACTAACCTCCACCAGGTTGCAAATTCAATCTAATTCTTATGTGCATCTAGCTCTGAAAAAATATTTGGGCTTTGGCTTCTAGCAGTTTGTGGGACTTGTTCTATTAGTCCATCTATACTGACCTCCACCAGGTTGCAAATTCAATATAATTTTTATCTGCATCTAGCTCTGAAAAAATACTTGGGCTTCGGCTTGTAGCAGTGTGAGCGACTTGTTCTATTAGTCCATCTATACTAACCTCCACCAGGTTGCAAATTCAATCTAATTTTTATCTGCATCTAGCTCTGAAAAAATATTTGGGCTTCGGCTTGTAGCAGTGTGTGCGACTTGTTCTATTAGTCCATCTATACTAACCTCCACCAGGTTGCAAATTCAATATAAATTTTATCTGCTTCTAGCTCTGAAAAAATATTTGGGCTTCGGCTTGTAGCAGTGTGTGCGACTTGTTCTATTAGTTCATCTATACTAACCTCCACCAGGTTGCAAATTCAATCTAATTTTTATCTGCATCTAGCTCTGAAAAAATATTTCGGCTTGTAGCAGTGTGTGGGACTTGTTCTATTAGTCCATCTATACTAACCTCCACCAGGTTGCAAATTCAATATAATTTTTATCTGCATCTAGCTCTGAAAAAATATTTGGGCTTCGGCTTGTAGCAGTGTGTGGGACTTGTTCTATTTGTCCATCTATACTAACCTCCACCAGGTTGCAAATTCAATTTAACTTTTATCTGCATCTAGCTCTGAAAAAATATCTGGGCTTCGGCTTGTAGCAGCGTGTGGGACTTGTTCTATTAGTCCATCTATACTAACCTCCACCAGGTTGCAAATTCAATATAATTTTTATCTGCGTCTAGCTCTGAAAAAATATTTGGGCTTCGGCTTGTAGCAGTGTGTGGGACTTGTTCTATTAGTCCATCTATACTAACCTCCACCAGGTTGCAAATTCAATATAATTTTTATCTGCATCTAGCTCTGAAAAAATATTTGGGCTTCGGCTGCTAGCAGTGTGTGGGGCTTGTTCTATTAGTTCATCTATACTAACCTCCACCAGATTGCAAATTGAATATAATTTTTATCTGCATCTAGCTCTGAAAAAATATTTGGGCTTCGGCTCGTAGCAGTGTGTGGGACTTGTTCTATTAGTCCATCTGTACTAACCTCCACCAGGTTGCAAATTCAATAAAAAATTTTTCTGCATCTAGCTCTGAAAAATATTTGAGCTTCGGCTTGTAGCAGTGTGTGGGACTTGTTCTATTAGTCCATCTATGCTAACCTCCACCAGGTTGCAAATTCAATCTAATTCTTATCTGCATCTAGCTCTGAAAAATATTTGGGCTTCGGCTTGTAGCAGTGTGTGGGACTTGTTCTATTAGTCCATCTATACTAACCTCCACCAGGTTGCAAATTCAATCTAATTTTTATCTGCATCTAGCTCTGAAAAAATATTTGGGCTTCGGCTTGTAGCAGTGTGTGCGACTTGTTCTATTAGTACATCTATACTAACCTCCACCAGGTTGCAAATTCAATATAAATTTTATCTGCTTCTAGCTCTGAAAAAATATTTGGGCTTCGGCTTGTAGCAGTGTGTGCGACTTGTTCTATTAGTTCATCTATACTAACCTCCACCAGGTTGCAAATTCAATCTAATTTTTATCTGCATCTAGCTCTGAAAAAATATTTCGGCTTGTAGCAGTGTGTGGGACTTGTTCTATTAGTCCATCTATACTAACCTCCACCAGGTTGCAAATTCAATATAATTTTTATCTGCATCTAGCTCTGAAAAAATATTTGGGCTTCGGCTTGTAGCAGTGTGTGGGACTTGTTCTATTTGTCCATCTATACTAACGTCCACCAGGTTGCAAATTCAATTTAACTGTTATCTGCATCTAGCTCTGAAAAAATATTTGGGCTTCGGCTTGTAGTAGTGTGTGGGACTTGTTCTATTAGTCCATCTATACTAACCTCCACGAGGTTGCAAATTCAAAATAACTTTTATCTGCATCTAGCTCTGAAAAAATATCTGGGCTTCGGCTTGTAGCAGCGTGTGGGACTTGTTCTATTAGTCCATCTATACTAACCTCCACCAGGTTCCAAATTCAATATAATTTTTATCTGCATCTAGCTCTGAAAAAATATTTGGGCTTCGGCTTGTAGCAGTGTGTGGGACTTGTTCTATTAGTCCATCTATACTAACCTCCACCAGGTTGCAAATTCATTATAGTTTTTATCTGCATCTAGCTCTGAAAAAATATTTGGGCTTCGGCTAGTAGCAGTGTGTGGGACTTGTTCTATTAGTTCATCTATACTAACATCCACCAGATTGCAAATTCAATATAATTTTTATCTGCATCTAGCTCTGAAAAAATATTTGGGCTTCGGCTCGTAGCACTGTGTGGGACTTGTTCTATTAGTCCATCTATACTAACCTCCACCAGGTTGCAAATTCAATATAATTTTTTTCTGCATCTAGCTCTGAAAAATATTTGGGCTTCGGCTTGTAGCAGTGTGTGGGACTTGTTCTATTAGTCCATCTATACTTACCTCCACCAGGTTGCAAATTCAATCTAATTCTTATCTGCATCTAGCTCTGTAAAAATATTTGGGCTTCGTCTTCCAGCAGTGTGTGGGACTTGTTCCATTTGTCCATCTATACTAACCTCCACCAGGTTGCAAATTCAATATAATTTTTATCTGCATCTAGCTCTGAAAAATTATTTGGGCTTCGGCGTGTAGCAGTGTGTCGGACTTGTTCTATTAGTCCATCTATACTAACCTCCACCAGGCTGCAAATTCAAAATTATTTTTATCTGCATCTAGCTCTGATAAAATATTTCGGCTTCGACTTGTAGCAGTGTGTGGGACTTTTTCTATTAGTCCACCTATACTAACCTCCACCAGGTTGCAATTTCAAAATAACTTTTTTCTGCATCTAGCTCTGAAATAATATTTGGGCTTCGGCTTGTAGCAGTGTGTTGGACTTGTTCTATTAGTCCATCTATACTAACCTCCACCAGGTTGCAAATTCAATATAATTTTTATCTGCATCTAGCGCTGAAAACATATTTCGGCTTCGGCTTGTAGCAGTGTGTGGGACTTTTTCTATTAGTCCATCTATACTAACCTCCACCAGTTTGCAATTTCAAAATAACTTTTTTCTGCATCTAGCTCTGAAAAAATGTTTGGGCTTCGGCTTGTAGCAGTGTGTGGGACTGTTTCTATTAGTCCATCTATACTAACCTCCACCAGGTTGCAAATTCAATATAATTTTTATCTGCATCTAGCTCTGAAAAAATATTTGGGCTTCGGCTTGTAGCAGTGTGTGCGACTTGTTCTATTAGTCCATCTATACTAACCTCCACCAGGTTGCAAATTCAATCTAATTTTTATCTGCATCTAGCTCTGAAAAAATATTTGGGCTTCGGCTTGTAGCAGTGTGTGGGACTTGTTCTATTAGTCCATCTATACTAATCTCCACCAGGTTGCAAATTCAATATAATTTTATCTGCATCTAGCTCTGAAAAAATATTTGGGCTTCGGCTTGTAGCAGTGTGTGGGACTTGTTCTATTAGTCCATCTATACTAACCTCCACCAGGTTGCAAATTCAATCTAATTTTTATCTGCATCTAGTTCGGAAAAAATATTTTGGCCTGTAGCAGTGTGTGGGACTTGTTCTATTAGTCCATCTATGCTAACCTCCACAAGGTTGCAAATACAATATAATTTTTATCTGCATCTAGCTCTGAAAAAATATTTCGGCTTTTAGCAGTGTGTGGGACTTGATCTATTAGTCCATCTATACTAACCTCCACCAGGTTGCCAATTCAATATAATTTTTGTCTCCATCTAGCTCTGGAAAAATATTTGGGCTTCGGATTGTAGCAGTGTGTGGGACTAGTTCTATTTGTCCATCTATACTAATCTCCACCAGGTTGCAAATTCAATATAATTTTTATCTGCATCTAGCTCTGAAAAAATATTTGGGCTTTGGCTTGTAGCAGTCTGTGGGACTTGTTCTATTAGTCAATCTATACTAACCTTCACCAGGTTGCAAATTCAATATAATTTTTATCTGCATCTAGCTCTGAAAAAATATTTGGGCTTCGGCTTGTAGCAGTGTGTGGGACTTGTTCTATTTGTCCATCTATACTAACCTCCACGAGGTTGAAAATTCAAATTAACTTTTATCTGCATCTAGCTCTGAAAAAATATTTTGGCTTCGGCTTGTCGCAGTGTGTGGGACTTGTTCTATTAGTCCATCTATACTAACCTCCACAAGGTTGCAAATACAATATAATTTTTATCTGCATCTAGCTCTGAAAAAATATTTCGGCTTTTAGCAGTGTGTGGGACGTGATCTATTAGTCCATCTATACTAACCTCCACCAGGTTGCCAATTCAATATAATTTTTGTCTCCATCTAGCTCTGGAAAAATATTTGGGCTTCGGCTTGTAGCAGTGTGTGGGACTTGTTCTATTTGTCCATCTATACTAATCTCCACCAGGTTGCAAATTCAATATAATTTTTATCTGCATCTAGCTCTGAAAAAATATTTGGGCTTCGGCTTGTAGCAGTCTGTGGGACTTGTTCTATTAGTCCATCTATACTAACCTTCACCAGGTTGCAAATTAAATATAATTTTTATCTGCATCTAGCTCTGAAAAAATATTTGGGCTTCGGCTTGTAGCAGTGTGTGGGACTTGTTCTATTTGTCCATCTATACTAACCTCCACGAGGTTGAAAATTCAAATTAACTTTTATCTGCATCTAGCTCTGAAAAAATATTTTGGCTTCGGCTTGTCGCAGTGTGTGGGACTTGTTCTATTAGTCCATCTATACTAACCTCTACCAGGTTGCAAATTCAATATAATTTTTATCTGCATCTAGCTCTGTAAAAATATATGGGCTTCGGCTTGTAGCAGTGTGTGGGACTTGTTCTATAATTCCATCTATACTAACCTCCACCAGGTTACAAATTCAATATAATTTTTATCAGCATCTAACTCTGAAAAAATATTCGGGCTTCGGCTTGTAGCAGTGTGTGGGACTTGTTCTATTAGTCCATCTATACTGACCTCCACCAGTTTGCAAATTCAATATAATTTTTATCTGCATCTAGCTCTGAAAAAATATTTGGGCTTCGGCTTGTAGCAGTGTGTGGGACTTGTTCTATTTGTCCATCTATACTAACCTCCACCAGGTTGCAAATTCAATTTAACTTTTATCTGCATCTAGCTCTGAAAAAATATCTGGGCTTCGGCTTGTAGCAGCGTGTGGGACTTGTTCTATTAGTCCATCTATACTAACCTCCACCAGGTTGCAAATTCAATATAATTTTTATCTGCATCTAGCTCTGAAAAAATATTTGGGCTTCGGCTTGTAGCAGTGTGTGGGACTTGTTCTATTAGTCCATCTATACTAACCTCCACCAGGTTGCAAATTCAATATAATTTTTATCTGCATCTAGCTCTGAAAAAATATTTGGGCTTCGGCTGCTAGCAGTGTGTGGGGCTTGTTCTATTAGTTCATCTATACTAACCTCCACCAGATTGCAAATTCAATATAATATTTATCTGCATCTAGCTCTGAAAAAATATTTGGGCTTCGGCTCGTAGCAGTGTTTGGGACTTGTTCTATTAGTCCATCTGTACTAACCTCCACCAGGTTGCAAATTCAATAAAAAAATTTTCTGCATCTAGCTCTGAAAAATATTTGAGCTTCGGCTTGTAGCAGTGTGTGGGACTTGTTCTATTAGTCCATCTATGCTAACCTCCACCAGGTTGCAAATTCAATCTAATTCTTATCTGCATCTAGCTCTGAAAAAATATTTGGGCTTCGGCTTGTAGCATTATGTGGGACTTGCTCTATTAGTCCATATGTACTAACCTCCACCAGGTTGCAAATTCAATATAATTTTTTTCTGCATCTAGCTCTGAAAAATATTTGAGCTTCGGCTTGTAGCAGTGTGAGGGACTTGTTCTATTAGTCCATCTATACTAACCTCCACCAGGTTGCAAATTCAATCTAATTCTTATCTGCATCTAGCTCTGAAAAATATTTGGGCTTCGGCTTGTAGCAGTGTGTGGGACTTGTTCTATTAGTCCATCTATACTAACCTCCACCAGGTTGCAAATTCAATCTAATTCTTATCTGCATTCAGCTCTGAAAAAATATTTGGGCTTTGGCTTCTAGCAGTTTGTGGGACTTGTTCTATTAGTCCATCTATACTGACCTCCACCAGGTTGCAAATTCAATATAATTTTTATCTGCATCTAGCTCTGAAAAAATACTTGGGCTTCGGCTTGTAGCAGTGTGAGCGACTTGTTCTATTAGTCCATCTATACTAACCTCCACCAGGTTGCAAATTCAATCTAATTTTTATCTGCATCTAGCTCTGAAAAAATATTTGGGCTTCGGCTTGTAGCAGTGTGTGCAACTTGTTCTATTAGTACATCTATACTAACCTCCACCAGGTTGCAAATTCAATATAAATTTTATCTGCTTCTAGCTCTGAAAAAATATTTGGGCTTCGGCTTGTAGCAGTGTGTGCGACTTGTTCTATTAGTTCATCTATACTAACCTCCACCAGGTTGCAAATTCAATCAAATTTTTATCTGCATCTAGCTCTGAAAAAATATTTCGGCTTGTAGCAGTGTGTGGGACTTGTTCTATTAGTCCATCTATACTAACCTCCACCAGGTTGCAAATTCAATATAATTTTTATCTGCATCTAGCTCTGAAAAAATATTTGGGCTTCGGCTTGTAGCAGTGTGTGGGACTTGTTCTATTTGTCCATCTATACTAACGTCCACCAGGTTGCAAATTCAATTTAACTGTTATCTGCATCTAGCTCTGAAAAAATATTTGGGCTTCGGCTTGTAGTAGTGTGTGGGACTTGTTCTATTAGTCCATCTATACTAACCTCCACGAGGTTGCAAATTCAAAATAACTTTTATCTGCATCTAGCTCTGAAAAAATATCTGGGCTTCGGCTTGTAGCAGCGTGTGGGACTTGTTCTATTAGTCCATCTATACTAACCTCCACCAGGTTCCAAATTCAATATAATTTTTATCTGCATCTAGCTCTGAAAAAATATTTGGGCTTCGGCTTGTAGCAGTGTGTGGGACTTGTTCTATTAGTCCATCTATACTAACCTCCACCAGGTTGCAAATTCATTATAATTTTTATCTGCATCTAGCTCTGAAAAAATATTTGGGCTTCGGCTAGTAGCAGTGTGTGGGACTTGTTCTATTAGTTCATCTATACTAACATCCACCAGATTGCAAATTCAATATAATTTTTATCTGCATCTAGCTCTGAAAAAATATTTGGGCTTCGGCTCGTAGCACTGTGTGGGACTTGTTCTATTAGTCCATCTGTACTAACCTCCACCAGGTTGCAAATTCAATATAATTTTTTTCTGCATCTAGCTCTGAAAAATACTTGGGCTTCGGCTTATAGCAGTGTGTGGGACTTGTTCTATTAGTCCATCTATACTAACCTCCACCAGGTTGCAAATTCAATCTAATTCTTATCTGCATCTAGCTCTGTAAAAATATTTGGGCTTCGTCTTCTAGCAGTGTGTGGGACTTGTTCCATTTGTCCATCTATACTAACCTCCACCAGGTTGCAAATTCAATATAATTTTTATCTGCATCTAGCTCTGAAAAATTATTTGGGCTTCGGCTTGTAGCAGTGTGTCGGACTTGTTCTATTAGTCCATCTATACTAACCTCCACCAGGCTGCAAATTCAAAATTATTTTTTTCTGCATCTAGCTCTGATAAAATATTTCGGCTTCGACTTGTAGCAGTGTGTGGGACTTTTTCTATTAGTCCACCTATACTAACCTCCACCAGGTTGCAATTTCAAAATAACTTTTTTCTGCATCTAGCTCTGAAAAAATATTTGGGCTTCGGCTTGTAGCAGTGTGTTGGACTTGTTCTATTAGTCCATCTATACTAACCTCCACCAGGTTGCAAATTCAATATAATTTTTATCTGCATCTAGCGCTGAAAACATATTTCGGCTTCGGCTTGTAGCAGTGTGTGGGACTTTTTCTATTAGTCCATCTATACTAACCTCCACCAGTTTGCAATTTCAAAATAACTTTTTTCTGCATCTAGCTCTGAAAAAATGTTTGGGCTTCGGCTTGTAGCAGTGTGTGGGACTGTTTCTATTAGTCCATCTATACTAACCTCCACCAGGTTGCAAATTCAATATAATTTTTATCTGCATCTAGCTCTGAAAAAATATTTGGGCTTCGGCTTGTAGCAGTGTGTGCGACTTGTTCTATTACTCCATCTATACTAACCTCCACCAGGTTGCAAATTCAATCTAATTTTTATCTGCATCTAGCTCTGAAAAAATATTTGGGCTTCGGCTTGTAGCAGTGTGTGGGACTTGTTCTATTAGTCCATCTATACTAATCTCCACCAGGTTGCAAATTCAATATAATTTTATCTGCATCTAGCTCTGAAAAAATATTTGGGCTTCGGCTTGTAGCAGTGTGTGGGACTTGTTCTATTAGTCCATCTATACTAACCTCCACCAGGTTGCAAATTCAATCTAATTTTTATCTGCATCTAGTTCGGAAAAAATATTTCGGCCTGTAGCAGTGTGTGGGACTTGTTCTATTAGTCCATCTATGCTAACCTCCACAAGGTTGCAAATACAATATAATTTTTATCTGCATCTAGCTCTGAAAAAATATTTCGGCTTTTAGCAGTGTGTGGGACTTGATCTATTAGTCCATCTATACTAACCTCCACCAGGTTGCCAATTCAATATAATTTTTGTCTCCATCTAGCTCTGGAAAAATATTTGGGCTTCGGCTTGTAGCAGTGTGTGGGACTTGTTCTATTTGTCCATCTATACTAATCTCCACCAGGTTGCAAATTCAATATAATTTTTATCTGCATCTAGCTCTGAAAAAATATTTGGGCTTCGGCTTGTAGCAGTCTGTGGGACTTGTTCTATTAGTCCATCTATACTATCCTTCACCAGGTTGCAAATTCAATATAATTTTTATCTGCATCTAGCTCTGAAAAAATATTTGGGCTTCGGCTTGTAGCAGTGTGTGGGACTTGTTCTATTTGTCCATCTATACTAACCTCCACGAGGTTGAAAATTCAAATTAACTTTTATCTGCATCTAGCTCTGAAAAAATATTTTGGCTTCGGCTTGTCGCAGTGTGTGGGACTTGTTCTATTAGTCCATCTATACTAACCTCCACCAGGTTGCAAATTCATTATAATTTTTATCTGCATCTAGCTCTGAAAAAATATTTGGGCTTCGGCTTGTAGCAGTGTGTGGGACTTGTTCTATTAGTCCATCTATACTAACCTCCACCAGGTTGCAAATTCATTATAATTTTTATCTGCATCTAGCTCTGAAAAAATATTTGGGCTTCGGCTAGTAGCAGTGTGTGGGACTTGTTCTATTAGTTCATCTATACTAACATCCACCAGATTGCAAATTCAATATAATTTTTATCTGCATCTAGCTCTGAAAAAATATTTGGGCTTCGGCTCGTAGCACTGTGTGGGACTTGTTCTATTAGTCCATCTGTACTAACCTCCACCAGGTTGCAAATTCAATATAATTTTTTTCTGCATCTAGCTCTGAAAAATACTTGGGCTTCGGCTTATAGCAGTGTGTGGGACTTGTTCTATTAGTCCATCTATACTAACCTCCACCAGGTTGCAAATTCAATCTAATTCTTATCTGCATCTAGCTCTGTAAAAATATTTGGGCTTCGTCTTCTAGCAGTGTGTGGGACTTGTTCCATTTGTCCATCTATACTAACCTCCACCAGGTTGCAAATTCAATATAATTTTTATCTGCATCTAGCTCTGAAAAATTATTTGGGCTTCGGCTTGTAGCAGTGTGTCGGACTTGTTCTATTAGTCCATCTATACTAACCTCCACCAGGCTGCAAATTCAAAATTATTTTTTTCTGCATCTAGCTCTGATAAAATATTTCGGCTTCGACTTGTAGCAGTGTGTGGGACTTTTTCTATTAGTCCACCTATACTAACCTCCACCAGGTTGCAATTTCAAAATAACTTTTTTCTGCATCTAGCTCTGAAAAAATATTTGGGCTTCGGCTTGTAGCAGTGTGTTGGACTTGTTCTATTAGTCCATCTATACTAACCTCCACCAGGTTGCAAATTCAATATAATTTTTATCTGCATCTAGCGCTGAAAACATATTTCGGCTTCGGCTTGTAGCAGTGTGTGGGACTTTTTCTATTAGTCCATCTATACTAACCTCCACCAGTTTGCAATTTCAAAATAACTTTTTTCTGCATCTAGCTCTGAAAAAATGTTTGGGCTTCGGCTTGTAGCAGTGTGTGGGACTGTTTCTATTAGTCCATCTATACTAACCTCCACCAGGTTGCAAATTCAATATAATTTTTATCTGCATCTAGCTCTGAAAAAATATTTGGGCTTCGGCTTGTAGCAGTGTGTGCGACTTGTTCTATTACTCCATCTATACTAACCTCCACCAGGTTGCAAATTCAATCTAATTTTTATCTGCATCTAGCTCTGAAAAAATATTTGGGCTTCGGCTTGTAGCAGTGTGTGGGACTTGTTCTATTAGTCCATCTATACTAATCTCCACCAGGTTGCAAATTCAATATAATTTTATCTGCATCTAGCTCTGAAAAAATATTTGGGCTTCGGCTTGTAGCAGTGTGTGGGACTTGTTCTATTAGTCCATCTATACTAACCTCCACCAGGTTGCAAATTCAATCTAATTTTTATCTGCATCTAGTTCGGAAAAAATATTTCGGCCTGTAGCAGTGTGTGGGACTTGTTCTATTAGTCCATCTATGCTAACCTCCACAAGGTTGCAAATACAATATAATTTTTATCTGCATCTAGCTCTGAAAAAATATTTTGGCTTTTAGCAGTGTGTGGGACTTGATCTATTAGTCCATCTATACTAACCTCCACCAGGTTGCCAATTCAATATAATTTTTGTCTCCATCTAGCTCTGGAAAAATATTTGGGCTTCGGCTTGTAGCAGTGTGTGGGACTTGTTCTATTTGTCCATCTATACTAATCTCCACCAGGTTGCAAATTCAATATAATTTTTATCTGCATCTAGCTCTGAAAAAATATTTGGGCTTCGGCTTGTAGCAGTCTGTGGGACTTGTTCTATTAGTCCATCTATACTATCCTTCACCAGGTTGCAAATTCAATATAATTTTTATCTGCATCTAGCTCTGAAAAAATATTTGGGCTTCGGCTTGTAGCAGTGTGTGGGACTTGTTCTATTTGTCCATCTATACTAACCTCCACGAGGTTGAAAATTCAAATTAACTTTTATCTGCATCTAGCTCTGAAAAAATATTTTGGCTTCGGCTTGTCGCAGTGTGTGGGACTTGTTCTATTAGTCCATCTATACTAACCTCCACAAGGTTGCAAATACAATATAATTTTTATCTGCATCTAGCTCTGAAAAAATATTTCGGCTTTTAGCAGTGTGTGGGACTTGATCTATTAGTCCATCTATACTAACCTCCACCAGGTTGCCAATTCAATATAATTTTTGTCTCCATCTAGCTCTGGAAAAATATTTGGGCTTCGGCTTGTAGCAGTGTGTGGGACTTGTTCTATTTGTCCATCTATACTAATCTCCACCAGGTTGCAAATTCAATATAATTTTTATCTGCATCTAGCTCTGAAAAAATATTTGGGCTTCGGCTTGTAGCAGTCTGTGGGACTTGTTCTATTAGTCCATCTATACTAACCTTCACCAGGTTGCAAATTAAATATAATTTTTATCTGCATCTAGCTCTGAAAAAATATTTGGGCTTCGGCTTGTAGCAGTGTGTGGGACTTGTTCTATTTGTCCATCTATACTAACCTCCACGAGGTTGAAAATTCAAATTAACTTTTATCTGCATCTAGCTCTGAAAAATAATTTTGGCTTCGGCTTGTCGCAGTGTGTGGGACTTGTTCTATTAGTCCATCTATACTAACCTCTACCAGGTTGCAAATTCAATATAATTTTTATCTGCATCTAGCTCTGTAAAAATATATGGGCTTCGGCTTGTAGCAGTGTGTGGGACTTGTTCTATAATTCCATCTATACTAACCTCCACCAGGTTACAAATTCAATATAATTTTTATCAGCATCTAACTCTGAAAAAATATTCGGGCTTCGGCTTGTAGCAGTGTGTGGGACTTGTTCTATTAGTCCATCTATACTAACCTCCACCAGGTTGCAAATTCAATATAATTTTTATCTGCATCTAGCGCTGAAAACATATTTCGGCTTCGGCTTGTAGCAGTGTGTGGGACTTTTTCTATTAGTCCATCTATACTAACCTCCACCAGTTTGCAATTTCAAAATAACTTTTTTCTGCATCTAGCTCTGAAAAAATGTTTGGGCTTCGGCTTGTAGCAGTGTGTGGGACTGTTTCTATTAGTCCATCTATACTAACCTCCACCACGTTGCAAATTCAATATAATTTTTATCTGCATCTAGCTCTGAAAAAATATTTGGGCTTCGGCTTGTAGCAGTGTGTGCGACTTGTTCTATTACTCCATCTATACTAACCTCCACCAGGTTGCAAATTCAATCTAATTTTTATCTGCATCTAGCTCTGAAAAAATATTTGGGCTTCGGCTTGTAGCAGTGTGTGGGACTTGTTCTATTAGTCCATCTATACTAATCTCCACCAGGTTGCAAATTCAATATAATTTTATCTGCATCTAGCTCTGAAAAAATATTTGGGCTTCGGCTTGTAGCAGTGTGTGGGACTTGTTCTATTAGTCCATCTATACTAACCTCCACCAGGTTGCAAATTCAATCTAATTTTTATCTGCATCTAGTTCGGAAAAAATATTTCGGCCTGTAGCAGTGTGTGGGACTTGTTCTATTAGTCCATCTATGCTAACCTCCACAAGGTTGCAAATACAATATAATTTTATCTGCATCTAGCTCTGAAAAAATATTTCGGCTTTTAGCAGTGTGTGGGACTTGATCTATTAGTCCATCTATACTAACCTCCACCAGGTTGCCAATTCAATATAATTTTTGTCTCCATCTAGCTCTGGAAAAATATTTGGGCTTCGGCTTGTAGCAGTGTGTGGGACTTGTTCTATTTGTCCATCTAAACTAATCTCCACCAGGTTGCAAATTCAATATAATTTTTATCTGCATCTAGCTCTGAAAAAATATTTGGGCTTCGGCTTGTAGCAGTCTGTGGGACTTGTTCTATTAGTCCATCTATACTATCCTTCACCAGGTTGCAAATTCAATATAATTTTTATCTGCATCTAGCTCTGAAAAAATATTTGGGCTTCGGCTTGTAGCAGTGTGTGGGACTTGTTCTATTTGTCCATCTATACTAACCTCCACGAGGTTGAAAATTCAAATTAACTTTTATCTGCATCTAGCTCTGAAAAAATATTTTGGCTTCGGCTTGTCGCAGTGTGTGGGACTTGTTCTATTAGTCCATCTATACTAACCTCCACAAGGTTGCAAATACAATATAATTTTTATCTGCATCTAGCTCTGAAAAAATATTTCGGCTTTTAGCAGTGTGTGGGACTTGATCTATTAGTCCATCTATACTAACCTCCACCAGGTTGCCAATTCAATATAATTTTTGTCTCCATCTAGCTCTGGAAAAATATTTGGGCTTCGGCTTGTAGCAGTGTGTGGGACTTGTTCTATTTGTCCATCTATACTAATCTCCACCAGGTTGCAAATTCAATATAATTTTTATCTGCATCTAGCTCTGAAAAAATATTTGGGCTTCGGCTTGTAGCAGTCTGTGGGACTTGTTCTATTAGTCCATCTATACTAACCTTCACCAGGTTGCAAATTAAATATAATTTTTATCTGCATCTAGCTCTGAAAAAATATTTGGGCTTCGGCTTGTAGCAGTGTGTGGGACTTGTTCTATTTGTCCATCTATACTAACCTCCACGAGGTTGAAAATTCAAATTAACTTTTATCTGCATCCAGCTCTGAAAAATAATTTTGGCTTCGGCTTGTCGCAGTGTGTGGGACTTGTTCTATTAGTCCATCTATACTAACCTCTACCAGGTTGCAAATTCAATATAATTTTTATCTGCATCTAGCTCTGTAAAAATATATGGGCTTCGGCTTGTAGCAGTGTGTGGGACTTGTTCTATAATTCCACCTATACTAACCTCCACCAGGTTACAAATTCAATATAATTTTTGTCAGCATCTAACTCTGAAAAAATATTCGGGCTTCGGCTTGTAGCAGTGTGTGGGACTTGTTCTATTTGTCCATCTATACTAACCTCCACCAGGTTGCAAATTCAATTTAACTTTTATCTGCATCTAGCTCTGAAAAAATATCTGGGCTTCGGCTTGTAGCAGCGTGTGGGACTTGTTCTATTAGTCCATCTATACTAACCTCCACCAGGTTGCAAATTCAATATAATTTTTATCTGCATCTAACTCTGAAAAAATATTTGGGCTTCGGCTTGTAGCAGTGTGTGGGACTTGTTCTATTATTCCATCTATACTAACCTCCACCAGGTTGCAAATTCAATATAATTTTTATCTGCATCTAGCTCTGAAAAAATATTTGGGCTTCGGCTGCTAGCAGTGTGTGGGGCTTGTTCTATTAGTTCATCTATACTAACCTCCACCAGATTGCAAATTCAATATAATTTTTATCTGCATCTAGGTCTGAAAAAATATTTGGGCTTCGGCTCGTAGCAGTGTGTGGGACTTGTTCTATTAGTCCATCTGTACTAACCTCCACCAGGTTGCAAATTCAATAAAAAATTTTTCTGCATCTAGCTCTGAAAAATATTTGAGCTTCGGCTTGTAGCAGTGTGTGGGACTTGTTCTATTAGTCCATCTATGCTAACCTCCACCAGGTTGCAAATTCAATCTAATTCTTATCTGCATCTAGCTCTGAAAAAATATTTGGGCTTCGGCTTGTAGCATTATGTGGGACTTGTTCTATTAGTCCATATGTACTAACCTCCACCAGGTTGCAAATTCAATATAATTTTTTTCTGCATCTAGCTCTGAAAAATATTTGGGCTTCGGCTTGTAGCAGTGTGTGGGACTTGTTCTATTAGTCCATCTATACTAACCTCCACCAGGTTGCAAATTCAATCTAATTCTTATCTGCATCTAGCTCTGAAAAATATTTGGGCTTCGGCTTGTAGCAGTGTGTGGGACTTGTTCTATTAGTCCATCTATACTAACCTCCACCAGGTTGCAAATTCAATCTAATTCTTATCTGCATCTAGCTCTGTAAAAATATTTGGGCTTCGTCTTCTAGCAGTGTGTGGGACTTGTTCCATTTGTCCATCTATACTAACCTCCACCAGGTTGCAAATTCAATATAATTTTTATCTGCATCTAGCTCTGAAAAATTATTTGGGCTTCGGCTTGTAGCAGTGTGTCGGACTTGTTCTATTAGTCCATCTATACTAACCTCCACCAGGCTGCAAATTCAAAATTATTTTTTTCTGCATCTAGCTCTGATAAAATATTTCGGCTTCGACTTGTAGCAGTGTGTGGGACTTTTTCTATTAGTCCACCTATACTAACCTCCACCAGGTTGCAATTTCAAAATAACTTTTTTCTGCATCTAGCTCTGAAAAAATATTTGGGCTTCGGCTTGTAGCAGTGTGTTGGACTTGTTCTATTAGTCCATCTATACTAACCTCCACCAGGTTGCAAATTCAATATAATTTTTATCTGCATCTAGCGCTGAAAACATATTTCGGCTTCGGCTTGTAGCAGTGTGTGGGACTTTTTCTATTAGTCCATCTATACTAACCTCCACCAGTTTGCAATTTCAAAATAACTTTTTTCTGCATCTAGCTCTGAAAAAATGTTTGGGCTTCGGCTTGTAGCAGTGTGTGGGACTGTTTCTATTAGTCCATCTATACTAACCTCCACCAGGTTGCAAATTCAATCTAATTCTTATCTGCATTCAGCTCTGAAAAAATATTTGGGCTTTGGCTTCTAGCAGTTTGTGGGACTTGTTCTATTAGTCCATCTATACTGACCTCCACCAGGTTGCAAATTCAATATAATTTTTATCTGCATCTAGCTCTGAAAAAATACTTGGGCTTCGGCTTGTAGCAGTGTGAGCGACTTGTTCTATTAGTCCATCTATACTAACCTCCACCAGGTTGCAAATTCAATCTAATTTTTATCTGCATCTAGCTCTGAAAAAATATTTGGGCTTCGGCTTGTAGCAGTGTGTGCGACTTGTTCTATTAGTACATCTATACTAACCTCCACCAGGTTGCAAATTCAATATAAATTTTATCTGCTTCTAGCTCTGAAAAAATATTTGGGCTTCGGCTTGTAGCAGTGTGTGCGACTTGTTCTATTAGTTCATCTATACTAACCTCCACCAGGTTGCAAATTCAATCAAATTTTTATCTGCATCTAGCTCTGAAAAAATATTTCGGCTTGTAGCAGTGTGTGGGACTTGTTCTATTAGTCCATCTATACTAACCTCCACCAGGTTGCAAATTCAATATAATTTTTATCTGCATCTAGCTCTGAAAAAATATTTGGGCTTCGGCTTGTAGCAGTGTGTGGGACTTGTTCTATTTGTCCATCTATACTAACGTCCACCAGGTTGCAAATTCAATTTAACTGTTATCTGCATCTAGCTCTGAAAAAATGTTTGGGCTTCGGCTTGTAGTAGTGTGTGGGACTTGTTCTATTAGTCCATCTATACTAACCTCCACGAGGTTGCAAATTCAAAATAACTTTTATCTGCATCTAGCTCTGAAAAAATATCTGGGTTTCGGCTTGTAGCAGCGTGTGGGACTTGTTCTATTAGTCCATCTATACTAACCTCCACCAGGTTCCAAATTCAATATAATTTTTATCTGCATCTAGCTCTGAAAAAATATTTGGGCTTCGGCTTGTAGCAGTGTGTGGGACTTGTTCTATTAGTCCATCTATACTAACCTCCACCAGGTTGCAAATTCATTATAATTTTTATCTGCATCTAGCTCTGAAAAAATATTTGGGCTTCGGCTAGTAGCAGTGTGTGGGACTTGTTCTATTAGTTCATCTATACTAACATCCACCAGATTGCAAATTCAATATAATTTTTATCTGCATCTAGCTCTGAAAAAATATTTGGGCTTCGGCTCGTAGCACTGTGTGGGACTTGTTCTATTAGTCCATCTGTACTAACCTCCACCAGGTTGCAAATTCAATATAATTTTTTTCTGCATCTAGCTCTGAAAAATATTTGGGCTTTGGCTTGTAGCAGTGTGTGGGACTTGTTCTATTAGTCCATCTATACTAACCTCCACCAGGTTGCAAATTCAATCTAATTCTTATCTGCATCTAGCTCTGTAAAAATATTTGGGCTTCGTCTTCTAGCAGTGTGTGGGACTTGTTCCATTTGTCCATCTATACTAACCTCCACCAGGTTGCAAATTCAATATAATTTTTATCTGCATCTAGCTCTGAAAAATTATTTGGGCTTCGGCTTGTAGCAGTGTGTCGGACTTGTTCTATTAGTCCATCTATACTAACCTCCACCAGGCTGCAAATTCAAAATTATTTTTATCTGCATCTAGCTCTGATAAAATATTTCGGCTTCGACTTGTAGCAGTGTGTGGGACTTTTTCTATTAGTCCACCTATACTAACCTCCACCAGTTTGCAATTTCAAAATAACTTTTTTCTGCATCTAGCTCTGAAAAAATGTTTGGGCTTCGGCTTGTAGCAGTGTGTGGGACTGTTTCTATTAGTCCATCTATACTAACCTCCACCAGGTTGCAAATTCAACATAATTTTTATCTGCATCTAGCTCTGAAAAAATATTTGGGCTTCGGCTTGTAGCAGTGTGTGCGACTTGTTCTATTAGTCCATCTATACTAACCTCCACCAGGTTGCAAATTCAATCTAATTTTTATCTGCATCTAGCTCTGAAAAAATATTTGGGCTTCGGCTTGTAGCAGTGTGTGGGACTTGTTCTATTAGTCCATCTATACTAATCTCCACCAGGTTGCAAATTCAATATAATTTTATCTGCATCTAGCGCTGAAAAAATATTTGGGCTTCGGCTTGTAGCAGTGTGTGCGACTTGTTCTATTAGTCCATCTATACTAACCTCCACCAGGTTGCAAATTCAATCTAATTTTTATCTGCATCTAGTTCGGAAAAAATATTTCGGCCTGTAGCAGTGTGTGGGACTTGTTCTATTAGTCCATCTATGCTAACCTCCACAAGGTTGCAAATACAATATAATTTTTATCTGCATCTAGCTCTGAAAAAATATTTCGGCTTTTAGCAGTGTGTGGGACTTGATCTATTAGTCCATCTATACTAACCTCCACCAGGTTGCCAATTCAATATAATTTTTGTCTCCATCTAGCTCTGGAAAAATATTTGGGCTTCGGCTTGTAGCAGTGTGTGGGACTTGTTCTATTTGTCCATCTATACTAATCTCCACCAGGTTGCAAATTCAATATAATTTTTATCTGCATCTAGCTCTGAAAAAATATTTGGGCTTCGGCTTGTAGCAGTCTGTGGGACTTGTTCTATTAGTCCATCTATACTAACCTTCACCAGGTTGCAAATTCAATATAATTTTTATCTGCATCTAGCTCTGAAAAAATATTTGGGCTTCGGCTTGTAGCAGTGTGTGGGACTTGTTCTATTTGTCCATCTATACTAACCTCCACGAGGTTGAAAATTCAAATTAACTTTTATCTGCATCTAGCTCTGAAAAAATATTTTGGCTTCGGCTTGTCGCAGTGTGTGGGACTTGTTCTATTAGTCCATCTATACTAACCTCCACAAGGTTGCAAATACAATATAATTTTTATCTGCATCTAGCTCTGAAAAAATATTTCGGCTTTTAGCAGTGTGTGGGACTTGATCTATTAGTCCATCTATACTAACCTCCACCAGGTTGCCAATTCAATATAATTTTTGTCTCCATCTAGCTCTGGAAAAATATTTGGGCTTCGGCTTGTAGCAGTGTGTGGGACTTGTTCTATTTGTCCATCTATACTAATCTCCACCAGGTTGCAAATTCAATATAATTTTTATCTGCATCTAGCTCTGAAAAAATATTTGGGCTTCGGCTTGTAGCAGTCTGTGGGACTTGTTCTATTAGTCCATCTATACTAACCTTCACCAGGTTGCAAATTCAATATAATTTTTATCTGCATCTAGCTCTGAAAAAATATTTGGGCTTCGGCTTGTAGCAGTGTGTGGGACTTGTTCTATTAGTCCATCTATACTAACCTCTACCAGGTTGCAAATTCAATATAATTTTTATCTGCATCTAGCTCTGTAAAAATATATGGGCTTCGGCTTGTAGCAGTGTGTGGGACTTGTTCTATAATTCCATCTATACTAACCTCCACCAGGTTACAAATTCAATATAATTTTTATCAGCATCTAACTCTGAAAAAATATTCGGGCTTCGGCTTGTAGCAGTGTGTGGGACTTGTTCTATTAGTCCATCTATACTGACCTCCACCAGGTTGCAAATTCAATATAATTTTTATCTGCATCTAGCTCTGAAAAAATATTTGGGCTTCGGCTTGTAGCAGTGTGTGGGACTTGTTCTATTAGTCCACCTATACTAACCTCCACCAGGTTGCAAATTCAATATCATTTTTATCTGCATCTAGCTCTGAAAAAATATTTGGGCTTCGGCTTGAAGCAGTGTGTGGTACTTGTTCTATTAGTCCATCTATACTAACCTCCATCAGGTTGCAAATTCAATATAATTTTTATATGCATCTAGCTCTGGAAAAATATTTGGGCTTCGGCTTGAAGCAGTGTGTGGGACTTGTTCTATTTGTCCATCTATACTAACCTCCACCAGGTTGCAAATTCAATATAATTTTTATCCGCATCTAGCTCTGAAAAAATATTTTGGCTTCGGCTTGTCGCAGTGTGTGGGACTTGTTCTATTAGTCCATCTATACTAACCTCCACAAGGTTGCAAATTCAATATAATTTTTATCTGCAACTAGCTCTGAAAAAATATTTGAGCTTCGGCTTGTAGCAGTGTGTGAGACTTGTTCTATTATACCATCTATACTAACCTCCACCAGGTTACAAATTCAATATAATTTTTATCTGCATCTAACTCTGAAAAAATATTTGGGCTTCGGCTTGTAGCAGTGTGTGGGACTTGTTCTATTAGTACATCTATACTAACCTCCACCAGGTTGCAAATTCAATCTAATTTTTATCTGCATCTAGCTCTGAAAAAATATTTGGGCTTCAGCTTGTAGCAGTGTGTGGGACTTGTTCTATTTGTCCATCTATACTCACCTCCACCAGGTTGCAAATTCAATATAATTTTTATCTGCATCTAACTCTGAAAAAATATTTGGGCTTCGGTTTGTAGCAGTTTGTGGGACTTGTTCTATTAGTCCATCTATACTGATCTCCACCAGGTTGTAAATTCAATATAATTTTTATCTGCATCTAGCTCTGAAAAAATATTTGGGCTTCGGCTTGTAGCAGTGTGTGGGACTTGTTCTATTAGTCCATCTATACTAACCTCCACCAGGTTGCAAATTCAATATAATTTTTATCTGCATCTAGCTCTGAAAAAATATTTGGGCTTCGGCTTGTAGCAGTGTGTGGGACTCGTTCTATTAGTCCATCTATACTAACCTCCACCAGGTTGCAAATTCAATATAATCTTTATCGGCATCTAGCTCTGGAAAAATATTTGGGCTTCGGCTTGAAGCAATGTGTGGGACTTGTTCTATTTGTCCATCTATACTAACCTCCACCAGGTTGCAAATTCAATATAATTTTTATCTGCATCTAGCTCTGAAAAAATATTTTGGCTTCGGCTTGTCGCAGTGTGTGGGACTTGTTCTATTAGTCCATCTATACTAGCCTCCACCAGATTGCAAATTCAATATAATTTTTATCTGCATCTAGCTCGGAAAAAATATTTCGGCCTATAGCAGTGTGTGGGACTTGTTCGATTAGTCCATCTATACTAACCTCCACAAGGTTGCAAATTAAATATCATTTTTATCTGCATCTAGCTCTGAAAAAATATTTCGACTTGTAGCAGTGTGTGGGACTTGATCTATTAGTCCATCTATACTAACCTCCACCAGGTTGCAAATTCAATATAATTTTTATCTGCATCTAGCTCTGAAAAAATATTTGGGCTTCGGCTAGTAGCAGTGTGTGGGACTTGTTCTATTAGTTCATCTATACTAACCTCCACCAGATTGCAAATTCAATATAATTTTTATCTGCATCTAGCTCTGAAAAAATATTTGGGCTTCGGCTCGTAGCAGTGTGTGGGACTTGTTCTATTAGTCCATCTGTACTAACCTCCACCAGGTTGCAAATTCAATATAATTTTTTTCTGCATCTAGCTGTGAAAAATATTTGTGCTTCGGCTTGTAGTAGTGTGTGGGACTTGTTCCATTTGTCCATCTATACTAACCTCCACCAGATTGCAAATTCAATCTAATTCTTATCTGCATCTAGCTCTGAAAAATTATTTGGGCTTCGGCTTGTAGCAGTGTGTCGGACTTGTTCTATTAGTCCAATTATACTAACCACCACCAGGCTGCAAATTCAAAATTATTTTTATCTGCATCTATCTCTGATAAAATATTTGGGATTCGGCTTGTAGCAGTGTGTGGGACTTGTTCTATTAGTCCATCTATATTAACCTCCACCAGGTTGCAAATTCAATATAATTTTTATCTGCATCTAGCGCTGAAAACATATTTCGGCTTCGACTTGTGGCAGTGTGTGGGACTTTTTCTATTAGTCCATCTATACTAACCTCCACCAGGTTGCAAATTCAATATCATTTTTATCTGCATCTAGCTCTGAAAAAATATTTGGGCTTCGGCTTGAAGCAGTGTGTGGTACTTGTTCTATTAGTCCATCTATACTAACCTCCATCAGGTTGCAAATTCAATATAATTTTTATATGCATCTAGCTCTGGAAAAATATTTGGGCTTCGGCTTGAAGCAGTGTGTGGGACTTGTTCTATTTGTCCATCTATACTAACCTCCACCAGGTTGCAAATTCAATATAATTTTTATCCGCATCTAGCTCTGAAAAAATATTTTGGCTTCGGCTTGTCGCAGTGTGTGGGACTTGTTCTATTAGTCCATCTATACTAACCTCCACAAGGTTGCAAATTCAATATATTTTTTATCTGCATCTAGCTCTGAAAAAATATTTGGGCTTCGGCTTGTAGCAGTGTGTGGGACTTGTTCTATTAGTACATCTATACTAACCTCCACCAGGTTGCAAATTCAATCTAATTTTTATCTGCATCTAGCTCTGAAAAAATATTTGGGCTTCAGCTTGTAGCAGTGTGTGGGACTTGTTCTATTTGTCCATCTATACTCACCTCCACCAGGTTGCAAATTCAATATAATTTTTATCTGCATCTAACTCTGAAAAAATATTTGGGCTTCGGTTTGTAGCAGTTTGTGGGACTTGTTCTATTAGTCCATCTATACTGATCTCCACCAGGTTGTAAATTCAATATAATTTTTATCTGCATCTAGCTCTGAAAAAATATTTGGGCTTCGGCTTGTAGCAGTGTGTGGGACTTGTTCTATTAGTCCATCTATACTAACCTCCACCAGGTTGCAAATTCAATATAATTTTTATCTGCATCTAGCTCTGAAAAAATATTTGGGCTTCGGCTTGTAGCAGTGTGTGGGACTCGTTCTATTAGTCCATCTATACTAACCTCCACCAGGTTGCAAATTCAATATAATCTTTATCGGCATCTAGCTCTGGAAAAATATTTGGGCTTCGGCTTGAAGCAGTGTGTGGGACTTGTTCTATTTGTCCATCTATACTAACCTCCACCAGGTTGCAAATTCAATATAATTTTTATCTGCATCTAGCTCTGAAAAAATATTTTGGCTTCGGCTTGTCGCAGTGTGTGGGACTTGTTCTATTAGTCCATCTATACTAGCCTCCACCAGATTGCAAATTCAATATAATTTTTATCTGCATCTAGCTCGGAAAAAATATTTCGGCCTATAGCAGTGTGTGGGACTTGTTCGATTAGTCCATCTATACTAACCTCCACAAGGTTGCAAATTAAATATCATTTTTATCTGCATCTAGCTCTGAAAAAATATTTCGACTTGTAGCAGTGTGTGGAACTTGATCTATTAGTCCATCTATACTAACCTCCACCAGGTTGCAAATTCAATATAATTTTTATCTGCATCTAGCTCTGAAAAAATATTTGGGCTTCGGCTAGTAGCAGTGTGTGGGACTTGTTCTATTAGTTCATCTATACTAACCTCCACCAGATTGCAAATTCAATATAATTTTTATCTGCATCTAGCTCTGAAAAAATATTTGGGCTTCGGCTCGTAGCAGTGTGTGGGACTTGTTCTATTAGTCCATCTGTACTAACCTCCACCAGGTTGCAAATTCAATATAATTTTTTTCTGCATCTAGCTGTGAAAAATATTTGGGCTTCGGCTTGTAGCAGTGTGTGGGACTTGTTCCATTTGTCCATCTATACTAACCTCCACCAGATTGCAAATTCAATCTAATTCTTATCTGCATCTAGCTCTGAAAAATTATTTGGGCTTCGGCTTGTAGCAGTGTGTCGGACTTGTTCTATTAGTCCAATTATACTAACCACCACCAGGCTGCAAATTCAAAATTATTTTTATCTGCATCTATCTCTGATAAAATATTTGGGATTCGGCTTGTAGCAGTGTGTGGGACTTGTTCTATTAGTCCATCTATATTAACCTCCACCAGGTTGCAAATTCAATATAATTTTTATCTGCATCTAGCGCTGAAAACATATTTCGGCTTCGACTTGTAGCAGTGTGTGGGACTTTTTCTATTAGTCCATCTATACTAACCTCCACCAGGTTGCAAATTCAATATCATTTTTATCTGCATCTAGCTCTGAAAAAATATTTGGGCTTCGGCTTGAAGCAGTGTGTGGTACTTGTTCTATTAGTCCATCTATACTAACCTCCATCAGGTTGCAAATTCAATATAATTTTTATATGCATCTAGCTCTGGAAAAATATTTGGGCTTCGGCTTGAAGCAGTGTGTGGGACTTGTTCTATTTGTCCATCTATACTAACCTCCACCAGGTTGCAAATTCAATATAATTTTTATCCGCATCTAGCTCTGAAAAAATATTTTGGCTTCGGCTTGTCGCAGTGTGTGGGACTTGTTCTATTAGTCCATCTATACTAACCTCCACAAGGTTGCAAATTCAATATATTTTTTATCTGCATCTAGCTCTGAAAAAATATTTGGGCTTCGGCTTGTAGCAGTGTGTGGGACTTGTTCTATTAGTCCATCTATACTAGTCTCCACCAGGTTGCAAATTCAATATAATTTTATCTGCATCTAGCGCTGAAAAAATATTTGGGCTTCGGCTTGTAGCAGTGTGTGCGACTTGTTCTATTAGTCCATCTATACTAACCTCCACCAGGTTGCAAATTCAATCTAATTTTTATCTGCATCTAGCTTGGAAAAAATTTTTCGGCCTGTAGCAGTGTGTGGGACTTGTTCTATTAGTCCATCTATACTAACCTCCACAAGGTTGCAAACACAATATAATTTTTATCTGCATCTAGCTCTGAAAAAATATTTCGGCTTTTAGCAGTGTGTCGGACTTGATCTATTAGTCCATCTATACTAACCTCCACCAGGTTGCCAATTCAATATAATTTTTATCTCCATCTAGCTCTGGAAAAATATTTGGGCTTCGGCTTGTAGCAGTGTGTGGGACTTGTTCTATTTGTCCATCTATACTAATCTCCACCAGGTTGCAAATTCAATATAATTTTTATCTGCATCTAGCTCTGAAAAAATATTTGGGCTTCGGCTTGTAGCAATCTTTGGGACTTCTTCTATTAGTCCATCTATACTAACCTTCACCAGGTTGCAATTTCAATATAATTTTTATCTGCATCTAGCTCTGAAAAAATATTTGGGCTTCGGCTTGTAGCAGTGTGTGGGACTTGTTCTATTTGTCCATCTATACTAACCTCCACGAGGTTGAAAATTCAAATTAACTTTTATCTGCATCTAGCTCTGAAAAAATATTTTGCTTCGGCTTATTGCAGTATGTGGGACTTGTTCTATTAGTCCATCTATACTAACCTCCACCAGGTTGCAAATTCAGTATAATTTTTATGTGCATCTAGCTCTGTAAAAATATTTGGGCTTCGGCTTTTAGCAGTGTGTGGAACTTGTTCTATAATTCCATCTATACTAACCTCCACCAGGTTACAAATTCAATATAATTTTTATCTGCATCTAACTCTGAAAAAATATTTGGGCTTCGGATTGTAGCAGTGTGTGGGACTTGTTCTATTAGTCCACCTATACTAACCAACACCAGGATGCAAATTCAATATCATTTTTATCTGCATCTAGCTCTGAAAAAATATTTGGGCTTCGGCTTGTAGCAGTGTGTGGGACTTGTTCTATTAGTCCATCTATACTAACCTCCATCAGGTTGCAAATTCAATATAATTTTTATATGCATCTAGCTCTGGAAAAATATTTGGGCTTCGGCTTGAAGCAGTGTGTGGGACTTCTTCTATTTGTCCATCTATACTAACCTCCACCAGGTTGCAAATTCAATATAATTTTTATCCACATCTAGCTCTGAAAAAATATTTTGGCTTCGGCTTGTCGCAGTGTGTGGGACTTGTTCTATTAGTCCATCTATACTAACCTCCACAAGGTTGCAAATTCAATATAATTTTTATCTGCAACTAGCACTAGCTCTGAAAAAATATTTGAGCTTCGGCTTGTAGCAGTGTGTGGGACTTGTTCTATTATACCATCTATACTAACCTCCACCAGGTTACAAATTCAATATAATTTTTATCTGCATCTAACTCTGTAAAAATATTTGGCTTCGTCTTCTAGCAGTGTGTGGGACTTGTTCCATTTGTCCATCTATACTAACCTCCACCAGGTTGCAAATTCAATATAATTTTTATCTGCATCTAGCTCTGAAAATCTATTTGGGCTTCGGCTTGTAGCAGTGTGTCGGACTTGTTCTATTAGTCCATCTATACTAACCTCCACCAGGCTGCAAATTCAAAATTATTTTTATCTGCATCTAGCTCTGATAAAATATTTCGGCTTCGACTTGTAGCAGTGTGTGGGACTTTTTCTATTAGTCCACCTATACTAACCTCCACCAGGTTGCAATTTCAAAATAACTTTTTTCTGCATCTAGCTCTGAAAAAATATTTGGGCTTCGGCTTGTAGCAGTGTGTTGGACTTGTTCTATTAGTCCATCTATACTAACCTCCACCAGGTTGCAAATTCAATATAATTTTTATCTGCATCTAGCGCTGAAAATACATTTCGGCTTCGGCTTGTAGCAGTGTGTGGGACTTTTTCTATTAGTCTATCTATACTAACCTCCACCAGTTTGCAATTTCAAAATAACTTTTTTCTGCATCTAGCTCTGAAAAAATGTTTGGGCTTCGGCTTGTAGCAGTGTGTGGGACTGGTTCTATTAGTCCATCTATACTAACCTCCACCAGGTTGCAAATTCAATATAATTTTTATCTGCATCTAGCTCTGAAAAAATATTTGGGCTTCGGCTTGTAGCAGTGTGTGCGACTTGTTCTATTAGTCCATCTATACTAACCTCCACCAGGTTGCAAATTCAATCTAATTTTTATCTGCATCTAGCTCTGAAAAAATATTTGGGCTTCGGCTTGTAGCAGTGTGTGGGACTTGTTCTATTAGTCCATCTATACTAATATCCACCAGGTTGCAAATTCAATATAATTTTATCTGCATCTAGCGCTGAAAAAATATTTGGGCTTCGGCTTGTAGCAGTGTGTGCGACTTGTTCTATTAGTCCATCTATACTACCCTCCACCAGGTTGCAAATTCAATCTAATTTTTATCTGCATCTAGCTCGGAAAAAATATTTCGGCCTGTAGCAGTGTGTGGGACTTGTTCTATTAGTCCATCTATGCTAACCTCCACAAGGTTGCAAATACAATATAATTTTTATCTGCATCTAGCTCTGAAAAAATATTTGGGCTTCGGCTTGTAGCAGTCTGTGGGACTTGTTCTATTAGTCCATCTATACTAACCTTCACCAGGTTGCAAATTCAATATAATTTTTATCTGCATCTAGCTCTGAAAAAATATTTGGGCTTCGGCTTGTAGCAGTGTGTGGGACTTGTTCTATTTGTCCATCTATACTAACCTCCACGAGGTTGAAAATTCAAATTAACTTTTATCTGCATCTAGCTCTGAAAAAATATTTTGGCTTCGGCTTGTCGCAGTGTGTGGGACTTGTTCTATTAGTCCATCTATACTAACCTCCACAAGGTTGCAAATACAATATAATTTTTATCTGCATCTAGCTCTGAAAAAATATTTCGGCTTTTAGCAGTGTGTGGGACTTGATCTATTAGTCCATCTATACTAACCTCCACCAGGTTGCCAATTCAATATAATTTTTGTCTCCATCTAGCTCTGGAAAAATATTTGGGCTTCGGCTTGTAGCAGTGTGTGGGACTTGTTCTATTTGTCCATCTATACTAATCTCCACCAGGTTGCAAATTCAATATAATTTTTATCTGCATCTAGCTCTGAAAAAATATTTGGGCTTCGGCTTGTAGCAGTCTGTGGGACTTGTTCTATTAGTCCATCTATACTAACCTCCACCAGGTTGCAAATTCAATCTAATTTTTATCTGCATCTAGCTCTGAAAAAATATTTGGGCTTCAGCTTGTAGCAGTGTGTGGGACTTGTTCTATTTGTCCATCTATACTCACCTCCACCAGGTTGCAAATTCAATATAATTTTTATCTGCATCTAACTCTGAAAAAATATTTGGGCTTCGGCTTGTAGCAGTTTGTGGGACTTGTTCTATTAGTCCATCTATACTGACCTCCACCAGGTTGTAAATTCAATATAATTTTTATCTGCATCTAGCTCTGAAAAAATATTTGGGCTTCGGCTTGTAGCAGTGTGTGGGACTTGTTCTATTAGTCCATCTATACTAACCTCCACCAGGTTGCAAATTCAATATAATTTTTATCTGCATCTAGCTCTGAAAAAATATTTGGGCTTCGGCTTGTAGCAGTGTGTGGGACTCGTTCTATTAGTCCATCTATACTAACCTCCACCATGTTGCAAATTCAATATAATCTTTATCGGCATCTAGCACTGGAAAAATATTTGGGCTTCGGCTTGAAGCAGTGTGTGGTACTTGTTCTATTTGTCCATCTATACTAACCTCCACCAGGTTGCAAATTCAATATAATTTTTATCTGCATCTAGCTCTGAAAAAATATTTTGGCTTCGGCTTGTCGCAGTGTGTGGGACTTGTTCTATTAGTCCATCTATACTAGCCTCCACCAGATTGCAAATTCAATATAATTTTTATCTGCATCTAGCTCGGAAAAAATATTTTGGCTTCGGCTTGTAGCAGTGTGTGGGACTTGTTCTATTAGTCCATCTATACTAACCTCCACAAGGTTGCAAATTCAATATCATTTTTATCTGCATCTAGCTCTGAAAAAATATTTCGACTTGTAGCAGTGTGTGGGACTTGATCTATTAGTCCATCTATACTAACCTTCACCAGGTTGCAAATTCAATATAATTTTTATCTGCATCTAGCTCTGAAAAAATATTTGGGCTTCGGCTAGTAGCAGTGTGTGGGACTTGTTCTATTAGTTCATCTATACTAACCTCCACCAGATTGCAAATTCAATATAATTTTTATCTGCATCTAGCTCTGAAAAAATATTTGGGCTTCGGCTCGTAGCAGTGTGTGGGACTTGTTCTATTAGTCCATCTGTACTAACCTCCACCAGGTTGCAAATTCAATATAATTTTTTTCTGCATCTAGCTGTGAAAAATATTTGGGCTTCGGCTTGTAGCAGTGTGTGGGACTTGTTCTATTAGTCCATCTATACTAACCTCCACCAGGTTGCAAATTCAATCTAATTCTTATCTGCATCTAGCTCTGTAAAAATATTTGGGCTTCGTCTTCTAGCAGTGTGTGGGACTTGTTCTATTAGTCCATCTATATTAACCTCCACCAGGTTGCAAATTCAATATAATTTTTATCTGCATCTAGTGCTGAAAACATATTTCAGCTTCGACTTGTAGCAGTGTGTGGGACTTTTTCTATTAGTCCACCTATACTAACCTCCACCAGGTTGCAATTTCAAAATAACTTTTTTCTGCATCTAGCTCTGAAAAAATATTTGGGCTTCGGCTTGTAGCAGTGTGTTGGACTTGTTCTATTAGTCCATCTATACTAACCTCCACCAGGTTGCAAATTCAATATAATTTTTATCTGCATTTAGCGCTGAAAACATATTTCGGCTTCGGCTTGTAGCAGTGTGTGGGACTTGTTGTATTAGTCCATCTATACTAACCTCCACCAGTTTGCAATTTCAAAATAACTTTTTTCTGCATCTAGCTCTGAAAAAATATTTGGGCTTCGGCTTGTAGCAGTTTGTGGGACTTGCTCTATTTGTCCATCTATACTAACCTCCACCAGGTTGCAAATTCAATATGATTTTTATCTGCATCTAGCTCTGTAAAAATATTTGGGCTTCGGCTTGTAGCAGTGTGTGGGACTTGTTCTATTAGTCCATCTATACTAACCTCCACCAGGTTGAAAATTCAATATAATTATTATCTGCATTTTAGCTCTGAAAAAATATTTGGGCTTCGGCTTGTAGCAGTGTGTCGGACTTGTTCTATTAGTCCATCTATACTAACCTCCACCAGGTTGGAAATTCAGTATAATTTTTATCTGCATCTAGCTCTGAAAAAATATTTGGGCTTCGGCTTGTAGCAGTGTGTGGGACTGGTTCTATTAGTCCATCTATACTAACCTCCACCAGGTTGCAAATTCAATATAATTTTTATCTGCATCTAGCTCTGAAAAAATATTTGGGCTTCGGCTTGTAGCAGTGCGTGCGACTTGTTCTATTAGTCCATCTATACTAACCTCCACCAGGTTGCAAATTCAATATATTTTTTATCTGCATCTAGCTCTGAAAAAATATTTGGGCTTCGGCTTGTAGCAGTGTGTGGGACTTGTTCTATTAGTCCATCTATACTAACCTCCACCAGGTTGCAAATTCAATCTAATTTTTATCTGCATCTAGCTTGGAAAAAATATTTCGGCCTGTAGCAGTGTGTGGGACTTGTTCTATTAGTCCATCTATACTAACCTCCACAAGGTTGCAAATACAATATAATTTTTATCTGCATCTAGCTCTGAAAAAATATTTCGGCTTTTAGCAGTGTGTGGGACTTGATCTATTAGTCCATCTATACTAACCTCCACCAGGTTGCCAATTCAATATAATTTTTATCTCCATCTAGCTCTGGAAAAATATTTGGGCTTCGGCTTGTAGCAGTGTGTGGGACTTGTTCTATTTGTCCATCTATACTAATCTCCACCAGGTTGCAAATTCAATATAATTTTTATCTGCATCTAGCTCTGAAAAAATATTTGGGCTTCGGCTTGTAGCAGTCTGAGGGACTTGTTCTATTTGTCCATCTATACTAACCTCCACGAGGTTGAAAATTCAAATTAACTTTTATCTGCATCTAGCTCTGAAAAAATATTTTGCTTCGGCTTATTGCAGTGTGTGGGACTTGTTCTATTAGTCCATCTATACTAGCCTCCACCAGGTTGCAAATTCAATATAATTTTTATGTGCATCTAGCTCTGTAAAAATATTTGGGCTTCGGCTTTTAGCAGTGTGTGGAACTTGTTCTATAATTCCATCTATACTAACCTCCACCAGGTTACAAATTCAATATAATTTTTATCTGCATCTAACTCTGAAAAAATATTTGGGCTTCGGATTGTAGCAGTGTGTGGGACTTGTTCTATTAGTCCACCTATACTAACCTCCACCAGGATGCAAATTCAATATCATTTTTATCTGCATCTAGCTCTGAAAAAATATTTGGGCTTCGGCTTGTAGCAGTGTGTGGGACTTGTTCTATTAGTCCATCTATACTAACATCCATCAGGTTGCAAATTCAATATAATTTTTATATGCATCTAGCTCTGGAAAAATATTTGGGCTTCGGATTGAAGCAGTGTGTGGGACTTGTTCTATTTGTCCATCTATACTAACCTCCACCAGGTTGCAAATTCAATATAATTTTTATCCGCATCTAGCTCTGAAAAAATATTTTGGCTTCGGCTTTTCGCAGTATGTGGGACTTGTTCTATTAGTCCATCTATACTAACCTCCACAAGGCTGCAAATTCAATATCATTTTTATCTGCAACTAGCACTAGCTCTGAAAAAATATTTGAGCTTCGGCTTGTAGCAGTGTGTGGGACTTGTTCTATTATACCATCTATACTAACCTCCACCAGGTTACAAATTCAATATAATTTTTATCTGCATCTAACTCTGAAAAAATATTTGGGCTTCGGCTTGTAGCAGTGTGTGGGACTTGTTCTATTAGTACATCTATACTAACCTCCACCAGGTTGCAAATTCAATCTAATTTTTATGTGCATCTAGCTCTGAAAAAATATTTGGGCTTCGGCTTGTAGCAGTTTGTGGGACTTGTTCTATTAGTCCATCTATACTGACCTCCACCAGGTTGTAAATTCAATATAATTTTTATCTGCAACTAGCTCTGAAAAAATATTTGGGCTTCGGCTTGTAGCAGTGTGTGGGACTTGTTCTATTAGTCCATCTATACTAACCTCCACCAGGTTGCAAATTCAATATAATTTTTATCTGCATCTAGCTCTGAAAAAATATTTGGGCTTCGGCTTGTAGCAGTGTGTGGGACTCGTTCTAATAGTCCATCTATACTAACCTCCACCAGGTTGCAAATTCAATATAATCTTTATCGGCATCTAGCTCTGGAAAAATATTTGGGCTTCGGCTTGAAGCAGTGTGTGGGACTTGTTCTATTTGTCCATCTATACTAACCTCCACCAGGTTGCAAATTCAATATAATTTTTATCTGCATCTAGCTTTGAAAAAATATTTTGGCTTCGGCTTGTTGCAGTGTGTGGGACTTGTTCTATTAGTCCATCTATGCTAGCCTCCACCAGATTGCAAATTCAATATAATTTTTATCTGCATCTAGCTCGGAAAAAATATTTCGGCCTATAGCAGTGTGTGGGACTTGTTCTATTAGTCCATCTATACTAACCTAAACAAGGTTGCAAATTCAATATCATTTTTATCTGCATCTAGCTCTGAAAAAATATTTCGGCTTGTAGCAGTGTGTGGGACTTGATCTATTAGTCCATCTATACTAACCTCCACCAGGTTGCAAATTCAATATAATTTTAATCTCCATCTAGCTCTGAAAAAATGTTTGGGCTTCGGCTTGTAGCAGTGTGTGGGACTTGTTCTATTAG
Source organism: Phyllobates terribilis (assembly GCF_046119375.1). Taxonomy (NCBI): domain Eukaryota; kingdom Metazoa; phylum Chordata; class Amphibia; order Anura; family Dendrobatidae; genus Phyllobates; species Phyllobates terribilis. Next base: position 364,370,449 of record NW_027362762.1, on the reverse strand, counting down.
TCCATCTATACTAACCTCCACCAGGTTGCAAATTCAATATAATTTTTATCTGCATCTAGCTATGGAAAAATATTTGGGCTTCGGCTTGAAGCAGTGTGTGTGACTTGTTCTATTTGTCCATCTATACTAACCTCCACCAGGTTGCAAATTCAATATAATTTTTATCTGCATCTAGCTCTGAAAAAATAGTTGGGCTTCGGCTTGTCGCAGTGTGTGGGACTTGTTCTATTAGTCCATCTATACTAACCTCCACCAGGTTGCAAATTCAATATAATTTTTATCTGCACATAGCTCTGAAAAAATATTTTGGCTTCGGCTTGTCGCAGTGTGTGGGACTTGTTCTATTAGTCCATTTATACTAGCCTCCACCAGATTGCAAATTCAGTATAATTTTTATCTGCATCTAGCTCGGAAAAAATATTTCGGCCTGTAGCAGTGTGTGGGACTTGTTCTATTAGTCCATCTATACTAAACTCCACCAGGTTCCAAATTCAATATAATTTTTATCTACATCTAACTCTGAAAAAATATTTGGGCTTCGGCTTGTAGCAGTGTGTGGGACTTGTTCTATTAGTACATCTATACTAACCTCCACCAGGTTGCAAATTCAATCTAATTTTTATCTGCATCTAGCTCTGAAAAAATATTTGGGCTTCGGCTTGTAGCAGTGTGTGGGACTTGTTCTATTTGTCTATCTATACTAACCTCCACGAGGTTGAAAATTCAACTTAACTTTTATCTGCATCTAGCTCTGAAAAATATTTTGGCTTCGGCTTATTGCAGTGTGTGGGACTTGTTCTATTAGTCCATCTATACTAACCTCCACCAGGTTGCAAATTCAATATAATTTTTATGTGCATCTAGCTCTGTAAAAATATTTGGGCTTCGGCTTTTAGCAGTGTGTGGAACTTGTTCTATAATTCCATCTATACTAACCTCCACCAGGTTACAAATTAAATATAATTTTTATCTGCATCTAACTCTGAAAAAATATTTGGGCTTCGGATTGTAGCAGTGTGTGGGACTTGTTCTATTAGTCCACCTATACTAACCTCCACCAGGATGCAAATTCAATATCATTTTTATCTGCATCTAGCTCTGAAAAAATAATTGGGCTTCGGCTTGTAGCAGTGTGTGGGACTTGTTCTATTAGTCCATCTATACTAACCTCCATCAGGTTGCAAATTCAATATAATTTTTATATGCATCTAGCTCTGGAAAAATATTTGGGCTTCGGCTTGAAGCAGTGTGTGGGACTTGTTCTATTTGTCCATCTATACTAACCTCCACCAGGTTGAAAATTCAATATAATTTTTATCCGCATCTAGCTCTGAAAAAATATTTTGGCTCTGGCTTGTCGCAGTGTGTGGGACTTGTTCTATTAGTCCATCTATACTAACCTCCACAAGGTTGCAAATTCAATATAATTTTTATCTGCAACTAGCACTAGCTCTGAAAAAATATTTGAGCTTCGGCTTGTAGCAGTGTGTGGGACTTGTTCTTTTATACCATCTATACTAACCTCCACCAGGTTACAAATTCAATATAATTTTTATCTGCATCTAACTCTGAAAAAATATTTGGGCTTCGGCTTGTAGCAGTGTGTGGGACTTGTTCTATTAGTACATCTATACTAACCTCCACCAGGTTGCAAATTCAATCTAATTTTTATCTGCATCTAGCTCTGAAAAAATATTTGGGCTTCGGCTTGTAGCTGTGTGTGGGACTTGTTCTATTTGTCCATCTATACTCACCTCCACCAGGTTGCAAATTCAATATAATTTTTATCTGCATCTAACTCTGAAAAAATATTTGGGCTTCGGCTTGTAGCAGTTTGTGGGACTTGTTCTATTAGTCCATCTATACTAACCTCCACAAGGTTGCAAATTCAGTATAATTTTTATCTGCAACTAGCACTAGCTCTGAAAAAATATTTGAGCTTCGGCTTGTAGCAGTGTGTGGGACTTGTTCTATTATACCATCTATACTAACCTCCACCAGGTTACAAATTCAATATAATTTTTATCTGCATCTAACTCTGAAAAAATATTTGGGCTTCGGCTTGTAGCAGTTTGTGGGACTTGTTCTATTAGTCCATCTATACTGACCTCCACCAGGTTGTAAATTCAATATAATTTTTATCTGCATCTAGCTCTGAAAAAATATTTGGGCTTCGTCTTGTAGCAGTGTGTGGTACTTGTTCTATTAGTCCATCTATACTAACCTCCACCAGGTTGCAAATTCAATCTAATTTTTATCTGCATCTAGCTCTGAAAAAATATTTGGGCTTCGGCTTGTAGCAGTGTGTGGGACTTGTTCTATTAGTCCATCTATACTAACCTCCACCAGGTTGCAAATTCAATATAATTTTTATCTGCATCTAGCTCTGAAAAAATATTTGGGCTTCGGCTTGTAGCAGTGTGTGGGACTCGTTCTAATAGTCCATCTATACTAACCTCCACCAGGTTGCAAATTCAATATAATCTTTATCGGCATCTAGCTCTGGAAAAATATTTGGGCTTCGGCTTGAAGCAGTGTGTGGGACTGGTTCTATTTGTCCATCTATACTAACCTCCACCAGGTTTCAAATTCAATATAATTTTTATCTGCATCTAGCTTTGAAAAAATATTTTGGCTTCGGCTTGTCGCAGTGTGTGGGACTTGTTCTATTAGTCCATCTATACTAGCCTCCACCAGATTGCAAATTCAATATAATTTTTATCTGCATATAGCTCTGAAAAAATATTTCGGCTTGTAGCAGTGTGTGGGACTTGATCTATTAGTCCATCTATACTAACCTCCACCAGGTTGCAAATTCAATATAATTTTTATCTCCATCTAGCTCTGAAAAAATGTTTGGGCTTCGGCTTGTAGCAGTGTGTGGGACTTGTTCTATTAGTCCATCTATACTAACCTCCACCAGGTTGCAAATTCAATATAATTTTTATCTGCATCTAGCTATGGAAAAATATTTGGGCTTCGGCTTGAAGCAGTGTGTGGGACTTGTTCTATTTGTCCATCTATACTAACCTCCACCAGGTTGCAAATTCAATATACTCCACCAGGTTGCAAATTCAATATAATTTTTATCTGCATCTAACTCTGAAAAAATATTTGGGCTTCGGCTTGTAGCAGTGTGTGGGACTTGTTCTATTAGTACATCTATACTAACCTCCACCAGGTTGCAAATTCAATCTAATTTTTATCTGCATCTAGCTCTGAAAAAATATTTGGGCTTCGGCTTTTAGCAGTGTGTGGAACTTGTTCTATAATTCCATCTATACTAGCCTCCACCAGATTGCAAATTCAGTATAATTTTTATCTGCATCTAGCTCGGAAAAAATATTTCGGCCTGTAGCAGTGTGTGGGACTTGTTCTATTAGTCCATCTATACTAAACTCCACCAGGTTGCAAATTCAATATAATTTTTATCTGCATCTAACTCTGAAAAAATATTTGGGCTTCGGCTTGTAGCAGTGTGTGGGACTTGTTCTATTAGTACATCTATACTAACCTCCACCAGGTTGCAAATTCAATCTAATTTTTATCTGCATCTAGCTCTGAAAAAATATTTGGGCTTCGGCTTGTCGCAGTGTGTGGGACTTGTTCTATTAGTCCATTTATACTAGCCTCCACCAGATTGCAAATTCAGTATAATTTTTATCTGCATCTAGCTCGGAAAAAATATTTCGGCCTGTAGCAGTGTGTGGGACTTGTTCTATTTGTCTATCTATACTAACCTCCACGAGGTTGAAAATTCAAATTAACTTTTATCTGCATCTAGCTCTGAAAAAATATTTTGGCTTCGGCCTATGGCAGTGTGTGGGACTTGTTCTATTAGTCCATCTATACTAACCTCCACCAGGTTGCAAATTCAATATAATTTTTATGTGCATCTAGCTCTGTAAAAATATTTGGGCTTCGGCTTTTAGCAGTGTGTGGAACTTGTTCTATAATTCCATCTATACTAACCTCCACCAGGTTACAAATTCAATATAATTTTTATCTGCATCTAACTCTGAAAAAATATTTGGGCTTCGGATTGAAGCAGTGTGTGGGACTTGTTCTATTAGTCCACCTATACTAACCTCCACCAGGATGCAAATTCAATATCATTTTTATCTGCATCTAGCTCTGAAAAAATAATTGGGCTTCGGCTTGTAGCAGTGTGTGGGACTTGTTCTATTAGTCCATCTATACTAACCTCCATCAGGTTGCAAATTCAATATAATTTTCATATGCATCTAGCTCTGGAAAAATATTTGGGCTTCGGCTTGAAGCAGTGTGTGGGACTTATTCTATTTGTCCATCTATACTAACCTCCACCAGGTTGCAAATTCAATATAATTTTTATCCGCATCTAGCTCTGAAAAAATATTTTGGCTCTGGCTTGTCGCAGTGTGTGGGACTTGTTCTATTAGTCCATCTATACTAACCTCCACAAGGTTGCAAATTCAATATAATTTTTATCTGCAACTAGCACTAGCTCTGAAAAAATATTTGAGCTTCGGCTTGTAGCAGTGTGTGGGACTTGTTCTTTTATACCATCTATACTAACCTCCACCAGGTTACAAATTCAATATAATTTTTATCTGCATCTAACTCTGAAAAAATATTTGGGCTTCGGCTTGTAGCAGTGTGTGGGACTTGTTCTATTAGTACATCTATACTAACCTCCACCAGGTTGCAAATTCAATCTAATTTTTATCTGCATCTAGCTCTGAAAAAATATTTGGGCTTCGGCTTGTAGCAGTGTGTGGGACTTGTTCTATTTGTCCATCTATACTCACCTCCACCAGGTTGCAAATTCAATATAATTTTTATCTGCATCTAACTCTGAAAAAATATTTGGGCTTCGGCTTGTAGCAGTTTGTGGGACTTGTTCTATTAGTCCATCTATACTAACCTCCACAAGGTTGCAAATTCAATATAATTTTTATCTGCAACTAGCACTAGCTCTGAAAAAATATTTGAGCTTCGGCTTGTAGCAGTGTGTGGGACTTGTTCTATTATACCATCTATACTAACCTCCACCAGGTTACAAATTCAATATAATTTTTATCTGCATCTAACTTTGAAAAAATATTTGGGCTTCGGCTTGTAGCAGTTTGTGGGACTTGTTCTATTAGTCCATCTATACTGACCTCCACCAGGTTGTAAATTCAATATAATTTTTATCTGCATCTAGCTCTGAAAAAATATTTGGGCTTCGTCTTGTAGCAGTGTGTGGTACTTGTTCTATTAGTCCATCTATACTAACCTCCACCAGGTTGCAAATTCAATATAATTTTTATCTGCATCTAGCTCTGAAAAAATATTTGGGCTTCGGCTTGTAGCAGTGTGTGGGACTTGTTCTATTAGTCCATCTATACTGACCTCCACCAGGTTGTAAATTCAATATAATTTTTATCTGCATCTAGCTCTGAAAAAATATTTGGGCTTCGGCTTGTAGCAGTGTGTGGGACTTGTTCTATTAGTCCATCTATACTAACCTCCACCAGGTTGCAAATTCAATATAATTTTTATCTGCATCTAGCTCTGAAAAAATATTTGGGCTTCGGCTTGTAGCAGTGTGTGGGACTCGTTCTAATAGTCCATCTATACTAACCTCCACCAGGTTGCAAATTCAATATAATCTTTATCGGCATCTAGCTCTGGAAAAATATTTGGGCTTCGGCTTGAAGCAGTGTGTGGGACTTGTTCTATTTGTCCATCTATACTAACCTCCACCAGGTTGCAAATTCAATATAATTTTTATCTGCATCTAGCTTTGAAAAAATATTTTGGCTTCGGCTTGTCGCAGTGTGTGGGACTTGTTCTATTAGTCCATCTATACTAGCCTCCACCAGATTGCAAATTCAATATAATTTTTATCTGCATCTAGCTCTGAAAAAATATTTCGGCTTGTAGCAGCGTGTGGGACTTGATCTATTAGTCCATCTATACTAACCTCCACCAGGTTGCAAATTCAATATAATTTTTATCTCCATCTAGCTCTGAAAAAATGTTTGGGCTTCTGCTTGTAGCAGTGTGTGGGACTTGTTCTATTAGTCCATCTATACTAACCTCCACCAGGTTGCAAATTCAATCTAATTTTTATCTGCATCTAGCTCTGAAAAAATATTTGGGCTTCGGCTTGTAGCAGTGTGTGGGACTTGTTCTATTTGTCCATCTATACTCACCTTCACCAGGTTCCAAATTCAACATAATTTTTATCTGCATCTAACTCTGAAAAAATATTTGGGCTTCGGCTTGTAGCAGTTTGTGGGACTTGTTCTATTAGTCCATCTATACTGACCTCCACCAGGTTGTAAATTCAATATAATTTTTATCTGCATCTAGCTCTGAAAAAATATTTGGGCTTCGGCTTGTAGCATTGTGTGGGACTTGTTCTATTAGTCCATCTATACTAACCTCCACCAGGTTGCAAATTCAATATAATTTTTATCTGCATCTAGCTCTGGAAAAATATTTGGGCTTCGGCTTGTAGCAGTGTGTGGGACTCGTTCTAATAATCCATCTATACTAACCTCCACCAGGTTGCAAATTCAATATAATTTTTATCTGCATCTAGCTCGGAAAAAATATTTCGGCCTATAGCAGTGTGTGGGACATGTTCTATTAGTCCATCTATACTAACCTCCACCAGGTTGCAAATTCAATATAATTTTTATCTGCATCTAGCTCTGAAAAAATATTTGGGCTTCGGCTTGTAGCAGTGTGTGGGACTTGTTCTATTTGTCCATCTATACTCACCTCCACCAGGTTGCAAATTCAATCTAATTTTTATCTGCATCTAGCTCTGAAAAAATATTTGGGCTTCGGCTTGTAGCAGTGTGTGGGACTTGTTCTATTTGTCCATCTATACTCACCTTCACCAGGTTCCAAATTCAACATAATTTTTATCTGCATCTAACTCTGAAAAAATATTTGGGCTTCGGCTTGTAGCAGTTTGTGGGACTTGTTCTATTAGTCCATCTATACTGACCTCCACCAGGTTGTAAATTCAATATAATTTTTATCTGCATCTAGCTCTGAAAAAATATTTGGGCTTCGGCTTGTAGCATTGTGTGGGACTTGTTCTATTAGTCCATCTATACTAACCTCCACCAGGTTGCAAATTCAATATAATTTTTATCTGCATCTAGCTCTGGAAAAATATTTGGGCTTCGGCTTGTAGCAGTGTGTGGGACTCGTTCTAATAATCCATCTATACTAACCTCCACCAGGTTGCAAATTCAATATAATTTTTATCTGCATCTAGCTCGGAAAAAATATTTCGGCCTATAGCAGTGTGTGGGACATGTTCTATTAGTCCATCTATACTAACCTCCACCAGGTTGCAAATTCAATATAATTTTTATCTGCATCTAGCTCTGAAAAAATATTTGGGCTTCGGCTTGTAGCAGTGTGTGGGACTTGTTCTATTTGTCCATCTATACTCACCTCCACCAGGTTGCAAATTCAATATAATTTTTATCTGCATCTAACTCTGAAAAAATATTTGGGCTTCGGCTTGTAGCAGTTTGTGGGACTTGTTCTATTAGTCCATCTATACTAACCTCCACAAGGTTGCAAATTCAATATAATTTTTATCTGCAACTAGCACTAGCTCTGAAAAAATATTTGAGCTTCGGCTTGTAGCAGTGTGTGGGACTTGTTCTATTATACCATCTATACTAACCTCCACCAGGTTACAAATTCAATATAATTTTTATCTGCATCTAACTTTGAAAAAATATTTGGGCTTCGGCTTGTAGCAGTTTGTGGGACTTGTTCTATTAGTCCATCTATACTGACCTCCACCAGGTTGTAAATTCAATATAATTTTTATCTGCATCTAGTTCTGAAAAAATATTTGGGCTTCGTCTTGTAGCAGTGTGTGGTACTTGTTCTATTAGTCCATCTATACTAACCTCCACCAGGTTGCAAATTCAATATAATTTTTATCTGCATCTAGCTCTGAAAAAATATTTGGGCTTCGGCTTGTAGCAGTGTGTGGGACTTGTTCTATTAGTCCATCTATACTGACCTCCACCAGGTTGTAAATTCAATATAATTTTTATCTGCATCTAGCTCTGAAAAAATATTTGGGCTTCGGCTTGTAGCAGTGTGTGGGACTTGTTCTATTAGTCGATCTATACTAACCTCCACCAGGTTGCAAATTCAATATAATTTTTATCTGCATCTAGCTCTGAAAAAATATTTGGGCTTCGGCTTGTAGCAGTGTGTGGGACTCGTTCTAATAGTCCATCTATACTAACCTCCACCAGGTTGCAAATTCAATATAATCTTTATCGGCATCTAGCTCTGGAAAAATATTTGGGCTGCGGCTTGAAGCAGTGTGTGGGACTTGTTCTATTTGTCCATCTATACTAACCTCCACCAGGTTGCAAATTCAATATAATTTTTATCTGCATCTAGCTTTGAAAAAATATTTTGGCTTCGGCTTGTCGCAGTGTGTGGGACTTGTTCTATTAGTCCATCTATACTAGCCTCCACCAGATTGCAAATTCAATATAATTTTTATCTGCATCTAGCTCTGAAAAAATATTTCGGCTTGTAGCAGCGTGTGGGACTTGATCTATTAGTCCATCTATACTAACCTCCACCAGGTTGCAAATTCAATATAATTTTTATCTCCATCTAGCTCTGAAAAAATGTTTGGGCTTCTGCTTGTAGCAGTGTGTGGGACTTGTTCTATTAGTCCATCTATACTAACCTCCACCAGGTTGCAAATTCAATCTAATTTTTATCTGCATCTAGCTCTGAAAAAATATTTGGGCTTCGGCTTGTAGCAGTGTGTGGGACTTGTTCTATTTGTCCATCTATACTCACCTTCACCAGGTTCCAAATTCAACATAATTTTTATCTGCATCTAACTCTGAAAAAATATTTGGGCTTCGGCTTGTAGCAGTTTGTGGGACTTGTTCTATTAGTCCATCTATACTGACCTCCACCAGGTTGTAAATTCAATATAATTTTTATCTGCATCTAGCTCTGAAAAAATATTTGGGCTTCGGCTTGTAGCATTGTGTGGGACTTGTTCTATTAGTCCATCTATACTAACCTCCACCAGGTTGCAAATTCAATATAATTTTTATCTGCATCTAGCTCTGGAAAAATATTTGGGCTTCGGCTTGTAGCAGTGTGTGGGACTCGTTCTAATAATCCATCTATACTAACCTCCACCAGGTTGCAAATTCAATATAATTTTTATCTGCATCTAGCTCGGAAAAAATATTTCGGCCTATAGCAGTGTGTGGGACATGTTCTATTAGTCCATCTATACTAACCTCCACCAGGTTGCAAATTCAATATAATTTTTATCTGCATCTAGCTATGGAAAAATATTTGGGCTTCGGCTTGAAGCAGTGTGTGGGACTTGTTCTATTTGTCCATCTATACTAACCTCCACCAGGTTGCAAATTCAACATAATTTTTATCTGCATCTAGCTCTGAAAAAATATTTGGGCTTCGGCTTGTCGCAGTGTGTGGGACTTGTTCTATTAGTCCATTTATACTAGCCTCCACCAGATTGCAAATTCAGTATAATTTTTATCTGCATCTAGCTCGGAAAAAATATTTCGGCCTGTAGCAGTGTGTGGGACTTGTTCTATTAGTCCATCTATACTAACCTCCACAAGGTTGCAAATTCCATATCATTTTTATCTGCATCTAGCTCTGAAAAAATATTTCGGCTTGTAGCAGTGTGTGGGACTTGATCTATTAGTCCATCTATACTAACCTCCACCAGGTTGCAAATTCAATATAATTTTTATCTCCATCTAGCACTGAAAAAATGTTTGGGCTTCGGCTTGTAGCAGTGTGTGGGACTTGTTCTATTAGTCCTTCTATACTAACCTCCACCAGGTTTCAAATTCAATATAATTTTTATCTGCATCTAGCTCTGAAAAAATATTTGGGCTTCGGCTTGTAGCAGTGTGTGCGACTTGTTCTATTAGTCCATCTATACTAACCTCCACCAGGTTGCAAATTCAATATATTTTTTATCTGCATCTAGCTCTGAAAAAATATTTGGGCTTCGGCTTGTAGCACTGTGTGGGACTTGTTCTATTAGTCCATCTATACTAACCTCCACCAGGTTGCAAATTCAATATAATTTTTATCTGCATCTAGCGGTGAAAAAATATTTGGGCTTCGGCTTGTAGCAGTGTGTGCGACTTGTTCTATTAGTCCATCTATACTAACCTCCACCAGGTTGCAAATTCAATCTAATTTTTATCTGCATCTAGCTCGGAAAAAATATTTTGGCCTGTAGCAGTGTGTGGGACTTGTTCTATTAGTCCATCTATACTAACCTCCACAAGGTTGCAAATTCAATATAATTTTTATCTGCATCTAGCTCTGAAAAAATATTTCGGCTTTTAGCAGTGTGTGGGAGTTGATCTATTAGTCCATCTATACTAACCTCCACCTGGTTGCCAATTCAATATAATTTTTATCTCCATCTAGCTCTGGAAAAATATTTGGGCTTCGGCTTGTAGCAGTGTGTGGGACTTGTTCTATTTGTCCATCTACACTAATCTCCACCAGGTTGCAAATTCAATATAATTTTTATCTGCATCTAGCTATGCAAAAATATTTGGGCTGTGCTTGTAGCTGTCTGTGGGACTTGTTCTATTAGTCCATCTATACTAACCTTCACAAGGTTGCAAATTCAATATAATTTTTATTTGCATCTAGCTCTGAAAAAATATTTGGGCTTCGGCTTGTAGCAGTGTGTGGGACTTGTTCTATTTGTCCATCTATACTAACCTCCACGAGGTTGAAAATTCAAGGTAACTTTTATCTGCATCTAGCTCTGAAAAAATATTTGGGCTTCGTCTTGTAGCAGTGTGTGGGACTTGTTCTATTAGTCCATCTATACTAACCTCCACCAGGTTGCAAATTCAATATATTTTTTATCTGCATCTAGCTCTGAAAAAATATTTGGGCTTCGGCTTGTAGCAGTGTGTGCGACTTGTTCTATTAGTCCATCTATACTAACCTCCACCAGGTTGCAAATTCAATCTAATTTTTATCTGCATCTAGCTCGGAAAAAATATTTTGGCCTGTAGCAGTGTGTGGAACTTGTTCTATTAGTCCATCTATACTAAACTCCACAAGGTTGCAAATTCAATATAATTTTTATCTGCATCTAGCTCTGAAAAAATATTTTGGCTTTTAGCAGTGTGTGGGAGTTGATCTATTAGTCCATCTATACTAACCTCCACCTGGTTGCCAATTCAATATAATTTTTATCTCCATCTAGCTCTGGAAAAATATTTGGGCTTCGGCTTGTAGCAGTGTTTGGGACTTGTTCTATTTGTCCATCTACACTAATCTCCACCAGGTTGCAAATTCAATATAATTTTTATCTGCATCTATCTCTGCAAAAATATTTGGGCTTCGGCTTGTAGCAGTGTGTGGGACTTGTTCTATTAGTCCATCTATACTAACCTCCACCAGGTTGCAAATTCAATATAATTTTTATCTGCATCTAGCGCTGAAAACATATTTCGGCTTTGGCTTGCAGCAGTGTGTGGGACTTTTTCGATTTGTCCATCTATACTGACCAACCACCAGGTTGCAAATTCAATATAATTTTTATCTGCATCTAGCTCTGAAAAATTATTTGGGCTTCGGCTTGTGGCAGTGTGTCGGACTTGTTCTATTAGTCCATCTATACTAACCTCCACCAGGCTGCAAATTCAAAATTATTTTTATCTGCATCTAGCTCTGATAAAATATTTGGGATTCGGCTTGTAGCAGTGTGTGGGACTTGTTCTATTAGTCCATCTATATTAACCTCCTCCAGGTTGCAAATTCAATATAATTTTTATCTGCATCTAGCTCTGAAAAAATATTTGGTCTTCGGCTTGTAGCAGTGTGTGGGACTTGTTCTATTAGTCCATCTATACTGACCTCCACCAGGTTGCAAATTCAATATAATTTTTATCTGCATCTAGCTCTGAAAAAATATTTGGGCTTCGGCTTGTAGCAGTGTGTGGGACTTGTTCTATTAGTCCATCTATACTGACCTCCACCAGGTTGCAAATTTAATATAATTTTTATCTGCATCTAGCTCTGAAAAAATATTTGGGCTTCGGCTTGTAGCAGTGTGTGGGACTTGTTCTATTAGTCCATCTATACTAACCTCCACCAGGTTGCAAATTCAATATCATTTTTATCTGCATCTAGCGCTGAAAACATATTTCGGCTTCGGCTTGCAGCAGTGTGTGGGACTTTTTCGATTTGTCCATCTATACTGACCAACCACCAGGTTGCAAATTCAATATAATTTTTATCTGCATCTAGCTCTGAAAAAATTATTTGGGCTTCGGCTTGTGGCAGTGTGTCGGACTTGTTCTATTAGTCCATCTATACTAACCTCCACCAGGCTGCAAATTCAAAATTATTTTTATCTGCATCTAGCTCTGATAAAATATTTGGGATTCGGCTTGTAGCAGTGTGTGGGACTTGTTCTATTAGTCCATCTATACTAACCTCCACCAGGTTGCAAATTCAATATAATTTTTAACTGCATCTAGCTCTGGAAAAATATTTGGGCGTCGGCTTGTAGCAGTGTGTAGGACTTGTTCTATTAGTCCATCTATACTAATCTCCACCAGGTTGCAAATTCAATCTAATTTTTATCTGCATCTAGCTCTGAAAAAATATTTGGGCTTCGGCATGTAGCAGTGTGTGGGACTTGTTCTATTTGTCCATCTATACTAACCTCCACCAGTTTGCAAATTCAATATAATTTTTATCTGCATCTAGCTCTGAAAAAATATTTGGGCTTCGGCTTGTAGCAGTGTGTCGAACGTGTTCTATTAGTCCATCTATACTAACCTCCACCAGGCTGCAAATTCAAAATAATTTTTATCTGCATCTAGCTCTGAAAAAATATTTGGGATTCGACTTGTAGCAGTGTGTGGGACTTGTTCTATTAGTCCATCTATACTAACCTCCACCGGGTTGCAAATTCAATATAATTTTTATCTGCATCTAGCGCTGAAAACATATTTCGGCTTCGGCTTGTAGCAATGCGTGGGACTTGTTCTATTAGTCCATCTATACTAACCTCCACCAGGTTGCAATTTCAAAATAACTTTTTTCTGCATTTAGCTCTGAAAAAATATTTGGGCTTCGGCTTGTAGCAGTGTGTGGGACTTGTTCTATAATTCCATCTATACTAACGTCCACCAGGTTGCAAATTCAATATAATTTTTATCTGCATTCAACTCTGAAAAAATATTTGGGCTTCGGCTTGTAGCAGTGTGTAGGACTTGTCTATTAGTCCATCTATACTACCCTTCACCAGGTTGCAAATTCAATATAATTTTTATCTGCATCTAGTTCTGAAAAAATATTTGGGCTTCAGCTTGTAGCAGTGTGTGGGACTTGTTCTATTAGTCGATCTATACTAACCTCCACAAGGTTGCAAATTCAATATAATTTTTATCTGCATCTAGCTCTGAAAAAATATTTGAGCTTCGACTTGTAGCAGTGTGTGGGACTTGTTCTAATATTCCATCTATACTAACCTACACCAGGTTACAAATTCAATATAATTTTTATCTGCATCTAACTCTGAAAAAATATTTGGGCTTCGGCTTGTAGCAGTGTGTGGGACTTGTTCTATTATTCCATCTATACTAACCTCCACAATGTTGCAAATTCAATATAATTTTTATCTGCATCTAACTCTGAAAAAATATTTGGGCTTCGGCTTGTAGCAGTGTGTGGGACTTGTTCTATAATTCCATCTATACTAACGTCCACCAGGTTGCAAATTCAATATAATTTTTATCTGCATTCAACTCTGAAAAAATATTTGGGCTTCGGCTTGTAGCAGTGTGTGGGACTTATTCTATTAGTCCATCTATACTACCCTCCACCAGGTTGCAAATTCAATATAATTTTTATCTGCATCTAGCTCTGAAAAAATATTTGGGCTTCGGCTTGTAGCAGTGTGTGGGACTTGTTCTATTAGTCCATCTATACTAACCTTCACAAGGTTGCAAATTCAATATAATTTTTATCTGCATCTAGCTCTGAAAAAATATTTGAGCTTCGGCTTGTAGCAGTGTGTGGGACTTGTTCTATTATTCCATCTATACTAACCTCCACCAGGTTACAAATTCAATATAATTTTTTTCTGCATCTAACTCTGAAAAAATATTTGGGCTTCGGCTTGTAGCAGTGCGTGGGACTTGTTCTATTAGTACATCTATACTAACCTCCACCAGGTTGCAAATTCAATCTAATTTTTATCTGCATCTAGCTCTGAAAAAATATTTGGGCTTCGGCTTGTAGCAGTGTGTGGGACTTGTTCTATTTGTCCATCTATACTAACCTCCACCAGGTTGCAAATTCAATATAATTTTTATCTGCATCTAACTCTGAAAAAATATTTGGGCTTCGGCTTGTAGCAGTGTGTGGGACTGGTTCTATTAGTCCATCTATACTGACCTCCACCAGGTTGCAAATTCAATATAATTTTTATCTGCATCTAGCTCTGAAAAAATATTTGGGCTTCGGCTTGTAGCAGTGTGTGGGACTTGTTCTATTAGTCCATCTATACTAACCTCCACCAGGTTGCAAATTCAATATAATTTTTATCTGCATCTAGAGCTGAAAACATATTTCGGCTTCGGCTTGCAGCAGTGTGTGGGAATTTTTCGATTTGTCCATCTATTCTAACCAACCACCAGGTTGCAAATTCAATATCATTTTTATCTGCATCTAGCTCTGAAAAATTATTTGTGCTTCGGCTTGTGGCAGTGTGTCGGACTTGTTCTATTAGTCCATCTATACTAACCTCCACCATTCTGCAAATTCAAAATTATTTTTATCTGCATCTAGCTCTGATAAAATATTTGGGATTCGGCTTGTAGCAGTGTGTGGGACTGGTTCTATTAGTCCATCTATATTAACCTCCACCAGGTTGCAAATTCAATATAATTTTTATCTGCATCTAGCGCTGAAAACATATTTCTGCTACGGCTTGTAGCAGTTTGTGGGACTTTTTCTATTAATCCACCTATACTAACCTCCACCAGGTTGCAATTTCAAAATAACTTTTTTCTGCATCTAGCTCTGAAAAAATATTTGGGCTTCGGCTTGTAGCAGTGTGTGGGACTTGTTCTATTTGTCCATCTATACTAACCTCCACCAGGTTGCAAATTCAATATAATTTTTATCTGCATCTAGCTCTGAAAAAATATTTGGGCTTCGGCTTGTATCAGTGTGTCGGACTTGTTCTATTAGTCCATCTATACTAACCTCTACCAGGCTGCAAATTCAAAATTATTTTTATCTGCATCTAGCTCTGAAAAAATATTTGGGATTCGGCTTGTAGCAGTGTGTGGGACTTATTCTATTAGTCCATCTATACTAACCTCCACCAGGTTGCAAATTCAATATAATTTTTATCTGCATCCAGCGCTGAAAACATATTTCGGCTTCGGCTTGTAGCAGTGTGTGGGACTTGTTCTATTAGTCCATCTATACTAACCTCCACCAGGTTGCAATTTCAAAATAACTTTTTTCTGCATCTAGCTCTGAAAAAATATTTGGGCTTCGGCTTGTAGCAGTGTGTCGGACTTGTTCTATTAGTCCATCTATACTAACTTCCACCAGGTTACAAATTCAATATAATTTTTATCTGCATCTAACTCTGAAAAAATATTTGGGCTTCGGCTTGTAGCAGTGTGTGGGACTTGTTCTATTAGTCCATCTATACTGACCTCCACCAGGTTGCAAATTCAATATAATTTTTATCTGCATCTAGCTCTGAAAAAATATTTGGGCTTCGGCTTGTAGCAGTGTGTGGGACTTGATCTATTAGTCCATCTATACTAAACTCCACCAGGTTGCAAATTCAATATAATTTTTATCTGCATCTAGCTCTGAAAAATTATTTGGGCTTCGGCTTGTGGCAGTGTGTCGGACTTGTTCTATTAGTCCATCTATACTAACCTCCACCAGGCTGCAAATTCAAAATTATTTTTATCTGCATCTAGCTCTGATAAAATATTTGGGATTCGGCTTGTAGCAGTGTGTGGGACTTGTTCTATTAGTCCATCTATATTAACCTCCTCCAGGTTGCAAATTCAATATAATTTTTATCTGCATCTAGCGCTGAAAAAATATTTGGGCTTCGGCTTGTAGCAGTGTGTGGGACTTGTTCTATTAGTCCATCTATACTGACCTCCACCAGGTTGCAAATTCAATATAATTTTTATCTGCATCTAGCTCTGAAAAAATATTTGGGCTTCGGCTTGTAGCAGTGTGTGGGACTTGTTCTATTAGTCCATCTATACTGACCTCCACCAGGTTGCAAATTTAATATAATTTTTATCTGCATCTAGCTCTGAAAAAATATTTGGGCTTCGGCTTGTAGCAGTGTGTGGGACTTGTTCTATTAGTCCATCTATACTAACCTCCACCAGGTTGCAAATTCAATATCATTTTTATCTGCATCTAGCGCTGAAAACATATTTCGGCTTCGGCTTGCAGCAGTGTGTGGGACTTTTTCGATTTGTCCATCTATACTGACCAACCACCAGGTTGCAAATTCAATATAATTTTTATCTGCATCTAGCTCTGAAAAAATTATTTGGGCTTCGGCTTGTGGCAGTGTGTCGGACTTGTTCTATTAGTCCATCTATACTAACCTCCACCAGGCTGCAAATTCAAAATTATTTTTATCTGCATCTAGCTCTGATAAAATATTTGGGATTCGGCTTGTAGCAGTGTGTGGGACTTGTTCTATTAGTCCATCTATACTAACCTCCACCAGGTTGCAAATTCAATATAATTTTTAACTGCATCTAGCTCTGGAAAAATATTTGGGCGTCGGCTTGTAGCAGTGTGTAGGACTTGTTCTATTAGTCCATCTATACTAATCTCCACCAGGTTGCAAATTCAATCTAATTTTTATCTGCATCTAGCTCTGAAAAAATATTTGGGCTTCGGCATGTAGCAGTGTGTGGGACTTGTTCTATTTGTCCATCTATACTAACCTCCACCAGTTTGCAAATTCAATATAATTTTTATCTGCATCTAGCTCTGAAAAAATATTTGGGCTTCGGCTTGTAGCAGTGTGTCGAACGTGTTCTATTAGTCCATCTATACTAACCTCCACCAGGCTGCAAATTCAAAATAATTTTTATCTGCATCTAGCTCTGAAAAAATATTTGGGATTCGACTTGTAGCAGTGTGTGGGACTTGTTCTATTAGTCCATCTATACTAACCTCCACCGGGTTGCAAATTCAATATAATTTTTATCTGCATCTAGCGCTGAAAACATATTTCGGCTTCGGCTTGTAGCAATGCGTGGGACTTGTTCTATTAGTCCATCTATACTAACCTCCACCAGGTTGCAATTTCAAAATAACTTTTTTCTGCATTTAGCTCTGAAAAAATATTTGGGCTTCGGCTTGTAGCAGTGTGTGGGACTTGTTCTATAATTCCATCTATACTAACGTCCACCAGGTTGCAAATTCAATATAATTTTTATCTGCATTCAACTCTGAAAAAATATTTGGGCTTCGGCTTGTAGCAGTGTGTAGGACTTGTCTATTAGTCCATCTATACTACCCTTCACCAGGTTGCAAATTCAATATAATTTTTATCTGCATCTAGTTCTGAAAAAATATTTGGGCTTCAGCTTGTAGCAGTGTGTGGGACTTGTTCTATTAGTCGATCTATACTAACCTCCACAAGGTTGCAAATTCAATATAATTTTTATCTGCATCTAGCTCTGAAAAAATATTTGAGCTTCGACTTGTAGCAGTGTGTGGGACTTGTTCTAATATTCCATCTATACTAACCTACACCAGGTTACAAATTCAATATAATTTTTATCTGCATCTAACTCTGAAAAAATATTTGGGCTTCGGCTTGTAGCAGTGTGTGGGACTTGTTCTATTATTCCATCTATACTAACCTCCACAATGTTGCAAATTCAATATAATTTTTATCTGCATCTAACTCTGAAAAAATATTTGGGCTTCGGCTTGTAGCAGTGTGTGGGACTTGTTCTATAATTCCATCTATACTAACGTCCACCAGGTTGCAAATTCAATATAATTTTTATCTGCATTCAACTCTGAAAAAATATTTGGGCTTCGGCTTGTAGCAGTGTGTGGGACTTATTCTATTAGTCCATCTATACTACCCTCCACCAGGTTGCAAATTCAATATAATTTTTATCTGCATCTAGCTCTGAAAAAATATTTGGGCTTCGGCTTGTAGCAGTGTGTGGGACTTGTTCTATTAGTCCATCTATACTAACCTTCACAAGGTTGCAAATTCAATATAATTTTTATCTGCATCTAGCTCTGAAAAAATATTTGAGCTTCGGCTTGTAGCAGTGTGTGGGACTTGTTCTATTATTCCATCTATACTAACCTCCACCAGGTTACAAATTCAATATAATTTTTTTCTGCATCTAACTCTGAAAAAATATTTGGGCTTCGGCTTGTAGCAGTGCGTGGGACTTGTTCTATTAGTACATCTATACTAACCTCCACCAGGTTGCAAATTCAATCTAATTTTTATCTGCATCTAGCTCTGAAAAAATATTTGGGCTTCGGCTTGTAGCAGTGTGTGGGACTTGTTCTATTTGTCCATCTATACTAACCTCCACCAGGTTGCAAATTCAATATAATTTTTATCTGCATCTAACTCTGAAAAAATATTTGGGCTTCGGCTTGTAGCAGTGTGTGGGACTGGTTCTATTAGTCCATCTATACTGACCTCCACCAGGTTGCAAATTCAATATAATTTTTATCTGCATCTAGCTCTGAAAAAATATTTGGGCTTCGGCTTGTAGCAGTGTGTGGGACTTGTTCTATTAGTCCATCTATACTAACCTCCACCAGGTTGCAAATTCAATATAATTTTTATCTGCATCTAGAGCTGAAAACATATTTCGGCTTCGGCTTGCAGCAGTGTGTGGGAATTTTTCGATTTGTCCATCTATTCTAACCAACCACCAGGTTGCAAATTCAATATCATTTTTATCTGCATCTAGCTCTGAAAAATTATTTGTGCTTCGGCTTGTGGCAGTGTGTCGGACTTGTTCTATTAGTCCATCTATACTAACCTCCACCATTCTGCAAATTCAAAATTATTTTTATCTGCATCTAGCTCTGATAAAATATTTGGGATTCGGCTTGTAGCAGTGTGTGGGACTGGTTCTATTAGTCCATCTATATTAACCTCCACCAGGTTGCAAATTCAATATAATTTTTATCTGCATCTAGCGCTGAAAACATATTTCTGCTACGGCTTGTAGCAGTTTGTGGGACTTTTTCTATTAATCCACCTATACTAACCTCCACCAGGTTGCAATTTCAAAATAACTTTTTTCTGCATCTAGCTCTGAAAAAATATTTGGGCTTCGGCTTGTAGCAGTGTGTGGGACTTGTTCTATTTGTCCATCTATACTAACCTCCACCAGGTTGCAAATTCAATATAATTTTTATCTGCATCTAGCTCTGAAAAAATATTTGGGCTTCGGCTTGTATCAGTGTGTCGGACTTGTTCTATTAGTCCATCTATACTAACCTCTACCAGGCTGCAAATTCAAAATTATTTTTATCTGCATCTAGCTCTGAAAAAATATTTGGGATTCGGCTTGTAGCAGTGTGTGGGACTTATTCTATTAGTCCATCTATACTAACCTCCACCAGGTTGCAAATTCAATATAATTTTTATCTGCATCCAGCGCTGAAAACATATTTCGGCTTCGGCTTGTAGCAGTGTGTGGGACTTGTTCTATTAGTCCATCTATACTAACCTCCACCAGGTTGCAATTTCAAAATAACTTTTTTCTGCATCTAGCTCTGAAAAAATATTTGGGCTTCGGCTTGTAGCAGTGTGTCGGACTTGTTCTATTAGTCCATCTATACTAACTTCCACCAGGTTACAAATTCAATATAATTTTTATCTGCATCTAACTCTGAAAAAATATTTGGGCTTCGGCTTGTAGCAGTGTGTGGGACTTGTTCTATTAGTCCATCTATACTGACCTCCACCAGGTTGCAAATTCAATATAATTTTTATCTGCATCTAGCTCTGAAAAAATATTTGGGCTTCGGCTTGTAGCAGTGTGTGGGACTTGATCTATTAGTCCATCTATACTAAACTCCACCAGGTTGCAAATTCAATATAATTTTTATCTGCATCTAGCTCTGAAAAATTATTTGGGCTTCGGCTTGTGGCAGTGTGTCGGACTTGTTCTATTAGTCCATCTATACTAACCTCCACCAGGCTGCAAATTCAAAATTATTTTTATCTGCATCTAGCTCTGATAAAATATTTGGGATTCGGCTTGTAGCAGTGTGTGGGACTTGTTCTATTAGTCCATCTATATTAACCTCCTCCAGGTTGCAAATTCAATATAATTTTTATCTGCATCTAGCGCTGAAAAAATATTTGGGCTTCGGCTTGTAGCAGTGTGTGGGACTTGTTCTATTAGTCCATCTATACTGACCTCCACCAGGTTGCAAATTCAATATAATTTTTATCTGCATCTAGCTCTGAAAAAATATTTGGGCTTCGGCTTGTAGCAGTGTGTGGGACTTGTTCTATTAGTCCATCTATACTGACCTCCACCAGGTTGCAAATTTAATATAATTTTTATCTGCATCTAGCTCTGAAAAAATATTTGGGCTTCGGCTTGTAGCAGTGTGTGGGACTTGTTCTATTAGTCCATCTATACTAACCTCCACCAGGTTGCAAATTCAATATAATTTTTATCTGCATCTAGCGCTGAAAACATATTTCGGCTTTGGCTTGCAGCAGTGTGTGGGACTTTTTCGATTTGTCCATCTATACTGACCAACCACCAGGTTGCAAATTCAATATAATTTTTATCTGCATCTAGCTCTGAAAAATTATTTGGGCTTCGGCTTGTGGCAGTGTGTCGGACTTGTTCTATTAGTCCATCTATACTAACCTCCACCAGGCTGCAAATTCAAAATTATTTTTATCTGCATCTAGTTCTGATAAAATATTTGGGATTCGGCTTGTAGCAGTGTGTGGGACTTGTTCTATTAGTCCATCTATATTAACCTCCTCCAGGTTGCAAATTCAATATAATTTTTATCTGCATCTAGCTCTGAAAAAATATTTGGGCTTCGGCTTGTAGCAGTGTGTGGGACTTGTTCTATTAGTCCATCTATACTGACCTCCACCAGTTTGCAAATTCAATATAATTTTTATCTGCATCTAGCTCTGAAAAAATATTTGGGCTTCGGCTTGTAGCAGTGTGTGGGACTTGTTCTATTAGTCCATCTATACTGACCTCCACCAGGTTGCAAATTTAATATAATTTTTATCTGCATCTAGCTCTGAAAAAATATTTGGGCTTCGGCTTGTAGCAGTGTGTGGGACTTGTTCTATTAGTCCATCTATACTAACCTCCACCAGGTTGCAAATTCAATATCATTTTTATCTGCATCTAGCGCTGAAAACATATTTCGGCTTCGGCTTGCAGCAGTGTGTGGGACTTTTTCGATTTGTCCATCTATACTGACCAACCACCAGGTTGCAAATTCAATATAATTTTTATCTGCATCTAGCTCTGAAAAATTATTTGGGCTTCGGCTTGTGGCAGTGTGTCGGACTTGTTCTATTAGTCCATCTATACTAACCTCCACCAGGCTGCAAATTCAAAATTATTTTTATCTGCATCTAGCTCTGACAAAATATTTGGGATTCGGCTTGTAGCAGTGTGTGGGACTTGTTCTATTAGTCCATCTATACTAACCTCCACCAGGTTGCAAATTCAATATAATTTTTATCTGCATCTAGCTCTGGAAAAATATTTGGGCGTCGGCTTGTAGCAGTGTGTAGGACTTGTTCTATTAGTCCATCTATACTAATCTCCACCAGGTTGCAAATTCAATCTAATTTTTATCTGCATCTAGCTCTGAAAAAATATTTGGGCTTCGGCATGTAGCAGTGTGTGGGACTTGTTCTATCTGTCCATCTATACTAACCTCCACCAGTTTGCAAATTCAATATAATTTTTATCTGCATCTAGCTCTGAAAAAATATTTGGGCTTCGGCTTGTAGCAGTGTGTCGAACGTGTTCTATTAGTCCATCTATACTAACCTCCACCAGGCTGCAAATTCAAAATAATTTTTATCTGCATCTAGCTCTGAAAAAATATTTGGGATTCGACTTGTAGCAGTGTGTGGGACTTGTTCTATTAGTCCATCTATACTAACCTCCACCAGGTTGCAAATTCAATATAATTTTTATCTGCATCTAGCGCTGAAAACATATTTCGGCTTCGGCTTGTAGCAATGCGTGGGACTTGTTCTATTAGTCCATCTATACTAACCTCCACCAGGTTGCAATTTCAAAATAACTTTTTTCTGCATTTAGCTCTGAAAAAATATTTGGGCTTCGGCTTGTAGCACTGTGTGGGACTTGTTCTATAATTCCATCTATACTAACGTCCACCAGGTTGCAAATTCAATATAATTTTTATCTGCATTCAACTCTGAAAAAATATTTGGGCTTCGGCTTGTAGCAGTGTGTAGGACTTGTCTATTAGTCCATCTATACTACCCTTCACCAGGTTGCAAATTCAATATAATTTTTATCTGCATCTAGTTCTTAAAAAATATTTGGGCTTCAGCTTGTAGCAGTGTGTGGGACTTGTTCTATTAGTCCATCTATACTAACCTCCACAAGGTTGCAAATTCAATATAATTTTTATCTGCATCTAGCTCTGAAAAAATATTTGAGCTTCGACTTGTAGCAGTGTGTGGGACTTGTTCTATTATTCCATCTATACTAACCTACACCAGGTTACAAATTCAATATAATTTTTATCTGCATCTAACTCTGAAAAAATATTTGGGCTTCGGCTTGTAGCAGTGTGTGGGACTGGTTCTATTAGTCCATCTATACTGACCTCCACCAGGTTGCAAATTCAATATAATTTTTATCTGCATCTAGCTCTGAAAAAATATTTGGGCTTCGGCTTGTAGCAGTGTGTGGGACTTGTTCTATTAGTCCATCTATACTAACCTCCACCAGGTTGCAAATTCAATATAATTTTTATCTGCATCTAGAGCTGAAAACATATTTCGGCTTCGGCTTGCAGCAGTGTGTGGGAATTTTTCGATTTGTCCATCTATTCTAACCAACCACCAGGTTGCAAATTCAATATCATTTTTATCTGCATCTAGCTCTGAAAAATTATTTGTGCTTCGGCTTGTGGCAGTGTGTCGGACTTGTTCTATTAGTCCATCTATACTAACCTCCACCATTCTGCAAATTCAAAATTATTTTTATCTGCATCTAGCTCTGATAAAATATTTGGGATTCGGCTTGTAGCAGTGTGTGGGACTGGTTCTATTAGTCCATCTATATTAACCTCCACCAGGTTGCAAATTCAATATAATTTTTATCTGCATCTAGCGCTGAAAACATATTTCTGCTACGGCTTGTAGCAGTTTGTGGGACTTTTTCTATTAATCCACCTATACTAACCTCCACCAGGTTGCAATTTCAAAATAACTTTTTTCTGCATCTAGCTCTGAAAAAATATTTGGGCTTCGGCTTGTAGCAGTGTGTGGGACTTGTTCTATTTGTCCATCTATACTAACCTCCACCAGGTTGCAAATTCAATATAATTTTTATCTGCATCTAGCTCTGAAAAAATATTTGGGCTTCGGCTTGTATCAGTGTGTCGGACTTGTTCTATTAGTCCATCTATACTAACCTCTACCAGGCTGCAAATTCAAAATTATTTTTATCTGCATCTAGCTCTGAAAAAATATTTGGGATTCGGCTTGTAGCAGTGTGTGGGACTTATTCTATTAGTCCATCTATACTAACCTCCACCAGGTTGCAAATTCAATATAATTTTTATCTGCATCCAGCGCTGAAAACATATTTCGGCTTCGGCTTGTAGCAGTGTGTGGGACTTGTTCTATTAGTCCATCTATACTAACCTCCACCAGGTTGCAATTTCAAAATAACTTTTTTCTGCATCTAGCTCTGAAAAAATATTTGGGCTTCGGCTTGTAGCAGTGTGTCGGACTTGTTCTATTAGTCCATTTATACTAACTTCCACCAGGTTACAAATTCAATATAATTTTTATCTGCATCTAACTCTGAAAAAATATTTGGGCTTCGGCTTGTAGCAGTGTGTGGGACTTGTTCTATTAGTCCATCTATACTGACCTCCACCAGGTTGCAAATTCAATATAATTTTTATCTGCATCTAGCTCTGAAAAAATATTTGGGCTTCGGCTTGTAGCAGTGTGTGGGACTTGATCTATTAGTCCATCTATACTAACCTCCACCAGGTTGCAAATTCAATATAATTTTTATCTGCATCTAGCTCTGAAAAATTATTTGGGCTTCGGCTTGTGGCAGTGTGTCGGACTTGTTCTATTAGTCCATCTATACTAACCTCCACCAGGCTGCAAATTCAAAATTATTTTTATCTGCATCTAGCTCTGATAAAATATTTGGGATTCGGCTTGTAGCAGTGTGTGGGACTTGTTCTATTAGTCCATCTATATTAACCTCCTCCAGGTTGCAAATTCAATATAATTTTTATCTGCATCTAGCGCTGAAAAAATATTTGGGCTTCGGCTTGTAGCAGTGTGTGGGACTTGTTCTATTAGTCCATCTATACTGACCTCCACCAGGTTGCAAATTCAATATAATTTTTATCTGCATCTAGCTCTGAAAAAATATTTGGGCTTCGGCTTGTAGCAGTGTGTGGGACTTGTTCTATTAGTCCATCTATACTGACCTCCACCAGGTTGCAAATTTAATATAATTTTTATCTGCATCTAGCTCTGAAAAAATATTTGGGCTTCGGCTTGTAGCAGTGTGTGGGACTTGTTCTATTAGTCCATCTATACTAACCTCCACCAGGTTGCAAATTCAATATAATTTTTATCTGCATCTAGCGCTGAAAACATATTTCGGCTTTGGCTTGCAGCAGTGTGTGGGACTTTTTCGATTTGTCCATCTATACTGACCAACCACCAGGTTGCAAATTCAATATAATTTTTATCTGCATCTAGCTCTGAAAAATTATTTGGGCTTCGGCTTGTGGCAGTGTGTCGGACTTGTTCTATTAGTCCATCTATACTAACCTCCACCAGGCTGCAAATTCAAAATTATTTTTATCTGCATCTAGTTCTGATAAAATATTTGGGATTCGGCTTGTAGCAGTGTGTGGGACTTGTTCTATTAGTCCATCTATATTAACCTCCTCCAGGTTGCAAATTCAATATAATTTTTATCTGCATCTAGCTCTGAAAAAATATTTGGGCTTCGGCTTGTAGCAGTGTGTGGGACTTGTTCTATTAGTCCATCTATACTGACCTCCACCAGTTTGCAAATTCAATATAATTTTTATCTGCATCTAGCTCTGAAAAAATATTTGGGCTTCGGCTTGTAGCAGTGTGTGGGACTTGTTCTATTAGTCCATCTATACTGACCTCCACCAGGTTGCAAATTTAATATAATTTTTATCTGCATCTAGCTCTGAAAAAATATTTGGGCTTCGGCTTGTAGCAGTGTGTGGGACTTGTTCTATTAGTCCATCTATACTAACCTCCACCAGGTTGCAAATTCAATATCATTTTTATCTGCATCTAGCGCTGAAAACATATTTCGGCTTCGGCTTGCAGCAGTGTGTGGGACTTTTTCGATTTGTCCATCTATACTGACCAACCACCAGGTTGCAAATTCAATATAATTTTTATCTGCATCTAGCTCTGAAAAATTATTTGGGCTTCGGCTTGTGGCAGTGTGTCGGACTTGTTCTATTAGTCCATCTATACTAACCTCCACCAGGCTGCAAATTCAAAATTATTTTTATCTGCATCTAGCTCTGATAAAATATTTGGGATTCGGCTTGTAGCAGTGTGTGGGACTTGTTCTATTAGTCCATCTATACTAACCTCCACCAGGTTGCAAATTCAATATAATTTTTATCTGCATCTAGCTCTGGAAAAATATTTGGGCGTCGGCTTGTAGCAGTGTGTAGGACTTGTTCTATTAGTCCATCTATACTAATCTCCACCAGGTTGCAAATTCAATCTAATTTTTATCTGCATCTAGCTCTGAAAAAATATTTGGGCTTCGGCATGTAGCAGTGTGTGGGACTTGTTCTATCTGTCCATCTATACTAACCTCCACCAGTTTGCAAATTCAATATAATTTTTATCTGCATCTAGCTCTGAAAAAATATTTGGGCTTCGGCTTGTAGCAGTGTGTCGAACGTGTTCTATTAGTCCATCTATACTAACCTCCACCAGGCTGCAAATTCAAAATAATTTTTATCTGCATCTAGCTCTGAAAAAATATTTGGGATTCGACTTGTAGCAGTGTGTGGGACTTGTTCTATTAGTCCATCTATACTAACCTCCACCAGGTTGCAAATTCAATATAATTTTTATCTGCATCTAGCGCTGAAAACATATTTCGGCTTCGGCTTGTAGCAATGCGTGGGACTTGTTCTATTAGTCCATCTATACTAACCTCCACCAGGTTGCAATTTCAAAATAACTTTTTTCTGCATTTAGCTCTGAAAAAATATTTGGGCTTCGGCTTGTAGCACTGTGTGGGACTTGTTCTATAATTCCATCTATACTAACGTCCACCAGGTTGCAAATTCAATATAATTTTTATCTGCATTCAACTCTGAAAAAATATTTGGGCTTCGGCTTGTAGCAGTGTGTAGGACTTGTCTATTAGTCCATCTATACTACCCTTCACCAGGTTGCAAATTCAATATAATTTTTATCTGCATCTAGTTCTTAAAAAATATTTGGGCTTCAGCTTGTAGCAGTGTGTGGGACTTGTTCTATTAGTCCATCTATACTAACCTCCACAAGGTTGCAAATTCAATATAATTTTTATCTGCATCTAGCTCTGAAAAAATATTTGAGCTTCGACTTGTAGCAGTGTGTGGGACTTGTTCTATTATTCCATCTATACTAACCTACACCAGGTTACAAATTCAATATAATTTTTATCTGCATCTAACTCTGAAAAAATATTTGGGCTTCGGCTTGTAGCAGTGTGTGGGACTTGTTCTATTATTCCATCTATACTAACCTCCACAATGTTGCAAATTCAATATAATTTTTATCTGCATCTAACTCTGAAAAAATATTTGGGCTTCAGCTTGTAGCAGTGTGTGGGACTTGTTCTATAATTCCATCTATACTAACGTCCACCAGGTTGCAAATTCAATATAATTTTTATCTGCATCTAGCTCTGAAAAAATATTTGGGCTTCGGCTTGTAGCAGTGGGTGGGACTTGTTCTATTAGTCCATCTATACTAACCTCCACAAGGTTGCAAATTCAATATAATTTTTATCTGCATCTAGCTCTGAAAAAATATTTGAGCTTCGGCTTGTAGCAGTGTGTGGGACTTGTTCTATTATTCCATCTATACTAACCTCCACCAGGTTACAAATTCAATATAATTTTTATCTGCATCTAACTCTGAAAAAATATTTGGGCTTCGGCTTGTAGCAGTGCGTGGGACTTGTTCTATTAGTACATCTATACTAACCTCCACCAGGTTGCAAATTCAATCTAATTTTTATCTGCATCTAGCTCTGAAAAAATATTTGGGCTTCGGCTTGTAGCAGTGTGTGGGACTTGTTCTATTTGTCCATCTATACTAACCTCCACCAGGTTGCAAATTCAATATAATTTTTATCTGCATCTAACTCTGAAAAAATATTTGGGCTTCGGCTTGTAGCAGTGTGTGGGACTGGTTCTATTAGTCCATCTATACTGACCTCCACCAGGTTGCAAATTCAATATAATTTTTATCTGCATCTAGCTCTGAAAAAATATTTGGGCTTCGGCTTGTAGCAGTGTGTGGGACTTGTTCTATTTGTCCATCTATACTAACCTCCACCAGGTTGCAAATTCAATATAATTTTTATCTGCATCTAGAGCTGAAAACATATTTCGGCTTCGGCTTGCAGCAGTGTGTGGGACTTTTTCGATTTGTCCATCTATTCTAACCAACCACCAGGTTGCAAATTCAATATCATTTTTATCTGCATCTAGCTCTGAAAAATTATTTGTGCTTCGGCTTGTGGCAGTGTGTCGGACTTGTTCTATTAGTCCATCTATACTAACCTTCACCATTCTGCAAATTCAAAATTATTTTTATCTGCATCTAGCTCTGATAAAATATTTGGGATTCGGCTTGTAGCAGTGTGTGGGACTGGTTCTATTAGTCCATCTATATTAACCTCCACCAGGTTGCAAATTCAATATAATTTTTATCTGCATCTAGCGCTGAAAACATATTTCTGCTACGGCTTGTAGCAGTTTGTGGGACTTTTTCTATTAATCCACCTATACTAACCTCCACCAGGTTTCAATTTCAAAATAACTTTTTTCTGCATCTAGCTCTGAAAAAATATTTGGGCTTCGGCTTGTAGCAGTGTGTTGGACTTGTTCTATTTGTCCATCTATACTAACCTCCACCAGGTTGCAAATTCAATATAATTTTTATCTGCATCTAGCTCTGAAAAAATATTTGGGCTTCGGCTTGTATCAGTGTGTCGGACTTGTTCTATTAGTCCATCTATACTAACCTCCACCAGGCTGCAAATTCAAAATTATTTTTATCTGCATCTAGCTCTGAAAAAATATTTGGGATTCGGCTTGTAGCAGTGTGTGGGACTTGTTCTATTAGTCCATCTATACTAACCTCCACCAGGTTGCAAATTCAATATAATTTTTATCTGCATCCAGCGCTGAAAACATATTTCGGCTTCGGCTTGTAGCAGTGTGTGGGACTTGTTCTATTAGTCCATCTATACTAATCTCCACCAGGTTGCAATTTCAAAATAACTTTTTTCTGCATCTAGCTCTGAAAAAATATTTGGGCTTCGGCTTGTAGCAGTGTGTGGGGCTTGTTCTATTAGTCCATCTATACTAACCTCCACCAGGTTGCAAATTCAATATAATTTTTATCTGCATCTAGCTCTGTAAAAATATTTGGGCTTCGGCTTGTAGAAGTGTGTGGAACTTGTTCTATTAGTCCATCTATACTAACCTCCACCAGGTTGCAAATTCAATATAATTATTATCTGCATTTTAGCTCTGAAAAAATATTTGGGCTTCGGCTTGTAGCAGTGTGTCGGACTTGTTCTATTAGTCCATCTATACTAACCTCCACCAGGTTACAAATTCAATATAATTTTTATCTGCATCTAACTCTGAAAAAATATTTGGGCTTCGGCTTGTAGCAGTGTGTGGGACTTGTTCTATTAGTCCATCTATACTGACCTCCACCAGGTTGCAAATTCAATATAATTTTTATCTGCATCTAGCTCTGAAAAAATATTTGGGCTTCGGCTTGTAGCAGTGTGTGCGACTTGTTCTATTAGTCCATCTATACTAACCTCCACCAGGTTGCAAATTCAATCTAATTTTTATCTGCATCTAGCTCGGAAAAAATATTTTGGCCTGTAGCAGTGTGTGGGATTTGTTCTATTAGTCCATCTATACTAACCTCCACAAGGTTGCAAATTCAATATAATTTTTATCTGCATCTAGCTCTGAAAAAATATTTCGGCTTTTAGCAGTGTGTGGGAGGTGATCTATTAGTCCATCTATACTAACCTCCACCTGGTTGCCAATTCAATATAATTTTTATCTCCATCTAGCTCTGGAAAATTTTTTGGGCTTCGGCTTGTAGCAGTGTGTGGGACTTGTTCTATTTGTCCATCTACACTAATCTCCACCAGGTTGCAAATTCAATATAATTTTTATCTGCATCTAGCTCTGAAAAAATATTTGGGCTGTGCTTGTAGCTGTCTGTGGGACTTGTTCTATTAGTCCATCTATACTAACCTTCACAAGGTTGCAAATTCAATATAATTTTTATCTGCATCTAGCTCTGAAAAAATATTTGGGCTTCGGCTTGTAGCAGTGTGTGGGACTTGTTCTATTTGTCCATCTATACTAACCTCCACGAGGTTGAAAATTCAAATTAACTTTTATCTGCATCTAGCTCTGAAAAAATATTTTGGCTTCGGCTTGTCGCAGTGTGTGGGACTTGTTCTATTAGTCCATCTATACTAACCTCCACCAGGTTGCAAATTCAATATAATTTTTATCTGCATCTAGCTCTGTAAAAATGTTTGGGCTTCGGCTTGTAGCAGTGTGTGGGACTTGTTCTATAATTCCATCTATACTAACCTCCACCAGGTTACAAATTCAATATAATTTTTATCTGCATCTAACTCTGAAAAAATATTTGGGCTTCGGCTTGTAGCAGTGTGTGGGACTTGTTCTATTAGTCCATCTATACTGACCTCCACCAGGTTGTAAATTCAATATAATTTTTATCTGCATCTAGCTCTGAAAAAATATTTGGGCTTCGGCTTGTAGCAGTGTGTGGGACTTGCTCTATTAGTCCATCTATACTGACCTCCACCAGGTTGCAAATTTAATATAATTTTTATCTGCATCTAGCTCTGAAAAAATATTTGGGCTTCGGCTTGTAGCAGTGTGTGGGACTTGTTCTATTAGTCCATCTATACTAACCTCCACCAGGTTACAAATTCAATATAATTTTTATCTGCATCTAGCGCTGAAAACATATTTCGGCTTCGGCTTGCAGCAGTGTGTGGGACTTTTTCGATTTGTCCATCTATACTGACCAACCACCAGGTTGCAAATTCAATATAATTTTTATCTGCATCTAGCTCTGAAAAATTATTTCGGCTTCGGATTGTGGCAGTGTGTCGGACTTGTTCTATTAGTCCAACTATACTAACCTCCACCAGGCTGCAAATTTAAAATTATTTTTATCTGCATCTAGCTCTGATAAAATATTTGGGATTCGGCTTGTAGCAGAGTGTGGGACTTGTTCTATTAGTCCACCTATTTTAACCTCCACCAGG
Source organism: Phyllobates terribilis (assembly GCF_046119375.1). Classification (NCBI taxonomy): domain Eukaryota; kingdom Metazoa; phylum Chordata; class Amphibia; order Anura; family Dendrobatidae; genus Phyllobates; species Phyllobates terribilis. The sequence continues at coordinate 364,339,490 of NW_027362762.1, read as the reverse complement.
TTGCAAATTCAATATAATTTTTATCTGCATCTAGCTCTGAAAACATATTTCGGCTTCGGCTTGTAGCAGTGTGTGGGACTTTTTCTATTAGTCCACCTATACTAACCTCCACCAGGTTGCAATTTCAAAATAACTTTTTTCTTCATCTAGCTCTGAAAAAATATTTGGGCTTCGGCTTGTAGCAGTGTGTTAGACTTGTTCTATTTGTCCATCTATACTAACCTCCACCAGGTTGCAAATTCAATATAATTTTTATCTGCATCTAGCTCTGAAAAAATATTTGGGCTTCGGCTTGTAGCAGTGTGTCGGACTTGTTCTATTAGTCCATCTATACTAACCTCCACCAGGCTGCAAATTCAAAATAATTTTTATCTGCATCTAGCTCTGAAAAAATATTTGGGATTCGGCTTGTAGCAGTGTGTGGGACTTGTTCTATTAGTCCATCTATACTAACCTCCACCAGGTTGCAAATTCAATACAATTTTAATCTGCATCTAGCACTGAAAACATATTTCGGCTTCGGCTTGTAGCAGTGTGTGGGACTTGTTCTATTAGTCCATCTATACTAGCCTTCACCAGGTTGCAATTTCAAAATAACTTTTTTCTGCATCTAGCTCTAAAAAAATATTTGGGCTTCGGCTTGTAGCAGTGTGTGGGACTTGTTCTATTAGTCCATCTATACTAACCTCCACCAGGTTGCAAATTCAATATAATTTTTATCTGCATCTAGCTCTGTAAAAATATTTGGGCTTCGGCTTGTAGCAGTGTGTGGGACTTGTTCTATTAGTCCATCTATACTAACCTCCACCAGGTTGCAAATTCAATATAATTATTATCTGCATTTTAGCTCTGAAAAATTATTTGGGCTTCGGCTTGTAGCAGTGTGTCGGACTTGTTCTATTAGTCCATCTATACTAACCTCCACCAGGTTGAAAATTCAGCATAATTTTTATCTGCATCTAGCTCTGAAAAAATATTTGGGCTTCGGCTTGTAGCAGTGTGTGGGACTGGTTCTATTAGTCCATCTATACTAACCTCCACCAGGTTGCAAATTCAATATAATTTTTATCTGCATCTAGCTCTGAAAAAATATTTGGGCTTCGGCTTGTAGCAGTGTGTGCAACTTGTTCTATTAGTCCATCTATACTAACCTCCACCAGGTTGCAAATTCAATATATTTTTTATCTGCATCTAGCTCTGAAAAAATATTTGGGCTTCGGCTTGTAGCAGTGTGTGGGACTTGTTCTATTGGTCCATCTATACTCACCTCCACCAGGTTGCAAATTCAATATAATTTTTATCTGCATCTAGCGCTGAAAAAATATTTGGGCTTCGGCTTGTAGCAGTGTGTGCGACGTGTTATATTAGTCCATCTATACTAACCTCCACAAGGTTGCAAATTCAATATAATTTTTATCTGCATATAGCTCTGAAAAAATATTTCGGCTTTTAGCAGTGTGTAGGACTTGATCTATTAGTCCATCTATACTAACCTCCACCTGTTTGCCAATTCAATATAATTTTTATCTCCATCTAGCTCTGGAAAAATATTTGGGCTTCGGCTTGTAGCAGTGTGTGGGACTTTTTCTATTTGTCCATCTATATTAATCTCCACCAGGTTGCAAATTCAATATAATTTTTATCTGCATCTAGCTCTGAAAAAATATTTGGGCTTCGGCTTGTAGCATTCTGTGGGACTTGCTCTATTAGTCCATCTATACTAGCCTTCACCAGGCTGCAAATTCAATATAATTTTTATCTGCATCTAGCTCTGAAAAAATATTTGGGCTTCGGCTTGTAGCAGTGTGTGGGACTTGTTCTATTTGTCCATCTATACTAACCTCCACGAGGTTGAAAATTCAAATTAACTTTTATCTGCATCTAGCTCTGAAAAAATATTTGGGCTTCGGCTTGTCGCAGTGTGTGGAACGTGTTCTATTAGTCCATCTATACTAACCTCCACCAGGTTGCAAATTCAATATAATTTTTATCTGCATCTAGCTCTGTAAAAATATTTGGGCTTCGGCTTGTAGCAGTGTGTGGGACTTGTTCTATAATTCCATCTATACTAACCTCCACCAGGTTACAAATTCAATATAATTTTTATCTGCATCTAACTCTGAAAAAATATTTGGGCTTCGGCTTGTAGCAGTGTGTGGGACTTGTTCTATTAGTCCATCTATACTGACCTCCACCAGGTTGCAAATTCAATATAATTTTTATCTGCATCTAGCTCTGAAAAAATATTTGGGCTTCGGCTTTTAGCAGTGTGTGGGACTTGTTCTATTAGTCCATCTATACTAACCTCCACCAGGTTGCAAATTCAATATAATTATTATCTGCATTTTAGCTCTGAAAAAATATTTGGGCTTCGGCTTGTAGCAGTGTGTCGGACTTGTTCTATTAGTCCATCTATACTAACCTCCACCAGGTTGCAAATTCAGTATAATTTTTATCTGCATCTAGCTCTGAAAAAATATTTGGGCTTCGGCTTGTAGCAGTGTGTGGGACTGGTTCTATTAGTCCATCTATACTAACCTCCACCAGGTTGCAAATTCAATATAATTTTTATCTGCATCTAGCTCTGAAAAAATATTTGGGCTTCGGCTTGTAGCAGTGTGTGCGACTTGTTCTATTAGTCCATCTATACTAACCTCCACCAGGTTGCAAATTCAATATATTTTTTATCTGCATCTAGCTCTGAAAAAATATTTGGGCTTCGGCTTGTAGCAGTGTGTGGGACTTGTTCTATTAGTCCATCTATACTAACCTCCACCAGGTTGCAAATTCAATATAATTTTTATCTGCATCTAGCGCTGAAAAAATATTTGGGCTTCGGCTTGTAGCAGTGTGTGCGACTTGTTCTATTAGTCCATCTATACTAACCTCCACCAGGTTGCAAATTCAATCTAATTTTTATCTGCATCTAGCTCGGAAAAAATATTTCGGCCTGTAGCAGTGTGTGGGACTTGTTCTATTAGTCCATCTATACTAACCTCCACAAGGTTGCAAATTCAATATAATTTTTATCTGCATCTTGCTCTGAAAAATATTTCGGCTTTTAGCAGTGTGTGGGACTTGATCTATTAGTCCATCTATACTAACCTCCACCTGGTTGCCAATTCAATATAATTTTTATCTCCATCTAGCTCTGGAAAAATATTTGGGCTTCGGATTGTAGCAGTGTGTGGGACTTGTTCTATTTGTCCATCTATACTAATCTCCACCAGGTTGCAAATTCAATATAATTTTTATCTGCATCTAGCTATGAAAAAATATTTGGGCTTCGGCTTGTAGCAGTCTGTGGGACTTGCTCTATTAGTCCATCTATACGATCCTTCACAAGGCTGCAAATTCAATATAATTTTTATCTGCATCTAGCTCTGAAAAAATATTTGGGCTTCGGCTTGTAGCAGTGTGTGGGACTTGTTCTATTTGTCCATCTATACTAACCTCCACGAGGTTGAAAATTCAAATTAACTTTTATCTGCATCTAGCTCTGAAAAAATATTTTGGCTTCGGCTTGTCGCAGTGTGTGGAACTTGTTCTATTAGTCCATCTATACTAACCACCACCAGGTTGCAAATTCAATATAATTTTTATCTGCATCTAGCTCTGTAAAAATATTTGGGCTTCGGCTTGTAGCAGTGTGTGGGACTTGTTCTATAATTCCATCTATACTAACCTCCACCAGGTTACAAATTCAATATAATTTTTATCTGCATCTAACTCTGAAAAAATATTTGGGCTTCGGCTTGTAGCAGTGTGTGGGACTTGTTCTATTAGTCCATCTATACTGACCTCCACCAGGTTGCAAATTCAATATAATTTTTATCTGCATCTAGCTCTGAAAAAATATTTGGGCTTCGGCTTGTAGCATTGTGTGGGACTTGTTCTATCAGTCCATCTATACTAACCTCCACCAGGTTGCAAATTCAATATCATTTTTATCTGCATCTAGCTCTGAAAAAATATTTGGGCTTCGGCTTGTAGCAGTGTGTGGGACTTGTTCTATTAGTCCATCTATACTAACCTCCATCAGGTTGCAAATTCAATATAATTTTTATCTGCGTCTAGCTCTGAAAAAATATTTGGGCTTCGGCTTGTAGCAGTGTGTGGGACTTGTTCTATTTGTCCATCTATACTAACCTCCACGAGGTTGAAAATTCAAATTAACTTTTATCTGCATCTAGCTCTGAAAAAATATTTTGGCTTCGGCTTGTCGCAGTGTGTGGAACTTGTTCTATTAGTCCATCTATACTAACCACCACCAGGTTGCAAATTCAATATAATTTTTATCTGCATCTAGCTCTGTAAAAATATTTGGGCTTCGGCTTGTAGCAGTGTGTGGGACTTGTTCTATAATTCCATCTATACTAACCTCCACCAGGTTACAAATTCAATATAATTTTTATCTGCATCTAACTCTGAAAAAATATTTGGGCTTCGGCTTGTAGCAGTGTGTGGGACTTGTTCTATTAGTCCATCTATACTGACCTCCACCAGGTTGCAAATTCAATATAATTTTTATCTGCATCTAGCTCTGAAAAAATATTTGGGCTTCGGCTTGTAGCATTGTGTGGGACTTGTTCTATCAGTCCATCTATACTAACCTCCACCAGGTTGCAAATTCAATATCATTTTTATCTGCATCTAGCTCTGAAAAAATATTTGGGCTTCGGCTTGTAGCAGTGTGTGGGACTTGTTCTATTAGTCCATCTATACTAACCTCCATCAGGTTGCAAATTCAATATAATTTTTATCTGCGTCTAGCTCTGAAAAAATATTTGGGCTTCGGCTTGTAGCAGTGTGTGGGACTTGTTCTATTAGTAAAAATATTTTGGCTTCGGCTTGTCGCAGTGTGGGGGACTTGTTCTATTAGTCCATCTATACTAACCTCCACCAGGTTGCAAATTCAATATAATTTTTATCTGCATCTAGCTCTGAAAAAATATTTGGACTTCGGCTTGTAGCAGTGTGCGGGACTTGTTCTATTATTCCATCTATACTAACCTCCACCAGGTTGCAAATTCAATATAATTTTTATCTGCATCTAACTCTGAAAAAATATTTGGGCTTCGGCTTGTAGCAGTGTGTGGGACTTCTTCTATTAGTCCATCTATACTAACCTCCACCAGGTTGCAAATTCAATATAATTTTTATCTGCATCTAGCTCTGAAAACATATTTGGGCTTCGGCTTGTAGCAGTGTGTGGGACTTTTTCTATTAGTCCATCTATACTAACCTCCACCAGGTTGCAAATTCAATATAATTTTTATCTGCATCTAGCTCTGAAAAAATATTTGGGCTTGTAGCAGTGTGTGGGACTTGTTCTATTAGTCCATCTATACTAACCTCCACCAGGTTGCAAATTCAATATAATTTTTATCTGCATCTAGCTGTTAGAACCCTCCTGTTAGTTCTTTTTCTATTTTGTTGGTCACATGACTTTCTGCCTATATAATTCAGCTCTGCCCTTCTGGCCTTGCTGGACTTCAGTGTTACATTTACTCTTAAGCTAGCCAGGTGCCTTGTACCTAACTCAGTAGTTTGCTTGGTCTTTGGACCACTAGTACTTTTTGTTTGTTTGTCTTTGATCTGCTACAATTTCTGCTAGGAGGTGTCCAACTATATTCCAGTCCTTAGTTCTTGTAGGGACCCCTCCCTTATATCTATAGGTCTGCGTTCAGACTAGCCGAGGACTTAGGCGGCTCTGTTCACAAGGAACAGGTCCCCCCTGCATCGTAGGAAATCAGCTTAGTCCTATTGTAGGGACAGTTTTCCTATCTTTCCTTAGTGCTTGTAGCAGTTCATAATAGTAAGTCCAGCCCTAAATAAAACACTCTAAGGAAAGTAATCCAGATATCAGCATGGTGTCGGTTCAGGAGTTGGCTCAACGCCTGCAGGGACTGTCTTTGGAGGTGGCCGAGCTCCAGGAACACGTGAGTAGCTGTCCTGGAGCGCATTTTGTCGAACCGAAGGTAGGACTGCCAGATTTTTTTATGATAAACAGCAAGATTTTTTTTTCCTTTTCTCTACAACCTAATGATCCGTGTTTTAGATCTGTGGAAGATTTTTTTTCTGCTATGGGGTTGTTGTATGATGATCCTGATCGAGTCTCATCTGCTGAAACGGAATTAAGACGTTTGAAGCAGGGATCAGGTGATGTGGAAAATTATTGTACATACTTCAGAAGATGGTCGGCCAAAGTGGAATGGAATGACTCAGCATTAAAATGTCTGTTTCTTGCTGGTCTAGGTGAAAGGGTTAAGGATCTGCTGATTGCCTTCCCAAAACCTGGAACCTTGCAGGAGGCAATGCAATTAGCTATATGTGTGGACAGGAGACTGCGTGCTAGGATTAATGAAGAGAAATCTACTGCTATGGCAGCTCCTAGTTTTCAGAGGGTCTGCTCGGAAGGAGGAGAACCGATGGAGATTGGGGCGATGTCACCCCACTCTCAGGAAAAAGACCGCAGGTTTGCTAAGGGATTATGTTTTTATTGTTGTTCTACACTGAATGTGATTGATAAGGGATTTTTGGAAAAATTTAAATTAGAATCGAAGCTTTTGTCATCTCCTATTTCTGTGGTTGCTTTTGATGTCTCTGCTCCTAGACTTGTCGGAGCGTTTCACAGGAGGTTTCCTGATAGACCTGGGCCTGGAGGATCCGGAGGATCCTCATAGAAGAGGGGGTACTGTTAGAACCCTCCTGTTAGTTCATTTTCTATTTTGTTGGTCACATGACTTTCTGCCTATATAATGCAGCTCCACCCTTCTGGCCTTGCTGGACTTCAGTGTTACATTTACTCTTAAGCTAGCCAGGTGCCTTGTACCTAACTCTGTAGTTTGCTTGGTCTTTGGACCACTAGTACTTTTTGTTTGTTTGTCTTTGCTCTGCTACAATTTCTGCTAGGAGGTGTCCAACTATATCCCAGTCCTTAGTTCTTGTAGGGACCCCTCCCTTATATCTATAGGTCTGCGTTCAGACTAGCCGAGTACTTAGGCGGGTCTGTTCACAAGGAACAGGTCCCCCGCTGCATCGGAGGGAATCAGCTTAGTCCTATTGTAGGGACAGTTTTCCTATCTTTCCTTAGTGCTTTTAGCAGTTCATAACACTAGCTCTGAAAAAATATTTGGGCTTCGGCTTGTAGCAGTGTGTGGGACTTGTTCTATTAGTCCATCTATACTAACCTCCACCAGGTTGCAAATTCAATATAATTTTTATCTGCATCTAGCTCTAAAAAAACATTTGGGCTTGTAGCAGTGTGTGGGACTTGTTCTATTAGTCCATCTATACTAACCTCCACCAGGTTGCAAATTCAATATAATTTTTATCTGCATCTAGCTCTGAAAAAATATTTTGGCTTGTAGCAGTGTGTGTGACTTGTTCTATTAGTCCATCTATACTAACCTCCACCAGGTTGCAAATTCAATATAATTTTTATCTGCATCTAGCTCTGAAAAAATATTTGGGCTTCGGCTTGTAGCAGTGTGTGGGACTTGTTCTATTAGTCCATCTATACTAACCTCCACCAGGTTGAAAATTCAATATAATTTTTATCTGCATCTAGCTCTGAAAAAATATTTTGGCTTGTAGCAGTGTGTGGGACTTGTTCTATTAGTCCATCTATACTAACCTCCACCAAGTTGCAAATTCAATATAATTTTTATCTGCATCTAGCTCTGAAAAAATATTTGGGCTTCGGCTTGTAGCAGTGTGTGGGACTTGTTCTATTAGTCCATCTATACTAACCTCCACCAGGTTGCAAATTCAATATAATTTTTATCTGCATCTAGCTCTGAAAAAATATTTCGGCTTCGGCTTGTAGCAGTGTGTGGGACTTGTTCTATTAGTCCATCTATACTAACCTCCACCAGGTTGCAAATTCAAAATAATTTTTAGCTGGATCTAGCCCGGAAAATAATTTTGGGCTTAGTAGCAGTGTGTGGTACTCATTGTATTAGGCCATCTATACCAAGCTCCACCAGATTTGAAATTAATAATAATTTTTAGCTGCATCTTGCCTGTAAACTAATTTTGGGCATATTAGCAGTGTGTGTTACTCATTCTATTAGGCCATCTATACTAAGCTCCACCAGCTTTGAAATTACTAATAATTTTTAGCTGCATCTTGCCTGGAAAATAATTTTGGGCATAGTAGCAGTGTGTGGTACTCATTGTATTAGGCCATCTATACCAAGCTCCACCAGCTTTGAAATTAATAATAATTTTAAGCTGCATCTTGCCCAGAAAAAAATTTTTCTTCCCAATAGTGGTAGCAATAGAAATATGCGGCGCGCTCCTGGCTAACAAAAATATACGCTTCATAAAAAAAAAAACACCAGCCTAGCGCACTGCATTAATAAGATGGCAACATCGTCTCTCCCGTCTACACCGGCTAGCATTCCTGTGCCTTAAACACAATGGGTCCGCGCTAGCCACGATGCTGAGGGGTCTAAAGCTGCTGCTAACGCTTTATCACAATTCAATTGGCAGATTTTCACAGAGCTCCTCCCCAAACCCCACCCATCGGGCAACAGTTGCCCACCCTCCCTATGGGATCTAGTGGCGAATAGTTGATGCCATTAATCAGAGCGTCAGTTGTCCCGTCGACGTGGCAAGCATACGGTAAGGCATGGGAAGAGTGGACACGACTAGTAGCAGGCAGACGGGTTGACCAATGTGAACAAGCCAGATTACAAATTACCATAGAATTTCTCCACCAGCTAATGATGAGGGGCATATCAGGGGCGTCAGCGCAGCGGTGTCTGACCGGAGTAGCATTTCACTTCCAACTACTGAATTGGGGAGATGTGACAAAGAGATTCATCATCAGACAATCCATAAAAGGGTGGAAAGGGGTCAGCCAAGTCAGGAGTGTAGACGACCCACCCCGTGTCACTAAAACTGATTTCTCACATCGTATCCCTAACACCATTAACATGACACTCACAATTTGAAGCAACACTACTGTCTACTGCATTTGCGATCACCTTCTTTGGGGCGCTATGCATAAGCGAATTAGTCCCTCAATTCAAAATTACCACCAGTGGAGGCTTATTACACCAGGATGTAGTCATAGCCAATAATGCAATACGTCTACGCATATGCCAATCGAAAACGGTTCCAGCGAGCAGGGGCACTTGGGTACTTCTACAACCCACAAACGGTACACTGAGTTGGGTAACATAGTAAATATAATAATAATATAAAAGTAAAAACATATATAACCATCAGATCACAAAGTAATTTCTTCCTATCACACATTGATGGAACGCCATTATCAAGATACCAGTTCCAAGCTATATTTAATAAATGCATAGCATCGGCAGGGAACCACCCCAAAGATTATGGGACACACTCATTCCGCATAGGTGCGGCCACGAAAGCAGCAAGAGCAGGACTGTCAGAAACGGAAGTTCAGAGGATAGGGAGATGGCGATCCACGTGTTTGGCGAGATACATAAGACCGGACTTGTTATCCTAACGTGGTTTGTTTCTTTTGCAGGTGATGCTAAGCCAACAGTGTGGGTGATAGGCCACTCGTATAAATATTGGGCAGAAAAAAGGGCGAAAGTCCGCCCAGGCATGAGGAAATTAGAGTTCATAACACATATTTCAACTGGAGAGGTATTAGAGGCCTGCAATGGCCACAGGTACTAATGGAGGTAATCAAGGTAGGGAGAGAGGCAAGAGATCTGGTCATCTTAGATATACAGGCCCGGGGAAACGACCTAGGTCATCACAAGAGCGCATAACTAAAGGCAATAATGAAACTAGACACTGTGCGCTTCAGAGAATTTTTCACAAAACTAACTATAGTACGGTCAGAGATTGTGCTGATAGCGGTATGGCAAGGTGCGCGAGACATCACGGCCATCGAACGGACAAGGCGGGTAATAAATATTCAGATGGCAAAATTTAGAAGAGACAGAGGCGGTGTAGTGATACAACACCGAAAACTGGAAGGAGATAAAGCAGGCCTCATACGGCCCAACAGTGTTCACTTAATGGATATTGGACTGGACATATTCCTGTCAGGACTCCAGGACGGAGTGGAACAAGCGTTAAGAGTGATGGATGTGGGTCAGAGTCCTGCATACGAGTACGCAGGATCCTCCGTCGCCTGGAAATAGAAAGGACATGTTGGAGAGTTACAATTGTTGGCCAACTTGCCGGTCTGGAGACCCAGGGCATGCTGCAACAAGCTGAATTATTTTAGAAATAAAATGCCTTTCTAAAGGAATGAGTATAAAGAGTAGTGTTGAGCCACCCCTGTAGTGTTCGGGTTAGGTTCGGTTCGTCGAACACCGGGATGTTCGAGGAACTGTTCGTCGAACTGTTCGTCGAACACCTTAGAACACCGTCGAACACCGTTAAAACCAATGGCAGGCAAACAAAAACTCATAGAAACACATAGAAAACACCTTCAAAGGTGTCCAAAAGCTGACAAACTGCTCAGAAGACACTCTATTTAAAAAAGCCGGCCGGCAAATTCAGCAGCGGCATACACCGGTACCCGACAATTTAGACAAGAAGGAATAGAGCATCACACATAGATTAGATAGATAGAAACATGTCAGTCACACATATAAGAAGCAGAGTGACAGTGTTGGTTACTGCACTTGTCATTTAGTGTAAAGGATTTATTAAAAAAAATATTAGTGTTTTCATGCACTGTCTCTTTAAAAAAGCCGGCCAACAATTCAGCAGCGGTACCCGACAATTTAGAACAGAAAGAATAGAGCTTCACACATAGATTAGATAGATAGAAACATGTCAGTCACATATATAATAAGTACAGTGACAGTGTTGCTTACTGTACTTGTCATTTAGTGTAAAGGATTTATTTAAAAAAATAATAGTGTTTTCATGCACCGTCTCTTTAAAAAAGATGGCCGGCAATTCAGCATCTGTACCCGACAATTTAGAACAGAAAGATAGAGCATCACACACAGATTAGATAGATAGAAACATGTCAGTCAGATATATAATAAGTACAGTGATAGTGTTGGTTACTGTACTTGTCATTTAGTGTTAAAATAAAGGATTTGTTAAAAAAAAAATTAGCGTGTTGTTCCCCGTAATTTTAGTCTCTAGCTGAGGCTAAGCAGACGGCTGGGGCAGATGTTTGAAGCCTGGGAAGGGGGTAATACCCATGGAGCTTCCCAGGCTACTAATATCAGCCCCCAGCTGAATACCTAGCCTTTACTAGCTATTAACCCCTTAAGCCCCGGAGCATTTTTCGTTTTTGCATTTTCGTTTTTGCTCCCCTTGTTCCCAGAGCCATAGCGTTTTTATTTTTTGGTCAATATGGCCATGTGAGGGCTTATTTTTTGCGGGACGAGTTGTACTTTTCAACGCCATTACTAGTTTTATCATATCCTGTACGGGAAAACGGGAAAAAAATTCCAAGTGCGGTAAAATTGCAAAAAAAGTGCAATAACACAGTTGTTTTTTATTTATTTTTTTTACCATGTTCACTGAATGCTAAAACTGACCTGCCCTTCTTATTCTACAGGTCATTACGAGTTCATAGACACCAAACATGTATAGGTTCTTTTATATTTAAGTGGTGAAAAAAAATTCCAAAATTTGGTAAAAAAATAAATAAAAAAATAGCGCCATTTTCTAAGACCCGTAGCGTCTCTATTTTTCGTGATGTGGGGCTGGTTGATGGCTTATTTTTTGCGTGCCAGGCTGACATTTTTATTGATAACATTTGGGGTAGATCCGATGTTTTGATCGCCCGTTATTGCATTTTATTGCAATTTTGCGGCGACCAAAAAACGTAATTCTGGCGTTTAGAATTTTTTTCTCGCTACGCCGTTTACCGATCGGAATAATTTTTTTTTTATTTTGATAGATCGGGCGATTCTGAACGCGGCGATACCAAATATGTGTATGTGTTTTTTTTTTTTAATTTTGAATGGGGCGAAAGGGGGGTGATTTAAACTTTTATATTTTTTTATTTTTTTTTATATTTTTAAAAACTTTTTTTTTTTACTTTTTGCATGCTTCTATTGTCTCCATAGGAGACTAGAAGCAGCAACTATCCGATCGCCTCTGCTACATACAGGGGACGAGCAGGTCCCCTGCATGCAGCAGAAATGGTCCTGTGCTATGAGCGCCGACCACTAGGTGGCGCTCATAGCGAAAAGATCATGACAACCACAGGCGTCTGCTGCAGACCCTGGGTTGTCATGCACGCCCATCGGCGACCCGCGATCACGTGACGGGGTCGCCGGTGGGCGGGGCTTATGACGCGCTACCCGGAAGCGCGCGTTAAATGCTGCTGTCGGAGATTGACAGCAGCATTTAACTGGTTAACAGCCGCGGGTGGATCGCGATTCCACCCGCGGCTGTTGCGGGCACATGTCAGCTGTAAGAATCAGCTGACATGTGCTCCGTTCAGTGAGGGCTCAGCACAGCAGCCCTCACTGAACGGAGGGTACGCAAATATGCGTACTAATACGTCCCCGGTAAGTAAGGGGTTAAAATGGGGGACCCCCCCAAAAAAATGACGTGGGGTCCCCCTATTTTAATAGCTAGCAAAGGCTAGGCAGACAGCTGGGGGCTGATATTAATAGCTCAGGAAGGGTGCCATGAATATTGGCCCCCTCCCCGGCTAGAAACACCAGCCGTCAGCCGCCCCAGAAACGGCGCATCCATAGGATGCGCCAATTCTGGCACTTAACCTTGCTCTTCCCACTGCCCTGTAGCGGTGGCAGTGGGGTAATAGGGCTGGGGATGATGTCAGTTTATAATGCCAGCTGACATCAAGCCTAGGTTAGTAATGGAGAGGCGTCTATAAGACACCCCCATTACTAACCCCATAGTGAAAGTTAAAAAAACACAAACACCCAGAATAAAGTCCTTTAATTGAAATAAACACACAATTCTTTATTGTTCTAAATTAAACCATACATACCGTCACGCCCATTCCAGCTGAAGCCAACGATCTCCTGCAATAAAAATAAAATAATAAACCAACATCATCCTTACCTTTCGATGGTTCCCAGGACAGCTCCAGCTCTGCAACATCGAGATGACAGGCTGGACCGCAGCAGAACGCTGCCATCCAGCCTGTCAACCCGCAGACACTGAGAAGAGCAGGCTTGCTTGCGCTCCTCAGTGTCTCGCTGTGACGGCATCCAGATGAGCCGAGGTCATTTCCAATGAACTCGGCTCACCTCATGCACGTCACTGACAGCGTGGGAAAATTCTCCTGCACTCAGCGCTTCAGCGTGGGAGAATTCTCACGCTGAAGCGCTGAGTGCAGGAGAATTTTCCCACGCTGTCAGTGACGTGCATGAGGTGAGCTGAGATCATTGGACATGAACTCACCTCATGCACGTCACTGACAGCGTGGGAAAATTCTCACGCTGAAGCGCTGAGTGCAGGAGAATTCTCCCACGCTGTCAGTGACGTGCATGAGGTGAGCTCATGTCCAATGAACTCAGCTCACCTCATGCACGTCACTGACAGCGTGGGAAAATTCTCCTGCACTCAGCGCTTCAGCGTGAGAATTTTCTCACGCTGTCAGTGACGTGCATGAGGTGAGCTCATGTCCAATGATCTCAGCTCACCTCATGCACGTCACTTACAGCGTGGGAGAATTCTCACGCTGAAGCGCTGAGTGCAGGAGAATTCCCCTACGCTGTCAGTGACGTGCATGAGTTGAGCTGAGTTCATTGGACATGAGCTCACCTCATGCACGTCACTGACAGCTTTGGAGAATTCTCCTGCACTCAGCGCTTCAGCGTGAGAATTTTCCCGCACTGTCAATGACGTGCTTGAGGTGAGCCGAGTTCATTGGACATGACCTCGGCTCATCTGGATGCCGTCACAGCGAGACACTGAGGAGCGCAAGCAAGCCTGCGCTTCTCAGTGTCTGCGGAATGACAGGCTGGATGGCAGCGTTCTGCTGCTGTCCAGCCTGTCATCTCGATGTAGCAGAGCTGAAGCTGTCGTGGGAACCATGGAAAGGTAAGGATGATGTTGGTTTATTATTTTTCTTTTATTGCAGGAGATCGTTGGCTTCAGCTGGAATGGGCGTGATTGTAAGTATGGTTTAATTTAGAACAATAAAGAATTGTGTGTTTATTTCAATTAAAGGACTTCATTCTGGGTGTTGTGTTTTTTTTAAATACTTTACTAGAAATTCATGGCGGTCATGTCTAATACTGGCGTGACCCCATGAATTTTGGGCTTAGGGCCTGCTGATAATACCAAGCTGTCCCTAACCCCTTTATTACCCAGTGAGCCACCGCACCAGGGCCCTGGATGAGTTGGGTGCAGCGCCAGAAGATGGCGCTTCTATGAACGCGCCATTTTCAGGGTGGCTGCGGACTGCAATTTGCAGCGGGGGGGGGCCCAGAAAGCTTGGGCCTCCCTGCGCTGCAGATTCCAGCCCCCAGCTGCCTAGTTGTACCTGGCTGGACACAAAAATAGGGCGAAGCCCCACGTATTTTTTTTTTAATTATTTCAGGAAATTCATGAAATAATTAAGAAAAAAAGGCCTTCCCTATATTGTTGTGTCCGGCCAGGTACAAATAGGCAGCTGGTGGTTGGGGGCAGCCCGTTCCTGCCTGCTGTACCTGGCTGGACAAAATATAGTGCGAAGCCCCACTTCAATTTTTTTTAATTACTTCAGGAAATTCATGAAATAATTAAGAAAAAAAGGCCTTCCCTATATTGTTGTGTCCGGCCAGGTACAAATAGGCAGCTGGTGGTTGGGGGCAGCCCGTTCCTGCCTGCTGTACCTGGCTGGACACAAATATAGTGCGAAGCCCCACTTCAATTTTTGTAAATTATTTCAGGAAATTCATGAAATAATTAAAAAAAAATTGACGTGGGGCTTCGCACTATATTTGTGTCCAGTCAGTTGCAGCAGGCAGGAACGGGTTGCCCCCAACCACCAGCTGCCTATTTGTACCTAGCCGGACACAACAATATAGGGAAGCCCTTTTTCTCTTAATTATTTCATGAAATAATTTAAAGAAAACTGACGTGGGGCTTCGCCCTGTTTTTGTGTCCAGCCAGGTACAACTAGGCAGCTGGGGGCTGGAATCCGCAGCGCAGGGAGGCCCAAGCTTTCTGGGCCACCCCCGCTGCAAATTGCAGTCCGCAGCCACCCCGGAAAATGGCGCGTTCATAGAAGCGCCATCTTCTGGCGCTGTACCCAACTCATCCAGGGCCCTGATGCGGTGGCTCACTGGGTAATAAAGGGGTTAGGGCCAGCTTGGCATTATCAGCTGGCCCTAAGCCCGAAATTCATGGGGTCACGCCAATATTAGACATGACCACCATGAATTTCTAGTAAAGTATTTAAAAAAAACACAACACCCAGAATAAAGTCCTTTAATAGAAATAAACACACAATTCTTTATTGTTCTAAATTAAACCATACTTACCGTCACGCCCATTCCAGCTGAAGCCAACGATCTCCTGAAATAAAAGAAAAATAATAAAGCAGCATCATCCTTACCTTTCCATGGTTCCCATGACAGCTTCAGCTCTGCTACATCGAGATGACAGGCTGGACCGCAGCAGAACACTGCCATCCAGCCTGTCATCCCGCAGACACTGAGAAGCGCAGGCATGCTTGCGCTTCTCAGTGTCTCTCTGTGAGGGCATCCAGATGAGCCGAGTTAATGTCCAATGAACTCGGCTCACCTCATGCACGTCACTGACAGCGTGGGAAAATTCTCATGCACTCAGCGCTTCAGCGTGGGAGAATTCTCACGCTGAAGCGCTGAGTGCAGGAGAATTTTCCCACGCTGTCAGTGACGTGCATGAGGTGAGCTGAGTTCATTGGACATGAGCTCACCTCATACACGTCACTGACAGCGTGGGAGAATTCTCCTGCACTCAGCGCTTCAGCGTGAGAATTTTCCCACGCTGTCAGTGACGTGCATGAGGTGAGCCGAGTTCATTGGACATGAACTCGGCTCATCTGGATGCCGTCACAGAGAGACGCTGAAGAGCGCAAGCAAGCCTGCGCTTCTCAGTGTCTGCGGGATGACAGACTGGATGGCAGCTTTCTGCTGTGGTCGAGCCTGTCATCTCGATGTAGCAGAGCTGAAGCTGTCGTGGGAACCATGGAAAGGTAAGGATTATGTTGCTTTATTATTTTTCTTTTTTTGCAGGGGATCGTTGGCTTCAGCTGGAATGGGCGTGATTGTAAGTATGGTTTAATTTAGAACAATAAAGAATTGTGTGTTTATTTCAATTAAAGGACTTTATTCTGGGTGTTTGTGTTTTTTTTTAACTTTGACTATGGGGTTAGTAATGGGGGTTATGGCATTATAAGCTGACATCAACCCCAGCCCTATTACCCCACTGCCACCGCTACAGGGCAGTGGGAAGAGCGAGGCTAAGTACCAGAATTGGTGTATCCAATGCGCCATTTCTGGGGTGGCTGACGGCTGGTGTTTCTAGCCTGGGAGGGGGCCAATATTCATGGCACCCTTCCTGGGCTATTAATATCAGCCCCCAGCTGTCTGCCTAGCCTTTGCTAGCTATTAAAATAGGGGGAACCCCACGTCAATTTTTTTGGGGGTCCCCCATTTTAATAGCTAGTAAAGGCTAGGCATTCAGCTGGGGGCTGATATTAGTATCCTGGGAAGCTCCGTGGGTATTACCCCTTCCCAGGCTTCAAACATCTGCCCTAGCTGTCTGCTTAACCTCCGCTAGAGCCTAAAATTATGGGGAACCCCACGCCAATTTTTTTTTAAATAAATCCTTTATTTTAACACTAAATGACAAGTACAGTAATCAACACTGTCACTGTACTTCATATATATGTGACTGACATGTTTCTATCTATCTAATCTATGTGTGATTCTCTATTCCTTCCATTCTAAATTGTCGGGTACCGCTGCTGAATTGCCAGCCGGCTTTTTTAAAGAGACGGTGCATGAAAACACTAATATTTTTTTTAATAAATCCTTTACACTAAATGGCAAGTACAGTAATCAACACTGTCACTGTACTTCTTATATATGTGACTGACATGTTTCTATCTATCTAATCTATGTTTGATGCTCTATTCTTTCGGTTCTAAATTGTCGGGTACCGGTGTATGCCGCTGCTGAATTGCCGGCTTTTCATGTTTCACTGTGAGCACAGTTCCCATCGATTTGGGCAATCACTCTAATGCCACAACCACCATGGCTGTGGCATCACAGTGAGTGGCAGACAATCCCTGCATGATTGGTGCTCTAAATAGCGCCAGACATGCAGGACACGCTTTTGGTGCACGAACAGTTATCGAACATAACCTCGAGCAGCCGAATTTTTTGCAAATCGTTCGGGTTCGTCGAACAACTCGAACATCGCCCACAACAGCTCGAATTTGAGATTGGCAAACAGTTCTAGTCGAACACCGCTCATCTCTAATAAAGAGTTAATAAAGCTGTGACCGATCCTCACCCATCCAGTTGGAAGAGTTACACTATTGTATTGTCATGGAAAGGGGGGCGGTAGGGGGGCTGAGCGTCTGGGTTTGGTTGGGGGTCCCCACAGTCTGCCTAGGCTAGATGCATTTAAAAATTCTTATTAGATACACAGGCGATGCAGCTTGCTTCGCAGCTGGGCTACTACGCCAAAAGTATTGCCTAGGCTAGATGCAGTTAAAAATTCTACACTGACTAGCAGACACTGAAGCTTTGGAGCAGACCTCTGAGTAACAGCTCTTCAGACTCAACCATCTGTGTTACCCCAAGCCATAGTTTATGTAGTTTCTTACAGTTAAAAGGGGGGGGGAGCGACCCAACCCACCTGGAATTGACGATGCCAACGTCACGTAAAACACAGCAAGGGGACTCCAAAAAGAGTCTCCATTTTTTCCAAAAATTGTGGCACAGACACCACGTAAGTGGCATCAATTGCCCCAGAGATGCTTAAAATGGTTGGTGAGGTGATTTTACAAAATCCTCAAGCTTTTAGTCTCCCCAGGATGACACAGGGGTAGAAAAGTCCTTGCAAATCCAAGATTTGTTCATCTTTATGAACGTGAGTCTGTCTACGTTCTCAGTGGACAGCCGCGTGAGCTTATCTGTCAGCACACCATCAGCAGCGCTGAGCACACGTTCAGAGAGAACGCTGGCTTCATGGCAACACAAGATCTCCAAGGCGTGAGTGGCGAGCTCCGGACATTTTTCCAGATTGGAAGCCCAAAATGAGCAAGGGTCCAGCGACACAGTCATAGCTTCGATGTTCACTTGGAGATACTCCTGTACCATCCTCTCAAGGCGTTGACTATGTGTCAGACTTCTTGTCTCCTGTGGCCTTGCAAAGGATGGTCTAAACAAGTGGTGAAACGAATCCACAAAATTGTTGTTACCAGCAGATACTGTGTTACTGTTACGGTTTGAGTGATGAAGACTCGACAGTCCCACGGTTTGCAAGTTAGAACTGTGAGATTCACTTCGTGCACCACTGGTGTTTTGTGGAAAAGCACATGTAAGATTCTGCAACAGCCTCTGCTGATACTCCTGCATGTGTGAATCCCTTTCTATGGCAGGAATTATTTCGGCAAATTTACTTTTGTACCGGGGATCTAAGAGTGTGGCCACCCAGTAGTCGGGATTACTTCGAATTCTGACAATCCGAGGGTCATGTTGCAGGTAGTGCAGCAAGAAGGCACTCATGTGTCTTGCGCATCCAGGAGGACCAAGTCCTTGTTGTGTTGGTAGCGAGGTAAGAATCATGTTTCCTTCCTCTGCCCTCTCCCCCCAACCTCGCACAACAGAAATGTGATCAAGGTCTCCCTCATCTGATGAGTCTTACATGCCCATCGCCAGTTCATCCTCCACTTCTTCCTCTGCTCCTGCACCTTCCTCAACAGTTTGGCTGCTACCATGCGCCCTGGTTAATCCCTCTCCCCCACCCTCCCATGCCTACCGCCTTGGTGCTGCCGACCGTCTGGACCTTGGAGATGTTATCCCTTCCGCATGCGACTCCTCCTCTACTTCCTCCACCTCCTCTTGTCCCACCACCTGACTCTGAATTCTGTTTAATGTGTGCTCCAGCATGTAAATCACAAGAATAGTCATGCTGATAATGGCATCGTCGTCAGCACTAAACATCTTCGTCGCCATTTCAAAACTGTGCAGAAGGGTGTGTGGCGCCCCTGAGGGTTCAGTCGCCACAGAGTTACTGCATCTCACCCAGAGGTGTGGTATCTCACCCTCAGGTAAGGAAGGAGTATGGCTCGGGACCCTAACACCTGCATCCAACACATACCCGCAGTGGGGGTAGGGCGAGATTGCTCCTAAGGGAGAGCACAGTCCCAGGTCCCTAGCTGGTGGGAGGGTCCTATGTAGTGGGTGTGGGTGGAGAAAGCAGCTTAGGGGAGCACATGACAGGGAAAGTATAAATAGGAAGCCATCTTAGAAAGAGCAAGCCAGTCGTCGGAGGAGAAGTGACAGGAGCAGAGGCTCTGCATGAGCTCTGCTCCGGAGGCGGGCCTAGCCTGGGAGGCCCAGGACTGAAGGAGAGAAGAGAGGATTGGGAGCAGGAAGGCTCCAGGAACCGAAGGGACCCTAGGGGTACGGGCCGTGCAGAAGGCCACCCGTACGCCCGCTGCTACGAGGAGGTAGAGGGGTCAGGCCAGATAAGGGGAACTGGTCCCTCAACTAGCGGAGAAACAGCAAGGCTCAACTAGAAACCGGAGGCTGCAGCATTTCATGTACTGCAGGCCAAAGTCCACACCAGTCTCACTAAGAAGGTAGCCACAAAGGACCCAGGGGACGGAACACACGTCGCCCGCCAAGGCCTGAGGATACCGGATAGAAGTGTCACTGGGTGTGAGGTGCAGGGAGAAGGTCAGAGAAAGGACACACAGAAGGGGGTCCTGCTAAGTACTCCGGAGCTATCTGGGGGTGTACTGAGCCACTCACTGAGTACGCACAGCACGACGGGGGAGATTGCTCTGGTACCTGTAATCTGGACTGCAACAACTGTGAGTAAAGATCTTGGGACTGCATCACATGGACTCTGTGTTCATTACTGACTCCCTGCACTACAACCACCATCATCCACCCACACTGCCCTGAAGCTACACTCTTCCTGTGGGGAGTAATAATACCATTGCTGCAAAACCACCAGCTTCAGAGGACTGTTCCGCAGTGGCGGCCCCTTTGGCCGCACTCCACAGGTGGTGTAGTCGGACATTATAAAACCCATATATACAAATTAACCTTGGATTGACCGCCCTGGGTCACGGACCGGTTCGCCGCCACAGTGACTGCAACCCCCTACCGGCCCAGCTCCGGGTACCCCATGGCCCAGGGGGCGCGTCAACTTCATAGGTCCCTGATCTGAGACCACTCCTGCAGCGTGATTTGCCCCACCTCTGGATCTCGTTGGCCCAGGCTATACGTCAGAACATATTGCACCAGGGCTTGTCGGTGCTGCCACAGTCGCTGCAACATGTGCAGAGTTGAATTCCACCGTGTCGGCACATCGCATTTCAGCCGGTGACCTGGCAGGCCCAACGACTTCTGTAGAGATGCAAGTCGTTGAGCTGCGGGATGCGAACGGCGGAAGTGAGCACACAGCGACAGTGCCCTCTGCAGAAGGCCATCTAGTCCGGGATAGTGGACTAAAAATTGCTGGACAACCAGGTTCAACACGTGAGTCATACAAGGCACGTGTGTGACATTGCCCCGGCGAAGGGCCGCACCCAGGTTTGCAGAATTGTCGCACACGGCCTTCCCTGCAGGTCCAGTGGAGACAACCATTCATGAAACTGGGTCTCCAGAGCTGACCACAACTTCTCAGCTGTGTGACTCACATTTCCCAGACATTTCAAAGTAAACACCGCCTGATGCCATTGAGCCCTGCTGCCAGCATAGTAAGGAGGTGTGCAGGATTCCTTCTGCGCAGTTAGAAAGCGGGTGGCATTACCAGACAGGCTTTGGGTGCAGGTGGAGGACCGAGAGGAGGTTGAGGAGGCAGAAGCAGTGGAGGAACATCTAGATATAGAGGATTGACGTACAACTCGTGGGGACGGCAAGACTTGGACAGCAGCCCCTTGTCCTGCTGCCATCATAGTTAGCCAGTGCCCAGTCAGCGACAAGTAATGCCCCTGTCCGTGCCTACTCGCCCAAGTGTCTGTGGTGAAATGCACCCTGTCACACACAGAGTTTTTCAAAGAAGCCGTGATGTTGTATGCGACATGCTGGTGGAGCACAGGCACACCTTTCTTTGAGAAGTAGTGCCGACTGGGCATCTGGTACTGGGGCATTGCGAGGAACATAAGGTCTCGAAAATCCTCTGTGTCCGCCAGGCGGAAAGGCAGCATTTCTGTAGCCAAGAGCTTGCAGATGGTGAAATTCAACCTCTTAGCTTTCTCATGGCTCGGAGGAAATGGTCTTTTACTTGTCCACATCTGAGGGACCGAGGGCTGGCTGTTGTGCTTAGACGGGGTTGAGTAGGGTGTCCCCGGCAAACTTGCCGGTCTGTGAGGAAGATGCAGGCAGAAAAGTTAGGTTGCCTTGATCCAAAGGTGGTGCTCTCGATGTCAGAGAGCGCTCAACACCAGCTGGTGTTTCCACTTCCAAATGAAATGATGACCTGCCAATCACACTGGCTGTTGCGGGTAAAGAGGTGGCAGGTCTGCGTTCAAAAGCATGTGTGACTGCTGTCCCCCCAGTCACAGAGGATGAAGAGGCCGCGGATGTACAAGATGGGGCAGACGGTGGTTGGCCCGGCACGCTAGGCCGCATTGTAGCACAGTGAGCTTCCCACTGCAACTTATGCTTCATATCAATGTGACGGTTCATGCATGAAGTACTCAAACTATGTATTTTTTGGCCTCTACTTAGCTTTTGGTGACAAATATTACAGATAACACGAGTTGGGTCATCCTTATCGATCTGAAAAAATGCCCTGGCTATGCAAGGCTTAGAGCCCATGCGACCTGAAGAGCCACTACGACTTGTGGTCAGAGGCAGAGTTGTGGTTGAGGATGCAGTTGTTGACGTGCTTCCAGTACTCCGTCTCTGTCCAGGAAGGCGCAACCTAACCTCGTCGTCAATAGCATCTGTGACGCCCAGCTGCGCTTGGCATCACAGATCCTAGAAGAGTGCATTGATGGAATCCTCCACAAGAGGCCCCCATAAACATTCACACATCTCACCTTCCACCTCAGACCAGCAGAGGGAGCCCGTTAGGGATATAAATAGGGAAGGTGGAGCTAGGCAGTTTAGTTCCTCTGAAGAGTTCCTGCAGTAGAGAAGCCTAAGAGAGGTCAGTCTGCAGTGGAGCTCAGACTAGTCTAGAGAACTTAGTTAAGAGTTCAGCAGTGGAGCACGAGGCTCCTGTTAGCTAGATTCATAGAGCCCAGTCAGAGCTTAAGCTGTGCCGGCGCCATAAGATCGGTGAAGCGTGGCAAGTTGCCGTTAGTGTGTATAGCCTAGTGAGGGCCCGACTAGGCCTAAGGCGAGTGGAGAGTTAGTACATAGGGGGCAGAGGAGCTTAACCAGTTCACCCCGAAGCATTTACCGGACACCGGATCAGAGCTTACCGGGATCTCTATGACCCAGTAAGGCATAACCGGAATCCCTGGAGAACTACAAGTCCCAGGATCGCTAAGATGCTGATACGTAACAGAGCCAGGAGACGCTTAGGACCCGCATACTGAGAGCGTGAACTCCAAGACAAGGCCCTACCACAAGGTCAGCCAGCGTAGGACAGAGACAAAGTTAGGCCTAGCTCCAGGCAGGTCAGAAACTTACCACGCAGAGGCAAGAAACAGGAGGCCCTATACCCGCTCATTGGGGAGGATTCTGATATGCACCCTTCACCCTACAGTGCTCCGGGATGTGCCTGAATTTCCACCAGTAAAAGGTACTGAAGTGACTACTGTGTCCGTTCCCGTTCTTACTCTGACCCAGCTGGGTCTCGCCTGTCCTGCATTCCCCCTGCATACGCTTTTCTGAGGCTTAGCTCCCCCTGTGGGGAGCTATACCATCGAGCTGCCTTATCACCGGCCTCAGTGGACTACTGCAGCGCTGGTGCTTCTCACCAGATACAACAGGTGGTGTCACGAACTCTTATAAAATTACCAATTATCCACCCTTTTAAAGAGTGACCCCAGGGTACGGGCCTGGGAGCTGACCACCGCGACATCCCAAAGGCCAAGCAAAGGCCCGGGTACCGAGTTATCCCCATCCCCTGGGCTAGTCACATCCTCCTCCACCTCCTCTGCTGACCTCATCGACTGGGTGACTGTGGGTTGACAGTAAGTGGGATCTCCAACCTCGTCATCATCACCCTGTGTGTTCTCACACCCGTCTTCCTCAGAGCCAACCTCTTCGTGCCCTGACCGAAAAGTCAAGTTGTCGCTCCAATCAGGTATTTGAGTCTCATCATCGTCTTCATCATAGTCTCCACCAACAGGAGATACAGTTTGGGAATGAGGGTCTACATTATGCTCAGAACCTTCTTCATCTGGTCCTGGATCCGACTCATAATGATTCTGGGCATCAGTGCAGATCATTTCCTCGTCTGGATTAACAGAAGCTCTAGAGCAGACCTCCGTTTCCCAGGCTATAGTATGAGTAAACAGCTGTGCAGACTCAACCATCTGTGTTACCCCATACTCAGACGGGCAGCTGGAGACTTGGGAGCTGTGAGGAAGCAAATGCGATTGGGGTGACACCTCTGAGGACTGGAGTATTTGTGATGTTGAAGTTGAGGTGGAGGAGAGCCCACTTGAAGGAGCACTTGATATACGTTGAAGCACCTGCTGTTTTTGTGCCTCATCTGGAATTTGTAGCGATGGGCGTGTCCGTAAGAAAGGGATCGTATCACATTGTCCACGAAAAGAAGTAGACATCTTAAGGCCCCGTCACACTTAGCGACGCTGCAACAATCCCGACAACGATACGACCTGTCAGGGATCATTGCTGCGTCGCTATGTTGTCGCTGGTGAGCTGTCAAACAGGCAGACTCACCAACAATCAGGGGAGCAGCGACATCGTGGAAAGAATCTTTCCACGATGTCCTGCTCCGGTTACCAGCCTGCTGAAGCAGGAGCAGACTGGTAACCATGATAAACATCGGGTTACTAGGGGCACAGCCGCTCCTAGTAACCCATTGATTATCATGGTTACCACTCTGCTACGGTGAGCAGGAGGTTACCGCTCACTTTAGCAGGCTCGTAACCATGATAAACAACTGGTTACTAGGTGCGCGTGTGCCCCTAGTAACCCGATGTTTATCATAGTTACCAGCCTGATCGCTGCTCCCGCTGGTCACACACAGCGATGTGTGCTGACCAGCGGGAGGGCAACGACCAAAAAATGGTCCAGGACACTTTGCAGAGATTAGCGACCTCACAGCAGGGGCCTGATCGCTGCAAAATGTCACACATAGCGACATTTCTGGTGAGATCGCTGTTGCGTCACCATCTCGCTATGTGAGACGGGGGCTTTAGTTTGGCTGAAAGATGGTCTTTCTTCTGCAGATGCTACTGCCCCCCACCGCGGGGAGGCTCGACCCACCAGTGGACAGGCACCAGAATTGAGAGAGGGGGGCTGGCCGTCAGGGTCCACCGCAGCTCTGGCACAAACCCGGCGACACGGAGGTCGCATGGGCAAGAACAGACTGGCCATGTCGGCTTCACACTTTTTTGGTTTTAGAAGGGCATGACATGCCTATATTTGTGTCTCCCCCTCCTTTTACTCCTCCACCTCTTTTCTTTTCACATGACTATATGTACTTGTCACTTTTCCATGTGTTAGTTGTGTCTTCTGAGCAGTTTGTCAGGTTTTAGACACCTTTGAAGGTGTTTTCTATGTGTTTCTATGTGTTTTCGTTTGCCTGCCATTGGTTTTAACTGTGTTCGAAGGTGTTCGACGAACAGTTCGACGAACAGTTCGGCGAACATACGGGTGTTCGACGAACCGAACCGAACTCGAACACTACGGGGGTGGCTCAACACTATTCACCAATCATTCCCCTTTTATTTAGGTGTATCCATATAAATGACCCACCCTGTACATTGCAGAAGACTGCAACAGCCACAGAAGCTCATGTGATCTCAGGTATGATGACACATGCTTCCATATAAATCAGTTGTATGGAAGCATGTGGAAGTATATGGAAGTTATGTGGAAGCATATGGAAACATTTCAGTTATATGTCAGCTATATACCAACTCTATAAAATTATGTTTTGTTTCAGGTGCAGATATTCTTGGAATGTTCTGTAAGATGCTAATTTTTAGACAAGCAGATAAGATGTCTGGCAGAAATTAGATGTCTTGAATATTTTGAGACACCTGATTTCCTGAAAACTAGTAATTGTTTATATTTTGCTTATGCATTGTTTATGATGTGCCGCATTTTTTTAATTTGGCATATGCAGACTCCATGGCTGTGAGCCAGAATTTGTATTTAAATATCATTGCACCTTTTTGTAGCAGGACAGATCTCTCTCTTTCTAATTCATGGGAATCTCTGTATACTGTAAGTTTTTATCCCTTACCTTTATGTATCCCTTTCAAATACCATTGCACCTTTTTGTAGCAGGACAGATCTCTCACTTTCTAATTCATGGGAATCTCTGTATACTGTAAGTTTTTATCTCTTCTATCTCTTATGTATCCCTTTTCAATTGTAACTTACATTCTAAATAATATTTGTTTTTATATAAATCACCTGTAAAACAGGATCTTTTCTAGTAAATATAGATTTCCACATCAAATGGTGGGGAATTAAGACATTTCCAGCAGCCTCGGATTGCCTTGGTAAAGCAACCCAATCAAAAGGATCTAAAGGATGGACAAAATTGGCCACAGGTGAGATTTCTTATCAGTTTCTCTTTTCCTCCTCCTCCTCTGCTCGTCTTGGTTCAGGGACTTTGGCTACAAGAGATATTTTGCCTTCTCTCTCATAGGTGACTCCTTCACTTTACTTTACGTGTTTGTTAACTTCATAGAAACTGGTGGGAAATTATGGGATTGGGACATTTCTCTCACACTGTGGCTTTCTCGGAAAGGCAGTATAGGTGTCCCAAGGATATGTTTAGGCAAGTGGTTGCAGGCCTTCTTAGAATGTCAGCAACTATTGCAACCCTGTAGTGTACATACCGCTGAGTCCTTGCACTGTTTGATTTCCTCATGGATACAATTCAGTACAGCTGTCTGCTTTTTCCTTCATAAGTTTTGTACGTTTGGAACAGATAAGCTCAAGATTATTTGATCTCCAAGGTAAAATCAGTATTTCATAGCAAGTGGAGAGGTTCCGTAGTTTTTTGGTTGTGCACATAAAAAGAGTGCATGGGAAATAACGTATATGAGATATGTTTTTGGCTAAAGTTTGAGACAAGGTCTGGGACTGCAGCCACAGGTGCCAAAATGAGAGAAGTTACCTCTGCACCTTATCCTCTATAACATATCTCAAGAGGAGTACAGTAGTTGTTTTACATCCAGAATGAGAGATACATATGTAGATTGTACCCAATTCTACCGAAATGGAAAATCAGTGATACTGAATGTCAGGGATTCACAAGATCCTGATTACTCACAGAGACCACCACTGTGATATCTTGAGCAAACACTCTCTGCTTCCCCCTACCGTCTGGACAATTGCACGATTGGCCGATGATCAATATAGGAGGCTGCAGACTGTTCTCAATAAGTAGTTATCGGCAGTGAGCGTACGGCATTCACACCACCTTCCAATGCATGGAATATGTGCATATGCACCCGTACTATCACTGATAGCCTCACAATAACACAATTAATATTATTCGCTGCCACCACCGATCAATTTTAAAGTATAATACAGGCCTGATTGGATGCCTGCTTTCTGTTAGTGTATGGCTTCAGGGAAGGAACGATTACAGAGCAGAAGAAACAGGACTATTAAATTTTATATTTAATCAAAAAGGGAAGCAGTGTTTATGAAAAATATCCAAAAGGTTTTACAAAGAGAGACATTACAATACAGAATATACAGTTACTCAAATAAAATGGGATTAAAGAAGAACTTACTTGACAGATTGCAGAGACGATTCAGTCTCGCAGGAAGGAAGCACTCCAATGCCTGTTCAACGAATGTGACCCCTGCTTACACATAAATATGCAACTTCCAACATAAGTATGGACCCAACTTCACCTGGGTCTTTTATGCCGAAGGGGGGACCTGCCCACACCCCCCCTGTGATGACATCACGTGGGCGGGGATCCACCCTTCATGTTTTTATTAAAATATCTAACTTCCGCAATAACTTCTCGACATGTTCCCATTAGAAAGGAGAGGGTCTGCTATTCAGTTATAGGGTATGCAGTGAGCCCAACGGCTGCCAAAACTTAGGAAAAACTGCACTAACAATGAAAAGACACATAGAGCTGGGCCACAGTAACGAGTATGACATGTTCCCATTAGAAAGGAGAGGGTCTGCTCTTCAGTTATAGGGTATGCAGTGAGTGCAACGGCTGCCAAAATTTAGGAAAAACACTACTAATAATTTGAAGACACATAGAGCTGGGCCACAGTAACGACATGTTCCCATTAGAAAGGAGAGGGTCTGCTATTCAGTTATAGTTTATGCAGTGAGTCCAATGGCTGCCAAAATTTAGGAAAAACCCCACTAACAATTTAAAGACATATAGAGATGGGCCTCAGTATCGACATATTCCCATTAGAAATGAGAGGGTCTCCCATACTGTTTGCTTATGCAGTGACTGCAATGGCTGTCAAAAATCTGGAGGCACTCCAATGCCCCTTGCAAGAGACGTAGAGGTCAGAGGGCCTCCTGAAAACAATGTTCCCATTATTAGGAAGTGGGTGTCCCATACTGTTTGCCTATGCATATACCCATGTCTGGGTGTGAAGACAGAGGTGCATGGAAATAGAGTTAGAGTTATGTTACACTGCTATCAATCGGTGGTTTTGAGAAGTCTGGCCCAATCCAGCCCTTGTTCATTTTTATAAGAGTCAGCCTGTCAGCATTTTCAGTTGACAGGCAGATGCAACTATCGGTTATAACTCCACCAGCGGCACTAAAAACCAGCTCTGACAAAATGCTAACGACAGGGCTGGCCAGGACCTCCAAAGCATAGAGATACAGTTCATGCCATATGTCCAGCTTGGATACCCAATAATTGTAAGGCACAGAGGAATCACGGAGGACATTAGTACGGTCGGCAAGGTACTCCCTCACCATCTTCCAAAACTTTTCCCTCCTTTGGAGAGTACCCCGCGCTTCAGGGCCTGTGTGATAAGAGGGGCTAAGAAATCTTTCCCAGAACTTTGACAGTGCTCCCCTGCCTCTGCTGGATTGCATTTGTGTCTCTTTCGCCTGTACTCCTTGGTTGTCCAACGAACTGTGACCTCTGACGCCAGCGTTTTCAGCTGGGAATTTTCTTAACAATTCCGCAACAAGGACATTCTGCTACTGCCCCATTTTATTAGCCCTGTCCAGCATGAGAATAAGACACAGAAAGTTTTCCTTGTAACGTGGGTCTAAAAGTGTCAACAACCATTAATGACTGTCACCCAAAATTTGGACAACGCGAGGGTCATGGGAAAGGCTGCGTAACATAAACTCAGCCATGTGTGCCAGACTGCAAAGAGGCAAGACCTCCATGTCCTCACCAAGAGGACAATTGATCATTCTCTCCTCCTCCTCCCTGTCCTCAGGTCATCCACGCTAAACAGACGGTATGACAGTTGTGCAGGTAGTACCATCTATAGTACAGGAAACTAGCTCCTGTTCTTCCTCCTCCTCCTCCTCTTCCTCATTGTCATCCAATCCACATTGGGATGAGATGAGGCTGGGCTTTGCGGCATCACCCTGTATGGTCCCTTGCTCCATCTCATCGTGCTCCACCTGCAATGCATCCTCTTTAATTGTGAGCAGAGAGCGTTTCAGAAGACAGAGATAAGGCATGGTGACGCTAATTATGGCATCATCGCCGCTCATCATCTAGGTGGAGTCCTCAAAGTTTTGGAGGATGGTCCATATGTCTGACATCCATGCCCACTCCTGAGATCTTATGTGTGGAGTCTGAACTGAATACCGACGGCCTTGTTGATGCTGGTAGTCAACAACTGCTCTCCTGTGCTCACAAATCCTTCCCAACATCTGCAATGTAGAGTTCCAACGAGTGGGGACATCGCAGATCAGTTGGTGAGCTGGAAACTGCAAACGATGCTGAAGCATGGCAAGGGTGGCGGAAGCTGTAGTTGACTTTCTAAAATGGGCACACAGGCGGCGTACTTTGACAAGCAGATCCAACAGATCCTGGTAGGTTTTGAGAAACTGCTGAACCACGAGGTTAAGCACATGGACCAGGCATGGTACGTGTGTGAACTCGCCTTGTCACCAGGTTATGGCCATTGTCACACACACGACCATGCCTGGCTGTAGGTTCAGCGGTGTCAGCCACAGATCTGCATGCTCTTTCAGAGCTGTCCACAACTCCTCAGCGTTGTGTGGTTTGTCACCTAAGCATATTAGCGTCAGCACAGCCTGTTGCCGCTTGGTCGAGGCAGTGCTGCAGTGCTTTCAGCTTGTGACTGATGTGGTCATTTCAGAGATGGAGGCTTAAGAGGAGAAGGAGGTGCAGGAGCTGTAGAATGTGGGGGCAGCACTGATTGACCCAGAGCCCGCAATCCTTGGCGTCGGGAGGACGTGTTCCATCCCAAGGTCCGACTGTGTCCCGGCTTCCACTATATTAACCCAGTGTGCCGTCACAGTGAGATGTACTGTCTCTGCCCACAAGCACTTGTCCACGTGTCTGTGATTAAGTGGACTTTCCCAGTGACTTCATTGTTGAGGGCACGTCTAATGTTGTGGGACACATGCTCTTTTAATGCGGGGACGGTACATCGGGAGAAATAGTGGCAGCTGGGGACCAAGTACTGAGGGACAGCCGCCGCCATCAGGTTGCAGAAAGATTCCATCTCCACAAGCCTAAAAGGCAACATTTTGAGCCCAAGCATTCGCGAAATGTGTGAATTTAGTAGTGTGGCCTGTGGGGCATTGGCTGCGTATTTGCGCTTGCGTTCCAAGGACTGGGGTATGGACAACTGAATGCTGCGCTGGGACAACGACGTGAACGTGCTTGCTGATGGTGCTAGATGAGAGTGTTCAGTGACAGTTGCAGGGCGGGAGGCATCTTGGCATGCACCATGGACAGGGGATTGGCGTGTATGCACAACAGCAGAACAAGCACCTCTCTTGATGAGCTTCAAGTCACCGGAAATGGTTTTCACTTCACTGGTGTTCCCTGTCAGGTTTAATAAGTGGGATTTCTTGCCTTATAAATGGGGTTAGGACCTTCAGTTGTGTTGTGCAGAAGTCACGTGGATACACAGCTGATAGTTCTACTGAATTGACTGTTAGAATTTGTATTATGGCAAAAAAAGCAGCTAAGTAAAGAAAAACGAGTGGCAATCATTACTTTAAGAAATGAAGGTCAGTCAGTCCGAAAAATTGGGCAAACTTTGAAAGTGTCCCCAAGTGCAGTTGCAAAAACCATCAAGCGCTACAAAGAAACTGGCTCACATGAGGACCGCCCCTAGAATGGAAGACCAAGAGTCACCTCTGCTTCTGAGGATAAGTTTATCCGAGTCACCAGCCTCAGAAATCGCAGGGTAACAGGAGCTCAGATTAGAGACCAGGTCAATGCCACACAGAGTTCTAGCAGCAGACACATCTCTACAACAACTGTTAAGAGGAGACTTTGTGCAGCAGGCCTTCATGGTAAAATAGCTGCTAGGAAACCACTGCTAAGGACAGGCAACATGCAGAAGAGACTTGCTTGGGCTAAAGAACACAAGGAATGGACATTAGACCAGTGGAAATCTGGTCTGATGAGTCCAAATTTGAGATC
Source organism: Phyllobates terribilis (assembly GCF_046119375.1). NCBI lineage: Eukaryota > Metazoa > Chordata > Amphibia > Anura > Dendrobatidae > Phyllobates > Phyllobates terribilis. The sequence goes on along the minus strand of NW_027362762.1, from coordinate 364,308,625 downwards.
TATGGTTCCAACCACCGTGTCTTTGTGCGACGCAGAAAAGGTGAGCGGATGGACTCTACATGCCTGGTTCCCATCGTGAAGCATGAAGGAGGAGGTGTGATGGTGTGGGGGTGCTTTGCTGGTGACACTGTTGGAGATTTATTCAAAATTGAAGGCATACTGAACCAGCATGGCTACCACAGCATCTTGCAGCGGCATGCTATTCCATCCGGTTTGCGTTTAGTTGGACCATCATTTATTTTTCAACAGGACAATGACCCCAAAACACCTCCAGGCTGTGTAAGGGCTATTTGACCAAGAAGGAGAGTGATGGGGTGCTACGCCAGATGACCTGGCCTCCACAGTCACCAGACCTGAACCCAATCGAGATGGCTTGGGGTGAGCTTGACCGCAGAGTGAAGGCAAAATGGCCAACAAGCATCTCTGTGAACTCCTTCAAGATTGTTGGAAGACCATTTCCGGTGACTACCTCTTGAAGCTCACCAAGAGAATGCCAAGAGTGTGCAAATTAGTCATCAAAGTAAAAGGTGGCTACTTTGAAGAACCTAGAATATAAGACATATTTTCAGTTGTTTCACACTTTTTTGTTAACTATATAATTCCACACGTGTTAATTCATAGTTTGATGCCTTCAGTGTGAATGTACAATTTTCACAGTCAAGAAAATACAGAAAAATCTTTAAATGAGAAGGTGTGTCCAAACTTTTGGTCTGTACTGTACATATATATATATATGTATTGTGGAATGCCTATGCTAACAGGACGTTCAATGGACCCTCTTGTGCTGTATCATGCACTACAGTCTGCCGCATACACTGCCTGCCTAACTCCTGCTATCACCCCTGAATATAAGCAACTGGATTAGTCCTCAGAAGGACTGTTAGTTCAGTTGAATATATATATATATATATGTTGTGGAATACCTATACTAGCTATGAAGAAACAAATCTCTCTCTGATGCAGCAGCACCTCTCTCTACTCTGCCTGATTCCGGGGTACACTGTGAAGAGCACAGCGGCGCAAGTCTTATATAGACATGATGACGCTGTGCGGCCAGCCAATCACTGTAATGCTCACAACCAACATGGCTATGGCATTACAGTACATGACAGGCAATCCCTGCATGTTCATTGGCTCTCTAAAGAGTGGCAAACATGCAGGGAGGGGACCCAAGTTTCCGCCCTAGCAACCCGGAAATACTCGCCGAGCGCTGAGCTTGTCGAGCACCGTGATGCTCGGGCGAGTACCGAGCACGTTCGCTCATCACAAATCTTTATTTATGAAGGCCTCTTTATGGCGTTGCCCACATAATATCCAAGCCATATACTTGCTGTTAGGCTAAGTACCCACGATGCAGAAATGCTCCGGATTTTTCCTACTCGTTTCTGCATCTCCCTGGCAGAAAAAATGCATGCGGATTTTACATGCATTTTTCCTTCCAGGGACAAGCGGAAGTGAAGCGTTCTTCACATGCATTTCCACATATGGGTTGTCAAGCGCTTTCCAAGCGATTTTAGCATCACTTGGAAAGTGCTTGACAACTTAGTCACACTATATAAATCCATGCAACTGGCATGGATTTATATAGTGTGACCGTAAAAGAATGGTAAAAAATAAAAAATAAATATTATACTTACCTTCTGATGGCCCCCAGTCTCCTTATCTGATCGGTCCGGTGTCCCCGGTGTCTAGCGGTGATCTAAAAGGACCTGCCATGACGTCATTTAGTCATGTGACGGGTCACGCGACTGCCGATGTCAGCAGTTGCGTGACCCATCACATGACTAAATGACGTCATGGCAGGTCCTTTTAGACCAGCGCGAGCTGCGGATAAGGAGAACGGGGGCCATCAGAAGGTAAGTATAATGTATATTTTTTATTGTATTCTTTTTTTTTTACAGGTACTATGGTACCCGGGCCTGGATGAGAGTCTCCTCTTCTCCAAACCCGGGTACCATCCACACATTGAACCGCATGATATCCGCATGTGCACATGTAGTGATGCGGATATTATGCGATTCAATGCTCGTCAATGGCGGCGAAAACGCCGCGATTCCGCAAAATCATTGGTATTGCTGCGGATTTTTCGGCAATGATAATCCGCAGCGGAAATTTCTACAGCATGTGCACAACACATGCGGATTATCATTGGTGAACATGGCAGACCTTCTACCAAGCATTTTTTAAGCGTTTCTGCAGCGGAATTTCCGCTGCGGAAATGCTTAAAATACGCATAGTGGGCACACAGGCTTATTGCATTCACAATAAAAGCAGGACTAATTGCTAAAGAGGACAGTCCTCCATTACAGCCTCCATTGCCATCATGTTGACCTCTGAATGTGGTTGCTTTAGGTCAATGGCACATCTGTATCTGAACAATTGACTTGAAGTTCAATGTCATGCAGACACATTCTGGTTGTTGCGTAGACACTCTAGATACTGTTTGATGCTTCAGAATTGGTATGTTATGTCAAATTTTACTGTCCGTACAAATAGATTAATCATAGAACTAGTAGTATGACCATTTTTCCAAAGTGTCACAAGAGCCGCTTTTCAACATGACATCAGGATGCATTTTGCTTGTGCTACTGTGAGCAGCCTTCATGGCCTAAATAGGCTACTATAGCCAGCAGAATCAGCAGAATCTCCAAATTTTTCTCCCATTGAACACAAATGGGACATCATTGTTCAAAAAATGCAAAGGGAGATGGCAGCAGCAGATCCTGATGGTTTGCATGCCCAAGTATATTAATCATGGCAGAGCCTTCCTCAGATAACTATTTATAATTTCATTGGATGTAAGTGCACGTATTTCTTCATGTGACACTCATACTCGATACTGAATAAATGTTTTTAAAGTTTTGTTTCCATTTTTTTCATCACTTGCATATCATTAATATGTCTATCACTCCTGTGGAGTGAAAGAGGAAGAAATCTCCTTCTACTAAACTCTATCCATTCAGCAGTCATAACTGACCACAGCATGTAATGGTGGAGTCAGTGCAGAGCACTAACAGTGCTTACTTCTTAAATAGTGTGTCTGTGCTAGCAGCAGGGATTGAGCACTGTAAACTAGAAGGAGCCAGGAGATTGTGAAAATGTACTGCCTTTTCGCATTCTTATCTAAATTAAAGCATTCTATTAGAATGTGAATAGGCTGTGTAGTGGAGAGAACTGGAAAAGGAAAAATAGCACAGTGTGCACAAAGACAAACAGTTTTAATTATGGAGGCATTATATTCTGCTAATAAGACACGATGGGGATGATTCATTAAGACTGGCATAGCACCCACCAGTCATAATGAAGTACTCCTTGGAGTACACTGAACTGATTCATTAAGTGATGTGCCTCCGCCAGAAATGTATGGCAGCCAAGCGCTGGCTTACATTTCTGAAATGAGTCATTCCACTTTAGAGGGCGGAATTTGATGGGTGGATGTGACCACATCCCATCCCCACCCTATGTGTAGCCCATGCTATGCCCATATTGCTATAGTTGACCAAGACTGGCGTGTAAACTACAAAATTCCCATTATTTCGGCCAACTACCGAGTTGCGCAAAATATTGTGATTTATTAAGGTGTTTACGCCAGGTTTCTGGCATAAGCAGCACCTTAATGAATAGCCCTCAACATATTTTTACAACACTAAACAAAAATATAAGAGCAACACATTTTTCATGAACTGAACTCTAAGATCTAAGATTTTTTTTATGTATACAAAATTCCTCTTTCTCTCAAATAGTGTTCACAAATCTGTCTGAATCTGTGTTAGTGAGCACTTCTCCTTTGCTGAGATAATCCATCTACCTCACAGGTGTGGCATATCTAAATGCTGATTAGACAGCATCACTATTGCATAGGTGTGCCTTAGGGTGGCCACAATAAAAGGCCAATCTAAAATCTGCAGTTTTACAGTATTGGAAAGATCCAGGGAGGTCAAAAAACCAATCAGCATCTGCTGTGACCACCATTTGACTCACACAGTGCAATACATCTCCTTTGCATAGAGTTGATCAGGTTGTGGAATGTTGGCCCACTCCACTCCAATGGCCGTGTGAAGTTTTCCAGCAGCCCACGGCTTAAAGAAGATGTCCACTGATGAGCTTATGTGACCTCACTTACTGCACTGCCGCATGAGAAAATTCCCACACAGCAGTGCTGCCGTAAGTGAGGTCACCAGAGCTCTCACCAGATTCAACTCCAGTGACCTCACTCCCATCAGCTCAGTGCTGTACACTGACACAGGAGTGATTACACTCCTGTCAGTGTATAGCCTGCTGTCTTGTAGAATTGTCAAATCAGAGACTGCTGATGTGACTGTCCTATAAATGATCGCCGTGGGACACTCGGGATTATGTCATCATGGCAGATAGGTGAGGGATATGGTTGTTTTTTATTTTTGGTTTCTTACAGGAGACGAGAGCATCGGGGATTAGGAGTTAGCTGAATGTACGGTGTTTTTTATTTTTAAATAAATTATTATAACAGCTGTCTGTTTAGCCTTTGCTGGTTAGATTTTATAGGGGGACCCAAGTAAATTTTTTTCTGGGGTCCTCCTGTAATCTAGCCAGTAAAAACACAAAATTTGAGCTTGGTTTAAGTTGGTATACATGCAGCACATAAATGCATGTTTCACAATGGCCATGAATCAGAAAAACCTACAAGAAGCAAAATGAACAAAAACCCTGCTGTAAACAAATAAAAAGCAAGTGCATTTAAATAAAATAGGGTTCTTAGTAACACTGTTTTTGATCAAAAATAATATATAAGCCATGTACGTTGCTTTTTAATTTTAAATAAATTATTAAAACCGTGTGGACTTTTATTTAAAATAAAAGACTTTATTCTGGCCGTGTCTTTATTTCAAAACCTTGACTATGGGGTTAGTAATGGGGGCGTCTTATAGACGCCCTCCATTACTAACCTGGGCTTCAAGTCAGCCGCCAATGCAAGGCTGACCTGAACTCCAACCCTATTACCCCACTTGACACTGCACCAGGGCAGTGGGAAAAGCAGAGGCTAAGCACCAGAATTGGCGCATCTTATGAATGCGCCATTTCTGGGGCCGCTGAGGGCTGATATTATTAGCCTCGGAGGGGGCCAGGATCCATGTCCCTTTCCTGGCTATTAATATCAGTGCACAGCTGTCAGTTTAGCCTTTGCTGGTTAGATTTTATAGGGGGACCCTACGTCAATTTTTTTCTGGGGTCCTCCTGTAATCTAGCCAGTAAAGGCTAAGCAAACAGCCATGCCTATTGTCCCGTAGCCCATCCCAGCCTGGTGTAGGTCTACAATTTTGTCCCTGCTTTCCTTAGACAGTTTATTGGTCTTGGTTATGGTAGCGAGGTTGGAGTGTGATTGATTGAGTGTGTGCGAAAAGGAAAGGGGGTGGGGATGCACCACCAACTTGAAAAATAATATATTGGCGGGGGTGCTACGTCATGCAACAACATAGTCACAAAAGAGAAAATCACTACATAGAGATGTGCAGACCTCCTATAGTAATAAATGCAAAAAGGTTTTTTGAACACACACACAATATTAAAAACAATTAAAAAACCATAGACATGGTACATAGAATGTCCCCCAAAAATAAATTTTCATAAATAAACATACAGTATATGATAGAAATGCAAGCCCCCAATATATATATTAAATATCATTAAAGATCAATATAGGCTGTAGAAGGGGAATAATAAACCCTATAATGAGATATACCATCCAATGCCCAAGAAGTCCCAAACATAAATATCCCAGAATACAAGGGATTCCGTAACTCAATTTTTAGAGCCCTACATGGAACAAGCTGGAAAGATGTACAAACCTCACAATAAATATATGCATTCAGTTAGATTGAAATAAGTATAAATAGTATACAAAACCTCTGTATCTCATGCATCAAACACTGTGAGAGCCATAAAAATAATATCTCAGGTCAGCAATTTGCCACAGCGTAATGTGAATAGTATTAGAAAAATGTAATGTAAGCTGAGCAAGTAAATGGTAGTTAAGAAAAAGCTCCCTGATAGGACAGGGTTTAATGCGCTGGAGGATTCATCTGCATGAACCACAGGGTTCGTGTGAAAAGACATCACTGGCAGGAGAATCAGATAGTACCTGCTGGCATCAGGGAAGAGCGGAGGGGGCTAGAATGCGAGGGGGGGACATGAGGAGAGCCCCATGCGTATAGCCATGACCCACATAGCTTCGTCAGCGGAGACTTATACAGTATTGATCTTATACTATATTTAATATACACTGCTCAAAAAAATAAAGGAAACACTAAAACAATAGAATATAACTCCTAGTAAGTCAAACTTCTGTGAAATCAAACTGTCCACTTAGGAAGCAACACTGATTGACAATCAATTTCACATGCTGTTGTGCAAATAGAATAGACAATAGATGGAAATTATTGGCAATTATCAAGATGCCCTCAATAAAGGAGTGGTTCTGCAGGTGGGGACCACAGACCATATCTCAGTACCAATGCTTTCTGGCTGATGTTTTGGTCACTTTTGAATGTTGGTTGTGCTTTCACACTCGTGGTAGCATGAGATGGACTCTACAACCCACCGAAGTTGCTCAGGTAGTGCAGCTCATCTAGGATGGCACATCAATGCGAGCTGTGGCAAGTAGGTTTGCTGTGTCTGTCAGCATAGTGTCCAGAGGCTGGAGGCGCTACCAGGAGACAGGTCAGTACACCAGGAGACGTGAAGGGGGTCGTAGGAGGGCAACATCCCTGCAGCAGGACCGCTACCTCCGCCTTTGTACAAGGAGGAACAGGAGGAGCACTGCCAAAGCCCTGCAAAATGACCTCCAGCAGGCCACAAATGTGCATGTGTCTGCATAACCAGTTAGAAACCGACTCCATGAGGGTGGTATGAGGGCCCGATATCCACAGATGGGGGTTGTGCTTACAGCCCAGCACCGTGAAGGACACTTGGCATTTGCCACAGAGCACCAGGATTGGCAAAGTCGCCACTAGCGCCCTGTGCTCTTCACAGATAAAAGCAGGTTCACACTGAGCACATGTGACAGACGTGAAAGAGTCTGGAGACGATGTGGAGAGCGATCTGCTGCCTGCAACATCCTTCAGCATGATCGGTTTGGCAGTGGGTCAGTAATGGTGTAGGGTGGCATTTCTTTGGAGGGCCGCACAGCCCTCCATGTGCTCGCCAGAGGTAGCCTAACTGCCATTAGGTACCGAGATGAGGTCCTCAGACCCCTTGTGAGATCATGTGCTGATGCGGTTGGCCCTGGGTTCCTCCTAATGCAGAACAATGCTAGACCTCATGTGGCTGGAGTTTGTCAGCAGTTCCTGCAAGATGAAGGCATTGAAGCTATGGACTGGCCCGCCCATTCCCCAGACCTGAATCCGATTGAGTTCATCTGGGACATCATGTCTCGCTCCATCCACCAATGTTACGTTGCACCACAGATTGTCCTGGAGTTGGTGGATGCTTTAGTCCAGGTCTGGGAGGAGATCCAACAGGAGACCATCCGCAACTTCATCAGGAGCATGCCCAGGCACTGTAGGAAGGTCATACAGGCATGTGGAGGCCAAATACAATACTGAGCCTCATTTTGACTTGTTTTAAGGACATTACATCAAAGTTGGATCAACCTGTAGTGTGTTTTTCCACTTTAATTTTGGGGGTGACTCCAAATCCAGGCCTCCATTGGTTAATAAATTTGATTTCCATTGATGATTCGGTGTGATTTTGTTGTCAGCACATTCAACTTTGTACAAAACAAAGTATTCAATGAGCATATTTCATTCATTCAGATCTAGGATGTGTTATTTGAGTGTTCCCTTTATTTTTATGAGCAGTGTATATTGGGGTCTTGTATTTCTATCGTATATGTTTATTTATGAAAATTGCTTTGTTGGGGACAATCTATGTACCATGTCTATTGTTTTTTAAATGTTTTAATATTGTGTGTCTGTTCAATAAACCTTTTTGCATTTATTACTATAGGAGGTGTGCACGTCTCTATGTATTGATTGAGTGTGTGGCAGGTATATTTTATACTGGTAGCGAGTTCAAACAGGTGCAATTAATACTGGCAATGAGTGCAGAGTAGGTGGGCATCTTAAAGAAAAACTAACTCTTGCTGGTTGGTAGGTGATCAAATACTTATTTCATGCAATAAAATGCAAATTAGTTATGTAAAAATCATACAATGTGATTTTCTGGATCTTTTTTTTAAGATTTTGTCTATCACAGTTGAAGTGTACCTATGATAAAAATTACAGACCCCTTCATTCTTTATAGGTGGGAAAACTTGCAAAATTAGCAATGTTTCAAATACTTATTTTCCCCACTGTAAGTTATCAGAGAAATCTGCTTCTTTCTTCTCCTGGATTGAACTTTCACTCTCAATTCATGAGTAAAATATGGAAAATCAGTGTTAAGTGAAGGCAGATTTTCCCATTTCTAAGATTGTAAATGACAGTTTATGCTTTTAAAATTCTATAAAGAGGGAGGATAAGAGCTTGAAGCAGACACAGACATTCTGCTGCAAGGTCTAAAAACAAGAGAAACAGTCCTCAATAGAACTTTATGAACACCAACTGTCATCTCTTGTGTCAATTATGAGAAAATCTGTTTTCATTGAAGACAGATTTTACCAGTGAAATGATAATTTTGAGAATGAATGATCAGCCCAGAAGAAGAAAGAAGCCGATTTCTCTAAACAGATGGATTACAAAGTTTCTAATTTTTATGTGTACTATTCATTTTTGGGGAAAATGAAAACGGCAGTTACTCTTTATCTGTATTGCATTATATAGCTAAAATAATGGTATACTATGAAGCATGGCCTGTGACTGAGCTTCACATGAGTACAAACATAACAGCTAGTGGAGCGATGGGTTGCAGGAATGGATTGCCCAATAGACTATGCACCTTAACTGCCACTGTCACAGATTGATAGAAGCATTTAAAAGATTAACAGACTCAATTGGAGATCAGCTCTAATTGCTGTTTTTACAGTGAACTACTGGCTGTGTAACACTGTGCAAGGTGACCGGACTCCAGATGAAGGGGGGCCTGCTGACCAAATTTAAAAATAAATAGATCTTTAAATTTGTATATAAAATATTGTTTTAACTTATTTTTTCAAAACTTCATTTTTGAATAAGGGCAGCAAACAACAGCAGAAACATACAATGCGGAAAACGTAGCAGGAAGAAGTTTCAATGTGTAACAGAACATGCCATCTCAATGCCAATGGTTGTGTTACATGGCATGTTGTGTTGCCTATTGAAATTTTTTCCTGCTACCTCTATCTCCATTATTCACTTTTGTACTGTATCATGCTCAGAAGAGATGAGGATCTTCTATAGGACTCAGTCATTGTTGGCTAATTGGGGTGAATATCTTGTTTTCTTGCTCTGCACGTCACAGTATGTTTTTTCATTGGAATATGCCTATGAAAATTCATTAAAGCAAAATGTTTTCCATTTTTGTGTGTTTTTATGTCAAAATGAAGGATTTGGAAAATTTGGAGATATTCTTGTCTATACATAGGTGTTTCACTTTGAGTGCAGTGACGTTCTTTATATATATTTTTTACTAAATTCAGCATACATAAATATGATTGCGCTAATGAGGTGATGTCAAGCAGGCCAGATGAAGAGCACAACAGTGCTAAATGGCCTTTGCATATGTGCACTAGTGTGTTCCCAGTGAATCCCAGCTTCTATATTTCATTCAAATAAGGATACAAGACAAATATTATGAGTATGACCTTTTTTCTTTCAAATTAAATTACTGGACTTTTTTTTTATTTTGCTGAGCCCCATCTACACTGTGTTCCAAATTATTATGCAAATAATATTTTCTCAGATTTTCCCAAATTACCTATATGAATTGCAGTCATTGTAATTTTCCAGTCAAATAACTATTAGAGTACAATTGAAAGGTTTTTGTACAAACTGCCTATGATAACAGTATATTTTTTTAAGATGTGTTATGTGCAGCATGCATGAAATGATCTCGATGGTCCAGATGGATGGAGTGGTTGATGGACACCCCATTCAAACACGGCTACGGCGCTAACAAGGAGGAGGTGGAGTAATGATTTGGGCTGGAATCATGGGGAGAGAGATTGTCAGCCCTTTTAGGATCCCTGAAGGGGTAAAGATGAACTCCATAATGTATGTTGAGTTTCTCAAACAGCACTTCCTTCCATGGTTCAAGAAGAAGAACCATGCATTCCGCAGCAAGATCATTTTCATGCATGATAATGCACCGTCTCATGCTGCACATAACACATCTGCATCTCTGGCTGCTATGGGCATAAAAGGGGACAAACTTATGGTGTGGCACCCATGCTCCCCTGACCTCAACCCCATTGAGAACCTCTGGAGCATCATCAAAAGGAGTGTCTATGATGGCGGGAGGCAGTTCACTTCTAAGCAACAGCTCTGGGAGGGTATTCTGTCCTCATGCAAAACAATTAAAGCAGAAACCATCCAAAACCTGACAAATTCAATGGACGAGAGAGTTCAGAAGCTCCTTTCGAACAAGCGGTCCTATGTGCAAATGTAACATCACCTAGAATAAAGTTTTGAGTTGAAAACTGTTTGATTTCAGTTTGTAATAACCTGCTAATACTTACAATTTCAAAAATGACAATTTTTTTGTTCTTTATTAAAATGAAAAGGTTGAAAACTCTGCTGTGCATAATAATTTGGAACATGCATTTTGAGTTCAGTTTGAGTTTTTTATTTCTTAAAAAATATACTGTTATCATAGGCAGTTTGTACAAAAACCTTTCAATTGTACTCTAGTAGTTATTTGACTGGAAAATTACAATGACTGTAATTCGTATAGGTAATTTGGGAAAATCTGAAAAAATATTATTTGCATAATAATTTGGAACACAGTGTAGATGTAATTTTGACAGAGATCATAGTGAAATTTTTTGTGTGTCTTATATACTGAAGCTTGAATGTTGTTGGGTGCCGTCCAATTAGTGCCAGTTGTTGCTTAGCTCAAATGGTAATTGCTTGATCTGTTTTCAGTGTTCCTGTATTTGATCTTTGTTGACCGACCTTGCCTTTGACTATCCATTTGCCTTTGACCTTGTAATGCACACGCCCGGGCTGAGCGGCGTGTGCGTGTGATTCCACTGGACCGTGCCGGAGAGTGAATGCCTGGAGGGGCGTAACTAGGTATTTACCCGATCCGACCAGGGTCGCACGACGGCATACGACGCCAGTGCACCAAGGAGGAACCGAGCAGAGGGACCAGGTGCTACTCCAGGACAGACCCCGGACACGGCTGTTGACCCACACAGGGGAATACAGGAACAGACTGGTTAGGCTGGCACACAGACTGGTGGGTATAGGTAGGCACGACTGGTATGCAGGCAGGCGGGTATGCAGGCAGGGGGGTACAGGCAAGCACAGCTAGAGTGCAGACAGGGAGGCACTAGCAGGTAGGAACACAGACGGGATAGGACCGAGTACACACTGGGACTCAGGAACAGAACCACAGATGTGGCGGACAAACACAGCAGAGTAAGGCCGCCCAGAGTGGTGAGCGAGAGCAGGGCAAGACGAGACCGCCTAGAGCGGTGAGCGAGAGTAGAGCAGGACGAGGCCGCCTGGAGCGGTGAGCGAGAGTAGAGCAGGACGAGGCCACCTGGAGCGGTGAGCGAGAGTAGAGCAGGGCGAGGTCGTCTGGAGCGGTGAGCAAGAGTAGAGCAGGATGAGGCCGCCGGAGCAGTGAGCAAAGGAGTCAGAGCAGAGCGAGACTGCCGGAGCAGTGAGCAAAGGGTCAGAGCAGAGCGAGACTGCCGGAGCAGTGAGCAAAGGGTCAGAATGGAGGGAGACTGCTGGAGCAGTGAGCAAAGGGTCAGAGCGGAGCGAGACTGCCGGAGCAGTGAGCAAAGGGTCAGAGCGGAGCAAGACTGCCAGAGCAGTGAGCAAAGGGTCAGAGCGGAGCGAGACTGCCGGAGCAGTGAGCAAAGGGTCAGAGCGGAGCAAGACTGCCGGAGCAGTGAGAAAAGGGTCAGAGTGGAGCAAGACTGAAGGAGCAGTGAGCAAAGGGTCGGAGCGGAGCAAGACTGCCGGAGCAGTGAGCAAAGGGTCAGAGCAGAGCGAGACTGCCAGAGCAGTGAGCAAAGGGTCAGAGCGGAGCAAGACTGCCGGAGCAGTGAGCAAAGGGTCAGAGCAGGCCAGAACCGCTGGAGCGGTGAGCAAAGGCAGAGCAGGCTAGAACCGCCGGAGCGGTGAGCAAGGTAGAGCAGGCTAGAACCGCCGGAGCGGTGAGCAAGGCAGAGCAGGCTAGAACCGCTGGAGCAGTGAGCAAGGCAGAGCAGGCTAGAACCGCTGGAGCGGTGAGCAAGGCAGAGCAGGCTAGAACCGCCGGAGCGGTGAGCAAGGCAGAGCAGGCTAGAACCGCCGGAGCGGTGAGCAAGGCAGGGCAGGGGTGACAGGGCTCTGTACACACGGAACAGGCAGGAAGGGAAAGGCAGAACCAGATACCCACAGGGTACTTGCAGTGAAGTAGCGAGTGGACCACAAACTCACAAACGGAAGTACAGTGACAACGAGAAGGAGTTAGGTACGAGTTCAGACTGCAGAAAAAGGAAAGGTACGGACATAGAGAAACACAGGAAACAGGCTAGACGAGTATACAAACAAGAACAGACACAGTAGCAAGATACAGGAGCGGGTCTAGGTATGCAGCCCCTAGAAGGCGGGAGGAACAGGCTAGGAGCGTGTTCAGACAGGACAGACAAGATACAGGAGCAGGTCTAGGTATGCGGCCCCTAGAAGGCGGAACGAACAGGCAAGGAGCGTGTTCAGACAGGCCTGGAAATACAGCCTTCAGGAAGGGCAGGCAAGCAAACACAGAAGGGGATCTGGAACATTCAGAGTGAAAGAGCACACTGAATGAAACACAATGCTCAGGCAGGGATTCATTGGAGCAGCTGGGTTAAATACCAGGTGACAGACAGCAATAGGCTGAGGACGCACAAGGGGTGTGCCCGCAGCAGGTACAAGAAACAGGAAGTGATCAGGCGCCGCCCTTAAGCAGCAGACACAGAGTCAAGAAGACAGCATGGAGGGAAGCCAGGCTAGCAGACTGGACTGGAGATCAAGTGCGCGCTCTTGCACAGTGGGAGATGGACCACTATGCAAGGACGCCGCCAGGTATGTTACAGACCTTTTGTCTTGATCCGCTACCTTCCTGGAATTCTGACTTCGGACTGTGATCTGACTACGCCGTTGCCTTACCCCTTTGTTTATGACAAGCCCTCTTAGTATATATTGTATAGAGCACCATTAATTCCACAGTGCTTTACAGACATCAACATCACTGTCCCATTGGGGACTCACAATCTAAATTCCCTATAGTGACACTAGTCACTATTCACAGACAAGCCGGTAGGCTGGGTAGTCAAGAGGTCCAGGGTTAAATTACCATTTTCCTTTTTGTAATTTTTTAAATGTAAAAAATAACAATATTTATATATATATATATATATATTTCTATTTTTTTGCCTAAAATACAAAGGAAATGTGTCATCTTTATCTCTAGCCATTTTAGAGACCATTTCATCTTCAACTTGCTTAACTATTCACAATAACTGTAACTCTTACATGCCACTCTGTAAGTGATATACAGTACAGACCAAAAACATTCACACTGAAGGCATCAAAACTATGAATTAACACATGTGGAATTATATACTTAACAAAAAAAGTGTGAAACAACTGAAAATATGTCTTACATTCTTGGTTCTTCAAAGTAGCCACATTTTGCTTTGATGACTGCTTTGCACACTCTTGGCATTCTCTTGATGATCTTCAAGAGGTAGTCACCGGAAATGGTTTTCACTTCACAGGTGTGCCCTGTCAGGTTTAATAAGTGGGATTTCTTGCCTTATAAATGGAGTTGGGACCATCAGTTGTGTTGTGCAGAAGTCTGGCGGATACACAGCTGATAGTTCTACTGAATAGACTGTTAGATTTTGTGTTATGGCAAGAAAAAAGCAGCCAAGCAAAGAAAAACGAGCGGCCATCATTAATTTAAGAAATGAAGGTCAGTCTGTCCGAAAAATTGGGCAAACTTTGAAAGAGTCCCCAAGTGCAGTTGCAAAAACCATCAAGCGCTGCAAAGAACCTGGCTCACATGAGGACCGCCCCAGGAAAGGAAGAACAAGAGTCACCTCTGCTTCTGAGGATAAGTTTATCCAAGTCACCAGCCTCAGAAATCGCAGGTTAACAGCAGCTCAGATTAGAGACTAGGTCAATGCTACGCAGAGTTCTAGCAGCAGACACATCTCTTCAACAACTGTTAAGAGGAGACTTTGTGCAGCAGGCCTTCATGTAAAATAGCTGCTTGGAAACCACTGCTAAGGACAGGCAACAAACAGAAGAGACTTGTTTGGGCTGAAGAACACAAGGAATGGACATTAGACCAGTGGTCTGATGAGTCCAAATTTGAGATCTTTTGTTCCAGCCACCGTGTCTTTGTGCAACGCAGAAAAGGTGAATGGATGGACTCTACATGCCTGGTTCCCACTGTGAAGCATGGAGGAGGAGGTGTGATGGTGTGGGGGTGCTTTGCTGGTGACACTGTTGGGGATTTATTCAAAATTGAAGGCATACTGAACTAGCATGGCTACCACAGCATCTTGCAGCGGCATGCTATTCCATCCGGTTTGCTTTTAGTTGTACCATCATTTATTTTTCAACAGGACAATGATCCCAAACACACCTCCAGGCTGTGTAAGGGCTATTTGACCAAGAGCGAGAGTGATGGGGTGCAACACCAGATGACCTGGCCTCCACAGTCACCAGACCTGAACCCAATCAAGATGGTTTGGGGTGAGCTGGACCGCAGAGTGAAGGCAAAAGGGCCAACAAGTGCTAAGCATCTCTGGGAACTCCTTCAAGATTGTTGGAAGACCATTTCCGGTGACTACCTCTTGAAGTTCATGAAGAGAATGCCAAGAGTGTGCAAATCAGTCATCAAAGCAAAAGGTGGCTACTTTGAAGAACCTATAATATAAGACATATTTTCAGTTGTTTCACACTTTTTTGTTAAGTATATAATTCCACATGTGTTAATTCATAGTTTTGATGCATTCAGTGTGAATGTACAATTTTCATAGTCATGAAAATACAGAAAATCTTTAAATGAGAAGGTGTGTCCAAACTTTTGGTCTGTACTGTAAGTGAATAAAGTAAATAAAAATAACTAACACAAATCAATAAAATGAGAATACTCCTTAAAGCTTGTGAACCGGAGAGAAGACAGTAAGTTTTCACCAATTCTGTCTTCTCTGATTTTATAGACAAAGCAATGTTACCTTTACACGTGGAATTGTAGCAGAGACACAACTGCTGCCTCTAATGGTCTTGATTGTCACTTCACTGGCCACATGATCGTTAAAGAGTCGCAAGTAGATAGCTTCTGCTTGACTTAACTAGACTTAGGTTTATGCTAACAGTGGCAAAAGTCACTATATCAGGGCTGATTAACAGTAATTCAGGCTGCTTTACACTTTCAGTTACAGTGAAAAAGTATAGGCTAAAAATATTATATACTGTATAAAAAATTAAGTTCCATAATCTTTTTAAATAAGTAACATATAAAACCAAAAGGGAACCGGTCTTGTACACAAATGCTATTAACCTGCAGATATTGGGTTAATCTGCAGGTTAATAGTATTTTAATGCTGCTTGGCTGCCTTACCTAAAGCATGTCTATCAGGACTGAGCCACCGGCTTTCATTCGAAGATGCGTGCACAGAGAAACTTCAGTCATCATCCAGTACAGGGTGCGCAGAGACTGTAAGCATGTCCTGGCACTTTGATTGACAGCTAACTCTGCAGCGCATCTGTGCAGATCATGAAAATTCAGAAAAGAGCAAGAGAAGCAGCACTCACCACTGTCAATTTCAGCAAAATGCACTTTATTTTGTAAAAATTATGATTTGGTCACATAAAAAAACAAATCTCACATACAGCTCAATAAATACAAAAGTTATACCCTGTAACATACCTGGCGGCGTCCTTGCATAGTGGTCCATCTCCCACTGTGCAAGAGCGCGCACTTGATCTCCAATCCAGAATGTCTCTCTGGCTTCCCTCCATGCTGTCTGTTTACTTCTGTTTGCTGCTGCTTAAGGGCGGCGCCCGATCACTTCCTGCTTCTTGTACCTGCTGTGGGCACATCCCTTGTGCGTCCTCAGCCTATTGCTGTCTGTCACCTGGCATTTAAACCAGCTGCTCCAATTAACACATGCCTGAGCATTGTGTTTCATTCAGTGTGTGCTTTCACTCTGAAGGTGCCAGGTCCCGTTCTGTGTTCTCTTGTCTGCCTATCCTGGAGGCTGTATTTCCAGGCCTGTCTGAACACGCTCCTAGCCTGTTCCTCCCGCCTTCTAGGGGCCGATTACCTAGACCCGCTCCTGTATCTTGTCTGTCCTGTCTGAACACGCTCCTTGCCTGTTCGTTCCGCCTCTCTGGGGGCCGTATTCCCAGACCCGCTCCTGTATTCCGCTGCAGTGTCGGTCTCCTCCGTACACTCAGTTCCAGTCTGAACTCTCTCCTATCTTTTACCTGTTTTTTCTCTATGTACGTTCCTTTCCTTTTTCTGCAGAGTCTGAACTCGTACCTAACTCCTGCTTGTTGTCTCTGTACTCCCGTTTGTGAGTTTGTGGTCTACTCGCTACTTCACTGCAAGTACCCTGTGGGTATCTGGCCCTGCCTTTCCCTTCCTGTCTGTTCCGTGTGAACAGAGCCTTGTCCCCCCTGCTCTACTCTTGCACACCGCTCCAGATGGCCTCGTCCTGCTCTACTCTTGCTCACCGCTCCAGACGGCCTCGTCCTGCTCTACTCTTGCTCACCGCTCCAGGCGGCCTCGTCCTGCTCTACTCTTGCTCACCGCTCCAGGCGGCCTCGTCCTGCTCTACTCTTGCTCACCGCTCCAGGCGGCCTCGTCCTGCTCTGCCCTTGCTCACCGCTCCAGGCGGTCTCGTCCTGCTCTGCTCTTGCTCACCGCTCCAGGTGGTCTCGTCCTGCTCTGCTCTTGCTCACCGCTCCAGGCGGTCTCGTCCTGCTCTGCTCTTGCTCACCGCTCCAGGCGGTCTCGTCCTGCTCTGCTCTTGCTCACTGCTCCAGGCGGTCTCGTCCTGCTCTGCTCTTGCTCACCGCTCCAGGCGGTCTCGTCCTGCCCTGCTCTTGCTCACCGCTCTGGGCGGTCTCGTCCTGCCCTGCTCTCGCTCACATCTCTGGGCGACCTCACTCTGCTGTGTTTGTCCGCCACATCTGTGGTTCTGTTCCAGAGTCCCAGTGTTTACTGGGTCCTATCCCGCCTGTGTTCCTACCTGCTAGTGCCTTCCTGTCTGCACTCTAGCCGTGCTTGCCTGTACCCCCCTGCCTGCATACCCGCCTGCCTGCATACCAGTCGTGCCTGCCTATTCCCACCAGTCTGTGTGCCAGCCTAACCAGTCTGTTCCTGTATTCCCCTGTGTGGGTCAACAGCCGTGTCCGGGGTCTGTCCTGGAGTAGCACCTGGTCCCTCTGCTCAGTTTCTCCTTGGTGCACTGGTGTCGTATGCCGTCGTGCGACCCTGGTCGGATCGGGTGAATACCTAGTTACGCCCCTCCAGGCATTCACTCTCCGGCACGGTCCAGTGGAATCACATGCACATGCCGCTCAGCCCGGGCGTGTGCATTACAGCATGCTCAGGCCATGGTTCCCGTTGAGCCCCACGGCCTTCGCTCTCTGAGACGTTTTCCAGTGAATACGTGCATTAAAAATAAATAAAATTTTTTTTTTCTTTAGCTGAGTTCCAGGCGAAGTACTCACCCGTCCAGATGGATCTTTCTGCACTCATTCCTGCGGATCCGCCACGGTACTTTGGGGATCCAAAACAAAGTCGTGCATTTGTGGAGCAATGCATGCTACACTTCAAGGCCTACCCTCTCTATTTTCCTTCCGATTGGGCTAAAGTGGCCTTTATGATTGACTACTTAGCGGGTGATGCCTTGAAATGGGTCACCCCCCTATGGGAAGCATGGGATCCTGTCGTCCTTGACCTGCAGGCCTTCCTGGTGGCCTTTCGTATGGTCTTCGAGGACCCTAACCCTGAAGCCCCTGCTGAAGCTTCGCTTCCCAATATCCCGGAGCAGCCCCGACGGGTAATGTGTGTGGGTAGCGCACTAGTCCTCCTGCCCGAAGAAACTACTGCCCACCCAGAATCCACACAGGATGACTACGCTCTCCGGAATACTTCTCACAACCTCAAGAGGCAGTCCAGACGTGCTAGACGTAGAGACAAGCCGTCACGCCAGGGTCTGTCCTCCCTGAGACCTCCTGACCCCAACCTTGAAGTCCCTACTGAAGCTTCATCTCCCTGTATCCCGGAGAAGCCCCAACGGGTAATGTGCGTGGGTAGTGCACCAGTTCTCCTGCCCGAAGAGACTACTGCCCATCCAGACTCCACACAGGAGAACTTCCTGCACCCGGCATCAGATGCTTCACCCACTTTAACCAGTGTGCATGTCCAAGGATGCTCCGAAGCTGTGATTACCTCCAAGTCTGTGCACCTCTACTACTTGGCGGAGGACCCCCTGTTGCCTCCTGAATCCTCCGGGATACCACTCGATGACAAATGGAGAGAGACATCTCTACACCCGGTACTCGATACTTTGTCCGCTCCGTCTTGTGAGCCTGACAATGGGTACCCCAAAGTGGTAGTTACCCCCGAGTCTCTACACCCCTCCGACCAGGTGGAGGACCTCCAGTTGTCTCCAGAACCCTTCGGGGTGCTACCTGGTAGCGAAAGGACAGAGACTCTCCTATACTCTGTACCTGATACCTCGCTCACTTCGTACAGTGAGTCCAACCTAGTGTACTCCGAAGCAGAGGTTACTCCCGAGTCTCTACACCTCTCCGACCGGGCGGAGGACCTCCAGTTGTCTCCAGAACCCTTCGGGGTGCCACTTGGTGGTGAATGGACAGAGACTTTCCTATATCCTGGATCTGATACCTCGCTTGCTTCGTCCAGTGAGTCCGACCTAGTGTACTCTGAAGCAGAGGTTACCCCTGAGTCTCTACACCCCTCTGACCAGGCGGTGGACCTCCAGTTGTCTCCAGAACCCTTCGGGGTGCCACCTGGTGGTGAATGGACAGAGACTTTCCAATACTCGGTACCCAATACCTCGCCTCCTTCGTCCAGTGAGTCCGACCTAGTGTACTCTGAAGCAGATGTTTTCTCCGAGCCTCTGCACTCTTCTGACCCGGTGGAGGACCTCCAGTTGTTTCCTGAATCCTCCGGGGTACCACCAGATAACAAAGAGACAGTGACTTTTCCTCATCCTGTACCTGATAACCCATCTATTTCTTCCTGTGAGTTTGACAAGATGTACCTCAAAGCAGAGATTACCCCCAAGTCTCTGCTCCCCTCCAACCCGGTGGAGGACTTCCAGTTGTCTCCTGTACCCTCTGTGGTGCCACCTGAAAATATGTGGAGAGAGACTTCCTTGTGTGCTGTTCCTGGTACTCCACCCGTTTCGTCTGTTGCTGAGGATGGATGGATAGGAGGTAGCATCCTAGCTAACCAGATGAGACCAGTTTTTCCTGTGGACAGTGGAAGTGATCTCCTTGAAGTGAAGGATTGGCCCTCGAATTCCCTGCGGAAGATTCTGGCAGGCCTGAAGAAGAGGGGGCGTAAGGGGGGGTACTGTAACATACCTGGCGGCGTCCTTGCATAGTGGTCCATCTCCCACTGTGCAAGAGCGCGCACTTGATCTCCAATCCAGAATGTCTCTCTGGCTTCCCTCCATGCTGTCTGTTTGCTTCTGTGTGCTGCTGCTTAAGGGCGGTGCCCGATCACTTCCTGCTTCTTGTACCTGCTGTGGTCACACCCCTTGTGCGTCCTCAGCCTATTGCTGTCTGTCACCTGGTATTTAAACCAGCTGCTCCAATTAACCCATGCCTGAGCATTGTGTTTCATTCAGTGTGTGCTTTCACTCTGAAGGTGCCAGGTCCGGTTCTGTGTTCTCTTGTCTGCCTATCCTGGAGGCTGTATTTCCAGGCCTGTCTGAACACGCTCCTAGCCTGTTCCTCCCGCCTTCTAGGGGCCGATTACCTAGACCCGCTCCTGTATCTTGTCTGTCCTGTCTGAACACGCTCCTTGCCTGTTTGTCCCGCCTCTCTGGGGGCCGTATTCCCAGACTCGCTCCTGTATTCCGCTGCAGTGTCGGTCTCCTCCGTACACTCAGTTCCAGTCTGAACTCTCTCCTATCTTTTACCTGTTTTTTCTCTATGTCCATTCCTTTCCTTTTTCTGCAGAGTCTGAACTCGTACCTAACTCCTGCTTGTTGTCTCTGTACTCCCGTTTGTGAGTTTGTGGTCCACTCGCTACTTCACTGCAAGTACCCTGTGGGTATCTGGCTCTGCCTTTCCCTTCCTGTCTGTTCCGTGTGAACAGAGCCCTGTCCCCCCTGCTCTACTCTTGCTCACCGCTCCAGGTGGCCTTGTCCTGCTCTACTCTTGCTCACCGCTCCAGGCGGCCTCGTCCTGCTCTACTCTTGCTCACCGCTCCAGGTGGCCTCGTCCTGCTCTACTCTTGCTCACCGCTCCAGGCGGCCTCGTCCTGCTCTACTCTTGCTCACCGCTCCAGGCGGCCTCGTCCTGCTTTACTCTTGCTCACCGCTCCAGGCGGCCTCGTCCTGCTCTGCCCTTGCTCACCGCTCCAGGCGGTCTCGTCCTGCACTGCTCTTGCTCACTGCTCCAGGCGGTCTCATCCTGCTCTGCTCTTGCTCACCGCTCCAGGCGGTCTCGTCCTGCTCTGCTCTTGCTCACCGCTCCAGGCGGTCTCGTCCTGATCTGCTCTTGCTCACCGCTCCAGGCGGTCTCGTCCTGCTCTGCTCTTGCTCACCGCTCCAGGTGGTCTCGTCCTGCTCTGCTCTTGCTCACCACTCCAGGCGGCCTCGTCCTGCTTTACTCTTGCTCACAGCTCCAGGCGGCCTCGTCCTGCTCTGCCCTTGCTCACCGCTCCAGGCGGTCTCGTCCTGCTCTGCTCTTGCTCACTGCTACAGGCGGTCTCATCCTGCTCTGCTCTTGCTCACCGCTCCAGGCGGTCTCGTCCTGCTCTGCTCTTGCTCACCGCTCCAGGTGGTCTCGTCCTGCTCTGCTCTTGCTCACCGCTCCAGGCGGTCTCGTCCTGCTCTGCTCTTGCTCACCGCTCCAGGCGGTCTCGTCCTGCTCTGCTCTTGCTCACCGCTCCAGGCGATCTCGTCCTGCTCTGCTCTTGCTCACCGCTCCAAGCGGTCTCGTCCTGCTCTGCTCTTGCTCACCGCTCCAGGCGGTCTTGTCCTGCTCTGCTCTTGGTCACCGCTCCAGGCGGTCTCGTCCTGCTCTGCTCTTGCTCACCGCTCCAGGCGATCTCGTCCTGCTCTGCTCTTGCTCACCGCTCCAGGCGGTCTCGTCCTGCTCTGCTCTTGCTCACCGCTCCAGGCGGTCTCGTCCTGCTCTGCTCTTGCTCACCGCTCCAGGCGGTCTCGTCCTGCCCTGCTTTTGCTCACCGCTCTGGGCGGTCTCGTGCTGCCCTGCTCTCGCTCACCTCTCTGGGCGGCCTCACTCTGCTGTGTTTGGCCGCCACATCTGTGGTTCTGTTCCAGAGTCCCAGTGTTTACTGGGTCCTATTCCGCCTGTGTTCCTACCTGCTAGTGCATTCCTGTCTGCACTCTAGCCGTGCTTGCCTGTACCCCCCTGCCTGCATACCCGCCTGCCTGCATACCAGTCGTGCCTGCCTATTCCCACCAGTCTGTGTGCCAGCCTAACCAGTCTGTTCCTGTATTCCCCTGTGTGGGACAACAGCCGTGTCCGGGGTCTGTCCTGGAGTAGCACCTGGTCCCTCTGCTCGGTTTCTCCTTGGTGCACTGGCGTCGTATGCCGTCATGCGACCCTGGTCGGATCGGGTGAATACCTAGTTACGCCCCTCCAGGCATTCACTCTCCGGCACGGTCCAGTGGAATCACACGCACACGCCGCTCAGCCCGGGCGTGTGCATTACATACCCACATGCGCTAAAACCAGTTAAACTGTGCCTTGTCCTTAAAGTCTAAAACAGCCAGGATCTGAACCGATTAAAAGATTATTTAAAGTTATTGTATCAAGAATGTTAAAGAACACTTGAATCAGCCAATTATGAATTCATTCATGAACAATGACTGATGCTTCATAAAGGTATGCTTTCCAATATAAGCTTATGATAGATTAAAAATGTTAGCTAAATTCCTATTATCATTATTTTCCTTTAAGCACTAATTACCATCCTTTTGGCTATCTCATTTTCATTTAATTCAAGGAGACCATACATTAGATTTCGTGCCTCTGGCTGATTAAAATTGGATTTTATAAGCAAAGCAATCACTGCAAAGCCAAAGACTGCCAAAGCCTTGTGAGCTTGAGAAAATAATTATATGGAATATCTCATAACTGAGGCAATATTACACAATTAATTATCATGTTGGTTAAATTATAAAATTCCTGCAATTTGAGTTTGCCAGTCTAAGCTATAGTTCTGTGTAAGAAAAGTGAAACAGTGTATTAGTACAATGGGGGTTTGGACCCATTAATGGACCCAGAGAAGTGAAAAAAATTCTATACTCACCGCTTAAACTGGTCCAGTGACTTTGTACTCAATGCTGCATCAGCCAATGGTTTCTGAGTATCAATATTCAGGGCAGAAGAACAGGGCTGCTGCCACTGCGGTGTGAAGGGGGACAAAGCATGACCGCTGAATCCAATCAATGGACTCTGATTGGCTTTAGGGTTCATATTTCATCCAAGCCAAGGTTCACTTCAGACAGTGAGTTTATTTTGCAGTTCTCAGTCTATTAAAGAAGCTAAACATAATAATTATTTCTCATATAACATATTAATCATGTGACAGTGGCATAATTGTTTCTTTTTTTCTCCAAAAGAAAACCATTGATCAGTGCAAGGATGATTAAAGTTATAGCATGGTAGGAAGCTGTGATAACTTATATGCTGTATACTTATATACTTTATTAGTTCAGGAAACTTGCTCTATGATTTCTACTTTTACTAATTGATTACATAAATTTTTTTTTACTGAAATAACTTTGTGTTGTGTTATAAGTTAGAATGATCTAATTTTTCCCTACATGCCTACTATCTTTCCTCATTTTGAACATCTCATATACAAAACAAAGCTTCTTCTAGACTCTAAGAATACAAACCAGCCGTCAATTGTTATGCAAACTGTTATAGACCTAACGGCAGGGGGCATAATGGTCGCAGTCGTGTAAACAGGTTACTTAGATGCAAAAGTGCAGACAATGAGGAGACTGTGGTACTTAAACAGCACTATTTATTTAACTAGCACAAAAAGGAAAATCTAGTTATAAGTATATATATGTACACATATATATAATATGTAAATAATAATATATACTGTATATATACTGTATATACACATATGCAAGCACTATATGGCGGGTAACAGTAACAGGGTCAATACAGTATATTAAGACACAGCAATACGACTAAATACAATATCTATGCAACGTTCTATTATACACTGTTCTTGTTATCTAGCAGTTAAATGACTGTTAATGCCTTTATGTCTCAACTTCACGGGCGTCACTCTCAGTAATAGGCCCGTCCCCATCGTTACACTGGCCCTAGTGGGGGTCACAGGTATTTCCCGCTAGGTTTCAAGTCCTAGATATGCGAGTCACTGTGTATGCAGTGTGCTTGTTGCTCCGTTCCCTGAAGCAAGGCCCCAGCCCACACCCTGTACCGTACGTCTATGCTGGAAGTAACAGCCCGCAGGGACGATCCTCTGCTACAGTCGGATTGTCTCCCGAGCCTGGTCCGGATCTGGTCACAGTCGTCTACTGGCGCGGGGTATGAATCTTCTACTGGCGCGGGGTATTAATATTCTACTGGTTCATGGTATAAATCTTCTACTGGCACAGGGTATGAATCTGCTACTGGCGCTGCTTACAGTCATGGATCGCCGGTGATATTCTCTTTTTCCCTTGTGCAGGCTTGGAGCTATAGAAGTCGGCTAGCTTCCTCTCTGGTGCCCTTGGAGGATGTTTGGTGTTATCTCTCTGAATGAAACCAAGCATTTTTTTTTGAGTTCTGAAATTGTCCAGATGAAATGTTCATCTTTGATGAGCTGCCGAATCTATGGACCATCAAATGAAAATGCGGTGCCTGAATAGGACATCACTCCATGAACCAAATAAGGAAAGAATTCGGCACTCTTAAAATTGCAAGAAAATGTGATTTTAATGAGAATCACAATTCAAAAAGACAAAATGATGTTTCGGTCAATCAAGACCTTCCTCAGATGGATTGCTTTATGAACACAGGATTATAAAGATGAATAAGCGCTGTGCAGCAAAGGGTTGTGATGTCCAGTGCATATCTTCTGGGCATCACACCTCTTTACCGAACAGCGTCATTTTATCTTTTTGGATTACAATTCCCTTTAACATCACATTTTCTTTCAAATTCAAGAGTTCCAGATTCTTTTTGTACTTGAAACAGTCTCCTTCAGTTGACAAAGCTTTAACGAATTGCAGAGGTGGGAATATAATGTTATTTCTGTCAACAAGTGGTTCATGTAGAATGTTTGGATCACCAGATTTGAGGTGAGATCATGGAGGCCAATTCCTCTCTACTCAATGCTTCTCACAAGCTCTGTTTTCCACATGCACAGAAAACAGGGAAACTTGGTGTATCCATGTTGCTGACCAAGAAGTAAGCATACGATTTTACTGTCAACACAGATGATCTAACTGTGTTTGTGATATTGCAACAATCAACAACTCGATGACTCTCTTTATATCTCTGTATTTCTCACAAAGAAAAGCTGAATAGCCAATTGCGGCTGTACCAATAAAATGCCATTGTGAAGGAAGACACACTTTAAGCTCCACTTTGAGCTATCGATGAGGAGTCACCATTCATTTGAGCCATATACTGAAATTCCTAATTCCACAATTAAACCATGTATTTTATGGCAATAAACAAGCCACTGTCACTTCTAAATTATGTCTGTAAAATGCTGTAGAATTAATGGTGCTATCATTTTTCTGATTTGCTATGTCTCTTACCTCTTGAGCAGGCATCGCAGGACCTTAGGTATCCATGGTTATGTCCACTGATAAAGTCAGAGTTAGCTAGCTAGTTACTAGTGGTTGTAACCATGGATACCTAAGGTCCTGGGATGCCTGTACATGAGGTAAGAGAGATAGTGAATCAGAAAAAATATACTACATTTCTAAATGGACGTATTTGCTAATATTATTATTACTACACCTACTTCATATTGGGATAGGATCTTGGAGATGGGAATACCCCTTTAAGTTTACAAAAGTAACTGTCACTGGAATGAACTCTTGGCTTTTGTCGAACCATAGGTATAGCAAATGGCATCTTAAGAAGTGTTTGCTTCATCCACATCCATTTTCTCTCGACACACTGCTTGCACACCTTGAGAAGGGCCCAAGACTTATCTTGCTCACCAAGTTTTATTTTATTATATTTTTTATTTTTATTATATTTTGAAATATGCAAAATAGGTTTTCTTGACAAATGTGCTGATTTTCATCCTTTGACTGGGAATGGTGAAACTGCCACTGATATAAAAAAATGGAATCAGGACTGTTTAGGCACTTACTACGAAAAATACCAGAGATGAGATGGGCATGATCTAAAAGGAACTAAATAAGTGTGAAAAAAAAATAAATCTGCTAACCTCTTGTATACTGACTGACTGGTTCTTCTGATGAAGAAGTTAGTCCAACTTTGAAACACGTTGAGAATAAACCACTCTTTAATTCAATTTACCTCACATCTGCGGTAAACGCTGGGACCCTAAGGGTGTGGAGGCCCTGAGCAATTTATCAGTTTTCTCCCCCACTTTAATTATGGCCCTGACCCCATGACAATACTTTGGGCTGTTACTAAACTTTCCTTTCCAGGCTTGTACCAACCTGGCAACATGGATTTTTTTAAGTTATGACCTTGTCAAATTAGTTCAAAGTAACAACTGTATGCATAACCACAGTATTGGTACACTACCAATTAACATAGAATTCTTGGTCATGGCTTTTTATTGGGTGAGGGGAAGAATAGTGTATAAAATAAAAAAATAATACACATACATTTTACAATTTGAATATCTGTTTTACTAGTCCATTTTAGCAATCACACAACAATAATATGGGCTGTTGCTGCATTTTACTTTCTGGATATGTGCCTACCTACCAATGTACTATTCTTGGTTATGATTTTTTGTCAGAGGGGAAGGAGAGTTTAAAATAGTAAGAAAAAAAATCAAAATTAATAAACATGTTTTATTTTTTGAATACTTTTTTGGCAACTATACACCTTGCAACTATATATTTTTGGGGGTTTCTTGGCCATGTGGCTACTGGGGATTTGTTTTTCCACCATTTCAGCAGCAAGAATTAATTTTCTTAACCAAAAAATGTAAAAAAATTACACTAAATTGAGACATTTAACTGTGCAGGTCTGTCTTAAGCACATTTGTTTAGGTTGGCAAATTGGAAGCAGGTGTACACCACAATGAGACTACAGCATGCTGTTGTATGATTGGCTTTTTTTGGCATATAATCTGTCACTGCTTTAAGCTGATGAGTTGCTAGTGACTGCATAAAATTTAGGTAAAAAAAATCATATTCCCTACATGAAACACGTCCTGAATTTAATTGGGCAAATTCTTAAAGGAATATACCCTCTTGAGGATGGTTGTGACGTTGGTCATGAAATTTGGCAAGGCATGCCTTCCAGGCTTGGCAAAAACAGAATCGTCTGCCAGAGCACCACCTGATTTGCAATGTTACAACCCACTTGAATTTGGTGATGCATATATTAGAGCTTATTTACTGGCAGCATTTAGCAGTAACAAATTGTATCATGCAGCAGCCAAACTGAAACATAGGTTATTTTGAGGTCTGAAATTGTTAGATGACGAAAGACATGTGTCACCTACTAAATTCCTTCAAAGGACTACTTAATTTATCAGTAGGGAAAACTCAAGCTTGACCATTGTTATCACCATCAAATTTATCTTGGAAAAAACATTCGCTGTTATAAAACAGAATATGTAGGAAGTAAAGAAACTTGTACATGTTCAATGCTAGTCTGTGGCTGTCGGAGACCTTCAAGGTCCATGTTAAATGCAGTATGTTGTGAATGGGAGGGAGGAGAAGAAGTAGCAGCAGGAGTATGTGGTTATTGAGTTCTCCCAGGCACAGGTTGGTTGACAGAGTGAAAATCACAATGACAATGATGATGCTGTCCATGATGACCAGCTGTCATAATGGGGTGCAAGAATTGAACCAGCATAGCTGACAGTCGTGGTGGTCATCATGGCATGCTGTATACTAGAATGTTTGGGAAGAAAAGGTATATTGTTACCATCAGGTAAAGGAATCAGAATTTCATAGCCATACTTTTAGACCCTCAATATAAAAGCAAAATGGTGGAATTTCTTCTCACTTATTTCAAATTTGCATATTACCATGATAACCTGTGTTTCCTGACCAACGAAGCTTTCACTATGCTGACACCTTCTACCCACTTGGCTGCCAAAGAGATTTCGCTTCATTCCCCACAGAGTTAATGCTGCTCCGCTGGTGCCAACACTAGGACTAGAACATGTAGCAGCAATAATCAAGGCAGCAGCGACTATAGTATATTTAACATGACTAGCTAGATCTTTGATCTGCCACTGTGCCAACCTGTCACTCCAGAAAACAGAGATGAAACTGCAGAACAGCCAGATTCAGTCATACTTGTACTACTGTATGTCTTTTTCTCTGACAGATACCCTGAGCCCCAATTGAACAAACTACTTGGTCAGCACTTTGGATTGGTGGAAAAAACAGGCCCAGTTTATTAGGTTACTAACATATTTAGCATCCAGTGAGTGTACTGTCAGAAAGTGTACCCAGTGCATCCAGTGGCTTTGTCACTCCCAACTAGACAAGTTGATCATCCACAAGTATAGAAAACTTTACATTTATTAAAATGAATCAGGCTGTTGCCAATGATTGGATCAGCCATGACATCTGCTTGCTCGCCTGTTTATTTTTACTACATCAGTCTGCTGTCACAAAAGTCATTTGATCACCTGGCTTCTATTCACTGTCCATAATTACATCTGAACTGTGCTGCTGGGGCTGTCAGTGCTAGCTCTACACTGGCAAGAATTTCCTTATTTGCCTCATCATATTTATAAAACATGTGACTCTTACTGCTGCCACTGCCACTATTGCTAGACATCAACGCCAGCCACACATCTCTAACATCTACTTGTGTTACTCGGGCAATGACAGTCAGATCATGCCCTAAACTTCAATATATCTCCTTGCCTGCCCCCTGATATTCTATATTTTCCTCTTGCAATTATACCACTAATGCCTCCACTGCAACTAGACACCCACACACATCTCATGCTTGTTCAGTGTCTTGTACAGCTACATTGGATATACAAAGTTTATACACTCCTGATAAAATGCAATGTTTTAATCATGCAAAAAAAACTAACTAAAAAGAATAATTTCAGAACTTTTTCCACCTTTAATATCAGCCATAATCTGTACAAATCCATTGAGAAACATCTTCTTATAATTGGGATGTGATTATGTTCAGAAATAGCCAATCACATTTAAGTTCATGTTAAATAATAATCAGTACACAGTTAGCATCATTTTGTTGGTTGCATTTTACAGGAAAAGTCATGGTCCATAAACAGTTTACAACACAGCAAAAGGATCTCATTTTTGAAGTCAGGAGAAGGGTCCAAAATATTCCAAGGCATTATATATACCATGAACCACTGTGAAGATGGTCATCAAAAAGTGGTTTAAATTTGGCACAACTATGACAATATCTAGAACTGGATGCCCATCAAAAATTGATGAAACGACAAGAAGAAAATAGATCCGGGAAGCTGCAGGAGGCCTTCAACACTAAAGGAGCTGCAGGAATTTCTGGTAGGTATCGGTTTTGTATATGACAACAATCATCTTCATTCTTCATATGTCTGTTTTCAGGGGTAGGGAGGCAAGACGGAAGCCTTCTTCTTATAAAGAAAAACATGAGCCTGGCTATGTTTTGCTAAAGCCTACATCAAGTCTATGAAAATCATGTGGGAAAATGTGTTATGGTCTTATGAGACCAGGGTTGAATTTTTTGGCCATAGTTCAAAAAGGCATGTTTGGAACAAAGCAAACATTGCGCATCACTGTTAGAAAACCCAAATAAAAGGATAATGAAGACAGAATTATACACTTATGTATACAATTATGTAACGGGTCTGGTAGGCGGAACCTCTGAGCAACTATACAAGGGGGCGGTCCTTGTAAGGGAGCGGGTGGCGACCAGGGAAGATGGGCAGGCAGTCACAGCAGGTGACCGGGACAGTCTCTGGGTGAACGGGCAGGAGGTCACGGCAAGTGACCGGGGCAGTCTCTGGGTAAAGGGTAGGTACGACCTGTGATGGCTGAACCTCCAGGTAGGCTAGCAGGCAGATGGAAGATGTGTGCTCCCAGGTGAGCAAGCGAGAGTCTCTGGAATAGCAGGTGGTCACAGCACGTGACGGCAGAGCCTCCAGGTAGGCAAGCAGGCAGGTAGCGGAGGAGCGCTCCCAGGTGAGCGGGCAAGAGTCTCTCGAATAGCAGGTGGTCACAGCACGTGACGGCGGAGCCTCCAGGTAGGCAAGCAGGCAGGTAGCGGAGGAGCGCTCCCAGGTGAGCGGGCAAGAGTCTCTGGAATAGCAGGTGGTCACAGCACGTGACGGCGGAGCCTCCAGGTAGGCTAGGAGGCAGGTAGCAGAGGAGCGCTCCCAGGTGAGCGGGCAAGCTGGTCCATAGACAGACTGACAGGAGTAGGAAGGCAGACCGTCGGACCTCAGGCTAGCAAGCAGGTAGCAGGAATATCAGGCAGGAAACAGACAGCAAACTGGCAGGACTCTGGCAGGAATCAGGCAGGTAACTGGCAGGTAACTGGTAACGGGACCTGAGGGCTGAAGCAGAGTAGTGAACAGTGCAACAACATTGCTCGGGCACCTCCATTTTGGAGGAGGTGCCTTATATATGGTGAAGTCCTCCGGCCATTGGCCGGGGACTCCTTAGGACGGCGCGCGCGGTCCCTTTAAGAGGGAGGGAGCGCGCGCGCGCCCTAAGCACAGTGGCCGGGAAGGAGCGCGCGCTGCCAGCAGAGCGGGAGGAGGACGCCGGGCTCGGAGCAGAGAGGTGAGGGGAACAGCGTCCCTGCCTAGCAGAGGGCAGGGACGCCGACGCTACAAATTATATACTTTGGGGCTGTTTTTCAGCAGCTGTAACTAAGTCTTTAACCAATATGGAGGGAAGTATCAATGGTTCCAAATATCAGTCAATTTTGAAACAAAACCTTCAGGTCTCTGCTGAAAAGATAAAGATGAAGAGAATTTTCACCTTGTAACATGACCATGACCTTAAGCAAAACTCCAAATTAATAAAAGAATGGTTTTGTCAGAAAAAAAATCAAAGTTTTAGAATGACCTAGCCAGAGCCTGGAACTGAATCCAATTACAAATTTGTGGTTTGACATGACGAGGGCTGTACACAGAAGATGCCCTCGCAATCTTATTGATCAGGAGTGCTACTGCAAGAAAGAGTGGGAACTGATGGCCAATGCTAGATTTGCCATGCTGATAGACTCCTACACAGAAAACTGAATGCTGTTGTAAATTTAAAGGATACTTCAGCAAAGTGTTAGATTAATGATAGGCATATTTATGCCACCATATTATTTTATTTATTTTTCTTTTCTTTTTTTACTCAGAAAAATTTAAGTTTATTTTCTATTGAATTGTACAGATTATGGGTGACATTAAAGGTGGAATGATTCATCTTTGTATCATTTTATGCATGACAAAGATCTATCATTTTAACCCTAGAATGCATACCTGGGGCCTCGCAGGCCTGCTAAGTTACTTGTTTTCTATTTTCTGCAAGATTACTTTAGTTAGAATTTTGAAACTCTAGGTATTCCTCAGGTATATAGTTGTTAGCAATTTCCAGTTGTTCATATATTTTTAAGTTATAGGCGTTTCGGTAAAACAACTCTTTTTTGGGACTACCCCATATTCACATACCTGGGGCCTTTTAGGCCTGTACTTGGTTTACATGTGATCCTCACTCTTTTGTCTGTACTGTTACTTAGAAGGAAAACATATTGCTTCAGGAAGAAAAAAAACATGGAAAATATAACAAAAGAGGAACTATATGATTATATTGCCCTCTTCTAGTAGGGTGTACAAAATCGTACGATGTTCCAATCAGAGAATTATTTCTGAGCCCTTTTTCAGATCCACACTACAAAGCTACAATGTCAGTCAATAGATTTGAGAATATTAGGAGAAGCCTTCGTTTTGATGATAAAAGAACTCGTCCTGTGAGGTTGGAAGCAGATAAATTAGCCCCTATTAGCTATTCTGGAATCTTTTCATCAAAAACTGTACAAAGCTTTACCATTCTAATGACAATGTGACAGTGGATGAGCAACTTCTTGCCTTTAGGGAACGTTGCAAATTCATTTAGTATATGCCACGTAAACCTGCCAAGTATGGCATAAAAATTTCCTGAATGTGAGATTCTAAAAGCTATTAAGGCAGGAATGGTCTGATTTACTGTGGCAAAGAAGCTGATGCTCCAGTCCAGAAAGACCTATGTTCGGACATAGTAATAAAACTTGCAGTACCAATTTTCAATTCTGGAAAAAATATAACAATGGACAACTACTTTACCAATCTGGAACTTGGCAAATTTTTGCTTCAGAAAAAACTCATACTTGTTGGTACTATGAGGTCAAACTGCCGCGAAATTCCTCCAATCATGAAGCACAATCCCAAGCGACCACTTTATGAGAGTGTCTTTGGTTTCTGCAATCAAGCGACAATGGTATCTTATAAAGCAAAGAAAGAAAAATCCGTGATATTACTGAGTACAATGCATCATGATGGAAGTATTGACACCGATGACAGGAAGCAGAAACCTGAAATCATACTGCATTATAATAAAACAAAAGGAGGTGTGGACAAGATGGATGAAATGATTGGAGAGTATTCGCGTAAGAGGCAGACAAAACGTTGGCCTGTAGTCATTTTTTATAATATCTTTGATGTGTCAGCACTCAATATCTAAATTGTTTATAGTGAAACTCATCCAGAATTTCATGCCAACAGGAAGGACAAGAGACGTCTATTCTTGACGGAACTTTGCTATGAACTTTTGATGCCTACCATGATAGAGCAAAGCAACACGAAATGCTTGCCAAGGAAAATTACGGAAGCTATGATCCGATGTGGTATACATTTTCAGGAACATCCAAAGCCAAGAGAAGAAAAAAGAAAGCTCTGTTATATTTGTCCAGCAAAGAAGGAAAGGAAATCTGAGCGTTTCTGTATTACTTGTGGACAAAATGTCTGCAAGGAACATTCTTCCCAAAAAATAATATGTGAAAATTGTTGGGGTAATCAGTAAAGTTGAAAAGGAAAGTTTTTGAAAAGAAATATTCCTGCACCATGTTTACTACAACTTTTATATAAAAAACTTTTAGACAAAAAAATTGTTATATATATAAAGAATTATATAGAATGCATATATTGGGAGCTTTAAGCCGGTGTAATTACTTTTTTTTGTTTTATGCACATAATTATAATGTTTTGAAATATTCACATCTCAAATAAACTTTGAAAAGTATTTCAATTTGAGTTACTCCATGTTATTTGCACACAGGCCTAAAAGGCCCTAGGTATGTGAAAGTGTAGATTTCTATGGTTGCGAGTTCTAGGGTTAAAAGATATTTTTAGACTTTTTATATCCACTGTATATTCTACAGCTGCTGTGAAGCATGTCCCCTTCAGGATACACAAACATGAAACTGCTTCGAAAATATAGATAATTTTTTAGCAGCTTGTTGACAAGTCATTGCTTTTATACTTTGTAAACAACTAACAGTTTCATTTTACCTAAATTAAGGAAAAACTTTTGGACAGCTTTAAAATATTTTGTGAATAGAAAACCTGTTGTAGATCACCCAAAAAGGGATAATTTTTTCACTACTACTTTAAGAGAAATTGCTTCTTCAATTTGAAAAAGCTCAACTGTTTCTGTTCCATAAATAAAGGGTAATTTTTTTACAGCTTCAGAATTCACTATAGTTTCTTCATTTTGCAAATAAAAAACTTGTAACAGTTCCCGAAATATTGATAATTTTTGAACAGCTTGCTAAGAAGCCATTACATTTTTATTACCTAAAAAGAGAACATGCTGTTGATCCCAGGACAGAAGTAACTTTTAGATAACTAAATGAAGAAGCAATAGCTTTTTCACAAGTTAAGAACAATCCTCTTGAAACTCCCCAAACAAGGGCAGTTTTACACTAGTTTTGGGAAAGGTACAGCTTCTTCAATGTCGATCGCCTGTGTATAAACACCAGCAAGATAGATATCTCTCCCCAGAAAAGGATACTTTTTAAAAATATTTTTACAATAAAAAATAAACCCAAAAGCCTTTTAGTGCATTTTGTTGGTAAACAGGCTGTTGATTACCACCAGTTACCCTAAACCATATATGTCACCTTGATGTTTCTAAGACTATTGTTTGCATTAAGGAGCTCGAAAGGCTTTCTATACAGAAGGAAGAATTCAGAGTATTGCCCTTCTTTTCTGGACAATTAGAGGCTCAGCAGTACTTTTAAGTTGTGGTGAATCAATTTGCTGATAATAAAAAAGTTTTGAAAAATTTAGCAAAGCAGACAAATTTGAAATTCAAAAGATCTGATCATCTTTAAAATGTTCTTATCGGAACTTTTTCGGCAAATTGCTTTTAGCAAATATGTCCATTTTGACCATTTGACCGTTTTGACCAAAAAAAAATATTTTCAATTTGAATTCATAGTGCTCTTATCCATTAGCTATAGGAACTAACAGGTTAATAAAAGAGCTTAAGGCTTAATTCACTAGGGTTTTAAAATGTCTTTAGTGCTTTCCTAAAAAAAAGAAGAAAACAAAGAAAAAACTGTAGCTTCATTTTTACTATAACTGTTCAACTATTTTCTAAAGCACTGAACATTTTATGTTCATACTAACAAACAGATTTGCTAGGTAAAAATAACTGGCTGGGATGTTTGCCAAAGGCCAGTCTTATGGGAAGATAAGTGAATAGCCAGCTGTATGCAAAGTCAAATGCTGAGATCAAGAATAAAAGGTCAGGGAACAATGTCTGTCCACGTATTGTTTGCTTCACTTTGGTAGAGATTTGCTTCATCTATCAATGGTATTAAAAGAAGAGATGGGAGAGTTTGACAAAACCACTCAACCATGTTATTCTTCCTTTTTATTTCTCTTCAGCAAATAAAACCAAGGAAATTGCAACTGGACATATGCTTGGAAAAGTCAAGCAAGGAGTACTGTAAGTGTATGATGTCTTTTCTTCTCCTGTCACTCATTCTGTTCATGATACACAACTGGTAAAATAACTGAAACACCAGAAATTCTATTTAACATTTCCTAAGGCTTCATTCAGATGTCAGTGATTTTTTTTGTACACAAAATGCAGTCCAAGTTTCATCAGAGCTTTAGAGTGTCATCAGAGTTCGGTCAGAGTTTCAGTTTCTAAAATCAAAGGTTGGTCAAAGTTTCATCAGTTTTTCTCAGATGAAAAAAAAATGATGGAGGTTTTTCAAGCTTCTCCTATCTTATAGTCTGTCAAAAATAAACAGTATACGGAAGTCATAGACTTGCATTGGCGAGTTTTATCCGACACTCAGTTTAATATAGGACAATTCTCAATGCTTTTGTGTAAAACACTCGGACTAAGCACAGATAGCACTCGTACGAGATAAACTGACATCTAAATGACCCATAAGGTCATGTGCCCACGTAGCATTTTTGTAGCGTTTTTACAGCAGCGAAAACGCTTGTAAAACCATCTGCCATGCAAAGAAATGTGAATTCGGCTGTGCACTAGAGATGAGCGGTGCTCGACTAGAACTGTTCGCCAATCTCAAATTCAAGCTGTTTTGGGCAGTGTTCGAGTCGATCGACGAACTCGAATGATTTGCAAAAAATTCGGCTGTTCGAGGTTATGTTCGTGCACCAAAAGCGTGTCCCGCATGTCTGGCACTATTTAGAGCACAAATCATGCAGGGATTGTCTGCCACTCACTGTAATGCCGCAGCCATGGTGGTTCTGGCATTACAGTGGTTGCCCAAATCTATGGGAACAGTGCTCACATTGAAACATGAAAAGCCGGCAATTCAGCAGCGGCATACACCGGTACCCGACAATTTAGAACCGAAAGAATAGAGTATCACACATAGATTAGATAGATAGAAACATGTCAGTCACATATATAAGAAGTAAAGTGATAGTGTTGATTACTGTACTTGTCATTTATTGTTAAATGATTTATTAAAAAAAAAATTAGTGTTTTCATGCACCGTCTCTTTAAAAAAGCCGGCCGGCAATTCAGCATCAGTACCCGACAATTTATAACAGAAAGAATAGAGCATCACACATAGATTAGATAGATAGAAACATGTCAGTCACATATATAAGAAGTACAGTGATAGTGTTGATTACTGTTCTTGTCATTTAGTGTTAAAATAAAGGATTTATTAAAAAAAAATTGGCGTGTGGTTCACCGTAATTTTAGTCTCTAGCGGAGGTTAAGCAGACGGCTGGGGCAGATGTTTGAAGCCTGGGAAGGGAGTAATACCCACGGAGCTTCCCAGGCTACTAATATCAGCCCCCAGCTGAATACCTAGGCTTTACTAGCTATTAAAATGGGGGACCCCAAAAAAAATGACGTGGGGTCCCCCCTATTTTAATAGCTAGCAAAGGCTAGGCAGACAGCTGGGGGCTGATATTAATAGCTCAGGAAGGGTGCCATGAATATTGGCCCCCTCCCAGGCTAGAAACACCAGCCGTCAGCCTCCCCAGAAATGGCGCATCCATAGGATGCGCCAATTCTGGCACTTAGCCTTGCTCTTCCCACTGCCCTGTAGCGGTGGCAGTGGGGTAATAGGGCTGGGGTTGATGTCAGCTTATAATGCCAGCTGACATCAAGCCCAGGTTAGTAATGGAGAGGCGTCTATAAGACACCCCCATTACTAACCCCATAGTCAAAGTTAAAAGAAAACACAAACACCCAGAATAAAGTCCTTTAATTGAAATAAAGACACAATTCTTTATTGTTCTAAATTAAACCATAATTACCATCACGCCCATTCCAGCTGAAGCCAACGATCTCCTGCAATAAAAGTAAAATAATAAAGCAACATCATCCTTACCTTTCCATGGTTCCCACGACAGCTTCAGCTCGGCTACATTCACATGACAGGCTGGACCGCAGCACAACGCTGCCATCCAGCTTGCCATGCGGCAGACACTGAGAAGCGCAGGAATGCTTGCGCTCTGCAGTGTCTAGCTGTGATGGTATAAAGATGAGCCGAGGTCATGTCCAATGAACTCAGCTCACCTCATGCACGTCACTGACAGCATGGGAAAATTCTCCTGCGCATGCGGTGAGTGCAGGAGAATTTACCCACGCTGTCAGTGACGTGCATGAGGTGAGCTCATGTCCAATGAACTCAGCTCACCTCATGGACGTCACTGACAGCGTGGGAAAATTCTCCTGCGCATGCGGTGAGTGCAGGAGAATTTTCCCACACTGTCAGTGACGTGCATGAGGTGAGCTCATGTCCAATGAACTCAGCTCACCTCATGCACATTGCTGACAGCGTGGGAAAATTCTCAGCGCTCAGCGTTTGAGCAGGAGAATTCTCCCACGCTGGGATGGTATTGAGATGACAGGCTGGATTACAGCTGAGCACTGCCATCCAGCATGCCATCCTTCATAGACACTGCAGAGGTGTTTTCTATGTGTTTCTATGTGTTTTTGTTTGCCTGCCATTGGTTTTAACGGTGTTCGACGGTGTTCTAAGGTGTTCGACGAACAGTTCCACGAACATCCCGGTGTTCGACGAACCGAACCCGAACACTACGGGGGTGGCTCAACACTACTGTGCACATGATGCGCTATTAGCGCGCTGAATTCGCATTGCGTTGCAAAATGCAGAATAACCATTCCTACCGCGATTACGCTGCAAATTCACGGCCATTGAGGAACACTGAAATGCAGCAAACCCGCAGGTATACAGTACAGAACAAAAGTTTGGACACACCTTCTCATTTAAAGATTTTTCTGTATTTTCTTGATTATGAAAATTGTACATTCACATTGCTCTACATGCCTGGTTCCCATCGTGAAGCATGGAGGAGGAGGTGTGATGGTGTGGGGGTGCTTTGCTGGTGACACTGTTGGGGATTTATTCAAAATTGAAGGCATACTGAACCAGCATGGCTACCACAGCATCTTGCAGCGGCATGCTATTCCATCCGGTTTGCGTTTAGTTGGACCATCATTTATTTTTCAACAGGACAATGACCCCAAACACACCTCCAGGCTGTGTAAGGGCTATTTTACCAAGATGGAGAGTGATGGGGTGCTACGCCAGATGACCTGGCCTCCTCAGTCACCAGACCTGAACCCAATCAAGATGGTCTGGGGTGAGCTGGACCGCAGAGTGAAGGCAAAAGGGCCAACAAGTGCTAAGCATCTCTGGGAACTCCTTCAAGATTTTTGGAAGACCATTTCCGGTGACTACCTCTTGAAGCTCATCAAGAGAATACCAAGAGTGTGCAAAGCAATCATCAAAGCAAAAGGTGGCTACTTTGAAGAACCTAGAATATAAAACATATTTTCAGTTGTTTCACACTTTTTTGTTAACTATATAATTCCGCATGTGTTAATTCATAGTTTTGCTGCCTTCAGTGTGAATGTACAATTTTCATAGTCATGAAAATACAGAAAAATCTTTAAATGAGAAGGTGTGTCCAAACTTTTGGTCTGTACTGTATGTGGATTTGCTGCGTTTCAATTAAATTCAATGGCCGCGAATTTGAAGCGTAATCGCGGTGCGTGTGGTACCCAGGATGAAGAGGAAACTACAACTCCTCTTCATCCCGGCTACAACGCGGTGAAAAAAAGAATAAAAAAGTTAAAAATAAAAAAAAACTCTATACTCACCTCTCTGGTCTTCTCCTGGTGACGATCCTCTCTTCTCGGCGTCCCGCGGTGTACTTGCAGGACCTGCGGTGACGTCATTTAGTCAGCTGATGGTCACGTGACCATCACCTGACTGCTGACGTCAGTGGTCACGTGACCATCAGCTGACTAAATGACATCACCGCAGGTCCTGCAAGTACACCGCGGGACGCCGACGAGAGAGCATGCTGCCGCCGGGAGGAGACTGGAGAGGTGAGTATACAGGTTTTATTTCTTTTTAACTTTAATTATTTTTTTTTTACTATTGATGCTGCATTTAAAGCATCTAAGTTGGTCACTCAATATAAATCCATGCCGGTTGCATGGATTTATATTGTGTGACCACCTTGTCAAGCACTTTTCCAAGTGATTCTAAAAATCGCTTGGAAAAGTGCTTGAAAAAACGCATTCGAAAATGCATGTAAAAACGCTGGAAAAACGCTTCTCTCTGGCAGAAAAATGGATGTAAATCTGCATGTATTTTTTTCTGCCAGAGAGAGGCAAAAACGCTCTGCATCAAATCTGCTACGTGGGCACATAGCCTAACTGCTAAACTTTCATATTTATCCCTACACTTACACATAAACCTGTGAAGTTAATATGAAGGGTTTAAGTGGGTATGATTATCTTTAGTAAATCATATTTATAAATCTGCATTATAGAGAATAGTATAAAATTCTGACTTTTTACATTGTCAGCAAAAATATTTCACTTGCATTGTATGTACTAAAATTCTAACAATTGCTTATATCGTTCAGCATTATTTATACTAAAGTCTATTGATTTTATGATTGTCCATACAAGGCTGGATAGATGCCAGGATGACGCCAAGAAATCTCTGCACAGCAGCTAGACTATACTAGATATACTAAATGTACAGTTAAACAAAATCTATAGAAGAATCCAATGTCACAAATATGACCTTCAACACATCAACTCTACTATTTGATAAACAGAATAAAATCAGTATTGAAGCAGACTCATTTTGTATCGGACAATTCATCCTCATTCCACCCTCACTGGAATTACTATATGTCAATAGTGTTGAGCCACCCCCGTAGTGTTCGAGTTCAGTTCGGTTCGTCGAACACCCGTATGTTCGCCAAACTGTTCGTCGAGCACCTTCGAACACCGATAAAACCAATGGCAGGCAAACAAAAACACATAGAAACACATAGAAAACACATAGAAAACACTTCAAAGGTGTCCAAAAGCTGACAAACTGCTCAGAAGACACAACTAACACATGGAAAAGTGACAAGTACATATAGTCATGCGAAAAGAAAAGAGGTGGAGGAGTAAAAGGAGGGGGAGACACAGATATAGGCATGTCATGCCCTTCTAAAATCAAGAAAGGCTGGAGTAAAAATCTAAAATCAGCCTACCAACACCCAGACGTCGTGACAAGAAAATTAAAAAAACAAATATCTTTAGGTAGAATGGCGGTTCCATTCAGAACACTTTCCTTACAAGACGTAGTGGTATCCCGATTGTGAGTTGTGCCAAAAACGGAACCCAATACCTTCGGACTAATCCACCATTTGTCTTATCCAAGGGGCAGGTCAGTAAACGACAACATCGACACGGAACCAAGTACAGTAGTATATACTGTACATCCTTTGACAAGGCAACCAGGCGGATCAAGAAGTTGGGAAGGGTCACCCTAATGGCCAAAACAGACATTGATACGGCGTTCCGGTTGCTTACTACCTGTGCCTCCGAATAGTGTCCACCTATTGGGCTGCTTCTGGGAAGGAGTATACTATATAGATCGCTGTTTGCCCATGGGGTGGTCCAGATCCTGCTCACTATTTGAGGCGTTTAGTTGCTTCCTCGAATGGGTTGTAATGGACGTTTCTAAGGGGGCACATATTATCCATTACCTCGACAACTTCTTATGCCTGGGCCAAAAAAATTCTCCACAGTGTGAATACACGCGGTAGTCCACCTGTGAGAAGGAGAGAGCTGGAGGGAGAGCGGACACCACAGAGCCGAGGGGTTAGATGGAGAACGGAAGAAGGAAAGAGGGCGAGGGAGGTAAGGGAGTACAGTGGAAGGCCGACCTGAGCTCCCCCACGTTCCTGCTGGGCGGGGAACAGCCCTGGGAAGAAAAGCCGCTTGCGCATCCCTTTGAGGTTATGGGCGTGAGCGGGCAGAGGGACTACGCTGGAGTGCGAAGCCGACATGGCCAGTCCGTTCCTGCCCGTGAGACCTCGGTGTCGCCGGTAGAGATGAGCGGTGTTCGACTAGAACTGTTCGCCAATCTCAAATTCGAGCTGTTTTGGGCGGTGTTCGAGTTGTTCGACGAACCCGAACGATTTGCAAAAAATTCGGCTGTTCGAGGTTATGTTCGATAACTGTTCGTGCACCAAAAGCGTGTCCTGCATGTCTGGCGCTATTTAGAGCACCAATCATGCAGGGATTGTCTGCCACTCACTGTAATGCCACAGCCATGGTGGTTGTGGCATTACAGTGATTGCCCAAATCGATGGGAACAGTGCCAACAGTGAAACATGAAAAGCCGGCAATTCAGCAGAGCATACACCGGTACCCGACAATTTAGAACCGAAAGAATAGAGCTTCACACATAGATTAGATAGATATAAACATGTCAGCCACATATATACGAAGTACAGTGAAAGTGCTGCTTACTGTACTTGTCATTTAGCGCAAAGGATTTATCAAAAAAAATAATAGTGTTTTCATGCACCGTCTCTTTAAAAAAGCCGGCCGGCAATTCTGCAGCGGTACCCGACAATTTAGAATAGAAGGAATAGAGAATCACACATAGATTAGATAGATAGAAACATGTCAGTCACATATATATGAAGTACAGTGACAGTGTTGATTACTGTTAGAACCTTGCTCTTAGGTTTTTTTCCTTTGCTGGTCACATGACCTTGTTGGCCTATTTAATCCTGCTCCGCCCTTCTGGCTTTGCTGGACTTCATTGTATATCTACTTTCTAGCTAGCCTGTGCTCTGTGTCTTGCTCTGTTAGTTTGCTTGGTCTACTGACCTCTATGTTCTATATATTTTGTTTGTTCGTCTGTCTGCTACTATTTCTGTTAGGAGGTGTCCCATATTCCTCCCAGTCCTTAGTACTTGTAGGGATTCCTTCCCCACATCTATAGGTCTCCGTACAGACTAGCTTAGGACTTTAGCAGGTCTGATCGCAGGATCAGGTTCCCTGTTACATCATAGGGATTAAGCTGAGTTCTATCGTAGGGACAGATCTCCTCTCTTTCCTTAGCTCTGGTAGCAGAACATAACAGTAAGTCCAGCCAGCAAATTCTCTAAGGAAAGATTTTTCTGTTCCATCATGGTGTCGGTTCAGGATTTGGTTCATCGCCTGCAGGGACTCTCTCTGGAGGTGGCCGAGCTCCGTCAGCACGTGAGTAACTGTCCTGGAGCACATTTCTTGGAGCCTAAGGTATGTTTGCCGGATTTATTTTTTGGTGAACACCGAGAATTTTTTTCATTCAAAAATGCTTGCTTATTGTATTTTCGTTTGAGACCTAAGTCCTCTGGGGATGAATCCCAGCGCGTTGGGTTCATAATGTCACTTTTGCGCAAAGAGCCTCAGGAGTGGGCCTTTTCTTTGCAACCTAGTGATACATGCTTCAGATCAGTGGATAGTTTTTTTTCTGCTTTGGGACTATTATATGATGATCCTGACCGTGTCGCATCAGCTGAGACTGAGTTGAGACGTTTAAAACAAGGATCAGGTAATGTGGAAAAATATTGTACTCATTTCCGTCGTTGGTCTACTCAAACAGGGTGGAACGATTCTGCTCTGAAAAGTCTATTTCTTGCTGGGCTCAGTGAAAGGGTTAAAGACCTGCTAATTGCTTATCCTACACCTGAAGATTTGCAACAGGCTATGCAATTAGCTATACGGGTGGATAGAAGACTGCGTGCAAGGGTTAATGAGAGCAAATCCTCTGCTATGTCAGTTTCTGGTTATGAGAATGTGTGTACTAACAGTGGTGAACCGATGGAGATTGGATCGGTGGCACCTCGCTCTCAAGAAAAAGACCGTCGATTTTTTGAAGGCTTGTGTTTCTATTGTGGAAAATCTGGTCATTTGATTAAAGGCTGTGAGCTTCGTATGAAGAAAGAAAAAAAAATGGTCAGTCATGCCCGTATTGCCTGTTTAAATTCCAAGGGTGTATTTTTAGCTGCTTCCACGATTGCTCAGGAAAAATTAATGGAATTTCGGGTGTTTGTCAATTGTGGGTCTACTCTGAATGTTATTGATGGGGGATTCGTGGAAAGACTCAATTTAAAACCTGAACCTTTATCATCCCCCGTTGCTGTGGTTTCTGTGGATGGTTCCCCTTTGAAGAATATTACTCTCAAGGTCTGTGAATTTCCTCTCACTATTAATGGTGTTCACCATGAGAAATTGGATTTGGTAGTGTTGAATA
Source organism: Phyllobates terribilis (assembly GCF_046119375.1). Classification (NCBI taxonomy): domain Eukaryota; kingdom Metazoa; phylum Chordata; class Amphibia; order Anura; family Dendrobatidae; genus Phyllobates; species Phyllobates terribilis. The sequence goes on along the minus strand of NW_027362762.1, from coordinate 364,265,981 downwards.
ACTTGCCTTCTCCAGTAATATTGGGATTGCCCTGGTTAAAATTTCACAATCCTGTACTGGATTGGTCTACCAGTGAAATTAAATCCTGGAGCCATAAATGTTATGACAAGTGTTGTAATGGGCGTATTGCAGCTTTGGATAGGGGAGAATTGCCTGTTCCTATTCAGGATTTTTGGAGAGTTTTTTCTGAGAAGGAATCGCAGGTTTTGCCTCCCCATAGAGACTATGATTGTTCTATTGAATTTGTCCCTGGAGCGACTCTTCCTAAAAGTCGTTTATTTAACCTTACTATTCCTGAGAGGAAGGCTTTGGAGGAATACATACAGACAAGTTTGGCCGCCGGTCACATTAGGCCCTCTAAGTCTCCTGTGGCGGTTGGATTTTTTTTTTGTAAAAAAAAAGGACGGCGGTTTACGTCCTTGTCTGGATTTTCGTGAGATTAACAAAATTACTGTACGCAATCCTTACCCACTGCCATTGATTCCTGATCTGTTTAACCAGTTAATGGGGGCCAAGTGGTTCTTTAAAATTGACCTTAAGGGGGCATACAATCTGTTGCGCATGAAGGAGGGTGACGAATGGAAGACTGCTTTTAACACTCCTGTGGGTCATTTTGAGAATCTGGTTATGCCTTTTGGTCTTACTAATGCTCCTGCATTTTTTCAGAATCTGATTAATGACATCCTTAGACCTTTGATCGGTAAAAATGTGGTTGTGTATTTGGATGACATTTTGATTTATTCGCCGGATCTGGAGTCTCATTGGCGGAGCGTGCGTGAGGTATTACAGTTATTAATGGACAATTCGCTTTTTGCTAAGCTGGAGAAATGTGAGTTCGCTGTACAGAGAATTAGTTTTTTGGGCTACATTGTCTCCAGCAAAGGTTTTGAGATGGATCCGGTTAAGGTTCAGGCTGTGCAGGAATGGCCTAGGCCTATTGGTTTGAAATCGATACAGAGGTTTTTGGGTTTCGCCAATTACTATAGAAAATTCATAAAAAATTTTTCTAGTATTGTCAAACCTCTGACTGATCTCACCAGGAAAGGTGCTGATGCGGTTCAGTGGTCTTCTGAGGCCATTGAAGCTTTTGTGTATCTCAAGGAGAGGTTCACCTCTGCTCCCATCCTTATGCAGCCTGATGTTACTTGGCTGTTTTTGGTTGAGGTTGATGCTTCCTCTGTGGGGGTTGGCGCAGTATTGTCTCAGGATAACGGGGATGGATTACATCCCTGTGCCTTTTTTTCAAAAAATTTTTCGGAGACTGAACTGAATTTCGATATTGGTAATCGGGAATTATTGGCTATTAAACTCGCATTTGAACACTGGCGCCACTTCTTGGAAGGTGCGGAATTTCCCGTTCAGGTTCTTACGGATCATAAAAATCTGATATATCTTGATGCTGCCAAGCGCCTGAATGCCCGTCAGGCTAGGTGGGCACTGTTTTTCTCGCGGTTTAATTTCTCCGTTACTTACATCCCTGGTACTAAGAATGTTAAGGCGGATGCCTTGTCTCGCAGTTTTTCTCCCATAGTCGGTGCTGAGAAAGAGGAGAACATTTTACAAGAAGGTGTTGTGATAGCTGCTTTGGACTCCGTTTTGGAAAATGAGATTCTTAAAGCACAGGAGAATGCCCCTTCTAACACTCCTCATGGGAGGTTATTTGTGCCTGGGACCTTTAGGAGAGATTTGTTTGTTGAGTGTCACGAATCTCGGTTGGCAGGTCATCCCGGAATCTCTGAGACCAAGAGACTGGTGGGTCGCAGTTTTTGGTGGCCTGGATGGCAGAAGGAAGTCATTAAGTGGGTGCGTCAATGTACTATATGTGCTAGATCTAAGTCCTCACATACTCCTGCTGCGGGGTTGCTTTGTCCTTTGGAGGTTCCCAGTGCTCCTTGAACACATTTGGCTATGGACTTTATAACTGACCTTCCCCCCTCTGAGGGTTTTACTGTCATCTGGGTGGTCGTGGACCATTTTAGCAAGATGTGTCACTTGGTTCCTTTCGTCAAACTGCCCTGCGCTAAAACTCTCGCTAAGGCCTTTGTCAAGGAAATTGTCAGACTTCATGGCGTTCCTACTGACATTGTTTCTGATAGGGGTCCTCAGTTCGTGGCTCGTTTTTGGCATGCCTTTTGTGATAGGTTGGGAGTTCATTTGTCGTTCTCGTCCGGATATCATCCTGAATCTAATGGCCAGACAGAAAGGAAAAACCAGGATGTTGAGCAGTTCTTGCGTTGTTTTGTGGCAGACAATCAAGAGGGGTGGTCTGAGTTTCTGCCACTTGCTGAATTTGCTCTGAACAATCATACATCTTCTTCTGCTGGTTGTTCGCCTTTTTTTTGTTGTTCTGGGAGACATCCGTCGTTTGGGTCGTTCTCCAAGTTGGGATCTGCCGTGCCTGAGGAGGAGAATTTTTCCGGTGATTTGGAGAGTGTTTGGACGGATGTGCGTGGTAATCTTCAGGAGGCCAACAGAAAATCTAAAGACTACTTTGATAGGAAACGACAGGAGGTTTTGTTCGCTGTTGGTGACATGGTTTGGTTGTCCTCTAGGAATCTGCGGTTGAGGATTCCTTCAAAGAAATTGGGTCCCAAGTTTGTAGGGCCCTTTAAGGTGCTTCAGGTTGTCAACCAATCTGCTGTTAGGTTGGAGGTTCCTACCTCCTGGAGAATTAATCCGGTATTTCATGTCTCTCTGTTGAAAAAAGCTGTTGTATCGGATTGTGACGCCTCTGCCTCTGTTCCTCCGGTGGTGGAGGACGGGGAATATGAAATTTCTCGCATCCTTAACTCTAGACGGTATAGAGGTAGTTTGCAGTATCTTGTGGCCTGGAAAGGTTTCGGTCCCGAGGATAACTCTTGGGTGAGGTCGGATGATGTTTCCGCGTCCAGACTTATTAGAGCGTTTCACAGGAGATTTCCTGATAAGCCTGGTCCTAGGGGATCCGGAGGATCCTCTTAGAAGGGGGGGTACTGTTAGAACTTTGCTCTTAGGTTTTTTTTCCTTTGCTGGTCACATGACCTTGTTGGCCTATTTAATCCTGCTCCGCCCTTCTGGCTTTGCTGGACTTCATTGTATATCTACTTTCTAGCTAGCCTGTGCTCTGTGTCTTGCTCTGTTAGTTTGCTTGGTCTACTGACCTCTATGTTCTATATATTTTGTTTGTTCGTCTGTCTGCTACTATTTCTGTTAGGAGGTGTCCCATATTCCTCCCAGTCCTTAATACTTGTAGGGATTCCTTCCCCACATCTATAGGTCTCCGTACAGACTAGCTTAGGACTTTAGCAGGTCTGATCGCAGGATCAGGTTCCCTGTTACATCGTAGGGATTAAGCTGAGTTCTATCGTAGGGACAGATCTCCTCTCTTTCCTTAGCTCTGGTAGCAGAACATAACAATTACTGTACTTGTCATTTAGTGTAAAGGATTTATCAAAAAAAATAATAGTGTTTTCATGCACCGTCTCTTTAAAAAAGCCGGCCGGCAATTCAGCATCTGTACCCAACAATTTAGAATAGAAGGAATAGAGAATCACACATAGATTAGATAGATAGAAACATGTCAGTCACATATATATGAAGTACAGTGAAAGTGTTGCTTACTGTACTTGTCATTTAGTGTAAAGGATTTATTAAAAAAAATAATAGTGTTTTCATGCACCGTCTCTTTAAGAAAGCCGGCTGGTAATTCAGCATCTGTACCCGACAATTTATAACAGACAGAATAGAGCTTCACACATAGATTAGATAGATAGAAACATGTCAGTCACATATATATGAAGTACAGTGATAGTGTTGGTTACTGTACTTGTCATTTAGTATTAAAATTAATGATTTATTATTAAAAAAATTGGCGTGGGGTTCCCCTTAATTTTAGGCTCTAGCGCAGGTTAAGCAGACAGCTGGGGCAGATGTTTGAAGCCTGGGAAGGGGGTAATACCCACGGAGCTTCCCAGGCAACTAATATCAGCCCCCAGCTGAATACATAGCCTTTACTAGCTATTAAAATGGGGGACCCCCCCAAAAAAATGACGTGGGGTCCCCCCTAATTTAATAGCTAGCAAAGGCTAGGCAGACAGCTGGGCACTGATATTAATAGCCCAGGAAGGGAGCCATGAATATTGGCCCCCTCCCAGGCTAGAAACACCAGCCGTCAGCCGCCCCAGAAATGGCGCATTCATAGGATGCGCCAATTCTGGCACTTAGCCTCGCTCTTCCACGCTGCCCTGGTGCGGTGGCAGGGGGTAATAGGGCTGGGGTTGATGTCAGCTTATAATGCCAGCTGACATCAAGCCCAGGTTAGTAATGGAGAGGCGTCTATAAGACACCCCCATTACTAACCCCATAGTCAAAGTTAAAAAAAACACAAACACCCAGAATAAAGTCCTTTAATTGAAATAAAGACACAATTCTTTATTGTTCTAAATTAAACCATACTTACTGTCACGCCCATTCCAGCTGAAGCCAATGATCTCCTGTAATAAAAATGAAATAATAAAGCAACCTCATCCTTACCTTTCCATGGTTCCCACGACAGCTTCAGCACTGCTACATCGAGATGACAGGCTGGACCGCAGCAGAACGCCGCCATCCAGCCTGTCATCCCGCAGACACTGAGAAGAGCAGGCTTGCTTGCGCTCCACATTGTCTCTCTGTGACGGCATAAAGATGAGCCGAGGTCATGTCCAATGAACTCGGCTCACCTCATGCACGTCACTTACAGCGTGGGAGAATTCACACGCTGAAGCGCTGAGTGCAGGAGAATTTTCCCACGCTGTCAGTGACGTGCATGAGGTGAGCCGAGTTCATTGGACATGACCTCGGCTCATCTGGATGCCGTCACAGCGAGACACTGAGGAGCGCAAGCATGCCTGCTCTTCTCAGTGTCTGCGGCATGACAGGCTGGATGGCAGCGTTCTGCTGCGGTCCAGCCTGTCATCTCGATGTAGCAGAGCTGAAGCTGTCGTGGGAACCATGGAAAGGTAAGGATGAGGTTGGTTTATTATTTTTCTTTTATTGCAGGAGATCGTTGGCTTCAGCTGGAATGGGCGTGATGGTAAGTATAGTTTAATTTAGAACAATAAAGAATTGTGTGTTTATTTCAATTAAAGGACTTTATTCTGGGTGTTGTGTTTTTTTTAAATACTTTACTAGAAATTCATGGCGGTCATGTCTAATACTGGCGTGACCCCATGAATTTTGGGCTTGGGGCCAGCTGATAATACCAAGCTGACCATAACCCCTTTATTACCCAGTGAGCCACCGCACCAGGGCCCTGGATGAGTTGGGTACAGCGCAAGAAGACGGCGCTTCTATGAACGCGCCATTTTCCGGGGTGGCTGCGGACTGCAATTTGCAGCGGGGGGGGCCCAGAAAGCTTGGGCCTCCCTGCGCTGCAGATTCCAGCCCCCAGCTGCCTAGTTGTACCTGGCTGGACACAAAAATAGGGCGAAGCCCCACGTATTTTTTTTTTAATTATTTCATGAAATTCATGAAATAATTAAGAAAAAAAGGCCTTCCCTATATTGTTGTGTCCGGCCAGGTACAAATAGTCAGCTGGTGGTTGGGGGCAGCCCGTTCCTGCCTGCTGTACCTGGCTGGACACAAATATAGTGCGAAGCCCCACTTCAATTTTTTTTAATTATTTCATGAAATTCATGAAATAATTAAGAAAAAAAGGCCTTCCCTATATTGTTGTGTCCGGCCAGGTACAAATAGGCAGCTGGTGGTTGGGGGCAGCCCATTCCTGCCTGCTCTACCTGGCTGGACACAAATATAGTGCGAAGCCCCACTTCAATTTTTTTAAATTATTTCAGGAAATTCATGAAATAATTAAAAAAAAATTGACGTGGGGCTTCGCACTATATTTGTGTCCAGTCAGGTGCAGCAGGCAGGAACGGGCTGCCCCCAACCACCAGCTGCCTATTTGTACCTGGCCGGACACAACAATATAGGGAAGCCCTTTTTTTCTTAATTATTTCATGAAATAATTTAAAGAAAATTGACGTGGGGCTTCGCCCTGTTTTTGTGTCCAGCCAGGTACAACTAGGCAGCTGGGGGCTGGAATCCGCAGCGCAGGGAGCTTTCTGGCCACCCCCGCTGCAAATTGCAGTCCGCAGCCACCCCGGAAAATGGCGCGTTCATAGAAGCGCCATCTTCTGGCGCTGTACCCAACTCATCCAGGGCCCTGATGCGGTGGCTCACTGGGTAATAAAGGGGTTAGGGCCAGCTTGGCATTATCAGCTGGCCCTAAGCCCAAAATTCATGGGGTCACGCCAATATTAGACATGACCACCATGAATTTCTAGTAAAGTATTTAAAAAAAACACAACACCCAGAAAAAAGTCCTTTAATTGAAATAAACACACAATTCTTTATTGTTCTAAATTAAACCATACTTACCGTCACGCCCATTCCAGCTGAAGCCAACGATCTCCTGAAATAAAAGAAAAATAATAAAGCAACATCATCCTTACCTTTCCATGGTTCCCATGACAGCTTCAGCTCTGCTACATCGACATGACAGGCTGGACCGCAGCAGAACGCTGCCATCCAGCCTGTCATCCCGCAGACACTGAGAAGCGCAGGCTTGCTTGCGCTCCACAGTGTCTCTCTGTGAGGGCATCCAGATGAGCCGAGTTAATGTCCAATGAACTCGGCTCACCTCATGCACGTCACTGACAGCGTGGGAAAATTCTCCTGCACTCAGCGCTTCAGCGTGGGAGAATTCTCACACTGAAGCGCTGAGTGCAGGAGAATTCTCCCACGCTGTCAGTGACGTGCAGGAGGTGAGCTGAGTTCATTGGACATGAGCTCACCTTATGCACATCACTGACAGCGTGGGAGAATTCTCCTGCACTCAGCGCTTCAGCGTGAGAATTTTCCCACGCTGTCAGTGACGTGCATGAGGTGCGCCGAGTTCATTGGACATGAACTCGTCTCATCTTTATGCCGTCACAGCCAGACACTGCAGAGCGCAAGCATGCCTGCGCTTCTCAGTGTCTGCGGGATGACAGGCTGGATGGCAGCGTTCTGCTGCGGTCCAGCCTGTCATCTCGATGTAGCAGAGCTGAAGCTGTCGTGGGAACCATGGAAAGGTAAGGATTATGTTGCTTTATTATTTTTCTTTTATTGCAGGAGATCGTTGGCTTCAGCTGGAATGGGCGTGATGGTAAGTATGGTTTAATTTAGAACAATAAAGGATTGTGTCTTTATTTCAATTAAAGGACTTTATTCTGGGTGTTTGTGTTTTCTTTTAACTTTGACTATGGTGTTAGTAATGGGGGTGTCTTATAGACGCCTCTCCATTACTAACCTGGGCTTGATGTCAGCTGGCATTATAAGCTGACATCAACCCCAGCCCTATTACCCCCTGCCACCGCTACAGGGCAGCGTGGAAGAGCGAGGCTAAGTGCCAGAATTGGCGCATCCTATGAATGCGCCATTTCTGGGGCGGCTGACGGCTGGTGTTTCTAGCCTGGGAGGGGGCCAATATTCATGGCTCCCTTCCTGGGCTATTAATATCAGCCCGCAGCTGTCTGCCTAGCCTTTGCTAGCTATAAAATTAGGGGGGACCCCACGTCATTTTTTTGGGGGGGTCCCCCATTTTAATAGCTAGTAAAGGCTATGTATTCAGCTGGGGGCTCATATTAGTAGCCTGGGAAGCTCCGTGGGTATTACCCCCTTCCCAGGCTTCAAACATCTGCCCCAGCTGTCTGCTTAACCTCCGCTAGAGACTAAAATTAAGGGGAACCCCACGCCAATTTTTTTTAATAATAAATCCTTTATTTTAATACTAAATGACAAGTACAGTAATCAACACTATCACTGTACTTCATATATATGTGACTGACATGTTTCTATCTATCTAATCTATGTGTGAAGCTCTATTCTGTCTGTTATAAATTGTCGGGTACAGATGCTGAATTGCCGGTCGGCTTTTTTAAAGAGACGGTGCATGAAAACACTATTATTTTTTTTAACAAATCCTTTACACTAAATGACAAGTACAGTAAGCAACATTGTCACTGTACTTCATATATATGTGACTGACATGTTTCTATCTATCTAATCTATGTGTGAAGCTCTATTCTGTCTGTTATAAATTGTCGGGTACAGATGCTGAATTGCCGGCCGGCTTTTTTAAAGAGACAGTGCATGAAAACACTATTATATTTTTTAATAAATCCTTTACACTAAATGACAAGTACAGTAAGCAACACTGTCACTGTACTTCATATATATGTGACTGACATGTTTCTATCTATCTAATCTATGTGTGAGGCTCTATTCCTTCTTGTCTAAATTGTCGGGTACCGGTGTATGCCGCTGCTGAATTGCCGGCCGGCTTTTTTAAAGAAAGCGTCTTCTGAGCAGTTTGTCAGCTTTTGGACACCTTTGAAGGTGTTTTCTATGTGTTTCTATGTGTTTTTGTTTGCCTGCCATTGGTTTTAACGGTGTTCGACGGTGTTCTAAGGTGTTCGACGAACAGTTCCTCGAACATCCCGGTGTTCGACGAACCGAACCCGAACACTACGGGGGTGGCTCAACACTAGTCGCCGGGTTTGTGCCAGAGCGGCGGTGGACCCTGACGGCCAGCCCCACTCTCCCAATACTGGTGCCTAAGATGTCTACTTCTTTTCGTGGACAATGTGATACGATCCCTTTCCTATGGACACACCCATCGCTACAAATTCCAGATGGGGCACAAAAACAGCAGGTGCTTCAACGTATATCAAGTGCTCCTTCAAGTGGGCTCTCCTCCACCTCAACTTCAACATCACAAATACTCCAGTCCTCAGAGGTGTCACCCCAATCGCACTTGCTTCCTCACAGCTCCCAAGTCTCCAGCTGCCCGTCTGAGTATGGGGTAACACAGATGGTTGAGTCTGCACAGCTGTTTACTCATACTATAGCCTGGGAAACGGAGGTCTGCTCCAGAGCTTCTGTTAATCCAGATGAGGAAATGATCTGCACTGATGCCCAGAATCTTTATGAGTCGGATCCAGGACCAGATGAAGAAGGTTCTGAGCATAATGTAGACCCTCGTTCCCAAACTGTAACTCCTGTTGGTGGAGACAATGATGAAGACGATGATGAGACTTAAATACCTGATTGGAGCGACAACTTGACTTTTCAGTCAGGGCAGGAAGAGGTTGGCTCTGAGGACGACGGGTGTGAGAACACACAGGGTGATGATGACGAGGTTGGAGATCCCACTTACTGTTAACCCACAGTCAGCCAGTCGATGAGGTCAGCAGAGGAGGTGGAGGAGGATGTGACTAGCCCAGGGGATGGGGATGACTCGGTACCCGGGCCTTTGCTTGGCCTTTCGGATGTCGCGGTGGTCGGCTCCCGGGCCCGTTCCCTGGGGTCACTCTTTAAAAGGGTGGATAATTGATAATTTTATAAGAGTTCGTGACACCACCTGTGGTTTCTGGTGAGTAGCACCAGCGCTGCAGCAGTCCACTGAGGCCGGTGATAAGGCAGCTCGATGGTATAGCTCCCCACAGGTGGAGCTAGGCCTCAGGGCAGCGTATGCAGGCGGAATGCAGGAAAGGCGTGACCCAGCTGGATCAGAGCAAGAACGGGAACGGACGCGGTAGTCACTTCAGTACCTTTTATTGGTGGAAATTCAGGCACAAGCCGGAGCACTGTAGGGATCCTCCCAAATGAGTTGGTGTAGGGCCTCCTGTTTCTTGCCTCTGCGTAGTAAGTGTCTGACCTGCCTGGAGCTAGGCCTTACTTTGTCTCTGTCCTGTGCTGGCTGACCTTGTGGTAGGGCCTTGTCTTGGAGTTCACGCTCCCAGTATGCGGGGCCTAAGCGTCTCCTGGCTCTGTTACGTATCAGCACTTAGCGATCCTCGGACTTGTAGTTCTCCAGGGATTCCGGTTATACCTTACTGGGTCATAGAGATCCCGGTAAGCTCGGATCCGGTGTCCGGTAAATTCTTCGGGGTGAGCTGGTTAAGCTCCTCTGCCCCCTACGTACTAACTCTCCACTCGCCTTTGGCCTACTCGGGCCCTCACTAGGCTATACACACTAACGGCAGCTTGCCGCGCTTCACCGATCATATGGCGCCGGCACACCTTAAGCTCTAACTGGGCTCCTTGAATCTAGCTAGCAGGAGCCTCGTGCTCCACTGCTGAACTATTAACTGAGTTCTCTAGACTAGACTGAGCTCCACTGCAGACTGACCTCTCTTAGGCTTCTCTACTGCAGGAACTGTTCAGAGGAATTGAACTGCCTAGCTCCACCTTCTCTATTTATATCCCTAACGGGCTCCCACTGCTGGTCTGAGGTGGAAGGTGGAGATGTGTGAATGTTTATGGGGGCCTCTTGTGGAGGATTCCATCAATGCATTCTTCTAGGATCTGTGATACCAAGCGCAGCTGGGCATCACAGATGCTATTGACGACGAGGTTAGGTTGAGCCTTCCTGGACAGAGACGGAGTACTGGAAGCACATCAACAACTGCATCCTCAACCACAACTCTGCCTCTGACCAAAAGTCATGGTGGCTCTTCAGTAGAGATGAGCGTTGTTCTACTCGAACTGTTCGCCAATCTCAAATTCGAGCTGTTTTGGGCGGTGTTCGAGCCGGTCGGCGAACACGAACAATTTGAGAAAAATTCGGCTGTTCGAGGTTATGTTCGATAACTGTTCGTGCACCAAAATCATAACTGGATTTTTTCTCAGTAATGATGAAAATTAATGTTAATACGCAGTTTGAGTGTACAGTGGGGCGGGGGGAGGGGCAGGGGATGGATCTCTGCAGGAACAATGAAGATCTCCATTTTTTTTTCTCTTTCCCGCATTTGCAGTGGGGAGGTGCAATCTGTCAGCCTATCAGCAGCGCACACACGGAGCGAAGTGCTTTTTTTCACACAAGCAAGGGCATGTGTGATTGGCAGTGTATGTCACATGTCCTTGCCCTATAAGACCAAGCCATTTTCCCCGTCGCCACCATTTTCTCACTGCTGCAGCTGCGTGTTAGACGGCACCGCTGTTGCTGTGTGCGCTATACCTTGTTAATTTCAAGCCAATTTTCGCACAAATATACAGATAGCTTGGGAGTAGGGAATAGTTGTGATTGCAGTCCTTTTAAGGACTAGGTTACAGCATTTCCTACGACTTTTATCAGGCAGGTCTGTGCTCTTAAATAGATAGATTGTGGGAGTAAAGACTAATTGTAATTGGAGTCCTTTTCAGGACTAGGTTACATCAGTTCCTATCAGTTTTTGCCAGGCAGGTCTGTGCCAGTGCTGTGCAAGTTTTTTTCACAGCATTTGGCTGAATCTAGCAAAGCTAATCCTTTTTGGCCTATTGCATAGTGTGTTAGTCAGTGGAGTAGCCTATCTGTGTTGCAAGATATACCACCTGTGTATAGAATACCAATTTTTTTACTGCACCTAGTGAAGTAAAATCTTTTGGGCATAGCATCATTCTATTAGTCCATCTATACTGACCTCCATCAGGTTGCAAACTGAATATAATTTTTTTCTGCATCTAGCTCTGAAAAAATATTTGGGCTTCTAGCAGTGTGTGGGACTTGGTCTATTAGTCCATCTATACTGACCTCCATCAGGTTGCAAATTAAAAATAATTTTTTTCTTCATTTAGCTCTGAAAAAATATTTGGGCTTCTAGCAGTGTGTGGGACTTGTTCTATTAGTCCTTCTATACTGACCTCCAGCAGGTTGCAAATTGAATATAATTTTTTTCTGCATCTAGCTCTGAAAAAATATTTGGGCTTCTAGCGGTGTGTGGGACTTGGTCTATTAGTCCATCTATACTGACCTCCATCAGGTTGCAAATTAAAAATAATTTTTTTCTGCATCTAGCTCTGAAAAAATATTAGGGCTTCTAGCAGTGTGTGGGACTTGGTCTATTAGTCCATCTATACTGACCTCCATCAGGTTGCAAATTAAAAATAATTTTTTTCTTCATTTATCTCTGAAAAAATATTTGGGCTTCTAGCAGCGTGTGGGACTTGTTCTATTAGTCCATCTATACTGACCTCCATCAGGTTGCAAATTAAAAATTATTTTTTTCTGCATCTAGCTCTGAAAAAATATTTGGGCTTCTAGCAGTGTGTGGGACTTGGTCTATTAGTCCATCTATACTGACCTCCATCAGGTTGCAAATTAAAAATAATTTTTTTCTGCATCTAGCTCTGAAAAAATATTTGGGCTTCTAGCAGTGTGTGGGACTTGGTCTATTAGTCCATCTATACTGACCTCCATCAGGTTGCAAATTGAATAAAAAAAATTTCTGCATCTAGCTCTGAAAAAATATTTGGGCTTCTAGCGGTGTGTGGGACTTGGTCTATTAGTCCATCTATACTGACCTCCATCAGGTTGCAAATTAAAAATAATTTTTTTCTGCATCTAGCTCTGAAAAAATATTTGGGCTTCTAGCAGTGTGTGGGACTTGGTCTATTAGTCCATCTATACTGACCTCCATCAGGTTGCAAATTGAATAAAAAAAATTTCTGCATCTAGCTCTGAAAAAATATTTGGGCTTCTAGCGGTGTGTGGGACTTGGTCTATTAGTCCATCTATACTGACCTCCATCAGGTTGCAAATTAAAAATAATTTTTTTCTGCATCTAACCCAGCCAATAGTTTTGGCCTAATACCACAGTTTGGCCACTCAGCTCTGCTCGGTTACCATCCATTGTTTTTTTGTGCAAACAACTCCAGAGTTGTGAATTAGTTAACCACCAAAATGAGTGGAAAAAGGCCTGCTGCTGGTGGAAAGGGGAATAGGCGTGTTGGGAAGGGGAAAAAAGGTTGTGTCCGTGGGGTAGGTGCAGAAGAAAGACCATCTTCCAGCCAAACTAAAATGTCTACTTCTTTTAGCGGACAATGTGATAAGATCCCTTTCTTACGGCCACGCCAATCGCTACAAATTCCAGATGAGGCACAAAAACAGCAGGTGCTTCAACGGATATCAAGTGCTCCTTTAAGTGGGCTCTCCTCCACATCAACTTCAACATCACAAATACTCCAGTCCTCAAAGGTGTCACCCAAATCGCACTTGCTTCCTCACAGCTCCCAAATCTCCAGCTGCCCGTCTGAGTATGAGGTAGAACAGATGGTTGAGTCTGCAGAGCTGTTTACTCATACTATAGACTGGGAATCAGAGGTCGACTCCAGCGCTTCTGTGAATCCAGACGAGGAAATGATCTGCACTGATGCCCAGAATCTTTATGAGTCGGATCCAGGACCAGACGCAGAAGGTTCTGACCATAATGTAGACCCTCATTCCCAAACTGTAACTCCTGTTGGTGGAGACAATGAGGAAGACGATGATAAGACTCAAATACCTGATTTGAGCGACAACTTTAGTTTTTTGTCAGGGCAGGAACAGGTTGGCTCTGAGGACGACGGGTGTGATAACGCACAGGGTGATGATGATGAGGTCGGAGATCCCACTTACTGTCAACCCACAGTCAGCCAAGAGATGAGGTCAGCAGAGGAGGTGGAGGAAGATGCTAGTGACGACGAGGTCAGGTTGCGCCTTCCTGGACAGAGACGTAGTACTGGAAGCACGTCAACAACTGCATCCTCAAACACAACTCTGCCTCTCACCACAAGTCGTGGTGGCTCTTCAGGTCGCATGGGTGCTAAGCCTTGCATAGCCTGGGCATTTTTTCAGATCGATAAAGATGACCCAACTCGTGTTATCTGTAACATTTGTCAGCAAAAGCTAAGTAGAGGCCAAAAAATACATAGTTTGAGTACTTCATGCATGAACCGGCACATGGACATGAAGCATAAGTTGCAGTGGGAAGCTCAGTGTGCTACAATGCGGTCTAGCCGGCCGGGCCAACCACCGTCTGCCATATCTTGTGCATCCGCGGCCTCTTCATCCTCTGTGACTGGGGGGACAGCAGTCACACCTGTTTTGGGGCGCAGACCTGCCACCTCTTTACCCGCAACAGCCAGCGTGATTGGCAGGTCATCATTTTCTTTGGAGGTGGTAACACCAGCTGGTCTTGAGCGCTGTCCAACATCGATAGCACCACCTTTGGATCAAGGCAACCTAACATGTCCGCCTGCATCTTCCTCACAGACCGGCAGTTTGCCGGGGACACCCTTATCAACCCCGTCTAAGCACAATAGCCAGCCCTCGGTCCCTCAGATGTGGACAAGTAAAAGACCATTTCCTCCTAGCCATGAGAAAGCTAAGAGGTTGAATTTCACCATCTGCAAGCTCTTGGCTACAGAAATGCTGCCTTTCCGCCTGGTGGACACAGAGGATTTTCGAGACCTTATGTCCGTCGCAGTGCCCCAGTACCAGATGCCCAGTCGGCACTACTTCTCAAAGAAAGGTGTGCCTGCGCTCCACCAGCATGTCGCACACAACATCACCGCTTCTTTGAGAAACTCTGTGTGTGACAGGGTGCATTTCACCACAGACACTTGGACGAGTAGGCATGGACAGGGGCGTTACATGTCGCTGACTGGGCACTGGGTAACTATGGTGACAGCAGGACAAGGGGCTGCTGTCCAAGTCTTGCCGTCCCCACGAGTTGTGCGTCAATCCTCTTTATGTCATTTTTCCTCCACTGCTTCTGCCTCCTCAACCTCCTCTCGGTCTTCCACCTGCACCCAAAGCCTGTCTGGTCATGCCACAAGCTTTCTAACTGCGCAGAAGGGATCCTGCACACCTCCTTACTATGCTGGCAGTAGGGCTCAACGTCATCAGGCGGTTTTTACATTGAAATGTCTGGGAAATGTGAGTCACACAGCTGAGGAGTTGTGGTCAGCTCTGGAGAACCCATTTCATGAATGGTTGTCTCCACTGGACCTGAAACCAGGGAAGGCCGTGTGCGACAATGCTGCAAACCTGGGTGCGGCCCTTCGCCGGGGCAATGTCACACACGTGCCTTGTATGGCTCACGTGTTGAACCTGGTTGTCCAGCAATTTTTAGCCCACTATCCCAGACTAGATGGCCTTCTGCAGAGGGCACGGTCGCTGTGTGCTCACTTCCGCCGTTCGCATCCCGCAGCTCAGCGACTTACATCTCTACAGAAGTCGTTGGGCCTGCCACTTCACCGGCTAAAATGCGATGTGCCTACCCGGTGGAATTCAACTCTGCACATGTTGCAGCGACTGTGGCAGCACCGACAAGCCCTGGTGCAATACGTTCTGACGTATAGCCTGGGCCAACGAGATTCAGAGGTGGGGCAAATCACGCTGGAGGAGTGGTCTCAGATCAGGGACCTATGCACCCTTCTGCACAGTTTTGAAATGGCGACGAAGATGTTTAGTGCTGACGATGCCATTATCAGCATGACTATTCCGGTGATTTACATGCTGGAGCACATGTTAAACAGAATTCGGAGTCAGGTGGTGGCACAAGAGGAGGTGGAGGAAGTAGAGGAGGAGGAGTTGTATGCGGAAGGGCTAACATCTGCAAGGTCCAGACGGTCGGCAGCACCAGGGCGGCAGGCATGTGAGGGTGGGGGAGATGATTTTACCAGGGCGCATGGTAGCAGCCAAACTAGTGAGGAAGGTGCAGGAGCCCAGGAAGAAGTGGAGGACGAACTGATGGAAGACTCATCAGATGAGGGAGACCTTGATCACATTTCTGTTGTGCGAGGTTGGGGGGAGAGGACAGAGGAAGGAAGCATGATTGTTACCTCGCCACCAACACAACAGGGACTTAGTGCTCCTGGATGCGCAACACACATGAGTGCCTTCTTGCTGCACTACCTGCAACATGACCCTCGAATTGTGAGAATTAGAAATAATCCTGACTACTGGGTTGCCACACTGTTAGATCCCCGGTACAAAAGTAAATTTGCAGAAATTATTCCTGCCATAGAAAGGGATGCACGCATGCAGGAGTATCAGCAGAGACTGTTGCAGAATCTTACATGTGCTTTTCCACAAAATACCAGTGGTGCACGTAGTGAATCTCACAGTTCCAACTTGCCAACCGTGGGACCGTCAAGTGTTCAGCACTCAAACCGTAACAGAACCACAGTATCTGCTGGTAACATCAATTTTGCGGAATCATTTCACCACTTTTTTAGCCCATCCTTTGCAAGGCCACAGGAGACAAGAAGTCTGACACATAGTCAACGCCTAGAGACGATGGTACAGGAGTATCTCCAAGTAAACATTGAAGCCACGACTGTGTCACTGGACCCTTGCTCTTTTTGGGCTTCCAATCTGGATAAATGGCCGGAGCTAGCCACTTACGCCTTGGAGATCTTGTCATGCCCCGCAGCCAGCGTTCTGTCTGAACGTGTGTTCAGCGCTGCTGGTGGTGTGCTGACAGATAAGCGCACGCGGCTCTCCACTGATAATGTAGACAGACTCACGTTCATAAAGATGAACAAATCATGGATCCGAAACGACTTTTCTACCCCTGTGTCATCCTGGGGAGAGTAAAAGCTTGATGATTGGTTAAAATCACCCTACCAACCGTTTTAAGCTTTCAAATTACTAATCATGTTTATCTGTATCTTGACTGGAAAATAATTTGGGCTTTGTAGCAGTGTGCAGCACTGATCCTATTAGGCCATCTATAATAAGCTTCACCAGATTTAAAATTAAAAATAATTTTTAGCTGCATCTAGCCCGGAAAATAATTTTGGGGCTCCGAGATGCGCAAGACACATAAGTGCCTTCTTTCTGCACTACCTGCAGCATGACCCTCATATTGTCAGAATTCGAAGTAATCATGACTACTGGGTTGCCACACTCTTAGATCCCCCAAACTTTTCGATCAACCTTTTCATTTTAATAAAGACCAAAAAAATGGTGATTTTTGAAATTATAAGCATTAGCAGGTTGTTAGAAACTGAAATCAAACAGTTTTCAACTCAAAACTTTATTCTAGGTGATGTTACATTTTCACATAGGACCCCTTGTTCGAAAGGAGCTTCTGAACTCTCTCGTCCATTGAATTTGTCAGGTTTTGGATGGTTTCTGCTTCAATTGTTTTGCATGAGGACAGAATACCCTCCCAGAGCTGTTGCTTAGATGTGAACTGCCTCCCGCCATCATAGACACTCCTTTTAATGATGCTCCAAAGGTTCTGAATGGGGTAGAGGTCAGGGGAGCATGGGGGTCACACCATAAGTTTGTCCCCTTTTATGCCCATATCAGCCAGAGATGCAGATGTTTTATGTGCAGCATGAGATGGTGCATTATCATGCAGAAAAATGATCTTGCTGTGAAATACACGGTTCTTCTTCTTGAACCATGGCAGGAAGTGCTGTTTGAGAAAATCCACATACATTATGGAGTTCATCTTTAGCGCCTTCAGGGATCCTAAAGGGGCCGACAATCTCTCTCCCCATGATTCCAGCCCAAAACATTACTCCACCTCCTCCTTGTTGGCACTGTAGCCGTGTTTGCGTGGGGTGTCCATCAACCAGCCATCCTTCACTCCATTCATCTGGACCATCGAGCGCTGCACGGCACTCATCCGTGAACAAAACAGTTTTGAAATCAGTCTTCATGTAATGTTTGGCCCACTGGAGCCATTTCTGCTTGTGTGAAGTGGATAGAGGTGGTCGACAGGATGGCGTATGCACAGCTGCAAACCTCTGAAGGACCCTGCATCTTGTTGTTCGGGGGACGTTGGAGGCACAAGCAGCTTCAAAAACTTGTCTGCTGCTATGACAAGGCTTTTTTGCCGCTGCTCTTTCAACCTGACGTAATTGCCTGTAGGAAAGAGTCCTCAATTTGCCCTTATCAGCACGCACACGTGTGTACTGTGAATCAGCTACATACTTCTTGATTGCCAAGACACTTCATCTTGATCATCGCACAATGTTGATTGTAGTCATGCCTTGACCTAAACACTCCACAATTTGTTGCTTCTCAGCAGCCGACACATCCTTTTTCTTTCCCATTTTGGCAGAAAATGTAGGCTGCTTAATAATGTGAGAGAGCCTTCTTAAGTAGTCTTGCCTTTCATTGGACACACCTGCCAAACTAATTAGCACAGGTGTCTGCAATTGCTTACAGTGATATAAAGAGTAGTGTTGAGCCACCCCCGTAGTGTTCGAGTTCGGTTCGGTTCGTCGAACACCCGTGTGTTCGCCGAACTGTTCGTCGAACTGTTCGTCGAACACCTTCGAACACCGTTAAAACCAATGGCAGGCAAACAAAAACACATAGAAACACATAGAAAACACCTTCAAAGGTGTCCAAAAGCTGACAAACTGCTCAGAAGACATAACTAACACATGGAAAAGTGACAAGTACATATAGTCATGCGAAAAGAAAAGAGGTGGAGGAGTAAAAGGAGGGGGAGACACAGATATAGGCATGTCATGCCCTTCTAAAATCCAAAAAGTGAGAAGCCGAGACGGCCAGTCCGCTCCTGCCCGTGCCACCTCCGTGTCGCCGGGTTTGTGCCAGAGCCGCGGTGAACCCTGACGGCCAGCCCCCCTCTCCCAATACTGGTGCCTGTCCGCTGGTGGGTCGAGAGAGCCCCCCTGTGGTGGAGGCAGCTCTAAGCTTTTTAATTTAAATTGTCCCTCTAATTTGAATGAATACACTTTAAATCCATTTACAAGGATCTATTGGAGGGCAAGTCTCATGCCAGCAGCCGCGTAATTCCAGCTCCAGTAGCGTCCACTAAAGCTGCTGCAGTTAAAAAGCTTTTATAAGGATCGAGCTCGGCTGTCCACCGCAAGGCATCCTAGTGCCAGTCCCAGCCCCTATGCCTTGGGGTGCCTCCTGATGCTCTTCACTAAGTATCCCGTGGTCCCGAAGCATTTCCTTTGAAAAAATTAAGTGTCCAAACTACAGGTGGTGTAGCTTGCTTAACAGCCGGGATAATCCGCTGACTAGCAGACACTGCTACTAGGCACAAAGTATTTCCTGGGCTAGATGCAGTTAAAAATATGTAAGTAGATACTCTCGTTGGATGCTGAGAAAGCATTCCATAGAGTCTCCTGGCACGCCATATATGATTCTCTTAAAAAGCTTGGGGTAGGGGTCTAGGGGACCCTTTTATAGCCAAAATCACGGCCCTGTATCACAATACGTCACCTAGGCTGAAGATAAATGGAACTGTAGCACCGAGGGCTCGGTTGCTACAGACGTATTGCACCTCACCCAGAGGTGTGATATCTCACTCTCAGATAAGGATGGAGTGTGGATCAGGACCCGACACCTGCATGCATTACACCACATTGCCGTGGGGCAGGGCGACCAATATGCCCCTGAGATGGGCACGACAGTCCCTGTCCCTGGCTGGAGTGGGGGGGAGGGAACACTGAGGAAGGGGAACCCTGCAGTGCAGGAGCAGGGAGGAAGCAGTTCCTGGGTGCATTGAGAAGGAGTATAAAAGGTGGGCACCATCTTAGTTCAGTGCAGAGAAGTCTGAGCAGAAGTGGCAGGGAGCAGGGGCTCTGCATGAGCTCTGCTCCGGAGGCGGGCCTAGTAACAGAGGCCCAGGCCTGCAAGAGGGAGAAGGAAGGAAGAGGAGCGGAGAAGGCTCCAGGAACGAGGAATGAAGGGATCCCAGGGGTGCGGACGGGCGAGTCGCCACCGCACGCCCGAATCCACCTGCGTGGAGGGGTCAGGCCAAAGGGGGAGACCGGTCCCCGAACTAGTGGAGGCAGGAAACGACCCTCAGCTAGAAACCGGAGGCTCTGACATTTTATGTGGCGCAGCCCCTTGCTCCACCCGCTAGGAAGGCACCACATAGGGTCAGGGAAACTGGCGCCAAGTTTACCAAGAGGAGGCCCGAGGCAGCCGGACAGAAGTGTTGGTAAGAAAGGCCAGACAAAGGACACACAAAGGGGGTCCTGTGAAGCGCCCCAAAGTTATCTGGGAGTTGTCTGAGCCCCTCACCTGGTGAGCACAGTACGACGTGGGCAGCCGTTACCTGCAGACGTGGTCTGGATAATAAGAACTGTGAGTAAAGGCCCTGAACTGCATCACTGACTCCGTGTCGTTACTGCTGCTGCCCTGCCCCATCACCCCCATCCTCCGCATACACTGCCCTGAGGCTATACTCCTCCCGTGGGGAGTTATGCTACGCTCTGCTGCACCCACAACACCAGCCTTAGCGGTCTGCCCTGTAGCGGCGGTTCACTCTGACCGCAATCCATGGGTGGCGTAGTCGGACATTTAAACATCAAAACCACATAAATAGTTCCGCCACTGGTTTGACCGCCCTGAGCCACGGAACCGGATCGCCGCCACGAAGACTACAACCACCAGCATCCACCAAAAAGGGTCCGGCTCCGGGTGTCCCAAGGCCCAGGGGGTGCGTCAGAACATTTTCATCACCTTTCACAATCACCAATGGGACAAGGCAGGGATGTCCTCTGTCCCCTCTCTTATACATCCTAGTGACGGAGCACCTGCTCTCATCAATTCGCCATAACCCCAATATTAGGTGGATTGAGGTGGGAGGCACCGAGTACAAGTGCTCTCTATTTGCTGATGATGTCCTAGTATATATCACTCAATCACATATATCCATCCCTGCTGTTATGGCTGAAATAGATCACTTTGTTACATGGTAAAATTTTAAAATCAATGCAGCGAAGTCTGAGGCCCTCGATGTCTCCCTCCCTAAATCCATATAGGATTCCATCCAGTCCAACTTTCCCTTTGCCTGGCCCTCACAGGGTATCAAATACTTAGGAATTCCTATTCATAGAGACCTCTCCCATCTATGTTATCTTAATTTTGGGCCCTTTATTGAACAATTCCATACAGACCACGGTTGGCAAGTTAGAACTGTAAGATTCACTACGTGAACCACTGGTGTTTTGTGGAAAAGCACATGTACACCGCGTTCCAAATTATTATGCAAAAAGTGTTTAGGAGTGATAAGGGAAGAATTTGTTTGTTTGTCAGTTAAACTCATTGATGGTGATGTGTGTCAGGGCTCTTTATATCACTGTAAGCAATTGCAGACACCTGTGCTAATTAGTTTGGCAGGTGTGTCCAATGAAAGGCAAGACTACTTAAGAAGGCTCTCTCACATTATTAAGCAGCCTACATTTTCTGCCAAAATGGGAAAGAAAAAGGATGTGTCGGCTGCTGAGAAGCAACAAATTGTGGAGTGTTTAGGTCAAGGCATGACTACAATCAACATTGTGCGATGATCAGGATGAAGTGTCTTGGCAATCAAGAAGTATGTAGCTGATTCACAGTACACACGTGTGCGTGCTGATAAGGGCAAATTGAGGACTCTTTCCTACAGGCAATTACGTCAGGTTGAAACAGCAGCGGCAAAAAAGCCTTGTCATAGCAGCAGACAAGTTTTTGAAGCTGCTTGTGCCTCCAACGTCCCCCGAACAACAAGATGCAGGGTCCTTCAGAGGTTTGCAGCTGTGCATATGCCATCCTGTCGACCTCCTCTATCCACTTCACACAAGCAGAAACGGCTCCAGTGGGCCAAACATTACATGAAGACTGATTTCAAAACTGTTTTGTTCACGGATGAGTGCCGTGCAGCGCTCGATGGTCCAGATGAATGGAGTGGAGGATGGCTGGTTGATGGACACCCCACGCAAACACGGCTACAGCGCCAACAAGGAGGAGGTGGAGTAATGTTTTGGGCTGGAATCATGGGGAGAGAGATTGTCGGCCCCTTTAGGATCCCTGAAGGCGCTAAAGATGAACTCCATAATGTATGTGGATTTTCTCAAACAGCACTTCCTGCCATGGTTCAAGAAGAAGAACCGTGTATTTCACAGCAAGATCATTTTTCTGCATGATAATGCACCATCTCATGCTGCACATAAAACATCTGCATCTCTGGCTGATATGGGCATAAAAGGGGACAAACTTATGGTGTGACCCCCATGCTCCCCTGACCTCTACCCCATTCAGAACCTTTGGAGCATCATTAAAAGGAGTGTCTATGATGGCGGGAGGCAGTTCACATCTAAGCAACA
Organism: Phyllobates terribilis; assembly: GCF_046119375.1. Lineage (NCBI taxonomy): Eukaryota > Metazoa > Chordata > Amphibia > Anura > Dendrobatidae > Phyllobates > Phyllobates terribilis. The sequence goes on along the minus strand of NW_027362762.1, from coordinate 364,244,087 downwards.
GCTCTGAGAGGGTATTCTGTCCTCATGCAAAACAATTGAAGCAGAAACCATCCAAAACCTGACAAATTCAATGGACGAGAGAGTTCAGAAGCTCCTTTCGAACAAGGGGTCCTATGTGAAAATGTAACATCACCTAGAATAAAGTTTTGAGTTGAAAACTGTTTGATTTCAGTTTCTAACAACCTGCTAATGCTTATAATTTCAAAAATGACCATTTTTTTGGTCTTTATTAAAATGAAAAGGTTGATCGAAAAGTTTGGGGGATCTAAGAGTGAGGCAACCCAGTAGTCATGATTACTTCGAATTCTGACAATATGAGGGTCATGCTGCAGGTAGTGCAGCAAGAAGGCACTTATGTGTCTTGCGCATCTCGGAGCCCCAAAATTATTTTCCGGGCTAGATGCAGCTAAAAATTATTTTTAATTTTAAATCTGGTGAAGCTTATTATAGATGGCCTAATAGGATCAGTGCTGCACACTGCTACAAAGCCCAAATTATTTTCCAGTCAAGATACAGATAAACATGATTAGTAATTTGAAAGCTTAAAACGGTTGGTAGGGTGATTTTAACCAATCATCAAGCTTTTACTCTCCCCAGGATGACACAGGGGTAGAAAAGTCGTTTCGGATCCATGATTTGTTCATCTTTATGAACGTGAGTCTGTCTACATTATCAGTGGAGAGCCGCGTGCGCTTATCTGTCAGCACACCACCAGCAGCGCTGAACACACGTTCAGACAGAACGCTGGCTGCGGGGCATGACAAGATCTCCAAGGCGTAGGTGGCTAGCTCCGGCCATTTATCCAGATTGGAAGCCCAAAAAGAGCAAGGGTCCAGTGACACAGTCGTGGCTTCAATGTTTACTTGGAGATACTCCTGTACCATCGTCTCTAGGCGTTGACTATGTGTCAGACTTCTTGTCTCCTGTGGCCTTGCAAAGGATGGGCTAAAAAAGTGGTGAAATGATTCCGCAAAATTGATGTTACCAGCAGATACTGTGGTTCTGTTACGGTTTGAGTGCTGAACACTTGACGGTCCCACGGTTGGCAAGTTGGAACTGTGAGATTCACTACGTGCACCACTGGTATTTTGTGGAAAAGCACATGTAAGATTCTGCAACAGTCTCTGCTGATACTCCTGCATGCGTGCATCCCTTTCTATGGCAGGAATAATTTCTGCAAATTTACTTTTGTACCGGGGATCTAACAGTGTGGCAACCCAGTAGTCAGGATTATTTCTAATTCTCACAATTCGAGGGTCATGTTGCAGGTAGTGCAGCAAGAAGGCACTCATGTGTGTTGCGCATCCAGGAGCACCAAGTCCCTGTTGTGTTGGTGGCGAGGTAACAATCATGCTTCCTTCCTCTGTCCTCTCCCCCCAACCTCGCACAACAGAAATGTGATCAAGGTCTCCCTCATCTGATGAGTCTTCCATCAGTTCGTCCTCCACTTCTTCCTGGGCTCCTGCACCTTCCTCACTAGTTTGGCTGCTACCATGCGCCCTGGTAAAACCATCTCCCCCACCCTCACATGCCTGCCGCCTTGGTGCTGCCGACCGTCTGGACCTTGCAGATGTTAGCCCTTCCGCATACAACTCCTCCTCCTCTACTTCCTCCACCTCCTCTTGTGCCACCACCTGACTCCGAATTCTGTTTAACATGTGCTCCAGCATGTAAATCACCGGAATAGTCATGCTGATAATGGCATCGTCAGCACTAAACATCTTCGTCGCCATTTCAAAACTGTGCAGAAGGGTGCATAGGTTCCTGATCTGAGACCACTCCTCCAGCGTGATTTGCCCCACCTCTGAATCTCGTTGGCCCAGGCTATACGTCAGAACGTATTGCACCAGGGCTTGTCGGTGCTGCCACAGTCGCTGCAACATGTGCAGAGTTGAATTCCACCGGGTAGGCACATCGCATTTTAGCCGGTGAAGTGGCAGGCCCAACGACTTCTGTAGAGATGTAAGTCGCTGAGCTGCGGGATGCGAACGGCGGAAGTGAGCACACAGCGACCGTGCCCTCTGCAGAAGGCCATCTAGTCTGGGATAGTGGGCTAAAAATTGCTGGACAACCAGGTTCAACACGTGAGCCATACAAGGCACGTGTGTGACATTGCCCCGGCGAAGGGCCGCACCCAGGTTTGCAGCATTGTCGCACACGGCCTTCCCTGGTTTCAGGTCCAGTGGAGACAACCATTCATGAAATTGGTTCTCCAGAGCTGACCACAACTCCTCAGCTGTGTGACTCACATTTCCCAGACATTTCAATGTAAAAACCGCCTGATGACGTTGAGCCCTACTGCCAGCATAGTAAGGAGGTGTGCAGGATCCCTTCTGCGCAGTTAGAAAGCTTGTGGCATGACCAGACAGGCTTTGGGTGCAGGTGGAAGACCGAGAGGAGGTTGAGGAGGCAGAAGCAGTGGAGGAACTTTGACATAAAGAGGATTGACGCACAACTCGTGGGGACGGCAAGACTTGGACAGCAGCCCCTTGTCCTGCTGTCACCATAGTTACCCAGTGCCCAGTCAGCGACATGTAACGCCCCTGTCCATGCCTACTCGTCCAAGTGTCTGTGGTGAAATGCACCCTGTCACACACAGAGTTTCTCAAAGAAGCGGTGATGTTGTGTGCGACATGCTGGTGGAGCGCAGGCACACCTTTCTTTGAGAAGTAGTGCCGACTGGGCATCTGGTACTGGGGCACTGCGACGGACATAAGGTCTCGAAAATCCTCTGTGTCCACCAGGCGAAAAGGCAGCATTTCTGTAGCCAAGAGCTTGCAGATGGTGAAATTCAACCTCTTAGCTTTCTCATGGCTAGGAGGAAATGGTCTTTTACTTGTCCACATCTGAGGGACCGAGGGCTGGCTATTGTGCTTAGACGGGGTTGATAAGGGTGTCCCCGGCAAACTGCCGGTCTGTGAGGAAGATGCAGGCGGACATGTTAGGTTGCCTTGATCCAAAGGTGGTGCTATCGATGTCGGACAGCGCTCAACACCAGCTGGTGTTACCACCTCCAAAGAAAATGATGACCTGCCAATCACGCTGGCTGTTGCGGGTAAAGAGGTGGCAGGTCTGCGCCCCAAAACAGGTGTGACTGCTGTCCCCCCAGTCACAGAGGATGAAGAGGCCGCGGATGCACAAGATATGGCAGACGGTGATTGGCCCGGCCGGCTAGGCCGCATTGTAGCACACTGAGCTTCCCACTGCAACTTATGCTTCATGTCCATGTGCCGGTTCATGCATGAAGTACTCAAACTATGTATTTTTTGGCCTCTACTTAGCTTTTGCTGACAAATGTTACAGATAACACGAGTTGGGTCATCTTTATCGATCTGAAAAAATGCCCAGGCTATGCAAGGCTTAGCACCCATGCGACCTGAAGAGCCACCACGACTTGTGGTGAGAGGCAGAGTTGTGTTTGAGGATGCAGTTGTTGACGTGCTTCCAGTACTACGTCTCTGTCCAGGAAGGCGCAACCTGACCTCGTCGTCACTAGCATCTTCCTCCACCTCCTCTGCTGACCTCATCTCTTGGCTGACTGTGGGTTGACAGTAAGTGGGATCTCCGACCTCATCATCATCACCCTGTGCGTTATCACACCCGTCGTCCTCAGAGCCAACCTGTTCCTGCCCTGACAAAAAACTAAAGTTGTCGCTCCAATCAGGTATTTGAGTCTTATCATCGTCTTCCTCATTGTCTCCACCAACAGGAGTTACAGTTTGGGAATGAGGGTCTACATTATGGTCAGAACCTTCTGCGTCTGGTCCTGGATCCGACTCATAAAGATTCTGGGCATCAGTGCAGATCATTTCCTCGTCTGGATTCACAGAAGCGCTGGAGTCGACCTCTGATTCCCAGGCTATAGTATGAGTAAACAGCTCTGCAGACTCAACCATCTGTTCTACCTCATACTCAGACGGGCAGCTGGAGATTTGGGAGCTGTGAGGAAGCAAGTGCGATTTGGGTGACACCTTTGAGGACTGGAGTATTTGTGATGTTGAAGTTGATGTGGAGGAGAGCCCACTTAAAGGAGCACTTGATATCCGTTGAAGCACCTGCTGTTTTTGTGCCTCATCTGGAATTTGTAGCGATTGGCGTGGCCGTAAGAAAGGGATCTTATCACATTGTCCGCTAAAAGAAGTAGACATTTTAGTTTGGCTGGAAGATGGTCTTTCTTCTGCACCTACCCCACGGACACAACCTTTTTTCCCCTTCCCAACACGCCTATTCCCCTTTCCACCAGCAGCAGGCCTTTTTCCACTCATTTTGGTGGTTAAATAATTCACAACTCTGGAGTTGTTTGCACAAAAAAACAATGGATGGTAACCGAGCAGAGCTGAGTGGCCAAACTGTGGTATTAGGCCAAAACTATTGGCTGGGCTAGATGCAGAAAAAAATTATTTTTAATTTGCAACCTGATGGAGGTCAGTATAGATGGATTAATAGAACAAGTCCCACACGCTGCTAGAAGCCCAAATATTTTTTCAGAGATAAATGAAGAAAAAAATTATTTTTAATTTGCAACCTGATGGAGGTCAGTATAGATGGACTAATAGACCAAGTCCCACACACTGCTAGAAGCCCAAATATTTTTTCAGAGCTAGATGCAGAAAAAAATTATTTTTAATTTGCAACCTGATGGAGGTCAGTATAGATGGACTAATAGACCAAGTCCCACACACTGCTAGAAGCCCAAATATTTTTTCAGAGCTAGATGCAGAAAAAAATTATTTTTAATTTGCAACCTGATGGAGGTCAGTATAGATGGACTAATAGAACAAGTCCCACACGCTGCTAGAAGCCAAATATTTTTTCAGAGATAAATGAAGAAAAAAATTATTTTTAATTTGCAACCTGATGGAGGTCAGTATAGATGGACTAATAGAACAAGTCCCACACGCTGCTAGAAGCCCAAATATTTTTTCAGAGATAAATGAAGAAAAAAATTATTTTTAATTTGCAACCTGATGGAGGTCAGTATAGATGGACTAATAGACCAAGTCCCACACACTGCTAGAAGCCCAAATATTTTTTCAGAGCTAGATGCAGAAAAAAATTATTTTTAATTTGCAACCTGATGGAGGTCAGTATAGATGGACTAATAGAACAAGTCCCACACGCTGCTAGAAGCCCAAATATTTTTTCAGAGATAAATGAAGAAAAAAATAATTTTTAATTTGCAACCTGATGGAGGTCAGTATAGATGGACTAATAGACCAAGTCCCACACACTACTAGAAGACCAAATATTTTTTCAGAGCTAGATGCAGAAAAAAATTATTTTTAATTTGCAACCTGATGGAGGTCAGTATAGATGGACTAATAGAACAAGTCCCACACGCTGCTAGAAGCCCAAATATTTTTTCAGAGATAAATGAAGAAAAAACTTATTTTTAATTTGCAACCTGATGGAGGTCAGTATAGATGGACTAATAGACCAAGTCCCACACACTGCTAGAAGCCCAAATATTTTTTCAGAGCTAGATGCAGAAAAAAAATATTTTTAATTTGCAACCTGATGGAGGTCAGTATAGATGGACTAATAGACCAAGTCCCACACACTGCTAGAAGCCCAAATATTTTTTCAGAGCTAGATGCAGAAAAAAAATATTTTTAATTTGCAACCTGATGGAGGTCAGTATAGATGGACTAATAGACCAAGTCCCACACACCGCTAGAAGCCCAAATATTTTTTCAGAGCTAGATGCAGAAAAAAATTATATTCAGTTTGCAACCTGATGGAGGTCAGTATAGATGGACTAATAGAATGATGCTATGCCCAAAAGATTTTACTTCACTAGGTGCAGTAAAAAAATTGGTATTCTATACACAGGTGGTATATCTTGCAACACAGATAGGCTACTCCACTGACTAACACACTCTGCAATAGGCCAAAAAGGATTAGCTTTGCTAGATTCAGCCAAATGCTGTGAAAAAAACTTGCACAGCACTGGCACAGACCTGCCTGGCAAAAACTGATAGGAACTGATGTAACCTAGTCCTGAAAAGGACTCCAATTACAATTAGTCTTTACTCCCACAATCTATCTATTTAAGAGCACAGACCTGCCTGATAAAAGTCGTAGGAAATGCTGTAACCTAGTCCTTAAAAAGACTGCAATCACAACTATTCCCTACTCCCAAGCTATCTGTATATTTGTGCGAAAATTGGCTTGAAATTAACAAGGTATAGCGCACACAGCAACAGCGGTGCCGTCTAACACGCAGCTGCAGCAGTGAGAAAATGGTGGCGACGGGGAAAATGGCTTGGTCTTATAGGGCAAGGACATGTGACATACACTGCCAATCACACATGCCCTTGCTTGTGTGAAAAAAAGCACTTCGATCCGTGTGTGCGCTGCTGATAGGCTGACAGATTGCACCTCCCCACTGCAACTGCGGGAAAGAGAAAAAAAAATGGAGATCTTCATTGTTCCTGCAGAGATCCATCCCCTGCCCCTCCCCCCGCCCCGCTGTACACTCAAACTGCGTATTAACATTAATTTTCATCATTACTGAGAAAAAATCCAGTTATGATTTTGGTGCACGAACAGTTATCGAACATAACCTCGAACAGCCGAATTTTTCTCAAATTGTTCGTGTTCGCCGACCGGCTCGAACACCGCCCAAAACAGCTCGAATTTGAGATTGGCGAACAGTTCGAGTAGAACAACGCTCATCTCTAATAAAGAGCCCTGACACACATCACCATCAATGAGTTTAACTGACAAACAAACAAATTCTTCCCTTATCACTCCTAAACACTTTTTGCATAATAATTTGGAACGCGGTGTACATGTGCTTTTCCACAAAACACCAGTGGTTCACGTAGTGAATCTTACAGTTCTAACTTGCCAACCGTGGTCTGTATGGAATTGTTCAATAAAGGGCCCAAAATTAAGATAACATAGATGGGAGAGGTCTCTATGAATAGGAATTCCTAAGTATTTGATACCCTGTGAGGGCCAGGCAAAGGGAAAGTTGGACTGGATGGAATCCTATATGGATTTAGGGAGGGAGACATCGAGGGCCTCAGACTTCGCTGCATTGATTTTAAAATTTTACCATGTAACAAAGTGATCTATTTCAGCCATAACAGCAGGGATGGATATATGTGATTGAGTGATATATACTAGGACATCATCAGCAAATAGAGAGCACTTGTACTCGGTGCCTCCCACCTCAATCCACCTAATGTTGGGGTTATGGCGAATTGATGAGAGCAGGTGCTCCGTCACTAGGATGTATAAGAGAGGGGACAGAGGACATCCCTGCCTTGTCCCATTGGTGATTGTGAAAGGTGATGAAAATGTTCTGACGCACCCCCTGGGCCTTGGGACACCCGGAGCCGGACCCTTTTTGGTGGATGCTGGTGGTTGTAGTCTTCGTGGCGGCGATCCGGTTCCGTGGCTCAGGGCGGTCAAACCAGTGGCGGAACTATTTATGTGGTTTTGATGTTTAAATGTCCGACTACGCCACCCGTGGATTGCGGTCAGAGTGAACCGCCGCTACAGGGCAGACCGCTAAGGCTGGTGTTGTGGGTGCAGCAGAGCGTAGCATAACTCCCCACGGGAGGAGTATAGCCTCAGGGCAGTGTATGCGGAGGATGGGGGTGATGGTGCAGGGCAGCAGCAGTAACGACACGGAGTCAGTGATGCAGTTCAGGGCCTTTACTCACAGTTCTTATTATCCAGACCACGTCTGCAGGTAACGGCTGCCCACGTCGTACTGTGCTCACCAGGTGAGGGGCTCAGACAACTCCCAGATAACTTTGGAGCGCTTCACAGGACCCCCTTTGTGTGTCCTTTGTCTGGCCTTTCTTACCAACACTTCTGTCCGGCTGCCTCGGGCCTCCTCTTGGTAAACTTGGCGCCAGTTTCCCTGACCCTATGTGGTGCCTTCCTAGCGGGTGGAGCAAGGGGCTGCGCCACATAAAATGTCAGAGCCTCCGGTTTCTAGCTGAGGGTCGTTTCCTGCCTCCACTAGTTCGGGGACCGGTCTCCCCCTTTGGCCTGACCCCTCCACGCAGGTGGATTCGGGCGTGCGGTGGCGACTCGCCCGTCCGCACCACTGGGATCCCTTCATTCCTCGTTCCTGGAGCCTTCTCCGCTCCTCTTCCTTCCTTCTCCCTCTTGCAGGCCTGGGCCTCTGTTACTAGGCCCGCCTCCGGAGCAGAGCTCATGCAGAGCCCCTGCTCCCTGCCACTTCTGCTCAGACTTCTCTGCACTGAACTAAGATGGTGCCCACCTTTTATACTCCCTTCTCAATGCACCCAGGAACTGCTTCCTCCCTGCTCCTGCACTGCAGGGTTCCCCTTCCTCAGTGTTCCCTCCCCCCACTCCAGCCAGGGACAGGGACTGTCGTGCCCATCTCAGGGGCATATTGGTCGCCCTGCCCCACGGCAATGTGGTGTAATGCATGCAGGTGTCGGGTCCTGATCCACACTCCATCCTTATCTGAGAGTGAGATATCACACCTCTGGGTGAGGTGCAATACGTCTGTAGCAACCGAGCCCTCGGTGCTACAGTTCCATTTATCTTCAGCCTAGGTGACGTATTGTGATACAGGGCCGTGATTTTGGCTATAAAAGGGTCCCCTAGACCCCTACCCCAAGCTTTTTAAGAGAATCATATATGGCGTGCCAGGAGACTCTATGGAATGCTTTCTCAGCATCCAACGAGAGTATCTACTTACAAATTTTTAACTGCATCTAGCCCAGGAAATACTTTGTGCCTAGTAGCAGTGTCTGCTAGTCAGCGGATTATCCCGGCTGTTAAGCAAGCTACACCACCTGTAGTTTGGACACTTAATTTTTTCAAAGGAAATGCTTCGGGACCACGGGATACTTAGTGAAGAGCATCAGGAGGCACCCCAAGGCATAGGGGCTGGGACTGGCACTAGGATGCCTTGCGGTGGACAGCCGAGCTCGATCCTTATAAAAGCTTTTTAACTGCAGCAGCTTTAGTGGACGCTACTGGAGCTGGAATTACGCGGCTGCTGGCATGAGACTTGCCCTCCAATAGATCCTTGTAAATGGATTTAAAGTGTATTCATTCAAATTAGAGGGACAATTTAAATTAAAAAGCTTAGAGCTGCCTCCACCACAGGGGGGCTCTCTCGACCCACCAGCGGACAGGCACCAGTATTGGGAGAGGGGGGCTGGCCGTCAGGGTTCACCGCGGCTCTGGCACAAACCCGGCGACACGGAGGTGGCACGGGCAGGAGCGGACTGGCCGTCTCGGCTTCTCACTTTTTGGATTTTAGAAGGGCATGACATGCCTATATCTGTGTCTCCCCCTCCTTTTACTCCTCCACCTCTTTTCTTTTCGCATGACTATATGTACTTGTCACTTTTCCATGTGTTAGTTGTGTCTTCTGAGCAGTTTGTCAGCTTTTGGACACCTTTGAAGGTGTTTTCTATGTGTTTCTATGTGTTTTTGTTTGCCTGCCATTGGTTTTAACGGTGTTCGAAGGTGTTCGACGAACAGTTCGACGAACAGTTCGGCGAACACACGGGTGTTCGACGAACCGAACCGAACTCGAACACTACGGGGGTGGCTCAACACTACTCTTCAGGTAGCATGGGCTCTAAGGCTTGTATAGCCTGGGCATTTTTTCAGATCGATAAGGATGACCCAACTCGTGTTATCTGTAAAATTTGTCACCAAAAGCTAAGTAGAGGCCAAAAATCCATAGTTTGAGAACTTCATGCATGAACCGTCACATGGATATGAAGCATAAGTTGCAGTGGGAAGCTCACTGTGCTACAATGCGGCCTAGCGGGCCGGGCCAACCACCGTCTGCCCAATCTTGTGCATCCGCGGCCTCTTCATCCTCTGTGACTGGGGGGACAGCAGTCACACCTGTTTTTGGACGCAGACCTGCCACCTCTTTACCCGCAACAGCCAGTGTGATTGGCAGGTCATCATTTCATTTGGAAGTGGAAACACCAGCTGGTGTTGAGCGCTCTCCGACATCGAGAGCACCACCTTTGGATCAAGGCAACCTAACATGTCCGCCTGCATCTTCCTCACAGACCGGCAGTTTGCCGGGGACACCCTACTCAACCCCATCTAAGCACAACAGCCAGCCCTCAGTAACTCAGATATGGACAAGTAAAATACCATTTCCTCCTAGCCATGACAAAGCTAAGAGGTTGAATTTCACCATCTGCAAGCTCTTGGCTACAGAAATGCTGCCTTTCCGCCTGGTGGACAGAGAGGATTTTTGAGACCTTATGTCCATCGCAGTGCCCCAGTACCAGATGCCCAGTCGGCACTACTTCTCAAAGAAAGGTGTGCCTGCGCTACACCAGCATGTCGCACACAACATCAACGCTTCTTTGAGAATCTCTGTGTGTGACAGGGTGCATTTCACCACAGACACTTGGACGAGTAGGCATGGAAAGGGGCGTTACATGTCGCTGACTGGGCACTGGGTAACTATGGTGACTATGGTGACAGCAGGACAAGGGGCTGCTGTCTAAGTCTTGCCGTCCCCACGAGTTGTGCTTTAATCCTCTTTATCTAGAAGCTCCTCCACTGCCTATGCCTCCTCAACCTCCTCTCGGTCCTCCACCTGCACCCAAAGCCTGTCTGGTAATGCCACCCGCTTTCTAACTGTGCAGAAGAAATCCTGCACACCTCCTTACTATGCTGGCAGCAGGGCTCAATGACATCAGGCGGTGTTTACTTTGAAATGTCTGGGAAATGTGAGTTACACAGCTGAGGAGTTGTGGTAAGCTCTGGAGACCCAGTTTCATGAATGGTTGTCTCCACTGGGCCTGCAACCAGGGAAGGCCGTGTGCGACAATGCTGCAAACCTGGGGGCAATGTCACACACGTGCCTTGTATGGCTCACGTGTTGAACCTGGTTGTCCAGCACTTTTTAGCCCACTATCCTGGATTAGATGGCCTTCAGCATAGGGCACCGTCGCTGTGTGCTCACTTCCGCCGTTCGCATCACGCAGCTCAACAACTTACATCTCTACAGAAGTCGTTGGGCCTGCCAGTTAACCGGCTGAAATGCGATGCGCCAACACGATGGAATTCAACTCTGCACATGTTGCAGCGACTGTGGCAACACCGACAAGCCCTGGTGCAATACGTTCTGACGTATAGCCTGGGCCAACGAGATCCAGAGGTGGGGCAAATCACGCTGCAGGAGTGGTCTCAGATCAGGGACCTATGAAGTTGACGCGCCCCCTGGGCCGTGGGGTACCCGGAGCCGGGCCGGTAGACGCTGGGGGTTGTAGTCACTGTGGCGGTGACCCAGTCCATGACCCAGGGCGGTCAATCCAAGGGTAATTTGTTTATATGGGTTTTATAATGTCTGACTACGCCACCTGTGGAGTGCGGCCAAAGGGGCCGCCACTGTGGAACAGTCCTCTGAAGCTGGTGGTTTTGCAGCAATGGTGTTACTACTCCCCACAGGATGAGTGTAGCTTCAGGGCAGTGTGGGTGGATGATTGTGGTTGTAGTGCAGGGAGTCAGTAATGCACACAGAGTCCGTGTGATGCAGTCCCAAGATCTTTACTCACAGTTGTTGCAGTTCAGATTACAGGTACCAGAGCAATCTCCCCCGTCGTGCTGTGCGTACTCAGTGAGGGGCTCAGTCCACCCCCAGATAGCTCCGGAGTACTTAGCAGGACCCCCTTCTGTGTGTCCTTTCTCTGGCCTTCTCCCTGCACCTCACACCCAGTGACACTTCTATCCGGTATCCTCGGGCCTTTTCGGGCGACATGTGTTCCGTCCCCTGGGTCCTATGTGGCTACCTTCTTAGTGAGACTGGTGTGGACTTTGGCCTGCAGTACATGAAATGCTGCAGCCTCCAGTTTCTAGTTGAGTCTTGCTGTTTCTCCGCTAGTTGAGGGACCGGTTCCCCTTATCTGGCCTGACCCCTCTACCTCCTGGTAGCAGCGGGCGTACGGGTGGCCTTCTGCACAGCCCGTACCCCTATGGTCCCTTCGGTTCCTGGAGCCTTCCTGCTCCCACTCCTCTCTTCTCTCCTTCAGTCCTGGGCCTCCCAGGCTAGGCCCGCCTCCAGAGCATAGCTCATGCAGAGCCTCTGCTCCTGTCACTTCTCCTCCTCTGACTGGCTTGCTCTTTCTAAGATGGCTTCCTATTTATACTCTCCCTGTCATGTGCTCCCCTAAGCTGCTTTCTCCACCCACACCCACTACATAGGACCCTCCCGCCAGCTAGAGACCTGGGACTGTGCTCTCCCTTAGGAGCAATCTCGCCCTACCCCCACTGCGGGTATGTGTTGGATGCCATTGTTAGGGTCCCAAGCCATACTCCTTCCTTACCTGAGGGTGACATACCACACCTCTGGGTAAGATGCAGTACCTCTGTGGCGACTGAACCCTCAGGGGCACCACACACCCTTCTGCACAGTTTTGAAATGGCGACGAAGATGTTTAGTGCTGACGATGCCATTATCAGCATGACTATTCCGTTGATTTACATGCTGGAGCACACGTTAAACAGAATTCAGAGTCAGGTGGTGGGACAAGAGGAGGTGAAGGAAGTAGAGGAGGAGTCGTATGCAGAAGGTTTAACATCTCCAAGGTCCAGACGGTCAGCAGCACCAAGGCGGCAGACATGGGAGGGTGGGGGGAGAGGGATTAACCAGGGCGCATGGTAGCAGCCAAACTGTTGAGGAAGGTGCAGGAGCCGAGGAAGAAGTGGAGGACGAACTGGCGATGGGCATGTTAGACTCATCAGATGAGGGAGACCTTGATCACATTTCTGTTGTGTGAGGTTGGGGGGAGAGGGCAGAGGAAGAAAGCATGATTCTTACCTCGCTACCAACACAACAAGGACTTGGTCCTCCTGGATGCGCAAGACACATGACTGCATTCTTGCTGCACTACCTGCAACATGACCCTTGGATTGTCAGAATTCAAAGTAATCTACTGGATACACACTATTAGATTCCCGGTACAAAAGTAAATTTGCCGAAATAATTCCTGCCATAGAAAGGGATTCACGCATGCAGGAGTATCAGCAGAGGCTGTTGCAGAATCTTACATGTGCTTTTCCACAAAACACCAGTGGTGCACGTAGTGAATCTCACAGTTCTATCCTGCAAACCGTGGGACTGTCGAGTCTTCATCACTCAAACCGTAACACTAGTCAGCATAGAATTTTTAACTGCATCTAGCCTAGGCAATACTTTGGGCGTAGTAGCCCAGCTGCGAAGCAAGCTACACCGCCTGTGTATCTAATAAGAATTTTTAAATGCATCTAGCCTTGGCGAACTGTGGGGACCCCCAACCACACCAAGACGCTCAGCCCCCTTACCGCCCCCCTTTCCTTGACAATACAATAATGTAACTCTTACAACTGGATGGGTGAGGATCGCTCACAGCTTTATTAACTCTTTATACTCATTCCATTAGAAAGGCATTTTATTTCTAAAATAATTCAGCTTGTTGCAGCATGCCCTGGGTCTCCACACCGCCAAGTTGGCCAACAAATGTAACTCTCCAACATGTCCTTTATATTTCCAGGCCACGGAGAATCCTGCGCTCTCGTATGCAGGACTCTGACCCCCATCCATCACTCTTAACGCTTGTTCCACTCCGTCCTGGAGTCCTGACAGGAATATGTCCAGTCCAGTATCCATTAAGTGAACACAGTCGGGCCGTATGAGGCCTGCTTTATCTCCTTCCAGTTGTCGGTGTTGTATCACTATACGGCCTCTGTCTCTTCTAAATATTTATTACCCGCCTTGTCCGTTCGATGGCCATGATGTCTCGAGCACCTTTCCATACCGCTATCGGCACAATCTCTGACCATACTATAGTTAGTTTTGTGAAAAATTCTCTGAAGCGCTCAGTGTCTAGTTTCATTATTGCCATTAGTTATGTGCTCTTGTGATGACCTAGGTCGTTTCCCCCGGCCTGTATAACTAAGATGACAGGACCTCTTGCATCTCTCCCTACCTTCATTACCTCCATTAGTACCTGTGGCCATAGCAGGCCTCTAATACCTCTCCAGTTGAAATATGTGTTATGAAACTCTAATTTACTCCCGCCTGGGCGGACTTTCGCCCTTTTTTCTGCCCAATATATATACGGGTGGCCTATCACCCACACTGTTGGCTTAGCGTCACCTGTAAAAGAAACAAACCACGTTAGGATAACAAGTCCGGTCCTATGTATCTCGCCAAACACGTGGATCGCCATCTCCCTATCCTCTGAACTTCCGTTTCTGACAGTCCTGCTCCTGCTGCTTCCGTGGCCGCGCCTATGCGGAATGAGTGTGTCCCATAATCTTTGTGGTGGTTCTCTGCCGATGTTATGCATTTATTAAATATAGCTTGGAACTGGTATCTTGATAATGGCATTCCATCAATGTGTGATAGGATGAAATTACTTTGTGATCTGATGGTTATATATGCTTTTACTATTGTTACCCGACTCAGTGTATCGTTTGTGGGTTGTAGAAGTACCCAAGTGCCCCTGCCCGCTAGAACCATTTTTGATTGGCGTATTTGTAGACGTATTGCATTATTGGCTATGACTACGTCCTGGTGTAATAAGCCTCCACTGGTGGTAATTTGGATTGAGAGACTAATTCGCTTATTCATAGCATACCAAAGAAGGTGATCGCAAATGCAGTAGACAGTAGTGTTGCTTCAAACTTTGAGTGTCATGTTAATGGTGTTAGGGATTAGAGATGAGCGGTGTTCGACTCGAACTGTTCGCCATTCTCAAATTCGAGCTGTTTTGGGCGGTGTTCGAGCCGCTCGGCGAACACCAACAATTTGAAAAAAATTCGGCTGTTCGAGGTTATTTTCGATATCTGTTCGTACACCAAAATCATAACTGGATTTTTTCTCAGTAATGCTGATAATCAATGTTAATACGCAGTTTGATTGTACAGCGGGACGGGGGGAGGGGCAGGGGATGGATCTCTGCATAAATAATGAAGATCTCCATTTTTTTTTCTCTTTCCCGCATTTACAGTGGGGAGGTGCAATCTGTCAGCCTATCAGCAGAGCACACACGGAGCAAACTGCTTTTTTTCACAAAAGCAAGGGTATGTGTCATTGGCAGTGTATGTCACATGTCCTTGCCCTATAAGACCCAGCCATTTTCCCCATCGTCCCCATTTTCTCACTGCTGCAGCTGCGTGTTAGACGGCACCGCTGTTGCTGTGTGCGCTATACTTTCCGTGTTAATTTCAAGCCAATTTTCTCACAAATCTACAGATAGCTTGGGAGTAGGTAATAGTTGTGATTGCAGTCCTTTTGAGGACTAGGTCACATCGTTACCTACGACTTTTATCAGGCAGGTCAGTGCTCTTAAATAGATAGGTTGGGAGTAAAGACTAATTGTAATTGCAGTCCTTTTGAGGGCTAGATTACATCAGTTCCTATCACTTTTATCAGGCAGGTCTGTGCTCTTAAATAGATAGGTTGGGAGTAAAGACTAATTGTAATTGCAATCCTTTTCAGGGCTAGGTTACATCAGTTCCTATCACTTTTATCAGGCATGTCTGTGCTCTTAAATAGATAGGTTGGGAGTAAAGGCTAATTGTAATTGCAGTCCTTTTGAGGGCTAGGTTACATCAGTTCCAATCACTTTTTGCCAGGCAGGTCTGTGCCAGTGCTGTGCAAGTTTTTTTCACAGCATTTGGCTAAATCTAGCAAAGCAAATCCTTTTTGGCCTCTTGCAGCATGTGTTAGTCAGTGGAGTAGCCTATTTGTGTTGCAAGCTACACCACCTGTGTATAGAATACAATTTTTTTTACTGCAACTAGTGAAGCAAAACCTTTTGGGCATAGCATCATTCTATTAGTCCATCTATACTAACCTCTACCAGGTTGCAAATTCAAAATATTTTTTATCTGCATCTAGCTCTGAAAAAATATTTGGGCTTGTAGCAGTGTGTGGGACGTGTTCTATTAGTCCATCTATACTAACCTCCACCAGGTTGCAAATTCAAAATAATTTTTATCTGCATCTAGCTCTGAAAAAATATTTGGGCTTGGGCTTGTAGCAGTGTGTGGGACTTGTTCTATTAGTCCATCTATGCTAACCTCCACCAGGTTGCAAATTCAAAATATTTTTTATCTGCATCTAGCTCTGAAAAAATATTTGGGCTTGGGCTTGTAGCAGTGTGTGGGACTTGTTCTATTAAACCATCTATACTAACCTCCACCAGGTTGCAAATTCAAAATAATTTTTATCTGCATCTAGCTCTGAAAAAATATTTGGGCTTGTAGCAGTGTGTGGGACTTGTTCTATTAGTCCATCTATACTAACCTCCACCAGCTTGCAAATTCAAAATACTTTTTATCTGCATCTAGCTCTGAAAAAATATTTGGGCTTGGGCTTGTAGCAGTGTGTGGGACTTGTTCTATTAGTCCATCTATACTAACCTCCACCAGGTTGCAAATTCAAAATAATTTTTATCTGCATCTAACCCAGCCAATACTTTTGGGCTAAAACCACAGTTTGGCCACTCAGCTCTGCTCGGTTCCCATCCATTGTTTTTTGTGCAAACAACTCCAGAGTTGTCAATTAGATAACCATCAAAATGAGTGGACAAGGGCCTGCTGCTGGTGGAAAGGGGAATAGGCGTGTTGGGAAGGGAAAAAAAAGGTTGTGTCCGTGGGGTAGGTGTTAAAGCAACAGTAACATCTGCAGAAGAAAGACCATCTTCCAGCCAAACTAAAATGTCTACTTCTTTTAGCGGACAATGTGATAAGATTCCTTTCTTACGGCCACGCCAATCGCTACAAATTCCAGATGAGGCACAAAAACAGCAGGTGCTTCAATGGATATCAAGTGCTCTTTAAGTGGGCTCTCCTCCACCTCAACTTCAACATCACGAATACTCCAGTCCTCAGAGGTGTCACCCCAATCGCACTTGCTTCCTCACAGCTCCCAAGTCTCCAGCTGCCCATCTGAGTATGGGGTATCAATGATGGTTGAGTGTTCAGAGCTGTTTACTCATACTATAGCCTGGGAATCAGAGGTCGGCTCCAGAGCTTCTGTGAATCCAGACGATGATCTGCACTGATGAGCAGAATCTTTATGAGTCGGATCCAGGACCAGACGCAGAAGGTTCTGACCATAATGTAGACACTCGTTCCCAAACTGTAACTCCTGTTGGTGGAGACAATGAGGAAGACGATGATGAGACTCAAATACCTGATTGGAGCGACAACTTTAGTTTTTTGTCAGGGCAGGAAGAGGTTGGCTCTGAGGAAGACGGGTGTGATAACACACAGGGTGATGATGACGAGGTTGGAGATCCAATTTGCTGTCAACCCACAGTCAGAAAGTCGATGAGGTCAGCAGAGGAGGTGGAGGAGGATGCTAGTGACGACGAGGTCAGGTGTTGCCTTCCTGGACAGAGAAGTAGTACTGGAAGCACGTCAACAACTGCATCCTCAAACACAACTCTGATTCTGACCACAAGTCGTGGTGGCTCTTCAGGTCGCATGGGTGCTAAGCCTTGCATAGCCTGGGCATTTTTTCAGATCGATAAGGATGACCCAACTCGTGTTATCTGTAACATTTGTCAGCAAAAGCTAAGTAGAGGCCAAAAAATACATAGTTTGAGTACTTCATGCATGAACCGGCACATGGACATGAAGCATAAGTTGCAATGGGAAGCTCACTGTGCTACAATGCGGCCTAGCCTGCCGGGCTAACCACCGTCTGCCACATCTTGTGCATCCGCGGCCTCTTCATCCTCTGTGACTGGGGGGACAGCAGTCACACCTGTTTTGGGACGCAGACCTGCCACCTCTTTACCCAAAACAGCCAGCGTGATTGGCAGGTCATCATTTTCTTTGGAGGTGGAAACACCAGCTGGTGTTCAGCGCTGTCCGACATCGATAGCACCTCCTTTCAATCAAGGCAACCTAACATGTCTGCCTGCATCTTCCTCACAGACCGGCAGTTTGCCGGGGACACCCTTCTCAACCCCGTCTAAGCACAACAGCCAGCCCTCGGTCCCTCAGATGTGGACAAGTAAAAGACCATTTCCTCCTAGCCATGACAAAGCTAAGAGGTTGAATTTCACCATCTGCAAGCTCTTGGCTACAGAAATGCTGCCTTTCCGCCTGGTGGACACAGAGGATTTTCGAGACTTCATGTCCATCGCAGTGCCCCAGTACCAGATGCCCAGTCGGCACTACTTCTCAAAGAAAGGTGTGCCTGCGCTCCACCAGCATGTCGCACACAACATCACCGCTTCTTTGAGAAACTCTGTGTGTGACAGGGTGCATTTCACCACAGAAACTTGGATGAGTAGGCATGGACAGGGGCGTTACATGTCGCTGACTGGGCACTGGGTAACTATGGTGACAGCAGGCCAAGGGGCTGCTGTCCAAGTTTTGCCGTCCCCACGAGTTGTGCGGCAATCCTCTTTATCTCGAAGTTCCTCCACTGCTTTTGCCTCCTCAACCTCCTCTCGGTCCTCCACCTGCACCCAAAGCCTGTCTGGTCATGCCACAAGCTTTCTAACTGCGCAGAAGGGATCCTGCACACCTCCTTACTATGCTGGCAGTAGGGCTCAACGTCATCAGGCGGTTTTTACTTTGAAATGTCTGGGAAATGTGAGTCACACAGCTGAGGAGTTGTGGTCAGCTCTGGAGAACCAGTTTCATGAATCGTTGTCTCCACTGGAGCTACAACCAGGGAAGGCCGTGTGCGACAATGCTGCAAACCTGGGTGCGGCCCTTCTCCGGGGCAATGTCACACACGTGCCTTGTATGGCTCACGTGTTGAACCTGGTTGTCCAGCAATTTTTAGCCCACTATACCGGACTAGATGGCCTTCTGCAGAGGGCACGGTCGCTGTGTGCTCACTTAAGCCGTTCGCATCCCGCAGCTCAGCGACTTACATCTCTACAGAAGTCGTTCTGCCTGCCACTTCACTGGCCAAAATGCGATGTGCCTACCCGGCGTAATTCAACTCTGCACATGTTGCAGCAACTGTGGCAGCACCGACAAGCCCTGGTGCAATACATTCTGATGTATAGCCTGGGCCAACGAGATCCAGAGGTGGGGCAAATCAGATCAGGGACCTATGCACCCTTCTGCACTGTTTTGAAATGGCGACGAAGATGTTTAGTGCTGACGATGCCATTATCAGCATGACTATTCCGGTGATGTACATGCTGGAGCACATGTTAAACAGAATTCGGAGTCAGGTGGTGGCACAAGAGGAGGTGGAGGAAGTAGAGGAGGAGCAGTTGTATGCGGAAGGGCTAACATCTGCAAGGTCCAGACGGTCGGCAGCACCAAGGCGGCAGGCATGTGAGGGTGGGGGAGATGGTTTTACCAGGGCGCATGGTAGCAGCCAAACTAGTGAGGAAGGTGCAGGAGCCGAGGAAGTAGTGGAGGACGAACTGATGGAGGACTCATCAGATGAGGGAGACCTTGATCACATTTCTGTTGTGCGAGGTTGGAGGGAGAGGACAGAGGAAGGAAGCATGATTGTTACCTCGCCACCAACACAACAAGGACTTGGTGCTCCTGGATGCGCAAGACACATGAGTGCTTTCTTGCTGCACTACCTGCAACATGACCCTCGAATTGAAAGAATTAGAAATAATACTGACTACTGGGTTGACACACTGTTAGATCCCCGGTACAAAAGTAAATTTGCAGAAATTATTCCTGCCATAGAAAGAGATGCACGCATGCAGGAGTATCAGCAGAGACTGCTGCAGAATCTTACATGTGCTTTGCCACAAAACACTATTGGTGCACGTATTGAATCTCACAGTTCCAACTTGCCAACCGTGGGACCGTCGAGTGTTCAGCACTCAAAACGTAACAGAAACACAGTATCTGCTGGTAACATCAATTTTGCTGAATCATTTCACCACTTTTTTAGCCCATCCTTTGCAAGGCCACAGGAGACAAGAAGTCTGACACATAGTCAACGCCTAGAGACGATGGTACAGGAGTATCTCCAAGTAAACATTGAAGCCTTGACTGTGTCACTGGACCCTTGCTCTTTTTGAGCTTCCAATCTGGATAAATGGCCGGAGCTCGCCACTTATGCCTTGGAGATCTTGTCATGCCCCGCAGCCAGCGTTCTGTCTGAACATGTGTTCAGCGCTGCTGGTGGTGTGCTGACAGATAAGCACACGCGGCTCTCCAATGATAATGTAGACAGACTCACGTTCATAAAGATCAACAAATCATGGATCCGAAACGACTTTTCTACCCCTGTGTCATCCTGTGGAGAGTAAAAGCTTGATGATTTGTTAAAATCACCTCACCAACCATTTTAAACTTTCAAATTACTAATCATGTTTATCTGTATCTTGGCTGGAAAATAATTTGGGACTTGTAGCAGTGTGCAGTACTGATTCTATTAAGCCATCTATACTAAACTCTACCAGATTTAAAATTACTAATCATGTTTATCTGTATCTTGGCTGGAAAATAATTTGGGCCTTGTAGCAGTGTGCAGTACTGATTCTATTAGGCCATCTATACTAAACTCCACCAGATTTAAAATTACTAATCATGTTTATCTGTATCTTGGCTGGAAAATAATTTGGGCCTTGTAGCAGTTTGCAGTACTGATGCTATTAGGCCATCTATTCTAAACTCCACCAGATTTTAAATTACTAATCATGTTTATCTGTATCTTGGTTGGAAAATAATTTGGGCCTTGTAGCAGTTTGCAGTACTGATTCTATTAGGCCATCTATACTAAGCTCCACCAGTTTCAAATTAATGATTATTTTTAGCTGCATCTAGCCCGGAAAATAATTTTGGGGCTCCTAGATGCGCAAGACACATGAGTGCCTTCTTGCTGCACTACCTGCAACATGACCCTCAGATTGTCAGAATTCCAAGTAATCCTGACTACTGGGTTGCCACACTCTTAGATCCCCCACACTCTTCGATCAACCTTTTCATTTTAATAAAGAACAAAAAAATGGTCATTTTTGAAATTATAAGCATTAGCAGTTTAATAGAAACTGAAATCAAAAAGTTTTCAACTCAAAACTTTATTCTAGGTGATGTTACATTTGCACATAGGACCCCTTGTTCGAAAGGAGCTTCTGAACTCTCTCGTCCATTGAATTGGTCAGGTTTTGGATGGTTTCTGCTTCAATTGTTTTGCATGAGGACAGAATACCCTCCCAGAGCTGTTGCTTAGATGTGAACTGCCCCCCGCCATCATAGACACTCCTTTTGATGATGCTCCAGAGGTTCTGAATGGGGTTGAGGTCAGGGGAGCATGGGGGTCACACCATAAGTTTGTCCCCTTTTATGCCCATATCAGCCAGAGATGCAGATGTGTTATGTGCAGCATGAGACTGTGCATTATCATGCATGAAAATGGTCTTGCTGCGGAATACACAGTTCTTCTTCTTGAACCATGGCAGGAAGTGCTGTTTGAGAAACTCCACATACATTATGGATTTCATCTTTACCCCTTCAGGGATCCTAAAGGGGCCGACAATCTCTCTCCCCATGATTCCAGCCCAAAATATTACTACTTGTTGGTGCCGTAGCCGTGTTTGCATGGGGTGTCCGTCAACCAGCCATCCTCCACTCTATCCATCTGGACCATCAAGCGTTGCACGGCACTCATCGGTGAACAAAACAGTTTTGAAGTCAGTCTTCATGTATTGTTTGGCCCACTGGAGCCGTTTCTGCTTGTGGATAGAGGAGGTTGACTGGATGGCTTACGCACAGCTGCAAACCTCTGAAGGACCCTGCATCTTGTTGTTCGGGGGACGTTGGAGGCACAAGCAGCTTCAAAAACTTGTCTGCTGCTATGACAAGGCTTTTTTGCCGCTGCTCTTTCAACCTGACGTAATTGCCTATAGGAAAGAGTCCTCAATTTGCCCTTATCAGCACGCACACGTGTGTACTGTGAATCAGCTACATACTTCTTGATTGCCAAGACACTTCATCCTAATCATCGCACAATGTTGATTGTAGTCATGCCTTGACCTAAACACTCCACAATTTGTTGCTTCTCAGCAGCCGACACATCCTTTTTCTTTCCCATTTTGGCAGAAAATGTAGGCTGCTTAATAATGTGAGACAGCCTTCTTAAGTAGTCTTGCCTTTCATTGGACACACCTGCCAAACTAATTAGCACAGGTGTCTGCAATTGCTTACAGTGATATAAAGAGCCCTGACACACATCACCATCAATGAGTTTAACTGACAAACAAACAAATTCTTCCCTTATCACTCCTAAACACTTTTTGCATAATAATTTGGAACACAGTGTACATGTGCTTTTCCACAAAACACCAGTGGTTCACGTCGTGAATCTTACAGTTCTAACTTGCCAACTGTGGTCTGTATGGAGTTGTTCAATAAAGGGCCCAAAATTAAGATAACATAGATGGGAGAGGTCTCTATGAATAGGAATTCCTAAGTATTTGATACCCTGTGAGGGCCAGGAAAAGGGAAAGTTGGACTGGATGGAATCCTATATGGATTTGGGGAGGGAGACATCGAGGGCCTCAGACTTCGCTGCATTGATTTTAAAATTTGACCATGTAACAAAGTGATCTATTTCAGCCATAACAGCATGGATGGATATATGTGATTGAGTGATATATACTAGGACATCATCAGCAAATAGAGAGCACTTGTACTCGGTGCCTCCCACCTCAATCCACCTAATATTGGGGTTATGGTGAATTGATGAGAGCAGGTGCTCCGTCACAAGGATGTATAAGAGAGGGGACAGAGAACATCCCTGCCTTGTCCCATTGGTGATTGTGAAAGGTGATGAAAATGGTCTGACGCGCCCCCTGGGCCTTGGGACACCCGGAGCCGGACCCGTTTTGGTGGATGCTGGTGGTTGTAGTCTCCGTGGCGGCAACCCGGTTCCGTGGCTCAGGGCGGTCAAACCAGTGGCGGAACTATTTATGTGGTTTTGATGTTTAAATGTCCGACTACGCCATCCGTGGATTGCGGTCAGAGTGAACCGCCGCTCCAGGGCAGACCGCTGAGGCTGGTGTTGTGGGTGCAGCAGAGCGTAGCATAACTCCCCACGGGAGGAGTATAGCCTCAGGGCAGTGTATGCGGAGGATGGGGGTGATGGTGCAGGGCAGCAGCAGTAATGACACGGAGTCAGTGATGCAGTCCAGGGCCTTTACTCACAGTTCTTATTATCCAGACCACGTCTGCAGGTAACGGCTGCCCACGTCGTACTGTGCTCACCAGGTGAGGGGCTCAGACAGCTCCCAGATAACTTTGGAGTGCTTCACAGGACCCCCTTTGTGTGTCCTTTGTCTGGCCTTTCTTACCAACCCTTCTGTCCGGCTGCCTCGGGCCTCCTCTTGGTAAACTTGGCGCCAGTTTCCCTGACCCTATGTGGTGCCTTCCTAGCGGGTGTAGCGAGGGGCTGCGCCACATAAAATGTCACAGCCTCCTGTTTCTAGCTGAGGGTCGTTTCCTGCCTCCACTAGTTCCGGGGACCGGTCTCCCCCTTTGGCCTGACCCCTCCACGCAGGTGGATTCGGGCGTGCGGTGGCGACTCGCCCGTCCGCACCCCTGAGATCCCTTCGTTCCTCATTCCTGGAGCCTTCTCTGCTCCTCTTCCTTCCTTCTCCCTCTTCCAGGCCTGGGCCTCTGTTACTAGGCCCGCCTCCGGAGCAGAGCTCATGCAGAGCCCCTGCTCCCTGCCACTTCTGCTCAAACTTCTCTGCACTGAACTAAGATGGTGCCCACCTTTTATACTCCCTTCTCAATGCACCCAGGAACTGCTTCCTCCCTGCTCCTGCACTACAGGGTTCCCCTTCCTCAGTGTTCCCTTCCCCCACTCCAGCCAGGGACAGGGACTGTCGTGCCCATCTCAGGGGCATATTGGTCGCCCTGCCCCACGGCAATGTGGTGCAATGCATGCAGGTGTCGGGTCCTGATCCACACTACATCCTTACCTGAGAGTGAGATATCACACCTCTGGGTGAGGTGCAATACCTCTGTAGCAACTGAGCCCTCAGGGTGCTACAGTTCCATTTATCTTCAGCCTAGGTGACGTATTGCGACACAGGGCCGTGATTTTGGCTATAAAAGGGTCCCCTAGACCCCTACCCCAAGCTTTTTAAGAGAATCATATATGGCGTGCCAGGAGACTCTATGGAATGCTTTCTCAGCATCCAACGAGAGTATCTAATTACAAATTTTTAACTGCATCTAGCCCAGGAAATACTTTGTGCCTAGTAGCAGGGTCTGCTAGTCAGCGGATTATCCCGGCTGTTAAGCAAGCTACACCACCTGTAGTTTGGACACTTCATTTTTTCAAAGGAAATGCTTCGGGACCACGGGATACTCAGTGAAGAGCATCAGGAGGCACCCCAAGGCATAGGGGCTCGGACTGGCAGTAGGATGCCTTGCGGTGGACAGCCGAGCTCGATCCTTATAAAAGCTTTTTAACTGCAGCAGCTTTAGTGGACGCTACTGGAGCTGGAATTACGCGGCTGCTGGCATGAGACTTGCCCTCCAATAGATCCTTGTAAATGGATTTAAAGTGTATTTATTCAAATTAGAGAGACAATTTAAATTAAAAATCTTAGAGCTGCCTCCACCACAGGGGGGCTCGCTCGACCCACCAGCGGACAGGCACCAGTATTGGGAGAGGGGGGCTGGCCGTCAGGGTTCACCGCGGCTCTGGCACAAACCCGGCGACACGGAGGTGGCACGGGCAGGAGCGGACTGAACGTGTCGGCTTCTCACTTTTTGGATTTTAGAAGGGCATGACATGCCTATATCTGTGTCTCCCCCTCCTTTTACTCCTCCACCTCTTTTCTTTTCGCATGACTATATGTACTTGTCACATTTCCATGTGTTAGTTGTGTCTTCTGAGCAGTTTGTCAGCTTTTGGACACCTTTGAAGGTGTTTTCTATGTGTTTCTATGTGTTTTTGTTTGCCTGCCATTGGTTTTAACGGTGTTCGAAGGTGTTCGACGAACAGTTCGACGAACAGTTCGGCGAACACACGGGTGTTCGACGAACCGAACCGAACTCGAACACTACGGGGGTGGCTCAACACTACTCCTAAACACTTTTTGCATAATAATTTGGAACACAGTGTACATGTGCTTTTCCACAAAACACCAGTGGTTCACGTAGTGAATCTTACAGTTCTAACTTGCCAACCGTGGTCTGCATGGAGTTGTTCAATAAAGGGCCCAAAATTAAGATAACATAGACGGGAGAGGTCTCTATGAATAGGAATTCCTAAGTATTTGATACCCTGTGAGGGCCAGGCAAAGGGAAAGTTGGAATGGATGGAATCCTGTATGGATTTGGGGAGGGAGACATCGAGGGCCTCAGACTTCGCTGCATTGATTTTAAAATTTGACCATGTAACAAAGTGATCTATTTCAGCCATAACAGCAGGGATGGATATATGTGATTGAGTGATATATACTAGGACATCATCAGCAAATGCAGAGCACTTGTACTCGTGCCTCCCGCCTCAATCCACCTAATATTGGGGTTATGGCGAATTGATGAGAGCAGGTGCTCCGTCACTAGGATGTATAAGAGAGGGGACAGAGGACATCCCTGCCTTGTCCCATTGGTGATTATGAAAGGTGATGAAAATGTTCCATTTATCTTCAGCCTAGGTGACGTATTGCGATACAGGGCCGTGATTTTGGCTATAAAAGGGTCCGCTACCCAAAGATTTTTAAGAGAATAATATATGGCATGCCAGGAAACTCTATGGAATGCTTTCTCAGCATCCAACGAGAGTATCTAATTACAAATTTTTAACTGCATCTAGCCCAGGAAATACTTTGTGCCTAGTAGCAGTGTCTGCTAGTCAGCGGATTATTCCAGCTGTTAAGCAAGCTACACCACCTGTAGTTTGGACACTTAATTTTTTCAAAGGAAATGGTTCAGGCCCCCGGGACACTCAGTGAAGAGCATCGGGGAGGCACCCTAAGGCACAGGGGCTGGGACTGGCGGTAGGACGCCTTGCGGTGGACCGCCAAGCTCGATCCTTATAAAAGCTTTTTAACTGCAGCAGCTTTAGTGGACGCTACTGGAGCTTGAATTACCGCGGCTGCTGGCATGAGACTTGCCCACCAATAGATCCTTGTAAATGGATTTAAAGTGTACTCATTCAAATTAGAGAGAAAATTTAAATGAAAAAGATTAGAACTGCCTCCACCGCAGGGGGGCTCGCTCGACCCACCAGCGGACAGGCACCAGTATTGGGAGAGAGGGGCTGGCCGTCAGGGTCCACCGCGGCTCTGGCACAAATCCGGCGACATGGAGGTCACACGGGCAGGAACGGACTGGCCGTGTCGGCTTCCCACTTTTTTGGTTTTAGAAGGGCATGACATGCCTATATCTGTGTCTCCCCCTCGTTTTACTCCTCCACCTCTTTTCTTTTCGCATAACTATATGTACTTGTCACTTTTCCATGTGTTAGTTGTGTCTTCTGAGCAGTTTGTCAGCTTTTGGACACCTTTGAAGGTGTTTTCTATGTGTTTCTATGTGTTTTTGTTTGCCTGCCATTGGTTTTAACGGTGTTCGAAGGTTTTCGACGAACAGTTCGGTGAACATATGGGTGTTCGACGAACCGAACCGAACTCGAACACTACGGGGGTGGCTCAACACTATTAGGGATATGATGCGAGAAATCAGTTTTAGTGACACGGGACGGGACGTCTACACTCCTGACTTGGCTGACCCCTTTTCCACCCTTTTATGGATTGTCTGATGATGAATCTCTTTGTCACCTCTCCCCAATTCAGTAGTTGGAAGTGAAATGCTACTCCGGTCAGACACCGCTGCGCTGATGCCCCTGATATGCCCTTCATCATTAGCTGGTGGAGAAATTCTATGGTGATTTGTAATCTGGCTTGTTCACATTGGTCAACCCGTCTGCCTGCTACTAGTCGTGTCCACTCTTCCCATGCCTTACCGTATGCTTGCCACGTCGATGGGGCAACTGACGCTCTGATTAATGGCATCAACTATTCGCCACTAGATCCCATAGGTAGGGTGGGCAACTGTTGCCCGATGGGTGGGCGTTGGGGAGGAGCTCTGTGAAAATCTGCCAATTGAATTGTGATAAAGCATTAACAGCAGTTTTAGACCCCTCAGCATCGTGGCTAGCGGGGACCCATACTTTGTGTTTTAGGCACAGGAATGCTAGCCGGCGTAGTAGGCCTAGCACTGGGAGAGACGATGATGCCATCTTATTAATGCAGTGCGCTAGGCTGGTGTTTTTTTCTATGAAGCGTGTATTTTTGTTAGCCAGGCGCGCGCCCCATAATTCTATTGCTACCACTATTGGGAAGAAAAATTATTTTCCGGGCTTGATGCGGCTAAAAATTATTAGTAATTTGAAACCTGGTGGAGCTTAGTATAGTTGGCCTAATACAATGAGTACCACAAACTGCTAATATGCCCAAAATTATTTTACAGGCAAGATGCAGCTAAAAATTATTATTAATTTCAAAGCTAGTGGAGCTTGGTATAGATGGCCTAATACAATGAGTACCACACACTACTACTAGGCCCAAAATTATTTTCCAGGCAAGATGCAGCTAAAAATTATTAGTAATTTGAAAGCTGGTGGAGCTTGGTATAGATGGCCTAATAGAAGGAGTACCACACACTGCTAATATGCCCAAAATTATTTTCCAGGCAAGATGCAGCTAAAAATTATTATTAATTTCAAAGCTGGTGGAGCTTGGTATAGATGGCCTAATACAATGAGTACCACACACTACTGCTATGCCCGAAATTATTTTCCAGGCAAGATGCAGCTAAAAATTATTATTAATTTCAAAGCTGGTGGAGCTTGGTATAGATGGCCTAATACAATGAGTACCACACACTGCTACTAAGCCCAAAATTATTTTCCGGGCTACATGCAGCTAAAAAATATTATTAATTTCAAAGCTGGTGGAGCTTGGTATAGATGGCCTAATAGATTGAGTACCACACACTGCTACAGGCCCAAAAGGTTTTACTTGGCTAGGTGCAGTAAAAAAATTGTATTACATACACAGGTGGTGTAGCTTGCACCACAGATAGGCTACTCCACTGACTAACACTCACTGCAAGAGGCCCAAAAGGATTTGCTTAGCTAGATTTAGCCAAATGCTGTGAAAAACACTTGCACAGCACTAAAACAGACCTGCCTGGCAAAAAGTGATAGGAACTGATGTAACCTAGCCCTCAAAAGGGCTGGAATTACAACTAGTCACTACTCCCAACCTATCTGTCGATTTAAGAGCACAGACCTGCCTGCTAAAAGTGCTAGGAACTGCTGTAACCTAGCCCTCAAAAGGGCTGCAATTACAAACAAGTCCCTACTCCCTAAACCTTTCTGTCTATTTAAGAGAAAATTCGCTTGCAATTCAGTTACAAAATGTAGTGCTGACAGCAGCAGCAGTGCCATCTAACACTCAGCTGCAGCAGTGAGAAAATGGTGGCGATGGGGAAAATGGCTGGGTCTTATAGGGCAAGGACATGTGACATACACAGCCAATGACACATGCCCTTGCTTATGTGAGAAAAAGCACTTCGCTCCGTGTGTGCGCTGCTGATAGGCTGACAGATTACACCTCCCCACTGTAAATGCGGGAAGGAGAAAAAAAAATGGAGATCTTCATTATTTCTGCAGAGATCCATCCCATGCCCCTCTCCCCGCCCCGCTGTACACTCAAACTGTGTATTAACATTGATTATCAGCATTACTGTGAAAAAAATCCAGTTACGATTTGGGTGCACGAACAGTTATCGAACATAACCTCGAACTGCCGGATTTTTTTCAAATCATTCGGGTTCGTCGAATGGCTCAAACACCGCCCAAAACAGCTCGAATTTGAGATTGGCGAACAGTTTGATTCGAACACCGCTCATCTCTATATGTCAATAACCTCACTGTAATTTCCTTCTTGTGATATTCGTCTCCAAAAACTTAAATTTGTGAGCCACATTTAACCTTTTCTGGGTAAAAAGACCAATATTAAATCAATACTTTAACTTTTCTGAAGTTAAGTGACTATTTCCTAGCTTGGTGGATAGAGATTGAGTTTTCCTCTTAGTCTCAAATTTTCAAAAACGATTATACAGCAATACTGAAATGTACATGAGTTTCATAAGATCTATGAGATAAATTATATTAGTGATGAGCTGCTAAAATTTGTATTCAGCTGTTCTCAAGTATTTGGTCAGGAAATATAATTCACTTTGAAGTTATTCAATGCGATTTAAATGTTTCTAATTATCTAGATTTCAGGGCATAGTAAACATTTGGTAAAAAAAAATGCTCACATAACCACTAACCAGTCACTCTGCCACAGACTGTCATTTCGATCCTCTTCAGAAATCTTAGAAGCCTTTTCACTTCCTCTAGTCTTTTTCAATGATTTTCACTGTGGCTTACAGACACAAATAGACATCAAACACTGCGACATTCATCATGACATCATAAAGTGCATCATCTGAGGTCTAGTCAGTAAAAAAGTGAATCCCACAAAATTTGGATTCAGGATAATCTAAATGTTTTGCAAAGTTTAATTAGCCAGAAACAGATTTGCATATAAAGGATAATATTATATCCAGTTTGTATTGTTAAATCTGTAACAGATCCTCTTCAAATCTATGTTGCTGCTCAGTGAGATCAATTTGCCAATGGGTGTATAAATCGGATGTGGGCTTTTTAATTTTTCATTGGATAGCACATGGACAGCACACAGTTCCATGTCATTCAATAGAGCTCTTCAGATGAAGAAATACTATATAAACAATGGCTTACTATAGTGTGATGATAAGATGTTCCTGTGCAGGAATACATAACTCATATTTATGTCCATGAATGTTAATCCAGGACACAGCTTCTCCAGGGGTTTGTCTAATACCTGGATTTACATCCAACGTAAGGCAACAAACGTCTTTGGTGGTTGGTGAAGATCTATGTTGAGACAATCAAACTGCCCTTTGGGCGACTATTTGATGAATACAGAATTGTCTCCTTTTCCTCCTCTCGTCTGCTACCCTAGCTCACTAGTCCCCAAACAGTTGGGACACCAGCCATAACATCATGGTACAGTCAGTAGGCGTCATGGTGTAATTAGACATTTCCAGGTAACAGAAATTCAAAATGTTGAACACCACAATGTCAAGTGACGGTTAGCAGGAGAAAATGATGTGCTTGATACACAATTGAAATTAGTTGAAAATCATGAGTTTTCTAGATGAAACTTGGATGATTTTTCATACGTTTGTCTGCAGCCAGCCTTATTTGCAGACTACTACACTCATTTTCTTCATTGCTGCAGTTATAAAACACATTACTGTCTGGAGAATTTCTGCAATCATTTATGACTTTCTCTTCCTATCTCTATTGCTAAGCAGTGAGCTCTGACATCTTCCCAGTATCCTAAATCACCCTAAAATTAGGTTTTTATACAGGTTATTATAGTCCCTCCTGAATGGTTGCACTACATAATGTGTTGTGATGACTGCAATGCATTATAGGGAAGCCTGCAAGGTCACGCCTAAGATCATGAGAGCCTTCTATGGCTGAGGCAATCTTCTGCAATGAGTAAAATGATAATGGGCATTTTATTGGCAATTTGCGTAAATCGAGTCACAAATTGTTAAAATTTGCAGGGACCTGAAAATGTCAGAAAATTCAACAAAAATTCAATTTTCGTTGAATCGATTCACTAATTTCTATACATGATCTTATGGAATTTGTGTGATTTGACTTTTATAACTGAAATAACTGAACTCTTCAGTACCAACAAACAATGGTTTACTTATGTGACAAAGAAAAAGCACAGACAACAATTTCCAAAACATACATGATATATCTAGAAAAATATCATCAAAAAATACAAACAAAACAAAATATAAATAGATATTGAAATGGGTAGAAATAGTATATCAGCAAGATATGGAAAATAAACATGCATTAAAATATTAAAATTAAGATTTTATTGCAACAAGAGAAGACATATCATCTGCATGCTCTGCAGACAATAAGTCTAGTTTGTCTAAGGGCAGAAACACGCTGCCATATTTCTCATGCGAGGATCGCATCGTAAACCTTGTGCTGGCCGGCACCTCCCCTGGCCTGACCTTGACAGCTGCATAGAAAGAGATCATACTATCATGCTCAGGTCAGGAGAGGTGCCGGACAGTCCATTCAGTGCGATGCGATCATTGCACGAGTTATACGGCAATGTGTCCTTAGGCCATGGCCCCACTATCAGTATTTGGTCAATATTTTTTTCTCAGGAATGGAAGCCAAAACTAGGAGTAGGTGATAAATGCAGAATTGGTGCACTTGTTTCTATTATACCTTTTCTCTAATTGTTCCTCACCTGGCCAGGGGACAGTCTTTCGAATTACAGTTAGGTTCATATATATTTGGACAGAGACAACATTTTTCTAATTTTGGTTCTAGACATTACCACAATGAATTTTAACCAAAACAATTCAGATGCAGTTGAAGTTCAGATTTTCAGCTTTCATTTGAGGGTATCCACATTAAAATTGGATGAAGGGTTTAGGGGTTTCAGCTCCTTAACATGTGCCACCCTGTTTTCAAAGGGACCAAAAGTAATTGGACAATTGACTCCAAGGCTATTTCATGGACAGGTGTGGGCAATCCCTTCGTTACATCATTCTCAATTAAGCAGATAAAAGGCCTGGAGTTGATTTGAGGTGTGGTGCTTGCATTTGGAAGGTTTTGCTGTGAAGGAAACATGCGGTCAAAGGAGCTCTCCATGCAGGTGAAACAAGCCATCCTTAAGCTGCAAAAACAGAAAAAAAACATCCGAGAAATTGCTACAATATTAGGAGTGGCAAAATCTACAGTTTGGTACATCCTGAGAAAGAAAGAAAGCACTTAGGATAAAAGCCAAGACCAGAAGCAGAAACACATAAAAACTGCATGTAATCCCCACATAAGTTGACCAATAAAGTTTTGTCAATGCCAAATACTAGGAAGTATCAAAACAAAGCAGCTTTATTTAAAACATGAAGTATCAACAAGAGACAAAAAATGCAGCTTCAAAAACGTGATGAAAAATACTGGTAAGAACACCGTACACAAAAATGAAATGCAATGAAAAACCGCAAGTAACTTAATTTGCATAATAAGTGCAGAAATGGTGCAGAAACTCTGCAACATCAAAAACTTACCAAAGCTCATTGTGGAAACATAACCTAATGCAGATCATCTAAAGTAAACAAGTCATATCACACAGGTTCCTTTGCCTTAACCAAATCATTTATATCCCTAAAAATACAGTGTATTTTTTTTTAGCAGTGAAGCCTCTTGTTATTAACTAATTACCCATGGCATCATTTCATTACTTAGGGATATTTTTTGTCAGAACAACACAGCTAATTGCATGTTTAAAGCAACCAAATTAACCTATAGGCTACATTCACAAGTAGTGCTCACGCCGCTGCGTTTAAAGGCAGAAGTCCTGTTTCTCTGGGGTTTAGTTATTGCTTGCCTGCACAATCACTTTATTTTGCAATGAAACATCTGATTCACATGCAAGTATAAGTGACTGTTCAGGGAAACAATAAAAAGAAAAAATGCAGAATAACCGTTAAACACCGCAGCGTAACCGCTGCATGTTACAGCAGTTCAATTAAAATATAGAAAATAGCAAAAGGCAATGGTACTCACCAGCCAAGGTTTCAAGAAAAATGCACACCAGGACACGGCCGGCCCCCTTTTCTTAGAAGGAGGTAACACAGGTGCAGAATGCTGGTGAACAATCGCCCTCACCCACTCTCACTGGAAGGGCGATTGCCTAGCACTAAAACAGATGAAACTTGCAGTAGGGTGCAATTCACCCACTCGCGGCACCGTGCCTAGCCAGCATCCTATTACACGCCCCTACTATTCGACTAGGCGGGATGCCCGGCACCCTATTTGTGCATCGCAGAGTTACGAAGCCCCAACTCACAAGGTCACCATTACTGGGCCTGACCATGCCCTGGCAGATAAAAAAAAGTGCAAAAAATATCATATGAGGTATTAGTTGATATTTTGGCCACAATACGTAAGCTCGCAACCCATCGTCAAGGGTCCTCACGGTTTTGCGAGTCCCTACTCTAACATTAAAAACAGACAGCATAGCCAGAACAATAAACAGAATTTTTAGAAAATAGAAAAAGGCAATGGTACTCACCAGCCAAGGTTTCAAGAAAAATGCACACCAGGACACGGGCGGCCCCCTTTTGTTAGAAGGAGGTAACACAGGTGCAGAATGTTGATGAACAATCGCCCTCACCCACTCTCACTGGAGGGGCGATTGCCTTGCACTAAAACTGCACACAGATGAAACTTGCAGTAGGGTGCAATTCACACACTCGCGGCACCGTGCCTAGCCAGCATCCTATTACACGCCCCTACTATTCGACTAGGCGGGATGCCCGGCACCCTATCCGTTCATCACAGAGTTGCGAAGCCCCAACTCACAAGGTCACCATTACTGGGCCTGGCCGTGCCCTGGCAGATAAAAAAAGTGCAAAAAACATCATATGAGGTATTAGTTGATATTTTGGCCAAAATACGTAAGCTCGCAACCCATTGTCAAGGGTCTGTTTATTGTTCTGGCTATGCTGTCTGTTTTTAATGTTAGAGTAGGGATTGTAGTTCAAGATGACACTTTTCCTTTGCATTTTAGACAAAGAAAATATATACTGTATATTGTCATTTTTTACATTTTAGGAAAATGGGCAGATGCAAAAAATTGGACACACTTAGAAATGTGTCTTCTCAGTTAACTTTGAGCAAAGTTTCGACCATAATTAGCCTGTTAGGGTTATGGCTTGTTCACTGTCATCATTAGGAAAGGTCAGGTGATGCAGATTTCCCAGCTTTAGAAAAACCCAGCCTCCTTGCCAAAAAATAGCAGCGACTGTATATACGCTAAGCAGCTGCCTAGCACTCTAAAAATGAAAATAGTGGAGGCTCACAAAGCAGGACAAGGCTATAAGAAGATAGCAAAACATTTTTAAGTTGCCCATTCCTCAGTTCAAAATGTAGTTAAAAAATGGCAGTTAACAGGAACAATGGAGGTCAAGATAACATCTGGAAGACAAAGCAAAATTTCAGTGACAGCTTTCTTGGAAGAGTTATCAGAAGTAAACCTCTCCTGTTTCCTCATCATAAAATTCAGCATCAGAAGTACAGTATGCAAAAGAACATCTAAACAAGTCTGATACATTTTGGAAACAAGTCCTGTGGACCGATAAGGTTAAAATAGAACTCTTTGGCTACAATGATCAAAGAAATGTGTGGAGAAAAAAGAGCACAGAATTTCATAAAAAGAACATCTCACCAACCATTAAGCATGGGGTGTATCAAATCCATGGCTTCAAAATAGCAGTGCATGCAAGACGACCCAGGAATTTCACAGAACTGGAAGAATTTTCCAAGGAAGAATGGATGAAAATCCCTTAAACAAGAATTGAAAATTCTTGCCTGGCTACAAAAAGTGTTTACAAGCTGTGATTCTTACAAAAAGGGATGTTACTAGGTACTAACCATGCAGGGTGCCCAAATGTTTGCATCTGCCCATTTTCCTTTTGGAAAAGATGAAAATATATATACATATTTTGCCTACAATACAAAGGAAATGTGTCATGTTTAACTTTAGCCCTTTTAGATATCATATAATTTTTAACTTGCTTAACTGTTCACAATAACAGTAATTTTGACCAAGGGTGCAAAACTTTTACAGCACACTGTATATAGGCTGTATGGATAGTACCAAGTTCAGGGTCACCACAAATAAGAATATAAAAAAAGGTGCAGTGTCATTAAATCGTTGGACACTAAAACACAGATTTAGGCTACGATGAGCTTTTGGTGAGTTTTTGATGTTGCAGATTTTCTGCACCATTGCACCATTTCTGCACCAATTAGATAAAACAGGTTACTTGCATTGATTTTAAAATGTGCAGCTTTAACTCTTTGGGAAAAATTTGGTGACACTGGCGAATTAGAATTTCAAACGATCCACTAATTTCTAGATATAATTGAGAGAAACTTTAACTTGCACAAGAAACCCATTGTATCCTGGTTTTATATACTATGGTACCACTGGGTCTTAACTACAAAACTAACTTTATTTATACTAATATTAATTTGCTACGAAACAATAGGACTTTAACGGATATTCTATTATTGGCTACTACCAAGAGACAATTTGTCCCCACTGTATTCCTCTTTGCACAGTATGATGACTCATAGCAATAGTATGATTCTCTAAAGTGACCTTACATAAAAATGCCTATACATTAACCTCACACAGTATGATGTCCCCACAGAAGCCTCGCTCAGTATGATGGCCACTATATTTGTTTTACATAGTATTATGTCCCTACATTGTATGATGCATTCACTTTCTCACTGCAAAATATGGTGTGCTTCAAAGTCCCTCACTTAGTATGATGTTCCCACAGTTCACCACACTGTATGTTGCGCCCCCAGTCCTTACACACAATATAATGGCCATTTTGGTCCCCAACACTATCTGATGTTCGACCATTCTCCACATACAGAATGGTGGCCCCCATAGTATCCAAAGTATAACTCCCTCAGTCCTTACACACAGTATAATAGCTCATACAGTCCTCCCACACAGTATATTGGTATCCACAGTCACCCTACACAGTATGATAGTCCCCATGTGCCCCATACTGTAAGCTCCAACAGTCAATACACAGTATGATAGCCTTCACAGTCCCCCCACACATTATGATGGTCCTCACAGTCCTTGCCTCCGGCCCATAAAACACACAAGTGAAGTCCTGAAAAGGATTGATGGCATACAACTAGAAAATTATATCACATTGGTAACATGTGATGAGGAATTTTTGTATACCTTGATTAGACACAGTGACGGTATAGAAGTAGCAATATTTTTCCTGATGATATCGAGCACTGACAAAGAGGTGAGTCTATTAATTTTGACATAATTAAATATATTTTGCTGTACTGCTACTTGTAATAATTCAAGGAAATGAGTTAGCTTGGTTAGTGCAGTTTATTCTTTCCGTGTTTCAAAGTCATACTGACCTCTTCTTCTGTGTACTACAAATTCGGTACGACTTTGAAATGTGTAGAGAATACACTGCACTAACTCTGCTGACACATTTCCTTGAGTTATTACAACCAGCAACGCAACAAGATCTGTTTTTTTCCTTATGCTAAAAATTTCCATTTTGGATCCTGCCAACAAGCAGTGCTGCAGCAGCTGTATTTCCTACATGAGTGTTGTGCTTTACATAACCTCACATGGTGAATGCAAAACCACACCTATAACGCACAGTGTGCACAGCTAATGCCTTATCATGTGCTCTTTGTCTTTTTCTAGTTTTCTACAGTCTATTAACTTTGCCGCTTTTACAATTTGTGTCCACCCAGAATTTCTTCACATTTAGAGGATCCTTGTACCTATAGTTCCAGGGAACTGGTATTGGGGTATCCGGTGACCCTTCTTGTGCTAATCTTTTTCTGGGGCTGTGGGACAGAGAGATCTTCATAACCAAACTTATCCCCAAGATTTAACATGTTAAATTCTGTGGAAGATATATTGATGATATCTTATTTATTTGGCAGGGTACTACAGAGTCGTTAAATTAATTCATGGACACACTGGACAATAATTACATCAATATTATACTCATCTTTCAGTCTGGTCATAACAATATGGATTTTTTGGATGTCTTGCTGGAAATAGATGAATCAGGTTTCCTTTTAACTGTTGTTTTGCAGTTAACACGTTATTACATGCATGTCACATCCTCCCATCAAAGAAACCTTATTAATGGGATTCAAGTTAGTCAAAGTTAGTCAAATTCTATACTTTTCTATACATTAGGAGAATCTGCTCTTGGGTAACAATTTTGTACAACAATGAGTTGACTTAAAATCACATTTTAAGGAAAGAGTATTATCAGAGAAGCATCTGTAAAGGTTATTTGTTTTTTTGTCTTGATGAAGTGTGTAATACTTCGAACTGCATTGACAAAATAAAAAAAAACGCAAAGCCACTTGTGTAGACCTGGATTTATCCATTCGATTACTAGCAGCGCAGATCAACCACAATTTTCCTTTCCTGTGATTTCTTCGGACCGAGGACCCATTGGACCTGAAGCGGCTGGATGTCTAATTCATAACAATGTTGTATGACACAACTAGATCAGGTGAGCAGAACCATTTTTAATATTCAATTGTTTACCGGATAAGACCCTATTGTGCTCTTTCTGCTTCCTAGTTGTCTGTTATTGCATGCATGTCACATTCTCCCACCCAAGAAACCTTATTAATGGGACCAAGTTAGTCAATTTCTATACATGAGGAGAATCTGCTCTAGGCTAACAATTTTTAAGAACAAGGAATTTACTAAAAGTCACATTTTGAGGAAATAGAGTATAATCAGAGAAGCATCTGTAAACGTTATTGGAGAGCTAAACATTCCCAATGGGTGAATTTATTACCTTTCCAACAACAAAGGAGAGATGAGAACAACATGGTGAGTTTTGTTTCATTCTTTAATTCCCAGCAGTTCGAGATGAAATCTGCACTGAATAAATATTGGAACATCTTACATTTAAATTCAAACATAAGTAAATATATTCCATCAAATCCAGCTATCACTTATTATCGATCAAAAAACCTGAAGGATGTTTTGGTTAAAATTCATTACAAAAGTATGCATCCAGAGAGGCTATTGAGCTTTAAATGTCCTTCCTGGGGATGTCAACCATGCGGGTCAGTGTGTTGTCTGTCAGAATATTGAATATACGACAAAGTGCCGTGGTGGGATGGCTGTCATGCTTTTTTTGATCAAAAACAGTGTTACTAAGAACCCTATGTTATTTAAATGCATTTTTCTTTTTTACTTATTTAGTTACAGCAGGGTTTATGTTCATTTTGTTTCTTGTAGGTTCTATCTATTTATGGCCATTATGACCATGGTTTTATGTGCTGCATCTATACCAACTTAAACTAAGCTCAATTTTTGTGTTTTTTCTTTGTATTTTTGCATTTTATGTAATCCAAGGCGTGACCTCTCTTCCTTGAGCTGTAAAATACATTTAAATAGCTTACCAAGGCTGGTGTCTACAGTTCGGGACCTGGTCCTTTGTCTGCCCTTATTCACACATTAAAGAAGTTGTTCATTACTTTAGATTACCCCCCAATGTATCCCCCCGGGGCCCCTAAGACTTTTTGCAAATACCTTCCGTTGCAGATAATGCCTGTGTGTGGCGCTATAGGTGGCCACTTACAGGCATCACGTGACCCCGCACTGACGTCACGACAAATGAGGCTGGGGTCCCCACGGGATTACACCCCGCGTCACACCCAGCATCCACCTTGCACGTTCCCAATGAATGGGGAAAGGCAGAGCGGGTGTCGCGGGGAGGTATCCCCATCCACAGCCTGGCATCCATCGTGGAACCAGGAAGACAAAAACCCCAGGCTGCTGCCAGCACTTGTCGTGACATCAGCAGATGTCAGAGCCGACTGTAGCCGGGGGTCACTTGATGCCTGTGAGCTGCCAGTGATAGCGCCGCTCACAGGCATTATCTGCAACGGAAGGTATTTACAAAAAATCTTAGGGACCCGGGGGGGATGCATTAGGGGGGTAATCTAAAGTAGTGGACAACCCCTTTAAGGTCCACTCTGATATGGTAAGGTTTTTAATATTAGACAGTGTGGAACTGTCCCGAATAGGGTCACCTTTCCATGGTGGGATGGCTTTTATGCTATTTTTGATTAAAAACAGTGTTATTAAGAACCCTA
The DNA here is from genome assembly GCF_046119375.1 of Phyllobates terribilis. NCBI lineage: Eukaryota > Metazoa > Chordata > Amphibia > Anura > Dendrobatidae > Phyllobates > Phyllobates terribilis. The sequence continues at coordinate 364,205,305 of NW_027362762.1, read as the reverse complement.
TGTTATTTTAATGCATTTTAACTTATTTAAATTCAGCAGGGTTTATGTTCATTTTGTTTCTTGTAGGTTTTGTCTGATTTATGGCCATTGTGAATATGTGTTTATATGCTGCATGTCTACCAACTTAAACCAAGCTCAATTTTTGTGTTTTTTATGCTGTTTAATAATTTGTTCAAAGAACTTTCCTGGTATAGAAGTAAGGCTCACTGGCCTGTAATTTCCTGGCTCCAATTTCTTTCCTTTTTTGAAGATAGGGTCAACATTTTCCCTTCTCTAATCTTCTGGGACTTTTCCTGTTCTCCAGGAATTTTCAAAGATTCTGGCTAGTGGCTCTGCAATTTTCTCTGCTATCTCGTTCAATACCCTAGGATGTAATTCATCTAGACCAGGAGATTTAAAATCATTTAAATTAGCTAAGTGTTCCCTCACCATCTTTCTGTTTTTAGATAGTGTGGATTATTTTTTTCCTTCAATAGCACAGTGAAAATCAGTTGATGTTGTGGGTGCAAAGGGCCCACCAGAGTTGATGTGTGAGGCGGGATTAGAGGTGTAAAGAATGAGCTCGGAGAATCAATACAGTACAGGCACATACAAAGTGTCCAGCATAAGATTCCACTGGAATTAAGTGTGGGAGCAGAGGTGGATTAAGAGTAGCAAGGGCCCCGGGCAGTTTAGAAGGCGCGGGCCCCCCCACACACACACACACCTGATTTATCATGTGACATGTCACATGATCCCCTGTGATAGATCATGTGATAGTTCACGTGAAATTAATTTGGCACAATATTAATTATAATATATTTTTTTAGGCTGTGTGCCCACTATGCATTTTTTAAGCGTTTCTGCAGCGGCAATTCCGCTGCAGAAACGCTTAAAAAACACTTGGTAGAAGGTCTGCCATGTTCCCCAATGATAATCCGCATGTGCTGTGTACATGCTGCGGAAATTTCCGCTGCGGATTATCATTGCGAAAAAATCCGCAGCATTACCAATTATTTTGCGGAAGCACGGCGTTTTCGCCGCCATTGACTTGCATTAGAACGCATGGAATTCAATGTGCGGATGGTACCCGGGTGTGGAGGACAGGATACTCTCCTCCAGACCCGGGTACCATAGAACCTGTAAAAAAAGAATAAAATAAAAAATAAATATTATACTTACCTTCTGATGGCCCCCGGTGTCTTTATCCGATGCGTCCTGGCTTGCCGGCAGCTCGCAATGGTCTGAAAAGGACCTGCCGTGACGTCATTTAGTCATGTGACGGGTCACGCGACCGCTGATGTCGGCAGGCCATCAGAAGGTAAGTATATATTTTTTATTTTTTACCATTCTTTTACGATCACACTATATAAATCCATGCTGGTTGCATGGATTTATATAGTGTAACCAAGTTGTCAAGCACTTTCCAAGTGATGCTAAAATCGCTTGGAAAGCGCTTGTCAACCCGCATGCGGAAATGCAAGTGAAGAACGCTTCACATCCGCATGTCCCTGGCAGGAAAACGCATGTACAATCCGCATGTACAATCCGCATGTACAATCCGCATGCGTTTTTTCTGCCAGGGAGATGCAGAAACGCTCAAAAAAAATCCGGAACATTTCTGTATCGTGGGCACATAGCCTTACATTAATTGTATGACTCAATATTGAGCACACGTAGCCATCTATACACAGCGGGAGGCTGCACTGTGCCATCTATACACAGCGGGAGGCCGCACGTAGCCATCTATACACAGCAGGAGGCCGCACGTAGCCATCTATACACAGGAGGAGGCCACACGGCGACATCTATACACAGCAGGAGGCCACACGGCGACATCTATACACAGCAGGAGGCCGCACGTAGCCATCTATACACAGCAGGAGGCCGCACGTAGCCATCTATACACAGCGGGAGGCCGCACGGTGCCATCTATACACAGTGGGAGGCTGCACGGTGCCATCTATACACAGAGGGAGGCTGCACGAAGCCATGTATACACAGCAGGAGGCCGCACGGCGCCCCCCAGAGACAGCAGAAGGCCGCACGGTGCCATCTATACTCAGCAGGAGGCCGCATGTAGCCATCTATACACAGCAGGAGGCCGCACGGTGCCATCTATACACAGCGGGAGGCTGCATGGTGCCATCTATACACAGCGGGAGGCTGCACAGCGCCATCTATACACAGCGGGAGGCCGCACGGCGCCCCCCCCAGAGACAGCAGGAGGCCACACGGCACCATCTATACTCAGCAGGAGGCTGCACGTAGCCATCTATACACAGCAGGAGGCCGCACGGCGCCATCTATACACAGTGGGAGGCCGCACGGCGCTCCCCCCAGAGACAGCAGGAGGCCGCACGGCGCCATCTATACTCAGCAGGAGGCCGCACGTAGCCATTTATACACAGCAGGAGGCCGCACGGCGCCATCTATACACAGCAGGAGGCCGCACGGCACCATCTATACACAGCAGGAGGCCGCACGGTGCCATCTATACACAGCAGCAGGCCGCACGGCACCATCTATACACAGCAGGAGGCCGCACGGCACCATCTATACACAGCAGGAGGCCGCACATAGCCATCTATACACAGCAGGAGGCCGCACGGCGCCATATATACACAGCAGGAGGCCGCACGGCGCTATCTATACCCAGCGGGAGGCTGCACGGTGCCCCCCCCAGAGACAGCAGGAGGCCGCACGGCACCATCTATACTCAGCAGGAGGCCGCACGTAGCCATCTATGCACAGCAGGAGGCTGCACGGCGCCATCTATACAAAGCAGAGGGCTGCACGGCGCCATCTATACACAGCAGGGGGCGGCAAGGCACCATCTATACACAGCAGGAGGCCGCACGGCGCCATCTATACACAGCAGGAGGCCGCACGGCGCCATGTATACACAGCAGGAGGCCGCACGTAGACATCTATACACAGCAGGAGGCCGCATGGCGCCATCTATACACAGCAGGGGGCCACACGGCGCCATCTATACACAACAGAGGGCCGCACGGCACCATCAATACACAGCAGGGGGCCGCACGGCGCCATCTATACACAGCAGAGGGCCGCACGGCGCCATCTATACACAGCAGGGGGCCGCACGGCGCCATCTATTCACAGCGGGAGGCCACACGGCGCCATCTATACATAGTGGGAGGCCGCACGGCGCCCCCCCAGAGACAGCAGGAGGCCGCACGGCACCAATTATACTCAGCAGGAGGCCGCACGCAGTCATGCATGCAGTCACGCACACGCACACAAACATATACAGACCTATACATACACGCATAAACACATTTGAAACACAAAAATACATATAAACAGACATCACACAATGATATCTGCCTGCACACACACACACACACACACAGACAGACACACACAGACTCACCATCCCCCGGCTCCATTCCTCCTGCCTGCTCTGACTTCTCCATTGCAGCAGTGCAGGCTGGGCGCGCACTGCATGACATCACAGCTAGGAGACATGGCCGCACACAGGGCCGTGTCTCCTAGCAGTGACGCGGCCGGGCCAGCAAAGGGAAGTTAACTGCTGCAGTGCTGGCCCGGCCGATGAAGAAGTAGCGGCCGTGCGCCGCTGCTGGGGGAGCGGTCCGGGGCCCCCCTCCCACCACTGCTACCGGTATGTGCCGGGGCGGCCCGCATTAGACACCCCGCCTGGAGCTGAGGGCCCCCTGCAGGCTCGGGGCCCCGGGCGATAGCCCGGATTGCCCTCATTATAATCCGCCTATGTGTGGGAGGGGTTTATATACAGTGGGGAAAAAGTATGTAATCAGCCACCAATTGTGCAATTTCTCCCACTTAAAAAGATGAGAGAGGCCTGTAATTGACATCATAAGTAGACCTCAACTATGAGATACAAAATGGGAAAACAAATCCTGAAAATCACATTGTCTGATTTGTAAAGAATTTTTTTTTCACATTTTGGTGGAAAATAAGTATTTGGTCAATTACAAAAGTTTATCTCAATACTTTGTTATATATCCTTTGTTGGCAATGACAGAGGCCAAATCAGACAATGTGATTTTCAGGATTTGTTTTCCCATTTTGTATCTCATAGTTGAGGTCTACCTATGATGTCAATTACAGGCCTCTCTCATCTTTTTAAGTGGGAGAACTTGCACAATTGGTGGTTGACTAAATACTTTTTTTTCCCCACTGTATACTCGTGGTTAGAAAGGACTTTATTCCAACAAGCAAGGAACAGTTTTGTGGGATTCTGAAATAGTTGTGTCGAAGTGTCTGGTTCGACGCAGAATCTCAGGGACTTGGAATGTGTAGGGGAAAGGTTTCTGTGTAATAGTGCTGCGTGATAGATTTTAGAGCATAAAATGGGAGATGAGAAGACAAAATGGATTCTGATTTCCCACAATATTAAATACGAATTTAGGATTTTTACAGGATGAAAAGCCGGGGGAAGCCAAGAAATCCCCGCCTATGTGCTTATTATTCCCCGAAATCCCTGCCTATATGCTTAATTATCATATTTCCCCCCTCCCCTGCACGTCTCAACATCATTTTTGGCCACTTCACCCTTTTCATCCTGTAAAAATCCTACAGCATCTTTGACTTTTTCTACTTTTGTCATACCCCAAAAATCCTTTTTTAATGCTTTAGCTCTCCATTGCAAGCATCACTTCATTACTGGATTTAGCTCTTCTAATGCTTGCTCTGTATTCCCTGTAGACTGCATTATATTCTTCTTTAGATATGCCCCCCTCTTTCCATTTGATATACACTTCTTTTTTCCTTTTTAGCAAGTGTTTAAGTTCTGTGTTCATTCATCCTGGTCTTTTTAAATGCTTCCATGTCTTCCTTCTTTTCAGGATTGTTACTAATTGAGCAGTGAGAATTTCATTTAGCAAAATCTTCCATCCTTCTTGGACATTTTTGTCCTTTAGAACATCCAGCCATTGGAACCTCTCCTACCCTTTATCTGAGTCCATTAAAATCTGCCTTTCTGAAGTCTAACCTTAAAGTGTCACGCCAGGTGTGGGAGAGACTTAGTGCAACACAAAGGGAAAAGGGAAAGGGAACCCAGACTCTTGGGAAAGGGGGAAGGGGAGACCTCCTAGTCTGGTCTAGTTTCAACCTGTCTCAAGTACTGTCCCTAAATTGGCTCTTCACTAGTGATTAGCGAGCATGCTCACTACTGCTCGTTGTCGACCTGAGCATCTCACTGCTCGAGATGCTCAGTAGAGATGAGCGTTGTTATACTCGAACTGTTCGCCAATCTCAAATTCGAGCTGTTTTGGGCGGTGTTCGAGCCGTTCGGCGAACACGAACAATTTGAGAAAAATTTGGCTGTTCGAGGTTATGTTCGATAACTGTTCGTGCACCAAAATCATAACTGGATTTTTTCTCAGTAATGATGAAAATTAATGTTAATACGCAGTTTAAGTGTACAGCGGGGTGGGGGGAGGGGCAGGGGAAGGATCTCTGCAGAAACAATGAAGATCTCCATTTTTTTTTTCTCTTTCCCGCATTTACAGTGGGGAGGTGCAATCTGTCAGCCTATCAGCAGCGCACACACGGAGCGAAGTGCTTTTTTTCACACAAGCAAGGGCATGTGTCATTGGCAGTGTATGTCACATGTCCTTGCCCTATAAGACCAAGCCATTTTCCCCGTCGCCACCATTTTCTCACTGCTGCAGCTGCGTGTTAGACGGCACCGCTGTTGCTGTGTGCGCTATACCTTGTTAATTTCAAGCCAATTTTCGCACAAATCTACAGATAGCTTGGGAGTAGGGAATAGTTGTGATTGCAGTCCTTTAAAGGACTAGGTTACAGGATTTCCTACGACTTTTATCAGGCAGGTCTGTGCTCTTAAATAGATAGATTGTGGGAGTAAAGACTAATTGTAATTGGAGTCCTTTTCAGGACTAGGTTACATCAGTTCCTATCAGTTTTTGCCAGGCAGGTCTGTGCCAGTGCTGTGCAAGTTTTTTTCACAGCATTTGGCTGAATCTAGCAAAGCTAATCCTTTTTGGCCTATTGCAGAGTGTGTTAGTCAGTGGAGTAGCCTATCTGTGTTGCAAGATATACCACCTGTGTATAGAATACCAATTTTTTTACTGCACCTAGTGAAGTAAAATCTTTTGGGCATAGCATCATTCTATTAGTCCATCTATACTGACCTCCATCAGGTTGCAAATTGAATATAATTTTTTTCTGCATCTAGCTCTGAAAAAATATTGGGCTTCTAGCTGTGTGTGGGACTTGTTGTATTAGTCCATCTATACTGACCTCCATCAGGTTGCAAACAGCATATATTTTTTTCTTCATCTACCTCTGAAAAAATATTGGGCTTCTAGCTGTGTGTGGGACTTGTTCTATTAATACATCTATACAGACCTCCATCAGGTTGCAAACTGAATATATTTTTTTCTGCATCTACCTCTGAAAAAATATTGGGCTTCTAGCTGTGTGTGGGACTTGTTGTATTAGTCCATCTATACTGACCTCCATCAGGTTGCAAACTGAATATATTTTTTTCTGCATCTACCTCTGAAAAAATATTGGGCTTCTAGCTGTGTGTGGGACTTGTTCTGTTAATCCATCTATACAGACCTCCATCAGGTTGCAAACTGAATATATTTTTTCTGCATCTACCTCTGAAAAAATATTGGGCTTCTAGCTGTGTGTGGGACTTGTTGTATTAGTCCATCTATACTGACCTCCATCAGGTTGCAAACTGAATATATTTTTTTCTGCATCTACCTCTGAAAAACTATTGGGCTTCTAGCTGTGTGTGGGACTTGTTGTATTAGTCCATCTATACAGACCTCCATCAGGTTGCAAACTGAATATATTTTTTTCTGCATCTACCTCTGAAAAAATATTGGGCTTCTAGCTGTGTGTGGGACTTGTTGTATTAGTCCATCTATACTGACCTCCATCAGGTTGCAAACTGAATATATTTTTTTCTGCATCTACCTCTGAAAAAATATTGGGCTTCTAGCTGTGTGTGGGACTTGTTCTATTAATCCATCTATACAGACCTCCATCAGGTTGCAAACTGAATATATTTTTTTCTGCATCTACCTCTGAAAAAATATTGGGCTTCTAGCTGTGTGTGGGACTTGTTGTATTAGTCCATCTATACTGACCTCCATCAGGTTGCAAACTGAATATATTTTTTTCTACATCTACCTCTGAAAAAATATTGGGCTTCTAGCTGTGTGTGGGACTTGTTCTATTAATCCATCTATACAGACCTCCATCAGGTTGCAAACTGAATATATTTTTTTCTGCATCTACCTCTGAAAAAATATTGGGCTTCTAGCTGTGTGTGGGACTTGTTGTATTAGTCCATCTATACTGACCTCCATCAGGTTGCAAACTGAATATATTTTTTTCTGCATCTACCTCTGAAAAAATATTGGGCTTCTAGCTGTGTGTGGGACTTGTTCTATTAATCCATCTATACAGACCTCCATCAGGTTGCAAACTGAATATATTTTTTTCTGCATCTACCTCTGAAAAAATATTGGGCTTCTAGCTGTGTGTGGGACTTGTTGTATTAGTCCATCTATACAGACCTCCATCAGGTTGCAAACTGAATATATTTTTTTCTGCATCTACCTCTGAAAAAATATTGGGCTTCTAGCTGTGTGTGGGACTTGTTGTATTAGTCCATCTATACTGACCTCCATCAGGTTGCAAACTGAATATATTTTTTTCTGCATCTACCTCTGAAAAAATATTGGGCTTCTAGCTGTGTGTGGGACTTGTTCTATTAATCCATCTATACAGACCTCCATCAGGTTGCAAACTGAATATATCTTTTTCTGCATCTACCTCTGAAAAAATATTGGGCTTCTAGCTGTGTGTGGGACTTGTTGTATTAGTCCATCTATACTGACCTCCATCAGGTTGCAAACTGAATATATTTTTTTCTACATCTACCTCTGAAAAAATATTGGGCTTCTAGCTGTGTGTGGGACTTGTTCTATTAATCCATCTATACAGACCTCCATCAGGTTGCAAACTGAATATATTTTTTTCTGCATCTACCTCTGAAAAAATATTTGGCCTTCTAGCAGTGTGTGGGACTTTCTCTATTAGTCCATCTATACTGACCTCCATCAGGTTGCAAATTAAAAATAATTTTTATCTGCATCTAGCTCTGAAAAAATATTTGGCCTTCTAGCAGTGTGTGGGACTTTCTCTATTAGTCCATCTATACTGACCTCCATCAGGTTGCAAATTAAAAATAATTTTTATCTGCATCTAGGTCTGAAAAATATTTGGCCTTCTAGCAGTGTGTGGGACTTTCTCTATTGGTCCATCTATACTGACCTCCATCAGGTTGCAAATTGAATATAATTTTTTTCTGCATCTAACCCAGCCAATAGTTTTGGCCTAATACCACAGTTTGGCCACTCAGCTCTGCTCGGTTCCCATCCATTGTTTTTTTGTGCAAACAACTCCAGAGTTGTTAATTAGTTAACCACCAAAATGAGTGGAAAAAGGCCTGCTGCTGGTTGAAAGGGGAATAGGCGTGTTGGGAAGGGGAAAAAAGGTTGTGTCCATGGGGTAGGTGTTAAAGCAACAGTAACATCTGCAGAAGAAAGACCATCTTCCAGCCAAACTAAAATGTCTACTTCTTTTAGCGGACAATGTGATAAGATCCCTTTCTTACGGCCACGCCAATCGCTACAAATTCCAGATGAGGCACAAAAACAGCAGGTGCTTCAACGGATATCAAGTGCTCCTTTAAGTGGGCTCTTTCCACATCAACTTCAACATCACAAATACTCCAGTCCTCAAAGGTGTCACCCCAATCGCACTTGCTTCCTCACAGCTCCCAAATCTCCAGCTGCCCGTCTGAGTATGAGGTAGAACAGATGGTTGAGTCTGCAGAGCTGTTTACTCATATTATAGCCTGGGAATCAGAGGTCGACTCCAGCGCTTCTGTGAATCCAGACGAGGAAATGATCTGCACTGATGCCCAGAATCTTTATGAGTCGGATCCAGGACCAGACGCAGAAGGTTCTGACCATAATGTAGACCCTCATTCCCAAACTGTAACTCCTGTTGGTGGAGACAATGAGGAAGACGATGATAAGACTCAAATACCTGATTGGAGCGACAACTTTAGTTTTTTGTCAGGGCAGGAACAGGTTGGCTCTGAGGACGACGGGTGTGATAACACACAGGGTGATGATGATGAGGTTGGAGATCCCACTTACTGTCAACCCACAGTCAGCCAAGAGATGAGGTCAGCAGAGGAGGTGGAGGAAGATGCTAGTGACGACGAGGTCAGGTTGCGCCTTCCTGGACAGAGACATGGTACTGGAAGCACGTCAACAACTGCATCCTCAAACACAACTCTGCCTCTCACCACAAGTCGTGGTAGCTCTTCAGGTCGCATGGGTGCTAAGCCTTGCATAGCCTGGGCATTTTTTCAGATCGATAAAGATGACCCAACTCGTGTTATCTGTAACATTTGTCAGCAAAAGCTAAGTAGAGGCCAAAAAATACATAGTTTGAGTACTTCATGCATGAACCGGCACATGGACATGAAGCATAAGTTGCAGTGGGAAGCTCAGTGTGCTACAATGCGGCCTAGCCGGCCGGGCCAACCACCGTCTGCCATATCTTGTGCATCCGTGGCCTCTTCATCCTCTGTGACTGGGGGGACAGCAGTCACACCTGTTTTGGGGCGCAGACCTGCCACCTCTTTACACGCAACAGCCAGCGTGATTGGCAGGTCATCATTTTCTTTGGAGGTGGTAACACCAGCTGGTGTTGAGCACTGTCCGACATCGATAGCACCACCTTTGGATCAAGGCAACCTAACATGTCCGCCTGCATCTTCCTCACAGACCGGCAGTTTGCCGGGGACACCCTTATCAACCCCGTCTAAGCACAATAGCCAGCCCTCGGTCCCTCAGATGTGGACAAGTAAAGGACCATTTCCTCCTAGCCATGACAAAGCTAAGAGGTTGAATTTCACCATCTGCAAGCTCTTGGCTACAGAAATGCTGCCTTTCCGCCTGGTGGACACAGAGGATTTTCGAGACCTTATGTCCGTCGCAGTGCCCCAGTACCAGATGCCCAGTCGGCACTACTTCTCAAAGAAAGGTGTGCCTGCGCTCCACCAGCATGTCGCACACAACATCACCGCTTCTTTGAGAAACTCTGTGTGTGACAGGGTGCATTTCACCACAGACACTTGGACGAGTAGGCATGGACAGGGGCGTTACATGTCGCTGACTGGGCACTGGGTAACTATGGTGACAGCAGGACAAGGGGCTGCTGTCCAAGTCTTGCCGCCCCCACGAGTTGTGCGTCAATCCTCTTTATCTCAAAGTTCCTCCACTGCTTCTGCCTCCTCAACCTCCTCTCGGTCTTCCACCTGCACCCAAAGCCTGTCTGGTCATGCCACAAGCTTTCTAACTGCGCAGAAGGGATCCTGCACACCTCCTTACTATGCTGGCAGTAGGGCTCAACGTCATCAGGCGGTTTTTACATTGAAATGTCTGGGAAATGTGAGTCACATAGCTGAGGAGTTGTGGTCAGCTCTGGAGAACCAATTTCATGAATGGTTGTCTCCACTGGACCTGAAACCAGGGAAGGCCATGTGCGACAATGCTGCAAACCTGGATGCGGCCCTTCGCCGGGGCAATGTCACACACGTGCCTTGTATGGCTCACGTGTTGAACCTGGTTGTCCAGCAATTTTTAGCCCACTATCCCAGACTAGATGGCCTTCTGCAGAGGGCACGGTCGCTGTGTGCTCACTTTCGCCGTTCGCATCCCGCAGCTCAGCGACTTACATCTCTACAGAAGTCGTTGGGCCTGCCACTTCACCGGCTAAAATGCGATGTGCCTACCCGGTGGAATTCAACTCTGCACATGTTGCAGCGACTGTGGCAGCACCGACAAGCCCTGGTGCAATACGTTCTGACGTATAGCCTGGGTCAACGAGATCCAGAGGTGGGGCAAATCACGCTGGAGGAGTGGTCTCAGATCAGGAACCTATGCACTAGAGATGAGCGTTGTTCTACTCGAACTGTTCGCCAATCTGAAATTCGAGCTGTTTTGGGCGGTGTTCGAGCCGTTCGGCGAACACGAACAATTTGAGAAAAATTCGGCTGTTCGAGGTTATGTTCGATAACTGTTCGTGCACCAAAATCATAACTGGATTTTTTCTCAGTAATGATGAAAATTAATGTTAATACGCAGTTTGAGTGTACAGCGGGGTGGGGGGAGGGGCAGGGGATGGATCTCTGCAGGAACAATGAAGATCTCCATTTTTTTTTCTCTTTCCCGCATTTACAGTGGGGAGGTGCAATCTGTCAGCCTATCAGCAGCGCACACACGGAGCGAAGTTCTTTTTTTCACACAAGCAAGGGCATGTGTCATTGGCAGTGTATGTCACATGTCCTTGCCCTATAAGACCAAGCCATTTTCCCCGTCGCCACCATTTTCTCACTGCTGCAGCTGCGTGTTAGACGGCACCGCTGTTGCTGTGTGCGATATACCTTGTTAATTTCAAGCCAATTTTCGCACAAATATACAGATAGCTTGGGAGTAGGGAATAGTTGTGATTGCAGTCCTTTTAAGGACTAGGTTACAGCATTTCCTACGACTTTTATCAGGCAGGTCTGTGCTCTTAAATAGATAGGTTGTGGGAGTAAAGACTAATTGTAATTGGAGTCCTTTTCAGGTCTAGGTTACATCAGTTCCTATCAGTTTTTGCCAGGCAGGTCTGTGCCAGTGCTGTGCAAGTTTTTTTCACAGCATTTGGCTGAATCTAGCAAAGCTAATCCTTTTTGGCCTATTGCAGAGTGTGTTAGTCAGTGGAGTAGCCTATCTGTGTTGCAAGATATACCACCTGTGTATAGAATACCAATTTTTTTACTGCACCTAGTGAAGTAAAATCTTTTGGGCATAGCATCATTCTATTAGTCCATCTATACTGACCTCCATCAGGTTGCAAACTGAATCTAATTTTTTTCTGCATCTAGCTCTGAAAAAATATTGGGCTTCTAGCTGTGTGTGGGTCTTGTTCTATTAATCCATCTATACTGACCTCCATCAGGTTGCAAACTGAATATAATTTTTTTCTGCATCTACCTCTGAAAAAATATTGGGCTTCTAGCTGTGTGTGGGTCTTGTTCTATTAATCCATCTATACTGACCTCCATCAGGTTGCAAACTGAATATAATTTTTTTCTGCATCTAGCTCTGAAAAAATATTTGGCCTTCTAGCAGTGTGTGGGACTTGTTCTATTAGTCCACCTATACTGACCTCCATCAGGTTGCAAACTGAATATATTTTTTTTCTGCATCTACCTCTGAAAAAATATTGGGCTTCTAGCTGTGTGTGGGACTTGTTGTATTAGTCCATCTATACTGACCTCCATCAGGTTGCAAACTGAATATATTTTTTTCTGCATCTACCTCTGAAAAAATATTGGGCTTCTATCTGTGTGTGGGTCTTGTTCTATTAATCCATCTATACTGACCTCCATCAGGTTGCAAACTGAATATAATTTTTTTCTGCATCTAGCTCTGAAAAAATATTTGGCCTTCTAGTAGTGTGTCGGACTTTCTCTATTAGTCCATCTATACTGACCTCCATCAGGTTGCAAATTAAAAATAATTTTTATCTGCATCTACAGTACCTCTGAAAAAATATTTGGCCTTCTAGCTGTGTGTGGGACTTGTTGTATTAGTCCATCTATACTCACCTCCATCAGGTTGCAAACTGAATATATTTTTTTCTGCATCTACCTCTGAAAAAATATTGGGCTTCTAGCTGTGTGTGGGTCTTGTTCTATTAATCCATCTATACTGACCTCCATCAGGTTGCAAACTGAATATAATTTTTTTCTGCATCTAGCTCTGAAAAAATATTGGGCTTCTAGCTGTGTGTGGGTCTTGTTCTATTAATCCATCTATACTGACCTCCATCAGGTTGCAAACTGAATATAATTTTTTTCTGCATCTAGCTCTGAAAAAATATTGGGCTTCTAGCTGTGTGTGGGTCTTGTTCTATTAATCCATCTATACTGACCTCCATCAGGTTGCAAACTGAATATAATTTTTTTCTGCATCTAGCTCTGAAAAAATATTTGGCCTTCTAGCAGTGTGTTGGACTTGTTCTATTAGTCCACCTATACTGACCTCCATCAGGTTGCAAACTGAATATATTTTTTTCTGCATCTACCTCTGAAAAAATATTGGGCTTCTAGCTGTGTGTGGGACTTGTTGTATTAGTCCATCTATACTGACCTCCATCAGGTTGCAAACTGAATATATTTTTTTCTGCATCTACCTCTGAAAAAATATTGGGCTTCTAGCTGTGTGTGGGACTTGTTGTATTAGTCCATCTATACTGACCTCCATCAGGTTGCAAATTGAATATAATTTTTTTCTGCATCTAACCCAGTCAATAGTTTTGGCCTAATACCACAGTTTGGCCACTCAGCTCTGCTCGGTTACCATCCATTGTTTTTTTGTGCAAACAACTCCAGAGATGTGAATTAGTTAACCACCAAAATGAGTGGAAAAAGGCCTGCTGCTGGTGGAAAGGGGAATAGGCGTGTTGGGAAGGGGAAAAAAGGTTGTGTCCGTGGGGTAGGTGTTAAAGCAACAGTAACATCTGCAGAAGAAAGACCATCTTCCAGCCAAACTAAAATGTCTACTTCTTTTAGCGGACAATGTGATAAGATCCCTTTCTTACGGCCACGCCAATCGCTACAAATTCCAGATGAGGCACAAAAACAGCAGGTGCTTCAACGGATATCAAGTGCTCCTTTAAGTGGGCTCTCCTCCACATCAACTTCAACATCACAAATACTCCAATCCTCAAAGGTGTCACCCAAATCGCACTTGCTTCCTCACAGCTCCCAAATCTCCAGCTGCCCGTCTGAGTATGAGGTAGAACAGATGGTTGAGTCTGCAGAGCTGTTTACTCATACTATAGCCTGGGAATCAGAGGTCGACTCCAGCGCTTCTGTGAATCCAGACGAGGAAATGATCTGCACTGATGCCCAGAATCTTTATGAGTCGGATCCAGGACCAGACGCAGAAGGTTCTGACCATAATGTAGACCCTCATTCCCAAACTGTAACTCCTGTTGGTGGAGACATTGAGGAAGACGATGATAAGACTCAAATACCTGATTGGAGCGACAACTTTAGTTTTTTGTCAGGGCAGGAACAGGTTGGCTCTGAGGACGACGGGTGTGATAACACACAGGGTGATGATGATGAGGTTGGAGATCCCACTTACTGTCAACCCACAGTCAGCCAAGAGATGAGGTCAGCAGAGGAGGTGGAGGAAGATGCTAGTGACGACGAGGTCAGGTTGCGCCTTACTGGACAGAGACGTAGTACTGGAAGCACGTCAACAACTGCATCCTCAACCACAACTCTGCCTCTCACCACAAGTCGTGGTGGCTCTTCAGGTCGCATGGGTGCTAAGCCTTGCATAGCCTGGGCATTTTTTCAGATCGATAAAGATGACCCAACTCGTGTTATCTGTAACATTTGTCAGCAAAAGCTAAGTAGAGGCCAAAAATACATAGTTTGAGTACTTCATGCATGAACCGGCACATGGACATGAAGGATAAGTTGCAGTGGGAAGCTCAGTGTGCTACAATGCGGCCTAGCCGGCCGGGCCAAGCGCCATCTGCCATATCTTGTGCATCCGCGGACTCTTCATCCTCTGTGACTGGGGGGACAGCAGTCACACCTGTTTTGGGGCGCAGACCTGCCACCTCTTTACCCGCAACAGCCAGCGTGATTGGCAGGTCATCATTTTCTTTGGAGGTGGGAACACCAGCTGGTGTTGAGCGCTGTCCGACATCGATAGCACCACCTTTGGATCAAGGCAACCTAACATGTCCGCCTGCATCTTCCTCACAGACCGGCAGTTTACCGGGGACACCCTTATCAACCCCGTCTAAGCACAATAGCCAGCCCTCGGTCCCTCAGATGTGGACAAGTAAAAGACCATTTCCTCCTAGCCATGAGAAAGCTAAGAGGTTGAATTTCACCATCTGCAAGCTCTTGGCTACAGAAATGCTGCCTTTCCGCCTGGTGGACACAGAGGATTTTCGAGACCTTATGTCCGTCGCAGTGCCCCAGTACCAGATGCCCAGTCGGCACTACTTCTCAAAGAAAGGTGTGCCTGCGCTCCACCAGCATGTCGCACACAACATCACCGCTTCTTTGAGAAACTCTGTGTGTGACAGGGTGCATTTCACCACAGACACTTGGACGAGTAGGCATGGACAGGGGCGTTACATGTCGCTGACTGGGCACTGGGTAACTATGGTGACAGCAGGACAAGGGGCTGCTGTCCAAGTCTTGCCGTCCCCACGAGTTGTGCGTCAATCCTCTTTATGTCAAAGTTCCTCCACTGCTTCTGCCTCCTCAACCTCCTCTCGGTCTTCCACCTGCACCCAAAGCCTGTCTGGTCATGCCACAAGCTTTCTAACTGCGCAGAAGGGATCCTGCACACCTCCTTACTATGCTGGCAGTAGGGCTCAATGTCATCAGGCGGTTTTTACATTGAAATGTCTGGGAAATGTGAGTCACACAGCTGAGGAGTTGTGGTCAGCTCTGGAGAACCAATTTCATGAATGGTTGTCTCCACTGGACCTGAAACCAGGGAAGGCCGTGTGCGACAATGCTGCAAACCTGGGTGCGGCCCTTCGCCGGGGCAATGTCACACACGTGCCTTGTATGGCTCACGTGTTGAACCTGGTTGTCCAGCAATTTTTAGCCCACTATCCCAGACTAGATGGCCTTCTGCAGAGGGCACGGTCGCTGTGTGCTCACTTCCGCCGTTTGCATCCCGCAGCTCAGCGACTTACATCTCTACAGAAGTCGTTGGGCCTGCCACTTCACCGGCTAAAATGCGATGTGCCTACCCGGTGGAATTCAACTCTGCACATGTTGCAGCGACTGTGGCAGCACCGACAAGCCCTGGTGCAATACGTTCTGACGTATAGCCTGGGCCAACGAGATTCAGAGGTGGGGCAAATCACGCTGGAGGAGTGGTCTCAGATCAGGGACCTATGCACCCTTCTGCACAGTTTTGAAATGGCGACGAAGATGTTTAGTGCTGACGATGCCATTATCAGCATGACTATTCCGGTGATTTACATGCTGGAGCACATGTTAAACAGAATTCGGAGTCAGGTGGTGGCACAAGAGGAGGTGGAGGAAGTAGAGGAGGAGGAGTTGTATGCGGAAGGGCTAACATCTGCAAGGTCCAGACGGTCGGGAGCACCAAGGCGGCAGGCATGTGAGGGTGGGGGAGATGGTTTAACCAGGGCGCATGGTAGCAGCCAAACTAGTGAGGAAGGTGCAGGAGCCCAGGAAGAAGTGGAGGACGAACTGATGGAAGACTCATCAGATGAGGGAGACCTTGATCACATTTCTGTTGTGCGAGGTTGGGGGGAGAGGACAGAGGAAGGAAGCATGATTGTTACCTCGCCACCAACACAACAGGGACTTGGTGCTCCTGGATGCGCAACACACATGAGTGCCTTCTTGCTGCACTACCTGCAACATGACCCTCGAATTGTGAGAATTAGAAATAATCCTGACTACTGGGTTGCCACACTGTTAGATCCCCGGTACAAAAGTAAATTTGCAGAAATTATTCCTGCCATAGAAAGGGATGCACGCATGCAGGAGTATCAGCAGAGACTGTTGCAGAATCTTACATGTGCTTTTCCACAAAATACCAGTGGTGCACGTAGTGAATCTCACAGTTCCAACTTGCCAACCGTGGGACCGTCAAGTGTTCAGCACTCAAACCGTAACAGAACCACAGTATCTGCTGGTAACATCAATTTTGCGGAATCATTTCACCACTTTTTTAGCCCATCCTTTGCAAGGCCACAGGAGACAAGAAGTCTGACACATAGTCAACGCCTAGAGACGATGGTACAGGAGTATCTCCAAGTAAACATTGAAGCCATGACTGTGTCACTGGACCCTTGCTCTTTTTGGGCTTCCAATCTGGATAAATGGCCGGAGCTAGCCACTTACGCCTTGGAGATCTTGTCATGCCCCGCAGCCAGCGTTCTGTCTGAACGTGTGTTCAGCGCTGCTGGTGGTGTGCTGACAGATAAGCGCACGTGGCTCTCCACTGATAATGTAGACAGACTCACGTTCATAAAGATGAACAAATCATGGATCCGAAACGACTTTTCTACCCCTGTGTCATCCTGGGGAGAGTAAAAGCTTGATGATTGGTTAAAATCACCCTACCAACCGTTTTAAGCTTTCAAATTACTAATCATGTTTATCTGTATCTTGACTGGAAAATAATTTGGGCTTTGTAGCAGTGTGCAGCACTGATCCTATTAGGCCATCTATACTAAAGCTTCACCAGATTTAAAATTAATAATAATTTTTTGCTGCATCTAGCCTGGAAAATAATTTTGGGGCTCCGAGATGCGCAAGACACATAAGTGCCTTCTTGCTGCACTACCTGCAGCATGACCCTCATATTGTCAGAATTCGAAGTAATCATGAGTACTGGGTTGCCACACTCTTAGATCCCCCAAACTTTTCGATCAACCTTTTCATTTTAATAAAGACCAAAAAAATGGTCATTTTTGAAATTATAAGCATTAGCAGGTTGTTAGAAACTGAAATCAAACAGTTTTCAACTCAAAACTTAATTCTAGGTGATGTTACATTTTCACATAGGACCCCTTGTTCGAAAGGAGCTTCTGAACTCTCTCGTCCATTGAATTTGTCAGGTTTTGGATGGTTTCTGCTTCAATTGTTTTGCATGAGGACAGAATACCCTCCCAGAGCTGTTGCTTAGATGTGAACTGCCTCCCGCCATCATAGACACTCCTTTTAATGATGCTCCAAAGGTTCTGAATGGGGTAGAGGTCAGGGGAGCATGGGGGTCACACCATAAGTTTGTCCCCTTTTATGCCCATATCAGCCAGAGATGCAGATGTTTTATGTGCAGCATGAGATGGTGCATTATCATGCAGAAAAATGATCTTGCTGTGAAATACACGGTTCTTCTTCTTGAACCATGGCAGGAAGTGCTGTTTGAGAAAATCCACATACATTATGGAGTTCATCTTTAGCGCCTTCAGGGATCCTAAAGGGGCCGACAATCTCTCTCCCCATGATTCCAGCACAAAACATTACTCCACCTCCTCCTTGTTGGCGCTGTAGCCGTGTTTGCGTGGGGTGTCCATCAACCAGCCATCCTCCACTCCATCCATCTGGACCATCGAGCGCTGCACGGCACTCATCCGTGAACAAAACAGTTTTGAAATCAGTCTTCATGTAATGTTTGGCCCACTGGAGCCGTTTCTGCTTGTGTGAAGTGGATAGAGGAGGTCGACATGATGGCGTATGCACAGCTGCAAACCTCTGAAGGACCCTGCATCTTGTTGTTTGGGGGACGTTGGAGGCACAAGCAGCTTCAAAAACTTGTCTGCTGCTATGACAAGGCTTTTTTGCCGCTGCTCTTTCAACCTGACGTAATTGCATGTAGGAAAGAGTCCTCAATTTGCCCTTATCAGCACGCACACGTGTGTACTGTGAATCAGCTACATACTTCTTGATTGCCAAGACACTTCATCCTGATCATCGCACAATGTTGATTGTAGTCATGCCTTGACCTAAACACTCCACAATTTGTTGCTTCTCAGCAGCCGACACATCCTTTTTCTTTCCCATTTTGGCAGAAAATGTAGGCTGCTTAATAATGTGAGAGAGCCTTCTTAAGTAGTCTTGCCTTTCATTGGACACACCTGCCAAACTAATTAGCACAGGTGTCTGCAATTGCTTACAGTGATATAAAGAGCCCTGACACACATCACCATCAATGAGTTTAACTGACAAAAAAACAAATTCTTCCCTTATCACTCCTAAACACTTTTTGCATAATAATTTGGAACACAGTGTACATGTGCTTTTCCACAAAACACCAGTGGTTCACGTAGTGAATCTTACAGTTCTAACTTGCCAACCATGGTCTGTATGGAGTTGTTCAATAAAGGGCCCAAAATTAAGATAACATAGATGGGAGAGGTCTCTATGAATAGGAATTCCTAAGTATTTGATACCCTGTGAGGGCCAGGCAAAGGGAAAGTTGGACTGGATGGAATCCTATATGGATTTGGGGAGGGAGACATCGAGGGCCTCAGACTTCGCTGCATTGATTTTAAAATTTGACCATGTAACAAAGTGAACTATTTCAGCCATAACAGCATGGATGGATATATGTGATTGAGTGATATATACTAGGACATCATCAGCAAATAGAGAGCACTTGTACTCGGTGCCTCCCACCTCAATCCACCTAATATTGGGGTTATGGCGAATTGATGAGAGCAGGTGCTCCGTCACTAGGATGTATAAGAGAGGGGACAGAGAACATCCCTGCCTTGTCCCATTGGTGATTGTGAAAGGTGATGAAAATGTTCTGACGCGCCCCCTGGGCCTTGGGACACCCGGAGCCGGACCCTTTTTGGTGGATGCTGGTGGTTGTAGTCTCCGTGGCGGCAACCCGGTTCCGTGGCTCAGGGCGGTCAAACCAGTGGCGGAACTATTTATGTGGTTTTGATGTTTAAATGTCCGACTACACCACCCGTGGATTGCGGTCAGAGTGAACCGCCGCTCCAGGGCAGACCGCTGAGGCTGGTGTTGTGGGTGCAGCAGAGCGTAGCATAACTCCCCACGGGATGAGTATAGCCTCAGGGCAGTGTATGTGGAGGATGGGGGTGATGGTGCAGGGCAGCAGCAGTAATGACACAGAGTCAGTGATGCAGTCCAGGGCCTTTACTCACAGTTCTTATTATCCAGACCACGTCTGCAGGTAACGGCTGCCCACGTCGTACTGTGCTCACCAGGTGAGGGGCTCAGACAACTCCCTGATAACTTTGGAGTGCTTCACAGGACCCCCTTTGTGTGTCCTTTTTCTGGCCTTTCTTACCAACCCTTCTGTCCGGCTGCCTCGGGCCTCCTCTTGGTAAACTTGGCGCCAGTTTCCCTGACCCTATGTGGTGCCTTCCTAGCGGGTGTAGCGAGGGGCTGCGCCACATAAAATGTCACAGCCTCCTGTTTCTAGCTGAGGGTCGTTTCCTGCCTCCACTAGTTTCGGGGACCGGTCTCCCCCTTTGGCCTGACCCCTCCACGCAGGTGGATTCGGGCGTGCGGTGGCGACTCGCCCGTCCGCACCCCTGAGATCCCTTCGTTCCTCGTTCCTGGAGCCTTCTCCGCTCCTCTTCCTTCCTTCTCCCTCTTCCAGGCCTGGGCCTCTGTTACTAGGCCCGCCTCCGGAGCAGAGCTCATGCAGAGCCCCTGCTCCCTGCCACTTCTGCTCAGACTTCTCTGCACTGAACTAAGATGGTGCCCACCTTTTATACTCCCTTCTCAATGCACCCAGGAACTGCTTCCTCCCTGCTCCTGCACTACAGGGTTCCCTTTCCTCAGTGTTCCCTCCCCCCACTCCAGCCAGGGACAGGGACTGTCGTGCCCATCTCAGGGGCATATTGGTCGCCCTGCCCCACGGCAATGTGGTGTAATGCATGCAGGTGTCGGGTCCTGATCCACACTACATCCTTACCTGAGAGTGAGATATCACCCCTCTGGGTGAGGTGCAATACCTCTGTAGCAACCGAGCCCTCAGGGTGCTATAGTTCCATTTATCTTCAGCCTAGGTGACGTATTGCGATACAGGGCCGTGATTTTGGCTATAAAAGTGTCCCCTAGACCCCTACCCCAAGCTTTTTAAGAGGATCATATATGGCGTGCCAGGAGTAGTGTTGAGCCACCCCCGTAGTGTTCGAGTTCGGTTCGGTTCGTCGAACACCCGTGTGTTCGCCGAAATGTTCGTCGAACTGTTCATCGAACACCTTCGAACACCGTTAAAACCAATGGCAGGCAAACAAAAACACATAGAAACACATAGAAAACACCTTCAAAGGTGTCCAAAAGCTGACAAACTGCTCAGAAGACACAACTAACACATGGAAAAGTGACAAGTACATATAGTCATGCGAAAAGAAAAGAGGTGGAGGAGTAAAAGGAGGGGGAGACACAGATATAGGCATGTCATGCCCTTCTAAAATCCAAAAAGTGAGAAGCCGAGACGGCCAGTCCGCTCCTGCCCGTGCCACCTCCGTGTCGCCTGGTTTGTGCCAGAGCCGCGGTGAACCCTGACGGCCAGCCCCCCTCTCCCAATACTGGTGCCTGTCCGCTGGTGGGTCGAGAGAGCCCCCCTGTGGTGGAGGCAGCTCTAAGCTTTTTAATTTAAATTATCCCTCTAATTTGAATGAATACACTTTAAATCCATTTACAAGGATCTATTGGAGGGCAAGTCTCATGCCAGCAGCCGCGTAATTCCAGCTCCAGTAGCGTCCACTAAAGCTGCTGCAGTTAAAAAGCTTTTATAAGGATCGAGCTCGGCTGTCCACCGCAAGGCATCCTAGTGCCAGTCCCAGCCCCTATGCCTTGGGGTGCCTCCTGATGCTCTTCACTGAGTATCCCGTGGTCCCGAAGCATTTCCTTTGAAAAAATTAAGTGTCCAAACTACAGGTGGTGTAGCTTGCTTAACAGCCGGGATAATCCGCTGACTAGCAGACACTGCTACTAGGCACAAAGTATTTCCTGGGCTAGATGCAGTTAAAAATTTGTAAGTAGATACTCTCGTTGGATGCTGAGAAAGCATTCCATAGAGTCTCCTGGCACGCCATATATGATTCTCTTAAAAAGCTTGGGGTAGGGGTCTAGGGGACCCTTTTATAGCCAAAATCACGGCCCTGTATCACAATACGTCACCTAGGCTGAAGATAAATGGAACTGTAGCACCGAGGGCTCGGTTGCTACAGACGTATTGCACCTCACCCAGAGGTGTGATATCTCACTCTCAGATAAGGATGGAGTGTGGATCAGGACCCGACACCTGCATGCATTACACCACATTGCCGTGGGGCAGGGCGACCAATATGCCCCTGAGATGGGCACGACAGTCCCTGTCCCTGGCTGGAGTGGGGGGAGGGAACACTGAGGAAGGGGAACCCTGCAGTGCAGGAGCAGGGAGGAAGCAGTTCCTGGGTGCATTGAGAAGGGAGTATAAAAGGTGGGCACCATCTTAGTTCAGTGCAGAGAAGTCTGAGCAGAAGTGGCAGGGAGCAGGGGCTCTGCATGAGCTCTGCTCCGGAGGCGGGCCTAGTAACAGAGGCCCAGGCCTGCAAGAGGGAGAAGGAAGGAAGAGGAGCGGAGAAGGCTCCAGGAACGAGGAATGAAGGGATCCCAGGGGTGCGGACGGGCGAGTCGCCACCGCACGCCCGAATCCACCTGCGTGGAGGGGTCAGGCCAAAGGGGGAGACCGGTCCCCGAACTAGTGGAGGCAGGAAACGACCCTCAGCTAGAAACCGGAGGCTCTGACATTTTATGTGGCGCAGCCCCTTGCTCCACCCGCTAGGAAGGCACCACATAGGGTCAGGGAAACTGGCGCCAAGTTTACCAAGAGGAGGCCCGAGGCAGCCGGACAGAAGTGTTGGTAAGAAAGGCCAGACAAAGGACACACAAAGGGGGTCCTGTGAAGCGCTCCAAAGTTATCTGGGAGTTGTCTGAGCCCCTCACCTGGTGAGCACAGTATGACGTGGGCAGCCGTTACCTGCAGACGTGGTCTGGATAATAAGAACTGTGAGTAAAGGCCCTGAACTGCATCACTGACTCCGTGTCGTTACTGCTGCTGCCCTGCACCATCACCCCCATCCTCCGCATACACTGCCCTGAGGCTATACTCCTCCCGTGGGGAGTTATGCTACGCTCTGCTGCACCCACAACACCAGCCTTAGCGGTCTGCCTTGTAGCGGCGGTTCACTCTGACCGCAATCCACGGGTGGCGTAGTCGGACATTTAAACATCAAAACCACATAAATAGTTCCGCCACTGGTTTGACCGCCCTGAGCCACGGAACCGGATGGCCGCCACGAAGACTACAACCACCAGCATCCACCAAAAAGGGTCCGGCTCCGGGTGTCCCAAGGCCCAGGGGGTGCGTCAGAACATTTTCATCACCTTTCACAATCACCAATGGGACAAGGCAGGGATGTCCTCTGTCCCCTCTCTTATACATCCTAGTGACGGAGCACCTGCTCTCATCAATTCGCCATAACCCCAATATTAGGTGGATTGAGGTGGGAGGCACCGAGTACAAGTGCTCTCTATTTGCTGATGATGTCCTAGTATATATCACTCAATCACATATATCCATCCCTGCTGTTATGGCTGAAATAGATCACTTTGTTACATGGTAAAATTTTAAAATCAATGCAGCGAAGTCTGAGGCCCTCGATGTCTCCCTCCCTAAATCCATATAGGATTCCATCCAGTCCAACTTTCCCTTTGCCTGGCCCTCACAGGGTATCAAATACTTAGGAATTCCTATTCATAGAGACCTCTCCCATCTATGTTATCTTAATTTTGGGCCCTTTATTGAACAATTCCATACAGACCACGGTTGGCAAGTTAGAACTGTAAGATTCACTACGTGAACCACTGGTGTTTTGTGGAAAAGCACATGTACACCGCGTTCCAAATTATTATGCAAAAAGTGTTTAGGAGTGATAAGGGAAGAATTTGTTTGTTTGTCAGTTAAACTCATTGATGGTGATGTGTGTCAGGGCTCTTTATATCACTGTAAGCAATTGCAG
The DNA here is from genome assembly GCF_046119375.1 of Phyllobates terribilis. Taxonomy (NCBI): domain Eukaryota; kingdom Metazoa; phylum Chordata; class Amphibia; order Anura; family Dendrobatidae; genus Phyllobates; species Phyllobates terribilis. The sequence goes on along the minus strand of NW_027362762.1, from coordinate 364,181,626 downwards.
ACACCTGTGCTAATTAGTTTGGCAGGTGTGTCCAATGAAAGGCAAGACTACTTAAGAAGGCTCTCTCACATTATTAAGCAGCCTACATTTTCTGCCAAAATGGGAAAGAAAAAGGATGTGTCGGCTGCTGAGAAGCAACAAATTGTGGAGTGTTTAGGTCAAGGCATGACTACAATCAACATTGTGCGATGATCAGGATGAAGTGTCTTGGCAATCAAGAAGTATGTAGCTGATTCACAGTACACACGTGTGCGTGCTGATAAGGGCAAATTGAGGACTCTTTCCTACAGGCAATTACGTCAGGTTGAAAGAGCAGCGGCAAAAAAGCCTTGTCATAGCAGCAGACAAGTTTTTGAAGCTGCTTGTGCCTCCAACGTCCCCCGAACAACAAGATGCAGGGTCCTTCAGAGGTTTGCAGCTGTGCATACGCCATCCTGTCGACCTCCTCTATCCACTTCACACAAGCAGAAACGGCTCCAGTGGGCCAAACATTACTTGAAGACTGATTTCAAAACTGTTTTGTTCACGGATGAGTGCCGTGCAGCGCTCGATGGTCCAGATGAATGGAGTGGAGGATGGCTGGTTGATGGACACCCCACCCAAACACGGCTACAGCGCCAACAAGGAGGAGGTGGAGTAATGTTTTGGGCTGGAATCATGGGGAGAGAGATTGTCGGCCCCTTTAGGATCCCTGAAGGCGCTAAAGATGAACTCCATAATGTATGTGGATTTTCTCAAACAGCACTTCCTGCCATGGTTCAAGAAGAAGAACCGTGTATTTCACAGCAAGATCATTTTTCTGCATGATAATGCACCATCTCATGCTGCACATAAAACATCTGCATCTCTGGCTGATATGGGCATAAAAGGGGACAAACTTATGGTGTGACCCCCATGCTCCCCTGACCTCTACCCCATTCAGAACCTTTGGAGCATCATTAAAAGGAGTGTCTATGATGGCGGGAGGCAGTTCACATCTAAGCAACAGCTCTGGGAGGGTATTCTGTCCTCATGCAAAACAATTGAAGCAGAAACCATCCAAAACCTGACAAATTCAATGGACGAGAGAGTTCAGAAGCTCCTTTCGAACAAGGGGTCCTATGTGAAAATGTAACATCACCTAGAATAAAGTTTTGAGTTGAAAACTGTTTGATTTCAGTTTCTAACAACCTGCTAATGCTTATAATTTCAAAAATGACCATTTTTTTGGTCTTTATTAAAATGAAAAGGTTGATCGAAAAGTTTGGGGGATCTAAGAGTGTGGCAACCCAGTAGTCATGATTACTTCGAATTCTGACAATATGAGGGTCATGCTGCAGGTAGTGCAGCAAGAAGGCACTTATGTGTCTTGTGCATCTCGGAGCCCCAAAATTATTTTCCGGGCTAGATGCAGCTAAAAATTATTTTTAATTTTAAATCTGGTGAAGCTTATTATAGATGGCCTAATAGGATCAGTGCTGCACACTGCTACAAAGCCCAAATTATTTTCCAGTCAAGATACAGATAAACATGATTAGTAATTTGAAAGCTTAAAACGGTTGGTAGGGTGATTTTAACCAATCATCAAGCTTTTACTCTCCCCAGGATGACACAGGGGTAGAAAAGTCGTTTCGGATCCATGATTTGTTCATCTTTATGAACGTGAGTCTGTCTACATTATCAGTGGAGAGCCGCGTGCGCTTATCTGTCAGCACACCACCAGCCGCGCTGAACACACGTTCAGACAGAACGCTGGCTGCGGGGCATGACAAGATCTCCAAGGCGTAAGTGGCTAGCTCATGCCATTTATCCAGATTGGAAGCCCAAAAAGAGCAAGGGTCCAGTGACACAGTCGTGGCTTCAATGTTTACTTGGAGATACTCCTGTACCATCGTCTCTAGGCGTTGACTATGTGTCAGACTTCTTGTCTCCTGTGGCCTTGCAAAGGATGGGCTAAAAAAGTGGTGAAATGATTCCGCAAAATTGATGTTACCAGCAGATACTGTGGTTCTGTTACGGTTTGAGTGCTGAACACTTGACGGTCCCACGGTTGGCAAGTTGGAACTGTGAGATTCACTACGTGCACCACTGGTATTTTGTGGAAAAGCACATGTAAGATTCTGCAACAGTCTCTGCTGATACTCCTGCATGCGTGCATCCCTTTCTATGGCAGGAATAATTTCTGCAAATTTACTTTTGTACCGGGGATCTAACAGTGTGGCAACCCAGTAGTCAGGATTATTTCTAATTCTCACAATTCGAGGGTCATGTTGCAGGTAGTGCAGCAAGAAGGCACTCATGTGTGTTGCGCATCCAGGAGCACCAAGTCCCTGTTGTGTTGGTGGCGAGGTAACAATCATGCTTCCTTCCTCTGTCCTCTCCCCCCAACCTCGCACAACAGAAATGTGATCAAGGTCTCCCTCATCTGATGAGTCTTCCATCAGTTCGTCCTCCACTTCTTCCTGGGCTCCTGCACCTTCCTCACTAGTTTGGCTGCTACCATGCGCCCTGGTTAAACCATCTCCCCCACCCTCACATGCCTGCCGCCTTGGTGCTGCCGACCGTCTGGACCTTGCAGATGTTAGCCCTTCCGCATACAACTCCTCCTCCTCTACTTCCTCCACCTCCTCTTGTGCCACCACCTGACTCCGAATTCTGTTTAACATGTGCTCCAGCATGTAAATCACCGGAATAGTCATGCTGATAATGGCATCGTCAGCACTAAACATCTTCGTCGCCATTTCAAAACTGTGCAGAAGGGTGCATAGGTCCCTGATCTGAGACCACTCCTCCAGCGTGATTTGCCCCACCTCTGAATCTCGTTGGCCCAGGCTATACGTCAGAACGTATTGCACCAGGGCTTGTCGGTGCTGCCACAGTCGCTGCAACATGTGCAGAGTTGAATTCCACCGGGTAGGCACATCGCATTTTAGCCGGTGAAGTGGCAGGCCCAACGACTTCTGTAGAGATGTAAGTCGCTGAGCTGCGGGATGCGAACGGCGGAAGTGAGCACACAGCGACCGTGCCCTCTGCAGAAGGCCATCTAGTCTGGGATAGTGGGCTAAAAATTGCTGGACAACCAGGTTCAACACGTGAGCCATACAAGGCAAATGTGTGACATTGCCCCGGCGAAGGGCCGCACCCAGGTTTGCAGCATTGTCGCACACGGCCTTCCCTGGTTTCAGGTCCAGTGGAGACAACCATTCATGAAATTGGTTCTCCAGAGCTGACCACAACTTCTCAGCTGTGTGACTCACATTTCCCAGACATTTCAATGTAAAAACCGCCTGATGACGTTGAGCCCTACTGCCAGCATAGTAAGGAGGTGTGCAGGATCCCTTCTGCGCAGTTAGAAAGCTTGTGGCATGACCAGACAGGCTTTGGGTGCAGGTGGAAGACCGAGAGGAGGTTGAGGAGGCAGAAGCAGTGGAGGAAAAATGACATAAAGAGGATTGACGCACAACTCGTGGGGACGGCAAGACTTGGACAGCAGCCCCTTGTCCTGCTGTCACCATAGTTACCCAGTGCCCAGTCAGCGACATGTAACGCCCCTGTCCATGCCTACTCGTCCAAGTGTCTGTGGTGAAATGCACCCTGTCACACACAGAGTTTCTCAAAGAAGCGGTGATGTTGTGTGCGACATGCTGGTGGAGCGCAGGCACACCTTTCTTTGAGAAGTAGTGCCGACTGGGCATCTGGTACTGGGGCACTGCGACGGACATAAGGTCTCGAAAATCCTCTGTGTCCACCAGGCGGAAAGGCAGCATTTCTGTAGCCAAGAGCTTGCAGATGGTGAAATTCAACCTCTTAGCTTTCTCATGGCTAGGAGGAAATGGTCTTTTACTTGTCCACATCTGAGGGACCGAGGGCTGGCTATTGTGCTTAGACGGGGTTGATAAGGGTGTCCCCGGCAAACTGCCGGTCTGTGAGGAAGATGCAGGCGGACATGTTAGGTTGCCTTGATCCAAAGGTGGTGCTATCGATGTCGGACAGCGCTCAAGACCAGCTGGTGTTACCACCTCCAAAGAAAATGATGACCTGCCAATCACGCTGGCTGTTGCGGGTAAAGAGGTGGCAGGTCTGCGCCCCAAAACAGGTGTGACTGCTGTCCCCCCAGTCACAGAGGATGAAGAGGCCGCGGATGCACAAGATATGGCAGACGGTGGTTGGCCCGGCCGGCTAGACCGCATTGTAGCACACTGAGCTTCCCACTGCAACTTATGCTTCATGTCCATGTGCCGGTTCATGCATGAAGTACTCAAACTATGTATTTTTTGGCCTCTACTTAGCTTTTGCTGACAAATGTTACAGATAACACGAGTTGGGTCATCTTTATCGATCTGAAAAAATGCCCAGGCTATGCAAGGCTTAGCACCCATGCGACCTGAAGAGCCACCACGACTTGTGGTGAGAGGCAGAGTTGTGTTTGAGGATGCAGTTGTTGACGTGCTTCCAGTACTACGTCTCTGTCCAGGAAGGCGCAACCTGACCTCGTCGTCACTAGCATCTTCCTCCACCTCCTCTGCTGACCTCATCTCTTGGCTGACTGTGGGTTGACAGTAAGTGGGATCTCCGACCTCATCATCATCACCCTGTGCGTTATCACACCCGTCGTCCTCAGAGCCAACCTGTTCCTGCCCTGACAAAAAACTAAAGTTGTCGCTCCAATCAGGTATTTGAGTCTTATCATCGTCTTCCTCATTGTCTCCACCAACAGGAGTTACAGTTTGGGAATGAGGGTCTACATTATGGTCAGAACCTTCTGCGTCTGGTCCTGGATCCGACTCATAAAGATTCTGGGCATCAGTGCAGATCATTTCCTCGTCTGGATTCACAGAAGCGCTGGAGTCGACCTCTGATTCCCAGGCTATAGTATGAGTAAACAGCTCTGCAGACTCAACCATCTGTTCTACCTCATACTCAGACGGGCAGCTGGAGATTTGGGAGCTGTGAGGAAGCAAGTGCGATTTGGGTGACACCTTTGAGGACTGGAGTATTTGTGATGTTGAAGTTGATGTGGAGGAGAGCCCACTTAAAGGAGCACTTGATATCCGTTGAAGCACCTGCTGTTTTTGTGCCTCATCTGGAATTTGTAGCGATTGGCGTGGCCGTAAGAAAGGGATCTTATCACATTGTCCGCTAAAAGAAGTAGACATTTTAGTTTGGCTGGAAGATGGCCTTTCTTCTGCACCTACCCCACGGACACAACCTTTTTTCCCCTTCCCAACACGCCTATTCCCCTTTCCACCAGCAGCAGGCCTTTTTCCACTCATTTTGGTGGTTAACTAATTCACAACTCTGGAGTTGTTTGCACAAAAAAACAATGGATGGTAACCGAGCAGAGCTGAGTGGCCAAACTGTGGTATTAGGCCAAAACTATTGGCTGGGTTAGATGCAGAAAAAAATTATTTTTAATTTGCAACCTGATGGAGGTCAGTATAGATGGACTAATAGACCAAGTCCCACACACTGCTAGAAGCCCAAATATTTTTTCAGAGCTAGATGCAGAAATTTTTTTTATTCAATTTGCAACCTGATGGAGGTCAGTATAGATGGACTAATAGACCAAGTCCCACACACTGCTAGAAGCCCAAATATTTTTTCAGAGCTAGATGCAGAAAAAAAATATTTTTAATTTGCAACCTGATGGAGGTCAGTATAGATGGACTAATAGACCAAGTCCCACACACTGCTAGAAGCCCAAATATTTTTTCAGAGCTAGATGCAGAAAAAAATTATTTTTAATTTGCAACCTGATGGAGGTCAGTATAGATGGACTAATAGACCAAGTCCCACACACCGCTAGAAGCCCAAATATTTTTTCAGAGCTAGATGCAGAAAAAAATTATATTCAATTTGCAACCTGCTGGACGTCAGTATAGAAGGACTAATAGAACAAGTCCCACACACTGCTAGAAGCCCAAATATTTTTTCAGAGCTAAATGAAGAAAAAAATTATTTTTAATTTGCAACCTGATGGAGGTCAGTATAGATGGACTAATAGACCAAGTCCCACACACCGCTAGAAGCCCAAATATTTTTTCAGAGCTAGATGCAGAAATTTTTTTTATTCAATTTGCAACCTGATGGAGGTCAGTATAGATGGACTAATAGACCAAGTCCCACACACTGCTAGAAGCCCAAATATTTTTTCAGAGCTAGATGCAGAAAAATAATATTTTTAATTTGCAACCTGATGGAGGTCAGTATAGATGGACTAATAGACCAAGTCCCACACACTGCTAGAAGCCCAAATATTTTTTCAGAGCTAGATGCAGAAAAAAATTATTTTTAATTTGCAACCTGATGGAGGTCAGTATAGATGGACTAATAGACCAAGTCCCACACACTGCTAGAAGCCCAAATATTTTTTCAGAGCTAGATGCAGAAAAAAATTATTTTTAATTTGCAACCTGATGGAGGTCAGTATAGATGGACTAATAGACCAAGTCCCACACACCGCTAGAAGCCCAAATATTTTTTCAGAGCTAGATGCAGAAAAAAATTATATTCAATTTGCAACCTGCTGGACGTCAGTATAGAAGGACTAATAGAACAAGTCCCACACACTGCTAGAAGCCCAAATATTTTTTCAGAGCTAAATGAAGAAAAAAATTATTTTTAATTTGCAACCTGATGGAGGTCAGTATAGATGGACTAATAGACCAAGTCCCACACACTGCTAGAAGCCCAAATATTTTTTCAGAGCTAGATGCAGAAAAAAATTATTTTTAATTTGCAACCTGATGGAGGTCAGTATAGATGGACTAATATACCAAGTCCCACACACCGCTAGAAGCCCAAATATTTTTTCAGAGCTAGATGCAGAAATTTTTTTTATTCAATTTGCAACCTGATGTAGGTCAGTATAGATGGACTAATAGACCAAGTCCCACACACTGCTAGAAGCCCAAATATTTTTTCAGAGCTAGATGCAGAAAAAAAATATTTTTAATTTGCAACCTGATGGAGGTCAGTATAGATGGACTAATAGACCAAGTCCCACACACTGCTAGAAGCCCAAATATTTTTTCAGAGCTAGATGCAGAAAAAAATTATTTTTAATTTGCAACCTGATGGAGGTCAGTATAGATGGACTAATAGACCAAGTCCCACACACCGCTAGAAGCCCAAATATTTTTTCAGAGCTAGATGCAGAAAAAAATTATATTCAATTTGCAACCTGCTGGACGTCAGTATAGAAGGACTAATAGAACAAGTCCCACACACTGCTAGAAGCCCAAATATTTTTTCAGAGCTAAATGAAGAAAAAAATTATTTTTAATTTGCAACCTGATGGAGGTCAGTATAGATGGACTAATAGACCAAGTCCCACACACCGCTAGAAGCCCAAATATTTTTTCAGAGCTAGATGCAGAAATTTTTTTTATTCAATTTGCAACCTGATGGAGGTCAGTATACATGGACTAATAGACCAAGTCCCACACACTGCTAGAAGCCCAAATATTTTTTCAGAGCTAGATGCAGAAAAAAATTATTTTTAATTTGCAACCTGATGGAGGTCAGTATAGATGGACTAATAGACCAAGTCCCACACACTGCTAGAAGCCCAAATATTTTTTCAGAGCTAGATGCAGAAAAAAAATATTTTTAATTTGCAACCTGATGGAGGTCAGTATAGATGGACTAATAGAACAAGTCCCACACGCTGCTAGAAGCCCAAATATTTTTTCAGAGATAAATGAAGAAAAAAATTATTTTTAATTTGCAACCTGATGGAGGTCAGTATAGATGGACTAATAGACCAAGTCCCACACACTGCTAGAAGCCCAAATATTTTTTCAGAGCTAGATGCAGAAAAAAATTATTTTTAATTTGCAACCTGATGGAGGTCAGTATAGATGGACTAATAGACCAAGTCCCACACACCGCTAGAAGCCCAAATATTTTTTCAGAGCTAGATGCAGAAAAAAATTATATTCAGTTTGCAACCTGATGGAGGTCAGTATAGATGGACTAATAGAATGATGCTATGCCCAAAAGATTTTACTTCACTAGGTGCAGTAAAAAAATTGGTATTCTATACACAGGTGGTATATCTTGCAACACAGATAGGCTACTCCACTGACTAACACACTCTGCAATAGGCCAAAAAGGATTAGCTTTGCTAGATTCAGCCAAATGCTGTGAAAAAAACTTGCACAGCACTGGCACAGACCTGCCTGGCAAAAACTGATAGGAACTGATGTAACCTAGTCCTGAAAAGGACTCCAATTACAATTAGTCTTTACTCCCACAATCTATCTATTTAAGAGCACAGACCTGCCTGATAAAAGTCGTAGGAAATGCTGTAACCTAGTCCTTAAAAGGACTGCAATCACAACTATTCCCTACTCCCAAGCTAACTGTATATTTGTGCGAAAATTGGCTTGAAATTAACAAGGTATATCGCACACAGCAACAGCGGTGCCGTCTAACACGCAGCTGCAGCAGTGAGAAAATGGTGGCGACGGGGAAAATGGCTTGGTCGAATTTGAGATTGGCGAACAGTTCGAGTAGAACAACGCTCATCTCTAGCCAGGAGACTCTATGGAATGCTTTCTCAGCATCCAACGAGAGTATCTAATTACAAATTTTTAACTGCATCTAGCCCAGGAAATACTTTGTGCCTAGTAGCAGGGTCTGCTAGTCAGCGGATTATCCCGGCTGTTAAGCAAGCTACACCACCTGTAGTTTGGACACTTCATTTTTTCAAAGGAAATGCTTCGGGACCACGGGATACTCAGTGAAGAGCATCAGGAGGCACCCCAAGGCATAGGGGCTGAGACTGGCCGTAGGATGCCTTGCGGTGGACAGCCGAGCTCGATCCTTATAAAAGCTTTTTAACTGCAGCAGCTTTAGTGGACGCTACTGGAGCTGGAATTATGCGGCTGCTGGCATGAGATTTGCCCTCCAATAGATCCTTGTAAATGGATTTAAAGTGTATTTATTCAAATTAGAGAGACAATTTAAATTAAAAAGCTTAGAGCTGCCTCCACCACAGGGGGGCTCGCTCGACCCACCAGCGGACAGGCACCAGTATTGGGAGAGTGGGGCTGGCCGTCAGAGTTCACCGCGGCTCTGGCACAAACCCGGCGACACGGAGGTGGCACGGGCAGGAGCGGACTGAACGTGTCGGCTTCTCACTTTTTGGATTTTAGAAGGGCATGACATGCCTATATCTGTGTCTCCCCCTCCTTTTACTCCTCCACCTCTTTTCTTTTCGCATGATTATATGTACTTGTCACTTTTCCATGTGTTAGTTGTGTCTTCTGAGCAGTTTGTCAGCTTTTGGACACCTTTGAAGGTGTTTTCTATGTGTTTCTCTGTGTTTTTGTTTGCCTGCCATTGGTTTTAACGGTGTTCGAAGGTGTTCGACGAACAGTTCGACGAACAGTTTGGCGAACACACGGGTGTTCGACGAACCGAACCGAACTCGAACACTACAGGGGTGGCTCAACACTAATGCTCAGCGCTCGCTCATTATTTCCAGGGTTGCTCAGCGGGAGCTCGGGTCTCCTCCCTGCATGTTTGGTGCTTGTAACATACCTGGCGGCGTCCTTGCATAGTGCTCCATCTCCCACTGTGCAAGAGCGCGCACTTGATTTCCAGTCCAGACTGCCACTCTGGCTTCTTTCCATACTGTCTGCTTTGCTCTGCTCTGGCTGCTTAGGGCGACACCCGCTGAACTTCCTGTTTCTTTTAGCTGCTGCAGACACACCCCTAATGCGTCCTCAGCCTATTGCTGTCTGTCACCTGGTATTTAAACCAGCTCCTCCTTGGAATCCAGGCCTGAGCATCTTGTTCTGTCATTTGGCTTCTAGTCACTGATGTGCCAGATCCTATCTATGTTTCCTGCCTTGTGGTATCAGTTCCCATGTCTGAACTGTGTCCTGTCTGTGCACTCTAGCCAGCTGTCTTTCTGCCTTTCCTGGAGGCTGTAATTCCAGGCCCGTGTGAACATGCTCTTATCCTGTTTGTCCCGCCCTCTGGGGGCCGCATACCCAGACTCGCTCCTGTATCTCGCTACAGTAACAGTTCCTGTCTGAACTGTCTCCTAACCTGCTTCCTGTTTTTCTCTATGTTCGTACCTTCCCTTTCTCCTGCATTGTCTGAACCAGCACTTGGCTTTACCTTGGCTAGTTCCTGTATTTGTTGCAGCAACAGTTTCTGTCTGAACTGTCTCCTAACCTGTCTCCTGTTTTTCTCTAAGTCCGTACCTTCCCTTTTTCTGCAGAGTCTGAACCTGCACCTAACTCCTACTCGTTGTCGCTGTACTTCCGTTTGTGAGTTTAGAGTCCACTCGCTACTTCTTTGCAAGTATCTTGTGTGTATCTGGTTCTGCCTTTCCCTTCCAGTCTGTTCCGTGTGAACAGAGCCCTGTCCCCTCTGCCCTGCCTTGCTCGCCGCTTCGGCGGTTTCTGCCTGCTCTGCCTTGTTCACCTCTTTGGTGGCTCTTGCCTGCTCTGCCTTGCTCACCCCTCCGGCGGTTCTTGCCTGCTCTGCCTTGCTCACCGCTCTGGCAGTTCTTGCCTGCTCTGCCTTGCTCACCGCTCCGGTGGTCTCGCTCTGCTCTGCCTTTGCTCACTGCTCCGGCAGTCTCGCTCTGCTCTGACCCTTTGCTCACTGCTCCGGCAGTCTCGCTCTGCTCTGACCCTTTGCTCACTGCTCCGGCAGTCTCGCTCTGCTCTGACCCTTTGCTCACTGCTCCGGCAGTCTCGCTCTGCTCTGACCCTTTGCTCACTGCTCCGGCAGTCTCGCTCTGCTCTGACCCTTTGCTCACTGCTCCGGCAGCCTCATCCTGCTCCACTCTTGCTCACCGGTCCAGGTGGCCTCGTCCTGCTCTACTCTCGCTCACCGCTCCAGGCGGTCTCGTCTTGCTCTGCTCTTGCTCGCCTCTCTGGGCGGCCTCACTCTGCTGTGTTTGTCCACCGCATCTGCGGTTCTGTTCCTGAGTCCCAGTCTGTTCTGGGTCCTATCCACTCTGTGCTCCAACCTGTTGTACCTGCCAGTACCTCCCTGCCTGCATACCAGTCATGCTTACCAGCATCTACCTGCCTGCATACCGGCCGTACCTGCCAGTACCTCCCTGTTTGCATACCGGTCATGCTTGCCAGCATCCACCTGTCTGCATACCAGCCGTGTCTGCCTATACCCACCAGTCTGTGTGCCAGCCTAACCCACCTGTTCCTGTATTCCCCGGTGTGGGTCAACAGCCGTGTCCGGGGTCTGACCTGGAGTAGCACCTGGTCCCTCTGCTCGGTTCCTCCTTGGTACACTGGCATCGTATGCCATCGTGCGACCTTGGTCGGATCGGGTGGATACTTAGTTACGCCCCTCCAGGCATTCACTCTCCGGTACGGTCCAGTGGAATCACTACATATACACACACACGCCAGTCAGTCCGGGCACATGCATTACAGCGCTCATTACAGAGCCAATGAACATGCAGGGATTGCCTGCCACTCACTGTAATGCCGTAGTCAGGTAGGTTGTGGCATTACAGTAATTGACTGGCCGCACAGCGTCATCAGGTCTATATCAGACCTGGCCCTGCCATGCTCGTCACAGTCACTCCGGAATCAGACAGTGTAGGGAGAGGTGCTGCTGAGCTAGGGAGAGATTTGCTTGTTTCTAGTTAGTGTAGGTGTACCAAACTATATTAGAGACACATCCATCTGAACAAACAGTCCTTCTGTGGACTAATCCATCTGCAGAGATATCAGGCAGGCTGTGTATATAGTGAGGCAGGGTATATAGCAGACTGCAGTGCACATAGCACAAGAGGCTCCATTCCAGTTTTGTCTGCTGCTGCTGTTAGATAATACTAGAAATAGGCCCAGGTCTCAGGGGCCAGGAATAAGTTTTTTTGTATCTTAATCCTCATTATTTGCTTAAAAAGCAATCCAGAGAACACGTATTTCTGCGCCATTTGCTTGTTGGCACTGCAGAAAACAGTCAGGTCCTTTCAATATTACAGCGCTAAAAATCCAGCTATTTAAAACTGTGGTTTGTCCGTCACACGGATCACATATAATTGCGCTGAAAATAATGCCATTTCTGGCATCCATTAAAAATTTGTTTCAGTGTGTCAGTGAAGCAATTGATACCAGTTTGCTGTTCAAAATAGTTACCTACGTGCCAGGTATTTAAAACTGTTTTCTTTGTCACACGGATCACATATACGCTGTCAGAAAATACTGCCATTTCTGGCCTCCATTAAATTATTTTTTCAGTTTCTCAGTATAGCAATTGACACCAGTTTGCTGTTCAAAATAGTTGCCTACAGGCCAGGTATTTAAAACTGTATTTTCTCAGTCACACGGATCACATATACGTTTTCAGAAAATACTGCCATTTCTCGTCTCCATTAAATTTTTTTTTCAGTGTCTCAGTGAAGCAATTGACAACAGTTTGCTGTTCAAAATAGTTACCTATGGGCCAGGTATTTAAAACTGTTGTTGGCTGTCACACGGATCACATATACGGTTTCAGAAAATACTGCCATTTCTGGCCTCCATTAAAAATTTGTTTTAGTGTGTCAGTGAAGCAATTGACACCAGTTTGCTGTTCAAAATAGTTACCTACAGGCCAGCTATTTAAAACTGTGTCTTCTCCGTCACACGGATCACATATACGTTTTCAGAAAATACTGCCATTTTTCGCCTCCATTAGAATTTTTTTTCAGTGTGTCAGTGAAGCAATTGACACCAGTTTGCTGTTTAAAATAGTAACTTACAGGCCAGGTATTTAAAACTCTGTGTTAGAACCCTCCTGTTTGTTTCTGTTTCTATCTTGTGTTTTGCGGTCACGTGACCATCTTCCTATATATACGAGCTCCGCCCTTCTGGCCTTGCTGGACTTCAGTGTTGTTTAGACTGTCTTTCTAGCCAGGTGCTTTTGTGCCTATCTATCTCTAGTTTGCTTGGTCCTCTTGACTTCTAATACTTTTGTCAGTTTATCTTTTGCTCTGCAACAACTTCTGTTAGGAGGTGTCCCATTTTTGTCCCAGTCCTTAGTTCTTTTAGGGACCCCCCCTTTTTCTATAGGTCTCGGTTCAGACTAGCCAAGGACGAAGGCGGGTCTGTTCACAAGGAACAGGTCACCCGCTACAACGTAGGGACTCAGCTTAGTCTTACTGTAGGGACACCTCTCCCCTTCTTTCCCTAGTTTATGTTGCAGATCATAACAGTAAGTCCAGCCCAAACAAAAAAAAACTTTAAGGAAAGAAATCCGGGGATCAGTATGGTTTCTGTTCAAGATTTGGCTCAACGCCTGCAGGGATTGTCTCTGGAGGTGTCTGAGCTCCGGCAACAAGTGAGTAGCTGTACTGGAGCGCATTTTGTGGAACCGAAGGTAGGACTCCCTGATATTTTTGATGGTAAACAGCAAGATTTTTTTTTTCATTTAAAAATGCATGTTTATTATATTTTTGTTTGAGACCAAAATCCTCTGGGAATGAATCACAGCGCATTGGGTTTATCATGTCACTTTTGCACAAGGAACCGCAGGGGTGGGCCTTTTCTCTCCAACCTAATGATCCGTGTTTTAGGTCAGTGGAGGATTTTTTTTCAGCTATTGGGCTATTGTATGACGATCCTGATTGAGTCTCATCTGCTGAGACAGAACTGAGACATTTGAACCAGGGGTCAGGTGATGTTGAAAATTATTGTACACACTTCAGAAGGTGGCCTTCAGAAGTGAAATGGAATGATTCGGCGTTAAAATGTTTTTTTCTTGGGTTAAGGATCTGCTGATTGCATTACCTGTACCTGAAACCTTGCAAGAAGCCATGCAATTAGCTATACTTGTGGACACGAGACTGCGTGCCAGGGTTTATGATGAAAAAGTTCCTGCAATAGCAGCTCCTAGTTCCCAGAGGGTCTGCTCAGACGGCGGAGAACCGATGGAGGTTGGGGCGATGTCACTCCGCTCTCAATGAAAGAGACCGCGGGTTTCCAAGGGATTGTGTTTTTATTGTGGTAAATCTGACCATTTGATTAAGAACTGTGAGCTTCATTTAAGTAAAGAAAAAAAAAGGTCAGTTACGCCCGTATTGCTTGTTTGAACTCTAAGGGAGTATTTCTTTCAGGGAGTACCTCATTGCAGGAAGATTTGATTGAATTTCAGGTATTTGTGGATTGTGGTTCAACACTTAATGTGATTGATAAGGGGTTTTTGGAAAAACTTAAATTGGAATCCAAACCTTTGTCATCACCTATTTTTGTGATTGCTATTGATAACACTCCTTTGAAATGTATTACTCACAAGGTTGCTGCATTTCCCCTCACTATCAATGGCATTCACTAAGAAAATTTGGATTTGGTGGTATTAAATAATTTACCCTCTCCAGTGGTTTTAGGTTTGCCTTGGTTAAAACTGCACAATCCTTTACTGGACTGGTCTACTAATCAGATTAAGTCTTGGAGTCCTAAGTGCTATGATAAATGTTGTAATGGTCTCATTGCGGCTGTGGAAAAAGGGGAATTACCTGTACCTATTCAGGATATTTGGAAGGTTTTTTCAGAGGAGGAGTCGCAAGTTTTACCTCATCATAGGGACTATGATTGCACCATTGAGTTTGTTCCTGGAGCTACTCTTCCCAAGAGTCGCTTATTTAATCTGACTATCCCTGAAAGAAAGGCCTTGGAGGAATACATACAGAAGAGCTTGGCTGCTGGTCACATTAAACCTTCTAAGTCGCCTGTGGCCGTTGGATTTTTCTTTGCTAAAAAAAAAGACGGTGATTTACGTCCATGTCTGGACTTTCGTGAAATTAATAAGATTACCGTACGCAATTGCTACCCATTGCCGTTAATTCCGGACTTGTTTAACCAGTTAGTGGGGCCAAGTGGTTCTCTAAAATTGATCTCTGGGGGGCATACAATTTGTTACGAATGAAGGAGGGTGATGAATGGAAGACTGCTTTTAACACTCCGGTAGGTCATTTTGAGAATCTGGTGATGCCCTTCGGTCTTACCAATGCACCCGCGTTTTTTCAGAACCTTATTAATGACATCCTGAGACCTTTGATTGGTAAGAATGTGGTTGTGTATTTGGATGACATTCTGATTTATTCACCAGATCTGGAGTCCTATTGGCAGAGCGTACGTGAGGTGTTGCAGTTATTGAGTGATAATTCACTTTTTGCTAAGCTGGAGAAATGTGAGTTCACTGTGCAGAGAATTAGTTTTTTGGGCTACATTATCTCCAGTGAGAGCTTTGAGATGGACCTGGTGAAAGTTCAGGCTGTGCAGGAATGGCCTAGGCCTATTGGTTTGAAATCGATACAGAGATTTTTGGGTTTCACCAATTATTACAGGAAATTCATTAACAATTTTTCTATAATTGTTAAGCCGCTGTCCGATCTCACCAGGAAAGGTGCAAATACGGTCCAGTGGACTACTGAGGCCATTGAAGCTTTTGTATATCTCAAGGAGAGGTTCAGTTCTGCCCCTATCCTTATGTAGCCTGATGAGACCAAGCCTTTTTTGGTCGAGGTTGATGCTTTTTCGGTGGGGTCGGTGCCGTTTTGTCTCAGGAGAACAAGGATGGAGTACATCCCTGTGCCTTTTTTTCGAAAAAAATTTCAGAAACCGAACTTAATTATGATGTTGGCAATCGGGAATTGCTGGCTATTAAACTTGCGTTTGAACATTGGCGTCATTTCTTGGAAGGTGCTAAATTTCCTGTTCAGGTTTTCACAGATCATAAGAATTTGATCTATCTGGATGCTGCCAAACGCTTGAATGCCCGTCAAGCTAGGTGGGCACTTTTTTTTTCTCGGTTTAATTTTTCTGTTACCTATATCCCTGGTACTAAGAATGTTAAAGCCGATGCTTTATCTCGCAACTTTTCTCCCATGGTTGGTACCGAGGAGGAGGAGAGCATTTTACAGGAAGGAGTTGTGGTAGCAGCATTGGACTCCGTTTTGGAAGACGGGATTCTGAAAGCCCAAGAGGATGCCCCATCTAACACTCCTCATGTGAGGTTGTTTGTGCCTAGAACCTCTAGGAGAGATTTGTTTGTGGAGTATCATGAGTCTCGGTTGGCAGGTCATCCAGGAATTTCTGAGACTAAGAGACTTATCAGTCGCAGTTTTTGGTGGCCTGAGTGGCAGAAGGAAGTCATTAAGTGGGTGCGTCAATGTATGGTGTGTGCTAGGTCAAAGTCTTCCCATACCCCTGCTGCAGGGTTGCTTTGCCCTCTGGAGGTTCCTAGTGCGCCTTGGACGCATTTGGCAATGGATTTTATTACTGACCTTCCTGTGTCCGAGGGTTTCACTGTCATCTGGGTGGTCGTGGACCGTTTTAGCAAGATGTGTCATTTGGTTCCTTTCATTAAGCTGCCCTGCGCTAAGACACTCGCTAAGGCGTTTGTTAAGGAAATTGTCAGGCTCCATGGCGTTCCCACCGACATTGTTTCTGATAGGGGACCTCAGTTTGTGGCTCGCTTTTGGCGTGCTTTTTGTGACAGGTTGGGAGACCATTTGTCATTTTCGTCTGGTTATCATCCTGAGTCTAATGGACAGACTGAAAGAAAGAACCAGGATGTTGAACAGTTTTTGCGTTCTTTTGTGGCAGACAATCAAGAGGGGTGGTCTGAGATTCTGCCATTCGCAGAATTTGCTCTTAACAACCATACATCTTCCTCTGCTGGGTGTTCTCCTTTCTTTTGTTGTACTGGGAGACTCCTTTTGGTTCGTTCTCCAAATTGGGGTCGGCGGTGCCAGAGGAGGAGAATTTTTGCCGGTGATTTGGAAAGAGTTTGGTCTAATGTACGTGGTAACCTTCAAGAGGCTAACAAAAAGTCCAAGAAGTATTTTAACAGGAAACGTAATGAGGTTTTGTTTACTGTGGGTGACATGGTTTGGTTGTCCTCAAAGAATCTGCGGTTGAGGATTCCCTCTAAAAAATTGGGTCCGAAGTTTGTGGGGCCATTTAAGGTGCTTCATGTGGTTAACCAGTCTGCTGTTAGGTTGGAGGTTCCATCCTCCTGGAAGATTAATCCTGTGTTTCATGTTTCCTTGTTAAAAAAGGCTGATGTATCGGATAGGGAGGCCACTGTCACAGTTCCTCCGGTGGTGGAAGACGGCGAATATGAAATTTCTCGTATCCTGAATTCCACAGAGCATAGAGGGAGATTGCAGTATCTCGTCGCTTGGAAAGGTTTCGGTCCCGAGGATAACTCCTGGGTTAAGGCGGATGATGTCTCTGCCCCTAGACTTGTCAGAGCTTTCCACAGGAGGTTTCCAGATAGGCCTGGGCCTGGAGGATCCGGAGGATCCTCATAAAAGAGGGGGTACTGTTAGAGCCCTCCTGTTTGTTTCTGTTTCTATCTTGTGTTTTGCGGTCACGTGACCATCTTCCTATATATTCCAGCTCCGCCCTTCTGGCCTTGCTGGACTTCAGTGTTGATTAGACTGTCTTTCTAGCCAGGTGCTTTTGTGCCTATCTATCTCTAGTTTACTTGGTCCTCTGGACCTCTAGTACTTTTGTCAGTTTATCTTTTGCTCTGCAACAACTTCTGTTAGGAGGTGTCCCATTTTTGTCCCAGTCCTTAGTTCTTTTAGGGACCCCCCCCTTTTTCTATAGGTCTCCGTTCAGACTAGCCAAGGACGAAGGCGGGTCTGTTCACAAGGAACAGGTCGCCCGCTACTACGTAGGGACTCAGCTTAGTCTTACTGTAGGGACAGCTCTCCCCTTTTTTCCCTAGTTTATGTTGCAGATCATAACACTGTGGGTCATCCGTCAAACGGATCACATATACGTTTTCAGAAAATACTGCCATTTATGACTTCCATTAAGAATTTATTTCAATGTGTCAGTGAAGTGATTGACACCAGCTTGCTGTTAAAAATAGTTACTTACAGGCCAGCTATTTAAAACTGTGGTTTGTCTGTCTTACGGATCACATATACGTTTTCAGAAAATACGGCCATTCCTGATCTCCATTAAAAATTTGTTTCAGTGTGCCAGTGAAGCCATTGACACCAGTTTGCTGTTCAAAATAGTTACCTACAGGCCAGCTATTTAAAACTGTGGTTTCTCCGTTACATGGATCACATATATACGTTTTCAGAAAATACTGACATTTCTGGCCTCCATTAAAAAATGTTTTCTGTATCTCAGTAAAGCAATTGACACCAGTTTGTTGTTCAAAATAGTTACACACAGGCCAGGTATTTAAAACTGTGGTTTCTCCATCACACGGATCACTTACACGCTTTCAGAAAATACTGCCATTTCTGACCTCCATTAAAAATTTGCTTCAGTGTGTCAGTGAAGCAATTGACACCAGTTTGATGTTAAAAAATAGTTACCTACAGGCCAGGTATTTAAAACTGTGGTTTATTCGTCAAACGGATTACATATACGTTTTCGGAAAATACTGCCATTTCTGGCCTCCATTAAAAATTTGTTTCAGTGTGTCAGTGAAGCAATTGACACCAGTTTGATGTTCAAAATAGTTACCTACAGGCCATGTATTTAAAACTGCATTTTCTCAGTCACATGGATCACATATACATTTTCAGAAAATACTGCCATTTCTGGCCTCCATTAATTTTTTTTTTCAGTGTGTCAGTAAATCAATTGACACCAGTTTGCTGTTCAAAATAGTTACTCACAGGCCAGGTATTTAAAACTGTGGTTTGTCCCTCACACAGATCAGTTATACGCTTTCAGAAAATACTGCCATTTCTGACCTCCATTAAAAATTTGTTTCAGTGTGTTAGTGAAGCAATTGACACCAGTTTGCTGTTCAAAATAGTTACCTACAGGTCAGATATTTAAAACTGAGTTTTCTATGTCACATGGATCACATATAAGTTTTCAGAAAATACTGCGATTTCTGGTCTCCATTAAAAATTTGTTTCAGTGTGTCAGTGTAGCAAATGACACCAGTTTGCTGTTAAAAATAGTTACCTACAGGCCAGGTATTTAAAACTGTGGTTTGATTGTCAAACGGATCACATATACGTTTTCAGAAAAAACTGCCACTTCTGGCCTCCATTAAAAATTTGTTTCAGTGTGTCAGTGTAGCAATTGATACCAGTTTGCTGTTCAAAATAGTTACCTACAGGCCAGGTATTTAAAACTGCATTTTCTCCATCACACGGATCATATATTAATTTTCAGAAAATATAGCAATTTCTGGACTCCATTAAAAAAAAATTTCAGTTTCTCAGTGAAGCAATTGACACCAGTTTGCTGTTTAAAATTGTTACCTACAGGCTAGGTATTTAAAACCATGGTTTGTCCGTCACACGGATCACATATACGTTTTCAGAAATTACGGCCATTTCTCGCCTCCATTAGAATTTTTTCTCTGAACTCCATTAAAAAAAATTTCTGTGTGTCAGTGAAGCAATTGACACCAATTTACTGTACAAAATAGTTACCTACTGGCAAGCTATTTAAAACTGTGTCTTCTCCATCACACGGATCACATATACGTTTTCAGAAAATACAGCCATTTCTCGCCTCCATTAGAATTTTTTTCAGTGTGTCAGTGAAGCAATTGACACCAGTTTGCTGTTAAAAATAGTTATCTGGAGGCCAGCTATTTAAAACTGTGGTTTGTCCGTCATACGGATCACATATACGTTTTCAGAAAATACGGCCATTCCTGACCTCCATTAAAAATTTGTTTCAGTGTGTCAGTGAAGCGATTGACACCAGCTTGCTGTTCAAAATAGTTACCTACAGGCCAGCTATTTAAAACTGTGGTTTGTCCGTCATGCGGATCACATACATATTTTCAGAAAATACTGTCATTTCTGGCCTCCATTAAATTTTTTTTTCAGTGTCTCAGTGAAGCAATTGACACCAGTGTGCTGTTCAAAATAGTTATCTGGAGGCCAGATATTTAAAACTGTGTTTTCTCCATCACACGGATAAGAGGCCAAGTATTTAAAACTGTGGTTTGTCCGCCACATGGATCACATATACGTTTTCAGAAAATACTGCCACTTCTGGCCTCCATTAAAAATTTGTTTCAGTGTGTCAGTGAAGCAATTGACAACAGTTTGCTGTTCAAAATACTTACCTACTGTCCAGGTATTTAAAACTGTGTTTTTTTTCCGTCAAACAGATCACATATACTTTTTCAGGAAATACTGCCATTTCTGACCTCCATTAAAAATTTGTTTCCGTGTGTCAGTGAAGCAATTGACCAAAGTTTGCTTTCCAAAATAGTTACCTACAGGTCAGGTATTTAAAACTGAGTTTTCTCCGTCACACGGAACACATTTTGATCCCCCAGATGCCTCACAAATTGATTCGTAAAAATCAATTCATTTTTACGGATTAATTTGTGAAGCACCTTGGGGTTCAAAATGCTCACCACCCATCTAGATAAGTTACCTGGGGGTTCTAGTTTCCAAAATGGGGTCACTTGTGGGGGAGCTCCAATGTTTAGTCACACAGTGGCTCTCCAGGTTCTTCACAAATTAATCAGTAAAAATGAAAAAATAAAATTTTTGTGGAAAAAAAAAAGACTTTTTCATTTTTACAAATCAATTTGTGAAGCACCTGGGGGTACCAAGTGCTCACTATGCATCTAGATAGGTTCCTTGGGGGGTCTAGTTTCCAAAATGGGGTCACTTGTGGGGGAGCTCCAATGTTTTGGCACACAGGGGCTCTCCAAACGTGACATGGTGTCCGCTAACAAATTGAATGGAAAATCGGCTCAAATTATTAGCGGACACCATGTTGCGTTTGGAGAGCCCCTGTGTGCCTAAACATTGGAGCTCCCCCACAAGTGACCCCATTTTGGAAACTAGACCCACCAGGGAACCTATCTAGATGCATAGTCAGCACTTTAAACCCCCAGGTGCTTCACAAATTGATCTGTGAAAATGAAAAAGTACTTTTTTTTTCACAAAAATTTTCTTTTAGCCTAAATTTTTTAATTTTCACATGGGTAACAGGATAAAATGCATCTTAAAATTTGTTGGGCAATTTCTCCTGAGTACACCGATACCTCATATGTGGTCATAAACCACTGTTTGAGCGCACGGCAGGGCTCAGAAGGGAAGGAGCGCCATTTCACTTTTTGAATGGAAAATTAGCTCCAAAAGTCAAATTGTGCTCAAACCCTTCTGAGCCCTGCTAGACACCCAAACAGTGGTTTATGACCACATATAAAGTATCGATGTACTCAGAAGAAATTGCCCAAGAAATTTTAGGATCAATTTTATCCTGTTGCCCATGTGAAAATGAAAGAATTGAGGTTAAAAGAAAATTTTTGTTAGAAAAATAAAAATGTTAATTTTTTCCTTTCACGTTGCTTTAGTTTCTGTGATGCACCTGAAGGTAATCTTCTTGAATGTAGTTTTGAGTAGCTTGAGGCATGCAGTTTTAGGAACGGTGTCACTTTTGGGTGTTTTCTGTCATGTATACCCCTCAAAGGGACTTCAAATGTGATGTGGTCACTAAAAAAAATGGTTTTGTAAGTTTTGCTGGAAAAAAGAAAAATTGTTGATGAATTTTGAACCCTTCAAACTTCCTACTAAAAAATTTTTTTTTCCAAAATTGTGCTGATGTAAAGTAGACATATGGGAAATGTTATTTATTAACTATTTTGTGTCACATAACTCTTTAGTTTAGCAGAATAAAAATTCAAAATTTGAAAATTGCAAAAATTTTCTAAATTTTTGCCAAATTTTTGATTTTTTTCTCAAGTAAACGCAAATATTATCGACCTAAATTTAATACTAACATGAAGCCCAATATGTCACAAAAAACAGTCTCAGAATCGCTAGGATCCATTGAAGTGTTCCAGAGTTTTTACCTCATAAAGGGACACTTGTCAGAATTGACAAAAATGCCAAGGTCTTTAGGGTCAAAATAGGCTGGGTCCTGAAGGGGTTAAAACTGTGTTTTCTCTGTCACACGGATCACATATACATTTTCAGAAAATACTGGAATGTCTGGACTCCATTAAAAGTTTTTTAAGTGTCTCAGTGAAGCAATTGACAACAGTTTGCTGTTCAAATTGTTAACCACAGGCCAGATATTTAAAACTGCGGTTTGTCCTTCAAATGGATCACATATACGTTTTCAGGAAATACTGCCATTTCTGAACTCCATTAGAAATTTGTTTCAGTATGTCAGTGAAGCAACTGACACCAGTTTGCTGTTCAAAATAGTTACCTAAAGGTAAGGTGTTTAAAACTGTGTTTTCTCCATCACACGGATCACATATACATTTTCAGAAAATACTGCCATTTCTGGCCTCCATTAAAAGATTTTTCAGTGTCTCAGTGAAGCAATTGACATCAGTTTGCTGTTCAAAATAGTTACCTACAGGCCAGGGATTTAAAACTGAGTTTTCCCCATCACACAGATCACATATACGTTTTCAGAAAATACTGCCATTTCTGGCCTCCATTAAAAATTTGTTTCAGTGTGTTAGCGAAGCAATTGACACCAGTTTGCTGTTCAAAATAGTTACATACAGGCCAGGTATTTAAAACTGTGCTTCCTCCATCATACGGATCATATACAGTGGTGGCCAAAAGTATTGGCACCCCTGCAATTCTGTCAGATAATACTCAGTTTCTTCCTGAAAATGATTGCAATCACAAATTCTTTGGTATTATTATCTTCATTTACTTTGCTTGCAAGGAAAAAACACAAAAGAGAATGAAGCAAAAATCAAATCATTGATCATTTCACACAAAACTCCAAAAATGGGCCAGACAAAAGTATTGGCACCCTAAGCCTAATACTTGGTTGCACAACCTTTAGCCAAAATAACAGCGAACAACCGCTTCCGGTAACCATCAATGAGTTTCTTACAATGCTCTGCTGGAATTGTAGACCATTCTTCTTTGGCAAACTGCTCCAGGTCCCTGATATTTGAACGGTGCCTTCTCCAAACTGCCATTTTGAGATCTCTCCACAGGTGTTCTATGGGATTCAGGTCTGGACTCATTGCTGGCCACCTTAGAAGTCTCCAGTGCTTTATCTCAAACCATTTTATAGTGCTTTTGGAAGTGAATTTTGGGTCATTGTCATGCTGGAAGACCCATGACCTCTGAGGGAGACCCAGCTTTCTCACACTGGGCCGTACATTATGCTGCAAAATTTGTTGGTAGTCTTCAGACTTCATAATGCCATGCACACGGTCAAGCAGTCCAGTGCCAGAGGCAGCAAAGCAACCCCAAAACATCAGGGAACCTCCACCATGTTTGACTGTAGGGACCGTGTTCTTTACTTTGAATGCCTCTTTTTTTTTCCTGTACACTCTAAGTTGATACTTTTTCCCAAAAAGCTCTACTTTTGTCTCATCTGACCAGAGAACATTCTTCCAAAACGTTTTAGGATTTCTCAGGTAAGTTTTGGCAAACTCCAGCCTGGCTTTTTTATGTCTCGGGGTAAAAAGTGGGGTCTTCCTGGGTATCCTACCATACAGTCCCTTTTCATTCAGACGCCGACGGATAGTGCGGGTTGACACTGTTGTACCCTCGGACTGCAGGGTAGCTTGAACTTGTTTGGATGTTAGTCGAGGTTCTTTATCCACCATCCGCACAATCTTGCGTTGAAATCTCTCGTCAATTTTTCTTTTCCGTCCACATCTAGGGAGGATAGCCACAGTGCCATGGGCTTTTAACTTCTTGATGACACTGCGTACGGAAGACACAGGAACATTCAGGTCTTTGGAGATGGACTTGTAGCCTTGAGATTGCTCATGCTTCCTCACAATTTGGTTTCTCAAGTCCTCAGGCAGTTCTTTGGTCTTCTTTCTTTTCTCCATGCTCAATGTGGTACACACAAGGACACAGGACAGGGGTTGAGTCAACTTTAATCCATGTTAACTGGCTGCAAGTGTGATTTAGTTATTGCCAACACCTTTTTGGTGCCACAGGTAAGTTACAGGTGCTGTTAATTACACGAATTACAGAAGCATCACATGATTTTTCAAACAGTGCCAATACTTTTGTCCACCCCCTTTTTTAGGTTTGGTGTGGATTTTTATCCAATTTGGCTTTAGGACAATTCTTTTTGTGTTTTTTCATTGAAGACAAATTAAATGAAGAAAATAACACCAAAGAATTTGTGATTGCAATCATTTTCAGGAAGAAACTGAGTATTATCTGAAAGAATTGCAGGGGTGCCAATACTTTTGGTCACCACTGTATACGCTTTCAAAAAATACTGCCATTTCTGACCTCCATTAAAAATGTATTTCAGTGAGTCAGTGAAGCAATTCACACCAGTTTGATGTTCAAAATAGTTACCTACAGGTCAGGTATTTAAAACTGTGTTTTCTCCGTCACACGGATTACACATACATTTTCAGAAAATACTGCCATTTCTGACTTCCATTAAAAATTTGTTTCAGTGTGTCAGTGAAGCAATTGACACCAGTTTGCTGTTCAAAATAGTTACCTACAGGCCAGCTAATTAAAACTGTGCTTCCTCCATCACACGGATCACATATACATTTTCAGAAAATGCTGTCATTTCTGGCCTTCATAAAAAAAAATGTTCAGTGTCTCAGTTAAGCAATTGACATTAGTTTGCTGTTCAAAATAGTTACCTACAGGCCAAGGATTTAAAACTGCGGTTTGTCCGTCACATGGATCACACATACGTTTTCAGAAAATGCTGCCATTTCTGACCTCCATTAAAAATTTGTTTCAGTGTGTCAGTGAAGCAATTGACAACAGTTTGCTGTTCAAAATAGTTACCCAGTTGGCTGTTCAAAATAGTTGCCTACAGGCCAGGTATTTAAAACTGTGTTTTCTCCGTCACATGGATCACATATACATTTTCAGAAAATACTGGCATTTCTGGCCTCCATTAAAAGATTTTTCAGTGTCTCAGTGAAGCAATTGACAACAGTTTGCTGTTCAAAATAGTTACCTACAGGCCAAGGATTTAAAACTGCGGTTTGTCCGTCACATGGATCACACATAAGTTTTCAGAAAATACTGCCATTTCTGACCTCAATTAAAAATTTGTTTCAGTGTGTCAGTGAAGCAAATGACAACAGTTTGCTGTTCAAAATAGTTACCAAGTTTGCTGTTCAAAATAGTTACCTACAGGCCAGGTATTTAAACATGTGTTTTCTCCGTCAAACGGATCACATATACATTTTCAGAAAATACTGGCATTTCTGGCCTCCATTAAAAGATTTTTCAGTGTCTCAGTGAAGCAATTGACAACAGTTTGCAGTTCAAAATAGTTACCTACAGGCCAGATATTTAAAACTGTGGTTTGTCCATCACATGGATTACATATACGTTTTTAGGAAATACTGCCATTTCTGACCTCCATTACAAATTTGTTTAAGTATGTCAGTGAAGCAATTGACACCAGTTTGCTGGTCAAAATAGTTACCTACAGGCCAGGTATTTAAAACTGTGTTTTCTCCGTCACACGGATCACATATAAATTTTAAGAAAATACTGGCATTTCTGGCCTCCATTAAAAGATTTTTCAGTGTCTCAGTGAAGCAATTGACACCAGTTTGCTGTTCAAAATAGTTGCCTACAGGTCAGGTATATAAAACTGAGTATTCCCCATCACACAGATCACATATAAGTTTTCAGAAAATACTGCCATTTCTGGCCTCCATTAAAAACTTGTTTCAGTGTGTTAGCGAAGCAATTGACACCAGTTTGCTGTTCAAAATAGTTACATACAGGCCAGGTATTTAAAACTGTGTTTCCTCCATCATACGGATCATATATACGTTTTCAGAAAATACTGCCATTTCTGACCTCCATTAAAAATGTATTTCAGTGAGTCAGTGAAGCAGTTGACACCAGTTTGCTGTTCAAAATAGTTACCTACAGGTCAGGTATTTAAAACTGTGTATTCTCCATCACACGGATTACATATAAGTTTTTAGAAAATACTGCCATTTCTGACTTCCATTAAAAATTTGTTTCAGTGTGTCAGTGAAGCAATTGACACCAGTTTGCTGTTCAAAATAGTTACCTACAGGCCAGCTATTTAAAACTGTGTTTCCTCCATCACACGGATCACATATACATTTTCAGAAAATACTGGCATTTCTGGCCTCCATTAAAAGATTTTTCAGTGTCTCAGTGAAGCAATTGACACCAGTTTGCTGTTCAAAATAGTTACCTACAGGTCAAGTATATAAAACTGAGTATTCCCCATCACACAGATCACATATACGTTTTCAGAAAATTCTGCCATTTCTGGCCTCCATTAAAAACTTGTTTCAGTGTGTTAGCGAAGCAATTGACACCAGTTTGCTGTTCAAAATAGTTACATACAGGCCAGGTATTTAAAACTGTGTTTCCTCCATCATACGGATCATATATACGTTTTCAGAAAATACTGCCATTTCTGACCTCCATTAAAAATGTATTTCAGTGAGTCAGTGAAGCAATTGACACCAGTTTGCTGTTCAAAATAGTTACCTACAGGTCAGGTATTTAAAACTGTGTTTTCTCCATCACACGGATTACATATACATTTTTAGAAAATACTGCCATTTCTGGCCTCCATTAAAAACTTGTTTCAGTGTGTTAGCGGAGCAATTGACACCAGTTTGCTGTTCAAAATAGTTACATACAGGCCAGGTATTTAAAACTGTGTTTCCTCCATCATACGGATCATATATACGTTTTCAGAAAATACTGCCATTTCTGACCTCCATTAAAAATGTATTTCAGTGAGTCAGTGAAGCAGTTGACACCAGTTTGCTGTTCAAAATAGTTACCTACAGGTCAGGTATTTAAAACTGTGTTTTCTCCATCACACGGATTACATATACGTTTTTAGAAAATACTGCCATTTCTGACTTCCATTAAAAATTTGTTTCAGTGTGTCAGTGAAGCAATTGACACCAGTTTGCTGTTCAAAATAGTTACCTACAGGCCAGGTATTTAAAAGTGTTTTCTCTGTCACACGAATCACACATACATTTTCTGAAAATACTGGCATTTCTGACTTCCATTAAACATTTGTTTCAGTGTGTCAGTGAAGCAATTGAAACCAGCTTGCTGTTCAAAATAGTTACCTACAGGCCAGGTGTTTAAAACTGTGTTTTCTCCATCACACGGATAAGAGGCCAAGTATTTAAAACTGTGGTTTGTCCGCCACATGGATCACATATACGTTTTCAGAAAATACTGCCATTTCTGACCTCCATTAAAAATTTGTTTCAGTGTGTCAGTAAAGCAATTGACACCAGTTTGCTATTCAAAATACTTACCTACAGGCCAGGTATTTAAAACTGTGGCTTGTCCATCACACGGATCAGATATATGTTCGCTTCAAATTCAGTCATTTGTAGTGAGCGTGGAAGATATTGTCCTCCATTTAAAATGGGAAAGGCACGTGGCAAGGGACAGGGAACGGGATGTGATGGTGATGGTGCATGCAGAGGCCGAGGCCGTGGGCAAGCTGAAATTGTGCCACAACAAACACCCACATCTTCTCACTCGACCTTCCTGTCCCAATTAAAAGGGGACCGCAGAATACCACTATTGAACACAGACCAATTTGAAAAAGTTATTGTTTGGATAGCAGAAAATGCTTCCAGTCACTTAGCCACCACCACCACCCTGTCTTCCACACTGTCAAGTCTCAGTACCTGTGAGTCTGGACCGCATATTCCTCACCCTTAACCTCCTTCCTCCCATTATGCCGAGTGCCCAGAGACAATTGATCCCACACTTGAACACTCTGAAGAGCTGTTCACTTTTCCATTTATAGATTCGGGCCTCTCGCTCGGTCCACTTGAAGCAGGGCAAGAGGAGATCGCATGTAGCGATCCTCAAATATTTGAGCAGCCACGGTCACACGAAGGTGACGGTGGGAAAGTGTCAAAAGAGCTGGACGATGATGACACACAATTGCCAGAAAGTCAGGAGGAGGACCAGAGTGCAGAAGTGGAAGATGAGGTGGTGGATGATATAGTAACTGACCCAACCTGGCAGGAGGACATACAGAGCTAAGAGAGCAGCACACAAGAGGTGGAAGGCAGAGCACCCCAACAGGCAGGAAGTAGCAGTGTGGTGGCCACAGAAAGAAGGCAGTCAACCGTTCCCTGTAACACCAACACGACAGAAGTTGCTAGTACAACTGTTAGGTCTTCCCGAGCCTGGTTGTTTTTAAAAGATTCTGCCGATAACCCCAAACGGCCATTTGCACGACCTGCCAGGCCAGCATCAGCAGGGGTGGCAAAACGACCAGCCTGACCACCACCAGCATGATCAGGCACATGGCAGCAAAGCACCCGACTTTGTGGGCCAAACTCCAGGGTCCAGGAACAGTGTCTGCGGGTAGCACCACTGCTTCTTCTGCTGTTGTGCATGCAAGCCAATCCCATGTCCATGGTGCATGCAAAGATGTCTCCTGCCCTGCACCAGTCGTTGCACACTCTCAAATAGCAGCATCAGGAAGCACGTCCACGTACTTGTCCCAGCGCAGTGTTCACTTGTCCATACCCCAGTCCTTGGGGTATGGACAACGCCCCACAGGCCACACTACTAAATTTCCACATTTCGCAACGGCTTGCACTTGAAATGTTGCCTTTTAGCCTTGTAGAGATGAAAGCATTCCGCAGCCTGATGGCTGCGGCCGTTCCTCTGTACTCAGTCACCAGCCGTCACTATTTCTCCCGGTGCGCCGTCCCCGCATTATACAAGCACTTGTCCCAAAACATTAGCCGTGCCCTCAACAACAGAGCTACCGGGAAAGTCCACCTACAACATGGACACATGGACAAGTGCTTGTGGGCAGGTAGGACACATCTCGCTGACGGCACACTGGGTTAACATAGTGGAAGCCAGGACCCAGTCGGACCTTGGGACGGGACACGTACTCCCGATGCCAAGTATCGCAGGCCCTGCATCAATCAGGGTTGCCACCACAGTCTACTGCTCCTGCACCTCATCCTCCTCAGCCTCCTTCTCCTCTTCAGCCTCCATCTCCGAAATGACCACACCAGTCGCATGCTGGAAGCACTGCTGCACTGCCTTGGCCAAGCGGCAACAGACTTTGTTGAAGCTAATATGCTTAGGTGACAAACCGCACAATGCTGAATAGTTATGGACAGCTCTGAAAGAGCAGGCAGATCTGTGGCTCACACCGCTGAACCTAGAGTCAGGAATGGTCATGTGTGACAATGGCCGAAACCTGGTGGCTGCTCTGGGGTGAGGCAAGCTCACACACGTACCATGCCTGGCCCATGTGCTTAACCTCGTGGTTCAGCGATTTCTCAAATCCTACCCGAAGCTGCTGGATCTACTTGTCAAAGTACGTGTGCCCATTTTAGAAAGTCAGCTACAGCTTCCACCGCCCTTGCCGTGCTTCAGCAGCATTTGCAGCTTCCGGCTCACAGACTGTTGTGTGATGTCCCCACGCATTGGAACTCTACACTGCAGATGTTGGGAAGGATTTGTGAGCAGAAGTGGACAGTTGTTGAGTACCAGCATCAACAAGGCCTTCGGTATTCAGTTCAGACTTCACACATAAGACCTCAGGAGTGGACTTGGATGTCAGACATATGTGCGATCCTCCAAAACTTTGAGGACTCCACCAAGCTGGTGATCGGCGATGATGCCATAATTAGCATCACCATCCCACTTCTCTGTCTTCGGAAACGCTCTCTGCTCGCAATCAAAGAGGATGCATTGCAGGCGGAGCTCGATGAGATGGCGCAAGGAACCATACAGGGTGATTACACACAGCCCAGCCTCATCTCATCCCAATATGGATTGGGTGACAATGAGAAAGAGGAGGAGGAAGAACAGGAGCTAGTTTCATGCGCTATAGACAGTACTACCTGCACAACTGTCATAACATCTGTTTAGCGTGGATGGCCAGAGGACAGAGAG
Organism: Phyllobates terribilis; assembly: GCF_046119375.1. Taxonomy (NCBI): domain Eukaryota; kingdom Metazoa; phylum Chordata; class Amphibia; order Anura; family Dendrobatidae; genus Phyllobates; species Phyllobates terribilis. Next base: position 364,151,814 of record NW_027362762.1, on the reverse strand, counting down.
GAGGAGGAGGAAAGCATGGTCACTCGTCCATTTGTTGAGGATACGGAAGTCTTGCCTGTTAGCAGTCTGGCATGCATGGCTGAGTTTATGTTACTGTGCCTTTCCTATGACCCTCGCATTCTCAAAATTTTGGGTGACAGGCATTACTGGTTGGTGACACTTCTAGACCCACGCTACAAGGAGAACTTTATATCTCTTATTCCTGAGGCATACAGGTCTACAAAAATGGGGCAGTACCAGAAGGCCCTTGTTGCGGAACTATAAAAAGACACAAATACGATGCTGCAGAGGCAGGGGAACACTGTCAAAGGTCTGTCACAGGTTTCTGAGACCCTCCCAGCATCCAGATCCTAATGTGCGGGGTACTCTGACTAGGAGCAAAAGTCTTGGAAGATACTGAAGGAGAACCTTGCCGACGGTACCAATGTCCTCCGTGATTCCTTTTAACTATTGGGTATCCAAGCTGGACACGTGGCATGAACTGGTTCTTTACGCCTTGGAGGTCCTGGCCTGCACTGCGGCTAGCGTTTTATCAGAGCCGGTTTTTAGTGCCACTAGTGGAATTATAACTGATAAGCAAGCACATCCGCCTGTCAACTGAAAATGCAGACAAGTTGACTCTTATAAAAATGAACAAGGGCTGGATTGGGTCAGACTTCTCAATACCACCGAATGATAGCAGTGTAACATAAACTTAAATCCAGTGTCCTTTTTTGGGAGGTGCACCTTTTCACACCCACACATGGGTATACGCTTCCTGATTTGGGCTATTTGCTCTTGTCCTCCTCCTTCTCCTCATCCTCAGCCTCCATCACCATATCACCAGGGTGACCATGGTCCGTGATGCAACACCCACATAATTTTTTTAAAGAGTGTTTATGATACCCGTAAAAAAAAAATTTTATACAGTATATTCATGTATACCCCCCAAGGGTAAATGTTTGTCAGCCCATACACTCAGTGCATGGGCATTACAAGTATAGGATACCCGCTCCTTTCTAATGCGAACATTTTTTATGAGGCCCTCTAAGTCTCTTATAAGGGGAATCAGAGTGCCTCCCAATTTTTGGCAGCCCTTGCATTCAATGCATAGGCCAACAGTATGAAAGAAGCACTTCCTAATAATGGGAACAATTTTTCATGAGGCCCTCTACATCTCTTCCAAGGGGCATTGGAGTGCCTCCCAATTTTTGGCAGCCTTTGCATTCACTGCATAGGCCAACACTATGGGAGACCCTCTCCTTTCAAATGGGAATTTGTCATTACTGTGGCCCTGCTCTATGTGTCTTTTAATTCTTAGTGGGGTTTTTCCTAAATTTGGTTAGCAGTTGGACTCACTGCATAGCCTATAACTGTATAGCAGACTCTCTCCTTTCTAATGGGAACATGTCGTACTCGCTACTGTGGCCATGCTCTATGTGTCTTTAAATTCTTAGTGGGGATTTTCCTAAATTTGGTCAGTCGTTGGACTCACTGCATACCCTATAACTGAATGGCACACTCTTTCCTTTCTAATGGGAACATGTCGTACTCATTACTGAGGCCCTGCTCTATGTGTCTTTAAATTGTTAGTGGGCTTTTTCCTAAATTTGGTCAGCCGTTGGACTCACTGCATACCATATAACTGTATAGCAGACTCTCTCCTTTCTAATGGGAACATGTCGTACTCGTTACTGTGGCCCTGCTCTATGTGTTTTTAAATTGCAGTCACTGCATACGCAATGAGAGTATAGGAGACCCACTCGTTAATAATGGGAACAACAAAGCATAGCCGGCCTCATGGCCCTATAAAAATAGACTTGTGACTTTCAGAGTCCCTCCATAATAAATTAAACAGGATGTGTCTGATGATGTGTCACACACCACGTTGCCAGATAAATTTGTAACCTCGATGTAATCACATTGTTCAGCTCCTGCATCTCCTCTTCCATCTCCGAAATTAGTATAAAAAACAGAGTCGCCAATGTGACCTCCATGTAATCACATTGTTCAGCTCCTGCACCTCCTCTTCCATCTCCGAAATGACCACATCAGTCACAAGTTGAAAGCACTACAGCACTGCCTTCGCCAAGAGGCAACAGGCTGTGCTGAAGATAGCATGCTTAATGCTTAGGTGAAAAGCCACCCAGAGCTGCAGAGTTGTTGAAAGCTGTAACACAACAGCCTGATCTGTGGCTCTCACCACTTAACATACAGCCAGGCATGTGACAATGGGTGGAACCTGGTGACGGAGAAATGACAGCCGGAGTAGATACGTTTTCCCTCTATGCCAGTTCTTTCACCGAGCTAAAGAATATGGCTGTGGTGAAATACAACTCCCACTGAGAAGCTGTTTCAGATTGAAAAACATTGGGCCCACCAGAGGATTTGATTCTGAGGGTTCACCTTTCTCCCCCATCTCAAGAGCCCCATAGCAGCTGCAAAGTTAGCGCTATTATGAACTCTCCTGATGTAGAAGCCAGGGCAAACCAGAGGATTCTCTGGTGGAACCATCCAACCCTGCCGAGAAGCAGTTCTGGCTAAGAAAAGTGTGTGGGAAGGATCCCGGACACTCTATGGCTGTTTTTTTACTGAGGTGGAAACCCACGCAAACACGGGGAGAACATACAAAATCCTTGCAGATGTTGTCCTTGCTGGGATTTGAACCCAGGATCCCAGCGCTGCAAGGCAGCAGATTCACACAGAAAAGTACCAGCAGTAATGTTCAGCGACCCACGATTGTAGAAAGCGGAGACAACACCGGGAGAAATAGTGGCGGCTGAGGACCGAGTATGGACACGAGTCATGAGGCATGAGATTGTGAAAAGCTTCCACCTCCACGAGCCTAAAAGGCCACATTTCAAGTGAAAGCAGCTGCCCAGAAATCAGGAAGTGTAATATTGTGGCCTGTGGGTGGGTGGCTGGCTGCATACTTGTGCTTGCATTCCAAGTAACAGAAAAAAAAGCAGATGGTGGCCTCTATCATCATCATGGCCTCACCTCAGCACTATGAACTCTCCTGAAGGAGAATCCAGGGCCCATCGGAGGAGTCTCCGGTTCTCTGGTGGGCCCAACCTACCCTGCTGAGAAGCAGCCCTGGCTAAGAAAAGTGTTCCCGGACACTCTATTGCTGCTTTTTTAATGTGGATCAGATGTGCTTATGCATGTTATTTCTCAAACTGCATTGCAGATCAGGCCATTGCCCAACTCTGTAGTCATGAAATTAAATGTGCAAAGAAAGATATTTGTGTGCAAAAGCACCACCGACAAGTGCGAGCTGATGTTGGACAGGCTGCCATTGCTTCTGCAAAAAGCTGCATTAGAGGACTTCCTGGTAGAAATGACACCCAGAGTAGATACGGTTTCCCTCCATGCCAGTCCGTTCACCGAGCTAAAGAATATGGCTGTGGTAAAATACAACTTAGCAAAAAAAGTTGTGGACTGGCTCTATACCGTCCCTGGCCACATTCACCTGTCCACGTGTTTGTGGTTAGGCGGTCCTTCCCAGTAAGTGCACTGGGGAGGGCACGGGTAATGTTGTGGGACCCGTGCTTGTGGAAGGTGGAGATGATACCGAGAGTCATAGTGGTGACTGGGGACCAAGTATGGACACCCGACCGCCGCCGGTATGAGGTTGTGAAAAGCTTCCGCCTCCACGAGCCTAAAAGGCCAGATTTCAAGTGAAAGCAGCTTTAGAGGTAATGTTGTGGGACCCGTGCTTGGGGAAGGCAGAGACGATACCCGGAGAAATAGTGGCAGCTGTGGACCGAGTATGGATAATACCTGGTCACCGTCTCCATAAGATTGTGGACTGTTTCCACCTCCATGAGCCTAAAAGGCCACATTTCAAGTGCAAGCAGCTGTCAAAAATTTGTCAGTATAGTATTGCAGCCTGTGGGTGGGTGGCTTGCTGGCTGCATACTTGCGCTTGCATTCTAAGGAATGGGGTAGGGACAACTGAACGCTGCACTGGGACAAGGACATGGACGGTGATTGTTGCAAGTCTGCAATGACAGGTGCATGGCACGAGGCATCTTCGCATGCGCCAAAGATCACTTATGATGGGCACACTTTTAGGCAGTGACCTGGGAGTCAGAGATGCTTCCAGGGGCCTTCCCCATGCTGTTCCCATTTCTTTTCAGCACTATATGCATGTGTCTGATGATGTGTCACACAGCACATGGCCAGATAAGGTTGTAAAATGTTAAAATTACGTTTCCCAGTGAATGCATTTGTCTTGGTTGAAAGCAATGCAAAAGTGTAAAAACTCATCAAAAATGCTATATGTGAACATAGCCCAAGGTGTGGAGGAGTATTTTTGGTTTTGGTTATTTATTTTGCCTTATATACAAGTCATTACCCTGGAAAGGATGTTCCTTAACATATTTCCCAGGAAAATCCATTTTGGATTAATTTTTGTATGTTTTATTGTGAGTCCGTAAAAGTGGCATAATAACTCTGACAACGTTGTTGACAGAAGTGACCTGGGAGTCAGAAAGGCTTCCAGGGGTCTACCCCATGCTGCATTTGAGCACTGTTCCCATTGATTTGGGCAATTTTTATGCCTCTGCAGACCGCCGGGGGGAGCCGCCTGAAAAATGCTCGAGCTTCCTATAGACTTAAATTGGGCTCATTGCTCGGGTCGAGCACCCGAGTATTCCAATTTGCTCGACCTGAGCATCAAACACCCGAGCATTTTAGTGCTCGCCCATCACTAATCTTCACCAATCACCGCACGCGTGCCTCACCCTGACTTTCCCTAGCGTATGGCTAAGGCTAGGAACGGGATTAGATGAGCACTAGTCAATCTCCACGAAACTCTATAGACAACAAAGGTAGACAAATAGGGGGGAATTGCTTAGCTTTAGACGACTCCAGACAAATGCACACACAGCCTCAAGCTCCAGAAAGGACAAAGTACTGCGCTTGCTAAAGCCTCACAAGCAGTAATGAATATCGCCGGCACATCCCTCTCAGACTCACCCGGTATTTATACACCTAGGCCAGGGAGCTATTTAGCCAGCGGAAGGCAGCCGCTGTGTCCCAGAGACAGCCAGCCTCTAAGAAGATATCTGTAATGGCAAACGTAGAGATCTCCTGCAACCAATTGCTGGGCGACTGTCTGTCACCTCTGACCCACCCGTGACAGTACCCTCCTCTACAAGTGGCCTCCTGACACTCAGGACCGGTTTCTCAAGAAAAGAGGTGTGAAATTAGCGAACCAATCGGGGAACGTTCACCTCTGACGCTGAAACCTACATCCTCTCCTCTGGACCATAGCATTTCCAGTGCATCAAGTATTGGAGAGAGCGACGTTGGAGACAAGAATCTACAATCCTCGAAATCTGGAACTCCAGATTACCATCAATCATGACTGGGGGCAATGGTAGAGGCGAGAGCTCAAGAGGTTCCACATATTTTTTAAGCAAGAACCTATGGAACACGTTGTGGTCTTTAAGGGCCTGAGGAAGTTCAAGACAAAACGCTGCTGGGTTAATGATGGCGGTTATTTTATAGGGACCAATAAACGTAGGTCCCAGCTTCCAAGAAGGAACTTTCAATCTTATATTCCTTGTAGAAAACCACACAAAGTCATTCACATTCAGGTCCGGATGAGGCAAGCGTTTTCTGTCAGCCATACCTTTATACACATCTCCCATGATCTTTAAATTACTCAGCACACCCTGCCATACTGAGGAGAGTGATGAAGCAAACCGTTCCTCCTCAGGAGCTCCTGAAGCTCCTCCCCAACTAAAGGTACCAAACTGTGGGTGATAACCGTATGCACCGAAGAACGGTGACCTGCCAGTGGATTCTTGACAATTATTAGTAAAGGCAAATTCTGCCAGCGGCAGGTAGGATGCCCAATCCTCCTGATTTTTGGAAACCAAACACCTGAGGTTGGTCTCCAAATTCTGATTGACACGCTCCGTCTGTCCATTCGACTGAGGGTGAAAGGCAGAGGAAAAGGACAGCTTTACCCCCAGTCAAGAACAGAATGCCTTCCAAAACTTGGAAACAAACTGGGTCCCCCGATCTGACACCACATCGGAGGGTATGTGAAATCTTAGAATGCGCGCAAATACTACAAGCAGCTACGTGTTCAATCACATCCCAATGCAACCCCGGCCACCGAAAACAACGAGAGAGGAGGTCCGCGGTTGCCTTACCACCTGGATGCCCAGCAAGCACAGAGTTATTATGTTCCTTAATTACTTTGTGGCGCAGATTAGATGGTACAAATAACTTTCCTGAAGGGCAGGAGGCAGGGACGTCCCCCTGAGCCTCCAACACCTCACCCTCCAGTTCAGGATAAAGTGCCGAAATGACTACCCCTTTCTGTAATATTGGGGCAGGGTTCTCATGGTCACCACCACCAGGTAAGCTACAGGACAAAGCATCAGCCTTGACATTTTTGACCCCAGGACGAAAAGTGACAATAAAATTGAACCTAGTAAAAATCAGGGACCATCTGGTTTGCCTAGGGTTGAGACGTTTAGCTGACTGGAGATATGACAGGTTCTTATAGTCAGTAATAACAGTAACAGGATGGACAGCCCCCTCCAACTACTGTCGCCATTCTTCGAAAGCCAATTTGATACGCCAAAACTACCCTATTACCCACGTCATAATTTCTCTCAGCCAAAGACAATTTTTTAGAAAAGAAGGCACATGGACGCCATTTATCAGGGGACAAACTCTGAGACAACACAGCCCCAACCCCGACATCCAATGCATCAACCTCAACAATAAAGGGGTGAGAAACATTGGGTTGACTGAGTATAGGTGCAGTGGCAAAATGATTCTTTAAGCTAGAAAAAGCCTGGAGGGAAGCATCCGACCATTGGGAAAAGTCAGACCCCTTGTTAGTCATGTCAGTAAGGGGTTTCACTATAACAGAGTAAGTTTGAATGAATTTCCGGTAAAAATTAGTAAAGCCCAAAAAATGTTGTAGAGCCTTCAGATTCTCAGGACGTTCCCAATCAAGGACTGCATGGATCTTCTCCGGATCTTTACGAAAACCCGAAGATGACAAGTACCCCAAAAACTGCACATCTTGAGCAGCGAAAACACATTTTTCTAGTTTGGCATAAAGTTTGTTATCCCTTAATATCTGGAGCACCTGCTTAACATGCCCCGGATGAGTCTCAAAATCAGGTGAATAAACCAAAATATTGTCCAGATAGACCACCACAAACCTCCCCACCAAATGATGGAAAACGTCACTTATGAAATGCTGGAATACCGCAGGTACATCAGTCAAACCAAAAAGCATAACCAGACTCTCGAAATATCCTTCCGGGGTATTGAATGCTGCTTTCCATTCGTCCCCTTCTCTGATTCTAACCAGGTTGTAGGCTCAACTTAAATCCAACTTGGAGAATACCTTAGCGCCCACAACCTGGCTGAACAAATCAGGAATCAGAGGAAGAGGGTATGGATCACTGATGGTAATTGGATGTAATTCCCGGAAATCTAAACAGAGACGTAGACCGCCATCTTTTTTATTCACAAAAAAGAACCCTGCTGCCACGGGCGAAGATGAGGGTCTGATATGTCCCTTCTCCAGACTTTCCACAATGAAATCCTTCATGGCTTGTTTCTCAGGGCCAGAAAGATTATAGAGTCTTGACTCTATCTTGGCTCTATGTATGACGCAATCTCCCCGGCTTGCCAATCCGCCAACGTATTATGTTTAACAATCCAAGGGATACCCAAGACAATTGGTGTGGGAAGATTGTCCAGAACATAGCAAGGGATTATTTCAGAATGAACTGACCCCTCCCTCAGTTTCACATTATGTACAATCTGAGTAAATGCTTTCTGTGCAAGTGGAGGCGAGTCGATGGCGAAAATGGAAATAGGTTTATCTAAAGTACAGCAAGCAAGACCATGAGTTTTCACAAACTCAAAATCCACCATGCTACTCTGGCTCCACTGTCAAAAAACACAGAACCTTTCTTGGTTTTGCTCTCTAGTACCACCTCTATTGTCGGGACAAAGCGGGAACTGCAGTTTGTCCACAAATGCACCCCTTGTTTATCCAACTCCAGACTACCAAGAGTTAATCGAGTCTCGTTTTGTTTAGAAATTTAAGGACAGGTCCCAACAAAATGTCCCTTTTTCTCCCAAAAAAAACATACGCCTTTTTTCTTGCAAATATCCGGGGAGATGTATGATGCAGAGACACCCCCCAACTGCATGGGTTCCTCCACCTCCCCCAGTACTAGTTCACCCCCTCACCGCTCCCCTGGCAGAGGTATACATCCCCAACAAGAAGGCCCTGGAGAAGGTGGTCTCACCCGTCTATCCTGAAGGAGTCTATCAAGATGTATGGCCAAAGACATGGCAGCCTCCAAGGACTGAGGGGTTTCATATACTGCCAAGGTATCTTTTAACCTTTCAGTAAGCCCCTCACAAAATAGACTTCTAAGGGCTGAGTAATTCCATTTGGAATTTGTTGCCCATCTACGGAATTCCGAACTGTACGTCTCCACTGACCGATTCCCCTACTGAAGGTGACGTAGCCTAGACTCAGCCAAGGCGACTCAGTCAGGGTAATCATAGATAAGGGCCAGAGCCCTGAAAAAACCCTCCACAGACTGGAGACAAACCAAGTCCTGTGGTAAAGAAAACGCACAGGATTGAGGATCGCCTTGCAGTAGAGAGATTAGAATACCAACCCGTTGCTCCTCATTTCCAGAGGAATAGGGACGAAGTTTAAAATACAGTTTTCAGGCCTCCTTGAATACAAAAATCTTGTCCCTATCTCCAGAAAACCTGTCCAGGTGGGCAAACTTGGGTTCAGGTTTAGCAGGCCGACCCCCAGAGACCCCCATATTGGTGACCTGTATCCACTGATGCTGCTGCTGTACCTCAACACGGAGGTCATTCACCTCCAGAGACAGCCTGTGTAGCCACTCTGCAAGCTCTGCTAGCTCTGCAATTGAACCCATACCAAGGGAGAAAGGGAAAAAAAGGTCCACGCTCCAAAAACACACAGAGGAAAAAAAAACAAAATGTCAGTTTTTTGTTTTTTTTCCTTTTCAAAACATGCTCAACCAGCGATAATGTCACGCCAGGAAAGGGAAAGACTTAGTGCAACACAAAGGGAAAAGGGAAAGGGAAAGGGAGCCCAGACTCTAGGGAAAGGGCGAAGGGGAGACCTCCTAGTTTGGTCTAGTGTCACCCTGTCTCAACTACCATACCTTTCTTGGCTCTTCACCAATCGCCACATGCGTGCCTCGCCCTGACTTTCCCTGCCATATGGCTAAGGCTATGGATAGGAAGAGATGAGCACTAGTCGATCTCCACTAAACTTTATAGACAAAAAGGGTAGATAAACAGGGGGGATTGCTTAGCTTTAGCCGACTCCAGACAAATGCACACACGGCCTCAAGCTCCAGAGAGGCCGAAGTACTGCTCTTGCTAAAGCCTCACAAGTAGTAATGAATATCACCGGCACCTCCCTCTAAGACTTACCAGGTATTTATACATCCAGGCCAGGGAGCTAATTAGCCAGAGGGAGGTAGCCTCTGGGTCCAAGAGACAGCCAGCCTCTAAGAAGATGTCTTTAATGCCGTAGAGATCTCCTGCAACCAACTGCAGGGCGACTGTCTGTCACCTCTGACACACCCTTGATATAAAGTCCTCGTGTGCCTTCCTCTTCTTGTAATAAAAAATTTGAGGATAACATGATTAGAGATGATCGAATGTTTTGGTATTCGGGTTCGGCGAATAAACCCGAACATCAAACAAATGTTCGTGTTTGGGCACCCGATCATGAACATGGCCCCAAACATCCCTGGTTTCTCATGCTGTCATGTACATGACAGCGCGGGAATCACGGGCTGTGACCGGTGGTAATATCACTACAGCCGGTAACAGCACTGTGGGGATAATGCTGTCAGCTGTGACAGTCACCCGTGGTAAAAAGCTTACCGCTGGTGACATGCGCCGTCTGATGGGATTACTAGCCTCATCATCCGGCGCCTCCTGTCACTGTACACAAGTACCGATGGGAGAAGTAATCTCTTATAAGCGCACTTGCGCAGTGAAAGTGGAAGTAAAAAAAAAAGTTAAAATAAATAATTATTTAAATAAAAATAATAAACACATCATACTTATTTACCTACACCTTGACTCCGATGTTCTCGTCCCCTGTAAAAAATAAAAAATAAAAAAAACACCATATACTCACCTTACAGCTAATCCCGAAGCCATGGTCACCTGCAAAAAAGGTAAAATATTAAACCAACCTCATACTCACCTGTCCGCCATAGTCCATATACCGAGTGTCCCATGGAGATATCATTGATAACAATGCCACATCCGGAGATGAGGCTAAGGTCACCGGAGTTCAAACAGATGAAGATCAGCAGAGAGCTCCGGTGATTTCACTTACAGCATTAGAGCTGTGTGGGAAGTGAGATCACTGGAGCTCTCAGCTGATTATTAGCTGTTTGAACTCAAGTGACCTCAGCCTCAGCAGCACAGCACTATACACTGACAGGAGTGATTACACCCCTGTCAGTGTATACAGTGCTTTCTTCTACAGCAGTGACATCAATGATTGCTGACGTCACTGCTTTAGAAGTGACCCAGATTGCTATGGGACACTTGGATTACGTCAAGACGGAGGACAGGTGAGGGATATGGTTGTTTTTTATTTTTGTTTTTTTTACAGGAGACAAGAGATTCGGGGATTAGGCAAATAATAAATACATAATTAAAACCGTGTGGAATTTTATTTAAATAAAAGACTTTCTGGCCGTGTCTTTATTGAAAAAACATTGAAAACCTTTAGTACGAGGTTAGTAATGGGGGCATCTTATAGATGCCCTCCATTACTAACCTGGACTTCATGTCAGACACCAATACAAGGCTGACATGAACCCCAACTATATTACCCCACTCGCCACCACTACACAGCAGTGGGAAGAGCTAGACTAAGGAACAGAATTGGCACATCTTATGGATGCGCTGTTTCTGGGTCCACTGAGGACTGATGTTATTAGCCTCGGATGGGGGCCAGGATCCATGGCCCCTTCCCTGGCTATTAAAATCAGCTCACAGCTTTCTGTTTAGCCTTTGCTGGTTAGATTTTATAGGGGGACCCTACGTCAATTTTTTTTTCTGGGGTCCCCCTGTAATCTAGCCAGTAAAGACTAAGCAAACAGCTGTGATCTGTTATTAATATCCAGGGAACAGTTTTTCCTAATGGACCCCTCCCCGGCTACTAATAGCTAATGCCATAAGTGAGATCACCGGCGCTCTCAGCTGATCCTCAGCTGTTTGAACTCCTGAGACCTCAGCCAGCAGCTTCTCATAATACACTGCGGGAGCCATAGCTCCAGCCAGTGTATCGCCGGCGGCCTGATAGGACAGTCACATCTCTGGATGTGGCCGTGCTATCAGTGAAATTGTCGTGTGACACTCGGTACATGGACTACGGCGGACAGGTGAGGATGAGGTTGGTTTACTTTTATTGCAGGTGACCATGGCTTCAGGGATCAGCTGGAAGGTGAGTATATGGTGTTCTTTTATTTTTTACACGGGCCGAGAACATTGAGGTCAAGGTGCAGTTAAGTGGTAGGTGAGTATGATGTGTTTATTATTTTTATTTAAATAATTTACTTCCACTTTCACTGTGCAAGCGTGCTAATGAGAGATTACTTCTCCCATCTCTGGATGTGGCCGTGCTATCAGTGAAATTGTCGTGTGACACTCTGTACATGGACTACGGCGGACAGGAGAGGATGAGGTTGGTTTACCTTTATTGCTGGTGACCATGGCTTCAGGGATTAGTTGGAAGGTGAGTATATGGTGTTTTTTTATTTTTTACACGGGCCGAGAACATTGAGGTCAAGGTGCAGGTAAGTGGTAGGTGAGTATGATGTGTTTATTATTTTTATTTAAATAATTTACTTCTACTTTCACTGTGCAAGCGTGCTAATGAGAGATTACTTCTCCCATCAGCAATGTTTGTGTACAGTGACAGGAGGCGCCGGATGATGGGGCTAGTAGTCCCATCAGCCGGCACCTGTCACCCGCAGTAAGCTTTTTACCACGGGTGACTGTCACAGCTGCGAGGATCATGCTGACAACTGACAGCATGAACCCCACAGCACTGTTACTGGCGGTAACGATATTACCACTGGTCACAGCCCTTGATTCCCGCATGTCTTTCTTAGCATAAATATGATTTTACATTTTTCTAAATATGTAAAATTTTCAGTAGCACGTTGTATCCAAAATGCTTTATCACTATTTGAGCTTTTGGAGTGATTCACAAAAAGACTGTTTCCTTGTCTGTTCTGAGGGATGACCCTAGCTAATCTAAACAAACTCCTGTTTAAAACTGTTTTCATGTCTCTGCACCAAGAATAAAGTTCATGGCGTTATTAAAATCTATTTTGTTCAAAAATCAAAGGTTATCTAAGTCATCAAGAAGACTTTATGTGAATAATTTTAAGAGATGTTTGCCATAGACAAAGAAAACTATGAAACTGCACTTACACCTTAAAAATATTGTGGAAATGATTGTATTGGATGTTCTCATATTCAGCATCAAAATGAATATTTACTAGGGATGAGTGAGCACTAAAATGCTCGGGTATCCGTTGCTCGGGTTGAGCAAATTTTAATGCTCGGGTGCTCGACCCGAGCAACGAGCCCAATGTAATAAACTCGAGCATTTTCAGGCAGTACCTCCGGAGGTCTGCAGTAGACCTATAAATTGCCCAAATTGATGGGAGAAGTGCAGAATTGACATGGGAACAGCATGAAGAAGACCCCGGGAAGCATCTCTGACTGCCAGGTTACTGCTGTGAACAATGTTGTCAGAGTATTATGCCACTTTTACGGACTCACAATAAAACATACAAAACCAAAATGGATTTTTCTGAAAAAATGATAAGGAACATTCTTTACAAGGAAATGAACTGTACACTGCTCAAAAAAATAAAGGGAACACTTAAACAACACAATGTAACTCCAAGTCAATAACACTTCTGTGAAATCTACCTGTCCAGTTATGAAGCAACACTCATTTTGAATCAATTTCTCCTGCTGTTGTGCAAATGGAACAGAAAACTGGTAGAAATGATAGGCAATTAGCAAGATACCCCCTATAAAGGAGTGGTTCTGCAGGTGGTGACCACAGATCATTTCTCTGTTCTCATCCTTTTTGGCTGTTGCTTTGGTCACTTTTTCATTTTGCCATTGCTCTCACCCCTAGAGATACAGTAGCATGAGGTGGTGTCTACAGTACAACCCACAGAAGTTGCTCAGGTAGTTCAGTTCATCCAGGATGGCACATCAGTGCAAGCTGTGGCAAGAAGGGTAGCTGTGTCTGTCAGCACAGTGTCCAGAGCATGGAGCAGACACCGGGAGATGTGGATGGAGCCATAGGTGGGCAACAACCCAGCAGCAGGACTGTTAGCTCCTCCTTTGTGCAAGGAGGAACATAGGAACACTGCCAGAGCCCTGCAAAATGACCTCCAGCAGGCCACAAATGTGTATGTGTCTGCACAAACGGTTAGAAACCGACTCCATGAGGGTGGTATGAGGGTCCGACGTTCACAGATGGGAGTTGTGCTCACCGCCCAACACCATGCAGGACGCTTGGCATTTGCCACAGAACACCAGGATTGGCAAAGTCGCCACTGGCGCCCTGTGCTCTTCACAGATGAAAGCAGGTTCAAACTGAGCACGTGTGACAGACGTGACAGAGTCTGTAGATGCCATGGAGAGCGATCTGCTGCTTGCAACATCCTTCAGCATGACTGGTTTGGCAATGGGTCAGTAATGGTGTGGGGTGACATTTCTTTGGAGGGCCGCACAGCCCTCCATGTGCTCGCCAAAGGTAACCTAACTGCCATTAGGTAGCGAGATGAAATCCTCAGACCCCTTGTGAGACCATATGCTGGTGCGGTTGGCCCTCGGATACTCCTAATGCAGGACAATGCCAGACCTCATGTGGCTGGAGTGTGTCAGCAGTTCCTGCAAGATGAAGGCATTGAAGCTATGGACTGGCCCGCCCGTTCCCCAGACCTGAATCCGATTGAGCACATCTGGGACATCATGTCTCGCTCCATCCACCAACGTCACGTTGCACCACAGACTGTTCAGGAGTTGGCAGATGCTTTAGTCCAGGTCTGGGAGGAGATCCCCCAGGAGACCATAAGCAACCTCATCAGGAGCATGCCCAGGTGTTGTAGGGAGGTCATACAGGCACGTGGAGGCCACACACAATACGAAGCCTCATTTTGACTTGTTTTAAGGACATTACATCAAAGTTGGATCAGCCTGTAGTATGTTTTTCCACTTTAATTTTGGGGATGACTCCAAATCCAGGCCTCCGTTGCTTAATAAATTTGATTTCCATTGATGATTTTTGTGTGATTTTGTTGTCAAAACATTCAACTTTGTACAGAACAAAATGTTCAATGAGAATATTTCATTCATTCAGATCTAGGATGTGTTATTTGAGTGTTCCCTTTATTTTCTTGAGCAGTGTATATACGGCAAAACAAACACACAAAAAAAATGCTTCTCCACATCTTGGGCTATGTTCACACGTAGAGTTTTTGATGCGTTTTTGCACTTTTGCATTGCTTTCAACAGTGAAAAATACATTCACCAGTAAATCAAATTTTAACATTTTACTACCTTATCTGCCCATGTGGTGTGTGACACATGATCAGACACATCCTGTATCATTAATGTGTGAGTGACTTTGAAAGTAACAAAGCCTATTTTTACAGGGCCATCAGGCGGCACTTACTATTGTTAAATGGCCAGAAATCAGTTCTCACTATTGTTAGAGGGCCATCAGCCGGCTATGCTTTGTTTTTCCCAATATTAATGAGCGGGTCTCCTATACTGTTATTGCGTATGCAGTGACTGCAAGGGATGCCAAAAATTTGGATGCACCCCAACACTGCTTTGAAAAGACATAGAGGCGGGCCTCAGTAAAGAAAATGCTCCCATTATAAAGGAGCGTTTCTCCTATATTGTTATTGCGTTTATTGCGTATGCAGTGACTGCAAGGGCTGACAAAAATTTGGACTCACCCCAATGCTCCTTTGAGGAGACATAGAGGAGGGCCTCAGTAAAAAAATTGTTACTATTGTTAAGGAGTGGGTATCCTACACTGGTAATGCCCATGCACTAAGTGCATGGGCTGAAAAACATTTACACCTGGGGTGTAAACATGAACATTGTTACGGGTCCAGGTGGTGGAACCTCTGTGCTTCGGTGCAAGGAGGGACCAGAGGGGCGTGACTAAGTGCCTACTCGGCCTGACCCAGGTCGCCCGGCGGCTCAATCGACTCCGTGAACCAGGGAGGGACCGAGCAGGGGGACCAGGTGCCACTCTGGGACCGACCTTGTGTGAGAGCAGGTGACTCCCACAGGTCAGATGGCAGGAACTGACCTGTACAGCGGATGAGCACGGCAGGAAGGCTGATGGGTGGTCTGGGTAGATAAGCAGGCTGGTTCGGCAGATGGGTAGACGGGTGCTCCGGGTAGGCCAGCTGGCGGGCATGACATGTAACAGGTAGGTGCTCCAGGTAGGCAGGCCGTCGGGCACTACAGGTAACAGACAGGTGCTTCCAGGTAAGCAGGCTGGCGGGCACGGCAGGTAATTGGCAGGTGCTTTTAGGAAAGCAGGCTGGAGGGCCGAAATATAGACTGGCTGGCAGGCTGGACTGCAGACAGACTGGCGAGCAGGACTGACAGGCAGCGGGACCTGAGGGCTGAAGAAAGTGTTAGCACACAGAACAACAACCTTGCACAGGCACCTCCATTTTGGAGGAAGTGCCTTATATAGGGGCAGTCCTCCGGCCATTGGCCGGGAACTCTATAGGACGGCAAGCGTGGCCCTTTTAAGAGGGAGGGAGCGTGCACGCACCCTAAGCACAGAGCCCAGGAAGCTGCACGCGGTGCGCGCCACAGCAGCCAGGGAGCGGGAGGACGCCGGACCTGGACCGCGGCGGTGAGGGGAACGGCGTCTCTGCCCGGCAGGAGGCAGAGATGCCGATGCTACAAACATACTGTATAACATATGGAATATTAAAGGTAGGCCTCTAAAAAAATTCACTATGAGCATCATAAACACCCTTAAAAAAATTATGTGGGTGTTGCATCATGGTCACCCTGGTGATATGGTGGTGGAGTATGAGGAGAAGGGGCAGAAAGAGGACAACAGAAAATAGACAAAATCAAGAAGCGTATACCCATGTCTTGGTGTGAAGAGGTGCATGGGATTAGATACCCCCCAAAAAAAGCCACGGGTTTTGAGTTTACGTTCCGCTGCTATTGACGCGCCCCTGGGCCTGAGTCGCGCTGCGCTGCGCACGCGGGAGCCTACCCGGAGCCGGATCAGATGGGGGTAGTAGTCTCGTGGCGGTGACCCGGTCCGTGCCCAGGGAGTCAAACTAAGTGGCAGTCTATTAGCAGTAGATGTTAACTTGATCGACTACGCCACCCGTTGAGTGCGGCTTTGAAGCCGCCGCTGCAGAACAGTCCACTGAGGCCAGGTGTATAAGGATGTGCAGCGTGGTGGTATAACCCCCAACGGGAGGGGTATGGCCTCAGGGCAGCGCGGATAGATGATGGGGGTGATGGTGGAACACGAGCGCAACAAAGACAACTCGGAGTCTTGGTGGTGCAGTTCAGGGTCTTTACTCACGGTTACTCGGTTACTGCTCCAGGCCACCGCTGCAGAGGTGGCCGCCTGTGTCGCGCTGTGCTCACCAGGTGAGGGGCTCGGTTAACTCCCAGGTCTTTCTGGAGTGCTTTGCAGGACCCCCTTTATGTCCCCTGTTTCTGGTCTTCAACCCCACTAGTGACCACGCTTATGTCCAGCTGCCTCGGACCTTCTTGGTGGGCAAACGTTGGCCTGCGTTTCCCAGGTCCTATGTGGTGCCTTTCTAGCGGGTGTGGTGAGGGGCTGCTCCACATGTAATGTCGCAGCCTCCGGTTCTTAGTTGAGGGTAGTTTCTCTCCTCCACTAATTTGGGATCCGGTTCCCATCTTCTTGACCTGACCCCCCTACTCAGGTAGCAGCGGGCGTGTGGTGGCTTCCAGCCAGTCCACACCTCTGGGGTCCCCTCTGTCCTTTCTGGAGCACAGTCTGCTCCTCTTCCTCCTTCTTCCCTCCTCCAGGCTCAGGCCTCCTGACAGGGCCTGCCTGTGGAGCAGAGCCCATAAAGCAGCTCTGCTCCCTGTCTTCTCCTCTCTCAACTCACTCCCTTTCCAACATGGTGCCTCCCTTTATACTCCTGTACAGAGTGCACCCAGGATCTACTTCCCCCACGCACACACTACCGGGTTCCCTTCTCTAGGTGTTCCCTCCCCCCACTCCAGCCAGGGACATGCTCACTCGTGCCTGCATAACTAATGGGAGCACCGTCGAGCTGTCCCCCGGAAATGTGGTGTAGTGCATGTGGGTGTTAGGGTCCTGAGCCACACTCCATCCTTACCTGGAAGTGAGATATCGCACATCTGGGTGAGATGCAATACCTCTGTAGCAACCGAACCCTCGGGGTGCTACATTCCCCCCTGGCAAAACCCAGCACGTCCGCGGGCTGGAACTGAGCAAAAGACAGGGTATACATTAGAACATGCAAATTTTTTCATAAACAACAAGTACAACAGGTATCAACATTCAGTTTCCCTTTATGGGAACGGCTCTCTCTTAAACGGTATAAGTGCATATGTACTGTTCTGGAACTCTTTTTCATAGTAACACATTCTAGCATATAAATTTTTCATATAAAACATTTCTAGCAGCAGATCCACGAAGAAGTCTCTTTATAACAGGTCACAGTTTATTTTGCAACCAGGTGTCCATTTTCCTAAAACAGGGAGACGTAACCAGGTAGGGGTCTGTCCTGCCCCGAGTCCTTAACAGTCTTTAGTCCGTCCTGGGTTACACTCCAACTATGTACACAGGATTCCCGGTAAATCCACCAAGGACTCCTATACATTACTAGAAACACATAATTATTTACAGGATATGGCCGCTCTCAGTCCTCGGCCAGGTAGGGGTGGCTGTTCTCAGTCCCCAGCCAGTTAGAGGGAAAAGGGGTGGCTGTTCTCAGTCCCCAGCCAGATAAGGGATAAGGGAAACAGTTCTTTTTCTGTCCCAACGGGGACCACACTCTTAGTGGAAACAGTCCCACAACAGTCCTTATACCCGGTCGGGTAACTATTTACATCTCCTCTTTTACCGTTTACGATTAACGGTGTGCTCCACACGCTCCTTTCTCTTTCTCAGGTTCAGACCCGTCCGGGCCCTCTTGGTACTCGGGGTCTGAGTGGTACTATTAATGACGCCCGGGGTCAGGGGGTGCGACTTTGGGCCTGGGCGCGGGCTGATGGTGGCAGTGCCCAGGTCTGGAGCAGGTCTGCGTCTGCAGCGCCCGGGATCGGCGGCTCCACCGGGTGGCCCGGGAGCAGGCTGACGCTGGCAGCGTCCGGGACAGGGAGACTCCTCTTACCTGCTCCAGTGACCGCTCCTGCGTCACGCGTCTTCTCCTGGTGCTGGTCGGGGCCCGCGATGGCTGGGGCGCTGCTGATGCTGGGCAGCTTAGTCTGCTGCCAGTCCGCCATCTTGCTGTCCGTTCCTAGTGTCCTCCTCCCCCCTGGTGGACCGTGGCCTACCTGGCGATGATCCTCTTCCGTAGGCCGCGGCTCCGCAGTTGATCATCAGGGTCGAGGACCTTCCGTCGCGCTCCTGTGACGTCGGCGTCTGCTGGGCTCCTTCCAGGACCTTACGCAACGTCCGGACGTGAGGCGGGACTTCAGTTCTCGCGCGCTTTCGGAGTCCACGCCCCTCTTCTTCCCTCGCGGCGTCCTCAAGATGGCGCCCAATGGTGGGAAAACTCCACAGATGGCGGGAAGAAGGCTGAAGATGGCGCCGGATGGCGGGAACCTTCACGGATGGCGGGAAGAAGGCTGAAGATGGCGCCGGATGGCGGGAAAACTTCACGGATGGTAAGTTTTAAAAGTCTCTTTTTCAGGCACGCAGTACCCGGTGGTTGCGGGCACGGAATCCTGCCGACTACGCCAAAAGATGACGCGCCCCTGGGCCTGAGTCGCGCTGCGCTGCGCACGCGGGAGCCTACCCGGAGCCGGATCAGATGGGGGTAGTAGTCTCGTGGCGGTGACCCGGTCCGTGCCCAGGGAGTCAAACTAAGTGGCAGTCTATTAGCAGTAGATGTTAACTTGATCGACTACGCCACCCGTTGAGTGCGGCTTTGAAGCCGCCGCTGCAGAACAGTCCACTGAGGCCAGGTGTATAAGGATGTGCAGCGTGGTGGTATAACCCCCAATGGGAGGGGTATGGCCTCAGGGCAGCGCGGATAGATGATGGGGGTGATGGTGGAACACGAGCGCAACA
This sequence comes from Phyllobates terribilis, assembly GCF_046119375.1. NCBI lineage: Eukaryota > Metazoa > Chordata > Amphibia > Anura > Dendrobatidae > Phyllobates > Phyllobates terribilis. The sequence goes on along the minus strand of NW_027362762.1, from coordinate 364,132,424 downwards.
AAGACAACTCGGAGTCTTGGTGGTGCAGTTCAGGGTCTTTACTCACGGTTACTCGGTTACTGCTCCAGGCCACCGCTGCAGAGGTGGCCGCCTGTGTCGCGCTGTGCTCACCAGGTGAGGGGCTCGGTTAACTCCCAGGTCTTTCTGGAGTGCTTTGCAGGACCCCCTTTATGTCCCCTGTTTCTGGTCTTCAACCCCACTAGTGACCACGCTTATGTCCAGCTGCCTCGGACCTTCTTGGTGGGCAAACGTTGGCCTGCGTTTCCCAGGTCCTATGTGGTGCCTTTCTAGCGGGTGTGGTGAGGGGCTGCTCCACATGTAATGTCGCAGCCTCCGGTTCTTAGTTGAGGGTAGTTTCTCTCCTCCACTAATTTGGGATCCGGTTCCCATCTTCTTGACCTGACCCCCCTACTCAGGTAGCGGCGGGCGTGTGGTGGCTTCCAGCCAGTCCACACCCCTGGGGTCCCCTCTGTCCTTTCTGGAGCCCAGTCTGCTCCTCTTCCACCTTCTTCCCTCCTCCAGGCTCAGGCCTCCTGACAGGGCCTGCCTGTGGAGCAGAGCCCATAAAGCAGCTCTGCTCCCTGTCTTTTCCTCTCTCAACTCACTCCCTTTCCAAGATGGTGCCTCCCTTTATACTCCTGTACAGAGTGCACCTAGGATCTACTTCCCCCACGCACACACTACCGGGTTCCCTTCTCTAGGTGTTCCCTCCCCCCACTCCAGCCAGGGACATGCTCACTCGTGCCTGCATAACTAATGGGAGCACCGTCGAGCTGTCCCCCGGAAATGTGGTGTAGTGCATGTGGGTGTTAGGGTCCTGAGCCACACTCCATCCTTACCTGGAAGTGAGATATCGCACATCTGGGTGAGATGCAATACCTCTGTAGCAACCGAACCCTCGGGGTGCTACATTATCATCTGGTGATTTTGAGAAGTCTGGCCCAATCCAGCCCTGGTTCATTTTGATAAGAACCAGCCTGTCAGCATTTTCAGTTGACAGGTGGATGCGCCTATCAGTTATAATGCCCCCGGTGGCACTAAAAACCCGCTCTGACAAAACGCTAGCGGCAGGGCAGGCCATGACCTTCAAGGCGAAGAGAGTCAGTTCATGCCACTTGTCCAGCTTGGATATCCAATAGTTATAAGACATAGAGGAATCATGAAGGATGTTGGTATGGTCGGCAAGGTACTCCTTCAGCATCCTGAAAAAATTTTCCCTTCTTGTCAGAGTACTCCCCACACCATGGCCTGGTCGCTGGGAGGGTCTGAGAAAACTGTCCCACACCTTTGACAGTGTTCCCTTGTTTCTGCTGCATCGCATTTGTGTCTCCCTCGTCTGTGCTCCTTGGTTGTCCATGGAACTGTGACTTTTGCCGCCAGTCTGGACAGATAGCTGAGTAGCAATATCTTCAGAGAGTAAAGTGCTTTCTCATCCAACGAGCTTGGTACATGGCACCTGGAATTCTGATTGATTTTCAGGTCACATTGCTCAACATCTCCACACAAGAATATGAAGGAGAGTTCTATTAACTCTCGATATTCGTCTCTTCTTATATTTTCTTTTAGTTTGGCTTGATAGCAATGCGTCAATTTAAGTGCATTTTCACGGTTTCTTTGCAACTTTGTATCTTATTGGCATCAATGTTTTTCCAACTTTCTTTGAACTTTTTGAAAAGTGCAATATCTGGCCCTGTCGTAACTTGGTGAATTTTTACTTCAAACACACTTTTCAACACAAGCTCATAGACGTGATGGTGGCAGGCAAAATGTAGCAAATCCTTGTCAATTTTTTCTTGCAAGAGCACACAGGCACTGTTAATACCACCTGTATTCTAGGCTATAGCATCAAAACAGAGGATCTGCACTTTATGTTCATGGTTTCAATTGGTGATCACAGTCCAAACAGCTAGTGACTGCTCTTTGCCACTAGAATCATCCAATTTTGGTAAACCAATAAATTGCTCTTTATTTAAGACAATCTTCTTTGAAATTTTAGACATCCAAAGCTGATAACAATTTACCATCCCAGTGATCAGTATTAGAGATGAGCGTTGTTCGACTCGAACTGTTCGCCAATCTCAAATTCGAGCTGTTTTGGGCGGTTTTCGAGCCGTTCGGCGAACGCGAACGATTTGAGAAAAATTCGGCTGTTCGAGGTTATGTTCGATAACTGTTCGTGCACCAAAATCATAACTGGATTTTTTCTCAGTAATGATGAAAATTAATGTTAATACGCAGTTTGAGTGTACAGCGGGGTGGGGGGAGGGGCAGGGGATGGATCTCTGCAGGAATAATGAAGATCTCCATTTTTTTTTCTCTTTCCCGCATTTACAGTGGGGAGGTGCAATCTGTCAGCCTATCAGCAGAGCACACACGGAGCGAAGTGCTTTTTTTCACACAAGCAAGGGCATGTGTCATTGGCAGTGTATGTCACATGTCCTTGCCCTATAAGACCAAGCCATTTTCCCCGTCGCCACCATTTTCTCACTGCTGCAGCTGTGTGTTAGACGGCACCGCTGTTGCTGTGTGCGCTATACCTTGTTAATTTCAAGCCAATTTTCGCACAAATCTACAGATAGCTTGGGAGTAGGGAATAGTTGTGATTGCAGTCCTTTTAAGGACTAGGTTACAGCATTTATTACGACTTTTATCAGGCAGGTCTGTGCTCTTAAATAGATAGATTGTGGGAGTAAAGACTAATTGTAATTGCAGTCCTTTTCAGGACTAGGTTACATCAGTTCCTATCAATTTTTGCCAGGCAGGTCTGTGCCAGTGCTGTGCAAGTTTTTTTCACAGCATTTGGCTGAATCTAGCAAAGCTAATCCTTTTTGGCCTATTGCAGAGTGTGTTAGTCAGTGGAGCAGCCTATCTGTGTTGCAAGATATACCACCTGTGTATAGAATACCAATTTTTTTACTGCACCTAGTGAAGTAAAATCTTTTGGGCATAGCATCATTCTATTAGTCCATCTATACTGACCTCCATCAGGTTGCAAATTGAATATAATTTTTTTCTGCATCTAGCGCTGAAAAAATATTTGGGCTTCTAGCAGTGTGTGGGACTTGTTCTATTAGTCCATCTATACTGACCTCCATCAGGTTGCAAACTGAATATAATTTTTTTCTGCATCTAGCTCTGAAAAAATATTTGGCCTTCTAGCAGTGTGTGGGATTTGTTCTATTAGTCCATCTATACTGACCTCCATCACGCTGCAAATTCAAAATAATTTTTTGTATGCATCTAGCTCTGAAAAAATATTTGGCCTTCTAGCAGTGTGTGGGACTTTCTCTATTAGTCCATCTATACTGACCTCCATCAGGTTGCAAATTAAAAATAATTTTTATCTGCATCTACCTCTGAAAAAATATTTGGGCTTCTAGCTGTGTGTGGGACTTGTTCTATTAGTCCATCTATACTGACGTCCATCAGGTTGCAAACTGAATATAATTTTTTTCTGCATCTAGCTCTGAAAAAATATTTGGCCTTCTAGCAGTGTGTGGGACTTTCTCTATTAGTCCATCTATACTGACCTCCATCAGGTTGCAAATTAAAAATAATTTATATCTGCATCTAGCTCTGAAAAAATATTTGGCCTTCTAGCAGTGTGTGGGACTTTCTCTATTAGTCCATCTATACTGACCTCCATCAGGTTGCAAATTAAAAATAATTTTTTGTCTGCATCTAGCTCTGAAAAAATATTTGGCCTTCTAGCAGTGTGTGGGACTTTCTCTATTAGTCCATCTATACTGACCTCCATCAGGTTGCAAATTCAAAATATTTTTTTGTCTGCATCTAGCTCTGAAAAAATATTTGGCCTTCTAGCAGTGTGTGGGACTTTCTCTATTAGTCCATCTATACTGACCTCCATCAGGCTGCAAATTAAAAATAATTTTTATCTGCATCTACCTCTGAAAAAATATTTGGCCTTCTAGCTGTGTGTGGGACTTGTTCTATTAGTCCATCTATACTGACCTCCATCAGGTTGCAAACTGAATATAATTTTTTTCTGCATCTAGCTCTGAAAAAATATTTGGCCTTCTAGCAGTGTGTGGGACTTTCTCTATTAGTCCATCTATACTGACCTCCATCAGGTTGCAAATTAAAAATAATTTATATCTGCATCTAGCTCTGAAAAAATATTTGGCCATCTAGCAGTGTGTGGGACTTTCTCTATTAGTCCATCTATACTGACCTCCATCAGGTTGCAAATTAAACATAATTTTTTGTCTGCATCTAGCTCTGAAAAAATATTTGGCCTTCTAGCAGTGTGTGGGACTTTCTCTATTAGTCCATCTATACTGACCTCCATCAGGTTGCAAATTCAAAACAATTTTTTGTCTGCATCTAGCTCTGAAAAAATATTTGGCCTTCTAGCAGTGTGTGGGACTTTCTCTATTAGTCCATCTATACTGACCTCCATCAGGTTGCAAATTAAAAATAATTTATATCTGCATCTAGCTCTGAAAAAATATTTGGCCTTCTAGCAGTGTGTGGGACTTTCTCTAAAAGTCCATCTATACTGACCTCCATCAGGTTGCAAATTAAAAATAATTTTTTGTCTGCATCTAGCTCTGAAAAAATATTTGGCCTTCTAGCAGTGTGTGGGACTTTCTCTATTAGTCCATCTATACTGACCTCCATCAGGTTGCAAATTCAAAATAATTTTTTGTCTGCATCTAGCTCTGAAAAAATATTTGGCCTTCTAGCAGTGTGTGGGACTTTCTCTATTAGTCCATCTATACTGACCTCCATCAGGCTGCAAATTAAAAATAATTTTTATCTGCATCTACCTCTGAAAAAATATTTGGCCTTCTAGCTGTGTGTGGGACTTGCTCTATTAGTCCATCTATACTGACCTCCATCAGGTTGCAAACTGAATATAATTTTTTTCTGCATCTAGCTCTGAAAAAATATTTGGCCTTCCAGCAGTGTGTGGGACTTTCTCTATTAGTCCATCTATACTGACCTCCATCAGGTTGCAAATTAAAAATAATTTATATCTGCATCTATCTCTGAAAAAATATTTGGCCTTCTAGCAGTGTGTGGGACTTTCTCTATTAGTCCATCTATAATGACCTCCATCAGGTTGCAAATTAAAAATAATTTTTTTCTGCATCTAGCTCTGAAAAAATATTTGGCCTTCTAGCAGTGTGTGGGACTTTCTCTATTAGTCCATCTATACTGACCTCCATCAGGCTGCAAATTAAAAATAATTTTTATCTGCATCTACCTCTGAAAAAATATTTGGGCTTCTAGCTGTGTGTGGGACTTGTTCTATTAGTCCATCTATACTGACCTCCATCAGGTTGCAAACTGAATATAATTTTTTTCTGCATCTAGCTCTGAAAAAATATTTGGCCTTCTAGCAGTGTGTGGGACTTTCTCTATTAGTCCATCTATACTGACCTCCATCAGGTTGCAAATTAAAAATAATTTATATCTGCATCTAGCTCTGAAAAAATATTTGGCCTTCTAGCAGTGTGTGGGACTTTCTCTATTAGTCCATCTATATTGACCTCCATCAGGCTGCAAATTAAAAATAATTTTTATCTGCATCTACCTCTGAAAAAATATTTGGCCTTCTAGCAGCTGTGTGTGGGACTTGTTCTATTAGTCCATCTATACTGACCTCCATCAGGTTGCAAACTGAATATAATTTTTTTCTGCATCTAGCTCTGAAAAAATATTTGGCCTTCTAGCAGTGTGTGGGACTTTCTCTATTAGTCCATCTATACTGACCTCCATCAGGTTGCAAATTAAAAATAATTTACATCTGCATCTAGCTCTGAAAAAATATTTGGCCTTCTAGCAGTGTGTGGGACTTTCTCTATTAGTCCATCTATACTGACCTCCATCAGGTTGCAAATTAAAAATAATTTTTTTCTGCATCTAGCTCTGAAAAAATATTTGGCCTTCTAGCAGTGTGTGGGACTTTCTCTATTAGTCCATCTATACTGACCTCCATCAGGCTGCAAATTAAAAATAATTTATATCTGCATCTAGCTCTGAAAAAATATTTGGCCTTCTAGCAGTGTGTGGGACTTTCTATATTAGTCCATCTATACTGACCTCCATCAGGTTGCAAATTAAAAATAATTTATATCTGCATCTATCTCTGAAAAAATATTTGGCCTTCTAGCAGTATGTGGGACTTTCTCTATTAGTCCATCTATACTGACCTCCATCAGGTTGCAAATTAAAAATAATTTTTTGTCTGCATCTAGCTCTGAAAAAATATTTGGCCTTCTAGCAGTGTGTGGGACTTTCTCTATTAGTCCATCTATACTGACCTCCATCAGGCTGCAAATTAAAAATAATTTTTATCTGCATCTACCTCTGAAAAAATATTTGGGCTTCTAGCTGTGTGTGGGACTTGTTCTATTAGTCCATCTATACTGACCTCCATCAGGTTGCAAACTGAATATAATTTTTTTCTGCATCTAGCTCTGAAAAAATATTTGGCCTTCTAGCAGTGTGTGGGACTTTCTCTATTAGTCCATATATTCTGACCTCCATCAGGTTGCAAATTAAAAATAATTTATATCTGCATCTAGCTCTGAAAAAATATTTGGCCTTCTAGCAGTGTGTGGGACTTTCTCTATTAGTCCATCTATACTGACCTCCATCAGGCTGCAAATTAAAAATAATTTTTATCTGCATCTACCTCTGAAAAAATATTTGGCCTTCTAGCTGTGTGTGGGACTTGTTCTATTAGTCCATCTATTCTGACCTCCATCAGGTTGCAAACTGAATATAATTTTTTTCTTCATCTAGTTCTGAAAAAATATTTGGCCTTCTAGCAGTGTGTGGGACTTTCTCTATTAGTCCATCTATACTGACCTCCATCAGGTTGCAAATTAAAAATAATTTATATCTGCATCGAGCTCTGAAAAAATATTTGGCCTTCTAGCAGTGTGTGGGACTTTCTATATTAGTCCATCTATACTGACCTCCATCAGGTTGCAAATTAAAAATAATTTATATCTGCATCTAGCTCTGAAAAAATATTTGGCCTTCTAGCAGTGTGTGGGACTTTCTCTATTAGTCCATCTACACTGACCTCCATCAGGTTGCAAACTGAATATATTTTTTTTCTGCATCTACCTCTGAAAAAATATTGGGCTTCTAGCTGTGTGTGGGACTTGTTCTATTAATCCATCTATACAGACCTCCATCAGGTTGCAAACTGAATACAATTTTTTTCTGCATCTACCTCTGAAAAAATATTTGGGCTTCTAGCTGTGTGTGGGACTTGTTCTATTAGTCCATCTATACTGACCTCCATCAGGTTGCAAATTGAATAAAATTTTTTTCTGCATCTAACCCAGCCAATAGTTTTGGCCTAATACCACAGTTTGGCCACTCAGCTCTGCTCGGTTCCCATCAATTGTTTTTTTGTGCAAACAACTCCAGAGTTGTGAATTAGTTAACCACCAAAATGAGTGGAAAAAGGCCTGCTGCTGGTGGAAAGGGGAATAGGCGTGTTGGGAAGGGGAAAAAAGGTTGTGTCCGTGGGGTAGGTGTTAAAGCAACAGTAACATCTGCAGAAGAAAGACCATCTTCCAGCCAAACTAAAATGTCTACTTCTTTTAGCGGACAATGTGATAAGATCCCTTTCTTACGGCCACGCCAATCGCTACAAATTCCAGATGAGGCACAAAAACAGCAGTTGCATCAACGGATATCAAGTGCTCCTTTAAGTGGGCTCTCCTCCACATCAACTTCAACATCACAAATACTCCAGTCCTCAAAGGTGTCACCCCAATCGCACTTGCTTCCTCACAGCTCCCAAATCTCCAGCTGCCCGTCTGAGTATGAGGTAGAACAGATGGTTGAGTCTGCAGAGCTGTTTACTCATACTATAGCCTGGGAATCAGGGGTCGACTCCAGCGCTTCTGTGAATCCAGACGAGGAAATGATCTGCACTGATGCCCAGAATCTTTATAAGTCGGATCCAGGACCAGACGCAGAAGGTTCTGACCATAATGTAGACCCTCATTCCCAAACTGTAACTCCTGTTGGTGGAGACAATGAGGAAGACGATGATGAGACTCAAATACCTGATTGGAGCGACAACTTTAGTTTTTTGTCAGGGCAGGAACAGGTTGGCTCTGAGGACGACGGGTGTGATAACGCACAGGGTGATGATGATGAGGTTGGAGATCCCACTTACTGTCAACCCACAGTCAGCCAAGAGATGAGGTCAGCAGAGGAGGTGGAGGAAGATGCTAGTGATGACGAGGTCAGGTTGCGCCTTCCTGGACAGAGACGTAGTACTGGAAGCACGTCAACAACTGCATCCTCAAACACAACTCTGCCTCTCACCACAAGTCGTGGTGGCTCTTCAGGTCGCATGGGTGCTAAGCCTTGCATAGCCTGGGCATTTTTTCAGATCGATAAAGATGACCCAACTCGTGTTATCTGTAACATTTGTCAGCAAAAGCTAAGTAGAGGCCAAAAAATACATAGTTTGAGTACTTCATGCATGAACCGGCACATGGACATGAAGCATAAGTTGCAGTGGGAAGCTCAGTGTGCTACAATGCGGCCTAGCCGGCCGGGCCAACCACCGTCTGCCATATCTTGTGCATCCGCGGCCTCTTCATCCTCTGTGACTGGGGGGACAGCAGTCACACCTGTTTTGGGGCGCAGACCTGCCACCTCTTTACCCGCAACAGCCAGCGTGATTGGCAGGTCATCATTTTCTTTGGAGGTGGTAACACCAGCTGGTGTTGAGCGCTGTCCGACATCGATAGCACCACCTTTGGATCAAGGCAACCTAACATGTCCGCCTGCATCTTCCTCACAGACCGGCAGTTTGCCGGGGACACCCTTATCAACCCCGTCTAAGCACAATAGCCAGCCCTCGGTCCCTCAGATGTGGACAAGTAAAAGACCATTTCCTCCTAGCCATGAGAAAGCTAAGAGGTTGAATTTCACCATCTGCAAGCTCTTGGCTACAGAAATGCTGCCTTTCCGCCTGGTGGACACAGAGGATTTTCGAGGCCTTATGTCCGTCGCAGTGCCCCAGTACCAGATGCCCAGTCGGCACTACTTCTCAAAGAAAGGTGTGCCTGCGCTCCACCAGCATGTCGCACACAACATCACCGCTTCTTTGAGAAACTCTGTGTGTGACAGGGTGTATTTCATCACAGACACTTGGACGAGTAGGCATGGACAGGGGCGTTACATGTCGCTGACTGGGCACTGGGTAACTATGGTGACAGCAGGACAAGGGGCTGCTGTCCAAGTCTTGCCGTCCCCACGAGTTGTGCGTAAATCCTCTTTATGTCAAAGTTCCTCCACTGCTTCTGCCTCCTCAACCTCCTCTCGGTTTTCCACCTGCACCCAAAGCGTGTCTGGTCATGCCACAAGCTTTCTAACTGCGCAGAAGGGATCCTGCATACCTCCTTACTATGCTGGCAGTAGGGCTCAACGTCATCAGGCGGTTTTTACTTTGAAATGTCTGGGAAATGTGAGTCACACAGCTGAGGAGTTGTGGTCAGCCCTGGAGAACCAATTTCATGAATGGTTGTCTCCACTGGACCTGAAACCAGGGAAGGCCGTGTGCGACAATGCTGCAAACCTGGGTGCGGCCCTTCGCCGGGGCAATGTCACACACGTGCCTTGTATGGCTCACGTGTTGAACCTGGTTGTCCAGCAATTTTTAGCCCACTATCCCGGACTAGATGGCCTTCTGCAGAGGGCACGGTCACTGTGTGCTCACTTCCGCCGTTCGCATCCCGCAGCTCAGCGACTTACATCTCTACAGAAGTCGTTGGGCCTGCCACTTCACCGGCTAAAATGCGATGTGCCTACCCGGTGGAATTCAACTCTGCACATGTTGCAGCGACTGTGGCAGCACCGACAAGCCCTGGTGCAATACGTTCTGACGTATAGCCTGGGCCAACGAGATCCAGAGGTGGGGCAAATCACGCTGGAGGAGTGGTCTCAGATCAGGGACCTATGCACCCTTCTGCACAGTTTTGAAATGGCGATGATGATGTTTAGTGCTGACGATGCCATTATCAGCATGACTATTCCGGTGATTTACATGCTGGAGCACATGTTAAACAGAATTCGGAGTCAGGTGGTGGCACAAGAGGAGGTGGAGGAAGTAGAGGAGGAGGAGTTGTATGCGGAAGGGCTAACATCTGCAAGGTCCAGACGGTCGGCAGCACCAAGGCGGCAGGCATGTGAGGGTGGGGGAGATGGTTTTACCAGGGCGCATGGTAGCAGCCAAACTAGTGAGGAAGGTGCAGGAGCCCAGGAAGAAGTGGAGGACGAACTGATGGAAGACTCATCAGATGAGGGAGACCTTGATCACATTTCTGTTGTGCGAGGTTGGGGGGAGAGGACAGAGGAAGGAAGCATGATTGTTACCTCGCCACCAACACAACAGGGACTTGGTGCTCCTGGATGCGCAACACACATGAGTGCCTTCTTGCTGCACTACCTGCAACATGACCCTCGAATTGTGAGAATTAGAAATAATCCTGACTACTGGGTTGCCACACTGTTAGATCCCCGGTACAAAAGTAAATTTGCAGAAATTATTCCTGCCATAGAAAGGGATGCACGCATGCAGGAGTATCAGCAGAGACTGTTGCAGAATCTTACATGTGCTTTTCCACAAAACACCAGTGGTGCACGTAGTGAATCTCACAGTTCCAACTTGCCAACCGTGGGACCGTCAAGTGTTCAGCACTCAAACCGTAACAGAACCACAGTATCTGCTGGTAACATCAATTTTGCGGAATCATTTCACCACTTTTTTAGCCCATCCTTTGCAAGGCCACAGGAGACAAGAAGTCTGACACATAGTCAACGCCTAGAGACGATGGTACAGGAGTATCTCCAAGTAAACATTGAAGCCATGACTGTGTCACTGGACCCTTGCTCTTTTTGGGCTTCCAATCTGGATAAATGGCCGGAGCTAGCCACTTACGCCTTGGAGATCTTGTCATGCCCCTCAGCCAGCGTTCTGTCTGAACGTGTGTTCAGCGCTGCTGGTGGTGTGCTGACAGATAAGCGCACGCGGCTCTCCACTGATAATGTAGACAGACTCACGTTCATAAAGATGAACAAATCATGGATCCGAAATGACTTTTCTACCCCTGTGTCATCCTGGGGAGAGTAAAAGCTTGATGATTGGTTAAAATCACCCTACCAACCGTTTTAAGCTTTCAAATTACTAATCATGTTTATCTGTATCTTGGCTGGAAAATAATTTGGGCTTTGTAGCAGTGTGCAGCACTGATTCTATTAAGCCATCTATAATAAGCTCCACCAGATTTAAAGTTACTAATCATGTTTATCTGTATCTTGACTGGAAAATAATTTGGGCTTTGTAGCAGTGTGCAGCACTGATCCTATTAGGCCATCTATACTAAGCTCCACCAGATTTAAAATTAATAATAATTTTTAGCTGCATCTAGCCCGGAAAATAATTTTGGGGCTCCGAGATGCGCAAGACACATAAGTGCCTTCTTGCTGCACTACCTGCAACATGACCCTCATATTGTCAGAATTCGAAGTAATCATGACTACTGGGTTGCCACACTCTTAGATCCCCCAAACTTTTCGATCAACCTTTTCATTTTAATAAAGACCAAAAAAATGGTCATTTTTGAAATTATAAGCATTAGCAGGTTATTAGAAACTGAAATCAAACAGTTTTCAACTCAAAACTTTATTCTGGGTGATGTTACATTTTCACATAGGACCCCTTGTTCGAAAGGAGCTTCTGAACTCTCTCGTCCATTGAATTTGTCAGGTTTTGGATGGTTTCTGCTTCAATTGTTTTGCATGAGGACAGAATACCCTCCCAGAGCTGTTGCTTAGATGTGAACTGCCTCCCGCCATCATAGACACTCCTTTTGATGATGCTCCAGAGGTTCTGAATGGGGTAGAGGTCAGGGGAGCATGGGGGTCACACCATAAGTTTGTCCCCTTTTATGCCCATATCAGCCAGAGATGCAGATGTTTTATGTGCAGCATGAGATGGTGCATTATCATGCAAAAAAATGATCTTGCTGTGAAATACACGGTTCTTCTTCTTGAACCATGGCAGGAAGTGCTGTTTGAGAAAATCCACATACATTATGGAGTTCATCTTTAGCGCCTTCAGGGATCCTAAAGGGGCCGACAATCTCTCTCCCCATGATTCCAGCCCAAAACATTACTCCACCTCCTCCTTGTTTGCGCTGTAGCCGTGTTTGCGTGGGGTGTCCATCAACCAGCCATCCTCCACTCCATCCATCTGGACCATCGAGCGCTGCACGGCACTCATCCGTGAACAAAACAGTTTTGAAATCAGTCTTCATGTAATGTTTGGCCCACTGGAGCCGTTTCTGCTTGTGTGAAGTGGATAGAGGAGGTCGACAGGATGGCGTATGCACAGCTGCAAACCTCTGAAGGACCCTGCATCTTGTTGTTCGGGGGACGTTGGAGGCACCAGCAGCTTCAAAAACTTGTCTGCTGCTATGACAAGGCTTTTTTGCCGCTGCTCTTTTAACCTCACGTAATTGCCTGTAGGAAAGAGTCCTCAATTTGCCCTTATCAGCACGCACACGTGTGTACTGTGAATCAGCTACATACTTCTTGATTGCCAAGACACTTCATCCTGATCATCGCACAATGTTGATTGTAGTCATGCCTTGACCTAAACACTCCACAATTTGTTGCTTCTCAGCAGCCGACACATCCTTTTTCTTTCCCATTTTGGCAGAAAATGTAGGCTGCTTAATAATGTGAGACAGCCTTCTTAAGTAGTCTTGCCTTTCATTGGACACACCTGCCAAACTAATTAGCACAGGTGTCTGCAATTGCTTACAGTGATATAAAGAGCCCTGACACACATCACCATCAATGAGTTTAACTGACAAAAAAACAAATTCTTCCCTTATCACTCCTAAACACTTTTTGCATAATAATTTGGAACACAGTGTACATGTGCTTTTCCACAAAACACCAGTGGTTCACGTAGTGAATCTTACAGTTCTAACTTGCCAACCGTGGTCTGTATGGAGTTGTTCAATAAAGGGCCCAAAATTAAGATAACATAGATGGGAGAGGTCTCTATGAATAGGAATTCCTAAGTATTTGATACCCTGTGAGGGCCAGGCAAAGGGAAAGTTGGACTGGATGGAATCCTATATGGATTTGGGGAGGGAGACATCGAGGGCCTCAGACTTGGCTGCATTGATTTTAAAATTTGACCATGTAACAAAGTGATCTATTTCAGCCATAACAGCATGGATGGATATATGTGATTGAGTGATATATACTAGGACATCATCAGCAAATAGAGAGCACTTGTACTCGGTGCTTCCCACCTCAATCCACCTAATATAGGGGTTATGGCGAATTGATGAGAGCAGGTGCTCCGTCACTAGGATGTATAAGAGAGGGGACAGAGGACATCCCTGCCTTGTCCCATTGGTGATTGTGAAAGGTGATGACAATGTTCTGATGCACCCCCTGGGCCTTGGGACACCCGGAGCCGGACCCTTTTTGGTGGATGCTGGTGGTTGTAGTCTTCGTGGCGGCGACCCGGTTCCGTGGCTCAGGGTGGTCAAACCAGTGGCGGAACTATTTATGTGGTTTTGATGTTTAAATGTCCGACTACGCCACCCGTGGATTGCGGTCAGAGTGAACCGCCACTGCAGGGCAGACCGCTGAGGCTGGTGTTGTGGGTGCAGCAGAGCGTAGCATAACTCCCCATGGGAGGAGTATAGCCTCAGGGCAGTGTATGCGGAGGATGGGGGTGATGGTGCAGGGCAGCAGCAGTAACGACACGGAGTCAGTGATGCAGTCCAGGGCCTTTACTCACAGTTCTTATTATCCAGACCACGTCTGCAGGTAACGGCTGCCCACGTCGTACTGTGCTCACCAGGTGAGGGGCTCAGACAACTCCCAGATAACTTTGGAGCGCTTCACAGGACCCCCTTTGTGTGTCCTTTGTCTGGCCTTTCTTACCAACCCTTCTGTCCGGCTGCTTTGGGCCTCCTCTTGGTAAACTTGGCGCCAGTTTCCCTGACCCTGTGTGGTGCCTTCCTAGCGGGTGTAGCGAGGGGCTGCGCCACATAAAATGTCACAGCCTCCGGTTTCTAGCTGAGGGTCGTTTCTTGCCTCCACTAGTTTCGGGGACCGGTCTCCCCCTTTGGCCTGACCCCTCCACGCAGGTGGATTCGGGCGTGCGGTGGCGACTCGCCCGTCCGCACCCCTGGGATCCCTTCATTCCTCGTTCCTGGAGCCTTCTCTGCTCCTCTTCCTTCCTTCTCCCTCTTCCAGGCCTGGGCCTCTGTTACTAGGCCCGCCTCCGGAGCAGAGCTCATGCAGAGCCCCTGCTCCCTGCCACTTCTGCTCAGACTTCTCTGCACTGAACTAAGATGGTGCCCACCTTTTACACTCCCTTCTCAATGCACCCAGGAACTGCTTCCTCCCTGCTCCTGCACTACAGGGTTCCCCTTCCTCAGTGTTCCCTCCCCCCACTCCAGCCAGGGACAGGGACTGTCGTGCCCATCTCAGACGCATATTGGTCGCCCTGCCCCACAGCAATGTGGTGTAATGCATGCAGGTGTCGGGTCCTGATCCACACTCCATCCTTACCTGAGAGTGAGATATCACACCTCTGGGTGAGGTGCAATACCTCTGTAGCAACCGAGCCCTCAGGGTGCTACAGTTCCATTTATCTTCAGCCTAGGTGACGTATTGTGATACAGGGCCGTGATTTTGGCTATAAAAGGGTCCCCTAGACCCCTACCCCAAGCTTTTTAAGAGAATCATATATGGCGTGCCAGGAGACTCTATGGAATGCTTTCTCAGCATCCAACGAGAGTATCTAATTACAAATTTTTAACTGCATCTAGCCCAGGAAATACTTTGTGCCTAGTAGCAGTGTCTGCTAGTCAGCGGATTATCCCGGCTGTTAAGCAAGCTACACCACCTGTAGTTTGGACACTTAATTTTTTCAAAGGAAATGCTTCGGGACCACGGGATACTCAGTGAAGAGCATCAGGAGGCACCCCAAGGCATAGGGGCTGGGACTGGCAGTAGGATGCCTTGCGGTGGACAGCCGAGCTCGATCCTTATAAAAGCTTTTTAACTGCAGCAGCTTTAGTGGACGCTACTGGAGCTGGAATTACGCGGCTGCTGGCATGAGACTTGCCCTCCAATAGATCCTTGTAAATGGATTTAAAGTGTATTCATTCAAATTAGAGAGACAATATAAATTAAAAATCTTAGAGCTGCCTCCACCACAGGGGGGCTCGCTCGACCCACCAGCAGACAGGCACCAGTATTGGGAGAGGGGGGCTGGCCGTCAGGGTTCACCGCGGCTCTGGCACAAACCCGGCAACACGGAGGTGGCACGGGCAGGAGCGGACTGAATGTGTCGGCTTCTCACTTTTTGGATTTTAGAAGGGCATGACATGCCTATATCTGTGTCTCCCCCTCCTTTTACTCCTCCACCTCTTTTCTTTTCACATGACTATATGTACTTGTCACTTTTCCATGTGTTAGTTGTGTCTTCTGAGCAGTTTGTCAGCTTTTGGACACTTTTGAAGGTGTTTTCTATGTGTTTCTATGTGTTTTTGTTTGCCTGCCATTGGTTTTAACGGTGTTCGAAGGTGTTCGACGAACAGTTCGACGAACAGTTCGGCGAACACACGGGTGTTCGACGAACCGAACCGAACTCGAACACTACGGGGGTGGCTCAACACTAATCAGTATCAACTTCTGGTACCTCATTTTGAAAATCAATTTTTATGGCTTCAGTGCAGTCCTTTTGTTTTTCTGTTTTCAACATTATGTCCGAGTGCCTCGAATGTAGCTTGAAGAATGAAAACAGAGTCTCATACTTAACTGACACCTATCTAAAGAAGCTACTAATTTCAGAGTAACAAAATCTTTCCTACCTCTTTTTGAAAGAGTCTTAGATTGTGAATTTTCAGTCAAAGTTGACAACTGCTCTTATGAACTTTCAATATTATCAGTTGAACTGTTAGACGAATCGTCAGGTAAGTTTGTAATATATTCTACTGAAGACGTTGATGCCGTAAAGAGATATTTTATTCACTGATTTTCCTCTTCTGTAGCCCTTTCTCTCACGCACTCCTCTTTTTCATTGAGTTTTCTATCCACTCCAGCTAAGTTACCAGGCGAGCTTTGCACTATCTGACGCTGCAAAAAGATCTTGTTTTATTCTACTTTCAATAACTGAAGTGCATTGCAGTGTGCAATATCAAATAGATTTTCCAAGTTGCTTGAAAACTCTTCTCTACGATGCTCAAATACATCTTGTGTTTTCTTAGCATTGTTTTGCAGGTCCCTCCAAACGTGATGCAAATTCACTAGTTTTTTTACACAATTAGGTAAAGATTTTGTAGGCATTCTTGCCTTTTCACAAAATATAATACACTCACAAATAGCTAGATTTGCGTCTCACTGATAGTTAATTTAACTTCACGAATATTGTGAAATAAACTGCGAGAAATTGACGATTTAACAGTAGTTTGGACCCTGCTATTTAATGACTTACGTTCCCCATTAAAAATAAAGCTTTTTGGAATTACGCAATTCCATAAACATGATGTCTCACTGAAAACAATCCGTTTTCTACCAAACGCAACCGATAACTATGAGGTATGGGTGGGAATGAATAAGAGCCCCAGCTCCTAAATATGCAGGAACTAACGTGTTTCAATGCAAATTGGCATAGGTTAATGTACACCATGAAATTTGATTTACGAGTGTTTTTACAATAGATGAAAAAAATAAGAGGTTATACTTTAAAAAAGGGACACCCTAATGAGCTCTTTCATTCCATAGCTGGACTCATTAAAGGGTCATATTAATATTAGCCAATTTTGACATGATTATCAGATTATGTTCTGCAGCCTCATTAGCTCTAAAATATCTATTTAAAAATGTTTACAGTTTACATTGTGAAATCTGATGATAAATCCACTTTACTTTTGGAAACTAAAACATATAGCAGTAGGAAGATACAAAGCCTGTACTGACTTAAAATTGCATGCTGAATAATGAGCAGTAGTAATTCACATTGCTCCTTCTTATTTATCAGCAGTATAGTGCAGGACACATTTAAATGTTCAAAATAAATAGACAAAATAATATTATAATCCTGATATTTTATTTTTATTTATTTTATGTAATGTCCACATCACTTACCCTTCTCAACTCTCACCTTGTGTCTACGCTATCTTGTCTATGCTTTCATGTCCCATCCTTCGATACCAGAAATTCCTGCTTATGCTATCATGCTATCACTGGCTGACACATATTTAATCTCTTCCCAACATCTGCTAGACATGAGCATATCAGGTGTGAGTGTATAGGGCAGGCTCAGGAGCCAGTACATGCATGCAACAGCAGCAATCAGACCTATTGCTTTGAGTTTCAATTCCAGGGTGCTGATGGGTTACCATAGCATTCAAGAGCCTACTTAAGGACACTATGGCTGCCATAATGATATTTCCTTGAAGCTCAGCCACAAAAGAAAAAAAACATTAAACATTAAAAAGTATGAAGATTCATGTTGCTTGGTGATTTTTACACCACAATGAACACCATAAAGTCAGAACCAAATAAAAAATGTTAATTATTGGGGGAGGTTGTGATTTGACCCAACTAGGACTTTCCTTTCTTTTTTACAGTACATAGTGTGGTAAAATAAATTCTGTCATTCAGAACTACAACTCATCTGTTAAAAAACAAACCCTTGTAAGGGTATACCTACAGAAAAATAAAAAGTTATGGCTCTTGGAAGAAGGAAAAAAACAAAGTTCAAAAATGCAAAACTGGATGCGGGAACTGGTTAAGGAGAAAACATGTACTTCTAGTTCAAATGTTTTCGTATGTAGGTAGGATATACACTGATCAGCCATAACAGTAAAACCTAATAGTACATAGTTCTTCCTTATGCCATCAAAACAGCTCTTGTCAAGACATAAACTCCACAATACATCAATACATCTTAATTAGTATTGAGCGAGCATGCTCGACACTGCTCGGTACTCGCCCGAGCATCAAGCTACTCGGGATGTTCGGCGAGCACCGAGCATTTCCGGGTTACTCGGGCGGGAGCTCGGGTCTCCACCCTGCATGTTTGGCGCTCTTTACAGAGCCAATGAACATGCAGAGATTGCCAGCCAGTCACTGTAATGCTGCAGCCATGTTGTTTGTGGGCATTACAGTGATTGGCTGGCCGCACAGCGTCACCTCGAGTATTTAAAACTGGGCGCCGCCATCTTGGACACAGTCGCTCTGGATTAGACAGTGTAGGGACAGCGCTGCTGAGCTAGGGAGAGATTTTTCCTGCGAAATAGTTAGTGTAGGGTCTGTAAAGGCTGCCAGAACAAACAAACAGTCCTTCTCAGGACTAATATCCACCCCAGATATCAGGCAGGCAGGCTGTATAGGAGACGCAGTGGTTATACCAGCAAACACTGCATTACAGTCCTGTGTGTTCCTGTTTCTGAAATTGCTGGACTTAGCTCCAGGTCTCGGGGGCCAGTAAAAATCCTTTTTTTTTTCATCTAAATCCTCTTTTTTTTTTCCTCCTTCACACTGTACAAATACCCGTCTTAATAACCTATTGGTGTGTCCCCCCCCCCCAAAAAAAAAAGTGTGTCTCTGATTTTTCAGACACAAATATATCTGTTGAAAAGAGTCTGGTATAGGCCACAGAAACAGAAGTGTGGTTTTGCAGTTCCACGGGTCAAATCTCTGTATTATCCAGTTTTGGGCCTTTTGTATCTAAAAAAAAAAACAGTTTGAATGTGTCGCTCACTGTTCAGCCGCAAATATATACATTTTAAAAAGTCTGGTATACACCAGTAAACTATAACTGTGGGTTTGCTGTTCCACGGTAAAAAATCTCTATTATCCTGCTTTTCGCATTATTTGCAGTAAAAAAAAAAATGTAATCGTGTCTCCCTGATTGTCCAGACACAAAAATATATCTGTTGAAAATAGTCTGTTGTAGGCCCGACAAATCCAAGTGTGGTTTTGCAGTTCCACGGGTCAAATCTCTGTAGTATCCAGTTTTAGGCCTTGTGTATCTAAAAAAAAACAGTTTGAGTGTGTCGCTCACTGTTCAGCCGCAAATATATATTTTTAAAAAAGTCTGGTATACACCATTAAATTAAAACTGTGGTTTTGCTGTTCCACGGTAAAAAATCTCTATTATCCTGTTTTTCACTTTTTTTGCCTTAAAAAAAAAACAGTAGTGTCTCCTGACTGTTCTGACACAAAAATATATCTGTTGAGAATAGTCTGTTGTAGGCCCGACAAATCCTAGTGTGGTTTTGCATTTCTATTGGTCAAATCTCTGTAGTATCCAGTTTTGGGCCTTTTGTATCTAAAAAAAAAACAGTTTGAGTGTGTCGCTCACTGTTCAGCTGCAAATATATATATTTAAAAAAGTCTGGTATACACCAGTAAATTATAACTGTGGGTTTGCTGTTCCACAGTAAAAAAATCTCTATTATCCTGCTTTTCGCATTTTTTGCCTTAAAAAAAAACAGTAGTGTCTCCTGACTGTTCTGACACAAAAATATATCTGATGAAAATAGTCTGTTGTAGGCCTAACAAATCCCAGTGAGGTTTTGCAGTTCCACAGGTCAAATCTCTGTATTATTAAGTTTTGGTCCTTTTGTATCCAAAAAAACAGTTTGAGTGTGTCGCTCACTGTTCAGCCGCAAATATATATATTTAAAAAAGTCTGGTATACTCCAGTAAATTATAACTGTGGGTTTGCTGTTCCACGGTAAAAATTCTCTATTATCCTGCTTTTCGCATTTTTTGCCTTAAAAAAAAACAGTAGTGTCTCCTGACTGTTCTGACACAAAAATATATCTGTTGAAAATAGTCTGTTGTAGGCCCGACAAATCCCAGTGTGGTTTTGCAGTTCCGGGTCAAATCTCTGTGGTATCCAGTTTTGGGCCCTTTGTATCTAAAAAAAAACAGTTTGAGTGTGTCGCTCACTGTTCAGCCGCAAATATATATATTTAAAATTTTATGGCATACCACAGTAAACAATAACTGTGGTTTTGCCACTCCACGGTAAAAAATCTCTATTATTCAGGTTATGGTATTTTTTCCGTAAAGAAAAACAGTAATAGTTTCTCCCTGATTGTTCAGATTGTTTAAAAGAGTCGGGTGTAGGCCAGAGAAATAGAACTGTGGTTTTCCACTTCCACGGTTCTAATCTACTTTTTATTACCCTTTTTCCATTGATAGTGCGAGTGTAAGCTATTTTACTTCCTTTATAATGGGCAAGGCGTGTGGCAAGGGACGTGGAAGCGGACGTTCTGGTGATGGTGCCTGCAGAGGACGGGGCCGTGGCCAAGGTGAAAATGTGCCACAACCAACAGCCACATCTTCTTGCTCCCACTTCTTGACCGAATTACTAGGGAAGCACAGAACAACACCAGTATTGCGATCTGATCAGTGTGAACAGGTTATTAAATGGATAGCAGATAATACTTCCAGTTACCTGAGCACCACCACCTCCGGTCTGTCTTCCACACGGTCAAATGTTAGTAGCCGTGAGTCTTGACCGCATACTCCTCCTCACCCTGATGCTCCTCCCTCCCACCATGCCGAGTGTCATCAGACAGCAACTGATCCCACACTTGGACACTCTGAAGAGCTGTTCACTGGTCCATTTCCATGTTTGTGCCCCACGCCTGCTCCGCTTGAAGTGGTGGAAGAGGAGATGCCATGTAGCGATGCACAAATATTTGAACAGCCACGGCCACAGGAAGTCGACGCTGGCAATTTTTCACAAGAGGTGGACGATGACGAGACACAATTGCCAGAAAGTGAGGAGCAGGATCGTGGTGCGCAAGTGGAAGAGGAGGAGGTGGTGGATGATCTAGTAACTGACCCAACGTGGCAGGAGGACATGCAGAGTGAGGCCAGCAGCACACAGGGGGAGGGAGGCAGAGTACCCCAACAGGCAGGAAGAAGCAGTGTGGTGGCCACAAACAGAAGACGGGCAACCGTTCCCCATAACACCGACACGAGGGACGTTGCCAGTACAAGCGGTAGGTCTTGCAGAGTCTGAAATTTTTTTAAAGACTCTGCTGATAACCCCAAGAAGGCCATTTGTACCACTTGCTATGCCAGCATCAGCAGGGGTGACAAAACTACCAGCCTGACCACCACCAGCATGATCAGGCACATGGCAGCAAACCATCCGACTTTGTGGGGCGAACCCCAGGGTCCACGACCAGTGTCAGCAGGTGTCACCACTGCTTCTTCCGCTGTTGTGCATGCAATAGAACCCCCTGTTGTGTGTGCAAGGCAATCCCCTGTCCATACTGCATGTAAAGATGCACCATACTCTCAGTCTTCACTTGTTATGGCAGTTTCTCAAGAAACAGCATCAACGTCCACGTCCACGTCCCACCGCAGCGTTCAATTGTCCATATCCCAGACCTTTGAACGAAAGCGGAAATTCGCAGCTAACGCCCCACAGGCCACAGTCCTAAATTCGCACATTTCACGACTGCTTGCGTTGGAAATGCTGCCTTTTAGGCTGGTGGAGACGGAATCCTTCCACAACCTTATGACGGTGGCCGTCCCTCGGTTCTCGGTCCCCAGCCGACACTATTTTGCCCGGTGTGCCATCCCCGCACTACACAAGCACGTGTCCCAAAACATCTGCTGTGCCCTCAACAACGCAGTTACTGGGAGAGTCCACCTGACAACGGACACGTGGACACGGTACACGGTACATCTCCCAGATGGCACACTGGGTAAATATAGTGGAAGCCAGGACCCAGTCGGACCTTGGGACGGAACACATCCTCCCCACACCGAGGATTGCGGGCCCTATGTCAGTCAGAGTTGCCCCCACAATGTACAGCTCCTGTGCATCATCCTCCTCCTCCTCATGCTCAGCCTCCATCTCAGATATCACCACATCAGTTACAAGCTGGAAGCACTGCAGTACTGCCTCTGCCAAGCGGCAACAGGCTTTGCTGACACTCATAAGCTTAGGTGATAAACCTCACACTGCTTGTGAGTTGTGGACAGCTGTGAAAGAGCAGGCAGATCTGTGGCTGAGACCGCTGAACCTACATCCAGGCATGGTTGTGTGTGACAACGGCCGTAATACCTGGTGGTGGCTCTGAGGCGAGGCGAGATCACACACGTACCATGCCTGGCTCATGTGCTTAACCTCGTGGTTCAGCGGTTTCTTAAATCGTACCCCGAGTTGCCAGATCTGCTCGTGAAAGTACGCCGCCTTTCAGCTTATGTTCGGAAGTCGGCTACAGCTTCTGCTGCCCTTGCTGTATTGCAGCAGCGTTTGCAGCTTCCAGCATACCGACTGCTGTGTGATGTCCCCACACATTGTAACTCTACCCTCCACATGTTGCAAAGGATTTGTGTGCAGAAGAGAGCAGTTGTGGAGTACCAGCTGCAACAAGGCCGTCGATATTCAGGTCAGACTCCACACATAAGACCTCAGGAGTGGACCTGGATGTCTGACATATGTACCATCCTGACAAACTTTGAGGAGGCCACCAAGATGGTGAGTGGCGATGACACCATCATTAGTGTCAGCATCCCACTTGTCTGTCTTTTGCAACGCTCTCTTCAGAGAATTAAAGAGGAGGCATTGCAGCCAGAGTATGATGAGATTGATCAAGAAGCCGTAGCAGGCGATTACACACAGCCCAGCCTCATCTCCTCCCAACGTGCATTGGGGGACAATGAGGGAGAGGAGGAGGAGGAGGTGGAGGAGGAGGAAGAACAGGAGATGGTATCATGCGCTGTAGACGGTAGTACCTCTACAACTGTCATACCGTCGGTTCAGCATGGGTGGCCTGAGGACAGGAGGGAGGAGGAGGAGGAGAGCATGGTCAGTCGTCATCTTGGTGTGGACACGGAAATCTTGCCCGTTACCAGTCTGGCACGCATGGCTGACTTTATGTTACGCTGCCTTAACTGTGACCCTCGCGTTGTCAAAATGTTGGGTGACAGTCATTACTGGTTGGTGACACTTGTAGACCCCCGCTACAAGGAGAACTTTCACTCTCTTATTCCTGAGGTGGAGAGGTCTACAAAAATGGGGCAGTACCAGAAGGCCCTTGCTGCAGAACTGTTAAAAAAAATTCCCATCTGAACACGTTAGCGGCAGAGGTCAAAGTTCGTTGTTGCCCAACCAAGGCGTACATGCGAGAGAGACGCAACTCCAATCCAGCAGAGGCAGGGGATCAGTGTCAACATTCTGGGACGTCTCTTGTAAGGAGCATTAAAAGCGTCTTGCTATACCACTCTGACCTCCACGTCTCTTCTGAGGGGCATTAAAAGCATCTTGTTATACCACTCTGACCTCCACGTCTCTTGTAAGGGGCATTAAAAGCATCTTGTTATACCACTCTGACCTCCACGTCTCTTCTGAGGGGCATTAAAAGCGTCTTGTCTTACCACTCTGACCTCCACGTCTCTTCTGAGGGGCATTAAAAGTGTCTTGTTATACCACTCTGACCTCCACGTCTCTTGTAGGGGGCATTAAAACCATCTTGTTATATCACTCTGACCTCCACGTCTCTTGTAAGGGGCATTAAAAGCATCTTGTTATACCACTCTGACCTCCACGTCTCTTCTGAGGGGCATTAAAAGCATCTTGTTATACCACTCTGACCTCCACGTCTCTTGTAAGGGGCATTAAAACCGTCTTGTTATACCACTCTGACCTCCACGTCTCTTGAAAGGGGCATTAAAAGCATCTTGTTATACCACTCTGATCTCAAAGTCTCTTCTGAGGGGCATAAAAAGCATCTTGTTAAGCTACTGGAAGCTCCACGACTCTTCGAATGGGCATTGCATTTCCTCATAATTTTTGGAAGCTTTTTCTTTGAAGGCATAAGCAAATACTATGGGAGACCCACTCCCCAATAATGGGACTAATGTTTGTAATATGCTGTACTGCATGGCTCTTGTAAGAGGCATTGCAAGTTGCTCCGTCCTAATTTTTGGAAGCTTTTGCTTGGAAGGCATAAGCAAATACTATTGGAGACCCACTCCCCAATAATGGTAATAATGTTTTTAAGATGCTGTACTGTATGGCTCTTGTAAGGGGCATTAAAACCGTCTTGTTAAGCTACTGTGACCTCCACGTCTCTTCCAAGGGGCATTAAAACCATCTTGTTAAGCTACTGTGATCTCCATGTCTCTTCCACGGGGCATTGATATTGTCTTTTTATTCCACTGCGACCTCCACCACTCTTCCAAGGGGCATTAAAACCGTCTTGCTAAGCTACTGTGACCTCCACGTCTTTTCAAAGGGGCATTAAAAGCATCTTCTTAAGCCACTCTGAACTCCACAGCTCTTCCATGGGGCATTGAAATGTTGTTTTTAATTACCTTACCTCTAATCTCCACGACTCTTCCAACGGGTATTGCATTTACTCCTAATTTTAGTCAGCTTTTGCTTTTCAATGCAAAGGTGAAAACTTTGGGAGGCACACTCCCCAATAATGGGTAGAAGGTTTTTAGTACGCTGTAATCCACGTCTGTTTCAAGGGGCATTGCAGTTCCTCATAATTTTTGGAAAGCCTTCCATTCACTGCTTAGGCCAACAGTGCACAGGAGACCCAGTTGCTATAAATGGAAAAAAAGGTTTAGTTAAGGCCCTCTGACCTCCATGTCATTTCCAAGGGGCATTGGAGTGCCTCAACATTTTTGGTAGGCATTGCACTCACTGTATGCCCTATAACTGTGTAGCCGAACCGCTCCTTTTGTTACAGAAACATATCCTACAAGACATATGTGGTTGACTGGCCTGATATTGATGTGAATGGTCCATGTTCCTCCTGCTCTTTCTCCTTTGCCACCACCTCATCCATCATTTATCAACTGAAGCTTTGTTTTAACGGGAGTCATAGAACTTGGATAGTAGCAGGAAAACATCCAGCAATCCTCGGAGGAGGTAGGATATGCGCCAAAACGCTGACCACCTAAGGCCTAGCCCCTACTACATACATGTGCTTGCATTCTTTGAAAACAAAGCAGATGCTAACTTCTATCATCATCATCATGCTCCTCACCTTGGCACTCTCAACTCCCCTAATGGAGAAGCCAGGGCCCACCGGAGGAGTCGGGTTCTGGGGTGGGCTCGTCCAATGCTGCCCTAAAGCAGGCCAGTCTAAGAAAAGTGTGTGGGGATGTTCCGTGGAGAAATCGGGGCGGCTGGGGACCGTGTGTGGACACCCGGCCGCGGGGCGGCTGGGGACCGTGTGTGGACACCCGGCCACAGGGCGGCTGGGGACCGAGTGTGGACACCCGGCCACCCCCTGGCAGCTGGGGACCTAGCGTGGACACCCGGCCACCGGGTGGCTGAGGACTGAGTATGGATAAAAGGGCCACCGACGCAGCCATGAAATGGTGGCCGGCGTCTGCCTCCACATGCCTAAAAGGCCCAATTTCAAGTGCAAGCAATCTAGCAGTATGGCATTGCAGCCTGGGGGTGGGAGGGTGGCAGGTTGCACACTTACGCTTGCATTCCAACAAAACAAAGCAGATGCTAACTTCTATCATCATCATGCTCCTCACCTTGGCACTCTCAACTCCCCTGATGGAGAAGCCAGGGCCCACCGGAGGAGTCGGGTTCTCTGGTGGGCTCGTCGAATGCTGCCCTAAAGCAGGCCAGTCTAAGAAAAGTGTGTGGGGATGTTCCGCGGAGAAAACGGGGCGGCTGGGGACCGTTTATGGACACCCGGCCGCTCCCAGGCGGCTGGGGACCGGGTGTGGACACCCGGCTGCCCCCCTGGCAGCTGGGGACCGCGCGTGGACACCCGGCCGCCAGGTGGCTGGGGACTGAGTATGGATACCTCGCTGCCGAAGCAGCCATGAAGTAGTGCCCAGCTTCGGCCTCCTCAAAACTAAAAGGCCCCATTTCAAGTGCAAACTAGCAGTATGGTATTGCAGCCTGGGGGTGGGTGGGTGGGTGGCAGGTTGCACACTTATGCTTGCATTCCAACAAAACAAAGCAGATGCTTACTTCTATCATCATCACCATGCTCCTCACCTTGGCACTCTCAACTCCCCTGATGGAGAAGCCAGGGCCCACCGGAGGAGTCTGGTTCTCTGGTGGGCTCGTCCAATGCTGCCCTAAAGTAGGCCGGGCTAAGAAAAGTCTGCGGGGATGTTCTGCGGAGAAATCGGGGCGGCTGGGGACCGTTCATGGACACCCGGCCGCCCCCAGGTGGCTGGGGACCGGGTGTGGACACCCGGCCGCGGGGCGGCTGGGGACCGAGTGTGGACACCCGGCCGCCGCCTGGCACCTGGGAACCGAGCGTGGACACCCGGCCGCCGGGCGGCTGGGGACTGAGTATGGATACCTCGTTGCCGAAGCAGCCATGAGGTAGTGCCCAGCTTCGGCCTCCTCAAAACTAAAAGGCCCCATTTCAAGTGCAAGCTAGCAGCATGGTATTGCAGCCTGGGGGTGGGTGGGTGGGTGGCAGGTTGCACAATTACGCTTGCATTCCAACAAAACAAAGCAGATGCTTACTTCTATCATCATCATCATGCTCCTCACCTTGGCACACTCAACTCCCCTGATGGAGAAGCCAGGGCCCACCCGAGGAGTCTGGTTTTCTGTTGGGCTCGTCCAATGCTGCCCTAAAGTAGGCCGGGCTAAGAAAAGTCTGTGGGAATGTTCCGCGGAGAAATCGGGGCGGCTGGGGACCGTTCATGAACACCCGGCCGCCCCTAGGCGGCTGGCGACCGTGTGTGGACACCCGGCCGCGGGGCGGCTTGGGACCGAGTGTGGACTCCCGGCCGCCCCCTGGCGGCTGGGGACCGAGCATGGACACCCGGCCGCCAGGCGGCTGGGGACTGAGTATGGATACCTCGCTGCCAAAGCAGCCATGAGGTAGTGGCCAGCTTCGGCCTCCTCAAAACTAAAAGGACCCATTTCAAGTGCAAGCAAGCAGTATGGTATTTCAGCCTGGGGGTGGGTGGGTGGGTGGCAGGTTGCACACTTATGCTTGCATTCCAACAAAACAAAGCAGATGCTTACTTCTATCATCATCACCATGCTCCTCACCTTGGCACTCTCAACTCCCCTGATGGAGAAGCCAGGGCCCACCGGAGGAGTCTGGTTCTCTGGTGGGCTCGCCCAATGCTGCCCTAAAGTAGGCCGGGCTAAGAAAAGTCTGTGGGGATGTTCTGCGGAGAAATCGGGGCGGCTGGGGACCATTCATGGACACCCGGCCGCCCTGAGGCGGCTGGGGACTGTGTGTGGACACCCGGCCGCGGGGTGGCTGGGGACCGAGTGTGGACACCCGGCCGCCCCCTTGCGGCTGGGGACCGAGCGTGGACACCCGGCCACCGGATGGCTGGGGACTGAGTATGGATAAAAGGGCTGCCGACGCAGCCATGAAATGGTGGCCGGCGTCTGCCCCCACATGCCTAAAAGGCCCAATTTCAAGTGCAAGCAATCTAGCAGTATGGTATTGCAGCCTGGGGGTGGGAGGGTGGCAGGTTGCACACTTACGCTTGCATTCCAACAAAACAAAGCAGATGCTAACTACTATCATCATCATCATGCTCCTCACCTTGGCACTCTCAACTCCCCTGATGGAGAAGCCAGGGCCCACCGGAGGAGTCGAGTTCTCTGGTGGGCTCGTCGAATGCTGCCCTAAAGCAGGCCAGTCTAAGAAAAGTGTGTGGGGATGTTCTGCGGAGAAATCAGGGCAACAAGGGACCGTTTATGGACACCCGGCCGCTCCCAGGCGGCTGGGGACCGGGTGTGGACACCCGGCCGCGGGGCGGCTGGGGACCGAGTGTGGACACCCGGCTGCCCCCTGGAAGCTGGGAACCAAGCGTGGACACCTGGCCGCCGGGCGGCTGGGGACTGAGTATGGATACCTCGCTGCCGAAGCAGCCATGAGGTAGTGCCCAGCTTCGGCCTCCTCAAAACTAAAAGGCCCCATTTCAAGTGCAAGCTAGCTGCATGGTATTGCAGCCTGGGGGTGGGTGGATGGGTGGCAGGTTGCACAATTATGCTTGCATTCCAACAAAACAAAGCAGATGCTTACTTCTATCATCATCATCATGCTCCTCACCTTGGCACTCTCAACTCCCCTGATGGAGAAGCCAGGGCCCACCCGAGGAGTCTGGTTCTCTGTTGGGCTCGTCCAATGCTGCCCTAAAATAGGCTGGGCTAAGAAAAGTCTGTGGGAATGTTCCGCGGAGAAATCGGGCGGCTGGGGACCGTTCATGAACACCCGGCCGCCCCTAGGCGGCTGGGGCCCGTGTGTGGACACCCGGCCGCGGGGTGGCTTGGGACCGAGTGTGGACTCCCGGCCGCCGGGCGGCTGGGGACTGAGTATGGATACCTCGCTGCCAAAGCAGCCATGAGGTAGTGGCCAGCTTCGGCCTCCTCAAAACTATAAGGCCCCATTTCAAGTGCAAGCTAGCAGTATGGTATTGCAGCCTGGGGGTGGGTGGGTGTTTGGCTGCATAGTTGCGCTTGCATTGCAAGGAATGGGGGAGGTACAATTGAACAATGCCCTGGGACAAGGACTTGCACGGGCATAG
The DNA here is from genome assembly GCF_046119375.1 of Phyllobates terribilis. Lineage (NCBI taxonomy): Eukaryota > Metazoa > Chordata > Amphibia > Anura > Dendrobatidae > Phyllobates > Phyllobates terribilis. Next base: position 364,103,837 of record NW_027362762.1, on the reverse strand, counting down.
TTGCAAGTCTGCATCTTCTGATGCAGCAAGGATCACTTCTGATGGGCACACTTTTAGGCAGTGACCTGGGAGTCAGAGATGCTTCCAGGGGTCTTCCCCCATGCTGTCCCCATGTCTTTTCAGCACTGTATGCATGTGTCACACAGCACATGGCCAGATAAGGTTGTAAAATGTTAAAATGACATTTCCCGGTGAATGCATTTGTCACAGTTGAAAGCAATACAAAAGTGCAAAAACACATAAAAAATGCTACTTGTGAACATAGCCCAAGGTGTGAAGGAGTATTTTTGTTTTTGGTTATTTATTTTACCTTATACACAAGTCTTTACCCTGGAAAATAAATTCCTTAACATATTTCACAGGAAAAAAGTTTCACTTTCGTTTTTGAACGTTTTATTATGAGCCTGTAAAAGTGGCTTAGTACCTCTGAACACGTTGTTGACAACAGTGACCTGCGGGTCAGAAATGCTTCCTGGGGCGATCCCCATGCTGTCCCCATGTCATTTGAGCACTGTCACTATAATGTTGGGCACTTTTTAGTCTTTCTACAGACCGCCGTAAAAATGCTCGGGTCTCCCATAGACTAACATTGGGCTCGTTTGCTTGGGTCGAGCACCCGAGTATCACGGCGAGCTCGGGCCGAGCTTCGAGCACCCGAGCATTCTAGTGCTCGCTCAACACTAATCTTAATGTGTTCAGTGTTTGGCTTGGTGAACAGGTGAGAGAGTCCCCTAACCACTGCTTGAACAGTGTTTGGCACAGTACACTTAATGCAACAATACAGACAAGGTCATCTTTTCATTCATTTAGCAAACTACCCAGTTTCTTATTAAACATCATAGGTACATTTTTGAATAAGGCTCAGGTAATTTTGCATATAGCTGAACAGTGTGCCCCCAGAGTCAATCTCACTGGTGGGCCCTTTATACCACGGTCCAATACTGTTCTGTGGTGTCTGACAACATAGGTTTCAGAGTAGGGCCTTCATTAATCGTTTCCAGAATATACAACAGATGCCCGAACATTATGACTTCTTGAGAATTTGAAAGCCAAGTCAACGCTTCAAACTCTCTCACATTTCTTAAACCAATTCTAAACAAATTTTCAAGTGTGACAGAACACATTATCCTGGTGAAATAGGCCCCAACCAATAGGTAATATTGTTGCCATGAAAAGGTGTCTTTGGTCTGCAATAATATTTAGGTAGTTGGTACACGTCAAAATTATATCCAGTTAAATGTCAGGAGTCAGAACCCAAAGTTTGCCAACAACACATTGTCCAGACCACTGCATTGCTTTCACTATCTTGCCTTAATTCCATGCCAACTTAGACTCACATAATAGTCCATAGAGAAAAGAAAATGTTATTCAACAGAACACCTTTATCTATTGCTCTAGGGTTAAGCTCTGATGCACACAGGCTCATTGTTGGGACTCTTAGCTGTGGACAGGAGTCCATGGTCAAGGGTCATGTACACACTGAGTAGTCTCTATCTATGAATAGGAACAATCAGCTGTCTGGGTGCACAGCAAAATACTCCAATAACAGCAACAATCCAAACGATTGCTGGCACTCACATCTTCATAAAAAAGTGCTTTATTAAATCCAAATTAAAAACAGCAGCAACAATGGTGGACACAATGGCACAAACAATGTTATGAGGAACAACATTGGAATATTTTTGCCTAAATAGACTTTTAATACCATCCAAACACATACTGATAGGGAATCTAGATTGTGAGCCCCAATGGAGACAGTGATGATAATGTATATAAAGCACTGCGGAATATGTTAGCGCTATATAAAAATAAAGATTATTATTATTATGATGTATCTTATTGCATGACAATTATTTCAAAGAAACATTATCTCTTTGTAGCACTTTACAGGATTCACAAATTACCAACTGGGTCTTTAAACTGAATCTGTCAGAAAAATCAACCCTCCAAAGCCAACTATATGGGTATGTAGATCATAGAAAGTTGAATAAAAAGATACCTTGATATTTGTGATCTGATGTGGATTATTACAGAGAAATACATGTTTTCTTAAATGACCTGTTAAGATCTATGGGTCGCTCACAGATCTCCCCAAGAATCTGCCTCCAGTGCTTATTTTAAATAAAAGGGGCGTAAACAGGGAAAACATGTAATGACTGACAGCACTCATGATCTACATATCTCACACTGGTAATGCCCCATTTCATTTAAAATAAGCTCTGGAGGCAGATTTTCAGGGAGATTTGTGAAGAATCTGTTACTGACCATGTGACTGAGGTTGAATATACAGAATATGCCCCCAAGGAAGGTCAGACCAGGAATTTTCATTGTGCGTAATCCTGACAGCTGATCCTTCCTGGTTCATACAGCAAGGAGACAGAAGAGCAGCAGAAGGAGCTGCAGGTCATGGTCATGGGAGCAGCGCTGGCAAAATACATGTCTCTAAACCTAATACAGGTGGCAGACATCAAGATTAGTAGTCAGTGGGCAGCAGTTTTTTTATGCACAGTAGGCCCTATTCACCCCAAGTTGGGAGAGTATATTGTGTCCAGACAGAGCATTGGGTTCAAATTATGTAATTTTGTGTTTGTTTACCGTGCATAGTAATGGGGCTTGGTGTGTACATGCTAAACAAGTCCAAATGGCACATTTATTAGATAGACATCAAAAGAGTATTTTTTATATACAGTGGTGACATCTATGTCAGTGTCTGCCCTTCCTGTCTACGTTTCTGTTGCCAGGAGGCTCCACGCTCTTGTTGCGGACGATGCACTGCAAAAACTCTAGTTCCATGTCCTGTGGTACTTGTAGTTTGTCTGTACTGGGAGTTCAGGAATTAACTTTTCAGTGTTTGCTTCCTTCTGTGTGGTCAGGGTCTTCTGCAGGCTACTTAAGCTCCTGAAAACCTGCTGTCCACTGTCAGTTACAGCTTGACTTGCTTCTTGAGAACTTCTGCTTTGACTCCGTGTAGACTTTCCTGATTTTGACCGCAGCTCATTTTTTGACTACTATCCTGCCTTGTGATTTTACCCTTGTACTGACCTCCTGGTTCTGTCCCAGATACTGGACTATTCTACTTGCCAGCTCACATCACTGAAAGTCAAATAACTCCGTGGCCCCTATTAAGTCCAGATCTCTGTCTAAGGCCACGGCCCCACTATCTGTATTTGGCGAGTATACAGTCAGTATTTTTTATCAGGAGTGGGAGCCCAAACCAGGAGTGGGTGATAAATGCAGAATTGGTGCACTTGTTTCTATTATATCTTTTCTCTGATTGTTCCTCACCTGGGTTTGGCTCCCACTCCTGAGAAAAAATAGTGACCGAATACTGACCAAATACTGATAGTGGGGCCGTGGCCTAAGTGTTAAAGAGTGAAGGCCAGGGCAACCAATGAAATCTGTAAAACGGAGTAGCTAGCACCAAGCCTGTTGTGGGTAGCCCTTTTTTAGTGCCACCAAGTGAACCATGAACAGTGCTCATGTTACAACAGTACTGTGCAAAAGTGTCAGTTAGGTAGCTGTGAAAAAATGATGCAAAGTAAGAATGCTTTAAAAATAGAAGTCTTAATAACAAAAATGAGTGAATTGCTTTGAGAGCCCCCGGCAATGGTTATGGTCAGTAGTTTATGGCCATGGAATGGAGCTGTGCAAATTTCCTTACATTTCAGAATCAAATGCTCAGCTTCTTATTAACTGGGCTGGTGAGATGTCACATATTATGTCTGCCAGTTCATTTAGTCATAAGCTGAGTCTAGAATCGTGGAGGGTAAGGAAATTCGCATAGCTCATATCCATAACCATAAACTACTGACCTGAAAAAGCTCTCAATCTATCTGATAAATGGATAGACATCTGTCACAGCCTTTATTTAATATATATTTGATAATGGGAGACTAAAAAATAAAATTAAAGCAATGCCTTTTCTAATTGTCACCAAGTTTTCTCTTTAGGATTTGGACCTGTAACTTTAAGCAATCATGTCTCGACATGGAACATCAAATCACATTAATAGTGTATTCTAATGGGCCTTTAAACATTTTCTTAAGGCTCTTAACTTACAGAAAGCTGTTTTCCCTCTCAGCTATGTGTAAAAGTATTGTGCTTTAGGGGGATTTGTTTCCAGGATGTAAACAAAAATTACTGTTAGCAATCAAAAAACCCAACAATGGAGGAGAATTGAGATAAAAAATATTTTAGTAGTTTCTACAAGGATTAAAGTTTTTTTTCCCCAAGATCACAATGTGATCTTGTAATAATGTATACATAATATTTTTTTAATCTGCCTCACTTTGTATATATTATGTCCTAAAGGATACTCCTTCATGCTATAGTTACCATCTAGTGACAGTTTGAACTGTCCTGGTGTAGTTCTAGTACACCTGGTTGATCATGGGCAGTGCAATATCCATCAGCTGCCTTCCTGCCAGCATAGCTGTTTTCTTGGACATATCTGGAGTTAAGATGCTCCTATGAATGATGTAGTCATGAGGAGGACCAAAGTCTTCTTCATTATAGTGCAGAGCAGTATGGTGCTTGTGTACTGGCAACTAAGAAGAGTGATGTACTGCAAAATGGGGCTCTATATAGCGGAACTGAGAAGTTATATACTGCAAGATGGCGCAGTATATGAAGGAGAGGAGTGCTATACTGCAGGTTGGGGCTGTATATAGAGGGGACTGAAAGGAGAAATGTACTACAGAATGGTGCTGTATATATAGGAAGCTGAGGGGAGATATACTGCAGGATGAGGCTGTTTGTAGAGGTCTGAAAAGAAAAATATATGCAAAATGAGACTGTGTATATAGGGGCTGAAAAGAATGATATATTGCAAGATGGGGCTGTGTATATAGGGTCTGAAAGAAGAAAAATCTGCAGGTTTGGACTATATATAGAGGTGTTGTAAATAAACATACTGCAGGATGGTGACTGGAAGGAGAGATATGTTGCAGGATAAGCCTGTGTATAGAGGGGCTGAAATATGTGATATACTGCAGCATGGGGTTATGTATAGAGAGGTCTAAATGAAAGATAGAATGCAGGATGGGGCTGTAAATAGATTAGGCTAAAAGGAGATACACTGCAGGATGGGGCTGGGTAGTGAGGGAGATGGAAGAAGAAATATACTGCACTTTGATGCTTTACATAGAGAATTCTGAAAGGAGAGATATACTGCAGGATGGGGCTGCATTTAGAAGAGGCTGAAATAAGGTATATATACTGGAAGTGGCTGTGTATAGAGGGGCTGAAAAGAGAGATATACTTCAGGTTGGAGCTCTGTATAGAGGGGTTAAAAAATGATATGCTGCAGAATAAGGATGTAACTAGAGGGGGCTACAAATATGTAATATACTGTAGCATATGGCTCTTTGCAGCGGGGGCTGAAAGAAAATATATACGCCAGGATGGGATTGTATATAGATTTGTCTGAAAAGAGATATACTGTAGGATAGAGTTGTGTAGCTAAGAAGTGTAAAGAAGAGCTATCCTGCAGGAAGGGGTTGTGTATTGATGGGGCTGAAAGGTGTGATATATTGCAGGACGGAGGTGTATATAAAGGGTTTGAGGGGATCAAAGCACTGCAGGATAGGGATGTACAAAGAGGGGTTGAAAGAGGAGATATACTGCAGGATAGGGCTGTGTATAGAGGGGGCTGAAAGAAGAAATATACTGCAAGATGGGGCATTATTTAGAGGGAGCTGAAAGGTGTGATTTGCTGCAGGATGCGGCTTAACATAGAGGGTTTGAGAGGAGTGATGTACTGCAGGGGTTAAAAGAGAGATATATTGAAGAATGGGGCTGTAAACAGAGAGCTGTGACAAGAGAGATTCACTGAAGAATGAAACTGTATTTGGTGGAGGCTGAAAGGAGAAATATACTGCTAGATGGAGCTATGTGTAGAGGGGGTTGAAATTAGAAATATACTGCAGTATGAGGCTGTATATAAAGGTGCTGAAAGGTGTGATATACTTCAGAATTTCAGAATGGAACTGTATAAATGGGTCTGAAAGGAAAGCTATTCTTTGAAATCGGGCTGTGTACAGAGGACCTGAAATAAGGAAATATTCTTCAGGATTGGGATGTGCATAGGAGCCTGAAGGAGAGATATGCAACAGAAGAGAACTGTGTTTACGGGGCTAGAAAGGTGTGATAACTGCAGGATGGGGCTGAGAAGAGTGATGTACTCCAAGAAAGGGCTTTATAAAGAGCTGCAGAAAGGTGTGATACATTGCTGGATGGGGTTATATATAGCGGGTCTGAGAGGAGTGATACAGTATACTGTAGAATGGGTTGTATACAAAGGGGCTGAAAAAGAGTTGAGCTGTGTTTGTTGCCTGCTGCTGAAGTATCAATAATGTGAAATTCTAAATGCTAGCCTGTTGATGCATATCACAGAAGATAATCATCTGCTGTATGCATTGATAGAGCAGCATTTGCAGTGTTTTGCATCACAAATCTCTCAGCAGCAGGCAACAAACAACTCTGAATTGCCTCGTGCAAGAGTGGTGGAGAGTAGTGATGAGTGAGCACTAAAATGCTAGGGTACTCGTTGCTCGAGTAGAGCAAATTGGAATGCTTGAGTGCTCGATCCGAGCAACGAACCCAATGTAAGTCTATGGGAAACTCGAGCATTTTTGCCCGCTCCCCCCAGAGGTCTGCAGAGGGCCTAAAAATAGCCCAAATTGATGGAAACAGTGCTCAAATTACATGGGAACAGCATGGGGAAGGCCCCTGGAAGCATCTCTGACTCCCTGGTCACTGTTGTCAACATTGTTGTCAGAGTATTACGCCACTTTTACGGACTCACAATAAAACATACAAAAATGAAACCAAAATGGATTTTTCTAGGAAAAATGTTAAGGAACATCCTTTCCAGGGTAATGACTTGAATATAAGGGAAAATAAATAAACAAAAACAAAAATGATCCTTCACACCTTGGGCTATGTTCACACGTAGTGTTTTTTATGCGTTTTTTGCACTTTTGCATTGCTTTCAACGGTGAAAAATACATTTACCAGTAAATGTCATTTTAACATTTTACAACCTTATCTTCCCATGTGGTGTGCGAGACATGATCAGACACATCCTGTTTAATTTATGAAGGAGGGACTCTGAAAGTCACAAAGCTTATTTTTATAGGGCCATCAGGCGGCCCTTAATATTCTTAAAGGACCAGAAGTCGGCCCTTTGCTATTGTTAGAGGGCCATCAGCCAGCTATGCTTTGTTGTTCCCATTATTAAAGAGTAAGTCTCCTATACTGTTATTGCTTATGCAGTGACTGCAAGGGTCACTGCATACGTATTGTATTGGGATGCACCCCAATGCCCTTTTGAGGGGACATAGAGGAGGGCCTCAGTAAAAAAAATGTGACTGCAAGGGCTACCTAAATTTGGGACATACCCCAATACCAATTTGAAGACACATAGAGGTGGGCCTCAGTAACAAGATGTTCCCATTAGAAAGGAGCGGTTCTTCTATACAGTTATAGGGTATGCAGTGACTACAACAGCTGCCTAAATTTGGGAAATACCCCAGTACCAATTTAAAGACACATAATGATGGGCCTCTGTAACAACATGTTCCCATTAGAAAGGAGCGATTCTGCTATATGTAATAAATGACCCAAACGGGGACATTACAAACATTTCAGCATTCATACAAGTCTGTGGAAACATTTATGCTTTGATGTCACTCACCTAGTGTCACTCTGTTAAATTAAATGTAAATTGTTGCTCTGTAATACCACTGGAGACCAGGAGGTGGTGGTATAAGGGTTGGCAAAGGACTGTATTGGAGGATGTCTGATCAACATCCTCTATAGTCTGGTCACTATGGTGACCAAGGGGAGTTGGCAGTTGGCGGTTAGAGAGTGTCAAGCCTGTCAAAAGGTGAGGATACAAGGGCTGCTAGGATTAAGTATCTTGCCAGAAAATATTTTTAGAGCCCATTACAGCAAGGCCAAATCTTTTCCCATATCAGAGTATCAGTCCAGTTGCCATCCAGCTGGCACCTGTATGGAAAACCAGTATTTCAGCTGATTGCTGAAGAACCTGCTGTGGAGAATTGCATTGTTGAGCAGAAGAACCTGCAGTGGAGAACTACAATGTTGAGGCTGAAGAATCTACAATAGACAATTACAATTTTGAGCCTTAAGAATTTACAATGGAGAATTGTGCTGTAGTAGCAGAAGAAACTATAATGGAGAATTGTTTTTAATATCAGAAGAACCTATAATATAGATAGTTCATCATCAGAAGATTTGATAAATGAAATCATTGTTGAACCAGAGATGCTTGAAGAAGTGATGCCTCCTCAAGATAAAAGATTAATATCTCTGTCGTATCTTTTGAATATGTAGCTGACAGCATTGAGCAGACTGCATCTCCAAAACTTCCTGATATTTGCTTTATAGTAAATACAGGAAGTATAAGTAAAAAGAACAGTATGATCGTTGGTCTGAAACTTCTGATGACAATATTGAATATATACGTTAATATACAGAACCTCTCACATCAAAAAGATTTCCAAGAAGATATTCCTGAGCCTCCCAGATTATTACCAGAGGAAGTGAAACATCTTCAGGAACTTACTCCCGCAAATAGGACAAAAAAAGTCCTTTAGAAAGCACTCTGGTTCAAATAGTGGTCTATATGAAGCTGATGAAAATATGTTACGGCATCTAAAGGATCGTGAATACAACTGTAGTAGAGGGCAATGAACCATCAGGAAAATTCTTGCAGGATGTGCCAGAGATGAGGAAAGATTGCCATCTGCTGGCCAGGCGAAATCAAGCGGAACCAAGTTGTGCTAGAAGAGTTGAAGGGGAAGCAAATTCAGATGCCGGACTTGATCAGGTGACCCCCAGGAAGGATTTCCTAGATATAAAAGTCCAGCACGCCAAGACACAGGCAGATTTGGCGCCAGACTGCAGAGTGGAGCAGACGTGCTCCAGAGGGACCGCAGAGCCCAGCGCAACAGGCTTCAGCCGGAGGCCAGCACTGCACCAGAGTCGGACACTGCCTGAGAGGCTCCGGTATCCTCACAGAAGCACCCTGAGCCCTACTCATATTGGTCAGAGTCAGGACAAGGGCCCCACACTGAGTAAGTTCCCTGGATCCGACGCCATCTGTCAAGAGCCAAGATCTGGATCCCTTTACCCTAAGCATGAGAGACTACCGTCCACGGTCAAGCCGAGAAGAGCTGAGAGAGGACTGTGACAGTAGAGACTTGCCAGCAACAGCGGAGGAATCACGCAAGCGAATAAGGCCTTCACTTCAAACTCTCACCTACGGTACCAGGGACAGTTGGGATTAGGATTTCAGGTTGGGTGGAGGCTGATTGGTGCTTGAGAGGCTAAACGGGATCTGATAGACTTTCTGATATCTGGAATAGACTTGCTTCCTTGCGTGAAGAACCGGAGACCCCCTCTTGAGCCATACAAAGAGAACTCACGTGGTGACTCCCACAACTGGGTGCATCACATTTTTGCAAATAACTTTACCATTATTCACTGAAACTATTTCTTATTGTTTTTCCAAGTTGCTGTTTATTATCCCTGTTACTAATCCCCTTACATAATATTTGTTAAACTGATAAAGTGGTTTTATCAATCCCTGACTGTTCCTACCTTCTGTCTGTGCATTGCATTCCAGCACCTGTGTTACACAACATCAAGACAAATCATGTTAATGTTGCTGTAACTAGAAATATTAAAGACCCTGAATGTGCTACAAGAACAATCCACAAAGAGATTTCTAGGTGTGACTTGGACCATGTTTTCTCTGGTAACAGAACAGTGTCAGATGATCTTACTCAGAACACTCTTGACATGGAAAATGTAAGGTTTACTTGTAATTTGGAGGAGATTTTACAAAAGTTGTCAAAAGAAAAGTATATATATGGACCTTGTTTTCAGACTTTGTTTGACTCCAGGAGGATTCCTAGCTGTTAACATTCTACAATGCAGTGTAGAAATCCTCTGCTTATCACTGTGCGTTGCCCACACCGCAGGGCAGACTTTAGGAGATCTGACAGCAGACACTCAAGCACATAAAATACTTCACCCTACTATGAGGATGAATTATGGGATGAACAGGCGGTTACCTATTCAAGGACTATAAGAAAACTTAGACCTTGAAGATATTCTCCCTTTCACTTCAGTCGATTAAGGTATGAAACGCCATTGGACAAACCAAATTCTGACATCTCTATCATCCTTAATGAGTGTTTACAATCCAGTCACTTAACTTTGAGTAATGTTTGCTTTGGTAATTCTGCAGTAGATAGAACTTCAGTGAGTCAGCTAGCAGAGGAGGGTGACCAGCAGGTAAGAACATCTGTACCAGTTTCCTCCAAGTCTCAATCTTTTAAGAACATTATATAAGATCTGTGTATGAGTTTGCACTCAAGGTTACAGAATTTTGCAAAAGAGACTGAGCAAAAAATGTATTTTTACATATACAGTTATTGCGTACGCGGTGACTGCAATGGCTGCCTAAATGTGGGAAATACCCCAATACCAATTTAAAGACACATAGAGGATTTCCTCCGTAACAACAACAGGTTCCCATTAGAAAGGAGTGGTTCTGATATACAGTTATTGCGTATGCAGTGACTGTAATGGCTGCCAAAAATTTGGAGGTGCTCCAATACCCCTTGGAAGAGACGGAGAGGAGGGCCTCATTAAAAAAAATTTTCCCATTAGAAAGGAGCGGGTCTCCAATTACCCCTGGGGGTATACATAAACATACTGTATAACAAACATTTCCTACGGGCATCATAAACACCCTTAAAAAAATTATGTGGGTGTTGCATCACAGACCACGGTCTCCCTGGTGATATGGTGGTGGAGGATGAGGATGAGGAGAAGGAGGAGGACAACAGCAAATAGCCAAAATCAGGAAGCATATACCCATGTCTGGGTGTGAAGAGGTGCATGGGAATAGATCTCCCAAAAAAAGACACTGGATTTGAGTTTATGTTACGCTGCTATCATTCGGTGGTGTTGAGAAGTCTGGCCCAATCCAGCCCTTGTTAATTTTTATGAGTCAGCCTGTCAGCATTTTCAGTTGATAGGCGGATGCAACTATCAGTTATAATTCCCTTGGCGGCACTAACAACCAGCTCTGATAAAATGCTAGCGGCAGAGCAGGCCAGGACCTCCAAGGTGTAGAGAGCCAGTTCATGCCATGTGTCCAGCACGGTCAGCAAGGTACTCTTTCAGCATCTTCCCAAACTTTTCCCTCCTTGTAAGACAACCCTCGCATCAGGGCTTGTGCCATGGGGGCTCTGAGAAAACTGTCCCAGAACTTTGACAGAGTTCCCCTGCCTCTGCTGGATTGGATTTGTGTCTCTCTTGCCTGTACTCCTTGGTTGTGCAATGAACTGTGACCTCTGCCGCCAACGTTTTCAGATAGGAATCTTTTTAATAATTCCCCAACAAGGGCCTTCTGGTACTGTCTCATTTTAGCAGACCTGTCCGCCGCGGGAATAAGAGATGGAAAGTTCTTCTTGTAGCGTGGGTCTAGAAGTGTCACCAACCAGTAATGACTGTTACTCAAAATCTGGACAACGCGAGGGTCACGGGAAAGGCAGCATAACATAAACTCAGCCATGTGTGCCAGATTGCTAACAGGCAAGACTTCTGTGTCCTCACCAAGAGGACGACTGACCATGCTCTCCTCCTCATACTCCTTCTCCCTCTCCTCGGGCTATCCACGCTGAACAGATGATATGACAGTTGTACTGTTACTACGGTCTATAGCGCAGGAAACTAGCTCCTGTTCTTCCTCCTCTTCCTCATTGTCACCCAATCTACATTGGGATGAGATGAGGCTGGGCTGTATGGAATTACCCTGTATGGTTCCTTGCTCCTTGCACCCATGAATAACTTCACTGACACAGTGCTACAAACTCTAAATGGAGGACAATATTTTCTATGTTCAATACAAATGGCTGGATTTGTACCGCAGTTGTATGTGATAGTCTGACGGACACCCACGGTTTTAAATAGCGGCCCTGTAGTTTACTTCTTTACAGCGACCACGTGTGAATAGCTTCACTGACACACTGAAGCAAAACTCTAAATGGAGGACAATATTTTCCACGTTCACTACAAATTTCTGGATTTTTATCGCTGTAATATGAGATCACGTCTGATGATGGAAAAGATTTGACTGTATTATGCTGTGCTAATAAGCAAATGGAGCACTAAAATTGTGTACTCTGTTTTGCTTTTTAAGCAAATAATCAGGATAAAGATAAAAAAAAAATTAGCCCTGGCCCCTGATATCTGAGGCTATGTCTACGGCTATCTGTAACAGCAGCAGCAGACAGAACGTGCAATGGACACTTTTGTGTTCTATACACTGCCACAAACCCTGCCTGCCTAGCTGCTGCTATCACCACTGAATATATGCAGCTGGATTAGTCCTCAGAAGGACTGTTAGTTCAGATGGATATATAGATATGCTGTGGAATACCTATACTAACTAAAAAACTAGCAAATCTCTCCCTCACTTGGCAGTAACTCTCCCTACTCTGCCTGTTTCCGGGTTAGACTGAGATGAGCATAGGGGCACCAGGTCTTATATAGACCCGATGAAGCTATGTGGCTAGCCAATCACTGTAATGCCTCAACCAACATGGCTACGGCATTACAGTGAGTGGCAAGCTATCCCTGCATGTTCATTGGCTCTCTAAAGAGCGCCAAACATGCAGGGCGGGAACCCAAGTTCCTGCCCGAGCTACCCGGAAATACTCGCCGAGCACCAAGCTTGTCGAGCACTGTGATGCTCGGGCGATTACCGAGTAGTGGCGAGCACGATCGCTCATCACTAGTTACTAGAGTTAATCTCTGCAAAAAGAATCAGCTAACAATGGTTAAAAACACACAGAAAGCTATACTGATGTCAATGGCAGAAGATAAAATCAGTCAAGAAGGGTACTGTACAGGAGCAGTGAGTGCACAGAAACATAAGGTGATGTTTACATTTAGATGAGCTTGATAATTCAGAGGGGCTTTTCAGGAGCACACAGAAGAGGGTTGAGTTCTGCAGCACATGCTGCTGAGAATTGAGCAGAATTTTAGCAGATAGGAATAGGATTCCTAATTCAGCTATGTGAAGTCAGAAGATCAGAAAGTAAGATAGAGATTAAAAAACAAAGGTACAAGAAATAAATTTTATTTTCAGCTTAGTCTACACAATAGACTAATCATTAGAATACATTTACTGTGCTTTGTGAAAAATAGTGCAGGAATAATAATTGTGAGAATAACATTTTATGCTTTATTTTACAGTGAATCTATGGTATTTTATTTAGCAAAATGACTGCCTTAAGAGTTTGGCTCACATTTATCACCTTCAAAGGCTAGTTAAAATAGTAATGAAGAATAAAAATTTGTAAATAAAAATAAGTAAGAAATTTTTGTGAATAGATGGTTCTGCAATGATTTATAGTGGATAGTAATAAAGTTAGAAGCAAATGCAGAATATTGCAGCAATGTGTAGCATATAAGATGGTTTATGCATCTTTTCCTAGTATTTGCCTGTGTTGTATCTGTGGCTGCTTGAAGTTGATTGGTAATTTGTTGCACCAATACATTGGCTCAGACATTTAATCAAGCTTGTTGCTGATGCCATTCACAGTATTTCTTCAGCTATCCAGTTGCATAGAAAATTGCACAATAGAAAACTGTGTTTACCTGGTGAGAAATAAGCACATCTTCTGTTTTTTCCATTGCATGACACTCCACATTAGTTTGATCTATATATGCGTGTGGACCTAGTCCTCAAACACAGAAAGTGATAAAAGAAATAAAATTGAATCTGTAGGAGCACAATGATCCATGACAATGTGAAATTAAAGTATTCACCATTATTTATTTGTTGCACTTTAAAAAGAGTCATCAATCAAATTACAGTTCTTTAAGTCTGCCATACAGTATACCTATCTTTATTATCATTTGTAATTTGTCATACATTTGTCATATGCTTGGTCAGAGTTAGATGACACATGGGAGATCATTTGCTTGGAGATCGGTGCCTAAGCATATAGCACAGAAAAACTTCTTTCTTTTTGCTACAATGTACATATACACATACAGTACAGACCAAAAGTTTGGACACACCTTCTCATTTAAAGATTTTTCTGTATTTTCATGACTATGAAAATTGTACATTCACACTGAAGGCATCAAAACTATGAATTAACACATGTGCAATTATATACTTAACAAAAAAGTGTGAAACAACTGAAAATATGTCTTATATTCTAGGTTCTTCAAAATAGCCACCTTTTGCTTTGATAACTGCTTTGCACACTCTTCGCATTCTCTTGATGAGCTTCAAGTGGTAGTCACTGGAAATGGTTTTCACTTCACAGGTGTGCCCTGTCAGTTTAATAAGTGGGATTTCTTGCCTTATAAATGGGGTTGGGACCATCAGTTGTGTTGTGCAGAAGTCTGGTGGATACACAGCTGATAGTCCTACTGAATAGACTGTTACAATTTGTATTATGGCAAGAAAAAAGCAGCTAAGTAAAGAAAAACGAGTGGCCATCATTACTTTAACAAATGAAGGTCAGTCAGTGCGAAAAATTGGGAAAACTTTGAAAGTGTCCCCAAGTGCAATTACAAAAACCATCAAGCGCTACAAAGAAACTGTCTCACATGAGGACCGCCCCAGGAAAGGAAGACCAAGAGTCACCTCTGCTTCTGAGGATAAGTTTATCCGAGTCACCAGCCTCAAAAATCGGAGGTTAACAGCAGATCAGATTAGAGACCAGGTCAATGTCACACAGAGTTCTAGCAGCAGACACATCTCTTCAACAACTGTTAGGAGGAGACTTTGTGCAGCAGGCCTTCATGGTAAAATAGCTGCTAGGAAACCACTGCTAAGGACAGGCAACAAACAGAAGAGACTTGTTTGGGCTAAAGAACACAAGGAATGGACATTAGACCAGTGGAAATCTGTGCTTTCATCTGATGAGTCCAAATTTGAGATCTTTGGTTCCAACCACCATGTCTTTGTGCGACGCAGGAAAGGTGAACGGATGGACTCTAAATGCCTGGTTCCCACCGTGAAGCATGGAGGAGGAGGTGTGATGGTGTGGGGGTGCTTTGCTGGTGACACTGTTGGGGATTTATTCAAAATTGAAGGCATACTGAACCAGCATGGTTACCACAGCATCTTGCAGCGGCATGCTATTCCATCCGGTTTGTGTTTAGTTGGACCATCATTTATTTTTCAACAGGACTATGACCCCAAACACACCTCCAGGCTGTGTAAGAGCTATTTGACCAAGAAGGAGAATGATGGGGTGCTACGCCAGATGACCTGGCCTCCACAGTCACCAGACCTGAACCCAATCGAGATGGTTTGGGGTGAGCTGGACCGCAGAGTGAAGGCAAAAGGGACAAAAAGTGCTAAGCATCTCTGGGAACTCCTTCAAGATTGTTGGAAGACCATTTCCGGTGACTACCTCTTGAAGCTCATCAAGAGAATGCCAAGAGTGTGCAAAGCAGTCATCAAAGCAAAAGGTGGCTACTTTGAAGAATCTAGAAAATAAGACATATTTTCAGTTGTTTCACACTTTTTTGTTAAGTATATAATTCCACATGTGTTAATTCATAGTTTTGATGCCTTCAGTGGAATGTACAATTTTCATAGTTATGAAAATACAGAAAAATCTTTAAATGAGAAGGTGTGTCCAAACTTTTGGTCTGTACTGTATATACATGCTTATTACATTATAAAAACCGGAGGAAAACTGGAGTTTAAAGGTATTAAAGGTAGATTTATTAGTAGTGTTGAGCCACCCCCGTAGTGTTCGAGTTCGGTTCGGTTCGTCGAACACCCGTGTGTTCGCTGAACTGTTCGTCGAACTGTTCGTCGAACACCTTCGAACACCGTTAAAACCAATGGCAGGCAAACAAAAACACATAGAAACACATAGAAAACACCTTCAAAGGTGTCCAAAAGCTGACAAACTGCTCAGAAGACATAACTAACACATGGAAAAGTGACAAGTACATATAGTCATGCGAAAATAAAAGAGGTGGAGGAGTAAAAGGAGGGGGAGACACAGATATAGGCATGTCATGCCCTTCTAAAATCCAAAAAGTGAGAAGCCGACACGGCCAGTCCGCTCCTGCCCGTGCCACCTCCGTGTCGCCGGGTTTGTGCCAGAGCCGCGGTGAACCCTGACGGCCAGCCCCCCTCTCCCAATACTGGTGCCTGTCTGCTGGTGGGTCGAGCGAGCCCCCCTGTGGTGGAGGCAGCTCTAAGCTTTTTAATTTAAATTGTCTCTCTAATTTGAATGAATACACTTTAAATCCATTTACAAGGATCTATTGGAGGGCAAGTCTCACGCCAGCAGCCGCGGTAATTCCAGCTCCAGTAGCGTCCACTAAAGCTGCTGCAGTTAAAAAGCTTTTATAAGGATCGAGCTCGGCTGTCCACCGCAAGGCATCCTACTGCCAGTCCCAGCCCCTATGCCTTGGGGTGCCTCCTGATGCTCTTCACTAAGTATCCCATGGTCCCGAAGCATTTCCTTTGAAAAAATTAAGTGTCTAAACTACAGGTGGTGCAGCTTGCTTAACAGCCGGGATAATCCGCTCACTAGCAGACACTGCTACTAGGCACAAAGTATTTCCTGGGCTAGATGCAGTTAAAAATTTGTAATTAGATACTCTCGTTGGATGCTGAGAAAGCATTCCATAGAGTCTCCTGGCACGCCATATATGATTCTCTTAAAAAGCTTGGGGTAGGGGTCTAGGGGACCCTTTTATAGCCAAAATCACGGCCCTGTATCGCAATACGTCACCTAGGCTGAAGATAAATGGAACTGTAGCACCCTGAGGGCTCGGTTGCTACAGACGTATTGCACCTCACCCAGAGGTGTGATATCTCACTCTCAGGTAAGGATGGAGTGTGGATCAGGACCCGACACCTGCATGCATTACACCACATTGCCGTGGGGCAGAGCGACCAATATGCCCCTGAGATGGGCACGACAGTCCCTGTCCCTGGCTGGAGTGGGGGGAGGGAACACTGAGGAAGGGGAACCCTGTAGTGCAGGAGCAGGGAGGAAGCAGTTCCTGGGTGCATTGAGAAGGGAGTATAAAAGGTGGGCACCATCTTAGTTCAGTGCAGAGAAGTCTGAGCAGAAGTGGCAGGGAGCAGGGGCTCTGCATGAGCTCTGCTCCGGAGGCGGGCCTAGTAACAGAGGCCCAGGCCTGGAAGAGGGAGAAGGAAGGAAGAGGAGCGGAGAAGGCTCCAGGAACGAGGAATGAAGGGATCCCAGGGGTGCGGACGGGCGAGTCGCCACCGCACGCCCGAATCCACCTGCGTGGAGGGGTCAGGCCAAAGGGGGAGACCGGTCCCCGAACTAGTGGAGGCAGGAAACGACCCTCAGCTAGAAACCGGAGGCTCTGACATTTTATGTGGCGCAGCCCCTCGCTACACCCGCTAGGAAGGCACCACATAGGGTCAGGGAAACTGGCGCCAAGTTTACCAAGAGGAGGCCCGAGGCAGCCGGACAGAAGTGTTGGTAAGAAAGGCCAGACAAAGGACACACAAAGGGGGTCCTGTGAAGTGCTCCAAAGTTATCTGGGAGTTGTCTGAGCCCCTCACCTGGTGAGCACAGTATGACATGGGCAGCCGTTACCTGCAGACGTGGTCTGGATAATAAGAACTGTGAGTAAAGGCCCTGAACTGCATCACTGACTCCGTGTCGTTACTGCTGCTGCCCTGCACCATCACCCCCATCCTCCGCATACACTGCCCTGAGGCTATACTCCTCCCGTGGGGAGTTATGCTACGCTCTGCTGCACCCACAACACCAGCCTCAGTGGTCTGCCCTGTAGCGGCGGTTCACTCTGACCGCAATCCACGGGTGGCGTAGTCGGACATTTAAACATGAAAACCACATAAATAGTTCCGCCACTGGTTTGACCGCCCTGAGCCACGGAACCGGGTCGCCGCCACGAAGACTACAACCACCAGCATCCACCAAAAAGGGTCCGGCTCCGGGTGTCCCAAGGCCCAGGGGGTGCGTCAGAACATTTTCATCACCTTTCACAATCACCAATGGGACAAGGCAGTGATGTCCTCTGTCCCCTCTCTTATACATCCTAGTGACGGAGCACCTGCTCTCATCAATTCGCCATAACCCCAATATTAGGTGGATTGAGGTGGGAGGCACCGAGTACAAGTGCTCTCTATTTGCTGATGATGTCCTAGTATATATCACTCAATCACATATATCCATCCATGCTGTTATGGCTGAAATAGATCACTTTGTTACATGGTAAAATTTTAAAATCAATGCAGCGAAGTCTGAGGCCCTCGATGTCTCCCTCCCCAAATCCATATAGGATTCCATCCAGTCCAACTTTCCCTTTGCCTGGCCCTCACAGGGTATCAAATACTTAGGAATTCCTATTCATAGAGACCTCTCCCATCTATGTTATCTTAATTTTGGGCCCTTTATTGAACAACTCCATACAGACCACGGTTGGCAAGTTAGAACTGTAAGATTCACTACGTGAACCACTGGTGTTTTGTGGAAAAGCACATGTACACTGCGTTCCAAATTATTATACAAAAAGTGTTTAGGAGTGATAAGGGAAGAATTTGTTTGTTTGTCAGTTAAACTCATTGATGGTGATGTGTGTCAGGGCTCTTTATATCACTGTAAGCAATTGCAGACACCTGTGCTAATTAGTTTGGCAGGTGTGTCCAATGAAAGGCAAGACTACTTAAGAAGGCTCTCTCACATTATTAAGCAGCCTACATTTTCTGCCAAAATGGGAAAGAAAAAGGATGTGTCGGCTGCTGAGAAGCAACAAATTGTGGAGTGTTTAGGTCAAGGCATGACTACAATCAACATTGTGCGATGATCAGGATGAAGTGTCTTGGCAATCAAGAAGTATGTAGCTGATTCACAGTACACACGTGTGCGTGCTGATAAGGGCAAATTGAGGACTCTTTCCTACGGGCAATTACGTCAGGTTGAAAGAGCAGCGGCAAAAAAGCCTTGTCATAGCAGCAGACAAGTTTTTGAAGCTGCTTGTGCCTCCAACGTCCCCCGAACAACAAGATGCAGGGTCCTTCAGAGGTTTGCAGCTGTGCATGCGCCATCCTGTCGACCTCCTCTATCCACTTCACACAAGCAGAAATGGCTCCAGTGGGCCAAACATTACATGAAGACTGATTTCAAAACTGTTTTGTTCACGGATGAGTGCCGTGCAGCGCTCGATGGTCCAGATGGATGGAGTGGAGGATGGCTGGTTGATGGACACCCCACGCAAACACGGCTACAGCGCCAACAAGGAGGAGGTGGAGTAATGTTTTGGGCTGGAATCATGGGGAGAGAGATTGTCGGCCCCTTTAGGATCCCTGAAGGCGCTAAAGATGAACTCCATAATGTATGTGGATTTTCTCAAACAGCACTTCCTGCCATGGTTCAAGAAGAAGAACCGTGTATTTCACAGCAAGATCATTTTTCTGCATGATAATGCACCATCTCATGCTGCACATAAAACATCTGCATCTCTGGCTGATATGGGCATAAAAGGGGACAAACTTATGGTGTGACCCCCATGCTCCCCTGACCTCTACCCCATTCAGAACCTTTGGAGCATCATTAAAAGGAGTGTCTATGATGGCGGGAGGCAGTTCACATCTAAGCAACAGCTCTGGGAGGGTATTCTGTCCTCATGCAAAACAATTGAAGCAGAAACCATCCAAAACCTGACAAATTCAATGGACGAGAGAGTTCAGAAGCTCCTTTCGAACAAGGGGTCCTATGTAAAAATGTAACATCACCTAGAATAAAGTTTTGAGTTGAAAACTGTTTGATTTCAGTTTCTAACAACCTGCTAATGCTTATAATTTCAAAAATGACCATTTTTTTGGTCTTTATTAAAATGAAAAGGTTGATCGAAAAGTTTGGGGGATCTAAGAGTGTGGCAACCCAGTAGTCATGATTACTTCGAATTCTGACAATATGAGGGTCATGCTGCAGGTAGTGCAGCAAGAAGGCACTTATGTGCCTTGCGCATCTCGGAGCCCCAAAATTATTTTCCGGGCTAGATGCAGCTAAAAATTATTTTTAATTTTAAATCTGGTGAAGCTTTAGTATAGATGGCCTAATAGGATCAGTGCTGCACACTGCTACAAAGCCCAAATTATTTTCCAGTCAAGATACAGATAAACATGATAAGTAATTTGAAAGCTTAAAACGGTTGGTAGGGTGATTTTAACCAATCATCAAGCTTTTACTCTCCCCAGGATGACACAGGGGTAGAAAAGTCGTTTCGGATCCATGATTTGTTCATCTTTATGAACGTGAGTCTGTCTACATTATCAGTGGAGAGCCGCGTGCGCTTATCTGTCAGCACACCACCAGCAGCGCTGAACACACGTTCAGACAGAACCCTGGCTGCGGGGCATGACAAGATCTCCAAGGCGTAAGTGGCTAGCTCCGGCCATTTATCCAGATTGGAAGCCCAAAAAGAGCAAGGGTCCAGTGACACAGTCGTGGCTTCAATGTTTACTTGGAGATACTCCTGTACCATCGTCTCTAGGTGTTGACTATGTGTCAGACTTCTTGTCTCCTGTGGCCTTGAAAAGGATGGGCTAAAAAAGTGGTGAAATGATTCCGCAAAATTGATGTTACCAGCAGATACTGTGGTTCTGTTACGGTTTGAGTGCTGAACACTTGACGGTCCCACGGTTGGCAAGTTGGAACTGTGAGATTCACTACGTGCACCACTGGTATTTTGTGGAAAAGCAGATGTAAGATTCTGCAACAGTCTCTGCTGATACTCCTGCATGCGTGCATCCCTTTCTATGGCAGGAATAATTTCTGCAAATTTACTTTTGTACCGGGGATCTAACAGTGTGGCAACCCAGTAGTCAGGATTATTTCTAATTCTCACAATTCGAGGGTCTTGTTGCAGGTAGTGCAGCAAGAAGGCACTCATGTGTGTTGCGCATCCAGGAGCACCAAGTCCCTGTTGTGTTGGTGGCGAGGTAACAATCATGCTTCCTTCCTCTGTCCTCTCCCCCCAACCTCGCACAACAGAAATGTGATAAAGGTCTCCCTCATCTGATGAGTCTTCCATCAGTTCGTCCTCCACTTCTTCCTGGGCTCCTGCACCTTCCTCACTAGTTTGGCTGCTACCATGCGCCCTGGTAAAACCATCTCCCCCACCCTCACATGCCTGCCGCCTTGGTGCTGCCGACCGTCTGGACCTTGCAGATGTTAGCCCTTCCGCATACAACTCCTCCTCCTCTACTTCCTCCACCTCCTCTTGTGCCACCACCTGACTCCGAATTCTGTTTAACATGTGCTCCAGCATGTAAATCACCGGAATAGTCATGCTGATAATGGCATCGTCAGCACTAAACATCTTCGTCGCCATTTCAAAACTGTGCAGAAGGGTGCATAGGTCCCTGATCTGAGACCACTCCTCCAGCGTGATTTGCCCCACCTCTGAATCTCGTTGGCCCAGGCTATACGTCAGAACGTATTGCACCAGGGCTTGTCGGTGCTGCCACAGTCGCTGCAACATGTGCAGAGTTGAATTCCACCGGGTAGGCACATCGCATTTTAGCCGGTGAAGTGGCAGGCCCAACGACTTCTGTAGAGATGTAAGTCGCTGAGCTGCGGGATGCGAACGGCGGAAGTGAGCACACAGCGACCGTGCCCTCTGCAGAAGGCCATCTAGTCTGGGATAGTGGGCTAAAAATTGCTGGACAACCAGGTTCAACACGTGAGCCATACAAGGCACGTGTGTGACATTGCCCCGGCGAAGGGCCGCACCCAGGTTTGCAGCATTGTCGCACACGGCCTTCCCTGGTTTCAGGTCCAGTGGAGACAACCATTCATGAAATTGGTTCTCCAGAGCTGACCACAACTCCTCAGCTGTGTGACTCACATTTCCCAGACATTTCAATGTAAAAACCGCCTGATGACGTTGAGCCCTACTGCCAGCATAGTAAGGAGGTGTGCAGGATCCCTTCTGCGCAGTTAGAAAGCTTGTGGCATGACCAGACAGGCTTTGGGTGCAGGTGGAAGACCGAGAGGAGGTTGAGGAGGCAGAAGCAGTGGAGGAACTTTGACATAAAGAGGATTGACGCACAACTCGTGGGGACGGCAAGACTTGGACAGCAGCCCCTTGTCCTGCTGTCACCATAGTTACCCAGTGCCCAGTCAACGACATGTAACGCCCCTGTCCATGCCTACTCGTCCAAGTGTCTGTGGTGAAATGCATCCTGTCACACACAGAGTTTCTCAAAGAAGCGGTGATGTTGTGTGCGACATGCTGGTGGAGCGCAGGCACACCTTTCTTTGAGAAGTAGTGCCGACTGGGCATCTGGTACTGGGGCACTGCGACGGACATAAGGTCTCAAAAATCCTCTGTGTCCACCAGGCGGAAAGGCAGCATTTCTGTAGCCAAGAGCTTGCAGATGGTGAAATTCAACCTCTTAGCTTTCTCATGGCTAGGAGGAAATGGTCTTTTACTTGTCCACATCTGAGGGACCGAGGGCTGGCTATTGTGCTTAGACGGGGTTGATAAGGGTGTCCCCGGCAAACTGCCGGTCTGTGAGGAAGATGCAGGCGGACATGTTAGGTTGCCTTGATCCAAAGGTGGTGCTATCGATGTCGGACAGCGCTCAACACCAGCTGGTGTTACCACCTCCAAAGAAAATGATGACCTGCCAATCACGCTGGCTGTTGCGGGTAAAGAGGTGGCAGGTCTGCGCCCCAAAACAGGTGTGACTGCTGTCCCCCCAGTCACAGAGGATGAAGAGGCCGCGGATGCACAAGATATGGCAGACGGTGATTGGCCTGGCCGGCTAGGCCGCATTGTAGCACACTGAGCTTCCCACTGCAACTTATGCTTCATGTCCATGTGCCGGTTCATGCATGAAGTACTCAAACTACGTATTTTTTGGCCTCTACTTAGCTTTTGCTGACAAATGTTACAGATAACACGAGTTGGGTCATCTTTATCGATCTGAAAAAATGCCCAGGCTATGCAAGGCTTAGCACCCATATGACCTGAAGAGCCACCACGACTTGTGGTGAGAGGCAGAGTTGTGTTTGAGGATGCAGTTGTTGACGTGCTTCCAGTACTACGTCTCTGTCCAGGAAGGCGCAACCTGACCTCGTCGTCACTAGCATCTTCCTCCACCTCCTCTGCTGACCTCATCTCTTGGCTGACTGTGGGTTGACAGTAAGTGGGATCTCCGACCTCATCATCATCACCCTGTGCGTTATCACACCCGTCGTCCTCAGAGCCAACCTGTTCCTGCCCTGACAAAAAACTAAAGTTGTCGCTCCAATCAGGTATTTGAGTCTTATCATCGTCTTCCTCATTGTCTCCACCAACAGGAGTTACAGTTTGGGAATGAGGGTCTACATTATGGTCAGAACCTTCTGCGTCTGGTCCTGGATCCGACTCATAAAGATTCTGGGCATCAGTGCAGATCATTTCCTCGTCTGGATTCACAGAAGCGCTGGAGTCGACCTCTGATTCCCAGGCTATAGTATGAGTAAACAGCTCTGCAGACTCAACCATCTGTTCTACCTCATACTCAGACGGGCAGCTGGAGATTTGGGAGCTGTGAGGAAGCAAGTGCGATTTGGGTGACACCTTTGAGGACTGGAGTATTTGTGATGTTGAAGTTGATGTGGAGGAGAGCCCACTTAAAGGAGCACTTGATATCCGTTGAAGCACCTGCTGTTTTTGTGCCTCATCTGGAATTTGTAGCGATTGGCGTGGCCGTAAGAAAGGGATCTTATCACATTGTCCGCTAAAAGAAGTAGACATTTTAGTTTGGCTGGAAGATGGTCTTTCTTCTGCAGATGTTACTGTTGCTTTAACACCTACCCCACGGACACAACCTTTTTTCCCCTTCCCAACACGCCTATTCCCCTTTCCACCAGCAGCAGGCCTTTTTCCACTCATTTTGGTGGTTAACTAATTCACAACTCTGGAGTTGTTTGCACAAAAAAACAATGGATGGTAACCGAGCAGAGCTGAGTGGCCAAACTGTGGTATTAGGCCAAAACTATTGGCTGGGTTAGATGCAGAAAAAAATTATTTTGAATTTGCAACCTGATGGAGGTCAGTATAGATGGACTAATACAAATAGTCCCACACACAGCTAGAAGCCCAAATATTTTTTCAGAGGTACTGTAGATGCAGATAAAAATTAGTTTTAATTTGCAACCTGATGGAGGTCAGTATAGATGGACTAATAGAGAAAGTCCGACACACTACTAGAAGGCCAAATATTTTTTCAGAGGTAGATGCAGAAAAAAATATATTCAGTTTGCAACCTGATGGAGGTCAGTATAGATGGACTAATACAAATAGTCCCACACACAGCTAGAAGCCCAAATATTTTTTCAGAGGTACTGTAGATGCAGATAAAAATTATACTCAATTTGCAACCTGCTGGAGGTCAGTATAGAAGGACTAATAGAACAAGTCCCACACACTGCTAGAAGCCCAAATATTTTTTCAGAGCTAAATGAAGAAAAAAATTATTTTTAATTTGCAACCTGATGGAGGTCAGTATAGATGGACTAATAGACCAAGTCCCACACACTGCTAGAAGCCCAAATATTTTTTCAGAGCTAGATGCAGAAAAAAATTATTTTTAATTTGCAACCTGATGGAGGTCAGTATAGATGGACTAATAGACCAAGTCCCACACACCGCTAGAAGCCCAAATATTTTTTCAGAGCTAGATGCAGAAAAAAATTATTTTTAATTTGCAACCTGATGGAGGTCAGTATAGATGGACTAATAGACCAAGTCCCACACACTGCTAGAAGCCCAAATATTTTTTCAGAGCTAGATGCAGAAAAAAAATATTTTTAATTTGCAACCTGATGGAGGTCAGTATAGATGGACTAATAGACCAAGTCCCACACACCGCTAGAAGCCCAAATATTTTTTCAGAGCTAGATGCAGAAAAAAATTATTTTTAATTTGCAACCTGATGGAGGTCAGTATAGATGGACTAATAGACCAAGTCCCACACACTGCTAGAAGCCCAAATATTTTTTCAGAGCTAGATGCAGAAAAAAATTATTTTTAATTTGCAACCTGATGGAGGTCAGTATAGATGGACTAATAGACCAAGTCCCACACACCGCTAGAAGCCCAACTATTTTTTCAGAGCTAGATGCAGAAAAAAATTATATTCAATTTGCAACCTGCTGGAGGTCAGTATAGAAGGACTAATAGAACAAGTCCCACACACTGCTAGAAGCCCAAATATTTTTTCAGAGCTAGATGCAGAAAAAAATTATTTTTAATTTGCAACCTGATGGAGGTCAGTATAGATGGACTAATAGACCAAGTCCCACACACCGCTAGAAGCCCAAATATTTTTTCAGAGCTAGATGCAGAAAAAAATTATTTTTAATTTGCAACCTGATGGAGGTCAGTATAGATGGACTAATAGACCAAGTCCCACACACTGCTAGAAGCCCAAATATTTTTTCAGAGCTAGATGCAGAAAAAAATTATTTTTAATTTGCAACCTGATGGAGGTCAGTATAGATGGACTAATAGACCAAGTCCCACACACCGCTAGAAGCCCAACTATTTTTTCAGAGCTAGATGCAGAAAAAAATTATATTCAATTTGCAACCTGCTGGAGGTCAGTATAGAAGGACTAATAGAACAAGTCCCACACACTGCTAGAAGCCCAAATATTTTTTCAGAGCTTAATGAAGAAAAAAATTATTTTTAATTTGCAACCTGATGGAGGTCAGTATAGATGGACTAATAGACCAAGTCCCACACATCGCTAGAAGCCCAAATATTTTTTCAGAGCTAGATGCAGAAAAAAATTATTTTTAATTTGCAACCTGATGGAGGTCAGTATAGATGGACTAATAGACCAAGTCCCACACACTGCTAGAAGCCCAAATATTTTTTCAGAGCTAGATGCAGAAAAAAATTATTTTTAATTTGCAACCTGATGGAGGTCAGTATAGATGGACTAATAGACCAAGTCCCACACACCGCTAGAAGCCCAACTATTTTTTCAGAGCTAGATGCAGAAAAAAATTATATTCCATTTGCAACCTGCTGGAGGTCAGTATAGAAGGACTAATAGAACAAGTCCCACACACTGCTAGAAGCCCAAATATTTTTTCAGAGCTTAATGAAGAAAAAAATTATTTTTAATTTGCAACCTGATGGAGGTCAGTATAGATGGACTAATAGACCAAGTCCCACACACAGCTAGAAGCCCAAATATTTTTTCAGAGCTAGATGCAGAAAAAAATTATTTTTAATTTGCAACCTGATGGAGGTCAGTATAGATGGACTAATAGACCAAGTCCCACACACTGCTAGAAGCCCAAATATTTTTTCAGAGCTAGATGCAGAAAAAAATTATTTTTAATTTGCAACCTGATGGAGGTCAGTATAGATGGACTAATAGACCAAGTCCCACACACCGCTAGAAGCCCAACTATTTTTTCAGAGCTAGATGCAGAAAAAAATTATATTCAATTTGCAACCTGCTGGAGGTCAGTATAGAAGGACTAATAGAACAAGTCCCACACACTGCTAGAAGCCCAAATATTTTTTCAGAGCTAAATGAAGAAAAAAATTATTTTTAATTTGCAACCTGATGGAGGTCAGTATAGATGGACTAATAGACCAAGTCCCACACACTGCTAGAAGCCCAAATATTTTTTCAGAGCTAGATGCAGAAAAAAATTATTTTTAATTTGCAACCTGATGGAGGTCAGTATAGATGGACTAATAGACCAAGTCCCACACACTGCTAGAAGCCCAAATATTTTTTCAGAGCTAGATGCAGAAAAAAATTATTTTTAATTTGCAACCTGATGGAGGTCAGTATAGATGGATTAATAGACCAAGTCCCACACACTGCTAGAAGCCCAAATATTTTTTCAGAGCTAGATGCAGAAAAAAATTATTTTTAATTTGCAACCTGATGGAGGTCAGTATAGATGGACTAATAGACCAAGTCCCACACACCGCTAGAAGCCCAACTATTTTTTCAGAGCTAGATGCAGAAAAAAATTATATTCAATTTGCAACCTGCTGGAGGTCAGTATAGAAGGACTAATAGAACAAGTCCCACACACTGCTAGAAGCCCAAATATTTTTTCAGAGCTAAATGAAGAAAAAAATTATTTTTAATTTGCAACCTGATGGAGGTCAGTATAGATGGACTAATAGACCAAGTCCCACACACTGCTAGAAGCCCAAATATTTTTTCAGAGCTAGATGCAGAAAAAAATTATTTTTAATTTGCAACCTGATGGAGGTCAGTATAGATGGACTAATAGACCAAGTCCCACACACTGCTAGAAGCCCAAATATTTTTTCAGAGCTAGATGCAGAAAAAAATTATTTTTAATTTGCAACCTGATGGAGGTCAGTATAGATGGACTAATAGACCAAGTCCCACACACTGCTAGAAGCCCAAATATTTTTTCAGAGCTAGATGCAGAAAAAAATTATTTTTAATTTGCAACCTGATGGAGGTCAGTATAGATGGACTAATAGACCAAGTCCCACACACCGCTAGAAGCCCAACTATTTTTTCAGAGCTAGATGCAGAAAAAAATTATATTCAATTTGCAACCTGCTGGAGGTCAGTATAGAAGGACTAATAGAACAAGTCCCACACACTGCTAGAAGCCCAAATATTTTTTCAGAGCTAAATGAAGAAAAAAAATATTTTTAATTTGCAACCTGATGGAGGTCAGTATAGATGGACTAATAGACCAAGTCCCACACACTGCTAGAAGCCCAAATATTTTTTCAGAGCTAGATGCAGAAAAAAATTATATTCAGTTTGCAACCTGATGGAGGTCAGTATAGATGGACTAATAGAATGATGCTATGCCCAAAAGATTTTACTTCACTAGGTGCAGTAAAAAAATTGGTATTCTATATACAGGTGTTATATCTTGCAACACAGATAGGCTACTCCACTGACTAACACACTCTGCAATAGGCCAAAAAGGATTAGCTTTGCTAGATTCAGCCAAATGCTGTGAAAAAAAGTTGCACAGCACTGGCACAGACCTGCCTGGCAAAAACTGATAGGAACTCATGTAACCTAGTCCTGAAAAGGACTCCAATTACAATTAGTCTTTACTCCCACAACCTATCTATTTAAGAGCACAGACCTCCCTGATAAAAGTCGTAGGAAATGCTGTAACCTAGTCCTTAAAAGGACTGCAATCACAACTATTCCCTACTCCCAAGCTATCTGTATATTTGTGCGAAAATTGGCTTGAAATTAACAAGGTATAGCGCACACAGCAACAGCGGTGCCGTCTAACACGCAGCTGCAGCAGTGAGAAAATGGTGGTGACGGGGAAAATGGCTTGGTCTTATAGGGCAAGGACATGTGACATACACTGCCAATGACACATGCCCTTGCTTGTGTGAAAAAAGCACTTCGCTCCGTGTGTGCGCTGCTGATAGGCTGACAGATTGCACCTCCCCACTGCAAATGCGGGAAAGAGAAAAAAAAATGGAGATCTTCATTGTTCCTGCAGAGATCCATCCCCTGCCCCTCCCCCCACCCCGCTGTACACTCAAACTGCGTATTAACATTAATTTTCATCATTACTGAGAAAAAATCCAGTTATGATTTTGGTGCACGAACAGTTATCGAACATAACCTCGAACAGCCGAATTTTTCTCAATTTGTTCGTGTTCGCCGAACGGCTCGAACACCGCCCAAAACAGCTCGAATTTGAGATTGGCGAACAGTTCGAGTAGAACAACGCTCATCTCTATTTATTAGTGATGAGTGAGTGTGTATGCCACTGCTCAATATTTGATCAAGCATCTGGGTGGTCAGGTACACTCGTTACTTGATGAAGTATTGTGGATGCTCGAGCACCATGCTCAAGTCCCTGCCCCGCATATTTTGCGGCTGTTAGCTTATATTCCCATGATCAGTTGTCCAGACTTTCACGTAGCTGAATTTCCACATGAATCCCGCACCTCAGTTCACTTTGGTTTTTCCTTGCGTTTTTGCAAGCGTTTTTGATGTATGCATTTTTGTCTCTTTTTGGCATGATGTGCAAAGATATAGATACATATGGGGTAGATAGATAGATATATATCGGGTAGGTAGATAGAAAGATATCTGTGAGATATATAATTAGTGCCATACGTGTGTAGTTTACTGTACATGCATTAACCTAATACACAAATTAATAAATCAAACAAACAACGTGGGGTCACACCTATTTTAGATAACCAGCCATGGTAAAGCAGACAAGTATGGTCTTATATTATTAGGCTGGGAAAGTCAATGGCTATTTGGCCCTTTCCAGCCTAAAAATACCAGCTTACAGGCTCCCCAGAATTGGCGCATCACACTAGAAGCGCCAGTTCTGGTGCTTTGCCCATTTCTTCCCGATTGCCCTGGTGCAGTGGCCATCAGGGTAATGGTACTTGAATTTGAAGACAGCTGGCATCAAGCTCTGGGTTTAATAATGGAGAAGTGTCTTTCATACACCCCCATTACAAACCCGGTAATAAAAAATCAAAATACACACAGAAAATAAAACACTTTATTTAAATAAAGACTCCCCCACACTATCCATCGTTCACCAATTTATTTAAAAAGGAATTCCATGCAGGTCTGCCATAGTTCACCTAACCAGCTGTAGTTCAGAAAAGGATACCTGAAAGACATAAAAAGACAATAGACTATCCCTCATTCACCAATTTATTACCCAAAATGTTGCCATGCAGGTCCGATGTAGGCCACATACCTCGATGTCTCCGGCGTCTGTGAAAAGCAGTAAAGTGACCGCTATTCACAAGCGTCAGGTAGTGACTACGACTATCATCAGAGCCGCCGAGTCTCGTTGCACTAAAAGTACAGAAAGATATGTTGTCTGTGCATGTCCGGGAGCTATAGCAACGCATCCACGCTCCCGAGCATGCGCATTGATGGCTTGATGGCTTGGCGGCGCTGGGTTGACATGCACATTCCTAGCAACCCGATCCCATTGGACGGCCGTGAGTCATGTGACCACTTCCATGGATACAAAAGGTCCTGCTGGATACAATATATGCACTGACTCCCTTTGAGAAAGCACATTATTCAACATGCGACAAGCGCATTGGGGACTTCTTTTTGTTCATGTGGTAACAACAAATGCTCAATTATCCTATGGTTAAGAATGTGTCTCTGCATTTTTAGGCACTTACAGATAATAATTGATATTATTGGGAACTGGGGCCACTGTGTCTTTCCTGAGAAACTCCATATATACCCATGAGTGCATGTTTACATATTATATTTGTCGATATTCATATAACTAAGTCACTTGTGTTACCTGTCTGTTCGTCTTTTTTATGTAATTTTTTTAAAGTTCATCTATTTTTGCAATAATAAATATACCTTTTATACCTTTAAACTTCAGTTTTCCGCCAGTTTTTTTATGTCAGTTTGGAGTGTTTCTCTATTAAACCACAATTTGTGGCGTAATCCACATATACAATGTATCTGGGTAAATTATTGTGCCTAAATGCCTAAATGCTTATTACATTTTAGGAGTTCTGATGCAAATTAGTTAATTCCTTAGGTCAAAAGCAAGCATCCAGACTGAGTAGAAAATTTATCCTACCTATATTCTTCAAAGCTTAGGCCTCATCTGACTGAGATTCTCCAAAGTTTCCTATGAGGAAGCAGTAAAACAAGTCAATTTCTATAATAAGAACTAGTCTTCAAATAGGACTGGCTCCGGGTTTATGCAGGACCTTGTGTGATGGCGTCCCAGTGTGCTCCTCTTTGGTTTCAATTTTTCCTCTTCGTTATCTAAGAGCTATAACTTTTTTTATTTTTCAGCTTGTAGAGTTGTAGTAGTGCTTGTTTTTTTGCTGTACAAGCTGTTGCTTTTGGTGGTGCTATTTTTTAATTCATTAGACTTTCTTATCTCTTTTTATTCCAATTTTTGGAAGGGTCAAAGTGCTCATAAAACTGCGATTCTCACATTTTTCTTTTTTTCTTTTCTTTGACATTCATTGTATAAGTTAAATATCACAATACTTTATTAGTCTGGACAGTCATGCATGCTACCTTTACAATTGTAATTATTTTTTCTTTTTAAGATTTTATTATCATTTGGGGACTTTTTTGTTTGTTTCCTTAGGGGACTTGAAGCTGTGATCACTTTATCACTTATACAATACACTGTGAAAAATTGCACTGTGTTATAAAATTATGGTTGTACAAACATTGCAGACATGAGAGCCTTCAGTAGGTCCACTGATGGTCATGACAATGCCATCAGTAACCTGCAATCATGTTACAGGGGAGCACTTCCTCAAATTTCCAGAATCTTAAAGGGAATCTGCCACCAGGTTTTTGCTACCTCATCTGAGAGTAGCATAATGCAGGAAAAGAGACCCTGCAATGTATCACTTAGTTTACTGGGTGCAGAAGTTGTGATACAATCAGAATTATTAGATTTAGAACGTAGCAGTGCTTAGAAAGCTAACCCCGACCACAACACAGCTTTTTATGTTCATTGTATATTGGGAGTAAGCCGCTAATCAGTGCTGGGAGTACAGTTGGATCAGACCTCACGTGGGCACCCGCCCAGCAGTGATAATGTCCTGCTGATTCATTGTATTGAAACAACAGCACATAACCTAATAAGTGACACATTGCTGAAATCAGTGTCTCACTTCTTACCT
Source organism: Phyllobates terribilis (assembly GCF_046119375.1). Taxonomy (NCBI): domain Eukaryota; kingdom Metazoa; phylum Chordata; class Amphibia; order Anura; family Dendrobatidae; genus Phyllobates; species Phyllobates terribilis. The sequence goes on along the minus strand of NW_027362762.1, from coordinate 364,072,082 downwards.
CATGCTGCCCTCGGATTACATAGCAAAAACCTGCTGACTGATTCTCTTTGAATGCCACTGCCAAGAATGACAGCAGTATATAAAAGGTTAAACTGCTTTAATGGGCATAAAAGCCAATCACATTATATAGACTTGGCTGCCAAGTTTTTAACACAGCCAGCACTCACGCTGTATGGAGCAGCAATAGCTCGTGAGCCCACTCAATGCACGCAGTGAGTACATCTGCAATATGTATGTGCCCAATGTCTCAAATTGAAACCTGGGCAGGTGCTGTAGGCCCCAGGACTTGCCTAGGTTCGCCATGTGTTTGTACTCATGCCCCTTACAGGAGGCTGAGTAATAGCAACAGATTCTAACACTGTTCATCACACAAAAAGAAGAATCTGGCACCCCAAGAGTTAATGCGAAAAATTGAAAGAAAATCTTTATTACATAAATTATCCTCTGATTTGCATTTTATTGTTTCTGCCCATATTGGCCTTCTTCAGAACAGGGTGCCGCTCAATGTAATTCAAGACAGTTGTGATAACAGGGGAACCATCGAGCAGTGTATACACGCCTGTACTAACCGTGCTGACATGAAAGGGCCATTTCACTAGCACGGTCATGCTTTTCTTGTCAGCGAGGTACAGTGTGCCATAAAATTCCTGTTACATATAGTGGGAGCTAAAATACACTCAAATACACTATGGTCAATTTCATAAGAATCCTATGAACTTATTAGAATGTTTGTTTTTTAAAGCTGGAGAAAACCAACAATAACCTGTGTAGAATATTCAAATTCCAGTCAAATATCATCACTGATCAGATGTAAATCTAGAAGCCCAGTGCTACAAGATAAAAGTGTTAACTAGACCAACCGTAATGCCCATCGACAGTCCCAATAGCTACCTTTTTACACAAGTTTAAGGGGCTGTCCGGGAAGAATATATTGATGACCTATTCTTAGAAGGGTTTTCTTTATCAGATCTGAACAGCTGGAAATAACTTACATGGCAATTGAAAGTAAACAGTTTATGGAGCAGCTCTCTTCAATAGGAGTGGAGCTCCGTACCCTAGAATGGTCACTTCACAGTGAATGGATTGTGGTGTTCGGGTTCCTCACTAACTCTTCGTTGTCCTTTCAGTATATAATGCTCCATCTTATTCCTAGGGTGTTCAATGATAATGTTTTGTTGTGATGATTTACAATATTTTCCTACGATATCTTATTAAAATATGTGTGAAAGATGATATTGACATTGCTTTCTAAATATAATAAGAACTAATTAGATGGTGAGAAAATCATTAGGAAGATTAATTTATTTTTCTGTATTGCTGAGTAACTTTACAGCATGTCATTTTATTACAAAAGTTATCTATCCATCTATGTATCTATGTATCTATGTATCTATCTATCTATCTATCTATCTATCTATCTATCTATCTATCTATCTATCTATCAATAGAAAATCAGGAGCAGCACCAGGATAAGGTGGGTGCAGAACCTCCCTGGCATAGATCAAACCATACAAATATGAAGTATATCATTTTATTATAAAAGTTGGATGCCAATGTAAATATATTCATATATAGGTATGCAGATATATACATGTATCTATTTTACTGATGAGCGAGTATGCTCTGTAACCCTTTCGGCGAGCATGCTCAGGCGAACAGTGAGTATCTTCAACGTGCTCGGGTGTTATGTTTCAGTCTCTCTGTGTGCATGATTTGCGACTGTTTGACAGCTTTAATACATGTGAGGAATGTCTGTTTCTTAGGCACTCCTCACATGTATTAAAGCTGTCAAACAGTCGCAAATCATGCACACAGAGAGACTGAAACATAACACCCGAGTACGATGAAGATACTCAGTGTTCGCCCGAGCATGCTCGTTGAAAGGGTTAACAGAACATACTCGCTCATCACTAATCTATATATCTTGCATACATATATATATATACATACAGTATATATACTGCATATACATACACATATATAATTTTGTCTGTTTTTCCATATTATATTATTTTTTTTCTTCATTTGATGTCCTGATTTGATAGGAGTCAGGTCTTGCTGTAGTGAATAAACTGACACGAGAATAAGCCACATGCCAAGAAGAGACTGGAAAAACTCTGATGGGAGCCCTGAGGGAGAAAGTATGCCTAGTGTGAGGAATTCTCACCAGATAACATCAAACTGCATTGTTCTCTACTGCAATGAATTTGAAAAATGCTTTGAAAAAAATAACTTTTGAAAAGCAATTCTTTGAGAATCTAACAAAATCCCCAGTGACTTTATAATAACATTCTACCTTTAACCCTATACGCTGTTCAGTACACAGAAATGTTTGTTTGAGTAAGTAAATTACATTATGTTGTTTTTTATCAAATGTAACTTGCTACATACATTTGCATAAAAGTACATCATGGAGTTGGGGAAGTTTGTCCACCTTGTAGCACTATTATCTACCATCAAGTTGATCATGCCAGCTGAGCAGCTGCATTTATGTCCAGCTATGATCCATAGCAGAGCTTCGCTGATAGGGCTCCTCCACGTCAGTGAATTTTCTCGTACGCAAAAAATGGTCGAAATTTCAAAACTGCTTTTGATCAGTGTCATCAAAATTAGGTCAGTGTTTCAGTTTTTACAATCAGAATTTGGTCAGAGTTTCAACATATTTTCTTTAGCAAAGTACACAGCATGTTAACTATACCATGATATAGCAATATATCCTGATGCAGAAAACTTTAACGTGAAACTTAATACAGCACAAGTCTTAGGCTGTGTGCCCACGTAGCATTTTTCAAGCGTATATGCTGCGGAATTTCCGCAGCGTAAACGCTTGAAAAATGCATGTATATCCGCACCCCATGGTCCCCAATGGGATTCCGCAAGTTCTATGCACATGCTGCGGATTTTTCCGCAGCGTTTATGCCGCGTTCAAAAATCCGCAGCATGTCATTTAATTTTGCGTTTCCGCAAGCGGAATTGCCTTTGTCCAATGCATAAAAAACGCAAGGCAATTCCGCATGTGGAAAACGCGTGATAAACGCGCGAAAAATGCGCGATAAACGCGTGCGGAATTCCGCATGCGTTTTTCCGGGAGAGGACTTGCATTTATGCAGCATAAATTTTCTGCTTCATAAATGCAACGTGGGCACATAGCCATAGAATACATGATGTTATCTTGCTGCATTATGATGTGCTGGGTTAAAAAATGCTACTTCTGTATTAACATCGGCTGTAAATTGGTTGGCCACTACTTTTCATGTCCCTTTGAATTAACTGCAGTAGATAAGCATTTCACTAAATACTTTCCATTTCCAAATCCTGCTGTATAATGAGCTGCTCTTCTGATCACATGATCTTTGGCTGAGAACTTCCCACTACATGTGGTGTCACGTCAAATTCTCCCTCACTTTCTGACACTGGAAACTAACAAAGGTGGGCATGGCTTGTCACATAAGTGAGCGAGAATTGCCACATGAGTTTGTGGGACTTGTTGCATGGGTTTGCAAGGCTTAAAAAAAGCTTAAAACAATTTTGCTTTGACTTCTTACTGAGGATTTCCCTGCTTGTTTGCTCAAACAATTTCTGCATCAAATCCAACCTGTGTGAACAGGAGTTTTCCAGTTTTACATTTTTGTAGTGAATACTAGTGATGGGCGAGCACTAAAATGCTTGGATAGTCGCTGCTCACGTCGCGCAAATTGGAATGCTCGGGAGCTCGACCCGAGCAATGATCCTAATGTAAATCTATGGGAAACTCGAGCATTTTTCAGGCGGCTCCCCCCGGCGGTCTGCAGAGGGCCTAAAAATTGCCCAAATCAATGGGAACAGTGCTAAAATGACATGGGAACAGCATGGGGAAGACCCCTGGAAGCATTTCTGTCTCCCAGGTCACTACTATCAACAACGTTGTCAGGGGTATTACGCCACTTTTACGGACTCACAATAAAACATACAAAAACAAATTCAAAATGGATTTTCCGGGGAAATATGTTAAGGAACATTCTTTCCAGGGTAATGACTTGTATATAAGGCAAAATAAATAACCAAAACCAAAACTACTCCTCCACAACTTGGGCTATGTTCACATGTAGCATTTTTGATGCATTTTTGCACTTTTGCATTGCTTTCAACCAAGACAAATGCATTTCTGGGAAATGTCATTTCAATATTTTACAAACCTTATCTGGCCATGTGGTGTGTGACACATCATCAGACACATGCATACAGTGCTGAAAAGACATGGGAACAGCATGGGGAAGACCCCTGGAAGTATCTCTGACTCCTAGGTCACTGCCTAAAAGTGTGCCCATCATAAGTGATCCTTGGCGCATGCGAAGATGCCTCCCGCCATGCACCTGTCATTGCAGACTTGCGACAATCATCGTCCATGTCCTTGTCCCAGTGCAACGTTCAGTTGTCTCTACCCCATTCCTTGGAATGCAAGCTCAAGTATGCAGCCAGCCACCTAAAACAGGCTGCAATACTATACTGCCAAATTTTTGACAGCTGCTTGCACTTGAAATGTGGCCTTTTAGGCTCGTGGAGGCGGAAGCTGTCCACAACCTTATGGCGGCGGCAAACGGTTATTCATACTCTGTCCCCAGCCACCACTATTTGTCCCGGAGTCGTCTCCGCTTTCCACAAGCATGGTTCCTATAACATTACCCATGCCCTCCCCAGTGAACTTACTGGGAAGGACCACCTACCCACAAACATGTGGTCAAGTGAATGTGGCCAGGGATGGTACAGAGCCAGTCCACAGTTTTTTTTGCTGAGAGTTGTATTTCACCACAGCCATAATCTTTAACTTGGTGAATGGATTGGGAAACCATATCTACTCCAACTGTCATTTCTCCCAGTAAGTCCTCTAAAGCTGCTGTCACTTGAAATGTGACCTTTTAGGCTCGTGGAGGCTGAAGCTTTTCACAACTTCATGCCAGCGGCGGCCGGGTGTCCATACTTGGTCCCCAGCCGCCACTATTTCTCCCGGTATCGTCTCCGCCTTCCACAAGCATGGGTCCCACAACATTACCCGTGCCCTCCCCAGTGAACTTACTGGGAACTACCACCTAACCACAAACACGTGGACAGGAGAATGTGGCCAGGGACGGTACAGAGCCAGTCCACAGCTGTTTTTTGCTGAGAGTTGTATTTCACCACAGCCATTTTCTTTAGCTTGGTGAAAGGACTGGCATAGAGGAAAACCATATCTCTGGGTGTCATTTCTCCCAGGAAGTCCTCTAATGCAGCTTGTTGTAGAAGCAATGGTCGCCCGTTCAACATCAGCTCGCACTTGTCGGTGGTGGTTCGACACACAAACATCTTTCTTTGCGCCTTTAATTTCATGACTACAGAGTTGGGCAATGGCCTGATCTGCAATGCGGTTTGAAAAATTACATGCATAAGCACATCCAATCCATATTAAAAAATCAGCCATAGAGTGTCCGGGAACCTTCCCACACACTTTTCTTAGCCAGGGCTGCTTCTCGGCAGGGTTGGACGGGCCCACCAGAGAACCAGAGATTCCTCCGGTGGGCCCTGGCTTCTCCTTCAGGAGAGTTCATAGTGCCGAGGTGAGGCTATGATGATGATAGAGGCCACCATCTGCTTAGTTTTCTGTTACTTGGAATGCAAGCGAAACTATGCAGCCAGCCACCCACCCACTGACAGGCCGCAATACTAAAATGCCAAATTTCTGGGCAGCTGCTTGCACTTGAAATGTGGCCTTTTAGGCTCGTGGAGCCGGAAGCTTTTCACCATCTCATGCCAGCACGGGGTCCCACAACATTACCCGTGCCCTCCCCAGTGCACTTACTGGGAAGGACTGCCTAACCACAAACACGTGGTCAAGTGAATGTGGCCAGGTACGGTACGGAGTCAGTCCACAGCTTTTTTTGTTGAGAGTTGTATTTCACCACAGCCATATTCTTTAGCTCAGTGAAAAGACTTGGAAAACTATATCTACTCCAGCTGTCATTTCTCCCAGGCAGTCCTCTTAAGCTGCTTTCACTTGAAATGTGGCCTTTTAGAATGGTGGAGGTGGAAGCTTTTCACAAATTCTTGCCGGCGGCGGCCGGGTGTCCATACTCGGTCCCCAGCGGCCACTATTTCTCCCGGTATCGTCTCCGTCTTCTACAAGTGCAGGTCCCTGAACATTACTGCTGGTACTTTTCTGTGGGAATCTGCTTGCCTCCTACCAGCCTGGAATATTTCCAGTAAACTATGGTACGATGCCATGGTATTAGCACTGCCCCCAGTACCAGTAGCGTAGCCATCCCCAATTTCCTTCTCAGGAATTTTATTTGGTAGACTGTGAGTGGCTGCCCAAATACATTAATCTCTCACAAAGGAGCTGAAGATAGAGTGGCAGAAGGTGCAAGTTTCTCCAGCCTGTTAGATACCAGAGGGTGAACGGCAGCACATTGGATCAGTGGATAGCACTGAAGCCTTGCAGCGCTGGGAACCTGGGTTCAAATCCCAGCAAGGACAATATCTGCAAGGATTTTGTATGTTTTCCCCGTGTTTGCGTGGGTTTCCACCTCAGTAAAAAAGCAGCCTTAGAATGTCCGGGAACCTTCCCACACACTTTCCTTAGCAAGGGCTGCTTCTGGGCAGGGTTGGATGGTCCCACCAGAGAATCCTCTGGTGTGCCCTGGCTTCTACATCAGGAGAGTTCATGATAGCGCTAACTTTGCAGCTGCTATGGGGCTCTTGAGCGGGGAAAAAAGGTGAGCCCTCAGAATCAAATCCTCTAGTGGGCCCAATGTTTTTCAATCTGAAACAGCTTCTCAGTGGGAGTTGTATTTCACCACAGCCATATTCTTTAGCTCGGTGAAAGGACTGGCATAGAGGGAAACCGTATCTACTCTGGCTGCCATTTCTCCATCACCAGGTTCTGCCCATTGTCACACATGACCATACCTGGCTGTATGTTCAGCGGTGAGAGCCACAGATCAGGCTGCTGTGTTACAGCTTTCAACAACTCTGCAGCGCTGGACTGTTTGTCACCTAAGCATTAAGCATGTTATCTTCAGCACAGCCTGTTGCCGCTTGGCCAAGGCAGTGCTGCAGAGCATTCAGCTTGTGATTGATGTGGTCATTTCGGAGATGGAAGAGGAGGTGCAGGAGCTGAACAATGTGATTACATTGAGGTTACATTGGCAGCACTGTTTTTTATACTAAAGAAAGATCCTACTGTTTTTTTTTAACGTTTTTTTTTTAAGACAAATGCATTCACCTGGAAATGTCATTTTAACATTTTACAACCTTATCTGGCCATGTATTGTGTGACACATCATCAGACACATCCTGTTTCATTTATGATGGAGGGATTCTGAAAGTCACAAAGCCTATTTTTATAGGGCCATCAGGCAGCACTTACTATTCTTAAAAGGTCTGCAGTCGGCCCTCGCTATTGTTAGAGAGCAATTAGCCAGCTATGCTTTGTTGTTCCCATTATTAACGAGTGAGTCTCCTATACCTGCTCTTTCTCTTTTTTCTCCTTCTACTAGTCGCTGACGACATCTCCCCCAATCCTGGGCCTCCCTCCACTAGCATACACCACTCTTCTCCAGCTGCCTATAGAAACCCTGCTAATCTTATTAACATTCAGTGCATGCCCTCTCCTATTGCTTTCCACTGTGCTCTCTGGAACGCATAGTCTGTGTGTAACAAACTAACTTACACTCAAGATTTTTTCCTCTCTAATTCCCTTAACCTACTGGCTATTAATGAAACCTGGATCTAGCATTCAGACACCACCGCAGCTGCTGCTCTCTCATTAACAGAAAAGTTAGTTGCAGAAATGAAAATTAAAGGAAACAAAACTGGTGGAACAAGAAGTCCCAGGATAACAATAGTCAAAAGCAAGAAGAACTAAACCAGGCTACTTAGCCAGAGCATGAGCGAAACAAAACTGATGTCCAGCAGGGAACGGGGGCCAGGTGCTGGGTAATATAGAGTGCAGAGATCACGTGACCAAGAAACCCAGCACCAGAGGAAAAGACTAGAAGCCACCAAACCAAAACAAGATGGCCGATAGTAAAACAACATAGATTCTAACAGTACCTCCCCTTTTACGAGGATCCTCCGGATCCTCTAGGCCGAGCCTTACAAGGAAATCTCCTGTGAAAAGCCTTAATTAGCCTTGAGGCCGAGACGTCCTCGGCCTTCACCCAGGAATTATCCTCGGGGCCGAAAACCTCTCCAGGACACAAGATACTGTAATCTTCCTCTATGCCACCTGGAATCCAAAATGCCAGAAATCTCAAATTCACCATCCTCATCAACAGGAGGAACAGTAGGCTTTGCCTGCTTATTTTTTGAAAAGAAAGCACAGGGATGCACCCCATCCTCATCCTCCTTGGACAGAACTGCCCCTACGCCTTTAGATGATGCATCCACCTCAACCAAAAATGGCTTGGTCTCATCCATCTGGATAAGAACAGGAGCAGAGCTGAACCTCTCCTTGAGATACTCAAAAGCTTCAATAGCCTCAGTGGACCATTGGACTGTATTAGCACCCTTCTTGGTGAGATCAGTAATGGGTTTAGCGTTGACAGAGAAATTCTTTATGAATTTCCTGTAATAATTGGCAAACCCCAAAAACTTCTGTACGGACTTCAAACCCTCAGGCGTCGGGCACTCCAGCACAGCCTGAACTTTCACCGTGTCCATCTCAAAACCATCACAAGAGACAAAGTAACCCAAAAAACTAATTTTCTGGACAGCAAACTGACACTTCTCCAATTTAGCAAAGCGTGTGTTATCTCTCAGTATCTGAAGAACTTTGCGGACTCTCTGCCAATGAGACTCAAGATCTGATGAATAAATCAAAATGTCATCCAGATAAACAATAACACTCCTACCGATCAAGGGTCTCAGAATGTCATTGATGAAATTTTGAAAAAATGCAGGGGCGTTAGTAAGCCCAAAAGCATCACCAAACACTCAAAATGTCCTTCCGGGGTGTTAAAAGCTGTCTTCCATTCATCTCCGTCCTTCACCAGCAGCAAATTTTATTCCACCTAGAAGGTCAATCTTAGAAAACCATTGAGCTCTGGTCAATTGGTTAAACAAATCCGGAATAAGTGGTAACGGGTAAGGATTGCGCACAGTGATTTTATTAATCTCCCAAAAATCCAGACATAGCCTAAGACTCCCATCCTTCTTTTTGACAAAAAAGAACCCAACCGCCACAGGAGAATTAGAGGGTCTTATGTGAACTGCAGCTGAACTAGTCTGAAGGTACTCCTTCAAAGCCTCCCTCTCGGGAATTGTCAGATTAAACAACCGGCTCTTAGGGAGCTTAGCATCAGGGACGAAGTCAATAGCGCAATCGTAATCTCTATGAGGTGGTAAAGCTTTCGACACCACCTCCGAAAAAACCCTCCAAAAATCTTGAATGGGTTCAGGTAACTCTCCCTTCACAACATCTGCAATGTGAACATTACAACACTTACCATTACACCCCTGACCCCAGGATCTTATGGAACCAGACGACCAGTCCAGCAAAGGATTATGCACTTTTAATCTGGGCAACCCCAGGACGATCGGGGAAGGCAATTTAGCAAGTACAAATAAGTCAATCTGCTCCTGATGTTCCATATTTATAGTAAGCGGAAACCCAGTGACCTTTTGAAGAATGCTCCCATGCTCCAGGGGAGTATTATCAATCGCCACCACAGGAAAAGCAGATGACAAAGGTTCAGAATCAAACTTATATTTTTCAAGAAATTGTTGATCAATCAAATTAAGTGCAGAACCACAATCCACCATAACCTGAAACTCAATCAAACGACCCTGACAGGTGGTATTACCAGGAAAAAACACCCCAGCAGAACGTAAAAACGCAATGCAAATGGGAGTGTTATTTCTACTGACCATTTTTTTTTCTTTCCTTTATGAACCTCACATTGCTTTAAAAAATGATCAGCCTTACCGCAATACAAGCAAAGTCCCTCAGAGAACCTCCTGTCCTTCCCCCTGGAACGGGATGACATTGCCCCGACCTGCATAGGTTCCCCATTGTCGGCAGGAATATCGTGAGAAACAGAATCCAACAATACAGGAAACTTCTCCTCATTCTGTCTTGCCCTCAACCTTCTATCCACACGGATAGCTAACTGCATGGCAACTTGCAGAGTATCAGGTGCAGGGAATGCAATGAGCAAATCTTTAACCCTTTCACTCAAGCCTGCCAGAAACTGAAACTTGAGTGAAGGGTCATTCCACCTGACCTCTGCAGACCATCATCTGAACAGGGTGCAATAACTCTCAGCATCAAGAGAACCCTGTTTGAGACATCTGAGCTCTGCCTCAGCTGATGTAACCCGATCAGGATCGTCATATAGCAAACCCATGGCATCAAAAATGCCTCCACAGAACTCTGACAATGATCATCAGGAGACAAGCAAAACGCCCAGATTTGAGGATCCTTACGCAATAGAGACATAATAATTCCTACACGCTGTAGTTCACTACCAGAATATCTAGGTCTGAGCTGAAAATAAAACAAACAAGCATTTTTAAATGAAAAAAAAACAAACTGTCGTTTCCCCAAGAAACACTCAGGTAATCCTACCTTAGGTTGTTCATAGCGTTCTGCAGGGTATTTACTCACATACTGCTAAAGATTGGCAACCTCCAGAGTCAGCCCTTTCAAGCATTGAGCAAGCTCCTGGATGGTACACATACTGAAGAAAATCCAGGAAGAGGAGAGGAGAAGGAAAAAAACAAACAAAACCCACCCCCCCCTTTTTTTTTTTTTAACACGGCTGGACATACTGTTATGTTCTGCAACTTAGAACTAAGGAATAGGAGGGAAAAGCTGTTCCTGCACTGAGACTAAGCTTAACCCTACACTGGGGTGGGTGCCCTATTCCTTATGAATAGCCCCACCGAAACTCCTGCACTGAACTCAAATGAAGACCTGTAGGAAAGAGAAAGGGGTCCCTAAAAGATCTAAGGACTGGGAGCAAAAGCAGGAGACCTCCTAACAGAAAAGTTAGTTGCAGTAACGAAAATTAATGGAAACAAAACTGGTGGAACAAGAAGTCCCTGGATAACAATAGTCAAAAGCAAGAAGAACTAAACCAGGATACTTAGCCAGAGCACGAGCAAAACAACACTGATGTCCAGCAGGGAATGGGGGCCAGCTGCTGGGTAATAAAAAGTGCAGAGATCACGTGACCAAGAAACCCAGCACCAGAGGAAAAGACTAGAAGCCAGCAAACCAAAACAAGATGGCCGATAGTAAAACAACATACATTCTAACACTAACAGCTAAATCCAAAGGTCACTGCTCCCTGCTGATTCTCCAGGATCTCTCTGCCACATTTGACACTGTGGATCACCAGCTCCTCCTCACTATGCTCCGCTCTATAGGCCTCAAGGACACTGTTCTCTCGAGTTCTCCTCCTACCTCTCTGACCGCTCCTTCACGGTATCTTTTGCCAGCTCCTCTTCATCTCCTCGTCCCCTTACTATCAGGGTCCCGCAGGGCTCAGTCCTAGGCCCCCTCCTCTTCTCGCTATACACTGCCCCTATTGGACAAACAATCAGCAGATTTGGTTCCAGTATCATCTGTATGCTGACGACATCCAACCATACATCTCCTTACCTGACATCACCCCTACCCTAATACAAAATGCCAAGGATTGTCTGTCCGCTGTCTCTAAGATCATGTCCTCCATCTATCTTAAACTGAATCTCTCTAAAACTGAACTTCTTGTGTTTCTCCCCTCTACTAGAGATGAGCGGTGTTCGACTCGAACTGTTCGCCAATCTCAAATTCGAGCTGTTTTGGGCGGTGTTCGAGCCGTTCGGCGAACACGAACGATTTGCAAAAAATTCGGCTGTTCGAGGTTATGTTCGATAACTGTTCATGCACCAAAATCATAACTGGATTTTTTCTCAGTAATGCTGAAAATTAATGTTAATATGCAGTTTGAGTGTACAGTGGGGCGGGGGGAGGGGCAGGGGATGGATCTCTGCAGGAATAATGAAGATCTCCATTTTTTTTCCTCTTTCCCGCATTTACAGTGGGGAGGTGCAATCTGTCAGCCTATCAGCAGCGCATACACGGAGCGAAGTGCTTTTTTTCACACAAGCAAGGGCATGTGTCATTGGTAGTGTATGTCACATGTCCTTGCCCTATAAGACCCAGCCATTTTCCCCGTCGCCACCATTTTCTCACTGCTGCAGCTGCGTGTTAGACGGCACCGCTGTTGCTGTGTGCGCTATACCTTGTTAATTTCAAGCCAATTTTCGCACAAATCTACAGATAGCTTGGGAGTAGGGAAGAGTTGTGATTGCAGTCCTTTTAAGGACTAGCTTACAGCATTTCCTACGACTTTTATCAGGCAGGTCTGTGCTCTTAAATAGATAGGTTGGGAGTAAAGACTAATTGTAATTGCAGTCCTTTTCAGGACTAAGTTACATCATTTCCTATCAGTTTTTGCCAGGCAGGTCTGTGCCAGTGCTGTGCAAGTTTTTTTCACAGCATTTGACTAAATCTAGCAAAGCAAATCCTTTTTGGCCTATTGCAGAGTGTGTTAGTCAGTGGAGTAGCCTATCTGTGTTGCAAGCTACTCCACCTGTGTATAGAATACCAATTTTTTTACTGAACCTAGTGAAGTAAAACCTTCTGGGCATAGCATCATTCTATTAGTCAATCTATACTAACCTTCACCAGGTTGCAAATTGAATATAATTTTTTTCTGCATCTAGCTCTGAAAAAATATTTGGGCTTCTAGCAGTGTGTGTGACTTGGTCTATTAGTCCATCTATACTGACCTCCATCAGGTTGCAAATTCAATATAATTTTTTTCTCCATCTAGCTCTGAAAAAATATTTGGGCTTCTAGCAGTGTGTGGGACTTGGTCTATTAGTCCATCTATACTGACCTCCATCAGGTTGCAAATTGAATATAATTTTTTTCTGCATCTAGCTCTGAAAAAATATTTGGGCTTCTAGCGGTGTGTGGGACTTGGTCTATTAGTCCATCTATACTGACCTCCATCAGGTTCCAAATTGAATATAATTTTTTTCTTCATCTAGCTCTGAAAAAATATTTGGGCTTCAAGCAGTGTGTGGGACTTGGTCTATTAGTCCATCTATACTAACCTCCACCAGGTTGCAAATTAAAAATAATTTTTATCTGCATCTACCTCTGAAAAAATATTTGGGCTTCTAGCAGTGTGTGGGACTTGGTCTATTAGTCCATCTATACTAACCTCCACCAGGTTGCAAATTAAAAATAATTTTTATCTGCATCTAGCTCTGAAAAAATATTTGGGCTTCTAGCAGTGTGTGGGACTTGGTCTATTAGTCAATCTATACTAACCTCCACCAGGTTGCAAATTAAAACTAATTTTTATCTGCATCTAGCTCTGAAAAATATTTGGGCTTCTAGCAGTGTGTGGGACTTGGTCTATTAGTCCATCTATACTAACCTCCACCAGGTTGAAAATTAAAAATAATTTTTATCTGCATCTAGCTCTGAAAAAATATTTGGGCTTCTAGCAGTGTGTGGGACTTGGTCTATTAGTCCATCTATACTGACCTCCATCAGGTTCCAAATTGAATATAATTTTTTTCTTCATCTAGCTCTGAAAAAATATTTGGGCTTCAAGCAGTGTGTGGGACTTGGTCTATTAGTCCATCTATACTAACCTCCACCAGGTTGCAAATTAAAAATAATTTTTATCTGCATCTAGCTCTGAAAAAATATTTGGGCTTCTAGCAGTGTGTGGGACTGGGTCTATTAGTCCATCTATACTAACTTCCACCAGGTTGCAAATTAAAAATATTTTTTATCTGCATCTAGCTCTGAAAAAATATTTGGGCTTCTAGCAGTGTGTGGGACTTGGTCTATTAGTCCATCTATACTGACCTCCATCAGGTTCCAAATTGAATATAATTTTTTTCTTCATCTAGCTCTGAAAAAATATTTGGGCTTCAAGCAGTGTGTGGGACTTGGTCTATTAGTCCATCTATACTAACCTCCACCAGGTTGCAAATTAAAAATAATTTTTATCTGCATCTAGCTCTCAAAAAATATTTGGGCTTCTAGCAGTGTGTGGGACTTGGTCTATTAGTCCATCTATACTTACCTCCACTAGGTTGCAAATTAAAAATATTTTTTATCTGCATCTAACCCAACCAAAACTTTTGGCATAATACCACAGTTTGGCCACTCAGCTTTGCTCGGTTCCCATCCATTGTTTTTTCGTGCAAACAACTCCAGAGTTGTGAATTAGTTAACCACCAAAATGAGTGGAAATAGGCCTGCTGCTGGTGGAAAGGGGAATAGGCGTGTTGGGAAGGGGAAAAAAGGTTGTGTCCGTGGGGTAGGTATTAAAGCAACAGTAACATCTGCAGAAGAAAGACCATCTTCCAGCCAAACTAAAATCTCTACTTCTTTTAGCGGACAATGTGATAAGATCCCATTCTTACGGCCACGCCAATCGCTACAGATTCCAGATGAGGCACAAAAACAGCAGGTGCTTCAACGGATATCAAGTGCTCCTTTAAGTGGGCTCTCCTCCACCTCAACTTCAACATCACAAATACTCCAGTCCTCAGAGGTGTCACCCCAATCGCACTTGCTTCCTCACAGCACCCAAATCTCCAGCTGCCCGTCTGAGTATGGGGTAGAATAGATGGTTGAGTCTGCAGAGCTGTTTACTCATACTATAGCCTGGGAATCAGAGGTGGGCTCCAGAGCTTCTGTGAATCCAGACGAGGAAATGATCTGCACTGATGCCCAGAATCTTTATGAGTTGGATCCAGGACCAGACGCAGAAGGTTCTGACCATAATGTAGACCCTCGTTCCCAAACTGTAACTCCTGTTGGTGGAGACAATGAGGAAGACAATGATGAGACTCAAATACCTGATTGGAGCGACAACTTTAGTTTTTTGTCAAGGCAGGAACAGGTTGGCCCTGAGGACGATGGGTGTGATAACACACAGGGTGATGACGACGAGGTTGGAGATCCCACTTACTGTCAACCCACAGTCTGCCAAGAGATGAGGTCAGCAGAGGAGGTGGAGGAAGATGCTAGTGACGATGAGGTCAGGTTGCGCCTTCCTGGAAAGAGACGTAGTACTGGAAGCACGTCAACAACTGCATCCTCAAACACAACTCTGCCTCTCACCACAAGTCGTGGTGCCTCTTCAGGTCGCATGGGTGCTAAGCCTTGCATAGCCTGGGCATTTTTTCAGATCGATAAAGATGACCTAACTCGTGTTATCTGTAACATTTGTCAGCAAAAGCGAAGTAGAGGCCAAAAAATACATAGTTTGAGTACTTCATGCATGAATCGGCACATGGACATGAAGCATATGTTGCAGTGGGAAGCTCACTGTGCTACAATGCGACCTAGCCGGCCGGGCCAGACACCGTCTGCCACATCTTGTGCATCCGCGGCCTCTTCATCCTCTGTGACAGGGGGGACAGCAGTCACACCTGTTTTGGGATGCAGATCTGCCACCTCTTTACCCGCAACAGCCAGCGTGATTGGCAGGTCATCATTTTCTTTGGAGGTGGTAACACCAGCTGGTGTTGAGCGCTGTCCGACATCGATAGCACCACCTTTGGATCAAGGCAACCTAACATGTCCGCCTGCATCTTCCTCACAGACCGGCAGTTTGCCGGGGACACCCTTATCAACCCCGCCGAAGCACAACAGCCAGCCCTCGGTCACTCAGATGTGGACAAGTAAAAGACCATTTCCTCCTAGCCATGAGAAAGCTAAGAGGTTGAATTTCACCATCTGCAAGCTCTTCGCTACTGAAATTCTGCCTTTCCGCCTGGTGGACACAGAGGATTTTCGAGACCTTATGTCCGTCGCAGTGCCCCAGTACCAGATGCCCAGTCGGCACTACTTCTCAAAGAAAGGTGTGCCTGCGCTCCACCAGCATGTCGCACACAACATCACCGCTTCTTTGAGAAACTCTGTGTGTGACAGGGTGCATTTCACCACAGACACTTGGACGAGTAGGCATGGACAGGGGCGTTACATGTCGCTGACTGGGCACTGGGTAACTATGGTGACAGCAGGACAAGGGGCTGCTGTCCAAGTCTTGCTGTCCCCACGAGTTGTGCGTCAATCCTCTTTATCTCATCGCAGTTCCTCCACTGCTTCTGCCTCCTCAACCTCCTCTCGGTCTTCCACCTGCACCCAAAGCCTGTCTGGTCATGCCACAAGCTTTCTAACTGCGCAGAAGGGATCCTGCACACCTCCTTTCTATGCTGGCAGTAGGGCTCAACGTCATCAGGCGGTTTTTACTTTGAAATGTCTGGGAAATGTGAGTCACACAGCTGAGGAGTTGTGGTCAGCTCTGGAGAACCAATTTCATGAATGGTTGTCTCCACTGGACCTGAAACCAGGGAAGGCCGTGTGCGACAATGCTGCAATCCTGGATGCGGCCCTTCGCCGGGGCAATGTCACACACGTGCCTTGTATGGCTCACGTGTTGAACCTGGTTGTCCAGCAATTTTTAGCCCACTATCCCGGACTAGATGGCCTTCTGCAGAGGGCACGGTCACTGTGTGCTCAATTCCGCCGTTCGCATCTCGCAGCTCAGCGACTTACATCTCTACAGAAGCCGTTGGGCCTGCCACTTCACCGGCTAAAATGCGATGTGCCTACCCGGTGGAATTCCACTCTGCACATGTTGCAGCGACTGTGGCAGCACCGGCAAGCCCTGGTGCAATACGTTCTGACGTATAGCCTGGGCCAACGAGATCCAGAGGTGGGGCAAATCACACTGGAGGAGTGGTCTCAGATCAGGGACCTATGCACCCTTCTGCACAGTTTTGAAATGGCGACGAAGATGTTTACTGCTGACGATGCCATTATCAGCAAGACTATTCCGGTGATTTACATGCTGGAGCACATGTTAAACAGAATTCGGAATCAGGTGGTGGCACAAGAGGAGGTGGAGGAAGTAGAGGAGGAGGAGTTGTATTCGGAAGCGCTAACATCTGCAAGGTCCAGACGGTCGGCAGCACCAAGGCGGCAGGCATGTGAGGGTGGGGGAGATGGTTTTACCAGGGCGCGTGGTAGCAGCCAAACTAGTGAGGAAGGTGCAGGAGCCCAGGAAGAAGTGGAGGACGAACTGATGGAAGACTCATCAGATGAGGGAGACCTTGATCATATTTCTGTTGTGCGAGGTTGGGGGGAGAGGACAGAGGAAGGAAGCATGATTGTTACCTCGCCACCAACAGAACAGGTACTTGGTGCTCCCGGATGCGCAACACACATGAGTGCCTTCTTGCTGCACTACCTGCAACATGACCCTCGAATTGTGAGAATTAGAAATAATCCTGACTACTGGGTTGCCACACTGTTAGATCCCCGGTACAAAAGTAAATTTGCAGAAATTATTCCTGCCATAGAAAGGGATGCACGCATGCAGGAGTATCAGCAGAGACTGTTGCAGAATCTTACTTGTGCTTTTCCACAAAACACCAGTGGTGCACGTAGTGAATCTCACAGTTCCAACTTGCCAACCGTGGGACCGTCGAGTGTTCAGCACGCAAACCGTAACAGAAACACAGTATCTGCTGGTAACATAAATTTTGCGGAATCATTTCACCACTTTTTTAGCCCATCCTTTGCAAGGCCACAGGAGACAAGAAGTCTGACACATAGTCAACGCCTAGAGACAATGGTACAGGAGTATCTCCAAGTAAACATTAAAGCCACGACTGTGTCACTGGACCCTTGCTCTTTTTGAGCTTCCAATCTGGATAAAAGGCCGGAGCTCGCCACTTACGCCTTGGAGATCTTGTCATGTCCCGCAGCCAGCGTTCTTTCTGAATGTGTGTTCAGCGCTGCTGGTGGTGTGCTGACAGATAAGCGCACGCGGCTCTCCACTGATAATGTAGACAGACTCACGTTCATAAAGAAGAACAAATCATGGATCCGAAACGACTTTTCTACCCCTATGTCATCCTGGGGAGAGTAAAAGCTTGATGATTGGTTAAAATCACCTCACCAACCGTTTCAAGCTTTCAAATTACTAATCATGTTTATCTGTATCTTGGCTGGAAAATTATTTAGGCTTTGTAGCAGTGTGCAGTACTCATTCTATTAGGCCATCTATACTAAGCTCCACCAGATTTAAAAGTACTAATCATGTTTTTCTGTATCTTGGCAGGAAAATAATTTGGGCTTTGTAGCAGTGTGCAGTACTGATTCTATTAGGCCATCTATACTAAGCTCCACCAGATTTAAAATTACTAATCATGTTTATCTGTATCTTGGCTGGAAAATTATTTGGGCTTTGTTGCAGTGTGCAGTACTGATTCTATTAGGCCATCTATACTAAGCTCCACCAGATTTAAAATTACTAATCATATTTATCTGTATCTTGGCTGGAAAATTATTTGGGCTTTGTAGCAGTGTGCGATACTGATTCTATTAGGCCATCTATACTAAGCTCCACCAGATTAAAAATTACTAATCATGTTTATCTGTATCTTGGCTGGAAAATTATTTGGGCTTTGTAGCAGTGTGCTGTACTGATTCTATTAGGCCATCTATACTAAGCTCCACCAGATTTAAAAGTAATAAAAAATTTTAGCTGCATCTAGCCCGGAAAATAATTTTGGGGCTCCTAGATGCGCAAGACACATGATTGCCTTCTTGCTGCACTACCTGCAGCCAAAACAGCAGGGATGGATACAGTGCTGGCCAAAAGTATTGGCACCCCTGCAATTCTGTCAGATAATACTCAGTTTCTTCCTGAAAATGATTGCAATCACAAATTCTTTGGTATTATTCCCTTCATTTAATTTGCTTGCAAGGAAAAAACACAAAAGAGAATGAAGCAAAAATGAAATCATTGATCATTTCACACAAAACTCCAAAAAAGGGCCAGACAAAAGTATTGGCACCCTCAGCCTAATCCTAGGTTGCACAACCTTTATCCAAAATAACCGCGAACAACCGCTTCCGGTAACCATCAAAGAGTTTCTTACAATGCTCTGCTGGAATTGTAGACCATTCTTCTTTGGCAAACTGCTCCAGGTCCCTGATATTTGAAGGGTGCCTTCTCCAAACTGCCATTTTGAGATCTCTCCACAGGTGTTCTATGGGATTCAAGTTTGGACTCATTGCTGGCCACCTTAGATGTCTCCTGTGCTTTCTCTCAAACCATTTTAAGTGTGTTTTGGGTCATTGTCCTGCTGGGAGACCCATGACCTCTGAGGGAGACCCAGCTTTCTCACACTGGGCCCTACATTATGCTGCAAAATTTGTTGGTAGTCTTCAGACTTCATAATGCCATGCACACGGTCAAGCAGTCCAGTGCCAGAGGCAGCAAAGCAACCCCAAAACATCAGGGAACCTCCGCCATGTTTGACTGTAGGGACCGTGTTCTTTTCATTGAATGCCTCTTTTTTTTTCCTGTACACTCTATGTTGATGCTTTTTCCCAAAAAGCTCTACTTTTGTCTCATCTGACCAGAGAACATTCTTCCAAAACGTTTTAGGCTTTCTCAGGTAAGTTTTGGCAAACTCCAGCCTGGCTTTTTTATGTCTCGGGGTAAGAAGTGGGGTCTTCCTGGGTATCCTACCATACAGTCCCTTTTCATTCAGATGCCGATGGATAGTACGGGTTGACACTGTTGTACCCTCGGACTGCAGGGCAGCTTGAACTTGTTTGGATGTTAGCCGAGGTTCTTTATCCACCATCCGCACAATCTTGCGTTGAAATCTCTCGTCAATTTTTCTTTTCCGTCCACATCTAGGGAGGTTAGCCACAGTGCCATGGGCTTTAAACTTCTTGATGACACTGCACACGGAAGACACAGGAACATTCAGGTCTTTGGAGATGGACTTGCAGCCTTGAGATTGCTCATGCTTCCTCACAATTTGGTTTCTCAAGTCCTCAGACAGTTCTTTGGTCTTCTTTCTTTTCTCCATGCTCAATGTGGTACACACAAGGACACAGGACAGAGGTTGAGTCAACTTTAATCCATGTTAACTGGCTGTAAGTGTGATTTAGTTATTGCCAACACCTGATAGGTGCCACAGGTAAGTTACAGGTGCTGTTAATTACATGAATTAGAGAAGCATCACATGATTTTTCAAAGGGTGCCAATACTTTTGTCCACCCCCTTTTTTAGGTTTGGTGTGGAATTATATCCAATTTGGCTTTAGAATAATTCTTTTTGTGTTTTTTCATTGAAAACAAATTAAATGAAGAGAATAATACCAAAAAATTTGTGATTGCAATAATTTTCAGGAAGAAACTGAGTATTATCTGACAGAATTGCAGGTGTGCCAATACTTTTGGCCAGCACTGTATATGTGATTGAGTGATATATACTAGGACATCATCAGCAAATAGAGAGCACTTGTACTCGGTGCCTCCCACCTCAATCCACCTAATATTGGGGTTATGGCGAATTGATGAGAGCAGGTGCTCCGTCAATAGGATGTATAAGAGAGGGGACAGAGGACATCCCTGCCTTGTCCCATTGGTGATTATGAAAGGTGATGAAAATGTTCTGACGCGCCCCCTGAGCCTTGGGACACTCGCAGCCGGACCCTTTTTAGTGGATGCTGGTGGTTGTAATCTCCGTGGCGGCAACCCGGTTCCGTGGCTCAGGGCGGTCAAACCAGTGGCGGAACTATTTATGTGGTTTTGATGTTTAAATGTCCGACTACGCCACCCGTGGATTGCGGTCAGAGTGAACCGCCGCTGCAGGGCAGACCGCTGAGGCTGGTGTTGTGGGTGCAGCAGAGCATAGTATAACTCCCCACGGGAGGAGTATAGCCTCAGGGCAGTGTATGCGGAGGATGGGGGTGATGGTGCAGGGCAACAGCAGTAACGACACGGAGTCAGTGATGCAGTCCAGGGCCTTTACTCACAGTTCTTATTATCCAGATCACTTCTGCAGGTAACGGCTGCCCATGTCGTACTGTGCTCACCAGGTGAGGGGCTCAGACAACTCCCAGATAACTTTGGAGCACTTCACAGGACCCCCTTTGTTTGTCCTTTGTCTGACCCTATGTGGTGCCTTCCTGGCGGGTGTAGCGAGGGGCTGCGCCACATAAAATGTCACAGCCTCCGGTTTCTAGCTGAGGGTCGTTTCCTGCCTCCAAAGTTTCGGGGACCGGTCTCCCCCTTTGGCCTGACCCCTCCACGCAGGTGGATTCGGGCGCGCGGTGGCGACTCGCCCGTCCTCACCCCTGGGATCCCTTCGTTCCTCGTTCCTGGAGCCTTCTCCGCTCCTCTTCCTTCCTTCTCCCTCTTCCAGGCCTGGGCCTCTGTTACTAGGCCCGCCTCCGGAGCAGAGCTCATGCAGAGCCCCTGCTCCCTGTCACTTCTGCTCAGACTTCTCTGCACTGAACTAAGATGGTGCCCACCTTTTATACTCCCTTCTCAATACACCCAGGAACTGCTTCCTCCCTGCTCCTGCACTACAGGGTTCCCCTTCCTCAGTGTTCCCTCCCTCCACTCCAGCCAGGGACAAGGACTCTCATGCCCATCTCAGGGGCATATTGGTCGTCCTGCCCCACGGCAATGTAGTGTAATGCATGCAGGTGTCGGGGTCCTGATCCACACTCCATCCTTACCTGAGAGTGAGATATCACACCTCTGGATGAGGTGCAATACCTCTGTAGCAACCGAGCCCTCGGGGTGCTACAGTTCCATTTATCTTCAGCCTAGGTGACGTATTGCGATACAGGGCTATAAAAGGGTCCCCTAGACCCCTACCCCAAGCATTTTAAGAGAATAATATATGGCGTGACAGGAGACTCTATGGAATGCTTTCTCAGCATCCAACGAGAGTATCTAATTACAAATTTTTAACTGCATCTAGCCCAGGAAATACTTTGTGCCTAGTAGCAGTGTCTGCTAGTCAGCGGATTATCCCAGCTGTTAAGCAAGCTACACCACCTGTAGTTTGGACACTTAATTTTTTCAAAGGAAATGCTTCGGGACCCCGGGATACTCAGTGAAGAGCATCAGGAGGCACCCCAAGGCATAGGGGCTGGGACTGGCGGTAGGACGCCTTGCGGTGGACCGCTGAGCTTGATCCTTATAAAAGCTTTTTAACTGCAGCAGCTTTAGTGGACGCTACTGGAGCTGGAATTACACGGCTGCTGGCATGAGACTTGCCCTCCAATAGATCCTTGTAAAAGGATTTAAAGTGTATTCATTCAAATTAGAGATACATTTTAAATTAAAAAGCTTAGACCTGCCTCCACCACACGGGGGCTCACTCGACCCACCAGCGGACAGGCACCAGTATTGGGAGAGGGGGGCTGGCCGTCAGGGTCCACCTCGGCACTGGCACAAACCCGGCGACACGGAGGTGGCACGGGCAGGAACGGACTGGCCGTGTCGGCTTCTCACTTTTTGGATTTTAGAAGGGCATGACATGCCTATATCTGTGTCTCCCCCTCCTTTTACTCCTCCACCTCTTTTCTTTTCGCATGACTATATGTACTTGTCACTTTTCCATGTGTTAGTTATGTCTTCTGAGCAGTTTGTCAGCTTTTGGACACCTTTGAAGGTGTTTTCTATGTGTTTCTATGTGTTTTTGTTTGCCTGCCATTGGTTTTAACGGTGTTCGAAGGTGTTCGACGAACAGTTCGACGAACAGTTCGGCGAACACAAGGGTGTTCGACGAACCGAACCGAACTCGAACACTACGGGGGTGGCTCAACACTACCCTCTACTAACCCAACTTTACTGAACATTGAAATTACCTTGGAGGGTTCAACCATAGCTCCCAAGCAGCACGCCCGCTGCCTCGGGTCATATTCGACACTAACCTTTCCTTTACTCCCCTTATCCGATCACTCACTCGCTCTTGTCACCTGCATCTTAAAAACATCTCCAGAATCCGTCCTTTTCTCACCTTTGAAACTGCTAAAACTGACTGTCGCTCTTATTCACTCTCGTCTGGACTACTGCAACTCTCTTCTGATAGGTCTCCCTCTTACCAAACTTTCTCCTCTCCAATCCGTCCTGAATGTGGCAGCCAGGGTCGTATTTCTGTCCAGCCGCTTCACCGATGCCTCCATCTTGTGCCAGTCTTTACACTGATTGTCCATCCGCTACAGGGTCCAACATAAAGTCATCGCTCTCACCCACAAAGCTCTCCACAGTTCTGCACTGCCTTATATCTCCTCTCTCATCTCTGTCTATCACCCTACACGTGCCCTCCATTCTATAAATGACCTAAGACTAACATCCCCCATAATCCGAACCACACACCTCCGTCTCCAAGACTTCTCTCGTGCTGCGCCAGTTCTCTGTAATGCACTACCCCAGGCGATCCGACTGATGCCTAGCCCCCATGTCTTCAAGCTCGCTTTAAAAACCCATCTCTTTAAACAAGCCTACCACCTTAGCTACTCAGTAAATTAACTTTCCCATGTTCCCTCCTTCTTAATATTATTCAGAATCTGTTCCCTTCTCTTCATCTGTCTCCATACCCTCCATGCACACGATAACTGCACTCGGTACTTGAGTATTGCACTTAAACATACTGGCCGATGCCGGATCATACAGCTTTATATGAAAATCCCTTTTTATTATAATTGCCAGACCAGAAAGAACAAGCACTTTTCACCTATTGTGTCCCCCCATTTCCTTGTAGAATGTAAGCTTGCGAGCAGGGACCTCACTCCTAATGTAACTGTTCAAACTGTCTTAAATTGTATTGCATTCATTGTCTGTATATGACCCCGCTTAAGTGTAAAGTGCTGTGGAATATGTTGGCGCTATGTAAATAAAAAATAATTATTATAAAATTATTACTGTTATTGCATATGCAGTGACTGCAACAGCTGCCAAAAATTCAATGCAACCCAGTACCCCTTTGAAGAGACCTAGAGGAGGGTCTTAGTAAAAAAAATGTTCCCATTATAAAGGAGCGGGTCTCCTATAGTGGTAATGCCCAGGCTGTGACTGCAGGGACTGCCAAAATATATGGTATGCAGTGAGTCCAACGGCTGACCAAGTTTAGGAAAAACCCCACTAACAATTTAAATACACATAGAGCAGGGCCACAGTAACGAGTACGACATGTTTCCATTAGAAAGGAGCGGGTGTGCTATACAGTTATAGGGTATTTTAACATCAAATAATTGGATATAAATATATAGAGAATGGCTCTTCAAACAAGTCCATAAATCACAACATCTACACTACATAATGTGAAGAAAAACAAAGAGATCCATTAGTATATAAAAGTAATTTTATTTCATCAATCAATTAAAATCATGACAAACCAGACCAAGCAATACACATAACATATAATTAAAAAACAGAGTGCCCAGTATAAGGGGACTAGCTTCTGCTCAAAATGTAATAATTATGTAGTATCTAATAGGCTCAAAAATTGATTAACCTAGTTAATCATTATTATCATAGTATTTTGATGAAGCAATCATATCTGCAAGAGATCTATGATGTAAAGCATGGCTATAAAGGCATATAAAGGGTATAGATTAATGAGGGGACACAACCCCTTCCTAAGATCAAATAATTCCCAATACATAGGAAAAGCCAAATATATATTATAATTTAATTCATGCAGAATATATTACGATCTAAAACAGCATAGTATTCATTTTTAAAATTTCAACATGGTATATGAGTATGAAAGGTGATGTAATCATCATTCTTATAAAATAAGCCATGTACCTGATCTAGGTTATGCCAATAGGTGAGCCGTAACACAGAGCAGCCAAGGTCCGGGCAGGAGACTGTCCCTCTTCACCCCGACGCGCATTTCACCCGCTTGCTTCTTCCGGGGGCGTGTCGGGATGAGGGGAGGACGTCTTTTTAAATAGTAACCTATCAAAATGCTCACAGCGGACAAGGGGAGGAACAATCACCGGACCTTATCGGTGATCATTGACCCACATGCTGGAACGCATGCTGTCAAAATAGGGCGCCCACGGAAGCCAACGGGGATAGAGAAAGATGCGCATATAGGGTATGCAGTGAGTCCAACGGCTGATCAAGTTTAGGAAAATCCCCACTAAGAATTTAAAGACACATAGAGCAAGACCACAGTAACTAGTACGACATGTTCCCATTAGAAAGGAGAGGGTCTGCTATACAGTTATAGGGTATGCAGTGAGTCCAACGGCTGACCAAATTTAGGAAAAACCCCACTAAGAATTTAAATACACATAGAGCAGGGCCACAGTAACGAGTACGACATGTTCCCATTAGAAACGAGAGGGTCTGCTATACAGTTATAGGGTATGCAGTGAGTCCAACGGCTGACCAAATTAGGAAAAACCCCACTAAGAATTTAAAAACACATAGAGCAGGGCCACAGTAATGAGTACAACATTTTTCCATTAGAAAGGAGCGGGTGTGCTATACAGTTATAGGGTATGCAGTGAGTCCAATGGCTGACCAAATCTAGGAAAAACCCCACTAAGAATTTAAAGACACATAGAGCAGGGCCACAGTAACGAGTACGACATGTTCCCATTAGAAATGAGAGGGTCTGCTATACAGTTATAGGGTATGCAGTGAGTCCAACTGCTGACCAAATTAGGAAAAACCCCACTAAGAATTTAAAGACACATAGAGCAGGGCCACAGTAACGAGTACGACATTTTCCCATTAGAAAGGAGAGGGTCTGCTATACAGTTATAGGGTATGCAGTGAGTAGTGCTGAGCCACCCCGTAGTGTTCGGGTTCGGTTCGTCGAACGGTTCATCGAATGGTTCGTCAAACACCGTCGAACATCGTTAAAACCAATGGCAGGCAAACAAAAACACATAGAAACACATAGAAAACACATAGAAAACACCTTCAAAGGTGTCCAAAAGCTGACAAACTGCTCCGAAGACACAATTAACACATGGAAAAGTGACAAGTACATATAGTCATGAGAAAAGAAAAGAGGTGGAGGAGTAAAAGGAGGAGGAGACACGGATATAGGCATGTCATGCCCTCCTAAAATCTAGAAAGGCTGGTGTAAAAATCTAAAATCGGCCTACCAACACCCAGATGTCGTGACAAGAAAATTAAAAAAAGAAATATCTTTAGGTAGAATGGCGGTTCCATTCAGAACACTTTCCTTACAAGACGTAGTGGTATCCCCATTGGGAGTCGTGCCAAAAACGGAACCCAATACATTCGGACTAATCCACCATTTGTCATATCCAAGGGGCAGGTCAGTAAACGACAACATTGACGCGGAACCAAGTACAGTAGTATATACAAGGCAATCAGGCGGATCAAGAAGTTGGGAAGGGGCACCCTAATGGCCAAAACAGACATTGAGGGGGCGTTCCGGTTACTTACTACCTGTGCCTCCGAATAGTGTCCGCCTATTGGGCTGCTTCTGGGAAGGAGCATACTATATAGATCGCTGTTTGCCCATGGGGTGCTCCATATCCTGCTCACTATTTGAGGCGTTTAGTTGCTTCCTTGAATGGGTCGTCATGGACGTTTCTAACGGGGCACATATTATCCATTACCTCGACGACTTCTTATGCCTGGGCCCAAAATATTCGCCACAGTGTGAATACACGCAGTAGTCCACCTGTGAGAAGGAGAGAGCTGGAGGGAGAGCGGACACCACAGAGCCAAGGGGTTAGATGGAGAACGGAAGAAGGAAAGAGGGCGATAGAGGTAAGGGAGTATGGTGGAAGGCCGACCTAAGCTCCCTCACGTTCCTGATGGGCGAGGAACAGCCCTGGGAAGAAAAGCCGCTTGCGCATCCCTTTGAGGTTACGGGCGCGAGCGGGCAGAGGGACTATGCTGGAGTGCGAAGCCGACACGGCCAGGCCGTTCCTGCCCGTGCGACCTCCGTGTCGCCGGGTTTGTGCCAGAGCCGCGGTGGACCCTAACGGCCAGCCCCCCTCTCCCAATACTGGTGCCTGTCCGCTGGTGGGTCGAGACCACCCGCGGTGAAGGCAGGTCTAAGCTCTGTAATTTAAATTGGCTCTGTAATTTGAATGAGTACACTTTAAATCCTTTTACAAGGATCTATTGGAGGGCAAGTCTGCTGCCAGAAGCCGAGGTAGCAGGAAGAGGCAGAGCCTGCCGTGTGCTGCTGTGTTTGAGGTGTGGAGAGAGCTCCTGGGAAGGGAGGTTTTGTTTTTCCATCTTGAACTTTTGTCTGCCCCCTTCCCAGGAAAGCAGGCTTGCGTGGGGACTGGCCTCCAGGGCTGGGCCCCATGCTCCCACCTCCAGGTCCATGCCGGCGGGGGGTGGGAGGAACACCACTTCGGCTAGGACAGCAAGATCTGGCAAAGCATCTGTCGAGGGGTCCAGCATGAGGACCCGGCTGAGGATGAACCCTGAGTACATGACCGCGGTGGCTCATTCCCCCAGAGGAGGGTCGAGTGTGAGCAGGGGTGCTGCAGAGGTGCCCCTGATTGGGGCACCAAGGTGGCAAAGGAGGCTACCATCAGCTATATTACCCGTGTCCACGAGCACCTCTGTGAGTATGAGGAAGCCTCAAAAAAGCTAAGATCCCTCTGGGGGGAGTTGAGAGCAGCTCAGGAGAGGTCCAAGAGGGCCTCCAGCAGCAAGAAACCTGAGCTGTCCGCCGCGGTCCGGAAGATCAAGCGGGCCATCCATGAGTTGGAGGGTCAGAGATGTACCATCTTGGCAGGCAGCGGACGCTTTAAAGAGAAGCTCAAGAATGAGGACCGGTTCAGAGCCATGACTGGTGGGGCTCTGGAGGGGTCTCAGAGCCCCAGCCAGGCGGTGGAGGACATGGAGGAAGAGGAGGCATGCGCTGAGGAGGTCGCGCCCTACCCGCTGTCTGGTGGCCTGGTAAGTGATCTCCAGGCGTCGCATAGCGGGATTGCCCCCAAGCAAATGGCTCTCCCGTCTGATTCCTGCCCTTCAGAGGGCAGTGGGAGTGAGGGGGAGGATGAGGAGGAGGGGAGTAGTAGTGAGGGGGGCTGCCTCATCATGAAGCAGATCCAGCAGGTCGAGTCCTCGTTTAGTTTTGGTCAGCTAACATTCGGGGATGAGATATGCGAGGATGAGGCACCCGGGAGGGGGATGAAGAGGAAGGCGAAGAAAAGGCGGAAGAAAACTCCGGTCGCACATAAGTTTGTGTATGTCCCCCTCCCTGGTGCCCCCTTGTCCCGTTGTGTGGCACCCGCTACCCACCCCGGCACGGGCCCTGTTGTGGGTCTGCAGCAAGGGAGCGGGGAGAATATAGGCCATGGCACGCAGAGCGCTGCCTCTGTTGGTAATAATGGAGGCAGTAGGGCGGATGTGTCTGACATGGAGCATGGCGCGGAGGGCGGCCCGTCAGTGGTTAACATCAGTGGTGGTGCTCAGGCTGGACCCCCTGTGAAAAGGGGGTCTGGTCTGGCATCCGGTGCGCCTGCCGGTGTGCGGGGGCTGGCGGGTACATCTGCCGCTGCCCCTAGCACTGCTGGCGGCGCACCGACAGCCGGGGCTGCATCTTCAGCGGCTGGGGTGTCTGAGTCACTCACACATGCATCCACTAAAACTGGATCGCTTTTGGGGGCCCAGGTACCTGCTAAGCTCAAGGGCGTGGGGCCTGCGGCTCCGGCAGAGCCGGCTCATAAAAAAGTGGGGTCTGCTCCCCTGGCGGGGTCTGCGGCAAGGTCAGGGCCCCCTGCGCAGGGGTTCAGTAATGGGTCTGCGCGGGGGGCTCCGCCGCCGGTGGATGCCGAGAGGGAGTGGCCTAACCTGGGGCCGGCCGCTGGAGCCAGGATTTTTGCAGTCAAAGGTGTGACGCTGGGGGGTGCTGAGCCCCTGGGAGCTGGTGCCGCGAGTCCAGGGGCCTCCGTGAGTAGACCCGGGTCGGCTTCGGGGGCTCCGGTGTGGCCGGCTTCAGGGGGCGTGGCCTCCCTGGCGTCTGCTGTACCAGTGGGCGTGGCCTCAGAGTACCACTCTGTACCTTCGGGTAATGGGTGTGTGGCATCTCAGACAAGCCCCGCCCCCGTTGGCGTGGCTCCGCTCAAAAAGGGGCGGAGCTTGGCACCAACGGCTTGGCCAGCTGGGAGCAGTGGTGCCACAGCCACAGCAGAAAGCAGCAAAGAAGGTGCCTGTCGGTCGGAGTCTCTTGCGGGCTTACCTGGGGCAGGGGCTCCGGCTGTGCGGGTGTCAGGAGAAGCAGGGCTGGTCGGAGTTACTCCTGTTTCACTTTCCGTCTCATTTCCTGTGGGCGAAACAGGAGGCTCTGCCAGTGATGCAGGAACTGTGCTGCTAAAGCCTTGTAGCGTCGTGCTTAAAGGGCCAGTAGCACCTGGCAAGCAGAACCCTTCGGCAGGGAAGGTGCCTCAAATTTTAGGTAAAGGCTCACGCAAACAAAAACTTTGTGACCCCAGTGTGCATGGGAGTGGAAGTGGGGTGAGTGGGGTGAATGTTGACGTGGATGTAGATGGTGTGGTGATGGATGTGTCTGCGGCTGGGGATACAAGTGTTGGTATGTCTGTGGCAGGGGGAGAGAGTGGAGTGGCTGGTGGTAGTGGGGGGCTTGGGGAGGGGGCTGGTCCATCTGCCCCCCCGGCTGCGAGCCCTCGGTCTTTTGCGGGGGTGGTAGCCGGGGCCTCGGGGGTTTCTCGGGGGGGCTTCCTCACCTCTGGACCTCAGGGACAGTAACTTGCGACGTTGTTTCTTGGAGGCCCTCAAAAAGGGAGAGCGGACGATCGAGGTAGAGGCAAGAGAGGTGGACCTGGCCTTTTGGCTGGATAGACATGGCCTGGCCGCCTTCCAAGATAAAAGGGAGGGGGAGATGGTATGGTCCCTCCCGACAGCCGGGCAGGGGGTGGCCAGGAGGAATGTGGTCCGTCTACGGTGGAGGGGCAGTGAAGCTTGCCCGCCGAGAGCAAGGGTCGTGGAGCTCCTCCTGAAGATGGACATCAGGGCGACCGACATCTTTGCCCTAATCCATCCTTTTGGTATCTCCATCTTCGACATCAGTTTTGTTCGGCCAGAGGGCCTAGAGCTTTTCTGGTCGAATTTTGAACGTGTGAAGGGGGAGCCCGGCTGGCGAGACTTTGCCGTACAGGCGGTGTCTCGCCAAAATGGTGTTAAGAGAGTGACCGTTCTGACCAACAACGAGTCACTCTCTGGAGCGGATATAATGACGTGGCTGTCCCGTTTTGGGGAGGTCATGGACGTCCCAAAAAAGAACAGGGACGAGTTTGGCATTTGGTCAGGGGGCTGGACCTTCATGCTGAAGTTGAAGGTCTCAGGCGGTACTGTCACCCACATCCCCTCCTCAGCATTCCTGGGGAGGGACAGGATCCTGGTCTTCTACCAGGGGCAACTGAAGGTCTGCCACAGGTGCGGTGATCCCCGTCACTTCAGCGCGGGCTGCAAGGTGCAGAAATGTGCCTTGTGTGGCGGGGTAGGTCATCTTGCCGCGGCCTGTGGTGACATTAGGTGTCCCCTGTGTGGTGATCTAGGTCACCCGTATAGCCACTGCCCCCGCTCCTTTTCTAATATCATCTCTGGTCGGGCAGGGGAGAGCCGTACGGTGGTTCCTGGTGGTGCGTCCTCTGCTGGAGCCGGAGGTGGGGGCAGGAGAGGAGCTGAGGGGCCAGTGAGGGATGGCGAGGCCGGTACATCCGCCCACCAATGGCAGCAGGTGAGGCGCCATGGGGGTAGGGGGCAGGATAAGCCTCAGGCAACTGGGGTGATGACTGTCCCCCCCCCAGAAGCGGCAGCTGGAGCTCCTGAGGCCCTGGGGGAGGAGGCGATGAGTGAGGAGATCAGGAGGATGGAGAGGGAGGAGGTGGCTGCTCCCAGGGACTCCTCCCAGTATGAAAGTCTGGACGAGGAGGTGGTGGAGCAGCCTAAAAAATCAGGTGACAGTAAGACTGGTAAGAGTCGGAGGAGGAGGAGGAGGAGGAGCAGAAAAGGGGCAAAAACATCTAAGGCCCCCCCCCTGGCCGCTAAGGTGCCGACGGAAGGGCTCACCGGCTCCCCTCTGATCCCCCTCTCCAACCGGTTCCAAGCCCTTGACGATTCTGCTGGGTCAGAGGTCAAGGGTGAGTTACCGGCAGTAACATCTGGGGTTCCTTCAGGGAATGGTGGGGTCCATCCTCCGCGGGACTCAGTTTCCCCTGGGGAGGGGACTGCCCCAGGGTCCGGAGGTGAGGAACCCGTTACAGGGAAGGAGGTGTCCGGAGAGATGGATACCTCGTTATCACTTAAGAGGAGGGGAAACTCGGGCTCCTCCTCGGATAGTTAAGGGAAGAAATATGGGGGTACGGTAAAGAAGGCCATCTAACTCAATCACCCATGATGGCGGAACCTACCCCGTCGATTAATGTTGCCAGTATTAAGTCAGATGCGGCTAGATTCGTGGCCTTTGATTTTTTCACCCGAGTTGAGGCTGATATTTTATTTTTGCAGGAGACCAGACTAACGGACATGGGGGCCATTTAGAAGGCACGGAGGGAGTGGAGGTGCGGGCCCTCATACTGGTCTCTTGCGGCGGAGCCGTATAGCGGGGTAGCGGTCCTTTTTAAGGCCGCTTCAGTGGAATGCAGACGGGTGATTGAGGTAGAAATGGGGAGGTGCTTGGTCCTTGACGTCTTCACGAGGGGACAAGAGCTCCGGCTCATTAATATCTATGGCCCACAGTCTAAGTGGGACCGTAAGTGTCTCTTCCTTAAGATCAAGCCCTATCTTTTTACGAGCCGGCAGGTGGTCTTCGGTGGGGACTTTAACACTGTAACTAGGTCCCGTGATAGGGGAGGCCCCGGAGACCGGCAGGCTTATGATAGTATAGCCCTGAATAGTATAAAAAGTGAAGCTCGCCTGGTGGATGTCCACATCCGGCACACCACAGGTCACGGGGGATTCACCTTTTATAGGGGTAGTAGTAGGTCCAGGATAGATAGGTTTTTTTTTAAAGGAGGAGGCCGTCTCTACTGCAGTGTCCACTGTTGAGGTGGAATTCTCCGACCACTGTTTAATTTTCTTTTCCTTGAATGTTACAGAGACCCCCCGGATGGGGAGAGGCCTATGGAAGCTGAATTCATCCCTGTTGGAAGAAGCAGAGGTGAGACAATCCTTTGAGGAGTTTCTTCAGAGCCAGGTACCTCTCTTGGGTCTCTGTAGCCGTAAGTCTGAGTGGTGAGAGATCTTCAAAAGAAGGGTCGCAAAGTTCTTCCGTCAGCTCTCGAGCCTCAGAGGCCTGAACAGGTACCGCTTGTATCGGGATCTGGGGAGGAAACTCGAGCAGCTCGTCTCGACTGGAGGGGACCGTGAGGAAATCTCCAGGGTGAAGGCCTTGCTCAAGAGGTGTCAGTATGATAGGCACACGTCCTTGGTTTTTGAGAGGGATTTCGGCAAGTACCACTCGCCCGACCCCTACAGGAACTGCAGGATGTCAGTGAATTGCAAAGTGGTAATGGAACTGATCGACAGTACGGGATCCCTGAACAGATCCAAATCAGGGATCCTGGAGGTGGTCAGATCCTTCTAATCACACCTCTTGGGGAGGAGGGATCCTGATCGGGATGAGATGTCGGCTTTCCTGGCTGAAGCCATCCCTGAGCCAGGGGATGACCCCTCTCTTCATGTTTTGACAGAGGTGATCAGGGAAGAGGAAGTGAGACGGGCCATTTATGGGCTCCGGCCCAAGAAATCGCCTGGTCCGGATGGCTTAACATCCGAGTTTTTCAGGACTTTTAGGGACTCTTTGGTGCCCCTCATGACTGAGGTCTTTAATGAATGTCTTTCCTTGGACATTCTGCCTGGTTCAATGAGGAAGTCTGCCCTGATTATTCTGTCAAAGGGTAAAGACTCGTCCCGTATTGAGAATTGGCGTCCCATAGCGCTTCTCAATACGGACCGGAAGGTTCTGGCAAAGGTGCTTTTTAATCGGTTATTGAAGTTTGCGCCTCGACTCCTTTCGGGGGCCCAGCACTGCTCTGTTCCAGGCCACAGTACTTTTATTGCTGTGCTCGGTGTCTGAGAGGCAGTGGAGCAGAGTAGGGCTGGTCACTGGAAGGGGTACTTGCTGTCTTTTGACCAGGTGAAAGCCTTTGACCGGGTTAACCATGAGTACCTCTGGTCCGTCCTTCTGAGGTACGGTCTGCCCGGGCGGTTTGTTGATTGGTTAAGAGTGTTATACAATGGGGCAGAGACTTTTCCGCTTGTGAACGGTTGGGTTGGACACCCTTTTAAGGTGAAGTCTGGTGTCCACCAGGGCTGTCCTCTGAGCCCACTGTTATACGTGTTCGCGATCGACCCCCTTCTAAGGAGGGTGGAGCTCGGACCGTTGGTGGGAGTCGGGATGGACCGGGCGGAGTCAGAGGCCACCTTGAGGGTAGTGGCGTATGCCGACGATGTTTCCCTTTTTGTATCCTGGAGAGAGGAGGCGGATTGGGTCATGTCTAAGGTTGAGTGCTACTCGATGGCATCCGGGTCCATGATCAACCGGGATAAGTGTGAGAGTCTCTGGCTGGGAGGGGGAGATCCAAGTTTTGATCTCCCGGACACCCTTCCAGGGCCTCATGCCACAGCAAATATTCTAGGCATCAGTTTCGGCCCGGGGGATTATACCCAGCAAAATTGGGAGGGCAGACTGAAGATTGCCGCCCAGAAGGTGCATCAGTGGAAGGGTTGGTCCTTGACCCTGAGGGAAAGAGTTAGCCTGGCCAAGGGGTATTTGCTCCCTTTACTAATATACCTGGGCAGCGTTTGCATCTTGCCAGAGCCTCTTTGGACACGGGTCTACAGCCTGTTCTTCCAGCTATTGTGGGGGGAATAAGCTGAACCTAATCAAGAGGGAGGTCACGTACCGCATGAGGAGACTAGGAGGGCTGGGTATGGTCAACCCAGTGGTGTTTTTAGTAAACACCTTTCTTAAGGCTAACATCGCCAACCTCTGGTTAGGGAGGGCTCCTCAGTGGGTACTCTCCTGTAGGGGGTGGTTTCGGCCTTTCTTCCAGGAATGGGAGACGGGAGGGCAGGTGAAGGACCTGCGAACGCCTCATGGGCATCTTCCGGCTTATGCTACCCCGGTTCTGAAGGTGATCCACCAGTGGGGTCTGGGAGTGTGGGAGATCAGGACCTTGTCGAGAAAACTACTTGACAATAGGGTTCTTTTGACCCACTTCCAGAAGCCCCTGGCGCTCAAGGATGGCCCAAGCTGGGATCTGGAGGTGGGGCTCGGGCTTTTGAACTCATAAGGGATCCCCGTGAAGTTTTGGGACTTGGCTTGGCGCTGCTTCCATGGGAGACTGTATGTGAGGGACAACCTGAAGTACAGGAACTCTGATGACCGGGATTGTCCCCGCGAGGAGTGTGGCGGCATGCTTGAAAGCATGGAGCACTTCCTGCTTTGGTGTCCTTTTAATACAGAGGTCTACAGCAGGGTGGGTGCTTCTATTGGCTGGCCTCGGCTGGCAAGCCTTTCCTATGTGAAGTGGGCCTATGGGGCATTCAAGTCCCTCGGTGGCCGAGATCAGGGCACGGTTTTCTTAGTTAGCTTAGTGACTAGGTTTTACACGTGGAACGCATGGTGTTTAGTGTCCACCCAGCAGAAATCCCTCCCCAGGGATGAGGTGATTAGGAACATCCTGGGTGACCTGGCAAAGGTGCGCTCGCTGGAGTACGAGAGTCTGGGTGCAGGGAGGACCTTCCTTCTATGGAGGGGGTTCTCATTTAATGTGCCCTAGGGATAGTTAGGGTCCTGTGTGCTTGTTTATCGGGTGAGTTTAGTCCTTTTTATATTTTTATATTTATTTGTAGAGACAGATAGATGTGTAGGGACAGGGAGGGACAGATAGGGATAGTCTTTAGGGTCAGGTAGTTAGTATTAGGTTGGTAGTGAGGGCCAGTGAGGGACAGGTAGGGATAGGTAGGGAAAGATTGGTAGGGTGGTAGGGACAGATTTTTCTTTTCTTTATTTGAGAGGTTCAGGGTGTTGTTAACTGGTTCAGGGTGAGGGCCTCCGCAGTTTCCAGTTTTCCTGGTGGTGGGCTGTTACCCTCACTTTGTAGCTTTTGTTTTTGGTATTTGAACCCGTATATAGGGCTTGCAGGCACCAAACTTGGGTCTGATTCTGGTTCATGATAATGTAATAGGTGTTGTTATAAGATGCTGTAAAGTTGTGTATATTATTTTGTATGTTTATGGTTATCATGTATATTATTCTTGTATGTATGTGTATTATGAAGTGTGTGGGGGGTTTAGTTTAGGTTGGGTGGGTGGTTTTGGGGGGGAGGGGGGGTTTGGGGATCGGTGGAGGGGGGTGTGGTATCATTGACGTCCTGAAGTAGATGAAAAGGCAAAAGGACCTGTTTTTTTCAGGCCACAAACTTTAGTGGGACCCTTGTGTGATGTGATAAGGCCACAAACTCTCGTGGGACCTTGGGTGTCGGGTGTGGGTATTTAGTTCAGGTTTTGTTATATTATTAAAAAATATATATATATATATATGGAAAAAATTTAAAAAAAATAAAAAATTGTGTGCAGTGTTGTGTCGGCTAAGAGGCCTACTTTTCTCTTTTTTGGCAGTGGGCCAGGTTTTTAGTTCTCTTTTTTGGGGTTTAGCATGAGTGCATAAGAGTGAATGTGTGTATGTTAGGAAGGCGTAAAGGAAAAAAAGGTCAAAGAGGAGGGTCAAGGCCTTCCCTTGCTGAGGGGGGTTTTGAGCAAGAGGTATTGCTCTAGTGGACATTTTCTTGCTAAAGATTGCTAAACTTTGTGTTTTGGGCTTTTTGGGGGTTTCCTTGGGGATTTGTTTACTGGGGCTTATATTTGTACGTTGTTGTTTTTGTTGTGTTTTGTACTTTTATATAAAATAAAAAAAGAGTTCCAGCTCCAGTAGCGTCCACTAAAACTGCTGCAGTTAAAAAGCTTTTATAAGGATCGAGCTTAGCGGTCTTCCACAAGGCGTGCTACCGCCAGTCCCAGCCCCTTTGCCTTGGGGCGCCTCCCCGATGCTCTTGACTGAGTGTCCTGGGGGCCCGAAGCGTTTCCTTTGAAAAAATAAAGTGTCCAAAGCACAAGTGGTGTATCTTGCTTAACAGCTGGGCTACTCCGCTGACTAGCAGACACTGCTACTAGGCCCAAAGTATTGCCTTGGTTAGATGCAGTTAAAAATTACTATTAGATACACAGGCGGTCTAGCTTCCTTTCACAGGTGGGCTACTCCGCTGGCTATGAGACACTGCTACTATGCCCAAAAGGATTTACTGGGTTAGATGCAGTAAAAAATTGTTATTAGATACACAAGTGGTGTAGTTTGCTTCATATGGGCTAATCCACTGAGTACCAGACACTGCTACTAGGCCCAAAAGGATTTCCTGGGTTAGGTGCAGTAAAAAATTAGAAT
The DNA here is from genome assembly GCF_046119375.1 of Phyllobates terribilis. NCBI lineage: Eukaryota > Metazoa > Chordata > Amphibia > Anura > Dendrobatidae > Phyllobates > Phyllobates terribilis. The sequence goes on along the minus strand of NW_027362762.1, from coordinate 364,035,783 downwards.
TAGATACACAGACGGTGTAGCTTCCTTCACAGGTGGGCTACTCCGCTGACTACAAGACACTGCTACCATGCCCAAAAGGATTTACTGGGTTAGATGCAGTAAAAAATTGTTATTAGATACACAGGCAGTGTAGCTTGCTTCAGATGGGCTACTCCACTGACTACCAGACACTGCTACTAGGCACAAAAGGATTTCCTGGGTTAGATGCAGTAAAAAATTAGAATTAGATACACAGGCGGTGTAGCTTCCTTCACAGGTGGGCTATAGAGTTGAGCGAACATGCTCGACACTGCTCGGTACTCGCCCGAGCATCATGCTACTTGGGATGTTTGGCGAGCACCGAGCATTTCCGGGTTACTCGGGCGGGAGCTCGGGTCTCCGCCCTGCATGTTTGACGCTCTTTACAGAGCCAATGAACATGCAGGGATTGCCAGCCAGTCACTGTAATGCCGCAGCCATGTTGGTTGTGGGCATTACATTGATTGACTGGCCGCACAGCATCACCTCGAGTATTTAAAACTGGGTGCCGCCATCTTGGACACAGTCGCTCCGGATCAGCTAGTGTAGGGAAAGCGCTGCTGAGCTAGAGAGAGATTTATACTGCGAAGTAGTTAGTGTAGGGTCTGTAAAGGCTGCCAAATCAAACAAACAGTCCTTCTCAGGACTAATATCCATCCCATGGCAGGCAGGCAGGCTGTATAGGAGACGCAGTGGTTATACCAGCAAACGCTGCAATACAGTCCTGTGTGCTCGTGTTGCTGAAATTTCTGGACTTAGCTCCAGGTCCTGGAGGGCCAGGAAAAATCCTTTTTTTTTCATCTAAATCCTCTTTTTTTTTCCTCCTTCACACTGTACAAATACCCGTCTTATTAACCTTTTGGCGTCCCCCCCCCAAAAAAAAAGAGTGTGTCTGTGACAGTTCAGACACAAATATATCTGTTTAAAGTAGTCTGGTGAAGGCCAGAGAAGCAGAAGTGTGGTTTTGCAGTTCCACGGTTCAAACCTCTGTTTTCTCCACTTTTGGGCCATTTGTACCTAAAAAAAAAACAGTTTGAGTGTGTCGCTCACTGTTCAGCCGCAAATATATATATATATTTAAAAAAGTCTGGTATATACCAGTAAATTATAACTGTGGTTTTGCTGTTCCACGGTAAAAAATCTCTTATCCTGCTTTTGGCATTTTTTGCCGTAAAAAAAAACTGTAATAGTGTCTCCCTGATTGTTCAGACACAAATATATCTGTTTAAAATAGTCTGGTGTAGACCAGAGAAACAGAAGTGTGGTTTTGCAGTTCCACGGTTCAAACCTCTGTATTATCCACTTTTGGGCCATTTGTACCAAAAAAAACAGTTTGAGTGTGTCGCTCACTGTTCAGCCGCAAATATATCTATTTAAAATTGTCTGGTATTCCCCAGTAAACAATAACTGTGGTTTTGCCATTCCACGGTAAAAAATCTCTATTATTCAGCTTTTGGTATTTTTTCCATAAAGAAAAACAGTAATAGTTTCTCCCTGATTGTTCAGATTGTTTAAAAGAGCCGGGTGTAAGCCAGAGAAATAGAACTGTGGTTTTCCTCTTCCATGGTTCTAATCTACTTTTTATTACCCTTTTTCCATTGATAGTGCGAGTGTTAGCTATTTTACTTCCTTTGCAATGGGCAAGGTGCGTGGCAAGGGACGTGGAACTGGACATTCTGGTGATGGCGCCTGCAAAGGACGGGGCCGTGGCCAAGGTGAAAATGTGACACAACCAACAACCACATCTTCTCGCTCACACTTCTTGACCAAATTACTAGGGAAGCACAAAACAACACCAATATTGTGAACTTATCAGTGTGAACAGGTTATTTATTGGATAGCAGATAATACTTCCAGTTACCTGGGCACCACCACCTCCGGTCTGTCTTCCACATGGTCAAATCTTAGTAGCCGTGAGTCTCGACCGCATACTCCTCCTAACCCTGATGCTCCTTCCTCCCACCATGCTGAGTGTCGTCAGACAGCAACTGATCCCACACTTGGACACTCTGAAGAGCTGTTCACTGGTCCATTTCCATATTTGTGCCCCTCGCCTGCTCCGCTTGAAGTGGTGGAAGAGGAGATCCCATGTAGCGATGCCCAAATATTTGAACAGCCACGGCCACAGGAAGTCGACGCTGGCAATTTGTCACAAGAGGTGGACGATGACGAGACACAATTGCCTGGAAGTGAGGAGGAGGATCGTGGTGCGCAAGTGAAAGCGGAGGAGGTTGTGGATGATCTAGTAACTGACCAACGTGGCAGGAGGACATGCAGAGCGAGGCCAGCAGCACACAGGGTGAGGGAGGCAGAGTACCCCAACAGGCAGGAAGAAGCAGTGTGGTGGCCGCACACAGAAGGCAGGCTACAGCTCCCCATAAAACCAACACAAGGGACGTTGCAAGTACAACCTGTAGGTCTTCCAGGGTCTGGAATTTTTTTAAAGACTCTGCTGATAACCCCAAAAATGCCATTTGTACCACCTGCCATTCCAGCATCAGCAGGGGTGACAAAACTGCCAGCCTGACCACCACCAACATGATCAGGCACATGGCAGCAAAGCACCCGACTTTGTGGGGCGAACCCCAGGGTCCACGACCAGTGTCAGCGGGTGTCACCACTGCTTCTTCCACTGTTGTGCATGCAATAGAACCCCCTGTTGAGTGTGCAAGGCAATCGCCTGTCCATACTGCATGCAAAGATGCCTCTCAGTCTTCACTTGTTATGGCAGTTTCTCAAGAAACAGCATCAACGTCCATGTCCACGTCCCACCGCTGCGTTCAATTGTCCATGTCCCAGACCTTTGAACAAAAGCAGAAATCTGCAGCTAATGCCCCACAGGCCACAGTCCTAAATTCGCACATTTCACGACTGCTTACATTGGAAATGCTGTCTTTTAGACTGGTGGAGACGGAATCCTTCCGCAACCTTATGGCGGTGGCCGTATTTCTGTACTCAGTCCCCAGCTGACACTATTTTGCCCGGTGTGCCATCCCTGCACTACACAAGCACGTGTCCCAAAACATCTGCCGTGCCCTCAACAAGGAAGTTACTGGGAGAGTCCACCTGACAACGGACATGTGGACAAGTGCTTGTGGCCATGAACGGTACATCTCCCTGACGACACACTGGGTAAACATAGTGGAAGCCAGGACCCAGTCAGACCTTGGGACGGAACACATCCTCCCCACACCGAGGATTGCGGGCCCTATGTCAATCAGAGTTGCCCCCACAGTGTACAGCTCCTGCTCATCATCCCCCTCCTCATGTTCAGCCACCACATCAGTTACAAGCTGGAAGGACTGCAGTACTGCCTCCGCCAAGCTGAAACAGGCTGTGCTGAAACTCATAAGCTTAGGTGAGAAACCTCACACTGCTTGTGAGTTGTGGACAGCTATGAAAGAGCAGGCAGATCTGTGGCTTACACCGCTGAACCTACATCCAGGCATGGTCGTGTGTGACAATGGCCGTAACCTGGTGGCGTCTCTGAGGCGAGGCAAGATCATACAGGTACCATGCCTGGCTCATGTGCTTAACCTCGTGGTTCAGCGGTTTCTTAAATCGTACCCCGAGTTGCCAGATCTGCTCGTCAAAGTACACCACCTGTCAGCTCACTTCCTCCGCCCTTGCTGTGTTGCAGCAGCGTTTGAAGCTTCCGTCACACCGTCTGGTGTGTGATGTCCCCACACGTTGGAACTCTACCCTTCACATGTTGCAAAGGATTTGTGAGCAGAAGAGAGCAGTTGTGGAGTACCAGCTGCAACAAGGCCGTCGATATTCAGGTCAGGCGCCACACATAAGACCTCAGGAGTGGACCTGGATGTCTGACATATGTACCATCTTGACAAACTTTGAGGAGTCCACCAAGATGGTGAGTGGCGATGACGCCATCATTAGCGTCAGCATTCCACTTGCCTGTCTTTTGCAACGCTCTCTGCAGAGAATTAAAGAGGAGGCATTGCAGTCAGAGTATGATGAGATGGATCAAGAAGCTGTAGCGGCCAATTACACACAGCCCAGCCTCATCTCATCCCAACATGCTTTGGGGGACAATGAGGGAGAGGAGGAGGAGGAGGAAGAACAGGAGCTGGTATCATGCGCTGTAGATGGTAGTACCTGTACAACTATCATACCGTCGGTTCAGCGTGGGTGGCCTGAGAACAGGGGGGAGGAGGAGGAGAGCATGGTCAGTCGTCATCTTGGTGACGACACGGATGTCTTGCCCGTTACCAGTCTGGCACGCATGGCTGACTTTATGTTACGCTGCCTTAACCGTGACCCTCGCGTTGTCAAAATGTTGGGTGACAGTCATTAGTGGTTGGTGACACTTTTAGACCCCCCGCTACAAGGAGAACTTTCACTCTCTTATTCTTAATGTGGAGAGGTCTACAAAAATGTGGCAGTACCAGAAGGCCCTTGCTGCAGAACTGTTAAAAAAATTCCCATCTGAACATGCTAGCGGCAGAGGTCACAGTTCGTTGCCCAACCAAGGCATACATGCGAGAGAGACGCAACTCCAATCCAGCAGAGGCAGGGGAACACTGTCAACGTTCTGGGACAGTTTTCTCAGACCCTCCCTTCGGACAGACCCTGAGGCGCGAGGTACTCTCACAAGGAGTGGAAAGTTTCAAAAGACGGTGAGGGAGTACCTTGCCGACCGTACCAGCATCCTCCGTGATTCCTCTGTAACTTTTAATTATTGGGTATCCAAGCTGGACAATTGGAATGAACTCGCTCTGTACGCCTTGGAGGTCCTGGCCTGCCACTAGAGTGTTATCGGAGCGTGTTTTTAGTTCCGTTGGGGGAATTATAACTGATAAGCGCACTCGTTTGTCAACTGACAATGCTGACAAGCTGACCCTTATCAAAATGAACAAGGTCTGGATTGGGCAAGACTTCTCATCACCACCAAATGACAGCAGAGAAACATAAAGTCACATGCACTGTGTTATTTCGGGAGGTGTATTCACATGCACCACTTCACACCCACACATGGGTCTACGCTTCCTCATTTCGGCTGTTTTATGTTCTTCTCCTTATCCTCAGCCTCCACCAGCACTATACCACCAGAGTGACCGTGGTCCGTGTTGCCATTATTGAAAGTCCCTCCGTCCTTATTTTTGTCAGCTTTTGCTTGGAAGGCATAAGCAAAGACTGTGGGAGACCGACTCCCCAATGATGGGAATAATATTTTTAACCGGTTCCCGACCGCCCACTGTAGATAAACGTCGGCGCTTGCCGGGCTCTGTGCAGCGCCGACGTTTAAAAACGGTGGGTGGTCTCGCAGCGCTCAGGACCCCCAGGGTTCTGCAAGCGCTGCGATTCCGGTGCAGAGCGTTAGCTCTGACAGGGGACATCATCGGGACCTGATTAGATCAGGTCCCAGTGATGTTAACCCTTAGCTGTCTTCTATATGCTGTGATCTATTGTGATCGCGGCATATAGGAGACAGCAGGAGGAGAGGGGGTCGTCAACTTACCTCTCCGAAGACCTCCGAGTCCTTCCAGGACCTGGGGTTGCTATGGCAGCTGGAGGTCACATGACCGCCTCCAGCTCTGCCATATATGGTGTCCTGTCTGGCTCAGCTGCAGCTGTAGCCAGACAGGAGACTCTGACTGAAACAGTCAGGGAAGATCTCATGTAATGTAATATATGTCTATTACATTACATGAGATCAGAGATCAGAAAAATAAAAATTAATGTCCCATACAGGGACTAAGAAAAAATGTGAAAAAAAGTAAAAAAAAAGTTTTTAAACTATTAATAAAAAAATCACAAAATAAATAAAAATAAATAAATAAAATATTAAACCAATAAATCCGTATATTTTTACAAAACCAAAAAAAGTACACATATTTGGTATCGCCGCGTCCGAAACAACCCGAGCTATAAAACTGTCACACTAATTAACTCCTTCTGTGCACACCATAATAAAAATAAATAAAAAACGGAGCAAAAAAATATGCTTTTTCATCATATTGCCAAACAAAAAGTGGAAAAAAATGCGATCAAAAAACAAAATAGAAATAAAAATGGTACCACTAAAAACGTCATCTTGTTACGCAAAAAAAAAGCCGCCATACAGCTCCATCAGCCGAAAAATAAAAAAGTTATAGTGCTCAGAATAAAGCAATGCAAAAAAAATATTTTTTTCTATAAAATAGTTTTATTGTGTAAAAGCGCCAAAACATAAAAAAAATACAGTAAGTGTAGTTTCGCTGTAAACGTACTGACCCGAAGAATAACGCTGCCTGATCACTTTTACCACACGCAGAACGGCATAAAAAAAAAACTCAAAAAACAATTCCTGAATTGTTTGTTTTTGTTAATTTTACCTCCCAAAAAACGGAATAGAAAGCGATCAAAAAATGTCACGTCCCCAAAAATGGTACCAATAAAAATGTCAACTCGTCCCGCAAAAAACAAGCCGTCACATGACTCTGTCGGCCGAAATATGGAAAAATTATAGCTCTCAAAATATGGTGATGCAAAAACTAGATTTTGCAAAAAAAGCGTCTTTTAGTGTGTGACAGCTGTCAGTCATAAAAACCCGATATCAATCTGGTATCTCTGTAATCACACCGACCCGAAGAATAAAGTAATCTAATCAGTTATATCACACTAGGAACGGCGTAAAAAATAAATAAAACCAATTCTTCACCTGCTACTGATTTGTTTATTATGTCCCCAAAGATCCCAGTAAGGCTCTGCCCACATTTATCATGTGCTCTGCGCTGAGCACTTACACCAGAGTTTCCGTGTAAATCTCTGAAATACATGATTCAGCCGGAACCCATGACGGAAGATTCCCTGTAATGAGACAGATATAGGCCACTGTGGACGCCGTCTAGCCTGGGATCCCACGGTGTCATTTGTTTTAGGCGTGCATAAAAGTGCGGTTGGCCACAGTTTGGTGCACTTCTGAAAAAAAGGACACCGCTACACAGAGGCCAGACGGTGTCCAGAGTAACTCTGCTGCCTCATTACAGTGAATGGATCCTGCAGGGGTTTCATCTGAATTACATCACTTGGAAATTTAGATGGAAACCCCGATGTAAGTGCTCAGCCTAGAGCGCCGGATAAATGTTACGTAAAATGTTCCCAATAAAAGCTTCAACTCAGTCCTCAAAAAAAGCTAGTCCCCACTCAGGTCCGTCATCTGTTAAAAATATAAGGGACTTCCAAGTTACTGGTAGCAGAAAGGCTCTGGAAAAGCAAAATGACCCTTGCCCCCCAAAAGAAGTTCAGAAAATTTTGTGCTCCCAAATCCAAATGCCTATTCTACAATAATTTGTTCTCCAATTGTCAAATAGCACTCCGTCCCCCCCAGATCTCACCGTATGGCTAAGCGGTACGATACAGCCACATATGGGGTATTGACACTTTTAGAAGAAATTGTGTGACACATTTTGGCACCATTTTTACCCATTGCCCTGTTTGAAAATGTAAAATCTGAGGGTAAAACATTTTTTTGTGGTAAAAATATAATTATGATTTTTTCACTGCCCAATGGTATAAATTTAAAAATTAAAAAATACTCACTACTTCCCTAGATGAATTCCTTGAGAGGTGTAATTTACAAAATGGGGTCATTTGTGGAGGTTTCTGCTGTTTTGGCATGTCAGCGACTCTTCAAATGTGACATGGTGTCTGCTGCCTATCCCAGCCAACATAGCGCTCCTTTCTCTTCCGAACCCTGCCGTACACCAAAGCAGTGGTTTTCCCCCACATATGGGGTATCGGCGTACTCAGGAGAAATTGTACAACAAATTTCATGGTGCAATTTCTCCAGTTATCCTTATGATAATGCAAAATTAGGGGATGAAAAACATTTTTTATGGGAAAAATGTGAACATTTTATTTTCACGGCTCAATATTATAAACTTCTGTGAAGCAGCTGGGGGTGCAAGGTGCTCACCACACATCTAGATAAGTTCCCTAAGGGGTCTAGTTTCCAAAATGGTGGCACTTGTGGGGGGTTTCCGCTGTTTAGACACATTAGGGGCTCCACAAATGTGACATGGCGTCCGCTAATTATTCAAACAAATTTTACATTCAAAAAGTCAAATGGCGCTCCTTCCCTTTCAAACCCTGCCGTGCGCCCAAACAGTGGTTTTCCCTCACATATGGGGTATCAGCGTGTTCAGGAGAAATTGCACAACAAACTTCATGGTGCAATTTATCCTGTTACCCTTATGATAATACAAAATTAGAGAATGAAAAAGATTTTTTGTGGGAAAAATGTGAAAATTTTATTTTCACGGCTCAATATTATAAACTTCTGTGAAGCAGCTGGGGGTGCGAGGTGCTCACCACACATCTAGATAAGTTCCCTAAGGGGTCTAGTTTCCAAAATGGTGGCACTTGTGGGGGGTTTCCACTGTTTAGTCACATTAGGGGCTCCCCAAATGCGACATGGCGTCTGCTAATTATTCAAACAAATTTTACATTCAAAAAGTCAAATGGCGCTCCTTCCCTTTTAAACCCTGCCATGCGCCCAAACAGTAATTTGCCTCCACATATGGGGTATCAGCGTGTTCAGGAGAAATTGCACAACAAATTTCATGGTGCAATTTATCCTATTACCCTTATGATAATCCAAAATTAAGGGATGAAAAACGGTTTTGTGGGAAAAATGTGAAAATTTTATTTTTACGGCTCAATATTATAAACTTCTGTGAAGCAGCTGGGGGTGCGAGGTGCTCACCACACATCTAGATAAGTTCCCTAAGGGGTCTAGTTTCCAAAATGGTGTCACTTGTGGGGGGTTTCCACTGTTTAGGCGCATCAGGAGCTCTCCAAACGCAACATGGCGTCTGCTAATTATTCAGACAAATTTTACATTCAAAAAGTCTAATGGCGCTCCTTCCCTTCCGAACCCTGCAGTGCGCCCAAACAGTGGTTTTCCCTCACATATGGGGTATCAGCACGCTCAAGAGAAATTGCACAAAAATATTTGGGGTCCATTTTTTCCTGTTACCCCTGTGAAAATAAAAAAAATTGGGTCTAAAGTAACATTTTTGTGAAAAAAGTTAAATGTTAATTTTTTTTTTCCACATTCCAAAAATTCCTGTGAAGCACCTGAAGGGTTAATAAAGTTCTTGAATGTGGTTTTGAGCACCTTGAGGGGTGCAGTTTTTAGAATGGTGTCAATTTTGGGTATTTTCTGTCATAAAGACCCCTCAAAGTGACTTCAAATATGATGTGGTCCCTAAAAAAATGTTTTTGTAAATTTTGTTGGAAAAATGAGAAATCGCTGGTCAACTTTTAACCCTTATAGCTCCCTAACAAAAAAAAATTTTGGTTCCAAAATTGTGCTGATGTAAAGTAGACATGTGGGAAATGTTATTTATTAACTATTTTGTGTGACATATCGCTCTGATTTAAGGGCACGAAAATTCAAAGTTTGAAAATTGCAAAATTTTCTAAATTTTCGCCAAATTTCCGATTTTTTCACAAATAAACGCAAGTTATAGGGAAGAAATTTTACCACTATCATGAAGTACAATATGTCATGAAAAAACAGTCTCAGAATCAGGGGAATACATTGAAGCGTTCCAGAGTAATTACTTCATAAAGTGACAGTGGTCAGAATTGAAAAAATTGGCCCGGTCACGAAGGCAAAAACAGGCTCTGGCGCGAAGTGGTTAAGATGCTGTACTGTGTGGCTCTTTTAAGGGGCATTAAAATAGTCTTGTTAAGCTACTGCGACCTCCACCACTTTTCCAAGGGGCATTAAAACGTCTTGTTAAGCTACTGCGACCTCCACCGCTTTTCCAAGGGGCATTAAAACCGTCTTGTTAAGCTACTGCGACCTCCACGTCTCTTCCGAGGGGCATTAAAACCATCTTGTTAAGCTACTGGGACCTCCACGTCTCTTCCAAGGGGCATTAAAACCGTCTTGTTAATCTACTGTGACCTCCACCACTTTTCAAAGGGGCATTAAAACCGTCTTGTTAAGCTACTGCGACCTCCACCACTTCTCCAAGGGGCATTAAAATCATCTTCTTAAGCTACTGCGACCTCCACGTCTCTTCCGAGGTGCATTAAAACCGTCTTGTTAAGCTACTGCGACCTCCACCACTTTTCCAGAGGGCATTAAAACTGTCTTGTTAAGCTACTGCGACCTCCACCACTATTCCAAGGGGCATTAAAACCGTCTTGTTAAGCTACTGTGACCTCCACCACTCTTCCAAAGGGCATTAGAACCGTCTTGTTAAGCTACTGCGAACTCCACGCCTCTTCCGAGGGGCATTAAAACCGTCTTGTCAAGCTACTGGGACCTCCACTTCTCTTCCGAGGGGCATTAAAACCGTCTTTTTAAGCTACTGCGACCTCCACGTCTCTTCCGAGGGGCATTAAAACCTTCTTATTAAGCTACTGTGACCTCCACCACTTTTCCAATGGGCATTAAAACCGTCTTTTTAAGATACTGGGACCTCCACGTCTCTTCCGAGGGGCATTAAAACCGTCTTGTTAAGCTACTGGGACCTCCACGTCTCATCTGAGTGGCATTAAAACCGTCTTGTCAAGCTACTGGGACCTCCACTTCTCTTCCGAGGGGCATTAAAACCATCTTGTTAAGCTACTGTGACCTCCACCACTTTTCCAAGGGGCATTAAAACCATCTTGTTAAGATACTGCGACCTCCACGTCTATTCCGAGGGGCATTAAAACCATCTTGTTAAGCTACTGGGACCTCCACGTCTCATCCGAGGGGCATTAAAACCGTCTTGTTAAGCTACTGTGACTTCCACCACTTTTCCAAGGGGCATTAAAACCGTCTTGTTAAGCTACTGCGACCTCCACCACTCTTCCAAGGGGCATTAAAACCGTCTTGTTAAGCTACTTTGACCTCCACCACTTTTCAAAGGGGCATTAAAACCGTCTTGTTAAGCTACTGTGATCTCCACCACTTTTCCAAGGGGCATTAAAACCGTCTTGTTAAGCTACTGCGACCTCCACGTCTCTTCCGAGGGGCATTAAAACCTTCTTATTAAGCTACTGTGACCTCCACCACTTTTCCAAGGGGCATTAAAACCGTCTTTTTAAGATACTGCGACCTCCACGTCTCTTCCGAGGGGCATTAAAACCGTCTTGTTAAGCTACTGGGACCTCCACGTCTTATCTGAGTGGCATTAAAACCGTCTTGTCAAGCTACTTGGACCTCCACTTCTCTTCCGAGGGGCATTAAAACCGTCTTGTTAAGCTACTGTGACCTCCACCACTTTTCCAAGGGGCATTAAAACCATCTTGTTAAGATACTGCGACCTCCACGTCTCTTCCGAGGGGCATTAAAACCATCTTGTTAAGCTACTGGGACCTCCACGTCTCATCCGAGGGGCATTAAAACCGTCTTGTTAAGCTACTGTGACTTCCACCACTTTTCCAAGGGGCATTAAAACCGTCTTGTTAAGCTACTGCGACCTCCACCACTCTTCCAAGGGGCATTAAAACCATCTTGTTAAGCTACTGTGACCTCCACCACTTTTCAAAGGGGCATTAAAACCGTCTTGTTAAGCTACTGTGATCTCCACCACTTTTCCAAGGGGCATTAAAACCGTCTTGTTAAGCTACTGCGACCTCCACGTCTCTATCGAGGGGCATTAAAACCGTCTTGCTAAGCTACTGCGACCTCCACCACTTCTCCAAGGGGCATTAAAATCATCTTCTTAAGCTACTGCCACCTCCACGTCTCTTCCGAGGTGCATTAAAACCATCTTGTTAAGCTACTGGGACCTCCACGTCTCTTCCAAGGGGCATTAAAACCGTCTTGTTAAGCTACTGCGACCTCCACCACTTTTCCAGAGGGCATTAAAACTGTCTTGTTAAGCTACTGCGACCTCCACCACTATTCCAAGGGGCATTAAAACCATCTTGTTAAGCTACTGTGACCTCCACCACTCTTCCAAGGGGCATTAGAACCGTCTTGGTAAGCTACTGCGAACTCCACGCCTCTTCCGAGGGGCATTAAAACCGTCTTGTCAAGCTACTGGGACCTCCACTTCTCTTCCGAGGGGCATTAAAACCGTCTTTTTAAGCTACTGCGACCTCCACATCTCTTCCGAGGGGCATTAAAACCTTCTTATTAAGCTACTGTGACCTCCACCACTTTTCCAAGGGGCATTAAAACCGTCTTTTTAAGATATTGCGACCTCCACGTCTCTTCCGAGGGGCATTAAAACCGTCTTGTTAAGCTACTGGGACCTCCACGTCTCATCTGAGTGGCATTAAAACCGTCTTGTCAAGCTACTGGGACCTCCACTTCTCTTCCGAGGGGCATTAAAACTATCTTGTTAAGCTACTGTGACCTCCACCACTTTTCCAAGGGGCATTAAAACCATCTTGTTAAGATACTGCGACCTCCACGTCTCTTCCGAGGGGCATTAAAACCATCTTGTTAAGCTACTGGGACCTCCACGTCTCATCCGAGTGGCATTAAAACCGTCTTGTTAAGCTACTGTGACTTCCACCACTTTTCCAAGGGGCATTAAAACCGTCTTGTTAAGCTACTGCGACCTCCACCACTCTTCCAAGGGGCATTAAAACCGTCTTGTTAAGCTACTGTGACCTCCACCACTTTTCAAAGGGGCATTAAAACCGTCTTGTTAAGCTACTGTGATCTCCACCACTTTTCCAAGGGGCATTAAAACCGTCTTGTTAAGCTACTGCGACCTCCACGTCTCTATCGAGGGGCATTAAAACCGTCTTGTTAAGCTACTGCGACCTCCACGTCTCTTCCGAGGGGCATTAAAACCTTCTTATTAAGCTACTTTGACCTCCACCACTTTTCCAAGGGGCATTAAAACCGTCTTTTTAAGATACTGCGACCTCCACGTCTCTTCCGAGGGGCATTAAAACCGTCTTGTTAAGCTACTGGGACCTCCACGTCTCATCTGAGTGGCATTAAAACCGTCTTGTCAAGCTACTTGGACCTCCACTTCTTTTCCGAGGGGCATTAAAACCGTCTTGTTAAGCTACTGTGACCTCCACCACTTTTCCAAGGGGCATTAAAACCATCTTGTTAAGATACTGCGACCTCCACGTCTCTTCCGAGGGGCATTAAAACCATCTTGTTAAGCTACTGGGACCTCCACGTCTCATCCGAGGGGCATTAAAACCGTCTTGTTAAGCTACTGTGACTTCCACCACTTTTCCAAGGGGCATTAAAACCGTCTTGTTAAGCTACTGCGACCTCCACCACTCTTCCAAGGGGCATTAAAACCGTCTTGTTAAGCTACTGTGACCTCCACCACTTTTCAAAGGGGCATTAAAACCGTCTTGTTAAGCTACTGTGATCTCCACCACTTTTCCAAGGGGCATTAAAACCGTCTTGCTAAGCTACTGCGACCTCCACGTCTCTATCGAGGGGCATTAAAACCGTCTTGTTAAGCTACTGGGACCTCCTCGTCTCTTCCAAGGGCCATTAAAACCGTCTTGTGAAGCTACTGCGACCTCCACCATTTTTTCAAGGGGCATTAAAACCGTCTTGTTAAGCTACAGGGACCTCCACGTCTCTTCCGAGGGGCATTAAAACCATCTTGTTAAGCTACAGGGACCTCCACGTCTCTTCCGAGGGGCAGTAAAAGTGTCTTGTTAAACCATTCTGAACTCCACAGCTCTTCCAAGGGGCATTAAAACACCTTATAAAGCTTCTGCGACCTCCACGTCTCTTCTGAGGAGCATTAAAACCGTCTTGTTAAGCTACTGATATCGGGAAATATTGGATCGGATTGGATCGGACCGATACCCAAAAAATATCGGATATCGCCGATTCTGATACCGGAAACCAATGCAAGTCAATGGGACACAAATATCGGAATGAAAATAAACCCTTTTTTTCAGTGTAGGTTAATCTACATGAAGGAAAACAACTAAGAATAATGTAGAATGTATTACATGAATAGCCGGCAATACAGCAGCGGCATACACCGGTACCTGACAATTTAGAACAGAAAGAATAGAGCATCACACATAGATTAGATAGATAGAAACATGTCAGTCACATATATAAGAAGTACAGTGACAGTGTTGCTTACTGTACTTGTCATTTAGTGTTAAAGGATTTATTAAAAAAAATAACAGTGTTTTCATGCACCGTCACTGAGTTCATTGGACATGAGCTCACCTCATGCACGTCACTGACAGCGTTGGAAAATTCTCCTGCGCTCAGCTCTTCAGCAGGAGAATTCTCTCACGCTCACTACAAGCGCAGGAGAATTCTCCCACGCTGTCAGTGACGTGCATGAGGAGAGCTGAGTTCATTGGACATGACCTCGGCTCATCTGGATGCCGTCACAGCCAGACACTGAGGAGCGCAAGCATGCCTGCGCTTCTCAGTGTCTGCGGCATGGCAAGCTGGATGGCAGCTTTCGGCTGCGATCCAGCCTGTCATGTGAATGTAGCAGAGCTGGAGCCATCGTGGGAACCATGGAAAGGTAAGGATGATGTTGGTTTATTATTTTACTTTTATTGCAGAAGACATTGGCTTCAGCTGGAATGGGCGTGATGGTAAGTATGGTTTAATTTAGAACAATAAAGAATTGTGTGTTTATTTCAATTAAAGGACTTTAATCTGAGTGTTTGTGTTTTTTTTTTAACTTTTACTATTGGGTTAGTAATGGGGGTGTCTTATAGACTCCTCTCCATTACTAACCTGGGTTTGATGTCAGCTGGCATTATAAGCTGACATCAATCCCAGCCCTATTACCCCACTGCCACTGCTACAGGGCAGTGGGAAGAGCAAGGCTAAGTGCCAGAATTGGCGCATCCTATGGATGCGCCATGTCTGGGGCAGCTGACGGCTGGTGTTTCTAGCCTGGGAGGGGGCCAATATTCATGGCACCCTTCCTGGGCTATTAATATCAGCCCCCAGCTGTCTGTCTAGCCTTTGCTAGCTATTTAAATAGGGCGGACACCACGTCATTTTTTGGGGGGTCCCCCATTTTAATAGCTAGTAAAGGCTAGGTATTCAGCTGGGGGCTGATATTAGTAGCCTGGCAAGCTCAGTGGGTATTACCCCCTTCCCAGGCTTCAAACATCTGCCCCAGTCGTCTGCTTAACCTCTGCTAGAGACAGATATTACGGGGAACCCCACGACAATTTTTTTTTAATAAATCCTTTATTTTAACACTAAATGAAAAGTACAGTAATCAACACTATCACTGTACTTCTTATATATGTGACTGACATGTTTCTATGTATCGAATCTATGTGTGATTCTCTATTCTTTCTATTCTAAATTGTCGGGTACCGATGCTGAATTGTAGGCTGGCTTTTTTTAAAGAGACGGTGCATGAAAACACTATTATTTTTTTTAGTAAATCCTTTAACACTAAATGACAAGTACAGTAAGCTGAGCGCTGCCATCCAGCTTGTCATACTTCAGAGACACTGCAGAGCGCAGGCATTATGGGAACTTGCGATTCCGGTATTCAATATTCTAAAAGTATCGGAACTCAGTATCGGAGCTCTGATACCGCGAATATCGGTCGATACCCGATATTTCAGTATCGGAATGCTCAACACTACTCATAATTTTTGGAAAGCCTTCCATTCACTGCTTAGGCCAACAGTACACAGGAGACCCAGTTGCTATAAATGGAAAAAATGGTTTAGTTAAGTCCTTCTGACCTCCATGTCACTTCCAAGGGGCATTGGAGTGCCTCTAAATTTTTGGTAGGCATTGCACTCACTGTATGCCCTATAACTGTGTAGCCGAACCGCTCCTTTTGGTACAGAAACATATCCTACAAGACATGTGTGGTTGACTGGCCTGATATTGATGTGAATGGTCCCTGTTCCTCCTGCTCTTTCTCTTTTTCTTTGCCACCACCTCATCCATCATTTATCACCTGAAGATTTGTTTTAACGGGAGTCATAGAACTGGGATAGTAGCAGGAAAACATCCATCAATCCTCGGATGAGGTAGGATATGCGCCAAAACGCTGACCACCTCAGGCCTAGCCGCTACTACATACATGCGCTTGCATTCCAAGAAAACAAAGCAGATGCTAACTTCTATCATCATCATGCTCCTCACCTTGGCACTCTCAACTCCCCTGATGGAGAAGCCAGGGCCCACCGGAGGAGTTTGGTTCTCTGGTGGGCTCGTCCAATGCTGCCCTAAAGCAGGCCAGGCAGGTGTGTGGGAAGGTAACAGGAGAAAAAGGGGTGGCTGGGGACCGTTTATGGACACCCGGCCGCCCCCAGGCGGCTGGGGAACATGTGTGGACACCCGGCCACGGGGGGGCTGGGAACTGAGTATGGACACCCGGCTACCCCCTGGCGGCTGGGGACCGAGTGTGGACACCCGGCCGCCGGGCGGCTTGGGACTGAGTATGGATACCTCGCTGCCGAAGCAGCCATGAGGTAGTGGCCAGCTTCGGCCTCCTCCAAACTAAAAGGCCCCATTTCAAGTGAAAGCTAGCACTATGATATTGCAGCCTGCGGGTGGGTGGGTGGGTGGTTGGTTGGCTGCATATTTGCGCTTGCATTGGAAGGAATGGGGGAGGTACAATTGAACACTGCCCTGGGACTAGGACTTACACGGGGATAGTTGCAAGTCTGCATCTTCTGATGCGGCAAGGATCACTTCTGATGGGCACACTTTTAGGCAGTGACCTGGGTGTCAGAGATGCTTCCAGGGGTCTTCCCTATGCTGTTCCCATGTCTTTTTAGCACTGTATGCATGTGTCACACAGCACATGGCTAGATAAGATTGTAAAATGTTAAAATGACATTTCCCGGTGAATGCATTTGTCACGGTTGAAAGCAATACAAAAGTGCAAAAATGCATGAAAAATGCTACTTGTGAACATAGCCCAAGGTGTGGAGGAGTATTTTTTTGGAGGGTTATTTATTTTACCTTATACACAAGTCTTTACCCTGGAAAGGAACTTCCTTAACATATTTCACAGGAAAGCAGTTTCAGTTTCGTTTTTGAACGTTTTATTGTGAGCCCTTAAAAGTGGCTTAATACCTCTGACCACATTGTTGACAGCAGTGACCTGGGGGTCAGAAATGCTTCCTGGGGCGATCCCCATGCTGTCCCCATGTCATTTGAGCACTGTCACTATCGTTTTGGGCACTTGTTAGGCTTTTAAAAGACTGCCGGGGGTGCCGCCGCAAAAATGCTCTGGTCTCCCATAGACTAACATAGGGCTCGTTGCTCGGGTCGAGCACGAGAGTATCACGGTGAGCTCGGCCCGAGCTTCGAGCACCCGAGCATTTTAGTGCTCGCTCAACACCAGTGAGCTACTCCGCTGACTACCAGACACTGCTACTAGGCCCAAAAAGATTTCCTGGGTTAGATGCAGTAAAAAATTAGAGTTAGATACACAGACGGTGTAGCTTACTTCACAGGTGGGCTACTCCGATGACTACCAGACACTGCTACTAGGCCCTAAAATATTTCCGGGGTTAGATGCAGTAAAAAATTAGAATTAGATACACAGGCAATGTAGCTTCCTTCACAGGTGGGCTACTCCGCTGACTACGAGACACTGCTACTAGGCCCAAAAACATTTCCTGGGTTAGATGCAGTAAAAAATTAGAATTAGATACACAGGAGGTATAGCTTCCTTCACAGGTGGGCTACTCCACTGACTACCAGACACCGCTACTAGGCCCAAAAAGATTTCCTGGGTTAGAAGCAGTAAAAAATTAGAATTAGATACACAGGCGGTTTAGCTTCCTTCACAGGTGGGCTACTCCGCTAACTACCAGACTCTGCTACTAGGCTCAAAATGATTTCCTGGGTTAGATGCAGTTAAAAATTAGAATTAGATACACAGGCGGTGTAGCTTCCTTCATAGGTGGGCTACTCCGCTGACTACCAGACACTACTACTAGGCCCAAAAAGATTTCCTGGGATAGATGCAGTAAAAAATTAGAATTAGATACACAGGCGGTGTAGCTTCCTTCACAGGTGGGCTTCTCCGCTGACTACGAGACACTGCTATTAGGCCCAAAAAGATTTCCTGGGTTAGATGCAGTAAAAAATTAGAATTAGATACACAGGTGGTGTAGCTTCCTTCATAGGTGGGTTACTCCGCTGACTACGATACACTGCTACTAGGCCCAAAAAGATTTCCTGGGTTAGATGCAGTAAAAAATTAGAATTAGATACACAGGCGGTGTAGCTTCCTTCACAGGTGGGCTACTCCGCTGACTACCAGACACTACTACTAGGCCCAATAAGATTACCTGGGTTAGATGCAGTAAAAAATTAGAATTATATACACAGGCGGTGTAGCTTACTTCACAGGTGGGCTACTCCGCTGACTACCAGACACTGCAACTAGGCCCAAAAAGATTTCCTGGGTTTGATGCAGTAAAAAATTAGAATTAGATACACAGGCTGTGTAGCTTCCTTCACAGATGGGTTACTCCGCTGACTGCGAGACACTGCTACTAGGCCCAAAACGATTTCCTGGGTTAGATGCAGTAAAAAATTAGAATTAGATACACAGGTGGTGTAGCTTCCTTCACAGGTGGGCTACTCCGCTGACTACCAGACACTGCTACTAGGCCCAAAAAGATTTCCTGGGTTTGATGCAGTAAAAAATTAGAATTAGATACACTGGCGGTGTACCTTTCTTCACAGGTGGGCTATTCCGCTGACTATGAGACACTGCTACTATGCCCAAAAGGATTGGCTGGCTAAGATGCAGTAAAAAATTGGTATTAGATACACAGGTAGTGTAGCTTGCAATACAGATGGGCTACTCCAATGACTAACAGACACTGCTACAGGCCCAAAAGGATTGGCTGAGCTACATTTCGCCAAATGCTGTGAAAAACACTTGCACAGCACTGGCACAGACCTGCCTGGCTAAAAGTGCTTTGAACTGCTGTAACCTAGCCCTCAAAAGGGCTGCAATTAGAACTAGTCCCTACTCCCTAAACCTATCTCTCTATGTAACTGGAAATTTGCTCGCAATTCACACAGTTATACTGTATAGCGCCCACAGCAGCAGCTGTGCCGTCTAACACTCAGCTGCAGCAGTGAGAAAATGGTGGCGACGGGGAAAATGGCAGGGTCTTATAGGGCAAGGACATGTGACATACACAGCCAATGACACATGCCCTCGCTTGTGTGAAAAAAAAGCACTTCGCTGCGTGTGTGCGCTGCTGAAAGGCTGACAGACTGCACCGCCCCACTGTATAGGTGGGAAAGAAAAAAAAATGGAGATCGGCATTTTTCCTGCAGAGATCCATCCCCTGCCCCTCCCCCGCCCACTCTACACTGAAACTGTCTATTAACATTGATTAACAGTATTACTGTGAAACAATCCAGTTACACTTTTGGTGCACAAACAGTTATCGAACATAACCTCGAACAGCCGAATTTTTTGCAAATCGTTCGAGTTCGTCGAACGACTCGAACACTGCCCACAACAGCTTAAATTTGAGATTGGTGAACAGTTCGAGTCGAACACCGCTCATCTCCAGCAGTGAGTCCAACAGCTGACCAAATTTAGGAAAAACCCCAATAAGAATTTAAAGACACATAGAGTAGGGCCACAGTAACGACAAATTCCCATTAGAAAGCAGAGGGTCTCCCATAGTGTTGGCCTTTGCAGTGAATGCAAGGGCTGCCAAAAATTGTGAGGCACTCCAATGCCCCTTGGAAGAGACATAGATGGACTCATGAAAAAATGTTCCCATTATTAGGAAGTGGGTCTCCCATAGTGTTGGCCTATGCAGTGAATGCAAGGCTGAAAAAAAAATGTGAGGCACTCTACTGCCCCTTGGAAGAGACTTAGAGGGCATCATAAAAAAAATTTCCCATTAGAAAGGAGCGGGTCTCCTATACTTGTAATGTCCATGCACTAAGTGTATGGGCTGACAAACATTTACCCCTGTGAGGTACACAAGAACATACTGTATATTTTTTTTTTTTACGGGCATCATAAACACCCTTTAAAAAAATTATGTGGGTTTTGCATCACGGACGATGGTCACGCTGATGATATGGTGGTGGAGGATGAGGAGAAGGAGGAGAACAAGAGCAAATAGCTAAAATCAGGAAGCATATACCCATTTGTGGGTGTGAAAAGGTGCATGGGAATACTCCTCCCAAATAAAGACACTGGATTTGAGTTTATGTTGCGCTGCTATCATTCGGTGGTGTTGAGAAGTCTGGCCCAATCCAGCCCTTTTTCATTTTTATAAGAATCAGCATGTCAGCATTTTCAGTTGACAGGCGGATGCGATCATCAGTTATAATTCCACCAGCGGCACTAAAAACTGGCTCTGATAAAACGCTAGCGGCAGGGAAGGCCTGGACCTCCAGGGTCTAGAGAGCCAGTTCATTTCACGTATCCAGCTTGGATACCCAATAATTATAAGTATATAGAGGATCTGTCAGCTATCCTGTGTGGTGTAGTATATAGAGTATCTGTCAGCTCTCCAGTGTGGTGTAGTATGACGCACCCCCGGGGCAATGGGGTACTCGGCGTCCAGGCCTATGGATGCTGGTGGGGGATATCATAAAGTAAAGTAAATAGTTTGTGACGCCACCTGTGGTGCCTGGTAAGGTTTACCAGTGCTACTGCGGACTTCCGGGGGTTGATGGGATGGCAGCTGAGGTGTTTCTGCTCCCCACAGGTGGAGCGGGCCCCCGGGGCAGTGTGGAGATTGATGGTGGGTGGTGATGCTGGGACTTGTAGTGCAGGTGGTAGTGATGGCGCAGCATGAGTAATTGACAGAGACAGGGGTATCGCTTCAATACCTTTACTGGTGCGGATGTCAGGTACTGTCCAGGGTACTCAGTAGGATGGGTGCACTTCAGGACTTCTCCCCAGTGAGCGGGTATAAGGCCTCCTGGTCCGTGTCTGCCTCTCTGTATGCTCCTGGTCCGCCTGCAACTGGGCCTAGCTTATGTGTCGTGCTGTTCCTTCACCTGTCGCTCGGTAGTAGGACCTTCTGCTGACAACCACTATCCCTGGTAACGCTGGGGCCTTCGTGGTTCCTGGTCCTGTGTGGGTCTAGCTTCAGGTCAGCCAGGGACTTGTAGTTCTCCTGGAATGCCGGTTATCCCTACTGGGTATAAAGGGACCCTGTAGGCATGTACCCGGTGTCCGGTTTGTATATCGGGGTGAGCCTATGATGCTCCTCTGCCCCCTTCAACTCCTCTCTCCTTTCCTCCTTGCCGTCGGCCACACTCGGGGAACTCAGAAGTCGGCAGCAGATGTGATGCGTCTTCACTGGTCTCAGCGCCAGCACGCTCGCAGACTCCCTCTCAGTCTGACTAACTAACTCTCTGACGGAGCTGCCTGGCTCCACCCTCCATATTTATATCCCTAACAGGCTCCCTCTGGTGGTATTAGGTGGAAGGGTGGAGGTGTTTGTATGTAATGAGGGCCTCTTGTGGAGAAGTCCGTCCATGTATCCTGGGTCCTGTGGTACCTGTGCCCAGCAGTGTGCCACATAGCGTATAGAGGATCTGTCAGCTGTCCGTCCTGTGTGGTATAGTATATAAGGGATCTGTTGGCTCTCCTGTGTGGTGTATTATAAAGAGGATCTGTCAGCTGTCCTGTGTGGTGTAGTATATAGTGGAACTGTCAGCTCTCCTGTGTGGTGTAGTATATAGAGGATCTGTCAGCTATCCTGTGTGGTGTAGTATATAGAGGATCTGTCAGCTCTCTTGTGTGGTGTAGTATATAGAGGATCTGTCAGCTCTCCAGTGTGGTGTAGTATATAGATGATCAGTCGGCTCTCCTGTGTAGTGCATTATATAGAGGATCTGTCAGCTGTCCTGTGTGGTGTAGTATATAGAGGATCTGTTAGCTCTCCTGTGTGGTGTAGAATATAGAGGATCTGTCAGCTCTCCTGTGTGATGTAGTATATAAAGGATCTGTCAGCTCTCCTGTGTGGTGTAGTATATAGAGTATCTGTCAGCTCTCCTGTGTGGTGTAGTATATAGAGGATCTGCCAGCTCTCCTGTGTGGTGTATTATATAGAGGTTCTGTCAGCTCTCCTGTGTGGTGTTGTATATAGAGGATCTATTGGCTCTCCTGTGTGGTGTAGTATATAGTTCATCTGCCAGCTCTCCTGAGTGGTGTAGTATAAAGAGGATCTGTCAACTCTCCTGTGTGGTGTAGTATATAGATGATCTGTCGGCTCTGCCGTGTGGTGTAGTATATAGTGAATCTGTCAGCTCTCCTGTGTAGAATAGTATATAGAGGATCTGTCAGCTCTCCTGTGTAGTGTAGTATATAGAGGGTCTGTCGGCTCTCCTGTGTGGTGTATTATATAGTGGATCTGTCAGCTCTCCTGTGTGGTGTAGTATATAGAGGATCTGTCAGCTCTCCTGTGTGGTGTTGTATATAAAAGATCTGTTGGCTCTCCTGTGTGGTGTAGTATATAGAGGATCTGTCAGCTCTCCTGTGTGGTGTAGTTTATAGAGTATCTGTCAGCTCTCCTGTGTGGTGTAGTATATAGAGGATCAGTCGGCTCTCCTGTGTGGTGTATTATACAGAGGATCTGTCAGCTGTCCTGTGTGGTGTAGTATATAGAGGATCTGTCAGCTCTCCTGTGTGGTGTAGAATATAGAGGATCTGTCAGCTCTCCTGCGTGATGGAGTATATAAAGGATCTGTCAGCTCTCCTGTGTGGTGTAGTATATAGAGTATCTGTCAGCTCTCCTGTGTGGTGTAGTATATAGAGGATCTGCCAGCTCTCCTGTGTGGTGTAGTATATAGAGGTTCTGTGAGCTCTCCTGTGTGGTGTTGTATATAGAGGATCAATTGGCTCTCCTGTGTGGTGTAGTATATAGTTCATCTGCCAGCTCTCCTGAGTGGTGTAGTATAAAGAGGATCTGTCAGTAGTGTTGAGCCACCCCCGTAGTGTTCGAGTTCGGTTCGGTTCGTCGAACACCTGTGTGTTCGCCGAACTGTTCGTCGAACTGTTCGTCGAACACCTTCGAACACAGTTAAAACCAATGGCAGGCAAACAAAAACACATAGAAACACATAGAAAACACCTTCAAAGGTGTCCAAAAGCTGACAAACTGCTCAGAAGACATAACTAACACATGGAAAAGTGACAAGTACATATAGTCATGCGAAAATAAAAGAGGTGGAGGAGTAAAAGGAGGGGGAGACACAGATATAGGCATGTCATGCCCTTCTAAAATCCAAAAAGTGAGAAGCCGAGACGGCCAGTCCGCTCCTGCCCGTGCCACTTCCGTGTCGCCGGGTTTGTGCCAGAGCCGCGGTGAACCCTGATGGCCAGCCCCCCTCTCCCAATACTGGTGCCTGTCCGCTGGTGGGTCGAGCGAGCCCCCCTGTGGTGGAGGCAGCTCTAAGCTTTTTAATTTAAATTGTCTCTCTAATTTGAATGAATACACTTTAAATCCATTTACAAGGATCTATTGGAGGGCAAGTCTCATGCCAGCAGCCGCGTAATTCCAGCTCCAGTAGCGTCCACTAAAGCTGCTGCAGTTAAAAAGCTTTTATAAGGAATCGAGCTCGGCTGTCCACCGCAAGGCATCCTACTGCCAGTCCCAGCCCCTATGCCTTGGGGTGCCTCCTGATGCTCTTCACTGAGTATCCCATGGTCCCGAAGCATTTCCTTTGAAAAAATTAAGTGTCTAAACTACAGGTGGTGTAGCTTGCTTAACAGCCGGGATAATCCGCTGACTAGCAGGCACTGCTACTAGGCACAAAGTATTTCCTGGGCTAGATGCAGTTAAAAATTTGTAAATAGATACTCTCGTTGGATGCTGAGAAAGCATTCCATAGAGTCTCCTGGCACGCCATATATGATTCTCTTAAAAAGCTTGGGGTAGGGGTCTAGGGGACCCTTTTATAGCCAAAATCATGGCCCTGTATCATAATACGTCACCTAGGCTGAAGATAAATGGAACTGTAGCACCCTGAGGGCTCGGTTGCTACAGAGGTATTGCACCTCACCCAGAGGTGTGATATCTCACTCTCAGGTAAGGATGGAGTGTGGATCAGGACCCGACACCTGCATGCATTACACCACATTGCCGTGGGGCAGGGCGACCAATATGCCCCTGAGATGGGCACGACAGTCCCTGTCCCTGGCTGGAGTGGGGGGAGGGAACACTGAGGAAGGGGAACCCTGTAGTGCAGGAGCAGGGAGGAAGCAGTTCCTGGGTGCATTGAGAAGGGAGTATAAAAGGTGGGCACCATCTTAGTTCAGTGCAGAGAAGTCTGAGCAGAAGTGGCAGGGAGCAGGGGCTCTGCATGAGCTCTGCTCCGGAGGCGGGCCTAGTAACAGAGGCCCAGGCCTGGAAGAGGGAGAAGGAAGGAAGAGGAGCGGAGAAGGCTCCAGGAACGAGGAATGAAGGGATCCCAGGGGTGCGGACGGGCGAGTCGCCACCGCACGCCCGAATCCACCTGCGTGGAGGGGTCAGGCCAAAGGGGGAGACCGGTCCCCGAAACTAGTGGAGGCAGGAAACGACCCTCAGCTAGAAACCGGAGGCTGTGACATTTTATGTGGCGCAGCCCCTCGCTACACCCGCTAGGAAGGCACCACATAGGGTCAGGGAAACTGGCGCCAAGTTTACCAAGAGGAGGCCCGAGGCAGCCGGACAGAAGGGTTGGTAAGAAAGGCCAGACAAAGGACACACAAAGGGGGACCTGTGAAGCGCTCCAAAGTTATCTGGGAGTTGTCTGAGCCCCTCACCTGGTGAGCACAGTACGACGTGGGCAGCCGTTACCTGCAGATGTGGTCTGGATAATAAGAACTGTGAGTAAAGGCCCTGGACTGCATCACTGACTCCGTGTCGTTACTGCTGCTGCCCTGCACCATCACCCCCATCCTCCGCATACACTGCCCTGAGGCTATACTCCTCCCGTGGGGAGTTATGCTACGCTCTGCTGCACCCACAACACCAGCCTCAGTGGTCTGCCCTGCAGCGGCGGTTCACTCTGACCGCAATCCACGGGTGGCGTAGTCGGACATTTAAACATCAAAACCACATAAATAGTTCCGCCACTGGTTTGACCACCCTGAGCTACGGAACCGGGTCGCCGCCACGAAGACTACAACCACCAGCATCCACCAAAAAGGGTCCGGCTCCGGGTGTCCCAAGGCCCAGGGGGTGCATCAGAACATTTTCATCACCTTTCACAATCACCAATGGGACAAGGCAGGGATGTCCTCTGTCCCCTCTCTTATACATCCTAGTGACGGAGCACCTGCTCTCATCAATTCGCCATAACCCCAATATTAGGTGGATTGAGGTGGGAGGCACCGAGTACAAGTGCTCTCTATTTGCTGATGATGTCCTAGTATATATCACTCAATCACATATATCCATCCATGCTGTTATGGCTGAAATAGATCACTTTGTTACATGGTAAAATTTTAAAATCAATGCAGCGAAGTCTGAGGCCCTCGATGTCTCCCTCCCCAAATCCATATAGGATTCCATCCAGTCCAACTTTCCCTTTGCCTGGCCCTTACAGGGTATCAAATACTTAGGAATTCCTATTCATAGAGACCTCTCCCATCTATGTTATCTTAATTTTGGGCCCTTTATTGAACAACTCCATACAGACCACGGTTGGCAAGTTAGAACTGTAAGATTCACTACGTGAACCACTGGTGTTTTGTGGAAAAGCACATGTACACTGCGTTCCAAATTATTATGCAAAAAGTGTTTAGGAGTGATAAGGGAAGAATTTGTTTGTTTGTCAGTTAAACTCATTGATGGTGATGTGTGTCAGGGCTCTTTATATCACTGTAAGCAATTGCAGACACCTGTGCTAATTAGTTTGGTAGGTGTGTCCAATGAAAGGCAAGACTACTTAAGAAGGCTGTCTCACATTATTAAGCAGCCTACATTTTATGCCAAAATGGGAAAGAAAAAGGATGTGTCGGCTGCTGAGAAGCAACAAATTGTGGAGTGTTTAGGTCAAGGCATGACTACAATCAACATTGTGCGATGATCAGGATGAAGTGTCTTGGCAATCAAGAAGTATGTAGCTGATTCACAGTACACACGTGTGCGTGCTGACAAGGGCAAATTGAGGACTCTTTCGTACAGGCAATTACGTCAGGTTGAAAGAGCAGCGGCAAAAAAGCCTTGTCATAGCAGCAGACAAGTTTTTGAAGCTGCTTGTGCCTCCAACGTCCCCCGAACAACAAGATGCAGGGTCCTTCAGAGGTTTGCAGCTGTGCATACGCCATCCTGTCGACCTCCTCTATCCACTTCACACAAGCAGAAACGGCTCCAGTGGGCCAAACATTACATGAAGACTGATTTCAAAACTGTTTTGTTCACGGATGAGTGCCGTGCTCGATGGTCCAGATGGATGGAGTGGAGGATGGCTGGTTGATGGACACCCCACGCAAACACGGCTACAGCGCCAACAAGGAGGAGGTGGAGTAATGTTTTGGGCTGGAATCATGGGGAGAGAGATTGTCGGCCCCTTTAGGATCCCTGAAGGTGCTAAAAATGAAGTCCATAATGTATGTGGATTTTCTCAAACAGCACTTCCTGCCATGGTTCAAGAAGAAGAACCGTGTATTTCACAGCAAGATCATTTTTCTGCATGATAATGCACCATCTCATGCTGCACATAAAACATCTGGAACTCTGGCTGATATGGGCATAAAAGGGGACAAACTTATGGTGTGACCCCCATGCTCCCCTGACCTGTACCCCATTCAGAACCTTTGGAGCATCATTAAAAGGAGTGTCTATGATGGCGGGAGGCAGTTCACATCTAAGCAACAGCTCTGGGAGGGTATTCTGTCCTCATGCAAAACAATTGAAGCAGAAACCATCCAAAACCTGACAAATTCAATGGACGAGAGTTCAGAAGCTCCTTTCGAACAAGGGGTCCTATGTGAAAATGTAACATCACCTAGAATAAAGTTTTGAGTTGAAAACTGTTTGATTTCAGTTTCTAACAACCTGCTAATGCTTATAATTTCAAAAATGACCATTTTTTTGGTCTTTATTAAAATGAAAAGGTTGATCGAAAAGTTTGGGGGATCTAAGAGTGTGGCAACCCAGTAGTCATGATTACTTCGAATTATGACAATATGAGGGTAATGCTGCAGGTAGTGCAGCAAGAAGGCACTTATGTGTCTTGCGCATCTCGGAGCCCCAAAATTATTTTCCGGGCTAGATGCAGCTAAAAATTATTATTAATTTTAAATCTGGTGAAGCTTTAGTATAGATGGCCTAATAGGATCAGTGCTGCACACTGCTACAAAGCCCAAATTATTTTCCAGCCAAGATACAGATAAACATGATTAGTAATTTGAAAGCTTAAAACGGTTGGTAGGGTGATTTTAACCAATCATCAAGCTTTTACTCTCCCCAGGATGACACAGGGGTAGAAAAGTCGTTTCGGATCCATGATTTGTTCATCTTTATGAACGTGAGTCTGTCTACATTATCAGTGGAGAGCCGCGTGCGCTTATCTGTCAGTACACCACCAGCAGCGCTGAACACACGTTCAGACAGAACGCTGGCTGCGGGGCATGACAAGATCTCCAAGGCGTAAGTGGCTAGCTCCGGCCATTTATCCAGATTGGAAGCCCAAAAAGAGCAAGGGTCCAGTGACACAGTCGTGGCTTCAATGTTTACTTGGAGATACTCCTGTACCATCGTCTCTAGGCGTTGACTATGTGTCAGACTTCTTGTCTCCTGTGGCCTTGCAAAGGATGGGCTAAAAAAGTGGTGAAATGATTCCGCAAAATTGATGTTACCAGCAGATACTGTGGTTCTGTTATGGTTTGAGTGCTGAACACTTGACGGTCCCACGGTTGGCAAGTTGGAACTGTGAGATTCACTACGTGCACCACTGGTATTTTGTGGAAAAGCACATGTAAGATTCTGCAACAGTCTCTGCTGATACTCCTGCATGCGTGCATCCCTTTCTATGGCAGGAATAATTTCTGCAAATTTACTTTTGTACCGGGGATCTAACAGTGTGGCAACCCAGTAGTCAGGATTATTTCTAATTCTCACAATTCGAGGGTCATGTTGCAGGTAGTGCAGCAAGAAGGCACTCATGTGTGTTGCGCATCCAGGAGCACCAAGTCCCTGTTGTGTTGGTGGCGAGGTAACAATCATGCTTCCTTCCTCTGTCCTCTCCCCCCAACCTCGCACAACAGAAATGTGATCAAGGTCTCCCTCATCTGATGAGTCTTCCATCAGTTCGTCCTCCACTTTTCCTGGGCTCCTGCACCTTCCTCACTAGTTTGGCTGCTACCATGCGCCCTGGTAAAACCATCTCCCCCACCCTCACATGCCTGCCGCCTTGGTGCTGCCGACCGTCTGGACCTTGCAGATGTTAGCCCTTCCGCATACAACTCCTCCTCCTCTACTTCCTCCACCTCCTCTTGTGCCACCACCTGACTCCGAATTCTGTTTAACATGTGCTCCAGCATGTAAATCACCGGAATAGTCATGCTGATAATGGCATCGTCAGCACTAAACATCTTCGTCGCCATTTCAAAACTGTGCAGAAGGGTGCATAGGTCCCTGATCTGAGACCACTCCTCCAGCGTGATTTGCCCCACCTCTGAATCTCGTTGGCCCAGGCTATACGTCAGAACGTATTGCACCAGGGCTTGTCGGTGCTGCCACAGTCGCTGCAACATGTGCAGAGTTGAATTCCAACGGGTAGGCACATCGCATTTTAGCCGGTGAAGTGGCAGGCCCAACGACTTCTGTAGAGATGTAAGTCGCTGAGCTGCGGGATGCGAACGGCGGAAGTGAGCACACAGCGACCGTGCCCTCTGCAGAAGGCCATCTAGTCTGGGATAGTGGGCTAAAAATTGCTGGACAACCAGGCTCAACACGTGAGCCATACAAGGCACGTGTGTGACATTGCCCCGGCGAAGGGCCGCACCCAGGTTTGCAGAATTGTCGCACACGGCCTTCCCTGGTTTCAGGTCCAGTGGAGACAACCATTCATGAAATTGGTTCTCCAGAGCTGACCACAACTCCTCAGCTGTGTGACTCACATTTCCCAGACATTTCAATGTAAAAACCGCCTGATGACGTTGAGCCCTACTGCCAGCATAGTAAGGAGGTGTGCAGGATCCCTTCTGCGCAGTTAGAAAGCTTGTGGCATGACCAGACAGGCTTTGGGTGCAGGTGGAAGACCGAGAGGAGGTTGAGGAGGCAGAAGCAGTGGAGGAACTTTGACATAAAGAGGATTGACGCGCAACTCGTGGGGACGGCAAGACTTGGACAGCAGCCCCTTGTCCTGCTGTCACCATAGTTACCCAGTGCCCAGTCAGCGACATGTAACGCCCCTGTCCATGCCTACTCGTCCAAGTGTCTGTGGTGAAATGCACCCTGTCACACACAGAGTTTCTCAAAGAAGCGGTGATGTTGTGTGCGACATGCTGGTGGAGCGCAGGCACACCTTTCTTTGAGAAGTAGTGCCGACTGGGCATCTGGTACTGGGGCACTGCGACGGACATAAGGTCTCGAAAATCCTCTGTGTCCACCAGGCGGAAAGGCAGCATTTCTGTAGCCAAGAGCTTGCAGATGGTGAAATTCAACCTCTTAGCTTTCTCATGGCAAGGAGGAAATGGTCTTTTACTTGTCCACATCTGAGGGACCGAGGGCTGGCTATTGTGCTTAGACGGGGTTGATAAGGGTGTCCCCGGCAAACTGCCGGTCTGTGAGGAAGATGCAGGCGGACATGTTAGGTTGCCTTGATCCAAAGGTGGTGCTATCGATGTCGGACAGCGCTCAACACCAGCTGGTGTTACCACCTCCAAAGAAAATGATGACCTGCCAATCACGCTGGCTGTTGCGGGTAAAGAGGTGGCAGGTCTGCGCCCCAAAACAGGTGTGACTGCTGTCCCCCCAGTCACAGAGGATGAAGAGGCCGCGGATGCACAAGATATGGCAGACGGTGGTTGGCCCGGCCGGCTAGGCCGCATTGTAGCACACTGAGCTTCCCACTGCAACTTATGCTTCATGTCCATGTGCCGGTTCATGCATGAAGTACTCAAACTATGTATTTTTTGGCCTCTACTTAGCTTTTGCTGACAAATGTTACAGATAACACGAGTTGGGTCATCTTTATCTATCTGAAAAAATGCCCAGGCTATGCAAGGCTTAGCACCCATGCGACCTGAAGAGCCACCACGACTTGTGGTGAGAGGCAGAGTTGTGTTTGAGGATGCAGTTGTTGACGTGCTTCCAGTACTATGTCTCTGTCCAGGAAGGCGCAACCTGACCTCGTCGTCACTAGCATCTTCCTCCACCTCCTCTGCTGACCTCATCTCTTGGCTGACTGTGGGTTTACAGTAAGTGGGATCTCCAACCTCATCATCATCACCCTGTGCGTTATCACACCCGTCGTCCTCAGAGCCAACCTGTTCCTGCCCTGACAAAATACTAAAGTTGTCGCTCCAATCAGGTATTTGAGTCTTATCATCGTCTTCCTCATTGTCTCCACCAACAGGAGTTACAGTTTGGGAATGAGGGTCTACATTATGGTCAGAACCTTCTGCGTCTGGTCCTGGATCCGACTCATAAAGATTCTGGGCATCAGTGCAGATCATTTCCTCGTCTGGATTCACAGAAGCGCTGGAGTCGACCTCTGATTCCCAGGCTATAGTATGAGTAAACAGCTCTGCAGACTCAACCATCTGTTCTACCTCATACTCAGACGGGCAGCTGGAGATTTGGAAGCTGTGAGGAAGCAAGTGCGATTGGGGTGACACCTTTGAGGACTGGAGTATTTGTGATGTTGAAGTTGATATGGAGGAGAGCCCACTTAAAGGAGCACTTGATATCCGTTGAAGCACCTGCTGTTTTTGTGCCTCATCTGGAATTTGTAGCGATTGGCGTGGCCGTAAGAAAGGGATCTTATCACATTGTCCGCTAAAAGAAGTAGACATTTTAGTTTTGCTGGAAGATGGTCTTTCTTCTGCAGATGTTACTGCTGCTTTAACACCTACCCCACGGACACAACCTTTTTTCCCCTTCCCAACACGCCTATTCCCCTTTCCACCAGCAGCAGGCCTTTTTCCACTCATTTTGGTGGTTAACTAATTCACAACTCTGGAGTTGTTTGCACGAAAAAACAATGGATGGGAACCGAGCAGAGCTGAGTGGCCAAACTGTGGTATTAGGCCAAAACTATTGGCTGGGTTAGATGCAGAAAAAAATTATATTCAATTTGCAACCTGATGGAGGTCTGTATAGATGGATTAATAGAACAAGTCCCACACACAGCTAGAAGCCCAATATTTTTTCAGAGGTAGATGCAGAAAAAAATATATTCAGTTTGCAACCTGATGGAGGTCAGTATAGATGGACTAATACAACAAGTCTCACACACAGCTAGAAGCCCAATATTTTTTCAGAGGTAGATGCAGAAAAAAATATATTCAGTTTGCAACCTGATGGAGGTCTGTATAGATGGATTAATAGAACAAGTCCCACACACAGCTAGAAGCCCAATATTTTTTCAGAGGTAGATGCAGAAAAAAATATATTCAGTTTGCAACCTGATGGAGGTCTGTATAGATGGATTAATAGAACAAGTCCCACAAACAGCTAGAAGCTCAATATTTTTTCAGAGGTAGATGCAGAAAAAAATATATTCAGTTTGCAACCTGATGGAGGTCAGTATAGATGGACTAATACAACAAGTCCCACACACAGCTAGAAGCCCAATACTTTTTCAGAGGTAGATGCAGAAAAAAATATATTCAGTTTGCAACCTAATGGAGGTCTGTATAGATGGATTAATAGAACAAGTCCCACACACAGCTAGAAGCCCAATATTTTTTCAGAGGTAGATGCAGAAAAAAATATATTCAGTTTGCAACCTGATGGAGGTCTGTATAGATGGATTAATGGAACAAGTCCCACACACAGCTAGAAGCCCAATATTTTTTCAGAGGTAGATGCAGAAAAAAATATATTCAGTTTGCAACCTGATGGAGGTCTGTATAGATGGATTAATAGAACAAGTCCCACACACAGCTAGAAGCCCAATATTTTTTCAGAGGTAGATGCAGAAAAAAATATATTCAGTTTGCAACCTGATGGAGGTCTGTATAGATGGATTAACAGAACAAGTCCCACACACAGCTAGAAGCCCACTATTTTTTCAGAGGTAGATGCAGAAAAAAATATATTCAGTTTGCAACCTGATGGAGGTCTGTATAGATGGATTAATAGAACAAGTCCCACACACAGCTAGAAGCCCAATATTTTTTCAGAGCTAGATGCAGAAAAAAATTATATTCAATTTGCAACCTGATGGAGGTCAGTATAGATGGACTAATAGAATGATGCTATGCCCAAAAGATTTTACTTCACTAGGTGCAGTAAAAAAATTGGTATTCTATACACAGGTGGTATATCTTGCAACACAGATAGGCTACTCCACTGACTAACACACTCTGCAATAGGCCAAAAAGGATTAGCTTTGCTAGATTCAGCCAAATGCTGTGAAAAAAACTTGCACAGCACTGGCACAGACCTGCCTGGCAAAAACTGATAGGAACTGATGTAACCTAGTCCTGAAAAGGACTCCAACTACAATTAGTCTTTACTCCCACAATCTATCTATTTAAGAGCACAGACCTGCCTGATAAAAGTCGTAGGAAATGCTGTAACCTAGTCCTTAAAAGTACTGCAATCACAACTATTCCCTACTCCCAAGCTATCTGTAGATTTGTGCGAAAATTGGCTTGAAATTAACAAGGTATAGCGCACACAGCAACAGCGGTCCGTCTAACACGCAGCTGCAGCAGTGAGAAAATGGTGGCGACGGGGAAAATGGCTTGGTCTTATAGGGCAAGGACATGTGACATACACTGCCAATGACACATGCCCTTGCTTGTGTGAAAAAAAGCACTTCGCTCCGTGTGTGCGCTGCTGATAGGCTGACAGATTGCACCTCCCCACTGCAAATGCGGGAAAGAGAAAAAAAAATGGAGATCTTCATTGTTCCTGCAGAGATCCATCCCCTGCCCCTCCCCCCACCCCGCTGTACACTCAAACTGCGTATTAACATTAATTTTCATCATTACTGAGAAAAAATCCAGTTATGATTTTGGTGCACGAACAGTTATCGAACATAACCTTGAACAGCCGAATTTTTCTCAAATTGTTCGTGTTCGCCGAACGGCTCGAACACCGCCCAAAACAGCTCGAATTTGAGATTGGCGAACAGTTCGAGTAGAACAACGCTCATCTCTATCTGTCAGCTCTCCTGTGTGGTGTAGTGTATAGAGTATCTGTCAGCTCTCCTGTGTGGTGTAGAATATAGAGGATCTGTCAGCTATCCTGTGTGGTGTAGTATATAGAGGATCTGTCAGCTCTCCAGTGTGGTGTAGTATATAGAGGATCTGTCAGCTCTCCTGCGTGATGTAGTATATAAAGGATCTGTCAGCTCTCCTGTGTGGTGTAGTATATAGAGTATCTGTCAGCTCTCCTGTGTGGTGTTGTATATTTAGGATCTGCCAGCTCTCCTTTGTGGTGTAGTATATAGAGGTTCTGTCAGCTCTCCTGCATGGTGTTGTATATAGAGGATCTATTGGCTCTCCTGTGTGGTGTAGTATATAGTTCATTAGCCAGCTCTCCTGAGTGGTGTAGTATAAAGAGGATCTGTCAGCTCTCCTGTGTGGTGTAGTATATAGATGATCTGTCGGCTCTGCCGTGTGGTGTAGTATATAGTGAATCTGTCAGCTCTCCTGTGTAGTGTAGTATATAGAGGATCTGTCAGCTCTCCTGTGTGGTGTAGTATATAGAGGGTCTGTCGGCTCTCCTGTGTGGTGTATTATATAGTGGATCTGTCAGCTCTCCTGTGTGGTGTAGTATATCGAGGATCTGTCAGCTCTCCTGTGTGGTGTTGTATATAAAAGATCTGTTGGCTCTCTTGTGTGGTGTAGTATATAGAGGATCTGTCAGCTCTACTGTGTGGTGTAGTTTATAAAGTATCTGTCAGCTCCCCTGTAGTGTAGTATATAGAGGATCTGCCAGCTCTCCTGTGTGGTGTAGTACATAGATGATCTGTCGGCTCTCCTGTGTGGTGTATTATATAGAGGATCTGCCAGCTGTTCTGTGTGGTGTAGTAGATAGTAGATCTGTCAGCTCTCCTGTGTGGTGTAGTATATAGAGGATCTGTCAGCTATCCCGTGTGGTGTAGTATATAGAGTATCTGTCAGCTCTCCTGTGTGGTGTAGTGTATAGAGCATCTGTCAGCTCTCCTGTGTGGTGTAGAATATAGAGGATCTGCTAGCTCTCCTGTGTGGTGTAGTATATAGAGGATCTGTCAGCTCTCCTGTGTGGTGTAGTGTATAGAGTATCTGTCAGCTCTCCTGTGTGGTGTAGAATATAGAGGATCTGCCAGCTCTCCTGTGTGGTGTAGTATATAGAGGATCTGTCAGCTCTCCTGCGTGGTGTTGTATATAGAGGATCTGTTGGCTCTCCTGTGTGGTGTAGTATATAGTTCATCTTCCAACTCTCCTGTGTGGTGTAGTATATAGTAGATCTGTCAGCTCTCCTGTGCAGTGTAGTATATAGAGGATCTGTCAGCTCTCCTGTGTGGTGTAGTATATAGAGTATCTGTCAACTCTCCTGTGTAGTGTAGTATATAGAGGATCTGTCAGCTCTCCTGTGTGGTGTAGTGTATAGAGTATCTGTCAGCTTTCCTGTGTGGTGTAGAATATAGAGGATCTGCCAGCTCTCCTGTGTGGTGTAGTATATAGAGGATCTGTCAGCTCTCCTGCGTGGTGTTGTATATAGAGGATCTGTTGGCTCTCCTGTGTGATGTAGTATATAGTTCATCTTCCAACTCTCCTGTGTGGTGTAGTATATAGTAGATCTGTCAGCTCTCCTGTGTGGTGTAGTATATAGAGGATCAGTCGCCTCTCCTGTGTGGTGTAGTATATAAAGGATCTGTCAGCTCCCCTGTGTGATGTAGTATTGTGCTGTCCAGCTCTTTTTTGAAAAGACTTTCAGCCATTTTGGACATTACCTAATGTTATATGATTATTGTATTGTTGGACTTTGCTGCCATCTACTGGCTGTTGTTATAATACTGTATGTTATAACATGTATTATTCCTGTGTTTTACCCACAAACCCCTTCGGTCTGTAACTCCTCCTATCTCCTGATTCTCACTTCCTTCTTCTTCATCACATCCATCTTGACTACACATGCTTCAGGACTGGAGAAAGGATTCTCTTGTTACCACTTTACCTTGCGCTTCTAATACCTCCAATTCCTACCCTTTCCTCATCCTTCACCTTCCCTCATCTCGCCTCATCAAGAACTGTAAATAAATCTGTTGAATTCATCACTGCATCATCTTTCAGGATTACCACGTGCAGTTCATGAGGAACAGGAGCGCAGGTCAGTGAGTTGACACTATATGCCACTGCTTATACAGTGATCCGTGTCACATACTTCAGACACATCTCGCCCCACGTACATTGGTGGTAGAATAGTAATAAGAGACCTAAGTCTTCAGTATCTGTGTGCCTATGCATGTCTGCTAGCAAGTCTATGACCGTCCACCATCTTAGCTAAAGCATGTCTACAAAGGGCACAGTGGATCCCTCTGTGGGAGAAGCACATCATGTACCTGACACCACAGATGCTCCAGGAGCAGAGTCCACACTTACTGCAGAGCAGGATGTACGACCCAATCGTGTAACCAAACCAACACAAAAGGTCAGAGAGAACCTGCAGACAACCAGAGATGAGCTCCATGATAACATAGATCATTTATGGGGCAGAGTTGAGCACTATTTAGCAGCTCTTCCACGTGCTAACAATGACGCAGCAGATTTAACCGCCAAATTGAAGAGTTTATCTGCCGCCTATGATCGCTACCAGAGACTGTCTGTTAAGTACATTGCATTCCTGAGTAACTGTGATATGGATGATGCCCCAGCAGAGTTGGCTGAAAGGGAGACTCTTCTCCAAGAAAAGACCGTATTAGTGCAAGATGCCCAGGATAAGGCAGAACTCCGCATCGTGCACCTCCAAGAGGTTAGGTCACATCGTACAACCTCGACCAAAATCACATCTCGATCTTCCAGATCATCTCAGTCCAGGAAGTCAACATTGTCTGACAAGATACTGGAAATCCATGCATCTGCAGAGGAAGCTAGAGTAAGAAGCTCCTTTGCAAGGAAGGTGGCTGAAGTAGAAGCTCAAAGAAACAAGATGGAAGCCCAATTAAAAAAGCAGGAAGCTGAGATGGAAACTCAATTAAAAATACTCCAAGCAGAAAGGGAAGAAGCAGCAGCCCTCGCTAAACTGAAGGTCCTTGAACAAGCACTAGGTCAAGATGCTGATATGGACTGCTTTATTCCAGGAGAAATGGAGGACCCAGCTGATCGCACCACAGACTATGTGCTAAAACATTTACCATCTGTACCAGCGCCACCTCCAATCCACCACACGGACTCACCCGTAAGCCAAGAAATGTCGCCACCTACTGCTGACAAGGTAATTTCCAGCACTAACCCACAATTTAGGCCACAGCCAGCAGACCCTATAGAGACTGAACCACAACTTAACCCTCATGCCACATCATTCCGTCCTGATCCGTCTCAGTCATATAAACCAGAGAACTTACTTTCCCCAGGGATACCACAAGTTAATCCTGCAACTATGACCGGGAGGTCGGACATGTCTGAATTCGCCAGATATATAATTCGCAGGGAGTTAATAAACATCAGTCTCTCAAAGTTTGATGATTGTGCCGAAAATTATAGAGCCTGGAAATCGACATTTCAAGCAGTAATCCAAGACCTTAATCTCACCGGCAAGAAACAACTAGATTTGCTTGTCAACTGGTTAGGTCCTGAATCAGCGGAGCGCATCAAGGCCATAAGGGCAGTTCATGTGGACTATTCAGATGCAGGTCTTATTGCAGCATGGGAGAGACTGGAGAAAACCTATGGCAGCTCAGAAGCCATAGAGTCTGCCTTATTTAAGAAACTGCAAGCCTTCCCAAAAATAAATAACAAGGACAATTGAAAACTGCAAGACCTAAGTGACCTGCTAAAGGAAATAAAATTGGTAAAATTAGACCCACGTCTTTCAGGACTGAGCTACCTTGATACTGCTCATTGTTAGAATCCTCCTGTTAGTTTTTGCTATCTTGTGTTTTGTGGTCACGTGACCAGCTGCCTATATATTCCAGCACCACCCTTCTGGCTTTGCTGGACTTCAGTGTTGTTTTGACTGTCTCTCTAGCCTGGTGGTTTTGTGCCTATCTCTCTCTAGTTTGCTTGGTCCTCTGGGACCTCTAGTACTTTTTGTCAGTTTATCTTTTGCTCTGCAACAACTTCTGTTAGGAGGTGTCCCATTTTTGTCCCAGTCCTTAGTTCCTTTAGGGACCCCTCCCTTTCTCTATAGGTCTCCGTTCAGACTAGCCGCGGATGAAGGCGGGTCTGTTAACAAGGAACAGGTTGCCCGCTACAACGTAGGGGCTCAGCTTAGTATTACTGTAGGGACAGCTCTCCCCATCTTTCCTTAGCCTTGATGCAGATCATAACACTCATGGCGTGACTCCAGTAGTACTCAAGTTGCCAAAAGGCATGCAGGATAAATGGGCAGACCATGGCTCATGGTATAAAGGACAGCATAATGTGTCTTTTCCTCCCTTTTCCTATTTTTCCAGGTTCGTCAGTGATCAAGCTCGGAAGAAGAATGATCCCAGCTTTGACTTCACTGAACCTACTCCACCAGCTTCATCATCATCATCTACAAGGTATGATAACAATATCACCAAACGTAGAGAGTTAAGGAGCACAGTATCCATGAGAAAGACTGACGTTCCACTTACTGCACCCTCTTTTAACAAAACAAACGCTGTTGCTCCTAAAGCTATGGACAGTAACCGTATATGCCCTATTCACAAAAGACCTCACTTAAGGAATGCCATGGATTCAGGGCAAAGACTTTGCAGGAACGCAGAGATACTCTCAAGGAGCTAGGGATATGTTACAAGTGTTGCGCCTCCTCAGACCACCTTGCTAAGGACTGTAAGGCTGTCATTAAATGCACCTAGTGCAGTAGTGACAAACATGTTACATCTATGCATCCCACACCAGCTCCACACAATTCACAACCTTCTACAGCACCCAATCCTGCTCAAAAGCATGGCGGGGAGCCACAAGTTCCTGATCCAGCTGCAACTGCTGTTTCCTCCTCATGTATGGAAGTATGTAGAGAAGGGACTGGTCCTAAATGCTGTGCTAAAGTATGTCTGGTCAAGGTCTATCCAGAAGGACAACCCGTCAAGGCCTCCAAAATGTATGCCATAATAGATGTGTTATGTTCTGCTACCAGAGCTAAGGAAAGAGAGGAGATCTGTCCCTACGATAGAACTCAGCTTAATCCCTACGATGTAACAGGGAACCTGATCCTGCGATCAGACCTGCTAAAGTCCTAAGCTAGTCTGTACGGAGACCTATAGATGTGAGGAAGGAATCCCTACAAGTACTAAGGACTGGGAGGAATATGGGACACCTCCTAACAGAAATAGTAGCAGACAGACGAACAAACAAAATATATAGAACATAGAGGTCAGTAGACCAAGCAAACTAACAGAGCAAGACACAGAGCACAGGCTAGCTAGAAATTAGATATACAATGAAGTCCAGCAAAGCCAGAAGGGCGGAGCAGGATTAAATAGGCCAACAAGGTCATGTGACCAGCAAAGGAAAAAAAACTAAGAGCAAGGTTCTAACAGTACCCCCCTTCTAAGAGGATCCTCCGGATCCCCTAGGACCAGGCTTATCAGGAAATCTCCTGTGAAACGCTCTGATAAGTCTGGACGCGGAAACATCATCCGACCTCACCCAAGAGTTATCCTCGGGACCGAAACCTTTCCAGGCCACAAGATACTGCAAACTACCTCTATACCGTCTAGAGTTAAGGATGCGAGAAATTTCATATTCCCCGTCCTCCACCACGGGAGGAACAGAGGCAGAGGCGTCACAATCCGATACAACAGCTTTTTTCAACAGAGAGACATGAAATACCGGATTAATTCTCCAGGAGGTAGGAACCTCCAACCTAACAGCAGATTGGTTGACAACCTGAAGCACCTTAAAGGGCCCTACAAACTTGGGACCCAATTTCTTTGAAGGAATCCTCAACCGCAGATTCCTAGAGGACAACCAAACCATGTCACCAACAGCGAACAAAACCTCCTGTCGTTTCCTATCAAAGTAGTCTTTTGATTTTCTGTTGGCCTCCTGAAGATTACCACACACATCCGTCCAAACTCTCTCCAAATCACCGGAAAAATTCTCCTCCTCAGGCACGGCAGATCCCAACTTGGAGAACGACCCAAACGACGGATGTCTCCCAGAACAACAAAAAAAAGGCGAACAACCAGCAGAAGAAGATGTATGATTGTTCAGAGCAAATTCAGCAAGTGGCAGAAACTCAGACCACCCCTCTTGATTGTCTGCCACAAAACAACGCAAGAACTGCTCAACATCCTGGTTTTTCCTTTCTGTCTGGCCATTAGATTCAGGATGATATCCGGACGAGAACGACAAATGAACTCCCAACCTATCACAAAAGGCACGCCAAAAACGAGCCACGAACTGAGGACCCCTATCAGAAACAATGTCAGTAGGAACGCCATGAAGTCTGACAATTTCCTTGACAAAGGCCTTAGCGAGAGTTTTAGCGCAGGGCAGTTTGACGAAAGGAACCAAGTGACACATCTTGCTAAAACGGTCCACGACCACCCAGATGACAGTAAAACCCTCAGAGGGGGGAAGGTCAGTTATAAAGTCCATAGCCAAATGTGTCCAAAGAGCACTGGGAACCTCCAAAGGACAAAGCAACCCCGCAGCAGGAGTATGTGAGGACTTAGATCTAGCACATATAGTACATTGACGCACCCACTTAATGATTTCCTTCTGCCATCCAGGCCACCAAAAACTGCGACCCACCAGTCTCTTGGTCTCAGAGATTCCGGGATGACCTGCCAACCGAGATTCGTGACACTCAACAAACAAATCTCTCCTAAAGGTCCCAGGCACAAACAACCTCCCATGAGGAGTGTTAGAAGGGGCATTCTCCTGTGCTTTAAGAATCTCATATTCCAAAACGGAGTCCAAAGCAGCTATCACAACACCTTCTTGTAAAATGTTCTCCTCTTTCTCAGCACCGACTATGGGAGAAAAACTGCGAGACAAGGCATCCGCCTTAACATTCTTAGTACCAGGGATGTAAGTAACGGAGAAATTAAACCGCGAGAAAAACAGTGCCCACCTAGCCTGACGGGCATTCAGGCGCTTGGCAGCATCAAGATATATCAGATTTTTATGATCCGTAAGAACCTGAACGGGAAATTCCGCACCTTCCAAGAAGTGGCGCCAGTGTTCAAATGCGAGTTTAATAGCCAATAATTCCCGATTACCAATATCGTAATTCAGTTCAGTCTCCGAAAATTTTTTTGAAAAAAAGGCACAGGGATGTAATCCATCCCCGTTATCCTGAGACAATACTGCGCCAACCCCCACAGAGGAAGCATCAACCTCAACCAAAAACGGCCTAGTAACATCAGGCTGCATAAGAATGGGAGCAGAGGTGAACCTCTCCTTGAGATACACAAAAGCTTCAATGGCCTCAGAAGACCACTGAACCGCATCAGCACCTTTCCTGGTGAGATCAGTCAGAGGTTTAACAATACTAGAAAATTTTTTTATGAATTTTCTATAGTAATTGGCGAAACCCAAAAACCTCTGTATCGATTTCAAACCAATAGGCCTAGGCCATTCCTGCACAGCCTGAACCTTAACCGGATCCATCTCAAAACCTTTGCTGGAGATAATGTAGCCCAAAAAACTAATTCTCTGTACAGCGAACTCACATTTCTCCAGCTTAGCAAAAAGCGAATTGTCCATTAATAACTGTAATACCTCACGCACGCTCCGCCAATGAGACTCCAGATCCGGCGAATAAATCAAAATGTCATCCAAATACACAACCACATTTTTACCGATCAAAGGTCTAAGGATGTCATTAATCAGATTCTGAAAAAATGCAGGAGCATTAGTAAGACCAAAAGGCATAACCAGATTCTCAAAATGACCCACAGGAGTGTTAAAAGCAGTCTTCCATTCGTCACCCTCCTTCATGCGCAACAGATTGTATGCCCCCTTAAGGTCAATTTTAGAGAACCACTTGGCCCCCATTAACTGGTTAAACAGATCAGGAATCAATGGCAGTGGGTAAGGATTGCGTACAGTAATTTTGTTAATCTCACGAAAATCCAGACAAGGACGTAAACCGCCGTCCTTTTTTTTTACAAAAAAAAATCCAACCGCCACAGGAGACTTAGAGGGCCTAATGTGACCGGTGGCCAAACTTGTCTGTATGTATTCCTCCAAAGCCTTCCTCTCAGGAATAGTAAGGTTAAATAAACGACTTTTAGGAAGAGTCGCTCCAGGGACAAATTCAATAGAACAATCATAGTCTCTATGGGGAGGCAAAACCTGCGATTCCTTCTCAGAAAAAACTCTCCAAAAATCCTGAATAGGAACAGGCAATTCTCCCCTATCCAAAGCTGCAATACGCCCATTACAACACTTGTCATAACATTTATGGCTCCAGGATTTAATTTCACTGGTAGACCAATCCAGTACAGGATTGTGAAATTTTAACCAGGGCAATCCCAATATTACTGGAGAAGGCAAGTTATTCAACACTACCAAATCCAATTTCTCATGGTGAACACCATTAATAGTGAGAGGAAATTCACAGACCTTGAGAGTAATATTCTTCAAAGGGGAACCATCCACAGAAACCACAGCAATGGGGGATGATAAAGGTTCAGGATTTAAATTGAGTCTTTCCACGAATCCCCCATCAATAACATTCAGAGTAGACCCACAATCGACAAACACCCGAAATTCCATTAATTTTTCCTGAGCAATCGTGGAAGCAGCTAA
This sequence comes from Phyllobates terribilis, assembly GCF_046119375.1. Taxonomy (NCBI): domain Eukaryota; kingdom Metazoa; phylum Chordata; class Amphibia; order Anura; family Dendrobatidae; genus Phyllobates; species Phyllobates terribilis. Next base: position 363,993,844 of record NW_027362762.1, on the reverse strand, counting down.
AAATACACCCTTGGAATTTAAACAGGCAATACGGGCATGACTGACCATTTTTTTTTCTTTCTTCATACGAAGCTCACAGCCTTTAATCAAATGACCAGATTTTCCGCAATAGAAACACAAGCCTTCAAAAAATCAACGGTCTTTTTCTTGAGAGCGAGGTGCCACCGATCCAATCTCCATCGGTTCACCACTGTTAGTACACACATTCTCATAACCAGAAACTGACATAGCAGAGGATTTGCTCTCATTAACCCTTGCACGCAGTCTTCTATCCACCCGTATAGCTAATTGCATAGCCTGTTGCAAATCTTCAGGTGTAGGATAAGCAATTAGCAGGTCTTTAACCCTTTCACTGAGCCCAGCAAGAAATAGACTTTTCAGAGCAGAATCGTTCCACCCTGTTTGAGTAGACCAACGACGGAAATGAGTACAATATTTTTCCACATTACCTGATCCTTGTTTTAAACGTCTCAGCTCAGTCTCAGCTGATGCGACACGGTCAGGATCATCATATAATAGTCCCAAAGCAGAAAAAAAACTATCCACTGATCTGAAGCATGTATCACTAGGTTGCAAAGAAAAGGCCCACTCCTGAGGCTCTTTGCGCAAAAGTGACATTATGAACCCTACGCGCTGGGATTCATCCCCAGAGGACTTAGGTCTCAAACGAAAATACAATAAGCAAGCATTTTTGAATGAAAAAAATTCTCGGTGTTCACCAAAAAATAAATCCGGCAAACATACCTTAGGCTCCAAGAAATGTGCTCCAGGACAGTTACTCACGTGCTGACGGAGCTCGGCCACCTCCAGAGAGAGTCCCTGCAGGCGATGAACCAAATCCTGAACCGACACCATGATGGAACAGAAAAATCTTTCCTTAGAGAATTTGCTGGCTGGACTTACTGTTATGTTCTGCTACCAGAGCTAAGGAAAGAGAGGAGATCTGTCCCTACGATAGAACCCAGCTTAATCCCTACGATGTAACAGGGAACCTGATCCTGCGATCAGACCTGCTAAAGTCCTAAGCTAGTCTGTACGGAGACCTATAGATGTGAGGAAGGAATCCCTACAAGTACTAAGGACTGGGAGGAATATGGGACACCTCCTAACAGAAATAGTAGCAGACAGACGAACAAACAAAATATATAGAACATAGAGGTCAGTAGACCAAGCAAACTAACAGAGCAAGACACAGAGCACAGGCTAGCTAGAAATTAGATATACAATGAAGTCCAGCAAAGCCAGAAGGGCGGAGCAGGATAAAATAGGCCAACAAGGTCATGTGACCAGCAAAGGAAAAAAAACTAAGAGCAAGGTTCTAACAAGATGAGCAAAGTAACAGGTCTCTAGCAAAGCCAACACTCTTTGAGATCTTCAATATAAAAGGACAAACGGCTCCGTACACCCTCAACACCTGTTCTGGTCATATTGAGACTTCTGGTAGGAGAGCCTCTGGGTACATTATGTCTTCAATCAAGGGGAACGTGCACATACCCTTGCCAACTTTAATTGAATGTGACCAGATACCCGCTAACAAGGAAGAAATTCCCACTCCGGAAGCCACGCTTCATCATCCCCACATGAGGCACCTAACTAACGAAATTCCTCCTCTGGACACGAATGCTGATATTCTAATCCTACTGGGGAGGGACATTCTAAGGGTCCACAAGGTGCGCCAACAATGCAATGGCCCAGATGATGCTCCATACGCCCAAAGACTTGATCTAGGCTGGGTAATCATGGGCAATATATGTCTGGATAAGAGTCACAAGGCATCCGAAGTCAACTCCTTTAAAACGTATGTACTTCAAAATGGTCGCACAACTCACTTCAAACCATGCTCTCATCACTACGAAGTAAAAGAAATGTTCTCTGACTTCATCCAAGAGCCTGACATCATTTCCACTCCCTATAGTGACGACTTAGGGAGAACAGTGTTTCGCACAACACAAGATGTGCGAAACACAACACAAGATATCCATAGAAGACAAGGAATTTATTAAAATAATGGACAGTGGATTCTTCATGAATGAATCTGACCGTTGGGTCGCTCCCTTACCCTTCAAGGGTACAAGGGCCATGCTTCCTAACAACCGAGAACAGGCCTTATCAAGGTTCATCTCACTGCAGAGAACATTGAGAAATAAGCCTGAAATGAAGGACCATTTTGTAGCCTTTATGGAGAAGATATTTCGCAGTGACCACGCAGAGCCAACTCCACCCTTGCAAGCCAATGAAGAATGCTGGTATCTACCTTCCTTTGGAGTATATCATTCAAGAAAGCATGAACAAATCAGAGTGGTGTTCGATTCAAGCGCCAAACATGATGATGTTCTCGTCACTGGTCCCAACCTGACTAATAACCTAGTGGGAGTGCTCATGAGATTCAGAAAAGAGCCAGTTGCCATTACTGCTGACATTGAACAAATGTTCCATTGTTTCATCGTGCGACAAGATCACAGAAATTATCTCCGTTTTCTATGGCACCGAGACAACGACACCAGCAAGGAAATGGTTGAATACCGCATGAAGGTGCACGTGTTCGGAAACAGCCCTTCTCCTGCAGTTGCTACATACGGCCTACATAGGACCGCCTCTGATGGTGAAGCAGAATTTGGGAAGGACGCCCAACAGTTTGTTGAAAAGGACTTCTACGTGGACGACAGTCTCAAATCCCTGCCCACAGTGGAAGAAACCATAGATCTGCTCAAACGGACACAAGGTATGCTTTCTAAAGCTCATTTAAGATTACATAAAATTGCCTCCAATAGTGCTGTTGTCATGAAGGCTTTTCACTCTAATGATCATGCTTCAGAATTCAGAGACTTGAATCTAGGTTCAGACAACCCACCAGTACAGAGAAGTCTGGGCTTGAGATGGAACTTGTTAAAGGACTCCTCCACCTTTCAGGTTAATGGTACAGAAAAAACATTTACTAAGCGTGGGGTTCTGTCAGTGGTGAACAGTCTATACGATCCACTCGGGTTTGTTGCACCCCTGACTATACAAGGAAAACTTCTGTTAAGGCAACTCTCAGAGTCTATTAAGGACTGGGATGCACCACTCCCTGCTGACAAACAACTAAAGTGGAAGTCATGGAGGGAATCTCTTTTTGCCTTAGATAAAATCCACATACCACGTTGTTACACTCCAGCATCGTTTGCTATGAGTCAAAGGAAAGAAATCCATATATTCTCTGATGCCTCTATTGAAGCCATTGCACCTGTTACCTATTTGAAGGTTATAGACTCTAACAATGAAGCCCATGTTGTATTTCTATTTGGAAAGGCTAAATTGGCTCCTAAACCCGAGCACACCATACCCAGACTTGAGCTCTGTGGGGCTGTACTAGCCATCGAGATTGCAGACTTCATACAGAATGAACTAGCTATTCACGTGGATGACACAAGATTCTACACAGACAGCAAGGTTGTTCTGGACTACATATACAACCAGACAAAACGCTTCTACAATATGTCTATGTCAGTAACCGCGTTGAAAAGGATCAGGAAATCCTTTAAACCTAATCAATGGCACTATGTTCCATTCCATCTTAACCCTGCTGACCTTGCTACTAGGCCAGTGTCTGTTGGTGCCTTCGCAAACTATTCTTGGTTAACAGGACCGGAGTTCCTTTGCGGCCAGTGTGAAGAGACTGCTGTTGAAGACAGCTTCAGTCTTCAGGATCCAGACGTTGACCCAGAGATCCATCCTGATATCAGCACCCCCATTGCCAAAGAGAAGGTTGGCTTGGGCTGACAGCAATTTAAACACTTCCCTAGATGGACAAGGCTTGTTTGCGCCAACACATCTGGAACTTGAACTTGGAACTTTCAAGAAACTTTTGGACTACTAAACACACTCATCTGATTGCAACCAGGAACTGTAACCACTGGATTACAATTAAGTTGGAGACAGTTTGGCCTAGTGCGGCTTCTCCAATCCGAAGATGGGCATCCTTTGGATTGCTTCCGGAACTGTTATAGACATTCGTCTACCTCGTTTGTTATTCATTATTGCATTGCATGCATTGTTTGTCTTTTAGGTTGAGGTATCCCTCAGTACTTCCGGAAAACACCTCCACCTCAAGACTGTTAATATAGTGAAATCCAGGGATTTCAGACGGGGAGTGTGCTGTCCAGCTCTTTGTTTGAAAAGACTTTCAGCCATTTTGGGCATTACCTAATGTTATATGATTATTGTATTGTTGGACTTTGCTGCCATCTACTGGCCGTTGTTATAATACTGCATATTATAACATGTATTATTCCTGTGTGTTACCCACAAACCCCTTCGGTCTGTAACTCCTCCTATCTCCTGTCCTCACTTCCTTCTTCATCACATTCATCTTGACTACACATGCCGCAGGACTGGAGAAAGGATTCTCTTGTTACCACTTTACCTGGCGCTTCTAATACCTACAATTCCTACCTTTTCCTCAACCTTCACCTTCCCTCATCTCGCCTCATCAAGAACTGTAAATAAATCTGTTGAATTCATGACTGCATCATCATTACGGATTACCACGTGCAGTTCATGAGGAACAGGAGCGCAGGTCAGTGAGTTGACGCTATATGCCACTGCTTATACAGAGATCCGTGTCACATCCTTCAGACACAACTCGCCGCACGTACATCGGTGGCAGAATAAGTATATAGAGGATCTGTCAGCTCTCCTGTGAGGTGTATTATATAGAGGATCTGTCAGCTCTCCTGTGTGGTGTAGTATATAGAGGATCTGTCATCTCTCCTGTCTGGTGTAGTATATAGAGGATCTGTCAGCTCTCCTGTGTGGTGTAGTATATAGAGGATCTGAGAGCTCTCCTGTGTGGTGTAGTATATAGAGGATCTGTTGGCTCTCCTGTGTGGTGTAGTAAATAGTGGATCTGTCAGCTCTCCAGTGTGGTGTAGTATATAGAGGATCTGTGAGCTCTCCTGTTTGGTGTAGTATATAGTGGATCTGTTAGCTCTCTTGTGTGGTGTAGTGTATAGAGAATCTGTCAGCTCTCCTGTGTGGCGTAGTATATAGAGGATCTGTCAGCTCTCCTGTGTGGTATAGTATATAGAGGATCTGTCAGCTCTCCTGTGTGGTGTAGTATATAGAGGATCTGTCAGCTCTCCTGTGTGGTGTAGTATATGCAGGATCTGTCAGCTCTCCTGTGTGGTGTAGTATATAGAGGATCTGTCAGCTGTCCTGTGTGGTGTAGTATATACAGGATCTGTCTGCTCTCTTGTGTGGTGTAGTATATAGAGGATCTGTCAGCTCTCCTGTGTGGCGTAGTCTATAGAGGATCTGTCAGCTCTCCTGTGTGGTGTAGTATATAGTGGATCTTTTAGCTCTCCTGTGTGGTGTAGTATATAGTGGATCTGTCAGCTCTCCTGTATGGTGTAGTACATATGTCCTGCTGATGATTCTCCTGCTGCCTGTGACGTCACATTGACGCTCTGCTCTATCGGTGAAGTATCACTGCCGACGTCATGCAGATTGACAGCAAGCTGTTAAGCTGGCCTTCAATCAGCAAGACTATTCGACAGTGACACTCATCAGACGCTGCAGATTTCATGAAGAGGCTTGTACCTCTTCATGAATGAGGATAATCTCACCGCAGCACGCCCCCTCATCATGACTGGCATGAACAACACTGGTCTTGATTAGTGTTGAGCGAACATGCTCGACACTGCTCGGTACTCGCCCGAGCATCATGCTACTCGAGATGTTCGGCGAGCACCGAGCATTTCCGGGTTACTCGGGCGGGAGCTCGGGTCTCCACCCTGCATGTTTGGCGCTCTTTACAGAGCCAATGAACAATCAGGGATTGCCAGCCAGTCACTGTAATGCCGCAGCCATGTTGGTTGTGGGAATTACATTGATTGGCTGGCCGCACAGCGTCACCTTGAGTATTTAAAACCGGGCGCCGCCATCTTGGACACAGACGGCTGGGATCAGACAGTGTAGGGACAGCGCTGCTGATTTAGGGAGAGATATATACTGTGAAATAGTGTAGGGTCTGTAAAGGCTACAAGATCAAACAAACAGTCCTTCTCAGGACTAATATCCATCCCAGATATCAGGCAGGCAGGCAGGCTGTATAGGAGACGCAGTGGTTATACCAGCAAATGCAGCATTACAGTCCTGTGTGCTCCTGTTGCTGAAATTGCTGGACTTAGCTCAAGGTCTTGGGGACCAGGAAAAATCCTTTTTTTTTCATCTAAATCCTTTTTTTTTTCCTCCTTCACACTGTACAAATACCCATCTTATTAACCTTTTGGTGTCCCCCCCCCCCCAAAAAAAAAGTGTATCTGTGACAGTTCAGACACAGATATATTTTTTTAATAGAGTCTGGTGTAGACCAGAGAAATAGAAGTGTGTTTTTGCAGTTCCACGGTTCAAACCTCTGTATTATCCACTTTTGGGCCATTTTTACCTAAAAAAAAACAGTTTGAGTGTGTCACTCAATGTTCAGCCGCAAATGTATCTATTTAAAAAAGTCTGGTATACACCAGTAACTGTGGTTTTGCCGTTCCACGGTAAAAAATCTCTATTATCCGGCTTTTGGTATTTTTTCCGTAAAGAAAAACAGTAATAGTGTCTCCTGATTGTTCAGACACCAATATATCTGTTTAAAAGAGTCTGGTATACACCAGTAAGTTATAACTGTGGTTTTGCTGTTCCACGGTGAAAAATCTCTATTATCCTGCTTTTGCCATTTTTTACCGTAAAGAAAAACAGTAGTAGTGTCTTCTGATTGCTCAGACACAAATATATCTGTTGAAAATAGTCTGGTGTAGGCCCGAGAAATAGAACTGTGGTTTTGCAGTTCCACGGGTCAAATCTCTGTATTATCCTGCTTTTGGCATTTTTTGCTGTAAAGAAAAACAGTAAAAGTGTCTCCTGATTGTTCAGATACAAATATATCTGTTTAAAAGAGTCTGGTATACACCAGTAAATTATAACTGTGGTTTTGCTGTTCCACGGAAAAAAATCTCTATTATCCTGCTTTTGGCATTTTTTGCGGTAAAAAAAAAAATTAATAGTGTCTCCCTGATTGTTCAGACACAAATATATTTGTTGAAAATAGTCTTTTGTAGGCCAGAGAAATGGAAGTGTGGTTTTGCAGTTCCACGGCTCAAGCCTCTGTATTATCCACTTTTGGGCCATTTTTACCTAAAAAAAACAGTTTGAGTGTGTCGCTCACTGTTCAACCGCAAATATATCTATTTAAAATTGTCTGGTATACCCCAGTAAACAATAACTGTGCTTTTGCCATTCCACAGTAAAAAATCTCTATCATTCAGCTTTTGGTATTTTTTCCGTAAAGAAAAACAGTAATAGTTTCTCCCTGATTGTTCAGATTGTTTAAAAGAGTCGTGTGTAGGCCAGAGAAATAGAACTGTGGTTTTCCTCTTCCATGGTTCTAATCTACTTTTTATTACCCTTTTTCCATTGATAGTGCGAGTGTAAGCTATTTTACTTCCTTTACAATGGGCAAGGCACGTGGCTAGGGACGTGGAACTGGACATTCTGGTGATGGTGCCTGCAGAGGACTGGGCCGTGGCCAAGGTGAAACTGTGCCACAACCAACAGCCACATCTTCTCGCTCCCACTTCTTGACCGAATTACTAGGGAAGCACAGAACAACACCAGTATTGCGAACTGATCAGTGTGAACAGGTTATTAATTGGATAGCAGATAATACTTCCAGTTACCTGGGCACCACCACCTCCGGTCTGTCTTCCACACAGTCAAATCTTAGTAGCCGTGAGTCCCGATCGCATACTCCTCCTCACTCTTATACTCCTTCCTCCCACCATGCCGAGTGTCGTCAGACAGCAACTGATCCCACACTTGGAGACTCTGAAGAGCTGTTCACTGGTCCATTTCCAGATATGTGCCCCTCGCCTACTCCGCTTGAAGTGGTTGAAGAGGAGATCCCATATAGCGATACCCAAATAATTGAACAGCCACGGCCACAGGAAGTCGACGCTGGCAATTTGTCACAAGAGGTGGACGATGACGAGACACAATTGCCAGAAAGTGAGGAGCAGGATCGTGGTGCGCAAGTGGAAGAGAAGGAGGTGGTGGATGATCTAGTAACTGACCCAACGTGGCAGGAGGACATGCAGAGCGAGGCCAGCAGCACACAGGGTGAGGGAGGCAGAGTACCCCAAAAGGTTGGAAGAAGCAGTGTGGTGGCCGCACACAGAAAGCAGGCAACAGTTCCCCATAACACCAACACGAGGTACGTTGCCAGTTCAACCTGTAGGTCTTCCAGAGTCTGGAATTTTTTTAAAGACTCTGCTGATAACCCAAAAAATGCCATTTGTACCACCTGCCATTCCAGCATCAGCAGGGGTGACAAAACTACCAGCCTGACCACCACCAGCATGATCAGGCACATGGCAGCAAAGCACCCGACTTTGTGGGGTGAACCCCAGGGTCCACGACCAGTGTCAGTGGGTGTCACCACTGCTTCTTCCGCTGTTGTGCGTGCAATAGAACCCCCTGTTGTGTGTGCAAGGCAATCCCCTGTCCATACTGCATGCAAAGATGCCCCCTCCTCTCAGTCTTCACTTGTTATGTCAGTTTCTCAAGAAACAGCATCGATGTCCAAGTCCACGTCCCACCGCAGCGTTCAATTGTCCATATCCCAGAGCTTTGAATGAAAGCGGAAATTCGCAGCTAACGCCCCACAGTCCACAGTCCTAAATTCGCACATTTCACGACTGCTTGCTTTGGAAATGCTGCCTTTTAGTCTGGTGGAGACGGAGTTCTTCCACAACCTTATGGCGGTGGCCGTCCCTCGGTACTCGGTCCCCAGCCGACACTATTTTGCCCGGTGTGCCATCCCCACACTACACAAGCACGTGTCCCAAAACATCTGCCGTGCCCTCAACAACGCAGTTACTATGAGAGTCCACCTGACAACGGACATGTGGACAAGTGCTTGTGGCCAGGGATGGTACATCTCCCTGACGGCACATTGGGTAAGCATAGTGGAAGCCAGGACCCAGTCGGACCTTGGGACCGAACACATCCTCCCCACACCGAGGATTGCGGGCCCTATGTCTGTCAGAGTTGCCCCCACAGTGTACAGCTCCTGCGCATCATCCTTCTCCTCCTCCTCATGTTCAGTCTCCATCTCAGATATCAGCACATCAGTTACAAGCTGGAAGCACTGCAGAACTGCCTCCGCCAAGCGGCAACAGGCTGTGCTGAAACTCATAAGCTTAGGTGAGAAACCTCACACTGCTTGTGAGTTGTGGACAGCTGTGAAAGAGCAGGCAGATCTGTGGCTGACACCGTTGAACCTACGTCCAGGCATGGTCGTGTGTGACAATGTCCGTTTCCTGGTGGCTGCTCTGAGGCGAGGCGAGATCACACACGTACCATGCTTGGCTCATGTGCTTAACCTCGTGGTTCAGTGGTTTCTTAAATCGTACCCCGAGTTGCCAGATCTGCTCGTCAAAGTACGCCGCCTGTTGCCTGTGACGTCACATTGACGCTCTGCTCTATCGGTGAAGTATCACTGCCGACGTCATGCAGATTGACAGCAAGCTGTTAAGCTGGCCTTCAATCAGCAAGACTATTCGACAGTGACACTCATCAGACGCTGCAGATTTCATGAAGAGGCTTGTACCTCTTCATGAATGAGGATAATCTCACCGCAGCACGCCCCCTCATCATGACTGGCATGAACAACACTGGTCTTGATTAGTGTTGAGCGAACATGCTCGACACTGCTCGGTACTCGCCCGAGCATCATGCTACTCGGGATGTTCGGCGAGCACCGAGCATTTCCGGGTTACTCGGGTGGGAGCTCGGGTCTCCACCCTGAATGTTTGGCGCTCTTTACAGAGCCAATGAACAATCAGGGATTGCCAGCCAGTCACGGTAATGCCGCAGCCATGTTGGTTGTGGGAATTACATTGATTGGCTGGCCGCACAGCGTCACCTTGAGTATTTAAAACCGGGCGCCGCCATCTTGGACACAGACGGCTGGGATCAGACAGTGTAGGGACAGCGCTGCTGATTTAGGGAGAGATATATACTGTGAAATAGTGTAGGGTCTGTAAAGGCTACAAGATCAAACAAACAGTCCTTCTCAGGACTAATATCCATCCCAGATATCAGGCAGGCAGGCAGGCTGTATAGGAGACGCAGTGGTTATACCAGCAAATGCAGCATTACAGTCCTGTGTGCTCCTGTTGCTGAAATTGCTGGACTTAGCTCAAGGTCTTGGGGACCAGGAAAAATCCTTTTTTTTTCATCTAAATCCTTTTTTTTTTCCTCCTTCACACTGTACAAATACCCATCTTATTAACCTTTTGGTGTCCCCCCCCCCAAAAAAAAAGTGTATCTGTGACAGTTCAGACACAGATATATTTTTTTAATAGAGTCTGGTGTAGACCAGAGAAATAGAAGTGTGTTTTTGCAGTTCCACGGTTCAAACCTCTGTATTATCCACTTTTGGGCCATTTTTACCTAAAAAAAAACAGTTTGAGTGTGTCACTCAATGTTCAGCCGCAAATGTATCTATTTAAAAAAGTCTGGTATACACCAGTAACTGTGGTTTTGCCGTTCCACGGTAAAAAATCTCTATTATCCGGCTTTTGGTATTTTTTCCGTAAAGAAAAACAGTAATAGTGTCTCCTGATTGTTCAGACACCAATATATCTGTTTAAAAGAGTCTGGTATACACCAGTAAGTTATAACTGTGGTTTTGCTGTTCCACGGTGAAAAATCTCTATTATCCTGCTTTTGCCATTTTTTACCGTAAAGAAAAACAGTAGTAGTGTCTTCTGATTGCTCAGACACAAATATATCTGTTGAAAATAGTCTGGTGTAGGCCCGAGAAATAGAACTGTGGTTTTGCAGTTCCACGGGTCAAATCTCTGTATTATCCTGCTTTTGGCATTTTTTGCTGTAAAGAAAAACAGTAAAAGTGTCTCCTGATTGTTCAGATACAAATATATCTGTTTAAAAGAGTCTGGTATACACCAGTAAATTATAACTGTGGTTTTGCTGTTCCACGGAAAAAAATCTCTATTATCCTGCTTTTGGCATTTTTTGCGGTAAAAAAAAAAATTAATAGTGTCTCCCTGATTGTTCAGACACAAATATATTTGTTGAAAATAGTCTTTTGTAGGCCAGAGAAATGGAAGTGTGGTTTTGCAGTTCCACGGCTCAAGCCTCTGTATTATCCACTTTTGGGCCATTTTTACCTAAAAAAAACAGTTTGAGTGTGTCGCTCACTGTTCAACCGCAAATATATCTATTTAAAATTGTCTGGTATACCCCAGTAAACAATAACTGTGCTTTTGCCATTCCACAGTAAAAAATCTCTATCATTCAGCTTTTGGTATTTTTTCCGTAAAGAAAAACAGTAATAGTTTCTCCCTGATTGTTCAGATTGTTTAAAAGAGTCGTGTGTAGGCCAGAGAAATAGAACTGTGGTTTTCCTCTTCCATGGTTCTAATCTACTTTTTATTACCCTTTTTCCATTGATAGTGCGAGTGTAAGCTATTTTACTTCCTTTACAATGGGCAAGGCACGTGGCTAGGGACGTGGAACTGGACATTCTGGTGATGGTGCCTGCAGAGGACTGGGCCGTGGCCAAGGTGAAACTGTGCCACAACCAACAGCCACATCTTCTCGCTCCCACTTCTTGACCGAATTACTAGGGAAGCACAGAACAACACCAGTATTGCGAACTGATCAGTGTGAACAGGTTATTAATTGGATAGCAGATAATACTTCCAGTTACCTGGGCACCACCACCTCCGGTCTGTCTTCCACACAGTCAAATCTTAGTAGCCGTGAGTCCCGATCGCATACTCCTCCTCACTCTTATACTCCTTCCTCCCACCATGCCGAGTGTCGTCAGACAGCAACTGATCCCACACTTGGAGACTCTGAAGAGCTGTTCACTGGTCCATTTCCAGATATGTGCCCCTCGCCTACTCCGCTTGAAGTGGTTGAAGAGGAGATCCCATATAGCGATACCCAAATAATTGAACAGCCACGGCCACAGGAAGTCGACGCTGGCAATTTGTCACAAGAGGTGGACGATGACGAGACACAATTGCCAGAAAGTGAGGAGCAGGATCGTGGTGCGCAAGTGGAAGAGAAGGAGGTGGTGGATGATCTAGTAACTGACCCAACGTGGCAGGAGGACATGCAGAGCGAGGCCAGCAGCACACAGGGTGAGGGAGGCAGAGTACCCCAAAAGGTTGGAAGAAGCAGTGTGGTGGCCGCACACAGAAAGCAGGCAACAGTTCCCCATAACACCAACACGAGGTACGTTGCCAGTTCAACCTGTAGGTCTTCCAGAGTCTGGAATTTTTTTAAAGACTCTGCTGATAACCCAAAAAATGCCATTTGTACCACCTGCCATTCCAGCATCAGCAGGGGTGACAAAACTACCAGCCTGACCACCACCAGCATGATCAGGCACATGGCAGCAAAGCACCCGACTTTGTGGGGTGAACCCCAGGGTCCACGACCAGTGTCAGTGGGTGTCACCACTGCTTCTTCCGCTGTTGTGCGTGCAATAGAACCCCCTGTTGTGTGTGCAAGGCAATCCCCTGTCCATACTGCATGCAAAGATGCCCCCTCCTCTCAGTCTTCACTTGTTATGTCAGTTTCTCAAGAAACAGCATCGATGTCCAAGTCCACGTCCCACCGCAGCGTTCAATTGTCCATATCCCAGAGCTTTGAATGAAAGCGGAAATTCGCAGCTAACGCCCCACAGTCCACAGTCCTAAATTCGCACATTTCACGACTGCTTGCTTTGGAAATGCTGCCTTTTAGTCTGGTGGAGACGGAGTTCTTCCACAACCTTATGGCGGTGGCCGTCCCTCGGTACTCGGTCCCCAGCCGACACTATTTTGCCCGGTGTGCCATCCCCACACTACACAAGCACGTGTCCCAAAACATCTGCCGTGCCCTCAACAACGCAGTTACTATGAGAGTCCACCTGACAACGGACATGTGGACAAGTGCTTGTGGCCAGGGATGGTACATCTCCCTGACGGCACATTGGGTAAGCATAGTGGAAGCCAGGACCCAGTCGGACCTTGGGACCGAACACATCCTCCCCACACCGAGGATTGCGGGCCCTATGTCTGTCAGAGTTGCCCCCACAGTGTACAGCTCCTGCGCATCATCCTTCTCCTCCTCCTCATGTTCAGTCTCCATCTCAGATATCAGCACATCAGTTACAAGCTGGAAGCACTGCAGAACTGCCTCCGCCAAGCGGCAACAGGCTGTGCTGAAACTCATAAGCTTAGGTGAGAAACCTCACACTGCTTGTGAGTTGTGGACAGCTGTGAAAGAGCAGGCAGATCTGTGGCTGACACCGTTGAACCTACGTCCAGGCATGGTCGTGTGTGACAATGTCCGTTTCCTGGTGGCTGCTCTGAGGCGAGGCGAGATCACACACGTACCATGCTTGGCTCATGTGCTTAACCTCGTGGTTCAGTGGTTTCTTAAATCGTACCCCGAGTTGCCAGATCTGCTCGTCAAAGTACGCCGCCTGTTGCCTGTGACGTCACATTGACGCTCTGCTCTATCGGTGAAGTATCACTGCCGACGTCATGCAGATTGACAGCAAGCTGTTAAGCTGGCCTTCAATCAGCAAGACTATTCGACAGTGACACTCATCAGACGCTGCAGATTTCATGAAGAGGCTTGTACCTCTTCATGAATGAGGATAATCTCACCGCAGCACGCCCCCTCATCATGACTGGCATGAACAACACTGGTCTTGATTAGTGTTGAGCGAACATGCTCGACACTGCTCGGTACTCGCCCGAGCATCATGCTACTCGGGATGTTCGGCGAGCACCGAGCATTTCCGGGTTACTCGGGCGGGAGCTCGGGTCTCCACCCTGAATGTTTGGCGCTCTTTACAGAGCCAATGAACAATCAGGGATTGCCAGCCAGTCACTGTAATGCCGCAGCCATGTTGGTTGTGGGAATTACATTGATTGGCTGGCCGCACAGCGTCACCTTGAGTATTTAAAACCGGGCGCCGCCATCTTGGACACAGACGGCTGGGATCAGACAGTGTAGGGACAGCGCTGCTGATTTAGGGAGAGATATATACTGTGAAATAGTGTAGGGTCTGTAAAGGCTACAAGATCAAACAAACAGTCCTTCTCAGGACTAATATCCATCCCAGATATCAGGCAGGCAGGCAGGCTGTATAGGAGACGCAGTGGTTATACCAGCAAATGCAGCATTACAGTCCTGTGTGCTCCTGTTGCTGAAATTGCTGGACTTAGCTCAAGGTCTTGGGGACCAGGAAAAATCCTTTTTTTTTCATCTAAATCCTTTTTTTTTTCCTCCTTCACACTGTACAAATACCCATCTTATTAACCTTTTGGTGTCCCCCCCCCCCAAAAAAAAAGTGTATCTGTGACAGTTCAGACACAGATATATTTTTTTAATAGAGTCTGGTGTAGACCAGAGAAATAGAAGTGTGTTTTTGCAGTTCCACGGTTCAAACCTCTGTATTATCCACTTTTGGGCCATTTTTACCTAAAAAAAAACAGTTTGAGTGTGTCACTCAATGTTCAGCCGCAAATGTATCTATTTAAAAAAGTCTGGTATACACCAGTAACTGTGGTTTTGCCGTTCCACGGTAAAAAATCTCTATTATCCGGCTTTTGGTATTTTTTCCGTAAAGAAAAACAGTAATAGTGTCTCCTGATTGTTCAGACACCAATATATCTGTTTAAAAGAGTCTGGTATACACCAGTAAGTTATAACTGTGGTTTTGCTGTTCCACGGTGAAAAATCTCTATTATCCTGCTTTTGCCATTTTTTACCGTAAAGAAAAACAGTAGTAGTGTCTTCTGATTGCTCAGACACAAATATATCTGTTGAAAATAGTCTGGTGTAGGCCCGAGAAATAGAACTGTGGTTTTGCAGTTCCACGGGTCAAATCTCTGTATTATCCTGCTTTTGGCATTTTTTGCTGTAAAGAAAAACAGTAAAAGTGTCTCCTGATTGTTCAGATACAAATATATCTGTTTAAAAGAGTCTGGTATACACCAGTAAATTATAACTGTGGTTTTGCTGTTCCACGGAAAAAAATCTCTATTATCCTGCTTTTGGCATTTTTTGCGGTAAAAAAAAAAATTAATAGTGTCTCCCTGATTGTTCAGACACAAATATATTTGTTGAAAATAGTCTTTTGTAGGCCAGAGAAATGGAAGTGTGGTTTTGCAGTTCCACGGCTCAAGCCTCTGTATTATCCACTTTTGGGCCATTTTTACCTAAAAAAAACTGTTTGAGTGTGTCGCTCACTGTTCAACCGCAAATATATCTATTTAAAATTGTCTGGTATACCCCAGTAAACAATAACTGTGCTTTTGCCATTCCACAGTAAAAAATCTCTATCATTCAGCTTTTGGTATTTTTTCCGTAAAGAAAAACAGTAATAGTTTCTCCCTGATTGTTCAGATTGTTTAAAAGAGTCGTGTGTAGGCCAGAGAAATAGAACTGTGGTTTTCCTCTTCCATGGTTCTAATCTACTTTTTATTACCCTTTTTCCATTGATAGTGCGAGTGTAAGCTATTTTACTTCCTTTACAATGGGCAAGGCACGTGGCTAGGGACGTGGAACTGGACATTCTGGTGATGGTGCCTGCAGAGGACTGGGCCGTGGCCAAGGTGAAACTGTGCCACAACCAACAGCCACATCTTCTCGCTCCCACTTCTTGACCGAATTACTAGGGAAGCACAGAACAACACCAGTATTGCGAACTGATCAGTGTGAACAGGTTATTAATTGGATAGCAGATAATACTTCCAGTTACCTGGGCACCACCACCTCCGGTCTGTCTTCCACACAGTCAAATCTTAGTAGCCGTGAGTCCCGATCGCATACTCCTCCTCACTCTTATACTCCTTCCTCCCACCATGCCGAGTGTCGTCAGACAGCAACTGATCCCACACTTGGAGACTCTGAAGAGCTGTTCACTGGTCCATTTCCAGATATGTGCCCCTCGCCTACTCCGCTTGAAGTGGTTGAAGAGGAGATCCCATATAGCGATACCCAAATAATTGAACAGCCACGGCCACAGGAAGTCGACGCTGGCAATTTGTCACAAGAGGTGGACGATGACGAGACACAATTGCCAGAAAGTGAGGAGCAGGATCGTGGTGCGCAAGTGGAAGAGAAGGAGGTGGTGGATGATCTAGTAACTGACCCAACGTGGCAGGAGGACATGCAGAGCGAGGCCAGCAGCACACAGGGTGAGGGAGGCAGAGTACCCCAAAAGGTTGGAAGAAGCAGTGTGGTGGCCGCACACAGAAAGCAGGCAACAGTTCCCCATAACACCAACACGAGGTACGTTGCCAGTTCAACCTGTAGGTCTTCCAGAGTCTGGAATTTTTTTAAAGACTCTGCTGATAACCCAAAAAATGCCATTTGTACCACCTGCCATTCCAGCATCAGCAGGGGTGACAAAACTACCAGCCTGACCACCACCAGCATGATCAGGCACATGGCAGCAAAGCACCCGACTTTGTGGGGTGAACCCCAGGGTCCACGACCAGTGTCAGTGGGTGTCACCACTGCTTCTTCCGCTGTTGTGCGTGCAATAGAACCCCCTGTTGTGTGTGCAAGGCAATCCCCTGTCCATACTGCATGCAAAGATGCCCCCTCCTCTCAGTCTTCACTTGTTATGTCAGTTTCTCAAGAAACAGCATCGATGTCCAAGTCCACGTCCCACCGCAGCGTTCAATTGTCCATATCCCAGAGCTTTGAATGAAAGCGGAAATTCGCAGCTAACGCCCCACAGTCCACAGTCCTAAATTCGCACATTTCACGACTGCTTGCTTTGGAAATGCTGCCTTTTAGTCTGGTGGAGACGGAGTTCTTCCACAACCTTATGGCGGTGGCCGTCCCTCGGTACTCGGTCCCCAGC
Source organism: Phyllobates terribilis (assembly GCF_046119375.1). Classification (NCBI taxonomy): domain Eukaryota; kingdom Metazoa; phylum Chordata; class Amphibia; order Anura; family Dendrobatidae; genus Phyllobates; species Phyllobates terribilis. Next base: position 363,976,908 of record NW_027362762.1, on the reverse strand, counting down.
CGACACTATTTTGCCCGGTGTGCCATCCCCACACTACACAAGCACGTGTCCCAAAACATCTGCCGTGCCCTCAACAACGCAGTTACTATGAGAGTCCACCTGACAACGGACATGTGGACAAGTGCTTGTGGCCAGGGATGGTACATCTCCCTGACGGCACATTGGGTAAGCATAGTGGAAGCCAGGACCCAGTCGGACCTTGGGACCGAACACATCCTCCCCACACCGAGGATTGCGGGCCCTATGTCTGTCAGAGTTGCCCCCACAGTGTACAGCTCCTGCGCATCATCCTTCTCCTCCTCCTCATGTTCAGTCTCCATCTCAGATATCAGCACATCAGTTACAAGCTGGAAGCACTGCAGAACTGCCTCCGCCAAGCGGCAACAGGCTGTGCTGAAACTCATAAGCCTAGGTGAGAAACCTCACACTGCTTGTGAGTTGTGGACAGCTGTGAAAGAGCAGGCAGATCTGTGGCTGACACCGTTGAACCTACGTCCAGGCATGGTCGTGTGTGACAATGTCCGTTTCCTGGTGGCTGCTCTGAGGCGAGGCGAGATCACACACGTACCATGCTTGGCTCATGTGCTTAACCTCGTGGTTCAGTGGTTTCTTAAATCGTACCCCGAGTTGCCAGATCTGCTCGTCAAAGTACGCCGCCTGTCAGCTCATTTTCGCAAGCCGGCTACAGCTTCCGCCGCCCTTGCTGTGTTGCAGCAACGTTTGCAGCTTCCGTCACACCGACTAGTGTGTGATGTCCCCACACGTTGGAACTCTATCCTCCACATGTTACAAAGGATTTGTGAGCAGAAGAGAGCAGTTGTGGAGTACCAGCTGCAACAAGGCCGTCGATATTCAGGTCAGACTCAACACATAAGACCTCAGGAGTGGACCTGGATGTCTGACGTATGTACCATCTTGACAAACTTTGAGGAGTCCACCAAGATGGTGAGTGGCGATGAGTAGCGTCAGCATTCCACTTGTCTGTCTTTTGCAACGCTCTCTGCAGGGAATTAAAGAGGAGGCATTGCAGCCAGAGTATGATGAGATGGATCAAGAAGCCGTAGTGGTTGATTACACACAGCCCAGCCTCATCTCATCACAATGTGCATTGGGGGACAATGAGGGAGAGAAGGAGGAGGAAGAACAGGAGCTTGTATCATGCGCTGTAGACGGTAGTATCTGTACAACTGTCGTACCGTCGGTTCAGCGTCAGTGGCCTGAGGACAGGGGGGAGGAGGAGGAGGAGGAGGAGAGCATGGTCAGTCATCATCTTGGTGAGGACACAGAAGTCTTGCCCATTACCAGTCTGGCACGCGTGGCTGACTTTATGTTACGCTGCCTTAACCGTGACCCTCGCGTTGTCAAAATGTTGGGTGACAGTCATTACTGGTTGGTGACACTTTTAGACCCCCGCTACTAGGAGAACTTTCACTCTCTTATTCCTGAGTTGGAGAGGTCTACAAAATTGGGGCAGTACCTGAAGGCCCTTGCTGCAGAACTGTTAAAAAAATTCCTATCTGAACACGCTTGCGACAGAGGTCACAGTTCGTTGCCCAACCAAGGCGTACATGTGAGAGAGACGTTCTGGGACAGTTTTCTCAGACCCTCCTTTCGGACAGACCTGAGGCGTGGGGTACTCTCACAAGGAGTGGAAAGTTTCAAAAGATGGTGAGGGTGTACCTTGCTGACCGTACCAGCGTCCTCCGCGATTCCTCTGTGCCTTTTAATTATTAGGTATCCAAGCTGGACACTTGGAATGAACTCGCGCTGTACGCCTTGGAGGTCTTGGCCTGCCCTGCCGCTAGCGTGTTATCGGAGCGTGTTTTTAGTGACGCTGGGGGAATTATAACTGATAAGCGCACTCGCCTGTCAACGGACAATGCTGACAAGCTGACCCTTATCAAAATGAACAAGGGCTGGATTGGGCCAGACTTCTCATCACCACCAAATGACAGCAGAGTAACATAAAGTCAAATCCACTGTGTTATTTCGGGAGGTGTATTCACATGCACCGCTTCACACCCACACATGGTATACGCTTCCTCATTTCGGCTGTTTTTTCTTCTTCTCCTTATCCTCAGCCTGCACCACAACTATACCACCAGGCTGACCGTGGTCCGTGTTGCCATTATTGAAAGTTCCTCCGTCCTTATTTTTGTCAGCTTTTGCTTGTAAGGCATAAGCAAAGACTATGGGAGACCCACTCCCCAATAATAGGAATAATATTTTTAAGATGCTGTACTGTATGGCTCTTGCAAGGGGCATTAAAATCGTCTTGTTAAGCTGCTGCAACCTCCACCACTTTTCCAAGGGGCATTAAAACCGTCTTGTTAAGATACTGCGAACTCCACGTCTCTTCCGAGGGGCATTAAAAGCGTCTTGATAAGCTACTGGGACCTCCACTTCTCTTCCAAGGGGCATTAAAACTGCCTTGTTAAGCTACTGTGACCTCCACCACTTTTCCAAGGGGCATTAAGACCGTCTTGCTAAGCTACTGCGACCTCCACATCTCTTCCGAGGGGCATTAAACCCGTCTTGTTAAGCTACTGGGACCTCCACGTCTCTTCTGAGGGGCATTAAAAGCGTCTTGTTAAACCACTCTGAACTTCACAGCTCTTCCAAGGGGCATTGAAATGTTGTTTTTAATTAACTCTAACCCCCACGACTCTTCGAACGAGCATTGCATTTCCTCCTAATTTTTGGCAACTTTTGCTTGGAAGGCCTAAGCAAAGACAATGGGAGACCCATTCCCCAATAATGGGAATAATGTTTGTAATATGCTGTACTGCATGGCTCTTGTAAGGGGCATTGCAAGTTTCTCCGTCCTATTTTTTGGCAGCTTTTGCTTGGAAGGCATAAGCAAAGACTATGGGAGACCTACTCCCCAATAATGGGAATAATGTTTTTAAGTTGGTGTACTGTATGGCTCTAGTAAGGGGCATTAAACCGTCTTGTTAAGCTACTGCGACCTCCACCACTTTTCCAAGGGGCATTCAAACCGTCTTGTTAAGCTACTGTGACCTCCACCACTTTTCCAAGTAGCGGTGGCAGTGGGGTAATAGGGCTGGGGATGATGTCAGCTTATAATGCCAGCTGACATCAAGCCCAGGTTAGTAATGGAGAGGCGTCTATAAGACACCCCCATTACTAACCCCATAGTCAAAGTTAAAAAAAAACACAAACACTCAGAATAAAGTCCTTTAATTGAAATAAACACGCAATTCTTTATTGTTCTAAATTAAACCATACTTACCATCACGCCCATTCCAGCTGAAGCCAACGATCTCCTGCAATAAAAGAAAAATAATAAAGCAATATCATCCTTACCTTTCGATGGTTCCCAGGACAGCTCCAGCTCTGCTACATCGAGATGACAGGCTGGACCGCAGCAGAAAGCTGCCATCCAGCCTGTCATCCCGCAGACACTGAGAAGCATAGGCATGCTTGCGCTCCTCAGTGTCAGGCTGTGACGGCATCCAGATGAGCCGAGGTTATGTCCAATGAACTCAGCTCACCTCATGCACGTCACTGACAGCGTGGGAAAATTCTCACGCTGAAGCGCTGAGTGCAGGAGAATTTTCCCACGCTGTCAGTGACGTGCATGAGGTGAGCTCATGACCAATGAACTCAGCTCACCTCATGTACGTCTCTGACAGCGTGGGAAAATTCTCCTGCACTCAGCGCTTCAGCTTGAGAATTTTCCCACGCTGTCAGTGACGTGCATGAGGTGAGCTCATGTCCAATGAACTCAGCTCACCTCATGTACGTCACTGACAGCGTGGGAGATTTCTCACACTGAAGCGCTGAGTGCAGGAGAATTTTCCCACGCTGTCAGTGACGTGCATGAGGTGAGCTCATGTCCAATGAACTCAGCTTACCTCATGCACGTCACTGATAACGTGGGAGAATTCTCACGCTGAAGCGCTGAGTGCAGGAGAATTTTCCCACGCTGTCAGTGACGTGCATGAGGTGAGCCGAGTTCATTGGACATGAACTCGGCTCATCTGGATGCCGTCACAGCGAGACACTGAGGAGCGCAAGCATGCCTGCGCTTCTCAGTGTCTGCGGGATGACAGGCTGGATTGCAGCTTTCTGCTGCGGTCCAGCCTGTCATCTCGATGTAGCAGAGCAGAAGCTGTCCTGGGAACCATGGAAAGGTAAGGATGATGTTGCTTTATTATTTTTCTTTTATTGCAGGAGATCGTTGGCTTCAGCTGGAATGGGCGTGATGGTAAGTATGGTTTAATTTAGAACAATAAAGAATTGTGTGTTTATTTCAATTAAAGGACTTTATTCTGGCTGTTGTGTTTTTTTTTAAATACTTTACTAGAAATTCATGGCGGTCATGTCTAATATTGGCGTGACCCCATGAATTTCGGGCTTAGGGCCAGCTGATAATACTAAGCTGGCCCTAACCACTTTATTACCCAGTGAGCCACCGCACCAGGGCCCTGGATCAGTTGGGTACAGCGCCAGAAGATGGCGCTTCTATGAACGCGCCATTTTCCGGGGTGGCTGCTGACTGCAATTTGCAGCGGGGGGGGCACAGAAAGCTTGGGCCTCCCTGCACTGCAGATTCCAGCCCCCAGCTGCCTAGTTGTACCTGACTGGACACAAAAATAGGGCGAAGCCCCACTTATTTTTTTTTTAATTATTTCAGAAAATTCATTAAATAATTAAGAAAAAAAGGCCTTCCCTATATTGTTGTGTCCGGCCAGGTACAAATAGGCAGCTGGTGGTTGGGGGCTGCCCGTTCCTGCCTGCTGTACCTGGCTGGACACAAATATAGTGCGAAGCCCCACGTCAATTTTTTTAAATTATTTCAGGAAATTCATGAAATAATTAAAAAAAAATTGACGTGGGGCTTCGCACTATATTTGTGTCCAGCCAGGTACAGCAGGCAGGAACGGGCTGCCCCCAACCACCAGCTGCCTATTTGTACCTGGCCGGACACAACAATATAGGGAAGTCCTTTTTTTCTTAATTATTTCATGAATTTCATGAAATAATTAAAAAAAAAAAATACGTGGGGCTTCGCCTTATTTTTGTGTCCAGTCAGGTACAACAAGGCAGCTGGGGGCTGGAATCCGCAGCGCAGGGAGGCCCAAGCTTTCTGGGACTCCCCCCGCTGCAAATTGCAGTCCGCAGCCACCCCGGAAAATGGCGCGTTCATAGAAGCGCCATCTTCTGGCACTGTACCCAACTCATCCAGAGCCCTGGTGCGGTGGCTCACTGGGTAATAAAGGTGTTAGGACCAGCTTGGCATTATCAGCTGGCCCTAAGCCCGAAATTCATGGAGTCACGCCAATATTAGACATGACCACCATGAATTTCTAGTAAAGTATTTAAAAAAAACACAACACCCAGAAAAAAGTCCTTTAATTGAAATAAACACACAATTCTTTATTGTTCTAAATTAAACCATACTTACCATCACGCCCATTCCAGCTGAAGCCAACGATCTCCTGCAATAAAAGAAAAATAATAAAGCAACATTATCCTTACCTTTCCATGGTTCCCAGGACAGCTCCAGCTCTGCTACATCGAGATGACAGGCTGGACCGCAGCAGAAAGCTGCCATCCAGCCTGTCATCCCGCAGACACGGAGAAGCGCAGGCTTGCTTGCGCTCCTCAGTGTCTCGCTGTGACGGCATCCAGATGAGCCGAGTTCATGTCCAATGAACTCAGCTCACCTCATGCACGTCCCTGACAGCGTGTGAGAATTCTCACGCTGTAGCGCTGAGTGCAGGAGAATTTTCCCACGCTGTCAGTGACGTGCCTGAGGTGAGCCGAGTTCATTAGACATGACCTCGGCTCATCTTTATGCCGTCACAGCGAGACACTGAGGAGCGCAAGCAAGCCTGCGCTTCTCAGTGTCTGCGGGATGACAGGCTGGATGGCAGCGTTCTGCTGCGATCCAGCCTGTCATGTGAATTAGCAGAGCTGAAGCTGTCGTGGGAACCATGGAAAGGTAAGGATGATGTTGCTTTATTATTTTATTTTTATTTTGCAGGAGATCGCTGGCTTCAGCTGGAATGGGCGTGATGGTAAGTATGGTTTAATTTAGAACAATAAAGAATTGTGTCTTTATTTCAATTAAAGGACTTTATTCTGGGTGTTTGTGGTTTTTTTTTTAACTTTGACTATGGGGTTAGTAATGGGGGTGTCTTATAGACGCCTCTCCATTACTAACCTGGGCTTGATGTCAGCTGGCATTATAAGCTGACATCAACCCCAGCCCTATTACCCCACTGCCACCGCTACAGTGCAGTGGGAAGAGCGAGGCTAAGTGCCAGAATTGGCACATCCTATGAATACGCCATTTCTGGGGCGGCTGACGGCTGGTGTTTCTAGCCTGGGAGGAGGCCAATATTCATGGTACCCTTCCTGGGCTATTAATATCAGCCCCCAGCTGTCTGCCTAGCCTTTGCTAGCTATTAAAATAGGGGGGACCCCATGTCATTTTTTTTGGGGGGTCCCCCATTTTAATAGCTAGTAAAGGCTAGGTATTCAGCTGGGGGCTGATATTAGTAGCCTGGGAAGCTCCGTGGGTACTACCCCCTTCCCAGGCTTCAAACATCTGCCACAGCCATCTGCTTAACCTCCGCTAGAGCCTAAAATTATGGGGAACCCCACGCCAATTTTTTTTTAAATAAATCCTTTATTTTAATACTAAATGACAAGTACAGTAATCAACACTGTCACTGTACTTCATATATATGTGACTGACATGTTTCTATCTATCTAATCTATGTGTGATTCTCTATTCCTTCTATTCTAAATTGTCGGGTACCGCTGCTGAAATGCCGGCCGGCTTTTTTAAAGAGATGGTGCATGAAAACACTATTATTTTTTTTAATAAATCCTTTACACTAAATGACAAGTACAGTAAGCAACACTGTCACTGTATTTCATATATATGTGACTGTCATGTTTCTATCTATCTAATCTATGTGTGATTCTCTATTCTTTCGGTTCTAAATTGTCTGGTACCGGTGAATGCTGCTGCTGAATTGCCGGCTTTCCACGTTTCACTGTGAGCACTGTTCCCATCGATTTGGGCAATCACTGTAATGCCACAACCACCATGGCTGTGGCATTACAGTGAGTGGCAGACAATCCCTGCATGATTGGTGCTCTAAATAGCGCCAGACATGCAGGACATGCTTTTGGTGCACGAACAGTTATCGAACATAACCTTGAACAGCCGAATTTTTCGCAAATCGTTCGGGTTCGTCGAACAACACGAACACTGCCCAAAACAGCTCGAATTTGAGATTGGCGAACAGTTCTTGTCGAACACCGCTCATCTCTATATGGGAGACCCACTCCCCAATAATGGGAATAATGTTTGTAAAATGCTGTACTGCATGGCTTTTGTAAGGGGCATTGCAAGTTCCTCCGTCCTAATTTTTGGCAGCTTTGCTTGGAAGGCATAAGTAAAGACTATGGGAGACCCACTCCCCAATAATGGGAATAATGTTTGTAATATGCTATACTGCATGGCTCTTGTAAGGGGCATTGCAAGTTTCTCTGTCCTAATTTTTGGCAGCTTTTGCTTGGAAGGCATAAGCAAAGACTATGGGAGACCCACTCCCCAATAATAGGAATAATGTTTTTAAGATTCTGTACTGTATGTCTCTTGTAAGGGGCATTAAAACCATCTTGTTAAGCTACTGTGACCTCCACCACTTTTCCAAGGGGCATTCAAACCATCTTGTTAAGCTACTGTGACCTCCACCACTTTTCCAAGGGGCATTAAAACCGTCTTGTTAAGCTACTGCGACCTCCACGTCTCTTCCGAGGGCCATTAAAACCGTCTTGTTAAGCTACTGTGACCTCCACCACTTTTCCAAGGGGCATTCAAACCATCTTGTTAAGCTACTGTGACCTCCACCACTTTTCCAAGGGGCATTAAAACCGTCTTGTTAAGCTACTGCTACCTCCACGACTCTTCCAACGGGCATTGCATTTCCTTCTAATTTTAGTCAGCTTTTGTTTTTCAATGCATAGGCGAACACTAAGGGAGACCCACTCCCCAATAATGGGTAGAAGGTTTTTAGTGCACTGTAATCCACGTCTGTTTCAAGGGGCATTGCAGTTCCTCATAATTTTTGGAAAGCCTTCCATTCACTGCTTAGGCCAACAGTGCACAGGAGACCCAGTTGCTATAAATGGAAAAATTGGTTTACTTAAGGCCTTCTGACCTCCATGTCACTTCCAAGGGGCATTGGAGTGCCTCTAAATTTTGTAGCCGAACCACTCCTTTTGGTGCAGAAACATATCCTACAAGACATGTGTGGGTGACTGGCCTGATATTGATTTGAATGGTCCCTGTTCCTCCTGCTCTTTCTCCTTTGCCACCACCTCATCCATCATTTATCACCTGAAGCTTTGTTTTAACGGGCATCAAAGAACTTGGATAGTAGCAGGAAAACATCCAGCAATCCTCGGAGGAGGTAGGATATGCGCCAAAATGCTGACCACCTCAGGCCTAGCCGCTACTACATACATGCACTTGCATTCCAAGAAAACAAAGCAGATGCTAACTTCTATCATCATCATCATGCTCCTCACCTTGGCACTCTCAACTCCCCTGATGGAGAAGCCAGGGCCCACCGGAGGAGTCTGGTTCTCTGGTGGGCTCGTCCAATGCTGCCCTAAAGCAGGCCAGGCTAAGAAAAGTGTGTGGGAAGGTGACAGGAGAAATAGGGGCGGCTGGGGACCGTTTATGGACACCCAGCCGCCGGGCGGCTGGGGACTGAGTATGGATACCAGGCCGCCGAAGCAGCCATGAGGTAGCAGCCAGCTTCGGCCTCCTCCAAACTAAAGGCCCCATTTCAAGTGCAAGCTAGCAGTATGGCACAGCAGCATGGGGGTGGGTGGGTGGCAGGCTGCACACTTACGCTTGCATTAAAAGAAAACAAATCAGATGCTAACTTCTATCATCACCATCATGCTCCTCACCTTGGCACTCTCAATTCCCCTGATGGAGAAGCCAGGGCCCACCGGAGGAGTCTGGTTCTCTGGTGGGCTCGTCTATTGCTGCCCTAAAGCAGGCCAGGCTAAGAAAAGTGTGTGGGAAGGTGACAAGAGAAATAGGGGCAGCTGGGGACCGTTTATAGACACCTGGCCGCCCCCTGGCGGCTGGGGACGGAGTGTGGACACCTGGCCACCGGGTGGCTGGGGACTGAGTATGGATACCAGGCCGCTGAAGCAGCCATGAGGTAGTGGCCAGCTTCGGCCTACTCCAAACTAAAAGGCCCCATTTCAAGTGCAAGCTAGCAGTATGGCATTGCAGCCTGCGGGTGGGTGGGTGGTTGGCTGCATATTTGCGCTTGCATTGCAAGGAATAGGGGAGGTACAATTGAACACTGCCCTGGGACAAGGACTTGCACGGGGATAGTTGCAAGTCTGCATCTTCTGATGCGGCAAGGTTCACTTCTGATGGGCACACTTTTAGGCAGTGACCTGGGAGTCAGAGATGCTTTCCGGGGTCTTCCCCATGCTGTTCCCATGTCTTTTCAGCACTGTATGCATGTGTCACACAGCACATGGCCAGATAAGGTTGTAAAATGTTAAAATGACATTTCCTGGTGAATGCATTTGTCATGGTTGAAAGCAATACAAAAGTGCAAAAATGCATGAAAAATGCTACTTGTGAACATAGCCCAAGGTGTGGAGGAGTAATTTTGTTTTTGGTTATTTATTTTACCTTATACACAAGTCTTTACCCTGGAAAGGAAATTCCTTAACATATTTCACAGGAAAACAGTTTCAGTTTAGTTTTTGAGCGTTTTATTGTGAGCCCGTAAAAGTGGCTTAATACCTCTCACCACATTGTTGACAGCAGTGACCTGGGGGTCAGAAATGCTTCCTGGGGCGATCCCCATGCTGCCCCCATGTCTTTTGAGCACTGTCACTATCGTTTTGGGCACTTTTTAGGCTTTCTACTGACTGCCGGGGGTGCCGCCGCAAAAGTGCTCGGGTCTCCCATAGATTAACATTGGGCTCGTTGCTCGGGTCGAGCACCCGAGTATCACGGTGAGCTCGGCCCGAGCACAGCTTTCTTAGAGAAGTAATGGCGACTGGGCAACTTGTACTGGGGACTGCGATAGCCATCAGCTTTTGGAAACCGTTTGTATCCACCAGGTGGAATGGCAGCATTTCCTTGGCCAACATATTGGAGATGGTGAAGTACAAGCTCTTTGCTTTGGCATGTGTAGGAGGAAACAATCTTTTCCGTGACCACAACTGCGGGACCAAGGGTTGGCTGCTGTGCTGAGAGTGGGTGGAGTAGGGTGAACACGACAAACTGCTGGACTGTGAGAGAGGTGCAGGCGGACATATTATGGTGGATTGAGAAAGATGTGGTGTGCTCGGTCTCTGAGATCGGTCAAAAACAGCAGGCATTTCCACTTCCATAACAGCTGACGGGCTCCCACTCACCCCGTCTGTAGCAGGTAAACCAGTGGAGGCTCTGTAGCCTGAGACCTGTTTGAGAACACTTGCCAGGGTGATGGAGGAGGAAGAAGCCGCAGTTGCGGTTGATGCGGTGGACGGTGGTTGCCAAGGTCCACTAGCTTCCGCGTATGTCACGTCAAGTCAGGTGTGACTCAGTGACGCACTCCCCGCAGGGGATGCTGGGCTGTGGGTGGGGTTTCCCCACGCGTCACAGCAATTCACCATTGATCATTACGTACCATTATGCAGGTGTAGAATTAAAATATAACTTTTAATAAATAATTAATAAAATACAACAGATAAACCACCCAAGTGGAAAACCATATATATATATATATATATATATATATATATATATATATAAGGAACTATATGTCCCTATTAACCACTCAAACTCGCCCCTGCCTAACAGTGGAGATTGGCACCCTTATTCCTACCCCAGTGACGCCCCTGCTCCTCGGTTGCTCTCCCTGCTACTGCTAGGTGCAATCCCTTTTAGCTATATATACAAGTGTCTGATCGCACTAAGATGATGGTATCTTCGTTACCTGCAAGTTGGTGGTAAATGAGTAGCAGACCAAGAGATTAGGTCTCACTGTGTCACAGCAAAATGTGGTTAATTTGCCTTCATATATGGATATGGGTACACCCTAATATAGTGGGATAATGTGCCTTACATAGCCCTTACACTGCCCCTGCCTGCCAGTGGAGGTTGGCACCCTTATCCTGTGCAGTGGCGCCTCCACTCATCGGTGGCTATCCCTGCAGGCCCTATCTGACCCTATCCAGGGTAATGGTGGATAGGTAAGTATAACTGGGGCTGCGATGGAAAAAGTTATTCAAAATAGACAATGTAAGGCAGATGATTTCTTTCATATAAGAATAGAAGGGACTATGTTATATGCAGTACTACCCAATGTACATAGACAGCATAATACAATAGAACATGAATCACAGATGCCAATACTAAGCAAAAAATAAAAAACATCTGCACAAACGGCAAAAGATTCAGTCAAAAATGCTAGGGTGTCAAACACCTCCAAACCAGTTTGCATATCAAAGCCACATAACCTGTTATATAACTCAACGTGTTTCTCCTCTCTATGAGCTTCATCAGGAGTAGATGTAACAGGTAAATATTAGAAAAAAACAGAGATAAATCATTTAGCTAGTCAGAGGCCTTCACATATGGCGTCACGTGTAGCAGAGAGACAATGCTCCAACAAATGGTCCTGCATTCATTGGGAAAGCGGGCGGTGGATGCTGGGCTGTGAAGAGTGGGGGAAACCCTGCCCACAACCCATCATCCACCGTGGGGAGCTTATCACTGAGTCACACCTCACTTGATGTGACATCAGCGGAAGCCAGAGCCGGCTGCAGCTGGGGGTTACGTGATGCCTGTGAGCGGTCAGCGATAGCGCTGCTCACAAGCAAAAATGCAACGACAGATACTTAGAAAAAATCTTCTGTTTATATACATTAGGGGCATTTTAAATAGTAGTGAACAACTTCTTTCAGGAACGTACTTTTAACCCTTTTTAGTATCAGAGGCAGACTATCACCTACACCACTACTACACGCGCATGTGCCAGTTCATGCATGTTGTTGTCAAATTATTGCAATTTTTGCCTCTACTCAGTCGTTTTTAACAAAGTTGACAGATAACGTGAGTTGTGTCATCTTTTGCGGTCTCAAAAAAGACACAGGTTAGGCACCCCTTGCCACCCATGCGAACTGATGACCCGCGACCTCTGCTGAAAACAGTTGTGGCTGAGGATGCAGTGCTTGTCATGGTTGCATCACTCAGTGTCTGTGAGGAAAGCCACAACGTAACCTCTTCGGTTTCCTCCTCCACCTCTTCTGCTGAGCTACTCAGCTGCGATCCTCTGAGTTCACACCAAGTGGGATCTACAACCTAATTGTCATGCTATCTGTTCTCCCACTCCTCGCCCAGAGAGTCACCCTCCTCCTCTTCCTGCCCTGACAGCACAGTACAGTCTGCGTGCACCTCAGGTATCAATGTCTCATCAGTATCACCTCTATGCTTATGACACACAGATCTACTTTTCTGGACCTCATATCACCTCCTTACTAACCAGAATCCAACAATGTCTGTCCGCTATTTCATTTTTCTATTCTGCTAGATTTCTAGAACTTAACATGGAAAAAATGAATTCATTATGTTACACGCACGCCGCTAGGTTCAGATAGGGCGAGTCGGATTTCAGTCTTCTCTTCAATCCTGTTTAGTTGCCTTTGGTCAGAAACACACCACCTCTCTCTTCGGCTTCAACCAGACTACAATAACATGTTCATCACAGTCCCCCTGGGGCTCTGCTAAAACACTCCCTGTCTCCTGTGACTGTGTTAAGCCCTCTAGTTGCTGGATGCTTCTGAAGCACAACACTTCCTGTCTCCTGTGCTTGTGTTATTTGTAACATTTGCTGGATGCTTTGGAAGCAACAGCACTGCTTCTGCATGTCACAGTTATCTTTCCACCATTTCGTTCAACCCCCTCAGCTGACCTATCCATCAAAGTCAATGGCTGCCCACTCGCCCCAGTCCTACAAACTTGACTCTGATCTCTCTTTCAAACCTGAGATCCAAGCCCTTTCCACTTCCTGCCGACTCCAACTCCAAAATATCTCTCTGATCTGCACATTCCTCAACCATAAATCTGCAAAAGCACATCATCTCCCGCCTCGACTACTACTAGCTCCTACTCTGTGGCCTCACTTCTAAAACTCTCGCACCCCTCCAATCTATCCTAAACTCTGATGGCTGACTTATCCACCTCTGTCAATCCCTGTACTGGCTCCCTGCTGCCCAAAGACTCCAGTTCAAAACCCTAACTTTGGCATACTAAGCCATCCAAAATCTCTCTCTTTCATACATCTGTGACCTAGTCTCCCTGTACTTACCTGCACACAACCTCCGTTCCTCACAGGATGTCCTTCTCTGCTCCCCACTTAAATCCTCTTCCCACAATCGCATACAAGATTTCTCCCGTGCATCTCCCCTACTCTGGAACTCTCTGCCCCAACATACATGAGACTCTCGCCTACCATGAAAACCTTCAAAAGGAACCTGAAGACTTACCTCTTCGGACAAGCGTATAACTTGCAGTAATCCTCGCTCCACCATATTGCTGCACGACCATCTCTACCCTCACCTTCTGTATCCTCACCCATTCCTAGTAGATTGTTTGTGAGCCTCTTGTGGCGCCCCTGGTGGTTCGATCGCCACAGGGATACTGCACCTCTTTAATGGAGTGTGGTGTCTCTCCCTCGAGGTAAGGATGGTGCAACTTTCAGGACCCCACCTCTACATCCAACACCACACTTCACCCACCTGTAGGGGCGGCTGATAGGCACCAGTGTGCTGCCCCAGCCGGGATAAGAGGAGATTGGGGAACCAAAAGCTAGGGGGAACCATGTAGTGGGTGAGGATGGAGGGCGCACATGTAGGTTACACTTAATAATTCATATTTAATAACCAGCCATCTTGAGCTCATGGTCTTTTGATTGTGATCTTCATCACTGAACGTGGCTTTCTGTGTGAACCTGCAGCTGATGGGGACACGGTTCTCATACTCTGGCCTTGAGTCGAGGAGCGGGTTAGAGTTTACGGCTGTCTCTACCCGGTCAAGGTCCCTACCCAAGAAGGCCTGGAGCATAGGAGTCTAGCTCCACCGCAAAAGGATCCCAGGGGGATGCAGATGGAGCAGCATACGCCACCTGTCCTCGCTATTCTGGCCTAGTCAGAGGGATTCCGGCTGCAAGAGGGGTACCGGCCCCCGACACCTGACTTTGCTACTCTACGTCCTAGTCAGGAAAGCCCGGAAGGCTCAGTGGATCCCACCGGGTAAAGGACGGAGCGGAGTTGCCACCCGTACCCTTGTTCTGTGCATAGTCCAGAGGGAGACCCGGCCTTTCTACACACACACGGACAGGAGAGGACTTAGTTTGAAGCCTAGGAACACTCGGGTGCGGGGTCCTGACCAAAGCACCTGAACTACTCGGAGGTTGTCGGACCCACGGTCCTGGTGGCCGCAGAGCCCCGTGAGGAGCAGGGAGAAGCCTTGCAGCTGCATGCTCTACCTTGAGTAAAAACCCTGGAAGTCTACCCCTATGGCCTCCGGTCCCTTTATTTCTGCACCGCACAGCACAGCACCATAACTCCTCCACTACAACTCCCTCCATCCGCTTCTCTGTCCTGAGGCCCTGCTCCGCCTGTGGGGAGTAGCACCAACTACAGCTGCCACTACATCCCGCCTCAGAGGACTGCAGCAGCGCTGGTGGCCATCACCAGATACCACAGGTGGCGTAGTCGATAGCAACCACTCAACCCTGATAGCCCATTACTTTTATGTGACGGCCCTGGGCACGGAGTGGGTCTTGGCCACGACTGCCTCCCCAACATCTGACCCGGCTCCGAGTACCCCATTTCCCAGGGAGGGCTGTGAGCGTCACACTCTTGTACCAGTCGGTGACTCTTTTTTTGTTCAAGATTATTGCACTTGTTGTTTGCTATGTATACCCCTTTTCACATGTAAAGCGCCATGGAATAAATGGCGCTGTAATAATAAATAATAATAATTATACTATTTGTACTGTGGGTCAATTGATGCCACTTTTCCTGGTGTCTGCCCCTAATTTTAGCTGTTTTGGCAGCTTTTGTGCCCCTTTGAAGGTGTTGTGTTTGAGTTTGGTTTTACCTTCCTTTGAATGCAATGGGATTCGGATTTGCTCGGCGAACCATTCAGCGAACATCGGGAAGTTCGCCAAGCAGAACTGAACTTTGAAAGGTTCGCTCATCTCTAGTGTCCATCTGGTGTGTTTCCTGTAGTGCAAGGGGTATAGGTCCCCATTATACTATTTCTACTTTGGTGAAATTGATGCCACTTTGTTGGTGTCTGCCCCTATTTTCTCGAAACATGTAGACTTCAAGTTGGGTTTTCATCTGCTGGGTTTCCTGTAGTGGAAGAGGTGTCGGTCCCCATTGTACTATTTTTACTCTGGTGAAATTGATGCCACTCTGGTGGAGTCTGCCTTTAATTTTTTTAAACCTGGACACTACTGGTTGGATCTCCTTCATGTGTGTTGCCTGTAGCAGTAGGGCTCTCAGACCGGAACGCCTGCACTTACTTTCAGTCAACTACCTGTGTTACTATCCTTACATTTTTCTATCAATAGTAGTGTTGAGCCACCCCCGTAGTGTTCGAGTTCGGTTCGGTTCGTCGAACACCCGTGTGTTCGCCGAACTGTTCGTCGAACTGTTCGTCGAACACCTTCGAACACCGTTAAAACCAATGGCAGGCAAACAAAAACACATAGAAACACATAGAAAACACCTTCAAAGGTGTCCAAAAGCTGACAAACTGCTCAGAAGACACAACTAACACATGGAAAAGTGACAAGTACATATAGTCATGCGAAAAGAAAAGAGGTGGAGGAGTAAAAGGAGGGGGAGACACAGATATAGGCATGTCATGCCCTTCTAAAATCCAAAAAGTGAGAAGCCGACACGTTCAGTCCGCTCCTGCCCGTGCCACCTCCGTGTCGCCGGGTTTGTGCCAGAGCCGCGGTGAACCCTGACGGCCAGCCCCCCTCTCCCAATACTGGTGCCTGTCCGCTGGTGGGTCGAGCGAGCCCCCCTGTGGTGGAGGCAGCTCTAAGCTTTTTAATTTAAATTGTCTCTCTAATTTGAATAAATACACTTTAAATCCATTTACAAGGATCTATTGGAGGGCAAGTCTCATGCCAGCAGCCGCGTAATTCCAGCTCCAGTAGCATCCACTAAAGCTGCTGCAGTTAAAAAGCTTTTATAAGGATCGAGCTCGGCTGTCCACCGCAAGGCATCCTACTGCCAGTCCGAGCCCCTATGCCTTGGGGTGCCTCCTGATGCTCTTCACTGAGTATCCCGTGGTCCCGAAGCATTTCCTTTGAAAAAATGAAGTGTCCAAACTACAGGTGGTGTAGCTTGCTTAACAGCCGGGATAATCCGCTGACTAGCAGACACTGCTACTAGGCACAAAGTATTTCCTGGGCTAGATGCAGTTAAAAATTTGTAATTAGATACTCTCGTTGGATGCTGAGAAAGCATTCCATAGAGTCTCCTGGCACGCCATATATGATTCTCTTAAAAAGCTTGGGGTAGGGGTCTAGGGGACCCTTTTATAGCAGAAATCACGGCCCTGTATCGCAATACGTCACCTAGGCTGAAGATAAATGGAACTGTAGCACCCTGAGGGCTCGGTTGCTACAGAGGTATTGCACCTCACCCAGAGGTGTGATATCTCACTCTCAGGTAAGGATGTAGTGTGGATCAGGACCCGACACCTGCATGCATTACACCACATTGCCGTGGGGCAGGGCGACCAATATGCCCCTGAGATGGGCACGACAGTCCCTGTCCCTGGCTGGAGTGGGGGGAGGGAACACTGAGGAAGGGGA
Source organism: Phyllobates terribilis (assembly GCF_046119375.1). Taxonomy (NCBI): domain Eukaryota; kingdom Metazoa; phylum Chordata; class Amphibia; order Anura; family Dendrobatidae; genus Phyllobates; species Phyllobates terribilis. The sequence continues at coordinate 363,959,989 of NW_027362762.1, read as the reverse complement.
ACCCTGTAGTGCAGGAGCAGGGAGGAAGCAGTTCTTGGGTGCATTGAGAAGGGAGTATAAAAGGTGGGCACCATCTTAGTTCAGTGCAGAGAAGTCTGAGCAGAAGTGGCAGGGAGCAGGGGCTCTGCATGAGCTCTGCTCCGGAGGCGGGCCTAGTAACAGAGGCCCAGGCCTGGAAGAGGGAGAAGGAAGGAAGAGGAGCGGAGAAGGCTCCAGGAACGAGGAACGAAGGGATCTCAGGGGTGCGGACGGGCGAGTCGCCACCGCACGCCCGAATCCACCTGCGTGGAGGGGTCAGGCCAAAGGGGGAGACCGGTCCCCGAAACTAGTGGAGGCAGGAAATGACCCTTAGCTAGAAAAAGGAGGCTGTGACATTTTATGTGGCGCAGCCCCTCGCTACACCCGCTAGGAAGGCACCACATAGGGTCAGGGAAACTGGCGCCAAGTTTCCCTGACCAAGAGGAGGCCTGAGGCAGCCGGACAGAAGGGTTCGTAAGAAAGGCCAGACAAAGGACACACAAAGGGGGTCCTGTGAAGCACTCCAAAGTTATCTGGGAGTTGTCTGAGCCCCTCACCTGGTGAGCACAGTACGACGTGGGCTGCCGTTACCTGCAGACGTGGTCTGGATAATAAGAACTGTGAGTAAAGGCCCTGGACTGCATCACTGACTCCGTGTCATTACTGCTGCTGCCCTGCACCATCACCCCCATCCTCCGCATACACTGCCCTGAGGCTATACTCCTCCCGTGGGGAGTTATGCTACGCTCTGCTGCACCCACAACACCAGCCTCAGCGTTCTGCCCTGGAGCGGCGGTTCACTCTGACCGCAATCCACGGGTGGCGTAGTCGGACATTTAAACATCAAAACCACATAAATAGTTCCGCCACTGGTTTGACCGCCCTGAGCCACGGAACCGGGTTGCCGCCACGAAGACTACAACCACCAGCATCCACCAAAAGGGTCCGGCTCCGGGTGTCCCAAGGCCCAGGGGGCGCGTCAGAACATTTTCATCACCTTTCACAATCACCAATGGGACAAGGCAGGGATGTTCTCTGTCCCCTCTCTTATACATCCTAGTGACGGAGCACCTGCTCTCATCAATTCGCCATAACCCCAATATTAGGTGGATTGAGGTGGGAGGCACCGAGTACAAGTGCTCTCTATTTGCTGATGATGTCCTAGTATATATCACTCAATCACATATATCCATCCATGCTGTTATGGCTGAAATAGATCACTTTGTTACATGGTCAAATTTTAAAATCAATGCAGCGAAGTCTGAGGCCCTCGATGTCTCCCTCCCCAAATCCATATAGGATTCCATCCAGTCCAACTTTCCCTTTGCCTGGCCCTCACAGGGTATCAAATACTTAGGAATTCCTATTCATAGAGACCTCTCCCATCTATGTTATCTTAATTTTGGGCCCTTTATTGAACAACTCCATACAGACCACGGTTGGCAAGTTAGAACTGTAAGATTCACTACGTGAACCACTGGTGTTTTGTGGAAAAGCACATGTATACTGTGTTCCAAATTATTATGCAAAAAGTGTTTAGGAGTGATAAGGGAAGAATTTGTTTGTTTGTCAGTTAAACTCATTGATGGCGATGTGTGTCAGGGCTCTTTATATCACTGTAAGCAATTGCAGACACCTGTGCTAATTAGTTTGGCAGGTGTGTCCAATGAAAGGCAAGACTACTTAAGAAGGCTGTCTCACATTATTAAGCAGCCTACATTTTCTGCCAAAATGGGAAAGAAAAAGGATGTGTCGGCTGCTGAGAAGCAACAAATTGTGGAGTGTTTAGGTCAAGGCATGACTACAATCAACATTGTGCGATGATCAGGATGAAGTGTCTTGGCAATCAAGAAGTATGTAGCTGATTCACAGTACACACGTGTGCGTGCTGATAAGGAAAAATTGAGGACTCTTTCCTACAGGCAATTACGTCAGGTTGAAAGAGCAGTGGCAAAAAAGCCTTGTCATAGCAGCAGACAAGTTTTTGAAGCTGCTTGTGCCTCCAACGTCCCCCGAACAACAAGATGCAGGGTCCTTCAGAGGTTTGCAGCTGTGCATACGCCATCCTGTCGACCTCCTCTATCCACTTCACACAAGCAGAAACGGCTCCAGTGGGCCAAACATTACATGAAGACTGATTTCAAAACTGTTTTGTTCACGGATGAGTGCCGTGCAGCGCTCGATGGTCCAGATGGATGGAGTGGAGGATGGCTGGTTGATGGACACCCCACGCAAACACGGCTACAGCGCCAACAAGGAGGAGGTGGAGTAATGTTTTGGGCTGGAATCATGGGGAGAGAGATTGTCGGCCCCTTTAGGATCCCTGAAGGCGCTAAAGATTAAGTCCATAATGTATGTGGATTTTCTCAAACAGCACTTCCTGCCATGGTTCAAGAAGAAGAACCGTGTATTTCACAGCAAGATCATTTTTCTGCATGATAATGCACCATCTCATGCTGCACATAAAACATCTGCATCTCTGGCTGATATGGGCATAAAAGGGGACAAACTTATGGTGTGACCCCCATGCTCCCCTGACCTCTACCCCATTCAGAACCTTTGGAGCATCATTAAAAGGAGTGTCTATGATGGCGGGAGGCAGTTCACATCTAAGCAACAGCTCTGGGAGGGTATTCTGTCCTCATGCAAAACAATTGAAGCAGAAACCATCCAAAACCTGACAAATTCAATGGACGAGAGAGTTCAGAAGCTCCTTTCTGTAGCGCTGGCGTCCCTGCCCTCTGCTAGGCAGGGACGCTGCTCCCCTCACCGCTCTGCTCCGTGCCCGGCGTCCTCTTCCCGCTCTGCTGTCAGCGCGCGCTCCTTCCCGGCGTCCTCCTCCCGCTCTGCTCTCAGCGCGCGCTCCTTCCCGGCCCCTGTGCTTAGGGCGCGCGCGCGCGCGCTCCCCTCCTCTTAAAGGGGCCGCGCGCGCCGTCCTAAGGAGTCCCCGGCCAATGGCCGGAGGACTTCATCATATATAAGGCACCTCCTCCAAAATGGAGGTGCCCGAGCAATGTTGTTTGCACCTGTGTCTCACCTGTGCTTCAGCCCTCAGGTCCCGTTGCCAGTTACCTGCCAGTTTCCTGCCAGTTTCCTGCTAGTTACCTGCCTGATTCCTGCCTGAATACTTGTTACCTGTCTGCCAGCCTGAGGTCCGACGGTCTGCCTTACTACTCCTGTCAGTCTGTCTAAAGGACCAGCCTGCCCGCTCACCTGGGAGCGCATATCAGCTACCTGCCTGCTTGCCTGAGGTCCGACGGTCTGCCTTACTACTCCGGTCAGTCTGTCTATGGACCAGCTTGCCCGCTCACCTGGGAGCGCTTCTCCGTTATCTGCCTGCTTGCCAGCCCGGAGGCTCCGTTGTCACGTGCTGTGACCACCAGCTATCTCAGAGACTCTTGCCCGCTCACCTGGGAGCGCATCTCCGTTACCTGCCTGCTTGCCAGCCCGGAGGTCCCGTTGTCACGTGCGCTGACCACCAGCTATTCCAGAGACTCTTGCCCGCTCACCTGGGAGCGCTTCTCCGTTACCTACCTGCCTGCCAGCCCGGAGGTTCCGCCGTCACGTGCCGTGACCACCTGCTATTCCAGAGACTCTCGCTTGCTCACCTGGGAGCACACATCTACCATCTGCCTGCTAGCCTACCCGGAGGCTCTGCCATCACAGGTCGTACCTACCCCTTACCCAGAGACTGCCCTGATCACTTGCCGTAACTCCCTGTCCGTTCACCCAGAGACTGCCACCCGCTCCCTTACAAGGGCCGCCCCCTTGTATAGTAGCTCAGAGGTTCCGCCTCCCGGACCCGTTACAGTTTGCTCGGGCCATGGAACCCGGTGGCACCCAAGCTCCCTCGCTCTCGGACCTCTGTCTTGAACTGTCCCGTCAGAGGTCCCAACAGGAGGCCATCCTGGGTCACCTGCGGAATGTTAATACTCGCCTGAACACTCTGTCTGATCCACCAACAACCTCCGCCAGTGCCATATCTTGCAATCCGGCAGCTCCGCTGCCCACTAATACTATGGTATCCTACCCCGGACCCCGGCTTTCTGCACCTCCTCGCTTCGGAGGCGACCCCGTCCAGGCTCGGGGCTTCATAAATCAGTGCACCCTGCACTTTGAACTTTTGTCCCATCAGTTTAATTCCGACCGGGCCAAAATTGCCTTTATCATGTCCCATCTCACCGGGGAGGCCCTGGCCTGGCTAAATCCTCTATGGGAGAGAGGAGACCCCCTGGTGTCCAACTTGCCTGCTTTTCTCTCGGCTTTCCGGAAAGTCTTCGACGAACCCGGACGGAAGACCTCATCCGCATCCTCTCTGCTACGCCTCCGTCAGGAGGGTCTCACCGTGGGCCAATATGCCATACGGTTCCGCACCCTTGCCTCGGAGCTGGCCTGGGATAACGACGCTCTGGTATCCGTCTTCTGGGAGGGTCTGTCCGGTCGTATTAAAGATGAACTTGCTGGTCGGGACATTCCTACCTCTCTCGATGATCTAATAACCCTTGCCACCCGGATTGACCTACGGTTCCAGGAGCGTGCCAAAGAGGTCACCCGTGAGAGAAGGATTCCACGTTTAGCTCCTACTTTCCAGAAACCCGTCATTCCCTCCATCTCTCCCCAGGTACACTCTCCTGAGCCTATGCAGGTCGACCAGACCAAGATGGTCAAAACCCGTCAGGACTCACGCCGTGCCGAGGGGAGCTGCTTCTACTGTGGCAGTAAGGAGCACCGGATCCGTGCCTGCCCGGAGAGGTCGGGAAACGCCTGTGTCTAGGTTCGCTCAGAGAGGTCCACCTAGACAAGAATAAATCCTCTCCATCCCTGCTGTTGTCAGTTTCGATCATCTACGGGGAGAACCGTTATTTCGAACTAGCCCAACTTGACTCTGGAGCAGCCGGGAACCTTATTTCACAGTCCCTGGTTGAGAAATACCGCATCCCCACCAAACCTCTGGCTGTACCCTTGTCTGTCGCTGCCGTGGATGGGGGCCTCTTACCTCGCCCCATTCAACTCATCACCGAATCCATTACCCTGCAGGTGGGAATGCTGCATTCTGAAAGTATCTCCTTTCATGTTCTGCCTGGACTCTCTCACGCCCTCTTGCTAGGCCTGCCCTGGCTCCAGAGACATGCACCCGTGCTAGACTGGCAAACCGGAGAGGTCCTTCGCTGGGGACAAGACTGTCATAAAACCTGCCTGGTTCCCGTCCATCCCGTCCGTCCCTCTCCTACCCCAGCTAATCTACCTGGACTTCCGATTCCTTATTGGTCTTATGCAGATGTCTTTAATAAAAAGGAGGCAGAGACATTACCACCACATAGACCATACGACTGTCCCATCGATCTGCTACCCGGTACTACTCCTCCCCGTGGGCGTATCTATCCTTTATCCGCTGCTGAGACCCGGTCAATGTCCGAATATATTGAGGAGAATCTGGCCAGAGGATTCATCCGGAAATCTACCTCCCCGGCGGGAGCAGGCTTCTTTTTCGTCAAAAAGAAGGACGGCTCTCTCCGTCCCTGTATAGACTATAGAGGCCTAAACCTGATCACGGTGAAGAATAAGTACCCCCTCCCGCTCATTCCAGAATTATTTGATCGCCTGAGGGGGGCTAGGATCTTCACCAAACTGGACCTTCGTGGGGCGTACAACCTGGTTCGTATTCGTCAGGGGGATGAATGGAAGACGGCATTCAACACCCGGGACGGCCACTATGAATACCTGGTAATGCCCTTTGGTCTCTGTAACGCTCCTGCCGTCTTTCAAGAGTTGGTCAATGACATCTTCCGGGACCTTCTCTACTCCTGCGTAGTGGTGTACCTGGACGACATCTTGGTCTTCTCTCCGGATCTCCAGACTCACCGGAGGGACGTTCGTCAGGTCCTGCTCAGGCTAAGGCAGAACCATCTCTACGCTAAATTTGAGAAGTGCCTCTTTGAGCAGACCTCGCTTCCGTTTCTGGGCTACATTATCTCTCAGACCGGCCTACAAATGGATCCTGAGAAACTGTCTGCCATCGAGAAATGGCCCCGACCGGAGGGGTTGAAGGCCATTCAGCGATTCCTGGGCTTCGCCAACTACTACCGCCTCTTCATACCACACTTCTCTTCCCGGACGGTCCCAATTTCTGCGCTCACCCGTAAAGGTACTAATCCCAAAGAGTGGCCACCCGAAGCAGAGGAGGCCTTTCTTTCCCTTAAACAGGCCTTCTCTTCCGCCCCGGTGCTGCATCGCCCAGATGGCAACAAACAGTTCTTCCTGGAAGTTGACGCCTCCTCCTCTGGAGCCGGAGCGGTACTTACTCAAAAATCATCTTCCGGGAGGATGGTAACTTGTGGCTTCTTCTCTAAACTCTTCTCCTCCTCTGAGCGCAACTATTCCATAGGAGACCGAGAGTTATTGGCCATCAAACTGGCATTGGAGGAGTGGCGTTACCTGCTCGAGGGGGCTCTTCACCCGGTAATAATTTACACTGACCACAAGAACTTGGCTTACCTCCAGCATGCCCAGAGACTTAACCCGCGCCAAGCCCGGTGGTCCTTGTTTTTTGCTCGTTTTGATTTTGTCCTTCATTTTCGCCCGGCTGACAAAAACGTCAAGGCGGACGCCTTGTCTCGGTCCTTTCTGGTGTCTGATCTCGAGGAGGATCCGAAACATATCATCGATCCCGCCAGAGTAATGCAGGTGGCTCCCGTGAGTCTAAATAGTCTTCCTCCTGGTAAGACGTTCGTACCAGTACCTGATCGGGAGAAGATCCTACACTGGGGTCATTCTTCTAAACTAGCTGGCCACGCCGGTCAGAAAAAGACCCTCCAGCTTATTACCCGGCACTACTGGTGGCCTAACCTGCACAAGGATGTAATAGACTTTGTTTCTGCCTGTGTGTCCTGCGCCCGCAACAAAGTTCCGAGACACCTGCCGGCCGGCCGCCTCCTACCTCTGCCAGTACCTGCTGCCCCCTGGCAGCATATAGCGATGGACTTCATTACTGATCTACCCGTCTCTGCCGGTTGTACGGTCATTTGGGTGGTCGCTGACCGCTTCTCCAAGATGGCTCACTTCATTCCACTGCCAGGTCTTCCGTCTGCACCCGAGCTGGCTAAAGACTTTATCCGCCACATCTTCCGTCTTCATGGCCTGCCCCGTCACATCGTGTCGGATCGTGGGGTACAGTTCACTTCCCGTTTCTGGAGAGCCACTTGTAAATTGCTGGACGTCACCCTGGACTTCTCCTCCGCTTACCACCCACAGTCTAATGGTCAAGTGGAGCGGATCAATCAGAACCTGACCAGTTACCTTCGGCACTTCGTTAATGCCCACCATTCTGACTGGGTGGATCTCCTGCCATGGGCCGAATTCTCGTACAACAATCACGAGAGCGAGTCTTCCTCCAAATCCCCGTTTTTTGTAGTCTACGGTCAGCATCCTCGGATCCCGTTTCCCGTCTCCACCTCGGCGGACAATCCGGCTGCGGAATCTCTTGTTAACAAATTTTCCTCCATATGGGAGAGTACCCGGTCCGCACTCCTTCTGTCATCCGAGCGTATGAAAAGACACGCTGACAAAAAACGTCTGGACCCTCCTCAATTCCGCCCTGGGGATAAAGTCTGGCTCTCGTCCAAATATGTCCGGCTCAAGATCCCTTCCTATAAGTTAGGGCCTCGGTTCATCGGCCCACTGGAGGTCATCAGTCAGATCAACCCGGTGGCCTATAAATTGAAACTCCCGGCCAACTTACGGATCCCTAACTCCTTCCATGTGTCTCTCCTCAAACCTGTGGTGCTTAACTCTTTTTCCAAGTCTACAGGTACGCCTCCTGCTCCGGTTTCTGCTGAGGACGAGTTTGAGGTAGAGAACATTCTTGCCACCAAAAGGGTAAGAGGAAAGACCTTTTTTCTGGTAGATTGGAAGGGGTTTGGTCCTGAGGAGAGAACGTGGGAGCCCCGGGAGAACATCCATGCCCCTCTCATCCTAGCTAAATTTCTGTCTGGCCTAAAAAAGGGGGGGCCTAAAGGGGGGGGTACTGTAGCGCTGGCGTCCCTGCCCTCTGCTAGGCAGGGACGCTGCTCCCCTCACCGCTCTGCTCCGTGCCCGGCGTCCTCTTCCCGCTCTGCTGTCAGCGCGCGCTCCTTCCCGGCGTCCTCCTCCCGCTCTGCTCTCAGCGCGCGCTCCTTCCCGGCCCCTGTGCTTAGGGCGCGCGCGCTCCCCTCCTCTTAAAGGGGCCGCGCGCGCCGTCCTAAGGAGTCCCCGGCCAATGGCCGGAGGACTTCATCATATATAAGGCACCTCCTCCAAAATGGAGGTGCCCGAGCAATGTTGTTTGCACCTGTGTCTCACCTGTGCTTCAGCCCTCAGGTCCCGTTGCCAGTTACCTGCCAGTTTCCTGCCAGTTTCCTGCTAGTTACCTGCCTGATTCCTGCCTGAATACTTGTTACCTGTCTGCCAGCCTGAGGTCCGACGGTCTGCCTTACTACTCCTGTCAGTCTGTCTAAAGGACCAGCCTGCCCGCTCACCTGGGAGCGCATATCAGCTACCTGCCTGCTTGCCTGAGGTCCGACGGTCTGCCTTACTACTCCGGTCAGTCTGTCTATGGACCAGCTTGCCCGCTCACCTGGGAGCGCTTCTCCGTTATCTGCCTGCTTGCCAGCCCGGAGGCTCCGTTGTCACGTGCTGTGACCACCAGCTATCTCAGAGACTCTTGCCCGCTCACCTGGGAGCGCATCTCCGTTACCTGCCTGCTTGCCAGCCCGGAGGTCCCGTTGTCACGTGCGCTGACCACCAGCTATTCCAGAGACTCTTGCCCGCTCACCTGGGAGCGCTTCTCCGTTACCTACCTGCCTGCCAGCCCGGAGGTTCCGCCGTCACGTGCCGTGACCACCTGCTATTCCAGAGACTCTCGCTTGCTCACCTGGGAGCACACATCTACCATCTGCCTGCTAGCCTACCCGGAGGCTCTGCCATCACAGGTCGTACCTACCCCTTACCCAGAGACTGCCCTGATCACTTGCCGTAACTCCCTGTCCGTTCACCCAGAGACTGCCACCCGCTCCCTTACAAGGGCCGCCCCCTTGTATAGTAGCTCAGAGGTTCCGCCTCCCGGACCCGTTACACTTTCGAACAAGGGGTCCTATGTGAAAATGTAACATCACCTAGAATAAAGTTTTGAGTTGAAAACTGTTTGATTTCAGTTTCTAACAACCTGCTAATGCTTATAATTTCAAAAATGACCATTTTTTTGGTCTTTATTAAAATGAAAAGGTTGATCGAAAAGTTTGTGGGATCTAAGAGTGTGGCAACCCAGTAGTCATGATTACTTCGAATTCTGACAATATGAGGGTCATGCTGCAGGTAGTGCAGCAAGAAGGCACTTATGTGTCTTGCGCATCTCGGAGCCCCAAAATTATTTTCCGGGCTAGATGCAGCTAAAAATTATTATTAATTTTAAATCTGGTGAAGCTTTAGTATAGATGGCCTAATAGGATCAGTGCTGCACACTGCTATAAAGCCCAAATTATTTTCCAGTCAAGATACAGATAAACATGATTAGTAATTTTAAATCTGGTGGAGCTTATTATAGATGGCCTAATAGAATCAGTGCTGCACACTGCTACAAAGCCCAAATTATTTTCCAGCCAAGATACAGATAAACATGATTAGTAATTTGAAAGCTTAAAACGGTTGGTAGGGTGATTTTAACCAATCATCAAGCTTTTACTCTCCCCAGGATGACACAGGGGTAGAAAATTCGTTTCGGATCCATGATTTGTTCATCTTTATGAACGTGAGTCTGTCTACATTATCAGTGGAGAGCCGCATGCGCTTATCTGTCAGCACACCACCAGCAGCGCTGAACACACGTTCAGACAGAACGCTGGCTGCGGGGCATGACAAGATCTCCAAGGCGTAAGTGGCTAGCTCCGGCCATTTATCCAGATTGGAAGCCCAAAAAGAGCAAGGGTCCAGTGACACAGTCGTGGCTTCAATGTTTACTTGGAGATACTCCTGTACCATCGTCTCTAGGCGTTGACTATGTGTCAGACTTCTTGTCTCCTGTGGCCTTGCAAAGGATGGGCTAAAAAAGTGGTGAAATGATTCCGCAAAATTGATGTTACCAGCAGATACTGTGGTTCTGTTACGGTTTGAGTGCTGAACACTTGACGGTCCCACGGTTGGCAAGTTGGAACTGTGAGATTCACTACGTGCACCACTGGTATTTTGTGGAAAAGCACATGTAAGATTCTGCAACAGTCTCTGCTGATACTCCTGCATGCGTGCATCCCTTTCTATGGCAGGAATAATTTCTGCAAATTTACTTTTGTACCGGGGATCTAACAGTGTGGCAACCCAGTAGTCAGGATTATTTCTAATTCTCACAATTCGAGGGTCATGTTGCAGGTAGTGCAGCAAGAAGGCACTCATGTGTGTTGCGCATCCAGGAGCACCAAGTCCCTGTTGTGTTGGTGGCGAGGTAACAATCATGCTTCCTTCCTCTGTCCTCTCCCCCCAACCTCGCACAACAGAAATGTGATCAAGGTCTCCCTCATCTGATGAGTCTTCCATCAGTTCGTCCTCCACTTCTTCCTGGGCTCCTGCACCTTCCTCACTAGTTTGGCTGCTACCATGCGCCCTGGTAAAACCATCTCCCCCACCCTCACATGCCTGCCGCCTTGGTGCTGCCGACAGTCTGGACCTTGCAGATGTTAGCCCTTCCGCATACAACTCCTCCTCCTCTACTTCCTCCACCTCCTCTTGTGCCACCACCTGACTCCGAATTCTGTTTAACATGTGCTCCAGCATGTAAATCACCGGAATAGTCATGCAGATAATGGCATCGTCAGCACTAAACATCTTCGTCGCCATTTCAAAACTGTGCAGAAGGGTGCATAGGTCCCTGATCTGAGACCACTCCTCCAGCGTGATTTGCCCCACCTCTGGATCTCGTTGGCCCAGGCTATACGTCAGAACGTATTGCACCAGGGCTTGTCGGTGCTGCCACAGTCGCTGCAACATGTGCAGAGTTGAATTCCACCGGGTAGGCACATCGCATTTTAGCCGTGAAGTGGCAGGCCCAACGACTTCTGTAGAGATGTAAGTCGCTGAGCTGCGGGATGCGAACGGCGAAAGTGAGCACACAGCGACCGTGCCCTCTGCAGAAGGCCATCTAGTCTGGGATAGTGGGCTAAAAATTGCTGGACAACCAGGTTCAACACGTGAGCCATACAAGGCACGTGTGTGACATTGCCCCGGCGAAGGGCCGCACCCAGGTTTGCAGCATTGTCGCACACGGCCTTCCCTGGTTTCAGGTCCAGTGGAGACAACCATTCATGAAATTGGTTCTCCAGAGCTGACCACAACTCCTCAGCTGTGTGACTCACATTTCCCAGACATTTCAATGTAAAAACCGCCTGATGACGTTGAGCCCTACTGCCAGCATAGTAAGGAGGTGTGCAGGATCCCTTCTGCGCAGTTAGAAAGCTTGTGGCATGACCAGACAGGCTTTGGGTGCAGGTGGAAGACCGAGAGGAGGTTGAGGAGGCAGAAGCAGTGGAGGAACTTTGACATAAAGAGGATTGACGCACAACTCGTGGGGACGTCAAGACTTGGACAGCAGCCACTTGTCCTGCTGTCACCATAGTTACCCAGTGCCCAGTCAGCGACATGTAACGCCCCTGTCCATGCCTACTCGTCCAAGTGTCTGTGGTGAAATGCACCCTGTCACACACAGAGTTTCTCAAAGAAGCGGTGATGTTGTGTGCGACATGCTGGTGGAGCGCAGGCACACTTTTCTTTGAGAAGTAGTGCCGACTGGGCATCTGGTACTGGGGCACTGCGACGGACATAAGGTCTCGAAAATCCTCTGTGTCCACCAGGCAGAAAGGCAGCATTTCTGTAGCCAAGAACTTGCAGATGGTGAAATTCAACCTCTTAGCTTTCTCATGGCTAGGAGGAAATGGTCTTTTACTTGTCCACATCTGAGGGACTGAGGGCTGGCTATTGTGCTTAGACGGGGTTGATAAGGGTGTCCCCGGCAAACTGCCGGTCTGTGAGGAAGATGCAGGCGGACATGTTAGGTTGCCTTGATCCAAAGGTGGTGCTATCGATGTCGGACAGCGCTCAACACCAGCTGGTGTTACCACCTCCAAAGAAAATGATGACCTGCCAATCACGCTGGCTGTTGCGGGTAAAGAGGTGGCAGGTCTGCGCCCCAAAACAGGTGTGACTGCTGTCCCCCCAGTCACAGAGGATGAAGAGGCCGCGGATGCACAAGATATGGCAGACGGTGGTTGGCCCGGCCGGCTAGGCCGCATTGTAACACACTGAGCTTCCCACTGCAACTTATGCTTCATGTCCATGTGCCGGTTCATGCATGAAGTACTCAAACTATGTATTTTTTGGCCTCTACTTAGCTTTTGCTGACAAATGTTACAGATAACACGAGTTGGGTCATCTTTATCGATCTGAAAAAATGCCCAGGCTATGCAAGGCTTAGCACCCATGCGACCTGAAGAGCCACCACGACTTGTGGTGAGAGGCAGAGTTGTGTTTGAGGATGCAGTTGTTGACGTGCTTCCAGTACTACGTCTCTGTCCAGGAAGGCGCAACCTGACCTCGTCGTCACTAGCATCTTCCTCCACCTACTCTGCTGACCTCATCTCTTGGCTGACTGTGGGTTGACAGTAAGTGGGATCTCCAACCTCATCATCATGACCCTGTGCGTTATCACACCCGTCGTCCTCAGAGACAACCTGTTCCTGCCCTGACAAAAAACTAAAGTTGTCGCTCCAATCAGGTATTTGAGTCTTATCATCGTCTTCCTCATTGTCTCCACCAACAGGAGTTACAGTTTGGGAATGAGGGTCTACATTATGGTCAGAACCTTCTGCGTCTGGTCCTGGATCCGACTCATAAAGATTCTGGGCATCAGTGCAGATCATTTCCTCGTCTGGATTCACAGAAGCGCTGGAGTCGACCTCTGATTCCCAGGCTATAGTATGAGTAAACAGCTCTGCAGACTCAACCATCTGTTCTACCTCATACTCAGACGGGCAGCTGGAGATTTGGGAGCTGTGAGGAAGCAAGTGCGATTGGGGTGACACCTTTGAGGGCTGGAGTATTTGTGATGTTGAAGTTGATGTGGAGGAGAGCCCACTTAAAGGAGCACTTGATATCCGTTGAAGCACCTGCTGTTTTTGTGCCTCATCTGGAATTTGTAGCGATTGGCGTGGCCGTAAGAAAGGGATCTTATCACATTGTCCGCTAAAAGAAGTAGACATTTTAGTTTGGCTGGAAGATGGTCTTTCTTCTGCAGATGTTACTGTTGCTTTAACACCTACCCCACGGACACAACCTTTTTTCCCCTTCCCAACACGCCTATTCCCCTTTCCACCAGCAGCAGGCCTTTTTCCACTCATTTTGGTGGTTAACTAATTAACAACTCTGGAGTTGTTTGCACAAAAAAACAATGGATGGGAAGCGAGCAGAGCTGAGTGGCCAAACTGTGGTATTAGGCCAAAACTATTGGCTGGGTTAGATGCATAAAAAATTATATTCAATTTGCAACCTGATGGAGGTCAGTATAGATGGACTAATAGAGAAAGTCCCACACACTGCTATAAGGCCAAATATTTTTTCAGAGCTAGATGCAGAAAAAAATATATTCAGTTTGCAACCTGATGGAGGTCTGTATAGATGGATTAATAGAACAAGTCCCACACACAGCTAGAAGACCAATATTTTTTCAGAGGTAGATGCAGAAAAAAATATATTCAGTTTGCAACCTGATGGAGGTCAGTATAGATGGACTAATACAACAAGTCCCACACACAGCTAGAAGCCCAATATTTTTTCAGAGGTAGATGCAGAAAAAAATATATTCAGTTTGCAACCTGATGGAGGTCTGTATAGATGGATTAATAGAACAAGTCCCACACACAGCTAGAAGCCCAATATTTTTTCAGAGGTAGATGCTGAAAAAAATATATTCAGTTTGCAACCTGATGGAGGTCAGTATAGATGGACTAATACAACAAGTCCCACACACAGCTAGAAGCCCAATATTTTTTCAGAGGTATATGCAGAAAAAAATATATTCAGTTTGCAACCAGATGGAGGTCTGTATAGATGGATTAATAGAACAAGTCCCACACACAGCTAGAAGCCCAATATTTTTTCAGAGGTAGATGCAGAAAAAAATATATTCAGTTTGCAACCTGATGGAGGTCAGTATAGGTGGACTAATACAACAAGTCCCACACACAGCTAGAAGCCCAATATTTTTTCAGAGGTAGATGCAGAAAAAAATATATTCAGTTTGCAACCTGATGGAGGTCTGTATAGATGGATTAATAGAACAAGTCCCACACACAGCTAGAAGCCCAATATTTTTTCAGAGGTAGATGCAGAAAAAAATATATTCAGTTTGCAACCTGATGGAGGTCAGTATAGATGGACTAATACAACAAGTCCCACACACAGCTAGAAGCCCAATATTTTTTCAGAGGTAGATGCAGAAAAAAATATATTCAGTTTGCAACGTGATGGAGGTCTGTATAGATGGATTAATAGAACAAGTCCCACACACAGCTAGAAGCCCAATATTTTTTCAGAGGTAGATGCAGAAAAAAATATATTCAGTTTGCAACCTGATGGAGGTCAGTATAGATGGACTAATACAACAAGTCCCACACACAGCTAGAAGCCCAATATTTTTTCAGAGGTAGATGCAGAAAAAAATATATTCAGTTTGCAACCTGATGGAGGTCTGTATAGATGGACTAATACAACAAGTCCCACACACAGCTAGAAGCCCAATATTTTTTCAGAGGTAGATGCATAAAAAAATATATTCAGTTTGCAACCTGATGGAGGTCAGTATAGATGGACTAATACAACAAGTCCCACACACAGCTAGAAGCCCAATATTTTTTCAGAGGTAGATGCAGAAAAAAATATATTCAGTTTGCAACCTGATGGAGGTCTGTATAGATGGATTAATAGAACAAGTCCCACACACAGCTAGAAGCCCAATATTTTTTCAGAGGTAGATGAAGAAAAAAATATATGCAGTTTGCAACCTGATGGAGGTCAGTATAGATGGACTAATACAACAAGTCCCACACACAGCTAGAAGCCCAATATTTTTTCAGAGCTAGATGCAGAAAAAAATTATATTAAATTTGCAGCCTGATGGAGGTCAGTATAGATGGACTAATAGAATGATGCTATGCCCAAAAGATTTTACTTCACTAGGTGCAGTAAAAAAATTGGTATTCTATACACAGGTGGTATATCTTGCAACACAGATAGGCTACTCCACTGACTAACACACTCTGCAATAGGCCAAAAAGGATTAGCTTTGCTAGATTCAGCCAAATGCTGTGAAAAAAACTTGCACAGCACTGGCACAGACCTGCCTGACTAAAACTGATAGGAACTGATGTAACCTAGTCCTGAAAAGGACTCCAATTACAATTAGTCTTTACTCCCACAATCTATCTATTTAAGAGCACAGACCTGCCTGATAAAAGTCGTAGGAAATGCTGTAACCTAGTCCTTAAAAGGACTGCAATCACAACTATTCCCTACTCCCAAGCTATCTGTAGATTTGTGCGAAAATTGGCTTGAAATTAACAAGGTATAGCGCACACAGCAACAGCGGTGCCGTCTAACACGCAGCTGCAGCAGTGAGAAAATGGTGGCGACGGGGAAAATGGCTTGGTCTTATAGGGCAAGGACATGTGACATACACTGCCAATGACACATGCCCTTGCTTGTGTGAAAAAAAGCACTTCGCTCCGTGTGTGCGCTGCTGATAGGCTGACAGATTGCACCTCCCCACTGTAAATGCGGGAAAGAGAAAAAAAAAATGGAGATCTTCATTGTTCCTGCAGAGATCCATCCCCTGCCCCTCCCCCCACCCCGCTGTACACTCAAACTGCGTATTAACATTAATTTTCATCATTACTGAGAAAAAATCCAGTTATGATTTTGGTGCACGAACAGTTATCGAACATAACCTCGAACAGCCGAATTTTTCTCAAATTGTTCGTGTTCGCCGAACGGCTCGAACACCGCCCAAAACAGCTCGAATTTGAGATTGGCGAACAGTTCAAGTAGAACAACGCTCATCTCTAATCAATAGTAGTCTATGAAACTGATGTTTGTGCCACCTGAGTGTGGCTAACCAGAAAAGCAGGTTTAACTGTTGCATGTGGTATCAGGGCTCCCAGCACAGCTGACCTACACTGATCCTTCACCCACCTCGTCTTAATTTGAAGTTAAATTCAAAGCTGTAAATGCTGTCCCAGACCCTGAAACCTCATGCATGGCCCATGGCTGACTGCTGCTGTGCCATTTTAAAATTTGTACTGTGGGTCAATTGATGCCTCTTTTCCTGGTGTCTGCCCATAATTTGAGCTGTTTTGGCAGCTTTTGGGTCCCTTTGAAGGTGTTGTGTATGCATTTGGTTTTGCCTCCCATTGAATGCAATAGGATTCGGATATGTTCGTCGAACCGTTCGACGAACAATGGTAAGTTCGCCAAGCAGAACCAAACCAACACTTGAAAGGTTCGCTCAATTATGATATTAATAAACATACCAAAAAGCAGTTCTGTATATAAGAATAATCTAACCAGAAACACCATAGATGTTCAATATATATATTTGTGCATATAAGTTGTTAATAATATGCAAAGATGAAAAAGAAAGTCTGTAGATACAATCACTTTCTATAGAAAGGAGCAGATGATGATGATTCTGTTCCTCAGGCCTTTGGCTGCACTTGTGCTGTTTTTGGACATTCAGGTCTGGATCACACATGACGGAGAGGAGAAGAGCAGGAATGTTTGATCTATGCAGTTCGAGTTTTCCTGGTTTCCTACAGCACTGCGATCAACCATACGGCCTTCTGTTTCACCATGGCCAAGTAGATGAAGGAGCAGCCGCTTCTTCTCTCTGTTCACAGCCAGGTAGTATAAGAAGCAGCCGCTTCATTCTGTGGCTACATGGCCAAGTATGAGAAGGAGCAGCCTCTTCCAACTCTCTTTACTTGGCCAATTATAACAAGGAGCAGCCGCTTTCTTCTGTCTGTCCATATCCGGTAGGTGAAGGAGCAGCCGCTACCTTCTTTTTTTCCTATCCGGTAGGAGAAGGAGCAGCGACTGCCTTCTGTCTGTCCATATCCAATGAAGAAAGAGCACTCGCTACCTTCTATTAGTCCATATCCGGTGGAGAAGGAGCGGCCGCTGCCTTCTCTGTCCATATCTGGTAGTCGTCTCCTTACCACTGCATTGTAGATGAGTCGTCCAGATGGTGACATAGCAAGTAATTCCTTCAATTTCAGCCTTTAATTACTTGCTATGTTGATCCAGAGGAAGGCGAAAAATAACCCTGAGGACTTGTTGTTCGATTATCCTCATATCAAGGGAAAAAAATTCCTTCCTGACACCAAATATGGCTATCGGAATGGATCCCTGGATGTTTGGTGCTCAAATTTACGTTGATGTTATGTGGTGGAAGATCGGTAGTTTTGTCACAGACCGGTAAATAAGAAAGTCCAGTGTAGTTGTCTCATCCAATTAATGGAAAGCTTCATTCCTAGATGTTACTCGAATGGGGCTGATCTATAGCAGCCTAATCCTCCTGTAAGAAGAGAAATATATTCAAAATAAAGAAAGTTAGGCGATTCTGCACTATCATAAAGTCTGAGTACAATGTTGTGAGTTGCCCAATTAAGAAATGGTTCGTGGACCACAGTAGTGCTCAGCTAAATACACCCCAGACTGGGGAAACAATTGCTGTCCAAAAATAGAGAAAAGCATCACTCACCGTATAAAATTACTTTTTCATTAATGTGCTTTAAAACATATTGTCGGGACTGTCTAACCAGCCACACCTGCTCCTTCTCTCTCTCCATGCAGATATGTTTTAAAGGACATTAATAAAGAAGTAATTTGATATGGTGTGTGCCGCTATTCTCCATTTTAAGACGAGAAATATACACATCAGAGAATCGTCTCCTCACATATATAATGTATACCGGGGGGATATAATGATAAGGTGTATGGTGGGTAAGTGTGTTACTGGGCATTGATAACACTATGGATGTCCCTATGTGCTATACTTACATCATCGCCCCATCGGAATGGTGGGTCGGCTTCGCCGGACTCCTCGTCGAACAAGTATATAGGGTAGAAGAATGGGCGCTCTCGGATGAAGGATGTTATAGCATACCGTGCAGATGGAGATTTGCAAAGAAGCTGGAAAATGAGAGAGACTATTAATCATTATATTACGGATTATTACTGATATGTTATTACACAATGTCTATGGACTGTCCACATCATATCTTCTAGCTTTCCTTATAGTACCTCATCTTCCTTCTTTCTCTGATCCTACTTACCCCTTCTAGGATGTCAAGGGCATCGTTGGGCATCCAGTCTGGAATATCTGGGACGTTCTCCTGCAGAGACCGGTGGTATTCCTCCAGTGTGCCGCTGCCATAGAACGGTTGGCTACCCACAATCATCATGTACAGGATGACACCAAATGAAAAGGAATCTGCCAGATGATTGAAGGCTTCTCCATCCATTATCTGTGGGAACATAATATAGGAGATGAGGTGAATATACCGGGGAGGGGATTTACACACAGAGGCCATGAGGACCAGTCTGTGATTAGATATGAGCAGGATACTCAGATTAATACTCAGTCCTACTATCACCATCCATCACACTGGAATGTTCCTTACCTCGGGTGCGATGTAACCCTGAATGCCAACTTGTTCTTCTAACAGGTCATCCTCGACCATATTCATGACTGATAAACCAAAGTCAGAGATTTTTATATGTCCCATGTCATCGATGAGAATGTTCTGTGGCTTCAGGTCACTGAAGGGAGAAGGAGCAGATACTGATTGTGAGGATAATTCATGAAAATAACTTTATACAATAGATATGTAAGGAGACAACAGAGATTTATGAAGATGAACTGATTACCAATGTATCACGCCATGTTCATGGAGGAACTGGAGTCCGCAAACCATTTCTGCCGCAAAGAGTCTGTGGAGTAGAAAGTAGGGGATGGATCAGTGGTTACATACACTATAGGACTACAATGTAAGGGCAGCAGATTATTAGGATTTGGCTGTTAGAAGTTTACCTTGATGTTTCCATATCAAATGAATTAGATGGAGCCAGTTGGTGAAACAGATCTCCTCCGGCCATATACTCCATGGCTAATATATATTCTAATGGTGTTTCCATAAACCCCCGCAGAGATGTTATGAAGCGGCAGCTGGTGGCCATACAGAGGATGTCTAATTCTGTAGAGATTGTGTCCTCATCGATACGACTCTTGTCCATCATTTTAATAGCCAGCAGTTCTCCGCTGACCGGATCGGATGCCAAAAGGACCTGGAGAAAAAGAAAAGGAGATCAGAAAAAACTCCCGTCTATTATAGGGATCTGTGTAATGGATCACTGGTTTATCCCAATCACAATTACATATGAACATCCTGTAATGAATATGTATATCCTCCTGTGTATCTGGTGCAGGATACATTGAGGAACACGGAGAAGGAGAAATTCACACTTACCATTCCAAAGCCTCTCGCTCCAAGATCTTTGTGGAATTCAAGGCTGCAAAGGTCAACAGGATTTTCCATTTTAACCAGTTCTATCTGGGGTAAAAGAAGGGATCTGGCATCAGCATGTGCTAGCATGTCTGCTAAGTCAGAGGGCATCATAAGGCTTCCACCTGCAAAGATGATACAAGATTTGTTAGTCTCTTTGAGAAGACATAATGGAAATGTTTGTCATGTTGTGTGGTAAGTGTATGGAGCGGGCTCAGGCTCTGAGCCTGCATTTTTACCATGCTGATACCGGCTGTATTACATACCTGCCACCTGCCAATAAATTCAGCGACTGGAGCACACTCTGATTACTGCGGTTTAACCATATTAATGCTGATAGTGGTATTTAAATGAAGTGATTGCCAATTTGGTACCAGCACCCATTAGCCCCCACCAGGTCACAATTGCAAGAGGTTAATTAACTATAATGACTACCTGGACCTACTGAAAACCCATATCTTTCATTTTTGTCCTCCTGTTTAGACCAGCCTGGTTTAATTTCTTATAACATATTATACAGCGTTACAGTTCTATTACAGCATATACAGGTGCTTCTCACTAAATTAGAATATCATCAAAAAGTTAATTTATTTCAGTTCTTCAATACAAAAATAATACCTGGTTTAAAAACAACAGTATCGCTGTGCTTGATTGGCCAGCAAACTCGCCTGACCTTAACCCCATAGAGAATCTATAGGGTATTGTCAAGAGGAAGATGAGAGACACCAGACCCAACAATGTAGATGAGCTGAAGGCTGCTATCAAAGCAACTTGGGCTTCCATAACACCTAAGCAGTGCCACAGACTGATCGCCTCCATGCCACACGGCATTGATGCAGTAATTGATGCAAAAGAATCCCTGACCAAGTATTGAGTGCATTTACTGAACATACATTCAAGTAAGCCAACATTTCAGATTTTAAAATCATTTTTCAAACGGGTGTTATAAACTATTCTAATTTACTGAGATAATGACTTTTGTGTTTTCATTGGCTGTAAGCCATAATCATCAACATTAACAGAAATAAAAACTTGAAATAGATCACTCTGTTTGTAATGACTCTATATAATATATGACTTTCACTTTTTGTATAGAAGAACTAAAAATTTATTTACTTTTTGATGATATTCTAATTTAGTGAGCAGCACTTGTAGTACAAGCCATCAAAAAATGGCAGGTTCAAGTCTTCTAAGGAGACTAAAAAATTAAATAATTAAAAAAAATTAATAAACCCAAAAAATAATTAGAAAAATATAATTTGAATGAAACAACTTTCCTAACGAATAATAATAATAATAATAATAATAATAATAAAAAATGAATAATAAGCATAACTGGGATCACGGCATTAGTATAAGTCCGATATACAAAAATATAAAAATAATTATCCCAAACAGTAAATACTAAAATGAGAAAAAAAAAATCTAACAATAGCAAAAAAAAGATATCGTAATGTCCTGTCTACCCAAGAAAGGTATCATTATAAGCTACAGCTTCATACACAATAAAGAAGCCCTTACACTGCGCCACTGAGGTATCAAAAGCAAAAAGTTACAATGTCTCAGAATATGGTGACACAAACCAATTTTTTTTATTAAATTTTTAATTTTCTTCCACCACTTATGTAAAAAGGAAACCCATGCATGTTCAGCATTACCACAATTGTCACTGACATGGAGAATTACTTTATGAGGTCATTCTTACTAGACAATGAACTCAATAGAAAGGAACAATGTCGGAATCCCTCCCCCCGTCCCACAGTTTTACCACTCTTTGATTTTTTTCCCCTCTTTTCTAAATAATTGAATGACAAAATAGTGTTCTTCAAAACTGCAGCTCAGTCCACTAAAAAAGCACGCTCACATACAAATAAAAAAAAAAGTTTTGGCTTTTCGAAGAAGGAAGGAAAAAAGCGAAAGTTTTTCCGGTCAAAGGGGGGTTAATATATATAGCTCCAGAGCATATATTACAATTTTAAACAGAACTATGTAAATGAGCAGGAAATGTCTAATATTTGGTCCTTCATTTATCAAAACTCTCTAATAGCAAAACTGTCCCTGTTGCCCATAGCAACGATTCACAGCACAGATTCTATTTCTCAACATTCTATAGAATACTGAAAGGTGACTGGTTGCTATGGGCAACAAGGACAGTTCTTCCATTAGTCAGCATTTATAATTGAGGCCTGTACATAATATTAGGAGTATAATCCCCCTCACCCCCAGTCTTATTATACTGAGTAAGTTTATTTCCTACCTGGTTCATCTTTATCCATTGATCTGTCTGGTGAAGAAACACTCAGATGGAACAGAAACTCTGGGATGGAAATGGATTTGGTTGATGAATGCGATCTCCATAGGGCACCATTCCCATTAATGATGGGTGTAGCATATCTCAGATGTCTCCTGCATTGGACAACCCAGTCTCTGCTGTTCCTGATTCTTTTCTGGGCTGCAGCTCTTTGCAGGTTCAAGGTGTCTTGGCTTTCAGCCTTGGATGAGACCTGTCTTGGAGTTTCTTGGAGAACTTCCTCCAGCTCTATCTCTGCACTGATGTTTCTCCGCTTATTGAGGATGGCTTCTTTATTCCTCCTCCTTATTTCAGGGACCAGATCTCTGATTTTTTTCAAGGAGATAATAATGGCCCTCTGAAGCTCAGCGGAAGCAGCAGAGTCAGACTCCATGAAGTTTTCCATGTTCCTTCTCTGTGTAAAGATCCCTTGTCTTTTGGACTTTCTCATTTTCTCTAAATGTTGTAGTTTGGACGCCATTTCTGAGGCGTTAGTGTCCATGTCCAGTAGAATAATGTCTTTTCGCCCTAAAGCGAACAACAATACCTGCTCTTCATTTATTCCTCTCCTTTCTCTCAGAACCCGATCTCTTTGGGCTCGTCTTCTCTCCATTTTAGAATCAATTTTTGCTTCGTTCGTCACGAAAAGCAAAAGGTACTCCCTCACTCTTGTAAGTCTGTGAGGCAGTGATTTCCCGTAGGCTGTAACACTGGGATATAGAATGTGATGATGTCATCACATCACTGTGACATACTATAGATTTTACCCTGATGTCATAATGAGAGAGTGATAGGTAGATAGATAGATAGATAGACAGACAGACGGGTGTGAGCCTCTCAAGTATTAACAAAGTGAACATAGTGAACCTTATATAGTATAACAATTACAAATAGTGTTAACAATAATTATACAAATAGGAGCATATCATATAATGGAGATATGATATGCAAGGAGTGAATGGCAATTCAAGTATATACAATCAAGTTAAAGTGCATTATAGTGCCTGTGCTGTGAAGATAACATACAAAATACATGAAAAGAGTAATTATTATTATTTAAGAACAGCTTTATATGATTGATCACTTGATGACTCACCCTATACAATTTGTGAAAAAAGCGCCGACATCGGCGTCCTGCTGGGCACAATGCGCATGTCAAAACAGAAAGGTAGTAGAAAACAAACACTTTGCCCATGCGCGAGCATGCTATGAAGCTTCCCAGCGTCTTCTTGGTAAGGGAAACATCTTAGAATCATCGGCGCATGCGCAAAACAGCAGTATAGCGCTATTAAATCACTGTCAAAGATGCAGGGAAAGTAGCCTGATTGCAAACAGCAATCCTTCAAACTTCACCAGCTTTTTTTTCACCAGGTTTTAATTTATTTTTCCCTGTACATTTATTCTATATGCATTCTAATAAAGGACAATTCTTATTTTCTTCCAATTCCCATATATAATGCTTAACCCCTTTACAACCTAAGGTGGTTTACACATTAATGACCAGGCCAATTTTTACAATTCTGACCACTGTCACTTTAAGAGGTAATTACTCTGGAACGCTTCAACGGATCCCCCTGATTCGGAGATTCTTTTTTGACATATTGTACTTCATGATTGCGGTAAAACTTCTTCAATATCACTTGCGTTTATTTGTGAAAAAAATGGAAATTTGCAAAAATTTTGAAAATTTAGCAATTTTCAAAATTTTTATTTTTATGCCCTTAAATCAGAAAGATCTCACACAAAATAGTTAAAAAATAACATTTCCCACATGTCTATGTTTATTTTATTAGAGAGCTATAAGGGTTAAAATTTGACCAGCGATTTCTCATTTTTCCAACAAAATTTACAAAACCATTTTTTAGGGACCGCATCATATTTGAAGTGACTTTGAAAGGCCTTTATGACAGAAAATACCCAAAAGTGACACCATTCTAAAAACTGCACCCCTTAAGGTACTCAAACCACATTGAAGAAGTTTATTAACACTTCAGGTGCTTCACAGGTAGTATATAGAGGATCTGCCCGCTCTCCTGTGTGATGTAGTATATAGAGGATCTGTCGGCTGTCCTGCGTGGTGTAGTATATAGAGGATCTGTCAGCCCTCCTGTGTGGTGTAGTATATAGAGGATCTGTCAGCTCTCCTGTGTGGTGTAGTATATAGAGGATCTGTCAGCTCTCCAGTGTGGTTTAGTATATAGAAGATCTGTCGGCTCTCCTGTGTGGTGTAGTATATAGAGGATGTGTCAGCTCTCCTGTGTGGTGTAGTATATAAAGGATCTGTCAGCTCTCCTTTGTTGTGTAGGGTATAGAAGATCTGTCAGCTCTCCCGTGTGGTGTAGTATATAGAGGATCTGTCAGCTTTCCCGTGTGATGTAGTGTATAGAGGATCTGTCAGCTTTCCCGTGTGGTGTAGTGTATAGAGGATCTGTGAGCTCTCCTGTGTGGTGTAGTATATAGAGGATCTGAAAGCTCTCCTGTGTGGTGTAGTATATAGTGGATCTGTCAGCTCTTCTGTGTAGTGTAGTATATAGTGGATGTGTCAGCTCTCCTGTGTGGTGTAGTATATAGTGGATCTGTCAGCTCTCCTGTGTAGTATATATAGGATCTGTCAGCTCTCCTGTGTGGTGTAGTATATAGTGGATCTGTCAGCTCTCCTGTGTAGTATATAGAGGATCTATCAGCTCTCCTGTGTGATGTAGTATATAGTGGATCTGTCAGCTCTCCTGTGTAGTATATAGAGCATCTATCAGCTCTCCTGTGTGGTGTAGTATGTAGAGGATCTGTCAGCTCTCCTGTGTGGTATAGTATATAGAGTATCTGCCAGCTCTCCTGTGTGGTATAATATATAGTGGATCTGTCAGCTCTCCTGTTTGGTGTAGTATATAGAGGATCTGTAAGCTCTCCTGTGAGGTGTAGTATATAGAGGATCTGTCAGCTCTCCTGTGTGGTGTAGTAAATAGTGGATCTGTCAGCTCTCTTGTGTGGTGTAGTATAAAGAGGATCTGTCAGCTCTCCTGTGTTTAGTAGTATATAGAGTATCTGCCAGCTCTCCTGTGTGGTATAATATATAGTGGATCTGTCAGCTCTCCTGTTTGGTGTAGTATATAGAGGATCTGTAAGCTCTCCTGTGAGGTGTAGTATATAGAGGATCTGTCAGCTCTCCTGTGTGGTGTAGTAAATAGTGGATCTGTCAGCTCTCTTGTGTGGTGTAGTATAAAGAGGATCTGTCAGCTCTCCTGTGTTTAGTAGTATATAGAGGATCTGTCAGCTCTCCTGTGTGGTATAGTGTATAGAGTATCTGCCAGCTCTCCTTTGTGGTGTAGTATATAGTGGATCTGTCAGTTCTCCTGTGTGGTGTAGTATAAAGAGGATCTGTCAGCTCTCCTGTGTGGTGTAGTATATAGAGGATCTGTCAGCTATCCTGTGTGGTATAGTATATAGAGTATCTGCCAGCTCTCCTGTGTGGTGTAGTATATAGTGGATCTGTCAGCTCTCCTGTGTGGTGTAGTATATAGAGGAACTGTAAGCTCTCCTGTGTGGTGTAGTATATAGTGGATCTCTCAGCTCTCCTGTGTGGTGTAGTATATAGTGGATCTGTCAGCTATCCTGTGTGGTGTAGTATATAGTGGATCTGTCAGCTCTCCTGTGTGGTGTAGTATATAGAGGATCTGATAGCTCTCCTGTGTGGTGTAGTATATAGAGGATCTGTCAGCTCTCCTGTGTGGTGTAGTATATAGAGGATCTGATAGCTCTCCTGTGTGGTGTAGTATATAGAGGATCTGTCAGCTCTCCTGTGTGGTGTAGTATATAGTGGATCTGTCAGCTCTCCTGTGTGGTGTAGTATATAGAGTATCTGTCAGCTCTCATGTGTGGTGTGGTATATAGTGGATCTGTCGGCTCTCCTGTGTGATGTAGCATATAGTGGATCTGCCAGCTCTCCTGTGTGGTGTAGTAAATAGAGGATCTGTCTGCTCTCCTGTGTGGTGTAGTATATAGCGGATGTGTCGGCTCTCCTATGTGCTGTTATATATAGAAGATCTGTCAGCTCTCCTTTGTGGTTTAGTGTATAGAGGATCTGTCTGCTCTCCCGTGTGGTGTAGTGTATAGAGGATCTGTCAGCCCTCCTGTGTGGTGTAGTATATAGAGGATCTGTCAGCTCTCCTGTGTGATGTAGTATATAGAGGATCTGTCGGCTGTCCTGCGTGGTGTAGTATATAGAGGATCTGTCAGCCCTCCTGTGTGGTGTAGTATATAGAGGATCTGTCAGCTTTCCTGTGTGGTGTAGTATATAGAGGATCTGTCAGCTCTCCAGTGTGGTTTAGTATATAGAGGATCTGTCGGCTCTCCTGTGTGGTGTAGTATATAGAGGATGTGTCAGCTCTCCTGTGTGGTGTAGTATATAAAGGATCTGTCAGCTCTCCTTTGTTGTGTAGGGTATAGAAGATCTGTCAGCTCTCCCGTGTGGTGTAGTATATAGAGGATCTGTCAGCTCTCCTGTGTGGTGTAGTATATAGTGGATCTGTCAGCTCTCTTGTGTGGTGTAGTATAAAGAGGATCTGTCAGCTCTCCTGTGTTTTGTAGTATATAGAGGATCTGTCAGCTCTCCTGTGTGGTATAGTGTATAGAGTATCTGCCAGCTCTCCTGTGTGGTGTAGTATATAGTGGATCTGTCAGTTCTCCTGTGTGGTGTAGTATAAAGAGTATCTGTCAGCTCTCCTGTGTGGTGTAGTATATAGAGGATCTGTCAGCTATCCTGTGTGGTATAGTATATAGAGTATCTGCCAGCTCTCCTGTGTGGTGTAGTATATAGAGGATCTGTAAGCTCTCCTGTGTGGTGTAGTATATAGAGGATCTGTCAGCTCTCCTGTGTGGTGTAGTATATAGTGGATCTGTCAGCTATCCTGTGTGGTGTAGTATATAGTGGATCTGTCAGCTCTCCTGTGTGGTGTAGTATATAGAGGATCTGATAGCTCTCCTGTGTGGTGTAGTATATAGAGGATCTGTCAGCTCTCCTGTGTGGTGTAGTATATAGTGGATCTGTCAGCTCTCCTGTGTGGTGTAGTATATAGAGTATCTGTCATCTCTCATGTGTGGTGTGGTATATAGTGGATCTGTCGGCTCTCCTGTGTGACGTAGCATATAGTGGATCTGCCAGCTCTCCTGTGTGGTGTAGTATATAGAGGATCTGTCTGCTCTCCTGTGAGGTGTAGTATATAGCGGATGTGTCGGCTCTCCTATGTGCTGTTATACAGTATATAGAAGATCTGTCAGCTCTCCTTTGTGGTGTAGTGCATAGAGGATCTGTCACCTCTCCCGTGTGGTGTAGTGTATAGAGGATCTGTCAGCCCTCCTGTGTGGTGTAGTATATAGAGGATCTGTCCGCTCTCCTGTGTGGTGTAGTATATAGAGGATCTGTCAGCTCTCCTGTGTGGTATAGTGTATAGAGGATCTGTCAGCTTTCCCGTGTGGTGTAGTGTACAGAGGAGCTGTCGGCTCTCCTGTGTGGTGTAGTATATAGAGGATCTCTCAACTCTCCTGTGTGGTGTAGTATATAGAGGATCTGACAGCTCTCCTGTGTGGTGTAGTATATAGTAGTTCAGTCAACTCTCGTGTGTGGTGTAGTATATAGAGGATCTATCAGCTCTCCTGTGTGGTGTAGTATATAGCGGATGTGTCGGCTCTCCTATGTGCTGTTATATATAGAAGATCTGTCAGCTCTCCTTTGTGGTGTAGTGTATAGAGGATCTATCAGCTCTCCTGTGTGGTGTAGTATATAGCGGATGTGTCGGCTCTCCTATGTGCTGTTATATATAGAGGATCTGTCAGCTCTCCTGTGTGGTATAGTGTATAGAGGATCTGTCAGCTTTCCCGTGTGGTGTAGTGTACAGAGGAGCTGCCGGCTCTCCTGTGTGGTGTAGTATATAGAGGATCTCTCAGCTCTCCTGTGTGGTGTAGTATATAGAGGATCTGACAGCTCTCCTGTGTGGTGTAGTATATAGTGGTTCAGTCAGCTCTCGTGTGTGGTGTAGTATATAGAGGATCTATCAGCTCTCCTGTGTGGTGTAGTATATAGCGGATGTGTCGGCTCTCCTATGTGCTGTTATATATAGAAGATCTGTCAGCTCTCCTTTGTGGTGTAGTGTATAGAGGATCTGTCAGCTCTCCCGTGTGGTGTAGTGTACAGAGGATCTGTCAGCCCTCCTGTGTGGTGTAGTATATAGAGGATCTGTCAGCTTTCCCGTGTGGTGTAGTGTACAGAGGAGCTGTCGGCTCTCCTGTGTGGTGTAGTATCTAGTGGTTCTGTCAGCTCTCATGTGTGGGGTAGTATATAGAGGTTCTCTAAGCTCTCCTGTGTGGTGTAGTATATATAGGATCTGTCAGCTCTCCTGTGTTGTGTAGTATATAGAGGATCTTATAGCTTTCCTGTGTGGTGTAGTATACAGAGGATCTGTCAGCTCTCCTGTGCGGTGTAGTATATAGAGGATCTGTAAGCTTTCCTGTGTGGTGTAGTATATAGTGGATCTGTCAGCTCTCCTGTGTGGTGTAGTATATAGAGAATCTGTCAGCTCTCATGTGTGGTGTAGTATATAGAGGATCTTATAGCTTTCCTGTGTGGTGTAGTATACAGAGGATCTGTCAGCTCTCCTGTGTGGTGTAGTATATAGAGGATCTGTAAGCTTTCCTGTGTGGTGTAGTATACAGTGCCTACAAGTAGTATTCAACCCCCTGCAGATTTAGCTGGTTGACACATGCAGAATTAACTTGGCATTGTGACATTTGTACTGTAGATCAGCCTGGAAGTGGGAAATGCACTGCAGCAAATTTTGTTTTTGTGTTTTTTTTTTGTTTTTTTTTAAAACGTTAAAAGTTAATTCAGAGTGTCATTTATTATTCAACCCCTCAAACCACAAGAATTCTGTTTGGTCCCCCTAAAGTATTAAGAAGTAGTTCAGGCACCAAGAATAATGAGCTTCACATGTGTGGATTAAAGATCTCTCTTGCCAGCCTTTTCTGACTATTTAAGACCCTCCCCAAACTTGTGAACAGCACTCAGACATGGTCAACATGGGAAAGACAAAGGAGCATTCCAAGGCCATCAGAGACAAGATCGTGGAGGGTCACAAGGCTGGCAAGGGGTACAAAACCCTTTCCAAGGAGTTGGGCCTACCTGTCTCCACTGTTGGGAGCATCATCCGTAAGTGGAAGGCTTATGGAACTACTGTTAGCCTTCCACGGCCAGGACAGCCTTTGAAAGTGTCCTCCCGTGCCGAGGCCAGGCTTGTCCGAAGAGTCAAGGCTACCCCAAGGACAACAAGAAGGAGCTCCGGGAAGATCTCATGGCAGTGGGGACATTGGTTTCAGTCAATACCATAAGTAACGTACTCCACCGCAATGGTCTCCGTTCCAGACGAGCCCGTAAGGTACCTTTACTTTCAAAGCGTCATGTCAAGGCTCGTCTACAGTTTGCTCATGATCACTTGGAGGACACTGAGACAGACTGGTTCAAGGTTCTATGGTCTGATGAGACCAAGATCGAGATCTTTGGTGCCAACCACACACGTGACGTTTGGAGACTGGATGGCACTGCATACGACCCCAAGAATACCATCCCTACAGTCAAGCATGGTGGTGGCAGCATCATGCTGTGGGGCTGTTTCTCTGCCAAGGGGCCTGGCCATCTGGTCCGCATCCATGGGAAGATGGATAGCACGGCCTACCTGGAGATTTTGGCCAAGAACCTCCGCACCTCCATCAAGGATCTTAAGATGGGTCGTAATTTCATCTTCCACCAAGACAACGACCCAAAGCACACAGCCAAGAAAACCAAGGCCTGGTTCAATAGGGAAAAAGTCAAGGTGTTGGAGTGGCCTAGTCAGTCTCCTGACCTTAACCCAATTGAAAACTTGTGGAAGGAGCTCAAGAATAAAGTCCACATGAGACACCCAAAGAACCTAGATAACTTGGAGAAGATCTGCATGGAGGAGTGGGCCAAGATAACTCCACAGACCTGTGCCGGCCTGATCAGGTCTTATAAAAGACGATTATTAGCTGTAATTGCAAACAAGGGTTATTCCACAAAATATTAAACATAGGGGTTGTATAATAATTGACCCACACTTTTATGTTTAAAATTTAATAAAATTCAACTGAGCAACATAACTTTTTGGTTTGTAAGATTTATGCTTCTGTTCATAAAACCTACTCTCGTTTGCAGCTTGAAGGCTCTAACTTATTTGCATCTTATCAAACCAGCTAAATCTGCAGGGGGTTGAATACTACTTGTAGGCACTGTATAGTGGATCTATCGGCTCTCCTGTGTCGTGTAGTATAAAGTGGATCTGCCATCTCTCCTGTGTGGTGTAGTATATAGTGGATCTGTATGCTCTCCTGTGTGGTGTAGAATATAGCGGATATGTCGGCTCTCCTGTGTGGTGTAATATATAGAGGATCTGTCATCTCTCCTGTGTGGTGTAGTATATAGTGGATCTGCCAGCTCTCCTGTGTGGTGTAGTATATAGAGGATCTGTCAACTCTCCTTTGTGGGGTAGTATATAGAGGATCTGACAGCTCTCCTGTTTGGTGTACTATATAGTGGTTCTATCAGCTCTCCTCTGTGGTGTAGTATATAGAGGGTCTGTCAGCTCTCCTGGGTGGTTTAGTATATAATGGATCTGTCAGCTCTCCTCTGTGGTGTAGTATATAGTGGATCTGTCAGCTCTCCTGTGTGGTGTAGTATATAAAGGATCTGTCAGCTCTCCTGTGTGGTGTAGTATATAGAGAATCTGACAGCTCTACTGTGTGGTGTAGTATATAGAGGATCTGTCAGCTCTCCTGTGTGGTGTAGTGTTTAAAGGTGGTGTTGACTCGCCCCCTGGGCCGCGTGGGGAACCCGGAACCGGGCCTCTGGTGGGATGCTGGGGGTGGTAGTCTCAGTGTGGCGGCGACCCGGTTCGTGGCTCAGGGTGTTCAAACCAGTGGCAGTCTTAGTGTAATAACAAATGTCCGACTACGCCACCTGTGGATTGCGGTCAGTGGGGACCGCCGCTGCGCTGCAGGCTGCTGAGGCTGATGTTGTAAACGCACCAAGTATGGGATAACTCCCCACGGGAGAAGTATTGCCTCAGGGCTGCTAGTGTGGATGATGGGAGTGATGGTGTGAGCGTCCCAGTACTAATGGTGCTGGTGCGGCGATGAAACACAGAGACGTGTGGTGCAGTTCAGGGTCTTTACTGATGGTATAAAGCAGACCCTCCCGGGAGTACTGGTTAGCAGTAGAGGCCTGGTCAGTCTATGAGCAAGCAGGATCTCCCCTTGGCCAGGTGGAGTTGTAGGCCTCCCCATCTATCTACACTCTTTCCTGGCTACCTTGCTCTATGCGGGTAGAAGTAGCCCACGTCCCTGGGTATACCGTGTGGTGCTCATCCGTATGGCCGGTGACTTGGGGCCTTCTGTTAGCCTCCGCTCCACGACGGCGGTGCTGGTCCCTTGCTTGTGACCGTGCCTCCGGGCTTCTAAGGCCAGAGGACCTGGAATCCCCTGCCGGTTGGATTCTGCTGCTGGACCTGGATGTCCCCACAGCCTCGGACTCCGTGTCCGGGTTTAGTGTCTTCAGCCAAGATGAGCTATCTAGCTTCCAGCCTCTGGCACTCACTCCTGCTCCTACAGAGCTCTTGCTGTATCTTTCCCTCTCCAAGCTCTGACTCTCCTAATCCCGCCCCAGACCCAGTTTATAAGGGCAGATTCCTCCCCTCCCAGGTCTGGGCGGGCAGTGTTGCATGCTTAGGGCTCCTGACCAGAGAAACCTCCCACTTGCTCTCAGACATAATATTTCTATTACTGTGGCAGCCAGACCCCTGGGGTGCCACAGTGTAGTATATACAAGATCTGTCAGCTCTCCTGTGAGGTGTAGTATATAGAGGATCTGACAGCTCTCCTGTGTGGTGTAGTATATAGAGAATCTGTCAGCTCTCCTGTGTGGTGTAGTATATAGAGGATCTGTCAGCTCTCCTGTGTGGTGTAGTGTTTAAAGGATCTGTCAGCTCTCCTGTGTGATGTAGTATATAGAGGACTAGCTTTTACCCGCGGCTTCGCTCGCATGGAATTTGGTCTGCCACATTAAGTTTTGCGACAGATCATTTTAATGCTAAAAAAAAATAATCTTAATAGTAAAAAAAAATAATCTTAATAGTAAAAAAAATAATCTTATTTACTCGTACATCCAAAATTTCAGATGTCTAACTTCAAAACTGACGGATTCCATACAATCTTTGAACCCCTATAATATGGAGAGGGAAACTCTTGAGGGTGGAATTATCAAAATTTCTTTCTTAGTGCTCATTTAAGCTATAATAGAACAACATGAAAAGCACAACATGGAAAGGAGTCTGCTGCTCACTGAGCAGCAGCTCACTGGGGTAGATGTGGGGGAGGGTGGTAGTCGGGAGCTGCAGGACAGTGAGGTCGCTAGTTGGGTAACAGTTAGAAGGGGTGGTAGAGGGAAGAGTGCCAGGGAGGCTAGTCCTGGCACACCCCAATAAGTTTGCAAAGTTGGCAGATGAGGGGACTGACGGTACAGGGGTAGCACTACTGCAGCAAGGCATGTCCCCTGAAAGCCGGAGGAGTGTCTGCTCCAGTAAAGAGGGAAATAGGAGAGTAGGGCAGGCCAGGCAGGTGCTGGTAGTGGGGGATTCAATTAATAGAGGAACAGATAGGGCAATCTGTCACAAAGACAGGGATCGTCGAACAGTGTGCTGCCTACCTGGCGCTCGAGTCCGGCACATCGCTGATCGGGTTGACAGATTACTGGGAGGGGCTGGTGAGGACCCAGCGGTCATGGTGCACATTGGCACAAATGACAAAGTTAGAGGTAGGTGGAAGGTCCTTACAGATGTTTTCAGGGAATTAGGCTGCAAGCTGAAAGCAAGGACCTCCAAGGTGGTATTCTCTGAAATACTACCGGTACCATGTGCCACGCCAGAGAGGCAACGGGAAATTAGGGAGATAAACAAGTGGCTCAAGAACTGGTGTAGGAAGGAGGGATTTGGGTTCCTGGAGAACTGGGCCGACTTCTCAGTTGGCTACAGACTCTACGCTAGGGACCGGCTGCACCTTAATGGGGAGGGTGCAGCTGTGCTGGGGGAGAAAATGGCTAGAAGGTTGGAGGAGTGTTTAAACTAGGGATTGGGGGGGAGGGTATTCATTTTATAGGTGGGGAAGATAGTGCAGATAATGACCTGGGCACAAATAAAGAAATTGGGGGTGGGGTTAGAACAGTCAATAAAGTAAGAAGGAATAGAGGTACAGAGAGATACATAAAATGCATGTACACTAATGCCAGAAGCCTCACCAACAAAATGGAGGAATTAGAATTAATTTTGTTGGAAAATAATTATGACATGGTAGGGATATCTGAGACATGGCTGGGCGAGAGCCATGACTGGGCAGTTAATTTACAGGGCTATAGTCTGTTCAGAAATGACCGTACAAACAAGCGAGGGGGGGGGTGTGTTTATATGTAAAATCATTCTTAAAACCTGTCTTGCGGGAGGATATATGTGAATCTAATGAAAATGTAGAGTCCCTGTGGGTGGAGATAAGGGGAGGGGGAAAAAATAATAAAATACTGATAGGAGTTTGTTATAAGTCTCCAAAAATAATGGAAGTAGTGGAGAATATCCTCGTAAAGCAAATAGATGAAGCAGCAACTCATGGAGAAGTCATTATTATGGGAGACTTCAACTACCCTGAAATACATTGGGGGACAGAAACATATAGTTCAAGCAAAGGAAATAGGTTTTTGACTACTATGAGAGACAATTACCTTTCACAACTGGTTCAGGACCCAACAAGAAGGGGGGCACTGCTGGACCTAATATTCACCAATAGGCCAGACCGCATATCAAATATACGAGTTGGGGGTCACTTGGGTAATAGTGATCACAAAATAATACGTTTTCATGTAACCTTTAATAAGATATGTAGTAGAGGGGTTACAAGGACACTAAACTTCAGGAAGGCAAATTTCCAACGGTTAAGAGATGATCTTAGTGCAATAAGCTGGGACGATATCCTGAGACATAAAAATACACAAAGCAAATGGGAGACATTTATTAACATCCTGAATAGGACCTGTGTACCATATATACCCTATGGGAATAAACATGCTAGAAATAGGAGGAAACCACTATGGCTAAATAGAGCTGTAAGGGGCGCAATAAGTGACAAAAAGAAAGCATTTAGAGAATTAAAGCAAGTATTTAGTGATGAGGCATTAAATAAATATAGAAAATTAAATAAATTATGTAAAAACCAAATCAAGGCAGCAAAGATTGATGCAGAGAGAATCATTGCCAGAGAAAGTAAAAATAACCCCAAAATATTCTTTAACTACATACATAGTAAAAACTAAAAAATGATAGTGTTGGCCCCCTTAAAAATAGTCTGGGTGAAATGGTGGATGAGGATGAGGAAAAAGCCAATATGCTAAATGATTTTTTTTCAACCGTATTTACACAAGAAAATCGCATGACAGAAAACATGATTAGTGATAACAAAAATTCTCCAGTAAATGTCACTTGGTTAACCCAGAAAGAAGTTCGGTGGCGTCTAAAAATCACTAAAGTTGACAAATCCCCGGGACCAGATGGGATACACCGGCGAGTACTGCAGGAATTAAGTAACGTCATAGATAGACCATTATTTTTAATCTTTAAAGATTCCATAATAACAGAGTCTGTACCACAGGACTGGCGTATAGCAAATGTGGTGCAAATATTCAAAAAGGGGACAAAAACCGAACTTGGAAATTATAGGCCGGTAAGCTTAACCTCTACTGTGGGTAAAATCCTGGAGGGTTTCCTAAGAGATGCTATACTAGAGTATCTAAAGAAGAATAACCTCATGACCCAATATCAACATGGGTTTACGAGGGACCGTTCCTGTCAAACTAATCTGATCAGTTTTTATGAGGAGGCAAGTTCTGGACTGGACCAAGGAAATGCAGTGGATGTTGTGTATATGGACTTTTCAAAAGCTTTTGATACGGTTCCACACAAAAGGTTGATACATAAAATGAGAACAATGGGGATAGGGGAAAATATATGTATGTGGGTTAAGAATTGGCTCAGTGATAGGAAACAAAGGGTGGTTATTAATGGAAAACACTCAGACTGGGTCTCAGTTAACAGTGGGGTACCACAGGGGTCAGTATTGGGCCCCCTTCTTTTTAACATATTTATTAATGACCTTGTAGGGGGCATACAGAGTAATATTTCAATATTTGCAGATGACACTAAACTCTGCAGGGTAATCAATACAGAGGAGGACAATTTTATATTACAGGAGGATCTATGTAAACTAGAAGCTTGGGCTGATAAATGGCAAATGAGCTTTAATGGGGATAAATGTAAGGTAATACACTTGGGCAGAGGAAATAAAATGTATAATTATATGCTTAATTGTAAAACACTGGACAAAACTGTAACTGAAAAAGACCTGGGTGTATTGGTGAACGACAAGCTCACGTTTAGTGGCCAGTGTCAGGCTGCTGCTGCAAAGGCGAATAAATTAATGGGATGCATTAAAAGAGGCATAGATGCTCATGAGGAGAACACAATTTTACCTCTATACAAGTCATTAGTGCGACCACACTTAGAATACTGTGTACAGTTCTGGTCTCCGGTGTATAAGAAAGACATAGCTGAACTAGAGCGGGTGCAGAGAAGAGCGACCAAGGTTATTAGAGGACTGGGGGGTCTGCAATACCAAGACAGGTTATTACACTTGGGGTTATTTACTGTGGAAAAAAGAAGGCTTAGGGGTGATCTTATTACTATGTACAAGTATATGAGGGGACAGTACAAAGACCTTTCTACTAGAGATGAGCGTTGTTCTACTCGAACTGTTCGCCAATCTCAAATTCGAGCTGTTTTGGGCGGTGTTCGAGCCGTTCGGCGAACACGAACAATTTGAGAAAAATTCGGCTGTTCGAGGTTATGTTCGATAACTGTTCGTGCACCAAAATCATAACTGGATTTTTTCTCAGTAATGATGAAAATTAATGTTAATACGCAGTTTGAGCGTACAGCGGGGTGGGGGGAGGGGCAGGGGATGGATCTCTGCAGGAACAATGAAGATCTCCATTTTTTTTTCTCTTTCCCGCATTTACAGTGGGGAGGTGCAATCTGTCAGCCTATCAGCAGCGCACACACGGAGCGAAGTGCTTTTTTTCACACAAGCAAGGGCATGTGTCATTGGCAGTGTATGTCACATGTCCTTGCCCTATAAGACCAAGCCATTTTCCCCGTCGCCACCATTTTCTCACTGCTGCAGCTGCGTGTTAGACGGCACCGCTGTTGCTGTGTGCGCTATACCTTGTTAATTTCAAGCCAATTTTCGCACAAATATACAGATAGCTTGGGAGTAGGGAATAGTTGTGATTGCAGTCCTTTTAAGGACTAGGTTACAGCATTTCCTACGACTTTTATCAGGCAGGTCTGTGCTCTTAAATAGATAGGTTGTGGGAGTAAAGACTAATTGTAATTGGAGTCCTTTTCAGGACTAGGTTACATCAGTTCCTATCAGTTTTTGCCAGGTAGGTCTGTGCCAGTGCTGTGCAAGTTTTTTTCACAGCATTTGGCTGAATCTAGCAAAGCTAATCCTTTTTGGCCTATTGCAGAGTGTGTTAGTCAGTGGAGTAGCCTATCTGTGTTGCAAGATATACCACCTGTGTATAGAATACCAATTTTTTTACTGCACCTAGTGAAGTAAAATCTTTTGGGCATAGCATCATTCTATTAGTCCATCTATACTGACCTCCATCAGGTTGCAAACTGAATCTAATTTTTTTCTGCATCTAGCTCTGAAAAAATATTTGGCCTTCTAGCAGTGTGTCGGACTTTCTCTATTAGTCCATCTATACTGACCTCCATCAGGTTGCAAATTAAAAATAATTTTTATCTGCATCTACAGTACCTCTGAAAAAATATTTGGGCTTCTAGCTGTGTGTGGGACTTGTTGTATTAGTCCATCTATACTGACCTCCATCAGGTTGCAAACTGAATATATTTTTTTCTGCATCTACCTCTGAAAAAATATTGGGCTTCTAGCTGTGTGTGGGACTTGTTGTATTAGTCCATCTATACTGACCTCCATCAGGTTGCAAACTGAATATATTTTTTTCTGCATCTACCTCTGAAAAAATATTGGGCTTCTAGCTGTGTGTGGGACTTGTTGTATTAGTCCATCTATACTGACCTCCATCAGGTTGCAAATTGAATATAATTTTTTTCTGCATCTAACCCAGCCAATAGTTTTGGCCTAATACCACAGTTTGGCCACTCAGCTCTGCTCGGTTACCATCCATTGTTTTTTTGTGCAAACAACTCCAGAGTTGTGAATTAGTTAACCACCAAAATGAGTGGAAAAAGGATTGCTGCTGGTGGAAAGGGGAATAGGCGTGTTGGGAAGGGGAAAAAAGGTTGTGTCCGTGGGGTAGGTGTTAAAGCAACAGTAACATCTGCAGAAGAAAGACCATCTTCCAGCCAAACTAAAATGTCTACTTCTTTTAGCGGACAATGTGATAAGATCCCTTTCTTACGGCCACGCCAATCGCTACAAATTCCAGATGAGGCACAAAAACAGCAGGTGCTTCAATGGATATCAAGTGCTCCTTTAAGTGGGCTCTCCTCCACATCAACTTCAACATCACAAATACTCCAGTCCTCAAAGGTGTCACCCAAATCGCACTTGCTTCCTCACAGCTCCCAAATCCCCAGCTGCCCGTCTGAGTATGAGGTAGAACAGATGGTTGAGTCCGCAGAGCTGTTTACTCATACTATAGCCTGGGAATCAGAGGTCGACTCCAGCGCTTCTGTGAATCCAGACGAGGAAATGATCTGCACTGATGCCCAGAATCTTTATGAGTCGGATCCAGGACCAGACGCAGAAGGTTCTGACCATAATGTAGACCCTCATTCCCAAACTGTAACTCCTGTTGATGGAGACAATGAGGAAGACGATGATAAGACTCAAATACCTGATTGGAGCGACAACTTTAGTTTTTTGTCAGGGCAGGAACAGGTTGGATCTGAGGACGACGGGTGTGATAACACACAGGGTGATGATGATGAGGTTGGAGATCCCACTTACTGTCAACCCACAGTCAGCCAAGAGATGAGGTCAGCAGAGGAGGTGGAGGAAGATGCTAGTGACGACGAGGTCAGGTTGCGCCTTCCTGGACAGAGACGTAGTACTGGAAGCACGTCAACAACTGCATCCTCAAACACAACTCTGCCTCTCACCACAAGTCGTGGTGGCTCTTCAGGTCGCATGGGTGCTAAGCCTTGCATAGCCTGGGCATTTTTTCAGATCGATAAAGATGACCCAACTCGTGTTATCTGTAACATTTGTCAGCAAAAGCTAAGTAGAGGCCAAAAAATACATAGTTTGAGTACTTCATGCATGAACCGGCACATGGACATGAAGCATAAGTTGCAGTGGGAAGCTCATTGTGCTACAATGCGGCCTAGCCGGCCGGGCCAACCACCGTCTGCCATATCTTGTGCATCCGCGGCCTCTTCATCCTCTGTGACTGGGGGGACAGCAGTCACACCTGTTTTGGGGCGCAGACCTGCCACCTCTTTACCCGCAACAGCCAGCGTGATTGGCAGGTCATCATTTTCTTTGGAGGTGGTAACACCAGCTGGTGTTGAGCGCTGTCCGACATCGATAGCACCACCTTTGGATCAAGGCAACCTAACATGTCCGCCTGCATCTTCCTCACAGACCGGCAGTTTGCCGGGGACACCCTTATCAACCCCGTCTAAGCACAATAGCCAGCCCTCGGTCCCTCAGATGTGGACAAGTAAAAGACCATTTCCTCCTAGCCATGAGAAAGCTAAGAGGTTGAATTTCACCATCTGCAAGCTCTTGGCTACAGAAATGCTGCCTTTCCGCCTGGTGGACACAGAGGATTTTCGAGACCTTATGTCCGTCGCAGTGCCCCAGTACCAGATGCCCAGTCGGCACTACTTCTCAAAGAAAGGTGTGCCTGCGCTCCACCAGCATGTCGCACACAACATCACCGCTTCTTTGAGAAACTCTGTGTGTGACAGGGTGCATTTCACCACAGACACTTGGACGAGTAGGCATGGACAGGGGCGTTACATGTCGCTGACTGGGCACTGGGTAACTATGGTGACAGCAGGACAAGGGGCTGCTGTCCAAGTCTTGCCGTCCCCACGAGTTGTGCGTCAGTCCTCTTTATGTCAAAGTTCCTCCACTGCTTCTGCCTCCTCAACCTCCTCTCAGTCTTCCACCTGCACCCAAAGCCTGTCTGGTCATGCCACAAGCTTTCTAACTGCGCAGAAGGGATCCTGAACACCTCCTTACTATGCTGGCAGTAGGGCTCAACGTCATCAGGCGGTTTTTACTTTGAAATGTCTGGGAAATGTGAGTCACACAGCTGAGGAGTTGTGGTCAGCTCTGGAGAACCAATTTCATGAATGGTTGTCTCCACTGGACCTGAAACCAGGGAAGGCCGTGTGCGACAATGCTGCAAACCTGGGTGCGGCCCTTCGCCGGGGCAATGTCACACACGTGCCTTGTATGGCTCACGTGTTGAACCTGGTTGTCCAGCAATTTTTAGCTCACTATCCCAGACTAGATGGCCTTCTGCAGAGGGCACGGTCGCTGTGTGCTCACTTCCGCCGTTCGCATCCCGCAGCTCAGCGACTTACATCTCTACAGAAGTCGTTGGGCCTGCCACTTCACCGGCTAAAATGCGATGTGCCTACCCGGTGGAATTCAACTCTGCACATGTTGCAGCGACTGTGGCAGCACCGACAAGCCCTGGTGCAATACGTTCTGACGTATAGCCTGGGCCAACGAGATTCAGAGGTGGGGCAAATCACGCTGGAGGAGTGGTCTCAGATCAGGGACCTATGCACCCTTCTGCACAGTTTTGAAATGGCGACGAAGATGTTTAGTGCTGACGATGCCATTATCAGCATGACTATTCCGGTGATTTACATGCTGGAGCACATGTTAAACAGAATTCGGAGTCAGGTGGTGGCACAAGAGGAGGTGGAGGAAGTAGAGGAGGAGGAGTTGTATGCGAAAGGGCTAACATCTGCAAGGTCCAGACGGTCGGCAGCACCAAGGCGGCAGGCATGTGAGGGTGGGGGAGATGGTTTTACCAGGGCGCATGGTAGCAGCCAAACTAGTGAGGAAGGTGCAGGAGCCCAGGAAGAAGTGGAGGACGAACTGATGGAAGACTCATCAGATGAGGGAGACCTTGATCACATTTCTGTTGTGCGAGGTTGGGGGGAGAGGACAGAGGAAGGAAGCATGATTGTTACCTCGCCACCAACACAACAGGGACTTGGTGCTCCTGGATGCGCAACACACATGAGTGCCTTCTTGCTGCACTACCTGCAACATGACCCTCGAATTGTGAGAATTAGAAATAATCCTGACTACTGGGTTGCCACACTGTTAGATCCCCGGTACAAAAGTAAATTTGCAGAAATTATTCCTGCCATAGAAAGGGATGCACGCATGCAGGAGTATCAGCAGAGACTGTTGCAGAACCTTACATGTGCTTTTCCACAAAATACCAGTGGTGCACGTAGTGAATCTCACAGTTCCAACTTGCCAACCGTGGGACCGTCAAGTGTTCAGCACTTAAACCGTAACAGAACCACAGTATCTGCTGGTAACATCAATTTTGCGGAATCATTTCACCACTTTTTTAGCCCATCCTTTGCAAGGCCACAGGAGACAAGAAGTCTGACACATAGTCAACGCCTAGAGACGATGGTACAGGAGTATCTCCAAGTAAACATTGAAGCCACGACTGTGTCACTGGACCCTTGCTCTTTTTGGGCTTCCAATCTGGATAAATGGCCGGAGCTAGCCACTTACGCCTTGGAGATCTTGTCATGCCCCGCAGCCAGCGTTCTGTCTGAACGTGTGTTCAGCGCTGCTGGTGGTGTGCTGACAGATAAGCGCACGCGGCTCTCCACTGATAATGTAGACAG
Source organism: Phyllobates terribilis (assembly GCF_046119375.1). Taxonomy (NCBI): domain Eukaryota; kingdom Metazoa; phylum Chordata; class Amphibia; order Anura; family Dendrobatidae; genus Phyllobates; species Phyllobates terribilis. Next base: position 363,919,007 of record NW_027362762.1, on the reverse strand, counting down.
ACTCACGTTCATAAAGATGAACAAATCATGGATCCGAAACGACTTTTCTACCCCTGTGTCATCCTGGGGAGAGTAAAAGCTTGATGATTGGTTAAAATCACCCTACCAACCGTTTTAAGCTTTCAAATTACTAATCATGTTTATCTGTATCTTGACTGGAAAATAATTTGGGCTTTGTAGCAGTGTGCAGCACTGATCCTATTAGGCCATCTATAATAAGCTCCACCAGATTTAAAATTAAAAATAATTTTTAGCTGCATCTAGCCCGGAAAATAATTTTGGGGCTCCAAGATGCGCAAGACACATAAGTGCCTTCTTGCTGCACTTTGCAGCATGACCCTCATATTGTCAGAATTCGAAGTAATCATGACTACTGGGTTGCCACACTCTTAGATCCCCCAAACTTTTCGATCAACCTTTTCATTTTAATAAAGACCAAAAAAATGGTCATTTTTGAAATTATAAGCATTAGCAGGTTGTTACAAACTGAAATCAAACAGTTTTCAACTCAAAACTTTATTGTAGGTGATGTTACATTTTCACATAGGACCCCTTGTTCGAAAGGAGCTTCTGAACTCTCTCGTCCATTGAATTTGTCAGGTTTTGGATGGTTTCTGCTTCAATTGTTTTGCATGAGGACAGAATACCCTCCCAGAGCTGTTGCTTAGATGTGAACTGCCTCCCACCATCATAGACACTCCTTTTAATGATGCTCCAAAGGTTCTGAATGGGGTAGAGGTCAGGGGAGCATGGGGGTCACACCATAAGTTTGTCCCCTTTTATGCCCATATCAGCCAGAGATGCAGATGTTTTATGTGCAGCATGAGATGGTGCATTATCATGCAGAAAAATGATCTTGCTGTGAAATACACGGTTCTTCTTCTTGAACCATGGCAGGAAGTGCTGTTTGAGAAAATCCACATACATTATGGAGTTCATCTTTAGCGCCTTCAGGGATCCTAAAGGGGCCGACAATCTCTCTCCCCATGATTCCAGCCCAAAACATTACTCCACCTCCTCCTTGTTGGCGCTGTAGCCGTGTTTGCGTGGGGTGTCCATCAACCAGCCATCCTCCACTCCATCCATCTGGACCATCGAGCGCTGCACGGCACTCATCCGTGAACAAAACAGTTTTGAAATCAGTCTTCATGTAATGTTTGGCCCACTGGAGCCGTTTCTGCTTGTATGAAGTGGATAGAGGAGGTCGACAGGATGGCGTATGCACAGCTGCAAACCTCTGAAGGACCCTGCATCTTGTTGTTCGGGGGACGTTGGAGGCACCAGCAGCTTCAAAAACTTGTCTGCTGCTATGACAAGGCTTTCTTGCCGCTGCTCTTTTAACCTGACGTAATTGCCTGTAGGAAAGAGTCCTCAATTTGCCCTTATCAGCACGCACACGTGTGTACTGTGAATCAGCTACATACTTCTTGATTGCCAAGACACTTCATCCTGATCATCGCACAATGTTGATTGTAGTCATGCCTTGACCTAAACACTCCACAATTTGTTGCTTCTCAGCAGCCGACACATCCTTTTTCTTTCCCATTTTGGCAGAAAATGTAGGCTGCTTAATAATGTGAGAGAGCCTTCTTAAGTAGTCTTGCCTTTCATTGGACACACCTGCCAAACTAATTAGCACAGGTGTCTGCAATTGCTTACAGTGATATAAAGAGCCCTGACACACATCACCATCAATGAGTTTAACTGACAAACAAACAAATTCTTCCCTTATCACTCCTAAACACTTTTAGCATAATAATTTGGAACGCAGTGTACATGTGCTTTTCCACAAAACACCAGTGGTTCACGTAGTGAATCTTACAGTTCTAACTTGCCAACCGTGGTCTGTATGGAATTGTTCAATAAAGGGCCCAAAATTAAGATAACATAGATGGGAGAGGTCTCTATGAATAGGAATTCCTAAGTATTTGATACCCTGTGAGGGCCAGGCAAAGGGAAAATTGGACTGGATGGAATCCTATATGGATTTGGGGAGGGAGACATCGAGGGCCTCAGACTTCGCTGCATTGATTTTAAAATTTTACCATGTAACAAAGTGATCTATTTCAGCCATAACAGGAGGGATGGATATATGTGATTGAGTGATATATACTAGGACATCATCAGCAAATAGAAAGCACTTGTACTCGGTGCCTCCCACCTCAATCCACCTAATATTGGGGTTATGGCGAATTGATGAGAGCAGGTGCTCCGTCACTAGGATGTATAAGAGAGGGGACAGAGGACATCCCTGCCTTGTCCCATTGGTGATTGTGAAAGGTGATGAAAATGTTCTGACGCACCCCCTGGGCCTTGGGACACCCGGAGCCGGACCCTTTTTGGTGGATGCTGGTGGTTGTAGTCTTCGTGGCGGCGACCCGGTTCCGTGGCTCAGGGCGGTCAAACCAGTGGCGGAACTATTTATGTGGTTCTGATGTTTAAATGTCCGACTACGCCACCCGTGGTATGCGGTCAGAGTGAACCGCAGCTACAGGGCAGACCGCTGAGGCTGGTGTTGTGGGTGCAGCAGAGCGTAGCATAACTCCCCACGGGAGGAGTATAGCCTCAGGGCAGTGTATGCGGAGGATGGGGGTGATGGTGCAGGGCAGCAGCAGTAACGACACGGAGTCAGTGATGCTGTCCAGGGCCTTTACTCACAGTTCTTATTATCCAGACCACGTCTGCAGGTAACGGCTGCCCACGTCGTACTGTGCTCACCAGGTGAGGGGCTCAGACAACTCCCAGATAACTTTGGAGCACTTCACAGGACCCCCTTTGTGTGTCCTTTGTCTGGCCTTTCTTACCAACACTTCTGTCCGGCTGCCTCGGGCCTCCTCTTGGTAAACTTGGCGCCAGTTTCCCTGACCCTATGTGGTGCCTTCCTAGCGGGTGTAGCGAGGGGCTGCGCCACATAAAATGTCAGAGCCTCCGGTTTCTAGCTGAGGGTCGTTTCCTGCCTCCACTAGTTCGGGGACCGGTCTCCCCCTTTGGCCTGACCCCTCCACGCAGGTGGATTCGGGCGTGCGGTTGCAACTCGCCCGTCCGCACCCCTGGGATCCCTTCATTCCTCGTTCCTGGAGCCTTCTCCGCTCCTCTTCCTTCCTTCTCCCTCTTCCAGGCCTGGGCCTCTGTTACTAGGCCCGCCTCCGGAGCAGAGCTCATGCAGAGCCCCTGCTCCCTGCCACTTCTGCTCAGACTTCTCTGCACTGAACTAAGATGGTGCCCACCTTTTATACTCCCTTCTCAATGCACCCAGGAACTGCTTCCTCCCTGCTCCTGCACTACAGGGTTCCCCTTCCTCAGTGTTCCCTCCCCCCACTCCAGCCAGGGACAGGGACTGTCGTGCCCATCTCAGGGGCATATTGGTCGCCCTGCCCCACGGCAATGTGGTGTAATGCATGCAGGTGTCGGGTCGTGATCCACACTCCATCCTTACCTGAGAGTGAGATATCACACCTCTGGATGAGGTGCAATACGTCTGTAGCAACCGAGCCCTCAGGGTGCTACAGTTCCATTTATCTTCAGCCTAGGTGACGTATTGCGATACAGGGCCGTGATTTTGGCTATAAAAGAGTCCCCTAGACCCCTACTCCAAGCTTTTTAAGAGAATCATATATGGCGTGCCAGGAGACTCTATGGAATGCTTTCTCAGCATCCAACGAGAGTATCTAATTACAAATTTTTAAATGCATCTAGCCCAGGAAATACTTTGTGCCTAGTAGCAGTGTCTGCTAGTCAGCGGATTATCCCAGCTGTTAAGCAAGCTACACCACCTGTAGTTTAGACACTTAATTTTTTCAAAGGAAATGCTTCGGGACCATGGGATACTTAGTGAAGAGCATCAGGAGGCACCCCAAGGCATAGGGGCTGGGACTGGCAGTAGGATGCCTTGCGGTGGACAGCCGAGCTCGATCCTTATAAAAGCTTTTTAACTGCAGCAGCTTTAGTGGACGCTACTGGAGCTGGAATTACCACGGCTGCTGGCATGAGACTTGCCCTCCAATAGATCCTTGTAAATGGATTTAAAGTGTATTCATTCAAATTAGAGAGACAATTTAAATTAAAAAGCTTAGAGCTGCCTCCACCACAGGGGGGCTCGCTCGACCCACCAGCGGACAGGCACCAGTATTGGGAGAGGGGGGCTGGCCGTCAGGGTTCACCGCGGCTCTGGCACAAACCCGGCGACACGGAGGTGGCACGGGCAGGAGCGGACTGGCCGTGTCGGCTTCTCACTTTTTGGATTTTAGAAGGGCATGACATGCATATATCTGTGTCTCCCCCTCCTTTTACTCCTCCACCTCTTTTATTTTCGCATGACTATATGTACTTGTCACTTTTCCATGTGTTAGTTATGTCTTCTGAGCAGTTTGTCAGCTTTTGGACACCTTTGAAGGTGTTTTCTATGTGTTTCTATGTGTTTTTGTTTGCCTGCCATTGGTTTTAACGGTGTTCGAAGGTGTTCGACGAACAGTTCGACGAACAGTTCGGCGAACACACGGGTGTTCGACGAACCGAACCGAACTCGAACACTACGGGGGTGGCTCAACACTACTTTCTACTGATCTTTATACTCTGAGGCCTGAGACTGGGACAAGGGGGCATCTTCTACATCTGGAGGAAAGAATGTTTAAACATAATCACAGACGGGGATTCTTTACTGTAAGAGCAGTGAGACTATGGAACTCTCTGCCGCATGATGTTGTAATGAGTGATTCACTGTTAAAATTTAAGAAGGGCATGGATGCCTTTCTTGAAAAGTATAATAGTACAGGTTATAAATACTAGATTCCTTGATAGGGCGTTGATCCAAGGAACTAGTCTGATTGTCGTATGGAGTCGGGAAGGAATTTTTTTCCCCAATGTGGAGCTTAGTGTTTGCCACATGGGTTTTTTTTGCCTTCCTCTGGATCAACATGTTAGGCTATGGGTTGAACTAGATGGACTTAGTCTTCCTTCAACCTTAAAAACTATGTTACTATCTGCAAATTTCAAGATGCTAAGTTAAGTGGTTTCGGCTGTGCGTTGACCGCTAGGTGTGTCAGTCAATCAGGTTTACAGTTTTATATAATCTTCGCCTGTATGGTATGTTTATAAAAAGTAGCCCTATGTCCTTCCCCAGGCTTGAAATTATCCATATCAAATTTCATCACAAACGGATTACTAAACACTGATTAATAAACAGGACGGACTGAAGTTACTTGCGTTTAATATTGTTCGTGTTAGTAAAGAATTAGTATGTAATTAGAATAATGGACATCTGCAGGTAATTTATCTATGTGTTTTTACTGCAATATACTCCTGTAAACTATGTTATTTGATTTCTTTCGTTCTGCGAAAATATGTAGATTTTGCGATTTAGAAACACGTGAGCAAGCTACGTATAGCTGACCGTGGGAAAAACAGGGCGTGCCTAAATGTATCCCCGCTACCTTCAAAGTTTGCCCTTGCGATTTATTGATGGTCATTGAAAATGCAACTTTAAGTGGGAACTGCAAACGTTTGAAATTAAAGGATAAGTTATTGGGTATTATTGGGATGCGTGGTATAAGAATATTTTCACCCTTAGCTTCTCCAGTTAAAATTGTGGCCTTTACAATGTGGCTGCCTAGTTCAATGACTCGCAATCTAGTGCCATTACATAATCTCGGGGCGTCCAAGTTGCGCATTAACAAAACGGGTATATCGACCTTTAATTCGAGCTTATGAGATGGGACCCCGGATAGCTCCAAAGAGTTAAGAAACTCCACGGGGTAGCTCGTACAGTCTTCAGATGACATGACTGTGTCGATGGAGTTGTAGGTTGTTGCATCGCTGGTTACTTGGTCCAAGATAATTTTTTGATTTTCGCAACTGTTTCATTTCTTGGTTCTAGTATAGTTCTTTCACATAGCCAATTTTCATCGTGGATGTTTTGTTGCAAATTTGGAAAAACTTGAGCAATAAGTGCATTTTCCGAATCCACAACATGACAAAATTGGTTAGTGAATAGAACCATACCTTCTTCGTCAGTTTCGATTCGACCTTCACCGATCTCGAGCAGTTTCTCAACGTACGCGCCCGACTCTAGATCACTGAATAACTGGACACGCATGTTGGTGGTGAGGTGCAGCTTTTCAACTTTGGTCCATAAATATGAGGATTTCAGACATGCGTTAATTTCGTCTGCTGCAGTGCCTCGCTCAATGACAGGCAAAGTTTACCTAAAGTCCCCAGCCAATAAAACAACCACACCACCCATTATTGTTTGTTTACTGTGTAAGTCTTGTAGACAACGATCAAGAGCTTCGATGGCGCGTTTGTGTGACATTGTGCACTCGTCCCACACGATTAGTTTGCACTGTTGCAACAGGAGGCCACGGGCGCTGTTCTTGCTGATATTACACGATGGGGTTTCTTCGTTCACCAGATTAAGAGGTAATTTAAAGACTGAATGTGCCATCCGTCCACCGCTTAGCAATGTTGCAGCAATTCCAGAGGAAGCCACAGCTAATGCAACGTTATGACCGCTACGAATTTTTGCTAAAAGTAAATTAAGCAAGAAAGTTTTTCCTGTACCACCCGGGGCATCAAGGAAAAAAAGTTCGCCTTCACCATTCTCAACTCGTCCTACTATTTTGTGATAAATCTCTCTTTGATCAGGTAGCAAACGTGGCTCAGTTTCGCAAACGTGAGCGTCTAACTGGTTGGTATCATAGCTTAGCTCTTTTATCAACTCGTTCTACTGCTCTCCTCTACGCCGCAGTGAGGGTAGACCAAAATCAGACAATTTCTTTACAGAAATTATTAATATTTTGTCCTCGATAAGCCCCAAAGCCTCATTGAAACAGAGATCATCGTTAATGTGAACCATTCTTTCAAATCTGTGCATGATATCCTCTGATAACGCAGTTTTATACTTGTGCCAGAGTTGTAGAGGATTGGATAAACCGCAAGTGCATATCAATATGGCAAACAGCTCTCTTATTTGCGCCGGGGAGCGACATAGCACGGCCTCTTCTAAGGTGGTATCCCAGTGGTTATCATCTTCCAACAACCCCATCTTCTCACACACCTGCCGAAAAGTTGCAAGTTCTTGACCTTCAAATGTTTTTAAATCTGAGAAGTTGGTTGGACCCCTTATTACATTCAGCAGCATACGCAAGCAATAACATTCAAAATTGCTAACATGCACCGTGTAAATGCAACCTAGAGCGTCTCCTGCCTTCACACCTGGCCAGCCATCGACAGGTGCTCCTTGTAAACAACGTTTCCATTGCTTCCGTGCCACATTCCAAGTATAGTAGCGAGGTACGTCAATGTAAAGTAATGTTTTTGCAAACGTATCACTTTGGCACAACAGGAAAAATGCAGTTAGTGTAGTTTTAGGTGGTGCTTCTAATCTCTCTCTAAAATTATTTTCCGTAAAGTAAACCCTCTCGCCATTGGGTAAATGAATCGCGAGATGAGTGACGGTTGGGTGTCTCTCGTGCAGAGGCAGACCTAAGATCCGCCACGCTGCTTCGTTACTACTAACATATCGGCCGGTTCTAAAGGTCTGCACCTCATCTCTTGGGTCAATGTTAACATTCCCTTGCTGGCGGATGTTAAAAATAGCCTGGTCGCTACCCTTATTAATATATTTACAAACATATTTTATCGCCTGTACCGTATTACAGAACTCTACATTTAAATGAGAATTAAAATTTTTTGATAAGAGTGGAGAATATGGGACCACCCAGCTATTGTCTACCAATATTTCCTGTGTTCCTCTACGGGTTTTTATAATCGTCGTGCGTCCACCATTCTCTGGTGCTCTGCGCCTGTACAAAGGATAACCTTTGTCATTGGTTTGAGTATCTTTTAAAAGCTTCCTCGGATATTTTTTGGTACATTTTCCTTCCTTCATGCATGGCGATGAAGAATTGAATGTACCACATGGCCCGTGAATCATATTCTTTGTCACTGTATCATAGAGCTTTTGATCGGTTTCTGGGTTTGGTATCTCAGCACATATGATTTCGTCAATTTGGTTCGGATGCAATTTTTCCTTTAACCACAGCAGTAAGTGCACATGAGGCAAACCTCGCTTTTGCCACTCGATCGAGTACATGAAGCATTGCATATCACCAAATATGTTACCTTTTGTAAGTAGAGCTACCAACTTCTGTACTTTTATTCTAAATACTCGAGCTGTTAAGTCATGTCTGTCCATTGAATTTTGACCAGCCATAAGCTCTTTGGTGATTTCTGGCCAAGCGGGGTTGCAAGTCATTGTAATAAATAAATCAGGCCTCCCATAAATACGTATGTATGTGAACGCATCTTGTGTGTATTCGTGTAGGTGTAGCGCCCCGTGGGTTCGGCCTCTACAGGGGTATTGCACCTCTGCCAGAGGTGTGATATTCCACTCCTGGGTAAGGATGGAGTATGGACCAGGGCTCAGTTAGCTGCATACAGCACACACACCCCATTTCCGAGGGACAGCTCAACGGTGCTCCCACTAGACAGAAGTGCAGGCACGACCGACTATGTCCCTGTCTGGAGTGGGGAGGGGGGGGTGGAACACCCAGTGCTGTAGGGGCAGATAGTGGTTGGTTCCTGAGTGTAGGTAGGAGCCCATTGGTTGCTGGTCACCTGGGCTCATGGTCAGAGGGAGGTATAAAAGGTGGGCACCATCTTAGTTCAGGGAGAATTCCAGTCAGAGAAGACATGGAGCAGAGGCTCTGTAGGAGCTCTGCTCAGAGGCAGGCCTAGAGAAAAGGCCGGAGCCTGAGAGGAGAAGGAGAAGTGGGCCTGGAGAAGAGGCCAAGGGAAGGAGAAGAAGACAGAACGGGAAAGAAGGATAAGAGAGAGAAACAGAAGGGCTCAGGAACAAGAAGGTGGAAGGGACCCTAAGAAGCCACAAGAATCCAGGGTGCAGGGTCAGGCAGATTAAGGGTACAGGATCCCAAGTTGGTGGAGGAGAAACTACCCTCAGCCAAAGACCAGTCGTCGTGATCATTTATTGGTGCGACACCTCATCAAACCTGCTAGGAAGGCACCATATAGAACAGCGGAGGACGGGGCCCACATTTACCCGCACAAGTTCGCGGCAGCTGGACAAAAGTGGGTCACTGGTGAGGCAGGCCAGAGAAAGGACAAAAGGGGGTCCTGAGCCATACTTCTGAACTGCCTGGGAGTTGACCGAGCCCCACACCTGGTGGACGCAGCACGGCTCGGGCGGTCACTACCGGTGCCGAAGTGACCCGGAGCACATGAACTGTGAGTAAAGACCCTGGACTGTAACTTGTTGTCTGTGTGCTCCTTCGCGCCTCCAGCACTACCGGTATTGGGACTCTCACCACCATCACTCCCACCATCCACTACACTGCCCTGGGGCCGCACTCTTCCCGTGGGGAGTCACACCACCTCAGCTGCACCCACCATCAGCCCCAGCGGTCTGCCCTGCAGCGGCGGTTCCTAATAACCGCAATCCACGGGTGGCGTAGTCGGACAGTTTCTAAAACACCTAAAAGACTGCCACTGGTCTGACCACCCTGAGCCATGGAACCGGGTTGCCACTACTACCCCCATCGTTCCCCTACTGCCCGGATCCGAGTGCCCCACAGCCCAGGGGGCGAGTCAGCTTTGGCGTAGTCGGCAGGATTTCGTGCCCGCTAACCACGGGTACTGCGCGCCTGAAAAGAGACTGTTTCATTGTACTAAAGATGGCGCCCGCCCCAGAACAACGAGCGCCATAATGTGTGCGCCAAAAGACCAGAGGAGGCCGCCTCCCATCGTGGGCCGGGTCCCAGAATGGCGCCAAAGAGGAAGCCCGCCCCCAACAACCATGAGCACAGCTGTAGAAATGTCCGTCAACGTGGGGGGGCTGCCCCTGAGAGTGATTGTCAGCAGAATGCCCCAGGACCACCCCCATGGGGGCAGAAAGAGAAGAAAACTGCGGGGCAGGGGGTGGTCTGGATCAGTCCAGACAGACCGCACCCGGGGATGGACGCCCTCAGCAGCACCAGCCTCCTGGCCCGAAGCCTGCTGCAGGCCGAACCGCTCTGCAGCCTAGCAGAAGTCCTAGCGCAGCTCCCCCGAGACCCGGAGCGTGCGCGAGCTGCACTGGAGGATCTGGAGAGGAGGATGGTCCAAGCGCAGCGGGGTGCGCTCAGCGGGTGGAGAGAAGAGCTGGCCCGGCAGGCTGGAATCCACCAGCGACAAGCCTCAACCGCACCCCAGAGTCTGCCTGCCTCTGAGGACGGCGCAAGAGGAGAGAGGACCAGAAGCGACACCGCGGAGGGAGCCATGAGGACTGAGGCAAGTGAAGGGGACGTCACCACCCCAGGCCCAGCAACCTCAAGCCTGCCCCAGCCTCCCGTCGCAGCACCCGAAGCCCCACTCACCGCACCTGTTGCCGCGCCGCCACTGCTCCCAGCTAAGCCTCAAGCGGCGAGCGCCGCGGCCACGCCACGCCCCTTTACCCCAGGCGCCGTAAAGCGAGAAGCGTCATCGACCCGGTCGCAAGGCCTGGATGACCCGGGCGCCATTGCTCAGCCTGCGCCCCTGTCCCGGACGGGACTGCCACCTAGCGCATCCAAGAGACCCCCGGCCTAGTCACAAGGCCGAGTGCCCCCGGGTGCTGCTCCCAGATCAGGTCCCTCTACTATACCACGACTGGATGTGGACCTGATTGCACATCATTCCGGTCCGGATGGACTGCCGCTGGAGTGGCCGGCTGAAGTGACCAGCAGTCAGCCATGGAAAATCCAGCTCCCGCGCGAGCCTCTGATACCGGCTCCAGAACCCGTAGAGGTCACCCTACCCCCACTGGAGGACATCCAATTTGAGTGGGACCCCGCCGGCGAGAACTTGATGGGGTTCTCTCAAGAGACCGGGCAGACGCGGTCCGTCGTCTGGAGGCCTGTCATCAGCAACTGGCGACCTTTGAGCGGGAACGACGAGAGAGGCGCGTCAGAGAGGAACGGCTCCAGGCCCAGAGTGCTGAACAAAAACGTAAGGCCCGCCAAGACCCCCGAGCAGCCCGTGGTCCCCGAATCACCGGGGCCATAGTCAAATTCCACATGGAAAACGGCTGGGGTTTCATTAGGGGCCCAGAAACCGCAGGCGACGTCTTTGTGACCCGCAGGGACGTTGAGAGTCATCTACCTGAGGGACACTGTGGCCGTGACTTGTACCCTGGTGATGTGGTCACCTTCACCCGCCACGTAGGCGCAAAAGGACCATACGCCCTACATGTTCATCGGCTCACTGAGGAGGAGCTACAACACCGCGGCTATGAGGAGAGCCAAGAGGACCCGGATGGGTCTGAAGAACCATATGAGGAGGAAGAAGGAGCATATGGAGGACACCGCTACTAGTAAGAAGCCACGTACCTGTGTACATAGTTACCCGTCAGGGTACAGAGACCTGTTTACTGCTATGGAACTGTTGACCGTGTGAAAGTTGCCCCTCATCCCCTACCAGGCTGAGGACTGTGAGCAGCCATTCCCCTATCCCCACCGGCCGAGGACTGGGAACGGCCAAGCCCTTGTATATAGTTGCGCTTCCTAAAGCGCCCCCTACTGGTTTTATACAAAAACCGCAACGTCTACCTCAAGACGAGTTTACTGGACTGTTGCACCTTTACCTGGCCGCAAGTTGCACCGCGGCCATGATCCAAGAATACAAGAATGTGTTTTGCCTAAAGATGTTTTATGTGAAAAGTTTAATATGCTGCTAGAAAATATTTTACATAATCTTGAAACCGTTTTATATGACAAAGTGACAAAAGAGTTCCAGTAGTGTTGAAAATGTTTTATAATGCCTGGTGAAGAAAAAGTATGTCCCATAAAGGGAATTGAGCTGTGTTGTCTGTTTCTAAATGTGAAAAGTTTTAAAAAGTTTTGCATGTCCAGTAATCAACTGTTTTGCTCTTTTCCAGCCCGAGGACGTGCTGTGCTTTACCAGGGGGGAATGTAGCGCCCCGTGGGTTCGGCCGCTACAGGGGTATTGCACCTCTGCCAGAGGTGTGATATTCCACTCCCAGGTAAGGATGGAGTATGGACCAGGGCTCAGTTAGCTGCATACAGCACACACACCCCATTTCCGAGGGACAGCTCAACGGTGCTCCCACTAGACAGAAGTGCAGGCACGACCGACTATGTCCCTGTCTGGAGTGGGGAGGGGGGGTTGGAACACCCAGTGCTGTAGGGGCAGATAGTGGTTGGTTCCTGAGTGTAGGTAGGAGCCCATTGGTTGCTGGTCACCTGGGCTCATGGTCAGAGGGAAGTATAAAAGGTGGGCACCATCTTAGTTCTGGGAGAAGTCCAGTCAGAGAAGACAGGGAGCAGAGGCTCTGTAGGAGCTCTGCTCAGAGGCAGGCCTAGAGAAAAGGCCGGAGCCTGAGAGGAGAAGGAGAAGTGGGCCTGGAGAAGAGGCCAAGGGAAGGAGGAGAAGACAGAGCGGGAAAGAAGGAGAAGAGAGAGAAACAGAAGGGCTCAGGAACAAGAAGGTGGAAGGGACCCTAAGAACCCACGAGAATCCAGGGTGCAGGGTCAGGCAGATTAAGGGTACCGGATCCCAAGTTGGTGGAGGAGAAACTACCCTCAGCCAAAGACCGGTCGTCGTGATCATTTATTGCTGCGACACCTCATCAAACCTGCTAGGAAGGCACCATATAGAACAGCGGAGGACGGGGCCCATGTTTACCCGCACAAGTTCGCGGCAGCTGGACAAAAGTGGGTCACTGGTGAGGCAGGCCAGAGAAAGGACAAAAGGGGGTCCTGAGCCATACTTCTGACCTGCCTGGGAGTTGACCGAGCCCCACACCTGGTGGACGCAGCACGGCTCGGGCGGTCACTACCGGTGCCAAAGTGAAACGGAGCACATGAACTGTGAGTAAAGACCCTGGACTGTAACTTGTTGTCTGTGTGCTCCTTCGCGCCTCCAGCACTACCGGTATTGGGATTCTCACCACCATCACTCCCACCATCCACTACACTGCCCTGGGGCCGCACTCTTCCCGTGGGGAGTCACACCACCTCAGCTGCACCCACCATCAGCCCCAGCGGTCTGCCCTGCAGCGGCGGTTCCTAATAACCGCAATCCACGGGTGGCGTAGTCGGACAGTTTCTAAAACACCTAAAAGACTGCCACTGGTCTGACCACCCTGAGCCACGGAACCGGGTTGCCACTACTACCCCCATCGTTCCCCTACTGCCCGGATCCGAGTGCCCCACGGCCCAGGGGGCGAGTCATAGGTATCTCGGGCTATTTACAAATGATGACGGGAGAATCACCATCTGACCTAAGTTATTTGGATCCAAGTCCGCATCATTTCTTATTGCATCTTGCAAGTGAATATAATTTTCTGCGCGCAGTTTTTTTTTATTTAAAGAAATGAACCTTAAGCGCTCACTTTCCATCTTTACATACATGTCGACCAGAAACTGATGAATTAGGAGCCTACACTTAAGCATCAAATTAAAATCGCTGCGACGGACCATCAAGTGAAAGGCATAAAAATCTTTGCAGGACACCTTTTTGCTTGGCATTGCTTGTTTGGTAATTGGATTTATCTGAGGAATATCAATGCTGTACCCCTCTTGTCCTTTCCAAAAAATTATTGGGTACTCGAGAGCGTCATAGAATCTATGTGTATCGGGAACCCTAGTGAGCATGGCATCGCGCGGCTGCACAACGATGTCCCGACACATAGTTTGTTCGCTACTAACTATTACAGCAGCTATTTCATTTGTAGTAGGGGCATTGAATCATCTCTCATGCTGACCACGTGGTACACGGTCTGGGTGAATCACTACTTTGAAATGATCGTCATTGATCATTCTGTCTCTAGCTGTTTTAAATTCATGCACCAAAATGTTGTGGTCATGAAGTACTCGTTGTAATTTTTTAACTATGTTTCTATCTACGCTTTGCACGCACTCAGTACGCCTGTTGATTTGTTCTTCTTCGTCACCTATGAAATAAACTTGTAAAAACTGTGGTTGCGAAATGGATGTAGGAATTAAAGAACCGATACGGCGGTATACTTGTCCTTGTATTGTAAAGGTCGGGCAAAACCCTGGCATTGAGACAATTTGATCTGCTCCAAAAGACGTCATATGAAAGCACATGTTGTATTTTCTTATATTATTTAGAAAAAGGCGAGATTCATCAGTTTCATTAGAGAAAAGCTCTTTTAAAGGTTGCACTGGCTCGTCTATATAAGGAAGAGCTACTTTCCCGCCCAAACAACACATACCTGCTGCTTCCTCTTTCCACTTAAAAGCTCCGCAATATTTGCAATCTATGGTCATTTGCTTCTATTTTTATAAGCTTGTGAGTTTCATAATCAAGATTCTCGTCATACTCAAATGCAGCTTTATTAAACAATATCCATGTATTTCTTGTAAATGTTTGACGTCGCTGTGCTGCCCTTTCAGCAACATTGAGTCTGCGAGATTCGGCCATTTCATAAGTTTCAGTGGCTCTTTGGGACGCCATGTAAGTCGCTTGCTGCTGACGTCGAGCTTGGGACTGTTCTGGAGTTTCAGCAGCCCGTTGAGACGCCAGATACTCCGCATGCTGTTCACGTCGGGCTTGGGACTGTTCTGGAGTTTCAGCAGCCCGTTGAGACGCCAGATACTCCGCATGCTGTTCACGTCGGGCTTGGGACTGTTCTTGAGTTTCAGCAGCCCGTTGAGATGCCAAAAACTCCGCATTCCGTTCACGTCGGGCTTGGGATTGTTCTGGAGTCTCTGCAGCTCTATGTGCCGCACAACGCACCGCCTGCTCAAGCCTTCGTTGCTCGGCTTGTTGAGACGTCTCATCACGTCTAATTGTTTTCATAGCTCGGGCTTTATTAGAGCTTTGCGAAATGTTAGACTTACGCTTTTGCTGCATTTTTATAAGTACTAATTACAAAATAGGCACTTCGTAAAGTTCAAAAAAAATACTAAAACAATCTAATTAGTTATATTACGATCGCTGTACTGACGATATTAGTTGTATATGACTGATCTATGAGGAGCAGCTGTGGCGCGGTTACCCATAGCAACCATTCCCAGTGCTCTGTGGGAGCTGAGAGCAGCCTGCTGGTGCTGTGGGTGACATGCTGCGCTGCACACACACAGGGCTGTGCTGCACACAGGAGGGGAGGACGCCATTTGAGTAGCGCTGCTGCCGGTGCTGTCAGGCTGCAGTGTGTGCATCCTCCATGGAGCCGCGCTCAGGTTACTGCCCCTCCCCGTGTGTGAGTCACTTCCCCTCCGCCCAGGTGAGGCGCTCGGAACTTTCCCGGCTGTAGCAGCTGGCGCAGGTGAGCGCATGTTTTATTATATGGTGTTATGTGGAGGGACAATGGCGGCGGGGACCCCCTGTGTGAGGACAATGACGGCCCGGTGCCCGCGGGCAACCTGCAGGAGGAAGCCTCACACTCCCCCCGGGCTGTGGGCACGGGCAGGCCGTGCTGGGAAGTATAGTTCCCTAGTAACCTGTTCCTGAAATATGGGCTGTTTTCTGTGTTCTTTTTATTGTTTTTTTTTTAAGTCTGAGAAAATGTCATACATTATCCTTCTCCCTTCAGCTGTTTCCAGAGTGTAATGTATCAGGGTGAGCTCATGACTGACAGCTGCCAAAGTTTCTTGGAAATGTCAGTCCCTGGGGGTCGTGTGTGAACCCCCTGTGCCACACTTGTACCTGGCCACGGTATATGATCACCCCTGTATTCTGACTGTGGACAGGCGGCAACTGTGACCTCACTATACAATGATCCACTATGGGCAAATTATTGTTTTATCAATCTCTTCTGACTGCTGTAAATCAGCCATTTAAATATCACCTGTGTATGTGTGTATATAAGAGAGCTCTCAGAGGCCAGATTTTTTTACGACTTAATTGGCATGTATCGTTATATTACGACCAAAATTACATAAAATCATTACAAATTGTAGCCTATATGTTATTCCGATGTATAATCTATATTACTGTAAAGTTTCATGCAAATCCGTCCAGTAGTTTTTTCGTGAAAGAGTAACAAACATACATACTCACAAACTTTCGCATTTATAATATTAGTAGGATCTGTCAGCTCTCCTGTGTGGTGTAGTATATAGAGAATCTGTTAGCTCTCCTGTGTGGTGTAGTATATAGTGGATCTGTCAGCTCTCCTGTGTGGTGTAGTAAATAAAGGATCTGTAAGCTCTCCTGTGTGGTGTAGTATATAGAGGATCTGTCAGCTCTCCTGTGTGGTGTAGTATATAGTGGATCTGTCAGCTCTCCTGTGTGGTGTAGTATATAGAGGATCTGTAAGCTCTCCTGTGGGGTGTAGTATATAGAGGATCTGACAGCTCTCCTGTGTAGTGTAGTGTATGGAGGATCTAAAAGATCTCCTGTGTGGTGTAGTATATAGTGGATCTGTCAGCTTTCCTGTGTGGTGTAGTATATAGTCGATCTGTCAGCTCTCCTGTGTGGTGTAGTATATAGACGTTCTGTCGGCTCTCCTGTGTGGTGTAGTATATAGAGGCTCTGTCATCTCTCCTGTGTGGTGTAGTATATAGAGGATCTGTCAGCTCTCCTGTGTGGTGTAGTATATAGAGGATTTGTCGGCTCTCCTGTGTTATGTAGTATATAGAGGATCTGTCTGCTCTCCTGTGTGGTGTAGTATATAGACAATCTGTCAGCTCTCCTGTGTGGTGTAGTATATAGAGGATCTGTCAGCTCTCCTGTCTGGTGTAGTATATAGAGGATCTGTCTGCTCTCCTGTGTGGTGTAGTATATAGAGGATCTGTCAGCTCTCCTGTGTGGTGTAGTATATAGAGGATCTGTCGGCTCTCCTGTGTGGTGTAGTATATAGTGGATCTGTCAGCTCTCCTGTGTGGTGTAGTATATAGAGGATCTGTCGGCTCTCCCGTGTGGTGTAGTATTGTGACGCCCTGCTGTGCATGGAGTCACAGACCCAAGGGGGGTGCATTTCAGGCTTTCTCCACAAGAGGCCCCCAGAGCATGCACACACCTCCACCCTATCTCAGAACCACCAGAGGGAGCCCTACAGGGAGATATAAATAGGGATGATGGAGCTAGGCAGGAAGGGACTCAGCAGGTTTCTGCGCTGAGAGAACAGACTGGAGTCTGCTGCAGCCTGAGACAGAGAGAAAGGGAGTCAGCAGGTTCTGCAAGCAGTCTAGCAGAGCAGAGGAGGTGACAGCTAGGAGCGTTACCCTCTGTGGAAAACAGCCGGCTCTTTCCTGGAAGACTTCAGCCCTGAGGCCTAGCTCCACCTGTGGGGAGCTACACCATCATAGTTGCCGTAACACCGGCCTCAGTGGACATGCCGCAGCGCTGGTGGTCCTCACCCGACACCAGAGGTGGCGTCACGAACTTTGACATTTCATTTTCCTTTTTCCCCTTTTTAAGAGAGACTCCAGGGTACGGGCCTGGGAGCCGACCACCGCGACATCCCCCAAGACCAGGCATTAAGGCCCGGGCACCGAGTGGTCCCCATCCCCTGGGCGCTACATCTCTCTAACTGGCGTCACGAACAGGATTGCGTGCCTGCGGCAACGGAAAGAGTTGTGCCCGTTGACACCGGGTACTGTGCGCCTTAAGAAACTGTAAAACTCACAGTGGTGAAGCTTTTCCCGCCATTTTCTGGAGTTTCCCGCCACTGGCCGCCATCTTTCCGGTCACCGCGCAAGAAGAAGGGCGTAACTGCGGGAAAACTAGGGGGCGTAACCGCTGAAAGCGCGCAAAGTTGAGGACACGCCCCACGCACAGACGCAGTGTCAGGTCCTGGCAGGAAAACCCAGCGAACGCGCTGACGTGGAACATAAGCGACGCACGGTCCTATCAGCAGACCGTCACCTGCGGAGCTGCGGCCTACAGAAGGAAGGTAGGCCACGGTTCACTAGGGGGGCGCCAAGATGTTGCAGCAACAGCCCGACGTCGCTGCCCAGGCTGACAGCCCCGATGATGTACCCGCAGCTGCCGCTGTGCAGGACGGAGCAGTTGCCCCATTACCAGGGCCTGTAGCCCCTATTGTACCATTGACTTTACCGTACATGCCTGGAGCAAAGTGGCTCCCCCAGTACAGCGGCAAGTCGGACACCCTGTCTGGATTCAAGCGCAAAATATGCAGCATCCTGGACATGTATTCTATGACGGGCATACAAAGAGCTGCAGTAGTTGTGGGACAATTGACTGGTGCTGCGGAGAGGGAAGTAGAGACTTGGACGGCCGCAGACCAGGAATCAGTGTCCGTAATTTTCGAAAAGTTACAGACTGCCTTCGAGGACCGCACTGAAGCAGACCTCCGGATGAGGTTCTACCAATGCTCTCAGAAACCGGAGGACAGCGTTCGGGACTACGCCTGCCGCTTACAAGGGGCCCTGCGGGATCTAAAACAGGTTAGTCCAATTAGCATAACTAATGAGAGTAAAATGCTAAAAGAACAATTTGTCCGGGGGCTGAGGTCCCAAGCGGAGAGCTGGACTGTGCGTTGGTGGTCCTTGGACCATCCAGATGCTACCTTTGACACCCTTAAGGACATGGCTATCAAGGGACTACAACCCCTGGAGTAGAGATGAGCATTGTTCTACTCGAACTGTTCGCCAATCTCAAATTCGAGCTGTTTTGGGCGGTGTTCGAGCCGGTCGGCGAACACGAACAATTTGAGAAAAATTCGGCTGTTCGAGGTTATGTTCGATAACTGTTCGTGCACCAAAATCATAACTGGATTTTTTCTCAGTAATGATGAAAATTAATGTTAATACGCAGTTTGAGTGTACAGCGGGGCGGGGGGAGGGGCAGGGGATGGATCTCTGCAGGAACAATGAAGATCTCCATTTTTTTTTCTCTTTCCCGCATTTGCAGTGGGGAGGTGCAATCTGTCAGCCTATCAGCAGCGCACACACGGAGCGAAGTGCTTTTTTTCACACAAGCAAGGGCATGTGTGATTGGCAGTGTATGTCACATGTCCTTGCCCTATAAGACCAAGCCATTTTCCCCGTCGCCACCATTTTCTCACTGCTGCAGCTGCGTGTTAGACGGCACCGCTGTTGCTGTGTGCGCTATACCTTGTTAATTTCAAGCCAATTTTCGCACAAATATACAGATAGCTTGGGAGTAGGGAATAGTTGTGATTGCAACTAGGTTACAGCATTTCCTACGACTTTTATCAGGCAGGTCTGTGCTCTTAAATAGATAGATTGTGGGAGTAAAGACTAATTGTAATTGGAGTCCTTTTCAGGACTAGGTTACATCAGTTCCTATCAGTTTTTGCCAGGCAGGTCTGTGCCAGTGCTGTGCAAGTTTTTTTCACAGCATTTGGCTGAATCTAGCAAAGCTAATCCTTTTTGGCCTATTGCAGAGTGTGTTAGTCAGTGGAGTAGCCTATCTGTGTTGCAAGATATACCACCTGTGTATAGAATACCAATTTTTTTACTGCACCTAGTGAAGTAAAATCTTTTGGGCATAGCATCATTCTATTAGTCCATCTATACTGACCTCCATCAGGTTGCAAACTGAATATCATTTTTTTCTGCATCTAGGTCTGAAAAAATATTTGGGCTTCTAGCGGTGTGTGGGACTTGGTCTATTAGTCCATCTATACTGACCTCCATCAGGTTGCAAATTAAAAATAATTTTTTTCTGCATCTAGCTCTGAAAAAATATTTGGGCTTCTAGCAGTGTGTGGGACTTGGTCTATTAGTCCATCTATACTGACCTCCATCAGGTTGCAAATTAAAAATATTTTTTTTCTTCATTTATCTCTGAAAAAATATTTGGGCTTCTAGCAGCGTGTGGGACTTGTTCTAATAGTCCATCTATACTGACCTCCATCAGGTTGCAAATTAAAAATAATTTTTTTCTGCATCTAGCTCTGAAAAAATATTTGGGCTTCTAGCAGTGTGTGGGACTTGGTCTATTAGTCCATCTATACTGACCTCCATCAGGTTGCAAATTGAATAAAAAAAATTTCTGCATCTAGCTCTGAAAAAATATTTGGGCTTCTAGCGGTGTGTGGGACTTGGTCTATTAGTCCATCTATACTGACCTCCATCAGGTTGCAAATTAAAAATAATTTTTTTCTGCATCTAGCTCTGAAAAAATATTTGGGCTTCTAGCAGTGTGTGGGACTTGGTCTATTAGTCCATCTATACTGACCTCCATCAGGTTGCAAATTAAAAATAATTTTTTTCTTCATTTAGCTCTGAAAAAATATTTGGGCTTCTAGCAGTGTGTGGGACTTGTTCTATTAGTCCTTCTATACTGACGTCCAGCAGGTTGCAAATTGAATATAATTTTTTTCTGCATCTAGCTCTGAAAAAATATTTGGGCTTCTAGCGGTGTGTGGGACTTGGTCTATTAGTCCATCTATACTGACCTCCATCAGGTTGCAAATTAAAAATAATTTTTTTCTGCATCTAGCTCTGAAAAAATATTTGGGCTTCTAGCAGTGTGTGGGACTTGGTCTATTAGTCCATCTATACTGACCTCCATCAGGTTGCAAATTAAAAATAATTTTTTTCTGCATCTAGCTCTGAAAAAATATTTGGGCTTCTAGCAGTGTGTGGGACTTGGTCTATTAGTCCATCTATACTGACCTCCATCAGGTTGCAAATTAAAAATAATTTTTTTCTGCATCTAGCTCTGAAAAAATATTTGGGCTTCTAGCAGTGTGTGGGACTTGGTCTATTAGTCCATCTATACTGACCTCCATCAGGTTGCAAATTGAATAAAAAAATTTTCTGCTTCTAGCTCTGAAAAAATATTTGGGCTTCTAGCGGTGTGTGGGACTTGGTCTATTAGTCCATCTATACTGACCTCCATCAGGTTGCAAATTAAAAATAATTTTTTTCTGCATCTAACCCAGCCAATAGTTTTGGCCTAATACCACAGTTTGGCCACTCAGCTCTGCTCGGTTACCATCCATTGTTTTTTTGTGCAAACAAGTCCAGAGTTGTGAATTAGTTAACCACCAAAATGAGTGGAAAAAGGCCTGCTGCTGGTGGAAAGGGGAATAGGCGTGTTGGGAAGGGGAAAAAAGGTTGTGTCCGTGGGGTAGGTGCAGAAGAAAGACCATCTTCCAGCCAAACTAAAATGTCTACTTCTTTTAGCGGACAATGTGATAAGATCCCTTTCTTACGGCCACGCCAATCGCTACAAATTCCAGATGAGGCACAAAAACAGCAGGTGCTTCAACGGATATCAAGTGCTCCTTTAAGTGGGCTCTCCTCCACATCAACTTCAACATCACAAATACTCCAGTCCTCAAAGGTGTCACCCAAATCGCACTTGCTTCCTCACAGCTCCCAAATCCCCAGCTGCCCGTCTGAGTATGAGGTAGAACAGATGGTTGAGTCTGCAGAGCTTTTTACTCATACTATAGCCTGGGAATCAGAGGTCGACTCCAGCGCTTCTGTGAATCCAGACGAGGAAATGATCTGCACTGATGCCCAGAATCTTTATGAGTCGGATCCAGGACCAGACGCAGAAGGTTCTGACCATAATGTAGACCCTCATTCCCAAACTGTAACTCCTGTTGGTGGAGACAATGAGGAAGACGATGATAAGACTCAAATACCTGATTGGAGCGACAACTTTAGTTTTTTGTCAGGGCAGGAACAGGTTGGCTCTGAGGACGACGGGTGTGATAACGCACAGGGTGATGATGATGAGGTCGGAGATCCCACTTACTGTCAACCCACAGTCAGCCAAGAGATGAGGTCAGCAGAGGAGGTGGAGGAAGATGCTAGTGACGACGAGGTCAGGTTGCGCCTTCCTGGACAGAGACGTAGTACTGGAAGCATGTCAACAACTGCATCCTCAAACACAACTCTGCCTCTCACCACAAGTCGTGGTGGCTCTTCAGGTCGCATGGGTGCTAAGCCTTGCATAGCCTGGGCATTTTTTCAGATCGATAAAGATGACCCAACTCGTGTTATCTGTAACATTTGTCAGCAAAAGCTAAGTAGAGGCCAAAAAATACATAGTTTGAGTACTTCATGCATGAACCGGCACATGGACATGAAGCATAAGTTGCAGTGGGAAGCTCAGTGTGCTACAATGCGGTCTAGCCAGCCGGGCCAACCACCGTCTGCCATATCTTGTGCATCCGCGGCCTCTTCATCCTCTGTGACTGGGGGGACAGCAGTCACACCTGTTTTGGGGCGCAGACCTGCCACCTCTTTACCCGCAACAGCCAGCGTGATTGGCAGGTCATCATTTTCTTTGGAGGTGGTAACACCAGCTGGTCTTGAGCGCTGTCCGACATCGATAGCACCACCTTTGGATCAAGGCAACCTAACATGTCCGCCTGCATCTTCCTCACAGACCGGCAGTTTGCCGGGGACACCCTTATCAACCCCGTCTAAGCACAATAGCCAGCCCTCGGTCCCTCAGATGTGGACAAGTAAAAGACCATTTCCTCCTAGCCATGAGAAAGCTAAGAGGTTGAATTTCACCATCTGCAAGCTCTTGGCTACAGAAATGCTGCCTTTCCGCCTGGTGGACACAGAGGATTTTCGAGACCTTATGTCCGTCGCAGTGCCCCAGTACCAGATGCCCAGTCGGCACTACTTCTCAAAGAAAGGTGTGCCTGCGCTCCACCAGCATGTCGCACACAACATCACCGCTTCTTTGAGAAACTCTGTGTGTGACAGGGTGCATTTCACCACAGACACTTGGACGAGTAGGCATGGACAGGGGCGTTACATGTCGCTGACTGGGCACTGGGTAACTATGGTGACAGCAGGACAAGGGGCTGCTGTCCAAGTCTTGCCGTCCCCACGAGTTGTGCGTCAATCCTCTTTATGTCATTTTTCCTCCACTGCTTCTGCCTCCTCAACCTCCTCTCGGTCTTCCACCTGCACCCAAAGCCTGTCTGGTCATGCCACAAGCTTTCTAACTGCGCAGAAGGGATCCTGCACACCTCCTTACTATGCTGGCAGTAGGGCTCAACGTCATCAGGCGGTTTTTACATTGAAATGTCTGGGAAATGTGAGTCACACAGCTGAGGAGTTGTGGTCAGCTCTGGAGAACCAATTTCATGAATGGTTGTCTCCACTGGACCTGAAACCAGGGAAGGCCGTGTGCGACAATGCTGCAAACCTGGGTGCGGCCCTTCGCCGGGGCAATGTCACACACGTGCCTTGTATGGCTCACGTGTTGAACCTGGTTGTCCAGCAATTTTTAGCCCACTATCCCAGACTAGATGGCCTTCTGCAGAGGGCACGGTCGCTGTGTGCTCACTTCCGCCGTTCGCATCCCGCAGCTCAGCGACTTACATCTCTACAGAAGTCGTTGGGCCTGCCACTTCACCGGCTAAAATGCGATGTGCCTACCCGGTGGAATTCAACTCTGCACATGTTGCAGCGACTGTGGCAGCACCGACAAGCCCTGGTGCAATACGTTCTGACGTATAGCCTGGGCCAACGAGATTCAGAGGTGGGGCAAATCACGCTGGAGGAGTGGTCTCAGATCAGGGACCTATGCACCCTTCTGCACAGTTTTGAAATGGCGACGAAGATGTTTAGTGCTGACGATGCCATTATCAGCATGACTATTCCGGTGATTTACATGCTGGAGCACATGTTAAACAGAATTCGGAGTCAGGTGGTGGCACAAGAGGAGGTGGAGGAAGTAGAGGAGGAGGAGTTGTATGCGGAAGGGCTAACATCTGCAAGGTCCAGACGGTCGGCAGCACCAAGGCGGCAGGCATGTGAGGGTGGGGGAGATGGTTTAACCAGGGCGCATGGTAGCAGCCAAACTAGTGAGGAAGGTGCAGGAGCCCAGGAAGAAGTGGAGGACGAACTGATGGAAGACTCATCAGATGAGGGAGACCTTGATCACATTTCTGTTGTGCGAGGTTGGGGGGAGAGGACAGAGGAAGGAAGCATGATTGTTACCTCGCCACCAACACAACAGGGACTTGGTGCTCCTGGATGCGCAACACACATGAGTGCCTTCTTGCTGCACTACCTGCAACATGACCCTCGAATTGTGAGAATTAGAAATAATCCTGACTACTGGGTTGCCACACTGTTAGATCCCCGGTACAAAAGTAAATTTGCAGAAATTATTCCTGCCATAGAAAGGGATGCACGCATGCAGGAGTATCAGCAGAGACTGTTGCAGAATCTTACATGTGCTTTTCCACAAAATACCAGTGGTGCACGTAGTGAATCTCACAGTTCCAACTTGCCAACCGTGGGACCGTCAAGTGTTCAGCACTCAAACCGTAACAGAACCACAGTATCTGCTGGTAACATCAATTTTGCGGAATCATTTCACCACTTTTTTAGCCCATCCTTTGCAAGGCCACAGGAGACAAGAAGTCTGACACATAGTCAACGCCTAGAGACGATGGTACAGGAGTATCTCCAAGTAAACATTGAAGCCACGACTGTGTCACTGGACCCTTGCTCTTTTTGGGCTTCCAATCTGGATAAATGGCCGGAGCTAGCCACTTACGCCTTGGAGATCTTGTCATGCCCCGCAGCCAGCGTTCTGTCTGAACGTGTGTTCAGCGCTGCTGGTGGTGTGCTGACAGATAAGCGCACGCGGCTCTCCACTGATAATGTAGACAGACTCACGTTCATAAAGATGAACAAATCATGGATCC
Source organism: Phyllobates terribilis (assembly GCF_046119375.1). Taxonomy (NCBI): domain Eukaryota; kingdom Metazoa; phylum Chordata; class Amphibia; order Anura; family Dendrobatidae; genus Phyllobates; species Phyllobates terribilis. The sequence continues at coordinate 363,894,421 of NW_027362762.1, read as the reverse complement.
GAAACGACTTTTCTACCCCTGTGTCATCCTGGGGAGAGTAAAAGCTTGATGATTGGTTAAAATCACCCTACCAACCGTTTTAAGCTTTCAAATTACTAATCATGTTTATCTGTATCTTGACTGGAAAATAATTTGGGCTTTGTAGCAGTGTGCAGCACTGATCCTATTAGGCCATCTATAATAAGCTTCACCAGATTTAAAATTAAAAATAATTTTTAGCTGCATCTAGCCCGGAAAATAATTTTGGGGCTCCGAGATGCGCAAGACACATAAGTGCCTTCTTGCTGCACTACCTGCAGCATGACCCTCATATTGTCAGAATTCGAAGTAATCATGACTACTGGGTTGCCACACTCTTAGATCCCCCAAACTTTTCGATCAACCTTTTCATTTTAATAAAGACCAAAAAAATGGTCATTTTTGAAATTATAAGCATTAGCAGGTTGTTAGAAACTGAAATCAAACAGTTTTCAACTTAAAACTTTATTCTAGGTGATGTTACATTTTCACATAGGACCCCTTGTTCGAAAGGAGCTTCTGAACTGTCTCGTCCATTGAATTTGTCAGGCTTTGGATGGTTTCTGCTTCAATTGTTTTGCATGAGGACAGAATACCCTCCCAGAGCTGTTGCTTAGATGTGAACTGCCTCCCGCCATCATAGACACTCCTTTTAATGATGCTCCAAAGGTTCTGAATGGGGTACAGGTCAGGGGAGCATGGGGGTCACACCATAAGTTTGTCCCCTTTTATGCCCATATCAGCCAGAGATGCAGATGTTTTATGTGCAGCATGAGATGGTGCATTATCATGCAGAAAAATGATCTTGCTGTGAAATACACGGTTCTTCTTCTTGAACCATGGCAGGAAGTGCTGTTTGAGAAAATCCACATACATTATGGAGTTCATCTTTAGCGCCTTCAGGGATCCTAAAGGGGCCGACAATCTCTCTCCCCATGATTCCAGCCCAAAACATTACTCCACCTCCTCCTTGTTGGCGCTGTAGCCGTGTTTGCGTGGGGTGTCCATCAACCAGCCATCCTCCACTCCATTCATCTGGACCATCGAGCGCTGCACGGCACTCATCCGTGAACAAAACAGTTTTGAAATCAGTCTTCATGTAATGTTTGGCCCACTGGAGCCGTTTCTGCTTGTGTGAAGTGGATAGAGGAGGTCGACAGGATGGCGTATGCACAGCTGCAAACCTCTGAAGGACCCTGCATCTTGTTGTTCGGGGGACGTTGGAGGCACAAGCAGCTTCAAAAACTTGTCTGCTGCTATGACAAGGCTTTTTTGCCGCTGCTCTTTCAACCTGACGTAATTGCCTGTAGGAAAGAGTCCTCAATTTGCCCTTATCAGCACGCACACGTGTGTACTGTGAATCAGCTACATACTTCTTGATTGCCAAGACACTTCATCCTGATCATCGCACAATGTTGATTGTAGTCATGCCTTGACCTAAACACTCCACAATTTGTTGCTTCTCAGCAGCCGACACATCCTTTTTCTTTCCCATTTTGGCAGAAAATGTAGGCTGCTTAATAATGTGAGAGAGCCTTCTTAAGTAGTCTTGCCTTTCATTGGACACACCTGCCAAACTAATTAGCACAGGTGTCTGCAATTGCTTACAGTGATATAAAGAGCCCCGACACACATCACCATCAATGAGTTTAACTGACAAACAAACAAATTCTTCCCTTATCACTCCTAAACACTTTTTGCATAATAATTTGGAACGCGGTGTACATGTGCTTTTCCACAAAACACCAGTGGTTCACGTAGTGAATCTTACAGTTCTAACTTGCCAACCGTGGTCTGTATGGAATTGTTCAATAAAGGGCCCAAAATTAAGATAACATAGATGGGAGAGGTCTCTATGAATAGGAATTCCTAAGTATTTGATACCCTGTGGGCCAGGCAAAGGGAAAGTTGGACTGGATGGAATCCTATATGGATTTAGGGAGGGAGACATCGAGGGCCTCAGACTTCGCTGCATTGATTTTAAAATTTTACCATGTAACAAAGTGATCTATTTCAGCCATAACAGCAGGGATGGATATATGTGATTGAGTGGTATATACTAGGACATCATCAGCAAATAGAGAGCACTTGTACTCGGTGCCTCCCACCTCAATCCACCTAATATTGGGGTTATGGCGAATTGATGAGAGCAGGTGCTCCGTCACTAGGATGTATAAGAGAGGGGACAGAGGACATCCCTGCCTTGTCCCATTGGTGATTGTGAAAGGTGATGAAAATGTTCTGACGCACCCCCTGGGCCTTGGGACACCCGGAGCCGGACCCTTTTTGGTGGATGCTGGTGGTTGTAGTCTTCGTGGCGGCGATCCGGTTCCGTGGCTCAGGGCGGTCAAACCAGTGGCGGAACTATTTATGTGGTTTTGATGTTTAAATGTCCGACTACGCCACCCGTGGATTGCGGTCAGAGTGAACCGCCGCTACGGGGCAGACCGCTAAGGCTGGTGTTGTGGGTGCAGCAGAGCATAGCATAACTCCCCATGGGAGGAGTATAGCCTCAGGGCAGTGTATGCGGAGGATGGGGGTGATGGTGCAGGGCAGCAGCAGTAACAACACGGAGTCAGTGATGCAGTTCAGGGCCTTTACTCACAGTTCTTATTATCCAGACCACGTCTGCAGGTAACGGCTGCCCACGTCGTACTGTGCTCACCAGGTGAGGGGCTCAGACAACTCCCAGATAACTTTGGAGCGCTTCACAGGACCCCCTTTGTGTGTCCTTTGTCTGGCCTTTCTTACCAACACTTCTGTCCGGCTGCCTCGGGCCTCCTCTTGGTAAACTTGGCGCCAGTTTCCCTGACCCTATGTGGTGCCTTCCTAGCGGGTGGAGCAAGGGGCTGCGCCACATAAAATGTCAGAGCCTCCGGTTTCTAGCTGAGGGTCGTTTCCTGCCTCCACTAGTTCGGGGACCGGTCTCCCCCTTTGGCCTGACCCCTCCACGCAGGTGGATTCGGGCGTGCTGTGGCGACTCGCCCGTCCGCACCCCTGGGATCCCTTCATTCCTCGTTCCTGGAGCCTTCTCCGCTCCTCTTCCTTCCTTCTCCCTCTTGCAGGCCTGGGCCTCTGTTACTAGGCCCGCCTCCGGAGCAGAGCTCATGCAGAGCCCCTGCTCCCTGCCACTTCTGCTCAGACTTCTCTGCACTGAACTAAGATGGTGCCCACCTTTTATACTCCCTTCTCAATGCACCCAGGAACTGCTTCATCCCTGCTCCTGCACTGCAGGGTTCCCCTTCCTCAGTGTTCCCTCCCCCCACTCCAGCCAGGGACAGGGACTGTCGTGCCCATCTCAGGGGCATATTGGTCGCCCTGCCCCACGGCAATGTGGTGTAATGCATGCAGGTGTCGGGTCCTGATCCACACTCCATCCTTATCTGAGAGTGAGATATCACACCTCTGGGTGAGGTGCAATACGTCTGTAGCAACCGAGCCCTCGGTGCTACAGTTCCATTTATCTTCAGCCTAGGTGACGTATTGTGATACAGGGCCGTGATTTTGGCTATAAAAGGGTCCCCTAGACCCCTACCCCAAGCTTTTTAAGAGAATCATATATGGCGTGCCAGGAGACTCTATGGAATGCTTTCTCAGCATCCAACGAGAGTATCTACTTACAAATTTTTAACTGCATCTAGCCCAGGAAATACTTTGTGCCTAGTAGCAGTGTCTGCTAGTCAGCGGATTATCCCGGCTGTTAAGCAAGCTACACCACCTGTAGTTTGGACACTTAATTTTTTCAAAGGAAATGCTTCGGGACCACGGGATACTTAGTGAAGAGCATCAGGAGGCACCCCAAGGCATAGGGGCTGGGACTGGCACTAGGATGCCTTGCGGTGGACAGCCGAGCTCGATCCTTATAAAAGCTTTTTAACTGCAGCAGCTTTAGTGGACGCTACTGGAGCTGGAATTACGCGGCTGCTGGCATGAGACTTGCCCTCCAATAGATCCTTGTAAATGGATTTAAAGTGTATTCATTCAAATTATAGGGACAATTTAAATTAAAAAGCTTAGAGCTGCCTCCACCACAGGGGGGCTCTCTCGACCCACCAGCGGACAGGCACCAGTATTGGGAGAGGGGGGCTGGCCGTCAGGGTTCACCGCGGCTCTGGCACAAACCCGGCGACACGGAGGTGGCACGGGCAGGAGCGGACTGGCCGTCTCGGCTTCTCACTTTTTGGATTTTAGAAGGGCATGACATGCCTATATCTGTGTCTCCCCCTCCTTTTACTCCTCCACCTCTTTTCTTTTCGCATGACTATATGTACTTGTCACTTTTCCATGTGTTAGTTGTGTCTTCTGAGCAGTTTGTCAGCTTTTGGACACCTTTGAAGGTGTTTTCTATGTGTTTCTATGTGTTTTTGTTTGCCTGCCATTGGTTTTAACGGTGTTCGAAGGTGTTCGACGAACAGTTCGACGAACAGTTCGGCGAACACACGGGTGTTCGACGAACCGAACCGAACTCGAACACTACGGGGGTGGCTCAACACTACCCTGGAGACAGCAGATACGTCTATCCAGCGTTACCAGGGTAGAGCCACTCCAACGCCAGCAGCACCCACCTTTTCCCCGCTGGCTGCTGAAGCCAAAGTGCAGGCAGCGTCCCCTACTGAGCTTGACTGTCTGCGCTCAGAAGTGCGCCAGCTGACCAAAAACCTGGCCACTGTAATGAGTGCCCTGCAACTACGGACGGAGCCAGAGACGGAGGGAAAGATCCTGCTAGCCGACTGCCCTGAGGATGTCCCCTGGATGAACCGGAGGAGAAGGAGGACGTCGCCACCCCGGAGGATGACGTCGCCACCCCGAAGGAGGACAACGCCACCCCCAGGAAGGGTCAACAACCAGCATCATCCTCGCCAAGAGTTCGTCTGCCACCGCTGCCAGAAGGCAGGTCACACAGTGCACCAGTGTCCTTTAAACGAGCAAACCCTGGGTCCGAGGGCCAGCACCCAGGAATAGACTCAGCAGGCCCCTCAGACTGGCACCGTAGGTTCGTGGGAGGAAGACCATTCCTATCCATCATACTGGATGGCATAGCGATACCTGCCCTGCTGGACACCGGATCACAGGTAACAATCATACCTGATATCCTCTATAGCAAATACTGGTCCATGGACAGTCTCCAGCCCCCAAACCCAGACTTTTCAGTATACGCCTCTAACGGCCTCCCTCTTGACCTACTTGTGGTTAAGAATGTAGCAGTAAAAGTGGGGAGAGTGGAGTTAAAGGACCAGGGACTCATTGTGGTGAAGACTGCCCATGAGGAAAATGGACTGAATATGGTACTAGGCACTAACATTGTTGGTAACTGTTTGGAGGAGGTAGTGTTTTTACTCCAACAGCTCACTGACGTTGCCAGATCAGGGCAGAAGAGAGCGATCCAGAAGGAGATCCGAGCCCTGACGTACCAGCAGCAAGTGAAGCTGACTGGTGGTGAGATTGGTAATGTGCGGGTAACAGACCCGATACCCATTGTAATTCCCCCAATGAGTGAAATGCTTATCTGGTGTAGAGCAGCAATAGGTCTTAAAGGACAGAGCTACCAGGCGGTAGTAGAACCCCTTAGCTCAGAGCACAGACCTACACTCTTGACTGCCAGGGGGGTAGTAGATGTATGCAATGGGAGGGTGCCCGTCCGCCTTCTTAACTATGGGGAAGACGAGGTCAGATTACCACGTTATGCCACTATTGCCAAACTCTACACTGTAAATAATAACTCTATTCACACGGCGGAGTCCTTAACCTCCCCAGACCAAGTGGAGGATAATGACCCTACAACACAGGTGGAGGATTGGAGTCAACAGCTCCATGTTGGGACAGACACCACTCCTGCCCACCAGAAACAGGGAGTACACCGGGTGGTTCAGGAATACGCGCATGTATTCAGCAAACACCCACTTGACTTTGGGAGGATTAAGGGGGTACAACATCACATCCCCACAGGCAACCATCCCCCCATCAAGGAACGGTACAGGCCTATACCTCCAGCACACTACCAGAAAGCCAAGGAGATTTTGCATGACATGAAGAAGACAGGGGTAGTAAGGGATAGTTGTAGTCCCTGGGCAGCTCCCCTAGTTCTAGTCAGGAAAAAGGATGGAAGCATGAGAATGTGTGTAGATTACAGACAAGTAAATCGCATTACACATAAAGATGCATACCCTTTACCACATATTGAGGAATCCCTGGCTGCCTTGAAGTCTGCAAATTACTTTTCCACCCTTGACCTCACTAGTGGGTACTGGCAAGTAGCTGTGGCTGAGGAGGATCGGGAGAAGACGGCCTTCACCACTCCAATGGGACTCTGCGAGTTCAACAGTATGCCGTTTGGACTCTGCAATGCCCCCGGAACGTTCCAGAGATTGATGGAGTGCTGCCTGGGACACTGCAACTTCGAGACTGTGTTACTATACCTGGATGACGTGATTGTGTACTCCAAGACGGTATGAGGACCACTTGAAGCACCTGGCGGAGGTATTTGAGTCACTGTCCCAGTATGGGATGAAGTTGAAGCCCTTCAAGTGCCACCTGCTCAAGAAGAAGGTACAGTACCTGGGACACATTGTCAGTCCAGAATGGGTAGCACCAGACCCGGAGAAGGTCACTGCCATCCAGAAATGGCCGGAGCCGAAGAACCTCAAGGAGGTGCGTCTGTTCCTGGGACTGATAGGATACTACCGGAGGTTTGTAAAAGATTACACCAAGAGAGCAGCACCTCTGCAAGACCTCCTGGTAGGACAGTCCCCCAAAGGCAGAAGTCCCCCGTTCTACTGGGGTAAAGAACAGGCTGAATCATTTCAAGAAATGAAGGAGATCCTGACAGGTGATGAGATCCTAGCCTACCCTGACTACAGCCAACCGTTCCTGCTGTATACTGATGCCAGCAATGAAGGATTTGGAGCTGTCCTAAGTCAGAAGCAGAATGACCAGGAGAAAGTTATCGCGTATGCAAGCAGGAAGCTCCGCCTGACCGAGAGGAACCCAAAGAACTATAGCAGCTTCAAGTTGCAGTTCCTGGTCTTGGTCTGGGCCATCACAGAAAGGTTCAAGCACTACCTAGCCTCCAGCAAGTTTACTGCCTACACTGACAATAACCCCTTAACTCATCTTGAAACAGCCAAGCTGGGAGCCATGGAACAACGATGGATGGCTCGGCTGTCAAACTACCAATTCATCATAAAGTACCGGGCGGGCCGCAAGAACGCCAACGCCGATGCCCTGTCCAGGATGCCTCACCAGTCAGACACAGAAAAAGAAGTGGATGACCTGGAAGAGGTTGAACTACCTGCCTTCCACCGGAATGGGATGGCCCACGAGCTACGAGCCTCCAGGAAGCAACGCGGTAAGACGTTAAACCCCTTGCCTCACCACAGCTGGAAAGAGACCCAGGACAGCGACCCGGTTGTCAGCCATATCAAGGAGCTGATAACCCAAGAAGGTTCCTCCCTGGAGAAGGATGCGTCTCTCCAAGCAAAGCAGCTGTGGAACGAGAGGAGCTGGCTGTTTATCTACCGTGAGAAGCTGTGCCGGAGGTACGTCAATCCGAAAACCCATGAGATGGTATGGCAAATAGTGGTCCCTAAGACGGACATCCAGATGGTGTTGGAGGCCTACCACGATCGGGCGGGGCACTTTGGCTGGAAAAAGCTAGAGACCCTGTTGAAGTGTCGATTTTACTGGGTGGGGATGCGCAGCTCCATTGAGAGGTGGTGCAGAGACTGTGGACCCTGTAGCCTCAGAAGAAAAGACTACAGCAGACAGAAGGCACCCCTGCAACCCATCAAGACAACTCACCCTCTGGAGATCGTCGCCCTGGACCATGTCAAGTTGTCACCCAGTCGGTCAGGATACTCTTATACCCTGACCATGGTGGATCACTACTCCAGGTTCCTGGTGGTCGCCCCTGTCAAAGACCTGACAGCAGAGACAGCAGCGAAGACGTTCCAAGCATACTTCTGCAGACCCCATGGATACCCTGAGCAGGTACTGACTGACCAAGGCCCGGCCTTTGAGGCTGAATTATTCAAAGAGTTCTGCCATCTGTACGGGTGTAAAAAGATCAGGACTACACCGTACCACCCCCAAACTAACGGTCTCTGTGAAAAGATGAATAACATCATCATCGATCTACTGAAGACCATACCACTAGAAGAGAGAAACCAGTGGCCAGACCTACTACCTGACCTAGTGGATCTGTATTATCACATACCAGTAAGTTCCACCAATTGCACTCCGGCATATCTCATGCGGGCAAGACCAGGGAAGTTGCCCATGGACCTGGAGCTTGGTGGTGTAGAACCTGAAGCTGATGTGACCACTGAGGACTGCGACACGACCAGACAGGAGCAGTACAGGAGAGTCCAAGCCTGTGTCGAAGACAGTCTCACTCGGGTGAGGGATAAACAAGAGGCACAATGCAACAGAAGTGCACCTGCAGAACCCTTCACACCAGGAGAAGTGGTATTGAAAAGGAAGCGGAGGAACCACAAGCTTGATGACCAGTGGGAGAGAGAACCCTACACTGTTTTGAATTCAAGGTTTGACAACAGGAAGACGTGTTTGATCAGCAAAGATGGAGGGATAACCACTGCAACAGTATCTCGGGACCACCTGAAGTTGTGTCCGAATCTGCTCAAACCCCAAGAAGAAGTGCCTCTCATCATCCAGGAGGAACCTGAAGAAGCAGTAATTCATACTGACTTAGGCGACTTCCCGGCAGATTGGCCTCAAACAGGAGGAGCGGTAATCGTCCCAGTACTCCACTTCTTCCAACAACCAGAAAACTCCCCACAGCAAGTTGAACCTGCTAATACTGGAGAAGAGCCTGCTCAAGAAGGATCACCGGCGGGAGCAGAGCAAGAAGGCCCAGCAAACAGTACACTTGCCAGTCGGTTAGGGAGGTCAAAACACACCAGCAGTCCATCTATATCTAGTATTGGCCACATGGGAAATAGTGCAAACACTAGTGTCTCACGCATCCCGTTTCTGCGCAGACCAACCCGCACCACACAAGGTCAAACTCCTGCTAGATATAGAATCTAAAATAGAAGCAATGATTCATGTAGATAGTTACCCCTAGGGTATTATATATTATACTGCATATTGTATTCATGTGTGTATTTAACTTATATTTCTCCCTTTGATTGGACAATCTAAGTGAAATGGACACTTTAACCCTAACCTGCTTATTCCTCATATATTAACTCTGAGGCTGAGGACTTTGTGCAGCCCAAAGACTTTGTATTGTAAATATTTGCGCTCCCTGGAGTGCCCCTTTGAGCAACCTCTCCGGAAGAGACTTGGACTTTCTAGTTGCTCATTGACAATTATTTATTGCATTATATATATGTATTCATTACTAACTTGTTATGCAACGTTCTAGTGTCCTACACTCCCATAAAGGGAAGCTTGTTATTTTTGTTATTACAAGATGTGCTTCAGCCTGGGAGTGCTGAGTTCAACTAGGGGGGAATGTGACGCCCTGCTGTGCATGGAGTCACAGACCCAAGGGGGGTGCTTTTCAGGCTTTCTCCACAAGAGGCCCCCAGAGCATGCACACACCTCCACCCTACCTCAGAACCACCAGAGGGAGCCCTACAGGGAGATATAAATAGGGATGGTGGAGCTAGACAGGAAGGGACTCAGCAGGTTTCTGCGCTGAGAGAACAGACTGGAGTCTGCTGTAGCCTGAGACAGAGAGAAAGGGAGTCAGCAGGTTCTGCAAGCAGTCTAGCAGAGCAGAGGAGGAGGCAGCTAGGAGCGTTGCCGACGCTCTAGAGAGCGGCAGAAGAGGCAGCCACCTAACTGCCAGTGTGTATAGCCTAGTGATGGCCCAGAGTAGGCTGAAGGCTAGTAGAACAGTAGTGTTGGGGACAGAGGAGCTTCATAGGCTCACCCCAGACACCGGCTCCGAGTCTGCAGAGCAGTATACCCTCTGTGGAAAACAGCCGGATCTTTGCTGGAAGACTTCAGGTCTCAGGATAGCCCAGGAGCTGACACGTAGCAGGACCAGGAGGCACGGAGGCTCCGCCATACCAGGAGCGTGCTCTTCAGCAAAAGGCCCTAACACCAAGTCAGCCGGCGCATCACAAGGACTAAGTTGGGCCTAGTTTCAGACGGTCCATAAACTACACGAAGCGGCAAGGATTCAGGAGGCCCTATACCTGCTCACTGGGGAGAGACCTGAAGTGCACCCCTCACCCTACAGTGCTCCGGGCGGTACCGCAACTCCACCAGTAAAAAGGTACTGAAGCCAAACGTGAGTGTGTCTCCCATTTTTCCTTGGACCCGGCTGGGTCACCGCCATATCGTGCACCTTACCAAACACCGCTGCCCAGAGGCCTAGCTCCACCTGTGGGGAGCTACACTATCATAGCTGCCGTAACACTGGCCTCAGTGGACTGCCGCAGCGCTGGTGGTCCTCACCAGACACCACAGGTGGCGTCACGAACTTCGACATTTCATTTTCCTTTTTCCCCTTTTTAAGAGAGACCCCAGGGTACGGGCCTGGGAGCCCTCAAGTCCAGGCATTAAGGCCCGGGTGCCGAGTGGTCCCCATCCCCTGGGCGCTACAGTATATAGTGGATCTGTCAGATCTCCTGTGTGGTGTAGTATATAGAGTATTTGTTAGCTATCCTGTGTGGTGTAGTATATAGTGGATCTGTCAGTTCTCCTGTGTGGTGTAGTATATAGAGGATCTGTCAGCTCTCTTGTGTGGTGTAGTATATAGTGGATCTGTCGGCTCTCCTGTGTGATGTAGTATATAGTGGATCTGCCAGCTCTCCTGTGTGGTGTAGTATATAGAGGATCTGTCAGCTCTCCTGTGTGGTGTAGTATATAGAGGATCTGTCAGCTCTCCTGTGTGGCGTAGTATATAGCAGATCTGTCAGCTCTCCTGTGTGATGTAATAAATAGAAGGTCTGTCAGCTCTCCTGTGTGGCGTAGTATATAGAGGATCTGTCAGCTCTCCTGTGTGGTGTAGTATATAGAGGATCTGTCAGCTCTCCTGTGTAGTGTAGTATATAGAGAATGTGTCAGCTCTCCTGGGATGTGTAGTATATAGAGGATCTGTTTGCTCTCCTGTGTGGTATAGTATATAGAGGATCTGTCATCTCTCCTTTGTGGTGTAGAGTATAGAGGATCTGTCAGCTCTCCCGTGTGGTATAGTGTATAGAGGATCTGTCGGCTCTCCTGTGTGGTGTAGTATAGAGAGAATCTGTCAGCTCTCCTGGGTGGTGTAGTATATAGTGGATCTGTCAGCTCTCCTGTGTGGTATAGTGTATAGAGGATCTGTCGGCTCTCCTGTGTGGTGTAGTATATAGAGGATCTGTCAGCTTTCCTGTGTGGTGTAGTATATAGTGGATCTGTCTGCTCTCCTGTGTGGTGTAGATATAGACGATCTGTCAGCACTCCTGTGTGGTGTAGTATATAGAGGATCTGACAGCTTTCCTGTGTGGTGTAGTATATAGAGGATCTGTCCGCTCTCCTGTGTGGTGTAGTATATAGAGGATCTGTCAACTCTCCTGGGTGGTGTAGTATATAGAGGATCTCTCTGCTCTCCTGTGTGGTATAGTATATAGAGGATCTGTCAGCTCTCCTTTGTGGTGTAGAGTATAGAGGATCAGTCAGCTCTCCCGTGTGGTATAATGTATAGAGGATCTGTCGGCTCTCCTGTGTGGTGTATTATAGAGAGGATCTGCCAGCTCTCCTGTGTGGTGTAGTATATAGCGGATCTGTCAGCTCTCCTGTGTGGTATAGTGTATAGAGGATCTGTCAGCTCTCCTGTGTGGTGTAGTATATAGAGGATCTGTCAGCTTTCCTGTGTGATGTAGTATATAGTGGATCTGTCAGCTCTCCTGTGTGGTGTAGTATATAGAGGATCTGTCAGCTCTCCTGTGTGGTGTAATATATAGTGGATCTGTCAGTTCTGCTATGTGGTGTAGTATATAGAGGTTCTGTAAGCTCTCCTGTGTGATGTAGTATATAGAGGTTCTGTCAGCTCTCCTGTGTGGTATAGTCTATAGAGGATCTGACGGCTCTCCTGTGTGGTGTATTATATAGAGGATCTCTCAGCTCTCCTGTGTGGTGTAGTATATTGTGGATCTATAAGCTCTCCTGTGTGGTGTAGTATGTAGAGGATCTGTCAGCTTTCCCGTGTGGTATAGTGTATAGAGGATCTGTCGGCTATCCTGTGTGGTGTAGGATATAGAGGATCTGTCAGCTTTCCTGTGTGGTGTAGTATATAGAGGATCTGTAAGGTCTCCTATGTGGTGTAGTATATAGAGGATCTGTCAGCTCTCCTGTGTGGTGTAGTATATAGAGGATCTCTCAGCTCTCCTGTGAGGTGTAGTATATAGAGGATCTGACAGCTCTTCTGTGTGGTGTAGTATATAGAGGATCTGTCAGCTCTCCTGTGTGGTGTAGAATATAGAGGATCTGTCCTGTGTGGTGTAGTATATAGAGGATCTGTCAGCTCTCCTGTGTGATGTAGTATATATAGGATCTGTCATCTCTCCTGTGTGGTGTAGTATATAGAGGATCTGTCAGCTCTCCTGTGTGGTGTAGTATATAAAGGATCTGTTAGCTCTCCTCTGTGATGTAGTACATAGAGGATGTGTCTGCTCCCCTGTGTGGTGTAGTATATAGAAGATCTGTCAGCTCTCCTGCGTGGTGTCGTGTATAGAGGATTTGTCAGCTCTCATGTGTGGTGTAGTATATAGAGGATCTGTCGGCTCTCCAGTGTGGTGTAGTATATAGAGGATCTGTCGGCTCTCCTGTGTAGTGTAGTATATAGAGGATCTGTCAACTCTTCTGGTGGTGTAGTACATAGAGGATCTGTCTGCTCTCCTGTGTGGTGTAGTATCTAGAGGATGTGTCAGCTCTCCTGTGTGGTGTAGTATATAGAGGATCTGTCAACTCTCCTGGGTGGTGTAGTACATAGAGGATCTGTCAGCTCTCCTTTGTAGTATAGTGTATAGAGGATCTGACAGCTCTTCTGTGTGGTGTGGTATATAGAGCATCTGTCGGCTATCCCGTGTGGTGTAGTATATAGATGATCTGTCGGCTCTCCTGTATGGTGTAGTATGACTCGCCCAGGGTGAATATGGGTGATTCGGTACCGGGGCCTTTTTCTTCTTGGGATGTCACGGCAGTCAGCTCCCTGGCCCGTACCCTGGGGTCACTCTTTAAAAAAAATGGGTTTGTTAACAGTTTTGTCTTGTGATGCCACCTGTGGTTCCCGGTAATGATTACCGGCGCTGCTGCCGACCTCTGGAGCAGATATTAGGGCAGCTGGGTTGGCATGGCTCTCCACAGGCAGAGTACAGCACTGGGCAGCGTAGGTGCAGATGGTGATGCTAGGCGTTGTAGTGCAGGAGCGATAGCATGGTAGAAATAACTGACTGAAATAGTGGGGTGCAGTCATCCGAGTTTACTCACGGTTCTTTAGGTTCCTCAGGTGCACTGTACAGGTGTCAGCCTCCCACGTCGTGCTGTGTTTACCAGGCAGGGGCTCAGCACTCTCCCACGTATTTGAAGAGCACTTAACGGGACCCCTTTTCTGCATGTTCCTTTCTTAGCCGACTTCCCGCGCTGGGTCTTCTCCCTCCTGCCCTGCGCCCCCCACACAAAGTCCCGATCGGGTACCTTGAGATCCGTCTGGGCAACTTGAAGTTCCCGGACCTTTCTTGGTGCCCTTCACGGCTGCTTAGGTGAGGTTGTGGCAACTGCACCATGAAAGTGCAGAAGCCTCCGGTTTTCCAGCCGAGACCTGAAGTAACTCGGCTAGTCCAGGGACCCGTTCCCTTCTTGCGGCCTGATCCCTCTGACACTTGGCAGATTCGGGCATACGGGTGCCCCTTGGGATCCCTTCAGTTACTGGAGCCTTCCTCCCTAGCTCCCACTCCTCTCTCCTTCTTGGGCATGACAGGCTGAGCCTGCCTGCCGAGCAGAGCTCCAGCAGAGCCCCTGCTCTTCTCACTTCTCCACACTGAATCCACCCCTACACATGATGGCTTCCCTTTATATACACCTCCTATTCAAGTGCTCCCCTGGTCTGCGTCCTCCACCCACACCCACTACTGGTTCCCCCTCACTTTTGGATCCCCCCACTCCAGCTAGGGACAGGGCAGCAAAAGAAGTGCATAGTGCCCTTCCAGCCAGCCTGGTGTAATGTAGTGTTGAGTGCAGGTGTTGAGGTCCCGGGCAGTACTCCATCCTTACCTGAGAGAAGGAGATGCCACACCTCTGGGTGAGGTGCAGTACGTCTGTGGCGACTGAACCCTCAGGGGTGCCACATAGTACATAGAGGATATGCCAGCTCTCCTGTGTGGTGTAGTATATAGTGGATCTGTCGGCTCTCCTGTATGGTGCAGTATATAGAGGATCTGTCACCTCTCCTCTGTGTGGTGTAGTATATAGTGGATCTGTCAGCTCTCCTGTGTGGTGTAGTATATAGTGGATCTGTCAGCTCTCCTGTATGTTGTAGTATATAGAGGATCTGTCACCTCTCCTCTGTGTGGTGTAGTATATAGTGGATCTTTCAGCTCTCCTGTGTGGTGTAGTATATAGTGGATCTGTCAGCTCTCCTGTATGGTGTAGTACATATGTCCTGCTGATGATTCTCCTGCTGCCTGTGACGTCACATTGACAGAGCAGCTCCTTCTCTTCCACTCTGCTCTGTCGGTGAAGTATCACTGCCGACGTCATGCAGATTGACAGCAAGCTGTTAAGCTGGCCTTCAATCAGCAAGACTATTCGGCAGTGACACTCATCAGACGCTGCAGATTTCATGAAGAGGCATGTACCTCTTCATGAATGAGGATCATCTGACTGCAGCATGCCCCCTTATCATGACTGGCATGAACAACACTGGTCTTGATGCATCAGGCCTATTGTGTTTCATATTACAGAAAGATATTAGCACATTTTACTATACAATAGGTGGTCTTGTATTATTTCTATATTGCTGACATATCAGCATGGTGGGCCCCAAGAATGATTGTCTCTGGTGGGCTCAAAGTACTCCAGTCCTATGCTGAGTGACACCTTGTGTCTAGTGGTTTAGTTCTCCATGTTCTGGTGTGTATTTGTTTCGTTCTTCAACCCTAGATGTTTAGCAGTTTACTTCTTCAACCCCTGTTGTCTACTACTTTATTTCTCCATCTTCTGGTGGGTAGTGCTTTAGTTCTCCATCCTCAAGGGCCATGAAAGCCTTGGGGATTCCAAGACTTGTGGAGCAGCACATTCCCCACCTGCCCCCACAGCCACCAGAGTCACCCAGTGCCCTGTCAACGAGATGTAATGCCCCTAGCCATATTTGCTTGTCCAGGTGTCTGTGGTGAAATGCACCCTGTCAGACCTAGATTTTTTCAAGGAATGGGTGATGTTGTCTGTGACTTGTTGTTCTAGCACAGGCACAGCTTTCTTAGAGAAATAATGGCGACTGGGCAACTGGTACTGGGGGACTGTGACTGCCATCAGCTTTTGGAAACATTCGTATCCACCAGGTGGAAAGGCAGTATTTCCGTGGCCAACAGATTGGAGATGGTGAAGTTCAAGCTCTTTGCTTTAGCATGTGTAGGAGGAAGCTATCTTTTCCGTGACCACAACTGCGGGACCAAGGGTTGGCTGCTGTGCTGAGAGAGGGTGGAGTAGGGTGAACACAACAAACTGCTGGACTGCGAGAGAGGTGCAGGTGGACATATTATGGTGGATTGAGAAAGATGTGGTGTGCTCGGTGTCTGAGATCGGTCAAAAACAGCAGGCATTTCCACTTCCGTAACAGCTGACATGCTCCCACTCACCCCGTCTGTAGCAGGTAAACCAGTGGAGGCTCTATTGCCTGAGACCTGTGTGAGAACACTTGCCAGGGTGATAGAGGAGGAAGAAGCAGCAGTTGCTGTTGATGCGGTGGACGGTGGTTGCCAAGGTCCACTAGCTTTCGCGTATGTCACGTCAAGTCAGGCGTGACTCAGTGACGTGCTCCACGCAGGGGATGCTGGGCTGTGGGTGGGATTTCCTCGCATGTCAAAGCAATTCACCGTTGATTATTACGTACCATTATGCCGGTGTAGAATTAACATATAACTTTTAATAAATAATTAATAAAATACAATAGATAAACCACCCAAGTGGAAAACCATATATCTAAAAAAGGAATTATATGTCCCTATTAATCACTCAAACTCACCCCGGTCTAACAGAGGAGATTGGCACCCTTATTCCTACGCCAGTGGCGCCCCTGCTCCTCGGCGGCTCTCCCTGCTACTGCTAGGTGCAATCCCCAGTAGATATATACAAGTGTCTGATCGCACTAAGATGATGGTATCTTCGTTACCTGCAAGTTAGTGGTAAATGAGTAGCAGACCAAGAGATTAGGTGTCACTCTGTCACAGCAAAATGTGGTTAATTTGCCTTCATATGTGGATATGGGTACACCCTAATGTAGTGGGATAATGTGTCTTACATAGCCCTTGCACTGCCCCTGCCTGCCAGTGGAGGTTGGCACCCTTATCCTGTGCAGTGGTGCCCCCACTTATCGGCGGCTATCCCTGCAGGCCCTATCTGACCCTATCCAGGGTAATGGTGGATAGGTAAGTATAACTGGGGCTGCGATGGAAAAAGTTATTCAAAATGGACAATGTAAGGCAGATGATTTCTTTCATATAAGAATAGAAGGGACTATGTTATATGCAGTACTACCCAATGTACATAGACAGCATAATACAATAGATGGCAATACTAAGCAAAAAATAAAAAACATGTGCACCAACAATAAAAGATTCAGTCAAAAATGCTAGGATGTCAAACACCTCCAATCCAGTTTGCATATCAAAGCCACATAACCTGTTATATAACTCAACGTGTTTCTCCTCTCTATGAGCTTCATCAGGAGTAGATGTAACAGGTAAATATTAGAATAAATAGAGATAAATCACTTAGCTAGTCAGAGGCCTTCACATATGGCGTCACGTGTAGCAGAGAGACAATGCTCCAACAAATGGTCCTGCATTCATTGGAAAAGCGGGCTGTGGATGCTGGGCTGTGACGAGCGGGGGAAATCCTGCCCACAACCCATCATCCACTGCGGGGAGGGCGTCACTGAGTCACACCTGACTTGACATCAGCGGAAGCCAGAGATGGCTGCATCTGGGGGTCACGTGATACCTGTGAGCGGTCAGCGATAGCGCTGCTCACAAGCAAAAATGCAACGACAGGTACTTAGAAAAAATCTTCTGTTTAAATTCATTAGGGGCATTTTATTTTAAATAGTAGTGAACATCTTCTTTCAGGAACGTACTTTTAACCCTTTTTAGTATCAGAGGCAGACTATCACCTCCACCACTACTACACGCGCAAGTTGCGGTTCATGCATGTAGTAGTTAAATTATTGCAATTTTTTCCTCTACTCAGTCGTTTTTAACAAAGTTGACTGATAACGTGAGTTGTGTCATCTTTTGCGGTCTCAAAAAAGACACAGGTTAGGCAACCCTTGCCACCCATGCGAACTGCAGACCCGCGACCGCTGCTGAAAACAGTTGTGGCTGAGGATGCAGTGCTTGTCATGGTTGCATCACTCAGTGTCTGTGAGGAAAGCCACAACGTAACCTCTTCGGTTTCCTCCTCCACCTCCTCTGCTGAGCTACTCAGCTGCGATCCTCTGAGTTCACACCAAGTGGGATCTACAACCTCATTGTCATGCTATCTGTTCTCCCACTCCTTGCCCAGAGAGTCACCCTCCTCCTCTTCCTGCCCTGACAGCACAGTACAGTCCACGTGCACCTCAGGTATCAAAGTCTCATCAGTATCACCTCTATGCTGATGACACACAGATTTACTTTTCTGGACCTCATATCACCTCCTTACTAACCAGAATCCCACAATGTCTATCCGATATTTCATTTTTCTATTCTGCTACATTTCTAAAACTTAACAAGGAAAAAAAGAATTCATTATGTTACACGAACGCTGCTAGGTTCAGATAGGGCGAGTCGGGTTTCAGTAACATAGTAACATCGTTTTTAAGGTTGAAGGAAGACTAAGTCCATCTAGTTCAACCCATAGCCTAACATGTTGATCCAGAGGAAGGCAAAAAAAAACATGTGGCAAACACTAAGCTCCACATTGGGGAAAAAAATTCCTTCCTGACTCCATACGACATTCAGACTAGTTCCCTGGATCAACGTCCTATCAAGGAATCTAGTATATATAACCTGTAATATTATACTTTTCAAGAAAGGCATCCATGCCCTTCTTAAATTTTAGTAGTGAATCACTCATTACAACATCATGCGGCAGAGATTTCCATTATCTCACTGCTCTTACAGTAAAGAATCCGCGTCTGTGATAATTATTAAACCTTCTTTCCTCCAGACGTAGAAGATGCCCCCTTGTCCCCGTCTCTGGCCTCAGATTAAAAAGATCAGTAGAAAGGTCTTTGTACTGTCCCCTCATATACTTGTACATAGTAATAAGATCACCCCTAAGCCTTCGTTTTTCCTCAGTAAATAACCCCAAGTGTAATAACCTGTCTTGGTATTGCAGACCCCCCAGTCCTCTAATAACCTTGGTCACTCTTTTCTGCACCCGCTCTAGTTCAGCTATGTCTTTCTTATACACCGGAGACCAGAACTGTACACAGTATTCTAAGTGTGGTCGCACTAGTGACTTGTATAGAGGTAAAATTATGTTCTCCTCATGAGCATCTATGTCTCTTTTAATGCATCTAATTATTTTATTTTCCTTTGCCGCAGCTGCCTGACACTGGCCACTAAACGTGAGCTTGTCGTCCACCAATACACCCAGGTCTTTTTCAGTTACAGTTTTGCACAGTGTCTTTCAATTAAGCATATAACTATACAATTTATTTCCTCTGTCCCAGTGCATTACCTTACATTTATCCCCATTAAAGCTCATTTGCAAGTAATCAGCCCAAGGTTCTAGTTTACATAGATCCTCCTGTAATATAAAATTGCCCTCCTCTGTATTGATTACACTGCTGAGTTTAGTGTCATCTGCAAATATTGAAATATTACTAAGTATGCCCCCTAAAAAGTCATTAATAAATATGTTAAAAAGAAGGGGGCCCAATACTGACCCCTGTGGTACCCCACTGTTAACTGAGACCCAGTCTGAGTGTTTTCCATTATTAACCACCCTTTGTTTCCTATCACTGAGCCAATTCTTAACCCACATACATATATTTTCCCCTATCCCCATTGTTCTCATTTTATGTATCAATCTTTTGTGTGGAACCGTATCAAAAGCTTTTGAAAAGTCCATATACACAACATCCACTGCATTTCCTTGGTCCAGTCCGGTACTTGCCTCCTCATAAAAACTGATCAAATTAGTTTGATAGGAACGGTCCCTCGTAAACCCATGTTGATATTGGGTCATGAGGTTATTCCTCCTCAGATACTCTAGTATAGCATCTCTTAGGAAACTCTCGAGGATTTTACCCACAGTAGAGGTTAAGCTTACTGGCCTATAATTTCCAAGTTCAGTTTTTGTCCCCTTTTTGAATATTGGCACCACATTTGCTATACGCCAGTCCTGTGGTACAGACTCTGTTATTATGGAATCTTTAAAGATTAAAAATAATGGTCTATCTATGACGTTACTTAATTCCTGCAGTACACGCAGGTGTATCAAATCTGTGCCCGGGGATTTGTCAACTTTAGTGATTTTTAGACGCCACCGAACTTCTTGCTGGGTTAAGCAAGTGATATTTGATGGAGAATTTTTGTTATCACTAATCATGTTTTCTGTCATGCGATTTTCTTGTGTAAATACGGTTGAAAAAAAATCATTTAGCATATTGGCTTTTTCCTCATCCTCATCCACCATTTCACCCAGACTATTTTTAAGGGGGCCAATACTATCATTTTTTAGTTTTTTACTATTTATGTAGTTAAAGAATATTTTGGGATAATTTTTACTTTATGTGGCAATGATTCTCTCTGTCTCAATCTTTGCTGCCTTGATTTGGTTTTTACAGAATTTATTTAATTTTCTATATTTATTTAATGCCTCATCCCTACCTACTTGCTTTAGTACTCTAAATGCTTTCTTTTTGTCACTTATTGCGCCCCTTACAGCTCTATTTAGCCATAGTGGTTTCCTCCTATTTCTAGCATGTTTATTCCCATAGGGTATACATTGTGCAACGGTCCTACTCAGGATGCTAATAAATGTCTCCCATTTGCTTTGTGTAGCTTTATGTCTCAGGATATCGTCCCAGTTTATTGCACTAAAATCATCTCTCAACCGTTGGAAATTTGCCTTCCTGAAGATTAGTGTCCTTGTAACCCCTCTACTACCCATCTTATTAAAGGTTACATGAAAACTTATTATTTTGTGATCACTATTACCCAAGTGATCCCCAACTCGTATATTTGATATGCGGTCTGGCCTGTTGGTAAATATTAGGTCTAACAGTGCCCCCCCCCCTTCTTGTTGGGTCCTGAACCAGTTGTGAAAGGTAATTGTCTCTCATAGTACTCAAAAACCTATTACCTTTGCTTGAGCTACAGGTTTCTCTTTGAGTCACTGCTTCACCTATTTACTTTACGAGGATATTCTCCACTGCTTCCATTATTTTTGGAGACTTATAACAAACCTCTATCAGTAATTTATTATTTTTTCCCCCTCCCCTTATCTCCACCAACAGACACTACATTTTCATTAGATTCACATATATTCTCCTGCAAGATGGGTTTTTTAGGATGATTTTACATATAAACACACACCCCCCCTTGCTTGTTTGTACAGTCATTTCTGAACAGACTATAGCTCTGTAAGTTAACTGCCCAGTCATGGCTCTCGTCCAGCCATGTCTCAGATATCCCCACCATGTGATAATTATTTTTCAACAAAATTAATTCTAATTACTCCATTTTGTTGGTGAGGCTTCTGGCATTAGTGTACATGCATTTTATGTATCTCTCTGTACCTCTATTCCTTCTTACTTTATTGACTGTTCTAACCCCACCCCCAATTTCTTTATTTGTGCCCAGGTCACTATCTGCACTATCTTCCCCAGCTATAAAATGAACACCCTCCCCCCCAATCCCTAGTTTAAACACTCCTCCAACCTTCTAGCCATTTTCTCCCCAGCACAGCTGCACCCTCCCCATTGAGGTGCAGCCGTTACCTAGCGTAGTCGGCCCAGTTCCAAATCCCTCCTTCCTACACCAGTTCTTGAGCCACTTATTTATCTCCCTCATGTCCCGTTGCCTCTCTGGCATGGCACGTGGTACAGGTAGTATTTCCGAGAATACCACCTTGGAGGTCCTTGCTCTAAGCTTGCAGCCTAATTCCCTGAAATCATCTTTAAGGACCTTCCACCTACCTCTAACTTTGTCATTTGTGCCAATGTGCACCATGACCGCTGGGTCCTCACCAGCCCCTCCCAATAATCTGTCAAACCGATCAGCGATGTGCCAGACTTGAGCACCAGGTAGGCAGCATACTGTTCGACGATCCCTGTCTTTGTGACAGATTGCCCTATCTGTTCCCCTAATAATTGAGTCCCCCACTACCAGCACCTGCCTGGCCTGCCCTGCTCTCCTATTTCCCCCCTTACTGGAGCTGACACTCCTCCGGCTTTCAGAGGACATGCCTTGCTGCAGCAGTGCTACCCCTGTACCGACACCCCCCTCATCTGCCTTCAGTCTTCTCTTCAATCCTGTTTAGTTGCCTTTTGTCAGATACACACCACCTCTCTCTTCGGCTTGAGCCAGACTACAATAACAAATTCACCACAGTCCCCCTGGGGCTCTGCTAAAACACTCCCTGTCTCTTGTGACCGTGTTAAGCCCTCTAGTTGCTGGATGCTTCTGAAGCACAACACTTCCTGTCTCCTGTGCTTGTGTTATTTTTAACCGTTGCTGGATGCTTTGGAAGCAACAGCACTGCTTCTGCATGTCACAATTATCTTTCCACCATCTCATTCAACCCCTTCAGCTGACCTATCCATCAAAGTCAATGGCTACACACTCTCCCGAGTCCAACAAACTTGACTCTGATCTCTCTTTCAAACCTGAGATCCAAGCACTTTCCACTTCCTGCCGACTCCAACTCCAAAATATCTCTCTGATCTGCACATTCCTCAACCATTAATCTGCAAAAGCACTAGTGCACGCCCTCATCATCTCCCGCCTCAACTACTACAAGCTCCTGCTCTTTGGCCTCACTTCTAAAACTCTTGCACCCCTCCAATCTATCCTAAACTCTGCTGGCCGACTTATCCACCTGTCAATCCCTGTACTGGCTCCCTGTTGCCCAAAGACTCCAGTTCAAAACCCTAACTTTGGCTTACAAAGCCATCCAAAATCTGTCTCTTCCATACATCTGTGACCTAGTCTCCCAGTGCTTACCTGCACACAACCTCCGTTCCTCACAAGATCTCCTTCTCTGCTCCCCTCTTATCTCCTCTTCCCATAATCGCATACAAGATTTCTCCTGTGCATCTCCGCTACTCTGGAACTATCAACCCCAACATACATGAGACTGTCGCCTACCGTGAACACCTTCAAAAGGAACCTGAAGACTTACCTCTTCAGACAAGCGCACAACTTGCAGTAATCCTCGCTCCACCATATCACTGCACGACCATTTCTACCCTCACCTTCTGTATCCTCACCCATTCCTAGCAGATTGTTTGTGAGCCTTCGCGTGCATGGTCCGCTCTCCTCTTGTACCAGTCGGTGACTCTTTTTTTGTTCAAGATTATTGTACTTGTTGTTTGCTATGTATACTCCTTTTCACATGTAAAGCACCATGGAATAAATGGCGCTGTAATAATAAATAATAATAATTATACTATTTGTACTGTGGGTCAATTGATGCCACTTTTCATGGTGTCTGCCCCTAATTTTAGCTGTTTTGGCAGCTTTTGGGCCCCTTTGAAGGTGTTGTGTATGCGTTTGGTTTTACCTTCCTTTGAATGCAATGGGATTCGGATTTGCTTGGCGAACCATTCAGCAAACATCGGGAAGTTCGCCCAGCAGAACTGAACTTTGAAAGGTTCGCTCATCTCTAGTGTCCATCTGGTGTGTTTCCTGTAGTGCCAGGGGTGTAGGTCTCCATTATACTATTTCTACTTTGGTGAAATTGATGTCACTTTGTTGGTGTCTGCCCCTATTTTCTCGAAACATGGAGACTCCAAGTTGGGCTTCCATCTGCTGGGTTTCCTGTAGTGGAAGAGGTGTCAGTCCCCATTATACTATTTTTACTCTGGTGAAATTGATGCCACTCTGGTGGTGTCTGCCTTTAATTTTTTTAAATCTGGAGACTCCTGGTTGGATCTCCTTCATGTGTGTTGCCTGTAGCACTAGGGCTCTCAGATCGGAATGCCTGCACTTACTTTCAGTCAGCTACCTGTGTTACTATCCTTACATTTTTCTATCAATAGTAGTCTATGAAACAGATGTTTGCGCCACCTGAGTGTGGCTGACCAGAAAAGCAGGTTGAACTGATGCTACTTTTCCTGGTGTCTGCCCATAATTTGAGCTGTTTTGGCAGCTTTTCGGTCCCTTTTAACGTGTTGTGTATGCATTTGGTTTTGCCTCCCATTGAATGCAATGGGATTCGGATATGTTTGTCGAACCGTTCGACGAACATCGGTAAGTTCGCCGAGCAGAACCAAACCAGCCCTTGAAAGATTCGCTCAAGTATGATATTAATAAACATACCAAAAAGCAGGTCTGTATATAAGAATAATCTAACCAGAAACACCATAGATGTTCAATATATATATTTGTGCATATAAGTTGTTAATAATATGCAAAGATGAAAAAGAAAGTCTGTAGATACAGTCACTTTCTAAAGAAAGGAGCAGATGATGATGATTCTGTTCTTCAGGCCTTTGGCTGCACTTGTGCTGTTTTTGGACATTCAGGTCTGGATCACACATGACGGAGAGGAGAAGAGCAGGAATGTGTGATCTATGCAGTTGGAGTTTTCCTGGATTCCTACAGCACTGCGATCAACCATACGGCCTTCTGTTTCACCATGGCCAAGTAGATGAAGGAGCAGCCGCTTCTTCTCTCAGTCCACAGCCAGGTAGTAGAAGAAGCAGCCGCTTCATTCTGTCACTACATGGCCAAGTATGAGAAGGAGCAGCCGCTTCCATCTCTCTTTACTTGGCCAATTATAAGAAGGAGCAGCTGCTTTCTTCTGTCTGTCCATATCCGGTAGGTGAAGGAGCAGCCGCTACATTCTTTTTTCCTATCTGGTAGGAGAAGGAGCAGCGGCTGCCTTCGGTCTGTCCATATCCAATGAAGAAGGAGCACTCGCTACCTTCTATTACTCCATATCCGGTGGAGAAGGAGCAGCCGCTGCCTTCTCTGTCCATATCTGGTAGTCGTCTCCTTACCACCACATTGTAGATGAGTCGTCCAGATGGTAACATAGCAAGTATGGCTAAAAGAATTCCTTCACTTTCAGCCTTTAATTACTTGCTATGTTGATCCAGAGGAAGGCGAAAAATAACCCTGAGGACTCGTTGTTCGATTATCCTCATATCAAGGGAAAAAAATTCCTTCCTGACGCCAAATATGGCGATCGGAATGAATCCCTGGATGTTTGGTGCTCGAATCTATGTTGATGTTATGTGGTGGAAGATAGGTAGGTTTGTCACAGTCCGGTAAATAAGAAAGTCCAGCGTAGTTGTCTCATCCAATTGATGGAAAGCTTCATTCCTAGATGTTACTCGAATGGGGCTGATTTATATCAGCCTAATCCTCCTGTAAGAAGAGAAATATATTCAAAATAAAGAAAGTTAGGCGATTCTGCAATATCATAAAATCTAAGTACAATGTTGCGAGTTGCACAATTAATAAAAGGGTTCGTGGACCACAGTAGTGCTCAGCTAAATACAACCCAGACTGGGGAAACAATTGCTGTCCAAAAATAGAGAAAAGCGTCACTCACCGTATAAAATTACTATTTCATTAATGTGCTTTAAAACATATTGTCGGGTCTGTCTAACCAGCCACACCTGCTCCTTCTCTCTCTCCCTGCTGATATGTTTTAAAGGACATTAATAAAGAAGTAATTTGATATGGTGTGTGCCGCTATTCTCCATTTTAAGACGAGAAATATACACATCTGAGAATCGTCTCCTCACATATATAATGTATACCGGGGGGATATAATGATAAGGTGTATGGTGGGTAAGTGTGTTACTGGGCATTGATAACACTATGGATGTCCCTATGTGCTATACTTACATCATCGCCCCATCGGAATGGTGGGTCGGCTTCGCCGGACTCCACGTCGAACCAGTATATAGGGTAGAAGAATGGGCGCTCTCGGATGAAGGATGTTATAGCATACCGTGCAGATGGAGATTTGCAAAGAAGCTGGAAAATGAGAGAGACCATTAATCATTATATTACGGATTATTACTTATACGTTATTACACAATGTCTATGGACTGTCCACATCATATCTTCTAGTTTTCCTTATAGTCCCTCATCTTCCTTCTTTCTCTGATCCTACTTACCCCTTCTAGGATGTCAAGGGCATCGTTGGGCATCCAGTCTGGAATATCTGGAACGTCCTCCTGCAGAGACCGGTGGTATTCCTCCAGTGTGCCGCTGCCATAGAACGGTTGGCTCCCCACAATCATCATGTACAGGATGACACCAAATGAAAAGGAATCTGCCAGATGATTGAAGGCTTCTCCATCCATTTTCTGTGGGAACATAATATAGAAGATGAGGTGAATAAACCGGGGAGGGGATTTACACATAGAGGCCATGAGGACCAGTCTGTGATTAGATATGAGCAGGATACTCAGATTAATACTCAGTCCTACTATCGCCATCAATCACACTGGGATGTTCCTTACCTCGGGTGCGATGTAACCCTGAGTGCCGACTTGTTCTTCTAATAGGTCATCCTCGACCATATTCATGACTGATAAGCCAAAGTCAGAGATTTTTATATGTTCCATGTCATCGATGAGAATGTTTTGTGGCTTCAGGTCACTGAAGGGAGAAGGAGCAGATACTGATTGTGAGGATAATTCATGAAAATAACTTTATACAATAGATATGCAAGGAGACAACAGAGATTTATGAAGATGAACTGATTACCAATGTATCACTCCATGTTCATGGAGGAACTGGAGTCCGCAAACCATTTCTGCCGCAAAGAGTCTGTGGAGTATAAAGTAGGGGATGGATCATTGGTTACATACACTATAGGACTACAATGTACGGGCAGCAGATTATTAGGATTTGGCTGTTAGAAGTTTACCTTGATGTTTCCATATCAAATGAATTAGATGGAGCCAGGTGGTGAAACAGATCTCCTCCGGCCATATACTCCATGGCTAATATATATTCTAATGGTGTTTCCATAAACCCCCGCAGAGATGTTACGAAGCGGCAGCCGGTGGCCATACAGAGGATGTCTAATTCTGTAGAGATTGTGTCCTCATCAATACGACTCTTGTCCATCATTTTAATAGCCAGCAGTTCTCCGCTGACTGGATTTGATGCCAAGAGGACCTGGAGAAAAATCACAGGAGATTAGACCAAACTCCCATCTATTATAGGGATCTGTGTAATGGATCACTGGTTTATCCCAATCACCATTACATATGAACATCCTGTAATGAATATGTATATCCTCCTGTGTATCTGGTGCAGGATACATTGAGGAACACAGAGAAGGAGAAATTCACACTTACCTTTCCAAAGCCTCCCGCTCCAAGATCTTTGTGGAATTCAAGGCTGCAAAGGTCAACAGGATTTTCCATTTTAACCAGTTCTCTCTGGGGTAAAAGAAGGGATCTGGCATCAGCATGTGCTGGCATGTCTGCTATGTCAGAGGGCATCATAAGGCTTCCACCTGCTGAGATGATACAAGATTTGTTAGTCTCTTTGAGAAGACATAATGGAAATGTTTGTCATGTTGTGTGGTAAGTGTATGGAGCGGGCTCAGGCTCTGAGCCTGCATTTTACCAGGCTGATACAGGCTGTATTACATAGCTGCCACCAGCCAATAAATACAGCAACTGGAGCACACTCTGATTACTGAGGTTTAACTATTTCAATGCTGACAGTGGTATTTAAATAAAGTGATTGCCAATTTGCTACCAGCACCCATTAGCCCCCACCAGGTCACAATTGCAAGAGGTTAATTAACTGTAATGACTATCTGGACCTACTGAAAACCCATATCTTTCACTTTTGTCCTGTTTAGACCAGCCTGGTTTAATTTCTTATGATAACATATAATATAGCCGTATACAGCGATACAGTTCCATTACAGCATATACAGGTGCTTCTCACTAAATTAGAATATCATCAAAAAGTTAATTTATTTCAGTTGTTCAATACAAAAATAATACCTGGTTTAAAAACAACAGTATCACTGTGCTTGATTGGCGAGCAAACTCTCCTGACCTTAACCCCATAGAGAATCTATAGGGTATTGTCAAGAGGAAGATGAGAGACACCAGACCCAACAATGCAGAGGGGCTGAAGGCTGCTATCAAAGCAACCTGGGCTACCATAACACCTAAGCAGTGCTACAGGCTGATCGCCTCCATGCCACGCGGCATTGATGCAGTAATTGATGCAAAAGGAGCCCTGACCAAGTATTGAGTGCATTTATTGAACATACATTTCCGTAGGCCAACATTTCAGATTTTAAAATCATTTTTCAAACTGGTATTATAAATTATTCCAATTTACTGAGATAATGACTTTTGTGTTTTCATTGGCTGTAAGCGATAATCATCAACATTAACAGAAATAAACACTTGAAATAGATCACTCTGTTTGTAATGACTCTATATAATATATGAGTTTCACTTTTTCTATTGAAGAACTAAAAATAAATTTACTTTTTGATGATATTCTAATTTAGTGAGAAGCACTTGTAGTACAAGCGATCAAAAAATTGCAGGTTCAAGTCTTCTAAGGAGACTAAAAAATTAAATAAATTTAAAAAATTAATAAACCCAAAAAATACTGAAAAAAATATAATTTGAATGAAACCACTTTCCTAATGAATAATAATAATAAAAAATGAAAAATAAGCATAACTGGGATCACTGCATTAGTATAAGTCCGATATACAAAAATATACAAAAATATAAAAATAATTATCCCAAACACTAAATACTAAAATGAGAAAAAAAAATCTAACAATAGCAATAGAAAGATATCGTAATGTCCTGTCTACCCAAGAAAGATATCATTATAAGCTACAGCTTCATACACAATAAAGAAGCCCTTTCACTGCGCCATTGAGGTATCAAAAGCAAAAAGTTACAATGTCTCAGAATATGGAGACACAAACCAAATGTTTTTTATTACATTTTTAATTTTCTTCCACCACTTATGTAAAAAGGAAACCCATGCATGTTCAGCTTTACCACAATTGTCACTGACAAGGAGAATTACTTTATGAGGTCATTCTTACCACACAATGAACACAAAAGAAAAGAACAATGTCGAAATCCCTCCCCCCGACCACAATTTTACCAGACTTTGATTTTTTTCCCCTCTTTTTTAAATAATTGAATGACAAAATAAATAGTGTTCTTCAAAACTGCAGCTCGGTCCACTAAAAAAGCACGCTCACATACAAATAAAAAAAAAGTTATGGCTTTTCGAAGAAGGAAGGAAAAAAGCGAAAGATTTTCTGGTCAAAGGGGGGTTAATATATATAGCTCCAGAGCATATATTACAATTTTAAACAGAACTATGTAAATGAGCAGGAAATGTCTAATATTTGGTCTCTCATTTATCAAAACTCTCTAATAGCAAAACTGTCCCTGTTGCCCATAGCAACGATTCACAGCACAGATTCTATTTCTCAACATTCTATAGAACACTGAAAGGTGACTGGTTGCTATGGGCAACAAGAACAGTTCTTCCATTAGTCAGCATTTACAACTGAGGCCTGTACATAATATTAGGAGTATAATCCCCCTCACCCCCAGTCTTATTATACTGAGTAAGTTTATTTCTTACCTGGTTCATCTTTATCCATTGATCTGTCTGGTGAAGAAACACTCAGATGGAACAGAAACTCTGGGATGGAAATGGTTTTGGTTGATGAATGCAATCTCCATAGATCACCATTCCCATTAATGATGGGTGTAGCATATCTCAGATGTCTCCTGCATTGGATAACCCAGTCTCTGCTGTTCCTGATTCTTTTCTGGGCTGCAGCTCTTTGCAGGTTCAAGGTGTCTTGGCTTTCAGCCTTGGATGAGACCTGTCTTGGAGTTTCTTGGAGAACTTCCTCCAGCTCTATCTCTGCACTGATGTTTCTCCGCTTATTGAGGATGGCTTCTTTATTCCTCCTCCTTATTTCAGGGACCAGATCTCTGATTTTTTTCAAGGAGATAATAATGGCCATCTGAAGCTCAGCGGAAGCAGCAGAGTCAGACTCTATGAAGTTTTCCATGTTCCTTCTCTGTGTAAGAATCTCTTGTCTTTTGCACTTTCTCATTTTCTCTAGATGTTGTCGTTTGGACGCCATTTCTGAGGTGTCAGTGTCCATGTCCGGTAGAATAATGTCTTTTCATCTTAAAGCGAACAACAATACCTGCTCTTCATTTATTCCTCTCCTTTCTCTCAGAACCCGATCTCTTAGGGCTCGTCTTCTCTCCATTTTAGAATCAATTTTTGCTTCGTTCGTCATGAAAAACAAAAGGTACTCCCTCACCCTTGTAAGTCAGTGAGGCAGTGATTTCCCCTGGGCTGTAACACTGTGATATAGAATGTGATGATGTCATCACATCACTGTGACATACTGTAGATTTTACCCTGATGTCATAATGAGAGAGTGTTAGGTAGATAGATAGATAGATAGATAGATAGATAGATAGATAGACAGAAAGACGGGTGTGAGCCTCTCAAGTATTAGCAAAGTGAACATAGTGAACCTTATATAGTATAACAATTACAAATAGTGTTAACAATAATTATACAAATAGGAGCATATCATATAATGGAGATACGATATACAAGGAGTGAATGGCAATTCAAGTATATACAATCAAGTTAAAGTGCATTATAGTGCCTGTGCTGTGAAGATAACATACAAAATACATGAAAAGAGTAATTATTATTATTTAAGAACAGCTTTATATGATTGATCACTTGATGACTCACCCCATACAATTTGTGAAAAAAGCGGCGTCCTGCTGGGTACAAAGCGCATGTCAAAAAAGAAAGGTAGTGGAAAACAAACACTTTGCGCATGCGCGAGCATGCTATGAAGCTTTCCAGCATCTTCTTGGTAAGGGAAAAATCTTAGAATCATTGGCGCATGCGCAAAACAGCAGCATAGCGCTATTAAATCACCGTCAAAGATGCAGGGAAAGTATCCTAATTGCATACAGCAATCCTTCAAACTTCACCAGCTTTTTTTCACCAGGCTTTATTTTATTTTTGCCTGTACATTTATTCTATATGCATTCTAATAAAGGACAATTCTTATTTTCTTCCAATCCCCATATATAATGCTTAACCCCTTTACAACCTAAGGTGGTTTGCATGTTAATGACAGGGCCAATTTTTACAATTCTGACCACTGTCACTTTATGGGGTAATTACTCTGGAACGCTTCAACGGATCCCCCTGATTCTGAGAATCTTTTTTGTGACATATTGTATTTCATGATTGTGGTAAAATTTCTTCGATATCACTTGCACTTATTTGCGAAAAAACTGGAATTTTGGCAAAAATTTAGAAAAGTTAGCAATTTTCAAAATTTTAATTTTTATGCCCTTAATTCAGAGAGATATGTACACAAAATAGTTAATAAATAACATTGTCCACATGTCTACTTTACATCAGCACAATTTTGGAACAATTTTTTTTTATTAGAGAGCTATAAGGGTTAAAATTTGACCAGCAATTTCTCATTTTTCCAACAAAATTTACAAAACCATTTTTTTAGGGACCGCATCACATTTGAAGTGACTTTGAGGGGTCTTTATGACAGAAAATACCCAAAATTGACACCATTCTAAAAACTACACCCCTCAAGGTACTCAAACCACATTCAAGAAGTTCATTAACCCTTCAGGTGCTTCACAGGTAGTATATAGAGGATCTACCAGCACTCCTGTGTGGTGTAGTATATAGAGGATGTTTCAGCTCTCCTGTGTGGTGTAGTATATAGAGGA
Source organism: Phyllobates terribilis (assembly GCF_046119375.1). Lineage (NCBI taxonomy): Eukaryota > Metazoa > Chordata > Amphibia > Anura > Dendrobatidae > Phyllobates > Phyllobates terribilis. Next base: position 363,863,232 of record NW_027362762.1, on the reverse strand, counting down.
TCTGTCAGCTCTCCTGTGTGGTGTAGTATATAGAGGATCTGTCAGCTCTCCTGTGTAGTGTAGTATATAGAGGATCTGTCAGCTCTCCTGTGTAGTGTAGTATATAGAGGATCTGTCAGCTCTCCTGTGTGGTGTAGTATATATAGGATCTGTCAGCTCTCCTGTGTGGTGTAGTATATAGAGGATCTGTCAGCTCTCCTGTGTGGTGTAGTATATAGAGGATGTGTCAGCTCTTCTGTGTAGTATAGTATATAGAGGATCTGTCAACTCTCCTGTGTAGTGTAGTATATAGAGGATGTGTCAGCTCTCCTGTGTGGTGTAGTATATAGAGGATCTGTCAGCTCTCCTGTGTGGTGTAGTATATAGAGGATCTGTCAGCTCTCCTGTGTAGTGTAGCATATAGAGGATCTGTCAGCTCTCCTGTGTAGTGTAGTATATAGAGGATCTGTCAGCTCTCCTGTGTGGTGTAGTATATATAGGATCTGTCAGCTCTCCTGTGTGGTGTAGTATATAGAGGATCTGTCAGCTCTCCTGTGCGGTGTAATATATAGAGGATCTGCCAGCTCTCCTGTGTGGTGTAGTATATAGAGGATCTGTCAGCTCTCCTGTGTAGTGTAGTATATAGAGGATCTGTCAGCTCTCCTGTGTGGTGTAGTATATAGAGGATCTATCAGCTCTCCTGTGTGGTGTAGTATATAGTGGATCTGTCAGCTCTCCTGTGTGGTGTAGTATATAGAGGATCTGTCAGCTCTCCTGTGTGGTGTAGTATATAGAGGATCTGTCGGCTCTCCTGTGTGGTGTAGTATATAGAGGTTCTGTCAGCTCTCCTGTGTGGTGCAGTATATAGTGGATCTGTCAGCTCTCCTGTGTGGTGTAGTATATAGAGGATCTGTCAGCTCTCCTGTGTGGTGCAGTATATAGAGGATCTGTCAGCTCTCCTGTGTGGTGTAGTATATAGTGGATCTGTCTGCTCTCCTGTGTGATGTAGTATATAGAGGATATGTCAGCTCTCCTGTGTAGTGTAGTATATAGAGGATCTGTCAGCTTTCCTGTGTGATCGTAAAATAATACTCCTTTCTGTATTATTTTTGTCTATCGAGGCCTTCGCAAAGTATCAATATCAAGATTTTCTTATAAGAAACTGTATCTATTTTTTCTTGGATTGTCCATTAAAAAGAATTATTGCAAAAGGTACATACAATAATTAGATAGTAACAGAGTGATTATCCATTTGTCCATAATTAGCTTAATAGCTGAGATTAACCCATCTTTCTCTGGGAACCAGCACGTGTGTCCGGGTAAAGAACGTGTTTCCTTGGGCCTACATCACATGCTGGTTTACACACAGACCCTCGTCCTGTGTCCTGTGGAATGGCAAGAGACCCCCCCTGTCTCTAGCATGGGCTTTTATAGGCCCTGTTATTTTGTATATGGTAGTGAACAAAAAATACACACACAAATAGCGCATGTCATCTAGACACCCTTAGTACGAGGCTGATGCAATCTTACAGAATTCAGAATTCAGAATAAAATGAATATCCATAATTAATATTTAACAATATTTAAGAATAAAATGAATATCCATAATTAATATTTAACAATTCCCCCCTTTTTGAGGATGACAGACAACTGAAATCCTCAAAGAAGATAGGTTCATCATTAGGATAACAGGATAATTTTCCTTTTCTTCTTCCTTGGCAATATCATTTAATTTCCATAATAATAATGAATAATAATAGTAATAATAATATCAATATCGGATAATTGTTATATAATTATGTAAATTCATGTTATGGTAAGCCGTGACTAATATTCATTTAACATATATAATTATACCTCCCTTAATCTAAATCGAAGCTATCACGGGTCCAATCGTCATCATCTGATGTCATCGGGTCTTCGTCTCGTAGTCTTCTTGGTTCTTTTATAACACAGTCTTTAGATGAAAACACCTTTGAAATAAATTATAGCGTGTAGATATTGTACAGTCCATAATTGCATTCATTATTGTTCAGTCCATAAACTGTACTCTTTATTAGAAAGATCATGTGTGTCAATTGATAAGAAAACAAAGTCCATGGATGAAATGTAACCTTAATATCTGTGCAGTGTCACCTGGACTTACGTTGGATTATCTTTGGATAATTCTGGAATCCTCTGTGTCATCCGCACTGGTCTCATGTCACATTTGGAACAGATGTGACGTCTTTGGTCAGCAAAGCAAGGGTTAACTTCACACTTTCCTGCTTTATATAGCACCATAACCAGTACTCAGTCCTTAATATACAGGACACATATGTCAGGCTGGCAGCTTTCTGACAATTACCTGTCCACCAGCTTTCAATGAAGCATTGCAGGTGATTAGAAACCAGTGGAACGTGATGAAACTTGAACACAACACAGTTCATATAGGATCATCGTCCTCTGCAGTCCTGGTTATCAGTGGTGTGAATGTTTTTGACACAGTCTAGAATAAGGCTATGTGCCTACATAGCAGATTTGATGCAGAGCGTTTTTGCCTCTCTCTGGCAGAAAAAAACCCATGCAGATTTACATGCGTTTTTTCTGCCAGAGAGATGCGTTTTTTCAGCGTTTTTACATGCGTTTTCGCATGCGTTTTTTCAAGCAGTTTTCCAAGCGATTATGAGCATGACTTGGGAAAGTGCTTGACAAGTTGGTCACACTATATAAATCCATCCTACCGGAATGGATTTATATAGTGTGACCAAGTAATAGTTAAAAAAAAGAATAAGAATGGTAAAAAAAAAAAAAAAAATTATACTCACCTTCCGGTGTCTTCCCGGTGTCATCTCTGCTGCTTCCGGTCTCTTGCAATGCTCGCGGTGGCGTGAAGGACCTGAGGTGACATCATTGAGTCATGTGATGGGTCACATGACTCAGTGACGTCAAGGCAGGTCCTTCACAACAGCGCGAGCATTGCAAGAGACTGGACGGCGTGGACAAAACACCGGGAGGACATCGGAAGGTGAGTATAAACTTTATTTTTTATTTTAAATTCTTTTTTTTACAGATTCTATGGTACCCAGGTCTGGAGGAGAGTCTCCTCTCCTCCAGACCTGGGTACCATCCGCACATTAGAACGCGCCAATTACGCAAGTACAGATGCAGTCTTGCAGAATTGGCTCGTTCTAATGCAAGTCAATGGCGGCGATTACGCTGCGTGTCCGCAAAATTAACGGACATGCTGTGCATTTTTGAGCGCAGCATAAACGCTGCGGAAAAATACGCAGCATGGGCATTGAAAGTGCGGGATTGCATTGGAGACCATGGGGGAAGGTTTACCAAGCGTTTCCCAAGCGTTTTCGCTGTGCAAATTCCACAGCGTAAAAGCTTGAAAAACGCATCGTGGGCACACAGCCTAACACTCAGCATTCACAACATCTTTACCTTCTGAGATTTCGGGATATCGGTTGCATCTTCTTGTAACTTTTGAGAATATCTTTGATTTATAAATAAGAAAAGTCTTTATTAAGATAGAATTCATAATTGCGATGTCTTGATTGAAATCTTCATTCCCTAATCTGATACCAAATCTGGCAATTTTCCTAACTTATAATATCACAGCGTACCATAGCATCACTAATATCCATCTAATTATTATCAAAATATTACATAAATTATGTTTGGAATAATAAACAATAATAGATAGGAATTCATTATTAATCAATTTCTCCATGTGATAGAATTTTTTTATGTCATAGGTGTAATTACCTTTTCCAACCCATAGGTGTCAATGTGTTTTGAAACAACAAGTATTTATATCTTTATTAAACCAATAATACCAAAAAAATGTATACTCCTGAACCAAAATGAATAAATATATGAATGAATGAATGAATGAATTGTTGTGTTTACTCAGAAAATTGAAACATTTTTCTTCTTTTATTCGAACCATATCATATTTAATGAAGCAATATTCTTGTATTAGACATTACTTTATTAAATATTAATGTGTTTTCTCAATTGAGATATTGAACTGAACTAAAATCAAAAAATGAGAATTAAAAATGAAAAATGGAAAAATAAGAAGAATAAAATGTAAAAATGAAAAATAAAATGAAGAGTAAAAATAAGAATAAAAATAAGGCCTTTATATGTTGATGACAAATGCAGAGTAATTATATTCTTCATAAAAATACCCTTATATTTCCATTATCTGGATGATTTCATATTTGTCATAACCTTGTATTACCAAAAATGACTAAATTATGCAACTTTGCATGTAATACCCTTCTTAATTATACCATTGTATCTTATTAATATTTCTTCTTCATTAAAATGTGTGAAAAATAAGTATTGATCAAAAGTGATTATGTAATCAAAAAACACATTTTCCCCCTTAATAGCAAAAAATATTATTTTATAAAATAATTTATGTATATATTAGAACCAAGTTAAAAATAATTATTCTTCTATAAATATTTTGCATAAATTTCATATCAATGTGTAGCATATATTTTTCTGAAGAGGTGTGTACCTATTTAGGTAACCATTAAAAAAATAATATCCTTGAATACTATAAAATTATCATGTGGAAAAATTATTATAAATGTAAATTTGCTTTGTAAACTATTTTGATGTGTGGTTGCCCTTATCCGCTATTAGTCAAGAAATAATAATTACTTAATTATGTATAGAAACTTATATATTATGTAAATAATAATTAATTATGTATCATAATTTTCTCAGAATGAAATATATTTTTGTACCATCACATAAAGAAAAGTTGTTTTTTTCTTGCACACAGGAGGCCTCTGTCACACAAATCACACTTAGCAGCTGCTCATTTATTCATCTGTCATAGATTCATTCAACTTAAACATTTTACATATGAAGTTATAGATAAATATATATTTAACCCAAAATTATTGTATCCTAATTATCAATGCGCATTGTCATATCAATTAAATTTAATATCTTAATATTTCTTTGAATATTTCCCAAATATATATAATATAATATGAGAGTAATTCACTGAAATTTAAGACACTTGGAAAAAAATACTCTGGACTTGCAAAAATAGAAATGTCTTAGTCTTAGATTCTTTTTTTACTGGCTACCAGGTTTAAAGTTACATCAGCTGAAAATAGAATGAATGGGATTCTGTACTATTTGCTCAAAGTTCAAAGGCTGCAGCTGTCACACGTCATGCTGTAAAGCTAAGCTACTTTAGTTATAAAACAAACACTTCATGCACAGAAGATATTAATTAATAAGTGTTACACATAATATAGTTCAACTAGTTATATTGCTATTATTTTAAAATGTTATACACATAAAATCCTGCAATTTTTTTTGCAACTTCCTGTGTGAATAAAGAAATAAATCCATTTTAGAGTTGCTTGATAAAATCCTGCATTGGAATGAAAACTCTAAGGAAATATAAGAAATAAAATTAAATATCAAATTCATACAGAAACAGAATTATTTAAATATCTTATACATATATTGGTTCTAATGCAATTCAAAATATTGCTACTTTAATTATTTATGAGGTTCTAATTTATTAGTTAATATTTTAATTATTACTATGAATATATATATATATTAATACAATTATACACAATCTCTACTGTATACAAGTGTGACTATATACAGTACTGACCAAAAGTTTGGACACACCTTCTCATTTAAAGATTTTTCTGTATTTTCATGACTTTGAAAATTGTACATTCACACTGAAGGCATCAAAACTATGAATTAACACATGTGGAATTATATACTTAACAAAAAAGTGTGAAACAACTGAAAATGTGTCTTATATTCTAGGTTCTTCAAAGTAGCCACCTTTTGCTTTGATGACTGCTTTGTACACTCTTGGCATTCTCTTGATGAGCTTCAAGAGGTAGTCACCGGAAATGGTTTTCACTTCACAGGTGTGCCCTGTCAGGTTTAATAAGTGGGATTTCTTGCCTTATAAATGGGGTTGGGACCATCAGTTGTGTTGTGCAGAAGTCAGGTGGATACACAGCTCATAGTCCTACTGAATAGACTGTTGAATTTCTATTATGGCAAGAAAAAAGCAGCTAAGTAAAGAAAAACGAGTGGCCATCTGCGGTTTCGCTTTGCTCAACCCTGTCCACCGCGTCTGCGGTTTCGCTTTGCTGATCCCTGTCCACCGCGTCTGCGGTTTCGCTTTGCTCAGCCCTGTCCACCGCGTCTGTGGTTTCGCTTTGCTCAGCCCTGTCCACCGCGTCTGCGGTTTCACTTTGCTCAGCCCTGTCCACCGCGTCTGCGGTTTCGCTTTGCTCAGCCCTGTCCACCGCGTCTGCGGTTTCGCTTTGCTGATCCCTGTCCACCGCGACTGCGTTTTCGCTTTGCTCAGCCCTGTCCAGCGCGTCTGCGGTTTCGCTTTGCTCAGCCCTGTCCACCGCATCTGCGGTTTCGCTTTGCTCAGCCCTGTCCACCGCGTCTGCGGTTTCGCTTTGCTCAGCCCTGTCCACCACGTCTGCGGCTTCGCTTTGCTCAGCCCTGTCCACCGCGTCTGCGGTTTCGCTTTGCTCAGCCCTGTCCACCGCGTCTGCGGTTTCGCTTTGCTCAGCCCTGTCCACCGCATCTGCGGTTTCGCTTTGCTCAGCCCTGTCCACCGCATCTGCGGTTTCGCTTTGCTCAGCCCTGTCCACCGCGTCTGCGGTTTCGCTTTGCTCAGCCCTGTCCACCGCGTCTGCTGTTTCGCATTGCTCAGCCCTGTCCAGCGCGTCTGCGGTTTCGCTTTGCTCAGCCCTGTCCACCACGTCTGCGGTTTCGCTCTGCTCGGCCTTGTCTACCGCGTCTGCGGCTTCGCTCTGCTTGGCCTTGTCTACCGCATCTGCGGTTTCGCTCTGCTCAGCCTTGTCTACCACGTCTGCGGTTTCGCTTTGCTCAGCCCTGTCCACTGCGTCTGCGGTTTCGCTTTGCTCAGCCCTGTCCACCGCGTCTGCGGTTTCGCTTTGCTCAGCCCTGTCCACCGCGTCTGCGGTTTCGCTTTGCTCAGCCCTGTCCACCACATCTGCGGTTTCGCTTTGCTCAGCCCTGTCCACCGCGTCTGCGGTTTCGCTTTGCTCAGCCCTGTCCACCGCGTCTGCGGTTTCGCTTTGCTGATCCCTGTCCACCGCGTCTGCATTTTCGCTTTGCTCAGCCCTGTCCACCGCGTCTGCGGTTTCGCTTTGCTCAGCCCTGTCCACCGCGTCTGCGGTTTCGCTTTGCTCAGCCCTGTCCACCGCATCTGCTGTTTCGCTTTGCTCAGCCCTGTCCACCGCATCTGCGGTTTCGCTTTGCTCAGCCCTGTCCACCGCGTCTGCGGTTTCGCTTTGCTCAGCCCTGTCCACCGCGTCTGCTGTTTCGCATTGCTCAGCCCTGTCCAGCGCGTCTGCGGTTTCGCTTTGCTCAGCCCTGTCCACCACGTCTGCGGTTTCGCTCTGCTCGGCCTTGTCTACCGCGTCTGCGGCTTCGCTCTGCTTGGCCTTGTCTACCGCATCTGCGGTTTCGCTCTGCTCAGCCTTGTCTACCGCGTCTGCGGTTTCGCTTTGCTCAGCCCTGTCCACTGCGTCTGCGGTTTCGCTTTGCTCAGCCCTGTCCACCGCGTCTGCGGTTTCGCTTTGCTCAGCCCTGTCCACCGCGTCTGCGGTTTCGCTTTGCTCAGCCCTGTCCACCACGTCTGCGGTTTCGCTTTGCTCAGCCCTGTCCACCGCGTCTGCGGTTTCGCTTTGCTCAGCCCTGTCCACCGCGTCTGCGGTTTCGCTTTGCTGATCCCTGTCCACCGCGTCTGCATTTTCGCTTTGCTCAGCCCTGTCCACCGCGTCTGCGGTTTCGCTTTGCTCAGCCCTGTCCACCGCGTCTGCGGTTTCGCTTTGCTCAGCCCTGTCCACCGCGTCTGCGGTTTCGATTTGCTCAGCCCTGTCCACCGCGTCTGCGGTTTCGCTTTGCTCAGCCCTGTCCACCGCGTCTGCGGTTTCGCTTTGCTCAGCCCTGTCCACCGTGTCTGCGGTTTCGCTTTGCTCAGCCCTGTCCACCGCGTCTGCGGTTTCGCTTTGCTCAGCCCTGTCCACCGCGTCTGTGGTTTCGCTTTGCTCAGCCCTGTCCATCGCGTCTGCGGTTTCGCTTTGCTCAGCCCTGTCCACCGCGTCTGCGGTTTCGCATTGCTCAGCCCTGTCCACCGCGTCTGCGGTTTCGCTTTGCTCAGCCCTGCCCACCACGTCTGCGGTTTCGCTCTGCTCGGCCTTGTCTACTGCCTCTGCGGCTTTGCTCTGCTTGGCCTTGTCTACCGCATCTGCGGTTTCGCTCTGCTCAGCCTTGTCTACCGCGTCTGCGGTTTCGCTTTGCTCAGCCCTGTCCACTGCGTCTGCGGTTTCGCTTTGCTCAGCCCTGTCCACCGCGTCTGCGGTTTCGCTCTGCTCAGCCTTGTCTACCGCGTCTGCGGTTTCGCTCTGCTCGGCCTTGTCTACCGCGTCTGCGGTTTCGCTCTGCTCAGCCTTGTATACCGCGTCTGTGCTTTCGCTTTTCTCTGCCTTGTCTACCGCACCTGCGGTTTCGCTTTACTCTGTTTGTTGACCGCATCTGCGGCTCTGAATTTTGCCTCCAAGTCTGTACTGGACCCTACCCAGCCTGCCTGTTCCTGTATTCCCCGGTGTGGGTCAACAGCCGTGTCCGGAATCTGACCTGGAGTAGACCCTGGTCCCTCTGCTAGGTTCCTCCCTGGTGCACTGGCGTCGTATGCCGTCGTGCGACCTTGGTCGGATCGGGCAGATACTTAGTTATGGCACTCTCCGGTTCATGGCACAGTGGAACCACTAAACACGCACACGCCAGTCAATCTGGGCATGTGCATTACAGTAACAAATATAAAATATTCCACAATTTGTGTTTTTCATGATGAAAAGATACCTTGAGTTTAATTGTAAATTATCTACTTCACATTCTCTATATAAACTAAACTGCAAAACATCTAAGTCATTTCCTTCATTAACTTTGAAGTCAATATTACTTTGTTTAGCAAAAGAAGAAATTATATCCATATTTTGCTTACCTTCAGATTTCTTAGCTTTTGATGATCAGCACGTCTTATCCTCAGTTCGTCTGATTCTGATACTTGTAGTATCTCTGGTTCCTGTCAGTCCTCAATCTGTAGGTTCTTTCTGATTCTTGTGACAAAGTTAGTGGATTTCCTGACACATGAACAACAGCTGTTCAGCTCGTCTCTTCTCTCCTCTCCCCCCTTTGTTCAAGAAGGAAATTCACTTAAAAACACGAAAAATCAGAACTGACTAGGCTTGCCAAATGTAAAATAATACTCCTTTCTGTATTATTTTTCTCTATCGAGGACTTCGCAAAGTATCAATATCAAGATTTTCTTTTAAAAAAAAATTATCTATTTATTCTTGGATTGTCCATTAAAAAGAATTATTTAAAAATAATAATAATAATAATATTTTTTATTTATATAGCGCCAACATATTCCGCAGCACTTTGGCTGCCGCATTCAGGACAGATTCGAGAGGGGAAATTTTGGTAAGAGGGAGACCAATCAGAAGAGAGTTGCCGTAGTTCAGACAAGAGTGAATAAGAGCGACAGTAAGAGTTTTAGCAGTTTCAAAAGTGAGAAAAGATCGGATTCTGGAGATGTTTTTAAGATGCAGGTGACAAGAGCGAGTGAGTGATCAGATATAGGGAGTAAAGGAAAGGTTAGCGTCAAATATGACCCCAAGGCAGCGGGCATGCTGCTTGGGAGTTATGGTTGAACCCTCCAAGGTAATTTCGATGTTAGGTAGAGTTAGGTTAGTAGAGAGGGGAAACACAAGAAGTTCAGTTTTGGAGAGATTCAGTTTAAGATAGAGGGAGGACATGATGTTAGACACAGCAGACAAACAATCCTTGGTATTTTGTAGTAGGGTAGGGGTGATGTCAGGGGAAGAAGTGTATAATTGGGTGTCGTCAGCATAGAGATGATACTGGAACCCAAACCTGCTGATTGTTTGTCCAATAGGGGCAGTGTATAGAGAGAAGAGGAGGGGGCCTAGGACTGAGCCCTGCAAAACCCCGATAGTCAGGGGATGAGGAGGGGAAGAGGAGCCGGCAAAAGATACAGTGAAGGAGCGGTCAGAGAGGTAGGAGGAGAACCAGGAGAGAACGGTTTCCTTGAGGTCTATAGAGCGAAGCATAGTGAGGAGGAGCTGGTGATCCACAGTGTCAAATGCTGCAGAGAGATCCAGGAGAATCAGCAGGGAGCAGTGACCTTTGGATTTGGCTGTTAGTAGATCATTATAGACTTTAGTGAGGGCAGTTTCAGTGGACTGTAAGGAGCGGAAACCAGATTGTAGAGGGTCGAGGAGAGAGTTATCTGAGAGATAGTGGATTAGACGGGAGTGGACCAAGCGTTCCAGGAGTTTAGAGATGAAAGGAAGATTACAGACAGGTCTGTAGTTAGCAGTGCAGTTCTGGTCCAGGGATGGCTTTTTAAGTAAAGGGGTTATGATGGCATGTTTAAATGAGGAGGGAAAGATAGCTGAAGAAAGAGAGAGGTTAAATATTTTAGTTAGGTGAGTGGTGATCACCGGTGAGAGGGACTGCAGGAGATGTGAAGGAATGGGGTCACTGTTGCAGGTTGTAGGCCGAGAAGAAGCGAGGAGCTGGGTAACTTCTTTTTCTGTAACAGGCTCAAAGATGGCACGTGAGCTTGAAGTGCGGCAGGGAAGGGGATCCAGGCACAGAGGAGATTGGGCTGAGATGTCCTGATAGATGTGGTTGATTTTTTCAAAGAAATAAGAGGCCAGATCCTCCCCACTGAGGTTGGTGGTGGGGGCCTGTGCTTTAGGTTTCAGGAGGGAGTTTAAGGTTTCGAAAAGTCGTTTTGGATTGTTGGACATTAAAGTGATGAGGGTGGTGAAGTAGGATTGTTTGGCCAGATGAAGGGCAGAGTTATAGGTTTAGAGCATGAATTTATAGTGGATGAAGTCCTCTGCTAAAAGAGATTTTCTCCACTGACGCTCAGCACACCTTGAGCAACGTTGAAGAAAACGTGTTTGCATCGTGTGCCAGGGCTGCCGTTGTCTGTGTCGGGTCTTTCTGTGAGTAGAAGGAGCTGCTTCATCTAGGGCACTCTTCAGTGTATTATTGTAGTGTGACAATGCTAAGTCTGGACAGGAGAAGGAGGAGATGGGGGCTAAATGTGTGTGGAGATTGTCCATAAGCTGCTGGGTATTAATGATACGTGTATTCCTATAAGTGTGGTAAGTGGGGGTGTCCCGGGTGAGGAGACAATTCTTGACAGAGAAGGAAAGAAGGTTGTGGTCCGAGAGCGGGAGAGGGGAGTTGGTAAAGCCATACAGCGAGCAGAGACTGGAAAAAAAACACGTCCAAAGTATTCCCGGCTTCATGGGTAGGAGAATTAGTAAACTGTGAGAGACGGAATGAAGAGGTTAGAGAAAGTAGATGAGAGGCAGATTGGGAGAGGGGATCATCGATGGGGATGTTAAAGTCACCCATGATGAGGGTGGGGATGCCACAGGATAGAAAGTGAGGAAGCCAGGTAGCAAAGTGATCCAAGAACTGGTGGGAGGAGCCTGGAGGGCGATACACAACTGCCACTCGCAGGGAGAAGGGTTTAAAGAGTCTGATGGTGTGGACTTCAAAGGAAGGAAACATAAGTGATGGAACCAGGGGGATGACCTGGAAAGCACATTGTGAGGAAAGGAGCAGACCAACACCTCCACCCTGTCTGTTGCCAGGTCTGGCGGTATGTGAAAATTTCTGCCCACCAAACGAGAGAGCAGCAGCAGTGGTGTCTGGCTTCTGAATCCAGGTTTCTGTGATAGCCAGAAGGTTAAGTGAATTAGAGAGGAAAAAATCATGGATGTAAGTTAGTTTGTTACACACAGACCGTGCGTTCCAGAGAGCACAATGGAAATCGATAGGAGAGGGCATGCACTGAACGTTAATAAGATTAGCAGGGTTTCTATATGCAGCTGGAGGAAAGTAATGTATGCTAGTGGAGGGGGGCCCAGGGTTGGGGGAGATGTCGCCTGCGACTAGTAAAAGTAGAAAGAAGAGAAAGAGCAGGTGGTGCAATGATTTGTATGAACGTTTTGAGTGCTGTATGGAGGTAGAGGATGGCTTGCAGTGGGTGAGGAATGTCAGTAGAGCCTCAGAGTTATACATGGGAGAGGGGAGAAGGGAGGGGTTGATATAGAGAGAGTGCACAGAATGTGTTAAAGGGCGGGCGAGTTGTGAGAAAGCAGAAGTGAAAACAAATAAAAAGCAGATTGATAAGACTAATGCATAATGCAGTATGACTGACTGAGAAGCATGTTTGTATGAATATCTTATGCATCTTACCTGTCTCCTGCCCTGTCCAACTGCCATTGTATAACTGGACTTTTAACTATTGCACTTCAAATCTATTGCACGCGTGACCCAGCACGCGTGCTATCCCGAGCCAGAGCTGAATATATATGAAATGAAATGTCTACTAAAATCCAGCACCAGTTGGTCATACTGAGTAATTAGTCAATTAGCACAAGGCCAGAGCAGGCAATGTTATCCAGGGCAAACACCCAATGTTAAACAAAGAGGCCATTAAACAGTGAAATAGAAAGCTTTGAACACTAAAATAGGAACAGGAAAAATAAAAAAAAAACAACGGATGGAGCAATTAAATACCATGGAAAAATCTTGCTAGAGAATATGACTCTGTTCACACTTATCATCAGACAGCACACAAAAACGGATGGAGCAATTAAATACCGTGGAAAAATCTTGCTAGAGAATATGACTCTGTTCACACTTATCATCAGACAGCACACAAAAACAGATGGAGCAATTAAATACAATGGATAAAACTTGCTAGAGAATATGACTCTGTTCACACTTATCATCTGACAGCACACAAAAACGGATGGAGCAATTAAATACGATGGAAAAATCTTGCTAGAGAATATGACTCTGTAAGACAGGTAAGACATGCAAGACAATTAAACAAACTTGCTTCCAGGTCATCTGTTTTGCAAACAGTATTCACCATTTGTATTTGTGCCATTTACATTCTGGCTGCTACAATCATCCACATTCACCGTTCTCCCACAAATTCTGCACACTTCATCCATATTAAGCCCTCTCTCCTCTCTTCTCCTATGTACAGCTGTCAAGCTCTCTTCACAATGTTATACCACACAGATCCATTCACTCCCACCATACAACACAGGAAACGCTCTCACAAATCACTCAACCATCTGCTCACTCTCTGTATCCTCCTTCTCTTAGTCGCAGGTGATATTTCTCCTAATCCAGGACCCTCCAGTAATAACACCAACTCTTTCCCTGTTACATTCAGTAACCCTGCTAATCTCATTAATATTCCCTGCATATCTTCTGTCTCATTCAACTGTGCCCTTTGGAATGCGCTCTCACCATGTAATAAACTCTCTTACATCCATGACTTTTTCCTCTCTAATTCCCTCAACCTTCTGGCTCTCACTGAAACCTGGATCCAGCAGTCGGACACCACCGCCGCTGCAGCTGTCTCCTATGGTGGCCTACACTTCTCTCATACTCCAAGATCTGACAACAGATCAGGTGGAGGTGTTGGTCTGCTTCTTTCAACAAAATGTACTTTTCAGGTTATCCCCCCAGTACCCTCCCTTGTCTTCCCTTCTTTTGAGGCCCACACAGTCAGACTCTACTGGCCCTTCTCCCTGCGAGTGGCCATTGTCTATCGCCCTCCAGGTCCCTCCTGTCAGTTTCTGGATCACTTTGCTGCCTGGCTTCCAAATTTTCTATCCTGCGACATCCTCACGATAATCATGGGAGATTTTAACATCCCAATTGGCGATCCTCTTTCCCCATCTGCTGCTCACCTTTTATCACTAACCTCCTCCTTCGACCTTTCACAGCTTGCTAATTCTCCTACACATGAGGGCGGGAACACATTGGACCTGATCTTCTCCCGGCTTTGCTCAGTACATGACTTTACTAACTCTCCCCTTCCACTGTCTGACCATAATCTTCTTTCATTCTCTGTCAAGAACTGTGACTCTACTCAAGACCCCCCCACTTTCCACACTTATAGAAATATACGCGCCATTAACACACAGAAATGTATGAAAAAGTTGCAATTATCATTGGCCCCAGTCTCCTCCCTCTCATGTCCTGACTCTGCACTGAAGCTTTATAACGAAACATTGCAATGTGCCTTGGATGAAGCCGCACCTCCTACGCAGAGAAAAATTCGGCATAGATGGCGACAACCCTGGCACACACCTCAAACATGTCTTCTCCAGCGGTGTTCCAGGTGCGCTGAAAGGCTGTGGAGAAAATCTAATCTGCCCGAAGATTTCCTCCATTATAAATTTATGCTGAAAACATATAACTCTGCGCTTCAGCTCTCCAAACAAACCTACTTTAACAACCTCATCATCTCACTTTCCAATAATCCTAAACGACTCTGTGACACGTTTCATTCTCTCCTCAATCAAACAGTACAGGCCCCGATCACTGACCTCAGTGCTGACGATCTGGCCAATAATTTCAAAGAAAAAAATGACCATATCCGACAGGAAATTTTCTCCCAATCACCAAACGTTATGCATGTTCTCCCCCTCCACATTGTATCTCGCTCACTTTCTGACTTCGAACCACTCACGGAAGAAGTGATCAGGCTCCTTGCATCTTCTCATCCTACCACCTGCACCAGTGACCCTATTCCCTCACATTTCCTTCAGTCCCTTGCTCCAGCAGTCACCATTCACCTAACTAAAATTTTCAACCTCTCCCTCTCATCTGGTATCTTTCCCTCTTCTTTTAAACATGCCAGCATACATCCATTAGTTAAAAAACCATCCCTTGACCAGAACTGTTCGGCCAACTACAGACCTCTTTCCAATCTTCCCTTTATCTCTAAACTCCTGGAACGCCTGGTCCATTCCCGTCTAATCCGCTATCTCTCAGACAACTCTCTTCTTAACCCTTTACAATCTGGTTTCCGCTCTTTACATTCTACTGAAACTGCCCTCACTAAAGTCTCTAATGATCTACTAACAGCTAAATCTAATGGTCACTACTACCTGCTGATTCTCCTGGACCTCTCGACACTGTGGATCATCAGTTCCTCCTCACTATGCTCTGCACTATTGGCCTCAAGGACACTGTTCTCTCCTGGTTCTCCTCCTATGTCTCTGACCGCTCCTTCTCTGTGTCTTTCGCCGGCTCCTCCTCTCTCCTTCCCCTTACTGTCGGGGTTCCTCAAGGACCAGTCCTAGGCCCCCTTCTTTTCTCCTTATACACTGCTCCCATTGGACAAATAATCAGCAGATTCGGTTTTCAGTACCATCTCTATGCTAATGACACCCAATTATACACTTCTGCTCCGGACATCACCCCTGCATTATTACAAAAGACCAGTGATTGTCTTTCTGCTGTGTCTAACATTATGACCTCCCTCTGTCTAAAACTGAATCTGTCAAAAACTGAACTACTCATATTTCCTCCCTCCACTAACCTACCTGTGCCTGATATTGCCATTTCCGTTTGAGGCTCAACCATTACTCCCCAGCAACAAGCCCGCTATCTTGGGGTCATTTTTGACTCAGATCTTTCCTTCACTCCTCACATCAAATCACTCGCTCGTTCATGTCATCTACACCTCAAAAACGTCTCAAGAATCAGGACTTTTCTCACCTTTGACTCGGCAAATACTCTTACTGTAGCTCTTATTCATTCCCGTCTGGACTACTGCAACTCTCTACTTATCGGGCTCCCTCTTACTAAACTCTCCCCTCTCCAATCCGTCCTTAACGAAGCAGCCAGGATCATATTCCTCGCCAACCGCTACACCGATGCCTCTTCCCTGTGCCAGTCATTGCATTGGTTACCCATCCAATATAGAGTTCAATTTAAACTTATCACGCTTACCCACAAAGAGCTCCATGCTTCAGTTTCCCCCTACATCTCCTCCCTTGTCTCAGTCTACCACCCTACACATGCCCTCCGTTCTGCCAGTGACTTAAAACTAAAATCCTCCATAATCCGAACTTCCCACTCTCGTCTCCAAGATTTCTCGCGTGCTGCGCCAATTCTTTGGAATGCACTACCCAGGACAGTTCGATTAATTCCCAATATTCACAGTTTCAAGCGGACCCTAAAAACCCATTTCTTTAGACTGGCTTATCGCCTCCACACATTATCTGTCCATCCCAGTTTTCCCCCATATTAAAATCTTCTTCATTTTCAGGTTCATACCAACCATGCACATAATAGCCTCGGTCGGGACTGCACACATACTGGCAGGCGACCAGTCCATGTATTAATTATCCTATTTAGTATATCAAGGCTGCATTATACAATATATGTTCATTCTACCTTTTGTGTCTCCCCCATTTCCTCATAGACTGTAAGCTTGCGAGCAGGGCCCTCACTCCTTTCGATATGAAATATGCTTATTCTGTATTGTCTGTATAAGTCCCCCCTAAAATTTGTAAAGTGCTGCGGAATATGTTGGCGCTATAAAAATAAAAAATTATTATTATTATTATTATTATTATTAATAAAACACACAGCTAGGATGGCTAAGAGGAAAACATTGGACTATTCTGAAGTGGCCTTCTATAAGTCCTGACCTAAATCCTATTGCGCATCTTTGGAAAGAGCTGAAACATGCCGTCTGGAAAGGGCAACCTTCAAATATGGTATAGCTGGAGCAGTTTGCTCATGAGGAGTGGGCAAAAATACCTGTCGAGAGGTGCAGAAGTCTCAGTGACAGTTACAGGAATCGTTTGATTGCAGTGATTGCCTCAAAAGGTTGTTCAACAAAATATTAAGTTATGAGTACCATCATTTCTGTCCAGGCCTATTTAATGAGTTAATTTTTTTTTTAAATTCTGTGAAAGCAGGGTTGAAAAGCAATGACTGACTTTCATTTGTTCATTTTCATAGATTTTTAGTTTATTATTACTTTTGTCAGATTCAAGTTATTTCTGTGACCATTGTGTTTTTTTTTCATTAAATGAGGGGTACTAACAATTTTGACCATGTGTGTACACTGCCTGACTGATATCTTTGAAGTTGGATTAGTCCTCAGAAGGACTGTTTGTTGAGATGGATATGTGTCTATAATATAGTTTGGTACACCTACACTAACTAGAAACCAGCAAATCTCTCCTTAGCACAGCAGCACCTCTCCCTACACTGTCTGATTCCGGAGTGACTGTGACGAGCATGGCGGCGCCAGGTCTGGTATAGACCTGATGATGCTGTGCAGCCAGCCAATCACTGTATTGACACAACCAACATGGCTGCGGCATTACAGTGAGTGGCAGGCAATCCCTGCATGTTCATTGGCTCTGTAAAGAGCGCCAAACATGCAGGGAGTGGACCCGAGCTCCCGCCAAGCAACCACGGATGTACTCGGCGAGCGCCGAGCATCTCGAGCACTGAGATGCTCGGGCGAGCACCGAGCAGTAGCTAGCATGCTCGCTCATCACTATTGAATACTAGAGATGAGCGTTGTTCTACTCGAACTGTTCGCCAATCTCAAATTCGAGCTGTTTTGGGCGGTGTTCGAGCCGGTCGGCGAACACGAACAATTTGAGAAAAATTCGGCTGTTCGAGGTTATGTTCGATAACTGTTCGTGCACCAAAATCATAACTGGATTTTTTCTCAGTAATGATGAAAATTAATGTTAATACGCAGTTTGAGTGTACAGCGGGGCGGGGGGAGGGGCAGGGGATGGATCTCTGCAGGAACAATGAAGATCTCCATTTTTTTTTCTCTTTCCCGCATTTGCAGTGGGGAGGTGCAATCTGTCAGCCTATCAGCAGCGCACACACGGAGCGTAGTGCTTTTTTTCACACAAGCAAGGGCATGTGTGATTGGCAGTGTATGTCACATGTCCTTGCCCTATAAGACCAAGCCATTTTCCCCGTCGCCACCATTTTCTCACTGCTGCAGCTGCGTGTTAGACGGCACCGCTGTTGCTGTGTGCGCTATACCTTGTTAATTTCAAGCCAATTTTCGCACAAATATACAGATAGCTTGGGAGTAGGGAATAGTTGTGATTGCAGTCCTTTTAAGGACTAGGTTACAGCATTTCCTACGACTTTTATCAGGCAGGTCTGTGCTCTTAAATAGATAGATTGTGGGAGTAAAGACTAATTGTAATTGGAGTCCTTTTCAGGACTAGGTTACATCAGTTCCTATCAGTTTTTGCCAGGCAGGTCTGTGCCAGTGCTGTGCAAGTTTTTTTCACAGCATTTGGCTGAATCTAGCAAAGCTAATCCTTTTTGGCCTATTGCAGAGTGTGTTAGTCAGTGGAGTAGCCTATCTGTGTTGCAAGATATACCACCTGTGTATAGAATACCAATTTTTTTACTGCACCTAGTGAAGTAAAATCTTTTGGGCATAGCATCATTCTATTAGTCCATCTATACTGACCTCCATCAGGTTGCAAACTGAATATAATTTTTTTCTGCATCTAGCTCTGAAAAAATATTTGGGCTTCTAGCGGTGTGTGGGACTTGGTCTATTAGTCCATCTATACTGACCTCCATCAGGTTGCAAATTAAAAATAATTTTTTTCTGCATCTAGCTCTGAAAAAATATTTGGGCTTCTAGCAGTGTGTGGGACTTGGTCTATTAGTCCATCTATACTGACCTCCATCAGGTTGCAAATTAAAAATAATTTTTTTCTTCATTTATCTCTGAAAAAATATTTGGGCTTCTAGCAGCGTGTGGGACTTGTTCTATTAGTCCATCTATACTGACCTCCATCAGGTTGCAAATTAAAAATAATTTTTTTCTGCATCTAGCTCTGAAAAAATATTTGGGCTTCTAGCAGTGTGTGGGACTTGGTCTATTAGTCCATCTATACTGACCTCCATCAGGTTGCAAATTAAAAATAATTTTTTTCTGCATCTAGCTCTGAAAAAATATTTGGGCTTCTAGCAGTGTGTGGGACTTGGTCTATTAGTCCATCTATACTGACCTCCATCAGGTTGCAAATTAAAAATAATTTTTTTCTTCATTTATCTCTGAAAAAATATTTGGGCTTCTAGCAGCGTGTGGGACTTGTTCTATTAGTCCATCTATACTGACCTCCATCAGGTTGCAAATTAAAAATAATTTTTTTCTGCATCTAGCTCTGAAAAAATATTTGGGCTTCTAGCAGTGTGTGGGACTTGGTCTATTAGTCCATCTATACTGACCTCCATCAGGTTGCAAATTAAAAATAATTTTTTTCTTCATTTAGCTCTGAAAAAATATTTGGGCTTCTAGCAGTGTGTGGGACTTGTTCTATTAGTCCTTCTATACTGACGTCCAGCAGGTTGCAAATTGAATATAATTTTTTTCTGCATCTAGCTCTGAAAAAATATTTGGGCTTCTAGCGGTGTGTGGGACTTGGTCTATTAGTCCATCTATACTGACCTCCATCAGGTTGCAAATTAAAAATAATTTTTTTCTGCATCTAGCTCTGAAAAAATATTTGGGCTTCTAGCAGTGTGTGGGACTTGGTCTATTAGTCCATCTATACTGACCTCCATCAGTTTGCAAATTGAATAAAAAAAATTTCTGCATCTAGCTCTGAAAAAATATTTGGGCTTCTAGCGGTGTGTGGGACTTGGTCTATTAGTCCATCTATACTGACCTCCATCAGGTTGCAAATTAAAAATAATTTTTTTCTGCATCTAGCTCTGAAAAAATATTTGGGCTTCTAGCAGTGTGTGGGACTTGGTCTATTAGTCCATCTATACTGCCCTCCATCAGGTTGCAAATTAAAAATAATTTTTTTCTTCATTTAGCTCTGAAAAAATATTTGGGCTTCTAGCAGTGTGTGGGACTTGTTCTATTAGTCCTTCTATACTGACGTCCAGCAGGTTGCAAATTGAATATAATTTTTTTCTGCATCTAGCTCTGAAAAAATATTTGGGCTTCTAGCGGTGTGTGGGACTTGGTCTATTAGTCCATCTATACTGACCTCCATCAGGTTGCAAATTAAAAATAATTTTTTTCTGCATCTAGCTCTGAAAAAATATTTGGGCTTCTAGCAGTGTGTGGGACTTGGTCTATTAGTCCATCTATGCTGACCTCCATCAGGTTGCAAATTAAAAATAATTTTTTTCTTCATTTAGCTCTGAAAAAATATTTGGGCTTCTAGCAGTGTGTGGGACTTGTTCTATTAGTCCTTCTATACTGACGTCCAGCAGGTTGCAAATTGAATATAATTTTTTTCTGCATCTAGCTCTGAAAAAATATTTGGGCTTCTAGCGGTGTGTGGGACTTGGTCTATTAGTCCATCTATACTGACCTCCATCAGGTTGCAAATTAAAAATAATTTTTTTCTGCATCTAACCCAGCCAATAGTTTTGGCCTAATACCACAGTTTGGCCACTCAGCTCTGCTCGGTTACCATCCATTGTATTTTTGTGCAAACAACTCCAGAGTTGTGAATTAGTTAACCACCAAAATGAGTGGAAAAAGGCCTGCTGCTGGTGGAAAGGGGAATAGGCGTGTTGGGAAGGGGAAAAAAGGTTGTGTCCGTGGGGTAGGTGCAGAAGACAGACCATCTTCCAGCCAAACTAAAATGTCTACATCTTTTAGCGGACAATGTGATAAGATCCCTTTCTTACGGCCACGCCAATCGCTACAAATTCCAGATGAGGCACAAAAACAGCAGGTGCTTCAACGGATATCAAGTGCTCCTTTAAGTGGGCTCTCCTCCACATCAACTTCAACATCACAAATACTCCAGTCCTCAAAGGTGTCACCCAAATCGCACTTGCTTCCTCACAGCTCCCAAATCTCCAGCTGCCCGTCTGAGTATGAGGTAGAACAGATGGTTGAGTCTGCAGAGCTGTTTACTCATACTATAGCCTGGGAATCAGAGGTCGACTCCAGCGCTTCTGTGAATCCAGACGAGGAAATGATCTGCACTGATGCCCAGAATCTTTATGAGTCGGATCCAGGACCAGACGCAGAAGGTTCTGACCATAATGTAGACCCTCATTCCCAAACTGTAACTCCTGTTGGTGGAGACAATGAGGAAGACGATGATAAGACTCAAATACCTGATTGGAGCGACAACTTTAGTTTTTTGTCAGGGCAGGAACAGGTTGGCTCTGAGGACGACGGGTGTGATAACGCACAGGGTGATGATGATGAGGTCGGAGATCCCACTTACTGTCAACCCACAGTCAGCCAAGAGATGAGGTCAGCAGAGGAGGTGGAGGAAGATGCTAGTGACGACGAGGTCAGGTTGCGCCTTCCTGGAAGCACGTCAACAACTGCATCCTCAAACACAACTCTGCCTCTCACCACAAGTCGTGGTGGCTCTTCAGGTCGCATGGGTGCTAAGCCTTGCATAGCCTGGGCATTTTTTCAGATCGATAAAGATGACCCAACTCGTGTTATCTGTAACATTTGTCAGCAAAAGCTAAGTAGAGGCCAAAAAATACATAGTTTGAGTACTTCATGCATGAACCGGCACATGGACATGAAGCATAAGTTGCAGTGGGAAGCTCAGTGTGCTACAATGCGGTCTAGCCGGCCGGGCCAACCACCATCTGCCATATCTTGTGCATCCGCGGCCTCTTCATCCTCTGTGACTGGGGGGACAGCAGTCACACCTGTTTTGGGGCGCAGACCTGCCACCTCTTTACCCGCAACAGCCAGCGTGATTGGCAGGTCATCATTTTCTTTGGAGGTGGTAACACCAGCTGGTCTTGAGCGCTGTCCGACATCGATAGCACCACCTTTGGATCAAGGCAACCTAACATGTCCGCCTGCATCTTCCTCACAGACCGGCAGTTTGCCGGGGACACCCTTATCAACCCCGTCTAAGCACAATAGCCAGCCCTCGGTCCCTCAGATGTGGACAAGTAAAAGACCATTTCCTCCTAGCCATGAGAAAGCTAAGAGGTTGAATTTCACCATCTGCAAGCTCTTGGCTACAGAAATGCTGCCTTTCCGCCTGGTGGACACAGAGGATTTTCGAGACCTTATGTCCGTCGCAGTGCCCCAGTACCAGATGCCCAGTCGGCACTACTTCTCAAAGAAAGGTGTGCCTGCGCTCCACCAGCATGTCGCACACAACATCACCGCTTCTTTGAGAAACTCTGTGTGTGACAGGGTGCATTTCACCACAGACACTTGGACGAGTAGGCATGGACAGGGGCGTTACATGTCGCTGACTGGGCACTGGGTAACTATGGTGACAGCAGGACAAGGGGCTGCTGTCCAAGTCTTGCCGTCCCCACGAGTTGTGCGTCAATCCTCTTTATGTCATTTTTCCTCCACTGCTTCTGCCTCCTCAACCTCCTCTCGGTCTTCCACCTGCACCCAAAGCCTGTCTGGTCATGCCACAAGCTTTCTAACTGCGCAGAAGGGATCCTGCACACCTCCTTACTATGCTGGCAGTAGGGCTCAACGTCATCAGGCGGTTTTTACATTGAAATGTCTGGGAAATGTGAGTCACACAGCTGAGGAGTTGTGGTCAGCTCTGGAGAACCAATTTCATGAATGGTTGTCTCCACTGGACCTGAAACCAGGGAAGGCCGTGTGCGACAATGCTGCAAACCTGGGTGCGGCCCTTCGCCGGGGCAATGTCACACACGTGCCTTGTATGCCTCACGTGTTGAACCTGGTTGTCCAGCAATTTTTAGCCCACTATCCCAGACTAGATGGCCTTCTGCAGAGGGCACGGTCGCTGTGTGCTCACTTCCGCCGTTCGCATCCCGCAGCTCAGCGACTTACATCTCTACAGAAGTCGTTGGGCCTGCCACTTCACCGGCTAAAATGCGATGTGCCTACCCGGTGGAATTCAACTCTGCACATGTTGCAGCGACTGTGGCAGCACCGACAAGCCCTGGTGCAATACGTTCTGACGTATAGCCTGGGCCAACGAGATTCAGAGGTGGGGCAAATCACGCTGGAGGAGTGGTCTCAGATCAGGGACCTATGCACCCTTCTGCACAGTTTTGAAATGGCGACGAAGATGTTTAGTGCTGACGATGCCATTATCAGCATGACTATTCCGGTGATTTACATGCTGGAGCACATGTTAAACAGAATTCGGAGTCAGGTGGTGGCACAAGAGGAGGTGGAGGAAGTAGAGGAGGAGGAGTTGTATGCGGAAGGGCTAACATCTGCAAGGTCCAGACGGTCGGCAGCACCAAGGCGGCAGGCATGTGAGGGTGGGGGAGATGGTTTAACCAGGGCGCATGGTAGCAGCCAAACTAGTGAGGAAGGTGCAGGAGCCCAGGAAGAAGTGGAGGACGAACTGATGGAAGACTCATCAGATGAGGGAGACCTTGATCACATTTCTGTTGTTCGAGGTTGGGGGGAGAGGACAGAGGAAGGAAGCATGATTGTTACCTCGCCACCAACACAACAGGGACTTGGTGCTCCTGGATGCGCAACACACATGAGTGCCTTCTTGCTGCACTACCTGCAACATGACCCTCGAATTGTGAGAATTAGAAATAATCCTGACTACTGGGTTGCCACACTGTTAGATCCCCGGTACAAAAGTAAATTTGCAGAAATTATTCCTGCCATAGAAAGGGATGCACGCATGCAGGAGTATCAGCAGAGACTGTTGCAGAATCTTACATGTGCTTTTCCACAAAATACCAGTGGTGCACGTAGTGAATCTCACAGTTCCAACTTGCCAACCGTGGGACCGTCAAGTGTTCAGCACTCAAACCGTAACAGAACCACAGTATCTGCTGGTAACATCAATTTTGCGGAATCATTTCACCACTTTTTTAGCCCATCCTTTGCAAGGCCACAGGAGACAAGAAGTCTGACACATAGTCAACGCCTAGAGACGATGGTACAGGAGTATCTCCAAGTAAACATTGAAGCCACGACTGTGTCACTGGACCCTTGCTCTTTTTGGGCTTCCAATCTGGATAAATGGCCGGAGCTAGCCACTTACGCCTTGGAGATCTTGTCATGCCCCGCAGCCAGCGTTCTGTCTGAACGTGTGTTCAGCGCTGCTGGTGGTGTGCTGACAGATAAGCGCACGCGGCTCTCCACTGATAATGTAGACAGACTCACGTTCATAAAGATGAACAAATCATGGATCCGAAACGACTTTTCTACCCCTGTGTCATCCTGGGGAGAGTAAAAGCTTGATGATTGGTTAAAATCACCCTACCAACCGTTTTAAGCTTTCAAATTACTAATCATGTTTATCTGTATCTTGACTGGAAAATAATTTGGGCTTTGTAGCAGTGTGCAGCACTGATCCTATTAGGCCATCTATAATAAGCTTCACCAGATTTAAAATTAAAAATAATTTTTAGCTGCATCTAGCCCGGAAAATAATTTTGGGGCTCCGAGATGCGCAAGACACATAAGTGCCTTCTTGCTGCACTACCTGCAGCATGACCCTCATATTGTCAGAATTCGAAGTAATCATGACTACTGGGTTGCCACACTCTTAGATCCCCCAAACTTTTCGATCAACCTTTTCATTTTAATAAAGACCAAAAAAATGGTCATTTTTGAAATTATAAGCATTAGCAGGTTGTTAGAAACTGAAATCAAACAGTTTTCAACTCAAAACTTTATTCTAGGTGATGTTACATTTTCACATAGGACCCCTTGTTCGAAAGGAGCTTCTGAACTCTCTCGTCCATTGAATTTGTCAGGTTTTGGATGGTTTCTGCTTCAATTGTTTTGCATGAGGACAGAATACCCTCCCAGAGCTGTTGCTTAGATGTGAACTGCCTCCCGCCATCATAGACACTCCTTTTAATGATGCTCCAAAGGTTCTGAATGGGGTAGAGGTCAGGGGAGCATGGGGGTCACACCATAAGTTTGTCCCCTTTTATGCCCATATCAGCCAGAGATGCAGATGTTTTATGTGCAGCATGAGATGGTGCATTATCATGCAGAAAAATCATCTTGCTGTGAAATACACGGTTCTTCTTCTTGAACCATGGCAGGAAGTGCTGTTTGAGAAAATCCACATACATTATGGAGTTCATCTTTAGCGCCTTCAGGGATCCTAAAGGGGCCGACAATCTCTCTCCCCATGATTCCAGCCCAAAACATTACTCCACCTCCTCCTTGTTGGCGCTGTAGCCGTGTTTGCGTGGGGTGTCCATCAACCAGCCATCCTCCACTCCATTCATCTGGACCATCGAGCGCTGCACGGCACTCATCCGTGAACAAAACAGTTTTGAAATCAGTCTTCATGTAATGTTTGGCCCACTGGAGCCGTTTCTGCTTGTGTGAAGTGGATAGAGGAGGTCGACAGGATGGCGTATGCACAGCTGCAAACCTCTGAAGGACCCTGCATCTTGTTGTTCGGGGGACGTTGGAGGCACAAGCAGCTTCAAAAACTTGTCTGCTGCTATGACAAGGCTTTTTTGCCGCTGCTCTTTCAACCTGACGTAATTGCCTGTAGGAAAGAGTCCTCAATTTGCCCTTATCAGCACGCACACGTGTGTACTGTGAATCAGCTACATACTTCTTGATTGCCAAGACACTTCATCCTGATCATCGCACAATGTTGATTGTAGTCATGCCTTGACCTAAACACTCCACAATTTGCTGCTTCTCAGCAGCCGACACATCCTTTTTCTTTCCCATTTTGGCAGTAAATGTAGGCTGCTTAATAATGTGAGAGAGCCTTCTTAAGTAGTCTTGCCTTTATTGGACACACCTGCCAAACTAATTAGCACAGGTGTCTGCAATTGCTTACAGTGATATAAAGAGCCCTGACACACATCACCATCAATGAGTTTAACTGACAAACAAACAAATTCTTCCCTTATCACTCCTAAACACTTTTTGCATAATAATTTGGAACGCGGTGTACATGTGCTTTTCCACAAAACACCAGTGGTTCACGTAGTGAATCTTACAGTTCTAACTTGCCAACCGTGGTCTGTATGGAATTGTTCAATAAAGGGCCCAAAATTAAGATAACATAGATGGGAGAGGTCTCTATGAATAGGAATTCCTAAGTATTTGATACCCTGTGAGGGCCAGGCAAAGGGAAAGTTGGACTGGATGGAATCCTATATGGATTTAGGGAGGGAGACATCGAGGGCCTCAGACTTCGCTGCATTGATTTTAAAATTTTACCATGTAACAAAGTGATCTATTTCAGCCATAACAGCAGGGATGGATATATGTGATTGAGTGATATATACTAGGACATCATCAGCAAATAGAGAGCACTTGTACTCGGTGCCTCCCACCTCAATCCACCTAATATTGGGGTTATGGCGAATTGATGAGAGCAGGTGCTCCGTCACTAGGATGTATAAGAGAGGGGACAGAGGACATCCCTGCCTTGTCCCATTGGTGATTGTGAAAGGTGATGAAAATGTTCTGACGCACCCCCTGGGCCTTGGGACACCCGGAGCCGGACCCTTTTTGGTGGATGCTGGTGGTTGTAGTCTTCGTGGCGGCGATCCGGTTCCGTGGCTCAGGGCGGTCAAACCAGTGGCGGAACTATTTATGTGGTTTTGATGTTTAAATGTCCGACTACGCCACCCGTGGATTGCGGTCAGAGTGAACCGCCGCTACAGGGCAGACCGCTAAGGCTGGTGTTGTGGGTGCAGCAGAGCGTAGCATAACTCCCCACGGGAGGAGTATAGCCTCAGGGCAGTGTATGCGGAGGATGGGGGTGATGGTGCAGGGCAGCAGCAGTAACGACACGGAGTCAGTGATGCAGTTCAGGGCCTTTACTCACAGTTCTTATTATCCAGACCACGTCTGCAGGTAACGGCTGCCCACGTCGTACTGTGCTCACCAGGTGAGGGGCTCAGACAACTCCCAGATAACTTTGGAGCGCTTCACAGGACCCCCTTTGTGTGTCCTTTGTCTGGCCTTTCTTACCAACACTTCTGTCCGGCTGCCTCGGGCCTCCTCTTGGTAAACTTGGTGCCAGTTTCCCTGACCCTATGTGGTGCCTTCCTAGCGGGTGGAGCAAGGGGCTGCGCCACATAAAATGTCAGAGCCTCCGGTTTCTAGCTGAGGGTCGTTTCCTGCCTCCACTAGTTCGGGGACTGGTCTCCCCCTTTGGCCTGACCCCTCCACGCAGGTGGATTCGGGCGTGCGGTGGCGACTCGCCCGTCCGCACCCCTGGGATCCCTTCATTCCTCGTTCCTGGAGCCTTCTCCGCTCCTCTTCCTTCCTTCTCCCTCTTGCAGGCCTGGGCCTCTGTTACTAGGCCCGCCTCCGGAGCAGAGCTCATGCAGAGCCCCTGCTCCCTGCCACTTCTGCTCAGACTTCTCTGCACTGAACTAAGATGGTGCCCACCTTTTATACTCCCTTCTCAATGCACCCAGGAACTGCTTCCTCCCTGCTCCTGCACTGCAGGGTTCCCCTTCCTCAGTGTTCCCTCCCCCCACTCCAGCCAGGGACAGGGACTGTCGTGCCCATCTCAGGGGCATATTGGTCGCCCTGCCCCACGGCAATGTGGTGTAATGCATGCAGGTGTCGGGTCCTGATCCACACTCCATCCTTATCTGAGAGTGAGATATCACACCTCTGGGTGAGGTGCAATACGTCTGTAGCAACCGAGCCCTCGGTGCTACAGTTCCATTTATCTTCAGCCTAGGTGACGTATTGTGATACAGGGCCGTGATTTTGGCTATAAAAGGGTCCCCTAGACCCCTACCCCAAGCTTTTTAAGAGAATCATATATGGCGTGCCAGGAGACTCTATGGAATGCTTTCTCAGCATCCAACGAGAGTATCTACTTACAAATTTTTAACTGCATCTAGCCCAGGAAATACTTTGTGCCTAGTAGCAGTGTCTGCTAGTCAGCGGATTATCCCGGCTGTTAAGCAAGCTACACCACCTGTAGTTTGGACACTTAATTTTTTCAAAGGAAATGCTTCGGGACCACGGGATACTTAGTGAAGAGCATCAGGAGGCACCCCAAGGCATAGGGGCTGGGACTGGCACTAGGATGCCTTGCGGTGGACAGCCGAGCTTGATCCTTGTAAAAGCTTTTTAACTGCAGCAGCTTTAGTGGACGCTACTGGAGCTGGAATTACGCGGCTGCTGGCATGAGACTTGCCCTCCAATAGATCCTTGTAAATGGATTTAAAGTGTATTCATTCAAATTAGAGGGACAATTTAAATTAAAAAGCTTAGAGCTGCCTCCACCACAGGGGGGCTCTCTCGACCCACCAGCGGACAGGCACCAGTATTGGGAGAGGGGGGCTGGCCGTCAGGGTTCACCACGGCTCTGGCACAAACCCGGCGACACGGAGGTGGCACGGGCAGGAGCGGACTGGCCGTCTCGGCTTCTCACTTTTTGGATTTTAGAAGGGCATGACATGCCTATATCTGTGTCTCCCCCTCCTTTTACTCCTCCACCTCTTTTCTTTTCGCATGACTATATGTACTTGTCACTTTTCCATGTGTTAGTTGTGTCTTCTGAGCAGTTTGTCAGCTTTTGGACACCTTTGAAGGTGTTTTCTATGTGTTTCTATGTGTTTTTGTTTGCCTGCCATTGGTTTTAACGGTGTTCGAAGGTGTTCGACGAACAGTTCGACGAACTGTTCGGCGAACACACGGGTGTTCGACGAACCGAACCGAACTCGAACACTACGGGGGTGGCTCAACACTATTGAATACCCATCCTCAGTGTAAAAATAGCATAGACAGCCTTACTAATCGTTTGCAACTCTACACTGAAGCCCCTGGTTTTGTTGACAAGGCAGCAGTCACGACTACATCATGAAATCGCTGCAGCCAATCGGGGAACTCAGCAATCTTACAGAGGCAGATGGAATATGACCTGCGAACTCAGTGGTTGTCAGTAGTGATGAGCGAGCATGCTCGTCACTCGAGATTTACGAGCATGCTCGGGTGTTTTCCAAGTATCTTCAGTGTGCTCGTTTTTTATGTGTTAGCATGCTCGCCGAAAAGGTTAACAGAACATGCTCGCTCATCACTAGCTGTCAGTAGTGCTCACAAGCTGTAGTCATGAAGTTGTAACGTCTATCATGTCCACAAAGACTTGAGGCAGCAGCCAAAGAGCAATAGATGAGTAGAAGCATTGGGGTGGCAAAGGAAGGAAGGCCATTTTTTTATTTTTACATTTCATAGGATGCCTATGCACTAAAACTGTACTGATTGATTCTAGTTACAGCTGCAGTCAAGATAAATGCATGAATTTGCATGTAACCTTACATCACTGTCTCCAGCCTTCAGTTGTATAAGTAATCAAGAGGAAGTGACTGCTGCAGCTGGCTGCTCACATCCTCTTGTGAGTCCCAGGAATGCGAATGACAACATTGCTGGAATTGCGCCAGCACGGGAGGTGAGTATATGTGTTTTTATTTTCAGGGGGGGCAAACATTCAGATTAGGGAAGGCCTAGTAGTAGAAAATTCCTTGAAAATCAACATCCCTATAATGCTGTCAATATGAGTAATTAGACTTGCAGTCGGCCTGGGGCCGCAATGCAAGTGCAAAAAATGCACCTTTATTATGCTTGCGTTAAACTGGCCTAAGGCTATGTGCAGACAATCGTGTACTCTCATATGAGAATCGGGTCGACTATGCAAATTGTAGATCACAATCTGATCAAACTTTGATCAGAGTATGATCAGGGTGTAATAATAGTATGACCTGATTCTCTTAGATGAGAAAAATATGAAGAAAAATGTCTATATCTTCTCCATTCTGACAGTCTGCCAAATTCGGATTGTATTCAGATGTCTGACTGCAGTCCCATGGTTTACTAACAGAGGAGCTTACAGGACATAGATGGAAGCAGATGGCATCTGTCAAGATCTTTCATGATTGTTTACTAGTGTTGAGCGAGCACTAAAATGCTCGGGTGCTCGAAACTCGGGCCGAGCTCACCGTGATACTCGGGTGCTCGACCCGAGCAACGAGCCCTATGTTAGTCTAAGGGAGACCAGAGCATTTTTGCAGCGGCACCCCCGGCAGTCTTTAAAAAGCCTAACAAGTGCCCAAAACGATAGTGACAGTGCTCAAATTACATGGGGACAGCATGGGGATCGCCCCAGGAAGCATTTCTGATCCCCAGGTCACTGCTGTCAACAACGTGGTCAGAGGTATTAAGCCACTTTTAAGGGCTCACAATAAAACGTTCAAAAACGAAACTGAAACTGCTTTCCTGTGAAATATGTTAAGGAAGTTCCTTTCCAGGGTAAAGATTTGTGTATAAGGTAAAATAAATAACGGAAAAAAAAATACTCCTCCACACCTTGGGCTATGTTCACAAGTAGCATTTTTTATGCGTTCTTGCACTTTTGTATTGCTTTCAACCGTGACAAATGCATTCACCGGGAAATGTAATTTTAACATTTTACAACCTTATCTGGCCATGTGCTGTGTGACACATGCATACAGTGCTGAAAAGACATGGGAACAGCATGGGGAAGACCCCTTGAAGCATCTCTGACACCCAGGTCACTGCCTAAAAGTGTGCCCATCATAAGTCATCCTTGCCGCATCAGAACATGCAGACTTGCATCTATCCCCATGCAAGATCTTGTCCCAGGGCAGTGTTCAATTGTACCTCACCCATAACTTGCAATGCAAGTGCAAGTATGCAGACTGCCATCCACCCACCCCCAGGCTGAAATACCATACTGCTTGCTTGCTTGCACTTGAAATTGGGCCTTTTAGGCATGTGGAGGCGGAATCTGGCCACCACGTCATAGCTGCATTGGCGGCCTGGTATCCATACTCAGTCCCCAGCCGCCCAGCAGCCGGGTGTCCCCACTCGGTCCACAGCCGCCAGGGGGTGGCCGGGTGTCCATACTCGGTCCCCAGCCGCCCCGCGGCCGGGTGTCCACACACGTTCCCCAGCCGCCTGGGGGCAGCCGGGTGTCCATAAACGGTCCCTAGCCGCCCCTATTTCTCCTTGGAATATCCCCCCCACCACTTTTCTCAGCCCGGCCTGCTTTAGGGCAGCATTGGATGAGCCCACCAGAGAACCAGACTCCTCCAGTGGGCCCTGGCTTCTCCATCAGGGGAGTTGAGAGTGCCAAGGTGAGGACCATGATGATGATGATGATAGAAGTTAGCA
The DNA here is from genome assembly GCF_046119375.1 of Phyllobates terribilis. Lineage (NCBI taxonomy): Eukaryota > Metazoa > Chordata > Amphibia > Anura > Dendrobatidae > Phyllobates > Phyllobates terribilis. The sequence goes on along the minus strand of NW_027362762.1, from coordinate 363,832,211 downwards.
TCTGCTTTGTTTTCTTGGAATGCAAGCGCATGTATGTAGTAGCGGCTCGGCCTGAGGTGGTCAGCGTTTTGGCGCATATCCTATCTCCTCCGAGGATTGCTGGATGATTTCCTGCTACTATCCCAGGTCTATAACTCCCGTTAAAACAAAGCTTCAGGTGATAAATGATGGATGAGGTGGTGGCAAAGGAGAAAGAGCAGGAGGAACAGGGACCATTCACATCAATATCAGGCCAGTCAACCACATATGTCTTGTAGGATATGTTTCTGTAACAAAATGAGCGGTTCGGCTACACAGTTATAGGGCATACAGTGAGTGCAATGCCTACCAAAAATTTTGAGGCACTCCAATGCCCCTTGGAAATGACATGGAGGTCAGAGGGCCTTAACTAAACCGTTTTTTCCATTTATAGCAACTGGGTCTCCTGTACACTGTTGGCCTAAGCAGTGAATGGAAGGCTTTCCAAAAATTATGAGGAACTGCAATGCCCCTTAAAACAGACGTGGATTACAGCGTACTAAAAACCTTCTACCCATTATTGGGGAGTGGGTCTCCCTTAGTTTTCACCTTTTCATTGAAAAGCAAAAGCTGACTAAAATTAGGAGGAAATGCAATGCCCATTGGAAGAGTCGTGGAGGTTAGAGGTAACTAAAAACAACATTTCAATGCCCCTTGGAAGAGCTGTGAAGTTCAGAGTGGCTTAAGAAGACGCTTTTAATGCCCCTTTGAAGAGACGTGGAGGTCACAGTAGCTTAACAAGACGGTTTTAATGCCCCTCGGAAAAGACGTGGAGGTCCCAGTTTTAATTCCCCTTACAAGAGCCATGCTGTACAGCATATTACAAACATTATTCCCATTATTTGGGAGTGAGACTCCCATAGTCTTTGCTTATGCCTTCCAAGCAAAAGCTGCCAAAAATTAGGAGGAAATGCAATGCCTGTTCGAAGAGTCGTGGAGGTTACAGTTAATTAAAAACAACATTTCAATGCCCCTTGGAAGAGCTGTGGAGTTCAGAGTGGTTTAACACGATGCTTTTAATACCCCTCAGAAGAGACGTGGAGGTCCCAGAAGCTGAACAAGACGGTTTTAATGCCCCTCGGAAAAGTGGTGGAGGTCCCAGTAGCTTAACAAGATGCTTTCAATGCCCCTCAGAAAAGTGGTGGAGGTCCCAGACCCAGTAGCTTTACAAGACACTGTTAATGCCCCTCAGAAGAGACGTGGAGGTCCCAGTAGCTTAACAAGATACTTTTAATGCCCCTCAGAAGAGACGTGGAGGTCGCAGTAGCTTAACAAGACGCTTTTAGCACCCCTCAGAAGAGATGTGGAGGTCCCAGTAGCTTAACAAGACGCTTTTAATGCCCCTCATAAGAGACGTTGAGGTCCCAGTAGCTTAACAAGATGCTTTTAATGCCCCACAGAAGAGACGTGGAGGTCCCAGTAGCTTAACAAGACTCTTTTAATGCCCATCAGAAGAGACGAGGAGGCCCCAGTAGCTTAACAAGACACTTTTAATGCCCCTCGGAAAAGTGGTGGAGGTCACAGTAGCTTAACAAGACGCTTTTAATGCCCCTTACAAGAGCCATACAGTACAGCATCTTAAAAACATTATTCCCATTATTGAGGAGTGTGTCTCCCATAGTATTTGCTTATGCCTTCCAAGCAAAAGCTGCCAAAAATTAGGATGGAGGAACTTGCAATGCCCCTTACAAGAGCCATGCAGTACAGCATATTACAAACATTATTCCCATGATTGGGGAGTGGGTCTCCGATAGTATTTGTTTATGCCTTCCAAGCAAAAGCTGCCAAAAATTAGGATGGAGGAACTTGCAATGCCCCTTACAAGAGCCATGCAGTAAAGCATATTACAAACATTATTCCCTTGATTGGGGAGTGGGTCACGCATACTATTTGCTAATGCCTTCCAAGCAAAAGCTGCCAAAAATTAGGATGGAGGAACTTGCAAAGCCCCTTACAAGAGCCATGCAGTACAGCATATTACAAACATTATTCCCATGATTGGGGAGTGGGTCTCCAATAGTATTTGCTTATGACTTCCAAGCAAAAGCTGCCAAAAATTAGGATGGAGGAACTTGCAATGCCCCTTACAAGAGCCATGCAGTACAGCATATTACAAACATTATTCCCATGATTGGGGAGTGGGTCTCCCATAGTATTTGTTTATGCCTTCCAAGCAAAAGTTGCCAAAAATTAGGATGGAGGAACTTGCAATGCCCCTAACAAGAGCCATGCAGTACAGCATATTACAAACATTATTCCCATTATTGGGGAGTGGGTCTCCCATAGTATTTGCTTATGCCTTCCAAGCAAAAGCTGCCAAAAGTTAGGATGGAGGAACTTGCAATGCCCCTTACAAGAGCCATGCAGTACAGCATATTACAAACATTATTCCCATTATTGGGGAGTGGGTCTCCCATAGTATTTGCTTATGTCTTCCAAGCAAAAGCTGCCAAAAATTAGCATAGAGGAACTTGCAATGCCCCTTACAAGAGCAATGCAGTACAGCATATTACAAACATTATTCCCATTATTAGGGAGTGGGTCTCCCAAAGTCTTTGCTTATGCCTTCCAAGCAAAAGCTGCCAAAAATTAGGACGGAGGAACTTGCAATGCCCCTTACAAGAGCCATGCAGTACAGCATATTACAAACATTATTCCCATTATTGGGGAGTGGGTCTCCCATAGTCTTTGCTTATGCCTTCCAAGCAAAAGCTGCCAAAAATCAGGATGGAGGAATTTGCAATGCCCCTTACAAGAGCCATGCAGTACAGCATATTACAAACATTATTCCCATTATTGGGGAGTGGGTCTCCCATACTATTTGCTTATGCCTTCCAAGCAAAAGCTGCCAAAAATTAGGATGGAGGAACTTGCAATGCTCCTTACAAGAGCCATGCAGTACAGCATATTAAAAACATTATTCCCATTATAGGGGAGTGGGTCTCCAAAAGTCTTTGCTTATGCCTTCCAAGCAAAAGCTGCCAAAAATTAGGACGGAGGAACCTGCAATGCCCCTTACAAGAGCCATGCAGAACAGCATATTACAAACAGAATTCCCATTATTGGGGAGTGGGTTTCCCATAGTCTTTGCTTATGTCTTCCAAGCAAAAGCTGCCAAAAATTAGGACGGAGGAACTTGCAATGCCCCTTACAAGAGCCATGCAGTACAGCATATTACAAACATTATTCCCATTATTGGGGAGTGGGTCTCCCATAGTCTTTGCTTATGCCTTCCAAGCAAAAGCTGCCAAAAATTAGGATGGAGGAATTTGCAATGCCCCTTACAAGAGCCATGCAGTACAGCATATTACAAACATTATACCCATTATTGGGGAGTTGGTCTCCCATAGTATTTGCTTATGCCTTCCAAGCAAAAGCTGCCAAATATTAGGATGGAGGAACTTGCAATGCCCCTTACAAGAGCCATGCAGTACAGCATATTACAAACATTATTCCCATTATTGGGGAGTGGGTCTCCCATAGTATTTGCTTATGTCTTCCAAGCAAAAGCTGCCAAAAATTAGCATGGAGGAACTTGCAATGCCCCTTACAAGAGCAATGCAGTACAGCATATTACAAACATTATTCCCATTATTAGGGATTGGGTCTCCCAAAGTCTTTGCTTATGCCTTCCAAGCAAAAGCTGCCAAAAATTAGGACGGAGGAACTTGCAATGCCCCTTACAAGAGCCATGCAGTACAGCATATTACAAACATTATTCCCATTATTGGGGAGTGGGTCTCCCATAGTCTTTGCTTATGCCTTCCAAGCAAAAGCTGCCAAAAATTAGGATGGAGGAATTTGCAATGCCCCTTACAAGAGCCATGCAGTACAGCATATTACAAACATTATTCCCATTATTGGGGAGTGGGTCTCCCATAGTATTTGCTTATGCCTTCCAAGCAAAAGCTGCCAAAAATTAGGATGGAGGAACTTGCAATGCCCCTTACAAGAGCCATGCAGTACAGCATATTAAAAACATTATTCCCATTATAGGGGAGTGGGTCTCCAAAAGTCTTTGCTTATGCCTTCCAAGCAAAAGCTGCCAAAAATTATGACGGAGGAACTTGCAATGCCCCTTACAAGAGCCATGCAGTACAGCATATTACAAACATAATTCCCATTATTGGGGAGTGGTTTTCCCATAGTCTTTGCTTATGCCTTCCAAGCAAAAGCTGCCAAAAATTAGGACGGAGGAACTTGCAATGCCCCTTACAAGAGCCATGCAGTACAGCATATTACAAACATTATTCCCATTATTGGGGAGTGGGTCTCCCATAGTCTTTGCTTATGCCTTCCAAGCAAAAGCTGCCAAAAATTAGGATGGAGGAATTTGCAATGCCCCTTACAAGAGCCATGCAGTGCAGCATATTACAAACATTATACCCATTATTGGGGAGTTGGTCTCCCATAGTATTTGCTTATGCCTTCCAAGCAAAAGCTGCCAAAAATTAGGATGGAGGAACTTGCAATGCCCCTTACAAGAGCCATGCAGTACAGCATATTACAAACATTATTCCCATTATTGGGGAGTGGGTCTCCCATAGTATTTGCTTATGTCTTCCAAGCAAAAGCTGCCAAAAATTAGCATGGAGGAACTTGCAATGCCCCTTACAAGAGCAATGCAGTACAGCATATTACAAACATTTTTCCCATTATTAGGGAGTGGGTCTCCCAAAGTTTTTGCTTATGCCTTCCAAGCAAAAGCTGCCAAAAATTAGGACGGAGGAACTTGCAATGCCCCTTACAAGAGCCATGCAGTACAGCATATTACAAACATTATTCCCATTATTGGGGAGTGGGTCTCCCATAGTCTTTGCTTATGCCTTCCAAGCAAAAGCTGCCAAAAATTAGGATGGAGGAATTTGCAATGCCCCTTACAAGAGCCATGCAGTACAGCATATTACAAGCATTATTCCCATTATTGGGGAGTGGGTCTCCCATAGTATTTGCTTATGCCTTCCAAGCAAAAGCTGCCAAAAATTAGGATGGAGGAACTTGCAATGCCCCTTACAAGAGCCATGCAGTACAGCATATTACAAACATTATTCCCATGATTGGGGAGTGGGTCTCCCATAGTATTTGCTTATGCCTTCCAAGCAAAAGCCACCAAAAATTAGGACGGAGGAACTTGCAATGCCCCTTCCAAGAGCCATACAGTACAGCATCTTAAAAATATTATTCCCTTTATTGGGGAGTAGGTCTCCCATAGTATTTGCTTATGCCTTCCAAGCAAAAGCTGCCAAAAATTAGGATGGAGGAATTTGCAATGCCCCTTACAAGAGCCATGCAGTACAGCATATTACAAACATTATTCCCATTATTGGGGAGTGGGTCTCCCATAGTATTTGCTTATGCCTTCCAGGCAAAAGCTGCCAAAAATTAGGATGGAGGAACTTGCAATGCCCCTTACAAGAGCCATGCAGTACAGCATATTAAAAACATTATTCCCATTATAGGGGAGTGGGTCTCCAAAAGTCTTTGCTTATGCATTCCAAGCAAAAGCTGCCAAAAATTAGGACGGAGGAACTTGCAATGCCCCTTACAAGAGCCATGCAGTACAGCATATTACAAACATAATTCCCATTATTGGGGAGTGGTTTTCCCATAGTCTTTGCTTATGCCTTCCAAGCAAAAGCTGCCAAAAATTAGGACGGAGGAACTTGCAATGCCCCTTACAAGAGCCATGCAGTACAGCATATTACAAACATTATTCCGATGATTGGGGAGTGGGTCTCCCATAGTATTTGCTTATGCCTTCCAAGCAAAAGCTGCCTAAAATTAGCATGGAGGAACTTGCAATGCCCCTTGCAAGAGCCATGCAGTACAGCATATTACAAACATTACACCCATTATTAGGGAGTGGGTCTCCCATAGTCATTGCTTGTGCCTTCCAAGCAAAAGCTGCCAAAAATTAGGATGGAGGAACTTGCAATGCCCCTTACAAGAGCCATGCAGTGCAGCATATTACAAACATTATTCCCTTTATTGGGGAGTGGGTGTCCCATAGTATTTGTTTATGCCTTCCAAGCAAAAGCTGCCAAAAATTAGGATGGAGGAACTTGCAATGCCCCTTACAAGAGCCATGCAGTACAGCATATTACAAACATTATTCCCATTATTGGGGAGTGGGTCTCCCATAGTATTTGCTTATGTCTTCCAAGCAAAAGCTGCCAAAAATTAGCATGGAGTAACTTGCAATGCCCCTTACACGAGCAATGCAGTACAGCATATTACAAACATTATTCCCATTATTAGGGAGTGGGTCTCCCAAAGTCTTTGCTTATGCCTTCCAAGTAAAAGCTGCCAAAAATTAGGACGGAGGATCTTGCAATGCCCCTTACAAGAGCCATGCAGTACAGCATATTACAAACATTATTCCCATTATTGGGGAGTGGGTCTCCCATAGTCTTTGCTTATGCCTTCCAAGCAAAAGCTGCCAAAAATCAGGATGGAGGAATTTGCAATGCCCCTTACAAGAGCCATGCAGTACAGCATATTACAAACATTATTCCCATTATTGGGGAGTGGGTCTCCCATAGTCTTTGCTTATGTCTTCCAAGCAAAAGCTGCCAAAAATCAGGATGGAGGAATTTGCAATGCCCCTTACAAGAGCCATGCAGTACAGCATATTACAAACATTATTCCCATTATTGGGGAGTGGGTCTCCCATAGTATTTGCTTATGCCTTCCAAGCAAAAGCTGCCAAAAATCAGGATGGAGGAACTTGCAATGCCCCTTACAAGAGCCATGCAGTACAGCATATTAAAAACATTATTCCCATTATAGGGGAGTGGGTCTCCAAAAGTCTTTGCTTATGCCTTCCAAGCAAAAGCTGCCAAAAATTAGGACGTACTAACTTGCAATGCCCCTTACAAGAGCCATGCAGTACAGCATATTACAAACATAATTCCCATTATTGGGGAGTGGGTTTCCCATAGTCTTTGCTTATGCCTTCCAAGCAAAAGCTGCCAAAAATTAGGACGGAGGAACTTGCAATGCCCCTTCCAAGAGCCATACAGTACAGCATCTTAAAAATATTATTCCCATTATTGGGGAGTAGGTCTCCCATAGTCTTTGCTTATGCCTTCCAAGCAAAAGCTGCCAAAAATTAGGATGGAGGAATTTGCAATGCCCCTTACAAGAGCCATGCAGTACAGCATATTACAAACATTATTCCCATTATTGGGGAGTTGGTCTCCCATAGTATTTGCTTATGCCTTCCAAGCAAAAGCTGCCAAAAATTAGGATGGAGGAACTTGCAATGCCCCTTACAAGAGCCATGCAGTACAGCATATTAAAAACATTATTCCCATTATAGGGGAGTGGGTCTCCAAAAGTCTTTGCTTATGCCTTCCAAGCAAAAGCTGCCAAAAATTAGGACGGAGGAACTTGCAATGCCCCTTACAAGAGCCATGCAGTACAGCATATTAGAAACATAATTCCCATTATTGGGGATTGGTTTTCCCATAGTCTTTGCTTATGCCTTCCAAGCAAAAGCTGCCAAAAATTAGGACGGAGGAACTTGCAGTGACCCCTTACAAGAGCCATGCAGTACAGCATATTACAAACATTATTCCGATGATTGGGGAGTGGGTCTCCCATAGTATTTGCTTATGCCTTCCAAGCAAAAGCTGCCTAAAATTAGCATGGAGGAACTTGCAATGCCCCTTGCAAAAGCCATGCAGTACAGCATATTACAAACATTACACCCATTATTGGGGAGTGGGTCTCCCATAGTCATTGGTTGTGCCTTCCAAGCAAAAGCTGCCAAAAATTAGGATGGAGGAACTTGCAATGCCCCTTACAAGAGCCATGCAGTACAGCATATTACAAACATTATTCCCATTATTGGGGAGTGGGTCTCCCATAGTCTTTGCTTATGCCTTCCAAGCAAAAGCTGCCAAAAATCAGGATGGAGGAATTTGCAATGCCCCTTACAAGAGCCATGCAGTACAGCATATTACAAACATTATTCCCATTATTGGGGAGTGGGTCTCCCATAGTCTTTGCTTATGTCTTCCAAGCAAAAGCTGCCAAAAATCAGGATGGAGGAATTTGCAATGCCCCTTACAAGAGCCATGCAGTACAGCATATTACAAACATTATTCCCATTATTGGGGAGTGGGTCTCCCATAGTATTTGCTTATGCCTTCCAAGCAAAAGCTGCCAAAAATCAGGATGGAGGAACTTGCAATGCCCCTTACAAGAGCCATGCAGTACAGCATATTAAAAACATTATTCCCATTATAGGGGAGTGGGTCTCCAAAAGTCTTTGCTTATGCCTTCCAAGCAAAAGCTGCCAAAAATTAGGACGGAGGAACTTGCAATGCCCCTTACAAGAGCCATGCAGTACAGCATATTACAAACATAATTCCCATTATTGGAGAGTGGGTTTCCCATAGTCTTTGCTTATGCCTTCCAAGCAAAAGCTGCCAAAAATTAGGACGGAGGAACTTGCAATGCCCCTTACAAGAGCCATGCAGTACAGCATATTACAAACATTATTCCGATGATTGGGGAGTGGGTCTCCCATAGTATTTGCTTATGCCTTCCAAGCAAAAGCTGCCTAAAATTAGCATGGAGGAACTTGCAATGCCCCTTGCAAGAGCCATGCAGTACAGCATATTACAAACATTACACCCATTATTGGGGAGTGGGTCTCCCATAGTCATTGCTTGTGCCTTCCAAGCAAAAGCTGCCAAAAATTAGGATGGAGGAACTTGCAATGCCCCTTACAAGAGCCATGCAGTGCAGCATATTACAAACATTATTCCCTTTATTGGGGAGTGTGTCTCCCATAGTCTTTGCTTATGCCTTCCAAGCAAAAGCTGCCAAAAATTAGGACGGAGGAACTTGCAATGCCCCTTACAAGAAACATGCAGTACAGCATATTACAAACGTTACTCCCATTATTGGGGAGTGGGTCTCCCATAGTATTTGCTTATGTCTTCGAAGCAAAAGCTGCCAAAAATTAGCATGGAGTAACTTGCAATGCCCCTTACAAGAGCAATGCAGTACAGCATATTACAAACATTATTCCCATTATTAGGGAGTGGGTCTCCCAAAGTCTTTGCTTATGCCTTCCAAGCAAAAGCTGCCAAAAATTAGGACGGAGGAACTTGCAATGCCCCTTACAAGAGCCATGCAGTACAGCATATTACAAACATTATTCCCATTATTGGGGAGTGGGTATCCCATAGTCTTTGCTTATGCCATCCAAGCAAAAGCTGCCAAATATCAGGATGGAGGAATTTGCAATGCCCCTTACAAGAGCCATGCAGTACAGCATATTACAAACATTATTCACATTATTGGGGAGTGGGTCTCCCATAGTATTTGCTTATGCCTTCCAAGCAAAAGCTGCCAAAAATTAGGATGGAGGAACTTGCAATGCCCCTTACAAGAGCCATGCAGTACAGCATATTAAAAACATTATTCCCATTATAGAGGAGTGGGTCTCCAAAAGTCTTTGCTTATGCCTTCCATGCTAAAGCTGCCAAAAATTAGGACGGAGGAACCTGCAATGCCCCTTACAAGAGCCATGCAGTACAGCATATTACAAACAGAATTCCCATTATTGGGGAGTGGGTTTCCCATAGTCTTTGCTTATGCCTTCCAAGCAAAAGCTGCCAAAAATCAGGATGGAGGAATTTGCAATGCCCCTTACAATAGCCATGCAGTACAGCATATTACAAACATTATTCCCATTATTGGGGAGTTGGTCTCCTATAGTATTTGCTTATGCCTTCCAAGCAAAAGCTGCCAAAAATTAGGATGGAGGAACTTGCAATGCCCCTTACAAGAGCCATGCAGTACAGCATATTACAAACATTATTCCCATTATTGGGGAGTGGGTCTCCCATAGTATTTGCTCATGTCTTCCAAGCAAAAGCTGCCAAAAATTAGCATGGAGGAACTTGCAATGCCCCTTACAAGAGCAATGCAGTACAGCATATTACAAACATTATTCCCATTATTAGGGAGTGGGTCTCCCAAAGTCTTTGCTTATGCCTTCCAAGCAAAAGCTGCCTAAAATTAGGACGGAGGAACTTGCAATGCCCCTTACAAGAGCCATGCAGTACAGCATATTACAAAAATAATTCCCATTATTGGGGAGTGGGTTTCCCATAGTCTTTGCTTATGCCTTCCAAGCAAAAGCTGCCAAAAATTAGGACGGAGGAACTTGCAATGCCCCTTACAAGAGCCATGCAGTACAGCATATTACAAACATTATTCCGATGATTGGGGAGTGGGTCTCCCATAGTATTTGCTTATGCCTTCCAAGCAAAAGCTGCCAAAAATTAGCATGGAGTAACTTGCAATGCCCCTTACAAGAGCAATGCAGTACAGCATATTACAAACATTATTCCCATTATTAGGGAGTGGGTCTCCCAAAGTCTTTGCTTATGCCTTCCAAGCAAAAGCTGCCAAAAATTAGGACGGAGGAACTTGCAATGCCCCTTACAAGAGCCATGCAGTACAGCATATTACAAACATTATTCCCATTATTGGGGAGTGGGTATCCCAGAGTCTTTGCTTATGCCTTCCAAGCAAAAGCTGCCAAAAATCAGGATGGAGGAATTTGCAATGCCCCTTACAAGAGCCATGCAGTACAGCATATTACAAACATTATTCCCATTATTGGGGAGTGGGTCTCCCATAGTATTTGCTTATGCCTTCCAAGCAAAAGCTGCCAAAAATTAGGATGGAGGAACTTGCAATGCCCCTTACAAGAGCCATGCAGTACAGCATATCACAAACATTATTCCCATTATTGGGGAGTGGGTCTCCCATAGTATTTGCTTATGCCTTCCAAGCAAAAGCTGCCAAAAATCAGGATGGAGGAACTTGCAATGCCCCTTACAAGAGCCATGCAGTACAGCATATTAAAAACATTATTCCCATTATAGGGGAGTGGGTCTCCAAAAGTCTTTGCTTATGCCTTCCAAGCAAAAGCTGCCAAAAATTAGGACGGAGGAACTTGCAATGCCCCTTACAAGAGCCATGCAGTACAGCATATTACAAACATAATTCCCATTATTGGGGAGTGGGTTTCCCATAGTCTTTGCTTATGCCTTCCAAGCAAAAGCTGCCAAAAATTAGGACGGAGGAACTTGCAATGCCCCTTACAAGAGCCATGCAGTACAGCATATTACAAACATTATTCCGATGATTGGGGAGTGGGTCTCCCATAGTATTTGCTTATGCCTTCCAAGCAAAAGCTGCCTAAAATTAGCATGGAGGAACTTGCAATGCCCCTTGCAAGAGCCATGCAGTACAGCATATTACAAACATTACACCCATTATTGGGGAGTGGGTCTCCCATAGTCATTGCTTGTGCCTTCCAAGCAAAAGCTGCCAAAAATTAGGATGGAGGAACTTGCAATGCCCCTTACAAGAGCCATGCAGTGCAGCATATTACAAACATTATTCCCTTTATTGGGGAGTGTGTCTCCCATAGTCTTTGCTTTTGCCTTCCAAGCAAAAGCTGCCAAAAATTAGGACGGAGGAACTTGCAATGCCCCTTACAAGAAACATGCAGTACAGCATATTACAAACGTTATTCCCATTATTGGGGAGTGGGTCTCCCATAGTATTTGCTTATGTCTTCCAAGCAAAAGCTGCCAAAAATTAGCATGGAGTAACTTGCAATGCCCCTTACAAGAGCAATGCAGTACAGCATATTACAAACATTATTCCCATTATTAGGGAGTGGGTCTCCCAAAGTCTTTGCTTATGCCTTCCAAGCAAAAGCTGCCAAAAATTAGGACGGAGGAACTTGCAATGCCCCTTACAAGAGCCATGCAGTACAGCATATTACAAACATTATTCCCATTATTGGGGAGTGGGTATCCCATAGTCTTTGCTTATGCCTTCCAAGCAAAAGCTGCCAAATATCAGGATGGAGGAATTTGCAATGCCCCTTACAAGAGCCATGCAGTACAGCATATTACAAACATTATTCACATTATTGGGGAGTGGGTCTCCCATAGTATTTGCTTATGACTTCCAAGCAAAAGCTGCCAAAAATTAGGATGGAGGAACTTGCAATGCCCCTTACAAGAGCCATGCAGTACAGCATATTAAAAATATTATTCCCATTATAGAGGAGTGGGTCTCCAAAAGTCTTTGCTTATGCCTTCCATGCTAAAGCTGCCAAAAATTAGGACGGAGGAACCTGCAATGCCCCTTACAAGAGCCATGCAGTACAGCATATTACAAACAGAATTCCCATTATTGGGGAGTGGGTTTCCCATAGTCTTTGCTTATGTCTTCCAAGCAAAAGCTGCCAAAAATTAGGACGGAGGAACTTGCAATGCCCCTTACAAGAGCCATGCAGTACAGCATATTACAAACATTATTCCGATGATTGGGGAGTGGGTCTCCCATAGTATTTGCTTATGCCTTCCAAGCAAAAGCTGCCAAAAATCAGGATGGAGGAATTTGCAATGCCCCTTACAAGAGCCATGCAGTACAGCATATTACAAACATTATTCCCATTATTGGGGAGTTGGTCTCCTATAGTATTTGCTTATGCCTTCCAAGCAAAAGCTGCCAAAAATTAGGATGGAGGAACTTGCAATGCCCCTTACAAGAGCCATGCAGTACAGCATATTACAAACATTATTCCCATTATTGGGGAGTGGGTCTCCCATAGTATTTGCTTATGTCTTCCAAGCAAAAGCTGCCAAAAATTAGCATGGAGGAACTTGCAATGCCCCTTACAAGAGCAATGCAGTACAGCATATTACAAACATTATTCCCATTATTAGGGAGTGGGTCTCCCAAAGTCTTTGCTTATGCCTTCCAAGCAAAAGCTGCCTAAAATTAGGACGGAGGAACTTGCAATGCCCCTTACAAGAGCCATGCAGTACAGCATATTACAAAAATAATTCCCATTATTGGGGAGTGGGTTTCCCATAGTCTTTGCTTATGCCTTCCAAGCAAAAGCTGCCAAAAATTAGGACGGAGGAACTTGCAATGCCCCTTACAAGAGCCATGCAGTACAGCATATTACAAACATTATTCCGATGATTGGGGAGTGGGTCTCCCATAGTATTTGCTTATGCCTTCCAAGCAAAAGCTGCCAAAAATTAGCATGGAGTAACTTGCAATGCCCTTTACAAGAGCAATGCAGTACAGCATATTACAAACATTATTCCCATTATTAGGGAGTGGGTCTCCCAAAGTCTTTGCTTATGCCTTCCAAGCAAAAGCTGCCAAAAATTAGGACGGAGGAACTTGCAATGCCCCTTACAAGAGCCATGCAGTACAGCATATTACAAACATTATTCCCATTATTGGGGAGTGGGTATCCCATAGTCTTTGCTTATGCCTTCCAAGCAAAAGCTGCCAAAAATCAGGATGGAGGAATTTGCAATGCCCCTTACAAGAGCCATGCAGTACAGCATATTACAAACATTATTCCGATTATTGGGGAGTGGGTCTCCCATAGTATTTGTTTATGCCTTCCAAGCAAAAGCTGCCAAAAATTAGGATGGAGGAACTTGCAATGCCCCTTACAAGAGCCATGCAGTACAGCATATCACAAACATTATTCCCTTTATTGGGGAGTGGGTCTCCCATAGTATTTGCTTATGCCTTCCAAGCAAAAGCTGCCAAAAATCAGGATGGAGGAATTTGCAATGCCCCTTACAAGAGCCATGCAGTACAGCATATTACAAACATTATTCCCATTATTGGGGAGTTGGTCTCCCATAGTATTTGCTTATGCCTTCCAAGCAAAAGCTGCCAAAAATTAGGATGGAGGAACTTGCAATGCCCTTTACAAGAGCCATGCAGTACAGCATATTACAAACATTATTCCCATTATTGGGGAGTGGGTCTACCATAGTATTTGCTTATGTCTTCCAAGCAAAAGCTGCCAAAAATTAGCATGGAGGAACTTGCAATGCCCCTTACAAGAGCAATGCAGTACAGCATATTACAAACATTATTCCCATTATTAGGGAGTGGGTCTCCCAAAGTCTTTGCTTATGCCTTCCAAGCAAAAGCTGCCTAAAATTAGGACGGAGGAACTTGCAATGCCCCTTACAAGAGCCATGCAGTACAGCATATTACAAACATTATTCCCATTATTGGGGAGTGGGTCTCCCATAGTCTTTGCTTATGCCTTCCAAGCAAAAGCTGCCAAAAATTAGGATGGAGGAATTTGCAATGCCCCTTACAAGAGCCATGCAGTACAGCATATTACAAACATTATTCCCATTATTGGGGAGTGGGTCTCCCATAGTATTTGCTTATGCCTTCCAAGCAAAAGCTGCCAACAATTAGGATGGAGGAACTTGCAATGCCCCTTACAAGAGCCACGCAGTACAGCATATTAAAAACATTATTCCCATTATAGGGGAGTGGGTCTCCAAAAGTCTTTGCTTATGCCTTCCAAGCAAAAGCTGCCAAAAATTAGGACGGAGGAACTTGCAATGCCCCTTACAAGAGCCATGCAGTACAGCATATTACAAACATAATTCCCATTATTGGGGAGTGGGTCTCCCATAGTATTTGCTTATGCCTTCCAAGCAAAAGCTGCCTAAAATTAGCAAGGAGGAACTTGCAATGCCCCTTGCAAGAGCCATGCAGTACAGCATATTACAAACATTACACCCATTATTGGGGAGTGGGTCTCCCATAGTCATTGCTTGTGCCTTCCAAGCAAAAGCTGCCAAAAATTAGGATGGAGGAACTTGCAATGCCCCTTACAAGAGCCATGCAGTGCAGCATATTACAAACATTATTCCCTTTATTGGGGAGTGGGTGTCCCATAGTCTTTGCTTATGCCTTCCAAGCAAAAGCTGCCAAAAATTAGGACGGAGGAACTTGCAATGCCCCTTACAAGAGCCATGCAGTACAGCATATTACAAACATTATTCCGATGATTGGGGAGTGGGTCTCCCATAGTATTTGCTTATGCCTTCCAAGCAAAAGCTGCCTAAAATTAGCATGGAGGAACTTGCAATGCCCCTTGCAAGAGCCATGCAGTATAGCATATTACAAACATTACACCCATTATTGGGGAGTGGGTCTCCCATAGTCATTGCTTGTGCCTTCCAAGCAAAAGCTGCCAAAAATTGGGATGGAGGAACTTGCAATGCCCCTTACAAGAGCCATGCAGTGCAGCATATTACAAACATTATTCCCTTTATTGGGGAGTGGGTCTCCCATAGTCTTTGCTTATGCCTTCCAAGCAAAAGCTGCCAAAAATTAGGACAGAGGAACTTGCAATGCCCCTTACAAGAGCCATGCAGTACAGCATATTACAAACATTATTCCCATTATTGGGGAGTGGGTCTCCCATAGTATTTGCTTATGCCTTCCAAGCAAAACTGCCAAAAATTAGGACGGAGGAACTTGCAATGCCCCTTACAAGAGCCATGCAGTACAGCATATTACAAACATTATTCCCATTATTGGGGAATGGGTCTCCCATAGTATTTGCTTATGCCTTCCAAGCAAAAGCTGCCAAAAATTAGGATGGAGGAACATGCAATGCCCCTTACAAGAGCCATGCAGTACAGCATATTACAAACATTACTCCCATTATTGGGGAGTGGGTCTCCCATAGCATTTGCTTATGCTTTCCAAGCAAAAGCTGCCAAAAATTAGGATGGAGGAACTTGCAATGCCCCTTACAAGAGCCATGCAGTACAGCATATTACAAACATTATTCCCATTATTGGGGAGTGGGTCTCCCATAGGATTTGCTTATGCCTTCCAAGCAAAAGCTGCCAAAAATTAGGACGGAGGAACCTGCAATGCCCCTTACAAGAGCCATGCAGTACAGCATATTACAAACAGAATTCCCATTATTGGGGAGTGGGTTTCCCATAGTCTTTGCTTATGCCTTCCAAGCAAAAGCTGCCAAAAATCAGGATGGAGGAATTTGCAATGCCCCTTACAAGAGCCATGCAGTACAGCATATTACAAACATTATTCCCATTATTGGGGAGTTGGTCTCCTATAGTATTTGCTTATGCCTTCCAAGCAAAAGCTGCCAAAAATTAGGATGGAGGAACTTGCAATGCCCCTTACAAGAGCCATGCAGTACAGCATATTACAAACATTATTCCCATTATTGGGGAGTGGGTCTCCCATAGTATTTGCTCATGTCTTCCAAGCAAAAGCTGCCAAAAATTAGCATGGAGGAACTTGCAATGCCCCTTACAAGAGCAATGCAGTACAGCATATTACAAACATTATTCCCATTATTAGGGAGTGGGTCTCCCAAAGTCTTTGCTTATGCCTTCCAAGCAAAAGCTGCCTAAAATTAGGACGGAGGAACTTGCAATGCCCCTTACAAGAGCCATGCAGTACAGCATATTACAAAAATAATTCCCATTATTGGGGAGTGGGTTTCCCATAGTCTTTGCTTATGCCTTCCAAGCAAAAGCTGCCAAAAATTAGGACGGAGGAACTTGCAATGCCCCTTACAAGAGCCATGCAGTACAGCATATTACAAACATTATTCCGATGATTGGGGAGTGGGTCTCCCATAGTATTTGCTTATGCCTTCCAAGCAAAAGCTGCCAAAAATTAGCATGGAGTAACTTGCAATGCCCCTTACAAGAGCAATGCAGTACAGCATATTACAAACATTATTCCCATTATTAGGGAGTGGGTCTCCCAAAGTCTTTGCTTATGCCTTCCAAGCAAAAGCTGCCAAAAATTAGGACGGAGGAACTTGCAATGCCCCTTACAAGAGCCATGCAGTACAGCATATTACAAACATTATTCCCATTATTGGGGAGTGGGTATCCCATAGTCTTTGCTTATGCCTTCCAAGCAAAAGCTGCCAAAAATCAGGATGGAGGAATTTGCAATGCCCCTTACAAGAGCCATGCAGTACAGCATATTACAAACATTATTCCCATTATTGGGGAGTGGGTCTCCCATAGTATTTGCTTATGCCTTCCAAGCAAAAGCTGCCAAAAATTAGGATGGAGGAACTTGCAATGCCCCTTACAAGAGCCATGCAGTACAGCATATCACAAACATTATTCCCATTATTGGGGAGTGGGTCTCCCATAGTATTTGCTTATGCCTTCCAAGCAAAAGCTGCCAAAAATCAGGATGGAGGAACTTGCAATGCCCCTTACAAGAGCCATGCAGTACAGCATATTAAAAACATTATTCCCATTATAGGGGAGTGGGTCTCCAAAAGTCTTTGCTTATGCCTTCCAAGCAAAAGCTGCCAAAAATTAGGACGGAGGAACTTGCAATGCCCCTTACAAGAGCCATGCAGTACAGCATATTACAAACATAAATCCCATTATTGGGGAGTGGGTCTCCCATAGTGTTTGCTTATGCCTTCCAAGCAAAAGCTGCCAAAAATTAGGACGGAGGAACTTGCAATGCCCCTTACAAGAGCCATGCAGTACAGCATATTACAAACATTATTCCCATTATTGGGGAGTGGGTATCCCATAGTCTTTGCTTATGCCTTCCAAGCAAAAGCTGCCAAAAATCAGGATGGAGGAATTTGCAATGCCCCTTACAAGAGCCATGCAGTACAGCATATTACAAACATTATTCCCATTATTGGGGAGTGGGTCTCCCATAGTATTTGCTTATGCCTTCCAAGCAAAAGCTGCCAAAAATTAGGATGGAGGAACTTGCAATGCCCCTTACAAGAGCCATGCAGTACAGCATATCACAAACATTATTCCCATTATTGGGGAGTGGGTCTCCCATAGTATTTGCTTATGCCTTCCAAGCAAAAGCTGCCAAAAATCAGGATGGAGGAACTTGCAATGCCCCTTACAAGAGCCATGCAGTACAGCATATTAAAAACATTATTCCCATTATAGGGGAGTGGGTCTCCAAAAGTCTTTGCTTATGCCTTCCAAGCAAAAGCTGCCAAAAATTAGGACGGAGGAACTTGCAATGCCCCTTACAAGAGCCATGCAGTACAGCATATTACAAACATAATTCCCATTATTGGGGAGTGGGTTTCCCATAGTCTTTGCTTATGCCTTCCAAGCAAAAGCTGCCAAAAATTAGGACGGAGGAACTTGCAATGCCCCTTACAAGAGCCATGCAGTACAGCATATTACAAACATTATTCCGATGATTGGGGAGTGGGTCTCCCATAGTATTTGCTTATGCCTTCCAAGCAAAAGCTGCCTAAAATTAGCATGGAGGAACTTGCAATGCCCCTTGCAAGAGCCATGCAGTACAGCATATTACAAACATTACACCCATTATTGGGGAGTGGGTCTCCCATAGTCATTGCTTGTGCCTTCCAAGCAAAAGCTGCCAAAAATTAGGATGGAGGAACTTGCAATGCCCCTTACAAGAGCCATGCAGTGCAGCATATTACAAACATTATTCCCTTTATTGGGGAGTGTGTCTCCCATAGTCTTTGCTTATGCCTTCCAAGCAAAAGCTGCCAAAAATTAGGACGGAGGAACTTGCAATGCCCCTTACAAGAAACATGCAGTACAGCATATTACAAACGTTATTCCCATTATTGGGGAGTGGGTCTCCCATAGTATTTGCTTATGTCTTCCAAGCAAAAGCTGCCAAAAATTAGCATGGAGTAACTTGCAATGCCCCTTACAAGAGCAATGCAGTACAGCATATTACAAACATTATTCCCATTATTAGGGAGTGGGTCTCCCAAAGTCTTTGCTTATGCCTTCCAAGCAAAAGCTGCCAAAAATTAGGACGGAGGAACTTGCAATGCCCCTTACAAGAGCCATGCAGTACAGCATATTACAAACATTATTCCCATTATTGGGGAGTGGGTATCCCATAGTCTTTGCTTATGCCTTCCAAGCAAAAGCTGCCAAATATCAGGATGGAGGAATTTGCAATGCCCCTTACAAGAGCCATGCAGTACAGCATATTACAAACATTATTCACATTATTGGGGAGTGGGTCTCCCATAGTATTTGCTTATGCCTTCCAAGCAAAAGCTGCCAAAAATTAGGATGGAGGAACTTGCAATGCCCCTTACAAGAGCCATGCAGTACAGCATATTAAAAACATTATTCCCATTATAGAGGAGTGGGTCTCCAAAAGTCTTTGCTTATGCCTTCCATGCTAAAGCTGCCAAAAATTAGGACGGAGGAACCTGCAATGCCCCTTACAAGAGCCATGCAGTACAGCATATTACAAACAGAATTCCCATTATTGGGGAGTGGGTTTCCCATAGTCTTTGCTTATGTCTTCCAAGCAAAAGCTGCCAAAAATTAGGACGGAGGAACTTGCAATGCCCCTTACAAGAGCCATGCAGTACAGCATATTACAAACATTATTCCGATGATTGGGGAGTGGGTCTCCCATAGTATTTGCTTATGCCTTCCAAGCAAAAGCTGCCAAAAATCAGGATGGAGGAATTTGCAATGCCCCTTACAAGAGCCATGCAGTACAGCATATTACAAACATTATTCCCATTATTGGGGAGTTGGTCTCCTATAGTATTTGCTTATGCCTTCCAAGCAAAAGCTGCCAAAAATTAGGATGGAGGAACTTGCAATGCCCCTTACAAGAGCCATGCAGTACAGCATATTACAAACATTATTCCCATTATTGGGGAGTGGGTCTCCCATAGTATTTGCTTATGTCTTCCAAGCAAAAGCTGCCAAAAATTAGCATGGAGGAACTTGCAATGCCCCTTACAAGAGCAATGCAGTACAGCATATTACAAACATTATTCCCATTATTAGGGAGTGGGTCTCCCAAAGTCTTTGCTTATGCCTTCCAAGCAAAAGCTGCCTAAAATTAGGACGGAGGAACTTGCAATGCCCCTTACAAGAGCCATGCAGTACAGCATATTACAAAAATAATTCCCATTATTGGGGAGTGGGTTTCCCATAGTCTTTGCTTATGCCTTCCAAGCAAAAGCTGCCAAAAATTAGGACGGAGGAACTTGCAATGCCCCTTACAAGAGCCATGCAGTACAGCATATTACAAACATTATTCCGATGATTGGGGAGTGGGTCTCCCATAGTATTTGCTTATGCCTTCCAAGCAAAAGCTGCCAAAAATTAGCATGGAGTAACTTGCAATGCCCCTTACAAGAGCAATGCAGTACAGCATATTACAAACATTATTCCCATTATTAGGGAGTGGGTCTCCCAAAGTCTTTGCTTATGCCTTCCAAGCAAAAGCTGCCAAAAATTAGGACGGAGGAACTTGCAATGCCCCTTACAAGAGCCATGCAGTACAGCATATTACAAACATTATTCCCATTATTGGGGAGTGGGTATCCCATAGTCTTTGCTTATGCCTTCCAAGCAAAAGCTGCCAAAAATCAGGATGGAGGAATTTGCAATGCCCCTTACAAGAGCCATGCAGTACAGCATATTACAAACATTATTCCGATTATTGGGGAGTGGGTCTCCCATAGTATTTGTTTATGCCTTCCAAGCAAAAGCTGCCAAAAATTAGGATGGAGGAACTTGCAATGCCCCTTACAAGAGCCATGCAGTACAGCATATCACAAACATTATTCCCTTTATTGGGGAGTGGGTCTCCCATAGTATTTGCTTATGCCTTCCAAGCAAAAGCTGCCAAAAATCAGGATGGAGGAATTTGCAATGCCCCTTACAAGAGCCATGCAGTACAGCATATTACAAACATTATTCCCATTATTGGGGAGTTGGTCTCCCATAGTATTTGCTTATGCCTTCCAAGCAAAAGCTGCCAAAAATTAGGATGGAGGAACTTGCAATGCCCTTTACAAGAGCCATGCAGTACAGCATATTACAAACATTATTCCCATTATTGGGGAGTGGGTCTACCATAGTATTTGCTTATGTCTTCCAAGCAAAAGCTGCCAAAAATTAGCATGGAGGAACTTGCAATGCCCCTTACAAGAGCAATGCAGTACAGCATATTACAAACATTATTCCCATTATTAGGGAGTGGGTCTCCCAAAGTCTTTGCTTATGCCTTCCAAGCAAAAGCTGCCTAAAATTAGGACGGAGGAACTTGCAATGCCCCTTACAAGAGCCATGCAGTACAGCATATTACAAACATTATTCCCATTATTGGGGAGTGGGTCTCCCATAGTCTTTGCTTATGCCTTCCAAGCAAAAGCTGCCAAAAATTAGGATGGAGGAATTTGCAATGCCCCTTACAAGAGCCATGCAGTACAGCATATTACAAACATTATTCCCATTATTGGGGAGTGGGTCTCCCATAGTATTTGCTTATGCCTTCCAAGCAAAAGCTGCCAACAATTAGGATGGAGGAACTTGCAATGCCCCTTACAAGAGCCACGCAGTACAGCATATTAAAAACATTATTCCCATTATAGGGGAGTGGGTCTCCAAAAGTCTTTGCTTATGCCTTCCAAGCAAAAGCTGCCAAAAATTAGGACGGAGGAACTTGCAATGCCCCTTACAAGAGCCATGCAGTACAGCATATTACAAACATAATTCCCATTATTGGGGAGTGGGTCTCCCATAGTATTTGCTTATGCCTTCCAAGCAAAAGCTGCCTAAAATTAGCAAGGAGGAACTTGCAATGCCCCTTGCAAGAGCCATGCAGTACAGCATATTACAAACATTACACCCATTATTGGGGAGTGGGTCTCCCATAGTCATTGCTTGTGCCTTCCAAGCAAAAGCTGCCAAAAATTAGGATGGAGG
The DNA here is from genome assembly GCF_046119375.1 of Phyllobates terribilis. Classification (NCBI taxonomy): domain Eukaryota; kingdom Metazoa; phylum Chordata; class Amphibia; order Anura; family Dendrobatidae; genus Phyllobates; species Phyllobates terribilis. Next base: position 363,810,573 of record NW_027362762.1, on the reverse strand, counting down.
AACTTGCAATGCCCCTTACAAGAGCCATGCAGTGCAGCATATTACAAACATTATTCCCTTTATTGGGGAGTGGGTGTCCCATAGTCTTTGCTTATGCCTTCCAAGCAAAAGCTGCCAAAAATTAGGACGGAGGAACTTGCAATGCCCCTTACAAGAGCCATGCAGTACAGCATATTACAAACATTATTCCGATGATTGGGGAGTGGGTCTCCCATAGTATTTGCTTATGCCTTCCAAGCAAAAGCTGCCTAAAATTAGCATGGAGGAACTTGCAATGCCCCTTGCAAGAGCCATGCAGTATAGCATATTACAAACATTACACCCATTATTGGGGAGTGGGTCTCCCATAGTCATTGCTTGTGCCTTCCAAGCAAAAGCTGCCAAAAATTGGGATGGAGGAACTTGCAATGCCCCTTACAAGAGCCATGCAGTGCAGCATATTACAAACATTATTCCCTTTATTGGGGAGTGGGTCTCCCATAGTCTTTGCTTATGCCTTCCAAGCAAAAGCTGCCAAAAATTAGGACAGAGGAACTTGCAATGCCCCTTACAAGAGCCATGCAGTACAGCATATTACAAACATTATTCCCATTATTGGGGAGTGGGTCTCCCATAGTATTTGCTTATGCCTTCCAAGCAAAACTGCCAAAAATTAGGACGGAGGAACTTGCAATGCCCCTTACAAGAGCCATGCAGTACAGCATATTACAAACATTATTCCCATTATTGGGGAATGGGTCTCCCATAGTATTTGCTTATGCCTTCCAAGCAAAAGCTGCCAAAAATTAGGATGGAGGAACATGCAATGCCCCTTACAAGAGCCATGCAGTACAGCATATTACAAACATTACTCCCATTATTGGGGAGTGGGTCTCCCATAGCATTTGCTTATGCTTTCCAAGCAAAAGCTGCCAAAAATTAGGATGGAGGAACTTGCAATGCCCCTTACAAGAGCCATGCAGTACAGCATATTACAAACATTATTCCCATTATTGGGGAGTGGGTCTCCCATAGGATTTGCTTATGCCTTCCAAGCAAAAGCTGCCAAAAATTAGGACGGAGGAACCTGCAATGCCCCTTACAAGAGCCATGCAGTACAGCATATTACAAACAGAATTCCCATTATTGGGGAGTGGGTTTCCCATAGTCTTTGCTTATGCCTTCCAAGCAAAAGCTGCCAAAAATCAGGATGGAGGAATTTGCAATGCCCCTTACAAGAGCCATGCAGTACAGCATATTACAAACATTATTCCCATTATTGGGGAGTTGGTCTCCTATAGTATTTGCTTATGCCTTCCAAGCAAAAGCTGCCAAAAATTAGGATGGAGGAACTTGCAATGCCCCTTACAAGAGCCATGCAGTACAGCATATTACAAACATTATTCCCATTATTGGGGAGTGGGTCTCCCATAGTATTTGCTCATGTCTTCCAAGCAAAAGCTGCCAAAAATTAGCATGGAGGAACTTGCAATGCCCCTTACAAGAGCAATGCAGTACAGCATATTACAAACATTATTCCCATTATTAGGGAGTGGGTCTCCCAAAGTCTTTGCTTATGCCTTCCAAGCAAAAGCTGCCTAAAATTAGGACGGAGGAACTTGCAATGCCCCTTACAAGAGCCATGCAGTACAGCATATTACAAAAATAATTCCCATTATTGGGGAGTGGGTTTCCCATAGTCTTTGCTTATGCCTTCCAAGCAAAAGCTGCCAAAAATTAGGACGGAGGAACTTGCAATGCCCCTTACAAGAGCCATGCAGTACAGCATATTACAAACATTATTCCGATGATTGGGGAGTGGGTCTCCCATAGTATTTGCTTATGCCTTCCAAGCAAAAGCTGCCAAAAATTAGCATGGAGTAACTTGCAATGCCCCTTACAAGAGCAATGCAGTACAGCATATTACAAACATTATTCCCATTATTAGGGAGTGGGTCTCCCAAAGTCTTTGCTTATGCCTTCCAAGCAAAAGCTGCCAAAAATTAGGACGGAGGAACTTGCAATGCCCCTTACAAGAGCCATGCAGTACAGCATATTACAAACATTATTCCCATTATTGGGGAGTGGGTATCCCATAGTCTTTGCTTATGCCTTCCAAGCAAAAGCTGCCAAAAATCAGGATGGAGGAATTTGCAATGCCCCTTACAAGAGCCATGCAGTACAGCATATTACAAACATTATTCCCATTATTGGGGAGTGGGTCTCCCATAGTATTTGCTTATGCCTTCCAAGCAAAAGCTGCCAAAAATTAGGATGGAGGAACTTGCAATGCCCCTTACAAGAGCCATGCAGTACAGCATATCACAAACATTATTCCCATTATTGGGGAGTGGGTCTCCCATAGTATTTGCTTATGCCTTCCAAGCAAAAGCTGCCAAAAATCAGGATGGAGGAACTTGCAATGCCCCTTACAAGAGCCATGCAGTACAGCATATTAAAAACATTATTCCCATTATAGGGGAGTGGGTCTCCAAAAGTCTTTGCTTATGCCTTCCAAGCAAAAGCTGCCAAAAATTAGGACGGAGGAACTTGCAATGCCCCTTACAAGAGCCATGCAGTACAGCATATTACAAACATAATTCCCATTATTGGGGAGTGGGTTTCCCATAGTCTTTGCTTATGCCTTCCAAGCAAAAGCTGCCAAAAATTAGGACGGAGGAACTTGCAATGCCCCTTACAAGAGCCATGCAGTACAGCATATTACAAACATTATTCCGATGATTGGGGAGTGGGTCTCCCATAGTATTTGCTTATGCCTTCCAAGCAAAAGCTGCCTAAAATTAGCATGGAGGAACTTGCAATGCCCCTTGCAAGAGCCATGCAGTACAGCATATTACAAACATTACACCCATTATTGGGGAGTGGGTCTCCCATAGTCATTGCTTGTGCCTTCCAAGCAAAAGCTGCCAAAAATTAGGATGGAGGAACTTGCAATGCCCCTTACAAGAGCCATGCAGTGCAGCATATTACAAACATTATTCCCTTTATTGGGGAGTGTGTCTCCCATAGTCTTTGCTTATGCCTTCCAAGCAAAAGCTGCCAAAAATTAGGACGGAGGAACTTGCAATGCCCCTTACAAGAAACATGCAGTACAGCATATTACAAACGTTATTCCCATTATTGGGGAGTGGGTCTCCCATAGTATTTGCTTATGTCTTCCAAGCAAAAGCTGCCAAAAATTAGCATGGAGTAACTTGCAATGCCCCTTACAAGAGCAATGCAGTACAGCATATTACAAACATTATTCCCATTATTAGGGAGTGGGTCTCCCAAAGTCTTTGCTTATGCCTTCCAAGCAAAAGCTGCCAAAAATTAGGACGGAGGAACTTGCAATGCCCCTTACAAGAGCCATGCAGTACAGCATATTACAAACATTATTCCCATTATTGGGGAGTGGGTATCCCATAGTCTTTGCTTATGCCTTCCAAGCAAAAGCTGCCAAATATCAGGATGGAGGAATTTGCAATGCCCCTTACAAGAGCCATGCAGTACAGCATATTACAAACATTATTCACATTATTGGGGAGTGGGTCTCCCATAGTATTTGCTTATGCCTTCCAAGCAAAAGCTGCCAAAAATTAGGATGGAGGAACTTGCAATGCCCCTTACAAGAGCCATGCAGTACAGCATATTAAAAACATTATTCCCATTATAGAGGAGTGGGTCTCCAAAAGTCTTTGCTTATGCCTTCCATGCTAAAGCTGCCAAAAATTAGGACGGAGGAACCTGCAATGCCCCTTACAAGAGCCATGCAGTACAGCATATTACAAACAGAATTCCCATTATTGGGGAGTGGGTTTCCCATAGTCTTTGCTTATGTCTTCCAAGCAAAAGCTGCCAAAAATTAGGACGGAGGAACTTGCAATGCCCCTTACAAGAGCCATGCAGTACAGCATATTACAAACATTATTCCGATGATTGGGGAGTGGGTCTCCCATAGTATTTGCTTATGCCTTCCAAGCAAAAGCTGCCAAAAATCAGGATGGAGGAATTTGCAATGCCCCTTACAAGAGCCATGCAGTACAGCATATTACAAACATTATTCCCATTATTGGGGAGTTGGTCTCCTATAGTATTTGCTTATGCCTTCCAAGCAAAAGCTGCCAAAAATTAGGATGGAGGAACTTGCAATGCCCCTTACAAGAGCCATGCAGTACAGCATATTACAAACATTATTCCCATTATTGGGGAGTGGGTCTCCCATAGTATTTGCTTATGTCTTCCAAGCAAAAGCTGCCAAAAATTAGCATGGAGGAACTTGCAATGCCCCTTACAAGAGCAATGCAGTACAGCATATTACAAACATTATTCCCATTATTAGGGAGTGGGTCTCCCAAAGTCTTTGCTTATGCCTTCCAAGCAAAAGCTGCCTAAAATTAGGACGGAGGAACTTGCAATGCCCCTTACAAGAGCCATGCAGTACAGCATATTACAAAAATAATTCCCATTATTGGGGAGTGGGTTTCCCATAGTCTTTGCTTATGCCTTCCAAGCAAAAGCTGCCAAAAATTAGGACGGAGGAACTTGCAATGCCCCTTACAAGAGCCATGCAGTACAGCATATTACAAACATTATTCCGATGATTGGGGAGTGGGTCTCCCATAGTATTTGCTTATGCCTTCCAAGCAAAAGCTGCCAAAAATTAGCATGGAGTAACTTGCAATGCCCCTTACAAGAGCAATGCAGTACAGCATATTACAAACATTATTCCCATTATTAGGGAGTGGGTCTCCCAAAGTCTTTGCTTATGCCTTCCAAGCAAAAGCTGCCAAAAATTAGGACGGAGGAACTTGCAATGCCCCTTACAAGAGCCATGCAGTACAGCATATTACAAACATTATTCCCATTATTGGGGAGTGGGTATCCCATAGTCTTTGCTTATGCCTTCCAAGCAAAAGCTGCCAAAAATCAGGATGGAGGAATTTGCAATGCCCCTTACAAGAGCCATGCAGTACAGCATATTACAAACATTATTCCGATTATTGGGGAGTGGGTCTCCCATAGTATTTGTTCATGCCTTCCAAGCAAAAGCTGCCAAAAATTAGGATGGAGGAACTTGCAATGCCCCTTACAAGAGCCATGCAGTACAGCATATCACAAACATTATTCCCTTTATTGGGGAGTGGGTCTCCCATAGTATTTGCTTATGCCTTCCAAGCAAAAGCTGCCAAAAATCAGGATGGAGGAATTTGCAATGCCCCTTACAAGAGCCATGCAGTACAGCATATTACAAACATTATTCCCATTATTGGGGAGTTGGTCTCCCATAGTATTTGCTTATGCCTTCCAAGCAAAAGCTGCCAAAAATTAGGATGGAGGAACTTGCAATGCCCTTTACAAGAGCCATGCAGTACAGCATATTACAAACATTATTCCCATTATTGGGGAGTGGGTCTACCATAGTATTTGCTTATGTCTTCCAAGCAAAAGCTGCCAAAAATTAGCATGGAGGAACTTGCAATGCCCCTTACAAGAGCAATGCAGTACAGCATATTACAAACATTATTCCCATTATTAGGGAGTGGGTCTCCCAAAGTCTTTGCTTATGCCTTCCAAGCAAAAGCTGCCTAAAATTAGGACGGAGGAACTTGCAATGCCCCTTACAAGAGCCATGCAGTACAGCATATTACAAACATTATTCCCATTATTGGGGAGTGGGTCTCCCATAGTCTTTGCTTATGCCTTCCAAGCAAAAGCTGCCAAAAATTAGGATGGAGGAATTTGCAATGCCCCTTACAAGAGCCATGCAGTACAGCATATTACAAACATTATTCCCATTATTGGGGAGTGGGTCTCCCATAGTATTTGCTTATGCCTTCCAAGCAAAAGCTGCCAACAATTAGGATGGAGGAACTTGCAATGCCCCTTACAAGAGCCACGCAGTACAGCATATTAAAAACATTATTCCCATTATAGGGGAGTGGGTCTCCAAAAGTCTTTGCTTATGCCTTCCAAGCAAAAGCTGCCAAAAATTAGGACGGAGGAACTTGCAATGCCCCTTACAAGAGCCATGCAGTACAGCATATTACAAACATAATTCCCATTATTGGGGAGTGGGTCTCCCATAGTATTTGCTTATGCCTTCCAAGCAAAAGCTGCCTAAAATTAGCAAGGAGGAACTTGCAATGCCCCTTGCAAGAGCCATGCAGTACAGCATATTACAAACATTACACCCATTATTGGGGAGTGGGTCTCCCATAGTCATTGCTTGTGCCTTCCAAGCAAAAGCTGCCAAAAATTAGGATGGAGGAACTTGCAATGCCCCTTACAAGAGCCATGCAGTGCAGCATATTACAAACATTATTCCCTTTATTGGGGAGTGGGTGTCCCATAGTCTTTGCTTATGCCTTCCAAGCAAAAGCTGCCAAAAATTAGGACGGAGGAACTTGCAATGCCCCTTACAAGAGCCATGCAGTACAGCATATTACAAACATTATTCCGATGATTGGGGAGTGGGTCTCCCATAGTATTTGCTTATGCCTTCCAAGCAAAAGCTGCCTAAAATTAGCATGGAGGAACTTGCAATGCCCCTTGCAAGAGCCATGCAGTATAGCATATTACAAACATTACACCCATTATTGGGGAGTGGGTCTCCCATAGTCATTGCTTGTGCCTTCCAAGCAAAAGCTGCCAAAAATTGGGATGGAGGATCTTGCAATGCCCCTTACAAGAGCCATGCAGTGCAGCATATTACAAACATTATTCCCTTTATTGGGGAGTGGGTCTCCCATAGTCTTTGCTTATGCCTTCCAAGCAAAAGCTGCCAAAAATTAGGACAGAGGAACTTGCAATGCCCCTTACAAGAGCCATGCAGTACAGCATATTACAAACATTATTCCCATTATTGGGGAGTGGGTCTCCCATAGTATTTGCTTATGCCTTCCAAGCAAAACTGCCAAAAATTAGGACGGAGGAACTTGCAATGCCCCTTACAAGAGCCATGCAGTACAGCATATTACAAACATTATTCCCATTATTGGGGAATGGGTCTCCCATAGTATTTGCTTATGCCTTCCAAGCAAAAGCTGCCAAAAATTAGGATGGAGGAACATGCAATGCCCCTTACAAGAGCCATGCAGTACAGCATATTACAAACATTACTCCCATTATTGGGGAGTGGGTCTCCCATAGCATTTGCTTATGCTTTCCAAGCAAAAGCTGCCAAAAATTAGGATGGAGGAACTTGCAATGCCCCTTACAAGAGCCATGCAGTACAGCATATTACAAACATTATTCCCATTATTGGGGAGTGGGTCTCCCATAGGATTTGCTTATGCCTTCCAAGCAAAAGCTGCCAACAATTAGGATGGAGGAACTTGCAATGCCCCTTACAAGAGCCATGCAGTACAGCATATTAAAAACATTATTCCCATTATAGGGGAGTGGGTCTCCAAAAGTCTTTGCTTATGCCTTCCAAGCAAAAGCTGCCAAAAATTAGGACGGAGGAACTTGCAATGCCCCTTACAAGAGCCATGCAGTACAGCATATTACAAACATAAATCCCATTATTGGGGAGTGGGTCTCCCATAGTGTTTGCTTATGCCTTCCAAGCAAAAGCTGCCTAAAATTAGCATGGAGGAACTTGCAATGCCCCTTGCAAGAGCCATGCAGTACAGCATATTACAAACATTATTCCGATGATTGGGGAGTGGGTCTCCCATAGTATTTGCTTATGCCTTCCAAGCAAAAGCTGCCTAAAATTAGCAAGGAGGAACTTGCAATGCCCCTTGCAAGAGCCATGCAGTACAGCATATTACAAACATTACACCCATTATTGGGGAGTGGGTCTCCCATAGTCATTGCTTGTGCCTTCCAAGCAAAAGCTGCCAAAAATTAGGATGGAGGAACTTGCAATGCCCCTTACAAGAGCCATGCAGTGCAGCATATTACAAACATTATTCCCTTTATTGGGGAGTGGGTGTCCCATAGTCTTTGCTTATGCCTTCCAAGCAAAAGCTGCCAAAAATTAGGACGGAGGAACTTGCAATGCCCCTTACAAGAGCCATGCAGTACAGCATATTACAAACATTATTCCGATGATTGGGGAGTGGGTCTCCCATAGTATTTGCTTATGCCTTCCAAGCAAAAGCTGCCTAAAATTAGCATGGAGGAACTTGCAATGCCCCTTGCAAGAGCCATGCAGTATAGCATATTACAAACATTACACCCATTATTGGGGAGTGGGTCTCCCATAGTCATTGCTTGTGCCTTCCAAGCAAAAGCTGCCAAAAATTGGGATGGAGGAACTTGCAATGCCCCTTACAAGAGCCATGCAGTGCAGCATATTACAAACATTATTCCCTTTATTGGGGAGTGGGTCTCCCATAGTCTTTGCTTATGCCTTCCAAGCAAAAGCTGCCAAAAATTAGGACAGAGGAACTTGCAATGCCCCTTACAAGAGCCATGCAGTACAGCATATTACAAACATTATTCCCATTATTGGGGAGTGGGTCTCCCATAGTATTTGCTTATGCCTTCCAAGCAAAACTGCCAAAAATTAGGACGGAGGAACTTGCAATGCCCCTTACAAGAGCCATGCAGTACAGCATATTACAAACATTATTCCCATTATTGGGGAATGGGTCTCCCATATTATTTGCTTATGCCTTCCAAGCAAAAGCTGCCAAAAATTAGGATGGAGGAACATGCAATGCCCCTTACAAGAGCCATGCAGTACAGCATATTACAAACATTACTCCCATTATTGGGGAGTGGGTCTCCCATAGCATTTGCTTATGCTTTCCAAGCAAAAGCTGCCAAAAATTAGGATGGAGGAACTTGCAATGCCCCTTACAAGAGCCATGCAGTACAGCATATTACAAACATTATTCCCATTATTGGGGAGTGGGTCTCCCATAGGATTTGCTTATGCCTTCCAAGCAAAAGCTGCCAAAAATTAGGATGGAGGAACTTGCAATGCCCCATTGCAAGAGCCATGCAGTACAGCATATTACAAACATTATTCCCATGATTGGGGAGTGGGTCTCCCATAGTATTTGATAATGCCTTCCAAGCAAAAGCTGCCAAAAATTAGCATGGAGGAACTTGCAATACCCCTTACAAGAGCCATGCAGTACAGCATGTTACAAACATTATTCCCATTATTGGGGAGTGGGTCTCCCAAAGTCTTTGCTTATGCATACCAAGCTAAAGCTGTCAAAAATTAGGACGGAGGAACTTGCAATGCCCCTTAAAAGAGCCATGCAGTACAGCATATTACAAACATTATTCCCATTATTGAGGAGTGGGTCTCCCATAGTCTTTGCTTATGCCTTCCAAGCAAAAGCTGCCAAAAATTAGGATGGAGGAAATTGCAATGCCCCTTACAAGAGCCATGCAGTACAGCATATTACAAACATTATTCCCATTATAGGGGAGTGGTTCTCCCATAGTCTTTGCTTATGACTTCCAAGCAAAAGCTGCCAAAAATTAGGACGGAGGAACTTGCAATGCCCCTTACAAGAGCCATGCAGTACAGCATATTACAAACATTATTCCCATGATTGGGGAGTGGGTCTCCCATAGTATTTGCTTATGCCTTCCAAGCAAAAGCCACCAAAAATTAGGACGGAGGAACTTGCAATGCCCCTTCCAAGAGCCATACAGTACAGCATCTTAAAAATATTATTCCCATTATTGGGGAGTAGGTCTCCCATAGTCTTTGCTTATGCCTTCCAATCAAAAGCTGACAAAAATAAGGACGGAGGAACTTTCAATAATGGCAACACAGACCACGGTCACCCTGGTGGTATAGTTGTGGTGGAGGCTGAGGATCAAGAGACGAACATAAAACAGCCGAAATAAGGAAGCGTATACCCATGTGTGCGTGTGAAGCGGTGCATGTGAATACACCTCCTGAAAAAACACAGTGTATTTGACTTTATTTTACTCTGCTGTCATTTGGTGGTGATGAGAAGTCTGGCCCAATCCAGCCCTTGTCCATTTTGATAAGGGTCAGCTTGTCAGCATTGTCAGTTGACAGGCGAGTGCGCTTATCAGTTATAATTCCCCCAGCGGCACTAAAAACACGCTCCGATAACACGCTAGCGGCAGGGCAGGCCAGGACCTCCAAGGCGTACAGAGCGAGTTCATTCCAAGTGTCCAGCTTGGATACCCAATAATTAAAAGGCACAGAGGAATCAGGGAGGACGCTGGTACGGTCGGCAAGGTACTCCCTCACCAGCTTTTGAAACTTTCTACTCCTTGTGAGAGTACCCTGCGCCTCAGAGCCTGTAAGCTGGGCGGGTCTCAGAAAACTGTATCAGAACGTTGACAGTGTTCCCCTGCCTCTGCTGGATTGGAGTTGCCTCTCTCTCGCTTGTACACGTTGGTTGTTCAACGAACTGTGACCTCTGCCGCTAGCGTGTTCAGATGGGAACCTTTTTAACAATTCTGCAGCAAGGGCATTCTGGTACTGCCCCATTTTTGTAGACCTCTCCACCTCAGGAATAAGAGAGTGAAAGTTCTCCTTGTAGCGGTGGTCTAAATGTGTGACCAACCAGTAATGACTGTCACCCAACATTTTGACAACGCGAGGGTCATGGTTAAGGCAGCGTAACATAAAGTCAGCCATGTGTGCCATACTGGTAACGGGCAAGACTTCCGTGTCCTCACCAAGATGACGACTGACTATGCTCTCCTCCTCCTCCTCCTCAACCCTGTCCTCAGGCCACCCACACTGAAACGACGGTATAACAGTTGTACAGGTACTACCGTCTACAGCGCATGATACCAGCTCCTGTTCTTCCTCCTCCTCCTCCTCTCCCTCATTGTCCCCCAATGCACATTGGGATGAGATGAGGCTGGGCTGTTTGTAATCGGCCGCTGTGGCTTCTTGATCCATCTCATCATACTCTGGCTTCAATGCCTCCTCTTTAATTCTCTGCAGAGAGCGTTGCAAAAGACAGACTAGTGGAATGCTGACGCTAATGATGGCGTCATCGCCACTCACCATCTGGGTGGACTCCTCAAAGTTTGTCAAGATTGTACAGATGTCAGACATCCAGGTCCACTCCTGAGGTCTTATGTGTGGAGTCTGACCTGAATATCAACGGCCTTGTTGCAGCTGGTACTCCACAACTGCTCTCTTCTGCTCACAAATGCTTTGCAACATGTGGAGGGTAGAGCTCCAACGTGTGGGGACATCACACACCAGTCGGTGTGACGGAAGCTGCAAACGCTGCTGCAACACAGCAAGGGCGGCGGAAGCTGTAGCCGACTAGTGAAAATGAGCTGACAGGCGGCGTACTTTGACGAGCAGATCTGGCACCTCGGGGTACGATTTAAGAAACCGCTGAACCACGAGGTTAAGAACATGAGCCAGGCATGGTACGTGTGTGATCTCGCCTCGTTTCAGAGCCGCCACCAGGTTACGGCCATTGTCACACACGACCATGCCTGGATGCAGGTTCAGCGGTCTCAGCCACAGATCTGCCTGCTCTTTCACAGCTGTCCACAACTCACAAGCAGTGTGAGGTTTCTCACCTAAGCTTAGTAGTTTCAGCACAGCCTGTTGCCGCTTGGTGGAGGCAGTACTGCAGTGCTTCCAGCTTGTAACTGATGTGTTTATATCTGAGATGGAGGCTGAACATGAGGAGGAGGAGGAGGATGATGCGCAGGAGCTGTACACTGTGGGGGCAACTCTGACTGACATAGGGACCGCAATCCTCGGTGTGGGGAGGATGTGTTCTGTGCCAAGGTCCGACTGGGTCCTGGCTTCCACTATGTTTAACCAGTGTGCCGTCAGGGAGATGTACCGTCCCTGGCCACAAGCACTTGTCCACGTGTCCGTTATCAGGTGGACTCTCCCAGTAACTGCGTTGTTGAGGGCACGGCAGATGTTTTGGGACACTTGCTTGTGTAGTGCGGGGATGGCACACCGGGCAAAATAGTGTCGGCTGGGGACCAAGTACCGAGAGATGGCCACCGCCATAAGGTTGTGGAAGGATTCCGTGTCCACCAGCCTAAAAGGCAGCATTTCCAACGCAAGCAGTCGTGAAATGTGCGAATTTAGGACTGTGGCCTGTGGGGCGTTAGCTGCGAATTTCCGCTTTCATTCAAAGGTCTGGGATATGGACAATTGAACGCTGCGGTGGGACGTGGACGTGGACGTTGATGCTGTTTCTTGAGAAACTGCCATAACAAGTGAAGACTGAGAGGAGGGGGCATCTTTGCATGCAGTATGGACAGGTGATTGCCTTGCACACACAACAGGGGGTTCTACTGCATGCACAACAGCGGAAGAAGCAGTGGTGACACCCGCTGACATTGGTCGTAGACCCTGAGGTTCGCCCCACAAAGTCGGGTGCTTTGCTGCCATGTGCCTGATCATGCTGGTGGTGGTCAGGCAGGTAGTTTTGTCACCCCTGCTGATGCTGGCATAGCAGGTGGTACAAATGGCCTTTTTGGGGTTATCAGCAGAGTTTTTAAAAAAATTCCAGACTCTGGAAGACCTACCGGTTGTACTGGCAACGTCCCTCGTGTTGGTGTTACGGGGAAAGGCTGCCCGCTTTCTGTCTGCGGCCACCACACTGCTTCTTCCTGCCTGTTGGGGTACTCTGCCTCCCTCCCCCTGTGTGCTGCTGGCCTCACTCTGCATGTACTCCTGACATGTTGGGTCAGTTACTAGATCATCCACCACCTCCTCCTCTTCCACTTGCGCACCACGATCCTCCTCCTCACTTCCTGGCAATTGTGTCTCGTCGTCGTCCACCTCTTGTGACAAATTGCCAGCGTCGACTTCCTGTGGCTGTGGCTGTTCAAATATTTGGGCATCTCTATATGGTATCTCCTCTTCCACCACTTCAAGCGGAGCAGGCGAGGGGCACAAATATGGAAATGGACCAGTGAACAGCTCTTCAGAGTGTCCAAGTGTGGGATCAGTTGCTGTCTGACGACACTCGGCATGGTGGGAGAAAGGAGCATCAAGGTGAGGAGTATGCGGTTGAGGCTCACGGCTACTAAGAGTCGACCGTGTGGAAGACAGGCCGGAGGTGGTGGTGCCCAGGTAACTGGAAGTATTATCTGCTATCCAATTAATAACCTGTTGACACTGATCAGTTCGCAATACTGGTGTTGTTCTGTGCTTCCCTAGTAATTCGGTCAAGAAGTGGGAGCGAGAAGATGTGGCTGATGGTTGTGGCACATTTTCACCTTGGCCACGGCCCCATCCTCTGCACGCACCATCACCAGAACGTCCACTTCCTCGTCCCTTGCCATGCGCCTTGCCCATTGTAAAGTAAGTAAAATAGCTTACACTCGCACTATCAATGGAAAAATGGTAATAAAAAGTAGATTAGAACCGTGGAAGACCAAAACCACAGTTATAATTTACTGGTGTATACCAGACTTTTTTAAATATATATATTTGCGGCTGAACAGTGAGCGACACACTCAAACTGTTTTTTTTAGATACAAATGGCCCAAAAGTGGATAATACAGAGGTTTGAACCGTGGAACTGCAAAACCACACTTGTATTTCTCGAGCCTACCCCAGACTATTTTCAACAGATATATTTGTGTCTGAACAATCAGGGAGACACTATTATTTATTTTTTATGTCAAAAATTGCGAAAAGCAGGATAATACAGATATTTGACCCGTGGAACTGCAAAACCACACTTGTATTTCTCGAGCCTACACCAGACTATTTTCAACAGATATATTTGTTTCTGAGCTATCAGGAGACACTATTATTTATTTTTTACGGCAAAAAATGCCAAAAGCAGGATAATACAGAGATTTGACCCGTGGAACTGCAAAACCACACTTGTATTTCTCAGGCCTACACCAGACTATTTTCAACAGATATATTTGTGTCTGAAAAATCAGGGAGACACTATTATTTTTTTTTTTTACGTCAAAAAATGCCAAAAACAGGATAATAGAGATTTTTTACCGTGGAACAGCAAAACCACAGTTATAATTTACTGTTGTATACCAGACTTTTTTAAATATATATATTTGCGGCTGAACAGTGAGCGACACACTCAAACGTTTTTTTTAGATACAAATGGCCCATGGAACTGCAAAACCACACTTCTATTTCTCTGACCTACACCACACTATTTTCAACAGATATATTTGTGTCTGAAAAATCAGAGACATACTTTTTTTTTTTTGGGGGGTGGTGGACACCAAAAGGTTAATAAGACAGGTATTTGTACAGTGTTAAGGAGGGGAAAAAAAAGAGGTTTCAGATGAAAAAAAAAAGGATTTTTCCTGGCCCCCGAGACCTGGAGCTAAGTCCAGCAATTTCAGCAACAGGAGCACACTGGACTGTAATGCAGCGCTTGCTGGTATAACCACTGTGTCTCCTATACAGCCTGCCTGCCTGCCTGCCTGACATCTGGGATGGATAATAGTCCTGAGAAGGACTGTTTGTTTGATCTGGCAGCCTTTACAGACCCTACACTAACTATTTCGCAGGATATATCTTTCCCTAAATCAGCAGCGCTGTCCCTACACTGTCTGATCCGGAGCGACTGTGTCCAAGATGGCGGCACCCGGTTTTAAATACTCGAGGTGACGCTGTGCGGCCAGCCAATCACTGTAATGCCCACAAACAACATGGCTGCGGCATTACAGTGACTGGCTGGCAATCACTGCATGTTCATTGGCTCTGTAAAGAGCGCCAAACATGCAGGGCGGAGACCCGAGCTCCAGCCCGAGTAACCTGGAAATGCTCGGTGCTCGCCGAACATCCCGAGTAGCGTGATGCTCGGACGAGTACCGAGCAGTGTCGAGCATGCTCGCTCAACACTATTGTTTACCATCATGTTGTATAACATGCTATACATCTTGGGATATGACAAGTTTAGAGACAAGTTAAAGAAGGACAGTTCTAAATGAAGACAATGCTAGGACATGCTCCAAAAATGTATGCGATTTTTTTTTTACAAACTTTAAAAATGTGTTTGTGAGGGAAGTCTTAGCATATTACTTAAAGGAACTTTAAGTCAAAGTGTCAAATATGATGGTTAAAGGCACTATAAGACTTATAGGCTATGCAATACTCCTCTGGGATTTTAAATATACAAATAGCCTCTTCAAAGAGGAGGAGGACTTGAACTCTAGTGCCACCTATTGAATGTAGCAATCCTAAAAGTCAATGTCGACCCTTTAATGAGTCTTTCCACATGACTTTAAGTGTCAGATATCGTTTGCCAAATCATAGAAGTCATAGGAGAAAGCGGACTACAAGAGCAATGTGATTATCAATTCTAAAATGACATTTTCAATTGGTAGCATCCAGTCTAACACAAATTCTAAAATAATTACTTGTTTATTATTATTTTATTAATATTTATTATTATAGCGCCATTTATTCCATGGTGCTTTACATGTGAAAAAGGGGTATACGTAGTAAATACACTTACAATAATCTTGAACTAACCGAGTCAGCGACTGGTACAGGAGGAGAGAGGACTCTCCCCGCGAGGGCTCACAATCTTCAAGGGAGGGGTGAGGATACAATAGTTGGGGATTATCTTGAGCTAACTGAAATGGTTTGCCTTATACCATGCTTTTCCTAAAATCTCTAAGCATAAGTCATCCAGGTTATAATTTTTAGATTTTGCCTCACAAAACTAATCACTGGGAAGGGAGTAGCACAAAAGTGTATTTGTAATATTGAAATGAATAAACTATTCAAGCTTTTTGAAGATGAAATGCTTATTGTACACATGAAGCTTCAGTAATCATTTGGAAAAAAACATATTTGCATCAAAACACCATGCCCTTAAAGCATCCAGTTTGTGCCTTTTTGATAAATGCACTGAATCCCAGTAGGTACCACTAAGTCTGTAGATGTACAATCAATGCAGGCAGTCCCAAAAGAAAAGCAACAAACAATACATCTTTGTTGCTTGCAATGTGCGCTTTGCTTTTGGAAAAAGGATAAACAATTCAGCATAGCCAGAGCTGTCATAGCCTTTAGAAATGTAATCCTTATTTACAGGACTGCTCCAATGATCTTGCATTCACTTGATGTGTATGCAAAGAGCACAGCAATTTTATTCATCAAAGGTTACAGTATAAATATCAGTAATTGAGTTAAATGTAACAGCGATGGTCTTTACAATGCCAGGTGTTCATTTCTGAATCCTGTCAGCTAAAATAAACAAGTGTATTTTTCTATAATCCCTAAATGCATTACCTTCATTTTATTTAAATAACTTGTTTAAACATGGAGCAATTTAATCTCACCAAAATGTTACTTCAATGTCTGAGATGTAATTTATAAAAGGGCCTCAGACAAGAAGGCAGACTGCCTTCTGAATAATTATGGTGACTTGATAATCATGGTAATCCTATTGCATATAGTTTATTTAATAGGAAAGTAGAATGTTCTACATTTCCCTGGATGATTTTTTTTCTCTATAGTTTTCCAAATCAATTTTTCAAATGTAAAAATAAAATATTGATACCATGTCTCTGTGTATTACCATTGTATTGCTTTCTCCTGATCATATAATTTTGCTCACATCAAAGCTGCTCCATAAAGGCTTATTCAGACGTCAGTGATTTTTATCATATGCATAAATCAATCCGCGTTGCGTTAGTGTTTTTGTTCAGAGTGTCATTAGAGTTTGGTCAGAGTTTGGTCAGAGTTTCATCAGCTTTTCTCAGATGAAAAAGAAATTCACGTTTGTACAGCAGTCATTTTCCATCTCCAGAGTAACTTGGTAATTTTATCTCTCCTGTATAGTGTAAGCTTTTATGGTCAGCTTGGTCCTCTCTCTTTTGTAGAGTGTAAGCTCCTATGAACAGCGAGGTCCTCTCTCTATTACTCCTGTAGAGTGTAAGCTCTGATGATAAGCGGTGTCCTCTCTCTTTTCTCTCTCTTCTCTGGGACCGGGGCCTCAGTCTACCCTTATTCACACAGAGGACAACCTTGACACATGGTAAGGTTTTTAATATTAGACAGAGTAGGTTCTATCCTGAACGAGTTCCCCTTGTCGCTGTTACTAAGAACCCTATTTTATTTAAATGCACTTGCTTTTTATTTATTTACAGCAGGGTTTATTTTTACTTTGCTTCTTGTAGGTTTTTCTGATTCATGGCCATTGTGAAACATGCACTTATGTGCTGCATGTATACCATTTTAAACCAAGCTCAAATTTTGTGTTTTTTTTTCTTTGTATATTTTGCATTCTGTGCAAACCTGGGTGTGGCCTCCCTTCCTAGAGCTGGACAACACATTTAAAAAGGTTCCCTTGGCTGGTGTTCCTAGTTTGGGACTCAGTCCTTTGTCTGCCCTTATTCACACAGAGGTCAACTTTGACACATAGTAAGGTTTTTAATATTAGACAGAGTAGGTTCTATCGTGAACGGGTTCACCTTGTCGCTGGTGGGATAGCTTTTATACTATTTTTGATCAAAAACAGTGTTACTAAGAGCCTTATTTTATTTAGATGCCCTTGCTTTTTATTTATTTACAGCAGAGTTTATTTTCATTTTGCTTCTTGTAGGTTTTTCTGATTTATGGCCATTGTGAAACATGCATTTATGTGCTGCATGTATACCATTTTAAATCAAGCTCAAATTTTGTGTTTTTTTTCCCTCTCTTTTGTAGAGTGTAAGCTCCTATGATCAGCAAGGTCCTTTCTCTCTTTCTCCTGTAGAGTGTAAGCTCTGATGATCAGCGGGGTCCTCTCTTTATCTCTTCTGTAAAGTATAAGGTTTTATACTTAGCGGGATCTCCTCTCTCTTTCCTGTAGTGTATAACGCTCTTATGTTCAGTGGGTCATCACACTTGCTCTGTCTCCTATAAAGTGCAAGCTCGTAGACAGGGTTCGCATAGCATTTTCCACTACATTTTTGGCTGTATACACCAAGTTGAGGTGGGCGGAAAGATGTAGTCAACTCCAAAGTGTCCCAGGATTCATTTTCAACATAACATCAGCTCCCATATTGCTCATGTTGCTGTGAGCAGCCTGCATTGTCTGAATGTGTTATCCTAGTCTTTAGTGTTTCTGGACTTGTCTCCCATCGTGCATATCTAGGATGTCATTGGTATGCAATTGCAAAGAGAGCTGCAAACTTAGAATCTTAAAGGGGTATTTCCATCTTCAAGATCATATCCCAATATGTAGTAGGTGTAATAATAATTATATTAGCAAATACCTCCAATTACTAATGTAGTATAGCTTTTCTGATTCACTATGTCTCTTTCCTCATGTGCAGGCATTGCAGAACCTTCAGTATCCATGGTTATGACCACTAGCACCTGGCTAACTAACTGTCACTATATCAGTGGTTGTAACCATGGATACCTAAGGTCCTGCAATACCCGCACATGATGAAAGAGACATAGCGAATCAGAAAAACTATGCTACATTTTTAATTTGAGGTTATTTACTAATATTATTATTATTACACCTACTACATATTGAGATAGGATCTTGGAGATGGGAATACCCCTTTAATGATTTGCGTGCCCAAGTACAACCAGAGTGGCAGAACATTTCTCAGAGAACTATTAATAACCTCATTGATAGCTGCCAAGGCATGTAAGTGTGTGTATTTTTGCATGTGAGTTTCATTCTTGATGCTAAATAAATTAAGTTGTTTTGCATATGTTATTTTCATATTTCAACATTGGCACATCATTAACATTTCTATGGATCCTGTGATATACATAATTCCTCAACTTTTTCTTCTTAGTGTTATTGAAGAGTATATATATCTAAAATAGAAGCAATATATACATTAACTGTGTGTGTATATATATATACAGTTATATGAAAAAGTTTGGGCACCCCTATTAATCTTAAGCTTAATGTTTTATAAAAATTGGTGTTTTTGCAACAGCTATTTCAGTTTGATATATGTAATAACTGTTGGACACAGTAATGTTTCTGCCTTGAAATGAGGTTTATTGTACTAACAGAAAATGTGCAATCTGCATTCAAACAAAATTTGACAGGTGCATAAGTATGGGCACCCTTATCATTTTCTTGTTTTAAATACTCCTACCTACTTTTTACTGACTTACTAAAGCACTTTTTTTGGTTTTGTAACCTCATTGAGTTTTGAACTACATAGCCAGGTGTATGCAATCATGAGAAAAGCTACTTAAAGTGGCCACTTGCAAGTTGTTCTCCTGTTTGAATCTCCTCTGAAGAGTGGCATCATGGGCTCCTCAAAACAACAGTCAAATGATCTGAAAACAAAGATTATTCAACAAAGTTGTTCAGGGGAAGGATACAAAAAGCTGTCTCAGAGATTTAACCTGTCAGTATCCACTGTGAGGAACATAGTAAGGAAATGGAAGAACACAGGGACAGTTCTTGTTAAGGTCAGAAGTGGCAGGCCAAGAAAAACATCAGAAAGGCAGAGAAGAAGAATGGTGAGATCAGTCAAGGACAATCCTCAGACCACCTCCAGAGAGCTGCAGCATCAACTTGCTGCAGATGGTGTCACTGTGCATCGGTCAACTATACAACGCACTTTGCACAAGGAGAAGCTGTATGGGAGAGTGATGCGAAAGAAGCCGTTTCTGCAAGCACGCCACAAACAGAGTCGGCTGAGGTATGCAAAAGCACATTTGGAGAAGCCAATTTCTTTTTGGAAGAAGGTCCTGTGGACTGATGAAACCAAGATTGAGTTGTTTGGTCATACAAAAAGGCGTTATGCATGGCGGCAAAAAAACACAGCATTCCAAGAAAAACACTTGCTACCCACAGTAAAATTTGGTGGAGGTTCCATCATGCTTTGGGGCTGTGTGGCCAATGCCGGCACCGGGAATCTTGTTAAAGTTGAGGGACGCATGGATTCCACTCAGTATCAGCAGATTCTTGACAATAATGTTCAAGAATCAGTGATAAAGTTGAAGCTACGCAGGGGATGGATCTTTCAGCAAGACAATGATCCAAAACACCGCTCCAAATCTACTCAGGCATTCATGCAGGGGAACAATTACAATGTTCTGGAATGGCTATCCCAGTCCCCAGACCTGAAAATCATTGAACATCTGTGGGATCATTTGAAGAGGGCTGTCCATGCTCGGCGACCATCAAACTTAACTGAACTGGAATTGTTTGGTAAAGAGGAATGGTCAAAAATACCTTCATCCAGGATCCAGGAACTCATTAAAAGCTACAGGAAGCGACTAGAGGCTGTTATTTTTGCAAAAGGAGGATCTACTTAATATTAATGTCACTTTTCTGGTGAGGTGCCCATACTTATGCACCTGTCAAATTTTGTTTGAATGCAGATTGCACATTTTCTGTTAGTACAATAAACCTCATTTCAAGGCAGAAACATTACTGTGTCCAACAGTTATTACATATATCAAACTGAAATAGCTGTTGCAAAAACACCAATTTTTATAAAACATTAAGCTTAAGATTAATAGGGGTGCCCAAACTTTTTCATATAACTGTATATACATAGATATATCTATCTCGTGTTTGTGCATGGAGGCTGAGCCCCCCCAATAGTCCTCACTAGCTCCCGTGCATGACAGTTTGCTGCATTGCAGGGTATTGCTTTATTGCTTTATGTTTTTGGCTGTATTTTCTATTTTTATTTTTTATCCAGAAGAGCTCGTTCCTCTATTTGTAAGATGGGTAGAGACTGCTTGCTCATGTGCTCCAACACACAGCATGCACCTGTGCTAGACGCTAGCTAGACTTGTTATTCTTTATAAATAAATGGCTTTAACCTTTCCCACCCCCATACCATGCATAGCTCATGACGAAGAAGGTCATAATGCATGCTGGGGCATATTGACTCTGTCAATGTCTTTGCTATTGACTTCTACTTCATGTAATAGCCTCATGTGTCATTATGATAGTCTGAATTGCAATTACTTTTATAAAAGCGTACATTATCCTTTGGCTTACCAAGGTGCAATTATCCATTGATTTAGTGACATCTTATTAGCATAATCCCTTGTGTACTTTCTGCATTATTGAGCATTTGATGTGCTCTTAGTGATGGTTTTCTTTGTGTATATCACCTTTTCAAATGATTTTTATTGTGATTATTAACAATAATTTCAATATTCCAATGTGAAGAATATCACATCCAATATGTTGTATGTAACATCAGAACTCTTAGTCAACGTATAAGAGAACGTATTATAGATGTGATATGCAGCCTCACAATATTTCCTACAACATTATAAGGATTAGCTATATATTTTTTAAAGTAATTGTGGTAGAAAATGTTAAGAAGCATACAAGGGTTTAAGATTGGTATAGAAATAGAGAACTCTTCTAGATTGTGGAATTAGATACCAGATATCCAAATAGAATGAACCGCTGTTCAAATATTACATATATTAATTATTTTTTCTTGTCATATTTCCTCCTCTTCTACAACCTGTTTTCTCCTTTCTTTCTCTGAAACAAGTACATACAAGTTGATTAATTCAATATGTATAAAATAATTAGCAAGACCTTGGGAGCACAAAAGACAGGCTGCCAGCTTACTTTGATTCCATGAAAAAGAACCATCGATGTATGTGATGCGCCCCCTGGGCCGTGGGGTACTCAGTGCTGGGCCGGTCATTGCTATAGGAGATATCACAGTGGCGGTGACCCGGTCCGTGACCCAGGGCAGTCATTAAAAGGGGATTTATAGTTCCAGATTCTCTGGATCTTGTGTGAATGCAGCAGAGTTGGTTCAGCTCTCCACAGGCAGAGCTTAGCTCCAGGGCAGTGTAGATGTTGCAATTATGGAAGTAGCACTCATGGTGCAGTGTAGGGCAGGGGGTGATGGCGCAGCAGCAATAATTGACAGAGACAGTGGGGTGCAGTCTTCCGGATTTACTCACAGTTCTTACTTTGCTCCTGGTTACAACTGCAGATCATGACTTCGCACGTCGTGTTGCGTTCACCGGGCAGGGTCTCAGACAACCCTCAGGTACCTTCGGAGTACATAACGGGACCCCCCTTCTGTGTGTTCCTTCTGGCCGTCTCCCTGCACCTCACATCTAGTGTCCCAATCCAGTGACCGCGGATCTTACCGGGCGACGTCTTCTCTGTCCCCTGGGTCCTCTATGGCCACCTTCTTGGTGAGACAGATGTGGCTTGTGGCTGCAGTACCTGAAACACTGCAGCCTCCGGTTTCCTGGTTGAATATTAGTAATTCTCACTAGTTAGGGGCCGGTCCCCTCTGCGACCCGATCCTTTTACCGCCTGGTAGACTCGGGTGTACGGGTGGCCTCCAGCACTGCACGAACCCCTGGGATCCTCTCTTCACTCCAGGAGCCTTCTCTCTGCTCCCGTTCCTTCCTCCTCTCCTTCTCCTGGGCCTCCTCACTCAGGCCCATGCTTTCCCTGAGCAGAGCTCCTGCAGAGCTCCTGCTCCCAACTCTTCCTGTCACTGAAGAACCAACCAACTAGAATGTTCCACCCACTTTTTATATCACTTCTTTCAATGCTCCCCTGATTTTCTTCCTCCACCCACACCCACTACATGGTTCCACCTACTTTGGTTCCCCCCACTCCAGCCAGGGACAGGGCTCAGCAGTGAAGCGACGCATCTTGCCCCTCCTGCTGGTCTGGAGTAGTGTAGTGTTGGATGCAGGTGTTAGGGTCCCGGGCAGTACTCCTTCCTTACCTGAGAGTGAGATGCCACACCTCTGGGTGAGATGCAGTACCTCTGTGGCGACTGAACCCGCAGGGGCGCCACATATGCCAGTTGAAAATGCATAAGCTATTGCTATTTTGTCTAGGATGCCCTGTTTTTAAATGTATCGCCCTAGTCAAGTCCCCACTCTCACCTACATCTCGTCCCTGTCCTAAGAAGAAAGAAGAGGAGCTGATTGGAAGAAGGAAAATGTGCCGAGGTGCCAGGACAGGCATGGAAAGGGCCATGAACAAGTAAGAGTTTGTTAATTTTTAAGCCCTTTCTCTCCTCTCAGAATACAATATATCACAGATATATCACAACCCACAATGTACAGTATATATAAATCCACAATATTAAATAAAATCACTGCCCTGAGTAGATTATGATAAAATCTAACTATTGTTAAGTAATTTAAAATATATTAACAAATCCACCATGCTAAGTGCAGGTCTATCTGACAGTATTGTGATAAAATATGTACCAACCCTAATAGATGAATCAGATATTAAATATTATCCCTCTGCAGATTTACCCTTTATTTTCATGAATTGTTTGCTTGCTGCCAGATTCTAATATGAAATCAGTATGTATTAACTATTGTAAATCTCCAAAAATACTCCTCCACACCTTGGGTTATGTTCACACGTAGCATTTTTGATGCGTTTTTGCACTTTTGCATTGCTTTCAACCAAGACAAATGTATTCACCAGGAAATGTCATTTTAACATTTTTCAACCTGGCCATGTGGTGTGTGACACATCATCAGACACATGCATACAGTGCTGAAAAGACATGGGAACTGCATGGGGAAGACCTCTGGAATCATCTCTGACTCCCAGTTCACAGCCTAAAAGTGTGCCCATCATAAGTGATCCTTGGCGCATGCGAAGATGCCTCCCGCCATGCACTTGTCATTGCAGACTTGCAACAATCACCGTCTACGTCCTTGTCCCAGTGTAGCGTTCAGTTGACCCTTCCCCATTCCTTGGAATGCAAACGCAAGTATGCAGCCAGCCACCCACCAACCCACAGGCTGCAGTACTATACTGCCAAATTTTTGACAGCTGCTTGCACTTGAAATGTGGCCTTTTAGGCTCGTGGAGGCGGAAGCTTTTCATAACCTCATGCCGGCGGTGGCCGGGTGTCCATACTCGGTCCCCAGCTGCCAATATTTCTCCCGGTGTCGTCTCCGCCTTCCACAAGCACGGGTCCCACAACATTACCCGTGCCCTCCCCAGTGCATTTACTGGGAAGAACCGCCTAACCACAAACACGTGGACAGGTGAATGTGGCCAGGTGAATGTGGCCAGGGACGGTGTAGAGCCAGTCCACAGCTTTTTTTGCTGAGTTGTATTTCACCACAGCCATATTCTTTAGCTTGGTGAAAGGACTGGCATAGAGGGAAACCATATCTACTCTGGGTATCATTTCTCCCAGCAAGTCCTCTAAAGCAGCATTTGCAGAAGCAATGGCAGCCCGTCCAACATCAACTTGCACTTCTCAGTGGTGCTTTGACACACAGACATCTTTCTTTGCGCATTTAATTTCATGACTACAGAGTTGGGCAATGGCCTGATCTGCAATCCGGTTTGAGAAATAACATGCATAAGCATGGCCGATCCACATAAAAAAACAGCCATAGAGTGTCTGGGAACCTTCCCCCACATTTTTCTTAGCCAGGGCTGCTTCTCGGCAGGGTTGGACGGACCCACCAGAAAGCCGGAGACTCCTCCGGCGGGCCCTGGCTTCTCCTTCAGGAGAGTTCATAGTGCCGAGGTGAGGCCATGATGATGATAGAAGCCACCATCTGTTTAGATTTCTGTTACTTGGAATGCAAGCGCAAGTATGCAGCCAGCCAACCACCCACAGGCTGCAATACTAAACTGCCGGATTTCTGGGTAGCTGCTTGCACTTGAAATGTGGCCTTTTAGGCTCGTGGAGGCGGAAGCTTTTCACAACCTCATGCCTCATGCCTCGTGTCCATACGCGGTCCCCAGCCATCACTATTTCTCCCGGTGTTGTCTCCGTCTTCTACTAGCGTGGGTCCCTGAACATTACTGCTGGTACTTTTCTGTGGGAATTTGCTTGCCTCATACCAGTCTGGAATATTTCCAGTAAACTATGGTACGACGCCATGGTATTAGCACTGCCCCCATTAACGAAGCCTTCCCCAATTTCCTTCTCAGGTATTTTATTTGGTAGACTGAGTGGCTGCCCAATACATTATTTTCTCACAAAGGAGCTGAAGATAGAGTGGCAGTAGGTGCAAGTTTCTCAAGCCTGTTAGATATTAGAGGGTGAACGGCAGCACATTGGATCAGTGGTTAGCACTGAAGCCTTGCAGCGCTGGGATCCTGGGTTCAAATCCCAGCAAGGACTTTGTATGTTCTCCCCATGTTTGCGTGGGTTTCCACCTCAGTAAAAAAGCAGCCATAGAGTGTCCGGGAACCTTCCCACACACTTTTCTTAGCCAAGACTACTTTTCGGCAGGGTTGGACGGTCCCACCAGAGAATCCTCTGGTGTGCCCTGGCTTTTACATCAGGAGAGTTCATGATAGCGCTAACTTTGCAGCTGCTATGGGGCTCTTGAGCTGGGGAGAAAGTTGAGCCCTCAGAATCAAATCCTCTGGTGTTCACAATGTTTTTCAATCTGAAACAGCTTCTCAGTGGGAGTTGTATTTCACTACAACCATATTCTTTAGCTCAGTGAAAGGACTGGCATAGAGGGAAACCGTATATACTCCGACTATCATTTCTCCGTCACCAGGTTCCGCCCACTGTAACACACGACCCTGCCTGGCTGTATGTTCAGCGGTGAGAGCCACAGATCAAGCTGCTGTGTTACAGCTTTCAAAAACCCTGCAGCGCTGGGTGGTTTGTTACCTAAGCATTAAGCATGTTATCTTCAGCACAGCCTGTTGCCGCTTGGCCAAGGCAGTTCTGCAGTGCTTTCAGCTTGTGACTGATGTGGTCATTTCGGAGATGGAGGAGGAGGTGCAGGAGCTGAACAATGTGATTACATTGAGGTTACATTGGCGACTCTGTTTTTATACTAAAGAAAGATACCACAGGTTTTTTTTTACGTTATTTTTTAAGGCAAATGCATTCACCGGGAAATGTCATTTTAACATTTTACAACCTTATCTGGCAATGTGGTGTGTGACACATCATCAGACACATCCTGTTTCATTGATGATGGAGGGACTCTGAAAGACACATAGAGCAGTGCCACAGTGACGAGTACGACATGTTCCCATTAGAAAGGAGAGAGTCTGCTATACAGTTATAGGGTATGCAGTGAGTTCA
Organism: Phyllobates terribilis; assembly: GCF_046119375.1. Classification (NCBI taxonomy): domain Eukaryota; kingdom Metazoa; phylum Chordata; class Amphibia; order Anura; family Dendrobatidae; genus Phyllobates; species Phyllobates terribilis. Next base: position 363,784,683 of record NW_027362762.1, on the reverse strand, counting down.
ACAGCTGACCAAATTTAGGAAAAACCCCACTAAGAAATTAAAGAGACATAGTGCAGGGCCACAGTAACGACAAATTCCCATTAGAAAAGAGAGAGTCTCCCATAGTGTTGGCCTATGCAGTGAATGCAAGGGCTGCCAAAAATTTGGAGGCACTTCAATGCCTCTTGGAAGAGATCTGGAGGAGGGCCTCATAAAAAATGTTCCCATTAGAAAGGAGCGGGCCTCCTATACTTGTAATGCCCATGCACCAAGTGTATGGCTGACAAACATTTACCCCAGGGGTTATACATGAACATACTGTATCATTTTTTTTTTACAGGCATCATAAACACACTTTAAAAAAATTATGTGGGTGTTGCATCACGGACCACGGTCACCCTGGTGATATGATGGTGGAGGATGAGGAGAAGGAGGAGGACCAGAGCAAATAGCCAAAATCAGGAAGCGTATACCCATGTCTGGGTGTGAAAAGGTGCATGGGAATACAACTCCCAAGAAAAGACACTGCATTTTAGTTTGTTACACTGCTATTATTTGGTGGTGTTGAGAAGTCTGGCCCAATCCAGCCCTTGCTCATTTTAATAAGAGTCAGCCTGTCAGCATTTTCAGTTGACAGGCGGATGCGCTAATCAGTTATAATTCCACCAGCGGCACTAAAAACCTGCTCTGATAAAACGCTGGTGGCAGGGGAGGCCAGGACCTCCAAGGCATAGAGAACCAGTTCATTCCACGTATCCAGCTTGGATACTGAATAATTATAAGGCATAGAGGAATCACGGAGGACGTTGGTACGGTCGGCAAGGTACTCCCTCAGCATCTTCCCAAACTTTGCACTCCTTTTGAGAGTACCCAGCGTCTCAGGGCCTGTGCGATGGGAGGGGCTGAGAAAACTCTCCCAGAACTTTGACAGTGTTCCTCTGCCTCTGATGGATTGAAGTTGTGTCTCTCTCGCCTGTACTCCTTGGTTGTCCAACGAAGTGTGCCCTCTGCCGCCAGCATTTTCAGATGGGAATTTTTTTAATAGTTCCGCAACAGGGGCCTTCTGGTACAGCCCCATTTTTGTAGACCTGTCCGCCTCAGGAATAAGAGATATAAAGTTCTCCTTGTAGCGTGGGTCTAGAAGTGTCACCAACCAGGTGACTGACCATGCTCTCCTCCTCCTCCTCTCTGTCATCTGGCCATCCACGCTGAACAGACGGTATGACAGCTGTGCAGGTAGTACCGTCTATAGTGCATGAAAGTAGCTCCTGTCCTTCCTCCTCCTCCTCTTCTTCCTCATTGTCACCCAATCCACGTTGGGATGAGTTGAGGTTTGGCTGTGCGCAATCACCCTGTATGGTTCCTTGCTCCATCTCATCATTCTCCGCCTGCAATGCATTCTCTTTGATTGTGAGCAGAGAGCGTTTCAGAAGACAGAGAAGTGGGATGGTGACACTAATTATGGCATCATCACCGCTCACCATCTTGGTGGAGTCCTCAAAGTTTTCTAGGATGGTACATATGTCTGACATCCATATCCACTCCTGAGGTCTTATGTGTGGAGTCTGAACTGAAAACCGACGGCCTTGTTGATGCTGGTACTCAACAACTGCCCTCTTCTGCTCACAAATCTTTCCCAACATCTGCAGCGTAGCATTCCAACGCGTGGGGACATCACACACCATTCTGCGAGCCAGAAGCTGCAAACGCTGCTGAAACACTGCAAAGGCGATGGAAGTTGTAGCTGACTTTCTAAAATGGGCACACAGGCGGCGAACTTTAACAAGCAGATCCGGCAGCTCCGGGTATGATTGAGAAACCTCTGAACCACGAGGTTAAGCACATGGGCCAGGCATGGTACATGTGTGAGCTCGCCTCACCTCAGAGCTGCCACCAGGTTCCGGCCATTGTCACACACGATCATGCCTGGCTGTAAGTTCAGCGGTGTGAGCCACAGATCTGCCTGCTCTTTCAGAGCTGTCCACAACTCTTCAGCATTGTGCAGTTTTTCACCTAAGCATATTAGCTTCAGCACAGCCTGTTGCCGCTTGGCCGAGGCAGTGCTGCAGTGCTTCCAGCTTGTGACTGATGTGGTCATTTTGGAGATGGAGGCTGAAGAGGAGGAGGAGGCTGAGGAGGATGAGTTGTAGGAGCTGTAGACTGTGGGGGCAACCCTGATTGACCTAGGGCCCGCAATCCTTGGCGTCGGGAGGACGTGTTCCGTCCCAAGGTTCGACTGGGTCCCGGCTTCCACTATGTTACCTAAGTGTGCCGTCCCTGCCCACAAGCACTTGTCCACATGTCCGTGGTTAGGTGGGCTTGTGTAATGTGGGGACGGCACACAGGGAGAAATAGTGGTGGCTGGGGACCGAGTTCCGAGGGACGGCCGCTGCTATCAGGTTGCGGAATGCTTCCATCTCCACGAGCCTAAAAGGCAACGTTTTGAGCACAAGCAGTCGTGAAATGTGAGAATTTAGTAGTGTGGCCTGGGGGACGTTGGCTTCACATTTGCGCTTGCGTTCCAAGGACTGGGGTATGGACAACTGAATGCTGCGCTGGGACAAGGACATGGATGTGCTTCCTGATGCTGCTACTTGAGAGTGTGCAATGACAGGTGCAGGGCAGAAGGTGTCTTCGCATGCACCATGGACAGGGGATTGGCTTGCATGCACAACAGCGGAAGAAGCAATGGTGCCACCTGCAGACACTGTTCCTAGACCCTGGGGTTCGGCCCACAAAGTCGGATGCTTTGCTGATGCTGGCCTGGCAGGTGGTGCAAATGGCCTTTTTGGGGTTATCGGCAGAGTCTTTAAAAAACAACCAGTCTCAGGAAGACCTAACAGTTGTACTGGCAACTTCCTTCATGTTGGTGTTACGGGGAACGGTTGCCTGCCTTCTGTCTACCGCCACCACACTGCTTCTTCCTGCCTGTTGGGGTGCTCTGCCTCCCTCCCCCTGTGTGCTGCTGTCCTTGCTCTGCATGTCCTCCTGCCAGGTTGGGTCAGTTACTATATCATCCACCACCTCATCTTCCACTTCCGCACCCTGGTCCTTCTCCTGACTTTCTGGCAATTGCGTCTCATCATCGTCCACCTCTTGTGACACTTTCCCAACATCGCCTTCGTGTGACCGTGGCTGCTCAAATATTTGGGCATTTCTACACGCAATCTCCTCTTGCCCCGCTTCAAGTGGACCGGACGAGAGGCCCGAATCTATAAATGGAAAAGTGAACACCTCTTCAGAGTGTCCTAGTGTGGGATCAGTTGTCTCTGCGTACTCGGCATGGTGGGAGGAAGGAGGATCAGGGTGAGGAATATGCGGTCCAGACTCATGGCTACTGAGACTTGACCATGTGGAAGACAGGGTGGTGGTGGTGTTTAAGTGACTGGAAGCATTATCCGCTATCCAACCAACAACGTTTTGACACTGCTCTGGGTACAATAGTGGTGTGCTGCAGTCCCCTAGAAATTGGGACAGGAAGGTCAGGCGAGAAGATGTGGGTATTTGTTGTGGCACAATTTCAGCTTGCCCACGGCCTTGTTCTCAGCCTCTGCATGCACCATTACCATCACGTCCAGTTCCTCGTCCCTTGCCACGTGCCTTGCCCATTTTAAATGGAGGACAGTATCTTCCACGCTCACTACAAATGACTGAGTTTGGAGCGAACTTATATGTGATCCGTTTGACGGAGAAAACACAGTTTTAAATACCTGGCCTGTAGGTAAGTAGTTTGAACAGCAAACTGCGGTGAATTGCTTCAATGACACACTAAAGGAAATTTTTAATGTAGGCCAGAAATGGCAGTATTTTCAGGAAACGTATATGTGATCCGTTAGACGGAGAAAACACAGTTTTAAATACCTGGCCTGTAGGTAAGTAGTTTGAACAGCAAACTGCGGTGAATTGCTTCAATGACACACTAAAGGAAATTTTTAATTAAGGCCAGAAATGGCAGTATTTTCTGACAACGTATATGTGATCCGTGTGACGGAGAAAACACAGTTTTAAATAGCTGGATTTCTAGCGCTCTAATATGGAAAGGACCTGGCTGTATTCTGCAGTACCAACAAGCAAATGGTGCAGAAAAAATGGTGTTCTCTGGATTTCTTTTTAAGCAAATAATGAGGATTAAAATCCAAAGAAAATTATTCCTGGCCCCTGAGACCTGGGCCTTTGTATAGAAATATCTAACAGCAGCAGAAGGCAGAATTTGAATGGAGTCTCTTGTGCTATATACACTGCAGTCTGCTATATACACCGCCTGCCTATACACCCTGCCTGCCTGATATCTCTGCAGATAGATTAGTCCTCAGAAGGACTATTTGTTAAAATGGATATGTGTAATGTACGATTTTTCTCCCTACACTTCCTAATAAACAAGCAAATCTGTCCCTGACACAGCAGCACCTCTCCCTACACCAGCAAATGGCGCAGCAAAACGGTGTTCTCTGGATTGCTTTTTAAGCAAATAATGAGGATTAAGATCCAAAGAAAAGTATTCCTGGCCCCTGAGACCTGGGCCTTTGTATAGAAATATGGAAAAGCAACAGAAGGCAGAATTGGAATGGAGCCTCTTGTGCTATATGCACTTCAGTCTGCTATATACACTGCCTGCCTATACACCCTGCCTGCCTGATATCTCTGCAAATGGATTAGTCCTCAGAAAGACTGTTTGTAAAGATGGATATGTGTAATATACGGTTTTTCTCCCTACACTACCTAATACACAATCAAATCTGTCCCTGACGCAGCAGCAGCTCTCCCTACACTGTCTGATCCGGAGTGACTGTGACGAGCATGGCAGCGCCAGGTCTGATATACACCTGATGACGCTGTGCGGCCAGCCAATCACTGTAATGCCCACAACCAACATGGCTATGGCATTACAGTGCGTGGCAGACAATCCCTGCATGTTCATTGGCTCTCTAAAGAGCGCCAAACATGCAGGGATGGGACCCAAGTTCCCGCCCGAGCAAGCCGGAAATACTAGGCGAGCTCCGAGCATCTCGAGTAGTGAGATGCTCGAGTGAGCACCGAGCAGTAGCGAGCATGCTCGCTCATCACTTTTCACAAGTTTGTAGTCACAGAGTAAAACACATCTATAACCAGGTGACAAGTATCCACTCCCTGCAGACTGAACACTTTTTTTTACATTTTTTTGGGTGGTTGAATTGGCTAATTAACAGGAAAATCTTCATTCCCTAATTGATGAAGCTTTGGCAAAGCTGTCAGTGAAAAGTCAAAGTCAACAATTTCCCACTAGTACAGCCCTTATATAGGTCTAGTCAAAAAGGGAAAAATTGTCAGAAAGGGCTAAATTGTATCAAATTATCAGTCAAGAGTTATTTTAATCCCTTTAGTGCAATTTTCTTTCTCAACATGAAGAAAATTGCAAATAACCAAGGCAGCAGCAGAAACAATTATAATACATATGACATGAGGGACAAGATGGTTTATCTGCCAATGCAACAAATTGATTCACAACAGCAAACAGAGTTTAAAACCTTGAACAGCAAGGTTTAGTCATACCTGCCCTGTGTCCTTTCTCCAGCAGGTACCCTTAGGTTTGGCCCTATAGATTTCTAGCTCAGCAAATTGGACCAATGGAAAGAAGTGAAAATAAATCAGGCAAGGATAAGTACTGACTTTCATTCATCTATTGCTGATGCCAATTATTACATTAGCCATACCATTTGACAGTCCATTGTCTGTATTCTACACCCTTCTGCTGCTGCCAATGCCTGTGGCTCACGCTCAAATCGTCATTTATCCCATCTATCAACTCATCTATACTGTAGTAATGCTGCTGCTGTGTCTGCCATTACTGGCCATGCACTGCCACACATCTTCCTGCCCCATCATATTTTTCTACTGTGCGCTTTTGGCCGCAGCCATTGCACAGTCATGCTAGTCACACACCTCCTGACTGCCCACTGTGTTTAATAGTGCTACACTGAACAGCTGCTGCAGGGGTTGCTGTTGCTGGCCCTAAACTGCCATGCCTACCCTGTTGCTCATTTCTAATAATCATAAAGTCATAGATTTATATAGTTATTGCATAGGAAATGGGCAGATTTATTCCTCTTTAGCTTCAGGATTCCAGTAGTATAGTATGAATAAAATTCATTTTCTGTCAAGTAATGGTAATACCAACTCACAGTGAAAATTGCAGGCTAATGTGAATTTGTATTATATGGTTAGCAAAAGGATTTTGATGAGTGTATAAATAATGAGAATTGCATGCAACAACCAAACAGCACAAAAAAACATTCTAACATTTGTACTGTCAGCCTTTAGGTAAGATTGATAATTAGCCTGAAAAGCCTGTAAAATTGAGAAGCATTGGCTATTAAACACATTACTAAACAGAAGAACTATAGCCAGTTTTGCAAAATAAATTGGCAGTAACTATGGTAACTGTCTCTTGTGACACCTGTTCTTTGTTTAGTGAAATACACAGGTAAATGCCAAGAAAACATAGTAAGGGCGGTTTTACACAAAGACAAGAGAAAAAAAACTTGAAAAAAAAAACATGAAAATCATAGTGGTTTTTACAAGACACAAAATTCTCAAAAAGCAAAGAAAAAAAAACATTGGTAACTTTTTACAAGACATTTTAATGTGTTATTTATATTTTGTAATACTTAAAGCCCATTTTTTCTTCCTTCTTTAAATTCTATAAAGACAGTATAGGAAAAATCCCACCATCTAGAGTATGCTATATATGCTTTATAAAACACTAAGAGCACTCAAACAAAACATGCAAACATCCCAAAAAAGCTTTGTAATCAGTGCTGCTAGTAATACACTATACACTCCAAAGTAACATTTGGCTATATAAAAAACTTTAAGAAAAAAACACAATTAAAATGCAGTGAAAAGAGCTGAGAAAATACCCAGAATGAATGTGTGAAGGCAAACTTACAATGACTTACATGGAACTTCAACTCGCACAATACAGTATTTGATCATTCAAATTGCCTTTATCGTGCCAAATCATGAAGAAAAAACAAGGGAGGCATTTCCTTTTGGACCAGCCAACGATAAAAGATCTGTGCCTTCCTTTTGTATGCAAATAGGACCTAAATCTGGTTACATACGATGTGTTTCTGTAATCCTGTTGAAAATTTGAGCTTGGAATGCTCCCAACCATCTGACTTTGCATTGCTACTAAACCTCTGACCCAGTATTGATATACATTATCAAAGTTTGCATTCCTGGCAAACACATCTCCCTTTATTACCACCAATCATCCTTGCTTTTACTATATACATGCCAGCTCCAACTCTCCTAGGAAATCCAGACAACACCCAGAAAAGTGGAAACCTCCTTGACTTCTAGAGGAGTTGGCAAATCTTGAACGAGCAACCAAAGCCCCCCAAAATCTATTGTGAAGCAGGTTTTGGGAGGCTTTGGTAGCCCCTAAATGTACATTCAGGACACATTGAGGAGGTGTAAAGGGGATGTGGAAGAGGTATGGAAGGCGAGGCTGCAAGAAAACTATTTTTATTGCTTGCATTTTGTGATCATTTTCCCTAGCACTATATAGAGTTAGAAAGTATGTTTTATTGCTGTCAAGCATTGATGTCTTTGTATCAAGAGCAATTCCAAGGAGACATTTAGAGCGGTTGCTTTCTCGGACAGCACAACTTTCAAATAAAAAGAAGGCCATACCCTTAACAAATACAGCCCCTTTCCATTTCATTTTACCCTGTCCATATAAATAAAATGTTAGAAAGTAATGGACAACCTCTTTAGAGCCGTGTTCACACTACTGTTAAACCATTCCATTTTCTTATTTCATTATGGGAACAAAACAGCGGAGAACAGCTGGAGACAGACTCATCACTAAGTACACACCAGGGGAGACTGATTGTCGCCATTAACTATAATGAGCTCTATCAACTTTCTTTCAACATTCCCTTCAAATTCCATACCAAAGTTCTTTTACTTATAAGTCCATATACTCAAGCCATCTCCTCAGTGCTGCTTTCTGCCCTCAGGCTGGCTCACCAGCAATCCTCTCTTCTCTGTCCGTCTCCTCAGAGTTCCTCTCTTCCCTCAGACCAAAGCATGTGGCAACAATGAATGTCACAATGTGACTTAGACCAATGACAGAGGGGAGCATTTTAAAAAGGGGTTCCTCATTAAATCTTCTGTATACCATCTGTGTGCCTGTGTTGCAAATAATATAATCATGATTTTTCACCTTGCCCTCCTCCACCATCTCTCTGCTACTGTTTGTTTACAGGCTGCATGGTTGACATCATGTCTGTAGTGCATGTGACCTCTGCAGCCAATCACTGAGCTCAACTGCTTATGCTGACTAAACTGGCATTAATGATTGACTGCAGTGATCTCATGTGCTATAGTCATGACATTACTGGGGCCACATTTGTAATAATAGGGCATAAATAACACAGGTCTACAAAAAAATATTTTTTGTAATCATCACAGTTGACCTTGTACTTTTCTGAATCAATTTTTTGTTCTGATTTCAAAAATGTATATAGTTTTTCTGTAGCAGGTATAGTTTCTATGGAGCTTACAAAACAGTTTTTATTGAACCAAAACAATTTCACATGCAAAATAGAAACCAAAATATGAGCAAAAATTAAAAATGCTTGACATAAGACTGTCGTTGATATGATTTTTCAGGGTTGTCCCTGTATAACATCCAACAGTAATCTGCCATCATTGAGTCATTCCAAAATCCCTGGTAGCGGTGTTCCATTACTTTAATGTCCTTGTGAAACCGCTCGCCTTATTCATTGCTTACATCCCCAAGATTTGGAGGGAAGAAATCTAAATGTGAATGCAAAAAGTGCATTTTCAGAGACATGCGACATCCAAGACACTGGTATGCATTTAGCAGTTCCTCAACACCTTCAACATATTCTGGAAATTTATTTTTTCCTAAGAAGTTTTCACAGATCCACTTGAAGCTTTTCCAAGCTCTCAATTCCTTATCATTTAGAGTTCCTTCAAACACATCATCTCTCATAAGCTCTCTGATGTGAGGACCAACAAATACCCCTTCCTTCAGTTTTGCTGGTAAAATGCTGAAGAATTTCTGTGAAATGTACTGGAACCCATGTGAATTTGTCTTTGCCATGGCTTTCACAAAGTTTTAAATCAATCCCCACCTTATATGTAGTGGAGGAAGAAAGATTTGTGTTGGAGCAACTCTAAAGGATTATGCTGTACATTGTGTTTACCTGGAGCATAGATGTTTCTCTGCCCCCAATCACGTCGAACATAATGCTCTACTGTATTTCTACTGTCCCATAAACACAAGAAGCAACAATATTTTGTGAAACCTCCTTGCATTCCCATTAGCAGACCAATCACTTTCAAATCTCCACTGATATTCCATTGATGATGCTTATAATGTATAGCTTCCAAAACAACTGACAGATTTTCATAACTTTCCTTATAGATGACATGAGTGAGCAATAGGGAGTGATGGTTTCATATTTCCATTGTGAAGCAACACTGCATTCAAATTTCTCTGGGATGGGTCCATAAACAATCGCCAATCTGCAACAAAATACTCTTGATTCAGTTCTCCAAAGAGGCCATTCACATTGTTACAGTACACCATTGGTCCATCAACTGTGAAAAATTGTGTTACACTGTTATTTCTGTTTTGGTAATAACACACTTTGACATCATCATGAAGAAGATTCTTCTGTTTTAACCTAGATGCAAGAAGTTCAGCTTTATCTTTTGACAATGACAGGTCTCTGATGAGATCATTTAATTCATGTTGAGTAAAGCGTTCTGGATGCTTGGCTGCTCCATCAGGTACATACTCATCTTGACTTGAGGTCTCCATGTCTTCGCTAGTAGCTTCAGCTCCATATTCTACTTCAATTTCATCCAATCCAGACAACTGTGGTACAGGAACTGGCAACGTATCATCATGTGGAACTGGCCTAATCGCAGATTCAATTTCAGGGTAATTAATCTTATGTTTGTTCTTTGTAGAAAAGCCCTTCAGTTTGATAAAACAAAAGTAGCAGTCATCAGTATGATTTTTGGGTTCTCTCCAAATTATGGGAACAGCAAATGGCATAGCCACTTTCCTCATACTCAACCAGTCATAAAAACTATAACAACTTGAGCATATCACATGAGGGGCCCAGCTTTTGTCTTGATCACCAAGTGGACTGTTAAAGTACATCTGTTACATCATTTTAATATCATGAGTGATTGAACGTACTTGGCCTTTTGGTATAAAAGAACCACACACATAGCAGAATCTGTCCGGATGATTGATACACTGTCGGGGAATTTTTCTCCTTTAAATCAGATCAAACAGTAGAGTAAGTTCAGTTCAATGGTGGTGACAAACTAAAAAAAAAAAATGCGATGAGCCGGTATGTAGATATTTCCCCAGAGATGACAGAGGCAGCTTGTATTTAGAACTGATTTTAGTGGAGGTAATCTGGTAGATAACTATATACAGGTGTGAGGTAAGCAGTCTATTCCTTACAGATGAACACTTGCAGACAGGCAGTTTCTCAGTGTGATATTGGCTGCTTTCAGGTTCTCTCTTTGTGGAGACCCTCACTCAGTTACACCTCAGTGTAATTGGCCTGTAGAGGCCTGTCTCCTGTCACAGTCTCACCAGTCCTTGCTGCCATCACCATCCTTTTCTGACTGACTCAAATCTTATAACCTCATAACTGTTAGCTCCTCCCCATAACATGTGACTTTCCGAGAAGCAGTCATTGGCTGACTGCACTGTCAATAATCCTTCCCATAAAACTCACTAAAAGCTTTACTGATGTTGTCCCTGTAAGAAAATTCACAATTAAGTACTACAAGCAAAGAAATGGGAATAACATAGAAAAACCACATACACTGAAAATGTAGAAATAACATAATAACAAAAATGCTCCTATATCAGAAACTTTACGTGATAGAGCAAAACTAAGCATATGTTTGGAATCAGCACATCAAACTCCATAAAACTGACATATTACTTTTGCTGATGATTTTTTTGTGTTGACCAGTGTAATATAAACATTTGAATCACATCACTTTTCTCCCATTAAAAATAATAAAATAACAAAAGATACATATTTGATATCATCTTGTGCGTAAATGTCCGATCTATCAACATAAAAAAATAAGTAAACACTGGAAAGAGAAAAAAAAAATATAAACACCAAAATTGTGCTTTTTCAATCACCACACCTCATTAAAGAATGCAATAAAAATCAATTGAAATGTTGCAAGTACCCCTAATTTCTGTCAATAAAGCCATCAGCTCAATGTGCAAAAAGTAGGCTTCACATAGCTCTACTGAGAGAAAAATTAAAAACAGAAAATGACAGGATTACCAAAAATGTTTTCTTTTACAAAATTTAGATTTTTTTTTTGGTATCAATGTAGTTGAACCAACTTTATGAATCATGTTTCCAGGTCATTTTTGCCATACTATGAATAGCGTAAAAACAAAACTAAAAAAATTATGGTGGAATTGCAATTTTTTCACTATTTCATTCTACTTGGGTTTTTTTCTATTTTTTTCAGTACATTGTATGGAAAATAATGGTTTCATTCAAAGCTACAACTCATCCCACAAAAAAAACAAGCCCTTATTTGTCTATTGACCAAAAAATGCAAATGTTAAACAAGAATTGGCCGTGGATGCAAAATGAATATATAATGCAATGCATGTCTAAGAGACAAAATCTTTTTTTTTATTCTTATTTTTGGGGGGGTGGTTACACTTTACTTTTATTTCACTTTTTTTTACATATAGAAAAAGTAGTGTGATATAAGTATATGTAAATATATATACATAGAGAGAGAGAGAGAGAGAGAGAGAGCGCGAGAGTGATGCTGCTATACCTAGACTAGATAATTATCTCTATGTACCAATACATGCTGCCTATAAAGAAGCAGAGCATAATTTAGAGGTGTAAGTATCTGTGGCAAAAGCAGTGAATTTATTTGTATATGTAATGTTGTACAGTTCACATGCTGATGCGAGCCCCTACTATACGGAGGTGCTTAACGCTCACAGTAGTGTCTGTGTGGCCAAGAGAATAGGTGGAGGAGCATGTGACCTGATTTATTTATGCATAGGGGCATAAGACATAAGGGGGCCAACTTTCACCTTTAAATCAGCAAGAATTTCCTGTCACAGAAACAAAGAGGGGCCCATATACTGTTCTTCCACAGGGGCTTTCTTCTGCCTGTGTCCCCCACTGGCTAGATCAGTCCATCAGCCTCCTTCAATTGTAAAACAACTCACATGGGAAAGCTGCTTTTATATTGGAGGAGTCTGGTCACATGCTTCTCCACCACCTGCCAATTTATGGACAAAAGTGCTGATCAGATTGTTAGCTGCACTAACATGAGAAAGAGGCTAACTACTTTATCTGAGAATCCATTGTTGATCTTGTTCTGACAGTCTAGCAGCAAAGTTTGTAACTTTTTTATCTGTCTTTTTCTGAGCTTTTTCAGCTTATTTATGGCCACAGCCTAAGTTAAAGTTTAAAGATGCATGGAAGCAAAGGGCCTGTAAGAGCCAAACAGTGTAAAATTTACAATGAAACCCAATTTGAAAATGATTTTCAGCATAAAATACATTCATTTAAGTAAAAAAAATATTGTGCCCAAACATGGCCAACTCCTGTTCCTTGTTTCTGTCTAAAATGCTGTTTTTGAGGTGCAGTTTTTGATGAAGTTTGAAGTGTAGTTTTTGATCAAGTCTTTTGAGCCACAGCCAGAAGAAAGTCATTGCCATCTCTATTGTATAACATTCTCTGTCTTTAATCAAACTAAGCATCTATTCTGGCTGAACTGAGATACTTTTATGATGGCAAAGTAAATAATACTGATGGTTTGATTGTCTTGTTACATATCAGAAATATTGTTACCATTGTATACTCAGACCATTATTAATCAATATAGACTGTTATTAATCAATTAACTCAAACATAATGGACCTAAATAAGTCCGTACCCTCAAGCGCATACCCATACCCATACTATCTGCGCCTCCCTTAATGTGAATCTTTCTTCTGGTGCTCCGTGCCCCGCACGCGGACAGTGACCACATGCACCGATTGTATCCCACGGGTCCCTGTCTTTTTGCACAGCCATTGGCCACTTCAAGTATGAATACCTTAGCCGCCCCTCACCCTGACAGACCCCCGGAAGAATATGGCGGCGAAACATGCGTTGGGGTGATGGGACGCTGTGGTGACATTCATTTTCCTCCTGAACCTACACTAATTTCAGGTATCTTTTATGCCATTTCCTTTTGCCTCTCTTTACTACAGCAGTTGCATCTGTTATTTGCTCTTTGGGGTATATCTTTACCCTTTATATAGATGCACTAATATATGTTTTCTCTATTTGAGGACAGTCTATGGCATTTTTGACACCATACACCTGTTTGGCCCCTTTGGTCCTCCAGTGAGGTTATATTACTCCTTTGTGGACATAGAAATATTTTACCTGTGTTTTTTATTTGTTGTCACCATTGTGTCTCTTGTAGGACATTTCTGCTTTTTTACTTGTTCTTATTATTGTATTAATAAAGTTTTGTCTTTTATCATGGATCGCTTCTGGGTATGGACTTATTTAGGTCCGTTATGTTTGAGTTAATTGTTTATGGAGTGTCATTTGTTTGCATCATTAGACGTGTAAATGTTATTAGTCAATATAGACTGTTATTAATCAATATAGACTACTATCTTATGAGCAGAATACCTTCCTCCGAACAGAAAAAAAAATATTCCTCTTAAGTAATATGGTGGCAGCCAATCAGTGATGTCAGCAGCTCTGCCAGTGTAGATGGAGCGCCTCTGCTTAGAGCAGATGAACTCACTGATTGATTTCCACAATGTAGACATGATGTCAGTGCTTTATCCACTACTAGTTACCAGGAGCAGGCAGGGACTCATTGGTGATCCCCGAGAAGGTGAGTACAATGCAGTTTGTTTTTGATTGCAAATTGAGAACAGGGACAAGGATTAACAAACAGGTGACAACCTTTTTAACTCCATGTACTCTGCTTTTCTTTACATAAAGAAGAAGTTTTAATTGTTGATATAATAACAATAATTATTATTATTATTATTATTAAATATTTATATAGCGCCATTAGGTTCCATGGCGCTTTACAAGTGTAGGGGCAGACAGGGACGCGAACATGAAACATCAAAAGAGGCGCACTGGTACAGTAGGGCAGGGGGTCCTGTCCACGAGGGCTCACAGTCTATATATAAGAGCTTTCTCCTGCTTTCTACAATGAGGTGTCTGGCTGTGAGCAGTAGAAGTTGATGAAGTTGCTGTCTGTATACATCTTCTAAACCTCCTGCCAGCTATCTTGTTTAAAATGTATGTGTTTGAGTTTGTTTGTTTGAGGGTGTGTTAGTGTATGTGTGTGTGCTTGAGTGAGTACTTTTTAAGTACTTACAATTTAAATGGTGTGAATGTAATGATGTTTATGTGATGAGCATATGTTGTACAGTGTGAGTGTGATGCATACTTTTATATAGTCTATATATATGTATATATACAGTGGAGGAAATAATTATTTGATAATTAAATAATTAATTAATTTCCTCCTGACATATGCACAACCCTCATCATCAACTACAAAAAACGTCTGACTGCTGCGCTTGCCCTGGTGTGCCTTAGGCTGGCCACAATAAAAGGCACTCTAAAGTCTGGGGGATCAGAAAAGCAGTCAGTATCTGGTGTGATCACCATTTGCCTCACGTAATGCAACACATCTCCTTTGCATAGAATTGATCAGGTTGTTGTTTGTGACCTGTGAAATGTTGGTCCACTCCTCTTCAATGGCTGTGCAAAGTTGCTGGATATTGGCAGGAACTTGAGCATGTTGTCGTATAAGTCGATCCAGAGCATCCCAAACATGCTCAATGGGTGACATGTCAAGTGAGTGTGCGGGCCATGCAATAACTTCGCACAGCCATTGAAAAGTTGTGGACCAACATTCCACAGGCCACAAATCAACAATCTGATAAACTCTATGTGAAGGAGATTTGTGACCTAAAAGGTACTGCAATGGCAGCGAAAAAAATCGAGACCAATTGGATTGTTTTGCAACTTGCTTATCGGAGTTGTATCAGAGTACATTGCAGGTCAAAATATTACCCCATTTTCTTGCACTGTGGAGTGATGTAGCATCAGTATATATCCTAGAGCAAGGAAGAGTAATTTATTTTCCTGAGGAGCCACATTAAATACCGATACATTGAAATTAATTATGTTCAATATTAACATTTACATTTTATTATTATTTTATATTAATATGAATACAATTGATTAATATTGAGCAGATCAAAACCATGTAATTTTATAAGTTTATAAAAAGCAGTAAATCATAGTCCTTGTACTATGATCAACAACTCCCCCAAAAACAGAATGATGTTCCCACTTCCCACTCACACAGTAAGATCCCAACACAATATACTGGATTAGACAGCCCCCATGCACAGTATGATACCCCACTGCCCCCAAAACAATATGATGACCCCCACAGCACCCTCAACAAAGTATGATCCCACACAACCACAAAACACAGACTGATAAACCCACAGTATTGTTATGAGCCACTGAACGTAGGGGCAAATGCTATATGAACCCTTTCTACGAGCTTGCACTCTATAGGAGGGAGAGAGTGATGACCCCACTGAACATAAGAGCTTCCACTCTACAGGAAAGAGAGAGAGGGGACCCCACAACTGTAAGACCTTACTAACAGACAAAAAAACATGAGAGAAAACTTCAAAGTCAGCTCACCACCCAGGAGTCCACTCCACGGAGACTGCGTTGCATCGGGGATTAGTAGAGACGAGATGAATTCCTGCTGCTGGAATTCCTCTCTTCCTTAATATAAGACGTTACACTCTACAGGAGAGAGGATCTGTTCAGATATTGTTGCAGCTCACTCAATAAGGTAACACACTAAAAACTGCAACTTTCCCAAGCGGTTCCTGACCGCGCAGTCCCTAGTTGTTCTTGCATGAGCTGAGATAGCCTTAACCACAGACTAGGCAATGGCAACTTGGACCTATGCTGCATGAAAGCCATCAAGCGCTTCACGTTCCTCCTAAAAAAAAAACAAAGAGCAGAGTGCACATTACCTACAGAGGTGAAAGTGTGCTGAAATAGAAGAGATCCCAGAGTGAGTAAAGCAAACCACAAAATAAAAAGTAAAGTATTAAATGCGTAATTTTAGGGAACATGCACACATACTTCATAACAAGAAAACGAACATAGGTAAAGAACATAAACAGCAGAGAAATAAACTTTAGCAGGTCTTTCTCTGACTGGCTTAAACTACAGCAGTATGGCTGGATATCTAAATGAGACTATCACCAGCAGGAAATACCAGCTGGGAAAAAAAGTATATAAAGCTGCACCCAAAAGGTGATGGGCAGACAAATGAGTAAATGAAAACATCTGTTACCCTAAAAAGACTGAAGTAAGGATAACGGAAACTAAACAACCAAAGAAAATGTGTATCTGCTGTGGCTCAGTGGAAAAATAAGGTGAACACAAAGCACAGGCTCAAGGGTTTGAACCCAGACACATGATAAGTATTATCTCCCATAACACCCAAACACAGAAAGATGACTTCCAGAGTACCCCAAACACAAAATGATGATCCCCACAGTCCCCAAACACAGAATAATGTCCCCCACAAAATGATCCCCTTCAACTCCCAAACACAGAATGATGACCCCCACAGTATTATCTCCCACAGACCTCAAAAACAGAATTGACCCCTACAGTATGATTTCCCCCCAGCTCCCTGGATGACCCCACATTGCAAGATGCCTCCCACAGCCCACCAATACAGAATGATGACCCTCACAGTATGATCGCCCACAGCCCCTGACACATTATGATGGCGCACACACAGTATGATCCCCCACAGTTCCCAAACAAAGAATGATGAACTCCCCAGTATGATCTCCACAGTCCCCAAACATGTAATGATCGCTCTACATATTCCCCCCAGAGAATAACAACAAAAAATAAACAAACACTACTCACTTTGTCGCCGTTCACTGTCATGCTGCCTCTATCTTTGCACTGTGCACTGTGGCTCCACAGGAGGTGCAATCTAATGATGTCTCAGTGGCTCAGTGGTTAGCACTGTAACATTGCAGCATTTGGGGCCTGGGTTCAAATCCCATGTAGGACAACATCTGCAAGGAGATTACAGTGGCTTGCAAAACTATTCACCCCTCTTGACTTTTTGCCTATTTTGTTATATTACAACCTATATTTAAATATTTTTGTAATCCGATTTGTGTGTGATGTATCAGCGCTAAATAGTCTAAGTTGATGAAGTGAAGAGAGAAAATTATAGGCATAAGTTAAATTTATGGGATCAAATATTAATATCAAATAACTAAAAATTGTTATGTGCATATGTATTCACCCCTTTTGCTGTGAAGCCCCTAAAAATTTCTGGTGCAAGCAATTATCTTCATAAGCCACATGCTTAGTGAAATGAAGTCCACATGTGTGCAATCTAAGTGTCACATGGTCTGTCAGTATATACACACCTTTTCTGAAAGGCCGCAGAGGCTGCAACACCATTAAGCAAGGGGCACCACTAACCAATCAACTCCATGAAGACCAAGGAGATCTCCAAACAAGTCAGGGACAAAGTTGTTGAGATGTACAACTCAGGGTTGGGTTATAAAAAAAAAAAAAAAAAAAATATCCCAATCTCTGATGATCCCCCGAAGCACCATCAAATCCAAACAAAAGAAATGGCAGGCACAGCTAAATAATTATATATATGTACACATGGAGGGGTGCTACAGAAGCCCCACATGGGGATCAATTCATATGGAGAAGAGAAAAAGATGTTGGGCAAAACAAAGAGCCGTGCACTCATAAAAAAAATAATGCAAAATATCAAAAATCTTTATTAACAATACACAAGCAAAGGTCACTTGTTACAGCACATATTGACTGTATACTAATATATTAGCGTTGTGGTTTTTGATCTGGGGTGCTGTCCTGGGTCATTTTGCCTGGATTTAACATATAGACGATTTTTCACAGTGCCTGCAACGTTAAGAGGTTTTTTACATCTTTTGGTTACCATGTCCATACCTCTTGGTCTATAATATTACCTGCACATGATATGTGTTTTAATTGTTTTTAAACTTTGCTTGTGTATTGTTAATAAAGATTTATGATATTTTGCATTATTTTTGGGAGTGCTCGGCTCTTTGTTTTGCCCAACGTCTTTTTCTCTTCTCCATATGCACCATCAAATCCATTATCATCAAATGGAAAGAGCATGGTACCACAACAAACCTGACAAGAGAGGGCCGCCCACCAAAACTCTCAGCCCGGGAAAGAATGGCATTAATCAGAGAGGCAGCACAATGACCAAAGGTAATTCTGAAGGAGCTGCAAAGTTGCATTTGTCCATACAACCACAATAAGCCATACACTCCATAGAGGTGGCCTTTATGGTAGAGTGGGAGACTCTCCAAATGTATGGATGAAGGTACTGTGGTCAGATGAGACCAAAATGTAACTTTTTTCCAACAAGGTAAACGCTATGTCTGGCTCCAATCCAACACAGCGCATCACCCCAAGAACACCATCCTCACAGTGAAACATGGTGGTGGCAGCATCATGCTGTGGAGATGTTTTTCAGCAGCAGGGACAGGGAAAATGGTCCAAGTTGAGGGGAATATGAATGGTGCGAAATACAGGAGTATTCTTCAGCAAAACCTGTTTCAGTCTCTGATTTGAGACTGGGAAGAAGGTTCACCTTCCAACAAGAAAATGACCCTAAGCATACTGCGAAATCAACACTCGAGTGGTTAAAGGGGAAATGTGTAAATGTTTTGATGTCATCTAGTCAAAGCCCTGACCTTAATCCAATTGAGAATCTGTGGTCAGACTTGAAGATTGCTGTTCACTAGAGGAAATCATCTAACATGAAGGAGATGGAACAGTTTTGCATTGAGGAATGGGCAAAAATTCCCAGTGGCAAGATGTGGAAAGCTTGTAGAGACTTATCCAAAGTGATTTTCAGCTGTAATTGCCACTAAAGGAGACTCTACAAAGTCCTGTTTTAGAGGGATGAATAGTTATGCACACTGAAATTTTCAGTTATTTTGTCCTATTCTTTGGTTCACAATAAAAAGAAAACCAAATATTCACAGTTGTATGCCTGTTCTTTACATGAACTGATGCAAACCCTTGAAAAAACGTTCGCAAGCCACTGTATACAGTATGTTCTCCCAGTATTTACATGGGTTTCCTTCTGGGAAACTACGATTTCCTCCCACACTTCAAAGACATACTGATAGGGAATTTATTTACTGAGCCCCAGTGGTGACAGTGATGATGATGTCTGCAAAGGCACTTTGGAATTAATGATGTATAAGTGAATAAAATAAATAAATAACTCGTGCCTGCTATGCTAATGCCTGCTGAATAGTAGAAGATGGAGCCGATGGCTCCCTCCTCCACCATTGTATTCACCAGTATATGCATCCTGAAATCATTTGTTGGATGGAGTTCGGGAAGGCGAGCCACTGGTTCCAGCCCTTTTGCTGCCCTGGTCTGTGGGTTGGATAGGAACAACCAAAGGGACAGATTTGGCCCGCAGGCCATAATTTTCCCAGGTATGCCCTAGAATGATCTTTTGTCACACAACCTGTAAGTGACGCAGACAAAATAACTGTGTAGTCTTGATAAACTGTGTTTATCAAGTTACAGTACATATAAAACAAGATGCTCGTATGAGATGGGTGTTATGTTACGGCATGATCACAAATTCGAGGGTAGGTGATAAATGTCTGAGTTATAGGTATCTCAGTAAGTTCTCAAATCAAGTTCATGTGCTTGCATTCCTCCACACTGCAATATCCCAGTGAATAAGAGTCTGAATAGAGCATCAATAGTGAATGTGCCCTGCCACTCTTATGAATGTCTATAGGGATGGAAATAGTCCAGCAGGGTGCAGGAACACAATTTCTATTTTCTGTCTTAGACAGCTGAAATGTTGCAATTGGCTATAAACAGGCAGTAGACAGTCAAGCAAATTTCAGCCAAATCGCACAATGGACCTCAAGAAATGCAACTTAATGGGAAGGACCTGCCATGACGTCACTGAGTCATGTGACCTGACACATGACTGAATGACGTCACCGCAGGTCCTTCACAACAGCGCGAGCAATGCAAGAGACCAGATGGAGCAGACAAAACACCGGGAGGACACCGGAAGGTAAGTATAAACTTTATTTTTTTATTTTTTACAATTCTTATTCTTTTTTTTTTTTAACTAACTTGGTCACACTACTATAAATCCATGCCGGTTGCATGGATTTATATAGTGTGAACAAGTTGTCAAGCACTTTTCCAAGTGATGTTAAAATCGCTTGGAAAAGCACTTGATAACCCGCATGCAGAAATGCATGCAAAGACGCTTGACAAACGCTTCTACCTGCCAGGGAGAAGCGTAAAAAATATGCAGCATTTCTGCATCGTGGGCACATAGCCTTAATGGAATTTCTGCCACGGTAAATTGCTACGTTTCTGAAAACTAAATGTCGTTCAGAGTGCTACGGGTTGGGTGTGTCTAATCAAGCAAATTGCACAATAGTGTTCGTCTTAGTAATGCATCTGCAGAACTCAATGGGGGATATTTATTTATGCAATCATGCCAGAAACAGGCATTCAGTGTACACTACAGTAGATAATGAAATGTTAAGAATCTCTTTTATCATACTGACTTCTAATTATGGTCTGCCCCATTCTTAGCTAATTTTTAAAGACTCTCCACCTGCCTCCCATCCTGACATTTGCTTTATTCTCTCATATCAAGTGTCCTTCTCATGCTTTGGCTAGCTGCGCTGACCAACACTAACTTTGCCTTGCAATTTCTTATCTTTTTTTTGGATATGGTGTGTACATGGCTTGAATGATTACTTTCTAGCTGGACATCATTCGCATTAGAAGAGTAGGTGGTGGTTTGGCAATTGATATTTCTGGTTCTGTGTTGCCATATGTATATATACAGTGGGGAAAATAAGTATTTGATACACTGCTGATTTTGCAAGCTTTCCCACCTACAAAGAATGGAGAGGTCTGTAATATTTATCGTAGGTACACTTCAACTGTGAGAGACAGAATCTTTAAAAATAATCTAGGAATCACATTGTATGATATTTTAATAATTAATTTGCATTTTATCACATGAAATAAGTATTTGATACAATAGAAAAACAGAACTTAATATTTGGTAAAGAAACCTTTGTTTGCAATTACAGAGGTCAGACGTTTCCTGTAGTTCTTGATCAAGTTTGCACACACTGCAGCAGGGATTTTGGCCCACTCTTTTGTACAGATCTTCTCCAGATTTTTCAGGATTTGGGGCTGTCACTTGGCAACATTGAGTTTCAGCTCCCTCCAAAGATTTTCTATTGGGCTCAGGTCTGAAGACTGGCTAGTCCACTCCAGGACCTTGAAATTCTTCTTAATGTGCCACTTTTTAGTTGTCCTGGCTGTGTGTTTCAGGTCATTGTCATGCTGGAAGATCCAGCCACGTCCCATCTTCAATTCTGCTACTGAGTGAAGGAGGTTGTTGACCAAATTCTCATGATACATGCCCCCATCCATCCTCCCTTCAATACAGTGCAGTCGTCCTGTCCCCTTTGCAGAAAAACACCCCCAAAGTATGATGTTTCCCCCACCATGCTTCACAGTTGGGACTGTGTTCTTGAGGTTGTACTCATCCTTCTTCATCCTCCAAACACGGTGAGTGGAGTTGATACCAAAAAATTTATATTTTGGTCTCATCTGACCACATGACCTTCTCCCATGCCTCTTCTGGATTATCCAGATGGTCATTGGTGAACTTTAAATGGACCTGCACATGTGCTGGTGTGAGCAGGGGGACATTGTCTGCCCTGCAAGATTTTAATCCATGACGGCATCATAGTCATTGACCGGGTAGTGTAGTTCTGGTCTGATTCCTGACCTTTCTCAGAATCATCCTTACCCAATGAAGTGAGATTTTGCATGGAGCACCAAACCAAGGAAGATTGACAGTCATTTTGTGTTTCTTCCATTTTCTAATAATTGTGCCAACACTTGTTGCCTTCTCACCAAGCTGCTTGCCTATTGTCCTGTTGCCCATCCCAGACTTGTGCAGGTCTACAATTCTGTCCTTGTTGTCCTTAGACAGCTCTTTTGTCTTGGCCATGGAAGAGAGGTTGGAGTGTGATTGATTGAGTGTGTGGACAGGAGTCTTTTATAAAGGTAACAAGTTCTAACAGGTTCAATTAATACAGGTAATGAGTACACAGTAGGAGGGCTTCTTAAAGAAAAGCTAACCGGTCTGTGAGAGCCAGTATTCTTGCTGGTTGGTAGGTGATCAAATACCATATTTTGCGGATTATAAGACGCACTTTTCCCCCCTAAACTTGAGAGGAAAAAGGGGGTGCATATTATAACGCGAACTTATGGTTTTATCTGGAGGGCGACGTTGGATCGGGGTCCCAGAGGTTGGTGACAGCATCACCCTGCCACTGCCTGTGCCCGCAGCAACGCCCCATCACCGCCGGGGCTTGCAGCATCTCAACACCAATGCCGGGGCCCGCAGCATCGCTCCACCACCACCACTAGGGCCCACAGCATCGCGCGCGACTCCTGCCTCTGACACCAATCTCATGTATGTGTGACCACCGCTCCACCACAGCTGCCCCCCAGGTAAACAGGATTATAAGGCGCACCTTTCTATTTAAAAAAAGCAAACATTTTTTCCTATTTTTGGGGTGCGTCTTATAATCCGCAAAATACGATACTTATTTCATGCAATAAAATGTAATTTAATTATTTAAAAATAATACAATGTGATTTTTTTATTTTTAGATTCTATCTCTCACAGTTGAAGTGTATCTGCAATAAAATTTACTGACCTTTTCACTCTTTGTAGGTGGGAAAACTTGCAAAATCAGCAGTGTATCAAATACTTATTTTTCCCATTGTAGATAATAAAACACTCAATTCATGGAAAATTATTTTATCATCAACCTTATGAATTCTAATATAAAAGTTACATTGCCACAATGTTACATAAAGACATTCTAAGCATTTATATTTTATGCCTGTGAAAATTGCATTTGTAAAATTTTTAATGTAAGCTAGTTTTGGTTCTTAGTTTATATTGCTGAAAAATATTTTTACTCAAATTTCAAAAATGTTTCCCTGTAAGTATGTTGATTGTCTTAAAAAATGGGAAAATATCTTTCGTGATCTACATATAAAATGTTCACAGCATAGCTTTGTATTACTGTACACTGTACACTAAGTCATGAAAGAATGGCATAAGTCACACAGATTTATCAACACAACATTCTTTGTTCTATAGAAACTCATTTACATTTATATCCGGTATCTCACCAGTCAAGCT
Organism: Phyllobates terribilis; assembly: GCF_046119375.1. Taxonomy (NCBI): domain Eukaryota; kingdom Metazoa; phylum Chordata; class Amphibia; order Anura; family Dendrobatidae; genus Phyllobates; species Phyllobates terribilis. The sequence continues at coordinate 363,761,244 of NW_027362762.1, read as the reverse complement.
GCCAAATATTTCTTATTTTAGTGATATATGCTTGTAGAAGGAGATATTGCTGTCAGGAGCAAACTATACATATAGCAGCACAGTAATAAGAATTATGAAACCACACTGGATTTATGATTGTTCAGCACAGAACTGCAGTCCTGAGAGAGTTTATGAACTGTTCTTTGTATTGTGTCATAGGAAAAATAATGGGACTAACAAGGATTTGTTTTAACCTACTGCTGAGCAGTAAAACTCTGAAAACATATTGTGTTGTAAAAAATTGTCACATAAATGCCATAGGACATTTAAAAACAAACAAAACAAGGAATTTGCTGTTGAATAACAAATGAGAGATTTTTCTTAGATGAATTAATTTTATATGAATGTTTTTATAGTTATAGGCCCAAGTAATATTCTGTTTTTTTACTTTTGTAAAAGTTAAGCAAGAAAAATCTGTAGAACATCTTCCAAGATTCAGATCCATTGGAGCTAAAATATCTTCCAGTTTATCTATTCTGATCTGTAATGTAGAATACCACTACATATATGACAAAATATTTAGGGAAAGAAATACTAAGGATAGTTTAAAGAGTGCCAAGAGTGTGCAAAGCAGTCATCAAAGCAAAAGGTGGCTACTTTGAAGAACCTAGAATATAAGACATATTTTCAGTTGTTTCACACTTTTTTGTTAAGTATATAATTCCACATGTGTTAATTCATAGTTTTGATGCCTTCAGTGTGAATGTACAATTTTCATAGTCATGAAAATACAGAAAAATCTTTAAATGAGAAGGTGTGTCCAAACTTTTGGTCTGTACTGTACATAAATACATAAATATAAAAATAGGTAGGGAGCCACAAAGTTAATAACAGACAAGGGGCAAACAACCCATTATAATAATGTCAGACGTAATTAAAAAAATATTACTGTGAAATGGTAGAAACATATAAATAGTAAAATGTAATCAAGGTGCTTGTAAACAAGTGTATATAAATACTACATGGGTAGCAATACCAGTGATTACCAGAAAAAATAAGTCAAAGCAAAATACACCATCATGATAAAATGTAATAGGACAGTGGGGAGATCCCCACTGCAATGTATGTTTCGCACAGAGCTTTTTCAAAGAATGATGATAAAGTCAGAGGGATGTGGTGGCTATATATAGACTACGACTGACCAATCAGAAACAAATACACTAATCCAGTTCTAATGTCTCATTAATATATTGGTAGAGCACCAAGGAGATTATGGGGACCAATCCGTTAACTGTACATGTCATTATGTAAATAGATAACTATACCCTAAAGAGCATGCGTTCCATGCTGGAATGCAGACACATCACCACAAGTGCGCGGCGTCAGTCCGATGACACGTGCATCCCAAGCTGGAACGCTCTACGCAGGAATGCAGACATGCCACCAGAAGCACACTAAAGCACACCAATGACGCGTGCACTCCAAGGTGGAACCCACAATGGTGGGAGCGTGTAGAGAGATGAGTATAGCTGATGCATAGCTGAGTAACTGCAAGCAAACACTGTCATCTGCTGGTCAAAGGCAAAAGTGAAAGTAAAGGAAGAATTACAGTAGTAGGAACTGAATAGGGGGATTCTATTTTGTAAGAGGAAAAGTTTAAGGACAACACCCAGGTCTGGTGACACCTGTGTCGAAGTGACTCATTATAAAAGGCTTGGCTTGGCTGAGAAGAGGCAGTTGGCGCCAGAACCTGGACCTGGACAGGTTTTATGGTTGTTAGGTGGGCTTACAGACACATTCACCACAGAAGATCCCAGTAGTGATGAGATGCCAGAGAAGGCCTGAGCTGAGTGGAAGATAGGTGACCTGAGCTGATAAGAAGATCTGTGACCACAAGCAGCGCCAATAGAAGATCTGTACTCAGTGCCAGTAGAAGATTCATACCCTGTGCCAGTAGAAGACTATGATCAGATCCGAACCAGGCTCGGGAGACGATTCGGCTGTAGCAGAGGATCGTTCCTGTGGGCCGTTATTTCCAGCGCAGACATACGCTACAGGGAGTAGGCCGGGGCCGTGCTTCAGGGAACGGAGATGGCCAGTGCGACAAGCACACTGTATACCCAGTGACTTGCGGCCTAGTGGGAAATACCGGTGACCCCCACTAGGACCAGTGTAACGTACAGAGATGCTTATAGAGACTACAATGGGGACGGGCCTAGTACTGAAAGTGACATCCATGAAGTTGAGACATAAAGGCATTAACAGTCGTTTAACTGCTAGATATTATATTCAGGTGCATTGTTGTGTCATAATATACTGTATTGACCCTGTTACTATAACTCACCATATAGTGCTTACTTGCATATATATACTTACGTGTGTTGCGTACGGCGTATACAGTGTGTGTGTTGCGTACGGCGTATACAGAGTGTGTGTGTGTGGTGGTGCGTACGGCGTTTACAGTGTGTGTGTGGTGCGCACGGCGTATACAGAGTATGTGTGTGTGATGGTGCATACGGCGTATACAGAGTGTGTGTGGTGCGTACGGCGTATACAGTGTGTGTGGTACATACGGCGTATACAGTGTGTGTGTGTGGTGATGCGTACGGCGTATACAGTGTGTGTGTGGTGCATACGGCGCATACAGTGTGTTTGTGGTGCGTACGGCGTATACAGTGTGTGTGTGGTGGGTACGGCATTTACAGTGTGTGTGTGTAATGCGTACGGCGTATACAGTGTGTGTGTGGAGCGTACGCTGTATACAGAGTGTGTGTTTTTGTGTGGTGGTGCGTACAGCATATACAGTGTGTTTGTGTGTCGTGCGTACGGCATATACAGTGTGTATGTGTGGTGCGTACGGCGTATACAGTGTGTGTGTGTTTGTTGTGCGTATGGCATATACAGTGTGTGTGTGGTGCGTACTGCATATACAGTGTGTGTGGTGCATACGGCGTATACAGTGTGTGTGTATGGTGCGTACGCCGTATACAGAGTGTGTGTGTATGTGTGGTGCGTATGGCGTATACAGTGTGTGTGTGTTTGTTGTGCGTATGGCATATACAGTGTGTGTGTGGTGCGTACTGCATATACAGTGTGTGTGGTGCATACGGCGTATACAGTGTGTGTGTATGGTGCGTACGCCGTATACAGAGTGTGTGTGTGTGTGTGTGTGGTGGTGCGTACGGCGTATACAGTGTGTGTGGTGCGTACGGCGTATACAGTGTGTGTGTGTGTGTGCGTACAGCATATACAGTGTGTGTGTATGTGGTGTGTATGTGGTAAGTACGGCGTATACAGTGTGTGTGTGGTGCGTATGGCGTATACAGTGTGTGTTTGTGGTGCATACGGTGTATACAGTGTGTGTGTGTGGTACGTACGGCATATACAGTGTGTGTGTGGTGCGTACGGCATATATAGTGTGTGTGTGTGGTGCATGCGGCATATACAGTGTGTATGGTGCATATGGCATATACAGAGTGTGTGTGGTGGTGCATACGGCGTAGACAGTGTGTGTGTGGTGCGTATGGTGTATACAGTGTGTGTGTGTGTTGCGTACGGCGTATACAACGTGTGTGTGTTGCGTACGGCGTATACAGTGTGTGTGTGTGTGTGGTGCGTACGGCGTATACAACGTGTGTGTGTTGCGTATGGCGTATACCGTGTGTGTGTGTTGCATACGGCGTATACAGTGTGTGTGTGTCGTGCGTACGGCATATACAGTGTGTGTGTGGTGCATATGGCGTATACAGTGTGTGTGTGGTGCATACGGTGTATACAGTGTGTGTGTGTATGTGGTGCGTACGGCGTATACAGTGTGTGTGTGTCGTACGTACGGTGTATACAGTGTGTTTGGTGTGTACGGCGTTTACAGTGTGTGTGTGTGGTGCGTATGGCGTATACAGTGTGTGTGTGGTGAGTACAGCGTATGCAGTGTCTGTGTGGTTTCTATGGCATATACAGTGTGTGTGTGTGTGTGTGTGTGTGTGCAGTGCGTATGGTGTATACAGTGTGTGTGTCTGTATGGTGTGTACGGCGTATACAGTGTGTGTGTGTGGTGCGTACGATGTCTACAGTGTGTGTGGTGCGTACGGCATATACAGTGTGTGGTGCGTACAGCGTATACAGTGTGTGTGTGTGTGTGGTGCGTATGGTGCATACAGTGTATGTGTGGGTGTAGTGCGTACGGCGTATACAGTGTGCGTGTGGTACGTACGGCATATGCAGTGTGTGTGGTGCATACAGCATATACAGTGTGTGTGTATGTGGTGAGTACGGCGTATACAGTGTGTGTGTGGTGCATACGGCGTATACAGTGTGTGTGTGGTGCGTACGGCGTATGCAGTGTGTGGTGCGTATGGCAAATACTGTGTGTGTGTGGTGCGTACGGCATATACAGTGTGTGTGTATGTGGTGCGTACGGTGTATACAGTGTGTGTGTGTGTGGTGCGTACGGTGTATACAATGTGTGTGTGTGTGTGTGTCGTACGTATGGCGTATACAGTGTGTGTGGTGCGTATGGCGTATACAGTGTGTGTGTGTGTTGCGTACGACGTATACAGTGTGTGTGTATGTGGTGCATACGGCGTATACAGTGTGTGTGTGTGGTGCGTACGGTGTATACAGTGTGTGTGTGTGTCGTACGTATGGCGTATACAGTGTGTGTGTGGTTTCTATGGCATATACAGTGTGTGTGTGTGTGTGTGTGTGCAGTGCGTATGGTGTATACAGTGTGTGTGTCTGTATGGTGTGTACGGCGTATACAGTGTGTGTGTGTGGTGCGTACGATGTCTACAGTGTGTGTGGTGCGTACGGCATATACAGTGTGTGGTGCGTACAGCGTATACAGTGTGTGTGTGTGTGTGGTGCGTATGGTGCATACAGTGTATGTGTGGGTGTAGTGCGTACGGCGTATACAGTGTGCGTGTGGTACGTACGGCATATGCAGTGTGTGTGGTGCACACAGCATATACAGTGTGTGTGTGTATGTGGTGAGTACGGCGTATACAGTGTGTGTGTGGTGCATACGGCGTATAAAGTGTGTGTGTGGTGCGTACGGCGTATGCAGTGTGTGGTGCGTATGGCAAATACTGTGTGTGTGTGGTGCGTACGGCATATACAGTGTGTGTGTATGTGGTGCGTACGGTGTATACAGTGTGTGTGTGTGTGGTGCGTACGGTGTATACAGTGTGTGTGTGTGTGTGTCGTACGTATGGCGTATACAGTGTGTGTGGTGCGTATGGCGTATACAGTGTGTGTGTGTTGCGTACGACGTATACAGTGTGTGTGTATGTGGTGCATACGGCGTATACAGTGTGTGTGTGTGGTGCGTACGGTGTATACAGTGTGTGTGTGTGTGTCGTACGTATGGCGTATACAGTGTGTGTGGTGTGTACGGCATATACAGTGTGTGTGTGTTGCGTACGGTGTATACAGTGTGTGGGGGGCGTATACAGTGTGTGTGTGGTGGTGCGTACGGCGTATAGTGTGTGTATGGTGCATATGGCGCATACTGCGTGTGTGTGTGTGTGGTGCGCACGGCGTATACAGTGTGTATGTGTGTGTGTCGTGTGTACGGCGTATACTGTGTGAGTGTGTCTGGTGCGTACAGCGTATACAGTGTGTGTGGTGCGTACAGCATATACAGTGTGTATGTGTGGTGCGTACGGCGTATACAGTGTGTGTGTGTGTGTTTGTTGTGCGTACGGCATATACAGTGTGTGTGTGTGTGGTGCATACGGCATATACAGTGTGTGGTGCATACGGCATATACAGTGTGTGGTGCATACGGCATATACCGTGTGTTTGTGGTGCGTATGGCGTATACAGTGTGTGTGTGATACGTACAGCGTATACAGTGTGTGTGTGGTGCGTATGACATATACAGTGTGTGTGTGTGGTGTCTATGGCGTATACAGTGTGTGTGTGGTGCCTACAGCATATACAGTGTCTGTGTGTCTGTGAGGTGTAAACAGTGTGTGTGTGTGTGTGTGTGTGGTGGTGCGTGCGGCATATACAGTGTGTGTGGTGCGTATGGCGTATACAGTGTGTGTGTGTGGTGCGTACGGCATATACAATGTGTGTGTATGTGGTGCGTACGGCGTATACAGTGTGTGTGTGGTGCAAACGGCATATACAGTGTGTGTGGTGTGAACGGCGTTTACAGTGTGTGTGTGTGTGTGTGTGTGTGTGTGTGTGTTGCATACGACGTATACAGTGTGTGTGTGTGGTGCGTACACACACACTGTATACGCCGTACGCACACACACACACACACACACTGTATACGCCGTACGCACCAACACACAAACACACACTATGTATACACTGTATGTACCACACATACGCAGTATATATGCCGTACGCACCACACACACACTGTATACGCCGTACGCACCACACACACTGTATATGCCATAAGCACGACACACACACTGTATACGCCATACGTACCACACACACACTGTATACGCCATACGTACCACATACACACACACACACTGTATACGCCGTATGCACCACCACACATATGTGGTGTACGCACAGTGTGTATGTGTGGTACATAAGGCGTATACAGAGTGTGTGTGTGTGTGGTGGTGCATACGGCGTATACAGTGTGTGTATGTGGTGCGTATGGCGTATACAGTGTGTGTGTGGTGCGTATGGCGTATACAGTGTGTGTGTGGTACCTATGGCGTATACAGTGTGTGTGTGGTGCGTATGGCATATACAGTGTGTGTGTCATGCTTATGGCATATACAGTGTGTGTGGTACGTATGGCGTATACAGTGTGTGTGGTACCTATGGCGTATACAGTGTGTGTGTGTATGTGGTGCGTATGGCGTATACAGTGTGTGTGTGGTGCTTATGGCATATACAGTGTGTGTGTCGTGCTTATGGCATATACAGTGTGTGTGGTACGTATGGCGTATACAGTGTGTGTGGTGCATACGGCATATATACTGCGTATGTGTGGTACATACGCCGTATACAGAGTGTTTGTGTGTGATGGTGCGTACGGCGTATGCAGTGTGTGTGTGGTGAGTACGGCGTATACAGTGTGTGTGTGTGGTGCGATAGTGTTCCACTGGTGGTACCACGCAAGAAGCTGGTTTCCATATTGAGACCCATCACTTGGGTGTCCCAATATGGCGGTCGGCAAACTTCCGCTGCTTGGAATTCTGGGATCCGGACGGAACAGGATGTGAAGACATTACAAGGTAAGTATATTTATAGATACATTGTATATTGTTTTCTATTCACATTTGTTTTAATTTTAATATATTCATTGTTCACATTAGCTGTCACACACAACCTTATCATATACTTTTATTCATAATACTTATCCAGATATTTGCATCATATTTCCTTGTCTTACATTTTTTCTTGATATTCATTAGTTCCACCCTTTTTTCCATAGTCACTCCTGTTTGTGTGTACCACTTTGGAATGCATGCTTTACTGCTCATGCGTTACAAGCTTTCATTTTTCCCTCATGTGACCCATTACCATAATCTCTTTGCGTGCACTCACCATTGTGCGTTCCACCTTGGAGCACACGCATCACCGGAGTGACGCTGCACACTTCCGGTGACATGTCTGCATTCCAGCTCAAATCGCAGGTTCTTTAATTTTATTTATCATTTTTAAAAAGGGAATAGTTATCTATTTACATGATTACATCTGTAGGTAATGGATTGGTCCCCATAATCTTCCTGATGTGCTACCAATATATTAATGAGACATAAGAACTGAATTAGTGTATTTGTTTCTGGTCAGTAGTTTATATAGCAACCATGTAAAGATCTGAGATTCTGGGTTGTAAGTAGACACCTAGGCAGGTTAACGATGCAACAATATTTTATTAACCACAGCCATGTAATAAAGCAATTCCAGGTAAATGGCCAAAATACAGTTCTCTCAGTCCTTAAGTTCCCAACCTGGGATCAGTAGTTCCACTGATTTTGTATCAGGCCATACTCACTGTCTCCCAACTTTTGGATGGCCCACAGATTTCGGATCTCCAGCCAGTATACTATGTAATCCCAGTCCACGATCCTCCATACTGCAGATAAAACGATGAAAACACAGGTATCCTGTAGCAACAATCCTTTAAGAAAGTTAAATCCAAATGACAGATCCCACAATGGTAACATGTTTATCCAACCATCCTTCCAAGTCCTGAATCTCCATCCTTTTGCTTCAATGTCCTTCCACACAACTCCTCACTAGAACATGTGTCTCTTTTCCTCTCTGGGGTCAGCCCCCTTAACCATTTACTTTAACATGAGACTGCATGTAAGACCTCCTGTGGTGACGGCTCCACTGTGTCCCCTCTTTCCATCTACATAAGGGTTTTGGCTGAAAGAACAATGGCCCAAGGCCCCTGAGATAAGGTCACTGAATGGATTTGATACCTGAGATTAAACTGATCAGGTGTTTACAAGCACCCTGATTGCATTTTACTATTTATATGTTTCTACCATTTCACCATTATATTTTTATAATTACAACCTCTAACATGTTATTATAATGGGCTGTTTGCCCATTATCTGTTATTACCTTTATAATATGTATCATGCGGCTCTCTACTCATTTTTATATTTATTTATATATAAAATATATTATAATATATTGTTTAATAAAACTAATTTGTTTAATTAATGACAGTGGACATACTTTTTGTTACAGGTTAGCTTTCTAGATCAGATCTTTTGCCTCATTAACCTGATGATGCCCGTAATGGTGAAACATGTTGGGAAGGCTTTTTCTCGATTTTAATAGTGTCTTGTTCCTCTGGTCATTAGGCATTACAAAATAGGATCCAATGCCTGATGGTCAGTTATTAGATGGCAGTCCTTTTGTTATAGGCTAGTTATACAACTTGAGGCTGTTGTACACATATGTAGATATAAATAGGTAGATCTATTCATAAATATATTATAATTTCATGACTTAAAGAAGCACTCCTCCCATCAAAATGTTTATCTTAATGTATTGAAATCATTATAGTTCATAGCACTGTGTATTTACATTTGTTAATTTTGTCCCTCTACACAGCTAATTCTTCTATTTTCCATTAGTTCTATGACATTGCTTGATTAAAAACTGACTAGCTGAATCCTTCTGAGCTCTATTTTGAAACAGGAGGTCAATTTTCCTTGCATGAGTCATGAGTCACTGCAAAAGTCCCTGTCAGGAGGGAGGAGGGAGCAGCTGGGTTAGGCGTTCGAGAGGCGGATGATAAATGTAGGGACAAGATACTTCCTGCTTCTACATAGGGCAGAGGAAATAGAAGAATTAGCTGGGTAGAAAGACAAAATGAGCATATGTAAGAACACAGTGCTGTATAATATGATGATTGCAATATATTAAGAGGATAAAAACTTTGATGGAAGTGCTTCTTTAACTAGCGTAGCAATTTGACTAGTTACTAGAGATGAGCGTTGTTCGACTCGAACTGTTCGCCAATCTCAAATTCGAGCTGTTTTGGGCGGTGTTCGAGCCGTTCGGCGAACACGAACGATTTGAGAAAAATTCGGCTGTTCGAGGTTATGTTCGATAACTGTTCGTGCACCAAAATCATAACTGGATTTTTTCTCAGTAATGATGAAAATTAATGTTAATACGCAGTTTGAGTGTACAGCGGGGTGGGGGGAGGGGCAGGGGATGGATCTCTGCAGGAATAATGAAGATCTCCATTTTTTTTTCTCTTTCCCGCATTTACAGTGGAAAGGTGAAATCTGTCAGCCTATCAGCAGCGCACACACGGAGCGAAGTGCTTTTTTCACACAAGCAAGGGCATGTGTCATTGGCAGTGTATGTCACATGTCCTTGCCCTATAAGACCAAGCCATTTTCCCCGTCGCCACCATTTTCTCACTGCTGCAGCTGCGTGTTAGACGGCACCGCTGTTGCTGTGTGCGCTATACCTTGTTAATTTCAAGCCAATTTTCGCACAAATCTACAGATAGCTTGGGAGTAGGGAATAGTTGTGATTGCAGTCCTTTTAAGGACTAGGTTACAGCATTTCCTACGACTTTTATCAGGCAGGTCTGTGCTCTTAAATAGATAGATTGTGGGAGTAAAGACTAATTGTAATTGCAGTCCTTTTCAGGACTAGGTTACATCAGTTCCTATCAGTTTTTGCAAGGCAGGTCTGTGCCAGTGCTGTGCAAGTTTTTTTCACAGCATTTGGCTGAATCTAGCAATGCTAATCCTTTTTGGCCTATTGCAGAGTGTGTTAGTCAGTGGAGTAGCCTATCTGTGTTGCAAGATATACCACCTGTGTATAGAATACCAATTTTTTTACTGCACCTAGTGAAGTAAAATCTTTTGGGCATAGCATCATTCTATTAGTCCATCTATACTGACCTCCATCAGGTTGCAAATTGAATATAATTTTTTTCTGCATCTAGCTCTGAAAAAATATTTGGCCTTCTAGCAGTGTGTGGGACTTTCTCTATTAGTCTATCTATACTGACCTCCATCAGGTTGCAAATTAAAAATAATTTTTTGTCTGCATCTAGCTCTGAAAAAATATTTGGCCTTCTAGCAGTGTGTGGGACTTTCTCTATTAGTCCATCTATACTGACCTCCATCAGGTTGCAAATTCAAAATAATTTTTTGTCTGCATCTAGCTCTGACAAAATATTTGGCCTTCTAGCAGTGTGTGGGACTTTCTCTATTAGTCCATCTATACTGACCTCCATCAGGCTGCAAATTAAAAATATTTTTTATCTGCATCTACCTCTGAAAAAATATTTGGCCTTCTAGCTGTGTGTGGAACTTGTTCTATTAGTCCATCTATACTGACCTCCATCAGGTTGCAAACTGAATATAATTTTTTTCTGCATCTAGCTCTGAAAAAATATTTGGCCTTCTAGGAGTGTGTGGGACTTTCTCTATTAGTCCATCTATACTGACCTCCATCAGGTTGCAAATTAAAAATAATTTATATCTGCATCTAGCTCTGAAAAAATATTTGGCCTTCTAGCAGTGTGTGGGACTTTCTCTATTAGTCCATCTATACTGACCTCCATCAGGTTGCAAACTGAATATATTTTTTTTCTGCATCTACCTCTGAAAAAATATTTGGGCTTCTAGCTGTGTGTAGGACTTGTTCTATTAGTCCATCTATACTGACCTCCATCAGGTTGCAAACTGAATGTAATATTTTTCTGCATCTAGCTCTGAAAAAATATTTGGCCTTCTAGCAGTGTGTGGGACTTTCTCTATTAGTCCATCTATACGGACCTCCATCAGGTTGCAAATTAAAAATAATTTATATCTGCATCTAGCTCTGAAAAAATATTTGGCCTTCTAGCAGTGTGTGGGACTTTCTCTATTAGTCCATCTATACTGACCTCCATCAGGTTGCAAACTGAATATATTTTTTTTCTGCATCTACCTCTGAAAAAATATTTGGGCTTCTAGCTGTGTGTAGGACTTGTTCTATTAGTCGATCTATACTGACCTCCATCAGGTTGCAAAGTGAATACAATTTTTTTCTGCATCTACCTCTGAAAAAATATTTGGGCTTCTAGCTGTGTGTGGGACTTGTTCTATTAGTCCATCTATACTGACCTCCATCAGGTTGCAAATTGAATATAATTTTTTTCTGCATCTAACCCAGCCAATAGTTTTGGCCTAATACCACAGTTTGGCCACTCAGCTCTGCTCGGTTCCCATCCATTGTTTTTTTGTGCAAACAACTCCAGAGTTGTGAATTAGTTAACCACCAAAATGAGTGGAAAAAGGCCTGCTGCTGGTGGAAAGGGGAATAGGCGTGTTGGGAAGGGGAAAAAAGGTTGTGTCCGTGGGGTAGGTGTTAAAGCAACAGTAACATCTGCAGAAGAAAGACCATCTTCCAGCCAAACTAAAATGTCTACTTCTTTTAGCTGACAATGTGATAAGATCCCTTTCTTACGGCCACGCCAATCGCTACAAATTCCAGATGAGGCACAAAAACAGCAGGTGCTTCAACGGATATCAAGTGCTCCTTTAAGTGGGCTCTCCTCCACATCAACTTCAACATCACAAATACTCCAGTCCTCAAAGGTGTCACTCCAATCGCACTTGCTTCCTCACAGCTCCCAAATCTCCAGCTGCCCGTCTGAGTATGAGGTAGAACAGATGGTTGAGTCTGCAGAGCTGTTTACTCATACTATAGCCTGGGAATCAGAGGTCGACTCCAGCGCTTCTGTGAATCCAGACGAGGAAATGATCTGCACTGATGCCCAGAATCTTTATGAGTCGGATCCAGGACCAGACGCAGAAGGTTCTGACCATAATGTAGACCCTCATTCCCAAACTGTAACTCCTGTTGGTGGAGACAATGAGGAAGACGATGATGAGACTCAAATACCTGATTGGAGCGACAACTTTAGTTTTTTGTCAAGGCAGGAACAGGTTGGCTCTGAGGACGACGGGTGTGATAACGCACAGGGTGATGATGATGAGGTTGGAGATCCCACTTACTGTCAACCCACAGTCAGCCAAGAGATGAGGTCAGCAGAGGAGGTGGAGGAAGATGCTAGTGACGACGAGGTCAGGTTGCGCCTTCCTGGACAGAGACGTAGTACTGGAAGCACGTCAACAACTGCATCCTCAAACACAACTCTGCCTCTCACCACAAGTCGTGGTGGCTCTTCAGGTCGCATGGGTGCTAAGCCTTGCATAGCCTGGGCATTTTTTCAGATCGATAAAGATGACCCAACTCGTGTTATCTGTAACATTTGTCAGCAAAAGCTAAGTAGAGGCCAAAAAATACATAGTTTGAGTACTTCATGCATGAACCGGCACATGGACATGAAGCATAAGTTGCAGTGGGAAGCTCAGTGTGCTACAATGCGGCCTAGCCGGCCGGGCCAACCGCCGTCTGCCATATCTTGTGCATCCGCGGCCTCTTCATCCTCTGTGACAGGGGGGACAGCAGTCACACCTGTTTTGGGGCGCAGACCTGCCACCTCTTTACCCGCAACAGCCAGCGTGATTGGCAGGTCATCATTTTCTTTGGAGGTGGTAACACCAGCTGGTGTTGAGCGCTGTCCGACATCGATAGCACCACCTTTGGATCAAGGCAACCTAACATGTCTGCCTGCATCTTCCTCACAGACCGGCAGTTTGCCAGGGACACCCTTATCAACCCCGTCTAAGCACAATAGCCAGCCCTCGGTACCTCAGATGTGGACAAGTAAAAGACCATTTCCTCCTAGCCATGAGAAAGCTAAGAGGTTGAATTTCACCATCTGCAAGCTCTTGGCTACAGAAATGCTGCCTTTCCGCCTGGTGGACACAGAGGATTTTCGAGACCTTATGTCCGTCGCAGTGCCCCAGTACCAGATGCCCAGTCGGCACTACTTCTCAAAGAAAGGTGTGCCTGCGCTCCACCAGCATGTCGCACACAACATCACCGCTTCTTTGAGAAACTCTGTGTGTGACAGGGTGCATTTCACCACAGACACTTGGACGAGTAGGCATGGACAGGGGCGTTACATGTCGCTGACTGGGCACTGGGTAACTATGGTGACAGCAGGACAAGGGGCTGCTGTCCAAGTCTTGCCGTCCCCACGAGTTGTGCGTCAATCCTCTTTATGTCAAAGTTCCTCCACTGCTTCTGCCTCCTCAACCTCCTCTCGGTCTTCCACCTGCACCCAAAGCCTGTCTGGTCATGCCACAAGCTTTCTAACTGCGCAGAAGGGATCCTGCACACCTCCTTACTATGCTGGCAGTAGGGCTCAACGTCATCAGGCGGTTTTTACTTTGAAATGTCTGGGAAATGTGAGTCACACAGCTGAGGAGTTGTGGTCAGCTCTGGAGAACCAATTTCATGAATGGCTGTCTCCACTGGACCTGAAACCAGGGAAGGCCGTGTGCGACAATGCTGCAAACCTGGGTGCGGCCCTTCGCCGGGGCAATGTCACACACGTGCCTTGTATGGCTCACGTGTTGAACCTGGTTGTCCACCAATTTTTAGCCCACTATCCCAGACTAGATGGCGTTCTGCAGAGGGCACGGTCGCTGTGTGCTCACTTCCGCCGTTCGCATCCCGCAGCTCAGCGATTTACATCTCTACAGAAGTCGTTGGGCCTGCCACTTCACTGGCTAAAATGCGATGTGCCTACCCGGTGGAATTTAACTCTGCACATGTTGCAGCGACTGTGGCAGCACTGACCAGCCCTGGTGCAATACGTTCTGATGTATAGCCTGGGCCAAGGAGATCCAGAGGTGGGGCAAATCACGCTGGAGGAGTGGTCTCAGATCAGGGACCTATGCACCCTTCTGCACAGTTTTGAAATGGCGACGAAGATGTTTAGTGCTGACGATGCCATTATCAGCATGACTATTCCGGTGATTTACATGCTGGAGCACATGTTAAACAGAATTCGGAGTCAGGTGGTGGCACAAGAGGAGGTGGAGGAAGTAGAGGAGGAGGAGTTGTATGCGGAAGGGCTAACATCTGCAAGGTCCAGACGGTCGGCAGCACCAAGGCGGCAGGCATGTGAGGGTGGGGGAGATTGTTTTACCAGGGCGCATGGTAGCAGCCAAACTAGTGAGGAAGGTGCAGGAGCCCAGGAAGAAGTGGAGGACGAACTGATGGAAAACTCATCAGATGAGGGAGACCTTGATCACATTTCTGTTTTGCGAGGTTGGGGGGAGAGGACAGAGGAAGGAAGCATGATTGTTACCTCGCCACCAACACAACAGGGACTTGGTGCTCCTGGATGCGCAACACACATGAGTGCCTTCTTGCTGCACTACCTGCAACATGACCCTCGAATTGTGAGAATTAGAAATAATCCTGACTACTGGGTTGCCACACTGTTAGATCCCCGGTACAAAAGTAAATTTGCAGAAATTATTCCTGCCATAGAAAGGGATGCACGCATGCAGGAGTATCAGCAGAGACTGTTGCAGAATCTTACATGTGCTTTTCCACAAAACACCAGTGGTGCACGTAGTGAATCTCACAGTTCCAACTTGCACCGTGGGACCGTCAAGTGTTCAGCACTCAAACCGTAACAGAACCACAGTATCTGCTGGTAACATCAATTTTGCGGAATCATTTCACCACTTTTTTAGCCCATCCTTTGCAAGGCCACAGGAGACAAGAAGTCTGACACATAGTCAACGCCTAGAGACGATGGTACAGGAGTATCTCCAAGTAAACATTGAAGCCATGACTGTGTCACTGGATCCTTGCTCTTTTTGGGCTTCCAATCTGGATAAATGGCCGGAGCTAGCCACTTACGCCTTGGAGATCTTGTCATGCCCCGCAGCCAGCGTTCTGTCTGAACGTGTGTTCAGCACTGCTGGTGGTGTGCTGACAGATAAGCGCACGCGGCTCTCCACTGATAATGTAGACAGACTCACGTTCATAAAGATGAACAAATCATGGATCCAAAACGACTTTTCTACCCCTGTGTCATCCTGGGGAGAGTAAAAGCTTGATGATTGGTTAAAATTACCCTACCAACCGTTTTAAGCTTTCAAATTACTAATCATGTTTATCTGTATCTTGGCTGGAAAATAATTTGGGCTTTGTAGCAGTGTGCAGCACTGATTCTATTAGGCCATCTATAATAAGCTCCACCAGATTTAAAATTACTAATCATGTTTAGCTGTATCTTGACTGGAAAATAATTTGGGCTTTGTAGCAGTGTGCAGCACTGATCCTATTAGGCCATCTATACTAAGCTCCACCAGATTTAAAATTAATAATAATTTTTAGCTGCATCTAGCCCGGAAAATAATTTTGGGGCTCCGAGATGCGCAAGACACATAAGTGCCTTCTTGCTGCACTACCTGCAACATGACCCTCATATTGTCAGAATTCGAAGTAATCATGACTACTGGGTTGCCACACTCTTAGATCCCCCAAACTTTTCGATCAACCTTTTCATTTTAATAAAGACCAAAAAAATGGTCATTTTTGAAATTATAAGTAGTGTTGAGCCACCCCCGTAGTGTTCGGGTTCGGTTCGGTTCGTCGAACACCAGGATGTTCGAGGAACTGTTCGTCGAACTGTTCGTCGAACACCTTAGAACACCGTCGAACACCGTTAAAACCAATGGCAGGCAAACAAAAACACATAGAAACACATAGAAAACACCTTCAAAGGTGTCCAAAAGCTGACAAACTGCTCAGAAGACGCTTTCTTTAAAAAAATGTCTGCGGGATGACAGGCTGGATGGCAGCGTTCTGCTGCGGTCCAGCCTGTCATCTCGATGTAGCAGAGCTGAAGCTGTCATGGGAACCATGGAAAGGTAAGGATGATGTTGCTTTATTATTTTTCTTTTATTTCAGGAGATCGTTGGCTTCAGCTGGAATGGGCGTGACGGTAAGTATGGTTTAATTTAGAACAATAAAGAATTGTGTGTTTATTTCAATTAAAGGACTTTTTTCTGGGTGTTGTGTTTTTTTTAAATACTTTACTAGAAATTCATGGTGGTCATGTCTAATATTGGCGTGACCCCATGAATTTTGGGCTTAGGGCCAGCTGATAATACCAAGCTGGCCCTAACCCCTTTATTACCCAGTGAGCCAAAGCATCAGGGCCCTGGATGAGTTGGGTACAGCGCCAGAAGATGGCACTTCTATGAACGCGCCATTTTCCGGGGTGGCTGCGGACTGCAATTTGCAGCGGGGGTGGCCCAGAAAGCTTGGGCCTCCCTGCGCTGCGGATTCCAGCCCCCAGCTGCCTAGTTGTACCTGGCTGGACACAAAAACAGGGCGAAGCCCCACGTCAATTTTCTTTAAATTATTTCATGAAATAATTAAGAAAAAAAGGGCTTCCCTATATTGATGTGTCCGGCCAGGTACAAATAGGCAGCTGGTGGTTGGGGGCAGCCCGTTCCTACCTGCTGCACCTGACTGGACACAAATATAGTGCGAAGCCCCACTTCAATTTTTTTTAATTATTTCATGAAATTCATGAAATAATTAAGAAAAAAAGGCCTTCCCTATATTGTTGTGTCCGGCCAGGTACAAATAGGCAGCTGGTGGTTGGGGGCAGCCCGTTCCTGCCTGCTGCACCTGACTGGACACAAATATAGTGCGAAGCCCCACGTCAATTTTTTTTAATTATTTCATGAATTTCCTGAAATAATTTAAAAAAATTTAAGTGGGGCTTCGCACTATATTTGTGTCCAGCCAGGTACAGCAGGCAGGAATGGGCTGCCCCCAACCACCAGCTGCCTATTTGTACCTGGCCGGACACAATAATATAGGGAAGGCCTTTTTTTCTTAATTATTTCATGAATTTCATGAAATAATTAAAAAAAATTGAAGTGGGGCTTCGCACTATATTTGTGTCCAGCCAGGTACAGCAGGCAGGAACGGGCTGCCCCCAACCACCAGCTGACTATTTGTACCTGGCCGGACACAACAATATAGGGAAGGCCTTTTTTTCTTAATTATTTCATGAATTTCATGAAATAATTAAAAAAAAAATACGTGGGGCTTCGCACTATATTTGTGTCCAGCCAGGTACAACTAGGCAGCTGGGGGCTGGAATCTGCAGCGCAGGGAGGCCCAAGCTTTCTGGGCCCCCCCCCGCTGCAAACTGCAGTCCGCAGCCACCCCGGAAAATGGCGCGTTCATAGAAGCGCCATCTTCTGGCGCTGTACCCAACTCATCCAGGGCCCTGGTGCGGTGGCTCACTGTGTAATAAAGGGGTTAGGGCCAGCTTGGTATTATCAGCTGGCCCCAAGCCCAAAATTCATGGGGTCACGCCAGTATTAGACATGACCGCCATGAATTTCTAGTAAAGTATTTAAAAAAAACACAACACCCTGAATAAAGTCCTTTAATTGAAATAAACACACAATTCTTTATTGTTCTAAATTAAACTATACTTACCATCACGCCCATTCCAGCTGAAGCCAACGATCTCCTGCAATAAAAGAAAAATAATAAACCAACCTCATCCTTACCTTTCCATGGTTCCCACGACAGCTTCAGCTCTGCTACATCGAGATGACAGGCTGGACCGCAGCAGAACGCTGCCATCCAGCCTGTCATGCCGCAGACACTGAGAAGAGCAGGCATGCTTGCGCTCCTCAGTGTCTCGCTGTGACGGCATCCAGATGAGCCGAGGTCATGTCCAATGAACTCGGCTCACCTCATGCACGTCACTGACAGCGTGGGAAAATTCTCACGCTGAAGTGCTGAGTGCAGGAGAATTCTCCCACGCTGTCAGTGACGTGCATGAGGTGAGCTCATGTCCAATGAACTCAGCTCACCTCATGCACCTCACTGACAGCGTGGGAAAATTCTCCTGCACTCAGCGCTTCAGCGTGAGAATTCTCCCACGCTGTAAGTGACGTGCATGAGGTGAGCCGAGTTCATTGGACATGACCTCGGCTCATCTTTATGCCGTCACAGAGAGACAATGTGGAGCGCAAGCAAGCCTGCTCTTCTCAGTGTCTGCGGGATGACAGGCTGGATGGCGGCGTTCTGCTGCGGTCCAGCCTGTCATCTCGATGTAGCAGAGCTGAAGCTGTCGTGGGAACCATGGAAAGGTAAGGATGAGGTTGCTTTATTATTTTATTTTTATTACAGGAGATCGTTGGCTTCAGCTGGAATGGGCGTGATAGTAAGTATGGTTTAATTTAGAACAATAAAGAATTGTGTCTTTATTTCAATTAAAGGACTTTATTCTGGGTGTTGTGTTTTCTTTTAACTTTGACTATGGGGTTAGTAATGGGGGTGTCTTATAGACGCCTCTCCATTACTAACCTGGGCTTGATGTCAGCTGGCATTATAAGCTGACATCAACCCCAGCCCTATTACCCCCTGCCACCGCACCAGGGCAGCGTGGAAGAGCGAGGCTAAGTGCCAGAATGGGCGCATCCTATGAATGCGCCATTTCTGGGGCGGCTGACGGCTGGTGTTTCTAGCCTGGGAGGGGGCCAATATTCATGGCTCCCTTCCTGGGCTATTAATATCAGCCCCCAGCTGTCTGCCTAGCCTTTGCTAGCTATTAAATTAGGGGGGACCCCACGTCATTTTTTTTGGGGGGTCCCCATTTTAATAGCTAGTAAAGGCTAGGTATTCAGCTGGGGGCTGATATTAGTAGCCTGGGAAGCTCTGTGGGTATTACCCCCTTCCCAGGCTTCAAACATCTGCCCCAGCTGTCTGCTTAACCTCCGCTAGAGCCTAAAATTAAGGGGAACCCCACGCCAATTTTTTTAATAATAAATCCTTTATTTTAATACTAAATGACAAGTACAGTAATCAACACTATCACTGTACTTCATATATATGTGACTGACATGTTTCTATCTATCTAATCTATGTGTGAAGCTCTATTCTGTCTGTTATAAATTGTCGGGTACAGATGCTGAATTGCCGGCCGGCTTTCTTAAAGAGACGGTGCATGAAAACACTATTATTTTTTTTAATAAATCCTTTACACTAAATGACAAGTACAGTAAGCAACACTGTCACTGTACTTCATATATATGTGACTGACATGTTTCTATCTATCTAATCTATGTGTGATTCTCTATTCCTTCTATTCTAAATTGTCGGGTACCGCTGCTGAATTGCCGGCCGGCTTTTTTAAAGAGACGGTGCATGAAAACACTATTATTTTTTTTGATAAATCCTTTACGCTAAATGACAAGTACAGTAAGCAGCACTTTCACTGTATTTCGTATATATGTGGCTGACATGTTTATATCTATCTAATCTATGTGTGAAGCTCTATTCTTTCGGTTCTAAATTGTCGGGTACCGGTGTATGCCGCTGCTGAATTGCCGGCTTTTCATGTTTCACTGTTGGCACTGTTCCCATCGATTTGGGCAATCACTGTAATGCCACAACCACCATGGCTGTGGCATTACAGTGAGTGGCAGACAATCCCTGCATGATTGGTGCTCTAAATAGCGCCAGACATGCAGGACACGCTTTTGGTGCACGAACAGTTATCGAACATAACCTCGAACAGCCGAATTTTTTGCAAATCGTTCGGGTTCGTCGAACAACTCGAACACCGCCCAAAACAGCTCGAATTTGAGATTGGCGAACAGTTCTAGTCGAACACCGCTCATCTCTAATTATAAGCATTAGCAGGTTATTAGAAACTGAAATCAAACAGTTTTCAACTCAAAACTTTATTCTAGGTGATGTTACATTTTCACATAGGACCCCTTGTTCGAAAGGAGCTTCTGAACTCTCTCGTCCATTGAATTTGTCAGGTTTTGGATGGTTTCTGCTTCAATTGTTTTGCATGAGGACAGAATACCCTCCCAGAGCTGTTGCTTAGATGTGAACTGCCTCCCGCCATCATAGACACTCCTTTTGATGATGCTCCAGAGGTTCTGAATGGGGAAGAGGTCAGGGAGCATGGGGGTCACGCCATAAGTTTGTCCCCTTTTATGCCCATATCAGCCAGAGATGCAGATGTTTTATGTGCAGCATGAGATGGTGCATTATCATGCAAAAAAATGATCTTGCTGTGAAATACACGGTTCTTCTTCTTGAACCATGGCAGGAAGTGCTGTTTGAGAGAATCCACATACATTATGGAGTTCATCTTTAGCGCCTTCAGGGATCCTAAAGGGGCCGACAATCTCTCTCCCCATGATTCCAGCCCAAAACATTACTCCACCTCCTCCTTGTTGGCGCTGTAGCCGTGTTTGCGTGGGGTGTCCATCAAGCAGCCATCCTCCACTCCATCCATCTGGACCATCGAGCGCTGCACGGCACTCATCCGTGAACAAAACAGTTTTGAAATCAGTCTTCATGTAATGTTTGGCCCACTGGAGCCGTTTCTGCTTGTGTGAAGTGGATAGAAGAGGTCGACAGGATGGCGTATGCACAGCTGCAAACCTCTGAAGGACCCTGCATCTTGTTGTTCGGGGGACGTTGGAGGCACCAGCAGCTTCAAAAACTTGTCTGCTGCTATACAAGGCTTTTTTGCCGCTGCTCTTTTAACCTCACGTAATTGCCTGTAGGAAAGAGTCCTCAATTTGCCCTTATCAGCACGCACACGTGTGTACTGTGAATCAGCTACATACTTCTTGATTGCCAAGACACTTCATCCTGATCATCGCACAATGTTGATTGTAGTCATGCCTTGACCTAAACACTCCACAATTTGTTGCTTCTCAGCAGCCGACACATCCTTTTTCTTTCCCATTTTGGCAGAAAATGTAGGCTGCTTAATAATGTGAGCCAGCCTTCTTAAGTAGTCTTGCCTTTCATTGGACACACCTGCCAAACTAATTAGCACAGGTGTCTGCAATTGCTTACAGTGATATAAAGAGCCCTGACACACATCACCATCAATGAGTTTAACTGACAAACAAACAAATTCTTCCCTTATCACTCCTAAACACTTTTTGCATAATAATTTGGAACACAGTGTACATGTGCTTTTCCACAAAACACCAGTGGTTCACGTAGTGAATCTTACAGTTCTACCTTGCCAACCATGGTCTGTATGGAGTTGTTCAATAAAGGGCCCAAAATTAAGATAACATAGATGGGAGAGGTCTCTATGAATAGGAATTCCTAAGTATTTGATACCCTGTAAGGGCCAGGCAAAGGGAAAGTTGGACTGGATGGAATCCTATATGGATTTGGGGAGGGAGACATCGAGGGCCTCAGACTTCGCTGCATTGATTTTAAAATTTGACCATGTAACAAAGTGATCTATTTCAGCCATAACAGCATGGATGGATATATGTGATTGAGTGATATATACTAGGACATCATCAGCAAATAGAGAGCACTTGTACTCGGTGCCTCCCACCTCAATCCACCTAATATTGGGGTTATGGCGAATTGATGAGATCAGGTGCTCCGTCACTAGGATGTATAAGAGAGGGGACAGAGGACATCCCTGCCTTGTCCCATTGGTGATTGTGAAAGGTGATGAAAATGTTCTGACGCACCCCCTGGGCCTTGGGACACCCGGAGCCGGACCCTTTTTGGTGGATGCTGGTGGTTGTAGTCTTTGTGGCGGCGACCCGGTTCCGTGGCTCAGGGTGGTCAAACCAGTGGCGGAACTATTTATGTGGTTTTGATGTTTAAATGTCCGACTACGCCACCCGTGGATTTCGGTCAGAGTGAACCGCCGCTGCAGGGCAGACCGCTGAGGCTGGTGTTGTGGGTGCAGCAGAGCATAGCATAACTCCCCACGGGAGGAGTATAGCCTCATGGCAGTGTATGCGGAGGATGGGGGTGATGGTGCAGGGCAGCAGCAGTAACGACACGGAGTCAGTGATGCAGTTCAGGGCCTTTACTCACAGTTCTTATTATCCAGACCACGTCTGCAGGTAACGGCTGCCCACGTCGTACTGTGCTCACCAGGTGAGGGGCTCAGACAACTCCCAGATAACTTTGGAGCGCTTCACAGGACCCCCTTTGTGTGTCCTTTGTCTGGCCTTTCTTACCAACGCTTCTGTCTGGCTCCCTCGGGCCTCCTCTTGGTAAACTTGGCACCAGTTTCCCTGACCCTATGGGCTGCGCCACATAAAATGTCACAGCCTCCGGTTTCTAGCTGAGGGTCGTTTCCCGCCTCCACTAGTTTCAGGGACCGGTCTCCCCCTTTGGCCTGACCCCTCTACGCAACCCTGGGATCCCTTCGTTCCTCATTCCTGGAGCCTTCTCCACTCCTCTTCCTTCCTTCTCCCTCTTCCAGGCCTGGGCCTGTGTTACTAGGCCCGCCTCCAGAGCAGAGCTCATGCAGAGCCCCTGCTCCCTGTCACTTCTGCTCAGACTTCTCTGCACTGAACTAATATGGTGCCCACCTTTTATACTCCCTTATCAATGCACCCAGGAACTGCTTCCTCCCTGCTCCTGCACTACAGGGTTCCCCTTCCTCAGTGTTCCCTCCCCCCACTCCAGCCAGGGTCAGTGACTGTCGTGCCCATCTCAGGGGCATATTGGTCGCCCTGCCCCACGGCAATGTGGTGTAATGTATGCAGGTATCGGGGTCCTGATCCACACTCCATCCTTACCTGAGAGTGAGATATCACACCTCTGGGTGAGGTGCAATACCTCTGTAGCAACCGAACCCTCAGGGTGCTACAGTTCCATTTATCTTCAGCCTAGGTGACGTATTGTGATACAGGGCCGTGATTTTGGCTATAAAAGGGTCCCCTAGACCCCTACCCCAAGCTTTTTAAGAGAATCATATATGGCGTGCCAGGAGACTCTATGGAATGCTTTCTCAGCATCCAACGAGAGTATCTAATTACAAATTTTTAACTGCATCTAGCCCAGGAAATACTTTGTGCCTAGTAGCAGTGTCTGCTAGTCAGCGGATTATCCCGGCTGTTAAGCAAGCTACACCACCTGTAGTTTGGACACTTAATTTTTTCAAAGGAAATGTTTCGGGACAACGGGATACTCAGTGAAGAGCATCAGGAGGCACCCCAAGGCATAGGGGCTGGGACTGGCAGTAGGATGCCTTGCGGTGGACAGCCGAGCTCGATCCTTATAAAAGCTTTTTAACTGCAGCAGTTTTAGTGGACGCTACTGGAGCTGGAATTACGCGGCTGCTGGCATGAGACTTGCCCTCCAATAGATCCTTGTAAATGGATTTAAAGTGTATTCATTCAAATTAGAGAGACAATTTAAATTAAAAAGCTTAGAGCTACCTCCACCACAGGGGGGCTCGCGCGACCCACCAGCAGACAGGCACCAGTATTGGGAGGGGGGGGGCTGGCCGTCAGGGTTCACCGCGGCTCTGGCACAAACCCGCCGACACAGAGGTGGCACGGGCAGGAGCGGACTGAACGTGTCGGCTTCTCACTTTTTGGATTTTAGAAGGGCATGACATGCCTATATCTGTGTCTCCCCCTCCTTTTACTCCTCCACCTCTTTTCTTTTCCCATGACTATATGTACTTGTCACTTTTCCATGTGTTAGTTGTGTCTTCTGAGCAGTTTGTCAGCTTTTGGACACCTTTGAAGGTGTTTTCTATGTGTTTCTATGTGTTTTTGTTTGCCTGCCATTGGTTTTAATGGTGTTCGAAGGTGTTCGACGAACAGTTCGACGAACACACGGGTGTTCGACGAACCGAACCGAACTCGAACACTACGGGGGTGGCTCAACACTACTAGTTACTCATATTTTTAATTTAACAAGTAAATGTTCTGTTTCATTTTAGATTGGTTATAATTGGTTTTTTTGGCCTTTGGTCAAATATATTAGTTAACCCCTACCAACAGCACTGAGCAATTTTGGTGAGAGTCCTCTGGAACAGACACTGTGCTTGTAGAATCATTAAATATTAGAAATAAAGGCCCACCTATCACATGACTTAATTCCTGTAAAAATCGTGGATGTTTGCCATCTGGAGTTGGTGATTTATCTATATTATTGTTTTTGAGGTCATGCTGCGATACTTACTGGGTTAAGTATATTAATGGAAAAATTATGGTAGTCCTAAAAATGTCATGGCATTTTCTTATGTAAATACTGTAGAGAAGAAAGTGATTAACCTCTGAACTACAAGTTGTGAGCATATATGTCGCATATATGCCTGCACCATTGTCATTAGAAAATAGCTGCTTTATTATGCCATCATGTGCTTCTAACAGCAGCCAAGCTCCACTCCTCCCTTAAAATACCATTGTCAATTTCCGACAGCAGCACTTACAGTGCGCAGCATTGAGATGCGCCTTTCTAATTGGCCATAGGCCTCCCTTGACATGATCTTGGGGTGCTGATGGATCACCATGACAGCCAGAGTTCTGCTTAAGACACCCATGCATGCCATAGCAGTACTCCTATGAAAACCAGTCAGTAGCTGGTATTCATAGGGGACCTTGATTTTCACTATATGCTGCAATACAGTTGTTTTGTAATATATAGTAAATGCAATCAGACAATTTAAAGTCCCCAAGTAGACTAAAAAAATAAGGTAACAAGTACAAAACTGTTTTAAAAGATACATTTTTGGGGGAGTTCCAGATCAAGACTAATCTACCTGACACTCTTCCCTCTGCACCGCCTTTTAACTGTCACCCAGCCTCATTGTCCTGTACTTCCATCCTCCGATCATCCCCCACATCTACTCCAGTGAGTACCTGCTGCATTTCATGTTTTCCATGGATTTGCAAATTGCTCATTTAGACCCAGTATCTTGGCTTTCAAATGCTGACTATGCACATGTCTTGTACAGCAGTATTCACTGTCAAATGACTATTGAAATATTGCATAGAAGACAAGATGTACTCTTCATAACATTGTCAGCCATGGAGCTATTTTTTCTAATGGGGATTGTACAGATAAAAAACCCCCACAGATTTAGATATAAATTAATACAATCCTTAAATTAAAGCATGTCACTCCCTTCTAAAGTCCTAAAAGCCAAAGTCACTTAAGCTCAAGTCCCACATTTAAGACAAAACAAAGTTTGGACCAAAACACTAGCCAACTGTCTCATTTTCTTTTACCAACACTTATAAAGATGCAATACAGCCGGCAACTCACTGCAATGTTTCAAAAAAGGTAAGAGGAACTGTGTACTACATAAACTAATATTCCCATCAGTTCATTTGAGGGGTATGAAAAAATAATAAATAGTTTTTTCTATATTAGTCAAAAGTTTTGTTCAACAGTCTTCTTATATATTTACTGCCCCAGCCTTAGCAATTAAACAGTCAAGTAAATACGTAAATTAATGTGTAGATAAAAATTATACTGTTCGTGTTTCTGTTTGAGAGTCAAAGACCTAATAAAAATTCCCTGTGAGGACTTACCAAATTAATTTGAATTTGGTTTTACTAGTAAGAGAAATTAGAGCTATCTTCATAAAAATAGATGTCGGCTATACTGTGCCATCTGTAGGCCCTGCTGCCTAAGGCTGTGTGCCCATGATGTGTTTTTGGTGCGTTTTTTGGTGCGGATTTGCAGCACGGAAACGCTCCAGAAGCGCATTTCATACCTTTCTGGACATGGTCAAGATTTTTTCTGCACGGAAAGCCTAACACTTTCAGCCTAAATAACTGTTGATCTGATTCCGTGTGCAATTTTTCCTGCAACCATAAGGTTTCAATCATTATGAAGTGCATTTCAATAGAGCTCTGAAAGCAATTGTACGAAATTAAAGTCTCTAGAAATTACTGTGATCTGCGGCAAAGTCATAAAAAGTAATCAATTGTATATTTGTTAGAAGCTTTCTACAGCAATGTATACCCACACTTGTGAATTTATATCAAGCCCTAACTACTGTACCGTAACATTATTGTTTGATCCAGAGGATCAAAATAAGTTGCAAGTGTCTAAGGACAGAAGCTTCTGCTTTGTCTTACTACCAGAAATTGTATTATCATTATTTTATTTGTTCATAGCACAGATGGTGTTTTCTTTACTCTATGGGATACAACATTACATTAGATAAACATGGTTGTTGCAGAAGAAGTGTAATCGCTTCAGCAGGGAGTCTTCTCACATTTTTAACCTTCTGTGGTATACCACATGCATAAATGATGCCAACTTGTAAGGGTATTCCAGCTAAACTAAACACATTTGTACAAAGCCAGTTTTTGACATATGTGCAATGAATTTTGTGAAAGTAACAGCATGTATTATACATTTTAATATTTTTGTGCTTAATCTCATTTGGTTTACTCTCTAAGTTGCCAAAATCAACATTACTATTTTAATTCTGAATGCATTTCCTTCAATAAGGTATGCCAAAAAGAGATGCAGTTTTCCAGCGACCAGAAGGCGGAAGACTTGGTAGGGAGTTGCAGCAGCAGGACAGATGAGGATCACCCGCTACCGCCTAGGACAGGTGAGTAAAAGCTTTCAGTATTCCTTAACTGCTTCGCAGCACTTCAGGTTTTATGATTTGGGGTCTGTAGAGACCTTAAAACATAGAGAAATATGCCTGGAACAAATTATGGGATATTTGGCCTTCTCTTTTCATTTGTGTTTCATATTGATGATATTCTTGTCCCTTTGATGGGGCTTAACTCAACAACATGTCATCTAATCTAACATCTATTTACACTTTATATGGAGGCGATGGGATGGTTTGTACTCTCAAGGATATCTGCAGCTTCCTTTTGGATCTTGTTATTACATGCCTGATTAATTGTTGTGGCTGGACACAACAGAACAAGAGCACCTTTGCTGTCGAAACCCCCCTCATCCTTCTACACTTAATGTGTTGCACCTACAAGTTTCTCTTTCTGTTTTTCTTTTCTAATGTTTATAGCCAATGATGTGTATATTTGAATGGGAAAAGCAGGAGGAGGAGGCGAGAAGCTGCTATAACAAAGGTAAATCCTATGACAATCTTCTCTTAATGCTGTTCTTTAAAGAAAACAAATTAATAAAAAAATTACAAAAAAAGACAAATACTTTTAACTATTTATGATCATCTTTCCTAGGGTGTAATTATTAGTTTTAAAAAATGGTTACTATAATATAAGTGAACACAAACACAAAGAAAAGAAGAGCAGGATGGGTTGTGTCTGTCCAAGAAGCTGTGAATATCACAAATAACATCTTAGCTGTATACAGAAATGCAAAGGCAGAAGCAGAAGTTGTGAGAAGTGAGACGACGCAGGCTGCAATGAGAGATGTTATTTCTTAATAGAGTGTATGGAAGAGCTGCAGCTTATGGTCACTTTGCTAGAAAACAACATGTATCACAGACTGCAGTTTGTCCCTAATCATTTCTTACTTCATACATGTTCTGTGTGCTCAGCTTATGGTTAAAAGAAAAAAAAGGGGTTTGGTACTGTGTTAGCCTATTGAAAAAAGATTGCTCTCAGTGGGAAAAACAAGATAATCTTGTAGATATGATACCTTTTAATGGCTAACAAAAATAAAATAAATGATGGTACAAG
Organism: Phyllobates terribilis; assembly: GCF_046119375.1. Classification (NCBI taxonomy): domain Eukaryota; kingdom Metazoa; phylum Chordata; class Amphibia; order Anura; family Dendrobatidae; genus Phyllobates; species Phyllobates terribilis. The sequence continues at coordinate 363,733,462 of NW_027362762.1, read as the reverse complement.
GCAAGCTTTCGGGACAACTTAGGTCCCTTCCTCAGGTGTGGTACCATACCATGCCTGAGGAAGGGACCTAAGTTATCCCTTCCTCAGGTGTGGTACCATACCATGCCTGAGGAAGGGACCTAAGTTATCCCGAAATCTTGCTTTGCAACATCTATTTTATTTTTGTTAGCCACTAAAAGGTATCATAACTACAAGATTATCTTGTTTTTCCCACTGAGAGCAATCTCTGCTTATGGATACAGCTGAAAAGTTATCTAGGCTGCAAGAAAAACACATTTTCTCCTGTCAAGATCATTTCTGACGATATGTTCACATAGCTTTTCACCCTACCTTCAGTGGCTCTGTTGGGGTTTACGTCTGAAAGCCCACAAAATGGTATTCAGTTGTTTATGTTGATGGGGCCATTGACATTAATGATGCAGATGGAGTCACAGTTTTCTCACTGTAGACTATGTCTTGTTGCCCACCTCCAATAGGCTTATACAGCTGAAAATGAATTCCTACTGAGCACACTATGACTCCGTCTGCATCATTACTGGCAGTGGCCCCATCAGTGCATATGCCTGAATCCTATTTTGTGGAGGTTCGGACATAAACCCCAATGCATACATTAGGCATATGGTAATCCGTGATGTGAACCCTGCTTAACTATAAAAAATCAAAACAGGACATCTCACATAAATCTGGAGCTCTCCATACTGACACAACCTACCCTACTCTGTGCTTAGGATGGGTGTTGTTTTCAATAATTTGACAGCAGCCATTTTAATAAACCTAATAATTTCCCCCCTTGACAAGTCAAGCGTACATAAATAATTAAAAGCATTTGTCAATTTATTTATGACAACAAATTTCTTTATTAATCAATTTTGTTTATTCCCAAAGGAACCCGTTTAATTGTATCTGCTGTTTGCTCTGTGTGTATATATGAGAGACTAGGATGAACCCTTTAACGGCAGCTGTTTCCTTCTTGTAGATTATCCATTTCGATGTATCTGTATCCTCATGCTTTATCTGGGCTGCACAGTACACAGGAATATCCTATTACGTGGCTGATACATGCGAATGTTCTGTGTGAAATAAAGTTCAAGCTCCTTGCAGGATAGGAAAAAAATGTTCACATGATTATTATCATTATTTATTATTATAGCGCCATTTATTCCATGGTGCTTTACATGTGAAAAGGGGGTATACATAGCAAAAACAATTACCATAATCTTGGAAGAAAACGTGATGGCGACTAGTACAGGAGGAGAGAACCCTGCCCGCGAGGCCTCTAAGTCTACAAGGAATGAGTAAGGATACAGTGGGTAAGGGTAGGGCTGGTCGTGGAGCAATGGTTAATGCAGGTTGTAGGCTTGTCAGAAGAGGTGGGTCTTCAGGTTCCTTTTGAAGGTTTCCACGGTCGGCGAGAGTCTGATGTGTTGGGGTAGAGAGTTGCAGAGTAGGGGGGATGCACGGGAGAAATCTTGTATGCGATTGTGGGAGGAGGAGATAAGAGGGGAGTAGAGAAGAAGATCTTGTGATGATCGGAGGTTGCACGCGGGTACGTACTGGAAGACTAGGTCAGAGATATATGGAGGAGACAGGTTGTGAATGGCTTTGTATGCCATGGTTAGGGTTTTGAACTGGAGTCTCTGAGCAATGGGAAGCCTGTGAAGATATTGACAGAGTGGAGAGGCCGGGGAATAGAGGGGACAGGTGGATTAGTCGGGTAACAGAGTTTAGGATAGATTGGAGGGTTATGAGAGTGTTAGAAGGGAGGCCACAGAGCAGGAGGTTGCAGTAGTCAAGGCGGGAGATGATGAGGGTGTGCACTAGTGTTTTTGCAGATTCATGGTTGAGGAATGTGTGGATCCGTGAGATATTTTTAAGTTGGAGTCAGCAGGAAGTGGAAAGGGCTTGGATATGTGGTTTGAAGGAGAGTTCAGAGTCCAGGGTTTCCCCAAGGCAGAGAGCTTAAGGGACTGGGGAGAGTGGACAGCCATTGACGTTGATAGATAGGTCAGTTGGGAGGGTTGAATGAGATGGTGGAAAGATGATGAATTCTGTTTTGTCCATGTTAAGTTTTAGAAATCTAGCAGAGAAGAAGGATGAAATAGCAGACAGACATTGTGGGATTTTGGTTAGTAGAGAGGAGATATCGGGTCCAGAGAGGTAGATCTGTGTGTCGTCAGCATAGAGGTGATATTGAAAGCCATGAGACTCTATGAGCTGTCCCAGGCCTAAGGTGTAGATGGAGAAGAGTAGGGGTCCTAGAACTGAACCTTGGGGGACACCGACATATAGGGGGTGAGATGAGGAGGTGATGTGTGAGTGGGAGACACTGAATGTTCGGTCTGTTAGGTATGAGGAGATCCAGGATAGGGCCAAGTCTGTGATGTCGAGAGATGAGAGAGTTTGTAGTAAGAGGGAATGGTCCACTTTGTCGAAGGCAAATGACAGGTCTAGGAGGAGGAGGATAGAGTAGTGTCACTTGGATTTGGCAGTTAGTAGGTCGTTGGTGACTTTAGTCAGTGCAGTTTAAGTAGAATGGTGCGGTCGGAAACCAGATTGTAGGTGGTCAAAGAGGGAGCAGGAGGAGACGTGGGAGGACAGTTCAGAATGGACGTGTTGTTTGAGTAGTTTTGAGGCGTAGGGGAGAAGTGATATGAGGAGATAGCTAGTCGAGGGAGGGCTTTTTGAGGATGGGTGGAATCGAGGCATGTTTGAAGCATGAGGGGAAGATGCAGTGACCATAATATGGTAAGTTTCAATTTAATTTTCAGTAAATACTCAAAAGGGGAAATGCAAAAACCCAAAACTTTAGGAAAGCTGATTTCATCAAATTAAGGGGAAAGCTTAATCATGTGACTGGGACTGGATCCAAGTCGTGGTAACTGGGGATACTGTACAAAAATGGGGCATGTTTAAGGATATACTACTAGAATCCTGTAGAAAACTTATACCCTCTGGTAATAAAATGTCCAGGAATAAAAAGAAAACATTATGGATAAATAAGACAGTTCAAACTTTAATAAGACAAAAACAAAGGGCATTCAAAATTTTGAAGGCCAAGAATAGAGAAATAGCATTTCAGGAGTATAAAGATCTCAATAAGAATTGTAAAAAAGAAATCGTGCTAGCAAAGTTGGCTACAGAGAAAAAAATCGCCAGCGACATTAAAATAAGTGCAAGTGCAACTGGGATTATTCAAGCCGTCCTACAGATATAGAATGTATATAAGATATAGGGGAGAAACCACAGAGTAATTTGGTAGAGAGGAGTTAGGAGTCCTTACATGGACTCCGGATGAGTATGCCCCATCCTTTTGGGGTTTTTAAATGTTTTTAATTTTGTGGTGTTGTACTGTTGTATTTTGATATTATAAACTTGTTTGATTATTATTTGAGGATCCTGAATTAATGTATACACACTTCTTTTCTTTGTTTTTCTCAGTCCATTGTTAGAAGTGTGTTTTCAGTGATCTCATGTATACATACAGTAGGTTGTGCTCTCAGTCTCCTTGTTACTACAAGGACGTTAAAATAAATGCCAAAAAATGTTATAAATATATCAATGCCAAAAATAAAAAAACATATGATATCTGCCCCTTAAAAAGATGATAATAACAAGATAATTATAGAGGACAAAGAAAAGGCTGAGATATTAAACAGGCAACTTTCATCCGTGTTCACTAATGAACTGACTGTTCCAGGGATAATAATAATAATAATTTTTATTTTTATAGCGCCAACATATTCTGCAGCACTTTAAAATTTTAGGGGACACTTATACAGACAATACAGAATAAGCATATCTCATATCAAAAGGAGTGAGGGCCCTGCTCGAAAGCTTGCAGTCTATGAGGAAATGGGGGAGACATAAAAGGTAAAATGTACATATATTGTATAATTCAGCCTTGATATATTAAATAGGATAAATAATAATACATAGACTGGTTGCCAGACAGTATGCATACAGTCCTGACCAAGGCTATTAAGTGCATGGATGGCATGAACCTGAAATTGAAGAAGATTTTAATATGGGCCAAAACTGGGATAGATAGATAGTGTGTTGAGGTGATACGTCAGTCTAAAGAAATGGGGTTTTAGGGTCCGCTTGAAACTGTGGGTATTGGGAATTAATCGAACTGTCCTGGGTAGTGCATTCCAAAGAATTGGCGCAGCACGCAAGAAATCTTGGAGACGGGAGTGGGAAGTTCGGATTATGGAGAATTTTAGTTTTAAGTCTACGGAGGGCACGGGACGGGTGATAGACTGAGACAAGGGAGGAGATGTATGGCAGTGCTGAAGCATGGAGTGCTTTGTGGGTAAGCGTGATAAGTTTATATTGAACTCTAAATTGGATGGGCAACGAATGCAATGAATGGCACAGGGAAGAGGCATCGGTGTAACGGTTGGCGAGGAATATAATCCTGGCTGCTGCGTTAAGGACGGATTGGAGAGGGGAGAGTTTAGTAAGAGGGAGACCAATTAGTAGATTTGCAATAATCGAGACGAGAGAATGGGATCATTCAACAATGCAAAAATCAAAGTTCACCACCTGATATAACTAGTTTAACACAAGAAGTATACCTGCATCTGAGAAAATTAAACATTGACAAATTTCCCGGGCCAGATGGCATTCAGCCACGGATATTGAGGGAATACAGCTCAGTAATTAACAGACCACTGTATCTCATATTCCTAGACTCTCTTGTAATAGGGGTGGTGCCACTGGATTGGAGGATGGCTGATGCTACCGACATTTAAGAAAGGTAAGAAGGTGGATCCAGGTAACTACCGTCTGATAAGTCTGACATCAGTAGTGTGCAAAGATTTGGGGGCATTATAAGAGATGACCTGCAGAGAATAATATAATTACTGATGACCAACCCGGAATTATGAAAGATAAGTCATATCTAGCCAACATGCTGGGTTTCTATGAGGAGGTAAGTGCAAATCTAGATGTTGGTAATGCAGCTGATGTGACTTATCTGGACTTTGCAAAGGCATTTAATACTGTACCACATAACAGCTTTATACTGAAGCTACAGGCACAAAGACTAGGTGAAACTATATGCAGATGGGCAAGGAATTGGCTAAATGATAGGAAACAAAGTGTCATCATACACACGTGGTCAAAATTGCTGGTACCCCTCGTTTAATGAAAGAAAAATCCACAATGGTCACAGAAATAACTTGAATCTGACAAAAATAATAATAAATTAAAAATCTATGAAAATGAACAAATGAAAGTCAGACATTGCTTTTCAACCCTGCTTCCACAGAATTAAAAAAAAAATTAAACTCATGAAATAGGCCTGGACAGAAATGATGGTACTCTTAACTTAATAATTTGTTTAACAATCTTTTGAGGCAACCACTGCAATCAAACGATTCCTGTAACTGTCAATGAGACTTCTGCCCCTCTCAACAGGTATTTTGGCCCACTCCTCATGAGCAAACTGCTCCAGTTGTCTCGTGTTTGAAGGTTGCCTTTTTCAGACGGCATGTTTCAGCTCTTTCCAAAGATGCTCAATAGGATTTAGGTCAGCGCTCATAGAAGGCCACTTCAGAATAGTCCAATGTTTTTCTCTTAGCCATTCTTGGGTGTTTTTAGTTGTGTGTTTTGGGTCATTATCCTGTTGCAAGACCCATGACCTGCGACTGAGACCAAGCTTTCTGACACAGGGCAGTACATTTCTCTCTAAAATCCCTTGATAATCTTGAGATTTTATTGTACCCTGCACAGATTCAAGACACCCTGTGCCAGATGCAGCAAAGCAGCCCCAGAACATAACAGAGCCTCCTCCATGTTTCACAGTAGGGACAGTGTTCTTTTATTGATATGCTTCATACTTCCGTCTGTGAACATAGAGCTGATGTGCCTTGCCAAAAACTTCCATTTTTGTCTCATCTGTCCATAGGACATTCTCCAAGAAGGTTTGTGGCTTGTCAGCATGTAGTTTGGCAAATTCCAGTCTGGCTTTTTTAGGATTTTTTTTCAACAATGGTGTTCTTCTTGGTAGTCTCCCATGAAGTCCACTTTGGATAAAACAACGACGAATTGTGCGAATTGACACTGATGTTCCTTGAGTTTGAAGTTCACCTTTAATCTCTTTAGAAGTTATCCTGGGCTCTTTTGTTACCATTCGTATTACCCGTCTCTTTGATTTGTCATCAATTTTCCTCCTGCGGCCACATCCAGGGAGGTTGGCTACAGTCCCATGGATCTTAAATCTCTAAATAATATGTGCAACTGTAGTCACAGGAACGAACATCAAGCTGCTTGGATATGGTTTTATAACCTTTACCTTTAACATACTTGTCTATAATTTTCTTTCTAATCTCCTGAGACAACTCTTTCCTTTGCTTCCTCTGTTCCATGTTGAGTGTGGTCCACACCATGTCACCAAACAGCACAGTGAGTATCTGTAGCCCTATATACAGGCCCACTGACTGATTACAAGATTGTAGACACCTGTGATGCTAATTAGTGGACACAACTTGATTTAACATGTCCCTTTTGTCATATTATTTTCAGGGCTACCATCACTTCTGTCCAAGCCTATTTAATGAGTTTAATTTTATTAAAAATTCTGTGGAAGCAGGGTTGAAAAGCAATGTCTGTCTTTCATTTGTTCATTTTCATAGATTTTTAATTTATTTCTTTTGTCAGATTCAAGTTATTTCTGTAACCATTGTGGGTTTTTCTTTCATTAAATGAGGGGTACCAACAATTTTGACCACGTGTGTAAATGATACATTCTCTAAATGGGATATAGTCAGAAGTGGGGTGCCACAGGGATCTGTGCTAGGAACGAGTCTTTTTAACTTCTTTATTATTGACCTTGTGAATGGGATTGAGAGTAAAGTGTCAGTCTTTGCTGACGACACCAAACTATGTGGGATATTAAAATCTGGCTTTGACATCACAATATTGCAAAACGATCTGGATAAGATGACTGAATGGGCAAGCACTTGGCAAATGAGGTTTAATGTTGATAAATGTGGAGTAATGCTCCTAGGACGAAGTAATCCTATTGCTGCATATACATTAAATGGGATAATACTTGGGACTACAGAACAGGAGAAGGATTTGGGTATTCTGGCACAAGTAAGCTGAGCAGCAGTACTCAATGTCAAGTAGCAGCCACAAAAGCAAACAAGATTTTAGGGTGTATAAAAAGAGGGATAAAATCCTGCAATCACAATGTATTGTTACCCCTCTATAAAACACTTGTGACGCCACATCTAGAATATGGGATCCAGTTTTGGGCTCCACATTTTAAAAAGGATATTCAGAAGTTAGAGTCAGTTCGAAGGCCACTCATATAACAAGAGGTTGAAAAAGTTGGGCTTTTTTAGCTTTGAAAAAAATACGCCTCAGAGGAGAACTCATTTACATGTATAAATAAGTGTGTTCAGTACAAGGGACTGGTGCATGACTTATTCCTTCCAAAGACCATACTAAGGACCAGGGGGCACTCATTATGGGTGGAAGAAAGGCGATTCAAGCAGCTGAATAGAAAGAATTCTTTACAGTCAGAGCAGTCAGACTGTGGAATGCCCCACCACAAGAGATAGTAATAGCAGTTACTATAAAAGCTTTTAAAAAAGGGCTGAATGATTTCCTCAATACACATAACATTGTGCTTACAGTTAATTTAGTGAAAAAATGTACAATTGGTGGAGGAAGGTTGAACTTGATGGACCTAGGTCTTTTTTCAACCTATGTAACTATGTAACCATGTAATTCTAAGGATCATCAACTTTATAAAATGCAGAAACAGGCTCATAAATATGTTCAAAAGACATCACAGAAAAAAACGGCCATACTTGCCAGCACCTAGTCAAAATATCAATATACCACAGGCTGCAGCAGGATTCCATAATAAAAGGCAGAGATAGCACAGGTGCCAAATAGATATAAACAGACAATCACAGACCTATTTTCCATTGGGGCAGAGGGTTACTTGCTGTTATAAATGTACACAGATAATTTCTGTATAAGGTGTCAACTATACTGATATGTTTAATGAATCTGTTCATTCTGAATCCTGACCAGATCTTAGCACAAGGATCCATTTACCTTTCAGTTTAGAATTTGGCCCACAAATAGCCAGTACCTATAAGAGAAGAAAATCTTTGCATTCACCCTAGTACAAGGGAAATAAGACCTACTGTACATCACTGTATACTGAGATAAGTCATTTATATAGCTTTATCTTTAATACCTTTTTATTTTCCCAGAATCGATAGGTCCTCTTTAAGTTATTTTTACCCCTTCACCCCTAAGCCCATTTTCACCTTCCTGACCATGTCAAATTTCTCAATTCTGTCCAGTGCCACTTTATGTGGTAATAACTCTGGAATGCTTCAACATACCACAGTAATTCTGAAACAGTTTTTTCGTGACATGTCGTTTTTCATGTTACTGGTATATTTACATTGATATGATTTGTGTTTGTTTATGAAACTATCAAAAATTTGACAAAAAATGTGAACATTGTGCAACTTTCAAACTTTTAATTTTTATGCCCTTAAACCAGATAGATATGACACACAAAATCATTAATAAATAACATTTACATGTCTACTTTACATGAGCATCATTTTTAAAACAATTTTTTGTTAGGAAGTTAGAAGGGTTAAAAGTTTATTTACAAAACCAATTTTTTAAGTGATCACATCATATTTGAAGTGACTTTGGGGGGGCCTATATGACAGAAAATACCCAACAGTGACACCATTTTAAAAACTGCACCCCTCAAAATGCTCAAAACTGAATTTAAGAAGTTTAGAAACTCTCTAGGTGCTTCACAGGAATTAAAGCAATGTGGAAGGAAAAAATGTAAATTTTAATTTTTCACACAAAAATGTTGCTTTGGTCCCAAATTTTTTTTCATTCTCAAAAGGGTAACAGGAGAAAATGTACCCCAAAATTTGTTGTGCAATTTTTCCTGAGTACATCAATATCCCATATGTGGTGGAAAACTACTGTTTGGATGCACAATAGGGCTCAGAAGGGAAGGAGCTCTATTTGAATTCTGAAGCACAATTTTGGCTGGAATAGATTGTGGGTGCCATGTCCTATTTGAAGAGCCCCTGACATGCCAAAACAGCAGAAACCCCCAGAATAGACGACTCTCCATTACTAATCCGTGGGCTTCATGTCAGCTGCCAATACAAGGCTGACATGAATCCTAACCCTATTACCCCACTTGCCACCGCACCAGGGCAAGTGGGAAGAGCCAAGGCTAAGTGCCAGATTTGGCACATCTTATTGATTCGCCATTTTTGGGGTGGCTGAAGGCTGATGTTGTTAGCCATGGAGGGGGCCAATATTCATGCCCCCTCCGTGGCTATTAATATCAGCCCACAGCAGTCTGTTTAGCCTTTGCTGGTTAGAATTTATAGTGGGACCCTACGTCATTTTTTTCTGGGGTCCCCCTGTAATCTAGCCAGTAAACGCTAATCAAACAGCTGTGGGTTGTTATTAATAGCCAGGGAACATTTGGGCCTTATTGTCCCTTCATAGGTTATTAATATCAGCCTGCAGCTGTCTGTTTAGCCTTTGCTGGTTAGTGAATATATGGGGGACTCCACGTCAATTTTTTTGGGGGGTCTCCCCTATAATAACCAGTAAAGGCTAAACAGCTGTCATTTGATATTAACAGCCTGGGAACCTTTAGGGCTTTTGGTCTGTTCCCAGAATATTAACATCAGCCCCCAGCCGTCGGCTTTCCCTCTTCTGATTATAAAAATTATAGAGGACCCCACGCCTTTTTTTTCCTGTTTTTTATTAACAAGTACAGTAAAATATACATCCACAGTAACTTTAGTTCACGGCCTCCAGATGTTCCAGCAACTGGAAACGCCAGTAACCCTAAAGGTTTTGTTGGGTCAAAACTGATGTCTCCAGTCCCTCTGTGTGGCTGCAGTCTTATGAATCCCCCCTGCGCACCCACTGTGCGCTGAGGGGATTCGCCAGTTTCAGACCCAGGACCAGAGGGTATGTATGAATAAGGGCTCATACCCATCACCGTAAAAAATAACGGTCCGATATCGGGACCAAAAAGTCGGATGGGTTTCATGCAAGTGTCATGCGAATTTCATGTGAGTAAAATCCGATTTTTCCCATGGAGCATCCGAATGACATCCGATTGTCATGCAAATGCAATCCAATTGCAATGCGATTTTAGCATGAGATTTTACATAGAGTAATTCCCTGTCATTTACACACAGTTTTCCAAGGAAATATTCTTCAATATATATCTCTCTCTATTTATCTACTGTATATACAGTGCCTACAAGTAGTATTCAACCCCCTGCAGATTTAGCTGGTTGACACATGCGGAATTAACTTGGCATTGTGACATTTGTACTGTAGATCAGCCTGGAAGTGGGAAATGCACTGCAGCAAATTTTGTTTTTGTTTTTTGTTTTTTTTAAAATGTAAAAAGTTAATTCAGAGTGTCATTTATTATTCAACCCCTCAAACCACAAGAATTCTGTTTGGTCCCCTTAAAGTATTAAGAAGTAGTTCAGGCACCAAGAATAATGAGCTTCACATGTGTGGATTAAAGATCTCTTTTGCCAGCCTTTTCTGACTATTTAAGACCCTCCCCTAACTTGTGAACAGCACTCAGACATGGTCAACATGGGAAAGACAAAGGAGCATTCCAAGGCCATCAGAGACAAGATCATGGAGGGTCACAAGGCTGGCAAGGGGTACAAAACCCTTTCCAAGGAGTTGGGCCTACCTGTCTTCACTGTTGGGAGCATCATCCGTAAGTGGAAGGCTTATGGAACTACTGTTAGCCTTCCACGGCCTAGACAGCCTTTGAAAGTGTCCTCCCGTGCTGAGGCCAGGCTTGTCCGAAGAGTCAAGGCTAACCCAAGGACAACAAGGAAGGAGCTCTGGGAAGATCTCATGGCAGTGGGGACATTGGTTTCAGTCAATACCATAAGTAACGTACTCCACCGCAATGGTCTCCGTTCCAGACGAGCCTGTATGGTACCTTTACTTTCAAAGCGTCATGTCAAGGCTCGTCTACAGTTTGCTCATGATCACTTGGAGGACTCTGAGACAGACTGGTTCAAGGTTCTATGGTCTGATGAGACCAAGATCGAGATCTTTGGTGCCAACCACACACGTGACGTTTGGAGACTGAATGGCACTGCATACGACCCCAAGAATACCATCCCTACAGTCAAGCATGGTGGTGGCAGCATCATGCTGTGGGGCTGTTTCTCAGCCAAGGGGCCTGGCCATCTGGTCCGCATCCATGGGAAGATGGATAGCACGGCCTACCTGGAGATTTTGACCAAGAACCTCCGCTCCTCCATCAAGGATCTTAAGATGGGTCGTAATTTCATCTTCCAACAAGACAACGACCCAAAGCACACAGTCAAGAAAACCAAGGCCTGGTTCAAGAGGGAAAAAGTCAAGGTGTTGGAGTGGCCTAGTCAGTCTCCTGACCTTAACCCAATTGAAAACTTGTGGAAGGAGCTCAAGAATAAAGTCCACATGAGACACCCAAAGAACCTAGATAACTTGGAGAAGATCTGCATGGAGGAGTGGGCCAAGATAACTCCACAGACCTGTGCCGGCCTGATCAGGTCTTATAAAAGACGATTATTAGCTGTAATTGCAAACAAGGGTTATTCCACAAAATATTAAACATAGGGGTTGTATAATAATTGACCCACACTTTTATGTTTAAAATTTAATAAAATTCAACTGAGCAACATAACTTTTTGGTTTGTAAGATTTATGCTACTGTTCATAAAACCTACTCTCGTTTGCAGTTTGAAGGCTCTAACTTATTTGCATCTTATCAAACCAGCTAAATCTGCAGGGGGTTGAATACTACTTGTAGGCACTGTATGTATAGATATAGATTAGATAGATAGATATGTGACTGATATATATAATCAGTACTCTGTGTTTGTAGCTTACTGTACCTGTAATTTATTAATAATTGATTGATTACATTTCAGAAAAAATGGAGTAGGATCCCCCTAAATTTTATGAACCAGCAGAGGGAAAGCGGACAGCTGGGTCTGATGTTTATAGCCTGGGAAGAGGGTAATACCCATGGAGCTTCCCAGGCTAATATTATGAGCTCACAGTTGTATACTTAGCCTTTACTGGTTATTACAATGGGGGACCCCAAAAAAATTGACCTGGGGCCCCCCTATAACTAATAACCAGCAAAGGCTAGGCAGACAGTTGCAGGCTGATATTAATAGCCTAGGAAGGGTCCATGGATATTGGCCCCCTCCCACACTAAAAACATCAGCTCTTAGCTGCTCCAGAAATGGTGCATCCATAAGATATGCCAATTCTGGAGCTTAGCCTCAGCTCTTCCCACTTGCCCTGGTGTGGTGGCAAGTGGAGTAATAGGGTTGGAGTTGATGTCAGCTTTGCATTGGCAACTGACATCAAACTCAGGGGTTAATAATGGAGAGGTGTCTAGAAGATGCCCCCATTACTAATCCCATAGTCAAACAGTTAAATAAAATACAAACACCCAGAATAAAGTACTTTGTTGTAAATAAAAACAGACTCCTTTACTGAATCTACATTAACCAAAAACCCTTATACTTACCATAACGCCCAATACATTGAAGCCAATGTCCCCTGAAAAAGAGTTAAAAAAAATAAACAACCATATTTCTCACCTGTCTCCGACAAGAAGATAATAATCCATTTGTACATAGACGACTCCAGCTCTGCTTCATCTAGATGGCAGTTGCATTATGCGACTATACATGAGTTGCATGAATTGTTGCATGATGCGACTATACAGCTTGCCATCCAGCAGAGACACTGAGTTGCGCATGCTTTCGCACCTCAGTGTCTCACAGTGACGTGTTTAAGGTAAGCGGGATTCATATCCAATGAACTCTGTTCATTTCAATGATGTCAGCGCGAGAGTGATGAAAACTTTCCCATGGCGCTTACACTGACGTAATTGCGGTGCAAGGAGTTCATTGGCTCTGAACTCCGCTGACCTTTCTGACAGTGCTGCGAGCGTGAGAACTTTCTCACGCTCATGGTGATGTCAGTGAGGTCAACGGAGTTCATTGGATATGAACCTGCTCACATTTATCACGCTACCACGAGTCACTGTGATGCGCAATCACACGCAGCTCATTGTCTCTGTTGGATGGCTGGCTGTATAGTCACATCATGCAATAATTCAGCCTGCCATCTAGATGTAGCATACGCATCACAGAACAAATGGATTATTATTATTACCGCAGGACACAGTAACAGCTGCGGGCTCACGCTGACATCTGGCAGCATGATCCCGCATCGCTCTGACCGGCAGTAACATCTGACCCTGTTTCCCATTCTGTCACATAGATGACAGTGTGGGAAAGTACAGATATTCGGGCCCCCCATTCATATGAATGGGGTCCGGGTTTGGCCGAACTTTTAGTAGATGTTCGGCCGAACCCGCTGGACCTGAACATCCAGGGGTTCACCCATCTCTACTAAGTACCTTGCATTTTTAATGATTGTATATTGGCCATATAGCGTATTTGTGCACCTGTACATTCATTTAATACTAAATGTGTTGTGACAATGTCACTGGTAAAGTGGTGGAGGGGAGATATGTTTCCCTGAGGCTAGGGAATCTTCCCCTGGGGATTCCTTCTAAATCACATATTTTAGAGGTTTACCTGAAAACCAAGGTGCAAGCGCTCAGCATAGAGCGCATGGTAAATGTGAGCCGAGTGATCTTTGGGAGGAAGAATAAACAAATCAACAGCAGTTGCCATTCCTCGTGCAGTTTAAGTGATTAAATGGCTTTATTCTTTGGGTCAGCGCAATTACAGAATTGAAAGATTTATATATTTTTTTATGTTTGGCTGCTTTTTTTTTCAACAAAAATTTTTTCATTGGCATATTTTGAGATCTAGAATTTTTCGATATTTCTGGCAACAGAATCAAGTGAGAGGCAAGCTTGTTTTCTGCAGGATGAGTTGAAGGTTTTTTTTGGTACCTTTTTCGGGCACATAAAATTTTTGATTGCTTTCTATTCCGATTTTTAGGAGGCAGTATGAACAAATACCAGAAGTTCAGGAATTGTTTTTTGTTGTTTTTTTTATGCTGTTCACCATGTGGTAAAAGTGGTAAAGCAGCTTTATTCTTTGGGTCAATACAATTACAGAGATACCACATTTATATAGTTTTTTTTATGTTCTGCCACTTTAACACGATAAAAACTTTAACATTTTATAGAAAATAATAATTGTTTTTTGCATTGCTATATTCTCAAACCTATAGGTTTTTTGTTTCTCCCCTGACGGAGCTGTATGGTGATTTGCATTGATCACATTTTATTAAACTTTTTTGGCAGGCATGATGAAAAAGCATAGTTTTTTGTCACGTTTTTATTTTTTTACGGAGTTCACTAAAGGGGTTAAATAGGATAACGGTTTTATAGATTGGGTCATTATGGACATGGCAAATATGTGTACTTTTTTGTTTATTTTTGTTTTTACATAAATATGCATACAGTTATGCTCAAAAGTTTACATAACCAGGCAGAATTTTCACTTTCATTGCCTTGTTTCAGAGAATATGAATGATAACAAAAAACCTTTTCTCCACTCATGGTTATTGGTTGGATGAAGCCATTTATTGTCAAACTACTGTGTTTTCTCTTTTTAAATCTTAATGACAACCAAAAACATCCAAATGACCCTGATCAAAAGTTCACATACTCTGGTGATTTTGCCTGATAACATGCACAGAATTTGACACAAATGGGTTTGAATGGCTACTAAAGGTAACATCCTCACCTGTGACCTGTTTGCTTGTAATCAGCATGTGTGCATAAAAGCTGAGTGAGTTTCTGGGATCCAGACAGACTCTTGCATCTTTCAACCAGCCACTGACGTTTCTGGATTGTGAGTCATGGGGAAAGTAAAAGAATTGTCAACGGATCTATGGGAAAAGGTAGTTGAACTGTATAACACAGGAAAGGGATACAAAAAAAATCCACAGAATTGGTAATGCCAGTCAGCAGTGTTCAAACTGTGATTAACAAATGGAAAATCAGGGGCTCTGTAAAAACTAAACCACAGTCAGGTAGACCAAGGGAAATTTCGGCCACAACTGCCAGGAAAATTGTCCAGGATGCAAAAAAAAAACACAAATAACATCAGCAGAAATTCAGGACTCTCTGAAAACTAGCGGTGTGGCTGTTTCAAGATGCACAATAAGGAGACACTTGAAGAAAAATGAGCTGCATGGTCGAGTCGCCAGAAGAAAGCCATTACTGCGCAAATGCCACAAAGTATCTCGCCTACAATACGACAAACAGCACAGAGACAAGCCTTAGATCTTCATTTGGAGTGATGAAACCAAAATTTAACATTTTGGCCACAACCATAAATGTTACATTGGGAGAGAGGTCAATGAGGCCTTTGATGAAAGGAACACCATTCCTACAGTAAAGCACGGAGGTGAATCGCTGATGTTTTGGGGATGTGTGAGCTACAAAGGCACAGGAAAATTGGTAAAAGTTGAAGGAAAGATAAATGCAGCATGTTATCAGCAAATACTGGAGGCAAATTTGCACTCATCAGCCTGGAAGCTGCGCATGGGACGTACTTGGACGTTTCAACATGACAACGATCCAAAACACAAGGCCAAGTCGACCTGTCATTGGCTACAGCAGAACAAAGTGAAGGTTCTGGAGTGGCCATCTCAGTCTCCTGACCTCAATATCATTGAGCCACTCTGGGGAGATCTCAAGCATACAGTTCATTCTAGACAGCCCAGTAATTTACAGGAACTGGAGGCTTTTTGCCAAGAAGAATGGGCAGCTTTACCATCTGAGAAATTAAAGAACCTCATCCACAACTACCACAAAAGACTTCAAGCTGTCATTGATGTTAGAGGGGGCAATACACGGTATTAAAAACTGGGGTATGTGAACTTTTGATCAGAGTCATTTGGATGTTTTTGGTTGTCATTAAGATTTTAAAAGAGAAAACACTGTAGTTTGACAATAAATGGCTTCACCCAACCAATAACCATGAGTAGAGAAAAAGTTTTTTTGCTGTCATTCATATTCTCTGAAACAAGACCAAGAAAGCAAAAATTCTACTGTATTTATTGGAATACTATTTTATAATTTTTTTGTTCAGTGTGATTTTTAAAAAATATTTTTCTAATTTATTTTAAATTTTTTTTTTACTTAGTCCTTCTATTGGACTTTAACTTTCATTACTCTGATCACTGGTGAATTGCATTGCAATGCACATGTACTGCAAGGCATTAAACCTATCATTGTTACACTGACAGAACGCCTTTTAGACCATGCTCCTGGCACGATCTAAAAGGCCACCATGGCTGGCAGACCCGGAGGTCATCATTTGACATCTGGTTCCCATGACTATCATCAGCAGACTGTGATTACATTACGGGGGTGCCGACCGGGTCGGAGCGGGAGCCCTCTCCATCTCCTAGCCTTCTAAATGTTTTGATTACTATTGATTATGGTATCTAGGGGGTTTAACAGCCGGAGGCAGGGTGCGCATCGCCCCTGGCTGGGACAGTCTGAGCTCGACTATCACTTAATCTGAGCTTCCTGCAGCAATCATGCAGCACAGTCCCTGTGCCCACACGTTTGCCATGACATAATTGTACGCCATTTTGCGTAAACCCCTTCCCGATCATGACGTACAGTTAAGTGGTATGAGACTTGTCATTGGAACTCAATGGTATCCAGTATATTCTGCCATTTTAGAAAAAAAACTATTAGGCCAATGTAAATAAACAGTCTATGAATATTAGACAAGATAATAATGGATCATACCATGTGTCTATATGTCTTGTGTTTCAAAAATGATATTGTTCATTGCAATTCATACTTTCATATAGTCATATTATTTATTCTTGTGGACATATACCCCTCACTTATTGCGTATAAAGTGGCTCCACATGACAGCACACAGAATGAATATAGATCTATAGTTCTGAACAGTAGGTATTCCACATGCCAGTATACTTGCTTTTCCACAAGCCTCTCATCTAAAAACATACACTTTTTAGAACAAGAATGTTTTACAGTGAAATAAGTACAAAAATATACTTTTCTGGTGTTGTAATTTGGTTACTGGTACATCAAACACCTTTCCCTATCACTCAGGAAGAAGTGGCAACAAATCTCAAATTAAAAGATGTTTTACCTTGGATCAAATATTATTAAAGGGCACCTGTCTTGTTATACATGCGATCCAATCTGTGGATAGCTGACCAGAATTGCATATAAGTTTGTTGAAAAAGATTCAGTATAACTTGTGTATTTATTTACTTGCTTATGTAACACCATTAAGTTCCACAGCACTTTAAAAACATCATTGCTGTCCTTATTGGTGCTCACAATCTAAATTTCGTATCAGTATGTCTTTGGAGTGTGGAAGAAAACATGAGTACTAGTGTTGAGCGAGCACTAAAATGCTCGGGTGCTCGAAGCTCGGGTCGAGCTCACTGTGATACTCGGGTGCTCGACCCGAGCAACAAGCCCAATGTTAGTCTATGGGAGACCCGAACATTTTTGCGGCGGCTCCCCCGGCAGTCTGTAGAAAGCCTAAAAAGTGCCCAAAACGATAGTGACAGTGCTCAAATGACATGGGGACAGCATGGGGATCGCCCCTGGAAGCATTTCTGACCCCCAGGTCACTGCTGTCAACAACGTGGTCAGAGGTATTAAGCCACTTTTACAGGCTCACAATAAAATGTTCAAAAACGAAAGTGAAAGTGAAAGTGCTTTCCTGTGAAATATGTTAACCCCTTAACGACCATGGGTCTTTCTGTTTTTGTGTTTCCTTTTTTGCTCCCCTTCTTCCCAGAGCCAGAACTTTTTTAATTTTCGTTCAATATGGCCATGTGAGGGCTTATTTTTTGTTTGTACTTTTAAACACCATCACTGGTTTTACCATATCGTGTGCTGGAAAATGGGAAAAAAATTCCAAGTGCAGTGAAACTGCAAAAAAAATGCAATTCCACAGTTGTTTTTTGGGTCCTTTTTTTACCACGTTCACAGATTGCTAAAACTGACCTGCCATCATTATT
This sequence comes from Phyllobates terribilis, assembly GCF_046119375.1. NCBI lineage: Eukaryota > Metazoa > Chordata > Amphibia > Anura > Dendrobatidae > Phyllobates > Phyllobates terribilis. The sequence goes on along the minus strand of NW_027362762.1, from coordinate 363,715,372 downwards.
TTTCAGGTCGTTACGAGTTCATAGACACCAAACATGTATAGATTCTTTTTTATTTAAGTGGTGAAAAAAAAATCCAAAGCTTGCTAAAAAAACAAAAAAAAATGACGCCATTTTCCGAGACCCTTAGCTTCTCCATTTTTCGGGACCTGGGGCCAGGTGAGGGCTTATTTTTTGCGTGCCGGGCTGACGTTTTTATTGATACCATTTTGGGGTAGATCCAATGTTTTGATCGCCCGTTATTGCATTTTATTGCAAAGTTGTAGCGACCAAAAAAACTTAATTCTGGCGTTTAAAATTTTTTTCTCGTTACGCCGTTTACTGATTGTATTAATTCTTCTTTTATATTGATAGATTGGGCGATTCTGAATGCGGCGATACCAAATATGTGTATGTGTTTTTTTTTTTATATATAGATATTTTATTTTGAATGGGGCGAAAAGGGGGTGACTTAAACTTTTATATATATTTTTATTTTTTTTTTTTTAAAAAAACTTTTTTTTACACTTTCTGCTTGCTTCTATTGTCTCCAGAGGAGACTAGAAGCAGCAGTTGTCTGATTGCTTCTACTGCATACAAGCGATGAGCAGATCGCTTGTATGCAGGAGAAATGCTCACTTGCTATGAGCGCTGACCACTAGGTGGCGCTCATAGCAATTGAGACATGACAACCACAGGCGTCTGCTGCAGACCCTGAGTTGTCATGCCCACCCATTGGTGACCCGCGATTACGTGACGGGGTCACTGATGGGCGGGGCTTAGGACTCCCGGAAGCGCGAGTTAAATGCCACTGTCAGAGATTTAACATGTTAACAGCCACGGGTGGATTGCGATTCCAATAATCAGCTGACATGTGCTTGCTTCAGTGCGGGCTCACCGCCGGAGCCCCCGCTGAACCGGCCTTCCCGACCTGGTGCGTACTATTACTGACCAAGTCGGAAAGGGGTTAAGGAACATCCTTTCCAGGGTAAAGACTTGTGTATAAGGTAAAATAAATAACCAAAAACAAAAATACTCCTCCACACCTTGGGCTATGTTCACAAGTAGCATTATTTATGCGTTTTTGCACGTTTGTATTGCTTTCAACCGTGACAAATGCATTCACCGGGAAATGTCATTTTAACATTTTACAACCTTATCTGGCCATGTGCTGTGTGACACATGCATACAGTGCAAAAAAGACATGGGAACAGCATGGGGAAGACCCCTGGAAGCATCTCTGACACCCAGGTCACTGCCTAAAAGTGTGCCCATCAGAAGTGATCCTTGCTGCATCAGAAGATGCAGACTTGCAACTATCCCCGTGCAAGTCCTTGTCCCAGGGCAGTGTTCAATTGTACCTCCCCCATAACTTGCAATACAAGCGCAAGTATGCAGCCTGCCACCCACCCACCCCCAGGCTGCAATACCATACTGCTATGCTTGCTTGCACTTGAAATTGGGCCTTTTAGGCATGTGGAGGTGGAATCTGGCCACCACGTCATGGCTGCATCGGTAGCCTGGTATTCATACTCAGTCCCCAGCTGCCCGGCGGCCGGGTGTCCACGCTTGGTCACCAGCCACCAGGGGGCGGCCGGGTGTCCATACTCAGTCCCCAGCCGCCCCGCGGCCGGGTGCCCACACACAGTCCCCAGCCGCGTGGGGGTGTCCCGGTGTCCATAAACGGTCCCCAGCCGCCCCTATTTGTCCCGGTGCGCCTTATACACAAGCGCGCATACCAAAACATTACCTGTGCCCTCCCTAGTGCATTTAGTGTGAAGGACAGCCTAACCACAAACACGTGGACAAGTGAATGTGGCCAGGAATGGTCCATCTCACTGACGCCTTCACACTGGGTTAATATTGTGGAAGCCGGGACACAGTTGGACACTGGGATGCAACACGTCCTCCAGACATAGAGGATTGCGGGTCCTGGGTCAATCAGGCTTCAACACAAAGTTCAGAAGGTAGACAGCAGCAGTGGTCGGCCTCCTACACAACGAGTAAATTATTCATGATCATGAGGCCATTCACCTCCTTAGCTTTCTGTTCCTTGGAATGCAAGCGCATGTATGTAGTAGCAGCTAGGCCTGAGGTGGTCAGCGTTTTGGCGCATATTCTACCTCCCTCGAGGATTGCTGGATGTTTTCCTGCTACTATCCCAGTTCTATGACTCCCGTTAAAACAAAGCTTCAGGTGATGAATGATGGATGAGGTGGTGGCAAAGGAGAAAGAGCAGGAGGAACAGGGACCATTCACATCAATATCAGGCCAGCCAACCACACATGTCTTGTAGGATATGTTTCTGTACCAAAAGGAGCGGTTCAGCTACACAGTTATAAGGCATACAGTGAATGCAATGCCTACCAAAAATTTCGAGGCACTCCAATGCCCCTTGGAAGTGACATGGAGGTCAGAGGGCCTTAATTAAACCTTTTTTTCCATTTATAGCAACTGGGTCTCCTGTACACTGTTGGCCTAAGCAGGGAATGGAAGGCTTTCCAAAAATCATTAGGCACTGCAATGCCCCTTGAAACAGACGTGGATTACAGCGTATTAAAAACCTTCTACCCAGTATTGGGGAGTGGGTCTCCCTTAGTGTTCGCCTATGCATGCAAGAGTCATGGAGGTTAGAGGTAATTAAAAACAACATGTCAATGCCCCTTGGAAGAGCTGTGGAGTTCAGAGTGGTTTAACAAGACGGTTTTAATGCCCCTTAGAAGAGACGTGGAGTTCAGAGTGGTTTAACAAGACAGTTTTAATGCCCCTTGGAAGAGATGTGAAGGTCACAGTAGCTTAACAAGATGGTTTTAATGCTCCTTGGAAGAGACGTGGAGTTCAGAGTGGTTTAACAAGACAGTTTTAATGCCACTTGGAAGAGTGGTGGAGGTTACAGTGGAATAAAAAGACAATATCAATGCCCCGTGGAAGAGACGTGGAGGTCATAGTAGCTTAACAAGACGGTTTTAATGCCCCTTGGAAGAGTGGTGGAGGTCGCAGTGGAATAAAAAGACAATATCAATGCCCCTTGGAAGAGTGGTGGAGGTTACAGTGGAATAAAAAGACAATATCAACGCCCTGTGGAAGAGACGTGGAGGTCACAGTAGCTTAACAAGACGCTTTTAATGCCCCTTGGAAGAGTGGTGGAGGTCGCAGTGGAATAAAAAGACAATATTAACGACCCTTGGAAGAGACGTGGAGGTCACAGTAGCTTAACAAGACGATTTTAATGCCCCTTACAAGAGCCATGCAGTACAGCATATTAAAAACATTATTCCCATTATTGGGGAGTGGGTCTCCCATAGTCTTTGCCTATGCCTTCCAAGCAAAAGTTGCCAAAAATTAGGAAGGGGGAACTTGCAATGTCCCTTACAAGAGCCATGCAGTACAGCATATTAAAAACATTATTCCCATTATTGGGGAGTGGGTCTCCCATAGTCTTTGCCTATGCCTTCCAAGCAAAAGCTGCCAAAAATTAGGACAGAGGAACTTGCAATGCTGGCAACATGGACCACGGTCACCCTCGTGGTATAGTGGTCGTGGAGGCTGAGGATAAGGAGAAGAGCAAAAAACAGCCGAAATGAGGAAGAGTATACCCATGTGTGGGTGTGAAGCGATGCATGGGAATACACCTCCCAAAATAACGCAGTGGATTTGACTTTATGTTACTCTGCTGTCATTTGGTGGTGATGAGAAGTCTGGCCCAATCCAGCCCTTGTTCATTTTGATAAGGGTCAGCTTGTCAGCATTGTCAGTTGACAGGCGAGTGCGCTTATCAGTTATAATTCCCCCAGCGGCACTAAAAACACGCTCCCATAACACGCTAACGGCAGGGCAGGCCAGGACCTCCAAGGCATACAGAGTGAGTTCATTCCAAGTGTCCAGCTTGGATACCCAATAACTAAAAGGCACAGAGGAATCACGGAGGACGCTGGTACTCCCTCACCATCTTTTGAAACTTTCCACTCTTTGTGAGAGTACCCCACTCCTCAGGGCCTGTAAGCTGGGCGGGTCTCAGAAAACTGTCCTAGAACATTGACAGTGTTCAACTGCCTCTGCTGGATTGGAGTTGCGTCTCTCTCGCCTGTATGCCTTAGTTGGGCAGCGAACTGTGACCTCTGCCGCTACCGTGTTCAGATGGGAATTTTTTTAATAGTTCTGCAGCAAGGGCCTTCTGGTACTGCCCCATTTTTGTAGACCTCTCCAACTCAGGAATAAGAGAGTGAAAGTTCTCCTTGTAGAGGGGGTCTAAAATTGTCATCAACCAGTAATGACTGTCACCAAACATTTTGACAATGCGAGGGTCACGGTTAAGGCAGCGTAACATAAGGTCAGCCATGGGTGCCAGACTGGTAACGGGCAAGACTTCCGTGTCCTCACCAAGATGACGACTGATAGTGTTGAGCGATCACTAAAATGCTCGGGTGCTCGAAGCTCGGGCCGAGCTTACCGTGATACTCGATTGCTCGACCCCAGCAACGAGCCCAATGTTAGTCTATGAGAGACCCGAGCATTTTTGCGGCAGCACCCCCGGCAGTCGGTAGAAAGCCTCAAAAGTGCTCAAAAGACATGGGGGCAGCATGGGGATCGCCCCTGGAAGCATTTCTGACCCCCAGGTCACTGCTGTCAACAACGTGGTCAGAGGTATTAAGCCACTTTTGCGGGCTCACAATAAAACGTTCAAAAACGAAACTAAAACGGTTTTCCTGTGAAATATGTTAAGGCATTTCCTTTCCAGGGTAAAAACTTGTGTATAAGGTAAAATAAATAACCAAAAACAAAAATACTCCTCCACACCTTGGGCTATGTTCACAAGTAGCATTTTTCATGCGTTTTTGCACTTTTGTATTGCTTTCAACCGTGACAAATGCGTTCACCGGGAAATGTCATTTTAACATTTTACAACCTTATCTGGCCATGTGTTGTGTGACACATGCATACAGTGCTGAAAAGACAAGGGATCAGCATGGGGAAGACCCCTGGAAGCATCTCTGACCCCCAGGTCACTGCCTAAAAGTGTGCCCATCAGAAGTGATCCTTGCCGCATCAGAAGATGCAGACTTGCAACTATCCCCGTGCAAGTCCTTGTCCCAGGGCAGTGTTCAATTGTACCTCCCCCATTCCTTGCAATGCAAGCGAAAATATGCAGCCAACTACCCACCCACCCGCAGGCTGCAATACCATACTGCTAGCTTTCACTTGAAATGGGGCCTTTTAGTTTGGAGGAGGCCGAAGCTGGCCACTACCTCATGGCCGCTTCGGCAGCGAGGTATCCATACTCTGTCCCCAGCCGCCCGGCGGCCGGGTGTCCACGCTCGGTCCCCAGCCGCCAGGTGGCGGCCAGGCGTCCATACTCGGTCCCCAGCCGCCCTGATTTCTCCTGTCACCTTCCCCCACACTTTTCTTAGCCTGGCCTGCTTTAGGGTAGCATTGGACGAGCCCACCAGAGAACCAGACTCCTCCAGTGGGCCCTGGCTTCTCCATCAGGGGAGTTGAGAATGCCTAGGTGAGGAGCATGATGATGATGATAGAAGTTAGCATCTGCTTTGTTTTCTTGGAATGCAAGCGCATGTATGTAGTAGCGGCTAGGCCTGAGGTGGTCCGCGTTTTTGGCGCATATCCTACCTCCTCCGAGGATTGCTGGATGTTTTCCTGCTACTATCCCAGTTCTATGACTCCCGGTAAAACAAAGCTTCAGGTGATAAATGATGGATGAGGTGGTGGCAAAGGAGAAAGAGCAGGAGGAACAGGGACCATTCACATCGATATCAGGCCAGTCAACCAGATATGTCTTGTAGGATATGTTTCTGTAACAAAAGGAGCGGTTCGGCTACACAGTTATAGGGCATACAGTGAGTGCAATGCCTACCAAAAATTTTGAGCCACTCCAATGCCCCTTGGAAATGACATGGAGGTCAGAGGGCGTTAACTAAACCTTTTTTTCGATTTATAGCAACTGGGTCTCCCGTGCACTGTTGGCCTAAGCAGTGAATGGAAGGCTTTCCAAAAATTATGAGGAACTGCAATGCCCCTTACAAGAGCCATGTGTGGCACCCCAGGGGTCTGGTCACCACAGTAATAGAGATATTACGTCGGAGAGCAAGTGGGAGGTTTCCTGGTCAGGATCCCTTAAACATGCAACATCCTCCTGTCCCAGTCCTGGGAGGGGAGAATTCTGCCCTTATAAACTGGATCTGGGGCGGGGTCAGAGTGAGAGCAAGGGAAAGTAACAGCAAGGAGCTCTGTAGGAGCTAGGAGCTAAAGACCAGGGGCTGGAAGCTGAGCAGAGCTCGCCCTGGCAGAAGACAATAGGAACCGGACACAGGAGTCCGAAGCTGTGAGGACTTATATATCCAGCAGCAGAAACCAGCCGGCAGGGGATTTCAGGTCCTCTGGCCATAGAAGCCCAGAGGCTCAGTCACAAGCAAGGGACCAGCACCGCCGTCGTGGAGCGGAGGCTAACAGAAGGCCCCAAGTCACCAGCCATACGGGTGAGCACTACGCGGTGCACTCAGGGACGTGGGCTACTTCTACCCGCTTACAGCAAGGTAGCCAGGAAGAGTGCAGACAGACGGGGAGGCCTACAACTCCACCTGGCCAGGGGAACTCCTGCTTGCTCACAGACTGACCAGGCCTCTTATGCTAGCCAGTACTCCTGGGAGGGTCTACCTTATAATCATCAGTAAAGACCCTGAACTGCACTGCAAAGACTCTGAGTCGTTCCTGCTGCGCTCGTGCACCATCACCCCCATCATCCACACTCACTGCCCTGAGGTTATACTCCTCCCGAGGGGAGTTATCCCATTCTATGCTGCGCACACAACACCAGCCTCAGCGGTCTGCCTTGCAGCGGTGGTACTCCCTGACCGCAATCCACGGGTGGCGCAGTTGGACAATTAACCTCAAAACCTAAGAAAGAGTGCCACTGGTTTGACCAGCCTGAGCCACGGGACCGGGTCACCGCCACGGAGACTACAGACCCCAGAGACCCGGCACCGGGTATCCCACACACGTGTACACATGGCCCAGGGGGCGCGTCACATGCAGTACAGCATATTACAAACATAAGTCCCATTATTGGGGAGTGGGTGTCCCATAGTATTTGATTATGCCTTGCAAGCAAAAGCTGCCAAAAATTAGGACGGAGCAACTTGCAATGCCCCTTACAAGAGCCATGCAGTACAGCATATTACAAACATAAGTCCCATTATTGGGGAGTGGGTCTCCCATAGTATTTGCTTATGCTTTCCCAGCAAAAGCTGCCAAAAATTAGGACGGAGCAACTTGCAATGCCCCTTACAAGAGCCATGCAGTACAGCATATTACAAATATAAGTCCCATTATTGGGGAGTGGGTCTCCCATAGTATTTGCTTATGCTTTCCCAGCAAAAGCTGCTAAAAATTAGGACGGAGCAACTTGCAATGCCCCTTACAAAAGCCATGCAGTACAGCATATTACAAACATAAGTCCCATTATTGGGAAGTGGGTCTCCCATGGTATTTGCTTATGCTTTCCCAGCAAAAGCTGCCAAAAATTAGGACTGAGCAGCTTGCAATGCCCCTTACAAGAGCCATGCAGTACAGCATATTACAAACATAAGTCCCATTATTGGGGAGTGGGTGTCCCATGGTATTTGCTTAAGCTTTCCCAGCAAAAGCTGCCAAAAATTAGGACGGAGCAACTTGCAATGCCCCTTACAAGAGCCATGCAGTACAGCATATTACAAACATAAGTCCCATTATTGGGGAGTGGGTCTCCCATAGTATTTGCTTATGCTTTCCCAGCAAAAGCTGCCAAAAAGTAGGACGGAGCAATTTGCAATGCCCCTTACAAAAGCCATGCAGTACAGCATATTACAAACATAAGTCCCATTATTGGGGAGTGGGTGTCCCATGGTATTTGCTTATGCTTTCCCAGCAAAAGCTGCCAAAAATTAGGACGGAGGAACTTGCAATGCTGGCACCCTGGTGGTATAGTGGTGGTGGAGGCTGAGGATAAGGGGAAGAAGATTAAACAGCCGAAACGAGGAAGCGTATACCCATGTGTCGGTGTGAAGCGGTGCATGTGAATACACCTCCCGAAATAACACAGTGGATTTGACTTTATGTTACTCTGCTGTCATTTGGTGGTGATGAGAAGTCTGGCCCAATCCAGCCCTTGTTCATTTTGATAAGGGTCAGCTTGTCAGCATTGTCAGTTGACAGGCGAGTGCGCTTATCAGTTATAATTCCCCCAGCGGCACTAAAAACACGCTCCGATAACACGCTAGCGGCAGGGCAGGCCAGGACCTCCAAGGCGTACAGAGCGAGTTCATTCCAAGTGTCCAGCTTGGATACCCAATAATTAAAAGGCACAGAGGAATTACGGAGGACGCTGATACGATCGGCAAGGTACTCCCTCACCATCTTTTGAAACTTTCCACTCCTTGTGAGAGTACCCCGCGCCTCAGGGCCTGTAAGCTGGGCGGGTGTCAGAAAACTGTCCCAGAACGTTGACAGTGTTCCCCTGCCTCTGCTGGATTGGAGTTGCATCTCTCTCGCCTGTACGCCTTGGTTGGGCAACGAACTGTGACCTCTGCCGCTAGCGTGTTCAGATGGGAATTTTTTTAAGAGTTCTGCAGCAAGGGCCTTCTGGTATTGCCCCATTGTTGTAGACCTCTCCACCTCAGGAATAAGAGAGTGAAAGTTCTCCTTGTAGCGGGGGTCTACAAGTGTCACCAACCAGTAATGACTGTCACCCAACATTTTGACAACGCGAGGGTCACGGTTAAGGCAGCGTAACATAAAGTCAGCCATGCGTGCCAGACTGGTAACGGGCAAGATTTCCGTGTCCTCACCAAGATGACGACTGACCATGCTCTCCTCCTCCTCCTCTTCCTCCTCCCCCCTGTCCTCAGGCCACCCACGCTGAACCGACGGTATGACATTTGTACAGGTACTACCGTCTACAACGCATGATAGCAGCTCCTGTTCTTCCTCCTCCTCCTCCTCCTCCTCCTCCTCCTCCTCTCCCTCATTGTCCCCCAATGCACGTTGGGATGAGATGAGGCTGGGCTGTGTGTAATCGCCCGCTATGGCTTCTTGATCCATATCATCATACTCTGGCTGCAATGCCTCCTCTTTAATTCTCTGCAGAGAGCGTTGGAAAAGACAGACAAGTGGGATGCTGACACGAATGATGGCGTCATCGCCACTCACCATCTTGGTGGCCTCCTCAAAGTTTGTCAGGATGGTACATATGTCAGACATCCAGGTCCACTCCTGAGGTCTTATGTGTGGAGTCTGACCAGAATATCGACGGCCTTGTTGCAGCTGGTACTCCACAACTGCTCTCTTCTGCTCACAAATAGTTTGCAACATGTGGAGGGTAGAGTTCCAACGTGTGGGGACATCACACACCAGTCGGTGTGCCGGAAGCTGCAAACGCTGCTGCAACACAGCAAGGGCGGCGGAAGCAGTAGCCGACTTGCGAAAATGAGCTGACAGGCGGCGTACTTTCACGAGCAGATCAGGCAACTCGGGGTACGATTTAAGAAACCGCTGAACCACGAGGTTAAGCACATGAGCCAGGCATGGTACGTGTGTGATCTCACCTCGCCTCAGAGCCGCAACCAGGCTACGGCCATTGTCACACACGACCATGCCGGGATGTAGGTTCAGCGGTCTCAGGTCCCAAGGTCCGACTGGGTCCCGGCTTCCACTATGTTTACCCAGTGTGCCATCAGAGAGATGTACCGTCCCTGGCCACAAGCCCTTGTCCACGTGTCCGTTGTCAGGTGGACTCTCCCAGTAACTGCGTTGTTGAGGGCACGGCAGATGCTTTGGGACATGTGCTTGTGTAGTGCGGGAATGGCACACCGGGCAAAATAGTGTCGGCTGGGGACCGAGTACCGAGGGACGGCCACCGCCATAAGATTGTGGAAGGATTCCGTCTCCACCAGCCTAAAAGGCAGCATTTCCAATGCAAGCAGTCGTGAAATGTGCGAATTTAGGACTGTGGCCTGTGGGGCGTTAGCTGCGAATTTCCGCTTTCGTTCAAAGGTCTGGGATATGGACAATTGAACGCTGCGGTGGGATGTGGACGTGGACGTTGATGCTGTTTCTTGAGAAACTGCCATAACAAGTGAAGACTGAGCGGAGGGGGCATCTTTACATGCAGTATGGACAGGGGATTGCCTTGCACACACAACAGGGGGTTCTATTGCACGCACAACAGTGGAAGAAGCAGTGGTGACACCCGTTGACACTGGTCGTGGACCCTGGGTTTCGCCCCACAAAGTCGGGTGCTTTGCTGCCATGTGCCTGATCATGCTGGTGGTGGTCAGGCTGGTAGTTTTGTCACCCCTGCTGATGCTGGCATGGCAGGTGGAACATATGGCCTTTTTGGGGTTATCAGCAGAGTCTTTAAAAAAATTCCAGACTCTGGAAGACCTACCGCTTGTACTGGCAACGTCCCTCATGTTGGTGTTACGGGGAATGGTTGCCTGCCTTCTGTCTGCGGCCACCACACTGCTTCTTCCTGCCTGTTGGGGTACTCTGCTTCCCTCCCCCTGTGTGTTGCTGGCCTCACTCTGCATGTCCTCCTTCCACGTTGGGTCAGTTACTAGATCATCCACCACCTCCTCCTCTTCCACTTGCGCACCACGATCCTCCTCCTCACTTCCTGGCAATTGTGTCTCGTCATCGTCCACCTCTTGTGACAGATTGCCAACGTCGACTTCCTGTGGCCGTGGCTGTTCAAATATTTGGGCATCGCAACATGGGATCTCCTCTTCCACCACTTCAAGAGTATCAGGCGAGGGGCCCAAATATGGAAATGGACCAGTGAACAGCTCATCAGAGTGTCCAAGTGTGGGATCACTTGCTGTCTGACGACACTCGGCATGGTGGGAGGAAGGAGCATCAGGGAGAGGAGGAGTATGCGGTCGAGACTCACGGCTACTAAGAGTTGACCGTGTGGAAGACAGACCGGAGGTGGTGGTGTCCAGGTAACTGGAAGTATTGTCTGCTATCCAATTAATAACCTGTTCACACTGATCAGTTCTCAATACTGGTGTTGTTCTGTGCTTCCCTAGTAATTCGGTCAAGAAGTGGGAGCGAGAAGATGTGGCTGTTGGTTGTGGCACATTTTCACGGCCCCGTCCTCTGCACGAACCATCACCAGAACGTCCACTTCCACGTCCCTTGCCACGCGCCTTGCCCATTGTAAATGAAGTAAAATAGCTTACACTTGCACTATCAATGGAAAAAGGGTAATAAAGAGTAGATTAGAACCGTGGAAGAGGAAAACCACAGTTATTGTTTACTGGGGTATACCACACTTTTTTAAATAGAGATATTTGCGGCTGAACAGTGAGCGACACACTCAACCTGCTTTTTTTTTAGATACCAAAGGCCCAAAACTGGATAGTACAGCGATTTGACCGATGGAACTGCGAAACCACACTGGGATGTCGGGCCTACACAAGACTATTTTCAACAGATATATTTTTGTGTCAAAACAGTCAGGAGACACTACTGTTTTTCTTTACGGAAAAAACTACCAAAACCTGAATAATAGAGATTTTTTACCGTGGAACAGCAAAACCACAGTTATAATTTACTGGTGTATACCAGGCTTTTTAAAATATATATATGTTTGCGGCTGAACAGTGAGCGACACACTCAAACTGTTTTTTTTAGATACAAATGGCCCAAAAGTGGATAATACAGAGGTTTGTACCGTGGAACTGCAAAACCACACTTGTATTTCTCGGGCCTACACCAGACTATTTTCAACAGATATATTTGTGTCTGAAAAATCAGGGAGACACTATTATTATTTTTATACAGCAAAAAATGCCAAAAACAGGATAATAGAGATGTTTTACCGTGGAACATCAAAACCACAGTAATAATTTACTGGTGTGTACCAGGCTTTTTAAAATATATATATATTTGCGGCTGAACAGTGAGCGACACACCCAAACTGTTTTTTTTAGATACAAATGGCCCAAAAGTGGATAATACAGAGGTTTGTACCGTGGAACTGCAAAACCACACTTGTATTTCTCGGGCCTACACCAGACTATTTTCAACAGATATATTTGTGTCTGAAAAATCAGGGAGACACTATTTTTTTTTTTTTTACAGCAAAAAATGCAAAAAGCAGGATAATAGAGATTTTTTACTGTGGAACAGCAAAAGCACACTTCTGTCTCTCTGGCCTACACCAGACTATTTTCAACAGATATATTTGTGTCTGAAAAATCAGGGAGACACTATTATTATTTTTATACAGCAAAAAATGCCAAAAACAGGATAATAGAGATGTTTTACCGTGGAACATCAAAACCACAGTAATAATTTACTGGTGTATACCAGGCTTTTTAAAATATATATATATTTGCGGCTGAACAGTGAGCGACACACTCAAACTGTTTTTTTTAGATACAAATGGCCCATAGAACTGCAAAACCACACTTCTATTTCTCTGGCCTACACCAGACTATTTTCAACAGATATATTTGTGTCTGAAAAATCTGAGGCACACATTTTTTTTTTGGGGGGGGGCACCAAAAGGTTAATAAGATGGGTATTTGTACATTGTGAAGGAGGAAAAAAAAAAGAGGATTTAGATTAAAAAAAAGGATTTTTCCTGGCCCCCGGGACCTGGAGCTAAGTCCAGCAGTTTCAGCAACAGGAGCAGCACACAGGACTGTAATGCAGCGTTTGCTGGTATAACCACTGCGTCTCCTATACAGCCTGCCTGCCTGCCTGCCTGATGTACCTGGGATGGATATTAGTCCTGAGAAGGACTGTTTGTTTGATCTGGCAGCCTTTACAGACCCTACACTAACTATTTTGCAGGATATATCTCTCCCTAAATCAGCAGCGCTGTCCCTACACTGTCTGATCTGGAGCGACTGTGTCCAAGATGGCGGCGCCCAGTTTTAAATACTCGAGGTGACGCTGTGCGGCCAGCCAATCACTGTAATGCCCACAAACAACATGGCTGCGGCATTACAGTGACTGGCTGGCAATCCCTGCATGTTCATTGGCTCTGTAAAGAGCGCCAAACATGCAGGGCGGAGACCCGAGCTCCCGCCCGAGTAACCCGGAAATGCTCGGTGTTCGCCGAACATCCCGAGTAGCGTGATGCTCGGGCGAGTACCGAGCAGTGTCGAGCATGTTCGCTCAACACTAATGAGTACTTAAAGGAAATCCATACAAGCCACTGGAGAATAAACAAATTCCTTGTAGATGTTATTCTTGGTGGGATTTGAATCTAGAAACCCAGTGCATCAAGGCCACAGTACTAAGCATTGAGCTATCATGGGGTGGGCATATCCAATCTCTGCATGCACAGTCATATAATGATCACTGAATAGGAGATTCACCAGAGATTTCAATGAATAAAACAGACGTTATACTGAATCTTTCCCACAAAGTGTATATTAATCTGATCAGCTCCTTTTGCTTTATAGCATTCTGCCTACAGATCAGATACCATTTTCAACATGACAGGTTTTCTTTGAATCTGTCTCTGTTTAGTTCATCTTTGTGAATGTAGCCCAGACAGGAGATGAATTGAACTCATTTTACATGGCTTTCATGGACCAATACATTTATTCAGTTATTTAAAAAGCAATTAACATTCCATTAACACCAAACTGTGATGTGTGTAAGAAATAAGATACAATTTAGTCACTTGTTTTAAAAATGAAAAGCAACACTCAAGCGAAATAACATTCCTATTTACAGTAGTTATGACTTATTTTAAAGTAAGGTTTTTATTTGTTATGTGCCAAAAAGACAGATGTTTTCTTCACATAAGATTACTCTTGTACAGTTTTGTTGTAATCAGTTGAACATCTCTTTTAAGTAAGAATAAGAAAAAATGTATTAAGACCTTGTTTTTTTGTGCAAAAATTTGGTAGATTGTATACTCCTGTTGGACCTATCGAAGTAATTAACTTAGGATCAGACTAAAATGTCTTATTTGTAATTCATTCTGGTTTCTAATGCATGTAGTAGTTTTCTGTATAGAAAGACGCAGACACAAAGTATTTTTGCATGCAATCAATCCCTCTCTGAGAGATATCTTTTTAAGCTATCTACCACTATGTGATATACTACTAACTCAGTATCAATGAAGGAAAACTAAGCCAATGATTATTATATTGTATGCATACATTTATTTGTTACGTTGGCCTGGAAAGTGAGAAAAACATGAAGTGCTGCCAACAGGAACTTGACCTTGTGTGTGACTGTTTAACATAAAAAGCTTTGACTCATTTTACTTCCATAGCTCCCTCTTTAGATTCTTATTATAACCTTACAATGATTGGAGCATGGCCCTTGTGGTTATCTAGAGAGGGTACCATCATTCCAGTTGAGATTTTATCCCTCCTGGTATGGGGAGACTTTGGGTAATCATTACTCCATTCCGCATCTCCAGTGTTCCACGACTTCCATGTGCTTCAATTACTCCTGCGCTATAGAATTATAGAATAGAGGTAATTTTGGTCTGTGACTCATTTGGTCTAAAGACTTTATGGTGTTTAATGAGCTTATTGTCCAAGTCATCCTTCAAAACTTTATTAAGGGAGTCACAAACTCAGAAAACAGATGAGAGCTCTGACTGGAACCTGGGCAGGGGCCTGGACCTCTTCAGCAGTGGCTCAAATCGAGGTGTCTTTTAAGAATGCTCCTATTACTTGACTGCAGGTATTGGGTTCATTTCCTTTGAGTTAGGTTCTGGGATGGAGGCGAAAATATATTTATAAGTGTGAGTTAATTGTTTCTGCAACAAGGTCAAATAGCTAGTGAGTAGTGTTGAGCGATACCTTCCGATATCGGGAAATATCGGATCGGATTGGATCGGACCGATACCGAAAAAGTATCGGATATCGCCGATTCCGATACCGGAAACCAATGCAAGTCAATGGGACAGAAATATCGGAATGAAAATAAACCCTTTCTTTCCTTGTAGGTTAATTCTACATGAAGGAAAACAACTAAGAATAATGTAGAATGTATTGGGGGAGGTGGGAGAGACAATAAAGGCATAGAGGTTTAGCCCAATCAAATGGAATAGCAGGAATTAATATTTTTTTTTAAGACGTTCTGAGTTACGGAAATATTGACTATGTTAAGTATTTTTATATTTTGTCAGATATTTATGTTTCACTACTTCCATGCTCTTCACCTTCTTTTTTACTTCTCCCACACTTTCTCCTTCATCATCCTCAGCATCTTTTTCATCCACTTCTTCTTCACCTTCTTCATCTTCTTCTTCTTCACCTTCTTCGTATTATTCTTTTTTTTTACATTCTTCATATTCTACTTCTTCATCTTCTTCATCTTCTTCTTCTTCATCATATTCTTATTTGTGGCAGGCATTCCTGTAGTTGTTATCTATAATAGGTTGGACATTACACCTTTCGTTCTGCCCGTCACAAAAGATTTACAACATGATTTGTCCGCGTTCAGTTTGGCCTGCAGCAGCAGGTCTTTTCCAGGGGCACCACGAGGAGGAACGGACTCAACCCCATACACTGCTTAGTTATCTTCTGCTTATAATTTAGATATTATCTTTTGCTCTGATTTTTAGTCTTATGCTTAATGTTCTTCCGCTTTTTGTTCTGCAGCTTCTTGTATTTCTGCTTCTTGGTTTTCTGTCTCTTGTTCTTCTGTATCTTGGTGCTTGTCTTCTCTTCTTTGTCCTCTTGGTCAACTTCTTCAGGGTCATCTTCTTGGTCTTCTTCGGGGTGGTCTTCAGGGTCGTCGTCTTCGGGGGTCCTCGTCTTCAGGGTCCTCGTCTTCTTCGGGTTGGTCTTCTGGGTCCTCGTCTTCGGGGTCCTCGTCTTCTTCGGGGTGGTCTTCAGGGTCCTTGTCTTCAGGGTCGTCGTCTTCGGGGTCCTCGTCTTCTTAGGGTTGGTCTTCAGGGTCCTCGTCAGGGAGATCTAGAGTGATTACCAAGAACCATTTCAAAAAGCTTGAACTTGGAAATGTAGCAGAAGGTACAAGAAAGCTGAGGAACTACCGAGGACCAGCTGACGGTACTGGAACCCGGATGGGTAGCAGAAGGTACAAGAGCCAATGGAACTGCCGAAGACCAGCTGACGGTACTGGAACTCGGTTACTAAGCAGGAGGTACCTGTGCCAGAAAGCACTACCAAGGACCAGCAGACGTTGGTGGAACTTGGATACCGAGAAGGAGGCACCTAATCCAAAGGCACTGCCGAGAACCAGCTGACGGTACTGGAACCCGGATGGGTAGTAGAAGGTACAAGAGCAAATGGAACCACCGAGGACCAGCTGACGGTACTGGAACCCAGATGGGTAGCAGAAGGTACAAGAGCCAATGGAACTGCCGAAGACCAGCTGACGGTACTGGAACTCGGTTACTGAGCAGGAGGTACCTGTGCCAGAAAGCACTACCAAGGACCAGCAGACGTTGGTGGAACTTGGATACCGAGAAGGAGGCACCTAATCCAAAGGCACTGCCGAGAACCAGCTGACGGTACTGGAACCCGGATGGGTAGCAGAAGGTACCCATGTAAAAAAAAGTTCAAGGCCGCGAGCCGGCCGCAGTTACCAGAACCCACAGTCCTACAGGGGGTGCTTGTCCTATTGGCACTATGGAACCAGCCTTCATTGCCAGATCCCGCAGCCCACATAGGAGTCACCTAAACTGCAGGCACCATAGAGTCGGCTAACCCGACCGCAACACGACAGGACAACGCATTGGAGGCAAAGTGACGTTGACACTACCCGGAAACAGCTGGCGTGCTGGAACCAGGCTGGGAAGGAGGGAGTACCCGTGCCAAAGTCATTGCCGAGAACCAGCTGACGGTACTGGAACCCGGATGGGTAGTAGAAGGTACAAGAGCAAATGGAACTACCGAGGACCAGCTGACGGTACTGGAACCCGGATGGGTAGCAGAAGGTACAAGAGCCAATGGAACTGCCGAAGACCAGCTGACGGTACTGGAACTCGGTTACTAAGCAGGAGGTACCTGTGCCAGAAAGCACTACCAAGGACCAGCAGACGTTGGTGGAACTTGGATACCGAGAAGGAGGCACCTAATCCAAAGGCACTGCCGAGAACCAGCTGACGGTACTGGAACCCGGATGGGTAGCAGAAGGTACCCATGTAAAAAAAAGTTCAAGGCCGCGAGCCGGCCGCAGTTACCAAAACCTACAGTCCTACAGGGGATGCTTGTCCTATTAGCACTATGGAACCAGCCTTCATTGCCAGATCCCGCAGCCCACATAGGAGTCACCTAAACTGCAGGCACCATAGAGTCGGCTAACCCGACCGCAACACGACAGGACAACGCATTGGAGGCAAAGTGACGTTGACACTACCCGGAAACAGCTGGCGTGCTGGAACCAGGCAGGGCAGGAGGGAGTACCCGTGCCAAAGTCACTGCCGAGAACCAGCTGACGGTACTGGAACCCGGATGGGTAGTAGAAGGTACAAGAGCAAATGGAACCACCGAGGACCAGCTGACGGTACTGGAACCCAGATGGGTAGCAGAAGGTACAAGAGCCAATGGAACTGCCGAAGACCAGCTGACGGTACTGGAACTCGGTTACTAAGCAGGAGGTACCTGTGCCAGAAAGCACTACCAAGGACCAGCAGACGTTGGTGGAACTTGGATACCGAGAAGGAGGCACCTAATCCAAAGGCACTGCCGAGAACCAGCTGACGGTACTGGAACCCGGATGGGTAGCAGAAGGTACCCATGTAAAAAAAAGTTCAAGGCCGCGAGCCGGCCGCAGTTACCAGAACCCACAGTCCTACAGGGGGTGCTTGTCCTATTGGCACTATGGAACCAGCCTTCATTGCCAGATCCCGCAGCCCACATAGGAGTCACCTAAACTGCAGGCACCATAGAGTCGGCTAACCCGACCGCAACACGACAGGACAATGCATTGGAGGCAAAGTGACGTTGACACTACCCGGAAACAGCTGGCGTGCTGGAACCAGGCTGGGAAGGAGGGAGTACCCGTGCCAAAGTCATTGCCGAGAACCAGCTGACGGTACTGGAACCCGGATGGGTAGTAGAAGGTACAAGAGCAAATGGAACTACCGAGGACCAGCTGACGGTACTGGATCCCGGATGGGTAGCAGAAGGTACAAGAGCCAATGGAACTGCCGAAGACCAGCTGACGGTACTGGAACTCGGTTACTAAGCAGGAGGTACCTGTGCCAGAAAGCACTACCAAGGACCAGCAGACGTTGGTGGAACTTGGATACCGAGAAGGAGGCACCTAATCCAAAGGCACTGCCGAGAACAAGCTGACGGTACTGGAACCCGGATGGGTAGCAGAAGGTACCCATGTAAAAAAAAGTTCAAGGCCGCGAGCCGGCCGCAGTTACCAAAACCTACAGTCCTACAGGGGATGCTTGTCCTATTAGCACTATGGAACCAGCCTTCATTGCCAGATCCCGCAGCCCACATAGGAGTCACCTAAACTGCAGGCACCATAGAGTCGGCTAACCCGACCGCAACACGACAGGACAACGCATTGGAGGCAAAGTGACGTTGACACTACCCGGAAACAGCTGGCGTGCTGGAACCAGGCTGGGAAGGAGGGAGTACCCGTGCCAAAGTCATTGCCGAGAACCAGCTGACGGTACTGGAACCCGGATGGGTAGTAGAAGGTACAAAAGCAAATGGAACTACCGAGGACCAGCTGACGGTACTGGAACCCGGATGGGTAGCAGAAGGTACAAGAGCCAATGGAACTGCCGAAGACCAGCTGACGGTACTGGAACTCGGTTACTAAGCAGGAGGTACCTGTGCCAGAAAGCACTACCAAGGACCAGCAGACGTTGGTGGAACTTGGATACCGAGAAGGAGGCACCTAATCCAAAGGCACTGCCGAGAACCAGCTGACGGTACTGGAACCCGGATGGGTAGCAGAAGGTACCCATGTAAAAAAAAGTTCAAGGCCGCGAGCCGGCCGCAGTTACCAGAACCCACAGTCCTACAGGGGGTGCTTGTCCTATTGGCACTATGGAACCAGCCTTCATTGCCAGATCCCGCAGCCCACATAGGAGTCACCTAAACTGAAGGCACCATAGAGTCGGCTAACCCGACCGCAACACGACAGGACAACGCATTGGAGGCAAAGTGACGTTGACACTACCCGGAAACAGCTGGCGTGCTGGAACCAGGCAGGGCAGGAGGGAGTACCCATGCCAAAGTCACTGCCGAGAACCAGCTGACGGTACTGGAACCCGGATGGGTAGTAGAAGGTACAAGAGCAAATGGAACCACCGAGGACCAGCTGACGGTACTGGAACCCAGATGGGTAGCAGAAGGTACAAGAGCCAATGGAACTGCCGAAGACCAGCTGACGGTACTGGAACTCGGTTACTAAGCAGGAGGTACCTGTGCCAGAAAGCACTACCAAGGACCAGCAGACGTTGGTGGAACTTGGATACCGAGAAGGAGGCACCTAATCCAAAGGCACTGCCGAGAACCAGCTGACGGTACTGGAACCCGGATGGGTAGCAGAAGGTACCCATGTAAAAAAAAGTTCAAGGCCGCGAGCCGGCCGCAGTTACCAAAACCCACAGTCCTACAGGGGGTGCTTGTCCTATTGGCACTATGGAACCAGCCTTCATTGCCAGATCCCGCAGCCCACATAGGAGTCACCTAAACTGCAGGCACCATAGAGTCGGCTAACCCGACCGCAACACGACAGGACAATGCATTGGAGGCAAAGTGACGTTGACACTACCCGGAAACAGCTGGCGTGCTGGAACCAGGCTGGGAAGGAGGGAGTACCCGTGCCAAAGTCATTGCCGAGAACCAGCTGACGGTACTGGAACCCGGATGGGTAGTAGAAGGTACAAGAGCAAATGGAACTACCGAGGACCAGCTGACGGTACTGGAACCCGGATGGGTAGCAGAAGGTACAAGAGCCAATGGAACTGCCGAAGACCAGCTGACGGTACTGGAACTCGGTTACTAAGCAGGAGGTACCTGTGCCAGAAAGCACTACCAAGGACCAGCAGACGTTGGTGGAACTTGGATACCGAGAAGGAGGCACCTAATCCAAAGGCACTGCCGAGAACCAGCTGACTGTACTGGAACCAGGATGGGTAGCAGAAGGTACCCATGTAAAAAAAAGTTCAAGGCCGCGAGCCGGCCGCAGTTACCAAAACCCACAGTCCTACAGGGGGTGCTTGTCCTATTGGCACTATGGAACCAGCCTTCATTGCCAGATCCCGCAGCCCACATAGGAGTCACCTAAACTGCAGGCACCATAGAGTCGGCTAACCCGACCGCAACACGACAGGACAACGCATTGGAGGCAAAGTGACGTTGACACTACCCGGAAACAGCTGGCGTGCTGGAACCAGGCTGGGCAGGAGGGAGTACCCGTGCCAAAGTCACTGCCGAGAACCAGCTGACGGTACTGGAACCCGGATGGGTAGTAGAAGGTACAAGAGCAAATAGAACTACCGAGAACCAGCTGGCGGTGCTGGAACCCAGGGTAAATACTAAAAACAGAGTGGAGCCAGAGGTGTAATTGGAGCAAGTTTTAAATCCGTAGTACAGTGGATGTGGACAAGCAGGAGAATTTGCCGGACACACAGCTGGGGATCAGCTGACGTTACTGAACCCCAATAACACTGGAGCAAGCGTTGACTGTGCAGACGGCACTTCTGAGCAGCAACTAGCGGTATTGGAGCCCAGGGTAAATACTAAAAACAGAGGAGCCAGAGGTGTATTTGGAGGAGGTTTTAAATCCGTAGTACAGTGGATGTGGACAAAGCAGGAGAATTTGCCGGACACACAGCTGGGGATCAGCTGACGTTACTGAACCCCAATAACACTGGAGCAAGCGTTGACTGTGCAGACGGCACTTCTGAGCAGCAACTAGCGGTATTGGAGCCCAGGGTAAATACTAAAAACAGAGGAGCCAGAGGTGTATTTGGAGGAGGTTTTAAATCCGTAGTACAGTGGATGTGGACAAAGTAGGAGAATTTGCGGGACACACAGCTGGGGATCAGCTGACGTTACTGAACCCCAATAACATGGCAGCAAGTGTTGACTGTGCAGACGGCACTTCCGAGCGCAAACTGGCGGTGTTGGAGCTCAGGGATAATACTGAAAACAGAGGAGCCAGAGGTGTAATTGGAGCAACTTTAAAATCTGTAGTAGTGAGAATATGGACAGAGCAGGAGAAATTGCCGTCCGCACAGCAGGGGAACAGCTGACGTTACTGAACCCCAATAACACGGCAGAAAGTGTTGGCTGTGCAGACGGCACTTCCGAGCGCCAACTAGCGGTGTTGGAGCTCAGGGATAATACTGAAAACAGAGGAGCCAGAGGTGTAATTGGAGCAACTTTAAAATCTGTAGTAGTGAGAATGTGGACAGAGCAGGAGAAATTGCCGTCCGCACAGCAGGGGAACAGCTGACGTTACTGAACCCCAATAACACGGCAGCAAGTGTTGACTGTGCAGACGGCACTTCCGAGCGCCAACTGGCGGTGTTGGAGCTCAGGGATAATACTGAAAACAGAGGAGCCAGAGGTGTAATTGGAGCAACTTTAAAATCTGTAGTAGTGAGAATGTGGACAGAGCAGGAGAAATTGCCGTCCGCACAGCAGGGGAACAGCTGACGTTACTGAACCCCAATAACACGGCAGCAAGTGTTGACTGTGCAGACGGCACTTCCGAGCGCCAACTGGCGGTGTTTGAGCTCAGGGATACTACTGAAAACAGAGGAGCCAGAGGTGTAATTGGAGCAACTTTAAAATCTGTAGTAGTGAGAATGTGGACAGAGCAGGAGAAATTGCCGTCCGCACAGCAGGGGAACAGCTGACGGTACTGAACCCCAATAACACGGCAGCAAGTGTTGACTGTGCAGACGGCACTTCCAAGCGCCAACTGGCGGTGTTGGAGCTCAGGGATAATACTGAAAACAGAGGAGCCAGAGGTGTAACTGGAGCAACTTTAAAATATGTAGTAGTGAGAATGTGGACAGAGCAGGAGAAATTGCCGTCCACACAGCAGGGGAACAGCTGACGTTACTGAACCCCAATAACACGGCAGCAAGTGTTGACTGTGCAGACGGCACTTCCAAGCGCCAACTGGCGGTGTTGGAGCTCAGGGATTACAGTTCAGGTGGTAGAAACATGAACACAACAGGAGACCTGGATACTGTTGCCAACCAATTATTTATTCTGGAAGAGGACTGGCAAATTCATGAGAGATCCAGGCCTTGTTCATTTTGAGAAAAGTAAGCCGGTCAACGTTATCGGAGGATAGTCGCATGCGACGGTCTGTTAGTACACCACCTGCGGCACTAAAGACGCGTTCCGATAATACACTAGCAGCAGGGCAAGCTAGCACCTCCAATGCATACTGACTAAGCTCTGGCCATATATCCAGCTTACAGACCCAAAACTTGAAGGGAGAAGAGCCGTCTGGGAGTACACTAATAGGGCAAGACATGTAGTCTGTCACCATCTGACGGAAACGTTGCCTCCTGCTGACTGGAGTCGTCTGTGATGGTGTAGACATTTGTGGCGGCGGGGACAAAAAACTTTGCCACATTTCGGCCATACTGGTCTTGCCTTGTGCTGAGGCGCTGCTTCTGCTCCCTCTTTGCGCAGAGCTTCCTCCACTGCCTCGATGCACTGAGCTGCTTTTTAAAGCACTAGCAGCACTGCTCTCGGTTGGAATGGAGAACATGATGGAATGCACCAGTGCGTCTTGGTACTCCCGCATTTTACGCTCCCGGTTCAACGGTGTTATGAGGCTTTGTAAGTTGTCCCGGTAGCGAGGATCTAGGAGGGTGGACACCCAATAATCAGCCGTGTTGAGAATGTGGGCGATGCAGCGGTCGTTTCTCAGGCACGGCAGCATGAAATCAACCATGTGCTGCAGACTGCCAACTGGCCAAGAAACGCTGTCCCCTGCTTGAGGCGTGATCTCTGCCTGCTCTGCATCACCCCACCCTCGCTCTAGATACTGACTACTAGAGCATTGTGTACCTCCCTCCTCTGAACAGATGTCTTCCTCATCCATTGACTCCTCCTCATTGTAACGGGTCTGGGAGGCGGAACCTCTGGGCTACTATACAAGGGAGCGGTCCTTGTAAGGGAGCGGGTGGCGACCAGGCAGGCAGTCACAGCAGGTGACCGGGACAGTCTCTGGGTGTACGGGCAGGAGGTCACGGCAAGTGATCAGGGCAGTCTCTGGAAGAACGGGCTGGAGGTCACGGCAAGTGACCGGGGCAGTCTCTAGGTAAAGGGTAGGTACGACCTGTGATGGCTGAACCTCCAGGTAGGCTAGCAAGGCAGATGGAGGATGTGTGCTCCCAGGTGAGCAAGCGAGAGTCTCTGGAATAGCAGGTGGTCACAGCACGTGACGGCGGAGCCTCCAGGTAGGCAAGCAGGCAGGTAGCGGAGAAGTGCTCCCAGGTGAGCGGGCAAGAGTCTGGAATAGCTGGTGGTCACAGCACGTGACAGCGGAGCCTCCGGGCTGGCAAGCGGGCAGGTAGCGGAGAAGCGCTCCCAGGTGAGCGGGCAAGAGTCTGGAATAGCTGGTGGTCACAGCACGTGACAGCGGAGCCTCCGGGCAGGCAAGCAGGCAGGTAGCGGAGAAGCGCTCCCAGGTGAGCGGGCAAGCTGGTCCATAGACAGACTGACCGGAGTTGTAAGGCAGACCGTCGGACCTCAGGCAAGCAGGCTGGTAGCTGATGTGCGCTCCCAGGTGAGCGGGCAAGTTGGTCCTTAGACAGACTGACCGGAGTTGTATGGCAGACCGTCGGACCTCAGGCAGGCAGGCAGGTAACAGGAAATCAGGCAGGATTAGGACAGCAAGCTGGCAGGAATCTGGCAGGTAACTGGCAGGTAACTGGCAAGGGACCTGAGGGCTGAAGCAGAGTAGAACGGTGCAACAACATTGCTCGGGCACCTCCATTTTGGAGGAGGTGCCTTATATATGGTAAAGTCCTCCGGCCATTGGCCGGGGACTCCTTAGGACGGCGCGCGCGGCCCCTTTAAGAGGGAGGGAGGGCGCGCGCGCGCGCCCTAAGCACAGTGGCCGGGAAGGAGCGCGCGCTGCCAGCAGAGCGGGAGAGGGACGCCGGGCACGGAGCAGAGCGGTGACTGGAACAGCGTCCCTGCCTAGCAGAGGGCAGGGACGCCGGCACTACACTCATCCTCCTCACAAAGTGTCCCCTGCCTAGGCCTTTGTGAGGAACCACGTTGCGCAGACTGTAGAGAAGCAGATGGCATTTGTGACTCCTCATCCTCCACCTCTTCCAAAACCTCGTCCCTTAGTGCTTGCAGTGTTTTTTCAAGCAGGCAGATAAGGGGGATAGTCATGCTGACTAGTGCATCATCTGCACTCGCCATCCGCGTGGAATAATCGAAGGCACGCAAAACGTGGCAAATGTCCTTCATAGAGGCCCACTCAGTGGTGGTGAAGTGTGAACGGCGCGCACTGCGACTTGTTTGCGCCTGCTGCAGCTGGTACTCCATTACTGCTGCCTGCTGCTCACACAACCTCTCCAACATATGTAACGTTGAATTCCACCTGGTGGGTAGGTCACATATGATGCGATGTTCCGGAAGACGTAATCGGCGCTGCAGAGCTGCAATGCGTGATCTTGCATTGCTGGAACGCCGCAAGTGAGCGCACTCTATGCGGACCTTGTGAAGCAGTGCATCAAGATCCGGATAGTCCCTCAAAAAACTCTGCACGACCAAGTTGAGCACATGTGCCAGACATGGGATGTGAGTGAGGTTGCCTAGGCCCAGAGCTGCCACCAGATTTCGGCCATTGTCACACACTACCATGCCTGGCTGGAGATTCGCTGGCACAAACCACACGTCGCTCTGCTGCTTGATGGCATTCCAGAGCTCCTGCGCTGTGTGGCTTCGATTCCCCAAAGAAATTAATTTTAATACGGCCTGTTGACGTTTGGCCACGGCTGTGCTCATATTGGTCACCATAACAGGTAACCGTTCACGGGTCGATATGGAGGTAGACCGTGATGGCTCCTGCAGCGCTGATTCAGAGGAACTGGAGTATGAGGAGGAGTCAATGTGTACAAACTGGATTCCTGCAATCCTTGGAGTTGGCAGAACACGTACAGCGCCACTCTCAAGATCTATACCCAGCTCCACAACATTTACCCAATGGGCAGTGAGGGAAAGGTATCGTCCCTGTCCATGCTTACTGATCCACGCATCGGTGGTCAGGTGGACCTTGCTACTGACGGCGTTTTGTAGCGCATGTTTAATTTTTCCCTCCACATGATGTTGCAGGGCAGGGACGGCTTGCCTGCTGAAATAAAATCGGCTGGGCACGTTGTATTGTGGGACTGCCAATGCCATAAAGTTACGGAATGTGTCAGTCTCCACCAGCGTGAATGATAGCATTTCAAGGGCCAGTAGTTTAGCAATGCCAGCATTCAGAGCCTGTGCTCGGGGGTGGTTTGCCGAGTATGGGCGCCTTTTCTCCCATGCCTGTGCTAACGATGGCTGTAGACTGGCCTGGGAGTGTGAGGATGACTGGGAAAGTGGTGCTGTGGGTGGAATTACACTGTGTCTCTGTACAACAGTGCCAGAGATTCTTCCATGGCAATCCTGTGAGGAAGCCGAACCAGCTGTGTGTGAGCTGGAGGAAGAGGCTACAACACGAGCTGAAGAAGTGGTAGGTGGCGCTGTAGGTTGGCCTAGGTCTTCAGTGTGTTTTTGTAACTCCACCACGTGCTTGGTCCGCACATGTTTCCACATATTTGTGGTATTGAGGTTGCTGACACTTTTCCCTCTTTTCACCTTCTGATTACACAGCTTGCATTTGACAAAGCAAATGTCATCTGCAACTGTGTCAAAAAAGGACCAGGCACTGCAAGTCTTGGGAGCGCCCGCTTTGGATTTTGGAAGAGCCATGCTCCTAATGGGTGCCGAAGTGGAGGCTACAGGCAACCAAGTCTGCCCCCTCACTCTCCCTCCTTTTTGGCTGTTCGGGGAATCTCTTCCTCAGAGCTGCTCCCACCACCTTCCTGTCCCTCACGCCATGATGGGTCAAGGACCTCATCATCTACACCACCCTCTTCAAACAACTGCTTCTCCTGGGTAGTCTCGACAGCACAGTACGCACCAGAAAGTGGCACCTGAGTCTCATCATCAGATGCGTACTGAGGTGTGCTGCTGACCATAGGCACTGGCCCACCCGCCTCTTCAGATTCAGAGAGACAAAACGGTTGCGCATCACTGCATACTACCTCTTCTTCAAATTCTCGAATTCTGCTTGGCTGGCCCCCTCTTTCCAAGCCAAGAGATTCAGAGAACAGAAGTAGAGATGGCTCCTGTCCAGGGCTCTCTGACTGCCTGGGCAATTTGGCAGGTGGTGAAGAGACAGATGGGTGCTCTTCAGTGCTCAGGACCTGAGAGGATCTGGAACTAATTGAAGTCGATGCGTTAGCTGCCATCCATCCGACAACGGCTTCAATTTGGTCCTCGCGCAGCAGTGGGGTACGGCTAGCTCCTACAAAGCTGCGCATAAAGGACTGTTCCCTGGTAAAACTGGGGGATGCTGAGTCACTGGTGCCCGCAGCAGGCACAGAATCCCCACGTCCTCTCCCTGCAGGCACAGAATCCTCACGTCCTCTCCCTGCAGAAACTCCACGCCCACGCCCACGCCCACGACCACATGCCTTACTCCCTGCCTTCTTCATCTTGGTAGACTGATAAAGATAGGCAGAAAAGTACTAAGGGCTTAGTGTGCTTATTCCTGAACAGCTGCTAACAGGTATAAGAAACACCAATTTTATAAAGTGTGGACTAGACTTTAATATGAGCTAATGTGGCCTACACAACTGTAAAGTGGAGTGTTTGGTGAACTTTATTTAGGTTTTTTTTGTCACAAAAAGACACTGGATGTGCCTAAAGATGTAATAACGATAGTATCACAAACTTTTTGTAGCTATTACAATGTAGGAAGGTAACCTACAATGCAATAGATGAGGCTGCAAAAAATAGGCTAATACTAATCTGGCTGGGGCTGCAGGGCCCAATGCTGCAGAAATGCTCCTCTAACTACTCCTATATAGTGTGTTTGGAACCAATTTAGCTGAATACGGATGGAACCACCACACTAATAGGAGAAGTCAGGAAAAATTATGAATTGGCAAAAAAGGACAATGTATGAGGCAGTGACACACACTGAGTGCACTACAACCAGACGTGGTTGAAGCACACACTACAGGGTGAGCTGCACTCACACACCAGACCTTGCAGACAGCGGTGAACAGTACAGATGCAGAGCACTGTGCACTAGCGCTGCAAGACCAAAAAAAATTCTCTATCTACTCCTATATAGTGTGTTTGGAACCAATTTAGCTGAATACGGATGGAACCACCACACTAATAGGAGATATCAGGAAAAATTATGAATTGGCAAAAAAGGACAATGTATGAGGCAGTGACACACACTGAGTGCACTACAACCAGACGTGGTTGAAGCACACACTACAGGGTGAGCTGCACTCACACACAGAGACCTTGCAGAAAGCGGTGAACAGCACAGAGAACTGTGCACTAGCACTGCAAGGCACAGCGATTTATAAAGTAGCTTGGGTAAAGCAGAATAGACCAAATCGGTAGCTAAAACTGTCCCTCAGAACAACAGCGTCCTATCCCTAACTGAATTCACAGCAGAGTGAGCTCAAAATGGCGGCGGCGGCTTTTATAGTGCATCATGACATCATTTCAGCAGCCAATCACAGCCATGCCATTAGTTAAGATGCCTACATGCCTAACAGGATGTGCCCACACTTCTTAGGATCCTCATTGGCTGAATAAAATGAAAATGGCTCATTGCATTATGGGAACTTCCGATTCCGGTATACGATATTGCAAAAGAATCGGAATTAAGTATCGGAATTCCGATACCGCGAATATCGGCCGATACCCAATATTTCAGTATCGGAATGCTCAACACTACTAGTGAGATAACTATATAGGGCTTGCAGTTACAAAAAGTATAGCCCTTGTTGCTGCAGAAATACAGTGGGCTCCAGAAATAATATTTTTATAAAGCCCCTGCAGCCTGTTGTCTGTGGATTTCAGATTAGACTTTAAGGCCAACCTAAGAAGGAACTTGTATGGGAAAGAGCTCTCTTTCTGTTAGGTTGTGCGCACTATCTGCAATGTTAAGGGAAGGAGCTCTGTCCAGTACTATACTGTCACCTCCCTGGCTTACTGTGCTTTTGACTTTAACAAAAAATTTTGTATTTTCACTTTGTCACTGCTCTATGGGTGGTAGGAGATATGGAAAGCTTGTAAGATATCAAGATAACTCAACATACTCTGAAATATTTCCCCAGTGAAGTATGCCTGTTTGTGACTATCACTCAGGGACACCATATCGGCAGACAACTTCTTGCATGAGCTTTTTAGCAGTGTTTTTTTGCTGTTGCACTTCTAACAGGCTAGAGCTCTGGCCAATCAGAGAAAAGGTCCACACACCAATACAAATTCAGACTGTAAGCCTGCAAGGACAGGGCTCTCTGCTTTCTGTACCAGTCTGTCATTGTTAACTTATTCACTGTAATTTATATTTGTTTTTTGTATGTAACCCCTTCTCATGTTACGGCACCATGGAATCAATGGTGCTCTAAAAAATAAATAATACACACCTTCCTTTGGAAGCTGTGTTAAGTCAATCTGCAGTGGTTGACACGGGTAGTCTGGTCTCGGGGTCCACCTGGTAGATACCTTTACCTGGGTTGTGACAGGCAAAAATGATACAATTATGTACAAAGCTAGTGGCAACATAGTTGAAACCTGAGGCATGAAGCGGAGACATTAGCACATACCGTAGCGATCAAAAGTTTTGCTTTTTTTTTTTTAAGTGTGATTACTAGTGTTGAGCATTCCGATACTGTAATATCGGGTATCGACCGATATTCGCGGTATCGAAGTTTCGATACTGAATTCCGATACTTTGGGAATATCGGATACCGGAATCGGAAGTTCCCATAATGCCTGCGCTCTGCAGTATCTCTGAAGGATGACAAGCTGGATGGCAGCGCTCAGCTGCGATCCAGCCTGTCATCAGAATGCCATCCCAGCGTGAGAGAATTCTCCTGATTGTTTAAAAGCCGGCGGGCGGTAAAAAGCCGCCGGCTTTTAAACAATCACACAGCCCCATACTGCTTCCCCACAGCCTCCCATCCCAATCCTCCGCTCCCCCCGCCACCTCACATCCCGATCGTAAGTTAGGACCGGGCGGGGAGTGCAGCACCAAGGAGTGGGGAGCGAAGGACCCGGGCGGGGAAGCCGGCAGTGAAAAGACTTCACCGCGGGCTTTCCCGTTCTGTGCTGCGCTCTCCCGCCGGTTATTTTAAATGAACAGCTGAGGTATCAGCTGATGCTGATCAGCTGTTCATTTGAAGTAGCCGCGGTGCCCTCAGAGGGTTCATGTGAGTTCATGCTTGACTGCATGAACTCACATGAACTTTCCCACGGCCGCACAGGTCAGCCACACCACCCAGACCATCCCATCAATCCAGGAAGACGAGAATCCCATAACATTCCCGTCTTCCTGGATCATGGCTGAGCACCTGGGGTGGTACAAGAGGATGGAGATGATTAGTGTGTGCGCGATGTCTGTGGGTGTTTGCGTGGTGTCTGTGGGTGTTTGCGGGTGTCTGCGGGTGTCTGCGCGGTGTCTGTGGGTGTTTGCGTGGTGTCTGTGGGTGTTTGCAGGTGTCTGCGCGATGTCTGCAGGTGTTTGCTGGGTTCTGCGCGATGTCTGCAGGTGTTTGCGGGTGTCTGTGCGATGTCTGCAGGTGTTTGCGGGTGTCTGTGCGATGTCTGAAGGTGTTTGCCGGGTGTCTGTGGGTGCTTGCGGGTGTCTGCGCGATGTCTGTAGGTGTTTGCGGGTGTCTGTGGGTGTTTGCGGGTGTCTGCGGGTGTCTGCGTGCAGGCAGACATAGGCCGATGTGACACTACTACTCCCATCGGCCTATGTCTGTCCCCCGTCCACTCGTGCCAGCAGGATCAGCTCGATGGGAGCAGTAGTTCCCATCAGCCTGATCTTGCTATTTAAACTGCCCCATATGTTATTTTTGCCCCTATACATGTATTTTTTAGGCCACCATAAAAAATGCACTCCGGTGACCTCAGTCAGGGGCTCACATCCTATTTGTGCGCCAAATCTGGCCCTTAGCCTCGCTCTTCCACGCTGCCCTGGTGCGGTGGCAGGGGGTTATAGTGGTGGGGTTCATGTCAGCGCCAGCTGCCATGAAGCCCAGGTTAGTAATGATGGGCGTCTATAAGACACCCCCATTACTAACCTACAAAGTGTTAAAAAGAAAAAACACACACTACACCCAGAAAAAAATAATTTATTTGAAATAAAACACACCATTTTATTTAATTCTTAGTTTACTAACAAAAAAATAGTTACCTGTCCACGTTCCTGCGCTGATCTCCCATGCACAGCTGTCACATCTGGAGATGTGACAGCTGTCATTGCTGCTGTATGCTCACACTGCCGGGAACACGTCCGCTCCCGGCAGCGTGAGCCCCTGACTGAGGTCACCGGAGTGCATCTAGTCAGCGCAGCTCCGGTGACCTCCTTTACGGCCCTGCTGTACCGTGGGAATTTCTCACGGTACAGCAGGGCCGTAAAGGAGCTAACCGGAGCAGCGGTGCCTGAACTCCGGCGAACCCGCTTATGCAATGACGGGGCTGCTTTACGGCCCCGCCATTATAGCGGCAGCGGTTTAGAGCGGTCACATTTTATGTGGCTGCTCTAAACTGGAGATCATCGTGGGACACTCGTGAACTACTACGGAGGGGTAAGGATAAGGTTGTGGTTTATTATTTTATATTTTATTACAGGAGATCGATGGCTTCGGGGAATTAGGTGTCTAGGTGAGTATAGGTGTATTTTTTTATTTTTTACTTTATTTTAGGTGGCGATCGGCGGGGACAGGTAATTTATAAACTAATTTATTTTAGGTAACCACTGGCCACCAATGAAATGTATTTAAAATTTATTGGGGACTAAAAACAACAAAAAAAATATGGGGGCCTAAAAAAATAAAACATGTGTATAGGGGCAAAAATAACATATGGGGCAGTTTAAATAGCAGGATCAGGCTGATGGGAACTACTGCTCCCATCGAGCTGATCCTGCTGGCACGAGTGGACGGGGGACAGACATAGGCCGATGGGAGTAGTAGTGTCACATCGGCCTATGTCTGCCTGCATGCAGACACCCGCAAACACCCACAGACACCCGCAAACACCTGCAGACATCGCACAGACACCCGCAAACACCTACAGACACCTCGCAAACACCCACAGACACCGCGCAGACACCCGCAGGCACCCGCAAACACCCACAGACACCACGCAAACACTCGCAGACACTGCGCACACACCAATTATCTCCATCCTCTTGTACCACCCCAGGTGCTCAGAGATGATACAGGAAGACGGAAATGGTATGGGATTCTCGTCTTCCTGGATTGATGGGATGGTCTGGGAGGTGTGGCTGACCTGTGCGGCTGTGGGAAAGATCATGTGAGTTCATGCAGTCAAGCATGAACTCACATGAACCCTCTGAGGGCACCGTGGCTACTTCAAATGAACAGCTGATCAGCATCAGCTGATACCTCAGCTGTTCATTTGAAATAACCGGTGGGAGAGCGCAGCACAGAACGGGAAAGCCCGTGGTGAAGTCTTTTCACTGCCGGCTTCCCCGCCCGGGTCCTTTGCTCCCCACTCTTTGGTGCTGCCCTCCCCGCCCGGTCCTAACTTACGATCGGGATGTGAGGTGGCGGGGGGAGCGGAGGATCGGGATGGGAGGCTGCGGGGAAGCAGTATGGGGCTGTGTGATTGTTTAAAAGCCGGCGGCTTTTTACCGCCTGCCGGCTTTTAAACAATCAGGAGAATTCTCTCACGCTGGGATTTCATTCCGATATTAGTGTCCCATTGACTTGCATTGGTTTCCAGTATCGGAATCGGCGAAATCCGATATTTTTTGGGTATCGGTCCGATCCAATCCGATCCGATATTTCCCGATATCGGAAGGTATCGCTCAACACTAGTGATTACTTCTGCCTGGTTGTTGTGATGCTATTTTCCTGTTGATGAATTGAAAGTGCATGAAGTTGTCACCATGTAAGACCTTAATTTTAACCAAAATGCTTTTGAATATAGGTATGGTCATTTAATTACCGAAAACCGACTGCCTAAAAGTTTTGCATATACTCTTTATTGATCACAACATAGAGAGTTACTCATTGTGTACAATGCCATAACTTAGTATTTTGTAGCATAACCTCTTGCTTTAATTACTGCACCACACCGACTGGGCATTAATGCTACTAGGGTATTCAAGATATCTTAAGGGATCTTGCTCCATTCCATTTGCAAATCTGCAAACAATTCATCTTTATTGCTATGGGTAGGGGCCCCAACTCGTCACCCTAAGTCACCCCAAAGGTGCGCTATAGGGTGTAAATCTGGTGATTGCCTTGGCCATTGCAACAGGTGAATATTTTTTCTTTGCTAACCAATTGTTGACTAAATTGATTGTGTGTTTAGGATCATTGTCTTGCTGGAATTTCCATTCCCTGCCTACTTTGGTTTTACTTTGTGGCAGCATTACATTCTCCTGTATATCCTTGTACATGGTAGCATTCATATTTCCATCAATTCTATGCAGAGGGCCAATGGCAGATGCAGAAAAGCAGCCTCAAACCATGACATTGCCACCACCATGTTTCACTGTAGGTGTTTGGTACCTTACATCATTATGTTTTCAAGTTGAGCTGTATATATAGTGCTTGCCATCACTACTAAACAGATTGAACTTGGATTCATCCGACCATAACACCTTAGACCAATCTGTCTCTTTCCATTGGCTGTGTTCTTTGGCAAACTCAAGTTGGACCTTCCAGTTTTTTGCAGAGATGAAAGGCTTCTTGACTGGAACTTGTGCATTCAACCCTACTGCTCTTAGCCGTGGCACGACAGTTTGGCGCCTCACTTTGACCCCATATTCTTTGTTCATTTCATGCAAAATCTGTACAGCACTTTTATCAACATTAGATACTGACTTTTTCTTAATAAAATGATCAACTCTGGAGGAAGTTTTCCTTGGTTGTCCACTTCTAGGTTTGTCAGCTGTTCTATAACCTTCTTTTTCTTTCTTTAATATATGTGACACTTGACTCTGAGAAGAGTTGAACAGTTGAATTCCATAGCTATCGCTTTTTGGATTTTTGCCTGATTTCACTCTCAGAATAATAAGCTTCCTGACATCTGGTGATAAATTTAGCATTGCTTTTGACATGTTTTAACCTAAAAACACAGACATAAAAAAAAAATTCATCTACCTATGACAAAATATGCAAAACATTTGGTCCAGCAAATGCTGAAAACTAACACATGATAAAACAATATCAAACACAATTTTTGTCCTTATAGTTGACAACCATTTGCATCCGGTTTACTAAAATCACCAGGAAAATGGCATCACAACAACCAGACAGAAGTAATCACACTTTTAAAAAAAAATGCAAAACTTTTGGTCACCACTGTACAGCTTCTTTAGATGCATGCACCTTCCATGGGACAGATAAGCTATCATTGAATACTTGGGGAAAACAAAGACTCCTTTAGCTACATCTGATTCATTCTCTGACTTCCTTTCCCCCTCCGGAGCTTTGGCCTGTAGGGTTATCAACACATTGAGATCCACTCCTTTATCCAGTTTCCTGAAAGACAACAAACATTATTTGAGGGTCTAATGAGATGGGGGACATCTGATTGGCAGCCTCATCAGTTTTTCAGTTTCCAGTTGCCTTGAACATGGTTTATCTGGTATGAGCTTGCATATATACAATGGCCATTTTTGGGGGTTGGGCAAGGGCATATGATGCGCCCCCTGGGCCTGTGTTGTGTAGCGTTGCGCACGCGGGTAATACCCGGAGCCGGATCTGTCGGGGTTAGTAGTCCTCGTGGCGGTGACCCGGTCCGTGCCCAGGGTGTCAAACTAAGTGGCGGAATTTAGCAGAAGATGTTATAGTGTTCGACTACGCCACCCGTTGAATGCGGTTATGAAGCCGCCGCTGCAGGGCAGACCGCTGAGGCCGGTGGTACAGTTGTGCAGCGTGGGTAGTATAACCCCCAACGGGAGGGGTATGGCCTCAGGGCAGCAGACGTGGATGATGGGGATAGCAGAATTGCACGCAGGCACCAGGAACCACTCAGAGACGGTGCGGTGTAGTTCAGGGTCTTTACTGGTGGCAAAGGTAGACCCTCCCGGGAGTACTGGCTAGCGATCGGGGCCTGGTCAGTCCGTGAGCAGATAGGATCTCCCCCGGCCAGGCGGAGTTGTAGGCCTCCCCAACTAATTGTACTCTTCCTGGCTACCTTGCTAGAAGCGGGTAAAAGTAGCCCACGTCCCTGAGTGTACCGTGTGGTGCTCACCCGTATGGCCGGTGACTCGGGGCCTTCTGGTAGCCTCCGCTCCACGACGGCGGTGCTGGTCCCTTGCGTGTGACCGTGCCTTCGGGTTTCTTGGCCAGAGGACCTGAAATCCCCTGCCGGACGGTTTCTGCTGCTGGGTATGGAACAGTCCCCACAGCCTCGGACTCCGTGTCCGGTGAGATCTCTTCAGTCAGGACGAGCTCTACAGCTTCCAGTCCTGGACCCCTTTTATCACTGCTCCCACAGAGCTCCTGATCTCGCTCTCCCTGCATCTGCTCCACTCCAGACCAGACTGTGTCTCTGTCTGGGACTCCTCTTCTTCTCTTCTTTTTCTTTTCCTAACCCCACCTCAGCCCCAGTTTATATAGGGGAAGTTCTTCCCCTCCCAGGACTGGGCAGGAGGTGTGGCATGCTTAGGGTTCCTGACCAGGAGACCTCCCACCTGCTCACAGACGTAATATTGCTATTAGTGTTGAGCCACCCCCGTAGTGTTCGGGTTCGGTTCGGTTCGTCGAACACCGGGATGTTCGAGGAACTGTTCGTCGAACTGTTCGTCGAACACCTTAGAACACCGTCGAACACCGTTAAAACCAATGGCAGGCAAACAAAAACACATAGAAACACATAGAAAACACCTGCAAAGGTGTCCAAAAGCTGACAAACTGCTCAGAAGACACTCTCTTTAAAAAAGCCGGCCGGCAAATTCAGCAGCGGCATACACCGGTACCCGACAATTTAGACAAGAAGGAATAGAGCATCACACATAGATTAGATAGATAGAAACATGTCAGTCACACATATAAGAAGCACAGTGACAGTGTTGGTTACTGCACTTGTCATTTAGTGTAAAGGATTTATTAAAAAAAATATTAGTGTTTTCATGCACCGTCTCTTTAAAAAAGCCGGCCGGCAATTCAGCATCTGTACCCGACAATTTAGAACAGAAAGAATAGAGCTTCACACATAGATTAGATAGATAGAAACATGTCAGTCACATATATAATAAGTACAGTGATAGTGTTGCTTACTGTACTTGTCATTTAGTGTAAAGGATTTATTTAAAAAAATAATAGTGTTTTCATGCACTGTCTCTTTAAAAAAGCCGGCCGGCAATTCAGCAGCGGTACCCGACAATTTAGAACAGAAAGATAGAGCATCACACATAGATTAGATAGATAGAAACATGTCAGTCACATATATATGAAGCACAGTGATAGTGTTGGTTACTGTACTTGTCATTTAGTATTAAAATAAAGGATTTATTATTAAAAAAATTGGCGTGGGGTTCCCCTTAATTTTAGTCTCTAGCGGAGGTTAAGCAGACGGCTGGGGCAGATGTTTGAAGCCTGGGAAGGGGGTAATACCCACGGAGCTTCCCAGGCTACTAATATCAGCCCCCAGCTGAATACATAGCCTTTACTAGCTATTAAAATGGGGGACCCCCCCAAAAAAATGACGTGGGGTCCCTCCTAATTTAATAGCTAGCAAAGGCTAGGCAGACAGCTGGGGGCTGATATTAATAGCCCAGGAAGGGAGCCATGAATATTGGCCCCCTCCCAGGCTAGAAACACCAGCCGTCAGCCGCCCCAGAAATGGCGCATTCATAGGATGCGCCAATTCTGGCACTTAGCCTCGCTCTTCCACGCTGCCCTGGTGCGGTGGCAGGGGGTAATAGGGTTGGGGTTGATGTCAGCTTATAATGCCAGCTGACATCAAGCCCAGGTTAGTAATGGAGAGGCGTCTATAAGACACCCCCATTACTAACCCCATAGTCAAAGTTAAAAAAAACACAAACACCCAGAATAAAGTCCTTTAATTGAAATAAAGACACAATCCTTTATTGTTCTAAATTAAACCATACTTACCATCACGCCCATTCCAGCTGAAGCCAACGATCTCCTGCAATAAAAGAAAAATAATAAAGCAACCTCATCCTTACCTTTCCATGGTTCCCACGACAGCTTCAGCTCTGCTACATCGAGATGACAGGCTGGA
This sequence comes from Phyllobates terribilis, assembly GCF_046119375.1. NCBI lineage: Eukaryota > Metazoa > Chordata > Amphibia > Anura > Dendrobatidae > Phyllobates > Phyllobates terribilis. Next base: position 363,678,914 of record NW_027362762.1, on the reverse strand, counting down.
CCGCAGCAGAACGCTGCCATCCAGCCTGTCATCCCGCAGACACTGAGAAGCGCAGGCTTGCTTGCGCTGCTCAGCGTCTCTCTGTGACGACATCCAGATGAGCCGAGTTCATGTCCAATGAACTCGGCTCACCTCATGCACGTCACTGACAGCGTGGGAAAATTCTCACGCTGAAGCGCTGATTGCAGGAGAATTTTCCCACGCTGTCAGTGACGTGCAGGAGGTGAGCTGAGTTCATTGGACATGAGCTCACCTCATGCACATCACTGACAGCGTGGGAGAATTCTCCTGCACTCAGCACTTCAGCGTGAGAATTTTCCCAAGCTGTCAGTGACGTGCATGAGGTGAGCCGAGTTCATTGGACATGACCTCGGCTCATCTGGATGCCGTCACAGCGAGACAGTGAGGAGCGCCAGCATGCCTGCGCTTCTCAGTGTCTGCGGGATGACAGACTGGATGGCAGCGTTCTGCTGCGGTCCAGCCAGTCATCTCGATGTAGCAGAGCTGAAGCTGTCGTGGGAACCATGGAAAGGTAAGGATGAGGTTGGTTTATTATTTTTCTTTTATTGCAGGAGATCGTTGGCTTCAGCTGGAATGGGTGTGATGGTAAGTATGGTTTAATTTAGAACAATAAAGAATTGTGTCTTTATTTCAATTAAAGGACTTTATTCTGGGTGTTGTGTTTTTTTTAAATACTTTACTAGAAATTCATGGTGGTCATGTCTAATACTGGCGTGACCCCATGAATTTTGGGCTTGGGGCCAGCTGATAATACCAAGCTGGCCCTAACCCCTTTATTACCCAGTGAGCCACCGCACCAGGGCCCTGGATGAGTTGGGTACAGCGCCAGAAGATGGCGCTTCTATGAACGCGCCATTTTCCGGGGTGGCTGCGGACTGCAATTTGTAGCGGGGGGGGGCCCAGAAAGCTTGGGCCTCCCTGCGCTGCAGATTCCAGCCCCCAGCTGCCTAGTTGTACCTGGCTGGACACAAAAATAGGGCGAAGCCCCACTTCAATTTTTTTTAATTATTTCATGAAATTCATGAAATAATTAAGAAAAAAAGGGCTTCCCTATATTGTTGTGTCCGGCCAGGTACAAATAGGCAGCTGGTGGATGGGGGCAGCCCGTTCCTGCCTGCTGTACCTGGCTGGACACAAATATAGTGCGAAGCCCCACTTCAATTTTTTTAAATTATTTCAGGAAATTCATGAAATAATTTAAAAAAAATTGACGTGGGGCTTCGCACTATATTTGTGTCCAGCCAGGTACAGCAGGCAGGAACGGGCTGCCCCCAACCACCAGCTGCCTATTTGTACCTGGCCGGACACAACAATATAGGGAAGCCCTTTTTTTCTTAATTATTTCATGAAATAATTTAAAGAAAATTGACGTGGGGCTTCGCCCTGTTTTTGTGTCCAGCCAGGTACAACTAGGCAGCTGGGGGCTGGAATCCGCAGCGCAGGGAGGCCCAAGCTTTCTGGGCCACCCCCGCTGCAAATTGCAGTCCGCAGCCACCCCGGAAAATGGCGCGTTCATAGAAGCGCCATCTTCTGGCGCTGTACCCAACTCATCCAGGGCCCTGATGCGGTGGCTCACTGGGTAATAAAGGGGTTAGGGCCAGCTTGGCATTATCAGCTGGCCCTAAGCCCGAAATTCATGGGGTCACGCCAATATTAGACATGACCACCATGAATTTCTAGTAAAGTATTTAAAAAAAACACAACACCCAGAAAAAAGTCCTTTAATTGAAATAAACACACAATTCTTTATTGTTCTAAATTAAACCATACTTACCATCACGCCCATTCCAGCTGAAGCGAACGATCTCCTGAAATAAAAGAAAAATAATAAAGCAACATCATCCTTACCTTTCCATGGTTCCCATGACAGCTTCAGCTCTGCTACATCGAGATGACAGGCTGGACCGCAGCAGAACGCTGCCATCCAGCCTGTCATCCCGCAGACACTGAGAAGCGCAGGCTTGCTTGCGCTCCACAGTGTCTCTCTGTGAGGGCATCCAGATGAGCCGAGTTAATGTCCAATGAACTCGGCTCACCTCATGCACGTCACTGACAGCGTGGGAAAATTCTCCTGCACTCAGCGCTTCAGCGTGGGAGAATTCTCACACTGAAGCGCTGAGTGCAGGAGAATTCTCCCACGCTGTCAGTGACGTGCAGGAGGTGAGCTGAGCTCATTGGACATGAGCTCACCTTATGCACGTCACTGACAGCGTGGGAGAATTCTCCTGCACTCACCGCTTCAGCTTGAGAATTTTCCCACGCTGTCAGTGACGTGCATGAGGTGAGCCGAGTTCATTGGACATGAACTCGGCTCATCTGGATGTCGTCACAGAGAGACGCTGAGCAGCGCAAGCAAGCCTGCGCTTCTCAGTGTCTGCGGGATGAGAGGCTGGATGGCAGCGTTCTGCTGCGGTCCAGCCTGTCATCTCGATGTAGCAGAGCTGAAGCTGTCGTGGGAACCATGGAAAGGTAAGGATGAGGTTGCTTTATTATTTTTCTTTTATTGCAGGAGATCGTTGGCTTCAGCTGGAATGGGCGTGACGGTAAGTATCGTTTAATTTAGAACAATAAAGGATTGTGTCTTTATTTCAATTAAAGGACTTTATTCTGGGTGTTTGTGTTTTTTTTAACTTTGACTATGGGGTTAGTAATGGGGGTGTCTTATAGACGCCTCTCCATTACTAACCTGGGCTTGATGTCAGCTGGCATTATAAGCTGACATCAACCCCAACCCTATTACCCCCTGCCACCGCACCAGGGCAGCGTGGAAGAGCGAGGCTAAGTGCCAGAATTGGCGCATCCTATGAATGCGCCATTTCTGGGGCGGCTGACGGCTGGTGTTTCTAGCCTGGGAGGGGGCCAATATTCATGGCTCCCTTCCTGGGCTATTAATATCAGCCCCCAGCTGTCTGCCTAGCCTTTGCTAGCTATTAAATTAGGGGGGACCCCACGTCATTTTTTTGGGGGGGTCCCCCATTTTAATAGCTAGTAAAGGCTATGTATTCAGCTGGGGGCTGATATTAGTAGCCTGGGAAGCTCCGTGGGTATTACCCCCTTCCCAGGCTTCAAACATCTGCCCCAGCCGTCTGCTTAACCTCCGCTAGAGCCTAAAATTAAGGGGAACCCCACGCCAATTTTTTTAATAATAAATCCTTTATTTTAATACTAAATGACAAGTACAGTAACCAACACTATCACTGTACTTCATATATATGTGACTGACATGTTTCTATCTATCTAATCTATGTGTGAAGCTCTATTCTGTCTGTTATAAATTGTCGGGTACCGCTGCTGAATTGCCGGACGGCTTTTTTAAAGAGACGGTGCATGAAAACACTATTATTTTTTTTGATAAATCCTTTACACTAAATGACAAGTACAGTAAGCAACACTGTCACTGTACTTCGTATATATGTGGCTGACATGTTTCTATCTATCTAATCTATGTATGATGCTCTATTCTGTCTGTTATAAATTGTCAGGTACCGCTGCTGAATTGCCGGCCGGCTTTTTTAAAGAGACAGTGCATGAAAACACTATTATTTTTTTAAATAAATCCTTTACACTAAATGACAAGTACAGTAATCAACACTGTCACTGCACTTCTTATATATGTGACTGACATGTTTCTATCTATCTAATCTATGTGTGATTCTCTATTCCTTCTATTCTAAATTGTCGGGTACAGATGCTGAATTGCCGGCCGGCTTTTTTAAAGAGACGGTGCATGAAAACACTATTATTTTTTTTGATAAATCCTTTACGCTAAATGACAAGTACAGTAAGCAGCACTTTCACTGTACTTCGTATATATGTGGCTGACATGTTTATATCTATCTAATCTATGTGTGATGCTCTATTCTTTCGGTTCTAAATTGTCGGGTACAGGTGTATGCCGCTGCTGAATTGCCGGCTTTTCATGTTTCACTGTGAGCACTGTTCCCATCGATTTGGGCAATCACTGTAATGCCACAACCACCATGGCTGTGGCATTACAGTGAGTGGCAGACAATCCCTGCATGATTGGTGCTCTAAATAGCGCCAGACATGCAGGACACGCTTTTGGTGCACGAACAGTTATCGAACATAACCTCGAACAGCCGAATTTTTTGCAAATCGTTCGGGTTCGTCGAACAACTCGAACACCGCCCAAAACAGCTCGAATTTGAGATTGGCGAACAGTTCAAGTCGAACACCGCTCATCTCTAATTGCTATTACTGTGGTAACCAGAACCCTGGGGTGCCACATTCCCCCCTAGTAAAATTTAGTACTCCGGGACTAAACATATTTTTGAAAACATAACAGGGTATAAACAGGAACAATACAATAAGGAAAAACACGTTAGGGTGGTCACGGAGTGTCCGCAACCGGGTGCAATTTTTGAAGCAAAAAGGGTGTCCATTTCACCAAAGAACGGGGAGCCGTAACCAGGTAGGGGTCTGTCCTGCCCCGAGTCTTTAACAGTCTATAGTCCGTTCCTGGGTTACGCTCCAAACATATATACAACAGAGTTCCGGTTAATCCACAAAAGACACCTATAAAATAACTGGAAAAACATAATTATTTACAAGCAACAGTAAACAGGTAAATACCAATAAGACAGTCTGAACACTTTAGATCCTCCAACGTACGGGCAACTGGCCTCTATTGGCCCTAGTAGACCTACGGAGCTTACTGACCGGTCCTGAGCTACAGGGTGTAGGAGCTGTCAAAGGTAAGCTGGGCAGCTGTCTACGGACTCTTTGGCTCACTAGGGGCACGGCAGGCTCACTATAAGCAGAGGGTCGATTCTCCTGGTCTGCTTGTGTGGGGTCTTCTGCCTCCTGGACCGGCTGCTCTTCCAGCTCTACCTGTTTTTCCGTAGGCACTTGGGATGCTGGCTGGAGGAAGGTGAGGACGGGTACCACAACAGCGCCATTTACCTGTGTCCAAGACCGAGGGAAGTCTCCGAGTACAGTACTGACCATCTCTTCCCTTTCCTCTGCGGGTCGAGGGTTTTCTTGATCTTCTTCAGGGTTTCGTAGCTGCTCGGGACACTTCTTCAGGTGATCTCGGGAGACAATGGCTGTGGTTTCTCCTCCATCCTTACTGATTGTGCAGATTTTTGGGTTTTCATGGCTTGATGGCAGTACGGTGTACGGGTCCTTCTCCCACTGGTCGTCCAACTTGTGGAGCCGTCTTTTCCTCTTCAAGACCTGCTCTCCAGGTACCAGGGGAACAGCGGGAGCACACTGGTTGTAAGTCTTCTCCTGTCTTTCTCTTGCTTGACGGAGACTTCGCTCAACGCTCTCCTGTACTTTCCGGTACTGCTGCTGCCTCTCTGTGTCCCAGTCTGCTTCTGGTGAAGTGTCCTCGGGTGTCAGGACTCCCATATCCAGATCAACAGGCAGCTTACCAGGTCTTGCTCTCATTAGGTAAGCCGGGCTACAGTTGGTAGAACCTACAGGGATGTGGTTGTATAGCTCCACCAGATCAGGCAGTTTCTCAGGCCACAGACTGCGTTCTTCCAGGGGCAATGTTTTCAGAAGGTCTATCACCACCTGGTTCATCTTCTCGCAAAGTCCATTGGTTTGCGGATGATAGGGTGTTGTTCTTATCTTCCGGCAGCCATACAGAGTGCAGAACTCCTGGAAGACTTCCGCTTCAAAGGCAGGTCCTTGGTCCGTCAGCACCTGCTCTGGGTATCCGTGTGGACGACAGAAGTGCTGCTGGAAGGCTCTAGCTGCTGTTTGAGCCATTAAGTCCTTGACGGGGACTACAACCAAGAACCGGGAGTAGTGATCCACGATGGTTAACGCATAGACGTAGCCACTTCTGCTGGGGGTCAGTTTTACATGGTCCAAGGCTACCAGTTCCAACGGCTGCCTGGTGACGATGGACTGCAGGGGAGTCTTCTGGCTGGCACGGTCCTTCCTTCTTAGGTTGCATGGGCCACAGTCTCTGCACCACCTCTCGATGGTCCCTCTCATGCCTACCCAGTGGAACCGCCCACGCAGCAGGAACTCCAGCTTCTTCCATCCGAAGTGCCCAGCTCCGTCGTGGTATGCCTCCAGTACCATAGCCGCGTCTCTTCTTGGCACCACTACTTGCCAGATCAGTTCATGCATCCGGGAGTTAACCATTTTGCTGCACAACTTCCCCTTGTAAAGAAACAGTCGACTCTTCTCAGCCCACAGTTGCTTGGTCTCCTCCGGAGCATCTGGGTCAAGGCGGGCATCTGGCCGAGTCAGCATCTCCTTCACTAGTCGGACGGCGGGGTCACTGTCTTGTGTTTCCGCCCAGTTGTAATGAGGTAAGGGGTTTAACGTAGCGGATTGCTTACCCCTTACACGGTGGGAATACTGGGTAGTCCCATGACGGTGAAACGCGGGGAGTTCAACTTCTTCCAGTTCCTCTGGATCTTCCCCTACGTCCGGTAGGTTTGGCATTCTGGACAAGGCATCCGCGTTGGTATTGGAGCGTCCTGCCCGGTATTTGATCGTGAACTCATAGTTGGACAGGCGGGCCATCCATCTCTGCTCCAGGGCACCGAGTCTTGCAGTGTCCAGGTGTGTCAACGGGTTGTTATCCGTGTACACGGTGAACCGCGAAGAGGCGAGATAGTGCTTAAAGCGTTCGGTGACTGCCCACACCACTGCCAGGAACTCTAGCTTGAATGAGCTGTAATTCTCAGGGTTTCTTTCGGTGGGTCGCAGTTTTCGGCTGGCGTAAGCAATTACCCGTTCTCTCCCCTGCTGGATCTGGGACAGTACGGCTCCTAGCCCGATGTTACTTGCGTCGGTGTAGAGGATAAAGGGCTGGCTGTAATCAGGGTACACCAGGATTTCATCCCCCGTGAGGGCCATCTTCAGCTGGCGGAAGGACTCTTCTTCCAGCTTCTCCCATCTGAAGGGCGGCTTCTGGTTCTTGGCCTTCCTGGACTGGCCTATCAGGAGGTCCTGCATAGGAGCTGCCTTTTTGGTGAAACCGGGAATGAATCTTCGGTAGTAGCCTACCAACCCGAGGAACTGCCGCACTTCCTTTACGCTGGAGGGTTTTGGCCATTCCTTAATCGCGGTGATCTTATCAGGGTCGGGAGCCACTCCGTCAGCACTCACCACGTGTCCCAGGTACTGCACTTTTGGTTTTAGCAGGTGACACTTCGACGGTTTCACCTTCAGACCGTAGTTTGCCAGGGATTCGAACACTTCCGCCAGGTGTTTCAGGTGGTCCTCGTAGGTTTTGGAATAAACTAAACATCGTCCAGGTACAGCAGGACCGTCTCAAAGTTCCGGTGTCCCAGACAGCATTCCATCAATCGTTGGAAGGTTCCTGGTGCGTTGCAGAGTCCGAATGGCATGCAGGTAAACTCGCTAAGTCCCATCGGGGTGGTGAATGCGGTCTTCTCCCGGTCCGCCTCTGTGACAGGAACCTGCCAGTACCCGCTAGTGAGATCCAAAGTGGAGAAAAAGTTAGCAGATTTTAAAGCAGCCAAAGACTCCTCTATCCTTGGTAAGAGGTACGCATCTTTGTGTGTGATACGGTTGATTTTCCGGTAATCTACACACATTCTCATGGTGTTGTCTCTCTTTTTAACCAAGACTAGTGGAGCTGCCCAGGGGCTACAGCTATCCCTGATTACCCCAGCCTCCTTCATGTCTCTAAGCATCCCCTTGGCGTGTTGGTAGTGTGCAGGGGGTACGGGACGATACCTTTCCTTTATGGGAGGATGATCTCCCGTGGGGATGTGATGTTCCACTCCCTTTACTCGCCCGAAGTCCAGCGGGTGTTTACTGAACACTCTCTCGTATTCCTGGATCACCCGGTAGACTCCCTGCTTTTGGTGAGCAGGTGTGGAGTCAGTACCCAAATGCAGTTGCTGACACCAGTCCTCCATTTGTTGCTTAGAGCCGTTACCTTCCTCTGGATGAGATGGAGGCAAGGGTTCCACGGACTGTACAGAATTTTGGTTGATGGTATACAATTTGGCTAGCGTAGCATACCAGGGCAGGTACACTTCCCTCTTCCCGATATTTATTATGCGAACGGGCACCCTCCCATGGCGTACATCAACCACCCCCCGTGCCGTCAAAATGGTGGGCCTACTATCTGAGTAGACTGGTTCTACCATTGCCTGGTAATCTCTACCTCTCAGACCAATAGCTGCCCGGCACCAAATCATCATTTCACTTTTCGGGGGCATGGCAATAGGGAAAGGGTCACACATTCTCACACTACCAATCTCACCACCGGAGAGTTCCACCTGTTGCCGTCGCATCAGTGCCCGGATCTCTTTTTGGAGCACTCGCTGCTGGCCGGAGCTGGCGTTCTTGGCAACCTGCTGTAAAATGAGAATCACCTCTGCAAGACAATTTTCAATCACATTAGTTCCTAGAGTTATCTTTGGGTGACTCTCGCGCTTGTCAATGTCTACAATGATCAGTCCCTGTGCTGCCAGTTCGACTTTACCGATTTTAATGGTCATCTCTTTAAATCCGATCTGTGGCACGGGCTGACCATTGCTGGCGATGATACTCAAGTCGTCGTCTGGGTAGCGGGTTATATCCGAGTCATTCCAGTACTGCTTGAAGAGCACGTACGGGATGGTGGTGACCTGTGACCCGGTGTCAAGTAGGGCACTCATAGGAATGCCATCCAGTACTACAGGCAAGACTGGACGTCCTCCCACGTATTTGTCACGCCAGTTCGATGGGCCTGGTGATCTTATTCCTAGGGGTTGGCCCTCTACCCCAGGTTGTGCCAGTTTAAAGGACAGTACCTTGCCATATGTCCGGGTTGATTGCAGCGGCGGCAGATGGGTTGTCCGTCCTCGTTGTATCGGTCGCTGGGTCTTCCTCTGGCCGGTGGGGTCCTCCTTGGTCGGCGCCACGGGATATCCTCCGGTCCGGATGCCAGCTGGATCTTCCCTGGAGTAGAAACCTGTAAAGACTGCACAGTTCGGGTTAGCGCGGCAACGCTTTTAGTTAGCTCTTGGACCTGACGGTGCAGGTCTGTAGCCGGGTCATTGTTTAAAGCCTGCACATCAGCTCCCACAGGCCCTGCCGACAAGGGCGCCGTCTCCTGGTGGTAAATGGTAGCAGGGCGTTTGTGGGTCACAGCGCCACCTGGTGCCGGTTCTCGGAGCACCCGGATGGCTCTGTCCTTGAACTGTGCAAAGTCCAGATGAGGGTCCTGTAAGGCCATTGCTCGCAACTGGGTTCGGTGGGCATTGCAATGTAGACCCTCTATAAATTGTTCAGTCAACAGCTTGTCTTCGTTTCCCACGCCGTCAGGGTCGGCCTGCTTAATGGCTCTCAGGGCCTCTTGTAGGTTTAGTGCATAGTCCCTTATATTCTCATGTGCTCGCTGCTTGCACCCGTAGAATCTAAGCTTGATCTCGGCTGAGGTACGGTTATCAAAGGTGTCCTTCAGCCGGGCTAGTATCTCTGCGACAGTCCTCCTCCTCCCAAGTGGCCAGGACTTTACCTCCCTTTGGGCTGCCCCTGTTAATTGAGCCACCAGGATGCTCACTTTTTGCTCTTCTGTGAGGGGGTACACCTGGAAGAGGCTATCCAGCCTTTCTCTGAAGTCATTTAGGGTATGGGACTCCCCTGAGTACTGGGGTAGCCAGGCTGCCCCCGGGATGTAGGGCATGGTGAAAGGCATGACCGCAGCAGCGGTGGTGCTGGCGGTGGCTGTAGCAGTGAAGCTCTCCTCCGTATCCGACATCCTCCTCCCCCCTAGTGGACCGTGGCCTACCTTGCGATGATCCTCTTCCGTAGGCCGCGGCTCCGCAGTGGATCGTCAGGGTTGAGGACCTTCCGTCGCGCTCCTGTGACGTCGGCGTCTGCTGGGCTCCTTCCAGGACCTTACGCAACGTCCGGACGTGAGGCGGGGCTTCAGTTCTCGCGCGCTTTCGGAGTCCACGCCCCTCTTCTTCTCGCGCGGCGTCCTTGAGATGGCGTCCAATGGCGGGAAAACTCCACGGATGGCGGGAAGAAGGCAAAAGATGGCGTCGGATGGCGGGAAAACTCCACGGATGGCGGGAAGAAGGCAAAAGATGGCATCGGATGGCGGGAATCTTCACCACAGGTAAGTTTAACAGTCTTTTTCAGACACGCAGTACCCGGTGGTTGCGGGCACGAGATCCTGCCGACTACGCCAAAGTTGACGCGCCCCCTGGGCCTGTGTTGTGTAGCGTTGCGCATGCGGGGAATACCCGGAGCCGGATCTGTCGGGGTTAGTAGTCCTCGTGGCGGTGACCCGGTCCGTGCCCAGGGTGTCAAACTAAGTGGCGGAATTTAGCAGAAGATGTTATAGTGTTCGACTACGCCACCCGTTGAATGCGGTTATGAAGCCGCCGCTGCAGGGCAGACCGCTGAGGCCGGTGGTACAGTTGTGCAGCGTGGGTAGTATAACCCCCAACGGGAGGGGTATGGCCTCAGGGCAGCAGACGTGGATGATGGGGATAGCAGAATTGCACGCAGGCACCAGGAACCACTCAGAGATGGTGCGGTGTAGTTCAGGGTCTTTACTGGTGGCAAAGGTAGACCCTACCGGGAGTACTGGCTAGCGATCGGGGCCTGGTCAGTCCGTGAGCAGATAGGATCTCCCCCGGCCAGGGGGAGTTGTAGGCCTCCCCAACTAATTGTACTCTTCCTGGCTACCTTGCTAGAAGCGGGTAAAAGTAGCCCACGTCCCTGAGTGTACCGTGTGGTGCTCACCCGTATGGCCGGTGACTCGGGGCCTTCTGGTAGCCTCCGCTCCACGACGGCGGTGCTGGTCCCTTGCGTGTGACCGTGCCTTCGGGTTTCTTGGCCAGAGGACCTGAAATCCCCTGCCGGACGGTTTCTGCTGCTGGGTATGGAACAGTCCCCACAGCCTCGGACTCCGTGTCCGGTGAGATATCTTCAGTCAGGACGAGCTCTACAGCTTCCAGTCCTGGACCCCTTTTATCACTGCTCCCACAGAGCTCCTGATCTTGCTCTCCCTGCATCTGCTCCACTCCAGACCAGACTGTGTCTCTGTCTGGGACTCCTCTTCTTCTCTTCTTTTTCTTTTCCTAACCCCACCTCAGCCCCAGTTTATATAGGGGAAGTTCTTCCCCTCCCAGGACTGGGCAGGAGGTGTGGCATGCTTAGGGTTCCTGACCAGGAGACCTCCCACCTGCTCACAGACGTAATATTGCTATTACTGTGGTAACCAGAACCCTGGGGTGCCACACATACAAGAGGTTGGCAACTGACTCCATATTCTTAATTTGTTTGACAGAGGATCCCACAAGGTTCCCTCTTTGCCAAATAGGCCTATAATCCTGGATGATCACAAAAGGGTACCTGTAGTGAGCTTACCTTTGTCAGTGTAGTTATAACTCTCTCTCCTCTTATGAACTGATAAAAAATAAGACTGAGCATTTATTTTTTAAGGTAATTTGTGAGGGTAAGAGGAGGGAGACCATATACTTAGTGGGTCAACTGAGAAATGTTTGTTCTTTACTCTCTATAGAATTTCACTGACTGCGTGTGGGACTATTACCGTGAGTGCCAGTGACATACCTAGAATCCAATGGGCTTTCATGCAAAATTTGTAATTGAGTCATCACCAATTAGCTGCCAGTAGAAGATCTTGATAATTTTCATGTGGAATGCATTCAAAGTGACATTCCTCAGACAACCATTAATAGCCTCCTTAATAGCATGCCAAGGTGTGTAAGTGTGCATTTTGTGTGTGGCTCTCATATTCCATACTGAATAAGTCAAGATCTTTTGAAGAAATTGTTTCCATTTTTTTATCACTTGCATGTCACTACCATGTCTATCAATTGTTTGATTTTCATAATTCCACAACTCTTACTTCTGGGTATTGCAATTGCAATGTTGAGGAGTTTTATTTTTTTTATTTTTATTCTCTCCTCCCTTCACAAAAATTAAGTAACCTTAAAAACTGCATTGCAAAGTAGGTTCACGCATGGAAGAAAAGATATGGCAAAAGCCAGAAGCATTGTTGTGGGGAAAAAAGTTGCTAAACTGGACAGTAAAAACAGGTATGAAAAATGAATACGTGTCCATCTTTTTAAGAATTAAAAAAAAATAACATGATAAGAAAAGCTAGGTTGGTTCAAATCCCAAAAGCAAGCATCGGCAACAGGTCATTGTATTCCGGTGGCATATACAGGAGTAAAATTGAACTATAAGGCTGAATATTTTGTGAGTTTTTGATGTTACAGATTTTTTGCACCCTTTTTTTATATAAATAAATATATATATATATATATATATATATATATATACCTATTAAAATATATGCAGCTATTATATAAATTAGGTTCTTTGTAAGGTTTTTTTTCATTGCATTTTGAGTGATTTCTTTACATGCATTTTTGATGACATGCAAGTGGAAGAAGACTTTTTGGCCATGCAATGCTCCTCTGGGAAAATTAAATATGCAAATTGCGTCTTCAGAGAGGAAAAGGACTTGAACTCTAGTGCCACATTTTGGAAGCAGCAATCCTAAAAGCCTCTCTGAAGAGGCAATTTGCATATTTAATTTTCAAGAGAAGCATTGAATGGCCTATATATCTCATTACACTGGCATATCTGGCATGTTACTCTCCACAAGGAGAGCTGTTACCCCTTAGACCCCAGTCAGAAGCCAAATCATATAGCTCGCTTAACACTGAACAGAGGCAACACCCCGAAACAAGTGTCCGTAAATAGAGATTCTGGTTTTGCTTTTATTCTACATCATGTGGCAAGGCTTGTTAAAAGTTTGATATTTACTTTTAGGATTGCTGCTACCAATAGGTGGCACTAGAGTTCAAGTTCTATGACTCTCTGAAGAGACAATTTGCATACTCTTTTATTTTAGAAGGTCAAGAATGAAAAACTTGCTGTTATTAAGGTGCTGTGCTACAGTAGATCACAGATTAATGAATTCACAGTCACACTGATTCTGCAGGTTCAGCATCTCTATATCACTTGAATCTGTGTGTTATTATGCGCCTGATGTAATGTCAGCCTGCTGTTTTTCAGCAATATGTGATATGGCGCTAGGCCTTATTTTGTGATTCAAGCAAATAGAATTGAACATCTTTCGAATTCACTTGAATTTGATTCACAGCGAATCGATTCGATCATCTGTAGTCCCAACTGATCTAACATTTTGACTGCAGATAATAATTAAAGGGGTTTTCCCACGAACAAAAGTTCATTTTAATAATTGTCTGTGCCTGACCGTGTACGGAACATACCACATCTCCTGGGCAGGGGAGGAAGCAAAAGAGACTACAGACATTACAGCAGGGGATCACAGAGGATTCATTTTGTGAAGTAAAACATTGTTTAAAAACAGTGAAATATTTTACCTCACAGAAATAATCAGCTGTGATCCCCTGCTGTAATGTCTGTATTGTCTTTTGCTTCCTCCCCTGCCCAGGACATGTGGTATGTTCTGTACACGGTCAGACACAGACAATTATTAAAATGAACTTTTGTTCTTGGGAAAACTCCTTTAACTAAAGCCGTTGTGTGACAGTATGGCATGTCATTACTGATGCAGTGGAAGCACTGATTGGTAGGTGACCACATTTCCATCAGCAATTGGACTGTTATTTTGTTAGAAAAGAAAAAATACCACACTATTCCCTCCTTGTAATACCTCATTTACATGTTTGTTTTGTTGTACAGTACAGACAAAAAGTTTGGACACACCTTCTCATTTAAAGATTTTTCTGTATTTTCATGACTATGAAAATTGTACATTCACACTGAAGGCATCAAAACTATGAATTAACACATGTGGAATTATGTACTTAACAAAAAAGTGTGAAACAACTGAAAATATGTCTTATATTCTAGGTTCTTCAAAGTAGCCACCTTTTGCTTTGATGACTGCTTTGCACACTCTTGGCATTCTCTTGATGAGCTTCAAGAGGTAGTCACCGGAAATGGTTTTAACTTCACAGGTGTGCCCTGTCAGGTTTAATAAGTGGGATTTCTTGCCTTATAAATGGGGTTGGAACCATCAGTTGTGTTGTGCAGAAGTCAGGTGGATACACAGCTTATAGTCCTACTGAATAGACTGTTAGAATTTGTATTATGGCAAGAAAAATGCAGCTAAGTAAAGAAAAATGAGTGGCCATCATTACTTTAAGAAATGAAGGTCAGTCAGTGCGAAAAATTGGGAAAACTTTGAAAGTGTCCCCAAGTGCAGTTGCAAAAACCATCAAGCGCTACAAAGAAATTGGCTCACATGAGGACTGCCCCAGGAAAGGAAGACCAAGAGTCACCTCTGCTTCTGAGGATAAGTTTATCCGAGTCACCAGCCTCAGAAATCGCAGGTTAACAGCAGCTCAGATTAGAGACCAGGTCAATGCCACACAGAGTTCTAGCAGCAGACGCATCTCTACAACAACTGTTAAGAGGAGACTTTGTGCACCAGGCCTTCATGGTAAAATAGCTGCTAGGAAACCACTGCTAAGGACAGGCAACAGCAGAAGAGACTTGTTTGGGGTAAAGAACACAAGGAATGGACATTAGACCAGTGGAAATCTGTGCTTTTGTCTGATGAGTCCAAATTTGAGATCTTTGGTTCCAACCACCGTGTCTTTGTGTGACGAAGAAAGGTGAACGGATGGACTCTACATGCCTGGTTCCCACCGTGAAGCATGGAGGAGGAGGTGTGATGGTGTGGGGGTGCTTTGCTGGTGACAATGTTGGGGATTTATCAAAATTGAAGGCATACTGAACAATCATGGCTACCACAGCATCTTGCAGCGGCATGCTATTCCATCTGGTTTGCATTTAGCTGGCCCATCATTTGTTTTTCAACAGGACAATGACTCCAAACACACCTCTAGGCTGTGTAAGGGCTATTTGACCAAGAAGGAGAGTGATGGGGTGCTACGCCAGATGACCTGGCCTCCACAGTCACCAGACCTGAACCCAATCGAGATGGTTTGTTGTGAGCTGGACCGCAGAGTGAAGGCAAAAGGGCCAACAAGTGCTAAGCATCTCTGGGAACTCCTTCAAGATTGTTGGAAGACCATTTCTGGTGACTACCTCTTGAAGCTCATCAAGAGAATGCCAAGAGTGTGCAAAGCTGTCATCAAAGCAAAATTTGTCTACTTTGAAGAACCTAGAATATAAGACATATTTTCAGTTGTTTCACACTTTTTTGTTAAGTATATAATTCCACATGTGTTAATTCATAGTTTTGATGCCTTCAGTGTGAATGTACAATTTTCATAGTCATGAAAATACAGAAAAATCTTTAAATGAGAAGGTTTGTCCAAACTTTTGGTCTGTACTGTACATGTTCTGTATTTTAATGTATAAAAGATGTACCCATTACAGTTCATGGGCATGTGTTTCCAGGTCCATTTTTTTCAACTAATTGAATAAAAAATGGAGACATGTCTGCTTTTTACTCAATTTGCAGATTAAATTCATCCATTCAAGTGAATGATCCTTTCTAAAAACAGATAGGCTATGATTCACACTGATCTTGATGAGGAGGCCTGTTGGAGTCAGACACTTTAAATTCATTAAGAGGCACAAGCGATATTTCTGAACAGTGGCGTGCACCTCCTTGCGCATCTCGCAACAAATCCTACTCCAGTCAGAGACTGGATTAAGATTTACAGAGTTAAGAGCATTGCCCCTCACATGAATTTTATTAGGGGGCATTGCCATAACCCCCCTCCCACCTCAGATCTTCCCACTTTGTCAGAAGAGGGTGAAAATGGTGTAGAATGCTAAAAGTCACAAAATTTTAGCGCAGCCTCGTGTTGCACCAAAATGTTGCTACTTTTCAATGCTTTTTACACCAAAATTCTAATGAATGATTCAGGCCCATAGAGTTCAGATATCATCTATCTGTTTCTGAGTGCTGACCTTTTTTAGTTTCTAATAGGAGAAGCTTGTATCTTTTTTTCTGCATATGAAAAAAAATTGATGCCAGAAGTATGGCAAAAACTAACTCACGGATAAAAAAAAATGATTGATGGTCAATTCTAGTACACTGAAGGAAAAATGGTTAAATTTTTCAGGAACACGAAAAAACACATAATTCTGAATGAGGTCTTAATTTAGATGTTCTCTAAACTTAATATAGATGTTGGAACCCCACCAAGCAACTTAAAAAGTATATTTCACTTTTTAAAAAGTTGGATTGCCCATGTATTGTATAGTTTCATAATTTCTGCAGCAGCAACATGCTCACAGGGAGTGCTTCTAATGTTAACTTCATAGGCCCATTTTACTTAGTCTTTCTTTATCAAATGTACATTTTTTTTCGTGTATCCTTCAAGATTTGATTTTCTAAAGTAACAAAACAGGGATTTGTACAGGACACGGAAAAACAGAACAGTAAATTGCAATGTGTACAGGGAGTTTTACAAGAACACTGCCCCATGTAACCTCAAATAATTATTTCTGAACAGAAAATCTGATCTCTTCACTAAAATAAAAGTCTTTAGTAATAGTAAACAAGATATACTTTGTATCTTCTGAAGCTGCATAGGGCAAACTTCAACTTCCGAAAGTCATTTACTTCATATTTTGTATGGGAACAGAAATTTCAAGACTTCAGAGTCAAAATACTTCAGAAGAAGATACTGCTAGTGAAGAAAAGTGTTTTGAAGTTGTTAAACTATATTTTTATACATCTTGATTTCAAATGCCAAAAGTTTTTGTCTATTAGTGATTGCAAGGTTTTAGGTTATTGATGATTCAGATTTTGATAAATTATGTTTGAATGTTTATGACTTTTTGTACATGCAGTAAGAGCAGCTCAAACTTGACTACAATGTAATAATTTTAATCTGGCCGATAAAAAGAAGTTGGAAAAATAGTATAAATAAAGAAATCATGTGTGAAAAGACTATTGCTGAAAATAAAGGCGAGGGGCATATTAAAATGTTTCATAAAAATAAACCGCATTACAAAGTATCCTGCAAGGAATTCAGCTTTATTCGTACACTTGCTTTCTCTTTCAATGCCTAAACATTCAACTGTGGCCAATTATTCTTAAAAGTATTGGTAGTTACTATGCAAACTTCCATTTTTTTATTCCATTGCTTTGTTCTATTCTAGGAACAGAGAAATGGAAAAAATGTGGAATACAGATCTGTTACATAATGATTGCAAGCAGAAAAAGCACCTTATTGTCTATAATGGGATTCTTCTAGTTTTAATTTTGTCTGTTTTTTTACAGTAGAAAAAGCACAGAATACAGAGTTCTTTTCCTGCTAAAGAAACTGCTCTTATCTATGAAACCTGTCTACCTCTGTTCAATAAGGTCAATAAGTTGCCTCTTGTGAGTTTGTTGGAAACATTAAGCTTGTTACCTCATGTGAGACTCTGTTGTCTTCCTGTAATAATGTGAATACTTAGAATACTGTGTAGAAATTTGGTCTCCAGTGTATAAGAAGGATTTAGCTGAACTAGATTGGGTGTGAAGAAGAGAAATCAAGGTTATTAAGGGAATGGATGAAGTAAGACAGGTTTTTATCAAACTTGGGGTTATTCAGTTGGGAAAAACGAAGGCTTAGGGGCGATGTTAGTACAATGTACAAATATATAAAGGGACAGCACTAAGATCTTTTTAATGATCTTTTTTACACCTAGGCCTGCAATGATGACAAGGAGGCATCCTCTACGTCTAGAGAAAAGAAAGTTCAGTCATAATCACAGACGACAATTTTTTACTGTAAGCGCAGTGAGACTATGGAACTCTCTGCCGCATGATGTTGTAATGGTTGAGTCACTACAAAAGTGCAAGAACGCCATGGATGCCTTTCTTTAAAAATAGAATATTGCAGCTTATTGTTATCAAATTCTGTGATATGATGTTGATCCAGGAAACTAGTCTGATTTGTGTATGTGGAGTCAGGAAAGAAACTATTTTTCACCTAATAGAGGTAATTAACATCTGCCTCATGAAGTTTCTGCCTTCCTTTAAATCAACATGTTTGGTTAACGGTTGAACTCTATGCACTTTAGGCTACCTTGATCCTTAAAAACTATGAAACTACAAACTGTCACCTATGCATTCTGCCCTGAGTGGAGACCCACTCTACACTCAAGGACTACTACATCCTACATTATTTTTAAAGGTGTGAATCACCACTAAAGCACATTTTTTACCGCTAAGAATATATACACGCACTTGGCTTAGAAATATAATCTCTTGCAAAGTGGCCTAGTGTATGTGGGATCCTAAACCAATAAAGTACAATCAGAAGGATAAATTAATATTTTTTAAGCTCATATGTAAAATTTGCAGCAGTTTCAGAATTATGGAGTTTTTTCTTTAAAAAAAATGTCTTGTGCGTCTACAGGAATCACGCTTTCAGTGACACACAAACTTTGAAATAAGAATTTGGTTTTAGTTGCAAAATTATAACTGAGGGGTTTAATACTGACCCTCCTTGATTGCACTGTGTGAAGAAATGCAACTATGACGGTGCTGCTACTTCAGTATATCTGAGTTCGAGCGATTTAATAGTCACATTGAGTGACTAAACAAGTAAAACAGATCCCTATATGTCATTTGAATCTTGGGATTAGTGATCACAGACTGAGACTGTAACTCCCATTTTTAATCAGGAACATCAGCATTGAAGTAGTACACCACAATAGCATTAGACCTGTTTCTATCCCTTTGGTGTGTGCTTATATCGCCTATCCCTACACAGTACAAGCAAAAATATAATATATGTATATTCCACTTACCTGTGGAATCTGGAGATGCAAGTCACAATTTGGAGATGCAAACCGAGTCTTGGGCAAATCAATTCTCAATGTGTTCAAATTTGCTTGAAAGCGAGAATATTCTACTCAAATTCAATCTTGCAAATCCATCCACTAATCTCCACTTGGCAACACAAGAACAGTAATTTTCAAGGAAAAGTTTTTTCACATTTAGGGTAAACCTATTTATTTAAATTGCAATACTAAATTTGTTTAGTTAAATTCTGAATGCACAGCTAATAAAATTCTAAAAAACATTTATCATGCATAAAATAAAGCATATACACTAGTAATATAAAACTTTTGATTCGAAGAGTTGCAGTACAAAATATTAACTCGCTCAGTCTACCTAATAAATCTCTAGATTCTAACATTAGCCAGCAGCATTTCCCTGAAAGCTGTTTCCCTCCCGAGATATATTAATATTCATTGGTTTGAAGAAGTGAAGAAGACAAATGAGCACTGAGGGTAAAGTCAATTAAAAACTATAGCCAAAGTACAATAAGTGCTCCTTATACATTGGAACAGGGTATACAACTTGAGTCTTTGAGGGACGCTGACTGGACAGATTTTCCAGGGCTAACATAATGACCAAGGGAACCAAGTAAATTACTTGTGAAATACAAAACTCCCCAAACTATAAGCTATCATAAAATGACCACTGTGAACCATTAATGTTCTTTCTCCCGCCCATCTTTAACCTTATAAATGTTATTATTAGAATTAATTTGCAAAGGCATGCTTTAGAGTGTCAAACTGGAGAACTGAGCAAAGACAGTTCCTGGATGATGTAATAGGATACAGAATTACAGAAAGCAATGAACAATTCTAAAAGGCATTTAAACAAAGTATATATTTACCGAAACAAATCTGATCACCAG
Organism: Phyllobates terribilis; assembly: GCF_046119375.1. Taxonomy (NCBI): domain Eukaryota; kingdom Metazoa; phylum Chordata; class Amphibia; order Anura; family Dendrobatidae; genus Phyllobates; species Phyllobates terribilis. Next base: position 363,659,280 of record NW_027362762.1, on the reverse strand, counting down.
GTTATAAATATTTTATAGATTATGCAATTATTCTATGAAAGATACATACAAGGTAACAACTGCAGCTGTAATTTTATCTCTATACACTGATGGTTGTAGACATAGTTCAAAGAGTCTTTCATTTCTTCGGCAGGTACACTGCATTCTGCATGTCAGATGTTCAGTCTTGGTGTTCTAGCACAAATTTCAGCTTGTTTAAATTTCTCAGTAGTGAATTCTTGACAGCCACATGTACATATCTTTTCAGATTCAAACTGCTGAGGTGTCCTAATGGAAGGATGTACAGGACACTTTCAGAATTCTCCAGATTTGATTTTTCTCTCAAATATGAAAGCTTTGAGACTAAATACACATGCTTCATACTTTTTTTTAACTTTGTACATGACGTATTCATCAGAAATATACTTTAAAATGTATTCAAAAGTGTGCCATACCGATGTAGCCATTTTTAAAATGACAAACATATCACAGTGCAGAAAGATATCCTGACACGGATGAGTGTAATTTGACACCTAATAATACAAATTCAATGGTTTCAATGTGTTGAAGTAACCCCTTTCTGACCTTGGACGTACTCAGTATGTCATGGAAGGGAAGGACTTCCGACCTATTGCGTACAGAGTACGTCATAACAATGTTGCACGCACAGAAGCTATGCACTCGCCATCACCGTCAGGTGTTCAGCTAACATCATAGCTGAAACCCGGCTCTCACTGCCAGGAAATCAATTGCAGCATGTAGAAGGCAGAGAGAGGGAGGGGCTCCCTCTCCCTTCCGATCGGCGCCCCCGCAACGTCATCGCGAGAGCCCGATTGTTGCCATGGTGAACAAAGATCGTCATGATGATCCTCGGGTCACCAGGCTAGCAAGCTTGTTAGACCATGCTCAAAGTATGGGCTAACAAGCTTGTGTGTCAGTGCATAACTGACACTTATAAAGCATTGAAGTGCTTCTGCATTACTATGCTTTATAACTGTGATCAGACCGTAAACAATGAAAGTCACATAAAGGGACTTAATAATAAAGTAAAAAAAAAGTTAAACAATTAAACAAATTGTAAAAATATTTAAGAACAAATCACAAAATTATAGAAAAAAAAGAAAATATATTGTACTCATAAATTTGTATTTTTATGTAAAAAAAAAAATAGCCAAAAAAGTACACATATCTGGTATCGCCGCTTCCAAAACGACCTGCTCCATAAAATTGTCACACTAGTTAGCCCCTTCAGTGAGTACAGTACAAAAAATATGGGCAAACAACTATGCTTTTTCATCATACCACCGAGCAAAGTCACACAATCAAAAAGATGAATATAAATAAAAATGGTACCTCTGAAAACGCCCCATACAGCTCCATTGATGGAAAGATAAAAAAGCTATAACTCTCAGAATAAAGCAATGAAAAAATAATTATTTTTTCTATAAAATAGTTTTTATTGTGTAGAAGCGCCAAAACATAAAAAAATTATATAATGTGGCATCACTGTAATCGTACTGACCCGAAGAATAAAGCTGCTTTATCAATTTTACCACAGGCGCAACAGAATAAAAAGAAAAAAACTATTTCTGAATTGCTGGTTTTTGTTCATTCTGCCTCCCAAAATTCGGAATAGATCAGAAGCGATCAAAAATAGTTATGTCACCGAAAATGGTACCAATAAAAAATGTTAAAATATCTCAATGTAAAAACTTGTTTTTGCAATATAAAGCGTCTTTTAGTATGTGACAGCAGCCAAACAGAAAAAAAACAATGTAAATCTGGTATCGCTGTAATCGCACTGACCCGAAGAATAAAGTCTAATCACTTATACCGCATGAGGAACGGCGTAAAAAATAAATAAAACCAATTCTTCACCTGTTGTTGATTTTTTAATTCTGCCTCTCAAAGATCACAGTAATGCTCGGTTCACATTTATCCTGCGCTCTACACTGGTTTCCTTGTAAATCTCTGAAATATGTGATTCAAACACAACACCCGACAGGAGATTCCCTATAATGAGGCAGATGGAGGCACTGTGGACACTGTCTGGCCTATGATCTGGGGTGTCTGTAATTCTGCTGCCTCATTATAGTGAATAGATACCTCAGGGGTTTCCTCTGAATCACGTCACTCGGAGATTTAGATGGAAACCTCGGCACTGTGGACACTGTCTGGCCTATGATCTGGGGTGTCTGTAACTCTGCTGCCTCATTATAGTGAATAGATACCTCAGGGGTTTCCTCTGAATCACGTCACTCGAAGATTTAGATGGAAACCTCAAAGTAAGTACTCAGCGTAGAGCACCGGATAAATGTGATCCAAAATGTTATGTAAAATGTTCCTAACAAAATCTTCAAATCAATCCACAATAAAAATCAAGTCCCCACTCAAGTTCATCATCTCTTAACGGAAATATAGGGGGCTTCCACGCTACTGGTAGTACAAAGGTTCTGGAAAAGCAAAATGGCTCCTTGCAAAAAGAAATTCAGCAATTTCTGTGCTCCCAAATCCATATGCTCCTCTCCCTTCTGACCTCCAGGGTGCCTAAACCACATTTAGCATCCACATGTTTGACATTTTTTAGCGACAAGAGTCCGGCTAATTTACGGGTGCGTATTTCCAGAAGCATGAGCTTGGCACTACAACGTACTGGTCATTACAACGTACTGGGCAATACAATAGCAGTTGTTTCTGGAAAAAAAACATGGAGTCAAAATCGCCACTGTACATCTCCCGAGATCTCAGTGTCGAGATCTCAATCTGCGCAGGTGTCGCCTCCGGCAGCCATTTGCCCAGAGTCCACCACGTTGAGAACATGGAAATGCAAAAATGTTGGCGGAGCCCCCGCACCGCTGAGGACCGTCAAACACCCCCTCTTACCACACTGGGACACGCAGCGTCACACCTCCAGACATTCCCTCCTCCAAGTGCAGGACCCACAGCATTGCCCGCAGTATCACCCTACTCCTGCCGCCAGCCCGCTGGTAAGCTACATTCGGTCTATAACACGCACACCAATTTTCCTTCAAAATTGGGGGGGGGGGGGAGTGTGTCTTATTGTCCGAAAAATACGGTACATGGTATGGGTTTGGGTTCAAATTTCATGGTTGGATTTGTGACAGGACGACAAGCGAAGGATGGAACGAGATGGATGATCTAATTAAGATAGCAGAGCTGTCCAGTACTCCCAGTGCACTCTTGTCTTTGGATGCCAAGAAGGCACTTGACTGTGTGCTCTGAGGATACCTGGAGGAAGTTCTCACAAAATTTGGTCTGACGGATTTTATTAGATCCGCAAATAGATCCTTGTATTCCAATGCTAGGGCAGTGGTTTCAACTTTAGGTTTTTGTCCGTCAAGTTTAATATCACTAATGGAACCTGCCAGGGATGTCCATTATCGACAATTATTTTTGCATTGGCTATGGAACACTTGGCGAAGTCCATACGTGTTAACCCAGATATTTCAGGCATAAAAGTAGGTGATTTGGATCATGTAATTGGACTTTATGCGGACGATGTTATTTTAACGTGCACAAATGTGGAAAAATCTCTCTAGCCCATAAATAGAAATTTGATGGATTTTCCAGCTGTTTTGTACTACAAAACTTAACGGGTCTAAGTCACTAATTTTTCCTGTTCATATTCCCTATCAAACTAAAAGTAAGATGGAGACTTTATTCCCCTTTTAAGTGGGCTGAAAAGGGAATTCCATATTTAGGTATATTTCTTACACCTACACATCTATTGGTACAGGAGAATTTTGACACTATATATAGTTCACTTAAAATAGAACTGGAAAGATACTTGACGATCGACCTATCATGGATAGCTAGGGAAAATGCTATTAAAATGACCTTACTTCCCAAACTATTATATTTATTTAGATGTATTCCCTTAAAAATTTCCCGTAAGCTGATTAACAAATGAAAAGTATTAACTGGATAATCCATATGGGTGGAGAAAAATTATTTCCTATCCTTTTCGTTTGGGAGGTATGGGAGTTCCGGATGTCTTGGCATATTATAAAGCTGCTATTCTTGACTCAATAAAGGATTGGCGCTTAGAAGAAGGCTCTCATAGATGGATGCAAATTAAATCCTTTTATGCTAAATGTGGTTCTAAAGGGAGAACTCTTGAAATTGAATATCTAAAGCCAACAGTTTTTTCTCCTTGTTTGCCAATTATGATGGCAACTATATATGCTTGGAACAACTGGGCTAGAAGGAATTAGTCTATTTCATTGTCAAATATTTCTATTAGGGCTATATAATTTCATATCCCATATTTAAATCTAGCATTGTGTGGAATTAATACATTAGCAGATATATTTGACGGCTCAGTTCTTATTCCATTTGATGTTATTAGTAATAAATATTGTTTGAGAAAAAGTTGTATTTATCAATATTTACAAATCCTAGATAAAGGAAATACTATAGGTCCGCTTCAAAAATGTTTTAAACAATGTGAACTTCACGAATAAAGGAATGTCTTTAATCTATAAAATTTTTAATAGTCCACTAGAGGAGGGGAAATTGCCATATATGCTTAAGTGGGAAATGGATCTAGATATATCAGTACCAATTCAGAATAGGCATAATACGATTGCCTGGATACAAAAAACATCGAGATGTATTAATCATTTTGAATAGCTGAAAAAGATCCATATGAGTTCGTATCTCTTTCCATCTAAATTAGTACATTGTAGTCCGAGTTATTCGGATAAAAGTTGAAAGGAGTGTCTTCAAGTTGGTACATTATGCCATATATGGTGTTTTTATCCTAAGATAGGACCCTTTTGGTCTTTGTTTTTTGGGCTGATCTCTGGTTTAATAGGGGTTCAACTAGAACCGAATCTAGCTTTAGCAAGTGCTGAAAATTTGAATAGTTACAATTCCACCTAAGTTCAGATGTATGGTAATACAACCCCTGGCAAAAATTATGGAATCACCGGCTGGAGGATGTTCATTCAGTTGTTGAAAAAAAGCAGATCACAGACATGGCATAAAACTAAAATCATTTCAAATGGCAACTTTACTGCTTTAAGAAACACTAAAAGAAATCAAGAAAAAAATGAGGTACTCAGTAAGGGTAATTTTTTTCAGACCAAGCAGAAGGAAACAATTATGGAATCACTCAATTCTGAGGAAAAAAATATGGAATCACCCTGTAAATTTTCATTTCCAAAACTAACACCTGCATCAAATTAGATCTGCATCTAAAAAGGAGTGATCACACCTTGGAGAGCTGTTGCACCAAGTGGACTGACATGAATCATGGCTCCAACAGGAGAGATGTCAATTGAAACAAAGGAGAGGATTATCAAACTCTTTAAAGAAGCTAAATCATCACGCAATGTTGCAAAAGATGTTGGTTGTTCACAGTCAGCTGTGTCTAAAATATGGACCAAATACAAACAACATGGGAAGTTTGTTAAAGGCAAACATACTAGTAGACCAAGGAAGACATCAAAGCATCAAGACCGGAAACTTAAAGCAATATGTCTCCAAAACATGAAATGAACAACAAAACAAATGAGGAACGAATGGGAGGAAACTGGAGTTTATGTCTGTGACCGAACTGTAAGAAACCACCTAAAGGAAATGGGATTTACATACAGAAAAGCTAAACATAAGCCATCATTAACACCTAAACAGAAAAAAACAAGGGCTAAGGAAAAGCATTCGTGGACTGTGGATGACTGGATGAAAGTCATATTCAGTGATGAATCGCCAATCTGCATTGGGCAAGGTGATGATGCTGGAACTTTTGTTTGGTGCCGTTCCAATGAGATTTCTAAAGATGACTGCATGAAGAGAACATGCAAATTTCCACAGTCATTGATGATATGGGGCTGCATGACAGGTAAAGGCACTGGGGAGATGGCTGTCATTACATCTTCAATAAATGCCCAAGCTTACATTGATATTTTGGACAGTTTTCTTATCTGATCAATTGAAAGGATGTTTGGGGATGATGACATCATTTTTCAAGATGATAATGCATCCTGCCATAGAGCAAAAACGGTGAAAACATTACTTGAAAGAAGACACATAAGGTCATTGTCATGGCCTGCAAATAATCCGCATCTCAATCCAATTGAAAATCTTTGGTGGAAGTTGAAGAAAATGGTCCATGACAAGGCTCCAACCTGCAAAGCTGATCTGGCAACAGCAATCAGAGAAAGTTGGAGCCAGATTGATGAAGAGTACTATTTGTCACTCATTAAGTCCATGCCTCAGAGACTGCAAGCTGTTATTAAAGCCAGAGTTGGTGCAACAAAATACTAGTGATGTATTGGAGTATTCTTTTGTGTGTTTGTTTTTCATGATTCCATAATTTTTTCCTCAGAATTGAGTGATTCCATAATTTTTTCCCTCTGCTTGGTCTGAAAAAAATTACCCTTACTGAGTACCACATTTTTTTTCTTGATTTCTTTTAGTGTTTCTTAAAGCCATAAAGTTGCCATTTGAAAAGACTTTAGTTTTGTGCCATGTCTGGGATCTGCTTTCTTTCAACAACATTAAACAACTGAATGTACATCCTCCGAGCCTGGTGATTCCATAATTTTTTCCAGGGGTTGTACATGTTTTGATTTCAGCCAGACAATGCCTCTCACTGAAATGGAAATTGGCTCTCATTCCCACGATGAAAGATTTGATTGGGAAAATGAACATCTATTATCATTATTAGTGTTGAGCGAGCATGCTCGACACTGCTCGGTACTCGCCTGAGCATCTCACTACTTGGGATGTTCAGCGAGCACCAAGCATTTCCGGGTTAATTTGGCGGGAGCTCGGGTCTCCGCCCTGCATGTTTGGCACTCTTTACAGAGCCAATGAACTTGCAGGGATTGCCAGCCAGTCACTGTAAATCCTTTTTTTATCTAAATCCTCTTTATTTATTTTTCCCTCAGTCACACTGTACAAATACCCGTCTTATTAACCTTTTGATATCCCCCCCCCCCCCAAAAAAAAAAAAATTGAGTGTGTCTGTGAGTGTACAGACACAAATATATCTGTTTAAAAGAGTCTGGTGTAGGCCAGAGAACTAGAACTGTGGTTTTCCTCTTTCACGGTTCAAATCTCCTTTTTATTACCCTTTTGCCATTGATAGTGCGAGTGTAAGCTATTTTACTTCATTTACAATGGGCAAGGTGCGTGGCAAGGGACGTGGAACTGGACGTTCTGGTGATGGTGCGTGCAGAGGATGGGGCCGTGGCCAAGGTGAAAATGTGCCACAACCAACAGCCACATCTTCTCGCTCCCAGTTCTTGACCGAATTACTATGGAAGCAAAAAACAACACCACTATTGCGAAATGATCAGTGTGAACAGGTTATTAATTGGATAGCAGATAATACTTCCAGTCACCAGGGCACCACCACCTCCGGTCTGTCTTCCACACAGTCAAGTCTTAGTAGCCATGAGTCTCGACCGCATACTCCCCCTCACCCTGATGCTTCTTCCTCCCACCATGCCGAGTGTCATCAGACAGTAACTGATCCCCCAGTTGGACACTCTGAAGAGCTGTTCACTGGTCCATTTCCATATTTGGGCCCCTCGCCTGCTTCGCTTGAAGCGGTGGAAGAGGAGATCCCATGTAGCGATGGCCAAATATTTGAACAGCCACGGCCACAGGAAGGCGACGCTGGCAATTTGTCACAAGAGGTGGACGAGACACAGTTGCCACGAAGTGAGGAGGAGGACCGTGGTGTGGAAGTAGAAGAGGAGGAGGTGGTGGATGATCTAGTAACCTACCCAACGTGGCAGGAGGACACGCAGAGCGGGGCCAGCTGCACACAGGGTGAGGGAGGCAGAGTACCCCAACAGGCAGGAAGAAGCAGTGTAGTGGCCGCAGACAGAAGGTGGACAACCGTTCCCCGTAACACCAACACGAGGGCTAGCATCAGCAGGGGTGACAAAACTACCAGCCTGACCACCACCAGCATGATTAGGCACATGTCAGCAAAGCACCCGACTTTGTGGGGCGCACCCCAGGGTCCACAACCAGTGTCAGCGGGTGTCACCACTGCTTCTTCCGCTGTTGTGCATGTAACAGAACCCCCTGTTGTGCGTGCAAGGCAATCCCCTGTCCATACTGCATGCAAAGATGCCCCCTCAGACCTTTGAACGAAAGCGCAAATTCGCAGCCAACAACCTACAGGCCACAGTCCTAAATTCGCACATTTCACAACTGCTTGCATTGGAAATGCTGCCTTTTAGGCTGGTGGAGACAGAATCCTTCCGCAACCTTATGGCGGTGGCCGTCCTTCGGTACTCAGTCCCCAACTGACACTATTTTGCCCGGTGTGTCATCCCCGCACTACACAATCACGTGTCGTAAAACATCTGCCGTGCCCTCAACAACGCAGTTACTGGGAGAGTCCCCCTGACAACGGACACGTGGACAAGTGCTTCTGGCCAGGGACGGTACATCTCCCTGACGGCACACTGGGTAAACATAGTGGAAGCAAGGAGCCAGTCGGACCTTGGGACGGAACACATCCTCCCCACACCGAGGATTGCGGGCCCTATGTCAGTCAGAGTTGCCCCCACAGTGTACAGCTGCGCATCATCCTCCTCCTCCTCCTCATGTTCAGCCTCCATCTCAGATATCACCACATCAGTTACAAGCTGGAAGCACTGCAGTACTGCCTCAGCCAAGAGGCAACAGGCTGTGTTGAAACTCATAAGCTTAGGTGATAAACCTCACACTGCTTGTGAGTTGTGGACAGCTATGAAAGAGCAGGCAGATCTGTGGCTGAGACCGCTGAACCTACATCCAGGCATGGTCGTGTGTGACAATGGCCGTAACCTGGTGGCGGCCCTGAGGCGAGGCGAGATCACACACGTACCATGCCTGGCTCATGTGCTTTAACCTCATGGTTCAGCGGTCTCTTAAATCGTACCCCGAGTTGCCAGATCTGCTCGTCAAAGTACGCCGTCTGTCAGCTCATTTTCGCAAGTCGGCTACAGCTTCCGCCGCCCTTGCTGTGTTGCAGAAGTGTTTGCAGCTTCCGGCACACCGACTGGTGTGTGATGTCCTCACACGTTGGAACTCTACCCTCCACATGTTGCAAAGGATTTGTGAGCAGAAGAGAGCAGTTCCAGCTGCAACAAGGCTGTCGATATTCAGGTCAGACTCCACACATAAGAACTCAGAAGTGGACCTGGATGTCTGACATATGTACCATCCTGACAAACTTTGAGGAGTCCACCAAGATGGTGAGTGGCGATGATGCCATCATTAGCATCAGCATCCCACTTGTCTGTCTTTTGCAACGCTCTCTGCAGAGAATTAAAGAGGAGGCATTGCAGCCAGAGTATGATGAGATGGATCAAGAAGTCCTAGCGGGCGATTACACACAGCCCAGCCTCATCTCATCCCAATGTGCATTGGGGGACAATGAGGGAGAGGAGGAGGAGAAGGAGGAAGAGGAGGAAGAACAGGAGCTGGTATCATGCGCTGTAGACGGTAGTACCTGTACCACTGTCATACCGTCGGTTCAGCATGGGTGGCCTGAGGACAGGGGGGAGGAGGAGGAGGAGGAGGAGAGCATGGTCGGCCGTCATCTTGGTGAGGACACGGAAGTCTTGCCCGTTACCAGTCTGGCACGCATGGCAGACTTTATATTACGATGCCTTAACCGTGACCCTCGCGTAGTCAAAATGTTGGGTGACAGTCATTACTGGTTGGTGACACTTTTAGACCCCCGCTACAAGGAGAACTTTCAGTCTCTTATACCTGAGGTGGAGAGGTCTACAAAAATGGGGCAGTACCAGAATGCCCTTGCTGCAGAACTGTTAAAGAAATTCCCATCTGAACACGCTAGCGGCAGAGGTCACAGTTCGTTGCCCAACCAAGGCGTACAGGCGAGACAGACGCAACTCCAATCCAGCAGAGGCAGGGGAACACTGTCAATGTTCTGGGACAGTTTTCTGAGACCCGCCCAGCTTACAGGCCCTGAGGCGCGGGGTACTCTCACAAGGAGTGGAAAGTTTCAAAAGATGGTGAGGGAGTACCTTGCCGACCATACCAGCATCCTCTGTGATTCCTCTGTGCCTTTTAATTATTGGGTATCCAAGCTGGACACTTGGAATGAACTCGCTCTGTATGCTTTGGAGGTCCTGGCCTGCCCTGCCGCTAGCGTTTTATCGGAGCATGTTTTTAGTGCTGCTGGGGGAATTATATCTGATAAGCGCACTCGCCTGTCAACTGACAATGCTGACAAGCTGACCCTTATCAAAATGAACAAGGGCTGGATTGGGCCAGACTTCTCATCACCATTAAATGACAGCAGAGTAACATAAAGTCAAATCCTCTGTGTTATATCGGGAGGTGTATTCCCACGCACCGCTTCACACCCACACATGGGTATACGCTTCCTCATTTTGGCTGTTTTTTGCTCTTCTCCTTATCCTCAGCCTCCACCACCACTATACCACCAAGGTGACTGTGGTCTGTGTTGCCAGCATTGCAAGTTCCTCTGTCCTAATTTTTTGCAGCTTTTCCTTGGAAGGCATAGGCAAAGACTATGGGAGACCCACTCCCCAATAATGGGAATAATGTTTTTAATATGCTGTACTGCATGGCTCTTGTAAGGGGCATTGCAAGTTCCTCCATCCTAATTTTTGGCAGATTTTGCTTGGAAGGCATAGGCAAAGACTATGGGAGACCCACTCTCCAATAATGGGAATAATGTTTTTAATATGCTGTACTGCATGGCTCTTATAAGGGGCATTGCAAGTTCCTCCATCCTAATTTTTGTCAGCTTTTGCTGCTTGGAGGGCATAGGCAAAGACTATGGGAGACCCACTCCCCAATAATGGGAATAATGTTTTTAATATGCTGTACTGCATGGCTCTTGTAAGGGGCATTGCAAGTTCCTCCGTCCTAATTTTTGGCAGCTTTTGCTTGGAAGGCATAGGAAAAGACTATGGTAGACCCACTCCCCTATAATGGGAAAAATGTTTTTAATATGCTGTACTGCATGGCTCTTGTAAGGGGCATTAAAATCGTCTTGGTAAGCAGCTGTGACCTCCACGTCTCTTCCAAGGGGCATTAAAACCGTCTTGTTAAACCACTCTGAACTCCACATCTCTTCCAAGGGGCATTAAAATCGTCTTGTTAAGCTACTGTGACCTCCACGTCTCTTCCAAGGGTCATTGATATTGTCTTTTTATTCCACTGGGACCTCCACCACTCTTCCAATGGGCATTGATATTGTCTTCTTATTCCACTGCGACCTCCACCACTCTTCCAAGGGGCATTGATATTGTCTTTTTATTCCACTGCGACCTCCACCACTCTTCCAAGGGTCATTGATATTGTCTTTTTATTCCACTGCGACCTCCACCACTCTTCCAAGGGGCATTGATATTGTCTTTTTATTCCACTGGGACCTCCATGTAACTTCCAAGGGGCATTAAAACCGTCTTGTTAAACAACTCTGAACTCAACGTCTCTTCCAAGGGGCATTAAAACCGTCTTGTTAAACCACTCTGAACTCCACGTCTCTTCCAAGGGGCATTAAAACCGTCTTGTTAAACCACTCTGAACTCCACGTCTCTTCCAAGGGGCATTAAAACCGTCTTGTTAAGCAACTGTGACCTCCACGTCTCTTCCAAGGGTCATTGATATTGTCTTTTTATTCCACTGGGACCTCCACCACTCTTCCAAGGGGCATTGATATTGTCTTTTTATTCCACTGCGACCTCCACCACTCTTCCAAGGGGCATTGATATTGTCTTTTTATTCCACTGCGACCTCCATCACTCTTCCAAGGGGCATTGATATTGTGTTTTTATTCCACTTCGACCTCCACCACTCTTCCAAGGGGCATTGATATTGTCTTTTTTTTGCACTGGGACCTCCACGTCTCTTGCAAGGGGCATTAAAACTGTCTTGTTAAACCACTCTGAACTCCACCTCTCTTCCAAGGGGCATTAAAACCATCTTGTTAAGCTACTGTGACCTCCACGTCTCTTCCAAGGGGCATTAAAACCGTCTTCTTAAACCACTCTGAACTCCACAGCTCTTCCAAGGAGCATTGAAATGTTGTTTTTAATTACCTCTAACCTCCACGACTCTTCCAACGTGCATTCCATTTCAACCTAATTTTTGTCAGCTTTTGCTTTTCAAGGCATAGGCGAACACTAAGGGAGACCCATTCCCAATAACGGGTAGAATGTTTTTAGTACGCTGTAATCCACGTCTGTTTCATGGGGCATTGCAGTTCCTCATAATTTTGGGAAAGCCTTCCATTCACTGCTTCGGCCAACAGTGTACAGGAGACCCAGTTGCTATTAATGGAAAAAACGGTTTAGTTAAGACCCTCTGACCTCCATGTCACTTTCAAGGGGCATTGGAGTGCCTCGAAATTTTTGGTAGGCATTGCACTCACTGTATGCCCTATAACTGTGTAGCCGAACTGCTCCTTTTGGTACAGAAACATATCCAGGCCTAGCTGCTACTACATACATGCGCTTGCATTCCAAGGAACAGAAAGCTAAGGAGATGGATGGCCTCACAATCATGAATAATTTACTCGTTGTGTAGGAGGCTGACCACTGCTGCTGTCTACCTTCTCAACTTTGTGTTGAAGCCTGATTGACCCAGGACCCGCGATCCTCTATGTCTGCAGGACGTGTTGCATCCCAGTGTCCAACTGTGTCCCGGCTTCCACAATATTAACCCAGTGTGAAGGCGTCAGTGAGATGGACCATCCCTGGCCACATTCACTTGTCCATGTGTTTGTGGTTAGACTGTGCTTCCCACTAATTGCACTGGGGAGGGCACAGGTAATGTTTTGGTATGTGCGCTTGTGTATAAGGCGCACAGGGACCAATAGGGGCAGCTGGGGACCGTTTATGGACACCCGGACGCCCCCTGGCGGCTGGGGACCAAGCGTGGACACCCGGCCGCCGGGCAGCTGGGGACTGAGTATGGATGCCAGGCCGCTGATGCAGCCATGACGTGGTGGCCAGATTCCGCCTCCACATGCCTAAAAGGCCCAATTTCAAGTGCAAGCAAAAAGTATGGTATTGCATCCTGGGGGTGGGTGGGTGGCAGGCTGCATACTTGCGCTTGCATTGCAAGGAATGGGGGAGGTACAATTGAACACTGCCCTGGGACAAGGACATGAACGGGGATAGTTGCAAGTCTGCATCTTCTGATGCGGCAAGGATCACTTCTGATGGGCACACTTTTAGGCAGTGACCTGGGTGTCAGAGATGCTTCCAGGGGTCTTCCCCATGCTGTTCCCATGTCTTTTCAGCACTGTATGCATGTGTCACACAGCACATGGCCAGATAAGGTTGTAAATGTTAAAATTACATTTCCCCGTGAACGCATTTGTCATGGTTGAAAGCAATACAAAAGTGCAAAAATGCATAAAAATGCTACTTGTGAACATAGCCCAAGGTGTGGAGGAGTATTTTTGTTTTTGGTTATTTATTTTACCGTATACCCAAGTCTTTACCCTGGAAAGGATGTTCCTTATCATATTTCACGGGAAAACAGTTTCAGTTTTGTTTTTGTATGTTTTATTGTGAGCCCGTAAAAGTGGCTTAATACATCTGACCACGTTGTTGACAGCAGTGACCTGGGGGTCAGAAATGCTTCCTGGGGCGATCCCCATGCTGTTTCCATGTCATTTGAGCACTGTCACTATCGTTTTGGGCACTTTTTAGGTTTTCTACAGACTGCCGTCGGTGCCGCCGCAAAAATGCTCGGGTCTCCCATAGACTAACATTGGGCTCGTTGCTCGGGTCGAGCACCTGAGGATCACGGTGAGCTCGGCCTGAGCTTCGAGCACCCGAGCATTTTAGTGCTCTCTCAATACTAATCATTATGAATATATGCTAGCATTCTCGCAACAAAATAGAAAGAAAATTATGGATAGATGGAAATTGTGGGCTCTGTCCCTGTTGGCCATTCCTATAAACACATGATGATTTAAGTAAATTTACGCTGTTTCGCAATGTTATCTGTTGTGTTAAATGTTGCACACCCTTTATGATTTTGAAATATTGAATTTTTTCTTTTTGAAAAAGGAAGTGTAATTGTATGTTTATGTTTTATGTTCTATGTATACTTAAGGGTGATGTATTTAATTTTTGATGTTGTAAAAATTGGAAAAATGTAATAAAGAATAAGGAAAAAAAACAGAAAATCCACAGCATGCCCTCATTTTAGCATAGTTTTTTGTTTGTTTGCTTCATTGCGATCAGATTTTCTGTGCACAATTCTCAGCAGACATCCAGAAGAGACATCAGTAGCATTCGTCTTAACTGTCCCCACGCACAGACACAAAACTATGCAATTAATGCAGTTAAGGCTGCTGTGTTTAGTTGAGAGGTTTCCTTGGATATGTGGCTGGATACCTGGGATAGCGAGACCCACACTTAATTTGACAGGCAAAGCATTAGCAGGTAGCAGTGGATTCTTAATGCTCATTGACATCATGCAGAATGCTGCGCTGGGGTCCAGAACGTAACACATGCATTCAAGCAAATCAGTTATGTTAAAGTAATGTTAGCTGCTGATTACCCTGGCTGACAGTATTATGTACCTGAAACGGGCATGTACTGTAATAAAGTATTTCAGCAGGATGCTGATTGATTATTTGACATAGTGGGGTCTAAGGAATGAGAGGGTTAGTAAGACAAAGTATGTAAGAGTTACTATTTTTAGGGTGTGTGCACGCAAAATGCTTTTTAAAAAGTAATCTATAAAATGTTGCTATAACATGAGACATCTTATTAACTGTGTCATCTTCCAGCTTTCACATTTTACCTCTTTAAACCCAAGTACAGATAACATTTCCATGACACTTTCTGCAATGAATCCCAGCTCCTTCTTGGATTGGTGAACTACTGCAGCATCATTCATACAAAGACACTAGGATTTGACTCTAATGATCTGTGACTTTGGCAGATATATACAGTTTTATACTAAGCTTATATATATCCTTCGAGAATTTCCCCAGTCTTAGATTTAATGCAGTTAACAGCAAAGTTACTCAAGAGAGTTACCTTCCATAGCATCAGACACACTTGTCTACACATACATCTTTCCTCTTATTAAAATTCTTAATGCAAAACATACTTAAGCACCTCATGGAGCTAGCTATCTCCCTGATACTGGAGACCAGTGGCCATAATGGAAGATATATAGCTATTAAAAATGAAAGCTATAAAAAGCAGAATAAAGAAGTAAGTGTTTATAGTAGTGGATTTTTTTTCCCATAAACATTGTGCAATGATTAAATAATAAACCATAAATTAATGAAAATTAAAAGTAACAAAAAAATCCTGAACACTGACAAAATTCCTGTTATGCTAAAGATACTCAATATTTGTGTTCCCTACCCAACTCAGAAACATCATCATTACATGAAATAGAGGATAAAAACAGAATATCCCATTGTTGAAGGCCCAGCACATCAACGCATTACATGCATAGCCTATTGACTGTAATAGGAAATATGCAATGCTTATAGTTCCCTATAAAATTACAATCAATTAATGTGGGTCATTGCCGAGAAAGACAGAGGTAGTCTTGTTTTCCTTGGATGATTCTAACAAAGAGGAGTTGTCCAGACCAATAGTAGATTCATATTCACTATTGACCAAACTTGTTCTTAGCTCGGCAGGGCCTCCGACCAGGTCCAAAAACAGCATAGAAAATTCAGAGAAGCCGAGGCACCAAAACCACAGGTTCTTGATAAAAACATGATCTTTATTTCATATTAGTCAAAACAGGAAGACAAAGCAGGCAATGTTTCGGCCATAATTGGCTTTTCTCAAGCCTAAAAAAAATACAGCTCTAAAACACAGACCATATGGCAACACTTTAAATAAACTCCATATGACAATGGCTCTTCCTCTTCCCCCTCCCAGGAGCTCATTCCAGTTGTTATAGCAACGGTCTGATACATAAGACAATACTTTAAAAACAACATAAAAAGCATATACAATACAGGCCAAAAGTTTGGACACACCTTCTCATTTAAAGATTTTTCTGTATTTTCATGACTATGAAAAGTGTACATTCACACTGAAGGCATCAAAACTATGAATTAACACATGTGGAATTATATACTTAGCATAAAAGTGTGAAACAACTGAAAATATGTCTTATATTCTAGGTTCTTCAAAGTAGCCACCTTTTGCTTTGATGACTGCTTTGCACACTCTTGGCATTCTCTTGATGAGCTTCAAGAGGTAGTCACCGGAAATGGTCTTCCAACAATCTTGAAGGCGTTCCCAGAGATGCTTAGCACTTGTTGGCCCTTTTGCCTTCACTCTGCGGTCCAGCTCACCCCAAACCATCTTGATTGGGTTCAGGTCTGGTGACTCTGGAGGCCAGGTCATCTGGTGTAGCACCCCATCACTCTCCTTCTTGGTCAAATAGCCCTTACACAGCCTGGAGGTGTGTTTGGGGTCATTGTCCTGTTGAAAAATAAATGATGGTCCAACTAAATGCAAATCGGATGGAATACCATGCCGCTGCAAGATGCTGTGGTAGCCATGCTGGTTCAGTATGCCTTCAATTTTGAATAAATCCCCAAACAGTGTCAGAAGCAAAGCACCCCCACACCATCACACTTCCTCCTCCATGCTTCATGGAGGGAACCAGGCATGTAGAGTCCATCCGTTCACCTTTTCTGCGTCGCACAAAGACACGGTGGTTGGAACCAAAGATCTCCAAATTGAACTCATCAGACCAAAGCACAGATTTCCACTGGTCTAATGTCCATTGCTTGTGTTCTTTAGCCCAAACAAGTCTCTTCTGCTTGTTGCCTGTCCTTAGCAGTGGTTTACTAGCAGCTATTTTACCATGAAGGCCTGCTGCACAAAGTCTCCTCTTAACAGTTGTTGAAGAGATGTGTCTTCTACTAGAACTCTGTGTGGCATTGACCTGGTCTCTAATCTGAGCTGCTGTTAACCTGCGATTTCTGAGGCAGGTGACTCGGATAAACAGAGGTGACCCTTGGTCTTCCTTTCCTGGGGCGGTCCTCATGTGAGCCAGTTTCTTTGTAGCGCTTGATGGTTTTTGCAACTGCACTTGGGGACACTTTCAAAGTTTGCCCAATTTTTCGGACTGACTGACCTTCATTTCTTAAAGTAATGCTGGCCACTCGTTTTTCTTTATTTAGCTATTTTTTTCTTGCCATAATACAAATTCTAATTAGTGTTGAGCCACCCCCGTAGTGTTCGAGTTCAGTTCGGTTCGTCGAACACCCGTGTGTTCGCCGAACTGTTCGTCGAACACCTTCGAACACCGTTAAAACCAATGGCAGGCAAACAAAAACACATAGAAACACATAGAAAACACCTTCAAAGGTGTCCAAAAGCTGACAAACTGCTCAGAAGACACAACTAACACATGGAAAAGTGACAAGTACATATAGTCATGCGAAAAGAAAAGAGGTGGAGGAGTAAAAGGAGGGGGAGACACAGATATAGGCATGTCATGCCCTTCTAAAATCCAAAAAGTGAGAAGCCGACACGTTCAGTCCACTCCTGCCCGTGCCACCTCCGTGTCGCCGGGTTTGTGCCAGAGCCGCGGTGAACCCTGACGGCCAGCCCCCCTCTCCCAATACTGGTGCCTGTCCGCTGGTGGGTCGAGCGAGCCCCCCTGTGGTGGAGGCAGCTCTAAGCTTTTTAATTTAAATTGTCTCTCTAATTTGAATAAATACACTTTAAATCCATTTACAAGGATCTATTGGAGGGCAAGTCTCATGCCAGCAGCCGCGTAATTCCAGCTCCAGTAGTGTCCACTAAAGCTGCTGCAGTTAAAAAGCTTTTATAAGGATCGAGCTCGGCTGTCCACCGCAAGGCATCCTACTGCCAGTCCGAGCCCCTAAGCCTTGGGGTGCCTCCTGATGCTCTTCACTGAGTATCCCGTGGTCCCGAAGCATTTCCTTTGAAAAAATGAAGTGTCCAAACTACAGGTGGTGTAGCTTGCTTAACAGCCGGGATAATCTGCTGACTAGCAGACCCTGCTACTAGGCACAAAGTATTTCCTGGGCTAGATGCAGTTAAAAATTTGTAATTAGATACTCTCGTTGGATGCTGAGAAAGTATTCCATAGAGTCTCCTGGCACGCCATATATGATTCTCTTAAAAAGCTTGGGGTAGGGGTCTAGGGGACCCTTTTATAGCCAAAATTACGGCCCTGTATCGCAATACGTCACCTAGGCTGAAGATAAATGGAACTGTAGCACCCTGAGGGCTCGGTTGCTACAGAGGTATTGCACCTCACCCAGAGGTGTGATATCTCACTCTCAGGTAAGGATGTAGTGTGGATCAGGACCCGACACCTGCATGCATTACACCACATTGCCGTGGGGCAGGGCGACCAATATGCCTCTGAGATGGGCACGACAGTCCCTGTCCCTGGCTGGAGTGGGGGGAGGGAACACTGAGGAAGGGGAACCCTGTAGTGCAGGAGCAGGGAGGAAGCAGTTCCTGGGTGCATTGAGAAGGGAGTATAAAAGGTGGGCACCATATTAGTTCAGTGCAGAGAAGTCTGAGCAGAAGTGGCAGGGAGCAGGGGCTCTGCATGAGCTCTGCTCCGGAGGCGGGCCTAGTAACAGAGGCCCAGGCCTGGAAGAGGGAGAAGGAAGGAAGAGGAGCGGAGAAGGCTCCAGGAACGAGGAACGAAGGGATCTCAGGGGTGCGGACGGACGAGTCGCCACCGCACGCCTGAATCCACCTGCGTGGAGGGGTCAGGCCAAAGGGGGAGACCGGTCCCCGAAACTAGTGGAGGCAGGAAACGACCCTCAGCTAGAAACAGGAGGCTGTGACATTTTATGTGGCGCAGCCCCTCGCTACACCCGCTAGGAAGGCACCACATAGGGTCAGGGAAACTGGCGCCAAGTTTACCAAGAGGAGGCCCGAGGCAGCCGGACAGAAGGGTTGGTAAGAAAGGCCAGACAAAGGACACACAAAGGGGGTCCTGTGAAGCACTCCAAAGTTATCTGGGAGTTATCTGAGCCCCTCACCTGGTGAGCACAGTACGACGTGGGCAGCCTTTACCTGCAGACGTGGTCTGGATAATAAGAACTGTGAGTAAAGGCCCTGGACTGCATCACTGACTCCGTGTCATTACTGCTGCTGCCCTGCACCATCACCCCCATCCTCCGCATACACTGCCCTGAGGCTCTACTCCTCCCGTGGGGAGTTATGCTACGCTCTGCTGCACCCACAACACCAGCCTCAGCGGTCTGCCCTGGAGCGGCGGTTCACTCTGACCGCAATCCACGGGTGGCGTAGTCGGACATTTAAACATCAAAACCGCATAAATAGTTCTGCCACTGGTTTGACCGCCCTGAGCCACGGAACCGGGTTGCCGCCACGGAGACTACAACCACCAGCATCCACCAAAAAGGGTCCGGCTCCGGGTGTCCCAAGGCCCAGGGGGCGCGTCAGAACATTTTCATCACCTTTCACAATCACCAATGGGACAAGGCAGGGATGTTCTCTGTCCCCTCTCTTATACATCCTAGTGACGGAGCACCTGCTCTCATCAATTCGCCATAACTCCAATATTAGGTGGATTGAGGTGGGAGGCACCGAGTACAAGTGCTCTCTATTTGCTGATGACGTCCTAGTATATATCACTCAATCACATATATCCATCCATGCTGTTATGGCTGAAATAGATCACTTTGTTACATGGTCAAATTTTAAAATCAATGCAGCGAAGTCTGAGGCCCTCGATGTCTCCCTCCCCAAATCCATATAGGATTCCATCCAGTCCAACTTTACCTTTGCCTGGCCCTCACAGGGTATCAAATACTTAGGAATTCCTATTCATAGAGACCTCTACCATCTATGTTATCTTAATTTTGGGCCCTTTATTGAACAACTCCATACAGACCACGGTTGGCAAGTTAAAACTGTAAGATTCACTACGTGAACCACTGGTGTTTTGTGGAAAAGCACATGTACACTGTGTTCCAAATTATTATGCAAAAAGTGTTTAGGAGTGATAAGGGAAGAATTTGTTTGTTTGTCAGTTAAACTCATTGATGGTGATGTGTGTCAGGGCTCTTTATATCACTGTAAGCAATTGCAGACACCTGTGCTAATTAGTTTGGCAGGTGTGTCCAATGAAAGGCTAGACTACTTAAGAAGGCTGTCTCACATTATTAAGCAGCCTACATTTTCTGCCAAAATGGGAAAGAAAAAGGATGTGTCGGCTGCTGAGAAGCAACAAATTGTGGAGTGTTTAGGTCAAGGCATGACTACAATCAACATTGTGCGATGATCAGGATGAAGTGTCTTGGCAATCAAGAAGTATGTAGCTGATTCACAGTACACACGTGTGCGTGCTGATAAGGGCAAATTGAGGACTCTTTCCTACAGGCAATTACGTCAGGTTGAAAGAGCAGCGGCAAAAAAGCCTTGTCATAGCAGCAGACAAGTTTTTGAAGCTGCTGGTGCCTCCAACGTCCCCCGAACAACAGATGCAGGGTCCTTCAGAGGTTTGCAACTGTGCATACGCCATCCTGTCGACCTCCTCTATCCACTTCACACAAGCAGAAACGGCTCCAGTGGGCCAAACATTACATGAAGACTGATTTCAAAACTGTTTTGTTCACGGATGAGTGCCGTGCAGCACTCGATGGTCCAGATGGATGGAGTGGAGGATGGCTGGTTGATGGACACCCCACGCAAACACGGCTACAGCGCCAACAAGGAGGAGGTGGAGTAATGTTTTGGGCTGGAATCATGGAGAGAGAGATTGTCGGCCCCTTTAGGATCCCTGAAGGCGCTAAAGATGAACTCCATAATGTATGTGGATTTTCTCAAACAGCACTTCCTGCCATGGTTCAAGAAGAAGAACCGTGTATTTCACAGCAAGATCATTTTTCTGCATGATAATGCACCATCTCATGCTGCACATAAAACATCTGCATCTCTGGCTGATATGGGCATAAAAGGGGACAAACTTATGGTGTGACCCCCATGCTCCCCTGACCTCTACCCCATTCAGAACCTTTGGAGCATCATTAAAAGGAGTGTCTATGATGGCGGGAGGCAGTTCATATCTAAGCAACACCTCTGGGAGGGTATTCTGTCCTCATGCAAAACAATTGAAGCAGAAACCATCCAAAACCTGACAAATTCAATGGACGAGAGAGTTCAGAAGCTCCTTTCGAACAAGGGGTCCTATGTGAAAATGTAACATCACCTAGAATAAAGTTTTGAGTTGAAAACTTTGATTTCAGTTTCTAACAACCTGCTAATGCTTATAATTTCAAAAATGACCATTTTTTTGGTCTTTATTAAAATGAAAAGGTTGATCGAAAAGTTTGGGGGATCTAAGAGTGTGGCAACCCAGTAGTCATGATTACTTCGAATTCTGACAATATGAGGGTCATGCTGCAGGTAGTGCAGCAAGAAGGCACTTATGTGTCTTGCGCATCTCGGAGCCCCAAAATTATTTTCCGGGCTAGATGCAGCTAAAAATTATTATTAATTTTAAATCTGGTGAAGCTTTAGTATAGATGGCCTAATAGGATCAGTGCTGCACACTGCTACAAAGCCCAAATTATTTTCCAGTCAAGATACAGATAAACATGATTAGTAATTTTAAATCTGGTGGAGCTTATTATTAGAGATGAGCGGTGTTCGACTTGAACTGTTCGCCAATCTCAAATTCGAGCTGTTTTGGGCGGTGTTCGAGTTGTTCGACGAACCCGAACGATTTGCAAAAAATTCGGCTGTTCGAGGTTATGTTCGATAACTGTTCGTGCACCAAAAGCGTGTCCTGCATGTCTGGCGCTATTTAGAGCACCAATCATGCAGGGATTGTCTGCCACTCACTGTAATGCCACAGCCATGGTGGTTGTGGCATTACAGTGATTGCCCAAATCGATGGGAACAGTGCCAACAGTGAAACATGAAAAGCCGACAATTCATCAGCGGCATACACCAGTACCCGACAATTTAGAACCGAAAGAATAGAGCTTCACACATAGATTAGATAGATATAAACATGTCAGCCACATATATACGAAGTACAGTGAAAGTGCTGCTTACTGTACTTGTCATTTAGCGTAAAGGATTTATCAAAAAAAATAATAGTGTTTTCATGCACCGTCTCTTTAAAAAAGCCGGCCGGCAATTCAGCAGCGGTACCCGACAATTTAGAATAGAAGGAATAGAGAATCACACATAGATTAGATAGATAGAAACATGTCAGTCACATATATAAGAAGTGCAGTGACAGTGTTGATTACTGTACTTGTCATTTAGTGTAAAGGATTTATTTAAAAAAATAATAGTGTTTTCATGCACTGTCTCTTTAAAAAAGCCGGCCGGCAATTCAGCAGCGGTACCCGACAATTTATAACAGACAGAATAGAGCATCATACATAGATTAGATAGATAGAAACATGTCAGCCACATATATACGAAGTACAGTGACAGTGTTGCTTACTGTACTTGTCATTTAGCGTAAAGAATTTATCAAAAAAAATAATAGTGTTTTCATGCACCGTCTCTTTAAAAAAGCCGGCCGGCAATTCAGCAGCGGTACCCGACAATTTATAACAGACAGAATAGAGCTTCACACATAGATTAGATAGATAGAAACATGTCAGTCACATATATATGAAGTACAGTGATAGTGTTGGTTACTGTACTTGTCATTTAGTATTAAAATAAAGGATTTATTATTAAAAAAATTGGCGTGGGGTTCCCCTTAATTTTAGGCTCTAGCGGAGGTTAAGCAGACGGCTGGGGCAGATGTTTGAAGCCTGGGAAGGGGGTAATACCCACGGAGCTTCCCAGGCTACTAATATCAGCCCCCAGCTGCATACATAGCCTTTACTAGCTATTAAAATGGGGGACCCCCCAAAAGAAATGACGTGGGGTCCCCCCTAATTTAATAGCTAGCAAAGGCTAGGCAGACAGCTGGGGGCTGATATTAATAGCCCAGGAAGGGAGCCATGAATATTGGCCCCCTCCCAGGCTAGAAACATCAGCCGTCAGCCGCCCCAGAAATGGCGCATTCATAGGATGCGCCAATTCTGGCACTTAGCCTCGCTCTTCCACGCTGCCCTGGTGCGGTGGCAGGGGGTAATAGGGTTGGGGTTGATGTGAGCTTATAATGCCAGCTGACATCAAGCCCAGGTTAGTAATGGAGAGGCGTCTATAAGACACCCCCATTACTAACCCCATAGTCAAAGTTAAAAAAAACACAAACACCCAGAATAAAGTCCTTTAATTGAAATAAAGACACAATCCTTTATTGTTCTAAATTAAACCATACTTACCGTCACGCCCATTCCAGCTGAAGCCAACGATCTCCTGCAATAAAAGAAAAATAATAAAGCAACCTCATCCTTACCTTTCCATGGTTCCCACGACAGCTTCAGCTCTGCTACATCGAGATGACAGGCTGGACCGCAGCAGAACGCCGCCATCCAGCCTCTCATCCCGCAGACACTGAGAAGCGCAGGCTTGCTTGCGCTGCTCAACGTCTCTCTGTGACGGCATCCAGATGAGCCGAGTTCATGTCCAATGAACTCGGCTCACCTCATGCACGTCACTGACAGCGTGGGAAAATTCTCAAGCTGAAGCGGTGAGTGCAGGAGAATTCTCCCACGCTGTCAGTGACGTGCAGGAGGTGAGCTGAGTTCATTGGACATGAGCTCACCTTATGCACGTCACTGACAGCGTGGGAGAATTCTCCTGCACTCAGCGCTTCAGCGTGAGAATTCTCCCGCTGAAGCGCTGAGTGCAGGAGAATTTTCCCACGCTGTCAGTGACGTGCATAAGGTGAGCTCATGTCCAATGAACTCAGCTCACCTCCTGCACGTCACTGACAGCGTGGGAGAATTCTCCTGCACTCAGCGCTTCAGTGTGAGAATTCTCCCACGCTGAAGCGCTGAGTGCAGGAGAATTTTCCCACGCTGTCAGTGACGTGCATGAGGTGCGCCGAGTTCATTGGACATTAACTCGGCTCATCTGGATGCCCTCACAGAGAGACACTGTGGAGCGCAAGCAAGCCTGCGCTTCTCAGTGTCTGCGGGATGACAGGCTGGATGGCAGCGTTCTGCTGCGGTCCAGCCTGTCATCTCGATGTAGCAGAGCTGAAGCTGTCATGGGAACCATGGAAAGGTAAGGATGATGTTGCTTTATTATTTTTCTTTTATTTCAGGAGATCGTTGGCTTCAGATGGAATGGGCGTGATGGTAAGTATGGTTTAATTTAGAACAATAAAGAATTGTGTGTTTATTTCAATTAAAGGACTTTTTTCTGGGTGTTGTGTTTTTTTAAATACTTTACTAGAAATTCATGGTGGTCATGTCTAATATTGGCGTGACCCCATGAATTTCGGGCTTAGGGCCAGCTGATAATGCCAAGCTGGCCCTAACCCCTTTATTACCCAGTGAGCCACCGCATCAGGGCCCTGGATGAGTTGGGTACAGCGCCAGAAGATGGCGCTTCTATGAACGCGCCATTTTCCGGGGTGGCTGCGGACTGCAATTTGCAGCGGGGGTGGCCCAGAAAGCTTGGGCCTCCCTGCGCTGCGGATTCCAGCCCCCAGCTGCCTAGTTGTACCTGGCTGGACACAAAAACAGGGCGAAGCCCCACGTCAATTTTCTTTAAATTATTTCATGAAATAATTAAGAAAAAAAGGGCTTCCCTATATTGTTGTGTCCGGCCAGGTACAAATAGGCAGCTGGTGGTTTGGGGCAGCCCGTTCCTGCCTGCTGTACCTGGCTGGACACAAATATAGTGCGAAGCCCCACGTCAATTTTTTTTAAATTATTTCATAAATTTCCTGAAATAATTTAAAAAAATTGAAGTGGGGCTTCGCACTATATTTGTGTCCAGCCAGGTACAGCAGGCAGGAACGGGCTGCCCCCATCCACCAGCTGCCTATTTGTACCTGGCCGGACACAACAATATAGGGAAGCCCTTTTTTTCTTAATTATTTCATGAATTTCATGAAATAATTAAAAAAAATTGAAGTGGGGCTTCGCACTATATTTGTGTCCAGCCAGGTACAGCAGGCAGGAACGGGCTGCCCCCATCCACCAGCTGCCTATTTGTACCTGGCCGGACACAACAATATAGGGAAGCCCTTTTTTTCTTAATTATTTCATGAATTTCATGAAATAATTAAAAAAAATTGAAGTGGGGCTTCGCACTATATTTGTGTCCAGCCAGGTACAGCAGGCAGGAACGGGCTGCCCCCAACCACCAGCTGCCTATTTGTACCTGGCCGGACACAACAATATAGGGAAGGCCTTTTTTTCTTAATTATTTCATGAATTTCATGAAATAATTAAAAAAAAAGTACGTGGGGCTTCGCCCTATTTTTGTGTCCAGCCAGGTACAACTAGGCAGCTGGGGGCTGGAATCTGCAGCGCAGGGAGGCCCAAGCTTTCTGGGCCCCCCCCCGCTACAAATTGCAGTCCGCAGCCACCCCGGAAAATGGCGCGTTCATAGAAGCGCCATCTTCTGGCGCTGTACCCAACTCATCCAGGGCCCTGGTGCGGTGGCTCACTGGGTAATAAAGGGGTTAGGGCCAGCTTGGTATTATCAGCTGGCCCCAAGCCCAAAATTCATGGGGTCACGCCAGTATTAGACATGACCGCCATGAATTTCTAGTAAAGTATTTAAAAAAACACAACACCCAGAATAAAGTCCTTTAATTGAAATAAAGACACAATTCTTTATTGTTCTAAATTAAACCATACTTACCATCACACCCATTCCAGCTGAAGCCAACGATCTCCTGCAATAAAAGAAAAATAATAAACCAACCTCATCCTTACCTTTCCATGGTTCCCACGACAGCTTCAGCTCTGCTACATCGAGATGACTGGCTGGACCGCAGCAGAACGCTGCCATCCAGTCTGTCATCCCGCAGACACTGAGAAGCGCACGCATGCTTGCGCTCCTCACTGTCTCGCTGTGACGGCATCCAGATGAGCCGAGGTCATGTCCAATGAACTCGGCTCACCTCATGCACGTCACTGACAGCGTGGGAAAATTCTCACGCTGAAGTGCTGAGTGCAGGAGAATTCTCCCACGCTGTCAGTGATGTGCATGAGGTGAGCTCATGTCCAATGAACTCAGCTCACCTCCTGCACGTCACTGACAGCGTGGGAAAATTCTCCTGCAATCAGCGCTTCAGCGTGAGAATTTTCCCACGCTGTCAGTAGCGTGCATGAGGTGAGCCGAGTTCATTGGACATGAACTCGGCTCATCTGGATGTCGTCACAGAGAGACGCTGAGCAGCGCAAGCAAGCCTGCGCTTCTCAGTGTCTGCGGGATGACAGGCTGGATGGCAGCGTTCTGCTGCGGTCCAGCCTGTCATCTCGATGTAGCAGAGCTGAAGCTGTCGTGGGAACCATGGAAAGGTAAGGATGAGGTTGCTTTATTATTTTTCTTTTATTGCAGGAGATCGTTGGCTTCAGCTGGAATGGGCGTGATGGTAAGTATGGTTTAATTTAGAACAATAAAGGATTGTGTCTTTATTTCAATTAAAGGACTTTATTCTGGGTGTTTGTGTTTTTTTTAACTTTGACTATGGGGTTAGTAATGGGGGTGTCTTATAGACGCCTCTCCATTACTAACCTGGGCTTGATGTCAGCTGGCATTATAAGCTGACATCAACCCCAACCCTATTACCCCCTGCCACCGCACCAGGGCAGCGTGGAAGAGCGAGGCTAAGTGCCAGAATTGGCGCATCCTATGAATGCGCCATTTCTGGGGCGGCTGACGGCTGGTGTTTCTAGCCTGGGAGGGGGCCAATATTCATGGCTCCCTTCCTGGGCTATTAATATCAGCCCCCAGCTGTCTGCCTAGCCTTTGCTAGCTATTAAATTAGGGGGGACCCCACGTCATTTTTTTTGGGGGGTCCCCCATTTTAATAGCTAGTAAAGGCTATGTATTCAGCTGGGGGCTGATATTAGTAGCCTGGGAAGCTCCGTGGGTATTACCCCCTTCCCAGGCTTCAAACATCTGCCCCAGCCGTCTGCTTAACCTCCGCTAGAGCCTAAAATTAAGGGGAACCCCACGCCAATTTTTTTAATAATAAATCCTTTATTTTAATACTAAATGACAAGTACAGTAACCAACACTATCACTGTACTTCATATATATGTGACTGACATGTTTCTATCTATCTAATCTATGTGTGATGCTCTATCTTTCTGTTCTAAATTGTCGGGTACCGCTGCTGAATTGCCGGCCGGCTTTTTTAAAGAGACAGTGCATGAAAACACTATTATTTTTTTAAATAAATCCTTTACACTAAATGACAAGTACAGTAAGCAACACTATCACTGTACTTATTATATATGTGACTGACATGTTTCTATCTATCTAATCTATGTGTGAAGCTCTATTCTTTCTGTTCTAAATTGTCGGGTACAGATGCTGAATTGCCGGCCGGCTTTTTTAAAGAGACGGTGCATGAAAACACTAATATTTTTTTTAATAAATCCTTTACACTAAATGACAAGTGCAGTAACCAACACTGTCACTGTTCTTCTTATATGTGTGACTGACATGTTTCTATCTATCTAATCTATGTGTGATGCTCTATTCCTTCTTGTCTAAATTGTCGGGTACCGGTGTATGCCGCTGCTGAATTTGCCGGCCGGCTTTTTTAAAGAGAGTGTCTTCTGAGCAGTTTGTCAGCTTTTGGACACCTTTGCAGGTATTTTCTATGTGTTTCTATGTGTTTTTGTTTGCCTGCCATTGGTTTTAACGGTGTTCGACGGTGTTCTAAGGTGTTCGACGAACAGTTCGACGAACAGTTCCTCGAACATCCCGGTGTTCGACGACCCGAACCGAACCCGAACACTACGGGGGTGGCTCAACACTACTTATTATAGATGGCCTAATAGAATCAGTGCTGCACACTGCTACAAAGCCCAAATTATTTTCCAGCCAAGATACAGATAAACATGATTAGTAATTTGAAAGCTTAAAACAGTTGGTAGGGTGATTTTAACCAATCATCAAGCTTTTACTCTCCCCAGGATGACACAGGGGTAGAAAAGTCGTTTCGGATCCATGATTTGTTCATCTTTATGAACGTGAGTCTGTCTACATTATCAGTGGAGAGCCGAGTGCGCTTATCTGTCAGCACACCACCAGCAGCGCTGGCTGCGGGGCATGACAAGAGCTCCAAGGCGTAAGTGGCTAGCTCCGGCCATTTATCCAGATTGGAAGCCCAAAAAGAGCAAGGGTCCAGTGACACAGTCGTGGCTTCAATGTTTACTTGGAGATACTCCTTTACCATCGTCTCTAGGCGTTGACTATGTGTCAGACTTCTTGTCTCCTGTGGCCTTGCAAAGGATGGGCTAAAAAAGTGGTGAAATGATTCCGCAAAATTGATGTTACCAGCAGATACTGTGGTTCTGTTACGGTTTGAGTGCTGAACACTTGACGGTCCCACGGTTGGCAAGTTGGAACTGTGAGATTCACTACGTGCACCACTGGTATTTTGTGGAAAAGCACATGTAAGATTCTGCAACAGTCTCTGCTGATACTCCTGCATGCGTGCATCCCTTTCTATGGCAGGAATAATTTCTGCAAATTTACTTTTGTACTGGGGATCTAACAGTGTGGCAACCCAGTAGTCAGGATTATTTCTAATTCTCACAATTCGAGGGTCATGTTGCAGGTAGTGCAGCAAGAAGGCACTCATGTGTGTTGCGCATCCAGGACCACCAAGTCCCTGTTGTGTTGGTGTCGAGGTAACAATCATGCTTCCTTCCTCTGTCCTCTCCCCCCAACCTCGCACAACAGAAATGTGATCAAGGTCTCCCTCATCTGATGAGTCTTCCATCAGTTCGTCCTCCACTTCTTCCTGGGCTCCTGCACCTTCCTCACTAGTTTGGCTGCTACCATGCACCCTGGTAAAACCATCTCCCCCACCCTCACATGCCTGCCGCCTTGGTGCTGCCAACCGTCTGGACCTTGCAGATGTTAGCCCTTCCGCATACAACTCCTCCTCCTCTAATTCCTCCACCTCCTCTTGTGCCACCACCTGACTCCGAATTCTGTTTAACATGTGCTCCAGCATGTAAATCACCGGAATAGTCATGTTGATAATGGCATCGTCAGCACTAAACATCTTCGTCGCCACTTCAAAACTGTGCAGAAGGGTGCATAGGTCCCTGATCTGAGACCACTCCTCCAGCGTGATTTGCCCCACCTCTGGATCTCGTTGGCCCAGGCTATACGTCAGAACGTATTGCACCAGGGCTTGTCGGTGCTGCCACAGTCGCTGCAACATGTGCAGAGTTGAATTCCACCGGGTAGGCACATCGCATTTTAGCCGGTGAAGTGGCAGGCCCAACGACTTCTGTAGAGATGTAAGTCGCTGAGCTGCGGGATGCGAACGGCGAAAGTGAGCACACAGCGACCGTGCCCTCTGCAGAAGGCCATCTAGTCTGGGATAGCGGGCTAAAAACTGCTGGACAACCAGGTTCAACACGTGAGCCATACAAGGCACGTGTGTGACATTGCCCCGGCGAAGGGCCGCACCCAGGTTTGCAGCATTGTCGCACACGGCCTTCCCTGGTTTCAGGTCCAGGGGAGACAACAATTCATGAAATTGGTTCTCCAGAGCTGACCACAACTCCTCAGCTGTGTGACTCACATTTCCCAGACATTTCAATGTAAAAACCGCCTGATGACGTTGAGCCCTACTGCCAGCATAGTAAGGAGGTGTGCAGGATCCCTTCTGCGCAGTTAGAAAGCTTGTGGCATGACCAGACAGGCTTTGGGTGCAGGTGGAAGACCGAGAGGAGGTTGAGGAGGCAGAAGCAGTGGAAGAACTTTGACATAAAGAGGATTGACGCACAACTCGTGGGGACGGCAAGACTTGGACAGCAGCCCCTTGTCCTGCTGTCACCATAGTTACCCAGTGCCCAGTCAGCGACATGTAACGCCCCTGTCCATGCCTACTCGTCCAAGTGTCTGTGGTGAAATGCACCCTGTCACACACAGAGTTTCTCAAAGAAGCGGTGATGTTGTGTGCGACATGCTGGTGGAGCGCAGGCACACCTTTCTTTGAGAAGTAGTGCCGACTGGGCATCTGGTACTGGGGCACTGCGACGGACATAAGGTCTCGAAAATCCCCTGTGTCCACCAGGCGGAAAGGCAGCATTTCTGTAGCCAAGAACTTGCAGATGGTGAAATTCAACC
The DNA here is from genome assembly GCF_046119375.1 of Phyllobates terribilis. Lineage (NCBI taxonomy): Eukaryota > Metazoa > Chordata > Amphibia > Anura > Dendrobatidae > Phyllobates > Phyllobates terribilis. The sequence goes on along the minus strand of NW_027362762.1, from coordinate 363,629,095 downwards.
TCTTAGCTTTCTCATGGCTAGGAGGAAATGGTCTTTTACTTGTCCACATCTGAGGGACCGAGGGCTGGCTATTGTGCTTAGACGGGGTTGATAAGGGTGTCCCCGGCAAACTGCCAGTCTGTGAGGAAGATGCAGGCGGACATGTTAGGTTGCCTTGATCCAAAGGTGGTGCTATCGATGTCGGACAGCGCTAAACACCAGCTGGTGTTACCACCTCCAAAGAAAATGATGACCTGCCAATCACGCTGGCTGTTGCGGGTGAAAGAGGTGGCAGGTCTGCGCCCCAAAACAGGTGTGACTGCTGTCCCCCCAGTCACAGAGGATGAAGAGGCCTGCGGATGCACAAGATATGGCAGACGGTGGTTGGCCCAGCCGGCTAGGCCGCATTGTAGCACACTGAGCTTCCCACTGCAACTTATGCTTCATGTCCATGTGCCGGTTCATGCATGAAGTACTCAAACTATGTATTTTTTGGCCTCAACTTAACTTTTGCTGACAAATGTTACAGATAACACGAGTTGGGTCATCTTTAACGATCTGAAAAAATGCCCAGGCTATGCAAGGCTTAGCACCCATGCGACCTGAAGAGCCACCACGACTTGTGGTGAGAGGCAGAGTTGTGTTTGAGGATGCAGTTGTTGACGTGCTTCCAGTACTACGTCTCTGTCCAGGAAGGCGCAACCTGACCTCGTCGTCACTAGCATCTTCCTCCACCTCCTCTGCTGACCTCATCTCTTGGCTGACTGTGGGTTGACAGTAAGTGGGATCTCCAACCTCATCATCATCACCCTGTGTGTTATCACACCCGTCGTCCTCAGAGCCAACCTGTTCCTGCCCTGACAAAAAACTAAAGTTGTCGCTCCAATCAGGTATTTGAGTCTTATCATCGTCTTCCTCATTGTCTCCACCAACAGGAGTTACAGTTTGGGAATGAGGGTCTACATTATGTTCAGAACCTTCTGCGTCTGGTCCTGGATCCGACTCATAAAGATTCTGGGCATCAGTGCAGATCATTTCCTCGTCTGGATTCACAGAAGCGCTGGAGTCGACCTCTGATTCCCAGGCTATAGTATGAGTAAACAGCTCTGCAGACTCAACCATCTGTTCTACCTCATACTCAGACGGGCAGCTGGAGATTTGGGAGCTGTGAGGAAGCAAGTGCGATTGGGGTGACACCTTTGAGGAGTATTTGTGATGTTGAAGTTGATGTGGAGGAGAGCCCACTTAAAGGAGCACTTGATATCCGTTGAAGCACCTGCTGTTTTTGTGCCTCATCTGGAATTTGTAGCGATTGGCGTGGCCGTAAGAAAGGGATCTTATCACATTGTCCGCTAAAAGAAGTAGACATTTTAGTTTGGCTGGAAGATGGTCTTTCTTCTGCAGATGTTACTGTTGCTTTAACACCTACCCCACGGACACAACCTTTTTTCCCCTTCCCAACATGCCTATTCCCCTTTCCACCAGCAGCAGGCCTTTTTCCACTCATTTTGGTGGTTAACTAATTAACAACTCTGGAGTTGTTTGCACAAAAAAACAATGGATGGGAACCGAGCAGAGCTGAGTGGCCAAACTGTGGTATTAGGCCAAAACTATTGGCTGGGTTAGATGCAGAAAAAAATTATATTCAATTTGCAACCTGATGGAGGTCAGTATAGATGGACTAATAGAGAAAGTCCCACACACTGCTAGAAGGCCAAATATTTTTTCAGAGCTAGATGCAGTTAAAAATTATTTTTAATTTGCAACCTGATGGAGGTCAGTATAGATGGACTAATAGAGAAAGTCCCACACACTGCTAGAAGGCCAAATATTTTTTCAGAGCTAGATGCAGATAAAAATTATTTTTAATTTGCAACCTGATGGAGGTCAGTATAGATGGACTAATAGAGAAAGTCCCACACACTGCTAGAAGGCCAAATATTTTTTCAGAGGTAGATGCAGAAAAAAATATATTCAGTTTGCAACCTGATGGAGGTCTGTATAGATGGATTAATAGAACAAGTCCCACACACAGCTAGAAGCCCAATATTTTTTCAGAGGTAGATGCAGAAAAAAATATATTCAGTTTGCAACCTGATGGAGGTCAGTATAGATGGACTAATACAACAAGTCCCACACACAGCTAGAAGCCCAATATTTTTTCAGAGGTAGATGCAGAAAAAAATATATTCAGTTTGCAACCTGATGGAGGTCTGTATAGATGGATTAATAGAACAAGTCCCACACACAGCTAGAAGCCCAATATTTTTTCAGAGGTAGATTCAGAAAAAAATATATTCAGTTTGCAACCTGATGGAGGTCAGTATAGATGGACTAATACAACAAGTCCCACACACAGCTAGAAGCCCAATATTTTTTCAGAGGTAGATGCAGAAAAAAATATATTCAGTTTGCAACCTGATGGAGGTCTGTATAGATGGATTAATAGAACAAGTCCCACACACAGCTAGAAGCCCAATATTTTTTCAGAGGTAGATGCAGAAAAAAATATATTCAGTTTGCAACCTGATGGAGGTCAGTATAGATGGACTAATACAACAAGTCCCACACACAGCTAGAAGCCCAATATTTTTTCAGAGGTAGATGCAGAAAAAAATATATTCAGTTTGCATCCTGATGGAGGTCTGTATAGATGGATTAATAGAACAAGTCCCACACACAGCTAGAAGCCCAATATTTTTTCAGAGGTAGATGCAGAAAAAAATATATTCAGTTTGCAACCTGATGGAGGTCTGTATAGATGGATTAATAGAACAAGTCCCACACACAGCTAGAAGCCCAATATTTTTTCAGAGGTAGATTCAGAAAAAAATATATTCAGTTTGCAACCTGATGGAGGTCAGTATAGATGGACTAATACAACAAGTCCCACACACAGCTAGAAGCCCAATATTTTTTCAGAGGTAGATGCAGAAAAAAATATATTCAGTTTGCAACCTGATGGAGGTCTATATAGATGGATTAATAGAACAAGTCCCACACACAGCTAGAAGCCCCATATTTTTTCAGAGGTAGATGCAGAAAAAAATATATTCAGTTTGCAACCTGATGGAGGTCAGTATAGATGGACTAATACAACAAGTCCCACACACAGCTAGAAGCCCAATATTTTTTCAGAGGTAGATGCAGAAAAAAATATATTCAGTTTGCAACCTGATGGAGGTCTGTATAGATGGATTAATAGAACAAGTCCCACACACAGCTAGAAGCCCAATATTTTTTCAGAGGTAGATGCAGAAAAAAATATATTCAGTTTGCAACCTGATGGAGGTCAGTATAGATGGACTAAAACAACAAGTCCCACACACAGCTAGAAGCCCAATATTTTTTCAGAGGTAGATGCAGAAAAAAATATATTCAGTTTGCAACCTGATGGAGGTCTGTATAGATGGATTAATAGAACAAGTCCCACACACAGCTAGAAGCCCAATATTTTTTCAGAGGTAGATTCAGAAAAAAATATATTCAGTTTGCAACCTGATGGAGGTCAGTATAGATGAACTAATACAACAAGTCCCACACACAGCTAGAAGCCCAATATTTTTTCAGAGGTAGATGCAGAAAAAAATATATTCAGTTTGCATCCTGATGGAGGTCTGTATAGATGGATTAATAGAACAAGTCCCACACACAGCTAGAAGCCCAATATTTTTTCAGAGGTAGATGCAGAAAAAAATATATTCAGTTTGCAACCTGATGGAGGTCAGTATAGATGGACTAATACAACAAGTCCCACACACAGCTAGAAGCCCAATATTTTTTCAGAGGTAGATGCAGAAAAAAATATTTTCAGTTTGCAACCTGATGGAGGTCAGTATAGATGGACTAATACAACAAGTCCCACACACAGCTAGAAGCCCAATATTTTTTCAGAGGTAGATGCAGAAAAAAATATATTCAGTTTGCAACCTGATGGAGGTCTGTATAGATGGATTAATAGAACAAGTCCCACACACAGCTAGAAGCCCAATATTTTTTCAGAGGTAGATGCAGAAAAAAATATATTCAGTTTGCAACCTGATGGAGGTCAGTATAGATGGACTAATACAACAAGTCCCACAAACAGCTAGAAGCCCAATATTTTTTCAGAGGTAGATGCAGAAAAAAATATATTCAGTTTGCATCCTGATGGAGGTCTGTATAGATGGATTAATAGAACAAGTTCCACACACAGCTAGAAGCCCAATATTTTTTCAGAGGTAGATGCAGAAAAAAATATATTCAGTTTGCAACCTGATGGAGGTCAGTATAGATGGACTAATACAACAAGTCCCACACACAGCTAGAAGCCCAATATTTTTTCAGAGGTAGATGCAGAAAAAAATATATTCAGTTTGCAACCTGATGGAGGTCTGTATAGATGGATTAATAGAACAGGTCCCACACACAGCTAGAAGCCCAATATTTTTTCAGAGGTAGATGAAGAAAAAAATATATGCAGTTTGCAACCTGATGGAGGTCAGTATAGATGGACTAATACAACAAGTCCCACACACAGCTAGAAGCCCAATATTTTTTCAGAGCTAGATGCAGAAAAAAATTATATTCAATTTGCAACCTGATGGAGGTCAGTATAGATGGACTAATACAACAAGTCCCACACACAGCTAGAAGCCCAATATTTTTTCAGAGGTAGATGCAGAAAAAAATATATTCAGTTTGCAACCTGATGGAGGTCTGTATAGATGGATTAATAGAACAAGTCCCACACACAGCTAGAAGCCCAATATTTTTTCAGAGGTAGATGAAGAAAAAAATATATGCAGTTTGCAACCTGATGGAGGTCAGTATAGATGGACTAATACAACAAGTCCCACGCACAGCTAGAAGCCCAATATTTTTTCAGAGCTAGATGCAGAAAAAAATTATATTCAATTTTCAACCTGATGGAGGTCAGTATAGATGGACTAATAGAATGATGCTATGCCCAAAAGATTTTACTTCACTAGGTGCAGTAAAAAAATTGGTATTCTATACACAGGTGGTATATCTTGCAACACAGATAGGCTACTCCACTGACTAACACACTCTGCAATAGGCCAAAAAGGATTAGCTTTGCTAGATTCAGCCAAATGCTGTGAAAAAAACTTGCACAGCACTGGCACAGACCTGCCTGGCAAAAACTGATAGGAACTGATGTAACCTAGTCCTGAAAAGGACTCCAATTACAATTAGTCTTTACTCCCACAATCTATCTATTTAAGAGCACAGACCTGCCTGATAAAAGTCGTAGGAAATGCTGTAACCTAGTCCTTAAAAGGACTGCAATCACAACTATTCCCTACTCCCAAGCTATCTGTAGATTTGTGCGAAAATTGGCTTGAAATTAACAAGGTATAGCGCACACAGCAACAGCGGTGCCGTCTAACACGCAGCTGCAGCAGTGAGAAAATGGTGGCGACGGGGAAAATGGCTTGGTCTTATAGGGCAAGGACATGTGACATACACTGCCAATGACACATGCCCTTGCTTGTGTGAAAAAAAGCACTTCACTCCGTGTGTGCGCTGCTGATAGGCTGACAGATTGCACCTCCCCACTGTAAATGCGGGAAAGAGAAAAAAAAAATGGAGATCTTCATTGTTCCTGCAGAGATCCATCCCCTGCCCCTCCCCCCACCCCGCTGTACACTCAAACTGCGTATTAACATTAATTTTCATCATTACTGAGAAAAAATCCAGTTATGATTTTGGTGCACGAACAGTTATCGAACATAACCTCGAACAGCCGAATTTTTCTCAAATTGTTCGTGTTCGCCGAACGGCTCGAACACCGCCCAAAACAGCTCGAATTTGAGATTGGCGAACAGTTCGAGTAGAACAACGCTCATCTCTAATTCTAATAGTCTATTCAGTAGGACTATCAGCTGTGTATCCACCTGACTTCTGCACAACACAACTGATGGTCCCAACCCCATTTATAAGGCAAGAAATCCCACTTATTAAACCTGACAGGGCACGCCTGTGAAGTGAAAACCATTTCTGGTGACTACCTCTTGAAGCTCATCAAGAGAATGCCAAGAGTGTGCAAAGCAGTCATCAAAGCAAAAGGTGGCTACTTTGAAGAACCTAGAATATAAGACATATTTTCAGTTGTTTCACACTTTTTTGTTAAGTATATAATTCCACATGTGTTAATTCATAGTTTTGATGCCTTCAGTGTGAATGTACAATTTTCAAAGTCATGAAAATTTAGAAAAATCTTTAAATGAGAAGGTGTGTCCAAACTTTTGGTCTGTACTGTACACATATATTCACTATTTCATATTTGCTGTATAAATGGGGAGATTGCACGAGAGAATGCCACAAAACCAATGTAACTCATGATAATAGCCATCTTATTATAATATCACAGTGAATACATACAGTATACCATTTGATAAGTAATAGAAATGCATACTTTATGTGCATTTTTGTTCATTCACAATAGGTGAGGATGATTTTTGAAGGTCACTGTGTGAATAGATCACAAAAGAATGCGGCTGATGACCAGCAAGGAATAGCAGTGAGTGACATCATCCCATAATGCTGTAGGGGTATCACATGATGAATAGTCACAAGATGGGTGAGATTATGGGCGAGATTATGCAAAATCCCAAGACACACCAGCATAGTGTTCAGCTTGGCAGGTGACCCGCCCACTAAGCACATGCTTATGATGTCACCAGATCATGTGACTCTGGGCGGACTATACAATATCCCAAAGTAAACCAGCATAGTATTCGGCTGTGCAAGATGTCATGCCCACTGCAATACATGTCTATGATGTCTCCAGATCAATGGGCGGAAATATATATTATCTCAAGTCCATGTAGTATGACTGACAGCTATACGGCATGTCACACCAGCTCAGACATACACCCCAAATGCCATCAGATACAATAGGGATATATAGAGGATGTGTTTTCTTACTAAAATTACCTCCTAATTAAGACATGGGGATTCCAAACTATCCCACAAGTTAACAGCTTATATAGTTCTAAAATTATAAAAAATATAATTGACATGATATCAGATACAGGGGAAAAAAAATATTAGAAGCTCATACAATAGAGAGTATATATTTATTTTTATTTATTTATTATTTCAAATGTTTATCAATTTTATTCCACATTTCCTATGATTTTAGGGCTCCCAATTTTGGAAAAAATATTGGAACGTAGTATTGAAAATATTATTTATGTATCATTTTGAGCAAGGGACAATATGAAATAATGATGATTACTTGAATGTTATTGGCCTAAAAAAAAACAAAAAAAAAAAAACAAAGTATGTGTGGGTTTAGCATACTTACAATCCCTAGCTAATACTCAACTGTGGAACACTTAATAGAAAAAAGGGGAACTCCTGCTGAGCAAAAAGAGAGATGTAATGATCAGATCAAGGGCAATACATTATAATCAAGGTTCATACCATTTGGCGATAGAGTAGCCAGTTTCCTAATTTAGTGCATCTCCTTCTTCTTCAGAGGCAGTATGCTATCACCCCCGTCTCATTGGTGGAACCCCATCGATCGCTTGGTATTGTAGCCTTGATACCTTATGTCTTGCCTCCACAAAATGCTTGGGGACAGGAAGATCTATATTTGTAGAACTTATTGTAAATTTATGTTGCCTTATTTATGTTTTAACCTCCTGAGTTGTCTCACCCACATAATGCAGTCCACATGGACTACATAGAAATGTAAATAAACTACATAATTAGTGATGAGCGAGTACCGTAATATTCGTAATCGCTATACTCGTAACGAGTACTTTGTAATAATAGCGTATTCGTTCCGAATGGTGAGTACAATGTAAGTCATTGGGAAATGCGAGTAATTTTCTGCTGGACCCTAATAAAGGGGTCTGGGGGCCTGAGGAAAACGCTGAAATGGCTGAAATGGATGGGAAAGTGATGAAACAGAATGGGAAGAGCCTGGAGAATATGCCTGCATGCATTTCTGGCTCACATATGGTTTATGGGAATAAGTTTGTCGCAGTATTACGCCAATTTTACAGACACACAAAAACAGCTACCAAACCTAACCTAAATTGCATTTAACAGGCCAAAAAGGTTAAGAAACAGTTTTTCCTGCATAATCACTTGTATATGAGGCTAAATATACCAGAGAAACCAAAAAATATCCCTTTTAGCGTTTGTTCACAGTTGTTGTGGCTTTTTTCCGCCTTTTACAATTGGGAGGGCCCTGACATACATTTTGAAGGTCCCTCTGTCATAGATCATTTTTAGTTCGCTATTCCCCAGCACTTTACAAGCACAGCTAGAACGTACCAGTAGGTATGTTGATCTTTGACCTGAGAGGCCTCAGATGGCTCTGTAATATGAGTTTTGGAGGGACAGCTGTTACTTAGACATTTGGGCGGTCGCTCTATCATTGACACTCAGATAGTGGAATACATATTCCATAGCAGTTTACAATGTGCCCATTGTAGCGTTGGGCTTGACACTCCTCCTCCTCCTCCACCATGTGATACTGCGGCCCTAAATTCAAATGTTCAGAGGGCCTGCAGCAGGCAGGAAAGCTGAGTTTTGTGAGAGCCCTCGTGCGGCCCTGTAACATACATTTTGAAGTGCCCTCCTCTAGAAATTTTTCAGGTCCCTCTTGTGTACATTTGAGAGTGCCCTCACTTATTCATATTGTAGTGCCCTCACTCTATTATTTAACTCATTTAAGAGCAGAGACTACAGAGAAAAAGGCTAAGAGACATGGAGTACTAGAAGGTAGCAGTGAGTGCGGCCTGCGATCCTCAGGTATGGCTGAATTCTGTGAACCAGAAAAAGAAAGCTGCACTACTCAACTGGATGACGAGCTCAAATATATCACTTGTGAAAGTCAATGGACAAAGGATATATGGTTCCCCATCTCCAGGATGGGTTGGAGAAGCTACTCCAAATGGCTCAGAGATTTTGATTGTCAATATTTCCCAGATTATATAGGAAGAGAAGACTTCTTGATACTGTACTACTTGGTCCAGTGCAGAATGTGCATTGTATTTCCAAAAATTACTCCTGGGGGCTGTGTCATAGCTGCTGAATCCTCGCCAACATATGATATGTTGAGTTCCACCGTGTGGGCAGGTCGCAAATGAGTTAGTGACTTGAAAAATGTAAGCGCTTTTGCAGCACTGTAAAAGCAGCAAAAGTGGTAGAGGAATGGAAGAAATTGGCGCTAATACGGTGCACCTTCTCAAGTAGGTAAGGCTAGTCACGGTAAGTTTTCAGAAATTTCTGAACAACCAGGTTCCGCACGTGAGCCATGCATGGCACGTGTACCAGCTTGCCAACCTTTAAAGCCGTCACCAGGTTGCACCCATTATCGCAAATGACCAGACCGGGTTGGAGGTGCAGCGGGGAGAGCCACTGATCGGTCTGTTTTTTTAAAGCTTGCCACAGCTCTACTACAGTGTGTGCTTTCTGACCTAAACAGATCAGCTTCAGCAGAGCGTGTTGCCGCTTTGCCGATGCGCTGCTGCACAGGTCCCAGCTTGGCAGTGATAGGGAGGGTAATTCAGCAGAGGATGAGGAGCAGGAGGAGGGGAGAGAGAAAGTGGAATATGAAGAGGTTGAAACACTGACAGAAGATTGGCCCGCTATTCTTGGTGTGGGTAGGATGTGTGATGTTCCAGTTTGTGCCTTTGTCCCACCCTCCACCAGGTTCACCCAGTGTGCCGTGACAGAAATGTATCATCCCTGTCCACAACAACTTGTCCAGCAGTCTGTTGTTAGGTGGACCTTCCCGGTTATGGAGTTGGTGAGAGAACGGTTCAGATTGTTTAACACGTGCTTGTGTAACGTAGGGACGGCACACCGGGCAAAATAGTGGTGGCTGGGAACACTGTATCGTGGGGCAGCCACAACCAAGAGATCACAGAAAGACTGTGTTCCCACAAGCCTAAACGGTAACATCTCCGTGGCTAGCAATTTGGCAATGTGCGAGTTTAGCATTTGTGCCTGTAGGTGAGTGGCTGGGTATTTACGATTTCTTTCCAAGCTCTCAGGCATGGACAATTGGACGCTAAGCTGGGACAAGGACGGGGATGTGGTTGATGTTTGTTGTGTGTGAGCTGCCGCAGCTTGTGGGAAGGAGGTATGAGAGCCTGCTTCCTGAACAGCAGATTCTGAAGGACATAACCCAGGTGACATGGCATTGGTTTGACCCGCAGACGCAGATTTGGTACCCTGGTGTTCCGCCCACCTACTAGGGTGCTTGGCTGCCATGCAGTTTCGCATACTGGTGGTGCTCAGGTTGCCTTTGCCCTAGCCTCTGCTCAACTTGGTATGGCAGATGCTTCAGAAAAAAACTCCACACAGCAGCTGAATGCCCCCTTGCCCTGACTTGGTGCACAGCGGTAGTGTTCTTGGGAACAGTTGACCCAGTTCTCACTCTGGGCAAACCATAACCCCTTGGTCTCTGTGTTGATGCTACATATCCATCTTCCTCTGAGTTGCTGTCATGGCTATTCATGCCAAAAGTCCCGGTCGGATCAGTGGACTCATCATCGATCACCTCGTCTTCCATCTCATCCTACTTCCCATTTGACATTGTAGGCTGACCTGATGGCAACTGTGTCTCATCATCATCAGCCTCCACCTCTGGAGACAGTAAATGACATTCCTCCAAGTGGCTTTCTTCTGGCTGTAGGTCCTCAAATACTTGAGCATCAACGCAAGCCACCTCCTCTTGTCCCTCTTCAATGCTGCATGGTGATAGGCCAGAGCCAACGAAAGGATACATACCAAACAGATCCTCGGAGTGGCCAAGCTTGGGGTCATATGTGTCCTGTGACTGATAATGGTGGGAGGAAGGAGAACCAGATTCAGGATTGGATGGGCCAGCCTTCTGTGTATCGACATTAGACTGTGTGGTCATGGAAGATTTGTTGCTGCTTGGCAAATGCGTAGAGGCCTTGTCTGCTATCCAAGAGAGAATCTGCTCTCACTCTTCTGGCTTCCACACACGTTTATGTTCCAGACCGGGAAATTTTTCCAGGAACATAGTGGATGCATCAAGCTTCTTCAGACCTGACACAGACTGAGCGCCTTCTCGCGCACCACTGACAACACCACGTCCCTTAACTACAGACTTTTTTCGGCATTTTGGGTTTTGTTGACAGATTTTCAGATGTTGATGGCACAAGGCAAGCTAGCTGTCACAGCCAAAATAGTGGGTAAAATGGCCTGGCGCGCGCTTTATAAGTGGACTAATGTGGACAGAAGGCAGGCTGTCACCTCAAAAACAGCGGGGAAAATGGCCTGGTGCGTGCTTGAAAGCAAGCAGCAGGAAATGTTTGGACTACTGCTTTGTGTAGGGCACTAAACGCTTTTTTAAGTGGCCTAATGTGGACAGAAGGCAGGTTGTCACCCCAAAAACAGCAGGAAAAATGGCCTGATGCGTGCTTGGTAGCAGTCAGTAGGAAATGTTTGGACTACTGCTTTGTGTAGGGCACTAAATGCTTTTTTAAGTGGACTAATGTGGACAGAAGGCAGGCTGTCACTCCAAAAACGGTGGGGAAAATGGGCTGGTGCATACTTTGTAGCAGGCAGTAGGAAATGTTTGGACTACTGCTTTGTGTAGCACACTAAACACTTTATTAAGTGGACTAATGTGGCCAGAAGACAGGCTGTCACCCCAAAAACAGTGGGGAAAATGGCCTGGTGCGTGCTTGGTAGCAAGCAGTAGAAAATGTTTGGACTGCTGCTTTGTGTAGGGTACTAAACACTTTATTAAGTGGACTAAAGTGGACAGAAGACAGGCTGTCACCCCAAAAACAGAGGGGAAAATGGCCTGGTGCGGTCTTGGTGGTAGGCAGTAGGAAATGTTTGGACTACTACTTTGTGAAGGGCGCTAAACGCTTTTTTAAGTGGACTAATGTGGACAGAAGGCAGGCTGTCTCCCCAAAAACAGAGGGAAAATGGCCTGGTGCGTGCTTGGTGGTAGGCAGTAGGAAATGTTTGGACTACTGCTTTGTGAAGGGCACTAAAGGCTTTTTTAAGTGGACTAATGTGGACAGAAGGCAGGCTTTCACCCCAAAAACAGCGGGGAAAATGGCCTGGTGCTTGCTTGGTAGCAGGAAGTACTAAATGTTTGGACTACTGCTTTGTGTAGGGCACTAAACACTTTTTTTAAGTGGACTAATGTGGACAGAAGGCAGGCTGTCTCCCCAAAACCAGAGGGAAAATGGCCTGGTGCGTGCATGGTGGTAGGCAGTAGGAAATGTTTGGACTACTGCTTTGTGTAGCGCACCCAACGCTTTTTTAAGTGGACTAATGTGGACAAAAGGCAGGCTGTCACCCCACAAACAGCGGGGAAAATGGCCTGGTGCATGCTTGGTAGCAGGAAGTACTAAATGTTTGGACTACTGCTTTGTGTAGGGCACTAAACACTTTTTTTAAGTGGACTAATGTGGACAGAAGGCAGGCTGTCACCCCAAAAACAGAGGGAAAATGGACTGGTGTGTGCTTGGTAGAAGGCAGTAGGAAATGTTTGGACTACTGCTTTGAATTGAGCACTAACCGCCTTTTTATGTGGACTAATGTGGACAGCAGAAGCCAGGCTCTGACCCCTAAAACAGCGGGGAAAATAGACCGGTGCTTTTAAAAAAAAAAAAGGCAACACAAAATGCTACTACTCTGTGTGCTGGAAAAATATTACTTTGCCTCTGACAAGAGCTGTTTTAAGATGGACACTGGAAGAACACTTTAACCTCTCCCTACCTAATACACAATCTATCCCTCCCTGTACTCTGACTTTGTTGTGTGTCTTCAGCTCTGAAAAAAGCAATTTTTTGGTGGTATTATGGAGCTAGTGAGTGGCTCCTTTAAACACTGAACTAGTATACACTACAGGTAGCCCTTAAAAGGGCTTTTGTTTTATCAAAAGGCCTAAACACTCCCTAGCAGCTCAGTGATATCTTCCTGTGCTTATGGAAAGCAGGCTCCATGTGCACAAAATGGCAGCGGTAGGGCTTAAATAGACCCTATGACGCTGGGCGGCCAGCCAATCACAGTAATGCCACAACTAAGATGTCTGCGAATAGTAACGAATACACTCACTCATCACTATACATAATCTGAATTACAAGTGTAGTAATTATGAATTTTGCCTTTCTTCCCAGTTCGTGAAAATGTTGGAAAACATCACCTTTGGTAACATTATTGCAATTAAAGCAGGACAAACAGGAGAAGATACTAAATATGGGAGCCGCGAGAAAACGTTGCTTTTTATACTTGCCCCCTGTATCTGCCTAACCAAATTGTCCCTGATAGATCTGGGCTGGCAATAGGACATTAAAGGAGGATTTTGAAAATCTCAATATTAGAGTGTGTATCTTTAACTATATTCCAGTGCTTTCTCACAATATTGATAATAGCTCAGCTATGTCATCCAAATGTGGTCAAAAAAGGATTTTTTTCTAGTCTAGTTTTTGGAGCTGTCGGATTTTCTAGTGCTGTCTCCCTCAGAGATCGGTGCACTATCTTTCAGGGGTATCCATGCTTTAGAAACTTCTGACTCATGTTATTTCTACCCCTCAACCTTCCTAACTGGATCAATCTAAATTCTCTCGATACACTGCAGTTGGCTCTTGGCAGAGAGTGTACAGTAGTCTTCGGATGGAAACTATCATAATGCAGTAATGAATTCCTGTCAACAGGTCTAGAAAACAAATCTGTACACAATCTACCATCCTCAATATATAGCAATGTATCCAAAAAGCTTAGCTCCTTATCACTATAAATCATAGCAGATCTCAATGTGGGATTCTGTCCATTCAAATAAAGCAAGAATTGTTGTAGAGAATCGACATCACCAATGCAAATAACGAAAATATCATCAATGTACCACAGCCAGACCAGACGACCTTGTGTAAAGGTCTAGCTGAGGTACACTGATGCCTCCTCAAATTCAGCCATAAGAAAATTGGCATCGGTAGGTCGCAGTGCCATGATGTTGCCCATAGAAGTTATCCCTAAAAAAAAGTAATTGTGATACAGCACAATCTTCAAACGGGCCAAAATGAAAATTCTTTGCATTGTGGGCACCTCATCCTTGTTTAATATACTAGAAACTGAACAAAGTCCACTATGATGGTTTATGAATGTATAGATACTGCAGACGTCGAAAGATACCAAATACACACCCTCTTGAAACTCAATGGTTTTCAATTTATAAAGACGGGTTGTCCAAAGTGGGCAACCATTTAAACCTGTTTTTTTGACCAATGGTGAAAATCTACATCAATGTATAAGAGAAGGAGCCATCTTGTGCTGATGGCAATTGCAGCCATAATTATAATTTAGTCGTTAACAAAGGTTCCCAGGACTGTTGCTTGTGAATGCATATTAAGATGTCCCACAAGCATTCAAAATCAACTGAAAAAGTATGGGTGGTACAGTTTCCGAACAATAAGTGATGCCAGAAGTGGGCATCATTTTGGCAACTTCTGATTCCTATGTAAAAGGTATCATATTCCATGATTTAGGAATCATACAGACAGTATTGTATTACAGGTATCATTGTGTTGTTTTTAGGCTGTCTTGCAATAAGGTTTTCGAAGTTGCCCTCCCTCTCGCCATGTGACTCTGATGTAGCTCTGGTGTCAGTAACCCCTCCCTTCTTCTTCCTCATTCTGCATGTCAGCCATGTTAAGAAGCACACACATGTCAGTGTCTTTAAGCACCCCACACAGTCAGCATAGTTATGGAGTCAGAGTAAAAGGTACCTCCAATGTTGATAGTCAAGTCTGATAACAGGAGTTGCAACCAGATGATTAGGAGACCATACAGTCAGTAAGCTGGGGAGCTTGAGACATCATACAGCCGCTAAAACCCCATTCCTACCTATTTTAACCCCTTAAGCCCCGAGGGTGGTTTGCACGTTAATGACCAGGCCAATTTTTACAATTCTGACCACTGTCAATTTATGAGGTAATTACTCTGGAACGCTTCAATGGATCCCCCTGATTCTTAGAATATTTTTTCGTGACATATTGTACTTCATGATTGTGGTAAAATTTCTTCGATATCACTTGCGTTTATTTGTAAAAAAAGCGGAAATTTGGCGAAAATTTAGAAAATTTTGCAATTTTCAAAATTTGAATTTTTATACCCTTAAATAAGAGAGATATGTCACACAAAAGAGTTAATAAATAACATTTCCCACATGTCTACTTTACATCAGCATAATTTTGGAACCAAAATTTTTTTTTGTTAGGGAGCTATAAGGGTTAAAAGTTGACCAGCGATTTCTCATTTTTCCAACAAAATTTACAAAACCATTTTTTTAGGGACCACATTACATTTGAAGTCACTTTGAGAGGTCTTTATGACAGAAAATACCCAAAAGTGACACCATTCTAAAAACTACACCCCTCAAGGTGCTCAAAACCACATTCAAGAACTTTATTAACCCTTCAGGTGCTTCACAGGAATTTTTTGAATGTGGAAGAAAAAAATTAACATTTAACTTTTTTCACAAAAATGTTACTTTAGACCCAATTTTTTTTATTTTCACAGAGGTAACAAGAAAAAATGGATCCCAAAATTTGTTGTGCAATTTTCCCTGGGCACACAGATACCCAATATGTGGGGAAAAAACACTGTTTGGGCGCACGGCAGGGCTCGGAAGGGAAGGAGCGCCATTTGACTTTTTGATTGTAAAATTTGCTTGAATAATTAGCGGAAGCCATGTTGTGTTTGGAGAGCCCCTGTGTGCCCAAACATTGGAGCTCCCCCACAAGTGACCCCATTTTGGAAACTAGACCCCCCAAGGCACCTATCTAGATGCATAGTAAGCACTTGGAACCCCCAGGTGCTTCACAAATTGATTCGTAAAAATGAAAAAGTGAAAAAAAAACACTTTTTCATTTTTATGAATCAATTTGTGAAGCACCTGGGGGTTCCAAGTGCTCACTATGCATCTAGATAGGTGCCTTCGGGGGTCTAGTTTCCAAAATGGGGTCACTTGTGGGAGAGCTCCAATGTTTGGGCACACAGGGACTCTCCAAATGCAACATGGTATCCGCTAACAAATTGAATGGAAAATCGGCTCAAATTGTTAGCGGACACCAAGTTGCGTTTGGAGAGCCCCTGTGTGCCCAAACTTTGGAGCTCCCCCATAAATGACCCCATTTTGGAAACTAGACCCCCAAAGGCACCTATCTAGATGCATAGTGAGCACTTGGAACCCCCGGGTGCTTCACGAATTGATTCGTAAAAATGAAAAAGTGAAAAAAAAAAAATCACTTTTTCATATTTATGAATCAATTTGTGAAACACCTGGGGGTTCCAAGTGATCACTATGCATCTAGATAGGTGCCTTGGGGGGTCTAGTTTCCAAAATGGGGTCACTTGTGGGGGAGCTCCAATGTTTGGGCACACAGGGGCTCTCCAAATGCAACATGATGTCCGCTAACAATTTGAGCCGACAATTTGTTAGCGGATACCATATTGCATTTGGAGAGTCCCTGTGAGCCCAAACATTGGAGCTCCCCCACAAGTGACCCCATTTTGGAAACTAGACCCCCCAAGGCACCTATCTCGATGCATAGTGAGCACTTGGAACCCCCAGGTGTTTCACAAATTGATTCATAAATATGAAAAAGTTTTTTTTTTTTCACTTTTTCATTTTTACGAATCAATTTGTGAAGCACCTGGGGGTTCCAAGTGCTCACTATGCATCTAGATAGGTGCCTTGGGGGGTCTAGTTTCCAAAATGGGGTCACTTGTGGGGGAGCTCCAATGTTTGTGCACGCAGTAGCTCTCCAAACGCAACATGGCGTCCGCTAACAATTTGAGCCGATTTTCTATTCAATTTGCTAGCGGACACCATGTCGCGTTTGGAGAGCCCCTGTGTGCCCAAACTTTGGAGCTCCCCCACAAGAGACCCCATTTTGGAAACTAGACACCCCAAGGCACCTATCTAGATGCATAGTGAGCACTTGGATCCCCCAGAATTTGTTTACATTAGGTCATCATATTGAATAAGTTGTCATTAGTCTTGAGCGCAAGTGCTCGCTACTTGAGCTTGCATCGGGTACTCAGGTATGCACCATGTACAGCGTGTGCTCGAGTGACATGCTCGAGTCCCTGCTCCGCATGTTTCACGGTTATTAGACACCCAAAAAAAAACATGCGGGGATCGCTCATGCATGGCAGGCAATCCCCGTAAAGTTTTTTTGGCCGCGAAGCATACGGGGCAGAGACTCGAGCATGTCACTCAAATACCCACGATACTCAATGCATACCAGAGCACCCGATGCAAACTCAAGTAGCGAGCACTTGCGCTCAACACTAGTCGCCTTATCGTCATCTTTTTTCTTACTTTTGAAAAAAATCCCAACCCCATCACAACCCTAACCCCAACCCCAGCCCTAACCGTAGCACAACCCTAACCGTAGCACAACCCTAACCCTAGCACAACCCTAACCCTAGCACAACCCTAACCCTAGCACAACCCTAACCCCAAACCCAGGCCTAACCCTAGCCCAATCCTAACCCAAGAGTTTATTTTTTACGCCGTTCCTCGTGCGGTATAAGTGATTAGACGACTTTATTCTTCGGGTCGGTGTGATTACAGCAATACCAGAATCATATGGGGTTTTTATGACTGACAGCTGTCACACACAAAAAGACGCATTTTTTGTAAAATCTAGTTTTTGCATCGCCATATTTTGAGAGCTATAATTTTTCCAGATTTTGGCAGACAGTCATGTGACGGCTCGTTTTTTGCGGGATGAGTTGACGTTGTTATTGGTGCCATTTTCAGGCACGCGACATTTTTTGATCACTTTCTATTCCGATTTTTGGGAGGCAGAATAAACAAAAAACAACAATTCAGGAATTGTTTTTTTTTTTTTTATTCTGTTCCGCGTGTGGTAAAAGTGATAAGGCATCTTTATTCTTCAGGTAAGTACGTTTACAGCGGTACCACATTTATATCGTTTTTCTATGTTTTGCACTTTTACATAATAAAAGCAATTTTATAGAAAAAAATATTTTTTAGCATAGCTTTATTCTGAGAGCTATAACTTTTTTATTTTTTGGCTGATGGAGCTGTTTCTCAGCTTGTTTTTTGCGGGACGAGATGACGTTTTCAGCGGTACCATTTTTATTTATATTCGTCTTTTTTATCGCGTGTTATTCCATTTTTTATTTGGCGGTATGGTGATAAAGCATTGTTTTTTGCTTCGTTTTTTTTTTTTTTTTACCGTGTTCACTGAAGGGGTTAAATAGTGGACAGTTTTATAGGTCAGGTTGTTCCGGACGCGGCAATACCAAATATGTGTACTTTTATTGTTTTTTTTGTTTTTTTATAATAATATTTATTGATGGGTACATTATATTTTTATTTTTGGTGGATTATTTATTTTTTTTTATATATATTTTTGCAATTTTTTTTTTTTTTTTTTCACTTTCTGACAGTTTTTATACTTTATTACTTTGTCCCACTATGGGACTTTCACTTTTTTTTCTCTGATCGCCTGCATGGCACAGGAATGCAGCACCATCCCTGTGTCATACAAGCTATCAGCGATGCACAGTGAGAAGATTGTTTGGAGATGCACTGCGCATGTCCAAACAATCTTCCTGCTTTCTGGTGACCCGGATGTTGTCATGACGACATCGGGTCGTCATGGCAACACCCGGGAAGCCTTTGCAGACAGCGCTGGAGGCCGGAAGAGGAGGTGAGTATCTGCGATCACCTCCCCTTGCCCCCGCAATGCTGCGATCGGCTGCGATCGACTTTGATCGCAGCATCGCAGGGGTTAATGTGCTGGGAGCGGTGCAGGACCGCTCCCTGCACATAGTACCGGGTGTCAGCTGTGACAATCAGCTGACACCCGGCGGCGATCGCGCCCGCACAGCCTGTGTGCGCGCGCGATCGCGATGACGTACTAATACGGGTCTGGCTCTTAAGTCCCAGGGCACAGACGCGTATTAGTACGTCAGATGTTATTAAGGGGTTAATAGCTGTATGTTCTCCAGCTAAATCTAAACTTCAAGCTGGAGACAGGAATGCCAGAAATACAGAAAGTACCCTTTTAAATCTGTAGTGTACAGAACACCCTCGAAACCAGCATTTTAGGCACCAGAGGAAAAAAATAAATGGAATGGTTCATGACCCTATAAGCTCCATTTTACTAATCATTAAAGCACACCTGTCAGCAGGATTGTACTCAATAAACTACATACACTGTCCGGTGGGCAATATTACACTGATTAAAATTATACCTTTGTTGATTAAATCTGTCCTGTGGTTCTTGTGTAATCTTTACTTTCAGTTTGGAGATAATGATATACTCGTGCTTCAGGGCAGGCTTGTGGGGTGGGCTCTATCTGGTGCTCTGCTTACATATTCATCTGTATGCTCTTATGACAGGTAACTGAGCCTTCACTGACCTGCCTCCTATTTTACCTAGCCCTGCACTACTAGATGCATAAAATAGGAGGCAGGTCAGTGAAGGCACAGTGAGCTGTCCTAAGAGCATACAGATGAATATGTACGCAGAGCACCAGATAAAGCACCCCCCACAAGCCGTTCCAAAGCATGAGTATATCATTATCTCCAAACTGAAAGTAAAGATTACACAAGAACCAAAGGACTGATTTAATCAACCAATGTATCATATTAATCAGTGTAATGTTGCCAACCTGACAGCGTATGTAGTTTACTGAGCACTAGTGTTGAGCCACCGCCGTAGTGTTCGAGTTCGGTTTCGTTCGTCGAACACCCGTATGTTCGTCGAACTGTTCATCGAACTGTTCGTCGAACACCTTCGAACACCGTTAAAACTAATGGCAGGCAAACAAAAACACATAGAAACACATAGAAAACACCTAAGGTGTCCAAAAGCTGACAAACTGATCAGAAGACACAACTAACACATGGAAAAGTGACAAGTACATATAGTCATGCGAAAAGAAAAGAGGTGGAGGAGTAAAAGGAGGGGGAGACACAGATATAGGCATGTCATGCCCTTCTAAAACCAAAAAAGTGCGAAGCCGACACGGCCAGTCCGTTCCTGCCTGTGCGACCTCCGTGTCACCGGGTTTGTGCCAGAGCCGCGATGGACCCTGACGGCCAGCCCCCCTCTCCCAATACTGGTGCCTGTCCGCTGGTGGGTCGAGCGAGCCCCCTGCGGTGGAGGCAGGTCTAATCTTTTTAATTTAAATTGTCTCTCTAATTTGAATGAGTACACTTTAAATCCTTTTACAAGGATCTATTGGAGGGCAAGTCTCATGCCAGCAGCCGCAGTATTTCCAGCTCCAGTAGCGTCCACTAAAGCTGCTGCAGTTAAAAAGCTTTATAAGGATCGAGCTCGGCTGTACACCGCAAGGCGTCCTACCGCCAGTCCCAGCCCCTGCGCCTTGGGGTGCCTCCCCGATGCTCTTCACTGAGTGTCCCGGGGGCCCGAACCATTTCCTTTGAAGTGTCCAAACTACAGGTGGTGTAGCTTGCTTAACAGCTGGGATAATCTGCTGACAAGCAGACACTGCTACTAGGCACAAAGTATTTCCTGGGCTAGATGCAGTTAAAAATTTGTAATTAGATACTTTCGTTGGATGCTGAGAAAGCATTCCATAGAGTCTCTTGGCATGCCATATATTATTCACTTAAAAAGCTTGGGGTAGGGGTCTAGGGGACCCTTTTATAGCCAAAATCACGGCCCTGTATCGAAATACGTCACCTAGGCTGAAGATAAATGGAACATTTTCATCACCTTTCATAATCACCAATCGGACAAGGCAAGGATGTCCTCTGTCCCCTCTCTTATACATCCTAGTGACGGAGCACCTGCTCTCTTCAATTCGCCATAACCCCAATATTAGGTGGATTGAGGTGGGAGGCACCGAGTACAAGTGCTCTGCATTTGCTGATGATGTCCTAGTATATATCACTCAATCACATATATCCATCCCTGCTGTTATGGCTGAAATAGATCACTTTGTTACATGGTCAAATTTTAAAATCAATGCAGCGAAGTCTGAGGCCCTCGATGTCTCCCTCCCCAAATCCATACAGGATTCCATCCAGTCCAACTTTCCCTTTGCCTGGCCCTCACAGGGTATCAAATACTTAGGAATTCCTATTCAGAGAGACCTCTCCCGTCTATGTTATCTTAATTTTGGGCCCTTTATTGAACAACTCCATACAGACCATGGTTGGCAAGTTAGAACTGTAAGATTCACTACGTGAACCACTGGTGTTTTGTGGAAAAGCACATGTACACTGTGTTCCAAATTATTATGGAAAAAGTGTTTAGGAGTGATAAGGTAAGAATTTTTTTGTTTGTCAGTTAAACTCATTGATGGTGATGTGTGTCAGGGCTCTTTATATCACTGTAAGCAATTGCAGACACCTGTGCTAATTAGTTTGGCAGGTGTGTCCAATGAAAGGCAAGACTACTTAAGAAGGCTGTCCCACATTATTAAGCAGCCTACATTTTCTGCCAAAATGGGAAAGAAAAAGGATGTGTCGGCTGCTGAGAAGCAGCAAATTGTGGAGTGTTTAGGTCAAGGCATGACTACAATCAACATTGCCAAGACACTTCATCCTGATCATCGCACAATCAAGAAGTATGTAGCTGATTCACAGTACACACGTGTGCGTGCTGATAAGGAAAAATTGAGGACTCTTTTCTACAGGCAATTACGTCAGGTTAAAAGAGCAGCGGCAAAAAAGCCTTGTCATAGCAGCAGACAAGTTTTTAAAGCTGCTGGTGCCTCCAACGTCCACCGAACAACAAGATGCAGGGTCCTTCAGAGGTTTGCAGCTGTGCGTAAGCCATCCTGTCGACCTCCTCTATCCACTGTACACAAGTAGAAACGGCTCCAGTGGGCCAAACAATACATGAAGACTGACTTCAAAACTGACTTCAAAACTGTTTTGTTCACTGATGAGTGCCGTGCAACGCTCGATGGTCCAGATGGATGGAGTGGAGGATGGCTGGTTGATGGACACCCCATGCAAACACGGCTACGGCGCCAACAAGGAGGAGATGGAGTAATGTTTTGGGCTGGAATCATGGGGAGAGAGATTGTCAGCCCCTTTAGGATCCCTGAAGGGGTAAAGATGAACTCCATAATGTATGTGGAGTTTCTCAAACAGCACTTCCTGCCTTGGATCAAGAAGAAGAACAGTGTATTCCGCAGCAAGATCATTTTCATGCATGATAATGCACCGTCTCATGCTGCACATAACACATCTGCATCTCTGGCTGATATAGGCATAAAAAGGGACAAACTTATGATGTGACCCCCTTGCTCCCCTGACCTCAACCCCATTGAGAACCTCTGGAGCATCATCAAAAGGAGTGTCTATGATGGCAGGAGGCAGTTCACATCTAAGCAACAGCTCTGGGAGGGTATTCTGTCCTCATGCAAAACAATTGAAGCAGAAACCATCCAATACCTGACAAATTCAATGGACGAGAGAGTTCAGAAGCTCCTTTCGAACAAGGGGTCCTATGTGCAAATGTAACATCACCTAGAATAAAGTTTTGAGTTGGAAACTGTTTGATTTCAGTTTCTAATAACCTGCTAATGCTTATAATTTCAAAAATGACCATTTTTTTGTTCTTTATTAAAATGAAAAGGTTGATCGAAGAGTGTGGGGGATCTAAGAGTGTGGCAACCCAGTAGTGCAGCAAGAAGACAATCATGTGTCTTGCGCATCTAGGAGTCCCAAAATTATCATCCGGGCGAGATGCAGCTAAAAATTATTATTAATTTGAAAGCTGGTGGAGCTTAGTATAGATGGCCTAATAGAATAAGTACTGCAAACTGCTACAAGGCCCAAATTATTTTCCAGCCAAGATACAGATAAATATGATTAGTAATTTTAAATCTGGTGGAGTTTAGTATAGATGGCCTAATAGAATCTGTACTGCAAGCTGCTACAAGGCCCAAATTATTTTCCAGCCAAGATACAGATAAGCATGATTAGTAATTTTAAATCTGGCGGAGTTTAGTATAGATGTCCTAGTAGAATCAGTACTGCAAACTACTATAAGGCCCAAATTATTTTCCAGCCAAGATACAGATAAACATGATTAGTAATTTTAAATCAGGTTGAGTTTAGTATAGATGGCCTAATAGAATCAGTACTGCACACTGCTACAAGGCCCAAATTATTTTCCAGCCAAGATACAGATAAACATGATTAGTAATTTTAAATCTGATGGAGTTTAGTATAGATGGCCTAATAGAATCAGTACTGCACAATGCTACAAGTCCCAAATTATTTTCCAGCCAAGATACAGATAAACATGATTAGCAATTTTAAATCTGGTGGAGTTTATTATAGATGGCCTAATAGAATCAGTACTGCACACTGCTACAAGGCCCAAATTATTTTACAGCCAAGATACAGATAAACATGATTAGTAACTTTAAATCTGGTGTAGTTTAGAATAGATGGCCTAATAGAATCAGTACTGCACACGGCTTCAAGGCCCAAATTATTTTCCAGCCAAGATACTGATAAACATGATTAGTAATTTTAAATCTAGTGGAGTTTAGTATAGATGGCCTAATAGAATCAGTACTGCACACTGCTACAAGGCCCAAATTATTTTCCAGCCAAGATACAGATAAACATGATTAGTAATTTTAAATCTGGTTGAGTTTAGTATAGATGGCCTAATAGAATCAGAAATGCAAACTGCTACAAGGCCCAAATTATTTTCCAGCCAAGATACAGATAAACATGATTAGTAATTTTAAATCTGGTGGAGTTTAGTATAGATGGCCTAAAAGAATCAGTACTGCACACTGCTACAAGGCCCAAATTATTTTCCAGCCAAGATACAGATAAACATGATTAGTAATTT
The DNA here is from genome assembly GCF_046119375.1 of Phyllobates terribilis. Taxonomy (NCBI): domain Eukaryota; kingdom Metazoa; phylum Chordata; class Amphibia; order Anura; family Dendrobatidae; genus Phyllobates; species Phyllobates terribilis. The sequence continues at coordinate 363,605,264 of NW_027362762.1, read as the reverse complement.
TAAATCTGGCGGAGTTTAGTATAGATGGCCTAATAGAATCAGTACTGCACACTGCTTCAAGGCCCAAATTATTTTCCAGCCAAGATACAGTTAAACATGATTAGTAATTTTAAATCTGGTGGAGTTTAGCATAGATGGCCTAATAGAATCAGTACTGCAAACTGCAACAAGGCCCAAATTATTTTTCAGCCAAGATATAGATAAACGTGATTAGTAATTTTAAATCTGGTGGAGTTTAGCATAGATGGCCTAATAGAATCAGTACTGCACACTGCTACAAGGCCCAAATTATTTTCCAGCCAAGATACAGATAAACATGATTAGTAATTTGAAAGCTTAAAACGGTTGGTGAGGTGATTTTAACAAATCATCAAGCTTTTACTCTCCCCAGCATGACACAGGGGTAGAAAAGTCGTTTCGGATCCATGATTTGTTCATCTTTATGAACGTGAGTCTGTCTACATTATCAGTGGAGAGCCGTGTGCGCTTATATGTCAGCACTAGAGATGAGCGGTGTTCGACTAGAACTGTTCGCCAATCTCAAATTCGAGCTGTTTTGGGCGGTGTTCGAGTTGTTCGACGAACCCGAACGATTTGCAAAAAATTCGGCTGTTCGAGGTTATGTTCGATAACTGTTCGTGCACCAAAAGCGTGTCCTGCATGTCTGGCGCTATTTAGAGCACCAATCATGCAGGGATTGTCTGCCACTCACTGTAATGCCACAGCCATGGTGGTTGTGGCATTACAGTGATTGCCCAAATCGATGGGAACAGTGCCAACAGTGAAACATGAAAAGCCGGCAATTCAGCAGCGGCATACACCTGTACCCGACAATTTAGAACCGAAAGAATAGAGCTTCACACATAGATTAGATAGATATAAACATGTCAGCCACATATATACGAAGTACAGTGAAAGTGCTGCTTACTGTACTTGTCATTTAGCGTAAAGGATTTATCAAAAAAAATAATAGTGTTTTCATGCACCGTCTCTTTAAAAAAGCCTGCCGGCAATTCAGCAGCGGTACCCGACAATTTAGAATAGAAGGAATAGAGAATCACACATAGATTAGATAGATAGAAACATGTCAGTCACATATATAAGAAGTGCAGTGACAGTGTTGATTACTGTACTTGTCATTTAGTGTAAAGGATTTATTTAAAAAAATAATAGTGTTTTCATGCACTGTCTCTTTAAAAAAGCCAACCGGCAATTCAGCAGCGGTACCCGACAATTTATAACAGACAGAATAGAGCATCATACATAGATTAGATAGATAGAAACATGTCAGCCACATATATACGAAGTACAGTGACAGTGTTGCTTACTGTACTTGTCATTTAGCGTAAAGGATTTATCAAAAAAAATAATAGTGTTTTCATGCACCGTCTCTTTAAAAAAGCCGGCCGGCAATTCAGCAGCGGTACCCGACAATTTATAACAGACAGAATAGAGCTTCACACATAGATTAGATAGATAGAAACATGTCAGTCACATATATATGAAGTACAGTGATAGTGTTGGTTACTGTACTTGTCATTTAGTATTAAAATAAAGGATTTATTATTAAAAAAATTGGCGTGGGGTTCCCCTTAATTTTAGGCTCTAGCGGAGGTTAAGCAGACGGCTGGGGCAGATGTTTGAAGCCTGGGAAGGGGGTAATACCCACGGAGCTTCCCAGGCTACTAATATCAGCCCCCAGCTGAATACATAGCCTTTACTAGCTATTAAAATGGGGGACCCCCCAAAAAAAATGACGTGGGGTCCCCCCTAATTTAATAGCTAGCAAAGGCTAGGCAGACAGCTGGGGGCTGATATTAATAGCCCAGGAAGGGAGCCATGAATATTGGCCCCCTCCCAGGCTAGAAACACCAGCCGTCAGCCGCCCCAGAAATGGCGCATTCATAGGATGCGCCAATTCTGGCACTTAGCCTCGCTCTTCCACGCTGCCCTGGTGCGGTGGCAGGGGGTAATAGGGTTGGGGTTGATGTCAGCTTATAATGCCAGCTGACATCAAGCCCAGGTTAGTAATGGAGAGGCGTCTATAAGACACCCCCATTACTAACCCCATAGTCAAAGTTAGAAAAAACACAAACACCCAGAATAAAGTCCTTTAATTGAAATAAAGACACAATCCTTTATTGTTCTAAATTAAACGATACTTACCGTCACGCCCATTCCAGCTGAAGCCAACGATCTCCTGCAATAAAAGAAAAATAATAAAGCAACCTCATCCTTACCTTTCCATGGTTCCCACTACAGCTTCAGCTCTGCTACATCGAGATGACAGGCTGGACCGCAGCAGAACGCTGCCATCCAGCCTGTCATCCCGCAGACACTGAGAAGCGCAGGCTTGCTTGCGCTGCTCAGCGTCTCTCTGTGACGACATCCAGATGAGCCGAGTTCATGTCCAATGAACTCGGCTCACCTCATGCACGTCACTGACAGCGTGGGAAAATTCTCAAGCTGAAGCGGTGAGTGCAGGAGAATTCTCCCACGCTGTCAGTGACGTGCATAAGGTGAGCTCATGTCCAATGAACTCAGCTCACCTCCTGCACGTCACTGACAGCGTGGGAGAATTCTCCTGCACTCAGCGCTTCAGCGGGAGAATTCTCCCGCTGAAGCGCTGAGTGCAGGAGAATTTTCCCACGCTGTCAGTGACGTGCATAAGGTGAGCTCATGTCCAATGAACTCAGCTCACCTCCTGCACGTCACTGACAGCGTGGGAGAATTCTCCTGCACTCAGCGCTTCAGTGTGAGAATTCTCCCACGCTGAAGCGCTGAGTGCAGGAGAATTTTCCCACGCTGTCAGTGACGTGCATGAGGTGAGCCGAGTTCATTGGACATTAACTCGGCTCATCTGGATGCCCTCACAGAGAGACACTGTGGAGCGCAAGCAAGCCTGCGCTTCTCAGTGTCTGCGGGATGACAGGCTGGATGGCAGCGTTCTGCTGCGGTCCAGCCTGTCATCTCGATGTAGCAGAGCTGAAGCTGTCATGGGAACCATGGAAAGGTAAGGATGATGTTGCTTTATTATTTTTCTTTTATTTCAGGAGATCGTTGGCTTCAGCTGGAATGGGCGTGATGGTAAGTATGGTTTAATTTAGAACAATAAAGAATTGTGTGTTTATTTCAATTAAAGGACTTTTTTCTGGGTGTTGTGTTTTTTTTAAATACTTTACTAGAAATTCATGGTGGTCATGTCTAATATTGGCGTGACCCCATGAATTTCGGGCTTAGGGCCAGCTGATAATGCCAAGCTGGCCCTAACCCCTTTATTACCCAGTGAGCCACCGCATCAGGGCCCTGGATGAGTTGGGTACAGCGCCAGAAGATGGCGCTTCTATGAACGCGCCATTTTCCGGGGTGGCTGCGGACTGCAATTTGCAGCGGGGGTGGCCCAGAAAGCTTGGGCCTCCCTGCGCTGCGGATTCCAGCCCCCAGCTGCCTAGTTGTACCTGGCTGGACACAAAAACAGGGCGAAGCCCCACGTCAATTTTCTTTAAATTATTTCATGAAATAATTAAGAAAAAAAGGGCTTCCGTATATTGTTGTGTCCGGCCAGGTACAAATAGGCAGCTGGTGGTTGGGGGCAGCCCGTTCCTGCCTGCTGTACCTGGCTGGACACAAATATAGTGCGAAGCCCCACGTCAATTTTTTTTAAATTATTTCATGAATTTCCTGAAATAATTTAAAAAAATTGAAGTGGGGCTTCGCACTATATTTGTGTCCAGCCAGGTACAGCAGGCAGGAACGGGCTGCCCCCATCCACCAGCTGCCTATTTGTACCTGGCCGGACACAACAATATATGGAAGCCCTTTTTTTCTTAATTATTTCATGAATTTCATGAAATAATTAAAAAAAATTGAAGTGGGGCTTCGCACTATATTTGTGTCCAGCCAGGTACAGCAGGCAGGAACGGGCTGCCCCCAACCACCAGCTGCCTATTTGTACCTGGCCGGACACAACAATATAGGGAAGGCCTTTTTTTCTTAATTATTTCATGAATTTCATGAAATAATTAAAAAAAAAGTACGTGGGGCTTCGCCCTATTTTTGTGTCCAGCCAGGTACAACTAGGCAGCTGGGGGCTGGAATCTGCAGCGCAGGGAGGCCCAAGCTTTCTGGGCCCCCCCCCCCGCTACAAATTGCAGTCCGCAGCCACCCCGGAAAATGGCGCGTTCATAGAAGCGCCATCTTCTGGCGCTGTACCCAACTCATCCAGGGCCCTGGTGCGGTGGCTCACTGGGTAATAAAGGGGTTAGGGCCAGCTTGGTATTATCAGCTGGCCCCAAGCCCAAAATTCATGGGGTCACACCAGTATTAGACATGACCGCCATGAATTTCTAGTAAAGTATTTAAAAAAAACACAACACCCAGAATAAAGTCCTTTAATTGAAATAAAGACACAATTCTTTATTGTTCTAAATTAAACCATACTTACCATCACACCCATTCCAGCTGAAGCCAACGATCTCCTGCAATAAAAGAAAAATAATAAAGCAACCTCATCCTTACCTTTCCATGGTTCCCACGACAGCTTCAGCTCTGCTACATCGAGATGACTGGCTGGACCGCAGCAGAACGCTGCCATCCAGTCTGTCATCCCGCAGACACTGAGAAGCGCAGGCATGCTTGCGCTCCTCACTGTCTCGCTGTGACGGCATCCAGATGAGCCGAGGTCATGTCCAATGAACTCGGCTCACCTCATGCACGTCACTGACAGCGTGGGAAAATTCTCACGCTGAAGTGCTGAGTGCAGGAGAATTCTCCCACGCTGTCAGTGATGTGCATGAGGTGAGCTCATGTCCAATGAACTCAGCTCACCTCCTGCACGTCACTGACAGCGTGGGAAAATTCTCCTGCAATCAGCGCTTCAGCGTGAGAATTTTCCCACGCTGTCAGTGACGTGCATGAGGTGAGCCGAGTTCATTGGACATGAACTCGGCTCATCTGGATGTCGTCACAGAGAGACGCTGAGCAGCGCAAGCAAGCCTGCGCTTCTCAGTGTCTGCGGGATGACAGGCTGGATGGCAGCGTTCTGCTGCGGTCCAGCCTGTCATCTCGATGTAGCAGAGCTGAAGCTGTCGTGGGAACCATGGAAAGGTAAGGATGAGGTTGCTTTATTATTTTTCTTTTATTGCAGGAGATCGTTGGCTTCAGCTGGAATGGGCGTGATGGTAAGTATGGTTTAATTTAGAACAATAAAGGATTGTGTCTTTATTTCAATTAAAGGACTTTATTCTGGGTGTTTGTGTTTTTTTTAACTTTGACTATGGGGTTAGTAATGGGGGTGTCTTATAGACGCCTCTCCATTACTAACCTGGGCTTGATGTCAGCTGGCATTATAAGCTGACATCAACCCCAACCCTATTACCCCCTGCCACCGCACCAGGGCAGCGTGGAAGAGCGAGGCTAAGTGCCAGAATTGGCGCATCCTATGAATGCGCCATTTCTGGGGCGGCTGACGGCTGGTGTTTCTAGCCTGGGAGGGGGCCAATATTCATGGCTCCCTTCCTGGGCTATTAATATCAGCCCCCAGCTGTCTGCCTAGCCTTTGCTAGCTATTAAATTAGGGGGGACCCCACGTCATTTTTTTTGGGGGGTCCCCCATTTTAATAGCTAGTAAAGGCTATGTATTCAGCTGGGGGCTGATATTAGTAGCCTGGGAAGCTCCGTGGGTATTACCCCCTTCCCAGGCTTCAAACATCTGCCCCAGCCGTCTGCTTAACCTCCGCTAGAGCCTAAAATTAAGGGGAACCCCACGCCAATTTTTTTAATAATAAATCCTTTATTTTAATACTAAATGACAAGTACAGTAACCAACACTATCACTGTACTTCATATATATGTGACTGACATGTTTCTATCTATCTAATCTATGTGTGATGCTCTATCTTTCTGTTCTAAATTGTCGGGTACCGCTGCTGAATTGCCGGCCGGCTTTTTTAAAGAGACAGTGCATGAAAACACTATTATTTTTTTAAATAAATCCTTTACACTAAATGACAAGTACAGTAAGCAACACTATCACTGTACTTATTATATATGTGACTGACATGTTTCTATCTATCTAATCTATGTGTGAAGCTCTATTCTTTCTGTTCTAAATTGTCGGGTACAGATGCTGAATTGCCGGCCGGCTTTTTTAAAGAGACGGTGCATGAAAACACTAATATTTTTTTTAATAAATCCTTTACACTAAATGACAAGTGCAGTAACCAACACTGTCACTGTGCTTCTTATATGTGTGACTGACATGTTTCTATCTATCTAATCTATGTGTGATGCTCTATTCCTTCTTGTCTAAATTGTCGGGTACCGGTGTATGCCGCTGCTGAATTTGCCGGCCGGCTTTTTTAAAGAGAGTGTCTTCTGAGCAGTTTGTCAGCTTTTGGACACCTTTGCAGGTGTTTTCTATGTGTTTCTATGTGTTTTTGTTTGCCTGCCATTGGTTTTAACGGTGTTCGACGGTGTTCTAAGATGTTCGACGAACAGTTCGACGAACAGTTCCTCGAACATCCCGGTGTTCGACGAACCGAACCGAACCCGAACACTACGGGGGTGGCTCAACACTAGTCAGCACACCACCAGCAGCGCTGAACACACGTTCAGACAGAACGCTGGCTGCGGGGCATGACAAGATCTCCAAGGCATAAGTGGCGAGCTCCGGCCATTTAGCCAGATTGGAAGCCCAAAAAGAGCAAGGGTCCTGTGACACAGTCATGGCTTCAATGTTTACTTGGAGATACGCCTGTACCATTGTCTCTAGGCGTTGACTATGTGTCAGACTTCTTGTCTCCTGTGGCCTTGCAAAGGATGGGCTAAAAAAGTGGTGAAATAATTCTGCTAAATTGATTTTACCAGCAGATACTGTGTTTCTGTTACGTTTTGAGTGCTGAACACTTGACGGTCCCACGGTTGGCAATTTGGAACTGTGAGATTCACTACGTGCACCACTAGTGTTTTGTGGAAAAGCACATGTAAGATTCTGCAACAGTCTCTGCTGATACTCCTGCATGCGTGCATCTCTTTCTATGGCAGGAATAATTTCTGCAAATTTACTTTTGTGCCGGGGATCTAACAGTGTGGCAACCCAGTAGTCAGGATTATTTCTAATTCTCACAATTCGAGGGTCATGTTGCAGGTAGTGCAGCAAGAAGGCACTCATGTGTCTTGCGCATCCAGGAGCACCAAGTCCCTGTTGTGTTGGTGGCGAGGTAACAATCATGCTTCCTTTCTCTGCCCTCTCCCTCCAACCTCGCACAACAGAAATGTGATCAAGGTCTCCCTCATCTGATGAGTCTTCCATCAGTTCGTCCTCCACTTCTTCCTGGGCTCCTGCACCTTCCTCACTAGTTTGGCTGCTACCATGCGCCCTGGTAAAACCATCTCCCCCACACTCACATGCCTGCTGCCTTGGTACTGCCGACCGTCAGGACCTTGCAGACGTTAGCCCTTCCGCATACAACTCCTCCTCCTCTACTTCCTCCACCTCCTTTTGTGCCACCACCTGACTCCGAATTCTGTTTAACATGTGCTCCAGCATGTAAATCACCGGAATAGTCATGCTGATATTGGCATCGTCAGCACTAAACATCTTCGTCGCCATTTCAAAACTGTGCAGAAGGGTGCATAGGTCGCTGATCTGAGACCACTCCTCCAGCGTGATTTGCCCCACCTCTGGATCTCGTTGGCCCAGGCTATATGTCAGAACGTATTGCACCAGGGCTTGTCGGTGCTGCCACAGTCGCTGCAACATGTGCAGAATTGAATTCCACCGGGTAGGCACATCGCATTTTAGCCGGTGAAGTGGCAGGCCCAACGGCTTCTGCCCTCTGCAGAAGGCCATCTAGTCCGGGACAGTGGGCTAACAATTTATGGACAACCAGGTTCAACACGTGAGCCATCCAAGGCACGTGTGTGACATTGCCCCGGCGAAGGGCCGCACCCAGGTTTGCAGCATTGTCACACACGGCCTTCCCTGGTTTCAGGTCCAGTGGAGACAACCATTCATGAAACTGGGTCTCCAGAGCTGACCACAACTTCTCAGCTGTGTGACTCACATTTCCCAGACATTTCAAAGTAAAAACTGCCTGATGACGTTGAGCCCTGCTTCCAGCATAGTAAGGAGGTGTGCAGGATCCCTTCTGCGCAGTTAGAAAGCTTGTGGCATGACGAGACAGGCTTTGGGTGCAGGTGGAGGACCGAGAGGAGGTTGAGGAGGCAGAAGCAGTGGAGGAACTTTGAGATAAAGAGGATTGATGCACAACTCGTGGGGATGGCAAGACTTGGACAACAGCCCCTTGTCCTGCTGTCACCATAGTTACCCAGTGCCCAGTCAGCGAAATGTAACGCCCCTGTCCATGCCTACTCGTCCAAGTGTCTGTGGTGAAATGCACCCTGTCACACACAGAGTTTCTCAAAGAAGCGGTGATGTTGTGTGCGACATGCTGGTGGAGCGCAGGCACACCATTCTTTGAGAAGTAGTGCCGACTGGGCATCTGGTACTGGGGCACTGCGACGGACATAAGGTCTCGAAAATCCTCTGTGTCCACCAGGCGGAAAGGCAGCATTTCTGTAGCCAAGAGCTTGCAGATGGTGAAATTCAACCTCTTAGTTTTCTGATGGCTAGGAGGAAATGGTCTTTTACTTGTCCACATCTGAGGGACCGAGGGCTGACTGTTGTGCTTAGACGGGGTTGCGAAGGGTGTCCCCGGCAAAATGCCGGTCTGTGAGGAAGATGCAGGCGGACATGTTAGGTTGCCTTGATCCAAAGGTGGTGCTATCGATGTCGGACAGCGCTCAACACCAGCTGGTGTTTCCACCTCCAAAGAAAATGATGACCTGCCAATCACGCTGGCTGTTGCGGGTAAAGAGGTGGCCGGTCTGCGTCCCAAAACAGGTGTGACTGCTGTCCCCCCAGTCACAGAGGATGAAGAGGCCGCGGATGCACAAGATGTGGCAGACAGTGGTTGGCCCGGCCGGCTAGGCCTCATTGTAGCACAGTGAGCTTCCCACTGCAACTTATGCTTCATATCCATGTGCCGGTTCATGCATGAAGTGCTCAAACTATGTATTTTTTGGCCTCTACTTAGCTTTTGCTGACAAATGTTACAGATAACACGAGATGGGTCATCCTTATCGATCTGAAAAATGCCCAAGCTATGCAAGGCTTAGCAACCATGCGACCTGAAGAGCCACCACGACTTGTGGTCAGAGGCAGAGTTGTGTTTGAGGATGCAGTTGTTGACGTGCTTCCAGTACTACGTCTCTGTCCAGGAAGGCGCAACCTGACCTCATCGTCACTAGCTTCCTCCTCCACCTCCTCTGCTGACCTCATCGACTCGCTGACTGTGGGTTGACAGTAAGTGGGATCTCCAACCTCGTCATCATTACCCTGTGTGTTATCACACCCGTCATCCTCAGAGCCAACCTCTTCCTGACCTGACAAAAAACTCAAGTTGTCGCTCCAATCAGGTATTTGAGTCTCATCATCGTCTTCCTCATTGTCTCCAACCAACAGGAGTTACAGTTTGGGAACGACGGTCTACATTATGGTCAGAACCTTCTGCGTCTGGTCCTGGATCCGACGCATAAAGATTCTGGGCATCAGTGCAGATCATTTCCTCGTCTGGATTCACAGAAGCTCTGGAGCCGACCTCTGATTCCCAGGCTATAGTATGAGTAAACAGCTCTGCAGACTCAACCATCTATTCTACCCCATACTCAGACGGGCAGCTGGAGATTTGGGAGCTGTGAGGAAGCAAGTGCGATTGGGGTGACACCTCTGAGGACTGGAGTATTTGTGATGTTGAAGTTGAGGTGGAGGAGAGCGCACTTAAAGGAGCACTTGATATCCGTTGAAGCTCCTGCTGTTTTTGTGCCTCATCTGGAATTTGTAGCGATTGGCGTGGCCATAAGAAAGGGATCTTATCACAATGTCCGCTAAAAGAAGTAGACATCTTAGTTTGGCTGGAAGATGGTCTGTCTTCTGCAGATGTTACTGTTGCTTTAACACCAACCCCACGGACACAACCTTTTTTTCCCTTCCCAACACGCCTATTCCCCTTTCCAACAGCAGCAGGCCTTTTTCCACTCATTTTGGTGGTTAACTAGTTGACAACTCTGGAGTTGTTTGCACAAAAAACAATGGATGGGTACCGAGCAGAGCTGAGTGGCCAAACTGTGGTATTAGCCCAAAAGTATTGGCTGGGTTAGATGCAGATAAAAATTATTTTGAATTTGCAACCTGGTGGAGGTTAGTATAGATGGACTAATAGAACACGTCCCACACACTGCTACAAGCCCAAGCCCAAATATTTTCTCAGAGCTAGATGCAGATAAAAATTATTTTGAATTTGCGACCTGGTGGAGGTTAGTATAGATGGACTAATAGAACAAGTCACACACAAAGCTACAAGCCCAAGCCAAATATTTTTTCAGAGCTAGATGCTGATAAAAATTATTTTGAATTTGCAACCTGGTGGAGGTTAGTATAGATGGACTAATAGAACAAGTCCCACACACTGCTACAAGCCCAAGCCCAAATATTTTCTCAGAGCTAGATGCAGATAAAAATTATTTTGAATTTGCGACCTGGTGGAGGTTAGTATAGATGGACTAATAGAACAAGTCACACACAAAGCTACAATCCCAAGCCCAAATTTTTTTTCAGAGCTAGATGCAGATAAAAATTATTTTGAATTTGCAACCTGGTGGAGGATAGCATAGATGGACTAATAGAACAAGTCACACACACTGCTAAAAGCCCAAGCCAAATATTTTTTCAGAGCTAGATGCAGATAAAAATTATTTTGAATTTGCAACCTGGTGGAGGTTAGTATAGATGGACTAATAGAACAAGTCCCACACACTGCTACAAGCCCAAGCCCAAATATTTTTTCAGAGCTAGATGCAGATAAAAATTATTTTGAATTTGCAACCTGGTGGAGTTTAGCATAGATGGACTCATAGAACAAGTCCCACACACTGCTACAAGCCCAAGCCCAAATATTTTTTCAGACCTAGATGCAGATAAAAATTATTTTGATTTTGGAACCTGGTGGAGGTTAGTATAGATGGTCTAATAGAACAAGTCCCACACACTGCTACAAGCCCAAGCCCAAATATTTTTTCAGAGCTAGATGCAGATAAAAATTATTTTGAATTTGCAACCTGGTGGAGGTTAGTATAGATGGACTAATAGAACAAGTCCCACACACTGCTACAAGCCCAAGCCCAAATATTTTTTCAGAGCTAGATACAGATAAAAATTATTTTGAATTTGCAACCTGGTGGAGGTTAGTATAGATGGACTAATAGAACAAGTCTCACACACTGTTACAAGCCCAAGACCAAATATTTTTTCAGAGCTAGATGCAGATAAAAATTATTTTGAATTTGCAACCTGGTGGAGGTTAGTATAGATGGACTAATAGAACAAGTCCCACACACTGCTATAAGCCCATGCCCAAATATTTTTTCAGAGCTAGATGCAGATAAAAATTATTTTGAATTTGCAACCTGGTGGAGGTTAGTATAGATGGACTAACAGAACAAGTCCCACACACTGCTACAAGCCCAAGCCCAAATATTTTTTCAGAGCTAGATGCAGATAAAAATTATTTAGAATTTGCAACCTGGTGGAGGTTAGTATAGATGGACTAATAGAACAAGTCACACACACTGCTACAAGCCCAAGCCCAAATATTTTTCAGAGCTAGATGCAGATAAAAATTATTTTGAATTTGCAACCTGGTGGAGGTTAGTATAGATGGACTAATAGAACAAGTCCCACACACTGCTACAAGCCCAAGCCCAAATATTTTTTCAGAGCTAGATGCAGATAAAAATTATTTTGAATTTGCAACCTGGTGGAGGTTAGTATAGATGGACTAATAGAACAAGTCCCACACACTGCTATAAGCCCAAGCCCAAATATTTTTTCAGAGCTAGATGCAGATAAAAATTATTTTGAATTTGCAACCTGGTGGAGGTTAGCATAGATGGACTAACAGAACAAGTCCCACACACTGCTACAAGCCAAAGCCCTAATATTTTTTCAGAGCTAGATGCAGATAAAAATTATTTTGAATTTGCAACCTGGTGGAGGTTAGTATAGATGGACTAATAGAACAAGTCCCACACACTGCTTCAAGCCCAAGCCCAAATATTTTTTCAGAGCTAGATGCAGATAAAAATTATTTTGAATTTGCAACCTGGTGGAGGCTAGTATAGATGGACTAATAGAACAAGTCCCACACACTGCTACAAGCCGAAGCCCAAAAATTTTTTTAGAGCTAGATGCAGATAAAAATTATTTTGAATTTGCAACCTGGTGGAGGTTAGAATAGATGGACTAATAGAACAAGTACCACACACTGCTACAAGCCCAAGCCCAAATAATTTTTCAGAGCTAGATGCAGATAAAAATTATTTTGAATTTGCAACCCGGTGGAGGTTAGTATAGATGGACTAATAGAACAAGTCCCACACAATGCTAAAAGCCCAAGCCCAAATATTTTTTCAGAGCTAGATGCAGATAAAAATTATTTTGAATTTGCAACCTGGTGGAGGTTAGTATAGATGGATTAATAGAAGAAGTCTCACACACTGCTACAAGCCCAAGCCCAAATATTTTGTCAGAGCTAGATGCAGATAAAAATTATTTTGAATTTGAAACCTGGTGGAGGCTAGTATAGATGGACTAATAGAACAAGTCCCACACACTGCTACAAGCCGAAGCCCATATATTTTTTTAGAGCTAGATGCAGATAAAAATTATTTTGAATTTGCAACCTGGTGGAGGTTAGTATAGATGGACTAATAGAACAAGTACCACACACTGCTATAAGCCCAAGCCCAAATATTTTTTCAGAGCTAGATGCAGATAAAAATTATTTTGAATTTGCATCCTGGTGGAGGTTAGTATAGATGGACTAATAGAACAAGTCCCACACACTGCTACAAGCCCAAGCCCAAATATTTTTTCATATCTAGATGCAGATAAAAATTATTTTGAATCTGCAACCTGGTGGAGGTTAGTATAGATGGAATAATAGAACAAGTCACACACACTGCTACAAGCCCAAGCCCAAATATTTTTTCAGAGCTAGATGCAGATAAAAATTATTTTGAATTTGCAACCTGGTGGAGGTTAGTATAGATGGACTAATAGAACAAGTCCCACACACTGCTACAAGCCCAAGCCCAAATATTTTTTCAGAGCTAGATGCAGATAAAAATTATTTTGAATTTGCAACCTGGTGGAGGTTAGTATAGATGGACTAATAGAACAAGTCCCACACAATGCTATAAGCCCAAGCCCAAATATTTTTTCAGAGCTAGATGCAGATAAAAATTATTTTGAATTTGCAACCTGGTGGAGATTAGTATAGATGGACTAATAGAACAAGTCCCACACACTGCTACAAGCCGAAGCCCTTATTATTTTTTCAGAGCTAGATGCAGATAAAAATTATTTTGAATTTGCAACCTGGTGGAGGTTAGTATAGATGGACTAATAGAACAAGTACCACACACTGCTAATAGCCCAAGCCCAAATATTTTTTCAGAGCTAGATGCAGATAAAAATAATTTTGAACTTGCAACCTGGTGGAGGTTAGTATAGATGGACTAATAGAACAAGTCTCACACACTGCTACAAGCCCAAGAACAAATATTTTTTCAGAGCTAGATGCAGATAAAAATTATTTTGAATTTGCAACCTGGTGGAGGTTAGTATAGATGGACTAATAGAACAAGCCCCACACACTGCTACAAGCCCAAGCCCAAATATTTTTTCAGAGCTAGATGCAGATAAAAATTATTTTGAATTTGCAATCTGGTGGAGGTTAGTTTAGATGGACTAATAGAACAAGTCCCACACACTGCTACAAGCCCAAGCCAAATATTTCTTCTGAGCTAGATGCAGATAAAAACTATTTTGAAGTTGCAACCTGGTGGAGGTTAGTATAGATGGACTAATAGAACAAGTCCCACACACTGCTACAAGCCCAAGCCCAAATATTTTTTCAGAGATAGATGCAAATAAAAATTATTTTGAATTTGCAACCTGGTGGAGGTTAGAATAGATTCACTAATAGAACAAGTCCCACACACTGCTACAAGCCCAAGCCCAAATATTTTTTCAGAGCTAGATGCAGATAAAAATTATTTTGAATTTGCAACCTGGTGGAGGTTAGTATAGATGGACTAATAGAACAAGTCCCACACACTGCTATAAGCCCATGCCCAAATATTTTTTCAGAGCTAGATGCAGATAAAAATTATTTTGAATTTGCAACCTGGTGGAGGTTAGTATACAGTATAGACCAAAAGTTTGGACACACCTTCTCATTTAAAGATTTTTCTGTATTTTCATGACTATGAAAATTGTACATTCACACTGAAGGCATCAAAACTATGAATTAACACATGTGGAATTATATACTTAACAAAAAAGTGTGAAACAACTGAAAATATGTCTTATATTCTAGGTTCTTCAAAGTAGCCACCTTTTGCTTTGATGATTGCTTTGCACACTCTTGGCATTCTCTTGATGAGCTTCAAGAGGTAGTCACCGGAAATGGTCTTCCAACAATCTTGAAGGAGTTCCCAGAGATACTTAGCACTTGTTGGCCCCTTTGCCTTCACTCTGCGGTCCAGCTCACCCCAAACCATCTCGATTGGGTTCAGGTCTGGTGACTGTGGAGGCCAGGTCATCTGGCGTAGCACCCCATCACTCTCCCTCTTGGTGAAATAGCCCTTACACAGCCTGGAGGTGTGTTTGAGGTCATTGTACTGTTGAAAAATAAATGATGGTCCAACTAAACGCAAATCGGATGGAATAGCATGCCGCTGCAAGTTGCTGTGGTAGCCATGCTGGTTCAGTATGCCTTCAATTTTGAATAAATCCCCAACAGTGTCACCAGCAAAGCACCCCCACACCATCACACCTCCTCCTCCATGCTTCACGGTGGGAACCAAGCATGTAGAGTCCATCCGTTCACCTTTTCTGCGTCGCACAAAGACACGGTTGTTGGAACCAAAGATCTCAAATTTGGACTCATTAGACCAAAGCACAGATTTCCACTGGTCTAATGTACATTTCTTGTGTTCTTTAGCCCAAACAAGTCTCTTCTGCTTGTTGCATGTCCTTAGCAGTGGTTTCCTAGCAGCTATTTTACCATGAATGCCTGCTGCACAAAGTCTCCTCTTAACAGTTGTTGAGGAGATGTGTCTGCTGCTAGAACTCTGTGTGGCATTGACCTGGTCTCTAATCTGAGCTGCTGTTAACCTGCGATTTCTGAGGCTGGTGACTCGGATAAACTTATCCTCAGAAGCAGAGGTGCCTGTTGGTCTTCCTTTCCTGGGGCGGTCCTCGTGTCAGCCAGTTTCTTTGTAGCGCTTGATGGTTTTTGCAACTGTACTTGGGGACACATTCAAAGTTTGCCCAATTTTTCGGACTGACTGACCTTCATTTCTTAAAGTAATGATGGCCATTTTACTTAGCTGCTTTTTTCTTGCCATAATACAAATTCTAACAGTCTATTCAGTAGGACTATCAGCTGTGTATCCACCTGACTTCTGCACAACACAACTGATGGTCCCAACCCCATTTATAAGGCAAGAAATCCCACTTATGAAACCTGACAGGGCACACCTGTGAAGTGAAAACCATTTCCGGTGACTACCTCTTGAAGCTCATCAAGAGAATGCCAAGAGTGTGCAAAGCAGTCATCAAAGCAAAAGGTGGCTACTTTGAAGAACCTAGAATATAAGACATATTTTCAGTTGTTTCACACTTTTTTGTTAAGTATATAATTCCACATGTGTTAATTCATAGTTTTGATGCCTTCAGTGTGAATGTACAATTTTCAAAGTCATGAAAATACAGAAAAATCTTTAAATGAGAAGGTGTGTCCAAACTTTTGGTCTGTACTGTAGATGGACTAATAGAACAAGTCCCACACACTGCTACAAGCCCAAGCCCAAATATTTTTTCAGAGCTAGATGCAGATAAAAGTTATTTTGAATTTGCAACCTGGTGGAGGTTAGTATAGATGGACTAATAGAACAAGTCACACACACTGCTACAAGCCCAAGCCCAAATATTTTTCAGAGCTAGATGCAGATAAAAATTATTTTGAATTTGCAACCTGGTGTAGGTTAGTATAGATGGACTAATAGAACAAGTACCACACACTGCTACAAGCCCAAGCCCAAATATTTTTTCAGAGCTAGATGCAGATAAAAATTATTTTGAATTTGCAACCTGGTGGAGGTTAGTATAGATGGACTAATAGAACAAGTCGCACACACTGCTATAAGCCCAAGCCCAAATATTTTTTCAGAGCTAGATGCAGATAAAAATTATTTTGAATTTGCAACCTGGTGGAGGTTAGCATAGATGGACTAACAGAACAAGTCCCACACACTGCTACAAGCCAAAGCCCTAATATTTTTTCAGAGCTAGATGCAGATAAAAATTATTTTGAATTTTCAACCTGGTGGAGGTTAGTATAGATGGACTAATAGAACAAGTCCCACACACTGCTACAAGCCCAAGCCCAAATATTTTTTCAGAGCTAGATGCAGATAAAAATTATTTTGAACTTGCAACCTGGTGGAGGTTAGTATAGATGGACTAATAGAACAAGTCTCACACACTGCTACAAGCCCAAGCCCAAATATTTTTTCAGAGCTAGATGCAGATAAAAATTATTTTGAATTTGCAACCTGGTGGAGGCTAGTATAGATGGACTAATAGAACAAGTCCCACACACTGCTACAAGCCGAAGCCCAAATATTTTTTTAGAGCTAGATGCAGATAAAAATTATTTTGAATTTTGCAACCTGGTGGAGGTTAGTATAGATGGACTAATAGAACAAGTACCACACACTGCTACAAGCCCAAGCCCAAATATTTTTTCAGAGCTAGATGCAGATAAAAATTATTTTGAATTTGCAACCCGGTGGAGGTTAGTATAGATGGACTAATAGAACAAGTCCCACACACTGCTAAAAGCCCAAGCCCAAATATTTTTTCAGAGCTAGATGCAGATAAAAATTATTTTGAATTTGCAACCTGGTGGAGGTTAGCATAGATGGATTAATAGAACAAGTCTCACACACTGCTACAAGCCCAAGCCCAAATATTTTTTCAGAGCTAGATGCAGATAAAAATTATTTTGAATTTGAAACCTGGTGGAGGCTAGTATAGATGGACTAATAGAACAAGTCCCACACACTGCTACAAGCCGAAGCCCATATATTTTTTTAGAGCTAGATGCAGATAAAAATTATTTTGAATTTGCAACCTGGTGGAGGTTAGTATAGATGGACTAATAGAACAAGTACCACACACTGCTACAAGCCCAAGCCCAAATATTTTTTCAGAGCTAGATGCAGATAAAAATTATTTTGAATTTGCATCCTGGTGGAGGTTAGTATAGATGGACTAATAGAACAAGTCCCACACACTGCTACAAGCCCAAGCCCAAATATTTTTTCAGATCTAGATGCAGATAAAAATTATTTTGAATCTGCAACCTGGTGGAGGTTAGTATAGATGGAATAATAGAACAAGTCACACACACTGCTACAAGCCCAAGCCCAAATATTTTTTCAGAGCTAGATGCAGATAAAAATTATTTTGAATTTGCAACCTGGTGGAGGTTAGTATAGATGGACTAATAGAACAAGTCCCACACACTGCTACAAGCCCAAGCCCAAATATTTTTTCAGAGCTAGATGCAGATAAAAATTATTTTGAATTTGCAACCTGGTGGAGGTTAGTATAGATGGACTAATAGAACAAGTCCCACACAATGCTATAAGCCCAAGCCCAAATATTTTTTCAGAGCTAGATGCAGATAAAAATTATTTTGAATTTGCAACCTGGTGGAGATTAGTATAGATGGACTAATAGAACAAGTCCCACACACTGCTACAAGCCGAAGCCCTAATATTTTTTCAGAGCTAGATGCAGATAAAAATTATTTTGAATTTGCAACCTGGTGGAGGTTAGTATAGATGGACTAATAGAACAAGTCCCACACACTGCTACAAGCCGAAGCCCTTATTATTTTTTCAGAGCTAGATGCAGATAAAAATTATTTTGAATTTGCAACCTGGTGGAGGTTAGTATAGATGGACTAATAGAACAAGTACCACACACTGCTAATAGCCCAAGCCCAAATATTTTTTCAGAGCTAGATGCAGATAAAAATAATTTTGAACTTGCAACCTGGTGGAGGTTAGTATAGATGGACTAATAGAACAAGTCTCACACACTGCTACAAGCCCAAGACCAAATATTTTTTCAGAGCTAGATGCAGATAAAAATTATTTTGAATTTGTAACCTGGTGGAGGCTAGTATAGATGGACTAATAGAACAAGTCCCACACACTGCTACAAGCCGAAGCCCAAATATTTTTTTAGAGCTAGATGCAGATAAAAATTATTTTGAATTTGCAACCTGGTGGAGGTTAGTATAGATGGACTAATAGAACAAGTACCACACACTGCTACAAGCCCAAGCCCAAATATTTTTTCAGAGCTAGATGCAGATAAAAATTATTTTGAATTTGCAATCTTGTGGAGGTTAGTTTAGATGGACTAATAGAACAAGTCCCACACACTGCTAAAAGCCCAAGCCCAAATATTTTTTCATAGCTAGATGCAGATAAAAATTATTTTGAATTTGCAACCTGGTGGAGGTTAGTATAGATGGACTAATAGAACAAGTACCACACACTGCTACAAGCCCAAGCCCAAATATTTTTTCAGAGCTAGATGCAGATAAAAATTATTTTGAATTTGCAACCTGGTGGAGTTTAGTATAGATGGACTAATAGAACAAGTCCCACACACTGCTACAAGCCCAAGCCCAAATATTTTTTCAGAGCTAGATGCAGATAAAAATTATTTTGAATCTGCAACCTGGTGGAGGTTAGTATAGATGGACTAATAGAACAAGTCCCACACACTGCTACAAGCCCAAGCCCAAATATTTTTTCAGAGCTAGATGCAAATAAAAATTATTTTGAATTTGCAACCTGGTGGAGGTTAGAATAGATTCACTAATAGAACAAGTCCCACACACTGCTCCAAGCCCAAGCCCAAATATTTTTTCAGAGCTAGATGCAGATAAAAATTATTTTGAATTTGCAACCTGGTGGAGGTTAGTATAGATGGACTAATAGAACAAGTCCCACACACTGCTATAAGCCAATGCCCAAATATTTTTTCAGAGCTAGATGCAGATAAAAATTATTTTGAATTTGCAACCTGGTGGAGGTTAGTATAGATGGACTAATAGAACAAGTCCCACACACTGCTACAAGCCCAAGCCCAAATATTTTTTCAGAGCTAGATGCAGATAAAAATTATTTTGAATTTGCAACCTGGTGGAGGTTAGTATAGATGGACTAATAGAACAAGTCCCACACAATGCTATAAGCCCAAGCCCAAATATTTTTTCAGAGCTAGATGCAGATAAAAATTATTTTGAATTTGCAACCTGGTGGAGGTTAGTATAGATGGACTAATAGAACAAGTCACACACACTGCTACAAGCCCAAGCCCAAATATTTTTCAGAGCTAGATGCAGATAAAAATTATTTTGAATTTGCAACCTGGTGGAGGTTAGTATAGATGGACTAATAGAACAAGTCCCACACAATGCTATAAGCCCAAGCCCAAATATTTTTTCAGAGCTAGATGCAGATAAAAATTATTTTGAATTTGCAGCCTGGTGGAGGTTAGTATAGATGGACTAATAGAACAAGTCCCACACACTGCTACAAGCCGAAGCCCTTATTATTTTTTCAGAGCTAGATGCAGATAAAAATTATTTTGAATTTGCAACCTGGTGGAGGTTAGTATAGATGGACTAATAGAACAAGTACCACACACTGCTAATAGCCCAAGCCCAAATATTTTTTCAGAGCTAGATGCAGATAAAAATAATTTTGAACTTGCAACCTGGTGGAGGTTAGTATAGATGGACTAATAGAACAAGTCTCACACACTGCTACAAGCCCAAGACCAAATATTTTTTCAGAGCTAGATGCAGATAAAAATTATTTTGAATTTGTAACCTGGTGGAGGCTAGTATAGATGGACTAATAGAACAAGTCCCACACACTGCTACAAGCCGAAGCCCAAATATTTTTTTAGAGCTAGATGCAGATAAAAATTATTTTGAATTTGCAACCTGGTGGAGGTTAGTATAGATGGACTAATAGAACAAGTACCACACACTGCTACAAGCCCAAGCCCAAATATTTTTTCAGAGCTAGATGCAGATAAAAATTATTTTGAATTTGCAATCTGGTGGAGGTTAGTTTAGATGGACTAATAGAACAAGTCCCACACACTGCTAAAAGCCCAAGCCGAAATATTTTTTCATAGCTAGATGCAGATAAAAATTATTTTGAATTTGCAACCTGGTGGAGGTTAGTATAGATGGACTAATAGAACAAGTACCACACACTGCTACAAGCCCAAGCCCAAATATTTTTTCAGAGCTAGATGCAGATAAAAATTATTTTG
The DNA here is from genome assembly GCF_046119375.1 of Phyllobates terribilis. Taxonomy (NCBI): domain Eukaryota; kingdom Metazoa; phylum Chordata; class Amphibia; order Anura; family Dendrobatidae; genus Phyllobates; species Phyllobates terribilis. The sequence goes on along the minus strand of NW_027362762.1, from coordinate 363,584,701 downwards.
AATTTGCAACCTGGTGGAGTTTAGTATAGATGGACTAATAGAACAAGTCCCACACACTGCTACAAGCCCAAGCCCAAATATTTTTTCAGAGCTAGATGCAGATAAAAATTATTTTGAATCTGCAACCTGGTGGAGGTTAGTATAGATGGACTAATAGAACAAGTCCCACACACTGCTACAAGCCCAAGCCCAAATATTTTTTCAGAGCTAGATGCAAATAAAAATTATTTTGAATTTGCAACCTGGTGGAGGTTAGAATAGATTCACTAATAGAACAAGTCCCACACACTGCTCCAAGCCCAAGCCCAAATATTTTTTCAGAGCTAGATGCAGATAAAAATTATTTTGAATTTGCAACCTGGTGGAGGTTAGTATAGATGGACTAATAGAACAAGTCCCACACACTGCTATAAGCCCATGCCCAAATATTTTTTCAGAGCTAGATGCAGATAAAAATTATTTTGAATTTGCAACCTGGTGGAGGTTAGTATAGATGGACTAATAGAACAAGTCCCACACACTGCTACAAGCCCAAGCCCAAATATTTTTTCAGAGCTAGATGCAGATAAAAATTATTTTGAATTTGCAACCTGGTGGAGGTTAGTATAGATGGACTAATAGAACAAGTCACACACACTGCTACAAGCCCAAGCCCAAATATTTTTCAGAGCTAGATGCAGATAAAAATTATTTTGAATTTGCAACCTGGTGGAGGTTAGTATAGATGGACTAATAGAACAAGTCCCACACACTGCTACAAGCCCAAGCCCAAATATTTTTTCAGAGCTAGATGCAGATAAAAATTATTTTGAATTTGAAACCTGGTGGAGGTTAGTATAGATGGACTAATAGAACAAGTCCCACACACTGCTATAAGCCCAAGCCCAAATATTTTTTCAGAGCTAGATGCAGATAAAAATTATTTTGAATTTGCAACCTGGTGGAGGTTAGCATAGATGGACTAACAGAACAAGTCCCACACACTGCTAAAAGCCAAAGCCCTAATATTTTTTCAGAGCTAGATGCAGATAAAAATTATTTTGAATTTGCAACCTGGTGGAGGTTAGTATAGATGGACTAATAGAACAAGTCCCACACACTGCTACAAGCCCAAGCCCAAATATTTTTTCAGAGCTAGATGCAGATAAAAATTATTTTGAATTTGAAACCTGGTGGAGGCTAGTATAGATGGACTAATAGAACAAGTCCCACACACTGCTACAAGCCGAAGCCCATATATTTTTTTAGAGCTAGATGCAGATAAAAATTATTTTGAATTTGCAAGCTGGTGGAGGTTAGTATAGATGGACTAATAGAACAAGTACCACACACTGCTACAAGCCCAAGCCCAAATATTTTTTCAGAGCTAGATGCAGATAAAAATTATTTTGAATTTGCATCCTGGTGGAGGTTAGTATAGATGGACTAATAGAACAAGTCCCACACACTGCTACAAGCCCAAGCCCAAATATTTTTTCAGATCTAGATGCAGATAAAAATTATTTTGAATCTGCAACCTGGTGGAGGTTAGTATAGATGGAATAATAGAACAAGTCACACACACTGCTACAAGCCCAAGCCCAAATATTTTTTCAGAGCTAGATGCAGATAAAAATTATTTTGAATTTGCAACCTGGTGGAGGCTAGTATAGATGGACTAATAGAACAAGTCCCACACACTGCTACAAGCCCAAGCCCAAATATTTTTTCAGAGCTAGATGCAGATAAAAATTATTTTGAATTTGCAACCTGGTGGAGGTTAGTATAGATGGACTAATAGAACAAGTCCCACACAATGCTATAAGCCCAAGCCCAAATATTTTTTCAGAGCTAGATGCAGATAAAAATTATTTTGAATTTGCAACCTGGTGGAGATTAGTATAGATGGACTAATAGAACAAGTCCCACACACTGCTACAAGCCGAAGCCCTAATATTTTTTCAGAGCTAGATGCAGATAAAAATTATTTTGAATTTGCAACCTGGTGGAGGTTAGTATAGATGGACTAATAGAACAAGTCCCACACACTGCTACAAGCCGAAGCCCTTATTATTTTTTCAGAGCTAGATGCAGATAAAAATTATTTTGAATTTGCAGCCTGGTGGAGGTTAGTAAAGATGGACTAATAGAACAAGTACCACACACTGCTAATAGCCCAAGCCCAAATATTTTTTCAGAGCTAGATGCAGATAAAAATAATTTTGAACTTGCAACCTGGTGGAGGTTAGTATAGATGGACTAATAGAACAAGTCTCACACACTGCTACAAGCCCAAGACCAAATATTTTTTCAGAGCTAGATGCAGATAAAAATTATTTTGAATTTGTAACCTGGTGGAGGCTAGTATAGATGGACTAATAGAACAAGTCCCACACACTGCTACAAGCCGAAGCCCAAATATTTTTTTAGAGCTAGATGCAGATAAAAATTATTTTGAATTTGCAACCTGGTGGAGGTTAGTATAGATGGACTAATAGAACAAGTACCACACACTGCTACAAGCCCAAGCAAAAATATTTTTTCAGAGCTAGATGCAGATAAAAATTATTTTGAATTTGCAATCTGGTGGAGGTTAGTTTAGATGGACTAATAGAACAAGTCCCACACACTGCTAAAAGCCCAAGCCCAAATATTTTTTCATAGCTAGATGCAGATAAAAATTATTTTGAATTTGCAACCTGGTGGAGGTTAGTATAGATGGACTAATAGAACAAGTACCACACACTGCTACAAGCCCAAGCCCAAATATTTTTTCAGAGCTAGATGCAGATAAAAATTATTTTGAATTTGCAACCTGGTGGAGTTTAGTATAGATGGACTAATAGAACAAGTCCCACACACTGCTACAAGCCCAAGCCCAAATATTTTTTCAGAGCTAGATGCAGATAAAAATTATTTTGAATCTGCAACCTGGTGGAGGTTAGTATAGATGAACTAAAAGAACAAGTCCCACACACTGCTACAAGCCCAAGCCCAAATATTTTTTCAGAGCTAGATGCAAATAAAAATTATTTTGAATTTGCAACCTGGTGGAGGTTAGAATAGATTCACTAATAGAACAAGTCCCACACACTGCTCCAAGCCCAAGCCCAAATATTTTTTCAGAGCTAGATGCAGATAAAAATTATTTTGAATTTGCAACCTGGTGGAGGTTAGTATAGATGGACTAATAGAACAAGTCTCACACACTGCTATAAGCCCATGCCCAAATATTTTTTCAGAGCTAGATGCAGATAAAAATTATTTTGAATTTGCAACCTGGTGGAGGTTAGTATAGATGGACTAATAGAACAAGTCCCACACACTGCTACAAGCCCAAGCCCAAATATTTTTTCAGAGCTAGATGCAGATAAAAATTATTTTGAATTTGCAACCTGGTGGAGGTTAGTATAGATGGACTAATAGAACAAGTCACACACACTGCTACAAGCCAAAGCCCTAATATTTTTTCAGAGCTAGATGCAGATAAAAATTATTTTGAATTTGCAACCTGGTGGAGGTTAGTATAGATGGACTAATAGAACAAGTCCCACACACTGCTACAAGCCCAAGCCCAAATATTTTTTCAGAGCTAGATGCAGATAAAAATTATTTTGAACTTGCAACCTGGTGGAGGTTAGTATAGATGGACTAATAGAACAAGTCTCACACACTGCTACAAGCCCAAGCCCAAATATTTTTTCAGAGCTAGATGCAGATAAAAATTATTTTGAATTTGCAACCTGGTGGAGGCTAGTATAGATGGACTAATAGAACAAGTCCCACACACTGCTACAAGCCGAAGCCCAAATATTTTTTTAGAGCTAGATGCAGATAAAAATTATTTTGAATTTGCAACCTGGTGGAGATTAGTATAGATGGACTAATAGAACAAGTACCACACACTGCTACAAGCCGAAGCCCAAATATTTTTTCAGAGCTAGATGCAGATAAAAATTATTTTGAATTTGCAACCCGGTGGAGGTTAGTATAGATGGACTAATAGAACAAGTCCCACACACTGCTAAAAGCCCAAGCCCAAATATTTTTTCAGAGCTAGATGCAGATAAAAATTATTTTGAATTTGCAACCTGGTGGAGGTTAGTATAGATGGATTAATAGAACAAGTCACACACACTGCTACAAGCCCAAGCCCAAATATTTTTTCAGAGCTAGATGCAGATAAAAATTATTTTGAATTTGCAACCTGGTGGAGGTTAGTATAGATGGACTAATATAACAAGTCCCACACACTGCTACAAGCCCAAGCCCAAATATTTTTTCAGAGCTAGATGCAGATAAAAATTATTTTGAACTTGCAACCTGGTGGAGGTTAGTATAGATGGACTAATAGAACAAGTCTCACACACTGCTACAAGCCCAAGCCCAAATATTTTTTCAGAGCTAGATGCAGATAAAAATTATTTTAAATTTGCAACCTGGTGGAGGCTAGTATAGATGGACTAATAGAACAAGTCCCACACACTGCTACAAGCCGAAGCCCAAATATTTTTTTAGAGCTAGATGCAGATAAAAATTATTTTGAATTTGCAACCTGGTGGAGGTTAGTATAGATGGACTAATAGAACAAGTACCACACACTGCTACAAGCCCAAGCCCAAATATTTTTTCAGAGCTAGATGCAGATAAAAATTATTTTGAATTTGCAACCCGGTGGAGGTTAGTATAGATGGACTAATAGAACAAGTCCCACACACTGCTAAAAGCCCAAGCCCAAATATTTTTTCAGAGCTAGATGCAGATAAAAATTATTTTGAATTTGCAACCTGGTGGAGGTTAGTATAGATGGATTAATAGAACAATTCTCACACACTGCTACAAGCCCAAGCCCAAATATTTTTTCAGAGCTAGATGCAGATAAAAAATATTTTGAATTTGAAACCTGGTGGAGGCTAGTATAGATGGACTAATAGAACAAGTCCCACACACTGCTACAAGCCGAAGCCCATATATTTTTTTAGAGCTAGATGCAGATAAAAATTATTTTGAATTTTCAACCTGGTGGAGGTTAGTATAGATGGACTAATAGAACAAGTACCACACACTGCTACAAGCCCAAGTCCAAATATTTTTTCAGAGCTAGATGCAGATAAAAATTATTTTGAATTTGCATCCTGGTGGAGGTTAGTATAGATGGACTAATAGAACAAGTCCCACACACTGCTACAAGCCCAAGCCCAAATATTTTTTCAGATCTAGATGCAGATAAAAATTATTTTGAATCTGCAACCTGGTGGAGGTTAGTATAGATGGAATAATAGAACAAGTCACACACACTGCTACAAGCCCAAGCCCAAATATTTTTTCAGAGCTAGATGCAGATAAAAATTATTTTGAATTTGCAACCTGGTGGAGGTTAGTATAGATGGACTAATAGAACAAGTCCCACACACTGCTACAAGCCCAAGCCCAAATATTTTTTCAGAGCTAGATGCAGATAAAAATTATTTTGAATTTGCAACCTGGTGGAGGTTAGTATAGATGGACTAATAGAACAAGTCCCACACAATGCTATAAGCCCAAGCCCAAATATTTTTTCAGAGCTAGATGCAGATAAAAATTATTTTGAATTTGCAACCTGGTGGAGGTTAGTATAGATGGACTAATAGAACAAGTCTCACACACTGCTATAAGCCCATGCCCAAATATTTTTTCAGAGCTAGATGCAGATAAAAATTATTTTGAATTTGCAACCTGGTGGAGGTTAGTATAGATGGACTAATAGAACAAGTCCCACACACTGCTACAAGCCCAAGCCCAAATATTTTTTCAGAGCTAGATGCAGATAAAAATTATTTTGAATTTGCAACCTGGTGGAGGTTAGTATAGATGGACTAATAGAACAAGTCACACACACTGCTACAAGCCAAAGCCCTAATATTTTTTCAGAGCTAGATGCAGATAAAAATTATTTTGAATTTGCAACCTGGTGGAGGTTAGTATAGATGGACTAATAGAACAAGTCCCACACACTGCTACAAGCCCAAGCCCAAATATTTTTTCAGAGCTAGATGCAGATAAAAATTATTTTGAACTTGCAACCTGGTGGAGGTTAGTATAGATGGACTAATAGAACAAGTCTCACACACTGCTACAAGCCCAAGCCCAAATATTTTTTCAGAGCTAGATGCAGATAAAAATTATTTTGAATTTGCAACCTGGTGGAGGCTAGTATAGATGGACTAATAGAACAAGTCCCACACACTGCTACAAGCCGAAGCCCAAATATTTTTTTAGAGCTAGATGCAGATAAAAATTATTTTGAATTTGCAACCTGGTGGAGGTTAGTATAGATGGACTAATAGAACAAGTACCACACACTGCTACAAGCCGAAGCCCAAATATTTTTTCAGAGCTAGATGCAGATAAAAATTATTTTGAATTTGCAACCCGGTGGAGGTTAGTATAGATGGACTAATAGAACAAGTCCCACACACTGCTAAAAGCCCAAGCCCAAATATTTTTTCAGAGCTAGATGCAGATAAAAATTATTTTGAATTTGCAACCTGGTGGAGGTTAGTATAGATGGATTAATAGAACAAGTCACACACACTGCTACAAGCCCAAGCCCAAATATTTTTTCAGAGCTAGATGCAGATAAAAATTATTTTGAATTTGCAACCTGGTGGAGGTTAGTATAGATGGACTAATATAACAAGTCCCACACACTGCTACAAGCCCAAGCCCAAATATTTTTTCAGAGCTAGATGCAGATAAAAATTATTTTGAACTTGCAACCTGGTGGAGGTTAGTATAGATGGACTAATAGAACAAGTCTCACACACTGCTACAAGCCCAAGCCCAAATATTTTTTCAGAGCTAGATGCAGATAAAAATTATTTTAAATTTGCAACCTGGTGGAGGCTAGTATAGATGGACTAATAGAACAAGTCCCACACACTGCTACAAGCCGAAGCCCAAATATTTTTTTAGAGCTAGATGCAGATAAAAATTATTTTGAATTTGCAACCTGGTGGAGGTTAGTATAGATGGACTAATAGAACAAGTACCACACACTGCTACAAGCCCAAGCCCAAATATTTTTTCAGAGCTAGATGCAGATAAAAATTATTTTGAATTTGCAACCCGGTGGAGGTTAGTATAGATGGACTAATAGAACAAGTCCCACACACTGCTAAAAGCCCAAGCCCAAATATTTTTTCAGAGCTAGATGCAGATAAAAATTATTTTGAATTTGCAACCTGGTGGAGGTTAGTATAGATGGATTAATAGAACAATTCTCACACACTGCTACAAGCCCAAGCCCAAATATTTTTTCAGAGCTAGATGCAGATAAAAAATATTTTGAATTTGAAACCTGGTGGAGGCTAGTATAGATGGACTAATAGAACAAGTCCCACACACTGCTACAAGCCGAAGCCCATATATTTTTTTAGAGCTAGATGCAGATAAAAATTATTTTGAATTTTCAACCTGGTGGAGGTTAGTATAGATGGACTAATAGAACAAGTACCACACACTGCTACAAGCCCAAGCCCAAATATTTTTTCAGAGCTAGATGCAGATAAAAATTATTTTGAATTTGCATCCTGGTGGAGGTTAGTATAGATGGACTAATAGAACAAGTCCCACACACTGCTACAAGCCCAAGCCCAAATATTTTTTCAGATCTAGATGCAGATAAAAATTATTTTGAATCTGCAACCTGGTGGAGGTTAGTATAGATGGAATAATAGAACAAGTCACACACACTGCTACAAGCCCAAGCCCAAATATTTTTTCAGAGCTAGATGCAGATAAAAATTATTTTGAATTTGCAACCTGGTGGAGGTTAGTATAGATGGACTAATAGAACAAGTCCCACACACTGCTACAAGCCCAAGCCCAAATATTTTTTCAGAGCTAGATGCAGATAAAAATTATTTTGAATTTGCAACCTGGTGGAGGTTAGTATAGATGGACTAATAGAACAAGTCCCACACAATGCTATAAGCCCAAGCCCAAATATTTTTTCAGAGCTAGATGCAGATAAAAATTATTTTGAATTTGCAACCTGGTGGAGATTAGTATATATGGACTAATAGAACAAGTCCCACACACTGCTACAAGCCGAAGCCCTAATATTTTTTCAGAGCTAGATGCAGATAAAAATTATTTTGAATTTGCAACCTGGTGGAGGTTAGTATAGATGGACTAATAGAACAAGTACCACACACTGCTAATAGCCCAAGCCCAAATATTTTTTCAGAGCTAGATGCAGATAAAAATAATTTTGAACTTGCAACCTGGTGGAGGTTAGTATAGATGGACTAATAGAACAAGTCTCACACACTGCTACAAGCCCAAGCCCAAATATTTTTTCAGAGCTAGATGCAGATAAAAATTATTTTGAATTTGTAACCTGGTGGAGGCTAGTATAGATGGACTAATAGAACAAGTCCCACACACTGCTACAAGCCGAAGCCCAAATATTTTTTTAGAGCTAGATGCAGATAAAAATTATTTTGAATTTGCAACCTGGTGGAGGTTAGTATAGATGGACTAATAGAACAAGTACCACACACTGCTACAAGCCCAAGCCCAAATATTTTTTCAGAGCTAGATGCAGATAAAAATTATTTTGAATTTGCAATCTGGTGGAGGTTAGTTTAGATGGACTAATAGAACAAGTCCCACACACTGCTAAAAGCCCAAGCCCAAATATTTTTTCATAGCTAGATGCAGATAAAAATTATTTTGAATTTGCAACCTGGTGGAGGTTAGTATAGATGGACTAATAGAACAAGTACCACACACTGCTACAAGCCCAAGCCCAAATATTTTTTCAGAGCTAGATGCAGATAAAAATTATTTTGAATTTGCAACCTGGTGGAGTTTAGTATAGATGGACTAATAGAACAAGTCCCACACACTGCTACAAGCCCAAGCCCAAATATTTTTTCAGAGCTAGATGCAGATAAAAATTATTTTGAATCTGCAACCTGGTGGAGGTTAGTATAGATGGACTAATAGAACAAGTCCCACACACTGCTACAAGCCCAAGCCCAAATATTTTTTCAGAGCTAGATGCAAATAAAAATTATTTTGAATTTGCAACCTGGTGGAGGTTAGAATAGATTCACTAATAGAACAAGTCCCACACACTGCTACAAGCCCAAGCCCAAATATTTTTTCAGAGCTAGATGCAGATAAAAATTATTTTGAATTTGCAACCTGGTGGAGGTTAGTATAGATGGACTAATAGAACAAGTCCCACACACTGCTATAAGCCCATGCCCAAATATTTTTTCAGAGCTAGATGCAGATAAAAATTATTTTGAATTTGCAACCTGGTGGAGGTTAGTATAGATGGACTAATAGAACAAGTACCACACACTGCTACAAGCCCAAGCCAAAATATTTTTTCAGAGCTAGATGCAGATAAAAATTATTTTGAATTTGCAACCTGGTGGAGGTTAGTATAGATGGACTAATAGAACAAGTAACACACACTGCTACAAGCCCAAGCCCAAATATTTTTCAGAGCTAGATGCAGATAAAAATTATTTTGAATTTGCAACCTGGTGGAGGTTAGTATAGATGGACTAATAGAACAAGTCCCACACACTGCTACAAGCCCAAGCCCAAATATTTTTTCAGAGCTAGATGCAGATAAAAATTATTTTGAATTTGCAACCTGGTGGAGGTTAGTATAGATGGACTAATAGAACAAGTCCCACACACTGCTATAAGCCCAAGCCCAAATATTTTTTCAGAGCTAGATGCAGATAAAAATTATTTTGAATTTGCAACCTGGTGGAGGTTAGTATAGATGGACTAACAGAACAAGTCCCACACACTGCTACAAGCCAAAGCAATAATATTTTTTCAGAGCTAGATGCAGATAAAAATTATTTTGAATTTGCAACCTGGTGGAGGTTAGTATAGATGGACTAATAGAACAAGTCCCACACACTGCTACAAGCCCAAGCCCAAATATTTTTTCAGAGCTAGATGCAGATAAAAATTATTTTGAACTTGCAACCTGGTGGAGGTTAGTATAGATGGACTAATAGAACAAGTCTCACACACTGCTACAAGCCCAAGCCCAAATATTTTTTCAGAGCTAGATGCAGATAAAAATTATTTTGAATTTGCAACCTGGTGGAGGCTAGTATAGATGGACTAATAGAACAAGTCCCACACACTGCTACAAGCCGAAGCCCAAATATTTTTTTAGAGCTAGATGCAGATAAAAATTATTTTGAATTTGCAACCTGGTGGAGGTTAGTATAGATGGACTAATAGAACAAGTACCACACACTGCTACAAGCCGAAGCCCAAATATTTTTTCAGAGCTAGATTCAGATAAAAATTATTTTGAATTTGCAACCCGGTGGAGGTTAGTATAGATGGACTAATAGAAAAAGTCCCACACACTGCTAAAAGCCCAAGCCCAAATATTTTTTCAGAGCTAGATGCAGATAAAAATTATTTTGAATTTGCAACCTGGTGGAGGTTAGTATAGATGGATTAATAGAACAAGTCTCACACACTGCTACAAGCCCAAGCCCAAATATTTTTTCAGAGCTAGATGCAGATAAAAATTATTTTGAATTTGATACCTGGTGGAGGCTAGTATAGATGGACTAATAGAACAAGTCCCACACACTGCTACAAGCCGAAGCCCATATATTTTTTTAGAGCTAGATGCAGATAAAAATTATTTTGAATTTGCAACCTGGTGGAGGTTAGTATAGATGGAATAATAGATCAAGTACCATACACTGCTACAAGCCCAAGCCCAAATATTTTTTCAGAGCTAGATGCAGATAAAAATTATTTTGAATTTGCATCCTGGTGGAGGTTAGTATAGATGGACTAATAGAACAAGTCCCACACACTGCTACAAGCCCAAGCCCAAATATTTTTTCAGATCTAGATGCAGATAAAAATTATTTTGAATCTGCAACCTGGTGGAGGTTAGTAAAGATGGAATAATAGAACAAGTCACACACACTGCTACAAGCCCAAGCCTAAATATTTTTTCAGAGCTAGATGCAGATAAAAATTATTTTGAATTTGCAACCTGGTGGAGGTTAGTATAGATGGACTAATAGAACAAGTCCCACACACTGCTACAAGCCCAAGCCCAAATATTTTTTCAGAGCTAGATGCAGATAAAAATTATTTTGAATTTGCAACCTCGTGGAGGTTAGTATAGATGGACTAATAGAACAAGTCCCACACAATGCTATAAGCCCAAGCAAAAATATTTTTTCAGAGCTAGATGCAGATAAAAATTATTTTGAATTTGCAACCTGGTGGAGGTTAGTATAGATGGACTAATAGAACAAGTCCCACACACTGCTACAAGCCGAAGCCCTAATATTTTTTCAGAGCTAGATGCAGATAAAAATTATTTTGAATTTGCAACCTGGTGGAGGCTAGTATAGATGGACTAATAGAACAAGTCCCACACACTGCTACAAGCCGAAGCCCAAATATTTTTTTAGAGCTAGATGCAGATAAAAATTATTTTGAATTTGCAACCTGGTGGAGGTTAGTATAGATGGACTAATAGAACAAGTACCACACACTGCTACAAGCCCAAGCCCAAATATTTTTTCAGAGCTAGATGCAGATAAAAATTATTTTGAATTTGCAATCTCGTGGAGGTTAGTTTAGATGGACTAATAGAACAAGTCCCACACACTGCTAAAAGCCCAAGCCCAAATATTTTTTCATAGCTAGATGCAGATAAAAATTATTTTGAATTTGCAACCTGGTGGAGGTTAGTATAGATGGACTAATAGAACAAGTACCACACACTGCTACAAGCCCAAGCCCAAATATTTTTTCAGAGCTAGATGCAGATAAAAATTATTTTGAATTTGCAACCTGGTGGAGTTTAGTATAGATGGACTAATAGAACAAGTCCCACACACTGCTACAAGCCCAAGCCCAAATATTTTTTCAGAGCTAGATGCAGATAAAAATTATTTTGAATCTGCAACCTGGTGGAGGTTAGTATAGATGGACTAATAGAACAAGTCACACACACTGCTACAAGCCCAAGCCCAAATATTTTTTCAGAGCAAGATGCAGATAAAAATTATTTTGAATTTGCAACCTGGTGGAGGTTAGTATAGATGGACTAATAGAACAAGTCACACACACTGCTACAAGCCCAAGCCCAAATATTTTTCAGAGCTAGATGCAGATAAAAATTATTTTAAATTTGCAACCTGGTGGAGGTTAGTATAGATGGACTAATAGAACAAGTCCCACACACTGCTACAAGCCCAAGCCCAAATATTTTTTCAGAGCTAGATGCAGATAAAATTTATTTTGAATTTGCAACCTGGTGGAGGTTAGTATAGATGGACTAATAGAACAAGTCCCACACACTGCTATAAGCCCAAGCCCAAATATTTTTTCAGAGCTAGATGCAGATAAAATTTATTTTGAATTTGCAACCTGGTGGAGGTTAGTATAGATGGACTAATAGAACAAGTCCAACACACTGCTACAAGCCGAAGCCCTAATATTTTTTCAGCGCTAGATGCAGATAAAAATTATTTTGAATTTGCAACCTGGTGGAGGTTAGTATAGATGGACTAATAGAACAAGTCCCACACACTGCTACAAGCCCAAGCCCAAATATTTTTTCAGAGTTAGATGCAGATAAAAATTATTTTGAACTTGCAACCTGATGGAGGTTAGTATAGATGGACTAATAGAACAAGTCCCACACACTGCTACAAGCCCAAGCCCAAATATTTTTTCAGAGTTAGATGCAGATAAAAATTATTTTGAATTTGCAACCTGGTGGAGGCTAGCATAGACGGACTAATAGAACAAGTCCCACACACTGCTACAAGCCGAAGCCCAAATATTTTTTTAGAGCTAGATGCAGATAAAAATTATTTTGAATTTGAAACCTGGTGGAGGTTAGTATAGATGGACTAATAGAACAAGTCCCACACACTGCTACAAGCCCAAGCCCAAATATTTTTTCAGAGCTAGATGCAGATAAAAATTATTTTGAACTTGCAACCTGGTGGAGGTTAGTATAGATGGACTAATAGAACAAGTCTCACACACTGCTACAAGCCCAAGCCCAAATATTTTTTCAGAGCTAGATGCAGATAAAAATTATTTTGAATTTGCAACCTGGTGGAGGCTAGTATAGATGGACTAATAGAACAAGTCCCACACACTGCTACAAGCCGAAGCCCAAATATTTTTTTAGAGCTAGATGCAGATAAAAATTATTTTGAATTTGCAACCTGGTGGAGGTTAGTATAGATGGACTAATAGAACAAGTACCACACACTGCTACAAGCCGAAGCCCAAATATTTTTTCAGAGCTAGATTCAGATAAAAATTATTTTGAATTTGCAACCCGGTGGAGGTTAGTATAGATGGACTAATAGAAAAAGTCCCACACACTGCTAAAAGCCCAAGCCCAAATATTTTTTCAGAGCTAGATGCAGATAAAAATTATTTTGAATTTGCAACCTGGTGGAGGTTAGTATAGATGGATTAATAGAACAAGTCTCACACACTGCTACAAGCCCAAGCCCAAATATTTTTTCAGAGCTAGATGCAGATAAAAATTATTTTGAATTTGATACCTGGTGGAGGCTAGTATAGATGGACTAATAGAACAAGTCCCACACACTGCTACAAGCCGAAGCCCATATATTTTTTTAGAGCTAGATGCAGATAAAAATTATTTTGAATTTGCAACCTGGTGGAGGTTAGTATAGATGGAATAATAGATCAAGTACCATACACTGCTACAAGCCCAAGCCCAAATATTTTTTCAGAGCTAGATGCAGATAAAAATTATTTTGAATTTGCATCCTGGTGGAGGTTAGTATAGATGGACTAATAGAACAAGTCCCACACACTGCTACAAGCCCAAGCCCAAATATTTTTTCAGATCTAGATGCAGATAAAAATTATTTTGAATCTGCAACCTGGTGGAGGTTAGTAAAGATGGAATAATAGAACAAGTCACACACACTGCTACAAGCCCAAGCCTAAATATTTTTTCAGAGCTAGATGCAGATAAAAATTATTTTGAATTTGCAACCTGGTGGAGGTTAGTATAGATGGACTAATAGAACAAGTCCCACACACTGCTACAAGCCCAAGCCCAAATATTTTTTCAGAGCTAGATGCAGATAAAAATTATTTTGAATTTGCAACCTCGTGGAGGTTAGTATAGATGGACTAATAGAACAAGTCCCACACAATGCTATAAGCCCAAGCAAAAATATTTTTTCAGAGCTAGATGCAGATAAAAATTATTTTGAATTTGCAACCTGGTGGAGGTTAGTATAGATGGACTAATAGAACAAGTCCCACACACTGCTACAAGCCGAAGCCCTAATATTTTTTCAGAGCTAGATGCAGATAAAAATTATTTTGAATTTGCAACCTGGTGGAGGCTAGTATAGATGGACTAATAGAACAAGTCCCACACACTGCTACAAGCCGAAGCCCAAATATTTTTTTAGAGCTAGATGCAGATAAAAATTATTTTGAATTTGCAACCTGGTGGAGGTTAGTATAGATGGACTAATAGAACAAGTACCACACACTGCTACAAGCCCAAGCCCAAATATTTTTTCAGAGCTAGATGCAGATAAAAATTATTTTGAATTTGCAATCTCGTGGAGGTTAGTTTAGATGGACTAATAGAACAAGTCCCACACACTGCTAAAAGCCCAAGCCCAAATATTTTTTCATAGCTAGATGCAGATAAAAATTATTTTGAATTTGCAACCTGGTGGAGGTTAGTATAGATGGACTAATAGAACAAGTACCACACACTGCTACAAGCCCAAGCCCAAATATTTTTTCAGAGCTAGATGCAGATAAAAATTATTTTGAATTTGCAACCTGGTGGAGTTTAGTATAGATGGACTAATAGAACAAGTCCCACACACTGCTACAAGCCCAAGCCCAAATATTTTTTCAGAGCTAGATGCAGATAAAAATTATTTTGAATCTGCAACCTGGTGGAGGTTAGTATAGATGGACTAATAGAACAAGTCACACACACTGCTACAAGCCCAAGCCCAAATATTTTTTCAGAGCTAGATGCAGATAAAAATTATTTTGAATTTGCAACCTGGTGGAGGTTAGTATAGATGGACTAATAGAACAAGTCACACACACTGCTACAAGCCCAAGCCCAAATATTTTTCAGAGCTAGATGCAGATAAAAATTATTTTAAATTTGCAACCTGGTGGAGGTTAGTATAGATGGACTAATAGAACAAGTCCCACACACTGCTACAAGCCCAAGCCCAAATATTTTTTCAGAGCTAGATGCAGATAAAATTTATTTTGAATTTGCAACCTGGTGGAGGTTAGTATAGATGGACTAATAGAACAAGTCCCACACACTGCTATAAGCCCAAGCCCAAATATTTTTTCAGAGCTAGATGCAGATAAAATTTATTTTGAATTTGCAACCTGGTGGAGGTTAGTATAGATGGACTAATAGAACAAGTCCAACACACTGCTACAAGCCGAAGCCCTAATATTTTTTCAGCGCTAGATGCAGATAAAAATTATTTTGAATTTGCAACCTGGTGGAGGTTAGTATAGATGGACTAATAGAACAAGTCCCACACACTGCTACAAGCCCAAGCCCAAATATTTTTTCAGAGTTAGATGCAGATAAAAATTATTTTGAACTTGCAACCTGATGGAGGTTAGTATAGATGGACTAATAGAACAAGTCCCACACACTGCTACAAGCCCAAGCCCAAATATTTTTTCAGAGTTAGATGCAGATAAAAATTATTTTGAATTTGCAACCTGGTGGAGGCTAGCATAGACGGACTAATAGAACAAGTCCCACACACTGCTACAAGCCGAAGCCCAAATATTTTTTTAGAGCTAGATGCAGATAAAAATTATTTTGAATTTGAAACCTGGTGGAGGTTAGTATAGATGGACTAATAGAACAAGTACCACACACTGCTACAAGCCCAAGCCCAAATATTTTTTCATAGCTAGATGCAGATAAAAATAATTTTGAACTTGCAACCTGGTGGAGGTTAGTATAGATGGACTAATAGAACAAGTCTCACACACTGCTACAAGCCCAAGCCCAAATATTTTTTCAGAGCTAGATGCAGATAAAAATTATTTTGAATTTGCAACCTGGTGGAGGCTAGTATAGATGGACTAATAGAACAAGTCCCACACACTGCTACAAGCCGAAGCCCAAATATTTTTTTAGAGCTAGATGCAGATAAAAATTATTTTGAATTTGCAACCTGGTGGAGGTTAGTATAGATGGACTAATAGAACAAGTACCACACACTGCTACAAGCCCAAGCCCAAATATTTTTTCAGAGCTAGATGCAGATAAAAATTATTTTGAATTTGCAATCTGGTGGAGGTTAGTTTAGATGGACTAATAGAACAAGTCCCACACACTGCTAAAAGCCCAAGCCCAAATATTTTTTCATAGCTAGATGCAGATAAAAATTATTTTGAATTTGCAACCTGGTGGATGTTAGTATAGATGGACTAATAGAACAAGTACCACACACTGCTACAAGCCCAAGCCCAAATATTTTTTCAGAGCTAGATACAGATAAAAATTATTTTGAATTTGCAACCTGGTGGAGTTTAGTATAGATGGACTAATAGAACAAGTCCCACACACTGCTACAAGCCCAAGCCCAAATATTTTTTCAGAGCTAGATGCAGATAAAAATTATTTTGAATCTGCAACCTGGTGGAGGTTAGTATAGATGGACTAATAGAACAAGTCACACACACTGCTACAAGCCGAAGCCCTAATATTTTTTCAGAGCTAGATGCAGATAAAAATTATTTTGAATTTGCAACCTGGTGGAGGTTAGTATAGATGGACTAATAGAACAAGTCCCACACACTGCTACAAGCCCAAGCCCAAATATTTTTTCAGATTTAGATGCAGATAAAAATTATTTTGAACTTGCAACCTGATGGAGGTTAGTATAGATGGACTAATAGAACAAGTCCCACACACTGCTACAAGCCCAAGCCCAAATATTTTTTCAGAGCTAGATGCAGATAAAAATTATTTTGAATTTGCAACCTGGTGGAGGCTAGTATAGACGGACTAATAGAACAAGTCCCACACACTGCTACAAGCCGAAGCCCAAATATTTTTTTAGAGCTAGATGCAGATAAAAATTATTTTGAATTTGAAACCTGGTGGAGGTTAGTATAGATGGACTAATAGAACAAGTACCACACACTGCTACAAGCCCAAGCCCAAATATTTTTTCAGAGCTAGATGCAGATAAAAATAATTTTGAACTTGCAACCTGGTGGAGGTTTGTATAGATGGACTAATAGAACAAGTCTCACACACTGCTACAAGCCCAAGCCCAAATATTTTTTCAGAGCTAGATGCAGATAAAAATTATTTTGAATTTGTAACCTGGTGGAGGCTAGTATAGATGGACTAATAGAACAAGTCCCACACACTGCTACAAGCCGAAGCCCAAATATTTTTTTAGAGCTAGATGCAGATAAAAATTATTTTGAATTTGCAACCTGGTGGAGGTTAGTATAGATGGACTAATAGAACAAGTACCACACACTGCTACAAGCCCAAGCCCAAATATTTTTTCAGAGCTAGATGCAGATAAAAATTATTTTGAATTTGCAATCTGGTGGAGGTTAGTTTAGATGGACTAATAGAACAAGTCCCACACACTGCTAAAAGCCCAAGCCCAAATATTTTTTCATAGCTAGATGCAGATAAAAATTATTTTGAATTTGCAACCTGGTGGATGTTAGTATAGATGGACTAAAAGAACAAGTACCACACACTGCTACAAGCCCAAGCCCAAATATTTTTTCAGAGCTAGATACAGATAAAAATTATTTTGAATTTGCAACCTGGTGGAGTTTAGTATAGATGGACTAATAGAACAAGTCCCACACACTGCTACAAGCCCAAGCCCAAATATTTTTTCAGAGCTAGATGCAGATAAAAATTATTTTGAATCTGCAACCTGGTGGAGGTTAGTATAGATGGACTAATAGAACAAGTCACACGCACTGCTACAAGCCCAAGCCCAAATATTTTTTCAGAGTTAGATGCAGATAAAAATTATTTTGAACTTGCAACCTGATGGAGGTTAGTATAGATGGACTAATAGAACAAGTCCCACACACTGCTACAAGCCGAAGCCCAAATATTTTTTTAGAGCTAGATGCAGGTAAAAATTATTTTGAATTTGAAACCTGGTGGAGGTTAGTATAGATGGACTAATAGAACAAGTACCACACACTGCTACAAGCCCAAGCCCAAATATTTTTTCAAAGCTAGATGCAGATAAAAATTATTTTGAATTTGCAACCTGGTGGAGGTTAGTATAGATGGACTAATACAACAAGTCCCACACACTGCTACAAGCCCAAGCCCAAATATTTTTTCAGAGCTAGATGCAGATAAAAATTATATTGAATTTGCAACCTGGTGGAGGTTAGTATAGATGGACTAATAGAACAAGTCACGCACACTGCTACAAGCCCAAGCCCAAATATTTTTTCAGAGCTAGATGCAGATAAAAATTATTTTGAATTTGCAACCTGGTGGAGGTTAGTATAGATGGACTAATAGAACAAGTACCACACACTGCTACAAGCCCAAGCCCAAATATTTTTTCAGAGCTAGATGCAGATAAAAATAATTTTGAACTTGCAACCTGGTGGAGGTTTGTATAGATGGACTAATAGAACAAGTCTCACACACTGCTACAAGCCCAAGCCCAAATATTTTTTCAGAGCTAGATGCAGATAAAAATTATTTTGAATTTGTAACCTGGTGGAGGCTAGTATAGATGGACTAATAGAACAAGTCCCACACACTGCTACAAGCCGAAGCCCAAATATTTTTTTAGAGCTAGATGCAGATAAAAATTATTTTGAATTTGCAACCTGGTGGAGGTTAGTATAGATGGACTAATAGAACAAGTACCACACACTGCTACAAGCCCAAGCCCAAATATTTTTTCAGAGCTAGATGCAGATAAAAATTATTTTGAATTTGCAATCTGGTGGAGGTTAGTTTAGATGGACTAATAGAACAAGTCCCACACACTGCTAAAAGCCCAAGCCCAAATATTTTTTCATAGCTAGATGCAGATAAAAATTATTTTGAATTTGCAACCTGGTGGATGTTAGTATAGATGGACTAATAGAACAAGTACCACACACTGCTACAAGCCCAAGCCCAAATATTTTTTCAGAGCTAGATACAGATAAAAATTATTTTGAATTTGCAACCTGGTGGAGTTTAGTATAGATGGACTAATAGAACAAGTCCCACACACTGCTACAAGCCCAAGCCCAAATATTTTTTCAGAGCTAGATGCAGATAAAAATTATTTTGAATCTGCAACCTGGTGGAGGTTAGTATAGATGGACTAATAGAACAAGTCACACGCACTGCTACAAGCCCAAGCCCAAATATTTTTTCAGAGTTAGATGCAGATAAAAATTATTTTGAACTTGCAACCTGATGGAGGTTAGTATAGATGGACTAATAGAACAAGTCCCACACACTGCTACAAGCCGAAGCCCAAATATTTTTTTAGAGCTAGATGCAGGTAAAAATTATTTTGAATTTGAAACCTGGTGGAGGTTAGTATAGATGGACTAATAGAACAAGTACCACACACTGCTACAAGCCCAAGCCCAAATATTTTTTCAAAGCTAGATGCAGATAAAAATTATTTTGAATTTGCAACCTGGTGGAGGTTAGTATAGATGGACTAATACAACAAGTCCCACACACTGCTACAAGCCCAAGCCCAAATATTTTTTCAGAGCTAGATGCAGATAAAAATTATATTGAATTTGCAACCTGGTGGAGGTTAGTATAGATGGACTAATAGAACAAGTCACGCACACTGCTACAAGCCCAAGCCCAAATATTTTTTCAGAGCTAGATGCAGATAAAAATTATTTTGAATTTGCAAGCTGATGGAGGTTAGTATAGATGGACGAATAGAACAAGTCCCACACACTGCTACAAGCCCAAGCCCAAATATTTTTTCAGATCTAGATGCATATAAAAATTATTTTGAATTTGCAACCTGGTGGAGGTTATTATAGATGGACTAATAAAACAAGTCCCACACACTGCTACAAGCCGAAGACCAAATATTTTTTCAGAGCTAGATGCAGATAAAAATTATTTTGAATTTGCAACCTGGTGGAGGTTAGTAAAGATGGACTAATAGAACAAGTACCACACACTGCTACAAGCCCAAGCCCAAATATTTTTTCAGAGCTAGATGCAGATAAAAATAATTTTGAACTTGCAACCTGGTGGAGGTTTGTATAGATGGACTAATAGAACAAGTCTCACACACTGCTACAAGCCCAAGCCCAAATATTTTTTCAGAGCTAGATGCAGATAAAAATTATTTTGAATTTGTAACCTGGTGGAGGCTAGTATAGATGGACTAATAGAACAAGTCCCACACACTGCTACAAGCCGAAGCCCAAATATTTTTTTAGAGCTAGATGCAGATAAAAATTATTTTGAATTTGCAACCTGGTGGAGGTTAGTATAGATGGACTAATAGAACAAGTACCACACACTGCTACAAGCCCAAGCCCAAATATTTTTTCAGAGCTAGATGCAGATAAAAATTATTTTGAATTTGCAATCTGGTGGAGGTTAGTTTAGATGGACTAATAGAACAAGTCCCACACACTGCTAAAAGCCCAAGCCCAAATATTTTTTCATAGCTAGATGCAGATAAAAATTATTTTGAATTTGCAACCTGGTGGATGTTAGTATAGATGGACTAAAAGAACAAGTACCACACACTGCTACAAGCCCAAGCCCAAATATTTTTTCAGAGCTAGATACAGATAAAAATTATTTTGAATTTGCAACCTGGTGGAGTTTAGTATAGATGGACTAATAGAACAAGTCCCACACACTGCTACAAGCCCAAGCCCAAATATTTTTTCAGAGCTAGATGCAGATAAAAATTATTTTGAATCTGCAACCTGGTGGAGGTTAGTATAGATGGACTAATAGAACAAGTCACACGCACTGCTACAAGCCCAAGCCCAAATATTTTTTCAGAGTTAGATGCAGATAAAAATTATTTTGAACTTGCAACCTGATGGAGGTTAGTATAGATGGACTAATAGAACAAGTCCCACACACTGCTACAAGCCGAAGCCCAAATATTTTTTTAGAGCTAGATGCAGGTAAAAATTATTTTGAATTTGAAACCTGGTGGAGGTTAGTATAGATGGACTAATAGAACAAGTACCACACACTGCTACAAGCCCAAGCCCAAATATTTTTTCAAAGCTAGATGCAGATAAAAATTATTTTGAATTTGCAACCTGGTGGAGGTTAGTATAGATGGACTAATACAACAAGTCCCACACACTGCTACAAGCCCAAGCCCAAATATTTTTTCAGAGCTAGATGCAGATAAAAATTATATTGAATTTGCAACCTGGTGGAGGTTAGTATAGATGGACTAATAGAACAAGTCACGCACACTGCTACAAGCCCAAGCCCAAATATTTTTTCAGAGCTAGATGCAGATAAAAATTATTTTGAATTTGCAACCTGGTGGAGGCTAGTATAGACGGACTAATAGAACAAGTCCCACACACTGCTACAAGACGAAGCCCAAATATTTTTTTAGAGCTAGATGCAGATAAAAATTATTTTGAAATTGAAACCTGGTGGAGGTTAGTATAGATGGACTAATAGAACAAGTACCACACACTGCTACAAGCCCAAGCCCAAATATTTTTTCAGAGCTAGATGCAGATAAAAATAATTTTGAACTTGCAACCTGGTGGAGGTTTGTATAGATGGACTAATAGAACAAGTCTCACACACTGCTACAAGCCCAAGCCCAAATATTTTTTCAGAGCTAGATGCAGATAAAAATTATTTTGAATTTGTAACCTGGTGGAGGCTAGTATAGATGGACTAATAGAACAAGTCCCACACACTGCTACAAGCCGAAGCCCAAATATTTTTTTAGAGCTAGATGCAGATAAAAATTATTTTGAATTTGCAACCTGGTGGAGGTTAGTATAGATGGACTAATAGAACAAGTACCACACATTGCTACAAGCCCAAGCCCAAATATTTTTTCAGAGCTAGATGCAGATAAAAATTATTTTGAATTTGCAATCTGGTGGAGGTTAGTTTAGATGGACTAATAGAACAAGTCCCACACACTGCTAAAAGCCCAAGCCCAAATATTTTTTCATAGCTAGATGCAGATAAAAATTATTTTGAATTTGCAACCTGGTGGATGTTAGTATAGATGGACTAATAGAACAAGTACCACACACTGCTACAAGCCCAAGCCCAAATATTTTTTCAGAGCTAGATACAGATAAAAATTTTTTTGAATTTGCAACCTGGTGGAGTTTAGTATAGATGGACTAATAGAACAAGTCCCACACACTGCTACAAGCCCAAGCCCAAATATTTTTTCAGAGCTAGATGCAGATAAAAATTATTTTGAATCTGCAACCTGGTGGAGGTTAGTATAGATGGACTAATAGAACAAGTCACACGCACTGCTACAAGCCCAAGCCCAAATATTTTTTCAGAGTTAGATGCAGATAAAAATTATTTTGAACTTGCAACCTGATGGAGGTTAGTATAGATGGACTAATAGAACAAGTCCCACACACTGCTACAAGCCGAAGCCCAAATATTTTTTTAGAGCTATATGCAGGTAAAAATTATTTTGAATTTGAAACCTGGTGGAGGTTAGTATAGATGGACTAATAGAACAAGTACCACACACTGCTACAAGCCCAAGCCCAAATATTTTTTCAAAGCTAGATGCAGATAAAAATTATTTTGAATTTGCAACCTGGTGGAGGTTAGTATAGATGGACTAATACAACAAGTCCCACACACTGCTACAAGCCCAAGCCCAAATATTTTTTCAGAGCTAGATGCAGATAAAAATTATATTGAATTTGCAACCTGGTGGAGGTTAGTATAGATGGACTAATAGAACAAGTCACGCACACTGCTACAAGCCCAAGCCCAAATATTTTTTCAGAGCTAGATGCAGATAAAAATTATTTTGAATTTGCAAGCTGATGGAGGTTAGTATAGATGGACTAATAGAACAAGTCCCACACACTGCTACAAGCCCAAGCCCAAATATTTTTTCAGATCTAGATGCATATAAAAATTATTTTGAATTTGCAACCTGGTGGAGGTTATTATAGATGGACTAATAGAACAAGTCCCACACACTGCTACAAGCCGAAGACCAAATATTTTTTCAGAGCTAGATGCAGATAAAAATTATTTTGAATTTGCAACCTGGTGGAGGTTAGTATAGATGGACTAATAGAACAAGTCACACACACTGCTACAAGCCCAAGCCCAAATATTTTTCAGAGCTAGATGCAGATAAAAATTATTTTGAATTTGCAACCTGGTGGAGGTTAGTATAGATGGACTAATAGAACAAGTCCCACACACTGCTACAAGCCCAAGCCCAAATATTTTTTCAGAGCCAGATGCAGATAAAAATTATATTGAATTTGCAACCTGGTGGAGGTTAGTATAGATGGACTAATAGAACAAGTCACGCTCACTGCTACAAGCCCAAGCCCAAATATTTTTTCAGAGCTAGATGCAGATAAAAATTATTTTGAATTTGCAAGCTGATGGAGGTTAGTATAGATTGACTAATAGAACAAGTCCCACACACTGCTACAAGCCCAAGCCCAAATATTTTTTCAGAGCTAGATGCAGATAAAAATTATTTTGAATTTGCAACCTGGTGGAGTTTAGTATAGATGGACTAATAGAACAAGTCCCACACACTGCTACAAGCCCAAGCCCAAATATTTTTTCAGAGCTAGATGCAGATAAAAATTATTTTGAATCTGCAACCTGGTGGAGGTTAGTATAGATCGACTAATAGAACAAGTCACACACACTGCTACAAGCCAAAGCCCAAATATTTTTTCAGAGCTAGATGCAGATAAAAATTATTTTGAATTTGCAACCTGGTGGAGGTTAGTATAGATGGACTAATAGAACAAGTCACAGACAATGCTACAAGCCCAAGCCCAAATATTTTTCAGAGCTAGATGCAGATAAAAATTATTTTGAATTTGCAACCTGGTGGAGGTTAGTATATATGGACTAATAGAACAAGTCCCACACACTGCTACAAGCCCAAGCCCAAATATTTTTTCAGAGCTAGATGCAGATAAAAATGATTTTGAATTTGCAACCTGGTGGAGGTTAGTATAGATGTTCTAATAGAACAAGTCCCACACACTGCTATAAGCCCAAGCCCAAATATTTTTTCAGAGCTAGATGCAGATAAAAATTATTTTGAATTTGCAACCTGGTGGAGGTTAGTATAGATGGACTAATAGAACAAGTCCAACACACTGCTACAAGCCGAAGCCCTAATATTTTTTCAGAGCTAGATGCAGATAAAAATTATTTTGAATTTGCAACCTGGTGGAGGTTAGTATAGATGGACTAATAGAACAAGTCCCACACACTGCTACAAGCCCAAGCCCAAATATTTTTTCAGAGCTAGATGCAGATAAAAATTATATTGAATTTGCAACCTGGTGGAGGTTAGTATAGATGGACTAATAGAACAAGTCACGCTCACTGCTACAAGCCCAAGCCCAAATATTTTTTCAGAGCTAGATGCAGATAAAAATTATTTTGAATTTGCAAGCTGATGGAGGTTAGTATAGATGGACTAATAGAACAAGTCCCACACACTGCTACAAGCCCAAGCCCAAATATTTTTTCAGAGCTAGATGCAGATAGAAATTATTTTGAATTTGCAACCTGGTGGAGTTTAGTATAGATGGACTAATAGAACAAGTCCCACACACTGCTACAAGCCCAAGCCCAAATATTTTTTCAGAGCTAGATGCAGATAAAAATTATTTTGAATCTGCAACCTGGTGGAGGTTAGTATAGATCGACTAATAGAACAAGTCACACACACTGCTACAAGCCAAAGCCCAAATATTTTTTCAGAGCTAGATGCAGATAAAAATTATTTTGAATTTGCAACCTGGTGGAGGTTAGTATAGATGGACTAATAGAACAAGTCACAGACAATGCTACAAGCCCAAGCCCAAATATTTTTCAGAGCTAGATGCAGATAAAAATTATTTTGAATTTGCAACCTGGTGGAGGTTAGTATATATGGACTAATAGAACAAGTCCCCCACACTGCTACAAGCCCAAGCCCAAATATTTTTTCAGAGCTAGATGCAGATAAAAATGATTTTGAATTTGCAACCTGGTGGAGGTTAGTATAGATGGACTAATAGAACAAGTCCCACACACTGCTATAAGCCCAAGCCCAAATATTTTTTCAGAGCTAGATGCAGATAAAAATTATTTTGAATTTGCAACCTGGTGGAGGTTAGTATAGATGGACTAATAGAACAAGTCCAACACACTGCTACAAGCCGAAGCCCTAATATTTTTTCAGAGCTAGATGCAGATAAAAATTATTTTGAATTTGCAACCTGGTGGAGGTTAGTATAGATGGACTAATAGAACAAGTCCCACACACTGCTACAAGCCCAAGCCCAAATATTTTTTCAGAGTTAGATGCAGATAAAAATTATTTTGAACTTGCAACCTGATGGAGGTTAGTATAGATGGACTAATAGAACAAGTCCCACACACTGCTACAAGCCCAAGCCCAAATATTTTTTCAGAGCTAGATGCAGATAAAAATTATTTTGAATTTGCAACCTGGTGGAGGCTAGTATAGATGGACTAATAGAACAAGTCCCACACACTGCTACAAGCCCAAGCCCAAATATTTTTTTAGAGCTAGATGCAGATAAAAATTATTTTGAATTTGAAACCTGGTGGAGGTTAGTATAGATGGACTAATAGAACAAGTACCACACACTGCTACAAGCCCAAGCCCAAATATTTTTTCAGAGCTAGATACAGATAAAAATTATTTTGAATTTGCAACCTGGTGGAGGTTAGTATAGATGGACTAATAGAACAAGTCCCACACACTGCTACAAGCCCAAGCCCAAATATTTTTTCAGAGCTAGATGCAGATAAAAATTATATTGAATTTGCAACCTGGTGGAGGTTAGTATAGATGGACTAATAGAACAAGTCACACACACTGCTACAAGCCCAAGCCCAAATATTTTTTCAGAGCTAGATGCAGATAAAAATTATTTTGAATTTGCAAGCTGATGGAGGTTAGTATAGATGGACTAATAGAACAAGTCCCACACACTGCTACAAGCCCAAGCCCAAATATTTTTTCAGATCTAGATGCAGATAAAAATTATTTTGAATTTGCAACCTGGTGGAGGTTATTTTAGATGGACTAATAGAACAAGTCCCACACACTGCTACAAGCCGAAGCCCAAATATTTTTTCAGAGCTAGATGCAGATAAAAATTATTTTGAATTTGCAACCTGGTGGAGGTTAGTATAGATGGACTAATAGAACAAGTCACACACACTGCTACAAGCCCAAGCCCAAATATTTTTCAGAGCTAGATGCAGATAAAAATTATTTTGAATTTGCAACCTGGTGGAGGTTAGTATAGATGGACTAATAGAACTAGTCCCACACACTGCTACAAGCCCAAGCCCAAATATTTTTTCAGAGCTAGATGCAGATAAAAATTATTTTGAATTTGCAACCTGGTGGAGGTTAGTATAGATGGACTAATAGAAAAAGTCACACAAACTGCTACAAGCCCAAACCCAAATATTTTTTCAGAGCTAGATGCAGATAAAAATTATTTTGAATTTGCAACCTGGTGGAGGTTAGTTTAGATGGACTAATAGAACAAGTCCCACATACTGCTACAAGCCCAAGCCCAAATATTTTTTCAGAGCTAGATGCAGATAAAAATTATTTTGAATTTGCAAACTGGTGGAGGTTAGCATAGATGGACTAATAGAACAAGTCCCACACACTGCTACAACCCCAATCCGAAATATTTTTTCAGAGCTAGATGCAGATAAAAATTATTTTGAATTTGCAACCTGGTGGAGGTTAGTATAGATTGACTAATAGAACAAGTCCCACACACTGCTACAAGCCCAAGCCCAAATATTTTTTCAGAGCTAGATGCAGATAAAAATTATTTTGAATTTGCAACCTGGTGGAGGTTAGTATAGATGGACTAATAGAACAAGTCCCACACACTGCTCCAAGCCCAAGCCCAAATATTTTTTCAGAGCTAGATGCAGATAAAAATTATATTGAATTTGCAACCTGGTGGAGGTTAGTATAGATGGACTAATAGAACAAGTCACACACACTGCTACAAGCCCAAGCCCAAATATTTTTTCAGAGCTAGATGCAGATAAAAATTATTTTGAATTTGCAAGCTGATGGAGGTTAGTATAGATGGACTAATAGAACAAGTCCCACACACTGCTACAAGCCCAAGCCCAAATATTTTTTCAGATCTAGATGCAGATAAAAATTATTTTGAATTTGCAACCTGGTGGAGGTTATTTTAGATGGACTAATAGAACAAGTCCCACACACTGCTACAAGCCGAAGCCCAAATATTTTTTCAGAGCTAAATGCAGATAAAAATTATTTTGAATTTGCAACCTGGTGGAGGTTAGTATAGATGGACTAATAGAACAAGTCACACACACTGCTACAAGCCCAAGCCCAAATATTTTTCAGAGCTAGATGCAGATAAAAATTATTTTGAATTTGCAACCTGGTGGAGGTTAGTATAGATGGACTAATAGAACTAGTCCCACACACTGCTACAAGCCCAAGCCCAAATATTTTTTCAGAGCTAGATGCAGATAAAAATTATTTTGAATTTGCAACCTGGTGGAGGTTAGTATAGATGGACTAATAGAAAAAGTCACACAAACTGCTACAAGCCCAAACCCAAATATTTTTTCAGAGCTAGATGCAGATAAAAATTATTTTGAATTTGCAACCTGGTGGAGGTTAGTATAGATTGACTAATAGAACAAGTCCCACACACTGCTACAAGCCCAAGCCCAAATATTTTTTCAGAGCTAGATGCAGATAAAAATTATTTTGAATTTGCAACCTGGTGGAGGTTAGTATAGATGGACTAATAGAACAAGTCCCACACACTGCTCCAAGCCCAAGCCCAAATATTTTTTCAGAGCTAGATGCAGATAAAAATTATTTTGAATTTGCAACCTTGTGGAGGTTAGTATAGATGGACTAATAGAACAAGTCCCACACACTGCTACAAGCCCAAGCCCAAATATTTTTTCAGAGCTAGATGCAGATAAGAATTATTTTGAATTTGCAACCTGGTGGAAGTTAGTATAGATGGACTAATAGAACAAGTCTCACACACTGCTACAAGCCCAAACCCAAATATTTTTTCAGAGCTAGATGCAGATAAAAATTGTTTTGAATTTGCAACCTGGTGGAGGTTAGTATAGATGGACTAATAGAATGATGCTATGCCCAAAATGTTTTACTTGGCTAGGTGCAGTAAAAAAAAATTGTATTCTATAAACAGGTGGTGCAGCTTGCAACACAGATAGGCTACTCCACTGACTAACACACACTGCAAGAGGCCAAAAAGGATTTGCTTAGCTAGATTTAGCCAAATGCTGTGAAAAAACTTGCACAGCACTGGCACAGACCTGCCTGGCAAAAAGTGATAGGAACTGATGTTACCTAGCCCTCAAAAGCACTGCAATTAAAATTAGTCTTTACTCCAAACCTATCTATTTAAGAGCACAGACCTGCCTGACAAAAGTGATAGGAGCTGATGTAACCTAGCCATCAAAAGGACTGCAATTAGTCTTTACTCCCAACCTATCTATTTAAGAGCACAGACCTGCCTGATAAAAGTGATAGGAACTGATATAACCTAGCCCTCAAAAGGACTGCAATTACAATTAGTCTTTACTCCCAACCTATCTATCTAAGAGCACAGACCTGCCTGATAAAAGTCGTAGGAAATGATGTAACCTAGCCCTCAAAAGGACTGCAATCACAACTATTCCCTACTCCCAAGCTATCTTTAGATTTGTGCGAAAATTGGCTTGAAATTATCACTCAAAGTATAGTGCACACAGCAACAGCGGTGCCGTCTAACACGCAGTTGCAGCAGTGAGAAAATGATGGCAACGGGGAAAATGGCTGGGTCTTATAGGTCAAGGACATGTGACATACACTGCCAATGACACATGCCCTTGCTTGTGTGAAAAAAAGCACTTCGCTCCGTGTGTGCGCTGCTGATAGGCTAACAGATTGAACCTCCCCACTGTAAATGCGGGAAAGAGAAAAAATTGGAGATCTATATTATTTCTGCAGAGATCCATCCCCTGCCCCTCCCCCCGCCCCGCTGTACACTCAAACTGCGTATTAACATTAATTTTCAGCATTACTGAGAAAAAATCCTGTTATGATTTTGGTGCACAAACAGTTATCGAACATAACCTCGAACAGCCGAATTTTTTTCAAATTGTTCGTGTTCGCCGAACGGCTCGAACACAGCCCAAAACAGCTCAATTTGAGATTGGCGAACAGTTCGAGTCGAACACCGCTCATCTCTACTGAGCACAATCCTGCTGACAGATGCGCTTTAAGACTTTCCTGGAATTTTATAGAAAAACAGATTGTATAGTTATAATTAGTGTTGAGCCACCCCCGTAGTGTTCGTGTTCGGTTCGGTTCGTCGAACACTGTTAAAACCAATGGCAGGCAAACAAAAACACATAGAAACACATAGAAAACACTTCAAAGGTGTCCAAAAGCTGAAAAACTGCTCAGAAGACACAACTAACACATGGAAAAGTGACAAGTACATATAGTCATGCGAAAAGAAAAGAAGTGGAGGATTAAAAGGAGGGGGAGACACAGATATAGGCATGTCATGCCCTTCTAAAATCAAGAAAAGCTGGAGTAAAAATCTAAAATCAGCCTACCAACACGCAGACGAAGTGACAAGAAAATTAAAAAAAGAAATATCTTTAGGTAGAATGGCGGTTCCATTCAGAACACTTTCCTTACAAGACGTAGTGGTATCCCCGTTGTGAGTTGTGCCAAAAACGGAACCCAATACATTTGGACTAATCCACCATTTGTCATATCCAAGGGGCAGGTCCGTAAGCGACAACATCGACACGGAACCAAGTACAGTAGTATATACTGTACATCCTTTGACAAGGCAATCAGGCGGATCAAGAAGTTGGGAAGGGTCACCCTAATGGCCAAAACAGACATTGATGCAGCGGTCTGGTTACTTACTACCTGTGCCT
Organism: Phyllobates terribilis; assembly: GCF_046119375.1. Taxonomy (NCBI): domain Eukaryota; kingdom Metazoa; phylum Chordata; class Amphibia; order Anura; family Dendrobatidae; genus Phyllobates; species Phyllobates terribilis. The sequence continues at coordinate 363,554,430 of NW_027362762.1, read as the reverse complement.
CCGAATAGTGTCCACCTATTGGGCTGCTTCTGGGAAGGAGCATACTATATAGATCGCTATTTGCCCATGGGGTGCTCCAGATCCTGCTCACTATTTGAGGCGTTTAGTTGCTTCCTCGAATGGGTTGTAATGGACGTTTCAAAGGGGGCACATATTATCCATTACGTCGACAACTTCTTATGCCTGGGCCCAGAAGATTCGCCACAGTGTGAATACACGCGGTAGTCCACCTGTGAGAAGGAGAGAGCTGGAAGGAGAGCGGACACCGCAGAGCCGAGGGGTTAGATGGAGAATGGAAGAAGGAAAGAGGGCGAGGGAGGTAAGGGAGTACAATGGAAGGCCGACCTGAGCTCCCTCACGTTCCTGCTGGGCGGGGAACAGCCCTGGGAAGAAAAGCCGCTTGCGCATCCCTTTGAGGTTACGGGCGTGAGCGGGCAGAGGGACTACGCTGGAGTGCGAAGCCGACACAGCCAGTCCGTTCCTGCCCGTGCGAGCCCCCCCGCGGTGGGGTGGGAGTAACATCTGCAGAAGAAAGACCATCTTCCAGCCAAACTAAGATGTCTACTTCTTTTCGTGGACAATGTGATACGATCCCTTTCTTACGGACACGCCCATCGCTACAAATTCCAGATGAGGCACAAAAACAGCAGGTCCTTCAACGGATATCAAGTGCTCCTTCAAGTGGGCTCTCCTCCACCTCAACTTCAACATCACAAATACTCCAGTCCTCAGAGGTGTCACCCTAATCGCACTTGCTTCCTCACAGCTCCCAAGTCTCCAGCTGCCCGTCTGAGTATGGGGTAACACAGATGGTTGAGTCTGCACAGCTGTGTACTCATACTATAGCTTGGGAAACGGAGGTCTTCTCCAGAGCTTCTGTGAATCCAGATAAGGAAATGATCTGCACTGATGCCCAGAATCTTTATGAGTCGGATCCAGGACCAGATGAAGAAGGTTCTGAGCATAATGTAGACTCTCGTTCCCAAACTGTAACTTCTGTTGGTGGAGACAATGATGAAGACGATGATGAGACTCAAATACCTGATTGGAGCAACAACTTGACTTTTCGGTCAGGGCAGGAAGAGGTTGGCTCTGAGGACAACGGATGTGAGAACACACAGAGTGATGATGACGAGGTTGGAGATCCCAATTACTGTCAACCCACAGTCAGCCAGTTGATGAGGTCAGCAGAGGAGGTGGAGGAGGATGTGACTAGCCCAGGGGATGGGGATGACTCGGTACCCGGGCCTTTGCCTGGCCTTGGGGATGTTGCGGTGGTCGGCTCCCGGGCCCATACCCTGGGGTCACTCTTTAAAAGGGTGGATAATTGTTAATTTTATAAGAGTTCGTGACGCCACCTGTGGTATCTGGTGAGAAGCACCAGCACTGCAGCAGTCCACTGAGGCCAGTGATAAGGCAGCTCGATGGTACAGCTCCCCACAGGTGGAGCTAGGCCTCAGAAAAGAGTATGCAGGGGGAATGCAGGACAGGCGAGACCCAGCTGGGTCAGAGCAAGAATGGGAACGGACACGGTAGTCACTTCAGTACCTTTTACTGGTGGAAGTTCAGGCACATCCCGGAGCACTGTAGGGTGAAGGGTGCATTTCAGAATACTCCCCAATGAGTGGGTGTAGGGCCTCCTGTTTCTTGCCTCTGCATAGTAAGTTTCTGACCTGCCTGGAGCTAGGCCTAACTTTGTCTCTGTCCTGCGCTGGCTGACCTTGTGGTAGGGCCTTGTCTTGGAGTTCACGCTCCCAGTATGCGGGGCCTAAGCGTCTCCTGGCTCTCTTACGTATCAGCACCATAGCGATCCTGGAACTTGTAGTTCTCCAGGGATTCCGGTTATGCCTTACTGGGACATAGAGATCCCGGTAAGCTCGGATCCGGTGTCCGGTAAATGCTTCGGGGTGAGCTGGTTAAGCTCCTCTGCCCCCTATGTACTAACTCTCCACTCGCCTTCGGCCTACTCGGGCCCTCACTAGGCTATACACACTAACGGCAGCTTGCCGCGCTTCACCGATCTTATGGCGCTGGCACACCTTAAGCTCTAACTGGGCTCCCTGAATCTAGCTAGCAGGAGCCTCGTGCTCCACTGCTGAACTATTAACTGAGTTCTCTAGACTAGACTGAGCTCCACTGCAGACTGACCTCTCTTAGGCTTCTGTACTGCAGGAACTCTTCAGAGGAACTGAACTGCCTAGCTCCACCTTCCCTATTTATATCCCTAACGGGCTCCCTCTGCTGGTCTGAGGTGGAAGGTGGAGATGTGTGAATGTTTATGGGGGCCTCTTGTGGAGGATTCCATCAATGCACTCTTCTAGGATCTGTGATACCAAGCGCAACTGGGCGTCACAGATGCTATTGATGACGAGGTTAGGTTGCGCCTTCCTGGACAGAGACGAAGTACTGGAAGCACGTCAACAACTGCATCCTCAACCACAACTCTGCCTCTGACCACAAGTCGTAGTGGCTCTTCAGGTCGCATGGGCTCTAAGCCTTGCATAGCCTGGGCATTTTTTCAGATCCATAAGGATGACCCAACTCGTGTTATCTGTAATATTTGTCACCAAAAGCTAAGTAGAGGCCAAATAATCCATAGTCACATGGATATGAAGCATAAGTTGCAGTGGGAAGCTCACTGTGCTACAATGCGGCCTAGCGGGCCGGGCCAACCACCGTCTGCCCCATCTTGTGCATCCGCGGCCTCTTCATTCTCTGTGACTGGGGGGACAGCAGTCACACATGTTTTTGGATGCATACCTGCCACCTCTTTACCCGAAACAGCCAGTGTGATTGGCAGGTCTTCATTTCATTTGGAAGTGGAAACATCGAGAGCACCACCTTTGGATCAAGGCAATCTAACTTTTCCGCCTGCATCTTCCTCACAGACCGGCAGTTTGCCGGGGACACCCTACTCAACCCCGTCTAAGCACAACAGCCAGCCCTTGGTCCCTCAGATGTGGACAAGTAAAAGACCATTTCCTCCTAGCCATGACAAAGCTAAGAGGTTGAATTTCACCATCTGCAAGCTGTTGGCTACAGAAATGCTGCCTTTCCGCCTGGTGGACACAGAGGATTTTCAAGACCTTATGTCCATCGCAGTGCCCCAGTACCAGATGCCCAGCAGGTACTACTTCTCAAAGATAGGTGTGCCTGCGCTCCACCAGCATGTCGCACACAACATCACCGCTTCTTTGAGAAACTCTGTGTGTGACAGGGTACATTTCACCACAGACACTTGGACGAGTAGGCATGGACAGGGGCGTTACATGTCGCTGACTGGGCACTGGATAACTATGGTGACAGCAGGACAAGAGGCTGCTGTCCACGTCTTGCCGTCCCCACGAGTTGTGCATCAATCCTCTTTATCTCGAAGTTCCTCCACTGCTTCTGCCTCCTCAACCTCCTCTCGGTCCTCCACCTGCACCCAAAGCCTGTCTGGTAATGCCACCCACTTTCTAACTGCGCAGAAGGAATCCTGCACACCTCCTTACTATGCTGGCAGCAAGGCTCAACGGCATCAGGTGGTGTTTACTTTGAAATGTCTGGGAAATGTGAGTCACACAGCTGAGGAGTTGTGGTCAGCTCTGGAGACCCAGTTTCATGAATGGTTGTCTCCACTGGACCTGAAACCAGGGAAGGCCGTGTGCGACAATGCTGCAAACCTGGGTGCGGCCCTTCGCCGGGGCAATGTCACACACGTGCCTTGTATGGCTCACGTGTTGAACCTGGTTGTCCAGCAATTTTTAGCCCACTATCCCGGAATAGATGGCCTTCTGCAGAGGGCACGGTCGCTGTGTGCTCACTTCCGCCGTTCGCATCCCGCAGCTCAACGACTTACATCTCTACAGAAGTCGTTCGGCCTGCCAGTTCACCGGCTGAAATGCGATGTGCCGACACGGTGGAATTCAACTCTGCACATGTTGCAGCGACTGTGGCAGCACCGACAAGCCCTGGTGCAATACGTTCTGGGCCAACGAGATCCAGAGATCCAGAGGTGGGGCAAATCACGCTGCAGGAGTGGTCTCAGATCAGGGACCTATGAAGTTGACGTGCCCCCTGGGCCGTGGGGTACCCGGAGCCGGGCCGGTAGACGCTGGGGATTGTAGTCACTGTGGCGGTGACCCGCTCCGTGACCAAGGGCGGTCAACCCAAGGGTAATTTGTATATATGGGTTTTATAATGTCCGACTACGCCACCTGTGGAGTGCGGCCAAAGGGGCCGCCGCTGTGGAACAGTCCTCTGAAGCTGGTGGTTTTGCAGCAATAGTATTATTACTCACCACAGGAAGAGTGTAGCTTCAGGGCAGTGTGGGTGGATGATGGTGGTTGTAGTGCAGGGAGTCAGTAATGAACACAGAGTCCGTGTGATGCAGTCCCAAGATCTTTACTCACAGTTGTTGCAGTCCAGATTACAGGTACCAGAGCAATCTCCCCCGTCGTGCTGTGCATACTCAGTGAGGGGCTCAGTCCACCCCCAGATAACTCCGGAGTACTTAGCAGTATCCCCTTCTGTGTGTCCTTTCTCTGGCCTTCTCCTTGCACCTCACACCCAGTGACACTTCTATCCTGTATCCTCGGGCCTTGGCGGGCGAATTGTGTTCCGTCCCCTGAGTCCTATGTGGCTACCTTCTTAGTGAGACTGGTGTGGACTTTTGGCCTGCAGTACATGAAATGCTGCAGCCTCCAGTTTCTAGTTGTGCCTTGCTGTTTCTCCGCTAGTTGAGGGACCGGTTCCCCTTATCTGGCCTGACCCTTCTACCTCCTGGTAGCAGCAGGCGTACGGGTGGCCTTCTGCACGGCCAGTACCCCTAGGGTCCCTTTGGTTCCTGGAGCCTTCCTGCTCCCACTCCTCTCTTCTCTCCTTCAGTCCTGGGCCTCCCAGGCTAGGCCCACCTCTGGAGCAGAGCCTCTGCTCCTGTCACTTCTCCTCCTCTGACTGGCTTGCTCTTTCTAAGATGGCTTCCTATTTATACTCTCCCTGTCGTGTGCTCCCCTAAGCTGCTTTCTCCACCCACACCCACTACATAGGACCCTCCCGCCAGCTAGGGACCTGGGACTGTGCTCTCAATTAGGAGCAATCTCGCCCTACCCCCCGGGGATGTGTTCGATGCAGGTGTTAGGGTCCCGAGCCATACTCCTTCCTTACCTGAGGGTGAGATACCACACCTCTGGGTGAGATGCAGTACCTCTGTGGCGACTGAACCCTCAGGGGCAACACACACCCTTCTGCACAGTTTTGAAATGGCGACGAAGATGTTTAGTGCTGACGATGCCATTATCAGCATGACAATTCCAGTGATTTACATGCTGGAGCACACGTTAAACAGAATTCAGAGTCAGGTGGTGGGACAATAGGAGGTGGAGGAAGTAGAGAAGGAGTCGTATGCGGAAGGGATAGCATCTCCAAGGTCCAGACGGTCAGCAGCACAAAGGCGGCAGGTATGGGAGGGTGGGGGAGAGGGATTAACCAGGGTGCATGGTAGCAGCCAAACTGTTGAGGAAGGTGCAGGAGCCGAGGAAGAAGTGGAGGACGAACTAGCGATGGGCATGTAAGACTCATCAGATGAGGGAGACCTTGATCACATTTCTGTTGTGTGAGGTTGGGGGGAGAGGGCAGAGGAAGGAAGCATGATTCTTACCTCGCTACCAACACAACAAGGACTTGGTCCTCCTGGATGCGCAAGACACATGAGTGCCTTCTTGCTGCACTACCTGCAACATGACCCTCGGATTGTCAGAATTCGAAGTAATCCCGACTACTGGGTTGCCACACTCTTAGATCCCCCGTACAAAAGTAAATTTGCCGAAATAATTCCTGCCATAGAAAGGGATTCACGCATGCAGGAGTATCAGCAGAGGCTGTTGCAGAATCTTACATGTGCTTTTCCACAAAACACCAGTGGTGCACGTAGTGAATCTCACAGTTCTAACTTGCAAACCGTGGGACTGTCGAGTCTTCATCACTCAAACCGTAACAGTAACACAGTATCTGCTGGTAACAGCAATTTTGTGGAATCGTTTCACCACTTTTTTAGACCATCCTTTGCAAGGCCACAGGAGACAAGAAGTCTGACACATAGTCAACGCCTAGAGAGGATGGTACAGGAGTATCTCCAAGTAAACATTGAAGCCATGACTGTGTCACTGGACCCTTGCTCATTTTGGGCTTCCAATCTGGAAAATTGTCCGGAGCTCGCCACTCACGCGTTGGAGATCTTGTCATGCCCTGTAGCAAGTGTTCTCTCTTAATGTGTGTTCAGCGCTGCTGGTGGTGTGCTGACAGATAAGCGCACGCGGTTGTCCACTGAGAATGTAGACAGGCTCACGTTCATAAAGATGAACAAATCATGGATCCGCAAGGACTTTTCTACCCCAGTGTCATCCTGGGGAGACTAAAAGATTGAGTATTTGGTAAAATCACCTCACCAACCATTTTAAGCAACTCTGGGGCAATTGATGCCACTTAAGTGGTGTCTGTGCCACAATTTTTGGAAAAAATGGAGTCTGTAATGCAGCGCCTTGCTTGGCATTACTGTATGGTCCAGGGTATGTTTTGGCCGACCAGGTACCTTCCCCCTCAGCTGACTGGTCACATGACTGTGACATCACACAGGTCCTTTTGCACACAGAAGGTCTGTACACATGACTGTGACATCAGCTAAGGTCCTGTCTGTGTATGTGTGTGTGTGCTACAGGATGTATAAACCCTGGTAGTCTGGAGACAGTGTGTTAGGCGTGAGGCCTGTTCCCATGTGGGACACCGTGATACAGTGAAGCCTGGCAGCCTGAAAGGTCGAGGCTGGATCCTGTGTGTAGATGCCAGTGGCCTTGGAGGGAAAGCCGGCTTGGAAGGCAAGAGTCCTTTAAGGCGAAGGCTGGATGTTGTGTGTGTGAAACATACCAGCAGCCTTGGACAGGACGATGGCTAGAGACCCCCATCTGGGAAGCCGCAAAGCCACAGTGGTGCAAACCAAAGGGACTGAAGCAGCTGTAACCCGTCAAAGGTAGAGACACTGCTTATTGTGAACATTTAAGTTAGTACCTTGCTGAAGGCTGTAACTTGGGCCAATTGGGCCTGTCTGCTACTTGAGAGACTCCCGGATGTTAAGTGTGTAAACATGCCGGTGATAAACTAAGATGGACTGTGTGATATGCGGTTTATAATAAAATAATAAACTGCTGCATTGTGCAATACCGGAAGGACATGGCATGTGTGCTTTAATTAACCCGTTGCAGCGAGTATCCCCCAGTATGATGACTAGCGCTGCCTTACAAGTCCCCTTGCTGTGTTTTACGTGACGTTGGCATCATCAATTCCAGGTGGGTTGGGTCTCCCCCACCCCCTTTTAACTGTAAGAAACTACATACCTAATGGCTTGGGGTAACACAGATGGTTGGGTCTGAAGAGCTGTTTATTCAGAGGTCTGCTCCAAAGCTTCAGTGTCTGCTAGTCAGCGTAGAATTTTTAACTGCATCTAGCCTAGGCAATACTTTGGGCGTAGTAGCCCAGCTGCGAAGCAAGCTGCACTGCCTGTGTATCTAATATGATTTTTCAAATGCATCTAGCCTAGGCAGACGGTGGGGACCCCCAACCAAACCCAGACGATCAGCCCCCCTACCGCCCCCTTTTCCTTGACAATACAATAATGTAACTCTTACAACTGGATGGGTGAGGATCGGTCACAGCTTTATTAACTCTTTATACTCATTCCATTAGAAAGGCATTTTATTTCAAAAATAATTCAGCTTGTTGCAGCATGCCCTGGGTCTCCACACCGGCAAGTTGGCCAGCAAGTGTAACTCTCCAACATGTCCCTTTCTATTTCCAGGCCACGGAGGATCCTGTATAACTAAGATGACCGGACCTCTTGCCTCTCTCCCTACCTTGATTACCTCCATTAGTACCTGTGGCCATAGCAGGCCTTTAATACCTCTCCAGTTGAAATATGTGTTATGAAACTCTAATTTCCTCCCGCCTGGGCGGACTTTCGCCCTTTTTTCTGCCCAATATATATACGAGTGGCCTATCACCCACACTGTTGGCTTAGCGTCACCTGTAAAAAAAACAAACCACGTTAGGATAACAAGTCCGGTCTTATTTATCTCGCCAAACACGTGGATCGCCATCTCCCTATCCTCTGAACTTCTGTTTCTGACAGTCCTGCTCTTGCTGCTTTGGGGTGGTTCCCTGCCGATGTTATGCATTTATTAAATATAGCTTGGAACTGGTATCTTGATAATGGCATTCCATCAATGTGTGATAGGAAGAGGTCTGCTCCAAAGCTTCAGTGTCTGCTAGTCAGCGTAGAATTTTTAACTGCATCTAGCCTAGGCAATACTTTGGGCGTAGTAGCCCAGCTGCGAAGCAAGCTGCACTGCCTGTGTTTCTAATAAGATTTTTCAAATGCATCTAGCCTAGGCAGACGGTGGGGAGAGGTCTGCTCCAAAGCTTCAGTGTCTGCTAGTCAGCGTAGAATTTTTAACTGCATCTAGCCTAGGCAATACTTTGGGCGTAGTAGCCCAGCTGCGAAGCAAGCTGCACTGCCTGTGTATCTAATAAGATTTTTCAAATGCATCTAGCCTAGGCAGACGGTGGGGACCCCCAACCAAACCCAGACGATCAGCCCCCCTACCGCCCCCTTTTCCTTGACCTCTCCAGTTGAAATATGTGTTATGAAACTCTAATTTCCTCCCGCCTGGGCGGACTTTCGCCCTTTTTTCTGCCCAATATATATACGAGTGGCCTATCACCCACACTGTTGGCTTAGCGTCACCTGTAAAAAAAACAAACCACGTTAGGATAACAAGTCCGGTCTTATTTATCTCGCCAAACACGTGGATCGCCATCTCCCTATCCTCTGAACTTCTGTTTCTGACAGTCCTGCTCTTGCTGCTTTGGGGTGGTTCCCTGCCGATGTTATGCATTTATTAAATATAGCTTGGAACTGGTATCTTGATAAAGGCATTCCATCAATGTGTGATAGGAAGAAATTACTTTGTGATCTGATGGTTATATATGTTTTTACTATTGTTACCCAACTCAGTGTACCGTTTGTGGGTTGTAGAAGTACCCAAGTGCCCCTGCCCGCTGGAACCGTTTTCGATTGGCGTATGCGTAGACGTATTGCATTATTGTCTATGACTACGTCCTGGTGTAATAAGCCTCCACTGGTGGTAATTTTGGATTGAGGGACTAATTCGCTTATGCATAGCGCCCCGAAGAAGGCGATCGCAAATACAGTAGACAGTAGTGTTGCTTCAAATTGTGAGTGTCATGTTAATGGTGTTAGGGATATGATGTGAGAAATCAGTTTTAGTGACACGGGACAGGATGTCTACACTCCTGACTTGGCTGACCCCTTTTCCACCCTTTTATGGATTGTCTGATGATGAATCTCGTTGTCACATCTCTCCAATTCAGTAGTTGGAAGTGAAATGCTACTCCGGTCAGACACCGCTGCGCTGACGCCCCTGATATGCCCCTCATCATTAGCTGGTGGAGAAATTCTATGGTGACTTGTGATCTGGCTTGTTCAAATTGGTCAACCAGTCTGCCTGCTACTAGTCATGTCCACTCTTCCCATGCCTTACCGTATGCTTGCCACGTCGACGGGGCAACTGACGCTCTGATTAATGGCATCAACTATTCGCCACTAGATCCCATAGGGAGGGTGGGCAACTGTTGCCCGATGGGTGGGCGTTGGGGAGGAGCTCTGTGAAAATCTGCCAATTGAATTGTGATAAAGCGTTAGCAGCAGTTTTAGACCCCTCAGCATTGTGGTTAGCGCGGACCCATACATTGTGTTTTAGGCACAGGAATGCTAGCCAGCGTAGTAGGCCTAGCACTGGGAGAGACGATGATGCCATCTTATTAATGCAGTGCGCTAGGCTGGTGTTTTTTGCCCTATATTTCTATTGCTACCACTATTGGGAAGAAAAATTATTTTCCGGGCTAGATGCAGCTAAAAATTGTTAGTAATTTGAAAGCTGGTGGAGCTTAGTATAGATGGCCTAATAGAATGAGTACCACACACTGCTAATATGCCCAAAATTATTTTACAGGCAAGATGCAGCTAAAAATTATTATTAATTTCAAAGCTGGTGCAGCTTGGTATAGATGGCCTAATACAATGAGTACCACACACTACTACTATGCCCAAAATTATTTTCCAGGCAAGATGCTGCTAAAAATTATTAGTAATTTCAAAACTGGTGGAGCTTGGTATAGATGGCCTAATACAATGAGTACCACACACTGCTACTATGCCCAAAATTATTTTCCAGGCAAGATGCAGCTAAAAATTATTAGTAATTTGAAAGCTGGTGGAGCTTAGTATAGATGGCCTAATAGAATGAGTACCACACACTGCTAATATGCCCAAAATTATTTTACAGGCAAGATGCAGCTAAAAATTATTATTAATTTCAAAGCTGGTGGAGCTTGGTATAGATGGCCTAATACAATGAGTACCACACACTGTTAATATGCCCAAAATTATTTTCCAGGCAAAATGCAGCTAAAAATTATTAGTCATTTTAAAGCTGGTGGAGCTTAGTGTAGATGGCCTAATAGAATGAGTACCATACACTGCTAATATGCCCAAAATTATTTTACAGGCAAGATGCAGCTAAAAATTATTATTAATTTCAAAGCTGGTGGAGCTTGGTATAGATGGCCTAATACAATGAGTATCAAACACTACTACTATGCCCAAAATTATTTTCCAGGCAAGATGCAGCTACAAATTATTATTAATTTCAAAACTGGTGGAGCTTGGTATAGATGGCCTAAAACAATGAGTACCGCACACTGCTACTATGCCCAAAATTATTTTCCAGGCAAGATGCAGCTAAAAATTATTAGTAATTTGAAAGCTGGTGGAGCTTAGTATAGATGGCATAATAGAATGAGTACCACACACTGCTAATATGTCCAAAATTATTTTACAGGCAAGATGCAGCTAAAACTTATTAGTAATTTGAAATCTGGTGGAGCTTAGTATAGATGGCCTAATAGAATGAGTACCACACACTGCTAATATGCCCAAAATTATTTTACAGGCAAGATGCAGCTAAAAATTATTATTAATTTCAAAGCTGGTGGAGCTTGGTATAGATGGCCTAATACAATGAGTACCACACACTGCTACTTTGTCCAAAATTATTTTCCAGGCAAGATACAGCTAAAAATTATTAGTAATTTGAAAGCTGGTGGAGGTTAGTATAGATGGCCTAATAGATTGAGTACCACACACTGCTACAGGCCCAAAAGGTTTTACTTCGTTAGGTGCAGTAAAAAATTTGTATTACATAGCTTGCAACACAGATAGGCTACTCCACTGACTAATACACACTGCAAGAGGCCCAAAAGGATTTGCTTAGCTAGATTTAGCCAAATGCTGTGAAAAAACACTTGCACAGCGCTAAAACAGACCTGCCTGGCAAAAAGTGATAGGAACTGATGTAACCTAGCCCTCAAAAGGGCTGGAATTACAACTAGTCACTACTCCCTAAACCTTTCTGTCTATTTAAGAGAAAATTCGCTTGCAATTAAGTTACACAATATAGCGCTAACAGCAGCAGCAGTGCCGTCTAACACTCAGCTGCAGCAGTGAGAAAATGGTGGCGACGGGGAAAATGGCTGGGTCTTATAGGGCAGGGACATGTGACATACACAGCCAATGACACATGCCCTTGCTTGTGTGAAAAAAAGCACTTCGCTCGGTGTGTGCGCTGCTGATAGGCTGACAGACTGCAACTCTCCACTGTAAATGCGGGAAAGAGAAAACAAAATAGATATCTTCATTATTTCTGCAGAGATCCATCCCCTGCCCCGCTGTACACTCAAACTGCGTATTAACATTGATTATCAGCATTACTGTGAAAAAATCCAGTTATGATTTTGGTGCACGAACAGTTATCGAACATAACCTCGAACAGCCGGATTTTTTTCAAATCATTCGAGTTCGTCAAACGGCTCGAACACCACCCAAAACAGCTCGAATTTGAGATTGGCGAACAGTTCGATTCAAACAACGCTCATCTCTAGTTATAATCTAGACCCTAAACCTAAATAGAAAATGAGCATAAGAATGTGTAAACTGTACTACTTATGTCATATTTACTCACATTCACAATGTTTTGTAAAATGGTGAAAAGACATGTAAAACCATTATCTCTGTAATTCATCCCTATAATCTACAATCATCGTTCACTGTAGCCTTTATAAAATCAAAGTATATCAAATTCTACTTTTCAGAATGTGTGGAATGCAGCTATCTGTAGCTCATAAAACACATTCACTCATGTTTGCTCAATCTGCAATTACTCTCTGATTATAATCTTAAGAAATAGCTGCACAGTGGGGTATGTTGAGTACACAGGTTTCATGAAGCTGTTTCCTAAAGGTTGTTTGTATTTGATTTTCTTAAATCATTTGAAGGTAGCAGTGTTTTTCTTACATGTGTACACTGGTCACAAAACAAAAGAGAAGCCTGCTGTGTTCAGCCATCTACCATGAAGTACTTGAGATTGGGCAGCAATCAGCAGCTGCTGGACCTGCAAGGACATTTCAAATTACTGAAATATTTCAAACTGTTACCGTTTTCATACTCCCATATTAGCTATTATGGTTAGTGGTGGGTCCAAAGCAAAGTAGCTGGAACGTGATTTTCAGGTGGTTCACACAATTAGTGACGCCATGGGAAATTCAGTACATTTACAAAAACAAATTATGCATCTAACCTTGAGGAGAAAATGAAATAAAATATGTTTAGACCACTAATGACTCTTAAGTGATTACAAAGCTATATGCTTAAAGGGAACCTGTCATTATTATTATTATTATTTATTATTATAGCGCCATTTATTCCATGGCGCTTTACATGTGATAGGGATATACATAACAAAAGCATTTACATAATCTTAACAAAACGAGTCAGCGACTGGTACAGGAGGAGCGAGGACCCTGCCCGCGAGGGCTCACAGTCTACAAGGGATGGGTGAGGATACAGTAGGTGAGGGTAGAGCTGGTCGTGCAGTGGTGTTTACTGGAAGTAGTAGGCTTGTCGGAAGAGGTGGGTCTTCAGGTTCCTTTTGAAGGTTTCCACGGTCGGCGAGAGTCTGATATGTTGGGGTAGAGAGTTCCAGAGTAGGGGGGAAGCACGGGAGAAATCTTGTATACGATTGTGGGAGGAGGAGATAAGAGGGGAGTAGAGCAGGAGATCTTGTGAGGATCGGAGGTTGCGTGCAGGTAAGTACCGGGAGACTAGGTCACAGATGTATGGGGGAGACAGGTTGTGGATGCCATGGTTAGAGTTTTGAACTGAATTCTCTGGGCAATGGGGAGCCAGTGAAGGGATTGACAGAGAGGAGAGGCCGGGGAATAGCGGGGGGACAGGTGGATTAGTCGATGAGGATTTAATACATCAAACTAATGACATGTATAGGTGTAATGTATGTGCAGGTGCTGAGGCTAATTAAATCCATAACTTGATTATAGAAATCTGTTTAGCAGTTTCTCACAAATCCAGAACTGAAATTTTATGCAAATGAGCCACAAGTGCATAGCGGTAAGAAATTGCACTTGCAGCTCTCCTGCCTATCACCAGCCTCCAATATCTGACTTAAGCCCCCGTCTCACATAGCGAGATCGCTAGCGAGATCGCTGCTGTGTCACGGTTTTGGTGACGCAACAGCAACCTCACCAGCGATGTCGCTATGTGTGACACTTTGCAACGATCAGGCCCCAGCTGTGAGGTCGCTGATCGCTGCAAAGTGTCAGGGACCATTTTTTGGTCGTTGCTCTCCCGCTGGTCAGCACACATCGCTGTGTGTGACCAGCAGGAGCAGCGATCAGGCTGGTAACTATGGTAAACATCGGTTACTAGGGGCACACGCGCACCTAGTAACCCGTTGTTTATCATGGTTACGAGCCTGCTAAAGTGAAAGGTAACCTACCGCTCACTGTAGCAGAGTGGTAACCATGATAAACAACGGGTTACTAGGAGCGCGTGTGCCCCTAGTAACCCGATGTTTACCATAGTTACCAGTCTGCTCCTGCTTCAGCAGGCTGGTAACCAGGAGCAGGACATCGTGGAAAGATTCTTTCCACGATGTCACTGCTCCCCTGATCGCTGGTGAGCCTGCCTGTTTGACAGCTCACCAGCGACCACATAGCGACGCAGCAACGATCCCTGACAGGTCGTATCGTTGTCGGGATTGTTGCCGCGTCGCTAAGTGTGACGGGGCCTATATAGGTCACTCTTATCAAGGAGACATTGCTGACAACCCCTTTCAAATTCAGGCGGCTGACTTGTGGCACCTAAGCTAAACAGCTCGTTTGGCTGGAAAAAGCCATAGGCAGCCAAAAATACACTGATTCCATTACAAACCAACTCTTCTCTCTGGCGACTAAAGGACCAATTGTTATTAGTCACCCCTTTACAGGCAAGAAGATGTGCTGTTTCTTTTCATGTGTATGGTATGCAATTCACTGTTTAGTGGGATTGTACATTTTAAAAAGTTGCCAAAGATTGGAATAATAAAATCTACTTTTTGCAGAAACAGCATACCTGTCCATGTGCTGTTTACAGTATTGGAGCTCATCTACACTTACTTTCATCAGTTGAGGACCAGGCCATTTTACCCTATTCCTGAACAGGTATTTTCAGGTTTTATCGTACATGCGCTCTAAAAAATATTTAGGATATTCAAATAATTGTTGCCTCTTTTTTTCATGATACATGTGGCTTAATTTTTATGTCATTTTTATATTTCTTTTTTGTTACATTGGGGTAAAGAAAAAAGGTGTCTATTTTTCAATCTTTTTTTATATTTTACTTTTTTACAAGTACTGCTAAAAACATAGTAAATTGTGTTCCCCTTTTTGTAGAAATTATTTTTATATATTGATACATTTTTTATGGGTGTGGTGCCAGAAACGATTCAGACTGGCAGTAAACTTTTTGTTTTATTTATTTACGCATTTTTTTCTATTTTTATTTGCTTCACACATTGTGCCCCCTATGAAGTCGTAAGAGATCTTTGAGGTGTATTTTAACATTAATACATTCTTTTTATTCCTTCTTTCCCTTGTAACTGGAGCTGGTATAATTAGGCTATGTGCACCTGGCATCTTTTCCAGACGAATTCGCCTGGAATCCAATTGAAAAAGCTCCGCAAATTAGTCCCATAAAATGAACATAATGCACAGCAATGTCAATACGACATGTTTCATCTTATATCACTTCTTTTAACTGCTTCAGGCTTCGGAAACCCTGAAGTGGTTAAAGGAAATGACGTGCTCATTTTAGCTCTATAGTTCACAGTTTCAAGTCAAAGACACCAACAATGGAGCCACAGTAGGAATGATGGCAAAACTGCTGCCAAAGCGCTTCAGACAATAACTGTTTGCATTTTCTTGAAGCCAGTTAACCTGTAAAAACTCGGCGGCTGCTTTGTGCATATAGCCTTACAAGGGAAATTTAGCCTCCTGGATACATAATAGAAATGATTGCGCTTACTAGGACCTAGCCACTCCCGTTCCTTCTCTACACCCAGTGATCTTATGATCACTGAGTTCAGAGAAGGAAGCACTGTCTGTGCATTCCAATCTGTATACACAAGAGTTGGTGCAGTGCTGTATATACAAAAGCGCAACTCGGGAGAGAGGGTGTATGGAGCGGCTCAGAGGCTGAGCTCACCCCAGTCCCAAAAGATATTGGTTGTGACACTGTGGAAAGCCTGACAGCCTGAACCTTTCTTTAGCAGTATCGAGTGGGTGAGCTACATCCGAAGTTGTTGACCTGTTAAATGCCTCAGTCAATCTCTGAGAGTGGCATTTACAGCTTGCAGATTGGGGATTGTACCTTTTCACTTGCCTTGCCCCTCCCCCATGCTATACAATCACAAGGCACTGGTGAGTTGCTATGGCAGCGGGGTGACTGGTGAAGACCCCGATGTCTGCCATCACTACGCTCCATTGGAACCTAACCTGTTGCTGTGTTTATATATACGAAAATACTAAATTATCGTTGTACAGTATAGGCAAACAGACAATCACAGGTTCAAGTCCCCTGAGGGGACTAAAACATATAGTGAAAAGTAAAAAAAACACATTTTTAAAAATATAAAAAAAACATAAAAAGTGAAATCACTCATCTTTTTCACCATTAAAAGTAAAAGTATTAAAGAAAACCCCAAAAACATATTTGATATCACTGCTTTCACAAAATATACTTAACTACTACACCCTTTGGGGGAAAGTGAGACCTCTATCACAATGGTCTCTGTGCTTGTATTGGTTTTATCTCTTGTCTTAATCTCTTTTTATTTGTTTTTAATTGTAACTTCTATTATAGATAAATTTCCTTTTTATTCAAATCACTGGTGAAGACTGTATCTTTGCTAAAAGCGCAGATTTCTATATCAAATGTCTATCACGTACACACGAGAGACATCTATTTATTTAACAAAGCAGTGCTGAATAAAGATGTTCCTTGCATAGTCCAAGGAGTTAACATGGTAAAACGAAGTTGTTAGGGGGAATCATTCCCATCACTTCAATGTACATGTCGATATTGATTAGTTTGCGGTCTACAGTAGAGAGACAGAGATTCCAGGTACTTGATACCATTTTCCTCCATGACATGCAGCCTTATAACTGAAAAGAAAATGATGTCTTGTAATCTATTGAAAGTTCTTTTCACTCCTTGCTTCTACAAATCGTGAAGTCATTAATCCAGATACTATTCGAATGGATTTTTGTATCAACCAATCCAAGGTCCCTTTCAATTCTGGGGTTTCTTTGGGTAAGAAGCTAATCTATAATTCATACTAAGATACTCGATATGGGATATATCAACATGATTCAACAAATAAGATTTATGTTTTCTCTGCGTTTACGTTGTCTTTAATCATACTATGTTGCCTGAGCAATGGGGTTTTGTGTACATATGTTGCGAATGTGATAGAAATGTTTGTTTCTCAGATTTATTCAGTACTCCTCTTTTAGGCCTCGCTCACACGAGCGTATAACACGGCCTAGTGCTATCTGATATTTAATTGGATAGCACTCAGCCCAATGTTATACT
This sequence comes from Phyllobates terribilis, assembly GCF_046119375.1. Classification (NCBI taxonomy): domain Eukaryota; kingdom Metazoa; phylum Chordata; class Amphibia; order Anura; family Dendrobatidae; genus Phyllobates; species Phyllobates terribilis. The sequence goes on along the minus strand of NW_027362762.1, from coordinate 363,537,335 downwards.
AAGGGGCAGTGCAGATCTGCGATTACTTTCTCTTGCTGATTCAGCATGAAAAAACAATAGCATCATGCTGCGATTGGCAGTGAAACTGTCCCAGTGCATCCCAGTGCAATCCCAATATACACCGGGACAGGCAATTGAGGAGATTACTATCTCCGTCTCATTTGCAACTGTGCTGTGATTCTCTCATGTGAGAGAATGGGAGCACAGTGCACTAACACTTGGCTCACACAGCAGAGTTTGAACCAAGTGTCAATAGCATATTGTATCCGATGCTCTCAAATCAAATGCTATATGCTAGTGTGATTCCAGCCTTAAGGGGATCCCTGGAAGCGTAGAACCAGGTTTATCAGGGAGAGACTGATTTTCAGAATTTCTTGATCAGGTTGTCAGCGTTGATGTTATTAGCGGAAACTCCAAATCTTTCTTCTGGTCCATAAAATTACCAATGTACAAGATGCTGTAAGGATCCTCTCGCTACCCAAGAATCTAGAATTTTTGTATTTTATATTCCAGACTGTCTACTACCAACATAGGTAAAGGAGGATTTCTAACAGGGTTAACTGGTGACTGGTATACTTTAAGTAAGGATTTGTGTAATACATGGGGTATCCAGGAGGAAGGAGGATATTTCAAATGGAAAACCATTTCATATGGAACAATAAATTTAGACCACGTTTTAACAGAAGCAACCTTGAGTTTGATATTTATAGTTGCTAACTATGCCATTTTCCAATGCCAATGCTTGGTCCACCCATTTGCCTCTTATCAGAAGAGGTTGGTCTACCTTGTGCCCTCCTCAAGTTCTCTTTGATCTCAGACCAAATAAGCTTCCAACTAGCCACAGATTTATCGGTCTTTGCATTATCCATCTCATTGGTTGAAAAAGGACCAAAGTGAGGATGATACCCAAGATTACAGAAGAACAGAAAAGTTTTAATGGACTTAATACTGATTAATAATCAGAAGCACAGGTAAAAGAAGATGTTTCACCCAGTTAGACTGATGATGAGAGACATAACACTAAAGATATTGCTCGAGTGTCTGATTAGCATGTTTAATCTGACCATTGGTCTCTGGCAGGCAGATAAAGATGAAAATTTAATATTAATCTTATTATAGAATGTCCTACAGAATTTGAAAATGAAGTGAGCAATATTTCCAGAAAACCATGTACCATGCACAATGTGGTCATGAATAACTTACTCAAGGTTTAGAAGTTAAGTAACGTAGAGAGATGGCCAAAGTGATACTGTTTGCTGAATCTGTCAGCCACAATTCAAATAAGTCTTCTCTTCAGAGTATGGCAGTCAGTAGTACAAGTCAATGACTTTTATGAATAAGTAAGGACTGGAGAAGTCTGACTGGATCGGTTGCCATGCAGTTATGTACTCTACAATCCCAAACAAGGTTGGCCATCAAAAATTCCTGTTTGCCAGTCGGATAGTATTATTAATCCGAGGGTGACTTGCGAGTACTGAATCAAGGGATTCCTAAAGAATTTGGAGTTGAAATTAAGAAAGAATAGATAATATTTGAATAGTAATATTGTCAGGGTCTAACTCTTGAATTATACTGAACTATACCATCAGGTAGAATGGAAAGTTGTTCAGAGTACTTGGTTTGAGATAGACAGAAACTTCAAGAGAGGGAATTGACTTTAATGTTTTTAGCATCACCAGAAAATTAACCTAGAGTAGAATAAAGCCCATCTAAGTTGCCTGAGCTTTTGCCTTTTGGCTGATACTAGATAGTAAGATTTTTGTGGTCCGTGATAACAGTGATTTAATGTTTGCCACTGTTTAGAAAGTGGCACCATTCCTCAAAGGCCAACTTGCCTATAATTCGTGATTACTATTATCATGCTTTCTCTCAACAGATGAAAACTTTCATGAAAAGTAGGGGCACAGATGAAGTTGAATCAGAGATGGTACTTTGTGATAACACTGCTCCAACTTCAGCCTTTAAGGCATCTACCTCAGCTATAATTGATGATCTAGATCAAGCAGGACCAATACAGAAAAGGTTTACTGATTGAGCCAGGAAAACACATTTTTTAAGTTGAGCAGATAAAGCATCGTCTGAGGCTTTGAAGTACAGTACATACATGTCAGGTGTGTGACTCATAATCTGGTGAACAAACCAAGATGTCATCTAGATAGACAACCACATATCGACCACTTATGGTATATCTAAGACAATGTAATTCACAAAATTTTGAAAAACAGCTGGGGCATTACTTAGTCCAAAAGGCATCACATGATTCTCATATTGACCCTCTGGTGTATTAAAGGCCATCTTCCACTCACCCCCTTCTCTGATATGGATCCAGTTATTCGCCATCCTGAGATCATACTTGATTAATTAATGGGCACCCAACAGCTGGTTATAGAGATCAGAGATGAATGGCAGAGGATATTGATTATTTACAGTAATTTTGCTATGTTCCCGGTAGTCAACACATGGTCTTGGACCACCATATTTTTTATCAATATAAATGAAACATGCCATCGCAGCAGCAGAAGTTGAGAGCGCACTATTCACCTCAGCAGATCCCAAGACTGAGATGAAGTGATCAGGGTTCTCCTGACATCTGAATGCGATGGAGCTACAGATAACGCTGGACAGCCGGCAGTCAGTAGGATAACAGGTATAGGGATAAGCACATCAAGTTATTTGTAGCTGTATTGCGGTGGCAGAGGTCAGGAGTGGCAGCACTGCTGACTTCTGTTCTACCTCTTCTGCAGTCTGGAAGCCTGTGACACATAGTGACATACACTCTGTCCTCACAGCTGCTGTGCAGTGTCAGGACATAACATACACATTATGTACGTATAGTTTTCACATATTGCTATTCAAAACTTTGCATAATTGTTGATGATAGTTGATTCCTATAAGCAGTAATATTTTACTATTCTGTACTAAGAAACTGCTCATATATTTTTACAAGAATTATCTATATATTTAAATATAGAAATAATAAACAAAAAGTTTCTCCACCTTTTCCTCTTTGACAGTCCATAAAAAAAATTTTCACAGACCCATTGACTTGTATTGCAGAATTTGATGTGACCTTCCGATCAAAATCGGACACGTCTCCACAATTTTCATGTGAATGGAAATTGCCCCATAGATTACCACAAATACAAGTGCTGTCTATGAAAAACACGGATAGCACTCATACGGGAACATTAGACGTCTGAATGAGCCCTTAGCCAGCAACACAGGACTGGTTACTGGTGAGATTTATTCAGCACCATCACACACACAGTAAAACAACACAATATGCAGCTTCCTAAACCTTAATGTAATAAAAGTAAAAAATAAATAACGGGAGAATAAGCACAAAATTTAAGTGATAAAAGAAAAAAAATACCTGCTGTCACCCACCTGGATCTCTGTTATGTGCGCTGGCACCAGAAATGATGATGTCACAGTGCTCTCCAGCCACAGGACCACTGGGGCTTGTGATAAGCTGCAGCGGCTAGGTTATTTGCACTGTGCATTATCCTATATTATTCTGATGACACGCTGTTCCAGTCACCTGACCACTGCAGCCTATTACAGTACGCAATGGTCCTATTGTTGGTGAGTACAGTTACGTCATCACTTTTGATACCATAACCAAAAAACTGCAGAATTGCTGTTTTTTCCCATCCCCCTCTATAAGGACTCATTCACAGGTCAGTGTTTCCAGTACGAGTGTTGTTGTTTTTTTCACGGATCCCACACGTACCCATTATAACTTATGACATGTCCATTTTTTCGTGGCAGCATGGATGAGAAGGGCAATACAAGTCGCAGGGTCTGTGAAAAACACATACAGCGTATGGATGGCATCCATGTGCCATCTGTGTGCTGTCCGTGTTTAATATTGAAAAGTATAGGAGAAGCTTTATAATTTCTTTATCTATCCGTGAAAAACACTGATGACACACTGATGGCTTAAACGGACACACGGGTGCCACATTGATAATAATCTTTATTTTTATGTAGCACCAACATATTCTGCAGCGCTTTACATACATTATCATTGCTTTCCCCATTCGGGCTCACAATCTAAATTCCCTATCAGTATGTCTTTGGAGTGTGGGAGGAAACTGGAGAACCCAGAGGAAACCCACACAACTCCTTGCAGTTGTTGTCTTTGGTGGGATTTGAACCCAGGACCCTAGAGCTGCATGGCTGCAGTGCTAACCACTGAGCCACCGTGCTGCCACACTGATGCACAACACTGATGACACCGGTACCATTTTTTTTTGCATACGTGTTTAATCATGGACGTGTCAATGAGGCCTAAAAGATACTAAAAGTTTTTCAACACATAGGTAAGCCAAAATGCTACCATTAAATTACAACTCATCCTGGGAAAAAATATCCCTTGTATGGCGACTGGTTGAAACACAGAAACACAGCAGTAGAAAATGAAAACAATTACTGTGTCATTAAGGCCCAAATACCAGTGTCTTTAATGGGCTAAGGTCTAAAACACGTGCGGTATTATGAGGTTAAAGTGGTAATCCAGTGAAAACAAGTTATCACCTATCCATGGGATAGGTAATAAGTTACGGATCGGTGGGTGTCCGAATTCTGCAACCCGCACTAATCGTCAGAACAAGGAACGCCTGACTGCTGATCCATTCATCCTTTCTAAGGCTATCTTCACATGTCCAGTAATTATCAGGTAGAACGGATCCAGCAACAATCAGTTAACAAAAAAGCTGTTTTACAGACACAACTTTTTTGTCTGTTTTTGAAAAACTGATTTCAACTGGATCCATTTTTTAACATTGAAGTCTATGGAGAACGAATCCATTAAATAGCCATCTGTTTTCTGTCAATTGAAATAGATCCTGTAAACAAAAAATGGATCCTTCTCAAATGAAAGAAAAACAGATGACTCCAGTGATATAACTGTCGAGATATTGAAAATTACCATATATAAACTTTATATACTCTGTATGGTAACTGTCCATATATGGCCAGCTATGTTTATTGACACTATTGAGGATAACAGAGGTTGGAGCAGTGTGCGCCTTTACACAGCACAACATTAATCAACAAGATGTTTGCCGGTCAGTGGTTAATTAATAACATGTTTACACAGGCAGACCGTCCTTCAGAAGCACTCTGAACGTACAGTAATAGATAATTCAGTACACACAGACTGCACTTCTCTCCACATCCCAGGTCCAGTTTATACAGGATGACTCACTGCTGTGAACAGTGATCTTTTGGGCAAAGCAGTCTTTCGTCGGCTAATCGGCAGCCTGTTTAGACTGCATGATTATCATGAAATAATTGTTCCCAGTCTCATTAAGGATTACCTCTCCAATCTGTGACTACCCTTTTTATTTAATAAAAGAGTGAGCAGCCCCAGACTGGTGATTTTTCTCAATATAAGTTATTGACAAAAATACACAGAACTTCCTAATGTCCCCCGATAGGGCCCAACTTTCCAGCATAAGACTAGACTGAGGCTGTGTGCACACGATGCGTTTTTTAAGAGTTTCCACAGCGGCAATTCTGCTGCAGAAACACTTAGAAAACGCTTGGTAGAAGGTCTGCCATGTTCCCCAATGATAATCCGCACATGCTGCAGAAATTTCTGCTGCGGATTATCATTGCGGAAAGATACGCAGCACTACCAATTATTTTGCGGAAGCAATGCGTTTTCGCTGCCATTGACTTGCATTGGAACGCATGGAATCCGCATCACTGCATCTGTACATGCGGAATCCATGCGTTTCAATGTGTGGATGGTACCCAGGTTTGGAGAAGAGGAGACTCTCCTCTGGACCCAGGTACCATAGAACCTGTAAAAAAAAGAATAAAATAAAAAATAAATATCATTATACTTACCTTCTGATGGCCACCGGTGTCTTTGTCTTGGCTTGCCGGCAGATCGCGTGGGCACATAGCCTGAAGCTCCAGGTGGTTGAATCCCATTAGGTAGAGAGGGATCCCATAACTTTCCATGACCCATCTCACAGTGAAAGCATGAGATCTTGCATGTTATTACAAGACTTCAGTCTTTGCATTAAATCAGCGCTGCTGCATTGTCTACTAAATCACAAGCAAATGGGATCTAGGGATCTTACTGTTTGGTCAATACTTAGTAGATGATGTGACAGCACATGGTAAGTGTAAAGAACAAGATCTTGCAATAATGTGCGAGATCTCACACTTTTACTGTGCAAGGCTTGTGGGCTTCCAGGTTCATTTTGGGGACTTTAAGTCTAAGTGGCCATGAAGCAGAAATGCTCCGGATTTTTTCTGCATCTCCCTGGCAGGAAAAATGCATGCGGATTTTACATGCGCTTTTCCTGCCAGGTAGAAGTGTTTGTGAAGCATTTTTGCATGCATATCCGCATGCGGGTTGTAAAGCGCTATTCCAAGCGATTTTAGCATCAATTGGAAAAGTGCTTGACAACTTGGTCACACTATATAAATCCATGCAACCGGCATGGATTTATACAGTGTGACCAAGTTACGATGCTACAGATGCAGCATCAATAGTTAAAAAAGAATAAAATGGACAAAAATAAAAAAAAAAACATTATACTCACCTTCCGATGGCCCCCGGTCTCATTTTCCGGTGTCTTCGACGGCTCATGGTGGTATAAACGGACCTTCCATGACGTCATTTAGTCATGTGACATGTCACGCAATGCTGTCACATGACTAAATAACGTCATAGAAGGTCCTTTTACACCACCGAGAGCCGCCGAAGACACCAGACGCACCGTACAGGAGACCGGGGGCCATTAGAAGGTGAGTATAATGTTTTGGGGTTTTTTTTACATTTTTTTTAACTACAGGTAATATGGTACCCAGGTCTGGAGGAGAGTCCCCTCTTCTCCAGACCCGGATACCATCAGCGCATTGAATCAATCAATATCCGCATGTGTACATGCACTCATGCGGATATTATGCGATTCAATGCAAATCAATGGCGGCAATTACGCCGCGTTTCCGCAAAATTAATGGACGTGCTTTTCCACAATCATAATATGCAGCGGAAATTTCTGCAGCATGTGCACAGCACATGCGGATTATCATTGGGGACCATTTCAGACCTTCTACCAAGGGTTTTTTAAGCGTTTCCATGGTGGAATTGCCACTGCAGAGATGCTTAAAAAATACATAGTGTGCATGCAGCATAAGGAGTATTTTACATTCTTTCATCAATAACTTATTTTTAGAAAAATCCTTAGTCTGGGGCTGACAACATTTTTTTTAAACATAAAGGGCAGTCCAAGACTATTGATAGAGTTACCCCAACATAGGCTGCATAACGTGATTTGAATAGAGCATAATATGGTTTATTCTACTATGTACAACCTCCTACAACTCTATGCTGGTATCTCATGACACTGAGATAGGGGAGGGGGAAAGCAAAGAGGTCATATGACTTTAGCCTTAAGATGACAGGAGAAAGGTGTTGTCCGATTGATGTCAGAAGCAGCAAAACAGCCAGCTATATAAAGAATTTGCATAGAATTCTACAACAGCAAAAATGGTAGAAATAAAGAATAATGAGTTTCTTAATTTTGCATTTATTAACCAAATCGAGAAGCAAAAGACACAATTCAAAGGTGTGCATAGCCCTTTAAAGTAATAGGTGAAACAAAAGAGCACAGTAGTAATTGTAATCGCTTTAATGTAGATACATGGGTTGTAAAACATATTTTACATAATATAAAAGTAATTTCATTTAGAAAGAATTTATTTTGTTTTAAACAGTAAAGATCCTCCCTTAACTGGGGATGACACTGCTGTTGTTGTAAGTTTAAGGTTCTCCCTTAGAAAGTTACGATTTTGATAAGTCACTGGTTTTCTGATACCCTTGGAACATATTCTAGGTGAAACATTTATAGGTGGACTGGTTTTTGGAGGAAGTCCATTGATTTCATATGTCCATTGCATAGATGATGTCTGTAAAAACAAATGAAATAAGAAGAATTGAAAGTAACTCATACATAAGATATTTTGTTCATGATAAATCACACGAAAGACAACATCTCCAACGAGTTTGCAAGTTCTCCTCGTGTTTGTGTGGTTTCCACTAGGCAATCCGGTTTCCTCCCATGCTCCAAACACATACTTAATGGGGAATTTAGATTGCGAGCGTCAATGGGACAGTAATGAAAATGTCTGTAAAGCGCCCTGGAATACAGTTATATGAAAAAGTTTGGGCACCCCTATTAATCTTAAGCTTAATGTTTTATAAAAATTGGTGTTTTTGCAACAGCTATTTCAGTTTGATATATGTAATAACTTTTGGAAACAGTAATGTTTCTGCCTTGAAATGAGGTTTATTGTACTAACAGAAAATGTGCAATCTGCATTCAAACAAAATTTGACAGGTGCATAAGTATGGGCACCCTTATCATTTTCTTGTTTTAAATACTCCTACCTACTTTTTACTGACTTACTAAAGCACTTTTTGGGGTTTTGTAACCTCATTGAGCGTATGTGGGGCCCATTATTCTGTATGGAGGACTTTGTGGGGCTCATGATACTGTATCCTGGTTGGTCCGCGACTTTGTCTAAGCTTTTAATTTTGGCCCTCTGTGTGTTTTAGTTTGACATCCCTGCTGTAAGGAAACTTCTCTTTATTTTATGGCAGCACTTTTATGGAGGCACTTGGGCTGTAACTGTTATAAAAGCACTCTGCAATAACTGCTATGGAGTGCTGTAACTGGGTGTAATCTGGAAGCAGTCTGGCTCTTATTCTTATTTGTGAAAGCAATGCCCTTACAAGTCTACAACTGTAAACTGACACTCAAAGAACGAGTACACTGGAGTTAGATGTGCTAAATTCATTAAGGGGTGTATGCTACTTACTGAATTGGGCGCCTCTTATAACTGCTGCGCACCTCCTGCAGACATGTACTGCAGTCACAAACTGGAGTATACTTTTTGTGAAATTTTTGACATGACAGTGGTGTAAATTTTCATGAATTAGCTACACTACATCCCACCCATATTTTACTCATTTTGGCAGGGCAGTCAAGTACTGGTCTGAAAACGCCAAAAGTCACAAAAGTTATGCACAACTTCTGAGTTACACATGTATTTTGTGACATTTGCAGATTTTTTACACCAGAATACTGGCTAAAACACATTCATGAATCAAGGTCTTAGTCTGCTACCTGATCTCCAACGACAAAAGTTATCAGGTGGATTACATATAAATGAATGGTTGTGGTGACTTTATCTTGAATTCCACATTTTGCTAGGTTAGTTACCAAAAAGTAACAAGTGCAAATAACAGTATCAAAATATGCATATTTTGAAAAAAAAGTGTCTTACACCATCAATGTTTACATAGTGTATTTTCTAGTGGCCTCGATTTGAAATATAATAATTATTAACAAATATAGCTATATTTTTTAATTGAGTGTAATATTTCTAATGTCTCATACTAGACCTGCATATTCCCTTAGCATACTGAGCCAACGTAATTTAATGCATACTAGCTCCATAACTCTTCACAACTGCAGATTACAATAGCAGATTCCTCCTGTAGACACATTTCCATTACAGTACATTATATTGTACACTATTTCCATTGTTTATATAATTCACAAGAATAAAGTATTCCAACATATATTATCTATACACAAGTCACTGTACAAACTGTGACCAAAACAGGCTTAAATGGAATATTATAAAAATATATATTCCACATGACTGAACTGTACGTATAGTCATTAAATCTGAAGAGGTCTAATAGAATAAATTAAAACTTTGTTTCTCAATCCTCAGATATACCGTCTATAGAGTCTATAAAATTACTATCATTTAGAATAGAGGTGGCTATTCAAATATCATATAATAACAAGGGCAGAGGACAATAGAATAAAGTCATGAAGAGAAAGCAGTAAAAATGAAAAGTGTAAGATAATAACATAATATAATTTTAATCACTACTCATTGGCCTATTAAGTTTCTGCAGTATTATTTTATAATATTTTATATAATTGTGCCATGAAAATATGGTCCGGGTTTTATTAGTGAAATTTAAAAAATTATATTAAACTCAACGTACTCGTCTGCAGTAATTGCATTTTCACCCATTTTATGTAATCTATGAAGTAAATCTAAATGTAATAAAGATGATTTATTTGTGGGATATCACTATTATTTGGTTAAGCATATATCAATAAAATCATGAAACTTCATTGAGTGTCATTTCATGTTCACCACATAAGTTATGTTTTACCGTCTTTAAAGGGGTAGTCTGGGAAGATAAAAAATGTATTTCACTCCACCTTCTATCTACAAGTTTAAAGGGTCATATCCTTCTTCCTGTTCTTATATGTAACCTCATGTGATTTTACTACTTTTCACTGTGGCTGCATGCCACAGCACTGCTACTGCTGAGTGCTCCCCCTATCTTTCTTCGATGCTGCTTATTATGCAAGTCAGACCCCTGACTTAGGTTTATTACGGTTTTAGTGTTGGTTTGATGTTCCCCTTCTCTCCTGTTCTGTACTGCCTAACTGCACCTTTACAGCTTGAATACAACCTGTCATTGACCTCTCTTTACTTTGCCAGCTCTCACTTGACAGGTCACATACAAGCTATAAAAGTGCAGACAGTGCAGTGTTAGGAGGAGGGAGAACATCAAACCCACAAACAGACTGTGGTAAGCCTTGGTCAGAGAGCTGACTTAGGTTACATATTAAGCAATAAAACACAAACCTTACCACCTGATCTGTGATGTAGCATCCCAGAAGGTGGTGGGGTTAGAGAAGTATTATTGGGTATGGCATGAACGAACTCCCTTAAGTGTCTTAATTTGCTATTTTTTACATTTATTTTTTGATAGGTTATATTTAGAAAATTATTTCATTTTCTGGGGAATAATCACTGTTTTAATAAAAAAGATAGGGTCACTGATGTAATAGGTCCTCATAAAAGGCTACATGCACTTTTCTAACATTTCCTTTCATTGTTCCATTGTATAAAAAATTATGCTAATATTTAAATGGATTTATATTAAATACAGCAATGTTAGCACAGGATATCTATTTTGAGTGTCTGAGCATGTGGTATATGGTATACTGTGGTATATGGTGGGGTTTACATCCCGCATATATGCTAGGAGATATCCATTATGTATATGGTGAGTAAAGCCCCATAAACTCATTGTGAACAGGGCCGTAAAGTGAATAAAGTTAGGATCCAACTTCTCTATTAAAAATGCTTCAACATGTAGTCCTGTAGCACAAATTCTGGTTAATCTTTAGTGCTGGCTTATACTGCCTATTAATGAACAAATGCCTGATTGTGGTAGCCTCACTTCAATCAAGCAATGTGCTGATTTCAATCTGTACAACAACACTGGTTTTAATAAGCCTTTAACCCAGAGGGGATCCTAATTGCTTTGTTAAGTGAAGCTGAAGGTGAAACAGTTTATCTTTTTTGGATTCATGGAAATGTACCCTAGGGTTATGCTCACTGTGAATATGATTCATTAACCTTTGTTAAATCTTAATACAGATCTGAAAAGCTGCCCAAATTTAACCCTATTCACACTGTTGTAGAGTACATGTATTCTGTTATAGAGAATGCTGAGCTTGTGTTATTCTACAAAAAAGGGAAATGCATCTGAATGACTAAACTGAAACTTAATGTTTTCAGGAATAAATGGGAAAAGGACAAGAACTTAAAGGGAGTTTGCCATCCCCAAAATGCAAATTCAGTTACTTAACAATTTATATATGGGACATAGCGCCTACAGAAATCATACCACTAATTAACATTTTAGTGTTGCAGTTGCAGAAAATTTGTCTATTAGTTAATTTGCAAATGAGGGCCCATTGATGCACCCTTGGCATGATCAAGATCTTAGTGCATCAACACATTAACCAGTTTGCATATTCAGCACTGTCCTTGATCTTGATTGGCCGTGCTCTCTTGCCAAGAGCAATCACTGCCTAAACTCAAATCACTGTTACTGCTTGTGTGCACTGACACTGGAAATGCTCAGCAGCATGCTCATAGTATCAGGGTGGGTGCGTACTTAGTGTGAGTGTGGGCACAGTCTGTCACCTGGCTCCAATCGGTCTGTGGCAACCTCTTTCTACACGCGGAAGTGTAGCAAGCAAGTGGCTTCAAAGAGGAGCCAGAGATCAGTGTACATGTGTCCACATTGAGTGCGAGCCCACCTTGACACTTTGAGCACAACGATGAACTCGAGCATTTGAGTTTAGGCAGCACCACTCTTTGCAAAAGAATGCTGTCATTCAAGATAATAAACAGTGCTGGATTTGAAAATTGAAGGGCATTACCATACACTGAGCACTTGGTCATACCAAAGATGCACAAAAGCACCCTCATTTGCATATGTAATAATAGCCAATTTATCTGCACTAAAATGTATGTTAATGGTATGGTATTTATAGGTGTTAGGTAACCTTTAAACATTGGTATAGGGCACTTGTCATGTCAAAAATATTTATTAACCTGCAGATATGGGGCTAATCTGCATTTTTCACAAGTTTTAACCTCTGCATGGTATATACAGTTAGGTCCAGAAATATTTGGACAGTGACACCCATTTTTGGCATTTTAGCTGTTTAACAAAATATATTCCAGATACAGTAATATACTCAATATGGGCTTAAATTGCAGACTCTCAGCTTTAATTCGAGGGTGTTCACATCCTAATTGGAGTAAGGGTTTAGGAACTAAAGCTGTTCAATATGCAGCTGCCTCTTTGTAAAGGGATCAAAAGTAATTAGACAGATATCTCAAAAGTTCTGTAATGGGATGCATATGCTATTCCTCATTAATTCATCATCAATCAAACAGGTTAAAAGCCATAAGCTGATTTCTGGTGTGGCAATTGCATTTGGAAGCTGCTGTGAACCCACAAAATGTGGTTAAAGGAGCGCTCAATGGAAGAGAAACAGGCCATCATTATACTGAAAAAAAAAGAAGAAATCCATCAGAGAGATAGCAGAAATGTTAAGAGTGGCCAAATCAACAGTTTGGTATATTCTGCAAGAAAAGAAAACTGGTGAGCTTGGGAATTCAAAAATGCCTGGACACCCACAGAAGATAAAAGTGGTGGAAGATAGCAGAATCCTTTCCATGGTGAAGGAATCCCCCTTCACAACATCCTTCCATTCTCCAGAATGAAGGGGTTTCAGTATCTAAGTCTACCATAAAAAGAAGACTTCGTGAGAGCAAATACAGAAGGTTCACCACAAGGTGCAAACCATTAATCAGCCTTAAAAAAGGCCAGATTACACTTTGCAAAAAAAAAACATCTAAAGAAGCCAGCCCAGTTCTGGAAAAGCATTGATTGGACAGATGAAACTAAGATCAATCTGTACCAGAATGATGGGAAAAAGAAAGCATGGAGAAAGCTTGGAATGGCTCATAATCCAAAGCACACCACATCCTCTGAAAAACATGGTGGAGAAAGTGTGATAGCATGGGCATGCATGGCTTTCAATGGCACTAGGTCACTAGTGTTTATTGATGATGTGACTGAAGACAAAAGCAACTGGGTGGATTCTGAAGAGTACAGGGATATATTTTCAGCTCAGGTTCAACCAAATGCTGCAATGTTGATTGGACGGCACTTCACAGTACTGATTGGCAATGAGCCACAACATACTGTGAAAGCAACCTAAGAGTTTTTAAGTTAAAGAAGTGAATTATTCTGCAATGGCCGGGTCAATCACCAGATCTCAATGCCATTAAGCATGTATTTCATATGCTTAAGACAAAACCTAAGGTAGAAAGACCCAAAAACAAGCAACAGCTGAAGTCAGCTGTAGCAAAAGTCTGGCAAAGCTTCACCAAGGAGGAAACCCAGCATTTGGTGACGTCAATGGCTTCTAGACTTCTGGCAGTCATTGACTGCAAAGGATTCTTTACAAAGGCTTAAAAATTAACATTTTCTTTATGGTAAGGCTAATTTGTACAATTACTTTTGAGCCCCTGAAATGAGGAGCCTTTGTAGAAAAATGGTTGCAATTCCTAAATGTTTCAAAGGATATTTTTGTTCAACCTCATTAATTAAACCTGAAAGTCTACACTTCAATTGGAATTCAGTAGTTTAATTTTAAATACAAAAAAAAATTGTGGCAGGCAGAGCCCAAATCACAAAGATTCAGTCACTGTCCAAAAAATTCTGGATCTAACTGTATTTAAATTTCATTTACCTCAGAGGTAGTGGGCAAATTCTTTGCTATGATGACTTTAATACATAGTACACAGAGACATGAGGGATTCATGCTCTCCTGCCTCTCTGTAGCACATTTTCAGAAGCAGTAACAGCATGAAGGAGATTATAGAGTAACTAGATGGTGGCCCGATTCTAATGCATCGGGTATTCTAGAATAGGTATGCGGCCGACCGGGCGCAATCAGCAGAGCTGTGTATAAATTTGGGGCCAAAATCGCTGATAGGTCACGTTCGGCAACCGCGACCAATCAGCAAAGCGGTGTTTAAATTTGGCGGCAATATCGATGATTGGTCGCGGGCGGCGGCCGCGACCAATCAGCGAACTGTGTTAGTGAGGACTGGAGAGCGTGTTTAAATTTGGCACCAAAATCGCTGATTAGTCGTGACTAATCAGCAGAGCGGTGTTTAAATTTGGCGCCAATACTGCTGACTGGTCGCGGCAGCCGACCGCGACCAATCAGCAGAGCGATGCAGAGCGGGGTTTAAATTTGTGGCAAAATCGCTGATTGGTCGCCGGCCGTGACCAAACAGCAGAGTGTTGTTTAAATTTGGCGCCAAAATCACTGATTGGTCGAGGCCGGCGACCGCGACCAATCAGCAGAGAGTTGTTTAAATTTGGCGCCAATCTCGCTGATTGGTTGCGGATGGCGGCCGAGACCAATCAGCAGTGCGGTGTTTAAATTTGGCACCAAAATCGCTGATTAGTCGCGACCGCGACCAATCAGCAAAGAGGTGTTTAAATTTGACGACAACAGTGCTGATTGGTCGCGGCCGGCGACCGCGACCAATCAGCAGAGCGATGCAGAGCGGGGTTTAAATTTGTGGCAAAATCGCTGATTGGTCGCCGGCCGTGACCAATCAGCAGAGCGGTGTTTAAATTTGGCACAAAAAGCGCAGATTGGTCGTGGCCGGTGGTTGCGACCAATCAGCAGAGTGAGGTTTACATTTGGCGCCAATACTGCTGATTGGTCACGGCCGACAACCGCGACAAATCAGCAGAGAGGTGTTTAAATTTGGCGCCAATCTCGCTGATTGTTCGCGGCTGGCGGACGCGATCAATCAGCAGAGCGGGGTTTACATTTGGCCCCAATGCTGCTGATTGGTCGCGGCCGGCGACCGTGACCAATCAGCAGAGCGTTGTTTAATTTTGGCACAAAAAACGCAGATTGGTCGCGGCTGGTGGTTGCGACCAATCAGCAGAGTGAGGATTAAATTTGGCGCCAATACTGCTGACTGGTCACGGCCGACAACCGCGACCAATCAGCAGAGCGGTGTTTAAATTTTGCGCCAAAACTTCTGATTGATCTCGGCCAGCGACCGCGATCAATCAGCAGAGCGTTGCTTAAATTTGGCGCCAATCTCGTTGATTGGTCGCGGCTGGAGTCCGCAACCAATCAGCAGAGCGTTGCTTAAATTTGGCGCCAATCTCGCTGATTGGACGCGTCCTGCGTCCGCGTCCAATCAGCACAGCAGTGTTTAAATGTGGCGGCAAGATCGTGATTGGTCGCGGCCGCTATTTAAATGTGGCGCCCAAATCGGTGATTGGTTGCGGGCAGCGGCCGCGACCAATCAGCAGAGCGGTGTTCAATTTTAGCGCCAAGATCACTGATAGGTCGGGTGTGGAGAGCGCGACCAATCAGCGAATCGTATTGGTGAGGAGCGGGGAGCGGAATCGTATTAGTGAGGACCGGGGAGCGCCGCTGCCTGTGCGGCTACTTCCGCTGCGAGAACCCGGGACATGAGCGGGCGCTCGGAGCAGAAGTATCCCGACCTGCAGCGCCGCTCCCCGGTCCTCCCTTCACACCCTAGCCGCTGATGTCCCCACAGTATCCGCATGGTGTTACAAAGGTCCGGACATTTGTGCTAAAAATCGCTGATTGGTCGCTGGCGCTGCTCGCGACCAATCACCGATTTGGGCGCCAAATTTAAATATCGGCCGCGACCAATCACCGATCTTGGCTCCACATTTAAACACCGCTGTGCTGATTGGTCGCCGACGCTGGGCGCGACCAATCACCGATTTTGGCACCACATTTAAATTTAAATAGCGGCCGCGACCAATTGGACCCGCAGCGCCGCTCCCCGGTCCTCCCTTCACGCCCTAGCCGCATGGATGTCAGCGCCACTATCTGTGCGGATAGTTCCGCTGCAAGAACCCGGGACATGAGCGGGCGCTCGCAGCAGAAGTGTCCCGACCCGCAGCACCGCTCCCGGTCCTCCCTTCACACCCTAGCCGCTGATGTCCCCACAGTATCCGCATGGTGTTACAAAGATCTGGACATTTGTGTTAAAAATCGCTGATTGGTCGCTGGCGCTGCCCGCGACCAATCACCGATTTGGGCGCCAAATTTAAATATCGGCCGCGACCAATCACCGATCTTGGCTCCACATTTAAACACCGCTGTGCTGATTGGTCGCCGACGCTGTGCGCGACCAATCACCGATTTTGGCGGCACATTTAAATAGCGTCCACGACCAATCAGTACAGCGGTGTTTAAATGTGGAGCCAAGATCGGTGATTAGTCGCGGCCGATATTTAAATTTGGCGCCCAAATCAGTGATTGGTCGCGGGCAGCGCCCGCGACCAATCAGCGATTTTTAACACAAATGTCCGGATCTTTGTAACACCATGCGGATACTGTGGGGACATCAGCGGCTAGGGTGTGAAGGGTGGACCGGGGTGCGGCGCTGCGGGTCGGGATACTTCTGCTCCGAGCGCCCGCTCATGTCCCGGGTTCTCAGAGCGGAAGTATCCGCACAGGCAGCAGCGCTAACATCCATGCGGCTAGGGCGTGAAGGGAGGACCGGGGAGCGGCGCTGACATCCAATTGGTCACGGCCGCTATTTAAATATGCCGCACAAATCGATGATTGGTCGCTGACTTGGCCCGTGACCAATCACTGATCTTGCGGCCAAAGCTAAACAGTACTGTGCTGATTGGTCGAGGACGCTGCCTGCGACCAATCACCGATTTGGGCGCCAAATTTAAATATCGGCCGCGACCAATCACCGATCTTGGCTCCACATTTAAACATCGCTGTGCTGATTGGTCGCCGACGCTGGGCGCGACCAATCACCGATTTTGGCGCCACATTTAAATAGCGTCCGCGACCAATCCGCACAGCGGTGTTTAAATGTGGAGCCAAGATCGGTGACTGGTCGCGGCCGATATTTGAATGTGGCGCCCAAATCGGTGATTGGTCGCGGGCACCGTAGTGTTTAACTTTTGCGGCAAGATCCGTGATTGGTCGTGGGCCAAGACCGCGACCAATCACCGATTTGTGCGGCAGATTTAAATAGCGTCCGCGACCAATTGGATGTCAGCGCCGCTCCCCCGTCCTCTCTTCAAACCCTAGCCGAATGGATGTCAGTGGCGCTGTCTGTGCGGACACTTCCGCTGCGAGAACCCGGGACATGAGCGGGCGCTCGCAGCAGAAGTATCCCGACCCGCAGTGCCGCTTCCCCCTTCACACCCTAGCCGCTGATGTCCCCACAGTATCCGCATGGTGTTACAAAGGTCCGGACATTTGTGTTAAAAATCACTGAATGGTCGATGGCGCTGCCCACGACCAATCACCGATTTGGGCGCCAAATTTAAATATCGGCCGCGACCAATCACCGATCTTGGCTCCACATTTAAACACCGCTGAGCTGATTGGTCGCGGCCGATATTTAAATTTGGTGCCCAAATAGGTGATTGGTTGCGGGCAGCGCCAGCGACCAATCAGCGTTTTTTAACACAAATTTCCGGACCTTTGTAACACCATGCGGATACAGTGGGGACATCAGCGGCTAGGGTGTGAAGGGAGGACCGGGGAGCGGCGCTGCGAGTCCGGATACTTCTGCTGCGAGCGCCCGCTCATGTCCCGGGTTCTTGCAGCGGAAGTATCCGCACAGGCAGCGGCGCTGACATCCAATTGGTCGCGGACGATATTTAAAATTGCCGCACAAATCGGTGATTGGTCGCTGTCTTGGCCCGCGACCAATGACTGATCTTGGCGCCAAAGTTTAACACTATTGTACTGATTGGTCGCGGACGCTGACCGCGACCAATCACCGATTTGGGCGTCAAATTTAAATATCGGCCGCGACCAATCACCAATTTGCGCGCCAAATTTAAATATCGGCCGCGACCAATCACCAATCTTGGCTCCACATTTAAACACCGCTGTGGTGATTGGTCGTGGCCGATATTTAAATTTGGCGCCCAAATCGGTGATTGGTCGCGGGCAGCGTCGGCGACCAATCAGCACAGCGGTGTTTAAGTTTTGCGCTAAGATCAGTGATTGGTCGGGTCTGGAGACCGCGACCAATCATCGAATCGTCTTGGTGAGGACCGGGGAGTGGCGCTGTCTGTGCGGCTACTTACGCTGCGAGAACCCGGGACATCGCGGGCGCTCGCAGCAGAAGTATCCCGACCTGCAGCGCCGCTCCCCGGTCCTCCCTTCCGCATGGAGGTCAGCGGTGCCGGCGGTCCTTCCGCTGATACCGGCCGGGAGATGAGCGCCTCGCGCCGCTCATCTCCCGGCTGCATCTCCGTCCCGCAGATGGGTCCGGCGGTCGGGTTCCTTCTGCTGTTGCTGGCCGGGAGATGAGCGCCTCACGGCGCTCATCTCCCGGCTGCATCGCCGCTCAGCTCCGTCCCGCAGATGAGCCGCTAACGGCCGCCATCTTTTTTTAGAAATCCCCCGGCGCTGATTGGCCGCTGCCGGACCAATGAGCGACGCGGGATTTTCTGGACAGACAGACAGACAGACAGACAGACGGGATAAGACGATTATATATATAGATACTAAGCAGAGTAGCTCTGAATCCAGCTCTGGGCTCAAATAAGACACTAGAAAACAATAGCACCATTTGTGTTTGTCCCTCTGCCTGTTCACTCAACCAGTTCACTCCTTCTCTTTCACCCTGTGTGCGATATGATATTACAGTGAGCTGGCAGTCTGCCTTAAGAAAGTCAGATTTTAGCTGTATTTGTAAGCTGTAAGTGAATGATGAGTTTATGAGGCTGGAGGGCGTAGAAGTGAATCTTAAGTGGAAAAAGGCACATATTTTTTAATAAGATTTATTGTAAAAAAAAAAAAAGATATTTGCTTGATTTATGAAAAGTTGTTGAAACAACAATGGCCATTTAAATAATTTAATATATAGACCTGAGCTATCGCAGAGGGTCAATGGAACTTGATCATGGAATTAATACTTAAGTTGTCCCTTAGTAGGCAAAAAGCTTCACACAAATTATTCTTATTCATAGGAAATATAGGACACATAGCATCCTTTGTAAAATAGGAATCCGTTCTGATGCGTATTGTATTGCCCTAGATGCAATATGAAAGGTGTTAATTTGATGCACATGTTTTGGGAATGCTCTGGCTTTGGGATATACTAGAAGGGAATTCAGGACATCATTAAAAGAGTCTATAATTTTGAGCTTTTTGCAGATCCCACAATATGTATCTCGTGGTTGTTAGAAGATGAAATAGAATTTGATCCTACTCAGATAGGGATTTCTAGAACTCTATATCTGGCGAGGAAACATATTGCGTCTAGGTTGATTCAATTTTCACACACGTCAGCGGCTTGATTTATAAAATGGCTAAATGGTATTATTACAAAGGAAAAGGGGGCATATAAAAAACATAATGCTTTTAATAAATTTGAGAGGACTTGGTATGCCGTCCTGTGTATTGTTATTTGAAAGAACTATTGATATATTTGAAAATGTGCTTTCTAGCTCTAATTTTTTTTGTCTCTGGACATTACAGTATTTAATATTGTACTGTATTTAAAATTTATACTTTGTGTATATGTGGGCATTACTAGATTGGAAATGTGATTTTGTCTTAAGGTTTGGAAGAGTGGAGTAATAGACAACTGAACAAAACTGTGGGTGACTGAAGAATTGGACTGTACTCTCATTTGGAAAAAATATATATTTAAACTCCCTTCATACTCAAAGTTTAAGATGATACAAATCATTGCTAATGCCCAAACATTGCTTCTCCCACTACAAGAGACTATAATGTTTTTGTCACATTTTTCCCTGCACAGATTTGTCACAAAACCTGAAGGATTTCCTAGTGCCAGCAAAGTGAATGGGAATCCTGAAATCTCACGCACATGTTGCTTTTTTTTGCTTGCAGATTTAAATATGCAGCATGTCAATTCTTTCAGCGTTTTTGCTGCAGATTGCATCCATACTAATGAGTAGGAAAAAATCTGCAACAAAGCGCATGTTCTGCTGCAAATACTTAATTTATTAACACACCCTAAGGCTATGTTCACACTAGGAGTTTTTTCAGCATTTTTTTAATAAGTTTTTTAACCACATTTTCAGTTGCGTTTTACAGTACCAGTAAAGTCTATGAAATTTCAGAAATCTCATGGACACAGCTTTGTTTTTTTTGTCTTCAGTATTTTGTGCTTTGCATGTTTTTTGCACAATAGAGTATGTCACTTCTTTCAGCTTTTTTTCAGCGTTTTATACCCATTGAAAGCAATGGGTGGTGCAAAAAATGCAGAAAAACGCCTAGTGTGAACGTTTTTCTGCGTTTTTAGTGAAAATAAGCAAGTACAGCAGTATGTGAAACACATTTATTTTTGTGATTTTCCAAAGTTTACCATCTTGTCTTGGTCACCTGAGATGGCATTTTCGATTAGGACAGTTTAATTAAATTAGGGATGTGTAAGAGAATAAACATTGGCTGAGCTAGGTGTGAGATTGAACAATGCCTGTGGCCCACCAGAGTGTGAAATTGAACAAAGACTGAGCAACTCAATGGCAGACCAAAGTGGGAAAGTAAATAGTGTCCTACAAGCTCAATGCACTGCCAATGTCTTAAGTAAACTATTCCAGACCAATTCACCTTCCCCCGCTTACTTTTGTAATGTGCATTTTTTCATGATCAAATGTCTTGCATTGGTGACCTATGTTCATACTTCTATGGTGGATGCAAAGCTGAACTTTGGGATCCTGAAAAACGCACCAAATACACCGCAAAAAACGCACCAAAACACCCCGTGTGAACATACCCTAAGGCTATGTTTCCACAATGAGTTTTTGATGAGTTTTTGATGGAGCAGATTTTCTGCACCTATAATTAAATTAGGTTACTTGCATTTTTCATAGCATTTTTTAGTGCGTTTTTTTCATGCGTTTTGTTATCACGTTTTTGACACTGCGTTTTTTGTCTCCTTTTCGTATGTCATGTTTTAAATAAAGCTGCTTTGCTTTTGATACTTCTTGGTATTTGACTTTCACAAAACGTTATTGATACAGTAATGTGCGGATTACAAGTGTTTTTTACATGCAGATTTTCGGCATCTAATGTAAGTCTATGGGAAAAGACTGCAGATAAAACTCATTGTACCTGCAAGAGAAATTGTCATGTTGCGAATTTGAAACACGCACCGCAGATCAGTTTACACTGAGTAAAAAAGAAGCACAATGGGAATGAGATTTCAATAAATTACATCTACTTTTCTGGATCTATAAGATGCTGCATTTTTGACCCAGAAAAAATATGCAGCATCAAAAGTCACCCAAAACTCATCGTGGGCACAAAGCCTAAGAGAATAATTCCAGCTAGCAAGACACATCTACAGTGTTGAATAGTCTAAAAGGCATAAATAAGTAAATATATAATTGTCAAAGTTTTGACACCAAACATTTCCTATCAGAGCTGAAAACATCTATACATTTGAACACTATGCATATCCTAAATACGAGCAGTGCTGTATGTTCAGGATTCTGCCATCCGCTGCATTAACAGTCCCACAAACTTTAATAAATCAACCTCATTGAGGTAGTAGGAAGGAAATGTGATGATGAAAAATCTGCCAATAAGTGAAAAAGGTGCACAAATGCGAATGTATATCAGACATGTTAAGCTCCTTTCAGGAATACATACTTCGAAAAGGACAACAGTGTTAAGGAATGTCTGCTTCAGCGATATCTGAACTACATATCTTTTCAACAGAGAGAAATTTTGAGATTATAAAATATTTGCTTGAAAGATAAGATGGCTTATTTCAAGCTTTACTTTTTGTATTAAAAATACAATATCTAGATGATGAAACGAGCATGCTTAGGGTATGTGCAGACAGTCAGGAGCCACTGCCAGTTTGACGCTGCGTGTTATGCAGCGTCAAACCCGCAGTGGCCAGATGTTACAGCATAGTGGATGGGATTTCTAGAAATGTCCACTATGCGGATCTGCCGATCACCTGCGGACTCTGAAATGCAGCGTGTCTTTCAGACCCGCAACATGTCAATTTCTCTTATGGGTCCGCATGTGAACTTTCCCCATAGACTAACATTCATGAGGAAAGTCCATACGTGAAAAAAAATGGCAGGGCTCATTTGCATAATGAGTGGAAGCCGTTTGGCTATTCCGCAGTGTCGGGCTGCAGGCGGCTCCTGACCATCAGCACAGTATTTGTAAGCTAAAACCAGGAGTTTGTGAAAAATACAGTGGTGACGTGATTCTATTATACTTTTCCTCTGATTTCTCCACTCCAGGTTTTGGCTTACAAATACTGATGTAAAATACTGACCAAATACTGAATGTGTGAACGTGTCTTAAAGGAGATCTATCAGATGGAATGCACCAACGTTGTGTTGTAATTTGTGCAAAAAAAACCTGACTTTTATGACCCGCACCAAATTTGTGATTTGCTTTAGACACTTTCTGCGACAAGAAGTCATGACATCACTGGAACAAGGAGTGGCTTATCAAAAAAAGTGCATGTCATAATGTCCAGCACTCTGCACCAAAAAATGTGCAAAAGTTGTGGTGCACACTTCTAGCACAAAGTACGTCAACTAATAGGTAGTGTAAACCTAGACTGGATAGTCTTAAAATTAGACAGATTTTAAATAGACAGTCCTAAAATTAGACTTATCAAACAGCATGCAGGTTTATGATAAATATGACACATTATAAGACTAACAAGTCTAGATTTGCATTAAGAATTAGACAATATTAATAATTATGTCTCAGTTTTGCCCAGATAAAAAATGATGTATGTGTATATTTATAGTTAATGCTGTAATTATTGCTGACACGTTGAGCATTATTATAATTGTTATTGTGTTTTTAAATATTTTTAATCCACAAGTAGTATTCCCTCATTCCAGCATTCCACTAAAAATCCACCCAGAGAAAAAAGAAACAATTCTCTTTCTTCCTCTAAAGGGTTGTGATAGTATAAAATGTTAATGCCAGCAGCATCGTTCACATTTCACAGATTAATATGACGATGTGATAAACAAATACCTTCATATGACAAAAGAAGTGATGAAGAAAACTAGTGAGATGTTCTGTGTTAGAAAAGACCTTGGGGATGTGAGTTCTCATGTACACATAAATAAAATGTGTAATAATGCATTTGTGTCTGCAGATGTTGATGGATAACAGTGTTAGGCTTATACAACTCAGACATCTTAAATGTCTCAAAAATGAAGCAGTAAATCTCATCGAAAAATGTACCTAGCCATTACATTGGCCTTATCACATGTAGTTGCTCATAAAGTATTGTTCATATTATGATGTATGGAATGAAAATGCTGTGTTTCATGTTGGGAAACCCATTTGGTATACACAGGAGGACTGATATGTTCTACTGTCATATTTCTTGTTCTACCGTAGCTTTTCTTTCAGAAACAATCCCATCCGAAGTTGGCCAATAAATATAAATATATCTAAAGCCGGCCACAAACAGTGGTCAACAATTGCTGCAGACAACTATAGCCAATGAGAAACTCTACTTTCTTCAAACTTCAGAGGCCAATACGTTCACATATGTTCTATGAGTTGGAAATTCTACTTAACCCATAACAAGTGTTTTTTATTGTGTTTGTCCACAAATCATATACTGTTAAAATATTTCACTTTGGTTGGCATTGGTCTGATAAAAAGTGTGCTATTCTGTTTCAAGCCAACATGGAATTTTCTGCAATTCTGATGATCTGTAAATATTAATGTTAGGATGATACAGGCAAGCTTACATAAATGCCTGTTGACTGAGTTACTATAGGAATAGGAATACTAATTATAATAACCATGCAGTATATATTACTTGGTGGAAAGCAAAGCTAACCTTAGCATAACTGAGCAAGGCTAAATAAATTATCATCAATATAGTAACCATAACAGTTCAGACAAAAGGTTCTCACTCTTCTTTAGAGAAACAGATACAAGCAAGAACTTTGTGTTCTTTTTAATTGCATCTTTCTTTTTCTTTGTACCATATTTACCATACTTTACTGTGTATTTACCTATGAAGCTGTCATGTACATTAATCTTGCATGTAAACAGTGTCACTAACTAAGCTTAAAAATAAGCAGACCTCCATTTCTAAATTAGAAAGCAGATAACTAAGTGGTCATGCCAATAGTGGAATTCATTTGTTTAAGTGTTGGCAAAAAGACCACCAAGGAATTTATTATTGACCTAAAGTAATACTTCTTTCTAAATACAAACTTGAGGCACCAGCTTTGTTTATGATGACTTTTTTATGTGAACATGTTGCACATTTTTTATTAGGTGAAAGTTTCTAGATTTGCTGACATAACAAGAAAATCCCATTCTCTGATACAGATTAAAACAAAGCTATCAGGCGCCACTGCAGTTAATCTACAGGTCTATTTCTATACATACAAGAGGGAGGACCTGTCAATCACCTGCAGCGGCAATGGGAAGAGTCTGATCTCTAACTATGGTCCCCAACCCCCCTCTAATTATAATTTCTCTGAAACACCAGCGTATTTCAGAGAATAAAATACTTGGCTGCAATCACGCAGCTAAGTTGCGATTCATGTTGCTACCAGTTTTGGCAGTATGAAATGCCTGATAGATTCCTTTTAAATGAGTTGTCCAGTCTTAAGCTACAGGTCTGAAATCACTCTATTTGACTGCAGACTTGTGAATCCTCACTTTGTGCACTGCACACTGTGAGGATTCTCCAGTGCTGGCGCCCAGAGCACAGGCACGTCACCATAAGAATATGAGTTGCATACATATGGTCGCGTGCCCATTAGATGCAAGCATATTGAGCGAGGCTGGAAACCGTTTAGTTGCAATATGGCCGGAAGTGTGAATATTGCATTATTGCGGTTACTGTACAGCACATGTACAGGCCCATTTGAAGTTCATCAATGAATATCTGGATGATCCAGAGGAGGCATGGGAGAAGGTCATGTGGTCTGATGAGACCAAAATAGAACTTTTTTGTATTAACTCTACTCGCCGTGTTTGGAAGAAGAAGAAAGATGAGTACAACCCCAAAAACACCATCCCAACCATGAAGCATGGTGGGGAAACATCATCCTTTGGGGGTGGTTTTTTGCAAAAGGGATAAGACGACTGCACCATTTTGAAGGGAGGATGGATGGGGTCATGTATCGCGAGATTTTGGCTAACAACCTCCTTCCCTCAGTAAGAGCATTGAAGATGGATAGTGGATGGGCCTTCCAGCATGACAATGACCCAAAAAACACAGCCAGGGCAACTAAGGAGTGGCTTCGTAAGAAGCATTTTAAGGTCCTGGAGTGGCCTAGCCAGTTTTCAGACCTGAACCCAATAGAAAATCTTTGGAGGGAGCTGAAACTCAACGCTGCCCAGTGACAGCCCTGAAACCTGAAAGATCTAGAGAAGACCTGTATGGAGGAGTGGGCAAAAATCCCTGGTGCAGTGTGTGAAAACTTGGTCAAGAACTACAGGAAACGTCTGACCTCTGTAATTAACAAAAGTTTCTGTACCAAATATTAAGTTCTGTTTTCCTATTGTATCAAATACTTATTTCATGCAATAAAATGCAAATTAATTATGTAAAAATCAATGTGATTTTCTGGATTTTTTTTTTAAGATTCTGTCTCTCACAGTTGAACTGTACTTACGATAAAAATTCCAGACCTCTCCATTCTTTGCAGGTGGGAAAACTTGCAAAATCGACAGTGTATCAAATACTTATTTTCCCCACTGTAGGTTAGGTTTTAGGACATAAGGTAGTGACCATAGCGTAAGATATACTTTGGTAAGCATCATAAGTGTAATATGTTTAATGTATATAAATGTAATGCATAACGTTTGTGAACGAGATCTCTCAGCTACAGACGTAGGGACAGACATAGTTAAAGTTCAGGACTAGCCCATAATGGGAGGGGAAAGTCACAGCAAAAAGGGACTGCTTCCTGATAGGCAGACAGATAGGGGAGTTTGTTAACCAATGTCAAGTTTAAGTTGCAGTGGGCTGATAGTGGAAGTATGGATCCATTGATCGGGGCTGTAGGAGGCCTTACCGAGATCCCTTGCGGACATTCCTGCAATGTCTGGAGCTCAAGGCTCTATACAGGTACTATGAAAAGTGTCTTATCCCTGGTGTACAGTGAAAGATTGACGTGGAACCGTATGAAGAGAGGGTAACGGATCCCAGGTGTACTGAGGAACTGGACCGGAAATCCCTGGGACTGACAGAGCCAGTAAACGTAGGGATAGTCCAGGAGGAACGGATAGTAATGCTGAAAATGTGCTGTATTAAGGAAACAAAAAATGAGAAGTGTTGTGCCCAGTACTGCATGTTACAATCTGATTAACTTGAACTGCCCAGTAACTTCTGTGTGTTAAAACTAACTGGTTGTCCCCAGAGTTGTGTGCGGCAGCTCCAGAAGATGGAGACCTTGAGACAGTGGAGGTCTGTGGCCTACAAGTGAATGTGATACACCCCACACCTGACAGCACATTGGAAAGGGGACACGATTTAACTGTAAAGTACCAGGGTATTATGGAGCAGCAGCTCGTCCACAGCTATCCCCCTTCGTGCGCAGTACACAATGTGAGGATTCACAAGTCTGCAATCATATAGAGTGACTGCATTGAGTGACTGCAAACTTGTAGCTTAAGACCGAAAAACCCCTTTAAGATATCATGATTGCTGGCAGATTTGATATGTTCTAAATCTAAAGTTCCCCCGATTACCATAAAAAGATGTATATTATGCTCAAAAGTCTCTCCAGACCACAAAATGTAATAAACGGATTGGAGAAAAGTGGTTACAAAATAAAAAAAAACACAATATATTCACCTATTCTGAGCACTCCTTGACTCTTTACCCTACCTTGGCCACAACTCCCGAGCACTTTTTGCCGGTCTTCTGGCACTGGGACCCCAGACATGTGTGAAGTACCAGGGAGTTATTGTGGCATAAGGAGTTAGGTGAAAGCATGGAATATATGGGCATAATGTATTTTGTTTATTTTTTAACCACTTCCTGGTAACCAAAAGAATCTGGCAAATGAAGGCCAGTTGACGACCACAGTGCTGGATTCGTGCAAATTTAATTTGATTTTTTATGGATCAATTTGCTCCTCTCTGCTGGTAAGTTCATGAACAAAGCAACAATTTTGAAACAAAACTTACCCGCACTACTAGTGTAGCTCTGTGCGTCTTGCTGTACATTGTAGGTGTAAAAGCAACAGTAATCAATGTCCCTGCAGTTCCGAGGGGAAGCAGTTCTCCAGATTGTGGTGATACACAGAACTCCACATCACTTCCTTGTATAAAGTATGCACTGAATGGCTCTGGATACCTTGTGAAAGAAAGAAAACATATTCAGCTGGAATTAGATTTTACTTTGCAGCAAATTAACATTTACAAAGTGATGAAGATGCTTCATATTGAATTGAAAACGAAAAACAATGAGATTTTGTAGACGCAATGTTAGCAATACATAATGATAGAAACATTTTTCTCGGAAGGATTTCTCTGTCTATAGCACTGATTAAAAGAATAGAAATGTCATCAGCAAACTGCAGTTCAATCCGTCACTATGGTTTGGCCTCAAATGCCATTACACCTGTGTCACGCAGCATTGTGTGCCCTGGGAAATAAGGAAAGGTTGTACACCTTAAACAGTCAGTGTTACAAAGACTGATAGAAGTGGTTTACTCTTGTTATGTATGTCCTGGACAATTTATTACAACTCTTATTTTTAACAGATTCTTTAAAAACTGTTAAAAAATTTTACTTGAAATGAAATGTGCTATACCGCACAAACAAAACCTAATATTTGACAGTATTTTACATGTTCTGCAATAGCGAGAATTAATGCATATCTCCAGTTTAGTGGGATTTTTTTTTCCTTACTTCAGAAAAATATAACAATAAATGAGACAAGGCAGGCGCAATGACAATGCAGCGATAACTGATTCCAGCTCAGAACTAATCAGATAAATAACCATTCATCCAGGAATATTACTTTATTCTTATATGGTATGACGCACATTCATTTTTGGACTGGTAGGCTGTCAGAGATAGAAAATGTATGCTTTGTAATTTTTCTAACCTTCCTAACTTTACAAGAATTTGCACCAGAATGCACATATAAAGTGTAATCGAGTATGGGTTGATTGCATACCAAAAGGCTAACGTTTATACATAGCCGTGAAGCCCTTCCTTCACAGTGCTCAGCCTGCTTGTATGTACAAACTAATGGATGTGAGTTATAGATAATGAGTAAATGCCAATCCAAAGCCTCAAGCTAAATACTAACCAACTGAAGGAGTATTTTTACATGCTAAGGTTGATGCACATCAAGAATAGAGATGAGCAAATAAATTGGAGTGGAATTAAATTACACTCAAATTTTTCAAAAATCCACATTTGTCAAAATGTGTATTCTGTGTAATTTACTGTTGGCCACTATTTTTCTGAACTGTAAAAGGCCAAAATGTAAAACATCCTTATACTAACCTTACTACTCACCTTTCTGGTCCCTCCGTGTCACATGTCTGGTCCTCACAGAATCTTTAAAATGTGGCTGCTCATGCAGAAATGCTTGAGCCTCTCACACTGGGCTTGTACTTCTGACTCTGATAAGATCCCGGAAGGGATCTTTGTAAGAACGCAACAAAACGTAAGGACGTAATGACGTCACATCACCAGCTGTGAACTTGCGAACAAGTGCACAGGACCTCTCCTGGGCTTCATCAAGGTCAGAAGTGGTATCCCAGAGTGAGAGGCCTGAGGATTTCAGCGCAAGCAGATGTGATCTAAAGTTGCGGCAAGGGTCAGACAGGTCATGGTGAGTAAAGGAGGAGTCAGAGAGGTAGGCAGCGAGATAAATATAATTGTTTTTTTTTTTACATCTTATGCTTATTATGCTTTGAGGTCTCATGAGACACCAGATCATAATAGGAGACAGTAATTTCATAGAGAATAACTTCAAATAGGCAAATTAGAATTTTGTCTGATCCTCTCATCTCTAATCAACACTAAACCCAGTGCTGTGTTATGACAGCGTAGCAACTCACTCGGGAAAACAGATAACACAGTAAAAACTGCAACTGACCCTGCTGGTTCTTGTACAGACTAGAGATCCTGACACTGCAGTCCCTAGTAGTTCATGCATGAGCTGAGATAACCCTAACCACAAACTAGATGATGGCAACTCAGACCAATGCTGCCTGAAAGGCTGTCGAGGACTTCATGTTCCTCCTAAAGAATCATAGGGCAGAGCAGCGTGCAAATTACCTACAGAAGGGAAAATGTGCTAAAATAGAAAGAGATCCCAGAGTGAGTAAAACAAAGCACAAAATACAAAATAAAGGAATAAGTAAGTACTTTTAGAGAATATGCTGCCTACTTCCTAAAAAAACAGAAGATAGATGCAGGAAAAATAACATAAACAGCAGGGAGATAAACTCCATCTTGTCTTTCACTGACTGGCTTAAACTGCAGCAGTATGGCTAGACATCCAAATTAAACTATCGCCAGCAGGAAATACCTGCAGGAGGAAAGTATATAAAGCCGCACCCAAAAGGTGATAGGGCAGTTAAATGATTAAATGAAAACACCTGTTACCCTAAAAAGACTGACGCAAGGATAACAGAAACTAAAGACCCATAGAAAAGGTGTATCTGCAGTAGCCTGGTGGACAGAGAACCCGACCACAAAGTACAGGCGCAAGGGTTCGAACCCAGATGCATGACCTTATCCCCCTTCTATGAGGGGCTACTGGACCCATTGTGATCCCCAACCACTGACAGAACTCCCGCATGTAAATCTTCTGCATCAACCTAAGAATTATCCTCCGGACAGAAACCCTTCCATTTACCAAGATATTGCAGTTGACGTCTGACATGTCTGCAACCTAAAACTCGTTCAATCTCATATGCCTTGTCCTCCTCCAAATTAACCTCAATGATGTCCTGAGGACCTCAAACTTTTTAAGAAGAGAGGAATGGAAAGAATTATTAATCATCCACGCAACCGGAGTTGGACCTTGACCATCACAGGATCAATGATCTTAATTACCTTATACGGACGAACAAATTTAGGTGCAAATTTCCTGGATGCAACTTTAAGATGAAGATTTTTTGAGGATAGACAAACAAAATCTCTGACCTTGAAGACAGGGGCCCTCCTACATCTGCGGATTTCTGTACTCTTGGTCCAATCTCTAGTTATCAACAGACCTTTTTCAACTTCTCTCCAGACCTTAATTAAATTAGAAGAATACCTTTCCCCCTCTGGGACTGCAGACTGCAAAGTAGAATAATTTCCAAAAACTGAATGAAAAGCCCCACAGCAAAAAATGGCAAGGTACTGGTAGCAGGAGAGGTAAGATTATTGAAAGCAAACTCAGTAATAGCAAGAAAATCCACCAATCTCTTGGTTAGATGAAACAAAACATCTTAAAAATTGTTGTAATTCTGGGTTCATTCTCTCCGTCTGACCATTAGTCTCAGGATGATAACCTAAGAAGAACGAAAGATTAATTCCTAATCTGGAACAAAAGCTACGCCAAAAGCTAGCCATAAACTGAACCCCTCCATCAAAAATAATGTTCTTAGGAATATCATGTAACTTAACGATGCAAGCGATAAATGATGTAGCTAAACTCTTAGCCATAGGCAATTTTAGTAGAGGAACCAAGTAAACCATCTTGCTAAAACGGTCCACCACCACCCATACTACAGTAATACCACCAAAATTAGGCAAATCCGTGACAAAATCCATGGACAAATGATTCCAGGGTTGAGAGGGAACCTCATTAGGCAAAAGAAACCCTGCCAGAGCCTGGCTAGAGGCTAAAAACCTGGCACAAACTCTGCACTTACGTACATATTCATCAACATCCTTTCAAGCACTCTGCCACCAAAATGACCAGGAAACAGCTGTCCAGGTGGTAAAGAAACCAGGATGTCCGGCCAACACAGAGTCATGGATTTCTTTAAGAAGATCAGTGTGAAGCGAGGACAGTACAAATAGCTTGTCGAGTGACAAGCCTTCCGGTGCACCAACCTGAGCCTTCAAAATGTGCTGTCTGAGATCAATCCCCAGAGCACCCACCACCACTCCTTGACTAAGAATTTTGACTGGATTTTAGTCCCTCAACTTTGGAACAAAACTATGTGATAAAGCATCAGCCTTAATATTCTTAGTACCAGGGAGATATGTCACAGAGAAATCGAACCTAGCAAAAAAGAGGGCCCACCGAGCGTGTCTAGTATTCAAACACTTATCGGCATCAACATACAGTAAATTTTTGTGATTATTAAAGACCGTTACTCTATGCCTAGCCTCCTCCAACCAATGCCTCCGTTCCTCGAAAGCTCTCTTAACAGCCAAGAGTTCCCAATCACCTATATGATAGTTGGACTCTGCTTTTGAGAATTTCTGAGCAAAAAAAAAGCACAAGGATGAAAGTAACCATCCTTCTTATGTGAAAGAACAGCACCCATCCCCACAGAAGAGGCATCTACCTCAACTACAAAAGGCAAACCAACATAGGGTTGACTGAGGACAGGAGCATTAGAAAAGGCTGTCTTGAGAGCAGCAAAAGAATCAACAGCCCCAGTAGACCAAGAGGGGAAGTCAGTACCCTTCTTGGTCATATCAGTAAGAAGTTTGACTATGACTGAGAAGTTCTTAATGAACTTATGATAATACTTAGCAAAACTAAAGAACCTCTGTAAAGCTTTAAGATTAGTAGATTGCACTCAATCAAGGGCGGCCTGTACCTTAACGGGATCTATCTGAAAACCTTTAGCAGAAACCAAATGACCCAAACACTGAATCTGCTGCACCTCAAGTTTTCACAATTCCCTAGCTTGGCAAAAAAATGATTGTCATGAAGAACCTGAAGAACCTATCGAACATGCTCCCGATGATCCTCACAAGACTCTGAATAAATCAAGATATCATTCATGTTTAGTCTCACATTATGCTTTAGTTAGTTACACCATGAAAATAGGTAAGTTTGCAAGTGACTTGCATTTTTAACTGCTGTCATTCTTCTGCTATGAGAGCTTTTATTTTACAAAGTGTAAAATATTATATCCAAGGAGATTGGCAATTAGTTCCTGGCTGAGTAAACACAGAAGTTAAATTCCAGGCTGAGAAGTTAACTCCTGAGTTCTAAGCCACTTCTCTCATTAATTAATTAATTAATTAATTCTCTCTCATTCTCTCATCTAAGCCACTTCAGCTCATTCATTTTTATACACTGTTAGCTGCTCACCTCACTCTGCTTCCTTATCAGCTCTTGACTAAGCTCCTCTTATCAGTTCGGCATCCAGCATCAGCAGTTTCCAGATCAAGTTCTCCTAATCACACCTATCACTTTCCTGAGCCATGTGTGTAAAATAAATAACTAAATAATAAACAAAGAATAAAGCAAGTACTGTTAACAAATATAATGCTTCCTTCCTAATGATAAACAGAAGATGCAAAGTATAGCGAAGAAACAGCAAACCGAAAATCCTTAGCTGAAATCTCACAGACTGGCTCCAAACATTAATAGAATGTCAGAAGATCCAAATTAATCTATCACCAGCAGAAAATACCAGCAAGGGGACAGAGTATAGAGCTGCACCCAAAAGGTGATAGGATGACAAATGAAAACACCTTGTTAAACTAAGCAGACTGCAGCCAGAAAAGCAGAACCCAAACACCCAGAGAAAAGGTGTGTCTCCTGTGGCTTGGTAGGAAGAAAAGCCGACCACAGAACACAAACTCTAGGGAACGAATCTGGGAGCATAACACCCAGAATACTGTGGATCATGGGGACATAGGAGTCAGTGTCAGACATGGTGATTTATCACTGATAATTTTTTCTTAGAAAACCTCTTTTTCTTTTTTCTTCGATATTTTAGGACCTCCAAAAAGTAAGATATTTGAAGGTGTAAAACAGATGAATACATTTCAGTCTAAGCAATTTTTAGAGCACCTTTTTAGTAAAAAATTGTACTATTTAAAAATAGCTGAAATACTTTCACATTATTACTGATACAGTTATATGAAAAAGTTTGGGCACCCCTATTAATCTTAAGCTTAATGTTTTATAAAAATTGGTGTTTTTTCAACAGCTATTTCAGTTTGATATATGTAATAACTGTTGGACACAGTAATGTTTCTGCCTTGAAATGAGGTTTATTGTACTAACAGAAAATGTGCAATCTGCATTCAAACAAAATTTCACAGGTGCATAAGTATGGGCACCTCACCAGAAAAGTGACATTAATATTTAGTAGATCCTCCTTTTGCAAAAATAACAGCCTCTAGTTGCTTCCTGTAGCTTTTAATGAGTTCCTGGATCCTGGATGAAGGTATTTTTGACCATTCCTCCTTACAAAACAATTCCAGTTCAGTTAAGTTTGGTGGTCGCTGAGCATGGACAGCCCTCTTCAAATGATCCCACAGATGTTCAATGATATTCAGGTCTGGGGACTGGGATGGCCATTCCAGAACATTGTAATTGTTCCTCTGCATGAATGCCTGAGTAGATTTGGAGCGGTGTTTTGGATCATTGTCTTGCTGAAAGATCCATCCCCTGCGTAACTTCAACTTTATCACTGATTCTTGAACATTATTGTCAAGAATCTGCTGAAACTGAGTGGAATCCATGCGTCCCTCAACTTTAACAAGATTCCCAGTGCCGGCATTGGCCACACAGCCCCAAAGCATGATGGAACCTCCACCAAATTTTACTGTGGGTAGCAAGTGTTTTTCTTGGAATGCTGTGTTTTTTTGCCGCCATGCATAACGCCTTTTTGTATGACCAAACAACTCAATTTTCGTTTCATCAGTCCACAGGACCTTCTTCCAAAAAGAAATTGGCTTCTCCAAATGTGCTTTTGCATACCTCAGCCGACTCTGTTTGTGGCGTGCTTGCAGAAACGGCTTCTTTCGCATCACTCTCCCATACAGCTTCTCCTTGTGCAAAGTGCGTTGTATAGTTGACCGATGCACAGTGACACCATCTGCAGCAAGTTGATGCTGCAGCTCTCTGGAGGTGGTCTGAGGATTGTCCTTGACTGATCTCACCATTCTTCTTCTCTGCCTTTCTGATGTTTTTCTTGGCCTGCCACTTCTGGCCTTAACAAGAACTGTCCCTGTGTTCTTCCATTTCCTTACTATGTTCCTCACAGTGGAAACTGACAGGTTAAATCTCTGAGACAGCTTTTTGTATCCTTCACCTGAACAACTATGTTGAATAATCTTTGTTTTCAGATCATTTGGCAGTTGTTTTTAGGAGCCCATGATGCCACTCTTCAGAGGAGATTCAAACAGGAGAACAACTTGCAAGTGGCCACTTTAAGTAGCTTTTCTCATGATTGCATACACCTGACTATGAAGTTCAAAGCTCAATGAGGTTACAAAACCAAAAAAAGTGCTTTAGTAAGTCAGTAAAAAGTAGGTAGGAGTATTTAAAACAAGAAAATGATAAGGGTGCCCATACTTATGCACCTGTCAAATTTTGTTTGAATGCCGATTGCACATTTTCTGTTAGTACAATAAACCTCATTTCAAGGCAGAAACATTACTGTGTCCAACAGTTATTACATATATCAAACTGAAATAGCTGTTTCCAAAACACCAATTTTTATAAAACATTAAGCTTAAGATTAATAGGGGTGCCCAAACTTTTTCATATGACTGTATACTGTATTAAGACGTATAAGGTACCATAGCAATGGAATTGAAAGCCAACATTGGTTGTGTTGCATTTTTACATTAGAATTAC
The DNA here is from genome assembly GCF_046119375.1 of Phyllobates terribilis. NCBI lineage: Eukaryota > Metazoa > Chordata > Amphibia > Anura > Dendrobatidae > Phyllobates > Phyllobates terribilis. The sequence continues at coordinate 363,502,094 of NW_027362762.1, read as the reverse complement.
AAACCACGAAGAATGGAATGAGGATTGATTTTGATAACTAAACAACCATTTCATATAACAGGATTTCTTCCTCCATGTAATTGCTCCTTTTGACCTCAAACAACTTTTCACTGCTAAGCACGAAAATCCAGAAACAATGAAAACTAAATAAATACAGTCATATTTAATGTTCTAATCAAAATCTAATACTCCCTTTCAACTAAAATGAAATTCACACAAATAACCTGCTCCTACACTGTGACCTAACCTCAGCAAATCTTTGGCAATTAGAAAAATAATTTCAACTGTAAATGTCTACTAAAATAATTATAGGCTGCATTACAAGTCCAATAAACAATTAATATTAACCTGATAATTAAAAGTTAGAAAAACAAATAATGAGTTTTACAGTTTACAGATACAAAGCTGGAATACCATTACGTTGAGCTATTAAAAAGGGCATGCAGCAAAAAATAGTTCTCAGACTTAACAAAAATGTGTTCTACTAATACCCAAAGCGGGAGCTTATATAATAAAAAGGGTGAGGTTTTATTTTCTTTTCATTATTTAAGAAGACCCTAAATAACAATAGATAGGGTATGTCCACACAGATTTTTTTGCGGAGTCTTTTGGAGTAGGACCACTATCAAAAACACCTGAAAAAAACAATTAAAAATGCTTGAAATAAGCTATTCATTTCTATAACCACTTTCTGCTCATATGTTCAGTAGTGATGAGCGAACATGCTTGGTACTCGCCCGAGCATCACGGTGCTCGACCAGCTCGGCGAGTATTTCCGGGTTGCTCGGGCGGGAGCTCGGGTACCCTCCCTGCATGTTTGGCATCTTTAAAGTGACAATCAACATGCAGGAATTGTTTGCCACACACTATAATGCCGCAGCCATGTTGGTTGTAGCATTACAGTGATTGGCTGGCCGCATAGCATCATCAGGTCTATAACAGACCTGGTGCTGCCATGCTTGTCACAGTCACCCCGGAATCAGACAGTGTAGGGAGAGCTAATGCTGAGCTAGGAAGAAATTTGCTTGTTTCTAGTTAGTGTAGGTATACCAGACTTTATTAGAGACACATATCCATCTCAACTAACAGTCCTTCTGAGGACTAATCCAGCTGCAGAGATATCAGTGCTAGGCAGGCAGGCAGGTTATATACCAGACTGCAGTGCACATAGCAAGAGGGTCCATTCCAGTTCTATCTGCTGGTGCTTTTACAGATATTTTTAGAAATAGGCCCAGGTATCAGGGGTCAGGAATATTTTTTTTTTATCTTAATCCTGATTATTTGCTTAAAAAGCAATCCAGAGAACACCGTTTATCTGTGCCATTTGCTTGTTGGCACTGAAGCATACAGCCAGGTCCTTTCCATATTACAGCGCTAAAAATCCAGCGATTTAAAACTCTTATTTGTCCGTCACACGGATCACATATAATTGCACTGAAAATATTGCCATTTCTGGTCTCCATTGAAATTTTGTTGCATGCAGTGTGTCAGTAAACGTACTGACACGAGGTCGGCCTTGTTAAAAATAGTTACCTACAGGCCAGCTATTTAAAACTGTAGTTTGTCCGTCACACAGATCACACATAATTGCGCTGAAAATTCTACCATTTCTGGCCTCCAATAAAATTTTGTTTCAGTGTGTCAATGAAGCTATTGACACGTGGTCAGCGCTGTTAAAAATAGTGTGGCAAGACGACTCGCTCGGCTCTCCCGGAGGCAGACTCAGGACACACGTTCTCAGGTTACCTTTCTACTGGTTTATTGTTTGGCATAAACTCGTGCAGGGTTTCGCAGAAAAAATAAACAAGACCCCTCTGGGTTAAACGCAAAAACAAAACAAAGTATAACTCAGTCCATAGTTGAGTGGGTTCCGCCCGCTCTCGGCAGCATAAACTGCACAGGTATCAAGCTCTGCAGCTTCCACAATACTGTCTGGAGACTTCCCTCTCCAGACCACACTTCACAGGAAAAAAAAACAGGACTGAGCTTTTACACATTGCTCAGCCACACCCTGAAGGGAGGTAGGGGGAATGGCGTCCCGCCCTCTTTGCCATTCCCATAAAACCGCACACCCTTTAACAGAGTAAATCTACCAGCATATAACATGCTAGCAGAAAAATAAAGTAGGTCTTAGTTCACACAGGAGAGCATCCTGAGTGACACATACCTCCCCTCACATATAAAACCAGTGACACTGTCACATATTCCCCCCCTCTGCCCAAAGCCGGGGGTTTGGGCACCTTCTGACACCAGGCAGGGAATCCTAGAGAGGGCATCTGCATTCCCATGTAACTTTCCGGGCCTATGCTCCACGTGAAAGTTAAAATCTTGAAACCCTAGGAACCATCTAGTTACCCTGGCATTTTTACCCCTCTTCTCCCTCAACCATCTCAACGGGGCATGGTCTGATACTAATTTAAACTTCCGGCCTAGTAGGTAATATTTTAGTGTATCCACGGCCCATTTTATAGCTAAACACTCTTTCTCTACTATGGCGTAGTTCTTCTCGCAGGAGGACAGCTTTCGGCTTAGATAGAGAATGGGATGTTCTTCCCCATTTATCTCTTGGGAGAGTACAGCCCCTAGACCAGCCTCTGAAGCGTCCGTCTGGACCACAAATTCTTTCTTGAAGTCTGGCGCAACCAGGACCGGCTGCTTGCACAGTGTTAGCTTCAACTGTTGAAACGCGGTCTCCGTTTCTTCCGTCCATTTCACCATGATTGATTTGGTGCCTTTTAGAAGATCCGCTAGTGGCGCGGCAATCATAGCGAAATTCGGGATAAACCGCCGGTAGTATCCCACCATTCCCAGGAATGCTCTCACCTGCTTCTTCGAGAGTGGTTGCGGCCAGGTTTGAATTGCCTCCACTTTCTTGATTTGCGGCTTTATTTCGCCTCTCCCGACAACATAGCCCAGGTACTTGGCCTCCTCCTTTCCGATGGCACACTTTCTCGAATTTATGGTAAATCCTGCCTACCTTAGCGCATCCAGAACGGCCTGTAGTTTAGGTAGGTGACTAGCCCAGTCTGGGCTAAAGACCACAATGTCGTCGAGGTAGGCTGCGGCATACTTCTTATGTGGGGCTAGGATCCGATCCATAGCCCTCTGGAAAGTGGCTGGGGCCCCCTGTAGTCCGAATGGCATCCGCGTGTATTGAAAACACCCATCAGGTGTTGAGAAAGCCGTCTTCTCCTTAGCCATCTGGGACATGGGGATCTGCCAGTAGCCCTTCGTCAGGTCGAGAGTGGTGATATACCTCGCCGGTCCAAGCCTCTCGATGAGTTCGTCGACGCGGGGCATCGGGTACGCGTCACACTTGGATACCTCATTCAGCCAGCGGTAGTCATTACAAAACCTCCACTCTCCATTGGGTTTCGGCACGAGGACGATTGGGCTCGACCACCCACTCTTTGACTCCTCTATTACTCTGAGGTCTAACATCCTCTTCACCTTGGCCGAGATCACCTCCCGGCGTGCTTCTGGAATCCGATACGGCTTCAGATTCACTCGTACGTGCGGCTCTGTCAGCACATCATGCTCTACCACTTGAGTATGCCCCGGCAACTCTGAGAACAGCTCCCGATTCCGCTGTAGTAATTCTCAACACTGTTGCTTCTGGGCCGGTGATAGAGTCTCTGCAATAGTGACCTCCTCCACCTTGCCTTCTGGTGCGGCTCCCAGGCAAGGAGTTTCCACAGGTTCACGGTCCCGCCACGGCTTGAGCAAATTTACATGATATATTTGATGCGGCTTTCTTCGGCCAGGCTGGTGGACTTTATAAGTAACCTCGCTGACTTTCTCCACCACCTCGTATGGACCTTGCCATTTGGCGAGGAACTTGTTCTCGACGGTAGGGATCAGCACCAAAACACGGTCCCCGGGCTGGAACTGTCTTAGTCTCGCCGACTGGTTATAGACCCTTGTCTGGGCTTCCTGCGCCTGGAGGAGATGTTCCTTCACGATGGGCATCACGTTTGACATTCTCTCCTGTAACTGGGCGACATGTTCGATGATACTCCGGTGTGGCATGGCTTCAGCCTCCCAAGTTTCCTTGGCGATGTCTAGGAGACCTCTTGGATGCCGCCCATATAGGAGCTCAAATGGAGAGAAGCCAGTGGAGGCTAGAGGAACTTCTCTGACCGAGAAAAGCAGAAATGGGAGCAGGTAGTCCCAGTCTCGCCCATCCTTTTCAACGACCTTCTTGAGCATCGCCTTTAAAGTCTTGTTGAAGCGTTCTACTAGGCCGTCCGTCTGTGGATGATAAACCGAGGTCCGAAGCCGAGTTATCTGAAGGACTCTGCAAAGCTCCTTCATCACCTTGCTCATGAAGGGGGTTCCTTGGTCTGTCAGAATTTCTTTTGGTAGACCTGTCCGAGCAAAAATATGGACCAGCTCTCGGGCTATACTTTTACTGGACATGTTCCTTAGGGGAATCGCTTCCGGATACCGAGTCGCATAGTCCATGACGACCAGGATATATTGGTGGCCCTGAGCTGATTTAACTAAGGGGCCCACGAGGTCCATGGCAATCCTCTCAAAGGGAATCTCTATCACAGGTAGTGGGACTAAGGGGCTATGGAAGTGGGAGGAGGGAGCGGTTATTTGGCAGGTGGGGCAGGACCTACAATAGTTTTGAACTTCTCGATAACACCCTGGCCAATAAAACCTTCTCAATATCCTCTCCTGAGTTTTCTCGACCCCTAGGTGTCCCCCCAGAACATGTGAATGGGCCATATCTAGCACCCACCGTCTGTATGGCCCCGGCACTAACAGCTGTTCCACTATCTCACCGCCCCTCAGTTTAGCCACCCGATATAGCAACTCCCCCTGCACTGCAAAGCGGGGGAATCTGGTGTCGGCCCCCGGCTCTTGGGCAACCCCATTACATACAGTAACCTGGTCGAATGCCCCTTTAAGGTCAGGTCTCGAACTTGAGCAGTCCCAAAGTTCTCTCTGGACATATCTAACGCAGGGAGGTCGGCCTCCTCGGTCACCGTCTCACCCTCATCACCGACAAGGACGCACAGTGGGAACTCCTCCATCTGAGACTTCGTCGGGGGTTCTTCTTCAAGGACCTGGCTTTTCCCCATGCTACTTAGTCCAGTTCCCTTCCCCCACAAGTCCCAGAATAAGGAAAAATCACGGCCCAATATGACGGGATGTATCAGGTCCTTTACTACTCCGACTTCATGGGACTGGGCACCACAGTCTGTCCCCACTGTTACTGTGGCCACGGGATAGTCCTTGGCATCACCATGGATGCACCGAACGCCCAGGGTTTTGGAAGGGATCAACTGGTGGGGAAGGGATGCTCTGATCAAGGTCACCAGACTCCCGGAGTCCAACAGCCCAAGCACTTTTACTACATTAATGGACACTGCACACGCCTGCGGCCCTCACAGGTTCGACAGTCCACGCTACAGGCTGGATAGGCATAATAGGAGACCCATCTGCCTAGGCTGCAGTCCATGGGCTCAGGGGATATTTGACACCTGGCGGCTACATATCCAGGGTTGTGACACCGCCAGCAAACTATATCTTTACCAACTGTTCTAACGGCACCTTCAGTGGGAGTGGGACGCCCCCCCAGTGGTGGCTCTAGACCCCTTCCGTGGTGAACCCGCCCCCCTTTGGGTATCCCAGTAGGGATAAGTGACTGCATCCGGTTTCCCAAGAGATCCCTCGACTACCTGGTACCTCTCTACCAGGCCGATGAAGTCATCTGCGTTCTGGGGATCACCCTGGGCAACCCTGGTCTGTACTGGCTTGGGAAGGGAATGCATGAATCTGTCAATCACCACCTGCTCAACCATCTGGGCCGGAGTGGAGGACTCCGGTTGTAGCCACTTCTGAACCAGATGCAGGAGGTCAAACATCTGCGAGCGAGGGGGTTTGTCACTAGCATACGCCCAGTGATGAACTCGTTGGGCTCTCACCCCCATATTTACTCCCAGACGTACTAAGGTCTCTGTCTTTAGTTTGGGATACTCCTTAGCATCTTGCAGCGCCAAGTCAAAATACGCCTTCTGGGGTTCACCCGATAAATATGGCGCCAGAACCTCTGCCCACTGTGCTGGTGGAAGTCTCTCCCGATCAGCCACCCTCTTAAAAACAGTCAGAAATGCTTCTACATCATCCCCAGGGGTCATCTTCTGCATGGCCCGCCATACCGCCTTTCTGACGTGAGAATCATCAGTCGGCCCTGGGGGTGGGGCGGCCTCCCTGCTCAGGATGGCGTCCGCCAAAAGCTGTATCTGCTCTTGCGCCTCCTGCTGGTGCTGCTGCTACGACTTTTGCTGCAACTGGATTTGTTGAAGCAACAGTTTGGTTGTCTCCTGGTGCTGCTGCTGTATGCTCTGCTGGGCCTGTAGGTGTTGCTGCTGCATGCTCTGCTGGGCCTGGACCAGGTGCTTAACGAGCTCCTCCATGCTGCTGGACTTCTCTGGCTGGTTGGCAGCCTTCACGCAGGACATCCACCGGTCTTTGTGGCAGGTACACGTGTTCCTGGAATCCTGCACGCACTCTCACACCATCTGTGGCAAGACGACTCGCTCGGCTCTCCCGGAGGCAGACTCAGGACACACGTTCTCAGGTCACCTTTCTGCTGGTTTATTGTCTGGCATAAACTCGTGCACGGTTTCGCAGAAAAAATAAACAAGACCCCTCTGGGTTAAACGGAAAAACAAAACAAAGTATAACTCAGTCCATAGTTGAGCGGGTTCCGCCCGCTCTCGGCAGCATAAACTGCACAGGTAACAAGCTCTGCAGCTTCCACAATACTGTCTGGAGACTTCCCTTTCCAGACCACACTTCACAGGAAAAAAAAACAGGACTGAGCTTTTACACATTGCTCAGCCACACCCTGAGGGGAGGTAGGGGGAATGGCGTCCTGCCCTCTTTGCCATTCCCATAAAACCGCACACCCTTTAACAGAGTAAATCTACCAGCATATAACATGCTGGCAAAAAAATAAAGTAGTAGTTCGCAAAGGAGAGCATCCTGAGTGACACATACCTCCTCTCACATATAAAACCAGTGACACTGTCACAATAGTTACCTACAGGCCAGCTATTTAAAACTGTGGTTTGTCCGTCACATATAAGTACACTCCAAATTCAGCCATTTGTAGTGAGCGTGGAAGATATTGTCCTCCATTTAAAATGGGCAAGGCACTTGGCAAGGGACGGGGAACTGGAGGTGGTGATGATGATGGTGCATGCAGAGGCCGAGGTCGTGGGCAAACTGAAATTGTGCCACAACAAACACCCACATCTTCTCGCTCGAACATCCTGTCCCAATTAATAGGGGACCACAGAACACAGAGCAGTGTGAAAAGGTACTTGGTTGGATAGCAGATAACGCTACCAGTCACTTAGCCACCACCACCACCCTGTCTTCCACACGGTAAAGTCTCAGTAGCCGTGAGTCTAGACTGCATATTAATCACCCTGATCCTCCTTCCTCCCACCATGCCGAGTGCCCAGAGACAACTGATCCCACACTTGGACACTCTGAAGAGCTGTTCACTTTTTCATTTATAGATTCGGGCCTCTCGCCTGGTCCACTTGAAGCGGGGCAAGAGAAGATCACATGTAGCGATGCCCAAATATTTGAGCAGCCATGGTCATACGAAGGTGACAGTGGGAAAGTGTCACAAGAGGTGGACGATGATGAGACACAAATGCCAGAAAGTCAGGAGGAGGACCAGGGTGTGGAAGTGGAAGACGAGGTGGTGGATGATATAGTAACTGACCCAACATGGGCAGGAGGACATTCAGATCAAGGACAGCAGCACACAGGGGGAGGGAGGCAGAGCACACCAACAGGCAGGGAGAAGCAGTGTGGTGGCCGCAGACAGAAGGCGGGCAACCGTTCCCCGTAACACCAACACGATAGAAGTTGCCAGTACAACTGTTAGATCTTCCCGAGTCTGGTTGTTTTTTAAAGACTCTGCCGATAACCCCAAAAGGCCATTTGCACAACCTTCCAGGCCAGTATCAGCAGGGGTAGCAAAACTACCAGCCTGACCACCACCAGCATGATCAGACACATGGCAGCAATGCACCCAACTTTGTGGGCAGAACCCCGGGGTCCACAAACAGTGTCTGCGAGTGACACCACTGCTTCTTCCACTGTTGTGTGTGCAATCCAATCCCCTGTCCATAGTGCATGCGAAGATGCCTCCTGCCCTGCACCAGTAGTTGCGCACTCTCAACTATCACCATCAGCAAGCATGTCCTTGTCCCAGTGCAGCTTTCACTTGTCCATACCCCAGTCCTTGGAACGTAAGCGCAAATATGTATCCAACGTCCCACAGGCCACACTACTAAATTCCCACATTTCATGACTGCTTGTGCTCGAAATGTTGCCTTATAGGCTCGTGTAGACGGAAGCTTACCACAACCTGATGGCGGTGGCTGTCCCTCGGTTCTCAGTCCCCAGTCGCCACTATTTCTCCCGGTGTGCCGTCCCCGCATTAAACAAGCATGTGTCCCACAACATTAGCTGTGGCCCCCACGTGTTGTCCCCACAGTCTACAGCTCCTGCACCTCATCCTCCTCAGCCTCCTCCTCCTCTTCAGCTTCGATCTCCGAAATAACCACATCAGTCATAAGCTGGAAGCACTGCAGCACTGCCTCGGCCAAGCAGCAATAGGCTGTGCTGTAGCTAATATGCTTAGGTGACAAACTGCACATTGCTGAAGTGTTGTGGACAGCTCTAAAAGAGCAGGCAGATCTGTGGCTCACACCACTGAACATGTGTGACAATGGCCGGAACCTGGTGGCAGCTCTGAGGCAAGGCGAGCTCACACATGTACTGTGCCTGGCCCATGTGTTTAACCTTGTGGTTCAGCGGTTTCTCAAAAGCTACCCAGAGCTGCCGGATCTGCTTGTCAAAGTATGCTGCCTGTGTGCACATTTTAGAAAGCCATCTACAGCTTTCGCCGCCCTTGCCGTGCTTTAGTAGCATTTGCAGCTTCCGGCTCACCGACTGGTGTGTGATGTCTCCATGTGTTGGAACTCTACACTGCAGATGTTGGGAAAGATTTGTGAGCAGAAGAGGGCAGTTGTTGACTACCAGCATCAACAAGGCCATCGGTATTCAGTTCAGACTCCACACATAAGACCTCAGGAGTGGACATGGATGTCAGACATCTGTACCATCCTCCAAAATGTTGAGGACTCCACAAAGATGCGAGCGGCGATGACGCCATAACTAGCATCAACATACCGCTTCTCTGTCTTCTGAAACGCTCTCTGCTCAGAATCAAAGAGGATGCAGTGCAGGCGGAGCACGATGAGATGGAGCAAGGAACCATACAGGGTGATTACACACAGCCCAGTCTCATCTCATCTCAACGTGGATTGAGTGACAATGAGGAAGAGGAGGAGGAGGAGGAAGAACAGGAGCTAGTTTCATGCGCTATAGACGGTACTACCTGCACAACTGTCATACCGTCTGTTCAGCATGGATGGCCTGAGGACAGGGAGGAGGAAAAGGAGGAGAGCATGGTCAGTCATCCTCTTAGTGAGGACACGGAAGTCTTGCCTGTTAGCAGTCTAGCATGCATGGCTGAGTTTATGTTACGCTGCCTTTCCCATGACCCTCGCATTCTAAAAGTTTTTGGTGACAGTCATTACTGTTGGTGACACCTCTAGACCCACGCTACAAGGAGAACTTTATATCTCTTATTCCTGAGGCGGACAGGTCTACAAAAACGGGGCAGTACCAGAAGGCCCTTGTTGCGGAACTATTAAAAAAATTCCCATCTGAAAACACTGGCGGCAGAGGTCACAGTTCGTTGGAAAACCAAGGAGTATAGCCGAGAGAGACACAACTCTAATCCAGCAGAGGCAGGGTAACACTGTCAAAGTTCTGGGAGAGTTTTCTCAGCCACTCCCATCGCACAGGCCCTGAGGCGCGGGGTACTCTCACAAGGAGTGCAAAGTTTGGGAAGATGCTGAGGGAGTACCTGATCGACCATACCAACGTCCTCCATGATTCCTCTGTGCCTTATAATTATTGGGTATCCAAGCTGGACACATGGAATGAACTGGCTCTCTACGCCTTGGAGGTCCTGGCCTGCCCTGCCACTAGCTTTTTATCAGAGCTGGATTTAGTGCCGCTGGTGGAATTATAACTGATAAGCGCATCCGCCTGTCAATTGAAAATGCTGACAGGCTGACTCTTATAAAAATGAACAAGCGCTGAATTGGGCCAGACTTTTCAATGCCACCGAATGATAGCAGCGTAACTTAAACTCAAATCCAGTGTCTTTTTTTGGGAGGTGTATTCCCATGCTCCTTCTCATACCCACACATGGGTATACACTTCCTGATTTTGGCTATTTGCTCTTGTCCTTCTCCTTCTCCTCATCCTCATCCTTCACCACCATATCACCAGGGTGACCGTGGTCCATGATTCAACACCCGCATAATTTTTTTAAAGAATATTTATGATGCCCGTAAAAATATCTTTTATACAGTATGTTCATGTATACAACCCAGGGGTAAATGTTTGTCAAGTATAGGAGACCCGCTCCTTTCAAATGGGAACATTTTTTTATGAGGCCCTCCTCCACGTCTTTTCCAAGGTGCATTGGAGTGCCTCCCAATATCTGGCAGCCCTTGCTTTCACTGCATAGGCCAACACTATGGAAGACCCACTTCCTAATAATGGGAACGTTGTTTTCAGGAGGCCCTCTGACCTCCAAGTCTCTTCCAAGGGGCATTGGAGTGCCTCCAAATTGTTGGCAACCCTTGCATTCACTGCATAGGCCAACACTATGGGAGACCCACTTCCTAATAATGGAACATAGTTTTCAGGAGGCCCTCTGACCTCCTCGTCTCTTCCAAGGGGCATTGGAGTGCCTCCAAATTTCTGGCAGCCCTTGCATTCACTGCATAGGCCAACATTATGGGAGATGCACTTCCTAATAATGGGAACCTTGTTTTCAAGAGGCCCTCTAACCTCCACGTCTCTTCCAAGGGGCATTGGAGTGCCTCCAAATTTTTGGAAACCCTTGCATTCACTGCATAGGCAAACACAATGGGAAACCCACTTCCTGATAATGGGAACATTTTTTTTCAGGAGGCCCTCCTCTACGTCTCTTCCAAGGGGCATTGGAGTAGGTCCAAATTTTTGGCAGCCCTTGCATTCACTGCATGGGCAAACCATATGGGAGACCCACTTTCTAATACTAGGAACATTGTTTTCAGGAGGCCCTCCTCTAGGTCTCTTCAAAGGGGTATTGGGGTGAGTCCAAATTTTCTATGGGGTATTGGGGTGCATCCAAATTTTGGGCAGACCTGCCACTCACTGCATATGCAATAATAGTATAGGAGACACAATCTTTAGTTTTGGGAACAACAAAGCATAGCTGGCTGATGGCTCTCTAAGATTAGCGAGGGCCGACTGCTGGCCCTTTAAGAATAGTAAAGGCCGCCTGATGGCCCTATAAAAATAGGCTTTTGTGACTTTCAGAGTCCCTCCTTCATAAATGAAACAGGATGTGTCTGATCATGTCTCACACACCACATGGCTAGATAAGGTTGTAAAATGTTCAAATGACATTTCCCGGTGAATGCATTTGTCACGGTTGAAAGCAATGCAGAAGTGCAAAAATGAATCAAAACGCTACGTGTGAACTTAGCCCAAGGTGTGGAGGAGTAATTTTGTTTCTGGTTATTTATTTTGCCTTATATACAAGTCATTACCCTGGAAAGGATGTTCCTTAACATATTTCCCAGCAAAATCCATTTTGGTTTCATTTTTGCATGTTTTATTGTGGGTCCGTAAAAGTGGCGTAATACTCTGACAACGTTGTTGACAGCAGTGACCTGGAAGTCAGAAATGCTTCCTGGGGTCTTCCCCATGCTTTTCCTATGTCATTTGAGCACTGGCTGAGTTTATGTTATGCTGCCTTTCCCGTGACCCTCGTGTTCTCAAAATTTTGGGTGACAGTCATTACTGGTTGGTGACACCTCTAGACCCACACTACAAGGAGAACTTTATATCTCTTATTCCTGAGGTGGACAGGTCTACAAAAATGGGGCAGTACCAGAAGGCCCTTGTTGCGGAACTATAAAAAAAAATTCCCACCTGAAAACGCTGGCAGCAGAAGTCACAGTTCGTTGGACAAACAAGGAGTACAGCCGAGAGAGACACAACTCCAATCCAGCAGAGGCAGGGGAAGACTGTCAAAGTTCAGGGAGAGTTTTCTCAGCCACTCCCATCGCACAGGCCCTGAGGCGCGGGGTACTCTCACAACGTCCACTGATAAAGTGACAGTTAGTTAGCTAGCTGCTAGTGGTCGTAACCGTAGATACCTAAGGTCCTGTATTGCCTGCACATGAGGTAAGTGGCATATCATAAATACTATACTACATTTCTAATTGGAGATATTTGCTAATATTATTATTATTACACCTATGACATATTGGCATAGGATCTTGGAGATGGGAATACCCCTTTAAGCACTAGTGGCAGTGATAAGGAGATGTGGCAAAAGACAGGATGAGTGATGGTGAGGAGTGTAGAGACTGTAGAGGTGAAATAATGTAAGTATAAGTATTTTTTATTATTATTTTTTACATCTTACATTAATTCTGGGATTTAGAGAAACCTAATAATGGAAATTAAATTTGCGTACAATAATCTGCGCGATCAGGCAAATTTGAAGTTTGCCTGATCCGCTCATTTCTCTCCGTGAACACATACCCTTACAATATATTATATCACCGGATATGATCTTTAGCATATGTTCAAATAGAGTGGAATACACTGTAGATTTTTCTTCCAGAATCTCCAGGCAAAAACTCCATATGGAATTACAGTACAAATAAAGTGGATAAGATTGTACCAAATATTTTCCTCATTCTGCATAAACAATTCACAATGAATCTGTGAAGAAACTGATCTTTGTTGTAGACTTTAAGGGTTCGCTCACACTAAAGTATAAAAAAATCAATCCCATTCTCATCCAGGAGTGGGACGCTTTTTTTCTCACTTGTCATCCATGTGCTGTCTGTGTGCTCTCCATTTTCTTTCTCAGCAGCTATTAATCTTTTACAGGACCATTTACAGTTTCCTATGTTTGAATTACAATGTATCCGTAAAAATCAGGATGCCATTCTGGTGGTTTGTATGGCATGCGATTTTTTTCTCTTACTGTCCGATTTCGGAGTCAAATCTGCTGCGATTTTTTTTCACTCCAAATACAGATGAGAAAAAATACTCAGATCTGCACTGTCTCATTGAATAACTTGGGTCCTAGTGTGAGCGGGCCCTAAAACAAATTTATGCTGATGTTTTCCTTAGCTAATCTTAACTTTTGCAATGCACAGGTTGAAATATTGGCAGCAGAATTTGTGATATAACTCCAAAAATGTCAAATCTTTCTGGTAACAATGGCCTATTAATATCAATATTGCTCTTATAAGGTATACTAAATACGCAAGTGCTTCAGAAAAAAGTGAAGTGAGTTCAAATCAAAGTTTTTTTGAAAAAATGACAGTTTGAGCTCATTTGTTTTGGATAAAAGAATAATCCATTGCTCTACTTCATTGCCAGTGATTAATTTTAAGAAAAATAGCACATGTACTGTATTTCCAGAAAATGTTTTTTTTCTGACATACAAATGCACTGTCCTGGACATGAAATCAGCACTGCCTCGACCTGATTCCAAGATGAATACATAAAAATTTTCTTCTTAAAATACCAAGCGCATTCTATATAACGATACAGTATAAAGTTGAATTGAATAGTATAGTGCTCATAGAATTAGTAGTGTTTGAGTATGTAAAATAGAGGCATTATGGTTCCCTTCCTTATAATTCCTTTTTGCAACTTCAAATTGTACCTTTGTATCTTGTACCCCTTAGAGCAATGGTCTCAAACACGCGGCCCACGGGCCGCATGCGGCCCATGAGGCAGGCATCTGCGGCCCGTGGTGCACCACAAGTCTCACCTTAGCAGAGATGAGGAGTGCGCCGCTCCGTAGTGGCTGTGGCCCTGCGTTATGACATCCCTCTGGCACTGCGTGATGACATCACGCCAGTGCACAGAGAGCGGAGGCTTTCCCCCCCGTTGCTGGATTTTGCAGGTGACATACGCTGTGTACAGCAAGATGATAGCGCCGGCTCACATGCAGAGGCGAAACTATCGTCCGCTGAGGTAAGCTGTACATCACAGCTGACAACCTACTTTAACGGCCACGATTGGTATTAACACCGATCGCGGACGTTTAACCCTTTAGATACCGCCATCAATTGTGACAGCGGCATCTAGATGGCTATTTCAGGGGAGGGGCTTACTCTTAAACCTATGGTAACCTGAGGCCAAGTAATGGCTTTAGGTTAGCCATCTTTGGGATAGACAGACCTAATATTCTGCAGTACAGAAGTATTGCAGGACATTAGATCAGTGACTATAAAGTAAAAGTTAAAGCTACATAGAAAAAAAATCTAAATAAAATATGAAATAAAAGTATTCTGCTACTAAACTTGAAAGTGAAAAAAAAAAGTACACATTTGTGGTATAAATCTGTACCATATCCCTGACTTACTGTGCTTTCCCTTTACGCTCAATGTCCCCATCGGGGCATACGTCCGGACCCCCCCCCCCCACAAAACTGGATTCAGACATATGTGCCTATGGGGCCATATACTGTAATGGTGCCGACAGAGTGAACGTGCGTTCTGCTGGCATCATTTTCGGAAGTGTACACATACTGGAAGCAGACATTCAGATGCAGTCTATTATGTCTGAGTGTCCGCCTCCTGTAGGCGTGCACTCCCGAAAATTATGCAGAGCGCACGTTTGCTCTGCCGGCATCATTACAGTCTATGGCCCTGTAGGCACAAGTATCCGTATCCCGTTTTCTTGTAGGGTTCGAACATATACCCCAAAGGGGGCATTGAACAAAAGCGTTTTTGCAGGGTTTTTCACCCATAGCAATAAGAAAGTGGGAAAACACTGATTTTGCAGCTTTTTTGGTGAATAAAACTGACTTTATTAAATGTACTGTAGATTCCTATAATCTCCACCAAAAAACGCCACAAAACCTGGTTTTTAAGCGGTTTCGCATATATTTCCGTTACCAGAGATATCTTAAATGTTGCATCCGTGTGCGGCCCATGTGCCGCATCAGGATCACACATACCGGTGCCTGGGAATCAGCGTACAGCTAGCGCTGTTCCCAAGTGCCGGGTGCTGAACGCTGCCCTCATCATGATTCCTTGCCTGCGCTGCAATCAGCACCAGCAGGGACAAGGATGAGGGTAGTGGTAGTGTCTGCTCCCGCTGTGTCCCTGTGTAAAACTAAGAATAAAACAATAAAATCCATATACTCACCTCTCCTAGGTGTCCCCCGCTGTAATCCTCTGATACCGAGGAGACGGGGAGAATGAGTTGCTCCAGAGCTGAGCTCAGGAGCCGTGTCCTGTCACTCACTGAGCGCAGCTCCAGAGCCGCTCATTCTCCCCTGCTCCTTGGCAGCAGCGGTCAGAGGATTACAGCGGGGGACACCTAGGAGAGGTGAGTATATGGATTTTATTTTTTTTTTTCTTATTTTTACAGGTGGACACTGCGAGATCAGACACTACTACCGTCATCATTGTCCTTGCTGGTGCTGATCGCAGCGACAGCAGGGAATTATGATGAGGGCATCATTCAGCACCCAGTGCTTGAGTACAGCGCTAACTGTAGCGCTGATTCCCAGGCACCGGTACGTGTCACACGGATGTCATACGTGTGGTACATTTTGCGGACCGTGCATCTGCAAAAAACAGACATGTCAGTGTGTGGAGCACACGGACACACGGTCTGTGGAAACACACCGAGATGTGCAAAGACCAATTCATTTGAATGGGTCTACGTGTATCAATGTCTCCAGCACGTGTGGAAACTGTCACCACTCGTACTGGAGATACTGACATGTGAAAGAGCCCTTATAAGCAAGAGCAAATTTTGGTTGCAGAAAAAACACTGCAAAAACATAATGTGTGATCATAGCCTTATGATGAATAAAAAATAATAAACGCACCAAAAATGTAGCTTTTCCATCATACTGACAGAAAATAGAATAAAAATTTATCAAAAAGCCATATACCAAAAATGGTATAGCTGAAAACGTCAGATACAGGAATAATCTGCAGGTAAATAGTGTTACAACATTTCCTGGCAGCTTTACTAAAAGTTCAGCTACGGGCAGAAACTAAACTATATTTCTTTCAAGAGCCATCGGCTTTCAGTCATGCAAAGAGTTGCTTAAGCCTGCTTACTACACTATGAGTAGTTGCTGTAAGCACGCTCCAGCACTTGGATTGCCAGCTCAGTGTGCAGCGCATCTGTGCGGAGAAAACCAAAAGTTCAGGGGCGTGCTTACAGTATAGTGAGCAGTGCTGTGAGTGATGAATGTAACTTCTATGACTGAAAGCCCATAACTCCCGGGAGGAAATAAGTTAATTCTTTCCTGGTAGCTGCACTTACAGTAAGATGGCCATGTAGCATTGTAAAGATATTTACCTGCAGATTGACTATATCTCCAGGTAAATAGCGTTTTCTGACATTACAGGTTCTCATTAATATTGACATGTATGGCATTGCTATGGTGAGAAACTACATAAAGAGATTCTGCAGGACTTAAAGGGATTGTCCATTGCTTTTATATTGATGGCCTATCCTTTATAATGGCTGCAACTGGGTAATGCAAATCTACGCCTATTCAATAAGAGTGGATATGAAGTGCCCAGCCGTGGCCACTATGCAGTTGATGGAGCTGTGTAGTTCCGCTCCGCAAGTGAGCACATACCACCTGTCCTAATGATAGGCCATCAAAATAAAATTGTCTGACAACCCCTTTAATGATTAAATGGCCACTTCATTGAACAAATCAGTGATATGAGATCAGTGGGGTGCAGGCGCCCGACATCCCTTTATCAGCTGAAAACTGCTCTGGCACTGAACTAAGCAATGTATGGGCAGAACACATCTGCCTCATATATTGCTGAGGCCCCTTTCACATTGTGTTCTTCCCCATGTTTGTTGGTCCCGTCGGGGCTTATGTCCGAACCAGTATAAAATGGGATTTGGACGTATGTGCCGATGGGGCCATAGAATATATAATGGTGCTGACAGACTCAATGTGTGCTCTGTCGTGCATCATTTTCGGGCGTATACACCTACTGGACGCAGTCTACTATGTCCAGGTGTCTGCAGACGGAGTTGCTAACAGACATATTTTTCAATACACAGAGCACCTTTTTAAAATCATAAATGGCATCGTCATCAAAAAAGCGCAAGATTGCTGATGAAAAACGAATATTTCAGGAAAAGTGGAAAACTTATAATTTGTCACAGAGGTAGGAGAGAGAGCCCAGTGTCTGATTTGTTTTCAGTTTGTCGCAGTGCTTAAGGACTACAATGTGCGTCGACATTACATGACGCTGCATGGAGGACAGTATGAAGCACTGTCTGGCAAACTGAGAGAGGAAAAGCTTCAGCTGCTGAAAGCATCTCTTCAAAAACAGCGAAACTTCTTCTCAAGTATTAACAGGTCAAGTGAAGCTTCTGTAAAAGCGAGTTCTGTACTCAGTAACATGATAGCAAAACATTCATGACCATTTACTGAGGGTCAGTTTATTAAAGACTGTTTTATAAAAGCAAGTGAAATTATTTGTCCGGACAAAAAAAAACGGTTCGAAGGTATAAGCTTGTCGGCAAATACTGTTGCTAGTAGAATCACTGAATCTGCTAGTGACGTTCATCAGCAACTGACTACAGCAGCGCAAAGTTTTGAAGCATTTTCCATAGCGCTTGACAAGAGCACCGGGGTAACAGATACTTCATACTGTGCTGTGTTCATTCGTGGGGTTGATGGAAACCTAAACATAACCGAGGAATTATTGGATTTATTACCAATGAAAGGCACAACGACTGGTCAGGACATTTTTAAAGAACTTGAAGGTTGTATTAACACAGCAGGACTAGGGCACCAGCAATGTGTTCTGAAAACATTGGTGTTGTGGGATTATTGAAAGCAAAACAAAACCAGCTTTCATTGTCAGGTCTAGTGTTGAGCCACCCCCGTAGTGTTCGAGTTCGGTTTTGTTCGTCGAACACCCGTGTGTTCGCCGAACTGTTCGTCGAACTGTTCGTCGAACACCTTCGAACACCGTTAAAACCAATGGCAGGCAAACAAAAACACATAGAAACACATAGAAAACACCTTCAAAGGTGTCCAAAAGCTGACAAACTGATCATAAGACACAACTAACACATGGAAAAGTGACAAGTACATATAGTCATGCAAAAAGAAAAGAGGTGGAGGAGTAAAAGGAGGGGGAGACACAGATATAGGCATGTCATGCCCTTCTAAAATCCAAAAAGTGAGAAGCCGACACGTTCAGTCCCCTCCTGCCCGTGCCACCTCCGTGTCGCTGGGTTTGTGCCAGAGCCGCGGTGAACCCTGACGGCCAGCCCCCCTCTCCCAATACTGGTGCCTGTCCGCTGGTGGGTCGAGCAAGCCCCCCAGTGGTGGAGGCAGCTCTAAGCTTTTTAATTTAAATTGTCTCTCTAATTTGAATAAATACACTTTAAATCCATTTACAAGGATCTATTGGAGGGCAAGTCTCATGCCAGCAGCCGCGTAATTCCAGCTCCAGTAGCGTCCACTAAAGCTGCTGCAGTTAAAAAGCTTTTATAAGGATCGAGCTCGGCTGTCCACCGCAAGGCATCCTACTGCCAATCCGAGCCCCTATGCCTTGGGGTGCCTCCTGATGCTCTTCACTGAGTATCCCGTGGTCCCGAAGCATTTCCTTTGAAAAAATGAAGTGTCCAAACTACAGGTGGTGTAGCTTGCTTAACAGCCGGGATAATCCGCTGACTAGCAGACCCTGCTACTAGGCACAAAGTATTTCCTGGGCTAGATGCAGTTAAAAATTTGTAATTAGATACTCTCGTTGGATGCTGAGAAAGCATTCCATAGAATCTCCTGGCACGCCATATATGATTCTCTTAAAAAGCTTGGGGTAGGGGTCTAGGGGACCCTTTTATAGCCAAAATCACGGCCCTGTATCGCAATACGTCACCTAGGCTGAAGATAAATGGAACTGTAGCACCCTGAGGGCTCGGTTGCTACAGAGGTATTGCACCTCACCCAGAGGTGTGATATCTCACTCTCAGGTAAGGATGTAGTGTGGATCAGGACCCGACACCTGCATTCATTACACCACATTGCCGTGGGGCAGGGCGACCAATATGCCCCTGAGATGGGCACGACAGTTCCTGTCCCTGGCTGGAGTGGGGGGAGGGAACACTGAGGAAGGGGAACTCTGTAGTGCAGGAGCAGGGAGGAAGCAGTTCCTGGGTGCATTGAGAAGGGAGTATAAAAGGTGGGCACCATCTTAGTTCAGTGCAGAGAAGTCTGAGCAGAAGTGGCAGGGAGCAGGGGCTCTGCATGAGCTCTGCTCCGGAGGCGGGCCTAGTAACAGAGGCCCAGGCCTGGAAGAGGGAGAAGGAAGGAAGAGGAGCGGAGAAGGCTCCAGGAACGAGGAACGAAGGGATCTCAGGGGTGCGGACGGGCGAGTCGCCACCGCACGCCCGAATCCACCTGCGTGGAGGGGTCAGGCCAAAGGGGGAGACCGGTCCCCGAAACTAGTGGAGGCAGGAAACGACCCTCAGCTAGAAACAGGAGGCTGTGACATTTTATGTGGCGCAGCCCCTCGCTACACCCACTAGGAAGGCACCACATAGGGTCAGGGAAACTGGCGCCAAGTTTACCAAGAGGAGGCCCGAGGCAGCCGGACAGAAGGGTTGGTAAGAAAGGCCAGACAAAGGACACACAAAGGGGGTCCTGTGAAGCACTCCAAAGTTATCTGGGAGTTGTCTGAGCCCCTCACCTGGTGAGCACAGTACGACGTGGGCAGCCGTTACCTGCAGACGTGGTCTGGATAATAAGAACTGTGAGTAAAGGCCCTGGACTGCATCACTGACTCCGTGTCATTACTGCTGCTGCCCTGCACCATCACCCCCATCCTCCGCATACACTGCCCTGAGGCTATACTCCTCCCGTGGGGAGTTATGCTACGCTCTGCTGCACCCACAACACCAGCCTCAGCGGTCTGCCCTGGAGCGGCGGTTCACTCTGACCGCAATCCACGGGTGGCGTAGTCGGACATTTAAACATCAAAACCACATAAATAGTTCCGCCACTGGTTTGACCGCCCTGAGCCACGGAACCGGGTTGCCGCCACGGAGACTACAACCACCAGCATCCACCAAAAAGGGTCCGGCTCCGGGTGTCCCAAGGCCCAGGGGGCGCGTCAGAACATTTTCATCACCTTTCACAATCACCAATGGGACAAGGCAGGGATGTTCTCTGTCCCCTCTCTTATACATCCTAGTGACGGAGCACCTGCTCTCATCAATTCGCCATAACCCCAATATTAGGTGGATTGAGGTGGGAGGCACCGAGTACAAGTGCTCTCTATTTGCTGATGATGTCCTAGTATATATCACTCAATCACATATATCCATCCATGCTGTTATGGCTGAAATAGATCACTTTGTTACATGGTCAAATTTTAAAATCAATGCAGCGAAGTCTGAGGCCCTCGATGTCTCCCTCCCCAAATCCATATAGGATTCCATCCAGTCCAACTTTCCCTTTGCCTGGCCCTCACAGGGTATCAAATACTTAGGAATTCCTATTCATAGAGACCTCTCCCATCTATGTTATCTTAATTTTGGGCCCTTTATTGAACAACTCCATACAGACCACGGCTGGCAAGTTAGAACTGTAAGATTCACTACGTGAACCACTGGTGTTTTGTGGAAAAGCACATGTACACTGTGTTCCAAATTATTATGCAAAAAGTGTTTAGGAGTGATGAGGGAAGAATTTGTTTGTTTGTCAGTTAAACTCATTGATGGTGATGTGTGTCAGGGCTCTTTATATCACTGTAAGCAATTGCAGACACCTGTGCTAATTAGTTTGGCAGGTGTGTCCAATGAAAGGCAAGACTACTTAAGAAGGCTGTCTCACATTATTAAGCAGCCTACATTTTCTGCCAAAATGGGAAAGAAAAAGGATGTGTCGGCTGCTGAGAAGCAACAAATTGTGGAGTGTTTAGGTCAAGGCATGACTACAATCAACATTGTGCGATGATCAGGATGAAGTGTCTTGGCAATCAAGAAGTATGTAGCTGATTCACAGTACACACGTGTGCGTGCTGATAAGGGCAAATTGAGGACTCTTTCCTACAGGCAATTACGTTAGGTTGAAAGAGCAGCGGCAAAAGAGCCTTGTCATAGCAGCAGACAAGTTTTTGAAGCTGCTGATGCCTCCAACGTCTCCCGAACAACAAGATGCAGGGTCCTTCAGAGGTTTGCAGCTGTGCATACGCCATCCTGTCGACCTCCTCTATCCACTTCACACAAGCAGAAACGGCTCCAGTGGGCCAAACATTACATGAAGACTGATTTCAAAACTGTTTTGTTCACGGATGAGTGCCATGCAGCGCTCGATGGTCCAGATGGATGGAGTGGAGGATGGCTGGTTGATGGACACCCCACGCAAACACGGCTACAGCGCCAACAAGGAGGAGGTGGAGTAATGTTTTGGGCTGGAATCATGGGGAGAGAGATTGTCGGCCCCTTTAGGATCCCTGAAGGCGCTAAAGATGAACTCCATAATGTATGTGGATTTTCTCAAACAGCACTTCCTGCCATGGTTCAAGAAGAAGAACCGTGTATTTCACAGCAAGATCATTTTTCTGCATGATAATGCACCATCTCATGCTGCACATAAAACATCTGCATTTCTGGCTGATATGGGCATAAAAGGGGACAAACTTATGGTGTGACCCCCATGCTCCCCTGACCTCTACCCCATTCAGAACCTTTGGAGCATCATTAAAAGGAGTGTCTATGATGGCGGGAGGCAGTTCACATCTAAGCAACAGCTCTGGGAGGGTATTCTGTCCTCATGGAAAAGAATTGAAGCAGAAACCATCCAAAACCTGACAAATTCAATGGACGAGAGAGTTCAGAAGCTCCTTTCGAACAAGGGGTCCTATGTGAAAATGTAACATCACCTAGAATAAAGTTTTGAGTTGAAAACTGTTTGATTTCAGTTTCTAACAACCTGCTAATGCTTATAATTTCAAAAATGACCATTTTTTTGGTCTTTATTAAAATGAAAAGGTTGATCGAAAAGTTTGGGGGATCTAAGAGTGTGGCAACCCAGTAGTCATGATTACTTCGAATTCTGACAATATGAGGGTCATGCTGCAGGTAGTGCAGCAAGAAGGCACTTATGTGTCTTGCGCATCTCGGAGCCCCAAAATTATTTTCCGGGCTAGATGCAGCTAAAAATTATTATTAATTTTAAATCTGGTGAAGCTTTAGTATAGATGGCCTAATAGGATCAGTGCTGCACACTGCTACAAAGCCCAAATTATTTTCCAGTCAAGATACAGATAAACATGATTAGTAATTTTAAATCTGGTGGAGCTTATTATAGATGGCCTAATAGAATCAGTGCTGCACACTGCTACAAAGCCCAAATTATTTTCCAGCCAAGATACAGATAAACATGATTAGTAATTTGAAAGCTTAAAACGGTTGGTAGGGTGATTTTAACCAATCATCAAGCTTTTACTCTCCCCAGGATGACACAGGGGTAGAAAAGTCGTTTCGGATCCATGATTTGTTCATCTTTATGAACGTGAGTCTGTCTACATTATCAGTGGAGAGCCACGTGCGCTTATCTGTCAGCACACCACCAGCAGCGCTGAACACACGTTCAGACAGAACGCTGGCTGCGGGGCATGACAAGATCTCCAAGGCGTAAGTGGCTAGCTCCGGCCATTTATCCAGATTGGAAGCCCAAAAAGAGCAAGGGTCCAGTGACACAGTCGTGGCTTCAATGTTTACTTGGAGATACTCCTGTACCATCGTCTCTAGGCGTTGACTATGTGTCAGACTTCTTGTCTCCTGTGGCCTTGCAAAGGATGGTCTAAAAAAGTGGTGAAATGATTCCGCAAAATTGATGTTACCAGCAGATACTGTGGTACTGTTACGGTTTGAGTGCTGAACACTTGACGGTCCCACGGTTGGCAAGTTGGAACTGTGAGATTCACTACGTGCACCACTGGTATTTTGTGGAAAAGCACATGTAAGATTCTGCAACAGTCTCTGCTGATACTCCTGCATGCGTGCATCCCTTTCTATGGCAGGAATAATTTCTGCAAATTTACTTTTGTACCGGGGATCTAACAGTGTGGCAACCCAGTAGTCAGGATTATTTCTAATTCTCACAATTCGAGGGTCATGTTGCAGGTAGTGCAGCAAGAAGGCACTCATGTGTGTTGCGCATCCAGGAGCACCAAGTCCCTGTTGTGTTGGTGGCGAGGTAACAATCATGCTTCCTTCCTCTGTCCTCT
This sequence comes from Phyllobates terribilis, assembly GCF_046119375.1. NCBI lineage: Eukaryota > Metazoa > Chordata > Amphibia > Anura > Dendrobatidae > Phyllobates > Phyllobates terribilis. Next base: position 363,478,647 of record NW_027362762.1, on the reverse strand, counting down.
CCCCCCAACCTCGCACAACAGAAATGTGATCAAGGTCTCCCTCATCTGATGAGTCTTCCATCAGTTCGTCCTCCACTTCTTCCTGGGCTCCTGCACCTTCCTCACTAGTTTGGCTGCTACCATGCGCCCTGGTAAAACCATCTCCCCCACCCTCACATGCCTGCCGCCTTGGTGCTGCCGACCGTCTGGACCTTGCAGATGTTAGCCCTTCCGCATACAACTCCTCCTCCTCTACTTCCTCCACCTCCTCTTGTGCCACCACCTGACTCCGAATTCTGTTTAACATGTGCTCCAACATGTAAATCACCGGAATAGTCATGCTGATAATGGCATCGTCAGCACTAAACATCTTCGTCGCCATTTCAAAACTGTGCAGAAGGGTGCATAGGTCCCTGATCTGAGACCACTCCTCCAGCGTGATTTGCCCCACCTCTGGATCTCGTTGGCCCAGGCTATACGTCAGAACGTATTGCACCAGGGCTTGTCGGTGCTGCCACAGTCGCTGCAACATGTGCAGAGTTGAATTCCACCGGGTAGGCACATCGCATTTTAGCCGGTGAAGTGGCAGGCCCAACGACTTCTGTAGAGATGTAAGTCGCTGAGCTGCGGGATGCGAACGGCGAAAGTGAGCACACAGCGACCGTGCCCTCTGCAGAAGGCCATCTAGTCTGGGATAGTGGGCTAAAAATTGCTGGACAACCAGGTTCAACACGTGAGCTATACAAGGCACGTGTGTGACATTGCCCCGGCGAAGGGCCGCACCCAGGTTTGCAGCATTGTCGCACACGGCCTTCCCTGGTTTCAGGTCCATTGGAGACAACCATTCATGAAATTGGTTCTCCAGAGCTGACCACAACTCCTCAGCTGTGTGACTCACATTTCCCAGACATTTCAATGTAAAAACCGCCTGATGACGTTGAGCCCTACTGCCAGCATAGTAAGGAGGTGTGCAGGATCCCTTCTGCACAGTTAGAAAGCTTGTGGCATGACCAGACAGGCATTGGGTGCAGGTGGAAGACCGAGAGGAGGTTGAGGAGGCAGAAGCAGTGGAGGAACTTTGACATAAAGAGGATTGACGCACAACTCGTGGGGACGGCAAGACTTGGACAGCAGCCCCTTGTCCTGCTGTCACCATAGTTACCCAGTGCCCAGTCAGCGACATGTAACGCCCCTGTCCATGCCTACTCGTCCAAGTGTCTGTGGTGAAATGCACCCTGTCACACACAGAGTTTCTCAAAGAAGCGATGATGTTGTGTGCGACATGCTGGTGGAGCGCAGGCACACCTTTCTTTGAGAAGTAGTGCCGACTGGGCATCTGGTACTGGGGCACTGCGACGGACATAAGGTCTCGAAAATCCTCTGTGTCCACCAGGCAGAAAGGCAGCATTTCTGTAGCCAAGAACTTGCAGATGGTGAAATTCAACCTCTTAGCTTTCTCATGGCTAGGAGGAAATGGTCTTTTACTTGTCCACATCTGAGGGACCGAGGGCTGGCTATTGTGCTTAGACGGGGTTGATAAGGGTGTCCCCGGCAAACTGCCGGTCTGTGAGGAAGATGCAGGCGGACATGTTAGGTTGCCTTGACCCAAAGGTGGTGCTATCGATGTTGGACAGCGCTCAACACCAGCTGGTGTTACCACCTCCAAAGAAAATGATGACCTGCCAATCACGCTGGCTGTTGCGGGTAAAGAGGTGGCAGGTCTGCGCCCCAAAACAGGTGTGACTGCTGTCCCCCCAGTCACAGAGGATGAAGAGGCCGTGGATGCACAAGATATGGCAGACGGTGGTTGGCCCGGCCGGCTAGGCCGCATTGTAGCACACTGAGCTTCCCACTGCAACTTATGCTTCATGTCCATGTGCCGGTTCATGCATGAAGTACTCAAACTATGTATTTTTTGGCCTCTACTTAGCTTTTGCTGACAAATGTTACAGATAACACGAGTTGGGTCATCTTTATCGATCTGAAAAAATGCCCAGCCTATGCAAGGCTTAGCACCCATGCGACCTGAAGAGCCACCACGACTTGTGGTGAGAGGCAGAGTTGTGTTTGAGGATGCAGTTGTTGACGTGCTTCCAGTACTACGTCTCTGTCCAGGAAGGCGCAACCTGACCTCGTCGTCACTAGCATCTTCCTCCACCTCCTCTGCTGACCTCATCTCTTGGCTGACTGTGGGTTGACAGTAAGTGGGATCTCCAACCTCATCATCATCACCCTGTGCGTTATCACACCCGTCGTCCTCAGAGCCAACCTGTTCCTGCCCTGACAAAAAACTAAAGTTGTCGCTCCAATCAGGTATTTGAGTCTTATCATCGTCTTCCTCATTGTCTCCACCAACAGGAGTTACAGTTTGGGAATGAGGGTCTACATTATGGTCAGAACCTTCTGCGTCTGGTCCTGGATCCGACTCATAAAGATTCTGGGCATCAGTGCAGATCATTTCCTCGTCTGGATTCACAGAAGCGCTGGAGTCGACCTCTGATTCCCAGGCTATAGTATGAGTAAACAGCTCTGCAGACTCAACCATCTGTTCTACCTCATACTCAGATGGGCAGCTGGAGATTTGGGAGCTGTGAGGAAGCAAGTGCGATTGGGGTGACACCTTTGAGGACTGGAGTATTTGTGATGTTGAAGTTGATGTGGAGGAGAGCCCACTTAAAGGAGCACTTGATATCCGTTGAAGCACCTGCTGTTTTTGTGCCTCATCTGGAATTTGTAGCGATTGGCGTGGCCGTAAGAAAGGGATCTTATCACATTGTCCGCTAAAAGAAGTAGACATTTTAGTTTGGCTGGAAGATGGTCTTTCTTCTGCAGATGTTACTGTTGCTTTAACACCTACCCCACGGACACAACCTTTTTTCCCCTTCCCAACACGCCTATTCCCCTTTCCACCAGCAGCAGGCCTTTTTCCACTCATTTTGGTGGTTAACTAATTAACAACTCTGGAGTTGTTTGCACAAAAAAACAATGGATGGGAACCGAGCAGAGCTGAGTGGCCAAACTGTGGTATTAGGCCAAAACTATTGGCTGGGTTAGATGCAGAAAAAAATTATATTCAATTTGCAACCTGATGGAGGTCAGTATAGATGGACTAATAGAGAAAGTCCCACACACTGCTAGAAGGCCAAATATTTTTTCAGAGCTAGATGCAGATAAAAATTATTTTTAATTTGCAACCTGATGGAGGTCAGTATAGATGGACTAATAGAGAAAGTCCCACACACTGCTAGAAGGCCCAATATTTTTTCAGAGGTAGATGCAGAAAAAAATATATTCAGTTTGCAACCTGATGGAGGTCAGTATAGATGGACTAATAGAGAAAGTCCCACACACTGCTAGAAGGCCAAATATTTTTTCAGAGCTAGATGCAGATAAAAATTATTTTTAATTTGCAACCTGATGGAGGTCAGTATAGATGGACTAATAGAGAAAGTCCCACACACTGCTAGAAGCCCAATATTTTTTTCAGAGGTAGATGCAGAAAAAAATATATTCAGTTTGCAACCTGGTGGAGGTCTGTATAGATGGATTAATAGAACAAGTCCCACACACAGCTAGAAGCCCAATATTTTTTCAGAGGTAGATACAGAAAAAAATATATTCAGTTTGCAACCTGATGGAGGTCAGTATAGATGGACTAATACAACAAGTCCCACACACAGCTAGAAGCCCAATTTTTTTTCAGAGGTAGATGCAGAAAAAAATATATTCAGTTTGCAACCTGATGGAGGTCAGTATAGATGGACTAATAGAGAAAGTCCCACACACTGCTAGAAGGCCAAATATTTTTTCAGAGCTAGATGCAGATAAAAATTATTTTTAATTTGCAACCTGATGGAGGTCAGTATAGATGGACTAATAGAGAAAGTCCCACACACTGCTAGAAGCCCAATATTTTTTTCAGAGGTAGATGCAGAAAAAAATATATTCAGTTTGCAACCTGGTGGAGGTCTGTATAGATGGATTAATAGAACAAGTCCCACACACAGCTAGAAGCCCAATATTTTTTCAGAGGTAGATGCAGAAAAAAATATATTCAGTTTGCAACCTGATGGAGGTCAGTATAGATGGACTAATACAACAAGTCCCACACACAGCTAGAAGCCCAATATTTTTTCAGAGGTAGATGCAGAAAAAAATATATTCAGTTTGCAACCTGATGGAGGTCTGTATAGATGGATTAATAGAACAAGTCCCACACACAGCTAGAAGCCCAATATTTTTTCGGAGGTAGATGAAGAAAAAAATATATGCAGTTTGCAACCTGATGGAGGTCAGTATAGATGGACTAATACAACAAGTCCCACACACAGCTAGAAGCCCAATATTTTTTCAGAGCTAGATGCAGAAAAAAATTATATTCAATTTGCAACCTGATGGAGGTCAGTATAGATGGACTAATACAACAAGTCCCACACACAGCTAGAAGCCCAATATTTTTTCAGAGGTAGATGCAGAAAAAAATATATTCAGTTTGCAACCTGATGGAGGTCTGTATAGATGGATTAATAGAACAAGTCCCACACACAGCTAGAAGCCCAATATTTTTTCAGAGGTAGATGAAGAAAAAAATATATGCAGTTTGCAACCTGATGGAGGTCAGTATAGATGGACTAATACAACAAGTCCCACACACAGCTAGAAGCCCAATATTTTTTCAGAGCTAGATGCAGAAAAAAATTATATTCAATTTGCAACCTGATGGAGGTCAGTATAGATGGACTAATAGAATGATGCTATGCCCAAAAGATTTTACTTCACTAGGTGCAGTAAAAAAATTGGTATTCTATACACAGGTGGTATATCTTGCAACACAGATAGGCTACTCCACTGACTAACACACTCTGCAATAGGCCAAAAAGGATTAGCTTTGCTAGATTCAGCCAAATGCTGTGAAAAAAACTTGCACAGCACTGGCACAGACCTGCCTGGCAAAAACTGATAGGAACTGATGTAACCTAGTCCTGAAAAGGACTCCAATTACAATTAGTCTTTACTCCCACAATCTATCTATTTAAGAGCACAGACCTGCCTGATAAAAGTCGTAGGAAATGCTGTAACCTAGTCCTTAAAAGGACTGCAATCACAACTATTCCCTACTCCCAAGCTATCTGTAGATTTGTGCGAAAATTGGCTTGAAATTAACAAGGTATAGCACACACAGCAACAGCGGTGCCGTCTAACATGCAGCTGCAGCAGTGAGAAAATGGTGGCGACGGGGAAAATGGCTTGGTCTTATAGGGCAAGGACATGTGACATACACTGCCAATGACACATGCCCTTGCTTGTGTGAAAAAAAGCACTTCGCTCCGTGTGTGCGCTGCTGATAGGCTGACAGATTGCACCTCCCCACTGTAAATGCGGGAAAGAGAAAAACAAAATGGAGATCTTCATTGTTCCTGCAGAGATCCATCCCCTGCCCCTCCCCCCACCCCGCTGTACACTCAAACTGCGTATTAACATTAATTTTCATCATTACTGAGAAAAAATCCAGTTATGATTTTGGTGCACGAACAGTTATCGAACATAACCTCGAACAGCCGAATTTTTCTCAAATTGTTCGTGTTCGCCGAACGGCTCGAACACCGCCCAAAACAGCTCGAATTTGAGATTGGCGAACAGTTCGAGTAGAACAATGCTCATCTCTAGTCAGGTCCTTTCAGTGCTATACACTGCATTCTGCATCAGGAGGCGCTGTGCGGAAAAAGTGTACAAATGAATGAAGTTATGGACTTTGTGGTTAAGACTGTTAACTTTAAAAGGGCAAGGGGTCTTAACCATAGGCAGTTCACTTCATTCCTGTCTGATATGGACAGTGAATATGGAGACTTGCTGTATCATACCGAGGTCAGATGGTTGAGTCGGGGAAGAGTTTTGAAAAGATTTTTTGCTTTGAGACAGGAGATAGCGCTTTTTATGGCACTGAAAGATAAAGACGTTTTCCAACTTTCTGACCCAGCTTTTCTATCTGACTTAGCGTTTCTAACAGATGTCACAGAACACCTCAACGCACTCAACTTGAAGCTCCAGGGCCCAAAGCAGATGATTACAATGATGTTTGATAATATAAAAGCATTCAGATGTAAGCTGTCTTTGTGGGCCCAGCAGCTGCAGTCTGGCAATTTGGCTCATTTCTCAGCTATGCAGTCGCTCGTACCAGCTGAACCAGAACGCTTGAACTACTATTCCAATATAATTTCTCAGTTACTACAAGAGTTTGATAGACGTTTTCATGAGTTTCAGAATCTTGAAGCTGAATTTATACTCTTCGCCACTCCATTTGCGGTAGACATTGCTTGTGTTTCAGAAGATCTGCAGATGGAGATTGTGGACTTGCAATGCGACACAGTTCTTAAACAGAAGTATATGGATATTGGTGTTCCAGATTTCTATAGGTTTGTCGCACGAGAAAAATTTCCAAAACTTCTTAAAGCCGCTGCCAGGATCATGGCCATGTTCGGAAGTACATACGTATGCGAACAGTTTTTCTCTTCAATGAAGCTTAACAAATCAGCATTATGGTCAAGACTTACAGATGAACATCTTCGTGCAACATTGCGATTGGCCAATGCTCATGATTTCAAGCCCAATCTTGACATTCTCGTATCTGGCAAACGCTGCCAACTGAGCAGCCAGACTGAATTTTGCCACACTTGAACTGGAAAACTGGATTGCTAAAATAAGCATGTGGAGTAAGCCTGCAAATTTCTGTTTGAACCTAGCAGTATTATAGTACACTAATGTATAATTGTTATAGTAGTTCAAATAAATAATTATTTAACAATAATTTTGTACTGTATTAAATTTGAAAGGAATGCGGCCCACCAGCTTAAATTTTTTTTTTATGAGCGGCCCATTTACTCTACCGAGTTTGAGACCCCTGCCTTAGAGTTCCAATCAAAATGATTCAACAACCATTGCAAATTAGGTTCCTTAGCAACATTTACAAACTTATTGCAATAGACCAATCAATTAAGAACCATTTAAATACCCCAATAAAACTAAGTGGCTTCTCCAAATTCAACACAAAATTACATTTTTAATGACTAATACTAATTATTCAACGTTTCAAGACAAGTGTCTTTTCTCTTTAGCACTTAGTGGAGCTCCATTGGCTGTTATGACGTGCTGAAAATGTGATGTATAGCCAGACACTAACCTCTTGAGGAAATTTAGCCCATTCCTCCTAGGCAATGGCCTGAAGTTCACTAATATTCTTGAATTTTCAAGACAATGGTCCAAAAAGTTAAAAGAAGAGATCACTGCCATGCACAACAAGGAAAAGGATACACAAAGTTAACTGTTGGAAATATAATGGACTAGTTTAACCCCTTTACGACCTTGGATGTATGAATAAATCCAAGGTTGCATCCCACTCTTTGGTGCAGGCTCCGGTGATGAGTCCGCACCCTTTCAGGGATATAACAGCTGATTTGACCAGCTGTCATGTGCCCCTACACGCGCAGGTGGAATCTAGATCCCCCCAAGGATGTTAATATGTTTAACGCTGCTTTCAAACTCTGACAGCGGCATTTAACATGTACGCGACGCAAGAGTGTCATAAGACCCGCCCATCAGCGCGACCGTCACATGATCGCGGGTCGCCAATGGGTTGGCATGACAACCCAGGGTCTGCAGGAGAAACATGTGGCTGTCATAGCCGATCTGCTGTGAGGGCTTCCCTGCAGTCGGTGCTCATAGCAGGTGAGCACTTTTGCTGAAGCCTTGCTATGTGCAACACAAGCGACTGGAGGATCGCAGCTTCTAGTCTCCCATTGAGACTATTGAAGCAAGTGTAAAGTAAAAAAAAATGTTTTTAAAAATATTTTTAAAAAATTTAAAAAATAAAAGTTCAAATCACCCCCTTTTTCGCCCCATCCCAAATAAAACAATTAAAAATCAATCAAAAATACACATATTTGGTATCCCCGCATTTAAAATCTCCCAATCAATATAAAAAAAATAATTAACCCAACTGGTAAACGGCAAAACGAGAAGAAAAATCAAAACGCCAGAATTAAGTCTTTTTGGTCGCTGTAACGTTGCATTAAAATGCAAAAACGAGTGATCAAAACATCGTATCTACTTCCTCAGTTGCTCTAACAGGAGCTCTATGGAACGCTCGCTCCGTCTGCAACAAACTTTCCTACATCCACGACCTTTTCATTACTAACAAACTTTCCTTCCTCGCCATTACCGAAACCTGGCTCACCCCCTCTGACACAGCCTCCCCAGCTGCACTTTCATATGGGGGATTCCACCTTTCCCACACACCCCGCCCCAACGGCAAACATGGCATAGGCGTAGGTTTTCTCCTGCCAGATACCTGTGCTTTCACCCAAATATCACTGTCACCCTCTGTTACACTCCCCTCTTTTGAGGTGCACTGTGTGCGCATCTATTCCCCGTCTGACCTCCAACTGGCCGTCATTTACCAACCCCCAGGGCTAGCCACTAGAGATGAGCGTTGTTCTACTCGAACTGTTCGCCAATCTCAAATTCGAGCTGTTTTGGGCGGTGTTCGAGCCGGTCGGCGAACACGAACAATTTGAGAAAAATTCGGCTGTTCGAGGTTATGTTCGATAACTGTTCGTGCACCAAAATCATAACTGGATTTTTTCTCAGTAATGATGAAAATTAATGTTAATACGCAGTTTGAGTGTACAGTGGGGCGGGGGGAGGGGCAGGGGATGGATCTCTGCAGGAACAATGAAGATCTCCATTTTTTTTTCTCTTTCCCGCATTTGCAGTGGGGAGGTGCAATCTGTCAGCCTATCAGCAGCGCACACACGGAGCGAAGTGCTTTTTTTCACACAAGCAAGGGCATGTGTGATTGGCAGTGTATGTCACATGTCCTTGCCCTATAAGACCAAGCCATTTTCCCCGTCGCCACCATTTTCTCACTGCTGCAGCTGCGTGTTAGACGGCACCGCTGTTGCTGTGTGCGCTATACCTTGTTAATTTCAAGCCAATTTTCGCACAAATATACAGATAGCTTGGGAGTAGGGAATAGTTGTGATTGCAGTCCTTTTAAGGACTAGGTTACAGCATTTCCTACGACTTTTATCAGGCAGGTCTGTGCTCTTAAATAGATAGATTGTGGGAGTAAAGACTAATTGTAATTGGAGTCCTTTTCAGGACTAGGTTACATCAGTTCCTATCAGTTTTTGCCAGGCAGGTCTGTGCCAGTGCTGTGCAAGTTTTTTTCACAGCATTTGGCTGAATCTAGCAAAGCTAATCCTTTTTGGCCTATTGCAGAGTGTGTTAGTCAGTGGAGTAGCCTATCTGTGTTGCAAGATATACCACCTGTGTATAGAATACCAATTTTTTTACTGCACCTAGTGAAGTAAAATCTTTTGGGCATAGCATCATTCTATTAGTCCATCTATACTGACCTCCATCAGGTTGCAAACTGAATATAATTTTTTTCTGCATCTAGCTCTGAAAAAATATTTGGGCTTCTAGCGGTGTGTGGGACTTGGTCTATTAGTCCATCTATACTGACCTCCATCAGGTTGCAAATTAAAAATAATTTTTTTCTTCATTTATCTCTGAAAAAATATTTGGGCTTCTAGCAGCGTGTGGGACTTGTTCTATTAGTCCATCTATACTGACCTCCATCAGGTTGCAAATTAAAAATAATTTTTTTCTGCATCTAGCTCTGAAAAAATATTTGGGCTTCTAGCAGTGTGTGGGACTTGGTCTATTAGTCCATCTATACTGACCTCCATCAGGTTGCAAATTAAAAATAATTTTTTTCTGCATCTAGCTCTGACAAAATATTTGGGCTTCTAGCAGTGTGTGGGACTTGGTCTATTAGTCCATCTATACTGACCTACATCAGGTTGCAAATTGAATAAAAAAAATTTCTGCATCTAGCTCTGAAAAAATATTTGGGCTTCTAGCAGTGTGTGGGACTTGGTCTATTAGTCCATCTATACTGACCTCCATCAGGTTGCAAATTGAATAAAAAAATTTTCTGCATCTAGCTCTGAAAAAATATTTGGGCTTCTAGCGGTGTGTGGGACTTGGTCTATTAGTCCATCTATACTGACCTCCATCAGGTTGCAAATTAAAAATAATTTTTTTCTGCATCTAGCTCTGAAAAAATATTTGGGCTTCTAGCAGTGTGTGGGACTTGGTCTATTAGTCCATCTATACTGACCTCCATCAGGTTGCAACTTAAAAATAATTTTTTTCTGCATCTAGCTCTGAAAAAATATTTGGGCTTCTGGCAGTGTGTGGGACTTGGTCTATTAGTCCATCTATACTGACCTCCATCAGGTTGCAAATTAAAAATAATTTTTTTCTTCATTTATCTCTGAAAAAATATTTGGGCTTCTAGCAGCGTGTGGGACTTGTTCTATTAGTCCATCTATACTGACCTCCATCAGGTTGCAAATTAAAAATAATTTTTTTCTGCATCTAGCTCTGAAAAAATATTTGGGCTTCTAGCAGTGTGTGGGACTTGGTCTATTAGTCCATCTATACTGACCTCCATCAGGTTGCAAATTAAAAATAATTTTTTTCTGCATCTAGCTCTGAAAAAATATTTGGGCTTCTAGCGGTGTGTGGGACTTGGTCTATTAGTCCATCTATACTGACCTCCATCAGGTTGCAAATTAAAAATATTTTTTTTCTGCATCTAGCTCTGAAAAAATATTTGGGCTTCTAGCAATGTGTGGGACTTGGTCTATTAGTCCATCTATACTGACCTCCATCAGGTTGCAAATTAAAAATAATTTTTTTCTGCATCTAGCTCTGAAAAAATATTTGGGCTTCTAGCAGCGTGTGGGACTTGTTCTATTAGTCCATCTATACTGACCTCCATCAGGTTGCAAATTAAAAATAATTTTTTTCTGCATCTAGCCCAGCCAATAGTTTTGGCCTAATACCACAGTTTGGCCACTCAGCTCTGCTCGGTTACCATCCATTGTTTTTTTGTGCAAACAACTCCAGAGTTGTGAATTAGTTAACCACCAAAATGAGTGGAAAAAGGCCTGCTGCTGGTGGAAAGGGGAATAGGCGTGTTGGGAAGGGGAAAAAAGGTTGTGTCCGTGGGGTAGGTGCAGAAGAAAGACCATCTTCCAGCCAAACTAAAATGTCTACTTCTTTTAGCGGACAATGTGATAAGATCCCTTTCTTACGGCCACGCCAATCGCTACAAATTCCAGATGAGGCACAAAAACAGCAGGTGCTTCAACGGATATCAAGTGCTCCTTTAAGTGGGCTCTCCTCCACATCAACTTCAACATCACAAATACTCCAGTCCTCAAAGGTGTCACCCAAATCGCACTTGCTTCCTCACAGCTCCCAAATCTCCAGCTGCCCGTCTGAGTATGAGGTAGAACAGATGGTTGAGTCTGCAGAGCTGTTTACTCATACTATAGCCTGGGAATCAGAGGTCGACTCCAGCGCTTCTGTGAATCCAGACGAGGAAATGATCTGCACTGATGCCCAGAATCTTTATGAGTCGGATCCAGGACCAGACGCAGAAGGTTCTGACCATAATGTAGCCCCTCATTCCCAAACTGTAACTCCTGTTGGTGGAGACAATGAGGAAGACGATGATAAGACTCAAATACCTGATTGGAGCGACAACTTTAGTTTTTTGTCAGGGCAGGAACAGGTTGGCTCTGAGGACGACGGGTGTGATAACGCACAGGGTGATGATGATGAGGTCGGAGATCCCACTTACTGTCAACCCACAGTCAGCCAAGAGATGAGGTCAGCAGAGGAGGTGGAGGAAGATGCTAGTGACGACGAGGTCAGGTTGCGCCTTCCTGGACAGAGACGTAGTACTGGAAGCACGTCAACAACTGCATCCTCAAACACAACTCTGCCTCTCACCACAAGTCGTGGTGGCTCTTCAGGTCGCATGGGTGCTAAGCCTTGCATAGCCTGGGCATTTTTTCAGATCGATAAAGATGACCCAACTCGTGTTATCTGTAACATTTGTCAGCAAAAGCTAAGTAGAGGCCAAAAAATACATAGTTTGAGTACTTCATGCATGAACCGGCACATGGACATGAAGCATAAGTTGCAGTGGGAAGCTCAGTGTGCTACAATGCGGCCTAGCCGGCCGGGCCAATCACCGTCTGCCATATCTTGTGCATCCGCGGCCTCTTCATCCTCTGTGACTGGGGGGACAACAGTCACACCTGTTTTGGGGCGCAGACCTGCCACCTCTTTACCCGCAACAGCCAGCGTGATTGGCAGGTCATCATTTTCTTTGGAGGTGGTAACACCAGCTGGTGTTGAGCGCTGTCCGACATCGATAGCACCACCTTTGGATCAAGGCAACCTAACATGTCCGCCTGCATCTTCCTCACAGACCGGCAGTTTGCCGGGGACACCCTTATCAACCCCGTCTAAGCACAATAGCCAGCCCTCGGTCCCTCAGATGTGGACAAGTAAAAGACCATTTCCTCCTAGCCATGAGAAAGCTAAGAGGTTGAATTTCACCATCTGCAAGCTCTTGGCTACAGAAATGCTGCCTTTCCGCCTGGTGGACACAGAGGATTTTCGAGACCTTATGTCCGTCGCAGTGCCCCAGTACCAGATGCCCAGTCGGCACTACTTCTCAAAGAAAGGTGTGCCTGCGCTCCACCAGCATGTCGCACACAACATCACCGCTTCTTTGAGAAACTCTGTGTGTGACAGGGTGCATTTCACCACAGACACTTGGACGAGTAGGCATGGACAGGGGCGTTACATGTCGCTGATTGGGCACTGGGTAACTATGGTGACAGCAGGACAAGGGGCTGCTGTCCAAGTCTTGCCGTCCCCACGAGTTGTGCGTCAATCCTCTTTATGTCAAAGTTCCTCCACTGCTTCTGCCTCCTCAACCTCCTCTCGGTCTTCCACCTGCACCCAAAGCCTGTCTGGTCATGCCACAAGCTTTCTAACTGCGCAGAAGGGATCCTGCACACCTCCTTACTATGCTGGCAGTAGGGCTCAACGTCATCAGGCGGTTTTTACATTGAAATGTCTGGGAAATGTGAGTCACACAGCTGAGGAGTTGTGGTCAGCTCTGGAGAACCAATTTCATGAATGGTTGTCTCCACTGGACCTGAAACCAGGGAAGGCCGTGTGCGACAATGCTGCAAACCTGGGTGCGGCCCTTCGCCGGGGCAATGTCACACACGTGCCTTGTATGGCTCACGTGTTGAACCTGGTTGTCCAGCAATTTTTAGCCCACTATCCCAGACTAGATGGCCTTCTGCAGAGGGCACGGTCGCTGTGTGCTCACTTCCGCCGTTCGCATCCCGCAGCTCAGCGACTTACATCTCTACAGAAGTCGTTGGGCCTGCCACTTCACCGGCTAAAATGCGATGTGCCTACCCGGTGGAATTCAACTCTGCACATGTTGCAGCGACTGTGGCAGCACCGACAAGCCCTGGTGCAATACGTTCTGACGTATAGCCTGGGCCAACGAGATTCAGAGGTGGGGCAAATCACGCTGGAGGAGTGGTCTCAGATCAGGAACCTATGCACCCTTCTGCACAGTTTTGAAATGGCGACGAAGATGTTTAGTGCTGACGATGCCATTATCAGCATGACTATTCCGGTGATTTACATGCTGGAGCACATGTTAAACAGAATTCGGAGTCAGGTGGTGGCACAAGAGGAGGTGGAGGAAGTAGAGGAGGAGGAGTTGTATGCGGAAGGGCTAACATCTGCAAGGTCCAGACGGTCGGCAGCACCAAGGCGGCAGGCATGTGAGGGTGGGGGAGATGGTTTTACCAGGGCGCATGGTAGCAGCCAAACTAGTGAGGAAGGTGCAGGAGCCCAGGAAGAAGTGGAGGACGAACTGATGGAAGACTCATCAGATGAGGGAGACCTTGATCACATTTCTGTTGTGCGAGGTTGGGGGGAGAGGACAGAGGAAGGAAGCATGATTGTTACCTCGCCACCAACACAACAGGGACTTGGTGCTCCTGGATGCGCAACACACATGAGTGCCTTCTTGCTGCACTACCTGCAACATGACCCTCGAATTGTGAGAATTAGAAATAATCCTGACTACTGGGTTGCCACACTGTTAGATCCCCGGTACAAAAGTAAATTTGCAGAAATTATTCCTGCCATAGAAAGGGATGCACGCATGCAGGAGTATCAGCAGAGACTGTTGCAGAATCTTACATGTGCTTTTCCACAAAATACCAGTGGTGCACGTAGTGAATCTCACAGTTCCAACTTGCCAACCGTGGGACCGTCAAGTGTTCAGCACTCAAACCGTAACAGAACCACAGTATCTGCTGGTAACATCAATTTTGCGGAATCATTTCACCACTTTTTTAGCCCATCCTTTGCAAGGCCACAGGAGACAAGAAGTCTGACACATAGTCAACGCCTAGAGACGATGGTACAGGAGTATCTCCAAGTAAACATTGAAGCCACGACTGTGTCACTGGACCCTTGCTCTTTTTGGGCTTCCAATCTGGATAAATGGCCGGAGCTAGCCACTTACGCCTTGGAGATCTTGTCATGCCCCGCAGCCAGCGTTCTGTCTGAACGTGTGTTCAGCGCTGCTGGTGGTGTGCTGACAGATAAGCGCACGCGGCTCTCCACTGATAATGTAGACAGACTCACGTTCATAAAGATGAACAAATCATGGATCCGAAACGACTTTTCTACCCCTGTGTCATCCTGGGGAGAGTAAAAGCTTGATGATTGGTTAAAATCACCCTACCAACCGTTTTAAGCTTTCAAATTACTAATCATGTTTATCTGTATCTTGACTGGAAAATAATTTGGGCTTTGTAGCAGTGTGCAGCACTGATCCTATTAGGCCATCTATAATAAGCTTCACCAGATTTAAAATTAAAAATAATTTTTAGCTGCATCTAGCCCGGAAAATAATTTTGGGGCTCCGAGATGCGCAAGACACATAAGTGCCTTCTTGCTGCACTACCTGCAGCATGACCCTCATATTGTCAGAATTCGAAGTAATCATGACTACTGGGTTGCCACACTCTTAGATCCCCGAAACTTTTCGATCAACCTTTTCATTTTAATAAAGACCAAAAAAATGGTCATTTTTGAAATTATAAGCATTAGCAGGTTGTTAGAAACTGAAATCAAACAGTTTTCAACTCAAAACTTTATTCTAGGTGATGTTACATTTTCACATAGGACCCCTTGTTCGAAAGGAGCTTCTGAACTCTCTCGTCCATTGAATTTGTCAGGTTTTGGATGGTTTCTGCTTCAATTGTTTTGCATGAGGACAGAATACCCTCCCAGAGCTGTTGCTTAGATGTGAACTGCCTCCCGCCATCATAGACACTCCTTTTAATGATGCTCCAAAGGTTCTGAATGGGGTAGAGGTCAGGGGAGCATGGGGGTCACACCATAAGTTTGTCCCCTTTTATGCCCATATCAGCCAGAGATGCAGATGTTTTATGTGCAGCATGAGATGGTGCATTATCATGCAGAAAAATGATCTTGCTGTGAAATACACGGTTCTTCTTCTTGAACCATGGCAGGAAGTGCTGTTTGAGAAAATCCACATACATTATGGAGTTCATCTTTAGCGCCTTCAGGGATCCTAAAGGGGCCGACAATCTCTCTCCCCATGATTCCAGCCCAAAACATTACTCCACCTCCTCCTTGTTGGCGCTGTAGCCGTGTTTGCGTGGGGTGTCCATCAACCAGCCATCCTCCACTCCATTCATCTGGACCATCGAGCGCTGCACGGCACTCATCCGTGAACAAAACAGTTTTGAAATCAGTCTTCATGTAATGTTTGGCCCACTGGAGCCGTTTCTGCTTGTGTGAAGTGGATAGAGGAGGTCGACAGGATGGCATATGCACAGCTGCAAACCTCTGAAGGACCCTGCATCTTGTTGTTCGGGGGACGTTGGAGGCACAAGCAGCTTCAAAAACTTGTCTGCTGCTATGACAAGGCTTTTTTGCCGCTGCTGTTTCAACCTGACGTAATTGCCTGTAGGAAAGAGTCCTCAATTTTCCCTTATCAGCACGCACACGTGTGTACTGTGAATCAGCTACATACTTCTTGATTGCCAAGACACTTCATCCTGATCATCGCACAATGTTGATTGTAGTCATGCCTTGACCTAAACACTCCACAATTTGTTGCTTCTCAGCAGCCGACACATCCTTTTTCTTTCCCATTTTGGCAGAAAATGTAGGCTGCTTAATAATGTGAGAGAGCCTTCTTAAGTAGTCTTGCCTTTCATTGGACACACCTGCCAAACTAATTAGCACAGGTGTCTGCAATTGCTTACAGTGATATAAAGAGCCCTGACACACATCACCATCAATGAGTTTAACTGACAAACAAACAAATTCTTCCCTTATCACTCCTAAACACTTTTTGCATAATAATTTGGAACGCGGTGTACATGTGCTTTTCCACAAAACACCAGTGGTTCACGTAGTGAATCTTACAGTTCTAACTTGCCAACCGTGGTCTGTATGGAATTGTTCAATAAAGGGCCCAAAATTAAGATAACATAGATGGGAGAGGTCTCTATGAATAGGAATTCCTAAGTATTTGATACCCTGTGAGGGCCAGGCAAAGGGAAAGTTGGACTGGATGGAATCCTATATGGATTTAGGGAGGGAGACATCGAGGGCCTCAGACTTCGCTGCATTGATTTTAAAATTTTACCATGTAACAAAGTGATCTATTTCAGCCATAACAGCAGGGATGGATATATGTGATTGAGTGATATATACTAGGACATCATCAGCAAATAGAGAGCACTTGTACTCGGTGCCTCCCACCTCAATCCACCTAATATTGGGGTTATGGCGAATTGATGAGAGCAGGTGCTCCGTCACTAGGATGTATAAGAGAGGGGACAGAGGACATCCCTGCCTTGTCCCATTGGTGATTGTGAAAGGTGATGAAAATGTTCTGACGCACCCCCTGGGCCTTGGGACACCCGGAGCCGGACCTTTTTTGGTGGATGCTGGTGGTTGTAGTCTTCGTGGCGGCGATCCGGTTCCGTGGCTCAGGGCGGTCAAACCAGTGGCGGAACTATTTATGTGGTTTTGATGTTTAAATGTCCGACTACGCCACCCGTGGATTGCGGTCAGAGTGAACCGCCGCTACAGGGCAGACCGCTAAGGCTGGTGTTGTGGGTGCAGCAGAGCGTAGCATAACTCCCCACGGGAGGAGTATAGCCTCAGGGCAGTGTATGCGAAGGATGGGGGTGATGGTGCAGGGCAGCAGCAGTAACGACACGGAGTCAGTGATGCAGTTCAGGGCCTTTACTCACAGTTCTTATTATCCAGACCACGTCTGCAGGTAACGGCTGCCCACGTCGTACTGTGCTCACCAGGTGAGGGGCTCAGACAACTCCCAGATAACTTTGGAGCGCTTCACAGGACCCCCTTTGTGTGTCCTTTGTCTGGCCTTTCTTACCAACACTTCTGTCCGGCTGCCTCGGGCCTCCTCTTGGTAAACTTGGCGCCAGTTTCCCTGACCCTATGTGGTGCCTTCCTAGCGGGTGGAGCAAGGGGCTGCGCCACATAAAATGTCAGAGCCTCCGGTTTCTAGCTGAGGGTCGTTTCCTGCCTCCACTAGTTCGGGGACCGGTCTCCCCCTTTGGCCTGACCCCTCCACGCAGGTGGATTCGGGCGTGCGGTGGCGACTCGCCCGTCCGCACCCCTGGGATCCCTTCATTCCTCGTTCCTGGAGCCTTCTCCGCTCCTCTTCCTTCCTTCTCCCTCTTGCAGGCCTGGGCCTCTGTTACTAGGCCCGCCTCCGGAGCAGAGCTCATGCAGAGCCCCTGCTCCCTGCCACTTCTGCTCAGACTTCTCTGCACTGAACTAAGATGGTGCCCACCTTTTATACTCCCTTCTCAATGCACCCAGGAACTGCTTCCTCCCTGCTCCTGCACTGCAGGGTTCCCCTTCCTCAGTGTTCCCTCCCCCCACTCCAGCCAGGGACAGGGACTGTCGTGCCCATCTCAGGGGCATATTGGTCGCCCTGCCCCACGGCAATGTGGTGTAATGCATGCAGGTGTCGGGTCCTGATCCACACTCCATCCTTATCTGAGAGTGAGATATCACACCTCTGGGTGAGGTGCAATACGTCTGTAGCAACCGAGCCCTCGGTGCTACAGTTCCATTTATCTTCAGCCTAGGTGACGTATTGTGATACAGGGCCGTGATTTTGGCTATAAAAGGGTCCCCTAGACCCCTACCCCAAGCTTTTTAAGAGAATTATATATGGCGTGCCAGGAGACTCTATGGAATGCTTTCTCAGCATCCAACGAGAGTATCTACTTACAAATTTTTAACTGCATCTAGCCCAGGAAATACTTTGTGCCTAGTAGCAGTGTCTGCTAGTCAGCGGATTATCCCGGCTGTTAAGCAAGCTACACCACCTGTAGTTTGGACACTTAATTTTTTCAAAGGAAATGCTTCGGGACCACGGGATACTTAGTGAAGAGCATCAGGAGGCACCCCAAGGCATAGGGGCTGGGACTGGCACTAGGATGCCTTGCGGTGGACAGCCGAGCTCGATCCTTATAAAAGCTTTTTAACTGCAGCAGCTTTAGTGGACGCTACTGGAGCTGGAATTACGCGGCTGCTGGCATGAGACTTGCCCTCCAATAGATCCTTGTAAATGGATTTAAAGTGTATTCATTCAAATTAGAGGGACAATTTAAATTAAAAAGCTTAGAGCTGCCTCCACCACAGGGGGGCTCTCTCGACCCACCAGCGGACAGGCACCAGTATTGGGAGAGGGGGGCTGGCCGTCAGGGTTCACCGCGGCTCTGGCACAAACCCGGCGACACGGAGGTGGCACGGGCAGGAGCGGACTGGCCGTCTCGGCTTCTCACTTTTTGGATTTTAGAAGGGCATGACATGCCTATATCTGTGTCTCCCCCTCCTTTTACTCCTCCACCTCTTTTCTTTTCGCATGACTATATGTACTTGTCACTTTTCCATGTGTTAGTTGTGTCTTCTGAGCAGTTTGTCAGCTTTTGGACACCTTTGAAGGTGTTTTCTATGTGTTTCTATGTGTTTTTGTTTGCCTGCCATTGGTTTTAACGGTGTTCGAAGGTGTTCGACGAACAGTTCGACGAACAGTTCGGCGAACACACGGGTGTCCGACGAACCGAACCGAACTCGAACACTACGGGGGTGGCTCAACACTACTAGCCACCACTTTCTTAGACCACTTCACCACCTGGCTGCTTCACTTCCTTTCCACTGACATCCCCACTATCATAATGGCTGACTTCAACATCCCCATTGACACTTCCCACTTGTCTGTCTCTAAGCTCCTATCCCTCACTTCCTCCTTCGGCCTTGCTCAATGGTCTTCGGCAGCTACTCATAAAGATGGCCACACACTGGACCTCATCTTCACCCCCCTCTGTTCCCTATCTAACCTCTCTAACTCACCCCTCCCTCTCTCTGACCATAACCTCCTCACATTCTCTACCCTCTCCTCTCCAAGTGCACAATCCCCACTCCACAAACTTACACACGCTCGCAGAAACCTCAAACACCTTAACCTACACTCACTCTCTGAATCCCTCCTCCCTCTTACAGACATAAATTCCTTACACAATGCAGATGTTGCTGCCGCTTCATATAACTCCACAATAGCTGCAGCTCTCGACTCGATCGCCCCTCTCACACATACCAAATCTCGCACAATCAACAGGCAACCCTGGCACACCAAACTTACTAAAGAACTGCGACGGGCCTCCAGGGTTGTGGAGAGGAGATGGAAAAGGTTTCACTCCATCGAGCACTTCATCGCATTCAAACAATCCCTCACTATCTTCAAGTACGCACTCACTACAGCAAAACAAACCTACTTGTCATCTCTCATATCCTCCCTGTCTCACAACCCTAAACAGCTATTTAACACTTTCAATTCTCTCCTTCATCCCCCAGCACCTCCTCCCTCTTCTCTCATCTCAGCCAAAGACTTTGCCTCATTCTTCAAGCAGAAGATTGACACCATCAGACAAAGCTTTTGCCTAAAGCCCGCACAACCCCTCCTCATATCTACTCAACCTTCCTCCTCCAAATCCCACTTCTCCACCATTACAGAAGGTCAAGTCTCCTCTTTACTCTCCAAATCACACCTCACCACCAGCGAACTTGACCCAATCCCATCCCAGCTCATCCCTATCCTTACCATAGTCCTCATCCCAACCCTAACCCACCTCTTCAACCTGTCACTAACAACCGGTGTCTTACCCTCATGTTTCAAACATGCCGCAATCACACGCATCCTCAAAAAGTCCTCCCTTGACCCATCCCTTGCAGACTGTGAGCCCTCGCAGGCAGGGTCCTCGCTCCTCCTGTACCAGTCGCTGACTCGTTTTGTTAAGAGTATGTAAATGTTTTTGCTATGTACAGTACAGACCAAAAGTTTGGACACACCTTCTCATTTAAAGATGATTCTGTATTTTCATGACTATGAAAATTGTGCATTCACACTGAAGGCATCAAAACTATGAATTAACACATGTGGAATTATATACTTAACAAAAAAGTGTGAAACAACTGAAAATATGTCTTATATTCTAGGTTCTTCAAAGTAGCCACCTTTTGCTTTGATGACTGCTTTGCACACTCTTGGCATTCTCTTGATGAGCTTCAAGAGCTGGACACCGGAAATGGTTTTCACTTCACAGGTGTGCCCTATCATGTTTAATAAGTGGGATTTCTTCCCTTATAAATGGGGTTGGGACCATCAGTTGTGTTGTGCAGAAGTCTGGTGGATACACATCTGATAGTCCTACTGAATAGACTGTTAGAATTTGTATTATGGCAAGAAAAAAGCAGCTAAGTAAAGAAAAACGAGTGGCCATCATTACTTTAAGAAATGAAGGTCAGTCAGTCCAAAAAATTGGGCAAACTTTGAAAGTGTCCCCAAGTGCAGTTGCAAAACCATCAAGTGCTACAAAGAAACTGGCTCACATGAGGACCGCCCCAGGAAAGGAAGACCAAGAATCACCTCTGCTTCTTAGGGTAAGTTTATTCGAGTCACCAGCCTCAGAAATCGCAGGTTAACAGCAGCTCAGATTAGAGACCAGGTCAATGCCACACAGAGTTCTAGCAGCAGACACATCTCTACAACAACTGTTAAGAGGAGACTTTGTGCAGCAGGCCTTCATGGTAAAATAGCTGCTAGGAAACCACTGCTAAGGACAGGCAACAAGCAGAAGAGACTTGTTTGGGCTAAAGAACACAAGGAATGGACATTAGACCAGTGGAAATCTGTGCTTTGGTCTGATGAGTCCAAATTTGAGATCTATGGTTCCAACCACCGTGTCTTTGTGCGACACAGAAAAGGTGAACGGATGGACTCTACATGCCTGGTTCCCACCGTGAAGCATGGAGGAGGAGGTGTGATGGTGTGGGGGTGCTTTGCTGGTGACACTGTTGGGGATTTATTCAAAATTGAAGGCATACTGAACCAGCATGGCTACTACAGCATCTTGCAGCGTCATGCTATTCCATCTGGTTTTCGTTTAGTTGGACCATCATTTATTTTTCAACAGGACAATGACCATAAACACACCTCCAGGCTGTGTAAGGGCTTTTGACCAATAAGGAGAGTGATGGGGTGCTACGCCAGATGACCTGGCCTCCACAGTCACCAGACCTGAACCCAATTGAGATGATTTGGGGTGAGCTGGACCGCAGAGTGAATGCAAAAGGGTCAACAAGTG
This sequence comes from Phyllobates terribilis, assembly GCF_046119375.1. Classification (NCBI taxonomy): domain Eukaryota; kingdom Metazoa; phylum Chordata; class Amphibia; order Anura; family Dendrobatidae; genus Phyllobates; species Phyllobates terribilis. The sequence continues at coordinate 363,456,970 of NW_027362762.1, read as the reverse complement.
CTAAGCATCTCTGGGAACTCCTTCAAGATTGTTGGAAGACCATTTCCGGTGACTACCTCTGGAAGCTCATCAAGAGAATGCCAAGAGTGTGCAAAGCAGTCATCAAAGCAAAAGGTGGCCACTTTGAAGAACCTAGAATATAAGACATATTTTCAGCTGTTTCACACTTTTTTGTTCAGTATATAATTCCACATGTGTTAATTCATAGTTTTGATGCCTTCAGTGTGAATGCACAATTTTCATAGTCATGAAAATACAGAAAAATCTTTAAATGAGAAGATGTGTCCAAACTTTTGGTCTGTACTGTATATCCCTATCACATGTAAAGTGCCATGGAATAAATGGCGCTATAATAATAAATAATAATAATAATAATCTTCTCCAAAATGGTATTGTAGCACCCTGAGGATTCGGCTGCTACAGGGGTATTGCACCTCAACCCAGAGGTGTGATATTCCACTCCCGGGTAAGGATGGAGTGTGGAACTGAGCTAGTAGGCTGCATGCACTACACACATCCCATTTCCGGGGAACAGACCGATGGTACTCCCACCAGAGAAATGTGCAGGTACGACAGTGTCTGTTCCTGGCTGGAGTGGGAGGGGGGTGGAACATCCCAGTAGTGTAGGGGCAGATAGGGGGAGCAGCCTGGGTAAAGCTAGGAGCTCATTGGGTGCTGGTCACCTGAGCTCACACATAGAGGGAGTATATAAGGTGGGCACCATCTTAGATCAGGGTCAGTCAGTCAGTCAGTTGTCAGTCTGTGAGACGTCAGTCTGTCAGAGTGTAACCTGAGAAGCAGAGCAGAGGAGAAGAGAGAGAGACCCAGAGGCGCAGAGGGGACCCCAAGAGCCCATAAGAGAGCTAATAGGGTGAAGGGTCGGCAACAGGGTACCGGATCCCAAGCTGGCAGAGGCTACAGCACACCTTAGCCAGGAACCGGAGGTCGTGGGCAGGATCTGCCACGACCACCCACTAAATCCACCCGGAAGGCAGACCAAGAATAGGGTCAGGGAGCCCAGAGGAGGCTTGACCAACAAGAGGCCCGAGGGAGCCGGACTTAGGTGGATCCCTGGTGGGAACGGCCAGAAGAAGGGAGAGACAGAAAGGAGCTCAGGACCACACTCCGGAGTTGCCTGGGAGTTGACCGAGTCCAGGACCTGGTGGACGCAGCACGGCTTGGGTGGTCACTGCTGTACACAGTGACCCGAGCAACACCAGTAAGTAAAACCCTGGAACTGCATTTTATGTCTCTGAGTCTCCTTGCTGCACCTTCACAACCACCATCCTCCACGGCTGACCCCCTGAGGCTATACCCCTCCCGTTGGGGGTTATACTACCTAAGCTGCACTCACATCATCAGCCTCAGTGGACTCTGCTGCAGCGGCGGCCGTATTGACCGCAAATCAACGGGTGGCGTAGTCGACACAAAGAACTCTAATAACATCTGTAGGACTGCCACACACTGAGTTTGACACCCTGGGCACGGACCGGGTCACAGCCACTCGGAGACTACAACCCCCATCTGATCCGGCTCCGGGTATCCCTAACAGCACTGGCCCAGGGGGCGCGTCGACTTTGGCGTAGTCGGCAGGATCACGTGCCCGCAACAACCGGGTACTGCGTGCCTGAAGAAAAGTTCACCGTTACTTCAAAAAGAAGTCTCCTGCCGGTTCCGGAGGGTCCCCGCCATCGGGCCCCATCACAGGTCGTTTCCCGCCGGTTGTCCGCCATTTGCAGCTTTTTCCCGCCATCCATGGAGTTTCCCGCCACTGGGAGACGATTCCCGCCATTTCCAAAGATTTCCCGCCTTGGAAGAGCGGACGCCATTATGGGCGTGCCAGAGGGTGGCAAGAGGCCACCTCCCATCGTGGGCCAGGTCGAAGAATGGCGCCAAAAGCGGAAACCGCGCCCACCAACAGAGACTGTGATGCTGGAAGTGTCCATCAGCGTAAGAGAACTGCCCCTGGAACTGAAGTTGCCCCGGGACCACCCTCGATGTGGGCGGAGACAGAAGAAGAGAACAAAGATGGGTGTCGCCTGGAGCAGTCTGGAGAGAGCGCACCCGGAGACAAGACGTCTGGAAGAGAGTCCAGAGAAAGCCTACCCGGAGATGGAGGGAGAGTCAGGCAGCACCGACCCAGTGGTCAGGAGCCTGTTGCAGGTCGCCACTCCAGAAGGCCTGCTGGAGATCCTAGCACAGCTCCCCCGAGACCGGGAGTGTGCACAGACCGCGCTGGAGGGCCTCGCACGGAGGATGGCCCGAGTACAGCGAGAGACGTTGGCGGAGTGGAGCCGAGAGATGGCCCAGCAGACCGAAATCCGTCAGCGGAGCACGCCACCCGAGACGAGGAGACAGACCGCCTCTGAGGATGGCGCAGGAGGAATGAAGGCAGGAGACGGCGCAGAGAAGGGAGCTGAACGGACGGAGGCAGGTAAAGGGGACGTCTCTACCCCGAGCCGGGAAACCGCGTGCCTGCCCCAGCTCCCCGTCGCAGAGCCCGAAGTTCCCCCTGCCGTGCCCGTCGCTGCATCGTCACCGCCGCCGACTAGGCCTCAACCGGAAACCGCGGCCGCGACCCCTGTGACGTCACACGCCTCGACCTCGAGTGTGGCCAAGCAGGAAATACCACCGGCCTGGTCGCAAGGCCTAGTACACCCGGGCGCCGCCATTCCAACAGCGCCCCCTACCTCCGCGGAGCCACCGGCCTGGCCGCAGGGCCGAGTAACCACGGGCGCTGCCGTTCTTACGGTGCCCTTTGCCTTTAGGGTGCCCCAAGCCTGGTCACAAGGCCTGGTCGACCCGGGCGCCAGTACCATCAACGCGCCCTCAACATCTAGAGTGCCGCACCTGGGTGAAAATCTATTTGCCCAGCATACGTGCCCGGATGGGCAGCCCTTTATATGGCCACCGGAGTTTCACCATCCCCGACTCCGGAAAGAGAGACCCCTAGACGAACCCCTGATTCCGGCTCCGAAGCCTGTAAAGAGGACCTCGCCCCCGCTGGTGGAGGCACAGTTCGAGTGGGACCCCACCGGAGAAGACCTCATGGGGTTCACTCAGGAGACTCGGGCGGCCGCAGCAGAGCGTGCAGAGTGCTGCCGGCAGCAGCTCGAGGTCTTCGAGAGGGAGCGGAGAGAGAGGCGGGTCCGGGAACAGCAAGCGCAGATAAGGAGCGCGGAGCAGAAGAGCCGGACCAGGAGGAAACCCCGTGCAGCTCATGGTCCCCCTTCCACCGGGACTGTGATAAAATTCAACATGCAGCACGGATGGGGCTTCATTAGAGACCATCAGACCCCCGGCGACGTCTTTGTAACCCGCAGAGACGTAGAAAGCCATCTGCCGGAGGGACACAGAGGTCGTGACCTGTATGTAGGGGACGAGGTCACCTTCACCCGGCACAAGTGTGCCAAAGGACCCTACGCCCTCCATGTGCATCGCCTGACGGAGGAGGAGCTGCGGTGTGAGGAGGAGCAAGAGGACCCGGACGGGTCTGAAGAATCTAAAGAAGGAGCAGGAGGACGCCGTCGTTGAAGTACGGTAGAGAGAGACTGTACATAGTTACCCGTCAGGGTATAAGAACTGTTCTAGTTAAAATATAGTCCCCGTTGGGACCAGCAGATTGAACTGAAACCCGTGTGTCCCTATTCCCACTGACCGAGGACTGAGAGCGGTCATTCCTTTCCTAATACCTGGCCGAGGACTGAGAGCGGCCATATCCCCTTGTATATAGTTGCGCTTCCTAAAGCGCCCCCTACCGGTTTTTTAGGAAACTATTTTCCAAAAGAGACTGTCGCACTTTACCCGGTCACAAGTTGCACCGTGACCGGAGGAACCAGAAACAAGAATGTTATTTATGAAAAGTTTTTATATGAAGAGTTTATTGCTGCTGATAATGTTTATATGTTTTATATGTTTATGTTATGAAAAAAATTGTATGTTTTGATGTTTTGTTATCTTACAGCCCGAGGACGTGCTGTGATTTACCAGGGGGGAATGTAGCACCCTGAGGATTCGGCTGCTACAGGGGTATTGCACCTCAACCCAGAGGTGTGATATTCCACTCCCAGGTAAGGATGGAGTGTGGAACTGAGCTAGTAGGCTGCATGCACTACACACATCCCATTTCCGGGGAACAGACCGATGGTACTCCCACTAGAGAAATGTGCAGGTACGACAGTGTCTGTTCCTGGCTGGAGTGGGAGGGGGGTGGAACATCCCAGTAGTGTAGGGGCAGATAGGGGGAGCAGCCTGGGTAAAGCTAGGAGCTCATTGGGTGCTGGTCACCTGAGCTCACACATAGAGGGAGTATATAAGGTGGGCACCATCTTAGATCAGGGTCAGTCAGTCAGTCAGTTGTCAGTCTGTGAGACGTCAGTCTGTCAGAGTGTAACCTGAGAAGCAGAGCAGAGGAGAAGAGAGAGAGACCCAGAGGCGCAGAGGGGACCCCAAGAGCCCATAAGAGAGCTAATAGGGTGAAGGGTCGGCAACAGGGTACCGGATCCCAAGCTGGCAGAGGCTACAGCACACCTTAGCCAGGAACCGGAGGTTGTGGGCAGGATCTGCCACGACCACCCACTAAATCCACCCGGAAGGCAGACCAAGAATAGGGTCAGGGAGCCCAGAGGAGGCTTGACCAACAAGAGGCCCGAGGGAGCCGGACTTAGGTGGATCCCTGGTGGGAACGGCCAGAAGAAGGGAGAGACAGAAAGGAGCTCAGGACCACACTCCGGAGTTGCCTGGGAGTTGACCGAGTCCAGGATCTGGTGGACGCAGCACGGCTTGGGTGGTCACTGCTGTACACAGTGACCGGAGCAACACCAGTAAGTAAAACCCTGGAACTGCATTTTATGTCTCTGAGTCTCCTTGCTGCACCTTCACAACCACCATCCTCCACGGCTGACCCCCTGAGGCTATACCCCTCCCGTTGGGGGTTATACTACCTAAGCTGCACTCACATCATCAGCCTCAGTGGACTCTGCTGCAGCGGCGGCCGTATTGACCGCAAATCAACGGGTGGCGTAGTCGACACAAAGAACTCTAATAACATCTGTAGGACTGCCACACACTGAGTTTGACACCCTGGGCACGGACCGGGTCACAGCCACTCGGAGACTACAACCCCCATCTGATCCGGCTCCGGGTATCCCTAACAGCACTGGCCCAGGGGGCGCGTCAGTATCAATAAAAACGTGAGCACAAAAAGAAGCCCTCACCCAGACCCAGAAAAATGGAGATGCTAAGGGTCTCGGAAAGTAGCGCCATTTTTTTTTTTTTTTACAAAGTTTAGTTGTTTTTTTTACCACTTAAATAAAAAAGAACCTATACATGTTTGGTGTCTGCAAACTCATAATGACCTGGTGAATCATAATGGCAGGTCAGTTTTAGCATATAGTGAACATGGTAAAAAAATAAAAAATTGTGGAATTGCACTTTCTTTAAATTTCACCGCACTTGGAATTTATTCCTGTTTACCAGTACACAATATGGTAAAACCAATGGTGTCGTTCAAAAGTACAACTTATCCCGCAAAAAATAAGCTCTCACATGGCCATATTGAGGGACAAATAGAAAAGTTATGGCTCTGGGAAGAAGGGGAGCAAAAAACGAAAATGCAAAACACAAAAACCCAAGGTGGTAAAGGGGTTAAAGTTAAGTGAACACCGGCTACAGTACATGGACGAGACAAAAAGAGGAAGCTGTCATTCGCTACTACTGGATTCCTGAGGAGGAAAATGGTCAAAATCCCTCAAGTGACTACAGAAGTCCTGCAGCAAAATTTGGTGGCAGCAGCACCGAGGTTTCACGTCTACAAAGTTGGCGCTATTATTTTTAACACCATATAAATAGGCTAAATAAGTCCCACAATTTTTGTGACTATGTTTTGTGTAGAAATTAAATGAAATTGGAACTTTTCCGGCCCATGCATCAGCGGATTGTGTAGAGGGGGAAGAATGAAGCATTTGCTGAAAAGTTCACCATGTCTACAGTGAACTATGAGAGTGGCTCAGTGATACTTTTGAGCTGCTTTGCTTCCTATGACATTGGACACCTGCAGCGGACGGAGGGCAAGATGGATTCAATCAAGTATCAAGAAATCTTTAGAGAAAACGTCATGCCTTCTGTGCTTGGGCATCACTGGACCTTCCAGCCAGAAAGTTATCCAAATCATACCTCAAAGTTCACCAAGAATTGGTTTCAGAAGAAGTCTTGGAAGATTCTGGAGTAGCCCTCACTGTCACTTGACTTGAACCCCACAGAAAATATTTGACAGGATTTGAAGAAGGTGTTTGCAGCATGCAATGTCAAGAACATTAGTAAACTGGAGCCCCTTGCCGATGAAGAATGGGTTAAGACTCCACAGGAATGCTGCCATAAGCAACAGCCAAGGGCGCTTATAAAGGAGTTGAATAATGAATTATATGACTGCAATAGTAGCATTTTGTGTTTAATTTGGAAAAAAACGTGTTACATTACTTGTGTTGAGATACTTAAATTGCTCTGGTTTTATTATTTTGGTTTACTGTAAACAACCAAAAATTTGTAAATTTTGGTAAGAAACCTAGTCTAGAATGGAGGCTGAATAATTTTGATTGCAGCTGTATGTGTATAATATTAGCATTATGCATAAGAAAGTAACATGTTCAAAAAATTTTTTATGGAGATTCATCAAAACTATTGCACAGAAAAAGTATGGCAGTTGCCCATAGTCACCAATCAGCTGTAATGTAGCATTACTACTGGTATTAAAGAAATAAAAATGAACTACCTTGTCTGACTAGTTAGTCGAAAGCCAACAGCTGATTCTTTATTCAGTCCAAGTGCTTCAATCTGAATGATATCATCCACATTTGGCTCAGTGGCAATAAACTGAATCGGGAACTTCCATATTCCACCAGTTACACATTGTACAACTAGTAGGGCAGAATGCCTAAAAAATAAATAAAATACAATAGAATAATGATAACTGTAAAGTGATGTAGATGGCGGAACAGCGATGAGAACAACAATTTTAACTATGTGCGAGCTGCATTTTATCTAAAAATTCTCCTTGTATTCAGGTTATATTTAAGTTTGGCACCTGACACTTTGCTAAGGGAAGACAATTATATTTAAAGGAAATTTGTCACGCCCAGAAGCGTTATTCACCTGCAGATACAGTATATGGATAATCTACAGGACTATATACATTTAAATCATGTAACCACTCCCTGGCACTTTGATTGACAGTCTGCTTTGCAACGTGTACTGTATGTGTGAAGAGCAGATTGACAAACTTCATTTCATAGTGAGAAGTGATTGAAACTTGCACCTACTCAATGAATGGAAGTGAGCAGATGCAGAGAGATGAAAACTTCATTTCCTCCCTGCTCCAGTACTTGCAGATAACCTGTATGTCTGTAAATACTGCATTTCTGGATGTGACAGGTTCTCTTTAAGCTCTAATGTATCATGTAGATGTATCAAAGGTGATATATGTGATGGTCCCATGTAAAGTGTTTTTAAAGCCCTTTGGGTACCCAAATTATTTGGCACTATTAAGAGATCTCCAAGACAATGCTATGCATGAAATAGGTGAAAGCAATGAGTCTATGCTGCAAGTTGTGTCAGACAGTAACAATAGCAACCAATAAAACCATGTATTTCTGCATTTCACACCAATGTTGTGAAAAGATAATTTATTGTCACAAATAACTCGTCACATCAACTAAATGTGTATGTCTCTCTATTCCTGTAAATTATTATTAATAAAAATGACCTTTAAAAAGCTCCATGTTCCCTGGCTTCTAATCAAGCAAAACTTCAAGCATGTAACACTTTACCTCATTGACTTGTTGGGTGCAAATATAATGTTGAAAATTAATGTGACAATCCCAGATGGCGTATCACGTTCCTTTCTCACTAGTTCAATTCCCACAGATGGTTCCAGCTGGGATTTTAATTCGTCAGATTCATACATAATTTCATATAAAAATTCTTCTGTGGTACTGAAACCTAATAATAGAAAAAAATAAATGAATGGCTTTGCTAATGGCATTGCAAGCATAAGTGAAATAAATAGGTTTTATTTTAATTGTGCATTACATTTCAATACCGCAAATCTGCAAACCTTTGCTTTATCATGGATACATATTTAATAGAGATCTATTGTATTTGAGTATAGTGACAGATTTCTAGAATGTAGAATAATACACAGGTCAAATCTGAATTATTTTATTGACACATTGTTAAATTCTGCAGTAGGGATGAGCGGACCTGTGGATGTTCGGGTTCGTTGAGTTCTGCTGAACTGTCATCCAAAGTTCAGTTCAGGCATCAGAACTTGACCCGAACTTTACCCCAAAGACGAACCCAATAGAAGTCAATGGGGACACAAACTTCTGTGCTGTAAAATGGCTGTAAAATGGTTGTGTAAGGGCTAATGGGCAGCAAAAGGAAGCAAAATTAAAGTAAAAATTGGACTGGGAAATTACTTAAAATAACATAGAATAAAAAAATAAAAAATAATAATCTTGAACCAGGAGGCGGAAGTCTAAGTGGAGGAAGAGGTGGAAGAGGTGGAGGAGGAGGTAGCCAACACTGCTTTTGTGTTTTTTTGTTGTTGTTTTTTAGGGAAATGACTTAAAATAACATAGAATAAAACACAACAATCTTGAACCAGAAGGCGGAGGTCTAAGTGGAGGTGGACGTGGCGGTGTAGGTGAAAGAGGCAGAGGAGGAGGTAGCCAACACTGTTTTTATGTTTATTCTTTTTTTGTGGTTGTTGTTTTGTTTGTTTTTTTAGGGAAATGGCTTAATCCCTTAATGATCGCTAATAAGTAGTGTTGAGCGAGCACTAAAATGCTCGGGTGCTCGAAGCTCGGGCCGAGCTCACTGTGATACTCGGGTGCTCGACCCGAGCAACGAGCCCAATGTTAGTCTATGGGAGACCAGAACATTTTTGCGGCGGCTCCCCCGGCAGTCTGTAGAAAGCCTAAAAAGTGCCCAAAACGATAGTGACAGTGCTCAAATGACATGGGGACAGCATGGGGATCGCCACTGGAAGCATTTCTGACCCTCAGGTCACTGCTGTCAACAACGTGGTCAGAGGTATTAAGCCACTTTTACAGGCTCACAATAAAACGTTCAAAAACGAAAGTGAAAGTGCTTTCCTGTGAAATATGTTAACCCCTTAACGACCATGGGTCTTTCTGTTTTTGTGTTTTCCTTTTTTGCTCCCCTTTTTCCCAGAGCCAGAACTTTTTTAATTTTCGTTCAATATGGCCATGTGAGGGCTTATTTTTTGCGGGACGAGTTGTACTTTTAAACACCATCACTGGTTTTACCATATCGTGTGCTGGAAAATGGGAAAAAAATTCCAAGTGCAGTGAAACTGCAAAAAAAATGCAATTCCACAGTTCTTTTTTGGGTCCTTTTTTTACCACATTCACAGATTGCTTAAACTGACCTGCCATCATTATTTTCCAGGTCGTTACGAGTTCATAGACACCAAACATGTATAGGTTCTTTTTTATTTAAGTGGTGAAAAAAAAATCCAAAGCTTGCTAAAAAAGCAAAAAAAAATGACGCCATTTTCCGAGACCCTTAGCTTCTCCATTTTTTGGGATCTGGGGCCAGGTGAGTGCTTATTTTTTGCGCGCCGGGCTGACGTTTTTATTGATACCATTTTGGGGTAGATCCGATGTTTTGATCGCCCGTTATTGCATTTTATTGCAAAGTTGTAGCGACCAAAAAAACTTAATTCTGGCGTTTAAATTTTTTTTCTCGTTACGTCGTTTACTGATTGTATTAATTCTTCTTTTATATTGATAGATCGGGCGATTCTGAACGCGGCGATACCAAATATGTGTATGTGTTTTTTTTTTTATATATACAGTGCCTACAAGTAGTATTCAACCCCCTGCAGATTTAGCTGGTTGACACATGCGGAATTAACTTGGCATTGTGACATTTGTACTGTAGATCAGCCTGGAAGTGGGAAATGCACTGCAGCAAATTTTGTTTTTGTTTTTTTTTGCTTTTTTTTTTAAAAACGTTAAAAGTTAATTCAGAGTGTCATTTATTATTCAACCCCTCAAACCACAAGAATTCTGTTTGGTCCCCCAAAAGTATTAAGAAGTAGTTCAGGCACCAAGAATAATGAGCTTCACATGTGTGGATTAAAGATCTCTTTTGCCAGCCTTTTCTGACTATTTAAGACCCTCCCCAAACTTGTGAACAGCACTCAGACATGGTCAACATGGGAAAGACAAAGGAGCATTCCAAGGCCATCAGAGACAAGATCGTGGAGGGTCACAAGGCTGGCAAGGGGTACAAAACCCTTTCCAAGGAGTTGGGCCTACCTGTCTCCACTGTTGGGAGCATCATCCGTAAGTGGAAGGCTTATGGAACTACTGTTAGCCTTCCACGGCCAGGACAGCCTTTGAAAGTGTCCTCCCGTGCCGAGGCCAGGCTTGTCCGAAGAGTCAAGGCTAACCCAAGGACAACAAGGAAGGAGCTCCGGGAAGATCTCATGGCAGTGGGGACATTGGTTTCAGTCAATACCATAAGTAACGTACTCCACCGCAATGGTCTCCGTTCCAGACGAGCCCGTAAGGTACCTTTACTTTCAAAGCGTCATGTCAAGGCTCGTCTACAGTTTGCTCATGATCACTTGGAGGACTCTGAGACAGATTGGTTCAAGGTTCTATGGTCTGATGAGACCAAGATCGAGATCTTTGGTGCCAACCACACACGTGACGTTTGGAGACTGGATGGCACTGCATACGACCCCAAGAATACCATCCCTACAGTCAAGCATGGTGGTGGCAGCATCATGCTGTGGGGCTGTTTCTCTGCCAAGGGGCCTGGCCATCTGGTCCGCATCCATGGGAAGATGGATAGCACGGCCTACCTGGAGATTTTGGCCAAGAACCTCCGCTCCTCCATCAAGGATCTTAAGATGGGTCGTAATTTCATCTTCCAACAAGACAACGACCCAAAGCACACAGCCAAGAAAACCAAGGCATGGTTCAAGAGGGAAAAAGTCAAGGTGTTGGAGTGGCCTAGTCAGTCTCCTGACCTTAACCCAATTGAAAACTTGTGGAAGGAGCTCAAGAATAAAGTCCACATGAGACACCCAAAGAACCTAGATAACTTGGAGAAGATCTGCATGGAGGAGTGGGCCAAGATAACTCCACAGACCTGTGCCGGCCTGATCAGGTCTTATAAAAGACGATTATTAGCTGTAATTGCAAACAAGGGTTATTCCACAAAATATTAAACATAGGGGTTGTATAATAATTGACCCACACTTTTATGTTTAAAATTTAAAAAAATTCAACTGAGCAACATAACTTTTTGGTTTGTAAGATTTATGCTTCTGTTCATAAAACCTACTCTCGTTTGCAGTTTGAAGGCTCTAACTTATTTGCTCTTATCAAACCATCTAAATCTGTAGGGGGTTGAATACTACTTGTAGGCACTGTATATATTTTATTTTGAATGGGGCGAAAGGGGGGTGACTTAAACTTTTATATATTTTTTATTTTTTTTATTTTTTTAAAAACTTTTTTTTACACTTTCTGCTTGCTTCTATAGTCTCCAGAGGAGACTAGAAGCAGCAGTTGTCTGATTGCTTCTACTGCATACAAGCGATGAGCAGATCGCTTGTATGCAGGAGAAATGCTCACTTGCTATGCGCGCTGACCACTAGGTGGCGCTCATAGCAATTGAGACATGACAACCACAGGCGTCTGCTGCAGACCATGAGTTGTCATGCCCACCCATTGGTGACCCGCGATCACGTGACGGGGTCACTGATGGGCGGGGCTTAGGACTCCCGGAAGCGCGAGTTAAATGCCACTGTCAGAGATTTAACATATTAACAGCCGCGGGTGGATTGCGATTCCAATAATCAGCTGACATGTGCTCGCTTCAGTGCGGGCTCACCGCCGGAGCCCCCACTGAACCGGCCTTCCCGACCTGGTGCGTACTATTACTGACCAGGTCGGAAAGGGGTTAAGGAACATCCTTTCCAGGGTAAAGACTTGTGTATAAGGTAAAATAAATAACCAAAAACAAAAATACTCCTCCACACCTTGGGCTATGTTCACAAGTAGCATTTTTTATGCGTTTTTGCACGTTTGTATTGCTTTCAACCGTGACAAATGCATTCACCGGGAAATGTCATTTTAACATTTTACAACCTTATCTGGCCATGTGCTGTGTGACACATGCATACAGTGCTAAAAAGACATGGGAACAGCATGGGGAAGACCCCTGGAAGCATCTCTGACACCCAGGTCACTGCCTAAAAGTGTGCCCATCAGAAGTGATCCTTGCCGCATCAGAAGATGCAGACTTGCAACTATCCCCGTGCAAGTCCTTGTCCCAGGGCAGTGTTCAATTGTACCTCCCCCATAACTTGCAATACAAGCGCAAGTATGCAGCCTGCCACCCACCCACCCCCCAGGCTGCAATACCATACTGCTAGCTTGCTTGCACTTGAAATTGGGCCTTTTAGGCATGTGGAGGTGGAATCTGGCCACCACGTCATGGCTGCGTCGGTAGCCTGGTATTCATACTCAGTCCCCAGCCGCCCGGCGGCCGGGTGTCCATGCTTGGTCCCCAGCCGCCAGGGGGCGGCCGGGTGTACATACTCAGTCCCCAGCCGCCCCGCGGCCGGGTGCCCACACACAGTCCCCAGCCGCATGGGGGTGGCCGGGTGTCCATAAAAGGTCCCCAGCCGCCCCTATTTGTCCCGGTGCGCCTTATACACAAGAGCGCGTACCAAAACATTACCTGTGCCCTCCCCAGTGCATTTAGTGGGAAGGACAGCCTAACCACAAACACGTGGACAAGTGAATGTGGCCAGGAATGGTCCATCTCACTGACGCCTTCACACTGGGTTAATATTGTGGAAGCCGGGACACAGTTGGACACTGGGATGCAACACATCCTCCAGACATAGAGGATTGCGGGGCCTGGGTCAATCAGGCTTCAACACAAAGTTCAGAAGGTAGACAGCAGCAGTAGTCGGCCTCCTACACAACGAGTAAATTATTCATGATCATGAGGCCATCCACCTCCTTAGCTTTCTGTTCCTTGGAATGCAAGCGCATGTATGTAGTAGCAGCTAGGCCTGAGGTGGTCAGCGTGCATATTCTACCTCCTTCGAGGATTGCTGGATGTTTTCCTGCTACTATCCCAGTTCTATGACTCCCGTTAAAACAAAGCTTCAGGTGATGAATGATGGATGAGGTGGTGGCAAAGGAGAAAGAGCAGGAGGAACAGGGACCATTCACATCAATATCAGGCCAGCCAACCACACATGTCTTGTAGGATATGTTTCCGTACCAAAAGGAGCGGTTCAGCTACACAGTTATAAGGCATACAGTGAATGCAATGCCTACCAAAAATTTCGAGGCACTCCAATGCCCATTGGAAGTGACATGGAGGTCAGAGGGCCTTAACTAAACCGTTTTTTCCATTTATAGCAACTGGGTCTCCTGTACACTGTTGGCCTAAGCAGGGAATGGAAGGCTTTCCAAAAATTATTAGGCACTGCAATGCCCCTTGAAACAGACGTGGATTACAGCGTATTAAAAACCTTCTACCCATTATTGGGGAGTGGGTCTCCCTTAGTGTTCGCCTATGCATTGAAAAGCAAAAGCTGACAAAAATTAGGAGGAAATGCAATGCCCGTTGCAAGAGTCGTGGAGGTTAGAGGTAATTAAAAACAACATGTCAATGCCCCTTGGAAGAGCTGTGGAGATCAGAGTGGTTTAACAAGACGGTTTTAATGCCCCTTAGAAGAGATGTGGAATTCAGAGTGGTTTAACAAGACAGTTTTAATGCCCCTTGGAAGAGATGTGGAGGTCACAGTAGCTTAACAAGATGGTTTTAATGCCCCTTGGAAGAGACGTGGAGTTCAGAGTGGTTTAACAAGACAGTTTTAATGCCCCTTGGAAGAGTGGTGGAGGTTACAGTGGAATAAAAAGACAATATCAATGCCCCGTGGAAGAGACGTGGAGGTCACAGTAGCTTAACAAGACGGTTTTAATGCCCCTTGGAGGAGTGGTGGAGGTGGCAGTGGAATAAAAAGACAATATCAATGCCCCTTGGAAGAGTGGTGGAGGTCGCAGTGGAATAAAAAGACAATATTAACGACCCTTGGAAGAGACGTGGAGGTCACAGTAGCTTAACAAGATGATTTTAATGCCCCTTACAAGAGCCATGCAGTACAGCATATTAAAAACATTATTCCCATTATTGGGGAGTGGGTCTCCCATAGTCTTTGCCTATGCCTTCCAAGCAAAAGCTGCCAAAATTTAGGAAGGGGGAACTTGCAATGTCCCTTACAAGAGCCATGCAGTACAGCATATTAAAAACATTATTCCCATTATTGGGGAGTGGGTCTCCCATAGTCTTTGCCTATGTCTTCCAAGCAAAAGCTGCCAAAAATTAGGACAGAGGAACTTGCAATGCTGGCAACATGGACCATGGTCACCCTGGTGGTATAGTGGTCGTGGAGGCTGAGGATAAGGAGAAGAGCAAAAAACAGCCGAAATGAGGAAGCATATACCCATGTGTGTGGGTGTGAAGCGATGCATGGGAATACACCTCCCGAAATAACACAGTGGATTTGAATTTATGTTACTCTGCTGTCATTTGGTGGTGATGAGAAGTCTGGCCCAATCCAGCCCTTGTTCATTTTGATAAGGGTCAGCTTGTCAGCATTGTCAGTTGACAGGCGAGTGCGCTTATCAGTTATAATTACCCCAGCGGCACTAAAAACACGCTCCAATAACACGCTAGCGGCAGGGCAGGCCAGGACCTCCAAGGCATACAGAGTGAGTTCATTCCAAGTGTCCAGCTTGGATACCCAATAATTAAAAGGCACAGAGGAATCACGGAGGACGCTGGTACTCCCTCACCATCTTTTGAAACTTTCCACTCCTTGTGAGAGTACCCTGCGCCTCAGGGCCTGTAAGCTGGGCAGGTCTCAGAAAACTGTCCTAGAACATTGACAGTGTTCCCCTGCCTCTGCTGGATTGGAGTTGCGTCTCTCTCGCCTGTATGCCTTTTATTTGGACAGCGAACTGTGACCTCTGCCGCTACCGTATTCAGATGGGAATTTTTTTAATAGTTCTACAGCAAGGGCCTTCTGGTACTGCCCCATTTTTGTAGACCTCTCCAACTCAGGAATAAGAGAGTGAAAGTTCTCCTTGTAGAGGGGGTCTAAAAGTGTCATCAACCAGTAATGACTGACACCCAACATTTTGACAATGCGAGGGTCACGGTTAAGGCAGCGTAACATAAAGTCAGCCGTGGGTGCCAGACTGGTAACGGGCAAGACTTCCGTGTCCTCACCAAGATGATAGTGTTGAGCGATCACTAAAATGCTCGGGTGCTCGAAGCTCGGGCCGAGCTTACCGTGATACTCGGGTGCTCGACCCGAGCAACGAGCCCAATGTTAGTCTATGAGAGACCCGAGCATTTTTGCGGCAGCACCCCCGGCAGTCTGTAGAAAGCCTAAAAAGTGCCCAAAACGATAGTGACAGTGCTCAAAAGACATGGGGGCAGCATGGGGATCGCCCCTGGAAGCATTTCTGACCCCCAGGTCACTGCTGTCAACAACGTGGTCAGAGGTATTAAGCCTCTTTTGCGGGCTCACAATAAAACGTTCAAAAACGAAACTGAAACGGTTTTCCTGGGAAATATGTTAAGGAAATTCCTTTCCATTGTAAAAACTTGTGTATAAGGTAAAATAAATAACCAAAAACAAAAATACTCCTCCACACCTTGGGCTATGTTCACAAGTAGCATTTTTCATGCGTTTTTGCACTTTTGTATTGCTTTCAACCGTGACAAATGCGTACCTCCCCCATTCCTTGCAATGCAAGCGAAAATATGCAGCCAACCACCCACTCACCCGCAGGCTGCAATACCATACTACTAGCTTTCACTTGAAATGGGGCCTTTTAGTTTGGAGGAGGCCGAAGCTGGCCACTACCTCATGGCCGCTTCGGCAGCGAGGTATCCATACTCTGTCCCCAGCCGCCCGGTGGCCGGGTGTCCACGCTCGGTCCCCAGCCGCCAGGTGGCGGCCAGGTGTCCATACTCAGTCCCCAGCCGCCCTGATTTCTCCTGTCACCTTCCCCCACACTTTTCTTAGCCTGGCCTGCTTTAGGGCAGCATAGGACGAGCCCACCAGAGAACCAGACTCCTCCAGTTGGCCCTGGCTTCTCCATCAGGGGAGTTGAGAGTGCCTAGGTGAGGAGCATGATGATGATGATAGAAGTTAGCATCTGCTTTGTTTTCTTGGAATGCAAGTGTAGCACCCTGAGGATTCGGCTGCTACAGGGGTATTGCACCTCAACCCAGAGGTGTGATATTCCACTCCCGGGTAAGGATGGAGTGTGGAACTGAGCTCGGTAGGCTGCATGCACTACACACATCCCATTTCCGAGGAGCAGACCGACGGTACTCCCACTTAGAAATGTGCAGGTACGACCGAGTCTGTTCCTGGCTGGAGTGGGAGGGGGGTGGTACATCCCATGTAGTGTAGGGGCAGATAGGGGGAGCAGCCTGGGTAAAGATAGGAGCTCATTGGGTGCTGGTCACCTGAGCTCACACATAGAGGGTGTATATAAGGTGGGCACCAACTAAGATCAGGGTCAGATGCAGAGGATCAGATGCAGAGAGTCAGTCAGCTGCAGAGAACAAGTCAGGAGCAGAGGAGAGAAGAAAGACAAAGACCCAGAGTGAGAGAGGAGAAAAGAGAGAGACCCAGAGCACAGAAGAGAAGGACTCTGAGATCCCAACTAAAAGCACCGGGTGAAGAGTCGGCATCAGGGTACCGGAACCCAAGCTGGTGGGGGTAAAAACATTCCCCAGCCAGAGACCGAAGACCGTGGGCAGCGTCTGCCACGGTCACCCATCACATCCACCCCGAAGGCACACCACATGAAGGGTCAGGGAACCCAGGGCCAAGGGTGTCCCAACAGAAGGCCCGAGGGAGCTGGACCTAGGTGGATTACTGGTGGGGACGGCCAGAGAACGGGACAGAAAGAGAGCTCAGGGCCACGCTCCGGACTTGTTTGGGGGTTGGCTGGATCCAGGACCTGGTGGACGCAGCACGGCTCGGGGGGTCACTAGCAGCTGGAGTGACCAGTACAACATCTGCAGTAAGTAAACACCCTTAACTGCACAACCCGACTCTGTCTTCATTGCCGTCTGCACTACACCACCACAACCCCCATCCTCTGCGCCTGTCCCCTCTGAGGCTATACCCCTCCCGTTGGGGGTTATCCCACCAAGCTGCGCATCCACCATCAGCCTCAGCGGACCCTGCTGCAGCGGCGGCCCCAGTGACCGCATCACAACGGGTGGCGTAGTCGACACAAAAGAACTCTTAATAACATCTGTAGGACTGCCACACAACACGGAGCTTGACGCCCTGGGCACGGGGCCGGGTCACAGCCGCTCGGAGACTACAACCCCCCATCTGATCCGGTGCCGGGTATTCCCCTCAAAAAGGAATATGTCCCAGGGGGCGCGTCACAAGTGCATGTATGTAGTAGCGGCTAGGCCTGAGGTGGTCCGCGTTTTGGCGCATATTCTACCTCCTCCGAGGATTGCTGGATGTTTTCCTGCTACTATCCCAGTTCTATGACTCCCGTTAAAACAAAGCTTCAGGTGATAAATGATGGATGAGGTGGTGGCAAAGGAGAAAGAGCAGGAGGAACAGGAGGAACAGGGACCATTCACATCAATATCAGGCCAGTCAACCAGATATGTCATGTAGGATAAGTTTCTGTAACAAAAGGAGTTGTTCGGCTACACAGTTATAGGGCATACAGTGAGTGCAATGCCTACCAAAAATTTCGAGCCACTCCAATGCCCCTTGGAAATGACATGGAGGTCAAAGGGCGTTAACTAAACCTTTTTTTTCGATTTATAGCAACTGCGTCTCCCGTGCACTGTTGGCCTAAGCAGTGAATGGAAGGCTTTCCAAAAATTATGAGGAACTGCAATGCCCCTTACAAGAGCCATGTGTGGCACCCCAGGGGTCTGGTCACCACAGTAATAGAGATATTACGTCGGAGAGCAAGTGGGAGGTTTCCTGGTCAGGATCCCTTAAACATGCAACATCCTCCTGCCCCAGTCCTGGGAGGGGAGAATTCTGTCCTTATAAACTGGATCTGGGGCGGGGTTGAGTGAGTCAGAGAACAGTCAGAGTCAGAGTGAGAGCAAGGGAAAGTAACAGCAAGGAGCTCTGTAGGAGCTAGGAGCTAAAGACCAGGGGCTGGAAGCTGAGCAGAGCTCGCCCTGGCAGAAGACAATAGAAACCGGACACAGGAGTCCGAAGCTGTGAGGACTTATATATCCAGCAGCAGAAACCAGCTGGCAGGGGATTTCAGGTCCTCTGGCCATAGAAGCCCGGAGGCTCAGTCACAAGCAAGGGACCAGCACCGCCGTCGTGGAGCGGAGGCTAACAGAAGGCCCCAAGTCACCAGCCATACGGGTGAGCACTACACGGTACACTCAGGGACATGGGCTACTTCTACCCGCTTACAGCAAGGTAGCCAGGAAGAGTGCAGACAGACGGGGAGGCCTACAACTCCACATGGCCAGGGGAACTCCTGCTTGCTCACAGGCTGACCAGGCCTCTTATGCTAGCCAGTACTCCCGGGAGGGTCTACCTTATAATCATCAGTAAAGACCCTGAACTGCACTGCAAAGACTCTGAGTCGTTCCTGCTGCGCTCGTGCACCATCACACCCATCATCCACACTCACTGCCCTGAGGCTATACTCCTCCCGAGTAGAGTTATCCCATTCTATGCTGCGCACACAACACCAGCCTCAGCGGTCTGCCTCGCAGCAGTGGTACTCCCTGACCGCAATCCACGGGTGGCGCAGTCGGACAATTAACCTCAAAACCTAAGAAAGACTGCCACTGGTTTGACCAGCCTGAGCCACGGGACCGGGTCACCGCCACGGAGACTACAGACCCCAGAGACCTGGCACCGGGTATTCCACACACGTGTACACACGGCTCAGGGGGCGCGTCACATGCAGTACAGCATATTACAAACATAAGTCCCATTATTGGGGAGTGGGTGTCCCATAGTATTTGCTTATGCCTTGCAAGCAAAAGCTGCCAAAAATTAGGACGGAGCAACTTGCAATGCCCCTTACAAGAGCCATGCAGTACAGCATATTACAAACATAAGTCCCATTATTGGGGAGTTTGTCTCCCATAGTATTTGCTTATGCTTTCCAAGCAAAAGCTGCCAAAAATTAGGACGGAGCAACTTGCAATGCCCCTTACAAGAGCCATGCAGTACAGCATATTACAAACATAAGTCCCATTATTGGGGAGTGGGTCTCCCATAGTATTTGCTTATGCCTTGCAAGCAAAAGCTGCCAAAAATTAGGACAGAGCAACTTGCAATGCCCCTTACAAGAGCCATGCAGTACAGCACATTACAAACATAAGTCCCATTATTGGGGAGTGGGTCTTCCATAGTATTTGCTTATGCTTTCCCAGCCAAAAATAAGGACAGAGCAACTTGCAATGCCCCTTACAAGAGCCATGCAGTACAGCATATTACAAACATAAGTCCCATTATTGGGGACTGGGTGTCCCATGGTATTTGCTTATGCTTTCCCTGCAAAAGCTGCCAAAAATTAGGACGGAGCAACTTGCAATGCCCCTTACAAGAGCCATGCAGTACAGCATATTACAAACATAAGTCCCATTATTGGGGAGTGGGTCTCCCATAGTATTTGCTTATGCCTTGCAAGCAAAAGCTGCCAAAAATTAGGACAGAGCAACTTGCAATGCCCCTTACAAGAGCCATGCAGTACAGCACATTACAAACATAAGTCCCATTATTGGGGAGTGGGTCTTCCATAGTATTTGCTTATGCTTTCCCAGCCAAAAATTAGGACAGAGCAACTTGCAATGCCCCTTACAAGAGCCATGCAGTACAGCATATTACAAACATAAGTCCCATTATTGGGGACTGGGTGTCCCATGGTATTTGCTTATGCTTTCCCTGCAAAAGCTGCCAAAAATTAGGACGGAGCAACTTGCAATGCCCCTTACAAGAGCCATGCAGTACAGCATATTACAAACATAAGTCCCATTATTGGGGAGTGGGTCTCCCATAGTATTTGCTTATGCTTTCCCAGGAAAAGCTGGCAAAAATTAGGACGGAGCAACTTGCAATGCCCCTTACAAGAGCCATGCAGTACAGCATATTACAAACATAAGTCCCATTATTGGGGAGTGGGTGTCCCATGGTATTTGCTTATGCTTTCCCAGCAAAAGCTGCCAAAAATTAGGACGGAGGAACTTGCAATGCTGGCACCCTGGTGGTATAGTGGTGGTGGAGGCTGAGGATAAGGAGAAGAAGATTAAACAGCCGAAATGAGGAAGCGTATACCCATGTGTAGGTGTAAAGCGGTGCATGTGAATACACCTCCCGAAATAACACAGTGGATTTGACTTTATGTTACTCTGCTGTCATTTGGTGGTGATGAGAAGTCTGGCCCAATCCAGCTCTTGTTCATTTTGATAAGAGTCAGCTTGTCAGCATTGTCAGTTGACAGGCGAGTGCGCTTATCAGTTATAATTCCCCCAGCGGCACTAAAAACACGCTCCGATAGCACGCTAGCGGCAGGGCAGGCCAGGACCTCCAAGGCGCACAGAGCGAGTTCATTCCAAGTGTCCAGCTTGGATACCCAATAATTAAAAGGCACAGAGGAATCACGGAGGACGCTGGTACGATCGGCAAGGTACTCCCTCACCATCTTTTGAAACTTTCCACTCCTTGTGAGAGTACCCCGCGCCTCAGGGCCTGTAAGCTGGGCGGGTGTCAGAAAACTGTCCCAGAACGTTGACAGTGTTCCCCTGCCTCTGCTGGATTGGAGTTGAATCTCTCTCGCCTGTACGCCTTGGTTGGGCAACGAATTGTGACCTCTGCCGCTAGCGTGTTCAGATGGGAATTTTTTTAAGAGTTCTGCAGCAAGGGCCTTCTGGTATTGCCCCATTTTTGTAGACCTCTCCACCTCAGGAATAAGAGAGTGAAAGTTCTCCTTGTAGCGGCGGTCTACAAGTGTCACCAACCAGTAATGACTGTCACCCAACATTTTGACAACGCGAGGGTCACGGTTAAGGCAGCGTAACATAAAGTCAGCCATGCGTGCCAGACTGGTAACGGGCAAGATTTCCGTGTCCTCACCAAGATGACGACTGACCATGCTCTCCTCCTCCTCCTCTTCCTCCTCCCCCCTGTCTTCAGGACACCCACGCTGAACCGACGGTATGACACTTGTACAGGTACTACCGTCTACAACGCATGATAGCAACTCCTGTTCTTCCTCCTCCTCCTCTCCCTCATTGTCCCCCAATGCACGTTGGGATGAGATGAGGCTGGGCTGTGTGTAATCGCCCGCTACGGCTTCTTGATCCATCTCATCATACTCTGGCTGCAATGCCTCCTCTTTAATTCTCTGCAGAGAGCGTTGCAAAAGACAGACTAGTGGGATGCTAACACTAATGATGGCGTCATCGCCACTCACCATCTTGGTGGCCTCCTCAAAGTTTGTCAGGATGGTACATATGTCAGACATCCAGGTCCACTCCTGAGGTCTTATGTGTGGAGTCTGACCTGAATATCGACGGCCTTGTTGCAGCTGGTACTCCACAACTGCTCTCTTCTGCTCACAAATCCTTTGCAACATGTGGAGGGTAGAGTTCCAACGTGTGGGGACATCACACATCAGTCGGTGTGCTGGAAGCTGCAAACGCTGCTGCAACACAGCAAGGGCGGCGGAAGCTGTAGCCGACTTGCGAAAATGAGCTGACAGGCGGCGTACTTT
This sequence comes from Phyllobates terribilis, assembly GCF_046119375.1. Taxonomy (NCBI): domain Eukaryota; kingdom Metazoa; phylum Chordata; class Amphibia; order Anura; family Dendrobatidae; genus Phyllobates; species Phyllobates terribilis. Next base: position 363,435,092 of record NW_027362762.1, on the reverse strand, counting down.
CACGAGCAGATCTGGCAACTCGGGGTATGATTTAAGAAACCGCTGAACCACGAGGTTAAGCACATGAGCCAGGCATGGTACGTGTGTGATCTCACCTCGCCTCAGAGCCGCCACCAAGTTACGGCCATTGTCACACACGACCATGCCAGGATGTAGGTTCAGCGGTCTCAGCCACAGATCTGCCTGCTCTTTCACAGCTGTCCACAACTCACAAGCAGTGTGAGGTTTATCACCTAAGCTTATGAGTTTCAGCACAGCCTGTTGCCGCTTGGCGGAGGCAGTACTGCAATGCTTCCAGCTTGTAACTGATGTGGTGATATCTGAGATGGAGGCTGAACATGAGGAGGAGGAGGAGGAGGATGCGCAGGAGCTGTACACTGTGGGGGCAACTCTGACTGACATAGGGCCCGCAATCCTCGGTGTGGGGAGGATCTGTTCCGTCCCAAGGTCCGACTGGGTCCCGGCTTCCACTATGTTTACCCAGTGTGCCGTCAGAGAGATGTACAGTCCCTGGCCACAAGCACTTGTCCACGTGTCCGTTGTCAGGTGGACTCTCCCAATAACTGCGTTGTTGAGGGCACGGCAGATGCTTTGGGACACGTGCTTGTGTAGTGCGGGGATGGCACACCGGGCAAAATAGTGTCGGCTGGGGACCGAGTACCGAGGGACAGCCACCGCCATAAGATTGCGGAAGGATTCCGTCTCCACCAGCCTAAAAGGCAGCATTTCCAATGCAAGCAGTCGTGAAATGTGCGAATTTAGGACTGTGGCCTGTGGGGCGTTAGCTGCGAATTTCCGCTTTCGTTCAAAGGTCTGGGATATGGACAATTGAACGCTGCGGTGGGACGTGGACGTTGATGCTGTTTCTTGAGAAACTGCCATAACAAGTGAAGACTGAGAGGAGGGGGCATCTTTACATGCAGTATGGACAGGGGATTGCCTTGCACACACAACAGCGGGTTCTATTGCATGCACAACAGTGGAAGAAGCAGTGGTGACACCCGCTGACACTGGTCGTGGACCCTGGGTTTCGCCCCACAAAGTCAGGTGCTTTGCTGCCATGTGCCTGATCATGCTGCTGGTGGTCAGGCTGGTAGTTTTGTCACCCCTGCTGATGCTGGCATGGCAGGTGGAACATATGGCCTTTTTGGGGTTATCAGCAGAGTATTTAAAAAAATTCCAGACTCTGGAAGACCTACCGCTTGTACTGGCAACGTCCCTCGTGTTGGTGTTACGGGGAACGGTTGCCTGCCTTCTGTCTGCGGCCACCACACTGCTTCTTCCTGCCTGTTGGGGTACTCTGCCTCCCTCCACCTGTGTGCTGCTGGCCTCACTCTGCATGTCCTCCTTCCACGTTGGGTCAGTTACTAGATCATCCACCACCTCCTCCTCTTCCACTTGCGCACCACGATCCTCCTCCTCACTTCCTGGCAATTGTGTCTCGTCATCGTCCACCTCTGGTGACAGATTGCCAACGTCGACTTCCTGTGGCCGTGGCTGTTCAAATATTTGGGCATCGCAACATGGGATCTCCTCTTCCACCACTTCAAGCGTATCAGGCGAGAGGCCCAAATATGGAAATGGACCAGTGAACAGCTCTTCAGATTGTCCAAGTGTGGGATCACTTGCTGTCTGACGACACTCGGCATGGTGGGAGGAAGGAGCATCAGGGTGAGGAGGAGTATGCGGTCGAGACTCACGGCTACTAAGAGTTGACCGTGTGGAAGACAGACCGGAGGTGGTGGTGCCCAGGTAACTGGAAATATTGTCTGCTATCCAATTAATAACCTGTTCACACTGATCAGTTCTCAATACTGGTGTTGTTCTGTGCTTCCCTAGTAATTCGGTCAAGAAGTGGAAGCGAGAAGATGTGGCTGTTGGTTGTGGCACATTTTCACCTTGGCCACGGCCCCGTCCTCTGCACAAACCATCACCAGAACGTCCACTTCCACGTCCCTTGCCACGCGCCTTGCCCATTGTAAATGAAGTAAAATAGCTTACACTTGCACTATCAATGGAAAAAGGGTAATAAAGAGTAGATTAGAACCGTGGAAGAGGAAAACCACAGTTATTGTTTACTGGGGTATACCACACTTTTTTAAATAGAGATATTTGCGGCTGAACAGTGAGCGACACACTCAAACTGCTTTTTTTTTAGATACCAAAGGCCCTAAACTGGATAGTACAGCGATTTGACCCGTGTAACTGCGAAACCACACTGGGATGTCGGGCCTACACAAGACTATTTTCAACAGATATATTTTTGTGTCACAACAGTCAGGAGACACTGCTGTTTTTCTTTAAGGAAAAAACTACCAAAACCTGAATAATAGAGATTTTTTACCGTGGAACAGCAAAACCACAGTTATAATTTACTGGTGTATACCAGGCTTTTTAAAATATATATATATTTGCGGCTGAACAGTGAGCGACACACTCAAACTGTTTTTTTTAGATACAAATGGCCCAAAAGTGGATAATACAGAGGTTTGTACCGTGGAACTGCAAAACCACACTTGTATTTCTCTGGCCTACACCAGACTATTTTCAACAGATATATTTGTGTCTGAAAAATCAGGGAGACACTATTTTTTTTTTTTTTACAGCAAAAAATGCAAAAAGCAGGATAATAGAGATTTTTTACCGTGGAACAGCAAAAGCACACTTCTGTCTCTCTGGCCTACACCAGACTATTTTCAACAGATATATTTGTGTCTGAAAAATCAGGGAGACACTATTTTTTTTTTTTTTACAGCAAAAAATGCAAAAAGCAGGATAATAGAGATTTTTTACCGTGGAACAGCAAAAGCACACTTCTGTCTCTCTGGCCTACACCAGACTATTTTCAACAGATATATTTGTGTCTGAAAAATCAGGGAGACACTATTATTATTTTTATACAGCAAAAAATGCCAAAAACAGGATAATAGAGATGTTTTACCGTGGAACATCAAAACCACAGTAATAATTTACTGGTGTATACCAGGCTTTTTAAAATATATATATATTTGCGGCTGAACAGTGAGCGACACACTCAAACTGTTTTTTTTTAGATACAAATGACCCATAGAACTGCAAAACCACACTTCTATTTCTCTGGCCTACACCAGACTATTTTCAACAGATATATTTGTGTCTGAAAAGTCAGAGGCACACTTTTTTTTTTTTTGGGGGGGGGGGGGCACCAAAAGGTTAATAAGATGAGTATTTGTACATTGTGAAGGAGGAAAAAAAAAAAGAGGATTTAGATAAAAAAAAAAGGATTTTTCCTAGCCCCCGGGACCTGGAGCTAAGTCCAGCAATTTCAGCAACAGGAGCAGCACACAGGACTGTAATGCAGCGTTTGCTGGTATAACCACTGCGTCTCCTATACAGCCTGCCTGCCTGCCTGCCTGATATACCTGGGATGGATATTAGTCCTGAGAAGGACTGTTTGTTTGATCTGGCAGCCTTTACAGACCCTACACTAACTATTTTGCAGGATATATCTCTCCCTAAATCAGCAGCGCTGTCCCTACACTGTCTGATCCGGAGCGACTGTGTCCAAGATGGCGGCGCCCGGTTTTAAATGCTCGAGGTGACGCTGTGAGGCCAGCCAATCACTGTAATGCCCACAAACAACATGGCTGCGGCATTACAGTGACTGGCTGGCAATCCCTGCATGTTCATTGGCTCTGTAAAGAGCGCCAAACATGCAGGGCGGAGACCCGAGCTCAACACTGCTAATAAGCATTAAAACGGTGGTCGTTAAGGGGCCTTATTACCTCAAAGTCTTTTGAAAACGGTGAATGGGAATAAGCGAATAGCCCACCCGGCAGCGGCAATTCCCACGGGTGTCAGCTGTATGTGACAGCTGTGTCAGAGAGAAGGTAGGGGGCGCACTACTAATATAAAATTGATACTGTAGGTTGCAACATCATGTGGAGAGAGGGAACCATATAAGAGACAAAGAAAAGCACCTCATAAAGAAGCACACCTGGTATAACAGTAAGTAATACAAAAAGTTTATTGACTACAAGTACAATGGAGGTAAAAACACTGGAGTTAAAAACACAATGAATGGTATGATACATCCCTGGGTAATGAAATATAAATTTATCAATGTAAGCATCAACCTACATGTGGGACCAAGACACTCAGAAAAAAATATATATACGGTTGTGCTCAAAAGTTTACATACCCCGACAGAATTTTTCCTTTCTTGGCCTTGTTTCAGAGAATATGAATGATAACAAAAAAACCTTTTCTCCACTCATGGTTATTGGTTGGGTGAAGCCATTTATTGTCAAACTATTGTGTTTCAGAAGTTTTGAGGCTTGTCTCTGTGCTGTTTGGAGTATTGTAGGTGAGATACTTTGTGGCACTTGCGCAGTAATGGCTTTCTTCTGGAGACTCGACTATGTAGCCCATTTTTCTTCAAGTGCCTCCTTATTGTGCATCTTGAAACAGTCACACCGCTAGTTTTCAGAGAGTCCTGAATTTCAGCTGATGTTATTTGTGGGTTATTCTTTGCATCCCGAACAATTTTCCTTGCAGTTGTGGCCGAAATTCTTGTTGGTCTACCTGACCGTGGTTTAGTTTTTACAGAGCCCCTGATTTTCCATTTGTTAATTACAGTTTGAACGCTGCTGGCTGGCATTATCAATTCCTTGGATATTTTTTTGCATCCTTTTCCTGTGTTATACAGTTCAACTACATTTCCCATAGACCCATTGACAATTCTTTGGCTTTCCCCATGACTCACAATCCAGAAACAACAGTGGCTGGATGAAAGATGCAAGAGTCTGTCTGGATCCCAGAAACTCACTCAGGTTTTATGCACACACACTAATTACAAGCAAACAGGTCACAGGTGAGGATGTTACCTTTAGTAGCCATTCAATCCCGTTTGTGTCAAATTCTGTGCGTGTTATCAGGCCAAAATCACCAGTGTATGTGAACTTTTGATCAGGGTCATTTGGATGTTTTTAGTTGTCATTAAGATTTAAAAAGAGAAAACATAGTAGTTTGACAATAAATGGCTTCACCCAACCAATAACCATGAGTGGAGAAAAAGTTTTTTTGTTATCATTCATATTCTCTGAAACAAGGCCAAGAAAGGAAAAATTCTGCCGGGGTATGTAAACTTTTGAGCACAACTGTAGATATGAATGATCTCTTAGCACCATAGGCAATATGCATACAGGACAATATGATAATGATCATAAACAATGATGGCCTTCACAAAACAATTATTCAAACATGAAAAAGCCAGGCGCCTTGTAACAATGTGACATGGTTGTCCCAGATATGGCAAAGATGGTCATAAGATCACAGTCGTGGGTCAAGTAGAAGTACATGTCACGTGTAAAGTGTCAGGTATTCCCGGATCCCCCAGAGAGAACAACTGACCAATAAATCATGAATTTTCAGTATGTACCAAATCAAGAAAATATCCTGAATCTATTAATGGTACCAAGAAAAAAACTCATGAATGGATAGAGCTTGTAGGCTTTACTCCCAGAGGTTGTACTGGAAAATACCAGAGTAGGGATATAAGGATACAACCTGCTGTGGTATATAGGGGGACCACGAAGAGGAAGCTGCAAAGGTATAGACGGCTTCGTCAGGGGAAGATCATGTATGTGACAGCTGACACCCTGCAGAATCGGCCCCGGCCGGATTTTTATGCCGATCGGGCCGATTAACCCCTTAAATATCGCTGTCAATTATGACAGCGCTATTTTAGTGGCTACAAGGGGGTCTTGCGACCCCTTTCGTAACCATTTGTCCCCCGCGATGAGAATTGCGGGTCCCGATGTTTACCATGGTACTCTGAGGTCAAGTGTTAACCTCAGGGTATGGTGTCCTGTGCGATCCAGCTATAAGCACTGACTGCTCTTAAGCACTGCAGTACACAAGTACTGAGGTTGTGTATGAAACCAGTGATCAAAGTGAAAATTATACATATCCCACAGTGAAAAAGTTAAAAAAAACACAAAAAAGCAAACACAAATCATTAAAATACGTTTTTGCCACTCAAAACGCTGCGCTTGCGATAAAACAAAAATAAACAAAAAAAAATTGCACATAATTGGTATTACCGCGTCCAAAACGACCCGCTCTATAAAACTGGCATGTTATTTATTTCATTTGGTAAACGTCGTAAAAAAAAAAAACATGCCAAAAATGTCGCTTTGTTGTTATACTGATTCACAAAAAAGTGAATAGAAAGAGATCAAAATGTCATATCTGAAAAAAAAAGGTATAAATGAAAACGCCAAACTGTCCCGCAAAAAGCAAGCCCTCATTCGGCAAAAAAAATAATAAAAAAGTTACAGCTCTCACAATATGCAAAAACAAATTCATTTTTGTAACATATTGTTTTTAGTCTGTAAAAATAGCAAAACATAAAAAACAATATAAATCTGGTATCACTGTAATTGTACCAACCCGACGGACAAATCGGTCTTATCAATTTTACCGCATGGTGAATAGATCAAAAAATAGAAGCAATAACTGAATTACTGTTTTTTGTTTATTCTGTGTCTGAAAAATCAGAATAAAAAGCAATCAAAAAATATTATGTGTCCCAAAATGGTGCCAAAAAATCTGCAACTCGTCCCGCAAAAAATAAGCCGTCATACAGCTCTGTCTGGCAAAAAATAAAAGTTACAGCTCTCAAAGTATGGCGATGAAAAAAATCTACTTTTTATAAACAAGCATTTTTACTGTGTGATAGCAGCAAAAAAAACAAAACAATAAATATCTGGTATCGCTGTAATCACACTGACCCGAAGAATAAATCCACCTTATCACTTGCAAAAATAAAACCTATTCTTGTACTACTGTCTATATGTTCACGCTACCTCCCAAAAATCGGAATAAGGCTCAGCTCACATTTAAACTGCGCTCGCCACTGAGCGCTTGTGTCAAGGTTTCCGTGTAAATTCCCCAAAACCGCGATTCAGACAAAACCCCGGACGGAACCACTCACTTATGAGGCAGAAGGAGTCAGTTTGGACTGGTCTCTGTTCTGGTCGTGTCCCATAATTTTAGGCATCTTTTTAGCGCACAAGTGTCGGCGACCACAAATCTGTACATGCCTAAAAAGATAGAGCAGATGCCAAAAGGAGTCTAAAGTGTCTCCATTTGCCTCATTATGGTGGCTGGTTCCGTCAGGGGTTTTGACTGAATTGCTTTTTTGTGGAACTTACACGGAATCCCCAACGTAAGTGCTCAGCATGGAACACAAGAAGGTTTTCTGGAAGAGATTGAAAAATATTATGTGACCCAAAATGTTACCAATAAAAACCCCTAATTAATCCTGAAAAAAACAGCCCCCACTTAAGTCCATTATCAGTTACTAGAACTATAGGGGGTTCTCACGTTACTGGTAGAACAAAGTCTCTGGAAAAATGACATAGATCTAGCCCCCAAATAAAAAAAAGCACAAGCTGGATACAATGTATAGGGGCACTACACTGTATGGGGGCACAATGTATGGGCACTAAACTGGCATATTTGCAATTCTCCAGAAAAAAAGCCTGGCGTGGATGTCACAAAATACTTACTGCAGCTATAGATAAATTCAGTGAGAGGTGAAATTTCTACAATGGGGTCACTTTTGGGGGTTTTCTGCTGTTCTGACACCTTCAGGGCTTTGCAAATGTTGCCCACAAACTATTCTCGCAAAATCTGTGCTGCAGGAGCCAAAAATAGCGCTTTTTCCTTCTCAGACCTGACATGTGGCGTAACAGTAATTTCTGATTACATATGGGGCATCACCGTGTTCGGGAGAAATTGCGCAATAAATTATGGGGTCTAGTTTCACCTATTAACCCTTGTATACCTGAAAAATTTGCAGCAAATACAAAAATTACAATTTATACCTCTAAAATGCCATATTTCCATGTCTCAATCTTATAAAATTATGTGAGGCACCTATGGGTTCAAAATACTCACTGCACCCCTAGATAAATTCTTTAGCCAGTGAAGTTTCCAATATGGGGTAACCTGGGGGGGGGGGTTCTGATGTTCTGGTACCTCAGGGGATCAGCTAATGGAGCCCACAATCTATTCAAATGAAATCTGCATTCTAAAAGCCAAGCAGCACTCCTTCTCATCCGACCCCTGCGGTGTGCTCAAACAGTAGTGTACAACCACATAAGGGGTACTGCCACATTCAGAAGAAATTGTGTAACAATTTGTGGGGCCCATTTTGCCTCGTGAAATTTATAAATTTGATGCTAAAACACTTTTTTAATGGGAAAAAAAATAGTGAATCACTTATAGGTTAAAACTGCTCAGTGTACCCCTAAATGAATTCCTTGAAGGGTCTAGTTTCCAAAATGGGGTCACTTGTAGAGGGTTTCTGCTGTCTTCGCATGTCAGGGACTATCCAAATGAATCATGGCATTCACAATTCATTCCAGACAAATAGCACTCTTCCTTTACCTAGCCCTGCTATGTGCCCAAACAGAAGTTTTTGACCACATATTGGTTATCATTGTGTTTGGGAGAAATTGCATAACAAATTATGGGGTCCGTTTTCACCTATTATCCATTTTGAAAATTAAAAATTAGGGACTAAAACAACATTTTCGTGAAAAAAAAATTTAAATTTTCCATATGATGACCTAATGTTATCAAATTCTTTGTAGTACCTGCTGGTTCAAAATGCTCACTATATGACCAGATAAAATCCTTGAGGGGCCTAGTTTGCAAAATGGGGTCACTTGTGAGGGGGTTTCTGCTGTTTAGGCGCTCTCCAAACGTGACATGACAACCCTTCTCGATTGCAGCCATTTTTGTGTTCAAAAAGTCAAGGTGCTCCTTCCATTCCGACCCCTGACGTGCGCCCAAACAATAGTTTTCCCCTACATATGGGGTATCAGCATGCTCAGGAGAAATTGCACAACTAATTTTATGGTTCATTTTCTCATTACCCTTGGGAAAATAAAAAAAATTGGGTCTGAAGTAAAATTTTTGTGAAAAAAAAGTTAAATGCTCATTTTTTCCTTCCACATTGCTTCAGTCACTGTGAAGCATGTGAAGGGTTAATAAACTTCTTGAATGTGGTTTTGAGCACCTTGTGTGGTGCAGTTTTTAGAATGGTGCCACTTTTGGGTATTTTCTGTCATATAGACCCCTTAAAGTCACTTCAAATGTGTTGAAACACTGCCTCCTGCTAATACTGACCATATCAGATGGTGGTGCCAGATTTAAGCAATGCTAACCCTCCCTTCCGAGGTGGTGCCGGTGCCCCAGCTTCGTTAGTAGCTTCCTCCTCCTCTGCCTTGTTCTTCCACTGAGTCCCTGCTGTCAGGTGGGAATGCCGTCAGTAGTGCGTCTACCAGCGTGCGCTTGCATTCCCGCATTTTCCGATCCTGCTCCAGTGACAGAAGCAAGGATGGTATGTTGTCCTTGTAGCAGGGATCCAGGAGGGAGGCCACCCAGTAATCAGCACTGATAACAATACGGGCTACTCGGGGGTCATTGTGCAGGCACAGCAGACCACCCAGTAATCAGCACTGATAACAATACGGGCAACTTGGGGGTCATTGTGCAGGCACAGCAGCATGTATTGGCTCATGTGTGCCAGGCTGCCCAGGGGCAATGACAAGCTGTCCTCGATGGGAGGTCTGCGTCCTCTGTATCCCCCCAGTCATGCTCCTGTGATGCCTGTGAACTGCTTTGAGTGCCATACTGCTGTGAACACAGTTGATACTCCTCCTCCTCCAAAACTATCCCCTGGCGGGACAGTTGGGTGCATGGCCACTGTTGGTACAGGAACACACTCTCCGAGCAATGTGTGGACGACTGGCCTTATAATGGTATGAATGGTCATTGTTCCTCCTCCTCTTCCTCCTGTGCCACCACCTGATAATCATCACCTGAAGCTTTTTTTTTCAAACAAGCTGGCGCATATGAGGCGGTGAGCGGTAAGGCAGAAGTGACGCAGTGAACAACAGCAGGGTGAGAACAGCGATAGTGCACACAGATGGACCGCACTTTCAGCAGCAGCTCTGACATATCGGGGTAATTTTTAAGGAAGCTGTCCATCAACAAATTCAGCACATGTGCCAGAAAAGGGATGTGCATCAAACTGGCTAGGCCAAGAGCTGCTATGAGATTTCGCCCATTACCGCACACCGCCAGGCCGGGCTTCAGGTTCAGTGGAACCAACCACTTGTTTGCTCCCTGTCCACAGCTTCTGCGCAATGTAGGATATTTTCCCCAAACAGATGAGTTTCAGAACACCCTGCTGTCATTTCCCCCTGGCTGTGCTGAAGTTGGTGGTGCAGGTGTTATGTTGACCACATGAGGAAGCAGTGCAAGAAGCGGAGAAAGAGGAGTGTTATGGGTCCAGGGGGTGGAACCTCTGTGCTACGGTGCAAGGAGGGAAACAGAGGGGCGTAACTAAGTATCAACCCGGACGACCCTGGTCGTACGGCGGATAACGACTCCGTGACCAGGGAGGGACCAAGCTGAGGGACCAGGTGCTACTCTGGGGACGACCTTGTAAGGGAGCAGGTGACTCACATGGTACAGATGGCAGGCACTGACAGGAATAGCAGGTAGGCACAGCACGCAGGCTGGCGAGCAGAAGCCTCCAGGTAGGTTATCAGGTAGACACGGCAAGAGACAGCAAGAGTCTCTAGGTGGTCACGGCAAGTGACGGCAGGAGTCTCTAGGTGGGCTGACAGGTGGTCACGGCAAGTGATGGCAGGAGTCTCTAGGTGGTCACGGCAAGTGACAGCAGGAGCCTCCAGGTGGGCTGGCAAGCGGTCACGGCAAGTGACGGCAGGAGTCTCTAGGTGGTCACGGCAAGTGACGGCAGGAGCCTCCGGGAAGGTATGGCAGGCACGGCAGGTAACAGGCAGGCAACAGGCAAGTGCTCCCAGGTGAGTGGACTGGCAGGCACGGCAGGTAACAGGCAGGCAACAGGCAAGTGCTCCCAGGTGAGCGGGCTGGCAGGCACGGCAGGTAACAGGCAGGTAACAGGCTGGCGGGCAAGACTGGTAGTCAAGCTAGCAGTGGGACCTGAAGGCTGAAGCAGAGGTAAGAAACACTGTGCAACAACTTTTCCTCGGGCACCTCCATTTTGGAGGAGGTGCCTTATATATGGGAGGACCCTCGGCTATTGGCCGGGGACTCCTTAGGATGGCGCGCGCGGCCCCTTTAAGATTGAGGGAGCGCGCGCCCTAAGCACAGTGCCCGGGGAGCTGTGCGCGCCGGCAGCAGGAAGAGGAGCGCTGGTGAACGCAGAGCGGGGAGCGAGGAGGTGAGTGGGATGGCATCTCTGCCTGGCAGGGGGCAGAGACGCCAATGCTACAAGGAGGAGGCAACATGGACAGAGAAATGTCCAGAAATCCTCGGTGGTGGTAGGACGTGTGCCAGAACACCTTCTGCCTTAGGCCAAGCATCCACTACATTTACCCTGTGGGCAGTTAGGGAGATATAACGTCCCTGACCATGCTTACTAGTCCACGTATCAGTAGTTATGTGGACCTTGCCACTGATGGAGTTGTGCAGTGCAGATCTGATTTTGTCTGCAACATGTGTGTGCAGGGCAGGGTTGTCCTGTCTGGAAAAGTAGTGGCGCCTGGGAACCACAAAGCATGGGACAGCCACCGTCATCAGTTTTTAAAAACTGTCTATCTCCAGCAGCCGAAATGGCAGCATTTCAAAGGCCAGTATTATCCACTTTTGGGCCATTTGTATCTAAAAAAAAAACAGTTTGAGTGTGTCGCTCACTGTTCAGCCGCAATTATATCTATTTAAAAAAGTCTGGTATACCCCAGTAAACAATAACTGTGGTTTTGCCATACCACGGTAAAAAATCTCTATTATTCAGGTTTTGGTATATTTTCCGTAAAGAAAAACAGTTGTGTCTCCTGACTGTTGTGACACAAAAATATATCTGTTGAAAATAGTCTGGTGTAGGCCCGACAAATCCCAGTGTGGTTTTGCAGTTCCACGGGTCAAATTTCTGTACTATCCAGTTTTGGGCCATTGTATTTCTGCATTTCACACCAATGTTGTGAAAAGATAATTTATTGTCACAAATAACTCGTCACATCAACTAAATGGGTAATGAAATATAAATTTATCAATGTAAGCATCAACCTACATGTGGGACCAAGACACTCAGAAAAAACTCAGAAAAAAATATATATACGGTTGTGCTCAAAAGTTTACATACCCCGACAGAATTTTTCCTTTCTTGGCCTTGTTTCAGAGAATATGAATGATAACAAAAAAACTTTTTCTCCACTCATGGTTATTGGTTGGGTGAAGCCATTTATTGTCAAACTACTCTTTTTCAGAGGTTTTGAGGCTTGTCTCTGTGCTGTTCGGCGTATTGTAGGTGAGATACTTTGTGGCATTTGCGCAGTAATGGCTTTCTTCTGGAGACTCGACTATGCAGCCCATTTTTCTTCAAGTGCCTCCTTATTGTGCATCTTGAAACAGTCACACCGCTAGTTTTCAGAGAGTCCTGAATTTCAGCTGATGTTATTTGTGAGTTATTCTTTGCATCCCGAACAATTTTCCTGGCAGTTGTGGCCGAAATTCTTGTTGGTCTACCTGACCGTGGTTTAGTTTTTACAGAGCCCCTGATTTTCCATTTGTTAATCACAGTTTGAACGCTGCTGGCTGGCATTACCAATTCCTTGGATATTTTTTTGCATCCCTTTCCTGTGTTATACAGTTCAACTACCTTTTCCCGTAGACCCATTGACAATTCTTTTGCTTTCCCCATGACTCACAATCCAGAAACAACAGTGGCTGGATGAAAGATGCAAGAGTCTGTCTGGATCCCAGAAACTCACTCAGGTTTTATGCACACACACTAATTACAAGCAAACAGGTCACAGGTGAGGATGTTACCTTTAGTAGCCATTCAAACCCGTTTGTGTCAAATTCTGTGCGTGTTATCAGGCCAAAATCACCAGTGTATGTGAACTTTTGATCAGGGTCATTTGGATGTTTTTAGTTGTCATTAAGATTTAAAAAGAGAAAACACAGTAGTTTGACAATAAATGGCTTCACCCAACCAATAACCATGAGTGGAGAAAATTTTTTTTTCTTATCATTCATATTCTCTGAAACAAGGCCAAGAAAGGAAAAATTCTGCCGGGGTATGTAAACTTTTGAGCACAACTGTAGATATGAATGATCTCTTAGCACCATAGGCAATATGCATACAGGACAATATGATAATGATCATAAACAATGATGGCCATCACAAAACAATTATTCAAACATGAAAAAGCCAGGCACCTGGTAACAATGTGACATGGTTGTCCCAGATATGGTAAAGATGGTCATAAGATCACAGTCGTGGGTCAAGTAGAAGTACATGTCACGTGTAAAGTGTCAGGTATTCTCGGATCCCCCAGAGAGAACTACTGACCAATAAATCATGAATTCTCAATATGTACCAAATCAAGGAAATATCCTGAATCTATTAATGGTACCAAGAAAAAGACTCATGAATGGATAGAGCTTGTAGGCTTTACTCCCAGAGGTTGTACTGGAAAATACCAGAGTAGGGATATAAGGATACAACCTGCTGTGGTATATAGAGGGACCACGAAGAGGAAGCTGCAAAGGTATAGAGATGGAGAGAAGCCCCATGCGTATCGCCGTCAGCCGACGGCTTCGTCAGGGGAAGATCATGTATGTGACAGCTGACACCCTGCAGAATCGGCCCCGGCCGGATTTTTATGCCGATCGGGCCGATTGACCCCTTAAATATCGCTGTCAATTATGACAGCGCTATTTTAGTGGCTACAAGAGGGTCTTGCGACCCTTTTGGTAACCATTTGTCCCCCGCAATGAGAATCGCGGGTCCCGATGTTTACCATGGTACTCTGAGGTCAAGTGTTAACCTCAGGGTATGGTGTCCTGTGCGATCCAGCTATAAGCACTGACTGCTCTTAAGCACTGCAGTACACAAGTACTGAGGTTGTGTATGAAACCAGTGATCAAAGTGAAAATTATACATATCCCACAGTGAAAAAGTTAAAAAAAAACACAAAAAAGCACACACAAATCATTAAAATACGTTTTTGCCACTCAAAACGCTGCGCTTGCGATAGAACAAAAATAAACAAAAAAAAATTGCACATAATTGGTATTACCGCGTCCAAAACGACCCGCTCTATAAAACTGGCATGTTATTTATTTCATTTGGTAAACGTCGTAAAAAAAAAAAAACATGCCAAAAATGTCGCTTTGTTGTTATACTGATTCACAAAAAAAGTGAATAGAAAGAGATCAAAAAGTCATATCTGAAAAAAAAGGGTATAAACGAAAACGCCAAACTGTCCCGCAAAAAGCAAGCCCTCATTCGGCAAAAAAAAAAAACGTTACAGCTCTCACAATATGCAAAAACAAATTCATTTTTGTAACATATTGTTTTTAGTCTGTAAAAATAGCAAAACATAAAAAACAACATAAATCTGGTATCACTGTAATTGTACCAACCCGACGGACAAATCGGTCTTATCAATTTTACCGCATGGTGAATGGATCAAAAAATAGAAGCAATAACTGAATTACTGTTTTTTGTTTATTCTGTGTCTGAAAAATCAGAATAAAAAGCAATCAAAAAATATTATGTGTTTCAAAATGGTGCCAAAAAATCTGCAACTCGTCCCGCAAAAAATAAGCCGTCATACAGCTCTGTCTGGCAAAAAATAAAAGTTACAGCTCTCAAAATATGGCGATGAAAAAAATCGACTTTTTATAAACAAGCATTTTTACTGTTTGATAGCAGCAAAAAAAAAAAGCAATAAATATCTGGTATCGCTGTAATCACACTGACCCGAAGAATAAATCCACCTTATCACTTCAAAAATAAAACCTATTCTTGTACTACTGTCTATATGTTCACGCTACCTCCCAAAAATCGGAATAAGGCTCAGCTCACATTTATACTGCGCTCGCCACTGAGCGCTTATGTCAAGGTTTCCGTGTAAAATCCCCAAAACCGCGATTCAGACAAAACCCCGGACGGAACCACTCACTTATGAGGCAGATGGAGTCAGTTTGGACTGGTCTCTGTTCTGGTCGTGTCCCATAATTTAAGGCATCATTCTAGCGCACAAGTGTCGGCGAACACAAATCTGTACACGCCTAAAAAGATAGAGCAGATGCCAAACGGAGTCTAAAGTGTCTCCATTTGCCTCATTATGGTGGCTGGTTCCGTGAGGGGTTTTGTCTGAATCGTTTTGTGGAATTTACACGGAATCCCCAACGTAAGTGCTCAGCATGGAACACAAGAAGGTTTTCTGGAAGAGATTGAAAAATATTATGTGACCCAAAATGTTACCAATAAAAACCCCTAATTTATCCTGAAAAAAACAGCCCCCACTTAAGTCCATTATCAGTCACTAGAACTATAGGGGTTTCCCACGTTACTGGTAGAACAAAGTCTCTGGAAAAATGACATAGATCTAGCCCCCAAATAAAAAAAAGCACAAGCTGGGTACAATGTATAGGGGCACTACACTGTATGGGGGCACAATGTATGGGCACTAAACTGGCATATTTGCAATTCTCCAGAAAGAAAGGCTGGCGTGGATGTCTCAAAATACTTACTGCAGCCATAGATAAATTCAGTGAGAGGTGAAATTTCTACAATGGGGTCACTTTTGGGGGTTTTCTGCTGTTCTGACACCTTCAGGGCTTTGCAAATGTCGCCCACAAACTATTCTCGCAAAATCTGTGCTGCAGGAGCCAAAAATAGCGCTTTTTCCTTCTCAGACCTGACATGTGGCGTAACAGTAATTTCTGATTACATATGGGGCATCACCGTGTTCGGGAGAAATTGCGCAATAAATTATGGGGTCCAGTTTCACCTATTAACCCTTTTGTACCTGAAAAATTTGCAGCAAATACAAAAATTACAATTTATACCTCTAAAATGCCATATTTCCATGTCTCAATCTTATAAAATTATGTGAGGCACCTATGGGTTCAAAATACTCACTGCACTCCTAGATAAATTCTTTAGCCAGTGAAGTTTCCAATATGGGTTAACCTGGGGGGGGGGTTCTGATGTTCTGGTACCTCAGGGGATCAGCTAATGGAGCCCACAATCTATTCAAACGAATTCTGCATTCTAAAAGCCAAGTAGCACTCCTTCCCATCCGACCCCTGCGGTGTGCTCAAACAGTAGTGTACAACCATATAAGGGGTACTGCCACATTCGGAAGAAATTGTGTAACAAATTGTGGGGCCCATTTTGCCTCGTGAAAATTATAAATTTGATGCTAAAACACTTTTTTAATGGGAAAAAAAATAGTGAATCACTTATAGGTTAAAACTGCTCAGTATACCCCTAAATGAATTCCTTGAAGGGTCTAGTTTCCAAAATGGGGTCACTTGTAGAGGGTTTCTGCTGTCTTCGCATGTCAGGGACTACCCAAATGAATCATGGCATTCACAATTCATTCCAGACAAATAGCACTCTTCCTTTACCTAGCCCTGCTATGTGACCAAACAGAAGTTTTTGACCACATATGGGTTATCATTGCGTTTGGGAGAAATTGCATAACAAATTATGGGGTCCGTTTTCACCTATTATCCATTTTGAAAATTAAAAATTTGGGACTAAAACAACATTTTCGTGAAAAAAAATTAAAATTTTCCATATGATGACCTAATGTTATCAAATTCTTTGTAGTACCTGTTGGTTCAAAATGCTCACTATATGACTGGATAAAATCCTTGAGGGGCCTAGTTTGCAAAATGGGGTCACTTGTGGGGGGGTTTCTGCTGTTTAGGCGCTCTCCAAACGTGACATGACAACCCTTCTCGATTGCAGCCATTTTTGTGTTCAAAAAGTCAAGGTGCTCCTTCCATTCCGACCCCTGACGTGCGCCCAAACAATAGTTTTCCCCTACATATGGGGTATCAGCATGCTCAGGAGAAATTGCACAACTAATTTTATGTTCATTTTCTCATTACCCTTGGGAAAATAAAAAAAATTGGGTCTGAAGTAAAATTTTTGTGAAAAAAAGTTAAATGCTCATTTTTTCCTTCCACATTGCTTCAGTCACTGTGAAGCATGTGAAGGGTTAATAAACTTCTTGAATGTGGTTTTGAGCACCTTGAGTGGTGCAGTTTTTAGAATGGTGCCACTTTTGGGCATTTTCTGTCATATAGACCCCTTAAAGTCACTTCAAATGTGTTGAAACACTGCCTCCTGCTAATACTGACCATATCAGATGGTGGTGCCAGATTTAAGCTATGCTAACCCTCCCTTCCGAGGTGGTGCCAGTGCCCCAGCTTCGTTAGTAGCTTCCTCCTCCTCTGCCTTGTTCTTCCACTGAGTCTCTGCTGTCAGGTGGGAATGCCGTCAGTAGTACGTCTACCAGCGTGCGCTTGTATTCCCGCATTTTCCGATCCTGCTCCAGTGACAGAAGCAAGGATGGTATGTTGTCCTTGTAGCAGGGATCCAGGAGGGAGGCCACCCAGTAATCAGCACTGATAACAATACGGGCTACTCGGGGGTCATTGTGCAGGCACAGCAGACCACCCAGTAATCAGCACTGATAACAATACGGGCAACTTGGGGGTCATTGTGCAGGCACAGCAGCATGTATTGGCTCATGTGTGCCAGGCTGCCCAGTGGCAATAACAAGCTGTCCTCGATGGGAGGTCTGGGTCCTCTGTATCCCCCCAGTCATGCTCCTGTGATGCCTGTGAACTGCTTTGAGTGCCACCCTGCTGTGAACACAGTTGATACTCCTCCTCCTCCAAAACTGTCCCCTGGCTGGATAGTTGGGTACCTGGCCGCTGTTGGTACAGGAACACACTCTCCGAGCAATGTGTGGACGACTGGCCTTATAATGATATGAATGGTCATTGTTCCTCCTCCTCTTCCTCCTGTGCCACCACCTCATAATCATCACCTGAAGCTTTTTTTTTCAAACAAGCTGGCGCATATGAGGCGGTGAGCGGTAAGGCAGAAGTGACGCAGTGAACAACAGCGGGGTGAGAACAGCGATAGTGCACACAGATGGCCCGCACTTTCAGCAGCAGCTCTGACATATCGGGGTAATTTTTAAGGAAGCTGTCCATCAAAAATTCAGCACATGTGCCAGAAAAGGGACGTGCATCAAACTGGTTAGGCCAAGAGCTGCTATGAGATTTCGCCCATTACCACACACCGCCAGGCCGGGCTTCAGGTTCAGCGGAACGAACCACTTGTTTGATCCCTGTCCACAGCTTCTGCGCAATGTAAGATCTTTTCCCCAAACAGATGAGTTTCAGAACACCCTGCTGTTATTTCCCCCTGGCTGTGCTGAAGTTGGTGGTGCAGGTGTTATGTTGACCACATGAGGAAGCAGTGCAAGAAGCGGAGAAAGAGGAGTGTTATGGGTCCGGGGGGTGGAACCTCTGTGCTACGGTGCAAGAAGGGACCCAGAGGGGCGTAACTAAGTATCAACCCGGACCGACCCTGGTCGTACGGCGGCTAACGACTCCGTGACCAGGGAGGGACCGAGCCGAGGGACCAGGTGCTACTCTGGGGACGACCTTGTAAGGGAGCAGGTGACTCACATGGTACAGATGGCAGGCACTGACCGGAATAGCAGGTAGGCACAGCAGGCAGGCTGGCGAGCAGAAGCCTCCAGGTAGGCTATCAGGTAGACACGGCAAGAGACGGCAGGAGTCTCTAGGTGGTCACGGCAATTGATGGCAGTTGTCTCTAGGTGGGCTGGCAAGTGGTCACGGCAAGTGACGGCAGGAGTCTCTAGGTGGTCACGGCAAGTGACGGCAGGAGCCTCCAGGTGGGCTGGCAGGTGGTCATGGCAAGTGAAGGCAGGAGTCTCTAGGTGGTCATGGCAAGTGATGGCAGGAGCCTCTGGGAAGGTACGGCAGGTAACAAGCAGGTAACAGGCAGGTCACAGGCAAGTGCTCCCAGGTGAGCGGGCTGGCAGGCACGGCAGGTAACAGGCAGGCAACAGGCAAGTGCTCCCAGGTGAGCGGACTGGCAGGCACGGCAGGTAACAGGCAGGCAACAGGCAAGTGCTCCCATGTGAGCGGGCTGGCAGGCACGGCAGGAAACAGGCAGGTAACAGGCTGGCGGGCAAGACTGGTAGTCAGGCTAGCAGCGGGACCTGAAGGCTGTAGCAGAGGTAAGAAACACTGTGCAACAACTTTTCCTCGGGCACCTCCATTTTGGAGGAGGTGCCTTATATATGGGAGGACCCTCGGCTATTGGCCGGGGACTCCTTAGGATGGCGCGCGCGGCCCCTTTAAGATTGAGGGAGCGCGCGCCCTAAGCACAGTGCCCGGGGAGCTGCGCGCGCCGGCAGCAGGAAGAGGAGCACTGGTGAACGCAGAGCGGGGAGCGAGGAGGTGACTGGGACGGCATCTCTGCCTGGCAGGGGGCAGAGACGCCGATGCTACAAGGAGGAGGCAACATGGACAGAGAAATGTCCAGAAATCCTCGGTGGTGGTAGGACATGTGCCATAACACCTTCTGCCTTAGGCCAAGCATCCACTACATTTACCCTGTGGGCAGTTAGGGAGATATAACGTCCCTGACCATGCTTACTAGTCCACGTATCAGTAGTTATGTGGACCTTGCCACTGATGGAGTTGTGCAGTGCAGATCTGATTTTGTCTGCAACATGTGTGTGCAGGGCAGGGTTGTCCTGTCTGAAAAAGTAGTGGCACCTGGGAACCACATAGCATGGGACAGCCACCGTCATCAGTTTTTAAAAACTGTCTATCTCCACCAGTCGAAATGGCAGCATTTCAAAGGCCAGGAATTTTGAAATGCTGTCATTCAGGACCAGGGTTCATGGGTGGGTGGCGGAGTACTTTTGCTTTCTCTCCAGTGTTTGGCGGATGGACAGCTGAACGCTTCCATGGAACGGTGTGGAGATGCTTGATGACACTGCTTGTGGTGTGGTGCTGTCACATCCTCTCTTTTCGGGAGGGAGCAGGAGGAGCCTCAGTTCTTCCTTCGTTTTTTAGATGTGTACTCCATTGCAGCTAGTGCTTTGAATGGAGATGCCTCGTCATGCAGGTGGTGCTCAGGTTCAGAACATTTATGCCTTGCTTCAGGCTATGACTGCGTAGCGTGCAAACCATTCGTCTCTTGTAGTGTTGAGCGAACATGCTCGACACTGCTCGATATTCGCCCGAGCATCACGCTACTCGGGATGTTTGGCGAGCACCGAGCATTTCCGGGTTACTCGGGCGGGAGCTCGGGTCTCCGCCCTGCATGTTTGGCGCTCTTTACAGAGCCAATGAACATGCAGGGATTGCCAACCAGTCACTGTAATGCCGCAGCCATGTTGGTTGTGGGCATTACAGTGATTAGCTGGCCGCACAGCGTCACCTCGAGTATTTAAAACCGGGCGCCGCCATCTTGGACACAGTCGCTCCGGATCAGACAGTGAAGGGACAGGGCTGCTGATTTAGGGAGAGATATAAACTGCGAAATAGTTAAGGCTGCCAGATCAAACAAACAGTCCTTCTCAGGACTATTATCCATCCCAGATATCAGGCAGGCAGGCTGTATAGGAGACGCAGTGGTTATACCAGCAAACGCTGCATTACAGTCATGTGTGCTGCTCCTGTTGCTGAAATTGCTGGACTTAGCTCCAGGTCTCAGGGGACAGGAAAAATCCTTTTTTTTTTCATCTAAATGCTCTTTTTTTTCCTCCTTCACACTGTACAAATACCCGTCTTATTAACCTTTTGGTGTCTCCCCCCCCCCCAAAAAGCGTGTCTCTGATTTTTCAGATACAAATATATCTGTTGAAAATAGTCAGGTGTAGGCTAGAGAAACAGAAGTGTTGTTTTGCACTTCCACGGTTCAAACCTCTGTATTATCCACTTTTGGGCCATTTGTATCTAAAAAAACCCAGTTTGAGTGTATCGCTCACTGTTCAGCCGCAATTATATCTATTTAAAAAAGTCTAGTATACCCCAGTAAACAATAACTGTGGTTTTGTCATCCCACGGTAAAAAATCTCTATTATTCAGGTTTTGGTATATTTTCCGTAAAGAAAAACAGTAGTGTCTCCTGACTGTTGTGACACAAAAATATATCTGTTGAAAATAGTCTGGTGTAGGCCCGACAAATCCCAGTGTGGTTTTGCAGTTCCACGGGTCAAATCTCTGTACTATCCAGTTTTAGGGCTTTGGTATCTAAAAAAACACAGTTTGAGTGTGTCGCTCACTGTTCAGCCGCAATTATATCTATTTAAAAAAGTCTGGTATACCCCAGTAAAAAATAACTGTGGTTCTGCCATCCCACGGTAAAAAATCTCTATTATTCAGGTTTTGGTATATTTTCCGTAAAGAAAAACAGTAGTGTCTCCTGACTGTTGTGACACAAAAATATATCTGTTGAAAATAGTCTGGTGTAGGCCCGACAAATCCCAGTGTGGTTTTGCAGTTCCACGGGTCAAATCTCTGTACTATCCAGTTTTGGGTCTTTGGTATCTAAAAAAACACAGTTTGAGTGTGTTGCTCACTGTTCAGCCGCAATTATATCTATTTAAAAAAGTCTGGAATACCCCAGTAAACAATAACTGGTTTTGCCATCCCGCAGCAAAAATTCTCTATTATTCAGGTTTTGGTATATTTTCCGTAAAGAAAAACAGTAGTGTCTCCTGACTGTTGTGACACAAAAATATATCTGTTGAAAATAGTCTGGTGTAGGCCCGACAAATCCCAGTGTGGTTTTGCAGTTCCACGGGTCAAATCTCTGTACTGTCCAGTTTTGGGCCTTTGGTATCTAAAAAAACACAGTTTGAGTGTGTCGCTCGCTGTTCAGCTGCAATTATATCTATTTAAAAAAGTCTGGTATACCCCAGTAAACAATAACTGTGGTTTTGCCATCCCACGGTAAAAAATCTCTATTATTCAGGTTTTGGTATATTTTCCGTAAAGAAAAACAGTAGTGTCTCCTGACTGTTGTGGCACAAAAATATATCTGTTGAAAATAGTCTGGTGTAGGCCCGACAAATCCCAGTGTGGTTTTGCAGTTCCATGGGTCAAATCTCTGTACTATCCAGTTTTGGGCCTTTGGTATCTAAAAAAAACACAGTCTGAGTGTGTCGCTCACTGTTCAGCTGCAATTATATCTATTTAAAAAAGTCTGGTATACACCAGTAAACAATAACTGTGGTTTTGCCATCCCACGGTAAAAAATCTCTATTATTCAGGTTTTGGTATATTTTCCATAAAGAAAAACAGTAGTGTCTCCTGACTGTTGTGACACAAAAATATATCTGTTGAAAATAGTCTGATGTAGGCCCGACAAATCCCAGTGTGTATTTGCAGTTCCACGGGTCAAATCTCTGTACTGTCCAGTTTTGAGCCTTTGGTATCTAAAAAAACACAGTTTGAGTGTGTCGCTCACTGTTCAGCCGCAATTATATCTATTTAAAAAAGTCTGGTATACCCCAGTAAACAATAACTGTGGTTTTGCCATCCCACGGTAAAAAATCTCTATCATTCAGGTTTTGGTATATTTTCCGTAAAGAAAAACAGTAGTGTCTCCTGACTGTTGTGACACAAAAATATATCTGTTGAAAATAGTCTGGTGTAGGCCCGACAAATCCCAGTGTGGTTTTGCAGTTCCACGGGTCAAATCTCTGTACTTTCCAGTTTTGGGCCTTTGGTATCTAAAAAAACACAGTTTGAGTGTGTCGCTCACTGTTCAGCCGCAATTATATCAATTTAAAAAAGTCTGGTATACCCCAGTAAACAATAACTGTGGTTTTGCCATCCCACGGTAAAAAATCTCTATTATTCAGGTTTTGGTATTTTTTATGTAAAGAAAAACAGTAATAGTTTCTCCCTGATTGTTCAGATTGTTTAAAAGAGTCGGGTGTAGGCCAGAGAAATAGAACTGTGGTTTTCCTCTTCCACGGTTCTAATCTACTTTTTATTACCCTTTTTCCATTGATAGTGCAAGTGTAAGCTATTTTACTTCCTTTACAATGGGCAAGGCGCATGGCAAGGGACGTGGAAGTGGACGTTCTGGTGATGGTTCGTGCAGAGGACGGGGCCGTGGCCAAGGTGAAAATGTGCCACAACCAACAGCCACATCTTCTCGCTCCCACTTCTTGACCGAATTACTAGGGAAGCACAGAACAACACCAGTATTGAGAACTGATCAGTGTGAACAGGTTATTGATTTGATAGCAGATAATACTTCCAGTTACCTGGGCACCACCACCTCCGGTCTGTCTTCCACACGGTCAACTCTTAGTAGCCGTGAGTCTCGACCGCACACTCCTCCTCACCCTGATGCTCCTTCCTCCCACCATGCCGAGTGTCGTCAGACAGCGATTGATCCCACACTTGGACACTCTGAAGAGCTGTTCACTGGTCCATTTCCATATTTGTGCCCCTCGCCTGACACGCTTGAAGTGGTGGAAGAGGAGATCCCATGAAGCGATGCCCAAATATTTGAACTGCAACGGCCACAGGAAGTCGACGCTGGCAATTTGTCACAAGAGGTGGACGATGACGAGACACAATTGCCAGGAAGTGAGGAGGATCATCGTGGTGCGCAAGTGGAAGAGGAGTAGGTGGTGGATGATCTAGTAACTGACCCAACGTGGCAGGAGGACATGCAGAGTGAGGCCAGCAGCACACAGGGGGAGGGAGGCAGAGTACCCCAACAGGCAGGAAGAAGCAGTGTGGTGACTGCAGACAGAAGGCGGGCAACCGTTCCCCGTAACACCAACACGAGGGACATTGCCAGTACAACCGGTAGGTCTTCCAGATTCTGGAATTTTTTTAAAGACTCTGCTGATAACTTCAAAAAGTCCATATGTTCCACATGCCATGCCAGCATCAGCAGGGATGACAAAACTACCAGCCTGACCACCACCAGCATGATCAGGCACATGCCAGCAAAGCACCCGACTTTGTGGGGCGAAACCCAGGGTCCACGACCAGTGTCAGCGGCTGTCACCACTGCTTCTTCCACTGTTGTGCGTGCAATAGAACCCCATGTTGTGTGTGCAAGGCAATCCCCTGTCCATACTGCTTGTAAAGATGCCCCCTCCTCTCAGTCTTCACTTGTTATGGCAGTTTCTCAAGAAACAGCATCAACGTCCACGTCCAAGTCCCACCGCAGCGTTCAGTTGTCCATATCCCAGACCTTTGAACGAAAGCGGAAATTCGCAGCTAACGCCCCACAGGCCACAGTCCTAAATTCACACATTTCACGACTGCTTGCGTTGGAAATGCTGCCTTTTAGGCTGGCGGAGACGGAATCCTTCCGCAATCTTATGGCGGTGGCCATCCCTCGGTACTCAGTCCCCAGCCGACACTATTTTGCCCGGTGTGCCATCCCCGCACTACACAAGCATGTGTCCCAAAGCATCTGCCGTGCCCTCAACAACGCAGTTACTGGGAGAGTCCACCTGACAACGGACACATGGACAAGTGCTTGTGGCCAGGGACGGTACATCTCTCTGACGGCACACTGGGTAAATATAGTGGAAGCCGGGACCCAGTCGGACCTTGGGACAGAACACGTCCTCCTCACACCGAGGATTGCGGGTCCTATGTCAGTCATAGTTGCCCCCACAGTGTATAGCTCCTGCGCATCATCCTCCTCCTCCTCCTCATGTTCAGCCTCCATCTCAGATATCACCACATCAGTTACAAGCTGGAAGCACTGCAGTACTGCCTCCGCCAAGCGGCAACAGGCTGTGCTGAAACTCATAAGCTTAGGTGATAAACCTCACACTGCTTGTGAGTTGTGGACAGCTGTGAAAGAGCAGGCAGATCTGTGGCTGAGACCGCTGAATCTACATCCCGGCATGGTCGTGTGTGACAATGGCCGTAACCTGGTGGCGGCTCTGAGGCGAGGTGAGATCACACACGTACCATGCCTGGCTCATGTGCTTAACCTCGTGGTTCAGCGGTTTCTTAAATCGTACCCCGAGTTGCCAGATCAGCTCGTGAAAGTACGCCGCCTGTCAGCTCATTTTCGCAAGTCAGCTACAGCTTCCGCCGCCCTTGCTGTGTTGCAGCAGCGTTTGCAGCTTCCGGCACACCGACTTG
The DNA here is from genome assembly GCF_046119375.1 of Phyllobates terribilis. Taxonomy (NCBI): domain Eukaryota; kingdom Metazoa; phylum Chordata; class Amphibia; order Anura; family Dendrobatidae; genus Phyllobates; species Phyllobates terribilis. The sequence continues at coordinate 363,410,042 of NW_027362762.1, read as the reverse complement.
TGTGTGATGTCCCCACACGTTGGAACTCTACCCTCCACATGTTGCAAAGGATTTGTGAGCAGAAAAGAGCAGTTGTGGAGTACCAGATGCAACAAGGCCGTCGATATTCAGGTCAGACTCCACACATAAGACCTCAGGAGTGGACCTGGATGTCTGACATATGTACAATCCTGACAAACTTTGAGGAGGCCACCTAGATGGTGAGTGGTGATGACGCCATCATTAGTGTCAGTATCCCACTTGACTGTCTTTTGCAACGCTCTTTGCAGAGAATTAAAGAGGAGGCATTGCAGCCAGAGTATGATGAGATGGATCAAGAAGCTGTAGTGGGCGTTTACACACAGCCCAGCCTCATCTCATCCCAACGTGCATTGGGGGACAATGAGGGAGAGGAGGAGGAAGAGGAGGAAGAACAGGAGCTGCTATCATGCGCTGTAGACGGTAGTACCTGTACAAGTGTCATACCGTTGGTTCAGCGTGGGTGGCCTGAGGACAGGGGGTGGGGGGAGGAGGAAGAGGAGGAGGAGAGCATGGTCAGTCATCATCTTGGTGAGGACACGGAAATCTTGCCCGTTACCAGTCAGGCACCCATGGCTGACTTTATGTTACGCTGCCTTAACCGTGACCCTCGCGTTGTCAAAATGTTGGGTGACAGTCATTACTGGTTGGTGACACTTTTAGACCCCCGCTACAAGGAGAACTTTCACTCTCTTATTCCTGAGGTGGAGAGGTCTACAAAAATGGGGCAGTACCAGAAGGCCCTTGCTGCAGAACTCTTAAAAAAATTCCCATCTGAACGCGCTAGTGGCAGAGGTCACAGTTCGTTGCCCAACCAAGTCGTACAGGCGAGAGAGATGCAACTCCAATCCAGCAGAGGCAGGGGAACACTGTCAACGTTCTGGGACAGATTTATGACATCCGCCCAGCTTACAGGCCCTGAGGCGCGGGGTACTCTCACAAGGAGTGGAAAGCTTCAAAAGATGGTGAGGGAGTACCTTGCCGACCGTACCAGCATCCTCCATGATTCCTCTGTGCCTTTTAATTATTGGGTATCCAAGCTGGACACTTGGAATGAACTCGCTCTGTACGCCTTGGAGGTCCTGGCCTGCCCTGCCGCTAGTGTGTTATCGGAGCGTGTTTTTAGTGCCGCTGGGGGAATTATAACTGATAAGCGCACTCGCCTGTCAACTGACAATGCTGACAAGCTGACCCTTATCAAAATGAACAAGGGCTGGATTGGGCCAGACTTCTCATCACCACCAAATGACAGCAGAGTAACATAAAGTCAAATTCACTGTGTTATTTCGGGAGGTGTATTCATATGCACCGCTTCACACCCACACATGGGTATACGCTTCCTCATTTCGGCTGTTTTATGCTCTTCTCCTTATCCTCAGCCTCCACCACCACTTTACCACCAGGGTGCCAGCATTGCAAGTTCCTCCGTCCTTATTTTTGTCAGCTTTTGCTTGGAAGGCATAAGCAAATCCTATGGGAGACCCACTCCCCAATAATTGGACTTATGTTTGTAATATGCTGTACTGCATGGTTCTTGTAAGGGGCATTGCAATTTGCTCCGTCCTAATTTTTGGAAGCTTTTGCTTGAAAGGCATAAGCAAATACTATGGGAGACCCACTCCCCAATAATGGGACTTATGTTTGTAATATGCTGTACTGCATGGCTCTTGTAAGGGGCACTGCAAGTTGCTCCGTCCTAATTTCTGGAAGCTTTTGCTTGGAAGGCATAAGCAAATCCTATGGGAGACCCACTCCCCAATAATGGGACTTATGTTTGTAATATGCTGTACTGCATAGCTCTTGTAAGGGGCATTGCAAGTTGCTCCGTCATAATTTTTGGAAGCTTTTGCTTGGAAGGCATAAGCAAATCTTATGGGAGACCCACTCCCCTATAATGGGACTTATGTTTGTAATATGCTGTACTGCATGGCTCTTGTAAGGGGCATTGCAAGTTGCTCTGTCCTAATTTTTGGAAGCTTTTGCTTGGAAGGCATAAGCAAATCCTATGTGAGACCCACTCCCCTATAATGGGACTTATGTTTGTAATATGCTGTACTGCATGGCTCTTGTAAGGGGCATTGCAAGTTGCGCTGTCCTAATTTTTGGAAGCTTTTCCTTGGAAGGCATAAGCAAATCCTATGGGAGACCCACTCTCCAATAATGGGACTTATGTTTGTAATATGCTGTACTGCATGGTACTTGTAAGGGGCATTGCAAGTTGCTCCGTCCTAATTTTTGGAAGCTTTTGCTTGGAAGGTATAAGCAAATCCTATGGGAGACCCACTCCCCAATAATGGGACTTATGTTTGTAATATGCTGTACTGCATGGCTCCTGTAAGGGGCACTGCAAGTTGATCCGTCCTAATTTTTGGAAGCTTTTGCTTGGAAGGCATAAGCAAATCCTATGGGAGACCCACTCACTAATAATGGGATTTATGTTTGTAATATGCTGTTCTGCATGGTTCTTGTAAGGGGCATTGCAAGTTGCTGCATTCTAATTTTTGGAAGCTTTTGCTTGGACGGCATAAGCAAATCCTATGGGAGACCCACTCCCCAATAATGGGACTTATGTTTGTATTATGCTGTACTGCATGGCTCTTGTAAGGGGCATTGCAAGTTGCTCCGTCCTAATTTTTGGAAGCTTTTTCTTGGAAGGCATAAGCAAATCCTATGGGAGACCAACTCCCCTATAATGGGACTTATGTTTGTAATATGCTGTACTGCATGGCTCTTGTAAGGGGCATTGCAAGTTGCGCCGTCCTAATTTTTGGAAGCTTTTGCTTGGAAGGTATAAGCAAATCCTATGGGAGACCCACTCCCCAATAATGGGACTTATGTTTGTAATATGCTGTACTGCATGGCTCTTGTAAGGGGCACTGCAAGTTGATCCGTCCTAATTTTTGGAAGCTTTTGCTTGGAAGGCATAAGCAAATCCTATGGGAGACCCACTCACTAATAATGGGATTTATGTTTGTAATATGCTGTACTGCATGGTTCTTGTAAGGGGCACTGCAAGTTGCTGCGTCCTAATTTTTGGAAGCTTTTGCTTGGAAGGCATAAGCAAATCCTATGGGAGACACACTCCCCAATAATGGGACTTATGTTTGTAATATGCTGTACTGCATGGCTCTTGTAAGGGGCATTGCAAGCTGCTGCGTCCTAATTTTTGGAAGCTTTTGCTTGGAAGGCATAAGCAAATACTATGGGAGACCCACTCCCCAATAATGGGACTTATGTTTGTAATATGCTGTACTGCATGGTTCTTGTAAGGGGCATTGCAAGTTGCTCCATCCTAATTTTTGGAAGCTTTTGCTTGAAAGGCATAAGCAAATCCTATGGGAGACCCAATCCCCAATAATGGGAATTATGTTTGTAATATGCTGTACTGCATGGCTCTTGTAAGGGGCACTGCAAGTTGATCCGTCCTAATTTTTGGAAGCTTTTCCTTGGAAGGCATAAGCAAATCCTATGGGAGACCCACTCCCTAATAATGGGATTTATGTTTGTAATATGCTGTACTGCATGGTTCTTGTAAGGGGCATTGCAAGTTGCTCCGTCGTAATTTTTGGAAGTTTTTGCTTGGAAGGCATAAGCAAATCCTATGGGAGACACACTCCCCAATAATGGGACTTATGTTTGTAATATGCTGTACTGCATGGCTCTTGTAAGGGGCATTGAAGTTGCTCCGTCCTAATTTTTGGAAGCTTTTGCTTGGACGGCATAAGCAAATCCTATGGGAGACCCACTCCCCAATAATGGGCATTATGTTGGTAATATGCTGTACTGCATGGCTCTTGTAAGGGGCATTGCAAATTGCTCCGTCCTAATTTTTGGAAGCTTTTGCTTGGAAGGCATAAGCAAATACTATGGGAGACCCACTCCCCAATAATGGGACTTATGTTTGTAATATGCTGTACTGCATGGCTCTTGTAAGGGGTATTGCAAGTTGCTCCGTCCTAATTTTTGGAAGCTTTTGCTTGGACGGCATAAGCAAATCCTATGGGAGACCCACTCCCCAATAATGGGACTTATGTTTGTAATATGCTGTACTGCATGGTTCTTGTAAGGGGCATTGCAAGTAGCTCCGTTCTAATTTTTGGAAGCTTTTGCTTGGAAGGCATAAGCAAATACTATGGGAGACCCACTCCCCAATCATGGGACTTATGTTTGTAATATGCTGTACAGCATGGTTCTTGTAAGGGGCATTGCAAGTTGCTCCGTCCTAATTTTTGGAAGCTTTTGCTTGGAAGGCATAAGCAAATCCTATGGGAGACCCACTCCCCAATAATGGGACTTATGTTTGTAATATGCTGTACTGTATGGCTCTTGTAAGGGGCATTGCAAGTTATTCCGTGCTAATTTTTGGAAGCTTTTGCTTGGAAGGCATAAGAAAATCCTAAGGGAGACCCACTCCCCAATAATGGGAATTATGTTGGTAATATGCTGTACTGCATGGCTCTTGTAAGGGGCATTGCAAGTTGCTCCGTCCTAATTTTTGGAAGCTTTTGCTTGGAAGGCATAAGCAAATACTATGGGAGACCCACTCCCCAATAATGGGACTTATGTTTGTAATATGCTGTTCTGCATGGTTCTTGTAAGGGGCATTGCAAGTTGCTCCATCCTAATTTTTGGAAGCTTTTGCTTGGAAGGCATAAGCAAATCCTATGGGAGACCCACTACCCTATAATGGGACTTATGTTTGTAATATGCGGTACTGCATGGCTCTTGTAAGGGGCATTGCAAGTTGCTCCGTCCTAATTTTTGGAAGCTTTTGCTTGGAAGGCATAAGCAAATCCTATGGGAGACCCACTCCCCAATAATGGGACTTATGTTTGTAATATGCTGTACTGCATGGTTCTTGTAAGGGGCATTGCAAGTTGCTCCATCCTAATTTTTGGAAGCTTTTGCTTGAAAGGTATAAGTAAATCCTATGGGAGACCCACTCCCCAATAATAGGAATTATGTTTGTAATATGCTGTACTGCATGGCTCTTGTAAGGGGCACTGCAAGTTGATCCGTCCTAATTTTTGGAAGCTTTTGCTTGGAAGGCATAAGCAAATCCTATGGGAGACCCACTCCCTAATAATGGGATTTATGTTTGTAATATGCTGTACTGCATGGTTCTTGTAAGGGGCATTGCAAGTAGCTCCGTCCTAATTTTTGGAAGTTTTTGCTTGGAAGGCATAAGCAAATCCTATGGGAGACACACTCCCCAATAATGGGACTTATGTTTGTAATATGCTGTACTGCATGGCTCTTGTGAGGGGCATTGCAAGTTGCTCCGTCCTAATTTTTGGAAGCTTTTGCTTGGACGGCATAAGCAAATCCTATGGGAGACCCACTCCCCAATAATGGGAATTATGTTGGTAATATGCTGTACTGCATGGCTCTTGTAAGGGGCATTGCAAGTTGCTCCGTCCTAATTTTTGGAAGCTTTTGCTTGGAAGGCATAAGCAAATACTATGGGAGACCCACTCCATAATAATGGGACTTATGTTTGTAATATGCTGTACTGCATGGCTCTTGTAAGGGGCATTGCAAGTTGCTCCGTCCTAATTTTTGGAAGCTTTTGCTTGGACAGCATAAGCAAATCCTATGGGAGACCCACTCCCCAATAATGGGACTTATGTTTGTAATATGCTGTACTGCATGGTTCTTGTAAGGGGCATTGCAAGTAGCTCCGTTCTAATTTTTGGAAGCTTTTGCTTGGAAGGCATAAGCAAATAGTATGGGAGACCCACTCCCCAATCATGGGACTTATGTTTGTAATATGCTGTACAGCATGGTTCTTGTAAGGGGCATTGCAAGTTGCTCCGTCCTAATTTTTGGTAGCTTTTGCTTGGAAGGCATAAGCAAATCCTATGGGAGACCCACTCCCCAATAATGGGACTTATGTTTGTAATATGCTGTACTGCATGGCTCTTGTAAGGGGCATTGCAAGTTATTCCGTCCTAATTTTTGGAAGCTTTTGCTTGGAAGCCATAAGCAAATCCTATGGGAGACCCACTCCCCAATAATGGGAATTATGTTGGTAATATGCTGTACTGCATGGCTCTTGTAAGGGGCATTGCAAGTTGCTCCGTCCTAATTTTTGGAAGCTTTTGCTTGGAAGGCATAAGCAAATACTATGGGAGACCCACTCCCCAATAATGGGACTTATGTTTGTAATATGCTGTACTGCATGGCTCTTGTAAGGGGTATTGCAAGTTGCTCCGTCCTAATTTTTGGAAGCTTTTGCTTGGACGGCATAAGCAAATCCTATGGGAGACCCACTCCCCAATAATGGGACTTATGTTTGTAATATGATGTACTGCATGGTTCTTGTAAGGGGCATTGCAAGTAGCTCCGTTCTAATTTTTGGAAGCTTTTGCTTGGAAGGCATAAGCAAATACTATGGGAGACCCACTCCCCAATCATGGGACTTATGTTTGTAATATGCTGTACAGCATGGTTCTTGTAAGGGGCATTGCAAGTTGCTCCGTCCTAATTTTTGGAAGCTTTTGCTTGGAAGGCATAAGCAAATCCTATGGGAGACCCACTCCCCAATAATGGGACTTATGTTTGTAATATGCTGTACTGTATGGCTCTTGTAAGGGGCATTGCAAGTTATTCCGTGCTAATTTTTGGAAGCTTTTGCTTGGAAGGCATAAGAAAATCCTAAGGGAGACCCACTCCCCAATAATGGGAATTATGTTGGTAATATGCTGTACTGCATGGCTCTTGTAAGGGGCATTGCAAGTTGCTCCGTCCTAATTTTTGGAAGCTTTTGCTTGGAAGGCATAAGCAAATACTATGGGAGACCCACTCCCCAATAATGGGACTTATGTTTGTAATATGCTGTTCTGCATGGTTCTTGTAAGGGGCATTGCATGTTGCTCCATCCTAATTTTTGGAAGCTTTTGCTTGGAAGGCATAAGCAAATCCTATGGGAGACCCACTACCCTATAATGGGACTTATGTTTGTAATATGCGGTACTGCATGGCTCTTGTAAGGGGCATTGCAAGTTGCTCCGTCCTAATTTTTGGAAGCTTTTGCTTGGAAGGCATAAGCAAATCCTATGGGAGACCCACTCCCCAATAATGGGACTTATGTTTGTAATATGCTGTACTGCATGGTTCTTGTAAGGGGCATTGCAAGTTGCTCCATCCTAATTTTTGGAAGCTTTTGCTTGAAAGGTATAAGTAAATCCTATGGGAGACCCACTCCCCAATAATAGGAATTATGTTTGTAATATGCTGTACTGCATGGCTCTTGTAAGGGGCACTGCAAGTTGATCCGTCCTAATTTTTGGAAGCTTTTGCTTGGAAGGCATAAGCAAATCCTATGGGAGACCCACTCCCTAATAATGGGATTTATGTTTGTAATATGCTGTACTGCATGGTTCTTGTAAGGGGCATTGCAAGTAGCTCCGTCCTAATTTTTGGAAGTTTTTGCTTGGAAGGCATAAGCAAATCCTATGGGAGACACACTCCCCAATAATGGGACTTATGTTTGTAATATGCTGTACTGCATGGCTCTTGTGAGGGGCATTGCAAGTTGCTCCGTCCTAATTTTTGGAAGCTTTTGCTTGGACGGCATAAGCAAATCCTATGGGAGACCCACTCCCCAATAATGGGAATTATGTTGGTAATATGCTGTACTGCATGGCTCTTGTAAGGGGCATTGCAAGTTGCTCCGTCCTAATTTTTGGAAGCTTTTGCTTGGAAGGCATAAGCAAATACTATGGGAGACCCACTCCATAATAATGGGACTTATGTTTGTAATATGCTGTACTGCATGGCTCTTGTAAGGGGCATTGCAAGTTGCTCCGTCCTAATTTTTGGAAGCTTTTGCTTGGACAGCATAAGCAAATCCTATGGGAGACCCACTCCCCAATAATGGGACTTATGTTTGTAATATGCTGTACTGCATGGTTCTTGTAAGGGGCATTGCAAGTAGCTCCGTTCTAATTTTTGGAAGCTTTTGCTTGGAAGGCATAAGCAAATAGTATGGGAGACCCACTCCCCAATCATGGGACTTATGTTTGTAATATGCTGTACAGCATGGTTCTTGTAAGGGGCATTGCAAGTTGCTCCGTCCTAATTTTTGGTAGCTTTTGCTTGGAAGGCATAAGCAAATCCTATGGGAGACCCACTCCCCAATAATGGGACTTATGTTTGTAATATGCTGTACTGCATGGCTCTTGTAAGGGGCATTGCAAGTTATTCCGTCCTAATTTTTGGAAGCTTTTGCTTGGAAGCCATAAGCAAATCCTATGGGAGACCCACTCCCCAATAATGGGAATTATGTTGGTAATATGCTGTACTGCATGGCTCTTGTAAGGGGCATTGCAAGTTGCTCCGTCCTAATTTTTGGAAGCTTTTGCTTGGAAGGCATAAGCAAATACTATGGGAGACCCACTCCCCAATAATGGGACTTATGTTTGTAATATGCTGTTCTGCATGGTTCTTGTAAGGGGCATTGCAAGTTGCTCCATCCTAATTTTTGGAAGCTTTTGCTTGGAAGGCATAAGCAAATCCTATGGGAGACCCACTACCCTATAATGGGACTTATGTTTGTAATATGCGGTACTGCATGGCTCTTGTAAGGGGCATTGCAAGTTGCTCCGTCCTAATTTTTGGAAGCTTTTGCTTGGAAGGCATAAGCAAATCCTATGGGAGACCCACTCCCCAATAATGGGACTAATGTTTGTAATATGCTGTACTGCATGGTTCTTGTAAGGGGCATTGCAAGTTGCTCCATCCTAATTTTTGGAAGCTTTTGCTTGAAAGGTATAAGTAAATCCTATGGGAGACCCACTCCCCAATAATGGGAATTATGTTTGTAATATGCTGTACTGCATGGCTCTTGTAAGGGGCACTGCAAGTTGATCCGTCCTAATTTTAGGAAGCTTTTGCTTGGAAGGCATAAGCAAATCCTATGGGAGACCCACTCCCTAATAATGGGATTTATGTTTGTAATATGCTGTACTGCATGGTTCTTGTAAGGGGCATTGCAAGTTGCTCCGTCCTAATTTTTGGAAGTTTTTGCTTGGAAGGCATAAGCAAATCCTATGGGAGACACACTCCCCAATAATGGGACTTATGTTTGTAATATGCTGTACTGCATGGCTCTTGTAAGGGGCATTGCAAGTTGCTCCGTCCTAATTTTTGGAAGCTTTTGCTTGGACGGCATAAGCAAATCCTATGGGAGACCCACTCTCCAATAATGGGAATTATGTTGGTAATATGCTGTACTGCATGGCTCTTGTAAGGGGCATTGCAAGTTGCTCCGTCCTAATTTTTGGAAGCTTTTGCTTGGAAGGCATAAGCAAATACTATGGGAGACCCACTCCCCAATAATGGGACTTATGTTTGTAATATGCTGTACTGCATGGCTCTTGTAAGGGGCATTGCAAGTTGCTCCGTCCTAATTTTTGGAAGCTTTTGCTTGGACGGCATAAGCAAATCCTATGGGAGACCCACTCCCCAATAATGGGACTTATGTTTGTAATATGCTGTACTGTATGGCTCTTGTAAGGGGCATTGCAAGTAGCTCCGTTCTAATTTTTGGAAGCTTTTGCTTGGAAGGCATAAGCAAATACTATGGGAGACCCACTCCCCAATCATGGGACTTATGTTTGTAATATGCTGTACAGCATGGTTCGTGTAAGGGGCATTGCAAGTTGCTCCGTCCTAATTTTTGGAAGCTTTTGCTTGGAAGGCATAAGCAAATCCTATGGGAGACCCACTCCCCAATAATGGGACTTTTGTTTGTAATATGCTGTACTGCATGGCTCTTCTAAGGGGCATTGCAAGTTATTCCGTGCTAATTTTTGGAAGCTTTTGCTTGGAAGGCATAAGCAAATCCTATGGGAGACCCACTCCCCAATAATGGGAATTATGTTGGTAATATGCTGTACTGCATGGCTCTTGTAAGGGGCATTGCAAGTTGCTCCGTCCTAATTTTTGGAAGCTTTTGCTTGGAAGGCATAAGCAAATACTATGGGAGACCCACTCCCCAATAATGGGACTTATGTTTGTAATATGCTGTTCTGCATGGTTCTTGTAAGGGGCATTGCAAGTTGCTCCATCCTAATTTTTGGAAGCTTTTGCTTGGAAGGCATAAGCAAATCCTATGGGAGACCCACTACCCTATAATGGGACTTATGTTTGTAATATGCGGTACTGCATGGCTCTTGTAAGGGGCATTGCAAGTTGCTCCGTCCTAATTTTTGGAAGCTTTTGCTTGGAAGGCATAAGCAAATCCTATGGGAGACCCACTCCCCAATAATGGGACTAATGTTTGTAATATGCTGTACTGCATGGTTCTTGTAAGGGGCATTGCAAGTTGCTCCATCCTAATTTTTGGAAGCTTTTGCTTGAAAGGTATAAGTAAATCCTATGGGAGACCCACTCCCCAATAATGGGAATTATGTTTGTAATATGCTGTACTGCATGGCTCTTGTAAGGGGCACTGCAAGTTGATCCGTCCTAATTTTAGGAAGCTTTTGCTTGGAAGGCATAAGCAAATCCTATGGGAGACCCACTCCCTAATAATGGGATTTATGTTTGTAATATGCTGTACTGCATGGTTCTTGTAAGGGGCATTGCAAGTTGCTCCGTCCTAATTTTTGGAAGTTTTTGCTTGGAAGGCATAAGCAAATCCTATGGGAGACACACTCCCCAATAATGCGACTTATGTTTGTAATATGCTGTACTGCATGGCTCTTGTAAGCGGCATTGCAAGTTGCTCCGTCCTAATTTTTGGAAGCTTTTGCTTGGACGGCATAAGCAAATCCTATGGGAGACCCACTCTCCAATAATGGGAATTATGTTGGTAATATGCTGTACTGCATGGCTCTTGTAAGGGGCATTGCAAGTTGCTCCGTCCTAATTTTTGGAAGCTTTTGCTTGGAAGGCATAAGCAAATACTATGGGAGACCCACTCCCCAATAATGGGACTTATGTTTGTAATATGCTGTACTGCATGGCTCTTGTAAGGGGCATTGCAAGTTGCTCCGTCCTAATTTTTGGAAGCTTTTGCTTGGACGGCATAAGCAAATCCTATGGGAGACCCACTCCCCAATAATGGGACTTATGTTTGTAATATGCTGTACTGTATGGCTCTTGTAAGGGGCATTGCAAGTAGCTCCGTTCTAATTTTTGGAAGCTTTTGCTTGGAAGGCATAAGCAAATACTATGGGAGACCCACTCCCCAATCATGGGACTTATGTTTGTAATATGCTGTACAGCATGGTTCGTGTAAGGGGCATTGCAAGTTGCTCCGTCCTAATTTTTGGAAGCTTTTGCTTGGAAGGCATAAGCAAATCCTATGGGAGACCCACTCCCCAATAATGGGACTTTTGTTTGTAATATGCTGTACTGCATGGCTCTTCTAAGGGGCATTGCAAGTTATTCCGTGCTAATTTTTGGAAGCTTTTGCTTGGAAGGCATAAGCAAATCCTATGGGAGACCCACTCCCCAATAATGGGAATTATGTTGGTAATATGCTGTACTGCATGGCTCTTGTAAGGGGCATTGCAAGTTGCTCCGTCCTAATTTTTGGAAGCTTTTGCTTGGAAGGCATAAGCAAATACTATGGGAGACCCACTCCCCAATAATGGGACTTATGTTTGTAATATGCTGTTCTGCATGGTTCTTGTAAGGGGCATTGCAAGTTGCTCCATCCTAATTTTTGGAAGCTTTTGCTTGGAAGGCATAAGCAAATCCTATGGGAGACCCACTACCCTATAATGGGACTTATGTTTGTAATATGCGGTACTGCATGGCTCTTGTAAGGGGCATTGCAAGTTGCTCCGTCCTAATTTTTGGAAGCTTTTGCTTGGAAGGCATAAGCAAATCCTATGGGAGACCCACTCCCCAATAATGGGACTTATGTTTGTAATATGCTGTACTGCATGGTTCTTGTAAGGGGCATTGCAAGTTGCTCCATCCTAATTTTTGGAAGCTTTTGCTTGAAAGGTATAAGTAAATCCTATGGGAGACCCACTCCCCAATAATGGGAATTATGTTTGTAATATGCTGTACTGCATGGCTCTTGTAAGGGGCACTGCAAGTTGATCCGTCCTAATTTTTGGAAGCTTTTGCTTGGAAGGCATAAGCAAATCCTATGGGAGACCCACTCCCTAATAATGGGATTTATGTTTGTAATATGCTGTACTGCATGGTTCTTGTAAGGGGCATTGCAAGTAGCTCCGTCCTAATTTTTGGAAGTTTTTGCTTGGAAGGCATAAGCAAATCCTATGGGAGACACACTCCCCAATAATGGGACTTATGTTTGTAATATGCTGTACTGCATGGCTCTTGTAAGGGGCATTGCAAGTTGCTCCGTCCTAATTTTTGGAAGCTTTTGCTTGGACGGCATAAGCAAATCCTATGGGAGACCCACTTCCCAATAATGGGAATTATGTTGGTAATATGCTGTACTGCATGGCTCTTGTAAGGGGCATTGCAAGTTGCTCCGTCCTAATTTTTGGAAGCTTTTGCTTGGAAGGCATAAGCAAATACTATGGGAGACCCACTCCCCAATAATGGGACTTATGTTTGTAATATGCTGTACTGCATGGCTCTTGTAAGGGGCATTGCAAGTTGCTCCGTCCTAATTTTTGGAAGCTTTTGCTTGGACAGCATAAGCAAATCCTATGGGAGACCCACTCCCCAATAATGGGACTTATGTTTGTAATATGCTGTACTGCATGGTTCTTGTAAGGGGCATTGCAAGTAGCTCCGTTCTAATTTTTGGAAGCTTTTGCTTGGAAGGCATAAGCAAATACTATGGGAGACCCACTCCCCAATCATGGGACTTATGTTTGTAATATGCTGTACAGCATGGTTCTTGTAAGGGGCATTGCAAGTTGCTCCGTCCTAATTTTTGGAAGCTTTTGCTTGGAAGGCATAAGCAAATACTATGGGAGACCCACTCCCCAATAATGGGACTTATGTTTGTAATATGCTGTACTGCATGGCTCTTGTAAGGGGCATTGCAAGTTATTCGTCCTAATTTTTGGAAGCTTTTGCTTGGAAGGCATAAGCAAATCCTATGGGAGACCCACTCCCCAATAATGGGAATTATGTTGGTAATATGCTGTACTGCATGGCTCTTGTAAGGGGCATTGCAAGTTGCTCCGTCCTAATTTTTGGAAGCTTTTGCTTGGAAGGCATAAGCAAATACTATGGGAGACCCACTCCCCAATAATGGGACTTATGTTTGTAATATGCTGTTCTGCATGGTTCTTGTAAGGGGCATTGCAAGTTGCTCCATCCTAATTTTTGGAAGCTTTTGCTTGTAAGGCATAAGCAAATCCTATGGGAGACCCACTACCCTATAATGGGACTTATGTTTGTAATATGCGGTACTGCATGGCTCTTGTAAGGGGCATTGCAAGTTGCTCCGTCCTAATTTTTGGAAGCTTTTGCTTGGAAGGCATAAGCAAATCCTATGGGAGACCCACTCCCCAATAATGGGACTAATGTTTGTAATATGCTGTACTGCATGGTTCTTGTAAGGGGCATTGCAAGTTGCTCCATCCTAATTTTTGGAAGCTTTTGCTTGAAAGGTATAAGTAAATCCTATGGGAGACCCACTCCCCAATAATGGGAATTATGTTTGTAATATGCTGTACTGCATGGCTCTTGTAAGGGGCACTGCAAGTTGATCCGTCCTAATTTTTGGAAGCTTTTGCTTGGAAGGCATAAGCAAATCCTATGGGAGACCCACTCCCTAATAATGGGATTTATGTTTGTAATATGCTGTACTGCATGGTTCTTGTAAGGGGCATTGCAAGTTGCTCCGTCCTAATTTTTGGAAGTTTTTGCTTGGAAGGCATAAGCAAATCCTATGGGAGACACACTCCCCAATAATGGGACTTATGTTTGTAATATGCTGTACTGCATGGCTCTTGTAAGGGGCATTGCAAGTTGCTCCGTCCTAATTTTTGGAAGCTTTTGCTTGGACGGCATAAGCAAATCCTATGGGAGACCCACTCCCCAATAATGGGAATTATGTTGGTAATATGCTGTACTGCATGGCTCTTGTAAGGGGCATTGCAAGTTGCTCCGTCCTAATTTTTGGAAGCTTTTGCTTGGAAGGCATAAGCAAATACTATGGGAGACCCACTCCCCAATAATGGGACTTATGTTTGTAATATGCTGTACTGCATGGCTCTTGTAAGGGGCATTGCAAGTTGCTCCGTCCTAATTTTTGGAAGCTTTTGCTTGGACGGCATAAGCAAATCCTATGGGAGACCCACTCCCCAATAATGGGACTTATGTTTGTAATATGCTGTACTGTATGGCTCTTTTAAGGGGCATTGCAAGTAGCTCCGTTCTAATTTTTGGAAGCTTTTGCTTGGAAGGCATAAGCAAATACTATGGGAGACCCACTCCCCAATCATGGGACTTATGTTTGTAATATGCTGTACAGCATGGTTCTTGTAAGGGGCATTGCAAGTTGGTCCGTCCTAATTTTTGGAAGCTTTTGCTTGGAAGGCATAAGCAAATCCTATGGGAGACCCACTCCCCAATAATGGGACTTATGTTTGTAATATGCTGTACTGCATGGCTCTTGTAAGGGGCATTGCAGTTCCTCATGATTTTTTGAAAGCCTTTATTTCACTGCTTAGGCCAACAGTGCACAGGAGACCCAGTTGCTATAAATGGAAAAAAAGGTTTAGTTAAGGCCCTCTGACCTCCATGTCATTTCCAAGGAGCATTGGAGTGCCTCGAAATTTTTGGTAGGCATTGCACTCACTGTATGCCCTATAACTGTGTAGCCGAACCGTTCCTTTTGTTACAGAAACATATCCTACAAGACATATCTGGTTGACTGGCCTGATATTGATGTGAATGGTCCCTGTTCCTCCTGCTCTTTCTCCTTTGCCACTACCTCATCCATCATTTATCACCTGAAGCTTTGTTTTAACGGGAGTCATAGAACTTGGATAGTAGCAGGAAAACATCCAGCAATCCTCGGAGGAGGTAGGATATGCGCCAAAACGCTGACCACCTCAGGCCTAGCCGCTACTACTTACATGCGCTTGCATTACAACAAAACAAAGCAGATGCTAACTTCTATCATCCTCATCATGTTCCTCACCTTGGCACTCTCAACTCCCCTGATGGAGAAGCCAGGGCCCACCGGAGGAGTCTGGTTGTCTGGTGGGCTCAGCCAATGCTGCCCTAAAGCAGGCCAGGCTAAGAAAAGTGTGGGAAAGGTTACCGGGACAAATAGTGGTGGCTGGGGTCCGAGTATGGACACCCGGCCGCCCCCTGGAGGCTGGGGAGCAAGCGGGGACATCCGGCCACCGGGCGGCTGGGGACTGAGTATGGATACCAGGCGCAGACGCAGCCATGGCGTGGTGGCCAGATTTCGCCTCCACATGAAAAGGCCCAATTTAAAGTGCAAGCAAGCAAGCAGTATGGTATTGCAGCCTGGGGGTGGGTGGGTGGCAGGCTGCATACTTGCGCTTGCATTGCAAGGAATGGGAGAGGTACAATTGAACACTGCCCTGGGACAAGGACTTGAACGGGGATAGTTGCAAGTCTGCAACGACAGGTGCAGGGTGGGAGGCATCCTCGCATGTACCATGAACAGGGGTTTGGCATGCACACACTACAGCGGAATAGGCTCTCCTTCCCACTAAATGCACTGGGGAGGGCACAGGTAATGTGTTTGTATACGTGCTTAATCTTATGCATAAGGCACACCAGGACAAATAGGGGCGGCTGGGGACTGAGTATGGATACCTCGCTGCCGAAGCAGCCATGAGGTAGTGGCCAGCTTCGGCCTCCTCCAAACTAAAAGGCCCCATTTCAAGTGCAAGCTAGCAGTATGGCATTGCAGTCTGGGGGTGGGTGGGTGGCAGGCTGCACACTTACACTTGCATTAAAAGAAAACAAAGCAGATGCTAACTTCTGTCATCATCATCATGCTCCTCACCTTGGCACTCTCAACTCCCCTGATGGAGAAGCCAGGGCCCGCCGGAGGAGTCTGGTTCTCTGGTGGGCTCGTCCAATGCTGCCCTAAAGCAGGCTGGGCTAAGAAAAGTGTGTGGGGGGATGTTCCAAGGAGAAATAGGGGCGACTGGGGACCGTTTATGGACTCCCGGCTGCCCCCAGGCGGCTGGGAACCGTGTGTGGACACCCGGCCGCGGGGTGACTGGGGACCGAGCATGGACACCCGGCCACCGGGCGGCTGGGGACTGAGTATGGATTCCAGGCCGCCAACGCAGCCATGACGTGGTGGCCAGATTCCGCCTCCACATGCCTAAAAGGCCCAATTTCAAGTGCAAGCAAGCAGTATAGTATTGCAGCCTGGGGGTGGGTGGGTGGCAGGCTGCATTCTTGCGCTTGTATTGCAAGGAATGGGGGAGGTACAATTGAACACTGCCCTGGGACTAGAACTTGCACGGGGATAGTTGCAAGTCTGCATCTTCTGATGCGGCAAGGATCACTTCTGATGGGCACACTTTTAGGCAGTGACCTGGGTGTCAGAGATGCTTCCAGGGGTCTTCCCCATGCTGTTCCCATGTCTTTTCAGCCCTTTATGCATGTGTCACACAGCACATGGCCAGATAAGGTTGTAAAATGTTAAAATGACATTTCCCGGTGAATGCATTTGTCACAGTTGAAACCAATACAAAAGTGCAAAAACGCATAAAAAATGCTACTTGTGAACATAGCCCAAGGTGTGGAGGAGTATTTTTGTTTTTGGTTATTTATTTTACCTTATACACAAGTCTTTACCCTGGAAAAGAAATTCCTTAACATATTTCACAGGAAAAAAGCTTCAGTTTCGTTTTTGAACGTTTTAATGTGAGCCCGTAAAAGTGGCTTAATACCTCCGACCACGTTGTTGACAGCAGTGACCTGGGGGTCAGAAATGCTTCCTGGGGCGATCCCCATGCTGTCCCCATATCATTTGGGCACTGTCACTATCATTTTGGGCACTTGTTAGGCTTTTAAAAGACTGCCGGTGGTGCCACCGCAAAAATGCTCGGGTCTCCCATAGACTAACATTGGGCTCGTTGCTCGGGTCGAGCACCCGAGTATCACGGCGAGCTCGGCCCGAGCTTCGAGCACCCGAGCATTTTAGTGCTCGATAAACACTAGTCTCTTGTCATCAGTCCATTGCCTGAAAAGATGCTATGCCAGGGAACTGCTTTGAGTGGGCTTTGGTGTGCTCAGTTCTCCGGCGTGGTAGGCAGTAGCAGATAACGTACTGGCTAGGGGGCGGCTTGCTTTTGAACCATGCTCCCTCTTTTGCAGTGCAGCTGGGGCAGAGTTGCCACTTCCTTTTCCTCCAAACTGCGCACGTCACATGAATGGCCTTCACTTCATGTGAGGTCTAGGAGCTAACTATCCCCCATATCATTTTCCACCCACTCCTCACCCCTGCCCTTCTACATACTGCAGAAAGACACAGCAGTTGGAACATATGTTTCATCATCAACAGAGATGTGCTATGGTGGTCTGCTGACCGTATGCACTAACTCTACCACATACTCATCCTCCAACTGAACGAGTGATTGGCTATGAGTGCACTCAATCTCTTCCAACTGTGGGACAGGGCCAGGTGGATGGCCCACATAACCCTAGCTAGCGGAGACATGAAAATGCAGATGTTACTGCTGCATGATTTGGGGCTCAGACATATTGGCTGATTTGGATGGAGTTGAGGTGGAAGCCAGATGACCATGGTCCACAGGTGCCAACTCTGCACTTTCAGAAGGGGACAGGGTGCAAAGTAATGTAAGCCAACTGGAGGCACACTCAGCCATCCAATCTAAAAGCGCCTCAACATGTTCAGGTCTCACCATTCATCCAGCGGTACTCGGGCCTATGAAATTAAGCAGAACGGCCTGTCGCCTGCATGCGCCAAAGGGATGTATGTCATTTGGGAAGATGGCAGGCACAGAATGACCACATCCTCTCCGAGCAGCAGCTACACCACCAAAACAGCAGCGCCACGGCTATATCCCCTATTTAATGCTCTCCTCATTTTTTCCATCCCAAAAAAGTGCACAGTAGAGAAGAGAAAGTGCCCACTGTGCACCAGGTTGTTAGGGTACACTGCACCCAGCTGTTAGGGCACGATGCATCCGGCTGTTAGGACACGATGCACTAGGCTGCTATGACACTCTACACTAGGCTGTTATTGCACTGTGCACCAGACTGTTAGGGCACACTGCACCAGGCTGTTAGGGCACACTGCACCAGGCTGTTATGGCACTCTACACCAGGCTGTTATGGCACTCTACACCAGGCTGTTATGGCACACTACACCAGGCTGTTATGGCATGCTGCACCAGGCTGTTATGGCACGCTGCACCAGACTGTTATGGCACTCTACACCAGGCTGTCATGGCACTGTGCACCAAGCTGTTATGGCACTCTACATCAGGTTGTTAAGGCACACTACATCAGGCTGTTATGGCACACTGCACCAGACTGTTATGGCACTCTACACCAGGCTGTTGGGGCACTGTGCACAAGGAGGTTAGCGCACAAGGCACCAGGCTGTTATGGCACTCTATATCAGGCTGTTAGGGCACTGTGCACCAGGCTGTTAGGGCACGCTGCACCAGGCTTCTAGGGCACACTGCAACAGGCTGTTAGAGCACCCTGCACCAGGCTGTTGAAGCACGCTGCACCAGGCTGTTATGGCACTCTACACCAGCCTCAGAGTAAAATGGCGGCAAAACCCATAATCCAGCGTTCATACAGGCAAGGTCACATGTTGCGCCCGCCAATCACAGCCATGTCAAGTATTTTAGACTCCGGAAGCGCACACAGCCTAAAAGCTTTTCAACAAACTTTATTTAGCACAGAACTCGAACTGTAAAACAGACTTCAGTGAAAAATTTGTGTTTGGAGTTCGCCACCGGACACTAGGTGTCCAGTACAAACCCCGAACTTTAAAGTTTGGGTTCACTCATCCCTACTGATGACATCTGTGTGCTGTCCATCATTTTCACAGATGCATAGACTTGTATAGGTAATTTTGATCTATTACTCCGATCAAAAACAGTTATCTGCGTGACAGCATAGCAAATCAGGGATTTTTTGGCGCAAACAAGCCGGAACCCCGAACACGAACCCAAATTTGAAATGCTGAACAAACTTGCTTAACACTAATTGCAACCCCTAAAACAATTGGGAGAGCAGTTACGAACTGCCTTGGCTACTGTAGCTGGGGTTAAATACCATCTAGTTAACACCTTATAATTTGTCAGTAACATTAAGGTGTTTAGTATTCCACTGGTTGAAGAGGACCAAATCCGGGACCATTCAAAGTCTGTTAAGGTAGTGCCAATATCAGATCTCCAGCGAGAGGTATAAGTTAGATTACGCCTATGTGAGGTGTAATTAATATGTGAGTAAAGGACTGAGATAGTGCCAGGGGCGTTTGGATTTTAGCAGCACTTTTGTTCAAAAGGAGTGAGCATGTAAGGTGGGGTGGAATTTCTCAGAAGTGTGATAATAAAATTCTTGAGGTGTAAGTGGTGAAAAATTTCTTTAAGTGGGAATTCATATGTTTCTTGGCGGACTGGGAAAGGAATGATACTGTTAACATTAAATAGATGATGTATTCTTGTGATACCTGCCAAAAGTATAAGTTAAAAAGAGACTCCTATCCTGGGGGGAATTGAGGGTTGTTCCATAACCCAGCAAGAGGGAGATTAGGTTCTAGGAATATTTCTGGGAGTCCCATAATTTGAGTGAATTTGACAGGATAGGATTTGTAATTTGTTTGCGATGTGTCAGGAGGATCCATAATAATGCATCAAGGGTCACTGGGTGGCACTCAAGGGCTTCCAAGGAAAGCCACAGTAGGCATGGTATAGATTCTTTACAAGTTTTTGTCGTATTTTACACATGGTAACCATGTGGGGATTAATAAAATTCTTTATTATACTGTTCTGTCATTTCAAGACCCTTACATGTAGATTAGTATGAAAGTAGTCTTCTTTAGAAGTCAGATAATATAAATGAGTATAGAAAGACATTAACTAGGATAATGGTGGATTAATAGAGCTTTTATTAATATATTTTCAACTTTTTTAGATGCTGCATATTACAGTGTTTTTCTTGTATTTCTAAATTGTTCTCGCAGCATTTGTATGCTATCTATTATATATTCATAAGGTAGATTTCCTTTAATATATCAGTTATAAAGAAACAAAAATAACCTCAAATTTTAATATGAGAAAGTACAGACTGTTCATAGCTTTTTTACAGAAATGAGAAACACAGAATTAAAAAATTGAACTTCTCTTTGTTCTAAGCGTTCCCTGAGGCAGATTTATAATGATATTTCTTGCAATAATGTTTCCTAATTTCAAGTCTTTTCTACAGAATATGTTGTTCCCTCTTCGAAAAAAATTAGCATAAAAAAAAACATCAAAAAAACATTGTTAGAAAAGAAAAATAATAAAAAAAACTTTACAAATAAAACCTTAATTTATAAAATAAAGAGAATTAAAAATTATTTTTTACTTCCTTTGAAAATAAATATTGTAATTCATTATTCTGAACTTTGTTATTACCGTATTTTTCGGACTATAAGACGCACTTTTTTCCTCCAAAATTTTGGAGGAAAATGGGGGGTGCGTCTTATAGTCCGAATGTTGGGGGGGTAGGGGGTATATATATATATACACTGTGTGGGGTGTGGGGGGAGCGGTAGCAGTGGAGGAGGGGGGAACAGGAGGCATCAGCCGCCCACTGCCTACATTGTCCCAGCTGCTAAAGAAAATGAATATTCACTGCTCCCCACACCCATGGGGCGTGGGGAGCACTGAATATTCATGTTACTTAATAGCGACGCACAGTGTAGCCGCAGCGCGGCTCTTGCTGTTGCTGGAATCGTCTGTGCCCGCTGTTAAAGGGCATGAATATTCAACCTCTCTCCACGCCCATGGGCGTGGGGAGGGGTGAATATTATTGCCCTTTAATAAGCAGGCACACGAGATAGCCCGGCAGCAGCAGGAGCCGCACTGCGGCTACGCTGTGTGCCGGCTATTAAGGAGCATGAAGTCACTGCTCCTCGCGCACACAGTCCCGGCGTGGGGAGCAGTGACTTCCGGCAGCTGACCTCTCTTTGTGAGCCGCGCATGGCAGTGACGTCATGCGCGGCTCACATGGAGAGATCAGTGGGGGCAGACAGGATGCAGCGCTGGAGGAGAGAAGAAAGGTGAGTAGGAGTGTTTATTTTTTTATGTGCAGCCTGATGGGGATTAGGGGGACCATGCATACTAGGATAAGGATGAGGGGGCCATACATACAAGGGTAAGGATGAGGGGTGCATACCAGCATAACGCTGAGGGGGGCATACATAAAAGGATAAGGATGAGGGGCCATGCATACCAGGATAGGGATGAGGGGTGCCATGCATACCAGGATAGGGTTTAGGGGTGCCATGCATACCAGGATGGGGATGAGGGGTGCCATGCATACCAGGATGGGGATGAGGGGTGCCATGCTTACCAGGATGGGGATGAAGGGTGTCATGCATACCAGGACAGGGATGAGGGGTGCCATGCATATCAGGATGGAGATGAGGGGTGCCATGCATACCAGGATGGGGATGAGGGGTGCCATGCATACCAGGATGGGGATGAGGGGTGCCATGCATACCAGGATGGGGATTGCTGTTCCATGCATACCAGGATGGGGATGAGGGGTGCCATGCATACCAGGATGGGGATGAGGGGTGCCATGCATACCAGGATAGGGATGAGGGGTGCCATGCATACCAGGATAGGGATTATGGGTGCCATGCATACCAGGATAGGTATTAGGGGTGCCATGTATACCAGGACAGGAATTAGGAGTGCCATGCATACCAGGATAGGGATTAGGGGTGCCATGCATACCAGGATAGGGATGAGGGATGCCATGCATCCCAGGACAGGGATGAGGGGTGCCATGCATACCAGGATAGGGATGAGGGGCGACATGCATACCAGGACAGGGATGAGGGGTGCCATGCATACCAGGATAGGGATGAGGGGTGCCATGCATACCAGGATAAGGATAAAGGGTGCCATGCATACCAGGATGGAGGGATGCCAGACATACCAGGATGGGAATGGGGACCACGTATAAAAGGAAGGGGGGGGCATATATACCAGGATGGGGGATATTGTCAGAATTGGGGGACATTACCCCTATTCCAGTGTCAGCAGAAGACCCCCTCCCCCTTAAAAGTGCATCATGAACACATTTTTTTCTTACATTTTTTTTTTTATTTTCCGCCTATAAAACCTAGGTGCGTCTTATGGTCCGGTGCGTCTTATAGTCCGAAAAATACGGTATATATTATATACCTACTGTCTACTAAATGGAATTAAAGTGATTCCCTCTCTTCACTGTATGAGAGATGAAGGGTAGTTAATAATTGGCATAGTTATTCTTTTATACATAGGTATAGGTGCATAGATACCTACCCCAAAAATAAGACCCACACTGAAAATAAGCCCTAGCATGATTTTCCAGGATTTTTGGAGCTCGCTTGAAATATATGGCCTACTCAAAAAAATAAGCCATAGTTACAGTAAGGGCCAGTGTTAAGAGGAGCCAAACTGAGCAATCGCCCAGGGCCCCCACTCTCTTATGGGCCCCCAGCATTTCTATTCTGAGCTTAAGACTGCTTAAGGACCTTTGGTGACTTCACAGTCATGTGACCATGATGTCACAAAATGTCTTTTAACTGCAGGAGTCTAGAGGAACTGAAGAGGAGACAGGCTGGTATGCAGGGCTGGCATTAGGGAAAAAGGGGGAAAACTGGGAAATTTCTCAGGGCCCCCCACTCTCTTAGGAGCCCCTAGTGTTTCTATTCTAAGGTTAAGACTCATTAAGGACCTTTGATGACATCACGGTAATGTGACCACGATGTCACCAAAGGTTTCTTGACTGCAGGTGTCTAGAGCTGAAAAGGAGACAGGCTGGTATGTATGTGCAGTGTATGTACAAACATGTGTATGTATGTGCTGTGTGTGTATATACATGTGTATCTACATTTCTGCCAGAGTTGCATGACACTTGTAAGATTCCTAATTTATTAAGTGGTGTGAGTCTTTTAATAAATTAGGTGCATTTAACTCCAGCAGCCCTGACTGGCTGGCCTGTACAATGACTGTCTTAATGAATCAGGGCCATTGTTCTCGTTAGCACATTGCCTGGTGTAAACAAGAGATGTGCTGTTGATAACATGATGTGCATGGGAACAGAATGATCTATTAGGCTGTGTGCCCGCGATGCGTTTTTTAAGCGTTTCCGCAGTGGCAAAAACGCTGCAGAAACACTTGAAAAATGCATGGTAGAAGGCCTGCCATGGTTCCCAATGATAATCTTCATGTGCTGTGCACATGCTGCGGAAATTTCCGCTGTGGATTATGATTGCGAAAAAAAACGCAGCACTACCAATTATTTTGCGGAAGTGCTGCGTTTTCGCCGCCATTGGCTTGCATTGAAACGCATGGATTACGCATCACTGCATATGTAGATGCGCATTACACGCATTTCAATGTGCGGATGGTACCCGGGTCTAGAGGACAGGAGACTCTCCTCCAGACCCGGGTACCATAGAACCTGTGAAAAAAAGAATAAAATAAAAAATAAATATGATATTTACCTTCTGATGGCCCCCGCTGCGCTCGTCCTCCCTTGCCGGCAGACCGCGGTGGACTAAAGGACCTGTGCTGATGTCATAGTCATGTGACGGCAGGTCTTTCAGTGCAGTGTACCGCGATCTGTCGGCAGCCAGGACGGAGCAAAGCAAGACTCCGGGGGCCATCAGAAGGTAAGTATAGGTTTATTTTTTATTTTTTTACATTCTCTCGGGTCACACTATATAAATCCATGCTGTTTGCATGGATTTATATAGTGTGACCAAGTTGACAAGCACATTCCAAGTGATGCTAAAATCGCTTGGAAAGCGCTTGACAACCTGCATGCGGAAATGCATGTCAAGAACGCTTCACATCCGCATGTCCCTGGCAGGAAAATGCATGTACAATCCGCATACGTTTTTTCTGCCAGGGAGATGCAGAAATGATCAGGAAAAAATCCTGAGCATTTCTGCATCGTGGGCACATAGCATAAGTGATTGTTTTAACCCTATTTTTTTTTTGTCAACATGTGTAGAGAGTAGAATGAAAAAAATTATAGGATCTCAAGAAATTCATGATGGAATTCGGGGTTTGGAGAGTTATGTTGATGTTCCAGAATGTGATGACATGATTATATTTGAATAAATGTTGATTATTTGTAGAAGAATAAATGTGGATTGTTGTTCATGGAAAAAAAAATAAAGCATCCTCTGAAAATAAGCCCTAACCCATCTTTCGGAAAAAAAAAATAATATAAGATCATGTCTTATTTTCGGAGAAACACTATCTGTGCCTCATATACTATGTTGCTTTCTTACTATAGTACATGAACTGTTAGCTATCTGTACAGCATGTACTGTATTGCTATTTACATATTTTATATGTAATGTATTGTACTCAACCTGTACTACATGTACTTTATTGTTTTCTATCTGTACTCAATGAGGACGTGAAGATGGATCCAGCTCAACACACGGGGCAATTAATTATAATTCAACAATCTTTACTGGCCTATTAAAAACTTGTGGAAAAGACAAAAAATGAACATCTCAGACGACAAAGCATATATTATGGGGTGGTGTGTATAAAATATACCATACGCGTTTCGAGTGAAAAACTCTTGAACAGTGTCTTTTCTACAAGTTTTTGTCTTTTCTACAAGTTTTTAAAAGGATTTGCAAATAAAGATTGTTGAATTTTAATTAATTGCCCGATGTGCTGAGCTGGATCCATTTTTACTTCCTCATTGACCCAGGCACTGTGCAGCAGTGAGGATGCCGTGCTCTATGCTAGACTGGGATTACATCTCAGTGAGCTGCAATTTTCTCTTTACTCATATATCTGTACTACAGTGGATCTAAAAAGTCTACACAACTGTCAAAATGCTAGATTTTTGTCATTTCAGAACTTTTTCCACCTTTAATGTCACCTTAAAGGTGGAAAAAGCTTTGTAAATCCATTGAGATACAAACTAAAATCATTTTGAGGGGGGAAATAAAGATAACAAAATTAAAATAATGTGGTTGCATTAGTGTAAACACACTCTCAGAATTATGGATGTGGTTGTGTTCAGAATTAGCCAATCACATTTAAACTCTTGTTAGTCAGTACACAGCAGCCATTATTTACAGTGATTCTGATTAACCTAATATAAAATTTAGCTGTTCTACAAGGACTTTCCTGAAATTTTCTTAGTTGCATTTTACAGCAAAAGCCATGGTCCATAAACAGCTTACAACAAAGCAAAGAGATCTCATTGTTGAAAGTTATCAGTCAGGAGAAGGGGACAACATTTTTTTCAAGGCATTAGATATACCATAAAACACTGTAAAGACGATCATCAAGGAAAGGCTTAGTTTGGCACAACAGCCACATTACATAAAATTGACGTCCAACAAAACTTGATTAAAAGACAAGAAACTGGATGAGTGCCAAGAGGTCTACAACAACATTAAAGGAGCTGCAGGAATTTCTGGCAAGTACTGATCTTGTAGGGCATGTCACAACAAGCTCCCTTATTCTTCATATGTGGGGTAGAGTGTGAAAACAGAAGCCTTTTCTTACAAAGAAATAAATCCAAGACAAAACCTACATCAAGTCTTTCAAAAGCATGTGAGAAAATATGTTATGGTCTGAAAGAGACCATGGTTGAACTTTTTGCCAATAATTTCAACAAGTATGTTTTGCGTAAAGCCAATGTTGAGCATCACCAAAAAAAAACATACCCACAGTGAAGCAAGGTGGAGCCAGCATAATGCTTTGGATTTGCTTTTTGCAGGTGGAACTGGGGTTTAAGTCAAAGTGGAGGTAATTATGATAATTAATGATAAACAGTTCCAAATATGAGTCAATTTTGTAACAAAATCTTCAGGTCTCTGCTAAAAAGCTGAAGATGAAAAGGAATTTCACCTTTCAGCACGACAATGACCTTAAGCATTCTTCCAAATCAACAAAAGAATAACTTTTCCAGAAGAAGATCAAAGATTTGGAATAGTCCAACCAGAGTACAGACCAATCCAATAAAAAATCTGTAGGTTGACCTGAAAAGGGCTGTGCATAGAGATGCCCTCGCAACCTGACAGATTTGAAGTGCTACTGCAAAGAAAAGTGAGCAACCATTGCCAATTTTAGATATGCCTCTTCTGAACCACGTGATGACAATTTAGACTAGCGAGCTCACATGCCGTCTTCTGTGTGGACCAGAATTTGCTCTCAATATAAGTTTATGAAAATCGTATTAAGACTCTTATAAACTTATAAACTATATAAAAAGCTATTTCAAGTTTACACAGAAGCTGCTGTATGATTCAGAAAATCTGAACTGCAGTTACATGATTCAGAAGAAGATCAATGCTTTGCTGGGAAAGGGAGTAGATGGCAATGAGGAACTATTTTAACACATGCACAGTACACTACATAAATATTGCTAAGAGACTAAGGAATAACATTTTTTCTAATACGCCTTTAGAAAGAAAAAAGCTAAACAGGTTTAAATATAGGTTTGTGGAAAAAGATTAAGTATAAGGCCTATTTAACACATTAGTGTTTGATTAGTATTTTGCATCAATAATAGTAGACAATTCATATATGAAATCTATAAGGGATAGATTTACACCTGCTCTGTGTTTTGATACCAATCCTGGTTTTCATTAACAAATAATGATGAAATTCCAACCAAAATGCTAATGTGTGAATAAAGTCTGACTTGCATTTTAGCAAATCTCAGAGAAAAGAATCTTTCAAAAGATAGCTTTTAATGATCATACTAAAATAATTCATGTAAGCTAAGAATCTCAATGCCATAATATGTACCAAATGATTTCCGTGTCACATAGAAATACTGTGTTAGTTACAGTAAAAATAAATGTGTAAAAAGGGAATAAACTGATGTGGCTGATAATAACACAATCCAAACTGAGATTAGGGAAAGGCTCCAATCCGGATATAATCCACAGTGAGTTGAAAAGAAAATACTAATGATCATAGCATGTTATTAATTTGGTAAAGGGGCATGTGTAAAAGTGACTTCAACTTGATTTTTACCTTTTAGACTGTGTATATATTGGCTAGTGGCTTTACGACCTGGTTGTGAGCATCGGTGCTCCACTTGCACCTAAAAAAGGGGTTGTACCACCATAAAGAATACTTTTAACCAAGCAGAAAAGGTGGAATAAAATGGTTTCGAAATTTACATTTATTAAAAATTATGCTTTATTCAATAAATACCAAGCTTTTATCTTCTGATGT
The DNA here is from genome assembly GCF_046119375.1 of Phyllobates terribilis. Classification (NCBI taxonomy): domain Eukaryota; kingdom Metazoa; phylum Chordata; class Amphibia; order Anura; family Dendrobatidae; genus Phyllobates; species Phyllobates terribilis. Next base: position 363,382,662 of record NW_027362762.1, on the reverse strand, counting down.
ATGCTCTGTAGAGCCCCCTGGAGTTATTCTGTTCTTGTAGTGAGCGATCAGCTGGTCGATTTGCACAGTTCCTGTCATCATTAAGAGGTCCGACTCTCCCCAACTCCCCACCCCCAGTGCGTACAACGTAATCTCCCTTATACAAGTCTGACAGTGCAGGGAGCAGATTGCCATGGAAGTGTGTCAGTGAGTCTCCCAACCCCCCTCTGGGTGAGAAAATACCAGGGGACGCTAGGGAGCATACTTCAGAAGATAATAGCTTGGTATTTATTGAGCGGAGCCTAATTTTTAATAAATGTAAATTACAAAACCATTTATTTCCACCTTTTCTGCTTGGATAAAAGTATTCTTTATGATGGCACAACCCCTTTAAGGCACACATGCACATTGTGTGTGGTATGAGCGTTGTGCTTCGCTTGAGCCATAATTACAGCACTGTGCTCTGAACCTTGGCACACCACCTACATCCACTAAGATGTATGACACGATACATTTAGGCTGGTCTCATGTGTATGACAGGATATCACCTACCACGCTGTTTTGATATGTGTGTTTGGGCACCAAAAGAATGATTTGCCATTATGACACCGGAAAGGGTACGGTGATTGCAATATTACTGATTTTCCATAATTCACAAACAGGATTTACTCACTTTTAAACACCTATAAATATGCACCACAGTTTGTCTTTGAGTCAGGTCTATATTTCAGCATCAAGCCATTTGTTATTGCAACTCAGACCTTTGACCTGCTTAAGCCCTTAACGACCAATGAAGGGGATAACTCATCATGGCTGGATGCACGTTTGCGCACCATGACGGGTTATCCATAAACACGCAGTGACAGTTCAGTACCGACAGCTGTCACAGACAGCAGAGCGGCAGGAGCAGAGGTGCAGGGACCAATGCCGTCAGTCCCTGCACCTAGATCGCTGTGATCGGTCAGTCAATCTGACTGACCGATCACAGCATGATCGCGCAGGAGAAGCTGAAATTTCAGCCTCTCCTGCCTGATCAGTGCCGGAGCTCAGCGCTGCCAGTGACAGAGCTCCGGCACTAAACAGCCAGGAGCAGTGTCAGCGCCACCCCTGGCTGTTAATCCCCTAAATGCTGCAATCGAGCGCGATCGCAGCATTCAGGAGGCAAGGCAGAGGGCTGGGAGCTCCTTATGCCTTCAGATTGGTGCCCTGCATGAGGAACGGTGTAAAAAATAAATGAAACCAATTCTTCACCTGCTGCTGATTTGTTTATTCTGCCTCCCAAAGATCGCAGTAAGGCTCAGCGCACATTTATCCTGCACTCTACGCTGAGCGCTTACACCGGGGTTTCTGTGTAAATCTCTGAAATAAAGTGATTCAGACCTAACCCAAGGGGGAAGATTCCCTATAATGAGGCAGATGGAGGCACTGTGGACGCCGTCTGACCTATGATTTGGCTGTGTCCATCTTTTTAGGCATAGATAAAAGCGTGGTCGGCCACAGTTTTGTGCACCTCTGAAAAGAAGGACAACGTTGAACAGCGGCCAGACGGAGTCCAGAGTAACTCTGCTGCCTCATCTAATTATAGTGAATGGATCCCTCAGGGGTTTCATCTGAATCACGTCATTGGGAGATTTAGATGGAAACCCCAAAGTAAGTGCTCAGCGTAGAGCGCCGGATAAATGTAATCCAAAATGTTATGTAAAATGTTCCCAATAAAAGCTTCACATAAAAAGCCCACACTCAGGTCTGTCATGTGTTAATGGAAATATAGGGGGCTTCCACGTTACTGGTAGTACAACGGCTCTGGAAAAGCAAAATGGCTCTTCACCCTCCAAAAGAAATTCAGCAAATTCTGCGCTCCCAAATCCAAATCCCCCCTCCCTTCTGAGCACCACAGTGTGTCTAAACCACATTTAGTGTCCACATGTTTGGCAGGGGTATAATTTTAAAAATGGGGTCACTTGAGGGGGGATTCTGCTCTTCTAGCACTTAGGGGCTTTGTATATGGAGTCCGCAAACTATTCTAGGAAAATCTGCGCTCCAGCAGGCAAATAGCGGTCCGTCCCTCTCGAGTCTCGCCGTGTGGCTAAGCAGTACTGTACAGCCACATGAGGTGTTGCCACATTCAGCAGAAATTATGGGACAAATTTTGGTGCCATTTTTATCCATTATCCCAGGGTTAAAATGTAAAATCTAGGGTTAAAACAAAATTTTTGCGGTAAAAATGTAATTATTTTTTCCTCATTGTCCAATGGTATAAAATTCTGTGACACATCCTTGGTGTCAGTATGATCACTGCACCCCTAGATGAATTCATTTAGAGGTGTGGTTTAAAAAATGGGGCCATTTATGAGGGAATCTGCTGTTCTGGCACCTCAGGGGATCTCCCAGTGGGTCATGTCACATGCAAACCACAACAGTAAAAGCTGCACTATAATATGGTGCCCCTTCCTTTCTGACCTTTGCAATGTGCCTCAAAAGTAGTTCCCAATTACATGTAGGGTATTGGCGTGATCTGAAGAAATTGCAGAACAACTTTTGAGGTCCATTTTCTCCTGTTACCGTTGTGAAAATAAAAAATTTGGGGCAAAAAGAACATTTTTGTGATTTTTTTATTTTCACGGCTCTACGTTATAAACTTCTGTGAAGCACCTGGGGGTTCAAAGTGCTCCCCAAACATATAGATATGTTAATTGGGGGGTCTAGTTTCCAAAATGTGGCCACTTGTGGGGGGTTTCCGCTGTTTAGGCACATCAGGGGCTCTTCTAAATGCGACATAGCATCTGCTCTAGATTCCAGCCAATTTTGTGTTCAAAAAGTCAAATGGCACTCCTTCCCTTCCGAACCCTGCCATACGCTCAAACAGTGGTTTTCATCCACATATAGGGTATCAGCTTATTCAGGAGAAATTGCACAACTTTTGAGGTCCATTTTCTCCTGTTACCCTTGTAAAAATAAAAAAATTAGGGCTAAAAGAAAATTTTTGTGATTTTTTATTTTCATGGTTCTACGTTATAAACTTCTGTGAAGCACATGGGGGTTCAAAGTGCTCACCACACATCTAGATAAGTTCATTGAGGGGTCTAGTTTCCAAAATAGGGTCACTTGTGGGGGGTTTCCGCTGTTTAGGCACATCAGGGGCTCTCCAAATGCGACATGGCGTTCGCAGATTATTCCAGCAAATTTTGAATTCAAACAGTCAAATGGCGCTCTGTTCCTTCCGAGCCCTACCATGTGCCCAAACAGTGATTTTCCACTACATATGGGGTATCAGCATGTTCAGGAGAAATTGCAAAACAACTTTTTGTGTCCATTTTCTCCTGTTACCTTTGCAAAAATAAAAAATTTGGGGCTAAAAGAAAATGTTTGTGATTTTTTTATTTTCACGGCTATATGTTATAAACTTCTGTGAAGTACCTCGAGGTTCAAAGTGCTCCCCACACATCTAAATAAGTTCATTGAGGGGTCTAGTTTCCAAAATGGGGTCACTTGTGGGGGGTTTCCACTGTTTAGGTACATGAGGGGCTCTCCAAATGCGACATGGCGTCCGCTAAATATTCAAGAAAATTTTGAATTCAAAAAGTCAAATGGCGCTACGTCCCTTCTGAGCCCTGTCGTGTGCACAAACAGTGGTTTTCCAGCACATATTGAGTATCAGCATGCTCAGGAGAAATTGCACAATACATTTTGGGGTCCATTTTTATCTGTTACCATTGTGAAAAAAAAAATTGGATCTAAATTTAATTTTTTGTGAAAAAAAGTTAAATGTTAATTTTTTTTTCCTCATTGCGTCAGTTCCTGTGTAGCACCTGAAGGGTTAATAAACTTCTTGAATGTGGTTTTGAGCACCTTGAGGGGTGCAGTTTTTGGAATGGTGTCACTTTTGGGTATTTTCTGTCATGTAGGCACATCAAAGTCACTTCAAATGTGATGTGGTCCCTAAAAAAAATTGTTTTGTAAATTTTGTTAGAAAAATGAGAAATCGCTGGTCAACTTTTAACCCTTATAACTTCCTAACAACATTTTTTTTCCCCCAAAATTGCACTGATATAAAGTACACATGTGTGAAATGTTATTTATTAACTATTTTGTGTGACATACAGTACAGACCAAAAGTTTGGACACACCTTCTCATTTAAAGTTTTTTCTGTATTTTCATGACTTTGAAAATTGTACATTCACACTGAAGGCATCAAAACTATGAATTAACACATGTGGAATTATATACTTAACAAAAAAGTGTGAAACAACTGAAAATATGTCTTATATTCTAGGTTCTTCAAAGTAGCCACCTTTTGCTTTGATGACTGCTTTGCACACTCTTGGCATTCTCTTGATGAGCTTCACCTTTTCTGCGTCGCACAAAGACACGGTGGTTGGAACCAAAGATCTCAAATTTGGACTCATCAGACCAAAGCACAGATTTCCACTGGTCTAATGTCCATTCCTTGTGTTCTTTAGCCCAAACAAGTCTCTTCTGCTTGTTGCCTGTCCTTAGCAGTGGTTTCCTAGCAGCTATTTTACCATGAAGGCCTGATGCACAAAGTCTCCTCTTAACAGTTGTTGTAGAGATGTGTCTGCTGCTAGAACTCTGTGTGGCATTGACCTGGTCTCTAATCTGAGCTGCTGTTAACCTGCGATTTCTGAGGCTGGTGACTCAGATAAACTTATCCTCAAAAGCAGAGGTGACTCTTGGTCTTCCTTTCCTGGGGTGGTCCTCATGTGAGCCAGTTTCTTTGTAGCGCTTGATGGTTTTTGCAACTGCACTTGGGGACACATTCAAAGTTTGCCCAATTTTTCGGACTGACTGACCTTCATTACTTAAAGTAATGATGACCACTCATTTTTCTTTACTTAGCTGCTTTTTTCTTGCCATAATACAAATTCTAACAGTCTATTCAGTAGGACTATCAGCTGTGTATCCACCTGACTTCTGCACAACACAACTGATGGTCCCAACCCCTTTTATAAGGCAAGAAATCCCACTTATTAAACCTGACATGGCACACCTGTGAAGTGAAAACCATTTCCGGCGACTACCTCTTGAAGTTGATCAAGAGAATGCTAAGAGTGTGCAAAGCAGTCATCAAAGCAAAAGGTGGCTACTTTGAAGAACCTAGAATATAAGATATATAATATCATCATAGTTTTGATGCCTTCAGTGTGAATGTACAATTTTCAAAGTCATGAAAATACAGAAAAATCTTTAAATGAGAAGGTGTGTCCAAACTTTTGGTCTGTACTGTATCTCTCTGATTTCAGGGCATAACAATTCAAAGTTTGAAAATTGCAAACTTTTCAAAATTTTCACCAAATTTCCATATTTTTTTACAAATAAATGCAAGTCATATCGAAGAAATTTTACCAGTATCATGAAGTACAATATGTCATGAAAAAACAATCTCCGAATCAGGGAGATCCGTTGAAGTGTTCCAGAGTTATTACCTAATAAAGTGACAATGGTCAGAATTGAAAAAATTGGCCCGGTCATTAACCTACAAAGTGGCTCGGTCCTTAAGGGGTTAATCTCCTTTTGAATAACGAACAGTATTTTGGAGGGTGGGCATTAGTTGTCTATATATTTATATACCAAATATATCATTCACAACCATGTAAAATTGCTGTGAAACTGTGTACTAACCTGTGCCACTGGCAACTGAACTGGTCCTGTATTTCACATGTGTTCTTTACTAATGTACTTTGGCACATCGGCACTATTAACTTATGCTCCAAACGGGCTATAGTTATTTTGGTTATACTTTTGGCCTCTAATATATATATTATCCTACTGAAGAAGCTAGCCACACTACCATCGGAATTGTGTCTTGGGAGATTTAATGTCAGCATTACGTTTGATAGGGTATTGGAGGGCAGAATAACCTGAATAGTATATTTTCTTTTCCACTCACTGTGGATTTTTGGATTGGAATCTTTCTCTGATCTCAATCTGAATTGTGTTATTCAGCCACTTAGTAACGCTCTATTATGAGACCATGACCTATCTGAGTAAGTACAAACTCCTTCAATAATTTTTATTAGCTTTCCCCTTTTTACACATTTCTTTTTACCATAACTACCATAGTAAATGTATATGACATGGTAATCTTTGGGTAAACATTATAGTATTGGGATTGTTAGCCTACATGGAATTATTTTAGCATAATAACTAAAGGTTATGTGTTAAAGTATCTTTTTCTCTGTGATTTGCTATTTTATTAGATAACTAGATATCCCTAAGTGTTGCTTGATCAATCATTCTGCTCAGTAATTCTCTAACTTGTATCTTAGTCAATGAAATCCCTGTTCATTCTTGTCTTAAGGCCAGTTTCACACACCCTTGTTTAGTGGTCCATACTCGGATCTCAGAGACTGACTGCAAGTTTACTGATTCGAACTCTAAAGCCTCGTATATACCTATGAGGCTGTTGGGTTTGGGCCAGGTGACCTCCGGCCAGTCCATACATTATGCTGCATTTTCAGACAGTGAAACCCAGATCTGAGAAAATGGTCTTAAAGTCAAATGGGTGGTCCTAATCAGCAATAGTGACTAGTGATGAGCGAGCATGCTCGTTACTCATGATTTATGAGCATGCTCGGGTGTTTTCCGAGTATCTTCAGTGTGCTCAGGTTTTATGTTTTCGTCACTCCATGCTCATGATTTCTGACTGTTTGACAGCTTTAACCCCTTAACCCCCGAGGGTGGTTTGCACGTTAATGACCGGGCCAATTTTTACAATTCTGACCACTGTCACTTTATGAGGTAATTACTCTGGAACGCTTCAATGGATCCCCCTGATTCTGAGACTGTTTTTTCGTGACATATTGTACTTCATGATTTTGGTAAAATTTCTTCGATATCACTTGCGTTTATTTGTGAAAAAAATGGAAATTTGGCGAAAAGTTTGAAAATTTAGCAATTTTCAAAATTTGAATTTTTATGCCCTTAAATCAGAGAGATATGTCACACAAAATACTTAATAAATAACATTTCCCACATGTGTACTTACATCAGCACAATTTTGGAACCAACATTTTTTTTTGTTAGGGAGCTATAAGGGTTAAAAGTTGACCAGCGATTTCTCATTTTTCCAACAAAATTTACAAAACCATTTTTTTAGGGACCACATCACATTTGAAGTCACTTTGAGAGGTCTTTATGACAGAAAATACCCCAAATTACACCATTCTAAAAACTGCACCCCTCAAGGTGCTCAAAACCACATTCAAGAACTTTATTAACCCTTCAGGTGCTTCACAGGAATTTTTTGAATGTGGAAGAAAAAAATGAACATTTAACTTTTTTCAAAAAAATGTTACTTTAGACCCAATATTTCTTATTTTCACACGGGTAACAAGAAAAAGTGGACCCCAAAATTTGTTGTGCAATTTCCCCTGGGCACGCAGATACCCCATATATGTGGGGAAAAACCACTGTTTGGGCACACGGCAGGGCTCAGAAGGGAAGAAGAGCCATTTGACTTTTTGATTGTAAAATTTGCTTGAATAATTAGCGGACGCCATGTTGAGTTTGGAGAGCCCCTGATGTGCCTAAACATTGGAGCTCCCCCACAAGTGACCTCATTTTGGAAACTAGACCCCCCAAGGCACCTATCTAGATGCATAGTGAGCACTTGGAACCCCCAGGTGCTTCACAAATTGATTAGTAAAAATGAAAAAGTTTTTTTTTTTCCACTTTTTCATTTTTACGAATCAATTTGTGAAGCCCCTGGGGGTTCCAAGTGCTCACTATGCATCTAGATAGGTGCCTTGGGTGGTCTAGTTTCCAAAATGGGGTCACTTGTGGGGGAGCTCCAATGTTTAGGCACACAGGGGCTCTCCAAATGCGACATGGTTCCAATTTGTTAGTGGACACCATGTCACATTTGGAGAGCCCCTGTGTGTCTAAACATTGGAGCTCCCCTACAAGTGACCCCATTTTGGAAACTAGACCCCCCAAGGCACCTATCTAGATGCATAGTGAGCACTTGGAATCCCCAGGTGCTTCACAAATTGATTCATAAAAATGAAAAAGTGGAAAAAAAAACACTTTTTCATTTTTACGAATCAATTTGTGAAGCACCTGGGGGTTCCAAGTGCTCACTATGCATCTAGATAGGTGCCTTGGTGGGTCTAGTTTCCAAAATGGGGTCACTTGTGGGGGAGCTCCAATGTTTAGGCACGCAGGGGCTCTCCAAACGCAACATGGCGTCCGCTAACAATTTGAGCCGATTTTCCATTCAATTTGTTAGCGGACACCATGTCGGGTTTGGAGAGCCCCTGATGTGCCTAAACAGTGGAGCTCCCCCACAAGTGACCCCATTTTGGAAACTATACCCCTCAAGGATTTTATTAAGGTGTATAGTGAACATTTTGAACCCAGAGGTATGACAAAGAATTTGATAACATTAGGTCATCATATCGAATAAGTTGTCATTAGTCTTGAGCGCAAGTGCTCGCTACTTGAGTTGGCATCGGGTACTCAGGTATGCACCATGTACTGCGTGTGCTCGAGTGACATGCTCGAGTCCCTGCCCCGCATGTTTCACGGTTATTATACACCCAAAAAAAAACATGCGGGGATCGCTCGTGCATGGCAGGCAATCCCCGCAAAGTTTTTTTGGCCGCGGAGCATATGGGGCGGAGACTCGAGCATGTCACTCAAATACCCACGATACTCAATGCATACCCGAGCACCCGATGCAAACTCAAGTAGCGAGCACTTGCGCTCAACACTAGTCGCCATATCGTCATCTTTTTTTCTTACTTTTGAAAAAAATCCCAAACCCATCACAACCCTAACCCCAAACCCAGCCCTAACCCTAGCCCAACCCTAACCTGAGAGTTTACTTTTAACGCCGTTCCTCGTGTGGTATAAGTGATTAGACGACTTTATTCTTCGGGTCGGTGCGATTACAGTGATACCAGAATCATATGGGGGTTTTATGATTGACAGCTGTCACACACTAAAAGACCCATTTTTTGTAAAATCTAGTTATTGCATCGCCATATTTTGAGAGCTATAATTTTTCCAGATTTTGGTAGACAGTCATGTGATGGCTTGTTTTTTGCTTGATGAGTTGACATTGTTATTGGTGCCATTTTCAGGCACGTGACATTTTTTGATCGCTTTCTCTTCCGATTTTCGGGAGGCAGAATAAACAAAAAACAACAATTCAGGAATTGTTTTTTTCGATTTTTTTTATTCTGTTCCGCGTGTGGTAAAATTGATAAGGCAGCTTTATTCTTCGGGTCAGTACGTTTACAGCAGTACCACATTTATATTGTTTTTCTATGTTTTGCACTTTTACATAATAAAAGCAATTTTATAGAAAAAAATATTTTTTAACATAGCTTTATTCTGAGAGCTATAACTTTTTTATTTTTCGGCTGATGGAGCTTTATGGCAGCTTGTTTTTTGCAGGACGAGATGACGTTTTCAGCGGTACCATTTTTATTTATATTCGTCTTTTTGATCGCGTGTTATTCCATTTTTTGTTTGGCGGTATGATGATAAAGCATTGTTTTTTTGCTTCGTTTTTTTTTTTTTTTTTTTTTACCGTGTTCACTGAAGGGGTTAACTAGTGGGACAGTTTTATAGGTCAGGTTGTTCCAGACGCGGCGATACCAAATATGTGTACTTTTATTGAGTTTTTTTTGTTTTTTTTATAATAATATTTATTGATGGGTACATTATATTTTTATTTTTGGTGGATTATTTTTTTGATTTTTTTTTAAATATTTTTTTTTTTCCACTTTCTGACAGTTTTTACACTTCTTAACTCTGTCCCACTCTGGGACTTTCAGCGCTGGACAGGGAGAGGATAGTTTGGAGATGCACTGCGCATGTCCAAAAAATCTTCCTGCTGTCTGGTGACCCAGATGTTGTCATGACGACATCGGGTCGTCATGGCAACATCCTGGAAGCCACGGCAGACAGCGCTGGAGGCCGGAAGAGGAGGTGAGTATCTGCGATCACCTCCCCTTGCCACCGCAATGCTGCAATCGACTTCGATCGCAGCATTGCGGGGGTTAATGTGCTGGGAGCGGTGCGGGACCGCTCCCTGCACATAGTACCGGGTGTCAGCTGTGACAATCAGCTGACACCCGGCGGCGATCGTGCCCACACAGCCTGTGTGCGCGCGCGATCGCGATGACGTACTAATACGGGTCTGGCTCTTAAGTCCCAGGGCACAGATGCGTATTAGTACTTTTAATGTTGTTAAGGGGTTAATACATGTGAGGAATGCCTGTTTCTTAGGTATTCCTCACATGTATTAAAGCTGTCAAACAGTTGCAAATCATGAGCACGGACGGACTAAAACATAACACTCGAGCATGCTGAAGATACTCGGCGAGCATCCGAGCATGCTTGCAGAAAGGGTTAACAGAACATACTTACTCATCACTCATCTCTACTTGTGACAGCTTTCAATGTACAAGCGTGCATATAGAAATAATATGACTCCATTGACTCCTTAACCCAAAATGAGCAGGAATTTAGTTACAATTAATCTTTTTCCACAAATCTATGTATTAGTCAGTGTAGCTTCTGCTTTCTGCTGTCTACCAGCAGATCAAATTGCTTGCACAGTGTGACAGGTTCCCTTTAAAATTGTAACTTGAAGGAACACATTATTTTAACGTGTGTATTTAAATTATGAGCTAATGTATGACTACTAACATACAATAGTTCTGGAAGTCAAATATTTTTGACACCTTGATGATCACATTCCTGATGGATAACTGTACTGTAGTTACACTTTACTGAATTTTACTAGCACTATCCATCCAATATTCTACTAATTTGACATGTGATGAGAGGAATAAATTCCATGTGAAAGGACACACAATTGTATGTGTTTACCCAATATAACTCTTCTCCAACTGCATTATTAACAACATAAAATTATATTTTCAGTCCTACTAAAAACAATCAACCATAAACATTACTGCATTGTAAAAGATGTCTCAGCCTCTCTCAGGTTTTACCTGCCTAATCATTTTCCATAATTCTTCCCGTTTAATTATGTTGACTATGTTTATTCAACCAATGTTGCCTGACATGCTTGATATTATTGAGCATCTCTGGGGTTTATTCTTGGCTAAGTGGCTAAAATACTGGATTACAGATGTGCCTGTTTACATTTCTCTACTTTGCAATTATTCCACCCTATTTATGAACTGGAAAATTGCCTCATAACACAAAAGACACATATGTGATTTTAACACGAAAGTCACATATGGTGCGGTACATTTTTTCATGCATATTTAAACTGGTGGCTAACAAAGTATGACTGCGCTACAGATGATTTTATGACAAGCATCACATTTATATATGACTAGTACTATTATAATGCTACCAACTACATTATGGAATCTGTCATCATTTTAAATGACTCTGGACTCGTATGTGTCAGAGCATTTCATTATTAGTCTCTTAGCCTGGAAGGATGTCATGCTCCAATCAATACCTGCCTTTTCATCCAAACACTAGAATTCGTAAACAAGTTTTATTGCGGTGGCATAAATAGACTCTGATACCAATGGCAAGATTATTTCTCTCTCTGTGCAGAAATACCCAAGGACGCTTGTTTAAATAAAATACCATGCTGCAGATGCATTAAATATAATTTTATTCTTACTACTGTACCTCAAGCTGTTCTGTTGGTAATTAATTCAAGTCAAGAATGCAATAGTCTCTTGCTATGAAGATGTACATTAAAGTGACATAGTAGAGACGATTAAGTAACAGCACTTAAATTTGCACCAAAGGGCACTAATTAATAACCCCACAGAGTTGTCATTGTTTGCGAAGACACTGAAGTATGAATCAAAGCAACAGCAGAACAATTCTGCAGGCGAAAAACGAAGAGACTGCGTTTTATCACATTTCAAAGTAGAATATTTGAACATTTCTTGCGCACATTTTGTAATGCTAACAAGATCTAAAGTTTACACTTATTTTCATATGGCTGAACAAGCAGAAAAAAAAGTTTTTACATTTTTAACGGAAGCAAAACTCTTGCTGCAGGAGAAACTTTATAAAAACATTTTCTTTTGCTGAGGTCCTCGATGTGAAACCAACCAAAGACAACATACATGTTGTAACATAATAGTGTTTGTTGGCAGTCCTCATGTTTGGAGCCTGAGCCCATTGGAGATTTGGATTGATGTACTTGATGACAATCTCTGTACGGTGCAAAGGAACATTTTGTAGCTCTATCAGCAACTTAAATAAATACATTTGTTCCCACTGACTTTATAGTACCAACATAATTTGCAGTGCAGAACATGTACAGTATGGCTTATGAATATAGAGAGAACTTCATGGTGTAATAACGCTAATAATAAAAATGAAAAAGCGTAATAGAGGATATGCTCACCTGACTGAATTGTGCATAGTCAGGCAAGGACAAGCCCTCGGGGGACAGGAGAATTCCCCAGTGGGCCCCTGTGCAGGAGTGGCCCCCCACCCTTCTGCATGACCAGTAGTTGACACAAATAGACTTAATTCACTAAGTACAGAAAAGCAGCATCTGGCCATTCATTTAACAAATCACCCAGTTCACTAATATATGGAAACATAGGTACATTTATGAATTAGGGTAATCTAATATTTGCATGTAGCTTAACAGTGGGCCCTAGAGTCAATGGTGGGCCCTTGGCACCCCAGTCCAAATCTGTACATAGTCATGAGGGTATATCCTCATTCCTCTCAGCTTCCCCTTCAACCTGTAAACCAGTCTCCTGTGTGCGCCCAAATCATGAAGTATAATAAAGTGCTGAGATCCAGCAATAATAATTGGAAGGGTCAGATGGGTGCTTATGATTCCGGCAATAACCAGATCTATCATTAATGTATAACCATCTATATTGTATGGCTGTACAAAGCATTTCAGAAACCTGAAGAAGGGGTTAGACCAACCCTGAAACTAGTTGTACAGACATACATATAAAGATGAATTTATATCATGTACAGACATTGTGATTGGCAGAGTTCATCTATTCCTGATTGTCATTGCGTAATTTCACACAATATTGGAACACATACATGCACAATATATTTTCCTTTGTGAGACACCAGGGCCAATTATATTACACATATAAATATTGTTGACCTCTGACCTTTTTGAGTTTTACCCCCTCCATGAGTCTCAAACGGAAAATGAAGCAGATCAATAGGAGATTCATCCCTGTGTTACCTGCAGGATTTCTATAAAACTGTTTCAGAAACATACAGAAAATCCAGAAGATTGGTAAATATTGGGGGCAAGATTATCTTCTATCTACTTGTAGCCTTCATTTCTAAATTTCATTTTTATTTAGGTTTATGGGGCAACAATCTATGGACAAAACTGCTTCTGCAGGAAAGCAGTCTTGTTTTCTAACCTCATAAATCTACTTAAAGTAAATGCATTTTGTGAGATGTGAGATTCTCATGTATTCTTTTTAGAAGACTAAATTCATTCCAGTTGTAATATTCAATGAATAAGTACTTTATTCCGAATGTTTTACAGAAGTCCAGCTATTTGCAGAGACATAAATAGTTATAGCCTGGTAATATAAAATGTATAATTTTGACCTCAGATTTTAATTCGTACTGTAGGAAATAATAGTATGCATTATGAACTAACCGTTGCTAACTTGTACTTCCTCTTGTACAAGTGGCGTCCTTTCCATAGATTTTATTTCTTGACTCGACTCTGGCATAGCAGTCTGACCGGGGACAACACCAGTCAACAATATTTCTACTCTCTCTTCGGTCCGACTTCTTGCTTGGCAACACACAACAGCTGTAAAATGACCCATAACAATAATCCAAGCAGGAAATTCATGTTTAATTAGAAAAAAAAAACACAATCACAAAAAAACATACTGTTATGTCTATGTTCAACAAAGAATGCCCAAGCTTAGAATATTTGTGCACAGTAAAAATGGCATTGTAATAAAAGTATGCCCATATTTAGGCTAGGATATCACCTGCACGTGGAAACCTGAGAAACCCCATTTGAAGTCACCGGGTTCTTCTTGTGTCTTAAAACTGGTTGTGACCATAAAGATGAGCTGAACATCATTCATTAACTAATGTTTTCCTGCAACACTTCATTGATAGCTAGCAAGGCTTGGAATCAATCGGTATAGCTTTTAGCTCACACTAGTTCATTAACGCAGAGTTTATGAATTTGGCCTGCAGCAGTATTAATAGGCCTCCCCTACATGTTTACAATATATTTATTAATAATCATATTATTTCTAGAATGGGTCTATAGAACAGTTTAGAATGCAGTTAGGATGCATCTTTTTAATCTTCTACCATAAGGACTAGCATTAGAACTATCTGTGCCCTACACATGACATGTCAATCAACCTCCAGCCTCTTGAATGTATTAGGTGGCACCATGAGAAAGACTCTTGTACTTGTGACTTGCTGATTTTGAAATAAAGTAGTATACTGTGAATTTCATGCAGCTGCTGTACTCTAACTATACATATTTATTGGGTAAAAGGCAGAGATGAACAGATCTTTAGAAATTCGAATTTGCCAAATCTTCCCAGACCATTTGATTGTAGCGAATCTCAATACTGGAAAGCTTGTAAATGCTTGTAAAATACACATGGTGGAGATGAGAGAGAGAGAGAGAACCCCAAATACTATAAGAGTTTACACTCTATAGGAGAGAGGACCTGCCGACCATGAGGGGAAGTGAGAGGAACCTTCTCATTATAAGAGCTTACACATTACAGAAGAAAGAGAGAGGAACCCACTAAACATAATGTCCTACACTCTACAGTTGAGAGAGAGGTAACCTCACCCTGACCATAAGAGCTTACTTACACTCTATAGGGGAGAGAGCGGTAGATGACATCATTGACCATAATAGATAACACACTACAGAAGAGAAAGGAGCCAACTGATCAAAAGAGCTCACACTCTACAGAAGAGAGCAAGGACCCTAATTACCATAAGAGCTTGTATGTAAGAGAAGAGACAGGACCCTGCTGACCATAAAAGCTTAGATTTTACAGGTGATCAATCTATATTTTGTCAAAAAAGTAAAGGATCTCGTATACCAAAATAATCTATTCATTGCTATAGAATCTAAATCAATTCCAAAGTACCCATTTCGAAAGCAAAGTGGACCTACTCTGATTTCTTCTTGCCTATTGAAAACAAATAGAAAATAATTACCGTATTTTTCGGACTATAAGACGCACTTTTTTCCTCCAAAATTTTGGAGGAAAATGGGGGGTGCGTCTTATAGTCCAAATGTTGCTGGGGTGGGGTATATATATATATATATATATATATATATATATATATATATATACTGTGCTGGGGGGAGCAGTTGCGGCGGAGGAGCAGGGCACAGGAGGCAGCAGCCGCCTGCTGCGGCCTACATTGTCCCCGCTGCTAAAGAAAATGAATATTCACTGCTCCCCACACCCATAGGCGTGGGGAGCACTGAATATTTATGCTCCTTTATAGCGTCACACAGTGTATCAGCAGCACGGCTCCTGCTGCTGCCGGGCGATCGCGTGTGCCCGCTATTACAGGGCATGAATAGTCACCCCCTCTCCAAGCCCATGGGCGTGGGGAGGGGGTGAATATTCATGCCCCTTTAACAGCGGGCACACGCGACCGCTCGGCAGCAGCAGCAGCTGTGTGCCGGCTATTAAGGAGCATGAAGTCACTGCTCCCCGCGCACACAGTCCCAACGTGGGTGTAACATACCTGGCGGCATCCTTGCATAGTGGTCCATCTCCCACTGTGCAAGAGAGCGCACTTGATCTCCAATTTAGAATGTCTCTCTGGCTTCCCTCCATGCTGTTTGTTTGTCTCTGTTTCTGCTGCATAAGGGCGGCGCCCGATCACTTCCTGCTTTTTGTACCTGCTGCAGGCACACCCCTTGTGCGTCCTCAGCCTATTGCGGTCTGTCACCTGGTATTTAAACCAGCTGCTCCAATTAACCCATGCCTGAGCATCTTGCCCTGTCAGTTGGCTTTTTGTCTCTGACATGCCAGGTCCTGTGTATGTTACCTGTCTTGCAGTATTTTTTCCCGTGTCTGTACTGTGTCCTACCTGTGTACTCTAACCTGCAGTCTGTACACGCTCTCTAGCCTGTTGTCTTCTGCCTATCCTGGAGGCTGTATTTCCAGGCCAGTGTGAACTCGCTCCTAGCCTGTTATCTCCGCCTTCTAGGGGCCGCATACCTAGACCCGTTCCTGTATCTTGCCTGCTCTTGTTTGTATACTCTTCTAGCCTGTTATCTGTTTTTCTCTATGTCCGTACCTTCCCTTTTCTTGCAGAATCTGATCCCGTACCTATCTCCTACTCGTTGTCTTTGTACTCCCGTTTGTGAGTTTGGAGTCCACTCTCTACTTCATTGTAAGTATCCTGTGTGTATCTGGTTCTGCCTTTCCCTTCCAGTCTGTTCCGTGTGAACAGAGCCCTGTCCCCTCCGCGTCAGCGGTTTCGCTTTGCTCAGCCCTGTCCACCGCGTCTGCGGTTTCGCTTTGCTCAGCTCTGCCCACCGCGTCTGCGGTATCGCTTTGCTCAGCCCTGTCCACCGTGTCTGCGGTTTCGCTTTGCTCAGCCCTGTCCACCGCGTCTGCGGTTTCGCTTTGCTCAGTCCTGTCCACCGCGTCTGCGGTTTCGCTTTGCTCAGCCCTGTCCACCACGTCTGCGGTTTCGCTTTGCTCAGCCCTGTCCACCGCGTCTGCGGTTTCGCTTTGCTCAGCCCTGTCCACCACGTCTGCGGTTTCGCTTTGCTCAGCCCTGTCCACCGCGTCTGCGGTTTCGCTTTGCTCAGCCCTGTCCACCGCGTCTGCGGTTTCGCTTTGCTCAGCCCTGTCCACCGCGTCTGCGGTTTCTCTTTGCTCAGCCCTGTCCACCGCGTCTGCGGTTTCGCTTTGCTCAGCCCTGTCCACCGCGTCTGCGGTTTCGCTTTGCTCAGCCCTGTCCACCGCGTCTGCGGTTTCGCTTTGCTCAGCCCTGTCCACCGCGTCTGCGGTTTCGCTTTGCTCAGCCCTGTCCACCGCGTCTGCGGTTTCGCTTTGCTCAGCCCTGTCCACCGCGTCTGCGGTTTCGCTTTGCTCAGCTCTGTCCACCGCATCTGCGGTTTTGCTTTGCTCAGCTCTGTCCACCGCGTCTGCGGTTTCGCTTTGCTTTGCCTTGTCCACCGCGTCTGCGGTTTCGCTTTGCTCAGCCTTGTCCACCGCGTCTGCGGTTTCGCTTCGCTCTGCCCTGTCCACCGCGTCTGCGGTTTCGAATTTGTCTCCCAGTCTGTACTGGACCCTACCCAGCCTGCGCTCTAGTCTGCCTGTTCCTGTATTCCCCGGTGTGGGTCAACAGCCGTGTCCGGAGTCTGACCTGGAGTAGACCCTGGTCCCTCTGCTCGGTTCCTCCCTGGTGCACTGGCGTTGTATGCCGTTGTGCGACCTTGGTCGGATCGGGCAGATACTTAGTTACGCCCCTCCAGGCACTCTCCGGTTCATGGCACAGTGGAATCAACACATACACACGCACACGCCACTCAGCCCGGGCGTGTGCATTACAGTGGGGAGCAGTGACGTCCGGCAGCTGATCTCTCCTTGTGAGCAGCGCATGGCAGTGATGTCATGGGCGGCTCACATGTAGAGATCAGTGCTGGCAGACAGAATGCAGCGCTGGAAGAGAGAGAAGAAAGGTGAGTAGGAGTGTTTATTTTTTATGTGCAGCCTGATGGGGATTAGGGGGACCATGCATACTAGGATAAGGATGAGGGGGCCATACATACCAGGGTGAGGATGAGGGGTGCCATGCATACCAGGATAAGGATGAGGGGTGCCATGCATACCAGGATAGGGATGAGGGGTGCCATGCATACCAGAATAGGGATGAGGGGTGCCATGCATACCAGGATAGGGATGAGGGGTGCCATGCATACCAGGATAGGGATGAGGGGTGTCATGCATACCAGGATAGGGATGAGGGGTGCCATGCATACCAGGATAGGGATGAGGGGTGCCATGCATACCAGGATAGGGATGAGGGGTGCCATGCATATCAGGATAAGGATGCGGGGTGCTATGCATATCAAGATGGAGGGGTGCCATGCATATCAGGATGGTGCTGGGAGCCACGTATAATAGGAAGGGGGGCATATCTACCAGGATGGGAGATATTATCAGAATTGGGGAACATTACCCCTATTCCAGTGTCAGCAGCAGACCAGCTCCCCCTTAACAGTGCATCGTGACCACATTTTTCGCTTACATTTTTCTTTCTATTTTCCTCCTCTAAAACCTAGGTGCGTCTTATGGTCCGGTGCGTCTTATAGTCCGAAAAATATGGTATATATTTTGTCAACATCCTATTTGAAATCCATAGGCTTTAATATAAAGTTGTCCCACCTGACCCCTCGTAACCACCTCGTTGCAGCTATAACAGCTTTCCCTCTTCTGGGTAGATTTTCTACAAGATTTTTGAGTTTGTCGGTCGGAAGTTTTGCCTTTTAATCCAGGAGAACATCTGTGAGTTCAAACATTGATGTTGGAGTGAAATCTTGGCTCAGAATCTCCATCCTATTTCATCCCAAAGGTGATGGGGTTGATATCAGGGCTCTGTGTGGGCCAATCAAGTTCTCCCATACTGAACTCACCAATCCAATCCTTTATGGACTTTGCTTTCTGCACTGCAGCAGAGTCATGCTGTTACAGACAAGGACCTTCAACAATCTCTTCCTACAAAAAGATAAGCATGCAATTGCCCAAAATGTCTTGTTATGCTGAAGTATTAAGATTTCACCTCATAGGTGCGTCTGAACAAATTAAACATTGACAAATCCCCTGGACCAGATGGTATTCATCCAGGGATACTGAGGGAATTGAGCTCAGTAATTGATAAACCACTGTATCTCATATTCTTAGACTCTCTTGTAACAGGGGTAGTGCCACAGGATTGGAGGATAGCCAATGTGGTACCGATTTTTAAGAAAGGTAAGAAGGTGGATCCAGGTAACTGCAGTCCGGTAAGTCTGACATCAGTAGTGTGCAAAGTTTTTGAGGGCATGATAAGGGATGACCTGCAGAGTTATATCATAGAGAATAATATAATAAATGATAATCAGCACGGATTCGTGAAGAATAGGTCGTGTTTAACCAACATGTTGGGTTTTTATGAGGAGGTAAGTGTAAATCTGGATGTTGCTAATGCGGCTGATGTAATTTATCTGGACTTTGCGAAGGCATTTGACACTGTACCACATAACAGCCTTATACTGAAGCTACAGAAGCAGTGACTTGGAGGAACTATATGTAGATGGGTAAGGAATTGGCTAAATGATAGGAAACAAAGGGTCGTCATAAATGGTACATTCTCTAAAGGGGACATAGTCAGCAGTGGGGTGTCGCAGGGATCTGTGCTAGGCACAATTCTCTTTAACCTCTTTATTAATGACCTGGGGGATGGGATTGTGAGTAAAGTGTCAGTTTTTGCTGACGATACCAAACTATATAGGGTAATAAAATCTGATCTTAACATTACGATATTGCAGAATGATCTGGATAAGATGACTGAATGGGCAAACATTTGGCAGATGAGGTTTAATGTAGATAAATGTAGAGTAAAGCACCAAGGACAGAGTAATCATATTGCTTCATACACATTAAATGGGAGTATACTCGGGACTACAGAACAGGAGAAGGATTTGGGTATTCTGGTTACGAGTAAGCTGAGCAGCAGTACTCAATGTCAAGCAGCTGCCGCAAAAGTAAACAAGATTTTAGGATGTATAAAAAGAGAAATAAAATCCTGTGATCCCAATGTACTGTTACCCCTTTATAAATCACTGGTGAGGCCACATCTAGGATATGGAATCCAGTTTTGGGCTCCACATTTTAAAAAAGATATTCAGAAGTTAGAGTCAGTTCAAAGGCGGGCAACTAGAATACTACAAGGGATGGAAAGCCTCTCCTATGATGAGAGGGTGAAAAAGTTGAGCTTGTTAAGCTTAGAAAAACGACGCCTCAGAGGAGATCTCATTTACATGTATAAATATATGTGTGGTAAGTACAAAGGTCTAGCCCATGACTTATTCCTTCCAAAGTCCATACTAAAGACCAGGGTGCACTCATTACGGGTGGAAGAAAGGCAATTTCGGCACCTAAACAGGAAAGGGTTCTTTACAGTCAGAGCAGTCAGACTGTGGAATTCCCTACCACAAGAGGTTGTAATGGCAGATACTATAACAGAGTTCAAAAAAGGGCTGGATGATTTCCTCGATACACATAACATTGTGGGCTACAGTTAAATTAGACAAAATGTTACACCTATAGTAGAAATTTTGATCCAGGGTTCTAGGACTGATCGCCTTTCTCGGGTCAAGAAGGAATTTTTCCCCGTGATGCAAATTGGCTGAATGTATCCAGGGGTTTTTGCCTTCTTCTGGATCAACAGATTTTGGTATAGGGATTTTAGTAATACCATAACAGTAATACAAAAATAAAACTAATTAAAAATTATAAACTGGTTTATTTGTAATTGTAATAGTGCAGTAATGATACAAATACAAATGGTTATTAATTTGTGAGGCCTAGTTCCAGTAAGTTAGTGTAGTGTTAGTGTAGGGAGTACAATTGGGGAAGAAAGGTTGAACTTGATGGACCTACGCTACTATGTTACTATGCAGGTACTAAGGGCCTAAACCAACCCATGAATAACAACCCCATAATATTATTTCTTCTCCACCAAACTCTACAGAATGCACAATGCAGTCAGGCAGGTAACGTTCCTCTAACATTCACCAAATCCAGACGTGATTCATCACTCCACAGATCATGTTTTTACTACTGCATAGTCCAGTGGCACATGCTTTACACCACTCTATCTGATACTTGCGCTTGGTGATGTAAGACTTGCACACAGCTGCCCATCTATAGAAACCTGTGCCAGAAAGTTCCTTATGCACAGTTTTTGCGCTGATGTTAATGTCAGAGGAGGTTTGAAACTCTTCACTTAAAAGGAATCTGTCAATAGGTTTTTACTATGTAATCTGAGAGCAGCATGATGTAGAGACAGAGGCTTTGATTCTAGCAATGTGCCACTTGATAGGCTGTGCATTTTTTGTTTCAATACAATCAGTGTTTTATCAGCAGGAGATTATCACTACAGGACAAGCTGCCTGTGTGCCTCCTAGTCCAAGCACACCTCAACCACTGATTAGCAGCTTTCTGTCAATATACATTGTGCACAGAAAGCTGTCAATCAAAAATGTGGGCAGAGTTACAAAGTGCTCAACATTTCGAGCTCTGGTAGATCTGCAGCAGGGAAAAAGCAGGGAAAACTGTGATTCTAACACAACTGAGGTACACGGAAAACTAAGTGATACATCACTAGAATCAAGGTCTCTGTCCCTACATCATGATGTTGTCAGATTATACAGCAAAAACCTGCTGACAGATTCCCTTTAATGAGTCAGCAGAGTGTGGGGGCTTTTAGGCACTATGCTCCTCAGTACTCAGTGACCTCACCCTGTAACTTTACAAAGTCTGCCACTTTGAGCGTGAGTTTCTGTGATTAATAAATGTTTCCACTTTTCAATAATACCACTCACAACTGATTGTGAAATAATTAAGAATGAAACAATTTAATGAACTGACTTGTTACAAAGATGGCATCCTATTGCAGTATACAGGACCATGCTTGAATTCAGTGTGCTTTTTAGAAAGAAAACGGAATTCATTATATATATATACTGTATATATATAACATATGTATATATATATATATATATGTATATATATATATGATACTTACAGTGGATACAATAAATCTACCCACCCCTGTTAAAAGGCCAGCTTATTGTCATGTAAAAAATATCATACCAAGAAGAACTACTTCAGAACTTTTTCTGATGGTCTCAAAATTTATTCTGCAGGAGGACAACAATCCCAAACATACAGCCATTGTCATTAAGAACAGAGTAAAAAGAACAAGAGTCCTGGGAGTTATGATATGGCCCCCACAAAGCCCCGATCTCAACATCATCAAATCTGTATGGGATTACATGAAGAGGCAGAAGGATGTGTGCTAGCCTACAATCACAGAAGATCTGTGGTTAGTTCTCCTAGATGTTCGGAACAACCTCCCTGAGTTCATTCATTCATTTTGTTAATTGATAAAAATAAACTATTGACATTTTTTAAAATAGCAATCCTCTGCCCGGCATCCTGGGTGCCGTTGTGGTTTATTAGCCCCTTGCAACATCATGGCATTGTTTGAGACCTAATTACTAGGCTTCCCAATAAACGGCAGAAGCAGCAGAGAGTTGCCACCAGAATAGTGAACACTGCCCTCGTCTGGCTGCAACGGAGGACCAAACTGGACACCAGACCATGGTAGTTTGAATCTTTTTGCTCATCTCTGATATATAATATATACACACATATATCTATAGTCAGTGTATACATATATACAGTACAGACCAAAAGTTTGGACACACCTTCTCATTTAAAGATTTTTCTGTACTTTCATGACTATGAAAATTGTACATTCACTCTGAAGGCATCAAAACTATGAATTAACACATGTGGAATTATACACTTAAAAAAAGTGTGAAACAACTGAAAATATGTCTTATATTCTAGGTTCTTCAAAGTAGCAACCTTTTGCTTTGATGACTGCTTTGCACACTCTTGCCATTCTCTTGATGAGCTTCAAGAGGTAGTCACCGGAAATGGTTTTCACTTCGCAGGTGTGCCCTGTCAGGTTAAATAAGTGGGATTTCTTGCCTTATAAATGGGGTTGGGACCATCAGTTGTGTTGTGTAGAAGTCTGGTGGATACACAGCTGATAGTCCTACTGAATAGACTGTTAGAATTTGTATTATGGCAAGAAAATGGCAGCTAAGTAAAGAAAAATGAATGCCCATTATTACTTTAAGAAATGAAGGTCAGTCAGTGCGAAAAATTGGGAAAACTTTGAAAGTGTCCCCAAGTGCAGTTGCAAAAACCATCAAGTGCTACAAAGAAACTGTCTCACATGAGGACAGCCCCAGGAAAGGAAGACCAAGAGTCACCTCTGCTTCTGAGGATAAGTTTATCCGAGTCACGAGCCTCAGAAATCGCAGGTTAACAGCAGCTCAGATTAGAGACCAGATCAATGCCACACAGAGTTCTAGCAGCAGACACATCTCTTCAACAACTGTTAAGAGGAGACTTTGTGCAGCAGGCCTTCATGGTAAAATAGCTGCTAGGAAACCACTGCTAAGGACAGGCAACAAGTAGAAGAGGCTTGTTTGGGCTAAAGAACACAAGGAATGGACATTAGACCAGTGGAAATCTGTGCTTTGGTCTGATGAGTCCAAATTTGAGATCTTTGGTTCCAACCACCGTGTCTTTGTGCGACGCAGATAAGGTGAACGGATGGACTTTACATGCCTGATTCCCACCGTGAAGCATGGAGGAGGAGGTGTGATGGTGTGGGGGTGCTTTGCTGGTGACACTGTTGGGGATTTATTTAAAATTGAAGGCATACTGAACCAGCATGGCTTCCACAGCATCTTGCAGCGGCATGCTATTCCATCCGGTTTGCGTTTAGTTGGACCATCATTTATTTTTCAACAGGACAATGACCCGAAACACACCTCCAGGCTGTGTAAGGGCTATTTGACCAAGAAGGAGAGTGATGGGGTGCTACGCCAGATGACCTGGCCTCCACAGTCACCAGACCTGAACCCAATCAAGATGGTTTGGGGTGAGCTGGACCGCAGAGTGAAGGCAAAAGGGCCAACAAGTGCTAAGCATCTCTAGGAACTCCTTCAAGATTGTTGGAAGACCATTTCTGGTGAAGCTCATCAAGAGAATGCCAAGAGTGTGCAAAGCAGTCATCAAAGCAAAAGGTGGCTACTTTGAAGAACCTAGAATATAAGACATTTTTTCAGTTGTTTCACACTTTTTTGTTAAGTATATAATTCCACATGTGTTAATTCATAGTTTTGTTGCCTTTAGTGTGAATGTACAATTTTCATAGTCATGAAAATACAGAAAAATCTTTAAATGAGAAGGTGTGTCCAAACTTTTGGTCTGTATTGTACATGTACAGTTAGGTCCAGAAATATTTGGACAGTGACCAAATCTTTGTGATTTGGGCTCTGCAGGCCACTATTTTGGATTTAAAATGAAACAACTCAGATGCAATTGAAGTGTAGACTTTCAGGTTTAATTAAAGAGGTTGAACAAAAATATCTTGTAAACGTTTAGGAATTGGAACCATTTTTCTAAAAAGCCTCCTCATTTCAGGGGTGCAGTTTCCAAAATGGAGTCACTTGTGGGGGATTTCCACTGTTTAGGCACATCAGGGGCTCCCCAAACTCAAAATTGCATCTGTTAATTATTCAAGCAAATTTTACATTAAAAAAGTCAAATGGCGCTCCTTCCCTTCCGAACCCTGCCGTGCGCCAAAACAGTGGTTTTCCCACACATATGGGATATCAGCTTACTCAGGAGAAATTACACAACAAATTACATGGTGCAATTTCTCCTGTTACCCTTATGAAAATGCAAAATTGGAGGCTGAAAAACATTTTTGTGGGAAAAATGTGAAAATGTTATTTTTACTGCTCAATGTTATAAACTTCTGTGAAGCACCTGGGGGTTCAAGGTGCTCACCACACACCTATATAAGTTCCCTGAGGGGTCTAGTTTCCAAAATGGGGTCACTTATGGGGGGTTTCCACTGTTTAGGCACATCAGGTGCTCCCCAAACGCAACATGTGTCCGCTAATTATTCAAGCAAATTTTACATTCAGTCAAATGGGGATCAGCGTGCTCAAGAGGAATTGCACAACAAATTCTGGGGTCCATCTTTTCCTTATACCCTTGCAAAAATAAAAAAAATTGGGGTCTAAAATAACATTTTTGTGAAAAAAGTTAAATGTTCATTTTTTCTTCCACGCTCAAAAATTCCTGTGAAGCACCTGAAGGGTTAATAAACTTCTTCAATGTGGTTTTGAGCACCTTGAGGGGTGCAGTTTTTGGGTGTAATTTTTAGGTATTTTCTGTCATAAAGGCCCCTCAAAGTCACTTCAAATGTGATGTGGTCCCTAAAAAAATGGTTTTGTAAATTTTGTTATAAAAATGAGAAATCGCTGGCAAACTATTAACTCTTATAACTCCCAAACAAAAAAAAATTTTGGTTCTAAAATTGTGCTGATGTAAAGTTGACATGTGGGAAATGTTAATTATTAACTATTTTGTGTGACATATCTCTTTGATTTAAGGACATGAAAATTCAAAGTTTGAAATTGCTAAATTTTCAATATTTCCCCAAATTTCCATTTTTTTTCACAAATTATCGCAAGTGATATTGAAGAAATTTTACCACTTTCATGAAGTACAATATGTCACGAAAAAACAATCTCACAATCAGGGAAATCCGTTGAAGCGTTCCAGAGTAATTACTTCATAAAGAGACAGTGGTAAAAATTGTAAAAATTGGCCTGGTCATTAACGTGTAAACCACCTTGGAAGGTAAAGGGGTTAAGCCCTTATTGATTATAAAACTGTACGTTGAATATATTTTAGTAAACAGCTAAAATAACCAAACTTGAGTCACTTTCCAAATATTTCTGGACCTAACTATATATATAGTCATGGCCGAAAGTGTTGGCTCCCTTGAAATTGTTCCAGAAAATGAAATATTTCTCCCAGAAAATTATTACAAGTACATATGTTTTGCTATACACATGTTTATTTCCTTTATGTGTATTGGAACAACACAAAAAAAAACTGAGAAAAAAAGGCAAATTGGACATAATTTCACACAAAACCCCAAAAGTTGGCCGGACAAAATTGTTGAGGGTGCCAACAAGTTTGTCCAACCCATTTTGGGGGTTTTGCGTGAAATTATATTCTTTTTGCCTTTTTTCTCTTTTGCCTTTTTTTGTGTTGTTCCCATACACACAAGGGAAATAAACGTGTATAAAGAAAAGTGTAATTGTAATAATGTGACATAATGCAATAATGTGAAATTGGGACAAAAATACTTCATTTTCTAGAACAATTTCAAGGATGACAACACTTTCGGCCATATTGATATACTATATATATATATAAATATATATATATATATATATATATATTCTCTTAAATAAAAGCAAATTCCAATTTCAGCACTAATTACAGGCATAGCCACAATAATTATAGGAAATAATTAACTTTATACTGCTTTATACTGTACAAGCTGTGATTTAGAAGAATGTTGGAATATTACATTTAGCTTCATACCATCAGAATAGCTGAATATTTTACTCTCCTCTGGAACATTTTCTCTATTAATAAACTTAGTTTTACTATTTCGAAAGAAATGTCTCTCTTCTGAAGAAACTCATTAATCTTGAGCTCTGTTCACTTTTCTATGTTTACAGATCATTAAATTGCTCGCAGGTGATTGCAAAGTGTGAAACCAGCAGGAGATTGCTTCCCTCAAAAAATAATCAAGACATCAAGCCTAATAAAATTGAAAAAAGCTCTCACCTTTTATACTTTTACACACCACACACAGACACACAACATGCAACCATATTACTAGTTTCTGAGCCATCAAATTAATTAGAAATCACGAATTGTTGCTATGTAGTACACAGAAAAATGCAATTGAATATTCAGTTAAACGATTATCATTAACAAATTATTGGTAATCCAGAAAAAGACAAAAAAAAGCCTCATAGTGCTAACTGAAAATAAAGGGATTCTTATGCATTGTCTTTAGGTATTAAGGAAAATACCTGGAACTGAGTTGGATGGCTGAGCTTCTGGAATTCCATGAATTGGATAAATCCATCGTATACCTAAAATACCTCCATCTTCTGTCTTTGAAATGCTGTTTAAAACAAAATAATAAAAAAAGAACTTAATATAATATTGTCTGTATATTCTCTTGTTTCTAAATATATAGGACTTTGACATTGTACTGATCTTGTAAACCACAAAGTAAAAATGTATTATAAACTTCTGCAAATCTTATTAAAATAATAGTAGATTGTAATTTTCCTGTGTTCACTCAATGTCAAAATGAAGGAGTTTGTATGTTCTCCCCGTGTTTGTGTGGGTTTCCTCTGGGTTCTCCAGTTTCCTCCCACACTCCAAAGACATACTGATAGAGAATGTAAATTGTGAGCCCCAATGGGGATAGTGCCGATATTGTCTGAATTGTAAAGCGCTGCGGAATATGTTTGTGCTATATAAATAAAAAGATTATTATTAATGATTAAATTATTCACATAAGCAAACCTAGAGTCAGCTGCTCTGCTCAAAAACAGACAAAAGTCAGTAAGTCACTAAATGCCCCAATCACAGCTGATCACTTCTATCACTCCAAATCAGGGCATGGTAGCCAATTAGTGACCGCTGATTGGCTGCAATGCTCCCGTGGCATAACAATGTCAGGTGATCCCAGGGAAACCCGATGCTAACATAATCTAGTGCCGGAACATGAAGTATCCGAGTTTTTTTTTTATATTGAGGAGTACAATATTTAAAAAAGGTTTGTCAGTGGAGTGGACAACCCCTTTAAGACTATTACCTATTATTATTATTTCTTTAATCAACAACATTACTTTGGCTCTGTCTGAGTTTAAAGTTATCCAAAACTAAAACATGGCACCTACCATTAAAATGTATGCCTTACTTTTAGGGTGTGTGCAGACGATCTGGAGTCGCTGCGGGTTTGACGCTGCAGACTTATTTGTAGAAATCCCATGTCCACTATGCGTCTGCAGCTCACCCACGGAAACTGACCTGTGGCGCATCTTTCCAGACTGCAGCATGTCAATTTCTCCTGCGGGTCCACATGCAGGCTTTCCCCATAGACCTAACCACTATGGGGAAAATCCACATGTAAAAAAAAAAAAAAAAAGCAGCAGCTCATTTACACATCTGCCTGAGGCTCCTCCGCAGCATCGGGGCCGCAGGCTGGGAGTCATTGTGTGCACATACCCTTATTAACCATTTTAAACAAATAGAAATCAGAATGTGATGAAAAGACTCCTGGTTTAATAGTCAACATATACAGTGGCTTGCGAAAGTATTCACCCACCTTGGCATTTTTTGTGTTTTACTACCTTACAACCTGGAATTTTATTGTCTTTTTTTTGAGGGTTTGCATCAGTTCATGTAAAGGACATGTCTACAATTGTGAACGTTTGATTTTCTTTCTATTGTGAAGCAAACAGCAAATAGGACAAAATAACTGAAAACTTCAATGTGCATGACTAATCACCCTCTCTAAAGTGAGTACTCTGTAGAGCCTCATTTTGTGGCAATTACAGCTGCAAGTCGATTTGGATAAGTCTCTATGAGCTTTCTGCATCTTGCCACTGGGATTTTTGTCCATTCCTTAAGGCAAAGCTGCTCTAGCTCCTTCAAGTAAAATGCTTTCATCTGCTGAACAGCAATCTTCAAGTCTGACTACAGATTCTCAATTTGATTAACTTCTGGGCTTTGACTAGGCCACTCCAAAACATTTACACATTTCCCCTTAAACCTCTCAAGTGTTGTTTTAGCAGTATGCTTTGGATCATTGTTTTGTTGAAAGGTGAACCTCCATTCCAGTCTCAAATCACTGACAGACTGAAACAGGTTTTCCCTGTCCCTGCTGCTGAAAAACATCCCCACAGCATGATGCTGCCAGATCCATGTTTCACTGTGGGTATGATGTTCCTGGGGTGATGAGCTGTGTTGGATTGGCGCCAGACATAGCGTTTACCTTAGCTGTCAAAAATTTCAATTTTGGTCTTATCTGATGACAGCACCTTCCTCCATACATTTGGGTAATCTCCCACATGTGTTTTGGCAAACTCAAAATGAGCCTTACAAATTTTGTGTGTAAGTAAAGACTTTTTTCTGCCAACTCTTCCATAAAGGCCACCTCTATGGAGTGTACTGTTTATTGTGGTCGTATGGACAAATACTCCAGTCTCTGATTGGGAACTCTGCAGCTCCCTCAGGGTTAACTTTGGTCTCTGTGCTGCCTCTCTGATTAATGCCCTCCTTGTCTTTGCTGAGCGTTTTGGTGGGTGGCCCTCTCTTGGCAGGTTTGTTATGGTACCATGTTCTTTCTATTTGATGATAATGGATTTGATTGTGCTCTGGGGGATCATCAGAGATTGGGATATTTTTTTATAACCCAACCCTGACTTGTACTTCTCAACAACTTTGTCCCTGACTTGTTTGGAGATCTCCTTGGTCTTCATGGTGTTGTTTGGTTAGTTGTATCTCTTCGTTGCAGCCTCTATGACTTTTCAGAAAAGGTGTGTATATACTGACAGACCATGTGACACTTAGTATGCACACAGGTGGGCTTCTTTTCACTAAGCATGTGACTTATGAAGGTAATTTCTTGCACCAGAAATTTTAAGGGCTTCATAGCAAAAGGGGTGAATACATATGCACATGCCAATTTCTAGTTATTTAATCCCAAAAATTTAATGTATGCATATATTTTTTTCGCTTCACTTCACCCACTTAGACTATTTAGTGCTGATGCATCACACCTAATTTGGATCACAAAAATATTTAAACACAGGTTGTAATGTACCAAATTGGTAAAATCCAAAGTGGTGAATACTTTTGCAAGCCACTGCAATGGTAATACAGTGCTATGCACATAAAATGTGTTGGAACAGGACATAAGGGATGTTCCTATGGTAGATATCCATTAGTCACATGTAATTTCTCACCTTTACACAATCATTGGTGCATACTTCATTGAAAAAAAGACTTTCAGTATAATTGGAATTGGAACATAATAAGTATGTCACATTTTCTAAGGCGCACACCTACATTTTCATGCTTGACATGTGCTTTCCCTTCCTTTCGGATACAACATTGCAAATCAATGTAATCCCTGGAGAAGCATCCTTAGCTGTAAGCAAGTTTTTTCTCTATTTTCCACTTCTGATGAATTATAGCATCAATCCTCCTCTGCCTGTAAGAATGTGTGCACATCTAAGGTGAATACTTATCTATTCCCATCTTCTTTAACTTACATGCAAAGACTTCTATTGCTTTTGCTTGTTTTATATAAATGTTTACTTTCTCAGAATTTACCTTTTTAGTTCTGTACTCAAATCTTCGATATCATCATGGTCCCAGCTGCCTCCATTTGCTTTTACCATGTGCACAACCACCAAAGCTTCGTAGAGTTTCATAGTATCAGGGGCAAAAAGTACTGGGATATCCAATTTTTCCTTAGCAGCTAAAGAAATACCTAAACACAATAAATGTCAAGTAAATGCCAACAATACAATTAGAAAGTAAAAATATTATTTTGATTAAATGCATGTAACAGGCAAGATCTACTTATTAGAAAGAACCTTTACTGCCCAAATGTGCCAAACCTGCCAAAAGGAGACTTTATTAGCAAATATCTGGCCTATCATAGGTCATGAACAGGTATATTTTATACAGTGGTACCAACTTGTGAAGCATGGTGTAAACAAAGTCTTATCTCTATAGATAAACTATAAAAGGTTGTGTAAGGCTGTGTGCCCACGTAGCGTTTTTCAAGCGTTTATGCTGCGGAATTTCCGCAGCGGAAACGCTTGTGAAATGCTAGGTAATCCGCACCCCATGGTCCCCAAGGGGATTCCGCATGTTCTATGCACATGCTGCGGATTTTTCCGCAGCGTTTATGCTGCGTACAAAAATCCGCAGCATGTCATTTAATTTTGCGGAAGTGCAGCGGAACTCCCGCCATTGACTTGCATTGAGACGCACAGAAACCGCGACTGTACATTTTTACAAGCGGCTTCTATGCGTCTCTATGTGCAGATGGTACCCAGTTCTGGAGGAGAGGAGACTCTCTTCCAGACCTGGGTACCACTGTACCTGTAAAAAAAGAATAAAATAACAAATAAAGTTTATACTCACCTGTCCGGCGTCTTCTCTCTGAATGCCAGCAGCGCTGAAGGACCTTCGGTGACGTCACAGTCATGTGACCGCAGGCCCTTCACCGCTCTGTCTCGCGATATGCCGGCAGCCGGGAACGAGCCAGGAAGCAGCGCTGCAGCCACGCCGGGGCCTCGGGGGTGAGTATAGCTTTATTTGTTTTAATTTTTACGGTTCACACTGTATAAATCCATGCTGTTTGCATGGATTTATACAGTGTGACCTAGTTGTCAAGCACTTTCCAAGTGATGCTATCGCCTGGAAAGTGCTTGTCAATCTGCATGCGGAAACGCATGTGAACCCGCATGTGGATCCGCATGTATTCTGCAGGAAAAAAGCATGCACAATCTGCATGCGTTTTTTTCTGCCAGGGAGATGCAGAAATGCTGCAGAAATTTTCTGCTTCATTTCTGCATCGTGGGCACATAGCCTAAAGGCATGAACCCTTTAACCATAAGGCTATGTGCCCACGATGCAGAAATGAAGCAGAAAATGTACAGTCGCGGTTTCTGTGCGTCTCAATGCAAGTCAATGGCGGGAGTTCCGCTGCACTTCTGCAAAATTAAATGACATGCTGCGGATTTTTGTACGCAGCATAAACGCTGCGGAAAAATCCGCAGCATGTGCATAGAACATGCGGAATCACCTTGGGGACCATGGGGTGCGGATTACCTAGCGTTTTACAAGCGTTTCCGCTGCGGAAATTCCGCAGCATAAACGCTTGAAAAACGCTACGTGGGCACACAGCCTAAATAACTATTTTTACTGCAGATGATGTAAACCTCTTCATTCTTTATGAATCCATATCAGTTCATTATCATAAAGATCTATATTCTCGTTGTCAATCTGTTATGAGTATGCATTAATGGTTTGATACAATCAAATCTTTATAAACAGGAAGGTAAGAGCAGTTTTGAAAATGTGTATCAGCACAATGCCACTGCTCCATCTCATTAATCTCGTTCTATGAGGAAATAGAACGTTGAACATTTTTTGACAAAAGGAAAATGAAATTGCCTTTGTTTCAAGCACAATTGGATTTTTAGACAAGTCTGAATTAGGTCTGAGTTATGTTTGATCAGGTGTGACAGATAATTAGATCTTGACTATTCTTATTCTTAAATCGCAATTTATTTATTATAATTAAATGCAAACAAAGACACTGGAATACTGGAGAATTCATTGCCTCTCTGGTTAAAAGTTATTTATGTTATATTAACAGACATATGACTACCTCATAAGAAGTTGCCATCATAACTGTATTATAATGTTAGCAAAAAGCATGAGTATGAGCTCATTCAGACATCAGTTTTTCTCACACAAGTTCTATCAGTGGAAGTGATCTACACAAAATTACCAAGACATGACCGATTTTGGTACCAGTCTTGTTGACTGGTTAATAGGTTTGTTGGATTTTTTTGCATACGAAAAAAAACTGATGAAACTCTGATGGTAAAAACTGATAACAGTGACCAAACACTGATAAAAATTGGATCCAGAACACTGATGACCCGCAGACCATTTTTTGTGTATGAGAAAAATCACTGACATTTGAATGAGCTCTTCGATGGAAGGAAGTATGGATGTTAGAACAACCTAGAGGTGTAACTTCTACATGCATAATAGCACAATGGCATGCTATTTAAGTTCCATGACTGTTCTCATTCACTTTGAATAAGTATTTTGCTATCCAAAAAACTTGGGCACAGGTTATTGCATGCTACATCTGTATATAGGAATTGTTCATAGTCAGTAACCATGGAGACAAATAGATCTACATAAAACCTGTAGGCACAAATGAGTAGGTAGTGGTGTACAGACACAGGAACACTGCCAAGTTTGAATACCCCCACTGAAAATGTGCAACCTCCTTGTTGGTAATAATGCAAAGGTTCTGACTACCTAATAACAAAGGGTATGGCTCAAACCGGAGATGGGCTCAAGTGTTCCATTCATGTTTGTCTAAACATTTAGAAGCTGGCATTTAAATGGAGCGATCAGCTCACATTGGTCCCCTACGATGCAGTGATGAGTTACATTAGCTACCATGGACCAGCTGAAGGATTCCATAATTGCCATACTGGTACTCCTGTGAAGTCCAGCCATCCTGTGTGGATTGTAGTATTGCAGAATACAGAACAAGTGATCCAAGGGTCACAGGTTCAAACACCCTAAGGGGACTACAATATTAAATAAGAAAAATAAGAAAAATGTTTTTTAAAAATCAAATCTTATGTTTAAGGGGGAATAAAACTAGGAAGTCACTTTTACAAAAGAATTGGGTTTACTTGTAGATCACACTCTAAACAGCAGCATGCAATATCAGTCAGCATCTTCTAAGGCCATCATGGTATAGTAATGAATAGAAGAGAAATCAGCTCACGGGACAGAGACATAATATTACAATTTTACAACACAATGGTTTGGCCTCACCTGGAATATGTCATTTAGTTTTGGACACAGATGCTAAAGTTAGAAAAGGTGCAAAGAAGAGCCACAAAACTGAAAAGGGACATGGATGATCTTATTCATGATTAAACAGTAAAAGAACCCGGACAGGTATTTAAATGGTCGTTACAAAATATATAGTGAAAATCTCCATGTAAAGTTCCCTCAAAAGGCAAATGCATACTTTTCATCTGGAAAAAAGGGTAAGTCTCCAGAGGCAAAAACCCTTCTGAGACCAGAAACCATGAGATCTATTAATCTATTGAATAGCCAGCATGAAGAGCTGGTCACAGTAATTGTTGATGGCTTCTGAAAAAACGTAGATAATTTCTAATAAGAAAAGAGCACAATCTAATGTATAAGATTGTTGGTCTGAATATTGATCCAGTCTAACAAACAGGAAGGACAATTTGCTTTTTTAGGACATATCGGTTCATGTATTATGTTATTTTTTTCCCTATAGGGGAAGCAAATGTCTAAACTTTTACCAGTACCTCTTCCCTTCATTCTTATCCTTTCCAATCCCCTGATTAGATTACACGTACATTTGTCTGTTATCAACTGTACTATGTAGCTAACTATGTATCAGAATGGCTGCCTGTAACAACACAGCTAACTGCAAATTTCTCTGAAAATAAAATCACCTGTCTGCCATATTAACGAAGTTGACTGTGATAAATTTTATTCTTTTTTAAAATAATTTCCAGATAGTACTATTCCACATAAAAGATCTTGTATAGTTAGAGTATTTTATATATGTTAAATCAATGTAAATTACTCTTAACCATTTACAGATATGACTACTTAAAGTGTAAAAATAAAGCGAGGAGCTTGACAATGCATAACACATTTTAGCAACATTAAGCCACCAATATCTCATAAAAGTCAATATTATTGCCTCTATTCTGACTTTAAGAAGTTTAGGAAAAGCACTAATCTTTTGTTTATTTTGCATTCAAAATACGTATTTGTCTCACCACAGGACAATGATGAAAAGATTACAAAAAAAGAGTCATATGCAGAATTCACAAGAACATAAAATTAACATTACAGGAAATAGAAGTCTTTAGCTGTAATTTATGCTTTTTTTTTCTAAAGTTCTGTATAAATTAAGCAGTTGGATTAAAGAAAAAAGGAGCTTGCTTGCATCTCCATAAAAAGAAAAGCTAAAAAGAAATTGAAGTAATGTCTTTGGAATTGCACATATTTCTTCCTACTAAATTGGAAAGATTATCTTATTTTTTAAATACAATAGGATAGCAGAGCACTGATGAGAACTGAAGTTTTTATTCTCCTCTTAGATATTACAGCTGCTGTTAACAGCTAGTATGTTTTAGATAGTTAGCGAATTGATTTTATGTACATCGAATTTGTGTCGAATTTTTGAGAGTTCATTGGACCCAGCGAACTGACACCATTTGCAAATCATTTTGTACGACTTGTTCAAATTGCCTGCTGCCATTTTACACAATGCAGAAGATTGTATCAGCCAGAAAAGGCTCACATGACCTCAGGTGTGACTGGGTTTCTCAGTAATACCTTGCAGCTAATAAATCACATGTTAAAACCATTCGGGAGGGACTATCATAGACTGTATAAAAGACCAAGCAGGGAATGTAGTAAACAGTATGTAAAGAATATGGGCAGTGAGAGGACATCACAGCTTAACAATTTAAATAGGAAGATAAATAAATAAAACAGTAAAATAAATTCAATACCGATAGTATATGACAATATAAAAGTGAAGAATGGTTACCATGAGAGATGGGAAAATTTATTCTAGTAGAGTTAAATTCTACTAAAATTTTACAAAAATCCATATTTTCCAGAATGCTGATTTTTTGTAATAAAATCGGCAAGAATTCAGCAATATGGTTTCTGGCCGGTCACCATTTTGCTGAACAATAAAGGGCGGGCAAAAAGTTGAAAGACAACAAAAGAAACGAATTAGCTGGTAAGTAGAAAAAGAAGGGATCAATATTGGCACTCCCAATCCAGGTAAATAAAATCCAAATTTATTTACATAAGATTAAAATCCATTAAAACTGTCTAACGCGTTTCTGGCGTGATACTGCCGCCCTTACTCATAGCACATAAGGAAACAAAATAGGGAGGGGTATATATACAAAGGAAGTGATACAAGCCATATATGACGACATGATTACCATTTATAATATACCAAAAGTGCATAGCAGAGAAGCAAGAAAACACAAAGAATTTACAATTATTTGATGTAACATAACATATACCAAATCAACTAATATATATAAAATAAGTTGTTTTTAAAGTTCATGTCTTTTGGATATTTGGAATCCAAACGTAGGATCAAATATGCCTCACGCGTGGTAAGAAGCTTCTGTCTATTACCACCATGTACAGGTGGAAACACTTTTTCTAATCCAAAAAAAGAAAATGATGTAAGGTCACTTTTATGCACTGATACAAAATGCTTGACTGCTCCTGAATATGTTTGATTTTTACTATAAATATATTGTAAATATGTTCTGCTATACACTTCTTCAATTTGCGAATCGTACAGCCGACATATAACATGTTGCATGTTTAAAATGTGATACAATAGACAACAAAGTCGGTGTCACAATTAATAAATGCAGAAATATTATATTGTATAGTGGGTGTAATAAAAATGACCCGAGTTTGGTCCTGTGCATAAATGCAGACATTGCATCGAAACCCAGCACATTTGTGGAAACCTTTTATCGTAAGCCAATGATTGGTATTGGCAGGTTGTTTTAGAAGGCTCAGGGACAAGGAATTACTGAGGTTTAAATCTCCTCTAGGAAAAAAATCTACACCCACGTGCAATAACCTGACGTCGACGACGAACGTCGTCCTGGTTAATTACTGGTAAGTATTTTGAAATAATATTTTTAATGTCCTAAAATTGTGGACTGTAAGGAGTGGTGAACGTAATTGGGGAATCTTTATTTGATACCGAGGTATGTGAGTTCGTAATCTAGGTTTGTTGGATACCAACTTAAACGCACGATCAATTTCAGTGCGGTTGTATCCTCTAGCTATGAGCCTTTTAGCAGTAACTTGGCTTTCTTTCAAAAAGGATTGGTTAGATGAACATATCCGACGTACACGATTTAATTCACCATATGGTATGGCTTCAATTGTGGAACGAGGATGGGAACTGGATGATAAAAGTAAAGTATTCCCTGAAGTTGGCTTTCTATATAGGGAAGATTCCACTTTGTGTGTTTTAAAATTGCCACTCAGGACTATGTAAAAAAAGGGAGTAGAAAGACAGCGATTACTGACCGTAAATTTCAAATTAAATACATTAGAATTTAAATATGCTGCAAAACTAACAACTTCGTTAGGGTCACCCTGCCAAATTAATAATAAGTCGTCAACATATCTAGCAAACCAAAATATGTGATCGGAAAAAATACATAATTCTTCCCACCAAGACATGTAAAGTATGGGTTGGTGAAAATTTAGAACCCATAGGTGCACTGAGCTTCTGTAAATAATATGATTTATTAAACATAAAATAATTGTGGGATAATAAATATTTCAGAACCACAATTATAAATTGTTTTATTGGTGTGTATATTTGCTGTATCTATCCAAATGATGTTGAATAGAAATAATAGCCAAATGATGAGGGATGGATAAATATAAATTAATAACATCAGAAGTGACAAAATAATAGATAGATTGCCAAACAAATGTAGCAAAAATCTTAAGTACTGCTGTGGTATCCTTTAGAAATCCTGGAATTCTAAGTACTAATGGTTGGAGGTGTTCATCTAATTGTTGGCTCAGATTTTCATTCAGTGAATTTATGCCCAAAATTATGGGACGAATGGGAGGTGGAAAAATTCCCTTATGGATTTTTGGGAGCCCATGAAAAATGGGTAAAATGGGGTAATCTGGTATGAGCCAACAAGACAGCTTATCATTAAGAATACTCAATCTACAACCTTCTTCCACTAATAGGGACAAGATGCATTTATATGAATTGGTTGGGTCAGAACAAAGAATTAAATAAGTAGAATCGTCAAGCAAAATGTTTTCAACCAATCTGATGTATAATGTAGTATCCAGAATTGTAATACAACCTCCCTTATCCAATTGACGGATAGTAAGATCACTATTAGATTGAAGCTCTTGGATAGCTTTAGATTCAATGGTGGTAATATTTTTGTACTGGGAAACAGATGATTGTTGACCATGTAATAACCTCAAATATCTTTCAACAAGTGTCTGAAAGAGGTCAAGTGAAGGTACCCTGGATTGCAATGGGTAATATGAAACATTAGTAGGTGTCACTTTAATATTGTTATCCTTTATAAATTCAGCCGAATCTCTCTCATTCTGAAGTGAAGAAGATAATGTCAAAACCGCATTGTGTTTGAGTACAGAAAACACTGCTGTATCATTGGTAAGGGGTGTATTCACCCGAGACCTGGTAATAGATGGTTCATAATAGATGGATCTGGTATGTATACTGTTATCATATTTGGTATGCCAATTGTAGGCTTTATTATTTTTATAGTCCATTGTGTCCCTATGGAATTTAGATTGTTTAGTTTTCACTATAGTGTCTTCCAAACATTTTAGATGTTCAGTCATCTTGGTGGATAGTAAGGTAAAATCCGACAAATTTTTAAATTTGGAAAGACCAGCATTAATTTGGTCAATTTCAGCCAGCAGGCTGATTAGTATGGATTCTTCTTGGGACACTATGAGCTCCATGAGTTTCAAGGAGCATTGTGATAGAATCTCATTCCATTTGTTGAAAAAATCCTCAGAAAAGATATAAGTAGGATGATTTTTTAACACGTAAACCACGAGGAGTCATATTCCTCTCCAAGTACATTTTCAGCGTATTATGATCCCACCAGGTGCGTTGCTCCTGGTAGGATAATTTTTCAAGTTGCTTCATGAGAGTGTTTAATTCAGAAGGTTCACCCTCTGTATAATCACTTCCCTCAAACACCAGGGTGAAGCATGCATATCGTGAGTCCTTTTTTTTCTAATTACCAGCTGTGTTCACCAGTGGGACCGGCACCCTCCAGAGATGCATTTTCTTAAGTGTTCGTTGGATTTGGCGTGGCAACTCCTTGACCTTCTCTCCTATACAAAAAAAAACTAATATTCGCCTCGCCTCGTCTTACCACCGCTGTGCACTGCATCTTCATGCTAGGCCAAGACTTCGGGCCATGACAAGGTCCAGGATGACCCTGATAGTTACCATCTGTTTACCCATATCCATATTTGTTTAGGCCAATTTGACATTTCTAAGGCTGTCTTTGCATTACAGAACTTGAAAGGAGACCTCGGAATGTTATTCACATC
Source organism: Phyllobates terribilis (assembly GCF_046119375.1). Classification (NCBI taxonomy): domain Eukaryota; kingdom Metazoa; phylum Chordata; class Amphibia; order Anura; family Dendrobatidae; genus Phyllobates; species Phyllobates terribilis. Next base: position 363,343,974 of record NW_027362762.1, on the reverse strand, counting down.
TTTTCAGGGTAATTAGAGTACCAGCAATTTACCATTTTTTTTAATAAATACAATTGGCAAATTCAAATTTCAAAAGATTCACTCCTGCTTAACATTTGGGTGTGAATTTTTAGCTAATATTTGTGAGAGTCGATTTATTCAACAGACTTGTGCCCTTTTAAAAAAAGAGACATATCGGACCTACATTCGTGTCAAAAAGTTTGAAGAATGACACAAATTTTGGTTTTCAGTTTGTTGCGTCTGTATTTTTATATCTTTGTATTACATGTTTCTATTGTATATTAAAATACAATTATGAGCAATTGATAAGTTTTTAAGCTTTTATTGACAAATACATTCAGTTCATGCAAAGACTAAATATTTGACCCTTATTTTTCAAGACTTCCGTAATTTGCTATGGCATGCTGAATATCATCTTTTTCCCCAAATTCTGATTGTTTATCACAATGTCTATGTGTTTGTCTAACTGCTTTTTAAAGACTGACCATAAGTTCTCATTGGGATTGGGATCTCTTGAGTTTCCTGGTCATGGGATCTAAAATTTCAATAATTTGTTCACCGAGCCACTTAGTTATCACTTTTCATTGAAACATGGTGCTCCAAATGATGGAAAAACCATTGTTCATCACCAAATGGTCCTGGATTATTTGGAGAAGTTGCTCTTGAAGGATGTCTAGATACCAATCCTTATTCATGGCAGTATTTTTAGGCAAAAATTTGATAATCGCAAATCCCCTGGATGAAAAGCAACCTTACACATGAATGGTCTCAGGATGCTTTACTATTGACCTGTCATTACTCTTGGTCGAGCTCACCATTTCTTCTCTTTATAATCATTCTTCAAGTTCACTACAGTCCAATCCCTGCAATTCCTGCAAATTGACATTTTGAAGGAAGTACAGGGATTTGACTGCAGAGGACTGGGGTACATTTATTTTCTGTGATGAAATCTCCTTCAGATTGTTAAGGACATATGGAAGAAAGATTGTGCCATGCCATCAGTAAAGCATCCTGAGACAATTCATGTGCGAGGTTGCTTTTCATCCAAGAGAAAAACACTGCAATGAATAAGGGATAGGATTAGTATCTAAAAATCCTTAAAGACCAATTTTCTGCCAACAATTCAGGAGCAATTTGGTTATGAATAATGATTTTCCCAGCATGGCAGAGCAGCATGTTACAAAGCAACAGTGATAGCTAAGTGGCTCAGTGAACAAAACATTGAAATAGTGGGTCCACAGAAAGAAATCTCCCAAGATGTTAATCCCATTGAGAACCTGTGGTCAACCCCCAAAAATTCAGTAGGCAAACAAACACAGAAAGTGTGATAAACCACAATCACTGATTAACCCCTTAAGGACCGAGCCACTTTGTAGGTTAATGACAAGGCGTCATTTTTTAAATCTGACCACTGTCACTTTATGAGGTAATAACTCTGGAACGCTTCAACGGATCCCACTGATTCTGAGACTGTTTTTTCGGGATATATAGTACTTCATAATAGCGGTAAAATTAAAGGACTGCTCCCAAACTGACATCTGAGGCGTCCGTTTGGAGTATAAACTCTTTCTTAAAGTCGGGTGCCACCAGAACTGGTTGCTAATAGTGCCACCTTCATTTCTTGAAAGGCTGACTCCACCTCTGCAGTCCACTTGGCCATAGCCAATTTCATCCAGTTAAGGAGGTCGGTCAGGGGTGCGGCCATCATGGCGAAGTTTGGGATGAACCTCCTGTAGTGTCCCACAATCCCCAGGAAGGCTCTAACCTGCTTTTTTGACAGCGGTCTCGGCCAGGTTTGGATTGCCTCCACTTTACTAATTTGGGGGTTGATCTCGCCTCTACTAACCATATAACCCAGGTATTTGGCTTCTTCTTTCCCCATGGCACATTTCTTTGGGTTTATTGAAAACCCTGCCTTCCTGAGAGCATCGAACACCGCCTGGACCTTTTCCAGATGACTCTCCCAGTCTAGGCTGAAGATAACAGTATCGTCCAGGTATGCCGTGGTATATTGCTTATGGGGTGCAAGAATTCGATCCATAGCTCTCTGGAAGGTTGCAGGGGCCCCCTGCAGTCCAAACGGCATCCGGACCCACTGGAAGTAGCCACCCGGCATAGAAAACGCAGTCTTCTCCTACATCCCTTTGTCAAATCCAAGGTGGTTATGTACCTTACTGGCCCAAGCCTCTCAATCAGCTCATTGATGCGTGGCATGGGATATGCGTCAAATTTGGAGACTTCATTCAACTTCCAATAGTTGTTGCAAAATCTCCACTCACCATCGGGCTTTGGGACCAAGACGATTGGGCTCGACCAACCGCTCTTGGATTCTTCAATGACACCAAGTTTCAGCATACAAGCCACCTCTTTGGAGATCAACTCTCGTTGGGCCTCAGGTATCCGATAGGGCTTCAAGTTCACCCGCACATGTGGTTCCTTCTGAACCTTGTGTTCTATGACCCTTGTGCAGCCCGGCAATTCTGAGAACAGATACCGGTTTTTCTGCAGGAACTCTCAACACTGCTGTTTCTGGGCCTTCGTTAGCGTTTCCGCTTTTGTGACTCCTCCAACGTCACCTTCTGGCTTGCCCAGCAAGCATGGAGCTTCCACAGCCCCCTGTCTTGCCACGGCTTGATGAGGTTGACGTGGTATATCTGGTACGGCTTACGTCGTCCCGGTTGATGAACCTTGTAGTTCACATCACCAAGCTTCTCCACCACCTCATACGGCCCTTGCAATTTGGCCAAGAACTTAATCTCCACTGTAGGAATTAGCACGAGGACTCGGTCTTCCGGACTGAATTGCTTCACTCTGGCTGACCGGTTGTAGACCCTGGCCTGAGCTTCTTGTGCCTGAAGGAGATGTCCTTTTACGATGGGCATCACCTTTGCAATCCTCTGCTGCATCAGTGCCACATGCTCGATGATGCTTCTGTGGGGCGTGACCTCGGCTTCCCAGGTTTCCTTGGCTATATCCAGGAGACCTCGCGGATGTCGGCCATAGAGGAGTTTGAATGGCGAGAACCCCGTAGATGACTGTGGAACCTCTCAAATGGAGAACAACAGATACAGTAGGAGACAGTCTCAGTCTCTACCATCCTTTTCAATGGCCTTCCTCAGCATACTCTTTAGCATTTTATTAAACTTCCCCACCAGACCATCTGTCTGAAGATGGTACACTGAAGTTCTTAGCTGGGAGATTTGCAGGACCTTGCATAACTCCCTTATCACTTTACTCATAAAAGGTGTTCCCTGGCTGGTCAGGATCTCATTTGGTAAACCTGTCCGGGAGAAAACGTGGACAAAATCGCGGGCTATACTCTTTGCGGAGGAGTTTCTCAGGGGAATTGCTTCCGGATAACGTGTGGCATAGTCCAGGATGACCAAGATATATTGATGCCCACGAGCAGATTTAACTAGGGGATCGACCAAGTCCATGGCAATTCTCTCGAACGTCACTTCAATAATGGGCAATGGCACGAGGGGACTTCGAAAGTTAGAGGTGGGGGCGGTTAGCTGACACGTAGGGCAGGACCAGAAATACTTTAGTATTTCCCGGTGACACCCAGGCCAATAGAACCTTTGCATAATCCATTCCTGCATTTTTTAAACCCCTAGATGTCCCCCCAAGATATGCGAATGGGCCATGTCCAACACCTTCTGTCTATAGGGACCCAGCACTATTAACTGTTCCCCGGCTCTTCCCTCACTTTCGTGTCCCGGTACAACAACTCCCCACTCACCATAAAATAGGGAAACATTGTGTCAGCCCCCGGCTCCTGTGCAACCCCACAACCCCATAGGTCCCTGTGTTGGGCAGACCCAAAAGTCTCACTGGTCACCCCTAACTCTGGAATATCAGACTCAGGGGACACTACCTCCTCACCCCCCACAAGAACACAAAAGGGAAACCTGTCTGACTCTGGGTGTGGTGTTACCCCATCAGGGTTAACTGGTTTCCTATCTAAACCAGCAAACCCAGAATCCTGCCCCCAAAGATCCCAAAATAAACAAATGTCCCGGCCTATAATTAGAGGGTGCAACAAGTCCAGAACGACGCCGACCTTGGGGGACTCAGTACTGTGGGCCGTTTCAATGTCCACTCTGGCCATAGGGTAGTCCTTAGCATCACCATGGATGCACCGTATGCTGACTTTTTTTCCCTGGGATCAGTGTGAGAGGAAGGGTGGCCCTCACAAGGGTCACGAGACTCCCAGAGTCTAGCAGTGCCGTTACCTGCCCACCATTCACCTCCACGGAACATGCTTGTGGCCCCTCGCTGAGTGGAGAGTTCACACTGCAGACCGGATATGCATAATATGAACAACGGCGTCCTATGTTGCAGTCCATCGGCTCGGAGGTCAGGGGACAATGGGCGGCTATATGGCCTGGGCCGTGGCACCTCCAGCAAACATCACCCGTAGGAACCTTGGGCACCACCTCCCTCGCCCCTTTGGACTTGGATGCCCCACCCCCTTTTGGGCCTCCATCCCGTGCTGGTACCACCAGTATGGATTGGGCTGTCTTCCCAAAGAACCTTCAACCACCTGGTATCCCTCGACCTGTCCGATCAGTTCATCCGCATTCTGGGGATCCCCCTGGGCAACACAAGTCTGTATGGACCTCGGTATGGAGTGCACAAAATGGCTCTACCATCTGCGCAAGCATAGAGGACTCTGGCTTCAGCAACTTCTGGACCAGGTGCAACAGGTCAAACATTTTGGAGCGAAGTGGTTTGTCCCGGTTATACGTCCAGCGATGAACCCGCTGTGCCCTGATAGTCATTGTCACCCCCAAGGGCTTGCTATAGAAGGGCTTGCTATAAAATCCATAGATTTATTGTTGAATTCTTTGTACAAGAGTAAAAAACACCAAGCAGTGTGCACATAAAATCACATAGGAAAGAAACACAGGTTACACGTTTCTGGCCCTCAGGCCATTAGTCTCTACCTTTTATATAAAAATGAAAATGTTTAAGGGCTTGGAAAATTACGAGATATGCAAATTTATGTTTAACAAATTTCAGATTTTTTTTTCACCGCTTGAAAAAAAAAAATTATACATGTTTACAATCGCTATAATCGTACTGTCTTGGAGAATCATACAGCCAGGAAAATTGTACAGTTAAATGAATGCCATAAAAAAGGAAAAATTATTGCAGAATTAATTTTTTTTTGCAATTTTCCTGCACTTAGAATTTATTTTTCCTGCTTTCCAGTACATGGAATGGTAAAATATATGATGTCATTCAAAACTACACCTCGTCCTACAAAAAACAAGTCCTCACATGGCTATATCGACAGAAAACAAAAAAGGTTATGGCTCTTGGAAAAAGTGGAGGAAAAAATCTAAAGCACAGACATATAAAACTGCCTAGTTAGGAGGAAGCTAAAAGGCATTGGTTTATTTTAAATGGCATTCATCATAGTTGAACATTACAGAGGAATTTGGAGGAAATATAGCAAATGTGCTACAAATAGATGAGGCTGTGGTCTAAAAAATGCAGCAGGCAGTAAAATGATATATGTGCGCAAGTGGAAATAAGATTTACATCAGGGTATTGTGTTTTTCACCAGAAAAATCTGAAATATGCTAGGTGCAAACTTAGCCTTGGAGAAGCAGCATGGAATTGGATCACTGGCTTGCTCTACCCTAATATTTCCCTGGCATGTACTTTTGATAGGAGTAATTTGAGTAGCAGAAGTATCCCATACTATTAGCTAGGCTCACATCACATTTGACGTACAGTGGCTTCATCAGGGCTTACGTTTGAACTTCTGCAAAATGGGATTTGGGTGTATGCGCTAAAGGGGCCATTGACTATAATGATGCAGATGGAGTCATAGTGTGCTCTGCCGTACATCACTTTTGGCCGTATAAGCCTAGTTGAGGCTGGCAGCAAGACATAATCTACTACATCTTGGTGCCCGCTTCTAATAGGAGTATATGGCTGAAAATAATGTACGACATAGCACACTGCAACTCTGTCTGCATCATTATAGTCAATGGCCTTGTTAGCGCATACGCTCGAATTCTCTTTTGCAGGGGTTCGGACGTAAGCCCCAATGGAGCCACTGAAAGTAGGGTCAAACATGATATGAACATAGCCTTAGAGTAAAGTTTTGTTATGAGCAAAATACAGAGAAAGAGGACAAATCAAGAAATAGTGATTATTATAAAAAGATAAGGTATTCAAAATGTATCATTCTAAGTATATTACAGATGTTTGCAATATAAAAGCAGACACAAGATTTCTGTATACCACAAATAAAGGGCAAAACACCTGCACATAAAGTAAGATGATGAAACCATTCTGCTATTTCTTCAAGAATATCAAGCCAAGACGCCTAAAATAAATACCTTGTGTTTGCTTCAGGGGCAGACAGAAGGCTGGCTCTTTATTGATGGAATGCCGCAGAACAGATGCACTAAGTCGATGCATGGTCTGTTCTTGATCTGAAATGTGTAAGAAAAAAAAAGATGGAATATTTTTTATACTTCAATGTCAAATTCAAGGAAATAAATTCACTGATGGTTGAAATGTGATCAAAGGCCTTTTCTAATGAAAGTACTTCACGGATGAATGTTCTTCAAAGTACACTCTCAAATAGGAGGTGACAGCATCTCCCTTCTCTTTCTTTTCTCTTTGCATTTTTAATCATGTTGCTTGTCATGCCTGTGATAATTTGAGGTTTTAACCTGGAAATCATACTAACTACCCTTACTACAAATTAAGAAGGTAATCAAATAGCGTGGAAAATATTAAACAACTAAAATGCCATAATTAAAAAGAAACTTTCATATTACCTTCAGAAATCCATTCATGATAAATGTTGCATACAAATATTTTATTAAACTCCCATTCCCCTATTAACCTTTAATATGCATTTTTTAGTAGAGGGGACTAAGTAATTTTCCCAACTGAATCCAATTTTAGGTAACATTTGACAGCTGGCAGATTTTCCGTGGCTCTTTCTGTGCCTGAGCTCTGGGTAACTGAATGATTATACCAAACAGGACAGAATGATATTCTGCAGAGTATGTAATAGGTCACTAAAAAGAATCAAGAGTCTGCTATACCTAAAGTCCATTGAATACAGTATAATAATGCTCCAATCTCGGCTGCCTCATTACATCTCCCTCATTTAGGACTGATGGTTGCTGCATTATACAGTGTCTGCTGCTATCCAAGAGAGTCAGAGGGTCAAGAAGGTCGGGCTAAAACTATCGCTCTCATTTCATCTCCCTAAATTGTGATTGAAGGTCATTGCATTTTATAGGAGATAAGAAAGTGGGAAGAATCTGTGAAATTAGGGACAAGGCTGCCCTCTTGCTGTATTTTTCTAGGGATCCAACTCAAACAATATAATACTTTTGAGCTATTAATTAATAGACCTGAAGTTATAAAATGCTGCCAAGTTATGGAAACTGGGAGTAAAAAGCCCGTGATAGAAGTTTGTATAGACCGCCTCCCTGTCGGAGACTGCTAAGCACTTCTGAATCTCTAGAGGTCCCATTGAGAATAAATGGAGTGGAGGTGCGCATGCGAGTCTGTTGCTCCATTTAGATAGAGCTCTTCAAATCTCCGTTCTCAGTATCATTGGGGTCACAGTGGTCAGACCACCAGCCAACAGAAAATTATCCATATCCTTTGGATAGGTGATGACTTCATATTTTGGTACAAACCCTTTAACATCCTAGTGCCATAGACTAGCTAGCACACAGATCAAGGCCCTGTTGACAATTTTTTACATCTGGAAATGTAGTTCTAAATGGTCTGCAACTCCTTTGGGCCCCTGTGCTCAGACTATGTGTCCGCCCTTGATGCTTCTCTCAACTAGAAAAGCAAAAATTAAGCCTCTTTGATGTTATGTTCATGAAATCCTGTACATCTTGTGCATCAAATTTAGGATAAAATCGAACAATCAAGATTCTATGTCCTACCATATAGAGTTTCTATGAGATAGACCTGCACTAACATTTATTCTCATGTAATTAAAATGAATAAAAAAGGTACAATTAAAGAAATAAATACAATATGTTGTACGATTCTCAGAACTGGAGGATACATTATAAGTGACAGGTGCACCCGTAATCTTAAAAAATTCTTAAAATATATACCACATTTACTCCATGAAATTATTTAGCATTTGCATCATATTATTGTCACAGCAGAAATTGATGGATACCATTGTCCGCTCTGTCAAAAAAGTAGATTGCACGGCAAGTATAAGAAGGTTCTAAGGCTACGTTCACAGGTTGTAACCCTGAAGCATTTATTTTTCACAGATCACTGGAAAACCACGTGAAGGCAGCCTTATAGTCTATTATAATTTTTATTAATAGTTTTTTTTATTTCCCTCAAAACATAACACAGAAGTGACATAAGCATATTTTTAATACACTGCAATTGTTCTAAAATTGCATTTGTTGTTTTTGCTGTTATATCAAAGTAGTTTTCATTAAAAAAAAAACAAGAGTGCAGAAATGACTCACTAGAACGAATTTCTACTGATTTTTTTTTTAGTTTTTTACATAACAAGGGCACTAGTCAGGCAGAAGAACATGATCAATGTATTCTTTAATCAGTCTGGAATTGTAAGCACAAAACACAGAGTGTACCTTGTAGATAAATACTAGAGAAAAATAGACATTAAGTCGATTCTACATTCAAAATGTTCTAGAATGAACAATGTCTAATCCTTTCGCTGCCATTTACTCTTATTTATCTGTCAAAAAGCTGAGACAAAAAAAAATAACCAATGCAATTTTCTCAGCAAACTGAAATCAATGCATGCAGCTCTACTCTCAAGTATCTAACCCAATATTGTAGATTTAATTTATTTATTTATTTATTTTACTTGCTTATATAGCACCATTAGTTTACAAAGCACGTCATCAAAATCATCATCACTGTCCCCATTGGGACTCACAGTCTAAATTCGCTATCACTATGTGTTTGGACTAGCAGAACTAAGTTTTCAATATTGTACAACCCACTGTAACATCACTATATTTATTTTTTTGTTTTCTAAAGGACTGTACATTAACCTATTTGGGAGCATTTACCAAAACCAGTGCTAAATAAAACTGGAGGAAATCTATAGCTGCCTGAGTCTATTCATTACCATTAACTACTTTAGCTTAGAAAATTCAAAGCGAGATTATTTTCAAATTAATCGTAAATGCGTTTATTGTTATCTAAAGCCATTGTAAAGTATAAATTGTAAGTTTTTAAGTAGTGTAGTGTTAAGTAGTTGCTATAAATGTTTATGCTTTTAGATTTTGCTGGATCCGAGGAACACTTTAAAGTTGAGAACTAAAGGACAAAAAAAAGTCTTTTAGCTCCTGAGTCCCGTAGCTTTGACAGTGTAAAGTCTAAAGTGTGCCATTCCCAGGCAGCCAGTAATGAAAAATGCATAAACGTTTTTTTTTCTTTGATGTCCCTGAATATTTCACATTTTTTTATAAAAAATATGACTGGACATGATAAGTAGACAGTCTGAATGAAATTAAAAAAAAACTGCTGTTCATGTTATTACATATATTTTCATATAGTGGCTGCTTAGTTGAACATCCATTGATGTTAAAATCGGAGGTTAAAACAAAGTAACATGTTAATAATTCTAGTGTGAAAACTTAATCTCAGTTCTCATGTCATAAGACAAAATACTTAGCCTAATATATGGATTATTTTTTTCAGTGACAGTTTACCACAAAATTACATTTTTGGTCAATGGTGCAATGTGGGCAAAAACACAAACACAAATAATGAGAGCTTGAGTGTACATACCATCGAGTAGAGCCCTGTTATTGTTATAGTTTGTAAAGGAAGGCTCCAGATCACACTGGTACTATGCAACTTTCCCAAAGGCAGAGTGAACCTCAAAATGCAATCATGGCACAGAGAAATCTGCTGCCTTTACTTAAGACATGGAAATTGTAGGGGTCAGGTAAATAAGTGTCCAATCCTGCTGGTGAGAGTCTACTTTGATTTTTGCTACTCGCTGTCACGACTTCCATTTGTAAAATATTTTCAAATAGATAACATAAGAGGGTCTGTTGGGTTTCCAATGCACAAGCAAGATTAGCACTGCACATTATAGTATACTTGTAAAAAATACCAAAAACCCTTAATGAATGGGCAAAAATGTCAGTGAAGCACAGCCTAAAAGATAAGTTTATAAAGCACATTTTATTTCTGTAATTCTCAAGGAGTATGCAATCAGATCTATTGGGTATCTGAACGGTTTAAGGGTGTTTGGAATTTTCGTATCTCTTAGCATTGACCCATTATATCTCCATACTACATCTAACTGTCTGATGCTTGCTCTCACCTTCTTCCAATCAATTATTCCTAATGTTCTGACCTTCTGGCCATGCACCAATGGAAAGAATTCCATCTGCTTTAACCTCCACATTTGTTACTATGCCTTGTGTCTTCTGCTTCAGTACAGAAAATTTTGAATCTTCTATATGTTAGCCACTGTAAGCAACGCATAATATGCGAGTTGTAACCTGGGGATTCCCAGCAGAGTAGTCCGTGGATGTTAAGAAGTGAAAACCAGGGAAATTCTTAAGGACGTCACATATAATGTAGCATCGGCATCTCTGCCTCCTGCCAGGCAGAGACGCTGTTCCCTCATTGCCGTGGCCCTGGTCCGGCGTCTTCCGGCTCCTGTCCTGCTGCTGTGGTGCACACTGCACGCAGCTTCATGGGCACTGTGCCAAGGGCGCGCGCTCCCTCCCTCTTAAAGGGGCCATGCGCGTCATCCTAAAAAGTCCCCGGCCAATGGCCGGAGGATTTCCCCTATTTAAAGCACCTCCTCCAATATGGAGGTGCCTGTGCAATGGTTGTTGTTCCGTGTGCTAACTCTTGCTTCAGCCCTCAGGTCACGCTGCCTGTCAGTCCTGCCCGCCAGTCTGCCTGTCAGTCCTGCTTGACAGTCTGCTGCCAGTTTCCTGCCGTGTTCACCAGCATGCTTACCAGGAAACACCTGTCAGTAACCTGTCGTGCCCGCCAGCCTGTCTACCTGAAAGTACCTGCCAGTTACCTGCTGTGCCCACCACCCTGCTTACCTGGAAACACCTGTCTGTTACCTGTTGTGCCCGCCTGCCTGCCTACCTGGAGCACCTGCCTGTTACCTGTCGTGCCCGCTAGGTTGTCTACCTGGACCACCCGTCAGCCTTCCTGCTGTGCTCATCCACTGTAACGGTCAGTTCCTGCCATCGGACCCATGGGAGTCACCTGCTCTCACACAAGGTCGGTCACAGAGTGGCACCTGGTCCCCCTGCTCGGTCCCTCCCTGGTTCACGGAGTCGATTGAGCCGCCGTGCGACCTTGGTCAGGCCGAGTAGGTACTTAGTCACGCCCCTCTGGTCCCTACTTGCACCGAAGCATAGAGGTTCCACCACCCGGACCGGTAACAGTTTGCACAGGCCATGAAACCCGGTGGCCCCCAGGCTCCTTTGCTCTCTGACCTGTACCAGGAGGTCTCACGTCAGAGATCCCAACAGGAGACTATCCTGTCCTACCTGCGGACTGTCAACTCCCGCCTGGACACGCTGTCCACCCAGTCAGTGTCCGTCTCCAGCCTAGCAGCACCCGCTTTGGCGGCACCTCAAATCAGTGGCGCTATGGCACCTGGCTCGGGACCCTGGCTCTCTGTGCCCCCACGTTTTGGTGGTGATCCGTCTTATGTCGGGGCTTCTTGAACCAGTGCTCGCTGAACTTTGAACTCCTGGCACATCAGTTCCCCTCTGACCGTGCGAAGGTGACGTTCATCATGTCTCACCTCACCGGGGAGGCCTTGGCATGGCTTAACCCTCTGTGGGAAAGAGGGGACCCCCTGGTGTCTGATCTTCAGGCTTTCTTCGCTGCCTTCCGGAAGGTCTTTGATGAGCCCGGACGAAAATCTTCTACTGCCTCTTCACTTCTCGGCCTCCGCAAAGGGAATCTCACCGTGGGCCAGTATGCCATACGTTTCCATACCCTTGCATCTGAGCTTGCCTGGAACAAGGAGGCCCTGGTGTCCACCTTCAGGGAGGGTCTTTCCAGATGGATCAAGGACGAGCTAGCCGGTCGTTGCATTCCTTCTACCCTGGACGACCTGTTGTCATTAGCTACCCGAATTGACATCCGTTTTTTGGAACAAGCTAAGGAGACTACCCGGGAGAGAAGATTTCCGTGTCTCGCTCCTGTATTCCAAAGCCCAGCCTCGCAACCAGCAACTCCTCGGGCACGTTCCCCAGAGCCTATGCAAATTGACCAAACCAAGATGGTCAAGTCTCGCCTGGAGACACGCCGAGCTGAGGGAAGTTGCTTCTACTGTGGCATTAAAGAGCATTTGATCCGTTCCTGCCCAGTGAAGTTGGGAAACTCCAGTGTCTAGGACCACTTGGAGAGGTCGTCCTAGGCAAGAATAAATCCTCTCCATCCTTGACTCTATCTGTTTCTATTTCCAGTGGTGAAACCCGCTTCTTTGAGACTGCCCACCTGGATTCCGGAGCCGCTGGGAATCTCATTTCACAGGCTGTAGTGGAGCGGTATCAGATTCTCACCATATGTCTGACTGAACCGTTGGCGGTCGCCTTCATGGATGGGAGACTTCTTCCGGAGACCATCTTGCTCGTCACAGAGCCTGTAACCCTTCAGGTGGGAATGCTGCACTCGGAGAGGATCTCCTTTCGTGTGCTGTCTGGTCTCTCTCACTCCCTCTTGCTTGGTCTATCCTGGCTACAGAGACAAGAACCCGTCCTGAATTGGAGGTCTGGTGAAGTGCTCCGTTGGGGGCAGGAATGCCATGAGTCCTGCCTGGATCCGGTTCATGCAGCTCGACCTCCGTCTACTCCGGCTAATCTACCTGGTCTGCCGACACCCTACTGGTCCTATGCGGACGTATTCGACAAAAAGGAGGCAGAGACACTACCACCTCATAGGCCGTATGATTGCCCCATCGACCTGGTACCTGGTGCTTCTCCTCCCCGCGGGCGTATCTACCCCTTGTCGCTGGCTGAGACCCGGGCCATGGCTGAGTATATAGAAGAAAATCTTGCTAGGGGATTCATCCAGAAATCTACCTCCCCGGCTGGAGCAGGATTCTTCTTCATTAAGAAGAAAGATTGCTCTCTACGTCCCTGTATCAATTACAGGGGCCTTAACCAGATTAGCATCAAAAATAAGTACCCCCTGCCTCTCATCTCAGAGCTGTTCGACCGCCTTAAAGGCGCGAAGATCTACACCAAGCTCGATCTTCGTGGGGCGTACAATTTGGTTCCGGATCCGCCAGGGAGACGAGTGGAAGACAGCATTCAACACCCGGGACGGTCACTACGAATACCGCGTGATGCCCTTTGGTCTCTGTAATGCTCCAGCCATCTTCCAGGAGCTGGTTAATGACATCTTCCGTGATCTCCTGTATTCTTGCGTGGTGGTGTTCCTGGATGATATCTTGGTCTTCTTTCCGGATCTACCCACACATCGGAGGGATGTTCGTCGGGTTTTGCTAAGGCTCTGGCAACACATTGTTATGGACTTCATTACGGATCTCCCTGGTTTCTGACGGTTGCACAGTCATTTGGGTGGTCGCTGGCAGCTTTTCTAAAATGGCCCACTTCATCCCTCTGCCTGGTCTTTCATCTGCATCTGTGCTGGCTAAGGACTTCATCCATCACATCTTTCGTCTTCACAGCCTACCCCTCCACATTGTGTCTGATCGCGGGGTTCACTTCACTTCGCGCTTCTGGAGAGCTACGTGCAGGCAGCTGGATGTCTCCTTGGATTTTTCCTCTGCTTATCACCCTCAATACAATGGTCAAGGGGAGCGTATCAACCAGGTCCTTACAAGCTTTCTCCGGCACTTCGTCAATGCTCACCATAACGATTGGGTTGAGCTCTTGTCCTGGGCCGAGTTCTCCTATAATAACCATGAGAGCGAGTCTTCTTCTAAATGCCGGTTCTTTCTGGTCTACGGTCAACACCCCCGGAGTCTCTTGTCAGCGAATTTTCTGTTATTTAGGAGGACACCAGATCTGCACTTCTTCAGTCTTCCGAGTGGATGAAGAGACATGCTGATAATAGACGTCTGGATCCACCTCAATTCCGTCCGGGAGACAAGGTCTGGCTTTCCTCCAAATATGTTCGTCTCAAGATACCTTCCTATAAGTTGGGCCCGCGGTTCATCGGTCCGTTCGAGGTTGTGAACCAAATCAATCCCGTGGGCTACAAGCTGAAACTCCCGGCCACCTTACGAATTCCCAGCTCCTTTCATGTATCCCTCCTCAAACCTGTTATCCTTAATTCCTTCTCTGACGATCCAGGTACCACTCCAGCTCCAGTCTCCGATGAGGATGTCTTTGAGGTAGAAAACATTTTGGCCACCAAGAGGGTAAGAGGAAAGACTTTCTTTCTTGTGAATTAGAAGGGGTTTGGCCTGGAGGAGAGGTCTTGGGAACCCAGAGAGAACATTCATGCCCCTCATCTTCTTGAAAAATTTATTTCGGGCTTAAAGAAGAGGGGAAGTAAAGGGGGGGGGGGTACTGTAGCATCGGCGTCTCTGCCTCCTGCCAGGAAGAGACGTCGTTCCCCTCACCGCCGCGGCCCTGGTCCGGCATCTTCCGGCTCCCGTCCTGCTGCTGTGGAGCGCACTGCGTGCAGCTTCCCGGGCACTGTGTTTAGGGAGTTGATTGAGCTGCCGTGCGACCTTGGTCAGGCTGAGTAGGTACTTAGTCACGCCCCTCTGGTTCCTCCTTGCACCGAAGCACAGAGGTTCCACCACCCGGACCCATAACATACAATAGATTAAAGTGGGTCGAATCCTCCTGTACCGATACAGTGTGCACAGGGGCCTCCTGACTCTCACCCAAAACATGATATTGGGAGAAAAAAGGATCTGCACATAGAAATTCCAGTAGTCCATCCTTTTGCTATCTGGGAGACAAGCCATTGCCAAAGGAGCTCTCTTGAAGAATACAGAAGTGCTCGGCCAAGCCAAGGTACTCCTGTGTATGGGGGGAGTTAAGAGAGATAGCTGTCAGACGAACGATCATTTGTCCGACAGATATCTAATGTGCGCTTTAAGAATTTGCTCATCAGTTTCCTACAGTTTACTACAACATTCCAAGTGGACATTGTGACATAATCACACCTGTCCTACTGTGAAATAAGATGGGCACATATAAGTAAAGAGTCAATAGACCCATACATTACCACAGAGAGCAGAAACCTGGAACCACCATGCTGCGCACTTGGGGGACGTGCACAGTGTGGTGGTCCCAGGTTTCTGCTCCCTGAGGTAATGTATGGGTCTATTGACTCATTACTTATATATGCCGCTCTTATTTCATGGTAGGACAGGTGTGTGAGGTATCTGGTTATATTTACCCTGGAGACAGCCAACAAAGAGCATACTATATTTATATGTATTGGTAAATGATTTATAGCCTGGATTTCCACTATAATGCGCACTCTGGTTGTTTTTAATTATGTATTTGCCCAGTGTATCTGTTTCATTTATCCTGAATATGTGTAATTAATAAAGTGGTTTCTATTTTTGATAATATTACCTTTCTTGTCATTTCTCTTGGCGTTATGGCCATCTCCTCTTTCAGATTTATATGACGACTGGTCTTTTCATGAGTCGAGGCAGTGGCAATAATATGGAAATATACACTGTGTTCAGAATTATTAGGCAAGTTGTATTTTAGAGGATTATTTTTATTATTGATCAACAACTATGTTCTCAATCAACCCAAAAGACTCATAAATATCCAAGCTTAATATTTTTGGAAGTTGGATTGGGATTTTTTAAGATTTGGCTATCTTAGGAGGATATCTGTTGTGCAGGTAACTATTACTGTGCAGAATTATTAGGCAACTTAATAAAAAACAAATATAATCCCATCTCACTTGTTTATTTTCACCAGGTAAACCAATATCAGTGCACAACATTTAGAAATAAACATTTCTCAAATGCAAAATCAAAAACCAAAACAAATAGTAATCAATATAGCCACCTTTCTTTATGATGACACTCAACAGCCTTCCATCCATAGATTCTGTCAGTTTCTTGATCTGTTTTCGATCAACATTTCGTGCAGCAGCCACCACAGCCTCCCAGACACTGTTCTGAGAGGTGTACTGTTTTCCCTCCCTATAGATGTCACATTTTATGATGGACCACAGGTTCTCTATGGGGTTCAGATCAGGTGAACTAGGGGGCCATGTCATTATTTTTTCTTCTTTTAGACCTTTACTGGCCAGCCACGCTTTGGAGTAGTTGGATGCATGTGATGGAGCATTGTCCTGAATGAAAATCATGTTTTTCTTGAACTATACCGACTTCTTCCAGTACCACTGCTTGAAGACGTTGTCTTCCAGAAACTGGCAGTAGGTCTGGGAGTTGAACTTCACTCCATCCTCAACCCGAAAAGGTCCCACAAGTTCATCTTTGATGATACCATCCCATACCAGTACCCCACCTCCACCTTGCTGGAGTCTGAGTCGGAGTGGAGCTCTCTGCCCTTTACTGATCCAGCCTCTGGCCCATCCATCTGGCCCATCCAAGAGTCACTCTCATTTCATCAGTCCATAAAACCTTTGAAAAATCAGTCTTAAGATATTTATTGGCCCATTCTTGACGTTTTATCTTATGTTTCTTGTTCAAAGGTGGTCGTTTTTCAGCCTTCCTTACCTTGGCCATGTCCCTGAGTATCGCACACCTTGTGCTTTTTGATACTCCAGTAACGTTGCAGCTCTGAAATATGGCAAAACTGGTGGCGAATGGCATCTTGGCATCTTCACGCTTGATTTTCCTCAATTCATGGGCAGTTATTTTGCGTCTTTTTTGGCCAACACGCTTCTTGCGACCTTGTTGGCTATTTGCCATGAAACGCTTGATTGTTCGGTGATCACGCTTCAAAAGTTTGGAAATTTCAAGACTGCTGCATCCCTCTGCAAGACATCTCACAATTTTGGACTTTTCAGAGCCCGTCAAATCTCTCTTCTGACCCATTTTGCCAAAGGAAAGGAAGTTGCCTAATAATTAAGCACACCTTATATAGGGTGTTGTTGTCATTAGTCAACACCCCTCCTCATTACAGAGATGCACATCACCAGATTTACTTAATTGGTAGTTGGCTCTCAAGCCTATGCAGCTTGGAGTAGGACAACATGTATAAAAAGTATCATGTGATCAAAATACTCATTTGCCTAATAATTCGGCACACAGTGTATGTGGTATTTACTTGTATGGTTTTGCTACTGTTTTCTCTAAGTCATCAATTATTTAATCTTGTATGAGGCAGCAGGTGAAGGGGGAGCTTGACTAGAGGCTGGAAACTCAATAATTTTGCAAGGAAGGAGGTGCCAAGCCAGGTTTTAAATAGGGTGTTAAATCGGGAACTCACAGAATGTAGCCAATTAGGAACAACACAGGGTGGAGCCGCTCAGGAACAACACAGGTACTAGAATCTAGGCTAGCAAGGAACTGTCCAGTGAGCTGAATAGCTCAGAGGGAAGAGCTGCCGCCTGGTGCACAAGAGCTGCTGGGTTCGAGTCCTGACAACCTGCTTCCCTCCCCACCTCCTTGCGTCTCTCTCTCTCATACACATCTTTTCAAAGCAATTGGACTACATATGATTCGCTGTGATTAAATTACCCACAAATCAAATTTTTGGGAAAAATTTGCCAATTCTGCCAATTTTGAATTTCAGAAGCTTTGTTCATTTTAACTATACAATGAACACCAAAATGAAGCTTATCTAAATATCCTACAGACAGAACAACTCTCACAGTGTTACAGACATCTTAAACAGGAATTAAACCAGGCATAGGCGCCTCAGGGTGCCACAGCTAGAGCACTTCTGTAGACACTGAACTGAAGCATTTCTAACGGTCCTTGTAATAAATATCATCTCTTTCACGTCAATAGAGCAGAAGGCAAAAAGTTTCTCAACACAAAACCACTTCCATATGACCTCTATTTTTAATCAGTTCTTGCTATGCAGGGAAACAGTTGCATCCAAGCTGCTGCCATTTATTTATGCCCAAGTATGCTGGCTCTTCAATCTTTATGTAGGAAGAATAGTTTCTTAGCAGATGTTGTTCCAAAAATCTATTAGAGGAAAGTGATAGTGAAAGCTGGTAACACAAGCCTTAGGACTTCCCGCTGGAAAAATTAGTTCAGGGTAGTTTAGCACATTTTTGCTGGAAGCTAAGGAGAAATTAAATTAAATTAAACTCTGTGGGTGAAAAGTTCAAGCCTTGGTTTAACCCCTATTATTTATTCCATCTTCTCCAAAATAAAACACCAGTTCTACAGGAAAGTTAATTGTATTACCAAGGAATAGAGTATGTCATAAATTGAACTAATAGAATAGAATAGAAGCCTGATTTACGGTATAACTGGAATCTAGAAAATTAAATAACAATAAAAATTGTGACTGGTTTGAATATATCCTGATTGGTAAGTAGTGATATTATATGTAAAATAATGAACAAATATATAGTGGTGTGAAAAAGTAATCAGGCCTGTGTATGGCTAGGGAAATTGAACTCTACTTCCCAAAGATGTGATAAACCAGTTAATTTATGTTTTATGGGGAGGAGGGGTCAATCACTTTTTGCACACAGGGCCCTGTAGGTTTGGATTTCTTTTTCCCTTAATAATAAAGACCTTCATTTAAAAATTCCATTTTGTGTTTACTTGTGTTATCTTTGTCTAATATTTAAATTTGTTCTGTGATCTGAAACATTTAAGTGTGACAAACATGCAAAAGAATAAGAAATCAGGAAGGGACCTAACACTTTTTCACACCACTGTATAATCCCCCTTCCGGTTCTCGGTCATTCCAGAGCGGTATCCATAATGCTTCTGTTCACATTAGCTGCAGATGTCAAAGTCCATATACACCTCATAACGTACGTGACCAATTAGGGGCCTCAGGCCTTATACACTGAAACCTGTGAGTGGCTGCAGAAGTCAAATTGGGTCTTTGGACTTAGGATATGGACTTTGACGACTGGAGCCATTGTTATCAGGATCATCAAGAAAGCAGAGTTAGAAAGCTATAAGGATGAGTATATATGTGAAAACAAATACAAATTAAAAAATCAATGGCAGAATGGCTGTAATTTATTTATATCCGCCTTTCATAAAAAAAACTGAAAAAAGTGGGGGAAAGGTCGTGAAAATATTATATATCTTGGAGTTTCAAAACACAAAAGTTGGTTTAGTTTACAAGGTAAAGGAGGATCCAATCTTTATGAATCACTTGCCTCTGCAGACAATATTAATTTTTAGTTGAATGTTTTTTTCTTCCCTTATTTTAAAAGACATAACTTTTTTATTTTTCCATATTGACATAGCTATATGAGGCTCAGGCCACTGCTTTTACACATAGAGGCCGGCTATGTAAGGTAGCCGACATGAGCTGTGTGTGGAGAAAGCTAAGATCTTGATGTTCATAATAATAATAATAATTTTTATTTATATAGCGCCAACATATTCCGCAGCACTTTACAATTAAGCGGGGGCATGTACAAACAATAAATTCAATACAAGGTGAGACAGTTTAACAGCTACATCAGGAGTGAGGTCCCTGCTCGCAAGCTTACATTCTACAAGGAAATGGGGGGACACAATAGGTGGAAAGTGCTTGTTATTTCAGGTCAGGCAATTATAATAAGTCGGGATTATCATATAAAGCTGTTTGATCCGGTCATCAGCCTGTATGTTCAAGTGCAATACTCAATTACTGAGTGCAGTTATCATGTGCATCGAGGGTGTAGAAACAGATGAACAGTAGGGGGCAGATTCTGAATAGTATTTAGGAGGGAACAGGGGAAAGTTAGTTTACTGGGTATTTGAGATGGTAGGCTTGTTTAAAGAGATGAGTTTTTAAAGCGCGCTTGAAGACATCGGGGCTAGGCATCAATTGGATCATCTGGGGTAGAGCATTCCAGAGAACTGGCGCAGCATGAGAGAAGTGATATTGCATTTACGAGGACCTGACACCAAGTTTTTCATGTTGAACTGGACATACAATGTAATAATGGCTGCAGAGAGGAAAAAATATTTCTTTCTTTTAATTTTGCCTGTCCATTGCGGAGATATTAGCAATCAAAATATTTTTCACCTAAAGTGTTAACACACGGGAGTGTGTACTTCTTCTCCCTGTATGATGATGACCAATCATAAGCAGGCAGCAACATTCAAAGGAAAGAAGAACATACCCAAACCATACACAGCACAGTTTAGGTTTCTCAGTGTGTGAGATGTAATGATACAGGTCTGATCTCCAAGTCTAACCTCGTGCATAAGTCAGTGTGGTAGTAAGAGAGGTGCAGCTGATTTTAGCTGTGTCACATTCCAAACCCTTCTATCAGCCCTCCCCTCCGAGCAGCTCTAATGTACTACCTACTACCAGCTGCAATGGAAAAGGAAAATACAAAGTTCAAGGGACTTTTGTGCCCTACTGAGCAATGGATACCATACAACGTATGCAATTGCTCTTTCAGTGCCAAGTGTGGGATTCCTAAATGGTCTACTTAGATGTAGCAGTAAAGATGAAAGAATTTGAGTTAAATATAATTTTGCTCTAAAATACAAAAAAAAAATTACTGCAAGCAAATTCAACAAAATGGCAGCTGACCACCATTTTGAACTGAAGACAAAATTCATATTCTCATCTCACCACTCACTTGTCCGGCCCCTACACTGCTCACTGCCATTGTCCAGTCCTCAGGGCCTCTTCTATCTGCTGTTGTAGTTCTGGCTTGTTGACCCTATGTAACGGATCTGGGAGGCGGAACCTCTGAGCAACTATACAAGGGGGCGGTCCTTGTAAGGAAGCGGGTGGCTCCCAGGGAAGACGGGCAGGTAGTCACGGCAAGTGACAGGGACAGTCTCTGGGTAGAAGGGCAGGTAGTCACGGCAAGTGACAGGGACAGTCTCTGGGTAGAAGGGCAGCAGGCAGGTGGCTGGTGAGCGCTCCCAGGTGAGCGGGCGAGAGTCTTTGGACAGGCAGGTGGTCACGGCAAGTGACAGCAAAGCCTCCAGGTAGGCTAGCAAACAGGTAGCAGCTGAGCGCTCCCAGGTGAGCAGGCAAGAGTCTCTGGACAGGCAGGTGGTCACGGCAAGTGACGGCGGAGCCTCCAGGTAGGCTAGCAGGCAGGTAGCAGATGAGCGCTCCCAGGTGAGCGGGCAGGCTGGTCCATAGACAGACTGACAGGTGTCGGAAGGCAGACCGTCGGACCGCAGGCTTGCAAGCAGGTAAACGGATATCAGGCAGGTATCAAGCAGGAATCTGGCAGGTGACTGGCAGGTAACAGGCAGGAATCTGGCAGGTGACTGGCAGGTAACAGGCAGGAATCTGGCAGGTGACTGGCAGGTAACTGGCAACGGGACCTGAGGGCTGAAGTAGAGTGAAGGCTTTGCAACAACATTGCTCGGGCCCCTCCATTTTGGAAGAGGAGCCTTATATATGGTGAGGTCCTCCGGCCATTGGCCGGGGACTCCTTAGGACGGCGCGCGAGGCCCCTTTAAGAGAGGGGGAGCGCACACGTGCGCGCCCTAAGCACAGTGGCCGGGAAGCAGCGCGCGCTGCCAGCAGAGCGGGAGGAGGACGCCGGGCACGCAGTGGAGAGGTGAGGGGAACAGCGTCCCTGCCTAGCAGGAGGCAGGGACGCCGACGCTACAGTACCCCCCCCCTTTAGGCCCCCCCTTTTTTAGGCCAGACAGAAATTTATCAAGGATGAGAGGGGCATGAATGTTCTCCCGGGGCTCCCACGTTCTGTCCTCAGGACCAAACCCCTTCCAATCTACCAGAAAAAAGGTTTTTCCTCTTACCCTTTTGGTGGCCAGAATGTTCTCTACCTCAAATTCGTTTTCAGCGGAAATAGGAGCAGGAGGCGTACCTGTAGACTTGGAAAAAGAGTTAAGTACCACGGGTTTGAGGAGAGATACATGGAAGGAGTTAGGGATCCGCAAGTTGGCCGGGAGTTTCAATTTATAGGCCACTGGGTTGATTTGTTTGATAACTTCTAGTGGGCCGATGAACCGAGGCCCTAACTTGTAGGAAGGAATCTTGAGCCGGACATACTTGGACGAGAGCCAGTCTTTATCTCCAGGACGGAATTGTGGAGGATCCAGGCGTTTTTTGTCAGCGTGTTTTTTCATCCGCTCGGACGACTGAAAGAGTGCGGATCGGGTACTCTCCCAAATGGAGGAAAATTTGCTAACGAGAGATTCCGCAGCCGGATTTTCCACCGAGGTGGAGACGGGAAATGGGATCCTAGGATGCTGACCGAAGACTACAAAAAAACGAGGATCTGGAGGAAGATTCGCTCTTGTGATTATTGTAAGAGAATTCGGCCCATGGCAGGAGATCCACCCAGTCTGAATGGTGGGCATTAACGAAGTGCCGGAGGTAACTGGTCAGGATCTGATTGATCCGCTCCACTTGACCATTGGACTGTGGGTGGTATGCGGAGGAGAAGTCCAGGGTGACGTCTAGCAGCTTACATGTGGCTCTCCAGAAGCGTGAGGTGAACTGAACCCCATGATCCGACACGATGTGGAGGGGCAGGCCATGGAGACGGAAGATGTGGCAGATAAAGTCTTTAGCCAGCTCGGGTGCAGACGGGAGGCCTGGCAGGGGAATGAAATGAGCCATTTTGGAAAAGCACTCAGCGACCACCCAAATGACCGTACAACCGGCAGAGACAGGGAGATCTGTTATGAAGTCCATAGCTATATGCTGCCAGGGGGCAGCAGGTACTGGAAGAGGAAGGAGGCGACCGGCTGGCAGGTG
Source organism: Phyllobates terribilis (assembly GCF_046119375.1). Classification (NCBI taxonomy): domain Eukaryota; kingdom Metazoa; phylum Chordata; class Amphibia; order Anura; family Dendrobatidae; genus Phyllobates; species Phyllobates terribilis. The sequence continues at coordinate 363,321,163 of NW_027362762.1, read as the reverse complement.
TCTCGGAACCTTGTTGCGGGCGCAGGATACACAGGCAGAGACAAAGTCTATTACGTCCTTGTGCAGGGTAGGCCACCAGTAGTGCCGGGAGATAAACTGGAGGGTCTTTTTCTGACCGGCATGGCCAGCAAGCTTAGACGAGTGACCCCAGTGTAGGATCTTCTCCCGATCAGGTACCGTTACGAACGTCTTACCGGGAGGGAGACGATTTAGACTCACGGGGGCCACCTGCATTACTCTGGCGGGATCGATGATGTGTTTAGGTTCCTCCTCAAGATCAGACACCAGGAAGGATCGGGACAAGGCGTCAGCTTTGATGTTTTTGTCAGCCGGGCGAAAATGAAGAACAAAATCAAAGCGAGCAAAAAACAAGGACCACCGGGCTTGGCGCGGGTTAAGTCTCTGGACACTCTGGAGGTAAGCCAAGTTCTTGTGGTCCGTGTAAATTATTACCGGGTGAAGAGCCCCCTCGAGCAGGTAACGCCACTCCTCCAATGCCAGCTTAATGGCCAATAATTCTCGGTCTCCTATAGAATAGTTGCGCTCGGAAGAGGAGAAGAGTTTGGAGAAGAAGCCGCAAGTTACCATTCTCCCGGAAGACGATTTTTGGGTAAGTACCGCTCCGGCTCCAGAGGAGGAGGCGTCAACTTCCAGGAAGAATTGCTTGTTGCCGTCCGGGCGATGCAGCACCGGGGCGGAAGAGAAAGCCTGTTTTAAGGAAAGAAAGGCTTCCTCAGCTTCGGGCGGCCATTCTCTGGGATTAGTGCCCTTACAGGTGAGCGCAGAGATTGGGGCAGTCCGGGAAGAGAAGTGCGGTATGAAGAGGCGGTAGTAGTTGGCGAAGCCCAGGAACCGCTGAATAGCCTTCAACCCCTCTGGTCGAGGCCACTTCTCGATGGCAGACAGTTTCTCAGGATCCATTCGTAGGCCAGTCTGAGAAATTATGTAGCCCAAAAACGGAAGCGAGGTCTGCTCAAAGAAGCACTTCTCATATTTAGCGTAGAGGTGGTTCTGCCTGAGCCTGAGCAGAACCTGATGAACATCCCTCCGGTGTGTGGGGAGATCCGGAGAGAAGACCAAGATGTCGTCCAGGTACACCACTACGCAGGAGTAGAGAAGGTCCCGGAAGATGTCATTGACCAACTCTTGAAAGACGGCGGGAGCGTTACAGAGACCGAAGGGCATTACCAGGTATTCATAGTGGCCGTCCCGGGTGTTGAATGCCGTCTTCCATTCATCCCCCTGACGGATACGGACCAGGTTATACGCCCCACGGAGGTCCAGCTTGGTGAAGATTCTAGCCCCCCTCAGACGGTCAAATAATTCCGGAATGAGCGGAAGGGGGTATTTATTCTTCACCGTGATCTGGTTAAGGCCTCTATAGTCTATACAGGGACGGAGTGAGCCATCCTTCTTTTTGACGAAGAAGAAGCCTGCTCCCGCCGGGGAAGTAGATTTCCGGATGAATCCCCGGGCCAGATTCTCCTCAATATATTCTGACATGGATCGGGTCTCAGCAGCGGACAAAGGGTAAATGTGCCCACGGGGAGGAGTAGCGCCGGGCATCAGGTCGATTGGGCAGTCGTATGGTCTATGAGGGGGTAATGTCTCTGCCTCCTTTTTATTAAAGACGTCCGCATACGACCAATAAGGAGCCGGAAGACCAGGTAGATTGGCTGGAGTAGGAGAAGGACGGACAGGATGGACGGGAACTAAACAAGTCTTATGACAGTCCTGTTCCCAGCGAAGGACTTCTCCGGTCTGCCAATCAAGCACGGGTGCATGTTTCTGAAGCCAAGGTAGGCCTAGCAATAGGGCATGAGAGAGTCCAGTCAGAACATGAAAGAAGATGCTCTCAGAGTGCAGCATTCCCACCTGCAGGGTTATGGATTCGGTGATGAGTTGGATGGGATGTGGTAAGAGGCCCCCATCCACGGCAGCGACAGATAAGGGTACAGCTAGAGGTTTGGTGGGAATGCGGCATCTCTCTACCAGAGACTGAGAAATGAGATTTCCGGCAGCTCCAGAGTCAAGCTGGGCTAGTTCAAAATAACGGTTCTCCCCGCAGATGATAGAGACCGACAGCAACAGAGATGGAGAGGGTTTACTCTTGTCTAGGACGACCTCTCTGAGCGATCCTAGACACAGGCGTTTCCCGACCTCTCCGGGCAGGAACGGATCCGGTGCTCCTTACTGCCACAGTAGAAGCAGCTCCCCTCGGCACGGCGTAACTCTTGAAGGGTTTTGACCATCTTGGTCTGGTCGACCTGCATAGGCTCGGGTGAGTGATCCTGGGGAGTAGCGGGAGACGTGACAGGTTTCTGAAAGGTAGGGGCTAGACATGGAAGCCTCCTCTCACGGGTGACCTCTTTGGCGCGTTCCTCGAACCGGATGTCAATCCGGGTGGCAAGAGTTATTAAATCGTCAAGAGTGGTAGGTATGTCCCGACCGGCGAGTTCATCTTTAATACGGCCAGACAGACCCTCCCAAAAGACAGACACCAGGGCGTCGTTATCCCAGGCCAGCTCCGAAGCAAGGGTACGGAACCGTATGGCATATTGGCCCACGGTGAGATTTCCTTGATGGAGGCATAGCAGAGATGATGCGGATGAGGTCTTCCGTCCGGGTTCGTCGAAGACTTTCTGGAAAGCCGTGAGAAAGGCTGGCAGGTTGGACACCAGGGGGTCTCCTCTCTCCCATAGAGGATTTAGCCAAGCCAGTGCCTCCCCCGTGAGATGGGACATGATGAAGGCTACTTTGGCCCGGTCGGAGATAAACTGGTGGGACAGAAGTTCAAAGTGCAGGGTGCACTGGTTTATGAAGCCCCGAGCTTGAGCGGGGTCGCCTCCGAAGCGAGGAGGTGCAGAAAGCCGGGGTCCGGGGCAGGATGCCATGGTACTGGTGGGCAGCGGCGCTGCCAGGCTGCGAGTCAAGACACTAGCTGTGGTTGCTGGTGGAGCAGTCAGAGTGTCCAGGCGAGAGTTGACATTCCGCAGATGACTCAGGATGGACTCCTGTTGGGACTTCTGACGGGACAGTTCATGACATAGGTCCGAGAGCGAGGGAGCTTGGGTGCCACCGGGTTCCATGGCCCAAGCAAACTGTAATGGGTCTGGGAGGCGGAACCTCTGAGCAACTATACAAGGGGGCGGTCCTTGTAAGGAAGCGGGTGGCTCCCAGGGAAGATGGGCAGGTAGTCACGGCAAGAGACAGGGACAGTCTCTGGGTAGAAGGGCAGGTAGTCACGGCAAGTGACAGGGACAGTCTCTGGGTAGAAGGGCAGCAGGCAGGTGGCTGGTGAGCGCTCCCAGGTGAGCGGGCGAGAGTCTTTGGACAGGCAGGTGGTCACGGCAAGTGACAGCAAAGCCTCCAGGTAGGCTAGCAGGCAGGTAGCAGGTGAGCGCTCCCAGGTGAGCGGGCAAGAGTCTCTGGATGGGCAGGTGGTCACGGCAAGTGACGGCAGAGCCTCCAGGTAGGCTAGCAGACAGGTAGCAGGTGAGCGCTCCCAGGTGAGCAGGCAAGAGTCTCTGGAAAGGCAGGTGGTCACGGCAAGTGACGGCAGAGCCTCCAGGTAGGCTAGCAGACAGGTAGCAGGTGAGCGCTCCCAGGTGAGCAGGCAAGAGTCTCTGGACAGGCAGGTGGTCACGGCAAGTGACGGCGGAGCCTCCAGGTAGGCTAGCAGGCAGGTAGCAGATGAGTGCTCCCAGGTGAGCGGGCAGGCTGGTCCATAGACAGACTGACAGGTGTCGGAAGGCAGACCGTCGGACCGCAGTCTTGCAAGCAGGTAAACGGATATCAGGCAGGTATCAAGCAGGAATCTGGCAGGTGACTGGCAGATAACAGGCAGGAATCTGGCAGGTGACTGGCAGGTAACAGGCAGGAATCTGGCAGGTTACTGGCAGGTAACTGGCAACGAGACCTGAGGGCTGAAGCAGAGTGAAGGCTTTGCAACAACATTGCTCGGGCCCCTCCATTTTGGAGGAGGAGCCTTATATATGGTGAGGTCCTCTGGCCATTGGCCGGGGACTCCTTAGGACGGCGCGCGAGGTCCCCTTTAAGAGAGGGGGAGCGCGCGCGTGCGCGCCCTAAGCACAGTGGCCGGGAAGCAGCGCGCGCTGCCAGCAGAGCGGGAGGAGGACGCCGGGCACGCAGTGGAGAGGTGAGGGGAACAGCGTCCCTGCCTAGCAGGAGGCAGGGACGCCGACGCTACAGTACCCCCCCCTTTAGGCCCCCCCTTTTTTAGGCCAGACAGAAATCAAGGATGAGAGGGGCATGGATGTTCTCCCGGGGCTCCCACGTTCTCTCCTCAGGACCAAACCCCTTCCAATCTACCAGAAAAAAGGTTTTTCCTCTTACCCTTTTGGTGGCCAGAATGTTCTCTACCTCAAACTCGTTTTCAGCGGAAACCGGAGCAGGAGGCGTACCTGTACACTTGGAAAAAGAGTTAAGTACCACGGGTTTGAGGAGAGATACATGGAAGGAGTTAGGGATCCGCAAGTTGGCCGGGAGTTTCAATTTATAGGCCACTGGGTTGATTTGTTTGATAACTTCTAGTGGGCCGATGAACCGAGGCCCTAACTTGTAGGAAGGAATCTTGAGCCGGACATACTTGGACGAGAGCCAGACTTTATCTCCAGGACGGAATTGTGGAGGATCCAGGCGTTTTTTGTCAGCGTGTTTTTTCATCCGCTCGGACGACTGAAGGAGTGCGGATCGGGTACTCTCCCAAATGGAGGAAAATTTGCTAACGAGAGATTCCGCAGCAGGATTGTCCACCGAGGTGGAGACGGGAAATGGGATCCGAGGATGCTGACCGAAGACTACAAAAAACGGGGATCTGGAGGAAGATTCGCTCTCGTGATTATTGTAAGAGAATTCGGCCCATGGCAGGAGATCCACCCAGTCTGAATGGTGGGCATTAACGAAGTGCCGGAGGTAACTGGTCAGGATCTGATTGATCCGCTCCACTTGACCATTGGACTGTGGGTGGTATGCGGAGGAGAAGTCCAGGGTGACGTCTAGCAGCTTACATGTGGCTCTCCAGAAGCGTGAGGTGAACTGAACCCCACGATCCGACACGATGTGGAGGGGCAGGCCATGGAGACGGAAGATGTGGCGGATAAAGTCTTTAGCCAGCTCGGGTGCAGATGGGAGGCCTGGCAGGGGAATGAAATGAGCCATTTTGGAAAAGCGGTCAGCGACCACCCAAATGACCGTACAACCGGCAGAGACAGGGAGATCTGTTATGAAGTCCATAGCTATATGCTGCCAGGGGGCAGCAGGTACTGGAAGAGGAAGGAGGCGACCGGCTGGCAGGTGTCTCGGAACCTTGTTGCGGGCGCAGGATACACAGGCAGAGACAAAGTCTATTACGTCCTTGTGCAGGGTAGGCCACCAGTAGTGCCGGGAGATAAACTGGAGGGTCTTTTTCTGACCGGCATGGCCAGCAAGCTTAGACGAGTGACCCCAGTGTAGGATCTTCTCCCGATCAGGTACCGTTACGAACGTCTTACCGGGAGGGAGACGATTTAGACTCACGGGGGCCACCTGCATTACTCTGGCGGGATCGATGATGTGTTTAGGTTCCTCCTCAAGATCAGACACCAGGAAGGATCGGGACAAGGCGTCAGCTTTGATGTTTTTGTCAGCCGGGCGAAAATGAAGAACAAAATCAAAGCGAGCAAAAAACAAGGACCACCGGGCTTGGCGCGGGTTAAGTCTCTGGGCACTCTGGAGGTAAGCCTAGTTCTTGTGGTCCGTGTAAATTATTACCGGGTGAAGGGCAGGTAGTCACGGCAAGTGACAGGGACAGTCTCTGGGTAGAAGGGCAGCAGGCAGGTGGCTGGTGAGCGCTCCCAGGTGAGAGGGCGAGAGTCTTTGGACAGGCAGGTGGTCACGGCAAGTGACGGCAAAGCCTCCACGTAGGCTAGCAGGCAGGTAGCAGGTGAGCGCTCCCAGGTGAGCGGGCAAGAGTATCTGGACGGGCAGGTGGTCACGGCAAGTGACGGCAGAGCCTCCAGGTAGGCTAGCAGACAGGTAGCAGGTGAGCGCTCCCAGGTGAGCAGGCAAGAGTCTCTGGACAGGCAGGTGGTCACGGCAAGTGACGGCGGAGCCTCCAGGCAGGCTAGCAGGCAGGTATCAGATGAGCGCTCCCAGGTGAGCGGGCAGGCTGGTCCATAGACAGACTGACAGGTGTCGGAAGGCAGACCGTCGGACCGCAGGTTTGCAAGCAGGTAAACGGATATCAGGCAGGTATCAAGCAGGAATCTGGCAGGTGACTGGCAGGTAACTGGCAACGGGACCTGAGGGCTGAAGCAGAGTGAAGGCTTTGCAACACCATTGCTCGGGCCCCTCCATTTTGGAGGAGGAGCCTTATATATAGTGAGGTCCTCCGGCCATTGGCCGGGGACTCCTTAGGACGGCGCGCGAGGCCCCTTTAAGAGAGGGGGAGCGCGCGCGTGCGCGCCCTAAGCACAGTGGCCGGGAAGCAGCGCGCGCTGCCAGCAGAGCGGGAGGAGGACGCCGGGTACGGAGTGGAAAGGTGAGGGGAACAGCGTCCCTGCCTAGCAGGAGGCAGGGACGCCGACGCTACACCCTAGGTCAGGTTGCCCAGCAATGACCGGCCTTAGAGATCATTGGCAGTGACCTCCAAAGACTGGTTGCAGATGGAAATCCAGGCCTAGAGTCAACAGGAGGGGTGCTGCAGCACGTGATGTGAAATAGAAGAGGCAACTCTAAGGACTGGACAGTGGCCAGTGAGCAGAGGAGAGGCCGAAAAGGTTAGCAGTAAGTTGAGTATAAGGGTTTTCTTTTGTGTTTTATATCTTATGTTTATTAATCTCTCCAGACCCCAGAGCATAATAAAGGATATTCAATTTGTGGAGGATAACTTCATTGTGAATCGAATTTACTGGGAAAAAAAATGGGAGAGCCGCTCATTTCTATGCAGCAGTAGTAACTTACGAGAATTTTGGCATGCATTTGTGGCCATGGTTTTTACATGCTCAAACCACTTGTTTTATTTATGGAAGGAGCATAGTGAAAAATCGTGATGAGGCCTGCAGTTTTACCAAGTTTCATTGCGGTTTGGGTTAATTAATTTACAATTTTTTTCTGCAGCCATACTTAAATGAAGTTAGCCCCACAATACTTTTTTATATGTCTCATATAAAACACTGCGCACTATAAATTAGAAATAAATAGGTAAAGTACACTAATTCCCTATAAATCATAGTTACACCTAGTTTTTCATCATTAAAGATAATACAATTCTGAAAACTAATGAACGTGCAGCTGCTGATTCTCATTGGCAATGATAATGTCCTTTAACCCCAAGCAAGGCAAAGTGCTGTGATGGGAACTTTTCCTCTCTATTTCTTGGCTATTAATTTTCATTATGATTTTCAGACACTGCATGTATTGAGATATTCATCATTATTAAAGAGTGAAGCATGTTCATTTTCACTACCTCATTATTATACATCTAACCTTTTGCTACTGTGTTCAGTATTTAATTCAATTAATGCATTGCAGATTTTTTAAATTGTACTCTTATTGTTAAGTATGTAGCTGTTGAGAAAGTGCGTTACCTGTTAGGATAACATCAACGAGGACATTCTCATTTGTGGGGTTCTTAAAGGAAATGTTGATAGAGGCAAGGTTTCCAACATTGGCACTAATACTTGCTGGTTCCATAGGTTGCGGAATGAGGCCTAATCCCGATATATGAAATGTCCATTCTTCAAGCTGTTAAAAAAAGATTTTTAAATTATATTTTGTGCAAACATGATACATTATATAAGCAATAAAAATAGATAGGTTAACAGAGGACTTTTTTCACAAGTTTACATTAATTTGAAAGGTGGATCTGTGTCTGTCACCAGAGTTCACGGTACAAACTGCATACATTATTAAATAAATATTTTAGATAGAACGAGACTGATGTTCCTATTCGAAAATCTATATTACTGTAGCTTAAGTGTGTAAACCTGATATTAAAATGAGTATAGTTTGAGACTAGGCCTACTCATAAAATGCATATGTTAATTCCAGGTAAGAAAATCTTCAAAAAGAGTTATACAGCCATTCTGACATTGTTTTTCAAAGTAAGTACAAGAGTTTCATTTGGTTCAAAGGCTATATTTTGCAGATTGATCTATACTTGCTTGCAGAACACATTGGCAATACTAGGTGGACATAGAACATGTTTTTACCTTGTACTGCTACAGAAAGCTTCATGAAGACATTAAAAGATGTCTTACAACAGTATTAATTAGATAAACAGATCACAATAGATAATTGGCTCAAATGGCAAATGTTATGTCACGTATACATTGAAAATCAGCCATTCAGAAAATGCACAAGCTCACTGGTTCTTAACTGCCTAGTGTTTTGAAAATGCAATGGCCTCCAGGTTGCATCTGCGGAGTAGCTGCTAATGAGTGGCTCAAGCTGAGGGAAATTACTAAATAAGCATATTCAGAAACAAAGAGTCAAAGACAAGAGCTGAATCAAATCCAAATTCCAAATTGGGAACAGCAGGGAAAGAATCCAGAATGTGAAGCAGAAGATAAGTTCATGACAAGATGTTTGAAGAATGAGGAAAAAAGAAAAGATATCAAAAGTGCATAAAAATCCATCCCCAAATTGTAGGTTGTTTTGTTCTTAGATTCTGTAAAGCTTTTCCCTAAAGCTGGCCATGCTCATTAGATAGCTGTCACGTAAATGTTCAGCTGACAGCTATCTCTCCCGACTCCTACATAAACAGGAAGACTTGGCTCGGTTGAGCATTCCTGTGTTCTCTATGAGAGAGGCTGCCAGAATCATATGACAGCTGCTTATTTCCCCTCTGAAAAAATGCACTGGACAATTGTATTCCAATATCCTGATCATCATGTCCCCCACCATAATCTGTCAAGGGACAGTCATGGGACTCCCATGCACATTAGATGGTAGACCAATCCCACAGAAATTAGCAAGCTCAGATGAGATTTATCTAATTTAGAGTGTATGGTGGATTTAACCCCTTACTGACATCCGCCGTACATCTATGGCGCAAGTTGGTAGCTGGTGTATGGAGCAGGTGCACAGGGTGAGCTTACCCCATACCCTGCAGGTAATAGCTGTGACACCAAGCCAGGATCTGCCTCTAACAGCCACGGGTGGAGTAGAACTGAGCCTGCGGCTGTTAACCTTTTGAATGCTGCTGACAAACTCTGACAGCTGTATTAACAGTGAGCCAGCACGGGGGTGCCACATTCTTTGCAGCCTTTGATGCCCCTGTGATGCTATTGCTGGGCACAGATGTGTTACTATGACAGCCAGAGGTCTGTTGAAGACCACCGAGCCTGACAACACAGAGACTGTGATTTTTACCATATGCAACACTACTGTGGTATTGTTGTATATAGTACAAGCGATCAGAAGGTCACAGGTTTAAGTCCCTTAAGGGTCCAATAAATACAGTATTTTTAAAAATATGAAAAAAATAAAAAAACATAAAAGTTCAAATCACCTCCCTTTTCCCCCATTAAAAATAAAGATAATAAAATAATTTAAAAAAAATGCATATGTGGTATTACTGCGTCCAGAAAAGTCTGTTCTATCAAAATGTAAAAATAATTAACCTTATCAGTAAACACCGTAAACAGAAAAAAAATCAAAAAGCCAAACCTTTTCGCTGCAGTAGCGCAAAAAATACTGTAAGAACCAATCAAAATGTCATATCTATTCCAAAATGTTTTTAATAAAAGATTTATTTATTTTATTATTTTTTTTTTAATAAAAATGTTGACTTGCCCCACAAAAAAGTAAGCCCTATCACATATTCATTGACTAAAAAAAACAAAATATTACGGGTCTCAGAAAATGGCGACACAATCCCCACATTTTTTTGTTTACAAATTTCTGATTTTTTTCCACCACTAAAAATAATTAAAAAAACTGGACAAGTTTGCTATCACCGTAATTGTACTGATGAGGGAGATCATTGACGGGTCATTTTTACCACACAATTTACGCTTTAGAAACTGCACATGGAATTTTTTTCCTGTTTTCCAGTACAATACGTGATAAAATAAATGGTGTCATTTAAAAACAACTCATTCCACAAAAAAACAAGTCCTCATATGTCTATGAGGATGGTAGAATAAAAGAATTAAGAAAATGCAAAAATGGAAATTCAACATGTCAAGAAGGGGTTAAGAGCTTATTTTCATGTATTTTTTATGTATGATACAGATGTTATATAGATCCAGAATATAATGCCAAAGCCTGATACAAGTCCACACTCTACCCTCCACTTTTCCTCATGGATTCTCAAAACATTCATAAGTAAAGTGGACTGTGAAATATATGATTATTCTCTTTATCTAATTCAGATATTGCATCCATAATAATACTTATTTATTCTTTTTGAAGAAGTTAAAGGGTAACTGTACTTTTAAGTAACTTTCTAGAATAAGTTCTCCTGTGTGTGCATGAAGAATAACACTTTATCTGGCCATTATATGACTTACTGTATATTATGCATTTTTACCAGCCTTCCTCTCTATAGTATTTTTCTACTAATTTGCAATCAACTTTGAGCTGCTGGGAGAAGAGTAGCTGTTGTGATCTCTGTCATACACAGCACAACATACAGGGATGAATTCCGGGTCTGTATTCTTTTTTTTAAATAGAAAAAGAGAGAAGCCAAAGCAGCATGGAAGAAATTATATAGCAGCCCTGAGCTGTCTGGATGTAAAATAAGCTCTGAGTTGAAGTAAAAACCTTAGAAATCTCAGCATGAGATTCTCCTCTGCCTGTTTCCTCATTCTGCTCCTTACATCTCCATAGAGTATATCAGGAAGTGTAACATGTCACCATAGTGAGCTGCCATTCCATCTTGTCTGAGGAAGATGAAGTTAAGCTGCTTTTTCAAAGTGGATAAAAAGTTCAGGAGGCAATGGGGAGAAGAAGTGTCTGATAAGCAGGGAAGGAAAATGTTGCTGAATATAAAGTTTCTTATATTTTCCTGTACTATTGATTTATGCAAAGTTTGTTAAAAGTACAGTTCTCTTTTAACCCTGGAATTAATATTTGTCTGAATTTTTTTTTACTTACAGGCTGAAAAACTACTCCAAGAATAGCAAGAAATATCATCCTAATAAACAGACCTCATGAATTGAGTCTCATACAGATCAACAATAACATTAAAACTTCCAACAGGTTAAATGTGACCCCTTTCAAATGATGGGATATATTTTGCAGCAAATGAACAGACAGCTTTTGAAATTGATGTGTGGAAACAGTAAAAATTGGCAATCATAAGGATCTGAGTGACTTTGATAAGGGCCAACTTGTGATGGCAAGGCAACTTGATCAGAGTATCTTTAAAATGACATGTTGTGGGATTTTCACAGTATGTAGTGGTTAGTACCTCCAAGATGGAGGATCAACAACTGATGAACCAAGCACAGTTAACCCAACTGGTCTTATCCCAGAGAAGAGGTTTTGATGGTTATGATAGAAAGGTGTCAAAACACTCCATGGATTACAGCTTGCATAGATGTATATTAACCAATATTACGCAGAATGTTTAATATTAATGCTGATCAGCTCTTATTCCTTTCAAACATTAAAAAACTGACAAAAGTTTTCTATCTCAATATATTTTCACTTTGTAAAAGAGTTGCTCAGGTTGAGAATACAGAAGAAGCATCTGTCTGCTCTAATCCTGTGCACCTTCAAAGATGACCCCTTATAAGTAAATGACAGATTTACAATATGGTTTTCCTGCCTAGGTTTCTGGTGTCAATTCTGTTCTCTTTCATTGTCATATGTTGCGATTGAATAATTATCTTGAACAGATTGCTAATTTACCACTGGTATAATTCTTAACAGCTACTTTGCCAGGGTTGCCAACTTGATTTTTTTTACAACTTATAAGAAATAATAGACAGTTGCTTAAAACCATAATGAATCAGTAAAAATAGGTGATATGAGTACAGAAGAGGAAAGTCCAAACAGCATGAAATGCAAAGTAAATACTAAAGAGGCTGCGGTGCTTTTACAGTGAGCACCCTGTCTTTTCAAAAGGCAAAGTCCATCAACTTTGAAAGGCTTGTTAATTGAGATGAGCGAACCCAATCTGTAAAGTTCGGGGTTCATACTGGACACGTAGTGTCCGGTGTTGAACTCCGTACAAGAACTTCCCCTGGAAGTCTGTTTTACAGTTCGGGGAGGAGAGAGAGAGAGATTTTCAAGCTCCAAGTTCGGGTCCCCATTTATTTCAATGGGGTTTGGGTGCAGGTTCAACTTCGGGTACAGTTCTGGTACCTGAACCGAACTTTGGAATGAAGTTTGGTCAAACCTGACGAACCTGAACTTCCATGGGTCCACTATTTGTTTTAACCAAATTCAGATTTCCATGAGTTTCCACTATAGTTTATCAGGTAATGTTTTTAATTTTTCAGGAGGGCAGTAGAATCCTAAAGAGTACACTATTTTCACGGTAGTCTTAAAGGGAATCTGTCAGTAGGATCAACCCTCCTAAGCTGTCCATATGGGCATGTAAGTCATAGGAAGCTGAATAAAATTATACCTAGATATCTGTGATCCGATGCCTCAATCCAAACAAATACCCATTTTTTTTATGTAAATAGACTGTTAAGATCTATGGGTCGGACACAGATCTCTCCAAGACAGGAAAATAGTACACAGCATCCAACAGGTGATGAAGTTCCAAATATCTTTATTCTGCCATACAAAGGAAGTGACGTTTCGACCTGTCACAGGTCTTTTTCAAGCATACAGTGACAGGTGGCACTGTGACCTGTGACAGGTCGAAACGTCGCATCCTGTGTATGGCAGAATAAAGATGTTTTGAACTTCATCACCTGAATGACGCTGTCTACTATTTTCCTGTGCATGCTGTATCCAAATGGGTTCCTTGAATTTTGGACCATGCATCTTTATATGGTAGAATACCCTGATCTACTATTTTTTCCCTTCAAGAGTGCTGCAAGCTAAGCTTACACGTTTGATTATAGATCTCTCTGAGAGTCTGCATCCATAGTTCATTTTAAATGAAAGAAGGAGTTACCAGTGTGAAAAATGCATATCAGGAGAGCAGACTGTCAGTCACTACATGTCTCACAATGGTAACGCCCACTTTCATTTACAAATCACTCTGGAGGCAGATTCATATGCAGATCAGTGTCCTGCCCATAGATATTATTAGCTAATTTACATATACTGTAAGAAAAACATGGATTTCTCTGGGTTAAGACATCGGATCGCAGATATCAAAGTATCTTTTTTTTCAACTTCCTATGACCTACATGCCCATATAAACGGCAAAGGAGGTATGGTAAAGCGGCTTGTTCGGCTGTACATGTAGGTAGGCACAGAACACTGTCTTTTTAAGTTTCGGGTGGGTTTATTAAAAACATTATAAACCAATGCAAGCTCTTCTCTGGAGGAAGCCTCTCCAGATACTGACCCACACCTGAGTCACAAGGCTGGCTATTTACAGCCCAGACCACTCCCTGGGTTGGAAATATGGTGAATGGCCTCCCACCCGCACTATGGCCATTCAAAACAAAACATGCCCTTTTAAATATGGCTGATTAACCCTCTCCACATTTCACATCACTGAAGCTAATAGCCTCAGTGAAACATATCTCACCTCCAGTATTCTGCCAGTGACTCTGTCACAGAGGGTTGATCCTACTGACAGATGTCCTTTAATGTAGGAATATGGGTTGGGCTTAGGAATAAAAATCAGCCCATACATGTATTTAGTAAGTACAATCAATATGTACATGCGTATATAGGCACACATTTCTTATAGTATATAAACATCAATTAAATATGAGTGAACAGCATCTACAGAACTACCCATGAATACTGTAAATATTCACATTTCCTACATATACATGAACTGTACATGTAATATATTCTAAAGTTAAAATACACTTTCAGAAATATAAACTTAGGCATCTACTGAAAGGTAAGAATGCTTCTGTCAGGCAATTCTCTGTCATCACAGTAATATAACAAGGGAGTCTCAAACCATCTGTGACATCACAAGGTGGCTTCATTTTGGTCATCTGCTGTAACATCGCAAGAGGATTTCAGTGTGATAAGTTACTATGAGGCAACAAGGGGATTTCATCTGCTACTCCATAGGGAGAAATACAGTACTGAAAACAGAAAAGTATAATGAAGATAAACTTGAAACATAGTACATTTTTCCATTTGCTAATTATATTGTCATTGCTAATATGATGAGGATCTTCACTTTCAATTACAAGTACTTTAAAGTGAAAACAGATTAGATTTTAACATATAAATTGCATAAATTTAGAGGGGTGGGTTTATATTGTTCAGTTCTGCAGGTATGAAAACTATATGAATAGCCTAACCTCTGGTGAAAACCAACCAAGTCTCCAAAGAGATCGTTTGCCAATTTCATTAAGGATCTGGTGCATTGGATCAGCACATGTTTTAACAATCTTTGTAGATGTGCCAGCTGCTTATGGGTACTCCTGGTACGCTTGTTGATCGCATCATGTTTACTGTGTCCATGATTCCCTAATGATGCCATCTTTGTAATTGAAGATTTAGAAGCAGCTGCATGAAAAATAATCCTCTGCAGCTATGATGCTATAAGTTTTGCTAGTAAATGTTATCTAGACTTCATTTATCTGCTGTGCGCTTTCAATGTGGTGAAGCCTATACTCTAAAGATGGGAATGTAGAGGTGTTGGCATATATATCAGCACAAGTAAATTTAGCGGCATTTACTTAAACAAGGAACATCTTTATTATTTATTTCCTTTTTTCTCATTAGGGCTATTCTATCTGTATTTAAAGGGTTGTCTTGTCTTAAGCTATAAGTACAAGTATTTATTGAAGTACAAGTATTTAAGTAAGTACAAGTATTTACTATAACAGACATATCAAGAGAGGTGACGGGCTCTCATATACCTGGAAAAAAGAGGGCCCATTATTGACCAAGCCTAAATATGTTTCATTAATCACCCTCTCATTTCTGTCCTTTAACTAATACTAAAAGGGTTGTCCAGGTTTAGCATGAAAGTCTGCAGTTACTCTATGTGACTTTACACTAGTGAATCCTCACATTACGCACTGTGCACTGTGAGGATTCTATGGTGCAAGCACTGGAAGCGGTCAGTCATCAGACTGCAATTATTTAATTTGCATACAACCAGTCACATCCTGACTAGATGGGCTCGGCCTCACTCAATTGCAAATCTATACAAGTCTTGTCGGAATGTGACGGAAAGGAAGCTAATCGCCCAGTCACAGTGCTCGCATCGGAGAATCCTCACAGCACACAGTGCGTGATGAGAAGATTCGCTAGTCTGCAGTCACATAGAGTTACTGCCGACTCGTAGCTTAAGAGTGGAAATCCTTTACGCTTTTTTCATTAAAAAAATAAATAAAACTTAATTATTCTTGGAAACAAACATTATTACTGGATACAAATAAATATATTAAGAAAGCATGTTCTCAGGGCTTGAATCACTAAAAGGACCCATCACAAGTCCAAAGGGCCATTTTTATAATCTTTACTAAGAGGGAGTTCCCCACAGGATAATTATGCAAAGCAGCCTAGACACTCACCTGCATGTAATCCTGAGAGCAATAGCACCTTGTTAACTACTTCCAGACCACCCACAGGCAATAAATATCCAGGCCATCTGCATTTTAACATCTTAGTGACCACCAAAACGTCTTTGTACTGACCTGACAAATCAGAGAAAAGCATGTGCTGATGGGTGACAATGCAGCAGCTGTCAGCTATACATTATAGCTGACATCCTGCTGCATCAGCCACGTTTGGAGTTGGCATTGACCATGCACGTTTGACCCCTTAGATGCTGCTGTCAATAGTGAAAACGGCTTCTAGATGGTTTATCAGAGTGCGGGTGCTCCCTCTTTAACACCACCGGCATCATGAAATCCTGATTATGTGGTCCTGATGGTTGCCAAGCAATCCAAGTAATGGCCACAGAGTCTAACAGCTATAGTAACCTGTTCCGATATTAGCAACAATTACGTGGTAAAAATAAATGTTTTCATTCCTATCTTGTCACTTTGCATTAATTCCTGAAAGGCACCTGAAGGATTAATAAACTATATGACTGCAGTTTTGAATATGTTGAGGGGTGCTGTTTTTAAAATGGTGTCACTTTTGGGGTTTTTCCAATATATAGGATCCACAAAATTACTTTAAAACTGAATAAGTCTCTAATAAAATTAGGTTTGTAAATTTCAACCTTCTAACCTCATAACAAAAAAAGACATTTTACAATTGGTGCTCATGTAAAGCAGACAAGAGGTAAATGTTATTTGTTAACTAGTTTGTGTGGTATGACTATCTGGATTAAAGGGATAATCACGCAAAGTTTGAAAATTGCGATTTTTTTGACATTTTTTTTGTTTTTATCAATAAACAGTAGTGATGAGCGAGCATGCTCGCTACTGCTCGGTGCTCGCCAAGTATTTCCGGGGTTGCTCGACGGGAGCTCGGGTCCCCTCCCTGCATGTTTGGCGCTCTTAAGAGCTTTTTCTCCGTCACATGGATCACATATATGTTGTCAGAAAATACTGCCATTTCTGGCCTCCATTAAAAATTTGCTTTAGTCTGTCAGTGAAGCAATTCACAGCAGTTTGCTCTTCAAACTACTTACCTACAGGCCAGGTATTTAAAACTCTGTTTTCTCCGTCACACAGAATACATATACGTTGTCAGAAAATACTGCCATTTCTGGCATCCATTAAAAATTTGCTTTAGTGTGTCAGTGAAGCAATTCACACCAGTTTGCTGTTCAAACTACTTACCTACAGGCCAGGTATTTAAAACTCTGCTTTCTCCATCACACGGATCACATATAAGTTCGCTCCAAACTCAGTCATTTGTAGTGAGCATGGAAGATACTGTCCTCCATTTAAAATGGGCAAGGCACGTGGCAAGGTACGGGGCACTGGAAGTGATGGTAATGGTGCATGCAGAGGCCGAGGACAAGGCCGTGAGCAAGCTGAAATTGTGCCACAACAAACACCCACATCTTCTCGCCTGACCTTCCTGTCCTAATTTCTTGGGGACCGCAGCACACCACTATTGAACCCAGAGCAGTGTCAAGAGGTTGTTGGTTGGATAGCGGATAATGCTTCCAGTCACTTAGCCACCACCACCACCACCCTGTCTTCCACACAGTCAAGTCTCAGTAGCCATGAGTCTGGACCGCATATTTGTCACCCTGATCCTCCTTCCTCCCACCATGCCGAGTGCCCGGAGACAACTGATCACACACTTGGACACTCTGAAGAGCTGTTCACTTTTCCATTTTTAGATTCGGTCCTCTCGCCCGGTCCACTTGAAGCGGGGGCAAGAGGAGATTGCGTGTAGCGATGCCCAAATATTTGAGCAGCCACGGTCACACGAGGGCGATGGTGGAAAAGTGTCACAAGAGGTGGACGAGGATGAGACACAATTGCCAGAAAGTCAGGAGGAGGAGCAGGGTGTGGAAGTGGAAGACGAGGTGGTGGATGATATAGTAACTGACCCAACCTGGCAGGAGGACATGCAGAATGAGGACAGCAGCACACAGGGGGAGGGAGGCAGAGCACCCAAACATGCAGGAAGAAGCAGTGTGGTGGCCGCAGACAGAAGGCAGGCAACCGTTCACCATAACACCAACACGAAGGAACTTGCCAGTACAACTGTTAGGTCTTCCCGAGTCTGGTTCTTTTTTAAAGACTCTGCTGATAACCCCAAAAAGGCCATTTGCACCACCTGCCAGGACAGCATCAGCAAGGGTGGCAAAATGAGCAGCCTGACCACCACCAGCATGATCAGGCACATGGCAGCAAAGCACCCGACTTTGTGGGCCGAACCCCAGGGTCCAGGAACAGTGTCTGCAGGTGGCACCATTGCTTCTTCCGCTGTTGTGCATGCAAGCCAATCTCCTGTCCATGGTGCATGCGAAGATGCCTCCTGCCCTGCACCTGTCGTTGCGCACTCTCAAATAGCAGCATCAGGAAGCACGTCCATGTCCTTGTCCCAGTGCAGCGTTCAGTTGTCCTTGGAACGCAAGCGCAAACATGCAGCCAACGCCCCTCAGGCCACACTACTAAATTCTCACATTTCACGACTGCTTGCGCTCGAAATGATGCCTTTTAGGCACGTGGAGATGGAAGCATTCCGCAACCTGATGGCGGCGGCCGTACCTTGGTACTCCATCCCCATCTGCCACTATTTCTCCTGGTGTGCCATCCCCGCATTACACAAGCACGTGTCCCAAAACATTAGCCATCCCCTCAACAACGCAGTTACCGGGAAAGTCCACCTAACCACGGAGACGTGGACAAGTGCTTGTGGGCAGGGACGGTACATTTCGCTGACACTGGGTTAACATAGTGGAAGCCGGGACCCAGTCAGACCTTGGGACGGAACACGTCCTCCCGACGCCAAGGATTGCGGGCCCTAGGTCAATCAGGATTGCCCCCATGGTCTAAAGCTCCGGCGCCTCATCTTCCTCAGCCTCCTCCTCCTCTTCAGCTTCCATCTCCGAAATGACCACATCAGTCACAAGCTGGAAGCACTGCAGCACTGCCTTGGCCAAGCGGCAACAGGCTGTGCTGAAGCTAATATGCTTAGGTGACAAACCGCACAATGCTGAAGAGTTGTGGACAGCTCTGATAGAGCAGGCAGATCTGTGGCTCACACCGCTGAACCTACAGCCAGGCATGGTCGTGTGTGACAATGGCCGGAACCTGGTGGCAGCTCTGAGGCGAGGATAGCTCACACACGTACCATGCCTGGCCCATGTGCTAACCCTCGTGGTTCAACGGTTTCTCAAATCCTATCCGGAGCTGCCAGATCTGCTTGTTAAAGTACGCCGCCTGTGTGCCCATTTTAGAAAGTCAGCTACAGCTTCCTCCGCCCTTGTCGTGTTTCAGCAGCATTTGAAGCTTCCAGTTCACAGACTGGTGTGTGATGTCCCCACACATTGGAACTCTACACTGCAGATGTTGGGAAGGATTTGTGAGCAGAAGAGGGCAGTTGTTGAGTACTCACATCAACAAGGCCATCGGTATTCAGTTCAGACTCCACACATAAGACCTCAGGAGTGGACATGGATGTCAGACATATGTATCATCCTCCAAAACTTTGAGGACTCCACCAAGATGGTGAGCGGTGATGATGCCATAATTAGTGTCACCATCCCGCTTCTCTGTCTTCTGAAAAGCTTTCTGCTCACAATCAAAGAGGATGCATTGCAGGCAAAGCACGATGAGATGGAGAAAGGAACCATACAGGGTGATTATACACAGCCAAGCCTCATCTCATCCCAACGAGGATTGGGTGACAATGAGGAAGAGGAGGACGAGGAGGAAGGACAGGAGCTAGTTTCATGCACTATAGACGGTACTACCTGCACAGCTGTCATACCGTCTGTTCAGCGTGGATGGCCAGAGGACAGAGAGGAGGAGGAGGAGAGCATGGTCAGTCATCCTCTTGGTGAGGACACGGAAGTCTTGCCTGTTAGTAGTCTGGCACGCATGGCTGAGTTTATGTTACTCTGCCTTTCCCATGACCCTCGCATTCTCAAAATTTTGGGTGACAGTCATTACTGGTTGGTGACACTTCTAAACCCACGCTACAAGGAGAACTTTATATCTTTTATTTCTGATGCAGACAGGTCTACAAAAATGGGTCTGTACCAGAAGGCCCATGTTGCGGAACTATTAAAAAAATTCCCATCTGAAAATGCTGGCGGCAGAGGGCACACTTCATTGGACAACCAAGGAGTACAGGCGAGAGAGACACAATTTCAATCCAGCAGAGGCAGGGGAACACTGTCAAAGTTCTGGGAGAGTTTTTTCAGACCCTCACATCGCACAGGCCCTGAGGCGGGGGGTACTCTCACAAGGAGTGCAAAGTTTGGGAAGATGCTGAGAGAGTACCTTGCCGACCGTACCAACGTCCTCCGTAATTCTGCTGTGCCTTATAATTATTGGGTATCCAATCTGGATACGTGGAATGAACTGGCTCTCTATGCCCTGCCGCCAGCGTTTTATCAGAGCGAGTTTTTAGTGCCGCTGGTGGAATTATAACTGATAAGTGCATCCGCCTGTCAACTGAAAATGCTGACAGGCTGACTCTTATAAAAATGAGCAAGGGCTGGATGGGGCCAGACTTCTCAACACCACCGAATGATAGCAGCGTAACATAAACTCAAATCCAGTGTCTTTTCTTGGGAGGTGTATTCCCATGCACCTTTTCACACCCACACATGGGTATACGCTTCCTGATTTTGGCTATTTGCTCTTGTCCTCCTCCTTCTCCTCATCCTCCACCACCATATCACTAGGGTGACCGTGGTCCGTGATGCAACAATCACAATATTTTTTTAAAAGGGTGTTTATGATGCCCGTAAAAAATTTTTTTTATACATTATGTTCATGTATACCCCCCAGGGGTAAATGTTTGTCAGCCCATACACTTAGTGCATGGGCATTACAAGTATAAGAGGCCCGCTCCTTTCTAATGGGAACATTTTTTTATGAGGCCCTCCTCCACGTCTCTTACAAGGGGCATTGAAGTGCTTCCAAATTTTCGGTAGCCCTTGCAATCACTGCATAGGCCAACACTATGGGAGACTCTCTCCTTTCCAATGGGAATTTGTCGTTACTGTGGCCCTGCTCTATGTGTCTTTAAATTCTTAGTGGGGTTTTTCCTAAAATTGGTCAGCCGTTGGACTCACTGCATACCCTATAACTGTATAGCAGACCCTCTCCTTTCTAATGGGAACATGTCATACTTGTTACTTTGGCCCTGCTCTGTGTGTCTTTAAATTCTTAGTGGGGTTTTTCCTAAAATTGGTCAGCCGTTGCACTCACTGCATACCCTATAACTGTATAGCAGACCCTCTCCTTTCTAATGGGAACATGTAGTACCTTGTTACTGTGGCCCTGCTCCATGTGTCTTTAAATTCTTAGTGGGGTTTTTCCTAAAATTGGTCAGCCGTTGGATTCACTGCATACCCTATAACTGTATAGCAGACTCTCTCCTTTTTAAATGGAATTTGTCGTTACTGTGGCCATGTTCTATGTGTCTTTAAATTCTTAGTGGGGTTTTTCCCAAATTTTGGTAGCCCTTGCAGTCACAGCATGGGCATTACCACTATAAGAGACCCGCTCCATTATAATGCGAACATTTTTTTCCTCCATGTCTCTTCAAAGGGGTATTGGGTTGCATCCAAATTTTTGGCAGCCCTTGCAGTCACTGGATACGCAATAACAGTATAGGAGACCCACTTGTTAATAATGGGAACAACAAAGCATAGCCGGCTGATGGCTCTCTAACAATAGCGAGGGCCGACTGCTGGCCTTTTAAGAATAGTAAGGGCAGTCTGTTGGCCCTATAAAAATAGGCTTTATGACTTTCAGAGTCCCTCCATCATAAATTAAACAGGATGTGTCTGATGATGTGTCACACACCACATTGCCAGATAAGGTTGTAAAATGTTTCCCGGTGAATGCATTTGTCTTAAAAAATAACGTAAAAAAACCAAAACAATAGGATCTTTCTTTAGTATAAAAAACAGCGTCACCAATTTAACCTCAATGTAATCACATTGTTCAGCTCCTGCACCTCCTCAACCATCTCCGAAATGACCACATCAGTCACAAGCTGACAGCACTGCAGCACTACCTTGGCCAAGCGGCAACAGGCTGTGCTGAAGATAACATGCTTAATGCTTAATTGACAAACCGCCCAGCGCTGCAGATTTGTTGAAAGCTGTGACACAGCAGCCTGATCTGTGGCTCTCACCTCTGAACATACAGCCAGGCATGGTTGTGTGTGACAATGGGCGGAACCTGGTGACGGAGAAATGACAGCCGGAGTAGATATGGTTTCCCTCTATGCCAGTCTTTTCACCGAGCTAAATACAACTCTCAGTAAAAGAAAGCTGTGGAGTGGCTCCATACTGTCCCTGGCCACATTCACCTGTCCACATGTTTGTGGGAAGATGGTCCTTCCCAGTAAGTGCACTGGGGAGGGCACGGGTAATGTTGTGGACCCCATGCTTGTGGAAGGCGGAGATGATACCGGGAAAAATAATGGCGGCTGGGGACTGAGTATGGATACCCGGTCGCTGCCGCTATAAGATTGTGGACAGCTTTCGCCTCCACGAGCCTAAAAGGCTATATTTCAGGTACAAGCAGCTGCCCAGAAATCTGGCAGTTAAGTGTTGCGGCCTGTGGGTCGGTGGCTGGCTGCATACTAGCGCTTGCATTCCAAGTAACAGAAAACTAAGCAGATGGTGGCCTCTATCATCATCATGGCCTCACCTCGGCACTTTGAAATCTCCTAAAAGAGAAGCTAGGGCCCACCGGAGGAGTCTCCGGTTCTCTGGTGGGCCCGTCCAACCCTGCCGAGGAGCAGCCCTGGCTAAGAAAAGTGTGGGGGAAGGTTCCCGGACACTCTATGGCTGCTTTTTTAATGTGGATCGGACATGCTTATGCATGTTATTTCTTAAACTGCGTTGCAGTTCAGGCCATTGTCCAACTCTGTATTCATGAAATGAAATGTGCAAAGAAAGATGTTTGTGTGCCAAAGCACCACTGACAAGTGCGAGTTGATGTTGGACGGGCTGCCATTGCTTCTGCAACAAGCTGCATTAGAGGACTTCATGGGAGAAATGACACCCAGGCTAAATACGGTTTCCCTCTATGCTAGTCCTTTCACCGAGCTAAATACAACTCTAAGCAAAAAAAGCTGTGGACTGGCTCCGTACCGTCCCTGGCCACATTCACGGTCCACGTGTTTGTGGTTAGGCGGTCCTTCCCAGTAAGTGCACTGGGGAGGGCACGGGTAATGTTGTGGGACCCGTGATTGTGGAATGCGGAAACGACACCTGGAGAAACAGTGGCGGCTGGGGCCCGAGTATGGACACCCGGCTGCCACCGGCATGAGGTTATGAAAAGCTTCCGCCTCCACGAGCCTAAAAGGCCACATTTCAAGTACAAGCAGCTGTCAAAAATTTGGCAATATAGTATTGCAGCCTGTGGGTGGGTGGGTGAGTGGCAGCATACTTGCGCTTCCATTCCAAGGAATGGGGTAGGGACAACTGAACGCTGCACTGGGACAAGGACGTGGAAATCTGCAACGACAGGTGCATGGCGGGAGGCATCTTTGCATGTGCCAAGGATCACTTATGATGGGCACACTTTTATGTAGTGACCTGGGAGTCAGAAATGCTTCCAGAGGTCTTCCCCATGCTGTTCCCATGTCTTTTCAGCAATGTATGCATGTGTCTGATGATGTGTCACACACCACATGGCCAGTTAAGGTTTGTAAAATGTTAAAATGACATTTCCCAGTGAATGCATTTGTCACGGTTGATAGCAATGCAAAAGTGCAAAAACGAATCAAAAACGCTACGTGTGAACATAGCCCAAGGTGTGGAGGAGTATTTTTGGTTTTGGTTATTTATTTTGCCTTATATACAAATCATTACCCTGGAAAGGATGTTCCTTAATATATTTCCCAGGAAAATCCATTTTGGTTTAGTTTTTGTATGTTTTATTGTGAATCCGTAAAAGTGGCATAATACTCTGACAACGTTGTTGACAGCAGTGACCTGGAAGTCAGAAATGCTTCCAGGGGTCTTCCCCATGCTGTTCCTATGTAATTTGAGCACTGTTCCCATCGATTTGGGCAATTTTTAGGCCCTCTGCAGACTGCTGTGGGGAGCCGCCTGAAAAATGCTCGAGTTTCCCATAGACTTATATTGGGCTCGTTGCTCGGGTCAAGCACCCGAGTATTCCAATTTGCTCGACCCGAGCAACAAGTACCCAAGCATTTTAGTGTTCGCTCATCACTAATGAACACCAAACATATCAACCTAAATCTACCATTAACATAAAGTATAATGTGTCAAAAAAAAATTCAAAATCACTGGGATATGAAGAGAGATTCCAGAGTTATTCCCACATAAAGGGAAATTGGTCGAGATTTGAAAAATTTAGCCTTGTCATTAATAGGATAAAATGTCACTGCATAGTAGAGAGGGGAACCGGCAGTCATACAAAGTCAGAGTACACTGTCTGTATATTACCGATTGCTGCATACACAGCGTTGTCTATACAGTAATGGGAAGTACTAACTGTGATTGCTAATTATTTAGAGAGGGAGCAGGAGCTGCTGTGTCCTAGGACAGCCAGTCAACTCTGCTATGCAGCAAGGAGACTGAATTTGTTCTGTAACTGGGGCTTATATATATTTTTTTTCTATTTATTTATTTTACTCAATTATATAGCTACATTAATTCCACAGCGCTTTGCAGACATTATCATCGCTGTCCCCATTGGGGCTCACAATCTAGATTCCCTATCAGTATGTGTTTGGAGTGTGGGAGGAAACTGGAGAATCCAGAGGAAACCCATGCAAACACGGGGAGAGCATACAAACTCCTTGCAGATGTTGTCCTTGGTGGGATTTAAACCCAGGACCCCAGCGCTGTAAAGCAACAGTGCTAACTACTGAGCCACCATACTGCCTAAATTACAGTGGAAACAAGGTTAAAAAACTATATATTGAAATGCCTCCCAAAGGTGTGAAATATAATAAAAAATGAATAAAAAACAAGGACAAATAAATAAATAAGCTGCTGCCAATCCATATTGCTGTTAATAATTCATTTTAATTATTTTTTTTTAAATAAAATAATTATGAATATTTTTTAAAAGTAATATAAAAAAATAAAATTATCTTCTGTCCCCATCACAGTTTATAGCTTTATAATCCTCCACCGAAGAATTCTGTATGTGCTTTAAATATATTTCCCCTATGTGTACTCAATAAGCTTTTCGTTGCCCATAGCAACCAGTCACACCATAGCTTTCATTTCACCAGTGCTATTTAAAAAAATGAAAGCTGAGTTCTAATTGGTTGCTATGGGCATAATAGACAGTTTATTTTCCAGACAAGTAGAGATAAAAAGGCCCAGTTGTATTTGTATTGTGTTTATGGATGGAAAATGTCACTGTAACAAATATTGCCAGAAATATTCATGCTTTTAATGAGAAAAAACATGACTGGATTAGTGGCTGTAACCTCTGTGCTCACTCTGCTGTATCTACACGCAGTGAAGCAGCACAGTTAGTGAGGAGGCTAGCGGTACCTTCTTCGTCAACAGCAGATGCACAATGTCCCTGTCCACACTGCTGTGCAGTGGTGTCTAACTGCACAGTGAATTCAAGTGCACACATTGACTTATTGGTGAGTTTTTTACCTCAGTATTTGTAAGCCAAAACCAGGAGTGGGTGATAAATACAGAAGTAGTAACTAGTGATGGGCGAGCACTAAAATGCTCGACCCGAGCAACGAGCCCAATGTAAATCTATGGGAAACTGAAGCATTTTTCAGGCGGCTCCCTCCGGCAGTCTGAAGAGGGCCTAAAAATTGCCCAAATCGATGGGAACAGTGCTCAAATGACATGAGAACAGCATGGGGAAGACAACTGGAAGCATTTCTGACTCCCAAGTCACTTCTGTCATCAACGTTGTCAGAGGTATTACGCCACTTTTATGGACTCACAATAAAACATACCAAAACAAAACGCACGCGTGTGGTGAACCATTTGAAGTATTTATCCCCTTTGGCTGTCGCTATACCAAAATGAAACCAAAATGGATTTTCCTGGGAAATATGTTAAGGAACATCCTTTCCAGGGTAATGACTTGTGTATAAGGCAAATAAATAGCCAAAACCAAAAATATGTTCACACTTAGCGTTTTTGATGCGTTTTTGCACTTTTGCATTGCTTTCAACCGTGACATATGCATTCACCAGGAAATGTCATTTTAACATTTTACAACCTTATCTGGCCATGTGGAGTGTGACACATCATCAGACACATCATGTTTCATTTACGAAGGAGGGACTCTGAAAGTCACAAAGCCTATTTTTATAGGGCCATCAGGCGGCCTTTACTATTCTTAAAGTGCCAGTAGTCGGCCCTCACTATTCTTAGAGAGCCATCAGCCGGCTATGTTTTATTGTTCCCATTACTAAAGAGTTGGTCTCCTATACTGTTATTGCGCATGCAGTGAGTGGCAGGGCTGCCCAAAATTTGGACGCACCCCAATACCACTTTGAAAATTTGGACGCACCCCAATACCCCTTTGAAGAGACTTAGAGGAGGGCCTCCTGAAAACAATGTTCCCATTATTAGGAAGTAGGTCTCCCATTGTGTTTGCCTATGCAGTGAATGCAAGGGTTGCCAAAAATTTGGAGGCACTCCAATGCCCCTTGGAAGAGACGTGGAGGTCAGAGGGCCTCCTGAAAACAATGTTCCCATTATTAGGAAGTGGGTCTCCCATTGTGCTTTCCTATGCCGTGAATGCAAGGGTTGTCAAAAATTTGGAGCCACTCCAATGCCCCTTGGAAGTGACATGGAGGTCAGAGGGCCTCCTGAAAGCAATGTTCCTATTATTAGGAAGTGGGTCTCACATTGTGTTTGCCTATGCAGTGAATGCAAGGGTTGCCAAAAATTTGGAGACACTCCAATGCTCCTTGGAAGAGACATGGAGGTCAGAGGGCCTCCTGAAAACAATGTTCCTGTAGCGTCGGCGTCCCTGCCCTCTGCTAGGCAGGGACGCTGTTCCCCTCACCTCCCTGCTCCGAGCCCGGCGTCCTCCTCCCGCTCTGCTGGCAGCGCGCGCTCCTTCCTGGCCACTGTGCTTAGGGCGCGCGCGCGCTCCCTCCCTCTTAAAGGGGCCGCGCGCGCCATCCTAAGGAGTCCCCGGCCAATGGCCGGAGGACTTCACCATATATAAGGCACCTCCTCCAAAATGGAGGTGCCCGAGCAATGTTGTTGCACTGTTCACTACTCTGCTTCAGCCCTCAGGTCCCGTTGCCAGTTACCTGCCTGATTCCTGCCAGAGTCCTGCCAGTTTGCTGTCTGTTTCCTGCCTGATATTCCTGCTACCTGCTTGCCAGCCTGAGGTCCGACGGTCTGCCTTCCTACTCCTGTCAGTCTGTCTATGGACCAGCTTGGCCGCTCACCTGGGAGCGCACATCTGCTACCTGCCTGCTAGCCTTCCTGGAGGCTCCGCCGTCACGTGCTGTGACCACCTGCTATTCCAGAGACTCCTGCCCGCTCACCTGGGAGCGCTCCTCCGCTACCTGCCTGCTAGCCTACCTGGAGGCTCCGCCGTCACGTGCTGTGACCACCTGCTATTCCAGAGACTCTTGCCCGCTCACCTGGGAGCGCTCATCTGCTACCTGTCTGTTGATCTTCCTGGAGGCTACGCCGTCACATGCTGTGACCACCCGATTATCCAGAGACTCTTGCCTGCTCACCTGGGAGCTCACGTCCATCATCTGCCGCCACAGGTCGTACCAATCCTTTACCCAGAGACTGCCCCGGTCACTTGCCGTGACCTCCTGCCCGTTTATCCAGAGACTGCCCCGGTCACTTGCCGTGACCTCCTGCCCGTTCATCCAGAGACTGCCCCGGTCACTTGCCGTGACCTCCTGCCCGTTCATCCAGAGACTGCCCCGGTCACTTGCCGTGACCTCCTGTCCGTTCATTCAGAGACTGTCCCAGTCACCTGCTGTGACTGCCTGCCCGTCTACCCTGGTCGCCACCCGCTCCCTTACAAGGACCGCCCCCTTGTATAGTAGCTCAGAGGTTCCGCCTCCCAGACCCGTTACAGTTTGCTCGGGCCATGGAACCCGGTGGCACCCAAGCTCCCTCGCTCTCAGACCTCTGTCATGAACTGTCCCGTCAGAGGTCCCAACAGGAGTCCATCCTGGGTCACCTGCGGAATGTCAATTCTCGCCTGGACACTCTGACTGCTCCACCAGCAACCACCGCCAGCGCCATGACTCGCAACCCGGCAGCTCCGCTGCCCACCAATACCATGGTATCCTACCCCGGACCCCGGCTTTCTGCACCTCCTCGCTTCGGAGGCGACTCCGCCCAGGCTCGGGGCTTCATAAATCAGTGCACCCTGCACTTTGAACTCCTGTCCCACCAGTTTAACTCCGATCGGGCCAAAATTGCCTTCATCATGTCCCATCTCACCGGGGAGGCCCTGGCCTGGCTAAATCCTCTATGGGAGAGAGGAGACCCCCTGGTGTCCGACTTGCCTGCCTTTCTCATGGCTTTCCGGAAAATCTTCGACGAACCCGGACGGAAGACCTCATCCGCATCATCTCTGCTACGCCTCCGTCAGGGAAGTCTCACCGTGGGCCAATATGCCATACGGTTCCGTACCCTTGCCTCGGAGCTGGCCTGGGATAACGACGCTCTGGTATCCGTCTTCTGGGAGGGTCTGTCCGGCCGTATTAAAGACGAACTTGCCGGTCGGGACATTCCTACCACTCTCGATGACCTAATAACTCTTGCCACCCGGATTGACCTACGGTTCCAGGAGCGTGCCAAAGAGGTCACCCGTGAGAGTAGGTTTCCACGTCTAGCTCCTACCTTTCAGAAATCCGTCTCTCCCCAGGTACACTCTCCTGAGCCTATGCAGGTCGACCAGACCAAGATGGTCAAAACCCGTCAGGACTTACGCCGTGCCGAAGGGAGCTGCTTCTACTGTGGCAGTAAGGAGCACCGGATCCGTACCTGCCCGGAGAGGTCGGGAAACGCCTGTGTCTAGGTTCGCTCAGAGAGGTCAACCTAGACAAGAATAAATCCTCTCCATCTCTGCTACTGTCAGTCTCTATTTTCTGCGGGGAGAATCGTTATTTCGAACTAGCCCAACTTGACTCTGGAGCGGCCGGGAATCTTATCTCACAGTCCCTGGTAGAAAAATACCGCATTCCCACCAAACCTCTGGCTGTACCATTATCTGTCGCTGCTGTGGATGGGGGCCTCTTACCACGTCCCATCCAACTCATCACCGAATCCGTAACTCTGCAGGTGGGAATGCTGCATTCTGAGAGCATCTCTTTTCATGTTCTGCCTGGACTCTCTCACGCCCTCTTACTAGGTCTACCTTGGCTCCAGAGACATGCACCCGTGCTTG
Organism: Phyllobates terribilis; assembly: GCF_046119375.1. Taxonomy (NCBI): domain Eukaryota; kingdom Metazoa; phylum Chordata; class Amphibia; order Anura; family Dendrobatidae; genus Phyllobates; species Phyllobates terribilis. The sequence continues at coordinate 363,292,097 of NW_027362762.1, read as the reverse complement.
ACTGGCAGACCGGAGAAGTCCTTCGCTGGGGACAGGACTGTCATAAGACTTGTTTGGTTCCTGTTCATCCCGTCCGTCCTTCTCTTACCCCAACTAATCTACCTGGACTTCCGATTCCCTACTGGTCATTTGCTGATGTCTTTAATAAAAAGGAGGCAGAGACATTACCCCCTCATAGACCATACGACTGTCCTATCGACCTGTTACCCGGTACTACTCCTCCCCGTGGGCGTATTTACCCATTGTCCGCTGCTGAGACCCGGTCGATGTCCGAATATATTGAGGAGAATTTGGCCAGGGGATTCATCCGGAAATCTACCTCCCCGGCGGGAGCAGGCTTCTTCTTCGTAAAAAAGAAGGACGGCTCTCTCCGTCCCTGTATAGACTATAGAGGCCTTAACCAGATCACGGTGAAGAATAAGTACCCCCTTCCGCTCATTCCAGAATTATTTGTTCGCCTGAGGGGGGCTAGAGTCTTCACCAAACTGGACCTCCGTGGGGCGTACAATCTGGTCCGTATCCGTCAAGGGGATGAATGGAAGACTGCATTCAACACCCGGGACGGCCACTATGAATATCTGGTAATGCCCTTTGGTCTCTGTAACGCTCCTGCCGTCTTTCAAGAGTTGGTCAATGACATCTTCCGGGACCTTCTCTACTCCTGCGTTGTGGTGTACCTGGACGACATCTTTGTCTTCTCTCCGGATCTCCAGACTCACCGGAGGGACGTTCGTCAGGTCCTGCTCAGGCTCAGGCAGAACCACCTCTTCGCTAAATATGAGAAGTGCCTCTTTGAGCAGACCTCGCTTCCGTTTTTGGGCCACATTATTTCTCAGACCGGCCTACGAATGGATCCAGAGAAACTGTCTGCCATCGAGAAATGGCCCCGACCGGAGGGGTTGAAGGCCATTCAGCGGTTCCTGGGCTTCGCCAACTACTACCGCCTCTTCATACCGCACTTCTCTTCCCGGACTGCCCCAATTTCCGCGCTCACCCGTAAGGGTACTAATCCCAAAGAGTGGCCGTCCGAAGCAGAGGAGGCCTTTCTTTCCTTAAAACAGGACTTCTCTTCCGCCCCGGTGCTGCATCGTCCGGACGGCAGCAAGCAGTTCTTTCTGGAGGTTGACGCCTCCTCCTCTGGAGCCGGAGCTGTACTTACTCAAAAATCTTCTTCCGGGAGGATGGTAACTTGCGGCTTCTTCTCCAAACTCTTCTCCTCTTCTGAGCGCAATTATTCCATAGGAGACCGAGAGTTATTGGCCATCAAGCTGGCATTGGAGGAGTGGCGTTACCTACTCGAGGGGGCTCTTCATCCGGTAATAATTTACACTGACCACAAGAACTTGGCTTATCTCCAGCATGCCCAGAGACTTAATCCGCGCCAAGTCCGGTGGTCCTTGTTTTTTGCTCGCTTTGATTTTGTTCTACATTTTCGCCCGGCTGACAAGAACATCAAAGCAGACGCCTTGTCCCGATCCTTTCAGGTATCTGATCTCGAGGAAGAACCTAAACATATCATCGATCCCGCCAGAGTAATGCAGGTGGCTCCCGTGAGTCTAAATCGTCTCCCTCCCGGTAAGACGTTCGTATCGGTACCTGATCGGGAGAAGATCCTACACTGGGGTCATTCGTCTAAACTAGCTGGCCACGCCGGTCAGAAAAAGACCCTCCAGCTTATTTCCCGGCACTACTGGTGGCCTAACCTGCGCAAGGATGTAATAGACTTTGTTTCTGCCTGTGTGTCCTGTGCCCGCAACAAAGTTCCGAGACACCTGCCAGCCGGTCGCCTTCTTCCTCTGCCAGTACCTGCTGCCCCCTGGCAGCATATAGCGATGGACTTCATAACTGATCTTCCCGTCTCTGCCAGTTGTACGGTCATTTGGGTGGTCGCTGACCGCTTTTCCAAGATGGCTCACTTCATTCCCCTGCCAGGCCTCCCGTCTGCACCCGAGCTGGCTAAAGACTTTATCCACCACATCTTCCGTCTTCATGGCCTGCCCCGTCACATCGTGTCGGATCGTGGGGTACAGTTCACTTCTCGTTTCTGGAGAGCCACTTGTAAATTGCTAGACGTCACCCTGGACTTCTCCTCCGCTTACCACCCACAGTCTAATGGTCAAGTGAAGCGGATCAATCAGATCCTGACCTGTTACCTCCGGCACTTCGTTAATGCCCACCATTCTGACTGGGTGGATCTCCTGCCATGGGCCGAATTCTCGTACAACAATCACGAGAGCGAATCTTCCTCCAAATCCCCGTTTTTTGTAGTCTTCGGTCAGCATCCTCGGATCCCGTTTCCCGTCTCCACCTCGGTGGACAATCCGGCTGCGGAATCTCTTGTTAACAAATTTTCCTCCACATGGGAGAGTACCCGGTCCGCACTCCTTCTGTCATCCGAGCGTATGAAAAGACATGCTGACAAAAAACGTCTGGATCCTCCTCAATTCCGTCCAGGGGATAAGGTCTGGCTCTCGTCCAAGTATGTCCGGCTCAAGATTCCTTCCTATAAGTTAGGGCCTCGGTTCATCGGTCCTCTGGAGGTCATCAGTCAGATCAACCCAGTGGCCTATAAATTGAAACTCCCGGCCAACTTGCGGATCCCTAACTCCTTCCATGTATCTCTCCTCAAACCTGTGGTACTTAACCCTTTTTCCAAGTCTACAGGCACGCCTCCTGCTCCGGTTTCCGCTGAAAACGAATTTGAGGTAGAGAACATTCTGGCCACCAAAAGGGTAAGAGGGAAGACCTTTTTTCTAGTAGATTGGAAGGGGTTTGGTCCTGAAGAGAGAACGTGGGAGCCCCGGGAGAACATCCATGCCCCTCTCATCCTTGCTAAATTTCTGTCTGGCCTAAAAAAGGGGGGGCCTAAAGGGGGGGGTACTGTAGCGTCGGCGTCCCTGCCCTCTGCTAGGCAGGGACGCTGTTCCCCTCACCTCCCTGCTCCGAGCCCGGCGTCCTCCTCCCGCTCTGCTGGCAGCGCGCGCTCCTTCCCGGCCACTGTGCTTAGGGCGCGCGCGCGCACGCTCCCTCCCTCTTAAAGGGGCCGCGCGCGCCGTCCTAAGGAGTCCCCGGCCAATGGCCGGAGGACTTCACCATATATAAGGCACCTCCTCCAAAATGGAGGTGCCCGAGCAATGTTGTTGCACTGTTCACTACTCTGCTTCAGCCCTCAGGTCCCGTTGCCAGTTACCTGCCTGATTCCTGCCAGAGTCCTGCCAGTTTGCTGTCTGTTTCCTGCCTGATATTCCTGCTACCTGCTTGCCAGCCTGAGGTCCGACGGTCTGCCTTCCTACTCCTGTCATTCTGTCTATGGACCAGCTTGGCCGCTCACCTGGGAGCGCACATCTGCTACCTGCCTGCTAGCCTTCCTGGAGGCTCCGCCGTCACGTGCTGTGACCACCTGCTATTCCAGAGACTCCTGCCCGCTCACCTGGGAGCGCTACTCCGCTACCTGCCTGCTAGCCTTCCTGGAGGCTCCGCCGTCACGTGCTGTGACCACCTGCTATTCCAGAGACTCCTGCCCGCTCACCTGGGAGCGCTCCTCCGCTACCTGCCTGCTTGCCTACCTGGAGGCTCCGCCGTCACGTGCTGTGACCACCTGCTATTCCAGAGACTCTTGCCCGCTCACCTGGGAGCGCTCATCTGCTACCTGTCTGTTGATCTTCCTGGAGGCTCCGCCATCACATGCTGTGACCACCCGATTATCCAGAGACTCTCGCCTGCTCACCTGGGAGCTCACTTCCATCATCTGCCGCCACAGGTCGTACCAATCCTTTACCCAGAGACTGCCCCGGTCACTTGCCGTGACCTCCTGCCCGTTTATCCAGAGACTGCCCCGGTCACTTGCCGTGACCTCCTGCCCGTTCATCCAGAGACTGCCCCGGTCACTTGCCGTGACCTCCTGCCCGTTCTTCCAGAGACTGCCCCGGTCACTTGCCGTGACCTCCTGCCCGTTCATCCAGAGACTGCCCCGGTCACTTGCCGTGACCTCCTGTCCGTTCATTCAGAGACTGCCCCAGTCACCTGCTGTGACTGCCTGCCCGTCTACTCTGGTCGCCACCCGCTCCCTTACAAGGACCGCCCCTTGTATAGTAGCTCAGAGGTTCCGCCTCCCAGACCCGTTACAGTTCCTATAATTAGGAAGTGAGTCTCCCATTGTGCTTGCCTAAGCAGTGAATGCAAGGGTTGCCAAAATTTGGAGGCACTCCAATGCCCCTTGGAAGAGACGTGGAGGTCAGAGGGCCTCCTGAATACAATGTTCCTATTATTAGGAAGTGGGTCTCCCATTGTGTTTGCCTATGCAGTGAATGCAAGGGTTGCCAAAAATTTGGAGGCACTCCAGTGCCCCTTGGAAGAGACGTAGAGGAGGGCCTCCTGAAAAAAAACGTTCCCATTATTAGGAAGTGGGTCTCCCATAGTGTTGGCCTATGCAATGAATGCAAGGGCTGCCAAAAATTGGGAAGCACTCCAATGCCCCTTGGAAGAGACGTGGAGGAGGGCCTCATAAAAAATGTTGACATTAGAAAGGAGAGGGTCTCCTATACTTGTAATGTCCATGCACTAGGTATATGGGCTGACAAACATTTACCCCTGGGGGTATACATGAACATACTGTCCAAAAAATTATGTGGGTGTTGCATCACGGACCACGGTCACCCTGGTAATATGGTGGTGGAGGATGAGGATGAGGAGAAGGAGGAGGACAAGAGCAAATAGTCAAAATCAGGAAGCGTATACCCATGTGTGGGTATGAAGAGGTGCATGGGAATACACCTTCCAAAAAAAGACACTGAATTTGAGTTTATGTTATGCTGCTATCATTCGGTGGTGTTGAGAAGTCTGGCCCAATCCAGCCCTTGTTCATACAGTCAGCCTGTCAGCATTTTCAGTTGACAGGGGGATGTGCTTATCAGTTATAATTCCACCAGCGGCACTAAAAACCCGCTCTGATAAAACTCTAGCGGCAAGGCAGGCCAGTACCTCCAAGGCATAGAGAGCCAGTTCATTCCACGTATCCAGCTTGGATACCCAATAATTATAAGGCACAGCGGAATCACGCAGGACATTGGTACGGTCGGCAAGGTACTCCCTCAGCATTCTCCCAAACTTTGCACTCCTTGTGAGAGTACCCCGTACCTCAGGGCCTGTGCGATGGAAGGGGCTGAGAAAATTCTCCCAGAACTTTGACAGTGTTCCCCTGCCTCTGCTGGATTGAAGTTGTGTCTCTCTCGTCTGTACTCCTTGGTTGTCCAACGAACTGTGACCTCTGCCGCCAGCGTTTTCAGATGGGAATTTTTTTAATAGTTGCGCAACAAGGGCCTTTGGGTACAGCCCCATTTTTGTAGACCTGTCCGTCTCAGGAATAAGAGATATAAAGTTCTCCTTGTAGCGTGGGTCTAGAAGTGTCACCAACCAGTAATGACTGTCACCCAAAATTTTGAGAACGCGAGGGTCATTGGATAGGCAGCGTAACATAAACTCAGCCATGCGTGCCAGACTGCTAACAGGCAAGACTTCCGTGTCCTCACCAAAAGGATGACTGACCATGCTCTCCTCTTCCTCCTCTCTGTCCTCTGGCCATCCATGCTGAACAGACGGTATGACAGTTGTGCAGGTAGTACCGTCTTTAGCGCAAGAAACTAGCTCCTGTTCTTTTTCCTCCTCCTCCTCTTCCTCATTGTCACCCAATCCCAGCCTTCATGGGATGAGATGAGGCTGGGCTGTGTGTAATCACTCTGTATGGTTCCTTGCCCCCTCTCATCGTGCTCTGCCTGCAATGCATCCTCTTTGATTCTGAGCAGAGAGCGTTTCAGAAGACAGAGAAGTGGGATGGTGATGCTAATTATAGCGTCATTGCCGCTCACCATCTTGGTGGAGTCCTTAAAGTTTTGGAGGATGGTACATATGTCTGACATCCATGTCCACTCCTGAGGTCTTATGTGTGGAGTCTGAACTGAAAAAAGATGGCTTTGTTGATGCTGGTACTCAACAACTGCCCTCTTCTGCTCACAAATCCTTCCCAACATCTGCAGTGTAGAGTTCCAACGCGTGGGGGCATCACACACCTTTCTGTGAACTGGAAGCTCTAAACGCTGCTGAAACACGGCAAGGGCGGTGGAAGCTGTAGGTGACTTTCTAAAATGGGCACACAGGCGGCGTACTTTAACAAGCAGATCCGGCAGCTCCGGGTACGATTTGAGAAACCGTTGAACCACGAGGTTAAGCCCATGGGCCAGGCATGGTACGTGTGTGAGCTCGCCTCGCCTCAGAGCCACCACCAGGTTCCGGCCATTGTCACACATGACCATGCCTGGCTGTAGGTTCAGCAGTGTGAGCCACAGATCCGCCTGCTCTTTCAGAGCTGTCCACAACTCTTCAGCATTGTGCGGTTTGTCACCTAAGCATATTAGCTTCAGCACAGCCTGTTGCCGCTTGTCCGAGGCAGTGCTGCAGTGCTTCCAGCTTGTAACTGATGTGGTCATTTCGGAGATGGAGGCTGAAGAGGAGGAAGAGGCTGAGGAGGATGAGGTGCAGTAGCTGTAGACTGTGGGGGCAACCCTGATTGACCTAGGGCCTGCAATCCATGGCGTCGGGAGGACGTGTTCCATCCCGAGATCCGACTGGGTCTCGGCTTCCACTATGTTAATCCAGTGTGCCGTCAGCAAGAAGATCCGTCCCTGCCCACAAGCACTTGTCCACGTCTCCGTGGTTAGGTGGACTTTCCCGGTAACTGCGTTGTTGAGGGCACGGCTAATGTTTTGGTACACGTGCTTGTGTAATGTGGGGACGGCACATCGGGAGAAATAGAGGCAGCTGGGGACCGAGTACCGAGGGATGGCCGTCGCCATCAGGTTGCTGAATGTTTCCATCTTCACGAGCTTAAAAGGCAACATTTCGAGCGCAAGCAGCCGTGAAATGTGGGAATTTAGTAGTGTGACATGTGGGGCGTTGGCTGCGTATTTGCGCTTGAGTTCAGTTGGGGTATGGACAACTGAATGCTGTGCTGGGACAAGGACGTGGACGTGCTTCCTGATGCTGCTACTTGAGGGTGCACAACAACAGGTGCAGGGCAGGAGGCATCTTCGCATGCACCATGGACAGGGGATAGACTTGTATGCACAACAGCGGAAGAAGCAGTGGTGCTACCCGCAGACACTGTTCCTGGACCCTGGGGTTCGGCCCACAAAGTCGGGTGCTTTGCTGCCATGTGCCTGATCATGCTAATGGTGGTCAGGCTGCTAGTTTCGCCACTCCTGCTGATGCTGGCCTGGCAGGTGGTGCAAATGGCCTTTTTGGAGCTATCGGCAGAGTCTTTAAAAAACAACCAGACTCGGGAAGACCTAACAGTTATATAGGCAACTTCCTTCTTGTTGGTGTTACGGGGAGCGGTTGCCTGCCTTCTGTCTGCGGCCATCACACTGCTTCTTCCTGCCTGTTGAGGTGCTCTGCCTCCCTCCCCCTGTGTGCTGCTGTCCTCGCTCTGCATGTTCTACTGCCAGGTTGGGTCAGTTACTATATCATCCACCACCTTGTCTTCCACTTCCGCACCCTGGGCCTCCTCCTGACTTTCTGGCAATTGTGTCTCATCATTGTCCACCTCTTGTGACACTTTCCCACCGTCGCCTTTGTGAGATTGTGGCTACTCAAATATTTGGGCATCGCTACATGCGATCTCCTCTTGCCCCGCTTCAAGTGAACCGGGCGAGAGGCCCGAATCTATAAATGGAAAAGTGAACAGCTCGGAGTGCCCAAGTGTGGGATCAGTTGTCTCCGGGCACTCAGCATGGTGGGAGGAAGGAGGATCAGGGTGAGGAATATACAGTCCAGCCTCACGGCTACTGAGACTTGACTGTGTGGAAGGTGGTGGTGGCAAAGTGACTGGAAGCATTATCCGCTATCCAACCAACAACCTTTTGACACTGCTCTGGGTTCAATAGTGGTGTGCTGTGCTGTGGTCCCCCAGGAATTGGGACAGGAAGGTCGGGCGAGAAGATGTGGGTGTTTGTTGTGGCACAATTTCAGCTTGCCCACAGCCTCAGCCTCGGCCTCTGCATGCACCATCACATCCAGTTCCCTGTCTCTTGCCTCGCGCTTTGCAAATTTTAAATGGAGGACAATATCTTCCACGCTCATCATAAATGGCTGAATTTGGAGCGAAGTTATATGTAATCCGTGTGACAGAGTTTTAAATACCTGGCCTGTAGGTAACTATTTTGAACAGCAAACCGGTGTCAAAAACTTTGCTGACACACTGAAAAAAAATTACAATGAAGGCCAGAAATGGCAGACTTTTCAGAAAACGTATATGTGATCCTTGTGACGGACAAACCCTTGCCATGTGCCTTGCCCATTTTAAATGGAGGACAGTATATTCCACGCTCATTACAAATGACTGAGTTTGGAGTGAACTTATATGTGATCCGTGTGATGGAGAAGACAGAGTTTTAAATACCTGGCCTGTAGGTAAGTAGTTTGAACAGCAAACTGCTGTGAATTGCTTCACTGACACACTAAAGGAAATTTTTAATGGAGGCCAGAAATGGCAGTATTTTCTGACAACGTATATGTGATCCGTGTGACGGAGAAAACAGAGTTTTAAATACCTGGCCTGTAGGTAAGTAGTTTGAACAGCAAACTGGTGTGAATTGCTTCACTGACACACTAAAGGAAATTTTTAATGGGAGGCCAGAAATGGCAGTAAATTAACTTTTTGTTGATATTCTAATTTAGTGAGATGCACCTGTACTTAGCAAGTGCGAGCAGTCAAAAAAGAAATACAAGACATATCCATGGGCAACCAGGTGTGCAAAAGTCTCTGGGATGCAGATTTTTAGGGGGTGATATCCGGACTCTGGAGCAGTGAGCACTTTTGGAAATGAATTGCATTGTAAAATGGTTTAATTTTAGGAATTTAAGACACTGAGCTATGATTGATATTCTGGAAAAAAAAATTAACATCTGATCAACAGTACCTCACCGTTGCGAGCCTTCAAGCAGGATGTTCTCAGACGGAAATGGCCACTGAGCTTAGAGTGTCACAGAGTGTAATCAGCAGGTTGCAACGGAGATACAGAGAGACTGGAAGAGTCACAGAAACGCAGAGAAGTGGACATCATTTGGCTACATCCCACACTGATGACCACTTCATTGTGAACAATGCCCTTCAGAACCGGATGATGAATTCCACACAACTCCAGGCTCATTTAAGGGAAGTGAGAGGCACCCAAGTGTCACGTTAGACCATTCGAAACCATTTACATTAGTATGGTATGTGCGCTAGACGACCTGCATGGGTATCTGACCACACCACCAGGCACAGGCGAGTATCTATGCTGGACGAGGAACCAGTGGGCCTCAGTGCTGTTCACTGATGTAAGTCGATGAGTAGAAATAATGTTGTCAACAATGTTAGAGACATCAAGAACACTATGCATCAGCCACTGTTGTCAGAAGACGAGCCTTTGGCGATGGTGTTACAGTGTGGGCAGGTGTGTTTAGTCAATACAGAACTGCCCTACACTTTGTGAATGGTACAGTGACAAGCCTCTACTACTTGAATTGCATCTTTAATCCAGTCATTGTGCCTCTGCATGAACAACACAGGCCTAATTTCATCTTCATGGATGACAGTGTTCCAGCTCATCGAGGTCACATCATTGGGGAATGGCTGCTGGAGACTGGGGTACCTCAAATGGAGTAGCCTGCCCTTTCTCGTGACCTGAAACCCATAAACAACCTATGGGATCAGCTGAGTCGCTGTGTAGAGTCTTATAACTCTCTACCACAGAACCTCAATGACCTTAGGGCCGTCCTTCAAGAAGAGTGGGATGCCATGTATTAGAAGACTTTAACTTAACTTGTGAACAGCATTAGACATCGTTGTCAAGCTGTAATTGATGCTCAAGGGAACATGACAAGTTATTGAGACACTGACATTTTTTGTTGGGGTATATCCACCACTGTTGTTGGCTTTTGTTTCAATACATCGTTTGAGATGAGGAAATCATCATTGCATGTTTCTACTTAAATGCCATACTTTAATGATAAAATATCACTATAGCGTGAACATTTTACGTTTTCCATAAATTGCACCCGAAAGCCAAATATCCCTAACTTTTTGTGCGTAGTGTATATCACAGCTAAAGAAGCCATTCAGTAATTCTGCCTTCTCTTGCTGCTTTCATTGGCTACCTGCCGTTCATATCTACTTTAACTGATTTGATTCTTTTTTACAAATTCTATGCAGCTCTTTATACTTTTTAAGTGCTAGAGCTGTTCCCTTGGATTTATATATTATAAATGCATTTTTTCTCATTAATGGCCTTCCTAACCATAGCTATAAGCCATGTGGGGTTTCATTTTTTTTGTCTATACTTGTCATCTATAGGAATACATTTTGTAGTTTGATTGACCAGTATAGGCATAAAGCACTCCCATTTATTAGTTGCTCTCAGAGAATTTCCTGAAGTGCAGCCTGCAAACTGCGAAAATTGGCCCTTTTAAAACTAAGGGCCAGATTCATTAAGATTGGCATTTTCCATGCAAGTATTAACGAACGGAACAGCTGGAAGGTGCACATAATTCATTAAGAGAGGCATGCCAATTAATGAATTATGCGCATCTTACAACTGGAGTGTGCCTCTGCAAGAAAGGTTACTACAGTCAGGGACTGGAGGACATTTCTGGTGATATTTAGATGAGTTGGGCTTCGCCATACCCTATCCAAACATAGCTCCACCCACTTCAAAGCTAGCTGGGAGTAGCGTAAAAATGCCAAAAGTCACAACATTTTTGCACAACTTTGTTGCGTAGAAATGTTGAAATATTTCAAGGTGTTTAACTCCTTACATCTTTTTGCCCTCCCCGCCTGAGTATGTTTTTAACAATGTAAACATAATGAAATAATATGGTGGTGACTGTGAACAGTGACATTTGCAACAAGCTCTGCATTTTTAAAAATGACTAGATCTAAAAGAGAATCCACTGTTGTTGGGTGTTCTAAAAACTGGCCGATAAAATTATCCTGAGATAAGCTGAGGAATTTTCTCTACTTTGCAGTTGAAGCAGAGCCATAACTTCAATCAATAAATGATGGTTCATCCAACAGATATAATCCATGTCTGCATGGATTAAATTTGTCTGCTGCAACAGACAAAAGCATTGCCCGCTGAAATTTCAATGACCAGATACCTTCTCTGTCTAGAGGAGAGTTGGCAATCCCCCACCCCCCCATTTCTCAGACAGTCAGCCAATATCTATGGTGTTTGGCGGCTTTAAGAGTGGACAGAAGTGAAGGAACTCACAACTATGAAATCTGACTTCATATAAGGTTTGATAATCATGGAGATACATATTATAGGTGTGCATAGGAGCAGTATACACAAAATAGTAGACATGTTTAAATAGGACATCTTGCAAAGTGGCTCACATTTTTTGTATGAGATGCATTGGAACAATAAAATAATGACTACAAAAGTACAAATTATATCTAAATACATAGACAGATAAATAGCCTTTACTATGTCACAAAAATGTTACATAAGAAAAAGTGGAATTGCAATGCACAAGTAAACCAATGACAAAATAATAACAGACTAGTCTATTTTGAGCAGTCAGAGCCTTAACTGCCTGTCATGTTGTCGCATGTATAAACCTGTAATATAGGATTCTAACAAAAACATGTTTTTCCGAAAAGAATAAAGAAGAAAAGAATAAAGAAAAAAAGAAAAAAAAGGCATGAGATCATGTTTGACATGAAATTATTCAGGTGGTTAAGAAGTGAAAATATAATTTCTTCTGAACCATTCAGACTATATCTATACTATATTCACCAGCTGTTTAAATACTTCCGGACTATCCATAAAACTTGAAACGTCAGGGTGGTTAAGATTTTACTCTGCAGTGACGTTCTAAAACCTCACTATATTAGTATAGCAGCTGCACACATAGTTGGACTCCAACTATGAGAGAAGGTAGAGAGGGTTTATCACTTTCTCTGCCTTTCCAATCGCTGTATAGACAGTGCTGAACTGTCAGTGCTAACTCCTCTTATTTTTCCATCAATATTGCCTGACATTGGCAAAAAAATTAATTAAAATTAGCCCCTGTGTATCACCAAAGAAAGATGCAAAAAATAACTGAATATTGCATATATAAAAAACCTCAAAATTGTGCTTGGTCAGGAACGGCTAAAAGTGCCCTGGTCTTGAAATAGTTAATTTATTTTATTTGACCTCTTCTTTCATCTATACACATTTAAAACTGCCACTTTAATTTCTATTTTATATAAGAGCAGTAATATAATAGGTGAGTCAGGCTGAAACTATCACATAGGAGACACTGAGATTCTGCTATATACATCACATAGGATGCATTGCGACTCTGCTATATACATCACATAGAATACAATGAGACTTTGCTGTGTACATCACATAGGGTACACCGAGACTCTGCTGTGTACATCACATAGGATACACCAAGACTGCTGTATACATCACATAGAATACAATGAGACTTTGATGTGTATATCACATAGGGTACACCGAGACTCTGCTGCGTACATCACATAGGATACACTTAGACTCTGCTGTACACATCAGAGAAGAGTAGCTCTTTGTCACTGCTGCAACTACATAGGAGTAAAAGAGAATCAGAACCATATCAGAGAGGTATAATGAATAGTGTTGAGCGAGCACTAAAATGCTCGGGTGCTCGAAGCTCGGGCCGAGCTCGCCATGATACTCGGGTGCTCGACCCGAGCAACGAGCCCAATGTTAGTCTATGGGAGACTCGAGCATTTTTGCGGTGGCACCCCCGGCAGTCTTTTAAAAGCCTAACAAGTGCCCAAAACGATAGTGACAGTGCTCAAATGACATGGGGACAGCATGGGGATCGCACCAGGAAGCATTTCTGACCCCCAGGTCACTGCTGTCAACAACGTGGTCAGAGGTATTAAGCCACTTTTACAGGCTCACAATAAAACGTTCAAAAACGAAAGTGAAACTTTTTTCCTGTGAAATATGTTAAGGAGCATCCTTTCCAGGGGAAAAGACTTGTGTATAAGTTAAAATAAATGACCAAAAACAAAAATACTCCTCCACACCTTCGGCTATGTTCACAAGTAGCATTTTTTATGAGTTTTTGCACTTTTGTATTGCTTTCAACTATGACAAATGCATTCACCATGAAATGTCATTTTAACATTTTACAACCTTATCTGGCCATGTGCTGTGTGACACATGCATAAAGTGCTGAAAAGATAAGGGAACAGCATGGGGAAGACCCCTGGAAGCATCTCTGACTCCCAGGTCACTGTCTAAAAGTGTGCCTATCATAAGTGATCCTTACCGCATCAGAAGATGCAGACTTGCAAGTATACCCATGCAAGTTCTAGTCCCAGGGCAGTGTTCAATTGTACCTCCCCATTCCTTGCAATACAACTCAAGTATGCAGCCTGCCACCCACCCACCCCCAGGCTGCAATACCATACTGCTTGCTTGCTTGAACTTGAAATTGGGCCTTTTAGGCATGTGGAGGCGGAATCTGGCCACCACGTCATGGCTGTGTTGGCGGCCTGGTATCCATACTCAGACCCCAGCCGCCCAGCGGCCGGGTGTCCATACTCGGTCCGCAGCCGCCCCGTGGCCGGGTGTCCACACACGGTCCCGAGCCGCCTGGGGGCAGCCGGGTGTCCATAAACGGTCCCCAGCCGCCCCTATTTCTCCTTGGAACATCCCCCCACACACTTTTCTTAGCCCGGTCTGCTTTAGGCAGCATTGGACGAGCCCACCAGAGAACCAGACTGCTCCGGTGGGCCCTGACTTTTCCATCAGTGGAGTTGAGAGTGCCAAGGTGAGGAGCATGATGATGATGACAGAAGTTAGCATCTGCTATGTTTTCTTTTAATGCAAGTGTAAGTGTGCAGCCTGCTACCCACCCACCCCCAGACTGCAATTCCATACTGCTAGCTTGCACTTGAAATGGGGCCTTTTAGTTTGGAGGAGGCCGAAGTTGGCCACTACCTCATGGCTGCTTCGGCTGCGAGGTATCCATACTCAGTCCCCAGCCGCCCATATTTGTCCTGGTGTGCCTTATACATAAGATTAAGCGCGTATACCAAAACATTACCTGTGCCCTCCCCAGTGCATTTAGTGGGAAGGAGAGCCTATTCCGCTGTAGTGTGTGCATGCCAAACCCCTGTTCATGGTACATGCGAAAATGCCTCCCACCTTGCACCTGTCGTTGCACACTTGCAACTATCCCCATTCAAGTCCTTGTCCCAGGGCAGTGTTCAATTGTACCTCTCCCATTCCTTGCAATGCAAGCGCAAGTATGCAGCCTGCCACCCACCCACCCCCAGGCTGCAATACCATACTGCTTGCTTGCTTGCACTTTAAATTGGGCCTTTTAGGCATGTGGAGGCGGAATCTGGCCACCACGCCATGGCTGTGTCGGAGGCCTGGTATCCATACTCAGTCCCCAGCCGCCTGGTGGCCGGGTGTACCCGCTTGCTCCCCAGCCTCCAGGGGGTGGCCGGGTGTCCATACTCGGACCCCAGCCACCCCTATTTGTCCCGGTAACCTTTCCCACACTTTTCTTAGCCTGGCCTGCTTTAGGGCAGCATTGGCCGAGCCCACCGGACTATCAGACTCCTCCGGTGGGCCCTGGCTTCTCCATCAGGGGAGTTGAGAGTGCCAAGGTGAGGAGCATGATGAGGATGATAGAAGTTAGCATCTGCTTTGTTTTGTTGTAAGCGCATGTATGTAGTAGTGGCTAGGCCTGAGGTGGTCAGCGTTTTGGCGCATATCCTACCTCCTCCGAGGATTGCTGGATGTTTTCCTGCTACTATCCAAGTTCTATGACTCCCGTTAAAACAAAGCTTCAGGTGATAAATGATGGATGAGGTAGTGGCAAAGGAGAAAGAGCAGGAGGAACAGGGACAATATCAGGCCAGTCAACCAGATATGTCTTGTAGGATATGTTTCTGTAACAAAAGGAGCGGTTCAGCTACACAGTTATAGGGCATACAGTGAGTGCAATGCCTACCAAAAATTTCGAGCCACTCCAATGCCCCTTGGAAATGACATGGAGATCAGAGGGCGATAACTAAACCTTTTTTTCCATTTATAGCAACTGGGTCTCCCGTGCACTGTTGGCCTAGGCAGTGAATGGAAGGCTTTCCAAAAATTATGAGGAACAGCAATGCCCCTTACAAGAGCGATGTTTGGCACCCCAGGGGTCTGGTCACCACAGTAATAGAGATATTACGTCGGAGAGCAAGTGGGAGGTTTCCTGGTCAGGATCCCTTAAACATGCAACATCCTCCTGCCCCAATCCTGGGAGGGGAGAATTCTGCCCTTATAAACTGGATCTGGGGCGGGGTTGAGTGAGTCAGAGAACAGTCAGAGTCAGAGTGAGAGCAAGGGAAAGTAACAGCAAGGAGCTCTGTAGGAGCTAGGAGCTAAAGACCAGGGGCTGGAAGCTGAGCAGAGCTCGCCCTGGCAGAAGACAATAGGAACCGGACACAGGAGTCCGAAGCTGTGAGGACTTATATATCCAGCAGCAGAAACCAGCCTGCAGGGGATTTCAGGTCCTCTGGCCATAGAAGCCCGGAGGCTCAGTCACAAGCAAGGGACCAGCACCGCCGTCGTGGAGCGGAGGCTAACAGAAGGCCCCAAGTCACCAGCCATAAGGGTGAGCACTACACGGTACACTCAGGGACGTGGGCTACTTCTACCCGCTTACAGCAAGGTAGCCAGGAAGAGTGCAGACAGACGGGGAGGCCTACAACTCCACCTGGCCGGGGGAACCCCTGCTTGCTCATAGACTGACCAGGCCTCTTATGCTAGCCAGTACTCTCGGGAGGGTCTACCTTATAATCATCAGTAAAGACCCTGAACTGCACTGCAAAGACTCTGAGTCATTCCTGCTGCGCGCGTGCACCATCACCCCCATCATCCACACTCACTGCCCTGAGGGGAGTTATCCCATTCTATGCTGCGCACACAACACCAGCCTCAGTGGTCTGCCTCGCAGCGGTGGTACTCCCTGACCGCAATCCACGGGTGGCGCAGTCGGACAATTAACCTCAAAACCTAAGAAAGACTGCCACTGGTTTGACCAGCCTGAGCCGGGTCACCGCCACGGAGACTACAGACCCCAGAGACCCGGCACCGGGTATCCCACACACGTGTACACACGGCCCAGGGGGCGCGTCACATGCAGTACAGCATATTACAAACATAAGTCCCATTATTGGGGAGTGGGTGTCCCATAGTATTTGCTTATGCTTTCCAAGCAAAAGCTGCCAAAAATTAGGACGGAGCAACTTGCAATGCCCCTTACAAGAGCCATGCAGTACAGCATATTACAAACATAAGTCCCATTATTGGAGAGTGGGTGTCCCATAGTATTTGCTTATGCCTTGCAAGCAAAAGCTGCCAAAAATAAGGACAGAGGAGCTTGCAATGCTGGCACCCTGGTGGTATAGTGGTGGTGGAGGCTGAGGATAAGGAGAAGAAGATTAAACAGCCGAAACGAGGAAGCGTATACCCATGTGTGGGTGTGAAAAGATGCATGTGAATACACCTCCCGAAATAACACAGTGGATTTGACTTTATGTTACTCTGCTGTCATTTGGTGGTGATGAGAAGTCTGGCCCAATCCAGCCCTTGTTCATTTTGATAAGGGTCAGCCTGTCAGCATTGTCAGTTGACAGGCGAGTGCGCTTATCAGTTATAATTCCCCCAGCGGCACTAAAAACACGCTCCGATAACACGCTAGCGGCAGGGCAGGCCAGGACCTCCAAGGCGTACAGAGCGAGTTCATTCCAAGTGTCCAGCTTGGATACCCAATAATTAAAAGGCACAGAGGAATCACGGAGGATGCTGGTATGATCGGCAAGGTACTCCCTCACCTTCTTTTGAAACATTCCACTCCTTGTGAGAGTACCCCGCGCCTCAGGGCCTGTAAGATGGGCGGGTGTCAGAAAACTGTCCCAGAACGTTGACAGTGTTCCCCTGCCTCTGCTGGATTGGAGTTGCATCTCTCTCGCCTGTACGCCTTGGTTGGGCAACGAACTGTGACCTCTGCCGCTAGCGTGTTCAGATGGGAATTTTTTTAAGAGTTCTGCAGCAAGGGCCTTCTGGTAACCAGGGGAGGAGTCCTGAGGAGATAATTTGCATATTCCCACTTCATTTTGGGGTAAGTGAAGAGTCTCCGTGAGCTCAAAGAACACTGGATTTTGGCTGTTGGAGCTGAAAAGAGGACATCGGTAAACCGCGCGCCTACCCGCGTGTGCATTTTGAAGCTTTTTTTTTTAAGCTTTTTTCACTGTTTTCAGAACATTAACAGTAAGAACATGGAAGAGTCCAGGAGCCATTTGGTGAGCTGCATATTGTAACGGGTCTGGGAGGCGGAACCTCTGAGCTACTATACAAGGGGGCGGTCCTTGTAAGGGAGCGGGTGGCGACCAGGGAAGACGGGCAGGCAGTCACAGCAGGTGACCGGGACAGTCTCTGAGTGAACGGGCTGGAGGTCACGGCAAGTGACCGGGGCAGTCTCTGGATGAACGGGCAGGAGGTCACGGCAAGTGACCGGGGCAGTCTCTGGATGAACGGGCAGGAGGTCACGGCAAGTGACCGGGGCAGTCTCTGGATGAACGGGCAGGAGGTCACGGCAAGTGACCGGGGCAGTCTCTGGGTAAAGGGTAGGTACGACCTGTGATGGCAGAGCCTCCAGGTAGGCTAGCAGGCAGATGGTTGATGTGTGCTCCCAGGTGAGCAAGCGAGAGTCTCTGGAATGGCAGGTGGTTACAGCACGTGACGGCGGAGCCTCCAGGTAGGCTAGCAGGCAGGTAACAGGTGTGCGCTCCCAGGTGAGCGGGCAGGAGTCTCTGGAATGGCAGATGGTCACAGCACGTGACGGCAGAGCCTCCAGGTAGGCTAGCAGGCAGGTAACAGGTGTGCGCTCCCAGGTGAGCTGGCAGGAGTCTCTGGAATGGCAGGTGGTCACAGCACGTGACGGCGGAGCCTCCAGGTAGGCTAGCAGGCAGGTAGCAGATGTGCGCTCCCAGGTGAGCGGGCAAGCTGGTCCATAGACAGACTGACAGGAGTTGGAGGGCAGACCGTCGGACCTCAGGCTAGCAGGGAGGTAGCAGAGGAGCGCTCCCAGGTGAGCGGGCAAGCTGGTCCTTAGACAGACTGACAGGAGTCGGTAGGCAGACCGTCGGACCTCAGGCTAGCAGGCAGGTAAGCAGAATATCAGGCAGGAATCAGACAGCAAACTGGCAGGAATCTGGCAGGTAACTGGCAACGGGACCTGAGGGCTGAAGCAGAGTAGTGAACAGTGCAACAACATTGCTCGGGCACCTCCATTTTGGAGGAGGTGCCTTATATATGGTGAAGTCCTCCGGCCATTGGCCGGGGACTCCTTAGGACGGCGCGCGCGGCCCCTTTAAGAGGGAGGGAGTGCGCGCGCGCCCTAAGCACAGTGGCCAGCAGAGCGGGAGGAGGACGCCGGGCTCGGAGCAGAGGGGTGAGGGGAACAGCGTTCCTGCCTAGCAGAGGGCAGGGACGCCGGCGCTACACATATCCTGCTACATGTTCACAGACTTGCCAGTGGAAAAGCCAAACTTCACATGCCAGAAATGCAAGCTTGTGTCCCTGTTGGAGGAAAAGTTGTGAAATCTAGAAGAGAGGTTAACTACCTTGAAAATCATTAAGGAAGGTGAAGAGTTCTTAGACAGAGCAGAATTATCTCTTCATGATTCAGAAAGAGAAGAAATTCGAACTGCACCTGAGGAAACAGAGGAATGGAAGCATGTGACCCAGAGAAGCAGGAGGATAGAGAGGCAGTCAGCACCTATACTGCTCAAGAACCAGTACCAGGCTCTCTCGCAGGAGAACCATGAAGAAATACAGCAAGATAAGACTTTGTCAGCAATGAATAACCTTGTAAGCCCTCAGAATCCTCCTGAATGGAGAAAGAAGAATGTTGTGAAGAAAAAACGGAGAGTGGTGGTCATGGGGGATTCCCTGTTAAGAGGAACAGAGGCTGCTATCTGCAGACCAGACATAACCTCAAGAGAAATGTGCTGTCTTCCAGGAGCAAAAATTAAAGATGTGTCTGACAGGATATCAAGACTCTTCAGACCTACAGATCACTACCCATTCCTGCTAATACATGTAGGGACAAATGACACCGCAAGAAAGGACCTGGAAACCATCTGCAGTGACTTTGAAGACTTAGGCAAGAAAGTGAAAGAATTGGGAGCGCAGGTGGTCTTCTCATCCATCCTCCCAGTGGATGGCCATGGAACAATGAGGTGGAATAAGATTCTACAGGTGAACAACTGGCTACGTCGATGGTGCCGTCAACAAGGATTTGGATTTCTGGATCACGGAATGAATTACCTATACGATGGACTACTTGCTAGAGATGGGTGCACCTTACGAAGACTGGAAAACATGTATTTGGAAGTCGCCTTGCTACACTCATCAGGAGAGCATTAAACTAGAACAATGTGGGAAGGGAAGCAAAAGGCCAGAAAAAGCCATACAGCTGACAAATACTATTGAGATCTCTGCTACTGGAAGTGGAAAGGAAGAACAAAGACAAAAAAAATTAAATAATAAAAATATGGGAGGAAGAGAAACCAATCACAAACTAAAATGTTTTTATACAAATGCACAAAGCATGGGCAACAAACAAGGAGAATTGGAACTACTAATGCAGGAAAAGGAATATGATGTCATTGGAATCACTGAAACTTGGTGGGACGATACACATGATTGGAATAAAAGGCTATAAGGATACTTATTTGCAAGAAACAGACTTGATAAACGAGGAGGAGGTGTCACATTGTATGTTAGAAAAGCATATATCTGCACAGAGATTGAAGCTTCAGAGACTGGGAGTTCTGTGGAAACTGTTTGGGTAAGAATACAAGGAGAGAACAACAGAAAGGACACCATTGTAGGCATTTACTACAGGCCACCTGGGCAAGCTGAAGATATGGATGAACTCTTTATGTATCAAATGACCAAGATCTCAAAAAAATATGACGTAGTGGTCATGGGAGATTTCAACTATCCAGACATTTGTTGGGAATCTCTCTCAAGTAAAACTAACAGGTCAAGCAAATTCTTATCCTCTCTTGCTGACAACTTTATCTTCCAAAAGGTAGGGGAGAAAACAAGGGGATCTGCTACTTTGGATCTAATCCTTATAAACAGGGAGGAAATGGTTGAGGAGGTAAAGGTGGCTGGGACCCTAGGAGGCAGCGATCATGCTATTATAGAATTTTGGATAACTAGAGGAGGAAGACATGTGAAGACTCAAACTTCAAGGTTAGATTTTAGAAAGGCAGATTTTAAGAGACTCAGAAAGAGAATAGGAGGGATCCAATGGCTGGATGTCCTTAAGGACAAAAATGTCCAGGAAGGATGGGAAATTTTTAAAAATGAGATTCTCAAAGCATAATCGTTAACAATCCCGAAAAGTTGGAAGAATGGGAAGCATTTAAGGAAACCAGGATGGATGAACACAGAACTTAAACACATGCTAAAAAGAAAGAAAGAAATGTTTATTAAAAGGAAAGAGGGAGGCATATCTAAAGAAGATTATAATGCAGTCTGCAGATCCTGCAGGGCAAGTATCAGGTTAGCTAAAGCTGACAATGAATTAAGGCTTGCAAGAGATGTCAAAAGCAATAAAAAAGGATTTTGGGGGTATGTCAAAAGTAAAAGAAAAGTCAAAGATGCTATAGGATTTTTACAGGATGAAAATGGAGAAATGGTAAGAGAGGATGTTGAGAAGGCCAAACTTTTTAATTCCTATTTTGCATCTGTTTTCTCTCAGAAAGAAAATGTAACATCAACTGATCTTCACTGTCCTTTTAAAGGAATAGAAGAATCCAAGTTATCTGTAAACAGAAAGATTGTGAGGGAATATTTAGCTAACATAAATGAGTTCAAGTCTCCAGGTCCAGATGAATTACACCCCAGAGTACTGAAGGAGATCGTAGAAGAAATTTTAGAACCACTCTCCATAATCTTTGAAAATTCTTGGAGAACAGGAGAAGTCCCAGAAGACTGGAGAAGAGCAAATGTTGTTCCTATCTTCAAAAAGGGGAAGAAGGTGGACCCAGGGAACTATAGGCCGGTGAGTCTGACTTCTATACTAGGAAAGATCTTTGAACAAATTATTAAACAACATGTATGTAAGTACCTGGATAAGAATGAAGTGATTAACCAGAGTCAGCATGGGTTTGTAACTAACAAGTCATGTCAGACTAACTTAATTTCCTTCTATGACAGAATCACTGACTGGGTGGATCAGGGAAATGCTGTAGATATAGTATATCTTGACTTCAGCAAAGCATTTGACAAAGTATCTCACACCATCCTTATTGAAAAAATGACCAAGTATGCAATGGACCAGGCAACTGTTAGGTGGATTCATAACTGGCTTAGTGATCGGACTCAAAGGGTGGTTGTAAATGGCTTCACATCCAGCTGGATGAATGTCTCAAGTGGGGTACCACAGGGCTCCGTCCTGGGACCTGTATTGTTCAACATCTTTATCAATGATTTAGATGAAGGAATTGAGGGTAAACTGATTAAATTTGCTGATGACACAAAGCTAGGAGGGATAGCTAATACTAGAGAAGAGAGAGAGAGGATTCAAAAAGACCTAAATAAACTGGAGCAGTGGGCAGCAACCAACAGAATGGTTTTTAACAGGGAAAAATGCAAAGTACTACATCTGGGCAATAAAAATGAAAAAAGCATATACAGAATGGGAGGAATAGAGCTAAGCAACAGTACATGTGAAAAAGACTTAGGTATACTAATAGATCATAGACTGAACATGAGTCAACAGTGTGATGCAGCAGCAAAAAAGGCAAATACAATTCTGGGATGTATTAACAGAAGCATACAGTCTAGATCACGTGAAGTCATTATCGGTCTTTACTCCTCTTTGGTCAGACCTCATCTGGAATACTGTGTACTGTTTTGGGCACCACATTTTAAAAAAGACATAGACAAACTGGAGCAAGTTCAGAGAAGAGCGACCAGAATGGTGACTGGTTTGCAAACCATGTCCTATGAGGAACGGTTGCAGGATTTGGGAATGTTTAGCTTGCAAAAAAGAAGACTGAGAGGAGACTTAATAGCTGTTTACAAATATGTCAAGGGCTGTCACATTGTAGAAGGATCATCTTTATTCTCAATTGCACAAGGAAAGACTAGAAGCAATGGGATGAAACTAAATGGGAGGAGACACAGATTAGATATTAGAAAAAACTTTTTGACAGTTAGGGTGATTAATGAGTGGAACAGGCTGCCACGAGAGGTGGTGAGTTCCCCTTCAATGGACGTCTTCAAACAGAGGCTGGACAGACATCTGTCTGAGATGATTTAGTGAATCCTGCTTTGAGCAGGGGGTTGGACCATATGACCCAGGAGGTCCCTTCCAACTCTACCATTCTATGCTTCTATGATTCTATGGTATTGCCCCATTTTTGTAGACCTCTCCACCTCAGGAATAAGAGAGTGAAAGTTCTCCTTGTAGCGGGGGTCTACAAGCGTCACCAACCAGTAATGACTGTCACCCAACATTTTGACAACGCGAGGGTCACGGTTAAGGCAGCGTAACATAAAGTCAGCCATGCGTGCCAGACTGGTAACGGGCAAGATTTCCGTGTCCTCACCAAGATGACGACTGACCATGCTCTCCTCATCCTCCTCCTCTTCCTCCTCCCCCCTGTCCTCAGGCCACCCATGCTGAACCGACGGTATGACACTTGTACAGGTACTACCGTCTACAACGCATGATAGCAGCTCCTGTTCTTCCTCCTCCTCTTCCTCCTCCTCTCCCTCATTGTCCCCCAATGCACGTTGGGATGAGATGAGGCTGGGCTGTGTGTAATCGCCCGCTACGGCTTCTTGATCCATCTCATCATACTCTGGCTGCAATGCCTCCTCTTTAATTCTCTGCAGAGAGCGTTGCAAAAGACAGACAAGTGGGATGCTGACACTAATGATGGCGTCATCGCCACTCACCATCTTGGTGGCCTCCTCAAAGTTTGTCAGGATGGTACATATGTCAGACATCCAGGTCCACTCCTGAGGTCTTATGTGTGGAGTCTGACCTGAATATCGACGGCCTTGTTGCAGCTGGTACTCCACAACTGCTCTCTTCTGCTCACAAATCCTTTGCAACATGTGGAGGGTAGAGTTCCAACGTGTGGGGATATCACACACCAGTCGGTGCGCCGGAAGCTGCAAACGCTGCTGCAACACAGCAAGGGCGGTGGAAGCTGTAGCCGACTTGCGAAAATGAGCTGACAGGCGGCGTACTTTCATGACCAGATCTGGCAACTCGGGGTACGATTTAAGAAACCGCTGAACCACGAGGTTAAGCACATGAGCCAGGCATGGTACGTGTGTGATCTCACCTCGCCTCAGAGCCGCCACCAGGTTACGGCCATTGTCACACATGACCATGCCGGGATGTAGGTTCAGCGGTCTCAGCCACAGATCTGCCTGCTCTTTCACAGCTGTCCACAACTCACAAGCAGTGTGAGGTTTATCACCTAAGCTTATGAGTTTCAGCACAGCCTGTTGCCGCTTGGCGGAGGCAGTACTGCAATGCTTCCAGCTTGTAACTGATGTGGTGATATCTGAGATGGAGGCTGAACATGAGGAGGAGGAGGAGGATGCGCAGGAGCTGTACACTGTGGGGGCAACTCTGACTGACATAGGGCCCGCAATCCTCGGTGTGGGGAGGATGTGTTCCGTCCCAAGGTCCGACTGGGTCCCGGCTTCCACTATGTTTACCCAGTGTGCCGTCAGAGAGATGTACCGTCCCTGGACACAAGCACTTTTCCACGTGTCCGTTGTCAGGTGGACTCTCCCAGTTACTGCATTGTTGAGGGCACAGCAGATGCTTTGGGACACGTGCTTGTGTAGTGCGGGGATGGCACACCAGGCAAAATAGTGTCGGCTGGGGACCGAGTACCGAGGGACGGCCACCGCCATAAGATTGCGGAAGGATTCCGTCTCCACCAGAATAAAAGGCAGCATTTCCAATGCAAGCAGTCGTGAAATGTGTGAATTTAGGACTGTGGCCTGTGGGGCGTTAGCTGCGAATTTCCGCTTTCGTTCAAAGGTCTGGGATATGGACAATTGAACGCTGCGGTGGGACGTGGACATGGACGTTGATGCTGTTTCTTGAGAAACTGCCATAACAAGTGAAGACTGAGAGGAGGGGGCATCTTTACATGCAGTATGGACAGGGGATTACCTTGCACACACAACAGGGGGTTCTATTGCACGCACAACAGTGGCAGAAGCAGTGGTGACACCCGCTGACACTGGTCGTGGACCCTGGGTTTCGCCCCATAAAGTCGGGTGCTTTGCTGCCATGTGCCTGATCATGCTGGTGTTGGTCAGGCTGGTAGTTTTGTCACCCCTGCCGATGCTGGCATGGCAGGTGGAACATATGGGCTTTTTGGGGTTATCAGCAGAGTCTTTAAAAAAATTCCAGACTCTGGAAGACCTACCGCTTGTACTGGCAACGTCCCTCGTGTTGGTGTTACGGGGAACGGTTGCCTGCCTTCTGTCTGCGGCCACCACACTGCTTCTTCCTGCCTGTTGGGGTACTCTGCCTCCCTCCCCCTGTGTGCTGCTGGCCTCACTCTGCATGTCCTCCTTCCACGTTGGGTCAGTTACTAGATCATCCACCACCTCCTCCTCTTCCACTTGCGCACCACGATCCTCCTCCTCACTTCCTGGCAATTGTGTCTCGTCATCGTCCACCTCTTGTGACAGATTGCCAACGTCGACTTCCTGTGGCCGTGGCTGTTCAAATATTTGGGCATCGCAACATGGGATCTCCTCTTCCACCACTTCATGCGTATCAGGCGAGGGGCACAAATATGGAAATGGACCAGTGAACAGCTCTTCAGAGTGTCCAAGTGTGGGATCACTTGCTGTTTGATGGCACTCGGCATGGTGGGAAGAAGGAGCATCAGGGTGAGGAGGAGTATGCGGTTGAGACTCACGGCTACTAAGAGTTGACCGTGTGGAAGACAGACCGGAGGTGGTGGTGCCCAGGTAACTGGAAGTATTATCTGCTATCCAATTAATAACCTGTTCAAACTGATCAGTTCTCAATACTGGTGTTGTTCTGTGCTTCCCTAGTAATTCGGTCAAGAAGTGGGAGCGAGAAGATGTGGCTGTTGGTTGTGGCACATTTTCACCTTGGCCACGGCCCCGTCCTCTGCACGAACCATCACCAGAACATCCACTTCCACGTCCCTTGACACGCGCCTTGCCCATTGTAAATGAAGTAAAATAGCTTACACTTGCACTATCAATGGAAAAAGGGTAATAAAGAGTAGATTAGAACCGTGGAAGAGGAAAACCACAGTTATTGTTTACTGGG
Source organism: Phyllobates terribilis (assembly GCF_046119375.1). NCBI lineage: Eukaryota > Metazoa > Chordata > Amphibia > Anura > Dendrobatidae > Phyllobates > Phyllobates terribilis. Next base: position 363,266,645 of record NW_027362762.1, on the reverse strand, counting down.
GTATACCACACTTTTTTAAATAGAGATATTTGCGGCTGAACAGTGAGCGACACACTCAAACTGCTTTTTTTTTAGATACCAAAGGCCCAAAACTGGATAGTACAGCGATTTGACCCGTGGAACTGCGAAACCACACTGGGATGTCGGGCCTGCACAAGACTATTTTCAACAGATATATTTTTGTGTCACAACAGTCAGGAGACACTACTGTTTTTCTTTACGGAAAAAACTACCAAAAGCTGAATAATAGAGATTTTTTACCGTGGGATGGCAAAACCACAGTTATTGTTTACTGGGGTATACCACACTTTTTTAAATAGAGATATTTGCGGCTGAACAGTGAGCGACACACTCAAACTGCTTTTTTTTTAGATACCAAAGGCCCAAAACTGGATAGTACAGCGATTTGACCCGTGGAACTGCGAAACCACACTGGGATGTCGGGCCTACACAAGACTATTTTCAACAGATATATTTTTGTGTCACAACAGTCAGGAGACACTACTGTTTTTCTTTACGGAAAAAACTAGCAAAACATGAATAATAGAGATTTTTTACCATGGGATGGCAAAACCACAGTTATTGTTTACTGGGGTATACCACACTTTTTTAAATAGAGATATTTGTGGCTGAACAGAGAGCGACCCACTCAAACTGCTTTTTTTTTAGATACCAAAGGCCCAAAACTGGATAGTACAGCGATTTGACCCGTGGAACTGAGAAACCACACTGGGATGTCGGGCCTACACAAGACTATTTTCAACAGATATATTTTTGTGTCACAACAGTCGGGAGACACTACTGTTTTTCTTTACGGAAAAAACTACCAAAAGATGAATAATAGAGATTTTTTACCGTGGGATGGCAAAACCACAGTTATTGTTTACTGGGGTATACCACACTTTTTTAAATAGAGATATTTGCGTCTGAACAGTGAGCGGCACACTCAAATTGCTTTTTTTTTATATACCAAAGGCCCAAAACTGGATAGTACAGCAATTTGACCCGTGGAACTGCGAAACCACACTGGGATGTCGGGCCTACACAAGACTATTTTCAACAGATATATTTTTGTGTCACAACAGTCAGGAGACACTACTGTTTTTCTTTACGGAAAAAACTACCAAAACCAGAATAATAGAGATTTTTTACCGTGGGATGGCCAAACCACAGTTATTGTTTACTGGGGTATACCACACTTTTTTAAATAGAGATATTTGCGGCTGAACAGTGAGCGGCACACTCAAATTGCTTTTTTTTTATATACCAAAGGCCCAAAACTGGATAGTACAGCAATTTGACCCGTGGAACTGCGAAACCACACTGGGATGTCGGGCCTACACAAGACTATTTTCAACAGATATATTTTTGTGTCACAACAGTCAGGAGACACTACTGTTTTTCTTTACGGAAAAAACTACCAAAACCAGAATAATAGAGATTTTTTACCGTGGGATGGCCAAACCACAGTTATTGTTTACTGGGGTATACCACACTTTTTTAAATAGAGATATTTGCGGCTGAACAGTGAGCGACACACTCAAACTGCTTTTTTTTTAGATACCAAAGGCCCAAAACAGGATAGTACAGCGATTTGACCCGTGGAACTGCGAAACCACACTGGGATGTCGGGCCTGCTCAAGACTATTTTCAACAGATATATTTTTGTGTCACAACAGTCAGGAGACACTACTGTTTTTCTTTACGGAAAAAACTACCAAAAGCTTAATAATAGAGATTTTTTACCGTGGGATGGCAAAACCACAGTTATTGTTTACTGGGGTATACCACACTTTTTTAAATAGAGATATTTGCGGCTGAACAGTGAGCGACACACTCAAACTGCTTTTTTTTTAGATACCAAAGGCCCAAAACAGGATAGTACAGCGATTTGACCCGTGGAACTGCGAAACCACACTGGGATGTCGGGCCTGCTCAAGACTATTTTCAACAGATATATTTTTGTGTCACAACAGTCAGGAGACACTACTGTTTTTCTTTACGGAAAAAACTACCAAAACCAGAATAATAGAGATTTTTTACCGTGGGATGGCAAAACCACAGTTATTGTTTACTGGGGTATACCACACTTTTTTAAATAGAGATATTTGCGGCTGAACAGTGAGCGACACACTTAAACTGCTTTTTTTTTAGATACCAAAGGCCCAAAACTGGATAGTACAGCGATTTGACCCGTGGAACTCCGAAACCACACTGGGATGTCGGGCATACACAAGACTATTTTCAACAGATATATTTTTGTGTCACAACAGTCAGGAGACACTACTGTTTTTCTTTACGGAAAAAACTACCAAAAGCTGAATAATAGAGATTTTTTACCGTGGGATGGCAAAACCACAGTTATTGTTTACTGGGGTATACCACACTTTTTTAAATAGAGGTATTTGCGGCAGAACAGTGAGCGACACACTCAAACTGCTTTTTTATTAGATACCAAAGGCCCAAAACTGGATAGTACAGCGATTTGACCCGTGGAACTGCGAAACCACACTGGGATGTCGGGCCTATACAAGACTATTTTCAACAGATATATTTTTGTGTCACAACAGTCAGGAGACACTACTGTTTTTCTTTACGGAAAAAACTACCAAAACCAGAATAATAGAGATTTTTTACCGTGGGATGGCAAAACCACAGTTATTGTTTACTGGATTATACCACACTTTTTTAAATAGAGATATTTGCGGCTGAACAGTGAGCGACACACTCAAGCTGCTTTTTTTTTAGATACCAAAGGCCCAAAACTGGATAGTACAGCGATTTGACCCGTGGAACTGCGAAACCACACTGGGATGTCGGGCCTACACAAGACTATTTTCAGCAGATATATTTTTGTGTCACGACAGTCAGGAGACACTACTGTTTTTCTTTACAGAAAAAACTACCAAAAGCTGAATAATAGAGATTTTTTACCGTGGGATGGCAAAACCACAGTTATTGTTTACTGGGGTATACCACACTTTTTTAAATAGAGATATTTGCGGCTGAACAGTGAGCGACACACTCAAACTGCTTTTTTTTTAGATACCAAAGGCCCAAAACTGGATAGTACAGCGATTTGACCCGTGGAACTGCGAAACCACACTGGGATGTCGGGCCTACACAAGACTATTTTCAACAGATATATTTTTGTGTCACAACAGTCAGGAGACACTACTGTTTTTCTTTACGGAAAAAACTACCAAAACCAGAATAATAGAGATTTTTTACCATGGGATGGCAAAACCACAGTTATTGTTTACTGGGGTATACCACACTTTTTTAAATAGAGATATTTGCGGCTGAACAGTGAGCGACACACTCAAACTGCTTTTTTTTTAGATACCAAAGGCCCAAAACTGGATAGTACACCGATTTGACCCGTGAAACTGCGAAACCACACTGGGATGTCGGGCCTACACAAGACTATTTTCAACAGATATATTTTTGTGTCACAACAGTCAGGAGACACTACCTTTTTTCTTTACGGAAAAAACTACCAAAACCAGAATAATAGAGATTTTTTACCGTGGGATGGCAAAACCACAGTTATTGTTTACTGGGGTATACCACACTTTTTTAAATAGAGATATTTGCGGCTGAACAGTGAGCGACACACTCAAACTGCTTTTTTTTTAGATACCAAAGGCCCAAAACTGGATAGTACAGCGATTTGACCCGTGGAACTGCGAAACCACACTGGGATGTCGGGCCTACACAAGACTATTTTCAACAGATATATTTTTGTGTCACAACAGTCAGGAGACACTACTGTTTTTCTTTACGGAAAAAACTACCAAAAGCTGAATAATAGAGATTTTTTACCGTGGGATGGCAAAACCACAGTTATTGTTTACTGGGGTATACCACACTTTTTTAAATAGAGATATTTGTGGCTGAACAGTGAGCGACACACTCAAACTGTTTTTTTTTTAGATACAAATGGCCCAAAATGGATAATACAGTGGTTTGAACTGTGGAAGTGCAAAACAACACTTCTGTTTCTCTAGCCTACACCAGACTATTTTCAACAGTTATATTTGTGTCTGAAAAATCAGAGACACGCTTTTGGGGGGGGAGGGGACAACAAAAGGTTAATAAGACGGGTATTTGTACAGTGTGAAGAAGGAAAAAAAAGGAGGATTTAGATGAAAAAAAAAGGATTTTTCCTGGCCCCCGACACCTGGTGCTAAGTCCAGCAATTTCAGCAACAGTAGCACACAGGACTGTAATGCAGCGTTTGCTGGTATAACCACTGTGTCTCCTATACAGCCTGCCTGCCTGGTATCTGGGATGGATATTAGTCCTGAAAAGGACTGTTTGTTTGTTCTGGCAGCCTTTACAGACCCTACACTAACTATTTCGCAGTTTATATCTCTCCCTAAATCAGCAGCGCTGTCCCTACACTGTCTAATCCGGAGCGACTGTGTCCAAGATGGCGGCGCCCCGTTTTAAATACTCGAGGTGACGCTGTGCGGCCAGCCAATCACTGTAATGCCCACAACCAACATGGCTGCAGCATTACAGTGACTGGCTGGCAATCCCTGCATGTTCATTGGCTCCGTAAAGAGCGCCAAACATGCAGGGCGAGACCCGAGCTCCCGCCCGAGTAACCCGGAAATGCTCGGTGCTCGCCGAACATCCCGAGTAGCGTGATGCTCGGGCGAGTACTGAGCAGTGTCGAGCATGTTCGCTCAACACTAATAATGAATCAAGATGGCAAACAACTCAGATACGGCACATCAACTAAAACAGTTATATACAAGAGACTGTATACTATTTTTGAATTCTTCAACCCCCTCATGACCTTGCAATTTTCTGTTTTTTGCACTTTCATTTTTTCCTCCCCTTATTCAAAGAGCCATAACTTTTTTTATTCTTCCATCCCCATAGCCGTATGAGGGCTTGTATTTTGCAGGACGAGTTGTGCTTAATTTTGAATGACACTATCCATTTTAACATATGATACACTGAAAAGTGGGAAAAATTTCCAAGTGTGTTGAAATTTCAAAAAAGTGCAATGCCACAACTGTTTTTGATTTATTTACCACGTTCACTATATGATGAAACTGACCTGGAAATATGATTCTCCAGGTCAGTATGAGTAAGCAGATACAAAACATGTATAGTTTTTTTATTTATTTAAGTGGAGTATGTATAAAGCATAGATACCCTTTGATCACTGCTCAGAAATCGACGAATCCCTCCAGTGCACAGTGCAAAGGCAGGGACATGATCTTTGACGTAAATATACGTTAAAGGTCGTGAAGGGGTTAATAATGCAGCTAGTTCTCATTTTTTTCTTATTCTTCTCCTCTTCTTTATTTTTCTATAACTGGGACTGTATCTTTTAGTTACACCATTTTAGGGTACATACAATATTGTGATCACTTTAAATTTCATTTTTTGTGGAAGGTGCAGTGACCAAAAAAAACAGTAATTATGGCATTTCATTTTCAGTAGTAACAAACATGCATATATATTTTTTAATTTCTTTATTTTTAACTGAGAAAAACTAAGTGATTTGATTTTTTTCCTTAACTTTGTAATATCTTTCTTTTTATTTTACACTTTATTTGATCTGATAGCTTAAATGCAGCTGTCAATGACTGGCAGCTGTTGGGGCTAGCACTTATCACTGCTGAAAGAGACAGATGCCTACTGTGTAAGACAGCCAGAACCCGATCGACACACTCCTACTTACTCATATATATACAGTATATACACAAACACAGTGTTGGCTGTCTTACACAGTAGACATCTGCCTCCTGAAGGGATTAATAATAGCCCATGCTGTACAATATGGGCAAAATGGCTGGACTGCTTCTTTAAACCCTCTAGCCCTCACATGTCAAACTATGGCCCGCGGGCTAAATCTGGCCCACAGGGCATGTTTGGCCATCGGGGCCATTATTCTGTATGTGGAGCCATTATACTGTATGGAAGGCAACACAGGGCAATACAGGGCTCATTACACTGTACGGAGGACTATGTGGTGCCCATTATACTGTATGGAGGACTATGCGGTGCCCATTACTGTATGGAGCACTATGTGGGCCCATTATACTGTATGGAGGACTATGTGGTGCCCATTACTGTATGGAGGACTTTGTGGGGTCCATTATACTGTGTAGCTGTGTGGGGATTACAGTTGGGGAATCATACTTTGATGGGGTCACCATACTTTCCGGTTGGGTTGAGGGGGAGTACACTAGGGTCATCATACAGTGCATGTGGAGGGTACTGTGGGGGAATTCACTGTGGGGGTGTCTTACTGTGTTAGGGGGCAATTTTGTTTGCATCATACTTTATTATCTGCATTACTCAAGGTTTTTTATCCTTTATTATTATTTATTTAAATTAGACCATTGGGCCACATGCTTTTTACTGCTCTTACATAACATATTATATTATTCCAATATGCCAAGATCTATTAATTAAAATGTACTTTGTTCATGGGAGAGCCCCTTTAAGTTTGTTTGCATATGAAAAGGCTCATCGTATTTGATAAGGAAAACGTCCTCAATTGTTGACAATTTTTAATAAATATCAAGGTTGGCCCGCGACTTTGTCCAAGCTTTTAATTTTGGCCCTCTGTGTATTTGAGTTTGACATCCCTGCTCTAGCCTATACACCACGTGGCGGTCCAGCCATTCTAGAGAATCGTCCACAAATGTTAAAAAATAAAGTAAAACTACGTGTTAAGAAAAAGTATTTAAAATTTACTGTTGCACAGACTGTTGCTATCCTCTGTGCAACATATTCCTGAGATATGAATTGAATTGAATATGATTAGTATTTCTCTTCTACAGCCTAAGCTCTGAGGAATTTTCATACAATTTAAGTTTTACAGACAGGAGTGCAGAAGTATTGGGATTAAAGAGGACCACATTTTTCATGTTGAACGAGACAGACGATGTAATAGAAAGTGCAAAGCAGACTAAAACATTTTTTTTTAGTTCACCTCTCTGTTGCGGAGATCTTAGCAATCAAAGTATATGGCACCTAAACAGTTATTTTTTTTAAGTGCAAGTTGGCATTACCAGAGAGATTTCACTGATGGTGTGTACTTCTTGCTTTTTCTAATGCTGATCAATCATAAGCAGGCAGCAACACACTGGGGAAAGAAGAACATGCCCCAACACATTGGCAAATAGTCAGTTCTCCTCTCTGCAGAGTGATAACACTGAAGAGCTGGATGTGGATAACTGACAGCTTTCAGCTCTCACCTCTGGCATTCAGTGTGGGTGGGGTAAGGTGCAGTACTGGAGAAGCTGAATCTTATTACAAACACTTCTACTAGCGCTCTTCTCAAATTAAAATGAGCTTTAAGGGCTGAACCAAACACATATCAGCATTACCAAATCAAGAGTAGTGCTGCCAGCTCTGCTGTACTGGTCCTCCCCCCATCATGAAAGCTGTGTCCTTATGTTTCTCCCAGAATCTGTTCTAAGCTATAGTGGGGGCATGTTCTTTTCCCCCTTGTATGTGGATGCCTGCTTGTGATTGGTAGCACTATGAGAGAAGTGCTACTAAAAGTGTTTATAATGAGACTCACATGCAGAAATGCCCCTCCCCCCAAACTGAATGCCAGAGATGACAGATAAAAGCTGTCAATTAATCACACTCATCTCTACTGTGCTCCAGCACATCAGAGGAGTGCAGACTGTTAATTTTATTGTGGGGGCGTGTTCTTTTTCCCCCAGCTGCCGGCTTATGATTAGTCAGCCTTGGAAAGAGAAAAAAGTACACATCCCCAGTGAAATCTCTCTGGTAATGACCACTTGGACTTTAAAAAATTAACTGTTTAAATGGCAAATACTTTGATCACTTATATGTCTGCAACGGAAATGCAAAATAAAAGAAAAGCTTTATTTTGCTCTGCATTGCCTATTACATTGTGAATCCAGTTTAAGATGAAAAATTTCAGTGAAAGGTCCTCTTTAAAACCTCACTTTCCAATATTCTGTCTTCGTAATCTCTGCTGCTAGGATTACACATGACAACAGGCACTAGATGGCAAGTTAGACAGAAGGGAGGTGCCCAGACACAGTCCTTGCGGAGAGATTTTACAGTGGTAAGATATCATTTTTAAATAAAGAGATTTGTAGATTGCATATTTAACACATTATCAATCAAATGAGATCAAGTTGTCTAACAATACAGTGACCATTAAACTGAAATCAATTGATGTCCATACATTCTAGTTTTGACAATATAAAAATACACAATTCACCAGTCCTAGGAACTGTATGGGATGCTAATATCTGGCATATAAATGTGGGATTTATATATTTTCTCAATATATGTATAGTCAGTCACCTGTAAAAGTGCAAGATAATTTGCAAACTATGGGTCCAATTCATTATAGCGTTTAAGATTTTTTTATCTAGTTTTTGGTACTTTTTGACAGTATTTCATTTGCGCGTTATTTTTCTTTTAATTTATGCCATTTTTATTTATTTTATGTGTTTGCCTATTTTATTTTATGTTTGTCATTGGCGATGTGATTTTTGATTTAAGATATTTTGGCCAAAACATCAATTGTAACATTTAAAAAGTCACAAAAGTTGGAGCAAATGTACTTTAGACTCAGTAACTGTATAGGTGCCTGAAACTTTGTTGCAAATTTAACATTTTAGCAGAATGTCCAATGTTTTTGTGCTAAGAATTTGCAAAGCAAATAAAGGCAAAAATAAAGAACATTTTTTATTTTGTGCAAAATTCATGAACCATGTACGCCATTTTGAAGAATTTATTGGAAAAAACACCAACAAATAGCACAAGACAACAGTGACTTAAAATCCAGGCAAATGCTCAATCAGATCTGAAGTCAACACAGTAGCTATGCTAGCACTGGAGGTGCTAAGAAAACAATACTGATATTTCATATAATAAAATGTATGCTTAACATCTATAGTCTCGTATGTGTGTCACGTTCAATTTTACTTAGGAATGCTAAATGTGAGTTAAAAAAATGGTTAGAGAATCCTAGATCTTTATTGTGAAGGACGTTTCATGCAGTTTAAACCAGAAACAAATGAAGCAGATAATAACTCGGAGCAGTTTCTCTCAATTCAGCAAACAGGCACAATCAGAAACAGTTAAAGCTTACCCTAGAAGCACTATCATTAGTTGATTTTAGATTAGTCAGCTACCCAACTATGAGATGGCTTAAATTGCTAGAACTGTCAGTTCAGATACATTTAATCAGTGAAATCAAGGAAGGAAAATCAATGCCATTTCCCTCTAAGGTTAAAAGTTGTTTCAGAGGCTACACAGAGTAAAGAAAATAAAAAGAGAAATCATTTCTGTGCCATTGTTAAGGATATTCTTACATCAGCTCTTAAGCACGGACGTAACATTTGTGCTCTCGATGTCCAGAAGTGAGACAGAGTAGGTCAGTTTCAATGTCGTGGACTTTACTTTGCACAAGAATGATGGATAAAACACATAAAGATATAAAAGTTAATGGCAGGACCCAGACGGGAAAGGTTAGCGACAGATAATGAAAAGGTTATAAAGGCAAGGATAACTGAGACAACCTTGGATAATCAACCGGAAGATTGAGCAGTTTAAACCCTTTTATCATTGTAAAAATCTGCCCACAAGATGCCAACTCATTTTATTCACATACTGGAAAATATTTTCATTTTAAAGAAAAGCTGGCCATAGGGAATAGGAGAAACATAACAGCACATAGCACCTCCCTTCTTCCCTCTATATACTGTACAATATAGTGAGCTATATGAGACACGGAGCAGTGTACATAGGCAGGACAGTACACCGTGCTGCACTGCACCTGGAGCTGTTCACTGTTTGTATAGAAAGCATGCGAGTATCAGCACTACTAGATAGCTTTTCACAATTATATACACATTTCAGGCCTATAAACAAGATCTGCTATAAATGTTTTGTTTGTGGGAGTCTAATCCAAACCAATTTTTCTGAATAATGTGGATTTTGTGGTGCCATTTGCAACAAAGAGGTGGCACAATTGTATATTCATTTTCCATTTCTATAATTCTGCTGTTTCGGTAACTCTCAAAGACTATAATAAAGTATTTGGCAAACATAAATTAATAGCAAACCAGCTACAGTACTTCCATCTGCAGCTATGAAAAGGGAAAATCCTCAACAGTGAACCCCATGTGTGATGTCACGGTAGTCTACTTAACCGAATTTCCTTTATAATGTCAAGTTAGCTTAACTAACTAAAACCCCTTTGTGATATCAATCTAGCTTATATCTCGCTCTTTCACTGCGAGAGTGGCTGCAGGGGATTTTGAGATTCCGCTCTGCATGCCGGGATCCCACATCCGGGACGTTCAGGCCCGACTTTGCTAGAAGCTCAGGCCTTTTCAAGGGGACATTAGGACTAGTACTGAGGGGTTTTGTTACTAGATTACATTTAGACAAATCAGAAATCTGGGTTTGCCCACTGTTGTATTAAATAAAAAAGGTGGCCCCAGATTTGTACTCTTTATATGCCACTATGTGATGACGTAGTAGATTACCTGATTCAAATCTCCCATCTTTGAAAGACATGAAAGAGGGACTCATACTCTGGCACACATGGTGCATTAGAGCAATTTCTATTTTACGCTAAGCCTCGCCCAGTCCTTACATACACCCACACAAAAATATTGCCCCTAATAAAGCCCATTAGTGTACCCACACAGTACAATACTGGTTTAATGGCTCCTCTCATTCACCATAATGCACAACATGATGTCCCCACAGACCCTTACACACAGTATGGTGCCATCGACAGTACATTCCCTCTCTACACAGTATGAGGCCCCAACAGTATAGTATATTCTACCACACACAATATGATGTCCCCACAGTCATTTATACAGACTATGATGCCCCTATCATACATTCCCCCAGAGACTATAATGCCCCAACTCTACATTCCTCTTGCACACAGTAAGATGAACCCATGGAAGTACATTCCCCCATACACAGTATGATGCCCTCATAGTACCCCACAAACGATATGATGCCCATTGTGCAGTAGATTCCCAACACAGTATAATACCACCTGGAGTATATAACCTAAAATTAGTATGATGCCTCTGGAGTACATCATACACAGTAAAATTCAGCACCACCCCTCCATTGCACACATTATGATGCACCACGGCAGTACATTCATACATAATATGATGACACCCAGCAGCACATTTCCCCACACACAGTATGATGTCACCCGGCAGTGTTCCCTCCATGTACAGTACAAAAAAGAAAGAAACAATGCAAGTAAGATATACACACCTGATGAACAATTAAATACATGTCTTTATTACTGCAAAAAACACACACACAACCATTTATAAAATCATTTAAAAAACATGCAATAAAGAATAAGACCGTACCACTGTCTTAAACAGCTCATAGGCAATAGAATGTGGATGGTATAATACAACAGTCAAAAAGTCAAAAAATCGTGACAGTAGGAAATCCGAAATGTATATATATATCTGCCTAAGAGTCGCTAGATGCTATCAGAAAAGTATGATCAGTATTGTGTGTGGTCTCCACGTGCCAGTATGACCCCCCTACAATGCCTGGGCATGCTCGTGATGAGGTTGCAGATGGTCTCCTGTGGGATCTCCTCACTGACCTGGACTAAAGTATCCGCCAACTCCTGGACAGTCTGTGGTGCAACGTGACGTTGGTGGATGGAGCGAGACATGATGTCCCAGATGTGCTCAATCGGATTCAGGTCTGGGGAATGGGCGGGCCAGTCCATACCTTCAATGCCTTCATCTTGCAAGGACTGACACACTCCAGCCACATGAGGTCTGGCATTGTGCTGCATTAGGAGGAACCCAGGGCCAACCGCACCAGCATATGGTCTCACAAGGGGTCTGAGGATCTCATCTCGGTACCTAATAGCAGTCAGGCTACCTCTGGTGAGCACATAGAGGGCTGTGCGGCCCTCCAAAGAAATGCCTCCCCACACCATTACTGACCCACTGCCAAACCGGTCATGTTGAAGGATGTTGCAGGCAGCAGATCACTCTCCATGGCGTCTCCAGAATCTGTCACATCTGTCACATGTGCTCAGTGTGAACCTGCTTTCATCTGTGAAGAGCACAGGGCACCAGTGGCAACTTTGCCAATCCTGGTGTTCTGTGGCAAATGCCAAGCATCCTGCACGGTGTTGGGCTGTGAGCACAACCTCCATCTTTGGATGTCGGGCCCTCATATCACCCTCATGGAGTCAGTTTCTAACCGTTTGTGCAGACACATGCACATTTGTGGCCTGCTGGAGGTCATTTTGCAGGGCTCTGGCAGTGTTCCTCCGGTTCCTCCTTGCACAAAGGCGGAGGTAGCGGTTCTACTGCTGGGTTTTTGCATTCCTACGGCCCGCTCCACGTCTCCTGGTGTACTGGCCTGTCTCCTGGTAGCGCCTCCAGCCTCTGGACACTATGCTGACAGACACAGCAAACCTTCTTGCCACAGCTCGCATTGATGTGCCATCCTGGATGAGCTGCACAACCTGAGCAACTTCTGTTGGTTGTAGAGTCCGTCTCATGCTACCACAAGTGTGAAAGCACAACCAACATTCAAGAGTGACCAAAACATCAGCCAGAAAGCATTGGTACTGAGATGTGGTCTGTGGTCCCCACCTGCAGAACCACTCCTTTATTGAGTGTGTCTTAATAATTGCCAATAATTTCCATCTATTGTCTATTCCATTTGCACAACAGCATGTGAAATTGATTGTCAATCAGTGTTGCTTCCTAAGTGGACAGTTTGATTTCACAGAAGTTTGATCTACTTGGAGTTATATTCTGTTGTTTAAGTATTCCCTTTATTTTTTTGAGCAGTGTATATATATATATATGCAAGCTTTCAGAGCACAGGGGCTCCTTCTTCAGGCAATATTATAAATGAATTGATAAGACAAAGGCACAACATTTAAGAGATGTTACAGCAAGATATTTGTTCATGAGGTGTAAGGGGTGATGCCTCCTAATGATGTCAAAGAGATCATATTTAGGGTTTTTAGTTGCAAATGGCAAGTCTGTGGGAATGTTTAATTATCTGGAGACTGTCTGGTGGATGTGTGAATTGAATCCATGTAGTGAGTCATAAATCCAGGTGTTAGATTCAGTCCTGCTGTCAAGGAATTGAACATTCTTATCAGTTTGAATTCCCAAATTTTTCTCTCTTGGTCGTCCTTGAAATGAACTTTTAGTATTAAAACTTTTAGATCTGTCATACAGTGTCCCGTGCCAGAGAAATGTTTTCCCACAGGCGTGTCCAGTTCATTCTTAATTGTGTGTCTGTGTAAATTCATTCTGATTTGCAGTTTTTGCATAGTTTCTCCAATATAAACTACTTCCGGGCACCTTGTGCATTGTACACCACATTAGAGGATGTACATGAAAAGACATCCATGATTACTTCTTACTTATCCCATCACGGGGCATTGTCCTCTCCCAAATCCAAATGCTCCTTTCCCTTCTGAGCCCCACAGTGTGCCAAAATCACATTTCACATCCACATGTTTGGCAGGTGTATAATTTTCAAAATGGGGTCATTTGAGGGGGGATTCTGCTCTTCTAGCAATTAAGGTCTCTGTATATAGAGTCTGCAAACTATTCTAGGAAAATCTGCACTCCAAGAGGCAAATAGCACTCCTTCCGTTCCGAGTCTCGCCGAGTGGCTAAGCAGTACTGTACAGCCACATATGGGTGGCAGTGGTATTGGAGGAAGAATAAAAGTCAGTTGCCATCTATTAAATTGTCCAGTATTCCTTTGGCGCTCCCTGAGACCGCTGCACCATTGTTTACTTGTGAAATATCTCCATACGGAGCCAAAGTGGCAGGAGCAGCCTGGTCTATTTGGATGTGTTAGGACCTGCAGTTATCCAGCCACCGGTTTAAACTACTGAGGACCTGCGGTGACGTGGTATCTGGTCCGGCAGGATCGTGTGACCACTTGAGGAGCACGGAGTTGCGAGGCAAACACCGACAGGACGGTACTACAAATAGAGGTGACCCGGAGCCTCATTAATCACACGCTTAATCTTGGTTGTGTAGACGTACACAACCATCACAGGTGAGTGTACTGGCACTTTTTAAATTATTTAAATAGCCCTGTGAGTCTACACATGCGCCCTTTCTTTTCTTTTCACATATGGGTTATTGTCACATTCAGCAGGAATTTTATGACAATTTTTGGTGCAATTTTTACAAATTTCCCTTTGTAAAAATATAAAATCTGGGGCTAAAAAAAAATTTTGGTGGTAAAAATTTTATTATTTTTTCTTCACTGTCCAATGGTGTAAGGTTCTCTGACACACCCGTGGTGTCAATATGATCGCTGCGCCCTTAGATTAATTCATTGAGAGGTTTAGTTTGTAAAATAGGGTCACTAATGGGGGGTTCTGATGTTCTGGCACCTCATGGGCTTTTCCAGTGGGTCATGGCACTTGCAAACCATAACAGTAGAATCTGCACCACAATATGGCTCTTCTTCCCTTCTGAGCTTTGCAATGTGCCTCAAAAGTAGTTTCCGATTAAATAATATAAAACTAGGCTTCAACGGACATGCTTTATCACGTCACTTCCTATTTAAACATAACCAATCATGTAGGAATGTAACTTTTTTTGGTGAGGAATATATTCAAAAAAATTGGAGGGGGGGCGATTATTTAAAGTTAATGTCCCATATTGAATCCAGGTGGATTTTTACTTTAAACACGCTGACTCCCAGCTAAATTATGATATAGAATTGTTTGCATTTTAATGATGGTAGTTTTTAGGCATCAATATTATTTTATAATTTCTGGTGTTTTTAAAAACATGTTCGAGCATACTATTGTTTTTGTTTACATTCACATTTTTTCATTTTTTACTTTTCCCATTCTTGTTTTTGTTTTCAATTGTATTATTGTTTTTATTTCTATATTTTTATTTTTTCATTCTTATTTTTATGTGGTGTGTCTTTTTCATCATGTTTTTATTAATTAAAAGAGTTGATTATAAAACACAGGCATAAACAGTGACACTGTGCATGTAGAAACATTTTGTACTCATGTATACATATCAAGTAATTATACCACAGGCTATATATATTATGTAGGGAACAGGGTCTGCAAGTACCGTCTGATGAAGGAGATAGCAACATCTCCGAAACTTGTAAGGGAGGACGGGGCACCTTGGGCTTCTGTCCACTTGATCCTCCTGTGACGTCACATGCCGTTTGCCTACACGCGGTCCTGCAAGCAACAGACGAGCCACCAGCCGGGGCTCTCTACGTGCTTTACCGTGATCTACGTCTGCTGTCCTAAGGACTATTCCACCATATGAGCGCATCTATCCAACAGTGAGTGGCTCACGGACCTTTTTATTTTCTTCCCCATGTGTCACTAATAGATACTCCTTGTGAGACCACGCAGGGAATAGGGGCTTTTTATTTCCACGTGCATGACTGTATGCTCATTTAAGTATTGCCCAAGTACCTCTATGTACACAAAACAGGTTATTATTTTTATATTTACTTTTTTTCTGGCACAGTATTGTTACTATTGTCACCTGTTTGTATAAGATCACAAAGTCTTGATTCCATATATAAAGGGAATATCTTTTACCAACTAACACAAAAAGCCCTTTTATCTATTTATTATGAAAGATAATCTTTAATAGTCATATTTGACAAATATAACATACATAAAGTGCCCGTAAAGTGCCCATAAAAAGTGACCTAGTGCAGGCAGAAATATACATTCATCATGATTAATTTTTCCTATTTTCACACCTTCTTACTGAAGACGATAATCTTTCACTACTTGATATATAATATATAGGTGTGAACTTGAACAAAAACAGCCTATACATAATAGGTCACTAATCTTAAAAACAGCAGGAGAAGGTTATTGTAGGTGGGACTTATGAATACATATCTATTATTTCCCAAACTGCATCAATATACCACATACATGTCAAGGGCTCAACCCTATATATGGAGTCCTTAATCAGATGCTTTACACATATTACAGTATGATATTCACAAGGTTAACAGTGCTAATCCCCCTCACAGTTTGAGTTTATATAATAAGCTGATACTCCATTCCAAAATACTTTTTCAAGACAATAACATGATCAAAAATATGACTTATCTGAAATATGTATTTAGGTTGCCCTCATCATTCCTCCAAACTCCTCGACGCGTTTCCCCGTTGTTTAGTGGTTCATCAGGAGAAGATCATCCTGTTTGGTCACATGGTTATTTCGTTTTACCTCCAGCTCTGCGTCAGCTGTGTTCTATTTGTGGTTGTACAATTTATGCATTGGCTGGAGACCATTCCGTGGGAACTACCACAATTGATTAGTATATATTAACTTTTTTGTTAATACTTTTTTTCAATTGCTGTTCCTACAGATGTCTCTCTCTAGAATGTTTTAGGTTTGATTTATATAACTGATGTGTGCTCTATCATCATATTAGCACAGTGGCCAGGATTTCTGGGGGGGAAGACAACAATAATACAGGGCCCCTGTGCTTGAACAGTATAGGGGCTTTTTGTTTTCCAAAACCTATTTGGATGACAGAAGGGTGCTAGCTACAGAATCCATCATTCATTGCTCTTTAGTAAACTCTTTATCACTGTACCAATCTATCAGTAATGGTGAGTCAATATACAGGAACATGTGTGACCTCTAACAAGTGGTCTAATAGACATTAGGAACTACTATTCATTTTTAAAGGTAGAAGTGGGCCCCCTTGCCTGATGAGCACAGGTTGCTTATTGCAGGTTGCTGGCAATCACAGCATTTACACAGCATTATAATAGGTCATAAGTAGAGATGAGCGTTGTTCGATTCGAACTGTTCGGCAATCTCAAATTCGAGCTGTTTTGGGCGGTGTTCGAGCCGTTCGGCGAACACGAACGACTTGAAAAAAATTCGGCTGTTCGAGGTTATGTTCGATAACTGTTCGTGCACCAAAATCATAACTGGATTTTTTCTCAGTAATGATGAAAATTAATGTTAATACGAAGTTTGAGTGTACAGCGGGGTGGGGGGAGGGGCAGGGGATGGATCTCTGCAGGAATAATGAAGATCTCCATTTTTTTTTCTCTTTCCCGCATTTACAGTGGGGAGGTGCAATCTGTCAGCCTATCAGCAGCGCACACACGGAGCGAAGTGCTTTTTTTCACACAAGCAAGGGCATGTGTCATTGGCAGTGTATGTCACATGTCCTTGCCCTATAAGATCCAGCCACCATTTTCTCACTGCTGCAGCTGCGTGTTAGACGGCATCGCTGTTGCTGTGTGCGCTATACCTTGTTAATTTCAAGCCAATTTTCGCACAAATCTACAGATAGCTTGGGAGTAGGGAATAGTTGTGATTGCAGTCCTTTTAAGGACTAGGTTACAGCATTTCCTACGACTTTTATCAGGCAGGTCTGTGCTCTTAAATAGATAGGTTGGGAGTAAAGACTAATTGTAATTGCAGTCCTTTTCAGGACTAAGTTACATCAGTTCCTATCAGTTTTTGCCAGGCAGGTCTGTGCCAGTGCTGTGCAAGTTTTTTTCACAGCATTTGGCTAAATCTAGCAAAGCTAATCCTTTTTGTCCTATTGCAGAGTGTGTTAGTCAGTGGAGTAGCCTATCTGTGTTGCAAGCTACACCACCTGTGTATAGAATACCAATTTTTTTACTGCACCTAGTGAAGTAAAACCTTTTGGGCATAGCATCATTCTATTAGTCCATCTATACTGACCTCCATCAGGTTGCAAATTAAAAATAATTTTTATCTGCATCTAGCTCTGAAAAAATATTTGGGCTTCTAGCAGTGTGTGGGACTTGGTCTACTAGTCCATCTATACTGACCTCCATCAGGCTGCAAATTGAATATAATTTTTTTCTGCATCTAGCTCTGAAAAAATATTTGGGCTTCTAGCAGTGTGTGGGACTTGTTCTATTAGTCCATCTATACTGACCTTTATCAGGTTGCAAACTGAATATAATTTTTTTCTGCATCTAGCTCTGAAAAAATATTTGGGCTTCTAGCAGTGTGTGGGACTTGGTCTATTAGTCCATCTATACTGACCTCCATCAGGTTGCAAATTGAATATAATTTTTTTCTGCATCTAGCTCTGAAAAAATATTTGGGCTTCTAGCAGTGTGTGGGACTTGGTCTATTAGTCCATCTATACTGACCTCCATCAGGTTGCAAATTGAATATAATTTTTTTCTGCATCTAACCCAGCCAATAGTTTTGGCCTAATACCACAGTTTGGCCACTCAGCTCTGCTCGGTTCCCATCCATTGTTTTTTTGTGCAAACAACTCCAGAGTTGTTAATTAGTTAACCACCAAAATGAGTGGAAAAAGGCCTGCTGCTGGTGGAAAGGGGAATAGGCGTGTTGGGAAGGGGAAAAAAGGTTGTGTCCGTGGGGTAGGTGTTAAAGCAACAGTAACATCTGCAGAAGAAAAACCATCTTCGAGACAAACTAAAATGTCTACATCTTTTAGCGGACAATGTGATAAGATCCCTTCCTTACGGCCACGCCAATCGCTTCAAATTCCAGATGAGGCACAAAAACAGCAGGTGCTTCAACAGATATCAAGTGCTCCTTTAAGTGGGCTCTCCTCCACATCAACTTCAACATCACAAATACTCCAGTCCTTAGAGGTGTCACCCCAATCGCACTTGCTTCCCCACAGCTCCCAAATCTCCAGCTGCCCGTCTGAGTATGAGGTAGAACAGATGGTTGAGTCTGCAGAGCTGTTTACTCATACTATAGCCTGGGAATCAGAGGTCGGCTCCAGCGCTTCTGTGAATCCAGACGAGGAAATGATCTGCACTGATGCCCAGAATCTTTATGAGTCGGATCCAGGACCAGACGCAGAAGGTTCTGACCATAATGTAGACCCTCAATCCCAAACTGTAACTCCTGTTGGTGGGGACAATGAGGAAGACGATGATGAGACTCAAACACCTGATTGGAGCGACAACTTTAGTTTTTTGTCAGGGCAGGAACAGGTTGGCTCTGAGGACGACGGGTGTGATAACACACAGGGTGATGATGATGAGGTTGGAGATCCCACTTACTGTCAAACCACAGTCAGCCAAGAGATGAGGTCAGCAGAGGAGGTGGAGGAGAATGCTAGTGACGACGAGGTCAGGTTGCGCCTTCCTGGACAGAGACGTAGTACTGGAAGCACGTCAACAACTGCATCCTCAAACACAACTCTGCCTCTCACCACAAGTCGTGGTGGCTCTTCAGGTCGCATGGGTGCTAAGCCTTGCATAGCCTGGGCATTTTTTCAGATCGATAAAGATGACCCAACTCATGTTATCTGTAACATTTGTCAGCAAAAGCTAAGTAGAGGCCAAAAAATACATAGTTTGAGTACTTCATGCAAGAACCGGCACATGGAGATGAAGCATAAGTTGCAGTGGGAAGCTCACTGTGCTACAATGCGGCCTAGCCAGCCGGGCCAACCACCGTCTGCCACATCTTATGCATCCGCGGCCTCTTCATCCTCTGTGACTGGGGGGACAGCAGTCACACCTGTTTTGGGACGCAGACCTGCCACATCTTTACCCCCAACAGCCAGCGTGATTGGCAGGTCATCATTTTCTTTGGAGGTGGTAACACCAGCTGGTGTTGAGCGCTGTCCGACATCGATAGCACCACCTTTGGATCAAGGCAACCTAACATGTCCGCCTGCATCTTCCTCATAGACCGGCAGTTTGCCGGGGACACCCTTATCAACCCCGTCTAACCACAACAGCCAGCCCTCGGTCCCTCAGATGTGGACAAGTAAAAGACCATTTCCTCCTAGCCATGAGAAAGCTAAGAGGTTGAATTTCACCATCTGCAAGCTCTTGGCTACAGAAATGCTGCCTTTCCGCCTGGTGGACACAGAGGATTTTCGAGACCTTATGTACGTCGCAGTGCCCCAGTACCAGATGCCCAGTCGGCACTACTTCTCAAAGAAAGGTGTGCCTGCGCTCCACCAGCATGTCGCACATAACATCACCGCTTCTTTGAGAAATTCTGAGGGTGACAGGGTGCATTTCACCACAGACACTTGGACGAGTAGGCATGGACAGGGGCGTTACATGTCGCTGACTGGGCACTGGGTAACTATGGTGACAGCAGGACAAGGGGCTGCTGTCCAAGTCTTGCCGTCCCCACGAGTTGTGCGTCAATCCTCTTTATCTCAAAGTTCCTCCACTGCTTCTGCCTCCTCAACCTCCTCTCAGTCCTCCACCTGCACCCAAAGCCTGTCTGGTCATGCCACAAGCTTTCTAGCTGCGCAGAAGGGATCCTGCACACCTCCTTACTATTCTGGCAGTAGGGCTCAACATCATCAGGCGGTTTTTACTTTGAAATGTCTGGGAAATGTGAGTCACACAGCTGAGGAGTTGTGGTCTGCTCTGGAGAACCCATTTCATGAATGGTTGTCTCCACTGGACCTGAAACCAGGGAAGGCCGTGTGCGACAATGCTGCAAACTTGGGTGTGGCCCTTCGCCGGGGCAATGTCACACACGTGCCTTGTATGGCTCACGTGTTGAACCTGGTTGTCCAGCAATTTTTAGCCCACTATCCCGGACTAGATGGCCTTCTGCAGAGGGCACGGTCGCTGTGTGCTCACTTCCGCCATTCGCATCCCGCAGCTCAGCGACTTACATCTCTACAGAAGTCGTTGGGCCTGCCACTTCACCGGCTAAAATGCGATGTGCCTACCCAGTGGAATTCAACTCTGCACATGTTGCAGCGACTGTGGCAGCACCGACAAGCCCTGGTGCAATACGTTCTGACGTATAGCCTGGGCCAACGGGATCCAGAGGTGGGGCAAATCACGCTGGAGGAGTGGTCTCAGATCAGGGACCTATGCACCCTTCTGCACAGTTTTGAAATGGCGGCGAAGATGTTTAGTGCTGACGATGCCATTATCAGCATGACTATTCCGGTGATTTACATGCTGGAGCACATGTTAAACAGAATTCGGAGTCAGGTGGTGGCACAAGAGGAGGTGGAGGAAGTAGAGGAGGAGGAGTTGTATGCGGAAGGGCTAACATCTGCAAGGTCCAGACGGTCGGCAGCACCAAGGCGGCAGGCATGTGAGGGTGGGGGAGATGGTTTTACCAGGGCGCATGGTAGCAGCCAAACTAGTGAGGAAGGTGCAGGAGCCCAGGAAGAAGTGGAGGACGAACTGATGGAAGACTCATCAGATGAGGGAGACCTTGATCACATTTCTGTTGTGCGAGGTTAGGGGGAGAGGACAGAGGAAGGAAGCATGATTGTTACCTCGCCACCAACACAACAGGGACTTGGTGCTCCTGGATGCGCAAGACACATGAGTGCCTTCTTGCTGCACTACCTGCAACATGACCCTCGAATTGTGAGAATTAGAAATAATCCTGACTACTGGGTTGCCACACTGTTAGATCCCCGGTACAAAAGTAAATTTGCAGAAATTATTTCTGCCATAGAAAGGGATGCACGCATGCAGGAGTATCAACAGAAACTGTTGCAGAATCTTAGATGTGCTTTACCACAAAACACCAGTGGTGCATGTAGTGAATCTCACAGTTCGAACTTGTCAACCGTGGGACCGTCGAGTGTTTAGCACTCAAACCGTGACAGAAACATAGTATCTGCTGGTAACATAAATTTTGCGGAATCATTTCACCACTTTTTTAGCCCATCCTTTGCAAGGCCACAGGAGACAAGAAGTCTGACACATAGTCAACGCCTAGAGACGATGGTACAGGAGTATCTCCAAGTAAACATTGAAGCCATGACTGTGTCACTGGACCCTTGCTCTTTTTGGGCTTCCAATCTGGATAAATGGCCGGAGCTAGCCACTTACGCCTTGGAGTGCCCCGCAGCCAGCGTTCTGTCTGAACGTGTGTTCAGCGCTGCTGGTGGTGTGCTGACAGATAAGCGCACGCGGCTCTCCACTGATAATGTAGACAGACTCACGTTCATAAAGATGAACAAATCATGGATCCGAAACGACTTTTCTACCCCTGTGTCATCCTGGGGAGAGTAAAAGCTTGATGATTGGTTAAAATCACCTCACCAACCGTTTTAAGCTTTCAAATTACTAATCATGTTTATCTGTATCTTGGCTGGAAAATAATTTGGGCTTTGTAGCAGTGTGCAGTACTGATTCTATTAGGCCATCTATACTAAGCTCCACCAGATTTAAAATTACTAATCATGTTTATCTGTATCTTGGCTGGAAAATAATTTGGGCTTTGTAGCAGTGTGCAGTACTGATTCTATTAGGCCATCTATACTAAGCTCCACCAGATTTAAAATTAATAATAATTTTTAGCTGCATCTAGCCCGGAAAATAATTTTGGGGCTCCAAGATGCGCAAGACACATAAGTGCCTTCTTGCTGCACTACCTGCAGCATGACCCTCAGATTGTCAGAATTCGAAGTAATCCTGACTACTGGGTTGCCACACTCTTAGATTCCCCACACTCTTCGATCAACTTTTTCATTTTAATAAAGACCAAAAAATGGTCATTTTTGAAATTATAAGCATTAGCAGGTTATTAGAAACTGAAATCAAACAGTTTTCAACTCAAAACTTTATTCTAGGTGATGTTACATTTGCACATAGGACCCCTTGTTCGAAAGGAGCTTCTGAACTCTCTCGTCCATTGAATTTGTCAGGTTTTGGATGGTTTCTGTTTCAATTGTTTTGCATGAGGACAAAATACCCTCCCAGAGCTGTTGCTTAGATGTGAACTGCCTCCCGCCATCATAGACACTCCTTTTGATGATGCTCCAGAGGTTCTGAATGGGGTAGAGGTCAGGGGAGCATGGGGGTCACACCATAAGTTTGTCCCCTTTTATGCCCATATCAGCCAGAGATGCAGATGTGTTATGTGCAGCATGAGACGGTGCATTATCATGCATGAAAATGATCTTGCTGTGGAATACACGCTTCTTCTTCTTGAACCATGGCAGGAAGTGCTGTTTGAGAAACTCCACATACATTATGGAGTTCATCTTTACCCCTTCAGGGATCCTAAAGGGGCCGACAATCTCTCTCCCCATGATTCCAGCCCAAAACATTACTCCACCTCCTCCTTGTTGGCGCTGTAGCCGTGTTTGCGTGGGGTGTCCATCAACCAGCCATCCTCCACTCCATCCATCTGGACCATCGAGCGTTGCACGGCACTCATCCGTGAACAAAACAGTTTTGAAATCAGTCTTCATGTAATGTTTGGCCCACTGTAGCCGTTTCTGCTTGTGTGCAGTGGATAGAGGAGGTCGACAGGATGGCGTATGCACAGCTGCAAACCTCTGAAGGACCCTGCATCTTGATGTTCGGGGGACGTTGGAGGCACCAGCAGCTTCAAAAACTTGTCTGCTGCTATGACAAGGCTTTTTTGCAGCTGCTCTTTTAACCTGACCTAATTGCCTGTAGGAAAGAGTCCTCAATTTGCCCTTATCAGCACGCACACGTGTGTACTGTAAATCAGCTACATACTTCTTGATTGCCAAGACACTTCATCCTGATCATCGCACAATGCTGATTGTAGTCATGCCTTGACCTAAACACTCCACAATTTGTTGCTTCTCAGCAGCCGACACATCCTTTTTCTTTCCCATTTTGGCAGAAAATGTAGGCTGCTTAATAATGTGGGACAGCCTTCTTAAGTAGTCTTGCCTTTCATTGGACACACCTGCCAAACTAATTAGCACAGGTGTCTGCAATTGCTTACAGTGATATAAAGAGCCCTGACACACATCACCATCAATGTGTTTAACTGACAAACAAACAAATTCTTCCCTTATCACTCCTAAACACTTTTTGCATAATAATTTGGAACACAGTGTACATGTGCTTTTCCACAAAACACCAGTGGTTCACGTAGTGAATCTTACAGTTCTAACTTGCCAACCGTGGTCTGTATGGAGTTGTTCAATAAAGGGCCCAAAATGAAGATAACATAGACGGGAGAGGTCTCTATGAATAGGAATTCCTAAGTATTTGATACCCTGTGAGGGCCAGGCAAAGGGAAAGTTGGACTGGATGGAATCCTGTATGGATTTGGGGAGGGAGACATCGAGGGCCTCAGACTTCGCTGCATTGATTTTAAAATTTGACCATGTAACAAAGTGATCTATTTCAGGTATAACAGCAGGGATGGATATATGTGATTGAGTGATATATACTAGGATATCATCAGCAAATAGAGAGAACTTGTACTCGGTGCCTCCCACCTCAATCCACCTAATATTGGGGTTATGGCGAATTGATGAGAGCAGGTGCTCAGTCACTAGGATGTATAAGAGAGGGGACAGAGGACATCCCTGCCTTGTCCCATTGGTGATTATGAAAGGTGATGAAAATGTTCTGACGCGCCCCCTGGGCCTTGGGACACCCGGAGCCGGACCCTTTTTGGGGGATGCTGGTGGTTGTAGTCTCCATGGCGGCGACCCGGTTCCGTGGCTCAGGGCGGTCAAACCAGTGGCGGAACTATTTATGTGGTTTTGATGTTTAAATGTCCGACTACGCCACCCGTGGATTGCGGTCAGAGTGAACCGCCGCTGCAGGGCAGACCGCTGAGGCTGGTGTTGTGGGTGCAGCAGAGCGTAGCATAACTCCCCACGGGAGGAGTATAGCCTCAGGGCAGTGTATGCGGAGGATGGGGGTGATGGTGCAGGGCAGCAGCAGTAACAACACGAAGTCAGTGATGCAGTCCAGGGCCTTTACTCTCAGTTCTTATTATCCAGACCACTTCTGCAGGTAACGGCTGCCCACGTCGTACTGTGCTCACCAGGTGAGGGGCTCAGACAACTCCCAGATAACTTTGGAGCGCTTCACAGGACCCCCTTTGTGTGTCCTTTGTCTGGCCTTTCTTACCAACCCTTCTGTCCGGCTGCCTCGGGCCTCCTCTTGGTAAACTTGGTGCCAGTTTCCCTGACCCTATGTGGTGCCTTCCTAGCGGGTGTAGCGAGGGGCTGCACCACATAAAATGTCACAGCCTCCGGTTTCTAGCTGAGGGTTGTTTCCCACCTCCACTAGTTTCGGGGACCGGTCTCCCCCTTTGGCGTGACCCCTCCACACAAGTGGATTCGGGCGTGCGGTGGCGACTCGCCCGTCCGCACCCCTGGGATCCCTCCGTTCCTCGTTCCTGGAGCCTTCTCCGCTCCTCTTCCTTTCTTCTCCCTCTTCCAAGCCTGGGCCTCTGTTACTAGGCCCGCCTCCGGAGCAGATCTCATGCAGAGCCCCATCTCCCTGTCACTTCTGCTCAGACTTCTCTGCACTGAACTAAGATGGTGCCCACCTTTTATACTCCCTTCTCAATGCACCCAGGAACTGCTTCCTCCCTGCTCCTGCACTACAGGGTTCCCCTTCCTCAGCTTTCCCTCCCCCCACTCCAGCCAGGGACAGGAACTGTCGTGCCCATCTCAGGGACAAATTGGTCGCCCTGCCCCACGGCAATGTGGTGTAATGCATGCAGGTGTCGGGCCTGATCCACACTCCATCCTTACCTGAGAGTGAGATATCACACCTCTGGGTGAGGTGCAATACCTCTGTAGCAACCGAGCCCTCAGGGTGCTACAGTTCCATTTATCTTCAGCCTAGGTGACGTATTGCGATACAGGGCCATGATTTTGGCTATAAAAGGGTCCCCTAGACCCCTACCCCAAGCTTTTTAAGAGAATAATATATGGCGTGCCAGGAGACTCTATGGAATGCTTTCTCAGCACCCAACGAGAGTATCTAATTACAAATTTTTAACTGCATCTAGCCCAGGAAATACTTTGTACCTAGTAGCAGTGTCTGCTAGTCAGCGGATTATCCCGGCTGTTAAGCAAGCTACACCACCTGTAGTTTGGACACTTAATTTTTTCAAAGGAAATGCTTTGGGACCATGGGATACTCAGTGAAGAGCATCAGGAGGCACCCCAAGGCATAGGGGCTGGGACTGGCAGTAGGATGCCTTGCGGTGGACAGCCGATCTAGATCCTTGTAAAAGGATTTAAAGTGTATTCATTCAAATTAGAGAGACAATTTAAATTAAAAAGCTTAGAGCTGCCTCCACCACAGGGGGGCTCGCTCGACCCACCAGCGGACAGGCACCAGAATTGGGAGAGGGGGGCTGGCCGTCAGGGTCCACCGTGGCTCTGGCACAAACCCGGCGACACGGAGGTGGCACGGGCAGGAACGGACTGGCCGTGTCGGCTTCTCACTTTTTGGATTTTAGAAGGGCATGACATGCCTATATCTGTGTCTCCCCCTCCTTTTACTCCTCCACCTCTTTTCTTTTCGCATGACTATATGTACTTGTCACTTTTCCATGTGTTAGTTATGTCTTCTGAGCAGTTTGTCAGCTTTTGGACACCTTTGAAGGTGTTTTCTATGTGTTTCTATGTGTTTTTGTTTGCCTGCCATTGGTTTTAACGGTGCTCGAAGGTGTTCGACAAACAGTTCGACGAACAGTTCGGCGAACACACGGGTGTTCGACGAACCGAACCGAACTCGAACACTACGGAGGTGGCTCAACACTAGTCATAAGTTGTTTGAAGTTGGAGCTATTCTTTATCTGCATAAAAAATTCTTGAACAGTAATTCTAAACTTTATTGAGGAATAAAACCTACCATTTATATGAAACATGTTTATTCATCAGCTCTAGTTTTGTGTGTGTTATATCTAGCGAGTGTATATAAATGAGTATATGTATATTATTAGAGTGAATGTAATTATGTACTACATTTTCTATGATACATCCATAGAGGAAGCATGTATGTCAGCATAATAAATGAGTATATATACGCTTGTACATAGTAAGTGAATATACATAATACTTGTAAGGGCTTCTGTCATTTGTCAGCAAAGCTCTGTTTTTCCAAACGACTGCACCTTTGGTTTTATATACTATAAGATAATAGTGGATCAATCTTTTAACCTAAACCAAATCACATATTTTAAATAAAAAAAATTTCTGCAAGACATTGTTTTAAATCATCTCCGCCAAAGACCCTAAACCTACCATGTTGCTTAAAAGCCTATCTGTTATTAGGTTACATTGAAAATACCTATGTAAATTACTTAGCATATGGCCTTTTATTATCCTTTTCCATTTACATACAGTAAAAGTTATATATCATAGATGTACTCAACATGCACTTCAATAAGATGAGATCTTGTTTATTCTCTGAGCTCCTTTTAGACTTTGCCATTAAAACTATTATGATATCCAAGTGCTTCATCATCTATCAATGTGAAGTCACTTGACCTACAAAAGCTTCATGCTCTGCTTCCAGACTAAATATATATGCCATCATTTTTACTTGTTCCTACTTATGATAATATAAAGACACGGCATTTCATGCCAGCAGATGGGATGTTTGTGTGAACTAATCACAACCTGTACAAAATTGCCACCATAACATTGTTATACCCTAATAAACACCTGGATATTACACGCAAACGTTTCTAACATTTAAAATGAACTTTGAATGTGATGTAAATGAGCCATGACTACGCCGCTGAGGCTTGCTTTCCCAACACTAGTTTAGCTTCAGATCCTCTAATTACGACCATCTGGGTTTTGACTGACATCCTCCATGCAATCCGCGTCATGGTAAGACTTCCAGGAATCTCACACATGAGCACATCTTACTTGCCTTGGTATGTGCAATGAAGCCAGGTATATTTGCCACAACTTCACCTACTTCATTGCACATGCCCAGACACATGCAAGATGTGGCGCCACACTGTTCACCCTTATGATTCATAACTGCCACACCGTCTGCCCTTATGAACTATGGCCTCCACACCATCTCCCTTTATGAATCACAACCTCCATGCTTTTTTATAGTAATAAATCCCTTGTGCTTCCCTATAATGGTCTCTCATTGTGCCTCCTGTAATGATGCCCCCATAAGTAAGATAGTCCCCACTGCCTCCCATACACAGTATCATGGCCCCCACAGCTCTCAATTTACAGTTTGATGACCAAGCCTGAATGGTCCTTTATAAGATTTTTTTTTCATTTTTGTCTCATTACAAATTGTATATTTTTTTTAGCCCTGTGTTGGCATACATACAGTTAGGTCCATATATATTTGGACAGAGACACATTTTTTTCTAATTTTAGTTCTAAACATTACCACAATAAATTTTAAACAAAACAATTCAGA
Source organism: Phyllobates terribilis (assembly GCF_046119375.1). NCBI lineage: Eukaryota > Metazoa > Chordata > Amphibia > Anura > Dendrobatidae > Phyllobates > Phyllobates terribilis. The sequence goes on along the minus strand of NW_027362762.1, from coordinate 363,238,480 downwards.
TGCAGTGGAAGTTCAGACTTTCAGCTTTCATTTGAGGGTATCCACATTAAAATTGGATGAAGGGTTTAGGAGTTTCAGCTCCTTAACATGTGCCACCCTGTTTTTAAAGAGACCAAAAGTAATTGGACAATTGACTCCAAGGCTATTTCATGGACAGGTGTAGGCAATCCTTTCGTTATGTCATTCTTAATTAACCAGATAAATGGCCTGGAGTTGATTTGAGGTGTGGTGCTTGCATTTGGAAGGTTTTGCTGTGAAGTAAACATGCGGTCAAAACTTCGGAAATCGGGTCAAGCCATCATTAAGTAGGGCAAACTGTCTCTATATTACATTAAATTGGAAATTTATGAATGCAAGATAATACTATTTCTAATAATACTGTGTCAGACAACCCAGAACTGTTGATATCTATGCATAAAATAGTTATGATGCTATCATACTTTAAACAATGATAACCATTTTATTTATCACAGAACATAAACGCATTAACGATAACTCATATATAACAAAATATGGTATAATTAGGACTTGAATATTGAAGAAAAACAAGCTGACAAGTTCTTGTCTGGGTAATTAATGGTTCTACCATTAAATGTAATGGATTAAAGGCTTGATGTAATGTGATTTATGGTGACCTGATTGTTTGTCTGTTGATTATTAATGATATTATCATATAACAATTCATCTTTACCTCACCGATATTACTGGATGTAAACAATGATAATCTCACCCTACTGTGTACAGTATAATGAAATGCATATATGAGCAAGACATATTGTAAATCATGTCTGTCTTCAAGAACCTACCTGTGGGTTTCTAAAAGTTATAGATGCTGTATGACTTCCTTTCCCAAGAGCAGATGGACAGAACTGAATAGGGACTTCGGTAGTGGAATTAGGTGGCACTAAAAGCTGTAAGACACAAGAGAAGACTGTTAGTACAATATAGGTGATAACTTTAGCTCATTTGTATTATATATGCATTTGTTTTCACAAATAAGAATTGATAAACTTGTAGACCACATATTTTACTTTACTAAAGGGAAGAATATTTTGCGATAATGAAAAAGAATAAAAAAAAGTATGGCAGAAAACATTCCAAACAACTGCGGTACTCATTTCCACGATCAGTTTTTACCAATATTTTTACCAATATTTCACATGGATGTCAACAACTGTGGCCAAAAATATTTGTATTGTTTTTGACACTTCTCTATGACATGTGAATAGTTATGTGACAGTTTAGCTAAACTTCAAATGTTTTCAATTAAAGGGGTTTAACAAGCCAGGGAGAATTTTTAACAGGCACTGTATCATATTGTGTGACATATAAACTGTTAGGATTCCACTCTGTTTGCAAGTTCAAGAGATCATCATATGATTTGCATATTGGCAGTCACAAGGTGATTAGCGTCTTCCGGTTCTTTCAATTAACATTTAAAGGGGTTTTCCTGGACAGACATTCATTTCTGCAATTACTCTGAATTTCTGCATCTTGCCTAATCCTAACAGTAAGCAATATGTACACTGTTGGGAATTTGCTCTCTTTCAATGCTGAAGATGTCATCATGTGATTGCATACTTGCAGTCATGCGCCAACAAGATTCTCTTCTCATTCTCTCAATGTACTATTGAAAGAAGCAGGAAAAGGAGCTACTCGGCATGAGACTGAAAGAATGCAAATGACATATGAAAAGTCACATGTCGACCTCTTCAGCAGGTAAAGAGAGCGGAATCCTAATGGAGTGCGGCCTGCATTTGGCAAGATGCAGTCAGATAGAAGGACTGCAGAAAATCATGCCTGCCACTGAAAGCTCCTTTATGCTAGAAAATTACAGTATTTCCTCTGCTTTAGATTTTATAATTAGATCTGCAAGTTGTTTTACCCCAGATACAAAAGTATCCTACATGTGTTTGGCATACTTTAAAAATTGTTTCCTACACATAAAAATAAAAATCTATCTTTTATAAACACTGAGCCCTTCTGTGGGCAGACAAGTGTAGAATACAGTACAGACCAAAAGTTTGGACACACCTTCTCATTTAAAGATTTTTCTGTATTTTTATGACTATGAAAATTGTACATTCACACTTAAGGCATCAAAACTATGAATTAACACATGTGGAATTATATACTTAACAAAAAAGTGTGAAACAATTGAAAATATGTCTTATATTCTAGGTTCTTCAAAGTAGCCACCTTTTGATTTGATGACAGCTTTGCACACTCTTGGCATTCTCTTGATGAGCTTCAAGAGGTAGTCACCGGAAATGGTTTTCACTTCACAGGTGTGCCCTGTCAGGTTTAATAAGTGCGATTTCTTGCCTTATTAATGGGGTTGGGACCATCAGTTGTGTTGTGCAGAAGTCTGGTGGTTACACAGCTGATAATTCTACTGAATAGACTGTTAGAATTTGTATTATGGCAAGAAAAAAGCATCTAAGTAAAGAAAAACGAGTGTCCATCATTACTTTAAGAAATGAAGGTCAGTCAGTCCGAAAAATTGGGAAAACTTTGAAAGTGTCCCCAAGTGCAGTTGCAAAAACCATCAAGTGCTACAAAGAAACTGGCTCACATGAGGAAAGGAAGACCAAGAGTCATCTCTGCTTCTGAGGATAAGTTTATCCGAGTCACCAGCCTCAGAAATCACAGGTTAACAGCAGCTCAGATTAGAGACCAGGTCAATGCCACACAAAGTTCTAGCAGCAGACACATCTCTTCAACAACTTTTAAGAGGAGACTTTGTGCAGCAGGCCTTCATGGTAAAATAGCTGCTAGGAAACCACTGCTAAGGACAGGCAACAAGCAGAAGAGACTTGTTTGGGTTAAAGAACACAAGGAATGGACATTAGACCAGTGGAAATCTGTGCTTTGGTCTGATGAGTCCAAATTTGTGATTTTTGGTTCCAACCACCTTGTCTTTGTGCGACGCAGAAAAGGTGAATGGATGGACTCTACATGTCTGGTTCCCACCGTGAAGCATGGAGGAGGAGGTGTGGGTGCTTTGCTGGTGACACTGTTGGGGATTTATTCAAAACTGAAGGCACACTGAACCAGCATGGCTACCACAGCATCTTGCAGCGGCATGCAATCCCATCCGGTTTGCGTTTAGTTGGACCATCATTTATTTTTCAACAGTACAATGACCTCAAACACACCTCCAGGCTGTGTAAGGGCTATTTGACCAAGAAGGAGAGTGATGTGGTGCTACGCCAAGTGACCTGGCCTCCTTAATCACCAGACCTGTACCCAATCGAGATGGTTTGGGGTGAGCTTGACTGCAGAGTGAAGGAAAAAGGGCCAACAAGTGCTAAGCATCTCTGGGAACTCCTTCAAGATTGTTGGAAGACCATTTCCAGTGACTACCTCTTGAAGCTCATCAAGAGAATGCCAAGAATGTGCAAAGCAGTCGTCAAAGCAAAAGGTGGCTACTTTGAAGAACCTAGAATATAAGATATATTTTCAGTTGTTTCACACTTTTTTGTTAAGTATATAATTCCACATGTGTTAATTCATAGTTTTGATGCCTTCAGTGTGAATGTACAATTTTCATAGTCATGAAAATAGAGAAAAATCTTTAAATGAGAAGGTGTGTCCAAACTTTTGGTCTGTACTGTATGTGTTCAGTAATGTAGCTTTCCAAGAAATAATCCAGTCCACCTTTACATAAGACTTCCTTGCAATAGAACACTTATCTCTCACGTCACCTATATAAATGTATTTATAATTTAAAAGCATCTGAGTGGGTGATATGAGTGCCTATGTTTTCATTTAGAAGCTGCTTTTCTTTTCCTTTAGAAAGTGCTTTTGTACTTCCAATATTGAAAGATATAATTTAATGAAAAGAAATGATGTATTTACATTTATCAACACCACAGTAACTTATATTTTTTCATAACTACCTTATGAGAAATATTCACTTAACTATTACTTTTACAATTAGGTGATAAGCAATGGTCTAGATATTTTATTTTAATATGGGTTTATTTACAGAAGTAGCTTTCAACTGAGAACTAGAACATAATTTCATTTTTGAATAGTCCACAATATAAATGATCTTTCTAAATCAAGCATTGAACCTTTGTACGATAAGGGTAAAAGTAGCCTAATATCCAACTCCAACAGTATAATATCTACACAGTCTGTCATCTACAACAGTCAATTTAAACTGCCTATATAGTCATATGTGGGAATTAGCCCCTATAAAAATCCTCCATGCAGTGTAATTTTCACTTGCACAGCTCTTCAGAAAAAGCGTTTTATATCTTAGGCAAATAAGGACTCTTCCATGCACCCTTGGCCAATGGCTCAGCGTACTATTCCGCCCCTCACAATTACCATGCCGCATATCCGCCCACATGTTGATAAACAGTACACGCATACACACAGTGTGAATATGGGCACACAGTGTCATTGCGGGCACACTCTGATCCCTCTCTCCTGCCTACAGCACTCACACACTAAACTGATACACAGAGAATTGTTTGGATTTCTCTAGAATAAGAAATCAATTTGCAAATAACAAGGTATCACTTTTTTCAACTTTCTATGACCTGCATGCCCATATAAATTGCTCAGGAAGGTTGATCCAATAACACAATCCCTTCAACCTTTTTCAAAAATGAAAAACACTAGTTCTAATCAAGATGTCGCATCACCAATTTTGAGAGTTGTCTTCCTTTTTGCTTTGTATAGACTGAAGAACAGCTTGGTCTTATGAGCTAAACCCACTGAAAGGGGTACAATGTATTAATATATTTGTTACCATGTTTCTGCCCAACACCACCCTTTTTCAAAACTTAGAATAAGTCATCAATGTTTAATTTTTAGAAATCTAACCAATGTTCCTTCTAAGCCCAGGGTCTCAAACACATGGCTTGGGGACAGCATGCGCGGGGCTCCGGAGCACCCAAGACATCCTTGGGATAGGATACAGCACACTGAAAGAACAAGCGAAGTGTCATTATAAGGGTTCGCTCACACCAATATGCATCCAACGATTCTCTCATGCGAGAGAATCGATGCTATATGTAAATGCCCCTCATCTCAAACTCTGCTGCGAAAGTGACCCAAGTGTCATTTTACTGTGAACCGATTCTCTCACATGCGAGAATCGGAGCACAGGTGCGGAAAAGATGAAGAACTTAAGTTTTTCACGCACCCATAGAGATGTACGGGTGCGCGCAGTCCGATATACACTGCCAATTGCAGCATGCAGCAATTTTTTTTCTCATGCCAACTCAGCATGAAAATAAAACGCTAGCCGGCACTGCTCCATAGTATAACATTGGAGCGTGTGCTATCTGATGAAACATCGGACAGCACTCACCCAAGTTATACGCTGGCTACTCACTAGTGTGAGTGAGCCCTAAAACTTACAGATCAAATATCCTGCAGTACCGAAGTATAGCAGAATATTAGATCAGCGACCAGAGAGTATAAATTAAAGTCTCATAGAGGGTCTAAGTAAAACAGTAATAGGAAAAAAAAATTAACAAAAAAAAATGAAAAAATAACTGAAAGATATTATTTTTCCGATAAAAACTGTTTCATGTAAAAAAAGAAAGTAAGCAAAAAAGTTGGTGCCTCCATGTCTGGAATGGCCTGGGCTATAAAACTGTACCATAACCAATACGATGAACATCGTAAAAAAAAATAAAAATTAAAAAAGAAAACCACATGAAAAATGTAGCATTTTTATTATGTGCTTGTGAACACGAAGAGCATTGCAATTCCTAGAGTTTTCCAACCATGGGATGCTCCTTTAAAAAATATTTAAGATTGCTTTTCTTTTCTTAAACCAAGTCCTTTTTAGATGACAAATTAGAATTGGATTTTTTTTCCTATTCCCAGAGCATATTACAACCTAACTGCGTTAAAAAGATCATTTATAATTTTATAAAGCAAAGTAAAGACCGGCTAATTGTTCTGGAAAGATAATTCCCAGTTTCAAACCACAACTAAGTCATGAGAAAAATAAAATGAATGGAACAGACTTTTCAAAGTGTCTATCCATTGTATAGCAATCCAACGGCTGATGACATTTAAGCCACTGTTAATGAACCAGACACACTGGGGATATTTTTAACTCTCTGGACAGTTCACTTGCAATATTCAGAAAGTTAAAAGTCATGATAATTTATTCAAATTCATTTCTATGTTAATGATTGGTAAAACTAAAAGTAGGCCTAAAGCAAATGCAGAGAACTACACAAAAAGATAATAAATATGATGAATCTCCTTCACATGACAAGTTATAAATGGATACTAAGAAATACAATACAAACAAGCCATTTGCCTATTAACTAAGGATAAGTAGATTCTGCAACCAGACAATGACAAGTCAGACTTAATGTGTCGTGGTGTCCGCATTTCTTGGGTACAATCATGCAAATAGATCATATACTGGAAATGAAAAGGAGACCATTTGCTTTATTCAAAACATGTATTTGTATTTTGCATTTAAATGAATGCATTGAAACTAAGGAATAGTAATAATAAAAAATACATGAATGCATATATCTCATCTGAGTCAGTGACTTACTGTAATTGTAGATTCATTTTACTTTTCCCATTATACTAAGTCTCTTTACACATTACGACAATGTGCATCTGGAGACAGAAAACTGGGACGTATACATTTAATGGATGCCACAAATAAAGATTATTATTATTATTATTTAATGGATGCTACTGAGTGGCATCCATTACACATAGACTTCTACTGTCAAAAAAAAACATATACCCTGCAGTATACTTTCTACTGGATTCTTCTGTGTGGAATAGTTTTGGTCTGCTTTATTCCATACCATAAAAAAAGAATAGAAAGCCCACTGTGTACCCATTGAGGTTGAGATCAAAATTTCAAATAGGGGCTGGTTTGGGGTCACAATTAACTTCCAAGTAGAGATGAAAGAACCCAAACTTAAAAGTTCGGGGTTCATACCGGACAGTTAGTGTCCATTGCTAAACACTGATAAACACGTCTCCTGAAAGTCTGTTGCAATGTTCAGCATTCAGGGGGAAGGAGAGAGAGAGATACTTTCCAGCTGAAACATTCAGGTCCCCATTGTTTTCATTGGGGTTCGGGTTCTGGTTCAAGTTACGGTACAGTTCTGGTACGCAAACCAAACTTTGGAGTAAAGTTTGGGTCAGGTACCAGAACCCTAACTTCCATGAGTCCGATCATCCCTACTTCTATGGTCTAGTTTGGGGTATGAATTTATTAAGAGATCTAGTCATAGAACTGAATTAATGTAGAGCTCTAGTCTGGGTCTAATTTTTAGGGGCTTGGTCGGGGTTCAAGATTGTTTTAGAAGACTCATATGGGCACTAAATATTTACAAACTTCCCATAGACAAATATATTCCTTCCTCGAATCACTAATGTATTAAGATTTAACCTTAAAAAACGGTGTATCATTAAAGACTATAATGTATACCCACACCAGAAAGAAAAAAGGTTACAATTCGGCAGCATTATTTCTTTTTATATTTATGAGTATTTAGTGTAAATCCAATTGTAGACTGCTGCTATTGAGATTTTTATATTCAATATATTTATATTATACAGTATATTTTATTTATCCAAGGTTGTATATTCAACATTATCAGATATATAGCCAAATAGCTTTATTCAGATTTATTTATTTTACCTGGGGCTGTATAGGTAATAAACAGCCTGTTAGTATCTTATTCTTAGGATCGAGTCTAATAACAAATAGAAAATATTATAAAAGGGGGGCCTGTTTCAAATATTTTTAGCACTCAGTCTCAGCAACATATAAAATAACAAACTAAGCTTTTACTCACCCTCCTCATTTTTCATCCAAAAAAGTAAAGACAAAAAAAAATGGCAGAAAAATATATTAAAAAATAAAAACGTAATTTGAGACTTGATATAAAGAACAGAGCACTGGTAAGTTCATTGGCGTGTTTCAATCGCTCTACGGTCTTAGTTGTAACATACATGCATTAAACATACACTTCCTTTTAAAACCAGAAACCACACACATGTTGATGACATCATAATATCTAAATAGCAATCATGAAAATCAGTAAAACAAGAAAAACAATAAATAGCAATAAAAATGTATAAATATACATAAGGTCACTATGGTAATTCATGCCTGTAGGATGCACACCATTTCTTTATTCAATAGTAACTTCCTCCAGTTACCGCCCCGTCTAGACTTATTAACCCTTTCTATTCCAAAAAACCCGAAAGAGTCTAAATTGTAACATCCCTGGCTTCGTGCTGACATGGCTTACCATCTCCCACCATGCAAGACCGCCAACTTACCTATCAGTCCAGGCTGTGCACTATACTCCTTTACTTGCTGTGTGCATGTCTCTTGTCTGCTGGCTTAGGGCGGCGGTGCTGGTACTTCCTGATTCTAAAAGTTACAGTGTGCACAGTCCTAATGCATCCCCAGCCTATTGCTGAGAGTCACTGGATACTTAAATCCCCCCCACTCAGTGGGAGGTGCATGAGCAACACTTTCTTTCAGTGTGTTCTGTGCAACTGAGTTGCCAGGTCCTGTCCTGTATCTTGTCTGTTTCCGCCACCCTCGGGGTGGAGTACCCAGGCCCGTTACCTGTATCTGTGTCTTCTAGTCTATTCCTGCCACCCTGGGGGCTGAGTACCCAGGCTCGTTCCTGTATCTCGTTCCAGTGTCAGTTCCTGTCTAAACTGTGTGCTAGCCCGTTATCTGTTTGTCTCTAGGTTCGATCCTTCCCTTTTCCTGCAGTGTCTGAACCAGTACCTAAGTCCTACTCATTGTCTCTGTACTTCTGTTTGTGAGTTTTGTGTCCACTCACTACTTCATTGCAAGTACCTTGTGTGTATCTGGTTCTGCTTGTCCCATTTCCCTGCCTCCGTATCTACCTCCTGTGTTCAAGCTATCTTCCTGTGTTTCCCAGTCTGTTCCATGAGAACAGAGCCCTGTCCAGTCTGCCCGCACCTGCGGCTCAGCTCCACTTGCCCTCAACACCTGCAGCTTTCATCCGCTCTGCTCTGCTCCGCTTTCCCTCCGCACCTGCAGCTTTGCTCTGCTCTGCCCTGCTCTGCTTGTCCTCCGCACCTGCGGTTCTGCTCTGCTCTGCTCCGCTTGTCCTCCGCACCTGCTGTTCTGCTCTGCTCCGTTTGTCCTCCGCACCTGCGGTTCTGCTCTGCTCCGCTCAGATTGCCCTCCACACCTGTGGCTCTGCTCTGCTCCGCTTGTCCTCCGCACCTGCGGTTCTGCTCTGCTCTGCTTGTCCTCCGCACCTGCGGTTCTGCTCTGCTCCGCTTGTCCTCCGCACCTGCGGCACTGTTCCTGTATCCTAGTCTGTACTGGTCCCTATCCAGTCTGTTTTACTACCTGCCAGTACCGGCCTGTCTGTATACCAGCCAATCCTGCTAGTACCCGCCGTCTGTATACTAGCCGTACCTGCCAGTACCCGACTGTCTGCATACCAGCCGTGCCTGCCAGTACCCACCTGTCTGCATACCAGCCGTGCCTGCCAGTACCCACCTGTCTGCATACCAGCCAAACCTGCCTTTTCCTGCATTCCCCGGTATGGGTCACCAGCTGTGACCGGGGTCTGACCTGGAGTAGCACCTGAGCCACCTCCCATGTCACTCCTCAGACCACGGAGTCGATTAAGCCGCCGTGTGTTCGTGGTCGGATCTGGTGAGGCCCCTAGTCACCCCCCTCCAGGCACTCCTCAGTTCGTGGCCCAGTGGGACCACTAACCACGCTCACACCAGTCAGTCCGGGCATGAGCGTAACATAAATTGCCGTGTTGTGTTTGTATGTAGTGTTTGGCTGCACTAAAGGTAAATTTGCCTATAGAAATATCTGCAATATGTTTATAAATACATGACTTACGTTTTCTAATGGTACACCCACTTCTGAATATAATGTATTTTTTAACATATTGCCGATATTTCCAAAGGAAAACTTACTTCTGCTGCTGCCAAACACTTTATACAAACACAACAGGGAAATTCTGACTATTTCCACTTTTTTGGAATAAGAACGGTCAATAAATCTAGATGGAGCAGTAACTGGAGGAAATTACTATTGAATAAAGAAGCGCTGTGGATCCTAAAAGCAAACACAAGACAACCCACAGCCATGAATTACCATAGTAACTTTATGTACAGTGTATTTATTAATTTTTGGTAATTATATAGTTTTTCTTGTTTTTCTGATTTTCACAAGTGGTATTTTTGGTGTTTTGATGCCCTCAACATGGATGTGGTTTCTTGTTTTAAAAGGAAATGTGTTTTTAATGCATGTATGCTACAAATAAGACCGTTGAGTGGTCGAAACGAGTCAACGAACTGACCATTGCCCTGCTCATTGACCATTTGATATAAAAACTCAACAGAGTAAGTTTTTATTTTTCAATGTATTTTCCAGCAACTAATTCTATTTGTTCTGCAACATTGTTTCATCACTGCTCCATTCCTGGTTGATCGGATTCAGTGGTGATGACACATCTTTAGCACTGCAACCAATCAAGGAGCTCAGTGGCTCATGCTGTGTACATCAGTGGAGCCATTTGAGCTCAGGCAATGGCTGCAAGGTTGCCGACATGATGTGACCAGTGAAACTGAACAGCACAGAGTGAAGCAGTGGCAAAGGGGCCTTAGGAGCCACTAGACCTGGTGAGGGTGAGTAAAGCCTTAGTCTGTATCTTTGCTGCAGTGCCTATTATGTAATAATATTTGAAACAGGACAACCTGTTTGACACCAATAATATCTATTATGACTGTGAGCCTAATGTGCTTCACTGGCAAATTCTGCCATAGATACAAGTAACTTCACTTTAAGTTAGTACTGCATGAAAAAGCATTGATCTTGTCCCCGATAAGTTTCACCACTGCTTTAGAAAGCTTAGGATGTATCGTGCGATTTTGTAAATTAATGGCTCTTTACTGATCCACCAATTATAGTTACTTGTCTGTTTTTGATCAGGATTTTTTTTTTAATTAATTTGGGGGTCTGATTTGGGATTTGCATCAATTTTGGGGTGTGATCTGGAGTTTTAATATTTAGGGGTCTGGCCTCGCATCTAAATTAAGATAGTGGTCAGGGGTCTAAATTTAGAGGTTTAAACAAACTTCGGTTGCAGAAGCTGGGGATCAAAAGTGTCTCAACAGCAAACATTGCTGTCATCAAGACAAGTTGTGAAAGGGGACTAGGCCAGATGGAGAATAAAAAAAGAGAACATTTACTAGAGGTGAACATATCATTTGTAAGTCACAAAATACAAAATGTATAAAATGTATATAAAAAGTGTCTATGCAGTCAAGGCCTAATTGAAATCTGTATGATACAATTTCTCTTATCAATAGGACATGTCCCTACACAATCTGGTACTGTCAAAGATGCTTGGGCACTGTCAGCATATAGGAGCACAAGCCTTTGACAAGGCATACAGTATGTTAACACCAAGTTGTCAATGCTAGCACAGAAAAGTGGTATGGACTATAGACCAGGCAAAGTGGCATGCATGTTTATGGTGGAGTCAGGAGAAATAGCTGTCAATCGAATGAAAATTTAGCTGACAGCTATCATGTATATGGCCAGCATCAGAACTGATACCTACAAAAAGTGACATTATGCTTCTTATTCTCTAGTCTGCAGTCTTGTAATACTAACCTTTTTGATTGTTATTTATATTTTTAGTTTTTGCTGGCATTTATTTTATAATTTTGCTCATTGTTCTCATTTTGTATTCTGTATGCGTACATAATGAATACTAGTTTTTTATGATAAGAGCAGCAAACAAGGGGAGCAGATACAATGCCCAGTAATAACTTGTGTAGCAGTGTGGTTGAGTAGGTCATTACAAGAACATGATTTTGTCAAAACTTCACTCTAAGCCAAAGTATTACTTACTGGTTTACTGTTGTCCAGTTCCACTAAGAAATGTTCAGGATTACTGTTAACAACATGTAACTCAAATGTTTTCAGTGTAGGGTTCACAAGAGGGAGAGAAATACGCGTCCATCTGCAGGGTAACAAACATGGAGAGTTCATACATAGCTTAACAAAGTGATCCTGTATGGAAATACACAAGACTATTTTATGGTACAAAGTATAAAATGAATTATTATCACTGATGATCAGACTGGTTTTGAGCACTGGAATTCTGCTCCATTTGATGGAACACTTATCTAGCTTTCATGTTTCAATATCTTTCTCAAATGTTTGCAGTAAATGACACAATTGTTGTCTTCAGTTCAATGTTCTTTGATGAAAATACATTTTGAGCAAAGCAGAATATTGCCCACAATGTATATATAATGTGGAAATGCTACTCACTTGGGTGCATGGTGAGGAAACCCAGGAACCGTTTCCATCTAAATGTCATTGCTGGTTTATTGGTGCATCATAAACCAGGCCACAAGCAAAGGAAAATAAACAGCCTTTCAGTGCAGGCAAAAAAAAATAAAGAGTTCCAACAAAGTCACTTTAGAGACAGTCCAGGATACACTGGATAGTGTTCAACAAACCAGCTCACAGGAGGTCTTCTTACCTCCACACACAGACCATGAGTCAAACAAAGAGACTATATTTTATCATGTGAACCACACCCAGAGGCGTGTATGTGGCCAGCAAGACCCGCCCATCTCTCAGGCTGCCCGTAAACCTGACCCAGGTGCACAAAACAAGCCTCTTAGGACAATGTGCACTAGTGCAATACTCCAGGTTTACATCACAGAGGACAACCACCTCCGTGATAAATACCTCCTATCAACTATGCGTCCGGTAGCCACCTTCCAATAATTTTGTATATGTAATATCCATTTATATTCTAAGACTTTAAACTATTTAAACTAGTATGAAACATAATACTTACTTCCCAAGTTCACAGAATACTGCAGGAATTTTTACAGAGTCTGGCTTCTCCGATGTCAGCACCAACTTGTACCAGAATTCTCCAAGTGCATCACATTGGAAAATAACACTGGGAAAATAAAAATGTGACTTTACAATTGCACAATTGCACGTTATAAGAATACATTAGTCTCTAATGTGCTGAAGACTGACTCCACACCCTCAGTGTTCTATATCTCATACACCGGGGTACTCAACCTTTTCTGGTTCAAGGGCCACATTGTCATGTCAAACGACTTAAAGGGTACACAGTAAAACCTGATGGGGTATTATATTACTTTTTGAGATTTTTATAGTAAATCAAAAGTAGTAGCCTTAAATGTTTAAATGATGTAGGTTCCACTAACAGGACTCGACCTAATCTGGAGAATGGTAGTGCTCTTCTATCCCAATCAGTACTGGAGAAAGGAGGAGACCCTGCACAAAGAATGAGACCTGCTCTTCATTGAAGACTGTGGGTGTTGTAGTGGCTTGCTGCATTTCACAATTCCCTTAAAATAGAATAGTGAGAGCTGCACGCATAGGCAGCCTCCACTCTAACTACCATATACCTGTTTGGTGGACTAAACAGGGGTCAAGGAACCTTACTCTCTTGATATAGGGGGACTCAGATCCAGTTACACAATGCTCTATTCATGCTTTGCCATCCTTGCTCCTAAGCAGTTTGCTACTCTTCTTCCCTTTGACATGGAAAATACTGTATACAGAAGCCTGAGGACCACACAAAATGGCATGGTGGGCCGCAAGTTGTGCACCTGTGCCACACACTCTCTGTTTGATAAAAATGCTTGTTGCTTACTGTAATGCATAGAAGTAGAGTCCAGATAGTAACATATAAAGGGCCTCTGTCAGCAAAGAATTATTGTTTAAACTAAGTCCCACCACTCGGTGATTCATGGAGGGGCCAATCGTTTAAATACACCTTCCCGCCTGCTTGTTGTCCCTTTATCTCCATCACCCCCTTATTTGGTTGCCAGCTCTGGAAAACAAGCAGGTGGGAAGGTGTACTTAAATGATTGGCCCCGTCATGAATGATGCACGGAGCGCCTGTACTTGGTTTGAACAGTCATTCTGTACTGACAGAGTCCATTTAAAGGGTTGTTCCAAAATCAGATATTATATTACTCTGTTAGATCACACAAAATATCTTCAGTTATGCTCCTATGTCTAGATATTGCTGATATATACAGTGCCTACAAGTAGTATTCAACCCCCTGCAGATTTAGCTGGTTTGATAAGATGCAAATAAGTTAGAGCCTTCAAACTGCAAACGAGAGTAGGTTTTATGAACAGAAGCATAAATCTTACAAACCAAAAAGTTATGTTGCTCAGTTGAATTTTATTAAATTTTAATCATAAAAGTGTGGGTCAATTATTATACAACCCCTATGTTTAATATTTTGTGGAATAACCCTTGTTTGCAATTACAGCTAATAATTGTCTTTTATAAGACCTGATCAGGCCGGCACAGGTCTGTGGAGTTATCTTGGCCCACTCCTCCATGCAGATCTTCTCCAAGTTATCTAGGTTCTTTGGGTGTCTCATGTGGACTTTATTCTTGAGCTCCTTCCACAAGTTTTCAATTGGGTTAAGGTCAGTAGACTGACTAGGCCACTCCAACACCTTGACTTTTTCCCTCTTGAACCAGGCCTTGGTTTTCTTGGCTGTGTGCTTTGGGTCGTTGTCTTGTTGGAAGATGAAATTACGACCCATTTTAAGATCCTTGATGGAGGAGCGGAGGTTCTTGGCCAAAATCTCCAGGTAGGCTGTGCTATCCATCTTCCCATGGATGTGGACCAGATGGCCAGGCCCCTTGGCAGAGAAACAGCCCCACAGCATGATGCTGCCACCACCATGCTTGACTGTAGGGATGGTATTCTTGGGGTCGTATGCAGTGCCATCCAGTCTCCAAACGTCACGTGTGTGGTTGGCACCAAAGATCTCGATCTTGGTCTCATCAGACCATAGAACCTTGAACCAGTCTGTCTCAGAGTCCTCCAAGTGATCATGAGCAAACTGTAGACGAGCCTTGACATGACACTTTGAAAGTAAAGGTACCTTACGGGCTCGTCTGGAACGGAGACCATTGTGGTGGAGTACGTTACTTATGGTATTGACTGAAACCAATGTCCCCACTGCCATGAGATCTTCCCGGAGCTCCTTCCTTGTTGTCCTTGGGTTAGCCTTGACTCTTCGGACAAGCCTGGCCTCGGCACGGGAGGACACTTTCAAAGGCTGTCCTGGCCGTGGAAGGCTAACAGTAGTTACATAAGCCTTCCATTTACGGATGATGCTCCCAACAGTGGAGACAGGTAGGCCAAACACCTTGGAAAGGGTTTTGTACCCCTTGCCAGCCTTGTGACCCTCCACGATCTTGTCTCTAATGGCCTTGGAATGCTCCTTTGTCTTTCCCATGTTGACCATGTCTGAGTGCTGTTCACAAGTTTGGGGAGGGTCTTAAATAGTCAGAAAAGCTGGCAAAAGAGATCTTTAATCCACACATGTGAAGCTCATTATTCTTGGTGCCTGAACTACTTCTTAATACTTTAGGGGGACCAAACAGAATTCTTGTGGTTTGAGGGGTTGAATAATAAATGACACTCTGAATTAACTTTTAACATTTAAAAAAAAAAAAAACAACAAAATTTGCTGCAGTGCATTTCCCACTTCCAGGCTGATCTACAGTACAAATGTCACAATGCCAAGTTAATTCCGCATGTGTCAACCAGCTAAATCTGCAGGGGGTTGAATACTACTTGTAGGCACTGTACTTCTGATGCTGCCTCCTGGTGTTTTTCTGGTTCTCTCTCAGAATAACCATGTGTCACGGGTGTGTCAGAGGTGACAGACAGTTGCCCTGCAGTGGTCTGTAGGAGATCTCCACGTTTGGCAATGCAGACAGCTGCCTAGATAGGAGGCTGTGTTTAGGACCCAGCGACTACCTCCCTTTAGTCTGGGTGTATATATACTGGCGTCGCAAGTTATATTCATTCCTACTTGGAACTTGGCTGAAGTAGCATCACGTCCTCTTTGGAGTCTTGAGGACGTGTGCCCTATTGGAGTTTCTTCTAAAGCTAAGTTGTAATTCCCCTGTGTTGTTTTACCCTTTTGTCTTTAGAGTGCTAATGGAGGTTCACTAGTGCTCATCTCCTTCCACCCCCAGTTGTAGCCTTACGCTAGGGATAGTAGGGCGAGGCATGTGATAGGCGACAGGCTGTATAGGGACGGTAGGGGAAGACAGGGTGATGCTAGTCCAGTTTAGGAGGTCCCTACTTCCCCTTTCCCTAGTGTCTGGGCTCCCTTTACCTTTCCCCCCTGTATTGCACCCACTCCTGGCGTGACACCATGTAATTGACTAAAGGTCCTAATGCACGGATTGTAATGAAAGGGCCGCACAATAGCACAAATCACTCCACTGAGCTAATGAGCTTGTGTGACCACCCGGCACAGAGTCTGGTCATTGTAAAAAACAGCAGCCTATCCTGACTGGCTACTAGATGAAAGCAGGACTGTATTCACCAATGGCCAGACCCCTAGGCTTTCGGGTATTTTATCCCACTACAGCTGACAGCATGACCATGGTATGGTAGGTACTAGACTACAGTACATAGCCTTATCAATAATATTTTGGCTGGTCAGTGGACACGTTCGAGCATACGCACTCATGACCACAACTAGAATTTATTGCTTAAGGAAGTGTAAGGGCAAAGATATCATTATCCTGACATTAGAGCCCCAATCTGGCATTAAAGGTCCACTGTGATAAATATACGCATCAGTATTTGGTGCAGAGTGCAAAGCGCTTTTAGTCATTGGAGCCCTAGGGCGCAGGTAACAGTGCCTCAGTAGAAGAGAAGTAACACATAGCCCCCAAGTCCCTGCATAGCCCTAAGTCTTCAGTCTAGTCAGCCTTATAAACAAAATGACCCTAAAAGTAGGAGTAGGTCTCTCTGAGCCTGGAGTCCTTTATATGCAGTACATGGGTAACACGTATTGTAATTTTATATTTCCACTTACCTCCCATTAGAAATCCCTGTTTTAGTTGGGGAAAACTTTGCTACAAATGAGAAGGTTTCCCTTGGTTGCAGTAAGAAAACCTCATCCCCAGAGATTCCATCACCAGTTACCAGAACATGGAACTGTAGAATATCCATTGAGGGATTAGTAATTGGTATATTTATCCCCACAGTTTTCTGAAAAAAAAATAAAGTAACAAGCATTATTATAATAACAAAACTATTATTCTATGCCAATTTATCACCATATTTTCTAACAACCATCAATTGGCATCCAATTAATTAATAAGCAGTCTCAAATTACAATTATGACATGTAGGAAAGGTATGGTGCCATAAGAAAAGGTGAGAGAAATGCTTAAAGGGAATCTGTCACGACAGTTTAGCTATCTAACCTATCAATGTGGGCATACAGGTTATAGACTGCTGAAAAAAGTCCTACCTGTATGCCTCATATCAGATGCCTTGTTGTTGAGAAGTCATCTTTTATCACTTTATGTAAATTACCTCTTCCAGGCTATGGGGAGGATGCTGCCTGGAAGATAACTCTGCCTCTGCACTTCATTATCCTATGTATCAACTCCCACAGCGTCAGTATGTCCCTGCGTTGTCAGGTGCTTATCCAGAAATCTCGCGCCTACGCCTTCCATCTTCTGGGGTTGCGCTCCAGTGTACTGCACTTCTAAGGGCATTGGCTTCACGTTCCTTCTGTGCAGGAGCCGGTGAGTCATTGCTACCTGTGTAGTGCAAGGTTTGTGCAAACCTGAGAACATTGGGAACGGAAGTACCAGTGACTCGCACATGTGCAATAGGAACATGAAGCCAAAAGGGCGGAATACTGAAGTGGAATGTAGGGGAGATAGAAGGAGCAGGCACGAGATTTCTGGATGAGCACCTCACATCACAGGGACAGAGTGACGCTGTGGGATGTGATACAATGGGTAATAAAGTGCAGAGACAGATCTATCTTCCAGGCAATGGGAAGGACATTGCCTGGAAGACGTATTTTACATAAAATTATAATAGCAGATTTCTCAACAACAAGACATCTGATATGAGACATACAGGTAAGACTTTTTTCAGCAGTCTGTAACCTGTATGCCCATATTAATAAGTTAGATAGCTCAAATGTGGCGACAGATTCCCTTCAAAGTGTTCATCACATTTATTTACAGTTATTTCTTTGTTTAAAGCAAACCTGTCATCAGGATTTTGCTAAGTAAACTACATGCTGTGTCAGGTTGAGGCAGTCACACTGATTAAAATGATACCTGGGTTGATGAAATCCATCCCGTGGTTGTTGTTTAATCTATATTTGCAGTTTGGAGATAATTAGATTCTCGTGCATCGGGGCGGGCCTCTGGGCAGGGCTTTCATTGGTGCTCTGCCGTTATCTTTATCATTGTGCTTTAAATGACAGGTCACTGATCCTTCAGTGACCTGCCTCCTGTTTTAAATACTGCACTTGCACAGTTCATATTGTGGTCTTTTTCAAAAAAATTAACTCCAGCAAAATGGCGCCTGCGCATACGCAGTAGCATCTATCGATTGCTGATAGATGCTACTGCACATGTGCCACAGCCATTTTGCTGGAGTCAAATTGTTTTTTTGCTCCAACAAAATGGCGCCAGCACATGTGCAGTAGCATCTATCTGCAAGCAATGCTCTTATTTTGTGTAAACCCCGCCCACTGGTAGGCAGCGCATGTGCAGTAGCATCTATCGCTTGCTAGCTAGATGCTACTGTGCATGCACAGGCACTGGTGCCATTTTGCTGGAGTTAAATTTATTTTTAAAAGACCACAATATGAACTGCGCAAGCGTAGTATCTATAATATACTTACCTTGTAATGTCTTCACATCCGGTTCCGTCCAGATGTGTCTGTTGCAAACATGCAGTACACACAGCACACGCCGCCACCGGGATCAGCCGAATGATTCACTGACTGCCGCCATCTTTGTACAAGAGGAGCGCATGCGCAGTTTTAATGTGACCGCCGCTATCTGCCTGCACAAAGATGGCGGCGAGCTGATTTGAATCATTTGGCTGATCCCGGCGGCAGATGCACGACAGAGAACACATGAGGGAAGAAGACAGCACAGGGGTGGAGAAAGAGAGCAGACAAGGGGGAGAGCACATGGGGTACACCGGTCAAAGAAGCAATCACATGAGAGGAGAAGACAGCAGATGGGGGAGAGAGAAAGCGCATAGGGGGGAGAGAGACAGAGCAAGAGCAAGGGGGGGAGACAGCTCAAACGGGACAGCACATGAGGGGAGAACACAGCACAGGAAGTAGAGAGACAGCAGACAAGGGGTATAGCACATGGGGTAGACAGGTCAAAGAAGAGAGCACAGACGGGAGAAGTCAGCACATGGGGGAAAGAGAGAGTGGATAGGTGGGTGAGCACATGGGGGGAGAGATTCTCAACGCTATAAAGCCTACCCCCATTGTGAAGTTACCGACCTCCCGATGCAATAGCATCGGGCCTCCATCTAGTTTAAAATAGGAGGCAAGTCTCTGAAGGTTCGGTGACCTGTCAATTAAGCCCATAAGGATTAATATGAGAACAGAGCACCAAGAAAAGCCCCACCCACAGGCTGCCCCAAAACACGAGCATATCATTATCTCCAAACTGCAATCAAAGGATGGATTTCATTAACCCAGGTATCATTTTAATCAGTGTAACAGCGCCAACCTGACACTGCCTATAGTTTACTCAGCACAATCCTGATGACAGGTTCGCTTTAACGGTTTAACCCCATTTACTCATACTGCAGATCGGTGGGAGTCCAAGTCCAGATTAAAAATTGTTTAAAAAAAACTGTTCAGAACTGCTGAGCTTAATAGACCAAAGGTGTTTTAGAGTGATTGGTGGGGATCTCAGAACCCAGCCCGAACCAATCTACACAATGAGTAACAGGGCTAGAACACATAAAAAATAGGTACACTTTAATTATATTTGATTCTTTGGTAATATTTGTGGTTTTGAGTCTAAGACACTGGTGGTAATTCCCTGTGTTAAGCCCCTTGGTATGGTTTGGTAGAGGATCTTACAATTTTAATCAAGAAGTCCAAAAGTGAGTGAATACTGGTGAGTAATTCTCCATATGAAAGTTAGAATGAGTTGGGAAGATTTCCCCAGAGTTTCCATGGAGTTAGTGACTTTAAAGGGAATCCATCAGCAGGTTTTTGCTATGGAATCTGATAGCAGAATAATGTAGGGGCAGAGAGCCTGATTTCAGCTATGTGTCATTTACTTGACTGCAAGAGGAAGTTTTGATAGCATCCCTATTTTCTCTGCATATTGTTGGTGACTTTAAATGGAATCGGTCAGCAGGTTTTTGCTATGGATGACGTTGGGCTACACAGATTTGTTGGACTGGCTTGCATGAGACCTGGCAGGCAGTGATAATTTCCTACTGATGAAATATTGATTTTATTGAAACTGCAGCACACGGCCTAGTAAGTGACACATCTCTGGAATCAGGCTCTCTGTTCCTACATTGTGCTTCTCTCAGATGAAATAGCAAAAATCTGATGGCAGGTTCCCTTTAATTTGGTCCTATTCATCTCAAGTAGGAGCATTTCTAGAAGGATTATTGGTACAGCATATCTAAGGGAGTTACAGGGTTTTGTAAAAGAATGATCCTATTAATCTTCTAATGCTGGATATGAAGTAAAACATTGCAACACTTCAAGCATAAGACATTAGTAATATCTTCCAGAACAGGAGACAGTCAGTCAGCTATCGACAACTCTGAGATATCAGATAATGCAGTTACTCTAGTCTAGGAGATATGTTACACTTTGGCATTATTAGATTTATTTTGGGATATTTCATGTATTATGCACAAAATATGCATACTCTGTGTACTTTATCAGATAAGTGCGTATAAAGGAAAGACTAAAACAATTACATTTATTTCTAGGATATTACATGTTCTGTGCTATATAACACAATTATTGTATTTTGACAGATACACAGCGCAATGTATCTGCCATGGAAACTTCCTAGACGCTGGTACCTTATATTGAAAGTATAGGAAGACCAACAGCACTCAGTGTCAGGACGCACATCCAAAAACTCCAAGGGACCCACTTGGGAAACATCAGTCAGGATACAAAATAGACAGAGTCCAATCAAGGGTGTTTTCAATAAAAATAGAATTTATTCTGCCATTATATATATTATTATATTATATATATTACTAGGCCTTCATCAGATCATCAGTGTGATCAGGTCTAATGGACACATAGAGGTAGTGTTCATGCTAGGAGTATTCCATAGGGTGACACAGAGGCCTGGGGGAACATCTCATATAAGCCTAAAAACGGCACTGGTGATCTGCACTTCCGTGCTTTTGCTGTGGCGCTGTATGTATACAGGGGGTGTACTCACTAATGCTGAGCACTGTATGTATAATGTACTGAGAATACAGGGGGGTGTGCTCACTTAAGTGGAGCGAATACAGGGGGGTGTACTCACGCTGAGCGCTGTATGTGTAACGTACTGAGAATACAGGGGGGTGTACTCACTTACGCTGAGCGCTGTGTATATAATGTACTAAGAATACAGGGGGGTGTACTCACTTAAGTGGAGCGAATACAGGGGGGTGTAGTCACGCTGAGCGCTGTATATATAACGTACTGAGAATACAAGGGGGTGTACTCACTTGCGCTGAGCGCTGTATATATAATGTACCGAGATTACAGGGGGTGTACTCACTAATGCTGAGCACTGTATGCATAATGTACTGAGAATACAGTGGGGTGTACTCACTTAAGTGGAGCGAATACAGGGGTGTACTCACGCTGAGCGCTGTATATATAATGTACTAAGAATACAGGGGGGTGTACTCACTTACGCTGACTGCTGTATATATATGTAAATATAATGTACGGACAATATGGGGGTGTACTCACAAATTTGTCTCTCTCTCTCTTTTCCTGGACATATTGTCGTCATGGCGCCACGCCGAGCATGCTCAGTCTATAGAGGCTTCGGACAGAAGGACACATCCCTGGTTATATTATAGATATTATATATACTCTGGTGTACCATACTTGATAAAGATCTGCAATAACTCAAAACATTGTATTTTTTTTTATAAAGGCAGAATCAATTCTATTTTTATTGGAAACACTCTGGTTCCTTTATATCTAACCATTAGACTAGAGATCCATCCCCACAATTTTATAACATTGGCTTGATAGTTCTCTAAAAAGCATACCATTCATATCAAAATTTACAGAAATACTAAATGCATCCTGAATATGCCCTCTGTCTATTACTTATTTAGCACAGCGTCTCATAGTCAGCAAATATTTAACCATTTCTGGATAAGTAACAAAATCAACATTAGAGTGCAATACAGTCGACCATTAACTGATTTTAATTTATTGGTGTCAGGATAATGAATTTCTGAATAGGAGATCTAACACCTCAAAAGTATTTGTCCTTTTGTACAAGTATTGTTTTTTATTACATTTTCTGCAATTCATTACAAGTTCATTTCTTATGCACTTGACACTTCAATGAAAAAGGCATTTAATTGCACATTATTCTCAAGAGGAAACATTAGCTTCAGGAAACCAAGGGACACTGATTCATTACATGGAGTATATGGCTATAGTTTAAATAATAAGCCTCAGCCTGTGCTTTTAGATATTAGTGTAGTGAATATGTTTTTACACTTTGCGCACAATTATTAGGCAAATTTGTATTTTTGATGATTTTATTAGCAAATAACTACAGTGCTGTTGGTCAATGCAAAAGGTTAATA
The DNA here is from genome assembly GCF_046119375.1 of Phyllobates terribilis. Taxonomy (NCBI): domain Eukaryota; kingdom Metazoa; phylum Chordata; class Amphibia; order Anura; family Dendrobatidae; genus Phyllobates; species Phyllobates terribilis. Next base: position 363,215,786 of record NW_027362762.1, on the reverse strand, counting down.
AACCTATACCTGAATATTTAACAAAGTTAAAGTAAGATTCAGATTTTCTTAGGAGACTATCTGTGTATACAGAATTATTATGCAACCAAATGAAAAACATAAATTTTCCCATCACTACAAGAGGGCCATGTCATGTCATTATTCTTTCATATTTAAGGCCATTACTGGTTTGCCGAGCAGTGGAAAACTTCAAAGCATGTAATGGAGCATTGTCCTGTATAAAAATCCTGCTTTTCATGAAAGAGACAGACTTTTTCCTGTACCACTGCTTGATGAAAGTGTACTCTAAAACTTGGAGTAGGTGTGGGAGTTGATTTTGAGTCCATTTTCAACCCGAAAAGGTCCAACTATCTCAGCTTTAATAATACCAGACCATATCAGTATCCCACCTCCAGCTTGCTGACATCTGAGTCGAAGTGGGGGTCTGTGCCTGTTTCTGATTTAACAACGGCCCATCCAACTGGCCCGTCAAGAGTCACTTGCATCTCATCAGTACATAAAACCTTTGAAAAATCTGTCTTCAGATATATCTTGGCCCAGTCTTGACGGTTCAACTTATGCGTCTTGTTGGGTGTTAGTTGGGTTTCAGCCTTCCTTACCTTGGCCATGTCTCTGAGCACTGAACCCCATGTGCTTCTGGGCACTCCAGGGAGGTTGCAGTTATGAAATATGACAGCACTGTGTTATGCGCTTCACAGAGGGACCCAGCAAGACCAGCCCCATTCAAGCAAAGGCGCAGCCACAGACACACATGGCACAAGCTGCCCAGCTAGGCAAACCTTGGGGCCGGGAATACTCTTCACCCAGCTCCCAGTAAATGGAAGAGGGACTTTGGCAGAGCCCTTCCCAGGCCCACTGTCGCCTGGCAGCTTGGAATAATAATAAGTTCTACAATTGGTCGTGTTAAAAAAAAATGTCCACATCCTGAGATAATTTTATAAATGTGTCCCTGCTATGGCTGTGTTCAACCATACAGTAACATAGTCTGATCATACCACAGCTTCTGGGCAGGTGAGGATGCAAAACAGAGTATACAGACATTATAGCATGGGATCACACAGGGGTTGGTAAATTTTGGCCTGGGATGCAATTACAAAGCAGTAGCCTTCGAGCTGTGGCAGCCTATCTCTGGCATCTTATTATACGCTTCAAAGAGGGACCCAAAAAGACTGACACCAAAACAGCAAAGGCGCATCCACAGACGCACTTGGCACAAGCTGCCCAACTAGGCGAGCCCTTGAGGGCTGGGAATACTCTTCACCCAGCTCCTATTACATGGAAGGGGGACTTTGGCAGAGCCCTTCCCAGGCCCACTGTCACCGGACAGCTGGCATCTGGTGACGCAGCTGGTGCCTAGTCGAAGACCAGATGAGTACCTCTGCAAGAAACCCAGGAAATTAAACTAGAAGAGAAAATTAGAAAACCCCAGAAAAGATAGCAAAACCTAATGCTAACACCACTCACCACCAAGCACATAGGGAACTGCAAACTGCAATAAACATCAAAGGACCGAGCTGGGTTAAATAGTCCGCCTAATAATCAGGTGTTGCTTACCTCCCAATCATTGCCAGACAGCCACTCCCTGCTAGCTTCAGCAGCAGACTGAACATAGTCCCACCACTGCTCAGTACCAGATACAACAGTGTCCTTCGCCCTCGCACATCCCACAACACCAGAACGCGACACTTCACAAGCGCAGAACCACTATTCGTAGCACACTGGAGGTAAATAGGTTCCTTGTCACTTCACATTTGATTCTTCTCAAATGTTTTGCAGCTAATGTGCATCTTTTTTTCTAAACACATTTTTTGCGACCCTGTAAAGTATTTGCAACAAAACTTTTGAGGGTCCCGGGATCACCCCCCAATATCTTAGCAATTTCAAGAGTGCTGCATCCTTCTGTAAGACTTGCAACAATTTTTGACTTTTCAGAGTCATTTAAATCTCTTTTTTGAACCATTGAAGAAGACAAGCTGTCTAACAATTCTGCACACCTTGATATCTTTAGGCCAGACCCGCCCTCATTATACAAATACACATCACCTGATCTGCTTCATCCAATAAGCATTAAAATTTATACAGTTTGGAGTTGGAAAATATACATAAAATGATGATATGGTCAAAATACTCCCATGCCATGGACACAATGTATGTACAACGTATATTGTACTCTCTGTATTTATGTTTTATGCATCCTAATCTAGTTTTAATGGTATTTAATAAATTATTGTAAATTATTCAAATATTTGGTATTTATAATTATTCAAATATTTGGTATTTATAATTAAACTAGTAGATAGCCCGTCCAAGGACGCTGACTGTAATGGAAAATGCATCCACTTACTGTAAGGGCAGAGTGATCATTTCAGGACAATGATGGCAATCTATATACAGCGAGTGAAATAAATATTGAACGTCACAAATTTTTTAAGTAAATATATTTCTAAAGGTGTTATTGACATGAAATTCCCACCATATGTCGGTATCAGCCCATCCAATCCACACAGGCAAAGAAATCAAACCATAAATGTCCATAAATTAAGTTGTAATAATGAGAAATGACAGAGGGTAAAAGTATTGAACACTCTTACTAAAATTTCATTAATACTTCGTATAAAAACCTTTGTTGGTAATGACTGCTTCAAGACGCCTCCTGTATGGAGAAACTAGTCACATGCATTGCTCAGATGTGATTTTGGCCTATTCTTCCACATAAACACTCTTCAAATCCTGAAGGTTCTGTGGGCTCCTTCTATGTATGAACTCTGAGCAAATTGGTGATGTGTTTAATACTTATTTCACCTGCTGTATATAAATATCCATGCTCACAAACTTTACTTAGTAGAAGTAGAAATAATAGACATAATGCAAAGCCATCAATTATTAAAAAAACACAAAATAACTAGGGCAAACCCAGGCCCCTTTGTTCACATGATGGTGAAGCAGGAACAGCTGAGTCAAATGTACAGATTAGTGTAGCGGGAGCCTACACTGCTGAGTGCAGGGCACAGTGGAGTGAGATTGGATGATACAGCTTCCTTCTCTATCCACATGCTTGGTACTAACCACATCATGCTGTACATTCCTGTCCAACGCTTCGATATGGGTGCTGACTATAAGTGTAACAGGAGTCGCTCTCCACTACACTGGTGAGGAAGTGTCGCAGCATCGTTCTTTCTCAACAGCCCCCTCTCAATTGGTGAGTGCAGACCACAGTGTCCTCTATTATATAATCAATTAGGTTTCAAGTCTCCCTTTATTGAACCATATATATGTGACTTACATGTCATGTGGTCATCCAACCAAATGGTGGCAGCATTTTGCTAAACCGTATATTAGGCATTTCCATTTTGGATGAGCATGTATTATCATCGACAGATGGGTTCACCTTTACCTTTTCCTGAATTCATGAATTCCATTTTCTCACATCACAATTTCAATACAATATTGCGGCATGCTGTTTAAATGACAGACTCTCATCGCTGAGTGGTGATGCCAATAGAGTGGCACATGAATGCTGGGGCCACTGATTGGCTGCAGCAGTCACCTGCTGACAGCTTATAAACAAGCCCCTTTAAATTTGAGCAACTCCAATAAAATTGTAAGAGGATATATCTTAAATTGTGTTACACTGTGCTCTGTAATACCTGTGCACATCATGGGGCCAGTACATCAAGGCTTTTAAGCCAGAGAAGTTTCACAAAAGCTTTGATAAGTTGCAAAATGCAATGGGGAGTGGCCAAAAATGTTGTGACGTTTGGTATTTTTGAGCCGCTTTGACTCAGCTACGCCAAAATAGGCAGAGCTGGGGCAGAGCCAGATGAGATGGGGATAAGTTCACAACCACCCAACAAATTCATCAAAATGGCAATGCTTTGGATGCAAGAAATGCTACTCCAGTGCATGGAGACACATGCCGCTTAGAAGGGGAGCCAAATTATTAAGTGGCATGTGCCTCTTAATGAATTCTGCACCTTTTATTTCAGCAAGACTGGCGTATTGTGACTGTGTGCTATGCCTGTTTTGATGTATCGGCCCCCATGTGTGATTTTACACAACATTCTAGGCGACCTATCTGAGTTATCTCATTCCAGGCTTGGATTCATTTTTCAGTTGGCAATAATAAAATCCGAATTCATTCTCTGGAAGTGAGCATCTACGTATCACCTCTTAAAGAAGACCTGTCACTTGCCATAAATATGTACATTTTTTTAACCAAGTCTACATGCTACCTTTCTCCTGAATCTTGCATAGTATTTTTTTTGTTCCTGCACCTTCCCGTTCCTGAAATGCCACCCTTCTTCTATATATATAGAAATCTAATTTTGTTAGCCAGCTAAGTGTGGTCTTCAAGAAGATGCCCATAGGTAAGAGTTGAGGATCACTGGGAAGAGATGACTATATCTTGGGATTTGAGAGGCATAGTAACAAAAAGAAAACTGCACCAAATTCAGGGGAACAGTGGCATTTAGACTAGGTAAAAAATTCCACATTTATGGAATGAAATGTCTTCTTTAAAGCAATGTAGGTAGAACAATGGACTGGGATGAAATACTCTAGGCCTGTTTGATGTACATATCCTTCAGTGTAATACTCAGGGACCTGATATAAGATATAAGTTCCAGCCACGAATGTTGATCAAATAAACTTCACAAGCAGCATGGATAATTACCTTCCCGAATATCACAGTTATTCCCACAATTCCTTTACAGCTGAACCATAAGAGCCTCTCTGTCTATCCTCTAATCACCAAGTGAAAAAAAAACCAATGAATGCAAATTTTGTATTTCGGTAATGCTTCTGTGTATTATCAGTGAAATATTTCCAAGGCAAATCTCTTTAGATATACAAAGAGCTTTTTACATTCAGCATGTGGTGTGCTAAGCCGTCTCCGGTGTGACTGTGTAAGACAGCAGTGGAAAGTCGTTAATAAATGCAATTTATAGAAAAACATGTATGATATTTTCTTTGTAACACAATCGATAAGTGAAGTTGAAAAGATAATTTTGCACAATTACATGAACACTGAACTCTTATTTTAGCACAATAGAACCACATAAACTAAAAAAGTCAGTATATGGTGCATTACAGAAAGCCATGGACACAGCATATTAGTACTTCATTTAACTTGGATGGTTATATTAAATTACGTGCCAGAAAAAATACATATCTGACTTAATGGAATGCATCAATCAAATGATTATCTGCTAAATATAGATAATGTTACGTTGGGATAGGACACAATGGGCTGCATTCACAGGAGCAGAAAAATCTTGCATCATGCAGTTTGTTTGTCTGTACAGTATGTGACAAATGTTTTTACAGTATATGGAAACTAGTCATGTACGGCAAACTGTAATGTTGATAGATTTGTGTTGACTGTATCAGCAGTAAGCCTGTTAACTGTCAACTCTGAAAAAACAAATCATTAGTTTTGGATTGGCATGCAGACTTCATCCCTTTTCCCTGACTCTTTCGGGGCTGGTTATGAAATGGCAATCATGTCACTGAATGTTCATGAATAAAATGATTGCTTAAAGCAAGTGGGAACTTCTGCATAGCGTGATTTATAAACGTAACTATCATCGGTACTCAGAGGCTATTGGGCTTAGTCATTAGGCTCTTTCCTTTCCAGCTATTTTTGTCCCCATTGTGTTTCTTATTCTAAAGCAATTATTATTTTAGCACATAGTTCAAACATATCATGGAATAAATGGTGCTATATAAATAAATAATAATAATACCATGCCTGCGGCTTTCCTACTGAGGATTTTATTCTGGGTCCTATAATAATATGGATCAGGGCGTTATCATAGAAAGACAACCAGAAACCTCCACTTTGGGAACTGAAAGCCCCCTCAACTCTATCCTTATTGAGCTTGGGGTAAGTTCAGACAGTTACTCCTTCTTAAAAATGATGAAAAAAAAACGGATACAAATCGAATGACAACCTGTCCATTTTTTATGGAAATAAAATGAAGACGGGTGTGTAAATGTAACCTCACTGGGTGCTTCTTTTTCCCCTGTCAATCAGGTATGTTTTACACACACTTAGGCCTCATTCAGACGTCCATTTTTTACATGTATGAGAAAAACAGACCAATTATTTTGATGAGAATTTGATCAGAGTTTGATCAGATTGTGGTCCGAGTGTCATCCATTTTTCATGCATGTGGAGAAAATATAAAGTTTCTCCATCTTCTTGTATGTGACAGTTGATGACATCGGAGTGCGGACTGATTTTTCCTCAGACACATAGACTTTTATTGCTGATCTTGAGCAGACGATTGGATCAAAATCAGACATGTCTCCGCGATTTTCCACTCTGTCAACAAAAAATCACAGACATGTGAATGGTCCCATAGACTATCACAGATACGAGTGCTACCTGTAAAAACCACTGACAGTACTCGTATGCAAAAAATGGATGTGTGAATGAGGAATTATGCTGAGAAATCAGTATTGCTAGACTGTGGAGTGAAGACTAATAGTAAAAAGTAAATGTCAATTGATCCATGGAGGATCAAATAGGAGCTGAACATTACAATGTTTTGGGAAAATATGCTCTGGAATTAGTAAACTGATCTGTACTGGGTTACCATAGATGTCATACAGATGCATCAAATTATTTGCATGTAAGATCTAGCATGTGATTAGCCTATGTTTGCCTCATGGTGGCATCTAAGGAGCATCATAAAAAGGTGTGAAACTTACAATCACATATAATTTGTTCTGGTGATTCATAAAGAAAATAAAAAGATTTGTTCCCAACAGAAAAAAAGTTGGCAAGCAAGTTATAAACGAAAAAACAAAAACAAACGGTATACTCACCTAGTTATCCCGCACCTCTCCTTTTCTAGCCTTTCCTTAATCCCCTTTTGTAGGTTTATTCATTTATTTTAAATATATACAATGCTGTGTAAAAAAATAGAAATGTACAACCCTTTAAGGGGTCAATGTTTTAAAACTGTCAGAAAAGAATTTGTCTTCACAGAAGCAATTTATTTTGTGTCATGAACAATGTTACATAGCTATTACCTTTAGGCCACGGTCCCACTATCAGTATTTGGTCAGTATTCAATCAGTATTTTTTCTCAGGAGTAGGAGCCAAAACCAGGTGAGGAGCAATCAAAGAAAAGGTTTATACCTTTTAGAAACAAGTCAGCAATTCTGCATTTATCACCCACTCTTGAGAAAAAATACTGACCGAATACTGACCACATACTGATTGTGGAGCCATGGCCTTAGGCTGTGTTCACAGTCCGTATACAGACCACAATGCTTAGACTGACCGCGAGTCTCTCGACCCAAAATTACAGCTTCATAGATAAATTTGAGGCTGTAAGTTTGATCAGGAGACTTGCAATCAGTCCGGCATGCCAGTCGATTTACGGACCATGAAATACTGCTTTCTGGACCGGCCCTAGCATGATGTCCTTCCCATTATACTTAGTGTCCTTCTTGTCTGTATTTGGGGCATTATGCAGCAGCACTGAGAAGACTGTAAGAATGAATCTTACTCTTACAACTTCCTCTAATAACCTGGCTTTTACAGATAATTCATAGCGCATTTAGAAGACAAATCTACAATTTGCAATATCAATCTATTACATAGGCTAAAAAGCTATTTGTTTACAGTATTTTCTCTTCTATTCATACAGTGCTTTACTGTTAATTTCTCCAGTCCAGAGAAACAATATACTGAAGATAAAACACGGAGAGCAGCTGCCTCTGATATTTTAATAATCTTGACATTATACATGGTTTGCCAGAAGGCTACAGGGCTTTATAACAGAAAAGCCACTTCATGAACATCACAGAATACTTCCATCATTTTGCTTCTTACATCCCTTGGCTGGAAATGTAAAATGTCTCCATGAATTCAGAGCAAGGGTCTGATACACTTTGGCATTGTAGGATTCAGGATCAAGGGAAGGTAAAAAACAAACAAAAAGTAAACACAAAAAAATAATGTTACATAGATAGCGGACATGCTTCTCACACCACCGCAGTCGTCGTCCCCCCTACGATGGATTGTGGATATACAGATGTGATTTACAAAATATTTCAGTGTGCATAACAGCATCACACAGTTCATCAGGAAAAGAGAAGAAAATAAATCATTTCAAAAAGAAATACATGTGTAATATATATAATATAAAATAGATTAATATATTTTTTATATCTAATCCTCAACATAGTAATTGTAAAACCAAGAAGGAGAAGTTGTGGAATTATGAAAATCACAGGATTGATGTTCACATTAATGAGATGCAAATGAAAAAAAAATTCTAGAAAAATTTCAAAACAACTCAATTTATCCAGAATTTATCGAGAATGAGCACCACGTCCAGAAATACACACACTTACACGCTTTGGCAGCTATCAATAAGGTTATTATTGGTTGCCTGGTTAATGTTCTGCCATGCTGAATGAACTTCAGCACACAAATCATCAAGATCCACTGATGACAGCTTCCTTTGCAATTCAGTGTGGCCGAACATTCCTCGGACAACCATTAATAACCTCATTGAGAAAAAGAGGAGGATCTGTATCCGGCACACAAACCAGGTAAAATGAAAAACCTTTATTTATCCATGTTAAAACCAGTTTAAAAACAACTGACACGCTTCTGGCGCAAAAACAGCGCCCTTAGTTATAAAATATTTGTCAAAGATTAACAAACTGATATAAATGGAAACAAAGAACCAATCAGCAAGAAACACAAGAATTTCATTAACAATACAGCAGTTGTGCGAAACAAACAGAGAAATGTTGATCGGACAATTATAGCAGTAAATATATATAGAATCAATCATATTCAACATTTTTTCCCTTGGAGATTTGGTGTCCAGTGTCTTACAACATAGTAATTTCATTCATGATACCGCGGTTATGCGAATAAATAAAGATTAGAGATTATAATTAATATATATAGAATAAATCATTTTTAATTGTCCTATGACTAAGGGCACTGTTTTAGCGTCAGAAACGCATCAGGTGTTTTTTACCTGTTTTTAACATGGATAAATAAAGGTTTTTTGATTTTACCTGGTCGGTGCGCTGGATACAGATCCTCCTCTTTTTCTCTATTATGGCTGTGCTCACCAGCAAGATCGGCACCCTCTGGTGATATTTCTATCCTTAGCCTTGTTCGGGATTTGCCTAGATTTGCACCACATGCGTGGAGGCTCCCTGTCCCTCTCTTAATAACCTCATTGATAGCAGCCAAGGGTGTGTAAGTGCGTGTATTTCTGGATATGGCGCTAATACTCAATACTGAATAAATCGAGAAAATCTTGTTTCTATTTTCTCATTTATATATTATTAACATGTCTATCCATTATGTGATTTCCATAATTCCATGTCTGTTCCTTCGTGGTGTTGCAATTTTAATATTGAGGAGTTTATTATCAAATATAAACAGGACATAATATTATTTGTTATAGAGGTATTTCTAAGATAGATATTGAAGTCCTATAGTTAGGGTAGCTATGCAGGGGCGCTTGTTTGCCTGTTTCATCTTCGGGCCGGGCTTTAACTTTGTTTGTGACATGCTATGACTAAGGCTATGTGCCCACGATGCAGAAATGAGGCAGAAAATTTCTGCAGCATTTCTGCATCTCCCTGGCAGAAGAAACGCATGCAGATTGTGCATGCGTTTTTCATGCGGAATACATGCGGATTCACATGCGCACCCACATGCGTTAACGCATGTGTTTCCGCATGCGGACTGACAAGCACTTTCCAAGCGATAGCATCACTTGGAAAGTGCTTGACAACTAGGTCACACTGTATAAATCCATGCAAAAGGCATGGATTTATATAGTGTGACCGTAAAAATAAAAAAATAAAGCTATACTTACCCCCGATCCCCCGCCACGTGTGCTGTCGCACTCGTCCTGGCTTCTTCTGGGTTGCCGGCATCTCGCGAGACAGCCTGCGGTCACATGACCGCGACGTCATCTCTGGTCCTGGAAGGAGAAGCGCTGCAGGGGCCGCCGGACAGGTGAATATAAACTTTATTTATTATTTTATTCTTTTTTTTACAGGTACAATGGTACCCAGGTCTGGATGAGAGTCTCCTCTCCTCCAGAACTGGGTACCATCCGCACATAGAGACGCATATAATCCGCTTGTACAAATGTACAGACACGGATTCTATGCGTCTCAATGCAAGTCAATGGCGGCACTTCGCTGCGCTTCCGCAAAATTAATGAACATGCTGCGGATTTATTTGCGCTGCAGAAACGCTGCGGAAAAATCCGCAGCATGTGCATTGACATTGCGAAATGCCATTGGGGACCATGGGGTGCGGATTACCATGCGTTTTTGATGCGTTTCCGCTGCGGAAATTCCGCAGCATAAACGCATGAAAAACGCATCGTGTGCACGCAGCCTAAACGAGCAAGTAAGATATAAGTATATAAAGTGGATTTTTACAAAAGATTACAGCACAGATTTTAATGCAAAAAGCGTTTTATTGATTGCACTGTAAAAAATGCCCAAAGCCTTTTGATATTTTTAAGTCACCAATATCACTAATGCTTTTTAGAATTGTATTATCTGTCCCTGAATTATTTACCTCTACTTATCCATTAGGAAAATATCAGATGTTAACCTCCTACCAACCACACTATATGTGATATCACTATAATTCTTCAATTTTTTACTTCTATTGTAACTATCAATCACAGTATAATACATGTAAATAGCAGTAGTTGCTTTTATTTTATTATTATACATTGGAATTTAAGATTTATCATTTTTATATTTACCGGTTTGCTTTTATTCATTTATATACATTTTTATTCTTTATGTGATCATATGTCCCTCCACAAAACTATGCACTCTGGGATTTCAGCCCTTAACCTAACTTGAGCTTAACCAAGTAAGGTGAGCGCATTAGAATTATATGTTAAAAGTCCCCCAATTTACCAGTACACTTGTTTGCTATACGGACTTACGCTATACACCGCTGTTCTGTATTCTGAGGAATCATATGGCATAAAATAGAAAAAGAAATCCACACAGAATTGACTGTGTAAGGCCTAATATTCCAGCAACATGTTATACAGTTGTTGAATAGATTGATATATAACTTTGTGAGAAAAGATTAAATATAACTTGAGATTTATTTATTGAAATCAATAAGAATGTGGTCTGAAGCAGCTATGCTAGTTATTAAGTAATGGTTATATTAAGTGGACCTGTAATTTCAGAATAAACTGTCATGTTGTGTACACGAGAAATAACGCTATTTCTGGTTATTATATGATTTGCATTCTGCATTTTTCAACAGTTTCCCTCTCTGCAGGCTCTCTCTCCAAATTTCAGTTCATTATGAGCAGATGATCACTCAGTACACAGACTCATGAGGAATTCCTGGTCTTATTTCCGTATATAGCACACACAGAAAAGCAGCAGTAGCGTCACTGAAGACATTATACAGTAGGACTATGCAGTGTATCTGTGAATCCAGTTCAGGGAGAAGTTAAATGATTTGCTAGAAAGCGGCTGTTCAATGAGTATGTGTGATTCCCCGCTTGAATATCACTCTGCTCCTCTTTTTTCTTCAAGTCTCCCTTCTCCTTTGAGTATAGTAGGAGGCGTAACCTGACCCCTCACTGTGCTGGCAATCTTATTTTGACCAAGAAAGATTTCAGCTATTTTTCAGAGTGCATGGTATATTCAGGAAGCAGATGAGAGTTGGGAGAGGGAAGGAGTGTCTTATAAGTGGTGAAAGAAGCAGATTTCTTTTACAAGATATATTACAAAGTGTCATATTTTCTTGTATTGTTCATTTATACACAAAATTTGTGGAAATGATAGTGACCATTTAAAAACAAACAAAAGTTGTCACATGTATCACTGCAGACTCCATCTCTAAGTTTCAGTTCATACTGGCAGATGAGTGGAGACTAGCTGCTCTCATGTCTCCCAGTAAGCAGAAAGATGAGAAATTTATGGTCTTATTTCCCTATGTAGCAGACATATAGAAGCAACAGGAGCAGCATTGAAGACATTATACAGTCTAAGCAGTGTACCTGTGAATCCAGTTCAGGAAGAAGTTAAATGATTTGCTAGAAAGCTACTGCTCAATCTGTATGTGTGCTTAACTGCCTGTATTAGTATGGATAAAAAGATAGGTTTATTGTCTACGCATTTCAGAGTCCAAAAACGCGTAGACAATAAACCTACCTTTTTATCCATACTAATGGTTTGTCGTGACCCCAGAGAGCGCATAAACAACTTCCTTTCCCAGCATATATCTCTGACATATCCATAGGAAGCTGTAGCATCTGGAGTCCGGGCTTTATAGGTGTTGTGCCCCACACAATCCTACTAGGTGAGCAGTTTTTAATACTTCTGTGACATTTATTAATTGCATAAGACTCTATTGCGCTCTTGCATTTTTCCATAACTGCCTGTATTTCACTCTGGTCCTCTTCTTCTTCAGTTCTCCCCTCTCCTTAGAGTATAGAAGGAGGTGTAGCAGATTTCTTTTACAAGATATATTACAAAGTTTCTTATATTTTCTTGTTCTGTTGATTTATACACAAAGTTTGTGGAAGCGACAGTGACCATTTAATAGTAAGCAACTGTTGTTACGTGGATCATATACCACATTGTTGAGTAGAAGGAAAACAGCTATTGGAAGAGATAAAAATATAAAACATCTAGAAATGGATGAACTGTTTTAGTTACCCAAAACTCCAGTCTTGCATATTATATTTACCGGAAGAACAAGGACATTGTTCTATTTGGAATTATGGATTTAAGAACCTATTTATTCATTGTTCTTATGATGTTCTCAGAACAGATGACTCTGCATTTAATAAATTAGCTCAGAAAACAATAGTCTTTGAGTAGATTAGATGCAGCTCATTTATAATCTGAGTAAAATAAGCCAACAGGGGCTCCAGCCTAATGATTGAAAAATCCACTATCACCTACTGATGAGATTCAATTTGCTGCAAGAGAATAATGAATACAATATCATTACAATTACGCTGCTTCAAAAATATCATGTCTCTAGAAGACCTCTTATTCAGGGCTGCATTTAAATAATATTGTGCAGCAGCTAAAAAGAAGAGTACCAGTGAAATTTACTGAACAAACAATCCTGTAAAGCAGCACAGCTTGTACATGACAAGGTCAGCAATGCTGGTGTGTTTAAGAAGTTCTACATCCATTTCCCTGCAGGAATTCCATTAAAAAAGATGGATGGGTCCAGACTTCACACACACAGAAAGATGTGTTCTACCATGTCTTTGATAATGGAGCTAGTTACAAAGAGAAGCCTTCAAAGGTCACAAGGATTTTTTTTCTTGAGAGATTTAACATTTTTAAATGTCATAGATAGCACAGCGCGCACATATTAAGACATGGGCAATCTTAAAAGGGAAAGGTGTCTAATTAACAGATAACAGTTTTATCATACAAAAGACCCTCAATGCTTTTTACAGGGATCTAATATAAAGCATATGGAAAGGTCAAACTTAAAGAAATGTAAAATTTCACCGTTTAACTTAAATGCTTTACTTGAAAAAAGAAGCAATGCAAAATTAATAACTATTAGTTCAGGAAGTGTCTGTACATTTAATACAGCCCTAGAGCTATAGTATAAACTATTATTATTGGTAATGGCCTTATATGTGAACGAAACCATATTAAATATATTAGCACCTTTTCAATTTTATATCATGATTTCCATTATGGACTCTGGTCGTAACAAAAAAAAAAACACAGTCTAAATCAATATTTTTGCCAACAAAATTACAATAACCCTAGCAAAAACCTAATGGGCTGCATTAAAAGTCAACATATTCTGTCAGGATTTGTCAAAACCCATCTTTAACCCCTTCACCTCCAGGCAATTTTCTGTTTTCGTTTTTTCCTCCGCTTCTTCAAAGAGCCATAAGTTTTTTCTTTTTCTTTCTTGTTTTTTAAAAGGACAAGTTCTATTTTTGAATAACACTATTTATTTTATCATATGAGGTACTGGAATACAGGAAAAAATTCCAAGTAAGGTGAAATTGCAAAAAAAAGTACAATTTGGCAATTTTTTTTTTTGGAGGGTGGGGAGGTTTACTCACCATGTTCACTATGCAGTAAAACTGAGCTGGCAATATCTATAGTTTTTTTGTATTTAAGTGGTGAGAAAAAAATTCAGAAATTTGTAAAAACACAAAAGAAAAGAAAGATTGCTTGTATCGCCATTTTTGAGACCTGTAACGCTTTCATTTTTTGGGATATGGGCTTTGCGATACCATTTTGGGGTAGACAAAATATTTTGATCGCCTCTTTTTGCATTTTAATGCAATGTGGCCAAAAAAAACACAATTCTGACATTTCGCTTTTTTTTTCTTGTTTCACTGTTTACCAATTTATTTTTTATTTTGATAGATCGGACTTTTATGAACGCAGAGATAGCAAATATGTGTAATTTTTTTATTGTTTTATTTTTATGGGGCAAGCGGGGGTGTTTTGAACTTGCGTTTTTTTATATTTTTAAAAACTTTTTTACTTTTTATTGTAGTTAAAGGTAATCCGTCAGCAGGTTTTTACTATGTAATCTGAGGACAGCATAAGGTAGGGGTTAACACACTGAATTCAAAGATGTGTCATTTATCAGGCTGTGTGCTGTTTACAATGAAGGTTTTATCACTAGGACATTATCATTGCTGTGACTAGCTGGCACAAGCACTGGTCCGACCACACCACCTCCTCTGATAGCAGCTCACAGTCAATGAACTATGTACATACAGAGCCTGGTGTGGGCACGGGAAGCTTTCACAGCACAGTGCGTGCACTGGGGGGATTCAGAAGTGTGACTCTGTGTGACTGCAGACTTACTATTTGGAAAGGACAACCCCTTTAATAGTCCCCTTAGACGATTTGAAGCTGCGATTGTCTGGTCGCTTGTGCTATACATAGCAGTGCATCAACATTGCTATATATAGTGAAAATTATGATCTCCTATGAACACCAGCTACAGGCTGGTTTTCACAGGAGAATAGCCATGACAAGCTGGGAGGTCTTCAGCAGAACTCTGGCTGTCATGACAAACCATCAGCACCCGCAATCAAGTCGCAGGCGCACCGATGGCTGAATGGAATGACGTGCCCCTCCAGAGACTTACAGCAACATTTAACAGGTTATTAGCTGTGGGCAGAGCTCCGTTCCACCAGAGGCTGTTAAAGGCATATGATTGCTGATGAAATCAGCCATCATCTGATGGGAAACATGAGGAACACAACATATTACGTAAGTGTATGTTATACGTCGTGAAGAGGTTAAGCTGTCATAGCTTCATAATAGACAAAAGTTATAGGAGCTGATTCATTAAGATTGTCATTGCATATGCCAGTCTTAATAAAAGGCTCGCTGAAGTACGATGCACTGAATTCATTAAGACTTGCCTCGCTAGAAATGCCTCTCAAGTTAGGGACTAGAGTAGCATTTCTGATGTAAGAAACGTTTGCAGATTTAATTAATGCCCCTTTCTGCTCCAGCTTTTCCCATTATGGTGAAGCTGTTTCAAACTGGCATGAAAATACCAAAAGTCACTACATTTTTATGCAACTCCATGTGATTTTACACCAGATTTTTGGCTTAACAGCTTTGATGAATCAGCCTCAAAGTCTAATGAGGCTGTGTGCCCACGATGTGTTTTTCAAGAGTTTACGCTGCGGAATTTCCGCAGCGTAAACACTTGGGAAACGCTTGGTAAACCTTCCCCCATGGTCTCCAATGCAATTCCGCACTTTCAATGCCCATGCTGCGGATTTTTCCGCAGCGTTTATGCTGCGCTCAAAAATCCGCAGCATGTCCATTAATTTTGCGGAAGCGCTGCGTTTTCGCCGCCATTGACTTGCATTAGAACGCGCCAATTCCGCAAGACTGTATCTGTACTTGCATAATTGGCGCGTTCTAATGTGCGGATGGTACCCGGGTGTGGAGGATAGGAGACTCTCCTCCACACCCAGGTACCATTAAAAGCTGTAAAAAAAGAATAAAATAAAAAATAAAGATTATATTCACCTTCCGACGGCCCCCAGACTCCTTCTCTGCGCTGACGTCACAGTCATGTGACGGCAGGTCTTTCAGTACAGCGTACCGCGATCTGCCGGCAGCCAGCCAGGAGCGCAGCAAGTCTCAGGGGCCATTAGAGGGTAAGTATAGGTTTATTTTTATATTTTTAACCATTCTCTCAGGTCACACTATATAAATCCATGCCGTTGGCATGGATTTATATAGTGTGACCTAGTTGTCAAGCACTTTCCAAGTGATGCTAAAATCGCTTGGAAAGCGCTTGACACTCACATGCGGAAATGCCAGTGAAGAAAGCTTCATTTCCGCATGTCCCTGGCATGAAAAACGCATGTACAATCCGCATGTACAATCCGCATGCGTTTTTTTCTGCCAGGGAGATGCAGAAACGCTCAGGAAAAAATCCGGAGCATTTCTGCATCGTGGTTACATAGCCTAAATAGTGCTTTACTTGGGTTTTATGTATCAAGAGTTTCAACTTGTGATTTAAAGTAGTGAAAGAACCGAGGACATGATGTAACAGAAATGGCATTCAACCAATTATAGGGAGAGACCTGAATAGTCCGGGACGCCAATGGAATTCAAAATCTGTCTAATTTTACTTTTGAGCAGTTGAAGACTAGCATGCAATGTCTTATAGGATAATGTGACTTTTTTTCTCTAAAAAGACAGAACAAAAAAGCATCATTTGTGTAGTGCAAAATTCATCAATTCATTTATTTAGAATTTGGCGGAAAACACGGCAACAAATAACAAGATAAATATGTAAACTTGCTTTGAAAAAAAGCAAAAAATGCAAGTGTCTCCAGTTCAGTATTAGTCATTCAGGAATGGCGCTTTTCCCTGTAGTCACAGAGACAAAGTCTAAGAAACTATTTTGTTTTCAATTTTTTCATTAAGGGGTATAATAATGTTTTTTATTTATATAGCACCAACATATTCTGCAGATCACAGACTACATGTACAAATTATGTCAGACATTACAGAGCAATATTTTATTCAACAAGTCACAAGAATGAGAGCCCTGCTCACAAGCCTACGATATATGAGGAAATAGGAGTGACGCAAGGAGGAAAAATGGCTTATATTTTATGGTACAGCCATCTCTTTAAAAAATAAGGTAAAGCTTACCTGAGTCAGCAAATATTCCAGTTTCAGTAAATAACTGTAAAACTCAATTATTAAAATTCACAGAGTAATATAAAGTAGTACAACTTTCTAATATAATTTTCTGTATAAATTCCTTGCATTTTCAATACAATTGTTTTCTGTAGTTTAATGGGAACTTTTAGAAAGGAAAAAAACTTTCCTATACATGTGATGATCACACAGCTGCAGAAAAAAAAAAAAAGTTCACCATTTGTTATGTATATGTCACAATATCTTTATTCTACTGGGCGGTATGGTCATGCCAATAGTACATTTCTATACATTTGTTTATGTATTTCAAAAACAACAACTTTTTTAAACAAAGGGTATATTTGGGTAACTATATTCTAACACCAATAACTTTTTTATTTTTCAGTAGATTAACCTTTTCGCGCCAGATGCTGTTTTCGCCTTCGTGAACAGACCAATTTTTTCAATTCTGACCACTGTCACTTTATGAGGTAATAACTCTGGAACGCTTCAACGGATCCCCCTGATTCTGAGACTGTTTTTTTGTGACATCTTGTACTACTTGACAGTGGTAAAATTTCTTTGATATCACTTGCGTTTATTTGTGAAAAAATCAGAAATTTGGAGAAAATTTTGAAAATTTTGCAATTTTCTAACTTTGAATTTACATGCCCTTAAATCAGAGAGATATGTCACACAAAATAGTTAATAAATAACATTTCCCACATATCTACTTTACATCAGCACAATTTTGGAACCAACATTTTTTTTTGTTAGGAAGTTCTAAAGGTTAAAAGTTGACCAGCGATTTCTCACTTTTCCAACAAAATTTACAAAAACATTTTTTTAGGGACCACATCACATTTGAAGTGACTTTGAGGGGCCTTTATGACAGAAAATACCCAAAAGTGACACCGTTCTAAAAACTGCACCCCTCAAGGTGGTCAAAACCACATTTAAGAAGTTTATTAATCCTTCAGGTGCTTCACGGGAATTTTTGGAATGTGGAAGAAAACATTTAACTTTTTTTCACAAAAATGTTACTTTAGACCCAATTTTTTTATTTTCACAAGGGTAATAGGAAAAAATGGACTTCACAATTTGTAGTGCAATTTCTCCTGAGCACGCTGATACCCCATATGTGAGGGAAAACTACTGTTTGGGCGCACTGCAGGGTTCGGAAGGGAATGAGCGCCATTAGACTTTTTGAATGTAAAATTTGTTTGAATAATTAGCGGACGCCATGTCGCATTTGAGGAGCTCCTGATGTGCCTAAACAGTGGAAACCCCCCACAAGTGACATCATTTTTGAAACTAGACCCCTTAGGGAACTTATCTAGATGTGTGGTGAGCACCTTACACCCCCAGGTGCTTCACAGAAGTTTATAATATTGAGCCGTAAAAATAACATTTTCACATTTTTCCCACAAAAATGTTTTTCATTCCCTAATTTTGCTTTATCATAAGGGTAACAGGAGAAATTGCACCATGAAATTTGTTGTGCAATTTCTCCTGAGTACGCCGATACTCCATATGTGGGGGAAAACCACTGCTTTGGTGTACGGCAGGGTTCGGAAGAGAAAGGAGCGCTATGTTAACTGGGATAGGTTGCAGACACCATATCGCATTTGAAGAGTCACTGACATGTCGATACAGCAGAAACCCCCACAAGTGACCCCATTTTGTAAACTACACCTCTCAAGGAATTCATCTAGGAAACTAGTGAGTATTTTTGAATTTTTAAATTTATACCATTGGGTAGTGAAGAAAACATAATTATATTTTTACCACAAAAAAATGTTTTACCCTCAGATTTTACATTTTCACACAGGGCAATGGGTAAAAATGGTGCCGAAATGTGTCACACAATTTCTTCTAAACGTGGCAATACCCTATATGTGGCTGTACCGTACCGCTTAGCCATACGGCGAGATCCGGGAGGGACGGAGTGCTATTTGACTCTTGGAGAACAAATTATTGTAGAATAGTTTGCGGACTCCATATACACAGCCCCTAAGTGCTAGAAGAGCAGAATCCCCTCTCAAGTGACCCCATTTTGGAAATTATACCCCTTTGGGAATTTACCTACAGGTGTAGTGATGATTTTGACTCCATGGGTCTTTTCCAGAAACAAGTAGCAGTGGATGTTGCTGAGTGAAAATTTCAAACTGCCGTTGAAGTGACCAGTACGCTGTAGTGACCAGTACGTTGTGCCCAGCTTGTGCTTCTGGAGACATGCACCTGTAAATTAGGCAAGCTCTCATCGCTACAGGAATGCCAAACATGTGGACCCTAAATGTAGTTTAGGCACATTGTGGGGCTCAGAAGGGAGGGAGGCATTTGGATTTGGGAGCACAAAATTTTCTGAATTTCTTTTGGGGGGCAAGGGCCATTTCGCTTTTCCAGAGCCTTTCTGCTACCAGTAACTTGGAAATCCCTTATATTTTTAACAGATAACGGACCTGTGTGGGGACTAGCTTTTTTTGAGGACTGAGTTGAACCTTTTATTGGGAACATTTTACATAACATTTATCCGGCGCTCTAGGCTGAGCACTTACATAGGGGTTTCCATCTAAATTTCCAAGTGATGTAATTCAGATGAAATCCCTGCGGGATCCATTCACTATAATGAGGCAGCAAAGTTACTCTGGACTCCGTCTGGCCTCCGTTTAGCGGTGTCCTTTTTTTTAGAAGTGCACAAAATTGTGGCCAACCGCACTTTTATGCACGCCTAAAAAAACTGACACCGTGGGATCACAGGCCAGACGGTATCCACAGTGCCTCCATCTGCCTTATTATAGGGAATCTTCCGTCATGGGTTCCGTCTGAATCACGTATTTCAGAGATTTACACGGAAACTCTGGTGTAAGTGCTCAGCGCAGAGCACAGGATAAATGTGAGCAGAGCCTTACTGCAATCTTTGGGAGACATAATAAACAAATCAGAAGCAGGTGAAGAATTGGTTTTATTTATTTTTTACGCCTTTCCTCGTGTGGTATAAATGATTAGATTACTTTATTCTTCGGGTCGGTGCGATTACAGCGATATCAGATTTATATCGGGTTTTTATGACTGACAGCTGTCACACACTAAAAAACGCTTTTTTTGCAAAATCTAGTTTTTGCATCGCCATATTTTGAGAGCTATAATTTTTCCATATTTCGGCCGACAGAGTCATGTGAGGGCTTGTTTTTTGCGGGACGAGTTGACATTTTTATTGGTACCATTTTTGGGTACGTGACGTTTTTTGATCGCTTTCTATTCCGTTTTTTGGGAGATAAAATGAACAAAAACCAACAATTCAGGAATTGTTTTTTGAGGTTTTTTATTATGCTATTCTGCGTGTGGTAAAAGTGATAAGGCAGCGTTATTCTTCGGGTCAGTACGTTTACAGCGATACTACACTTACCGTATATTTTTTTTATGCTTTGGCGCTTTTACACAATAAAACAATTTTATAGAAAAAAAAAATTTTTTTACATCGCTTTATTCTGAGAGCTATAACTTTTTTATTTTTCGGCTGATGGAGCTGTATGGCGGCTTTTTTTTTGCGGAACAAGAAGACGTTTTCAGCAGTACCATTTTTATTTCCATTTGGCTTTTTGATCGCATTTTATTCCACTTTTTATTTGGCGATATGATGAAAAAGCATAGTTTTTTGCTGCAGTTTTTTTTTTTTTTACAGTGTGCACAGAAGGAGTTAATTAGTGTGACAGTTTTATAGATCGGGTTGTTTCGGACGCGGCGACACCAAATATGTGTACTTTTTTTGTTTTCGCATAAATATACGGATTTATTGGTTTAATATTTTATTTATTTATTTTTATTTATTTTGTGATTTTTTTTAACAGTTTGAAAACATTTTTTAGACTTTTTTTATGGGACATCAATTTTTATTTTTCTAATCACTGTTCTCATGCAATGCAATAGACATGTATTGCATTGCATGAGAGCTCTGCTGACAGTATAAAACTGTCATTATCTCCTGCAAGACTCAGCTGCAGGCTGAGCCTAGCAGGAACCCATACATGGCAGACCCGGAGGTGGTCATGTGACCTCCGGCTGCCATGACAACGCCAGGTCCTCTCAGACATCAGCGGGGCCGTCGGAGAGGTAAGTGGACGACCCCCTCTCCTCTATCTTCTAAATGTGGCGATCTCTATAGATCGCGGCATCTAGAAGATAGCAAAGGGTTAACATTATTGGGACCTGATCCAATCAGGTCCCGATGATGTCCCCTGCCAGAGCTGTCACTCTGCACTGCACCCGCAGTGCTTGCAGGACCCTGGGGGTCCTGAGCGCTGCGGGACCGCCGACCGTTTATAAACGTCGGCGCTGCACAGAGCCCAGGCTGCGCCGACGTTTATTTACAGTGGGCGGTCGGGAAGGGGTTAAGTTGTATGCGGGCTTCTTTTTTCTAGACAAGTTGTCGTTTTTACTGGTACCATTTTTAGGTATGTAGGACTTTTTGGTCCCCACTTAAATCAATTTTGGTAGGAGGCATGAACAAAAAACTAAATCTGAAATAGGGTTTTATTTTTTATGGAGTTCACTGTGCAGTATGATTGATAAGCTAACTTTATTCTGTGTGTTGATAAGATTACGTCTCTACTCAATTTATATATTTTTTTATGCTTGCAACTTTTACACAAGAAAATTGCTTTTTAAAAATATATTTTTTTGTTGTCATATTGTAAGAACCTTACCTTTTGGATTTTCCTAAATACAGAGCAATAAAAGGGCTTGTTTTTTGGCAAAACAAGCGGTAGATTTTATTGATGCCACTTTAGGGTACATACACTTTGGTGATCATTATTTATTTACATTTTTGGGAAGCAAGATGAGCAGAAAGAGTAACTTTGGCAGAGTTTGTCATGTTTTTTAAAACATTTACAGGGCACCTTAAAAAAAGATATTTTATAGTACATGTTGTTACAAAGGCGGCAATACCAAATATGTGTTGTTTTTGTGGGGCTTTGTTTTTGTTTTTTTTAATTAAACCATTTTTTAGTATTAAAACTGGTATTTCAGTTTTTATATTTTCTTTTTTGCATTTTAAGCCCTGTACGCCCTGTGACGTATAGGTACGTCATAAGTCGCCTCCCCCCTTTTTGGTGCGCACTCCGGCACTGAGCTGCACCTTTTCAGGCACATGACAGCTGATTTCATTAGCTGACATGTGCCTCTACCAGCCGAGGGTGGAATCACAATCCACCCGCGGCTGTTAACATGTTAAATGCCACTGTCTATCTCTGACAGCGGCATTTAACATAATTGCGCCAGAAGTGTGTCATTAGCTCAGCCCATCGGCGCCCCTGTCACATGATTGTGGAACGTCGATGGGTTGGCATGACAACCCGTGGTCTGCAGGAGACCCCTGTGGTTGTCATTGCCGAACTGCTATGAGCGTTGCCCTGTGGTCGGAGTTCATAGCAGATGAGCATAGCTGAAGCCCTGCTACGTGTAACACAAGCGATTGGAGGATCGCAGCTTCATGTCTCCTATAAATACTATTGAAGCAAGTGAAAAGTAAAAAAAAAAAAATGGAGATGCTACAGGTCTCGGAAAATGGCGCCAATTTTTTTTTACAAACCTTGGATTTTTTTTTTTCGACATTTAAATAAAAAAGAACCTATACATGTTTGGTATCTACAAACTCGTAATGGACAAATTGTGCAATTGCCCTTTTTTTGAAATTTCACGGCACTTGGAATTTTTTTCCCATTTTCCAGTACACGATATGATAAAATCAATGGTGTCGTTTAAAAGTAAAACTCATCCCGCAAAAAAACAAGCCCTCATATGTCCATATTGATGGAAAACTAGAAAAGTTATGGCTCTGGGAAGAAAGGGAGCAAAAAAACGAAAACGCAAAAACCCAAGGTGGTAAAAGGGTTCAAAATATTTTTTTTTACCATATCTACTGGTCTCACAAAGAGACCTGGACCTGTGATGCTTATGATCGCATTGATAATACAGTTAAATTAGACTGAAAGTTAACCAATCCCCAGCCTTGGCAGAATCTTACTAGCTGAGGTATTTGTCAGACCCCCCTGTTACCATAGTATCCATCGGAACCCCGCAATTGCGCTGTGGGGGTGCCACTTGACTGCTATAGGGAGCAATTTCCCTTTGTCAGATTCCTCTCATGCCACTGTCACATATGACAGCAGCATATGAGGTGTTAAACTGCTGAAAATTGGCAGTATGTTCGGTCTCAGCAAATGCAAATGCAAATGTGTGACAGATTGCTCCTGCTGCAAATGGCACAAACACAATTCCTTTTGCCCGTGCCATCTATTTGAAGTAACTGTATGTCAGATTACAGTAAATCACCTGCAATCTTGATATGCAGTTACTTTTTGACATATAGTTGCAATCTTGATGTACAGCCCTTTCCTTAATCTGGCTGGTCTCCTCCATCACAGCGGCCGAACGACATCCGCCCCTTTTTTATTCCTTCCAGTTGACGTAGTTACGTCATTTTGCAGGAAGGGGCTAAAAGACAATATACTGCAATATCTAAGTAAATAAAGGCACATTCCCATCTCCAAGATCCTATCCGAATATGTAGCAGGTGTAATAATAATAATAATATTAGCAAATACCTCCAATTAGAAATGTAGTATACTTCTCCTGACTCGCTATTTTGTTTACCTCATGTAGGGCATTGCAGGACCTTAGGAATCCATGGTTACGACTAGTGATGAGAAAGCTTGTTCTGTTAACCCTTTCGGTGAGCATGCTTGGGTGCTCGCCGAGTATCTTCAGCGTGTTCGGGTGCTATGTTTGAATCACTCCCGTGTGCATGATTTGCGACTGTTTGACAGCTTTAATACATGTGAGGAATACCTAAGAAACAGGCATTCCTCACATGTATTAAAGCTGTCAAACAGTCGCAAATCATGCGCACGGAGTGACTCAACCATAACACCCGAGCAAGCTGAAGATACTCAGAAAACACCCGAGCATGCTCGTAAATCTCGAGTAACGAGCATGCTCGCTCATCACTAGTTACGACCACTAACAACTAACTAACTCACCATATAAGTGGTAATAACCATGGATACCTGAGATACTGCAATGCCCTGCATAAGAGGTAAGCGACTTAGCTTATCAGAAGAACTATACTACATTTCTAATTGGAGGTAGGAATAGTCCTTTAAGTATATTGCACCATATGCATACACGATATATATAAGCCATAATAATCAACATTAACAGAAATAAACACTTGAAATAGATCACTCTGTTTGTAATGACTCTATATAATATATGAGGTTCACTTTTTGTATTGAAGAACTGAAATAAAATAACTTTTTGATGATATTCTAATTTTGTGAGATGCATCTGTATATCACTGCTTTTTACATTCTGTGAATAGGAAAAATAAATTAATAATATATTTAGTCAAGTCTGTAAAATTTAAAAATTTAAAATGTCACATTATTAATCCCACATAGCGAAAGTAGTAAGAAAAATGCTTGAACTAAAGTTACTTTGGTCATCTCACATCTGAAAATAAACAAATAAATAAACTGTAAAAATAATTACAATTTTCATTTAGAAAAATATAGCCCACACACGTTTATCAAAATGGAAAAAAAAGTTGGGATTCAGAATACCGGACGCAAACATATTTTTGCACTTTTTTATTTTTTAAAAGTAAAAATATTAGTGATTGTACTGATCTACCGAACAGAACCAACATGTTATTTACCAAACGTTGTGCATTGTAACAACTAAACTTGAGCAAATATGGCAGAATAACATTTTTTTTAATATGGTACAGGCATGAAAAAAGTAAATTCTCAACATCATATTATTTTCATTTGAGCTGTTGTACCATTTTTATAATCAATGTTTTTCTTTAATCCTTTCCTTTTGCAACAAAATCAAAGCAATTGCATACATATCTTGCAATGTAAGATACAATATAATGAAAAAAAGAAAAAGTAATGCTGTCATTTAGTACAGCACTGATCTACATGACTGCGTAATTTAGTTTCAGTTGCATTCGCCACGTTGTGTTGCGGTGTTCTTTCTGCACTATTCAACAGATAAGATATTCATCCAGACATGCATTGTTTGCTTTATGCCCAGATTTTATATCCTTGTAAAAACCTTGTACATCAGTTTTACAATGTTCTGCATGCACTGTCTACTTTGCTGACAGTTTTTAAGAATTATTGAAATATAAGAATCATATACATTTTGTAAAAGTGTATAAAGCTAAGATCATATTTATACTTGCATTCCGGTAGTCCAGATATTGAGAATACAACTTTTCACATTTATATAAGAATTTATGTTATTTTCTTCAAACAAAAAGCATCAAAGCCTTTTTTTTAAAACCATCGACAGTTCTACTGGTACCAGCCCTTGAGGTAGACAATTCCACAAATTAATAATAAAGAAGTCTTATCTCTTCTGGAGAGTAATCTTTTCTTTCTCCAGATAGATGGATGTAGCGTTCCCTTATGTTCCGAGAGGATTTTAGATAAATAGGCTTTTGACCATATTTTTTGTATGGCCATTTATGTACTTACAGTGGTGTGAAAAAGTGTTAGGTCCCTTCCTGATTTCTTATTATTTTGCATGTTTGTCACACTAAATTGTTTCAGATCACAAAACAAAATTAAATATTAGACAAAGATAGCACAAGTAAACACAAAATGCAGTTTTTAAATGAAGCTCTTTATTATTAAGGAAAAAGAAATCCAAACCTACAGGCAAGTGATTGCCCCCTAAACCTAATAACTGGTTGGGCCCTTAGCAGCAACAACTGCAATCAAGCATTTGTAATAACTGGCAATGAGTCTTTTACAACACTCTGGAGGAATTTTGGCCACTCATATTTGCAAAATTGTTGTAATTTAGCCACATTGGAGGGTTTCTGAGCATGAACCATCTTTTTAAGGTCATACCACAGCATCTCAATCAGATTAAGGTCAGGCCACTTCAAAGTCTTAATTTTATTTTTCTTAAGCCATTCAGAGGTGGACTGCTTTTGTGTTTTGGATCATTGTCCTGCTGCTGAACTCAAATGCGCTTCAGCTTGAGGTGACAAACAGATGGCTGGACATTCTCCTTCAGGATTTTTTGGCAGACAGCAGAATTCATGGTTCCATTTACCACAGCAAGTCTTCCAGGTCCTGAATAAGCAAAACAGACCACCCAGACCATCACACCACCACCGCCATATTTTACTGTTGGTATGATGTTCCTTTTCTGAAATGCTGTATTACTTCTATGCCAGATGTAATGGGAAATACACCTTCCAAAAAGTTCAACCTTTGACTCGTCAGTTGACAGAGTATTCTCCCAAAAGTCTTTGCAATTATCAAGATGTTTTCTGGCAAAACTGAGACAAGCCTTTATGTTCTTTTTACACAGCAGTGGTTTTCATCTTGGAACTCAGCCATGCGTGCCATTTTTGCCCTGTCTCTTTCTTATGGTGGAGTTATGAACACTGACCTTAACTGAGGCAAGTGAGGCCTGCAGTTGTTTGGATGCTGTTGTGGGGTCTTTTGTGACCTCTTGGATGAGTCATCGCTGCACTCTTGGGGTAATCCTGGGAAGGTTCACCATCGTTCCAAGTTTTCGCCATTTGTGGAAAATGGCTCTCACTGTGGTTCGCTGGAGTCCCAAAGCTTTAGAAATGTCTTTATAACCTTTTCTAGACTGATAGATCTGTTTTCTCATTTGTTACCGAATTTCTTTGGATTGCAGCATGATGTCTAGCTTTTGATGATCTTTTGGTCTACTTCACTTTGTCAGGCAGGTCCTATTTAAGTGATTTCTTGATTGAGAACAGGTGTGGCAGTAATCAGGCCTGTGTGTGGCTCGGGAAATTGAACTCAGCTTCCCACAGATGTGATAAACCACAGTTAATTTATGCTTTAAGGAGGGGGGGGACCACTTTTCCACACAGAGCCCTGTAGGTTTGGATTTCTTTGTACCTTAGTAATAAAGACCTTAATTTAAAAAACTGTATTTTGTGTTTACTTGTGTTATTTGTGTCTAATATTTAAATTTGTTTTGTGATCTTAAATACTTAAATGTGACATATATGAAAAAGAATAAGAAATCAGGAAGAGGCAAACACTTTTTCACATCACTGTACATCATGTCCCTCATTAAATGTCTCTTCTCAAGACTAAATAGATTTGTTTTTTTCTTTCCTCATAACTAAGATCCTACATGTCCCATATCTTCTTTGTGACTCTTCTTTGAACCTATTCTAGCTCCAGGGCATTTCTAAAAATTGGTGCCCAGAACTGAACTGCATATTCCAGAGGAGGTCACACTAATCCAATGTAAAGTGATAGTATTATGTACAAGTCAGTCCATGCGCACATAGTGGAATACTGCCGGTTTAATTCCTGGGATTGGCTTCTGACTTCATTGGCTTGAAAGATATAGTGGCCTTACTTTGTGTCAGTCTCCGGCCACCATAACATTCAAGCCACTGGAGTTACACACCAATTCCAGGAAAGCACACATATGGTTGTCAGGAATGCTACTGGCCAAGACTTCCTAGTAGTATAAAAATGTGGACGCCATTGAAGTGAACTGAAGAAGGCCAGCAAAAGGTAAAAGAAAAACAATAATACCTCACTGCTCACTTGTCCCTGCATCCCTGCTACCTCTGCTTCCCAATGTTCACTGGCCAGTCCACATAGCCTCTTCTTTCCACACTCAACTGCCAGTATCTTCAATTTAGAAGAGGACTTCTGGCCACGACCAGGCCCTAGAGGTCACATCAATTTGTATTGTTGTCACATGACAACGCACCATGACCTCCAAGGCATGTTCACAGATGAAATTTCTGTTCAAGACACCAGGCCTCGAAGGTCACCGAGCATTGTAACGTTGTCATGATATGATGTGTCCTGACCTCCGAAGCTTGGTTGTGATCAAAAACCCTGCTAGAGACTGAAGACACTGGTGCACGTATGCGGAAACAAATTGCCCTGAGGACAGGATGGGTAGGTACTAGTGATGAGCGAGTATGTTCTGTTAACCCTTTCGCCGAGTATGCTCGGCCGAGCACCGAGTAGTTACAGCTGCTCGGTGTTATGCTTGAATCACTCCCGTGTGCATGATTTGCGACTGTTTGACAGTTTTAATACATGTGAGGAATGTCTATTTCTTACACATTCCTCACATGTATTAAAACGGTCAAACAGTCGCAAATCATGCACATGGGAGTGATTCAAACATAACACCGAGCAGCTGTAACTACTCGGTGCTTGCCCGAGCATACTCGGCAAAAGGGTTAACAGAACATACTCGCTCATCACTAGTAGGTACCAGAGTCAATGGGGGTCCCAGGACAGGTGAGCGGTGAGGTATTATTTTTTACATGTTATATTTATTATGCTTTGGGTTCTGCAAAAACCCAAGAGCATAAAAGGAAACTTTCAATCTGCTGAGAATAACTGCTGTAATCGGATTTTCAGGTAAAATTCGCAAGATTTGTCATATTCGAACCTCACCAGCTCCACTTATAAAGCTCCACTCATAACTAGTTAACTTCTCTAGACACACTCACACAAACTGTCTCTGTCAATACCTCACACCAAGTATTTCCTGTCTGTGACAGGAAAATCTAGTTGCGAAAAGAATAAAAATAAATAAACTTTTTTTTTTCTTTCAATTATATGGATGTATATGGAGTGAAAACTGACACCAAATACAGCAAATGTGAAACTTTCATTTGATATGTGATAAGCAATTGACTACCAAAACTATACTAACTGTTTATGGAGAACACTATATACAGTATATGCAGGGTAACATACTTTATTCTGCTGTTTCATTTTTGGAGCACTGAAAAAGGCTCAGAAAATGGTGACATAAATACAGTACAATGAGTCAATTAATTATAACATTTTTCACCAGTGGGCAGTTCATTTATCTAATGTGTTTTTTGTATGTTTATTTCCATCTGTGGGGGTCACTGTTTTCATAATGAGAACTCTGCTTTAGTAGAGGGTTTCCTTCTATAGCCTATGGCTACAAGCTGCTCCCTCCTGACCAAAAGGCACTTCCAAGCCCCATTCTCGGGAATTGGTAATCGGCTCCCCACCAATCAGAAAGTTATCACTTTTCCCGTGGACTGTTGATAACTTTAAATCTTGTGAATAACTCTTTAAAGGGTCTCTGTGTGGACCACATGAGTCAATATTTTAAGATTCCATTGACTAATAAAAGGAAAATGGATGCTGCAAACAATCTCAAATTAATTAAGAGAAGTTGTGTCAATGGTTTATAATACCCCGAAAAAACATTTACCATATATCTACAATTCTACTACTTGGGTACTTAAAACCACCATGGAAATGGTAAATAGTTCAGTACAAGATACACTCATATCATATAGAAAAATGTGCTCATGAACCAAAATTCATAAAATATAACAATACTTTATTAAATACAAATAAAATGTATCTTGTCTATTTTATTTGTATTTCATAAAGTATTGTTATATTTTATGAATTTTGGTTCAGAATCATGAGTACATTTTTTATATGATATAAACAATCTCCAATGTAATACATATCTTAATGGAAGACTTGTTTTAGTAATCTCTATTAGGAAATATTTTTCACATTTTTACTGGATATTCTGTATATGAATTTTCAATTCAAGAATGCTTTAAAACAAAACAAGAAAACAGTTAATCTAATCTTATTCTGAGATAATTGGTATCTCTGAGGCATGAAAAAGGGTATAATATTCTGAAACCTCTAAAAATATGTTATCTGACACTAACAAATGCAGCCTTTCTCGTGGAACTGAACTGGAAAGAAAACAAATTAAGCACCTTACAGATTCCTTTCCATCACTGATCCTAAACATTGTATTAATTTGTACCAGCTCATTACTGTAATTTACTTTTATAATTTAAAAATAAAATAATTGAAGTCTTATGTTTAACTTCTATTATATTAGTGCACATTTATATCAGCATATATATATAGGACTGTTCTCTGTGCCTAGAAAATGTTGGTGGGACATTCTCAAAATACCTTAGTTACTCCCTGAACATGGGATAAGAGATAATTGGCTGATCATCATGGGTCCAACTGCTGAGGCCTCCAATGATCCTGAAGTCATAGTTCTGGAAGCCCAAGAATGGGTACTCTGCATCCTCATCTTCAATGGAGTGGAGGTGTCCTTACTTGACCTCCCTTCCTTTTATTGTCCATGTTACTAATGGAGAATGCCGAGCGCTGTATTCGGCTAATTGCAGCAGTCACATTGACAATTAATGGAGCAGTGGCTCATTCCTCCCTTCCAATCAAGATGAGCTCTGTGAAGCCCCATTCTAAGGGACCCAGAGCACCAATCTCAGGCTGGCTAGAGGCCCCAGTGTTCAGAACATCAGCAATCAGCAAGGTAATACCTATAATTTGTTTCTTTATGAAATAACAATTAAGGGAAAACTTTGCGTTCAAACAACATTTTTATGTTTTACAGTCAAAATTCTTCTGGCTTTCTGTTGCCAAAGAGCAATCCTAAACTGAAATGACACTAAAGTCCCACTGACATATTAAAGGCATCCAAGCATGCTGATTTCCAATGCATATTTGGTCTCCTGACTCTCCCCTGTCAGATGATGTCCAGGGAGAACAGGATGGGGCAATTCGAATTTAAGCGCCTGATCCTTTTGTGCTCCAGCTAAATGAGCCAGTATCTCGAAGCGGCTTACTCTACTGTCTTCATAGAGGCATCATAAATATTTGGTCGAGCTGAGTGTTCATGTGTACAGGAAGGTTGGGAGAGAGAGTTGTATGGCAGATGAGCATCCTGATGACATCTATCTAAAGCAGTGTTTCCCAAACTCCAGTCCTCATGGCCCCCACAGGTCATGTTTTCAGGATCTCCTTAGTATTGCATAGGTGATGGAATTACTATCAATGCATCAGGAATTCTCTCACCTGTGCAATACTAAGGAGATCCTGAAAACATGACCTGTGGGGGCCATGAGGACTGGAGTTTGGGAAACACTGATCTAAAGTATATGTGCAACTTTACATAGAAATAAACTGCTTGATCACATTTGACAACATAGTCACTTGTTCAATGAAAAAAATATAACCAAAATTCAGTTTACAATATTTTCTAACCATGTCAAATATAATTCAAGAAATTAATAGCCTTTAACTGCCATCTTGACCACATTTGATATTTTATGATGAGTTTCATAAGCTAAAATTGATCACCAAATCGTCTTCTAATTTCAAATACTTGGAAACTATAGTTTTGTGTCTTACTCAGCAGCAGAAGAACATCTTGCAATCCTCCTCACATTCATACAATATTTACACCATTTCTGATTCAATTAGCATCTGCTAGAACTCCACATCCATATCAATAGAGTTAAATGCTGGCAGAGATGATAAAAGCCTTTGGACTTGTGAAAGTTTACAATCTAGAAAACATATTCGTTTGCCTAAAAGTGACACTATCCTTTAGGGACAAAGCATGATGTATAGACATGTGCCATGCTTTTAATAACTATTCTTTTTATATACCTCATGGGTGTGCCTGATCTTTCTATACCATCATTTTGCCTAGTTGCACAGCCATGATTAAAAGCCTTAGGGACTGCTGGTAAAGGAGTCCCATATATATGAATTAACTCTATGTCCAAACAACTGACAATGTGAAAGGGAAGAGGAAAATATAAAGTGTCTTGATAAACAAAGTGAAATGGCACATGAGGCACTAAGGATTCAGTAATATTTTGGACATGCAAACGGGGAATGAGTGACAGATCTAGACTTGTTGATTCAAAAGGTGCCACCAGGGCAAATTGATTTAGACTGATAATGATCAGTACTGATAAATAGTGATGAAAATCCATTCTAGGCTACCAAAGCAAAGAAACATATGTTGGATTAGAAAATTGACTAAGATTGATTAAACAGCAAGCAAAACTAAAGCCATAAAGTTACTAAATACAATTTTACTAATATATTTTAATTACCAAAGGTGAGCTGACCAATAGATGTCAGCATCAGTCCCAGTTCCCAGAAGCTCCACTCTTGGCTCGGGTTCATCATAAGAAAGAGCTTCCTGTTTTTGCATGTGACTAATGATGTCTGTGAAGGGGGATGACTGACTAGCTCATTACAACAGTTAAGCCAATCACCTTTTCTGTCATGGCCAATGCAAAGAACAAGAAGTGTGCTGGCTTAGTTTTGAAAATAAGCCAGAAAACAGCCCCTATTACATACATACAACACTGCTCATGTGATCACATAAGAAATGCTCTTCTAAGTTGAACCCAAACCAAATCTGGGGCTGTCAAAATTAAGGAACAGAAACAGATATAATGGCACCTTTGTTAATTTAAGTATGTTAGTATTAGTGTATGAATTGCTATTTTTTAACACATTAAAGGGGTTGTCCCACAAATAAATATGTTAAAAAAATGCTGAGATAATCTTGTAAATGTATCCCTGCTGCGTACTGTGTAATGGCTGTGTCTTACCATGCAGAGCTGCTGCACAATCATGGCCGGCACAAACCACAGCTCCTGGTCAGGGGTAGAAGCATAAGTCACTTATAATAACAGAGCATACAGATGAAACAGTAGGGGCTCACAGCTGCAGCTTTCTGAGGTTACACATTTCCCTGCCTGAGGTAACACATTTCCTTGTTTCATCATATGAGTGCATGTTTCTGCCATGTCTCCAGCCCTCTGAGCTCATCATAAACCAAGTCAGTGAGGCAGGAGCTCCAGCAGATGCTGAGTTTATATGTCACTGACTTGGTTTATGAAGAGCTCACAGAACTGTTGATGAGGCAGAAACATGCACAGTTTCATCTGTATGCGTTCTTATTATAAGTGACTTATGCTGTCCCCCATGAAAAGGAGCTGTGGTATGTGCCGATCTTAAACTGGAGCAGCTTTGCATGGTCGTACACAGCCATTACACAGTACATAGCATGAGGACATTTATAAGATTGGCTCAGCACAAGAAAATCTTTTTTAACACATCCAGTTTTGCAACTTATTATCATTCCAAGATCTATTAACTAAAATGTACTTGTTTGTGGGATAAGCCCTTTAAAATATATTTTGTTTCACGCTGGGTAGCTCCTTTTAACATCACATGGAAATAAAACTAAGTACATCTAGAGACAACCTCAGAAACTTAAAGGGGCTTTTAGGATTGGAATAAATAGAACACTGAGAGAAGAGCACATGACAAAAAGAATGCAAATGACAAACATGCAGTTACATGAGTGGCCGAACACATGGGGAATATAGAACAATCATGACAGTGTGCACATTGCACACTAACTATTCAGTAGTCTTTGGTCACTTACAGTGACTGCTGATTTTGAATTTCAGCCCAGAAAATCATTTTACAAAGATAGGACAATTACAGCTTAGGTTGCTTGTAATCTTTTTCCATACTGATAGTATAAAACTTAAAAGTACTCTGTTAGCAGAAAAAGTAAGGAAGGACATGGCTGAGCATGACTACCATATCCATTATGGTAATTTTAAGTTGCAAATAGAGAGGTGTACACTTTACTTTCTGCTATGGGATCCTCTTTTCTCTAATAAACCTGAGTAATGAATTGTAGATATTTTCGTTGAATGGCAGCACGAACAACAGACCTATCTGAGATAAAAATGATTTAAAGATATAAAGATCACACAAAGAGAGATTTTTTTAGCTCAAAGTGGTGTGTAACGTTCATTCTGTAGTATTTTATAGTGCAACAGATTTGATTTAAATATTCCAAAATAGTTTTATAAGTATTTACACATTTCAAAGAGAATCTTCTGATGAAGGTTAGAAACCTGCAATATCTTGCACCTCTGTAGCACAAGACTTATTATAGTATTACAAACCATAGCTAAAGGGAATGTAGCTCTTATGGAGAGATCCTACATGAAAAATTATGCTCTTAACAGCTTTAATATACTTCATTAAATTGATATCAATCATCTAAATGAAGAGCAAGTGTATTAAAACCCACACACCATTCTGGTTTGTTTTCATGTACATCATCCCTCATGTTTTCAGCACAGCTGGAACAACACATTGTTGCTTCCCTGCCTACTGTAGTGTGAACTGGTGAGCTTAGTCAAGTGAAGATGCAGTGTCTTTGAAGAGTAATTGTTACATTATTTCAGGATAATGAGAATATTGCTGACATTATATTTACAATGACATCAATTAAAAGAGAAAATATCCCTAAAGCCCACAGAAACACAATCACTGGGTAAAAATAAAAGTAATCAAAAAATAAAAATGTGAAAAGATTCATGAAAGCTGTAAATCACGTGGGTACAATGTGAAAAATTTAAAAAAAGACATGTAATATAAACACATTAAATCATAAAGCAATACACATATACAATCATTATGACTAGGGTATTCTGTACTACAAATTGTACTCTCAATACTTTGTACATGGTGAAATAAAACAGTGCTGGTCTTTATTCACCACCTTATGGCGATTCATAATTTGCTATATATAATCACATTAAAAAAAATTACATGAATAAATGAAAAATGTTATGTATTCATAAAACTAAATTTGTATGGCAATCATTTCATTGAGAAATTCTGGAGTAATTTAAAACTGCAGGAAGCTACTGTTTTAGTATCACCCAGTAGACCGCTGTACAGATTTCTTTAGTATACAAATGTAAATTTAACAGAATTCTATATAAAAGATTGGGATATAAAACAAAAATGCTTTCCCTGAGGAAAACTGTGTACACCGCATGCAGAATTATTAGGCAAATGCGTATTTTGATCACATGATACTTTTTATACATGTTGTCCTACTCCAAGCTGCATAGGCTTGAGAGCCAACTACCAATTAAGTAAATCTTGTGAAGTGCATCTCTGTAATGAGGAGGGGTGTTGACTAATGACATCAACACCCTATATAAGGTGTGCTTAATTATTAGGCAACTTCCTTTCCTTTGGCAAAATGGGTCAGAAGAGAGATTTGACGGGCTCTGAAAAGTCCAAAATTGTGAGATGTCTTGCAGAGAGATGCAGCAGCCTTGAAATTTCCAAGCTTTTGAAGCGTGATCACCGAACAATCAAGCGTTTCATGGAAAATAGCCAACAGGGTCGCAAGAAGCGTGTTGGCCAAAAAAGGCGCAAAATAACTGCCCATGAATTGAGGAAAATTAAGCGTGAAGCTGCCAAGATGCCATTGGCTGAAAAACGACCACCTTTGAACAAGAAACATAAGATAAAACGTCAAGAATGGGCCAAGAAATATCTTAAGACTGATATTTCAAAGGTTTTATGGACTGATGAAATGAGAGTGACTCTTGATGGGCCAGATGGATAGCCAGAGGCTGGATCAATAAAGGGCAGAGAGCTCCACTCTGACTCAGACGCAAGCAAGGTGGAGGTGGGGTACTGGTATGGGCTGGTATCATCAAAGATGAACTTGTTGGACCTTTTCAGGTTGAGGATGGAGTGAAGGTCAACTCCCAGAGCTACTGCCAGTTTCTGGAAGACAACTTCTTCAAGCAGTGGTACAGGAAGAAGTCGGTATTGTTCAAGAAAAACATGATTTTCATGCAGGACAATGCCCCATCACATGCATCCAACTACTCCACAGTGTGGCTGGCCAGTAAAGGTCTAAAAGAAGAAAAAATTATGACATGGCCCACTTGTTCACCTGATCTGAACCCCATAGAGAACCTGTGGTCCATCATAAAATGTGAGATCTACAGGGGGGGGAAACAGTACACCTCTCGGAACAGTGTCTGGGAGGCTGTGGTGGCTGCTGCACACAATGTTGATCGAAAACAGATCAAGCAACTGACAGAATCTATGGATGGAAGGCTGTTGAGTGTCATCATAAAGAAAGGTGGCTATATTAATCACTAATTTTTGTGGTTTTTGTTTTTGCATGTCAGAAATGTTTATTTCTAAATTTTGTGCACTGATATTGGTTTACCTGGTGAAAATAAACAAGTGAGATGGGATTATATTTGGTTTTCATTAAGTTGCCTAATAATTCTGCACAGTAATAGTTACCTGCACAAACAGATATCCTCCTAAGATAGCCAAATCTAAAAAAAAAACACTCCAACTTCCAAAAATATTAAGCTTGGATATTTATGAGTCTTTTGGGTTGATTGAGAACATAGTTATTGATCAACAATAAAAATAATCCTCTAAAATACAACTTGCCTAATAATTCTGCACACAGTGTATAAATCTAGCAAGTGTTGATATTGCCGTGATGGAATATTCGTGAATCGAAACTAGTTCTGTTTATGTCATTATTAGTGTTGAGCGAGCACTAAAATGCTCGGGTGCTCGAAGCTCGGGCCGAGCTCACCATGATACTCGGTTGCTTGACCCGCGCAACGAGCCCAATGTTAGTCTATGGGAGACCCTGAGCATTTTTGCAGCGGCACCCCCGGCAGTCTGTAGAAAGCCTAAAAAGTGCCCAAAATGATAGTGACAGTGCTCAAATGACATGGGGACAGCATGGGGATCACCCCAGGAAGCATTTCTGACCCCCAGGTCACTGCTGTCAACAACGTGGTCAGAGGTATTAAGCCACTTTTATGGGCTCACAATAAAACGTTCAAGAACGAAACTGAAACTGCTTTCCTGTTAAGGAACATCCTTTCCAGGGTAAAGACTTGTATAAGGTAAAATAAATAACCAAAAAACAAAATTACTCCTCCACACCTTGGGCTATGTTTACAAGTAGCATTTTTTATTCGTTTTTGCATTTTTGTATTGCTTTCAACTGTGACAAATGCATTCACCGGGAAACGTCATTTTAACATTTTACAACCTTATCTGGCCATGTGCTGTGTGACACATGCATACAGTGCTGAAAAGACATGGGAACAGCATGGGGAAGACCCCTGGAAGCATCTCTGACACCCAGGTCACTGCCTAAAAGTGTGCCCATCAGAAGTGATCCTTGCCGCATCAGAAGATACAGACTTGCAACTATCCCCATTCAAGTCCTTGTCCCAGGGCAGTGTTCAATTGTACCTCCCCATTCCTTGCAATGCAAGCGCAAGTATGCAGCCTGCCACCCACCCACCCCCAGGCTGCAATACCATACTGCTTGCTTGCTTGCACTTGAAATTGGGCCTTTTAGGCATGTGGAGGCGGAATCTGGCCACCACGTCATGGCTGCGTCGGCAGCCTGGTATCCATACTCAGTCCCCAGCCGCCCGGCGGCTGGGTGTTCCACGCTTGGTCCCCAGCTGCCATGGGGCGGCCGGGTGTCCATACTCGGTCCCCAGCCGCCCCACGGCCAGATGTCCACACTCGGTCCCCAGCCGCCAGGGGGCGGCCGGGTGTCCATACTCGGTCCCCAGCCACCCTTATTTGTCCCAGTAACCTTCCCCACACTTTTCTTAGCCTGGCCTGCTTTAGGGCAGCATTGGCCAAGCCCACCAGACAACCAGATTCCTCCGATGGGCCCTGGTTTCTCCATCAGGGGAGTTGAGAGTGCCAAGGTGAGGAGCATGATGATGATGATAGAAGTTAGCATCTGCTTTGCTTTCTTGAAATGCAAGCGTAAGTGTGCAGCCTGCCACCCACCCACCCCCAGGCGGCAATACCATACTGCTAGCTTGCTTGCACTTGAAATTTGGCCTTTTAGGCATGTGGAGGCGGAATCTGGCCACCACGTCATGGCTGCATCTGCAGCCTGGTATCCATACTCAGTCCCCAGCCGCCCGGCGGCCGGGTGTCCACGCTTGGCACCAGCTGCCGGGGGGGGCGGCCGGGTGTCCATAAACGGTCCCCAGCCGCCCCGCGGTCGGATGGCCACACTCGGTCCCCAGCCGCCAGGGGGTAGCCGGGTGTCCATACTCGGTCCGCAGCCGCCCCTATTTGTCCCGGTAACCTTCCCCACTTTTTTCTTAGCCTGGCCTGCTTTAGGGCAGCATTGGACGAGCCCACCAGACAACCAGACTCCTCCGGTGGGCCCTGGCTTCTCCATCAGGGGAGTTGAGAGTGCCAAGGTGAGGAGCATGATGATGATGATAGAAGTTAGCATCTGCTTTGTTTTCTTGGAATGCAAGCGTAAGTGTGCAGCCTGCCACCCATCCACCCCCAGGCTGCAATACCATACTGCTAGCTTGCTTGCACTTGAAATTGGGCCCTTTAGGCATGTGGAGGCGGAATCTGGCCACCACGACATGGCTGCGTCGGCGGCTTGGTATCCATACTCAGTCTCCAGCCGCCCGGCGACCGGGTGTCCACGCTTGGTCCCCAGCAGCCAGGGGGCGGCCGGGTGTCCATAAACGGTCCCCAGCTGCCCCTATTTGAAGGACAGCCTAACCACAAACAAATGGACCAGTGAATGTGGCCAGGGATGGTCCATCTCACTGACGCCTTCACACTGGGTTAATATTGTGGAAGCCGGGAAACAGTTGGACACTGGGATGCAACACGTCCTCCAGACATAGAGGATTGCGGGTCCTGGGTCAATCAGGCTTCAACACAAAGTTCAGAAGGTAGACAGCAGCAGTGGTCGGCCTCCTACACAACGAGTAGATTATTCATGATCATGATGCCATCCATCTCCTTAGCTTTCTGTTCCTTGGAATGCAAGCGCATGTATGTAGTAGCGGCTAGGCCTGAGGTGGTCAGCGTTTTGGCGCATATCCTACATCCTCCGAGGATTGCTGGATGTTTTCCTGCTACTATCCCAGTTCTATGACTCCCGTTAAAACAAAGCTTCAGGTGATGAATGATGGATGAGGTGGTGGCAAAGGAGAAAGAGCAGGAGGAACAGGGACCATTCACATCAATATCAGGCCAGTCAACCACACATGTCTTGTAGGATATGTTTCTGTAACAAAAGGAGTGGTTCGGCTACACAGTTATAGGGCATGCAGTGAGTGCAATGCCTACCAAAAATTTCGAGGCACTCCAATGCCCCTTGGAAGTGACATGGAGGTCAGAGGGCCTTAACTAAACCGTTTTTTCCATTTATAGCAACTGGGTCTTCAGTACACTGTTGGCCTAA
Source organism: Phyllobates terribilis (assembly GCF_046119375.1). Lineage (NCBI taxonomy): Eukaryota > Metazoa > Chordata > Amphibia > Anura > Dendrobatidae > Phyllobates > Phyllobates terribilis. The sequence continues at coordinate 363,176,588 of NW_027362762.1, read as the reverse complement.
GCAGTGAATGGAAGGCTTTCCAAAAATTATGAGGAACTGCAATGCCCCTTGAAACAGATGTGGATTACAGCATACTAAAAACCTTCTACCCATTATTGGGGAGTGGGTCTCCCTTAGTGTTCGCCTATGCATTGAAAAGCAAAAGCTGACTAAAATTAGGAGGAAATGCAATGCCCGTTGGAAGAGCTGTGGAGTTCAGAGTGGTTTAAGAAGACGGTTTTAATGCCCCTTGGAAGAGACAGGGAGGTCACAGTAGCTTAACAAGAAAGTTTTAATGCCCCTTGGAAGAGTGGTGGAGGTCGCAGTGGAATAAAAAGACAATATCAATGCCCCTTGGAAGAGTGGTGGAGGTCGCAGTAGCTTAACAAGACGGTTTTAATGCCCCTTGGAAGAGACGTGGAGGTCACAGTGGAATAAAAAGACAATATCAATACCCCTTGGAAGAGTAGTGGAGGTCGCAGTAGCTTAGCAAGACGGTTTTAATGCCCCTTGGAAGAGACGAGGAGGTCGCAGTGGAATAAAAAGACAATATCAATGCCCCTTGGAAGAGTGGTGGAGGTCGCAGTAGCTTAACAAGACGGTTTTAATGCCCCTTGGAAGAGACGTGGAGGTCACAGTGGAATAAAAAGACAATATCAATACCCCTTGGAAGAGTAGTGGAGGTCGCAGTAGCTTAGCAAGACGGTTTTAATGCCCCTTGGAAGAGACGAGGAGGTCGCAGTGGAATAAAAAGACAATATCAATGCCCCTTGGAAGAGTGGTGGAGGTCGCAGAAGCTTAACAAGAAGGTTTTAATGCCCCTTGGAAGAGACGTGGAGGTCACAGTGGAATAAGAAGCCAATATCAATGCCCCTTGGAAGAGTGGTGGAGGTCGCAGTGGAATAAAAAGACAATATCAATGCCCCTACACCAGAATATTTTAAACAGATATATTGGTGTCTGAACAGTCACAGACACACTCAATTTTTTTTTTTTGGGGGGGGGGGAATACCAAAAGGTTAATAAGACGCGTATTTGTACAGTCTGACTGAGGAAAAAAATAAATACAGGATTTAGATGAAAAAAAAAAGATTTTTCCTGGCCCCTGAGACCGGGGAATAAGTCTAGTAATTTGACCAGCAGGAGCACACAGGACTGTAATGCACTGTTTGTTGGTATAACCACTGCGTCTCCTATACATCCTGCCTGCCTGATATCTGGGATGGATATTAGTCCTGAGAAGGACTGTTTGTTTGATTTGGCAGCCTTTAATGACCCTACACTAACTATTTCGCACTATATATCTTTCCCTAACTCAGCAGCGCTCTCCCTACACTGTCTGTCTGATCCCGGGCGACTGTGTCCAAGATGGCGGCACCCGGTTTTAAATACTCGAGGTGACGCTGTGCGGCCAGCCAATCACTGTAATGCCCACAAACAACATGGCTGCGGCATTACAGTGACTGGCTGGCAATCCCTGCATGTTCATTGGCTCTGTAAAGAGCACCAAACGTGCAGGGCGGAGACCCGAGCTCTCGCCCGAGTAACCCGGAAATGCTCAGTGCTCGCCGAACATCCCGAGTAGCGAGATGCTCTGGCGTGTACCGAGCAGTGTCGAGCATGCTCTCTCAAGATTAGTCATTATCTTTGAATGTGTAAGTTTAAAGAAAAAATAATAGGTCTTCAATAGTGTTGAGCCACCCCCGTAGTGTTCGGGTTCGGTTCGGTTCATCGAACACCGGGATGTTCGAGGAACTGTTCGTCGAACTGTTCGTCGAACACCTTAGAACACCGTCGAACACCGTTAAAACCAATGGCAGGCAAACAAAAACACATAGAAACACATAGAAAACACCTTCAAAGGTGTCCAAAAGCTGACAAACTGCTCAGAAGACGCTTTCTTTAAAAAAGTGACAGTGTTGCTTACTGTACTTGTCATTTAGTGTAAAGGATTTATTAAAAAATATAATAGTGTTTTCATGCACTGTCTCTTTAAAAAAGCCGGCCGGCATTTCAGCATCTGTACCCGACAATTTATAACAGACAGAATAGAGCATCACACATAGATTAGATAGATAGAAACATGTCAGTCACATATATAAGAAGTACAGTGATAGTGTTGGTTACTGTACTTGTCATTTAGTATTAAAATAAAGGATTTATTATTAAAAAAAATTGGCGTGGGGTTCCCCTTAATTTTAGGCTCTAGCGGAGGTTAAGCAGACAGCTGGGGCAGATGTTTGAAGCCTGGGAAGGGGGTAATACCCACGGAGCTTCCCAGGCTACTAATATCAGCCCCCAGCTGAATACATAGCCTTTACTAGCTATTAAAATGGGGGACCCCCCCAAAAAAATGACGTGGGGTCCCCCCTAATTTAATAGCTAGCAAAGGCTAGGCAGACAGCTGGGGGTTGATATTAATAGCCCAGGAAGGGAGCCATGAATATTGGCCCCCTCCCAGGCTAGAAACACCAGCCGTCAGCCGCCCCAGAAATGGCGCATTCATAGGATGCGTCAATTCTGGCACTTAGCCTCGCTCTTCCACACTGCCCTGTAGCGGTAGCAGGGGGTAATAGGGCTAATAGGGCCCTATTTTTGTGTCCAGCCAGGTACAACTAGGCAGCTGGGGGCTGGAATCTGCAGCGCAGGGAGGCCCAAGCTTTCTGGGCCCCCCCCGCTGCAAATTGCAGTCCGCAGCCACCCTGGAAAATGGCGCGTTCATAGAAGCGCCATCTTCTGGCGCTGTACCCAACTCATCCAGGGCCCTGGTGCGGTGGCTCACTGGGTAATAAAGGGGTTAGGGCCAGCTTGGTATTATCAGCTGGCCCCAAGCCCAAAATTCATGGGGTCACGCCAGTATTAGACATGACCGCCATGAATTTCTAGTAAAGTATTTAAAAAAAACACAACACCCAGAATAAAGTCCTTTAATTGAAATAAACACACAAATCTTTATTGTTCTAAATTAAACTATACTTACCATCACGCCCATTCCAGCTGAAGCCAACGATCTCCTGCAATAAAAGAAAAATAATAAACCAACCTCATCCTTACCTTTCCATGGTTCCCACGACAGCTTCAGCTCTGCTACATCGAGATGACAGGCTGGACCGCAGCAGAACGCTGCCATCCAGCCTGTCATGCCGCAGACACTGAGAAGAGCAGGCATGCTTGCGCTCCTCAGTGTCTCGCTGTGACGGCATCCAGATGAGCCGAGGTCATGTTCAATGAACTCGGCTCACCTAATGCACGTCACTGACAGCGTGGGAAAATTCTCACGCTGAAGTGCTGAGTGCAGGAGAATTCTCCCACGCTGTCAGTGACGTGCATGAGGTGAGCTCATGTCCAATGAACTCAGCTCACCTCATGCACCTCACTGACAGCGTGGGAAAATTCTCCTGCACTCAGCGCTTCAGCGTGAGAATTCTCCCACGCTGTAAGTGACGTGCATGAGGTGAGCCGAGTTCATTGGACATGACCTCGGCTCATCTTTATGCCGTCACAGAGAGACAATGTGGAGCGCAAGCAAGCCTGCTCTTCTCAGTGTCTGCGGGATGACAGGCTAGATGGCGGCGTTCTGCTGCGGTCCAGCCTGTCATCTCGATGTAGCAGAGCTGAAGCTGTCGTGGGAACCATGGAAAGGTAAGGATGAGGTTGGTTTATTATTTTATTTTTATTACAGGAGATCGTTGGCTTCAGCTGGAATGGGCGTGACGGTAAGTATGGTTTAATTTAGAACAATAAAGAATTGTGTCTTTATTTCAATTAAAGGACTTTATTCTGGGTGTTTGTGTTTTTTTTAACTTTGACTATGGGGTTAGTAATGGGGGTGTCTTATAGACGCCTCTCCATTACTAACCTGGGCTTGATGTCAGCTGGCATTATAAGCTGACATCAACCCCAACCCTATTACCCCCTGCCACCGCACCAGGGCAGCGTGGAAGAGCGAGGCTAAGTGCCAGAATTGGCGCATCCTATGAATGCGCCATTTCTGGGGCGGCTGACGGCTGGTGTTTCTAGCCTGGGAGGGGGCCAATATTCATGGCTCCCTTCCTGGGCTATTAATATCAGCCCCCAGCTGTCTGCCTAGCCTTTGCTAGCTATTAAATTAGGGGGGACCCCACGTCATTTTTTTGGGGGGTCCCCCATTTTAATAGCTAGTAAAGGCTATGTATTCAGCTGGGGGCTGATATTAGTAGCCTGGGAAGCTCCGTGGGTATTACCCCCTTCCCAGGCTTCAAACATCTGCCCCAGCCGTCTGCTTAACCTCCGCTAGAGCCTAAAATTAAGGGGAACCCCACGCCAATTTTTTTAATAATAAATCCTTTATTTTAATACTAAATGACAAGTACAGTAACCAACACTATCACTGTACTTCATATATATGTGACTGACATGTTTCTATCTATCTAATCTATGTGTGAAGCTCTATTCTGTCTGTTATAAATTGTCGGGTACAGATGCTGAATTGCCGGCCGGCTTTCTTAAAGAGACGGTGCATGAAAACACTATTATTTTTTTTGATAAATCCTTTACACTAAATGACAAGTACAGTAATCAACACTGTCACTGTACTTCATATATATGTGACTGACATGTTTCTATCTATCTAATCTATGTGTGATTCTCTATTCCTTCTATTCTAAATTGTCGGGTACCGCTGCTGAATTGCCGGCCGGCTTTTTTAAAGAGACGGTGCATGAAAACACTATTATTTTTTTTGATAAATCCTTTACGCTAAATGACAAGTACAGTAAGCAGCACTTTCACTGTACTTCGTATATATGTGGCTGACATGTTTATATCTATCTAATCTATGTGTGAAGCTCTATTCTTTCGGTTCTAAATTGTCGGGTACCTGTGTACGCAGCTGCTGAATTGCCGGCTTTTCATGTTTCACTGTTGGCACTGTTCCCATCGATTTGGGCAATCACTGTAATGCCACAACCACCATGGCTGTGGCATTACAGTGAGTGGCAGACAATCCCTGCATGATTGGTGCTCTAAATAGCACCAGACATGCAGGACACGCTTTTGGTGCACGAACAGTTATCGAACATAACCTCGAACAGCCGAATTTTTTGCAAATCGTTCGGGTTCGTCGAACAACTCGAACACCGCCCAAAACAGCTCGAATTTGAGATTGGCGAACAGTTCTAGTCGAACACCGCTCATCTCTAGTCTTCAATAGGATTTTTGCCAGTTTATTATGCAGATTTTTGAATGCATTATATGATGGTTTGGGAAACCAATTAACCCGCACTCACATTCAGCTGCTAGTGTCACTTATTCATTATTTTTAACCAAATGACATTAAAAGGGAATATAAGATATTAGATGTTATCTATAGTAGATGTTTAAGACTGTAAAAGATTCAAGGACATATTTTTTCCATAGAGTTAACTTTCTCTCTTCCACTCATTTGAGATGTTAAATTAAAGCATGAACCTTACATGAACATTACTGTATAACTATTAATATGATACCACCAGTCAACTCCAATGGATGTGAAGGGTACTTTGATAATGCCAGTAAAGTGCATCTTATGATTGCCACTGTATTACAGCCTGTTCACATTAGGTTTTTGGTTTACATGTAGCATGTATGCTGAAAAAGCTCCCAACGTATGTAGAGTCCATACGTTCACCTTTTCTGCGTCGCACAAAGACAAGGTGGTTGGAACCAAAGATCTCAAATTTGGACTCATCAGACCAAAGCACAGATTTCCACTGGTCTAATGTCCATTCCTTGTGTTCTTTAGCCCAAACAAGTCTCTTCTGCTTGTTGCCTGTCCTTAGCAGTGGTTTCCTAGCAGCTATTTTACCATGAAGGCCTGCTGCACAAAGTCTCCTCTTAACAGTAGTTGAAGAGATGTGTCTGCTGCTAGAACTTTGCGGCATTGACCTGGTCTTTAATCTGAGCTTCTGTTAACTTGAGATTTCTGAGGCTAGTGACTCGGATAAACTTATCCTCGGAAGCAGAGGTGACTCTTGGTCTTCCTTTCCTGGGGCGATCCTCATGTGAGCCAGTTTCTTTGTAGCGCTTGATGGTTTTTGCAACTGCACTTGGGGACACTTTCAAAGTTTTCCCAATTTTTCGCACTGGCTGATCTTAATTTCTTAAAGTAATGATGGCCACTCGTTTTTCTTTACTTAGCTGCTTTTTTCTTGCCATAATACAAATTCTAACAGTCTATTCAGTAGGACTATCAGCTGTGTATCCACCAGACTTCTGCACAACACCACTGATGGTCCCAACCCCATTTATAAGGCAAGAAATTCCACTTATTAAACCTGACAGGGCACACCTGTGAAGTGAAAACCACTTCCGGTGACTACCTCTTGAAGCTCATCAAGAGAATGCCAAGAGTGTGCAAAGCAGTCATCAAAGCAAAAGGTGGCTACTTTGAAGAACCTAGAATATAAGACATATTTTCAGTTGTTTCACACTTTTTTGTTAAGTATATAATTCCACATGTGTTAATTCATAGTTTTGATGCCTTCAGTGTGAATGTACAATTTTCATAGTCATGAAAATACAGAAAAATCTTTAAATGAGAAGGTATGTCCAAACCTTTGGTCTGTACTGTACATGCTAAAGGTGTCTATAAACTCCATTAATCAGATGGAGGCTAAAAGAAAATCCTTTCGGTTTCTGTCTGGCTGAGATATATCAATTTACTGCAAAAAATACCTGCATGGCATTTATCTCCCATTGACTATTATGGCATCCACTTATCAGACATATCACAAAAAATCCATGAAATGTTCGCCATATAAATCCATTATTGCCTATGTCTCACATAAGTGAGTGTCATTGTATGCTCACACTGTGTTTCTCAGGAGTTCCAAAACCACAAGTTTTCAAGCAGAAACTGGTTAAGGAAACTCTCCTTTTTGGAAAGGTTTTGGAGACATTTTTCTTTTCCTGAAGGATTTCCTGAAGCTGTTGCAAGAGTTTTTAGGAGTTCAAATAAGTGGCATGCATTTTTATTCCCCCCAAGAGTTTTCAAAACCTCTTCAGGAAACAAAGGACCAGAAACTTCTCATATGAGCAGCAAAGTGGATTTACCAAGGAAATTAAGTGGAAGAGTTTTCCAAGTGCTTTTGAATACGATTTTGATGAAGACAAAGTGAGCAAATTCTCCAAGTTTTTGAGAAGGATTTGGAAAATTTAAGCTCAATTTCCATCCAGTTTCTGCTCTAAAACCTCCTCAAAAAATGATGTGCACATACCCTTTTATTCTGAATTTAATTCAATTTAATGTAGACTTAAGGAGCTTTTCCCAGGGTAAACTTTAAACAAAGCCAAAAACATGATGCGAACATGACATCAGAAACAATTTCACAGCAGGTCATTTCTCTGTGGTCTGAGGCAATTCCACATTGCTTGAGATAACAAAGATTTACAACAGAAGGTGAGATGGCAACTTCCAGAATGTCTTTGATGACATAACTGGATTACTACAGAATGTGTGATATGACCTTCCATCCTGTCTCTGATGACATCATTTGGTAATACTATCTCAGAATAGTTCAAGCCTAAATCAAATAACAAATACTCCCAATATTACGAGAAGAGAATGCCACTTAGGGCTCATTCAAATGTCAATTATTTTTCTCGTTCGTGAACAAAAACGGACAGGTTTTCATCAGTGTTTTGGATCAGATTTTCATCACTGTTTTGATCAGATTTCATTGGTGTTTGGGCAGTGGGTCAGTGTCTACCATTAGAGCTTCACCATTTTTTTGGTGTACAAGAAGTTTTCTCCAGCTTCCCCTATCAAATAAACATGATAATTGAAAAGTATACAAATTTCACACAGATGACATATGAATGCTTTTCCGATATTTTTCATGGACCCTTAGAACTGCATTGGCCAGTTTGATCCATGACTCGGATCAAAATCGAACTAAAAAACACAGACATCTGAATAACCCCTTGGGTTATAATGGATATAAATTGTATATGTTAAAAACACGGATTTGGACAACAGACATCTGAATAAACCCTTTCTGTGGAGAAAAATGGCAACTGACCCATGTTATCATGCAAATATAAATCATATAGGGAAAATAACCAATAAAACACTTAACTCAACTTATTCTAGATTAATCTCCAATTATTTTTTACCAAATGTCAATTCTCCTTCAAATAAGACCCTCCTATGTAATATAGCAGCTCACTTAAAGGGTTTGTAAGAGTAATCATGTCTTCTTGTCACATTTACCTTCCTTTCAGAACATCAATCATTATATTACCAGCATCCAAAATAACAAAACAAATTGTAATAAAGTAAGAAAAGATTCTGAAGCTGCAGTACGAGTAAATAATCCTTTGCTTATCTGGAGTACCTAGACCTTTGTAGATGTAGAAAAGATTGCATATAGCAAGAAAGCGAGACATTTTATTAAAGATGTGTTGATGCTGATATTCACATTACATTATATGTTGTGATTTAAATCTACTTTTTGTAACTTGCTGCGCCGCACAAAATATGAAACTTGTCTTCTAGAAGGTTTGCTGACAGTGAATGTCAAGTAGTCTTATCCATTCTAATGCCTGAAACAGATCAGTATTAGCCTTTGCGGTACTTTTAATTAGACTTAACTGTTAAATAAAGCAGTAAGAGACTAACAAGAAAATGTGATCAATGCTGTAAATCTACAGCTCTCACCTTCCTAATTATAATGTAATATGTCACATTTAAATCCAGCTCTGTAAGTTCACAATGAAATACAACTTCAGTTACATATGCAAATGTGACCAGAAATAAATGTAGAACAAAATGCCATACTCTAATATATGAGATATGATAGGTGTTAGGAGGAAATAATCACCTGCAAGGAGAAGTCAATGTTCTCGGTTATTTAGACGCCAAGCGAAAAAGTATGATAAGAAAAAAAAAATACAAGCAATAACATTAAACCCGCTGGGAAATTTGAAGTGATATTATAAAAAATACACAAAGTTAAGCAAGGTCAGTAGCAAAGGAAAAAAGAAGACATGGAAAGTAAAGTGTGACAGCATAAACCATATACTCTATGTAGGTCAATACAAGCAGGAGATGTAAAACGCCTCATGTATCAACTGTCTCAGGGAAAAAGTGGTCTCAGTGTTCACAGCAACCAATTAGGCCCAAGTTGGATCTATTAAGGGAAATTTAGACAATGAAATCTGGACTGTGTGTCACGCACGGTGTGGGAAAGACTAAGGGCAACATGAAGGGATGAGGGGAAGGAAGCCCAGACACTAGGGAAAGGGGGGGTGGAAAGGCAGATCTAATAACACCCAGCCTACTTTACCATCCCTATATTGGTTCCACACCAATCAAAGAGCAAGAAACCTAAGCCCTGTATAACCCTAGAGCTAGGCCCTGGATAGGGAGGTGGGTGAGCACTGGTCAGTCCCCACTATAAACTAAAGACAACAAGGGAGACAAACAAAGGGGGAAAAACTTAGCTTTAGCAGACACCAGAGAGATAACACCAAATGTCCTTCAAGGGCACAAGAGAGGAAGCTATCCGACTGCTATAACTCCAAGCCTTCACAAGGAAAAATGACAATATCACAGGTGACTCCCTGAAGCATACAGAGTTTAAAAACACCCAGACCAGGGTGTTTCAATCAGGCTGCCGCTAGGTCCAAAATCAGAAGGATTAAGAAGGCGTCTGCAATGCCAAACGCAGTGACCTTCTGCAGCCAGCTGCAGAGTGACTGTCTGTTACATCTGACATACCCGTGACACTGTGATTGGCTGCTCTGGACAACAAGGTCACAGTTTCTTCTGGGACGGTTTTGATTCACTTACTCCAGGCCACAACTTCCAGCTGGACTGGGCCTTTGACATCCCTGCTTGAGGTCTTGTCACCCAGGGATGCCAGAGGCGTAGTCCAACTGGAAGTTATGGTCTGGAGTGATGATTCCAAAGAGAGTGCGTGCAACAAGAGAATGAGAAAGGGAGGAGGTGCAGAAGACTGGTTGGCGGGCTGCCAGGGTGGTGAGACAGGTGATTATTTATTCTCTGGTTTACATCCTATGTTTATTATGCAATTCTGAGTAAAATCCATGTGATTTGGCAAATTCAAATCTTACCAGATTCAATCAAATCAAGTGACATCCTGTTCTTCAGTCATTTGACTTCTGAGGTCTATGATTGGCTGCAATAATCTGGTGACTACAACAGTCAATTAGCGGTATCCAATAACGGTTCACTCCTTTCTCCTCACCTATAAATTTGGCTTAGACCTATGTGTCTAGCTGCCCACGTTCACAACCACATTGGAAAGTGGCATAAAATAGTAAAAAGTCACAGCTTATTGCAAAAAAAAGACATGCACTGAAAAGTGGTTCTTTTTATGCAATAAAACTAATGCGTATTTTGACAAATTGCCCCTTATACCATTGTAGGAAATGATTGGCTTTTACATTTGCTACAAAATGGGTTGAACCTCTTCCGACCATTTATGTGTCAAAACTTGGACTGTCGGTAACTGTATCCATGGAGGGTCTGGATCAAGTTATAACTGTTCTATATGTGAGGCTCTCTGCTTTGTCATAAAAAGTGAGTTCTAAGAGAGAGAACCCCCCGGCTATTTGACATTAATAAGCCAATACAGGTAAAATCAAGCCAGCGTTATTTTCTGTCATTAATTAATTGTTGTGTCACTTTCCATATTCGAATTGAGTATTGCATTCATACTTACTAAAACAGGGCAAGTTACATCAATTGTTCTTTCTGGTGATGCCGACACACTGTTAATTTTCACCGAAAACCAAACTTTGTACGCTGCTGATTTTATACCTAGAGAAAAAAGAAAGACCAAAAAACAATAAGATGTACAGTATTTATAGAGACAGAGAAAATATAAAAAAAACAAATACAGAGAACCTGATCTTACAGACAAAGATGAAAGATTTTTACATCATTCACAAGCTTTCCTACAAAAAAGAAACTGATCAATGTACCTGAAGGCAATGCACTTTGCACTGCTTACACACAATAAAGAACATTAAGATTTGCTAAAGATAAGTAAAAGTATTTTTGTAAGGTCACGGCCCCACTATCAGTCTTTGGTCAGTATTCGGTCAGTATTTTTTCTCAGGATTGGGAGCCAAAACCAGGTGAGGAACAATCAGAGAAAAGGTATGATAGAAACAAGTCACCAATTCTGCATTTATCACCCACTGCTGGATTTGGCTCCCACTCCTGAGAAAAAAATACTGACCGGATACTGACCAAATACTGATAGTTGGGCCATGTCCTAAGATTCACAACAACGGACAACAATAGATATTTTTTTTATTAATTACACTTATAAAAGCAAATAGTTCCTACACTGATTATGTCAATCTGTTTGGCCTAATCCAATAACAAAAGCATACAACTTCACAAACAGGTCCATTAGGTTAAAGAAGAACTTAAACCTTCATTGACATGTCAGTTTTAGTAATAGTTGCTTTCTGGAGCATCTTCTCTAAGGGTATGTTCACACATGCGTTTTTTGTGTGTTTTTTTTTCTGTAGCAAAACCTGCTCTCTTCGCAGGAAAAAAAGCAACATCAAAAACATAGGCTTTGGTGCTTTTTTGAGGCAGTTTTTAGTGCTTTTTTCGGGATCTCAAAGTTCAGCTTTGCATCCACCACAGAAGCATGAACACAGGTCACCAATGCAAGACATATGTTCATGAAAAAATACATATTACAAATGCAACAGCAGGGGGAGGTGAATTGGTCTGGAATAGTTTACCTAGACACTGACAGTGCATTGAGTTTGTAGGACACTGTTAATTTTCACACATTGGTCTGCCATTGAGTTGCTCAGGCATTGTTCAATTTCACACCTTGGTCAGCCAATGTTAACTTTATAGTCATCACTGATTTAATTAAACAGTACTATTCCCAACTTGCCATCTCAGGTGACCAAGAGAAGATGTTAACATGGGAAAATCACAAAATAAATGTGTTTCACATACCACAGTACTTGCTTTTTTTCACTAAAAAGGCAGCAAAATCTGATACCTGCATTTTTCAGCATTTTTTGCACCACCCATTGCTTTCAATGGGTGAAAAATGCTGAAAAAATGCTGAAAGTGACATGATATATTGTGCAAAAAAACATGCAAAGCACAAAATACTGAAGACAAAAAAAACAAGCTCTGTGCATGAGATTTCTGAAATCTCATAGACTTTGCTAGTACTGTAAAACACAGCTGAAAATTTGCATAAAAAAACCCTGAAAAAAACGCCAAGTGTGAACATACCCTAAGAAATCTACGCTGTGCTGTGCATCTGCTATTGCTCCTGAACATGTATAAATACCGTTCATTAGCAGACCCCTATCAAAGAGATGTGTTCCTACACAGCATTATATTGGCAGCACTGATTGAATAGTCTCAGAGTGTAGACAGACCCCCAACTGGTGGTTACAGTCGTTATTTATTCATACATTTCTAGGAGGAATAACAGTGGACTGACATTATGTATTGATCACAGAAAAAAGGCCCAGAATTGTTCTTTCATGAAAAAATAAGGCATTTACTGAAATACGAATTTCAGGTTTTAGTGTTATGGTACATGTATTTTAACAATCTGTTTGGCAACTTTTTTTTCCATAATACAATCTTTATTAAAAATTAGCAATCTTGCAATCTTTACACTGGCCACTAGGGCTTTTTTAGACTCCTACTTCCTGTCATTTCAGGAAGTTTTCAGCTATGCTCCATATTATGAGAAGCAGAATAGCAATGACCCTTATACACAGCTGAAAACTCAGTATCCACCAACCACAATTGGAGATGTCACAGTGACCCTTTGCATAGCCTCATGAGATGCCTCAACACAAAATATAGGGTCAAGGTCTGTTCATTGTGGTTAATGTACATGTGTTGTATCCTGAAACAACAGGAAGTTAGAGTCTAAAAAAGCCCATGTGGCCAGTGGGTAAATTTCAAGATTTCTATTTTTTATTTTTAATACAGATTGATAAAAACCAACATTGTCAAAACGTTTTTTTTAAAAATGCATTTAGCACATAAATTTGATTTAAACAATAGGTAATTTTCTGGTGATAGATTCCTTTTAAGTAAAATAGGCAAATAAATAAAGTGGCATCTGGGCTGTCCTACCACATCTACCAGTTAATGGTACATAATTCTAGATGGGATATCAAGACTTCCTATAACAAATTGGACATTTTACTCTATGCAAAAAGCCCAATAGAGCCATATTTAATGCATATTGTTACATACGCCTGTTTCCATACTTGTATTGTAGAAATGGCATACTGAGGGATCATAAAGAAGCTTTTGTCCTCAGCAGCACATTCTGTCTTTTATATAAAATTACTTGCTTTCTGTATTAGCTATGTGATTTTTTTGGGAGGGGGTAATCAGAGGGAGCAGTACATTTAGATATGCAACATTAAAGAACATTTTGAGAAAAATGAAGATGGATATCTGAGACTGAAATAACATAGATAAAATAGAAAATGCTACAACAACATTGACCTAAGCGCACACAAAACCATTTATAATTTGATGTCTTTATAGAACTCGGTATATCAGCTCCCATATGGGAATAAAGCCATCAAATAGTTTTCATAGGTCTTTATAGAAAACACTTCACTAATTTTTTTTTGTCATTAAATGTGTGTGTATATGCAGGTACTATAGTGTGACTGTATTAATATAGTGACCTATCGCTGCTCTCTCAGGTGTCCAGCACCTTTCTTCTCTGCTTCTCAGTGATGTCACCGATCTACAGACTGTCCGGGTCACACTGCGCTCTGTGCGACCGGAAAGTGACTTATACAATATAAGTCTATGGAGCGACAGAACAAGGCTCCATAGGCTTTAATTATAAAGGAGACTTCCGGCTCACATACAGAGACGGCTAGTCGGAATTCCAGAAGAGCAGAACGGTGCTGGACACTGGAGAGAGCAGCGTTAGATGAGCATATTAATACATTAACACTACATACTATACGCATATACACATTTAATGAATAAAAAAACTTAGTGAGAGTGCTTCTTTAAAAACTAAACTAGAAAGTTATATAACTTTTCATTACATGCTCAACAAGCCTTACATAAACAAAAACCTCTTTGATACAGAAAAGTGGCTGAAGGCGAATATCAATAAAGAGAGCTTAGCACATGTAAGAGTTTAAGAGTTTAAAGAGAAAAGTGAACCAAAACACTGACAAAATATTACATAAACTAGACTTGATATGGTATGAAAGCCAAATTTGAAAATAAGTTTCAAATTCAAATTTTGGATGCAATAAGGTAATTGTGGTTTATGCTTCCAGCTCCTTAAAGCTTGCTAAGTGCAAATTAGAAATATACCAGGAATGTACAAACATATATTTATCTCTACACTTTACTCCCTCACCTGACCTCATCTACTAACCTACTCCTAAACCTTAAATCCCTGCTTTCAAAACAAGGAAAAATCCATGGACTCTCGCTCTCCCACCTACTCTCCCTCTCTCAGCTTTTCCTTTCCACTGGTGATATATCTCCCAATACTGGATCTCCTCAATTAATGCCTATTAATATTTCTCCTTCCAGTTTCTTGCTGTTTACTCAGAATTCCCACAACCTCTCTAACCTAAACTCCATTTGCTTGACCCCCATTCCACCACTCCATCTCTCTGTAGCACTATGGAATGCACGCTCCGTCTGTAACAAACTTCATGTTATTCATGACCTCTTTACTTTTCGCAATCTATCTTTCCTAGGAACATGAAGGACACCCTGTGGCCCAACTTCCACTGCTGCAGTGTTATGAAGCCCTTCATTTCACCTGTACTACTCGCATTGGCAATAAACATGGTGGATGAGTTTGACTTCTCCTGTCTAACAACGGCATCTTCAATCCAATTTCACTTCGACTCTCCCTGACCCTCCCTTCTTTTGATGTTCACTCTTTCCTCCATATCTACTCTTTCTCCAACCTGCAAGAGGCTCTCATATATCAACCCCCAGGTCCTGCCAGCACTTTATCAACCACTTCAACAACTGGCTTCTACACTTACTTTCTGCTGATATTTTCAAAGTCATCATGGGTGATTTTACCATCTCCATTGTCACCCATCAGGCTGTAACCTGTAAACTCTTGTCACTCACTTTATCTTTTGGTCTTGCACAATGACCTTCCACATCCACCCATAAAGACGTACTTTTGATTTCATCTTTACCCGCCCCTGTTCCCTATATAACCTTACAACATCACCTTTCCTCTTATCTCATCAACATACATCTACTTACATATTCATCCTTGCCCTCATCAACTGCCTCCCAAGTCCAGCAATTAGCAGACCCTTGGCAGAAGCCTCTTTAACCTAGACACTCACATACCATCTCTCTTCTACTGCTGTCCATCATGTCTTCATTCCACGACATATCCACAGCCACTGCTTTCTACAACATAATCTTTGCATCAGCTATTGATTCAGTCACTCCTCTCGTGCATAGCAGAATGTGACCAATAAATAGACAACATTTCCACACCAACCTCATAAAAAAGCTGGAGCGAGTGTCCAGGATTGCAGTGCGGCCTTGGAAGAAAACGCACTTGCAGGAAGATTGGATCACATTCAAGCAAGCAATTTTAAGATTCAAGTTAGCCTTAAACAGGAGTACTTCACAATTCTCATATCTTCTCTATATCACAGCCCTAAATAATTATTCAGCACTCTTACATTTCCTCTTTCATCCACCATTGCCTCCTCCAACATCACTTTTCAACCAAAACTGAAGAAAAGCTTGTTAAATTTACTTTCCAAGTCACACCTCACCACTTGTGCACTTGATCCTATTCCATCCCACCTCCTACCAAATCTCATTGCCCTGCTTATTCCAGCCCTTAACCATCTCTTTAACTTATCATTAACCTTTGGTCTTTTCCCTTCCTCTTTCAAACATGCAGCGATCGCTCCCATCCTGAAAAAGCCATCCCTTGACCTAACTTCTATATCTAGCTATCACTACATATCACTGCTCTCTTTTACTTTAAAACTCCTTGATCAACATGTTCACATTGAACTTTCCTCCCAACTCTTATCCAACATATTCCTTGAGAACATACAATCTGGCTTCTATTCCCACTACGCTACTGAAACTGCTTTAACCCAAGGTACTAACGACCTACTAACTGCCTATTCTAACAGACAATACTCTTTACTCC
The DNA here is from genome assembly GCF_046119375.1 of Phyllobates terribilis. Classification (NCBI taxonomy): domain Eukaryota; kingdom Metazoa; phylum Chordata; class Amphibia; order Anura; family Dendrobatidae; genus Phyllobates; species Phyllobates terribilis. Next base: position 363,160,419 of record NW_027362762.1, on the reverse strand, counting down.
TCCTAGACCTGTCCTCTGCTTTCATCATAGTCGACCACCACTCCTAGTACAGATCCTTTCTTCCCTTAGCAACAAAGATCTTGCTCTTTCCTGGATAATCTGATACCTCACTAACTGAATATTTAGGGTATATGCCCACGATGCAAATTTGATGCAGAGCGTTTTTGCCTCTCCCTGCCAGGGACAAGCGTTTTTTTCAGTGTTTTTACATGCGTTTTCGCATGTGTTTTTTCAAGCGCTTTTCCAAACGATTTTGAGCATCACTTGGAAAAGTGCTTGACAAGTTGGTCACACTATATAAGTCCATGCAACTGGCATGGATTTATATTGTGTGACCAACTTAGATGCTTTAAATGCTGCATCTATAGTAAAAAAAAGAATTAAAAAGTTAAAAATAAAAAAAACCTGTATACTCACCTCTCCGGTCTCCTCCCGGCGGCGGCGATCCTCTCTTCTCGGCGTCCCACGGTGTACTGGCAAGACCTGCGGTGATATCATTTAGTCAGCTGATGGTCACGCGACCATCACCTGACTGCTGACATCAGTGGTTGCGTGACCATCAGCTGATAAATTGACGTCACTGCAGGTCCTGCCAGTACAAAGCGGAACACTGAGGAGAGAGGATCGCCGCCGTTGGGAGGAGACCAGAGAGGTGAGTATACAGGGTTTTTTTTATTTTTAACTTTTTTATTTATTTTTTTCACCGCGTGGTAGCCGGGAGTTGTAGTCTCCTCTTCATCCTGGGTACCACGCGCACAGTGATTACGTCACGAATTTGCGGCCGTTGAATTTAATTGAAACGCAGCAAATCCACATATACCTGCAGGTTTGCTGCATTTCAATGTTCCTCAATGGCCGCGAATTTGCGGCGTAATCGCGGTAGAAATGGTCATGCTGCGTTTTGCAATGAAATGCGAATTCTGCATGTTAATTAGCGCATCATGTGCACAGCACATCCGAATTCACATTGCTTTGCATGGCAGATGGTTTTACAATAATTTTCATGGCCATAAAAACGCCGCAAAAACGCTACAAGAACGCTACGTAGGCACATAGCCTAAGAGTCTCACATTCCCATACTACCTCCTCAGCCTGCACTCTCTTTTTGGCGTCCCTCCAGGTTCTGCCCTGGGACTCCTATTTTTCTTTATTTATATATTTGGACAACTCAAAGTCCATTGGCGTCCAGTACCACTTATATGATGATGACACGCAAATCTACCTCTGTGACCTAGATGTCATCTCGCTGCTGTCAAGAATCCCAGAGTGTCTATCAGCTATAGCTTCCTTTTCATTATGCTTTCAACTCTGCTCTGTCCTTCAAACTACACATCCAAGCCCTTACCACCTCCTGCCACTTCCAACTCAATAATATTTTCAAAATCTGCCCTTTCTTCAATCTTGAATCAAATGTTAATGCAAGCCCTCATCATTTGCCACCTTGACTATTGCAATATCCTTCTCTGTGGCCTCCTAACACTCTCGCACCCCTCCAGTTTATCTTTAACACTGCTACCCAATTAATCCATCTCTCCCATTGCATATCCTCCGCCTCTGCCCATCCACTTACTGGCTTTCAATTCCCCAAAAAGTTTAAATTACTAACAATAATTTACAAGACTGTTCACAATCTGTCTTCTACATACATTTTAAAACAAATTTCCCGATACCATCCCATAATGCTCTCTAATCCTCACAAGATCAGCTTCTCTCCTTCACCCTTTCACGTTCCACCCAAACATCTCCAAGTTTTTTCCTGAGCATACCCCATCCTCCGGAATTCAGTGCCTCAGCAACCATGTTTTCCACAATTGAAACCTTCAGACGCAACCTAAAAACTCTCTCAACTTTACAGCATGCAATATTCCCGCTGCCACCTCACTAGCACCGGAGCTGCTGCAACATGCCAACCTACTGTCTCCTTCCCCAATACCATTTTGATTATCCACATGCATGTCACTTGACAAACGGTAAGGTTTTAAATATTAGAGTTAGGACTGTCCCAAATAAGGTCACCGTGACGAGGTGGGATGGCTTTTGCATTATTTTGATCAAAATTATGTTAACCAAGTACCCTATATTATTTTTATGCACTATTTCTGTTTATTTCTTTATTGCAGGGTATTTGCATATTATGTTTCTGTCTTTGTTTTTTTCCAATTTAATTTTAAACCTGTGAGGGCAGGGTCCTCTCATCTTTTCTGTCACTCTTAGTTTGTTCACTGAATTTTATTTATGTTTTTTTGGATGTAAACCCTCTTCATATGTACAGAATAATGGAATTAATGGTGCTTTATAAATAATAATAATAATAATAATAAATAATACATTTACTTTGACAAAATTAACAGAATACTGTGTTATTCAGGAAAATGAATTGGCAGGTAACCATGTTCCTTTTATATTTCATGCAGTCAAATAAACATCTAAACAGCTCTCTTACATAAGGTTCCTGCCAAACAGATTCACAGATCTTAGTTCTACCATTCCTATTATGACCAGGGGAGATCTAAGGTTGATTACTGTGGATAAAATGTTTATTATGCCGCCCTATGCAAGGGCCGCATACTAGAGCTACAAATATTTGCTCCTTAAAGCCAAATCAAAAATTCAGAGCCGTTTGGCTTATAGGGGCGCTGATAGAATACAGTTGATTAATGGTTATGAGTTTGATGTACTCATGATGAGGACAATGCCCCTCATAAATAAATTGGACTGTCCTCTGTATTCTTTCTGTGTTCCATTTCGTCAAACACCACAACATTTTTGTGTTGTTTTCACTAATAAGGGGATCAACCCCCTAATTGTAATATGCTGATTTTACATATGATTGCAGTTTAACCGGTTCCCGACCGCCCACTGTAGATAAACGTCGGCGCTTGCCGGGCTCTGTGCAGTGCCGACGTTTAAAAACGGTGGGTGGTCTCGCAGTGCTCAGGACCCCCAGGGTCCTGCAAGCACTGCGATTCCGGTGCAGAGCATTAGCTCTGACAGGGTACATCATCGGGACCTGATTAGATCAGGTCCCAGTGATGTTAACCCTTTGCTGTCTTCTATATGCTGTGATCTTTAGTGATCGCGGCATATAGGAGACAGCAGGAAGAGAGGGGGTCGTCCACTTACCTCCGAAGACCTCCGTTTCGTTTGAGGACCTGGGGTTGCTATGGCAGCTGGAGGTCACATGACCGCCTCCAGCTCTGCCATATATGGTGTCCTTCCTGTCTGACTTCAGCCTGTATGTAGCTGAAGTCAGACAGGAGACTCTGACTGAAACAGTCAGTGAAGATCTCATATAATGTAATATATGTGTATTACATTACATGAGATCAGTGATCAGAAAAATAAAAATTAATGTCCCATACAGGGACTAAGTAAAAATGTAAAAAAAAGTAAAAAAAAAGTTTTTAAACTATTAAAAAAAAAAATCACAAAATAAATAAAAATAAATAAATAAAATATTAAACCAATAAATCCGTAAATTATTACAAAACCAAAAAAAGTACACATATTTGGTATCGCCGCGTCCGAAACAACCCGAGCTATAAAACTGTCACACTAATTAACTCCTTCTGTGCACACCGTAATAAAAATAAATAAAAAACGGAGCAAAAAAATATGCTTTTTCATCATATCGCCAAACAAAAAGTGGAAAAAAATGCGATCAAAAAGCAGAATAGAAATAAAAATGGTACCACTGAAAACGTCATCTTGTTCCGCAAAAAAAAGCCGCCATACAGCTCCATCAGCCAAAAAATAAAAAAGTTATAGCGCTCAGAATAAAGCAATGCAAAAAAAATATTTTTTTTTCTATAAAATTGTTTTATTGTGTAAAAGCGCCAAAACATAAAAAAAATACAGTAAGTGTAGTATCGCTGTAAACGTACTGACCCGAAGAATAACGCTGCCTGATCACTTTTACCACACGCAGAACGGCATAAAAAAAACTCAAAAAACAATTCCTGAAGTGTTTGTTTTTGTTAACTTTACCTCCCAAAAAACGGAATAGAAAGCGATCAAAAAATGTCACGTGCCCAAAAATGGTTCCAATAAAAATTTCAACTCGTCCCGCAAAAAACAAGCCGTCACATGACTCTATCGGCCGAAATATGGAAAAATTATAGCTCTCAAAATATGGTGATGCAAAAACTAGATTTTGCAAAAAAAGCGTATTTTAGTGTGTGACAGCTGTCAGTCATAAAAACCCGATATAAATCTGGTATCTCTGTAATCGCACCGACCCGAAGAATAAAGTAATCTAATCAGTTATATCACACTAGGAACGGCATAAAAAATAAATAAAACAAATATTATTCACCTGCTACTGATTTGTTTATTATGTCTCCCAAAGATCCCAGTAAGGCTCTGCTCACATTTATCCTGTGCTCTGCGCTGAGCACTTACACCAGAGTTTCCGTGTAAATCTCTGAAATACGTGATTCAGCCAGAACCCATGATGGAAGATTCCCTGTAATGAGGCAGATATAGGCCACTGTGGATGCCGTCTAGCCTGGGATCCCACGGTGTCATTTGTTTTAGGCGTGCATAAAAGTGCGGTTGGCCACAGTTTTGTGCACTTCTGAAAAAAAGGACACCACTAAACAGAGGCCAGACGGAGTCCAGAGTAACTCTGCTGCCTCATTACAGTGAATGGATCCTGCAGGGGTTTCATCTGAATTACATCACTTGGAAAATTAGATGGAAACCCCGATGTAAGTGCTCAGCCTAGAGCGCCGGATAAATGTTACGTAAAATGTTCCCAATAAAAGCTTCAACTCAGTCCTCAAAAAAAGCTAGTCCCCACTCAGGTCCATCATCTGTTAAAAATATAAGGGACTTCCAAGTTACTGGTAGCAGAAAGGCTCTGGAAAAGCAAAATGGTCCTTGCCCCCCAAAAGAAATTCAGAAAATTTTGTGCTCCCAAATCCAAATGCCTATTCTACAATAATTTGTTCTCCAATTGTCAAATAGCGCTCCTTCCCCCTCAAATCTCACCGTATGGCTAAGTGGTACGATACAGCCACATATGGGGTATTGACACTTTTAGAAGAAATTGTGTGACACATTTCGGCACCATTTTTACCCATTGCCCTGTGTGAAAATGTAAAATCTGAGGGTAAAACATTTTTTTGTGGTAAAAATATAATTATGCTTTTTTCACTGCCCAATGGTATAAATTTAAAAATTAAAAAATGCTCACTACTTCCCTAGATGAATTCCTTGAGAGGTGTAGTTTACAAAATGGGGTCACTTGTGGGGGTTTCTGCTGTTTTGGCATGTCAGCGACTCTTCAAATGTGACATGGTGTCTGCTGCCTATCCCAGCCAACATAGCGCTTCTTTCTCTTCCGAACCCTGCCGTACACCAAAGCAGTGGTTTTCCCCCACATATGGGGTATCGGCGTACTCAGGAGAAATTGTACAACAAATTTCATGGTGAAATTTATCCTGTTACCCTTATGATAATGCAAAATTAGGGAATGAAAAACATTTTTTATGGGAAAAATGTGAAAATTTTATTTTTACGGCTCAATATTATAAACTTCTGTGAAGCAGCTGGGGGTGCAAGGTGCTCACCACACATCTAGATAAGTTCCCTAAGGGGTCTAGTTTCCAAAATGGTGGCACTTGTGGGGGGTTTCCACTGTTTAGGCACATTAGGGGCTCCCCAAATGCAACATGGCGTCCACTAATTATTCAAACTAATTTTACATTCAAAAAGTCAAATGGCGCTCCTTCCCTTTCAAACCCTGCCATGTGCCCAAACAGTAATTTGCCTCCACATATGGGGTATCAGCGTGTTCAGGAGAAATTGCATAACAAATTTCATGGTGCAATTTATCCTATTACCCTTATGATAATGCAAAATTAAGGGATGAAAAACGGTTTTGTGGGAAAAATGTGAAAATTTTATTTTTACAGCTCAATATTATAAACTTCTGTGAAGCACCTTGGGGTTCAAGGTGCTCACCACACATCTAGATAAGTTCCCTAAGGGGTCTAGTTTCCAAAATGGTGTCACTTGTGGGGGGTTTCCACTGTTTAGGCACATCAGGAGCTCTCCAAACGCAACATGGCGTCCGCTAATTATTCAGACAAATTTTACATTCAAAAAGTCTAATGGCGCTCCTTCCCTTCCGAACCCTGCCGTGCGCCCAAACAGTGGTTTTCCCTCACATATGGGGTATCAGCACGCTCAAGAGAAATTGCACAAAAAAATTTGGGGTCCATTTTTTCATGTTACCCCTGTGAAAATAAAAAAATTGGGTCTAAAGTAACATTTTTGTGAAAAAAGTTAAATGTTAATTTTTTTCTTCCACATTTCAAAAATTCCTGTGAAGCACCTGAAGGGTTAATAAAGTTCTTGAATGTGGTTTTGAGCAGTTTTTAGAATGGTGTCACTTTTGGGTATTTTCTGTCATAAAGACCCCTCAAAGTGACTTCAAATATGATGTGGTCCCTAAAAAAATGTTTTTGTAAATTTTGTTGGAAAAATGAGAAATCGCTGGTCAACTTTTAACCCTTATAGCTCCCTAACAAAAAAAAATTTGGGTTCCAAAATTGTGCTGATGTAAAGTAGACATGTGGGAAATGTTATTTATTAACTATTTTGTGTGACATATCTCTCTGATTTAAGGGCATGAAAATTCAAAGTTTGAAAATTGCAAAATTTTCAAAATTTTCGCCAAATTTCCGATTTTTTCACAAATAAACGCAAGTGATATCGAAGAAATTTTACCACTATCATGAAGTACAATATGTCACGAAAAAACAATCTCAGAATCAGGGGAATACGTTGAAGCGTTCCAGGGTAATTACTTCATAAACTGGCAGTGGTCAGAATTGAAAAAATTGGCCTGGTCACGAAGGCAAAAACAGGCTCTGGCGCGAAGTGGTTAAGCTAACAGATCCACTGTAAAGAGAACCAAACAATTCTACTGACATGTTTGTCTTAATTTCTTGCATCCCTATAAAATATCAATTCTGGAGCATCTTTCTTTTTTAACTCTGTGTTGTGCTGTTTTCCTGTTATTCCTCCTAAAATTATGAATACCTTTACAGAGTAAAAAGAGTGTCCCCACAACCCTACATTAACTAGCCTTATCCAATAAGTTCGGCTTATATCAGACTATTTAGGGCCAACCTTTGGACAATGAGATTGGTAACACCCATGGATAATAATCAGCTGTGAGAACCTTGAAGGCACTTTCTGTAAACAGGTTTCCATAAACAGCGCCACTCATATCCATGGAATGTGTCTGGTACTGCAATTCTCAACCCAGATGCTTCACCAAGGCAGAGCTGCAATGCCAGACACAATTTATGGACAAAAGTTGGGCTGTTTTCGGTAAAAACAAGCATATTCTTTTTTTGTAATGGTAAAAATTAATGTGATATAAACCTTGACAACATGTAAAAACATCAATATTTTTTTCGGTTATTGGTATTAGAACATATTTTAGAAAATATGTCTTCTGCATAAAATACATCAGAAATACAGTCTTGGGAAAAGCTAGCCAAAATTACAAATTAAGTTCTCAATTTCTCCAAATAGTGCACATAGTGGACAGCTGGAATTACCACCTGCCAATGTACCATTTCAATTAAATAGTCCAGAAAATAAAGGGCTAAAGATACATCCAACAAGTAACATGTCAGAGTTCACACTTGACATAGCTTATTTAGTTTTTGCCAAAATAAAATTCTCACCCTTTGGTATTCTGTATTGCTCAATCAGAGATTTGTGTCATATTTTATAATTCACACTATTGCTCATCTTTTGTTATTATGGATTATTTTGTCAGCTGTCTTCATAAAGGAATGAATTGCATTTTGTACTCATTGATCCAGTAAATTCCTGAGTTTAAAGGTTTTATTCCTATCTTATCAATTGACCACCTATCTACAAGGTGGGCCATTTATACAGTGGTGGCCAAAAGTATTGGCACCCCTGCAATTCTGTCAGATAATACTCAGTTTCTTCCTGAAAATGATTGCAATCACAAATTCTTTGGTATTATTATCTTCATTTAATTTGCTTGCAAGGAAAAAACACAAAAAGAATTGTCCTAAAGCCAAATTGGATACAATTCCACACCAAACCTAAAAAAGGGGGTGGACAAAAGCATTGGCACTGTTTGAAAAATCATGTGATGCTTCTCTAATTCGTGTAATTAACAGCACCTGTAACTTACCTGTGGCACCTAACAGGTGTTGGCAATAACTAAATCACACTTGCAGCCAGTTAACATGGATTAAAGTTGACTCAACCTCTGTCCTGTGTCCTTGTGTGTACCACATTGAGCATGGAGAAAAGAAAGAAGACCAAAGAACTGTCTGATGACTTGAGAAACCAAATTGTGAGGAAGCATGAGCAATCTCAAGGCTACAAGTCCATCTCCAAAGACCTGAATGTTCCTGTGACTTCTGTGCGCAGTGTCATCAAGAAGTTTGAAGCCCATGGCACTGTGGCTAACCTCCCTAGATGTGGACGGAAAAGAAAAATTGACGAGAGATTTCAACGCAAGATTGTGCAGATGGTGGATAAAGAACCTCGACTAACATCCAAACAAGTTCAAGCTGCCCTGCAGTTCGAGGGTACAACAGTGTCAACCCGTACTATCCGTCGGCGTCTGAATTAAAAGGGACTGTATGGTAGGATACCCAGGAAGACACCACTTTTTCCCCCGAGACATAAAAAAGCCAGGCTGGAGTTTGCCAAAACTTACCTGAGAAAGCCTAAAACGTTTTGGAAGAATGTTCTCTGGTCAGATGAGACAAAAGTAGAGCTTTTTGGCAAAAAGCATCAACATAGAGTGTACAGGAAAAAAAAAGAAGCATTCAAAGAAAAGAACACGGTCCTTACAGTCAAACATGGCGGAGGTTCCCTGATGTTTTGGGGTTGCTTTGCTGCCTCTGGCACTGGACTGCTTGACCGTGTGCATGGCATTATGAAGTCTGAAGACTACCAACAAATTTTGCAGCATAATGTAGGGCCCAGTGTGAGAAAGCTGGGTCTCCCTCAGAGGTCATGGGTCTTCCAGCAGGACAATGACCCAAAACACACTTCCAAAAGCACTATAAAATGGTTTGAGAGAAAGCACTGGAGACTTCTAAGGTGGCCAGCAATGAGTCCAGATCTGAATCCCATAGAACACCTGTGGAGAGATCTCAAAATGGCAGTTTGGAGAAGGCACCCTTCAAATATCAGGGACCTGGAGCAGTTTGTCAAAGAAGAATGGTCTACAATTCCAGCAGAGCATTGTAAGAAACTCATTGATGGTTACCGGAAGCAGTTGTTCGCAGTTATTTTGGCTAAAGGTTGTGCAACCAAGTATTAGGCTGAGGGTGCCAATACTTTTGTCTCACCCATTTTTGGAGTTTTGTGTGAAATGATCAATGATTTGATTTTTGCTTCATTCTCTTTTGTGTTTTTTCCTTGCAAGCAAATTAAATTAAGAGAATAATACCAAAGAATTTGTGATTGCAATCATTTTCAGGAAGAAACTGAGTATTATCTGACAGAATTGCAGGGGTGTCAATACTTTTGGCCACCATTGTATGGATACAACTAATTTAAATGGGAATGGTTGGTGATAGCAACTTCCTGTTTGTGGCACATTATTATATGGGAGGAAGAAAACTTTTCCAGATAGGTGATGACCATGGTGGCCATTTTGGATCCAACTTTATTTTTTTCAATGGGAAGAGGGTCATGTGTTACATCAAACTTATTGAGAATTTCATAAGAAAAACAATGGACAATGGTGTGCTTGGTTTTAACGTAACTTTATTTTTTTTACAAGTTTATAACCACTTATAAAATGTGTTCAAAGTGCTGCCACTCTTGACACACTGATAGCAACACCTCAGAAAAAATGCTAGCCATTCTTCATCAGTGGAAACCTCAATGACACTGGATATTTGAAATTGCTACATGATGATGTGTTGCCCTCTTTATGCACTGAAGATGGCACGTTCCCTAAGTTTTTCCAACAAAGTGGTGCACCACCACATTATGGGTGTCAGGTCCGAGCATTCCTACATAAACAGTTTCCTGGAAAGTGGATTGGTCATCATGGGCCAGTTGAATGGCCACCAAGGTCTCCTGATCTGACACCCTTAGACTTTAAACTTTGGGGTCATCTGAAGGCAATTGTCTATGCTGTGAAGATACGAGATGTTAAGCATCTGAAACAACGGATACTGGAAGCCTGTGCTAGCATTTCTTCTGTGGTGTTACTATCAGTGTGTCAAGAGTGGGAGAAGAGGGTTACATTGACAATCCAAAACAATGAGCAGCACTTTGAACACATTTTATAAGTGGTCATAAACTTGTAAAAAACTCATGAAATAATAAAGTCACATTAAAACCAAGCACACCATTGTTTTTCTTATGAAATTCTCAATAAGTTTGATGTGTCACATGACCCTCTTCCCATTGAAAAAAATAAAGTTGGATCCAAAATGGCCAACTTCAAAATGGCCACCATGGTCACTACCCATCTGGAAAAGTTTTCCCCCTCCCATATACTAATGTGCCACAAACAGGAAGTTGCTATCACCAACCATTCCCATTTAATTTAGGTTCATCCATATAAATGGCCCACCCTGTACAGTGCGTTATTGACCCGCACCGATCTAAAGACTAATGCTCTGAAAGGCCCTGTTAGAATGTTAGCATTCGGCCCACAGCTCCATTCATTGTCTATAAGATTGCAGGTGTTAGTCATTTGCTGTACTCGGTTATCTCCATCAGTCCCATATACAATGATTGTAGATGTGAATGCAGATAACTTAATAAGATGCGAATCCTGGTTTTGAAAAGTAAATCTTTACAGCAAGGGGTCCCCTATTTAGGGCTACCATATTATCAAAAACTCATTTCTGTGAAAAACTAACACATCAGTGGATGGCATGACCAACCAATTAATATCAACTGGAACTGCATCACTTTTTACTTTTTCTGCGATGGCGCTGAGCAATTGCCCAACAAATTACAGATAATTAATAAGGCACTATTAGTGAGACTGTTATCAGATTCAACAGGCCCTTCAACAGGTTTAATTCTCACAACAGTATCTCTAGTCAAAAAAGGACAGCAGACAGACCCATATAATTTAATAGAACTAATCACATATTTATTTTCCGGATATGTGTGCTTGTTTTGTTAATCAAGCACTCCCATCAAAGTTTTTATCATCTTAATATATTGCAGTCATTATATTATATGGCACTGTGTACTTACAATTGCTCATTTTGCCTTTCTACACAGTTAATTCTTCTCTTTTCCATTAGGTCTATGACATCATGTGATTAAAAACAGACTAGCTGAATCCTTCTAAGCTCTATGTAGAAACAGAAAGTCTATTTTCCTTGCATGAGTTAGCACTAGAACTACAATACTACATCACTGAAAAAAGGAAACAGGGAAGAGAAATAATAGCAAAGGGGGGTGTGAGCAGCTGGGTCAGGAGTTGAAGAGGATGTGGAGCTGGGCTGGCAGGGACTTTGCAGTGAAGACGGATTGTAGTTCTAAAGATGACTCATGCAGGTGAAAGAGACTTCCTATGTCTAAATAGAGCTTAGAAGAATTCAGCTAGTCTAATTTTAATCATGTGATGTCATAGACCTAATGGAAAACAAAAATAATTAACTGGTTAGAAGGGAAAATAAACAATTGTAAGTGCCACATATGATGACTGCAATATATTAAGAGGTTAAAAACTTTGATGGCTGGAGTTATTCTTTAGACACAGGGAACAACTTTTTCTCATCTATTTTTGCAGATAGGAATGAGCCATTTGATGTACTATATAAGGCTCTGTTATTAATTGATGTTGTGGTACAAGATACATTAATTGCATCTGCAAAAATGGACATAGTCGTATGAATGTGTCCTTACCAAAGGGATTGTCCATAATGCCTAAACCCTTTAATAAATATAACAAAAGAATACAACTATAGCATCAGAATAAGAACGGGAAATGTAAGTACCCAGTGTAATATGGTTTCCCTTCCATGAACTCTTGTAGTTGCAGATAACAAGAACAAAGTGCGTAAATGATGCAGACGAAGCAGTTACAAGCACTCTGAACTTTTGAACTTAATGAAATAAATGTACTAAGGTAGCTATGAAGATTTAGATGTTCGAAATTAAAGAAGAAAATAGTTTAATAATGCATAACCCCTTAAATGGACTACAGCAGGCCATAAGCAGCTCGTAATGAATATCTAAAGGCTGCGAGCACGTTAAGACAATTGTGAGAGAAGAAGTGCTTCACTGGCGTGACGTGATAATAACCAAGGCTTGAAGAAGCATTAGCACTTATTTACAATTTCAGCAATACAAAAAAAATCACAAAAAACATTGGAAAATGTAGACGAATAGAAGAAAAAAAAAATAGTTGGAAATATTATAATTTAATAAAGTTATATATTACAGCTACTCACAGAGACAGTTCCTGAGAACAAAATTGCTGGGCTTAACTACTAATTCACATCTCCATGACATTGTTTATTGGCCAAGTTACATGATTAAACAGCTAATAACAACCCCCCTGCACATCAGACAATATATAAATGTAGAAACTGAAATTGAGCCTTGCAAAGAAGTGCAATTAAGCCAAAAGCGAGCTCCAATAAATGTCAAACAAATTATATCCAATGTATTATGGCTCTGCTTAATGGTTCTGCAATTGTGCTCCGAACTTTTGTGATATATTGACACCAAAATCAAAAGGTCAAACATCTTATTCCAGTCATAAGAATGAATGCACGGCAATAAATACACATAGTAACTCATCAGGAAATTGGTAATTATTTGTACAAAGAAAAGGTGTAAAAATGCTAATCTTACTAATAAAACACTTTGATGTTTCACAATGATCAAACACAGCATTATCACCCATTGTCCATTAAAGGAATGAAAATTCATGGCACTTGTAGTCGTTTGTGAGTTATTTCTAACCGACAAGAAGCTCTCAGATCTTTTTCAAGTTTTAGTTTCTGTTGTTTAAGAATAAATATACAAAACTTCACAAACCTCAACCTACAACAGAAACTGTACCAATATGTCATGTGTGATTTCAGCCTTAGGTCACCAGTCCAAGTAAGTAGTTTGGTCAACAGTTTGCATCAGTATTTGTAAGACTGAACTGAGAGTGGGTCCAAAACATCGAAGAGTTTCAGATATTAGAGTAGCAAATGAATACAAATAAAATAATAAAATCTTACATTTTCAATCTCTGTAGGTTCTCTTCCTGTTTTTTTCCTTCTAACACCAAAGCAAAGTGTTATTTCTATCGTAACGAGGGACAAAGGATAGATGATAACAGTTGGGACATCAATTAGTGGGACCCTCTCCAATCCTGAGAACAGTCATCCAAAGTACCCCGTTAGTATGTAGCCATGGCACCGCATGCTTGTTGCTCCATTCAGTGCCTTTGGGACTGCCAGGAATAGCTTAGTACAACAGTCAGACCCCCCAGCAACTAGCAATTTACCCCTTTAACAATAGCCAACTATGGGTCAATAGCAGCCACACCTAGGCTAGGTCTACACCAGAGACGTATCATCTGGTCGCAAGTCACAGGCAACTCACTTGCCATAGACTTCAATGCAGTTTACTTAGGACTGCGACTTGTCTGCCATTTTGCTGTTTTTTTGGTGGAAGGTTTCTACAGCAAAATTGCAGCTCTAAATTAATTGCATGACAGCAAGTTGCACAAATGAAATGTGTTTTAAGCAAACGTAAGCAATTTCGTTGAATTTTAGTTTGAAATACAGAAATATCCACCTTATGAAAAAATAGAAAAAAAAACCACATGTAACTTATAAAAACAAAACTAATATAAATTAACTGATTTTGACACAAATCCTCAATATGAGGTTTCTGTAGCGGCTACAAGAACAGTGAAGAAAAGCACGACTCAAGCAGCAAGATGCAGCTATCATACAGCCCACAGACAGCTAAAATAAAGTTTTGTATTATTATATATGTGTGCATCTGAGAAAACGCCCTAGAGCACCTCATCACTTCCCACACTAAACAAACTTTTCTCAGAAAGTTGATTGACAGGTGGCATAGATTTTTCTACCACATATGGCTATTATTAAGCATATGTTTTCATCTTGGGGTTCTGCTGCCAGTCCAATGTATTCGAAAATAGTTTTTTTAATCATTTTTTGCATTTTACAACATTTTAGCATAATTTTGTGTCATTTAAAGGGAATCTGTCACCAGGTTTTTGCTACCTCATCTGAGAGAAGGATAATGTAGGAAAAGAGACCCTGATTCCAACGATGTATCACTTATATTACTGGGTGCAGCAGTTGTGACACAATCAGAGCTTTTAGATGCCGCATGAAGCAGAGCTCAGAACGCTAACCCCGCCCACACCAGGCTTTGTATGTACATAGCCTATTGACAGTGAGCTGCTTGTCAGAGGAGGGGGCATGGTCAGTTTAGCTGGCACCAGCTAGTCACAGCAATGATAATGTCCTAGTGATAAAACTTAATTTTAAGCAAATAACAGCACACAGTATGATAAGTGACACATCCTTGGATTCAGTGTTTTAACACCTATCTTATGTTATCTTCAGATTACATAGCAAAAACATGTTGACAGACTCCCTTTAATAAAAAAAAACAATGTCCACTAGTGAAGCCAAAGGGAAAAAGATAGCAGTCACCAGAATAAATAGTATATAGTTGGTGAGAAGCCATGTAATGGGTTTGAATTGGAATACAGAAGATTAAAGTAAAGACTGAAATACAGTACAGACCAAAAGTTTGGACACACCTTCTCATTTAAAGATTTTTCTGTATTTTCATGACTTTAAAAATTGTACATTCACACTGAAGGCATGAAAACTATGAATTAACACATGTGGAATTATATACTAAACAAAAAAGTGTGAAACAACTGAAAATATGTATTATATTCTAGGTTCTTCAAAGTAGCCACCTTTTGCTTTGATGACTGCTTTGCACACTCTTGGCATTCTCTTGATGAGCTTCAAGAGGTAGTCACCGGAAATGGTTTTCACTTCACAGGTGTGCCCTGTCAGGTTTAATAAGTGGGATTTCTTGCCTTATAAATGGGGTTGGGACCATCAGTTGTGTTGTGCAGCAGTCAGGTGGATACATAGCTGATAGTCCTACTGAATAGAGTGTTAGAATTTGTATTATGGCAAGAAAAAAGTAGCTAAGTAAAGAAAAACGAGTGGCCATCATTACTTTAAGAAATGAAGGTCAGTCAGTCCGAAAAATTGGGAAAACTTTGAAAGTGTCCCCAAGTGCAGTTGCAAAACCATCAAGCGCCACAAAAAAACTGGCTCACATGAGGACCGCCCCAGGAAAGGAAGACCAAGAGTCACCTCTGCTTCTGAGGATAAGTTTATTCGAGCCACCAGCCTCAGAAATCACAGGTTAACAGCAGCTCAGATTAGAGACCAGGTCAATGCCACACAGAGTTCTAGCAGCAGACACATCTCTACAACAACTGTTAAGAGGAGACTTTGTGCAGTAGGCCTTCATGGTAAAACAGCTGCTAGGAAACCACTGCTAAGGACAGGCAACAAGCAGAAGAGACTTGTTTGGGCTAAAGAACATAAGGAATGGACATTAGACCAGTGGAAATCTGTGCTTTTGTCTGATGAGTCCAAATTTGAGATCTTTGGTTCCAACCACCGTGTCTTTCTGCGATGCAGAAAAGGTGAACAGATGGACTCTACATGTCTGGTTCCCACTGTGAAGCATGGAGGAGGAGGTGTGATGGTGTGGGGGTGCTTTGCTGGTAACACTGTTGGGGATTTATTAAAACTTGAAGGCATACTGAACCAGAATGGCTACCACAGCATCTTGCAGCGGCATGCTATTCCATCCGGTTTGCGTTTAGTTGGACCATCATTTATTTTTCAACAGGACAATGACCCCAAACACACCTCCAGGCTGAGTAAGGGCTATTTAACTAAGAAGGAGAGTGATGGGGTGCTACGCCAGATGACCTGGCCTCCACAGTCACCAGACCTGAACCTAATCGACATGGTTTTGGGTGAGCTGGACCGCAGAGTGAAGGCAAAAGAGCCAACAAGTGCTAAGCATCTCTGGGAACTCCTTCAAGATTGTTGGAAGACCATTTCCGGTGACTACCTCTTGAAGCTCATCAAGAGAATGCCAAGAGTGTGCAAAGCAGTCATCAAGGCAAAAGGTGGCTACTTTGAAAAACCCAGAATATAAGACATATTTTCAGTTGTTTTACACTTTTTTGTTAAATATATAATTCCACATGTGTTAATTCATAGTTTTGATGCCTTCAGTGTGAATGTACAATTTTCATAGTCATGAAAATACAGAAAAATCTTTAAATGAGAAGGTGTGTCCAAACTTTTGGTCTGTACTGTATAGATATGGATAACAATCAGCTAGATCCCTGGCAATCTTCTTACATTCAGAAGCAGCATAAAAAAAGCCAATATAAAAAGTCAGGTAACAGCTAATAGGAACTTTGGCACTGCCTTGTACTTTAAAATGTGTAATGTTTTCCTACAATCTGCATGTTGCTTTTACAGCAACTTTTCCAATATAATTGAAGCTAATAAAGTTAAGCCTGCTGTAAAAGTGGCCATATTGTGTGTGTATGAGGAAATCAGACTACATTGTTAGGAGACAGAGAGGACAGAAAAAGAAGGCCTCCACACACATTATGGTCCCCTTCACACATCCCTATAAAACCGGAACCGGGAAGAAAAATACTGGTGTCGTCAGAGTTTTGGATCAGTGTGCCATTAGTGTCTTTCCGGTATGGCAAAAGAAATTCTAAAGCTTCTCGTATCCTTTGCAATGTCAAACACTGATGGCACACGGATGCCATCTGTGTGCTGTACGTGCTCTACACAGACCCATAGACTTGTATTGGCCCTTGTTGTCCGTGCTACCAGTAACAAATGGACTATGTGTGGTTCACACGGACACACGATCCGTGTAAAAGCATGGACATGTGCACAGCAGTATAGCTTATAATGTGCACGTGGGGTGTCCGTGAAAAAAATGGATGCCGCATGTACTGCAAACATGAACATGTGAAGGGGGCCTAAATGAAAGTCAACCAAGTACCCAAATTTTGTCAGACCAGCTGATCATCCAATGTGTGAGTCTATATGATACTGATCATGTCTTTCAGCTATACCAAAATACTGTACCTATCTTGGACCTTAATCATTTTAACCATTAACTGTTGTTTTATGATCTTTGATAGACCTTTTTACTACGGTAATTAATGAGCCAAATTCTAGAACGTGATGCTCTAAAATAAGGGCTAATTCAGACATCCATTTTTTCACATACGAGAAAAACGGACCAAGTTTCAGCAGAGTGTCATCAAAGTTTAGTTAGAGCTTCATCTGTTTTCTCGGATAAGAAAAGATAATGTTTCCCAGCTTCTGAGTGACACTGACATTACTTTCATTGGTCCCAAAGATCACATGATTGCTGTGTAACAAGTCATCTGACCATTCTGCTGAGTCTAACTAGACCCACCACAGCCTTGACAATGACAGTTATTTTTCAGGGTTGAACAACTGAGCGCTGCAGTCTCAAACAATAGTAGTAAAGGTCAGCATGCGCACCTCCGCTCCATTCAAGAGGCTCTGCAGAGCGGGTTCCTGTTCCTTAAAGCCCTGTTCTCAGTATCACATGGGGTCCTAGTTGCTGGACCTCATGTGATCCACAAGTTAAACCTTATCCTATGGATAGTGGATAACTTAAAAGGGTTGTCCACTACTCGTATAGCTATATTTCCAATAGCTACCGTATATTCCCCCTTCTAAAATAGCAGTTTATACTCACCTCCAGTGTTGGTTGCATTCTAGCAATGACAGCACTGACTCTCTTGGGGTTAGCATGACGTTATGTCACATGTGCCCAGCAGTCAATCAGCAGTTGCTTCACTCTAACTTCCTTCAGATGTAACTGACATACAGAGGAAGTCAGAGAGCAGCAGCAGTTCTCATTTCTTTCGGATGGCAGTTTTGTTCGAAGGAGGTGAGAGTGAAGTGACCACTGACGGTCTGCAGGTCTTGCATGACATAACGTCAAGCTAGCCCTGGGAGAGCCATCATCGCTGGAACGGCATCACTACTGGAGGTGAGTAGAGGCTTTTGTTATTTTATAAAGGGGAATATAGCAATTGAGAAAGCGTTGTCCTAGTAGTGGACACCCATATTTTCTAAATAACCATTTAAGGACCAGAAGGCTTTCAGGGATAAATGGTTCAGCAATAGCAACACTTCACAGCCTAGTCAGCTGCCCATGGTAGAAAGTGGTTTTCCCTGCCTAAACAACATCATTTTAAGAGCCTAGACTCTGACATGCCCAGTCATATAAAATTTTGACAAAGCTGTGTCCGCTATTATTCTTATCTTCCACCAGAGTTATTTTATAAGATCAAATGTCACAATTCTTTACAGCAATACACTAGGCATTATAACATACTGAATGCAGTTACCATTAATAATAACTAAAATTGAGTCTGTATATCTAACTGCAAGCAAATCACTAAAGAGCATCTGTGCTGCAGGTTAACGGATAATTAAGGGAAAGAAAAGATAGAGAAGTAATTAGAGAACAAAATCTAATCTATCTAGCAGCTTGGAGTAGGCATTTAATTTAGATGGTATTGCCCCCTAGTACTTTCAAATCCCAAACTATTTTAAAGGGAGTTTCATCTGTTATACACATTCATTAAAGATGAGAAAATCTTGGCACAGTATAAGTGTCATTGGAGGCATTTATGATGTCTGCAAAAGTAACTACTAGTACTATATATTTTTTGCATAGTGTGGTGTTTATGATGTCTGCAATAACCAGCATACAATTTTCTTCTCATTGCTTTTCTGGAGACAGTAAGAACGCTAAGAACATCTTATGAGAGGCAGCTTACTAAAAGCTAAGGGCTGACGTGTTCAGACAAGCGGATTGCCGCGGCAAAGAAGTGTCACATCCTAAAACAGAGACGTTAAAAGGCAAATCATGTGTTTTTTTCCACTCAAACTAACTATTTCATGTCCGTGAACTAAATGCAGAGCGGCAATATAGCAATTTCACACATTGCAAGTGTTAGAAAGTCTATAGCAAATGGCTAAAACGCCGCATACAACATATTTCCGGACAAATCAAGCTGGGAATTGTCTTGTTTGCTGACGTCAGGTGGGTTGAGAGGGGTGATTTACATAGAGTGGTGAAAATAGATCAAAAGAGAAAATTATTTTTTAACTAATTGTTAATGGAAACCTGTCACCTCCAGAAATACAGTGATAATCCTCGGTATAATGGGAAATGACTGTAACCATTTCATACACACCCTGATGACTGGGAGCAGGCGGCTACAGGGAGAATAAAACTTCAGCTGCTCCAGTAAGGCCACCAGGCATGATTTTAATTAATGTCTGCAGGTAAATAGCATTTCTGGAGCTGTAAGGACCCCTTATAAATAGTACTTACACTTGTTATTAATGTAATTGTAACCTTGTTATAAATATATCTTATTAGAGAAATGTGCTTCTTTCAAAACTTATCAGTAGTTTTTCTGTCTCCTGCACTAATCACTCAGGAAAAACTGCTTGAAAGTATGTGAACAATATGGCCCTGATTCATCAAAGCAATTATACCAGATTTTTCTGCCGTAAATCGCTTTGAAAAGTCAGAAAAATTTGGCGCAACACGAAATTGTTCAAAAAATGTGTAACCTTTGCCATTTTCATGCCAGTTTCGCCCATGTCCATCAAATAGGCAGAGCGGAGGCAAGACATGGGTGCAACAAGGATGTGCCGACAATGCTTGTCTTACTTATGATGAGCTGTGGCTTTCCTTATGCCACAAAGCTTATTCCAATCCCTGACTGGAGTAAGATTGCGCGGCTGACTTGTCTGAGATACCTTATTCACCAACAGGAGTATGCCCCTAAAAAAATAAATATAATACACCACAATGTAAAAACAAAATTGCTCAGCACATGTTCAGTCTTTTGCTACTGTTTTTAACTGCTTCAAGGTTAGGAAACTATGAAGCAGTTAAAGGAAGGGACTTTTTCCTGAAGCGGCTTTGCCTAGGAAAACTTCAGTGAGTGCGCCGGTGTCTTAAATGTGTTGTGTGCACATACCCTAAATCTGTTAATAAACCGGCAAGTTTGGAAATAGGAGATAGGAAAAATACAGAGAACACAAAGGAAAAATGCTGAAGCTTCTAATGATAAAAAATACAGGATAAAAGTCATATGATGAATGTCACCTGAAAGTACATTTATACTTTAAAGTAATTGTGACATTATTCAAAGGATGTTTTACATTTCTTATTACACGGTTTTGTAATCCTGCATTCTGCGTGTGTGTATTGTGGCCTTTGCTGATTCCCGCAAAATCATCACAACATTTTCTTTACTTGAATTGCATGTGAAAATAAAATCTCACAACATGAATAGAGCATATAAACAGAAAAAAAGCTGCTAAGCTAATGTCTCCTATTCATATAGGTGTGAGAAGATCCCGGCTGTTTTATTCACACCAAATCATATCTGCAAACTAAAGTCTGATTGTCTGGCAGCCGCCATTTACATTGAAAATGGGCAGATTCTGTCGACAATACAAATATTTGTTTTTTTGACAATATTTAGGTAACACTTTATTGGTGCCACCATTTTATATAAATATGTATCAATCAAGTATTTACATCTTAATTAAGCCCAGTTCACATCTTCAGGATTTAATGAAGTCTAAGGTCTGTTTCACACGGTTCATGTACAGAAACCATGCTCGGATTGGAATACTCAATCCAACTGCTAAGTCTCCTGACTTGAGCTAACTGTTTCATATATGTCAATTATGCAGTCATCTCAGGTCGGGAGTCCCGTTGGTTGGGCCAGGTCTCCCGATATGAAACCAGTCTGTGTTTTGGGGATTCTGTCCCTAAATTTTCATCAAATGCTCTTATATTCTCCATCTAATGTAAGTGAGAGAAGCATTGTTTACCCTATTTATTAATCCAACAAGGGCAATCCTTGTGCTGAACTTCTGCAGAAGAAATTGAAGTTGCAGCCTTGTGTTTAGGTCATGGATGCTTGTGACGACACAGCATTTATTTTTAATTATGCCAGACGTATTATTCAGTAGGCCCAGTGACATGAGCTATTGTTCATATGAGTCTGAACATTGACTCTTATTATAAGTTGAATTGATGTTTGTTGATTTGTTGAATGGTTGCTGACCACCTATTGTATCAGTCCTTGCAACTTATTGTTCTGCTATCCTTGAGGGACAAATGCGCAAGTTAATTGAACTATCGATGTTTGTTCATTTTGGTGAATGCCTGCTGACTACCTATTGTATCAGTCCATGCAGCTTCTTTTTCTGCAAACATTGAAGGACAAAATATACAGGTTAATTGAACACTCAAAAAATGAGAGATGACTTCCTCCCACCTCCCCCTAAACCTGTGGTTAAGGCTCTGAAGGACAGCTGTGGGTATAAAATGGGACCTCTCTCCTTCTACAGGGAGACTCTAGAGGACAGCAGCCAAGGCACCATGGCTCCAATACAGATTTAATCCAGTGCCCATCACTGAACCCATGGAGATGTTTGCAGAACGGGACAATCAGGTCACCTGGCCACATACCTAAATTGACTCTGTCGGCTTTCTAAGCTTGCCGCTACTTCCTCTCTATGGGTGCTAGCCAAAAGCGGGGTGCCACTGGTTGAGGTAGTTGGCCCTGGAGGCCCCAAAGTCGCATTAGTTCTAATTCTCGGCAAGCCAGCAGAAGGGTGCACCATCATGTGTATTTGCTGGGACTGTACTATATGTTATTGACTGTAGATGATACAATAAATTATTACCGTAGTTTGTTATCCTCACCCTGTGTTGTCTGAGTAGTATTCTGCCCATGGGGAAGGAGTATGGGCGTTCAGTGGGATGAGCCTTGGTCCATGCGGTCTTTCTAAAGACAGCCAGGTCAGCAGATGAGAGCACCCACTGACCATCGTGTCTCCACAATGGTCTCTTGTAAATACTCTTTGGATTTGTTTAAACCTGGACAATTTAGGCTGAAGATGCTCCATATTTTTGTGGCACACATTCTTTGATTTGGTGCATTTTGGTGCATGCTGGATTCTTTTCATTTTTTTTATGTGAGCTTTTTATGTCACTGCAGAACAGGACAGAAAGTTACTTATATTGACTGTTGTGAATAAGCATAGGAGATCACTATGCAAAGAACTGTGTGTAAAAAGGGTGATTGAGCATGTGTGACCAATATCACTCAGCTCATTAATCCCTTCTCAACATTGCACGTATCTGTGCTTGCTATTTTGCAGGGAACTCCCGCAAATGGAAATACCACCCTTGGCTGCTTAAGCCTCCAAATGCCATGATCAGTCATGGCATTTACAAGGTTGTGAGAGGGAGGAAGTTCCCTCTCGCACCCCCATCGACACCCTTGCGGCACAATTGCGAAAAGCCAATGGTTGTTTTGGCAACCGGAGGACAATTAATGTTCTCCGGGTCTGCCAAGTATATTGACTTGTTAGAAGCTGCCATAAGCAGGGTCTAACAGGCGTTCTGCCAGTGTAAGACTGACAGGTCTAATGCATTGCAATGAATAGGTATTGCAGTGCACTAGAACAGTGATCACAAAAGTAAAAGTTAAAGGCCCATGGAGGGACTAAGTAGGGAAGGTGCAAAGGAACAATTTGCAGGTTGTCTATAGGCAACAAACTCCCAGTGTCTGGGTTTCAGAATATGCCTGATCACCCTAAGTCCCTGCAGTTGCACTTAACAGTGTACACAATCATTCATTTTATTATTTATGTATAGGACATAATTTCGCTTTTATATCACATATTAAAAATTAAAGACTATGTACACCTTTGCACAGAATTTTTTTATTGTTCATTTGCTTCCTAAATGCAAGGCTAATCAACTTTCTAAATAGTCTTCATTCAAAATATTTTAACATAAGTTATCTGATCTTAGCCTTGTATTTTCAAGGAGAAAAAAAATCAGGTAAAAACAAGGAGTACTGGTGAGACACTGTGCCAATATATGAGCTAGAGAAGACAGCAACAGTAGATACACATAGACCTCACATCCAGCCTGTATTACAAGAAGAGACGCTCCCACAAGAAAAAAAATCTGAAATTTGGATCAGACTACAAACTGCACATGAGGAGGTCTGAAAATGAATGAATGAAGATTGCAGTCTGACACTTAGTTCAATGTTATCATCTGAAGACAACCAAAAATATTTTTCCCATGTCAAAGGTAGCTTTTAAATTCACATCCACCTAATGTGCTTCTTCCTTTATTTATTCATAAAAAAATCGTAATATTAAGTTTTAAATAGAACACTAAGAACTACAATATTATAATACTTATTTCTTTGTAGCCACTGATTTCTGAAGAAAGAAGGGGCAACAGATACAACATTTCACTGGACAAAACCAAACTAAAAAGTAAATCTTTGGGTTGTCTGAAGTTGAAGATATTTAGAGAATGCATGCCCAGAACCCAGAGTGACTATACACTGTTATACACTGTTAGAAATAAGCGGAACATGTATATGTATGAGCAGCACACGCAGAAACAACATAAAGTAATTCAAATGACCTACAAAAAAACAGCATGAAAGGTTTACACAAACACATAGTGACAGTATCAGTATAGTTTCCTTAATAATGTTGTCCTACATGATTTACATATGATGTCTACAAAATCTGAAGAATAAAGCTCACTTATATATATAATGTCAAATCAAAGTGCCCAGCTCCATAACATCAGAATCCCTAATCACAAGTGACCAGCATTGTCTCACATGGTAGGGTTTTATACATGTACTTTATTGTACATATCATAAAATGTTGTTATTTCTATGTCTAAAACATAGATGTTCCCATCTGTTAGCACTGCAAACCTGGGTTGTGCATACTCTACTGTGGTATATACTGTATATAGAAACATCATCCTCCAGCAGCATGGCGATTACTGATAAACATGATATCATGCTTAAATAGACCATTATACTAGAGAATACAATTCCTGACCCATTGTACTTATCTTCTATTTATCTTTATTCATAGCTAGCTATGAATAAATATATTTGTTCAACAAATCCATCTAACTCGTGTGATTGACAGATTGCTGCTAATCAGTTTTGAGGATGTGGTTGGACCAGGAGGCACAAGAAACCTAGTCCTGTAGTGATAATCTCCGATTGAAAAAACACAAAGACACAGCTAAGCAAATTACACATCATGCTGCTCTGAAATTACATGTAAAAATCTGTTGACATATTCCCTTTAAACTTTGCATGCAATTTATTGTGGGAATATTGGGGCTTAAAATATGTTCAGGTGCTTCTCACAAAATTAGAATAGCCTCAAAAATTTAATTTACCGTATATTCCGGCGTATAAGACGACCTGGTGTATAAGACGACCCCCCTACTTTCCTGTTAAAATATAGAGTTTAGGATATATTCACCGTATAAGACTACCCCTTTTCCAACGCATACCAAACACCGGTAAAAATTAAAAAAAAACAGATTTGAATTTAACATGGTCCTTTTTTAATTTAAATTCTTATGACATGCAGGTATATAGCAGGAAAACTGTCACTCATAAACATATTAAAATAGGGGGGACCCCACGTCATGTTTTGGGGGGGTCCCCCATTCTAATAGCTAGTAAAGGCTAGGTATTCAGCTGGAGGCTGATATTAGTAGCCTGGGAAGCTCCGTGGGTATTACCCTCTTCCCAGACTTCAAACATCTGCCCCAGCCGTCTGCTTAACCTCCGCTAGAGACTATAATGATGGTGGATCCCACGCCAATTTTCTTTTTAAAAAATCCTTTATTTTAACACTAAATGACAATTGAGGGGTTAATAAAGATGCAGTCCCTAAATTATTAATTTTGTAATTAATTTTTCCCAAAAATGTTGACATGGGGCTTCGCCATATTTTTGTGTCCAGCCAGGTACAGCAGGCAGGAACGGGCTGCCCCCAACCACCAGCTGCCTATTTGTACCTGGCCGGACACAACAATATAGGGAAGCCCTTTTTTTTTTAATTATTTCATGAAATAATTTAAAAAAAAAATACGTGGGGCTTCGCCCTATTTTTGTGTCCAGCCAGGTACAACTAGGCAGCTGGGGACTGGAATCTGCAGCGCAGGGAGGCCCAAGCTTTCTGGGCCCCACCCGCTGCAAATTGCAGTCCGCAGCCACCCCGGAAAATGGCGCGTTCATAGAAGCGCCATCTTCTGGCGCTGTACCCAACTCATCCAGGGCCCTGGTGCGGTGGCTCACTGGGTAATAAAGGGGTTAAGGCCAGCTTGGCATTATCAGCTGGCCCTAAGCCCGAAATTCATGGGGTCACGCCAATATTAGACATGAACACCATGAATTTCTAGTAAAGTAATTAAAAAAAACACAACACCCAGAATAAAGTCCTTTAATTGAAATAAAGACACAATTTTTTAATGTTCTAAATTAAACCATACTTACCGTCACGCCCATTCCAGCTGAAGCCAACGATCTCCTGCAATAAAAGTAAAATAATAAAGCAACCTCATCCTTACCTCTCCATGGTTCCCAGGACCGGTTCAGCTCTGCTACATTCACATGACAGGCTGCACCGCAGCAGAACGCTGCCGTTCAGCTTGCCATGCGGCAGACACTGAGAAGCGCAGGCATGCTTGTGCTCCTCAGTGTCTGACTGTGACGGCATCCAGATGAGCCGAGATCATGTCCAATGAACTCGGCTCACCTCATGCACGTCACTGACAGCGTAGGAAAATTCTCCTGCTCCCCGCATGCGCAGTAGAAGTTTCCCACGCTGTCAGTGACGGACGTCCAGGAGGTGAGCTGAGTTCATTGTCGGCTCATCTGGATGCCGTCACAGCCAGACACTGCAGAGCGCAAGCATGCCTGCGCTTCTCAGTGTCTGCGGGATGACAGGCTGGATGGCAGCGTTCTGCTGCGGTCCAGCCTGTCATCTCGATGTAGCAGAGCTGAAGCTGTCGTGGGAACCATGGAAAGGTAAGGATGAGGTTGCTTTATTATTTTTCTTTTATTGCAGGAGATCGTTGGCTTCAGCTGGAATGGGCGTGATGGTAAGTATGGTTTAATTTAGAACAATAAAGGAATGTGTCTTTATTTCAATTAAAGGACTTTATTCTGGGTGTTTGTGTTTTTTTTAACTTTGACTATGGGGTTAGTAATGGGGGTGTCTTATAGACGCCTCTCCATTACTAACCTGGGCTTGATGTCAGCTGGCATTATAAGCTGACATCAACCCCAGCCCTATTACCCCACTGCCACCGCTACAGGGCAGTGGGAAGAGCGAGGCTAAGTGCCAGAATTGGCGCATCCTGTGGATGCGCCATTCCTGGGGCGGCTGACGGCTGGTGTTTCTAGCCTGGGAGGGGGCCAATATTCATGGCACCCTTCCTGGGCTATTAATATCAGCCTCCAGCTGTCTGCCTAGCCTTTGCTAGCTATTAAAATAGGGGGGACCCCACGTCATTTTTTTGGGATCCCCCATTTTAATAGCTAGTAAAGGCTAGGTATTCAGCTGGGGGCTGATATTAGTAGCCTGGGAAGCTCCGTGGGTATTACCCCCTTCCCAGGCTTCAAACATTTGCCCCAGCTGTCTGCTTAACCTCCGCTAGAGACTAAAATTAAGGGGAACCCCACGCCAATTTTTTTTTTAATAAATCCGTTATTTTAACACTAAATGACAAGTACAGTAACCAACACTATCACTGTACTTCAAATATATGTGACTGACATGTTTCTATCTATCTAATCTATGTGTGAAGCTCTATTCTGTCTGTTATAAATTGTCGGGTACAGATGCTGAATTGCCGGCCGGCTTTTTTAAAGAGACGGTGCACGAAAACACTATTATTTGTTTTAATAAATCCTTTACACTAAATGACAAGTACAGTAAGCAACACTGTCACTGTACTTCATATATATGTGACTGACATGTTTCTATCTATCTAATCTATGTGTGAAGCTCTATTCTTTCTATTCTAAATTGTCGGGTGCCGGCTTATGCCGCTGCTGAATTGCCAGCTTTTCATATATTGTCACAGAAGCGATGCAAACTTCCCTGCTCCGGACACAGCGCAGCGCTTCTGTGACAAGTGAAAGCTGTCGGCACAGAAGCCCTGCGCTGTGTCCGGAGCTGGGAATACGCAGCGATGAGTCCGTTTCAGCACAGAAGCGCTGACCGTCTGGACCTACCGCCGCCGTATTTTAACTCCCTCCACCTTATATTAACTCCGACATGGCAGGGATACGGCCACGGCAGCTTATTAACACCCCCAGAGTATCCCTGCATGTCAATTTCTGAAAGCTCAAAAGCATTACCGGCGTATAAGACGACCCCAGACTAGACAGAAGATTTTTCAGTCTTCAAAAGTCGTCTTATACGCCGGAATATACGGTATTTCAGTTCTTCAATACAAAAAGTGAAACTCATATTATATAGAGTTATTACAAACAGTGACCTATTTTGAGTGTTTATTTCTGTTAATGTTGATGATTATGGCTTACAGTCTAAGAAAACACAAAAGTCATTACCTCAGTAAATTAGAATAATTAAAAAAAACACCTGCAAACTCTTCGGAAGCATTTAAAAAGGTCCCTTAGTCTGTTTCAGTAGGCTCCACAATCATCGGGAAGATTGCTGACTTGACAGATGTCCAGAAGGCAGTCATTGACACAGTCCACAAGGAGGGTAAGCCACAAAAGGTCATTGCTAAAGAAGCTGACTGTTCACAGAGTACTGTATACAAACATACTAATGGAAAGTTTGGTGGAAGGAAAAAGTGTGGTAGAAAAAGGTGCACAAGCAACCGGGATAACCGCAGCCTTGAAAGGATTGTTAAGAAAAGGCCATTCAAAAATTTGGGGGAGATTCACCAGGAATTTTAGTTTCAGATCACCCCTTTAAGTATTTTTAGATTAACATTGGTATGCTCTGGTTCATGCCTAGTTAGATCTCTAGACAAGTTTTGAATGCTTTACGGACTCCACTTGGTGCCAAAAACGTCACAGAACCTTACTTTATGTTTTATGTAAGCTAAAAAAATTAAATAAATATTCCTAATCATAATAAAAATTGGAAAACAAAAAAAAGAAAAGAACTGTCTTAACAAATTGGGCAAGTTGGTGCAAAGTAGTTGATAAATACCGGTAGAGATGAGGATGCTCATGAATGGCTCTTACAAAGGAGAATAGTCTAAATTATTGTATCAAAAGAAGTCATATTCTTCTGTGTATTCTTTTCTTGTTTCTGAAGTCCCCCTTGAGGATGATATTGTAAAGGTCTTTAACACGGTGTTAGTGTTTGTTTTTCTGTTTGTGTTACGTTTTGCTACAAGTGTACTAATACAACTACAATCACCTTACCTAAGATGGAAATCCCAACAGAATAACATGAATGATACAAAAAGAGAAATTTAGTAAATATCTATTTTAGTATTTCTTATCATCCCTTTTGAAGTACAGTTTCTCTGCACAAAGAATATTTTTTTACCCGACGTTCAAACTTTTATCTGACATTCAGCAACCATTAAAAGACTGGAGCGTTACAGAAATTCACATATTGACAGATCCGTATTCCCAGTACAAAACATACCTGCTACCCCTGCATTAGCAGTC
The DNA here is from genome assembly GCF_046119375.1 of Phyllobates terribilis. Classification (NCBI taxonomy): domain Eukaryota; kingdom Metazoa; phylum Chordata; class Amphibia; order Anura; family Dendrobatidae; genus Phyllobates; species Phyllobates terribilis. Next base: position 363,131,705 of record NW_027362762.1, on the reverse strand, counting down.
TGAATTCCATCTATTTGCACAGCTTCAGTGCCATCTGCAGAAACTGGTGGGTTGCCACATTGATATTGCTGTTCTCCGTCTTCCGCAACAAATGAGATTATGCCTAATAACAAGTGGATGCCAGATGTTGCATTAATAGGTAAATTTGTATATAGAGTGAATTTTCAGATTTCAGTACAAATGAAACTTTTATGAAGGTTGTAGTCTAATATAATAAGAATGATTTTACTATGAATTATCTTCCCAGAGATATCCATCCTTGTCTTTACAGTCAATTCAAGCAATCCCAGTTGTATGTACCACATCCGCACAGAGACCATGCAGACAAAGAAAAAGAAGAGTCATCCTATCTCTGACATTAATGGCTCTTCTAAAAATATCTTCTTTTCAGAAAATAATGACATTTTTCCAGGGTAAAAGGTAGAAAATGTGCTTTATTAGCTTTATTTAGAATCACGCAATATTACCCAGCAGCAACTTAATTGCACAAAATTGTCTTTAACTGTGAATCATCCACAAGAAAATACATTACAATGAAGAAAAATCAGACTGGTCTCTTTTTAAAGTAACATAAAATCCATTTTGGATTCCCTTGTTGCTATCTTTTTTTCTAAGCATTGTATGGGCATAAATTCGAATACTCGCTAATATAATTGATGTCATACTTGTACAAGATCTCATTACCTTGGAACAATCCACGTTTCCATGGTGATACAGTCAGAGTGTACGGAGATGATGTACCAGGTTTAACGGTTAATGTTTGGGATCCGCCAATGAATGGAATGTCTGACACCACCTTTAATTAAATGAATTAAAAAGGTATAAATAGCGGTTGTAGAATAAGATTGCACTCTATTTTAAATTAAATGCTGCCATCATTTAATGCCATCAGCAGAGAGAAGGGTGAGCTAGAAACAGACATCAGTGCATTAGGCAAACATCATCAGCTGTTTAACCCTAAATACTGAATAAAGTAAGAAAGAACAGAGTCTGCTGGAGAAAACTCTTAAGAAAACTATAAAAACATTCACATACCATTCCTGGTCATCTTAAAAAAGAATTTCATCATATTATAATTTCTGCTATAGAGTAACAGGTGAAACTATAATTTAAAGGGAATCTGTCAGTAGGATAAACCCTCCTAAGCCAGCTGTATAGGTATGTAGGTCATAGGAAGTTGAATAAAGTGACACTTTGGTATCTGCGATTCGATGTCTTGTTCCAGAGAAATCTATGCTTTTCTTAGTATGTAAATAAGCTGTTAAGATCTATGAACCGGACACTGAACTCCCTGAGAATCTGACTGACACTCTGGGTATGGGGGAACCCAGCGTATAACGACAGGAAAAGAGAAGGGTGCCATACAAGTAGGGAAAGTAGGAGTGGAGACCCCTAAAGAGCTCAAACGACAAACCCTGACTCCCCTATGGAACCTGTATAGGTTCTGCACCTATCGCCGAGCAGGAAACCTGACCCTAGCTGACCCTAAAGCTGGGCCCTAGGTAGGGAGGGGGAGGGGTGAGCACTAGTCAGCCCCACTGCAAACTAAAGTACAAACAAGGGAAACAAACAAGAGAATACACTTAGCATCAAGATGACTCCAGAGAGAAAATGGCAACAATCCACAAAGGAACTCCAAAAAAATTCTAGCCGACTACTAGAATTCCAGGCCTGAATAGAATCAGAACACTCTATCACCAGCAACTCTCTGGAGAAATAGAGTGAATTTAAGGATACAGCAAGGACATACTAAGTAGAAGCAGAAGGTGAGGATCACCGCTGGGTCCTAAAGCTATAATCCCCAAGCAAGGTGAGGATCACCACTGGGTCCTAAAGTGAGAGAGATCATGAAAGGATCAGGAAGATGTTTACAAGGCCAAATGCAGCAACCTTCTACAGCCGTACCCCGTATGACTGTCTGTCAAGCCTGACACATCCGTGACACTGACTCCAGAGCTTATTGTATCTTACGCTCGTGCCCAGACTGACTGGCGTGAGCGTGATTAGTGATCCCACTGTACCATGAACGGAGGAGTGCCTGGAGGGGCATAACTAAGTATCAACCTGATCCGACCAAGGTCGCACGGCGGCTTAGTCAACTCCATGGACCAAGGAGGAACCGAGAAGATGGACCAGGTGCAACTCCAGGTCAGACCCCGGTCACAGTTGTTGACCCACACCGGGGAATGCAGGAACAGGCAGGTTAGACTGGCATACAGGCAGGTGGGTATTGGCAAGTACGGCTGGTATGCAGACAGGTGGGCACTGGCAAGCACGGCCGGAGTGCAGACAGGGAGGTACTAGCAGGTTGGAGCGCAGGCTGGATAGGGTCCAGTACAGACTGGGAGACAGGTACAGAGCCGCAGATGCGGTAGACAAGCAGAGTAAAGCGAAACCGCCGGAGCGGAGGACAAGGCAGAGCAGAGATGAACTGCTGGTGCGGTGAGAAAGCAGAGCGGAGCGAAAACCGCAGGTGCGGTGGGCAAGGCAGAGCAGAGCGGAACCGCCGGAGCGGTGGACAAGGCAGAGCAGAGAGAAACCGCAGGTGCGGTGGACAAGGCAGAGCATAGCGGAACCGCCGGAGCGATGGGCAAGGCAGACCATAGAGAAGCCGCCGGAGCTGTGGGCAAGGCAGAGCAGAGAGAAGCCGCCGGAGCGGTGGGCAAGTCAGAGCAGAGAGAAGCTGCTGATGCGGTGAGCAAGGCAGAGCAGAGAGAAGCTGCCGGAGCGGTGGGCAAGTCAGAGCAGAGAGAAGCCGCCGGAGCGGTGAGTAAGGCAGAGCAGAGGGAAGCCGCCGGAGCGGTGGGCAAGTCAGAGCAGAGAGAAACCACCGGAGTGGTGGGTAAGGCAGAGCAGAGGGAAGCCGCCGGAGCGGTGGGCAAGACAGAGAGGAGCGAAACCGCAGGTGCGGTGGACAAGGCAGAGAGGACAGGACTCTGTTCACATGGAACAGACTGGAAAATACAGGAAGATGGCTAGAACACAGGAGGAAGATACGGAGGAAGGGAAAAGGGACAAGCAGAACCAGATGCACACAAGGTACTTCCTATGAAGTAGCGAGTGGACACAAAACTCACAAACAGAAGTACAGAGACAACGAGTTGGAGTTAGGTGCAGGTTCAGATACTGCAGGAAAAGGGAAGGTACGTACATAGAGACAAACAGGTAACAGGCTAGGATACAGTTCAGACAGGAACTGCTACTGCAATGAGATACAAGAACGAGCCTGGGTATACAGCCCCCAGAGTGGCGGAAACAGACTAGAAGACACAGGTAACAGGCCTGGGTATACAGCCCCCAGAGTGGCGGAAACAGACTAGAAGTCAGAGATAACAGGTCTGGGAATGCAGCCCCCAGAGTGGCAGTAACAGAATAGAAGTCAGAGATAACAGGACAGGACCTGGCAATACAGTTGCAAAGACAAACTGAGTGAAGGTGGTGCTCAGGCACCTCCATCTGGGTGGAGGGGGTTTAAATATCCAGTGACTCACAGCAATAGGCTGGAGACGCATTAGGGGTGCGCCCACAGCAGTTATAAGAATCAGGAAGTAACCGGGCCGCCGCCCTAAGCAGTCAGTCAAGAGACATGCACACAGCATGAACTGGAGCAAGATTTGCAGGCTGGACTGACAGGTAAGATTGCGGTCTTGCATAGTGGGAGGTGGTGCACTATGCAAGCACGCCACCAGGGATGTTACACTGTAAATGAAAAGAGACAGTACTAGTGTGAAACTGGTAACTCTCTTTATTTAAAATAAGCTCTGGGAGAAGATTCTCAAGGAGATCCATGTCCGGCCCATAGATCTTAACAGCTCATTTACATATTAAGAAATACAAAGATTTCTCTGGAATAATACATCAGATTGTAGATATCGAGGTATCATTATATTCAACTTTCTGCATGCCCATGTAGACGGCTTAGGACGAAGTGTTCCTATTGACAGATTAATTTAACAAACTTAATTTAAACCTCTATAAACCTCTCAAAAACTCCCTTTTAAATGTCCTCCCTGCTCAAGAACCCTTTTTATGAGCCAAGGCCAATAACAGACAAGGGCAATGGTGGGTCTGCTCATACTATCATTTGAATAGTCACAAGTAATACTAAATTTTCCCCTGTAGAATCCAATGCAGGGAAAATGAGCAGCTGATGGCAACTTTCCCTTGGCAAATGATGTTTTTTGATGGTCCTGGCAGCCAAATCAATAGGTCATCAACTGATTGCCACAGAGGCTTTCAAATTAAAGGGGTTATATCCACCATTAGAGATCAGGAGCATATAAAGTGCTGAGGATAGTAATTTGATTATTTTGCAATCTGTGTAAAAGATGAGTTAGTCATGGAAAGTTTGAAAGATATCTCGGCCCCACACACATAGAAGTAAAAAATACATAAAACTATAATTATTTTATAATCACTTGAAAGACATGTAATAAGTACAATATTGATACTATACGTCATTAACCTCATGGTGATCTAATCAATTTGTAAGCAGAAATAAATTATTTCTATAGTCTTAAGCCAAATTTAAATGTCTGCTTTTGTTGTACAAGTGCCATCAGTTCTTTTTTGTACATAAAGTAGAACAATTGCAGTCTTCGGTGCTGTCCGTATAGGAGGGTTAAAGCCACTTGATTTATTTCAGGTGAATTAAAACCAAAATAAAAGACAGTGGTTAAAATATGAAGTTTGGTGGATAGTGAATGCGTTTTCAATCCAGTATTTGGCTCTTCCTCAAGGTTAACACTGTCTTTTATTATGGTTTTAATTTACCTGAAATAAATCAGGTGGCTTCAACCCTCCTTTATGGCCAGCAACTGAGACTGCAAACCATCTATCATTGACTGGTTCTAGGAGAAGTTTGGGAAACCTCTGGGGGTTTTTTTGCACATGAGAAAAATGGATGACACACAAATGGTAAAAACAGGCAAAAAGACCAGAAACTGATGAAAAATGGTCAATTTCTTGCAGATGAGAATACAATTGACACATGGATTCTTATAATATAATAATGCAATTACTAACAACTGCGCCAACCCCGAAAATTATGTGATGCAGAATGAGATGAGGGCACAAAACCTGTCCAAATATGCTAAAAGTAAAGGATATCGAAAATAATAAAAAATTACTGTGAATCACACGGAATATTAGAAATTAGAGTATGGCAAAACAGTGGCAACGTGAATTGCAAAGTACATAACACTGATATAAATTAATTGTGCTAGGTAATAACCAAACAGATAAAAACCTCTCTGACACCAGTTAATGACTAGTCTGAAAAATTATATAATTATAATAATGGAGCCTCAAGTAAAGTAAGTGAAAAAAGAGTTTAAATAAATGTTAAAAAAACCCTCAACTGTGACGAGGAAATGAAATGAAAAAAATATATGAATATAAAACTCTAGTGAAATAGATGACACTATGCAGCAGTAGAAAAATAATGGTTAATCATTGCACTTGAATATGGCATATCGCAGAAATGACAGTAGCGGGAAGTACAGATTATTTGACGGCATTAGGCTATGTTCACACACGTTGTGTTTTTTTCTGCTGCAAATCTGCTGCTAACTTTTCTCTGGCAGGAAAACAGCTGAGTAAAAAACGTGCGTATTTGCTGCGTATTTGCTGCATATTTTGCTGCGTATTTTTGACCACCCATTACTTCCTATGGGTGAAAAAACACAGCAAATACGCAGTAAAATCTGCAGAAAAATATGCAGCAAATATGCTCGTTTCTGCTGCAGAAACGCTGAAAGAAGTGGCATGTTCTATTTTCCAAATATGCAAGCAAGACAGAAAATATGCAGCAAACAAAAACGTGAGAACAGAGAATTCTGGTTTCTCATAGACTTTGCTGGTGCAGCAAGATGAAGCTGAAAATTTGCATAAAAATCTTCGGCAAAATACGCAGCAAAACACAATGTGTGTGAACATGCTGCGGGGAGGCTTTTCTTCAGCAGGGACAGGGAAGCTGGTCAGACTTGATGGGAAAAAGGATGGAGCTAATTACAGCACAATCCTGGAGGAAAACCTGCTAGAGGCTGCAAATGACTTAAGACTGGGGTGTAGGTTCCGCTTCCAGCAGGACTATGACCATAAACTGACAGAAAGAGCTACAATGGAATGGTTTACATCAAATCATATTCATGTGTTCGAATGACCAAGTCAAACTTTAGACCTAAATCCCATTGAGTATCTGTGGCAAGACTTGGAAATTGCTGTTCACATACGCTCTCCATTCAATCTCACTGAGATGGAGCTAGTTTGCAAAGAAGAATGGACAAAAGTTGCCTGTAGATGTTCAAACAGGTAGAGAAATACCCCAAAAGATTTGCAACAGTAATTGCAGAGAAAGGTGACCATACAAAGTATCAGACTACAGGGGAGTAAAATATTTAGAAAACCATGTATCATTTCCTTTACACTTCACAAATACTTGCTATTTTGTGTTCTTATATCACATAAAATCCCAATAAAATACATTTAAGTTTGTGGGTGTAATGTGAAAAATATGTTCATAGGGTATGAATACTTTTTCAAGGCACTGTAAAGTATTTAATTCAGCTTTGGAAGTGTGCATCCATTTTTGCTCTGTTTGTAATGAATCCATTTATTTTAGTGCTGGATCCATTATAAATGGATGACAACTGGACATGTGGACAGAGTCTTACAAATGTAACTCGTATCTTTAAGATCATTGAATGATTTAATGAAACAATATTTTTTTCAGAAACAGAACTAAAATATAACAAAGAAACAAAAACTTATTAAAACTTCCAGTATCTAACAAATTTCAAAACCTTACCTTGAAAGTCAATCTGGCATTGGTATAATTGGGTACCATAAGGACCTTCTGTGTAATTTGTCTTACTTGGCAATCTATCACGATATGATCAAGAGCCAGGGGTTCTTGGCCAATACCTTTGAGGCCAAATATATGTTCAGTACCATCTGTTTCATTTTGAAGAATTAGTGTACCCTGTTAAAATGGGAAGGTGTTAAGCCTTTGGCTGTAAAGTTTCATTTTTTAATTTCCAACCTGCTCCTTACAAACAATTTATTTACAGAACAGAAAGAAATTAATTTTGGATGCTCCACAAGCTTTGGTTTTACTATAATTTCACCAACTTAAAGAATAAGAATATGTTTTCAAAGATTTAACATCACTTATCACTAGTACTTTTTAGTTCATGTAAAAGATAGTTTTTTATAAGTTAAAATTTAGAGTTATCAAAAAATGTATCTGAACACATTTTTAAGCGCTTAAAAATTTCAATGGTTTATATTAGTTTCAAACTGTATTTTTTGGGACTTTAGACAAAAAAATTCTTACAAGCACAATGAGTTCATTTGGTCTCTTATCCTGGCAAAAGCATTGGGTGCAAATCACTGGATAAATATTTAAAAGGGTTTTCCCACAAACAAAGTAAATTTTAAAGTTGATTTTAACCAATACATCTTGGAAAAATTATAATTTACACAATTGGATGTGCTTTAAAAAAATGTTCCTGTGCTGAGATAATCTTATAAATGTGTCCCTGCTGTGTACTGTGTAATCGCCATGTCTGACCGTGCAGGAACATGGTCTGATCATACCACAGCTCCTGGACAGGGGAGGAAGGAAAAGAGTCTACAGACATTACAGCATTGGATCACAGCTGATTCTTTTTGTGAGGTAAAGCATTTTGCTGCCTATTTTCAAAAAATGTTGCTGTAATGTCAGTATTCTCTTTTACTTCCTCCCCTACCCAGGAGCTGTGGTATGATCAGACCACGTTCTGTATATGGTAAGACACAACCATTACACAGTAGACAGCAGGGGCACATTTATAAGATTATCTTAGCACAGGAACATTTTTTTAAACACATCTAATTGTGAAACTTATTATTATTCCAAGATCTATTGATTAAAATGAACTTTGTTTGTGGGAAAACCCCTTTAATGCAATAATCAATTCAGTTAGAATTGGTAATACAAGCTTTTTACATTCAGGTCAGACTATAAAAAGACATGTAACATTTCCAATTTATTGTATGAATTTTTTTTCTATTCTGCGGACTAAGTAAAATATGTATAAGAACTTTTCACCTTTAAGAGATGTTAATTGCCCTACTTATAAAAACAGTAAAATGTTCTTTATCTTTGGCTTCCGCTAAAAGTCACAATACTTACCACGCTACAGCATTCGACAGTAGGCTTAAACATTAAAGAATACTGTGCTGTTTCTCCTGCTGGTATGTGCAGGAATGAAGGCCCATGGAATTGATCTCCTTGAAGAATGGCTTTCAGTTTCCAATCTTGTTGAGTCATATTATGCTAAGAAGAAAAAATAAAGAAATGTTTATTATGACCTAAAAAATCACCAAGAACACACTTAGAGAATAAAGATGTCTAATGATCGCTATTAAACCAACCCAGACATACTTTAATTATATTACATCTAGCTAATGACGTGGAACAGATCTACTGTTCCCCATTAAGAGTGCATTAAAACACTTCAAAGACTATATTTTCTATAAAAGTACAAAAGCCATCTTTGATTCTTTATATTTGCATTATTGTTATAAAACACAATTTTTTTATGAAAAATTGCAAAAATGTTCTTGATATAAAAATGTAACTTCAATACAAATTAAGCAAAAACACAAATATGCATTAGGGCAAAGTCTTTGTGGATGATTAAGTTACAACACAAAAAAATCATGCTGCTATGTATGTACAGGATGCATTTACAGAATGGTTAATAAGCTAATTAGAAACTTTCAGATCATTTAACTTGCTCTCGGGCTTGTACAAATAGGCTTCTTGAAAACACTGTAATACAGAACTGCAAAATACAATGAATAAGAACAGAAATGAACCAGAAAATGACCATAATAAATACACACTACAGGGGGAAAATGTATCGCAAGGCTACAAATATAGTAAATGTGCTAGCAAAGTAAGAAAGCATAATAAATAATACAAAAAAAGGGTTATCCAACTGAAATAATTACCGTAACTGAGAAAATGTTCAGTTTATGTCTTGTGTAATTGGCCACACTTGAAATGTCATAATGAATGGCAGTAATAAATAATGTAATATTAAGCACCATAAATTATAATATTAAAGAAAAAAATGTATGATACTCATCGATGATTATGGTAAGAATTTGGCAAAAAAAAATTAAATACACTTTAAGCCAGTCAGATAATATGCCTAATGTAGAGATTGAGGAGTGGCACCTGATTCAGGGATTGAAGAAAACACCAAAGCAAATCTCTGTGTCAATCCTACGTCCCCCCTAATTTTACATTTGACACTTTTTTGGGGTACCGAGATTGCTTTTGTCTTACTACTAATTATAGGTGACAACACTTTCTAAAGCTATATTGGGAAGACTTAAAATAAACTACATTCCAGGATGATAAATAAGAACATTTAAAAAAATAAAGTCTTAATACTAACAGGTAACTTTAAGAATCAGAAACACAGTGAGAAAAAAAGTTTGCAAAATCAAACTACTAAGCACTTTCCATTCAATAACACAAAGACCAAATGTTAGGGCCCATTTACACTGGATGTTAATCAAAAATGCCTAGAAACGCTCGGTCCAAATTACTGACTCGTCTAAACAAATGAGTAACACACTCACTCATCAGGTTGAATTTTTTACAAGCTTTAAAATCATAATTTTCAGCAGCACATCGTTGCGTATATACAGGTACTGCTAATAACATGATACATTATGTGCACAGTACGATTGCATTAATGATTGCTCTGTGCGCATGAAAGTGGGTCAGTCTGTCTAAGCTGGATCGGCTTGAATGCCCCCCCAACTTTATTTTTCATGGGGTAAAATCCATAACCAGGAAAAACAAGGAATTCTTACGCATTTCGAGCACATTGTGTGCTCTTAAATAAAGCAAACTACTACACTCCCTGACAGAAGTTATGTCACTTATCCATGTTATGTAAATAAAAGCTTATAACCTGACGTTAAATTCATCCATTGGTTTTATAAATTACTCTTTTGAAAACTGAAACCCTCCCAAATTTGGTTTAGGTTAAGAATATAAATTGGTATCAATGCTGAAATATTGATCATTTAATGAACACATAATGGTCAGATTTTGGCAAGACAAAAGTTTTGTCGCCTGGTCATATAATGCACCCAATCCTAGTTTACATCCTCACCAGTGCTCAGTAAATGATCTGTTAATTAGTGGGTGTGTATAAAAAGAAACCCAGCACCCCAGACCTTCACTTGAACTGCAACTTGAGATCTGACAACATGCCAAATCCACCCTGCGACCAAAGCCTTGATTATCAAGAGGCTGAAGACCAGATCCACTACAGAGGTGGCTGGCATCTTTAATGTGTCTCAGCATCAAGTACAAAGAATTAAAAAAATATTAGATTTGAAGAGATTGGGGATGTGTTTGACAAGCCCAGGTCCGGCAGACCCCGCAAGACAACTGCTCAGGAGGAACGTTTGTTGGTTAGAAAATCCAAAGCAAGCCACTCTTCCACTGCAGCAGAGCTCCAACAGGCCTGGTCACCTCAAGTCCCTGTGTCAACTAGAACAGTTTTATTACACACATAAACCACAGTTATATAAACTTGGTTTTAAAGGAAGATATACTACAAATCTAATAAAATCATTATTTTTATTTCATCAATTTAAGAACATAATAAAAAACAAGTAAAAAGCAGGTACCTTGAAAACTAATCAAAGAAGACCTTTCCAGATCAGCTTAACCGCTTCCCGACCGCCCACTGTACATAAACGTCCGCGCTGCCTGGGCTCTGTGCAGCGCGGACGTTTAAAAACGGTGGGTGGTCTCGCAGCGCTCAGGACCCCTAGGGTCCTGCAAGCACTGCGAGAGCGGTGCAGAGCGATAGCTCTGACAGGGAACATCATCGGGACCTGATTAGATCAGGTCCCAGTGATGTTAACCCTTTGCTGTCTTCTATATGCTGCGATCTATAGTGATCGCGGCATATAGAAGACAGCAGGAGGAGAGGGGGTGGTATACTTACCTCTCCGAAGACCCCTAATACCTTCAAGGACCTTGGGTTGCTATGGCAGCTGGAGGTCACATGACCGCCTCCAGCTCTGCCATATATGGTGTCCTGCCAGCGTCAGCCTGCAGCTGAAGCCTGGCAGGACACACTGACTGTGGGAAGATCTCATGTCATGTAATATATGTCTATTACATTACATGAGATCAGCGATCAGAAAAATAAAAATTATTGTCCCATACAGGGACTAAGTAAAAATGTAAAAAAAAAGTGAAAAAAAATGTTTTGAAACTGTTAAAAAAACAAAATAAATTAAAATAAATAAATAAAATATTAAACCGATAAATCCTATATTTATGCAAAAATAAAAAAAGTACACATATTTGGCATCGCCGCGTCCGAAACAACCTGAGCTATAAAACTGTCACACTAATTAACTCCTTCTGTGCACACCGTAATAAAAATAATTAAAAAACGGAGCAAAAAACTATGCTTTTTCCTCATATCGCCAAACAAAAAGTGGAAAAAAATGCGATCAAACAGCAAAATGGAAATAAAAATGGTACCGCTGAAAACGTCATCTTGTTCCGCAAAAAAAACGCTGCCATACAGCTCCATCAGCCGAAAAATAAAAAAGTTATAGCGCTCAGAATAAAGCAATGCAAAAAAAATATTTTTTTCTATAAAATTGTTTTATTGTGTAAAAGCGCCAAAACATTAAAAAAAATACAGTAAGTGTAGTATCGCTGTAAACGGACTGACCCGAAGAATAATGCTGCCTTATCACTTTTACCACACGCAGAACGACATAAAAAAAAACCTCAAAAAACAATGCCTGAATTGTTTGTTTTTGTTAATTTTACCTCCCATAAAACGTAATAGAAAGCGATCAAAAAATGTCACGTACCCAAAAATGGTACCAATAAAAAGGTCAACTCGTCCCACAAAAAACAAGCCATCACATGACTCTGTCGGCCGAAATATGGAAAAATTATAGCTCTCAAAATATGGCGATGCAAAAACTAGATTTTGCAAAATAAAGCGTCTTTTAGTGTGTGACAGCTGTCAGTCATAAAAACCCGATATAAATCTGGTATCTCTGTAATCGCACCGACCCGAAGAATAAAGTAATCACATCACTTATACTGCACGAGGAACGGCGTAAAAAATAAATAAAACCAATTCTTCACCTGCTACTGATTTGTTTATTATGTCTCCCAAAGATCGTAGTAAGGCTCTGCTCACATTTATCCTGCACTCTGCGCTGAGCGCTTACGCCAGAGTTTCCGTGTAAATCTCTGAAATACGTGATTCAGACGGAACCCATGACGGAAGATTCCCTGTAATGAGGCAGATATAGGCCACTGTGAATGCCGTCTGGCCTGTGATCCCACGGTATCATTTGTTTTAGGAGTGCATAAAAGTGCAGTTGGCCACAGTTTTGTGCACTTCTGAAAAAAAGGACACCGCTAAACAGAGGCCAGATGGAGTCCAGAGTAACTCTGCTGCCTCATTACAGTGAATGGATCCCGCAGGGGTTTCATCTGAATTACATCACTTGGAAATTTATATGGAAACCCTGGTGTAAGTGCTCAGCCTCGAGCGCCGGATAAATTTTACGTAAAATGTTCCCAATAAAAGCTTCAACTCAGTCCTCAAAAAAAGCTAGTCCCCACTCAGGTCCGTCATCTGTTAAAAATATAAGGGACTTCCAAGTTACTGGTAGCAGAAAGGCTCTGGAAAAGTGAAATGGCCCTTGCCCCCCAAAAGAAATTCAGAAAATTTTGTGCTCCCAAATCCAAATGCCTATTCTACAATAATTTGTTCTCCAATTGTCAAATAGCGCTCCATCCCCCCCAGATCTCGCCGTATGGCTAAGCGGTACGATACAGCCACATATGGGGTATTGACACTTTTAGAAGAAATTGTGTGACACATTTCGGCACCATTTTTACCCATTGCCCTGTGTGAAAATGTAAAATCTGAGGGTAAAACATTTTTTTGTGGTAAAAATATAATTATGCTTTTTTCACTGCCCAATGGTATAAATTTAAAAATTAAAAAATACTCACTACTTCCCTAGATGAATTCCTTGAGAGGTGTAGTTTACAAAATGGGGTCACTTGTGGGGGTTTCTGCTGTATCGGCATGTCAGCGACTCTTCAAATGTGACATGGTGTCTGCAACCTATCCCAGCCAACATAGCGCTCCTTTCTCTTCCGAACCCTGCCGTACACCAAAGCAGTGGTTTTCCCCCACATATGGGGCATCAGCGTACTCAGGAGAAATTGCACAACAAATTTCATGGTGCAATTTATCCTGTTACCCTTATGACAATGCAAAATTAGGGAATGAAAAACATTTTTTGTGGGAAAAATGTGAAAATTTTATTTTTACAGCTCAATATTATAAACTTCTGTGAAGCACCTTGGGGTTCAAGGTGCTCACCACACATCTAGATAAGTTCCCTAAGGGGTCTGGTTTCCAAAATGGTGTCACTTGTGGGGGGTTTCCACTGTTTAGGCACATTAGGGGCCCCCCAAATGCAACATGGCATCCGCTAATTATTCAAACAAATTTTACATTCAAAAAGTCAAATGGCGCTCCTTCCCTTCCGAACCCTGCCGTGCGCCCAAACAGTGGTTTGCCTCCACATATGGGGTATCAGCGTGTTCAGGAGAAATTGTACAACAAACTTCATGGTGCAATTTATCCTATTACCCTTATGATAATGCAAAATTAAGGGATGAAAAACGTTTGGGGGAAAAATGTGAAAATTTTATTTTTACAGCTCAATATTATAAACTTCTGTGAAGCACCTTGGGGTTCAAGGTGCTCACCACACATCTAGATAAGTTCCCTAAGGGGTCTGGTTTCCAAAATGGTGTCACTTGTGGGGGGTTTCCACTGTTTAGGCACATTAGGGGTCCCCCAAATGCAACATGGCGTCCGCTAATTATTCAAACAAATTTTACATTCAAAAAGTCAAATGGCGCTCCTTCCCTTCCGAACCCTGCCGTGCGCCCAAACAGTGGTTTTCCCTCACATATTGGGTATCAGCGCGCTCAAGAGAAATTGCACAAAAAAACTGGGGGTCCAATTTTTCCTGTTACCCCAGTGAAAATAAAAAAAATTGGGTCTAAAGTAACATTTTTGTGAAAAAAGTTAAATGTTAATTTTTTTCTTCCACATTCCAAAAATTCCTGTGAAGCACCTGAAGGGTTAATAAAGTTCTTGAATGTGGTTTTGAGCAACTTGGGGGGTGAAGTTTTTAGAATGGTGTCACTTTTGGGTATTTTCTGTCATAAAGACCCCTCAAAGTGACTTCAAATATGATGTGGTCCCTAAAAAAATGTTTTTGTAAATTTTGTTGGAAAAATGAGAAATCGCTGGTCAACTTTTAACCCTTATAGCTCCCTAACAAAAAAAAATTTGGGTTCCAAAATTGTGCTGATGTAAAGTAGACATGTGGGAAATGTTATTTATTAACTATTTTGTGTGACATATCTCATTTAAGGGCATGAAAATTCAAAGTTCGAAAATTGCAAAATTTTCAAAATTTTTGCCAAATTTCCGATTTTTTCACAAATAAACGCAAGTGATATCAAAGAAATTTTACCACTATCCTGAAGTACAATATGTCACGAAAAAACAATCTCTGAATCAGGGGAATCCGTTGAAGCGTTCCAGAGTAATTACTTCATAAAGTGACAGTGGTCAGAATTGAAAAAATTGGCCCGGTCACGAAGGCAAAAACAGGCTCTGGTGCGAAGTGGTTAAACACATGTAGCATTACTTATTCTCAGAGAAATATCTACAAAGATGCCAATATTGCACCAATCCCAAATAGTAAATAGCTATGACAACTATTGTATCTAAATTGCATTACTTCCATAAATATAAAGTGCTAAAGATAGAAAATATAAATAGTATTATGCACAGTACATTCAGATATAGGGCAAAAAAATATTTAGACAAGTGTCACTTCCTATATATAAATAAAATCATACAATGATCATATATAAATATAAAGTGCTCGAATAAATAAATAAATAATGTTAAATACAGTGTATTCCAAATATAAAGTGCCGAAAAAAATATTTAGACAAGTGTCTCTCCCTATATCTAGGCAAAAATATTCAGTATACACTTATGATTCATACTATGGCATAATAGCAAAGGAGTTGCACTTTTCAAAGATTCAAGTAAACATTGGATATTACTAGAGAACGGATGATAGGTGCATGTAATGACATCAGAACTTAAACAACCATTATACTATAATACTTACACGTGAATTGTTTGTACTGGTATATGCCTGGAGGTCTCCTTAGAAAGGAATATGCCATACGGTTCCGTACCCTTGCTTCCGAGCTTGCCTGGGATAACGAGGTCCTGGTGTCCGTCTTCTGGGAGGGCCTATCCGGCCGGATTAAAGATGAACTTGCCAGTCGGGATATTCCAACCACCCTGGATGACTTGTTGACACTTGCCACCCGGATTGACATCCGGTTCCAGGAGCGTACCAAAGAGGTCACCCATGAGAGGAAGTTTCCCCGCCTTGCTCCTACTTTCCTGAGACCCATCTCTTCATCTGTAACTCCCCGGGCGCACTCGCCAGAGCCCATGCAGGTCGACCAGACCAAGATGGTCAAAACCCGTCAAGAGTCACGCCGTGCCGAGGGGAGCTGTTTCTACTGTGGCAGTAAGGAGCACCGGATCCGTGCCTGCCCAGAGAGGCCGGGAAACGCCTGTGTCTAGGATCGCTCAGAGAGGTCGTCATAGACAAGAGTAAACCCTCTCCATCTCTGATGCTGTCGGTCACTATCATCTGCGGGGAGAACCGTTACTTTGAACTAGCTCAACTTGATTCTGGAGCTGCCGGAAATCTCATTTCTCAGTCCCTGGTAGAGAAATACCGCACTCCCACTAAACCTCTGGCTGAACCCTTATCTGTCGCCTCCGTGGATGGGGGCCTCTTACCGCAAACCATCCAACTCATCACCGAACGCATAACTCTGCAGGTGGGAATGCTGCACTCTGAGAGCATCTTCTTCCATGTTCTACCTGGACTCTCTCACGCCCTTTTGTTAGGCCTACCTTGGCTCCAGAGACATGCACCCATGCTGAATTGGCAGACCGGAGAAGTCCTACGCTGGGGGCAGGACTGCCATAAGACTTGTTTAGTTCCTGTTCGTCCTGCTCGTCCCTCTCCTTCTCCAGTCAATCTACCCGGCCTACCGGTCCCTTATTGGTCTAATGCTGATGTTTTCAACAAGAAAGAAGCTGAGACATTACCCCCTCATAGACCATACGATTGCCCAATCGACCTGGTACCTGGCGCTACTCCACCCCGTGGGCATATTTGCTCGTTGTCCGCTACCGAGACCCGGGCCATGTCTGAATATATCGAGGAAAATCTGGCCGGGGATTTATCCGGAAATCTACCTCCCTGGCGGGAGCAGGCTTCATCTTCGTTAAAAAAAAGAATGGTTCACTCCGTCCCTGTATTGACTATAGAGGTCTTAACCGGATCACGGTGAAGAATAAATACCCCCTTCCGCCCATTCCTGAATTATTTGACAGTCTGAGGGGTGCCAGAATCTTCACCAAGCTGGATCTCCGTGGGGCGTATAACCTGGTCCGTATCCGTCGGGGGGATGAATGGAAGACAGCATTCAACACCCGGGACGGCCACTATGAATACCTCGTAATGCCCTTCAGCCTCTGTAATGCTCCCGCCGTCTTTCAAGAGTTGGTCAATGACATCTTCCGTGACCTTCTCTACTCCTGCGTGGTGGGGTACCTGGACGACATCTTGATCTTCTCTCCGGATCTTCCCACACACCGGAGGGATGTTCGTCAAGTCCTGCTCAGGCTCAGGCAAAGCCACCTCTACGCAAAATTTGAGAAGTGTCTCTTTGAGCAGACCTCGCTTCCATTTCTGGGCTACGTCATCTCCCAGACCGGCCTACGAATGGATCCTGAGAAACTTTCTGCCATCCTGAAGTGGCCCCGACTGGAGGGGTTGAAGGCTATTCAGCGGTTCCTGGGCTTCGCCAACTACTACCGCCTCTTCATTCCGCACTTCTCTTCCCGGACTGCCTCTATCTCCGCGCTCACCCGTAAGGGCGCTAGACCCAAAGAATGGCCGCCCGAGGCAGAGGAGGCCTTCCTTTCTTTGAAACAAGCTTTCTCCTCCGCTTCTGTGCTGCACCGTCCGGACTGCAACAAACAATTCTTCTTAGAAGTAGATGCTTCCTCCTCCGGAGCCGGAGCGGTACTCACCCAAAAGTCGCCATCCGGGAGAATGGTAACCTGCGGCTTCTTCTCCAAACTCTTCTCCTCGTCTGAGCGCAATTATTCTACAGGAGACTGAGAATTGTTAGCCGTTAAGTTGGCACTGGAGGAGTGGCGTTACTTGCTCGAGGGGGCTCTTCATCCGGTAATAATTTATACGGACCACAAAAACTTGGCTTACCTCCAGAGTGCCCAAAGACTTAACCCGCGCCAAGCCCGGTGGTCCTTGTTCTTCGTCCGCTTTGATTTCATTCTTCATTTCCGCCCGGCAGACAAAAATATCAAAGCCGATGCCTTGTCCCGATCCTTTCTGTCCTCCGATCTTGAGGAGCCAAAGCACATCATCAACCCCGCCAAGGTAATGCAGGTGACCCCCGTGGATCTGAATCGTCTTCCACCCGGTAAGACGTTCGTGACAGTACCTGATCGTGAGACGGTTCTGCTCTGGGGACATTCGTCTAAGCTAGCCGTCCATGCTGGCCAAAAGAAGACCCTCCAGCTTATTACCCGGCATTACTGGTGGCCTACCCTGCGCAAGGAGGTAATGGACTTTGTCTCGGCCTGTGCATCCTGCGCTCGCAACAAGGTTCCTAGACATCTGCCAGCCGGCCGCCTTCTGCCTCTTCCCGTACCTGCTGCCCCGTGGCAGCATATAGCCATGGACTTTATAACGGATCTCCCTGTCTCTGCTGGTTGTATGGTCATTTGGGTGGTCGCTGACCGCTTCTCTAAGAAGGCTCACTTCATTCCCCTGCCGGGTCTTCCGTCTGCATCTGAATTGGCTAAGGACTTTATTCATCATATTTTCCGTCTCCATGGTTTTCCTCTCCACATCGTGTCTGATTGAGGGGTCCAGTTCACCTCTCGCTTCTGGAGAGCCATGTGTAAATTGCTGGGGGTCACCTTGGACTTCTCTTCTGCTTATCACCCACAGTCCAATGGTCAAGTAGAGCGGATCAATCAAATTTTAACCAGTTACCTCCGGCACCTTGTTAATGCCCACCATTCCGACTGGGTGGATCTTTTACCGTGGGCCGAATTCTCCTATAATAATCACGAGAGTGAATCTTCTTCCAAATCCCCGTTTTTTACAGCCTACGGTCAAAATCCCCGGATCCCATTTCCCGTCTCCACCTCCGTGGACAACCCGGCAGCGGAGTCTCTTGTTAGCAAATTCTCCTCCATTTGGGAGAGTACCAGATCCGCACTTCTTCAGTCCTCCGAGCGGATGAAGAAACAGGCTGACAAGAGACGTCTGGATCCGCCTCAATTCCGTCCTGGAGATAAAGTCTGGCTCTCGTCCAAATATGTCCGGCTCAAGATTCCTTCCTACAAGTTAGGGCCCCGGTTCATTGGCCCACTGGAAGTTATCAAGCAAATAACCCGGTGGCCTATAAATTGAAACTCCTGGCCAACTTGCGGATCCCCAACTCCTTCCATGTATCTCTCCTCAAACTTTTTCCAAGTCTACAGGTACGCCTCCTGCTCCGGTCTCCGCTGAAGACGAGTTTGAGGTAGAGAGCATTCTGGCCATCAAGAGGGTAAGAGGAAAGACCTTTTTTCTAGTGGATTGGAAGGGGTTTGGTCCTGAGGAGAGAACATGGGAGCCCCAGGAGAACATCCATGCCCCGTTCATCCTTGATCAATTTCTCTCTGGCCTAAGAAAGGGGGGGCCTAAAGGGGGGGTACTGTAGCATCGGTTCTCTGCCCCCTGCTAGGCAGAGACACCGTTCCCCTCACCTATCTGCTCCGTGCTCGGCATCCTCCTCCCGCGCTGCTGGCAGCGCGCGCTGCTTCCCAGGCACTGTGCTTAGGGCGCGCGCGCGTGTGTTCCCTCTCTCTTAAAGGGGCCGCGCGCGCCGTCTTAAGGAGTCCCCGGCCAATTGCCGGAGGATCTTCCATATATAAGGCACCTCCTCCAAAATGGAGGTGCCCGAGCAAAGTTGTTTGCACTGTGTCTACCTGTGCTTCAGCCCTCAGGTCCCGCTGCTAGCCTGACTTCTCGTCCTGCCTGCCAGCCTGTTATCCACCAGTTACCTGCCTGTCACCTGCCTCGTCTGTCAGACCGCTCACCTGGGAGCGTCCACCAGTTACCTGCCTGTCACCTGCCTCGTCTGTCAGACTGCTCACCTGGGAGCGTCCACCAGTTACCTGCCTGTTACCTGCTGTCTCCGTCAGCCCGCTCACCTGGGAGCGCCCGCCAGTTACCTGTCAGGTATCCACCTCGTCTGTCTGCCCGCTCACCTGGGAGCATCCATCAGTTAACTGCCTGTCACCTGCCTTGTCTGTCAGACCGCTCGCCTGGGAGCGTCCACCAGTTACCTGCCTGTCACCTGCCTAGTCTGTCAGACCGCTCACCTGGGAGCGTCCACCAGTTACCTGCCTGTTACCTGCTGTCTCCATCAGCCCGCTCACCTGGGAGCGCCCGCCAGTTACCTGTCAGGTATCCGCCTCGTCTGTCTGCCCGCTCTCCTCGGAGCACCTGCTTGCTTTCTGCCAGCCTGCCTGGAGATTCTGCCATCACTTGCCGTGACCTCCTGCCTGTCTACCCAGAGACTGTCCCCGTCACTTGCCCTGACCACCTGCCTGTCTACCCAGAGACTGTCCCCATCACTTGCCGTGACCACCTGCCAGTCTACCCAGAGACTGTCCCCGTCACTTGCCGTGACCACCTGCCTGTCTACACAGAGACTGTCCCCGTCACTTGCCGTGACCACCTGCCTGCTTACCCAGAGACTGTCCCCATCACTTGCTGTGGCTACCTGCTTGCCTTCCCTGGGAGTCAGCCGCTTCCTTACAAGGACTTCCCCCTTGTATTGCAGCTCAGAGGTTCCACCTCCCGGCCCCGTTACAATCAATAGCCTAAAATATCAAGAAGTATTAGCTACCTCTTACATTACAAATCATAAAAGGGGTCAAATTCTGCAGCAGGATGGTGATCCATCTCATACATCCATCTCTACAACAAAGTTCCTCCAGGCAAAAAAGATCAAGGTGCTCAAGCACTGGCCAGCCCAGTCACCAGACATGAACATCATTCAGCATGTTTGGGGTAGGATGAAAGAGGAAGCTTGGAAGACAAAACCAAAGAATCTAGATGACCTCTGGGAGGCATGTAAGACTGCATTCTCTGCTATTCCTGATGACTTCATTAATAAATTGTATGAATCATTGTTGAACCACATGGATGCAGTCCTTCAAGCTCATGGAAGCCACACAAAATATTAAATATGACTCTAATAGCACCACAACTTCATTCACCAATGTTATGCAACATATATTTGTATTTTAAGATAATTATTTGTTTGAATATCACATTACTTTCTGTGGGCGACAAAACTTTTGTCTTGCCAAAATCTGACCATTTTGTGTTCATTAAATGATCAATATTTCAGCATTGATGCCAATTTATTTTCTTAACCTAAACAAAATTTGGGAGGGTTTCAGCTTTCAAAAGAGTAATTTATAAAACCAATGGATGAATTTAACGTCAGGTTATAAGCTTTTATTCACATAACATGGATAAGACACATAACTTCTGTCAGGGAGTGTACTGACTGCAAAGCTCCAACGTCTGAGTCATCAATTTTTGTCCTTCCATCTGTAGCAAAGCCCTCAGATTTATTTCTTGTTTTTTAACCCATTATTACAATGCCCAAAAAGAGCCTTAATGAGCAGCGATTTTTTTTTTATCTCTCTGTATTTCAGCAGCAATAACTTTCTTTTCATTGATCAGGTAGTATGAGGTCTTGTTTTATGTGGCAGAAGTTGTATTACTTTTTGGTATATTATAGGGGTACATTTACTTAGTAATTTGAATTTCACTTTTTTCTTCTCCTTGGCGTTTCTGGCTGGCTTTGACTGCTGAAGATCCAAACTGCTCCTGCTAGATATTGAAAGGAATTGCTAACTCAGGACCCAAACTACAGTTATTAAAGGGTTAACAATTTAGTATAATATTCTAACGCACAGACACTCCATGTTGATAAAACGGTAGATTTCTGATCTGTCTATTAATGACATAATTTTTAAAGGGAAACTGTCACCAGGTTTTTGGCACCTAATCTGAGAGCAGCATAATGTAGAGACAGAGACCTTGATTCCAGGGTTTTATCAGCAGGACCTAATGACTAGAGGACTAGTAATCCTGCTGCTATGTAAACCTTCATACTCACAAATTCTGTACAACCCTGTCACCACCAATGATTGGCAGCTTTGTGTCTATGCACAGTGTACGCAGAAAACTGTCAATCATTGATATGAACGGGGTTATACAGAGCTCAGCACTCAGAGAACTGTTAGATCTGCAGCAGATAAAACAGTGATTTTATCAAAACTGCAGTAAGCAGCCCAGTAAATGATACATTGCTGAAATCAAGGTCTCAGACCTTATATTATGCTGATCTCATATGGGGTAGCAAAACCTGGTGACAGATTCCCTTTTAAGCAGGCAGTAAGCCAGTCTGCTGCAGTTATGGACGGTAAACCTGAAACAGTTGGAGATGGGTGACCTTTTCTTTTGGAGAAGACTCTACTTTGACTAAATATAAAGTTGTAAGGCTCAGACACTGACGTATATAGAAGTTACCACCAATAGGTGCTACTAGACAGCAAGGTTTTTTGCCATGATTGTTTTTTTCATTAGTCAATAGCACAAGAGAAGAAAATAAACTTTGCAATAAATCTTACTGCAGAAAAAAATGCCTTTACAGAGATAGGAGTGAGAAGAGAGGATCTGCAGAGAGACAGAGGCACATAGAGATGCTGTCGTTGCTGCTAGTTCTAGTAGCTATAAGTAAGAGATAGCGAACTAGCATCTCCTCTTCTCTATGTACAGTGTAGATATCATAGAAGATTGTTTCCACTGACTCTGAAGCTGAGCTCAGAAATCTGACAACTAGAAATAGAGCCTGCAGATGGAAAAAAACACGAAAAAATGCAGCATTCAAATCATGTAATACGCCAGAAATGCTGTTATAACTCATATATACACAAGTCAATGGACAGGTCAACCTCAAATGTTGTGCCGGTCAGTCATTAATTTGTAGATGTGTCTGAGGAAGATGCCTCTCTGCACCAAAAGCTAACAAATATAATTTTGCCAATTAACCAATAATACATTTTTCTTTTTTGCAGAAGAGTACTGAAGCTCAAAAAGCCAGAAGAAAACACTAACATATAGTTTTACTTAATACTTTTACAGTTAGAAGATCATAAACCAAATTCATTAGGAGGTATGTTTTCCAGTTCCCTTCTTTTCTTCAGGACTGGCATAGCAAATCTGCTTTATGCAACTGAAATCTGCCATTTGTATATTAATTGAGATTATTTTCTTTATTTAAAAGAGTTTTCAACTTTAAGAAAAATGGAACCCAACTGCTTTTATATACTTAACAAAACAAAACGAGCATGTACTCACCCTTCCCAGGTCGGGCTCCCACCAATGCTTCAGTTTCAGTGTTTTGGTTGCAGTGGAGACCTAATGTCAGGAGCCACCTATCATTGAGCTCAACGGCTGAGCCAAGGTGAGATGCCGATGTGACGACTTCTGGACCCAAAAAGACTGGAGCAGTGTCGGAGAGCTGGACCCAGGAATGCTGAGTACCTCCTCTGCTTTTTATGTCAAAGGGGTTGTCCACTGCTAGGACAACCCCTTCTTATACCCCACGCTTATACTCACCTCCTGTGCTGATGCCGTTCAAGCACTCACTCTCCCTTGGGCTCCTGTGCGGTGTTGTGACAGGTAACCCCGGCACCCAATCAGCATTGGTGTCACTGTCTCCACCTCCTGTGGAATTGAACATGAAGTGGAAATCCGGGCAGCAGCTAATCTCTGACTTCCTCTTCATGTTGAATCCGTACGTAGATGGGGACAGTGACGCCAGTGCTGATTGGGCACCTGGCTCACGTGTCACAACAACAACACAAGAGTCCCCGGGAGAGCGAGTGACGACACCACGAGAACGGCGCCAGCAATGGAGGCGAGTATAGGCTTTTTTATTTTATTGGGGCCAAGTGTGGGGTATGAGAAGGGATTTTCCTAGTAGTGGACAATACCTTTAAGTATATAAAATCATTGGAGGTTCACTTTTCCATTTAATTAAACTGTAGAAAATTATGTAAAACATACAACTGTAAATATAAAATTATAATAAAAATACTTTAGATTTCTTTGGAAATGTTTAATATATTTGTTAAATCAGAACTTTTTTGCCACTTGACCCTCAATACAGTGGATTTATAGTTTAACACCAAACATTTTGACATCAAACACTTCATCAACCATAACAGATATGAGTCCAGTCTTCAAGATAGATACATTGTAAAAGGACAGATAATGAAGCCATGTGGTGTAACTTACTATTGGAATATCTTGAATCAGTGCTTCACAGGCCGGGGTAATAAATTCCAATTTGGTTTCTGTGCTGCATGGGTTGACGACACACTCAATCATGTAGACTCGTACATCATGAGAGGAACGAAGCAAAATTTTGCAAGTATAGCGGCCTGGTTTCTCAGGGACAAATTTTACTGGAAATAAAACTTCTTTTTCTTTATCTGAATCAAAACAATAAATAATTTCAGCAGATAAATCATCCTTCTAAAAAATATCTAATGCATATTTGGCAAGAACTATCTGCAATGTATCTTAGTTTCCAGATGCAACACAGAATAATTCATTAAATAATTCAACACTGTAAACATTCTGTTTTTACTCAAACCCAGTACGCTCGGTCTTTCTCACTTCCATACAGAAAACTGGAATAAATAATGATGCTCTATTTTATAAATGGAACCATAATGGTATAAAAATAAATAATAAATATATAGTCACCTACCGTAGCACCATCATTCCCTGATACCCCTGACACATAACCCCTGACAGTCTCCTCACTTTCTCTTCCGGTGGAGGTTGCCATAGGAGGACCGCTATGATACCTGAGCTGGCAGTCACAGCCTCCTGGCTCTTTCATTGGCTTGATATCCAGTTTTAAACATAGCAGTACGGTATAAAACATGTTTAGGACATTTGTGAGTATTATACCCATAGACTTTTGTTCCCAAATTTTTTTATAAGAGAATCAAAGTACTCTGGTAATGTAATTGCATCAATTTTCTGTCAGAACTAATTATGCCATTATTAAAATGAGATTTATGCACAAATGGGAAAGTGAGGTACAACTTATAATGATTTTTTTATGGATTAATATGTAAACTGGTTGATCATATACTTTTCAGGTGTAGAAATGTAAAATATTCGCAATCTTCAATATTAAAGTAATTTAGGCAGTTTGTGGTTATTCATATATATATATATATATATATATATATATATATATATATATACATACAGGGTGGCCTATTTATATAGATACACCTAAATAAAATGGGAATGGTTGGTGATATCAACTTCCTGTTTGTGGCACATTAGTATATGGGAGGGGAAAACTTTTCCAGATGGGTGGTGACTATGGCAGCCATTTTGAAGTCGGCCATTTTGGATCCAACAAGTTTTTCACACTTGGATTTGGGGATCCTCTGCCATTCTTCCTTGCAGATCCTCTCCAGTTCCATCAGGTTGGATGATGAACATTGGTGGACAGCCATTTTCAGGTCTCTCCAGAGATGCTCCATTGGGCTTAGGTCAGGGCTCAGGCTGGGCCAGTCAAGAATGGTCACAGAGTTGTTCTGAAGCCACTTCTTTGTTATTTTAGCTTAGGGTCATTGTCTTGTTGGAAGCTGCACCTTCGGCCAAGTCTGAGGTCCAGAGCACTCTGGAAGAGGTTTTCATCCAGGATATCTCTGTACTTGGCTGCACTCATGTTTCCTTCAATTGCATCCAGTCATCCTGTCCCTGCAGCTGAAAAACACCCCCGTAGCATGATGCTGCCACCACCATGCTTCACTGTTGGGAATATATTGGGCAGTGCCTGGTTTCTCCACACATACTGCTTAGAATTATCACCAAAAAATTCTATCTTCATCTCATCAGACCAGAGAATTTTATTTCTCATAGTCTGGGAGTCCTTCATGTATTTTTGAGCAAACTCGATGTGGGCTTTCATATGTCTTGCACTGAGGAAAGGCTTCCATCAGGCCACTCTGCCATAAAGGCCCGACTGGTGGGGGGCTGCAGTGATAGTTGACTTTGTGGAACTTTCTTCCATCTCCCTACTGCATCTCTGGAGCACAGCCACAGTGATCTTTGGGTTCTTCTTTACCTCTCTCAACAAGGCTCTTCTCCCACGATTGCTCAGTTTGGCTGGACGGCCAGGTCTAGGAAGACTTCTGGTGGTTCCAAACTTATTCCATTTAAGGATTATGGAGGCCGCTGTGCTCTTAGGAACCTTGAGTAATGCAGAAATTATTTTATAACCTTGGCCAGATCTGTGCCTTGCCACAATTTTGTCTCTGAGCTCCTTGGGTAGTTCCTTTGAGCGCATGATTCTCATTTGGTCTGACATGCACTGTGAGCTGTGAGGTCTTATATAGACAGGTGTGTGCCTTTCCAAATCAAGTCCTATCACTTTAATTAAACACAGCTGGACTCCAATGAAGGAGTATAACCATCTGAAGGAGGATCACAAGGAAATGGACAGCATGTGACTTAAATATGAGTGTCTGATCAAAGGGTCTGAATACTTATGACCATGTGATATTTCAGT
This sequence comes from Phyllobates terribilis, assembly GCF_046119375.1. NCBI lineage: Eukaryota > Metazoa > Chordata > Amphibia > Anura > Dendrobatidae > Phyllobates > Phyllobates terribilis. The sequence goes on along the minus strand of NW_027362762.1, from coordinate 363,105,730 downwards.
TTTTCTTTTTTAATAAATTTGCAAAAATTTCTACATTTCTGTTTTTTTCAGTCGAGATGGGGTGCAGAATGTACTTTAATGAGAAAAAAAATGAACTTTTTAGAATTTACCAAATGGCTGCAATGAAACAAAGAGTGAAAAATTGAAAGGGGTCTGAATACTTTCCATACCCACTGTAGATAGATAGATAGATAGATAGATAGATATAGAGAGATAGATATAGATGGATAAATATAGATGGATAGATGATAGATAGATAGATAGATAGATAGAGGTCAGGAAAATGTTTGGAGGGATTGTTTTATAATGGAATCGTGTTTACATTGTAGGTGCTTTTACAACTTGCTGATCACCAATGTTTTCATAATCAGCATTTTGGACTATTTTTGAATGTTAGAAATAGTAAATACAAATAACCCTCTGCTCCTTTCTAGTACTGCTCTTGTCTCCTGCCTGTGCTTCCTCTCCCAGAAAGGATAGCTAGTGACTGCTGCAGTCAATCACTGTGCATCTTGTTGAAGAACATTCTGTTACTGATGTATGGACTGGCAGCAGTGGTAATGAGTTGCTCACTGATGAGGCCAGTGGTTGGCTGCAGAGATCACATGCTCCCATGGCTGGCAGAAGGAGCATGAACATGTTGGGGCAGAACAGGCTGGAAGAGGGGCAGAAGGAAATCAGTAAGGTGAGTCTGTGATATATTTTTTTAAGACACAGACAGACAATGTTTTTACTGTAGGACAGTGAATCAGTCAGATAAATTTCCTCCTACCTGCTGAGAAACACAGAAATGAGAGACAGACAATGAAGAGATGGACAAAAAGACTGATCAATTAATCGATTGATGGATATTCTTGATCATTGTCCTTTGGCAGGAAACATTGACTTTTGAAACAGTTAATTTGTGCATTATAGGTTGAACTTCAGTGATTGCTGCTGGAGTCTACAACTCAAATGTTCTTTAAAATAGGAAAGAAAAGTGAATGTTTGATAAACCCATTGTGAATTCATGCTCATATAATGAAATGAGCAGAAAACAGCTATTGTCTGTGCTTCCACAATACCTGAAAACCAGAACACTTATTATGCCGAAGGCACGTGATTAATCCTTCCAGTTTCTTTAATCTTTATCCTATGATCAGTAATTTGCACTTAAATCGCTACAATTATCCAATTTAAACAAAGCATAATAGAGCATAACACCCTGAACGTGTGATTTGTACAATCCTGATTTTGCTGCCAGTCTACAATGGTGACATTACGTGGAATAGACTAAACCAATTTCCAAATTACAGTCATTTTCTCAACAATGAAATGTTCACCTGTGTAAATTAAACATCACAAAAATATGACAATTTTCATAATATGCCTGTTATTCAGAACTGAAAATTATATTTATAGCAATATAAACTGTACTGGATTATAAAAAGGCTAATTGTTTATAACATCAATATTAAATAAAAACAAGAAGAATATCACCCCAGCTTTCATTAGAGTACGACACTTCAATATCAGTCTTAAATAGGGTTGAGCGAGTATGTTCTGTTCCGAGTACGCTCGGGCCGAGCTCCGAGTATTTACAGCTGCTCGGTGATATAGTTGAATGGCTCCCGTGTGCATGATTTGCAACTGTTTGACAGTTTTATTACATGTGAGGAATGTGTAAGAAATAGACATTCCTCACATGTAATAAAGCTGTCAAACAGTCGCAAATCATGCACACGGGAGCGATTCAACCATATCACCGAGCAGCTGTAAATACTCGGAGCTCGGCCCGAGCATATTTGCCGAAAGGGTTAATAGAACATACTCGCTCAACACTAGTCTTAAACAAAATTTGTCTACAGGTTTTTGATATGTAACCCGAAAGTATGATGTAGGGGCTGAGACACTGATTTCAGTGATGTCTCACTTACTAGGCTGTTATTTCAATAAAATCAGTATTTTATAAGTAGGAGATTATCACCACAGGACTAGGTGTTTCGTGCCCCCTGGTCCAACCACTTCCCCACCACTGATTAGCAGCTTTCTGTAAATACACATTGTACTTAGAAAGCTGCCAATCAGTGGTAATCAGATGCCAATCAGTACTAATCAGCTGCCAATCAGTAGTAATCAGCTGCCAATCAGTGGTATGGGCGGTGTTAGATAGAACTCAGCATTCAAGGCACTGCTACATCTGCAGCAGAGAAAACATTGACTTTATCACAACTGTTGCACCCAGTAAACTTAAGCCCCCATCTCACATAGTGATATCGTTAGCGAGATCGCTGCTGTGTCACAGTTTTGGTGACGCAACATCGACCTCACCAGCGATGTCGCTATGTGTGACACTTTGCAGCGATCAGGCCCCTGCTGTGAGGTCGCTGATCGCTGCAAAGTGTCCTGGACCATTTTTTGGTCGTTGCCCTCCTACTGGTCAGCACACATCGCTGTGTGACCAGCGGGAGCAGCGATCAGGCTGGTAACCATGATAAACATCGGGTTACTAGGGGCACACGCGCTCCTAGTAACCCGTTGTTTATCATGGTTACGAGCCTGCTAAAGTGAGCAGTAACCTTCCGCTCACTGTAGCAGAGTGGTAACCATGATAAACAACGGGTTACTAGGTGCGCGTGTGCCCCTAATAACCCGATGTTTACCATGATTACCAGCCTGCTCCTGCTTCAGCAGTAGGCTGGTAACCAGGATCAGGACATCGTGGAAAGATTCTTTCCACGATGTCGCTGCTCACCTGATCGTTCGTGAGCCTGCCTGTTTGACAGCTCACCAGCGACCACATAGCGACGCAACAACGATCCCTGACAGGTCATATCATTGTCGGGATCGTTGCAGCGTCGCTAAGTCTGGCGGGGCCTTTAGTGACACATCTCTCTACCACTACATTATGCTGCTCTCAGATGAGGTAGCAAAAGCATGGTGTCAGATTGCCTTTAAGCCCCTCATACACTTTAGATGTCTCTCCCATTTCCAGGACCACTAGCTCTGCCAAGCCCTCCCGTTTTCTCTGTAAAAAAGGTGCTGCCAGACATCTCTGGCGGCAGCTTAGCTGAGGGAGAACGAAAGGATCTGCAGTCCAAAATCAGACATGCAGCGGATTATTAACTCCCAAGTCATTCATCTGTAGGGGCTCCTCATACACATTAGATTGTTGACCAAACCTGTTAATATCCAACGTTAGTCTAATCCGCATGCGGGCTTTGGACGAGGTTCATATTCATATGCCTGCAGACGTATGATGTATGCGTTATACATATACATTAAAATGTATGCAAGTGCCATACGTCACACTATGTCTGACTCAATTTCAATATATACTCAATATGGGTGGCTCAGTTGCTAACCACTTAACAACATCTGCAAGGAGTTTGTATGCTCTCCCTGTGTTTGTGTGGGTTTCCTCTCACACTCCAAAGACATACTGATAGGGAATCTAGATTGTGGGGACAGTGAAGAAAATGTCTGTAAAGGCCTATGGTATATGAAGGCGCTATGAAAGCGAGTAAAATAAACATACACATTGTAGGTATGTAATATGCCCTTCTACATCCTTTGAAAAAAAAGTATTCTTTTCTCAACTTCTTTTTACTGATAACAACAGGAAATACTTTCGGGTGTGGTATATACAGGTGCTTCTCACAAAATTAGAATATCATCAAAAAGTTCATTTATTTCAGTTCTACAATTCAAAATGTGAAACTCATATATTATATAGAGTCATTATAAACAGAGTGATCAACCTCAAGTGTTTATTTCTGTTAATGTTGATGATTATGGCTTACAGCCAATGAAAACACAAAAGTCATTATCTCAGTAACTTAGAATAATTAACAAAAAAACACCTGCAAAGGCTTCTGAAGTGTTTAAAAAGGTCCCTTAGTCTGTTTCAGTAGGCTCCACAATCATGGTGAAGACTGCTGACTTGGCAGATGTCCAGAAGGAAGTCATTGACGCACTCCACAAGGAGGGTAAGCCACAAAAGGTCATTGCTAAAAAAAGCTGGCTGTTCACAGAGTGCTGTATCCAAGCATATTAATGGAAAGTTGAGTGGAAGGAACAAGTGTGGCAGAAAAAGGTGCACAAGCAACCAGAATAACCACAGCTTTGAAAGGATTGTTAAGAAAAGGTCATTCAAGGTCATTCAAAAATTTGGGGGAGATTCACGAGGAGTGTCCTGCTGCTGGAGTCATTGTTTCAAGAGCCACCACACACAGATGTATCCAGGACATGGGCTACAAGTGTCGCATTCCTTGTGTCAAGCCACTCATGACCAATAGACAACGCCAGAAGCGTCTTACATGGGCCAAGGAAAAAAAGACCTGGAATGTTGCTCAATGGTCCAAGGTATTGTTTTCAGATGAAAGTAAATTTAGCATTTCATTTGGAAATCAAGCTCCCAGAGTCTGGAGGAAGAGTGGAGAGGCCACAATCCAAGCTGCTTGAGGTCTAGTGTGAAGTTTCCACAATCAGTGATGGTTTGGGGAGCTATGTCATCTGCTGGTGTAGGTCCACTGTGTTTTATCAAGATCAAAGTCAGCGCAGCCGTCTACCAGGAAATTTTAGAGCACTTCATGCTTCCCTCTGCTGACAAGCTGTTTGGAGATTGAAATTTCATTCTCCAGCAGTTCTTGGCACCTGTCCACACTGCCAAAAGTACCAATACTTGGTTTAAAAACAACAGTATCACTGTGCTTCATTGGCCAGCAAACTCGCCTGACCTTAACCCCATAGAGAATCTATGGGATATTGTCAAAAAGAAGATGAGAGACACCAGACCAAACAATGCAGATGAGCTGAAGGCTGCTATCAAAGCAACCTGGGCTTCTATAACACCTCAGCAGTACCACAGGCTGATCGCCTCCATGCCACGCTGCATTGATGCAGTAATTGATGCAAAAGGAGCCCCGACCAAGTATTGAGTGCATTTACTGAACATACATTTCAGTAGGCCAACATTTCGGATTTTAAAAACATTTTTCAAGCTGCTGTTATAAAGTATTCTAATTTACTGAGATAATGACTTTTGTGTTTTCATTGGCTGTAAGCCATAATCATCAACATTAACAGAAATTAACACTTGAAATAGATCACTCTGTTTGTAATGACTCTATATAATATAGGAGTTTCACTTTTAGTATTGAAGAACTGAAATAAATTAACTTTTTGATGATATTCTAATTTAGTGAGATGCACCTGTACCTCTGAATTTTGGCACTATCAGGTGGCTGTGCCTGGAGGAGCAATTTTTTCCCCAAAAAATCATAAAAATTTATACGTTTTAGACAAATTGAAATGTAGCGCTATACCTTTCAATACATCTAATATTAATAGTAATGAAAAAACATATACATGTTTTATACTTTTTTTCTGAATGAAAAAACATGGTCAACATATTCCGGACAAAATGTAGTGAAAAGAACATTTTCATAAAATGCTTTGCCAATTTCAGTCTATGGGTATGTTGTTATATACATCTGAATACAGTTTTTAGCTATGTGAACCTAGCCTTGGGCTGGTTTTGTTCAGTGCACGTGTGTCAATAACCTGAATGTATTTTCTCACCAATGAATTTGTAATTTTTATGTCATGCTCATTCTGCCCTTGCTGTAATGAACATCGGCTCTTGCTGAACTGACTTCCAGATGAGACTGTGATAGACTTGTGTTACACACTGCAGCCAGCTGAGGAGGCAGCGCCGCAGAGAGGAGGGAGAGACCTGCAGCTCTGAACCAATGATGAGATTGCGGTGTATTCCAGACTACCACAGACGCTTTGTAGGCACTAAAGCAAAACTGTAGTCACTGATAATAGCTAGAGATGAGCGGTGTTCGACTAGAACTGTTCGCCAATCTCAAATTCGAGCTGTTTTGGGCGGTGTTCGAGTTGTTCGACGAGCCCGAACGATTTGCAAAAAATTCGGCTGTTCGAGGTTATGTTCGATAACTGTTCGTGCACCAAAAGCGTGTCCTGCATGTCTGGCGCTATTTAGAGCACCAATCATGCAGGGATTGTCTGCCACTCACTGTAATGCCACAGCCATGGTGGTTGTGGCATTACAGTGATTGCCCAAATCGATGGGAACAGTGCCAACAGTGAAACATGAAAAGCCGGCAATTCAGCAGCGGCATACACCGGTACCCGACAATTTAGAACCGAAAGAATAGAGCTTCACACATAGATTAGATAGATAGAAACATGTCAGTCACACATATAAGAAGCACAGTGACAGTGTTGCTTACTGTACTTGTCATTTAGTGTAAAGGATTTATCAAAAAAAATAATAGTGTTTTCGTGCACCGTCTCTTTAAAAAAGCCGGCCGGCAATTCAGCAGCGGTACCCGACAATTTATAACAGACAGAATAGAGCTTCACACATAGATTAGATAGATAGAAACATGTCAGCCACATATATATGAAGTACTGTGACAGTGTTGCTTACTGTACTTGTCATTCACTGCAAAGGATTTATTAAAAAAAATAATAGTGTTTTCATGCACCGTCTCTTTAAAAAAGCCGGCCGGCAATTCAGCATCTGTACCCGACAATTTATAACAGACAGAATAGAGCTTCACACATAGATTAGATAGATAGAAACATGTCAGTCACATATATAATAAGTACAGTGACAGTGTTGGTTACTGTACTTGTCATTTACTATTAAAATAAAGGATTTATTATTAAAAAAAAGACAGCTGGGGCAGATGTTTGAAGCCTGGGAAGGGGGTAATACCCACGGAGCTTCCCAGGCTACTAATATCAGCCCCCAACTGAATACCTAGCCTTTACTAGCTATTAAAATGGAGGACCCCCCCCAAAAAAATGACGTGGGGTCCCCCCTAATTTAATAGCTAGCAAAGGCTAGGCAGACAGCTGGGGGCTGATATTAATAGCCCAGGAAGGGAGCCATGAATATTGGCCCCCTCCCAAGCTAGAAACACCAGCCGTCAGCCGCCCCAGAAATGGCGCATCCATAGGATGCGCCAATTCTGGCACTTAGCCTCGCTCTTCCACGCTGCCCTGGTGCGGTGGCAGGGGGTAATAGGGTTGGGGTTGATGTCAGCTTATAATGCCAGCTGACATCAAGCCCAGGTTAGTAATGGAGAGGCGTCTATAAGACACCCCCATTACTAACCCCATAGTCAAAGTTAAAAGAAAACACAAACACCCAGAATAAAGTCCTTTAATTGAAATAAAGACACAATTCTTTATTGTTCTAAATTAAACCATACTTACCATCACGCCCATTCCAGCTGAAGCCAACGATCTCCTGCAATAAAAGAAAAATAATAAAGCAACCTCATCCTTACCTTTCCATGGTTCCCACGACAGCTTCAGCTCTGCTACATCGAGATAACAGGCTGGACCGCAGCAGAACGCTGCCATGCAGCCTGTCATCCCGCAGACACTGAGAAGCGCAGGCATGCTTGCGCTCTGCAGTGTCTGGCTGTGACGGCATAAAGATGAGACGAGTTCATGTCCAATGAACTCGGCGCACCTCATGCACGTCACTGACAGCGTGGGAGAATTCTCCTGCACTCAGCACTTCAGCGTGAGAATTCTCCCACGCTGTCAGTGACGTGCATGAGGTCAGCTGAGTTCATTGGACATGAATGAGCTCACCTCATGCACGTCACTGACAGCGTGGGAGAATTCTCACGCTGTAGCGCTGAGTGCAGGAGAATTTTCCCACGCTGTCAGTGACGTGCATGAGGTGAGCTGAGATCATTGGACATGAATGAGCTCACCTCATGCACGTCACTGACAGCGTGGGAAAATTCTCCTGCACTCAGCGCTTCAGCGTGAGAATTTTCCCACGCTGTCAGTGACGTGCATGAGGTGAGCTCATTCATGTCCAATGAACTCAGCTGACCTCATGTACGTCACTGACAGCGTGGGAGAATTTTCACGCTGAAGTGCTGAATGCAGGAGAATTCTCCCACGCTGTCAGTGACGTGCATGAGGTGCGCCGAGTTCATTGGACATGAGCTTGTCTCATCTTTATGCCGTCACAGCGAGACACTGAGGAGCGCAAGCATGCCTGCGCTTCTGAGTGTCCGCGGGATGACAGGCTGGATGGCAGCGTTCTGCTGCGGTCCAGCCTGTCATCTCGATGTAGCAGAGCTGAAGCTGTCGTGGGAACCATGGAAAGGTAAGGATGAGGTTGCTTAATTATTTTACTTTTATTGCAGAAGACATTGGCTTCAGCTGGAATGGGCGTGACGGTAAGTATGGTTTAATTTAGAACAATAAAGAATTGTGTGTTTATTTCAATTAAAGGACTTTATTCTGGGTGTTGTGTTTTTTTAAATACTTTACTAGAAATTCATGGTGGTCATGTCTAATATTGGCGTGACCCCATGAATTTCGGGCTTAGGGCCAGCTGATAATGCCAAGCTGGCCTTAACCCCTTTATTACCCAGTGAGCCACCGCACCAGGGCCCTGGATGAGTTGGGTACAGCGCCAGAAGATGGCGCTTCTATGAACGCGCCATTTTCTGGGGCGGCTGCGGACTGCAATTTGCAGCGGGTGGGGCCCAGAAAGCTTGGGCCTCCCTGCGCTGCGGGTTCCAGCTCCCAGCTGCCTAGTTGTACCTGGCTGGGCACAAAAATAGGGCGAAGCCCCACGCATTTTTTTTTTAAATTATTTCATGAAATTCATGGAATAATTAAGAAAAAAAGGGCTTCCCTATATTGTTGTGTCCAACCAGGTACAAATAGGCAGCTGGTGGTTGGGGGCGGCCCGTCCCTGCCTGCTGTACCTGGCTGGACACAAATATAGTGCGAAGCCCCACGTCAATTTTTTTTTAATTATTTCATGAAATAATTTTTTTAAAAAAGGGCTTCCCTATATTGTTGTGTCTGGCCAGGTACAAATAGGCAGCTGGTGGTTGGGGGCAGCCCGTTCCTGCCTGCTGTACCTGACTGAATACAAATATAGGGCGAAGCCCCACGTCAATTTTTTTTAAATTATTTCAGGAAATTCATGAAATAATGAAAAAAAAATTGATGTGGGGCTTCGCCCTATATTTGTGTCCAGTCAGGTACAGCAGGCAGGAACGGGCTGCTCCCAACCACCAGCTGCCTATTTGTACCTGGTTGGACACAACAATATAGGGAAGCCCTTTTTTTCTTAATTATTCCATGAATTTCATGAATTTAAAAAAAAAATACGTGGAGCTTCGCCCTATTTTTGTGTCCAGCCAGGTACAACTAGGCAGCTGGGGGCTGGAATCTGCAGCGCAGGGAGGCCCAAGCTTTCTGGGCCCCACCCGCTGCAAATTGCAGTCCGCAGCCGCCCCGGAAAATGGCGCGTTCATAGAAGCGCCATCTTCTGGCGCTGTACCCAACTCATCCAGGGCCCTGGTGCGGTGGCTCACTGGGTAATAAAGGGGTTAAGGCCAGCTTGGCATTATCAGCTGGCCCTAAGCCCGAAATTCATGGGGTCACGCCAATATTAGACATGACCACCATGAATTTCTAGTAAAGTATTTAAAAAAAACACAAACACCCAGAAAAAAGTCCTTTAATTGAAATAAACACAATTCTTTATTGTTCTAAATTAAACCATACTTACCGCCACGCCCATTCCAGCTGAAGCCAATGATCTCCTGCAATAAAAGTAAAATAATAAAGCAACATCATCCTTACCTTTCCATGGCTCCCACGACAGCTTCAGCTCTGCTACATCGAGATGACAGGCTGGACCGCAGCAGAACGCTGCCATCCAGCCTGTCATACTGCAGACACTGAGAAGCGCAGGCTTGCTTGCGCTACTCAGTGTCTGGCTGTGACGGCATCCAGATGAGCCGAGGTCATGTCCAATGAACTCGGCTCACCTCATGCACGTCACTGACAGCGTGGGAAAATTCTCACGCTGAAGCGCTGAGTGCAGGAGAATTTTCCCACGCTGTCAGTGACGTACATGAGGTGAGCCGAGTTCATTGTCGGCTCATCTGGATGCCGTCACAGTCAGACACTGAGGAGCGCAAGCATGCCTGCGCTTCTCAGTGTCTGCGGGATGACAGGCTGGATGGCAGCGTTCTGCTGCGGTCCAGCCTGTCATCTCGATGTAGCAGAGCTGAAGCTGTCCTGGGAACCATGGAAAGGTAAGGATGAGGTTGCTTTATTATTTTTCTTTTATTGCAGGAGATCGTTGGCTTCAGCTGGAATGGGCGTGACGGTAAGTATGGTTTAATTTAGAACAATAAAGAATTGTGTCTTTATTTCAATTAAAGGACTTTATTCTGGGTGTTTGTGTTTTTTTTTTAACTTTGACTATGGGGTTAGTAATGGGGGTGTCTTATAGACGACTCTCCATTACTAACCTGGGCTTGATGTCAGCTGGCATTATAAGCTGACATCAACCCCAACCCTATTACCCCCTGCCACCGCACCAGGGCAGCGTGGAAGAGCGAGGCTAAGTGCCAGAATTGGCGCATCCTATGGATGCGCCATTTCTGGGGCGGCTGATGGCTGGTGTTTCTAGCCTGGGAGGGGGCCAATATTCATGGCTCCCTTCCTGGGCTATTAATATCAGCCCCCAGCTGTCTGCCTAGCCTTTGCTAGCTATTAAATTAGGGGGGACCCCACGTCATTTTTTTTGGGGGGTCCTCCATTTTAATAGCTAGTAAAGGCTAGGTATTCAGCTGGGGGCTGATATTAGTAGCCTGGGAAGCTCCGTGGGTATTACCCCCTTCCCAGGCTTCAAATATCTGCCCCAGCTGTCTGCTTAACCTCCGCTAGAGACTAAAATTACGGGGAACCCCACGCCAATTTTTTTAATAATAAATCCTTTATTTTAATACTAAATGACAAGTACAGTAACCAACACTGTCACTGTACTTATTATATATGTGACTGACATGTTTCTATCTATCTAATCTATGTGTGAAGCTCTATTCTGTCTGTTATAAATTGTCGGGTACAGATGCTGAATTGCCGGCCGGCTTTTTTAAAGAGACGGTGCATGAAAACACTATTATTTTTTTTAATAAATCCTTTGCAGTAAATGACAAGTACAGTAAGCAACACTGTCACAGTACTTCATATATATGTGACTGACATGTTTCTATCTATCTAATCTATGTGTGAAGCTCTATTCTGTCTGTTATAAATTGTCGGGTACCGCTGCTGAATTGCCGGCCGGCTTTTTTAAAGAGACGGTGCACGAAAACACTATTATATTTTTTAATAAATCCTTTACACTAAATGACAAGTACAGTAAGCAACACTGTCACTGTACTTCGTATATATGTGGCTGACATGTTTCTATCTATCTAATCTATGTGTGATTCTCTATTCCTTCTATTCTAAATTGTCGGGTACAGATGCTGAATTGCCAGCCGGCTGTTTTAAAGAGACGGTGCATGAAAACACTATTATTTTTTTTAATAAATCCTTTGCAGTAAATGACAAGTACAGTAAGCAACACTGTCACAGTACTTCATATATATGTGACTGACATGTTTCTATCTATCTAATCTATGTGTGAAGCTCTATTCTGTCTGTTATAAATTGTCGGGTACCGCTGCTGAATTGCCGGCCGGCTTTTTTAAAGAGACGGTGCACGAAAACACTATTATATTTTTTAATAAATCCTTTACACTAAATGACAAGTACAGTAAGCAACACTGTCACTGCACTTCATATATATGTGACTGACATGTTTCTATCTATCTAATCTATGTGTGATGCTCTATTCCTTCATGTCTAAATTGTCGGGTACCGGTGTATGCCGCTGCTGAATTGCCGGCCGGATTTTTTAAAGAGACGGTGCACGAAAACACTATTATATTTTTTAATAAATCCTTTACACTAAATGACAAGTACAGTAAGCAACACTGTCACAGTACTTCATATATATGTGACTGACATGTTTCTATCTATCTAATCTATGTGTGATGCTCTATTCCTTCTTGTCTAAATTGTCGGGTACCGGTGTATGCCGCTGCTGAATTGCCGGCCGGCTTTTTTAAAGAAAGCGTCTTCTGAGCAGTTTGTCAGCTTTTGGACACCTTTGAAGGTGTTTTCTATGTGTTCCTATGTGTTTTTGTTTGCCTGCCATTGGTTTTAACGGTGTTTGACGGTGTTCTAAGGTGTTCGACGAACAGTTCGACGAAACAGTTCCTCGAACATCCCGGTGTTTGACGAACCGAACCGAACCCGAACACTACGGGGGTGGCTCAACACTAATAATAGCTTGGCCCTTATGGACATTTGCCTAAAAGTGATTTTCTTCTTTACATTAGTAAGATGATGAACCACAGAATAAAAGATTTTTTTTAAATGGTCAATGCAGGTTATTAGAATTGAATCTACAGAAATCCACCACCCATGCCAATCACAGCTTAAATGGGTTGTCCGGTCTTCTGATAAAAGTCTGCAGTCACTTCATGTGACTGTGGGAGTGGTAAAAGTGGTGTTCCACTCTCTGGAACCCCAAGTGGTTAAATGTATTTTACAGTAATGCATGTTATCTGAAAGCAAATCTCCTGGGGCTGCAGTCTAGCCTAGACAGGGTTAACTGTAATGATCATCCCAGATAGAGGAAGGAGTATTGAGGGTTAGTGCGAGGAACAGGAAGTGAAAAGTTACTTCAAGAGAGAGTGGGCTGCTAGGGCCAACATGAGCCTAATCTTTGGGGCAGTGGATTGTTATATAACCATTCCGTGCAAACCTGTCTCTTGGTCCTGGAACCTCAAGACAGGCATCAGAGCTTTTGGTCAAGCCTGCGGTACTGCAGGTAAAGATAGACACAGAGTCTCTGAGGCAGAAGGTAATGGAATCCGGGTTTACTGCCTTCGGTGGAACAGAATTCCCAGTGCTAGTGGAGTTAGCAGAAAAAGGGATGTTCTACCCAGACCGAGTGCTAGGGCTGAAGTTATGTCCGGTACCTGTGGGAAAGACTGTAACCTGTTGTGCCCTATCCTACATTCTTTTTTGTAATGACCATAAACTGCTCAGTAAAAATTTGACTGTCATAAAGTATTGGTGTTCCCTAGATTGTGTGCTGCGGTTCTGGAAGAGGGAAGCCTGAAGCCAGTGGAGACCTATGGCCCACAAGTAAGTGTGAAGCACCCCACACATAGCAGCACACCAGGAGTGGGACACAATTTTCCTGTAGGGTCCCAGAGCATACAGAAGCAGCAGCCCACTGAAGACTACCTCGCTTGGGCACCTTACATGACTGCAGACTTCTGAATCCTGACAACGTGCGGTAGCAGATGCAGTGCAAGTATTATCGATGAGAGAGGGCAGTCACGTTACCGTCTATATGCGATTTGTATACTTCCGGCCATATGCCAACTAAACATACCTGGCTTCTCTCAATACAAGTGAACAAGTCAATCGCATACATGCAGTTAGAGCTACTTTTTATGATCTTTATCAAGGGGCCCTTGCTCACAGAGTAATAATGCAGATTAGCCTAGAGACACACTTTCAGAGAAACCTGTGAGCCACACCAGCTTGGAAGAGACCATAACATTTATCACAAAAAAGGCTCATATCTCTGGAACTGTATGTTAGATTTAAAAACAAAAAAACAAAAACTGCATTACTCAAGGGAGCCGAGGGAATAAAAGAGCAATAACTGGTCACTTTTCACCTGGTGAGAGGCTCTCTTTAACTCCTGAACTGATACAGATTTATTCCTTCAACATAAATTAAAGGGGTTGTGCGGACAAAATAAAAGCTTGCCCAGTGGATTGGATGTGGAAAAAATTACAAACTCATAAATACTCACTTACTGACACTAACCTGGATAAAGTAGAGGCCACTCCGTGGTCTGGGCTGACACAGGAAGTGAAAACATCAACATGATTGGTTGCAGAGGTCAGGTGACTTCAGCAGCGCATCATCGGATAGTTTTCTGATGACCACCGAGCAGCTATGTATCCATGTGGGTTCTAGTACTTGAATATTAATAAGTTTGTATTTTTTTTTTATCCAGTCTAGGCAAGCATTTATTTTGCTCAGACAACCCTTTTAATGACATATCAAAAAATTTTGAAAAAAAACAAACTGGAAAATTTCCACCTGGCTAATGTACAATCCAACCATTTTATTAATGCCTGCCTACTCCATGACATATTATGATGTCATGGAGCTGATGTAGGTGTACCGAGAAGCCTCAGGAGCTGAGCTTGCTGCTGTGTTTAACAGTCAAAACCTGCTTTGTAGCAGCAGCAAAAAGTTGGTAATGGCAGAATTGTTTTATTTTCCTTACCTCATTTGGAATTTTTCCCTGTTTATTAGTATATTGTAGGGTAAAATGAATGGCAAGTCCTGCAAGAAAACATACCTTCATATACTGTAACTAGGTTGACTGAAAAAAAAAATGTAAGGAAAAAACAGGGGAGGAAAAAAACAAAAGAACAAACAACAAAACTAGTCTGCATCCTTAAGGGGTTAACTGTGTTGTGTGCTGTCTCTTTTTCAACACCTCAATTTCAAAGAAGAGATCAAAAAGCACTTGGTTCTATGAAAATGGATAAAGGAGTTGAAAGTGGAATGACAAAATGCGCAGTTCTTTTCCTGTGTGTCACAGTAAAGTAATAGAATATGAGTGTCCCTGAATTGATGAAATGTTTAAGTGACTTCATCAATTGAAAAACCTTGTCATTCAATATAGAAGAGCAAAGATACGTGTCTGGGGTTTCAATCTTGTTTATGAGTTCAGCCTGCAAGGAAAACTTGTAAAGTTTAAATCTTCTAAAAAATGATTTTCCATTTTTTATTTATGTACTTTATATTTAGTATGTCCTGTACAGAGTGTGTCAGAAAACGACCTAACAAATAGAAAGAGCTACAAATATCATAATAAGGAGAAAACCTATTACTTTGTGACACAAAAAAATGAATTATTGTTTTATAGGAAGATTTTACTTAGTATTACATCTGATGAATTGTGTTAAATATTTATGAAAATGCGAAAAAACATACAATATCATTTTTGCCTATTTTCTTTAATGTCCAGGGTTTGACCCCAAGGAGAAGGCTTTATACTTTTGGCCCACTTTGGGTTTTACTCTTAAGGCTGAGCTCACACGATGCGGTTTTAATGCGTTTCCGCTGTGGTTTTCCCGCCGCGGAAATGCATTAAAACCGCTTGGCAAGAGGTCTGCCATGTACAGCAATGATAATCCGCATGTGCTGTGCACATGATGCGCAAATTTCCGCTGCGGATTATCATTGCAGCACAAACCGCAACACAACCAATTTAGGTGCGATTTTGCAGCGAAATCGTGCCCATTGACTTGCATTGAATCGCAGCAAACCTGAATGTATAATATCTATACATGAGGATTTGCAGAGTTTCAATATAAAACAATAGGCACAAAATCACGCTGCGGCTGTTACCCAGGTCGGGAGAGGAGGCTGCTACTCCTCTCATCCGACCGCTGCTCTGGCTGATAACAGCGAGAGCAGCGTGGATGGGAGAAGCAGCAGCCTGCTTTTCCCAACCCGCGTGCCAGCAGCAGTGTGAAAAAGAATCAAAAAGAAAAAAGAAAAAAATAAGCCTTCATACTCACCTCTCCAGCAGCCCCCGGTGTCCTCCAGGGCGATGCTGTCCCATTGGTGGCTCGCTGTACACTGTACTTCCATCGTCACCGATCAGCTGATGGTCGCGTGATCATCAGGTGATCAGTGCCGCAGCAATCAGCTGATGGTCACGTGACCATCAGCTGATTGCTGAAGCCAGTAATCAGCTTATCGGTCTCATGACCGATCAGCTGATGCTAAGCGTGGGAAGATTCCAAAGAATCTTCAGCTGATGAACCCCAGTGACCTCTCCTGCAGCACTGTATACTGATAGGGGTGATTTTACGGCGCATATACAGAGTTGGGCAATGGCCTGACTTGCAATGCGGTTTGAGAAATAACATGCATAAGCACGTCCGATCCACATTAAAAAAGCAGCCATAGTGTCTGGGAATAGTGATGAGCGAGTATGTTTTGTTAACCCTTTCGCCGAGTATACTCGGCCGAGCACCGAGTATTTATAGCGTGCTCGGGCTTTAAGTTTTCGTCACTCCGTGGACATGATTTGCGACTGTTTAACAGATTTAATACATGTGAGGAATGCCTGTTTTTCCAGCATTCCTCACATGTATTAAATCTGTCAAACAGTTGCAAATCATGTTCACGGAGCGATGAAAACCTGAGCACGCTATAAATATAGGGCTGCTTCTCGGCAGGGATGGAGAGACCCACCAGAAAACCGGAGACTCCTCCAGTGGGCCCTGGCTTCTCCATCAGGAGAATTCATAGTGCCGAGGTGAGGCCATTATGATGATAGAGGCCACAATCTGCTTAGTTTTCTGTTACTTGGAATGCACATGCAAGTATGCAACCAGCCAAAACAGGCTGCAATACTAAACTGCAAGATTTATGGGCAGCTGCTTGCACTTGAAATATGGCCTTTTAGGCTTGTGGAGGTGGAAGCTTTTCACAACCTCATGCCGGCGGCGGCCGGGTGTCCATTCTCGGTCCCCAGCCGCAACTATTTCTCCCGGTATCATCTCCGCCTTCCACAAGCACGGGTCTCACAACATTACCCGTCCCCTCCCAAGTGCACTTACTGGGAAGGACCGCCTAACCACAAACCCGTTGACAGGTGAATGTGGCTAGGGACGGTACGGAGCCAGTCCACAGCTTTTTTTGCTGAGTTGTATTTCACCACAGCCATATTCTTTAGCTTGGTGAAAGGACTTGGGAAACCATATCTACCCAGCTGTCAATTCTCCCAGGAAGTCCTCTAAAGCTGCTTTCACTTGAAATGTGGCCTTTTAGGCTCTTGGAGGCGGAAGTTTTCACAACCTCATCCCGGCGGCGGCCGGGTGTCCATACTCGGTCCCCAGCGGCCACTATTTCTCTAGGTATCGTCTCCGCCTTCCACAAGCACGGGTCTCACAACATTACCCATGCCCTCCCCAGTGCACTTACTGGGTAGGACCGCCTAACCACAAACACGTGGACAGGTGAATGTGGCCAGGGACGGTACGGAGCCAGTCCACAGCTTTTTTTGCTGAGTTGTATTTAGCTCGGTGAAAGGACTGGCATAGAGTGAAACCGTATCTTCTCTGGGTGTAATTTCTCCCAGGAAGTCCTCTAATGCAGCTTGTTGCAGAAGCAATGGCAGCCCGTCCAACATCAACTCGCACTTGTCGGTGGTGCTTTGACACACACACATCTTTCTTTGCGCATTTAATTTCACGACTACAGAGTTGGGCAATGGCCTGATCTGCAATGCAGTTTGAGAAATAGCATGCATAAGCATGTCCAATCCGCATTAAAAAAAGCAGCCATAGAGTGTCCGGGAACCTTCCCCCACACTTTTCTTAGCCAGGACTGCTCCTCGGCAGGGCTGGACGGTCCCACCAGAGAATCCTCTGGTGTGCCTTGGCTTCTACCTCAGGAGAGTTCATGATAGCGCTTACTTTGCAGCTGCTATGGGGTTCTTGAGCGGGGGAGAAAAGTGAGCCCTCAGAATCAAATCCTCTGGTGGGTAAAATGTTTTTCAATCTAAATCAGCTTCGCAGTGGAAACTGTATTTCACCACAGCCATATTCTTTAGCTCGGTGAAAGGACTGGCATAGAGGGAAACCGTATCTACTCTGGCTGTCATTTCTCCGTCACCAGGTTCCGCCCACTGTCACATACGACAATGCCTGGCTATATGTTCAGCGGTGAGAGCCACAGATCAGGCTGCTGTGTTACAGTTTTCACCAACTCTGCAGCGCTGGGTGGTTTGTCACCTAAGCATTAAGCATGTTATCTTCAGCACAGCGTGTTGCCGCTTGGCCAAGGCAGTGCTACAGTGCTGTCAGCTTGTGACTGATGTGGTCATATCGGAGATGGAGGAGGAGGTGCAGGAGCTGAACAATGTGATTACATTGAGGTTAAATTGGTGACGCTGTATTTTATACTAAAAAAGATCCTATTGTTTTGTCTTTTATTACGTTATTTTTTAAGACAAATGCATTCACCGGGAAATGTAATTTTAAAATTTTACAACCTTATCCGCCAATGTAGTCTGTGACACATCATCAGACATATCCTGTTTTATTTATGATGGAGGGACTCTGAAAGTCATAAAGCCTATTTTTATAGCGCCATCAGACAGCCCTTACTATTCTTAAAAGGCCTAACAGTCAGCCCTCGCCATCAGCCGGCTATGCTTTGTTGTTCCCATTATTAACAAGTGGGTCTCCTATACTGTTATTGCGTATCCAGTGACTGCAAGGGCTGCCAAAAATTTGGACGCAAACCAATACCCCTTTGAAGAGACATAGAGGAGGGTCTCAGTAAAAAAAATGTTCCGATTATAAAGGAGCGAGTCTCCTATAGTGGTAATGCCCATGCTGTGACTGCAAGGGCTGCCAAAATTTGGGAAAAACCTCACTAAGAATTTAAAGATACATAGGGAAGGGCCACAGTAACGACAAATTCCCATTAGAAAGGAGAGAGTCTGCTATACAGTTATAGGGTATGCAGTGAGTCAAACGGCTGACCAATTTTAGGAAAAACGCCACTAAGAATTTAAAGACACATAGAGCAGGGCCACAGTAACAAGTACGACATGTTCCCATTACAAAGGAGAGGGTCTGCTATACAGTTATAGGGTATGCAGTGAGTCCAACGGCTGACCAATTTTAGGAAAAACCCCACTAAGAATTTAAAGATACATAGAACAGGGCCACAGTAACGACATATTCCCATTAGAAAGGAGCGAGTCTGCTATACAGTTATAGGGTATGCAGTGAGTCAAATGGCTGACCAATTTTAGGAAAACCCCCACTAATAATTTAAAGACACATAGAGCAGGGCCACAGTAACAAGTACGACATGTTCCCATTAGAAAGGAGAGGGTCTGCTATACAGTTATATGGTATGCAGTGAGTCCAACGGCTGACCAATTTTAGGAAAAACCCCACTAAGAATTTAAAGACACATAGAGCAGGGCCACAGTAATAAGTACGACATGTTCCCATTAGAAAGGAGAGAGTCTGCTATACAGTTATAAGGTATGCAGTGAGTCCAACGGCTGACCAATTTTAGGAAAAACCCCACTAAGAATTTAAAGACACATAGAGCAGGGCCACAGTAACAAGTACGACATGTTCCCATTAGAAAGGAGAGAGTCTGCTATACAGTTATAAGGTATGGAGTGAGTCCAACGGCTGACCAATTTTAGGAAAAACCCCACTAAGAATTTAAAGACACATAGAGCAGGGCCACAGTAACGACAAATTCCCATTAGAAAGGAGAGAGTCTGCTATACAGTTATGTGCCGACCATTTTACTACATGGTTAGTAATGGGGGCGTCTTATAGACGCCCTCCATTACTAACCTGGGCTTCACGTCAGCCGCCATTACAAAGCTGACATGAACCTCAACCCCATTATCCCCTGCCACCGCTACAGGGCAGCGTGGAAGAGCGAGGCTAAGCGCCAGATTTGGCGCATCTCATGGAGGAGGGGGCTAGTATTCATGGCCCCTTCCCTGGCTATTAATATCAGCCCGCAGCTGTCTAGTTTAGCCTTTGCTTGCTAGATTTTATAGGGGGACCCCACGTCAATTTTTTTCTGGGGTCCCCCTGAAATCTAGCCAGTAAAGACTAAACAAACAGCTGTGGGCTGATATTAATAGCTATGGAACATTGTTGGCTAATGGCCCCTTCCCCGGCTACTAATATCAGCCCCCGATGGTCGGCTTTCCCTCCGCTGGTTATAAAAAGATGCGGGAGCCCACGCCATTTTTTTTTTTATTTTAGGCTCTGTGACCATAATTCAGACGTAGCAGTGCTTTGGACGCAACTTTTTTCTGCGTCCAAAACGTTGCATTCTATTGAACACAGGTAAATCCACATGTGTTCACTGAACTACTGTATATGAGTTTCACATTTTCTATTGAAGAACTGAAATAAATAATCTTTTTGATGATATTTTAATTTAGTGAGAAGCACTTGTATGTCAACTTTCATGCAGACATGTAATATTAAACATTTATGCCTATAACCATATTACAGGGGGAAGGTTCAATGCACGTGGCTACACAGAGGATCAATTTAATAAGTTGATGTGAAAGCAATGTATCTTGCATCTCTTTTCTTTCCACATAAAGGACTTTGGTATGGAAATGAAAGCCGTGTTAGCAATGTAATGTGAGGTTCTGCAGCATTTGAGGTGTGCATTATGATGTTACACAGCAGCTGACACATGTATTATGCTGTTCTCTGCTGAAGTGTTACTTATAAGGTTCTGCTGCATCTAAGGTGCGCATTATGTACAATGTATTGCTGCAGCTCAACTGCGGCAAATCCACACCATTAGCAAAAAGACACGTGGCAGAAATTATAGGCTGACACTCAGATTTCTTCTTTGGATGTGCCAATTGATCTATTCACTGATGAGCCCCACTGTTGCGGCTTTTTCATGAGAATTCCATGGAGATATTGAACATGTTGCAAATTTTCCAATCTGCTGTCACATAAGGTGTGGGAAAGACTTAGTGCAACACAAAGGAAAGAGGGAAAGGGAGCCCAGATTCTAGGGAAAGGGGGGAAGTGGAGACCACCTAGGTTGATCTAGCGTCACCCTGTCTCCCCTAACGTCCCTGTATTGGCTCTTCACCAATCGCCGCACGCGTGCCTCGCCCTGTCTTTCCCTGGAGTATGGCTAAGGCTAGGGAAGGGAGGAAATAAGCACTAGTTCATCTCCACTAAACACTATAGACAACAGAGGTGGACAAACAGGTGGGAATTGCTTAGCTTTAGACGAACTCCAGACAAATGCGCACAAGTCCTCAAGCTCCAGAGAGGACGAAGTACTGCTCTTGCTAAAGCTTTCACAAGTAGTAATAAATATCACCGGCACCTACCTCTGAAACACAGGATGTATTTATACACTCAGGCAGGGTGTTAATTAGCCAGAGGGAGGTAGCCACTGGGTCCTAGTGACAGCCTCTAAGAAGATGTCTGTAATGCCAAACATAGCGATCTCCTGCAACCAACTGCAGGGCGACTGTCTTTCACCTCTGACACACCCGTGACATTTGCAGAGCAGTTATTATGCGGTACAGATTTTTATACCACATGTGAATGGGTACATCAAGTCACACTTTATTTGTATTGGATGAATGTGACTTACAGATTGGATGAGTGTTATTAGAATTGATGTAAGAGAGCTGGAGAGAAATTGTGTAAATAGGGTCTTACCAATATACTTAATTATATTAAAACAGGATATGCTAACCTGATGCAGTAGAAAACACGCATTTGAATAGGTAATAAGCTGCTGCAAATTCAAGGGTTACCAAACCAATAAGAGATTATGAAGGAAAATGTTGTGGAGTTTTTCCACACTGCTGACGATTGAAGAAAATCCCGTGCCAAAAAATAATATCAATGCATTTTTATTTCTGCGTGTTTCGAAGGATATCACACTTCTTCTTCAGGAAGTAACCACTTACAGTGACTTACGAAAGTATTCACCCCTTTGGCTTTTTACCTATTTTTTTACATTACAACCTGTGTTTAAATATTTTTGTAATCCAATATGTGTGCGATGCATCAGCACTAAATAGTCTAAGTTGAGAAAAATATAGGCATGAATTAAATTTATGGGATCAAATAACTAAAAATTGGCATGGGCAAATGTATTCACCCTTTTTGTGATGAAGCCCCTAAAAATTTCTGGTGCACGCAATTACCTTCATAAGTCACATGCTTAGTGAAAGGAAGTTCAGATGTGTGCAATCTAAGTGTCACATGGTCTGTCAGTATACACACACCTTTTATGAAAGGCCACAGAGGCTGTAACATCATTAAGCAAGAGGCACCACTAACCAATCAACTCCATGAAGACCAAGGAGATCTCCAAACAAGTCAAGGGTTATAAAAAAAATCTCAATCTCTGATGATTCCCCGGAGCAACATCAAATCCATTATCATCAAATGGAAAGAACATGGTAAAACAACAACCCTGCCAAGAGAGGGCCGCCCACCAAAACTCTCAGCCTGGGCAAGGAGGGCATTAATCAGAGAGGCAGCTCAGAGACTAAAGGTAACCCTGAAGGAGCTGCAGAGTTTCCAAGCAGAGACTGGAGTCCATATGACCTCAATAAGCACACTCCATAGAGGTGACTTTTATGGAAGAGTGGGCAGAAAAAAGCCTTTACTTGCACACAAAATTTGTAAGGCTCATTTAGAGTTTGCCAAAAGACATGTGGAAGACTCCCCAAATATATGGAGGAAGGTGCTGTGGTCAGATGAGACCAAAATTTAACTTTTTCGCCACCAAGGTAAGCGCTATGTCTGGCACCAAACCAACACAGCTCATCATCCCAAGAACACCATTCCCACAATGAAACATGGTGTTTGCAGCATCACGCTGTGAGGTACTTTTTCGGCAGTAGGGACATGGAAAATGGTCCGAGTCAAGGGGAAGATGGATGGTGCGAAATACAGGGATGTTCTTGAGCAAAACCTGTTTCAGTCTGTCAGTGATTTAATACTGGGACAGAGGTTCACCTTCCAACAAGACAATGACCCTAAGCATACTGCTAAAGCAACATTCGAGTGCTTTAAGGGGAAACATGTAAATGATTTGGAGTGGCCTAGTCAAATCCCAGACCTTATTCTCATTGAGAATCTGTGGTCAGACTTGAAGATTGCTGTTCACCAGAGGAAAGCATCTAACTTGAAGGAGATGGAGCAGTTTGCCTTGATGAATGGGCAAAAATCCCAGTGGCAAGATGTAGAAAGCTCAGAGATTTATCCAAAGCGACTTGCAGCTGTAATTGCCACAAAAGGAGGATTAACAAAGTACTTACTTTAGGGGGGTGAATAGTTATGCACACTGAGGTTTTCAGTTATTTTGTCCTATTTGTTTTTTGCTTCACAATAAAAAGAAAATTAAATGTTCACAGTTATAGGCATGTTCTTTAAATGAACTGATGCAAACCGTTAAAAAAAACAGTGTAATTCCAGTTTGTGAGGTAGCATAACACGAAAAATGCCAAAAGGGGGAGGGGGGGGTACTTTCAGAAGCCACTGTAAGTACACGTTGACATATAATACAGCATTTAAATGAATGGGTATCAAATAAAGAAGCCAAAAGGCACATGACAGCACGTGATATGTCAAAGTTCACTATATAGCTGTTCCAATTACACACAATTTCCATTGACCAATAAAAATGTATATGGAATATACCTAAAACTATGTGTTTAATATGTATGTTAAGTGCATTATGTAAAAATGCTTGGAAGGAATATTTTTCCATTTTAATCTATTGTGTCATGTCAAACATGAAATCAATAAAATAATGGACTCAAACTGATGGTTCTGTGTAGACACCAGTGTCAATGTGAAGTGCTAATTACTGAGCCACAGGGAGTGTAGGTAATGTGTGAGGATTCAGAAAAGCAATTGTTAAAAAGAGGGATCTCATAATATAAAAATGAAACGTGAAAAATTAGCTTAGATATATGGGTGTTGAAATTGATTGAATGATATACAGTGCTGGCCAAAAGTATTGGCACCCCTGCAATTCTGTCAGATAATACTCAGTTTCTTCCTGAAAATGATTGCAATCACAAATTCTTTGGTATTTTTCTCTTCATTTAATTTGTCTTCAATGAAAAAAACACAAAAAGAATTGTCCTAAAGCCAAATTGGATATAATCCCACAGCAAACCTAAAAAAGGGGGTGGACAAAAGTATTGGCACTGTTTGAAAAATCATGTGATGCTTCTCTAATTCGTGTAAATAACAGCACCTGTAACTTACCTGTGGCACCTAACAGGTGTTGACAATAACTAAATCACACTTGCAGCCAGTTAACATGGATTAAAGTTGACTCAACCTCTGTCCTGTGTCCTTGTGTGTACCACATTGAGCATGGAGAAAAGAAAGAAGACCAAAGAACTGTCTGAGGACTTGAGAAACCAAATTGTGAGGAAGCATGAGCAATCTCAAGGCTACAAGTCCATCTCCAAAGACCTGAATGTTCCTGTGTCTTCCGTGCGCAGTGTCGTCAAGAAGTTTAAAGCCCATGGCACTGTGGCTAACCTCCCTAGATGTGGACGGAAAAGAAAAATTGACGAGAGATTTCAATGCAAGATTGTGCGGATAGTGGATAAAGAACCTCGACTAACATCCAAACAAGTTCAAGCTGCCCTGCAGTCCGAGGGTACAACAGTGTCAACCCTTTCTATCCGTCTGAATGAAAAGGGACTGTATGGTAGAATACCCAGGAAGACCCCACTTCTTGCCCCGAGACATAAAAAAGCCAGGCTGGAGTTTGCCAAAACTTACCTGAGAAAGCCTAAAACGTTTTGTAAGACTGTTCTCTGGTCAGATGAGACAAAACTAGAGCTTTTTGGGAAAAAGCATCAACATAGAAAGTACAGGAAAAAAAAAGAGGCATTCAAAGAAAAGAACACGGTCCCTACAGTCAAACATGGCGGAGGTTCCCTGATGTTTTGGGGTTGCTTTGCTGCCTCTGGCACTGGACTGCTTGACCGTGTCCATGGCATTATGAAGTCTGAAGACTACCAACAAATTTTGCAGCATAATGTAGGGCCCAGTGTGAGAAAGCTGGGTCTCCCTCAGAGGTCATGGGTCTTCCAGCAGGACAATGACCCAAAACACACTTCCAAAAGCACAATAAAATGGTTTTAGAGAAAGCACTGGAGACTTCTAAGGTGGCCAGCAATGAGTCCAGACCTGAATCCCATAGAACACCTGTGGAGAGATCTCAAAATGGCAGTTTGGAGAAGGCTCCCTTCAAATATCAGGGACCTGGAGCAGTTTGCCAAAGAAGAATGGTCTACAATTCCAGCAGAGCATTGTAAGAAACTCATTGATGGTTACAGGAAGCGGTTGTTCGCAGTTATTTTGGCTAAAGGTTGTGCAACCAAGTATTAGGCTGAGGGTGCCAATACTTTTGTCCAACTCTTTTTTGGAGTTTTGTGTGAAATGATCAATGATTTGATTTTTGCTTCATTCTCTTTTGTGTTTTTTCCTTGCAAGCAAATTAAATGAAGAGAATAATACCAAATAATTTGTGATTGCAATCATTTTCAGGAACAAAACTGAGTATTATCTGACAGAATTGCAGGGGTGCCAATACTTTTGGCCAGCACTGTATTATGTGAATGATTTTTATCCGGATGTTGAAATAAAAATAAATATGATAATAAAAATTGGGGTTCCAATCAAAGATTGAGGATTTAGCAGCTTTATCATTAGTTCATTGGGATTAAAGTGTTGTGTCATGTCAAGATATTTGTAACAATAGGTTGTAAAATGATTAAACATAGGTATAAAATTTTCTACTTTTATCATTCAATATGTCTATATACAGTGCCTACAAGCAGTATTCAACCCCCTTCAGATTTAGCTGGTTTGATAAGATGCAAATAAGTTAGAGCCTTCAAACTGCAAATGAGAGTAGGTTTTATGAACAGAAGCATAAATCTTACAAACCAAAAAGTTATGTTGCTCAGTTGAATTTTATTAAATTTTAAACATAAAAGTGTGGGTCAATTATTATTCAACCCCTATGTTTAATATTTTGTGGAATAACCCTTGTTTGCAATTACAGCTAATAATCGTCTTTTATAAGACCTGATCAGGCCGGCACAGGTCTGTGGAGTTATCTTGGCCCACTCCTCCATGCAGATCTTCTCCAAGTTATCTAGTTATCTAGGTTCTTTGGGTGTCTCATGTGGACTTTATTCTTGAGCTCCTTCCACAAGTTTTCAATTGAGTTAAGGTCAGGAGACTGACTAGGCCACTCCAACACCTTGACTTTTTCCCTATTGAACCAGGCCTTGGTTTTATTGGCTGTGTGCTTTGGGTCGTTGTCTTGTTGGAAGATGAAATTACGACCCATCTTAAGATCCTTGATGGAGGAGCGGAGGTTCTTGGCCAAAATCTCCAGGTAGGCTGTGCTATCCATCTTCCCATGGATGCGGACCAGATGGCCAGGCCCCTTGGCAGAGAAACAGCCCCACAGCAAGATGCTGCCACCACCATGCTTGACTGTAGGGATGGTATTCTTGGGGTCGTATGCAGTGCCATCCAGTCTCGTGTGTGGTTGCCACCAAAGTTCTTGATCTTGGTCTCATCAGACCATAGAACCTTGAACCAGTCTGTCTCAGAGTCCTCCAAGTGATCATGAGCAAACTGTAGACGAGCCTTGACATGACGCTTTGAAAGTAAAGGTACCTTACGGGCTCGTCTGGAACGGAGACCATTGCGGTGGAGTACGTTACTTATGGTATTGACTGAAACCAATGTCCCACTGATCATCCCGGAGCTCATTCCTTGTTGTCCTTGGGTTAGCCTTGACTCTTCGGACAAGCCTGGCCTCGGCACGGGAGGACACTTTCAAAGGCTGTCCTGGCCGTGGAAGGCTAACAGTAGTTCCATAAGCCTTCCACTTACGGATGATGTTCCCAACAGTGGAGACAGGTAGGCCCAACTCCTTGTAAAGGGTTTTGTACCCCTTGCCAGCCTTGTGACCCTCCACGATCTTGTCTCTGATGGCCTTGGAATGCTCCTTTGTCTTTCCCATCTTGACCATGTTTGAGTGCTGTTCACAAGTTTGGGGAGGGTCTTAAATAGTCAGAAAAGGCTGGCAAAAGAGATCTTTAATCCACACATGTGAAGCTCATTATTCTTGGTGCCTGAACTACTTCTTAATACTTTAGGGGGACCAAACAGAATTCTTGTGGTTTGAGGGGTTGAATAATAAATGACACTCTGAATTAACTTTTAACGTTTTAAAAAAAAAAAAAAAAAAAAAAAAAAATTTGCTGCAGTGCATTTCCCACTTCCAGGCTGATCTACAGTACAAATGTCACAATGCCAAGTTAATTCCGCATGTGTCAACCAGCTAAATCTGCAGGGGGTTGAATACTACTTGTAGGCACTGTACATATTGATTGGTACAGGTTATGTTAAGAGAGATGGACATGGATAAAACTCTATAGGAAAGTAAGTGAGTAAAAAGACATTAAAATAATTGCATTAAATTAGCATTCACTTTTTAAAAAAAAAAACAGGAAAGTCATGTATCTTAACATGACACAACACCTTAATCATCATGGACTAATGATAATGCTGCTAAATCCACAACCATTCGTTCAAACCTATTTTTTATTATCATATTTATTTTTATTTCAACATCCGGATAAAAATCATTCACACAATATATCATTCAATCAATTTCAACACCCATATATTTAAGCTCATTTTTCACGTTTCATTTTTATAATATGATATCCCTCTTTCTCACAATTGCTTTTCTGAATCCTCACACATTACCTACACTCCCTGTGGCTCAGTAATTAGCACTTCACATTGACACTGGTGTCTACAAAGAACCATCAGTTCGAGTCCATTATTTTATTGATTTCATGCTTCAAATGACACAATAGATTAAAACAGAAAAGTTTTCCTTCCAAGCATTTTTACATAATGCGCTTCACATACACTTTAAACATATAGTTTTAGGTATATTCCATATACATTTTTATTGGGTCAATGGAAATTGTGTTTTGTTGGAACAGCTACATGGTGAAGTTTGACATATCATGTGCTGTCATGTGCCTTTTTGGTGCGTTTATATGAAACGCATTCATTTAAATGTTGTATTCTATGTCAACATGTTCTTATGTAGTTATTCCTGAAGAAGAAGTGTGATATACTTTGAAACGGCTCGAATGAAAACCACATTAATATTATGTATTGGCATTGGATTTTCTTCAACTTTCAGCAGCGCCGAAAAACTCCACAAAATTTTCCTTCTAAATTACAATTGATGAGGATTTAAATACAGAATCCTCATTAAAGGGGTGTGGTAAAGTGGCTTGCTTGGCTGTATGAGGAGGTAGACACGGAACACTGTCTCTTTAAATTTGGGGTTGGTTTATTAAAACATCATAAACCAACCTGGAGTCCAAAAAGTGAACACAGCCCATTCGGCATAACGGCAAAACAAAATACAAAGATGCAGCACAGTCCGTGTATCGGCCGGGGTCTGGCCACTCAGTGCTTGCCACACACGGTTCAGCCCAACATATGCAAGCTCCTCTCTGGAGCAATCCTCTCCAGATACTGAACCACACCTGAGTCCCAAGGCTGGCTATTTAAAGCCCAGACCACTCCCTGGGGCGGAGATATGGTGAAGGGCCTTCTGCCCGCACTTTAGCCATTCACCTATAAAACATGCCCTTTTAAATATGGTTGCTTAACCCTCTCTGCACCTACCGTGCAGGAGAAAACTTCCATGTTTCACATCACTGAAGCTAACAGCCTCAGTGAAACATATGTTCCCTCCAGTATTCTCCCAGTGACTTTGTCACAGGGGTTTTCCCAAGAACAAAAGTTAATTTTAATCAATAGTTTTTGGAATGATAATAAATTCCACAATTGAACATATTTAAATAAAATGTTCCTGTGCTGAGACAATCTTATAAAAGTGCCCCTGCTGTGCCTGTGTAATGGTTGTGTTTGACCGTACAAGAACATGGTCTGATCATATCACATATCAAGGGCAGGGGAGGAAGCAAAAGAGTATACAGACATTACAGCAGGGGATTGCAGCTGATTCTTTCTTTGAAGTATCTAAGGGGTAACATTTCTCCTTGTGGAGAGTGACATGTTAAGCATGTCACGGTGAGGAGACTTTTAAAGCCGCAATGCTCCTCTGGGAAATATGCAAATTGTCTCCTCAGAGAGGAAGAGGACTTAGAACTCTAGTGCCACCTACAGGAAGTAGCAATCCTAAAAGTCAATAGTGACTCTTTAACGAGCCTTATCAAATGACTTCGGATATAAGCCAGAACCAGAAACTCAATTTGCAGATACTGTGATGCGGGATGCTACTTCCTGTAGGTGGCATTAGAGTACTGGTCCTCTTCTTCTCTGAAGAGACAATTTCTTTGAAGTAAAACATTGTTTAAAAACAGGCAGGGAAATATTTTACCTCACAAAAAGCTGCGATCCGATGCTGTCCTATCTGTATATTCTTCTGCTTCCTCCCCTGCGCAGGAGCTGTGGTAGATCAGACTGTGTTCCGCACAAGGTCAGTCACAG
Source organism: Phyllobates terribilis (assembly GCF_046119375.1). Classification (NCBI taxonomy): domain Eukaryota; kingdom Metazoa; phylum Chordata; class Amphibia; order Anura; family Dendrobatidae; genus Phyllobates; species Phyllobates terribilis. Next base: position 363,076,616 of record NW_027362762.1, on the reverse strand, counting down.
CCATTACAAAGGGGAACATTTATAAGATTATCTCAGCACAGGAACATTTTATTTAAACACATCCAATACAAGATCTATTGATTAAAATTAACTTTAGTTTGTGGGAAAACCACTTTAACCCCTTTCTGACGTGGGACGTAATAATACGTACCTGCGCCCTGGGCCTTATTGACCAGGTATGTATTATTACGCCTTAGCGATCGATCCCGCACAGAGGCTGTGCGGGCACGATCGCCGCCGAGTGTCAGCTAATTCTAACAGCTGACACCTGGTACTATGTGCCAGGAGCAGTCCCGCACCACTCCCGGCACATTAACCCCCGAAATGCTGTGATCCAAGCAGGCCTGGATCACAGAAGGCAGGCAGAGGTAAGAGCGCCCCTTACTTACTTACTTTGGATCGGAGACCCCGCGCTGTGTGTGCGGGGTCCTGATAGTTGCCATCGTGACCTGATGTTGTCTTGACAACATCTGCGTCACCAGGCATCAGGAAGTTAGAAAGATCGTACACAGTGCATGATCTATCAAACTTATGCCAGTGCAGAGCTGACAGCCTGCATAGCATAAGGATGCTGCTGCATCCCTATGCTATACAAGCGATCAACCTGCAAAAAATGAAAGTCCCATAGTGGGACAAAGTATAAAAGTGTCAGAAAGTGGAATAGCTCATGATCGAAAGCACACCACATCCCCTGTAAAACATGGTGGGGCAGTGAGATGGCATGGGCAAGCAAAACTTCCAATGACACTGGGTCACTAGTGTTTATTAAGGATGTGACTGAAGAAAGAAGCATCCGAATGAATTCTGAAGTGTACAGGGCTATACTTTCTGCTCAGATTCAACCAAATGAAGCAAGGTTTATTGGATGGCGCTTCACAGTACAGATGAACAATGGCCCAAAACATACTGTGAAAGCAACTTAAGAGTTTTTTAAGGCAAATAAGTGGAATATTCTGCAATGGCCAAGTCAATCACCAGATCTCAATCCTATTGAGCATTCATTTCACATGCTTAAGGCAGAACGAATCACAAACAAGCAACAACTGAATTCACCTGCACTAAATGCATGGAAAAGCATCACGGAGGAGGAAACCCAGTGTTTGGTGACGTTAATGAGTTCCAGACTACAGGCAGACATTGCCGGCAAAAGATTCTTTACAAAGTATAAAAGATGAATATTTTCTTTATTGTAAAGTTAATTAATCCAATTACCTTTGAGCCCCTGGAATAAGGAGGCTTTGTAGAAAAGTGGTTGCAATTCCTAAACATTTCACAAGATATTTTTGTTCAACCCCTTTAATTAAACCTGAAAGTCTACACTTCAATTGCATATCAGTTGTTTAATTTTAAATAAAAATAGTGGCCTGCAGAGCTGAAATCACGAAGCTTCGGTCACTATTCAAATATTTCTGGACAGTACATGCTCAGGGATTTATCTATTAAATTCACAGGCAAATAAGTTGAAAATTAGTTTGAGTAAATCATGGTTTTCCTGAATCAGAGTAAAGGCAAATTTTTTCAAAATTGCTAGTGAGAGGTCTACATCTAGAGGGAAATTGCCTTTTCGGGGCTATTTGTTTATTATACATTCAATCACATCCCAGGTCATATTGTCTCCACAAGTGTAATCTAAATGTTCTAACATAGCAATGTATCTACATTACCTTGTTCTTTATATCGCTCTTCTCCTTCCATAGATCCTGGTGGTTCAGCAACTCGTATTCTTGCAGAGACTGGGAGGCTGATTTTCTTTGGAACCTCAAAATAGTGAGGCATGCTTATTTCCACATCATAGTCAATCATCTGCCACTTTTTGGATGTGGAGAAAAATGATGAAGATCGTAGTAAAGCCTTGAACTTCAAAGAAAGATAAATATCAATATTATGAGTTAAAGTTTAAGCACACCTTTTAATATTTTGTGACAAATGGCTGTTATCATTAGCACAAATACAGTCATGGCCAAAAGTTTTGAGAATGACACCAAAATTATATTTTCACATGATCTGTTGGCCTCTGGATTTTATTAGTGTTTGTCTGATGTTTATATCACATACAGAAATATAATTGCAATCATATTATGAGTACCAATAGGTTATATTGACAGTTAGAATGAGTTAATGCAGCAAGTCAATATTTGCAGTGTTGCCCCTTCTTCTTCAAGACCTCTGTAATTCTCCCTGGCATGCTCTCAATCAACTTTTGGACCAAATCCTGACTGATAGCAGTCCATTCTTGCATAATCAATGCTTGCATTTTGCCAGAATTTGTTGGTTTTTGTTTGTCCACCCGTCTCTTGATGATTGACCACAAATTCTCAATGGGATTAAGATCTGGGGAGTTTCCAGGCCATGGACCCAAAATCTCTATGTTTTGTTCCATGAGCCATTTAGTTATCACCTTTGCTTTATGGCAAGGTGCTCCATCGTGCTGGAAAAGGCATTGTTGGGCGCCAAACTGCTCTTGGACGGTTGGGAGAAGTTGCTCTTGGAGGACATTCTGGTACCATTCTTTATTCATGGCTGTGTTTTTAGGCAAGACTGTGAGTGAGCTGATTCCCTTGGCTGAGAAGCAACCCCACACATGAATGGTTTCAGGATGCTTTACAGTTGACATGAGACAAGACTGGTGGTAGCGCTCACCTCTTCTTCTCCGAATAAGCTGTTTTCCAGATGTCCCAAACAATCGAAAAGGGGATTCATCAGAGAAAATGACTTTGCCCCAGTCCTCAGCAGTCCACTCCCTGTACCTTTTGCAGAATATCAGTCGGTCCCTGATTTTTTTTCTGGAGAGAAGTGGCTTCTTTGCTGCCCTCCTTGAAACCAGCCCTTGCTCAAAGAGTGTCCGCCTCACAGCCCTGGAGCCTTTTTGACAACAATGGAAGCTCTCTCCTTGAAGTTCTTGATGATGCGATAGATTGTTGACTGAGGTGCAATCTTTGTAGCTGCGATACTCTTCCCTGTTAGGCCATTTTTGTGCAGTGCAATGATGGCTGCACGTGTTTCTTTAGAGATAACCATGGTTAACTGAAGAGAAACAATGATACCAAGAACCAGCCTCCTTTTAAAGTGTCCAGTGATGTCATTCTTACTTAATCATGACTGATTGATCGCCAGTCCTGTCCTCATCAACCCCCACACCTGTGTTAATGAATCAATCACTAAAACAATGTTAGCTGCTCCTTTTAAGACAGGACTGCAATGATGTTGAAATGTGTTTTGGGGGTTAAAGTTCATTTTCAGGGCAAATATTGACTTTGCAAGTACAGTAATTGCTGTTAAGCTGATCACTCTTTGACATTCAGGAGTATATGCAAATTGCCATTACAAAAAATGAAGCAGTAAACTTTGGAAAAATTACTATTTGTCTCATTCTCAATACTTTTGGCCATGACTGTAGACTGTAGCACTCAAGTGAGAGCTGTGCCCTGTTGGCTTTTTAGGTATCTCTAAGCAAAACTTCCAGCTCGCTCCCTGAAACAATTTGGAATGTAAGGCTCTACTCACTTCACATACAATTAACAAAATTAACAAGACTTACTGTAGGATGACAATCCCTTTAACAGTGTAGGGTGCAGAGTTAATGTTAAATTGTTAAGAATGTTTAGAAATGCATATCTTAATGGTCTCAATTGTATTTTCAATAGCACCATCTGTCAAGGAAGAGCTAACCGGTTAGTCGAACTTTAGTATAAATGAATATATCACTGCGCTATGATGCTACGGTAATATATACCTATAGAGCGTAGCCCAAGGGGTTCACAACTAGGCAAAAATTTATTGAAAAGTGAAACTAATTTTTTTTATTGCGGTGGTCCCTAGGGCTTATCCAAATCACTCTTATCAGACCCTATATACAAACAAATTAGAAAGCTGATTAACAGCTGTACAAATGTATATCATAGGCTGAAAAATTCAGAAACTGTAAAGGTCTACTACCATACTGGTTATGCTACTATCTATAAATTGGTGCATATAGTGTATGTAGCGGAAAAAAAACTTACAGTTAGGTCCATATATATTTGGACAGAGACAACATTTTTCTAATTTTGGTCCTAGACATTACCATAATGAATTTTAAACAAAACAATTCAGATGCAGTTGAAGTTCAGACTTTCAGCTTTCATTTGAGGGTATCCACATTAAAATTGGATGAAGGGTTTGGGAGTTTCAGCTCCTTAACATGTGCCACCCTGTTTTTAAAGGGACCAAAAGTAATTGGACAGATTAAATAATTGTAAATAAAATGTTCATTTCTAGTATTTGGTTGAAAACCCTTTGTTGGCAATGACTGCCTGAAGTCTTGAACTCATGGACATCACCAGACGCTGTGTTTCCTCCTTTTTGATGCTATGCCAGGCCTTCACTGTGGTGGTTTTCAGTTGCTGTTTGTTTGTGGGCCTTTCTGTCTGAAGTTTAGTCTTTAACAAGTGAAATGCATGCTCAATTGGGTTGAGATCAGGTGACTGACTTGGCCATTCAAGAATATTCCACTTCTTTGCTTTAATAAACTCCTGGGTTGCTTTGTCTTTATGTTTTGGGTCATTGTCCATCTGTAGTATGAAACGACGACCAATCAGTTTGGCTGCATTTGGCTGGATCTGAGCGCATAGTATGGCTCTGAATACATCAGAATTCATTCGGCTGCTTCTGTCCTGTGTCACATCATCAATAAACACTAGTGACCCAGTGCCACTGGCAGCCATGCATGCCCAAGCCAGCACACTGCCTCCGCCGTGTTTTACAGATGATGTGGTATGCTTTGGATCATGAGCTGTACCACGCCTTCACCATACTTTTCTCTTTCCATCATTCTGGTAGAGGTTGATCTTGGTTTCATCTGTCCAAAGAATGTTCTTTCAGAACTGTGCTGGCTTTTTTAGATGTTTTTTAGCAAAGTCCAGTCTAGCCTTTTTATTCTTGATGCTTATGAGTGGCTTGCACCGTGCAGTAAACCCTCTGTATTTACTTTCATGCAGTCTTCTCTTTGTGGTAGATTTGGATATTGATACGCCTACCTCCTGGAGAGTGTTGTTCACTTGGTTGGCTGTTGTGAAGGGGTTTCACTTCACCATGGAGATTATTCTGCGATCATCCACCACTGTTGTCTTCCGTGGGCGCCCAGGTCTTTTTGCATTGATGAGTTCACCAGTGCTTTCTTTCTTTCTCAGGATGTACCAAACTGTAGATTTTGCCACTCCTAATATTGTAGCAATTTCTCGGATGGGTTTTTTCTGTTTTTGCAGCTTAAGGATGGCTTGTTTCACCTGTATGTAGAGCTCCTTTGACCGCATGTTTACTTCACAGCAAAACCTTCCAAATGCAAGCACCACACCTCAAATCAACTCCAGGCCTTTTATCTGCTTAATTGAGAATGACATAACGAAGGGATTGCCCACACCTGTCCATGAAATAGCCTTGGAGTCAATTGTCCAATTACTTTTGGTCCCTTTAAAAACAGGGTGTCACATGTTAAGGAGCTGAAACTCCTAACCCTTCATCCAATTTTAATGTGGATACCCTCAAATGAAAGCTGAAAGTCTGAACTTCAACTGCATCTGAATTGTTTTGTTTAAAATTCATTGTGGTAATGTCTAGAACCAAAATTAGAAAAATGTTGTCTCTGTCCAAATATATATGGACCTAACTGTATATAACTAATCAACCAGTATGGTGTACATGAAGCGCTAATAATTTGAATATAACTGAAAGCAAGTATATTCATTTATGCTTATATCTAGTTTTTATTTCACCATACCAGGGGTGTTGTCACCATTTGCTGCTTTGATGCTTTTTTTGGGTCATGACACACTAGCTAGAGCGATGTTTTTTAGCTCTAAGAACTTTAGTATAATGTTTACAAAATCTTCATAGAGTAACCGTTATTTTACATTTTATTTCAAAAATCAATAGTACACATAAAAATAAGAAATTTTGTAATATGTTATCAGAGAAATCTGCTTCTTTCTCCTCCTGGAATAATCGTTCATTCTGAAAATTGTCAATTCACGGGTACAATCTGTATTCAGGTTTTTATGTTACTGAGATAAGAGATGGCAGGTGCTACCAATAAGATTCTATGTAGTAGGAAGGGAGAAGGAGGGAGAAGCTAGAAGCAGAGCTTCTTCCATCTATATAGAATCTCATCAGTAGTAACTGCCATCTCCTATCTCAGTAATGTTTTTTTCATTTTCCTTATTATATGTATATCATTTTTTTTTCTAAAATTTGGTTTATTTAACTCTGAAGTTTTCTAGGAGGTGATAGGTTCTCTTTAACTTGTGACTACCTGGCTCCCAACAATTAAAAAAACTGACACCCATAGGTTGAAGATCATTGCTCAACAGTGATTATACAGTCTAAACATAAGGAAATGAAGACAGGAATATACACTACAATTTGAAATATACACTATGCATTGATTATGACTACTATGTCTTAAGCTGCCAGAATGTGACAAATATTTGCATACTGGAATTGTTAATAGGAGATCAATATAAGAAAGCCTTAAAGAGGACTGTCACCAAATGTTTCATTTTGAGCTGGACACACCATGTAATAGTGGCTGCAGAGCAGAATGCAACTTTTTTTTTTATTTTACTTCTCCGTGAATCAAAGTATTTGGCACCAAATGAATTCAATTTTGAATTCACTTTAGTTACAGTGGGTACGAAAAGTATTCAAACCCCATTAAATTGTTCACCCTTTGTTTTATTGCAGTCATTTCGTAAATTCTAAAAAGTTTTTTTTTCTCATTAAAGTACACTCTGCACCCCATCTTGACTGAAAAAAACAGAAAAGTAGAAATTTTTGCAAATTTATTAAAAAAGAAAAACTGAAATATCACATGGTCATAAGTATTCAGACCCTTTACTCAGTAGTGAGTAGAAGCACCCTTTTGAGCTAGTACTGCCATGAGTCTTCTTGGGAATGATGCAACAAGTTTTTCACACCTGGATTTGAGGATCCTCTGCCATTCTTCCTTGCAGATCCTCTCCAGTTCCGTCAGGTTGGATGGTGAATGGACAGGTCTAGGAAGACTTCTGGTGGTCTCAAACTTCTTCCATTTAAGGATTATGGAGGTCACTGTGCTCTTAGGAACCTTGAGTAATGCAGAAATTATTTTATAACCTTGGCCAGATCTGTGCCTTGCCACAATCCTGTCTCTGAGCTCCTTGGGCAGTTCCTTTGAGCTGATGATTCTCATTTGGTCTGACATTCACTGTGAGCTGTGAGGTCTTATATAGACAGGTGTGTGCCTTTCCAAATCAAGTCCTATCAGTTTAATGAAAGACAGATGGACTCCAATGAAGGAATAGAACCATCTCAAGGAGGATCACAAGGAAATGGACAGCATGTGACTTAAATATGAGTGTCTGATCAAAGAGTCTGAATACTTATGACCATGTGATATTTCAGTTTTTCTTTAATAAATTTGCAAAAATTTCTACATTTCTGTCTTTTTTTCAGTCAAGATGGGGTGCAGAGTGCACTTTAATGAGAAAAAAATGAACTTTTTAGAATTTACCAAATGGCTGCAATGAAACAAAGAGTGAAAAATTTAATGGGGTCTGAATACTTTCCGTACCCACTGTATGTAGACGGGAGGAGGGAGGTGCCAGGTACAGAGCTCCTCCCTCCTACTTGCCCTCCTATGTAGACAGAATCTTATCAGTAGCAGCTGCCATCTCCTATCTCAGTAATGGGAAAGTCTGTCTTCACTGAATACAGATTTTACCTGAAAAATTGAGAATTTTGATAACGACTGATCAATTCTGGCAGAGAAAGAATCAAATTTCTCTGATAAGATAAATTACAAAGTTGCTTATTTTCAAGTGTATGACTGATTTTTTAAATAAAAATTAAAACGATTGTTACTCTTTAACCCCTTAATAACATCTGACGTACTAATACGCGTCTGTGCCCTGGGACTTAAGAGCCAGACCCGTATTAGTACGTCATGGCGATCGCGCGCGCACACAGGCTGTGCGGGCGCGATCGCCGCCGGGTGTCAGCTGATTGTCACAGCTGACACCCGGTACTATGTGCAGGGAGCGGTCCTGCACCGCTCCCAGCACATTAACCCCCGCGATGCTGCGATCGAAGTCGATCGCGGCATTGCGGGGGCAAGGGGAGGTGATCGGCGATACTCACCTCCTCTTCCGGCTTCCAGCGCAGTCTGCAAAGGCTTCCCGGGTGTTGCCATGACGACCCGATGTCGTCATGACAACATCCGGGTCACCAGAGAGCAGGAAGATTGCTTGGGCATGCGCAGTGCATCTCCAAGCAATCTTCACACTGTGCACTTCTGACAGCCTTCATGGCATAGGGATGGTGCTTCATTCCTGTGAAATGCAGGCGATCATAAAAAAAAAGTGAAAGTCCCAGAGTGGGACAAAGTAATAAAGTGTATAAACTGTGTGAAAGTGGAAAAAAAAAAAAATGTGCAAAAATATTATAAAAAAATAAAAAAAATAATACACCAAAAATAAAAATATAATGTACCCATCAATAAATATTATTATAAAAAAAAAAAAAAAAAAACAATAAAAGTACACATATTTGGTATCGCCGCGTCCGGAACAGCCTGACCTATAAAACTGTCCCACTAGTTAACCCCTTCAGTGAACACGGTAAAAAAAAAAAAAAAAAACGAAGCAAAAAACAATGCTTTATCACCATACCGCCAAACAAAAAGTGGAATAACACGCGATCAAAAAGACGCATATAAATAAAAATGATACCGCTGAAAACGTCATCTCGTCCCGCAAAAAACAAGCCACCATACAGCTCCATCAGCCGAAAAATAAAAAAGTTATAGCTCTCAGAATAAAGCGATGCTAAAAAATATTTTTTTCTATAAAATAGCTTTTATTGTGTATAAGCGCCAAAACATAGAAAAATGATACAAATGTGGTACCGCTGTAAACGTACTGACCCGAAGAATAAAGCTACCTCATCAATTTTACCACACGCGGAACAGAATAAAAAAAAAAAAACAATTCCTGAATTGTTGGTTTTTGTTTATTCTGCCTCCCAAAAATCGGAATAGAAAGCGATCAAAAAATGTCACGTGCCTGAAAATGGCACCAATAACAACGTCAAGTCATCCCGCAAAAAAGGAGCCGTCACATGACTGTCTGCCAAAATCTGGAAAAATTATAGCTCTCAAAATATGGCGATGCAAAAACTAGATTTTACAAAAAATGCGTCTTTTAGTGTGTGACAGCTGTCAGTCATAAAAACCCCATATGATTCTGGCATTGCTGTAATCACACCGACCCGAAGAATAAAGTCGTCTAATCACTTATACCGCACAAGGAACGGCGTCAAAAATAAACTCTTGGGTTAGGATTGGGCTAGGGTTGTGCTGGGGCTAGGGTTGTGCTGGGGCTAGGGTTGTGCTGGGGCTTGGGTTGTGCTAGGGCTAGGGTTGTGCTAGGGCTAGGGTTGTGCTAGGGCTAGGGTTGTGCTAGGGTTAGGGCTGGGGTTGGGATTTTTTTCAAAAGTAAGAAAAAAAGATGACGATATGGCGACTAGTGTTGAGAGCAAGTGCTCGCTACTTGAGTTTGCATCGGGTGCTCTGGTATGCATTGAGTATCGTGGATATTTGAGTGACATGCTCGAGTCTCTGCCCCATATGCTTCGCGGCCAAAAAACTTTACGGGGATTGCCTGCCATGCACAAGCGATCCCCGCATGTTTTTTTTTGGGTGTCTAATAACCGTGAAACATGCGGAGCAGGGACTCGAGCATGTCACTCGAGCACACGCTGTACATGGTGCATACCTGAGTACCCGATGCAAACTCAAGTAGCGAGCACTTGCGCTCAAGAATAATGACAACTTATTCAATATGATGACCTAATGTAAACAAATTCTGTGCCGTACCTCTGGGTTCAAAATGTTCACTATACACCTTAATAAAATCCTTGAGGGGTATAGTTTCCAAAATGGGGACACTTGTGGGGGAGCTCCACTGTTTATGCACATCACGGGCTCTCCAAAGGCGACATGGTGTCCGCTAACAAATTGAATGGAAAATCGGCACAAATTGTTAGCGGACACCATGTTGCGTTTGGAGAGCCCCTGTGTGCCCAAACATTGGAGCTCCCCCACAAGTGACCCCATTTTGGAAACTAGACCCCCCAAGGCACCTGTTTTTTTTTTCACTTTTTCATTTTTACGAATCAATTTGTGAAGCACCTGGGGGTTCCAAGTGCTCACTATGCATCTAGAAAGGTGCCTTGGGGGGTCTAGTTTCCAAAATGGGGTCACTTGTGGGGGAGCTCCAAAGTTTGGGCACAGAGGGGCTCTCCAAACGCAATGTGGTGTCCGCTAACAATTTGAGCCGATTTTCCATTCAATTTGTTAGCGGATACCATGTTGCATTTAGAGAGTCCCTGTGTGCCCAAACATTGGAGCTCCCCCACAAGTGACCCCATTTTGGAAACTAGACCCCCCAAGGCACCTATCTAGATGCATAGTGAGCACTTGGAACCCCAGGTGTTTCACAAATTGATTCATGTGAGGGAATATTTAGCTAACATAAATGAGTTCAAGTCTCCAGGTCCAGATGAATTACACCCCAGAGTACTGAAGGAGATCGTAGAAGAAATTTTAGAACCACTCTCCATAATCTTTGAAAATTCTTGGAGAACAGGAGAAGTCCCAGAAGACTGGAGAAGAGCAAATGTTGTTCCTATCTTCAAAAAGGGGAAGAAGGTGGACCCAGGGAACTATAGGCCGGTGAGTCTGACTTCTATACCAGGAAAGATCTTTGAACAAATTATTAAACAACATGTATGTAAGTACCTGGATAAGAATGAATTGATTAACCAGAGTCAGCATGGGTTTGTAACTAACAAGTCATGTCAGACTAACTTAATTTCCTTCTATGACAGAATCACTGACTGGGTGGATCAGGGAAATGCTGTAGATATAGTATATCTTGACTTCAGCAAAGCATTTGACAAAGTATCTCACAGCATCCTTATTGAAAAAATGACCAAGTATGCAATGGACCAGGCAACTGTTAGGTGGATTCATAACTGGCTTAGTGATCGGACTCAAAGGGTGGTTGTAAATGGCTTCGCATCCAGCTGGATGAATGTCTCAAGTGGGGTACCACAGGGCTCCGTCCTGGGACCTGTATTGTTCAACATCTTTATCAATGATTTAGATGAAGGAATTGAGGGTAAACTGATTAAATTTGCTGATGACACAAAGCTAGGAGGGATAGCTAATACTAGAGAAGAGAGAGAGAGGATTCAAAAAGACCTAAATAAACTGGAGCAGTGGGCAGCAACCAACAGAATGGTTTTTAACAGGGAAAAATGCAAAGTACTACATCTGGGCAATAAAAATGAAAAAAGCATATACAGAATGGGAGGAATAGAGCTAAGCAACAGTACATGTGAAAAAGACTTAGGTATACTAATAGATCATAGACTGAACATGAGTCAACAGTGTGATGCAGCAGCAAAAAAGGCAAATACAATTCTGGGATGTATTAACAGAAGCATACAGTCTAGATCACGTGAAGTCATTATCGGTCTTTACTCCTCTTTGGTCAGACCTCATCTGGAATACTGTGTACAGTTTTGGGCACCACATTTTAAAAAAGACATAGACAAACTGGAGCAAGTTCAGAGAAGAGCGACCAGAATGGTAACTGGTCTGCAAACCATGTCCTATGAGGAACGGTTGCAGGATTTGGGAATGTTTAGCTTGCAAAAAAGAAGACTGAGAGGAGACTTAATAGCTGTCTACAAATATGTCAAGGGCTGTCACATTGTAGAAGGATCATCTTTATTCTCATTTGCACAAGGAAAGACTAGAAGCAATGGGATGAAACTAAATGGGAGGAGACACAGATTAGATATTAGAAAAAACTTTTTGACAGTTAGGGTGATTAATGAGTGGAACAGGCTGCCACGAGAGGTGGTGAGTTCCCCTTCAATGGACGTCTTCAAACAGAGGCTGGACAGACATCTGTCTGAGATGATTTAGTGAATCCTGATTTGAGCAGGGGGTTGGACCAGATGACCCAGGAGGTCCCTTCCAACTCTACCATTCTATGATTCTATGATTCATAAAAATGAAAAAGTGGGTTTTTTTTCACTTTTTTATTTTTACGAATCAATTTGTGAAGCACCTGGGGGTTCCAAGTGCTCACTATGCATCTAGAAAGGTGCCTTGGGGGGTCTAGTTTCCAAAATGGGGTCACTTGTGGGGGAGCTCCAAAGTTTGGGCACAGAGGGGCTCTCCAAACGCAATGTGGTGTCCGCTAACAATTTGAGCCGATTTTTCCATTCAATTTGTTAGCGGATACCATGTTGCATTTAGAGAGTCCCTGTGTGCCCAAACATTGGAGCTCCCCCACAAGTGACCCCATTTTGGAAACTAGACCCCCCAAGGCACCTATCTAGATGCATAGTGAGCACTTGGAACCCCTAGGTGCTTCACAAATTGATTCGTAAAAATGAAAAAGTGTTTTTTTTTTCACTTTTTCATTTTTACGAATCAATTTGTGAAGCACCTGGGGGTTCCAAGTGCTCACTATGCATCTATAAAGGTGCCTTGGGGGGTCTAGTTTCCAAAATGGGGTCACTTGTGGGGGAGCTCCAAAGTTTGGGCACACAGGGGCTCTCCAAACACAACATGGCGTCCGCTAATTATTCAAGCAAATTTTACAATCAAAAAGTCAAATGGCGCTCCTTCCCTTCCGAGCCCTGCCGTGCGCCCAAACAGTGTTTTTTCCACAAATATTGGGTATCTGCGTGCCCAGGGGAAATTGCACAACAAATTTTGGGGTCCACTTTTTCTTGTTACCCCTGTGAAAATAAAAAAAAATTGGGTCTAAAGTAACATTTTTGTGAAAAAAGTTAAATGTTCATTTTTTTCTTCCACATTCAAAAAATTCCTGTGAAGCACCTGAAGGGTTAATAAAGTTCTTGAATGTGGTTTTGAGCACCTTGAGGGGTGCAGTTTTTAGAATGGTGTCACTTTTGGGTATTTTCTTCAAAAAGACCTCTCCAAGTGACTTCAAATGTGATGTGGTCCCTAAAAAAATGGTTTTGTAAATTTTGTTGGAAAAATGAGAAATCGCTGGTCAACTTTTAACCCTTATAGCTCCCTAACAAAAAAAAATTTTGGTTCCAAAATTGTGCTGATGTAAAGTAGACATGTGGGAAATGTTATTTATTAACTCTTTTGTGTGACATATCGCTCTGATTTCAGGGCTTAAAAATTCAAATTTTGAAAATTGCAAAATTTTCAACATTTTCGCCAAATTTCCATTTTTTTCACAAATAAACGCAAGTGATATCGAAGAAATTTTTCCACAATCATGAAGTACAATATGTCACGAAAAAAACAATCTCAGAATCAGGGGGATCCATTGAAGCGTTCCAGAGTAATTACCTCATAAAGTGACAGTGGTCAGAATTGTAAAAATTGGCCCAGTCATTAACGTGTAAACCACCCGCAGGGCTTAAGGGGTTAATTCCTTTACACCCCAGCCTATTTTCACCTTCCTAACCAGGCCAAATTTTACATTTCTGACCAGTGTAATTTTATAAGATGATAACTCTGGAATGCTTCAATGGATCCCAGTGATTCCAAGATTTTTTTTGTGACACATTGTACTTTATTTTAGTTGCAAATTTAGGTCAATCTTTTTAAAGGTTTTTTTTGTGAAAATATTGGAATTATGGCAAAAAGTTTGTAAATTTCACAATTTTCAAACTTTTAATTTTTATGCCTTAAAACCAGACAGTTATATCACACAAAATAGTTAATACATAATATTTACCACATGTCTACTTTACATTATCATAATTTTTAAACATAATTGTTTTTTGTTAGAAGGGTTGAAGTTTATGAGCAATTTCTAATTTTTCCAGCAAAATTTACTAAACCATTTTTTATGGATCACACCACATTGGAAGTGACTTTGAGTGGCCTATGTGACAGAAAATACCCAAAAGTGACTCTATTTTAAAAACTGCACCCCTCAAAGTGCTCAAACACATTCAAGAAGTTTATTAACCATTCAGGTGCTTGACAGGAATTAAAGCAGAGTGGAAGGAAACAATGAAAATGTTACTTTTTCCCACAAAAATGTTGATTTAGTCCCAAATTTAGCATTTTCACAAAACTAACAGGAAACAATGAACATCACAATTTGTTCTGTAATTTCTCCTGATCAATACTCCATGTGTGGTGGAAAATTACTGTTTGGGCAACGGCTCAGCTCGGAAGGGAAGGAGTACCATTTAACGTTTGGAGTGCAAAATTGGCTGGATTGCAGAGTGTACTTTAATGAGAAAAAAAAACTAACTTTTTAAAATTTACCAAATGGCTGCAATGAAACAAAGAGTGAAAAATTTAAAGGGATCTGAATATTTTCTGTACCCATTGTTAGTCTAAGTGGGTGTTCTTAGATACTTTGCACTGGTGGCATGTACTTCTTCTCCCTGTATGAGATGCTATCTGATCACACCTGCTTGGACTTAGAAAAAGTGAACTCACTAGGTGCCGTATATTTGATGTATAATTTCCCTGCAACACAGAGGCAAAATTAAAAGCCACTGCAGCCACTATTACAATCTTGTGTCCAGTACAACATGAAAAATTTGGTGAAAAAATCTTTTTTAAACAATGCGATGTATATTTTCAGAACTTCACCAAATCATATCCACTTCCTCCCAGAAATGAATAATGCCTTCTTAGCTGGTTTCCCATGACTGTTGGACATTTTTGTGTAGATAAATTACACCACTCAAAACAGAATAGTTGTGTTGCATAATGCATTGTTTCATATTAGCATTTTGTTTGCTTCTACGCTAATATAATGAATACATTTGAAGCCTCATAACTAATTTCCATGCAATCACCTTTCACACTGTAATTATTGTACGGCCATTTTGACCTTTAAAACACTTGAAAAATATGGCTGATACAAGCCGGTGGCAGCACAATAAATATACAAATAGACATAAATGAATTAAATCAGCTTTAGCGATTATTCCAGACTGTGTGTCACTGCCCTTTACAGCTGGCATTCAAAACATATTGGTCATTTAAAAAAGTAACAGACCTAGACAATTTGCTATATTAAACTGATACAATTCTTTACTTTAGTTCTAGTGATGAGGTCTATTTCAAAAGGAAAAAGTTTAGTATAGCATCAATCGTAAATACCATAATCATTTTGAGTGTCTATATAAACCCAAATACTTCTGGTAGATTACAATTAAAGGGGTTAGCCATTACCTTACATGTCCATTTCATGTGCCCTAACTGCCATAGATAAGCACTTCACTAAATACATTGATTTGTCAAATCCTGCTGTAACCTGAGCTTCTCTTCTGGTCACATGGTCTCTGGCTGAAAATCTCCTGCTTTCTGTGATATAAAGTGATTTTCCCTCACTTTTGGGCTCCTGAAATCGGCAGGTGGGCGGGGCTGCATTCAGCAGAACTCACTTGCACTCCCCTGCATCTGTATGTATATAGAAGGGTGTATACACCCTGTTGTATTCTCTATATAATGTGAATAATTTCAGATCTCTCCCCATCCATCCACCCTTTCCATCCATCCCATCATCCATGTCAGTGAGGGGAAGTAGGGGATAATCTTTATTTCTCAGCTGGCATAATGGTGCTTTATGGATTACTTCTATTCCAGGCAGTGTCCTGTACAGGAGATGGTGCTGGGCCTGTGTGTGACTCTGGGGGAGGACTGGGAGGGATTTAGACAGAGTTACAGGTCTGTGCTCACGGCAGGCTTGTAGTCCAGCACAAGGAATGATGGGAAATGTAGTAAGAAGGGAGCAAAGGATTCAGAAGAGGAAGTGATCGCTATGACAACAGAGCTGGTGCCAGGGCACAGAAAGCGAAGCAAAAAGCCACAAAACAACATGAAACTTTGCAGAAATGGTATGTGGGGACCTTTAGGGGAATTTTTCTTAAGCATTTATGGCAAAACCAGTAACTCAATCAGGGTAATGGACAACCTCTTAACAAATATGGAACGTCAGGAAGTATAACCAGTGCTTGAAGGTTACACTTATGGATCTTGCAGCCGAGTCATGAGTTGGACACGTTTTATTTTTTATAGTTTGCTCGGGTACAGGAGGGACAGGTGGCCCAGAAAAGGCAATGGCTACCTGAAATAGGGTTTGTGTATTCCCTATCAGAGCAACTTCTTCTTAATTGCTTTAAAATATTTTTCTAATCTCCATTCTAATGGCCATGTAATTGGAACCACATGTCATCAGAGTCAACTGACTAGTGTAGCCAAGCATCAGCGATCTTATGAATCCCAGATGGCACAATCACTGCTTACGAGGCTGGCGTAGGATCAAAGGGGATCACAGGAGGTGATTATGTCTCCGTTGGTTAATTTATGATAGCCTGCCTCTAAGAAAAAAAAATGATAGGCAGCCCCTATAAGACTACACTTAAGTGATCTGAGATACAGAATATCCTTCCTATCTTAAAATAAATAAGCATATTTCACATAGTTTAGTTATTTGTCTCTGCAATAAAACTGTTATTAATATTTAAAAATGCTATTGAATACAAAACCGCTGTTTGTATGCTCTCCTCGGTTTCTTTTGGATTTTCTGGTATCCTCCTACATTCCAGGAAACGTATTTTTGCCATTTTCATGACAGTTTTGTCAAGCTCCACCAAAATAGGTGGAGCGGTGGAGGGACAAGAGCATGACGCCACAGCTCATCTAATTCATGACGAGCTGTGGCGTACATTATCACAAATCTTACCCCTGTCCTCAACTGGAGTAAGATTTGTAGAAAGGCGCTGTAGGTGTACACCACTTTTCTGATACGCCTGATTCATTAAGAGGTAAGCACCAGTGTGAACCGTACTGGTCTTGATGAATCGGTAGTCGGGACCTTTTACTTCCTTCCACAGGTGAATCTAAAAATTAAAGCAAATCCAGAAAATGAATACTTTCATTTACATACCTCTTCAGCAGAGTCCCCTGATGAAGCTACTGCCGCTCGCACACTGCTGCTCTCCAACGTGCCAGTAACTTTTCTACGTTCATACTCTAACAACGTCATCTGCATCTGCGCTGCAAGTGCCAATGCTTTCTCTCTCCTTTCATTCACCAATGGTATTGCCAGATCTGTCTTCAGTATGCTATCTTCTTTGCATCGGAAATAGCATATGTTCTGCGCATCTGTGTGACGTAAAGTATTGAAAAATAATTACAGCTCATGCTCTGATATTTCATTGCTGAATTCCTGAAGTTTACACAAGTCCCTTTTCAGTAATGTAAGAAATTAAATATCTTGCATTGAAGAAATTCTGTATTTTCCAAAGCGTATCTGTCAGCAATCTACTGGCCATGCAGGAGTAAGTAGAATTCTACAGTAAATTGCTCACTGAATATAAATGGGGAGATAAAATGTCAATAAACAGCAACACATGAATGATGACAGACAATAACAACAAACACTATAGATGTAAATACATTTATTCAGGGAGACTGAACCAAATAAGGATTCCTTAGGGGTGAAATATCATATTAAGGTGTCAGGCAAGCAAATTTTCATCAGTTTGGAGATTTCTACACCCACAATAATCAAATAGTCAATAATAACTGCATAAATTAAATTACCAAAAGATCCAATATTTAAAGGAGTCATACAGCGACGTCCAGAGCCGTTCACTTTGACATTGGAAGCGAACAGTGCCAATGACATTGCGAAACGCACACCTGCTGACATGTGCACATCATCATGTATCGGGCACATGTCCTGTTCACTACAATAGGGAATGTGAGCAATGCTTTATGATCATGCACGCATCACAACAGGTGTGTGGGTTATAATGTCTTCAGCACCGCTCACTTCTGATGGAAGGTTATTGAATTCTTGACGTCGCGGGTAACCCCTTTAAATCACAATATTTTGGGGCACCAAAAGTGTTTCTAATGCCCTGTAAAAAGTATATTTTTTTTGGAATTTTAAATAGGTCCAAAATATCATGATTGATTTAATAAAATTATAAGTTATAATATAGTCTGGCTGTCTGCAGTCACCACTAGGAGGAACATACTAAAAGCGGATTTATTATTGAAGCCAATGGGAGTTGCACACATCTGAGCTCCCCCCAAGTGATGATAGCGAACACCGAAATTCTATTATATAGGTTTGTGTACAAATATAAGTCAGCATACAAAAAAGTGCTAAGGCTCCTCTATAAATGTATTATGAGATTAGCTAGCACAGCATTTTAGACTTATTTAGAAAAGAGGATGCAACTCCACTTTAACATTGCACTGTAGGTAAGACTGTTAAAGAGGTTTTCCACTTTAGAAAAGTGGACCCCAAAACTTGCCTGTCATATAAAATAACAAAATCAAATTATACTTTCCCTTCCCAGGTCCAATGATTGCTCTCTGTCACTGCTCTAGTCTCTGTTTTGGCTGCAGTGTTGATAGTTCACATCACCACTGCATCCTATCGCTGAGCTGCTGCTGTCTACAAAGGCCAAAACACTGAGCTCATCGATTGGTGGCAGTGGTGATGTAAGAGGTGGGTTGTGGCGTCAACACTGCAACTAAACCACAGGAGAAAGGAGCAGCGGCGGAGAGTCAGTGCTGGACCCAGGGAGGATGATAGGCAATGTGTGGTGTCGTCAATACAATTGATAAAAATATATTTTATTTTGCAAATGTTTTATTAGCTCTAGTTAGTATTAAGCAATGTCTAAATATAGTCAATTAAAAAATGCTATGAGGGATTAACAATGCCTTTTTATCTCTGGTATAATAAGAGGATTATACATATAACTGCAAAACACTTACCAATTACTTACTTAATTTGTTAATTAATGTAATTAGTTGTTTCATGAATCAAAAATAGAATAACCTTGTTTCAATAACCATAATTAATAAAAATGAAAAACACAGAAATAGAAACTTATTTTAAAGAGAAGAAATAGTGTTAAAAATGCAGTGTAATCTGCAGCCACCATGTTTAACCCCCATAGTGACGAAGCCAAATCTGACCAGGGTCATTTTATGTGGTAATAATTCTGAAATGCTTGTATATAAACCAATGATCCACAGACTGCTTTTTGTGATACATTGTACTTTATGTCATCAGTAAATGTAGGTCAATATGTTTTGCATTTTTCCTGAAAATATCTGAAATTTGTTGAAATTTTTTTAAAAAAAGCAATTTTCAATCTTCGAATGCTCATATCCTGAAACCAGATTTTCATACCACACATACAGCAGAGTTAATAAATAGTATTTCCCATATATCTGCCTAATATCAGAATCATTTTTCAAACGTCCTTTTATTTTGTTAGAAAGTTAGGAGGGTCGAAAATTACAGCAATTTTTCATTTTTTTTTTAAATGTACAAATCTTATTTTTTACTGAAGTGACTTTAGAAGGGGTGACTTTAGAAACACAGAAAATGCGTCTCAACTTAAATTGTTGAAAGTATCACAAAATTATTATTAACCCCTTTACCCTGGGCCAATTTTCCGTTTTTGTTTTTTCCTCCCCTTTTTCCAAGAGCCATAACTTTTTTATTTTTCCAGCCATATGAGGGCTAGTTTTTTGCAGGACGAGTTGTACTTTTGAATGACACCATTCATTCTGCCACATAGTGTACTGGAAAAGGGGGAAAAAATTACAAGTGTGGTGGGTTTTTTATTTACCATGTTCAATATATGGTAAAATTCACCTGGCAATATGATTCCCCTGGTCAGTACGAGTACACAGACACCAAACATGTATAGCTTTTTTTTTTTTATTTAAGTGGGTGAAAAAAAAATTCTGAAATTTGTAAAAAAAATATATATATATATTTATCACTTTTGTCACCATTTTCCAAGACTCCTAACATTCAAATTTTTCGGGACCTGGGGCTGTGTTATTGCTTATTTTTTGTGCCCTGAGCTGACGTTTTTATTGATACCATTTTGACGTAGATACAATGTTTTGATCTCCACTTATTGCATTTTATTCCAATACGGCAGCGACCCAAAAAAACGCAATTCTAACGGTTTGATTTTTTTCTTATTACACCTTTTCCCGATCAGATTAATTTATTTTATATTTTGATAGATCAGACATTTCTGAAAGCGGCAATACCAAATATGTGTATTTTTTATTTGTTTTTTTAATTGTTTTATTTTTAATAGGGCAAAAGGGGGGTGATTTGAACTTTTGTGTTTTTTTAATTTTTTTTATATTTTTAAAACTTTTATTTTACTTTTTACTGTATTTAAAATGCCCCTTAGGAGACTTGAAGGCTGCAATCATCTGATCGCCTGTGCTACATAGCAAGACTTCGGCACTGCTATGTATAGCAAAATTCACGATCTCCTATAAACACCAGCCACAGTCCAGCGTTCATAGGAGGATCGTGATGACAGGCACGGGTGTCTTCAGCAGACCGGCGGCTGTCATGACAACCCATTGGCGCCCCGTGATTACTTAACGGGAGTGCCAATGGACAGGATCAATGATGCTCTTCCTGTGTTAAATGTCGCTGTCAGTGATTGACAGCAGCATTTAACTGGCTAACAGCCACGGGTGGATCTCGGGTCCACCGGCGGCTTTTAGAGGCACTTGATGGCTGATTACATGAGCCATCCAATTCGGGGAAAGGTGTGAGTACCCATAAAAGGCAGGAACACGGCCAATGACATAAAAATCAACGGGTCAGAGATCAATTTAAACTTGTACTAAACTGGCCAACCTCATTTATTATTTACATAACAACGACAGGTATGATACTTTTCAAGAAGCGAGTTCTGCAATGTGTTTTATGGGAATCAAGAAAAAGTACATTTGAAATAAAGTTAATTTACAAAATGACTTAAAAAGTGTAAGAAGAAAGTTCAGGAAACAGTTATCCTGTAGTATTCATTTAAAGATAAGGATGTTGTTGTCTTTTTAAAATACAGTATGTATATTTTTGTATATGTCTATATTCCTTAATTTACCACACAGACCATCTGTGGTCATGAGCTTTTATCAATTTCCATGTATTGGCTGCAGTGTTAGCAAATGAATTCTTGCTCTAAGCATTATCGCAATACAATCATAAATAATACATTTTAATTATAAACATTTGTATTGAGTAATTTTTAAACTTGACATGACTATTTTAAACAGAAATATCTGGATAAACTTCTAGCTCTACTGAAGAGTTTAATCATCCACAGATTTCAGATTTCAATAAAATATACAGTTGAAACCAGAAGTTTACATCTATAATATAACCAAAGATACGTACCTCTGTCTGAAGCCTTTATAGACTGCACAAGCACGACACGCCTGCGCAGTCTGGCTCCAGACAGAAGAATGCATAGAGCCGTTATGGGTAAGAGGAGGTTGTATGGCGCCGGAGATCGCAGTATGCGTAGACACTGAATGCATACCGCGATCTAAGGCGCCATACTTACATACTTATCTGACCGGGAGGAGCGTTGCCGCGGTGCCTCTCTTCTGGCCGGAGACCGGGGCAGGAGTGAGGCGTCGGATCGGCGTATGCACATAGCGCTATCTGGCACCATTTTACTGAAGATACATTTGCAGTGTGTCTTCAGCAAAATGGCGCCAGACAGCGCGGTATGGGCACACGCGTACTCTGGCGCCGCACTCCTCCCCCAGCCTCTGGAAGAACAGGACACAGCAGCGCTAGAGCACAGGAAAGAAAAGTGAGTAGAAGTGTTTATTTTTTTGTATGTGTGCAGCGTGAAAGGGATGAGGGGTGCCAAACATACCAGGATTGGAGGGTGAGTGGGCCACACATACCAGGATTGGGGGATGAGGGGGCCATGCACACTAGGATTGGGAGATGAGGAGTGCCATGCATACCAGGATTGGAGAATGAGGGGTACCATGCATACCAGGATTGGGGGATGAGGGGTACCATGCATACCAGGATTGGGGGGTGAGGGGTGCCTTGCATACCAGGATTGGGGGATGAGGGGTACCATGCACACCAGGATTGGGGGGTGAGGGGACCATGCATACCAGGATTGGGGTGTGAGGGGGGACCATGCATAACAGGATTGGGGGATGAGGGGACCATGCATACCAGGATGAGGAATGGGGTGCTATGCATAACTGGATGAGGGGTACCATACATATCAGGATTGGGGGGTGAGGGGACCATGCATACCAGGATTGGGGGGTGAGGGGACCATGCATACCAGGATTGGGGGTTAGGGGACCATGCATACCAGGATTGAGGGATGAGAAGACCATGCATACCAGGATTGGGGGTGAGGGGACCATGCAAACCAGGATTGGGGGGTGAGGGGTGCAATGCATACCAGCATTGGGGGTGAGGGGTACCATGCATATTAGAATAGGGATGAGGGGTACCATGCATACCAGGATAGGAATACGGGGTACCATGCACACCAGGATGAGGGATGGGGTGCCATGCATACCAGGATAGGGATGAGGGAGTACCATACATACCAGGATGAGGGGTACCATGCATACCAGGATAGGGATGAGGGGTGCCATGCATATCAGGATAAGGGATGGGGTGCCATGCATACTAGGATAAGGGATGGGGTGCCATGCATACCAGGATTGGAGTATGAGGAGTGCCATGCATACCAGGATTGGGATGAGGGGGCCATACATACCAGGATTGGGGAATTGTGGATAAGGGAGCCATGCATACCAGGATTGGGATGAGGGGTGTTATGCATACCAGGATTGGGGATGAGGGGTGTCATGCATACCAGGATTGGGGGAGAGGGGTGCCATGCATACCAGAATTGGGAGTGAGGGGTGCCATGCATACCAGGATTGGGGGTGAGGGGTGCCATGCATACCAGGACTGGGAGTGAGGGTTGGCATGCATACCAGAATTGGGGGTGAGGGGTGCCCTGCATACCAGGATTGGGGATGAGGGGTACCATGCATACCAGGATTGGGGATGCAATGCAAACCAGGATTGGGGTTGAGGGGTGCCATGCATACCAGGATGGGGATGAGGGGTAACATGCATACCAGGAAGGGGATGAGGGGTGCCATGCATACCAGGATAGGGATGAGGGGTACCATGCATACCAAGATAGGGATGAGGGGTGCCATGCATATCAGGATTGGGGGATGAGGGGTACCATGCATACTAGGATTGTGGGGTGAGGGGACCATGCATACCAGGAATTGGGGTGAGGGGACTATGCATACCAGGATTGGAGATGAGGGGTTCCATATATACCAGGATTGGGGGGTGAGGGGTGCCATGCATATCAGCACTGGGGATGAGGGTTGCCATGCATACCACCATTGGAGATGAGGGGTACTATGCATACCAAAATAGGGATGAGGGGTACCATGCATACCAGAATAGGGTTGAGGGGTACCATGCATACCAGGATAAGGGATGGGGTGCCATGCATACCAGGATAAGGGATGGGGTGCCAAGCATACCAGGATTGGGGGATCAGGAGTGCCATGCATACCAGGAATGGGGGTGAGGGGACTATGCATACCAGGATTGGAGATGAGGGGTGCCATACATACCAGGATTGGGGGGTGAGGGGTGCCATGCATACCAGTACTGGGGATGAGGGTTGCCATGCATACCACCATTGGGGATAAGGGGTACTATGCATACCAAAATAGGGATGAGGGGTACCATGCATACCAGAATAGGGTTGAGGGGTACCATGCATACCAGGATAAGGGATGGGGTGCCATGCATACCAGAATAAGGGATGGGGTGACAAGCATACCAGGATTGGGGATGAGGAGTGCCATGCATACCAGGATTGGGGATGAGGGAGCCATGAATACTAGGACAGGGATGAGGGGTACCATGCATACCAGGATGAGGGATGGGGTGCCATGCATACCAGGATAGGGATGAGGGGTACCATCCATACCAGGATGAGGGGTACCATAGATACCAGGATAGAGATGAGGGATGGGGTACCATGCATACCTGGATGGGGGTGAAGGGCCTATGCATACCAGGATAAGGCAGAGGGGGCCATGCGTACCAGGACTGGGTATGAGGGAGCCATGCATACCAGGATGAAGGATGAGGGGCGCCATGCATGCGAGGAATGGGATGAGGGCTGCCATACATACCAGGATGAGGGGTACCATACATACCAAGATAGGGATGAGGGATGGGGTACCATGCATACCTGTATGGGGGTGAGGGGCTCATGCATACCAGGACAAGGCTGAAGGGGCCATGCATAACAGGATTGGGTATGAGGAAGCCATGAATACCAGGATGAGGGATGAGGGGCGCCATGCATACCAGGATTGGAATGAGGGCTGCCATGCATACCAGGATTGGGAGTGAGGGGTGCCATGCATACTAGGATGGGGATGAGGGGTGCCATGCATACCAGGATAGGGATCAGGGGTGCCATGCATACCAGGATAGGGATGAGGGGTACCATGCATACCTGGATAGGATGGGGGGGACAGGATGTGGGCAGTACAAATACCAGGATGGGGGCAGCACAAATACCAGGATGGGGGCAGCACATACCAGCATGGGAGACCATATACCAATAAAAATGCTCGCCACCCGGGCGTAGAAAGGGTTCAATAGCTAGTACACTATATAAAAAGACACATACAGTTGTGCTCAAAAGTTTTCATACCCCAGCAGAAATTTTGCTTTCTTGGCCTTGTTTCAGAGAATATGAATGATAACAAAAAAACTTTTTCTCCACTCATGGTTATTGGTTGGGTGAAGCCATATTTTGTCAAACTACTGTGTTTTCTCTTTTTAAATCTTAATGACAACCAAAAATATTAAAATGACCCTGCTCAAAAGTTCACATACCCCAGCTCTTAATACCGTGTAATCTTCTTTTCTCATTATGCCATCTATTTTGTCAAGTGCACCAGTCCGTCCTGCAGCAAATCAACCCCACAACATCATGCTGCCACCCCCGTGTTTTACAGTTGGAATGGTGTTCCAAGCTTCTCCCTTTGTCCTCCAAGCATAAAGATGGTCAGTATACCCAAAAAGTTACATTTTAGTTTCATCACACCACAGGAGATGTCTCCAAAAATTAAGGTCTTTGTTCCTGTGTGCATTTCCAAACATTAATCTGGCTTTTTTATGTTTCTTTTGGAGTAATGGCTTCTTATTAGCAGAGTGGTCTTTCAGCCCATGTTGATACGGTACTCGTTTCACTGTGGATATTGACACAATCTTACCAGCTTCCACCATCATCTTCTCAAGGTCTTTTGCTTTTGTCCTTGGGTTGATATGCACATTTCTGACCAAAGCACGTTCATCTCTGGGACACAGAACCCGTCTCCTGCCTGAGCGGTATGATGGCTGGACATCCCCATCTTGTTTGTACTTGCGTATAATTGTTTGCGCAGATGAACGAGGCACCTTCAGGTATCTTGAAATTGTACCCAAGGAGGAGTCAATCTTGTGCAAGTCCACAATTCTCTTCCTGATATCTTGGCTGATTTCTTTAGACTTTCCCATGATGCTACACAAAGAAGCAGTGTGTTTCAGGAGTGCATTAAAATGTATCCACAGGTGTGTCTCTAATTAACTCGGATGTTGCCAAAAAAACTATCAGAAGCTTCCAAGAACATGACATCATCATATGGGCAGTCCAGAATTGTTTAAAGGCATAGTAATCTTAGTGTATGTAAACTTTTGACTTTGCAGTAAGTAATAAAAATGCCTTAAAACATTCTCTCTCTCTCTCATTATTCTGGCATTTGGCAAATATTAAACATTATGGTAATCCTAATTGACCTAAAACGGAAAAGTTTTATTCTGATTTCATGTCAGATATTGAGAAAAACCTGCATATGTGTCTTTTTATATAGTGTATGTAAACTTCTGGTTTCAACTGTAAGTACATTAGCTGCAATAGGCTGACTCAGACACTATCTTTTGTATTGAAGCATCTAATGAGCATGTGTAAAGGTCAATGTGCTGTAAGTGGAAAGGTAGCAGAGTCAGCTGTGAAATCGACCATTGTGAATGGTGGATCCTGTGCTGTGTTATTAGTTTTGTATAGAGATGTGACCTGCCATTGTAATCCTGCCTTTGATAATAATGAGCATGCTGAGAAATCTCCATGAAAGGACAGGAAGTATGAGTCTAAAATAACCCCAGTTGCCAATGTGAAAATTGCAAGATTACTAATTTTTTTAATACAAATTGTGGTATGAAAAAAGAAAAAAACATTGCCAATTTTTTTTTTAAATACAAGTAAACGTAAAAACTTGATTTAAATAATAGGTCATTTTCTGATGACATTTCCTTTCACTCCTTCCCTTTATTGGACATAGCGGTACATCCAATGTTGAGTCTCTATCTTTGATAAAGGCTCAGGAGCTGAGCCTGCATCACTGCCTGTAGACAATGTCTATTTTACACAGTCGTCAAGTGCCTCTAACAGCAGTGAGTGGGACTGAGTTTCTTGCTGCCGTTAATCTTTTAAATACCAGTATCAATCACTGACAACATTTAAAGCATTCGCGCCAAGGGGTATGCTGTTCCACACTCCCATTGGCCATCCTGTGATGGGATCGCAAAGTGTCAATGGGTTGCGATGGGTTCTGAAAGAAGGTGAATGTTACTCTGCGCGACCTAACAGGCTTTCGCATAATGCCCTGCAGCTATGACATCACATTCCAGTTTATGAAGCTGATTTTCATACTTTGCAAAATGGTTTTCAGCACATCACAGGGTTATTGGAGATTTTGGAAACTGGGTTATTTTGCCCGGGACAGCTCATCAATAGGAATGTGCATACTAGTGGAAGTTCGGGATCTGGTACCTGACCCAAACTTTTGAGAAAGAGGGTTAATGTTGCTTTGCGCAGCCGACCCGAACTTCCTCCAGAACCAGAACCCCATTGAAAATAATGGAGACAAAATTGAAAAAAATCTCTCTCTCTCAGTAACAAACAGTGACCGGTACAGACAGTGAACACTTCTGTTCGGGTTTACCCATCTCTACTCATCAAGTCCCATAGCTTACATTACCACCTATAAGCAGATGACACTCAGATCTACAGTGGCTGGCGAAAGTATTCACCCCCTTGGCATTTTTCGTGTTTTGCTACATCACAACCTGGAATTTCACAGTTTTTCTTGATGGTTTGCATCAGTTCATGTAAAGAACATGCCTACAACTATGAACATTTGGTTTTCTTTTTATTGTGAAGCAAACAACAAATAGAATAAAATAACTGAAAACTTTTGTGTGCATAACTATTCACCCTCCTACAGTCAGTACTTTGTAGAGCCTCCTTTCACTGCAATTACAGATGCAAGTCGCTTTGGATAAGTCTCTATGAGCTTTCCACATCTTGCCACTGGGATTTTTGCGCATTCCTCAAGGCAAAACTTCTCCAGCTCCTTCAAGTAAGATGGTTTCCTCTGGTGAACAGCAATCTTCAAGTCTGACTACAAATTCTCAATTGGATTAAAGTCTGGGCTTTGACTAGACCACTCTAAAACATTTAAGCATTTCCCCTTAAAACACTAGAGTGTTGCTTTAGTAGTATGCTGTGGGTCATTATCTTGGAATGTGAACCCCCATCCCAGTCTCAAATCACTGACAGACTGAAACAGGTTTTGCTCAAGAATATCCCTGTATTTTGAACCATCCATCTTCCCCTTGACTCTGATTATTTTTCCTGTCCCTGCTGCCGAAAAACATCCCACAGCATGAAGCTGCAAACACCATGTTTCACTGTGAGAATGGTGTTCTTGGGGTGAGGAACTGTGTTGGTTTGTTGCCAGATATAGCGTTTATATTAGTGGCCAAAAAGTTCGATTTTGGTTTCATCTGAGCACAGCACCTTACTCCATACATTTGGGGAGTTTCCCACAAGTCTTTTAGCAAACTCTAAACGAGCCTTACAATTTTTGTGCTTTTTTTTCTGCCCATTCTTTCATAAAAGGAGTGTATGACTTATTGTGGTCATATGGAAAGATACTCTAGTCTGTGCTTGGGAGCTATGCAGCTCCTTCAGGGTTACCTTTGGTCTCTGTGCTGTCTCTCTGATTAATGCCCTCCTTGCCTGAGCTGAGAGTTTTGTTGGGCGGCTCTCTCCTGGCAGGTTTGTTGTGGAACCATGTGCTTTCCATTTGATGATAATGGATTCAATGGTGCTCTCGGGGATCATCAGAGATTGGGATATTTTTTTATAACCCAACCCAGACTTGTACTTCTCAACAACTTTGTCCCTGACTTGTTTGGAGATCTTCTTGGTCTTCATGGTGCTGTTTGGTTAGTGGTGCCTCTTGCTTCATGGTATTGCAGCCTCTGTGGTGTTTCAGAAAAGGTGTATATATATTGACAGATCATGTGTCACTTAGATTGCACACAGGTGGATTTCCTTTCACTAAGCATGTGACTTAATTGCTTGCATCAGAAAATTTTAGGGACTTCATAGCAAAAGGAGTGAATACATATGCACATGCCAATTTCTAGTTATTTGATGCCATAAATTAAATTGATGCCTATATTTTTCTCACTTCACTTCACCAACTTAGACTATTTAGTGCTGATGCATCACACACAAATCGGATTACAAAAATATTTAAACGCAGTTTATAATGTAACAAAATAGGTAAAAAGCAAGGGGGTGAATACCTTCTTAAACTACTGTACCTCTCTGGCAAGACGTCACCTCTCTGCTACACAGAAACCCAGAGTGTCTATCAGCCATATCATCCTTCTCCTCTCGCTTCCTAAAACTTAAGGAAGACAAAATGGAGCTCATCATCTTTCCTTCATCTCACCTAACCCCCCTACCTGATCTATCTATCACAATTAAGGACACCACAGTTTCCGTAGTACCGGAAGTCGGCTGCCTTGGAGTAATGCTCGATTCTGCCCTGTCCTCCAACTCAAAAATATTTCCAGAATTCGTCCTTTCTTCAACCCTTAATCTACTAAAATGTTAATGCATGCCCTCATGATCTCCCACCTTGACTACTACAATACCGTCCTCAGTGGCTTCACTGATAACACTATCGCACCTATTTAGTCTGTCATTATCTCTGTTGTCTGTCTAATCCACCTCTTTCCATGCTTCTCCCCTCTGCAAATCCTTTCAGTGGCTCCCAATTCCCCAACATATCCAGTTCAAACTACTATCGCTGACCTACAAACCCATCCATAATCTGTCTCCTCCATACATCTCCAAACTAATCTCCCGATATCTTCCAACACACAACCTCTGGTCCTCCCAAGACCTCCTTCTTTCCTCTACACTCATACGTTACTCACCCAATTGCCTCCAAGACTTTTCCTGAGTGTCCCCTGTCCTCTGAAATTCTGTGCACACATCCAATTATCCACCACACTTGGAACCTTCAGACTGAACCTAAAAACCCACTTCTTCAAGAAAGGTTACAGCCTTCAATGACCCTGCTCAACCTCACCACCAGTGTAGCTGCTGAAAACGCCTACTCTACTGTCTCCTTCCCCATTATCCTGTAGACTCTAAGCCTGCAAGGGCAGGGCTCTCTCTTCTAAAAATAAATAATAATAATAAATAGCGATCAGCTGTTCCCAGTGAAGCACAGTCGGGCACAGGATATGACAGATTTGGCTCCATCTCCACATTCATAGTTCAAGTGAATTATACAGCTAACCCCTTCAGGACCCAGCCTATTTTGACCCTAAAGACCTTGCCTTTTTTGTCAATTCTGACCAGTGTCCCTTTACGAATTAAAAACTCTGGAACACTTCAACGGATCCTAGCGATTCTGAGAATGTTTTTTGTGACATATTGGGCTTCATGTTAGTATTAAATTTAGGTCGATAATATTTGCATTTATTTGTGAAAAAAATCCAAAATTTGGCAAAAATTTAGAAAATTTCGCAATTTTCAAATTTTGAATTTTTATTCTGCTAAACCAGAGAGTGATGTGACACAAAATAGTTAATAAATAACATTTCCCACATGTCTACTTTACATCAGCACAATTTTGGAAAAAAAAAATTTGGGGGGTAGGAAGTTTGAAGGGTTCAAAGTTCATCAGCAATTTATCTTTTTTCCAGCAAAATTTACAAAACCATTTTTTTTAGTGACCACATCACATTTGAAGTCCCTTTGAGGGGTGTACATGACAGAAAACACCCAAAAGAGACACAATTCCAAAAACTGCACCCCTCAAGCTACTCAAAACTACATTCAAGAAGATTATTAACTCTTCAGGTACATCACAGGAACTAAAGCAACATGAAAGAAAAATATGAACATTTTAATTTTTCTAACAAAAATTTTCTTTTAGCCTAAATTTTTTAATTTTCACATGGGTAACAGGATAAAATTCATCCTAAAATTTGTTGGGCAATTTCTCCTGAGTACACCAATACCTCATATGTGGTCATAAACCACTGTTTGGGCGCACGGCAGGGCTCAGAAGGGAAGGAGCGCCATTTCACATTTTGAATGGAAAATTAGCTCCAAAAGTCAAATTGCGCTCCTTCCCTTCTGAGCCCTGCCATGCGCCCAAACAGTGGTTTATGACCACATATGAGGTACTGCAGGGGCGCGATCCCTCCATGTCACAGACGCTGTGACATGGGTCGGGAAGGATTTGGCTCCATCTCCACATTCACAGTTCAAGTGAATTATACAGCTAATATTGAAACACAATGTATTATTCTTGTGGTCTCTCTCTCTATCCCCAACACTTTACAGTATTGAGATCTATACAAATTTATTTTCTAAAAATTTAATTTTAGGGGAAAATTTGGCGAAGCCAGAAAATTCGAATTTCAAGTGATCCGTTCATCTCTACAAACTATGTGTTCTGACCAAAAAAAATTTGAATTAATTGCATCAATCAACACTTGTTATTTACTTTTGTATTTGAAATTGAAAAGCAAATGAAATACCTGGATTTCTATTTTTCATGTTGAAAACATTTGGGCTAATCACAGGGGTGATGGCAGAAGGCAGAGGCAGAGTACCCATTCCTTCAATCATGTATACAAAGTCCCCAATCTGGAATAAATGTGCAGGGAAAAATAAGTATGTAAATTAGAATTCTTCACAACAACTCTTTTTTGTGCCTCTGAACAGAGATATATTTTTTTTACAATTTATAAAACAGCATTGCAGTGTCACCGGGTTTTTTCTCACTAAGATATGTTGAAATCAGAAGAACGGCAAGTTAAATGAGTACAGAAGTATAACCATGGCACATGAATTCTGCTAATTTCACGTATTTTTCTGTATTTTTCCAGAATATGAATGTATTGCAAATATATTCTTAATTACATTTATCATGCATACTACACATTTTATGAAAACAATGACAGTAATGGGCAAAGATGACAAAATAAAGGCAACATAATTCACAAAATCTTAAGTATTTTGTTTAATAGAGTCTTTTTGGAAAATGGATTCGTGGAAGCCAACAGTAATGTAACTGAAAACTGTTATTAGCTAAGTAAAGGGGGCAATACAAAAGATTAAATGGAATGTATTACTATTGTATCGATTATCTGTAATCTCTGTCACTATAGCTAACCACAGAAATTGCGTTATCTGTAATGTAACTCTCAAACATCCTAAATAAACACTGGAAGCTGCCTCATATCTCTGCAATCAAGTTGTCTGTCGATGATGTTTCCCTCCCCTTCTCACACTCTGTACATATAATGTGACAGCCCTTTTCTAAATGATTAATGGTAACTTTCACGCTACTGATCAGAAATGCTGTCTCAGGTAGGAGACCTCTAGATTAACTTTACTGAGATTTTATCAGGCCACCTCTATGACTACATTTAATTTCCATAGTATAAAATAGTCTTACACAAGGATTAGTTATTTTTCTCTCGCATTATACAGTTATGTGCAAAATAATAGCAGTGTGTTTAAAACAATTGAGAAAAACTCACTCCTCATATTAGCATTATTTCCATATACACAAAGGCACTGGGAGCTGCACATTCAAATCCAAATGAAAACATGAACAAAATATCAATTTATAAATTGAAAATGAAGAAAAAGGAATAATAGGCTGTTAAAAAATAGCAGTGTCTGCATTTTCATTTACAAACTCGAATATTTACTGTATAAAGTGAAATTTGTTTACAGATTTCACTTTTTTGCTAATTACTGAATTAATATTTAGTTGTGTAATCTTTATTTCTGATGGCTGCTTTACATCTCCCTGGCATGGAGTCAACTAACATCTGACACCTGTGGACAGATATTACAACCCAAGCTGACTGGACTACATTCCACAGTTCTTTTACATTCTTAGGTTTTGTATCAAAAACTGCATTTTTGATGTCACTCCACAAATTCTCAATCAAATTGAGGTCAGGGGATTGGGCCGGCCACTTCATAACATCAATCTTGTTGGTCTGGAACCAGGGTGTTGACCGCTTGCTGGTGTGTTTGGGGTCATTGTCTTGTTGAAACCAATTTCACGGGCATTTCTTCTTCAGCATAAGGCAATATGACCTCTTCCAGTATTTTAATATATTCAAACTGGTCCATGGTGCCAGGTATATGATAAATTGGCCCAACTCCATAGTATGAGAAACATCCCCAAACCATTATGCTTGCACCTTCATATTTTACAGTCTTCACAGTGTACTGTGGCTCGAATTCAGTGTTTATGGGTTGTCTCACAAACTGTCTGCGGCCTGTAGACCCAATTAGAACAATCTTGCTCTCAAATGTCCATAGAATGTTGTGTCACTTCCCTTTAGGCCAGTCAATGTGTCCCTTTAGGCAAACTGTAACCTTTTCAACACGTCTTTTTTTCAGCAATGGTACTTTATGAGGGTTTCTTGCAAATAGTTTGGCTTCACGTGGGCGTCTTCTGATGGATACAGGACTCACAGGTAACTGAAGATCTTCTTTGATCTCCCTGGAGCTGATCATTGGTTGCTTCTTTGCTATTCTTGTGATTCTATGATCTATGCGGATGGTAGTAACTCTTTTCCTACCATGTGTTTTGGGTTTTGTTTACCATTTCAAAGCATTGGAAATATTTTTAGCTGAGCAATCAATTATTTTCTGCACTACTTTATATGTTTTCCCCTCTCCAATCAACTTCTTGATCAAAGTTCTTTCTCCCTGGTACAATATCTGGAACGACCCATTTTACTCACTGTGCAAGGGCTAAAACAGCAGGTACAACATTTGCTGCCCTCCTTTTTTAAATGAGGCCCATAACTGACACCTGTGTCTTCACAGAATGAATGACCTCACTAATTAAACTCCGCACTGCTATTAATTAGAACACCCCCCTTTCATTAAATGAGTCTATTACACCCAATTAGCAGAGTGCATGTCATGACTGCTGATTCTGTTGGTTGTCCAATACTCGCCTACACCTACTCATGATTTTTTTCCTGTGTATTATGATCTTTTTTGCCAAAAACAGTAATTGAACACACTAGTGATGTTAGACTGCTATTATTTTGCACATAACTGTATATTTAAAGAGGACATATAACCAGGCCAGATGTGTTCATTTTTTGCCCTTGTTTTTATTTATTATTTTATTTTTTTATGATAAATCAGTTCCAGAGACATGATCCTTTTTATCAAGTGCTAATTTTTATGGTTCTTACCAAAGGGGGTGTATCTCACAGGATTTTCTGGGGGGCATGCTTATAGGCTGTCCTACATTATTACCCTTGGCACAGACCATGAAAAATAGCACAAATTAAAAAGCCCCATATTGGTACCATATTGTGCATTAAAAAAAAATCTGAACACTCAGAGGAGCAAAGGAAAGAAAAGTGCCCACTTTTGACCTGGTGACCAGTCCACCTTAAATATTCCATTTTTACTAACATAAATATGAGCTATACCCTGATCACGGAGAATGGCTTGTTCATATTGTATTACAAGGATAAACAGATAGAGATGTTCATACCATATCTTTTGATTGATGTACAAGGACAGGGGCATAATAATGAAGATCGCAAAGGGTGTGCGACTGCAACCAGGCCCATGCGGGAGGGCGGCACGCCATTGCCAGTGCTTACTTCAGCTGGATATACATCCAAGGATGCACATTCAGCTGAAATATATTAAGGCACAGAGTCCCGCTGGATCCCTGCATTGCAATACACGCTGCCAGCCAGAGGCCGATGGCTGACATCGCCATGCCCATCATGGGCGGGGCATTGCAGTGACACCATGCAGCACCCATGGCTGGCACGACAAAGTCAGTTGCCAGCCTTTGGTCTGGCGCTAGAAGAGGATGCCACAAGTCATGGCAGTGGTTGAAGGTAAGAAGAATTGTTTCTTTATTTTTTAAATGCGTTGGAGAAGTGTGAGGGTTTCAGGAGAAGTGTGAGGGTTTCAGGATGGGTGACAATACAACAAGAAGGGGTGCAGGATGGGGGTCATTATACTAAGAAGGAGCCCAGCATGGGGTATGTTATACTAGAAAGGAGCCGAGGATGGGGGACATTACACCATGAAGGGGCCCAGGATGGGGGTCATAATTACTGGAAGGGGACCAGGTTGGGACAATATTACAGGAAGAGGCCCAGGATGGGGGACAAAATATCAAGAAGAGGCCCAGAATGGGAAATTATACAAGGAAGGGGCCCAGAATGAGGGAGATTATACTGGTAACAGACCCAGAATGTGTGGTAATTAACCAAGAAAGGGCCAAGGATGGAAGTCATTATAATAGGAAGTGGCCCAATACACCAAGTGTCAATACACCAAGAAGAGGCCCAGAATGGGGGCCATTATTACAGGAAGGGGCCCACAATGGGAGATATTATACCAGGAAGTGGCCCAAGAAGGGAGATATAATACCAGGATGGACTCAAGATGGGGGACATTATTGCTGGAAGGAGTCTGAGATGGGTGATATTATTACAGGAAGGAACTCAGGATGGGTGTCAATATACCTTGAAGGGGCCCAGGGTGGGAGTCATTATACCAGGAAGGGGTCCAAAATGGGGCACATTATACCAGGAAGGGGCCCAGAATGGGGACATTATACCAGAAGGGGTCTCAGAAGGGGGGTCATTATACCAGGAAGGAGCCCAGAATGAGGGAAGAGATACTAGAAAAGGGTCCAGAATGGGTGAAAATATACCAAAAAGGGACCCAGGATGGAGGTCAAAGAAGGGGCCCAGGATGGGGAGCATTATACCAGGAAGGAGCCCAGGATGGGGTACAATATACCAGGAAGGGGCCCAGAGTAGGGGACATTACAGGAAGGGGCCCAAGATCTGACACATTATAACAGGAAGGGGACCAAGATGGGAGCATTATACCAGGAAGGGGCCCAAAATGGGAGACATAATACCAGGATGGGGGATATTATTACTGGGAGGGTCCCAAGATGGGGGACATTATTACTGGAAGTGGCCCAGGATGGGGAACATTATTATAGGAAGGGGCCCATGATGAACTACAATATTACAAGATGGGGGACATTATACCAAAATGGGGCACGTGATGGGGACATTACTACAGGAGGGGCCAGGATGTGAAACATTATACTAGGATGAGGACATTATACCAGGAAGGGGCCCAGCATGGGAGACATTATACCAGGATGGGGACACTATTACAAGATGGGGGACATTTTTACATGGGGGGAAAATACATATGTCTAGAATGCTACAAGGGCCCATACAACTGTCCAGAGAGACGCTTCCCGTGCATACAAGTCTGTGAAGCAGAACGATCTCACCCGCAGGTTAGCTGTGTGAGTGCAGGGAGGAGGGAGTGAATCGCAGACATGCTTTGTGCTTACTGCAGGGAGCTTGCACTGTCAGACTTGTGAGAGATAATACATTGTGCACACTGGGGGTAGGGAGTTGGGGGGCCTCATATGATGGCAGGAACTTCGCAAACTCGACCAGCTGATCGCCCACTACGAGGATGTAATGGAATAATGCCAGGGGGCACCAGAGAGCATAATTCAAAAAATAAAAGCTTGTTATCTATGGACTGGAGCATAACTTTTAATCACTATAATTTACAAAACTATTTATTTCCACCTTTTCTGCTTGGATAACTGTATTTTTTATGGTGTCACAACCCCTTTAATCTCCACCTTCCACGGCTGATACAATAACAAACTCCAGTGGTCAGAGTTGGACAGAGCTCCAGCTGAATGGAGCGGGGTCCGATCATGTGTACTGCCTCTCTATTCATTATTAATGGTAGCGCCAGAGATTGCTGAGTGCAGTGCTTGGCTGATCTTTGGTGCTGCAATTAGAATGAATGAAGAGACAATGCAAATGATTGACTTGCTGTTAATTGATACATTGCTATATATTTCATAGCATAATGCTGTTATTCTCTCTGAGCATTCCTAACAAAAATATTTAATAAAAAAAAACATTTGCATCACAAAAATTTTCCCTAAGGTATCTAACAAACTTCAATTGTGAGTGTCACGAGTGTTAAATAGTTTTTTTGTGACTGCTTCTGAATTGGCAATCAACATCGATGTAGAGTATACAGCATTAAGGGGCAATAAAAAATATATTTTTTTATTTTTTTTAGAATTATTCCTAAATTAAGTTGAATTCCTACAATTAAGTTATTCCTACAATTAAGTTGAACAAGGCAGAGAAGCATCAACTTAGCCCATTCCCTAGTTTAGGACAGTGGCCAATTCTGTTGTGTAAAGACAGAAAAAGGGCATAGTAACTCTTCAGAACTCCCAAAAACAAAAGCATTGGCCACTTTCTTTTAAATACCTGAGACCTCTTGGCACTGCCTCTCATGGATGTGAAAGCTGGTATGTAAAACATAAGCCGAACGAAGTAGCCTTGACATTCAGTAATAGCAGTAACTTCTATATAGCATTTGCCCTGAATTTCTGATTGATCAATTTCACAGCCAGAGCAAATGCAATTAAGTCTTGTAACAGACACTAAAATGAAAGAAAACTGCTATTAGGGCAAATAACCCTTACATAAATGGTTCTTCTAATTGGAAATCTCTTTCACAAGCCAGAGGGAGGATCGGATGCTTCATGCATTTCACTGGTGGTCATTGATCTGAATGCCCGGACGGTAATGGAATATGTATGTGTTCATGGCAATAATAGAAGCCGATCAACAGGGGTTAGATAGGCTAAACCCATGGTGATCAATAGGCTTCTTGTTAAAAGAGATGCACAGTATATACAACATGTCCTGCATTTCCATTGTTTCATAGCATTGTTTTAACCCTTACCTCTTCACTTGTGAATATAATAATGCAGTAGCGTTTTCCAAGTTCAAATGGAAGAAAAGTAACTTGCAAGTTAGCAGACATGCCTTCTTTTAAGAAAATAGAGTTTACTGGGCAGAAGTACTGACGTAGTGGATGTGACTTGTATTCTGTAAGCAACAAAGTGTCCTGTTATTGCACAGTATATAAGACCAGGTTATTACCACTTCTACCAATAAAGTGTTCTTGTCAAAAAGAAAAAATACACTAAAAGGGGTAATACAGTATATATAAATGGTCAGCTAACATGTGAGACATACACACTTTACAATTTGTAAATGTTATCAGCGTTTTAGAGAAAGCATTAAATGAAATGCGCGTCGGGGCTGAGTGGTTAGTAACTCTAACACATTAGCACTGCACTTTATAGATACTTTTATTATCAGATCATTTGGGCTCTGGTTTGGCCTATTAGGTTGATTTAGATGTTGTACCATAAATTACACACTGATAGCGGCATGAGCAATATATTTATATGTACCTCATCTGAGAATAATTATGTATTTGCTGATCATTATTGTACCTTTTTCACTTGTTGCCTCTTTAAATTACCTTATCATTTGTTCTTAAAATTTCTCAATAAAGCTTTTGATATTTTATTAATTTTGGTGGTTATTGGTTACTCCATTTGTAACTTATTATAATCAATATATTGTATGGGACTACTCTACCTTATATATTCCCTGTGGGGGAAACGGTATGATGTATCTACTGTATGATGTATCTACACTACCGTTCAAAAGTTTGGGGTCATTTAGAAATGTCATTATTTTTGAAAGAAAAGCACATTTTTTTCAATGAAGCTAACATTAAATGAATCAGAAATACACTCTATACATTGTTAATGTGGTAAATGACTATTCTAGCTGCAAACATCTTGTTTTTATTGCAATATCTACATAGGTGTATAGAGGATCATTTCCAACAACCACCACTCCAGTGTTTTAATGGTACATTGTGTTTGCTAACTGTGTAAGAAGGCTAATGGATGTTTAGAAAACCATAGAAAACCCTTGCACAAGTATGTTAGCCCAGCTAAAAATGGATTGGCTGATTTGAGACCCTATAAAATTGACCTTCCTTTGAGCTAGTTGAGAATCTGGAGCATTACATTTGTTTGTTCTATGAAACTCTAAAAATGGCCAGAAAAAGAGAACTTTCATGTGAAACTCGACAGTCTATTCTTGTTCTTAGAAATGAAGGCTATTCCATGCGAGAATTTGCCAAGAAACTGAAGATTTCCTATAACGGTGTGTACTACTCCCTTCAGAGGAGATCACAAAGAGGCTCTAACCAGAGTAGAAAGAGAAGTGGGAGGCCCGCTGCACAACTGAGCAACAAGACAAGTACATTAGAGTCTCTAGTTTGAGAAATCGACGCCTCACAGCTCCTCAACTGGTAGCTTCAATAAATAGTACACGCAAAACGCCAGTGTCAACGTCTACAGTGAAGAGGCGACTCCGGGATGCTGGCCTTCAGGGAAAAGTGGCAAAGAAAAAGCCATATCTGAGCCATATCCTGGCTAATAAAAGGAAAAGATTAATATGGGCAAAAGAACACAGACATTGGACAGAGGAAGATTGGAAAAAAGTTTTATGGACAGACGAATCAAAGTTTGAGGTGTTTGGATCACACAGAAGAACATTTGTGAGAAGCAGAACAACTGAAAAAGATGCTGGACGAGTGCCTGACACCATCTGTCAAGCATGGTGGAGGTAATGTGATGGTCTGGGGTTGCTTTGGTGCTGGTAAAGTGGGAGATTTGTACAAGGTAAATGGGATTTTGAATAAGGAAGGCTATGGCTATGTGCCCACGATGCAGAAATGAAGCAGAAAAATTCTGCAGCATTTCTGCATCTCCCTGGCAGAAAAAACGCATGCAGATTGTGCATGCGTTTTTCCTGCAGAATACATGCGGATCCACATGCGGATTCACATGCGTTTCCGCATGCAGATTGACAAGCGCTTTCCAGGTGATAGCATCACTTGGAAAGTGCTTGACAACTAGGTCACACTGTATAAATCCATGCAAACAGCATGGATTTATACAGTGTGAACCGTAAAAATTAAAACAAATAAAGCTATACTCACCCCCGAGGCCCCGGTGTGTGCAGCAGCGCTTGTTCCTGGCTG
This sequence comes from Phyllobates terribilis, assembly GCF_046119375.1. NCBI lineage: Eukaryota > Metazoa > Chordata > Amphibia > Anura > Dendrobatidae > Phyllobates > Phyllobates terribilis. Next base: position 363,037,256 of record NW_027362762.1, on the reverse strand, counting down.
GTTCCCGGCTGCCGGCATATCGCGAGGCAGAGCGGTGAAGGGCCTGCGGTCACATGACTGTGACGTCACCGCAGGTCCTCAAGCGATGCCGGCATTCAGAGAGAAGCCGCCGGACAGGTGAATATAACTTTATTTCTTATTTTATTCTTTTTTTACAGGTAGAATGGTACCCAGGTCTGGATGAGAGTCTTCTCTTCTCCAGAACTGGGTACCATCCGCACATAGAAACGCATAGAAGCCGCTTGTAGAAATGTACAGTCGCGGTTTCTATGCGTTTCAATACAAGTCAATGGCGGGAGTTCCGCTGCGCTACCGCAAAATTAAATGACATGCTGCAGATTTTTGTACGCAGCATAAACGCTGCGGAAAAATCCGCAGCATGTGCATAGAACATGCGGAATCCCCTTGGGGACCATGGGGTGCGGATTACCTAGCGTTTAACAAGCGTTCACGCTGCGGAAATTCCGCAGCATAAATGCTTGAAAAACGCTACGTGGGCACCCAGCCTATCACTCCATTTTGCAATGCCATACCCTGTGGACAGCGCTTGAATGGAGCCTATTTCATCCTACAACAGGACAATGACCCAAAGCACACCTCCAAATTATGCATGAACTATTTAGGGAAGAAGCAGGCAGCTGGTATTCTATCTGTAATGGAGTGACCAGCTCAGTCACCAGATCTCAACCCCATTGAGTTGTTGTGGGAGCAGCTTGACCGTATGGTACGCAAAAAGTGCCCATCAAGCCAATCTAACTTGTGGAGGGGCTTCAGGAAGCATGGGGTGAAATTTCTCAAGATTACCTCAGCAAATTAACAGCTAGAATGCCAAAGGTCTGCAATGCTGTAATTGCTGCAAAGGGAGCATTTTTTGACGAAAGCAAAGTTTGAAGGAGAAAATTATTCTTTCTAATAAAATCATTATTTCTAATCTTGTCAATGTCTAGACTATATTTTCTAATCATTTTGCAACTCATTTGATAAATAAAAGTATGAGTTTTCATGGAAAATACAAAATTGTCTGGGTGACCCCAAACTTTTGAACGGTAGTGTATGTTCATAACTCATAGGATTGTATTGTATTACATAATAATGTTACAGTTTTTTTTGTTTTGCCTAGGTTTTTGTGTTTGCTATAAACGGTAATAAAGATTTTCATTGTAAAAATGTAAGGAAGTGCAGTCCATCTTTTGTCTGTGTCTTTCCTCTTTTTTTTAATTACATAGGTTTATTTAATTTACTTTCATAAAGCCATTAATTCCACAGCACTTTACAGACATTATCAGCACTGTCCCCATTAGAGCTCACAACCTAAATTCCCTATCAGTATGTCTTTGGGTTGTGGTTGGAAACAGGAGGAGTCCCATGCAAACACGGAGACAACATACAAATACCTTGCAGATATTGTCCTTCGTTGGATTTGCACCCACGACCCCAATGCTTTAAAGCAACGGTGCTAACCACTGAGCCACTATGCTGCCCATTATAACTTATTATAGGTTATAGTTTGATGTCAAGGGATTTTTGTCTACTTTCCACCTTAAAATGTGAATTGTCAAGATGTCCTAACATGATAAAGTCATTATACAGATTGAAAAATAAAAAAAGCTTTAGTTATCATCACATGGAATGACTTCTACATTAGTAAAAGATTGCTTCAGATATTGTATTGTATATTGTTATATGTTTGATGAATCTATACCTCAGTTTTCTAGATTAGAGTCATTGTACTATGGTCATGGCAAAAGGTGTTGGCACCCTTGAAATTCTTCTAGAAAATTGAGTATTTCTCCCAGAAAATTATTGCAATTACACATGTTTTGTTACATACATGTTAATTTCATTTGTGTGTATTGGAACAATACAAAAAAAAATAGAGAAAAAAAGGCAAATTAGACATGATTTCACACAAATCCCCCAAAATGGGCTGGACAAAATTGTTGGCACTTTTCCAAAATTGTGGGTAAACAACTTTGTTTCAAGCATGTGATGTTCGTTCAAACTAACCTGTGGCAAGTAACAAGTGTGAGCAATATGAAAATCACACCTGAAACCAGATAAGAAGGGAAGAATTTTACTCAATCTTTGCATTGTGTGTCTGTGTGTGTAACACTAAGCATGGAGAACAGAAAGAAGAGAAGAGAACTGTCTCAGGACTTGAGAACAAAATTGTTGAAAAATATCAACAATCTCAAGGTTACCAGTCCATCTCCAGAGATCTTGATGTTCCTTTGTCCACAGGGCACAACATAATCAAGAAGTTTACAACCCATTGCACTATAACTAATCTCCCTGGACGTGAACGGAAAACAAAAATTGATGAAAGGTTGCAAAGCAGGATAGTCCGGATGGTGGATAAGCAGCACCAATCAAGTCCCAAAGAAATTTAAGCTGTCCTGCAGGTTCCGGGTGCATGAGTGTCATCGCGAACTATCCGTCAACATTTGAATGAAATAAAAGGCTATGGCAGAAGACCCAGGAGGATCCCACTGCTGACACAGTGACATAAAAAATCTAGACTACAGTTTGCCAAAATGTACGTGAGTAAGCGAAAATCCTTCTGGGAAAGCGTCTTGAGGACAGATGAGACCATGATAGAACTGTTTGGCAAAGCACAACATTCTACCACAAACAGAATGAAGCCTACAAAGAAAAGAACACACTACCTACAGCGAAATATGGTGGAGGTTCAAAGATGTTTTGGGGTTGTTTTGCTGCCTCTGGCACTGGGTACCTTGACTGTGTGCAAGGCATCATGAAATCTGAAGATTACCAAAGGATTTTAGTTCGCAATGTAGTGCCCAGTGTCAGAAAGCTGGGTTTGTGTCAAGGTCATAGGTCTTCCAGCAGGAGAATGAACCTAAACATACTTCAAGAATCACCCAGAAATGTATGCAAACAAAGCGTTGCAGAGTTCTGAAGTAGCCAGCAATGAGTCCGGATATAAATCCCATTGAACACCTGTGGACAGATCGGAGAGAACTTAAAATTTCTGTTGGGAGAAGGCACCCTACAAATATGAGAGACCTGAAGCAGTTTGCAGAAGAAAAGTGGTCCAAAATTCTAGTTGAGAGGTGTAAGAAGCTTGTTGATGGTTATAGGAAGTGATTGATTGCAGTTATTTATTCCAAAGGGTCTGCAACCAAATATTACATTGAGGGTGCAAATTTTTGTGGTTTTGTTTGAAATTATGTCCAAGTTGCCTTTTTTTCTCATTTTTTTGTGCTGTATGTTTTATATGGTATTATGGCTTTGGCATTTCAATGCAACATTACATTATTATATATTATCATTTTGTGTTATGTCCAGGCACAAAAATGCTTTAATATCTTGTTTTGAATGCAACGCAAATGTTAAACATTATTTATACCATCCCTGTACAGCACTGTGGAATACGTCTGTGATATATGAAGTATCATTTACTATGAAAGGGGTCACATACCTAGTATATATCCCTTCAAAAAAATACTTGTTGGTATAGAACAGGGGCCTGTAACCTGTGGCTCTCAGGCCTGTGATGTGTGGCTTGCAACTGTCTAACAGCTTGGTACATTAGCACCAGGTCTAACAAACAGCAATGAAGACCAGGTCTCCAGTTGGTGACTGTTCTATGTAACCCAGTACAGAAGAGAAGATGTGGATGCGCATATACTGAGTGGAGAGATAAATATGTTAAACTGGATAGGATGATACTGCTAGATATAGGAGGCTGCTTGAAGCGGAATACGATAGAGTGATGAGAGTGCTTGATGCGCGAATACGGAATGGGGGTAAGGTGCGGACCACTTGATGCAAGTATTCTGCGTTTATGGCAAGGTGGCACAGAGTCTCTGTGTGATTTCTGTGGGGAGAATTTTTGGCTGTCGTTATACCGGTAATAGGGGGCACTGGATGTCACTATGCTGAGGGTTTTGCATGTGGCTCATGACCAACTGAATGTGGCTCTTCGGTTAAGAAAGGTTGGGGACCACTGATATAGAACATGCTTATAATCCACTAGGTGTTAGGTGCTATGGATCTGCAGTGATCTGTTTAATAGGGTAAAAGCTGGACATATTATACCTTGATCCTTTGAGTCACAAATCACCCTAGAAAGATCATGATCTGTAGAGCTGACACTGTAAAAAATGAACACTATAAGTAAATAATACAACACCAGGTAAATATTAATAACATTAATACTTTGTCCAGTTTTGCAATATTTAAATAACAAAGAGTTGCTTAAATCTTAAGTAAACTTAATTAAGGAATTCATCAAAATTGAACGCCATTCCAAAAATCAAGTAATGCTGAGAATACGACACATGATAACTGTTGAAAGTAGAGAAGCGTAATAGTTTCTCAGGATCACTCCTAATCCTTTATCATGAAAAACATTAGATGGTGTATGCTATCGGTTTCATTAAATTGTATTTGTAAGAATGGTACAACCGGTAAGCACATCAATCATGCCCCTACCTAAAATGTCACACGCAAGGCTTCAATCTAATGCATGAGTAACTGAGCTCTTCACCGTCACCATCATAAGTTTGTCAATGATAGAGAGGAACACAGGGCACAGGCTGGGGACTGCAGAACCACCCCAGAGGCTCGTTGCAACCTCCCCATCTCATATATGGCAAGGCATTCTCAGCTGCTGGACACTTTAGCCAACTGAGGTATAGCCCAAACATGTGTTAAGTCATTATTTTATTTAAATTGCTCTGACTCCTTTGGAATTCTATATGGTGACAAAGTTCTGCATTCGAATGATGATATTTCCCTGATTTTATTTTATGCGGTCCAAGCTCACATATGGTCAAAGTAACTGTAGCAAAGAAATGCAAGACACGTGTCGCCACTAAGCAGTGGCTTCCTCAGGGCCCCTTTTATATGTTTTGCATTTGCTCCCAGGAATGTCAAGTTATTCTTCTGGTGGGTTTATAATGAGATGTCGAGGAATCAATTCTGGGAAAGCTGAAGGCTTTATAGTAAGGCTGAAATACTTGACATGTGAGCCTACACAATTATTGTTTTGTAAAGGGCACAAATCTGGCTGTAGGGAGTGGTGTAGAGCTCATTTGTTTCCATAAACAGTGACTAGACACCTATTAGGACTCATAGGAAAATAATGTGTACTACTTGGGGCTAGGCTTTTTGTCCCATATTTACTTGAAATATTTATAAGAACAATTCAGGGATGGGCTGGCGGGGTATATCAGGTCTTTCTTTACTGAATAAACTAGGAGGTGTCTTTACTGAACAGTATATTAATACCATATCAATATCTCTACTATCTCTGTATGTCATGTGCCATTAACTTCGTTTGGAGCTTATAAATCTAACTATCATAATTAACAACAAAAACATTTTGTAGAAATGAATTAGGCTATGTGCCCACAATGCAGAAATGCTCCGGATTTTTCCTGAGCGTTTCTGCATCTCCCTGGCAGAAAAAAATGCATGCGGATTGTACATGCGGATTGTACATGCGGATTGTACATGCGTTTTTCCTGCCAGGGACATGCGGATGTGAAGCGTTCTTCACATGCATTTTCGCATGCGGGTTGTCAAGCGCTTTCCAAGCGATTTTAGCATCACTTGGAAAGTGCTTGTCAACTTGGTCACACTATATAAATCCATGCAACCGGAATGGATTTATATAGTGTAACCGAAAGAATGGTAAAAAATAAAAAAATAAATCTATATTTACCTTCTGATGGCCCCCGGTGTCCTTGTCTTGGCTCGCCGGCAGCTCGCGGTAGACTAAAGGACCTGCCGACGTCAGCGGTCGCGTGACCCGTCACATGACTAAATGACATCACCGCAGGTCCTTGAGTCCACTGCGAGCTGCCGGCAAGCCGAGACAAGGACACCGGGGGCCATCAGAAGGTAAGTGTAATAATTATTTTTTATTTAATTCTTTTTTTGACAGGTACTATGGTACCCGGGTCCAGAGGAGAGTCTCCTCTTCTCCAAACCCGGGTACCATCCGCACATTGAAACGCATGGAATCCGCATGCACAGATGCAGTGATGCGGATTCCATGCGGTCCAATGCAAGTCATTGGCGGCGAAAACGCCACGCTTCCGCAAAATAATTGGTAGTACTGCGGATTTTTCCACAATGATAATCCGGAAATTTCCGCAGCATGTGCAAAGCACATGCGGATTATCATTGGGGAACATGGCAGACCTTCATGGCATTTTTTAAGGGTTTCTGCAGCGGAATTGCACTGCGAAAACGCTTAAAAAACGCATAGTGGGCACACAGCCTAATCGTGTACTATCTATAGGTTTTCAGTGAAAGCAATTTGTGATTAAAGTAATTATCGTTGTTGTTTCCATACTTTATCCAACTATACACTATGAAACTATAGGAACCTGAGTTACCAATACCGATATCATTGGGCCCATTATAGGAAATGATTCCCTTAGCAGTTGTACTTGGTATGCTCATGTAATGTACAGCTTTAAAGGGAAGCTATCACCAGAAAATGACCTGTTGTTTAAATCAGGTTTTTGTTTTACAATTTTTATAATAAAATAAAAAGTAATTTTACAATTTTCACACCTGCCACTGGAACTTTTTTAGACTCATACTTCCTGTCGTTTCAGGAAGAATTTTCATCAGGTTCATTATCATCAGTATCAGGAATACAATAAGAGATAACATCTCAATACACAAGTAATAACACAGGATCCATAATTCACAATAGGTGCTGACTCTGCTCCTCTTCCATTCACAATGAACAGATGCTTCAATACAAAATACAGGGTCTAAGTCTGTTTACTGCTGCTAATGTACAAATGGATTTCATTCAACAACGGGAAGTATAAAAGAATGGGTTAGAGTCTGTTGATTCTAGCTATGTACATGTGTTGTTTCCTGAAACAGCAGGAAGTTAAAGCCTAAAATAGCCCCAGTAGCTAGTGTGAAAATTGCAATATTTCCATTTTTTATTTTTAGTACACATTGTGATATAAAAATACTATATTGCAAAAAAAATAGCATTAAACTTATCACAAAACCTGTTTTAAACAAGAGATCATAATCTGATGATAGGTTACTTTAGTAATCTTTTTATCATTAGGCATAACAGCAAGATCTAGTAGATTTGGGAACCAATCTATACAGAAATGATCCTAGTCACAATAGACGGGCTGTTAAAGATAACATTTCATAACATTTCACATGCTAAACTGGCCACATCATGTGGCTTAAGATTTGAATAAAACCTATGTTTATTTTGTTATTCATCAACTCCGCATCTCCATTGCAGAGATATTAGCTGCCATACTTTATGTTCATTTCCACTATAATAAAATTCGATCTCAATCATAGGAAACGTCACACAGGAAAAAAAAAATAAAATGCCCCTGGAGAAGCTTAGAACAGATCTGTGTGATCTGGTAAGTGTAATGTGTCTAACTAGGTCACACAGATCTAACTACTGGTACATGCTGAGGATAGCAGGTCTGTGTGTCATGGCATACACCGCTCGATCTTTTCCAGGTATCGGGCAATAATGTCCCAGTACCTGAAATAGATGTAGAGTGGTGTATATGGCATGCTGCAGCTCTCATCTCACAGCACTGACAATATGAGGATAGGGAGATGAAATCAGTTCTCTGTGTCATTACATTCACCTGCATCTATCCCAGACAAGCAGCTCTGGTCTCCTCCCAGCACTTGTAATTACAGATAATGCAGAACTGTTTATGTAATGACACACAGCTCTACTCTCCTTCCGTGTAATCAAAGTGGGAGCCAGCAGTGAGATCTGTGTGACCTAGGGAGGAGAGCAAAGCTGTGTGTCACTATATACACTACTCTGCATTATTTCCCGATACCTGGGATAGATGTATAACGGTGTATGTTATGACACACAGTTCTGCTCTCTTCACAGCACTGGTAATCACAATAAGTGAAGTTAGTAAGATCTCAGTGTGACACATCAGTCAACCATATCACACAGAGAAAGCCTTTTCTGACCTTCTCAGGGTTTTATTTTCTTTGTCTTAAGCTGCCTGATTATGTTTGGGCAATCTCATACAGAGGAAAAAGTAAACACCTCCGGAAAATAATTTCTATTAGTGTCCCTTACATTATAGTGGAAATTAGCATATAAACTTAACAAGCTAATATCTCCGGAGATGAGAAATAAAATAATAACAAATATATTTTATTCAGCTCTTCAACCATTTTATCATGATGTGGCCAATTTAGAATGTAAAAATGGTGAACAGTCTGCTCTCATGGAGTTATCTCTTGCTAGATCATTGGGGTCCTGTTGTAGTAGAGGCTAGCTAGAATATCCTGTGGGGTTGTCCATCTTTGGGTGACCACCTGCTTCTAGGACAGCAGTCATTGCCACTGCTAGTTTATGAAATGTGGTCAGGGAAAGTGGTTCGGGAACAACAGTATAGATACATATTGAGTGTTTTACCAACTTTAACACTAGACAGTAACATCTTTCAGGTTTACATCTATATCTGATTTGGGAAAGATTTTGATTTAGAACTGGAGTCAAAGCCATGCGTTAAAGAACACCTTTTCTCTTTGTACATGAGCTCTACATTTCTCATCCTATTATTGATGCATATAGCTGATACCATCTAAATCACTGACATACAATTCACTGTAGAACTGGATTTACTCACAGATGCTATGGTTTACCTTATCTCACAATTGTACAAACAGGAGATTACCTTTGATAATAGCAGTGTCAGAACAGTGCCAATTATAACATGATATTTCTTTAATATTAATGGTGAGCATCAAGCCAACAAATATATTCATAATTGCTTTTGCATCTTTTTTTATCTAGTTTTGTGCATTTTGCATCTATTTTTTGACTGATTGAGCTCATCTATTCATTTGTGATTTTTTTTAATTAATTTTTATGTGGTTGTAATTTTTTTAAAAGAAGCACTCTTATCAAAATTTTTATCCTCTTAATATATTGCAATCATCATATTATATACCACTGTGCACTTACAATTGCTCATTTTGCCTTTCTACAAAGCTAATTAATCTTTTTTCCATTAGGTATATGACATCATGTGGCTAGAAACTGATTATCCAAATCCTTCTAAGCTATATGTAGAAACAGGAGGTCAATTTTCCCTGTATGACTCATCGGTTACAGCAAAAGTCAATGGTAGGGGGACAAGGGAGCACCTGGATTAGGAGTTGAAGAGGGGAATGATTTCTGCAGGCACAAGACACTTCCTATTTCTACATAGAGCAGAGAAAAGAAAAATTAACTGGGTAGAGACCAAAAATGAGCAATTATAAGTACACAGTGCTATATAATATGACGACTGCAATATATTAAGAGGATAGAAACTTTAATGGAAGTGCTTAAGGGTATGTGCACACGATGCAGAAATGAAGCAGAAAATTTCTGCATCATTTCTGCATCTCCCTGGCAAAAAAAGGCATGCAGATTGTGCATGCGTTTTTCCTGCGGAATACATGCGGATTCACATGCGTTTCCACATGCGTTTCCGCATGCAGATTGACAAGCGCTTTCAAGGCGATTTTAGCATCACCTGGAAAGTGCTTGACAACTAGGTCACACTATATAAATCCATACAACCGGCATGGATTTATATAGTGTGACCCGAGAGAATGGTAAAAATAAAAAATACATGTATACTTTACCCTCTGATGGCCCGCGCTGTCCTGCTCAATCCGTTCTCCCGGCTGCCGGCAACTTTGAATTGAAAGACCTGCCGATGTCAGCGTCACGTGACCCGTCACATGACTCTGACGTCAGCGCAGGTCCTTCAACTCACTGCAAGTGCCGGGAACCAAGCAGGAGCGCTGCGCGGGCCGACAGATGGTAAGTATATATATATTTTTTATTTTATTCTTGTTTTACAGCTTTTTTAATGGTACCTGGGTGTGGATGAGACTCTCCTCTCCTCCACACCCGGGTACCATCCGCACATTAGAACGCACCAATTACGCAAGCACAGATGCAGTCTTGCGGAATTGGCGCATTCTAATGCAAGTCAATGGCGGCGAAAACGCCGCGTTTACGCAAAATTAATTGACATGCTGTGGATTTTTGAGCGCAGCGTTTACGCTGCGGAAAAATCCGAATCATGGGCACAGCACATGTGGATTTCAATTGGGGAACATTGCTGCCCTTCTACCATGCGTTTTTAATGCGTTTCTGCGGCGTTTACGCAACTGCAAAAACGCTGCGGAAACGCATTAAATACGCATCGTGTGAACTCAGCCTTAGGCTTTATTTTTACCATGCTGTTTGCATGGATTTATATAGTGTGACCTAGTTGTCAAGCACTTTCCAGGTGATGCTAAAATCGCCTGGAAAGCGCTTGTCAATCCACATGCGGAAACGCATGTGGAAACGCATGTGAATCCGCATGTATTCCGCAGGAAAAACACATGTACAATCTGCATTGTGAGCAGGTTTAGGCTTTGCAGATGTTTGTAGCTTACAGATCAATTGCAACTTTAAAAAAAAAAAACACAACATTTTTGTGCAAATGTGCTCTAATCCCCAGAGTGGATTTTTTTGTGTGGAATTTTTGCGACATTTTGTGAATCACGCGACTTATTGTGCTAAAAAATTGCAAAAAAAAAGGTCAATGAAAAAAATAAAGACTATTTTGGAATTTTGAAGAACTTGTCAGAATAAACGTCTATTCTACCACAAGAAAAAAATAAAAGTGACTTAAAAAGCAAATTATGAATCAGGGCCAGACTGGATTAAGTTTTGTCATTTCTCAGTGAACAGAATCAAGATTGAGAGGCATGATCACAGTAAAAGATTTTATTAGAAATCTATATCATTACATGTTTTATGAAAGCATCCTATGGTGTGCCATAATCTTAAGCCTAATACAGATCAATTATATAAGCACTTATTTATATTTAATGTGAGAATCTACTAATATTTCATAAAACACTATTACTAATTATACATTTCTTACAAGCAGTCCAACCAACCAAGCATATAAGCAAGGTAAAAAGGATCTTCTTAAGAAAAATCTCTTTTGGCCACGTAGGGAAAATGCAGCTGATTTTCCAATGCATATTCGCATGCAGAAAATCCACTGCATTTACAGTGCCCTCAGCATAGTGCATGTAATTTTAAGAAATCTTATGCACGTGCTGCGAATATTATCCAGAGTGTCAATTTACAAAAACTGTCATACCCTTTGCAATACAGAGGATGAAATGTGTGCACCGTATTCACAAATATCACTGCAGGACTCACTGAGGGAACTCTGCTGCAGAAGGTCCGCAGTAAATATGTTCTGTGGTAATGTAACATAAAGGGGTTGTATACATTGAAAAATATATCAATCTTTAAAGGGGTTGTCCAGTCTTAGGCTACAAGTCTTCAGTCAGTCTATGAGACATGATGTGCTGTGAGGACTCTCTGGTGTCAGATCTGGCGCATGACCGCAAGTATGTGATTTGCATATATGAGGTCACGTGCCGACTAGATGTGCGCAGTCTCAGTCAATACAAGCGTATTGAGCGAAGCCGGACACCACTAGTTGGAATGTTACTGGAAATATGCAAATCACATACTTGAGAGCACGCACCCGCAGCTTGCAGCGCGGGCCCTACAGAATCCTCACAGCGTACAGTGTGCACGATGTGAGGATTCACAAGTCTGCAGTCACATACCGTGACTGCAGACTTGTAGCCTAAGGTCAGACAACCCCTTAAAGAAACAGACTTGTCCATTGTCAGTGTGTTTTATGACATGATCCCTGTACCATATATTTACAGCACTGTGCAGAATGTTATTCAGCCAGTGCTGTAAATATGTAGCACAGTGTGGGAAGGTGTTAGAAGTGTTCATGGGCTCCTCACCAGTGTAAAGCACCTCTGCCCATACACATTAGACTAATGATGGCTGTATCAGTTGAAAAGGATCCGGCATGTCCAATTTATGTTGATCCCAGAGATGTCTGAGCATCTCTCTTATAGAAAACACAGGAGCACTAAGCAGAGTGAGTGCTCCTCTGTATGGGAGAGACGGCTGAGATAGCTGCCCACTGAACCATCGCTCAGCCAACAGCTCTCTAAAGTATATGAGGGGCCTTACTATCCTCACTAATATACCATAAACCTATTTACTCATATTGTTCCATCTACCTCTACTAAGCTGATAATTTCTTTTCATCCTGAATAGTCTTTTCACATATATAAAAGTTCAATTTACACCATTCATATTTTGCAATTTTATATAGTACTTTTTTCTAATGAAGGGTAGACATTCTTCTAAGAGGCATTATGTCTTATTTACAGTAATTAGCGTACCTATCCTAAACCTTATCGGAGGAGGAAGAACAGATCATCTTTAAGTGTTGTATACAATAAAAATGACTTTTCTAAGAGCATTTATAGTTTATTGCAAAAGTAAAATTTCTGAAGAATAGACTAACAATCCCCAGTGAAATATCAAAATAATAGAGGCATAACTTGCTGATCCTGGACATAATCTAAAATCTGTGACAGAACCACCACCTATTTGCCATTTATTATACTGGTGTCTTCTTACTGTATATGGAAGGGCGGACTGCTAGCCCTCTGAGGCTTTAGAGCTTTGATTGCAAAGATACCTGGCACGAATCATTAAGGGATTCGTGGCAGTTCTGGTTGCTGGAATGTAAATGTTATTTTTCCCTTTGGTCCAGCAAGAGTTAATGTCAGTTTCTTGCTGGCAAATTCTTTTTGTCTGATCAGCTGATGTTGGTTTGTAACCACCCCCAGCTCCCTTTAAATAGTTACATGACCCATCAGCTGACCGTCGGTTATAGAGTTAATTCTATGCAGACCAGCTTAGTGTGTGGAGCCCTCCTGTGACCGCGGTGGAGCCGCTGTAGGAGTTCTGTACCCTGGTGCCGTTGTTGGAGCTTTGCTGCAGATTTGGAGCTTTGCTGCAGATTCTAAGTTAAGCTGTTTTTCTTGCTGCCAGTACCTTGTTTGTCATCTTACTCTGTGTTCATTACCTGTAGTGACAAGGCTAGCGTTTTTGTTGGCCAGTGCACTAGCAAGGGCTAGTTAAGGTGACAGTCAGGGACTAGGCACGTGATGGCGGCGGGGGGGGGAGGACCATTGTAGGGCGTTAGGGGAGCTAAGGGACAGACACAGGTTGGTGTGAGAAGGTGTACCATCCCTCGCTCCCTACCGTTAGGGCCTTCCTCCCCCTTTTCCATCCCGTTGTATTTTATGTTGTGCCGTCGGTCGGACATCGTCATGTCCAGGCGTGACAATACCTCTTGCCCCCAATAGCCACTAAACATGCCTGTATAGTACATAATGAAAACCATAATAATACACTCCATTACCAAAAGTACAGGTAATCAAAATAGGAGTATACTACTAATCACTATTGGCAAAAGCCTAATGCAGTAATTCAATTCCTACGTAACAGAATATAGCCACGTTTACCACCGTACTGTCGAAAATTCTTTAATGCCAAATAAGAAGTGAATAAAGATTGCGACTTCATGATCCAAAAGAATATTTTTCAAATCTATTTTTAAATGTCTACTTGGGATAGATTGAATGTGAATTATTGCTCTCAATGTAACACTTCAAGTAAGTTTGTGAACAACAATGAATTACTCAGAATTACAACTACGATAAAAATTATGATTCCCTTGTTACTGACTATACTTTGCAAATTTTGCCTTTGCCACATAAGCATAATGATGTGTCTACAAATATAATAACCCAGTGAAAAAAATTGTGTGAATTAATTCTAAGTGGAAATCTAAAATGAAAAACAAAAACACCTTATGCCTTAATTATTAATATAGCAAAGTAATCTATCTTATAGGCAAGAATAAAAAAAGTGCGTTATTATGTGTGGCCTCTAGTATTTCTTTAGAAGACTTGCTCCAACCTAAAGCCGGATTTACACATCTGTGTTTCACGGACTGACTGCAGGGCTCGAGTCCTGACCCAAACTTCATATAAGCCTATGAGTATGCTCAAACTGGCCTACAGGGCATAAGGTGAATACCCCAGTGAGTCCCTGTGCATGAGTGGGCCCCCCTCCCACCTACATGAGCAGTAGTTGGAACAATACAGATAATTCATTATGTGTAGACATCATTCAATTAACTAACTACCCACTTTACTATTATAAAGAACCAAAAATACATTTGTAAATGAGGATAATGAAATATTTGCATGTATCTAAACAGTGAACTCCCAGAGTCAATGCTACTAAACCCTAGTCCAACACTGCCTATGAGGCTGTTGAGTTAGGGGTAGGAGATCCATGGATCACGGCTCATATTCAGATGTCTAAATCCAGCCTAACAAGCACTTTTCAAGCCCACCTATCAGCCAGGACCTGGTGATCAGCTGTCATCTCCAAGTGAAATTGGGACAAGTCACATCTTTACCCAAAAGTGTCCTGAGCAGGTGAAATATAGTATTGTATGGAAGCCATTGAAATGAATGGTTGTCCATGTAATATAACAATGGTGAATGCTCCATAAAGGTAATTACTGTTTGTACTAACTCTCCACTATAATAAGGGGAATATTGAATAAGAGACCCTCTGTATGGCTTCCATAATTTCCTGACAATGGCATGGACTATCACTAGAAGACAATTACAATTCTAATGGGGATAAAAGTGCCCCATTCTAGAGATTGGTGGGGTTCCATTTATTGGACCCCAACCAATCTAGAAGATATTAGCTATTAAGTAGATCATCAATATCAGATCAATAGGGAATTGACAGCTAGCACCCCCACCAATCAATTATTATCTGCAACCGCAGCCAGATGTAAACTCTGAACAAAACATCTGCGGTCAATGATTAGGAGGCGCTGCCGAGAACTGCACATCAGCTTCTGGACATCAAAGCCAATGACAGCTGATTGGTTGGGTTTTCGAGTTTAGGACCAGCAGGGATCTGATACTGACGTTCTATTCTAGGGTTTGGTCATGAATATTAAGTGCACAACCCCTTTAAAAATGAAAGCGAAATATATTAGTTGCTTAAAAGGATCCTAGCATCTACATGGGATATGGAGAAGCAGAGATGCCAGTATATGCATATAAGAGCCACTCTTGAGATAGGTGAAGATCACAGAGACAAGATTTACATAAATCCTACACTTATCCTCTATAAATACTAAAAATATCACATATGGGAATACGTTTATGACTAAAGCCCCCGTCACACTAAGCGAGATCGCTAGCGAGATCGCTGCTGAGTCACAAGTTTTGTGACACAACAGTGACCTCAGTAGCGATCTCGCTACGTTTGACACTTAGCAGCAACCAGGCCCCTGCTGTGAGATCGCTGGTCGTGTTGGAATGGTCTGGACATTTCTTTGATCGTTGATGCCCCGCTGGGTAGCATGCATCGGTGTGTTTGACACCTTACGAACGACCTTGTTAACGATTCAGACACAGAAACACATAGGCGTGCATCGTTATACAGATCGTTATGGGTCGCTGCATCACTGCTATGTCGTTGGGAAGATCTGACTGTTTGACATCTCACCAGTGACCACATAGCGACGCAGCAACGATCCGTGACAGGTCGTATCGTTGTCGGGATTGCTGTAGCGTCGCTTAGTGTGACGGGGCCTTTATCCTCTGGATATACCATAAATGAAAGACATGGGAATACCCCTTTTAATTTCTAATGTGCAATGATTAACTTTATTTAAAACTAGAAAACCCCTTTAAAAATTGCTGTACTAAGATATTGAATATGTACAGTACCTGAAATGTCTTTCATCTTTCAGTTTTGTAATTTCATCTTGGAAATTAGGAAACGATAAGTGGTTTGAAGTTTCCACTAAAATCACTCTGTAAGAAATGGCAAAGTTGGTCAGATAACAAAATAAATAGCACGGAGTAACTCAGGAATCCCTATTTCATCATAAAGTGATGCTCAAAAATATCAGATGACATATTAGTCTGAGAAAACAATTCTTATACGATTTAGGATGCTGTAAATCTTTGGCTACAAGTTCAGCTTGTATTTTAAGAAGCCATCACATAAGATATTTTTTTCAAATTTGCAGCAGTCAAATAGAGCTATAATGTTCAGTGGAAAATGGTTAAAATGCATAATAATAATCATATTAGTGGGTGTGTACATCATACCAATGTGAGCGAAATGGTATAAAACTGTCTGCTAAAGAATCATTTGCAATCTGAAAAAAAACCATTAGCATTAATATTAGGCTTGAGGGAATGTTAAGATTTCAAAAAGGCCTTTGTGCTTTTCCAATTAGACTCAATTCAGAAAGAAATCAATTAAATGTTCCTTTTATCATAATAGTAATAGAATGCTAGAATTCTCAGCTATGACAATACATGGATATACTGAGTATACATAACCTTACTGATCGCCACAACGTGCAAAATATTTGTAGAAGTGCTGTATCATGAAATATTTTCATTACCGCTCATTAGCGCTTGTTCTCTTGTACAGATTTCAAATGACTCTTAATGAGCACTAACGGCTAATGCAACATGCAGAAAATACAAAGCTGACATTTAAAAACGTTTATATATTTCACAAAAATGTAAATGCAGGGAAAGAGCAGGTTATTTCTGTAGACTATGGGTTTGAAGAATATGTTCACACAGTTTCTTGAAGTTGATTTTTTAGCCTGAAAAATCCACATTAGAAAACAGCATCAAAAAACTTTATTTTAATGTGGTTTCTTTGGTGAGGATTTTGACACATTTTTTTTTGTGAGTGGAACCTTTTTTTTTCTTCAATTCATTAACTAGTGAAATTTGGACAAAAATCCATGTGAAAAAAAACTCAGAATGTACCCTAATTGACTAATGTGCTCTGTAAAAATAAAAAATGTACATGGATTTGGTGATATGGTCAACAAGGCAAGATATGATAAAGGGGGCCTTCTTCTGAAGCAACAGATTTAGGCATAGGGATTTTAGTAATACCATTACTTAGAATCGCAAGAGTAATACAAAATATAAATCTAATTAAAAAAATAAATTATAAACAGGTACATTTTTAATTGTAACAGTGTAGCAATAATAAAAACGGTGATAATAATAATACATTTGTGGGGCCCTGTCCCAGTTAGTTAGTAAGTTAGTGTAGTGTTAGTGTAGCGAGTACAATTGGGGTAGGGAGATAGAATTTGATGGACCTAGGTCTTTATTCAATCTATATTACTATGTTACTATGAGGCCACACTTTATGGTTCCATATGTAAGGTATAATTTCTATCATTTCCACCTTTTTACTCCTCTCACTGCTTTTGAAAAGTGGCAAGAGAAGTGGCTAGGTTTAGCAGAGGACAGAGGATTAACAGAAGCCCAAAAATGTATTATGCTTAAAGAGGTTCTCCAATAATCTGATCGACCTACAGTACAGACCAAAAGTTTGGACACACCTTCTCATTTAAAGATTTTTTTGTATTTTCATGACTATGAGAATTGTACATTCACACTGAAGGCATCAAAACTATGAATTAACACATGTGGAATTATATACTTAACAAAAAAGTGTGAAACAACTGAAAATATGTCTTATTTTCTAGGTTCTTCAAAGTAGCCACCTTTTGCTTTGATGACTGCTTTGCACACTCTTGGCATTCTCTTGATGAGCTTCAAGAGGTAGTCACCGGAAATGGTTTTCACTTCACATCTGTGCCCTGTCAGGTTTAATAAGTGGGATTTCTTGCCTTATAAATGGGGTTGGGACCATCAGTTGTGTTGTGCAGAAGTCTGGTGAATACACAGCTGATAGTCCTACTGAATAGACTGTTAGAATTTGTATTATGGCAAGAAAAAAGCAGCTAAGTAAAGAAAAACGAGTGGCCATCATTACTTTAAGAAATGAAGGTCAGTCAGTCTGAAAAATTGGGAAAACTTTGAAAGTGTCCCCAAGTGCAGTTGCAAAAACCATCAAGCGCTACAAAGAAACTGGCTCACATGATGACCACCCCAGGAAAGGAAGACCAAGAGTCACCTCTGCTTCTGAGGATAAGCTTATCTGATTCACCAGCCTCAGAAATCGCAGGTTAACAGCAGCTCAGATTAGAGACCAGGTCAATGCCACATAGAGTTCTAGCAGCAGACACATCTCTTCAACAACTGTTAAGAGGAGACTTTGTGCAGCAGGCCTTCATATTTAAATAGCTGCTAGGAAACCACTGCTAAGGACAGGCAACAAGCAGAAGAGACTTGTTTGGGCTAAAGAACACAAGGAATGGACATTAGACCAGTGGAAATCTGTGCTTTGGTCTGATGAGTCCAAATTTGAGATCTTTGGTTCCAACCACCATGTCTTTGTGCGACGCAGAAAAGGTGAACGGATGGACTCTACATGCCTGGTTCCCACCATGAAGCATGGAGGAGGAGGTGTGATGGTGTGGGAGTGCTTTGATGCTGACACTGTTGGGGATTTATTCAAAATTGAAGGCATACTGAACCAGCATGGCTACCACAGCATCTTGCAGCGGCATGCTATTCCATCCGGTTTGCGTTTAGTTGGACCATCATTTATTTTTCAACAGGACAATGACCCCAAACACACCTCCAGGCTGTTTAAGGGCTATTTGACCAAGAAGGAGAGTGATGGGGTGCTACGCCAGATGACCTGGCCTCCACAGTCACCAGACCTGAACCCAATCGAGATGGACCGCAGAGTGAAGGCAAAAGGGCCAACAAGTGCTAAGCATCTCTGGGAACTCCTTCAAGATTGTTGGAAGACCATTTCCGGTGACTACCTCTTGAAGCTCATCAAGAGAATGCCAAGAGTGTGCAAAGCAGTCATCAAAGCAAAAGGTGGCTACTTTGAAGAACCTAGAATATAAGACATATTTTCAGTTGTTTCACACTTTTTTGTTAAGTATATAATTCCACATGTGTTAATTCATAGTTTTAATGTCTTTAGTGTGAATGTACAATTTTCATAGTCAAGAAAATACAGAAAAATCTTTAATTGAGAAGGTGTGTCCAAACTTTTGGTCTGTACTGTAGGTCTTTGGACCTAGGACAACCTACATTACTATGTTAAGAATGTGAAAAAATGGCATCCATTATATAGTTTAAACTGCAGCCCGTCCTAGTCAAGTGTCAGGATGGGCGGCAAACTGAAGACATACAGCTCGTGAAACCTGTGTCTCAACTGACTGAAGAGCCGGATTACACATATCTCAGTTGTCCATGAGCACGTCTGTGAAGAAATATATGCTGTGATATGTGAAGAAATATTTTTCTCTTTGCCGAGAACAACAGGGGTGGCAGTGGGTGAGGGTATCTCCAGCTTCACCCTCCTCCATCAGTCTGTCAGCTTTATAGCAGTGCTCAGAGACGGACTGCGCAGGATGAGTATACACGTAAACATTGAGGAGGATCAAGCTGGACATAACCACCGTTTTGCTCAGCCAGGAGAAGTTATATTTCTTCACTTGTCACAGCCTTACCAAGTGAGGTATGTGTGATCCGGCTCTGCTGGCCATTTAATCACATTTTCAGAGAATCCCTTGAAAGTCAGAAAATACTGCTTGAAACAGCAGAAATCTACATCTGCTTATGGCAGACAAATAGTTTATTTTCTGGCTTTAGGATAGCCCAAAATGTGGCAAATTATATTAAAAGATGTGTGTTGTCTTAATGAATTTGACGCATTTTACTATGACCATCTTCACTTAAAAAAAAAACTGTCAGGAGCTTTAGATTCCTCAAATGAATTGCATTGTTGGGCAGGGTAGTAAAAGAGAAAAGTCAACTTTGCAAGTACACTGAGAGTAGGACGATTCCTGGATAGTGCGTCAATCCTTCACATTATTCCCTGCCTAGCACCAACCCCATGTGCTTGATGACATCTCTACTTGAAGATGCACAAGAGATTACGATTCAGTTCATGTGGAGAGCACTAGGCAGGGAATGAATAGATCAGACATTTATCATAGTGAAGTATGTAATTACACCATGCAGCTCTTCTTCTATAGCATGTCCCTTGTAGTGTCTACAATAAGCATCTGTAACACAGTTTTATATTAATTTTTTCATTTTTAGATTTTATCCAAAATGTTTCTCTTTTATAATCAATGTTTTTTTTAAATGGTGTTTTCTTTCATCAGATGAAGACAATATTTCAAGGAGGGCTCAGCACTTGAATCCACACAGCTGTCCCAGAAAGGTTATAATTAAGAGCTAAGCCTGGATCCCATCTCTTCCTCAATGCACATAAGATCTGTTTGAACACATTGAGAGGTGAGTCATTAGAGTCAGGGACCATCCATATTTAGGTACAACATGTCGTAGTTGGATGGCTTTTTCATTTCTTGATCAGAAAATGCTAACTAAGTACCTTATGTTTTTACATGTATAGCAATAATGGAGTTCATGTTTTCATTAGACGCAGTGTGTTGTCATACAGCGTATGTACAGTGGGGAAAATAAGTATTTTATACACTGACGATTTTGCAAGTTTTCCCAGCTACAAAGAATGGAGGGGTCTGTAATTTTTAACGTAGGTTCTAGTGTTGAGCGAGCACTAAAATGCTCGGGTGCTCGAAGCTCGGGCCGAGCTCGCCGTGATACTCGGGTGCTCGACCCGCGCAACGAGCCCAATGTTAGTGTATGGGAGACTTGAGCATTTTTGCGGTGGCACCCCCGGCTGTCTTTTAAAAGCCTAACAAGTACCCAAAACGATAGTGACAGTGCTCAAATGACATGGGAACAGCATGGGGATCGCCCCAGGAAGCATTTCTGACCCGCAGGTCACTGCTGTCAACAACGTGGTCAGAGGTATTAAGCCACTTTTACAGGCTCACAAGAAAACGTTCAAAAACGAAAGTGAAACTTTTTTCCTGTGAAATATGTTAAGGATAGTGTTGAGCGATACCTTCCGATATCAGGAAATATCGTATCGGATTGGATCGGACCAATACCCAAAAAGTATCGGATATCGCCGATTCCGATACCATAAACCAATGCAAGTCAATGGGACACAAATATCGTAATGAAAATAAACCCTTTCTTTCCTTGTAGGTTAATTCTACATGAAGTAAAACAACTAAGAATAATGTAGAATGTATTACGCGAAAAGCCGGCAATTCATCAGCGGCATACACCGGTACCCGACAATTTACAACAGAAAGAATAGAGCTTCACACATAGATTAGATAGATAGAAACATGTCAGTCACATATATATGAAGTACAGTGACAGTGTTGCTTACTGTACTTGTCATTTAGTGTAAAGGATTTATTTAAAAAAATAACTGTGTTTTCATGCACTGTCTCTTTAAAAAAGCCGGCCGGCAATTCAGCTGCGGTACCCGACAATTTAGAATAGAAGGAATAGAGAATCATACATAGATTAGATAGATAGAAACATGTCAGTCACATATATATGAAGTACAGTGACAGTGTTGATTACTGTACTTGTCATTTAGTGTTAAAATAAAGGATTTATTTAAAAAAAAATTGGCATGGGGTTCCCCTTAATTTTAGTCTCTAGCGGAGGTTAAGCAGACGGCTGGGGCAGATGTTTGAAGCCTGGGAAGGGGGTAATACCCACGGAGCTTCCCAGGCTACTAATATGAGCCCCCAGCTGAATACCTAGCCTTTACTAGCTATTAAAATGGGGGACCCCCTCAAAAAATGACGTGGGGTCCCCCCTAATTTAATAGCTAGCAAAGGCAAGGCAGACAGCTGGGGGCTGATATTAATAGCCCAGGAAGGGTGCCATGAATATTGGCCCCCTCCCAGGCTAGAAACACCAGCCGTCAGCCGCCCCAGAAATGGCGCATCCATAGGATGCGCCAATTCTGGCACTTAGCCTCGCTCTTCCCAATGCCCTGTAGTGGTGGCAGTGGGGTAATAGGGTTGGGGTTGATGTCAGCTTATAATGCCAGCTGACATCAAGCCCAGGTTAGTAATGGAGAGGCGTCTATAAGACACCCCCATTACTAACCCCATAGTCAAAGTTAAAAAAAAAACACAAACACCCAGAATAAAGTCCTTTAATTGAAATAAACACACAATTCTTTATTGTTCTAAATTAAACTCTACTTACCATCACGCCCATTCCAGCTGAAGCCAACGATCTCCTGCAATAAAAGAAAAATAATAAAGCAACCTCATCCTTACCTTTCCATGGTTCCCAGGACAGCTTCAGCTCTGCTACATCGAGATGACAGGCTGGACCGCAGCAGAACGCTGCCATCCAGCCTGTCATCCCGCAGACACTGAGACACTGAGAAGCGCAGGCATGCTTGCGCTCCTCAGTGTCTCTCTGTGACGGCATCCAGATGAGCCGAGTTCATGTCCAATGAACTCAGCTCACCTCATGCACGTCACTGACAGCGTGGGAAAATTCTCACGCTGAAGCGCTGAGTGCAGGAGAATTTTCCCACGCTGTCAGTGATGTGCATGAGGTGAGCCGAGTTCATTGGACATGACCTCGGCTCATCTTTATGCCGTCACAGAGAGACACTGAGGAGCGCAAGCAAGCCTGCGCTTCTCAGTGTCTGCGGGATGACAGGCTGGATGGCAGCGTTCTGCTGCGGTCCAGCCTGTCATCTCGATGTAGCAGAGCTGAAGCTGTTGTGGGAACCATGGAAAGGTAAGGATGAGGTTGCTTTATTATTTTTCTTTTATTGCAGGAGATCGTTGGTTTCAGCTGGAATGGGCGTGATGGTAAGTAGAGTTTATTTAGAACAATAAAGAATTGTGTGTTTATTTCAATTAAAGGACTTTTTTCTGGGTGTTGTGTTTTTTTTAAATACTTTACTAGAAATTCATGGTGGTCATGTCTTATATTGGCGTGACCCCATGAATTTCGGGCTTAGGGCCAGCTGATAATGCCAAGCTGGCCTTAACCCCTTTATTACCCAGTGAACCACCGCACCAGGGCCCTGGATGAGTTGGGTAAAGCGCCAGAAGATGGCGCTTCTATGAACGCGCCATTTTCCGGGGTGGCTGCGGACTGCAATTTGCAGCGGGTGGGGCCCAGAAAGCTTGGGCCTCCCTGCGCTGCGGATTCCAGCCCCCAGCTGCCTAGTTGTACCTGGCTGGACACAAAAATAGGGCGAAGCCCCACGTATTTTTTTTTTTAATTATTTCATGAAATTCATGAAATAATTAAGAAAAAAGGGCTTCCCTATATTGTTGTGTCCAACCAGGTACAAATAGGCAGCTGGTGGTTGTGGGCAGCCCGTTCCTGCCTGCTGTACCTGGCTGGACACAAATATAGTGCGAAGCCCCACGTCAATTTTTTTTAATTATTTCATGAAATAATTTTTAAAAAAAAGGGCTTCCCTATATTGTTGTGTCCGGCCAGGTACAAATAGGCAGCTGGTGGTTGGGGGCAGCCCGTTCCTGCCTGCTGTACCTGGCTGGACACAAATATAGGGCGAAGCCCCACATCAATTTTTTTTTAATTATTTCATGAATTTCCTGAAATAATTTAAAAAAAATTGACGTGGGGCTTTGCACTATATTTGTGTCCAGCCAGGTACAGCAGGCAGGAACGGGCTGCCCCCAACCACCAGCTGCCTACTTGTACCTGGCCGGACACAACAATATAGGGAAGCCCTTTTTTTATTTATTATTTCATGAATTTCATGAAATAATTAAAAAAAAAAATATGTGGGGCTTCTCCCTATTTGTGTGTCCAGCCAGGTACAACTAGGCAGCTGGGGGATGGAATCTGCAGCGCAGGGAGGCCCAAGCTTTCTGCCCCCCCAGTGCAAATTGCAGTCCGCAGCCACCCCGGAAAATGGCACGTTCATAGAAGCTGGATGCTGTACCTGGCTGGCATACAAAAATATGGCAAAGCCCACGTCAAAATTTTTGGGAAAAATTAATTAAAAAATAAATAATAATTTAGGGACTGCATCTTTATTAACTCCTCAAATGTCATTTAGTGTTAAAATAAAGGATTTATTTTAAAAAAAAATTGGCGTGGGATCCCCCATAATTTTAGGCTCTAGCGGAGGCTAAGCAGACGGCTGGGGCAGATGTTTGAAGCCTGGGAAGTGGGTAATACCCACGGAGCTTCCCAGACTACTAATATCAGCCCCCAGCTGAATACCTAGCCTTTACTAGCTATTAAAATGGGGGACCCCCCCAAAAAAAATGACGTGGGGTACCCCCTATTTAATAGCTAGCAAAGGCTAGGCAGACAGCTGGGGGCTGATATTAATAGCCCAGGAAGGGTGCCATGAATATTGGCCCCCTCCCAGGCTAGAAACACCAGCCGTCAGCCGCCCCAGAAATGGCGCATCCATAGGATGCGCCAACTCTGGCACTTAGCCTCGCTCTTCCACGCTGCCCTGGTGCGGTGGCAGGGGGTAATAGGGTTGGGGTTCATGTCAGCGCCAGCTGCCATGAAGCCCAGGTTAGTAATGATGGGCGTCTATAAGACACCCCCATTACTAACCTACAAAGTGTTAGAAAGAAAAAACACACTACACCCAGAAAAAAATAATTTATTTAAAATAAAACACACAATTTTATTTAATTCTTAGTTTACTAAAAACAAATAGTTACCTGTCCACGTTCCTGCGCTGATCTCCCATGCACAGCTGTCACATCTGGAGATGGTGACAGCTGTGCATGGCTGCTGTAAGCTCACACTGCCGGGAACACGTCCGCTCCCGGCAGCGGGAGCCACTGACTGAGGTCACCGGAGTGCATTCAGGCAGCGCAGCTCCGGAGACCTCCTTTACGGCACTGCTGTACCGTGGGAATTTCTCACGATACAGCAGGGCCGTAAAGCAGCTAACCGGAGCAGCGCTGCCTGAACTCCGGCGAACCCGCTTATGCAATGACGGGGCTGCTTTACGGCCCCATCATTCTAGCGGCGGCAGCGGTTCAGAGCGGTCACATTCTATGTGGCTGCTCTAAACTGGAGATCATCGTGGGACACTCGTGGACTACTACGGAGGGGTAAGGATAAGGTTGTGGTTTATTATTTTATATTTTATTACAGGAGATCGATGGCTTTGGGGAATTAGGAGTCTAGGTGAGTATAGGTGTAGTTTTTTATTTTTTACTTTATTTTAGGTGGCGATCGGCGGGGACAGGTAATCTATGAACTAATTTATTGTAGGCAACCACTGGCCACCAATGACATGTATTTAAAATTTATTGGGGACACAGTAGGGCAATTTAAATAGCAGGATCAGGCTGATGGGAACTATTGCTCCCATCGAGCTGATCCTGCTGGCACGAGTGGACGGGGGACAGACATAGGCCGATGGGAGTAGTAGTGTCACATCGGCCTATGTCTGCCTGCACGCACACACCCGCAGACATCGCACAGACACCGCACACACTCGCAGACATCGCACAGACACCGCACACACCAGCAGACATCGCACAGACACCGCACACACTCGCAGACATCGCACAGACACCGCACACACTCGCAGACATCGCACAGACACCGCACACACTCGCAGACATGGCACAGACACCGCACACACTCGCAGACATCGCACAGACACCGCACACACTCGCAGACATCGCACAGACGCCGCAGACATCGCACAGACACCGCGCACACCCGCACACACCCGCACACATCGCACAGACACCGCACACACCCGCAGACATCGCACACACCCGCAGACATCGCACAGACACCCCGTACACACTCGCAGACACACGCACAGACACCCCGCACACACTCGCAGACACACGCACAGACACCCACACACACCAATCATGACGGGCTGATCGTCTGGGAGGTGAGGCTGACCTGTGCGGCCGTGGGAAAGTTCATGTGAGTTCATGCAATGCAGTCAAGCATGAACTCACGTGAACCCTCTGAGGGCACCGCGGCTACTTCAAATGAACAGCTGATCAGCATCACCTGATACCTCAGCTGTTCATTTGAAATAACCGGCGGGAAAGCGCAGCACAGAACGGGAAAGCCGGCGGTGAAGTCTTTTCACTGCCGGCTTCCCCGCCCGGGTCCTTCGCTCCCCGCTCCTTGGTGCTGCGCTCCCCGCCCGGTCCTAACTTACGATCGGGATGGGAGGTGGCAAGGGGAGCGGAGGATCGGGGTGGGAGGCTGCGGGGAAGCAGTACGGGACTGTGTGATTGTTTAAAAGCCGGCGGCTTTTTACCGTCCGCCGGCTTTTAAACGATCAGGAGAATTCTCCCACGCTGGGATGGCATTCTGATGACAGGCTGGATCTCAGCTGAGCGCTGCCATCCAGCTTGTCATACTTCAGAGACACTGCAGAACGCAGGCATTATGGGAACTTCCGATTCCGGTATTCGATATTGTAAAAGTATCGGAATTAAGTATCGGAATTCCGATACCGCGAATATCGGCCGATACCCGATATTTCAGTATCGGAATGCTCAACACTAGTTAAGGAACATCCTTTCCAGGGAAAAGACTTGTGTATAAGTTAAAATAAATGACCAAAAACAAAAATACTCCTCCACACCTTCGGCTATGTTCACAAGTAGCATTTTTTATGCGTTTTTGCACTTTTGTATTGCTTTCAACTATGACAAATGTATTCACCGTGAAATGTCATTTTAACATTTTACAACCTTATCTGGCCATGTGCTGTGTGACACATGCATAAAGTGCTGAAAAGACAAGGGAACAGCATGGGGAAGACCCCTGGAAGCATCTCTGACTCCCAGGTCACTGTCTAAAAGTGAGCCCATCATAAGTGATCCTTACCGCATCAGAAGATGCAGACTTGCAACTATCCCCATGCAAGTTCTAGTCCCAGGGCAGTGTTCAATTGTACCTCCCCCATTCCTTGCAATACAAGCTCAAGTATGCTGCCTGCCACCCACCCACCCCCAGGCTGCAATACCATACTGATTGCTTGCTTGCACTTTAAATTGGGCCTTTTAGGCATGTGGAGGCGGAATCTGGCCACCACGCCATGGCTGTGTCGGCGGCCTGGTATCCATACTCAGTCCCCAGCCTCCTGGTGGCCGGGTGTCCCCGCTTGCTCCCCAGCCTCCAGGGGGTGGCCGGGTGTCCATACTCGGTCCCCAGCCACCCCTATTTGTCCCGGTAACCTTTCCCACACTTTTCTTAGCCTGGCCTGCTTTAGGGCAGCATTGGCCGAGCCCACCGGACTATCAGACTCCTCCGGTGGGCCCTGGCTTCTCCATCAGGGGAGTTGAGAGTGCTAAGGTGAGGAGCATGATGAGGATGATAGAAGTTAGCATCTGCTTTGTTTTGTTGTAATGCAAGCGCATGTATGTAGTAGCGGCTAGGCCTGAGGTGGTCAGCGTTTTGGCGCATATCCTACCTCCTCCGAGGATTGCTGGATGTTTTCCTGCTACTATCCAAGTTCTATGACTCCCGTTAAAACAAAGCTTCAGGTGATAAATGATGGATGAGGTAGTGGCAAAGGAGAAAGAGCAGGAGGAACAGGGACCATTCACATCAATATCAGGCCAGTCAACCAGATATGTCTTGTAGGATATGTTTCTGTAACAAAAGGAGCGATTCGGCTACACAGTTATAGGGCATACAGTGAGTGCAATGCCTACCAAAAATTTCGAGCCACTCCAATGCCCCTTGGAAATGACATGGAGGTCAGAGGGCGTTAACTAAACCATTTTTTCCATTTATAGCAACTGGGTCTCCCGTGCACTGTTGGCCTAAGCAGTGAATGGAAGGCTTTCCAAAAATTATGAGGAACTGCAATGCCCCTTACAAGAGCCATGTGTGGCACCCCAGGGGTCTGGTCACCACAGTAATAGAGATATTACGTCGGAGAGCAAGTGGGAGGTTTCCTGGTCAGGATCCCTTAAACATGCAACATCCTCCTGCCCCAATCCTGGGAGGGGAGAATTCTGCCCTTATAAACTGGATCTGGGGCGGGGTTGAGTGAGTCAGAGAACAGTCAGAGTCAGAGTGAGAGCAAGGGAAAGTAACAGCAAGGAGCTCTGTAGGAGCTAGGAGCTAAAGACCAGGGGCTGGAAGCTGAGCAGAGCTCGCCCTGGCAGAAGACAATAGGAACCGGACACAGGAGTCCGAAGCTGTGAGGACTTATATATCCAGCAGCAGAAACCAGCCGGCAGGGGATTTCAGGTCCTCTGGCCATAGAAGCCCGGAGGCTCAGTCACAAGCAAGGGACCAGCACCGCCGTCGTGGGGCGGAGGCTAACAGAAGGCCCCAAGTCACCAGCCATACGGGTGAGCACTACACGGTACACTCAGGGACGTGGGCTACTTCTAACCGCTTACAGCAAGGTAGCCAGGAAGAGTGCAGACAGACGGGGAGGCCTGCAACTCCACCTGGCCAGGGGAACTCCTGCTTGCTCACAGACTGACCAGGCCTCTTATGCTAGCCAGTACTCCCGGTAGGGTCTACCTTATAATCATCAGTAAAGACCCTGAACTGCACTGCAAAGACTCTGAGTCATTCCTGCTGCGCTCGTGCACCATCACCCCCATCATCCACACTCACTGCCCTGAGGCTATACTCCTCCCGAGGGGAGTTATCCCATTTTATGCTGCGCACACAACACCAGCCTCAGCGGTCTGCCTCGCAGCGGTGGTACTCCCTGACCGCAAGCCACGGGTGGCGCAGTCGGACAATTAACCTCAAAACCTAAGAAAGATTGCCACTGGTTTGACCAGCCTGAGCCACGGGACCGGGTCACCGCCACGGAGACTACAGACCCCAGAGACCCAGCACCGGGTATCCCACACACGTGTACACACGGCCCAGGGGGCGCGTCACATGCAGTACAGCATATTACAAACATAAGTCCCATTATTGGGGAGTGAGTGTCCCATAGTATTTGCTTATGCCTTGCAAGCAAAAGCTGCCAAAAATTAGGATGGAGCAACTTGCAATGCCCCTTACAAGAGCCATGCAGTACAGCATATTACAAACATAAGTCCCATTATTGGGGAGTGGGTCTCCCATAGTATTTGCTTATGCTTTCCCAGCAAAAGCTGCCAAAAATTAGGACGGAGCAACTTGCAATGCCCCTTACAAGAGCCATGCAGTACAGCATATTACAAACATGAGTCCCATTATTGGGGAGTGGGTCTCCCATAGTATTTGCTTATGCTTTCCCAGCAAAAGCTGCCAAAAATCAGGACGGAGCAACTTGCAATGCCCCTTACAAGAGCCATGCAGTACAGCATATTACAAACATAAGTCCCATTATTGGGGAGTGGGTCTCCCATGGTATTTGCTTATGCTTTCCCAGAAAAAGCTGCCAAAAATTAGGACGGAGGAACTTGCAATGCTGGCACCCTGGTGGTATAGTGGTGGTGGAGGCTGAGGATAAGGAGAAGAAGATTAAACAGCCGAAAAGAGGAAGCATATACCCATGTGGGGGTGTGAAGCGGTGCATGTGAATACACCTCCTGAAATAACACAGTGGATTTGACTTTATGTTACTCTGCTGTTATTTGGTGGTGATGAGAAGTCTGGCCCAATCCAGCCCTTGTTCATTTTGATAAGGGTCAGCTTGTCAGCATTGTCAGTTGACAGGCGAGTGCGCTTATCAGTTATAATTCCCCCAGCGGCACTAAAAACACGCTCCGATAACACGCTAGCGGCAGGGCAGGCCAGGACCTCCAAGGCGTACAGAGCGAGTTCATTCCAAGTGTCCAGCTTGGATACCCAATAATTAAAAGGCACAGAGGAATCAGTAGGACGCTGGTACGATTGGCAAGGTACTCCCTCACCATCTTTTGAAACTTTCCACTCCTTGTGAGAGTACCCCGCGCCTCAGGGCCTGTAAGCTGGGCGGGTGTCAGAAAACTGTCCCAGAACGTTGACAGTGTTCCCCTGCCTCTGCTGGATTGGAGTTGCATCTCTCTCGCCTGTACGCCTTGGTTGGGCAACGAACTGTGACCTCTGCCGCTAGCGTGTTCAGATGGGAATTTTTTTAAGAGTTCTGCAGCAAGAGCCTTCTGGTATTGCCCCATTTTTGTAGACCTCTCCACCTCAGGAATAAGAGAGTGAAAGTTCTCCTTGTAGCGGGGGTCTACAAGTGTCACCAACCAGTAATGACTGTCACCCCACATTTTGACAACGCGAGGGTCACGGTTAAGGCAGCGTAACATAAAGTCAGCCATGCGTGCCAGACTGGTAACGGGCAAGATTTCCGTGTCCTCACCAAGATGACGACTGACCATGCTCTCCTCCTCCTCCTCCTCCTCTTCCTCCTCCCCCCTGTCCTCAGGCCACCCACGCTGAACCGACGGTATGACACTTGTACAGGTACTACCGTCTACAACGCATGATAGCAGCTCCTGTTCTTCCTCCTTCTCCTCCTCCTCCTCCTCTCCCTCATTGTCCCCCAATGCACGTTGGGATGAGATGAGGCTGGGCTGTGTGTAACCGCCCGCTACGGCTTCTTGATCCATCTCATCATACTCTGGCTGCAATGCCTCCTCTTTAATTCTCTGCAGAGAGCGTTGCAAAAGACAGACAAGTGGGATGCTGACACTAATGATGGCGTCATCGCCACTCACCATCTTGGTGGCCTCCTCAAAGTTTGTCAGGATGGTACATATGTCAGACATCCAAGTCCACTCCTGAGGTCTTATGTGTGGAGTCTGACCTGAATATCGACGGCCTTGTTGCAGCTGGTACTCCACAACTGCTCTCTTCTGCTCACAAATCCTTTGCAACATGTGGAGGGTAGAGTTCCAATGTGTGGGGACATCACACACCAGTCGGTGTGCCGGAAGCTGCAAACGCTGCTGCAACACAGCAAGGGCGGCGGAAGCTGTAGCCGACTAG
This sequence comes from Phyllobates terribilis, assembly GCF_046119375.1. Taxonomy (NCBI): domain Eukaryota; kingdom Metazoa; phylum Chordata; class Amphibia; order Anura; family Dendrobatidae; genus Phyllobates; species Phyllobates terribilis. The sequence continues at coordinate 363,006,539 of NW_027362762.1, read as the reverse complement.
CGAAAATGAGCTGACAGGCGGCGTACTTTCACGAGCAGATCTGGCAACTCAGGGTACGATTTAAGAAACCGCTGAACCACGAGGTTAAGCACATGAGCCAGGCATGGTACGTGTGTGATCTCACCTCGCCTCAGAGCCGCCACCAGGTTACGGCCATTGTCACACACGACCATGCCGGGCTGTAGGTTCAGCGGTCTCAGCCACAGATCTGCCTGCTCTTTCACAGCTGTCCACAACTCACAAGCAGTGTGAGGTTTATCACCTAAGCTTATGAGTTTCAGCACAGCCTGTTGCCACTTGGCGGAGACAGTACTGCAATGCTTCCAGCTTGTAACTGATGTGGTGATATCTGAGATGGAGGCTGAACATGAGGGGGAGGAGGAGGAGGAGGATGCGCAGGAGCTGTACACTGTGGGGGCAACTCTGACTGACATAGGGCCCGCAATCCTCGGTGTGGGGAGGATGTGTTCCGTCCCAAGGTCCGACTGGGTCCCGGCTTCCACTATGTTTACCCAGTGTGCCGTCAGAGAGATGTACCGTCCCTGGCCACAAGCACTTGTCCACGTGTCCGTTGTCAGGTGGACTCTCCCAGTAACTGCGTTGTTGAGGGCACGGCAGATGCTTTCGGACACGTGCTTGTGTAGTGCGGGGATGGCACACCGGGCAAAATAGTGTCGGCTGAGGACCGAGTACCGAGGGACGGCCACCGCCATAAGATTGCGGAAGGATTCCGTCTCCACCAGCCTAAAAGGCAGCATTTCTAATGCAAGCAGTCGTGAAATGTGCGAATTTAGAACTGTGGCCTGTGTGGCGTTAGCTGCGAATTTCCGCTTTCGTTCAAAGGTCTGGGATATGGACAATTGAACGCTGCGGTGGGACATGGACATGGACGTTGATGCTGTTTCTTGAGAAACTGCCATAACAAGTGAAGACTGAGAGGAGGGGGCATCTTTACATGCAGTATGGACAGGGGATTGCCTTGCACACACAACAGGGGGTTCTATTGCACGCACAACAGTGGAAGAAGCAGTGGTGACACCCGCTGACACTGGTCGTGGACCCTGGGTTTCGCCCCACAAAGTCGGGTGCTTTGCTGCCATGTGCCTGATCATGCTGGTGGTGGTCAGGCTGGTAGTTTTGTCACCCCTGCTGATGCTGGCATGGCAGGTGGAACATATGGCCTTTTTGGGGTTATCAGCAGAGTCTTTAAAAAAATTCCAGACTCTGGAAGACCTACCGCTTGTACTGGCAACGTCCCTCGTGTTGGTGTTACGGGGAACGGTTGCCTGCCTTCTGTCTGTGGCCACCACACTGCTTCTTCCTGCCTGTTGGGGTACTCTGCCTCCCTCCCCCTGTGTGCTGCTGGCCTCACTCTGCATGTCCTCCTTCCACGTTGGGTCAGTTACTAGATCATCCACCACCTCCTCCTCTTCCACTTGCGCACCACGATCCTCCTCCTCACTTCCTGGCAATTGTGTCTCGTCATCGTCCACCTCTTGTGACAGATTGCCAACGTCGACTTCCTGTGGCCGTGGCTGTTCAAATATTTGGGCATCGCAACATGGGATCTCCTCTTCCACCACTTCCACCTCGCGTATCAGGCGAGGGGCCCAAATATGGAAATGGACCAGTGAACAGCTCTTCAGAGTGTCCAAGTGTGGGATCACTTGCTGTCTGACGACACTCGGCATGGTGGGAGGAAGGAGCATCAGGGTGAGGAGGAGTATGCGGTCGAGACTCACGGCTACTAAGAGTTGACCGTGTGGAAGACAGACCGGAGGTGGTGGTGCCCAGGTAACTGGAAGTATTGTCTGCTATCCAATTAATAACCTGTTCACACTGATCAGTTCTCAATACTGGTGTTGTTCTGTGCTTCCCTAGTAATTCGGTCAAGAAGTGGGAGCGAGAAGATGTGGCTGTTGGTTGTGGCACATTTTCACCTTGGCCACGGCCCCGTCCTCTGCACGAACCATCACCAGAACGTCCACTTCCACATCCCTTGCCACGCGCCTTGCCCATTGTAAATGAAGTAAAATAGCTTACACTTGCACTATCAATGGAAAAAGGGTAATAAAGAGTAGATTAGAACCGTGGAAGAGGAAAACCACAGTTATTGTTTACTGGGTATACCACACTTTTTTAAATAGAGATATTTGCGGCTGAACAGTGAGCGACACACTCAAACTGCTTTTTTTTTAGATACCAAAGGCCCAAAACTGGATAGTACAGCGATTTGACCCGTGGAACTGTGAAACCACACTGGGATGTCGGGCCTACACAAGACTATTTTCAACAGATATATTTTTGTGTCACAACAGTCAGGAGACACTACTGTTTTTCTTTACGGAAAAAACTACCAAAACCTGAATAATAGAGATTTTTTACAGTGGAACAGCAAAACCACAGTTATAATTTACTGGTGTATACCAGGCTTTTTAAAATATATATATATTTGCGGCTAAACAGTGAGCGACACACTCAAACTGTTTTTTTAGATACAAATGGCCCAAAAGTGGATAATACAGAGGTTTGTACCGTGGAACTGCAAAACCACACTTGTATTTCTCGGGCCTACACCAGACTATTTTCAACAGATATATTTGTGTCTGAAAAATCAGGGAGACACTATTTTTTTTTTTTTACAGCAAAAAATGCAAAAAGCAGGATAATAGAGATTTTTTACCGTGGAACAGCAAAAGCACACTTCTGTCTCTCTGGCCTACACCAGACTATTTTCAACAGATATATTTGTGTCTGAAAAATCAGGGAGACACTTATTATTTTTATACAGCAAAAAATGCCAAAAACAGGATAATAGAGATGTTTTACCGTGGAACATCAAAACCACAGTAATAATTTACTGGTGTATACCAGGCTTTTTAAAATATATATATATTTGCGGCTGAACAGTGAGCGACACACTCAAACTGTTTTTTTAGATACAAATGGCCCATAGAACTGCAAAACCACACTTCTATTTCTCTGGCCTACACCAGACTATTTTCAACAGATATATTTGTGTCTGAAAAATCAGAGGCACACTTTTTTTTTTGGAGGTGGGGGGGGGGGGGCACCAAAAGGTTAATAAGATGGGTATTTGTACATTGTGAAGGAGGAAAAAAAAAAGAGGATTTAGATTAAAAAAAAGGATTTTTCCTGGCCCCCGGGACCTGGAGCTAAGTCCAGCAATTTCAGCAACAGGAGCAGCACACAGGACTGTAATGCAGCGTTTGCTGGTATAACCACTGCGTCTCCTATACAGCCTGCCTGCCTGATATACCTGGGATGGATATTAGTCCTGAGAAGGACTGTTTGTTTGATCTGGCAGCCTTTACAGACCCTACACTAACTATTTTGCAGGATATATCTCTCCCTAAATCAGCAGTATGAAATAATGTATGAAATAAGTATGTGAGACAATAGGATACCAGAACTTAATATTTGGTACAGAAACCTTTGTTTGCAATTATAGAGGTCAAACATTTCCTACAGTTCTTGACCAAGTTTGCACACACTGTAGTAGAAATTTTGGCCCGCTGCTCCATACAGATGTTATCCAGATCATTCAGGGGCTGTCGCTGGGCAACATTGAGTTTCAGCTCCCTCCAAAGATTTTCTATTGGGTTCAGGTCTGGAGACTGGTTTGGCCACTCCATGACCTTGAAATGCTTCTTACGGAGCTACTTCTTAATTGCCCTGGCTGTGTGTTTCGTGTCATTTTCATTCTGGAAGACCCAGCCATGACCCATCTTCAATGTTCTTACTTAGGGAAGGAGGTTGTTAGCCAAAATCTCTCGATACATGACCCCATCCGTCCTCCCTTCTATATGGTGCAGTTGTTCTGTCCCCTTTGCGGAAAAGCACTCCCAAAGTATGATGTTTCCCACACCATTCTTCACGGTTGGGATGGTGTTCTTGGTGTAGTACTCATCCTTCTTCTTCCTCCAAACCTCCGAACACGATGAGTGGAGTTGATACCAAAAAGTTATATTTTGGCCTCATCTGACCACATAACCTTCTCATGCCTCCTCTGGATCATCCATATGGTCATTGGTGAACTTCAAACAGGCCTGGACATGTGCTGGTGTGAGCATCGGGGCCTTGCGTACCCTGCAGGATTTTAATCCATGACGGAGTAGTGTGTTACTAATGGTAATGTTTGAGACTGTGGTCCCAGCTGTCTTCAGGTCATTGACCAAGTCCTCTTGTGTAGTTCTGAACTGATTCCTGACCTTTCTTAGAATCATCCTTATCCCACGAGGCAAGATCTTGCATGGAGCCCCAGATCGAGGAAGATTGACAGTCATCTTGTGTTTCTTCCATTTTCTCATAATTGTGCCAACAGTTGTTGCCTTCTCACCAAGCTGCTTGCCTATTGTCCTGTAGCCTATCCCAGCCGTGTGCAGGACGACAATTTTGTCCCTGGTGTCCTTAGACAGCTATTTGGTCATGGCCATGGTGGAGAGGTTGGAGTGTGATTGATTGAGTGTGAGGACAGGTGTCTTTTATACAGGTAACAAATTCAAACAGGTGCAATTAATACTGGTAATGGGTGCAGAGTAGGAGTGCTTCTTTAAGAAAAACTAACAGGTCTGCAAGAGCCAGAATTTTTGCTGGTTGGTAGGTGATCAAATATGCAATAAAATGCAATTTAATTATTTAAAAATCATACAATGTTATTTTCATTTTTTTTCTTTTTAGATTCTGTTTCTCACAGATGAAGTGTACCTACATTAAAAATTACAGAATCCTCCATTCTTTGTAGCAAAATCGGCAGTGTATAAAATACTTATTTTCTCCACTGTATAGGTTTGTATATTGGTCACAGCGTATTGTGCAGGTGTACCTAATTTTATACTAAAGGTGTGATGGCCTTATTTTATTTTTGTAATATTTCATGGCACTTATTTTCCCTGGTGGGCCACTGACTATCAACTAGTGTTGAGCCACCCCCGTAGTGTTCGAGTTCGGTTCGGTTCGTCGAACACCCGTGTGTTCGCCGAACTGTTCGTCGAACTGTTCGTCGAACACCTTCGAACACCGTTAAAACCAATGGCAGGCAAACAAAAACACATAGAAACACATAGAAAACACCTTCAAAGGTGTCCAAAAGCTGACAAACTGCTCAGAAGACACAACTAACACATGGAAAAGTGACAAGTACATATAGTCATGCGAAAAGAAAAGAGGTGGAGGAGTAAAAGGAGGGGGAGACACAGATATAGGCATGTCATGCCCTTCTAAAATCCAAAAAGTGAGAAGCCGAGACGGCCAGTCCGCTCCTGCCCGTGCCACCTCCGTGTCGCCGGGTTTGTGCCAGAGCCGCGGTGAACCCTGACGGCCAGCCCCCCTCTCCCAATACTGGTGCCTGTCCGCTGGTGGGTCGAGAGAGCCCCCTGTGGTGGAGGCAGCTCTAAGCTTTTTAATTTAAATTGTCCCTCTAATTTGAATGAATACACTTTAAATCCATTTACAAGGATCTATTGGAGGGCAAGTCTCATGCCAGCAGCCGCGTAATTCCAGCTCCAGTAGCGTCCACTAAAGCTGCTGCAGTTAAAAAGCTTTTATAAGGATCGAGCTCGGCTGTCCACCGCAAGGCATCCTAGTGCCAGTCCCAGCCCCTATGCCTTGGGGTGCCTCCTGATGCTCTTCACTAAGTATCCCGTGGTCCCGAAGCATTTCCTTTGAAAAAATTAAGTGTCCAAACTACAGGTGGTGTAGCTTGCTTAACAGCCGGGATAATCCGCTGACTAGCAGACACTGCTACTAGGCACAAAGTATTTCCTGGGCTAGATGCAGTTAAAAATTTGTAAGTAGATACTCTCGTTGGATGCTGAGAAAGCATTCCATAGAGTCTCCTGGCACGCCATATATGATTCTCTTAAAAAGCTTGGGGTAGGGGTCTAGGGGACTCTTTTATAGCCAAAATCACGGCCCTATATCACAATACGTCACCTAGGCTGAAGATAAATGGAACTGTAGCACCGAGGGCTCGGTTGCTACAGACGTATTGCACCTCACCCAGAGGTGTGATATCTCACTCTCAGATAAGGATGGAGTGTGGATCAGGACCCGACACCTGCATGCATTACACCACATTGCCGTGGGGCAGGGCGACCAATATGCCCCTGAGATGGGCACGACAGTCCCTGTCCCTGGCTGGAGTGGGGGGAGGGAACACTGAGGAAGGGGAACCCTGCAGTGCAGGAGCAGGGAGGAAGCAGTTCCTGGGTGCATTGAGAAGGGAGTATAAAAGGTGGGCACCATCTTAGTTCAGTGCAGAGAAGTCTGAGCAGAAGTGGCAGGGAGCAGGGGCTCTGCATGAGCTCTGCTCCGGAGGCGGGCCTAGTAACAGAGGCCCAGGCCTGCAAGAGGGAGAAGGAAGGAAGAGGAGCGGAGAAGGCTCCAGGAACGAGGAATGAAGGGATCCCAGGGGTGCGGACGGGCGAGTCGCCACCGCACGCCCGAATCCACCTGCGTGGAGGGGTCAGGCCAAAGGGGGAGACCGGTCCCCGAACTAGTGGAGGCAGGAAACGACCCTCAGCTAGAAACCGGAGGCTCTGACATTTTATGTGGCGCAGCCCCTTGCTCCACCCGCTAGGAAGGCACCACATAGGGTCAGGGAAACTGGCGCCAAGTTTACCAAGAGGAGGCCCGAGGCAGCCGGACAGAAGTGTTGGTAAGAAAGGCCAGACAAAGGACACACAAAGGGGGTCCTGTGAAGCGCTCCAAAGTTATCTGGGAGTTGTCTGAGCCCCTCACCTGGTGAGCACAGTACGACGTGGGCAGCCGTTACCTGCAGACGTGGTCTGGATAATAAGAACTGTGAGTAAAGGCCCTGAACTGCATCACTGACTCCGTGTCGTTACTGCTGCTGCCCTGCACCATCACCCCCATCCTCCGCATACACTGCCCTGAGGCTATACTCCTCCCGTGGGGAGTTATGCTACGCTCTGCTGCACCCACAACACCAGCCTTAGCGGTCTGCCCTGTAGCGGCGGTTCACTCTGACCGCAATCCACGGGTGGCGTAGTCGGACATTTAAACATCAAAACCACATAAATAGTTCCGCCACTGGTTTGACCGCCCTGAGCCACGGAACCGGATCGCCGCCACGAAGACTACAACCACCAGCATCCACCAAAAAGGGTCCGGCTCCGGGTGTCCCAAGGCCCAGGGGGTGCGTCAGAACATTTTCATCACCTTTCACAATCACCAATGGGACAAGGCAGGGATGTCCTCTGTCCCCTCTCTTATACATCCTAGTGACGGAGCACCTGCTCTCATCAATTCGCCATAACCCCAATATTAGGTGGATTGAGGTGGGAGGCACCGAGTACAAGTGCTCTCTATTTGCTGATGATGTCCTAGTATATATCACTCAATCACATATATCCATCCCTGCTGTTATGGCTGAAATAGATCACTTTGTTACATGGTAAAATTTTAAAATCAATGCAGCGAAGTCTGAGGCCCTCGATGTCTCCCTCCCTAAATCCATATAGGATTCCATCCAGTCCAACTTTCCCTTTGCCTGGCCCTCACAGGGTATCAAATACTTAGGAATTCCTATTCATAGAGACCTCTCCCATCTATGTTATCTTAATTTTGGGCCCTTTATTGAACAATTCCATACAGACCACGGTTGGCAAGTTAGAACTGTAAGATTCACTACGTGAACCACTGGTGTTTTGTGGAAAAGCACATGTACACCGCGTTCCAAATTATTATGCAAAAAGTGTTTAGGAGTGATAAGGGAAGAATTTGTTTGTTTGTCAGTTAAACTCATTGATGGTGATGTGTGTCAGGGCTCTTTATATCACTGTAAGCAATTGCAGACACCTGTGCTAATTAGTTTGGCAGGTGTGTCCAATGAAAGGCAAGACTACTTAAGAAGGCTCTCTCACATTATTAAGCAGCCTACATTTTCTGCCAAAATGGGAAAGAAAAAGGATGTGTCGGCTGCTGAGAAGCAACAAATTGTGGAGTGTTTAGGTCAAGGCATGACTACAATCAACATTGTGCGATGATCAGGATGAAGTGTCTTGGCAATCAAGAAGTATGTAGCTGATTCACAGTACACACGTGTGCGTGCTGATAAGGGCAAATTGAGGACTCTTTCCTACAGGCAATTACGTCAGGTTGAAAGAGCAGCGGCAAAAAAGCCTTGTCATAGCAGCAGACAAGTTTTTGAAGCTGCTTGTGCCTCCAACGTCCCCCGAACAACAAGATGCAGGGTCCTTCAGAGGTTTGCAGCTGTGCATACGCCATCCTGTCGACCTCCTCTATCCACTTCACACAAGCAGAAACGGCTCCAGTGGGCCAAACATTACATGAAGACTGATTTCAAAACTGTTTTGTTCACGGATGAGTGCCGTGCAGCGCTCGATGGTCCAGATGAATGGAGTGGAGGATGGCTGGTTGATGGACACCCCACGCAAACACGGCTACAGCGCCAACAAGGAGGAGGTGGAGTAATGTTTTGGGCTGGAATCATGGGGAGAGAGATTGTCGGCCCCTTTAGGATCCCTGAAGGCGCTAAAGATGAACTCCATAATGTATGTGGATTTTCTCAAACAGCACTTCCTGCCATGGTTCAAGAAGAAGAACCGTGTATTTCACAGCAAGATCATTTTTCTGCATGATAATGCACCATCTCATGCTGCACATAAAACATCTGCATCTCTGGCTGATATGGGCATAAAATGGGACAAACTTATGGTGTGACCCCCATGCTCCCCTGACCTCTACCCCATTCAGAACCTTTGGAGCATCATTAAAAGGAGTGTCTATGATGGCGGGAGGCAGTTCACATCTAAGCAACAGCTCTGGGAGGGTATTCTGTCCTCATGCAAAACAATTGAAGCAGAAACCATCCAAAACCTGACAAATTCAATGGACGAGAGAGTTCAGAAGCTCCTTTCGAACAAGGGGTCCTATGTGAAAATGTAACATCACCTAGAATAAAGTTTTGAGTTGAAAACTGTTTGATTTCAGTTTCTAACAACCTGCTAATGCTTATAATTTCAAAAATGACCATTTTTTTGGTCTTTATTAAAATGAAAAGGTTGATCGAAAAGTTTGGGGGATCTAAGAGTGTGGCAACCCAGTAGTCATGATTACTTCGAATTCTGACAATATGAGGGTCATGCTGCAGGTAGTGCAGCAAGAAGGCACTTATGTGTCTTGCGCATCTCGGAGCCCCAAAATTATTTTCCGGGCTAGATGCAGCTAAAAATTATTTTTAATTTTAAATCTGGTGAAGCTTATTATAGATGGCCTAATAGGATCAGTGCTGCACACTGCTACAAAGCCCAAATTATTTTCCAGTCAAGATACAGATAAACATGATTAGTAATTTGAAAGCTTAAAACGGTTGGTAGGGTGATTTTAACCAATCATCAAGCTTTTACTCTCCCCAGGATGACACAGGGGTAGAAAAGTCGTTTCGGATCCATGATTTGTTCATCTTTATGAACGTGAGTCTGTCTACATTATCAGTGGAGAGCCGCGTGCGCTTATCTGTCAGCACACCACCAGCAGCGCTGAACACACATTCAGACAGAACGCTGGCTGCGGGGCATGACAAGATCTCCAAGGCGTAAGTGGCTAGCTCCGGCCATTTATCCAGATTGGAAGCCCAAAAAGAGCAAGGGTCCAGTGACACAGTCGTGGCTTCAATGTTTACTTGGAGATACTCCTGTACCATCGTCTCTAGGCGTTGACTATGTGTCAGACTTCTTGTCTCCTGTGGCCTTGCAAAGGATGGGCTAAAAAAGTGGTGAAATGATTCCGCAAAATTGATGTTACCAGCAGATACTGTGGTTCTGTTACGGTTTGAGTGCTGAACACTTGACGGTCCCACGGTTGGCAAGTTGGAACTGTGAGATTCACTACGTGCACCACTGGTATTTTGTGGAAAAGCACATGTAAGATTCTGCAACAGTCTCTGCTGATACTCCTGCATGCGTGCATCCCTTTCTATGGCAGGAATAATTTCTGCAAATTTACTTTTGTACCGGGGATCTAACAGTGTGGCAACCCAGTAGTCAGGATTATTTCTAATTCTCACAATTCGAGGGTCATGTTGCAGGTAGTGCAGCAAGAAGGCACTCATGTGTGTTGCGCATCCAGGAGCACCAAGTCCCTGTTGTGTTTGTGGCGAGGTAACAATCATGCTTCCTTCCTCTGTCCTCTCCCCCCAACCTCGCACAACAGAAATGTGATCAAGGTCTCCCTCATCTGATGAGTCTTCCATCAGTTCGTCCTCCACTTCTTCCTGGGCTCCTGCACCTTCCTCACTAGTTTGGCTGCTACCATGCGCCCTGGTAAAATCATCTCCCCCACCCTCACATGCCTGCCGCCCTGGTGCTGCCGACCGTCTGGACCTTGCAGATGTTAGCCCTTCCGCATACAACTCCTCCTCCTCTACTTCCTCCACCTCCTCTTGTGCCACCACCTGACTCCGAATTCTGTTTAACATGTGCTCCAGCATGTAAATCACCGGAATAGTCATGCTGATAATGGCATCGTCAGCACTAAACATCTTCGTCGCCATTTCAAAACTGTGCAGAAGGGTGCATAGGTCCCTGATCTGAGACCACTCCTCCAGCGTGATTTGCCCCACCTCTGAATCTCGTTGGCCCAGGCTATACGTCAGAACGTATTGCACCAGGGCTTGTCGGTGCTGCCACAGTCGCTGCAACATGTGCAGAGTTGAATTCCACCGGGTAGGCACATCGCATTTTAGCCGGTGAAGTGGCAGGCCCAACGACTTCTGTAGAGATGTAAGTCGCTGAGCTGCGGGATGCGAACGGCGGAAGTGAGCACACAGCGACCGTGCCCTCTGCAGAAGGCCATCTAGTCTGGGATAGTGGGCTAAAAATTGCTGGACAACCAGGTTCAACACGTGAGCCATACAAGGCACGTGTGTGACATTGCCCCGGCGAAGGGCCGCACCCAGGTTTGCAGCATTGTCGCACACGGCCTTCCCTGGTTTCAGGTCCAGTGGAGACAACCATTCATGAAATTGGTTCTCCAGAGCTGACCACAACTCCTCAGCTGTGTGACTCACATTTCCCAGACATTTCAATGTAAAAACCGCCTGATGACGTTGAGCCCTACTGCCAGCATAGTAAGGAGGTATGCAGGATCCCTTCTGCGCAGTTAGAAAGCTTGTGGCATGACCAGACAGGCTTTGGGTGCAGGTGGAAGACCGAGAGGAGGTTGAGGAGGCAGAAGCAGTGGAGGAAAAATGACATAAAGAGGATTGACGCACAACTCGTGGGGACGGCAAGACTTGGACAGCAGCCCCTTGTCCTGCTGTCACCATAGTTACCCAGTGCCCAGTCAGCGACATGTAACGCCCCTGTCCATGCCTACTCGTCCAAGTGTCTGTGGTGAAATGCACCCTGTCACACACAGAGTTTCTCAAAGAAGCGGTGATGTTGTGTGCGACATGCTGGTGGAGCGCAGGCACACCTTTCTTTGAGAAGTAGTGCCGACTGGGCATCTGGTACTGGGGCACTGCGACGGACATAAGGTCTCGAAAATCCTCTGTGTCCACCAGGCGGAAAGGCAGCATTTCTGTAGCCAAGAGCTTGCAGATGGTGAAATTCAACCTCTTAGCTTTCTCATGGCTAGGAGGAAATGGTCTTTTACTTGTCCACATCTGAGGGACCGAGGGCTGGCTATTGTGCTTAGACGGGGTTGATAAGGGTGTCCCCGGCAAACTGCCGGTCTGTGAGGAAGATGCAGGCGGACATGTTAGGTTGCCTTGATCCAAAGGTGGTGCTATCGATGTCGGACAGCGCTCAAGACCAGCTGGTGTTACCACCTCCAAAGAAAATGATGACCTGCCAATCACGCTGGCTGTTGCGGGTAAAGAGGTGGCAGGTCTGCGCCCCAAAACAGGTGTGACTGCTGTCCCCCCAGTCACAGAGGATGAAGAGGCCGCGGATGCACAAGATATGGCAGACGGTGGTTGGCCCGGCCGGCTAGACCGCATTGTAGCACACTGAGCTTCCCACTGCAACTTATGCTTCATGTCCATGTGCCGGTTCATGCATGAAGTACTCAAACTATGTATTTTTTGGCCTCTACTTAGCTTTTGCTGACAAATGTTACAGATAACACGAGTTGGGTCATCTTTATCGATCTGAAAAAATGCCCAGGCTATGCAAGGCTTAGCACCCATGCGACCTGAAGAGCCACCACGACTTGTGGTGAGAGGCAGAGTTGTGTTTGAGGATGCAGTTGTTGACGTGCTTCCAGTACTACGTCTCTGTCCAGGAAGGCGCAACCTGACCTCGTCGTCACTAGCATCTTCCTCCACCTCCTCTGCTGACCTCATCTCTTGGCTGACTGTGGGTTGACAGTAAGTGGGATCTCCGACCTCATCATCATCACCCTGTGCGTTATCACACCCGTCGTCCTCAGAGCCAACCTGTTCCTGCCCTGACAAAAAACTAAAGTTGTCGCTCCAATCAGGTATTTGAGTCTTATCATCGTCTTCCTCATTGTCTCCACCAACAGGAGTTACAGTTTGGGAATGAGGGTCTACATTATGGTCAGAACCTTCTGCGTCTGGTCCTGGATCCGACTCATAAAGATTCTGGGCATCAGTGCAGATCATTTCCTCGTCTGGATTCACAGAAGCGCTGGAGTCGACCTCTGATTCCCAGGCTATAGTATGAGTAAACAGCTCTGCAGACTCAACCATCTGTTCTACCTCATACTCAGACGGGCAGCTGGAGATTTGGGAGCTGTGAGGAAGCAAGTGCGATTTGGGTGACACCTTTGAGGACTGGAGTATTTGTGATGTTGAAGTTGATGTGGAGGAGAGCCCACTTAAAGGAGCACTTGATATCCGTTGAAGCACCTGCTGTTTTTGTGCCTCATCTGGAATTTGTAGCGATTGGCGTGGCCGTAAGAAAGGGATCTTATCACATTGTCCGCTAAAAGAAGTAGACATTTTAGTTTGGCTGGAAGATGGTCTTTCTTCTGCACCTACCCCACGGACACAACCTTTTTTCCCCTTCCCAACACGCCTATTCCCCTTTCCACCAGCAGCAGGCCTTTTTCCACTCATTTTGGTGGTTAACTAATTCACAACTCTGGAGTTGTTTGCACAAAAAAACAATGGATGGTAACCGAGCAGAGCTGAGTGGCCAAACTGTGGTATTAGGCCAAAACTATTGGCTGGGTTAGATGCAGAAAAAAATTATTTTTAATTTGCAACCTGATGGAGGTCAGTATAGATGGACTAATAGACCAAGTCCCACACACTGCTAGAAGCCCAAATATTTTTTCAGAGCTAGATGCAGAAAAAAATTATTTTTAATTTGCAACCTGATGGAGGTCAGTATAGATGGACTAATAGACCAAGTCCCACACACCGCTAGAAGCCCAAATATTTTTTCAGAGCTAGATGCAGAAAAAAATTATATTCAATTTGCAACCTGCTGGACGTCAGTATAGAAGGACTAATAGAACAAGTCCCACACACTGCTAGAAGCCCAAATATTTTTTCAGAGCTAAATGAAGAAAAAAATTATTTTTAATTTGCAACCTGATGGAGGTCAGTATAGATGGACTAATAGACCAAGTCCCACACACTGCTAGAAGCCCAAATATTTTTTCAGAGCTAGATGCAGAAAAAAATTATTTTTAATTTGCAACCTGATGGAGGTCAGTATAGATGGACTAATAGACCAAGTCCCACACACCGCTAGAAGCCCAAATATTTTTTCAGAGCTAGATGCAGAAAATTTTTTTATTCAATTTGCAACCTGATGGAGGTCAGTATAGATGGACTAATAGACCAAGTCCCACACACTGCTAGAAGCCCAAATATTTTTTCAGAGCTAGATGCAGAAAAAAAATATTTTTAATTTGCAACCTGATGGAGGTCAGTATAGATGGACTAATAGACCAAGTCCCACACACTGCTAGAAGCCCAAATATTTTTTCAGAGCTAGATGCAGAAAAAAATTATTTTTAATTTGCAACCTGATGGAGGTCAGTATAGATGGACTAATAGACCAAGTCCCACACACCGCTAGAAGCCCAAATATTTTTTCAGAGCTAGATGCAGAAAATTTTTTTATTCAATTTGCAACCTGATGGAGGTCAGTATAGATGGACTAATAGACCAAGTCCCACACACTGCTAGAAGCCCAAATATTTTTTCAGAGCTAGATGCAGAAAAAAAATATTTTTAATTTGCAACCTGATGGAGGTCAGTATAGATGGACTAATAGACCAAGTCCCACACACTGCTAGAAGCCCAAATATTTTTTCAGAGCTAGATGCAGAAAAAAATTATTTTTAATTTGCAACCTGATGGAGGTCAGTATAGATGGACTAATAGACCAAGTCCCACACACCGCTAGAAGCCCAAATATTTTTTCAGAGCTAGATGCAGAAAAAAATTATATTCAATTTGCAACCTGCTGGACGTCAGTATAGAAGGACTAATAGAACAAGTCCCACACACTGCTAGAAGCCCAAATATTTTTTCAGAGCTAAATGAAGAAAAAAATTATTTTTAATTTGCAACCTGATGGAGGTCAGTATAGATGGACTAATAGACCAAGTCCCACACACTGCTAGAAGCCCAAATATTTTTTCAGAGCTAGATGCAGAAAAAAATTATTTTTAATTTGCAACCTGATGGAGGTCAGTATAGATGGACTAATAGACCAAGTCCCACACACCGCTAGAAGCCCAAATATTTTTTCAGAGCTAGATGCAGAAAAAAATTATATTCAATTTGCAACCTGCTGGAGGTCAGTATAGAAGGACTAATAGAACAAGTCCCACACACTGCTAGAAGCCCAAATATTTTTTCAGAGCTAAATGAAGAAAAAAATTATTTTTAATTTGCAACCTGATGGAGGTCAGTATAGATGGACTAATAGAACAAGTCCCACACACTGCTAGAAGCCCAGATATTTTTTCAGAGCTAGATGCAGAAAAAAATTATATTCAGTTTGCAACCTGATGGAGGTCAGTATAGATGGACTAATAGAATGATGCTATGCCCAAAAGATTTTACTTCACTAGGTGCAGTAAAAAAATTGGTATTCTATACACAGGTGGTATATCTTGCAACACAGATAGGCTACTCCACTGACTAACACACTCTGCAATAGGCCAAAAAGGATTAGCTTTGCTAGATTCAGCCAAATGCTGTGAAAAAAACTTGCACAGCACTGGCACAGACCTGCCTGGCAAAAACTGATAGGAACTGATGTAACCTAGTCCTGAAAAGGACTCCAATTACAATTAGTCTTTACTCCCACAATCTATCTATTTAAGAGCACAGACCTGCCTGATAAAAGTCGTAGGAAATGCTGTAACCTAGTCCTTAAAAGGACTGCAATCACAACTATTCCCTACTCCCAAGCTATCTGTATATTTGTGCGAAAATTGGCTTGAAATTAACAAGGTATAGCGCACACAGCAACAGCGGTGCCGTCTAACACGCAGCTGCAGCAGTGAGAAAATGGTGGCGACGGGGAAAATGGCTTGGTCTTATAGGGCAAGGACATGTGACATACACTGCCAATCACACATGCCCTTGCTTGTGTGAAAAAAAAGCACTTCGCTCCGTGTGTGCGCTGCTGATAGGCTGACAGATTGCACCTCCCCACTGCAAATGCGGGAAAGAGAAAAAAAAATGGAGATCTTCATTGTTCCTGCAGAGATCCATCCCCTGCCCCTCCCCCCGCCCCGCTGTACACTCAAACTGCGTATTAACATTAATTTTCATCATTACTGAGAAAAAATCCAGTTATGATTTTGGTGCACGAACAGTTATCGAACATAACCTCGAACAGCCGAATTTTTCTCAAATTGTTCGTGTTCGCCGACCGGCTCGAACACCGCCCAAAACAGCTCGAATTTGAGATTGGCGAACAGTTCGAGTAGAACAACGCTCATCTCTACTATCAACCACAACAACGTACAAACCAGATCTTTTTGTCAGAAAATAGTCGCCTTCACATAAATGTGCAGATTCACTCAAAATTGGCCATGGAAGCAGTTTTTTTCCTCTGAGGTTTACTGACCCCAAAGCAAATAAACAGATGGCCTGGTAAGGGGATAAAAACAAAAACTCATACTCATCTAGCCCCTCACACTATATATTTTACAGCAGGGTAAAAATATCTCTTTTAACCATATTGAAGAGTATTTTTATCCAAGGAGGAATATGTAATTTGCAGTAACTCACATTTATGGCAATCAGGTACACATTATATTACCTATTACGGTCAAACCTATTAATAAGAGTATTCAAATAGGAAAATCCAAAAAGAAAAACTCCTCTAAGGAATGTATATCAAAATGTCATTCTTTATTAAATACATATACAAAAAAAAAATAAAAAGATTAAAAAGATTACTGCAGAAAAAACATTCGTGTGGTGTCTTATTAATAAATAAATATGCCTTTAAGTGGAAAACTAGATCTTACTGGGATGAAGTTAAAGAAATATCACAATAGTATAGCTCACATGGAAAAAATGTGTAGAGTCATCTCTTAAGACAATTTAAAATACAAATATAAACATGGAGTCCATGGAAAAAACCTGAAAGCACTACCTTTGTAATCAGAAATGTACATGTTATCTACCCTTAATGGGATATGTTTTAAAGTTAGTATAACATATGTGAGATTAATATACAAAAAGATAAGCATCAGATTTAGTAAAAATAATAGTGTATACAGATATTTAAAAAATCAGACATATTAAGTCATAAATAAAGTCATAAACAATAATTACCACCAGAATGAACCCCCTGACGCATGTTTCGCGTTATGGCTTCCTCAGAAAGGGTAACCCTTCTGAGGAAGCCTTAACGTCAATCGCGTGTCAGGGGATCATTCTGGTGGTAATTATTGACCTTTTTTTTCCCATGATCAGCTTGATCTGGTAAGTGGTTGTAACCTTTGTCAGCATATGTAAGAATTGATTGCTATATGTGAGGAGCTGGCCACTTACTAAAGACTTTTTCCAGCACGGAGCACCAATTTTTGTCAATATTATTGTTGTGCTTTGTTAGAGATTTGCTTGCTATGTTTTATTAATGTTCTGCCTGCTCGTCAGTTTATGTACACTCGGTGGATAGAAGGAATGAGGGCTCGGGAAGCAGAACATGTCTTAGATATATTCATGCTGGAACAATTTATGTCCAATTTCCCAGGTGACATAAAAGTATGGGTGAGGGATAAAAAACCACTCAGCCTGCATGAGGCTGCAGACTAACTGATGATTGGTCTGCTAATTGAACAGGGCTACGTGGAAGTACAGCCCCAGCGAACTGAGAACAGGAGCTTACAGGGAGGCCAGCGAGACCCATGGACCGGCCAGAGGAGGAACAGCTGAGATTTCGGATTTCACAAAGAAGTGAAGGTTTCCCAAGCACCCAAGTACGGCCCCTGTTGGGGCGAGGAGGGCTAAGCTGCCATAACTGTGGACACATGGGACATTTTGCTAGGGAATGTCGGTAACGTTCTAGCCCACATCATCCATGTCTTCAACCAATGAACACTGTGCTGCAATGGGGCTGAAATACTGAGGGGGAAAGGATCCCACTACCCTGAGAGGAAGAAGAAGAATTAACCAGTATCTGCAGCCAGTCTGGGTAGAGGGCGTGGATGCTGTGGGGCTCCGTGACTCCGGAGCCTCAGTCACATTGATCAAAGAACATTTAGTACCGGACCAATGTATTGTTCCTGGCAGCCGTATGTTAGTCAACATAGCCAGAAGAGAATCTTTGAACAGTCAAAGGGCCTGACTACATTTAGATTGGGGTCACAGTCATGGAATGGTGTATGTAGGAGTAGTACGCCATCTACCAGTAGATGTGTCACCGAGAAACAATCTGGGAGCAGGATTGGTGTGCCACTGGGCCAATGTCGTAACCCAAAGCCAAGGACCAGTTCACATTGCGTCAGCCGAGAGGGGAAGGAGCAATCTCAACATGCCGATGACTAACCCTCCGTCAGCGGTGAGTAATACACAAAATGCAATGACTGTTACCATGAAGGAATGTGACCTGGGGGAGGTAAATGACATCAGGGAGGTGTCCCAGGGGCTTTGGGACACTGGTTCTACCATCACCCTGGTCAGCCCAGATATTGTCCTTCCAAAACACCATTTACCAGGCCGCCAAGTGACCATCCCACTAGATGGGTGACAGCACACTGGGGTTGGTTGCAATGCACACAAGTTTGGTTCTCATCTGGTACGTGTGGAGTTTCCCAGGACAAACTGGGGATCAAGAAGAGGATATGAAGGACCCCGCAGGAGGGACAGACCCCTGTCCCAACTAACTAAATATAGAGTCCTCGTCTCAGGGCTTCCCCCCATCGAGGAGTTGGCAGGATCTGAAAGATCATATGAGAGAAGCTGGAGATGTCTATTATACTGATGTAGACCAGGGTGGAACGGGGATTGTGGAGTTTATTCGCAAGGGCGACATGGAATATGCTTTTAGGAAACTGGATGATAAAAAGTTTAGTTCTCATAAAGGTGGGACCTATTACATTCGTGTCTGTGCTGAAAAAGTTGGGGAGGAATGTGAGGAGCTGGCCCCTTACTAAAGACTTTTTTCAGCACGGAGCGATTTTCGTATTATGTTTTGTTAGAGATTTGCTTGCTGTGTTTTATTAATGTTCTGCTTGCTCGTCAGTTTATGTACACTAATTTTACTTGTAAAGTGTCCAACATTCCAGTATTCTCATCAGAATCTCAGGAGCCTTAAACCATTGTTCAAACCGCGAGTAGTCCCATTGTGTGAGTGTTGAAAGTAGATCCGACGGAGCCATCACCACAGGGATTCTCAGATGCAGATCCAGGTGATGGGTTCGAGCTGAGAAAAATACCTTCACTAAGGCACACTTACCTTTGGGAGGGAGGGTGAGAGCAGTTCTGCCCATTCAGGGGGCTCATCCCAGTGAAGGAGAAAAGAAGCCACATGTTTTGTAAGGAGTTGGTGGAATGTCATTGAAGGGATAGGATCTAGTCTGAGGACCTGGACCATGGAGTAGAGATCGGCTGCCGACTGCGCTGGATAAAAGTGCTACAGTTGTGGGATCTGTCGTCTGGATTTGATAAACTTTCTCAAAGGACTGTTGCTACTGGATACCTTTGCTTCTATCGTTTTATCTGTCACATGGAGGATCGTGGACTGTGACTACGGACTATACTGGCTGGAGATACGAAATCTGTAGGTCAACCAAAAGATGGGGGACAGTGAATATCACTTGGCACTAAGGCAGTGGAACTACCACCCGGGGAGGGGATCTTGTGGACTGAGACAATTGTATTTTGGACACATTCAGGGACAGAAAGATTAGACAGTCTGGACTTTGGTAGTTTAGCTCCGGGGGTCAGGTTAATAGGACAGTCATATGCACGATGAGGAGGCAAATCCTGACACCCCTACTCAGAGAAAACGACCTCAAAACCAGACAGAAAAGGAGGTAATATTAGCATAGAGACTGTAGCAAGGGAAATATCTAAACATTTCTCATGGCAGTAATCTCCCCATTCAATGATCTCCCTGGCTTGCCAATCCACCAACAGATTATGCTTCACCAGCCACGGAAGACCCAAAACAATTGGGGTGGGAAGACCGTCCATGACATAGCAAGGGATTATCTCACAATGAACCGACCCCACCCTCAGTTTTACATTATGTTCAATATGAGTTAATGCTTTCTGTGCAAGTGGTACTGAGTCTATGGCGAAGATGGGAATAGGCTTAGCTAAAGCACAGCACGCAAGACCATGAGTTTTCACAAACTCAGCATCAACCATGCTGACTCCACCTCCACTGTCAACAAACACAGAAATTTCCTCGGTTTTGCTCTCTAGCACCACCTCTGCTGTCAGGACAAACTGGGAACTGCAGGTTGGCGATAAATGCACCCCTTGCTTATCCAACTCCAGACTACCAAGGGCTAATCAAGTTTCCTTTTGCTTAGGAATAGAAGGACAGGCCCTGATAAAATGTCCCTTTTCCCCACAGAAAAAACATACCCCTTTTTTCTTGCAAATCTCTGGGGAAATGTATGATGCAGAGGCACCCCCTAACTGCATGGGTTCCTCCACCTCCCCCAGTACTGGTTCACCACCATACTGCTCCCCCGGCAGAGGTACATAACCCCCGACAAGAAGGCCCCGGAGAAGGTGGTCTCACCCGCCTATCCCGAAGGTGTCTATCAATCTGTATAGCCAACAACATGGCAGCCTCCAAGGACTCAGGGGTTTTATATACTGCCAAAGCATCTTTCAGTAAGACCCTCACAAAATTGGCTTCTAAGGGCTGAATCATTCCATTTTGAATCCGTTGCCCATCTACGGAATTCAGAACTGTACGTCTCCACTGACCAATTCCCCTGCTGAAGGCGACGTAGCCTAGACTCAGCCAAGGCAACTCGGTCAGGGTCATCATAGATGAGGGCCATGGCCCCATAAAACCCCTCCACAGACTTGAGACAAACCGAATCCTGCGGTAAAGAAAAAGCCCAGGATTGCTAATCTCCCTGCAGCAGTGAGATCACAATTCCCACTCATTGCTCCTCACTCTGGAGGAGTAAGGACGGAGCTTAAAGTACAGTTCGCAGGCCTCCTTGAACACAAAAAACTTGTCCCTACCTCCTGAAAACCTGTCCGGCAGGGCAAACTTGGGTTCAGGCTGGACAGGCCTACCTGCAGAGACCCTACATTAGCAACCAGTAGATGCTGATGCTGTTGCTGAACCTCATCGCGGAGGTTATTCACCTCCAGAGACAGACAGCGGAACTGCTCTGCGAGGTCTGCAACAGAAACCATACAAAGGAGAAAAAAAAAACACGCCCGGAAAAAAAAACACACAAATAAACCCAAGTGTCAATTTTTGTTTTGTTTTTTTCTTAAATGTGCTGGGCGGTGATAATGTCACGCAAGGTGTGTGAAAGACTAAGTGTAACACGTAGGGAAGAGGGAAAGGGAGCCCAGAAGCTAGAGTAAGGTGGAGTAGAGACCTCTTAGGCTGATCTGATATCACCCTGACTCCCCTATCGTCCCTATATTGGTTCCTCACCAATGTCCTGCTATAAACAATGTCATGTGGCTGCTGACTGGCTGCAGCCTTCACTATTCCATCAGAGCAGAAGAAAAACTGTTTTACCGCTGTAGTGGCCATGTGACACTGTTTATAGTTTGATACTGGGGGAGGTCACATCACTGATATTGGAGGAATAGCACCAAATTGAGTGCTATATATACAGTTTATTTTGTGCTGCACCCTGGGACTACCAAGAAGGAGTTGTCAAACCCTTTTAAAGAAGTACCCTTGTACCACTCACTTCTGCATCTTAGGTGAGCGGTGCCAATAAAGATAACAACCAACCAAAATTCATGGCCAACTGATTTTGAATGTATTTCAGCAGGTATTGTAATCGGCACCACTTAATACAGAAATTAGCCTAATATCCCTTTAAAATAATTAAAAAAATGATAGTATAAATCAGCTGAGAAGGGTGTACAGATATTATTTTCTCCTCCAAGCACATGAAGACATCTGCAACCTATGATCCTTGCACTGCAGCACAGAGGAGATCTCCTGGATGATAAGGAGCATCTTTAATCTATATGTTTTCATAACCTTCAGCTACCTAATATATTCTCTGTCATTTTGGTAATTGATGCGGTTTCTTGAACATTAGATTATGTGGAAAGAGAATTATTTCCACATAATAAAAGAGTCTGAGTAATTTTATAAGCAAGAAAAAGTAATGGTGCATTTAAATGAGCTGTTAAATGGTGAAGGAGCTCACAGGATAGCCTGTTCCTGGTTATTGTCCCAAAAAAACACACCAATGGCCATGCAACGAGCGAGAAAAATGCTGGTTTGAAGCATTTATTGCGGCATAAAAATCATTGCCATCAGAAGTACATCACCCGGTGTAAACGAAGGATGTGCTGCTAATAACATGATGCTGATTATGGGGCACAAGGATAGTATTAAAGGGATTCTTCAGGCTGAAATTAAAAGTCTGCAGCCTGTGCACACTGTCATGATTTCCCTGTACGCTCCGGATGAGTAGGCGGTCCTGTGACCACATGTAGACAATTTGCATGTTTGTGGACACCTGTCAACTAGTCTCATCCAGCTTCTATCAATTCTCTTCTATTCTTTTGAATTGAAAAAAGCAAGGGAGAGTCTAGTCGGCATGTGACTGCACCTATGCAAATCGCACCTCTAGTTTAACATCATAATTGACTCTTATTGCACTTTTTATAATGTTTTATTGAGATCAGGAGACAAGAAGGAAAATTGAGAGATATATTTAATTCTATTACGGACATTGAATAAAAATGGTGAGGCCCAGAAATCATTTTGGTCTGTCTTTTGGGGGTCAGTCATTAACTTGGCCTCTCTGATGAGGCCGCAGTAGAAAAAGTTTGACAAGTGCTGTTCTAGATTATATGTTTGTAATGAACTTCATTGTATGCGGACTAATTACCATAAAGTTCATAAATTAAAAAAATATATGTAAAATTGAGTGTAATAATAATAATATATTAGATGTATCAACTAATCAGAAGCTTTCTTTTTTTACCAGCATAGAAGAGAGGTAAATTGTGATTGCCTAATATTACAACTATTTTTCACAAAAACTGACTCATGTATGGGAGTTTACTTCATTATCTCATCTGCTTATACCCATGGAGCATTACACATACATACCTGAATTTTCCATGACGTTTGTAAGGGCTTTCAACAGATAAACAGATTTTTTCCAACTCATAGCACGGAGATTCTTGCTTCAGTTGAGCCTTACGATAAATATAAGAATTCACAACTAAATGTTTATTATCACATATTACACAACGGTAAAAGTATTCTGTATACTTCTGTCTAAGGATGTTATCTTTATCTGACTTAGTAGCTTTTCATTTTCAACAACACATGAGATGTATGACTTAAAGAGAACACCGGGATCTGGAGGTTATCTCTCCACTCGCTGAAAGCTATTTCTAAATGTAAAATGTCATGCAGTTCTCCTTCATCGTCTGCTGCTAGTGGCTACAAAGACAGAAGAGAAGGGCAGCCAAAGAACAACTGTCAAGATACCGGAGTGAGGATAGTTAATCAATGACAAGTAATGACTCCGACTTCCTCTCCTCTTCGGATCCATATTACCCTTTTACTATCAGTAGCAAACAATGGTGACATTTACATTATAAATCTTCATTTTCATTGGAATATTTCCTATTATTAGTAAGTCATTAGTAAGTCATACATTATCACCATACCCTAAAAAGGAAAAACAATATTTTACAAAACTGTGACTTCTCATAATCTATACGACTTTAATAGATATGAGCATTTTTCTTTTACCTAAAGGCATTTATTTTGGGCTAACGATAATTTTTGCAACTGGGATGCAGTACATAATTTTTCACCGTTTTGCTTTTACAGGCTCTTTAGTTTCCCTGAATAATGCTGTTTGTAGTATGAGTTAACTGAGAGCTGTTCTGATAGGCAGTGTGTAATTCTTTTATCTGTCTTTTTTTTGAGTTCTTCTCTTCCGATTTATGACCGCATCTAAGTTCAACTCATCTTTAATGTGGTCTGTGGACATAAATCAGCACAGAAGAGTTCAGTAAAACATAGAAGAGTTACAAACTCTCCACCAGAACAGCTTACTGATCGATTATTAGTTAACTCATTTTGCAGCCTGCAGGGAAACGAAGAACCTATAAAAAGCCAATTGAGGCAATTTAAAAAAAAAAAAACAATTGCAAAAAAGTATTTTAGCCGAAAACACATGCATGTAAGTTAAAAAAGGTCCTGTAACTGTAAATATGTTTGAATTCCATATCATTACTGCGTGTCAGAAAATATAGCCTCTGTTATTTTATATTTCCACTAAATGACACTTTTTTACATCTTAGGGTATGTACACATGTTCAGTATTTAGTTGCAGAAATATTTTTTCTTTTATGCATTTTTACCTGCGTTTTTCTAGCATTTTGGGGTGACAAAAACGCTGCAAAAACGCTGAAAGAATTGACATGCTGCAGAATATTTTCTGCACCAAATCTGCATGTCAGAAATAAGCAACGTGTGCATGATACTTCAGTACTCTCATTGACTTTGCTGGCATCAGGATTTCCTTCAGGTTTTGTGACAAATCTGCAATCAAAAATGCATCAAAAAAAGAGGCAAAAATGTGACGTGTGCACATAGCCTTAAAGGGTTTTTTCCACAGCAGTTATTTCCCCACATATCCACAGGAATGGAGCAGCACCTAGCCACTCCATATAAAGCAAAACTCTAGTGTTTTTTTTTTTTTTCAGCACTGGAGTGGTGCTACTAATCTAAGCTCCCTGACCCTAGTTTTATACTTAACAGTCACCATCTTCAGCTCTTCCTGGCGCCGCTCTGGTCCCTTGTGACCGCAACTTCAACCAAAAATCAGAGGTAACGCTCACAAGCTCTCAGTGTAAGTCTATGTGAATCTCGTTCTGGCTCTCATAGACTTACACTGAGTTGTGACTTCCGGATCACCGAGAAAACACTGGACCAAACACTGGAACCAAATTTGTGACCGGCAGGTCATACTTACCAGAGTGGCGTCGATAACAGATAAAGATGGCTGCTGGTAAGTTTAATAGTAGGGACAGGGAACTCAGATTACTGCACCACACCAGTGTATGGGATGGACGATAACATCAGTCTCTGTTCCATAGTTCTTGAATGAAAAAAAGGAAGGAAAGCGCTCCTAAGTGTGATACCAACAGCAATGTGTGTGTAAGGAACGGTGAGTGTATGAACTACCCTGAAGGTGTTGGGCTGTAGGCACATCGCTAACAAAGGCGTGATTACCCCAACTTCCAAAGGCTGCAGCTGCTTCCGTGAAGTCCGGAAGGACACCATCATAATTACACAGGAATAATTGCGGTTTTGGTGAGCACTACCAGTGAGGAGAACATAGATGGTTTGGATAGTACAGGTTTCTATTGGGACAATGCGTTTCGGGACCGATCTGGCTCCTTCATCAGGTACAATTGTGGCAGCACGTACCAAGACCGTGTTTATTCCTTTGTAATTATAGTTTTTGAATGGACTGGCACTGCACTTACTATACTCAAGCACCACTTTATTCAAACTTTTCCTTTCTAGTGTTGTGTAATAAGGAGGAAAGGAAGGCTCGAGACACCCATTTTAGTGTTCAATGGAGTTCAGAGTATTCACATGTTTATCATTGATCATTACAGCTTTATTTTTCATTATAAGAATTTGTAAAATGTATTTTATCTTAACATATTCTTTATCCAAAGAAGGTTAGAAAAATACCTACAGTTGGAGATAAATCAGTCAGTCTAGACTGAAGAGAGAAGGAGAGTGTAGTCCCACCTGCTCCACAGCTAGGTTTAGATACCAGTAACATGGTTGCTTCAGCTGGGTGCAAGAAACGGCTCTTATACTCTACAGTCAAATCCACTTGGCTTCTGCAAAATAAATGTAATTATTTATAATTACTCTTTTCATGTTCGATTATTGACATGTTATAATTCCCATCATGATCCTTAATAACAACGGTAATGTGTAATTCTTGGATCAAAAAATAGCAATTATTGCTAATTCTACAGAATGGTATGACTTATAACATAGAGGGCATTAAAATGATCACTGATTTAGTGAAACACCCCAAGCAAAGAGTACCCACTATGTCATGCCTCATGCAAAGAAGTCCTCGTCCAAGGGTTAAATGAACTGTCTCGCTAGTTCCACCAATGCTTTTAGGAGGTTTGCCACATGATTAACAATTATTGGCCAAATAAGAAACTTTGGTTTCACTAAAGATCCACAGACAAAGACGCATTTTTAAAATCGAGCAAACCCATCAAGTTTTTTTAAGTAGAAGGTGCGTCCGGAAACTGTAATTTTCTTTTCACTGAAGCGTCTTTTGTGTCATTGTTTTGTTATTACCTGAGTGTTTCTCTGACAGTATTGGACACCAGTGTTTTTTTGGAGAGTTTTCCCATGACTTTTGTGACATCTTTTTTATTGTCACTCTCTGGTCGTTTTTTCCTCTCCATTCAATATAGAAGAAACCGCTAGTGTTTTTTTCAGTAAAAACAATGGTAAAATGCTTCAAAAGACGTCCGGGCATCTTCCAGGTGTCTTTTGACATTTTTCTGTACCATACTGACCATCTTCCAAGCAGAAAACACAAGAAGGGTATGTGCACACAGTTTTTTTGCAGAGTTATCAGAGCAGGAACTGAGCAGAACTCCAAGTTTTTGAATATTTTTTAGTTTTTGAGGAAGATTTAGAAAGTTTATGCTACAAAATGTCCTCGAAAAATGTACACATAACAAAAGATTGGTCAAGTTTTTAAAAACCAGATGTGTGTAAAAGACGTCCAAAACCTGAACATATGAATTTCTAAGAAAAAACTACTTGCTGTGCATGTGTTCATTCTTTTGAGCATTTTCTGGTAGTTTTTTCAGGCAGTTTCAACTTGGAAAAGATGTTGTGTGCACATACCCTAAATAAAATGGCAATACTCCCATGCCTGGGGTCACACAGGCGTATTTTATGGACCTCCCAAAAAATCACCTTGTTTCCTTTAGTACTTCTAGATTGTTAGTGATCTCTTGCTTTTGTAGTTTTAGGGGGAACTGTTCACTAGTGAGATGAATCCACGATGTAGGATTCATAGGTTACGTGATCTATACACATTACATATAATGCATCCTTATGATGACACAGTTTCTTCATAGTTTGAATGTGAGATAAAATAATTTGTTCTTATTCTATAATGCTTTGAAGAGCAGCAGTACTTGGTAAAAAGCTAGCAATACAGGCGGCTTCCGCTAGAAAAGTCATTACTTTCTCAGCAGTATTTCAGTGATGATCTCAGTCCCAGGAGAGATAAACATTAAAAGTAAGTCTTAGAAATTGATTTAAGTTTTTGACCTCTACATGTGAAAACTTTATATAATTCATTTATTGCTTAACATATAATAATGTCACACAAAACACTAAAATTGCAAATAAATTTCCTCTTCTCCCACAATTATCTTTATTTAGAAGGAAACTAACCATGGGTAAAGATTCAGAGAAAACGTAGTTTAAAGAAAAATGCCAGACACTAGGAGGAATAACTCTCGATTCTCCCCGATGGATTATCCCTGTTCTAACAAGAAGTATGATGTTAGGAACCAGCCAAGAGTCTTGCTGAAGTATCACAAAGTCAGATCTTGTTCCAGTTGTTGAAGTGGATGAAGTTTCCGACATGTTCCATGGGCCATTTCAATCAAGAACTGGAACTCATGCACAATGTGTTATCCTGTTTATGGGCAGAAGAATCATTGAATTTCTGCCCATCAGCCAGTCCGTATCTCACTTTTCATTTCAAAACAAAGTGGTGGAAATGGTTTGTAAGGGTAAAACCTTCTGATAGGCTGCCTTTGAATGAAGGGAGGAAAGTGAACTTTATTGCTACTAAACTGTCCTGGCTCCAACGCCGGTCCATGCAACTTCTTTCCCTGAGATCATCTCTTTCTGCTCTCGTGCATATCGAGTTTCCATGACATGATGCGCACCTCTAATGTCATGCTCTTAGGCCTGTTAATGCTGGCTCAGACATCTTCATTCCATTTTAGCATTCAGACAGTAGTATGTCGCTATCATGCGCCTCCACCCTGCTGAGTCTCCAGATAAACCCAGCTTTTCTATTGCTGGGCTCTGCTCCAGTTTACATTACAGCCTGCCAATCCGGCTGCACCATTCCAAAGTTCCGTCTGCACACTCAGCTCTGATATATGAAGGAGCCTGTCTATCAATCCAGCTCTGCTACTCCTAGGTGATGTCCACATACTCAGCTCTGCTACATACAGGTGCCTGTCTCCTAATCCAGCTGTTATTTCCAAGGTGCTATCCACACACTTAGCTCTGCTACATCAAGGTGTGGGTCTGCCAATCCAGCTCTGCTATTCCAAAGTGCTGTCTGTTATACTACATTAAGATTTCAGTCTACCAATCCAGCTCCTTGGTATTGTCAACACACTCAGCTCTGCTATGTCAAGGTGCCTGTCTGCTAATTCAGGTCTGTTGTTCTAAGGTACTGCTGAAAAAATACTTTGATGGTTCAAATCCGCAATGAAAAAATAAGCAGCATATGCATTTCAAAAATCTCATTCACTTTGCTGGTACTGTAAATTTCTGCAAAAACACTTGGGGAAAAAACCTAGCAAAACCGCAACTTGTGAACAAGCCTTAAAGCTGATAATTTAAATACATGACTAAACTAATCCTTGTAAGAGCCACAAACACAAAGGTGGCTTTGCTGCCATTTTTACTGTGTGGTGCTGTGTTAACACAACCTTACTCATTTAGTTACGCAAAATAAAATGAAATTTGCTCTAATTATTTGAGTGGGTCATAACTCGACATTAACCCCTGATGATGCCTTTAGCAATTTACAGAGATATTCTCCATAGGCTTCCTGCCAGCTATGTGATTGGACTTTTAAGCATTTGAGGAGAAGCTCATGAAATATGTTGATAGATATTATGACAGGAGCGGCATCCTACCATCAATCATCATACTGAGTGGAAGGATTGAGATCACATAGAATGAAATGGGCAGATCAGCCTTGGTGTTCCTGGAATACAGAGTCTAATGCCAGGCTGGAAACAATATGAAATGTTTTGTTACTCTCCCGCTGGAAACAAACCAAATGGAAATACTGTACATCAAAAAGCATTTAGCTGTAGTAAAAGGCTGTGCAGTGCAGCAATTCTACATGCATCGCCAACAGTTCAAATCATTTTCCCTCGATTTCTTCTGCCAAATTAGCGCTGACATTCAGTAATGACAGTTAAATGTGAAACGAGTTTTCTCCCCAAACTATAAGGTGCTGATAAGGCACTGAAAAGGAAAGAAAGGAGGAAGCAAGCAAGGTATTAACTTGTCAAAAGTGCAAGCTGTTATTTTAAATTATATTATGCTTGGATCCAAAATTCATTACAGACAACTAAGTAAGAGTAAATTTATAGTCTGCTGATGTAAGACTAAAAAATATACAGCATTAAGGAGAAGGCGTAGGTCACAATCAATAATGGACTCATTATACTTCTTTAAAAAGTTTGTCATTTTCCAAAAATGGCTGTGAGTATAAAGGCTGTCTATCCCAGCTTACCTGCCATGTAATGTAATTATTCCCAAGGTCAAAGAGTTAATCGTTCGCTTACTGCTGACAATGACAACTTACACAGAATAAGAAATCTCTACTTTGGATGCATTAACTTATAAATAGGGTTTAGTAATATTAAATGATTTCATGCATTGCAGCTAAATGATATGATCGCTCAAAAATGTGACTATATTGCCTTCAGCCTCATGAACTATATACCTACCAATTTCATTTTGCTAACCATAAATCCCAACAAGCTCGACTAAGAGTCATAGAGTAGTATATGACTTGCCGTAACTCACGTTTACTGCTCATGCAAGCTACCGTATTACAGCTCAATATCACCTAAAACCATATAAGTTGCACAGTACTATAATGTGGCCCCTATCGAAGTCTATGGGCCTTTCTGTACCTACTCTACGTATTCCTTCAATTTAGATATTGTCAGAGAAAAAAAACTGCCAGGCTCAATCAATGGGGTTTGCTGTTCCGTATTCATTTTTTTTTCTAAGGGAATTTTTTTAAGAATGGACGCTCTTGTGTAGGGGACACAGAATGTCTAAGACTCCGAAGTTCAGAGCCGCAGGGATTCCACGTGCCCCATACAGCCGTAAAATGCAGATGCCCCTTCGACCTTTACAAATATATTATGACCTTCATGAACATCATATTAGTTTAGGCAGTGTTGTTGTCGGGATTGCCCACTCTGCCTTGAATCCCTTGCCAATGATCACTCGATATACTTTCATAGGTTCACCAAAAGAACCTTGACACAAGCAAAATGGCAATCTGTAAATGAATGGAAGCTGATGCACAATTTTCATAGTTAAAAGGGTTGTCCGGTGTAACGCTACAAGTCTGCAGTCACTCTATGTGAATCCTCACATTGCAAGCACTGGTTGCTGTGAGGATTCTCCGGTGCCGGGAGGGGGCCACAAGTATGCGGTAAGCATTCCGATGAGATGGGCGCAGCCTCACTCAATGCAAGTGTGTTGAGCAAGGCAGTCTAGTCTGAATGTGGGAGCATGCTTATGGCATACTTGTCATCACATGACCGCTCGCTCCCAGCACCGGCACTGGAGAATCCTCACAGCGTGCAGAGTGACTGCAGACTTGTAGCTTTAAACCAACCAGACAACCCCTTTAAATATGGCTCACATACTTTTCAACCTGACTCTAGTGCATATCATTTGTTTCAGCAGCTACAAAAAACAGATGTTTTGCATGAAGATAGACAGTACAGCCACTGATAGGTTAGTTACATGAACCTTTATGTTTCACATCTTTAAGGGAATCTGTCACCACCTTCTTGCTAGGTAATTTGAGAGCAGCATGATGTAGGAACAAAGACACTGATACCTGTGATGTGTCACTAACTGGTCTGCATGTAGTAATTTTAATAAAATTATCGTTTTCTCTGCTGCAGATCTACCAGCTCTCTGAATGCTGAGCACAGTATAACTCAACCCACACCACTGATTGATTGCTTTCTGTGTACACTGTGCATAGCAGAAAACAGTTTGTGCAGGAGAACTACATGGTATAATACAACTAGACCCCTTGTTATAATCTCCTACTGATTTTATGGAAACTGCAACAAGCAGCCCAGTAAGTGACACATCACTAGAATCAGGGTCTCTGGCCCTACATCATGCTCAGATTACATAGCGAAAACCTGCTGACAGATTCCTTTTAAAACACACATTGCATGGTGTACCACATCAAATTCTTTATTACCTTCCCTAATTTTTCTTCGGGTGTAACTAACGTACTATTGCCCTTTTTGCTGTTGATATAATACATCATGCATTTACAGAATGTCCTTGGATAGACATTAAAATGTCAGCCTTTAATGCGGACTCGCACGCCATTATGTGCCGTTAACAGCTGCAGGCAGAGTTGTGCTCCACCCATGGCTGTTAACATGTTAAATCCCGGGGTCAATCTCTGACAGCGGAATTTAACACGCTTCGGCAAGGAACGCGTTATTCCACACTCACATTGGTGTGCTTGTGACATGATTGCAGGGTGGCGATGGGTTGCATTGACAGCCGGGGGTCTGCTGATGTCATTACGATCCTCCTATGAACACTGGTCTGTGGTTGGCGTTCATAGGAGATCATGAATTCTGCTATACATAGCAGAGCTGATGGACGGCTATGTATAGGGTGTGGCCGCCCTTTGTCTGAGCTGAAAGGTTTATTCTGCCTCTCAGGTCTATGCTTCTACTTCAGTCTCTCTGCCCTTATCCATATGTATGTCACTTGACAAATGGTAAGGTTTTAATATTAGAGTTAGGACTGTCCCATAAGGGTTACCGTGACGTCAGGGGATAGCTTTTACATTATTTTGATGAAAATTATTTTAACTAAATACCCTATATTATTTATCATTATTTTTATGCACTTGCGATTTATCCATTTACTTCCAGTTATTTTGGTATTTTGCTTGTCTTTGGTTTTTCTCTGTCTAGTAGCCTTATGTGAACATGCATTTACATTTTGCATGCACATCAATTTACGTTTCAGTTCAGACTCCAAGGTTTTTTCTTTGTAGTTTAGTGTGCTTCAGTTCATATAAAGGTGTGGCCGCCCTTTGTCTGAGCTGAAAGGTTCATTCTGCCTCTCAGGTCCAAGCTTCTACTAGGGTTCAGTCTCTCTGCCCTTATCCATATGTATGTCAGTTGACAAATGGTAAGGTTATAATATTAGAGTTAGGATTGTCCCATAAGGGTTACCGTGGCGTGGTGGGATGGCTTTTACATTATTTTGAACAAAATTATGTTAACTAAATACCCTTTATTATTTATCATTATTTTTATGCACTTTTGATTTATCCATTTACTTCCAGTTATTTGGGAATTTTGCTTGTCTTTGGTTTTTCATAGCAGAGCTGATGGACGGCTATGTAGAGCACAAGCGATAGGATGATTGCAGTTTCAAGTTCCCTAAGGGGACTATTAATTACAGTAAAAAGTAAAAAAAATATGAAAAAAATATGAAAAAATTAATAAAAAAAAACCACAAAAGTTCAAATCATCCCCCTTTGTCTCCATTGAAAATAAAACAATAGAAAAAAAGATGTAACAAAAAGAAAATTAAAAACGCAAGACTTATAGTTTTTTGGCCACCGCAACATTGCATTAAAATACAATAAGAGACGATCAAAACATCGTATCTACCCTAAAATGGTATCAATAAAAAATGTCATCTTAGGGCACAAAAAATATGCCCTCATACAGCCCCATGTGCCGAAAAATAAAAATGTTACGGGTCTCAGAAAATAGCGACAAAGGCAATCAAAACATTTTCTTACAAATTTCCGAATTTTTTTTTTCACCACTTAAATAAAAAAAAAACTATACATGTTTGGTATCTGCAAACTCATACTGACCTGGAGAATCATATTATTGTCAGGTCAAAAAAACAATTGTGGAATTGCACTTTTTTTTGCAATTTCCCTTTTTCCAGTACACTATATGGTAAAATTAATGGTGTCTTATAAAATTAGAACTCGTCCAGCAAAAAACAAGCCCTCACATGGCTAAATTTATGGAAAAATAAAAAAATGTATGACTCTTGGAAGAAGGGAATGAGAAAACGAAAAAATGAAAAATCGCCTGGGGTTGAAGGGGTTAAAGAGTAAACTAAACTTTCTTTTTTTTTTTTTTATTTTGTCCAGCATGGAAAGTTATGAAACATGCAAATCACTTTAAGTTACTTGTCATCATTCCTGTAAAAAATGCATTTAAGTGACCTCAAAACTCCTGCTTCCCCACTGCCTATTTGCCTGCCTTTAGCTGCACTGATATCTGAATGTATTCATGTGGAGTACAGATGATGGCAGTGAAAAGGTTGCACCTGTCTCCTCCCAGTGTAGTGCTTATAAGATAATCCCCTGCACTAGCTTTTCCCTACAGTTAGTACAGCACAGGTGCTGATCTTTTCACTGCCATCATCTGTACTCCAAATGAGTACATTCTGATTTCAATACAGCTGAAGGCAGGCAAACAAATTGGGTAAAGGCAGGAGCTTAGTAGCCATTTCAATACATTTTTTTACAGGAATGAAGGAAAATTTCCTAATAAAGTGATTTGCAATTTTCATAACTTTCTATGCTGGACAAAATAATAAAAAAATATATAAAAATGTGGCAGTTTTTAGCACTTCTCCAGGGAGACAACAGAGGAACAACATAGAAGATGAAGGAAAGAAAGGAGGTCGTCACTGAATTTCTTGTCTCGTAGAAATAACTGGAACAAGGTCAACAGCAAGATGATTGTCTCATTGACAGAGATGTCAGCTCTGACCCAGCTTTTACTCCCTGTCAGCTTTAGTTTGGAGTACACAAGATGATGTATTATGGGTCACACACAATAATGTATACTCTATTGGAGAACACAGTAAATGTCATACATGTTTTACATGTCAAAGCACATTGACCCAGTTGACGATGACTCAAAATAATGCAAGTAAAGCAATGCTAATGGTCTTGAAGTTGGAAAAAACCTCAGCAGAAATACATACTAATAGCTACCGATTAATCTTAGTATAAAGTAAAAGAGATGTAAAAGGCTAACAGAGCAATACGTGTATTCAAAGTATTTACCATATATGAATTATGTACACATCTGGATCTCCCCCGGTAAAAAGGAAATCCTTATTATTCCTAATTACCATGCTGTATTTGTGTATTCCATATTCGGCCTGTCTCAGCTGTCACTTTCGATGAAGACAATAAGAAAGGTTACTTACTTTGGGGCAATCGTTATCGTGTTTCCTTTAGGCAATGAGAAATCCGCTAACTCTCGACCTACTACTGTTGCCTGGTACACTAGTGGCTTGCTGCTTGGATTTTTCAGACGGACCTGTTCGAGCAACATAAAATTACAAAGGTCAGACTATTGATCAGCGGCGGTGTATAGGTACTGTACTGACAGATTGTGATTGAACTACAGCAATAAAGAACATTGCTCAGTTATAGGCATGTCAGCTCGGTCAACCGAGAAAATATCAACTTGTTTAACCTTTATTACAGAATGCTCAAAACTCGGCTTCATACAAATAACAATTGATATCATATGTATCACTAGGTTAATTAAAAGCCACTTAATCTGTCTAAATCAATCAATGCAAAGAATAGAAAAGGATATGCATAATATGTGCTGAATGTGATCATTTTTCCCTCGTTTTGCAAATTGTTTATATCAAGAATTGGGAGAGATTTATTAAGCATGCATGCATTTAGCAGTAGTAGCTGCATCAAAATGTAACTATGCATCTGACAAAACTCTTCACATACAGTTATGTGCTAAAGTTTTGATCTTTTTTAAAGCCTTCTTACGTTGCAGGATTTTTACCAAACCTGCCTAAAACTTTTGCATGGTATTGTATACACTCCCCGACCATGAAATTGCAACACCAAAAAGAAAAAGTCATGGAATTATGGGAATCATAGAATTGATAGACCTGTTCAGGGTTGGCTCCAGGTTTTCGTGGGCCCTGGGCAAA
Organism: Phyllobates terribilis; assembly: GCF_046119375.1. Classification (NCBI taxonomy): domain Eukaryota; kingdom Metazoa; phylum Chordata; class Amphibia; order Anura; family Dendrobatidae; genus Phyllobates; species Phyllobates terribilis. The sequence continues at coordinate 362,971,815 of NW_027362762.1, read as the reverse complement.
AGAGACTCAGTGGACCCCTATAACACATACCACGATTCATGATGCACAGATACAATGGAGAAATATATGTATACAACACAGAGACACATACAGTATGCAGACATGCACAAACATACAGTACGCAGACATGCACACACATACAGTACGCAGACATGCACACACACATAACACGCAGACATGCGCACACATACAGAACGCAGACATGCACACACATACAGTACGCAGACATGCACACACATAACACACAGACATGCGCACACATACAGTACGCAGACATTCACACACACACAACATGCAGGCATGCACATACATACAGTATGCAGACATGCACACACTTACAGTACACAGACATGCACACACATACAGTACGCAGACATGCACCCACAACACGGAGACATGCACACACATACAGTACGCAGACATGCACCCACAACACGCAGACATGCACACACACATAACATGCAGACATGCACACACACATAACACGCAGACATGCATGCACATACAATACGCAGACATGCACACACATACAGTACGCAGACAAGCACACACACATAACACGCAGACATGCACAGACACATAACACGCAGACATGCTTACACATACAGTACGCAGACATGCACACACATACAGTACGCAGACATGCACACACATACAGTACGCAGACATGCACACATATACAGTACGCAGCCATGCACACATACAATACGCAGACATGCGCACACATATAGTACGCAGACATGCGCACACATACAGTACGCAGACATGCGCACACATAGAGTACGCAGACATGCGCACACTTACAGTACGCAGACATGCACCCACAACACGCAGACATGCACACACATACAGTAAACAGATATGCACACACATACAGTATGCAGACATGCACACACATACAGTATGCAGACATGCACACACATACAGTACGCAGACATGCACACACACATAACACGCAGACATGCACACACACATAACACGCAGACATGCATACACATACATTACACTGACATGCTCACACATACAGTACGCAGACATCCACACGCAACACGCAGACATATACACAAATACAGTACGCAGACATGCAAACATACAGTACACAGACATGCACACATACAGTAAACAGATATGCGCACACACATACAGTATGCAGACATGCACACACACATAACATGCAGACATGCACACACACATAACACGCAGATGTGGCACCCCAGGGGTCCAGTTGCCACAGTGGCATTGCCTCCCTCACAAGAGGTGATGCCATGCCTGAAAGCAAGCAGGGGTCCCATTATCAGGTATACTAGCATGCAACACTTTCCTGGCTCCAGACCAGCAAGGGGAGCTCCTTCCCTTAGCAACTGGAATCTGGAGGCGGTTAGTTAGAGTTAGTGAGAGGAGTTGAAGTCAGGACAGCGAAGAGGAAAGACCTGGGGAGTGAAGCTGCACGGCAGCTCACCCCAGAGAGGAGCGTAGAAGAACCGGACACCGGAGTCCGAGGTTGTGGGGCACTGAAGGCCCAGCAGCAGAAACCGGAGGGCAGGAGACTGCAGGTCTCCTGGCCCCATCAGACGCCCGGAGGCTCAGCAGCACATAGGGCCCAGCACCGCCACGTGGGAGCGACACTCCAGGAAGGCCCGAGCTGCCTGCCATACGGGTGAGCACAGAGACATTTTACTCAGGGACTAGGGCCACAGCACAGCTATAAGCAGCAGGGCCAAAGAGATTAGCGCAAAGGGAAGGCCTCCAACTTCACCTGGCGAGGTGGATTCCTAACCTGTTTCCAGGCCGCCTGGACCTCTACTACAAGATAGTACCCGTGCCCCGGTCTGCCTAACCACCACAAGTAAAGATAAGAGGAAACCGCCATTAAGTTGTGGACTGGTTATTATCTGTGCCATCCCCTGCATTACACTGCACAGCAACATCTATAACATCACCATTTCCTGCCCTGGAGCTAAGCTCTGCCTGTGGAGAGCTGTCCCAACTCTGCTGCGTCACCATCAGCTCCAGAGGATCTGCACAGCAGCGGCGGCCCCATACAGCCGCATACCACAGGTGGCGTAACAAACATTAAACTATAAAAACTATAATCCCCGTTTTATTGACCGCCCTGGGTCACGAACCGGGTCACTGCCACTGTGACATCCCCTGCACCGACCGGCCCGGCACCGAGTACCCCACGGCCCAGGGGGCACGTCACAGACATGCACACACATACAGTACGCAGACATGCACACACATACAGTAAGCAGACATGCACACACAACACGCAGACATACACACATACAGTAAACAGATATGGACACACATACAGTACGCAGACATGCACACACACACATAACACGCAGACATGCACACACACATAACACGCAGACAGGCACACACATACAGTAAGCAGACATGCACACACAACACGCAGACATACACACATACAGTAAACAGATATGGACACACATACAGTACGCAGACATGCACACACACACATAACACGCAGACATGCACACACATATAACACGCAGACAGGCACACACATACAGTATGCAGACATGCACACATAGAGTATGCAGACATACACACATATATAGTACGCAGACATGCATACACATACAATACGCTGACATGCACACACATACAGTATGCAGACATGCACACACAACACATAGACATGCAGACATATATAGTACGCAGACATGCACAGACAAACAGTACGCAGACATGCACAGACATACAGTACGCAGCCATGCACACATACAGTAAACAGATATGCACACACATACAGTACGCAGACATGCACACACACACAACACGCAGACATGCACACACATACAGTACACAGACATGCACACATACAGTATGCAGACATACACACATATACAGTACGCAGACATGCATACACATACAGTACGCTAACATGCACACACATACAGTATGCAGACATGCACACACAACACATAGACATGCAGACATATACAGTACGCAGACATACACAGACATACAGTATGCAGACATGCACAGACATACAGTACGCAGCCATGCACACATACAGTAAACAGATATGCACTCACATACAGTATGCAGATATGCACACACATACAGTATGCAGACATGCCCACATATACAGTACGCAGACATGCACACACATACAGTACGCAGACATGCACACACAACACGCAGACATACACACATACAGTAAACAGATATGGACACACATACAGTACGCAGACATGCACACACACACACATAACACGCAGACATGCACACACACAACACGCAGACAGGCACACACATACAGTACGCAGACATGCACACACAACACGCAGACATACACACATACAGTAAACAGATATGGACACACATACAGTACGCAGACATGCACACACATACAGTACGCACACATGCACACATACAGCAGACATACACACATATACAGTACGCAGACATGCATACACATACAGTATGCAGACATGCACACACAACACATAGACATGCAAACATATATAGTGCGCAGACATTCACAGACATACAGTACGCAGACATGCACAGACATACAGTACGCAGCCATGCACACATACAGTAAACAGATATGCACTCACATACAGTATGCAGATATGCACACACATACAGTATGCAGACATGCCCACATATACAGTACACAGACATGCACACACATACAGTATGCAGACATGCACACACAACACGCAGACATACACACATACAGTAAACAGATATGGACACACATACAGTACGCAGACATGCACACACACACATAACACGCAGACATGCACACACGCATAACACGCAGACAGGCACACACATACAGTACGCAGACATGCACACATACAGTATGCAGACATACACACATATACAGTACGCAGACATGCATACACATACAGTACGCTGACATGCACACACATACAGTATGCAGACATGTACACACAACACATAGACATGCAGACATATACAGTACACAGACATACAGTATGCAGACATGCACAGACATACAGTACACAGCCATGCACACATACTGTAAACAGATATGCACTCACATACAGTATGCAGATATGCACACACATACAGTATGCAGACATGCCCACATATACAGTACGCAGACATGCACACACATACAGTACGCAGACATGCACACACAACATGCAGACATACACACATACAGTAAACAGATATGGACACACATACAGTACGCAGACATGCACACACACACACATAACACGCAGACATGCACACACGCATAACACGCAGACAGGCACATACATACAGTACGCAGACATGCACACATACAGTATGCAGACATACACACATATACAGTACGCAGACATGCATACACATACAGTACGCTGACATGCACACACATACAGTATGCAGACATGTACACACAACACATAGACATGCAGACATATACAGTACGCAGACATACAGTATGCAGATATGCACAGACATACAGTACACAGCCATGCACAAATACAGTAAACAGATATGCACTCACATACAGTATGCAGACATGCGCACACATACAGTATGCAGACATGCACACACATACAGTACGCAGACATGCACACACATAACACACAGACATGCACACACACATAACACGCAGACATGCACACACATACATTATGCTGACATGCTCACACAACACGCAGGCACACACAACACGCAGACATACACACACATACAGTATGCAGACATGCACACATACAGTACGCAGACATTCACACACATACATTACGCTGACACACACATACAGTACGCTAAATATCAATGGGGGGCTATGAGTGCTTGATTTTTTAACATCTACTGTAACAGTACTGAGTCCTGACTGAATGAAATGAGGCTTCAAACAAAACGAATGTGTCATATCTGGAAATTGGAAATCTTGACCCTTTGAATGGCTTTCTATCTCTATTTCCGAGTCAGCCAGGTTCCAAGTGAACGGTCTAAATCAAAATAGTGAGAAAAATCTGTACCGTCTGTGGTCAAAAGTCAAATTACAGGATTTGATCCCAGACGACACGTTCAATGGCTGTCACTCTATGAGTTCTGCACAAATCTTTTTGTTGTTTTCATTATTTTTTTTTATATTATTTGCTTTGCCTATAGTGCATGGTGCCAAATAACAAAGCACATATAATACGGCTGGAGCCTTGTAACAGGAAACCTTTAAACATAGCTGCAAGGAAGCTCGTTTACAGTACTGGGAAAGCACCTAAGGCCACGGCCCCACTATCAGTATTTGGTCAGTATTTTTTTTCAGGAGTGGGAGCCAAAACCAGGAGTGGGTGATAAATGCAGAATTGGTGACTTGTTTCTATTGTACCTTTTCTCTGATTGTTCCTCACCTGGTTTTGGCTCCCACTCCTGAGAAAAATACTAACCGAATACTGACCAAATACTGATAATGGGTCCGTGGCCTTAATGCAAAACCTGGGCATTAGACAAGTGCCACTTATAATTAGAGATGAGCGGTGTTCGACTAGAACTGTTCGCCAATCTCAAATTCGAGCTGTTTTGGGCGGTGTTCGAGTTGTTCGACGAACCCGAACGATTTGCAAAAAATTCAGCTGTTCGAGGTTATGTTCGATAACTGTTCGTGCACCAAAAGCGTGTCCTGCATGTCTGGCGCTATTTAGAGCACCAATCATGCAGGGATTGTCTGCCACTCACTGTAATGCCACAGCCATGGTGGTTGTGGCATTACAGTGATTGCCCAAATCGATGGGAACAGTGCCAACAGTGAAACATGAAAAGCCGGCAATTCATCAGCGGCATACACCGGTACCCGACAATTTAGAACCGAAAGAATAGAGCTTCACACATAGATTAGATAGATAGAAACATGTCAGTCACACATATAAGAAGCACAGTGACAGTGTTGCTTACTGTACTTGTCATTTAGTGTAAAGGATTTATCAAAAAAAATAATAGTGTTTTCATGCACCGTCTCTTTAAAAAAGCCGGCCGGCAATTCAGCAGCGGTACCCGACAATTTATAACAGACAGAATAGAGCTTCACACAAAGATTAGATAGATAGAAACATGTCAGTCACATATATATGAAGTACAGTGACAGTGTTGCTTACTGTACTTGTCATTTAGTGTAAAGGATTTATCAAAAAAAATAATAGTGTTTTCATGCACCGTCTCTTTAAAAAAGCCGGCCGGCAATTCAGCAGCGGTACCCAACAATTTATAACAGACAGAATAGAGCTTCACACATAGATTAGATAGATAGAAACATGTCAGTCACATATATATGAAGTACAGTGACAGTGTTGATTACTGTACTTGTCATTTAGTGTAAAGGATTTATTAAAAAAAATAATAGTGTTTTCATGCACCGTCTCTTTAAAAAAGCCAGCCGGCAATTCAGCATCTGTACCCAACAATTTAGAATAGAAGGAATAGAGAATCACACATAGATTAGGTAGATAGAAACATGTCAGTCACATATATATGAAGTACAGTGACAGTGTTGCTTACTGTACTTGTCATTTAGTATAAAGGATTTATTAAAAAAAATAATAGTGTTTTCATGCACTGTCTCTTTAAAAAAGCCGGCCGGCAATTCAGCATCTGTACCCGACAATTTAGAATAGAAGGAATAGAGAATCACACATAGATTAGATAGATAGAAACATGTCAGTCACATATATATAAAGTACAGTGACAGTGTTGCTTACTGTACTTGTCATTTAGTGTAAAGGATTTATTTAAAAAAATAATAGTGTTTTCATGCACTGTCTCTTTAAAAAAGCCGGCCGGCAATTCAGCATCTGTACCCGACAATTTAGAATAGAAGGAATAGAGAATCACACATAGATTAGATAGATAGAAACATGTCAGTCACATATATATGAAGTACAGTGACAGTGTTGCTTACTGTACTTGTCATTTAGTGTAAAGGATTTATTTAAAAAAATAATAGTGTTTTCATGCACCGTCTCTTTAAAAAAGCCGGCCGGCAATTCAGCATCTGTACCCGACAATTTAGAATAGAAGGAATAGAGAATCACACATAGATTAGATAGATAGAAACATGTCAGTCACATATATATGAAGTACAGTGACAGTGTTGATTACTGTACTAGTCATTTAGTGTTAAAATAAAGGATTTATTTAAAAAAAAAATTGGCGTGGGGATCCCCATAATTTTAGGCTCTAGCGGAGGTTAACCAGACGGCTGGGGCAGATGTTTGAAGCCTGGGAAGGGGGTAATACCCACGGAGCTTCCCAGGCTACTAATATCAGCCCCCAGCGGAATACCTAGCCTTTACTAGCTATTAAAATGGGGGACCCCCCAAAAAAATGGCGTGGGGTCCCCCCTATTTTAATAGCTAGCAAAGGCTAGGCAGACAGCTGGGGGCTGATATTAATAGCCCAGGAAGGGTTCCATGAATATTGGCCCCCTCCCAGGCTAGAAACACCAGCCGTCAGCAGCCCCAGAAATGGCGCATCCTTAGGAACTCGTGGGAACCATGGAAAGGTAAGGATGAGGTTGCTTAATTATTTTACTTTTATTGCAGAAGACATTGGCTTCAGCTGGAATGGGCGTGACGGTAAGTATGGTTTAATTTAAGCCCGAAATTCATGGGGTCACGCCAATATTAGACATGACCACCATGAATTTCTAGTAAAGTATTTAAAAAAAACACAAACACCCAGAAAAAAGTACTTTAATTGAAATAAACACACAATTCTTTATTGTTCTAAATTAAACCATACTTACCGCCACGCCCATTCCAGCTGAAGCCAATGATCTCCTGCAATAAAAGTAAAATAATAAAGCAACATCATCCTTACCTTTCCATGGCTCCCACGACAGCTTCAGCTCTGCTACATCGAGATGAGAGGCTGGACCGCAGCAGAACGCTGCCATCCAGCCTGTCATCCCGCAGACACTGAGAAGCGCAGGCATGCTTGCGCTACTCAGTGTCTGGCTGTGACGGCATCCAGATGAGCCGAGGTCATGTCCAATGAACTCGGCGCACCTCATGCACGTCACTGACAGCGTGGGAAAATTCTCACGATGAAGCGCTGAGTGCAGGAGAATTTTCCCACGCTGTCAGTGACGTACATGAGGTGAGCCGAGTTCATTGGACATGACCTCAGCTCATCTGGATGCCGTCACAGTCAGACACTGAGGAGCGCAAGCATGCCTGCGCTTCTCAGTGTGTGCGGCATGGCAAGCTGGATGGCAGCGTTCTGCTGCGGCCCAGCCTGTCATCTCGATGTAGCAGAGCTGAAGCTGTCCTGGGAACCATGGAAAGGTAAGGATGAGGTTGCTTTATTATTTTTCTTTTATTGCAGGAGATCGTTGGCTTCAGCTGGAATGGGCGTGATGGTAAGTATGGTTTAATTTAGAACAATTAAGAATTGTGTCTTTATTTCAATTAAAGGACTTTATTCTGGGTGTTTGTGTTTTTTTTTTTAACTTTGACTATGGGGTTAGTAATGGGGGTGTCTTATAGACACCTCTCCATTACTAACCTGGGCTTGATGTCAGCTGGCATTATAAGCTGACATCAACCCCAACCCTATTACCCCCTGCCACCGCACCAGGGCAGCGTGGAAGAGCGAGGCTAAGTGCCAGAATTGGCGCATCCTATGGATGCGCCATTTCTGGGGCGGCTGACGGCTGGTGTTTCTAGCCTGGGAGGGGGCCAATATTCATGGCTCCCTTCCTGGGCTATTAATATCAGCCCCCAGCTGTCTGCCTAGCCTTTGCTAGCTATTAAATTAGGGGGGACCCCACGTCATTTTTTGGGGGGGGGTCCTCCATTTTAATAGCTAGTAAAGGCTAGGTATTCAGCTGGGGGCTGATATTAGTAGCCTGGGAAGCTCCGTGGGTATTACCCCCTTCCCAGGCTTCAAACATCTGCCCCAGCTGTCTGCTTAACCTCCGCTAGAGACTAAAATTACGGGGAACCCCACGCCAATTTTTTTTAATAATAAATCCTTTATTTTAATACTAAATGACAAGTACAGTAACCAACACTATCACTGTACTTATTATATATGTGACTGACATGTTTCTATCTATCTAATCTATGTGTGAAGCTCTATTCTGTCTGTTATAAATTGTCGGGTACAGATGCTGAATTGCCCGCCGGCTTTTTTAAAGAGACGGTGCATGAAAACACTATTATTTTTTTTAATAAATCCTTTACACTAAATGACAATTACAGTAAGCAACACTGTCACTGTACTTCGTATATATGTGGCTGACATGTTTCTATCTATCTAATCTATGTGTGATTCTCTATTCCTTCTATTCTAAATTGTCGGGTACAGATGCTGAATTGCCAGCCGGCTTTTTTAAAGAGACAGTGCATGAAAACACTATTATTTTTTTTAATAAATCCTTTGCAGTAAATGACAAGTACAGTAAGCAACACTGTCACAGTACTTCATATATATGTGACTGACATGTTTCTATCTATCTAATCTATGTGTGAAGCTCTATTCTGTCTGTTATAAATTGTCGGGTACCGCTGCTGAATTGCCGGCCGGCTTTTTTAAAGAGACGGTGCACGAAAACACTATTATATTTTTTAATAAATCCTTTACACTAAATGACAAGTACAGTAAGCAACACTGTCACTGTACTTCATATATATGTGACTGACATGTTTCTATCTATCTAATCTATGTGTGATGCTCTATTCCTTCATATCTAAATTGTTGGGTACCGGTGTATGCCGCTGCTGAATTGCCGGCCGGCTTTTTTAAAGAAAGCGTCTTCTGAGCAGTTTGTGAGCTTTTGGACACCTTTGAAGGTGTTTTCTATGTGTTCCTATGTGTTTTTGTTTGCCTGCCATTGGTTTTAACGGTGTTCGACGGTGTTCTAAGGTGTTCGACGAACAGTTCGACGAACAGTTCCTCGAACATCCCGGTGTTCGACGAACCGAACCGAACCCGAACACTACGGGGGTGGCTCAACACTACTTATAATATTGGCTTTTATCTTGTGATAGTGAATGCTAGGACTACAAAATTAATAGATTGGTGTATTTTTAATATTTTATGCTAAGTAAAATCAGTGGTTGTAGGGCTCACCTCTAGGTGTTAGGTGACTATACTGTCACAACACTATATTACAGCACATACACTACCGTTCAAAAGTTTGGGGTCATCCAGGCAATTTTGTGTTTTCCATGAAAACTCATACTTTTATTTATCAAATGAGTTGCAAAATGAATAGAAAATATAATCCAGACATTGACAAGGTTAGAAATAATGATTTTTATTTGAAAGAATAATTTTCTCCTTCAAACTTTGCTTTCGTCAAAGAATGCTCCCTTTGCAGCAATTACAGCATTGCAGACCTTTGGCATTCTAGCTGTTAATTTGCTGAGGTAATCTTGAGAAATTTCACCCCATGCTTCCTGAAGCCCCTCCACAAGTTGGATTGGCTTAATGGGCACTTTTTGCGTACCATACGGTCAAGCTGCTCCCACAACAGCTCAATGGGGTTGAGATCTGGTGACTGCGCTGGCCACTCCATTACAGATAGAATACCAGCTGCCTGCTTCTTCCCTAAATAGTTCATGCATAATTTGGAGGTGTGCTTTGGGTCATTGTCCTGTTGTAGGATGAAATTGGCTCCAATCAAGTGCTGTCCACAGGGTATGGCATGGCGTTGCAAAATGGAGTGATAGCCTTTCTTATTCAAAATCCCATTTACCTTGTACAAATCTCCCACTTTACCAGCACCAAAGCAACCCCAGACAATCACATTACCTCCACCATGCTTGACAGATGGCGCAGGCAATGTTCTTCTGTGTGATCCAAACACCTCAAACTTTGATTCGTCTGTCCATAAAACTTTTTTCCAATCTTCCTCTGTCTAATGTCTGTGTTCTTTTGCCCATATTAATATTTTCCTTTTATTAGTCAGTCTCAGATATGGCTTTTTCTTTGCCAATTTGCCCTGAAGGCCAGCATCCCGGAGTCGCCTCTTCACTGTAGACGTTGACACTAGCGTTTTGCGTGTACTATTTAATAAAGCTGCCAGGTGAGGAGCTGTGAGGCGTCGATTTCTCAAACTAGAGACTCTAATGTACTTGTCTTGTTGCTCAGTTGTGCAGTGGGGCCTCCCACTTCTCTTTCTACTCTGGTTAGAGTTTGTTTGTGCTCTCCTCTGAAGGGAGTAGTACACACCATTGTAGGAAATCTTCAGTTTCTTGGCAATTTCTCGCATGGAATAGCGTTCATTTCTAAGAACAAGAATAGACTGTCGAGTTTCACATGAAAGTTCTCTTTTTCTGGCCATTTTGAGAGTTTCATAGAACAAACAAATGTAATGCTCCAGATTCTCAACTAGCTCAAAGAAAGATCAATTTTATAGCTTCTCAAATCAGCCAAACTGTTTTCAGCTGGGCTAACATACTGTGCAAGGGTTCTCTAGGGTTTTCTAAACATCCATTAGGCTTCTTACACAGTTAGCAAACACAATGTACCATTAAAACACTGGAGTGGTGGTTGTTTGAAATGGGCCTCTATACACCTATGTAGATATTGCAATAAAAACAAGACGTTTGCAGCTAGAATAGTCATTTACCACATTAACAGTGTATAGAGTGTATTTCTGATTCCTTTGTTAGCTTCATTGAAAAAAATGTGCTTTTCTTTCAAAAATAATGAAATTTCTAAATGACCCCAAACTTTTGAACGTTACTGTATATACGGCCGTGCACTGCTTACTGGAGGTCTTGAGAGATCAGCAGACAATCCACATCTAAAAGAAAAGAGTCATATGTCTGGATCAGTCCTAATCTGAATAAGGAGAATTTTGATCCACAATTGGGTTACGTCGGACAAGTGCTTCCTTTCTTTTGTACGTGGTATCCTAAGTGATAGCGGGACCTGTAAAACCCAGCAAGTAGCAGCAGGCTCCATATGCAATTTTATTCAGATTCCTCTGTATTTCTTATAGCTTCTGCCCTTATCACAATAATTGTCCATTTACATTACTGACCATTACTCAGAATATTGACTTGAAACTAAAAGATTTTGCTCTGCGAGCAGTCAAATAATGGTGCAGTTAGGAAATGGTTATGTAAACATACAGAAAATGCCTTAACAATAGACTCTTAGCTACCTGGCGTGAAATCGTTTGGTGAAGAGCTCCATCAAATGTAATTGTTTTCTTAGGCACATAGAAAGGAAGTTTTTCATGCAGATATACACACAGCATTAGCATTGTCACTGGATTGGGATCACATATGTCTGTGGCCTACAAGATAAAATGTAAGTGGACTATTAGTAACAGCCAAATAAATTGCCCACTGTATCTACCTGTAGAATATATGGAGCGTCAATTCTAAATCAAAATCGTAACCTACCCGAAATGTCTACTGCTTTCTATAACAATAAGATAAAGATATTATGGGTATAATGATAAATATGAATGTATGAAATTTACAGATATTAGTGTAAAAATCACTTTATATTCAAACAAAATGACAATGGTTTAAAAATTAGTTGTTTTTTTTAACCGACGGCTCTGAGTAGATTGTTGAATTTGAGCATTGCTTCTTTTTTTCAATCCCGGCCCCTCCCGTTCCAATGCTGGCTAGGCCCCCCGAAGTCTCTACTTCCTGATCTAGTCTCAGCAGGGGAAATGCTAGGAAATTACACTTAGCAAGTCATTGGCTGAAACGGGTCTCCAGTTTGGCCAATGATAGGGCTGTGCGGGCATTTCCTAGCATTTTAGTGTGTCAAAATGGGACCATTTTGAAGACAATGGAGGACCTGGTCATTGTCAAAATGGGGTATTGGGTATTAGTGAGATGAGTATGGCATCTTTTCTTTTACCCACTTTGAGCTATTTGTGACTTTTTACCTTTGATCTATTGAAGATGTAATTTTTATTTTTAAGCATCAATGGAGACCTTATATATGGGTGGCTTTCATCAACCTACATAACTTCTACAAAATCTGGTTAGTTAGATGGTAACGTCTACAAAAGCTGATTAGTTAGATGTTAACGTCTACAAAAACTGGTTAGTTAGATGGTAACATCTACAAAAGCTGGTTAATTAGATGGTACCGTCTACAAAGCTGGTTAGTTAGATGGCAACGTCTACAAAAGCTGGTTAGTTAGATGGGTAAACAAATGCTGGCCATTCTTGACCATAAAAGTGAGGCAACGCATAGAACAAAAATGTTATACTGTGGGGCCCCTTTTCTCATGTATGGCACTAAGTAAGGAGTTAGTAAGAATAACTTTACTTATATACGGTCATTCTGCAGCACTTTACATCTCAGAAGGGACATGTGCAAACAATAAAGATGCTATAGAGTAACACATAATTCTACAACGTAAACAAGAGGAGTGAGCGCTCTGACCGAAAACTTACAATAAAAAAGGCAGGATACAAAAGGTATCTTGTTTTGTAACAAAGTGTTACTGAGTGCATGGAGGGTTTGGGAACATGTAATAAAATAAGATTCTGAGGAAAATTTTATTTTGAGAGTGAACTGGATTGTTTGAGGCAGTGCATTCCAGAGAACCGATGCAGCATGAGAAAAGTCTTGGTGATGGGAGTGGGAGGTTATGATTTGTAGATGAAGGTAGTCTTAAATCATTAGCAGAACAGGCAGTGCAGGTAGGGTGATAGACAGAGATGAAGAAGGAAATAGACAGATGAAGAACTTTAGGGAGCTTTGAGGATGAGTGTGTTAAATTTATTTTGCACACTGTAGTGGATGGGTAAACAGCGCAATGACTTGCATGCACTTTGTGGAGGTGTTGATGTAGTGGCTGGAAAGAAATATGGGCCTGGCTGCTGCATTCGGGACAGATAAGTGTTGGAGGGCTTAGTAAAAGGGAAACGGATTTATAGAGAATCGCTGTAGTCCAGACAAAAGTAAAAGAGAGTGACAGTAATGTTTTTACAATCTCAAAGTTAAAGGGATTGTCCGATCTAAATTGATAAGTCTGCAGTCACTCTGAATCCCCCAGCGCAGACACTGTGCTGCGGGGATTCACCGGTTTCTATGTCAGGAACGGCGATGATGTATGCGTTATGCATATTCCCTGCCAGAGCCCAACTCGTGGGTGCGGCCTCTCTCAAGTGTATGGAGCAAGGCCGCGCCCACTAGTAGGGCCCTGGCCGAGAGTATGCATAACACAGACGTACCCTCCGGTCCAGGCTTAGAAGCAACTACAGAGAACGACTACAGACTTATCAATTTATACCGGACAACCCTTTTAAGAAAATGCTGGATTTTGGAGATGTTTTTGAGATGCAGGTAGCATCTACGAGCCAGAGACTGGATACAGGAAGTAAAGAAAAGATCTAAGTCAAATATAATTCCAAGATAGTCGTCATTGAAAGTATGCTGCTGTAACATGAATTTAAGTAATTATTATTACTGTTAGAATATTTATTGCTATTATTAATCTATATGAATGTCAATAAATGGAGGTATAAGAAACAGGACGCCTATCTGATCTCACTTGATAGTTGCAATTATTATTATAATGCAGGTCTGACATCACATCGAGCTGTCTTGGTGCAATGCAGAGTTGCACAAAAAGATTCACTGGACTCTGCTCCAATATCCTGTAAAATTCCTTGGCTGGCACTCAAATGCTGGCACCCAAGATGGCATGACTAGGCCTTTGGCAACTGTTTTACAGCTGTTAAGTATAGAGATACACAACGGGAGTTAGTCAATGGTCAGACGGGGCGGGTAGCAGGCAGGAAGAGGTGGGCATTCTAATAGCCCAGCATAAATGTAATTAAAATGTGCGTCCCTTAGGAAAGCAGCATAATATGGTGATAGATTTACTTTAATATTTGCCATGGGACTAGTGTATGAAGCAGAAAATATACCAGTAAAATGTAAGGGAAGGAAGACAAATGGTTATGAAGCACGACTTATGTAGAACTAATTCTTTCAGTCCAGTGTTTTTCCAGCATCTGGAGAAATTAGCATTGCTGGATCGTTCAGTATTCACATTTTAGTAATGTGGGCAAGGGGGTCAGACGGTTTCCTTGGAGCTCTGTAAAATACCTCTGTGCAGTCGTTTTTCGATAGCAATCAGCGTAATCTTGTGAAGCAGAACAAAAAACAACCCTGGAATCTAAATCACTGACAATCCCAACAACAAAGAGGATTAATATATTGTGGAAATGAATTAAGAAAATCACCTGTATATCGATGTTAAGACTTACAGCCCGCAATGCATTGACTAGAACCAGGCAATTGTGCAGGCACTGCTCCGGGGTCTCTGGGTTGGTGTACATACTTATAAAGTGTGTGGAAATCTGAAAACAAATAAAATATTAGTATTACAATGTCCTACAAAGGAAAGGACAAACTGTGCCGGCTATGTAAAAATTGGTACTCACAAGATATGGACAATATGCTGCCACCAGAGCAGCGAGAACAAGCCCATCTAAAAGGTCTTTATCGAAGTTCATAATCCATCTTGTGGGTGGTACGTCACCTAGATAAAAAATATGTGCATGTAAGTATCCAGATATTGATATTTATACAAAATAAGTTATTATTTTGGTATTACAACTGCAAGACGTCACAGCACACTGCAGCTTCCCATTTTCCCTAGTAGATGACCCCTTAATGTTATCCCTATTGCCTAACAGGGCATATGGAAAAGGGGCTTTCCTGATGTGGCAACCCCATCAAAGCAAAGTGCACTTTTTGGCCAGAAGTATTCCTCTCTTAACTATCTGAAGTCATGAATTTCATACATCAGGAAATAGCTGCTATATTTATGAGTGAAAGCCATGTGGCTGGGGCATTCACTAGCTCGGACATCTATGCAAAAACTCTGCTCTTTTTCTGGAGATAAGAAAGACCCCCCCCCCAACATAGATGCATTGTGAGAAAACAGATATGCATGCAAAAGTGTGCAAACCCTAATTTTTTTTTTGCCTTGAGAATTTACTGTAACTTAAAATTGGTTTTCCCATGAACAAAGTAGATTGTACATTTTAATCAATAGATCTTGTAATAATAATAAGTTCCACATATGAATGTGTTAAAAAATGTTATTGTCTTGAGAAATATAAATATGTTCCTGCTATAGACTGTGTAATGCATCATGCATAGTTGCTCCAGTTCATGGTAACAACATACAAAAGCTCCAGGCCAGGGGGGAAACAAAAGTCACTTATGATAAGTGAGTATACAGACGAAACAGCAGGGCTGTTTCCCTGCCTGATGTAACACAGGAGTGAGTGCTTCTGTCCCTTCGCCAGTCCTGTGAGCTCATCGTAACGCAAGTCAGTAACATATAAGTAGTGTTGAGCCACCCCCATAGTGTTCGAGTTCGGTTCGGTTCGTCGAACACCCGTATGTTCGACGAACTGTTCGTCGAACTGTTCGACGAACACCTTCGAACACCGTTAAGACCAATGGCAGGCAAACAAAAACACATAGCAACACATAGAAAACACATAGAAAACACTTCAAAGGTGTCCAAAAGCTGACAAACTGCTCAGAAGACACAACTAACACATGGAAAAGTAACAAGTACATATAGCCATGCGAAAAGAAAAGAGGTGGAGGAGTAAAAGGAGGGGGAGAAACAGATATAGGCATGTCATGCCCTTCTAAAACCAAAAAAGTGCGAAGCCGACACGGCCAGTCCGTTCCTGCCCGTGCGACCTCCGTGTCGCCGTGTTTGTGCCAGAGCTGCGGTGGACCCTGACGGCCATCTCTGCTCTCCCAATACTGGTGCCTATCCGCTGGTGGGTCAAGCGAGCCCCCCTGCGGTGGAGGCAGGTCTAAGCTTTTTCATTTAAATTGTCTCTCTAATTTGAATGAGTACACTTTAAATCCTTTTACAAGGATCTATTGGAGGGCAAGTCTGATGCCAGCAGCTGCGGGAATTCCAGCTCCAGTAGCGTCCACTAAAGCTGCTGCAGTTAAAAAGCTTTTATAAGGATCGAGCTTGGTGGTCCACCGCAAGGCGTCCTACCGCCAGTCCCAGCCCCTGTGCCTTGGGGTGCCTCCCGATGCTCTTCACTGAGTATCCCGGGGGCCCGAAGCATTTCCTTTGAAAAAATTAAGTGTCCAAACTACAGGTGGTGTAGCTTGCTTAACAGCTGGGATAATAAGCTGACTAGCAGACACTGCTACTAGGCACAAAGTATTTCCTGGGCTAGATGCAGTTAAAAATGTGTAATTAAATACTCTCGTTGGATGCTGAGAAAGCATTCCATAGAGTCTTCTGGCACACCATATATTATTCTCTTAAAAAGCTTGGGGTAGGGGTCTAGGGGACCCTTTTATAGCCAAAATCACGGCCCTGTATCACAATACGTCACCTAGGCTGAAGATAAATGGAACTGTAGCACCCCGAGGGCTCGGTTGCTACAGAGGTATTGCACCTCACCCAGAGATGTGATATCTCACTCTCAGGTAAGGATGGAGTGTGGATCAGGACCCCGACATCTGCATGCATTACACCATATTGCCGTGGGGCAGGGCGACC
Source organism: Phyllobates terribilis (assembly GCF_046119375.1). Classification (NCBI taxonomy): domain Eukaryota; kingdom Metazoa; phylum Chordata; class Amphibia; order Anura; family Dendrobatidae; genus Phyllobates; species Phyllobates terribilis. The sequence continues at coordinate 362,954,324 of NW_027362762.1, read as the reverse complement.
AATATGTCCCTGAGATGGGCACGACAGTCCCTGTCCCTGGCTGGAGTGGGGGGAGGGAACACCGAGGAAGGGGAACCCTGTAGTGCCGGAGCAGGGAGGAAGCAGTTCCTGGGTGCATTGAGAAGGGAGTATAAAAGGTGGGCACCATCTTAGTTCAGTGCAGAGAAGTCTGAGCAGAAGTGACAGGGAGCACGGGCTCTGCATGAGCTCTGCTCCAGAGGTGGGCCTAGTAACAGAGGCCCAGGCCAGGAAGAGGGAGAAGGAAGAGGAGCGGAGAAGGCTCCAGGAACGAGGGACGAAGGGATCCCAGGGGTGCGGACGGGCGAGTCGCCACCGCACGCCCGAATCCACCTGCGTGGAGGGGTCAGGCCAAAGGTGGAGACCGGTCCCCGAAATTAGTGGAGGCGGGAAACGACCCTCAGCTAGAAACCGGAGGCTGTGACATTTTATGTGGCGCAGCCCCTCGCTACACCCGCTAGGAAGGCACCACATAGGGTCAGGGAAACTGGCGCCAAATTTACTAAGAGGAGGCCCGAGGCAGCCGGACAAAAGCGTGGTCACTGGTGGGGTAAGAAAGGCCAGAGAAAGGACACACAAAGGGGGTCCTGTGAAGCGCTCCAAAGTTATCTGGGAGTTGGCCGAGCCCCTCACCTGGTGAGCACAGTATGACGTGGGCAGCCGTTACCTGCAGAAGTGGTCTGGATAATAAGAACTGTGAATAAAGGCCCTGGACTGCATCACTGACTCCGTGTCGTTACTGCTGCTGCCCTGCACCATCACCCCCATCCTCCGCATACACTGCCCTGAGGCTATACTCCTCAAGTGGGGAGTTATACTACGCTCTGCTGCACCCACAACACCAGCCTCAGCGGTCTGCCCTGAAGCAGCGGTTCACTCTAACTGCTATCCACGGGTGGCGTAGTCGGACATTTAAACATCAAAACCACATAAATAGTTCCGCCACTGGTTTGACCGCCCTGAGCCACGGAACCGGGTCGCCGCCACGGAGACTACATCCTAGTGACGGAGCACCTGCTCTCATCAATTCGCCATAACCCCAATATTAGGTGGATTGGGGTGGGAGGCACTGAGTACAAGTGCTCTGCATTTGCTGATGATGTCCTAGTATATATCACTCAATCACATATATCCATCCCTGCTGTTATGGCTGAAATAGATCACTTTGTTACATGGTCAAATTTTAAAATCAAAGCAGCGAAGTCTGAGGCCCTCGATGTTTCCCTCCCCAAATCCATACAGGATTCCATCCAGTCCAACTTTCCCTTTGCCTGGCCCTCACAGGGTATCAAATATTTAGGAATTTGTATTCATAGAGACCTCTCCCATCAATGTTATCTTAATTTTGGGCCTTTTATTGAACAACTCCATACAGAACACGGTTGGCAAGTTAGAACTGTAAAATTCACTACGTGAACCACTGGTGTTTTGTGGAAAAGCACATGTACACTGTGTTCCAAATTATTATGCAAAAAGTGTTTAGGAGTGATAAGGTAAGAATTTGTTTGTTTGTCAGTTAAACTCATTGATGGTGATGTGTGTCAGGGCTCTTTATATCACTGTAAGCAATTGCAGACACCTGTGCTAATTAGTTTGGCAGGTGTGTCCAATGAAAGGCAAGACTACTTAAGAAGGCTGTCCCACATTATTAAGCAGCCTACATTTTCTGCCAAAATGGGAAAGAAAAAGGATGTGTAGGCTGCTGAGAAGCAACAAATTGTGGAGTGTTTAGGTCAAGGCATGACTACAATCAACATTGCCAATACACTTCATCCTGATCATCGCACAATCAAGAAGTATGTAGCTGATTCACAGTACACAAGTGTGCGTGCTGATAAGGGAAAATTGAGGACTCTTTCCTACAGGCAATTAAGTCAGGTTAAAAGAGCAGCGGCAAAAAAGCCTTGTCATAGCAGCAGACAAGTTTTTGAAGCTGCTGGTGCCTCCAACGTCCCCCGAACAACAAGATGCAGGGTCCTTCAGAGGTTAGCAGCTGTGCGTAAGCTATCCTGTCGACTTCCTCTATCCACTGTACACAAGCAGAAACGGCTCCAGTGGACCAAACAATACATGAAGACTGACTTCAAAACTGTTGTTCACCGATGAGTGCCGTGCAACGCTCGATGGTCCAGATGGATGGAGTGGAGGCTGGCTGGTTGATGGACACCCCATGCAAACATGGCTACGGCGCCAACAAGGAGGAGGAGGAGTAATGTTTTGGGCTGGAATCATGGGGAGAGAGATTGTCGGCCCCTTTAGGATCCCTGAAGGGGTAAAGATGAACTCCATAATGTATGTGGAGTTTCTCAAACAGCACTTCCTGCCATGGTTCAAGAAGAAGAACCGTGTGTTCCGCAGCAAGATCATTTTCATGCATGATAATGCACCATCTCATGCTGCACATAACAAATCTGCATCGATGGCTGATATGGGCATAAAAGGGGACAAACTTATGGTGTGACCCGAATGCTCCCTTGACTAGAGATGAGCGTTGTTCGACTCAAACTGTTCACCAATCTCAAATTCGAGCTGTTTTGGGCGGTGTTCGAGCCGTTCGGCGAACACGAACGATTTGAAAAAAATTCGGCTGTTCGAGGTTATGTTCGATAACTGTTGGTGCACCAAAATCATGAAAATTAATGTTAATACGCAGTTTGAGTGTACAGCGGGGCGGGGGGAGGGGCAGGGGATGGATCTCTGCAGGAATAATGAACATCTCCATTTTTTTTTCTCTTTCCAGCATTTACAGTGGGGAGGTGCAATCTGTCAGCCTATCAGCAGCGCACACACGGAGCGAAGTGCTTTTTTTCACACAAGCAAGGACATGTGTCATTGGCAGTGTATGTCACATGTCCTTGCCCTATAAGACCCAGCCATTTTCCCAGTCGCCACCATTTTCTCACTGCTGCAGCTGCATGTTAGACGGCACCGCTGTTGCTGTGTGCGCTATACCTTGTTAATTTCAAGCCAATTTTCGCACAAATCTACAGATAGCTTGGGAGTAGGGAATAGTTGTGATTGCAGTCCTTTTAAGGACTAGGTTACATCATTTCCTACGACTTTTATAAGGTAGGTCTGTGCTCTTAAATAGATCTATCTACAGATAGCTTGGGAGTAAAGACTAATTGTAATAGCAGTCCTTTTCAGGACTAAGTTACATCAGTTCCTATCAGTTTTTGCCAGGCAGGTCTGTGCCAGTGCTGTGCAAGTTTTTTTTCACAGCATTTGGCTAAATCTAGCAAAGCTAAACCTTTTTGGCCTATTGCAGTGTGTTAGTCAGTGGAGTAGCCTATCTGTGTTGCAAGCTACACCACCTGTGTATAGAATACCAATTTTTTTACTGCACCTAGTGAAGTAAAACCTTTTGGGCATAGCATCATTCTATTAGTCCATCTATACTGACCTCCATAAGGTTGCAAATTGAATATAATTTTTTTCTGCATCTAGCTCTGAAAAAATATTTGGCCTTCTAGCAGTGTGTGGGACTTGTTCTATTAGTCCATCTATACTGATCTCCATCAGGTTGCAAATTAAAAATAATTTTTATCGGCATCTAGCTCTGAAAAAATATTTGGCCTTCTAGCAGTGTGTGGGAATTGTTCTATTAGTCCATCTATACTGACCTCCATCAGGTTGCAAACTGAACATAATTTTTTTCTGCATCTACCTCTGAAAAAATATTTGGGCTTCTAGCTGTGTGTGGGACTTGTTCTATTAGTCCATCTATACTGACCTCCATCAGGTTGCAAATTGAACATAATATTTTTCTGCATCTAGCTCTGAAAAAATATTTAGCCTTCTAGCAGTGTGTGGGACTTGTTCTATTAGTCCTTCTATACTGACCTCCATCAGGTTGCAAACTGAATATAATTTTTTTCTGCATCTACCTCTGAAAAAATATTTGGGCTTCTAGCTGTGTGTGGGACTTGTTCTATTAGTCCATCTATACTGACCTCCATCAGGTTGCAAATTGAATATAATTTTTTTCTGCATTTACCTCTGAAAAAATATTTGGCCTTCTAGCAGTGTGTGGGACTTGTTCTATTAGTCCATCTATACTGACCTCCATCAGGTTGCAAATGAAAAATAATTTTTATCTGCATCTAGCTCTGAAAAAATATTTGGCCCTCTAGCAGTGTGTGGGACTTATTCTATTAGTCCATCTATACTGACCTCCATCAGGTTGCAAATTAAAAATAATTTTTATCTGCATCTAGCTCTGAAAAAATATTTGGCCTTCTAGCAGTGTGTGGGACTTGTTCTACTAGTCCATCTATACTGACCTCCATCAGGTTGCAAATTCAAAGTAATTTTTATCTGCATCTAGCTCTGAAAAAATATTTGGCCTTCTAGCAGTGTGTGGGACTTGTTCTATTAGTCCATCTATACTGACCTCCATCAGGTTGCAAATTAAAAGTAATTTTTATCTGCATCTAGCTCTGAAAAAATATTTGGCCTTCTAGCAGTGTGTGGGACTTGTTCTATTAGTCCATCTATACTGACCTCCATCAGGTTGCAAACTGAATATAACTTTTTTCTGCATCTACCTCTGAAAAAATATTTGGGCTTCTAGCTCTGTGTGGGACTTGTTCTATTAGTCCATCTATACTCACCTCCATCAGGTTGCAAATTAAAAATAATTTTTATCTGCATCTAGCTCTGAAAAAATATTTGGCCTTCTAGCAGTGTGTGGGACTTGTTCTACTAGTCCATCTATACTGGCCTCCATCAGGTTGCAAACTGAATATAACTTTTTTCTGCATCTACCTCTGAAAAAATATTTGGGCTTCTAGCTCTGTGTGGGACTTGTTCTATTAGTCCATCTATACTCACCTCCATCAGGTTGCAAATTAAAAATAATTTTTATCTGCATCTAGCTCTGAAAAAATATTTGGCCTTCTAGCAGTGTGTGGGACTTGTTCTATTAGTCCATCTATACTGACCTCCATCAGGTTGCAAATTGAATATAATATTTTTCTGCATCAAGCTCTGAAAAAATATTTAGCCTTCTAGCAGTGTGTGGGACTTGTTCTATTAGTCCTTCTATACTGACCTCCATCAGGTTGCAAACTGAACATAATTTTTTTCTGCATCTACCTCTGAAAAAATATTTGGCCTTCTAGCAGTGTGTGGGACTTGTTCTATTAGTCCATCTATACTGACCTCCATCAGGTTGCAAACTGAATATAACTTTTTTCTGCATCTACCTCTGAAAAAATATTTGGGCTTCTAGCTCTGTGTGGGACTTGTTCTATTAGTCCATCTATACTCACCTCCATCAGGTTGCAAATTAAAAATAATTTTTATCTGCATCTAGCTCTGAAAAAATATTTGGCCTTCTAGCAGTGTGTGGGACTTGTTCTATTAGTCCATCTATACTGACCTCCATCAGGTTGCAAATTGAATATAATATTTTTTGCATCAAGCTCTGAAAAAATATTTAGCCTTCTAGCAGTGTGTGGGACTTGTTCTATTAGTCCTTCTATACTGACCTCCATCAGGTTGCAAACTGAATATAATTTTTTTCTGCATCTACCTCTGAAAAAATATTCGGGCTTCTAGCTGTGTGTGGGACTTGTTCTATTAGTCCATCTATACTGACCTCCATTTTGCAAATTAAAAATTATTTTTATCTGCATCTAGCTCTGAAAAAATATTTGGCCTTCTAGCAGTGTGTGGGACTTGTTCTATTAGTCCATCTATACTGACCTCCATCAGGTTGCAAATTAAAAATAATTTTTATCTGCATCTAGCTCTGAAAAAATATTTGGCCTTCTAGCAGTGTGTGGGACTTGTTCTATTAGTCCATCTATACTGACCTCCATCAGGTTGCAAATTAAAAGTAATTTTTATCTGCATCTAGCTCTGAAAAAATATTTGGCCTTCTAGCAGTGTGTGGGACTTGTTCTATTAGTCCATCTATACTGACCTCCATCAGGTTGCAAACTGAATATAACTTTTTTCTGCATCTACCTCTGAAAAAATATTTGGGCTTCTAGCTCTGTGTGGGACTTGTTCTATTAGTCCATCTATACTCACCTCCATCAGGTTGCAAATTAAAAATAATTTTTATCTGCATCTAGCTCTGAAAAAATATTTGGCCTTCTAGCAGTGTGTGGGACTTGTTCTATTAGTCCATCTATACTGACCTCCATCAGGTTGCAAACTGAACATAATTATTTTCTGCATCTACCTCTGAAAAAATATTTGGCCTTCTAGCAGTGTGTGGGACTTGTTCTATTAGTCCATCTATACTGACCTCCATCAGGTTGCAAACTGAATATAACTTTTTTCTGTATCTACCTCTGAAAAAATATTTGGGCTTCTAGCTCTGTGTGGGACTTGTTCTATTAGTCCATCTATACTCACCTCCATCAGGTTGCAAATTAAAAATAATTTTTATCTGCATCTAGCTCTGAAAAAATATTTGGCCTTCTAGCAGTGTGTGGGACTTGTTCTATTAGTCCATCTATACTGACCTCCATCAGGTTGCAAATTGAATATAATATTTTTCTGCATCAAGCTCTGAAAAAATATTTAGCCTTCTAGCAGTGTGTGGGACTTGTTCTATTAGTCCTTCTATACTGACCTCCATCAGGTTGCAAATTAAAAATAATTTTTATCTGCATCTAGCTCTGAAAAAATATTTGGCCTTCTAGCAGTGTGTGGGACTTGTTCTATTAGTCCATCTATACTGACCTCCATCAGGTTGCAAACTGAATATAATTTTTTTCTGCATCTACCTCTGAAAAAATATTTGGGCTTCTAGCTGTGTGTGGGACTTGTTCTATTAGTCCATCTATACTGACCTCCATCAGGTTGCAAACTGAATATAATTTTTTTCTGCATCTACCTCTGAAAAAATATTTGGGCTTCTAGCTGTGTATGGGACTTGTTCTATTAGTCCATCTATACTGACCTCCATCAGGTTGCAAATTGAATATAATTTTTTTATGCATCTAGCTCTGAAAAAATATTTGGCCTTCTAGCAGTGTGTGGGACTTGTTCTATTAGTCCATCTATACTGACCTCCATCATTTTGCAAATTAAAAATTATTTTTATCTGCATCTAGCTCTGAAAAAATATTTGGCCTTCTAGCAGTGTGTGGGACTTGTTCTATTAGTCCATCTATACTGACCTCCATCAGGTTGCAAATTAAAAATAATTTTTATCTGCATCTAGCTCTGAAAAAATATTTGGCCTTCTAGTAGTGTGTGGGACTTGTTCTATTAGTCCATCTATACTGACCTCCATCAGGTTGCAAATTCAAAGTAATTTTTATCTGCATCTAGCTCTGAAAAAATATTTGGCCTTCTAGCAGTGTGTGGGACTTGTTCTATTAGTCCATCTATACTGACCTCCATCAGGTTGCAAATTCAAAGTAATTTTTATCTGCATCTAGCTCTGAAAAAATATTTGGCCTTCTAGCAGTGTGTGGGACTTGTTCTATTAGTCCATCTATACTGACCTCCATCAGGATGCAAATTAAAAATAATTTTTATCTGCATCTAGCTCTGAAAAAATATTTGGCCTTCTAGCAGTGTGTGGGACTTGTTCTATTAGTCCATCTATACTGACCTCCATCAGGTTGCAAACTGAATATAATTTTTTTCTGCATCTACCTCTGAAAAAATATTTGGGCTTCTAGCTGTGTGTGGGACTTGTTCTATTAGTCCATCTATACTGACCTCCATCAGGTTGCAAACTGAATATAATTTTTTTCTGCATCTACCTCTGAAAAAATATTTGGGCTTCTAGCTGTGTATGGGACTTGTTCTATTAGTCCATCTATACTGACCTCCATCAGGTTGCAAATTGAATATAATTTTTTTTATGCATCTAGCTCTGAAAAAATATTTGGCCTTCTAGCAGTGTGTGGGACTTGTTCTATTAGTCCATCTATACTGACCTCCATTTTGCAAATTAAAAATTATTTTTATCTGCATCTAGCTCTGAAAAAATATTTGGCCTTCTAGCAGTGTGTGGGACTTGTTCTATTAGTCCATCTATACCAGGGGTCTCAAACACGCGGCCCGCGGGCCGCATGCGGCCCCTGAGGCTGCTTTATGCGGCCCGCAGGCACAGACCCCTTGACGATCCCGACCTGGTCCAGGAGAAGCCGCCGACAGCAGCGCTGAATTGCCGCACAGAGACTGTTTCCCAGCACTGCATTTCCAATGACAGCCGCTGGCCAATCAGAGGCCAGCAGCTGATATCTGCGTGTTGGCGCAGCGAGTATGACGTCATTGCCATATGCAGATGTCAGCTGCTGGCCTCTGATTGGCCGGCGGCTGACATTGAAAATGCAGTGCTGGGAGACAGTCTCTGTGCGGCAATGCAGCGCTGCTGTCGGCAGCTCCTCCTGGACCAGGTCGGGATCGTCAAGGGGTCGGACTCTGTGGTGCCTGCGGGCCACATCTGCAGGAAGGACGCCGAGGGAACGGAGGACAGGTGAGAATCATCTTTTTTTTTTCTATTTTATGTGTGTGAAGAACAGCACAGGGGGCACATAGCCACAAGAGGGGACCTGGATGGGGCACATAGCCACAAGAGGGGACCTGGATGGGGCACATAGCCACAGGATGGGGACCTGGATGGGGCACATAGCCACAGGATGGGTACCTGGATGGGGCACAGAGCCTCAAGATGTGGACCTGGATGGGGCACATAGCCACAAGATGGGGACCTGGATGGGGCACAGAGCCACAAGATGGGGACCAGAGCCACAAGATGAGGACCTGGATGGGGCACATAGCCACAAGATGAGGACCTGGATGGGGCACATAGCCACAAGATGGGGACCTGGATGGGGCACATAGCCACAGGATGGGGACCTGGATGGGGCACAGAGCCACAAGATGGGGACCAGAGCCACAAGATGGGGACCAGAGCCACAAGATGGGGACCTGGATGGGGAACATTGCCACAGGATGGGGACCTGGATGGGGCACATAGCCACAGGATGGGGACCTGGATGGGGCACATTAGTACAAGATGGGGACTTGGATGGGGAACGTTACTACAAGTTGTTTTCCATTATTACTATATGATGCTAATTGTAAGACAATATTACTGTATGTGGCCAATTGGGGGAAATAAAATTGTAAAAAAAATAAAAAATAAAATAAAGCATGAAAAAATATTGGGCACTAAAAATGCTGTTTTATATGTAAACTAAAGTAAACACAAAAAAGTGTACGTTTATTATCGCCACATCCATAACGACCCAAGCCATAAAAAAATAAACACGGCAAAAATGTTCAAAAGGTGTATACAAAAAAAATGGTATCACTAAAAATGTCACATTGAACAAAGAATGCGGCCCCCCAAATTCAAATTTTTTCCATGTGCGGCCCATATACCCAGCCGAATTTGAGACCCCTGATCTATACTGACCTCCATTAGGTTGCAAATTAAAAATAATTTTTATCTGCATCTAGCTCTGAAAAAATATTTGGCCTTCTAGTAGTGTGTGGGACTTGTTCTATTAGTCCATCTATACTGACCTCCATCAGGTTGCAAATTCAAAGTAATTTTTATCTGCATCTAGCTCTGAAAAAATATTTGGCCTTCTAGCAGTGTGTGGGACTTGTTCTATTAGTCCATCTATACTGACCTCCATCAGGTTGCAAATTAAAAATAATTTTTATCTGCATCTAGCTCTGAAAAAATATTTGGCCTTCTAGCAGTGTGTGGGACTTGTTATTAGAGATGAGCGTTGTTCTACTCGAACTGTTCGCCAATCTCAAATTCGAGCTGTTTTGGGCGGTGTTCGAGCCGGTCGGCGAACACGAACAATTTGAGAAAAATTCGGCTGTTCGAGGTTATGTTCGATAACTGTTCATGCACCAAAATCATAACTGGATTTTTTCTCAGTAATGATGAAAATTAATGTTAATACGCAGTTTGAGTGTACAGCGGGGCGGGGGGAGGGGCAGGGGATGGATCTCTGCAGGAACAATGAAGATCTCCATTTTTTTTTCTCTTTCCCGCATTTGCAGTGGGGAGGTGCAATCTGTCAGCCTACCAGCAGCGCACACACGGAGCGAAGTGCTTTTTTTCACACAAGCAAGGGCATGTGTGATTGGCAGTGTATGTCACATGTCCTTGCCCTATAAGACCAAGCCATTTTCCCCGTCGCCACCATTTTCTCACTGCTGCAGCTGCGTGTTAGACGGCACCGCTGTTGCTGTGTGCGCTATACCTTGTTAATTTCAAGCCAATTTTCGCACAAATATACAGATAGCTTGGGAGTAGGGAATAGTTGTGATTGCAGTCCTTTTAAGGACTAGGTTACAGCATTTCCTACGACTTTTATCAGGCAGGTCTGTGCTCTTAAATAGATAGATTGTGGGAGTAAAGACTAATTGTAATTGGAGTCCTTTTCAGGACTAGGTTACATCAGTTCCTATCAGTTTTTGCCAGGCAGGTCTGTGCCAGTGCTGTGCAAGTTTTTTTCACAGCATTTGGCTGAATCTAGCAAAGCTAATCCTTTTTGGCCTATTGCAGAGTGTGTTAGTCAGTGGAGTAGCCTATCTGTGTTGCAAGATATACCACCTGTGTATAGAATACCAATTTTTTTACTGCACCTAGTGAAGTAAAATCTTTTGGGCATAGCATCATTCTATTAGTCCATCCATACTGACCTCCATCAGATTGCAAACTGAATATAATTTTTTTCTGCATCTAGCTCTGAAAAAATATTTGGGCTTCTAGCGGTGTGTGGGACTTGGTCTATTAGTCCATCTATACTGACCTCCATCAGGTTGCAAATTAAAAATAATTTTTTTCTGCATCTAGCTCTGAAAAAATATTTGGGCTTCTAGCAGTGTGTGGGACTTGGTCTATTAGTCCATCTATACTGACCTCCATCAGGTTGCAAATTAAAAATAATTTTTTTCTTCATTTATCTCTGAAAAAATATTTGGGCTTCTAGCAGCGTGTGGGACTTGTTCTATTAGTCCATCTATACTGACCTCCATCAGGTTGCAAATTAAAAATAATTTTTTTCTGCATCTAGCTCTGAAAAAATATTTGGGCTTCTAGCAGTGTGTGGGACTTGGTCTATTAGTCCATCTATACTGACCTCCATCAGGTTGCAAATTAAAAATAATTTTTTTCTGCATCTAGCTCTGAAAAAATATTTGGGCTTCTAGCAGTGTGTGGGACTTGGTCTATTAGTCCATCTATACTGACCTCCATCAGGTTGCAAATTGAATTAAAAAAATTTCTGCATCTAGCTCTGAAAAAATATTTGGGCTTCTAGCGGTGTGTGGGACTTGGTCTATTAGTCCATCTATACTGACCTCCATCAGGTTGCAAATTAAAAATAATTTTTTTCTGCATCTAGCTCTGAAAAAATATTTGGGCTTCTAGCAGTGTGTGGGACTTGGTCTATTAGTCCATCTATACTGACCTCCATCAGGTTGCAAATTAAAAATAATTTTTTTCTTCATTTAGCTCTGAAAAAATATTTGGGCTTCTAGCAGTGTGTGGGACTTGTTCTATTAGTCCTTCTATACTGACGTCCAGCAGGTTGCAAATTGAATATAATTTTTTTCTGCATCTAGCTCTGAAAAAATATTTGGGCTTCTAGCGGTGTGTGGGACTTGGTCTATTAGTCCATCTATACTGACCTCCATCAGATTGCAAATTAAAAATAATTTTTTTCTGCATCTAGCTCTGAAAAAATATTTGGGCTTCTAGCAGTGTGTGGGACTTGGTCTATTAGTCCATCTATACTGACCTCCATCAGGTTGCAAATTAAAAATATTTTTTTTCTTCATTTATCTCTGAAAAAATATTTGGGCTTCTAGCAGCGTGTGGGACTTGTTCTATTAGTCCATCTATACTGACCTCCATCAGGTTGCAAATAAAAAATAATTTTTTTCTGCATCTAGCTCTGAAAAAATATTTGGGCTTCTAGCAGTGTGTGGGACTTGGTCTATTAGTCCATCTATACTGACCTCCATCAGGTTGCAAATTAAAAATAATTTTTTTCTGCATCTAGCTCTGAAAAAATATTTGGGCTTCTAGCAGTGTGTGGGACTTGGTCTATTAGTCCATCTATACTGACCTCCATCAGGTTGCAAATTGAATAAAAAAAATTTCTGCATCTAGCTCTGAAAAAATATTTGGGCTTCTAGCGGTGTGTGGGACTTGGTCTATTAGTCCATCTATACTGACCTCCATCAGGTTGCAAATTAAAAATAATTTTTTTCTGCATCTAGCTCTGAAAAAATATTTGGGCTTCTAGCAGTGTGTGGGACTTGGTCTATTAGTCCATCTATACTGACCTCCATCAGGTTGCAAATTAAAAATAATTTTTTTCTTCATTTAGCTCTGAAAAAATATTTGGGCTTCTAGCAGTGTGTGGGACTTGTTCTATTAGTCCTTCTATACTGACGTCCAGCAGGTTGCAAATTGAATATAATTTTTTTCTGCATCTAGCTCTGAAAAAATATTTGGGCTTCTAGCGGTGTGTGGGACTTGGTCTATTAGTCCATCTATACTGACCTCCATCAGGTTGCAAATTAAAAATAATTTTTTTCTGCATCTAGCTCTGAAAAAATATTTGTGCTTCTAGCAGTGTGTGGGACTTGGTCTATTAGTCCATCTATACTGACCTCCATCAGGTTGCAAATTAAAAATAATTTTTTTCTGCATCTAGCTCTGAAAAAATATTTGGGCTTCTAGCAGTGTGTGGGACTTGGTCTATTAGTCCATCTATACTGACCTCCATCAGGTTGCAAATTAAAAATAATTTTTTTCTGCATCTAGCTCTGAAAAAATATTTGGGCTTCTAGCAGTGTGTGGGACTTGGTCTATTAGTCCATCTATACTGACCTCCATCAGGTTGCAAATTGAATAAAAAAAATTTCTGCATCTAGCTCTGAAAAAATATTTGGGCTTCTAGCGGTGTTTGGGACTTGGTCTATTAGTCCATCTATACTGACCTCCATCAGGTTGCAAATTAAAAATAATTTTTTTCTGCATCTAACCCAGCCAATAGTTTTGGCCTAATACCACAGTTTTGCCACTCAGCTCTGCTCGGTTACCATCCATTGTTTTTTTGTGCAAACAACTCCAGAGTTGTGAATTAGTTAACCACCAAAATGAGTGGAAAAAGGCCTGCTGCTGGTGGAAAGGGGAATAGGCGTGTTGAGAAGGGGAAAAAAGGTTGTGTCCGTGGGGTAGGTGCAGAAGAAAGACCATCTTCCAGCCAAACTAAAATGTCTACTTCTTTTAGCGGACAATGTGATAAGATCCCTTTCTTACGGCCACGCCAATCGCTACAAATTCCAGATGAGGCACAAAAACAGCAGGTGCTTCAACGGATATCAAGTGCTCCTTTAAGTGGGCTCTCCTCCACATCAACTTCAACATCACAAATACTCCAGTCCTCAAAGGTGCAGAGCTGTTTACTCATACTATAGCCTGGGAATCAGAGGTCGACTCCAGCGCTTCTGTGAATCCAGACGAGGAAATGATCTGCACTGATGCCCAGAATCTTTATGAGTCGGATCCAGGACCAGACGCAGAAGGTTCTGACCATAATGTAGACCCTCATTCCCAAACTGTAACTCCTGTTGGTGGAGACAATGAGGAAGACGATGATAAGACTCAAATACCTGATTGGAGCGACAACTTTAGTTTTTTGTCAGGGCAGGAACAGGTTGGCTCTGAGGACGACGGGTGTGATAACGCACAGGGTGATGATGATGAGGTCGGAGATCCCACTTACTGTCAACCCACAGTCAGCCAAGAGATGAGGTCAGCAGAGGAGGTGGAGGAAGATGCTAGTGACGACGAGGTCAGGTTGCGCCTTCCTGGACAGAGACGTAGTACTGGAAGCACGTCAACAACTGCATCCTCAAACACAACTCTGCCTCTCACCACAAGTCGTGGTGGCTCTTCAGGTCGCATGGGTGCTAAGCCTTGCATAGCCTGGGCATTTTTTCAGATCGATAAAGATGACCCAACTCGTGTTATCTGTAACATTTGTCAGCAAAAGCTAAGTAGAGGCCAAAAAATACATAGTTTGAGTACTTCATGCATGAACCGGCACATGGACATGAAGCATAAGTTGCAGTGGGAAGCTCAGTGTGCTACAATGCGGTCTAGCCGGCCGGGCCAACCACCGTCTGCCATATATTGTGCATCCGTGGCCTCTTCATCCTCTGTGACTGGGGGGACAGCAGTCACACCTGTTTTGGGGCGCAGACCTGCCACCTCTTTACCCGCAACAGCCAGCGTGATTGGCAGGTCATCATTTTCTTTGGAGGTGGTAACACCAGCTGGTCTTGAGCGCTGTCCGACATCGATAGCACCACCTTTGGATCAAGGCAACCTAACATGTCCGCCTGCATCTTCCTCACAGACCGGCAGTTTGCCGGGGACACCCTTATCAACCCCGTCTAAGCACAATAGCCAGCCCTCGGTCCCTCAGATGTGGACAAGTAAAAGACCATTTCCTCCTAGCCATGAGAAAGCTAAGAGGTTGAATTTCACCATCTGCAAGCTCTTGGCTACAGAAATGCTGCCTTTCCGCCTGGTGGACACAGAGGATTTTCGAGACCTTATGTCCGTCGCAGTGCCCCAGTACCAGATGCCCAGTCGGCACTACTTCTCAAAGAAAGGTGTGCCTGCGCTCCACCAGCATGTCGCACACAACATCACCGCTTCTTTGAGAAACTCTGTGTGTGACAGGGTGCATTTCACCACAGACACTTGGACGAGTAGGCATGGACAGGGGCGTTACATGTCGCTGACTGGGCACTGGGTAACTATGGTGACAGCAGGACAAGGGGCTGCTGTCCAAGTCTTGCCGTCCCCACGAGTTGTGCGTCAATCCTCTTTATGTCATTTTTCCTCCATTGCTTCTGCCTCCTCAACCTCCTCTCGGTCTTCCACCTGCACCCAAAGCCTGTCTGGTCATGCCACAAGCTTTCTAACTGCGCAGAAGGGATCCTGCACACCTCCTTACTATGCTGGCAGTAGGGCTCAACGTCATCAGGCGGTTTTTACATTGAAATGTCTGGGAAATGTGAGTCACACAGCTGAGGAGTTGTGGTCAGCTCTGGAGAACCAATTTCATGAATGGTTGTCTCCACTGGACCTGAAACCAGGGAAGGCCGTGTGCGACAATGCTGCAAACCTGGGTGCGGCCCTTCGCCGGGGCAATGTCACACACGTGCCTTGTATGGCTCACGTGTTGAACCTGGTTGTCCAGCAATTTTTAGCCCACTATCCCAGACTAGATGGCCTTCTGCAGAGGGCACGGTCGCTGTGTGCTCACTTCCGCCGTTCGCATCCCGCAGCTCAGCGACTTACATCTCTACAGAAGTCGTTGGGCCTGCCACTTCACCGGCTAAAATGCGATGTGCCTACCCGGTGGAATTCAACTCTTCACATGTTGCAGCGACTGTGGCAGCACCGACAAGCCCTGGTGCAATACGTTCTGACGTATAGCCTGGGCCAACGAGATTCAGAGGTGGGGCAAATCACGCTGGAGGAGTGGTCTCAGATCAGGGACCTATGCACCCTTCTGCACAGTTTTGAAATGGCGACGAAGATGTTTAGTGCTGACGATGTGTAACATACCTGGCGGCGTCCTTGCATGGTGGTACATCTCCCACTGTGCAAGAGAGCGCACTTGATCTCCTGTCCAGAATGTCTCTCTGGCTTCCCTCCATGCTGTCTGTTTGTGTCTGTTTCTGCTGCTTAAGGGCGGCGCCCGATCACTTCCTGCTTTTTGTACCTGCTGTGGGTCACGCCCCTTGTGCGTCCTCAGCCTATTGCTGTCTGTCACTTGGTATATAGCTCAGCAGCTCCCTTCTATCCCTGCCTGAGCATAGTGTTTCCTTCAGTGTGTGCTTGCACTCTGAAGGTGCCAGGTCCCGTTCTTTGTTTCCTTGTCTGCCTTTCCTGGAGGCTGTATTTCCAGGCCTGTCTGAACTGACTCCTGTATGTCTCCTGCTTTGCGGTATTAGTTCCCGTGTCTGAACTGAGTCCTGTATGTCTCCTGCTTTGCGGTATTAGTTCCCGTGTCTGAACTGAGTCCTGTATGTCTCCTGCTTTGCGGTATCAGCTCCCGTGTCTGAACTGAGTCCTGTATGTCTCCTGCTTTGCGGTATTAGTTCCCGTGTCTGAACTGAGTCTTGTATGTCTCCTGCTTTGCGGTATTAGTTCCCGTGTCTGAACTGAGTCCTTTCTGTGTTCTCTTGTCTGTCCTGTCTGAACACGCTCCTAGCCTGTTCCTCCCGCCTTCTAGGGGCCGATTACCTAGACCCGCTCCTGTATCTTGTCTGTCCTGTCTGAACACGCTCCTTGCCTGTTCGTCCCGCCTCTCTGGGGGCAGTATTCCCAGACCCGCTCCTGTATCCCGCTGCAGTGTCGGTCTCCTCCGTACACTCAGTTCCAGTCTGAACTCTCTCCCATCCTTTACCTGTTTTGCCTCTATGTCCGTTCCCTTCCTTTTTCTGCAGAGTCTGAACTCGTACCTAACTCCTGCTTGTTGTCTCTGTACTCCCGTTTGTGAGTTTGTGGTCCCCTCGCTACTTCACTGCAAGTACCCTGTGGGTATCTGGCTCTGCCTTTCCCTTCCTGTCTGTTCCGTGTGAACAGAGTCCTGTCCGTTCTGCTCCGGCAGCCTTGCTCCGCTCCTGCCCTGCTTCTGCCCGCTGCTCCGGCAGTCCTGTCCTGCCCTGCTTCTGCCCGCTGCTCCGGCAGTCCTGTCCTGCCCTGCTTCTGCCCGCTGCTCCGGCAGTCCTGTCCTGCCCTGCTTCTGCCCGCTGCTCCGGCAGTCCTGTCCTGCCCTGCCTGTACCCCTCTGCCTGTAATGTTCCTGAGTCCCAGTGTGTACTGGGTCCTATCCCGCCTGTGTTCCTACCTGCTAGTGCCTCCCTGTCTGCACTCTAGCTGTGCTTGCCTGTACCCCCCTGCCTGCTTACCCGCCTGCCTGCATACCAGTCGTGCCTGCCTATACCCACCAGTCTGTGTGCCAGCCTACCAGCCTGTTCCAGTAATCCCTGTGTGGGTCAACCCCCGTGTCCGGAGTTTGACCTGGAGTAGCACCTGGTCCCTCTGCCCGGTTTCTCCCTGGTGCACTGGCGTCGTATGCCGTCGTGCCATCTTGGTCGGATCGGCCAGATACTTAGTTACGCCCCTCCAGGCACTCTCCGGTTCATGGTCCAGTGGAATCACTACCAATCACACGCACACGCCGCTTAGTCCGGGCGTGTGCATAACAGCATGCTCAGGCCATGGTTCCCGTTGAGCCCCACGGCCTTCGCTCTCTGAGAAGTTTTCCAGCGAATATATGCATTAAAATAAATAAATAAATTTTTTTTCTCTTAGCTGAGTTCCAGGCGAAATTACGCACCGTCCAGATGGATCTATCAGCTCTCGTTCCTGCGGATCCGCCACGTTACTATGGGGATCCAAGACAGTGTCGTGCATTTGTGGAGCAATGCATGCTACACTTTAAGGCCTACCCTCTCTATTTTCCTTCCGATTGGGCTAAAGTGGCCTTTATGATGTCTTACCTGGCGGGTGATGCCTTGGAATGGATCAACCCCCTATATGAAACACAGGATCCGATCCTCCTGGACCTAATGGCCTTCCTGGTGGCCTTTCTAATGGTCTTCGATGATCCTAACCCGGAGGCTCCTGCTGAAGCTTCACCTCCCAATATCCCGGAGCAGCCCCGATGGGTAATGTGTGTGGGTAGCGCAATAGTCCTCCAGCCCAATGAGACTACTGCCCACCCAGAATCCTCACAGGGTGACTACGCTTTCCGGAATACTTCTCTCAACCTCAAGAGGCAGTCCAGACGTGCTAGACTTAGAGGCAAGCCGTCACGCCAGGGTCTGTCCTCCCTGAGACCTCCTGACCCCAACCTTGAAGTCCCTACTGAAGCTTCATCTCCCTGTATCCCGGAGAAACCCCAATGGGTAGTGTGCGTGGGTAGTGCACCAGTTCTCCTGCCCGAAGAGACTTCTGCCCATCCAGACTCCACACAGGAGAACTTCCTGCACCCGGCATCAGATGCTTCTCTCTCTTTAACCGGTGTGCATGTCCAAGGATGCTCCAAAGCTGTGGTTACCTCTGAGTCTGTGCACCTCTACTACCTGGCGGAGGATCCCCTGTTGCCTCCTGAATCCTCCGGGATACCACTCGATGACAAATGGAGAGAGACTTCTCTACACCCGGTACTCAATACTTTGTCCGCTTCGTCCTGTGAGCCTGACAATGGGTACCCCAAAGTGGTAGTTACCTCCGAGTCTCTACACCCCTCCGACCAGGCGGAGGATCTCCAGTTGTCTCCTGAACCCTTCGGGGTGCTACCTGGTAGCGAAAGGACAGAGACTCTCCTATACTCTGTACCTGATACCTCGCTCGCTTCGTCCAGTGAGTCCAACCTAGTGTACTCCGAAGCAGAGGTTACTCCCGAGTCTCTACACCCCTCCGACCAGGCGGAGGACCTCCAGTTGTGTTCAAAATCCTTCGGGGTGCCACCTGGTGGTGAATGGACAGAGACTTTCCTATATCCTGGATCTGATACCTCGCTTGCTTCGTCCAGTGAGTCCGACCTAGTGTACTCTGAAGCAGAGGTTACCCGTGAGTCTCTACACCCCTCTGACCAGGCGGAGGACCGCCAGCTGTCTCCAGAACCCTTCGGGGTGCCACCTGGTGGTGAATGGACAGAGACTTTCCTATACTCGGTACCCGATACCTCGCCTGCTTCCTCCAGTGAGTCCGACCTAGTGTACTCTGAAGCAGTTGTTTTCTCTGAGCCTCTGCACTCTTCTGACCCGGCGGAGGACCTCCAGTTGTTTCCTGAATCCTCCGGGATACCACCAGATAACAAGGAGACAGTGACTTTTCCTCATTATGTACCTGATAACCCGTCTATTTCTTTCTGTGAGCTTGACAAGATGTACCTCGAAGCAGAGATTACTCTCAAGTCTCTGTCCCCCTCCAACCCAGTGAACGACTGGTCCTCGAATTCCCTGCGGAAGATTCTGGCAGGCCTGAAGAAGAGGGGGCGTAAGGGGGGAGGTACTGTAACATACCTGGCGGCGTCCTTGCATGGTGGTCCATCTCCCACTGTGCAAGAGAGCGCACTTGATCTCCTGTCCAGAATGTCTCTCTGGCTTCCTTCCATGCTGTCTGTTTGTGTCTGTTTCTGCTGCTTAAGGGCGGCGCCCGATCACTTCCTGCTTTTTGTACCTGCTGTGGGTCACGCCCCTTGTGCGTCCTCAGCCTATTGCTGTCTGTCACTTGGTATATAGCTCAGCAGCTCCCTTCTATCCCTGCCTGAGCATAGTGTTTCCTTCAGTGTGTGCTTGCACTCTGAAGGTGCCAGGTCCCGTTCTTTGTTTCCTTGTCTGCCTTTCCTGGAGGCTGTATTTCCAGGCCTGTCTGAACTGACTCCTGTATGTCTCCTGCTTTGCGGTATTAGTTGCCGTGTCTGAACTGAGTCCTGTATGTCTCCTGCTTTGCGGTATTAGTTCCCGTGTCTGAACTGAGTCCTGTATGTCTCCTGCTTTGCGGTATCAGCTCCCGTGTCTGAACTGAGTCCTGTATGTCTCCTGCTTTGCGGTATTAGTTCCCGTGTCTGAACTGAGTCTTGTATGTCTCCTGCTTTGCGGTATTAGTTCCCGTGTCTGAACTGAGTCCTTTCTGTGTTCTCTTGTCTGTCCTGTCTGAACACGCTCCTAGCCTGTTCCTCCCGCCTTCTAGGGGCCGATTACCTAGACCCGCTCCTGTATCTTGTCTGTCCTGTCTGAACACGCTCCTTGCCTGTTCGTCCCGCCTCTCTGGGGGCAGTATTCCCAGACCCGCTCCTGTATCCCGCTGCAGTGTCGGTCTCCTCCGTACACTCAGTTCCAGTCTGAACTCTCTCCTATCCTTTACCTGTTTTGCCTCTATGTCCGTTCCCTTCCTTTTTCTGCAGAGTCTGAACTCGTACCTAACTCCTGCTTGTTGTCTCTGTACTCCCGTTTGTGAGTTTGTGGTCCCCTCGCTACTTCACTGCAAGTACCCTGTGGGTATCTGGCTCTGCCTTTCCCTTCCTGTCTGTTCCGTGTGAACAGAGTCCTGTCCGTTCTGCTCCGGCAGCCTTGCTCCGCTCCTGCCCTGCTTCTGCCCGCTGCTCCGGCAGTCCTGTCCTGCCCTGCTTCTGCCCGCTGCTCCGGCAGTCCTGTCCTGCCCTGCTTCTGCCCGCTGCTCCGGCAGTCCTGTCCTGCCCTGCTTCTGCCCGCTGCTCCGGCAGTCCTGTCCTGCCCTGCCTGTACCCCTCTGCCTGTAATGTTCCTGAGTCCCAGTGTGTACTGGGTCCTATCCCGCCTGTGTTCCTACCTGCTAGTGCCTCCCTGTCTGCACTCTAGCTGTGCTTGCCTGTACCCCCCTGCCTGCTTACCCGCCTGCCTGCATACCAGTCGTGCCTGCCTATACCCACCAGTCTGTGTGCCAGCCTACCAGCCTGTTCCAGTAATCCCTGTGTGGGTCAACCCCCGTGTCCGGAGTTTGACCTGGAGTAGCACCTGGTCCCTCTGCCCGGTTTCTCCCTGGTGCACTGGCGTCGTATGCCGTCGTGCCATCTTGGTCGGATCGGCCAGATACTTAGTTACGCCCCTCCAGGCACTCTCCGGTTCATGGTCCAGTGGAATCACTACCAATCACACGCACACGCCGCTTAGTCCGGGCGTGTGCATAACACGATGCCATTATCAGCATGACTATTCCGGTGATTTACATGCTGGAGCACATGTTAAACAGAATTCGGAGTCAGGTGGTGGCACAAGAGGAGGTGGAGGAAGTAGAGGAGGAGGAGTTGTATGCGGAAGGGCTAACATCTGCAAGGTCCAGACGGTCGGCAGCACCAAGGCGGCAGGCATGTGAGGGTGGGGGAGATGGTTTAACCAGGGTGCATGGTAGCAGCCAAACTAGTGAGGAAGGTGCAGGAGCCCAGGAAGAAGTGGAGGACGAACTGATGGAAGACTCATCAGATGAGGGAGACCTTGATCACATTTCTGTTGTGCGAGGTTGGGGGGAGAGGACAGAGGAAGGAAGCATGATTGTTACCTCGCCACCAACACAACAGGGACTTGGTGCTCCTGGATGCGCAACACACATGAGTGCCTTCTTGCTGCACTACCTGCAACATGACCCTCGAATTGTGAGAATTAGAAATAATCCTGACTACTGGGTTGCCACACTGTTAGATCCCCGGTACAAAAGTAAATTTGCAGAAATTATTCCTGCCATAGAAAGGGATGCACGCATGCAGGAGTATCAGCAGAGACTGTTGCAGAATCTTACATGTGCTTTTCCACAAAATACCAGTGGTGCACGTAGTGAATCTCACAGTTCCAACTTGCCAACCGTGGGACCGTCAAGTGTTCAGCACTCAAACCGTAACAGAACCACAGTATCTGCTGGTAACATCAATTTTGCGGAATCATTTCACCACTTTTTTAGCCCATCCTTTGCAAGGCCACAGGAGACAAGAAGTCTGACACATAGTCAACGCCTAGAGACGATGGTACAGGAGTATCTCCAAGTAAACATTGAAGCCACGACTGTGTCACTGGACCCTTGCTCTTTTTGGGCTTCCAATCTGGATAAATGGCCGGAGCTAGCCACTTACGCCTTGGAGATCTTGTCATGCCCCGCAGCCAGCGTTCTGTCTGAACGTGTGTTCAGCGCTGCTGGTGGTGTGCTGACAGATAAGCGCACGCGGCTCTCCACTGATAATGTAGACAGACTCACGTTCATAAAGATGAACAAATCATGGATCCGAAACGACTTTTCTACCCCTGTGTCATCCTGGGGAGAGTAAAAGCTTGATGATTGGTTAAAATCACCCTACCAACCGTTTTAAGCTTTCAAATTACTAATCATGTTTATCTGTATCTTGACTGGAAAATAATTTGGGCTTTGTAGCAGTGTGCAGCACTGATCCTATTAGGCCATCTATAATAAGCTTCACCAGATTTAAAATTAAAAATAATTTTTAGCTGCATCTAGCCCGGAAAATAATTTTGGGGCTCCGAGATGCGCAAGACACATAAGTGCCTTCTTGCTGCACTACCTGCAGCATGACCCTCATATTGTCAGAATTCGAAGTAATCATGACTACTTGGTTGCCACACTCTTAGATCCCCCAAACTTTTCGATCAACCTTTTCATTTTAATAAAGACCAAAAAAATGGTCATTTTTGAAATTATAAGCATTAGCAGGTTGTTAGAAACTGAAATCAAACAGTTTTCAACTCAAAACTTTATTCTAGGTGATGTTACATTTTCACATAGGACCCCTTGTTCGAAAGGAGCTTCTGAACTCTCTCGTCCATTGAATTTGTCAGGTTTTGGATGGTTTCTGCTTCAATTGTTTTGCATGAGGACAGAATACCCTCCCAGAGCTGTTGCTTAGATGTGAACTGCCTCCCGCCATCATAGACACTCCTTTTAATGATGCTCCAAAGGTTCTGAATGGGGTAGAGGTCAGGGGAGCATGGGGGTCACACCATAAGTTTGTCCCCTTTTATGCCCATATCAGCCAGAGATGCAGATGTTTTATGTGCAGCATGAGATGGTGCATTATCATGCAGAAAAATGATCTTGCTGTGAAATACACGGTTCTTCTTCTTGAACCATGGCAGGAAGTGCTGTTTGAGAAAATCCACATACATTATGGAGTTCATCTTTAGCGCCTTCAGGGATCCTAAAGGGGCCGACAATCTCTCTCCCCATGATTCCAGCCCAAAACATTACTCCACCTCCTCCTTGTTGGCGCTGTAGCCGTGTTTGCGTGGGGTGTCCATCAACCAGCCATCCTCCACTCCATTCATCTGGACCATCGAGCGCTGCACGGCACTCATCCGTGAACAAAACAGTTTTGAAATCAGTCTTCATGTAATGTTTGGCCCACTGGAGCCGTTTCTGCTTGTGTGAAGTGGGTAGAGGAGGTCGACAGGATGGCGTATGCACAGCTGCAAACCTCTGAAGGACCCTGCATCTTGTTGTTCGGGGGACGTTGGAGGCACAAGCAGCTTCAAAAACTTGTCTGCTGCTATGACAAGGCTTTTTTGCCGCTGCTCTTTCAACCTGACGTAATTGCCTGTAGGAAAGAGTCCTCAATTTGCCCTTATCAGCACGCACACGTGTGTACTGTGAATCAGCTACATACTTCTTGATTGCCAAGACACTTCATCCTGATCATCGCACAATGTTGATTGTAGTCATGCCTTGACCTAAACACTCCACAATTTGTTGCTTCTCAGCAGCCGACACATCCTTTTTCTTTCCCATTTTGGCAGAAAATGTAGGCTGCTTAATAATGTGAGAGAGCCTTCTTAAGTAGTCTTGCCTTTCATTGGACACACCTGCCAAACTAATTAGCACAGGTGTCTGCAATTGCTTACAGTGATATAAAGAGCCCTGACACACATCACCATCAATGAGTTTAACTGACAAACAAACAAATTCTTCCCTTATCACTCCTAAACACTTTTTGCATAATAATTTGGAACGCGGTGTACATGTGCTTTTCCACAAAACACCAGTGGTTCACGTAGTGAATCTTACAGTTCTAACTTGCCAACCGTGGTCTGTATGGAATTGTTCAATAAAGGGCCCAAAATTAAGATAACATAGATGGGAGAGGTCTCTATGAATAGGAATTCCTAAGTATTTGATACCCTGTGAGGGCCAGGCAAAGGGAAAGTTGGACTGGATGGAATCCTATATGGATTTAGGGAGGGAGACATCGAGGGCCTCAGACTTCGCTGCATTGATTTTAAAATTTTACCATGTAACAAAGTGATCTATTTCAGCCATAACAGCAGGGATGGATATATGTGATTGAGTGATATATACTAGGACATCATCAGCAAATAGAGAGCACTTGTACTCGGTGCCTCCCACCTCAATCCACCTAATATTGGGGTTATGGCGAATTGATGAGAGCAGGTGCTCCGTCACTAGGATGTATAAGAGAGGGGACAGAGGACATCCCTGCCTTGTCCCATTGGTGATTGTGAAAGGTGATGAAAATGTTCTGACGCACCCCCTGGGCCTTGGGACACCCGGAGCCGGACCCTTTTTGGTGGATGCTGGTGGTTGTAGTCTTCGTGGCGGCGATCCGGTTCCATGGCTCAGGGCGGTCAAACCAGTGGCGGAACTATTTATGTGGTTTTGATGTTTAAATGTCCGACTACGCCACCCGTGGATTGCGGTCAGAGTGAACCGCTGCTACAGGGCAGACCGCTAAGGCTGGTGTTGTGGGTGCAGCAGAGCGTAGCATAACTCCCCACGGGAGGAGTATAGCCTCAGGGCAGTGTATGCGGAGGATGGGGGTGATGGTGCAGGGCAGCAGCAGTAACGACACGGAGTCAGTGATGCAGTTCAGGGCCTTTACTCACAGTTCTTATTATCCAGACCACGTCTGCAGGTAACGGCTGCCCACGTCGTACTGTGCTCACCAGGTGAGGGGCTCAGACAACTCCCAGATAACTTTGGAGCGCTTCACAGGACCCCCTTTGTGTGTCCTTTGTCTGGCCTTTCTTACCAACACTTCTGTCCGGCTGCCTCGGGCCTCCTCTTGGTAAACTTGGCGCCAGTTTCCCTGACCCTATGTGGTGCCTTCCTAGCGGGTGGAGCAAGGGGCTGCGCCACATAAAATGTCAGAGCCTCCGGTTTCTAGCTGAGGGTCGTTTCCTGCCTCCACTAGTTCGGGGACCGGTCTCCCCCTTTGGCCTGACCCCTCCACGCAGGTGGATTCGGGCGTGCGGTGGCGACTCGCCCGTCCGCACCCCTGGGATCCCTTCATTCCTCGTTCCTTGAGCCTTCTCCGCTCCTCTTCCTTCCTTCTCCCTCTTGCAGGCCTGGGCCTCTGTTACTAGGCCCGCCTCCGGAGCAGAGCTCATGCAGAGCCCCTGCTCCCTGCCACTTCTGCTCAGACTTCTCTGCACTGAACTAAGATGGTGCCCACCTTTTATACTCCCTTCTCAATGCACCCAGGAACTGCTTCCTCCCTGCTCCTGCACTGCAGGGTTCCCCTTCCTCAGTGTTCCCTCCCCCCACTCCAGCCAGGGACAGGGACTGTCGTGCCCATCTCAGGGGCATATTGGTCGCCCTGCCCCACGGCAATGTGGTGTAATGCATGCAGGTGTCGGGTCCTGATCCACACTCCATCCTTATCTGAGAGTGAGATATCACACCTCTGGGTGAGGTGCAATACGTCTGTAGCAACCGAGCCCTCGGTGCTACAGTTCCATTTATCTTCAGCCTAGGTGACGTATTGTGATACAGGGCCGTGATTTTGGCTATAAAAGGGTCCCCTAGACCCCTACCCCAAGCTTTTTAAGAGAATCATATATGGCGTGCCAGGAGACTCTATGGAATGCTTTCTCAGCATCCAACGAGAGTATCTACTTACAAATTTTTAACTGCATCTAGCCCAGGAAATACTTTGTGCCTAGTAGCAGTGTCTGCTAGTCAGCGGATTATCCCGGCTGTTAAGCAAGCTACACCACCTGTAGTTTGGACACTTAATTTTTTCAAAGGAAATGCTTCGGGACCACGGGATACTTAGTGAAGAGCATCAGGAGGCACCCCAAGGCATAGGGGCTGGGACTGGCACTAGGATGCCTTGCGGTGGACAGCCGAGCTCGATCCTTATAAAAGCTTTTTAACTGCAGCAGCTTTAGTGGACGCTACTGGAGCTGGAATTACGCGGCTGCTGGCATGAGACTTGCCCTCCAATAGATCCTTGTAAATGGATTTAAAGTGTATTCATTCAAATTAGAGGGACAATTTAAATTAAAAAGCTTAGAGCTGCCTCCACCACAGGGGGGCTCTCTCGACCCACCAGCGGACAGGCACCAGTATTGGGAGAGGGGGGCTGGCCGTCAGGGTTCACCGGGGCTCTGGCACAAACCCGGCGACACGGAGGTGGCACGGGCAGGAGCGGACTGGCCGTCTCGGCTTCTCACTTTTTGGATATTAGAAGGGCATGACATGCCTATATCTGTGTCTCCCCCTCCTTTTACTCCCCAACCTCTTTTCTTTTCGCATGACTATATGTACTTGTCACTTTTCTATGTGTTAGTTGTGTCTTCTGAGCAGTTTGTCAGCTTTTGGACACCTTTGAAGGTGTTTTCTATGTGTTTCTATGTGTTTTTGTTTGCCTGCCATTGGTTTTAACGGTGTTCGAAGGTGTTCGACGAACAGTTCGACGAACAGTTCGGCGAACACACGGGTGTTCGACGAACCGAACCGAACTCGAACACTACGGGGGTGGCTCAACACTACTTGTTATATTAGTCCATCTATACTGACCTCCATCAGGTTGCAAACTGAATATAATTTTTTTCTGCATCTACCTCTGAACAAATATTTGGGCTTCTAGCTGTGTGTGGGACTTGTTCTATTAGTCCATCTATACTGACCTCCATCAGGTTGCAAACTGAATATAATTTTTTTCTGCATCTACCTCTGAAAAAATATTTGGGCTTCTAGCTGTGTATGGGACTTGTTCTATTAGTCCATCTATACTGACCTCCATCAGGTTGCAAATTAAAAGTAATTTTTATCTGCATCTAGCTCTGAAAAAATATTTGGCCTTCTAGCAGTGTGTGGGACTTGTTCTATTAGTCCATCTATACTGACCTCCATCAGGTTGCAAACTGAACATAATTTTTTTCTGCATCTACCTCTGAAAAAATATTTGGGCTTCTAGCTGTGTGTGGGACTTGTTCTATTAGTCCATCTATACTGACCTCCATCAGGTTGCAAATTGAATATAATATTTTTCTGCATCTAGCTCTGAAAAAATATTTAGCCTTCTAGCAGTGTGTGGGACTTGTTCTATTAGTCCTTCTATACTGACCTCCATCAGGTTGCAAACTGAATATAATTTTTTTCTGCATCTACCTCTGGAAAAATATTTGGGATTCTAGCTGTGTGTGGGACTTGTTCTATTATTCCATCTATACTGACCTCCATCAGGTTGCAAATTGAATATAATTTTTTTATGTATCTAGCTCTGAAAAAATATTTGGCCTTCTAGCAGTGTGTGGGACTTGTTCTATTAGTCCATCTATACTGACATCCATTTTGCAAATTAAAAATTATTTTTATCTGCATCTAGCTCTGAAAAAATATTTGGCCTTCTAGCAGTGTGTGGGACTTGTTCTATTAGTCCATCTATACTGACCTCCATCAGGTTGCAAATTAAAAATAATTTTTATCTGCATCTAGCTCTGAAAAAATATTTGGCCTTCTAGCAGTGTGTGGGACTTGTTCTATTAGTCCATCTATACTGACCTCCATCAGGTTGCAAATTCAAAGTAATTTTAATCTGCATCTAGCTCTGAAAAAATATTTGGCCTTCTAACAGTGTGTGGGACTTGTTCTATTAGTCCATCTATACTGACCTCCATCAGGATGCAAATTAAAAATAATTTTTATCTGCATCTAGCTCTGAAAAAATATTTGGCCTTCTAGCAGTGTGTGGGACTTGTTCTATTAGTCCATCTATACTGACCTCCATCAGGTTGCAAACTGAATATAATTTTTTTCTGCATCTACCTCTGAAAAAATATTTGGGCTTCTAGCTGTGTATGGGACTTGTTCTATTAGTCCATCTATACTGACCTCCATCAGGTTGCAAATTGAATATAATATTTTTCTGCATCTAGCTCTGAAAAAATATTTGGGCTTCTAGCAGTGTGTGGGACTTGTTCTATTAGTCCATCTGTACTGACCTCCATCAGGTTGCAAACTGAATATAATTTTTTTCTGCATCTACCTCTGAAAAAATATTTGGGCTTCTAGCTGTGTGTGGGACTTGTTCTATTAGTCCATCTATACTGACCTCCATCAGGTTGCAAACTGAATATAATTTTTTTCTGCATCTACCTCTGAAAAAATATTTGGGCTTCTAGCTGTGTATGGGACTTGTTCTATTAGTCCATCTATACTGACCTCCATCAGGTTGCAAATTGAATATAATATTTTTCTGCATCTAGCTCTGAAAAAATTTTTGGCCTTCTAGCAGTGTGTGGGACTTGTTCTATTAGTCCATCTATACTGACCTCCGTCAGGTTGCGAACTGAATATAATTTTTTTCTGCATTTACCTCTGAAAAAATATTTGGCCTTCTAGCAGTGTGTGGGACTCATTGTATTAGGCCATCTATACCAAGCTCCACCAGCTTTTAAATTAATAATAATTTTTAGCTGCATCTAGCCCTGAAAATAATTTTTCTTCCCAATAGTGGTAGCAATAGAAATATGGGGCAAAAAACACCAGCCTAGCGCACTGCATTAATAAAATGGCATCATCGTCTCTCCCAGTGCTAGGCCTACTACGCTGGCTAGCATTCCTGTGCATAAAACACAATGTATGGGTCCGCGCTAGCCACGATACTGAGGGGTCTAAAACTGCTGCTAACGCTTTATCACAATTCAATTGGCAGATTTTCACAGAGCTCCTCCCCAATGCCCACCCATCAGGCAACAGTTGCCCATCCTCCCTATGGGATCTAGTGGCGAATAGTTGATGCCATTAATCAGAGCGTCAGTTGCCCCGTCGACGTGGCAAGCATACGGTAAGGCATGGGAAGAGTGGACATGACTAGTAGCAGGCAGACTGGTTGACCAATTTGAACAAGCCAGATTACAAGTCACCATAGAATTTCTCCACCAGCTAATGATGAGGGTCATATCAGGGGCGTCAGCGCAGCAGCGTCTGACCGGAGTAGCATTTCACTTCCAACTACTGAATTGGAGAGATGTGACAAAGTGATTCATCATCAGACAATCCATAAAAGGGTGGAAAAGGGGTCAGCCAAGTCAGTCAGGAGTGTAGACGTCCCGTCCCGTGTCACTAAAACTGATTTCTCACATCATATCCCTAACACCATTAACATGACACTCACAATTTGAAGCAACACTACTGTCTACTGCATTTGCGATCGCCTTCTTCGGGGCGCTATGCATAAGCGAATTAGTCCCTCAATCCAAAATTACCACCAGTGGAGGCTTATTACACCAGGACATAGTCATAGCCAATAATGCAATGCGTATACGCATACACCAATTGAAAACGGTTCCAGCGGGCAGGGGCACTTGGGTACATCTACAACCCACAAACGCTACACTGAGTCGGGTAACAGTAGTAAAAACATATCTAACCATCAGATCACAAAGTAATTTCTTCGTATCACACATTGATGGAACGCCATTATCAAGATACCTGTTCCAAGCTATATTTAATAAATGCATAACATCGGCAGAAAACCACCACAAAGATTACGGGACACACTCATTCCGCATAGGTGCGGCCACGGAAGCAGCAAGAGCAGGACTGTCAGAAACGGAAGTTCAGAGGATAGGGAGATGGCGATCCACGTGTTTGGCGAGATACATAAGACCGGACTTGTTATCCTAACGTGGTTTGTTTCTTTTACAGGTGACGCTAAGCCAACAGTGTGAGTGATTGGCCACTCGTATATATATTGGGCACAAAAAAGGGCGAAAGTCCGCCCAGGCGGGAGGAAATTAGAGTTTCATAACACATATTTCAACTGGAGAGGTATTAGAGGCCTGCTATGGCCACAGGTACTAATGGAGGTAATCAAGGTAGGGAGAGAGGCAAGATGTCCGGTCATCTTAGTTATACAGGCCGGGGGAAACAACCTAGGTCATCACAAGAGCGCATAACTAATAATGGCAATAATGAAACTAGACACTGAGCGCTTCAGAGAATTTTTCACAAAACTAGCTATAGTATGGTCAGAGATTGTGCCGATAGCGGTATGGCAAGGTGCGCGAGACATCACGGCCATCAAATGGACAAAGCGGGTAATAAATATTCGGATGGCAAAATTTAGAAGAGACAGAGGCGGTGTAGTGGTACGACATAGACAACTGGAAGGAGATAAAGCAGGCCTCATACAGCCCGACGGTGTTCACTTAATGGATATTGGACTGGACATATTCTTGTCAGGACTCCAGGACGGAGTGGAACAAGCGTTAAGAGTGATGGGTGGGGGTCAGAGTCCTGCATACGAGTACGCAGGATCCTCCGTGGCCTGGAAATAGAAAGGACATGTTGGAGAGTTACACTTGTTGACCAAGTTGCCGGAGTGGAGACCCAGGGCATGCTGCAACAAGCTGAATTATTTTAGAAATAAAATGCCTTTCTAATGGAATGAGTATAAAGAGTTAATAAAGCTGTGACCGATCCTCACCCATCCAGTTGTAAGAGTTACATTATTGTATTGTCAAGGGAACGGGGGCGGTAGGGGAGCTGAGCGTCTGGGTTTGGTTGGGGGTCCCCACAGTCGGCCTAGGCTAGATGCATTTAAAAATACTTATTAGATACACAGGCAGTGCCGCTTGCTTCGCAGCTGGGCTACTACGCCCAAAGTATTGCCTAGGCTAGATGCAGTTAAAAATTCTACGCTGACTAGCAGACACTGAAGATTTGGAGCAGACCTCTGAGTAAACAGCTCTTCAGACTCAACCATCTGTGTTACCCCAAGCCATAGTGTATGTAGTTTCTTACAGTTAAAAGGGGGGGGAGCGACCCAACCCACCTGGAATTGACGATGCCAACGTCACGTAAGACACAGCAAGGGGACTCCAAAATAGTCTCCATTTTTTCCCAAAATTGTGGCACAGACACCACTTAACCCTAGAACGCATACCTGGGGCCTCGCAGTCCCGCCCTGTTAATTGTTTTCTATTTTCTGCAAGATTACATTAGTTAGAATTTTGAAACTCTAGGTATTCTTTGTTATGCACACGCCCGGACTGACTGGCGTGTGCGGGAGTAGTGGTTCCACTGGACCATGAACCGGAGAGTGCCTGGAGGGGCGTGACTAAGTATCTGGCCGATCCGACCAAGGTGGCACGACGGCATACGACGCCAGTGCACCAAGGAGAAACCGGGCAGAGGGACCAGGTGCTACTCCAGGTCAAACTCCGGACACGGGGGTTGACCCACACAGGGATTACTGGAACAGGCAGGTTAGACTGGCACAGACTGGTGGATATAAGCGAACACGGCAGGTATGCAGACGGGTGGATACAGGCGAGTATGCAGGCGGGGAGGTACTGGCCGAAAGGACGGGCTGGAGCACAGAGAGGACAAGACCCAGTACAGACTGGGTCACAGAAACAGAACCGCAGATGCGGTAGCCAAACACAGCAGAGAGGGAATGCCCGAAGCGGTGGGCAAGAGCAGAGCAGGACGGACTGCCGGAGCAGCGAGCGCAAGCAGAGCAGGACAGGACTGCCGGAGCAGCGAGCAGATGCAGAGCAGGACGGGACTGCCGGAGCAGCGAGCAGAAGCAGAGCAGGACGGGACTGCCGGAGCAGCGAGCAGATGCAGAGCAGAAACCGCAGGAGCGGCAAGCAAGGCAAGAGCAGAGTGGAAACCGCAAGAGCGGCAAGCTAAGCAGGAGCAGAGCGGAAACCGCAGAGCGGTAAACAAGGCAGGAGCAGAGCGGAAACCGCAGAGCGGTAAACAAGGCAGGAGCAGAGCGGAAACCGCAGAGCGGTAAACAAGGCAGGAGCAGAGCGGAAACCGCAGAGCGGTAAACAAGGCAGGAGCAGAGCGGAAACCGCAGAGCGGCTAAGTAGGCAGGAGCAGAGCGGAAACCGCAGAGCGGCAAACAAGGCAGGAGCAGAGTGGAAACCGCAGAGCGGCAAACAAGGCAGGGGCAGAGCAGAAACCGCAGGAGCGGCAAGCAAGGCAAGAGCAGGGCAGAAACCGCAAGAGCGGCAAGCTAAGCAGGAGCAGAGCGGAAACCGCAGAGCGGTAAACAAGGCAGGAGCAGAGCGGAAACCGCAGAGCGGTAAACAAGGCAGGAGCAGAGCGGAAACCGCAGAGCGGTAAACAAGGCAGGAGCAGAGCGGAAACCGCAGAGCGGCTAAGTAGGCAGGAGCAGAGTGGAAACCGCAGAGCGGCAAACAAAGCAGAGCAGGGGGGACAGGGCTCTGTTCACACGGAACAGACAGGAAGAGAAAGGCAGAGCCAGATACCCACAGGGTACTTGCAGTGAAGTAGCGAGTGGACCACAAACTCACAAACGGGAGTACAGAGACAACAAGCAGGAGTAGGTACGAGTTCAGACTCTGCAGAAAAAGGAAGGGAACGGACATAGAGGCAAAACAGGTAAAGGATAGGAGAGAGTTCAGACTGGAACTGAGTGTACGGAGGAGACCGACACTGCAGCGGGATACAGGAGCGGGTCTGGGAATACGGCCCCCAGAGAGGCGGAACAAACAGGCAAGGAGCGTGTTCAGACAGGACAGACAAGATACAGGAGCGGGTCTAGGTAATCGGCCCCTAGAAGGCGGGAGGAACAGGCTAGGAGCGTGTTCAGACAGGACAGACAAGATACAGGAGTGGGTCTAGGTAATCGGCCCCTAGAAGGCGGGAGGAACAGGCTAGGAGCGTGTTCAGACAGGCCTGGAAATACAGCCTCCAGGAGAGGCAGCAGGCAAGAGTACACAGACAGGACTCAGTTCAGACACGGGAACTGATACCGCAAGGCAGGAGACATAGACAGGACTCAGTTCAGACACGGGAACTGATACCGCAAGGCAGGAGACAAAGACAGGACTCAGTTCAGACACGGGAACTGATACCGCAAGGCAGGAGACAAAGAACGGGACCTGGCACCTTCAGAGTGCATGCACACACTGAATGAAACACTATGCTCAGGCAGGGATAGATGGGAGCAGCTGAGCTATATACCAGGTGACAGACAGCAATAGGCTGAGGACGCACAAGGGGTGTGACCCACAGCAGGTACAAAAAGCAGGAAGTGATCGGGCGCCGCCCTTAAGCAGCAGAAACAGACACAAACAGACAGCATGGAGGGAAGCCAGAGAGACATTCTGGACAGGAGATCAAGTGCGCGCTCTTGCACAGTGGGAGATGGACCACTATGCAAGGACGCCGCCAGGTATGTTACAGTACCCCCCCCCTTACGCCCCCTCTTCTTCAGGCCTGCCAGAATCTTCCGCAGGGAATTTGAGGGCCAATTCTTCCCTTCGAAGAGATCACTTCCACTGTCCAACGGAAAAACTGGTCTCCTCTGGGTAGCTAGGATGCTACCTCCCATCCAGCCACCCTTAGCAACAGACGAAATGGGTGGAGTACCAGGAACAGCACACAAGGAAGTCTCACTCCACATACTTTCAGGTGGCATCCCAGAGGGTACAGGAGACAACTGGAAGTCCTCCACCGGGTTGGAGGGGGACAGAGACTTGGGGGTAATCTCTGCTTCGAGGTACATCTTGTCAAGCTCACAGGAAGAAATAGATGGGTTATCAGGTACAGGATGAGGAAAAGTCACTGTCTCTTTGTTATCTGGTGGTACCCCGGAGGATTCAGTAAACAACTGGAGGTCCTCCGCCGGGTCAGAAGAGTGCAGAGGCTCAGAGAAAACATCTGCTTCAGAGTACACAAGGTCGGACTCACTGGACGAAGCAGGCGAGGTATCGGGTACCGAGTATAGGAAAGTCTCTGTCCGTTCACCACCAGGTGGCACCCCGAAGGGTTCTGGAGACAACTGGCGGTCCTCCGCCTGGTCAAAGGGGTGTAGAGACTCACGGGTAACCTCTGCTTCAGAGTACACTAGGTCGGACTCACTGGACGAAGCAAGCGAGGTATCAGATCCAGGATATAGGAAAGTCTCTGTCCATTCACCACCAGGTGGCACCCCGAAGGGTTCTGGAGACAACTGGAGGTCCTCCGCCTGGTCAGAGGGGTGTAGAGACTCATGGTTAACCTCTGCTTCGGAGTACACTAGGTTGGACTCACTGGACGAAGCGAGCGAGGTATCAGGTACAGAGTATAGGAGAGTCTCTGTTCTTTCGCTACCAGGTAGCACCCCGAAGGGTTCAGGAGACAACTGGAGGTCCTCCGCCTCGTCGGAGGGGTGTAGAGACTCGGGGGTAACTACCACTTTGGGGTACCCATTGTCAGGCTCACAGGACGAAGCGGACAAAGTATCGAGTACCGGGTGTAGAGAAGTCTCTCTCCATTTGTCATCGAGTGGTATCCCGGAGGATTCAGGAGGCAACAGGGGGTCCTCCACCAGGTAGTAGAGGTGCACAGACTCTGAGGTAACCACAGCTTTGGAGCATCCTTGTACATGCACACCGGTTAAAGTGGGTGAAGCATCTGATGCCGGGTGCAAGAAGTTCTCCTGTGTGGAGTCTGGATGGGCAGAAGTCTCTTCGGGCAGGAGAACTGGTGCACTACCCACGCACATTACCCGTTGGGGCTTCTCCGGGATACAGGGAGATGAAGCTTCAGTAGGGACTTCAAGGTTGGGGTCAGGAGGTCTCAGGGAGGACAGACCCTGGCGTGACGGCTTGCCTCTACGTCTAGCACGTCTGGACTGCCTCTTGAGGTTGGGAGAAGTATTCCGGAAAGCGTAGTCACCCTGTGAGGATTCTGGGTGGGCAGTAGTCTCATTGGGCTGGAGGACTTTTGCGCTACCCACACACATTACCCGTCGGGGCTGCTCCGGGATATTGGGAAGTGAAGCTTCAGCAGGGGCTTCAGGGTTAGGGTCCTCGAAGACCATACGAAAGGCCACCAGGAAGGCCTGCAGGTCAAGGACGACAGGATCCCATGCTTCCCATAGGGGGGTGACCCATTTCAAGGCATCACCCGCTAGGTAGTCAATCATGAAGGCCACTTTAGCCCAATCGGAAGGAAAATAGAGAGGGTAGGCCTTAAAGTGTAGCATGCATTGCTCCACAAATGCACGACACTGTCTTGGATCCCCATAGTAACGTGGCGGATCCGCAGGAACGAGAGCTGATAGATCCATCTGGACGGTACGTAATTCGCCTGGAACTCAGCTAAGGGAAAAAAAAAAAATTATCTATTTATTTTTAATGCATGTATTCACTAGAAAACGTCTCAGAGAGCGAAGGCCGTGGGGCTCAACGGGAACCATGGCCTGAGCATGCTGTTATGCACACGCCCGGACTAACTGGCGTGTGCGGGAGTAGTGGTTCCACTGGACCATGAACCGGAGAGTGCCTGGAGGGGCGTGACTAAGTATCTGGCCGATCCGACCAAGGTGGCACGACGGCATACGACGCCAGTGCACCAAGGAGAAACCGGACAGAGGGACCAGGTGCTACTCCAGGTCAAACTCCGGACACGGGGGTTGACCCACACAGGGATTACTGGAACAGGCAGGTTAGGCTGGCACAGACTGGTGGATATAAGCGAACACGGCAGGTATGCAGACGGGTGGATACAGGCGAGTATGCAGGTGGGGAGGTACTGGCCGAAAGGACGGGCTGGAGCACAAAGAGGAAAAGACCCAGTACAGACTGAGTCACAGAAACAGAACCGCAGATGCGGTAGCCAAACACAGCAGAGAGGGAATGCCCAAAGCGGTGGGCAAGAGCAGAGCAGGACGGAACTGCCGGAGCAGCGAGCGCAAGCAGAGCAGGACAGGACTGCCGGAGCAGCGAGCAGAAGCAGAGCAGGACGGGACTGCCGGAGCAGCGAACAGATGCAGAGCAGAAACCGCAGGAGCGGCAAGCAAGGCAAGAGCAGAGTGGAAACCGCAAGAGCGGCAAGATAAGCAGGAGCAGAGCGGAAACCGCAGAGCGGTAAACAAGTCAGGAGCAGAGCGGAAACCGCAGAGCGGTAAACAAGTCAGGAGCAGAGCGGAAACCGCAGAGCGGTAAACAAGGCAGGAGCAGAGCGGAAACCGCAGAGCGGCTAAGTAGGCAGGAGCAGAGCGGAAACCGCAGAGCGGCAAACAAGGCAGGAGCAGAGCGGAAACCGCAGAGCGGCAAACAAGGCAGGGGCAGAGCAGAAACCGCAGGAGCGGCAAGCAAGGCAAGAGCAGGGCAGAAACCGCAATAGCGGCAAGCTAAGCAGGAGCAGAGCGGAAACCGCAGAGCGGTAAACAAGGCAGGAGCAGAGCGGAAACCGCAGAGCGGTAAACAAGGCAGGAGCAGAGCGGAAACCGCAGAGCGGTAAACAAGGCAGGAGCAGAGCGGAAACCGCAGAGCGGCTAAGTAGGCAGGAGCAGAGCGGAAACCGCAGAGCGGCAAACAAAGCAGAGCAGGGGGGACAGGGCTCTGTTCACACGGAACAGACAGGAAGAGAAAGGCAGAGCCAGATACCCACAGGGTACTTGCAGTGAAGTAGCGAGTGGACCACAAACTCACAAACGGGAGTACAGAGACAACAAGCAGGAGTAGGTACGAGTTCAGACTCTGCAGAAAAAGGAAGGGAACGGACATAGAGGCAAAACAGGTAAAGGATAGGAGAGAGTTCAGACTGGAACTGAGTGTACGGAGGAGACCGACACTGCAGCGGGATACAGGAGCGGGTCTGGGAATACGGCCCCCAGAGAGGCGGAACAAACAGGCAAGGAGCGTGTTCAGACAGGACAGACAAGATACAGGAGCGGGTCTAGGTAATCGGCCCCTAGAAGGCGGGAGGAACAGGCTAGGAGCGTGTTCAGACAGGACAGACAAGATACAGGAGCGGGTCTAGGTAATCGGCCCCTAGAAGGCGGGAGGAACAGGCTAGGAGCGTGTTCAGACAGGCCTGGAAATACAGCCTCCAGGAGAGGCAGCAGGCAAGAGTACACAGACAGGACTCAGTTCAGACACGGGAACTGATACCGCAAGGCAGGAGACATAGACAGGACTCAGTTCAGACACGGGAACTGATACCGCAAGGCAGGAGACAAAGACAGGACTCAGTTCAGACACGGGAACTGATACCACAAGGCAGGAGACATAGACAGGACTCAGTTCAGACACGGGAACTGATACCGCAAGGCAGGAGACAAAGAACGGGACCTGGCACCTTCAGAGTGCATGCACACACTGAATGAAACACTATGCTCAGGCAGGGATAGATGGGAGCAGCTGAGCTATATACCAGGTGACAGACAGCAATAGGCTGAGGACGCACAAGGGGTGTGACCCACAGCAGGTACAAAAAGCAGGAAGTGATCGGGCGCCGCCCTTAAGCAGCAGAAACAGACACAAACAGAGAGCATGGAGGGAAGCCAGAGAGACATTCTGGACAGGAGATCAAGTGCGCGCTCTTGCACAGTGGGAGATGGACCACTATGCAAGGACGCCGCCAGGTATGTTACATTCTTCATGTATATAGTTGTTTGTCATTTGAGTTTGAGTTATTCCATGTTATTTGCACACGGGCCTAAAAGGCCCCAGGTATATGAAAGTGTAGATTTTTATGGTCATGCGTTCTAGGGTTAAGTGGCATCAATTGCCCCACAGTTGCTTAAAACGGTTGGTGAGGTGATATTACCAAATCCTCAAGCTTTTAGTCTCCCAAGGATAACACAGGGTTAGAAAAGTCCTTGCGAATCCATGATTTGTTCATCTTTATGAACGTGAGTCTGTCTACATTCTCAGCCGCGTGCGCTTATCTGTCAGCACACCATCAGCAGCGCTGAACACAAGTTCAGAGAGAACACTGGCTGCAGGGCATGACAAGATCTCCAAGGCGTGAGTGGCGAGCTCCGGCCATTTTTCCAGATTGGAATACCAAAATGAGCAAGGGTCCAGTGACACAGTCATGGCTTCGATGTTCACCTGCACCATCCTCTCTAGGCATTGACTATGTGTCAGACTTCTTGTCTCCTGTGGCCTTGCAAAGGATGGTCTAAAAAAGTGGTGAAACGATTCCACAAAATTGCTGTTACCAGCAGATACTGTGTTACTGTTACGGTTTGAGTGATGAAGACTCGACAGTCCCATGGTTGGCAAGTTAGAACTGTGAGATTCACTTCGTGCACCACTAGTGTTTTGTGAAAAAGCACATGTAAGATTCTGCAACAGCGTCTGCAGATACTCCTGCATGCGTCAATCCCTTTTTATGGCAGGAATTATTTCGGCAAATTTACTTTTGTACCAGGGATCTAAGAGTGTGGCAACCCAGTAGTCGGGATTACTTCGAATTCTGCAATCTGAGGGTCATGTTGCAGGTAGTGCAGCAAGAAAGCACTCATGTGTCTTGCGCATCCAGGAGGACCAAGTCATTGTTGTGTTGGTAGCGAGGTAAGAATCATGCTTCCTTCCTCTGCCCTCTCCCCCCAACCTCGCACAACAGAAATGTGATCAAGGTCTCCCTCATCTGATGAGTCTTCCATGCCCATCGCCAGTTCATCCTCCACTTCTTCATCGGCTCCTGCACCTTCCTCAACAGTTTGGCTGCTACCATGCGCCCTGGTTAATCCCTCTCCCCCACCCTCCCATGCCTGCCGCCTTGGTGCTGCCAACCGTCTGGACCTTGGAGATGTTATCCCTTCCGCATAATACTCCTCCTCTACTTCCTCCACCTCCTCTTGTCCCACCACCTGACTCTGAATTCTGTTTAATGTGTGCTCCAGCATGTAAATCACCGGAATAGTCATGCTGATAGTGGCATCGTCGTCAGCACTAAACATCTTCGTCGCCATTTCAAAACTGTGCAGAAGGGTGTGTGGTGCCCCTGAGGGTTCAGTCGCCACAGAGTTACTGCATCTCACCCAGAGGTGTGGTATCTCACCCTCAGGTAAGGAAGGCATATGGCTAGGGACCCTAACACCTGCATCCAACACATACCCGCAGTGGGGGTAAGGCGAGATTGCTCCTAAGGGAGAGCACAGTCCCAGGTCCCTAGCTGGTGGGAGGGTCCTATGTAGTGGGTGCTTAGGGGAGCAGCTTAGGGGAGCACATGACAGGGAGAGTATAAATAGGAAGCCATCTTAGAAAGAGCAAGCCAGTCAGAGGAGGAAAAGTGACAGTAGCAGAGGCTCGGCATGAGCTCTGCTCCGGAGGCGGGCCTAGCCTGGGAGGCCCAGGACTGAAGGATAGAAGAGAGGAGTGGGAGCAGGAAGGCTCCAGGAACCAAAGGGACCCTAGGGCTACGGGCCGTGCAGAAGGCCACCAGTACTCCCGCTGCTACCAGGAGGTAGAGGGGTCAGGCCAGATAAGGGGAAGTGGTCCCTCAACTAGAGGAGAAACAGCAAGGCTCAACTAGAAACCGGAGGCTGCAGCATTTCATGTACTACAGGCAAAAGTCCACACCAGTCTCACTAAGAAGGTAGCTACATAGGACCCAGGGGACTGAACACAAGTCGCCCGCCAAGGCCCGAGGATACCGGATAGAAGTGTCACTGGGTGTGAGGTGCAGGGAGAAGGCCAGAGAAAGGACACACAGAAGGGGGTCCTGCTAAGTAATCCGGAGCTATCTGGGGGTGGACTGAGCTCCTCACTGAGTACGCACAGCATGACGGGTGAGATTGCTCTGGTACCTGTAATCTGGACTGCAACAACTGTGAGTAAAGATCTTGGGACTGCATCACACGGACTCTGTGTTCAATACTGACTCCTTGCACTACAACCACCATCATCCACCCACACTGCCCTGAAGCTACACTCTTCCTGTGGTGAGTAATAATACCATTGCTGCAAAACCACCAGCTTCAGAGGACTGTTCCACAGCGGCGGCCTCTTTGGCCGCACTCCACAGGTGGCGTAGTCGGACATTATAAAATCCATATATACAAATTACCGTCGGATTGACCGCCCTGGGTCACGGACCGGGTCACCGCCACAGTGACTACAACCCCTAGCGTCTACCGGCCCGGCTCAGGGTACCCCACGGCCCAGGGGGCGCGTCAACTTCATGGGTCCCTGATCTGAGACCACTCCTGCAGCGTGATTTTCCCCACCTCTGGATCTCGTTGGCCCAGGCTATACGTCAGAACGTATTGCACCAGGGCTTGTCGGTGCTGCCACAGTCGCTGCAACATGTGCAGAGTTGAATTCCAACGTGTCGGCACATCGCATTTCAGCCAGTGAACTGGCAGGCCCAATGACTTCTGTAGAGATGTAAGTCGTTGAGCTGCGGGATGCGAACGGCGGAAGTGAGCACACAGCGACCGTGCCCTCTGCAGAAGGCCATCTAGTCCGGGATAGTGGGCTAAAAATTTATGAACAACCAGGTTCAACACGTGAGCCATACAAGGCACGTGTGTGACATTGCCCCGGCGAAGGGCCGCACCCAGGTTTGCAGCATTGTCGCACACGGCCTGCCCTGGTTGCAGGTCCAGTGGAGACAACCATTCATAAAACTGGGTCTCCAGATCTGACCACAAGTCCTCAGCTGTGTGACTCACATTTCCCAGACATTTCAAAGTAAACACTGATGCCGTTGAGCCCTGCTGCCAGCATAGTAAGGAGGTGTGCAGGATTCCTTCTGCGCAGTTAGAAAGCAGGTGGCATTACCAGACAGGCTTTGGGTGCAGGTGGAGGACCGAGAGGAGGTTGAGGAGGCATAAGCAGTGGAGGAACTTCGAGATAAAGAGGATTGACGCAAAACTCGTGGGGACGGTAAGACTTGGACAGCAGCCCCTTGTCCTGCTGTCACCATAGTTACCCAGTGCCCAGTCAGCGACATGTAACGCCCCTGTCCATGCCTACTCGTCCAAGTGTCTGTGGTGAAATGCACCCTGTCACACACAGAGTTTCTCAAAGAAGCGGTGATGTTGTGTGCGACATGCTGGTGGAGCGCAGGCACACCTTTCTTTGAGAAGTAGTGCCGACTGGGCATCTGGTACTGGGGCACTGCGACGGACATAAGGTCTCGAAAATCCACTGTGTCCTCCAGGCGGAAAGGCAGCATTTCTGTAGCCAACAGCTTGCAGATGGTGAAATTCAACCTCTTAGCTTTCTCATGGCTAGG
This sequence comes from Phyllobates terribilis, assembly GCF_046119375.1. Lineage (NCBI taxonomy): Eukaryota > Metazoa > Chordata > Amphibia > Anura > Dendrobatidae > Phyllobates > Phyllobates terribilis. The sequence continues at coordinate 362,913,523 of NW_027362762.1, read as the reverse complement.
AGGAAATGGCCTTTTACTTTTCCACATCTGAGGGACCGAGGGCTGGCTGTTGTGCATTGACGGGGTTGAGTAGGGTGTCCCCGGCAAACTGCCGGTCTGTGAGGAAGATGCAGGCGGACATGTTAGGTTGTCTTGATCCAAAGGTGGTGCTCTCGATGTCAGAGAGCGCTCAACACAAGCAGGTGTTTCCACTTCCCAATGAACTGACGACCTGTCAATCACACTGGCTGTAACAGGTAAAGAGGTGGCAGGTCTGCGTCCAAAAACATGTGTGACTGCTGTCCCCCCAGTCACAGAGGATGAAGAGGCCGCGGATGCACAAGATGGGGCAGACGGTGGTTGGCCCAGCCTGCTAGGCCTCATTGTAGCACAGTGAGCTTCCCACTGCAACTTATGCTTCATATCCATGTGACGGTACATGCATGAAGTACTCAAACTATGGATTTTTTTGCCTCTACTTAGCTTTTGGTGACAAATATTACAGATAACACGAGTAGGGTCATCCTTATCGATCTGAATAAATGCCCAGGCTATGCAAGGCTTAGAGCCCATGCGACCTGAAGAGCCACTACGACTTGTGGTCAGAGGCAGAGTTGTGGTTGAGGATGCAGTTGTTGACGTGCTTCCAGTACTCCGTCTCTGTCCAGGAAGGCGCAACCTAACCTCGTCGTTAATAGCATCTGTGACGCCCCGCTGCGCTTGGTATCACAGATCCTAGAAGAGTGTATTGATGGAATCCTCCACAAGAGGCCCCCATAAACATTCACACATCTCCACCTTCCACCTCAGATCAGCAGAGGGAGGCCGTTAGGGATATAAATAGGGAAGGTGGAGCTAGGCAGTTCAGTTCCTCTGAAGAGTTCCTGCAGTAGAGAAGCCTAAGAGAGGTCAGTCGGCAGTGGAGCTCAGTCTAGTCTAGAGAACTCAGTTAATAGTTCAGCAGTGGAGCACAAGGCTCCTTCTAGCTAGATTCAGGGAGCCCAGATAGAGCTTAAGGTGTGCCGGCGCCATAAGATCGGTGAAGCGCAGCAAGCTGCCGTTAGTGTGTATAGCCTAGTGAGGGCCCGAGTAGGCCGAAGGCGAGTGGCGAGTTAGTACATAAGGGGCAGAGGAGCTTAACCAGCTTGCCCCGAAGCATTTACCGGACACCGGATCCGAGCTTACCGGGATCTCTATGACCCAGTAAGGCATAACCGGAATCCCTGGAGAACTACAAGTCCCAGGATCGCTAAGGTGCTGATACGTAACAGAGCCAGGAGACGCTTAGGCCCCACATACTGGGAGCGTGAACTCCAAGAGAAGGCCCTACCACAAGGTCAGCCAGCGCAGGACAGAGACAAAGTTAGGCCTAGCTCCAGGCAGGTCAGAAACTTACTACGCAGAGGCAAGAAACAGGAGCCCCTACACCCGCTCATTGGGGAGGATCCTGATATGCACCCTTCACCCTACAGTGCTCCGGGATGTGCCTGAATTTCCTCCAGTAAAAGGTACTGAAGTGACTACCGTGTCCGTTCCCATTCTTGCTCTGACCCAGCTGGGTCTCGCCTGTCCTGCATTCCCCCTGCATACGCTGCCCTGAGACCTAGCTCCACCTGTGGGGAGCTATACCATCGAGCTGCCTTATCACGGGCCTCAGTGGACTGCTGCAGCGCTGGTGCTTCTCACCAGATACCACAGGTGGCGTCACGAACTCTTATAAAATTAACAATTATCCCCCCTTTTAAAGAGTGACCCCAGGGTACGGGCCAGGGAGCCGACCACCGCGACATCCCCAAGGCCAGGCAAAGGCCCGGGTGACCTCATCGACTGGCTGACTGTGGGTTGACAGTAAGTGGGATCTCCAACCTTGTCATCATCACCCTGTGTGTTATCACACCCGTCGTCCTCAAAGCCAACCTCTTCCTGCCCTGACCGAAAAGTCAAGTTGTCGCTCCAATCAGGTATTTGAGTCTCATCATCGTCTTCATCATTGTCTCCACCAACAGGAGTTACAGTTTGGGAACGAGGGTCTATATTATGCTCAGAACCTTCTTCATCTGGTCCTGGATCCGACTTATAAAGATTCTGGGCATCAGTGCAGATCATTTCCTCATCTGGATTAACAGAAGCTCTGGAGCAGACCTCCGTTTCCCAGGATATAGTATGAGTAAACAGCTCTGCAGACTCAACCATCTGTGTTACCCCATACTCAGACGGGCAGCTGGAGACTTGGGAGCTGTGAGGAAGCAAGTGCGATTGGGGTGACACCTCTGAGGACTGGAGTATTTGTGATGTTGAAATTGAGGTGGAGGAGAGCCCACTTGAAGGAGCACTTGATATCCGCTGAAGCACCTGCTGTTTTTGTGCCTCATCTGGAATTTGTAGCGATGGGCGTGTCCGTAACAAAGGGATCGTATCACATTGTCCACGAAAAGAAGTCGACATGTTAGTTTGGCTGGAAGATGGTCTTTCTTCTACAGATGTTACTCCCCCCCCACCGCGGGGGGGCTCGACCCACCAGCGGACAGGCACCAGTATTGGGAGAGGGGGGCTGGCCGTCAGGGTCCAACGCGGCTCTGGCACAAACCCGGCGACACGGAGGTGGCACGGGCAGGAACGGACTGGCCATGTCGGCTTCTCACTTTTTGGATTTTAGAAGGGCATGACATGCCTATATCTGTGTCTCCCCCTCCTTTTACTCCTCCACCTCTTTTCTTTTCGCATGACTATATGTACTTGTCACTTTTCCATGTGTTAGTTATGTCTTCTGAGCAGTTTGTCAGCTTTTGGACACCTTTGAAGGTGTTTTCTATGTGTTTCTATGTGTTTTTGTTTGCCTGCCATTGGTTTTAACGGTGTTCGAAGGTGTTCGGCGAACAGTTCGACGAACAGTTCGGCGAACACAAGGGTGTTTGACGAACCGAACTCGAACACTACAGGGGTGGCTCAACACTACCCCTGACCTCAACCCCATTGAGAACCTCTGGAGCATCATCAAAAGGAGTGTCTATGATGGCAGGAGGCAGTTCACATCTAAGCAACAGCTCTGGGAGGGTATTCTGTCCTCATGCAAAACAATTGAAGCAGAAACCATCCAAAACCTGACAAATTCAATGGACGAGAGAGTTCAGAAGCTCCTTTCGAACAAGGGGTCCTATGTGCAAATGTAACATCACCTAGAATAAAGTTTTGAGTTGAAAACTGTTTGATTTCAGTTTCTAATAACCTGCTAATGCTTATAATTTCAAAAATGACCATTTTTTGTTCTTTATTAAAATGAAAAGGTTGATCGAAGAGTGTGGGGGATCTAAGAGTGTGGCAACCCAGTAGTCAGGATTATTTCGAATTCTGACAATCTGAGGGTCATGTTGCAGGTAGTGCAGCAAGAAGGCACTCATGTGTCTTGCGCATCTAGGAGCCCCCAAATTATTTTAGGGCTAGATGCAGCTAAAAATGATTATTAATTTGAAAGCTGGTGGAGCTCAGTATAGATGGCCTAATAAAATCAGTACTGCAAACTGCTACAAGGCCCAAATTATTTTCCAGCCAAGATACAGATAAACATGATTAGTAATTTTAAATCTGGTGGAGTTTAGTATAGATGGCCTAATAGAATCAGTACTGCACACTGCTACATGGCCCAAATTATTTTCCAGCCAAGACACAGATAAACATGATTAGTAATTTGAAAGCTTAAAACAGTTGGTGAGGTGATTTTAACAAATCATCAAGCTTTTACTCTCCCCAGGATGACACAGGGCTAGAAAAGTTGTTTCGGATCCATGATTTGTTCATCTTTATGAACGTGAGTCTGTCTACATTATCAGTGGAGAGCCGCGTGCGCTTATCTGTCAGCACACCACCAGCAGCGCTGAACACACGTTCAGACAGAACGCTGGCTGCGGGGCATGACAAGATCTCCAAGGCGTAAGTGGCGAGCTCCGGCCATTTATCCAGATTGGAAGCCCAAAAAGAGCAAGGGTCCAGTGACACAGTCCTGGCTTCAATGTTTACTTGGAGATACTCCTGTACCATCATCTCTAGGCGTTGACTATGTGTCAAACTTCTTGTCTCCTGTGGCCTTGCAAAGGATGGGCTAAAAAAGTGGTGAAATGATTCGCAAAATTGATGTTACCAGCAGATACTGTGTTTCTGTTACGGTTTGAGGACTGAACACTTGACGGTCCCACGGTTGGCAAGTTGGAACTGTGAGATTCACTACGTGCACCACTGGTGTTTTGTGGAAAAGCACATGTAAGATTCTGCAACAGTCTCTGATGATACTCCTGCATGCGTGCATCCCTTTCTATGGCAGGAATAATTTCTGCAAATTTACTTTTGTACCGGGGATCTTACAGTGTGGCAACCCAGTAGTCAGGATTATTTTTAATTCTCACAATTCGAGGGTCATGTTGCAGGTAGTGCAGCAAGAAGGCACTCATGTGTCTTGCGCATCCAGGAGCACCAAGTCCCTGTTGTGTTGGTGGCGAGGTAACAATCATGCTTCCTTCTTCTATCCTCTCCCCCCAACCTCGCACAACAGAAATGTGATCAAGGTCTCCCTCATCTGATGAGTCTTCCATCAGTTCGTCCTCCACTTCTTCCTGGGCTCCTGCACCTTCCTCACTAGTTTGGCTGCTACCATGCGCCCTGGTAAAACCATCTCCCCCACCCTCACATGCCTGCCGCCTTGGTGCTGCCGACCGTCTGGACCTTGCAGATGTTAGCCCTTCCGCATACAACTCCTCCTCCTCTACTTCCTCCACCTCCTCTTGTGCCACCACCTGACTCCGAATTCTGTTTAACATGTGCTCCAGCATGTAAATCACAGGAATAGTCATGCTGATAATGGCATCGTCAGCACTAAACATCTTCGTCGCCATTTCAAAACTGTGCAGAAGGGTGCATAGGTCCCTGATCTGAGACCACTCCTCCAGCGTGATTTGCCCCACCTCTGGATCTCATTGGCCCAGGCTATACGTCAGAACGTATTGCACCAGGGCTTGTCGGTGCTGCCACAGTCGCTGCAACATGTGCGGAGTTGAATTCCACCGGGTAGGCACATCGCATTTTAGCCAGTGAAGTGGCAGGCCCAACGACTTCTTTAGAGATGTAAGTCGCTGAGCTGCGGGATGCGAACGGCGGAAGTGAGCACACAGCGACCGTGCCCTCTGCAGAAGGCCATCTAGTCCGGGATAGTGGGCTAAAAATTGCTGGACAACCAGGTTCAACACGTGAGCCATACAAGGCACGTGTGTGACACTGCCCCGGCGAAGGGCCGCACCCAGGTTTGCAGCATTGTCGCACACGGCCTTCCCTGGTTTCAGGTCCAGTGGAGACAACCATTCATGAAACTGGTTCTCCAGAGCTGACCACAACTCCTCAGCTGTGTGACTCACATTTCCCAGACATTTCAAAGTAAAAACTGCCTGATGACGTTGAGCCCTGCTGCCAGCATAGTAAGGAGGTGTGCAGGATCCCTTCTGCGCAGTTAGAAAGCTTGTGGCATGACCAGACAGGCTTTCGGTGCAGGTGGAGGACCGAGAGGAGGTTGAGGCAGAAGCAGTGGAGGAACTTTGAGATAAAGAGGATTGACGCACAACTCGTGGGGACGGCAAGACTTGGACAGCAGCCCCTTGTCCTTCTGTCACCATAGTTACCCAGTGCCCAGTCAGCGACATGTAACGCCCCTGTCCATGCCTACTCGTCCAAGTGTCTGTTGTGAAATGCACCCTGTCACACACAGAGTTTCTCAAAGAAGCGGTGATGTTGTGTGCGACATGCTGGTGGAGCGCAGGCACACCTTTCTTTGAAAAGTAGTGCCGACTGGGCATCTGGTACTGGGGCACTGCGACGGACATAAGGTCTCGAAAATCCTCTGTGTCCACCAAGCGGAAAGGCAGCATTTCTGTAGCCAATTGCTTGCAGATGGTGAAATTCAACCTCTTAGCTTTCTCATGGCTAGGAGGAAATGGTCTTTTACTTGTCCACATCTGAGGGACCGAGGGCTGGCTGTTGTTCTTAGACGGGGTTGATAAGGGTGTCCCCAGCAAACTGCCGGTCTGTGAGGAAGATGCAGGCGGACATGTTAGGTTGCCTTGATCCAAAGGTGGTGCTATCGATGTCGGATGGAGCTGAACACCAGCTGGTGTTTCCACCTCCAAAGAAAATGATGACCTGCCAATCACGCTGGCTGTTGCGGGTAAAGAGGTGGCAGGTCTGCGTCCCAAAACAGGTGTGACTGCTGTCCCCCCAGTCACAGAGGATGAAGAGGCCGCAGATGCACAAGATGTGGCAGACGGTGGTTGGCCCGGCCGGCTAGGCCGCATTGTAGCACAGTGAGCTTCCCACTGCAACTTATGCTTCATATCCATGTGCCGGTTCATGCATGAAGTAATCAAACTATGGATTTTTTGGCCTCTACTTAGCTTTTGCTGACAAATGTTACAGATAACACGAGTTGGGTCATCTTTATCGATCTGAAAAAATGCCCAGGCTATGCAAGGCTTAGCACCCATGCGACCTGAAGAGCCACCACGACTTGTGGTCAGAGGCAGAGTTGTGTTTGAGGATGCAGTTGTTGACGTGCTTCCAGTACTACGTCTCTGTCCAGGAAGGCGCAACCTGACCTCGTCGTCACTAGCATCCTCCTCCACCCCCTCTGCTGACCTCATCGACTGGCTGACTGTGGGTTGACAGTAAGTGGGATCTCCAACCTCGTCATCATCACCCTGTGTGTTATCACAGCTGTCGTCCTCAGAGCCAACCTCTTCCTGCCCTGACAAAAAACTAAAGTTTCGCTCCAATCAGGTATTTGAGTCTCATCATCGTCTTCCTCATTGTCTCCACCAACAGGAGTTATAGTTTGGGAACTTGGGTCGACATTATGGTCAGAACCTTCTGCGTCTGGTCCTGGATCCGACTCATAAAGATTCTGGGCATCAGTGCAGATCATTTCCTCGTCTGGATTCACAGAGGCTCTGGAGCCGACCTCTGATTCCCAGGCTATAGTATGAGTAAACAGCTCTGTAGACTCAACCATCTGTTCTACCCCATACTCAGACGGGCAGCTGGAGACTTGGGAGCTGTGAGGAAGCAAGTGCGATTGGGGTGACACCTCTGAGGACTGGAGTATTTGTGATGTTGAAGTTGAGGTGGAGGAGAGCCCACTTAAAGGAGCATTTGATATCCGTTGAAGCACCTGCTGTTTTTGTGCCTCATCTGGAATTTGTAGCGATTGGCATGGCCGTAAGAAAGGGATCTTATCACACTGTCCGCTAAAAGAAGTAGACATCTTAGTTTGGCTGGAAGATGGTCATTCTTCTGCAGATGTTACTGTTGCATTAACACCTACCCCACGGACACAACCTTTTTTTCCCTTCCCAACACGCCTATTCCCCTTTCCACCAGCAGCAGGCCTTTTTTCACTCATTTTGGTGGTTAACTAATTCACAACTCTGGAGTTGTTTGCACAAAAACAATGGATGGGAACCGAGCAGAGCTGAGTGGCCAAACTGTGGTATAAGCCCAAAAGTATTGGCTGGGTTAGATGCAGATAAAAATTATTTTGAATTTGCAACCTGGTGGAGGTTAGTATAGATGGACTAATAGAACAAGTCCCACACACTGCTACAAGCCGAAATATTTTTTCAGAGCTAGATGCAGAAATAAATTATATTGAATTTGCAACCTGGTGGAGGTTAGTATAGATGGACTAATAGAACAAGTCCCACACACTGCTACAAGCCGAAATATTTTTTCAGAGCTAGATGCAGATAAACATTTTATTGAATTTGTAACCTGGTGGAGGTTAGTATAGATGGACTAATAGAACAAGTCCCACACACTGCTACAAGCCGAAATATTTTTTTCAGAGCTAGATGCAGATAAAAATTATATTGAATTTGCAACCTGGTGGAGGCTAGTATAGATGGACTAATAGAACAAGTCCCACACACTGCTACAAGCCGAAATATTTTTTCAAAGCTAGATGCAGAAAAAAATTATATTGAATTTGCAATCTGGTGGAGGTTAGTATAGATGAACTAATAGAACAAGTCCCACACACTGCTACAAGCCGAAGCCAAAATATTTTTTCAGAGCTAGATGCAGATAAAAATTATTTTGAATTTGCAACCTGGTGGAGGTTAGTATAGATGGACTAATAGAACAAGTACCACACACTGCTACAAGCCAAAGCCAAAATATTTTTTCAGAGCTAGATGCAGATAAAAATTATTTTGAATTTGCAACCAGGTGGAGGTTAGTATATATGGACTAATAGAACAAGTCCCACACACTGCTACAAGCCGAAATATTTTTTCAGAGCTACATGCAGAAAAAAATTATATTAAATTTGCAACCTGGTGGAGGTTAGAATTGATGGACTAATAGAACAAGGCCCACACACTGCTACAAGCCGAAATATTTTTTCAGAGCTAGATGCAGATAAAAATTATATTGAATTTGCAACCTGGTGGAGGTTAGTATAGATGGACTAATAGAACAAGTCCCACACACTGCTACAAGCCAAAATATTTTTCAGAGCTGGATGCAGAAAAAAATTATATTGAATTTGCAACCTGGTGGAGGTTAGTATAGATCGACTAATAGAACAAGTCCCACACACTGCTACAAGCCGAAGCCAAAATATTTTTTCAGAGCTAGATGCAGATAAAAATTATTTTGAATTTGCAACCTGGTGGAGGTTAGTATAGATGGACTAATAGAACAAGTCCCACACACTGCTACAAGCCAAAGCCAAAATATTTTTTCAGAGCTAGATGCAGATAAAAATTATTTTGAATTTGCAACCTGGTGGAGGTTAGTATAGATGGACTAATAGAACAAGTCCCACACACTGCTACAAGCCGAAATATTTTTTCAGAGCTAGATGCAGAAAAAAATTATATTGAATTTGCAACCTGGTGGAGGTTTGTATAGATGGACTAATAGAAAAGTCCCACACACTGCTACAAGCCGAAATATTTTTTCAGAGCTAGATGCAGAAAAAAATTATATTGAATTTGCAACCTGGTGGAGGTTAGTATAGATGGACTAATAGAACAAGTCCCACACACTGTTACAAGCCGAAATATTTTTTCAGAGCTAGATGCAGATAAAAATTATTTTGAATTTGCAACCTGGTGGAGGTTAGTATAGATGGACTAATAGAACAAGTCCCACACACTGCTACAAGCCAAAGCCAAAATATTTTTTCAGAGCTAGATGCAGATAAAAATTATTTTGAATTTGCAACCTGGTGGAGGTTAGTATAGATGGACTAATAGAACAAGTCCCACACACTGCTACAAGCCGAAATATTTTTTCAGAGCTAGATGCAGAAAAAAATTATATTGAATTTGCAACCTGGTGGAGGTTAGTATAGATGGACTAATAGAAAAGTCCCACACACTGCTACAAGCCGAAATATTTTTTCAGAGCTAGATGCAGAAAAAAATTATATTGAATTTGCAACCTGGTGGAGGTTAGTATAGATGGACTAATAGAACAAGTCCAACACACTGTTACAAGCCGAAATATTTTTTCAGAGCTAGATGCAGATACAAATTATATTGAATTTGCAACCTGGTGGAGGTTAGTATAGATGGACTAATAGAACAAGTCCCACACACTGCTACAAGCTTGAAATGTTTTTTCAGAGCTAGATGGAGAAAAAAATTATATTGAATTTGCAACCTGGTGTAGGCTAGTATAGATGGACTAATAGAACAAGTCCCACACACTGCTACAAGCCGAAATATTTTTTCAGAGCTAGATGCAGATAAAAATTATATTGAATTTGCAACCTGGTGGAGGTTAGTATAGATGGACTAATAGAATGATGCTATGCCCAAAAGGTTTTACTTCACTAGGTGCAGTAAAAAAATTGGTATTCTATACACAGGTGGTGTAACTTGCAACACAGATAGGCTACTCCACTGACTAACACACACTGCAAGAGGCCAAAAAGGATTTGCTTTGCTAGATTTAGCCAAATGCTCTGAAAAAAACTTGCACAGCACTGGCACAGACCTGGCTGGCAAAAAGTGATAGGAACTGATGAAACCTAGCCCTCAAAAGGACTGCAATTACAATTAGTCTTTACTCCCAACCTATCTATTTAAGAGCACAGACCTGCCTGATAAAAGTGATAGGAACTGATGTAACCTAGCCCTGAAAAGGACTGCAATTACAATTAGTCTTTACTCCCAACCTATCTATTTAAGAGCACAGACCTGCCAGATAAAAGTCGTAGGAAATGATGTAACCTAGTCCTTAAAAGGACTGCAATCACAACTATTCCCTACTCCCAAGCTATCTGTAGATTTGTGCGAAAATTGGCTTGAAATTAACAAAGAATAGCGCACACAGCAACAGCGGTGCCGTCTAACACGCAGCTGCAGCAGTGAGAAAATGGTGGTGATGGGGAAAATGGCTGGGTCTTATAGGGCAACGACATGTGACATACACTGCCAATGACACATGCCCTTGCTTGTGTGAAAAAAAGCAGTTCGCTCCATGTGTGCGCTGCTGATAGGCTGACAGATTGCACCTCCCCACTGTAAATGCGGGAAAGAAAAAAAAAATGGAGATCTTCATTATTTCTGCAGAGATCCATCCCCTGCCACCCCCCCCTCCGCCCCGCAGTACACTCAAACTGCGTATTAACATTAATTTTCAGCATTACTGAGAAAAATCCAGTTATGATTTTGGTGCAGGAACAGTTATCGAACATAGCCTCGAACAGCCGAATTTTTTTCAAATCGTTCGTGTTCGCCGAACGGCTCGAACACAGCCTAAAACAGCTCGAATTTGAGATTGGCGAACAGTTCGATTCGAACACCGCTGCTCTCTACATATAAGCTCAGCTCCTACATCACTGACTTGATTTATAATGAGCTCGGAAGGCTGGAGACTCAGCTGAAAAACTCATTCCTGTGCTAAAGCAGGCAGGTAAATACAGTATGTTACCTCATGCAGGGTTACCTCAGAAAGCAGCAACTGTGAGCCACTGTGTCATCTGTTTTCTCACTTTTATAAGTGACTTATACTACCCCCATGGCCTGAAAGAGCTCAGCACCATGGGACACAGCCTTTACACAGTACACAGCAGGGGCACATTTATAGGATTATCTCAGCACAGGAACATTTTTCTTTAACACATCTAATTGTGGAACTTATCCTTATTCCAAGATCTATTGATTAAAATGTACTTTGTTTGCGGGACAACCCATTTCAAGGGGATGTATACTAACTAAACAACCCCTTTTCAAATGAATTAGTCCGCCTTGTGCAATATATAAGAACATGCACTAACCTCCTGCACCATCGCTCTTCCAGCACTGTTGACGCTCGGTTTCATGGAACGCTGCTAATGTGACGCTGTGCTCTTACTACCATCAATGAATATCAGACAATCAGAAGAAGTAAGCGCGCAGCAGCACAATAGCAGAAGCTGATTGGCTGCTGGGCTCACATGTCATAACAATGTCAGAAGCATCTGGCAGACCTGGCACCAACATTGCTGGAACCGCACCGGTGGAGGAGCTGAGCACAGTATATGGATATTTTTTTTTGTTTAGTAAATGGGACTACTTCATTTAAAAGAGTTTGTCCAGGTAGTGGACAATCCCATTAATGGGATTGTATCACCAGGTTTTATTACCCCATCTGAGAGCAGCATGATCTACATGTAGAGACTGGGTGCTTCAATTTTGATTAAAAATGGTTTTCTCTGCTGTAGATCTAGCTGTTCTCTGAATCCTGAGCTCTGTATAACCCGCCCACACCACTGACTAACAGCTCTCTGTGTACACTGTGCACAGGCAGAAAGCTGACAATCAGTGGTGAAGGCAAGATTGGACTACTTGGTCAAGTAGTTCTATAGTGATGACTTCCTGCTGATAAAACTGATTTTATAAAAACTACAGCAAGCAGCCCAGTGAGACATCCCTGGATGGGTCTCTGCCCCTATATTATGCTACTCTTAGACTAAGTGGCAAAAACCTAGTGTGAGACTCCTCTTAAAGATAGTTTTTCAATTTCTCATTGCAGTAGGAATATTTCAATAAGGTCTCATTCAGGCATAATACTGTTGCGCCTACATTGAGACTTTTGGTGTTTTTATGCCAGCTTCTCCCAATTCTGCCAAAATAGGTGGAGCTATGGCTGGATGGGGTGTGGCTTGGGCGGGATATTACAGCTTATGTAACTCATGATGAGCTATGGCATTCCCTAGGCCAGAAATCTCACTCCGGTTACATGACTCGAGTGAGCTTTTGTGGCGCCCCTGTGGGTTCAGTCGCCACAGAGGTACTTCATCTCACCCAGAGGTGTGGTATCTCACTCTCAGGTAAGGAAGGAGTACTGCCCGGGACCCTAACACCTGCATCCAACACTACACTACTCCAGACCAGCAGGAGGGACAAGATGCGTCGCTTCCCTGCTGAGCCCTGTCCCTGGTTGGAGTGGGGGGAACAAAAAGTAGGGGGAACCATGTAGTGGGTGTGGGTGGAGGAAGAGGATCAGGGGAGCATTGAAAGAAGTGATATAAAAAGGGGAACCATCTTGAAAGGACAGATCAGTCTGAGAGGAGAAGTAGAGGGAGCAGGAGCTCTGTAGGAGCTCTGCTCAGGAGGAGGAGGGCCTAGCCAGAGAGGCCCAAGACTGAAGGGAGAGAGAGGAGCAGGAAAAAGGCTCCAGGAACGTGGAAGGGACCCCAGGGGTACGGGTAGTGCTGGAGGCCACCCGTAGGCCCAAATCTGCCAGGAGGTGGAGGGGTCAGGTCGCACAGAGGGGACCGGTCCCTAAACTAGCAGAGTTCTTTAAGCCTCAACTAGGAAACCGGAGGCTGCAGTATTTCAGATACTGCAGCCAAAAGCCACATCTAATCACCAGAAAGGTGGCCATAGAGGACCCAGGGGACAGAGAAGACGTCGCCCGACAAGGTCCACGGCCACTGGCCTGAGACACTGGGTGTGAGGTGCAGGGAGACGGCCAGAAGGAACACACAGAAGGGGGTCCCGTTACGTACTCCGGAGAGACCTGGGAGTTTGCTGAACCCCTCCCTGAGTAAGCACAGGACACCGTTGGAAGTTACTCTAGTACTGGTAACTGGAAGTCTAAGAAACTGGGCGTAAACCCTGAGGACTGCACCTTACTGTCTCTGTGATTATTATCTGTGCCATACTGCCCAGCATCATCTACAACATCTACAACAGCTACACTGCCCTGGAGCTAAGCTCTACCTGTGGAGAGCTGAACCAACTCTGCTGCATTAACAACAGCTCCAGAGGACCTGCTCCGCAGCGGCAGCTCCCTTTAGCCGCATACCACAGGTGGCGTCACGAACTGTATATAAAAATTATTATTCCCCTGTAAATATTCCCTTTTTTACTGACCGCCCTGGGTCACGGACCGGGTCACCGCCACTATGACATCTCCCCTAGCAGCGACCGGCCCGGCACCGAGTACCCCACGGCCCAGAGGGCGCGTCACTTTCTTATGTGGTGACCGGAGGCGCACACCACTAATCAGACACTCCAGATTCATGAAGAGGACACTTGAACAACGCCGGTCTTGATGAATCGGGTCCAAAGGCTGAAGATAGAGCATACAAACAAAACCGATTTCTTGCAGAAATTTCTACAACTATCCCATTCATATGAATGTGGTTTTCAGACATCCAACTTCATTCAAAACTGATTAATAGTCGCAGTCACATTTCCCAAATATGAAAGTTGAGCACTAGGTATAAGGTGGCATCACATTCTACTAAAGGGTGAAGGCTGAACAATTTCTATAGATTAGGCAGGACCTTGGTTTCAGATAATGAACACGCCGCACAATGCTATATGTGACATATTGTATACTTTTCTAATAAATGGGGCCACCAGCAACAGCCTTTCACTTTCCAATAACTATTGTTCCTTTAAATCACTGAATATAATAAAGCTCCTATAGTTGTGTGAATAAGCCAGCACAATGACCTCAGAGAACCTTGTGTACGAATGGAGAACCAATATCTGGCATACAAAGAAAACTAATTACAGGTGTCTGTGTAGACAATCTAGGCGCTGTCGAGGCCTAGAGCCACTGCTATTCTCATAACCCTGCAATGTAGACTTCATTTGCTTCCAGGTGATAACGCAGACAAGCAACAGGAAAAATAATAATAATACACAAATAAATATAATCCATAATGTGCAATATTTCTATTATCATTCTGATTCAACATAGAAAATCTTATGCACAGGAAACGACAGAGAACATTATCTCTTAACCTCCAGATACAAAAGGTCAATCTACATAGAGGTTAATCTGTATAATATGGCGAGATAAAAAGCACTAATCACTGGATATAACCACATAATCCAATAATAACATAACAATATATTGTAAAAAAAACATAAAATACAAGTAGAATGGGCAAAGAGCCTGAAGAAATAATGATTTAAAAAAAAAACATAAACTCAGTATAAACTTATTATTAGCAAAGTGATATGTGTGTTACATTCTTATAAGGTTGCTTTCCATTTTTCTTATTCTGGGGAATATTTGCAGCGCAACTTTTGAACAAAAAGTCGCATATTCAGCTAAATTTGCTCCTGGATGGTAATTAGCAGTGTCTACATGGTGATTCTATAGTTTGGCACTAAAAAAAGATTTAAGGATATCCACATATAGCAAAGTTTCACTTGACAAATAACTATCTTGATAACTCGTCACAGAAGGTTGCCTAACTTAAAAGGATTAAGATTAAAATCGCACAAGAATTGACCGATGTCAATGTCAATGTCAAGCTAAGTGTCATAACGCGCTTTTTTATTCCATGATATTACAGTGCTGTGTTATTTATGCTAAAGGGATTGACCACTAATCTGACAACCCCTTCTCAACTACTTCTGGACTGCCTATAGACCAGTGGTGGCAAACCTATGGCACGCATGCCAGAGAGGGCACTCAGAGCCCTCTCTGTGGGCACGCACGCCAGGCTGGAGAGACGCCGCTTCCTTCTTCCCATATTCAAATGTATTCACATTTGAACCGTGCTCTGCTGGGACTGGGGCAGAGAGAGCGCCTGTCAGACCCTGGGTCCGAAATGCAGCAGTATGATTACATCATCATGCGTGCTACTGGCCTCATCCCACTGCTGCCTGCGCCGAGGCCGTAGAGGAGTAGGCACTGGTAAGCAGGCACTGGTAAGAGCTCCAGGAGAAGCCGAACAATAAAATGTATCATTATGGATCGGGAGGGGGGGACAATTGTGAAAAAAGGGGGCCCAGTTTTGCTAGAGGCAGTGTGTGGGGGATGTGGGGCTGCTTTATTCAGATGGGCAGAGTGTGTGCGTATATTTTGCAGAGGGCCAATGTGAGTGTGGGGACGGGGAAAGTATTTTGCAGAGAAAGTGTGTGTGTGTGTGTGTGTGTGTGTGTGGGAAGAGGGGGTGGGGGTATTTTGAATTTCTCTTATGATGTGTCCAGTGTCTCTTGCGATGTCCACACCGGCCCCACTGTCTCCTGCGATGTCCGCACCAGCCCCACTGTCTCCTGTGATGTCCGCACGGGCCCCACTGTCTCCTGCAATATCTGCACCAGCCCCACTGTCTCGTGCGATGTCCACACCGGCCCCACTGTCTCCTGTGATGTCTGTACAGGCCTCACTGTCTCCTGCGATGTCTGCACCAGCCCCACTGTCTCCTGCACTGTCTCCTGCGATGTCCGCACCAGCCCCAATGCCTCCTGCAATATCCGCACCAGCCCCACTGTCTCCTGCGATGTCCGCACCAGCCCCACTGTCTCCTGCTACATCTGCACCAGCCCCAATCTCTCCTGCAATGTCCGCCCCAGCCCCAACGCCTCCTGCGATGTCCACACCAGCCACACTGTCTCCTGCGATGTCCGCACCAGCCCCAATGCCTCCTGCGATGTCCGCACCAGCCCCACTGTCACCTGCGATATCCGCATCAGCCCCACTGTCTCCTGTGATGTCTGCACCAACCCCACTGTCTCCTGCGATGTCCACACCAGCCCCACTGTCTCCTGCGATATCTGCACCAGCCTCACTGTCTCCTGCGATGTCTGCACCAGCCCCACTGTCTCCTGTGGTGTCCATACCAGCCCCAATGCCTCCTGCGATGTCCGCACCAGCCCCTCTGTCTCCTGCGATGTCCACACCAGCCCCAGGTTAAATTGTCATGTTGGCACTTTATGACACATAAGTGGGTTTTGGGTTGCCGATTGGGTACTATGTCTCTAAAAGGTTCGTCATTACTGCTATAGACTATAAACATCAGTCCACACATACAGTAGCTCTGTATTGATGTTCTAAAACAGTGTAAGCAGTTTGCTGGAGATCGTGAAGCTGGTGGGTTGGGGAATCGGTTGTCAGATACAGTCAGACTATAAAAAAAAATAAAAAATACAGCAATGGGGTTTCCAAGGTAACCACACAATAGAGTAGGTATTAAAGCAAGTATAGTGATACTACAGAAAGTTAAAACTTAACATTTATTACAAATGAATAAAAAGTGATAAACAAGTCGCAAGGCACTAAAAACAAGTATATGCCTACCTGTGGTGGTGAGTAACCATACTAATCAGTAACTCATTATGTCTAGGAATACGAAAATATGTTATACAGACATAGTCTACCCGTAACATAACACAGATAAAATGGCAAAAAATAGTGGAGCTCTCAAGACAATGTCTCAGCATATAATGTCTCATCATATAAGAACCTTAGTACATTTAAACCGGTTATGGTGAGCATTTAGACCTTATATATACTATTAGAACGACCTCACCAAATAAAATGTCGGTTCTTGCTCTCCGGCTTTAAGACAGCTCCATGTGGTGGGGCATCCAAACCTTTTCAGCCTCTAGCAACACACAGCACACCGCTCCCAACGCGTTTCATTGCCTCAGCTGAGGCAATGAAACGCATTGGTGAGGTCGTTCCAATAGTATACATAAGGTCTAAATGCTCACCATAACCGGTTTAAATGTACTAAGGTTCTTATATGCTGAGACATTATATGCTGAGACATTGTCTTGAGAGCTCCACTATTTTTTGCCATTTTATCTGTGTTATGTTACGGGTAGACTATGTCTGTATAACATATTTTCGTATTCCTGGACATAATGAGTTACTGATTAGTATGGTTACTCACCACCACAGGCAGGCATATACTTGTTTTTAGGTCCTTGCGACTTGTTTATCACTTTTTATTCATTTGTAATAAATGTTAAGTTTTAACTTTCTGTAGTATCACTATACTTGCTTTAATACCTACAGTCAGACTATCCAAACAGAAGTTAAACATGTTTTAGTGTGACAAAACAAATCGTGGCTGGAACATATCGGCATGGATGTCTGACAAGATGGAGAAGAAACAATAGAAAAAGACAATATCAGATGTAAACATTTGTTCTATATCTACACTGTACTTACAGAGAGATGATGGGAGTATTACTATAATATTATTGTTTGAAAAACACCCTCCTACACACATGTAATGTCCGTGCGCTACCCGATTTCTTTATAAGATGGCACATAGACCTATAGAGTTTCATAAATCCATTCACACATCCATGAAAATCACAGATCCGAGAATGAGACCATGTATCATTCTGATTTGATTTTGAGGATCATAGTAGGAAATAATGGGTCTGTGTGCTGTGCAATAAAAAGATTGTGCAGTACACCAACATCACACAGATGCGTGATTGCAGCCTTTTTATGCATAGAGCCGTGTCTCAGTATATAGTGTACTCACTTATTATGTATAGCGCTGTCCCTTAGTATATAGTGTATTTTTTGTTGTTACATAAAGCGTCGTCCCTTAGTATATACTGTACTTTCTTGTTATGTATAGCGCCATTCCATAGTATATAGTATACTTTCTTGTTATGTTTCTCGACATCCCTTATTACATAGTTTTCTCTCTTCATATGTTTAACATCATCCCTTATTAAATAGCATCCTCTCTTGTTATGTACAGCACCATCCCTTATGACGCAGCATCCTCTCTAGTTATGTATTTAGTAGTCCATTATTACATACTGTCCTCTCTTGTTATGTATAGCGCCATCACATTATTACATAGTGTTGTCTCTTGTTGTGTATAGCATGTATCCCATCGTTACTATTAAAATTCATTACACCTTTTACATGATTTGCAGTCATGGTTGCTTGGCAACTTATATTCAGTTATTTGATAGCAAATCTTTTCTTTTTTGAGGTGCACAAAAAGTGTAAACATCTTGTAAAAAACATCATCATACTTATTTCTCATATTAAGGGTATGATGGTTTTCATGATTACAAGATTATTTCACTACAAGAGAATTAACAAACAAAACTGATTTTTTAATTATGATACAATAGGTTTTTACATGAAATATAATTTTTGTTATATTTTTTTTAATTGATATATTTTCTAATCTTTCAGTCTAGGATGTACGAACAATACTGCCCCTAATGTAATAATTTAGATATCATAGATACCATTGTATTTCAGATCCATGTGGACTGGACCACTATGGAATATAGCGTAAAATGGAGATTATAGAATTCTATGGTCTTATACTGTAATAATGTAACTCTGTGCTGGAATGATTTATCCCCGTTTTTTTATAAATTTATGTCATACTTCAAAGCTTACAGCTATAAGGAGTTATGCTAATCTGGAAGCATTGCTTATAAGAATGAATTGCCTTGTAATGAGGTGTTGCACAGAGCATCATAAGACCACATACAGAGAACCTATAGGTCAGTAATATACAGAAGACCTGTAGGTACCTTGTATGCCAAGAGCATAAACCTTAGATAGTGTATATTAAGCTTAACCTAAGGTAAACAGGTATATTGACAAAGGGTATTACTTCACTGCTGATTAAGTTGGCAGCCAAGGGTAATGTAACCGAGTGATTGTATCACCCATTGCATGCCTGGATAGGAAAAACAAAGATCCAGTTGGGTGAACTAATTTTCTTTTTATGAACTGTTAGACAGCTCTTCTCAGTTATTACATTAACCAACAAGGGAGGGGAGAGAAGACAGGCAGGCCTCATTTTGATGATATGCTATCAGATT
The DNA here is from genome assembly GCF_046119375.1 of Phyllobates terribilis. Classification (NCBI taxonomy): domain Eukaryota; kingdom Metazoa; phylum Chordata; class Amphibia; order Anura; family Dendrobatidae; genus Phyllobates; species Phyllobates terribilis. The sequence goes on along the minus strand of NW_027362762.1, from coordinate 362,894,447 downwards.
CCCTCTTGTACAATTATTCTCGATATATCAACAGTGCAACAGAACGGTTACATTTCAATGTACGCACCTTTTTTACAATTTTTCCAAGCCACTTTTCTCATTTTTTCATAATGGACATTGAGCCAAGTAAGAAGAATTCTCTCCGATGTTGAATATATGTTGCTGGATAATGGTTCTGAACTGATTTTTGGCATGCAATCTATCATATTGTCATCATCACTCTTGCTCTGCGTAACACGTGAAAGGATGAACACCTGAAATAGAAAGCAAGGTAATAAATAGAGAACAATTTATTCTGACTGTTGAAAATACACTCCGTAACACTGAAATTGCAACACCAAGAAGGAAAAGTCGTGGAATTATGAAAATTACATGATTTTCGTAAGAATAGACATGTTAACCCTAGAACGCATGACCATAAAAATCTACAATTTCACATACCTGGGGTCTTTTAGGCCCGTGTGCAAATAACATGGAATAACTCAAACAAAAATGACAAACAACTATATACCTGAGGAATACATAGAGTTTCAAAATTCTAACTAAAGTACTCTTGCAAAAAATAGAAAACCATTAACAGGGCGGGCCTGCGAGGCCCCAGGTATGCGTTCTAGGGTTAATTATATGTATACGATAAAAAAAAATGGAATTAAAATTTTCAAAAATATTCTAATTCATTCATTATGAGTATGACTGAGCTCCATGTGTAGAAATACCCACACTTACAAGTCTTGGTATACCATCAATAAGATTATTAATAGTTGTCTATGCACGATTCCTCCGCTCAGTGTGTCTAGGACGCAGTGAGTGACAGTTTGCTGCCCTATGGAATCAGGGTCGTGCTGAGCTGTCAGTTTGATGAGTGACAGATCAGTCGTCCAATCTAGTGCAGGGGCGTGCTGAGCTGTCGATATTTTGATAGACAGTTTAGCTGTCCAATCTGAGACTGAGAGGTGCTGAGCCTGCTTCAGGTGCCTTGTATTTCAGTGATCTGTTTGTTGATCTATTGCTGCCTGACCATGAACCTGGCTCTGATCATCCATCCGTTTGCCTTGCCCAGTGGTCCCCAAACTTTCTGACCTTGAGAGCCACGTTCAGCTCTGAGAGAGGGTCTCGAGCCTCATTCAGCTCCGAGAGAGGGTTGCAAGCCACATCCAGCTCCCGCCCCCATCACAGTAGTGGCAACCAAAGCCCCCATTACAGGTATAATGATAACCTAAGCTTTACCACAGAAATTACCCAGAAGCAGTATACAGTGATCCAGGGGTTCCCACAATACCTTTATTCAGTATTCTCCCATCAAGCACTTCCAACACACTGTCGCATCCAGATTCAAGCATCTCCTCTGACAGGTAGTATGATCTTGTCACCAGTATACCATACTTAAATTATCTCTAAACCCCTAAGACCAGTATATGTGCATCCAGATCTGCTCTTCTGTGCAGGGCTACTCACAAAATTCACCATTTTGACATGTGCTGTTCATACCTGTTTGCTGGACCTGGAGTTAATGCACCAAGCTGGCAGACAGCCGTGAGCCATAATTTATGGGACCACGAGCTTCCGAGCTACAGGTTGGGGACCCCTGACCTAGCCCCTTTCCTTTGATCAGCAATCTTTCTGGTATTCAGACTTCGGACCGTGACCTGACTATGCCTTTGTTTTTCCCCTTAGTTTACGACATGCTCTCTTGGTTTCTTGCCCAGGAACATTTGACTACCCTGTCTCACGGCTTGTCCATGAGTAGTGACTAGCAACACAGTCTGAGGAATTTTCTGCTCGCTGAATGCACTTGTGCATGTAAATCATCAAGGTACACTGCTGGCAGTCACAGATGTACTCGATGGGAGTCAAGTCCAGAGAGTATGTAGTGCATGGTATCATATTTAAGCCACACAGCCTGCTCATAGTAGCACGAGCAACATGTGACCTGGAATTAGTCATGTTGAAAAACTCCTGGGACTCTGTGGTGAAAAGGCCATACTACTGGTTACATGATTGACCCAAATTATACTACAAGTGAAACTGGACATCATTTACAGTACCAAGCCTAAGACATCCAGTGTCTACACAGACTGAAGGCATTTCCATGACGTTCGGCTACGAGCCAGATGTCCAGTTACATGTATTCCATGAACCTCATGCCATCGCTCTCAAAGGCTATCATGGTTCAGAGCAAGATGGCAATGTAGACTGAAATGTAGGTCTATTGTCTTCAGCAATGAGCCCCGCTTTTGTCTTGGACGTACTGATATCTGCAGATTGGACAGGAGACCATGTGAGCAACACCACGAAGAGGCCTTCACAAGGGGTCCTGTGATTCTGGTGTGGGGTAGCATTACGTAAAGTGGCAGGAACACTCTAGTCTTCATTCCAGGTGCACTAACAGCTTGGCGTTACATTGATTTGGTGGTTGAACCAGTGGTACGGTCACATCTACAAAATGTCCTAAAAACGGCAATGCCAGTCCATATGTTGCTCCTGCAACTTTGAGAAGCCTGCGTGTCCTAAATGTGTATCATGACTTGCAGTGTCTCTGGACTTGTATCCCATAAGACACTTCTGGGACGCAATTGATCAGCAATGGCAAAAGGATATTTGGATCTTGATGGTTTGTGTGCCCAAGTGCATTTAGAGTGGCAGAACATTCCTTAGACAACATTTAAAGGGAATCTGTCAGCAGATTTTAGCTACCTCATCTGAGAGAAACATGATGTAGGCAAAGAGACCCTGAATCCAACAATGTATCACTTACGCTAAGTCCAGTAATCATCCTGATCCAACAGCAATCAGCAATCTGTTGACAAAAAAGTTGTACAGACACAACTTTTTTGTCTGCCTGAAAAAAACTGATTAATCATCCATTTAAAACTGATCCAGAAAGCAAAAAACAGATCCTTTTAAAATGGGAGAAAAATGGATGGCTATTTAATGGATCTATTTTCCATAGACTTCAACATTAAAAAAACGGATCCAGTTGAAATCAGTTTTTTAGGAGAACAAAAAAGTTGTGTCTGCACAACTTTTTTGATAATGGATTGCTAGTGGATCCATTCTAACTGATGAATACTGGACATGTGAACATTGCCTAAGTTTACTGGGTACAGTCGTTGTGACACAATCAAAGTTTTTAGATTTAGCAATGCAGCAGAAAAGCTAACCCCACCCACACCAGGCTCTCAGTGTAAATAGCTATAGACAGTGAGCTGCTTATCACAGGGGGACGAAGTCAGACTTGCTAGCATAGGACCAGCTAGTTACTGCAATTTAAATCATAAGGTGAATAAAGCTTCAGTCTAAGTAAACAACACTACCCAGCTGGACATGTGACACATTGTTAAGTTCAGTGTCTTAACCCCTACCTCATGCTGTCCTCAGTTTACATAGCAAAAACCTGCTGACAGATTCCCATTAACCCCTTTCTGACATCAGGCATAATAATACGTATCTGCCCTGGGCCTATTGGACCAGATACGTATTATTACGCCTTGGCGATCGTGCCCGCACAGAGGTTGTGCTGGCGCAATTGTCACCAGGTGTCAGCTGATTCTCACAGCTGACACCCAATTCTATGTGCCAGGAGCGGTCCCGCACCGCTCCCGGCACATTAACCCCCGAAATGCTGCGATCTAAGTCAATGGCAGCATTCCGGGAGCAAGGGGAGATAAGCGCGCGCCTCTTACCTTGTTTCTGGGGTCCGGCGCTGTGTCTGCTGGGTCTTGGTCGTTGCCATGGTGACCCAGTAACGTCACCATGGCAACGGGACGACATCCGGGTCATCAGGCATCAGGAAGTTACTTTGATCATGTGCAGTGCACAATCAAAGTAACTTCTGCCTGTGAAGGGCTGACAGGTTGCATAGCATAGAGATGCTTTTGCATCTCTATGCTATGCAAGCAATCAGCCTGCAAAAAAATGAAAGTCCCATAGTGGGACAAAGTGTAAAAGTAAAAAAAAGTGTCAGAAAGTATTAAAAAAAAAAATGTAAAAATATTAAAAAAAAAAAAGAAAAAATAATAAATAAATATATATATATATATATATTTTCTTGGAGTGCTGCCTCTTTATATTTTTTCTATATATATATATATATATATATACAGTACAGACCAAAAGTTTGGACACACCTTCTCATTTAATGATTTTTCAGTATTTTCATGACTATGAAAATTGTACATTCACACTGAAGGCATCAAAACTATGAGTTAACACATGTTGAATTATATACTTAACAAAAAAGTGTGAAACAACTGAAAATATGTCTTATATTCTAGGTTCTTCAAAGTAGCCACCTTTTGCTTTGATGACTGCTTTGCACACTCTTGGCATTCTCTTGATGAGCTTCAAGAGGTAGTCGCCGGAAATGGTTTTCACTTCACAGGTGTGCCCTGTCAGGTTTAATAAGTGGGCTTTCTTGCCTTATAAATGGGGTTGGGACCATCAGTTGTGTTGTGCAGAAGTCTGGTGGATACACAGCTGATAGTCCTACTGAATAGACTGTTAGAATTTATATTATGGCAAGAAAAAAGCAGCTAAGTAAAGAAAAACAAGTGGCCATCATTACTTTAAGAAATGAAGGTCAGTCAGTGCGAAAAATTGGGCAAACTTTGAAAGTGTCCCCAAGTGCAGTTGCAAAAACCATCAAGCGCTACAAAGAAACTGGATCACATGAGGACCACCCCAGGAATGGAAGACCAAGAGTCACCTCTGCTTCTGAGGATAAGTTTATCCGAGTCACCAGCCTCAGAAATCGCAGGTTAACAGCAGCTCAGATTAGAGACCAGGTCAATGCCACACAGAGTTCTAGCAGCAGACACATCTCTTCAACAACTGTTAAGAGGAGACTTTGTGCAGCAGGCCTTCATGGTAAAATAGCTGCTAGGAAACCACTGCTAAGGACAGGCAACAAGCAGAAGAGACTTGTTTGGGCTAAAGAACACAAGGAATGGACATTAGACCAGTGGAAATCTGTGCTTTGGTCTGATGAGTCCAAATTTGAGATCTTTGGTTCCAACCACAGTGTCTTTGTGTGACGCAGAAAAGGTGAACGGGATGGACTCTACATGCTTGGTTCCCACCGTGAAGCATGGAGGAGGAGGTGTGATGGTGTGGGGGTGCTTTGCTGGTGACACTGTTGGGGATTTATTCTAAATTGAAGGCATACTGAACCAGCATAGCTACCACAGCATCTTGCAGCAGCATGCTATTCCATCTGGTTTGCGTTTAGTTGGACCATCATTTATTTTTCAACAGGACAATGACCCCAAACACACATCCAGGCTGTGTAAGGGCTATTTGACCAAGAAGGAGAGTGATGTGGTGCTACGCCAGCTGACCTGGCCTCCACAGTCACCAGACCTGAACCCAATTGAGATGGCTTGGGGTGAGCTGGACCGCAGAGTGAAGGCAAAAGGGCCAACATGTGCTGAGCATCTCTGGGAACTCCTTCAAGATTGTTGGAAGACCATTTCCGGTGACTACCTCTTGAAACTCATCAAGAGAATGCCAAGATTGTGCAAAGCAGTCATCAAAGCAAAAGGTGGCTACTTTGAAGAACCTAGAATATAAGACATATTTTCAGTTGTTTCTCACTTTTTTGTTAAGTATATAATTCCACATGTGTTAATTCATAGTTTTGATGCCTTCAGTGTGAATGTACAACTTTCATAGTCATGAAAATACGGAAAAATGTTTAAATGAGAAGGTGTGTCCAAACTTTTGGTCTGTACTGTATGTATATATATATATATATATATATATATATATATATGTATATATATATATATATATATATATATATACACTGTACCCACAAATAAATATTATTATGAAAAAAAAAACAATAAAAGTACACATATTTGGTATTGCCACGTCCGGAACGACCTGACCTATTAAACTGACCCACTAGTTAATCCCTTTCGTGATCACGGTAAAAAATAAAATAAACAAATAAGCAAAAAACTATGCTTTATCGTCATACTGCCAAACAAAAAATTTAATAAAACACGATCAAAAACAAGCTGCCATACAGCTACATCGGCCAAAAAATAAAAAAATATAGCTCTCAGAATAAAGCGATACAAAAAAATCCTTTTTTCTATAAAATATTTTTTATTGTGTAAAAGCACCAAAACAGATATAAATGTAGTATCGCTGTAAACGTACTGACCCGAAGAATAAAGTTGCCTTATTAATTTTATCACACGCGGAACAGCATAAAAAAAAACAATTCCAGAATTGTTGGTTTTTGTTTATTTTGCCTCCCAAAAATTGGAATAGAAAGCGACCAAAAAATGTCACATGCCCGAAAATGGTACCAAGAAAAATGTCAACTTGTCCTGCAAAAAACAGGCCCTTACATGACTCTGTCAGCCAAAATATGGAAAAATTATTGCAAAAACTAGTCTTTGCAAAAAAAGGCGTCTTTTAGTGAGTGACAGCTGCCAATCATAAAAACTCGATATGAATCTGGTATCGCTGTAATCGCACCGACCCAAAGAAAAAAGTTGACTAATCACTTAAATAGCATGAGGAAAGGCGTAAAAAATAAACTCTAGTGTTAGGGTTGTGTTAGGGTTAGGGATGTGCTAGGGTTAGGGTTGTGCTAGGGTTAGGGTGGTGCTAGGGTTAGGGTTGTGCTATGGTTAGGGTTGGGGTTAGAGTTGTGCTGGGGTTGGAATTTTTTCAAAAGTAATGAAAAAAAATTATGATGATATGGCGACTAGTGTTGAACGCAAGTGCTTACATTTGAGTTTGCTTGGGTTTGCACCAAGTATTGTGGGTGCTCGAGTGACATGCTCGAGTCTGCGCCCCATATGTTTCGTGGATGTTATACAGCCATAAAAACCTCACGGGGATTGCCTGCCATTCATGAGCGATCCCCGCATATTTTTTTGGGGGTGTCTAACAACCGTGAAACATGCATGTCACTTAAGCACCCGCAATACATGGTGCATAACAGAGTACCCGAAGCAAACTCAAGTAGCGAGCACTTGCGCTCAAGACTATTGACAACTTATTGTCACGCCAGGTATAAGTGCAACACAGAGGAAAAAGGAATGGGGAGCCCAGACACTAGGAAAAGGGGGAAGTGGAGACCTCCTAGTCTGGTCTAGCATCACCCTCTCTCAATTAACATCCTTGTATAGCCTCCTCAGCTATCGCTGATTGTGTGCCTCGCCCTACTTCCCTGGAGTACGGCTACGGCTAGGGATGGAAGTAGATGAGCACTCCACTAAAACTCTAAAAGTCAACAAGGGTAGACAAAACAGGGGAAAATGGCTTAGCTTTAGATGAACTCCAAATGTGCACACGGCCTCAAGCTCCAGAGAGGACGAGGTACTGCTCCTGCTAAGCTTCACAAGCAAAAATGAATATAACCGGTGACGCTCTCTCAGACTCATCAGGTATATATACACCTAGGCCAGAGAGCAAATTAGCAAGAGAGAGGTAGTCGCTCGGTCCTAAAGACAGCCTCCTATCTAAGCATCTGTCTGCAATGACAAATATGGAGATCTCCTGCAACCCACTGCAGGGCGACTGTGTGTCACCTCTGACACACCCGTGACACTTATTCAATATGATGACCTAATGTTATCAAATTCTGTGTTGTACCTCTAGGTTCAAAATGTTCACTATACCCCTTGATAAAATCCTTGAGGGGTCTAGTTTCCAAAATTGAGTCACTTTTGAGGGGTTTCCACTGTTTAGGCACATCAGGGCCTCTCCAGACGCTATATGGCATCCACTCTCGATTCCAGCCAATTTTACGTTCAAAAAGTCAAACAGTGCTCCTTCCCTTCTGAACCCTGCCATGCGCCCAAACAGAGTATTTTCCTCACGTACTGGGTATCGGCGTACTCAGGAGAAATTGCACAACAGTTTTTGGGGTCCATTTTCTCCTGTTATCCTTGTGAAAATAAAAAAATTGGGGCTAAAACATCATGTTTGTGGAAAAAGTTAGATTTTTTTATTTTCAAGGCTCTACGTTATAAACTTCTGTGAAGCACCTGGGGGTTCAGGGTGCTCACCACACATCTAGAGAAGTTCCTTGAGGGGTCTAGTTTCCAAAATGGGGTCAGTTGTGGGCGGTTTCCACTGTTTAAGCTCATCAGGGGCTCTCCAAACGTGACATGGTGTGGTGCAATTTCTCCTGTTACCCTTATGAAAATACAAAATTGGGGGCAGAAAAAACATTTTTGTGGGAAAAATGTGAAAATTTTATTTTTACGGCTCAATGTTATAAACTTCTGTGAAGCATCTGGGAGTTCAAGGTGCTCACCACACATCTAGATAAGTTCCCTGAGGGGTCTAGTTTCCAAAATGGTGTCACTTGTGGGGGGTTTCCACTGTTTAGGCACATCAGGGGCTCCCCAAACGTGACATGGCATCCGCCCAAACAGTGGTTTTCCCCCACATATTGGGTATCGGCGTGCTCAGGAAAAATTGCACAACAAATTTTGGGGTCTTTTTTTTTCAGTTATCATTGGGAAAATAAAAAAAATTGGGTCTAAAATAACATTTTTATGAAAAAAGTTAAATGTTAATTTTTTCTTCCATATTCCAAAAATTCCTGTGAAGAACCTGAAGGGTTAATAAACTTCTTGAAGGTGGTTTTGAGCACCTTGAGGGGTGAAGTTTTTAGAATGGTGTCACTTTTGGGTATTTTCTGTCATATAGACCCCTCAAAGTCACTTCAAATGTGATGTGGTTCCTAAAAATATGGTTTTGCAAATTTTGTTGGAAAAATTAGAAATCGCTGGTCAACTTTTAACCCTTATAGCTTCCTAACAAAAAAAAATGTTGGCTCCAAAATTGTGCGGATGTAAAGTAGACATGTGGAAAATGTTATTTATTAACTATTTTGTGTGACCTGACTCTCTGATTTTAGGGCATGAAAATTAAAATTTTGAAAATTGCTACATTTTTTAAATTTTCTCCAAATTTTTGATTTTTTCACAAATAAAAGCAAGTCATATTGAAGAAATTTTACCACTATCATGAACTACAATATGTCACAAAAAACAATCTCAGAATCAGTGGGATCTGTTGAAGTGTTCCAGAGTTATTACCTCATAAAGTGACAGTGGTCAAAAGTGTAAAAATTGGCCTGGTCATTAACGTGCAAACCACCTTCGGGGGTAAAGGGGTTAATAACGTCATTGACAGCATGCCTTTGATAACCTCGTTGATAAGTGCAGGTATTTCTGCACTCATATTCGATATTGAATAAATCAACATGTTTTGAAAACTTTGTTTCCATTTTTTGTTTATTTGCATATCACTAACATATCTATTGATCCCGTGATATCCAAAATTCTATGACTTGGTGTTGAAATTTCAATTTTGAGGAGTGTAAATTACATTCTAAAAGGACTGCACAAAAAGAATAATGCTGTTGACAAAGGAATAAATCAGTTAATGTAAAATATGAATAATAAGTGAAGTTATAACTTTGAACCAAACTAATATTTTACTAATGATTAGTGTTGAGCGAACATGCTCGACACTGCTCGGTACTCGCCCGAGCATCACGCTACTCGGGATGTTCAGCGAGCACCGAGCATTTCCGGGTTACTCGGGCGGGAGCTCGGGTCTCCGCCCTGCATGTTTGGAGCTCTTTACAGAGCCAATGAACATGCAGGGATTGCCAGCCAGTCACTGTAATGCCACAGCCATGTTGTTTGTGGGCATTACAGTGATTGGCTGGCCGCACAGCGTCACCTCGAGTATTTAAAACCGGGCGCCGCCATCTTGGACACAGTCGCTCCGGATCAGACAGTGTAGGGACAGCGCTGCTGATTTAGGGAGAGATATATCCTGCAAAATAGTTAGTGTAGGGTCTGTAAAGGCTGCGAGATCAAACAAACAGTACTTCTCAGGACTAATATTCATCCCAGGTATATCAGGCAGGCAGGCAGGCAGGCTGTATAGGAGACGCAGTGGTTATACCAGCAAACGCTGCATTACAGTCCTGTGTGCTGCTCCTGTTGCTGAAATTGCTGGACTTAGCTCCAGGTCCCGGGGGCCAGGAAAAATCCTTTTGTACAAATACCCATCTTATTAACCTTTTGGTGTCCCCCACCCCAAAAAAAAAAAAGTGTGCCTCTGATTTTTCAGACACAAATATATCTGTTGAAAATAGTCTGGTGTAGGCCAGAGAAATAGAAGTGTGGTTTTGCAGTTCTATGGGCCATTTGTATCTAAAAAAAACAGTTTGAGTGTGTCGCTCACTGTTCAGACGCAAATATATATATTTAAAAAAGTCTGGTATACACCAGTAAATTATTACTGTGGTTTTGATGTTCCACGGTAAAACATCTCTATTATCCTGTTTTTGGCATTTTTTGCTGTATAAAAATAATAATAGTATCTCCCCGATTTTTCAGACACAAATATATCTGTTGAAAATAGTCTGGTGTAGGCCAGAGAGACAGAAGTGTGCTTTTGCTGTTCCACAGTAAAAAATCTCTATTATCCTGCTTTTGGCATTTTTTGCCGTAAAAAATAAATAGTGTCTCCCTGATTTTTCAGACGCAAATATATCTGTTGAAAATGGTCTGGTGTAGGCCCGAGAAATACAAGTGTGGTTTTGCAGTTCCACGGTACAAACCTCTGTATTATCCACTTTTGGGCCATTTGTATCTAAAAAAACAGTTTGAGTGTGTCGCTCACTGTTCAGCCACAAATATATATATATTCAAAAAAGTCTGGTATACACCAGTAAATTATAACTGTGGTTTTGCTGTTCCACGGTAAAACATCTCTATTATCCTGCTTTTGGCATTTTTTGCCGTAAAAAATAAATAGTGTCTCCTGATTGTTCAGACACAAATATATCTGTTGAAAATAGTCTGGTGTAGGCCCGAGAAATACAAGTGTGGCTTTGCAGTTTCACGGTTCAAACCTCTGTATTATCCACTTTTGGGCCATTTGTATCTAAAACAAACAGATTGAGTGTGTCGCTCACTGTTCAGCCGCAAATATATATATATTTTAAAAAGCCTGGTATACACCAGTAAATTATAACTGTGGTTTTGCCATCCCACGGTAAAAAATCTCTATTATTCAGGTTTTGGTAGTTTTTTCCGTAAAGAAAAACAGTAGTGTCTCCTGATTGTTGTGACACAAAAATATATCTGTTGAAAATAGTCTTGTGTAGGCCCGACATCCCAGTGTGGTTTCGCAGTTCCACGGGTCAAATCGCTGTACTATCCAGTTTTGGGCCTTTGGTATCTAAAAAAAAAGCAGTTTGAGTGTGTCGCTCACTGTTCAGCCGCAAATATCTCTATTTAAAAAAGTGTGGTATACCCCAGTAAACAATAACTGTGGTTTTGCCATCCCACGGTAAAAAATCTCTATTATTCAGGTTTTGGTAGTTTTTTCCGTAAAGAAAAACAGTAGTGTCTCCTGACTGTTGTGACACAAAAATATATCTGTTGAAAATAGTCTTGTGTAGGCCCGACATCCCAGTGTGGTTTCGCAGTTTCACGGGTCAAATCGCTGTACTATCCAGTTTTGGGCCTTTGGTATCTAAAAAAAAAGCAGTTTGAGTGTGTCGCTCACTGTTCAGCCGCAAATATCTCTATTTTAAAAAGTGTGGTATACCCCAGTAAACAATAACTGTGGTTTTGCCATCCCACGGTAAAAAATCTCTATTATTCAGGTTTTGGTAGTTTTTTCCGTAAAGAAAAACAGTAGTGTCTCCTGACTGTTGTGACACAAAAATATATCTGTTGAAAATAGTCTTGTGTAGGCCCGACATCCCAGTGTGGTTTCGCAGTTTCACGGGTCAAATCGCTGTACTATCCAGTTTTGGGCCTTTGGTATCTAAAAAAAAAGCAGTTTGAGTGTGTCGCTCACTGTTCAGCCGCAAATATCTCTATTTAAAAAAGTGTGGTATACCCCAGTAAACAATAACTGTGGTTTTGCCATCCCACGGTAAAAAATCTCTATTATTCAGGTTTTGGTAGTTTTTTCCGTAAAGAAAAACAGTAGTGTCTCCTGACTGTTGTGACACAAAAATATATCTGTTGAAAATAGTCTTGTGTAGGCCCGACATCCCAGTGTGGTTTCGCAGTTTCACGGGTCAAATCGCTGTACTATCCAGTTTTGGGCCTTTGGTATCTAAAAAAAAAGCAGTTTGAGTGTGTCGCTCACTGTTCAGCCGCAAATATCTCTATTTAAAAAAGTGTGGTGTACCCCAGTAAACAATAACTGTGGTTTTCCTCTTCCACGGTTCTAATCTACTCTTTATTACCCTTTTTCCATTGATAGTGCAAGTGTAAGCTATTTTACTTCATTTACAATGGGCAAGGCGCGTGGCAAGGGACGTGGAAGTGGACGTTCTGGTGATGGTTCGTGCAGAGGACTGGGCCGTGGCCAAGGTGAAAATGTGCCACAACCAACAGCCACATCTTCTCGCTCCCACTTCTTGACCGAATTACTAGGGAAGCACAGAACAACACCAGTATTGAGAACTGATCAGTGTGAACAGGTTATTAATTGGATAGCAGACAATACTTCCAGTTACCTGGGCACCACCACCTCCGGTCTGTCTTCCACACGGTCAACTCTTAGTAGCCGTGAGTCTCGACCGCATACTCCTCCTCACCCTGATGCTCATTCCTCCCACCATGCCGAGTGTCGTCAGACAGCAAGTGATCCCACACTTGGACACTCTGAAGAGCTGTTCACTGGTCCATTTCCATATTTGGGCCCCTAGCCTGATAAGCTTGAAGTGGTGGAAGAGGAGATCCCACGTTGCGATGCCCAAATATTTGAACAGCCACGGCCACAGGAAGTCGACGTTGGCAATCTGTCACAAGAGGTGGACGATGACGAGACACAATTGCCAGGAAGTGAGGAGGAGGATCGTGGTGCGCAAGTGGAAGAGGAGGAGGTGGTGGATGATCTAGTAACTGACCCAACGTGGAAGGAAGACATGCAGAGTGAGTCCAGCAGCACACAGGGGGAGGGAGGCAGAGTACCCCAACAGGCAGGAAGAAGCAGTGTGGTAGCCGCAGACAGAAGGCAGGCAACCGTTCCCCGTAACACCAACACGAGGGACGTTGCCAGTACAAGCGGTAGGTCTTCCAGAGTCTGGAATTTTTTTAAAGACTCTGCTGATAACCCCAAAAAGGCCATATGTTCCACCTGCCATGCCAGCATCAGCAGGGGTGACAAAACTACCAGCCTGACCACCACCAGCATGATCAGGCACATGGCAGCAAAGCACCCGACTTTGTGGGGCGAAACCCAGGGTCCACGACCAGTGTCAGCGGGTGTCACCACTGCTTCTTCCACTGTTGTGCGTGCAATAGAACCCCCTGTTGTGTGTGCAAGGCAATCCCCTGTCCATACTGCATGTAAAAATGCCCCCTCCTCTCAGTCTTCACTTGTTATGGCAGTTTCTCAAGAAACAGCATCAACGTCCACGTCCACGTCCCAACGCAGCGTTCAATTGTCCATATCCCAGACCTTTTAACGAAAGCGGAAATTCGTAGCTAACGCCCCACAGCCCACAGTCCTAAATTCGCACATTTCACGACTGCTTGCATTGGAAATGCTGCCTTTTAGGCTAGTGGAGACGGAATCCTTCCGCAATCTTATGGCGGTGGCCGTTCCTCGGTACTCGGTCCCCAGCCGACACTATTTTGCCCAGTGTGCCATCCCCGCACTACACAAGCACGTGTCCCAAAGCATCTGCCGTGCCCTCAACAACGCAGTTACTGGGAGAGTCCACCTGACAACGGACATGTGGACAAGTGCTTGTGGCCAGGGACGGTACATCTCTCTGACGGCACACTGGGTAAACATAGTGGAAGCCGGGACCCAGTCGGACCTTGGGACGGAACACATCCTCCCCACACCAAGGATTGCGGGCCCTATGTCAGTCAGAGTTGCCCCCACAGTGTACAGCTCCTGTGCATCCTCCTCCTCCTCCTCCTCATGTTCAGCCTCCATCTCAGATATCACCACATCAGTTACAAGCTGGAAGCATTGCAGTACTGCCTCCACCAAGCGGCAACAGGCTGTGCTGAAACTCATAAGCTTAGGTGATAAACCTCACACTGCTTGTGAGTTGTGGACAGCTGTGAAAGAGCAGGCAGATCTGTGGCTGAGACCGCTGAACCTACATCCCGGCATGGTCGTGTGTGACAATGGCCGTAAAATGGTGGCGGCTCTGAGGCGAGGTGAGATCACACACGTACCATGCCTGGCTCATGTGCTTAACCTCGTGGTTCAGCGGTTTCTTAAATCGTACCCCGAGTTGCCAGATCTGCTCATGAAAGTACGCCGCCTGTCAGCTCATTTTCGCAAGTCGGCTACAGCTTCCGCCGCCCTTGCTGTGTTGCAGCAGCGTTTGCAGCTTCCGGCACACCGACTGGTGTGTGATGTCCCCACACGTTGGAACTCTACCCTCCACATGTTGCAAAGGATTTGTGAGCAGAAGAGAGCAGTTGTGGAGTACCAGCTGCAACAAGGCCGTCGATATTCAGGTCAGACTCCACACATAAGACCTCAGGAGTGAACCTGGATGTCTGACATATGTACCATCCTGACAAAATTTGAGGAGGCCACCAAGATGGTGAGTGGCGATGACGCCATCATTAGTGTCAGCATCCCACTTGTCTGTCTTTTGCAACGCTCTCTGCAGAGAATTAAAGAGGAGGCATTGCAGCCAGAGTATGATGAGATGGATCAAGAAGCCGTAGCGGGCGATTACACACAGCCCAGCCTCAACTCATCCCAACGTGCATTGGAGGACAATGAGGGAGAGGAGGAGGAGGAGGAAGAACAGGAGCTGCTATCATGCGTTGTAGACGGTAGTACCTGTAAAAGTGTCATACCGTCGGTTCAGCGTGGGTGGCCTGATGACAGGGGGGAGAAGGAAGAGGAGGAGGAGGAGGAGAGCATGGTCAGTCGTCATCTTGGTGAGGACATGGAAATCTTGCCCGTTACCAGTCTGGCACGCATGGCTGACTTTATGTTACGCTGCCTTAACCGTGACCCTCGCGTTGTCAAAATGTTGGGTGACAGTCATTACTGGTTGGTGACACTTGTAGACCCCCGCTACAAGGAGAACTTTCACTCTCTTATTCCTGAGGTGGAGAGGTCTAAAAAAATGGGGCAATACCAGAAGGCCCTTGCTGCAGAACTCTTAAAAAAATTCCCATCTGAACACGCTAGCGGCAGAGGTCACAGTTCGTTGCCCAACCAAGGCGTACAGGCGAGAGAGATGCAACTCCAATCCAGCAGAGGCAGGGGAACACTGTCAACGTTCTGGGACAGTTTTCTGACACCCGCCCAGCTTACAGGCCCTGAGGCGTGGGGTACTCTCACAAGGAGTGTAAAGTTTCAAAAGATGGTGAGGGAGTACCTTGCCGATCGTACCAGCATCCTCCGTGATTCCTCTGTGCCTTTTAATTATTGGGTATCCAAGCTGGACACTTGGAATGAACTCGCTCTGTACGCATTGGAGGTCCTGGCCAGCCCTGCCGCTAGCGTGTTATCGGAGCGTGTTTTTAGTGCCGCTGGGGGAATTATAACTGATAAGCGCACTCGCCTGTCAACTGACAATGCTGACAAGCTGACCCTTATCAACATGAACAAGGGCTGGATTGGGCCCGACTTCTCATCACCACCAAATGACAGCAGAGTAACATAAAGTCAAATCCACTGTGTTATTTCGGGAGGTGTATTCACATGCACCGCTTCACACCCACACATGGGTATAAGCTTCCTCGTTTCGGCTGTTTAATCTTCTTCTCCTTATCCTCAGCATCCACCACCACTATACCACCAGGGTGCCAGCATTGCAAGTTCCTCCGTCCTAATTTTTGGCAGCTTTTGCTGGGAAAGCATAAGCAAATACCATGGGACACCCACTCCCCAATAATGGGACTTATGTTTGTAATATGCTGTACTGCATGGCTCTTGTAAGGGGCATTGCAAGTTGCTCCGTCCTAATTTTTGGCAGCTTTTGCTGGGAAAGCATAAGCAAATACTATGGGAGACCCACTCCCCAATAATGGGACTTATGTTTGTAATATGCTGTACTGCATGGCTCTTGTAAGGGGCATTGTAAGTTGCTCCGTCCTAATTTTTGGGTAGCTTTTGCTGGGAAAGCATAAGCAAATACTATGGGAGACCCACTCCCCAATAATGGGACTTATGTTTGTAATATGCTGTACTGCATGGCTCTTGTAAGGGACATTGCAAGTTGCTCCGTCCTAATTTTTGGCAGCTTTTGCTGGGAAAGCATAAGCAAATACTATGGGAGACCCACTCCCCAATAATGGGACTTATGTTTGTAATATGCTGTACTGCATGGCTCTTGTAAGGGGCATTGCAAGTTGCTCCGTCCTAATTTTTGGCAGCTTTTGCTGGGAAAGCATAAGCAAATACTATGGGAAACCCACTCCCCAATAATGGGACTTATGTTTGTAATATGCTGTACTGCATGGCTCTTGTAAGGGGCATTGCAAGTTGCTCCGTCCTAATTATTGGCAGCTTTTGCTGGGAAAGCATAAGCAAATACTATGGGAGACCCACTCCCCAATAATGGGACTTATGTTTGTAATATGCTGTACTGCAT
Organism: Phyllobates terribilis; assembly: GCF_046119375.1. Classification (NCBI taxonomy): domain Eukaryota; kingdom Metazoa; phylum Chordata; class Amphibia; order Anura; family Dendrobatidae; genus Phyllobates; species Phyllobates terribilis. Next base: position 362,877,847 of record NW_027362762.1, on the reverse strand, counting down.
GGCTCTTGTAAGGGGCATTGCAAGTTGCTCCGTCCTAATTTTTGGCAGCTTTTGCTGGGAAAGCATAAGCAAATACTATGGGAGACCCACTCCCCAAAAATGGGACTTATGTTTGTAATATGCTGTACTGCATGGCTCTTGTAAGGGGCATTGCAAGTTGCTCCATCCTAATTTTTGGCAGCTTTTGCTTGCAAGGCATAAGCAAATACTATGGGACACCCACTCCCCAATAATGGGACTTATGTTTGTAATATGCTGTACTGCATGGCTCTTGTAAGGGGCATTGCAAGTTGCTCCGTCCTAATTTTTGGCAGCTTTTGCTGGGAAAGCATAAGCAAATACTATGGGAGACCCACTCCCCAATAATGGGACTTATGTTTGTAATATGCTGTACTGCATGGCTCTTGTAAGGGGCATTGCAAGTTGCTCCATCCTAATTTTTGGCAGCTTTTGCTTGCAAGGCATAAGCAAATACTATTGGACACCCACTCCCCAATAATGGGACTTATGTTTGTAATATGCTGTACTGCATGGCTCTTGTAAGGGGCATTGCAAGTTGCTCCATCCTAATTTTTGGCAGCTTTTGCTTGCAAGGCATAAGCAAATACTATGGGACACCCACTCCCCAATAATGGGACTTATGTTTGTAATATGCTGTACTGCATGGCTCTTGTAAGGGGCATTGCAAGTTGCTCCGTCCTAATTTTTGGCAGCTTTTGCTGGGAAAGCATAAGCAAATACTATGGGAGACCCACTCCCCAATAATGAGACTTATGTTTGTAATATGCTGTACTGCATGGCTCTTGTAAGGGGCATTGCAAGTTGCTCCATCCTAATTTTTGGCAGCTTTTGCTGGGAAAGCATAAGCAAATACTATGGGAGACCCACTCCCCAATAATGGGACTTATGTTTGTAATATGCTGTACTGCATGGCTCTTGTAAGGGGCATTGCAAGTTGCTCCGTCCTAATTTTTGGCAGCTTTTGCTGGGAAAGCATAAGCAAATACTATGGGAGACCCACTCCCCAATAATGGGACTTATGTTTGTAATATGCTGTACTGCATGGCTTTTGTAAGGGGCATTGCAAGTTGCTCCGTCCTAATTTTTGGCAGCTTTTGCTGGGAAAGCATAAGCAAATACTATGAGAGACCCACTCCAATATAATGGGACTTATGTTTCTAATATGCTGTACTGCATGGCTCTTGTAAGGGGCATTGCAAGTTGCTCCATCCTAATTTTTGGCAGCTTTTGCTTGCAAGGCATAAGCAAATACTATGGGACACCCACTCCCCAATAATGGGACTTATGTTTGTAATATGCTGTACTGCATGTGACGCGCCCCCTGGGCCGTGTGTACACGTGTGTGGGATACCCGGTGCCGGGTCTCTGGGGTCTGTAGTCTCCGTGGCGGTGACCCGGTCCCGTGGCTCAGGCTGGTCAAACCAGTGGCAGTCTTTCTTAGGTTTTGAGGTTAATTGTCCGACTGCGCCACCCGTGGACTGCGGTCAGGGAGTACCACCGCTGCGAGGCAGACCGCTGAGGCTGGTGTTGTGTGCGCAGCATAGAATGGGATAACTCCCCTCGGGAGGAGTATAGCCTCAGGGCAGTGAGTGTGGATGATGGGGGTGATGGTGCACGAGCTCAGCAGGAACGACTCAGAGTCTTTGCAGTGCAGTTCAGGGTCTTTACTGATGATTATAAGGTAGACCCTCCCGGGAGTACTGGCTAGCATAAGAGGCTTGGTCAGTCTGTGAGCAAGCAGGAGTTCCCCTGGCCAGGTGGAGTTGTAGGCCTCCCCGTCTGTCTGCTCTCTTCCTGGCTACCTTGCTGTAAGCGGGCAGAAGTAGCCCACGTCCCTGAGTGTACCGTGTAGTGCTCACCCGTATGGCTGGTGACTTGGGGCCTTCTGTTAGCCTCCGCTCCACGACGGCGGTGCTGGTCCCTTGCTTGTGACTGAGCCTCCGGGCTTCTATGGCCAGGGGACCTGAAATCCCCTGCTGGCTGGTTTCTGCTGCTGGATATATAAGTCCTCACAGCTTCGGACTCCTGTGTCCGGTTCCTATTGTCTTCTTCCAGGGCGAGCTCTGCTCAGCTTCCAGCCCCTGGTCTTTAGCTCCTAGCTCCTACAGAGCTCCTTGCTGTTACTTTCCCTTGCTCTCACTCTGACTCTGACTGTTCTCTGACTCACTCAACCCCGCCCCAGATCCAGTTTATAAGGGCAGAATTCTCCCCTCCCAGGACTGGGGCAGGAGGATGTTGCATGTTTAAGGGATCCTGACCAGGAAACCTCCCACTTGCTCTCCGACGTAATATCTCTATTACTGTGGTGACCAGACCCCTGGGGTGCCACACATGGCTCTTGTAAGGGGCATTGCAGTTCCTCATAATTTTTGGAAAGCCTTCCATTCACTGCTTAGGCCAACAGTGCACGGGAGACCCAGTTGCTATAAATCGAAAAAAAGGTTTAGTTAACGCCCTCTGACCTCCATGTCATTTCCAAGGGGCATTGAAGTGGCTCGAAATTTTTGGTAGGCATTGCACTCACTGTATGCCCTATAACTGTGTAGCCGAACCGCTCCTTTTGTTACAGAAACATATCCTACAAGACATATCTGGTTGACTGGCCTGATATTGATGTGAATGGTCCATGTTCCTCCTGCTCTTTCTCCTTTGCCACCACCTCATCCATCATTTATCACCTGAAGCTTTGTTTTAACGGGAGTCATAGAACTGGGATAGTAGCAGGAAAACATCCAGCAATCCTCGGAGGAGGTAGAATATGCGCCAAAACGCTGACCACCTCAGGCCTAGCTGCTACTACATACATGCGCTTGCATTCCAAGGAACAGAAAGCTAAGGAGGTGGATGGCCTCATGATCATGAATAATTTACTCGTTGTGTAGGAAGCCTGATTGACCCAGGACCCGCAATCCTCTATGTCTGGAGGACGTGTTGCATCCCAGTGTCCAACTGTGTCCCGGCTTCCACAATATTAACCCAGTGTGAAGGCGTCAGTGAGATGGACCATTCCTGGCCACATTCACTTGTCCACGTGTTTGTGGTTAGGCTGTCCTTCCCACTAAATGCATTGGGGAGGGCACAGGTAATGTTTTGGTATGCGCTCTTGTGTATAAGGCGCAGCGGGACAAATAGGGGCGGCTGGGGACCGTTTATGGACACCCGGCCACCCCCACGCGGCTGGGGACTGTGTGTGGGCACCCGACCGCGGGGCGGCTGGGGACTGAGTATGAATACCAGGCTACCGACGCAGCCATGACGTGGTGGCCAGATTCCACCTCCACATGCCTAAAAGGCCCAATTTCAAGTGCAAGCAAGCTAGCAGTATGGTATTGCAGCCTGGGGGTGGGTGGGTGGCAGGCTGCATACTTGCGCTTGTATTGCAAGTTATGGGGGAGGTACAATTGAACACTGCCCTGGGACAAGGACTTGCACGGGGATAGTTGCAAGTCTGCATCTTCTGCTGCGGCACGGATCACTTCTGATGGGCACACTTTTAGGCAGTGACCTGGGTGTCATAGATGCTTCCAGGGGTCTTCCCCATGCTGTTCCCATGTCTTTTTAGCACTGTATGCATGTGTCACACAGCACATGGCCAGATAAGGTTGTAAAATGTTAAAATGACATTTCACGGTGAATGCATTTGTCACGGTTGAAAGCAATACAAACGTGCAAAAACGCATAAAAAATGCTACTTGTGAACATAGCCCAAGGTGTGGAGGAGTATTTTTCTTTTTGGTTATTTATTTTACCTTATACACAAGTCTTTACCCTGGAAAGGATGTTCCTTAACCCCTTTCCGACCTGGTCAGTAATAGTACGCACCAGGTCGGGAAGGCCAGTTCAGCGGGGGCTCCGGCGGTGAGCCCGCACTGAAGCGAGCACATGTCAGCTGATTATTGGAATCGCAATCCACCCGCGGCTGTTAACATGTTAAATCTCTGACAGTGACATTTAACTCGCGCTTCCGGGAGTCCTAAGCCCCGCCCATCAGTGACCCCGTCACGTGATCGCGGGTCACCAATGGGTGGGCATGACAACTCAGGGTCTGCAGCAGACGCCTGTGGTTGTCATATCTCAATTGCTATGAGCGCCACCTAGTGGTCAGCGCTCATAGCAAGTGAGCATTTCTCCTGCATACAAGCGATCTGCTCATCGCTTGTATGCAGTAGAAGCAATCAGACAACTGCTGCTTCTAGTCTCCTCTGGAGACTATAGAAGCAAGCAGAAAGTGTAAAAAAAAAAGTTTTTAAAAAAATAAAAAATATATAAAAGTTTAAGTCACCCCCCTTTCGCCCCATTCAAAATAAAATATATATATATATAAAAAAAAAAACACATACACATATTTGGCATCGCCGTGTTCAGAATCGCCCAATCTATCAATATAAAAGAAGAATTAATACAATCAGTAAACGGCGTAACGAGAAAAAAAATTTAAACGCCAGAATTAAGGTTTTTTTTTCGCTACAACTTGGCAATAAAATGCAATAACGGGCGATCAAAACATCAGATCTACCCCAAAATGGTATCAATAAAAACGTCAGCCCGGCACGCAAAAAATAAGCCCTCACCTGGCCCCAGATCCCGAAAAATGGAGAAGCTAAGGGTCTCGGAAAATGGCGTCATTTTTTTTGTTTTTTTTAGCAAGCTTTGGATATTTTTTTCACCACTTAAATAAAAAAGAACCTATACATGTTTGGTGTCTATGAACTCGTAACAACCTGGAAAATAATTATGGCAGGTCAGTTTTAGCAATCTGTGAACGTGGTAAAAAAAGGACCCAAAAAACAACTGTGGAATTGCATTTTTTTGCAGTTTCACTGCACTTGGAATTTTTTTCCCATTTTCCAGCACACGATATGGTAAAACCAGTGATGGTGTTTAAAAGTACAACTCGTCCCGCAAAAAATAAGCCCTCACATGGCCATATTGAACGAAAATTAAAAAAGTTCTGGCTCTGGGAAGAAGGGGAGCAAAAAAGGAAAACACAAAAACAGAAAGATCCATGGTCGTTAAGGGGTTAACATATTTCACAGGAAAGCACTTTCACTTTCGTTTTTGAACGTTTTATTGTGAGCCTGTAAAAGTGGCTTAATACCTCTGACCACGTTGTTGACAGCAGTGACCTGGGGGTCAGAAATGCTTCCAGGGGCGATCCCCATGCTGTTCCCATGTCATTTGAGCACTGTCACTATCGTTTTGGGCACTTTTTAGGCTTTCTACAGACTGCCGGGGGAGCCGCCGCAAAAATGTTCGGGTCTCCCATAGACTAACATTGGGCTCGTTGCTCGGGTCGAGCACCCGAGTATCACAGTGAGCTCGGCCCGAGCTTCGAGCACCCGAGCATTTCAGTGCTCGCTCAACACTACTAATGATAGGTCTGTGTATAGTTCACAATTACTTTTCTATTTCCTTCTGCTTAAATAGTGACAACATATTCTGCAACACTATAATTTATCAATGCATTGCAGTCCTTGTCCCAAGTGACGCTCATTCAATTTAATTTTACTTGATTGTATACTTGATTGATTTGATTCACTGACTTCTTCATAAACATACCAGTTTGGGTTCCTATTTCAATAAGGGATGGTAATGATCTCTACAGCAACTTACTGTATCTCCATGGAAAACCAAAGAAATCCAACCTGGCAAGATCCTACCACAATTGTTTCCAGTGTAGGCCAGTTTAAGCATATCATGGAACATAATGGAAAGCCAATTAACTTATGCATATATTTTGGGATGTATCCAGTGTACAAAGCAAAGAAGAGAAGCTATTTATTGGCATTGGTGGCATAAAGAGTAATGCATGTGACATAACAGTACACTATACTCAAATAACTAAACTGAATATTATCTCTTTAAGGACAAGATGAATTACAAAACGGGCTATCTTACATAACTAAACACATCTGGTGGAGAATTTGAGAAGGGAATCAAAAAAACACCAGGCGTCGCCTTACAAGTACGTAAAAGTAATATCTGCACACAGGATCTAACAGAGAAATGTAATATATAATCATGGGATAATCAATTTAAATTAAGTTTGAGTACTTAATGATATATTTAGTGTAGATGAGCAATTTGATTCACAATTCCCTGGTCCTGGTCCTCCATTGCGGTTGGTCTTCACTTCTGCACCTGGTACCTCAGGATGACTGGATGCCAGGTGTAGCAGTGAAGATACTGATGATACCATGTTTTGGAAAAGAAAGAAAAAAGGAAGCTCACCACGCTGGTATCATTTTAAGTACACTGGGATGGTGATGAATGGATGTCAAATCCTGCTGGTGTAGAGGATCAGCCCTTGCCAAGAACTGTGACTTTGAGACATGATGAACCCCTGTGATGGAATAGTCCTATTTCCCCCCAAGCAGCTTGCTATGTGTAGGTTTAAGCAAGAAGAAGGAAGTGTGTCTGTTCAGGAAGTGAAGAGAGAGGCTCATGCCTGTGTCAGAGAGATAGGACAATAAGTGTGTCTTAACACTGAGAGACTAGTAGATGAACTATTGGCTTCAAGGGAGAAGATAGAGTCTGGTTACTGCAGGATCAATCAGCATGACCATGTCAGAAGGAAAAATTCACAGTCGCACAGCCACGGTGGTTTTCCCAGAGTACCAGTAAGTTCGAGAGAGAGAGAAAACAATGCTGTGGTACCAGTGATCCCTCAGCATTGCAAATGGGGGATGAGTCTTGCCCGTACCCGAAAGAAGATGGATCCGTTATCCTGAAGGAAGATCTCATCACAATAAGCTTGGCTCCACTACATCGGGACCAAGCAAAAGCTGGCAGACTATCTCCTAAGCGCTATAGAACTGTGAGTGTGACATCGGTGTTCAACTGTGTTAGAGTGTAGAGCAGGTTTCTTTAGCTAGGGCGCTGCAGCAGGGCAGCCCGATTATCGGAAGCCAGGTAGGAATTGAGAAGAGAATAGATTGTAAATATTGTTTATACTGTTTGTATTGAACTTTGCATTGCCATAGGTGGAGAGCAGCTTTTGTGACACATTTCAGCTATCTCTCCTTGTATCTATTATTGCTATTATCATTACAAGAACCGTTAGTCTTATTTTCCAGCATATAATCCTCTGTCTTTCAATAAAGCCAATGTTTTGTTTTTGCCTCCTCGTCTACTGTACTGTATTTGAGTTCTTACCGGCAGTGTCGTTCAGGCACCACTACAGAAGCACAATCGATGAATTAGCAGAAGGAAAAGGAATACGGCACGTCCGTCCATTCGATAAAAGAATCTTTACTAAAGAATCACGTGGGAATTTTAAAAACAAAAGGATCCATCACCGATGGTAACCTTGACGTGTTTCTGATGTGTACTGTGCCCTATAACTAAGGCCAGAAACGCGTCAGGGTTATGATCCATGATGGATCCTTTTGTTTTTACATTTTTCCCATGATTTTTTCAATAAAGACTTTTTTTATCGAATGAATGAACGTGCCGCATTCCTTTTCCTTCTGTTAATGCATCAGCTGAGGATACTAGTTGCCAAAGAAGAGAGGGCTGGAGAAGACAACAGACCAGGGCAGCGTGAATCCAATAGTTCATCCATATTATTTAGCTATTATATTTTATTAACATATTTTAATCTTGTAAAAAGATTTTAGATGCAGTTTTTATATGGCAGAGATCAGGGCTTTCTGTATACTGGAGCTCATCAGTACATACTGTAGTACTGCACTGATGAGGAATACATTCCCACTGTAGTACGTGAGACCTATTACTAATGTGATATAGTTAGAGGATAAGAGAGGGATTTTGATGCCTTAAGGCCACACTTAGCGACGCTGCAACGATCCCGACCACGATACGACCTGTCAGGGATCGTTGCTGCGTCGCTATGTGGTCGCTGGTGAGCTGTCAAACAGGCAGGCTCACCAACGATCAGGGGAGCAGCGACATTGTGGAAAGAATCTTTCCACGATGTCCTGCTCCTGGTTACGAGCCTGCTGAAGCAGGAGCAGGCTGGTAACTATGGTAAACATCGGGTTACTAGGGGCACACATGCTCCTAGTAACCTGTTGTTTATCATGGTTACCACTCTGCTACAGTGAGCGGGGGGTTACCGCTCACTTTAACAGGCTCGTAACCATGATAAACAACGGGTTACTAGGTGCGCGTGTGCCCCTAGTAACCCGATGTTTACCATAGTTACCAGCCTGATCGCTGCTCCCGCTGGTCACACACAGCGATGTGTGCTGACCAGCGGGAGAGCAACGACCAAAAAATGGTCCAGGACACTTTGCAGCGATCAGCAACCTCACAGCAGGGGCCTGATCATTGCAAAGTGTCACACATGGCGACATCGCTGGTGAGGTCGCTGTTGCGTCACCAAAACCGTGACACAGCAGCGATCTCGCTAGCGATCTCGCTATGTGAGACGGGGGCTTTACACCTTGATAATTACTAGGTTGCACAATATGTTGTAGAGCCATAGTTAAACACTGGTTTTGTTTATTCTGGATTTGTTCCTGTTCATCAGTCTGTCAGCAGATAATCCTCTACACAGAATTTCATGCAACTGTGAAGCTGTAAACTCTGAAGATAAGTGACAGAGAAACCAGTATAGATCCCCTAAGTACATGGCTCATCATAATGACAAGCGTGTCAGTCACTTCTAAATCCATAGACCTTGGCTTCTCACCGGACATAACTATGTGGACAACATTACTGTTTTACTACTTGTTATTTTATTTGACACTACTCACTGTTTCCATTGCAAGGACATCATAGACAGTACTTGTACATTACTGGACAACCCCTTCTAAATAGCTCCGCAATGCAAAATAAACTAAAAAATGTTATACTTACCATATATACTCGAGTATAAGCCGAGTTTTTTCAGCACAGTTTTTGTGCTGAAAAAGCCCCCCTGGGCTTATACTCGGGTATATACCCGAGTACATAGAGATTCCGTTGGTGGATAGTGGAGGGGGGGTTGCGGCGGCGGAGGAGCGGGGCATATGCAGTAGCCAGCTGCTGCAGCTACCATGTGTGCCCGCTGCTAAAGGGAAATGAATATTCCCTCTTCTCCACTCCCATGGGTGTGGAAAAGAGGGAATATTCATTCTCTTTAGTAGCGGGCACGGAGGAGCACTGAGCCGCAGCTCCTGCTGACAGTGCCCGCTACTAAAGAGAATACATATTCATTCTTCTACATTCACATAGTCCCTGCGTGGAGAGATGTGAATATGCCAGCAGCAGCTCACATCAGGTCTGAGAGCACATGGCTGTGACGCCATGCACTCTCAGATGCTGACATGAGCTGCAGCAGGAGAACAGCAGCACTGGAGCAGAGGTGAGGAAGGAAGGTGAGTATAAGTGTTTCTTTTTTATGTGTGCGGTGATGGGGCCATACATACTAGGATTGGGGAATGAGGGGAGTCATATATACTAGGATTGGGGGATGAAGTGGCCATGCATACCAGGATTGGGGGATGATGGGTTCTTTACATACCAGGATTGGGGGTTGAGGAGGCCATGCATACCAGGATTGGGGGATGAGGGGTACTATGCATACCAGGATTGGGGGATGAGGTGTCCTATTCATACCAGGATTGGGGGATGAGGAGGCCATGCATACCATGATTGGGGGATGAGGGGGCCATGCATACCAGGATTGGGGGATGAGGAGGCCATGCATACCAGGATTGGGGGATATGCATACCAGGATTGGGGATGAGGGGACCATGCATACCAGGATTGGGGATGAGGGGACCATGCATACCAGTATTGAGGATGAGGGGACAATGCATACCGGGATTGGGGATGAGGGGTACCATGCATACCAGGATTGGGGATGAGGGGGCCATGCATACCAGGATTGGAGATGAGGGAGCAATGCATACCAGGATTGGGTATGAAGGGGCCATGCATACCAGGATTGGAGATGAGGGAGCAATGCATACCAGGATTGGGGATGAAGGGGCCATGCAAACCAGGATTGGGGATGAGGGGGGCATGCATACCAGGATTGAGGATAAAGGGGCCGTGCATACCAGGATTGTGGATGAGGGGGCCATGCATACCAGGATTGGGGATGAGGGGGCCACGCATACCACGATTGGTGATGAGTGGGCAATAGTTACCAGGATGGGGAAATTTACCAGTAGCTGCTGCATTTCCCACCCTAAGCTTATGTAGCACCCTGAGGATTCGGCTGCTACAGGGGTATTGCACCTCAACCCAGAGGTGTGATATTCCACTCCCGGGTAAGGATGGAGAGTGGAACTGAGCTCGGTAGGCTGCATGCACTACATACATCCCATTTCCGAGGAACAGGCCGACGGTACTCCCACTTAGAAATGTGCAGGTACGACCGAGTCTGTTCCTGGCTGGAGTGGGAGGGGGGTGGTACATCCCATGTAGTGTAGGGGCAGATAGGGGGAGCAGCCTGGGTAAAGATAGGAGCTCATTGGGTGCTGGTCACCTGAGCTCACACATAGAGGGTGTATATAAGGTGGGCACCAACTAGAATCAGGGTCAGACGCAGAGAGTCAGTTGCAGAAGAAAGATCAAGACCCAGAGTGAGAGAGGAGAAAAGAGAAAGACCCAGAGCACAGAAGAGAAGGGACCCAAGAACCCAAATCAGAGCACCGGGTGAGGAGTCAGCATCAGGGTACCGGAACCCAAGCTGGTGGGGGTAAAAACAATCCCCAGCCAGAGACCGGAGACCGTGGGCAGTGTCTGTCACGGTCACCCACCACATTCACCCCGAAGGCACACCACATGAAGGGTCAGGGAACCCAGGGCCAAGGGTGTCCCAACAGAAGGCCCGAGGGAGCTGGACCTAGGTGGATCACTGGTGGGGACGGCTGAAGAAAGGACAGAGGGAGAGCTCAGGGCCACGCTCCGGACTTGTTTGGGGGTTGGCTGGATCCAGGACCTGGTGGACGCAGCACGGCTCGGGTGGTCACTAACAGCTGGAGTGACCAGTACAACATCTGCAGTAAGTAAACACCCTTAACTGCACAACCCGACTTTGTCTTCACTGCCGTCTGCACTACACCACCACAACCCCCATCCTCTGCGCCTGTCCCCTCTGAGGCTATACCCCTCCCGTTGGGGGTTATCCCACCAAGCTGCGCACCCACCATCAGCCTCAGCGGACCCTGCTGCAGCGGCGGCCACAGTGACCGCATCACAACGGGTGGCGTAGTCGACACAAAAGAACTTTAGAAACATCTGTAGAACTGCCACATCACACTGAGCTTGACGCCCTGGGCACGGGACCGGGTCACAGCCGCTCGGAGACTACAACCCCCCATCTGATCCGGTGCCGGGTATTCCCCTCAAAAAGGAATATGTCCCAGGGGGCGCGTCACTTATACTCCGAGTCAATTACAAAAATCCTTAGGGGCCCCGAGGGGATACATTGGGGGCGTAATATAAAGTACTGAACAACCCCTTTAATTGATATAAGAGGTCATAGACCTCACCGATTCCACTGCCACTCCAGTTGCAATGTTTCTCTTCTAAATGCTATAGCTATAATGTCCTAAGCCAGTAATGTGAACGCTGCAGCCAATTACTGTCTGCAGCAGTAACCCACTACACAAAATGATTGACTGCAGTGTTCACGAGCCCAGGTTAGGATGACATCAGCTGAGCAGAAATTAGAGATTAGAGAGGGATCTGGGAACCATCACAGCTGGATCGGTGAGGAATCTGTGAGGGGACTACTTTGCTATTTTAAGAAAAACAAATTTTCCTGGCTGGATAACCTGGAAACTGCATTACAGTTATTACTATGCTGTTAAATATCAAAATATGTCTATTTTTTAGCCAGGCAAAGATAAATGTGTGATGAATATTTTTAAAGGATTATTCAATTTAATCTCCCCCGTTGCACCACCCCAAAAAAAGATTCATAGAACACAATAGAAAACTATGCTATCCATTTTCATATCAGTTTTCCTCCATTGTCTATGTAGCACACTGGAGAGCAAAAACAGCCTGATACATGGAAAGAGACAGAGGACATCCTTTCCATGTATCAGATTGGGTAGTTAGTATCTCCTGTATATACTTATACAGTGGGGAAAAAAGTATTTAGTCAGCCACCAATTGTGCAAGTTCTCCCACTTAAAATGATGAGAGAGGCCAGTAATTGACATCATAGGTAGACCATAATAAGAATACATATCCTGAAAATCACATTGTCTGATATGGAAAGAAATTTTTTTCAAATTTTGGTGGAAAATAAATATTTGGTCAATTACAAAAGTTCATCTCAATACTGTTAGAATCTATGTTGCTTTTCTATCGGCCATCTTGCTGTGGTTTGCTGGCTTCTAGTCTTTTCCTCTGGTGCTGGGTTTCTTGGTCACGTGATCTCTGCACTCTTTATTACCCAGCCCCTAGCCCCCATTCCCTGCCGGACATCAGTGTTGTAACGCTCATGCTCTGGCTAAGTAGCCGGGTTTAGTTCTTCTTGCTTTGGACTATTGTTATCCTGGGACTTCTTGTTCCACCAGTTTTGTTTCTTCTAATTTTTGTTTCTGCAACTAACTTTTCTGTTAGGAGGTCTCCTGCTTTTGCTCCCAGTCCTTAGATCTTTTAATGACCCCTTTCCCTTTCCTACATGTCTTCGTTTGAGTTCAGTGCAGGAGTTTCGGTGGGGCTATTCATAAGGAATAGGGCACCCACCCCAGCATAGGGTAAAGATGAGTCTCAGTGCAGGGACAGCTTTTCCCTTCTATTCCTTAGTTCTAAGTTGCAGAACATAACAGTATCAGTCCAACGGCGTTTAAAAAAAAAAGGGGGGTGGTTTTTGTTTTTTTTTTGTTTCGTTTTTTTCTCCTCTCCTATTCCTGGATTTTCTCCAGTATGTGTACCATCCAGGAGCTTGCTCAACGCTTGCAAGGGCTGACTCTGGAGGTTGCCAATCTTCAGCAGTATGTGAGTAAATACCCTGCAGAATGCTATGAAGAACCTAAAGTAGGATTACCTGAGTGTTTCTCGGGGAAACGACAGGATTTTTTTTCATTTAAAAATGCTTGTTTGTTGTATTTTCGGCTCAGACCTAGATCTTCTGGTAGTGAACTACAGCGTGTAGGAATTATTATGTCTCTATTGTGTAAGGAACCTCAAATCTGGGCGTTTTCCTTGTCTCCTGATGATCATTGTCTGAGGTCTGTGGAGGCATTTTTTGATGCCATGGGTTTGCTATATGATGATCCTGATCGGGTTGCATCAGCTGAGGCAGAGCTTAGACGTCTCAAACAGGGTTCTCTTGATGCTGAGAGTTATTGCACCCTGTTCAGACGATGGTCTGTAGAGGTCAGGTGAAATGACCCTGCACTCAAGTTTCAGTTTCTGGCAGGCTTGAGTGAAAGGGTTAAAGTTTTGCTCATTGCATTCCCTGCACCTGATATTCTGCAAGTTGCCATGGAGTTAGCTATCCGTGTGGATAGAAGGTTGAGGGCTTGACAGAATGAGGAGAAGTTTCCTGTATTGTTGGATTCTGTTTCTCACGATATTCCTGCCGACACTGGGGAACCTATGCAGGTCGGGGTAATGTCATCCCGTTCCAGGGAGAGGGACAGGAGGTTCTCTGAGGGAATTTTCTTGTATTGCGGTAAGGCTGATCATTTTTTAAAGCAATGTGAGGTTCGCTTAAAAAAAGACAAAAAAATGGTCAGTAGAAATAACACTCCCATTCGCATTGCGTTTTTACGTTCTGCTGGGGTGTTTTTTCCTGGTAATACCACCTGTCAGGGTCGTTTGATTGAGTTTCAGGTTATGGTGGATTGTGGTTCTGCACTTAATTTGATTGATCAACAATTTCTTGAAAAGTACAAGTTTGATTCTGAACCTTTGACGTCTCCTTTTCCTGTGGTGGCGATAGATAATACTCCCTTGGAGCATGGGAGCATTCTTTGAAAGGTCACTGTGTTTCCGCTTACTATAAATATGGAACATCAGGAGCAGATTGACTTATTTTCACTTGCTAAGTTGCCTTCCCTGGTCGTCCTGGGCTTGCCCTGGTTAAAAGTGCATAATCCTTTGCTGGACTGGTCGTCTGGTTCCATAAGATCCTGGGGTCAGGGGTGTTATGGTAAGTGTTGTAATGTTCACATTGCGGCTGTTGTGAGTTACCTGAACCCATTCAGGATTTTTGGAGGGTTTTTTCGGAGGTGGAGTCGAAAGCTTTACCACCTCATAGAGATTACGATTGCGCTATTGACATTGTCCCTGATGCTAAGCTCCCTAAGAGCCGGTTGTTTAATCTGACAATTCCCGAGAGGGAGGCTTTGAAGGAGTACCTTCAGACTAGTTTAGCTGCAGGTCACATAAGACCCTCTAAGTTTCCTGTGGCGGTTGGGTTCTTTTTTGTCAAAAAGAAGGACGGGGGTCTTAGGCCATGTCTGGATTTTCAGTAGATTAATAAGATCACTGTGCGCAATCCTTACCCGTTACCACTTATTCCGGATTTGTTTAACCAATTGACCGGAGCTAAATGGTTTTCTAAGATTGACCTTCGTGGGGCATATAATTTGCTGCGGGTAAAGGACAGAGATGAATGGAAGACAGCTTTTAACATCCCGGAAGGACATTTTGAGTGTTTGGTGATGCCTTTTGGGCTTACTAACGCTCCTGCATTTTTACAAAATTTCATCAATGACATTCTGAGACCCTTGATCGGTAGGAGTGTTATTGTTTATCTGGATGACATTTTGATTTATTCATCGGATCTTGAGTCTCATTGGCAGAGAGTCCGCGAAGTTCTTCTGATACTGAGAGATAACACACTCTTTGCTAAATTGGAGAAGTGTCAGTTTGCTGTCCAGAAAATTAGTTTTTTGGGTTACTTTGTCTCTTGTGATGGTTTTGAGATAGACCCGGTGAAAGTTCAGGCTGTGCTGGAGTGGCCGAAGCCTGAGGGTTTGAAGTCCGTACAGAGGTTTTTGGGGTTTGCCAATTATTACAGGAAATTCAAAAAGAATTTCTCTGTCATCGCTAAACCCATTACTGATCTCACCAAGAAGGGTGCTAATACAGTCCAATGGTCCACTGAGGCTATTGAAGCTTTTGAGTATCTCAAGGAGAGGTTCAGCTTTGCTCCTGTTCTTATCCAGATGGATGAGACCAAGCCACTTTTGTTTGAGGTGTAAGCCTCATATATAGGCGTAGGGGCAGTTCTGTCCCAGGAGGATGAGGATGGAGTGCATCCCTGTGCTTTCTTTTCAAAAAAATTTTCTGAGCCAGAGCTCAACTATGATGTTGGGAATCGTGAGTTGTTGGCTATTAAACTCACGTTCGAGCATTGGCGACATTTTTTGGAAGGGGCTCGACATCCTATACAGGTTTTCACTGATCGTAAGAATTTATCTGGACGCAGCTAAACGTTTGAATGCCCATCAGGCTAGGTGGGCACTGTTTTTTGCCTGGTTCAATTTTTCCTTTCTTGCTAAGGCTTTTGTGAAGGAGATTGTCAGGCTCCATGGTGTTCCCATGGACATTGTTTCCGATAGAGGACCACAGTTTGTAGCTCGCTTTTGGCGTGCTTTTTGTGACAGATTGAAAATTCATTTGTCATTCGCATCGGGGTATCATCCAGAGTCCAATGGACAGACTGAAAGGAAGAACCAGGATGTCGAGCAGTTTTTGAGATGTTTTGTGGCAGACAACCAAGAAATGTGGTCAGAATTTCTACCACTTGCGGAGTTTGCTCTTAATAATCATACCTCTTCCTCGGCTGGTTGTTCTCCTTTTTTTGCTGTACTGGCAGGTATCCATCTTTTGGTCCATTTTCCAAAGTTGGGGCTGCTGTACCGGAGGAGGACAATTTTTCTGGTGATTTGGAGAGGGTTTGGACCAGTGTACGCCTGATCCTTAAAGAGGCTAACAGGAGATCCAAAAGGTATTCTTACAAAAAAAGAGAGGAGTCCTTGTTTGCTGTTGGGGACATGGTTTGGTTGTCCTCTAGGAATCTTCGTTTGAAAATTTCTTCTAAAAAATTGGGGCCTAAATTTGTGGGTCCTTTCAAAGTGGTTCAGATTGTCAACTCGGCAGCTGTGAGGTTGGGCATTCCCTCATCCTGGAGGATTAATTCTGTGTCGTTACTTAAGAAGGCGCATACGCCTGATAAGCAGGCGAAGCCTACTGTTCCTCCTGTTGATGAGGACGGTGAATTTGAGATTTCTCGCATTTTGGATTCCAGGTGGCATAGAGGAAGATTACAGTATCTTGTGTCCTGGAGAGGTTTCGGCCCCAAGGATAATTCCTGGGTGAAGGCCGAGGACGTCTCGGCCTCAAGGCTAATCAAGGCTTTTCACAGGAGATTTCCTGATAAGGCTCGGCCTAGAGGATCCGGAGGATCCTCGTAAAAGGGGAGGTACTGTTAGTACTGTACTGTTAATCTATGTTGTTTTTCTATCGGCCATTTTCTTGTGGTTTACTGGCTTCTAGTCTTTTCCTCTGGTGCTGGGTTTCTTGGTCACGTTATCTCTGCACTCTTTATTACCCAGCACCTGGCCCCCATTCCTTGCTGGACATCAGTGTTGTAACGCTCGTACTCTGGCTAAGTAGCCTGGTTTAGTTCTTCTTGCTTTGGACTATTTTTATCCTGGGACTTCTTGTTCCACCAGTTTTGTTTCTTTTAATTTTCATTTCTGCAACTAACTTTTTAGTTAGGAGGTCTCCTGCTTTTGCTTCTAGTTCTTAGATCTTTTAGGGACCCCTTTCCCTTTCCTACATGTCTTCGTTTGAGTTCAGTGCAGGAGTTTCGGTGGGGCTATTCATGAGGAATAGGGCACCCACCCCAGCATAGGGTAAAGCTGAGTCTCAGTGCAGGGACAGCTTTTCCCTCCTATTCCTTAGTTCTAAGTTGCAGAACATAAGAAATACTTTGTTACATATCCTTTGTTGGCAATGACTGAGGTCAAACATTTTCTGTAAGTCTTCACAAGGTTGGCACGCATGTTGTCCCATTCCTCCATGCAGATCTCCTCTAGAGCAGTGATGTTTTGGGGCTTTCGCTGGGCAACAGGGACTTTCAACTCCCTCCAAAGGTTTTCTATAGGGTTTAGATCTGAAGACTGGCTAGGCCACTCCAGGCCTAGAAATTGAAATGCTTCTTACGAAGCCACGCCTTCGTTGCCCTGGTGGTGTGATTGGGATCATTGTCATGCTAAAAGACCCAGCCACGTTTCATCTTCAATGCCCTTGCTGATGGAAGGAGGTTTGCACTCAAAATCTCATGATACATGGCTCCATTCATTATTTCATGTACACGGATCAGTCGTTCTGGTCCCTTGGCAGAGAAACAGCCCCAAAGCATGATGTTGCCACCCCCATGCTTCACAGTAGGTATGGTGTTCTTAGGATGCAACTCAGAATTCTTTCTCCTCCAATCACGACGAGTTGTGTTTCTACCAAACAGTTCTACTTTGGTTTCATCTGACCATATGACACTCTCCAATACTCTTCTAGATCATCCAAATGCTCTCTAGCAAAGTTTAGATGGGCCCGGACATGTAATGGCTTAAGCAGGGGGACACATCTGGCACTGCAGGATCTGAGTCCCTGTCGGCGTAGTGTGTTACTGATGGTAACCTGTGTAACATTGGTCCCAGCTTTCTGCAGGTCATTCACTAGGTCTGTGTGGTTCTGGGATTTTTGCTCACCGTTCTTGAGATCATTTTGACCCCACGGGGTGAGATCTTGTGTGGAGCCCCAGATCGAGGGAGATTATCAGTGGTCTTGTATGTCTTCCATTTTCTAATTATTGCTCCCACAGTTGATTTCTTCACACCAAGCTGCTTGCCTATTGCAGATTCAGTCTTCCCAGCCTGGTGCAGGGCTTCAATTTTGTTTCTGGTGTCCTTCGACAGCTCTTTGGTCTTCACGATAGTGGAGTTTGGAGTGTGACTGTTTGAGGTTGCGGACATGTGTCTTTTATACTGATAACAAGTTCAAACAGGTGGCAGTACTAAAGGTAATGAGTGGAGGACAGAGGAGCCTCTTAAAGAAGAAGTTACAGGTCTTTGAGAGACAGAAATCTTGCTTGTTTGTAATTGACCAAATACTTATTTTACACCAAAATTAGAAAAAAAATTCTTTCCAAATCAGACAATGATTTGTTTTCTCATTTTGTCTCTCATAGTTGAGGTCTACCTATGATGTCAATTACATGCCTCTCTCATCTTTTTAATGTGGGAGAACTTGCACAATTGGTGGCTGACTAAATACTTTTTTTCCCCACTGTATACTGTAAATATCAATTGTCACAATTATCAATGGGCTTCTCACCTTGTATATCTGTAAAAGTATGTCTGTCCATACACGTTTACTCACACACTGAAAAACTTTATTATTTATGTGAAGCAAATTTATATCTTTAGAATCCATAGTCTTCTTATTTGAAGTCTGAAGATTTTGAATCTGAAGCTGAAAAAGAAAAAAAAAAGAAATATAAATAACAGTGAGAAAGAATGACCCAGATGTATTAAAAATGGTAATTTGCACCAAATCTCTAGTGTACTCAAATCAACTCCAACACTTCATATTATCAAATTTCTCACCTTAAGGATAAATTTGGAGCAAACTATGCCAGTGTAACCTTTTTAAGCAAGAAAACACATTTCCAGACAAGAGCTTGAATCCAATGTGTCAAATATTGCAAGTCAAAAGTTGCAAAATTGTGCCCAAATTATGACTTTTTATGCATGTAACTTATTAGACTTCTCAATGTTAGAAAAGAACAGGAGATCTACAGTGTCAAATCATGCGATTAATGTCGAATTTTTATGACAATTGCAAATTTTTTATGCATCTTTTAAATGGATGCAACATAAATGTATTTCTTCCATGCCTTTTTAAGATAGCTATTTTCTTTCTGATTTTTCTGCAAAAATAAAGAATCCTAAAATTTGTCGTACCACATCCACTTTTCCTGTCATTTTAAGTTTTGGAGCAGGTACTAAAAATTGATGTAATAAATGTAGTAAAAAATTGATGTTAGACTTAGGCATTTGCAACAATGAAATGTTGCAATTCGGACAAAAATGTTGGTGCAATTGCAATCAATGTCCCTCTGAATGTCAATGTCTGTTAATTTACCTCACTGTACATTATTAGTATAACATGTAACTGACAGCCACTGAAACCTCTAGGATTGAACTCTAATCCCAGCAGTGTAAATGCTAAAAAAAGCCAATAATCTGGAATGAAAACCTATAATTGGATTTGGTAAACATATCAGCAATCAGTGTCAGACTGAGGTGAAAAGGGCCCACCAATAACATTGACTCTGGGGGCACACTGTTTAGCTACATGCAAACATTTTATTACCCTCATTCACAAATTTATCTATGCTTCTATTCAATAATTCACTGGGTAGTTTGTTAAATGAATGATGCTGCCTTTGTACATCAAAAAGTCTATGAAACATGGACAGCCCATAGATGGCATCTGAGTGCTACCTGATTTTTTTATGGACCCATAAACAAAGAAAAAAGACAAAGTTTTGGCTCTCAGAATCTGCTTAAAAATAAAAGATTTTTTTAAGGTAATATTCTTGTGCAAAAGTACAAAAACATAAAATATAATAATAATAATAATTATACTATAAACCAAAATTAAAAAAATTGTCTTTATTTTTGCAACATGGAGAACAAAAAAAGCAATAGAAAAATCAATGCCAGAATTGCAATTTTGTGCTGATTATCCCCTCCAAAAATATAATAAAAAGTGATCAAAATGTGGTATGCACCTAACAATTCTGTCAACAGAAAAATTAAAAAGCCAGGGGTCTCAGAAAATCGTGGCTATAAAAATGTTTTGTTTTTTTTTTAAGTGTTTTTTTTTTATATTTTTTAGCAAAAATAGTGAAATAAAAAAAAGCTACCGGTATTGTCATTACCATTATTGTCATTAAAAAAAAAGCTACCAGTAATATTTGGTATTGTCATTATCGTATTGTGATTATACTGAATGGTGTTTAAAAATAAAAAAATATAGAATTTTTTTGTTGTTGTTTCTTCTACTTCACAAAAATTGTAATAAAAAGTGTAATTTTTATATAAAATTGTAACGAAAAAGTTATTTGTGCCCCAAAGTGGGCCGAAAAATAAATTTTGTTACACAAAAAAATTAAGCCCAATGGCGGAAAAAATTTGAAACTTGTGACTCTCAGACTTCGGCAACACCAGAAAAAAGTTTTTGGTCCATTTATTTTATAGAAGTATAAAAAAACATAAATAAAACAATATAAATTTGGGATCGCCATAATCATGCTGACCTGCTGAGTAAGGGCTCTTCCACACGTCAGTGTGCCCGTTAAGTGTGGTGACAGTTTCCACACGTACTGGAGACAATGACACACGCAGACCCATTCAAACCTATGGGTCTGCGCACATGTCAGTGTGTTTCTACGGACTGCGTGTCCGTGTGCTCCACACGTAGACATGTCCATTTTTAACAAGCTGCACGGTCCACAAAATGTCTCAAGCTGAACACACACGGATGATATCCGTGTGTCATCAGTGTGACATCCATGTGTCATCAGTGTGACACGTACCAGTGCCTGGGAATCAGCTGTACAGTTAGCGCTGCTCCCAAGCGCCGGGTGCTGAACGCTGCCCTCATCATTGTCCCTTGCTCGAGCTGTGATCAGAACAAGCAAAAAACTGTTTTCTGACATCACTGTGGAAGGTGTATCAGTCAGCCTTTATTACTTGTATTGTATGAGCCTGAAGAAGAAGCTGGATCAGCTCTGTAACGCGTAGCTTGAATAAAGATATGTTTTATTCAAACCATTTCCTCTCCAGTTGATGGCAGCACTGTGCAATATAGTCCTATAGTTTTATCCTTTCAATTCATATTGTGTCCATCAAGATCCTCATCATCCGAAGATCCAGAGGGTGAGTAACCATAGGAGAGTCCTTCCCTGCTTACACCAATGTTGTGCATGATGCTGACAAGTCCAGGTGAGTGAACATACTCACCTTTGCCACATGGGATTTCCCCATTGATCTGACCAAGGACCGCTCTCCTTGCTTTCTTTTCATATTAAACCATTAAATAGATTTATTTATGTAAAAACAAAAATAAATTTAAAAAAAAAGGACACATATTTGGTATTGCCGCATTTGTAACAACCTGAGCTATAAAACTGCCATACTACTTAAGCTCTTCAGTGAATACGGTAAAAAAAATTAAAAAGAAAAAGTCGCAAAAAACTATGCTTTGTCATCAAACCACTGAACAAAAAGTGGAATAAAACATGATCAAACATGTAAATAAAAATGGTATTGCTGAAAACATCATCTTGTCCTGCAAAAAAAGCCACAATTCAGCTCTGTCAGGGAAGAAATATAAAATCTATAGCTCTCAGAATATAGTGAAGCAAAAACAATTCATTTTTTCTACAAAATAGCTTTTATTGTGCAAAACCAGCAAAACATAAAAAACTATAAATGTGGTATCGCAGTAATCGTACTAACCCAAAGAATAAATCTGTCTTATCAATTTTACCACACACAGAACAGCATAAAAAAACCTCAACAGACAATTAATTCCTTAATTGCTGTTTTTTGTTCATTGTGCCTCCCAAAAATCTGAATAGAAAGTGAGAAAAAATGGTGTGTGCCTGAAAATGGTATCAATAAAAACATCAGCTCATCCCACAAAAAACAAGCCCACATATGACTGTCAGCAGAAATACAGAAAAATGATAGCTCTCCGCGATGCAAAAACTTTTTTTGTGAAACAAGCGTTTAGTGTGTGACAGCTGCCAAGCATAAAACACTGATATAAATCTGGTATTGCTGTAATCAAACCGACCCAAAGAATAAAGCAGTTTTTTTCACTTATACTGCATGAGGAAAGGCATAACAAATAAATAAAAGCAGTTCTTGACCTGCTGTTGATTTGATTATTCTGCCTCCCAAAGATTGCAGCAAGAGTTGGCTCACATTTATCCAGCGCACTACGCTGAGCGCTGACACCGGAATTTCAGTGTAAATCTCTGAAACACGTGATTCATACGGAACCTCTGACGGAAGATTCCCTATAAAGAGGAAGATGGAGTCACTGTGTATGAGTCAAAAGTAATTCTGCTGACTCATTAGTGAATGGATCCATTGGGGGTTTCATCTGAAAAACGTGTTTCAGATACAGTATTTAGATGGAAACCCTGATGTAAGTGCTCAGCTTAGAGCACATGATAAATGTGAACTGATCCAAAATGTTCTCTACCCAAAAATGCCACCAATAAAAGTTTCAAGTCAAACCACAAAAAAACAAGTGCCCACACGGGTCCATCACCTGTTAACAGACATTTGGGGGGTGTCCAAAGGCTTTGGAAAAGCGACATGGCTCCCACCAAAAAAAATCTAGTGAAGTAATAGCTCCTAAATCCAAAAGCCCCTTCTGAGCCCCACAATGTGCTAAAAATGCAGTTTGCATCCCAATGTTTGACATTAACGTAGTGAGGAGAGCCTACTTAATCTACTGGTGCATGCCTCCAGAAGCACAAGCTGGGCACAATGTATTGAGCACAGAAATGTAGTGGGCACTAAAATGGCATATTTGCAATTTTCACTCTGCAACTTCCACTGTGTGTTTGTTTCTGGAAAAATCCCATAGTGTAAAGATCACTACACCCATAGTTGAATTCACAAAGGGGTGTAAATTCTAATAAGGGGTCACTTGAGGGGTGTTTCCACTGTTTAGGCACATCAGGGGCTCTGCAAACACGACGTGGTGTCCGATATCTAATCCAGCCAATTTTGCACACAAAAAGTTAAATGGTACTCCTTCCCTTCTGAGCTGAGCCATTGCCCAAACAGTAGTTTTCCACCACACATGGGGTATTGATCAGGAGAAATTACAAAACGAATTCTGATGTCCATTGTCTCCTGTTAGTTTTGTGAAAATGCTAAATTTGGGACTAAAGCAACATTTTTGTGGGAAAAAGTAACATTTTCATTGTTTCCTTCCACTCTGCTTTAATTCCTGTCAAGCACCTGAATGGTTAATAAACTTCTTGAATGTGTTTGAGCACTTTGAGGAGTGCAGTTTTTAAAATAGAGTCACTTTTGGGTATTTTCTGTCACATAGGCCACTCAAAGTCACCTTAAATGTGGTGTGATCCATAAAAAATGGTTTAGTAAATTTTGCTGGAAAAATTAGAAATTGCTCATAAACTTTCAACCCTTCTAACAAAAAACAATTATGTTTAAAAATTATGGTAATGTAAAGTAGACATGTGGTAAATATTATGTATTAACTATTTTGTGTGATATAACTGTCTGGTTTTAAGGCATAAAAATTAAAAGTTTGAAAATTGTGAAATTTACAAACTTTTTGCCAAAATTCCAATATTTTCACAAAAAAAACTTTAAAAAGATCGACCTAAATGTACAACTAAAATAAGTACAATGTGTCACAAAAAAAAAATCTTGGAATCACTGGGATCCATTGAAGCATTCCAGAGTTATCACCTTATAAAATTACACTGGTCAGAAATGTAAAATTTGGCCTGGTTAGGAAGGTGAAGATAGGCTGGGGCGTAAAGGAGTTAAAGAGTAACAATCGTTTTAATTTTTATTTAAAAAATCAGTAATATACTTGAAAATAAGCAACTTTGTAATTTATCTTATCAGAGAAATTTGATTCTTTCTCTGTCAGAATTGATCAGTCGTTATCAAAATTATTATTCAGTGAAGACAGACTTTCCCATTACTGAGATAGGAGATGGCAGCTGCTACTGATAAGATTCTATCTAGATAGGAGGGCAAGTAGGAGGGAGGAGCTCTGTCTCTGGCACCTCCCTCCTCCCGTCTACATACAGTGGGTACGGAAAGTATTCAGACCCCTTTAAATGTTTCATTCTTTGTTTCATTGCAGCTATTTGGTAAATTCTAAAAAGTTTTTTTTTTTCTCATTAAAGTGCACTCTGCACCCCATCTTGACTGAAAAAAAAAACAGAAATGTAGAAATTTTTTGCAAATTTATTAAAAAAGAAAAGCTGAAATATCACATGGTCATAAGTATTCAGACCCTTTGCTCAGTATTGAGTAGAAGCACCTTTTGGAGCTAGTACAGCCATGAGTCCTCTTGGGAATGATGCAACAAGTTTTTCACACCTGGATTTGGGGATACTCTGCCATTCTTCCTTGCAGATCCTCTCCAGTTCCGTTAGGTTGGATGGTGAACGTTGGTGGACATCCATTTTCAGGTCTCTCCAGAGATGCTCAATTGGGTTCAGGTCAGGGCTCTGGCTGGGCCAGTCAAGAATGGTCACAGAGTTATTCTGAAGCCACTCCTTTGTTATTTTAGCTGTGTGCTTAGGGTCATTGTCTTCTTGGAAGGTGAACCTTTGGCCAAGTCTGAGGTCCAGAGCACTCTGGAAGAGGTTTTCATCCAGGATATCTCTGTACTTGGCCGCATTCATGTTTTCTTCAATTGCAACTAGTCATCCTGTCCCTGCAGCTGTAAAACACCCCCATAGCATGATGCTGCCACCACCATGTTTTACTGTTGGGATTGTATTGGGCAGGTGATGAGCAGTGCCTGGTTTTCTCCACACATACCGCTTAGAATTATCACAAAAAAGTTCTATCTTCGTCTCATCAGACCAGAGAATCTTATTTCTCATAGTCTGGGAGTCCTTAATGTGTTTTTGAGCAAACTCTATGCGGGCTTTCATATGTCTTGAACTGAGGAGAGGCTTCCGTTGGGCCACTCTGCCATAAAAGCCTGACTAGTGGAGGGCTGCAGTGATAGTTGACTTTGTGGAACTTTCTCCCATCTCCCTACTGTATCTCTGGAGCTCAGCTACAGTGATCTTGGTGTTCTTCTTTACCTCTCTCACCAAGGCTGTTCTCCCATGATTGCTCAGTTTGGCTGGACGTCCAGGTCTGGGAAGACTTCTGGAGGTCCCAAACTTCTTCCATTTAAGGATTATGGAGGCCATTGTACTCTTAGGAACCTAGAGTAATGCAGAAATTCTTTTGTAAGCTTGGCCAGATCTGTGCCTTGCCACAATTCTGTCTGTGAGCTCCTTGGGCAGTTCCTTTGAGCACATGATTCACATTTGATCTGACATGCACTGTGAGCTGTGAGGTCTTATATAGACAGATGTGTGCATTTCCAAATCCTATCAATTTAATTAAACACAGCTGGACTCCAATGAAGGAGTAGAACCATCTCAAGGAGGATCACAAGGAAATGGACAGCATGTGACTTAAATATGAGTGCCTGAGCAAAGGGTCTGAATACTTATGACCATGTGATATTTCAGTTTTACTTTTTTAATAAATTTGAAAACATTTCTACATTTCTGTTTTTTTTCAGTCAAGATGAGGTGCAGAGTGTACTTTAATGAGAAAAAAAATGAATTTTTAAAATTTACCAAATGGCTGCAATTAAACAAAGAGTGAAAAATGTAAAGGGGTCTGAATACTTTCCATACCCACTGTAGAATCTTATCAGTAGCAAGTGGGGGGGACTATCACAGCCCGTATAAAAGATGAAGTCTAGCCAAATAGCGCCATTTTAGGATTTTACAGGCTAGAAATATGAGGTCTGAGGGCAAGGCTCTGTCATTCCACATAGGGATAGAAAAAGGCCAAAATTTGTTTATGGAGTACTACTGCAGCGCTGAAGCATATTAAAAAATGTGATTGGTTGTCTCAGTCTGTGCATAATAATTCAAAGATTCATGTGATAGGGAGGTCCTGGACCTGCATAGTCAGTGTGATTGTAAATTGATTGATCTGTCGCAATTGATTGATCTATGCAGTAACAGAACCTTAACAGCATTTTATTATTCTTCACATACTGCAAACAGAGAGGGCAATTTAATGCTCTTCTGTCCTAACTTTTGCTTCTAAAGAAAAATCCTGAAATCAAGGCTTGTGTGTCACAGAATGTGTGCTTCCTGCATTCTTGCATTGTGACATGGGTAAGCAATTTTTTAAACAAAAGAAAAATCTCCACGTTCCAAAAATTTAAAAGCAACTGAATAATTCATGCTGTGTATATTGTAAAATATATATATATATTGCCTCTCAATTACAACTATTGGTTACCACTGGTTGCTTCATTTTCCCCTAGCTAGATAGAGCTCAAAAGGGGATCAATACAGTCCTATGAGACCTCAATGTTATACACACATTTTCCATACAATTGCAGGCTTTGCACAGTTGACATTTGCCGCAAATCAAATGTTTGAGGAAAATCTGATTAAGCTGTCGAATTTTCATTTCAAAAGATCCACTCATTTCTATGAGACATCATATAATGATATAAAGATTTATTATTGATCCCTGCTGTAAATGGACCCATCTATGCAGTTACAAACATATATACTGACGAGCAAAAGGGTAACAATGTTTTGAACTTTTGACTTTCAGGCTCCATATCTCATGATCCATTACTGCTTCGAAAGTGAGATCACCATCATTTTATAGACAATCATCTTTACTTCGTATTCTTCCAACTGTCATGGCACTCACATAATGCAGTTTGTCAATTTTCTTGGCCGAGAGATCAATGAGCTGGATGATGCTGTTTCTCTTTTCTTGGGAAATCTTCTTCATGGCTGGTCCTTGATTCGAACCAGTGACCTTTTGCTTGGGATTCAACTTAATAACACACTGAGCTATTAGGGAATGTAACAGGTTGTAATTTGTAGTATACAGGAAGAAACAAATTTTTTCTCCACCAGGAGCAAAACAGTAACAATGCAGTGACGTGACAAGAATCTGCATAACTAATCATATGCTAAATAGTTGTAAGTCAAATTTATGTATGAGATAGTCAAGATGAACATGGTTACCCTTTTGCTCGTCAGTGTATCCTGTAAGTGGACATCTGGAAATTGTGTAGTTATGAATATGATATTTAATAAATTCCCATTGTATCATACTAATCAGTGAAAACTAATGAACTGATTTGATGGAATTGGCTCAGCGAAAACTACTGAACTGATTTGATGCAATTGCATCTAATAGCCACATTTTGTACAAAGTACATAACAAAACCCAGATCAGATGCAGACATCAATCCTTAGGCTATGTGCCCACGTAGCAGATTTGATGCAGAGCGTTTTTGCCAGAGAGAAGCGTTTTTTCAGCTTTATTACATGCGTTTTCGCATGGGTTTTTTCAAGCACTTTTCTCAGCGATTTTGAGCATCACTTGGAAAAGTGCTTGACAAGTTGGTCACACAATATAAATCCATGCAACCAGCATGGATTTATATTGTGTGACCAATTTAGATGCTTTAAATGCTGCATCTATAGTAAAAAAAAAAAAAAGAATTAAAAAGTTAAAAATAAAAAAAACCTTTATACTCACCTCTACTGTCTCCTCCTGGCGGAGATCCTCTCTTCTCGGCGTCCCGCGGTGTACTGGCAGGACCTGCGGTGACGTCATTTAGTCAGCTGATGGTCACGCGACCATCACCTGACCGCTGACGTCAGCGGTCGCGTGACCATCAGCTGACTAAATGACGTCACTGCAGGTCCTGCAAGTACACCGCGGTACGCCGAGGAGAAAGGACGCGGCCGGGAGAAGACCGGAGAGGTGAGTATACAGGTTTTTTTTATTTTTAACTTTTATATTTCTTTTTTTCACCGTGTGGTAGCCGGGAGGAAGAGGAGTTATAGTCTCCTCTTCATCCTGGGTACCGCACGCACTGCGATTACGCTTCAAATTCGCGGCCATTGAATTTAATTGAAATGCAGCAAATCCACATATACCTGCAGGTTTGCTGCGTTTCAATGTTCCTCAATGGCCGCGAATTTGAAGCGTAATCGCGGTAGAAATGGTCATGCTGTGTTTTGCAACGCAATGCGAATACGGCGCGCTAATTAGCGCATCATGGGAACAGCACATCCGAATTCACATTACTTTGCATGGCAGACGGTTTTACAAGCGTTTTCGCGGCCGTAAAAACGCTACGTGGGCACATGGCCTTAGTCTGAATCTCAGCCGCTGTCCATGAAGCAATTCAAGCCAAAACAGTTGGCAACAAAAGATGAAAATCAAGAGCTCTTTTCTCAAGCACTAATAATTTTAGTGTTTGCCACTAGAAAAAAATTTAGCTACCGGCATATACTACTTGTAAAAGCATTGATGATATTTCAGAGGTGCTAGATATTGACACTTGCTTGGTCTTTTATAGTCATGTACTAGTGGCTATATTTTTTTCATCGAATGCACATGGCCAGTATTACATCAATACCACCTAATTGTTTTTGGAATTTCTGTAGAATGAATTGTAGAACATGAAGAAAATGCGTTACAGGGAAAATAGTATTTTTCTGTAGAAGTGCAAAACTAGAGGCTTTCTAGACTTTCCTGTGCGTAACGTTTAGCTTCTGAAGGATATCTGTTGCATTACAAATGTCGACTCCATACAATCTATGGTTAGTGTTGACAGCTTGAAGATCATAGAGGCCGGATCATCATCACATTTGTGCATTTTTTGTTTAGCTTTTAGCGAACAAATTCTTCTTTTAATTTATGCCATTTTTAAATTTTATTTTATATATGTTCAACTGTTTTTTATCTTTGACCTTGTGGGTGGTGTTTAGGATTTCCAGATGTTTTTGCCTGATGCATCAATTGCATCTTTTCGAAAAGTTGCAAAATTTGTCACTATTTGTAATGTACTTCAGTCTATCTCTCAGGAGTGATTTAACATACGCTACTTATTTTTTTTACTTTTTTGCACCATTTTACAAAATGTGCATCTTGTTGTCTTAAAAATATTGAAAGCCACATATAAAGACAGTTTTTGACTTTGCACAAAATTCATAAACCGCGTGTGCCAGCTGATCAAAAAGGATTTGATCAAAAAAACAGCAATGAATACCACAATACAAAAATGAAAATTGACATTAAAAAAATCGCAAATGATGAATATGTTTGTGGAAAATAATGTGCACACCCCCTTAAGTGATTTTCCCATTGAAGGACTTTATTGGATATGCCAAAATGTGATCAATATACATGTGAGCATTAGGACTTTTCTGTGCAGTCACAATACATTATTACTAATAGGATTATGGCTATTTCTATAACTTTCACAGACTATGATAGAAAGTAACTGAACAAGTCCTCCTCTGTAATGGGAACAGGGGTCTAGAAACATTAATTATGCAATCTTAATAATAAATAATATTAATTTACATTTATATAGCACCAACACATTCTGCAACACTTTATAATTAAGAGGCTACTTACACAAACACTAGTAAAAATCTTTAGAGATTTAGTAGTCAGACGCCAATGAGCAGACATTTATGGCATATCAATTACTGAAGGTAGTTCTATGGAGGAAGTTATGCTTGTCATAGAATATGCCAATACCTCATGATTAATGGGTGTTTGACCTATGGGAACCCCTGCTGATCATCCATGCCAAGAAATAGAGCAGTTAGAGCTCACCAATTAGGAATATCATTACTTCTAATGAGAGGAAAACGCCTTTAACAGGAACCTGTCATGAGGTTTTTCTACCCCAAACTAATGGCACCTGTGTATGGGCATGAAATGATGACTACATTCATAGCTTTACTGCAGAAATCTGTCTCCATGTTAAGAGAAATGTACTGTTGAATGGTTATGCAAATGAGAAGCAAGTGCAGTGGGTGGGCTCTGCACTTACAGCTCTACTGCCTCTCTTCCCTATCCTCCCCGCCTGCCGCCTGTCTGCTGACAGTAACTGACAGGTCACTTTTACTTCAGTGACCAGCTACCCTCATCACTGACCATCTTCTTCATTAGGTAGGATAACTGATGTAGGAGTGAGCAGCAGGAGTGCAGAAGATTGTTCACTCGCTTCCATGCCGGTTGTTTGAGTGAAGAAGACAACTGGTTGGTATCTGGAGCAATCTGCGTTATATGCAGATCCCTCATCAGTAGATTTACGTGCATGCACTGCCATGGGGAATGATTGCCAGCGAGGAGGCAGATCACTGAAAGAAAAGTGACCTGTCAATCACTGACCGTAAACAGGCGGGAGTCAGGGAGGAAAGAGAGGCAGCAAAGCTGTAAGTGCAGACTCCACCCACTGCACTTGAGGCTCATTTGCATAACCATTCAACAGTACATTTCTGTGAATCATAATCACAGATTTCTAAAGTAAAGCTATGAATGTAAACAGCATTACAGTGCCCATACACAGGTGCATTAGTTTGGTGTAGAAAAAATTAACGACAGCTTCAGATTAAATAGAGCATTGATGATCGTAACGAGCTCTTAGACTACTTAGAAGTCTTCCTTATGTCGTATTGTGACAAATATAAAGTTGACCTACCAAGTATAGTAATGAGATGAGTGAGAACAGTCTCTAAAAAGCTAATAAAGCAAACAGGAAAAAACATTCTTTAAACATTCTCTAGAATAGGAATGGATCTGCTGCACCTGGCCGTAACCAGTAGCCGGTGAACATCTGGCCACCACCGGAGCTGATAACCGCTGATTGATGGGGGGCGTTTGTCAGACCGCCTCACTAAGTTCGCTATCACGATAATAAAACTTACCTGTACTTGTATCCATCGTTCATAATCAAGAGGCTCAAAAAGATACTCGGGTTTTATGTGAGAAACAGACGCTCCCTGGTTTCTGTGTAGAATACATAGAAACATCAATTTGTAAACTATGTGTGCAGAAAATAAGCAGTAAGCCAACATAACACGATAAAGAGATGTGGGAGAGCTGAATTGTCCAATGTAATAGAGTATAATGTGTTATCTGTGGTTTTCAATAGCCCTGCGGGAAGCCTACTCACTTACCATAACACATGGAGGGACCACGCTACACAAAAGAAACAGTAACCTGATAAATTCAGCTCTGTTACATCTTCTGCAGATACAATGCATATTACATTGAATGGTTTAATATAGCAGTAATAATATGTACCCAAACTATTTCAGTTCATAATAATTCTGAATGATCTGAAATCATATTTGTCACATTTTAATGACTTTTTTCTGCTGACAAAGGCTATTATCAAATATAACTAATATACAGCATAAACTATTCCTAAACTAATGGGAACACAAATCCCATAAAAACCAACTATAGAATATTAAACTAAGAAGTATTCCTACACTCATCTGCAGTTTCCAGATTTTGGAGAAGTAAAAGATGAGGTAGTAAAGAGTCTTTCCATGTGAAAAATGACTGTTCTTCTTCCCCAAATCACTCCTAGGTAATTTATCATACATTAAAGGATCATTAGTTGTTTATTGCTTGTACCGTCTGCTTAAGTGATGTCAATTAGCTTTCATAATTGATCCAGCCAAGATTTTCATTGAGTAGCAGACTAAGTTGTCCACTTTAATTAATTTTTCAAAATTCTAATGATTGCTGTCAACACAAACACGTCAGTAGCACTTATTTTCCATGTCAAAGAAATCTTTCTCTTTCTAAGAACAGACGGGAAACAGACAGACAGAAGGAAAGTCCAAGCATGATTTACCAGCTGCTTTTTCCTATCTGGCTTGATTTATAAGATTATTTTCTACCAAAGTGTTACAAAATATGTATTGAAACATAGATTCGTTTTGTAAGGGTGGTCATTTATAGTCTGATTTCTAAAACCAATCCAGGGAATTGAAGAATATATGAAGATCAGACACACTCAACTTTCCCTTTTCTTGTAGAAAACTCTAGAATACTTTTTTTATGATAACAGGATTTAGGGACACGTTTCTTAAGTTCTGTGCACACCACATCTGCGACCTATATTAAGTCAAACATATCCACAGGCCTCATTCACCCAACAGATCCAAAAGAGTGCACTCTTGACCTCTATTGGGTAGTATGCATTGTTATCACTTTTTTTCAAATTGTACAGAAAACTACAGTAGTCTGTGCCAAAAAAAAGTTTTACTGCCAACTTATCTTTTTAAAGGGCACATGTCAATAGGATCAACTCATTTAAGCTGTCTATATGGGCATGCAGGTCATAGAAATTGAATAAAATGATACCTTGATATCTGCGATCAGATGTCTTATTCCAGAGAAATCCATGTTTTTCTTAATATGCAAAAGAGTTGTTAATATCTATTGGCAGGACTTGAATCTCCCTGAGAATTTGCCTCCAGAACTCATTTAAAATAAAAGGGGGCATTACCAGCGTTGGACTTGTACATCAGGAGAGCAGGTCTGTCAGTTATTACATGTCTCACACCAGTAACAGCACCTTCCATTTAAAATAAGCTCTGGAGACAGATTGTCTGGAAGATCTATGTCCGGCCCATAGATCTTAACAGTTCATTTACATATTAAGAAAAATCTAGATTTTTCTGGAATAAGACATTGGATCACAAATATATAAGTATCATTATATGCAGGTAAGAAAAGGGATCCAGCTTCACTGGTTTAAAATCTTCAAAATCTTTATTAGATCTATTAAAACATAAAGCAGTGGTTATGACCAAGAAGTAGCCGGCACTTCGGTGGAGAAGGTGCAATGATGAGAAACTGAACACGTTTTAGTTTTTCACTTGAAAAAGACGCTATGGCATTAAAATGCGTCGTTGTGAATAAAAAGCATTTTCCTCATCATGATTTCTGAAGAACTGATTTACTCCAGCAGCACACCTATGTGTTTATCCAACTGGATCCAATATCTCCTGGAGGATTTATCCACCAGCCATGGGGCAGCAGATATTTTTCTTCATGCTTGCATAGGAGTTGTGCCTGTCACAACCCCATCAGGTGAGCGTAGCCAACACTCTCCTACTTACCTTCCATAGGGTATAACCCTATTGTGCGCTCTGATTCCCACTTCTAGATTTACATAAGCATGTTAATAGGGGCTATATTCCCAAAGATTGCCCTTTTGACGTACACTTAGGCTTTATGTGTTGAAATATCTTTTTGTATATTGAAAATTTAGTAGGTTACTCTGTATTAAACTCAGGGAATCTTGCAAAGAAATGTACACCACGTAACTGGAGTGTGGCAAGACTTAAAGGGGTTTTCCCACGAACACAAATTCAGTTTAATCAATAGATTTTGGAATAATAATAAGTTCCACAATTGGATGTGTTTAAATAAAATGTCCCTGTGCGGAGATAATCTTATAAATGTGCCCCTGCTGTGTACTGTGTAATGGCTGTGTCTGACTGTACAGGAACATGGTCTGATCATATCACAGCTCCTGGGCAGGGGTGGAAAAAAAATATTACAGTATGGGATCGCAAATGATTCTTTCATTGAAAGAAAATACTGTTTACATACATGCAGGGAAATGTTTTACCTCACAAAAAGAATCTGTGATCCCATGCTATCCTGTCTGTATATTCTTTTCCTTCCTCCCCTGCCCAGGAGCTGTGATATGATCAGACCATGTTCCTGCACGGTCAGACACAGCCATTACACAGTACATAGCAGGGGCACATTTATAAGATTATCTCAGCACAGGAATATTTTAGTTAAACACATCCAATTGTGGAAGTTTTTAATATTCCAAGATCCATTGATTAAAATCAACTTTGGTTTGTGGGAAAACCTCTTCAACAAAAAATGTGGTGCAAACAGAGTCTAAGGGTAGGGCTACATGCTAACATTGGTTGGCATGTAACCCTAAAATCTTGGCAAACCCTAAAAACACTGAGGTCACGTCATGACAACCATTAACACCACAATGATACTCTAAATCTGTGACCATACATTGTTGAAGAGAAAAACACACTCTTATGAGGCAGTTGGTGATTGTCCTAAAGTCAACAGAGAAATAAAATGATCAGAAACTAAGGAAATCCACTAATCTCCTAAAAAGACACTGAACAGATTGATATAATTAAATGACAGTCACTTTGCCTTTTTGTGATTCATTTCCTGAGCTAGGAAGGAACCTGATGAAATTATCCAACAAGAAGAAAAATTTTCTCGGATCATTGGATGTATTGGACTATGGTTTATAGCAGTGACCAGAGTCCTAATGTCATAGTTTCAGGCCTACAGCAGTTATATTGTGGCTACTAGACAGTCCACAGTATTAACCTCTGGTACACTTAAACATAGTAGTAGCAATAAAATGTAAACGTCCTCTTCAGTGAAAACAAGCTACTACCTTCCAGCAGGAGAGGTGATAACCAGGACTGCCAACCGTCCAGAAATTCCAGGACAGTCGGTAAAAATAGGGCACTTTTTTGCCCTGTCCATAAAAGAAATTTAAAGTGTATGTGATTTTATTGAAGCTGAAGAAAATTGTACAAATTGTTTTGACTGTAATTATCATCTTTTTACAGTTGACAGTGAATGCTGATGATGTTTTCATATCAGAATGATGGACTGTAGACATGGATCACTTATAATCAGAATTATTTCTTATGATTTTCCAATGTGTCTGTAAAAAATATTGTCTGTGATTTTTTGATAAGTTGTCCAGAAAAAAATAAAAAGCCAAACTGGCAACCCAAGTGATAACTTAGTGATCAGTTGGGTTCATAGTAACATAGTTTTTAAGGTTGAAGGAAGACTAAGTCCATCTAGTCCAACCCATAGCCTAACTTGTTGATCCAGAGGAAGGCAAAAAAAAAACATGTGGCAAACACTAAGCTCCAAATTGGGGAAAAAAATTCCTTCCCGACTCCATACGACAATCAGACTAGTTCCCTGGATCAACGCCCTATCAAGGAATCTAGTATTTATAACCTGTAATATTATACTTTTCAAGAAAGGCATCCATGCCCTTCTTAAATTTTAACAGTGAATCACTCATTACAACATCATGCGGCAGAGAGTTCCATAGTCTCACTGCTCTTACAGTAAAGAATCCTCGTCTGTGATTATGTTTAAACCTTCTTTCCTCCAGACGTAGAAGATGCCCCCTTGTCCCAGTCTCAGGCCTCAGAGTAAAAAGATCAGTAGAAAGGTCTTTGTACTGTCCCCTCATATACTTGTACATAGTAATAAGATTACCCCTAAGCCTTCTTTTTTCCACAGTAAATAACCCCAAGTGTAATAACCTGTCTTGGTATTGCAGACCCCCCAGTCCTCTAATAACCTTGGTCGCTCTTCTCTGCACCCGCTCTAGTTCAGCTTTGTCTTTCTTATACACCGGAGACCAGAACTGTACACAGTATTCTAAGTGTGGTCGCACTAATGACTTGTATAGAGGTAAAATTATGTTCTCCTCATGAGCATCTATGCCTCTTTTAATGCATCCCATTATTTTATTTGCCTTTGCAGCAGCAGCCTGACACTGACCACTAAACGTGAGCTTGTCGTCCACCAATACACCCAGGTCTTTTTCAGTTACAGTTTTGCCCAGTGTTTTACAATTAAGCATATAATTATACATTTTATTTCCTCTGCCCAAGTGCATTACCTTACATTTATCCCCATTAAAGCTCATCTGCCATTTATCAGCCCAAGCTTCTAGTTTACATAGATCCTCCTGTAATATAAAATTGTCCTCCTCTGTATTGATTACCCTGCAGAGTTTAGTGTCATCTGCAAATATTGAAATATTACTCTGTATGCCCCCTACAAGGTAATTAATAAATATGTTAAAAAGAAGGGGGCCCAATACTGACCCCTGTGGTACCCCACTGTTAACTGAGACCCAGTCTGAGTGCTTTCCATTAATAACCACCCTTTGTTTCCTATCACTGAGCCAATTCTTAACCCACATACATATATTTTCCCCTATCCCCATTGTTCTCATTTTATGTATCAACCTTTTGTGTGGAACCGTATCAAAAGCTTTTGAAAAGTCCATATACACAACATCCACTGCATTTCCTTGGTCCAGTCCAGAACTTGCCTCCTCATAAAAACTGATCAGATTAGTTTGACAGGAATGGTCCCTCGTAAATCCATGTTGATATTGGGTCATGAGGTTATTCTTCTTCAGATACTCTATCATAGCATCTCTTAGGAAACCCTCCAGGATTTTACCCACAGTAGAGGTTAAGCTTACTGGCCTATAATTTCCAAGTTCAGTTTTTGTCCCCTTTTTGAATATTGGCACCACATTTGCTATACGCCAGTCCTGTGGTACAGACCCTGTTATTATGGAATCTTTAAAGATTAAAAATAATGGTCTATCTATGACGTTACTTAATTCCTGCAGTACTCGCGGGTGTATCCCATCCGGGCCCGGGGATTTGTCAACTTTAGTGATTTTTAGACGCCGCCGTACTTCCTGCTGGGTTAAGCAAGTGACATTTACTGGAGAATTTTTGTTATCACTGATCATGTTTTCTGTCATGCGATTTTCTTCTGTAAATACGGTTGAAAAAAAATCATTTAGCATATTGGCTTTTTCCTCATCCTCATTCACCATTTCACCCAGACTATTTTTAAGGGGGCCAACACTATCATTTTTTAGTTTTTTACTATTTATGTAGTTAAAGAATATTTTGGGGTTATTTTTACTTTCTCTGGCAATGATTCTCTCTGCCTCAATCTTTGCTGCCTTGATTTGGTTTTACATAATTTATTTAATTTTCTATATTTATTTAATGCCTCATCACTACCTACTTGCTTTAGTTCTCTAAATGCTTTCTTTTTGTCACTTATTGCGCCCCTTACAGCTCTATTTAGCCATAGTGGTTTCCTCCTATTTCCAGCATGTTTATTCCCATAGGGTATATATTGTACACAGGTCCTATTCAGGATGTTAATAAATGTCTCCCATTTGCATTGTGTAGTTTTATGTCTCAGGATATCGTCCCAGTTTATTGCACTAAGATCATCTCTTAACCGTTGGAAATTTGCCTTCCTGAAGTTTAGTGTCCTTGTAACCCCTCTACTACACATCTTATTAAAGGTTACATGAAAACGTATTATTTTGTGATCACAATTACCCAAGTGACCCCCAACTCGTATATTTGATATGCGGTCTGGGTCCGTACACTGATACTCACACCGATCAGCAGAATGGTAAACTTTTATCTCCGATGTGGTTATTTTATCCTCGTTTCAAAATGGAGCGGCAGGTAGGATGCCTGACCGATGCTACAATGATTCTCTCTGCTGGGAAAAGCCGAGCCCAGTGCTAGGGAATGAACGCAATGGTGGTCAAACATACAAACATTGGCTGGACCGCCACTGATTGATAATTGTCACCTATCCTGTGGAGAGATGATAACTTGTTTTCACTGGAGAACCCCTTTAAATTATAAAGCCATTATTTTCATTGCAATACTGTATGTTGCTTTAAAATCCTCATGGATTAGATTTTTACTTCAGTGCATTCATCTTACATTTCATGGTCATTAACATCCCTTTTCTATTTCTATCATGTTTTTAAATCATTTATTTAGATCTCTCAAAATGTCAAGGCTTACTTGAGGAAAGTGAGGAGTGTCGCATGCTGCCAGTGAAGCTGTAGGACTCGTTCTGTGGGATCAGAGGGCAATGACTGGCTTGCAGTAATTCCAGGCAGCATCTGTCCACTCAGGTAGAACAGCATGTCATAAATGGTTTTTGTCTGCTTGCCAAGATTTATTGTTTTCGTTGCTTTTCCTTCACACTTTGACAACTTGACTTTGCATACACCGCTGAAAACATTAGAAATACATAAAAAGTGAAAATACACTTTTCACTTATGAAACATTATTAATGCTGCCGAGAATAATAGAAAAAAAACTTTATCTACTTAATGCAAAAGCCTAAAATTGTATGGTACAAATTATAATAAACACTAATAGAAATTAATTCAAAGGGATCAACTTGTGAAGACTGGTGTTGTACATGGCAGTCTTAATGAAAAGGTATGGTGGGGAAAGATGAGTTAAAATAATTATTAAATCAGTATTAAAGTAGAGTAACTTTTAATGAATTCGGAGGGCTCCGCCACGCCCCATCCTGCTCTACTCTTCTGCCACCCACTTTGGTGGAGCTGGCCAGGAGTGGCATAAAAATGCCAAAAGTCACAACATTTTTGCGTAACTTAGCAT
Organism: Phyllobates terribilis; assembly: GCF_046119375.1. NCBI lineage: Eukaryota > Metazoa > Chordata > Amphibia > Anura > Dendrobatidae > Phyllobates > Phyllobates terribilis. The sequence continues at coordinate 362,839,926 of NW_027362762.1, read as the reverse complement.
TGTCCAAAAATATCTGCAATTTTTTAAAGTGTTTTGCTCCAGAAAACTGGTGTAAACATTTTGATGAATCGCCCCCAAAAAGTTTAAATTATAATCGCCTTTATAGTATGGAAGCAAGCAATCTATGTTACCATTGTAACGTGATAACTCTTGTGCACAATCTTGTGTAGGTCACATCTATTAAGTCAAAAATACATAAAATTAAACCAGATAGCTTTTTAATACAATGAATATATGTATATATATATATATATATATATATATATATATTAAGGAAAATGCCTAAAAAATCTATAGTAAATTGTGTCACATAAACTGGAGCATATAATGTGCGCTAAATGTATTATGTTGAAGAGACCAGGCCAAGGGTATTCATAGAATGAGGCAAATGCATACAGAGCAAGCTTTGATAGTGTATATATACAGTGGCATGTAAAAGTTTGGGCACTACTGGTCAAAAAAACTGTTATTCTGAACAGTTAAGCAGGTTGAAGATGAAATGTTCTCTAAAGGGCCTAAAGTTAAAGCTGACACATTTCCATTGTATTTTAGGCCAAAAAATATATATATTTTCAACTTTTACATTGTTCACAATAACAGTAATTTTGACCAGGAGTGCCCAAACTTTTACATGCCGTTGTATGTCCCATTCATGGGGAAGAAATAGAAATGTGTCTAAGGTTCTGTTTAAATTTAGTTTCTTGCTTATTTTAAGGGCATTCACCACAAATATTCCCCCTTCGTATACCTCAAATGGGAGCCTTTGGTGTATGCCAATGTATAAGTATTCAGTAGCATTCCTTAAAGGGGCTTTCTCATGATGCGTTTTCAGGAGCGCACCGCTGCTCTGCCTTATGGCATCCCGAGGGGCAGTGCTCGCCAGAGATTGACAATGCATCCCGAGGGGCAGTGCTCATCTGATGATTGACAATGCATCCCGAGGGGCAGTGCTCGCCTGATGATTGACAATTCAAGACAATTCAATTGTTGTGCTTACGCTCTAAGATAGCGGCTAGATTCAAGTGGTAAAGAAAAGAGCCTGTAAGCGCTATGCTCCTTGCCTAGAAAACGGCCACCTCTGATAGACTGCAGCTATGGCCGGTAACCTAGGCAACAAACAGTAAACTATAGAATTCAAAATCCTTCCATTTAGAACAGAGAGCATTTTTAATAAGAAATAAATTGTAAAGTTATTTGTTTTTACAAGCACTTTGCTATTTTACCGATTTAAGAAGTTAAGACAACCATTAACCTCCATTGTAAAAAAATATATTCATCGACACTGACCTTTTTGGCCTAAAGCAGGACAGCATAGTAGGTATGTTCATACTGGCCCAGCATAAAAAGTACACTTTTTTTACATACACTGGGTGCATAATACCCATGGTATGTTTTGGGTGGGTGCAGGAGCTTTCTTAGTAGATAGACTGAACAGGAAGAAAAATCAAAGACCAGACCCTAACATGCCTTAGCTAGTTGCACTACAGATACAATATACATTTTATTACATTTCATATAATTTGTGCCATTTCAATTAGACCTAAATGTATACCACTACCTAAGTGGATACACAATTTAGCTATATAGGGCATTAATAGGCTGTATGTGATATATGCAGGGGCAGACCATTGGTGCAACCTGTGCAGTTGCCCATGGGCCAAAAAGGTATGGGAGTGCACTTCCACCTACAAAGAGTGTGAAATTGGGTCTTATAATGAGCTATTGGACTGCAAAAGGTCCATATAAAGTTATTGTACAGGGGCCTCTTCTGTCTGTGTCCACTCCTAGTTGTATGTCTAGCTATGTTCCATAAACTGTGGAATTTGCATAGTGACAGAAAGTGAAATCAAGCAAATAGATATTAAATTCTCAAATAGAGAATTATCCTTTAGGACAGTCAGATATAATCCTTGGCTCTAATGATGCATACACCCTCATATCATTCTCAATGTCATAAGACATAGATATATAATGCATAGGATGAATATGGACTCAGAAGAGGTTCTAGATGTATCTTCAGTTTTACTCTACCTCCATAGTGATTGTGGAATAGTAATAGGATTGCAGCCACTAGCCCATCCAAACAGACTAAACCAGGTCTGAACTGTGGCTAGAACTTTCTGAAAGAACATCCATTCTTCAGAGTCTTCTTCAGGGTAAAACGACAGCTCTAACTTGTCCTTTATTATCTCATATTGATTCTCCTCTTCTCGCATTTGTGTTTTTTCATTAGCCGGCACGTTGTCATCTTCTGATATATATAATGGAATATATTTTACATTACTACATGATAATCTTAACCACAAAACGTTTAAACATCCAAATATTGAAACTCATCTTTGTTTCCAAACTGCTGCATTGTACTCCATAAAGTTTAGGAAAGAATAAATGTTCTGCTCTCTGAGATAATGTTATTAACGGCATTAATCTAAGTGAGAAGCAGTTTCCCGCTATTATGTGCGGCTTTCACAGTTGACTAAGGCAATGGATGAAAACAACAACAAGAAAGTTTATTTTACAGTTTGGTTTTCATTAAGCACTTGGTGATTGAATGTTTCACTTTGCACAAATTAACAAATAAATTAGATTGCGGCTGTTTTTGTTCCTTCATAGCAATTTTGTAAATATGCAGTACATGAATAGTAGATAAATCCTGGGCTGGAAGAAAACTTTCTTGACTTCTATGACATCTACTAGTAATACAGAGCCATAATGTCCAATATTCTGTACCATCACACTGTACTGCCTTCAATATACAGAGCACATTACAACTGGTGTATACAGTAGTAACACACTGAAACTGGTACAAGACCCACAACTGGCTGTTCCACCGGATGGTGCAGTAAACATACATTTGAGGTACTTCCTATCTATAAATACAAATTCCTACAAAAGGGGTATTCCCATTTTACAAATTTAAAGGGGTTGTCTGGACATTTAATACTGATGACCTATCCTCAGAATTGGTCATCAATATCAGATCAATATCAGATCAGTGGATGGTCTGAATCCTGGCAGCCACATCAATCAGCTATAAGAGCTCAGCCGAATAAAAAAAATAAAATATGTGTTCAAAACAATAGGAGTTGATGGGCAGTTCTAGGTAGCAGCCGCTAAACATTGCATGGAGCGATGCTGTTCAATATTTAAAGGGAATCTGTCACCACTTTGGAGCTATCAGACCTATACTATGGGCATACAGGGTATAGAAAAGTAAATCTATACATACCTGTATGGTAGAGGTCTGTATGCAGAGAAATGTAGTTTTATCTCCTTGCTTTTTTACAGGCTTGGCGTCCCCCGGACGCCAAGCTATCTCCACCCATCTGCTTATTATTCCCCCAAGTCCCCACCTATGTCCACGTTTACCATATTTCTCCCCCTTCCCGCACTTCACAGGTCCCTGTGATGTGCGCTTTTGTCCCTCACCTCCCGGCGCATGCGCAAAGCGCGGCTCACAGGGAGTGCGCTTTGTTTCCTCCCAGGCCAGTTTGGCTGAGCACAGTGCCACAGTGCTCTATTGCGCAGGCACCGGGGAGTCACTGTGGACTCCCCGGCACCTGCGCAATAGAGCACTGTGCTCAGCCAAACGGGCCTGGGAGGAACAAAGCGCACTCCCTGTGAGCCGCGCTTTGCGCATGCCCCGGGAGGTGAGGGAAAAAAGCGCACATCACAGGGACCTGTGAAGTGCGGGGAGGGGGATAAATATGGTAAACGTGGACATAGGCAGGGAATTGGTGGAATAATAAGAAGACGGGCAAAGTGAATGAAAGAAAAGAGAAATCTAAAGCAAATCCTTCTGTGTCATCTTCACATAATCCCAAACAGACTCATTGATGTTGAGATCAGGTCTTTGTGGGGCATATATCATCACTCTCAGGACTCATTGGTCTTCTTGATGCTGAAGACAGCTCTTATTGACATTGGCTGTATGTTTAGTCTCGTTGTCTTGCTACACAATGAATTTGGAACCAGTTTGACACGACCCTGATGGTATTGTATGATGGATAGTTTTCTGCCTGTATTTCTCAGCCTTGAGGGCATCATGAAATGGGAAATTTTGACTCTTTGCATGAAAACATCAGCTGAGGTGCGGAAAAATGGCAGCTGGTGCTCTAGACTAATGAGTCAAAATATGAAACATTTGGCTGCATCAGACATCAGTTTGTTTGAGTAAGGGCTGGAGAGCAGTATAATAATGAGAGTTTGTAGGAATGTTTGAAGCATGGTGAAGGTTCCTGACAAGCATGAATAATACAGGAAAATACTTCTACATCATGCAGTACCATGAGGAAGTTATATGATTGTCTCAAAATTTGTTCTGCAGCAGGACAATGACCATAAACATACACATAATGTCATTAAGAACTATCTTCTGCGTAAAGAAGAACAAGGAGACTTGGAAGTGATGATATGGCCCCCATATAACCCTGTTCTCAACGTCATTGAGTCTGTCTGGGATTACATGAAGAGACAGAAGGATTTGAACAAGCCTACACTCACAGAAGATCTGTGGTTAGTTCTCCAAGATGTTTGCAACAGCTCATTGTCTCCAGGATGCCAGGCTGAATGGTCACATCATGCCACCGCTCAGCAATGAAATTCAGATGAAGAAGGGCTGGACTCATCGTGGAACAAATGGATCATCGGCGGACAGATGAGGAATATGGTGTTTTATTTTTTTTTATTTTACACTAATAAATGGAAAAAAGAGGGTGGGAGTGTTTATTTCAAATAAAGGACTTTACGCTGTGCCTGTGTCTTTATTACATTTTACTATGGGGTTAATAATGGGGGTGTCTTATGGACGCCTCTCCATTGCTAACCCCTGGGCTTGATTTCAGTGGCCGTAAAACAGCTGACATCAACCATAATCCTATCACCCCACTTGCCACTGCACCACGGCAAGTGGGAAGAGCCGAGGTCAAGCACCAGATTTGGCACATCTTATTGATGCACCATTTCAGGGGCCGCTGAGAGATGATATTATTAGCCTGGGAGGGGGGCCAATATCCACAGCCCCTTCCCAGGCTATTAATATCAGCCCACAGCTATCTGTTTAGCCTTTGCTGGTTAGAATTTATAGAGGGACCCTACGTAATTTTTTTTCTGGGGTGCCGCTGTAAACTAACCAGTAAAGGCTACGCAGACAGCTGTGAGCTGTTATTAATAGCATGGGCACCTTTAGGGTTAATGGCCCCTTTCCAAGATTATTAACATTAGCCCCCAGCAGTCGGCTTTTCCTCTGGTGGTTATGAAAATTCTGTAGGAGCCCACACGTTTTTTTTTTACATTTATTTAATACATACTAGACACACACGCCGGCCGCTGACTACAACTATCATCAGCATCGCCTGCTCTCGATGATTGATGGGAGAGCAGGCGACAATGATGACAGTTGTAGTTAGCGATTTACACACACGCCGGCCGCTGACTACAAGTATCATCAGAGTCGCCTGCTCTTGCTGATCGCAGAGAGATGATGAGAACTGCCTTCGGCACCCGGCTCCTGGGAACAGTGCGAACTGTATGGCTTTTCCCAGGCACCAGTACATGTCACACTGATGACACACGGACCTCATCCTTGCGTCTTCAGTGTGCACGTGTGTGGCATGCATTTCGTCCGCGGTCCTGGTAAAAAACGGTCCGTATTTGTGGTCCTTAAAAAACAGTCTGCATATGGACATGAAAAACGGATGTGTGAAGGGGGCCTTACTTTGCAGAATTTTTTCCACACCTGCCTAAAACTTTACAGAGACTGTACATGCAGCCGACCCTGTAATCAATAACAGTTGATCTGTGGGGTTGCCGGGTGTCGGACCTATTTTGATCTTATAGTGATGACCTATCTTTAGGATAGGTCTCCAATATTAGTTTGCCCTTTAAAGCATATTTTATCATTGCATGATCAGTTGGGTGCGACCTCTGGGACCCACACCAATTTTGAGAATTGATAATGGACATTCTACCGCTACCGCAACCTGTCCTTAGAACAATTGCACAGAGCAGTATAAATGACCAGTGGTTTTCTTAGAATATCCTGCAAGTCCTTAAAAAGCAACTCAACCAACAATTACCTGAAGCTAAGCCCTATTCTGTCAAGTTTCTATTCATCCAGATCTGTGACAACAATGCGGGCAGGCTTGGAGCACTAACAGTTGGCTAGCTTCTTCTCTGGTGTCCTTGGAGGACAGTTGGCGTAACTCCTGCTCCTGTCTGCTAAAGGTAAGCTATTCCCTTTGTTTGTCTACCTTGTTGTCTTTAGTTTGCAATGGGGCCTGATCAGTGCTCACCCCTCCTCCTCCCTATCGAGGGCCAAGCTCTAGGGACATCCAGGGCTTAGGATCCTGCTCGGCGATAGGTGTGGAACATATATAGGGATGGTAGGGTAGGCAGGGTGATATTAGATCTGCCTAGGGGTCTCCACTCCCCCTTTCCCTAGTGTTTGAGCTTCCTCCCCCCCTTCCCTTCGTGTTGCACTTAGTCTCTCCCATACTGGGATTGACAGCAATGAATGGCTTATATTTACTGGTGAACCGGAAAAGCTTTCTTGTGTATGTATGTATATATATATATATATATATATATATATATATATACAGTACAGACCAAAAGTTTGGACACATCTTCTCATTTAAAGATTTTTCTGTATTTTCATGACTATGAAAATTGTACATTCACACTGAAGGCATCAAAACTATGAATTAACACATGTGGAATTATATACTTAACAAAAAAGTGTGAAACAACTGAAAATATGTTGTATATTCTAGGTTCTTCAAAGTAGCCACCTTTTGCTTTGATGACTGCTTTGCACACTCTTGGCATTCTCTTGATGAGCTTCAAGAGGTAGTCACCAGAAATGGTCTTCCAACAATCTTGAAGGAGTTCCCAGAGATGCTTAGCACTTGTTGGCTCTTTTGCCTTCACTCTGTGGTCCAGCTCACGCCAAACCATCTCGATTAGGTTCAGGTCTGGTGACTGTGGAGGCCAGGTCATCTGGCGTAGCACCCCATCACTCTTCTTCTTGGTCAAATAGCCCTTACACAGCCTGGAGGTGAGTTTGGTGTCATTGTCCTGTTGAAAAATAAATGATGGTCCAACTAAATGCAAACCGGATGGAATAGCATGCCACTGCAAGATGCTGTGGTAGCCATGCTGGTTCAGTATGCCTTCAATTTTGAATAAATCCCCAACAGTGTCACCAGCAAAGCACCCCCACACCATCACACCTCCTCCTCCATGCTTCACGGTGGGAACCAGGCATGTAGAGTCCATCCGTTCGCCTTTTCTGCGTCGCACAAAGACACAGTGGTTGGAACCAAAGATCTCAAATTTGGACTCATCAGACCAAAGCACAGATCTCTACTGGTCTAATATCCATTCCTTGTGCTTTTTAGCCCAAACAAGTCTCTTCTGCTTGTTGCCTGTCCTTAGCAGTGGTTTCCTAGCAGCTATTTTACCATGAAGGCCTGCTGCACAAAGGCCTGCTGCTAGAACTCTGTGTGGCATTGACCTGGTCTCTAATCTGAGCTGCTGTTAACCTGCGATTTCTGAGGCTGGTGACTCGGATAAACTTATCCTCAGAAGCAGAGGTGACTCTTGGTCTTCCTTTTCTGGGGCGGTCCTCATGTGAGCCAGTTTCTTTTTAGCGCTTGATGGTTTTTGCAACTGCAGTTGGGGACACTTTCAAAGTTTTCCCAATTTTTCGGACTGACTGACCTTCATTTCTTAAAGTAATGATGGCCACTTGTTTTTCATTACTTAGCTGCTTTTTCCTTGCCATAATACAAATTCTAACAGTCTAGTCAGTAGGTCTATCAGCTGTGCATCCACCAGACTTCTGCACAACACAACTGATGGTCTCAACCCCATTTATAAGGCAATAAATCCCACTTATTAAACCTGACAGGGCACAGCTGTAAAGTGAAAACCATTTCCGGTGACTACCTCTTGAAGCTCATCAAGAGAATGCCAAGAGTGTGCAAAGCAGTCATCAAAGCAAAAGGTGGCTACTTTGATGAACCTAGAATATAAGACATATTTTCAGTTGTTTCACACTTTTTTGTTAAGTATATAATTCCACATGTGTTAATTCATAGTTTTGATGCCTTCAGTGTGAATGTACAATTTTCATAGCCATGAAAATACAGAAAAATCTTTAAATGAGAAGGTGTGTCCAAACGTTTGGTCTGTACTGTATATATATATATATATATATATATATATATATATATATTTTTGTGGGTATGTGTGTCCTTTCTTAACAATCATTTAATCACGGAGGGTATGACAGAACACTAGAAATAAATATGAAATACGTACATTCATAAATATATGACTATGCGACAAGGGTGGAATATTGTTTTAATAATGCTAATTATAAAATCATTATCAGTCTGTTGGATGAGATATTTCCTCTAGGATCCAGGGAAGGCACTGTAAAACCTTGACAGCCATACTTAATCTTTAGGATTGCTCTGTGCAATATGTTTGAAAATAACAGAAGAACTGTAAAGCAAATTGGAAAATAACATTGCTTTCCCAACTGAGTAGTCAGCCCTAAAATAAAATCAAGAGCAGCGCAAAAAAGAGTATCAAAGGTATAAAGTAAAGCTCTTTCCGATAATGCACGACTGTGTATTTCACTATTGGAATTGAAATCCATTTCAGTACTTATGCCTTAAACATTTTATCATGTAGTATAATGGAGTTTTCTTTTCTCAGTGTATATAACCCTTTATCTCTCCAAGCCACTGATATCCATATCCTCCCATATCATACTAAAAAGTGTCCATAAAGCTTAACAGCAAGGACAGCATTGTAATCAGCACTGTATTTTATATTGGCCCCTATCCCCAGACAAAGAAATTAAGCCACTCTTGAACAGAGGATGCCATTCAAATCACAATGAGATAGAGGAACAGTGAAATCAGCTCGGTAATATAAGCGCAATTACCACAAGCTTTCCAATAGAAAACCCCACTAGGGGCTGTCAGGTGTCGGACCCCACTGATCTAAAAAATAATGACCTAGCATGAGGAAAGGTCATCAATTTTAGATGCCTGGACAATCTCTTTCTGCCAGCACTGGAAGCAGTTTATCATAAACCTCTCCAACTGAATCAATAGTGGCTGCTGTCATTTTCTTAAAGGGAATCTGTCAGCAGGTTTTTGCTATTTAACGTGGAGACGGTATGTTGGCACTCCGTACTATAGCGTGGTCTTCGTGGAGGAGAAGCATGCAAAAGGAAGTGAATCCTGGCACTCATGTGTTGAATGAGTAATTGCTGTTTATTCAAGTGCAAATTCCATTAGGACGTTTCAGCCCATCCCAAGCTTTTCTCAACAATGCAGTCAAGATACAAACACAAGTTTATAAAAGTCAAGGAAATGACATAATCATTTTTGCTATTTAATCTGAGAGCAGCATAATATAGGGTACAAGAACCTGATTGTAGTGATGTGTCACTTATTAGGCTGTGTGTTGTAGTTTCAATACAATCAGTGTTTCATCAGCAGGAGATTAACACTACAGGACTACATCTCACATGCCATGCAGTCAGGCTAATCTGTGTAATCCCACCCCTGATTAGCAGCTTGTTGACAATTCACAGTGTACAGAGGAAGCTGCCAGCCAGGGGTGTGGGCAAGGTAATACATCTACATCTACATTTACATCAGACAAACAAGGATTCTATCAAAACTACACCAAGCAGCCCAGTAAGTGACACATCGCTGGAATCCGTGTTTCTTGCCTTTTATTATACTGCTCTCATATTATATAGTAAAAACCTGCTGATAGATTCCATTTAAATAAATGTAATTTAGAGCTTTGTATCAGAAAAATAGAGGAATACTCTATAAAGATATTAGAAATAGCATGAATTCAGGACTTTTGGTTCAGTTGAAATAAGCATTGCAAAAAACACTAGCATTAACATTGGCATATTTCCACAATAATATATGATGTAAGTAACGTTTACTAACCTGAAATAGATTCTTCATATGTAGAACTTGTAATAGCCCCGAGGGAACTGGAGGATGTGCTCTGAGAAGGTGTATCTGGTATATGGCAAGGGCGTAGAACAGCTTCCCCTATGCCACCATTTTTTCCATTAATCCCATTGTGGCCTAAATAATATAGAAAAGCACCTAATCACATCACTGACATGTTATATTTTTCAGACAAAAAACTTTAAAAACTATAATCATATCTGTATTTTAACAGTACAGCACCTTTTGCAAAACATCTATAAAAACAGAATGAATAATTGATAAATTCAGTTGGCACTTGAGTATTCCCTGGCAAATACCTCTGACACAAGCGTATGACATATCCTACTGTACACGCGTAGAGAAGGCGGAGGAAACAATAAAAGTGCAACAGAGTTTTATCCGATGACCACTGGCAATAAAGTGAAAGGAGGTGCTCAACTGATCTCGTTGTGTATTACACAATAATTGATGGAACTCAGAGTTGTCGGCTGCTGGAGCCCCACAGGTTAAAAACGTGTAAAGTGCCAAGTAGGAGAAAAAGGGTCTTCTGCACTGCTGATGAAAATCCGAGGAGGAATCCAGGAGACAGGATTGGTAGCAATGCGGTTTATTATCAACGCGTTTCGAAGTCATCCGACTTCTTCAGGTAAAATCACAAACGTAGCCTTGAGGGGAATTTCGCTCTCACGGCTTTACTTTTATTTCAACCCTGGGGGGAATCCTGGGCTCACATAAAGTTTTGAGACTCACAGACTCACTGCTGTGTGTGAGCCAATGATTCCCCCCAGGGATTAAAAGAAAGTAAAGCCGTGAGAGTGAAATTCCCCTCCAGGCTACAATTGTGATTTTACCTGATGAAGAAGTCGGATGACTTCGAAATGCGTTGATAAAAAAAGGCATTGCAACCAATTCTCTCTCTTAGATTCCACCTTTGGATTTTCATCAGCAGCGCAGAAGACCCATTTTATCCTACTTGGTATATGCTACTGTACAGGCATACCATAGCATAAGTCATAATTGTCATACAGAAAACGAGAGGTATGCTAGTTCATACCAGCCCAACATATCCTAGCTGCATATGAACCTTTGTATACATTCGGTGTATGAGTAGGGAAGCAATCACAGTACATATGCCAAAAGTTAAAAAGAAAACAGAATGTGAACAAAGCTTTACTGTAATAACTATTGAAAACAATATACCACATTATTTGCCATCCTTAATTCATTAGAATAAGCTACAGGAATTGTCCCCTTAAAATAAGTTATCACCTATCCCCAGGATAGATGGCAATTTGTTGATTGGTGAGAGTCCGACCACGGGTACTCACATAAGAATGGAGTGACAGTGCACATGTGCGCCCTGAGTTCCATTAATTCCCTATGGGACTGCCGAGTGCTGCACTCGGCTTTTTCTGGCAGCCTCATAGGGAATGAATGGAGCAGTAGTTTAGTGTCCGATCTGCTGCATCATCTTGTACCGGGAATAAGAGTTCCTTGTTTGTAATAAAAGTTCCCCGATCTGCAGAACAGTGCGGGTCCCAGTGTTAGGACACCCAAAAATCAACTTGTTGATAGGTTATAATAACTTGTTTTAACAGGACAATCCCTTTTATCAAGCACATCCAAGTCTCAAGTTTTATAGAAAAATACTAATGTAGAAATTATAAATATAAAGTCTAATTGCAGTTTCTTTTTAAGTATGTGCAAAAAGAGAACAATTTTATTTTTAAACTCATGATATCTACTATCAAAATTTTTGCTAAACCCCATAGGGTCTAGTCCATAAGTAACTTCAAATACTGATTTATGATCATTGAAAATAATTATACACCATAACTAAAATTATGCATTTATTAGCATTACACATACTGTTTTATTATGTAAAAACTCAAGGAATTACCGCTTTTTAGAATGACTTGATCTGAGCGGTGGTATGCGAGGTATGGATATGCAGTCAACATGCAGTTTTCAGCCACTGCAGCAACCTGGAGGTGAAACCTGAAACAAAGAAAATGGGAAAAGGTGATATTGGATTTCTGACTGGCTTTCACAGGAAGATTGTAATGACTGGCACGGGGGTCATCAGCAGTCCCCCATGCTGTCATGACAACTCACCAGTGCCCCATGATCATGTCACGGGCGTGCTGATGGGAGCGTGAAACGAAGAGACCCCTGCCGGCACGTGTTAAATGCCGCTATCAGAGATTGACAGCGAAATTTAACAGGTAAATATCCATGGGTGGAGCTCCACTCCACTGTTAGAAGCCATCATGTGCAGGGAAAGATGCAGGTTCATCAAAAGCAGGGACACGACATATGGCGTAAATTTATGTCATATGTCTTAAAGGGAATCTGTTACCAGGTTTTTGCTGCCTAGTCTGACAGCAGCATAATGTAGAGATAGAGAGCCCAATTCCAAACGATGTGACCCTTACTGGGCTTCTTGCTGTAGTTTTGATACAATCACTCTTTTATAAGCAGGAGATTGTAACTAGAGGACTAGTAAACCTGCTGTCAAGCAGTTAAACCACAATCCCACCACTGATTGACAATTTTCTTCTTATGTACAGTGTGCACAGAAAGCTGCCAATCAGTGGTGTGGGCGGGGTTATACAGAGCTCAGCATTCAGAGAACTGATAGATCTGCAGCGGAGAAAACTGCAGCAACCAGTAATGTATGTGATACATCAATGAAGTTAGGGTTTCCCCCACACATCATGCAGCTTTCAGATGGGTAGAGAAAACCTGGTGACAGACTCTCTTTAACATTACCTCTATGGAAAGACTTTCTTCAATCCTCTCTGTTTAGCAGATCTCAGAGAACGCTCTGGTTTTTACCCTTTCACCCTTGTACAGGGATCTGGCTGCAGAGGCGTCCCTGTTGCATTCATAAAGAAGCTGTGGAGTGAGCTAACAGTAAAACAATAAATAACCCAGGTCAGTATGGAGGAAACAATGACAATTAGTAGACAGGGATGTGGCCAGGATCGTCCAGGTAAAGTCCTTAGAGGTCAGGCAGAGACATTATTCATAACAAGTTGTCACACACTCCATGGTAAAGTCCAATAAAGGCACCTGAAGGTTTAATCAATAGAGCAGTGGGTCAAAGAGTCAGGTCAGATATTCTGGAGATCAGGCAATAATAAGTGCACCATGTGCAAAAGTTTGCAAAAGCTGGACCGGTTTCTCATGATTATTTAAATAGGGCTCTGTCCACTGAACCCTGCATTGCCATTGGTTCATCAAGAAATCACATCAAAAGGACTTGTTAGGGCAACATGTGCTTTGTCCAGCATGATGAGTGGTCACTCTTTTGACAAAATGATGAATTGGATGTGAATACACCACCCAGCTATAACGTCATAGCTGCCTCCACCGCTATCAGCAATGACTGCTGAGTCAAAGAGCTGCTGTCTGAAAAAGGAGGTAGGAAATGGTGGAAGATGGTCAGTAAGAATGTTACTAGTGTTGAGCGAGCACTAAAATGCTCAGGTGCTCGAAGCTCGGGCCGAGCTCACCGTGATACTTGGGTGCTCGACCCGAGCAACGAGCCCAATGTTAGTCTATGGGAGACCTGAGCATTTTTGCGGCAGCACCCCTGGCAGTCTGTAGAAAGTCTAAAAACTGCCCAAAACGATAGTGACAGTGCTCAAAACGCATGGGGACAGCATGGGCATCGCCCCAGGAAGCATTTCTGACCCCCAGGTCACTGCTGTCAACAACGTGGTCAGAGGTATTAAGCCACTTTTACCGGCTCACAATAAAACGTTCAAAAACTAAACTGAAACGGTTTTCCTGTGAAATATGTTAAGGAACTTCCTTTCCAGGGTAAAGACTTGTGTATAAGGTAAAATAAATAATCGAAAACAAAAATACTCCTCCACACCTTGGGCTATGTTCACAAGTAGCATTTTTTATGCGTTTTTGCTCTTGTGTATTGCTTTCAACCGTGACAAATGCATTCACCGGGAAATGTCATTTTAACATTTTACAATCTTATCTGGCCATGTGCTGTGTGACACATTCATACAGTGCTGAAAAGACATGGGAACAGCAGGGGGAAGACCCATGGAAGCAACTCTGACACTCGGGTCACTGCCTAAAAGTGTGCCCATCAGAAGTGATCCTTTCCGCATCAGAAGATGCAGACTTGCAACTATCCCCGTTCAAGTCCTTGTCCCAGGGCAGTGTTCAATTGTACTTCCCACATTCGTTGCAATGCAAGCGCAAGTATGCAGCCTGCCACCCACCCACCCCAGGCTGCAATACCATACTGCTAGCTTGCTTACACTTGAAATGGGGCCTTTTAGTTTGGAGGAGGCCGAAGCTGGCCACTACCTCATGGCTGCTTTGGCACAGAGGTATCCATACTCAGTCACCAGCCGCCCGGCGGCCGGGTGTCCACGCTTGGTCCCCAGCCGGCAGGGGGCGGCCGGGTGTCCATACTCTGTCCCCAGCCGCCCCGCGGCCGGGTGTCCACACACGGTCCCCAGCTGCCTTGGGGCGGCCGGGTGTCCATAAATGGTCCCAAACCACCCCTATTTCTCCTTGGAACATCCCCCCACACACTTTTCTTAGCCCGGCCTGCTTTAGGGCAGCATTGGACAAGCCCACCAGAGAACCAGACTCCTCCGGTGGGCCCTGGCTTCTCCATCAGGGTAGTTGAAAGTGCCAAGGTGAGGAGCATGATGATGATGATAGAAGTTAGCACCTGCTTTGTTTTCTTGGAATGCAAGCGTAAGTGTGCAACCTGCCACTCACCCACCCCCAGGCTGCAATACCATACTGCTAGCTTGCTTGCACTTGAAATTGGGCCTTTTAGGCATGTGGAGGCAGACGCCGGCCACTATGTCATGGCTGCGTTGGCGACCTGGTATCCATACTCGGTCCCCAGCAGCCCCGCGGCCGTGTGTCCACACACGGTCCCCAGCCGCCTGCGGGCGGCTGGGTGTCCATAAACGGTCCCCAGCCGCCCCCATTTCTCCTTGGAACATCCCCCCACACTTTTCTTAGCCCGGCCTGCTTTAGGGCAGCATTGGACGAGCCCACCAGAGAACCAGACTCCTCCGGTGGGGCCTGGCTTCTCCATCAGGGGAGTTGAGAGTGCCAAGGTGAGGAGCATGATGATGATGATAGAAGTTAGCATCTGCTTTGTTTTCTTGGAATGCAAGCGTAAGTGTGCAACCTGCCACCCACCCACCCCCAGGCTGCAATACCATACTGCTAGCTTGCTTGCACTTGAAATGGGGCCTTTTAGTTTGGAGGAGGCCGAAGCTGGCCACTACCTCATGGCTGCTTCGGCAGCAAGGTATCCATACTCAGTCCCCAGCCGCTCGGCGGCCGGGTGTCCACGCTCGGTCCCCAGCCGCCCGGCGGCCGGGTGTCCACACACGGTCCCCAGCCGCCTGGGGGCGGCCGGTTGTACATAAATGGTCCCCAGCCGCCCTTATTTCTCCTTGGAACATCCCCCCACACTTTTCTTAGCCCCGCCTGCTTTAGGGCAGCATTGGACGAGCCCACCAGAGAACCAGACTCCTCTGGTGGGCCCTGGCTTCTCCATCAGGGGAGTTGAGAGTGCCAAGGTGAGGATCATGATGATCATGATGATAGAAGTTAGCATCTGCTTTGTTTTCTTGGAATACAAGCGCAAGTATGTAGTAGCGGCTGGGCCTGAGGTGGTCAGCGTTTTGGCACATACCCTACCTCCTCCGAGGATTGCTGGATGTTTTCCTGCTACTATCCCAGTTCTATGACTCCCGTTAAAACAAAGCTTCAGGTGATGAATGATGGATGAGGTGGTGGCAAAGGAGAAAGAGGAGGAGGAGGAACAGGGACCATTCACATCAATATCAGGCCAGTCAACCACACATGTCTAGTAGGATATGTTTCGGTACCAAAAGGAGAGGTTCGGCTACATAATTAAAGGGCATGCAGTGAGTGCAATGCCTACCAAAAATTTTGAGGCACTCCAATGCCCCTTGGAAGTGACATGGAGGTCAGAGGGCCTTAACTAAACCGTTTTTTCCATTTATAGCAACTGGGTCTCCTGTGCACTGTTGGCCTAAGCAGTGAATGAAAGGCTTTCCAAAAATTATGAGGAACTCCAATGCCCCTTGAAACAGACGAGGATTACAGCATACTTAAAACCTTATACCCATTATTGGGGAGTGGGTCTCCCTTAGTGTTCACCTATGCATTGAAAAACAAAATCTGACTAAAATTAGGAGGAAATGCAATGCCCGTTGGAAGAATGATGGAGTTCACAGTGGAATAAAAAGACAATATCAATGCCCCTTGAAAAAGTGGTGGAGGTCGCAGTAGCTTAACAAGACGGGTTTAATGCCCCTTGGAAAAGTGGTGGAGGTCGCAGTGGAATAAAAAGACAATATCAATGCCCCTGGGAAAAGTGATGGAGGTCGCAGTAGCTTAACAAGAGGGTTTTAATGCCCCTTGGAAGAGACGTGGAGGTCACAGTGGAATAAAAAGACAATATCAATGCCCCTGGGAAAAGTGGTGGAGGTCGCAGTAGCTTAACAAGACAGCTTTAATGCCCCTTGGAAAAGTGGTGGAGGTCGCAGCAGCTTAACAAGACGGTTTTAATGCCCCTTGGAAAAGTGGTAGAGGTCGCAGTAGCTTAACAAGACGGTTTAAATGCCCCTTGGAAGAGACGTGGAGGTCGCAGTAGCTTAACAAGACAGTTTTAATGCCCCTTGGAAGAGTGGTGGAGGTCACAGTAGCTTAACAAGACAGCTTTAATGCCCCTTGGAAAAGTGGTGGAGGTCGCAGTAGCTTAACAAGACAGCTTTAATGCCCCTTAGAAGAGTCGTGGAGGTCACAGTAGCTTAACAAGACAGCTTTAATGCCCCTTGGAAAAGTGGTGGAGGTCGCAGTAGCTTAACAAGATGGTTTTAATGCCCCTTGGAAAAGTGGTGGAGGTCGCATTAGCTTAACAAGACGGTTTGAATGCCCCTTGGAAGAGATGTGGAGGTCGCAGTGGAATAAAAAGACAATATCAATGCCCATGGGAAAAGTTGTGGAGGTCGCAGTAGCTTAACAAGACAGTTTTAATGCCCCTTGGAAGAGTGGTGGAGGTCGCATTAGCTAAACAAGATGGTTTTAATGCCCCTTGGAAGAGACGTGGAGGTTGCAGTAGCTTAACAAGACGGTTTAATTGCCCCTTGGAAGAGACGTGGAGGTTGCAGTAGCTTAACAAGACGGTTTTAATGCCCCTTGGAAAAGTAGTGGAGGTCGCATTAGCTTAACAAGACGGTTTGAATGCCCCTTGGAAGAGATGTGGAGGTCGCAGTGGAATAAAAAGACAATATCAATGCCCATGGGAAAAGTTGTGGAGGTCGCAGTAGCTTAACAAGACAGTTTTAATGCCCCTTGGAAGAGTGGTGGAGGTCGCATTAGCTAAACAAGATGGTTTTAATGCCCCTTGGAAGAGACGTGGAGGTTGCAGTAGCTTAACAAGACGGTTTAATTGCCCCTTGGAAGAGACGTGGAGGTTGCAGTAGCTTAACAAGACGGTTTTAATGCCCCTTGGAAAAGTGGTGGAGGTCACATTAGCTTAACAAGACAGTTTTAATGCCCCTTGGAAGAGACATGGAGGTTGCAGTAGCTTAACAAGGCGGGTTAAATGTCCCTTGGAAGAGACGTGGAGGTCAGAGTGGTTTAACAAGACAGTTTTAATGCTCCTTACAAGAGCCATGCAGTACAGCATAATACAAACATTATTCCCATTATTGGAGAGTGGGTATCCCATAGTCTTTGCCTATGCCTTCCAAGCAAAAGCTGCCAAAAATTAGGACGGAGGAACTTGCAATGCTGGCAACACTGACCACGGTCACCCTGGTGGTATAGTGGTGGTGGAGGCTGAGGATAAGGAGAAGAGAAAAAAAAAGCCGAATTGAGGAAGCGTATACCCATGTGTGGGTGTGAAGCGGTGCATGGGAATACACCTCCCGAAATAACACAGTGGATTTGACTTTATGTTACTCTGCTGTCATTTGGTGGTGATGAGAAGTCTGGCCCAATCCAGCCCTTGTTCATTTTGATAAGGGTCAGCTTGTCAGCATTGTCAGTTGACAGGCGAGTGCGCTTATCAGTTATAATTCCCCCAGCGGCACTAAAAACACGCTCCAATAACACGCTAGCGGCAGGGCAGGCCAGGACCTCCAAGGCGTACAGAGCGAGTTCATTCCAAGTGTCCAGCTTGGATACATAATAATTAAAAGGCACAGAGGAATCACGGAGGACGCTGGTACGGTCAGCAAGGTACTCCCTCAACATCTTTTGAAACTTTCCACTCCTTGTGAGAGTACCCCGCGCCTCAGGGCCTGTAAGCTGGGCGGGTTTCAGAACACTGTCCCAGAACATTGACAGTGTTCCCCTGCCTCTGCTGGATTGGAGTTGCGTCTCTCTTGCCTGTACGCCTTGGTTGGTCAACGAACTGTGACCTCTGCCGCTAGCGTGTTCAGATGGGAATTTTTTTTAACAGTTTTGCAGCAAGGGCCTTCTGGTACTGCCCCATTTTTGTAGACCTCTCCACCTCAGGAATAAGAGGGTGAAAGTTCTCCTTGTAGCGGGGGTCTAAAAGTGTCACCAACCAGTAATGACTGTCACCCAACATTTTGGCAACACGAGGGTCACGGTTAAGGCAGCGTAACATAAAGTCAGCCATGCGTGCCAGACTGGTAATGGGCAAGACTTCCGTGTCCTCACCAAGATGACGACTGACCATGCTCTCCTCCTCCTCCCTCCTGTCCTCAGGCCACCCACGCTGAACCGACTGTATGACAGTTGAACAGGTACTACCGTCTACAGCGCATGATACCAGCTCCTGCTCTTCCTCATCCTCCTCCTCCTCCTCTCCCTCCTGTCCCCCAATGCACGTTGGGATGAGATGAGGCTGGGCTGTGTGTAATCGCCCATTACGGGTTCTTGATCCATCTCATCATACTCTGGCTGCAATGCCTCCTCTTTAATTCTCTGCAGAGAGCATTGCAAAAGACAGATAAGTGGGATGCTGATGCTAATGATGGCGTCATCGCCACTCACCATCTTGGTAGACTCCTCAAAGTTTGTCAGGATGGTACATATGTCAGACATCCAGGTCCACTCCTGAGGTCTTATGTGTGGAGTCTGACCTGAATATCGACGGCCTTTTTGCAGCTGGTACTCCACAACTGCTCTCTTCTGCTCACAAATCCTTTGCAACATCTGGAGGGTAGAGTTCCAACATGTGGGGACATCACCCACCAGTCGGTGTGCCGGAAGCTGCAAACGCTGCTGCAAAACAGCAAGGGCGGCGGAAGCTGTAGCCGACTTCTGGAAATGAGCTGACAGGCAGAGTACTTTGACAAGCAGATCTGGCAACTCAGGGTACGATTTAGGAAACTGCTGAACCACGAGGTTAAGCACATGAGCCAGGCATGGTACGTGTGTGATCTCGCCTCGCCTCAGAGCCGCCACCAGGTTACTGCCATTGTCACACACGACCATGCCTGGATGTAGGTTCAGCGGTCTCAGCCACAGATCTGCCTGCTCTTTCACAGCTGTCCACAACTCACAAGCAGTTTGAGGTTTATCACCTAAGCTTATGAGTTTCAGCACAGCCTGTTTCCACTTGGCTGAGGCAGTACTGCAGTGCTTCCAGCTTGTAACTGATGTGGTGATATCTGAGATGGAGGCTGAACATGAGGAGGAGGAGGAGGAGGATGATGCGCTGGAGCTGTACACTGTGGGGGCAACTATGATTGACATAGGGCCCGCAATCCTCGGTGTGGAGAGGATGTGTTCCGTCCCAAGGTCCGACTGGGTCCCGGCTTCCACTATGTTTACCCAGTGTGCCGTCAGGGAGATGTACTGTCCCTGGCCACAAGCACTTGTCCACGTGTCCGTTGTCAGGTGGAATCTCCCAGTAACTGCGTTGTTGAGGGCACGGCAGATGTTTTGGGACACGTGCTTGTGTAGTGCGGGGATGGCACACCGGGCAAAATAGTGTCGGCTGGGGACCGAGTATTGAGGGACAGCCAACACCATAAGGTTGCGGTAGGATTCCATCTCCACCAGCCTAAAAGGCAGCATTTCCAACGCAAGCAGTCGTGAAATGTGCGAATTTAGGACTGTGGCCTGTGGGGCGTTGTCTGCGAATTTGCGCTTTCGTTCAAAGCTCTGGGATATGGACAATTGAACGCTGCGGTGGGACATGGACGTGGACGTTGATGCTGTTTCTTGAGAAACTGCCATAACAAGTGAAGACTGAGAGGAGGGGGCATCTTTGCATGTAGTATGGACAGGGGATTGCCTTGCACGCAGAACAGGGGGTTATATTACACGCACAACAGCGGAAGAAGCAGTGGTGACACCCGCTGACACTGGTCGTGGACCCTGGGGTTCGCCCCACAAAGTCGGGTGCTTTGCTGCCATGTGCCTGATCATGCTGGTGGTGGTAAGGCTGGTAGTTTTGTCACCCCTGCTGATGCTGGCATGGCAGGTGGTACAAATGGCCTTTTTGGGGTTATCAGCAGAGTCTTTAAAAAAATTCCAGACTCTGGAAGACCTACCGGTTGTACTGGCAGCGTCCCTCATGTTGGTGTTACGGGGAACTTCTGCCCGCCTTCTGTGTGCGGCCACCACACTGCTTCTTCCTGCCTGTTGGGGTACTCTGCCTCCCTCCCCCTGTATGCTGCTGGCCTCGCTCTGCGTGTCCTCCTGCCACGTTGGGTCAGTTACTAGATCATCCACCACCTCCTCCTCTTCCAGTTGCACACCACGATCCTCCTCCTCACTTCCTGGCAATTGAGTCTCGTCATCGTCCACCTCTTGTGACAAATTGCCAGCGTCGACTTCCTGTGGCCGTGGCTGTTCAAATATTTGGGCATCGCTACATGGGATCTCCTCTTCCACCACTTCAAGAGGAGCAGGCGAGGGGCACAAATATGGAAATGGACCAGTGAACAGTTCTTCAGAGTGTCCAAGTGTGGGATCAGTTGCTGTCTGACGACACTCGGAATGGTGGGAGGAAGGAGCATCAGGGCGAGGAGGAGTATGCGGTCGAGACTCACGGCTACTAAAACTTGACCGTGTGGAAGACAGACCAGAGGTGGTGGTGCCCAGGTAACTGGAAGTATTATCTGCTATCCAATTAATAACCTGTTCACACTGATCAGTTCGCAATACTGGTGTTGTAGTGTGCTTCCCTAGTAATTCGGTCAAGAAGTGGGAGCGAGAAAATGTGGCTGTCGGTTGTGGCACATTTTCACCTTGGCCACAGCCCCATCCTCTACACACACCATCACCAGAAAGTCCAGTTCCACGTCCCTTGCCACGCGCCTTGCCTATTGTAAATGAAGTAAAATAGCTTACACTCGCACTATCAATGGAAAAAGGGTAATAAAAAGGAGATTAGAACCGTGGAAGAGGAAAACCACAGTTCTATTTCTCTGGCCTACACCAGAATCTTTTAAACAGATATATTTGTGACTGAACAGACAGGGAGACACTATTACTGTTTTTTTTATGTAAAACAGGCCAAAAGCTGGATAATACAGAGATTTGAACAGTGGAACTGCAAAACCACAGTTCTAATTTACTGGCATATACCAGACTTTTTTAAATAGATATATTTGGGGCTGAACAGTCAGCAATACACTCAAACTGTTTTTTTTTTATGTAAAAAAGGCCCAACAGTGGATAATACAGAGCTTTGTATGGGCGGGCCTTTTAAAGATTAAGCCCTGCCCACCGTCGCACCATTGGTGACGTCACTCGTGACCAATCAGGCGGTGCCAGGTCATCGGATCAGCTGGCTCACGAACCACCAATCACTGTCTGCCATGTCACGGGCATGCTCAGTGCGATGCATCTTGGACTTAGGCTGACGGAGCCCTGACTCCCTCCGCAACCTATACTTCATACTGCTAGGCACAAACACCCGAGATACAACTTGTGCATCTCGTGCACTAGCTAGGCGTTGGGACTGACGGCGATGCTGTGCAGCATCAGCCCTGGCTGGATCAGAATGGGAGACCACAGAATCCACTGAAGATTCTGAACCCATTTCAGATCCAGCAACCGCCCGGAGCCTAACATTATCCCCACTTTTAACATCCCCCTCCACTTGACGCTCATATTCCTCAATGAGCAGAGGAGCATGAATGTGGTCCACTGGTTCCCAGGAACGATCCTCAGATCTGTGGCCCCTCCAGGGAACGAGGTAATGCTTTTTCGCATGGACCATCTTGGACCCCACAATCGCCTGTACCTCGAAATCATCACCCCTGGTGTCTGGAGCAGGTTGGGGTTCCGAGAATTTTGTCAGGCGAACCGGCTTGAGGAGTGACACATGAAACGCGTCGTGAATCCTCATGTGTCGTGGCAAGTGTAACCGGTACACTACGGGGTTTATCTGGGCCAAAATTCTGAACGGACCAATAAAACGGGGGGCAAACTTAGCGGATTCCCCGTGTACTCTGATGCTACGAGCCGCGAGCCACACTCTGTCGCCCGGGGAGAATACGGGGGCCGGACGGCGATGAGTGTCAGCCGACTCTCTCATCTGATTCTTGGAGGCCAATATAGCCTCCTGGGTATGATCCCAAACCTCCCGCGCCTCCAGAGCCCAATCTCTGACCCCAGGTTCCACAGAGGAAACTGGCATAGGAACCGGGACTCGCGGATGTTGGCCATTATTTAGGAGAAACGGAGTCTGACCTGTGGAATCCGCCACTGTGTTGTTTAGGGCAAACTCAGCCCAGGGGAGAAATATCGACCAGTCATTCTGGTTGGCCGAAACGAAATGACGCAAGTATGTCACAAGCGTCTAGTTAGTGCGTTCCACCAGACCATTGGTCTCCGGGTGATAGGCAGTAGAGAGATTTAGTTCAATGCTGAGCAAATTACACAATTCTCTAGAAAACCGGGAGGAAAACTGTGGACCCCGGTCACAGACAATCCTATCAGGCATTCCGTGGAGACGGAAAACATGACGAATGAACAGTGATGCCAGAACCCGGGAAGAAGGAACCCTAGGCAGAGGAACCAAGTGAACCATCTTAGAGAAATGGTCAGACACCACCCATATTGTCGTGTTTCCCTGGGACTTAGGTAACTCAACAATAAAATCCATCCCAACCAGCTCCCACGGTCTATCTGCCACGGGTAATGGATGAAGAAGACCAGCTGGCCTCTGACGGGACGATTTATTCTCGAACAGGAGACACATGCTTGGACATATTCCTTAATGTCCTGGGACAACTGAGGCCACCAATAAGACTGTTGGAGAAGCTCCGTGGTACGTTTGACCCCAAAATGACCTACGATCTTAGAGGCATGTGCCCAGGACAGTACTTCATTCTGTAAATTAGGAGGAACGAACGTCCTCCCGGGAGGAACCTGGTTTAGGGACACTGGAGCCACTGTCCGCATACACTCTGGTGGAACAATGAGCCTGGGCTTGTCCTCAGCCTTATCCGTTGACCGGGACAAAGCGTCCGCCCGAGGGTTCTTTTCCCCTTTTAAAAAATGAATGGAAAAATTGAATCATGAAAAGAAAAGAGACCACCTGGCCTGCCTCGAGTTAAGACGCTGCGCCGTCTGTAGGTACGAAAGGTTTTTGTGATCAGAATATAAGACGAAAGGATGTTTAGCTCCTTCCAAGAGGTACCTCCATTCCAAAAAAGCCATCTTAATAGCAAGTAATTCTTTGTCACCAATCGTATAATTCCTCTCTGCTGGAGAGAAGGTCTTGGAAAAGAAAAAACAAGGTCTTGTCCGACTCTGTTCATTCTTTTGAGAGAGAACCGCTCCTGCACCGACAGAGGAAGCATTGACCTCCAGGAAGAATGGCTTGTCCACATCCGGGCGATGGAGAATGGGAGATTTAGAGAAATAGGATTTAATCTCCCGAAACGCCTCGGATGTCTCCTTAGACCAATTCTTGGGATTGGCACCCTTCCGGGTTAAAGCGGCTAAGGGAGCCACCAGTGTGGAAAAATGTGGTATGAACTGCCGGTAGTAATTAATAAAGCCCATGAAGCGTTGTACTTTAAGAGAATGGGGCTCCTGCCAGTTCTGTACCGCCACCAACTTTTGTGGGTCCATAGCCAATCCCTTACTGGATATGATGTAGCCCAGGAACAGTAGAGACTCTCATTCAAACTGACACTTCTCCAGTTTACAATACAAAGAATTTGCTCGCAATCGTTCAAAAACTCTGCGAACATCCTCTCTGTGTGCGGAGAGGTCCGGGGAAAAAATAAGGATATCATCAAGATAAACTACCACGCAAGATAGCAGCAAATCCCCAAAAATATCGTTGACAAAATCTTGAAAGACTGCAGGGCATTGCATAACCCGAAAGGCATGACGAGATACTCGTAATGACCATCACGAGTGTTAAAGGCTGTTTTCCACTCGTCACCTTCACGGATTCGCACAAGATTATATGCCCCTCGCAGGTCCAATTTAGTGAAGATGTTAGCCCCTCGCAACCTGTCAAATAGTTCAGAAATAAGGGATAGGGGGTATTTATTTTTGATGGTGATGGCATTTAGTCCTCTGTAATCAATGCAGGGATGTAAATCACCCTCTTTCTTCTGGACAAAGAAAAACCCCGCTCCAGCAGGAGAGATCGATTTTCTGATAAACCCCCAGGCCAGATTCTCTTTGATATAGTCTGACATGGCCTGGGTCTCGGGTACAGACAGGGGGTAAACCCTACCGCGAGGGGGCTCTGTGCCGGGGACCAAATCAATAGGACAGTCATACGGTCGGTGGGGAGGAAGAGTCTCTGCACCCTTTTTGGAAAAAATGTCCGCAAAACTCCGATATTGTACAGGCAGAGCGGACAAGTCGGGAGAAGGCTCAGAGACTACCCTCCGGGCAGCTGTAACCATACATTGAGGCACACAGTTCTTACCCCAGGAAGAAATTCTCCCTGTACTCCAATCAATGTGTGGAGTGTGACAACGTAGCCAAGGGAGGCCCAACAGCACCTCATCTAATCCCCCGGGGATAATAAGGAAGGAGATAATCTCCCGGTGACCCTGAGGAAACGACATGGTGAGGGGGACTGACTGGTGAGTGATTTGTGTGACCAGCAGAGCACCGTTAACCACCCTGATGTTCATCGGCTTTGGCAGTAACTCCATAGGGATGGTATGCCTCTGGGCAAATGTTGATGTCAAAAAATTCCCATCGGATCCCGAATCCACCCACGCCTTAATCGTAACCATGGTTGTCCTGAAGGACAACGTCACCTCATATAATAATTTGGAGGAAGAAACCCCTGAATCTAACACACCTCCTCCAATGGTGGTTAGACACCTTCGTTTCCTGATCGCTTGGAAACCTTATTAACGGGGTACTCCAAGAGATGTGTAGGTCGGGAACGAGGGGGCTTAGACTTAGTCCGGGATATATCCATAGCCTCAGGCTCCGGGTTGGAAGCCGTGGGTTTGGAGATAGGTCTAGAGAAAGAGGGTGCCAACCGAAACGGAGGTCTAGAAACCTCCTGCTCTAACTTGCGTTCTGCATGACGCAGATCTATTCGGTTAGCGAGAGTGATTAACTCTTCCAGAGAGGTTGGGATCTCTCTGGTAGCTAGAGCATCTTTAATATGCCCACATTCAGCTGTTTGGCAACAAATTTACTTGGTTATACAGTAGCCACCAAAAGTTTTGCATTTTTTTATAAAAGTGTGATTACTTCTGTCTGGTTGATGTGATGCTATTTCCCTGATGATGAATTGAAAGTGCATGAAGTTGTCATCATGCAATACCTTAATTTTAACCAAAATGCTTTTGAATAAAGGTATGGTCATTTAATTAAAGAAAACTGACTACCAAAAGTTTTGCATATACTATTTATTGATCACAACATAGAGAGTAATTCATTGTTTACAATGCCATAACTTAGTATTTTGTAGCATAACCTCTTGCTTTAATTACAGCACCTCACGGAAAGGGCATTGAAGCCACTAGCGTATTCAAGACATCTTGAGGGCTCTTGCTCCATTCTATTTGCAAATCTGCAAACAATTCATCTTTATTGTCATGGGTACAGGCCCCAACTAGTCACCCTAACTCATCCCAAAAGTGCTGTATAGGGTTTAAATCAGGTGATTGGCTTGGCCATTGCAACGGGCGAACATTTTACTTTGCTAACCAGTTTTTTACTAAATTGGATGTGTGCTTACGATCATTGTCTTGCTGGAATCTCCATCCCCTGCCTACTTTGGATTTACCATGTGGCAGCATTACATTCTGCAGTATATCCTTGTACATGGTGGCATTCATATTTCCACCAAATCTATGCAGAGGGCCAATGACAGATGCAGAAAAGTAGCCCCAAATCAGGACATTGCCAACACCATGTTTCACTGTCGGTGCTTGGTACCTTACATCATTACGTTTTCCAATATATATATATGTTAAGGGGACGGTTGCAAGCAACTTGATTAAAATGGAATGCAACCGAACCCTGGGGTCTGCGATGCAGCCTAGTGGACTGCGGCCGAACACCTTCCGGGTTAGAAGGAAATAACCAACTTAAATAATGATCCCCTCCGTGTTACAGCACACCGGAGCGGGAATAGGAAGTTGCACTATCTCCGTTAACTTCACGAGAGATGTGAGATAAATATAATATCTGTAGTCCTGTTGCAGCACAGGGACTACACAGTTGGCGCTAGGATGCCTGTGTGACTCACGCCGGCGTGTAAGTGCTCTCAGCCGGCGTGCTACCGGACTGAGGAGGATCACTCCATGTGGCTCATAGGCGGCACCGGGAATACGGCATTTGCAGACTGCTCGGGGTGTATGGCGACCCCCTAGTCGGAGCCAGTCTGTACGGCCAAACTACCTGCCTATTTCCACTAGCCTGCCTATTTCCACTACACCTGCCTATTTCTACTAAAGCACACGTGGAGCTCACCCGTGACCAATCAGGCGGTGCCAGGTCACCGGATCAGCTGGCTCCCGAACCACCAATCACAGTCCGCCATGTCACGGGCATGCTCAGTGCGATGCATCTTGGACTTAGGTTGACGGAGCCCTGACTCCTTTCGCAACCTATACTTCATACTGCTAGGCACAAACACCCGAGATACAACTTGTGCATCTCGTGCACTAGCTAGGCGTTGGGACTGACGGCAATGCTGTGCAGCATCAGTCCCGGCTGGACCAGAATAGGAGACCACAAAATCCACTGAAGATTCTGAACCCATTTCAGATCCAGCAACCGCCCGGCGCCTAACATATAGTTATGTGGCATACACCAGAATCTTTCAAACAGATATATTTGTGTCTGAACAATCAGGGAGACACTATTACTGCTTTTTTTTACAGCAAAAAATGCCAAAAACAGGATAATCCAGAGATTTGAACTGTGGAACTGCAAAACCACAGTTATATTTTTCTGGCCTACACCAGACTCTTTTAAACAGATATATTGGTGTCTGAACAGTCAGGGAGACACTATTACTGTTTTTTTTACGGCAAAAAATGCAAAAAGCAAGATAATACAGAGATTTGACCCGTGGAACTGCAAAACCACAGTTATAGTTGTGTGGCGTACACCAGACTCTTTTAAACAGATATATTGGTGTCTGACCAGTCAGTGAGACACTATTACAGGTTTTTTTACGGCAAAAAATGCCAAAAGCAGGATAATACAGAGATTTGACCCGTGGAACTGCAAAACCACAGTTACAGCTATGTGGCATACACCAGACTCTTTTAAACAGATATATTGGTGTCTGACCAGTCAGGGAGACACTACTACAGTTTTTTTTATGGCAAAAAAAGCCAAAAACAGGATAATACAGAGATTTGACCCGTGGAACTGCAAAACCACAGTTATATTTTTCTGGCCTACACCAGACTCTTTTAACAGATATATTGGTGTCTGAACAGTCAGGGAGACACTATTACTGTTTTTTTTTTTACGGCAAAAAATGCAAAAAGCAGGATAATACAGAGATTTGACCTGTGGAACTGCAAAATCACAGTAATAGTTGTGTGGCGTACACCAGACTCTTTTAAACAGATATATTGGTGTCTGACCAGTCAGGGAGACATTATTACTGTTTTTTTTTACAACAAAAAATGCCAAAAGCAGGATAATACAGAGGTTTGACCCGTGGAACTGCAAAACCACAGTTATAGTTATATGGCGTACACCAGACTCTTTTAAACAGATATATTGGTGTCTGACCAGTCAGGGAGACACTATTACAGTTTTTTTTACGGCAAAAAATGCCAAAAGCAGGATAATACAGAGATTTGACCCGTGGAACTGCAAAACCACAGTTACAGTTATGTGGCGTAAACCAGACTCTTTTAAACAGATATATTGGTGTCTGACCAGTCAGGGAGACACTATTACAGTTTTTTTTATGGCAAAAAATGCCAAAAGCAAGATAATGCAGAGATTTGACCCGTGGAACTGCAAAACCACAGTTATAGTTATGTGGCGTACACCAGACTCTTTTAAACAGATATATTGGTGTCTGACCAGTCAGGGAAACACTATTACAGGTTTTTTTACGGCAAAAAATGCCAAAAACAGGATAATACAGA
The DNA here is from genome assembly GCF_046119375.1 of Phyllobates terribilis. Taxonomy (NCBI): domain Eukaryota; kingdom Metazoa; phylum Chordata; class Amphibia; order Anura; family Dendrobatidae; genus Phyllobates; species Phyllobates terribilis. The sequence continues at coordinate 362,811,344 of NW_027362762.1, read as the reverse complement.
GATTTGACCCGTGGAACTGCAAAACCACAGTTATAATTTTCTGGCCTACACCAGACTCTTTTAAACAGATATATTGGTGTCTGAACAGTCAGGGAGACACTATTACTGTTTTTTTTTACGGCAAAAAATGCAAAAAGCAGGATAATACAGAGATTCGACCCGTGGAACTGCAAAATCACAGTTATAGTTGTGTGGCGTACACCAGACTCTTTTAAACAGATATATTGGTGTCTGACCAGTCAGGGAGACATTATTACTGTTTTTTTTTTTACAACAAAAAATGCCAAAAGCAGGATAATACAGAGGTTTGACCCGTGGAACTGCAAAACCACAGTTATAGTTATATGGCGTACACCAGACTCTTTTAAACAGATATATTGGTGTCTGACCAGTCAGGGAGACACTATTACAGTTTTTTTTACGGCAAAAAATGCCAAAAGCAGGATAATACAGAGATTTGACCCGTGGAACTGCAAAACCACAGTTACAGTTATGTGGCGTACACCAGACTCTTTTAAACAGATATATTGGTGTCTGACCAGTCAGGGAGACACTATTACAGTTTTTTTTATGGCAAAAAATGCCAAAAGCAAGATAATGCAGAGATTTGACCCGTGGAACTGCAAAACCACAGTTATAGTTATGTGGCGTACACCAGACTCTTTTAAACAGATATATTGGTGTCTGACCAGTCAGGGAAACACTATTACAGGTTTTTTTACGGCAAAAAATGCCAAAAACAGGATAATACAGAGATTTGACCCGTGGAACTGCAAAACCACAGTTATAATTTTCTGGCCTACACCAGACTCTTTTAAACAGATATATTGGTGTCTGAACAGTCAGGGAGACACTATTACTGTTTTTTTTTACGGCAAAAAATGCAAAAAGCAGGATAATACAGAGATTCGACCCGTGGAACTGCAAAACCACAGTTATAGTTATGTGGCGTACACCAGACTCTTTTAAACAGATATATTGGTGTCTGACCAGTCAGGGAGACACTATTACTGTTTTATTTTACGGCAAAAAATGCCAAAAGCAGGATAATACAGAGATTTGACCAGTGGAACTGCAAAACCACAGTTATATTTTTCTGGCCTACACCAGACTCTTTTAAACAGATATACTGGTGTCTGACCAGTCAGGGAGACACTATTACAGTTCTTTTTACGGCAAAAAATGCCAAAAACAGGATAATACAGAGATTTCACCCGTGGAACTGCAAAACCACAGTTCTATTTTTCTGGCCTACACCAGACTCTTTTAAACAGATATATTGTTGTTTGAACAGTCACAGACACACTAAATTTTATTTTTTTTGGGGGGGGGAATACCAAAAGGTTAAGAAAACGCATATTTGGACAGTCTGACTGAGGAAAAAAAAAATACAGGATTTAGATGAAAAAAATAATTTTTCCTGGCCCCTGAGACCGGGGTGATAAGTCTAGCAATTTGACCATCAGGAGCACACAGGACTGTAATGCAGCGTTTGCTGGTAAAACCACTGTATCTCTTATACAGACTGCCTGCCTGATTTCTGGGATGGATATTAGTCCTGAGAAGGACTGTTTGTTTGATTTGGCAGGCTTTAGAGACCCTACACTACCTATTACGTACTATATATCTCTCCCTAACTCAGCAGCACTCTCCCTACACCGATGATCCAGAGCGACTGTGTCCAAGATGTCGGTGCCCGGTTTTAAATACTCGAGGTGACAATGCGCGGCCAGCCAATCACTGTAATGCCCACAAACAACATGGCTGCGGCATTACAGTGACTGGCTGGCAATCCCTGCATGTTCATTGGCTCTGTAAAGAGCGCCAAACGTGCAGGCCGGAGACCCGAGCTCCCGCCCAAGTAACCCGGAAATGCTCGGTGCTCGCCGAACATCCCGAGTAGCGTGATGCTCGGGCGAGTAACGAGCAGTGTCGAGCATGCTCGCTCAACACTAAATGTTACATTTGCCTTAACTTATGCCAATCTGTGTGATGGAATGATTCCTGTCAGACACATCTTACTCCAAATAGTAAATGTACTACACACAACGTGCCCCCCATACATTCTTGTATGATTCTAACTCTACTACAGCTCTCATTTCTGGCTTGCAACCAGGATTCTGTCCACTTAGGTGCAACTCTCCAAAGATTCAGAATAGATAATGCCTTACACTTTCCACCACCGACAAAACTCAATTCAATGACAACCCAGAGAACCTAGCCACAGGATTGTGAACCTCCTGTACTTATGTGTAAATTAACTGTAATGTGCAAACCAAGTGCAATGTAACAAATTATCATTTTGCGATAAAAATGCCCTGTATTTTTCCATATTCATACAGTAATTTTATGTTAACTGCTACTTGAAAATCCACCAAGGTATATGAGTATATCTAATGACAATGAAGTGCTGCCTCATCACATAAATAGGATTTATTTTTCTTTGTCTACTGTATTTAAAATGTAAATAGCTTGTAATTATTAAACTTTGTGACAAATCTATTAGATGTGAGGCTATTAAAAAGACAGCATTACAATCCATTAGATATATGAAAATTAAATAGTCATATTGCAATATGTGCACTGCTGAAAATATGCAATGAACTGACGAAAATTAGATTAAATGAGCAGATTAAGGTACAGGTCTTTCTCATTCTATTGATTTGAAAGAATGTATTAATTTATTGCTGTATATTAAAATTACTTTGGAACTTAGTTAGCATTCTAAGGCTGAACAAATTAGCTTAATGCTCTTCCAGATAGTTTTATATAAAATGAATGACAATAATATTCCAAGCAAAAACTACAGTATAAAAGTGCTGCCAATATGTTTAAATTTTATATGGTGTGGAACGGGGGAAAATAGACCTCATCTAAATTTAGGCAGGTCATCCAACTATATGGTTACATTCTCACTGACGTTATCATGAATATCTGTTTTAATACCAATAAAATGTAATGTAATTATTAAAGGGGTTTTCCAATAAGAAAGATTGGTAGATGTCCGACTGCTGAGACCGCCACTGATCATCAGAATAACCAGAGCAGTGTGAGCATACGAGACTCCACATATACGTCACTGCTCCGCTCATTCTCTATGGGACTGCCACAGATAGCCGAGTACAGTGTGCAGTTATTTTTTGTCAGTCCCATACAACACAAATTGAGCTCCACACTTTTACTCTATACAAACATGGTACAGAAGTCTCCCATTCTGGCAATTGATGTTGGTGTCAGCAATTGGCAACAGCAGAGACATAGGAGTCTGCTTTAGCTAATGAAATGATTCAGCCAGGCAGTCAACTTTATTACATGTCGACACACAATAAAGGGGACAAATGTTCTGCTTTTGTCAGAAGGAACACAAAAAAGTTCCAGAACCAAGAGAAGGGGACTGAAATTAGACCAATGGGGAAAAATTCTGAATTAAAACACATTAGTAAAATTCATTATTTTGCACTATGACAAAAATTAAATATTTTTTTATCTTGACAAACTCTTTAAAGTCCATCAGTCATTATTTGTCTGGAAGTTTGGAGACATATGGAACTGATTTTGAACCTACGCAGGTGCCATACTAACCATATTTTAGTACGCGCTGTAACAAGTCACAACATTGAACTGCATTGCGTAAGAATGTAAGATACATTAATTTTATGTTAAATTTGACACAAATGATGCAGTAGCTGGATGTTCTTATTTTTAAGTGGTTAACCACTTTATTTTTATCTTAACACATGTTGTGTGCATGATATTGTGAGACCTACTAATATATGAATATTACAGGTTCTCCTCCTGCTCGTTACAGTAGCCTTCATCACAATAGGCTGCAAAAAGCTACAGTTCTCAAAACAGTAATTCATAGGGGGCATGGGACTCGATCTCCTCCAATTGAAACACGTTTCCCATGGGCAGGATTTTTCAATTGGACAAGGCTGATAACTGTCATTAGTAAAGCTGTGCAGGAGAACATAACAGCTGTGCAGGAGAACAGGAGAGCTATACAGGAGAACAGCAGGGATGTGCAGGAGAACAAGAGAGATGTGCAGGAAGAACAGAAAAGTTGTGTAGCTGAGAAGGAGAACAGGAGATCTGTGCAGGAGAACAGGAGAGCTCTGCAGGAAAACAGCAGGGATGTGTAGGAGAACAAGAGAGCTGTGCAGAAGAACAGGAGAGCTCTGCAGGAGATCAGGAGATCTGTACAGAAGAACAAGAGAGCTGTGCACTCTGTCAGGAAGGATGTACCAAAAAGTCAGCAGTGTTTTGCAAAGAACCTGTAACACTTCTATACTATTAATTGCCACAAAATCATTTCCCCAACACATTTGTAAAATAATCACTTTAACTTTCACACAATGTTTTCAGTGCCGGACACTCAGGTAGCATCAAATGACAGGTACCCGGCTGAAATATATTCATGCCGCATTGTACTGTAATTCCAAAATGATGGTCCAGGTTAAAAGTTGAAGGAACACTGCCACATAGTACCAGTCACATCTCTTGTCAAAATTTGCAAGTAGCTGAGGCAAATGATGAGTCAGACTGAGAGGTCTAGTGGTAACTTAAAGGGGTAGTCAAAAATACAAATTAATTTTCATTCTAAATGCTTATTTATTTAATCACATAATCCAATCTATTTTCTAATATACGTTAATTAAAAATTCCCCACCATTCTCTCACTACACTAAGTGCTTTTTTTTCTGTTCTTTTTTTTAATAACTTTTTTTGTTGACTATGCTTTGTTTAAGAATCCCAGTGCATCCTGGGATACTCAAATGAAGTGTCATCAGGGGGCAGGGGCTGCGGTCACTGCCACAGCCCATGCCACACCCTGAAAAAAGCATCATGAGTGACCTTCATTTCAGGGACTGGGTTAGTCCCTGCACTGTCACTGTGCATTGTTTACAATAACACTGTGCTCTCTCACCGAATCAGTTCAGTAGTAACTAGATGGAAACAGACTGCATTGTCATTGACATTGACCTACAAAGCCATCCATAAACTGTCTGCTCCATATATCTCTGAACTATTTTCCCAATATCTTCCAATATGTAATTTCCAGTTCTCTCAAGACCTCCTGCTCTCTTCCACACTTATATGTTCCTCAGCCAATCGCCTCTAAAACTTTTCCCCAGTAAACCCCTTCCTCTGGAATTCTGTGACCCATCACGTCCGATTATAAACCCTACATATGTACAGCGTGATGGAACCAATAGTGATAAATATAAATAATAAGAAGAAGAAGAATACCTGGCACTTGGGGGTCAGCGTTGGTCTCTCCAAGCTGGATATTCATCTTACAATGTGCACTGACAAGTGCCAGGGCGCTCTGTTGCCGTTTCATTGCTACTAAATTGAGCCAGCAAGAGATCACACTGTCACTGTGCACATCGCACAAGAACTAGCCCAGTCTCTGAAACGAAGGTCACTGATGATACTTTCAGGGAGGGGGTAGAGGCTGTGGCTGTGACCGCAGCCTCTGCCCCCTGATGACGCTTCGTTTGAGTATCCCAGCATGTACTGAGATTCTCAAACAAAGAATCGTCAAAAATGAAGTTATAAAAAAAACCTGTTAAGATAGTGTCGTTAGCAAATTGTTTTAAAAGCATCCAACATCTAGAGGGGTTAACAAGTTACAGTTGTGGGGAATGGTCAGACCTGCCCCAAAAGTATTGGTAAAAGCTAGTCTTGGCATGGAGAGTGAGCTGGAAGGATGCAAACCTGTACTCTGGTCTGATGGAGGTGATGAGCTTCTCTGACTGTGACTACCAGTTTGTTTCTAATGGTAACTAGCCAGGAAGGAGAGTGGAAATGGGAGCTAACTGTTCTAAAACAGGAAAAGGAGTGAATACCACGACCAAGGGCTGGATTCATCCTTCTGTTCTCCCCCCTTTACCTCACTGCAAAGAAGGTAAAGTGTGGCACAGTGTACAGATACTATGTGTGGGTAAAGCAAACTGAGTTTTAAAGTGATCATCTGAATTGTACTGAAAGCCTGTTGCTGACAATACTGATTTTGTGTGCTGATCTTAAACTTGAATTAAACAACTGTGATCAACTGCATTCTGGGACCCTGTCATCGCTGTGTGTGCCTGAAAGCTGTTGCATCTCATGATTGCGGAAACACAGAATAATGGTCACCCCGAGTAAGGTTCCCCCAGAATTTCAAGAATTCATATTAATTTGTAAACCCTCTATATACCTAGTGGCATGCATGCATCATTGGTGGCCTGTATGGGGAATCCTGTGAGGGAATCAGAGTGTAGAGAGAAGAGGTACAGTGATTGCAAGAAACAGCAGCTCAGCACCTCAACTCAACTTTGCTACACCAATGAAAGGGGACAAGGATTGAAAAGAACGCAATAGCATGAACCAGGCAGCTTTGAATAAGACAATGCAGAATTTGGCACGTGTTGTTGAAGTTAAGATGTATTCCTTAAGATGGCGTCCTGTGGTGCAATTGGAGAAGAAGGACATCCGATTTTGTGGGTGTGTATGTTAAAAGAGCGCGAAGCAGAGCCAAACCCCTTGTAGAAGAGCAGCCTGGATTAGGCTGTCTTCTAGAAAGTGAAACACCGCCCACCCAGTTGAAGACTCAATGGAAAGTGAGGAACCATCCAAGAAGGGGAGGAGTAATGAAGAACAATGGGTTCCCATGTGGGAAGAACGCCATTCCTGTCAGGAGAAAAGAAGGAGGAAGTTGTTGCATTGTGGCGCCCTTGAGGGTTCGACCGCCACAGGGATGCTGCACTTCTCTAATGGAGTGTAGTGTTCCTCCTCTGAGGTAAGAACAGTGTGATAGTCGTGACCCAACCTTTGCATCCAACACCACATTTCTCCACCAGAGGGGGCTAGTATGCACTAGGTGCTGCTCCCCTGGTTACAGGGAGACTGGGGAACCAAGAGTGAGGGGAACCAGTTAGTGGGTGTGGGTGGAGGACTTACAAGTTAGTTACACTTTAAATTTCATATTTAATAAAAAGCCATGTTTAGTTTTGGTCTTTGACTGTTGTTAGGTCGTGATCTCCCACCCTGATAGTGGACCCTGTGTGGGCCTGCAGAGGTCGGAGACACAGCCCTCGTACCCCGGCCTTGGGACGAGGGGCAGGTTACAGATGGGGAATGTCTCAACCCGGCCAAGGACCAGGACCAAGAAGGCCCGGAGCTTAAGAGTGTGGCTCCACAGCAAATGGATCCCAGGCAGGATGCAGACGGAGTGGTGTACGCCACCTGTCCTCGCCAACCTGATATATTCAGAGGGAGTCCGGCTGCAAGAGGGGTACCGACCCCCGACACCCGACCTTGCTACTCCATGTCCTGGTCGGGAAAGCCCGGTAGGCCCTGAGGATCCCACCGGGTATCGGACGGAGCGGAGCTGCCACCCGTGCCCTAGTTCTGAGAGGAGCTCAGAGGGAGACCCGGCCTATTTGCACAAACACGGACAGGAAAGGATTCGGTCTGTAGTTCAGGAACACTCTGGTGTAGGGTCCCGACTGAATGCTGGACTTACTCGGAGGTTGTTGGACTCCCGTCCCTGGTGACCGCAGGACTCCGTGGGGAGCAGGGAGTCGCCTTCCTTCTGCCATCTCTAAAGTGAGTAAAGCCTTGGAAGTTCACCCCTATGGCCTCCGGATTGTTTATTCTGCGCTACACCGCACGACGCGGCATCCGTTCTCCTCTACTACTACCCCCCTCCATCCTGACCCTCTGCCCTGAGGCTCTGCTCCGCCTGTGGGGAGTAGTAATAACTTTGGCCGCCATAACACCATGCCTCAGCGGACTGCAGCGGCGCTGGTGGCCTTCACCAGGTGCCACAGGTGGCGTAGTCGTAAATCAGCCACTCAACCCGGACAAGCCCACACCATCCTTTTTAATGTGAGGGCCCTGAGCACGGGTCGGGTCCGGGCCACGGCTGCACCCCATCTCTCCATCACAGGACCTGACTCCGAGTCCGCCATCTCCCAGGGTAAAATAAAGGGCTTTTCGAGTAGAGGCGTCACAGCATTCCTTGCTGCTTGTAGCATCAGTGTCTCTGCCCCCTGACAGGCAGAGATGCCGTTCCCCTTACCGCCGCGCTCTGGGTCCGGCATCTTCCGGCCCTCCTGCTGCTGCTGCCGGCGCACACAGCTTCCCCAGCACTGTGCTTAGGGCGCGCACCCCTCTTAAAGGGGCCACGCGCGCCATCCTAAGGAGTCCCCGGCCAATGGCCGGAGGACCTCTCATATAAAAGGCACCTCCTCCAAAATGGAGGTGCCCGTGCAAGGTTGTAGCTTTGTGTTCTAAACTCTGCTTCAGCCCTCAGGTCCAGCTGCTAGTCTGACTACCAGTCCGCCAGCCTGACTACCACTCCAGTCCACCAGCCTGACTACCAATCCAGTCCGCCAGCCTGACTACCAGTCCAGTCCGCCAGCCTGACTACCAGTCCAGTCCGCCAGCCTGACTACCTGTCTCTGCCAGCCAAGTACACTCTCCAGCCCGACGGTCTGCCTATGGTCCAAACCTGCCAGTCTGTCTATGGGCCAGGCTTGCCTGCCTACCCGGAGAACGTACCAGTTACCTGCCGTGCCTACCAGCCAGCCTACCTGGAGGCTCCTGCCAGTTACCTGTGGTGTCTACCAGTCCGTCTACCAGGATCACCCGTCAGCCTGCCTGCCGTGCTCATCCGCTGTACCGGTCAGTCCCTGCCTTCTGACCCGTGGGAGTCACCTGCTCTCATACAAGGACTGGCCCAGAGTAGCACCTGGTCCCTCTGCCCGGTCCTTCCCTGGTTCATGGAGTTGATTGAGCCACCGTGCGACCTTGGTCAGTCCGAGTTGATACCTAGTCACGCCCCTCTGGTCCCTCCTTGCACTGCAGCACAGAGTTTCCACCACCTGGATCCATAACAGTTTGCACGGGCCATGGAACCCGGTGGCCCCCAGGCTCCTTCACTTGCTAACCTGTACCAGGAGGTTTCTCGTCAGAGATCCCAACAGGAAACCATCCTGACCTACCTGCGGTCTGTCAACTCTCGCCTGGACACGCTGCCTGTCCCACCAGTGTCCGCCTCGAGCCGAGTGACACACGCTCCAGCGGCGCCTCTGCCTACTTGTGCCACGGCATCCAGCTCCAGACCCCGGCTCTCTGCGCCTCCTCGTTGTGGGGGTGACCCCGTCTTATGTCGGGGTTTTCTGAACCAGTGCACGCTGCACTTTGAACTACTGGCACATCAGTTTCCCTGCGACTGGGCCAAGGTGGCGTTCATCATGTCTCACCTCACCGGGGAAGCATTGGCATGGCTAGACCCTCTATGGGAGAGAGGGGATCCCCTGGTGTCCGATCTTCCGGCTTTCCTCACTGCCTTCTGGAAGGTCTTCGATGAGCCCGGACAAAGGACTTCTACTGCCTCCTCATTGCTCCGACTCCGCCAAGGGAGTCTCACCGTGGGCCAGTATGCCATACAGTTCCGTACCCTCGCTTCTGCGCTTGCCTGGAAAGACGAGGCCCTGGTGTCTACCTTCTGGGAGGGTCTTTCCGGACAGATCAAGGACGAGCTAGCCGGCTGGGACATTCCTACCACCCTGGATGACCTGGTGTCACTAGCTACCCGGATTGACATCCGTTTCCTGGAACGAGCTAAGGAGATTACCCGGGAGAGAAGATTTCCTCGTCTTGCTCCTGTTTTCCAGAAACCTGACTCCCAACCTGCAACTCCCCGGACACGCTCGCCCGAACACATGCAGATCGACCAGACCAAGATGGTCAAGTCTCGCCAAGAAATACGTGCCGAGGGGAGCTGTTTCTACTGTGGTAGTAAGGAGCATCTGATCCGTTCCTGCCCGGAGAAGCCGGGAAACTCCAGTGTCTAGGACCACTTGGAGAGGTCGTCCTAGGCAAGAGTAAATCCTCTCCGTTCCTGACTCTATCCATTTCTATTTCCTGTGGAGAGAACCGCTTCTTTGAAACCGCCCACCTGGATTCTGGAGCCGCCGGGAATCTCATTTCTCAGTCCCTTGTGGAGAAGTATCAGATTCCCACCAAACCTCTGGTTGAACCATTGGCAGTCACTTCCATGGATGGAAGACTCCTTCCGGTGACCATCGTGCTCATCACAGAACCTGTGAACCTTCAGGTGGGAATGTTGCACTCCGAGGGGATCTCCTTCCATGTGCTATCCGGACTCTCTCACTCCCTATTGCTAGGTCTAGCCTGGCTACAGAGACAGGAACCCGTTCTGAATTGGCGATCCGGTGAGGTGCTCCGTTCTGGGCAGGATTGCCATGAGACCTGCCTGGTTCCAGTTCGCTCAGTTCGACCTCCGTCTACTCCGGCTAATTTACCTGGTCTACCGCCACCTTACTCGTCCTATGCTGATGTCTTCGACAAGAAGGAGGCAGAGACACTGCCACCCCATAGGCCATATGATTGCCCTATCGACCTGGTACCCGGTGCCACTTCACCCCGTGGGCGTATCTACCCCTTGTCGCTGGCCGAAACCCAGCCCATGTCGGAGTACATTGAAGAGAATCTGGCTAGGGGATTCATCCAGAAATCTACCTCCCGGCTGGAGCTGGATTATTCTTCGTAAAAAAGAAAGACGGCTCACTACGCCCCTGTATTGATTATAGGGGACTTAACCAAATTACTATCAAAAATAAATACCCCCTGCCACTCATCTCGGAGCTGTTCGACCGTCTTAAAGGCGCGAAGATCTTCTCCAAGCTCGATCTTCGTGGGGCGTATAACTTGGTCCGGATCAGCCAAGGAGACGAGTGGAAAACGGAATTCAATACCCGGGATGGCCACTATGAATACCGTGTGATGCCCTTCGGTCTCTCTAATGCTCCAGCCGTCTTCCAAGAACTAGTTAATGACATCTTCCGTGACCTCTTATAGTCGTGCGTGGTGATGTACCTGGACGACATCTTGGTCTTCTCTCCGGATCTACCCACACACCGGAGGGATGTTCGTCAGGTCCTGCTTAGGCTCAGGCAGAATCACCTATACGCAAAATTTGAGAAATGCCTCTTCGAGCAGACCTCTCTTCCGTTCCTGGGCTATATTATCTCTAAGACCGGTCTACGGATGGACCCCGAGAAGGTCTCGGCCGTCTTAAAGTGGCCCCGACCGGAGGGGTTGAAGGTGATTCAGCGATTCCTGGGCTTCGTTAACTATTACCGCCTCTTCATCCCGCATTTCTCTTCCCGGACTGCACCCATCTCTACGCTCACCCGTAAGGGTGCTAATCCTAAGGAATGGACGTCCGAAGCGGAGGAGGCCTTCCTCTCCTTAAAACAAGCCTTCTCTTCTGCCCCGGTGCAACACCGTCCGGATTGCAACAAACAGTTCTTTCTGGAGGTTGATGCTTCCTCTTCCGGAGCTGGAGCGGTGCTCACCCAGAAATCTCTGTCCGGGAGAATGGTAACCTGCGGCTTTTTCTCCAAGCTCTTCTCCTCTTCCGAGCGCAACTATTCCATAGGAGACCGAGAACTGCTAGCCATCAAATTGGCCCTGGAGGAGTGGCGTTACCTGCTGGACGGGGCTCTGTACCCGGTGGTCATCTATACTGACCACAAAAACCTGGCATATCTACAAAATGCCCAAAGACTCAATCCACGTCAGGCCCGGTGGTCTTTGTTCTTCGCCCGTTTCAACTTTACCCTTCATTACCACCCTGCGGACAAGAACGTTAAAGCCGACGCTTTGTCCTGATCCTTCCTGTCTTCCGATCAAGAGGAGGAGCCTATGCATGTCATCGATCCCTCCAAAGTGATGAATGTGGCTCCCTTGGACCTGTCTCGTCTCCCACCCGATAAGACGTTTGTAGCGGTTCCGGATCGTAAGAAGGTTCTTCACTGGGGTCATTCATCTAAATTAGCCGGCCATGCTGGCCAGCGGAGGGCCTTCTTGATCATTACACGGCATTACTGGTGGCCTTCTCTGCGCAAGGATGTTGTAGACTTCGTCACGGCCTGTTCATCCTGTGTCCGCAACAAGGTTCCCAGACGTCTTCCAGCCGGACGTCTCCTGCCTCTTCCCGTACCTGCTGCCCCGTGGCAACACATTGCTATGGACTTTATTACGGATCTCCCTGTTTCTGCCAGTTGTACTGTCATTTGGGTGGTCGCTGACCGCTTTTCTAAAATGGCCCACTTTATCCCTCTGCCTGGTCTCCCGTCTGCATCTGTGCTGGCTAAGGACTTCATCCATCACATCTTTCGTCTCCACGGCCTACCCCTCCACATTGCGTCTGATCGATGAGTCCAGTTCACTTCGCGCTTCTGGAGAGCTACGTGTAAGCTGCTGGATGTCACCCTGGATTTCTCCACTGCTTATCATCCTCAGTCCAATGGCCAAGTGGAAAGTATCAACCAGATCCTTACCAGCTTCCTCTGGCACTTCGTCAACGCTCACCATACCGATTGGGTAGAGCTCCTACCATGGGCCGACTTCTCCTATAATAACCATGTGAGCTAATCTTCTTCCAAGTCCCCGTTCTTTGTGGTCTACGGTCAACACCCCTGGATTCCTTTTTCCATCTCTGCTTCAGTGGACAATCCTGCCACGGAGTCTCTGGTCAGCGAGTTTTCCACCATTTGGGAGGACACTAGATCCGCACTTCTTCAATCCTCCGAGCGGATGAAGAGACATGCTGATAAGAGATGTCTGGTTCCGCCTCAATTCCGTCCGGGAGACGAGGTTTGGCTCTCTTCCAAACATGTTCGTCACAAAATTCCCTCCTATAAGTTGGGTCCACGGTTCATCGGTCCATTTGAAGTCCTCAAGCAAATCAATGCAGTGGCCTACAAGTTAAAACTCCCAGCCACCTTACGGATTCCCAACTCCTTCCACGTATCTCTCGTCAAACCGGTTGTTCTTAATTCTTTTTCCGAAAATCCAGGTACGTCCCCAGCTCCGGTCTCCGCTGAGGATGTCTATGAGGTAGAGAACATTCTGGCCACCAAGAGGGTAAGAGGAAAAAACTTTTTTTCTGGTGGATTGGAAGGGGTTGGGCCCAGAGGAGAGAACTTGGGAACCCAGGGAGAACATCCACGCCCCACTTGTACTTCAAAATTTTTTTTCGGACCTAAAGAAGAGGGGGCGTAAAGGGGGGGGTACTGTAGCATCGGCGTCTCTGACCCCTGACAGGCAGAGACGCCGTTCCCCTTACCGCCGCGCTCCGGCCCACCTGCTGCTGCTGGCGCACGCAGCTTCCCCAGCACCGTGCTTAGGGCGCGCAAGCGCTCCCTCCCTCTTAAAGGGGCCATGCGCGCCGTCCTAAGGAGTCCCCGGCCAATGGCCGGAGGACCTCTCATATAAAAGGCACATCCTCCAAAATGGAGGTGCCCATGCAAGGTTGTAGCTTTGTGTTCTAAACTCTGCTTCAGCCCTCAGGTCCAGCTGCTAGTCTGACTACCAGTCCACCAGCCTGACTACCAGTCCAGTCCGCCAGCCTGACTACCAGTCCAGTCCGCCAGCCTGACTACCAGTCCAGTCCACCAGCCTAGTACACTCTCCAGCCCGACGGTCTGCCTACGGTCTAAACCCGCCAGTCTGTCTATGGGCCAGGCTTGCCTGCCTACCCGAAGAACGTACCAGATACCTGCCGTGCCTACGAGCCAGCCTATCTGGAGGCTCCTGCCAGTTACCCATGGTGTCTACCAGTCCTTCTACCCGGATCACCCGTCAGCCTGCCTGTCGTGCTCATCCGCTGTACCAGTCAGTCCCTGCCTTCTGACCCATGGGAGTCACCTGCTCTCATACAAGGACTGGCCCAGAGTAGCACCTGGTCCCTCTGCTCGGTCCTTCCCTGGTTCACGGAGTTGATTGAGCCGCCGTGCGACCTTGGTCAGTCCGAGTTGATACCTAGTCACGCCCCTCTGGTCCCTCCTTGCACTGCAGCACAGAGGTTCCACCACCCGGATCCGTAACACGGCTGTTGTATTATGGCGGAGTACGCGGCTCTAAAAACCCAGTCAGGAACCCCCACTGCCACAGCTATATGGGAGGATGCAGGCTTGTGGTCCCAAGGCAAGGTACAGGCACCAAATTCACCACTGGTTTCTCTGATGGCCAGCCTGCACCACGGTACCGCCAAATCCGCATCATCAGAAGCCATCCCCCCAGCCGTACCGCTGCAGTCTGCAGGACCCCCAGAGAAGTGGCTTACACTGACCGGAAGCATGCTCAGGCAAGTACCGCCCATCGCAGCGTCTTCTGGCCGGCAGCTAAGGTCATTCACTGGCGCTGAGGCCAGTCAAAGCCTGAAACCGGATGTCATCACCACAGCATCAGTCCCGGCTCCCACTCTCGTGAGAGGGGCGGGGCTTAAGGACAAGGCCGCAAAGTCTCGCAGTGAGAAAATGGCGGGGCAACCTGCGCTGAGATCCGGGGTCAGAAGAGCCCGGCCTTCTTAGCATCTCACCAACCCACAGCCTGCCCACAAGTGATAGCGCAGTCACAAGCCACTCCAGAGGAGCCGTCCTCTCTGCAACCAAACATGGCTTCACCACAAGCACCAGCTGCATCAAAGGTCAGTCTACCCGGGCAGGTAATGGCCTAATTATTATCCAGCAAGTGTGGCACGATAGTATCACCCACAAGAGGGCCTTACCCACCACCGAGCGTCCACTTCACTAGCTCTAAGTATGGAGGGGTTATAGGGTGGATTAGGGAAATCCACGACGTCAACTGGATTGTCAAGACGAGCGAGAGAATTGGGTTGTGGAGAGAGGACGAGCCTTACGGGTTCCCCGTCATGTTAAGGTCCCGGGATCCGTCCCAAGACCCAGTGGTGGTTCCAATCATACTGCCACCTGTCTTACCCAGGCTCGTACCCACAACTACTGACCTATCTGCTGCTGTTGCTGGTCAGCCAGGACAGGCTGCTGCCTCTCCCCAACCATAACAGGAGCCAAGGGAGAACGGGGCAAGGAGGTCTCCTCCAAAAATAACATGGCTATTGACTTGTGGAGGTCCAGAATCATGAGGCAAAAAAGGTATGTGGAGTCCTATGCGCAAGAATGGATGGAAAACCCAGGAAGATCAAATTTAGCATGGTGAAACGGATTGTCATCACCTTTCACCAAAGGAAAGACTTTGGGTCCATCCAGGAGAAGGGCAATAGTCTGGACATATTTGTTAACTGACGATCAGTGGAGAGAGACTATGACTATCAAAGATCTCCGAGTCTCTGGCCAGGAGACAAAGTGCGCTTTCTCAAAATGTGGGGACCAAGAGGATGGTATGCAATCTCCATCTCTCGAGTTGTGAGAATAGAGGAATACCATCCAGAAGGCTGGACCAATGCCACGGAACCAAAGGTGGAGGGCCAGGTGAGAGGGCATTTCCCAACTTCAAGGCCCCAGTTTGTTGTCCGGCCCCCACCAGTGAGAGAGTCAGCACCACGGGTAGATACCAGTGCGGCTGCTGCTCCATTCACTTCGGGGAGATCTTCAAGTATGGCTGCAGCATCCCCAACTCTACCGACCATCCCCACTTCCTACAGCCAGGTCTCGGTGTCATATTTTGTGCCATCTAGTTCATCTGAGGCCCCAAACAAAGACAAACCAGAACCGCTAGAAAAGGACATTTAAAAGAAAAACATTTCTTTTGTTGAGCTGTTGCACTCCTGAATAGAGACAGTTCCCAGTCTCTTTAAAAATGGCCATGGTTGATGGGCTAGCAAAGCCCCTGGCCACTCTAATTTGCTCCTGTTGAGCCGTAAGGACTGTTCGGGGATAGTACCCTGCAGGTTTGTGAAGAGATCCTACACTTGAAAAAAAGGTGGACAAGCTTTGATTTGTTTTATTTTTATTTGCACCTGTTGTGCCCCTTTCCAGCTGGATATGCAGACATCTAAAGCAAAGTTGAAGAGTTTGCACTCTCAATTTATGGACTGTGCTGTATTCATTTCAGGACTGTTCTCTATTTACACTTTAATGGACTGTGCCTTTGTTTACAAGAAATGGATTGTGTTTCTGCCTCTGTTTACAAGGAAAGAATATTGGTTCTGCCCCTGTTTTAAGGACTGTCCCTTTGCCTGTTCCAGGGTCCTTACCGAGAAGGACCGAGGACCCCTTGCCAAAAAGAAAAAAAGACTGTTTTACAAGTTTACAAAATTTGTCTTAGGGACATTGACTGTGTTGATATATGTGTTTATACTCTTATCGTACAGGTTGCTTAAAGTCATTGTTGTATTGTTTAAATAATATTTACTTGAATGTGGTAAAATTGTTAGAGAATAGAGAGGTAGAGCTGGTTGAAGACTGTTAAGGGTCCGGGTGGTGGAAACTCTGTGCTTTGGTGCAAGGAGGGACCAGAGGGGCGTGACTAAGTGCCTATTCGGCCTGACCCAGGTCACACGGCGGCTTAGTCGATTCCGTGAACCAGGGAGGGACCGGGCAGGTAAACTCTGGGACCGACCTTTGGAGAGCAGGCGACTCCCACGGGTCAGGTGACAGGAGCTGACCGGTACAGCAGATGAGCATGGCAGGCAGGCTGCGGGGTGGTCCAGGTAGATAAGCAGGCAGGTACGGCTGATAGCCAGACAGGCCCTCCGGGTAGGCAAGCAGGCGGGCACGACAGGTTACTTGGCAGGTGCTCCGGGTAGGCAAGCTGGCGGGCACGACAGGTTACTTGGCAGGTGCTCCGGGTTGGCGGGCACGGCAGGTAACTTGCAGGTGATCCAGGTAGGCAGGCTGGCGGGCACGGCAGGTAACTGGCAGACTGGCGGGCTGGACTGACAGGCAGCGGGACCTGAGGGCTGAAGCAAGTGTTAGCACACAGAACAACAACCTTGCACAGGCACCTCCATTTTGGAGGAGGTGCCTTATATAGGAGAAGTCCTCTGGCCATTGGCCGGGGATTTTTAAGGACGGCGCGCGCGGCCCCTTTAAGAGGGAGGGAGCGAGTGCACCCTAAGCACAGTGCCCTGTAAGCTGCGCGCGGACCAGGACCGCAGCGGTGAGGGGAACGGCGTCTCTGCCCAGCAGGAGGCAGAGACGCCGATGCTACAGTACCCCCCCTTTATGCCCCCTCTTCTTTAGGCCCCTCATCTTCTTAAAAAATTTCTCACAGGCATCAATGTTCTCCCTGGGTTTCCAAGACCTCTCGTCCGGGCCAAACCCCTTCCAATCCACAAGAAAGAAAGTCTTTCCTCTTACCCTCTTGGTGGCCAAAATGTTTTCTACCTCAAAGACGTCCTCAGCGCAGACCGGAGCTGGGGTGGTACCTGGATCGTCATAGAAGGAATTAAGGACAACTGGTTTGAGGAGAGATACATGAAAGGAGTTGGGAATCCGTAAGGTGACCGGGAGTTTCAGCTTGTAAGCCACAGGATTGATTTGGTTCAGAACCTCGAACGGACCGATGAACCGCGGACCCAACTTATAAGAAGGTATCATGAGACGGACATATTTGGAGGAAAGCCAGACCTTGTCTCCAGGATGGAATTGAGATGGATCCAGACGTCTCTTATCAGCATCTCTTCATCCGCTCAGAGGACTGAAGAAGTGCAGATCTAGTTTCTTCCCAAATAGCCAAAAATTCAGTGACAAGAGACAACGTGGCAGGATTGTCCACTGAAGGGGAGACGGGAAACGGAATCCGGGGGTATCGACTGTAGACCACAAAAAACGGAGATTTAGAAGAAGACTCGCTCTCAAGGTTGTTATAGGAGAACTCGGCCCAGGGCAGGAGCTCAATCCAATCGTTATGGTGAGCATTGACAAGTGCTGAAGAAAGCTGGTAAGGATCTAGTTGATACGTTCCACTTGACCATTGGACTGAGGATGATAAGCAGAAGAGAAATCCAAAGAGACATCCAGCAGCTTGCACGTAGCTCTCCAGAAGCACGAACTGAACTGAACCCCACGATCAGACACAATGTGAAGGGGTAGGCCATGAAGACGGAAGATGTGATGAATGAAGTCCTTAGCCAGCACAGATGCAGACGGAAGACCAGGCAGAGGGATAAAGTGGGCCATTTTAGAAAAGCGATCAGCGACCACCCAAATGACAGTACAACCGGCAGAAACAGGGAGATCAGTGATGAAGTCCATTGCAATGTGTTGCCATGGAGCGGAAGGCACTGGAAGTGGAAGGAGACGGCCGTCTGGAAGGTGCCTGGGAACCTTGTTACGGGCACAAGAGGAACAAGCCGTGACAAAGTCCGCAACATCCTTGCGCAGGGAAGGCCACCTGTAATGTCGGGCGATGAGCAGAAAGGTCTTCCTCTGGCCAGCATGACCAGCTAGCTTGGATGAATGGCCCCAGAGTAGAACCTTCTTTCGATCCGGAACCGCTACAAGGGTCTTACCGGGTGGAAGATGAGACAGGTCCAACGGAGCAACAGCCATCACTTTGGAGGGGTCGATGATATGTAGAGGCTTCTCCTCTTGGTTGGAAGACAGGAATGAGCGGGATAGAGCATCAGTTTTAATGTTCTTGTCCGCCGGGCAGTAATGCAGAGTGAAGCAGAATCGGGCAAAGAATAGAGACCACCTGGCTTGACGCGGATTTCGTCTTTGGGCATTCTGCAAATAAGCGAGGTTTTTGTGATCAGTGTAGATGACCCCTCCAGCAAGTAGCGCCGTTCCTCCAGCGCTAATTTGATGGCCAGCAGCTCACGATCTCCTATGGAGTAGTTGCGCTCGGACGGGGAGAAGAGCTTGGAGAAGAAGCCGCAGGTTACCATTCTCCCGGACGAGGATTTCTGGGTGAGCACCGCTCTGGCTCCGGAGTAGGATGCATCTAGCTCCAGGAAGAACTGCTTGTTGCAATCCGGACGGTGCAGCACAGGAGCGGAGGAGAAGGCTTGTTTAAGGGAGACGAAGGCCTTCTCCGCTTCGGAAGTCCATTTCCTGGGATTTGCTCTTTTACGGGTGAGCGTGGAGATGGGAGCAGTCCGGGAGGAGAAAGGAGGAATTAAGAGGCGGTAATAGTTTGCGAAGCCCAGAAATCGCTGATTCGCCTTCAACCCCTCCGGTCAGGGCCACTTTAAGATGGCAGACACCTTCTCGGGATCCAACCGCAGACCAGTCTCGGAGATAATATAGCCCAGGAATGGTAGGGAGGTCAGCTCAAAGAGGCATTTCTCGAATTTAGCGTATAGGCGATTCTTCCGGAGCCTTAGCAGAACCTGACGAACATCCCTCTGGTGTGAGGGCAGATAAGGAGAGAAAACCAAGATATCGTCCAGGTACACCACCACGCAAGAATACAGGAGATCACGGAAGATGTCGTTAGCCAGCTCCTGGAAGTTGGCTTGAGCATTACAGACACCAAAGGGCATCACGCGGTATTCATAGTGACAGTCCTGGGTGTTGAATGCCATCTTCCACTCGTCTCCCTGGCGGATCCGGACCAAATTGTATGCCCCACGAAGATCGAGCTTGGTGAAGATCGAGCTTGGTGAAGATCTTCGCGCCTTTAAGGCGGTCAAACAGCTCCGAGAAGAGGGGGTACTTATTTTTTATGGTAATCTGGTTAAGGCCCCTGTAATCAATACAGGGACATAGAGAGCCATCTTTCTTCTTGACGAAGAAGAATCCTGCTCCAGCCGGAGAGGTGGATTTCTGGATAAATCTCGTAGCAATATTTTCTTCTATGTACTCAGACATGGCGCGGTTCTCAGCCAGCAACAAGGGATAGATTCGCCCTTGGGGAGGAGAAGCATCAGGTACCAGGTCGATGGGGCAATCATAAGGCCTATGAGGTGGTAGTGTCTCCGCTTCCTTTTTGTCAAAGACTTCCGCATAGGACCAGTAAGGTGCCAACAGAACAGGTAGATTACTCGGAATAGACAGGGGTCGAGCAGGATGAACCAGAACCAGACAGGACTCATGGTATTCCTGACCCCAACGGAGCACTTCACCAGATCTCCAATTCAGGACGGGCTCATGTCTTTGTAACCAGGGTAGACCAAGCAAGATGGGGTGAGAGAGACCGGACAGCACTTGAAAGGAGATCTTCTCCGAGTGCAGCATTCCCACTTGAAGAGTTACAGGCTCTGTGACGAGCAAGATGGTCTCCGGAAGAAGCCTCCCATCCACGGAGGCAACCGCTAATGGTTCAGCCAGACGTACAGTGGGAATCTGGTACCGCTCCACAACATCCTGTTGAATGAGATTCTCAGCGGCTCCGGAATCCAGATGGGCAGTCTCGAAGAAGTGGGACTCACCACTGGCAATAGAAACAAACAGAGTCAAGGACGGAGAAGATTTACTCTTGCCTAGGATGACCTCTCCGAGTGGTCCTAGACACTGGAAAAAAGGAGTTTCACCAGCTCACCACAGGAAAGACGTTTCTGAAGCACGGATGCGATGAACCATTCGCAATAATTCCATAAAATGTAGAACGCACCTTTAGCGTTCGAAACGCGTTGCCCTGGCTATACACCATGACTATGGAATCTGAATCTGAATTTTAATATATTATTTTAATATATTTTTTCTACAATAAAATACATTTTTGGAACTATTTATGAAGCTAGACACTGGAGTTTCCCGGCCTCACCGGGCAGGAACGGATCGGATGCTCTATACTGCCACAGTAGAAGCAACTCCCCGGGCTCGGTGTGTTTCCAGGCGAGACTTAACCATCTTGGTTTGGTCAATTTGCATGGGCTCAGGTGAACACGCCGGGGGAATTGCTGGTTGTGCGGCTGGCCTTTAGAATGTTGGAGCGAGACGTGGAAATCTTCTCTCCCGGGTAGTCTCCTTAGCACGTTCCAGAAAACGGATGTCAATCCAGGTAGCTAATGACACCAGGTCATCCAGGGTGGAAGGGATGTCACTAGTGTTGAGCGAGCACTAAAATGCTTGGGTGCTCGAAGCTCGGGCCGAGCTCGCCGTGACACTCGGGTGCTCGACCCGAGCAACGAGCCCAATGTTAGTCTATGGGAGACCCGAGCAATTTTGCGGCGGCACCCCCGGCAGTCTTTTAAAAGCCTAACAAGTGCCCAAAATGATAGTGACAGTGCTCATCTTACATGGGGACAGCATGGGGATCGCCCCAGGAAGCATTTATGACCCCCAGGTCGCGGCTGTCAACAACGTGGTCAGAGGTATTAAGCCACTTTTAAGGGCTCACAATAAAACGTTCAAAAACTAAACTGAAACTGCTTTCCTGTGAAATATGTTAAGGAAGTTCCTTTCCAGGGTAAAGACTTGTGTATAAGGTAAAATAAATAACAAAAAAAAAAATACTCCTCCACACCTTGGGCTATGTTTACAAGTGGCATATTTTATGCGTTTTTGCACTTTTGTATTGCTTTCAACCGTAACAAATGCATTCACCGGGAAATGTCATTTTAACATTTTACAACCTTATCTGGCCATGTGCTGTGTGACACATGCATACAGTGGTGAAAAGACATGGGAACAGCATGGGGAAGACCACTGGAAGCATCTCTGACACCCAGGTCACTGCCTAAAAGTGTGCCCATCAGAAGTGATCCTTGCCGCATCAGAAGATGCAGACTTGCAACTATTCCCGTGCAAGTCCTTGTCCCAGGGCAGTGTTCAATTGTACCTCCCCCATTCCTTGCAATGCAAGCGAAAATATGCAGCCAACCACCCACCCACCCATCCGCAGACTGCAATACTATAATGCTAGCTTGAACTTAAAATGGGGCCTTTTAGTTTGGAGGAGGCCAAAGCTGGCCACTACCTCATGGCTGCCTCAGCGACGAGGTCTCCATACTCAGTCCCCATCCGCCACTATTTGTCCCGGGAACCTTCCCCACACTTTTCTTAGCCTGGCCTGCTTTAGGGCAGCATTGGACGAGCCCACCAGACTGGCTTCTCCATCAGAGGAGTTGAGAGTGCCAAGGTGAGGAGCATGATGATGATGATAGAAGTTAGCATCTGCTTTGTTTTCTTGGAATGCAAGCGTAAGTGTGCAGCCTGCCACCCACCCACCCCCAGGCTGCAATGCCATACTGCTAGCTTGCACTTGAAATGGGGCCTTTTAGTTTGGAGGAGGTGGAAGCTGGCCATTACCTCATGGCTGCTTCAGCAGCGAGGTATCCATACTCAGTCCCCAGCCGCCCGGCGGCCAGGTGTCCACGCTCGGTCCCAAGCCGCCAGGGGGCGGTCGGGTGTCCATACTCGGTCACCAGCCGTCTGTGGGCGGCCGGGTGTCCATAAACGGTCCCCAGTCGTCCCTATTTCTCCTGTCACCTTCCCACACACTTTTCTTAGACTGGCCTGCTTTAGGGCAGCATTGGACGAGCCCACCAGAGAACCAGACTCCTCCGGTGGGCCTGGCTTCTCCATCAGGGGAGTTGAGAGTTCCAAGGTGAGGAGCATGATTATGATAGAAGTTAGCATCTGCTTTGTTTTCTTGGAATGCAAGCGTAAGTGTGCAGCTTGCCACCCACCCAACCCCAGGCTGCAATACCATACTGCTAGCTTGCCCTTGAAATGGGACCTTTTAGTTTGGAGGAGGCCGAAGCTGGCCACTACCTCATGGCTGCTTTGGCTGCGAGGTATCCATACTCAGTCCCCAGCCGCCCCTATTTGTCCAGGTGCGCCTTATACATAAGATTAAGCGCGCATAACAAAACATTACCTGTGCCCTCCCCAGTGCATTTAGTGGGAAAGACAGCCTATTCCGCTGTTGTGTGTGCATGCCAAACCCCTGTTCATGATACATGCGAAGATGCCTCCCACCCTGCATCTGTCGTTGCAGGTTCAAGTCCTTGTCCCAGGGCAGTATTCAATTGTACCTCTCCCATTCCTTGCAATGCAAGCACAAGTATGCAGCCTGCAACCCACCCACCCCCAGGCTGCAATACCATACAGCTTGCTTGCTTGCACTTTAAATTGGGCCTTTTAGGCATGTGGAGGAGGAATCTGGCCACCACGTCATGGCTGCGTTTGCGGCCTGGTATCCATACTCAGTCCCCAGCCGCCCGGCGGCTGGGTGTCCACACTCGTTCCCCAGCCGCCAGGGGGCGGCCGGGTGTCCATACTCGGTCCCCAGCTGCCCCGCGGCCGGGTGTCTACACACGGTCCCCAGCCGCCTGGGGGCGGCCGGGTGTCCATAAACGGTCCCCAGCCACCCCTATTTCTCCTGTCACCTTCCCACACACTTTTCTTAGCCTGGCCTGCTTTAGGGCAGCATTGGACGAGCCCACCAGAGAACCAGACTCCTCCGGTGGGCCCTGGCTTCTCCATCAGGGGAGTTGAGAGTGCCAAGGTGAGGAGCATGATGATGATGATAGAAGTTAGCATCTGCTTTGTTTTCTTGGAATGCAAGCGCATGTATGTAGTAGCGGCTAGGCCTGAGGTGGTCAGCGTTTTGGCGCATATCCTACCTCCTCCGAGGATTGCTGGATGTTTTCCTGCTACTATCCCAGTTCTATGACTCCCGTTAAAACAAAGCTTCAGGTGATAAATGATGGATGAGGTGGTGGCAAAGGAGAAAGAGCAGGAGGAACAGGGACCATTCACATCAATATCTGGCCTGTCAACCACATATGTCTTGTAGGATATATTTCTGTAACAAAATGAGCGGTTCGGCTACACAGTTATAGGGCATGCAGTGAGTGCAATGCCTACCAAAAATTTCGAGGCACTCCAATGCCCCTTGGAAATGACATGGAGGTCAGAGGGCCTTAACTAAACCGTTTTTTCCATTTATAGCAACTGGGTCTCCTGTACACTGTTGGCCTAAGCAGTAAATGGAAGGCTTTCCAAAAATTATGAGGAACTGCAATGCCACTTGAAACAGACGTGGATTACAGCATACTAAAAACCTTCTACCCATTATTGGGGAGTGAGTCTCCCTTAGTTTTCACCTTAGCATTGAAAAGCAAAAGCTGACTAAAATTAGGAGGAAATGCAATGCCCGTTGGAAGAGTCGTGGAGGTTAGAGGTAATTAAAAACAACATTTCAATGCCCCTTGGAAGAGCTGTGGAGTTCAGAGTGGTTTAAGAAGACGCTTTTAATGCCCCTTTGAAGAGACGTGGAGGTCACAGTAGCTTAACAAGACGGTTTTAATGCCCCTTGGAAAAGTGGTGGAGGTCACAGTAGCTTAACAAGACGGTTTTAATGCCCCTTGGAAAAGTGGTGGAGGTCACAGTAGCTTAACAAGACGGTTTTAATGCCCCTCGAAAGAGACGTGGAGGTCACAGTAGCTTAACAAGATGGTTTTAATGCCCCTCGGAAGAGACGTGGAGGTCACAGTAGCTTAACAAGACGGTTTTAATGCCCCTCGGAAGAGATGTGGAGGTCACAGTAGCTTAACAAGACGGATTTAATGCCCCTCGGAAGAGACGTGGAGGTCCCAGTAGCTTAACAAGATGGTTTTAATGCCCCTTGGAAAACGCAACGCAAGCAGTCGTTAGATGTGTGAATTTAGGACTGTGGCCTGTGGGGCGTTAGCTGCGAATTTCCGCTTTCGTTCAAAGTTCTGGGATATGGATAATTGAACGCTGCGGTGGGACGTGGACGTTGTTGCTGTTTCTTGAGAAACTGCCATAACAAGTGAAGACTGAGAGGAGGGGACATCTTTGCATGCAGTATGGACAGGGGATTGCCTTGCACACACAACAGGGGGTTCTATTGCACGCACAACAGCGGAAGAAGCAGTGGTGACACCCGCTGACACTGGTCGTGAACCCTGGGGTTCGCCCCACAAAGTCGGGTGCTTTGCTGCCATGTGCCTGATCATGCTGGTGGTGGTCAGGCTGGTAGTTTTGTCACCCCTGCTGATGCTGGCATGGCAGGTGGTACAAATGGCCTTTTTGGGGTTATCAGCAGAGTCTTTAAAAAAATTCCAGACTCTGGAAGACCTACAAGTTGTACTGGCAACGTCCCTCGTGTTGGTGTTACGGGGAACTGTTGCCTGCCTTCTGTGTGCGGCCATGACACTGCTTCTTCCTGCCTGTTGGGGAACTCTGCCTCCCTCAACCTGTGTGCTGCTGGCCTCGCTCCGCATGTCCTCCTGCCACGTTGGGTCAGTTACTAGATCATCCACCACCTCCTCCTCTTCCACTTGCGCACCAAGATCCTCCTCCTCACTTCCTGGCAATTGTGTCTCGTCATCGTCCACCTCTTGTGACATATTGTCAGCGTCGACTTCCTGTGGCCACGGCTGATCAAATATTTGGGCATCGCTACATGGGATCTCCTCTTCCACCACTACAAGCGGAGCAGGCGAGGGGCCCAAATCTGGAAATGGACCAGTGAACAACTCTTCAGAGTGTCCAAGTGTGGGATCAGTTGCTGTCTGACGACACTCGGCATGGTGGGAGGAAGGAGCATCAGAGGAGGAGTATGCGGTCAAGACTCACGGCTACTAAGATTTGACTGTGTGGAAGACAGACCGGAGGTGGTGGTCCCCAGGTAACTGGAAGTATTATTTGCTATCCAATTAATAACCTGTTCACACTGATCAGTTCGCAATACTGGTGTTGTTCTGTGCTTCCCTAGTAATTCGGTCAAGAAGTGGGAGCGAGAAGATGTGGCTGTTGGTTGTGGCACATTTTCACCTTGGCCACGGCCCCGTCCTCTGCATGCACTGGACGTTCACCAGAACGTCCAGTTCCACGTCCCTTGCCACGCGCCTTGCCCATTGGAAAGGAAGTAAAATAGCTTACACTCGCCCTATCAATGGAAAAAGGGTAATAAAAAGGAGATTAGAACCGTGGAGGAGGAAAACCACAGTTCTATTTCTCTGGCCTACACCCGACTCTTTTAAACAATCTGAACAATCAGGGAGAAACAATTACTGTTTTTCTTTATGGAAAAAAATAACAAAAGCTGGATAATAGAGATTTTTTACCATGGAACGGCAAAACCACAGTTATAATTTACTGGTGTATACCAGACTTTTTTAAATATATATATTTGCGGCTGAACAGTAAGCGACACACTCAAACTGGTTTTTTTTAGATACAAATGGCCCAAAAGTGGATAATACAGACATTTGAACTGTGGAACTGCAAAACCACACTTCTGTTTCTCTGGCCTATACCAGACTATTTTCAACAGATATACACTGTGTAAGGGCTATTTGACCAAGAACGAGAGTGATGGGGTGCTACGCCAGATGACTTGGCCTCCACAGTCACCAGACCTGAACCCAATCGAGATGGTTTGGGGTGAGCTGGACTGCAGAGTGAAGGCAAAAGGGCCAACAAGTGCTAAGCATGTCTGGGAACTCCTTCAAGATTGTTGGACGACCATTTCCGGTGACTACCTCTTGAAGCTCATCAAGAGAATGCCAAGAGTGTGCAAAGCAGTCATCAAAGCAAAAGGTGGCTACTTTGAAGAACCTAGAATACAAGACATATTTTCAGCTGTTTCACACTTTTTTGTTATATATATAATTCCACATGTGTTAATTCATAGTTTTGATGCCTTCAGCGTGAATGTACAATTTTCAAAGTCATGAAAATACAGAAAAATATTTAAATGAGAAGGTGTGTCCAAACTTTTGGTCTGTACTGTATTTGTGTCTGACACACAGGGAGACACTATTAGTTGTTTTTTTACAGCAAAAAAATGCCAAAAGCAGGATAATAGAGATTTTTTAAAGTGGAACAGCAAAACCACAGTTATAATTTACTGGTGTATACCAGACTTTTTTAAATATATATATTTGCGGCTGAACAGTGAGCGACACACTGAAACTGTTTTTTTTTAGATACAAATGGCCCAAAAGTGGATAATAAAGAGGTTTGAACCGTGGAACTGCAAAAGCACACTTCTGTTTCTCTGGCCTACACCAGACTATTTTCAACAGATATATTTGTGTCTGAACAGTCACAGACACACTTTTTTTTTTTTTTGGGTGGGGGACAGCAAAAGGTTAATAAGACGGGTATTTGTACAGTGTGAAGGAGGGAAAAAAAAGAGGATTTAGATGAAAAAAACGGGATTTTTTCTGGCCCCCGAGACCTGCAGCTAAGTCCAGCAATTTCAGCAACAGAAGCACACAGAACTGTAATGCAGCGTTTGCTGGTATAACCACTGCGTCTCCTAGACAGCCTGCCTGCCTGCCTGATATCTGGGATGGATATTAGTCCTGAGAAGGACTGTTTGTTTGATCTGGCAGCCTTTACAGACCCTACACTAACTATTTCGCAGTATATATCTCTCCCTAAATCAGCAGCGCTGTCCCTACACTGTCTGATCCCAGCTGTCTATGTCCAAGATGACGGCGCCCGGTTTTAAATACTCGAGGTGACGCTGTGTGGCCAGCCAATCAATGCAATGCCCACAACCAACATGGCTGCGGCATTACAGTGACTGGCTGGTAATCCCTGCATGTTCATTGGCTCTGTAAAGAGCGCCAAACATGCAGGGCGGAGACCCGAGCTCCCGCCCGAGTAACCCGGAAATGCTCGGTGCTCGCCGAACATCCCGAGTAGCGTGATGCTTGGGTGAGTACCGAGCAGTGTCGAGCATGTTCACTCAACACTGGATGTCACGACCGGCTAGCTCATCTTTGATACGTCTGGAAAGATCCTCCCAAAAGGTGGACACCAGAGCCTCGTTGTTCCAGGCAAGTTCAGATGCGAGGGTTCGGAAACGTATGGCATACTGGCTCACAGTGAGACTCCCTTGGTGGAGACGGAGAAGTGAGGAGGCGGTAGAAGATTTTCATCCGGGCTCATCAAAGACCTTCAGGGAGGCAGCGAGGAAAGCCAGAAGATCGAACACCAGGGCATCCCCTCTTTCCCACAGAGGGTTTAGTCATGCCAATGCCTCCCCAGTGAGGTGAGACATGATGAATGCCACCTTGGCCCGGTCGGAGGTGAACTGGTGTGCCAGGAGTTCAAAGTGCAGCGTGCACTGATTTATGAAGCTCCGACATAAGACGGGGTCACCACCAAAATGTGGAGGCGCGGAGAGTCGGGTTCCAAAGCCGGGTGCCTCAGCGCCACTGGGTTGAGGTGCCGCCGGAGTGGGTGCCACTCAGCTAGAGACGGACACAGACGGGGTGGACAGCGTGTCCAGGTGGGAGTTGACAGTCCAGATAGGACAGGATTGTTTCCTGTTGGGATTTCTGATGTGAGACCTCCTGGTACAGGCAAAGGAGCCTGGGGGCCACCAGGTTCCATGGCCTGTGTAAACTGTTACGGGTCAGGTGACAGGAGCTGACCGGTACAGCGGATGAGCACGGCAGGCAGGCTGGCGGGTGGTCCAGGTAGATAAGCAGTCAGGTATGGCTGGTAGCCATACAGGCGCTCCGGGTAGGCAAGCAGGTGGGCACGACAGGTTACTTGGCAGGTGCACCGGGTAGGCAAGCTGGCGGGCACAACAGGTTACTTGGCAGGTGCTCCGGGTTGGCGGGCTGGCGGGCACGGCAGGTAACTGGCAGGAGATCCAGGTAGGCAGGCTGGCGGGCAGAACTATAGACAGACTGGTGGGCTGGACTGTAGACAGACTGGCGGGCTGGGCTGTTAGACAAACTAGCGGACAGGACTGACAGGCAGCGGGACCTGAGGGCTGAAGCAACTGTTAGCACATGGAACAACAACCTTGCACAGGCGCCTCCATTTTGGAGAAGGTGCCTTATATAGGAGAAGTCCTCAGGCCATTGGACGGGGACTTTTTAGGACGGTGCGCGTGGCCCCTTTAAGAGGTAGGGAGCATGCGCATCCTAAGCATAGTGCCCGGGAAGCTGCGTGCGGTGAAAGCCACAGCAGTAGGCGTGCAGGTAGATGCCGGACCAGGACCGTGGTGGTGAGGGGAAAGGCGTCTCTGCCCGGCAGGGGGCAGAGACGCCAATGCTACAAAGACGAAGGAAAAGCTCCAGCTTAAGAGTTGCTGATGGTTTTAATTGTTGTTTCTACAGGAGATTGGCCAACAAGAATTAGCTAGATGAGAATGTTATTAATGTGTAAAAATGGTAAGCCTAATCCATAACGATTAATATGTCCACAGTGTTATGCCGCTACCTCACCTTTACTAAAAGGACAGTACTATGGGAACAATAGTTGTTGATGCCTGTGGGAGAAAAGCTCTTAGGGGCTGGCTAAAAATAACCAGGTAGAAGGTGAATGTCGATGACGACATTCAATTAGGAGGGAAAAGTGTGATGGGTAGGAACTGGACGGGTGTCTTTAAAAGTATCCAACATCTAGAGTGGTTAACAAGTTACAGTTGGTGGGAGTGGTCAGACCCGCCCCATAAGGATTGCTAAAAGTTAGTCTTGGCATGGAGAGTAAGCGGGAAGGATGCAAACCTCTACCCCGGGCTGATGGAGGTGCTGAGCTTCTCTGGCTGTGACTACCGGTTAGTTGCTAATGGTAAGTAGCCAGGAAGGAGAGTGGAAGTGGGAGCTAACTGTTATAATACAGGAAAAGGAGTGAATACCACTACCAGGGGCTGGATTCATCCTTCTGTTCTCCCCCCTACCTCACTGCAAAGAAGTTAAAGTGTGGCATTGTGTACAGATACTGCGTGTGAGTGAAGCAAACTGAGTTTTAAAGTGATCATCTGAATTGTACTGGAAGCCTGTTGCTGAGAATACTGATTTTATGTGCTGGACTTAAACTTGAATTAAACAACTGTGATCAACGGCATTCTGGGACCCTGTCATCGCCGAGTGTGCCTGAAAGCTGTTGCACCTCATGATTGTGGAAACACAGATTAATGGTCGCCCCAAGTAACGTTCCCCCAGGATTTCAAGAATTCATGTTAATTTGTATAGCCTCTATATACCTAGTGGCGTGCATGTAACAAAATGGTAGGGCATTTTTAATTAAAGTACACTGGAAAATAGATTAGATTATGGCATTAAATAGAGATGGATTTAGAATGAAAATAAATTTGCATTTTGGACCATCCCTTTAAGGTACTCATACAATGCTAAAAACTACTCCTGTTCAAATACAAAATATGCCTTGATATATTTCTCACAGTTTTGATAGCAATATCATATATTAAAGGATGAAAGATGAGTAAATGAATGTTGAAGTGAGATGTTTTAAATTACTTTGTGTAATTTCTACTTTTAGTGTTTATTT
This sequence comes from Phyllobates terribilis, assembly GCF_046119375.1. Lineage (NCBI taxonomy): Eukaryota > Metazoa > Chordata > Amphibia > Anura > Dendrobatidae > Phyllobates > Phyllobates terribilis. The sequence goes on along the minus strand of NW_027362762.1, from coordinate 362,781,375 downwards.
ATTGCCACATTTCCATTAAAGTTTAAAAATGATTTGTGTGTTTGTGTTCTATAGTGTATCAGTAGAAGCTTTGACATACCCTAGCATATAGGATATAAAAGCTTCATGATCGCTATAATTAGTGTGTGAGTATAAGGAAAACCTCAGTTAGTGATTATTGATCTAGATAAAAGCACACACAGGAGAACTAAATAAAAGAAGACTTGAGTCTTCATTGCAATAGAAAATCATTTTGAAGATGAATGACTCGTATAAGTGGAGATGGGTATAAGGTCAAATGTTTTCATGATTCAATAGCTTCATCGTGATTCATGAAAGTTTTCAATGACCTGTATTCATCACAATTTCTGAATATAGACATACCGTATAAGTACTTGTGTATGTATATTAGAAAGAAAAGTTTATTTAAAATTCCAGTCTTTTCGTCTCAAAGTTTTATTTTGTAAAGCTCTCAATGCAGGTTGGTTAATCAAGAGCCATTAATCTGTGACCATGGATAGCACATTCTTTTAGCCTACTTCTATGAAATTTAAGTTTTATACTTCTATTGCTATATTCTCAACTACTTTTGCATCTTTTTTCACAGCTGTCCTTGTACACATAGTGCTTAATAGAATTCTAGAAAATAACCCTAGTTAGAACATAATTGTTACAATTCTCATCTGGCTACATAGCCGGGCTCTCCATCCCCCTCTTGCTGTGGCCAGCTCCATCTGTTCTTTTACAAGTTATGTTATCATGGTAACCCAGCGAACACCAGTGGCATTACACTCTCTAACCTTATAGGTTCACAGCCACGGGACTATTCAGGTAGATGGCATCCAAGCCACTATTTTGCACCATTGCCCCTTTGCTTCCTTACTTCAGTGAGCCTCCTGACTTAATCAACTCTTCTACATTCCTGGGATCTACTAGAATGCCACAGGGAGTCCCCTAATCTACTTAATTTTATTACATCTCTGGGCTCTGTTACATTGTCACAGTTAGTCTCTTGACCTATTCAACTCTGCCACATCACTGGGCTCTGCTATGTCTCTCAACTTTGCTGAAAATATCTACATTGAGCCACCTGCCATACCCAGCAATGATACATAATTTGGCTCTGCTACACTGCTCATTGCTTCCTGACACAGCCAGTTCTTTTACATCTCTGCCTTTGCTACACTGTTTATCAGTTCCACGTAGGACTCTGTGACATATTGCACCATCTCATCGCTTAGTCTACTTTGCTGGGGCGCTATTCCAATTCTGCCTCATCTGTCTCCCTACAGTGAGTCTCCAGTTTCCTAGTAGACTGAATTGAAAGGAGACACAGTATAGAGGGACAGTGTAGGGGGAGAGTACAGAAAAGTGGTAGTATAGAGAGGAGGAACAATATAGAGACAAGAAATAGACTACGGAGAGAGTACAGTATAGACAGAGAGCAGTATAAAGTGGGGCATTGTATAAGCAAGGTGGCATAACAGAGGGGAGGCAGTGTTGAGAGGAGGCATAGTATTGACAAGGTACAATATAGAAATTTGGAAATATAGAGAGGGTTCATAGTATAGCTAGGGCATAATTTAGACAAGAAACAGTATATAGATGCGGTAGTATAGAGAGGGGACACAATATAGACAAGTAGCAGTTCAGTAAAGAGGCAGTATTGAGAAGGGGCACAGTATGGAAAGGGGGCATACAATAGAAGGAGTGTGCAGAAAAGAGAGGAGGCACAGTATAGACCGGGGGCAATATAGAAAGGAGGCACAGTATACAAAAAGGCAGCATAGAGAAGGGGCAGTATAGAAGACAGGGCACAGTATAAAAAATTGTTAGTGTAAAAAAGAGGGCACCGTATAGAGAAGGGGCAGTAAAGGGAGGGGGCACATTATAGAGAAGGGGCAAGGTGGGGTCAGTATAGAGAGAGCTAATGAGGGAGGAAATGGTGGAGAAGAAACAGCATAAAGTTGGAACAGTGTGGAGGTTATAGTTCACAAGGGCAGACAATATAGCAGTTATAGTTCATAAGGGAATATAGGGTGAAAGTTATAGTTCCTATGTAAGGACAGTGTGGCTATTCTATTAGAGCTGCTGAGAGTGGACAGTGTAGAGGTAACAGTTCATAAGGGCGGATGGTAGAAATGGGTTTTGGTTTCTTAAGGGAGGACAGTGTAACGGTTACAGTTCATAAGGGCAGACAGTGTGAAGGTTATAGCTCATAAGGTTAACAATGTGGAGGTTATAGATAAAAAAAATGGACAGTGTGGAGGTTAAAGTTCATAAGCGTAGACAAGTAGGAGTCTAAAGTTCAAAAGGGTAGACGGTGTGGAGGTTATAATTTATAAGGGTGGATCATGTGGAAGTTAGAGTTCATAAGGGCAGAAGGTGTGGAAGGAATAATAGTTATCTTGATTCATGAGCATTACAATTACATTGTTATTTTAAAGGGCACCATATTGGGATGTGCAGCTAAGGATCTCCAAAGTCATTATGATGTCAGGACCAGATAAAGGCTAAAAGGATGAGGACTTCAATCAGAGAAATTGCCACTTATAAGGCACCTGGGTGTAAATGTTTATGTATGATATTGCCTGCATCTAATCAGTACTGTGGTTCCTGTATGTTCCACAGTCAAATGGCTGGTAGCAACAACTCATAGTATATCCTTACTACTGTTAATGACATACTGAGGGTTAAAAGTTCAAGTGATACAAATGTATATTGTGGTAGCTGACCTAATATTACAATTAATCGTTGTGTGCTAAGCTTAGTGATGTATTCATGTACTGATGTTGGAGCTGGTAATTTATTGATATACTGATGTTGCTGCATTCATGTATTGATGGTGGTTTTGATGCTGTATTCATGTACTGATAGTGGTTCTAGTGATGTATTCCTGTATTGATAGGGACTGTTGTGATGAATTTCTTTACTGAAGGGGGTTTGAGTGATGTATTCATATACTGATGGTGGTTTTGCTGATGCATTCGTGTACTGATGGTGGTGCTGGTGTTGTACTCCTGTACTGATGGTGGTTCTGTTGCAGTGTTCCTCTAATGATGGTGGTTCTGATGCTGTATTCATGTACCGATGATGGCTATGGTGAAGTATTCCTTCATAGGCAACAGTGATTTGTTCTCTATACTACAATAGTGTGGTATTTACAGAGTAGAGGCACCACTTAAATTTTTGCTTCAGATAGCAGAAAAGATTGAATTGACCCTGAATAGGAGGTGTCATCTGATACCCACAGTGCCATCAGTCAATATTAAATGAGTGAATGATGAGTTCAGGAAGCAAGGGATAGAGTGTAAGAAATGGCTCATAAGTGGGGAAAGAAGAATATTTCTCCGATAAGATATGTATTTTTTAAATTTAGCTCGACCACTGATTTATGCTCAGGAGGTCAGGAGCTGAGCGCCCTCAACAAGCAGTAGATGTCAGTTATGTAGCTAGCCAACATCTCTAACATCAATGTCTGAAGCTGAACTCCAATTGCTGCTATTAACAATTTAGATGCCCTTGTCAATCTCTGACAGTGTCATTTAAATGAAGAAGTTGCACCAAACTATGAAGGATATTAAAATCTGATCTTGACAATTCGATATTGCAGAACGATCTGGATAAGATGACTGAATGGGCAAACACTTGACAGATGAGGTTTAATGTAGATAAATGTAGAGTAATCCACCTAGGATGGAGTAATCCTATTGCTGCATATACATTAAATGGGAGTATACTTGGGACTACAGAACAAGAGGACTTGGGTATTCTGATTACAAGTAAGCTGAGCAGCGGTACTCAATGTCAAGCAGCAGCCGCAAAAGCAAACAAGATTTTAATGTATAAAAAGACAGATAAAATCCCGCGACCCCAATGTACTATTACCGCTTTATTAATCACTGGTAAGGCCACATCTGGAATATGGGATCCAGTTTTGGGCTCCACATTTTAAAAAGGCTATTCAGAAGTTAGAATCAGTTCAAAGGCGGGCAACTAGATTATTACAAGGGATGGAAGGCCTCTCATATGATGAGAGGTTGAAAAAGTTGAGTTTGTTTAGCTTAGAAAAACGACGCTTCAGAGGGGATCTCATTTACATGTATAAATATATGTGTGGTCAGTACAAAGGACTAGCACATGACTTATTCCTTCCAAAGTCCATACTAAGGACCAGGGGGCACTCATTACAGGTGGAAGAAAGGCGATTTCAGCACCTAAACAGTAAAGGTTTCTTAACAGTCAGAGCAGTGAGACTGTGGAATGTCCTACCACAAGACGTAGTAATGGCCGACACCATGACAGCTTTAAAAAAGGGCTGGATAATTTCCTCGATATACATAACATTGTGGGTTACAGTTAAATTAGACAAAATGTTACACCTATAGTAATATATTTATTACGGTAATAGTAATTACATAACTAGTATCATAATTAGGTTTGATCCAGGGTTTTAGGACTGATCTCCTTTTCTCAGCGTCAAGAATTTTTCCCCGTGAAGCAAATCGGCCGAATGTGTCCTGGGGTTTTTGCCTTCTTCTAGATCAACAGATTTAGGCATAGGGATTTTAGTAATACCATTATTAGAATCACAAGAGTAATACAAAATATAAAACTAATAAAAAAAATGATAAATAGGTACATTTTTAATTGTGATTGTGCAGCAATAATAAAAATGGTAATAATACATTTGTGAGGTCTAGTCCGAGTAAGTTAGTAAGTTAGTGTAGTGTTAGTGTAGGGAGTACAATTGGGGGAGAAAGGTTGAACTTGATGGACCTAGGTCTTTATTCAACCTACGTTACTATGTTACTATTAGTGTTAATCGAGCACTAAAATGCTCGGGTGCTCGAAGCTCGAGCCGAGCTCACCGTGATACGCGGGTGCTCGACACGAGCAGCGTTCCCAATGTTAGTCTATGGGAGACCTGAGCATTTTTGCGGCCGCACCCCGGCAGTCTGTAGAAAGCCTAAAAAGTGCCCAAAACAATAGTGACAGTTCTCAAATGACATGGAGACAGCATGGGGATCACCCCAGGAAGCATTTATGACCCCCAGGTCACCGCTGTCAACAACGTGGTCAGAGGTATTAAGCCACTTTTACGGGCTCACAATAAAACGTTCAAAAACGAAACTGAAATTGTTTTCCTGTGAAATATGTTAAGGAACATCCTTTCCAGGGTAAAGACTTGTGTATAAGGTAAAATAAATAACCAAAAACAAAAATACTCCTCCACACCTTGGGCTATGTTCACAAGTAGCATTTTTTATGCGTTTTTGCACTTTTGTATTGCTTTCAACCGTGACAAATGCATTCACTGGGAAATGTCATTTTAACATTTTACAACCTTATCTGGCCATATGCTGTATGACACATGCATACAGTGCTGAAAAGACATGGGTACAGCATGGGGAAGACCCCTGGAAGCATCTCTGACACCCAGGTCACTGCCTAAAAGTGTGCCCATCAGAAGTGATCCTTGCCGCATCAGAAGATGCAGACTTGCAACTATCCCAGTGCAAGTCCTTGTCCCAGGGCAGTGTTCAATTGTACCTCCCCATTCCTTGCTATGCAAGCGCAAATATGCAGCCATCCACCCACCCACCCGCAGGCTTCAATACTATACTGCTAGCTTGCACTTGAAATGGGGCCTTTAGTTTGGAGGAGGCCGAAGCTGGCCACTACTTCGTGGCTGCGTCGGCGGCGAGGTCTCCATACTCAGTCCCCAGCTGCCGCTATTTGTCCCGGGAACCTTCACCACACTTTTCTTAGCCTGGCCTGCTTTAGGGCAGCATTGGACGAGCACACCAGACAACAAGAGACTCCTCCGGTGGGCCCTGGCTTCTCCATCAGGGGAGTTGAGAGTGCCAAGGTGAGGAGCATGATGATGATGATAGAAGTTAGCATCTGCTTTGTTTTCTAGGAATGCAAGCGTAAGTGTGCAGCCTGCCACCCACCCACCCCCAGGCTGCAATACCATACTGCTAGCTTGCACTTGAAATGGGGCCTTTTAGTTTGGAGGAGGCCGAAGCTGGCCACTACCTCATGGCTGCGGCGGCGGCGAGGTCTCTATACTCAGTCCCCAGCCGCCACTATTTGTCCCGGGAACCTTCCCCACACTTTTCTTAGCCTGGCCTGCTTTAGGGCAGCATTGGAAGAGCCCACCAGACAACCAGACTCCTCCGGTGGGCCCTGGCTTCTCCATCAGGGGAGTTGAGAGTGCCAAGGTGAGGAGCAAGATGATGATGATAGAAGTTAGCATCTACTTTGTTTTCTTGGAATGCAAGCGTAAGTGTGCAGCCTGCCACCCACCCACCCCCAGGCTGCAATACCATACTGCTAGCTTGCTTGCACTTGAAATGAGGCCTTTTAAGCTTGTGGAGGCAGATGCCGGCTGTAGCGCCGGCGTCCCTGCCCTCTGCTAGGCAGGGACGCTGTTCCCCTCACCCCTCTGCTCCGAGCCCGGCGTCCTCCTCCCGTTCTGCTGGCAGCGCGCGCTCCTTCCCGGCCACTGTGCTTAGGGCGCGCGCGCGCGCGCTCCCTCCCTCTTAAAGGGGCCGCGCGCGCCGTCCTAAGGAGTCCCCGGCCAATGGCCGGAGGACTTCACCATATATAAGGCACCTCCTCCAAAATGGAGGTGCCCGAGCAATGTTGTTGCACTGTTCACTACTCTGCTTCAGCCCTCAGGTCCCGTTGCCAGTTACCTGCCAGATTCCTGCCAGTTGCTGTCTGATTCCTGCCTGATATTCCGCTTACCTGCCTGCTAGCCTGAGGTCCGACGGTCTGCCTACCGACTCCTGTCAGTCTGTCTAAGGACCAGCTTGCCCGCTCACCTGGGAGCGCTCTTCTGCTACCTGCCTGCTTGCCTGAGGTCCGACGGTCTGCCCTCCAACTCCTGTCAGTCTGTCTATGGACCAGCTTGCCCGCTCAACTGGGAGCGCACATCTGCTACCTGCCTGCTAGCCTACCTGGAGGCTCCGCCGTCACGTGCTGTGACCACCTGCCATTCCAGAGACTCCTGGGAGCGCACACCTGCTACCTGCCTGCTAGCCTACCTGGAGGCTCCGCCGTCACGTGCTGTGACCACCTGCCATTCCAGAGACTCCTGCCCGCTCACCTGGGAGCGCACACCTGTTACCTGCCTGCTTGCCTGCCTGGAGGCTCCGCCGTCACGTGCTGTGACCACCTGCCATTCCAGAGACTCTCGCTTGCTCACCTGGGAGCACACATCTACCATCTGCCTGCTAGCCTACCTGGAGGCTCTGCCATCACAGGTCGTACCTACCCTTTACCCAGAGACTGCCCCGGTCACTTGCCGTGACCTCCTGCCCGTTCATCCAGAGACTGCCCCGGTCACTTGCCGTGACCTCCTGCCCGTTCATCCAGAGACTGCCCCGGTCACTTGCCGTGACCTCCTGCCCGTTCATCCAGAGACTGCCCCGGTCACTTGCCGTGACCTCCAGCCCGTTCACTCAGAGACTGTCCCGGTCACCTGCTGTGACTGCCTGCCCGTCTTCCCTGGTCGCCACCCGCGCCCTTACAAGGACCGCCCCCTTGTATAGTAGCTCAGAGGTTCCGCCTCCCAGACCCGTTACAGTTTGCTCGGGCCATGGAACCCGGTGGCACCCAAGCTCCCTCACTCTCGGACTCATGAACTGTCCCGTCAGAGGTCCCAACAGGAGTCCATCCTGGGTCACCTGCGGAATGTCAATTCTCGCCTGGACACTCTGACTGCTCCACCAGCAACCACCGCCAGTGGCATGACTCGCAATCCGGCAGCTCCGCTGCCCACCAATACTGTGGTATCCTAGCCCGGACCCCGGCTTTCTGCACCTCCTCGCTTCAGAGGCGACTCCGCTCAGGCTCGGGGCTTTATAAATCAGTGCACCCTGCACTTTGAACTCCTGTCCCACCAGTTTAACTCCGACCGGGCCAAAATTGCCTTCATCATGTCCCATCTCACCGGTGAGGCCCTGGCCTGGCTAAATCCTCTATGGGAGAGAGGAGACCCTCTGGTGTCCGACTTGCCTGCCTTTCTCACGGCTTTCCGGAAAGTCTTCGACGAACCTGGACGGAAGACCTCATCCGCATCATCTCTGCTACGCCTCCGTCAGGGAAGTCTCACCGTGGGCCAATATGCCATACGGTTCCGTACCCTTGCCTCGGAGCTGGCCTGGGATAACGACGCTCTGGTATCTGTCTTCTGGGAGGGTCTGTCCGGCCGTATTAAAGATGAACTTGCCGGTCGAGACATTCCTACCACTCTCGATGACCTAATAACTCTTGCCACCCGGATTGACCTACGGTTCCAGGAGCGTGCCAAAGAAGTCACCCGTGAGAGGAGGTTTCCACGTCTAGCTCCTACTTTTCAGAAATCCGGCACTCCCTCCGTTTCTCCCCAGGTACACTCTCCTGAGCCTATGCAGGTCGACCAGACCAAGATGGTCAAAACCCGTCAGGACTTACGCCGTGCCGAGGGGAGCTGCTTCTACTGTGGCAGTAAGGAGCACCGGATCCGTACCTGCCCGGAGAGGTCGGGAAACGCCTGTGTCTAGGTTCGCTCAGAGAGGTCGACCTAGACAAGAAAAAATCCTCTCCATCTCTGCTGCTGTCAGTCTCAATTATCTGCGGGGAGAATAGTTTTTTCGAACTAGCCCAACTTGACTCTGGAGCGGCCGGGAATCTTATTTCACAGGCCCTGGTAGAAAAATACCGCATTCCCACCAAACCTCTGGCTATACCATTATCTGTCACTGCTGTGGATGGGGGCCTCTTACCACGTCCCATCCAACTCATCACCGAATCCATAACTCTGCAGGTGGGAATGCTGCATTCTGAGAGCATCTCTTTTCATGTTCTGCCTGGACTCTCTCACGCCCTCTTACTAGGTCTACCTTGGCTCCAGAGACATGCACCCGTGCTTGACTGGCAGACCGGAGAAGTCCTTCGCTGGGGACAGGACTGTCATAAGACTTGTTTGGTTCCTGTTCATCCCGCCCATCCTTCTCCTACCCCAACTAATCTACCTGGACTTCCGATTCCCTATTGGTCATTTGCTGATGTCTTTAATAAAAAGGAGGCAGAGACATTACCCCCTCATAGACCATACGACTGTCCTATCGACCTGTTACCCGGTGCTACGCCTCCCCGTGGGCGTATTTACCCATTGTCCGCTGCTGAGACCCGATCGATGTCCGAATATGTTGAGGAGAATTTGGCCAGGGGATTCATCCGGAAATCTACCTCCCCGGCGGGAGCAGGCTTCTTTTTCGTAAAAAAGAAGGACGGCTCTCTCCGTCCCTGTATAGACTATAGAGGCCTTAACCAGATCACGGTGAAGAATAAGTACCCCCTTCCGCTCATTCCAGAATTATTTGATCGTCTGAGGGGGGCTAGAATCTTCACCAAACTGGACCTCCGTGGGGCGTACAACCTGGTCCGTATCCGTCAAGGGGATGAATGGAAGACTGCATTCAACACCCGGGACGGCCACTATGAATATCTGGTAATGCCCTTTGGTCTCTGTAACGCTCCTGCCGTCTTTCAAGAGTTGGTCAATGACATCTTCCGGGACCTTCTCTACTCCTGCGTAGTGGTGTACCTGGACGACATCTTGGTCTTCTCTCCGGATCTCCAGACTCACCGGAGAGACGTTCGTCAGGTCCTGCTCAGGCTCAGGCAGAATCACCTCTTCGCTAAATATGAGAAGTGGCTCTTTGAGCAGACCTCGCTTCCGTTTTTGGGCTACATTATTTCTCAGACCGGCCTACGAATGGATCCAGAGAAACTGTCTGCCATCGAGAAATGGCCCCGACCGGAGGGGTTGAAGGCCATTCAGCGGTTCCTGGGCTTCGCCAACTACTACCGCCTCTTCATACCGCACTTCTCTTCCCGGACTGCCCCAATTTCCGTGCTCACCCGTAAGGGTACTAATCCCAGAGAGTGGCCGCCCGAAGCAGAGGAGGCCTTTCTTTCCTTAAAACAGGCCTTCTCTTCCGCCCCGGTGCTGCATCGCCCAGATGGCAACAAGCAGTTCTTCCTGGAGGTTGACACCTCCTCCTCTGGAGCCGGAGCGGTACTTACCCAAAAATCATCTTCCGGGAGAATGGTAACTTGTGGCTTCTTCTCCAAACTCTTCTCCTCTTCTGAGCGCAACTATTCCATTGGAGATCGAGAGTTATTGGCCATCAAGCTGGCATTGGAGGAGTGGCGTTACCTGCTCGAAGGGGCTCTTCACCCGGTAATAATTTACACTGACCACAAGAACTTGGCTTACCTCCAGCATGCCCAGAGACTTAACCCGCGCCAAGCTCGGTGGTCCTTGTTTTTTGCTCGCTTTGATTTTATTCTTCATTTTCGCCCGGCTGACAAAAACATCAAGGCGGACGCCTTATCCCGATCCTTTCTGGTGTCTGATCTCGAGGAAGAACCAAAACACATCATCGATCCCGCCAGAGTAATGCAGGTGGCTCCCGTGAGTCTAAATCGTCTCCCTCCCGGTAAGACGTTCGTATCAGTACCTGATCGGGAGAAGATCCTACACTGGGGTCACTCGTCTAAACTAGCTGGCCACGCCGGTCAGAAAAAGACCCTCCAGCTTATTACCCGGCACTACTGGTGGCCTACCCTGCACAAGGACGTAATAGACTTTGTTTCTGCCTGTGTGTCCTGCGCCCGCAACAAGGTTCCGAGACATCTGCCAGCCGGTCGCCTCCTTCCACTCCCAGTACCTGCTGCCCCCTGGCAGCATATAGCAATGGACTTTATAACTGATCTCCCTATCTCTGCCGGTTGTACGGTCATTTGGGTGGTCGCTGACCGCTTTTCCAAGATGGCTCATTTTGTTCCCCTGCCAGGCCTCCCGTCTGCACCCGAGCTGGCTAAAGACTTTATCCGCCACATCTTCCGTCTTCATGGCCTGCCCCTCCACATCGTGTCGGATCGTGGGGTACAGTTCACCTCACGCTTCTGGAGAGCCACTTGTAAACTGCTAGACGTCACCCTGGACTTCTCCTCCGCTTACCACCCACAGTCTAATGGTCAAGTAGAGCGGATCAATCAGAACCTGACCAGTTACCTCCGGCACTTCGTTAATGCGCCCCATTCATACTGGGTGGATCTCCTGCCATGGGCCGAATTTTCTTACAACAATCACGAGAGCGAATCTTCCTCCAAATCCCTGTTTTTTGCAGTCTTCGGTCAGCATCCTCGGATCCCATTTCCCGTCTCCACCTCGGTGGACAATCCGGCTGCGGAATCGCTTGTTAACAAATTTTCCTCCATATGGGAGAGTACCCGATCCACACTCCTTCTGTCATCCGAGCGTATGAAAAGACATGCTGACAAAAAACGTCTGGATCCTCCTCAATTCCGTCCAGGGGATAAAGTCTGGCTCTCGTCCAAGTATGTCCGGCTCAAGATTCCTTCCTATAAGTTAGGGCCTCGGTTCATAGGTCCTCTGGAGGTCATCAGTCAGATCAACCCGGTGGCCTATAAATTGAAACTCCCGGCCAACTTGCGGATCCCTAACTCCTTCCATGTATCTCTCCTCAAACCTGTGGTACTTAACTCTTTTTCCAAGTCTACAGGTACGCCTCCTGCTCCGGTTTCCGCTGAAAACGAATTTGAGGTAGAGAACATTCTGGCCACCAAAAGGGTAAGAGGGAAGACCTTTTTTCTAGTAGATTGGAAGGGGTTTGGTCCTGAGGAGAGAATGTGGGAGCCCCGGGAGAACATCCATGCACCTCTCACCCTAGCTAAATTTCTCTCTGGCCTAAAAAAGGGGGGGGTAAAGGGGGGGTACTGTAGCGCCGGCGTCCCTGCCCTCTGCTAGGCAGGGACGCTGTTCCCCTCACCCCTCTGCTCCGAGCCCGGCGTCCTCCTCCCGCTCTGCTGGCAGCGCGCGCTCCTTCCCGGCCACTGTGCTTAGGGCGCGCGCGCGCTCCCTCCCTCTTAAAGGGGCCGCGCGCGCCGTCCTAAGGAGTCCCCGGCCAATGGCCGGAGGACTTCACCATATATAAGGCACCTCCTCCAAAATGGAGGTGCCCGAGCAATGTTGTTGCACTGTTCACTACTCTGCTTCAGCCCTCAGGTCCCGTTGCCAGTTACCTGCCAGATTCCTGCCAGTTGCTGTCTGATTCCTGCCTGATATTCCGCTTACCTGCCTGCTAGCCTGAGGTCCGACGGTCTGCCTACCGACTCCTGTCAGTCTGTCTAAGGACCAGCTTGCCCGCTCACCTGGGAGCGCTCTTCTGCTACCTGCCTGCTAGCCTGAGGTCCGACGGTCTGCCCTCCAACTCCTGTCAGTCTGTCTATGGACCAGCTTGCCCGCTCACCTGGGAGCGCACATCTGCTACCTGCCTGCTAGCCTACCTGGAGGCTCCGCCGTCACGTGCTGTGACCACCTGCCATTCCAGAGACTCCTGCCCGCTCACCTGGGAGCGCACACCTGTTACCTGCCTGCTTGCCTACCTGGAGGCTCCGCTGTCACGTGCTGTGACCACCTGCCATTCCAGAGACTCTCGCTTGCTCACCTGGGAGCACACATCTACCATCTGCCTGCTAGCCTACCTGGAGGCTCTGCCATCACAGGTCGTACCTACCCTTTACCCAGAGACTGCCCCGGTCACTTGCCGTGACCTCCTGCCCGTTCATCCAGAGACTGCCCCGGTCACTTGCCGTGACCTCCTGCCCGTTCATCCAGAGACTGCCCCGGTCACTTGTCGTGACCTCCTGCCCGTTCATCCAGAGACTGCCCCGGTCACTTGCCGTGACCTCCAGCCCGTTCACTCAGAGACTGTCCCGGTCACCTGCTGTGACTGCCTGCCCGTCTTCCCTGGTCGCCACCCGCTCCTTTACAAGGACCGCCCCCTTGTATAGTAGCTCAGAGGTTCCGCCTCCCAGACCCGTTACACCGGTCACCATGTCATGGCTGCGTCGGCGGCCTGGTATCCATACTCAGTTCCCATCCTCTCGGCGGCCGGGTGTCCACACTCAGTCCCCAGCCACCAGGGGGCGGCCGGGTGTCCATACTCGGTCTCCAGCCACCCCTATTTGTCCCGGTGCGCCTTATACACAAGCGCACATACCAAAACATTACCTGTGCCCTTCCCAGTGCATTTAGTGGGAAGGACAGCCTAACCACAAACACGTGGACAAGTGAATGTGGCCAGGGATGGTCCATCTCACTGACGCCTTTACACTGGGTTAATATTGAGAAAGCCGGGTCACAATTGGACACTGGGATGCAACACGTCCTCCAGACATAGAGGATTGCGGGTCCTGGGTCAATCAGGCTTCAACACAAAGTTCAGAAGGTAGACAGCAGCAGTGGTCGGCCTCCTACACAAGTAAATTATTTATGATCATGAGGCCATCCATGTCCTTAGCTTTCTTTTTCTAGGAATGCAAGCGCATGTATGTAGTAGCTGCTAGGCCTGAGGTGGTCAGCGTTTAGGCGCATATCCTACCTCCTCCGAGGATTGCTGGATGTTTTCCTGCTACTATCCCAGTTCTATGACTACGGTTAATACAAAGCTTCAGGTGATGAATGATGGATGAGGTGGTGGCAAAGGAGAAAGAGCAGGAGGAACAGGGACCATTCACATCAATATCAGGCCAGTCAACCACACATGTCTTGTAGGATATGTTTCTGTACCAAAAGGAGCAGTTCAGCTACACAGTTATAGGGCATACAGTGAGTGCAATGCCTACCAAAAATTTCGAGGCACTCCAATGCCCCTTGGAAGTGATATGGAGGTCAGAGGGCTTTAACTAAACCGTTTTTCCCATTTATAGCAACTGGGTCTCCTGTACACTGTTGGCCCAAGCAGTGAATGGAAGGCTTTCCAAAAATTATGAGGAACTGCAATGCCCCTTGAAACAGACGTGGATTACAGCATACTAAAAACCTTCTACCCATTATTGGGGAGTGGGTCTCCCTTAGTGTTCGCCTATGCATTGAAAAGCAAAAGCTGACTAAAGTTAGGAGCAAATGCAATGCCCATTGGAAGAGTCGTGGACGTTAGAGGTAATTAAAAACAACATTTCAATGCCCCTTGGAAGAGCTGTGGAGTTGAGAGTGGTTTATCAAGACGATTTTAATGCCCCTTGGAAGAGACGTGGAGTTCAGAGTGGTTTAACAAGATGGTTTTAATGCCCCTTGGAAGAGACGTGGTGGTCAGAGTGGTTTAACAAGACGGTTTTAATGCCCCTTGGAAGAGACGTGGAGGTCCCAGTGGAATAAAAGGACAATATCAAGGCCCCTTGGAAGAGTGGTGGAGGTCCCAGTGGAGTAAAAAGACAATATCAATGCTGCTTGGAAGAGTGGTGGAGGTTACAGTAGAATAAAAAGACAATATCAATGCCCCTTGGAAGAGTGGTGGAGGTTGCAGTGGAATAAAAAGACAATATCAATGCCCCTTGGAAGAGTGGTGGAGATCCTAGTGGAATAAAAAGACAATATCAATGCCCCTTGGAAGAGTGGTGGAGGTCTCAGTGGAATAAAAAGACAATATCAATGCCCCTTGGAAGTGTGGTGGAGGTTACAGTGGAATAAAAAGACAATATCAATGCCCCTTGGAAGAGTGGCGGAGGTCGCAGTGGAATAAAAAGACAATATCAATGCCCCTTGGAAGAGTGGTGGAGGACCCAGTGGAATAAAAAGACAATATCAATGACCCTTGGAAGAGACGTGGAGGTCACAGTAGCTTAACAAGATGATTTTAATGTCCCTTACAAGGGCCATGCAGTACAGCTTATTAAAAACATTATTCCCATTATTGGGGAGTGGGTCTCCCATAGTCTTTGCCTATGCCTTACAAGCAAAAGCTGACAAAAATTAGGATGGAGGAACTTGCAATGCCCTTTACAAGAGCCATGCAGTACAGCATATTAAAACATTATTCCCATTATTGGGGAGTGGGTCTCCCATAGTCTTTGCCTATGCCTTACAAGCAAAAGCTGACAAAAATTAGGACGGAGGAACTTGCAATGCCCCTTACAAGAGCCATGCAATACAGCATATTAAAAACATTATTCCCTTTATTGGGGAGTGGGTCTCCCATAGTCTTTGCCTATGCCTTACAAGCAAAAGCTGACAAAAATTAGGACGGAGGAACTTGCAATGCTGGCAACATGGACCACGGTCACCCTGGTGGTATAGTGGTGGAGGAGGCTGAGGATAATGAGAAGAGGAAAAAACAGCCGAAATGAGGAAGTGTATACCCATGTGTGGGTGTGAAGAGGTGCATGGGAATACACCTCCCGAAATAACACAGTGGATTTGACTTTATGTTACTCTGCTGTCATTTGGTGGTGATGAGAAGTAGGGCCCAATCCAGCCATTGTTCATTTTGATATGGATCAGCTTGTGAGCATTGTCAGTTGACAGGCGAGTTCATTCCAAGTGTCCAGCTTGGATACCCAATAATTAAAAGGCACAGAGGAATCACGGAGGACGCTGGTATGGTCGGCAAGGTACTCCCTCACCATCTTTTGAAACTTTCCACTCCTTATGTGAGTACCCCGCGCCTCAGGGCCTGTAAGCTGGGCGGGTCTCAGAAAACTGTCCCAGAACGTTGACAGTGATCCCCCTGACTCTGCTGGATTGGAGTTGCATCTCTCTCGCCTGTACGCCTTGGTTGTGCAACGAACTGTGACCTCTGCCGCTAGCATGTTCAGATGGGAATTTTTTTAACAGTTCTGCAGCAAGAGCCTTCTGGTACTGCCCCATTTTTGTAGACCTCTCCACCTCAGGAATAAGAGAGTGAAAGTTCTCCTTGAAGCGGGGGTCTAAAAGTGTCACCAACCAGTAATAACTGTCACCCAACATTTTGACAACGCGGAGGTCACGGTTAAGGCAGCGTAACATAAAGTCAGCCATGCGTGCCAGACTGGTAACGGGCAAGACTTCCATGTCCTCACCAAGATGACAACTGACCATGCTCTCCTCCTCCTTCTCCTCCCTAGTAATTTGGTCAAGAACTGGGAGCGAGAAGATGTGGCTGTTGGTTGTGGCACATTTTCACCTTGGCCACGGCCCCGTCCTCTGCACGCACCATCACGAGAACGCCCAGTTCCACGTCCCTTGCAACGCGCCTTGCCCATTGTAAATGAACTAAAATAGCTTACACTCGCACTATCAATGGCAAAAGGGTAATAAAAAGGAGATTAGAACCGTGGAAGAGGAAAATCACAGTTCTAGTTCTCTGGCCTACACCAGAATCTTTTAAACAGATATATTTGTGTCTGAACAGTCAGCGAGACACTCAAACTGTTTTTTTTATGGAAAAAAGGCAAAAAGGTGGATTATACCCAGATTTGAACCGTGGAAGAGGAAAACCACAGTTCTATTTCTCTGGCCTACACCAGAATTTTTTAAACAGATATATTTGTGTCTGAACAGTCAGCGAGACACTCACACTGTTTTTTTTTATGTAAAAAAGGCAAAAAGGTGGATTATACCCAGATTTGAACCGTGGAAGAGGAAAACCACAGTTCTAGTTCTCTGGCCTACACCAGAATCTTTTAAACAGATATATTTGTGTCTGAACAGTCAGAGAGACACTCAAACTGTTTTTTTTTATGTAAAAAAGGCAAAAAGGTGGATTACATCCAGATTTGAATCGTGGAAGAGGAAAATCACAGTTCTAGTTCTCTGGCCCACACCAGAATCTTTTAAACAGATATATTTGTGTCTGAACAGTCAGCGAGACACTCAAACTGTTTTTTTTTATGGAAAAAAGGCAAAAAGGTGGATTACACCCAGATTTGAACCGAGGAAGAGGAAAACCACAGTTGTAGTTCTCTCGCCCACAACAGAATCTTTTAAACAGATATATTTGTGTCTGAACAGTCAGCGAGACACTCACACTGTTTTTTTTTTATGTAAAAAAGGCAAAAAGGTGTATTACACCCAGATTTGAACCGTGGAAGAGGAAAAACACAGTTCTAGTTCTCTGGCCTACACCAGAATCTTTTAAACAGATATATTTGTGTCTGAACAGTCAGCGAGACACTCAAACTGTTTTTTTTATGTAAAAAAGGCAAAAGGTGGATTACACCCAGATTTGGACCGTGGAAGAGGAAAACCACAGTTCTAGTTCTCTGGCCTACATCAGAATCTTTTAAACAAATATATTTGTGTCTGAACAGTCAGCGAGACACTCAAACTGTTTTTTTTATGTAAAAAAGGCAAAAAGGTGGATTACACCCAGATTTGAACCGTGGAAGAGGAAAACCACAGTTCTAGTCCAGCGAGACACTCAAACTGTTTTTTTTTTATGTAAAAAAGGCAAAAAGGTGGATTACACCCAGATTTGAACCATGGAAGAGGAAAACCACAGTTCTATTTCTCTGGCCTACACCAGAATCTTTTAAACAAATATATTTGTGTCTGAACAGTCAGCAAGAAACTCAAACTGTTTTTTTTATGTAAAAAAGGCAAAAAGGTGGATTACACCCAGATTTGAACCGTGGAAAAGGAAAACCACAATTCTAGTTCTCAGGCCTACACCAGAATCTTTTAAACAGATATATTTGTGTCTGAACAGTCAGAGAGACACTCAAACTGTTTTTTTTTTGTGGAAAAAAGGCAAAAAGGTGGATTACACCTAGATTTGAACCGAGGAAGAGGAAAACCACAGTTCTAGTTCTCTGGCCCACACCAGAATCTTTTAAACAGATATATTTGTGTCTGAACAGTCAGCGAGACACTCAAACTGTTTTTTTTAATGGAAAAAAGGCAAAAAGGTGGATTACACCCAGATTTGAACTGTGGACGAGGAGAAACACAGTTCTATTTCTCTGGCCTACACCAGAATCTTTTAAACGGATATATTTGTGTCTGAACAGTCAGCGAGACACTCAAACTGTGTTTTTTTATGTAAAAAAGGCAAAAAGGTGGATTACACCCAGATTTGAACCGTGGAAGAGGAAAACCACAGTTCTAGTTCTCTGACCTACAAGAGAATCTTTTAAACAGATATATTTGTGTCTGAACAGTCAGCGAGACACTCAAACTGTTTTTTTTATGGAAAAAAGGCAAAAAAGTGGATAATACAGAGATTTGAACCGTGGAACTGCAAAACCACAGTTCTAGTTATCTGGCCGAAACCAGACTCTTTTAAACAGATATATTTGTGTCTGAACACTCACAGACACACTCAATTTTATTTTTTTTTTGGGGGGGGGAATACCAAACGTTTAATAAGACGGGCATTTGTACAGTCCGACTGAAGAAAAAAAAAAAAAAGAGGATTTAGATGAAAAAAAAAGAATTTTTCCTGGCCCATGAGACCTGGGGCTAAGTCTAGCAATTTGAGAAGCAGCACACAGGACTGTAATGCAGTGTTTGTTGTTATAACCACTGCGTCTCCTATACAGCCTGCCTGCCTGCCTGATATCTAGGATGGATATTAGTCCTCAGATGGAATGTTTGTTTGATTTTGCAGGCTTTAGAGACCCTACACTACCTATTTCGCAGTATAAATCTTTCCCTAGCTCAGCAGCACTCTCCCTACACTGTCTGATCCAGAGCGACTGTGTCCAAGATGTCGGCGCCCGGTCTTAAATACTCGAGGTGACGCTGTGCGGCCAGCCAATCACTGTAATGCCCACAACCAACATGGCTGCGGCATTTCAGTGACTGGCTGGCAATCCCTGCATGTTCATTGGCTCTTTAAAGAGCGCCAAACATGCAGGGCAGAGAACCGAGCTCCCGCCCGAGTAACCCAAAAATGCTCGGTGCTCGCCGAACATCCCGAGCAGTGAGATTCTCGGGCGAGTACCGAGCAGTGTCGAGCATGCTCGCTCAACACTAGTTACTATGTTACCTGCACCAGCTTCCATATACCCCCCTGAGATGTGATCACAAGGCACTGATAGGTTGAATGGCAGCCAGGGGCCTGCTAAAGGTCCCGGTCGCTGCCATCTTGGTACTCGTGAGATGCTAGGAGACTGCAAATTTCATTATAAACTGCAATACAAAGGAATTGCAGTATATAATATATGCAAAGAGACTAAAAAATAATATAATTAAAAATAATTTAAACTTTTGAAAAAATGCTGTACAAAAGGTAAAAATACATAAAAATCACCACCCTATTCTCTTATTAAAAACAGAACAAATCAACCCATATGGTAACAACTGTAAAGAGATAAAAATCAAAACCCCCAAACTGTCTTTTTTAATTTTTGGTCAAAATATCTTGCTATAAAAATGCAATAAAAAATGTTGTATGTACCCCAATTTGTTATCAATAATACTGTCAGCTCGTGATGCAGAAAACAAAATCTCACACTGATCCATCGAGGAACAAATAAAACTGCTAAAAGTCATGCAATATCGTCATCCAAATCAACATACTACTTAAAGAAAGAAAAATATATAGCTCTGGCAAAAATTAAGAGACCACTGCAAAATTTTCGTTTTCTCTGATTTTTCTCTTTATAGGTATATTTTTGAGTAAAATGTACATTGTTGTTTTATTCTATAACTACTGACAACATATCTCCGAAAATCAAAGCTAAAAATTTTGTATTTATTTGCAGCAAATCAGAAATTGTAAAAATAATTAAAAATAAACAGTGCTTTCAGACCTCAAATAATGCAAAGAAAACAAGTTCTTATTCATTTAGAAACAACAATACTCATGCTTTAACTCAGGAATAGTTCAGAAATCAATATTTGGTGGAATAACCATGATTTTTAATCACAGCTTTCATGCGTCTTGGCATGCTTTCCACCAGTCTTTCACACTTATTTTGAGTGACCTTATGCCACTCCAGAAGGGGGCTGGAAGCAAGGGAAACTAGAAGGAAGCCCCACATGACCGGGATTGGCCAGGAGGGTGCAATCTTTGAATCAAAGAGATCCGGATTGGATATAAGAGTGGAGGGGGCGCGCATTTAGGGGGGTGGGAGTATATTAAGGAAAAAGTGCAGGAAATGTGCGAAGCCCGTCAGGGGACCCTGAGTCAGGTGAGCAAGGCGGCGGAATCCCCCACTGCCGCGCCCACCATTGCAGGAATCCGCCCAGCCGGCCTGCGGGCGCTGCTGTCAGAGAGTTGCAGTCAGGGACCAAAGCGAGGGCCCCACCGGAAGTGCGGCCTGCTCCGGCGGTGTGCCGCAGTAACAGAGCCCAGGCCGCACTGGAAGCAAGGCCCGCACCTCAGCCGCTTCACCAGTCAGGGGGCGTGGCTTCACCGGAAGTTTTTGTCCCGCGTCACTTCCTGTGCCTGCGGCACGTGACCGGGCCGGACAGGAAGTGGTGCGTGCACCGACAACGCTGTCCCCCTCAACTAGAGCCGACAGCGGTTCTCGGCGGTGGGCGGCTTATAGCAAAGGGGCCAGAAGGAGCAGCAGCATAGCAGGCACACCTGGCGAGGTTCCAGTCGGGGTGCCTGCCAGACCAATCACCAGTGGAGGACAGAACGACGTTTTTACGGGCAGCAGCAGTTTGCTGACCTTCTGCCTGGCCTAGTCACCGGATCCAGGATAGCAGAGCGGCGGGCAGCGGCAGGGAGTTGCCTGGCAGTCTCCCATGGACCAGCACGGACCGGGCTGGGGAGTCCGGGTCCAGAGTTCGTGCGACGCCACGGATGGCAGGAAGGATCCGCGCAGAGACGGGTGGAGGACGAGCTGCGGAAGCACCGGCACTTGCACAGGTCCCCCCTGGTGACAAGGAGGCCAGGGGCGTGGGCCTTGAGCAGCAACAAGAATCTGGAGGATCGGAATACGGAGAGGATCGGGACGACTCAAGCAATCAACAGGATTCGGAATGTACAGCTGGCGGGGACACAGCTCCTGCGCAGCTCAGTGAGTATGCGTCTATGTATGGTTTGTCACCCGCGGGGTCGTTAGCGGATGGGGCGGGGAATAGGCAGTTGGCAGGGCCCAGAGGGGAAAATGTTAGGGGGAGGCGTGGGTCGGATGTCGTGGTGCTCAGGGATATTTTGGCAAGCATGTCGCAATTCCTGGCTAGGATAGACATTGGTGGAGCCAGCAAGGCAGGGTTATCTCCGGTGGGGGCTTGGTTACCTAGTCGACCTGTAGTGTCGCAGGTGGGGAGTGAATCGGCAAGGTCAGCGGTGTGTGCAGAGGGGTCACCTTCGGGAGTATCGGTTTCCGTGCAGACAGAAAAGGATAAAGCAGATGCCGTAAAACTGGATGATAGGGCAAAACGGGAGGTATACGTATGCTTTGAGGGGCCGTTGGGGGCACACTTGAAAAAAGACGTTAAAGAAAAAATATGGCGGGACGAATATGTTGAAATTTTTTCCCTACTTACTCTGGAAAAGTTTAATTTGGACAAGGGAAAAAAGGACGACAGTAAAAAAAGAGGAGGAAGAGAAGCGTAGGTGGAGGTTGATTCCTCAGACGTTTGTCAATTGGTTGCAAGCTTTTGCAATAATGGCTAGCGTCATTGGAGAAAAAGCTCCGGACAATTGCTTGGGTTTATTTTGTTACCTAGATGCTATAGGGGAGGCTCATCGTACTTATGGGGGCCAGACATGGTTACGATACGACGAGCAATTTCGGCAGAGGAAGGCAGTCCGACCGGAGATTAGATGGGATTAAAAGGACATAGGGTTGTGGCTGAAGGTTATGGCTCCGGTGAGGTATGGGCAGTCCTTTCACGGGAGCAGCAGTATTGTGAACCAATCAGCAGAACACGGGGGAAGTAGCCAGGGGGCACAAAGCACTAAGAAGGAAGCGGGAACTTGCTGGCAATTTAATGATGGCCAATGTAAGTACGGGAACTCCTGCAAATTTAAACATGTGTGCTCTCATTGTAACGGAAGTTCACACTGAGCATCTAAATGCTTTAAAAAGGGTAAGGGAAAGCTGCCAATGGGTACTGGTCAAGGGGGTGACTCCGGTGAGGCTGCACGAGAAGGCCCCCTTTCTAAGTAGGTATCCAGACCAGTTGAAGGCTAAAGGTCATTTCAGATGGTTTCTTGGAGGGTTTTAGAATTCGTCCTCCTGATCACGAGGTCCCCTTTTCTATTAAAAATTTGATGTCGGCTTCCCTTCATCCGGAAGTGGTTAGTGTGAAGTTGGCAAAGGAGGTTGAATTGGGTAGGATGGCCGGTCCGTTTCAGGAATTACCTAGTAGCAAGGTGATTATTTCGCCTTTGGGGGTTGTGCCCAAGAAAGAGCCGAATAAGTTTCGTTTGATTCAGCATTTGTCGTACCATAAGGGGCTTTCTGTGAATGATGGCATTGTGCAAGAATTGTGTTCGGTTGAGTATACATCATTCGATGTGGCGAAGCAATGGGTACGGAGATATGGGCCAGGTTCGTTGCTAGCTATCGAGTCGGCTTTTAGGTTGCTGCCAGTTCACCAGGATAGCATCCCGTTGTTAGGTTGTTTTTGGAAAGGAAAATATTACAAAGATAGGTGTTTGCCAATGGGCTGTGCAATTTCGTGTTTCCTGTTTGAAACGTTTAGTACTTTTTTGGAATGGGTGGTGAGGGACTTTGCATCAGTTCATTCGGTCATTCATTATTTGGATGATTTTTTGTTTATAGGTCCTCCACAATCGTTGTGTAGGAATTTGTTAGGCACCATGTTGTGGGTAGCGGAGCATTTTGGCGCACCATTGGCGGAGGAAAAAACAGAAGGACCTTGCACCATTTTAATTTTTTGGGGCATTTTAACTGATTCAGAGAGGATGGAGTGTCGGTTACCTGATGATAAATTGAGTTTGCTCAAGCAGGAGGTTAATAGAGTCAGGAAGTTGCATAAGGTGACGCTGAAGGAGTTACAATCACTGTTAGGTCGTCTGAATTTTGCATGCAGGATTATGCCAATGGGCCGAATATTTTGTCGCAGGTTGTCAAGTGCGACAGCAGGAGTCTGAGCGCCGCATCATTTCATTCGTTTAAATAAGGAACACAAGGAGGATTTGAAGGTTTGGAAGTTGTTTTTGGAAAAGTATAACGGTAGGTCGTTAATTCAGCACGAGTTTTTGAGCAGTTTTGATTGTGAGATTTTTACAGATGCTGCGGGAGGTGCTGGTTATGGGGCCTATTGGAAGGGGCGTTGGAGTGTTGGAGTATGGCCGAGTGTGTGGAAGGAGAGGGGTCTTATGAGGAACCTGGCGTTGTTGGAATTGTTTACTATTGTTGTTGCGGTTTCAATTTGGGGGGAGTGTTTTGCGAACAGGAGAATACGGTTTCATTGCGATAATATGGGAGTGGTGTCTGTCATCAACAGCTTGTCGGCCTCGTCTCCGCCTGTGATTAGGCTGCTGAGGGAACTAGTTCTTTGTTGTCTTAATTTGAACGTTTGGATTACGGCAGTCCATGTTCCAGGTGTACAAAATTCCATCGCAGATGCCTTGTCTCGTTTCCAGTGGGATCGTTTCCGGGCGCTAGCACCAGCGGCAGAGGACGTGGGACAGGAATGCCCTTTGCATCTGTGGCAGCTGGTTATGGAGGAGCGGGATGGTTAATACGGGAGTACAATACAAGGCAGACCTGGTCATCATACGAGGCATCGTGGCGAGTATGGCAAAGTTGGATACTGCAGTGGGGCTTGGTGGAGAGTGACGAAGATAGAGAGAGGGCAGTGTTGTTTCTTGTGGGAAGGGCAGCGGAGATTGGGTGGTCTGTTTCAAAAGTGGGCAAATTCGTTGCAGGACTTGCGTTTGGTTTTAAATTGCAGGGGACAAAAGATGTTACAAAGTCCTTTTTAGTGAAGCAAGCACTTAGTGGCTTTAGGAGAGGAGGTAAGGTGTTAGATAAAAGAAGACCAGTGTCTTTTAGCATCTTGGAACGGTTGGGTTTAGTGCTGGACAAGATATGCTGTTCAGTTTTTGAAGCTATACTGTTTAGGTTGGCTTTTTCATTGGCGTTTTTTGGTGCGCTGAGATTAGGTGAATTGGTGGCACCGAGCAAGAATAGGGTTGGGGGTTTGTTGCAGAGGATGTTAGCTGTTGGGATAGGGGCATTGAATTTTGGATCAGGCATGGGAAGACAGCTCAATTGGGCAGAGGCAAGCGGGTAGTATTGGGTGAGGTTAATGGAGCTTTCATGTGCCCTAGGAAATGTTTAACGGCGTACTGGCAGGTTTGGTTTGGGCGAGTGGGTCCTTTATGCCATGAAAATGGTGAGTTTTTGTCATGTTTTCAATTCATAGCAGTATTTAAGAAAGGAGTTCGGGAGTTTGGCCTTCGCCCGGAGGTGTACTGCTCACACTCTTTTAGAATTGGCTTGGCGTCAGAAGTGGATGGTTTGGCTTTAGGCAAGGACATGATAAAACGCATCGGGAGGTGGAATTCTGATCGTTATTTGTCTTATGAACGGCATTAGGTATGGGGGCTTATGTTATTTTATCTTGTTAAGTATTGAATACCTTGTGGTTGCTTGTTGCAGGTGGCGTGGATTCTGGGACACTTTTTCGTTTACTGGGGGGCGCTGCAGGTGGACATGAGGCCAGACGGTAGGCAATTGGGTTTTAGTAGAGAGCAAGTGGTGGTTCGGTGGCTCGGCTTTAGAGGGATGGTATGGAGAAGGGTGCTGCCTAAATTTCATAAGGCCGTCCGTTTGGACCGTATGCTGGATATTTTGGTGGTGCATATGGGGGGGAATGATTTGGGGGCTCGCCCGGTTAGGAAATTGATGAGGGACATTCGATTTGATTTTTTAAGGTCATGGACATCCTTTCCTGAGGTGTTGATGGCTTGGTCTGACATTGTGCCAAGGAAAAAATGGAGGGAGGCTAGATCATTGAAGGGGATTAATAAGGCGCGAGTGAAGTTGAACAGAGCCATATCAGCTTTTGTGTCCAGGAATGGTGGAGTAAGCGTTCGACATTTTGAACTCGAGGCGGGGGTTGGAAATTTTTGGGCAAAGGATGACGTGCACTTGAATGACATTGGTGTCGATTTGTGGGCATTGGCTATACAGGAGGGTATTGAGAGGGCTTTGGTGGTGTTGGGGCACTCACGAGCCTGAGGGGGTCAGGGCTGTTCATTTTTGGCATGGGATGGGGTTTAAATTTATCCAAAAGAAATACAGGTGCAGTGTTTTTATTTGGTGGGAAAAGGTGAGTGCTGGAAGATGGGAGGGGCATGTTAAATGGTGGAACCCAGGTTGGCTGTATGCGGTCAAGAAGGGGGCTGGAAGCAAGGGAAACTAGAAGGAAGCCCCACATGACAGGGATAGGCCAGGAGGGTGCAATTTTTGAATCAAAGAGATCTGGATTGGGTATAAGAGTGGAGGGGACGGGCATTTAGGGGGGGGGTATATTAAGGAAAAAGGGCGGGAAATAGTCAGTCCGGCAGGGGAGTCATAAGAGAAAGTTCCCATCCTCCCACCTTTTTTTTTTTTTCTGGTGGCATCTTTTTGAGTATAATTGTGAAGGAGTGGTGGTATCGAGGAAGAGATAAAGGAGTAAAATAGACATACAGTACAGACCAAAAGTTTGGACACACCTTCTCATTTAGAGATTTTTCTGTATTTTCATGACTGTGAAAATTGTACATTCACACTGAAGGCATCAAAACTATGAATTAACACATGTGGAATTATATACTTAACAAAAAAGTGTGAAACAACTGAAAATATGTCTTATATTCTAGGTTCTTCAAAGTAGCCACCTTTTGCTTTGATGACTGCTTTGCACACTCTTGGCATTCTCTTGATGAGCTTCAAGAGGTAGTAACCGGAAATGGTCTTCCAACAATCTTGAAGGAGTTCCCAGAGATGCTTAGCACTTGTTGGCCCTTTTGCCTTCCCTCTGCGGTCCAGCTCACCCCAAACCATCTCAATTGGGTTCAGGTCTGGTGTCTGTGGAGGCCAGGTCATCTTGCGTAGCACCCCATCACTCTCCTTCTTGGTCAAATAGCCCTTACACAGCCTGGAGGTGTATTTGGGGTCATTGTCCTGTTGAAAAATAAATGATGGTCCAACTAAACGCAAACCGGATGGAATAGCATGCCGCTGCAAGATGCTGTGGTACCCATGCTGGTTCAGTATGCCTTCAATTTTGAATAAATCCCCAACAGTGTCACCAGTAAAGCACCCCCACACCATCACACTTCCTCTTCCATGCTTCACGGTGGGAACCAGGCATGTAGAGTCCATCCGTTCACCTTTTCTGCGTCGCCCAAAGACACGGTGGTTGGAACCAAAGATCTCAAATTTGGACTCATCAGACCAAAGCACAGATTTCCACTGGTCTAATGTCCATTCCTTGTGTTCTTTAGCCAAAACAAGTCTCTTCTGCTTGTTGCCTGTCCTTAGCAGTGGTTTCCTAGCAGCTATTTTATCCTGAAGGCCTGCTGCACAAAGTCTCCTCTTAACAGTTGTTGAAGAGATGTGTCTGCTGCTAGAACTCTGTGTGGCATTGACCTGGTCTCTAATCTGAGCAGCTGTTAACCTGCGATTTCTGAGGCTGGTGACTCGGATAAACGTATCCTCAGAAGCAGAGGTGACTCTTGGTCTTCCTTTGCTGGGGCAGTCCTCATGTGAGCCAATTTCTTTGTAGCGCTTGATGGTTTTTGCAACTGCACTTGGGGACACTTTCAAAGTTTTCCCAATTTTTCAGACTGACTGACCTTCATTTCTTAAAGTAATGATGGCCACTTGTTTTTCTTTACTTAGCTGCTTTTTTCTTGCCATAATACAAATTCTAACAGTCTATTCAGTAGGACTATCAGCTGTGTATCCACCAGACTTCTGCACAACACAACTGATGGTCCCAACCCCATTTATAAGGCAAGAAATCCCACTTATTAAACCTGACAGGGCACACCTGTGAAGTGAAAACCATTTCCGGTGACTACCTCTTGAAGCTCATCAAGAGAATGCCAAGAGTGTGCAAAGCAGTCATCAAAGCAAAACATGGCTACTTTGAAGAACCTAGAATATAAGACATATTTTCAGTTGTTTCACACTTTTTTGTTAAGTATATAATTCCACATGTGTTAATTCATAGTTTTGATGCCTTCAGTGTGAATGTACAATTTTCATAGTCATGAAAATACAGAAAAATCTTTAAATGAGAAGGTGTGTCCAAATGTTTGGTCTGTACTGTATGTCTATTATAATTGTATAAAAAAAGAGGAAGAGGAAGGGTGTTTGTCGCAGTGGCTTGGTGTGGGGTGGGGTTCTTGGAGTTGGCACAGAAGTGTCGGTGGGAAGAATTTGGTAAAATTACAGGCAGTTGGTTAATTGAGCGAGGTGATATGGCATTTGGTTTTGGGCTCTGACAGGGTTTTACCCTGGGAGCTTTTGGTGCCCTTGAGCTGGTGATGGACAGCTGAGGGTAACATAGTGGTTCGAGTTCAGTTTAATTTATGCCAGATCTATTTTTAACTCCAAGAACCCTCCCTTCTTATTTATTTTATAACACTGTTAATATGTTAATGTTGTTTGTTAATAAAATGGCCGCTGTGGCCAAATTTATCCAAAAGAAATACAGGTGCAGTGTTTTAATTTGGTGGGAAAAGGTGAGTGCTGGAAGATGGCAGGGGCATGTTAAACGGTGGAACCCGGGTTGGCCGTACGCAGTCATGGCACAAAAATTTAAGCAGCTCTTCTTTGTTTGATGGCTTGTGACTATCCATCTTCCTTTTGATTACATTCCAGAGGTTTTCAATGGGGTTCAGGTCTGGAGATTGGGCTGACCATGACAGGGTCTTGATGTGGTGCTCCTTCATCCACACATTGATTAACCTTGCTGTGTGGCATGGGTCATTGTCCTGCTAGAAAAAACAGTCCTCAGAGTTGGGGAACATTTCTTCAGCAGAAGGAAGCAAGTCTTTTTCAAGGATAACCTTGTATGCGGCTTGATTCATACGTCCTTCGCAAAGATTAACTTGCCCAATTCCAGCCTTGCTGAAGCATCCCCAGATCATTACCGATCCTCCACCAAATTTCACAGTGCGTGCAAGACACTGTGGCTTGTATGCCTCTCCAGGTTCCCGTCTAACCATTAGATGACCAGGTTTTGGGCAAAGCCGAAAATTAGACTCATCAGAGAAGATTACCTTACTCCAGTCCTCTATGGTCCAATCCTTATGGTCTTTGGCAAACTTCAGCCTGGCTCTCCTTTGCTTCTCATTGACGAAAGGCTTTTTTCTAGCTCTACATGACGTAAGGCCTGCCTCTAGGAGCCTGTTATGAACTGGTCTTGCCGTGCACTTCACCCCAGCTGCCATTTGCCATTCCTTTTGTAGGTCACTTGATTTCATCCTGCGGTTGCTGAGTGACATTCGAATAAGATGACAGTCATCCCGGTCAGTGGAGAGTCGCTTTCGCCCTCTGCCGGTCTGTAGCTTTGTTGTCCCCAATGCCTGCTGCTTGACCTTGTTGTAATGGACTGAAGTCTTCGAAATTTTAAGGATGGAGGCAACATGACACTCACTGTATCCTTCTGCTAGTAAAGCCAGATCTGAGCCCTTCTTTTCCTCACTCAAGACTTTTCAACTCCTTTGGCATGGTTAAAAGTTATTTTTTCATTCAAATTATTATTGGGCTATTCCTAGCACTTGTTTTGCCATCCAGCTTGTCCTATTGCAAGAGGATTGTGAAGACCACAACAGTGTTTTTTATACTTTCACTCGTTACATAAGATTTGGTTCAGGTGACCACCTAATCAGCAGCACATTAAGTAGAATGAGGTGTACTTTGGTTGGAATTCAACTGACACTGGAATGGAATGGTTGTCAGACATGTAGAGATGGTGATTTTTAGAAAACTCTGCAGTGGTCTCTTAATTTTTGAAAGAGCTGTGTATGCATGTTTAGTATCACTATAATTTCCTGGTTTTGATTAGGTGGGTAATCCTCCTTGAGTGACAGTTCTGCTGTGTAGCAGAACTGTATTAGTAGAACTATAAAGCTCAGCATAAGTTCTACTGTTACACAGCTATCAGTAACACAGCTACAGCTACCAGTGGTTTATTCTAGAGTCTACACTGCAATCACTATATAAATCACACAGCTTATGACAGCGAGAGCCATAGCTGAAATTAGGAGACGTAGCCTGAGGGAAGCCAATGCTGCAGGCTGGGGACTAAGAATCCAAAAGGAGAGATGGGGAGGTGATGTTAAGAGTTAATCATTGTCCTGAACTGTTGGTAATGTGTGCCCTCAGCCAGACTTTGGGCAGGCACAGGTGGCCGAGCTCCATGGAAAACAGCTGTAAACTATGTAAGATATAAGCCTTCATTGCAGGAAAATGACAGACGATAGAAAAAGCAAGTCAAATGCAAACTTGCTTATTTTCATGCTGTCTAACTAAATTAAAGCAATTTAATAACTTGAGAATACCACGCTAAGTAAAAACAGTTCAGACATAATGGTTTATCCAAGTAATTACAGTAATTAGAAGAAAGACAACCTATATATTTAACAAAGGCAAAATTTCCTGTATTCCCAATAGGTTTCCTCATTTCAACAGCCAAAAAGATTTCTGCATAAAAGTAAAGTGAAAGCTAATAAAGAAAAGTCTGTGCTCAGTGAATTTGCACTCCATATATTGCATATCACTATGAGAGAGAAATGCATTTGTTACCCATCAGCCATTCTGCTGTTTGCATACTTATTTCCCTAATGTGCACTTGCAAAGAAGTTACAGAAAATAGGCAATAGTCATTAAATATATTATCTGCAGTAACATTTGCAACCTGCTGTTAGCCAAAAAAAGCTCGAGCTCTGACTGTGAAGGCAAAAAAAGACAACTCATAAGCGCAGAGAGCTCATTTTCATTAAACATACTTTGTGATTTTGTCATTTATACTCCACTAGAAGACAGGCGCATTTATAAATTTATTTGGATGCCTTTCTTTTTTTAATCTCTTTTCTAATCCTGTAAAGTATTATGACACTTTCCTCAATGGGTACATCGCTGTGTAGCATACATTTAACAAATGAGATGGTGGGGAATTGATGATTGCTGCACAGAATTCTTCAGAACTCTTAGAGAAAGATAATACTGTATTTTTTGTCTACATTGTATACGCAAAGGATTCATGTATTCAAAGTTTCTACACTGTAATCTTTAGGTTCAGACAAAGAGAATAATTAAAGGTATTATTTATAATCGGATTCCTCCAAGTGTACCAGTCTATTATTGCTAGCCAAGCAGAACAGCTACGGGGTTAACATTGCCATACAAAATTACAGATGTGTAAAACAATGGGAAGAAATGTAGTATTCTTCAGAGAATGCAGGGAAGAGGAACAAAGGAGGGTTTCTCGCAGAATTTATGCTTGCTGAAAAGGATGTTGGCAATTTAATTATTAATAGGCCTCTAACATTTGAAGAATAATAAATGTCTGAATCATCAGGTCAGGTCTATGTTTGGATCAGGAAGGAGCAGGTCTCAGATATAAAATAACATTTTGTCTACTCCCTACAAAAATAAATCAGAGGTTAAAAGCAAAGTAATGTCATGCTTTGATGTAGAGGTTTTAAACTAAAATGCTTGAGGGAAGGAAGCCAAAATTGATAACACTTTGAGCCTATAGCGCTATATACAGGAATGATAGCCTTAAAAGAAATTTGTAGTCATAGTCAGATTTACTTCATCGGGACCAACTTCATTTTAACAGTATCATATAATGTCAGCTTAAAACAAAAAATGGGTTGCACCTTTGAAAGTCTAGTATTTGAATAAAGAAAAATAATGTATCTCAATCGCCATAAAAAAAGAGAAAACTCAACTCGAACATTTAGATTTTACCCAGAATTCCATTACTTTGAAAGGAGCTGTCCATCCAGTGAAAACATAAAAAAAAAGAAAATCCTGAAATCTCAAAGAAAAATATTTTTTCCAACACTGTTCAGGCGCCCCTCAAAAATATATGCTTCCTGTTCAGTCTGGACTACTAAAGCCAACCACTGATCTATTACTTCAAATTAGCATTGATATGTATTTAACAAAATGTATCTTACTGGTTGTTATCTTCATCCGTGAATAAAATGTCAGCCAAACATGACACTGGAGTGGAGGATTTGAAGGCGATTTTGCAGACAATTTTTTCATCCAAATGACCAGAGCTTAAAATAGTCTGACCATTGGGAAAATGGACAGAAAACAGCTTCTTGCAGTCACCGTTATCAAGCTCCACCTCTGGAGTTTCCACTTTTAATATGGATGGCCTACAGAGAGATATATTTTGTTTAAACAATCACGACAATCCATAGATCAAATAGAAATTGGTACAGGCTATACACAAGGAGGCAGATTTTCACCCACAACCCAATCTTCAGCATCCTTCAGCTCTGGGATCAATTCTGGCCACCACCAACTAAAGAATTTTATTAGAATTAAGACAGGTCAGACAATAAAGAGGCGAACACACATGGCCAGTTTGTGATACCAGGACTCAAAGAATGCAGAACAGCTCAAAGGTAAACCAGACCCAATTAGTACATTTCCTCTACTATTCTCTCCACCTATGAAGGACAAGTCCTTCTGCCCCACTCCTCTATTAACAATGATTGTGTTCTACCAGGAGTTACACCAGTTCTACAGAACTTTGAGACCCAAACTTTCTGGTATGGTGTCCACTGATTCCACCATTGCATGAGTGAAGGACTCCTTGGACCCTCCCAAGACATACTACAAGGTCGAAACATTTATCTTGTTGGTCAACAAACATATCACTCAAGTCATTAACCAGTTCCAACTACAACATCATTTCACATCTGAGGAACTGAAAGGAATGAACAACCTTAT
The DNA here is from genome assembly GCF_046119375.1 of Phyllobates terribilis. Classification (NCBI taxonomy): domain Eukaryota; kingdom Metazoa; phylum Chordata; class Amphibia; order Anura; family Dendrobatidae; genus Phyllobates; species Phyllobates terribilis. The sequence goes on along the minus strand of NW_027362762.1, from coordinate 362,749,698 downwards.
CAAAAACAAGGAAGTGGTGATAAAAACGTCCAACAAAGGAGGGGCTTTTTAATTATAAATATAACATATGACATCAGGAAAATGTATTCCTAACTCCACAATCACAATACATACACCGGCATTCCAATAAAGCAAACACATGAGATAAGAGAAATCAACAAAATTTTGGACACTTAAAGGGAATCTGTCAGCAGGATTTCCCACTCCAAACTGTTCATATGCTCATGTAGCTTATTAAAAGACAAGACGAGCAATACCTCTACATGGCCAGTCCATTCCTTTTTTACTGAGAAATCAGCATTTAAATTGATATGCAAATGAGGATGTAGATCTGAAGCCTCTGTCACTGCAGCTCTATACCCCGCCCAGTACTGCCTCCTCCTGCTTGACTGACTTTTCCTTTGATTGAAGTCACACAGCAGTTTGTCGATTAAGCAGGAGATGGCGGTGCTGGGTGGAGAATAGAGCTGGAATGACCCAGGCTTAAGATCTACACCCTTATTAGTATATCAATTCAAATGCTGATTTCTCAATTTAATTGAGTTGCATGCACATATAAATAGTTTGCATGATGAAATCCAGCAGACAGATTCCTTTTCACACAGCCAAGAGAGCTTTGATACTAAACTCAAAGACCATCATCTCATCACATCATTCTTCTGAACTCTTCCTAAGATTCATAAAACCTTGAGGCACCACAAAGGCACCCAATGGTAGCATCAAAAAACTCAGACTTCTCCCTCTATTTGTGCTATAGAAAATCCTTAAAGGGAATCTGTCACTCCTACAACTTATTAGACCTCTAACATGGGCATAGAGGTGATAGAAATGTAAATCTATACGTACCTGTATGCCTCATATTAGAGGTCTGGTTGCTTTGAAATATCTTTTCATTCAGTCCGTTTTCTCATTCTTGAAGGCTGGGGGAAGAGTAGAAATCCCCATCTACTTCGCTAATTACAATGTCCCCCCCCTTCCCTGCACCTGGATGCCCATATTAGAGGTCTGATAAGTCCCAGGGGGTGACAGATTCCCTTTAACCCCTTAACGACCTTGGGATTTTCCGTTTTGGCATTTTCATTTTTTGCTCACCATGTTCCCAGAGCCATAGCGTTTTTATTTTTTGGTCAATATGTCCGTGTAAGGGCTTATTTTTGCGGGACAAGTTGTACTTTTAAACGCCATTACTAGTTTTACCATATAGTGTACTGGAAAACAGAAAAAAAATTCCAAGTGTGGTGAAATTGCAAAAAAAAATGCAATTCCACAGTTGTTTTTTGTTTGTTTTTTTCTTTCCACATTCACTGGATGCTAAAACTGACCTGTCATTCTTATTTTCCAGGTCATTACGAGTTCATAGACACCAAATATGTAAAGGTTCTTTTTTATTTAAGTGGTGAAAAAAAATGCAAAGTTTGCTAAAAAAAAAATAAATAAACAAATGGCGCCATTTTCCGAGACCCGTAGCGTCTCCATTTTTGGGGATCTGGGGCCAGGTGAGGGCTTATTTTTTGTGCGCCAGGCTGATGTTTTTATTGATACCATTTTGGGGTAGATCCGATGTTTTGATCGCCCATTATTGCATTTTATTGCAATGTTGCAGCGACCAAAAAAATGTAATTCTGGCGTTTGGAATTTTTTTATCGTTAAGCCGTTTACTGACTGGATTAATTCTTGTTTTATATTGATAGATCGGGCGATTCTGAATGCGGCGATACCAAATATGTGTATGTGGGGTTTATTTTTTATTATTTTATTTTGAATGGGGAAAAAGGGGGGTGATTTAAACTTTTATATTTTTTTTCTTTTTTTTTATATTTTTAAAAGCATTTTTGTTACACTTTTTGCTTGATTCTATAGTCTCCATAGGAGACTAGAAGCAGCAACTGTCTAATTGCCTCTGCTACATAGAGGCGATGAGCAGATCACCTCTATGTAGCAGAAATGCTCCTGTACTATGAGCGCCGACCACTAGGTGGCGCTCATAGTAATCTTTACATGACAACCACTGGGGTCTGCTGCAGACCCCGGGTTGCCATGCCCACCCATCAGTGACTCACGATCACGTGACGGGGTCACCGATGGGCGGGGTAAGTGACGCGCTTCCGGCGTGGCGCTGTTAAATGCCGCTGTTAGAGATTGACAGCGGCATTTAACTGGTTAACAGCCGCGGGTGGATCGCGATTCTACCCACGGCTGTTGCGGACACATGTCAGCTGTAAGAATCAGCTGACATGTGCCCGGTTCAGTGCGGGCTCAACGCCGGAGCCCGTGCTGACCCGGGGGTGATGGCCTGGGGCGTACTAATACGCCCCAGGCCAGTAAGGGGTTAAACCACTGGTCCATAAGAACAAATAATTCTTCTTAGACTCCATGGTGTTCTCTGCAACCTGAATTCTTTCCTCCTGACAACATCCTAGCAAAAATGAATGTAAACATCCAATACACCTGAATAGACCATGCACTCAGCCTGCAAGCATCATAACATCTCCTCGACCAATTCACATCACAGAATGTATAAATCCAACACCATAATCCACTTGGATAGAAACTTAAAGCGGTATTCCCATCTCCAAGATCCTATTCCAATATGTAGTAGGTGTAATAATAATAATACACTGTGTGCCAAATTATTAGGCAAATGAGTATTTTGATCACATGATACTTTTTATACATGTTGTCCTACTCCAAGCTGCATAGGCTTGAGAGCCAACTACCAATTAAGTAAATCTGGGGATGTGCATCTCTGTAATGAGGAGGGGTGTTGACTAATGACATCAACACTCTATATAAGGTGTGCTTAATTATTAGGCAACTTTCTTTCCTTTGGCAAAATGGGTCAGAAGAGAGATTTGACGGGCTCTGAAAAGTCCAAAATTGTGAGATGTCTTGCAGAGGGATGCAGCAGTCTTGAAAATTCCAAACTTTTGAAGCGTGATCACCGAACAATCAAGTGTTTCACGGCAAATAGCCAACAGGGTCGCAAGAAGCGTGTTGGCCAAAAAAGGCGCAAAATAACTGCCCATGAATTGAGGAAAATCAAGCGTGAAGCTGCCAAGATGCCATTCACCACCAGTTTTGCCATATTTCAGAGCTGCAACGTTACTGGAGTATCAAAAACCAAAAGGTGTGCATTACTCAGGGACATGGCCAAGGTAAGGAAGGATGAAAAACGACCACCTTTGAACAAGAAACATAAGATAAAACGTCAAGAATGGGCCAAGAAATATCTTAAGACTGATTTTTCAAAGGTTTTATGGACTGATGAAATGAGAGTGACTCTTGATGGGCCAGATGGATGGGCCAGAGGCTGGATCAATAAAGGGCAGAGAGCTCCACTCCGAATCAGACGCCAGTAAGGTGGAGGTGGGGTACTGGTATGGGCTGGTATCATCAAAGATGAACTTGTGGGACCTTTTTGGGTTGAGGATGGAGTGAAGCTCAACTCCCAGACCTACTGCCAGTTTCTGGAAGACAACTTCTTCAAGCAGTGGTACAGGAAGAAGTTGGTATCGTTCAAGAAAAACATGATTTTCATGCAGGACAATGCTCCATCACATGCATCCAACTACTCCACAGCGTGGCTGGCCAGTAAAGGTCTAAAATAAGAAAAAATAATGACATGGCCCCCTTGTTCACCTGATCTGAACCCCATAGAGAACCTGTGGTCCATCATAAAATGTGAGATCTACAGGGAGGGAAAACAGTACACCTCTCAGAACAGTGTCTGGGAGGCTGTGGTGACTGCTGCACGCAATGTTGATTGAAAACAGATCAAGCTACTGACAGAATCTATGGATGGAAGGCTGTTGAGTGTCATCATAAAGAAAGGTGGCTATATTGATCACTAATTTTTTTGGTTTTTGGTTTTGCTTGTCAGAAATGTTTATTTCTAAATTTTGTGCACTGATATTGGTTTACCTGGTGAAAATAAACAAGTGAGATGGGATTATATTTGGTTTTTATTAAGTTGCCTAATAATTCGGCACAGTAATAGTTACCTGCACAAACAGATATCCTCCTAAGATAGCCAAATGTAAAAAAAAACACTCAAACTTACAAAAATATTAAGTTGGATATTTATGAGTCTTTTGGGTTGATTGAGAACATAGTTGTTGATCAATAATAAAAATAATCCTCTAAAATACAACTTGCCTAATAATTCTGCACACAGTGTATTAGCAAATACCTCCAATTTGAAATGTAATATAGTTCTTTTGATTCGCTATGTCTCTTTCCTCACGTGCAGGGCATTGCAGTAGCTTAGGTATCCATGGTTACGACCACTTATATAATGACAGTAAGTTGTTACTGGTCGTAACTATGGATATGTATGCTATGCTATGGTGCATCAACACTGTTATTAACTTCATGACCACCTTTATTTATATTGTGATACCAGAGTTACCGCTCTTCCCACTCTTACACTCAAGATATTCCACACAAACCCACAAATTTCTATGTCATACCTACTGTTCTATATAAAACACTAATGTATTCTAGTTTTGAAATTGTCTCAGTTGGATAATACTAAAGTGATTCTATATTTACTGGAATGTATATTAACTGGATTGTATATTTGTATCTATGTGCACATTATGTGATTATAGATCCCAACTTTTCTCTCCACTTATAAACACAATACAGAAATGTCACTAATAATAGTACCACAGTCCGACGTTCTTGTTAAAGAGCTTTGCATGGGTCAAAATGTTGATTAATATCAGAATAAGATTTTGCTGGATCAAATAAAAATCACAATTTCTTCTTCTCTTGCTCCTTTCAGTTACATACTGCACATTGTCAGACTGAGGTCCTTTCCACATGCATGAAACCAGATAAAAGTATTGTGGGCTTATTCCCATATCTGATTTGGGAATTTTCTCACAAATTCATAGCCTGCCATAAAGTAGACTATGCCAGTATGGGGAATATCCTGCTCAAGCTCTCATATGTGACAGATGGCTTATCCTCCAGCTCTCGAATGTAGGTCTCATTTGTGGATATCTAGTCATCGCATTTGATAGACCACTACTTGTCAACACTACATGATAGTATTGCTGAAATATTTGTTGTCTATGTGTCAGACACCAATCGTCCTTCCTTGGACTAACATTGATTGTTTAAAAGCATCTGCAAAAAAAACTATCAATAAATAGTAAGACACAGCGTCCAAGTCCCGGGTTGAAAATAAAAAAAAATTTATTCTGCCCTATAAAATGTAACAATGTTTCGACTTATCAAAAAAGTCTTTATCAAGTACAAATAGAGCAACATAGTGTGCTTAAATGATATGGTTCACAAACATACACCAATCACTAAATAGCCACGCCCATTAAAGTAATTATACATATACATGCAAAAAACAATCACATTAAAGGAAAAGGCATTAGTCCAATACAGAAATAAGCACATACCTTACAATCAATGCAATGTAAAACAGTCCCTATATGTGATAATGCACACAACATCATAAGCATGAAGACCACGGCGGCGATCATCAAATGAGAATCAAATAACAGTGTAACCAAGGTACCCACCACCCAATAATAGAACTACCAGCCCACATGGCAATGCGCTTGTGTAGCGCCCCGAGGGCTCGGTTGCTACAGGGGTATTGCACCGCAACCAGAGGTGTGATATTCCACTCCCAGGTAAGGATGGAGTGTGGACCAGGGCTCAGTTAGCTGCACACACACACACACCATTGCCGGGGGACAGCTCGACGGTGCTCCCAGCTGCGGGCACAACTGGCCATGTCCCTGGCTGGAGTGGGGAGGGGGGAAGAGAACCCAGTGGTGTAGGAGCAGAAAGGGGGCGGTTTCTGGAGCACAGGAAGGAGCTCATTGGGTGCAGGTCACCTGAGCTCAGGCACAGAGAAGCAGATAAAAGGTGGGAGCCATCTTAAAAGTAGGGGAGTTCAGTCAGAGCAGAAGGGAGAGAGAGCTGACAGGGAGCAGTGGCTCAGGCTGAGCTCAGCTCCACGAGGCAGGCCTAGAGAAAAGGCCGGGGCCAGAGAGGAGAAGAAAAGAAGGAGAAGGAAGGAAGGAGAAGAGACAGAGGAGTGGAAGGGCTCCAGAAACAAGAAGGCAGAAGGGACCCTAAGAGTGCAGAACGGCTAGCAACCGTTGCATACCCCATTATATCGGGTGGAAGGGTCAGGCTGTGGAAAGGTACCGGATCCCTAAGTTGGTGGAGGCGAATCTACCCTCAGCCAAGAACCGGAGGTTGTGACCATTTATTGATGCGACCCCCCGCTAAACCTGCTAGGAAGGCACCATATAGGATAGCGGGAAGTGAAGGCCAACGCTTACCCGACACGGTCCGCAGTAGCCGGACAGAAGTCAGGACACTGGTGGGGCACGAGAGGCCAGAGAAAGGACAGAAGGGGGTCCTGTGCCATACTCCTGAATTGCCTGGGGGTTGACCGAGCTCCTCACCTGGTGGACGCAGCACGGCTCGGGCAGTCCTTGCTGACAGAAGTGACTTGGATAACAACTGTGAGTAAAAGACCCTGGACTGCATCATTGGACTCTGTGTGATTTCTGCTGCGCCTGCACCATCACCCCCAGCATCCACTTACACTGCCCTGAGGCTACACTCTTCCCGTGGGGAGTTATCCTACCCCTGTGCTGCACACCAACATCAGCCTCAGTGGTCTGCCTCGCAGCGGCGGTTATCTCTGACCGCAATCCACGGGTGGCGTAGTCGGACATTCACAAATCTATAAATAGACTGCCACAACACTTGGTCTGACCACCCTGAGCCACGGGATCGGGTTGCCACTACTACCCCCAGCATCGTACAGAAGCCCGGTTCCGGGTACCCCACGGCCCAGGGGGTGAGTCACTTGCATAGACATCGCTCAATCACAGGGCAGATACCCACGACGTCATCAGCGAAGCGGTCACATGACCGCAACTCAACGACGACCATAGCACTCTGCACACATGTCAGACTGGCCAATCCTGATCAAAGCGACACGACATAAGAACTCCAGTCACATGATCGAAATGTTTTTAGCCAATCGTCTAGCCATCACATTTTGGCCCTAGTCGAAGTTGCAAAGTTGCTTAAATCCTTACATTTGCCCATTTATCCTGCTTCAAAATATCACATTTTACACTTACTCTTCACTTTCCGGCTAATGAATCAATCAAATCAATGTAATTTATTTCACCTGTCAATGATTTTATGGTTCTGGCTGTTCAGTGTAAAAATATAGGCGATTCTATAGAAACATCTGAATATTTACTTTACATACCTGTCATAATTAGTTGACATGACATCAACCACAGCTTCAATTTCTGTGTCCAAAGGCACGGGACTTAGTAAAACAAGTGGTGGATCAAATGTTATCACTGGCTTCTTGGAGCTACCGAACAGATGGAGAGGTATATACAGAGTATCTGGATCATCATTTAAGATCAGTGGAATTTCGGCTCTGTAGTTCCCCGGTCCAGCTGTAAAAAAATAAATAAAAAATAAATAAATAAACATTAGTCAATTAAAACCATGCGACTGAATAAGTAGCAAAGAATAATATAAAATCAGAACCTTAAACCATCAATTCTCCCACATACTTACCAGGGCAAAAGTGGACATTAATCTGACTTGTTTCCCCTGGATGAAGCACACCCGAAGGTTTACCGAACTTGAAAACTCCATTCTTCAGAGTTTCCAAAGTTTGATCAAGATTTAACCTCCATGACACTGTTTTCTTTGAAATATTGCTTATCTCAAGCACCTAAGAAAATAATGGAAATATATCTTTATCCTCTGAAGTTCTGAAATGTATTAGATGTGTTCATATTGTCTGAACGTATTATAAAATAGCATATTACAATATCAATCATTGGCCTTTCTATCAGGAGAGTTATTGCCTCTCATCTATATACTGATTTCAAAGTTCACAAATTAAACAATTTAAAAGAAGTTAACAAGATGAATGCAGGACATCAGCAGTAACACAAGAAGTGTAAGCTTTTACCCTACTCTACTTTCATTCAATCAGTTATGAGAAAAATAAGCCAAGACCGAAGGCAATATTCTCTAGGTACAGTAGCATCTATAAGCGGACGGGTTTAGTATGCACAGTATGACGGCACAGGATTCGGACAGAGCTGTTTGATTAATGGTGATCGAAAAAAGCAGAAGACTTATACATGTTTTCACGACGGTCTTGATGAAGAGCATTCGGGAGTCAAACACTCCTGATTCATAAAGAGCATAATTATGCATTGATTAGTTTCAGAGTTCACATCTAGTAATAGACAGCTCCAAATCTCCTGCACATATATACACTTAAATAGATTGCCTTACTTTCTGCATTTAACACCTATCCACATGAATACAGTGGTCAGACCCCCAACAATCACAAAAAATGATGATCCCAAAACCACCGATGTAAATAGAGTGATAGTGCACATGTGATACCACCACTTGTATGGGACTGACAGAAAGGCTGGCTATGTTTATTAGTAGAAGAACAGCATAAGAACGGCTAATCATAATGCACACTTTATGTGCCTGTAACAAAAGTTTCTTGCCGCTTTGGAGGTGGAATGGCAACCTGATACCTCTTGGGCCCCTATGAAGCTGTACAGGTTACTCCAATGGTATGTCCATCCATGCATATGTACATTGCTGCTCCATTCATACTGGTGGACCATGGGACCAACATTCTTGGGATTACTGGGGGTCTTTGTGGTCAGATTTTAGGTATTTATAACTAGTGATGAGCACAAGTGCTCGTTACTCGAGGTTGCCTAGGTTGCTTGGGTATGCACCGAGTATGGCGGGTGCTCATCACTAGTTATCTATTTTGTGGATTCTTCATCAATGTAATAGTGGGGCAATCACGTTTAAAGAATCTTCAGAAACTTAACAAAATTGACCAATTGTATCCAATTACTAAGAAACCTAAACAAGTTAAATTGTCCACCTCTCCAGTCCCGCTGCTCTAGCGGTCCCATCATTCCACTGCATCCATAATGCCTTTTTAACCATTTGAGCCGCAGATATCTTGTGCTATACATGCCAACATCATGAGATTAAACAGTAAGTCATTGATGCAGCGAAAAGATCAAAAGCGATCACTTAAGCAGCACTGCTGGAGTGTTGGGTGGTTTAACAGGTGAGAATAGGTTATTTAACAACTTTATGCCATATTCTACGCATTGACAACTTTTTTAGGATCTCAAGAAACTCCTTTAACACATAATCTACTGACTGCTTGGTGCGGCCATGAAAGGCAGCAAGAGACTTGTATATAAATAATAATTTGTACAGGAGTTTGCAACTAAAAATTCTAATATGATTATAGGGTATTATAGAGATTCATTTTAAAACATGTTTACTATTTAATGTGAGAGTGTCAAAATATAGTATATACAAACATATTATTTTTCTATTTTAGCAAGAAAAATAAATAAATAATGAAATCTATTGGATTACTTTTCTTTGGATATGGTTCAATATATCCATGTCTTGTAATTATCATATGAATAGGACCTAATATAGCTTTTGGGATACTCTTCACAATTCATATTCTCTCACTTAAAATAATCCTGGACTTTTAATTTATTTTTCTTCAAAACTGTGCACAAGAGTCTTACCTGAGAGCATAAAGAGTTATCTGCAATGCCCAGATCAAGCACTCCAGACGGCAATTCAAAGGCAATGTGGGTAGTGGAGACTCTGAGCGGCTGCTGCAAAACTGTGAAAAGGCATCGGAACTAAATAATTATCATGTTAAGACATACTGTACGTTAAAAGGGTTTTGATGTGTTTATGAAAATCTAGCTTAATCACTGTACTAGGAAACGTATAACATTCTATTGTAACTTGTGTCTCAAATCATCTCCCCCTTTAATAGCTTCTAATGATCAGGTATGCCTCATCAAGAGTTCACTTGTGGAATCACCGGCTTTCAGAAACTGTTTGCGACCATTAGGTGTGTTTTGCAGAAGCAGTGTTGGTACACAGTTCCATGCAGTGCTTAGACCTATTCCACAACTGTTCAAAGTCGGAAAATGGCAAGAATCAATCAGCCAAATAAAAAGAAATAATAGTCCATCATTATGTTAAGATGTGAAGGTTGGTCAATACAGAAAATTGTTTGAACCTTGAAGATATCCTAAAGTGCAGTGATGAAAACCATCAATTTCTATGTTGAAGTTGGCTGTCATGAAGACCCAGTAAAGGAAGATTAAGAATTACCTTTGCTGCAGAGGATAAGTTCATCAGAGTTACCAGCCACAGAAACCACAAACTGACAGCGCCTCAGATAACAGCTGTCATAAATAATACACAAACATTGAGTACCTGCCCAGAGGAGACTGAGAGAAGCAGGCCTTTGTGATCAAATTGTTGCAATGAATCCACTACTAAGGATTGCAAACAAGAAGAGAGCACCATGTCTTTGTGAAATGTAGAAAAGGTGTGCAGCTAGTTTCTACATGTGTGGCACACACAGAAAAGAATAGAAGGGGAGGTAAAATTGTTTAGGTGTGTTTTGTGGTTGACATTGTTGGTCATTTATTCAAGGTACAGTCACTCAGAATGGTTCCAACAACATTCTGCAATGACATGCCATCCAAATTATGTTTGAACATAGTGGGATCATCATTTCTTTTATACCAGGAAAATGACCCAAAGCACACCTCCAGGCTCTATATAGGCAATGTGACCAAAGAGGGGGAGGGATAGAGTGCTGCATCAGGTGACTTGGTCTCAACAATCACCTGACCTCAAGCCAATTAAGATGGTTTGGGATGAGATGGATTGCATAGCGCAGGCAAAGCAGTCAACACTCACCTCTAGGAATGGCCTAAACACTTTTAGAATGCCATTCCATGTGACAACCTGATGAAGCTGCTGGAGAGAATGCAAAGGGTGTGTAAAGCTGTTTATCAGAGTAAAAGGGGGGTACTTTGACAAATCTAAGGCTTAACACATATTCTGGTTTGTTTTGCATGTGTTTCTCCTTGTTCCTTCATAGTTTTGCTGCCTTCAGTTTAAATCTGCAGTGAGCACATTCCAATAACAACAAGGAAAACTAAGCTTTTGACTGGTAAAGTATGTGTGAGCAGCATTGAAACATGTATATTACCAAATTCATGCACTTCCTATTTCCGAAATAAATAAAGCTTTGTACATGTCTGCATTGGTAAATTGCGCTTCTCCGTCACAGTCCCCATTAACCATAATAGGGTCTATCAGGTTTCAGCTATGGTCTGTCTGTCACGGTATCTGTCATTTTACAGCACTTTTCACAATATTTATGATGAATATTTTCAAGAAGATCTCTCTACATTCTTTTTCTTTAATCTAACCTAATTATATATGTAATGTACTGTAAGTGTAATAAATTATTTACCCATCAATATTTTCACCAGTTTCCAGTGCTGTGCCGGTCCTCTTCTTGCCCCCATTACCAGAAATCAGACTAGCCAGCTCACACCAGGATTAATGTGTGGAGCAGAAGTCGCTTTCTTAGGCCACGTTTACATGTTCAGTATTTGGTCAGTATTTTACATCAGCATTTGTAAACCAGGAGTGGGTGATAAATACAGAAGTGGTGATGTGTTTCTATTATACTTTTCCTCTGATTGTTCCTCTCCTGATTTTGGCTTACAGATACTGATGTAAAATACTGACCAAGTACTGAACGTGTGAATGTGGCCTTGATGTAAGCCTCTCTGTGAGTCGGCAGAGCTGCAGTGCGGCCACATGGGCCAAAAGAGGACTGACGCGGCGCTGTAAACCGGGAAAACAGTGATCACTAAGCATTTAAATACACTTACACTACACCAAATACATAATTAGGAGGGAATAGGGAAAAAAATGCTGTCATCTTCCATAAATAATTAAAAAAGTAAAAACTATAATACTTCTTGAAGCAATGCCTATATACAGTGTATAGTCTATAATGAAAACAATATTGCTAGACACTGGTGTGCCAGAAATGGTTAAACATATTCAGTAACAGACATTTTACAGAATGACATTTTAACAATTTATAAATCTTTTTGATTTGAAGGTGATGTTCTATAAGGATATATCTCTTAGTAGGGATACCCCGCTGTTAAGGCAGGAATTTGTTATTTCAGATAATGTGTTCCGGGTAGAGAAGAGTGCGGCTACCGAGCGGCAGGGCAATCACAGACCACATCTATCTGGAAGCCTTCATCCCTCCTATCTACCAGCATTGCTTGGATGTGCCAGCACTTTTAGTCTAATAATAGATTACAGACAAATGTATTGACGTACCAGTAGCATTTACTTTACAGGCAGGAGTGATGACATTCACTGTTTGAGGTCTTGGGACAACAATATGCTTTTCTGAATGGGTTGGGGTGACGGGAACTGAGCTGTCAGCGTCAGCTAATCCACCAGTAAAGTTGATATTTACGGGAAGCTGAAAGTCATATGCTGCCACCTGCAGTACAAAAATCCATAGTAATATACTGACTGCTACTACAATCACAGATTCGGAGTCATTAACAGCATGCAAATTGCGGGAAACTGCAAAGGAAACATGCATAGGTAACCAATACTTCACTTAATTAATGGCAAATTAATGTATGTTGTTATCGCAGTCACCACAGGGTCTTAGTGTGCTCAACAAATCTGCCATTAATCACATTTAACCCACAAGCACTTGGAGAAAGCAAGACAATTATTATGTAATCAATACAGAGTACCTGGATTACTGATAATCAGGCTGACAATTGCATAAGTACAGATTCCGCAGAGATGAATTACTCCTGTATCTGCCCATCTGTGCATCGTGCTGACTCTCAGTTATAGTCTATGTCTACTACACAACCAAAGTTTTAATTGTTCCAATGATTCATAAGATGGAAAAGAAAGTAAATGATCTTAGTTAAAATTTTCCTTTAGTTTTGTAGCTACAGATCTTACTCTTTAGGTTTCATAGTAACAGACAACAAATTCTGTGTAGTCAGATCCTGCAGCCAAGTGCCCCTATTTATCAAACTGTGCTTTATATATTTATTTATTTTACTCACTTATATAGCGCCATTAATTCCACAGCGCTTTACAGACATTATTAGCACTGTCCCCATTGGGGCTCACAATCTACATTCCCTATCAGTATGTCTTTGGAGTGTGGAAAGAAACCCACACAAACACGGGGAGAACATACAAACTCCTTGCAGATGTTGTCCTTGGTGGGAGTTGAATTCAGGACCCCAGTGTTGCAAGGCTGCAGTGCTAACCACTGAGCCACCGTGCTGCCTATACATATACACATTTTATATACATATATATATATACATACATACATACACATATATACACATACACACATTTAAATAGTTATTTTTTCATTACATAAGTACATTATTTACTTACACTAAAAATGACACTAAAATAGTGAACGAAAATGTAGTATACTTTACAATACACTTATTATTTTTTTTTATATCAGCTGTCAGGTTTTCTTTAATGTGGTATTTCCATCTTAGACTTTTATGGCACATTCGCAGGATGTGAGCTCCAAATCTAGGACCATAACATTTGAAGAAGGGGCAATGTCTCACCCTTAAGTGAGTGGAGAATTGGTCACGCATGAACAGATATTTCTATTTATTTTTTTGGGGACTATGAAAATGATGGATCAATAAAGCATGTGCGGCCATCATTGGAGCCGGATGTCTGTAAAGCTCTGTAGAATTAATAGCGCTATATAAGTGAGTAAAATAAATAAATAATAAGATGGGGCCCTGTTCTTGAGATCAGCTCTTACAAGTGGGACCTATTCTGCCAATATTCCATAAATATCCATGATGGGAATAACCTTTATTTTGGAACCTAAGCAGAGTGCGGTTATGTAGGAGACAGGCCAGAAAGCTGAGTGTGCTCCTGTTATGTAGCTGAAACAAAGTCTAATGTTATGAAAACATAAAAAATACAGATAGAAAAGTAAAAAATAGAAACCAATTGCAAAATGCAACAATCTGTATTGACGTAATTGGCTAAAAAAGCATAAAATGACACAGGACATGATTAAAACAAGGGCTGGACAACAAGGGGGATAATGAGTATGATTACATTGTAGATATGAATGGTAGATCTATAAACTGAATTGTAATGAAGGTTAGAGAGTAGCTATACAAAACGCATGTTGGGGTGCATGCCTGGGCAACAGAAGGACTCTCATCATTATGCAGGGTCAGTACTGTTCTATTCACTATACCTTAGGTATCTGATATAACTGGATGTTTGTACTTGTACTTATAGAGCAGTGATTTTCAACCAGTGTTCCGCGGCACACTAGTGGTCGGGTGTGCCGCGGGGAAAGTTCCCCAAACTATGGTGCCCCCTGTGTTTTGTTTCCCGGCAATGCGCTCGATGCGCAGTCACGCCTTCTTACAATGTAGGAGACGTGTACAATAACACATGCGCAAGCTTTGAACCTCGCGCGACTTAATGACGTCACCGAGGCCGGCGCGTCATCCTGAGAGCTTAGAGACTCTCGCATTTGCCCGCCGCCAAGGTAATGCCCGCCAATAATGCTGACTATATGAGCTTTTGCCTGAATATATGAACTGTTGGCAGAATACTCAGCATATGAGCTGGTACTTTTAGTACTCCAGCAGTATACTGCATATAACAATGAGAAATGTAAAATGAGAAATACTATAGTCATGAGGCTGGAGTACTACAAGTACCAGCTCATATGCTGAGTATATGAGCTGGCACTTGTACTCTGGCCTCATGGCCATAGTACTTCTCATTGTACCCCTTTATATTACAGTATATGAGCCACATAATAATCAGCACCATATACTGTGGCGCTGTACAGTGCACATCACCACACTATATGATGCTGATAATCATGTGCTCATATACGTGGGACTGTATTTATGAGGTTACATGGGATTGAATATATGAGGGGGTTATCCTTTTTTATTTCACTTTTTTAAAATAAATAATTTATTGAAAGGACCTCTGCCAGGCATATTTCACTCTTGAGGGCTAAAAAAGTAGCTCTTGTGGTGGTAAGAAGCTGATTTAAAACCCCCAAGAGTGAACTCCGTGAGAGTTGTATGTATGGAATAATAAATGATATTAGTACCGTTCTTCAGCAGTCATGTCCTGCTTGAATTGACTCTAGTGGCGTAGCACTTGGCAGCCGGCTCTATTCTACTTATAGAGAAAGCTGAGTGCTACGTCACTAGTGTCAATTCAAGCAGGAAATGCAGACCGTAGTAATATAAGTTATTATCACACACATACAACTCTCGCGAAGTTCACTCTTGGGGGGTTTAAATCAGCTTCTTGTCACCACGAGAGCTGCTTTTTAAGCCCTCAGGAATGAAATATGCCTAGCAGAGGTCCTTTAAGTGTGGCAGATAATGTAATATTCTTCTATTTTAGTGTGTGGCTGCGCACACTATCTCAGCAGTGATGGAGAAGTATTTGAGAATGGAAAAGGCAAATGCCGAACAGGACCCTGGACACAATTCTAACCCAAATGAAGGCCCTAGTATGAGAGTTCGACAAAAGAAAAAAGACAAGACGGTGAGCTCAAGGCAATACAGTGAAAGCTATCTTTCATTTGGATTTACTTCCACTGGGGATGCGACAGCACCAACACCACTGTGCTTGGTGTGTGGTGAGAAGCTTTCCAATAGCGCTATGGTGCCAAGCAAACTTAAACGCCATCTCCAAACGAAACACCCTTCCGTTCAAAATAAACCGATGGAGTATTTTGTACGCTTACGTACAAACAATGAGAAAGGGGCAACTTTTTTGAGAAAAAGCACAAAGGTAAATGAGAGAGCCCTCAAAGCTAGCTACCTTGTTGCTGAACTCATAGCTAAATCAAAAAAGTCCCACACTGTGGCAGAAACATTAATACTACCAGCTTGTAAAGCTATTGTAAATGAGATGCTTGGCCCTGAAGCAGCTAAAGAGATAGCTAAAGTGCCTCTCTCTGATAACACAATTGCCAGACGGATTGATGACTTGACTGCGGACATTGAAACAGTTGTTTTGGAAAAGGTGCGCATCAGTAAGAAATTTGCCTTGCAACTTGATGAGTCGACGGATATCAGTGGACATTGTCAGTTGTTGGCCAATGTGCGTTTTGTGGATGGTGAAGCCATTAGAGAAAACTTCCTATTTTGCAAGGCACTGACAGAAAAATCAACAGGAGAGGCAATATTCCAAGTCACATCGGAATATCTTGATAAAAGTGGACTTACATGGGAAAACTGCACAGGTGTCTGCACTGATGGAGCCGCAGCCATGGTCGGGCGCATCAAAGGCTTTGTAAGTAGGGTTAAAGAAAGAAACCCAGATGTTCTTGCTACCCACTGTTTCTTGCACCGTGAGGCCCTCATTGCAAAGACCTCACCAGCAGATCTAGCTCCTGTGTTGGATGATGTTGTGCGCATAGTGAACTTTGTGAAGACGCGACCTTTGAGATGTCGCTTATTTGCGTCTTTGTGACAGAAATGGGAGCGGAACATAAAATCTTATTGCTCCACACGGAGGTCAGGTGGCTGTCACGCGGCAAAGTGCTGGCCTGTGTGTATGAGTTGCGAGAGGAACTTAAAATATTTCTTACAAACGAGAGGTCCGATTATTCAAAGCTGCTTGCAAGTGATGAGTGGTGTGCAAAGCTGGCATACTTGGCTGATATATTTCAATATCTGAATGAACTAAACACACGGATGCAAGGTCGAAATGAAAACCTGCTTACAAGCACTGATAAAATGAACGGATTCCGTTTAAAGGAGCAGCTCTGGCAACAACATGTGCAGGGTGGCAACCTTCAGATGTTCCCACTCACCGAGAAACTGCATGATGACAATACTGCTGCAATGTGTGAAGCGATTGGCAGACATTTGAAAACTCTTGAGGAGAAGTTATCGTTCTATTTCTCTTCAGCCTTCACAGAATGCCTTGACTGGGTTAGGGACCCATACAGCTCATTAACCGTTGCTGGAAAGGACATGACTTTAAAGGAGCAAGAGGAACTCGTTGAACTGAAGCAAGATCGCGGTTTAAAGCTAAAGTTTGCTGATCTTCCTTTGGACAGTTTTTGGTTATCTGTTGCCAAGGAGTTCCCCATTCTGGCCAACAAAGCTATTTTGACATTGCTCCCATTTTCAACCACATATCTATGTGAGCTGGGCTTCTCAAGCTTGACTGCGATAAAAACTAAAAACAGGGAGAAACTGAGAACTGTTGAGGAAGAGCTTCGTGTGTGTCTTTCCACCATTCCTGCCAGGATATCCCTTTTGTGTTTATCGAAACAGGCCCAGGTTTCACACTGAGTGAGTAAAATAAATTTAGAATCTATATTATTAACTATATGTATAATATGCCTGTTTTAGTGTCATTTTGTGATACTTTGGTTGGTGGTGTGCCCCAGAATTTTCTAAGTATAAAAAGTGTGCCGCGGCTCAAAAAAGGTTGAAAATCACTGTTATAGAGCATGGCCAGGACTCTTTATTTTTGAATCATCAAGACCAGCGATTTCTCACTCACCTTAATGAAGGGGCATGGTAGAGTCAGACGCTACTGATTCATGATGCCATGTACGCCTCTTCATTAATTAGGAATGGCTGACGAGTGGCATGTGCCTCCGTGTACCTCGCCACTAATCTCCCAAAAAATTTACACTAAATTAGGGACTGGAGTAAGTTTTCTGATGTAGAGAACGCCAAAGCTCTACATGAATTAGACAAGCTGTGGCATCACGCCCCACCGTGGCCAGTTCATTTTGGCGGAGCTGGGAGAAACTGGTGTGAAAACACCAAAATTCGCTACATTTTTGTGCAGCTCCGAGTTGTGCCACAATTTTGCAACATTTTAAAGCAATTTACACCAGAATTCTGTAAAAATTGCTTTGATGAATTGGACCCTTATTTTGTGTATACTACACTATTGGCGTCTTGCTCTATGCACTTTACTTATAAATACATATCATATAATTGTATATATGTATTACCTTGGGCCATACAGGAAATTATATTATTTCATATTATATTTACCTTGTATCTCTCTGACCTTCATTAATATGCAGATCTACCTTTCATATTTTTTCTGCAATCATGAAATACTCATTATCCTCCTTTTTGCCGAGCCTTTGTTTTTAATCATGTATCTAATCATGCCCTGTGTCATTTTATGTTCATTTAACTAATTATGACAATAAAGATTGTTATGTTTTGCAGTTAGTTTCCATTTTAATTTTTATATCAGGGCATTTTTTGCTTTCTTATATCTTTTGTATATCCTTTCCCCTTTGGGAGTTATTGCAGATTTTTTTCATATTTTTGATACATCTCTTTTAATATTTTATACTAATCTGTTAAAAGGGTTGCTTACTTTAGAAAATTGTTTCTATATACAGTTATATGAAAAAGTTTGGGCACCCCTATTAATCTTAAGCTTAATGTTTTATAAAAATTGGTGTTTTTGCAACAGCTATTTCAGTTTGATATATGTAATAACTGTTGGACACAGTAATGTTTTTGCCTTGAAATGAGGTTTATTGCACAGAAAATGTGCAATCTGCATTCAAACAAAATTTGACAGGTGCATAAGTATGGGCACCCTTATCATTTTCTTGTTTTAAATACTCCTACCTACTTTTTACTGACTTACTAAAGCTCTTTTTTTGGTTTAGTAACCTCATTGAGCTTTGAACTTCATAGCCAGGTGTATGCAATCATGAGAAAAGCTACTTAAAGTGGCCACTTGCAAGTTGTTCTCCTGTTTGAATCTCCTCTGAAGAGTGGCATCATGGGCTCCTCAAAACAACTGTCAAATGATCTGAAAACAAAGATTATTCAACATAGTTGTTCAGGGGAAGGATACAAAAAGCTGTCTCAGAGATTTAACCTGTCAGTTTCCACTGTGAGGAACATAGTAAGGAAATGGAAGAACACAGGGACAGTTCTTGTTAAGGCCAGAAGTGGCAGGCCAAGAAAAACATCAGAAAGGCAGAGAAGAAGAATGGTGAGATCAGTCAAGGACAATCCTCAGACCACCTCCAGAGAGCTGCAGCATCAACTTGCTGCAGATGGTGTCACTGTGCATCGGTCAACTATACAACGCACTTTGCACAAGGAGAAGCTGTATGGGAGAGTGATGCGAAAGAAGCCGTTTCTGCAAGCACGCCACAAACAGAGTCGGCTGAGGTATGCAAAAGCACATTTGGAGAAGCCAATTTCTTTTTGGAAGAAGGTCCTGTGGACTGATGAAACCAAGATTGAGTTGTTTGGTCACACAAAAAGGCGTTATGCATGGCGGCAAAAAACACAGCATTCCAAGAAAAACACTTGCTACCCACAGTAAAATTTGGTGGAGGTTCCATCATGCTTTGGGGCTGTGTGGCCAATGCCGGCACCGGGAATCTTGTTAAAGTTGAGGGACGCATGGATTCCACTCAGTATTAGCAGATTCTTGACAATAATGTTCAAGAATCAGTGATAAAGTTGAAGTTACGCAGGGGATGAATCTTTCAGCAAGACAATGATTCAAAACACCGCTCCAAATCTACTCAGGCATTCATGCAGAGGAACAATTACAATGTTCTGGAATGGCCATCCCAGTCCCCAGACCTGAATATCATTGAACATCTGTGGGATCATTTGAAGAGGGCTGTCCATGCTCGGCGACCATCAAACTTAACTGAACTGGAATTGTTTTGTAAAGAGGAATGGTCAAAAATACCTTCATCCAGGATCCAGGAAATCATTAAAAGCTACAGGAAGAGACTAGAGGCTGTTATTTTTGCAAAGGAGAATCTACTAAATATTATTGTCACTTTTCTGGTGAGGTGCCCATACTTATGCACCTGTCAAATTTTGTTTGAATAGAGATTGCACATTTTCTGTTAGTACAATAAACCTCATTTCAAGACAGAAACATTACTGTGTCCAACAGTTATTACATATATCAAACTGAAATAGCTGTTGCAAAAACATCAATTTTTATAAAACAATAAGCTTAAGATTAATAGGGGTGCCCAAACTTTTTCATATAACTGTACATTATGAAAGAATTTTATAGTAATAAAGGAGGGTCTTCGGTACAAATTTCCTATCTTAACCAGGGTGTAGAGCAGCTCCATACATACAGTGTAACTTAAAGGGTTTGTACTTAGATTGTAAATTATCCTTGACCCATAGGATAGTGGATAAATTAATAATCATTCGCTGTAATCTGACTGGGACTCCCACGGATTGTAAGAATGGGAGCTCTGATGTTCTTCATCCGAACAAAGGGAATATCAAGCATGTGCACCCCCACTTTATGCTTTATCTATGAGACTGCAGACCCCTCTTCTTAGGATCAGTGGCTGTCCAAGTGGTCAAACCTTCAGGGATCAATGAGTTGTTCCCTAGGGAATAACTTTGAATCTTGGCACGAACCCTTTAAGTCTTTTTAGATCCACATCTGGACACCCTATTTCATCACAATATAATATAGCAGATCACTAATTATAGTAATTATAATTTTGCCATATACTATAGGGATATCCACTTCTCAAAAGGTTATCTGATAGTTAACGTCAGACAACCCGAAATTAAATCAATCTAGAAATCTAGATGTTCTCACAGTGGCTCATTGTGTATGAAAAAATGATGCTCGGCATGAGCTAGATTTTAGTTAACCCACTTTCCGTCAGTATTTTTCAGAAAAAGTTTGGAAAAAAATGTCGGAGCAGTTTGGTACATCTTAAGTCATGGCTTTTTCACCATCTTCTTGTGCCTTTATTCTATTTTCTTGACTAGTGTACATTTTCTTTTTTTTCCGCTAACATTAAAGATGTCGAGATCAACATTTAATGGGTTCCTTCACTTCAAGGTCCCCATAAGAGCCTCATGGTCCCATGATCTTCCAATCTGGTGCCCACTAACATCCTTTAAACTGTTCTGAAAACAGTTTCCCAAAGTTTTAAATGCAGTAGGAGTATATAGCACTATAGTAAATGAGTATAACGTACTATCCATAATTCTCTTTTATTAATACTCAGCCCAGAATAATGCACCTGCTCATATTGCGGCTGTCTGTGACTACTGATGTATCTGCTATATGGGACATGCCTCATAAATCCTTATCATTTTTTGAAAGACATATAATATAATTGTCTATCAAAATCTGCATTCAGGCTGAGATCATACTGCCTGATTCATTTTATTTAGTAAGAAAATGAACCTAATTTTGAGTCTGTCTAGGTGATTGACTGCTCGGTCTTCAGCCTGTGATTCTTATATATTAAGAGGTGTCTGGGATCTTTAATCAATATCTTTGTACATGTCTTATATGCTAGGCAACGGCTTTTTGGATGCAATTTCAGGCTGTATCTACACCTGCTTCTATGATTATATGTTTCAGTCTATTGTTCTTCCAGTCTCAGAAGATTACACATCTTTCTTTTCTAAAAATGGTACTTTGAGTCTTGTCAAGAAAAGGCAGACAGTTTGGCTGTCAAAGGATGCTGCAAATGTATAAAATTATCCCTCCAGACAAAAATTAAAACTAGACAGCACCACGAAACCTGTATGCTCCCATTCTGCGTCCATTCATTCTGTAGGTATCCTGACCTACTGGCCTTCAGCTTCAGTGATAGAATGCAGCAGTATGAAGGCTATTCCTTGCCAGCCATAATGGCATTCATATGACTTATTTTATTGCCATCTAGACACCTAGGAGAGAACTTTCAACTCCATTTTAAACTTTAGATGGCAGTCACTCGCAGTAATATAACCCTTTCAACCCCTTCATTAAGTAGAGCCATGGTTGACTGATATGCCATATCAATCAAGGATATGTCAAACAGAGCTCAGCATCTTACCCTGATGAAAGCCTTTGAGATTAATGCATGGTGTAGGGGCTGAGAGCCTGATTCCATCGATGTGTCAGTCAGCTGTGTTTTCCTGCTTCAATAAAATCAGTGTTTTATCAGCAAGAGATTACCACTACAGGACTAGGCGTCTTGTGCCTCCTGGTCCATCCACACACCCACTGATTAGCACCTGTCAATATACATTGTACACAGAAAGGTGCCAATTAATGGTGTGGATGGGGATATTCAGGGCTCAGCATTCCGAGCTGTGTTAGATCCGAAGCAGGAAAAACTGTGATTCTATTACAACTGCTGTACTCAGAAAATTAAGAATACGGGAAACAGTGTCTCTGTCCCTACACAGGCTACTGTCTGATTACATAGCAAAAACCTGCTGACAGATTATTTTTAACCTCTTGACAGACATAAATTTGTGAGGACCCTAGAGCTGTTCTCACCCAATGTTTATTTTTAAGTCACGGCTTACCATGTCTCACATTGGACTAGATACATATATATTAATTATTAATAATATATTTAGGTTAATGTTATGGAAAAGTATTTTCTGCAGAGAGGAGAAGCCAGAAGTCAACACCGAACAAGACTGTCATCATCATACCCCACAAACTAAACAAAAGTGCTGTGTACATGCGTCTCTTCTTTTTTTGCATCCAGGCTCTCTTTGGAGCTAGTTCTCCTCCAGGCATTTACCCTGTATATAGATATCTGACCCATTAAGGAACGTTTAACCATAACTTTGTATATCAGCTAAACCAGACACATCTAGATCTGTCATTAATATGTATAACATAATGATAAAACAATCATTGAATTATAGATTCCTAAAACTTCAACTGCTGCAGTCATATCAATAACATCAAGTTACAGCTTTATTGTAATAGGGAAAGTAATTAGGGAATTTAACCTAACACATTGAGGCTAGAACTTAAAGGGATTGTCCTTTACCTAGAAACGCCTTTTTTAAATGAAGCAGTCCGTAGTTCCTCTTTTAAAATATAAAAAAATATATACTTATCTCCTGCACCATTTCAGCGATGTCAGTGCCAGGTTTTCTGGGGTTCGAGTGACATTGCTATGCCACATTAGCCCTGCAGCCAATCACTGGCCGCTATTGGGCTGCTGCACTCTTACTTCCTTTGGAAGAGTAGAAGAAGTGAGACCATAGCAATTCCATAATGGTCACTGATTGGCTGCAGGGCTCACATGACATAATGTCACGCAAGCCTTGGGAGATCCAGCGCCAACTTTGCTGTAATTAGCACTGGTGACTGAGGTGAGTATATGTTATTTTTTATTTTCCAAGGGGTGACTATTTCATTTAAAGAGGGGTTTTACAACCCCATTTAATGAACACTTTGACCTGAACATAAAAAGACATTTTTATGTTTATAAACATTTTTTCAGCTTTCTTTTTCTCCCTATAAAGAAAACCGGAGAGGTCTCCTTATTGTTACAAGAGTGCCACTTAGCAGTTGATTCTGAGGACAGGAGTCAGAATCTTAAAAATAAAATGGACTCTTATGAAGTGTGTAACATATGGAAACGGGACTATATTGGCATACATAACCATCTTATTTGCTCTTTCTATATACAGTGCAAAGTACACTGTAAGCATACACAACACCATTCATGCACCATTATATTAGTAAGGGTTAAATTTAATGAAAAGCATATATTCAAATGCAAAAGAAAATTCTAAAGAAAAATGAAAAGATGCAGGCGATTAGAGACCAAGGTACAACATTTTCACAATTATCATGCCTAATTTATAATTTATGCAATTCCATAAGCGTCAGTTGTAATTATTCTGGAATAACACCTTATGTGAAGTCCTAACATCCAACAATGTGTTAATTGGCTAATCAGAATTTTCTGATACATTGACAATAAAAAATAATAGTATTGGGACATTAACAGGTTAAGATGCCACTAATAAATACAAATGAGATAATAATGTATAATAGTGTGTTCATTACGCCACGAGTTAATAGTGCTCCCTTGGTTCATTATAGCTAAATTACAATGATTGCAGTTTTGAGTGCAACACAATGTATTGTTTCCCGCCACGTGAAGTGCATGGAAATGTGTGGCTTAAATATTTAAGAGGTAGCGGGTGGGAGTCAGAGGCTGGATGTGATAATAATGCTTTGAACAGAAGATACTTTCCTGCTGATCTTTTATCATTTCTGTGTTCTAGAAGAAGAGTCACACCGCCATGAATGCACTGGGCTTGTCTCATGGGAGCGCACACTGATAGCTTCACAAACAGCATGGCAGGACCACAGGAGACATCAGTGCCGGCACTTCACAGCACATCGGAGCAACGAGAGAGCAGTGTGACGTGGGGAACATGGAGCACTCAACCATTTCATCTGCTTTTCAGGGCTTTTAAGTTGCTTCAATGAAAACTTTGAATGGCCGATCTATATGGGGGAAACCTGGATTACAAATTTGCCACAATTCCTATACGCACTGAGGCATACCTGAGCTTTCCACTCCACCCAAGCACTAATCACTAAAGGAGCCATTGTAGGTAGTGATGAATTTATAGATGTTGTGAAATTGATTTTTCACTGCAATAAGATCAATCTACAGCAGAGGTAGGCAATTCATTTTCTCAAGGGAACACATGAGAGACCATAACTGTCATGGAGGGCCGAATTAAATTCTGATTATTATTGTTTGATATTAATTCTTATCATTTAATATTGAGCAAAATTAAATCTGCTCACTAGCTACTACTGATAATACATTTAACAATAAGGTTTATTGGTGCATATATTCTTATCAGTAGCAGCTACCAGAGATCATATAATTTACTGTTTTTTATAAAGTTTATAAAAAACAGTAAATCCTACTGCTCCTGTTATTCATCCCCTTATCAACAGCTCCCAACACAATAGTATGCTCCATAGTCCCTCCACACAATATAAAAACAGAGGCCTTTAAACAGTATGATGTCCCCTCAAACAGTATGATGTACCCACATAGCCCAGGGTGATGTCTGGTATGATGAATAGTATGATGTCCCCACACGGCCCCTCAAACAGTGTGATGTACCCACACAGATCGCCAGAGATTATGATATCCACACACAGCCCCTTAAACAGTATGATGTCCCACAAAGCCCATCACACAGTATGATGTCCTGTCAAACAGTATTATGTACCCACATAGCCCCCCATGCCGTATGATGTACCCATAAAGCCCCCAAACAGTACTATGTCTCCACAAAGTCCCCTACACAGTATGATGTACCGACAAAGTCCCCCACAAAGTATTATGTCAATCACACAGTGTGATGTCCCCACAATGTATGATATCCCCACAAAGCCCTCACAGAGTATGATGTCTCCACAAACAGTATGATAGCCCTACTAGTGTGGAGAGAATTTGTTCGGCGAATGTTCGAAAGTTTCAAATTCGGCACGAATATGGCACATTCGGATTCGTGATCGCAAAGGTGAGCAAATTTTCATAAAATCGTAATTTGCGCGGGACTGCAAATACAGGGCAACTACAGCGTTTTGAACAGTTTTGTTAGCATAGTGCAAGTGTATGATGAGCGGTGACATGTATCAGGTGAGTGTGGGGGCTGTGGAGAGCTTAGAACAGATCAGATCAACGGCACACTGTTTTGTTTTTTTTCCTCTGGGCGGTAACTTTAACTGAGGAAAGTGCGGCCAGCCAATCATAGTACAGGAAGCATCTAGACTGTCCAGACATAAGGGCTTCTGCAATTGGCAGCAGAAATCACATGTCCTTTCAATATAAAAAGTGGCCATGTTCCCTCAGCGCCATTATATCCATGTCACTGCTAGAGACAGACGCAGCTCTTTGTTCTCTTGTGTAATGAGAGATATTAGCTAGATAGATGGGCGCTTGTGTGGTAGTCAGATAGTTTAGATAATTCCTGGCCTGTGTACCTCTGCAACCGCTGGTGCAGCACATTTTTGGTGTTCTTGTGCAAGTACTGAGATTCTGAAAGAAACAGAGGGCCCATGTCATACAATAGTGCTGTGCACCACTGGTATAGAGCTCCATGTCTCAGTATACCTTCAATCTTTTTTTGCACTTGCTAATGTGATCAATCAAGCGCAGTGCACCTTTTTATTTAGTGGGGTTGAAATTGTGCTCTGCACAGTCTGCAGAGCTTCTTATTGCAGAGCACAAAATAAGTTTTTTTTCTGTTGCTATTGTGATATTGAAAGCTGTGTGCACTAAAGTTTTTTTAGTGTCAGATACTATTTTAGCGGAGTTGAACTTCAGGTGCTTTCAGAGTAAAAAAATAAATTTTTTTCTCTTGCTACGCTCAGTCCAAAAAATATTTTTTCCTGTGCCAAAAGTCATACAGTGCTATAAGCCAGCTACTACGTCAGTACATGGTAATATTAGTGAAAGCACTAGTGAACCAACACAAACAAGTCCTATTCAAAGACAACTGATGTTAGTGGATGGCCTACTACGCTCCCTTCCTTTGGCAGCCAAACAGCGATACACCTTGTTGACAAGGCCCAGAAAGAGCAGGTGGTCCAGTGGATGGCAAGCTCTGCTTCCAGTGCCCTTTCCTCTTCTTCCTCCACCTCAACATCATAAGCAGTACAGTCTACAGAGGTGGCACCCCAATTACCCATGCTTCCCGCCGCGTCACAACTGGCCAACTGCCCAACTGACTGAAGTGAACCACAGATGAGTGAGTCTGTAGAACTCTTCATCCATTCTACACCACGGGCATCAGAAGTGTACTCCAAACAGTCACAGAGTCAAGGGGAGGAAAACATCTGCACCGATGCCCAACATTTTTTTAGCTTGGATTCGGGGCAGGACGAAGTAGGGTCCGAGCAGGTTCCTGACCCTCGTCACCAGGCGTTAACCGCAGGGGAGGGAGGTGATCCCAATGAGACTCAGATACCTGAGGCTCATGCGGACTGTACTGTGCTGTCAGGGCAAAAAGAGGAGAGGGGTCACTCTGAGGGTGAGGAATGGGATAACACATTGGATGATGACGAGGCTGAAGATCCTACTTCGTGTGAACCCAGAGTCACGCAGCTGAGTAGCTCATCTGAGGAGGTGGAGGAGGAAGATGAGGAGGTTACATTTCACCCTACGGCGCAGACACAGAGTGATGCAAGCACGAGGAGCACTGCATCCATTGGTCAGCAGCGGTCACGGATCTGCAGCTCGCAGGGGCAGTAAGGGTTGCCTAGCATGGCCCTTTTTTGTCACTGCAAAGGATGAGCCAACTCACGTTATCTGCAAACTTTGCGATAAAAAACTCAGTAGAGGGAAAAACTGCAATAATTTGGCTACTACATGCATGAACATTCACATTCTCAAACAACATTCTTTACGCTAGGAATCTTACCGCGCTGAAATGCGGACCAGAGCACCTCAACAACCATCGACTGCCCCATCAAACGCATCCGCTGCTTTTTCCTCCTCCTCTGTTATCGTGCCAAGTTGTGTCACGCCGGTGTCCGACAGAACCAGCTGTATACCCGCTGCAGTTAGGCTGAGTGACAGCCCGTCAGCTGTAAGTGAAGTGGACATGCCTGCTGTGTTTGTTTCTCTGAGCATACCACACGATTCTCAATCCGCCGTAACATCTCCGCCTGCACTTCACTCATGGTCTATCAGTTTGTCCGTTTCACTGTACTCTGCCATCTCTCAGCACTGCAGCCAGCCCTCAATCCCACTGTTGTGGTCACATAAAAGATGGTTTCATCCTACACATGACAAAGCTAAGAGGTTGAACGCCACCATCTCCAATCTGTTGGCCACGGAAATGGTGGACTTAGGCCCTTTTTTTTAAATGTAAACACTTCCGATTGAGTCTGCATCTCCTGGGTTGGCTGTAGTGGGACAGGTATTGGTCTGCGTTAAACTACTTGTAGTCTGATGACATTGATGCTACGTCAGTGGTGTTAGGCCCTCATTTAGGGCAATATGAACACTCGTGGTTAGGTCTCCATCTCCTGGGTTGGCTGTACTGGAAGAGGTGTGGGTCTTATTTACACTATTTCTACAGCAGTGAAATTGATGCCACTTTGCTGGCGTCTGCCACTAATTTTTTTAAATGTGGGGAATCCTGATTGGGTCTCCATCTATTGGGTTGGCTGTAGTGGAACCTTCCTGTTCTGCAGTCTTAGTTGCGTAAGGTTGCATACCAGTCCTTGCTGCACTCCTGATACAGACTCTGCCTGCTGCACTCCTGATACAGACTCTGCCTGCTGCACTCCTGATACAGACTCTGCTTGCTGAACTCCTGATACAGACTCTGCCTGCTGCACTCCTGATACAGACTCTGCCTGCTGCACTCCTGATACAGACTCTGCTTGCTGAACTCCTGATACAGACTCTGCCTGCTGCACTCCTGATACAGACTCTGCTTGCTGAACTCCTGATACAGACTCTGCCTTCTGCACTCCTGATACAGACTCTGCCTGCTGCACTCTGATACAGACTCTGCCTGCTACACTCCTGATACAGACTCTGCCTGCTGCACTCTGATAGACTCTGCCTGCTGCACTCTGATAGACTCTGCCTGCTGCACTCTGATACAACTCTGCCTGCTGCACTCTGATACAGACTCTGCCTGCTGCACCATCTAGTCTGTCCTACTGGGTCCAGCTGCTGCGCGTCCGTTGGTCTGTCCTGCAGTGGCACCTGGCGTTCATCGGGAGCCAAGTCTAACCTCACCATCAGAGGCTCTAGTGAGCAGTCCGATGCTTGCTTCATCACGCCCCTCCAGGCTCTCTGTGGTCCGTGGCACAGTGGTTCCACAAGCCACGTCCGTGACAGTGCGCCCTCGCAGGCAGGGTCCTCTCTCCTGTTGTACCACTCGGTGACCCCTTTTGACATGTAAAGCGCAACTGAATAAATGTCGCTGTCACAGTAATAATAATTATAGTACTTGTAGTCTGGGTCAATTGATGGCACTTCCCTGGTGTCTACACCTAATTTGATGTGTTTTGGCAGCTTTTTGTCCTGTTTCTAGGTGTTGCAAAAGCATTTTTTTGGTCCCCCCATTGACTCCTATGGGATTCGGAAATGTTCGACGAACATTCAGCGAATAAATTTGGCGAATATCAATTTGTTCGGTGAACTTTTCCAAACCGAACATTGGAATGTTCGCTCATGTCTAATCCCTACTCAGCCCACACACAGTATGATTTCCACACAGCACCCCACAATAACTAACAGCCCCAATGCTGACAACTTTCGGTTTTGAAGGTAAGCAAACATGATGTCTCTTTCATGTGCTGCGCTAAGTTTTCTTGGCCAATACTGCTTTTGCAGTCTTCAACGTTGCCCATTTCCTGGTGTCCTCAGTAGAGATGAGCGTTGTTCTACTCGAACTGTTCGCCAATCTCAAATTCGAGCTGTTTTGGGCGGTGTTCGAGCCGGTCGGCGAACACGAACAATTTGAGAAAAATTCGGCTGTTCGAGGTTATGTTCGATAACTGTTCGTGCACCAAAATCATAACTGGATTTTTTCTCAGTAATGATGAAAATTAATGTTAATACGCAGTTTGAGTGTACAGCGGGGCGGGGGGAGGGGCAGGGGATGGATCTCTGCAGGAACAATGAAGATCTCCATTTTTTTTTCTCTTTCCCGCATTTGCAGTGGGGAGGTGCAATCTGTCAGCCTATCAGCAGCGCACACACGGAGCAAAGTGCTTTTTTTCACACAAGCAAGGGCATGTGTGATTGGCAGTGTATGTCACATGTCCTTGCCCTATAAGACCAAGCCATTTTCCCCGTCGCCACCATTTTCTCACTGCTGCAGCTGCGTGTTAGACGGCACCGCTGTTGCTGTGTGCGCTATACCTTGTTAATTTCAAGCCAATTTTCGCACAAATATACAGATAGCTTGGGAGTAGGGAATAGTTGTGATTGCAGTCCTTTTAAGGACTAAGTTACAGCATTTCCTACGACTTTTATCAGGCAGGTCTGTGCTCTTAAATAGATAGATTGTGGGAGTAAAGACTAATTGTAATTGGAGTCCTTTTCAGGACTAGGTTACATCAGTTCCTATCAGTTTTTGCCAGGCAGGTCTGTGCCAGTGCTGTGCAAGTTTTTTTTCACAGCATTTGGCTGAATCTAGCAAAGCTAATCCTTTTTGGCCTATTGCAGAGTGTGTTAGTCAGTGGAGTAGCCTATCTGTGTTGCAAGATATACCACCTGTGTATAGAATACCAATTTTTTTACTGCACCTAGTGAAGTAAAATCTTTTGGGCATAGCATCATTCTATTAGTCCATCTATACTGACCTCCATCAGGTTGCAAACTGAATATAATTTTTTTCTGCATCTAGCTCTGAAAAAATATTTGGGCTTCTAGCGGTGTGTGGGACTTGGTCTATTAGTCCATCTATACTGACCTCCATCAGGTTGCAAATTGAATAAAAAAATTTTCTGCATCTAGCTCTGAAAAAATATTTGGGCTTCTAGCAGTGTGTGGGACTTGGTCTATTAGTCCATCTATACTGACCTCCATCAGGTTGCAAATTGAATAAAAAAAATTTCTGCATCTAGCTCTGAAAAAATATTTGGGCTTCTAGCGGTGTGTGGGACTTGGTCTATTAGTCCATCTATACTGACCTCCATCAGGTTGCAAATTAAAAATAATTTTTTTCTGCATCTAGCTCTGAAAAAATATTTGGGCTTCTAGCAGTGTGTGGGACTTGGTCTATTAGTCCATCTATACTGACCTCCATCAGGTTGCAAATTAAAAATATTTTTTTTCTGCATCTAGCTCTGAAAAAATATTTGGGCTTCTAGCCGTGTGTGGGACTTGGTCTATTAGTCCATCTATACTGACCTCCATCAGGTTGCAAATTAAAAATAATTTTTTTCTGCATCTAGCTCTGAAAAAATATTTGGGCTTCTAGCAGTGTGTGGGACTTGGTCTATTAGTCCATCTATACTGACCTCCATCAGGTTGCAAATTAAAAATAATTTTTTTCTTCATTTATCTCTGAAAAAATATTTGGGCTTCTAGCAGCGTGTGGGACTTGTTCTATTAGTCCATCTATACTGACCTCCATCAGGTTGCAAATTAAAAATAATTTTTTTCTGCATCTAGCTCTGAAAAAATATTTGGGCTTCTAGCAGTGTGTGGGACTTGGTCTATTAGTCCATCTATACTGACCTCCATCAGGTTGCAAATTAAAAATAATTTTTTTCTGCATCTAGATCTGAAAAAATATTTGGGCTTCTAGCGGTGTGTGGGACTTGGTCTATTAGTCCATCTATACTGACCTCCATCAGGTTGCAAATTAAAAATAATTTTTTTCTGCATCTAGCTCTGAAAAAATATTTGGGCTTCTAGCAGTGTGTGGGACTTGGTCTATTAGTCCATCTATACTGACCTCCATCAGGTTGCAAATTAAAAATAATTTTTTTCTGCATCTAGCTCTGAAAAAATATTTGGGCTTCTAGCAGTGTGTGGGACTTGGTCTATTAGTCCATCTATACTGACCTCCATCAGGTTGCAAATTAAAAATAATTTTTTTCTTCATTTATCTCTGAAAAAATATTTGGGCTTCTAGCAGCATGTGGGACTTGTTCTATTAGTCCATCTATACTGACCTCCATCAGGTTGCAAATTAAAAATAATTTTTTTCTGCATCTAGCCCAGCCAATAGTTTTGGCCTAATACCACAGTTTGGCCACTCAGCTCTGCTCGGTTACCATCCATTGTTTTTTTGTGCAAACAACTCCAGAGTTGTGAATTAGTTAACCACCAAAATGAGTGGAAAAAGGCCTGCTGCTGGTGGAAAGGGGAATAGGCGTGTTGGGAAGGGGAAAAAAGGTTGTGTCCGTGGGGTAGGTGCAGAAGAAAGACCATCTTCCAGCCAAACTAAAATGTCTACTTCTTTTAGCGGACAATGTGATAAGATCCCTTTCTTACGGCCACGCCAATCGCTACAAATTCCAGATGAGGCACAAAAACAGCAGGTGCTTCAACGGATATCAAGTGCTCCTTTAAGTGGGCTCTCCTCCACATCAACTTCAACATCACAAATACTCCAGTCCTCAAAGGTGTCACCCAAATCGCACTTGCTTCCTCACAGCTCCCAAATCTCCAGCTGCCCGTCTGAGTATGAGGTAGAACAGATGGTTGAGTCTGCAGAGCTGTTTACTCATACTATAGCCTGGGAATCAGAGGTCGACTACAGCGCTTCTGTGAATCCAGACGAGGAAATGATCTGCACTGATGCCCAGAATCTTTATGAGTCGGATCCAGGACCAGACGCAGAAGGTTCTGACCATAATGTAGACCCTCATTCCCAAACTGTAACTCCTGTTGGTGGAGACAATGAGGAAGACGATGATAAGACTCAAATACCTGATTGGAGCGACAACTTTAGTTTTTTGTCAGGGCAGGAACAGGTTGGCTCTGAGGACGACGGGTGTGATAACGCACAGGGTGATGATGATGAGGTCGGAGATCCCACTTACTGTCAACCCACAGTCAGCCAAGAGATGAGGTCAGCAGAGGAGGTGGAGGAAGATGCTAGTGACGACGAGGTCAGGTTGCGCCTTCCTGGACAGAGACGTAGTACTGGAAGCACGTCAACAACTGCATCCTCAAACACAACTCTGCCTCTCACCACAAGTCGTGGTGGCTCTTCAGGTCGCATGGGTGCTAAGCCTTGCATAGCCTGGGCATTTTTTCAGATCGATAAAGATGACCCAACTCGTGTTATCTGTAACATTTGTCAGCAAAAGCTAAGTAGAGGCCAAAAAATACATAGTTTGAGTACTTCATGCATGAACCGGCACATGGACATGAAGCATAAGTTGCAGTGGGAAGCTCAGTGTGCTACAATGCGGCCTAGCCGGCCGGGCCAATCACCGTCTGCCATATCTTGTGCATCCGCGGCCTCTTCATCCTCTGTGACTGGGGGGACAGCAGTCACACCTGTTTTGGGGCGCAGACCTGCCACCTCTTTACCCGCAACAGCCAGCGTGATTGGCAGGTCATCATTTTCTTTGGAGGTGGTAACACCAGCTGGTGTTGAGCGCTGTCCGACATCGATAGCACCACCTTTGGATCAAGGCAACCTAACATGTCCGCCTGCATCTTCCTCACAGACCGGCAGTTTGCCGGGGACACCCTTATCAACCCCGTCTAAGCACAATAGCCAGCCCTCGGTCCCTCAGATGTGGACAAGTAAAAGACCATTTCCTCCTAGCCATGAGAAAGCTAAGAGGTTGAATTTCACCATCTGCAAGCTCTTGGCTACAGAAATGCTGCCTTTCCGCCTGGTGGACACAGAGGATTTTCGAGACCTTATGTCCGTCGCAGTGCCCCAGTACCAGATGCCCAGTCAGCACTACTTCTCAAAGAAAGGTGTGCCTACGCTCCACCAGCATGTCGCACACAACATCACCGCTTCTTTGAGAAACTCTGTGTGTGACAGGGTGCATTTCACCACAGACACTTGGACGAGTAGGCATGGACAGGGGCGTTACATGTCGCTGACTGGGCACTGGGTAACTATGGTGACAGCAGGACAAGGGGCTGCTGTCCAAGTCTTGCCGTCCCCACGAGTTGTGCGTCAATCCTCTTTATGTCAAAGTTCCTCCACTGCTTCTGCCTCCTCAACCTCCTCTCGGTCTTCCACCTGCACCCAAAGCCTGTCTGGTCATGCCACAAGCTTTCTAACTGCGCAGAAGGGATCCTGCACACCTCCTTACTATGCTGGCAGTAGGGCTCAACGTCATCAGGCGGTTTTTACATTGAAATGTCTGGGAAATGTGAGTCACACAGCTGAGGAGTTGTGGTCAGCTCTGGAGAACCAATTTCATGAATGGTTGTCTCCACTGGACCTGAAACCAGGGAAGGCCGTGTGCGACAATGCTGCAAACCTGGGTGCGGCCCTTCGCCGGGGCAATGTCACACACGTGCCTTGTATGGCTCACGTGTTGAACCTGGTTGTCCAGCAATTTTTAGCCCACTATCCCAGACTAGATGGCCTTCTGCAGAGGGCACGGTCGCTGTGTGCTCACTTCCGCCGTTCGCATCCCGCAGCTCAGCGACTTACATCTCTACAGAAGTCGTTGGGCCTGCCACTTCACCGGCTAAAATGCGATGTGCCTACCCGGTGGAATTCAACTCTGCACATGTTGCAGCGACTGTGGCAGCACCGACAAGCCCTGGTGCAATACGTTCTGACGTATAGCCTGGGCCAACGAGATTCAGAGGTGGGGCAAATCACGCTGGAGGAGTGGTCTCAGATCAGGAACCTATGCACCCTTCTGCACAGTTTTGAAATGGCGACGAAGATGTTTAGTGCTGACGATGCCATTATCAGCATGACTATGCCGGTGATTTACATGCTGGAGCACATGTTAAACAGAATTCGGAGTCAGGTGGTGGCACAAGAGGAGGTGGAGGAAGTAGAGGAGGAGGAGTTGTATGCGGAAGGGCTAACATCTGCAAGGTCCAGACGGTCGGCAGCACCAAGGCGGCAGGCATGTGAGGGTGGGGGAGATGGTTTTACCAGGGCGCATGGTAGCAGCCAAACTAGTGAGGAAGGTGCAGGAGCCCAGGAAGAAGTGGAGGACGAACTGATGGAAGACTCATCAGATGAGGGAGACCTTGATCACATTTCTGTTGTGCGAGGTTGGGGGGAGAGGACAGAGGAAGGAAGCATGATTGTTACCTCGCCACCAACACAACAGGGACTTGGTGCTCCTGGATGCGCAACACACATGAGTGCCTTCTTGCTGCACTACCTGTAACATGACCCTCGAATTGTGAGAATTAGAAATAATCCTGACTACTGGGTTGCCACACTGTTAGATCCCCGGTACAAAAGTAAATTTGCAGAAATTATTCCTGCCATAGAAAGGGATGCACGCATGCAGGAGTATCAGCAGAGACTGTTGCAGAATCTTACATGTGCTTTTCCACAAAATACCAGTGGTGCACGTAGTGAATCTCACAGTTCCAACTTGCCAACCGTGGGACCGTCAAGTGTTCAGCACTCAAACCGTAACAGAACCACAGTATCTGCTGGTAACATCAATTTTGCGGAATCATTTCACCACTTTTTTAGCCCATCCTTTGCAAGGCCACAGGAGACAAGAAGTCTGACACATAGTCAACGCCTAGAGACGATGGTACAGGAGTATCTCCAAGTAAACATTGAAGCCACGACTGTGTCACTGGACCCTTGCTCTTTTTGGGCTTCCAATCTGGATAAATGGCCGGAGCTAGCCACTTACGCCATGGAGATCTTGTCATGCCCCGCAGCCAGCGTTCTGTCTGAACGTGTGTTCAGCGCTGCTGGTGGTGTGCTGACAGATAAGCGCACGCGGCTCTCCACTGATAATGTAGACAGACTCACGTTCATAAAGATGAACAAATCATGGATCCGAAACGACTTTTCTACCCCTGTGTCATCCTGGGGAGAGTAAAAGCTTGATGATTGGTTAAAATCACCCTACCAACCGTTTTAAGCTTTCAAATTACTAATCATGTTTATCTGTATCTTGACTGGAAAGTAATTTGGGCTTTGTAGCAGTGTGCAGCACTGATCCTATTAGGCCATCTATAATAAGCTTCACCAGATTTAAAATTAAAAATAATTTTTAGCTGCATCTAGCCCGGAAAATAATTTTGGGGCTCCGAGATGCGCAAGACACATAAGTGCCTTCTTGCTGCACTACCTGCAGCATGACCCTCATATTGTCAGAATTCGAAGTAATCATGACTACTGGGTTGCCACACTCTTAGATCCCCCAAACTTTTCGATCAACCTTTTCATTTTAATAAAGACCAAAAAAATGGTCATTTTTGAAATTATAAGCATTAGCAGGTTGTTAGAAACTGAAATCAAACAGTTTTCAACTCAAAACTTTATTCTAGGTGATGTTACATTTTCACATAGGACCCCTTGTTCGAAAGGAGCTTCTGAACTCTCTCGTCCATTGAATTTGTCAGGTTTTGGATGGTTTCTGCTTCAATTGTTTTGCATGAGGACAGAATACCCTCCCAGAGCTGTTGCTTAGATGTGAACTGCCTCCCGCCATCATAGACACTCCTTTTAATGATGCTCCAAAGGTTCTGAATGGGGTAGAGGTCAGGGGAGCATGGGGGTCACACCATAAGTTTGTCCCCTTTTATGCCCATATCAGCCAGAGATGCAGATGTTTTATGTGCAGCATGAGATGGTGCATTATCATGCAGAAAAATGATCTTGCTGTGAAATACACGGTTCTTCTTCTTGAACCATGGCAGGAAGTGCTGTTTGAGAAAATCCACATACATTATGGAGTTCATCTTTAGCGCCTTCAGGGATCCTAAAGGGGCCGACAATCTCTCTCCCCATGATTCCAGCCCAAAACATTACTCCACCTCCTCCTTGTTGGCGCTGTAGCCGTGTTTGCGTGGGGTGTCCATCAACCAGCCATCCTCCACTCCATCCATCTGGACCATCGAGCGCTGCACGGCACTCATCCGTGAACAAAACAGTTTTGAAATCAGTCTTCATGTAATGTTTGGCCCACTGGAGCCGTTTCTGCTTGTGTGAAGTGGATAGAGGAGGTCGACAGGATGGCATATGCACAGCTGCAAACCTCTGAAGGACCCTGCATCTTGTTGTTCGGGGGACGTTGGAGGCACAAGCAGCTTCAAAAACTTGTCTGCTGCTATGACAAGGCTTTTTTGCCGCTGCTGTTTCAACCTGACGTAATTGCCTGTAGGAAAGAGTCCTCAATTTGCCCTTATCAGCACGCACACGTGTGTACTGTGAATCAGCTACATACTTCTTGATTGCCAAGACACTTCATCCTGATCATCGCACAATGTTGATTGTAGTCATGCCTTGACCTAAACACTCCACAATTTGTTGCTTCTCAGCAGCCGACACATCCTTTTTCTTTCCCATTTTGGCAGAAAATGTAGGCTGCTTAATAATGTGAGAGAGCCTTCTTAAGTAGTCTTGCCTTTCATTGGACACACCTGCCAAACTAATTAGCACAGGTGTCTGCAATTGCTTACAGTGATATAAAGAGCCCTGACACACATCACCATCAATGAGTTTAACTGACAAACAAACAAATTCTTCCCTTATCACTCCTAAACACTTTTTGCATAATAATTTGGAACGCGGTGTACATGTGCTTTTCCACAAAACACCAGTGGTTCACGTAGTGAATCTTACAGTTCTAACTTGCCAACCGTGGTCTGTATGGAATTGTTCAATAAAGGGCCCAAAATTAAGATAACATAGATGGGAGAGGTCTCTATGAATAGGAATTCCTAAGTATTTGATACCCTGTGAGGGCCAGGCAAAGGGAAAGTTGGACTGGATGGAATCCTATATGGATTTAGGGAGGGAGACATCGAGGGCCTCAGACTTCGCTGCATTGATTTTAAAATTTTACCATGTAACAAAGTGATCTATTTCAGCCATAACAGCAGGGATGGATATATGTGATTGAGTGATATATACTAGGACATCATCAGCAAATAGAGAGCACTTGTACTCGGTGCCTCCCACCTCAATCCACCTAATATTGGGGTTATGGCGAATTGATGAGAGCAGGTGCTCCGTCACTAGGATGTATAAGAGAGGGGACAGAGGACATCCCTGCCTTGTCCCATTGGTGATTGTGAAAGGTGATGAAAATGTTCTGACGCACCCCCTGGGCCTTGGGACACCCGGAGCCGGACCCTTTTTGGTGGATGCTGGTGGTTGTAGTCTTCGTGGCGGCGATCCGGTTCCGTGGCTCAGGGCGGTCAAACCAGTGGCGGAACTATTTATGTGGTTTTGATGTTTAAATGTCCGACTACGCCACCCGTGGATTGCGGTCAGAGTGAACCGCCGCTACAGGGCAGACCGCTAAGGCTGGTGTTGTGGGTGCAGCAGAGCGTAGCATAACTCCCCACGGGAGGAGTATAGCCTCAGGGCAGTGTATGCGGAGGATGGGGGTGATGGTGCAGGGCAGCAGCAGTAACGACACGGAGTCAGTGATGCAGTTCAGGGCCTTTACTCACAGTTCTTATTATCCAGACCACGTCTGCAGGTAACGGCTGCCCACGTCGTACTGTGCTCACCAGGTGAGGGGCTCAGACAACTCCCAGATAACTTTGGAGCGCTTCACAGGACCCCCTTTGTGTGTCCTTTGTCTGGCCTTTCTTACCAACACTTCTGTCCGGCTGCCTCGGGCCTCCTCTTGGTAAACTTGGCGCCAGTTTCCCTGACCCTATGTGGTGCCTTCCTAGCGGGTGGAGCAAGGGGCTGCGCCACATAAAATGTCAGAGCCTCCGGTTTCTAGCTGAGGGTCGTTTCCTGCCTCCACTAGTTCGGGGACCGGTCTCCCCCTTTGGCCTGACCCCTCCACGCAGGTGGATTCGGGCGTGCGGTGGCGACTCGCCCGTCCGCACCCCTGGGATCCCTTCATTCCTCGTTCCTGGAGCCTTCTCCGCTCCTCTTCCTTCCTTCTCCCTCTTGCAGGCCTGGGCCTCTGTTACTAGGCCCGCCTCCGGAGCAGAGCTCATGCAGAGCCCCTGCTCCCTGCCACTTCTGCTCAGACTTCTCTGCACTGAACTAAGATGGTGCCCACCTTTTATACTCCCTTCTCAATGCACCCAGGAACTGCTTTCTCCCTGCTCCTGCACTGCAGGGTTCCCCTTCCTCAGTGTTCCCTCCCCCCACTCCAGCCAGGGACAGGGACTGTCGTGCCCATCTCAGGGGCATATTGGTCGCCCTGCCCCACGGCAATGTGGTGTAATGCATGCAGGTGTCGGGTCCTGATCCACACTCCATCCTTATCTGAGAGTGAGATATCACACCTCTGGGTGAGGTGCAATACGTCTGTAGCAACCGAGCCCTCGGTGCTACAGTTCCATTTATCTTCAGCCTAGGTGACGTATTGTGATACAGGGCCGTGATTTTGGCTATAAAAGGGTCCCCTAGACCCCTACCCCAAGCTTTTTAAGAGAATCATATATGGCGTGCCAGGAGACTCTATGGAATGCTTTCTCAGCATCCAACGAGAGTATCTACTTACAAATTTTTAACTGCATCTAGCCCAGGAAATACTTTGTGCCTAGTAGCAGTGTCTGCTAGTCAGCGGATTATCCCGGCTGTTAAGCAAGCTACACCACCTGTAGTTTGGACACTTAATTTTTTCAAAGGAAATGCTTCGGGACCACGGGATACTTAGTGAAGAGCATCAGGAGGCACCCCAAGGCATAGGGGCTTGGACTGGCACTAGGATGCCTTGCGGTGGACAGCCGAGCTCGATCCTTATAAAAGCTTTTTAACTGCAGCAGCTTTAGTGGACGCTACTGGAGCTGGAATTACGCGGCTGCTGGCATGAGACTTGCCCTCCAATAGATCCTTGTAAATGGATTTAAAGTGTATTCATTCAAATTAGAGGGACAATTTAAATTAAAAAGCTTAGAGCTGCCTCCACCACAGGGGGGCTCTCTCGACCCACCAGCGGACAGGCACCAGTATTGGGAGAGGGGGGCTGGCCGTCAGGGTTCACCGCGGCTCTGGCACAAACCCGGCGACACGGAGGTGGCACGGGCAGGAGCGGACTGGCCGTCTCGGCTTCTCACTTTTTGGATTTTAGAAGGGCATGACATGCCTATATCTGTGTCTCCCCCTCCTTTTACTCCTCCACCTCTTTTCTTTTCGCATGACTATATGTACTTGTCACTTTTCCATGTGTTAGTTGTGTCTTCTGAGCAGTTTGTCAGCTTTTGGACACCTTTGAAGGTGTTTTCTATGTGTTTCTATGTGTTTTTGTTTGCCTGCCATTGGTTTTAACGGTGTTCGAAGGTGTTCGACGAACAGTTCGACGAACAGTTCGGCGAACACACGGGTGTTCGACGAACCGAACCGAACTCGAACACTACGGGGGTGGCTCAACACTAGTCCTCAGTGCTGAGAAATACAGTCAGATACTTACCCTTCATTCAACACCATTTGGCTCCAAATTTATTCTAGAATCAGCAAAGTAGTAATAATTGCCCACTTCAAACAGAGAAAACTCCACAGTGCTAGGTATAATCCAGCAATTTGTGAGAATTTTTAGTTAAAACTTCACTATTAATAGATCAAAAAGTAAAATGTAATAATCGTGCTGCCTGTAAAAAAAGAGGAATAGGTTCCAAACAAGGTATAAGTGACTTTTGGCCTGAGATAGAAGTCTATGCTCTTTAATATACTGTATAATATAAAATAGAATTAGAATTTCAGATCAATCCACATTAATAATATCCAGATCATATCCAGCTCATAAATAACAGGCATGGGCATTCTAGCTTGATGGTTGTATCTTGTCAGACCACTGTCCGCTTATACTATTCCTTACTATAGGTGATTATGACATTATAGAAACAACATAGATCACTGTCGATTCTAACTAGCTAGATGCCTTTATTGTCCAGTTATGAAACTTGGATGGAGATAGGATATTTCGTTTTTGGGATCGGCTTAGACACTTGGACATTTGCCCTCTTGAATCTGTCCGTGTAGGTGTCTGGTGGAATCCTTGATACCTTACCTTGTGTTATTTATGATCTGCATATTATTAACGGGGGTTGATCAGAGATTATAATTCTATTTTATATGATATATTAAAGAAGAGAGACTTCTATCTCAGGCCAAAGGTCACTTTTACCTTGGTTGGAACCTTTTCCTCTTTTTTTACAGGCAGCACAATTATTACATTTTACTTTTTGATCTATTAAAAATTACTTTTTAACTGCACATTCTCATAAATTGCTGGATTATACTCCAAATGTATTCTGCAGCAGGACAACAACCCCCCACACACAGCTATAGTTATTAAGAACTATCTCCAACGTAAAGAAGGACAAGTCCGGGAAAGGATGATATGGCCCCCACAGAACTCTAATCTCAACATCATTTTATCTGTGTGGGATTACATGAAGTGGCAGAAAGGTTTGCACAAGGCTATAACCACAGAAGATCTGTGGTTGGTTCTCCAAGATGTTTGAAACAACTTCCCTGCCGAGTTCCTTAAAAACTGTGTGCAAGTACCGAAGAATTGATGCTTTGATGTCATTTTGAAGGGAAAAGTGTGATCACACCTTATATTGATTTGATCTAGATTTCTCTTTTGTTCGTTCACTTTGCATTTTGTTAATTGATTCAAATAATCTATTAACACTTCTATTTTTGACAGCATTCTTACTTTGCATTTTTTTCACACCTGCTTAAAACTTTTGCACAGAGCTGTATATTTCT
Organism: Phyllobates terribilis; assembly: GCF_046119375.1. Classification (NCBI taxonomy): domain Eukaryota; kingdom Metazoa; phylum Chordata; class Amphibia; order Anura; family Dendrobatidae; genus Phyllobates; species Phyllobates terribilis. Next base: position 362,708,590 of record NW_027362762.1, on the reverse strand, counting down.
GTACATTAGAGTGAAAACATACCATGCTAAACACTTAAGAAATTTGGCGCATCTTCTCAGGGGCGTGCTCCTTTGTGTGCCTTGCCAGAAATGTTACTCCAGTTAGAGATTGGAGTCAGATTTCTGGAGTGAGTTACAGGTCACTTTTCATGAGTTTTCTTTGCGCCACGGCCACACCCTGTCCCACCCATGCTCTGCCCAATTTGGTGGAGCTGTCCAGGACTGATGTGGAAATGGCAATGAAAACTGCGCAAAAATATTGCAACTTTTCAAAGTGTTTCACAACAGTTTTCTGGCGTAAACACTTTAATATATCAGCCCAATAAAGTGTTCATTAATACAAAAGTGGTATCCATTCAGGTTGCACCTTTTATTTTCAAGCTTATCTTTATCAAATGGCAGCTTTTTTTCGATTTTTTTTCTGCGGGCCAGACAACTGATTCATCCATACAAGTGTTTCCAACCTTACCCATTGTCTTCTTTGATCTGTTGCATCTACAATTAAGATTCTGCATTGTGTGTGGATAATTACTAAAATATAGAGTCAGGATCAATAACTGGCACAATGTACTGCTGCAGGCGTCGGCTGCTTACTTTCCACACACTGATTTGCATGATATGTAAACTAATTAGTGGCACATTAGACACATTCTTACTGCAGGTCTGTAATTGCTTGTGGATGGGAAGTAATCATAGATGCAGCGTGCGGTTATGACCCTTTGGCTGCAAACAGAAAGGTGATTTTTGGCTAAACTGAATTAAAAGAGATAACAAATACTAAATTAGACATTATGACACTTCTCTAGCAAATCCTGTTTACCACACAATTAGTAGATTACACATAATTAACAATACTTTCTTCATAATTTGTAGCTGTTATGAGAATTTAATTATTTAATTAAGCAATGATACATATGAAGTAAAATTGAAGCTGCTATATGCATGAAATAGATGTCAGCCACATCTGGAACAGGCCACCCATCTAATGTCCAAGGTGATGTCCCAGCTCTTCACCGGCAACAGATATGGCGGAAAAATGGTTCCTGACACTTCTTTCCCCAAAAGATGGGACAACACCATCCATTGTTCTCATGAGGCTTACTGCCCTTTTCTATTGACTATGCAAATATTCTCACAGGGACTATGCTTTACTGTCTCCGAATTTCTCATTTTAACTCAGATCTCAGCATCATTCACCAAAATTGAGCAAAACAATATTTGAGGATATAATCATGAATGAAACTTACTTCCTTAGGACTGAAATGAAGTGCACATTCTAAGGCCTCCTTCTCTTCTATATCCAGAGTATATAGATGGGGATATAATGGGTCAACCTCAACAACTATACAAAAAAAAGGTAGTGTAAGAAATATAACCAAAACATACTACAGATTTCTTTGCCTACTACTGAATTGGCCTTTAAAGCACCATTCCAGTGGGTTCTTTTTTATTTTACTGCTGGAGTGGTGCCACTAATGTAAGTTTCCAGACACTAGTCTTATACTTACCAGCCACCATCTTCATCTGTTTTCAGCGCCACTCCTGTCGGTCTTCTGCAGGATGTGACCAGCCGGATCGCTCCAGTGTTTACTAGGTGAGGTGGTGTAATTACTCAATGTAAGACTATGAAAGCCAGAAAGAGGCCAGAATTAGACTCTCATTGACTTACATTGAGAGCTTGTGACCGTTACCTCTGACTTCCGGCTGGTAAATATAAGACTAGGCACTGGCGGACACACATAGAAGAAGGCCCCTGTTTATGAACAATATATGGGACCTTTGAAGTCCAACAGCTCAGTAAAATGCATAATTCAACCAGTTTTGGAGGTAGAAGTGGGGCCCTTTATCATTTGGGGCCCTGTGCATCTGCACAGGTTGCACCAATGCTATGTCCTTCATTGAGACTAGGGTCAAGGAACTTACATTAATGGCACCACTCAAGCGATGCCATAAAAAAGAAATGCTGGAGTGGTGATTTAATCAGCTTATATAATACACTGCATAAAAGTGAAAACATAGTAAAGTCAAATGAGAGAATGAGCAGCACACCATGCTCTGTAGGAGAAAGTGATGGCGCGGCTCGTGGTGTGTGGCTGTCCATCTGAACCATCAGGAAAAGTATATAGAGAAAAGAAGAGGAAACAACACTCCCAAGCTTCAATGTAAAACATGTAATTTGTAATCCAATATGCTACACTTCGCCTTACATTTCAGCCACTTTCAAGAATTGTTTTCTCTGAATCATTATAAAGTAATTTGAACCTCCTTGTATTCATTTTACAGTTACTGGAACTTCTGTTTATTCAGATTTGCTAGGTGCCACTGCAACTGAACTAATGAGTCTGTTCTCAGATACAGCCCTGGATGCTGATCTTAGAAACCATTTATCTGCATGTTCTTTTAGGAGACTTTTTGGAATAAGCAGTAGTGTTGAGCAAGTATGTTCTGTTCCGAGTATGCTCGGGCCGAGCTCCGAGTATTTATAGCTGCTCGGTGATATGTTTGAATCGCTCCCGTGTGCATGATTTGTGACTGTTTGACAGCTTTAATACATGTGAGGAATGTTTATTTCTTACACATTCCTCACATGTAATAAAGCTGTCAAACAGTTGCAAATCATGCACACGGGAGCGATTCAAACATATCACCGAGCAGCTGTAAATACTCGGAGCTCAGCCCGAGTATACTCGGCGAAAGGGTTAACAGAACATACTCGCTCAACACTAATAAGAAGTCCTGGGTGTGTACAAAAGGAATTGGACTATTTATGACCATTATATGACTTATATCCTCTACCCTAACACATGCCTCCTCTAATTAGTCTATTTCTAATATTCTGCTGTCTATGAACTAGTGGGAGGTGGTTAGCTGTTATGATGTCTCCCATAGTCAATACACATAGACTGTATGTAACACATTGTAACTAATGATGAGTGAAGGTGCTCTCCACTAGTGTTGAGCCACCCCCGTAGTGTTCGAGTTCGGTTCGGTTCGTCGAACACCCGTGTGTTTGCCGAACTGTTCGTCGAACTGTTCGTCGAACACCTTCGAACACCGTTAAAACCAATGGCAGGCAAACAAAAACAAATAGAAACACATAGAAAACACCTTCAAAGGTGTCCAAAAGCTGACAAACTGCTCAGAAGACACAACTAACACATGGAAAAGTGACAAGTACATATAGTCATGCGAAAAGAAAAGAGGTGGAGCAGTAAAAGGAGGGGGAGACACAGATATAGGCATGTCATGTCCTTCTAAGATCCAAAAAGTGAGAAGCCGACACGTTCAGTCCGCTCCTGCCCGTGCCACCTCCGTGTCGCCGGGTTTGTGCCAGAGCCAGGGTGAACCCTGACGGCCAGCCCCCCTCTCCCAATACTGGTGCCTGTCCGCTGGTGGGTCGAGCGAGCCCCCCTGTGGTGGAGGCAGCTCTAAGCTTTTTAATTTAAATTGTCTCTCTTTAAATCCATTTACAAGGATCTATTGGAGGGCAAGTCTCATGCCAGCAGCCGCGTAATTCCAGCTCCAGTAGCGTCCACTAAAGCTGCTGCAGTTAAAAAGCTTTTATAAGGATCGAGCTCGGCTGTCCACCGCAAGGCATCCTACTGCCAGTCCGAGCCCCTATGCCTTGGGGTGCCTCCTGATGCTCTTCACTGAGTATCCCGTGGTCCCGAAGCATTTCCTTTGAAAAAATGAAGTGTCCAAACTACAGGTGGTGTAGCTTGCTTAACAGCCGGGATAATCCGCTGACTAGCAGACCCTGCTACTAGGCACAAAGTATTTCCTGGGCTAGATGCAGTTAAAAATTTGTAATTAGATACTCTCGTTGGATGCTGAGAAAGCATTCCATAGAGTCTCCTGGCACGCCGTATATGATTCTCTTAAAAAGCTTGGGGTAGGGGTCTAGGGGACCCTTTTATAGCCAAAATCACGGCCCTGTATCGCAATACGTCACCTAGGTTGAAGATAAATGGAACTGTAGCACCCTGAGGGCTCGGTTGCTACAGAGGTATTGCACCTCACCCAGAGGTGTGATATCTCACTCTCAGGTAAGGATGTAGTGTGGATCAGGACCCGACACCTGCATGCATTACACCACATTGCCGTGGGGCAGGGCGACCAATATGCCCCTGAGATGGGCACGACAGTCCCTGTCCCTGGCTGGAGTGGGGGGAGGGAACACTGAGGAAGGGGAACCCTGTAGTGCAGGAGCAGGGAGGAAGCAGTTCCTGGGTGCATTGAGAAGGGAGTATAAAAGGTGGGCACCATCTTAGTTCAGTGCAGAGAAGTCTGAGCAGAAGTGGCAGGGAGCAGGGGCTCTGCATGAGCTCTGCTCCGGAGGCGGGCCTAGTAACAGAGGCCCAGGCCTGGAAGAGGGAGAAGGAAGGAAGAGGAGCGGAGAAGGCTCCAGGAACGAGGAACGAAGGGATCTCAGGGGTGCGGACGGGCGAGTCGCCACCGCACGCCCGAATCCACCTGCGTGGAGGGGTCAGGCCAAAGGGGGAGACCGGTCCCCGAAACTAGTGGAGGCAGGAAACGACCCTCAGCTAGAAACAGGAGGCTGTGACATTTTATGTGGCGCAGCCCCTCGCTACACCCGCTAGGAAGGCACCACATAGGGTCAGGGAAACTGGTGCCAAGTTTACCAAGAGGAGGCCCGAGGCAGCCGGACAGAAGGGTTGGTAAGAAAGGCCAGACAAAGGACACACAAAGGGGGTCCTGTGAAGCACTCCAAAGTTATCTGGGAGTTGTCTGAGCCCCTCACCTGGTGAGCACAGTACGACGTGGGCAGCCGTTACCTGCAGACGTGGTCTGGATAATAAGAACTGTGAGTAAAGGCCCTGGACTGCATCACTGACTCCGTGTCATTACTGCTGCTGCCCTGCACCATCACCCCCATCCTCCGCATACACTGCCCTGAGGCTATACTCCTCCCGTGGGGAGTTATGCTACGCTCTGCTGCACCCACAACACCAGCCTCAGCGGTCTGCCCTGGAGCGGCGGTTCACTCTGACCGCAATCCACGGGAGGCGTAGTCGGACATTTAAACATCAAAACCACATAAATAGTTCCGCCACTGGTTTGACCGCCCTGAGCCACGGAACCGGGTTGCCGCCACGGAGACTACAACCACCAGCATCCACCAAAAAGGGTCCGGCTCCGGGTGTCCCAAGGCCCAGGGGGCACGTCAGAACATTTTCATCACCTTTCACAATCACCAATGGGACAAGGCAGGGATGTTCTCTGTCCCCTCTCTTATACATCCTAGTGACGGAGCACCTGCTCTCATCAATTCGCCATAACCCCAATATTAGGTGGATTGAGGTGGGAGGCACCGAGTACAAGTGCTCTCTATTTGCTGATGATGTCCTAGTATATATCACTCAATCACATATATCCATCCATGCTGTTATGGCTGAAATAGATCACTTTGTTACATGGTCAAATTTTAAAATCAATGCAGCGAAGTCTGAGGCCCTCGATGTCTCCCTCCCCAAATCCATATAGGATTCCATCCAGTCCAACTTTCCCTTTGCCTGGCCCTCACAGGGTATCAAATACTTAGGAATTCCTATTCATAGAGACCTCTCCCATCTATGTTATCTTAATTTTGGGCCCTTTATTGAACAACTCCATACAGACCACGGTTGGCAAGTTAGAACTGTAAGATTCACTACGTGAACCACTGGTGTTTTGTGGAAAAGCACATGTACACTGTGTTCCAAATTATTATGCAAAAAGTGTTTAGGAGTGATAAGGGAAGAATTTGTTTGTTTGTCAGTTAAACTCATTGATGGTGATGTGTGTCAGGGCTCTTTATATCACTGTAAGCAATTGCAGACACCTGTGCTAATTAGTTTGGCAGGTGTGTCCAATGAAAGGCAAGACTACTTAAGAAGGCTGTCTCACATTATTAAGCAGCCTACATTTTCTGCCAAAATGGGAAAGAAAAAGGATGTGTCGGCTGCTGAGAAGCAACAAATTGTGGAGTGTTTAGGTCAAGGCATGACTACAATCAACATTGTGCGATGATCAGGATGAAGTGTCTCGGCAATCAAAAAGTATGTAGCTGATTCACAGTACACACGTGTGCGTGCTGATAAGGGCAAATTGAGGACTCTTTCCTACAGGCAATTACGTCAGGTTGAAAGAGCAGCGGCAAAAAAGCCTTGTCATAGCAGCAGACAAGTTTTGAAGCTGCTTGTGCCTCCAACGTCCCCCGAACAACAAGATGCAGGGTCCTTCAGAGGTTTGCAGCTGTGCATACGCCATCCTGTCGACCTCCTCTATCCACTTCACACAAGCAGAAACGGCTCCAGTGGGCCAAACATTACATGAAGACTGATTTCAAAACTGTTTTGTTCACGGATGAGTGCCGTGCAGCGCTCGATGGTCCAGATGGATGGAGTGGAGGATGGCTGGTTGATGGACACCCCACGCAAACACGGCTACAGAGCCAACAAGGAGGAGGTGGAGTAATGTTTTGGGCTGGAATCATGGGGAGAGAGATTGTCGGCCCCTTTAGGATCCCTGAAGGCGCTAAAGATGAACTCCATAATGTATGTGGATTTTCTCAAACAGCACTTCCTGCCATGGTTCAAGAAGAAGAACCGTGTATTTCACAGCAAGATCATTTTTCTGCATGATAATGCACCATCTCATGCTGCACATAAAACATCTGCATCTCTGGCTGATATGGGCATAAAAGGGGACAAACTTATGGTGTGACCCCCATGCTCCACTGACCTCTACCCTATTCAGAACCTTTGGAGCATCATTAAAAGGAGTGTCTATGATGGCGGGAGGCAGTTCACATCTAAGCAACAGCTCTGGGAGGGTATTCTGTCCTCATGCAAAACAATTGAAGCAGAAACCATCCAAAACCTGACAAATTCAATGGACGAGAGAGTTCAGAAGCTCCTTTCGAACAAGGGGTCCTATGTGAAAATGTAACATCACCTAGAATAAAGTTTTGAGTTGAAAACTGTTTGATTTCAGTTTCTAACAACCTGCTAATGCTTATAATTTCAAAAATGACCATTTTTTTGGTCTTTATTAAAATTAAAAGGTTGATCGAAAAGTTTGGGGGATCTAAGAGTGTGGCAACCCAGTAGTCAAGATTACTTCGAATTCTGACAATATGAGGGTCATGCTGCAGGTAGTGCAGCAAAAAGGCACTTATGTGTCTTGCGCATCTCGGAGCCCCAAAATTATTTTCCGGGCTAGATGCAGCTAAAAATTATTATTAATTTTAAATCTGGTGAAGCTTTAGTATAGATGGCCTAATAGGATCAGTGCTGCACACTGCTACAAAGCCCAAATTATTTTCCAGTCAAGATACAGATAAACATGATTAGTAATTTTAAATCTGGTGGAGCTTATTATAGATGGCCTAATAGAATCAGTGCTGCACACTGCTACAAAGCCCAAATTATTTTCCAGCCAAGATACAGATAAACATGATTAGTAATTTGAAAGCTTAAAACGGTTGGTAGGGTGATTTTAACCAATCATCAAGCTTTTACTCTCCCCAGGATGACACAGGGGTAGAAAAGTCGTTTCGGATCCATGATTTGTTCATCTTTATGAACGTGAGTCTGTCTACATTATCAGTGGAGAGCCGCGTGCGCTTATCTGTCAGCACACCACCAGCAGCGCTGAACACACGTTCAGACAGAACGCTGGCTGCGGGGCATGACAAGATCTCCAAGGCGTAAGTGGCTAGCTCCGGCCATTTATGCAGATTGGAAGCCCAAAAAGAGCAAGGGTCCAGTGACACAGTCGTGGCTTCAATGTTTACTTGGAGATACTCCTGTACCATCGTCTCTAGGCGTTGACTATGTGTCAGACTTCTTGTCTCCTGTGGCCTTGCAAAGGATGGGCTAAAAAAGTGGTGAAATGATTCCGCAAAATTGATGTTACCAGCAGATACTGTGGTTCTGTTACGGTTTGAGTGCTGAACACTTGACGGTCCCACGGTTGGCAAGTTGGAACTGTGAGATTCACTACGTGCACCACTGGTATTTTGTGGAAAAGCACATGTAAGATTCTGCAACAGTCTCTGCTGATACTCCTGCATGCGTGCATCCCTTTCTATGGCAGGAATAATTTCTGCAAATTTACTTTTGTACCGGGGATCTAACAGTGTGGCAACCCAGTAGTCAGGATTATTTCTAATTCTCACAATTCGAGGGTCATGTTGCAGGTAGTGCAGCAAGAAGGCACTCATGTGTGTTGCGCATCCAGGAGCACCAAGTCCCTGTTGTGTTGGTGGCGAGGTAACAATCATGCTTCCTTCCTCTGTCCTCTCCCCCCAACCTCGCACAACAGAAATGTGATCAAGGTCTCCCTCATCTGATGAGTCTTCCATCAGTTCGTCCTCCACTTCTTCCTGGGCTCCTGCACCTTCCTCACTAGTTTGGCTGCTACCATGCGCCCTGGTAAAACCATCTCCCCCACCCTCACATGCCTGCCGCCTTGGTGCTGCCGACCGTCTGGACCTTGCAGATGTTAGCCCTTCCGCATACAACTCCTCCTCCTCCTCTACTTCCCCCACCTCCTCTTGTGCCACCACCTGACTCCGAATTCTGTTTAACATGTGCTCCAGCATGTAAATCACCGGAATAGTCATGCTGATAATGGCATCGTCACCACTAAACATCTTCGTCGCCATTTCAAAACTGTGCAGAAGGGTGCATAGGTCCCTGATCTGAGACCACTCCTTCAGCGTGATTTTCCCCACCTCTGGATCTCGTTGGCCCAGGCTATACGTCAGAACGTATTGCACCAGGGCTTGTCGGTGCTGCCACAGTCGCTGCAACATGTGCAGAGTTGAATTCCACCGGGTAGGCACATCGCATTTTAGCCGGTGAAGTGGCAGGCCCAACGACTTCTGTAGAGATGTAAGTCGCTGAGCTGCGGGATGCGAACGGCGAAAGTGAGCACACAGCGACCGTGCCCTCTGCAGAAGGCCATCTAGTCTGGGATAGTGGGCTAAAAATTGCTGGACAACCAGGTTCAACACGTGAGCCATACAAGGCACGTGTGTGACATTGCCCCGGCGAAGGGCCGCACCCAGGTTTGCAGCATTGTCGCACACGGCCTTCCCTGGTTTCAGGTCCAGTGGAGACAACCATTCATGAAATTGGTTCTCCAGAGCTGACCACAAGTCCTCAGTAGTGTTGAGCCACCCCCGTAGTGTTCGAGTTCGGTTCGGTTCGTCGAACACCCGTGTGTTCGCCGAACTGTTCGTCGAACTGTTCGTCGAACACCTTCGAACACCGTTAAAACCAATGGCAGGCAAACAAAAACACATAGAAACACATAGAAAACACCTTCAAAGGTGTCCAAAAGCTGACAAACTGCTCAGAAGACATAACTAACACATGGAAAAGTGACAAGTACATATAGTCATGCGAAAATAAAAGAGGTGGAGGAGTAAAAGGAGGGGGAGACACAGATATAGGCATGTCATGCCCTTCTAAAATCCAAAAAGTGAGAAGCCGACACGGCCAGTCCGCTCCTGCCCGTGCCACCTCCGTGTCGCCGGGTTTGTGCCAGAGCAGCGGTGAACCCTGACGGCCAGCCCCCCTCTCCCAATACTGGTGCCTGTCCGCTGGTGGGTCGAGCGAGCCCCCCTGTGGTGGAGGCAGCTCTAAGCTTTTTAATTTAAATTGTCTCTCTAATTTGAATGAATACACTTTAAATCCATTTACAAGGATCTATTGGAGGGCAAGTCTCATGCCAGCAGCCGCGGTAATTCCAGCTCCAGTAGCGTCCACTAAAGCTGCTGCAGTTAAAAAGCTTTTATAAGGATCGAGCTCGGCTGTCCACCGCAAGGCATCCTACTGCCAGTCCCAGCCCCTATGCCTTGGGGTGCCTCCTGATGCTCTTCACTAAGTATCCCATGGTCCCGAAGCATTTCCTTTGAAAAAATTAAGTGTCTAAACTACAGGTGGTGCAGCTTGCTTAACAACCGGGATAATCCGCTGACTAGCAGACACTGCTACTAGGCACAAAGTATTTCCTGGGCTAGATGCAGTTAAAAATTTGTAATTAGATACTCTCGTTGGATGCTGAGAAAGCATTCCATAGAGTCTCCTGGCACGCCATATATGATTCTCTTAAAAAGCTTGGGGTAGGGGTCTAGGGGACCCTTTTATAGCCAAAATCATGGCCCTGTATCGCAATACGTCACCTAGGCTGAAGATAAATGGAACTGTAGCACCCTGAGGGCTCGGTTGCTACAGAGGTATTGCACCTCACCCAGAGGTATGATATCTCACTCTCAGGTAAGGATGGAGTGTGGATCAGGACCCGACACCTGCATGCATTACACCACATTGCCGTGGGGCAGGGCGACCAATATGCCCCTGAGATGGGCACGACAGTCCCTGTCCCTGGCTGGAGTGGGGGGAGGGAACACTGAGGAAGGGGAACCCTGTAGTGCAGGAGCAGGGAGGAAGCAGTTCCTGGGTGCATTGAGAAGGGAGTATAAAAGGTGGGCACCATCTTAGTTCAGTGCAGAGAAGTCTGAGCAGAAGTGGCAGGGAGCAGGGGCTCTGCATGAGCTCTGCTCCGGAGGCGGGCCTAGTAACAGAGGCCCAGGCCTGGAAGAGGGAGAAGGAAGGAAGAGGAGCGGAGAAGGCTCCAGGAACGAGCAATGAAGGGATCCCAGGGGTGCGGACGGGCGAGTCGCCACCGCACGCCCGAATCCACCTGCGTGGAGGGGTCAGGCCAAAGGGGGAGACCGGTCCCCGAACTAGTGGAGGCAGGAAACGACCCTCAGCTAGAAACCGGAGGCTCTGACATTTTATGTGGCGCAGCCCCTCGCTACACCCGCTAGGAAGGCACCACATAGGGTCAGGGAAACTGGCGCCAAGTTTACCAAGAGGAGGCCCGAGGCAGCCGGACAGAAGTGTTGGTAAGAAAGGCCAGACAAAGGACACACAAAGGGGGTCCTGTGAAGTGCTCCAAAGTTATCTGGGAGTTGTCTGAGCCCCTCACCTGGTGAGCACAGTACGACGTGGGCAGCCGTTACCTGCAGACGTGGTCTGGATAATAAGAACTGTGAGTAAAGGCCCTGAACTGCATCACTGACTCCGTGTCGTTACTGCTGCTGCCCTGCACCATCACCCCCATCCTCCGCATACACTGCCCTGAGGCTATACTCCTCCCGTGGGGAGTTATGCTACGCTCTGCTGCACCCACAACACCAGCCTCAGCGGTCTGCCCTGTAGCGGCGGTTCACTCTGACCGCAATCCACGGGTGGCGTAGTCGGACATTTAAACATCAAAACCACATAAATAGTTCCGCCACTGGTTTGACCGCCCTGAGCCACGGAACCGGGTCGCCGCCACGAAGACTACAACCACCAGCATCCACCAAAAAGGGTCCGGCTCCGGGTGTCCCAAGGCCCAGGGGGTGCGTCAGAACATTTTCATCACCTTTCACAATCACCAATGGGACAAGGCAGTGATGTCCTCTGTCCCCTCTCTTATACATCCTAGTGACGGAGCACCTGCTCTCATCAATTCGCCATAACCCCAATATTAGGTGGATTGAGGTGGGAGGCACCGAGTACAAGTGCTCTCTATTTGCTGATGATGTCCTAGTATATATCACTCAATCACATATATCCATCCATGCTGTTATGGCTGAAATAGATCACTTTGTTACATGGTAAAATTTTAAAATCAATGCAGCGAAGTCTGAGGGCCTCGATGTCTCCCTCCCCAAATCCATATAGGATTCCATCCAGTCCAACTTTCCCTTTGCCTGGCCCTCACAGGGTATCAAATACTTAGGAATTCCTATTCATAGAGACCTCTCCCATCTATGTTATCTTAATTTTGGGCCCTTTATTGAACAACTCCATACAGACCACGGTTGGCAAGTTAGAACTGTAAGATTCACTACGTGAACCACTGGTGTTTTGTGGAAAAGCACATGTACACTGCGTTCCAAATTATTATGCAAAAAGTGTTTAGGAGTGATAAGGGAAGAATTTGTTTGTTTGTCAGTTAAACTCATTGATGGTGATGTGTGTCAGGGCTCTTTATATCACTGTAAGCAATTGCAGACACCTGTGCTAATTAGTTTGGCAGGTGTGTCCAATGAAAGGCAAGACTACTTAAGAAGGCTCTCTCACATTATTAAGCAGCCTACATTTTCTGCCAAAATGGGAAAGAAAAAGGATGTGTCGGCTGCTGAGAAGCAACAAATTGTGGAGTGTTTAGGTCAAGGCATGACTACAATCAACATTGTGCGATGATCAGGATGAAGTGTCTTGGCAATCAAGAAGTATGTAGCTGATTCACAGTACACACGTGTGCGTGCTGATAAGGGCAAATTGAGGACTCTTTCCTACAGGCAATTACGTCAGGTTGAAAGAGCAGCGGCAAAAAAGCCTTGTCATAGCAGCAGACAAGTTTTTGAAGCTGCTTGTGCCTCCAACGTCCCCCGAACAACAAGATGCAGGGTCCTTCAGAGGTTTGCAGCTGTGCATGCGCCATCCTGTCGACCTCCTCTATCCACTTCACACAAGCAGAAACGGCTCCAGTGGGCCAAACATTACATGAAGACTGATTTCAAAACTGTTTTGTTCACGGATGAGTGCCGTGCAGCGCTCGATGGTCCAGATGGATGGAGTGGAGGATGGCTGGTTGATGGACACCCCACGCAAACACGGCTACAGCGCCAACAAGGAGGAGGTGGAGTAATGTTTTGGGCTGGAATCATGGGGAGAGAGATTGTCGGCCCCTTTAGGATCCCTGAAGGCGCTAAAGATGAACTCCATAATGTATGTGGATTTTCTCAAACAGCACTTCCTGCCATGGTTCAAGAAGAAGAACCGTGTATTTCACAGCAAGATCATTTTTCTGCATGATAATGCACCATCTCATGCTGCACATAAAACATCTGCATCTCTGGCTGATATGGGCATAAAAGGGGACAAACTTATGGTGTGACCCCCATGCTCCCCTGACCTCTACCCCATTCAGAACCTTTGGAGCATCATTAAAAGGAGTGTCTATGATGGCGGGAGGCAGTTCCCATCTAAGCAACAGCTCTGGGAGGGTATTCTGTCCTCATGCAAAACAATTGAAGCAGAAACCATCCAAAACCTGACAAATTCAATGGACGAGAGAGTTCAGAAGCTCCTTTCGAACAAGGGGTCCTATGTGAAAATGTAACATCACCTAGAATAAAGTTTTGAGTTGAAAACTGTTTGATTTCAGTTTCTAACAACCTGCTAATGCTTATAATTTCAAAAATGACCATTTTTTTGGTCTTTATTAAAATGAAAAGGTTGATCGAAAAGTTTGGGGGATCTAAGAGTGTGGCAACCCAGTAGTCATGATTACTTCGAATTCTGACAATATGAGGGTCATGCTGCAGGTAGTGCAGCAAGAAGGCACTTATGTGCCTTGCGCATCTCGGAGCCCCAAAATTATTTTCCGGGCTAGATGCAGCTAAAAATTATTTTTAATTTTAAATCTGGTGAAGCTTTAGTATAGATGGCCTAATAGGATCAGTGCTGCACACTGCTACAAAGCCCAAATTATTTTCCAGTCAAGATACAGATAAACATGATTAGTAATTTTAAAGCTTAAAACGGTTGGTAGGGTGATTTTAACCAATCATCAAGCTTTTACTCTCCCCAGGATGACACAGGGGTAGAAAAGTCGTTTCGGATCCATGATTTGTTCATCTTTATGAACGTGAGTCTGTCTACATTATCAGTGGAGAGCCGCGTGCGCTTATCTGTCAGCACACCACCAGCAGCGCTGAACACACGTTCAGACAGAACGCTGGCTGCGGGGCATGACAAGATCTCCAAGGCGTAAGTGGCTAGCTCCGGCCATTTATCCAGATTGGAAGCCCAAAAAGAGCAAGGGTCCAGTGATACAGTCGTGGCTTCAATGTTTACTTGGAGATACTCCTGTACCATCGTCTCTAGGCGTTGACTATGTGTCAGACTTCTTGTCTCCTGTGGCCTTGCAAAGGATGGGCTAAAAAAGTGGTGAAATGATTCCGCAAAATTGATGTTACCAGCAGATACTGTGGTTCTGTTACGGTTTGAGTGCTGAACACTTGACGGTCCCACGGTTGGAAAGTTGGAACTGTGAGATTCACTACGTGCACCACTGGTATTTTGTGGAAAAGCACATGTAAGATTCTGCAACAGTCTCTGCTGATACTCCTGCATGCGTGCATCCCTTTCTATGGCAGGAATAATTTCTGCAAATTTACTTTTGTACCGGGGATCTAACAGTGTGGCAACCCAGTAGTCAGGATTATTTCTAATTCTCACAATTCGAGGGTCATGTTGCAGGTAGTGCAGCAAGAAGGCACTCATGTGTGTTGCGCATCCAGGAGCACCAAGTCCCTGTTGTGTTGGTGGCGAGGTAACAATCATGCTTCCTTCCTCTGTCCTCTCCCCCCAACCTCGCACAACAGAAATGTGATCAAGGTCTCCCTCATCTGATGAGTCTTCCATCAGTTCGTCCTCCACTTCTTCCTGGGCTCCTGCACCTTCCTCACTAGTTTGGCTGCTACCATGCGCCCTGGTAAAACCATCTCCCCCACCCTCACATGCCTGCCGCCTTGGTGCTGCCGACCGTCTGGACCTTGCAGATGTTAGCCCTTCCGCATACAACTCCTCCTCCTCTACTTCCTCCACCTCCTCTTGTGCCACCACCTGACTCCGAATTCTGTTTAACATGTGCTCCAGCATGTAAATCACCGGAATAGTCATGCTGATAATGGCATCGTCAGCACTAAACATCTTCGTCGCCATTTCAAAACTGTGCAGAAGGGTGCATAGGTCCCTGATCTGAGACCACTCCTCCAGCGTGATTTGCCCCACCTCTGAATCTCGTTGGCCCAGGCTATACGTCAGAACGTATTGCACCAGGGCTTGTCGGTGCTGCCACAGTCGCTGCAACATGTGCAGAGTTGAATTCCACCGGGTAGGCACATCGCATTTTAGCCGGTGAAGTGGCAGGCCCAACGACTTCTGTAGAGATGTAAGTCGCTGAGCTGCGGGATGCGAACGGCGGAAGTGAGCACACAGCGACCGTGCCCTCTGCAGAAGGCCATCTAGTCTGGGATAGTGGGCTAAAAATTGCTGGACAACCAGGTTCAACACGTGAGCCATACAAGGCACGTGTGTGACATTGCCCCGGCGAAGGGCCGCACCCAGGTTTGCAGCATTGTCGCACACGGCCTTCCCTGGTTTCAGGTCCAGTGGAGACAACCATTCATGAAATTGGTTCTCCAGAGCTGACCACAACTATTCAGCTGTGTGACTCACATTTCCCAGACATTTCAATGTAAAAACCGCCTGATGACGTTGAGCCCTACTGCCAGCATAGTAAGGAGGTGTGCAGGATCCCTTCTGCGCAGTTAGAAAGCTTGTGGCATGACCAGACAGGCTTTGGGTGCAGGTGGAAGACCGAGAGGAGGTTGAGGAGGCAGAAGCAGTGGAGGAACTTTGACATAAAGAGGATTGACGCACAACTCGTGGGGACGGCAAGACTTGGACAGCAGCCCCTTGTCCTGCTGTCACCATAGTTACCCAGTGCCCAGTCAGCGACATGTAACGCCCCTGTCCATGCCTACTCGTCCAAGTGTCTGTGGTGAAATGCACCCTGTCACACACAGAGTTTCTTAAAGAAGCGGTGATGTTATGTGCGACATGCTGGTGGAGCGCAGGCACACCTTTCTTTGAGAAGTAGTGCCGACTGGGCATCTGGTACTGGGGCACTGCGACGGACATAAGGTCTCGAAAATCCTCTGTGTCCACCAGGCGGAAAGGCAGCATTTCTGTAGCCAAGAGCTTGCAGATGGTGAAATTCAACCTCTTAGCTTTCTCATGGCTAGGAGGAAATGGTCTTTTACTTGTCACATCTGAGGGACCGAGGGCTGGCTATTGTGCTTAGACGGGGTTGATAAGGGTGTCCCCGGCAAACTGCCGGTCTGTGAGGAAGATGCAGGCGGACATGTTAGGTTGCCTTGATCCAAAGGTGGTGCTATCGATGTCGGACAGCGCTCAACACCAGCTGGTGTTACCACCTCCAAAGAAAATGATGACCTGCCAATCACGCTGGCTGTTGCGGGTAAAGAGGTGGCAGGTCTCCGCCCCAAAACAGGTGTGACTGCTGTCCCCCCAGTCACAGAGGATGAAGAGGCCGCGGATGCACAAGATATGGCAGACGGTGGTTGGCCCGGCCGGCTAGGCCGCATTGTAGCACACTGAGCTTCCCACTGCAACTTATGCTTCATGTCCATGTGCCGGTTCATGCATGAAGTACTCAAACTATGTATTTTTTGGCCTCTACTTAGCTTTTGCTGACAAATGTTACAGATAACACGAGTTGGGTCATCTTTATCGATCTGAAAAAATGCCCAGGCTATGCAAGGCTTAGCACCCATGCGACCTGAAGAGCCACCACGACTTGTGGTGAGAGGCAGAGTTGTGTTTGAGGATGCAGTTGTTGACGTGCTTCCAGTACTACGTCTCTGTCCAGGAAGGCGCAACCTGACCTCGTCGTCACTAGCATCTTCCTCCACCTCCTCTGCTGACCTCATCTCTTGGCTGACTGTGGGTTGACAGTAAGTGGGATCTCCGACCTCATCATCATCACCCTGTGCGTTATCACACCCGTCGTCCTCAGAGCCAACCTGTTCCTGCCCTGACAAAAAACTAAAGTTGTCGCTCCAATCAGGTATTTGAGTCTTATCATCGTCTTCCTCATTGTCTCCACCAACAGGAGTTACAGTTTGGGAATGAGGGTCTACATTATGGTCAGAACCTTCTGCGTCTGGTCCTGGATCCGACTCATAAAGATTCTGGGCATCAGTGCAGATCATTTCCTCGTCTGGATTCACAGAAGCGCTGGAGTCGACCTCTGATTCCCAGGCTATAGTATGAGTAAACAGCTCTGCAGACTCAACCATCTGTTCTACCTCATACTCAGACGGGCAGCTGGAGATTTGGGAGCTGTGAGGAAGCAAGTGCGATTTGGGTGACACCTTTGAGGACTGGAGTATTTGTGATGTTGAAGTTGATGTGGAGGAGAGCCCACTTAAAGGAGCACTTGATATCCGTTGAAGCACCTGCTGTTTTTGTGCCTCATCTGGAATTTGTAGCGATTGGCGTGGCCGTAAGAAAGGGATCTTATCACATTGTCCGCTAAAAGAAGTAGACATTTTAGTTTGGCTGGAAGATGGTCTTTCTTCTGCAGATGTTACTGTTGCTTTAACACCTACCCCACGGACACAACCTTTTTTCCCCTTCCCAACACGCCTATTCCCCTTTCCACCAGCAGCAGGCCTTTTTCCACTCATTTTGGTGGTTAACTAATTCACAACTCTGGAGTTGTTTGCACAAAAAAACAATGGATGGTAACCGAGCAGAGCTGAGTGGCCAAACTGTGGTATTAGGCCAAAACTATTGGCTGGGTTAGATGCAGAAAAAAATTATTTTGAATTTGCAACCTGATGGAGGTCAGTATAGATGGATTAATAGAACAAGACCCACACACAGCTAGAAGCCCAATATTTTTTCAGAGGTAGATGCAGGAAAAAAATATATTCAGTTTGCAACCTGATGGAGGTCAGTATAGATGGACTAATACAACAAGTCCCACACACAGCTAGAAGCCCAAATATTTTTTCAGAGGTACTGTAGATGCAGATAAAAATTAGTTTTAATTTGCAACCTGATGGAGGTCAGTATAGATGGACTAATAGAGAAAGTCCGACACACCACTAGAAGGCCAAATATTTTTTCAGAGGTAGATGCAGAAAAAAATATATTCAGTTTGCAACCTGATGGAGGTCAGTATAGATGGACTAATAGAGAAAGTCCGACACACTACTAGAAGGCCAAATATTTTTTCAGAGCTAGATGCAGAAAAAAATTATATTCAGTTTGCAACCTGATGGAGGTCAGTATAGATGGATTAATAGAACAAGACCCACACACAGCTAGAAGCCCAATATTTTTTCAGAGGTAGATGCAGAAAAAAATATATTCAGTTTGCAACCTGATGGAGGTCAGTATAGATGGACTAATACAACAAGTCCCACACACAGCTAGAAGCCCAATATTTTTTCAGAGGTAGATGCAGAAAAAAATATATTCAGTTTGCAACCTGATGGAGGTCAGTATAGATGGACTAATACAACAAGTCCCACACACAGCTAGAAGCCCAAATATTTTTTCAGAGGTACTGTAGATGCAGATAAAAATTAGTTTTAATTTGCAACCTGATGGAGGTCAGTATAGATGGACTAATAGAGAAAGTCCGACACACTACTAGAAGGCCAAATATTTTTTCAGAGCTAGATGCAGAAAAAAATTATATTCAGTTTGCAACCTGATGGAGGTCAGTATAGATGGACTAATAGAGAAAATCCGACACACTACTAGAAGGCCAAATATTTTTTCAGAGCTAGATGCAGAAAAAAATTATATTCAGTTTGCAACCTGATGGAGGTCAGTATAGATGGATTAATAGAGCAAGACCCACACACAGCTAGAAGCCCAATATTTTTTCAGAGGTAGATGCAGGAAAAAAATATATTCAGTTTGCAACCTCATGGAGGTCAGTATAGATGGACTAATACAACAAGTCCCACACACAGGTAGAAGCCCAAATATTTTTTCAGAGGTACTGTAGATGCAGATAAAAATTAGTTTTAATTTGCAACCTGATGGAGGTCAGTATAGATGGACTAATAGAATGATGCTATGCCCAAAAGATTTTACTTCACTAGGTGCAGTAAAAAAATTGGTATTCTATACACAGGTGGTATATCTTGCAACACAGATAGGCTACTCCACTGACTAACACACTCTGCAATAGGCCAAAAAGGATTAGCTTTGCTAGATTCAGCCAAATGCTGTGAAAAAAACTTGCACAGCACTGGCACAGACCTGCCTGGCAAAAACTGATAGGAACTGATGTAACCTAGTCCTGAAAAGGACTCCAATTACAATTAGTCTTTACTCCCACAACCTATCTATTTAAGAGCACAGACCTCCCTGATAAAAGTCGTAGGAAATGCTGTAACCTAGTCCTTAAAAGGACTGCAATCACAACTATTCCCTACTCCCAAGCTATCTGTATATTTGTGCGAAAATTGGCTTGAAATTAACAAGGTATAGCGCACACAGCAACAGCGGTGCCGTCTAACACGCAGCTGCAGCAGTGAGAAAATGGTGGCGACGGGGAAAATGGCTTGGTCTTATAGGGCAAGGACATGTGACATACACTGCCAATGACACATGCCCTTGCTTGTGTGAAAAAAAGCACTTCGCTCCGTGTGTGCGCTGCTGATAGGCTGACAGATTGCACCTCCCCACTGCAAATGCGGGAAAGAGAAAAAAAAATGGAGATCTTCATTGTTCCTGCAGAGATCCATCCCCTGCCCCTCCCCCCACCCCGCTGTACACTCAAACTGCGTATTAACATTAATTTTCATCATTACTGAGAAAAAATCCAGTTATGATTTTGGTGCACGAACAGTTATCGAACATAACCTCGAACAGCCGAATTTTTCTCAAATTGTTCGTGTTCGCCGAACGGCTCGAACACCGCCCAAAACAGCTCGAATTTGAGATTGGCGAACAGTTCGAGTAGAACAACGCTCATCTCTAGTCCTCAGCCGTGTGACTCACATTTCCCAGACATTTCAATGTAAAAACCGCCTGATGACGATGAGCCCTACTGCCAGCATAGTAAGGAGGTGTGCAGGATCCCTTCTGCGCAGTTAGAAAGCTTGTGGCATGACCAGACAGGCTTTGGGTGCAGGTGGAAGACCGAGAGGAGGTTGAGGAGGCAGAAGCAGTGGAGGAACTTTGACATAAAGAGGATTGACGCACAACTCGTGGGGACGGCAAGACTTGGACAGCAGCCCCTTGTCCTGCTGTCACCATAGTTACCCAGTGCCCAGTCAGCGACATGTAACGCCCCTGTCCATGCCTACTCGTCCAAGTGTCTGTGGTGAAATGCACCCTGTCACACACAGAGTTTCTCAAAGAAGCGGTGATGTTGTGTGCGACATGCTGGTGGAGCGCAGGCACACCTTTCTTTGAGAAGTAGTGCCGACTGGGCATCTGGTACTGGGGCACTGCGATGGACATAAGGTCTCGAAAATCCTCTGTGTCCACCAGGCGGAAAGGCAGCATTTCTGTAGCCAAGAACTTGCAGATGGTGAAATTGAACCTCTTAGCTTTCTCATGGCTAGGAGGAAATGGTCTTTTACTTGTCCACATCTGAGGGACCGAGGGCTGGCTATTGTGCTTAGACGGGGTTGATAAGGGTGTCCCCGGCAAACTGCCGGTCTGTGAGGAAGATGCAGGCGGACATGTTAGGTTGCCTTGATCCAAAGGTGGTGCTATCGATGTCGGACAGCGCTCAACACCAGCTGGTGTTACCACCTCCAAAGAAAATGATGACCTGCCAATCACGCTGGCTGTTGCGGGTAAAGAGGTGGCAGGTCTGCGCCCCAAAACAGGTGTGACTGCTGTCCCCCCAGTCACAGAGGATGAAGAGGCCGCGGATGCACAAGATATGGCAGACGGTGGTTGGCCCGGCCGGCTAGGCCGCATTGTAGCACACTGAGCTTCCCACTGCAACTTATGCTTCATGTCCATGTGCCGGTTCATGCATGAAGTACTCAAACTATGTATTTTTTGGCCTCTACTTAGCTTTTGCTGACAAATGTTACAGATAACACGAGTTGGGTCATCTTTATCGATCTGAAAAAATGCCCAGGCTATGCAAGGCTTAGCACCCATGCGACCTGAAGAGCCACCACGACTTGTGGTGAGAGGCAGAGTTGTGTTTGAGGATGCAGTTGTTGACGTGCTTCCAGTACTACGTCTCTGTCCAGGAAGGCGCAACCTGACCTCGTCGTCACTAGCATCTTCCTCCACCTCCTCTGCTGACCTCATCTCTTGGCTGACTGTGGCTTGACAGTAAGTGGGATCTCCAACCTCATCAACATCACCCTGTGCGTTATCACACCCGTCGTCCTCAGAGCCAGCCTGTTCCTGCCCTGATAAAAAACTAAAGTTGTCGCTCCAATCAGGTATTTGAGTCTTATCATCGTCTTCCTCATTGTCTCCACCAACAGGAGTTACAGTTTGGGAATGAGGGTCTACATTATGGTCAGAACCTTCTGCGTCTGGTCCTGGATCCGACTCATAAAGATTCTGGGCATCAGTGCAGATCATTTCCTCGTCTGGATTCACAGAAGCGCTGGAGTCGACCTCTGATTCCCAGGCTATAGTATGAGTAAACAGCTCTGCAGACTCAACCATCTGTTCTACCTCATACTCAGACGGGCAGCTGGAGATTTGGGAGCTGTGAGGAAGCAAGTGCGATTTGGGTGACACCTTTGAGGACTGGAGTATTTGTGATGTTGAAGTTGATGTGGAGGAGAGCCCACTTAAAGGAGCACTTGATATCCGTTGAAGCACCTGCTGTTTTTGTGCCTCATCTGGAATTTGTAGCGATTGGCGTGGCCGTAAGAAAGGGATCTTATCACATTGTCCGCTAAAAGAAGTAGACATTTTAGTTTGGCTGGAAGATGGTCTTTCTTCTGCAGATGTTACTGTTGCTTTAACACCTACCCCACGGACACAACCTTTTTTCCCCTTCCCAACACGCCTATTCCCCTTTCCACCAGCAGCAGGCCTTTTTCCACTCATTTTGGTGGTTAACTAATTAACAACTCTGGAGTTGTTTGCACAAAAAAACAATGGATGGGAACCGAGCAGAGCTGAGTGGCCAAACTGTGGTATTAGGCCAAAACTATTGGCTGGGTTAGATGCAGAAAAAAATGATATTCAATTTGCAACCTGATGGAGGTCAGTATAGATGGACTAATAGAGAAAGCCCCACACACTGCTAGAAGGCCAAATATTTTTTCAGAGCTAGATACAGAAAAAAATATATTCAGTTTGCAACCTGATGGAGGTCTGTATAGATGGATTAATAGAACAAGTCCCACACACAGCTAGAAGCCCAATATTTTTTCAGAGGTAGATGCAGAAAAAATATATTCAGTTTGCAACCTGATGGAGGTCAGTATAGATGGACTAATACAACAAGTCCCACACACAGCTAGAAGCCCAATATTTTTTCAGAGGTAGATGCAGAAAAAAATATATTCAGTTTGCAACCTGATGGAGGTCTGTATAGATGGACTAATACAACAAGTCCCACACACAGCTAGAAGCCCAATATTTTTTCAGAGGTAGATGCAGAAAAAAATATATTCAGTTTGCAACCTGATGGAGGTCTGTATAGATGGATTAATAGAACAAGTCCCACACACAGCTAGAAGCCCAATATTTTTTCAGAGGTAGATGAAGAAAAAAATATATGCAGTTTGCAACCTGATGGAGGTCAGTATAGATGGACTAATACAACAAGTCCCACACACAGCTAGAAGCCCAATATTTTTTCAGAGCTAGATGCAGAAAAAAATTATATTCAATTTGCAACCTGATGGAGGTCAGTATAGATGGACTAATAGAATGATGCTATGCCCAAAAGATTTTACTTCACTAGGTGCAGTAAAAAAATTGGTATTCTATACACAGGTGGTATATCTTGCAACACAGATAGGCTACTCCACTGACTAACACACTCTGCAATAGGCCAAAAAGGATTAGCTTTGCTAGATTCAGCCAAATGCTGTGAAAAAAACTTGCACAGCACTGGCACAGACCTGCCTGGCAAAAACTGATAGGAACTGATGTAACCTAGTCCTGAAAAGGACTCCAATTACAATTAGTCTTTACTCCCACAATCTATCTATTTAAGAGTACAGACCTGCCTGATAAAAGTCGTAGGAAATGCTGTAACCTAGTCCTTAAAAGGACTGCAATCACAACTATTTCCCACTAAGCTATCTGTAGATTTGTGCGAAAATTGGCTTGAAATTAACAAGGTATAGCGCACACAGCAACAGCGGTGCCGTCTAACACGCAGCTGCAGCAGTGAGAAAATGGTGGCGACGGGGAAAATGGCTTGGTCTTATAGGGCAAGGACATGTGACATACACTGCCAATGACACATGCCCTTGCTTGTGTGAAAAAAGCACTTCGCTCCGTGTGTGCGCTGCTGATAGGCTGACAGATTGCACCTACCCACTGTAAATGCGGGAAAGAGAAAAAAAATGGAGATCTTCATTGTTCCTGCAGAGATTCATCCCCTGCCCCTTCCCCCACCCCGCTGTACACTCAAACTGCGTATTAACATTAATTTTCATCATTACTGAGAAAAAATCCAGTTATGATTTTGGTGCACGAACAGTTATCGAACATAACCTCGAACAGCCGAATTTTTCTCAAATTGTTCGTGTTCGCCGAACGGCTCGAATACCGCCCAAAACAGCTCGAATTTGAGATTGGCGAACAGTTCGAGTAGAACAACGCTCATCTCTACTCTCCACTGCTCGGTACTCGCCCGAGCATCACTGTGCTCGACAAGCTCGGCGAGTACTTCTGGGTTGATTGGGCGGGAACTCGGGTCCCCTCCCTGCATTTTTGCCAATAAACATGCAGGGATTGCCTGCCATGCACTGTAATACCGTAGCCATGTTGGTTGTGGGCATTACAGTGATTGGCTGACCGCACAGCATCATCAGGTGTATAGAAGACTGGGTGCCGCCATGCTCATCACAGTCTACTCCGGAATGAGGCAGAGTAGGGAGAGCTACTGCTGCGCCAGGGAGAGATTTGCTTCTTCATAGTTAGTATAGGTATTCCACAACATATATTTATATATGCAACTGAACTAACAGTCCTTTTGAGGACTAATCCAGCTGCATATATTCAGTGGTGATAGCCGGAGTTAGGCAGACAGGCAGTGTATGTGGCAGACTGCAGTGCATGATAAAGCACAAGAGGGTCCATTGAAAGTCCTGTTAGTATACAGTACAGACCAAAAGTTTGGACACACCTTCTCATTTAAAGATTTTTCTGTATTTTCATGACTATGAAAATTGTACATTCACACTGAAGGCATCAAAACTATGAATTAACACATGTGGAATTATATACTTAACAAAAAAGTGTGAAACAACTGAAAATATGTCTTATATTCTAGGTTCTTCAAAGTAGCCACCTTTTCCTTTGATGACTGCTTTGCACACTCTTGGCATTCTCTTGATGAGCTTCAAGAGGTAGACACCGGAAATGGTTTTCACTTCACAGGTGTGCCCTGTCAGGTTTAATAAGTGGGATTTCTTGCCTTATAAATGGGGTTGGGACTATCAGTTGTGTTGTACAGAAGTCTGGTGGATACACAGCTGATAGTCCTACTGAATAGACTGTTAGAATTTGTATTATGGCAAGAAAAAAGCAGCTAAGTAAAGAAAAACGAGTGGCCATCATTACTTTAAGAAATGAAGGTTAGTCAGTGTGAAAAATTGGGAAAACTTTGAAAGTGTCCCCAAGTGCAGTTGCAAAAACCATCAAGCGCTACAAAGAAACTGGCTCACATGAGGACCGCCCCAGGAAAGGAAGACCAAGAGTCACCTCTGCTTCTGAGGAAAAGTTTATCCGAGTCACCAGCCTCAGAAATCACAGGTTAACAGCAGCTCAGATTAGAGACCAGGTCAATGCCACACAGAGTTCTAGCAGCAGACACATCTCTTCAACAACTGTTAAGAGGAGACTTTGTGCAGCAGGCCTTCATGGTAAAATAGCTGCTAGGAAACCACTGCTAAGGACAGGCAACAAGCAGAAGAGACTGGTTTGGGCTAAAGAACACAAGGAATGGACATTAGATCAGTGGAAATCTGTGCTTTGGTCTGATGAGTCCAAATTTGAGTTCTTTGGTTCCAACCACCGTGTCTTTGTGCGACGCAGAAAAGGTGAACGGATGGACTCTACATGCCTGGTTCCCACCGTGAAGCATGGAGGAGGAGGTGTGATGGTGTGGGCGTGATTTGCTGGTGACACTGTTGGGGATTTATTAAAAATTGAAGGCATAATGAACCAGCATGGCTACCACAGCATCTTGCAGCGGCATGCTATTCCATCCGGATTGCGTTTAGTTGGACCATCATTTATTTTTCAACAGGACAATGACTCCAAACACACCTCCATGCTGTGTAAGGGCTATTTGACCAAGAAGGAGAGTGATGGGGTGCTACGCCAGATGACCTGGCCTCCTCAGTCACCAGACCTGAACCCAATCGAGATGGTTTGGGGTGAGCTGGAGAGCAGAGTGAAGGCAAAAGGGCCAACAAGTGCTAAGCACCTCTGGGAACTCCTTCAAGATTGTTGGAAGACCATTTCTGGTGACTACTTCTTGAAGCTCATCAAGAGAATGCCAAGAGTGTGCAAAACAGTCATCAAAGCAAAAGGTGGCTACTTTGAAGAACCTAGAATATAAGACATATTTTCAGTTGTTTCACTCTTTTTTGTTAAGTATATAATTCCACATGTGTTAATTCATAGTTTTGATGCCTCCAGTGTGAATGTACAATTTTCAAAGTCATAAAAATATAGAAAAATCTTTAAATGAGAAGGTGTGTACAAACTTTTGGTCTGTACTGTATATATATATATATATATATATATATATATATATATATATATATACAGTACAGACCAAACGTTTGGACACACTTTCTCATTTAAAGATTTTTCTGTATTTTCATGACTATGAAAATTGTACATTCACACTGAAGGCATCAAAACTATGAATTAACACATGTGGAATTATATACTTAACAAAAAAGTGTGAAACAACTGAAAATATGTCTTATATTCTAGGTTCTTCAAAGTAGCCACCTTTTGCTTTGATGACTGCTTTGCACACGCTTGGCATTCTCTTGATGAGCTTCAAGAGGTAGTCAGAGCGAGGACAGCAGCACACAGGGGGAGGGAGGCGTAGCACCACAACAGGCGCCGCACGCCAGAATCGGCGACAGACTTTGACACACCAACATTTAACTCCCCTGATGATCCACTTATGTGAGGAAACGCGTCGGGAATGTGTCTTTTGCACGGCTGGAGGCTGAGTATGCTAAGGAGCCCTGGTCTGTGAGCTAATGAGAACACTGGAGGTTATTGACATCAAAATGGTGAGACTGTTCCATTGCTATAGTGACTCTCTAAATGAACCATTATATGTCATACTCAGTTTGTTGCTTCTCTCAGCTGGTTTATTTCTATTGATCACCCATCTCTTAGTGAATTCGGTGGGTTAGTTGTTTATTAATATTTACCTGTGTCATTCAACACTCCTATCACTTAGTGAGGTGTATGTCCAATGCAGGTTGGCAAATAGTTCTTGCACTCATGGTCCCTGTGACCTTTTTATTAAGTCTCTGAGTTATTTTAGCTGTAATAATAAAAGTTAGATTTTAACTTTTCTCACCACTTTCTTGCAGTATTATATTATCCACAACAGGCAGGAAGAAGCAGTGTGGTGGCCGCAGACAAAAGGTGGGAAAGCGTTCCTCGTAACGCCAACACGACCGAAGTTGCCAGTACAACTGTTAGGTCTTCGCAAGTCTAGTTATTTTCTAAAGACTCTGCAGATAACCCTGAAAAGGCCATTTGCACCACCTGCCAGGTCAGCATCAGCAGGGGTAGCAAAACTAGCAGCCTGACCACCACCAGCATGATCAGGCACATGGCAGCAAACCACCCGACTAAGTAGGCCAAACCCCAGGGTCCAGCAACAGTGTCTGCGGATGACCTCACTGCTTGTTCCACTTTTGAGCGTGCACGCCAATCTCCTGTCCATAGCGCATGCCAAGATGCCCCCCGCCCTGCACCTGTCGTTGAACATTCTCAACTAGCACCATCAGCAAGCACTTCCACGTCCTTGTCCCAGCGCAGCGTTTAGTTGTCCCTACCCCAGTCCTTGGAATGCAAGTGAAAATACGCAGCCAACGCCCCACAGGCCACACTGCTAAATACACACATTTCGTGAATGCTTGCGCTCGAAATGTTGCCTTTCACAGCGCCTGCACCTCCTCCTCCTCCACAGCCTCCATCTCCGAAATGACCACATCAGTCGCAAGCTGGAAGCACTGCAGTACTGCCTCGGCCTAGCGGCAATAGGCTATGCTGAAGCTAATATGCTTAGGTGAAAAACCGCACAACGCTGAAAAGCTATGGACAGCTCTGAAAGAGCAGGCAGATCTGTGGCTGACACCGCTGACCCTACAGCCAGGCATGGTCGTGTGTGACAATGGCCGGAACCTGGTGGCGGCTGTGAGGCGAGGCGAGCTCACAATCGTACCATGCCTGGCCCATGAGCTTAACCTCGTGGTTCAACGGTTTCTCAAAACCTAACCGGATCTGTCGGATCTGCTTGTCAAAGTACGCCGCCAGTGTGCCCATTTTAGAAAGTCAGCTACAGCTTCTGCCGCCATTGCCGTGCTTTAGCAGCATTTGCCGCTTCCTGCTCACCGACTGATCTGCGATGCCCCCACACGTTGGAACTCTACACTGCAGATGTTGGGAAGGATTTGTGAGCAGAAGAGGGCAGTTGTTGACTACCAGCATCAACAATGCTGTCGGTATTCAGGTCAGACTCCACACATAAAACCTCAGGAGTGGACATGGATGTCAGATACTTGTACCATCCTCCAAAACTTTGACGACTCCACCAAGACGGTGAGCGGCGATGACGCCATAATTAGCATCACCATCCTGCTTCTCTGTCTTCTGAAACGCTCTCTGCTCACAATTAAAGAGGATGCATTGCAGGCGGAGCACGATGAGATGGAGCAAGGAACCATACAGACTGATTCCACACAGCCCAGCCTCATTTCATCCTAACGTGGATTGGGTGACAATGAGGAAGAGGAGGAGGAAGAACAGGAGCTAGTTTCCTGCGCTATAGACAGTACTACCTGCACAACTGTCATACCATCTTTTCAGCATGGATGGTCTGAGGACAGGGAGGAAGAGGAAGAGGAGGAGGATGAGGAGAAGAGCATGGTCAGTCATCCTCTTGGTGAGCACACGGAAGTCTTGCCTCTTTGCCGTCTGGCACACATGGCTGAGTTTATGTTACACTGCCTTTCTCGTGACCCTCGCGTAGTCCAAATTTTGGGTGGCAGACATTACTAGTTGGTGACACTTCTAGACCCACGCTACAAGGAGAACTTTCTGTCTCTTATTGCCTTGCAGGACAAGCCTAATAAAATGGGGCAGTACTAGAAGGCCCTTGTTGCGGAATTATTTAAAAAATTCCCATCTGAAAACGCTGGTGGCAGAGGTCACAGTTCGTTGGACAACAAAGGAGTACAGGCAAGAGAGACACAAATGCAATCCAGCAGAGGCAGGGGAACACTGTCAAAGTTCTGGGACAGTTTTCTCAGACCCTCCCATCGCACAGGCCCTGAGGTGCGGGGTATTCTCCCAAGGAAGGAAAATTTTCGGAAGATGATGAAGGAGTACCTTGCTGACCGTACCAACGTCCTTCGTGATTCCTCTGTGCCTTATAATGATTGGGTATCCAAGCTGGACACGTGGCATGAACTGACTCTCTAGGCCTTGGAGGTCCTGTCCTGCCCTGCCGCTAGCGTTTTGTTAGAATGGGTTTTTAGTGCCACTTGTGGAATTATAACTGATAGGCGCATCTGACTGTCAACTGAAAATGCTGACAGGCTGACTCTTATAAAAATGAACAAGGGCTGGATTGGGCCTGATTTCTCAACACCACCGAATGATAGAAGTGTAACATAAACTCAAATACAGTGTCTTTTTTTTTGGGAGGTCTAACTCTATTTCCATGCACCTCTGTCTTCACACCCAGACATGGGTATACGCTTCCTGATTTTGTCTATTTGCTCTTGTCCTCCTCGTTCTCCGCATCCACATCCTCCACCACCATATCACCACCATATGTGGCATATCAACATATCTACGTCTGTTGCAAGGGGCATTTGAGTTCCTCCAAATTTTTGGCAGCCGTTGCTTCACTGCATAGGCAAACATTATGGGAGACACACTTCCTAATAATGGGAACATTGTTTTCAGGAGGCCCTCCGACCTCTACATCTCTTGTAAGGAGCATTGGAGTTCCTCCAAATTTTAGGCAGCCGTTGCTTCACTGCATAGGCAAACAGTATGGGAGACCCACTTCCTAATAATGGGAGCATTTTTTGCAGGAGGCCCTCCGACCTCTACATCTCTTGCAAGGGGCATTAAAGTTCCTCTAAATTTTTGGCAGCCGTTGCTTCACTGCATGGGCAAACAGTATGGGAGGCACACTTCCTAATAATGGGAGCATTTTTTGCAGGAGGCCCTCCGACCTCTACAACTCTTGCAAGGGGCATTGGAGTTCCTCTAAATTTTTGGAAGCCGTTGCTTCACTGCATAACCTTTAACTGAATAGCAGACCCTCTCCTTTCTAATGGGAACATGTCGTACTTGTTACTGTGGCCCAGCTGTATGTGTCTTTAAATTCTTAGTGGGGTTTTTCATAAATTTTGGAAGCCGTTGGACTCACTGCATACCCTATAACTGAATAGCAGACCCTCTCCTTTCTAATGCGAACATGTTGTTAATGTGGCCCAGCTGTATGTATCTTTAAATTGTTAGTGGGGTTTTTCCAAAATTTTGGCAGCTCTTGCAGTCACACCATGGGCATTACCACTATAGGAGACCTGCTCCTTTATAATGGGAACATTTTTTTTTACTGAGACCCTCCTCTACGTCTCTTCAAAGGGTTATTGGGTTGCGTCCAAATTTTTGGCAGCCCTTGAAGTCATTGCATACGCAATAACGGTATAGGAGACCCACTCGTTAATAATGGGAGCAAAGCATAGCCGACTGCTGGCCCTTTAAGAATAGTAAGGGCCGCCTGATGGCAGGATGTGTCTGATGATGTGTCACACGCCACATGGCCAGATAAGGTTGTAAAATGTTAAAATTACATTTCCTGGTGAATGCATTTGTCTTAGTTGAAAGCAATGCAGAAGTGCAAAAACGCATCAAAAACGCAACGTTTGAACATAGCCCAAGGTGTGGAGGAGCATTTTTGTTTTTGGTTATTTATTTTGCCTTATATACAAGTCATTACCCTGGAAATGTTGTTCTTTAACATATTTCCCAGGAAAATCCATTTTGGTTTCATTTTTGTATGTTTTATTGTGAGTCCGTAAAAGTGGCGTAATACTCTGACAACGTTGTTGATGGCAGTGATCTGGGAGTCAGAGATGCTTCCAGGGGTCTTCCCCATGCTGATCCGATGTTATTTGAGCAAGTTTCCCATAGACTTACATTGGGCTCGTTGCTCGGGTCGAGCACCCGAGTATTCCAATGTGCTCGATCCGAGCAATGAGTACCTGAGCATTTTTGTGCTCGCTCATCACTAGTTGGAACACTTCTGCCGGTAAAATATCAAAATGTTTTACCATAAAAAAAGGACATTTTATATAGGGGATTTCCACTTCAATGTAGATTTGCTTACATAGAGTAAATGCGACTCAATAAATTTTATATTATTAATTATTACATAACAGCAGTGACCTGGGTCAGAAATGCTTCCAGGGATCTTTATAATGCTGTTCCCGTGTCATTTGAGCACTGTTCCCATCGATTTGGGCAATTTGTAGGCCCTCTGCAGACCGCCGGGGGGATCCGCCTGAAAAATGCTCGAGTTTCCCATAGACTTATATTGGGCTCGTTATTCGGTCCGAGCACTCGAGCATTCCAATTTGCTCGACTCGAACAATGAGTACCCGAGCATTTTAGTGCTCGCTCATCACTAATTGTAACACATAATTACAAGCAGCAACCGGGAGGACATTATACAGCTGAAACGTGAAGCTGGGTGAAATAGAACAATGGCTAGAAAGTAACAGCATTGTCTGTCTGTGTCTCTCTGCCTCTCTCTTACAGTGTTCCTCCTCACAGTCTTTCCAAAATCTTCAATCTTCAATGGGCAGCATGTAATCTAATCCATTAGTGAGCTGCTAGTCTGCCTTATCTTAAGCAAGCCAAATTTTTGTTGTTTTTCTGAGTGTATGTTGAGATTTGCTGGTGGGGGAGGAAAAGTGGCTCATAAGTGGAGAAATAAGCATATATCTCTGATTACAAAGTTTCTTGTAATTGCTTGTATTTTTGATTTATGCAAAACTTGTTGAAATGACAGTGACCAGTTAAAGGGGTTGTCTTCTTGAAAAAAAGTTTTGCCTACCAGCTCAGTTTGTTATATAAATGCAAGCAGCACTTTTTTCTTAACCTCCCCAGGCCCAACGCTCTTTTTTCAGTGGAACCCTGAACTCTTGTTTGGCTCATGCCATCCACATTGGAAGAGCTCCTGTAGTGCTTTTGACATGATGTCACTTCTGCAGCCTATACACAATCACAGGAGTAACAGAAAGACCAGGGCAGGCAATTACATTATATGGAAGGCAATGTGTTTTTTTTAACAATTAACTGAACTGGCAGGCAAAAGTTTTCTGAAAGGGGCCATCTGTACTAAAGAGGATGTGTCACCAGATCAGAAGTGGACAATTTTTGCTCTTATTTTACTCCTGCTGCTCCCCGGATTATTAATTTTTTAGTTTTTTTAAATCCACCATACAATTCCAGAGATATGAGACTTTATATTTAGCTTTAATTTTTATATTCTTTACTAAAGGTGCATAGCACAAAGGATTCCCTGTGGATGTGTTTTTAGCCCAGTCTGCATGGTAAACCTGTGAGCATTGGTAAAGACCATAAAAATGAGCACTAAATAAAAAAGTCCATATTTCAGGAACCATACGATGGATTTAAACAAAATGAAAAAATTGCATACCCAGGGGAGCAGCGCGAATCAAGTAAGAACAAAAAGTGCCCACTTTTAGCCTTATAACAGGTCCCCTTTAAGCCTTCCCTGTTATTTGTCACTTCATACCTATTTTGCTTGGTTTAGAAAGTCAGACTGTATATGCAGACTATATAAAACCAAGCCTAGGAGGAGAAATTCAGTTCACCACATCCATACATATTAATCAAACATTAGACAACTTAACTAGAAGAAGCAATAATGGCAAAGACTGTGACAAAATGAATACATTTTTTTTACATCAATCTCATAAGTATTTGAGTACCTGCATCTTCTGTGAATGTCAAAGAAAAATCTTCATATTTTGAAAGGTCAAATTCTACTCTTGCACGAGCCATCCCTTTATTCTGAAGCATAAATGGTATAGCTTGGGTGGAGTTTACATACACCCCAGGAAAAAGGAATGAGCCCTGAAAGTTAAAAAAAAAACAGTTTACAAATCAACAAAAAGTAACCGTAGAGCTCAGTGGCATAACCACTTGTTCCAATGTAACCATGCGATATTCTGGCATTATTTTCAAAATCACAGCAGAAATATAATTAAGTAACTGCTATAGAGTAAATCTCTGAGTTAGTATATACAGAACAGTCACCTACTTATGCACAAGAAAATAAAATACGAAAATAAAGAGGAATAAAAGAAAAATTATGTTTAAGTATCTCGTTTCTGGTTTCAATTAATATAGATAAAATATAGGTGACACATGCCCTTTACCACAAAGTTTGACTCTAGTCTTTAACCATGAATGCACTTTTTTTTAATGAAGAGGGGCTGATTGGATCGACTGATCGATCTATTTATTTATTGATATAGCTATCTATTCATTTATTTATCTTTTTATTTATCTATTTAATTATTAATTATTATTTATTATGCTCACTTACATAGCACCATTAATTTTGCAGCACTTTACAGAAATCATCACTGTCCCCATTGGGGCTCACAATCTAAATTCCCTATCATTATGTCTTTGGAGTGTGGGAGGAAACCCACACAAACACGGGGAGAAGATACAAACTCCTTGCAGAGTTGTCCTTGGTGGGATTTGAACCCAGGACCCCAGCGCTGCAAGGCTGCAGTGCTAACCACTGAGATAAGCTCTTATAAAATCACGATTTATGCATCAATTTCTTTCAGTTCATCATTCAAACTATTTTAAGCTTCCCCTTCCTTTAGAAATATAAGAGCATCTGAGCATTCTATGTGGCTTGGGGCTTAGTATTTCTTCATAAGTATTACTCTTGTAACCTGACAAGTTATTTAGATGTTAATAATGCTGCTCTACAAATCTGCTCTTTTCAGACATTACAATACTTTACTGGTGACTTCTCAGGGTTATCCATGAGGAACAGACACAATTTCAGCTAAATTCCTTTGAACACCAAATTATGTACAAATGCATTTATTTGTCTCAAGCAATCAGAGTGAAATGCGCTTCATCGTGTTATTTCTTCAGCACTGCAATACGCACTTTATTTTTTGGCCAAATTATAAGAAATGCCTGACGGAATTTTAGTAAATGTCCAATACATGTCACAATAAATGGAGGCAAAGCTCCTACTTACTACAGAAATGTCTACTTCTGATGGCACAACCAATCCTCCAATTCTTAGTTCTAGAGACTTTGCATTCCGCACCGATACCTTGACAGGGAAGAGTAATACATGTTATACAATCAGAGGCAGGTTGATACCTAGCAAAACCCACAGGAAAATGGATGCAATACTTTAACGACATGTTAAAAAGTTTATATTGCTTTAGATATGATATGTAGGCAGGGGTGTACATGGAAATCAGGGGGCCACATAGCAGAAGTTCTAATCGACCCCCGCACCCCTCCCCAAAAAAAAAGAAAATAATATACAGAAGAGCATATCTCACAACTTTGCAGCCCTAACAAAGGATTTTTTTCTCCTATTGAAGCCGAAGATTCCCTTTTTATTGCCCCCATAAAGTATGATGCCAACAAAAGTGCCCCCGAAACACAGTATAACACCCACACAGTGAATTCCTACATCACACCTTCCAGATGCACAGTATGATGACCTTACTATACCCACCAGGCAAAGTATGATGACCCCAACACAGTATGATGCCCCAAATGTGACCCCAACACAGCCATCCACACAATGTGATGGGTACCACACAGTATGTTGGCCTCAACACAAAAGTTCACACTGTATAATGGTCCCCACATAGACCTCCACATTGCATAATGGTCCCCACATATCCCTCCACACTGTATAATGGTCCCCACATAGCCCTCCACACTGTATAATGGCCCCCACATAACCCTGTAAACAGTATAATGGCCCCCACATAACCCTGCGAACAGTATAATGCCCCCCAGATAGCTCTCCTA
Organism: Phyllobates terribilis; assembly: GCF_046119375.1. Lineage (NCBI taxonomy): Eukaryota > Metazoa > Chordata > Amphibia > Anura > Dendrobatidae > Phyllobates > Phyllobates terribilis. The sequence continues at coordinate 362,674,388 of NW_027362762.1, read as the reverse complement.
ACAGTATAATGCATGTCATACATAGCCTTCTATATAATATAATGGGCCCCACATAGCCTTCCATATAATGTAATTGCCCCACATTGCCCTCCATATAATGTAATGGCTCCAGATAGCCTACCATATACAGTGACGAGCAAAAGGGTAACAATGTTTTGAACTTTTGACTTTCAGGCTCCATATCTCGCCATCCACTATTGCTTCTAATGTGAGACTATCATCATTTTATAGACAATCATCTTGGCTATCTCATACATAAATTTGACCTGCAACTATTATGCATATGATTAATTATGCAGATTATTTTCATGTCACTACATCGTTACTGTTTTGCTCCTGGTGGTGGAAAAATCTTTTTCTTCCTGTATACTACAAAATACAACCTATTCTCACATTCCCTAACAGCTCAGTGTATTATTAGGTTGATTCCCAAGTGAAAGGTCACTGGTTCAAATCAAGGATCAGCCATGAAGAAGATTTTCCCAAGAAAAGAGAAATAGCACTGCAATCAGGGCCTCAGCCACTACATTATACTGCTCTCAGACAACATAGCAAAAACCTTCTGACAGATCCCATTTAAGGGAAATTGTCCATAGTCCAAAGCAAAGGCAATTGTTTATTTGTATGTTCCGTATGTATGGTTTTCATGTCCATATGTTCGTAAATTACATTTTTGTCATCCGTATGAAATCGTTTTTTACACAAATAAAAAAATAATATAAAGCCCTATTCAATTGCTTATAAAATCTTTACAATGGATCCATTATAAATGGATAACATACAGGATGAGAAGACAAGTCACACATTTGTTGCAATTTCAGATGCAACGATTTACGTCTAAATCAGAAAAAAAAATTGAATAATAATACTAAATGGGTCAATATGCTTTACCAGCAAATGCAATACATATATACCTCAATCCTAGTGTCAAATTTCATGACTGTCCTTGGTGTGAAGAAGATTGTTAGCGCAGCATGGCCTCCAACAGGGATAACTCCTTGTGATGGAGTAATGGTCATGCCAGGCAAAGGACTAATATCCACAACCTGTAAGGGGAAAGAAACAAAGAAGTACTTAATATATTTGTATGAAAAATGGCAAAATCTCTTGGAAGTGGATATACTGTAGATAGAGATACTGGATAGATAGATAGATAGATAGATAGATAGATAGATAGATAGATAGATAGATAGATAGATAGATAGATAGATAGATAGATAACAAGGCATTGTGCATATATATATATATATATATATATATATATATATATATACAGTACAGACCAAACGTTTGGACACACCTTCTCATTTAAAGATTTTTCTGTATTTTCATGACTATGAAAATTATACATTCACACTGAAGGCAACAAAACTATGAATTAACACATGTGGAATTATATACTTAACAAAAAAGTGTGAAACAACTGAAAATATGTCTTATATTCTAGGTTCTTCAAAGTAGCCACCTTTTGCTTTGATGACTGCTTTGCACACTCTTGGCATTCTCTTGATGAGCTTCAAGAGGTAGTCACCGGAAATGGTTTTCACTTCACAGGTGTGCCCTGTCAAGTTTAATAAGTGGGATTTCTTGCCTTATAAATGGGGTTTGGACCATCAGTTGTGTTGTGCAGAAGTCAGGTGGATACACAGCTGATAGTCCTACTGAATAGACTGGTAGAATTTGTATTATGGCAAGAAAAAAGCAGCTAAGTAAAGAAAAACGAGTGGCCATCATTACTTTAAGAAATGAAGGTCAGTCAGTCCGAAAAATTGGGCAAACTTTGAATGTGTCCCCAAGTGCAGTTGCAAAAACCGTTGAGGACCGCCCCAGGAAAGGAAGACCAAGAGTCACCTCTGCTTCTGAGGACAAGTTTATCCGAGTCACCAGCCTCAGAAATCGCAGGTTAACAGCAGCTCATATTTGAGACCAGGTCAATGCCACACAGAGTTCTAGCAGCAGACACATCTCTACAACAACTGTTAAGAGGAGACTTTGTGCAGCAGGCCTTCAGGGTAAAATAGCTGCTAGGAAACCACTGCTAAGGACAGGCAACAAGCAGAAGAGACTTGTTTGGGCTAAAGAACACAAGGAATGGACATTAGACCAATGTAAATCTATGCTTTGGCCTCATGAGTCCAAATTTGAGATCTTTGGTTCCAACCACCGTGTCTTTGTGTGACGCAGAAAAGGTGAACGGATGGGCTCTACATGCCTGGTTCCCACCGTGAAGCATGGAGGAGGAGGTGTGATGGTGTGGGGGTGCTTTGCTGGTGACACTGTTGGGGATTTATTCAAAATTGAAGGCATACTGAACCAGCATGGCTACCACAGCATCTTGCAGCGGCATGCTATTCCATCCGGTTTGCGTTTAGTTGGACCATCATTTATTTTTCAACAGGACAATGACCCCAAACACACCTCCAGGCTGTGTAAGGGCTATTTGACCAAGAAGGAGAGTGATGGGGTGCTATGCCAGATGACCTGGCCTCCACAGTCACCAGACCTGAACCCAATCGAGATGGTTTGGGGTGAGCTGGACCGCAGAGTGAAGGCAAAAGGGCCAACAAGTGCTAAGCATCTCTGGGAACTCCTTCAAGATTGTTGGAAGACCATTTCCGGTGACTACCTCTGGAAGCTCATCAAGAGAATGCCAAGAGTGTGCAAAGCAGTCAAAGCAAAAGGTGGCTACTTTGAAGAACCTAGAATATAAGACATATTTTCAGTTGTTTCACACTTTTTTGTTAAGTATATAATTCCACATGTGTTAATTCATAGTTTTGATGCCTTCAATGTGAATGTACAATTTTCATAGTCATGAAATTACAGAAAAATCTTTAAATGAGAAGGTGTGCCCAAACTTTTGGTCTGTACTGTATATATTTATATATATATATATATATATATATATATATATATATATATATAAAAATAATATGTTTTAACATATTTTAACTATTATGCTTAGTATATCAGCTTTTATGACAGTTATAGGTAATTGTTTAGGTAAAGATTGTACAATTCCAGCTTCTTACTGATATGACTTAGGCAGCGACCACAGTATTTCAACGCCTCTTTTTTAAGTTATTTGTCAGGTCCTCAATTTCATTGCTACAATACCAGAATTCTGGCGCTGTTTATGTCTCCCATTAACCAGTTATCCAAACTTGATCATTGACAAGTATTATTGTACCAAAACCCAAGGCTGGCACTATTGTGGATACAACGGTCATTACTACTGAACTGATTATGGTCTTCGTTGTATTGACTTTACATAGTAATATTACATCCACATAAGCCAGAACACTCCATCTGTCTTTCTCAGATCTCGGTATATTCATCTGCATCTCCTTCCTTGTAAATTCTAGTGACCCACCTTGCTTTTTTCTCATATCATTATTATTGACGTTTGCTTGTGTTTATTAACTATATTACACATTTTACTATAGGCCATTTTATTTTACTAACAATATAGTTTGAAAAATGGCACTATGGTTGCCACCCTTATATAGACACTATAGGCCTGATTCATTAAAGTGAATCTGTCATTAGATTTTTGCCACCTAATCCCGAGAGAAGTATGATGTAGAGACAGAGCTTTTGATTCCAGTGATGTGTCACTTAATGGGCTGTTTTCTGTAGTTTTGATAATATCACTGTTTTATCAGCAGTAGATTATCACTAGAGGACAATCTGCCATGTAGTTCTCCATATAGCTACTGATTGGCAGCTTTCTGTCTATGCACAGTATACACAGAAAGCTGGCAATCAGTGGTATGGGTAGAGTTATAAGAGCTCCGCATTCAGAAAACTGGTAGATCTTCAGCACATAAAACAGTGACTTAAACAAAACTGCAACAAGCAGCTCAGTAAGAGATACATTGCTGGATTCAGGGTCTATTCCTCTACATTATGTTTATCTCAGATGGGGTAGTAAAACCCTGGTGACAGATTTTATATGATTGACGTACGCCAATCTTGATAAAGGCACCATTGGCGTAAAATGCACCTAATTCATTGGGAGGCAGATGTCACTTAATGAATTAGGTGCATCTGGCACCACCACCAGAAATGTTTCTCCACCCAGGAGCTGGACCACATTTCTGATGTTAGTTAAGCCACTAAAGTGCTATAAATTTTGATAAATTTGCCGGTTAGGTCTCACCATGCCCTGTCCTGCCCAACCTCCGGCCGCTCTGGAGGCTCTATGCTTCTTAGCATGAAATACATGCTGACATGACTGTGATTCTACAGCACACCTAAATAGGTTTAATGGTTACCTGAAAGTATGCATGGTTCACTCCAGTGTTCTGAATAATGGCCGTCTTAACGGTCGATAGGCCAAGTGGAGCATGATGGAAAAGAATTCTTTGCTCAGTAAACTGGACATTTGTCGAGCCAAGCTGTAAATGAAGGAAAAATCATTAGATTCTCCAAATCACCATTTCCAGGCAATGCTTTTATTGGAAGCTAAGATAGCATACAATCCATGACGCTTTGGTTACCTCTGCAATGCATTTCAGCTTGTGTGTATTTCGCTGTTGTACACAGAGATTGAATTCGCCTGTGTCTGGTGAGCCGAATCCTGGATGCCAAACAACTTCACATTCAAGGTCTTCATATGCATCAACAATGCCTAATAGGAATCAATCACAAAGTAAATCAAATATAGCCCTGATTATTAGTAAACAGCAAAATTAATCAGTCTGCAAGGAAATATAAGAAGCAAAAGAGAACATCTCATGAAATCTGAACTAAAATTAAAGAAATCTAAATTATTCCCCCACACTCATTTACCATATGTATGTGTAATGCAGGTGCCGGAATGTAACGCAAAGAGACACAAGGCGAGCCGGAATGTAACGCACAGAGACACAAGGCGAGGACAGTCAAAGATGGATATAAACAGTTTATATATATGTATATATATATATATATATATATATATATATAGTACAGACCAAAAGTTTGGACACACCTTCTCATTTAAAGATTTTTCTGTATTTTCATGACTATAAAAATTGTACATTCACACTGAAGGCATCAAAACTATGAATTAACACATGTGGAATTATATAGTTAACAAAAAAGTGTGAAACAACTGAAAATATGTCTTATATTCTAGGTTCTTCAAGGTAGCCACCTTTTGTTTTGATGACTGCTTTGCGCACACTTGGCATTCTCTTGATGAGCTTCAAGAGATAGTCATCGGAAATGGTCTTCCAACAATCTTGAAGCAGTTCCCAGAGATGCTTAGCAATTGTTGGCCCTTTTGCCTTCAATCTGCGGTCCAGCTCACCCCAAACCATCTCGATTGGGTTCAGGTCTGGTGACTGTGGAGGCCAGGTCATCTGGCGTAGCACCCCATCACTCTCCTTCTTGGTCAAATAGCCCTTACACAGCCTAGAGGTGTGTTTGGGGTCATTGTCCTGTTGAAAAATAAATGATGGTCCAACTAAACGCAAACCGGATGGAATAGCATGCCGCTGCAAGATGCTGTGGTACCCATGCTGGTTCAGTATGCCTTCAATTTTGAATAAATCCCCAACAGTGTCACCAGTAAAGCACCCCCACACCATCACACTTCCTCTTCCATGCTTCACGGTGGGAACCAGGCATGTAGAGTCCATCCGTTCACCTTTTCTGCGTCGCCCAAAGACACGGTGGTTGGAACCAAAGATCTCAAATTTGGACTCATCAGACCAAAGCAGATTTCCACTGGTCTAATGTCCATTCCTTGTGTTCTTTAGCCCAAACAAGTCTCTTCTGCTTGTTGCCTGTCCTTAGCAGTGGTTTCCTAGAAGCTATTTTACCATGAAAGCCTGCTGCACAAAGTCTCTTAACAGTTGTTGTAGAGATGTGTCTGCTGCTAGAACTCTGTGTGGCATTGACCTGGTCTCTAATCTGAGCTGCTGTTAACATGCGATTTCTGAGGCTGGTGACTCAGATAAACTTAGCCTCAGAAGCAGAGGTGACTCTTGGTCTTCCTTTCCTGGGGCGGTCCTCATGTGAGCCAGTTTCTTTGTAGGGCTTGATGGTTTTTGTAACTTCACTTGGGGACACTTTCAAAGTTTTCCCAATTTTTCGCACTGGCTGACCTTCATTTCTTAAAGTAATGATGACCACTCGTTTTTCTTTACTTAGAATTTGTATTATGGCAAGAAAAAAGCAGCTAACAGTCTATTCAGTAGGACTATCAGCTGTGTATCCACCTGACTTCTGCACAACACAACTGATGGTCCCAACCCCATTTATAAGGCAAGAAATCCCACTTATTAAACCTGACAGTGCACACCTGTGAAGTGAAAACCATTTCCGGTGACTACCTCTTGAAGCTCATCAAGAGAATGCCAAGAGTGTGCAAAGCAGTCATCAAAGCAAAAGGTGGCTACTTTGAAGAACCTAAAATATAAGACATATCTTCAGTTGTTTCTCAGTTTTTTGTTAAGTATATAATTCCGCATGTGTTAATTCATAGTTTTGATGCCTTCAGTGTGAATGTACAATTTTCATAGTCATGAAAATGCAGAAAAATCTTTAAACGAGAAGGTGTGTCCAAACTTTTGGTCTATCCTGTACAGACCAAAAGTTTGGACACACCTTCTCATTTAAAGATTTTTCTGTATTTTCATGACTATGAAAATTGTACATTCACACTGAAGGCATCAAAACTATGAATTAACACATGTGGAATTATATACTTAACAAAAAACTGAGAAACAACTGAAAATATGTCTTATATTCTAGGTTCTTCAAAGTAGCCACCTTTTGCTTTGATGACTGCTTTGCACACTCTTGGCATTCTCTTGATGAGCTTAACAGGGATAACAAACGGTAATTTGAAGTAATAATGCAAAGTCTCTCAAGGTAGTATGATGCACCCAATTGTGGGCGTCACCACGTTAGTTCTTTAACACTGTATATGGCCCTAGCGGGGGTCACCGGTTATTCATGCTGGGCCGCAAGTTTTTTTCCGGACAAAGTCAATCAAATCAAGTTTAGCTTCTCCCACTGCAAAAGGTCCCCTTTCAACCTGAGATCCTAAACCCAGCCCCTGGTACCATAGGTGAACAGTGGAAGTGACGGCCTTGCTCACTAGTGTAGCTCCTCTGCTTCCACTGGTTTGACTCTCCCAGCTCAGCCCTCTCCCAGCTCCTCTCTGCTTGGCTGTTGGAGGCAGTCTCTCAAGCCTTGCGTAGGGGGATACAGGCCTAGTCTGTTGGCGGGTGACGTCGGGTCCTGCGAACTCACTCAGCACCGCAAACAGGTCCCGACTCTCCTCAGCAGGCGCAGCACCTGAAGCACCTCTGTGAGTTCATCCACCGGTGTACAGCTGTTATGTGTCGCAGGCCTCTGGCTCAGGCCTGCCACGCTGGGCTTCTCAGCACGTCGGGAGCACGTCTGCTCCTCTCTGCAGCTTGCACCAATCCTGCCTCAGGCTTGGTGCGCTGGACTTTTATATTCAGGAAATAATTCCTGGAAGTCATCTGACCGGGTCCAGCGTCTAAATCTGCTCCCCCTTCAACTTTTCTAACACATCTTGGTTCCATTTGTCTGACCAGCAGATGGCAATCTCTCCTCATCTTTGACACATCCTGCAAGAATTCTCCTGAAGGCTTTTTTCCTTCTACTACATTTGTACATGCACCTGGCACATTGTAAAAACAGTTATCAAAAACATACAAAGAGGAAAATCATGTTTTTGGCTTAAAATATGACCCAAGCAGAACTTTAGATGCTCAGAAACAACTAAATATAGCAGCTCATGATCTGCAGGAATTCATATGTCACTTATTGTTTGTCTATATTTCCAAGAAGATATCACCATATGGTCATCAGAACTAAAGAGGCCAAGCATTTTTTATGCAGATGACAGTAAAATTTTGAGTAACATATCTGATTAGTAGCCAAAAAGAAAAAAAAGACACAAGATGTGGGAACTCTTATCGGCTCTCATATATAAAACGGGTGAGAACATGAAAAAAAGGTCATGTATTACTCACTGTGAGGTTAAATAAGGGGAGAGATAACAGTATAACCAAAAAGATCAAACCCCTTAAAAATGACCTTTTAATGAGTATAATTAAAATTAACCATACAATGTAAAATAAGGATCCAAAAATGTCCCCAAAATGAGCAAAAATTGAAAAAAAAAATCTCTGAAGGGGTGAGAGAAGTGGATTAGCCCTCACTGTCCCTGCCTTAGCGTGGAGGTTGGCACCCTAAGATTTGATATGGCACCCCCGCTCACCATAGGCTATCGCTACATGACCCTACTAGGACCTCCTAACAAAATTACCACCATCACCCAACAATAAAGGGCTGAAGTGCAAATAGAAAAAATTATATCTGGTCAAATGACCTATGATAATACACAATGTCATTGATTTCGGAACGGTGCAATCATATAAGCTGGTCCATATTCTAGTGGACTCTATGAGAATAAGTCAGAAAAGTATTGTCTTAATAAAATTCTCATAACATAAACTAACCAGAACATTTCCATCCAAGATTGAAGCCCGGGATGGGAATGTGAACATCTTTAAAGAAATAAGTGTATCATCTTATTTTTTATTGGTCTGCAGTATTTTGACCATGTATGGATCCCAATATGGATCCATGATGTGCTGGGATGATACTGTCTGGTGTGATGCTAATCCAGGTGGACGTCCAGAGCATATTTATTGTGTGTGGTTCTAACAGGGCCCCATATATGATAGTACTTTAGATGGGAATGCTTTCAATGTTTAGAGAATTCTGCAGTATCCCTTAAACTTTAAATGCTTGTTACAGGGTCCATTAACACTATAGCATCTTGGATGTTGAACACGTGCATCACACAGATGCCACCTGTCATCAGAGCTGCCAGAAAAAAATGAACATGTCTCCATGTGTTTTGCACAGACACACTGTCCGTGAAAAACATGGACATGTGAATCTCACCATAGATTACAATGGGTACGTGTGGTATCCGTGAAAACAACACATGGTGGAAACACGGGCGGGAGAAGGAGGCCTTACACTGAGCCAACACTGTTACCTGCCTTCCAACAAGTGTTGTATCCTGAATACTGAAGGCTAAGATTGGAAGCTAATATGATGCTATGATCTAAGCTTTGAGGGGTAGTTGAGAAGAGGTTGATGTTTGAATGACTCTGCTGCTGTGTAGATTTTGGGTCCGTACAGAACAATCTCTCAAATAAAACTACATAAAGGGGTTAATGCTATATGGGGGTTTAAATATATGAAAATAAACGTGCCAATGCATGCTAGAATACATTCAAATTTAACCCCCCCCCTCCCCCGTTGCATTGACCCCTGTATGCAGTTATATTTGAGAAAGGGAGCAGAACGGACCCGAAACACGTAATAAAGATTACTTGGAGCACAGCTACAAAAGTGGGACGATTATTTCTATACAGCAGTGACGTCATTCAAATGTGAACCTCTCAAGTACATCTCAAAATTATTTGAAGAGGGACCTTTTCTATCCGCAGACATGACTGCAGCAGCTTATTCATTATGGACATTTATTGGTGTTGTGACATACACAACCCAACCAGGTGAGTATTATCTTCACCCCCTACCCAGTGGCATCAAACGATAATACCCTAGGTGGGATTGTCTCTCTTGTCTTCTCCATCATCTTACAGTCCAGACATGGCAAGTGTGTTTAAAATTCTGATTTCTGGTAGTTAAATGGTTAAAATGCAACACGTACACATATGCAAGTTCACGCATGCAAATTTTGTGCCACATATTTTGCTACATGTGTCAGAGTGATGTATGTGGTGAAAAAGTGAAATGTGTCATGAACATCTGCAGCATGTCAAAATTAGCACTGTAGGTCAAGTTCTGCTGCTGTGCTGGTAAAATCTTATCCTCTTTGCAGCTGTTGTAATACACTATGATCCAGGAGAAAAATATGCCCATTTGTGAACAAGTCCTAATGGCTTCACACACCTCGGAGGTTGTATTAAGACCATATGTATACCCTAAAGAGAAAAGAGCTCTTAAAGGAGTTGTCTCATGTTCTTAAAGAGAATCCGTCAGCAGAATTTTCTACCTCATCTGACAGCAGCGTGGTGTAAGCAAAAAGAAGCTGAATGCAGCGATGTATCGCTTAGATGACTGGGTGCAGCCGTTCTGATACAATCAGAGCTTTTAGATTTAGTAATACAGCAGAGCTGAGGAAGCTAACTCCGCCCACATCAGGCTCTATATACACAATGTCTATAAACTGTGAGCTGCTTACCACAGGAGGGGCGTGTCGGACTAGTATGCACGTGCTGCTGTGTCCCAGCAATAATAAGCTCCTGGTGATAAAACAATCATTGTAAGCAAACAAAACCTTGGAGCTTGATAAGAGAAGCATTGCTGAAATCTGTGTTTTAACCCCTACAGCATGCTTTCTTCAGATTACATGGCAAAAACCTGCTGACAGATTCCCTTTAAATTAGAAAAATTGGAATGTCCATTTAAAAACAAGCAATCTGCAATTTATCTTTTAATCAAAATCTTTCCTGTTCTCAAGAACAGAGGGATTATATCATTTATCTTGCATAGCTCATTGCCTAGGTTACCAGCCACCTTGCAGTTTCAGAGTGGTCGCTGGTTAGCTGGGTATGGCTACCTTGCCGCTTTGAAGCAGGCTGCTCCGAACTGCCAACCTTCAGGAGGGCATCGCCCACCACAAAGCAGAAAGTCGGGAGGCAGATGAGAAGTGTGTTCCTCAAAATTAGAGATGCGAGCACCTCTTTAAAAAAACTGTAAAAGTTATATTATAGTTTTCCAGACAGATTTATGTCAGCTCATACCCAAAGAACGTGATCGTGTACAATATTGGGCTAAAAAAAATAAAGGGAACACTTAAACAACAGAATATAACTCCAAGTAAATCAAACTTGTGTGAAATCAAACTGTCCACTTAGGAAGCAACACTGATTGACAATCAATTTCACATGCTGTTGTGCAAATGGAATAGACAATAGATGGAAATTATTGGCAATTATCAAGACACCCTCAATAATGGAGTGGTTCCGCAGGTGGGGACCACAGACCACATCTCAGTACCAATGCTTTCTGGCTGATGTTTTGGTCACTTTTGAATGTTGGTTGTGCTTTCACACTCGTGGTAGCATGAGACGGACTCTACAACCCACAGAAGTTGCTCAGGTAGTGCAGCTCATCCAGGATGGCACATCAATGCGAGCTGTGGCAAGAAGGTTTGCTGTGTCTGTCAGAGTAGTGTCCAGAGGCTGGAGGCGCTACCAGGAGACAGGCCAGTACACCAGGAGCCGTGGAGGGGGCTGTAGGAGGGCAACAACCCAGCAGCAGGACCGATACCTCCGCCTTTGTGCACGGAGGAACAGGAGGAGCACTGCCAGAGCCCTGCAAAATAACCTCCAGCAGGCCACAAATGTGCATGTGTCTGCACAAATGGTTATAAACCGACTCCATGAGGGTGGTATGAGGGCCCAACGTCCACAGATGGGGGTTGCTGCCTGCAACATCCTTCAGCATGACCGGTTTGGCAGTGGGTCAGTAATGGTGTGGGGTGGCATTTCTTTGGAGGGCCGCACAGCCCTCCATGTGCTTGCCAGAGGTAGCCTGGCTGCCATTAGGTACCGAGGTGAGATCCTCAGACCCCTTGTGAGACTATATGCTGGTGCGGTTGGCCCTGGGTTCCTCCTAATGCAGGACAATGCCAGACCTCAAGTGGCTGGAGTGTGTCAGCAGTTCCTGCAAGATGAAGGCATTGAAGCTATGGACTGGCCCGCCCGTTCCCCAGACCTGAATCAGATTGAGCACATCTAGGACATCATGTCTCACTCCATCCACCAACGTCACGTTGCACCACAGACTGTCCAGGATTGGCGGATGCTTTAGTCCGGGTCTGGGAGGAGATCCCACAGGAGACCATCCGCAACCTCATCAGGAGCATGCCCAGGCATTGTAGGGAGGTCATACAGGCACGTGGAGGTCACACACAATACTGAGCCTCATTTTGACTTGTTTTAAGGACATTACATCAAAGTTGGATCAGCCTGTAGTGTGTTTTTCCACTTTAATTTTGGGGGTGACTCCAAATCCAGGCCTCCATTGGTTAATAAATTTGATTTCCATTGATGATTTTTGTGTGATTTTGTTGTCAGCACATTCGACTTTGTACAGAACAAAGTATTCAATGAGAATATTTCATTCATTTAGATCTAGGATGTGTTATTTGAGTGTTCCCTTTATTTTTTTGAGCAGTGTATATCCCAGAATTTGATTATCTATTGTCTTAAAAGTGAATGTGGATCTTTCCCCCACCTGTGCTACCCTACAATCTGCATCCATTTCCCTTGTCACTTTTCGCATGTGTGCTCATAGATCACTACTGACTAGTGGCGCTTAGACTTGCAATTTACATATCTAGATGCTCACTTTAAATTCTATATTCTCGAGCTATATGTGGAAATGTTGTTTTTAGGCTGAATTGTATATTAGTGTATATTTCTCTTAGTATTTGTAGTAAAGGACATTAAAAATGCACAACTTTAAGACTAGGAATGTAAAAGTAGCAATCTCTGCATTATCTCTTCTGTCTGTATCTGTATGTGTAAATTGCTGCGGGCTGCAGAACAAGACACTATATAGCAATGAAAAGAAAACAATGATAAATTATGGAATATAAGTCCAACTGTGAATAAGAAGACGGGAATTCATTATTGGAGCTTAAATACGGTATGATGCTATCAGAGTCAGTTCATACAGAGATTTACATTCTTTTTCCATTTGTGAAAAGTAACAATCTGTCGTTCTTTACCTCTTGCAGGACGTATCGAAAAAGCAATTCCCTTTTCTGTTATGATTGGCTTCCAGCTAAATTCAGCGGCATGATTCCTGCGATTATACAATCTTATGGACGATCTAAATCCTGTCTCAGCTAAGAAGTCGTTGTTGGGCTTCAGAACCAGCTCGTGAGAAGACAGCTCAAGGGCAATGGGAACTGCTTTCGCAGTTACTAAGATGTGTCCGATGTGCTTGTTATTCACCGAGTAGGAAATTGACCTGCAAGTCATAATCAGAGCAATATGTTTTATTCTGTCTGTTTGGCTTTACAAGGACAGTAATAATATAAGAACAGTCAGCATTATGGGTGGAATACATAAAACATGCCCGTTGGTTTAATGTCTTATCGTTCTGGGAAAACAGCCTGTTCATATATATAGTATATTGCTATTATTTGTGCTGCACTTGTTCTTAGTTAGAGCCTTGGGGTCACAGAGCTTTGCATCTGGACACCTTGCTAGCCCATAAAGGTGGCTGATGAAAGTATGCGTTTAAAGATCCCTTCTATTAATAATGAGGATATAAAGTCCTGGTGATGCCCGCAGTGCTAAATAAAATGCTGACAGTAACCAAAAGGTTATTCCCAGAGGTGCAATAGTCATTTATGATGTTAACTGCTTGTCGGACAAGTAAATGAAAAATATCTACAGTAATGGTGAAACTAAAACTTACAGTAAGTATGTGAGGTACATAGGGATATATGTCATTGGTGTTAAATGGATACATCAGAATGGTAAAATACCTAAATTATGATAAGATAAAAAGAGAAGTCATGAGACCAGATTGAACCTTCCTTATTTGTTTGGTGATAATCTTATATGTCTAAGTGTCTATTTTTAAGAAATAATCAATAAACGTTAATTTTTATGGTATTTTTATGGTACATTTTTTTTGGCAATGAACAATTACTGAAAGCATAAGGGCAAGCCATCTTCGTCACAGTTGTTAGTGTTTTTGTAGGGTTGGTGAAGGCCTTTCCCAAACACACAAACAATCATGAAAGTCAAGAGGTCACTTTCTGCTCCACTTACTCCCTAAGATGTCAAAGCACTGTTCCTTAGTAATTCAGGCTTTTGGTTCTGCCAAAGCAATTATGTTAGTAGACCGTTGTGAGCAGTCAAGGTGCCCGCCGCTGGGACAGGCCGGTGACTCCTAAAGGGAACTTGTCAGGAGAATTAGGGTCACCAAAAAAATGACATTGTTGGGTAGGGTAGGTAAAAAACAAGTTCAAATATGTAATGGTGGACGCAATAGGATATTTTATTGCTAAGTAAATTGATTTATGAATCTTTATGTAAGGAAGATGTGAGTGCTGCGAGGGTGGTCTGAATCCAGGAAAGTGCACCGATTCCCCAAGTAATGCTACCCCAAGAACTTAAATGGGTTGTCCACAACTCAGACAACTCCTTTGTAAAAATACATTCCCCAATGTAAAATAACTCACAAACATCATACATCGAAAGGAAATAAGAGCACAGCAGCCCATTAGTGACTGCTGATTGGCTGCAGGGTTCACGGGGTATAACAATGTTGCACGAGCATTGAGAGCCCCGGTGCCGATATTTCTAGAATGATGCTGGTACAGGAGGTGAGTATAAGATATTTGTATTACATCGAGCAATGTAGTATTTAAGTAGGGGTTATCCAATTAATGGGCAACCTTTTTAATTGATGTTTGTTTTACGTTACTGTTATGAGCGGCCCTACAAAAACATTAGCCAAGCCCATGGTGGTAGTGCTAGGTGGAAAATAAAATGGGGGATCAGGCACGAGCCTGGAATTGTTTTGTCTTCGATACAGTTGCACCTTCATTTACATAAAGATTCAAACTTGATTTTCTCTTTCCTCTGGGATAGAATATTCATTTGCAAAGATGACAGTAGGTTTGAACTTGCCTTTTAGACCGGAGTCCCATTAGCGAATCACATCTGATGTGAGAGCATCCGATGTGAGATACTAATGACACTCGGCTCCTGCTCTGCTGCGAGTGTGATCCAAGTGTCAGTGCTCTGTGCGCCGATCCTCTCACATGAGAGAATCACAGCACAGGTGCGGAGGAGAAGGAGAAAGTAATTTCTCCATCTCCTCTGTAGCTGGTGTTGGTGGGAATCACACTGCACTCGGCTGACATCCGAGTGCAGTGCGATGTTTCACACGCACCCATAGACTTATATGTGTGCGTGCGATCCGAATTCCGCAAGTACTCACAGAATGCTGCATTTTTTTTCTGTCCGATTGCGAACCGATCGGAGCAGGAAAAAAAAACGCTATTTAGAACACAAGCATAGGATTAAAATGGTATGAATGCAGTCCGATTTTTAATCGGATTGCATTCGTCCGGTTTAACCACAAGTGGGAGCGAGCCCTTACTCCAAAACTTTAGAATGAAGCCTGGTTTCCCGAAAGCTCAAGATTAAGCCGGTATTTGAAAATCAGATGTACAAAGTCTCTTTTAGAACCTCGGGATATCTCCACTAGAACAGCAGGCATTATATGGTCTCTAAACAAAAGGAATCAGGTCACTATGCACAACAGAAAGTACAGGGCATTTGGTCTTCCACTGACCACTTGGGACAAGATATTGGCTGCACCACCGATCATTAGGCATCCACAGCTGCACTTGGAGATAGCCTTCATCACTGAGTTCCAGCTAACAGATGTTTATTGCATCAACAAGCATCAAGAACTCCAAGTTAAAGGTTTTATGTTTTCTTGTTATATGTATGTAATATTATATAATTTAAATGAAGGAAGAAAAAAAACATTTATTTTTTAGGTGGGACCTTTTTATTTTCTATTACAATTTGGTTTTTGCACATGTTTTATATAATGTGTTACACAAATGGCTCTGCTATGTCAGCAGATAGCCAGAGATCATGTGATCGCTAGGTCCTACAGAAACATTGACAGTGTCAATGCTTCTGTACACCACATAGCGCTCCTTTAGCGCTATGCAGCCAGCTACACAATAGAAGACAGAAGAGGTAATAAACTGCTTCTGTCTTCTCCCCAGGATCCCCGGCTGAAAGCTGGGCCCAGCACCTGCTCCTGCTATACTGTACGACCAAGAGCTTTAACCCTGCACCGTCAATTTAGAATAGCGTGGGTTTAAAGCTCAGGAACAAGTGCTGTAAATTTATGAGGTTTCTGCTTTGACAGTAAATCCAGATTGTTTCAGATTAACTACCTCAGTTCTGCTTATGTGCATCAACTCACTAAGCATGATATGATGTCTGAGATATTTCACTTACAATTTAAATGTGTTTTTCTGAAACAGTAATCCGACAGGCTGAACATAATGGAATACCATGTATATTTAATAATAAATATATGTTTGCACTTACTTCTTAAATTTTCCCAGGACATTTGTCTCAAAGACAACTGGGATCTCCGTCTTTGACATTGGTGGCACAACATGAGAAAGTGGGCTGGTTTGCTGCAGCTCTTCGCAATCAATCTCTACCTGAACCCAAATGTACGTGGGAAGACTATTTATGATATTCATTTCTTTAACTGATGTGGAGCGAATGCAGACTTCACCAAAGTCTATTGTAGTAGGACCTGTAAGAGTTAAAAAAGAAGTGCAAGAAAATGTTAAAAACTTCAAAAAGACAAATTTAATTAAATTCTGATAAGCTCCACTGCATTTTTATTTAAGTGTCTGGGAAAAAATAAATAAGCTACCTGCCGAACTAGTTCAAACCATTCATATATTAATTTTCAGAGATGTCTGCTTCCTTGCACATTTATATATTTATCTCTAACATTAATTATATAGTTGAACATCTCAAGTTTGAATACAGTCTGAAAAGAACAGTTATTGTTCAGGGCCTTTCACATACATATTTCATATGTCAAGTCTTACCGATAAGTATGCGGTGAAGTTGCTGAGGTGTCAGAACAAGACTGCAGTCTTCCTTCTCCGTTGAAGTACGAGGCATTGCATTAAGACCTTCATTAATCTATGGGAAAATGTCAGAAAGTGTAGTGA
The DNA here is from genome assembly GCF_046119375.1 of Phyllobates terribilis. NCBI lineage: Eukaryota > Metazoa > Chordata > Amphibia > Anura > Dendrobatidae > Phyllobates > Phyllobates terribilis. Next base: position 362,657,563 of record NW_027362762.1, on the reverse strand, counting down.
TAAAAATATTGTTGTATCATGGTCAGAGCATCATGGACATCGAGCGAACATATCATTGGTACAATGTGTTGCACACAAGGGCCCAGGAGATAAATTAGCAAGTACTGTAGGTCCTGTGACAGACACAAAAATACTAAGAGTGCTGAAGTAAAAAGAGGCAGCTCACACTGCTGTCAACCTTCTCTATCTGATGCAATACTGGTGATACCAGGAATTCTGAAGTAAGAAGAAGCTGTTCACACTACTGACCATCCTGTCTTTTTGATCAAATACTGGAGACACGAGGGGTGCTGAAGTAAGCAGAGGCTACTCACACTGCTGTCCACCCTATCTATCTTATCTATTACTAGAGATACCAGGGGTGCTGAGGAAAGAAGAGGCTGCTCACATTGCTGTCCAACCTTCCAACCTGTCTATCTGACCTAATACTGGAGATATCAGAGGTGCTGAGTAGTGTTGAGCCACCCCCGTAGTGTTCGAGTTCGGTTCGGTTCGTCGAACACCCGTGTGTTCGCCGAACTGTTCGTCGAACTGTTCGTCGAACACCTTCGAACACCGTTAAAACCAATGGCAGGCAAACAAAAACACATAGAAACACATAGAAAACACCTTCAAAGGTGTCCAAAAGCTGACAAACTGCTCAGAAGACACAACTAACACATGGAAAAGTGACAAGTACATATAGTCATGCGAAAAGAAAAGAGGTGGAGGAGTAAAAGGAGGGGGAGACACAGATATAGGCATGTCATGCCCTTCTAAAATCCAAAAAGTGAGAAGCCGAGACGGCCAGTCCGCTCCTGCCCGTGCCACCTCCGTGTCGCCGGGTTTGTGCCAGAGCCGCGGTGAACCCTGACGGCCAGCCCCCCTCTCCCAATACTGGTGCCTGTCCGCTGGTGGGTCGAGAGAGCCCCCCTGTGGTGGAGGCAGCTCTAAGCTTTTAATTTAAATTGTCCCTCTAATTTGAATGAATACACTTTAAATCCATTTACAAGGATCTATTGGAGGGCAAGTCTCATGCCAGCAGCCGCGTAATTCCAGCTCCAGTAGCGTCCACTAAAGCTGCTGCAGTTAAAAAGCTTTTATAAGGATCGAGCTCAGCTGTCCACCGCAAGGCATCCTAGTGCCAGTCCCAGCCCCTATGCCTTGGGGTGCCTCCTGATGCTCTTCACTAAGTATCCCGTGGTCCCGAAGCATTTCCTTTGAAAAAATTAAGTGTCCAAACTACAGGTGGTGTAGCTTGCTTAACAGCCGGGATAATCCGCTGACTAGCAGACACTGCTACTAGGCACAAAGTATTTCCTGGGCTAGATGCAGTTAAAAATTTGTAAGTAGATACTCTCGTTGGATGCTGAGAAAGCATTCCATAGAGTCTCCTGGCACGCCATATATGATTCTCTTAAAAAGCTTGGGGTAGGGGTCTAGGGGACCCTTTTATAGCCAAAATCACGGCCCTGTATCACAATACGTCACCTAGGTTGAAGATAAATGGAACTGTAGCACCGAGGGCTCGGTTGCTACAGACGTATTGCACCTCACCCAGAGGTGTGATATCTCACTCTCAGATAAGGATGGAGTGTGGATCAGGACCCGACACCTGCATGCATTACACCACATTGCCGTGGGGCAGGGCGACCAATATGCCCCTGAGATGGGCACGACAGTCCCTGTCCCTGGCTGGAGTGGGGGGAGGGAACACTGAGGAAGGGGAACCCTGCAGTGCAGGAGCAGGGAGAAAGCAGTTCCTGGGTGCATTGAGAAGGGAGTATAAAAGGTGGGCACCATCTTAGTTCAGTGCAGAGAAGTCTGAGCAGAAGTGGCAGGGAGCAGGGGCTCTGCATGAGCTCTGCTCCGGAGGCGGGCCTAGTAACAGAGGCCCAGGCCTGCAAGAGGGAGAAGGAAGGAAGAGGAGCGGAGAAGGCTCCAGGAACGAGGAATGAAGGGATCCCAGGGGTGCGGACGGGCGAGTCGCCACCGCACGCCCGAATCCACCTGCGTGGAGGGGTCAGGCCAAAGGGGGAGACCGGTCCCCGAACTAGTGGAGGCAGGAAACGACCCTCAGCTAGAAACCGGAGGCTCTGACATTTTATGTGGCGCAGCCCCTTGCTCCACCCGCTAGGAAGGCACCACATAGGGTCAGGGAAACTGGCGCCAAGTTTACCAAGAGGAGGCCCGAGGCAGCCGGACAGAAGTGTTGGTAAGAAAGGCCAGACAAAGGACACACAAAGGGGGTCCTGTGAAGCGCTCCAAAGTTATCTGGGAGTTGTCTGAGCCCCTCACCTGGTGAGCACAGTACGACGTGGGCAGCCGTTACCTGCAGACGTGGTCTGGATAATAAGAACTGTGAGTAAAGGCCCTGAACTGCATCACTGACTCCGTGTCGTTACTGCTGCTGCCCTGCACCATCACCCCCATCCTCCGCATACACTGCCCTGAGGCTATACTCCTCCCGTGGGGAGTTATGCTACGCTCTGCTGCACCCACAACACCAGCCTTAGCGGTCTGCCCTGTAGCGGCGGTTCACTCTGACCGCAATCCACGGGTGGCGTAGTCGGACATTTAAACATCAAAACCACATAAATAGTTCCGCCACTGGTTTGACCGCCCTGAGCCACGGAACCGGATCGCCGCCACGAAGACTACAACCACCAGCATCCACCAAAAAGGGTCCGGCTCCGGGTGTCCCAAGGCCCAGGGGGTGCGTCAGAACATTTTCATCACCTTTCACAATCACCAATGGGACAAGGCAGGGATGTCCTCTGTCCCCTCTCTTATACATCCTAGTGACGGAGCACCTGCTCTCATCAATTCGCCATAACCCCAATATTAGGTGGATTGAGGTGGGAGGCACCGAGTACAAGTGCTCTCTATTTGCTGATGATGTCCTAGTATATATCACTCAATCACATATATCCATCCCTGCTGTTATGGCTGAAATAGATCACTTTGTTACATGGTAAAATTTTAAAATCAATGCAGCGAAGTCTGAGGCCCTCGATGTCTCCCTCCCTAAATCCATATAGGATTCCATCCAGTCCAACTTTCCCTTTGCCTGGCCCTCACAGGGTATCAAATACTTAGGAATTCCTATTCATAGAGACCTCTCCCATCTATGTTATCTTAATTTTGGGCCCTTTATTGAACAATTCCATACAGACCACGGTTGGCAAGTTAGAACTGTAAGATTCACTACGTGAACCACTGGTGTTTTGTGGAAAAGCACATGTACACCGCGTTCCAAATTATTATGCAAAAAGTGTTTAGGAGTGATAAGGGAAGAATTTGTTTGTTTGTCAGTTAAACTCATTGATGGTGATGTGTGTCAGGGCTCTTTATATCACTGTAAGCAATTGCAGACACCTGTGCTAATTAGTTTGGCAGGTGTGTCCAATGAAAGGCAAGACTACTTAAGAAGGCTCTCTCACATTATTAAGCAGCCTACATTTTCTGCCAAAATGGGAAAGAAAAAGGATGTGTCGGCTGCTGAGAAGCAACAAATTGTGGAGTGTTTAGGTCAAGGCATGACTACAATCAACATTGTGCGATGATCAGGATGAAGTGTCTTGGCAATCAAGAAGTATGTAGCTGATTCACAGTACACACGTGTGCGTGCTGATAAGGGCAAATTGAGGACTCTTTCCTACAGGCAATTACGTCAGGTTGAAAGAGCAGCGGCAAAAAAGCCTTGTCATAGCAGCAGACAAGTTTTTGAAGCTGCTTGTGCCTCCAACGTCCCCCGAACAACAAGATGCAGGGTCCTTCAGAGGTTTGCAGCTGTGCATACGCCATCCTGTCGACCTCCTCTATCCACTTCACACAAGCAGAAACGGCTCCAGTGGGCCAAACATTACATGAAGACTGATTTCAAAACTGTTTTGTTCACGGATGAGTGCCGTGCAGCGCTCGATGGTCCAGATGAATGGAGTGGAGGATGGCTGGTTGATGGACACCCCACGCAAACACGGCTACAGCGCCAACAAGGAGGAGGTGGAGTAATGTTTTGGGCTGGAATCATGGGGAGAGAGATTGTCGGCCCCTTTAGGATCCCTGAAGGCGCTAAAGATGAACTCCATAATGTATGTGGATTTTCTCAAACAGCACTTCCTGCCATGGTTCAAGAAGAAGAACCGTGTATTTCACAGCAAGATCATTTTTCTGCATGATAATGCACCATCTCATGCTGCACATAAAACATCTGCATCTCTGGCTGATATGGGCATAAAAGGGGACAAACTTATGGTGTGACCCCCATGCTCCCCTGACCTCTACCCCATTCAGAACCTTTGGAGCATCATTAAAAGGAGTGTCTATGATGGCGGGAGGCAGTTCACATCTAAGCAACAGCTCTGGGAGGGTATTCTGTCCTCATGCAAAACAATTGAAGCAGAAACCATCCAAAACCTGACAAATTCAATGGACGAGAGAGTTCAGAAGCTCCTTTCGAACAAGGGGTCCTATGTGAAAATGTAACATCACCTAGAATAAAGTTTTGAGTTGAAAACTGTTTGATTTCAGTTTCTAACAACCTGCTAATGCTTATAATTTCAAAAATGACCATTTTTTTGGTCTTTATTAAAATGAAAAGGTTGATCGAAAAGTTTGGGGGATCTAAGAGTGTGGCAACCCAGTAGTCATGATTACTTCGAATTCTGACAATATGAGGGTCATGCTGCAGGTAGTGCAGCAAGAAGGCACTTATGTGTCTTGCGCATCTCGGAGCCCCAAAATTATTTTCCGGGCTAGATGCAGCTAAAAATTATTTTTAATTTTAAATCTGGTGAAGCTTATTATAGATGGCCTAATAGGATCAGTGCTGCACACTGCTACAAAGCCCAAATTATTTTCCAGTCAAGATACAGATAAACATGATTAGTAATTTGAAAGCTTAAAACGGTTGGTAGGGTGATTTTAACCGATCATCAAGCTTTTACTCTCCCCAGGATGACACAGGGGTAGAAAAGTCGTTTCGGATCCATGATTTGTTCATCTTTATGAACGTGAGTCTGTCTACATTATCAGTGGAGAGCCGCGTGCGCTTATCTGTCAGCACACCACCAGCAGCGCTGAACACACGTTCAGACAGAACGCTGGCTGCGGGGCATGACAAGATCTCCAAGGCGTAAGTGGCTAGCTCCGGCCATTTATCCAGATTGGAAGCCCAAAAAGAGCAAGGGTCCAGTGACACAGTCGTGGCTTCAATGTTTACTTGGAGATACTCCTGTACCATCGTCTCTAGGCGTTGACTATGTGTCAGACTTCTTGTCTCCTGTGGCCTTGCAAAGGATGGGCTAAAAAAGTGGTGAAATGATTCCGCAAAATTGATGTTACCACCAGATACTGTGGTTCTGTTACGGTTTGAGTGCTGAACACTTGACGGTCCCACGGTTGGCAAGTTGGAACTGTGAGATTCACTACGTGCACCACTGGTATTTTGTGGAAAAGCACATGTAAGATTCTGCAACAGTCTCTGCTGATACTCCTGCATGCATGCATCCCTTTCTATGGCAGGAATAATTTCTGCAAATTTACTTTTGTACCGGGGATCTAACAGTGTGGCAACCCAGTAGTCAGGATTATTTCTAATTCTCACAATTCGAGGGTCATGTTGCAGGTAGTGCAGCAAGAAGGCACTCATGTGTGTTGCGCATCCAGGAGCACCAAGTCCCTGTTGTGTTGGTGGCGAGGTAACAATCATGCTTCCTTCCTCTGTCCTCTCCCCCCAACCTCGCACAACAGAAATGTGATCAAGGTCTCCCTCATCTGATGAGTCTTCCATCAGTTCGTCCTCCACTTCTTCCTGGGCTCCTGCACCTTCCTCACTAGTTTGGCTGCTACCATGCGCCCTGGTTAAACCATCTCCCCCACCCTCACATGCCTGCCGCCTTGGTGCTGCCGACCGTCTGGACCTTGCAGATGTTAGCCCTTCCGCATACAACTCCTCCTCCTCTACTTCCTCCACCTCCTCTTGTGCCACCACCTGACTCCGAATTCTGTTTAACATGTGCTCCAGCATGTAAATCACCGGAATAGTCATGCTGATAATGGCATCGTCAGCACTAAACATCTTCGTCGCCATTTCAAAACTGTGCAGAAGGGTGCATAGGTCCCTGATCTGAGACCACTCCTCCAGCGTGATTTGCCCCACCTCTGAATCTCGTTGGCCCAGGCTATACGTCAGAACGTATTGCACCAGGGCTTGTCGGTGCTGCCACAGTCGCTGCAACATGTGCAGAGTTGAATTCCACCGGGTAGGCACATCGCATTTTAGCCGAAGTGGCAGGCCCAACGACTTCTGTAGAGATGTAAGTCGCTGAGCTGCGGGATGCGAACGGCGGAAGTGAGCACACAGCGACCGTGCCCTCTGCAGAAGGCCATCTAGTCTGGGATAGTGGGCTAAAAATTGCTGGACAACCAGGTTCAACACGTGAGCCATACAAGGCACGTGTGTGACATTGCCCCGGCGAAGGGCCGCACCCAGGTTTGCAGCATTGTCGCACACGGCCTTCCCTGGTTTCAGGTCCAGTGGAGACAACCATTCATGAAATTGGTTCTCCAGAGCTGACCACAACTCCTCAGCTGTGTGACTCACATTTCCCAGACATTTCAATGTAAAAACCGCCTGATGACGTTGAGCCCTACTGCCAGCATAGTAAGGAGGTGTGCAGGATCCCTTCTGCGCAGTTAGAAAGCTTGTGGCATGACCAGACAGGCTTTGGGTGCAGGTGGAAGACCGAGAGGAGGTTGAGGAGGCAGAAGCAGTGGAGGAAAAATGACATAAAGAGGATTGACGCACAACTCGTGGGGACGGCAAGACTTGGACAGCAGCCCCTTGTCCTGCTGTCACCATAGTTACCCAGTGCCCAGTCAGCGACATGTAACGCCCCTGTCCATGCCTACTCGTCCAAGTGTCTGTGGTGAAATGCACCCTGTCACACACAGAGTTTCTCAAAGAAGCGGTGATGTTGTGTGCGACATGCTGGTGGAGCGCAGGCACACCTTTCTTTGAGAAGTAGTGCCGACTGGGCATCTGGTACTGGGGCACTGCGACGGACATAAGGTCTCGAAAATCCTCTGTGTCCACCAGGCGGAAAGGCAGCATTTCTGTAGCCAAGAGCTTGCAGATGGTGAAATTCAACCTCTTAGCTTTCTCATGGCTAGGAGGAAATGGTCTTTTACTTGTCCACATCTGAGGGACCGAGGGCTGGCTATTGTGCTTAGACGGGGTTGATAAGGGTGTCCCCGGCAAACTGCCGGTCTGTGAGGAAGATGCAGGCGGACATGTTAGGTTGCCTTGATCCAAAGGTGGTGCTATCGATGTCGGACAGCGCTCAAGACCAGCTGGTGTTACCACCTCCAAAGAAAATGATGACCTGCCAATCACGCTGGCTGTTGCGGGTAAAGAGGTGGCAGGTCTGCGCCCCAAAACAGGTGTGACTGCTGTCCCCCCAGTCACAGAGGATGAAGAGGCCGCGGATGCACAAGATATGGCAGACGGTGGTTGGCCCGGCCGGCTAGACCGCATTGTAGCACACTGAGCTTCCCACTGCAACTTATGCTTCATGTCCATGTGCCGGTTCATGCATGAAGTACTCAAACTATGTATTTTTTGGCCTCTACTTAGCTTTTGCTGACAAATGTTACAGATAACACGAGTTGGGTCATCTTTATCGATCTGAAAAAATGCCCAGGCTATGCAAGGCTTAGCACCCATGCGACCTGAAGAGCCACCACGACTTGTGGTGAGAGGCAGAGTTGTGTTTGAGGATGCAGTTGTTGACGTGCTTCCAGTACTACGTCTCTGTCCAGGAAGGCGCAACCTGACCTCGTCGTCACTAGCATCTTCCTCCACCTCCTCTGCTGACCTCATCTCTTGGCTGACTGTGGGTTGACAGTAAGTGGGATCTCCGACCTCATCATCATCACCCTGTGCGTTATCACACCCGTCGTCCTCAGAGCCAACCTGTTCCTGCCCTGACAAAAAACTAAAGTTGTCGCTCCAATCAGGTATTTGAGTCTTATCATCGTCTTCCTCATTGTCTCCACCAACAGGAGTTACAGTTTGGGAATGAGGGTCTACATTATGGTCAGAACCTTCTGCGTCTGGTCCTGGATCCGACTCATAAAGATTCTGGGCATCAGTGCAGATCATTTCCTCGTCTGGATTCACAGAAGCGCTGGAGTCGACCTCTGATTCCCAGGCTATAGTATGAGTAAACAGCTCTGCAGACTCAACCATCTGTTCTACCTCATACTCAGACGGGCAGCTGGAGATTTGGGAGCTGTGAGGAAGCAAGTGCGATTTGGGTGACACCTTTGAGGACTGGAGTATTTGTAATGTTGAAGTTGATGTGGAGGAGAGCCCACTTAAAGGAGCACTTGATATCCGTTGAAGCACCTGCTGTTTTTGTGCCTCATCTGGAATTTGTAGCGATTGGCGTGGCCGTAAGAAAGGGATCTTATCACATTGTCCGCTAAAAGAAGTAGACATTTTAGTTTGGCTGGAAGATGGTCTTTCTTCTGCACCTACCCCACGGACACAACCTTTTTTCCCCTTCCCAACACGCCTATTCCCCTTTCCACCAGCAGCAGGCCTTTTTCCACTCATTTTGGTGGTTAACTAATTCACAACTCTGGAGTTGTTTGCACAAAAAAACAATGGATGGTAACCGAGCAGAGCTGAGTGGCCAAACTGTGGTATTAGGCCAAAACTATTGGCTGGGTTAGATGCAGAAAAAAATTATTTTGAATTTGCAACCTGATGGAGGTCAGTATAGATGGACTAATAGACCAAGTCCCACACACCGCTAGAAGCCCAAATATTTTTTCAGAGCTAGATGCAGAAAATTTTTTTATTCAATTTGCAACCTGATGGAGGTCAGTATAGATGGACTAATAGACCAAGTCCCACACACTGCTAGAAGCCCAAATATTTTTTCAGAGCTAGATGCAGAAAAAAATTATTTTTAATTTGCAACCTGATGGAGGTCAGTATAGATGGACTAATAGACCAAGTCCCACACACTGCTAGAAGCCCAAATATTTTTTCAGAGCTAGATGCAGAAAAAAATTATTTTTAATTTGCAACCTGATGGAGATCAGTATAGATGGACTAATAGACCAAGTCCCACACACCGCTAGAAGCCCAAATATTTTTTCAGAGCTAGATGCAGAAAAAAATTATATTCAATTTGCAACCTGCTGGACGTCAGTATAGAAGGACTAATAGAACAAGTCCCACACACTGCTAGAAGCCCAAATATTTTTTCAGAGCTAAATGAAGAAAAAAATTATTTTTAATTTGCAACCTGATGGAGGTCAGTATAGATGGACTAATAGACCAAGTCCCACACACTGCTAGAAGCCCAAATATTTTTTCAGAGCTAGATGCAGAAAAAAATTATTTTTAATTTGCAACCTGATGGAGGTCAGTATAGATGGACTAATAGACCAAGTCCCACACACCGCTAGAAGCCCAAATATTTTTTCAGAGCTAGATGCAGAAAAAAATTATTTTTAATTTGCAACCTGATGGAGGTCAGTATAGAAGGACTAATAGAACAAGTCCCACACACTGCTAGAAGCCCAAATATTTTTTCAGAGCTAAATGAAGAAAAAAATTATTTTTAATTTGCAACCTGATGGAGGTCAGTATAGATGGACTAATAGACCAAGTCCCACACACTGCTAGAAGCCCAAATATTTTTTCAGAGCTAGATGCAGAAAAAAATTATTTTTAATTTGCAACCTGATGGAGGTCAGTATAGATGGACTAATAGACCAAGTCCCACACACCGCTAGAAGCCCAAATATTTTTTCAGAGCTAGATGCAGAAAAAAATTATATTCAGTTTGCAACCTGATGGAGGTCAGTATAGATGGACTAATAGAATGATGCTATGCCCAAAAGATTTTACTTCACTAGGTGCAGTAAAAAAATTGGTATTCTATACACAGGTGGTATATCTTGCAACACAGATAGGCTACTCCACTGACTAACACACTCTGCAATAGGCCAAAAAGGATTAGCTTTGCTAGATTCAGCCAAATGCTGTGAAAAAAACTTGCACAGCACTGGCACAGACCTGCCTGGCAAAAACTGATAGGAACTGATGTAACCTAGTCCTGAAAAGGACTCCAATTACAATTAGTCTTTACTCCCACAATCTATCTATTTAAGAGCACAGACCTGCCTGATAAAAGTCGTAGGAAATGCTGTAACCTAGTCCTTAAAAGGACTGCAATCACAACTATTCCCTACTCCCAAGCTATCTGTATATTTGTGCGAAAATTGGCTTGAAATTAACAAGGTATAGCGCACACAGCAACAGCGGTGCCGTCTAACACGCAGCTGCAGCAGTGAGAAAATGGTGGCGACGGGGAAAATGGCTTGGTCTTATAGGGCAAGGACATGTGACATACACTGCCAATCACACATGCCCTTGCTTGTGTGAAAAAAAGCACTTCGCTCCGTGTGTGCGCTGCTGATAGGCTGACAGATTGCACCTCCCCACTGCAAATGCGGGAAAGAGAAAAAAAAATGGAGATCTTCATTGTTCCTGCAGAGATCCATCCCCTGCCCCTCCCCCCACCCCGCTGTACACTCAAACTGCGTATTAACATTAATTTTCATCATTACTGAGAAAAAATCCAGTTATGATTTTGGTGCACGAACAGTTATCGAACATAACCTCGAACAGCCGAATTTTTCTCAAATTGTTCGTGTTCGCCGACCGGCTCGAACACCGCCCAAAACAGCTCGAATTTGAGATTGGCGAACAGTTCGAGTAGAACAACGCTCATCTCTAGTGCTGAGGTAAGAAGAGGCTACTCACACAGCTTTCCACCTTATTTATCTGATCTAATACTGGATATAGCAGGGGTGCTGATGCAAGAAAAGGCTACTCACACTGCTGTCTGCCCTGTCTATCTGATCTTATACTGGAGATACCAGGGGTGCTGAGGAAAGAAGAGGTTGCTCACATTGCTTTTGAACCTTCCAACCTGTCTATCTGACCTAATACTGGAGATACCAGAGGTGCTGAGGTAAGAAGAGGCTACTCACACAGCTTTCCACCTTATTTATCTGATCTAATACTGGATATACCAGGGGTGCTGATGTAAGAAAAGGCTGCTCACACTGCTGTCAACCCTGTCTATCTGATCTTATACTGGAGATACCAGGGCTGCTGATGTAAGAAAAGGCTGCTCACACTGCTGTCAACCTTGTCTATCTGATCTTATACTGGAGATACCAGGGCTGCTGATGTAAGAAAAGGCTGCTCACACTGCTGTCTGCCCTGTCTATCTGATCTTATACTTGAGATACCAGGAGTTCTGATGTAAGAAGAGGCTGCTCACACTGCTATCCACACTGTTTATCTGATCTAGTACTGGAGATACCAGGAGTCCTGAAGTAAGAAAAGGCTACTCACAATGCTGTCCACTCTATCTGATCTCTCCAAATCACAACTCACCACTTGTGCACTTGACCACATCCTATCCCACCTCCTGCCCAACCTTACCTCCATGCTTATCCCGGTCCTAACCCATATCTTTCAAACATACTACAATCACACCTGAAGAAACCATCCCTCAACCCAATCTCTATGTCCGACTATTATCCCATATTGCTGCTCCCGTTCACCCACAAACTCCTTAAACAGCATGTCGATGCTGTACTTTCCTGCCACCTCTCATCTAACTTACTCTTTGACAACCTACAATCCAGTTTCCATCCCTACGACTCCACCAAACTGCCCTGACCAAAATTACTAATGACTTCCCTCCAAAGTTAACAGACAAATCTCTATATCCTCCGCCAAGACCTGTCTCTGCTTCAAAACAGTCGCCCACTCTCTTCTACTACAGATCCTCTCTCCCCTTGATGTCAAAATCTTGCCCTCTCCTGGATCTCCTCATACTTTTTAATCGCACAATTAGAGCCTCCCATTCCCATACTACCTCATCATCCCGCCCATTTTCTTTGCTGGTGTCCCTCAAGGCTCCATCTTGGGACCCCTACTCTTCTCCATTTATATCTTTGTCGTGTAACAACCCATAAAATCCCATGGCTACCAGTACAACCCATATGATGATGACACTCATATCTACCTCTCTGGCTCAGATGTCACCTCTTTGCTGTCCAGAATCCCAGAGTGTCTATTAGCCATATCCGCCTTCTTCTCATCACGCTTCCTAAAGCTTAAAATGGATAAAACTGAACTCATCAACTCACCTAACTTCCCTACCATATCTATGTAACGCGATAAATGACATCATGCTTTCCCCTGTACCGGAAGTCCGCTGCCTTGGAGTAACCCTCAACTCTTCCCTGTCCTTTAAACCACACATTCAAGCTCTTACCACCATCTGCCGCCTCCAACTCAAAAATATTTCCAAAATCTGTCCTCTCCTCAACTCTGAATCTACCAAAATGTGAGTGCGTGCCCTCATCATCTCCTGATTCGACTACTGCAATATCCTCCTCTGTGGCCTCCCTGCTAACAGCCTTGCACCTCTCCAGTCTGTCCTTAACTCTGCTACTAGTGTTGAGCGAACATGCTCGACACTGCTCGGTACTCGCCCGAGCATCACGCTACTCGGGATGTTCGGCGAGCACCGAGCATTTCCGGGTAACTCGGGCGGGAGCTCGGGTCTCCGCCCTGCATGTTTGGCGCTCTTTACAGAGCCAATGAACATGCAGGGATTGCCAGCCAGTCACTGTAATGCCGCAGCCATGTTGTTTGTGGGCATTACAGTGATTGGCTGGCCGCACAGCGTCACCTCGAGTATTTAAAACCGGGCGCCGCCATCTTGGACACAGTCGCTCCGGATCAGACAGTGTAGGGACAGCGCTGCTGATTTAGGGAGAGATATATCCTGCAAAATAGTTAGTGTAGGGTCTGTAAAGGCTGCCAGATCAAACAAACAGTCCTTCTCAGGACTAATATCCATCCCAGGTATATCAGGCAGGCAGGCAGGCTGTATAGGAGACGCAGTGGTTATACCAGCAAACGCTGCATTACAGTCCTGTGTGCTGCTCCTGTTGCTGAAATTGCTGGACTTAGCTCCAGGTCCCGGGGGCCAGGAAAAATCCTTTTTTTAATCTAAATCCTCTTTTTTTTTTCCCCCTTCACAATGTACAAATACCCATCTTATTAACCTTTTGGTGTCCCCCCCCCCAAAAAAAAAAAAAGTGTGCCTCTGATTTTTCAGACACAAATATATCTGTTGAAAATAGTCTGGTGTAGGTCAGAGAAATAGAAGTGTGGTTTTGCAGTTCTATGGGCCATTTCTATCTAAAAAAAACAGATTGAGTGTGTCGCGCACTGTTCAGCCGCAAATATATATATTTAAAAAAGTCTGGTATACACCAGTAAATTATTACTGTGGTTTTGCTGTTCCACGGTAAAACATCTCTATTATCCTGTTTTTGGCATTTTTGCTGTATAAAAATAATAATAGTGTCTCCCTGATTTTTCAGACACAAATATATCTGTTGAAAATAGTCTGGTGTAGGCCAGAGAGACAGAAGTGTGCTTTTGCTGTTCCACGGTACAAACCTCTGTATTATCCACTTTTGGGCCATTTGTATCTAAAAAAAAGAGTTTAAGTGTGTCGCTCACTGTTCAGCTGCAAATATATATATATTTTAAAAAGCCTGGTATACACCAGTAAATTATAACTATGGTTTTGCTGTTCCACAGTAAAAAATCTCTATTATCCTGCTTTTGGCATTTTTTGCCATGAAAAATAAATAGTGTCTCCTGATTGTTCAGACACAAATATATCTGTTGAAAATAGTCTTGTGTAGGCCCGAGAAATACAAGTGTGGTTTTCCAGTTCCACGGTTCAAACCTCTGTATTATCCACTTTTGGGCCATTTGTATCTAAAAAAAACAGTTTGAGTATGTCGCTCACTGTTCAGCCGCAAATATATATATATTCAAAAAAGTCTGGTATACACCAGTAAATTATAACTGTGGTTTTGCTGTTCCACGGTAAAACATCTCTATTATCCTGCTTTTGGTATTTTTTGCCGTAAAAAATAAATAGTGTCTCCTGATTGTTCAGACACAAATATATCTGTTGAAAATAGTCTGGTGTAGGCCCGAGAAATACAAGTGTGGCTTTGCAGTTTCACGGTTCAAACCTCTGTATTATCCACTTTTGGGCCATTTGTATCTAAAAAAAACAGTTTGAGTGTGTCGCTCACTGTTCAGCCGCAAATATCTCTATTTAAAAAAGTGTGGTATACCCCAGTAAACAATAACTGTGGTTTTGCCATCCCACAGTAAAAAATCTCTATTATTCAGGTTTTGGTAGTTTTTTCCGTAAAGAAAAACAGTAGTGTCTCCTGACTGTTGTGACACAAAAATATATCTGTTGAAAATAGTCTTGTGTAGGCCCGACATCCCAGTGTGGTTTTGCAGTTCCACGGGTCAAATCGCTGTACTATCCAGTTTTGGGCCTTTGGTATCTAAAAAAAAAAGCAGTTTGAGTGTGTCGCTCACTGTTCAGCCGCAAATATCTCTATTTAAAAAAGTGTGGTATACCCCAGTAAACAATAACTGTGGTTTTCCTCTTCCACAGTTCTAATCTACTCTTTATTACCCTTTTTCCATTGATAGTGCAAGTGTAAGCTATTTTACTTCATTTACAATGGGCAAGGCGCGTGGCAAGGGACGTGGAAGTGGACGTTCTGGTGATGGTTCATGCAGAGGACGGGGCCGTGGCCAAGGTGAAAATGTGCCACAACCAACAGCCACATCTTCTCGCTCCGACTTCTTGACCGAATTACTAGGGAAGCACAGAACAACACCAGTATTGAGAACTGATCAGTGTGAACAGGTTATTAATTGGATAGCAGACAATACTTCCAGTTACCTGGGCACCACCACCTCCGGTCTGTCTTCCACACAGTCAATTCTTAGTAGCCGTGAGTCTCGACCGCATACTCCTCCTCACCCTGATGCTCCTTCCTCCCACCATGCCGAGTGTCGTCAGACAGCAAGTGATCCCACACTTGGACACTCTGAAGAGCTGTTCACTGGTCCATTTCCATATTTGGGCCCCTCGCCTGATACGCTTGAAGTGGTGGAAGAGGAGATCCCATGTTGCGATGCCCAAATATTTGAACAGCCACGGCCACAGGAAGTCGACGTTGGCAATCTGTCACAAGAGGTGGACGATGACGAGACACAATTGCCAGGAAGTGAGGAGGAGGATCGTGGTGCGCAAGTGGAAGAGGAGGAGGTGGTGGATGATCTAGTAACTGACCCAACGTGGAAGGAGGATATGCAGAGTGAGGCCAGCAGCACACAGGGGGAGGGAGGCAGAGTACCCCAACAGGCAGGAAGAAGCAGTGTGGTGGCCGCAGACAGAAGGCAGGCAACCGTTCCCCGTAACACCAACACGAGGGACGTTGCCAGTACAAGCGGTAGGTCTTCCAGAGTCTGGAATTTTTTTAAAGACTCTGCTGATAACCCCAAAAAGGCCATATGTTCCACCTGCCATGCCAGCATCAGCAGGGGTGACAAAACTACCAGCCTGACTACCACCAGCATGATCAGGCACATGGCAGCAAAGCACCCGACTTTGTGGGGTGAAACCCAGGGTCCACGACCAGTGTCAGCGGGTGTCACCACTGCTTCTTCCACTGTTGTGCGTGCAATAGAACCCCCTGTTGTGTGTGCAAGGCAATCCCCTGTCCATACTGCATGTAAAGATGCCCCCTCCTCTCAGTCTTCACTTGTTATGGCAGTTTCTCAAGAAACAGCATCAACGTCCATGTCCACGTCCCACCGCAGCGTTCAATTGTCCATATCCCAGACCTTTGAATGAAAGCGGAAATTCGCAGCTAACGCCCCACAGGCCACAGTCCTAAATTCGCACATTTCACGACTGCTTGCATTGGAAATGCTGCCTTTTAGGCTGGTGGAGACGGAATCCTTCCGCAATCTTATGGCGGTGGCCGTCCCTCGGTACTCGGTCCCCAGCCGACACTATTTTGCCCGGTGTGTCATCCCCGCACTACACAAGCACGTGTCCCAAAGCATCTGCCGTGCCCTCAACAACGCAGAGTCCACCTGACAACGGACACGTGGACAAGTGCTTGTGGCCAGGGATGGTACATCTCTCTGACGGCACACTGGGTAAACATAGTGGAAGCCGGGACCCAGTCGGACCTTGGGACGGAACACATCCTCCCCACACCGAGGATTGCGGGCCCTATGTCAGTCAGAGTTGCCCCCACAGTGTACAGCTCCTGCTCATCCTCCTCCTCCTCCTCCTCCTCCTCATGTTCAGCCTCCATCTCAGATATCACTACATCAGTTACAAGCTGGAAGCATTGCAGTACTGCCTCCGCCAAGCGGCAACAGGCTGTGCTGAAACTCATAAGCTTAGGTGATAAACCTCACACTGCTTGTGAGTTGTGGACAGCTGTGAAAGAGCAGGCAGATCTGTGGCTGAGACCGCTGAACCTACATCCCGGCATGGTCGTGTGTGACAATGGCCGTAACCTGGTGGCGGCTCTGAGGCGAGGTGAGATCACACACGTACCATGCCTGGCTCATGTGCTTAACCTCGTAGTTCAGCGGTTTCTTAAATCGTACCCCAAGTTGCCAGATCTGCTCGTGAAAGTACGCCTCCTGTCAGCTCATTTTCGCAAGTCGGCTACAGCTTCCGCCTCCCTTGCTGTGTTGCAGCAGCGTTTGCAGCTTCCGGCACACCGACTGGTGTGTGATGTCCCCACACGTTGGAACTCTACCCTCCACATGTTGCAAAGGATTTGTGAGCAGAAGAGAGCAGTTGTGGAATACCAGCTGCAACAAGGCCGTCGATATTCAGGTCAGACTCCACACATAAGACCTCAGGAGGGGACCTGGATGTCTGACATATGTACCATCCTGACAAACTTTGAGGAGGCCACCAAGATGGTGAGTGGCGATGACGCCATCATTAGTGTCAGCATCCCACTTGTCTGTCTTTTGCAACGCTCTCTGCAGAGAATTAAAGAGGAGGCATTGCAGCCAGAGTATGATGAGATGGATCAAGAAGCCGTAGCGGGCGATTACACACAGCCCAGCCTCATCTCATCCCAACGTGTATTGAGGGACAATGAGGGAGAGGAGGAGGAAAAACAGGAGCTGCTATCATGCGTTGTAGACGGTAGTACCTGTACAAGTGTCATACCGTCGGTTCAGCGTGGGTGGCCTGAGGACAGGGGGGAGGAGGAAGAGGAGGAGAGCATGGTCAGTCGTCATCTTGGTGAGGACACGGAAATCTTGCCCGTTACCAGTCTGGCACGCATGGCTGACTTTATGTTACGCTGCCTTAACCGTGACCCTCGCGTTGTCAAAATGTTGGGTGACAGTCATTACTGGTTGAAGACACTTGTAGACCCCGCTACAAGGAGAACTTTCACTCTCCTATTCCTGAGGTGGAGAGGTCTACAAAAATGGGGCAATACCAGAAGGCCCTTGCTGCAGAACTCTTAAAAAAATTCCCATCTGAACACGCTAGCGGCAGAGGTCACAGTTCGTTGCCCAACCAAGGAGTACAGGCGAGAGAGATGCAACTCCAATCCAGCAGAGGCAGGGGAACACTGTCAACGTTCTGGGACAGTTTTCTGACACCCGCCCAGCTTACAGGCCCTGAGGCGCGGGGTACTCTCACAAGGAGTGGAAAGTTTCAAAAGATGGCGAGGGACTACCTTGCCGATCATACCAGCGTCCTCCGTGATTCCTCTGTGCCTTTTAATTATTGGGTATCCAAGCTGGACACTTGGAATGAACTCGCTCTGTACGCCTTGGAGGTCCTGGCCTGCCCTGCAGCTAGCGTGTTATCGGAGCATGTTTTTAGCGCCGCTGGGGGAATTATAACTGATAAGCGCACTCGCCTGTCAACTGACAATGCTGACAAGCTGACCCTTATCAAAATGAACAAGGGCTGGATTGGGCCAGACTTCTCATCACCACCAAATGACAGCAGAGTAACATAAAGTCAAATCCACTGTGTTATTTCGGGAGGTGTATTCACATGCACCGCTTCACACCCACACATGGGTATACGCGTCCTCGTTTCGGCTGTTTAATCTTCTTATCCTCAGCCTCCACCACCACTATACCACCAGGGTGCCAGCATTGCAAGTTCCTCCGTCCTAATTTTTGGCAGCTTTTGCTGGGAAAGCATAAGCAAATACCATGGGACACCCACTCCCCAATAATGGGACTTATGTTTGTAATATGCTGTACTGCATGGCTCTTGTAAGGGGCATTGCAAGTTGCTCCGTCCTAATTTTTGGCAGCTTTTGCTGGGAAAGCATAAGCAAATACTATGGGGCATTGCAAGTTGCTCCGTCCTAATTTTTGGCAGCTTTTGCTTGCAAGGCATAAGCAAATACTATGGGACACCCACTCCCCAATAATGGGACTTATGTTTATAATATGCTGTACTGCATGGCTCTTGTAAGGGGCATTGCAAGTTGCTCCATCCTAATTTTTGGCAGCTTTTGCTTGCAAGGCATAAGCAAATACTATGGGACACCCACTCCCCAATAATGGGACTTATGTTTGTAATATGCTGTACTGCATGGCTCTTGTAAGGGGCATTGCAAGTTGCTCCGTCCTAATTTTTGGCAGCTTTTGCTGGGAAAGCATAAGCAAATACTATGGGAGGCCCACTCCCTAATAATGGGACTTATGTTTGTAATATGCTGTACTGCATGGCTCTTGTAAGGGGCATTGCAAGTTGCTCCGTCCTAATTTTTGGCAGCTTTTGCTTGCAAGGCATAAGCAAATACTATGGGACACCCACTCCCCAATAATGGGACTTATGTTTGTAATATGCTGTACTGCATGGCTCTTGTAAGGGGCATTGCAAGTTGCTCCGTCCTAATTTTTGGCAGCTTTTGCTTGCAAGGCATAAGCAAATACTATGGGAGACCCACTCCCCAATAATGGGACTTATGTTTGTAATATGCTGTACTGCATGTGACACGCCCCCTGGGTCGTGTGTACACGTGTGTGGGATACCCGGTGCCGGGTCTCTGGGGTCTGTAGTCTCCGTGGCGGTGACCCGGTCCCGTGGCTCAGGCTGGTCAAACCAGTGGCAGTCTTTCTTAGGTTTTGAGGTTAATTGTCCGACTG
This sequence comes from Phyllobates terribilis, assembly GCF_046119375.1. Taxonomy (NCBI): domain Eukaryota; kingdom Metazoa; phylum Chordata; class Amphibia; order Anura; family Dendrobatidae; genus Phyllobates; species Phyllobates terribilis. Next base: position 362,638,416 of record NW_027362762.1, on the reverse strand, counting down.
CGCCACCCGTGGATTGCGGTCAGGGAGTACCACCGCTGCGAGGCAGACCGCTGAGGCTGGTGTTGTGTGCGCAGCATAGAATGGGATAACTCCCCTCGGGAGGAGTATAACCTCAGGGCAGTGAGTGTGGATGATGGGGGTGATGGTGCAGGAGTGCAGCAGGAACGACTCAGAGTCTTTGCAGTGCAGTTCAGGGTCTTTACTGATGATTATAAGGTAGACCCTCCCGGGAGTACTGGCTAGCATAAGAGGCCTGGTCAGTCTGTGAGCAAGCAGGAGTTCCGTTGGCCAGGTGGAGTTGTAGGCCTCCCCGTCTGTCTGCACTCTTCCTGGCTACCTTGCTGTAAGCGGATAGAAGTAGCCCACGTCCCTGAGTGTACCGTGTAGTGCTCACCCATATGGCTGGTGACTTGGGGCCTTCTGTTAGCCTCCGCTCCACGGCGGCGGTGCTGGTACCTTGCTTGTGACTGAGCCTCCGGGCTTCTATGGCCAGAGGACCTGAAATCCCCTGCCGGCTGGTTTCTGCTGCTGGATATATAAGTCCTCACAGCTTCGGACTCCTGTGACCGGTTCCTATTGTCTTCTGCCAGAGCGAGCTCTGCTCAGCTTCCAGCACCTGATCTTTAGCTCCTAGCTCCTACAGAGCTCCTTGCTGTTACTTTCCCTTGCTCTCACTCTGACTCTGACTGTTCTCTGACTCACTCAACCCCGCCCCAGATCCAGTTTATAAGGGCAGAATTCTCCCCTCCCAGGACTGGGGCAGGAGGATGTTGCATGTTTAAGGGATCCTGACCAGGAAACCTCCCACTTGCTCTCCGACGTAATATCTCTATTACTGTGGTGACCAGACCCCTGGGGTGCCACACATGGCTCTTGTAAGGGGCATTGCAGTTCCTCATAATTTTTGGAAAGCCTTCCATTCACTGCTTAGGCCAACAGTGCACGGGAGACGCAGTTGCTATAAATCGAAAAAAAAGGTTTAGTTAACGCCCTCTGACCTCCATGTCATTTCCAAGGGGCATTGGAGTGGCTCGAAATTTTTGGTAGGCATTGCACTCACTGTATGCCCTATAACTGTGTAGCCGAACAACTCCTTTTGTTACAGAAACTTATCCTACATGACATATCTGGTTGACTGGCCTGATATTGATGTGAATGGTCCCTGTTCCTCCTGTTCCTCCTGCTCTTTCTCCTTTGCCACCACCTCATCCATCATTTATCACCTGAAGCTTTGTTTTAACGGGAGTCATAGAACTGGGATAGTAGCAGGAAAACATCCAGCAATACTCGGAGGAGGTAGGATATGCGCCAAAACGCGGACCACCTCAGGCCTAGCCGCTACTACATACATGCGCTTGCATTCCAAGAAAACAAAGCAGATGCTAACTTCTATCATCATCATAATGCTCCTCACCTAGGCACTCTCAACTCCCCTGATGGAGAAGCCAGGGCCCACCGGAGGAGTCTGGTTCTCTGGTGGGCTCGTCCAATGCTGCCCTAAAGCAGGCCAGGCTAAGAAAAGTGTGGGGGAATGTGATAGGAGAAATCAGGGCGGCTGGGGACCGAGTATGGACACCTGGCCGCCACCTGGCGGCTGGGGACCGAGCGTGGACACCCGGCCGCCGGGCGGCTGGGGACAGAGTATGGATACCTCGCTGCCGAAGCAGCCATGAGGTAGTGGCCAGCTTCGGCCTCCTCCAAACTAAAAGGCCCCATTTCAAGTGAAAGCTAGCAGTATGGTATTGCAGCCTGCGGGTGGGTGGGTGATTGGCTGCATATTTTCACTTGCATTGCAAGGAATGGGGGAGGTACAATTGAACACTGCCCTGGGACAAGGACTTGCACGGGGATAGTTGCAAGTCTGCATCTTCTGATGCGGCAAGGATCACTTCTGATGGGCACACTTTTAAACAGTGACCTGGGGGTCAGAGATGCTTCCAGGGGTCTTCCCCATGCTGATCCCTTGTCTTTTCAGCACTGTATGCATGTGTCACACAGCACATGGCCAGATAAGGTTGTAAAATGTTAAAATGATATTTCCTGGTGAACGCATTTGTCACGGTTGAAAGCAATACAGAAGTGCAAAAACGCATGAAAAATGCTACTTGTGAACATAGCCCAAGGTGTGGAGGAGTATTTTTGTTTTTGGTTATTTATTTTACCTTATACACAAGTTTTTACCCTGAAAAGGAAATTCCTTAACATATTTCACAGGAAAACCGTTTCAGTTTCGTTTTTGAACGTTTTATTGTGAGCCCGCAAAAGTGGCTTAATACCTCTGACCACGTTGTTGACAGCAGTGACCTGGGGGTCAGAAATGCTTTCAGGGGCGATCCCCATGCTGCCCCCATGTCTTTTGAGCACTGTCACTATCGTTTTGGGCACTTTTTAGGCTTTCTACAGACTGCCGGTGGTGCGGCCGCAAAAATGCTCGGGTCTCTCATAGACTAACATTGGGCTCGTTGCTCGGGTCGAGCACCCGAGTTTCACGGTAAGCTCGGCCCGAGCTTCGAGCACCCGAGCATTTTAGTGATCGCTCAACACTATCAGTCGTCATCTTGGTGAGGACACAGAAGTCTTGCCCGTTACCAGTCTGGCACCCATGGCTGACTTTATGTTACGCTGCCTTAACCGTGACCCTCGCATTGTCAAAATGTTGGGTGACAGTCATTACTGGTTGATGACACTTTTAGACCCCCTATACAAGGAGAACTTTCACTCTCTTATTCCTGAGTTGGAGAGGTCTACAAAAATGGGGCAGTACCAGAAGGCCCTTGCTGCAGAACTATTAAAAAAATTCCCATCGGAACACGGTAGCGTCAGAGGTCACAGTTCGCTGCCCAACTAAGGCATACAGGCGAGAGAGACGCAACTCCAATCCAGCAGAGGCAGGGGAACACTGTCAATGTTCTAGGACAGTTTTCTGAGACCTGCCCAGCTTACAGGCCCTGAGGCGCAGGGTACTCTTACAAGGAGTGGAAAGTTTCAAAAGATGGTGAGGGAGTACCAGCGTCCTCCGTGATTCCTCTGTGCCTTTTAATTATTGGGTATCCAAGCTGGACACTTGGAATGAACTCACTCTGTATGCCTTGGAGGTCCTGGCCTGCCCTGCTGCTAGTGTGTTATCGGAGCGTGTTTTTAGTGCCGCTGGGGGAATTATAACTGATAAGCGCACTCGCCTGTCAACTGACAATGCTGACAAGCTGACCCTTATCAAAATGAACAAGGGCTGGATTGGGCCAGACTTCTCATCACCACCAAATGACAGCAGAGTAACATAAAGTCAAATCCACTGTATTATTTCGGGAGGTGTATTCCCATGCATCGCTTCACACCCACACATGGGTATACGCTTCCTCATTTCGGCTGTTTTTTGCTCTTCTCCTTATCCTCAGCCTCCACGACCACTATACCACCAGGGTGACCATGGTCCATGTTGCCAGCATTGCAAGTTCCTCTGTCCTAATTTTTGGCAGCTTTTGCTTGGAAGGCATAGGCAAAGACTATGGGAGACCCACTCCCCAATAATGGGAATAATGTTTTTAATATGCTGTACTGCATGGCTCTTGTAAAGGACATTGTAAGTTCCCACTTCCTAATTTTTGGCAGCTTTTGCTTGGAAGGCATAGGCAAAGACTATGGGAGACCCACTCCCCAATAATGGGAATATTGTTTTTAATATGCTGTACTGCATGGCTCTTGTAAGGGGCATTAAAATCGTCTTGTTAAGCTACTGTGACCTCCACGTCTCTTCCAAGGGTCGTTAATATTGTCTTTTTATTCCACTGCGACGTCCACCACTCTTCCAAGGGGCATTAAAAGCGTCTTGTTAAGCTACTGTGACCTCCACGTCTCTTCCACAGGGCGTTGATATTGTCTTTTTATTCCACTGTAACCTCCACCACTCTTCCAAGGGTCATTGATATTGTCTTTTTATTCCACTGCGACCTCCACCACTCTTCCAAGGGGCATTAAAACCGTCTTGTTAAGCTACTGTGACCTCCACGTCTCTTCCACGGGGCATTGATATTGTCTTTTTATTCCACTGTAACCTCCACCACTCTTCCAAGGGGCATTAAAACTGTCTTGTTAAACCACTCTGAACTCCACGTCTCTTCCAAGGGGCATTAAAACCATCTTGTTAAGCTACTGTGACCTCCACATCTCTTCCAAGGGGCATTAAAACTGTCTTGTTAAACCACTGTGAACTCCACGTCTCTTCTAAGGGGCATTAAAACCGTCTTGTTAAACCACTCTGAACTCCACAGCTCTTCCAAGGGGCATTGACATGTTGTTTTTAATTACCTCTAACCTCCACGACTCTTGCAACGGGCATTGCATTTCCTCCTAATTTTTGTCAGCTTTTGCTTTTCAATGCATAGGCGAACACTAAGGGAGACCCACTCCCCAATAATGGGTAGAAGGTTTTTAATACGCTGTAATCCACGTCTGTTTCAAGGGGCATTGCAGTGCCTAATAATTTTTGGAAAGCCTTCCATTCCCTGCTTAGGCCAACAGTGTACAGGAGACCCAGTTGCTATAAATGGAAAAAACGGTTTAGTTAAGGCCCTCTGACCTCCATGTCACTTCCAAGGGGCATTTGAGTGCCTCGAAATTTTTGGTAGGCATTGCATTAACTGTATGCCTTATAACTGTGTAGCTGAACCGCCCCTTTTGGTACAGAAACATATCCTACAAGACATGTGTGGTTGGCTGGCCTGATATGGATGTGAATGGTCCCTGTTCCTCCTGCTCTTTCTCCTTTGCCACCGCCTCATCCATCATTCATCACCTGAAGCTTTGTTTTAACGGGAGTCATAGAACTGGGATAGTAGCAGGAAAACATCCAGCAATCCTCGAAGGAGGTAGAATATGCGCCAAAACGCTGACCACCTCAGGCCTAGCTGCTACTACATACATGCGCTTGCATTCCAAGGAACAGAAAGCTAAGGAGGTGGATGGCCTCATGATCATGAATAATTTACTCATTGTGTAGGAGGCCGACCACTGCTGCTGTCTACCTTCTGAACTTTGTGTTGAAGCCTGATTGACCCAGGACCCGCAATCCTCTATGTCTGGAGGACGTGTTGCATCCCAGTGTCCAACTGTGTCCCGGCTTCCACAATATTAACCCAGTGTGAAGGCGTCAGTGAGATGGACCATTCCTGGCCACATTCACTTGTCCACGTGTTTGTGGTTAGGCTGTCCTTCCCACTAAATGCACTGGGGAAGGCACAGGTAATGTTTTGGTATGCGCGCTTGTGTATAAGGCGCACCGGGACAAATAGGGGCGGCTGGGGACAGTTTATGGACACCCGGCCACCCCCACGCGGCTGGGGACTGTGTGTGGGCACCCGGCCGCGGGGCGGCTGGGGACTGAGTATGGACACCCGGCCGCCCCCTGGCAGCTGGGGACCAAGCGTGGACACCCGGCCGCCGGGCGGCTGGGGACTGAGTATGAATACCAGGCTACCGACGCAGCCATGACGTGGTGGCCAGATTCCACCTCCACATGCCTAAAAGGCCCAATTTCAAGTGCAAGCAAGCTAGCAGTATGGTATTGCAGCCTGGGGGTGGGTGGGTGGCAGGCTGCATACTTGCGCTTGTATTGCAAGTTACGGGGGAGGTACAATTGAACACTGCTCTGGGACAAGGACTTGCACGGGGATAGTTGCAAGTATGCATCTTCTGATGCGGCAAGGATCACTTCTGATGGGCACACTTTTAGGCAGTGACCTGGGTGTCAGACATGCTTCCAGGGGTCTTCCCCATGCTGTTCCCATGTCTTTTTAGCACTGTATGCATGTGTCACACAGCACATGGCCAGATAAGGTTGTAAAATGTTAAAATGACATTTCCCGGTGAATGCATTTGTCACGGTTGAAAGCAATACAAACGTGCAAAAACGCATAAAAAATGCTACTTGTGAACATAGCCCAAGGTGTGGAGGAGTATTTTTCTTTTTGGTTATTTATTTTACCTTATACACAAGTCTTTACCCTGGAAAGGATGTTCCTTAACCCCTTTCCGACCTGGTCAGTAATAGTATGCACCAGGTCGGGAAGGCCGGTTCAGGGGGGGCTCCGGCGGTGAGCCCGCACTGAAGCGAGCACATGTCAGCTGATTATTGGAATCGCAATCCACCCGCGGCTGTTAACATGTTAAATCTCTGACAGTGGCATTTAACTCGCACTTCCGGGAGTCCTAAGCCCCGCCCATCAGTGACCCTGTCACGTGATCGCGGGTCACCAATGGGTGGGCATGACAACTCAGGGTCTGCAGCAGACGCCTGTGGTTGTCATGTCTCAATTGCTATGAGCGCCACCTAGTGGTCAGCGCTCATAGCAAGTGAGCATTTCTCCTGCATACAAGCGATCTGCTCATCGCTAGTATGCAGTAGAAGCAATCAAACAACTGCTGCTTCTTGTCTCCTCTGGAGACTATAGAAGCAAGCAGAAAGTGTAAAAAAAAAGTTTAAAAAAAAAAAAAAAAAATCTATATATAAAAGTTTAAGTCACCCCCCTTTCGCCCCATTCAAAATAATATATATATATATATATATATATATAAAAAAAACACATACACATATTTGGTATCGCCGCGTTCAGAATCGCCCGATCTATCAATATAAAAGAAGAATTAATACAATCAGTAAACAGCGTAACGAGAAAAAAATTTTAAACGCCAGAATTAAGTTTTTTTGGTCGCTACAACTTTGCAATAAAATGCAATAACGGGCGATCAAAACATCGGATCTACCCCAAAATGGTATCAATAAAAACGTCAGCCCAGCACGCAAAAAATAAGCCCTCACCTGGCCCCAGATCCCGAAAAATGGAGAAGCTAAGGGTCTCGGAAAATGGCGTCATTTTTTTTGTTTTTTTTAGCAAGCTTTGGATTTTTTTTTCACCACTTAAATAAAAAAGAACCTATACATGTTTGGTGTCTATGAACTCGTAACGACCTGGAAAATAATGATGGCAGGTCAGTTTTAGCAATCTGCGAACGTGGTAAAAAAAGGACCCAAAAAACAACTGTGGAATTGCATTTTTTTTGCAGTTTCACTGCACTTGGATTTTTTTTCCCATTTTCCAGCATACGATATGGTAAAACCAGTGATGGTGTTTAAAAGTACAACTTGTCCCGCAAAAAATAAGCCCTCACATGGCCATATTGAGCGAAAATTAAAAAAGTTCTGGCTCTGGGAAGAAGGGGAGCAAAAAAGGAAAACACAAAAACAGAAAGACCCATGGTCGTTAAGGGGTTAACATATTTCACAGGAAAGCACTTTCACTTTCGTTTTTGAACGTTTTATTGTGAGCCTGTAAAAGTGGCTTAATACCTCTGACCACGTTGTTGACAGCAGTGACCTGGGGGTCAGAAATGCTTCCAGGGGCGATCCCCATGCTGTCCCCATGTCATTTGAGCACATTCACTATTTGGGCACTTTTTAGGCTTTCTACAGACTGAAGGGGGAGCCGCCGCAAAAATGTTCGGGTCTCCCATAGACTAACATTGGGCTCGTTGCTCGGGTCGAGCACCCGAGTATCACAGTGAGCTCGGCCCGAGCTTCGAGCACCCGAGCATTTTAGTGCTCGCTCAACACTATCTGCTACCCAACTAATCTATCTCTCTCCTCGCTACTCCTCCACTTTTCCCCTCTGCAAATCCCCTACAAAGCCGTCCATAATCTGTCTTCTCCATATATCTCCAAACTAATGTCCCAATATATTCCCACACATAATCTCTGGTCTTCCCAAGACCGCCTTCTCTCCTCCACACTTATACGTTCTTCACCTAATCACCTCCAAAACTTCTCCTGAGTATTCCCCACCCTCTGGAATTCTGTGCCCCAACATGTCTGATTATCCACAACATTCAGAACATCTAGATGGAACTTGAAAACCAATCTCTTCAAGAAAGTTTACAGCCTGCAATGAGCCACTGCCACCTCACCAACACCGGAGCTGCTGCAACCCCCCAACCTCCTGTCACCTTCCCTATTATCCTGTAGACTGTAAGCCAGTCTATCATTTTTAGTTTGTTCATTGTAATTTATATTTGTATCCTGTATGTAACTCCTTCTCATGTACAGCCCCATGAAATCAATAATGCTCTAAAAATAATTAATAAAAAAATCGTACCAGGGGTACTGAAGTAAGAAGAAGAGGCTGTGTGGCACCCTGCTACTACAGGTACCACAGGACCCAAAAGGGTGCATGAACGGACTTCTCCACAAGAGGCCCTCACTACAAACAAACACCTCCACCCTTCCACCTCAGACTACCAGAGAGAGCCCTGTTAGGGATATATATATATGGAGGGTGGAGTTAGGCAGTTCAGTTCAGTTAGAGAGTCTCTCAGTCTGAGAGAGAGTGAGCTGGCACTTAGACCAGAGAAGAAGCAGCACATGAGCTGCTGTGTACTGAGGGACCCGAGTGTGGCCGAGGCAAGGAGACAGGAGTTGAGGGGGCAGAGAGCATCACAGGCTCACCCCAAGACACAAGCCGGACACCGGGTCCGCGCCTACAGGGTTTTCTACACCCAGTAGGGACAACCGGCATACCAGGAGGCTTCCAGACCCCTGGTTATCCTCAAGCTACCAGGAATAACAGGACTAGGAACCATGAAGGCCCCAGCGTCCAGGGATAGTGGTTGCCAAAAAAAAGTCCTACTACCAAGCAGTCAGGTGAGAAAGCAACACAACATAGAAGCTAGGCCAAAGTTCCAGGCTGGCTAGAAGCTTAGAGAGAGGAAGACATGGATCAGAAGGACTTATACCCGCTCACTGGGGAGAGTCCTGAAGGGCACCCTTCCTAGCAAGCACCCTGGACCATACCTGCCGTTACACCAGTAAATGTACTGAAGCGAATCCCCCTGTGTGCGTGTCTGTCATTCCCCCTGACCCGACCGGGCCATCTCTCACCTGCATCCCTTCTATCAACCCTGCCCCGGGGTCCGCTCCGCCTGTGGGGAGCAGAAACATCCCAGCTGCCATTCCATCATCCCCCGGAGATCTTCAGCAGCGCTAGTAACCATTACCAGAAACCACAGGTGGCGTCACGAGACAAACTGTTAACAAAACCCCTTTTAAAGAGTGACCCAGAGGACGAGCCCGGGAGCCGACTGCTGTGATATCCTACAAAGAAAGTAAAGGACCGGGTACCGAGTCTCTCCCATATATAGCCCAGGGCGAGTCACACTCTTCCTGGTGTCACGAACAGGATTTCGTGCCCGTTGCCACCGGGTACTGTGTGCCGTATTTGAACTGTGTTGAACATCGCCACCATTACCGCGTCGCCGCGCGGGAAGAAGAGGGGCGTAACCGTGGGAACCAGAAAGGCATGACCGTTGGTAGCGCGCGAAGCTCCAGCCCCGCCTCGCGCTCTGATGCAGTACCAGGAAGCGTCAGCTCCTGGAAGGAGACCGTCGTCTGTGGAGCTGCGGCCTACCCTAAAAAGGAAAAGAAGGTAGGCTACGGTTTACTAGGGGGGCGCAGCCTTGGCCGACGACCAGCAAGACGCCGGAGCACCGGATAACGCTCTCGATGCTCAACTGGCACCCGGCGCTGTTCAGACCAGAGCGGCTGCCCCACCAGCAGGGGTCATGACTCCAATGATACCCATGGCCCTGCCGTATATCCCCGGAGTGAAATGGCTTCCCCAGTATGACGGCAAACCAGACACCCTGTCTGGGTTCAAAAGGAAAATATGCGGTGTACTGGACATGTACTCAATGACTGGTAAATAGAGAGCTGCTGTTGTGCTGGGACAATTGACTGGTGCCGCAGAGCGGGAAGTTGAAACCTGGCCAGCCGCAGACCAGGAATCAGTACCCATTAAATTTAAGAGACTGAAAACTGTCTTTGAAAACCGCACTGAGACAGATCTTCGGATGAGGTTCTACCACTGCGCCCAGAAACCTGAGGACAGTATCTGGGACTATGCCTGGCGTCTACAAGAGGCACTGCAGGCCCTGAAACAGGTTAGTCCAGCCAGCATACATGATGAGAACAAAATGCTGACAGAACAATTCATCCGGGGGTTAAGGTCCCAGGAGGAGAGCAGAACTGTACGGTGGTGGGCCTTAGATCATCCAAATGCCACCTTTGACACCCTGAAGGACATGGCTATTAAGGGCCTTCAGCCCCTGGAAACATCAGGGACTGCTATCCAGCATTACCAGGGTGGGGCCACCACAATGGCCACAGCACTCACTGCCCCTTCATTAGCGGCTGAGACAAAAGTGCAAACAGCGCCCCCTACCGAGCTGAACAGCCTGCGCTCTGAAGTGCGTCAGCTAAGTAAAACCCTGACCACTGTCCTGGGCGCCCAGCAGCTACAGGCGGAGTCCGAGCCGGATGGAAGGATCCTACCCGCCGACAGTCCTGAGGATGTCCCCTGGATGAGGAGAAGAAGGAGGACAACGCCACCCCATGGGAGGACCAACGACCAACGTCGCCCTCCACGAGAATTCATCTGCTACCGTTGCCACAAGGCAGGCCACACCATGCGGATCTGTCCTTTAAACGGGCAAACCCTGGGGCCAAGGGCCGACACCCAGGAGTAGATCAACCAGGCCCATCAAGCTGGTACGACCGGTTTGTAGGAGGAAGGCCTTTCCTGTCCATCGTGCTGGACGGCATAGCAATACCTGCACTACTGGACACCGGCTCATAGGTAACCATCATACCTGATGTCCTCTATAAAAGGTACTGGTCCATAAATGAACTCCACCCGCCAGCCCCAAATCTCTCTGTGTATGCCTCCAATGGCCTTCCTCTTAACCTAGTAGGGGTTAAGGATGTGACAGTGAAGGTGGGGAGAGTGGAACTAAAGGACCAAGGACTGATTTTCATAGATTCTAACCCTGGTGATACAAATCAATATATGATACTTGGTACAAATATTGTTGTTAACTGTTTGGGAGAAGTGTTGTTTTTACTCCCAACAGATTGCTGACACTGCCAAACCAAGGCAGAAGAAGGTGCTCCAGAAAGAAATTCGTGCCCTCCTGTACCAGCAACAGGTAAAGCTAACAGGTGGTGAGATTGGTAATGTACGGGTGACAGACCCGATACCCATTGTGATTCCCCCAATGAGTGAAATGCTGATTTGGTGTAGGGCAGCAATAGGTCTTAAGGGACAGAACTACCAGGCCATAGTAGAGCCCATCAACTCAGAACACAGACCTACACTCCTAACTGCTAGAGGGGTAGTTGATGTACGCAATGGAAGGGTACCAGTACGTCTCCTAAATTGTGGGGGGGAGGAAGTTAAATTGCCACGATATGCCACTGTTGCCCGACTGTATACTGTGAATAATGATGCCATACACACAGTGGAATCCTTGACCCCACCAGATACAGTGGAGGACAATGACTCCGAAGCTCAGCTGGAGGAATAGTGTCAACAGCTCCATGTTGGGACTGACGCCACTCCTATCCATCAAAAACACGGTGTTTACAGAGTGGTTCAGGAATATGAACAGGTGTTTAGTAAGCACCCACTTGATTTTGGAAGGGTTAAAGGGGTACAACACCACATACCCACCGGTAACCATCCGCCCATTAAGGAGCGTTACAGACCCATACCACCAGCACATTACCAAAAAGCCATGGAAATGTTGCATGACATTAAAAAGGCAAGGGTAGTAAGGGATAGCTGTAGCCCCTGGGCAGCTCCCCTGGTCCTGGTCAGAAAGAAGGACGGTAGCATGAGGATGTGTGTGGATTACAGACAAATTAATCGAATAACACATAAAGATGTATACCCTTTGCCCCGTATAGAGGAATCCCTGGCTGCACTAAAATCTGCCAATTATTTCTCTACATTGGATCTCACTAGCGGGTATTGGCAAGTCTCTGTTGCTGAGGAAGACCGGGAGAAGACAGCCTTCACCACCCCGATGGGATTGTGTGAATTCAACAGCATGCCATTTGGACTCTGCAACGCACCAGGAACGTTCCAGAGGTTGATGGAGTGTTGCTTGGGACACCGGAACTTTGAGATAGTGCTGCTATACCTGGATGATGTTATCGTGTACTCGAGGACATATGAGGACCATCTGAAGAAACTGGTGATGGTATTTGAGGCACTGTCCCGGTATGGGATGAAACTTAAACCTTCCAAGTGCCACCTGCTCAAACAGAAGGTTCAGTACCTGGGACACGTGGTCAGCTCAGAGTGAGTAGCACCAGACCCGGAGAAGGTCACTGCCATTCAGAAGTGGCCTGAACCAAGGAACCTGAAAGAAGTACGTCAATTCCTGGGACTGGTCAGGTACTACAGGAGGTTCATTAAGGACTATACCAAAAAGGCAGCACCTTTACAAGACCTCCTGGTAGGACAGTCCAAAAGAGGTAAAAATCCCCCATTCCTGTGGGGCAAAGAGCAGACTGAGTCCTTTGCGCGCGCTCCCCCTCTCTTAAAGGGGCCGCGCACGCCGTCCTAAGGAGTCCCCGGCCAATGGCCGGAGGACCTCACCATATATAAGGCACCTCCTCCAAAATGGAGGTGCCCGAGCAATGTTGTTGCAAAGCCTTCACTCTGCTTCAGCCCTCAGGTCCCGTTACCAGTTACCTGCCAGTCACCTGCCAGATTCCTGCTTGATACCTGCCTGATATCCGCTTACCTGCTTGCAAGCCTGCGGTCCGACGGTCTGCCTTCCGACACCTGTCAGTCTGTCTATGGACCAGCCTGCCCGCTCACCTGGGAGCGCTCACCTGCTACCTGTCTGCTAGTCTACCTGGAGGCTCCGCCGTCACTTGCCGTGACCACCTGTCAGTCCAGAGAATCTTGCCCGCTTACCTGGGAGCGCTCACCTGCTACCTGCCTGCTAGCCTACCTGGAGGCTCTGCCGTCACTTGCCGTGACCACCTGCCCGTCCAGAGACTCTTGCCCGCTCACCTGGGAGCGCTCACCTGCTACCTGCCTGCTAGCCTACCTGGAGGCTCTGCCGTCACTTGCCGTGACCACCTGCCAGTCCAGAGACTCTTGCCCGCTCACCTGGGAGCGCTCACCTGCTACCTGCCTGCTAGTCTACCTGGAGGCTCTGCCGTCACTTGCCGTGACCACCTGCCAGTCCAGAGACTCTTGCCCGCTCACCTGGGAGCGCTCACCTGCTACCTGCCTGCTAGCCTACCTGGAGGCTCTGCCGTCACTTGCCGTGACCACCTGCCAGTCCAGAGACTCTTGCCCGCTCACCTGGGAGCGCTCACCTGCTACCTGCCTGCTAGCCTACCTGGAGGCTCTGCCCTCACTTGCTGTGACCACCTGCCCGTCCAGAGACTCTTGCCCGCTCACCTGGGAGCGTCCACCTGCTACCTGTCTGCTAGTCTACCCAGAGACTGTCCCTGTGACTACCTGCCCTTCTACCCAGAGACTGTCCCTGTCACTTGCCGTGACTACCTGCCCTTCTACCCAGTGACTGTCCCTGTCACTTGCCGTGACTACCTGCCCGTCTTCCCTGGGAGCCACCCGCTTCCTTACAAGGACCGCCCCCTTGTATAGTTGCTCAGAGGTTCCGCCTCCCAGACCCGTTACAGAAGGTAATTGCCTATGCCAGTAGGAAGCTTCGCCCTACTGAGAGGAACCCAGAGAGTTACAGTTCCTTCAAGCTGGAGTTCCTGGCCTTGGTCTGGGCTATCACTGAAAGATTCAAGCATTACCTAGCCGCAACTAAATTCACAGCCTTTACCGACAATAATCCCTTGACACACCTGGAGACAGCCAGGTTGGGAGCCATGGAACAGCGTTGGGTGGCCAGACTGTTGAATTATCAGTTCACAATCAAGTACCGGGCAGGTCACAAGAACACCAATGCTAATGCTCTGTCAAGAATGCCCCACCAGTCAGACACCGAGAATGAAGTGGATGACCTAGAAGAAGCTGAATTACCTGCTTTCCACAGAAGCGGAGTGGTCCACGAGCAACACGCCTCCAGAAGACGTCAGGGTAGGACGCTGAATCCTTTACCTCATCACAGTTGGAAGGAGACCCAGGACAGTGACCCGGTTGTCAGCCTCATCAAAGGACTGATAACCCAGGAAGGTTCTCACCTGGAGAAGGATGCTCCTCCACAAGCCAAACACCTGTGGAATGAGAGAAGCCGGCTGTTCATCTACAGAGAAAAGCTGTGCAGAAGGTATGTCAACCACAGAACCCATGAAATGGTGTGGCAGATTGTTGTACCCAGGACGGATATCCAGATGGTGTTAGAGGCCTACCACAACCAAGCAGGTCACTTTGGCTGGAAGAAGCTGGAAACCCTGCTGAAGGACCGATTCTATTGGGTTGGAATGCGGAGCTCCACAGAAAGGTGGTGCCGGAATTGTGGGCCCTGCAGCCTCAGAAGGAAAGACTACGGCAGCCAGAAAGCACCCTTGCAGTCCATCAAAACAACCCAACCCCTGGAGATTGTCGCTCTGGATCATGTTAAACTGTCGCCCAGCAGATCAGGCTATTCCTATGCCCTGACCATGGTGGATCACTATTCCCGGTTCCTGGTGGTAGCCCCTGTCAAGGATCTGGCAGCAGAAACTGCAGCAAGAACGTTCCAAGCCTACTTCTGCAGGCCCCATGGATATCCGGATAAGGTGCTAACAGATCAAGGCCCTGCTTTTGAAGCTGAGCTATTCAAGGAATTCTGTCACCTGTATGGATGCAAGAAGATTCGGACTACGCCATATCATCCGCAAACCAACGGTATGTGCGAGAAAATGAATAACATCGTCATAGACCTGCTAAAAACCCTGCCTTTGGAAGAGAGGAACCAGTGGCCAGACAGGCTACCTGACCTAGTGGACCTGTATAACCACATACCGGTGAGTTCTACTAATTGTACCCCAGCGTACCTCATGAGAGCAAGACCAGGAAAATTGCCCATGGACCTGGAGCTCGGAGTGGTAGAACCTGCTGCAGATACGTCCACTGAAGACTGGGACACAAGTCGGCAAGAGCAGTACAAGAAAGTACAGGCCTGTGTCGAAGACAGTCTAAACAAGGTGAGGGAAAGACAAGAAGAGCAGTATAACAAACATGCACCAGCAGAACCCTTGGCACCAGGAGAAATAGTGCTCAAGCGGAAAAGAAGAGGTCACAAGCTCGATGACCAGTGGGAAAGAGAGCACTACACAGTGTTGAATTCTAAATTTGACAACACCAAAACCTGCCTGATCAGCAAGGATGGAGGTAAAACAACCGCAACAGTCTCAAGAGACCACTTGAAATTGTGCCCAGGTCTACTGAAGACACCGGAGGAAGAAGCACCTCTTGTAATACCGGAGAAACCCAAGGAAGATGTACTTCATACAGTTCTAGGAGACTTCCCTGCGGACTGGCCTCAACTTGATGGAGCAGTTATTATACCAGTAATACACTTCTGTCAACCACCAGAAGAGCCTCCACCACAATAAGAACCTGTGAGAGCCCTAGAAGAACCTGCTCAGGAACAGGAAGAGTCCCCAGTAAGAGGAGGATCACTCGATGAAGCAGAACCGGAGGGCCCAGTAATCAGTGTACTTGCCAGTCCCGTAGAGAGATTGAGGCAGTTTTATAATCTACCCGCACGTAGATCTCATAGGTTAACAGAGAGTACATGCACAGACACCAGTATCACCCCAGTGCTACGAAGGTCCACACGCAGCACACAAGGCCAAATCCCTACCAGGTATAGGGAATAAAATACAAAATGGCTACAGTGTAAATAGTTACCCAGTGGGGTATTGCCTACTGTTATTTATTTGTGTAAACTGAAAATAGAATGTGTTCATTTAGTTACCTGTAAGGGTATAGAGACTTGTAGGCTGAGGACTGTGAGCAGCCAAAAACTTTCCGTTGTACATAGTTGCACTTATCAAAGTGCCCCCTTATTTGTTTCATAAAAAGACCACAGAACAAAAACCTGTTTGGCGTGGCCGAAGACATGGTCCAAGACCTGGATCACTTATGCCCTGTAGCCACACCCAGGGCCTACATTGAGGGTTTTCAGGCGGGTCCCTCATGCTGCTCTTGTTACACCTTCATCAGTGAAATGGACACCTGGTGATGGGACTTACTGTAACATTGTTATTGTTATTACTCTTGTTACATTTTATTACCTGTTTAAAATGCTTCAGTCCAGGAGTACTGAGTTGTACTAGGGGGGAATGTGGCAAACTGCTACTACAGGTACCACAGGACCCAAAAGGGTGCATGGACGGACTTCTCCACAAGAGCCCTCACTACAAACAAACACCTCCACCCTTCAACCTCAGACCACTAGAGGGAGCCCTGTTAGGGATATATATATATGGAGGGTGGAGTTAAGCAGTTCAGTTCAGTTAGAGAGTCTCTCAGTCTGAGAGAGAGTGTGCTGGCACTTAGACCAGTGAAGAAGCAGCACGTGAGCTGCCGTGTACTGAAGGCCCCGAGTGTGGCCGAGTCAAGGAGAGAGGAGAGAGAAGTTGAGGGGGCAGAGGAGCATCACAGGCTCACCCCAAGACACAAGCCGGACACCGGGTCTGCGCCTACAGGGTTCTCTACACCCAGTAGGGACAACCGGCATACCAGGAGGCTTCCAGACCCCGGGTTATCCTCAAGCTACCAGCAATAACAGGATTAAGAACCACGAAGGCCCCAGCGTCCAGGAATAGTGGTTGCCAAAGAAAAGTCCTACTACCAAGCAGTCAGGTGAGAAAGCAACACAACATAGAAGCTAGGCCAAAGTTCCAGGCTGGCTAGAAGCTTAGAGAGAGGAAGACTTGGATCAGGAGGCCTTATACCCGCTCACTGGGGAGAGTCCTGAAGTGCACCCTTCCTAGCAAGTACCCTGGACCATACCTGCCGTTACACCAGTAAAGGTACTGAAGCGAATCCCCCTGTGTGCGTGTCCGTCATTCCCCCTGACCCGACCGGGCCATCTCTCACCTGCATCCCTTCTATCAACCCTGCCCCGGGGGTCCGCTCTGCCTGTGGGGAGCAGAAACATCCCAGCTGCCATTCCATCACCCCCCGGAGGTCTGCAGCAGCGCTGGTAATCATTACCAGAAGCCACAGGTGGCGTCACAAGACAAATTGTTAACAAAACCCCTTTTAAAGAGTGACCCCAGGGTACGGGCCCGGGAGCCGACTGCCGTGACATCCCCAGAAGGTAAAGGCCCGGGTACCGAGTCTCCCCCATATCTCCATGGGCAAGTCAGCTGCTCACACTGTTGTCCACCCTGTCCACCTAATTTAATACTGGATATACTAGGAGTATAAGAGGTTTCTCATGCTGCTGCCCAGCCTGTCTAAACAATATCCACTGGGAGCTTTCCTTCCTTTGCTTCCAAGAAAACTCCATTAACCACCTCACTGGTGGGCAAGTTTTCGTTTTTGCTCCTCTTTTTTTTCCTTTTCTTCTTCCAAGTGTCATAACTTTTTTATTTTCTTCTAACACAGGCATATGAAGGCTTTTTCTTTGTGGGATGAATTGGAGTTTTGCATGGTTTTTCATAGTCAGTATAATTGTCGTGATACGCGGTGATAAGTGGTGGAAAAAAAAAACAGAATTTTGTAAAAAATAAAATTTGGTTTGTGTCATTTTCTTAGACCCACAACTATTTTTATTTTTCTGTTAGTGGAGATGTCAGAGGGTTTCTTTTTTGTGTAGCAAGCTGATATTTTCATTGATATTTTTTTTTGGGTAGATGACATTCTGATTTTATTGCAATTTTTCATGGAAGTGAGGTGACAAAAAATACAATTCTGGTATTTTGATTTTAGGTTAATTAATTTTATATTTTGATTTATTGGACTTTTACAGACACGCCAATACCAATTTTCATTTTAAAGGGAGGAAAATGAGAGTGAGTTAAATTTTTATTTTATCTTTTTCATATTTTTTAAAAACTTATTTTTATTACATTTTTTAGTCAATTGCTTAAACTATATACTGAAATAGAACTGTATTTTAGTACATAGACAAAACAGCATTCTTCTATGAAGTCCAGCCACATGCAGACTGTGGGAGTCTTCAGCATTCCCAGGATGCCATGAGACCACCTGTGATCACATTGGGTGCCAAAG
Organism: Phyllobates terribilis; assembly: GCF_046119375.1. Lineage (NCBI taxonomy): Eukaryota > Metazoa > Chordata > Amphibia > Anura > Dendrobatidae > Phyllobates > Phyllobates terribilis. The sequence continues at coordinate 362,620,369 of NW_027362762.1, read as the reverse complement.
GAAGTAGGTGCATGCACACATCGGTGATCACGCTATTCAGATGCCGCTGTCAGTGACTGACAGTGGCATTTAAATGGTTAGAAAGCTGCGATCAGATATAGCTCCAATCGCTTCTGTTTCAGCAGGATGTTGACTGTATATCACAGATGTGTGGTGAAAGCTACATAACTCAGGCCCTGAAATATCGGCAAGGGATTAACTATATGTCCATGTATGTTTTAAGTGAAATATTGTAACCTATAAGAGAACTCTGCAAGTGTTTTGCACTGTATGTGAAGCGATCTAACTGCACACATAACGAGAAAGAGCCAGACAGTCAGTGCCCTAAAAATAATCTTCTATGCTTTATTCCAAGCAAGCTGCAAGGGGGGGATGTGTATTCCTAGATGACTCGTCAGGTAGGCTACTATACAGCGCATGACACTTTCAAAGTTCTTCTGGTTTTGTTTCATTGATTTTTCTAATAATATTGATGGATTAAGGGATGGTGGTGGTTAATAATGCAAAAACCCAATGATGGGTAATCTTTAAGCTAAAAAGGATTTTGCTCTCTGGTGAAGGACGAAAAAATAAAGGGTGTCTGTTACGGCACATTGGCTGATATGTCGTCTAAATCATTACTAATAAAATCTATGAGACAGATCTATCAATATCTCCCATAACAGATGTTTCCATATCTCCCATAAACCTTATAGAAGAAAGAAAACGCACATGTGAAGCCACTTTGGTTGGAACTGGGGAAAGCTACTCTCGGAATAGTGGGAGTCCCAGAATTTATACCACATGATCAGCATTTGTATCATGTATGGGATCCAGGAACACCCCTTCAATATCCCAAAAGAATCAAGCAGCTCAGGTTTGTGTGGGACATTTTCATTTTGTAGAAGTGTTAGACAAAATAGAGAAACATCAATGGACAGTAAGTTTTAGATTGCGGTGTAGGAGACTTACCTCTCGTGTTATGGATCTAGACTCTCCAGCAGCAAGTTGTCGAGTGGTCAGCATGCGACCCTTACTGCTGGGAGCTGATTTAGTTTGATGCTGCTCATTAAAGTGCTTAGAAAGTGGAGTACTAGGAGACTGAAGTCCGGCAGCTGGTGCAATGCCAATGTCTACATCATTATTCACTACTTCAAATGCCCTAAAAGAAGAGAAACTAGTAATTAACAATGGAAGCTGCTTCTGTTGCGGGAAGAAGGACTGCTTCCTGCTCCAAAATAATTCAAATACAATATTTTACCTTCATACTGTTTTTACTTGTGATAGAAACCAAACGAGGTTTTCAGCTTTTATCTTAAAAAAGATAAGAATAGTGTAGAGTACCTGACAGCGGATGCATACTGCCCCATCCGTGGGTAGCAAGTATCAGACACAGGCTGCATGGTTTCAGCCAGGTATGTGTAACTCTGAAGCGCTGCGGCATTTCAGAGAAAGCCGCCTGTTTGACTAATCTCCAGTGCGGCTTGGTCCCCTGTGACTTTTTGCCACCCACATCCCTGGAGAGACAGGTCTTTCATTATACAGGGAGAGATCTGTCAATTGAGGGGAGTGGGCAGAGAAAAGCCACCACAAAACTCAGAGTTGTGCCTAAATTTTGCACTTTTTCAATGTTTTACACGAGAATTCTGGCAAGAAAGCTTTGATGAATCTGGCTCATCTCTTCAAGTTTGTGTCAAACATTACTTCAAACCTCAGATGTGTAAACCTCAACAAAAAACACTTAGATTCCTAATGTGGATTTCTCTTGAAAACCACGTCAGCTTTGTGTGCCTAAAATAAAAACAGTGTGAGAACATACCCTAAGGGTGTTCAGACAACCATCTATTTTTGACATATGTGTTCTATCAATGTTTTTCATGGATACAACATGTACGTATTGTAGTTTTTGATTGAAGTCAAAGATCAAAATCACCCATACAAGTCTATGAAGCACTGCAAATATATATACATATACTGTATGTGTATATACATATATATATATATATATATATATATGTATACATATAAATATATATATATATATACCATATATACAGTATATATATATATATATATATATATATATATATATATATACATACATGTGTACAGTGAAGGAAATAATTATTTGATCCCTTGCTGCTTTTGTAAGTTTGCCCACTGACAAAGACATGAACAGTCTATAATTTTAAGGGTAGGTTAATTTTAACATTGAGAGATAGAATATCCAAAAAAAAATCAAGAAAATCACATTGTATAAATTAGAAACATATTTTTGCATTTTGCAGTGAGAAATAAGTATTTGATTCCTCTGGCAAACAACACTTAATACTTGGTGGCAAAACCCTTGGCAAGCACAGCAGTCAGACTTTTTTTGTAGTTGATGATGAGGTTTGCGCACATGTCAGGAGGAATTTTGGTCCACTCCTCTTTGCAGATCATCTCTAAGGCTGCGTGCCCACTATGCGTTTTTCAAGCGTTTTTGCCACAGAATTTCCACAGCGAAAACGCTTAAAGAACGCTTGGTAATACATGCCCCATGGTCCCAAATGATAATCCGCATGTGATGTGCACATGCTGCGGAAATTTCCTCTGCGGATTATCATTGCGGAAAAATCTACAGCATGTCCATTATTTTTGCGGAAATGCAGCGTAATTGTCGCCATTGACTTGCATTGAATCGCATAATATCCGCATGACTACATGTGCACATGCGGATATTAAGCAATTTAATGTGCGGATGGTACCCGGGTTTGGAGAAGAGGAGACTCTCCTCCAGACCCGGGTTCCATAGTACCTGTTAAAAAAAAGAATTTAAAAATAAAAAATAAACATTATACTCACCTTCTGATGGCCCACGGTCTTCTCTCCGATGCGTCCTGGCTCCCCGGTGGCTCGCGATGGTGTAAAAGGACATTCCATGACTAAATGACATCATGGAAGGTCCTTTTACACCTCTGCGAGCCGCCCAAGACACCAGACGCACGGGAGAAGGAGACCGGGGGCCATCAGAAGGTGAGTATAATGTTTTATTTTTTAACATTTTTATTCTTATTTTAACTATTAACTTGGTCACAATATATAAATCCATGGTAAAATCGCTTGGAAAAGCGCTTGATAACCCACATGCAAAAATGCATGCAAAAACGCTTGACAAACGATTCTACCTGGCAGGAAAAACGCATGTAAAATCTGCATGCGTTTTTCCTGCCAGGGAGATGCAGAAAAAATCAGGAGCATTTCTGCATCGTGGGCACTTAGCCTCAATCATTCAGACTTTGAGGCTGTCGCTTGGCAACTCGGAGCTTCAAGTCTCTGCATAAGTTTTCTATGGGATTAAGGGCTGGACACTGGCTAGGCCACTCCATGACCTTACTGTGCTTCTTTTTGATCCACTCCTTTGTTGCCTTAGCTGTATGTTTTGGGACATTGTCTTGCTGGAAGACCCAGCCACGACCCATTTTTAATGTCCTGGTGGAGGGAAGGAAGTTGTCACTCAGGATTTTACGGTACATGGCTCCATCCATTCTCCCATTGATGCAGTGAAGTAGTCATGTGCCCTTAGCAGAGAAATACCCCCAAAACATAATGTTTCTCTATGCTTGACAGTGGGGACAGTGTTCTTTGGGTTATAGGCAGCATTTCTCTTCCTCCAAACACGGCAAGTTGAGTTAATGCTAAAGAGCTACATTTTTGCATCAACTGACCACAGCACCGTTTTCCAATAAGTCACAGAATCATCCAGATGTTCATTGGCAAACTTCAGATAGGCCTGCACATGTGTCTTCTTGAGCAGGGGGACCTTGCGGGCACTGCAGGATTTTAAACCTTTAAGGCGTAATGTGTTACCAATGATTTCCTTGGTGATTGTGGTCCCAGCTGCCTGGAGATCATTAACAAGTTCCCCCCGTGTAGTTTTAGGCTGATCTCTCACCCTCTTCATGATCAAGAATACCCCACGAGGTGAGATTTTGTATGGTGCCCCAGATTGATATCGATTGACAGTCATTTTGTATTTCTGCCATTTTCTTACTATTGCACCAACAGTTGTCTCCTTCTCACCCAGCGTCTTACTTATGGTTTTGTAGCCTAAAAAATTATCTAATTTATACAATGTAATTTTCTTGATTTTTTTTGGATATTCTATCTCTCAATGTTAAAATTAACCTACCCTTAAAATTATAGACCGTTCATGGCTTTGTCAGTGGGCAAACTTACAAAAACAGCAAGGGATAAAATAATTATTTCCTTCACTATATATATATATATATATATATATATATATATATATATATATATATATATACACACTGCTCAAAAAAATAAAGGGAACACTCAAATAACACATCCTAGATCTGAATGAATGAAATATTCTCATTGAATACTTTGTTCTGTACAAAGTTGAATGTGCTGACAACAAAATCACACAAGAATCAATGGAAATCAAATTTATTAACCAATGGAGGCCTGGATTTGGAGTCACCCCCAAAATTAAAGTGCAAAAACACTACAGGCTGATCCAACTTTGATGTAATGTCCTTAAAACAAGTCAAAATGAGGCTCAGTATTGTGTGTGACCTCCACGTGCCTGTATGACATCCCTACAATGCCTGGGCATGCTCCTGATGAGGTTACGGATGGTGTCCTGTGGGATCTCCTCCCAGACCTGGACTAAAGCATCCGCCAACTCCTGGACAGTCTGTGGTGCAACATGACGTTGGTGGATGGAGTGACACATGATGTCCCAGATCTGCTCAATCGGATACAGGTCTAGGGAACGGGCGGGCCAGTCCATAGCTTCAATGCCTTCATCTTGCAGGAACTGCTGACACACTCCAGCCACATGAGGTCTGGCATTGTCCTGCATTAGGAGGAACCCAGGGCCATCCGCACCAGCATATGGTCTCACAAGGGGTCTGAGGATCTCATCTCAGTACCTAATAGTCAGGCTACCTCTGGCGAGCACAAGGAGGGCTGTGCGGCCGTCCAAAGAAATGCCACCCCACACCATTACTGACCCACTGCCAAACCGGTCATGCTGAAGGATGTTTCAGGCTGCAGATCGCTCTCCACGGCGTCTCCAGACTTTGCCACGTCAGTCACATGTGCTCAGTGTGAACCTGCTTTCATCTGTGAAGAGCACAGGGCGCCAGTGACGACTTTGCCAATCCTGGTGCTCTGTGGCAAATGCCAAGTGTCCTGCACGGTGTTGGGCTGTGAGCACAACCCCCATCTGTGGATGTCGGGCCCTCATACCACCCTCATGGAGTTGGTTTCTAACCGTTTGTGCAGACACATGCACATTTGTAGCCTGCTGGAGGTCCTTTTGCAGGGCTCTGGCAGTGCTCCTCCTGTTCCTCCTTGCACAAAGGCGGAGGTAGCGGTCCTGCTGATAGGTTGTTGCCCGCCTACGGCCCCCTCCACGTCTCCTGGTTTACTGGCCTGTCTCCTGGTAGCGCCTCCGGCCTCTGGACACTATGCTGACAGACACAGCAAACCTTCTTGCCACATCTCGCATCGATGTGCCATCCTGGAGGAAATCCCACAGGAGACCATCCGCAACCTCATCACGAGCATGCCCAGGCATTGCAGGGAGGTCATACAGGCTTCTGGAGGCCACACACAATACTGAGTGTCATTTTGACTTGTTTTAAGGACATTACATCAAAGTTGGATCAGCCTGTAGTGTGTTTTTCCACTTTAATTTTAGGGGTGACTCCAAATCCAGGCCTCCATTGGTTAATAAATTTGATTTCCATTGATGATTTTTGTGTGATTTTGTTGTCAGCACATTCAACTTTGTACAGAACAAAGTATTCAATGAGAATATTTCATTTAATCAGATCTAGGATGTGTTATTTGAGTGTTCCCTTTAGTTTTTTGAGCAGTGTATATATATATATATATATATATATATATATATATATATATATATATATATATATACACACACTACCGTTCAAAAGTTTGGGGTCATTTAGAAATTTCATTATTTTTGAAAGAAAAGCACATTTTTTTTCAAAGAAGCTAACATTAAATGACTCAGAAATGCACTCTATACATTTTTAATGTGGTAAATGACTATTCTAGCTGCAAATGTCTTGTTTTTTTTTTGCAATATCTACATAGGTGTATAGAGACCCATTTCCAATAACCACCACTCCAGTGTTTTAATGGTACATTGTGTTTGCTAACTGTGTAAGAAGGTTAATGGATGTTTAGAAAAACCTAGAAAACCCTTGCACAAGTATGTTAGCCCAGCTGAAAACGGTTTGGCTGATTTGAGAAGCTATAAAATTGACCTTCCTTTGAGCTAGTTGAGAATCTGGAGCATTACATTTGTTTGTTCTATGAAACTTTCAAAATGGCCAGAAAAAGAGAACTTTCATGTAAAACTCGACAGTTTATACTTGTTCTTAGAAATGAAGGCTATTACATGCGAGAAATTGACAAGAAACTGAAAATTTCCTACAAGGGTGTGTACTACTCCCTTCAGAGGAGAGCACAAATAGGCTCTAACCAGAGTAGAAAGAGAAGTGGGAGGCCCCTCTGCAGAACTGAGAAACAAGACAAGTACATTACAGTCTCTAGTTTGAGAAATCGACGCCTCACAGCTCCTCAACGGTCAGCTTCATTAAAGAGTACACGCAAAAAGCCAGTGTCAACGTCTACAGTGAAGAGGCGATGCCGGGATGCTGGCCTTCAGGGCAAAGTGGCAAAGAAAAAGCCATATCTGAGACTGGCTAATAAAAGGAAAAGATTAATATGGGCAAAAGAACACAGACATTGGACAGAGGAAGATTGGAAAAAAGTTTTAAGGACAGACGAATCAAAGTTTGAGGTGTTTGGATCACACAGAACATTTGTGAGATGCAGAACAACTGAAAATATGCTGGAAGAGTGCCTGACGCCATCTGTCAAGCATGGTGGAGGTAATGTGATGGTCTGGGGTTGCTTTGGTGCTGGTAAAGTGGGAGATTTTTCATAAGGAAGGCTATCACTCCATTTTGCAACGCCATGCCATACCCTGTGGACAGCGCTTGATTGGAGTCAAATTCATCCTACAACAGGGCAATGACCCAAAGCACACCTCTACCTGTAATTGCTGCAAAGGGAGCATTCTTTGACGAAAGCAAAGCTTGAAGGAGAAAATTATTCTTTCAAATAAAAATCATTATTTCTAACCTTGTCAATGTCTGGACTATATTTTCGATTCATTGTGCAACTCATTTGATAAATAAAAGTATGAGTTTTCATGGAAAACACAAAATTGTCTGGGTGACCCCAAACTTTTGAACGGTAGTGTGTATATGTTTATATAGTGTTTATATATTTATATATATAAACTTGAAAAAATGAAGACAGCACACCTATTAGGAAACCAGTGATTTATTCGCTCACAAACAGCTAAGGCAACGTTTCGGCTCTGAGTTTGAACCTTTCTCAAACACAGAGCTGAAACGTCGCCTTAGCTCTTTTTGAGCAAATAAATCACTGGATTCCTAATAGGAGTGCTGTTTTAATTATTTGGAGTTTATATGCTGGGTTTGGTCTATGCCTGGAGGACGTGCACCCAATCTACAGTACAGACCAAAAGTTTGGACACACCTTCTCATTTAAAGATTTTTCTGTATTTTTATGACTATGAAAATTGTACATTCACACTGAAGGCATCAAAACTATGAATTAACACATGTGAAATTATATACTTAACAAAAAAGTGTGAAACAACTGAAAATATGTCTTATATTCTAGGTTCTTCAAAGTAGACACCTTTTGCTTTGATGACTGCTTTGCACACTCTTGGCATTCTCTTGATGAACTTCAAGAGGTAGTCAACGGAAATGGTCTTCCAACAATCTTGAAGGAGTTCCCAGAGATGCTTAGCACTTGTTGGCCCTTTTGCCTTCACTCTGCGGTCCAGCTCACCCCAAACCATCTCGATTGGGTTCAGGTCTGGTGACTGTGGAGGCCAGGTCATCTGGCATAGCACCCCATCACTCTCCACCTTGGTGAAATAGCCCTTACACAGCCTGGAGGAGTGTTTGGGGTCATTGTCCTGTTGAAACAAAAAGATGTTCCAACTAAACGCAAACCGGATAGAATAGCATGCCGCTGCAAGATGCTGTGGTAGCCATGCTGGTTCAGCATGCCTTCAATTTTGAATAAATCCCCAACAGTGTCACCAGCAAAGCACCCCCACACCATCACACCTCCTCCTCCATGCTTCACGGTTGGAACCAGGCATGCAGAGTCCATCCGTTCACCTTTTCTGCGTCGCACAAAGACACGGTGGTTGGAACCAAAGATCTCAAATTTGGACTCATCAGACCAAAGCACAGATTTCCACTGGTCTAATGTCCATTTCTTGTGTTCTTTAGCCCAAACAAGTCTCTTCTGCTTGTTGCCTGTCCTTAGCAGTGGTTTCCTAGCAGCTATTTTACCATGGAGGCCTGCTGCACAAAGTCTCCTCTTAACAGTTGTTGAAAAGATGTGTCTGCTGCTAGAACTCTGTGTGGCATTGACATGGTCTCTAATCTGAGCTGCTGTTAACCTGCGATTTCTGAGGCTGGTGACTCGGATAAACTTATACTCAGAAACAGAGGTGACTCTTGGTCTTCCTTTCCTGGGGCGGTCCTCATGTGAGCCAGTTTCTTTGTAGCGCTTGATGGTTTTTGCAACTGCACTTGGGGACACTTTCAAAGTTTTCCTAATTTTTCGGACTGACTGACCTTCATTTCTTAAAGTAATGATGGCCACTCGTTTTTCCTTACTTAGCTGCTTTTTTCTTACCATAATACAAATTCTAACAGTCTATTCAGTAGGACTATCAGCTGTGTATCCACCAGACTCCTGCACAACACAACTGATGGTCCCAACCCCATTTATAAGGCGAGAAATCCCACTTATTAAACCTGACAGGGAACACCTGTGAAGTGAAAACCATTTCCGGTGACTACCTCTTGAAGCTCATCAAGAGAATGCCAAGAGTGTGCAAAGCAGTCATCAAAGCAAAAGGTGGCTACTTTGAAGAGCCTAGAATATAAGACATATTTTCAGTTGTTTCACACTTTTTTGTTAAGAATTAGTGTTGAGCCACCCCCGTAGTGTTCGAGTTCGGTTCGGTTCGTCGAACACCCGTGTGTTCGCCGAACTGTTCGTCGAACACCTTCGAACACCGTTAAAACCAATGGCAGGCAAACAAAAACACATAGAAACACATAGAAAACACCTTCAAAGGTGTCCAAAAGCTGACAAACTGCTCAGAAGACATAACTAACACATGGAAAAGTGACAAGTACATATAGTCATGCGAAAATAAAAGAGGTGGAGGAGTAAAAGGAGGGGGAGACACAGATATAGGCATGTCATGCCCTTCTAAAATCCAAAAAGTGAGAAGCCGACACGGCCAGTCCGCTCCTGCCCGTGCCACCTCCGTGTCGCCGGGTTTGTGCCAGAGCCGCGGTGAATCCTGACGGCCAGCCCCCCTCTCCCAATACTGGTGCCTGTCCGCTGGTGGGTCGAGCGAGCCCCCCTGTGGTGGAGGCAGCTCTAAGCTTTTTAATTTAAATTGTCTCTCTAATTTGAATGAATACACTTTAAATCTATTTACAAGGATCTATTGGAGGGCAAGTCTCATGCCAGCAGCCGCGGTAATTCCAGCTCCAGTAGCGTCCACTAAAGCTGCTGCAGTTAAAAAGCTTTTATAAGGATCGAGCTCGGCTGTCCACCGCAAGGCATCCTACTGCCAGTCCCAGCCCCTATGCCTTGGGGTGCCTCCTGATGCTCTTCACTAAGTATCCCATGGTCCCGAAGCATTTCCTTTGAAAAAATTAAGTGTCTAAACTACAGGTGGTGCAGCTTGCTTAACAGCCGGGATAATCCGCTGAATAGCAGACACTGCTACTAGGCACAAAGTATTTCCTGGGCTAGATGCAGTTAAAAATTTGTAATTAGATACTCTCGTTGGATGCTGAGAAAGCATTCCATAGAGTCTCCTGGCACGCCATATATGATTCTCTTAAAAAGCTTGGGGTAGGGGTCTAGGGGACCCTTTTATAGCCAAAATCACGGCCCTGTATCGCAATACGTCACCTAGGCTGAAGATAAATGGAACTGTAGCACCCTGAGGGCTCGGTTGCTACAGACGTATTGCACCTCACCCAGAGGTGTGATATCTCACTCTCAGGTAAGGATGGAGTGTGGATCAGGACCCGACACCTGCATGCATTACACCACATTGCCGTGGGGCAGGGCGACCAATATGCCCCTGAGATGGGCACGACAGTCCCTGTCCCTGGCTGGAGTGGGGGGAGGGAACACTGAGGAAGGGGAACCCTGTAGTGCAGGAGCAGGGAGGAAGCAGTTCCTGGGTGCATTGAGAAGGGAGTATAAAAGGTGGGCACCATCTTAGTTCAGTGCAGAGAAGTCTGAGCAGAAGTGGCAGGGAGCAGGGGCTCTGCATGAGCTCTGCTCCGGAGGCGGGCCTAGTAACAGAGGCCCAGGCCTGGAAGAGGGAGAAGGAAGGAAGAGGAGCGGAGAAGGCTCCAGGAACGAGGAATGAAGGGATCCCAGGGGTGCGGACGGGCGAGTCGCCACCGCACGCCCGAATCCACCTGCGTGGAGGGGTCAGGCCAAAGGGGGAGACCGGTCCCCGAACTAGTGGAGGCAGGAAACGACCCTCAGCTAGAAACCGGAGGCTCTGACATTTTATGTGGCGCAGCCCCTCGCTACACCCGCTAGGAAGGCACCACATAGGGTCAGGGAAACTGGCGCCAAGTTTACCAAGAGGAGGCCCGAGGCAGCCGGACAGAAGTGTTGGTAAGAAAGGCCAGACAAAGGACACACAAAGGGGGTCCTGTGAAGTGCTCCAAAGTTATCTGGGAGTTGTCTGAGCCCCTCACCTGGTGAGCACAGTACGACGTGGGCAGCCGTTACCTGCAGACGTGGTCTGGATAATAAGAACTGTGAGTAAAGGCCCTGAACTGCATCACTGACTCCGTGTCGTTACTGCTGCTGCCCTGCACCATCACCCCCATCCTCCGCATACACTGCCCTGAGGCTATACTCCTCCCGTGGGGAGTTATGCTACGCTCTGCTGCACCCACAACACCAGCCTCAGCGGTCTGCCCTGTAGCGGCGGTTCACTCTGACCGCAATCCACGGGTGGCGTAGTCGGACATTTAAACATCAAAACCACATAAATAGTTCCGCCACTGGTTTGACCGCCCTGAGCCACGGAACCGGGTCGCTGCCACGAAGACTACAACCACCAGCATCCACCAAAAAGGGTCCGGCTCCGGGTGTCCCAAGGCCCAGGGGGTGCGTCAGAACATTTTCATCACCTTTCACAATCACCAATGGGACAAGGCAGTGATGTCCTCTGTCCCCTCTCTTATACATCCTAGTGACGGAGCACCTGCTCTCATCAATTCGCCATAACCCCAATATTAGGTGGATTGAGGTGGGAGGCACCGAGTACAAGTGCTCTCTATTTGCTGATGATGTCCTAGTATATATCACTCAATCACATATATCCATCCATGCTGTTATGGCTGAAATAGATCACTTTGTTACATGGTAAAATTTTAAAATCAATGCAGCGAAGTCTGAGGCCCTCGATGTCTCCCTCCCCAAATCCATATAGGATTCCATCCAGTCCAACTTTCCCTTTGCCTGGCCCTCACAGGGTATCAAATACTTAGGAATTCCTATTCATAGAGACCTCTCCCATCTATGTTATCTTAATTTTGGGCCCTTTATTGAACAACTCCATACAGACCACGGTTGGCAAGTTAGAACTGTAAGATTCACTACGTGAACCACTGGTGTTTTGTGGAAAAGCACATGTACACTGCGTTCCAAATTATTATGCAAAAAGTGTTTAGGAGTGATAAGGGAAGAATTTGTTTGTTTGTCAGTTAAACTCATTGATGGTGATGTGTGTCAGGGCTCTTTATATCACTGTAAACAATTGCAGACACCTGTGCTAATTAGTTTGGCAGGTGTGTCCAATGAAAGGCAAGACTACTTAAGAAGGCTCTCTCACATTATTAAGCAGCCTACATTTTCTGCCAAAATGGGAAAGAAAAAGGATGTGTCGGCTGCTGAGAAGCAACAAATTGTGGAGTGTTTAGGTCAAGGCATGACTACAATCAACATTGTGCGATGATCAGGATGAAGTGTCTTGGCAATCAAGAAGTATGTAGCTGATTCACAGTACACACGTGTGCGTGCTGATAAGGGCAAATTGAGGACTCTTTCCTACAGGCAATTACGTCAGGTTGAAAGAGCAGCGGCAAAAAAGCCTTGTCATAGCAGCAGACAAGTTTTTGAAGCTGCTTGTGCCTCCAACGTCCCCCGAACAACAAGATGCAGGGTCCTTCAGAGGTTTGCAGCTGTGCATGCGCCATCCTGTCGACCTCCTCTATCCACTTCACACAAGCAGAAACGGCTCCAGTGGGCCAAACATTACATGAAGACTGATTTCAAAACTGTTTTGTTCACGGATGAGTGCCGTGCAGCGCTCGATGGTCCAGATGGATGGAGTGGAGGATGGCTGGTTGATGGACACCCCACGCAAACACGGCTACAGCGCCAACAAGGAGGAGGTGGAGTAATGTTTTGGGCTGGAATCATGGGGAGAGAGATTGTCGGCCCCTTTAGGATCCCTGAAGGCGCTAAAGATGAACTCCATAATGTATGTGGATTTTCTCAAACAGCACTTCCTGCCATGGTTCAAGAAGAAGAACAGTGTATTTCACAGCAAGATCATTTTTCTGCATGATAATGCACCATCTCATGCTGCACATAAACATCTGCATCTCTGGCTGATATGGGCATAAAAGGGGACAAACATATGGTGTGACCCCCATGCTCCCCTGACCTCTACCCCATTCAGAACCTTTGGAGCATCATTAAAAGGAGTGTCTATGATGGCGGGAGGCAGTTCACATCTAAGCAACAGCTCTGGGAGGGTATTCTGTCCTCATGCAAAACAATTGAAGCAGAAACCATCCAAAACCTGACAAATTCAATGGACGAGAGAGTTCAGAAGCTCCTTTCGAACAAGGGGTCCTATGTGAAAATGTAACATCACCTAGAATAAAGTTTTGAGTTGAAAACTGTTTGATTTCAGTTTCTAACAACCTGCTAATACTTATAATTTCAAAAATGACCATTTTTTTGGTCTTTATTAAAATGAAAAGGTTGATCGAAAAGTTTGGGGGATCTAAGAGTGTGGCAACCCAGTAGTCATGATTACTTCGAATTCTGACAATATGAGGGTCATGCTGCAGGTAGTGCAGCAAGAAGGCACTTATGTGCCTTGCACATCTCGGAGCCCCAAAATTATTTTCCGGGCTAGATGCAGCTAAAAATTATTTTTAATTTTAAATCTGGTGAAGCTTTAGTATAGATGGCCTAATAGGATCAGTGCTGCACACTGCTACAAAGCCCAAATTATTTTCCAGTCAAGATACAGATAAACATGATTAGTAATTTGAAAGCTTAAAACGGTTGGTAGGGTGATTTTAACCAATCATCAAGCTTTTACTCTCCCCAGGATGACACAGGGGTAGAAAAGTCGTTTCGGATCCATGATTTGTTCATCTTTATGAACGTGAGTCTGTCTACATTATCAGTGGAGAGCCGCGTGCGCTTATCTGTCAGCACACCACCAGCAGCGCTGAACACACGTTCAGGCAGAACGCTGGCTGCGGGGCATGACAAGATCTCCAAGGCGTAAGTGGCTAGCTCCGGCCATTTATCCAGATTGGAAGCCCAAAAAGAGCAAGGGTCCAGTGACACAGTCGTGCCTTCAATGTTTACTTGGAGATACTCCTGTACCATCGTCTCTAGGCGTTGACTATGTGTCAGACTTCTTGTCTCCTGTGGCCTTGCAAAGGATGGGCTAAAAAAGTGGTGAAATGATTCCGCAAAATTGATGTTACCAGCAGATACTGTGGTTCTGTTACGGTTTGAGTGCTGAACACTTGACGGTCCCACGGTTGGCAAGTTGGAACTGTGAGATTCACTACGTGCACCACTGGTATTTTGTGGAAAAGCACATGTAAGATTCTGCAACAGTCTCTGCTGATACTCCTGCATGCGTGCATCCCTTTCTAGGGCAGGAATAATTTCTGCAAATTTACTTTTGTACCGGGGATCTAACAGTGTGGCAACCCAGTAGTCAGGATTATTTCTAATTCTCACAATTCGAGGGTCATGTTGCAGGTAGTGCAGCAAGAAGGCACTCATGTGTGTTGCGCATCCAGGAGCACCAAGTCCCTGTTGTGTTGGTGGCGAGGTAACAATCATGCTTCCTTACTCTGTCCTCTCCCCCCAACCTCGCACAACAGAAATGTGATCAAGGTCTCCCTCATCTGATGAGTCTTCCATCAGTTCGTCCTCCACTTCTTCCTGGGCTCCTGCACCTTCCTCACTAGTTTGGCTGCTACCATGCGCCCTGGTAAAACCATCTCCCCCACCCTCACATGCCTGCCGCCTTGGTGCTGCCGACCGTCTGGACCTTGCAGATGTTAGCCCTTCCGCATACAACTCCTCCTCCTCTACTTCCTCCACCTCCTCTTGTGCCACCACCTGACTCCGAATTCTGTTTAACATGTGCTCCAGCATGTAAATCACCGGAATAGTCATGCTGATAATGGCATCGTCAGCACTAAACATCTTCGTCGCCATTTCAAAACTGTGCAGAAGGGTGCATAGGTCCCTGATCTGAGACCACTCCTCCAGCGTGATTTGCCCCACCTCTGAATCTCGTTGGCCCAGGCTATACGTCAGAACGTATTGCACCAGGGCTTGTCGGTGCTGCCACAGTCGCTGCAACATGTGCAGAGTTGAATTCCACCGGGTAGGCACATCGCATTTTAGCCGGTGAAGTGGCAGGCCCAACGACTTCTGTAGAGATGTAAGTCGCTGAGCTGCGGGATGCGAACGGCGGAAGTGAGCACACAGCGACCGTGCCCTCTGCAGAAGGCCATCTAGTCTGGGATAGTGGGCTAAAAATTGCTGGACAACCAGGTTCAACACGTGAGCCATACAAGGCACGTGTGTGACATTGCCCCGGCGAAGGGCCGCACCCAGGTTTGCAGCATTGTCGCACACGGCCTTCCCTGGTTTCAGGTCCAGTGGAGACAACCATTCATGAAATTGGTTCTCCAGAGCTGACCACAACTCCTCAGCTGTGTGACTCACATTTCCCAGACATTTCAATGTAAAAACCGCCTGATGACGTTGAGCCCTACTGCCAGCATAGTAAGGAGGTGTGCAGGATCCCTTCTGCGCAGTTAGAAAGCTTGTGGCATGACCAGACAGGCTTTGGGTGCAGGTGGAAGACCGAGAGGAGGTTGAGGAGGCAGAAGCAGTGGAGGAACTTTGACATAAAGAGGATTGACGCACAACTCGTGGGGACGGCAAGACTTGGACAGCAGCCCCTTGTCCTGCTGTCACCATAGTTACCCAGTGCCCAGTCAGCGACATGTAACGCCCCTGTCCATGCCTACTCGTCCAAGTGTCTGTGGTGAAATGCACCCTGTCACACACAGAGTTTCTCAAAGAAGCGGTGATGTTATGTGCGACATGCTGGTGGAGCGCAGGCACACCTTTCTTTGAGAAGTAGTGCCGACTGGGCATCTGGTACTGGGGCACTGCGACGGACATAAGGTCTCGAAAATCCTCTGTGTCCACCAAGCGGAAAGGCAGCATTTCTGTAGCCAAGAGCTTGCAGATGGTGAAATTCAACCTCTTAGCTTTCTCATGGCTAGGAGGAAATGGTCTTTTACTTGTCCACATCTGAGGGACCGAGGGCTGGCTATTGTGCTTAGACGGGGTTGATAAGGGTGTCCCCGGCAAACTGCCGGTCTGTGAGGAAGATGCAGGAGGACATGTTAGGTTGCCTTGATCCAAAGATGGTGCTATCGATGTCGGACAGCGCTCAACACCAGCTGGTGTTACCACCTCCAAAGAAAATGATGACCTGCCAATCACGCTGGCTGTTGCGGGTAAAGAGGTGGCAGGTCTGCGCCCCAAAACAGGTGTGACTGCTGTCCCCCCAGTCACAGAGGATGAAGAGGCCGCGGATGCACAAGATATGGCAGACGGTGGTTGGCCCGGCCGGCTAGGCCGCATTGTAGCACACTGAGCTTCCCACTGCAACTTATGCTTCATGTCCATGTGCCGGTTCATGCATGAAGTACTCAAACTATGTATTTTTTGGCCTCTACTTAGCTTTTGCTGACAAATGTTACAGATAACACGAGTTGGGTCATCTTTATCGATCTGAAAAAATGCCCAGGCTATGCAAGGCTTAGCACCCATGCGACCTGAAGAGCCACCACGACTTGTGGTGAGAGGCAGAGTTGTGTTTGAGGATGCAGTTGTTGACGTGCTTCCAGTACTACGTCTCTGTCCAGGAAGGCGCAACCTGACCTCGTCGTCACTAGCATCTTCCTCCACCTCCTCTGCTGACCTCATCTCTTGGCTGACTGTGGGTTGACAGTAAGTGGGATCTCCGACCTCATCATCATCACCCTGTGCGTTATCACACCCGTCGTCCTCAGAGCCAACCTGTTCCTGCCCTGACAAAAAACTAAAGTTGTCGCTCCAATCAGGTATTTGAGTCTTATCATCGTCTTCCTCATTGTCTCCACCAACAGGAGTTACAGTTTGGGAATGAGGGTCTACATTATGGTCAGAACCTTCTGCGTCTGGTCCTGGATCCGACTCATAAAGATTCTGGGCATCAGTGCAGATCATTTCCTCGTCTGGATTCACAGAAGCGCTGGAGTCGACCTCTGATTCCCAGGCTATAGTATGAGTAAACAGCTCTGCAGACTCAACCATCTGTTCTACCTCATACTCAGACGGGCAGCTGGAGATTTGGGAGCTGTGAGGAAGCAAGTGCGATTTGGGTGACACCTTTGAGGACTGGAGTATTTGTGATGTTGAAGTTGATGTGGAGGAGAGCCCACTTAAAGGAGCACTTGATATCCGTTCAAGCACCTGCTGTTTTTGTGCCTCATCTGGAATTTGTAGCGATTGGCGTGGCCGTAAGAAAGGGATCTTATCACATTGTTCGCTAAAAGAAGTAGACATTTTAGTTTGGCTGGAAGATGGTCTTTCTTCTGCAGATGTTACTGTTGCTTTAACACCTACCCCACGGACACAACCTTTTTTCCCCTTCCCAACACGCCTATTCCCCTTTCCACCAGCAGCAGGCCTTTTTCCACTCATTTTGGTGGTTAACTAATTCACAACTCTGGAGTTGTTTGCACAAAAAAACAATGGATGGTAACCGAGCAGAGCTGAGTGGCCAAACTGTGGTATTAGGCCAAAACTATTGGCTGGGTTAGATGCAGAAAAAAATTATTTTGAATTTGCAACCTGATGGCGGTCAGTATAGATGGATTAATAGAACAAGACCCACACACAGCTAGAAGCCCAATATTTTTTCAGAGGTAGATGCAGGAAAAAAATATATTCAGTTTGCAACCTGATGGAGGTCAGTATAGATGGACTAATAGACCAAGTCCCACACACAGCTAGAAGCCCAAATATTTTTTCAGAGGTACTGTAGATGCAGATAAAAATTAGTTTTAATTTGCAACCTGATGGAGGTCAGTATAGATGGACTAATAGAGAAAGTCCGACACACTACTAGAAGGCCAAATATTTTTTCAGAGCTAGATGCAGAAAAAAATTATATTCAGTTTGCAACCTGATGGAGGTCAGTATAGATGGATTAATAGAACAAGACCCACACACAGCTAGAAGCCCAATATTTTTTCAGAGGTAGATGCAGGAAAAAAATATATTCAGTTTGCAACCTGATGGAGGTCAGTATAGATGGACTAATACAACAAGTCCCACACACAGCTAGAAGCCCAAATATTTTTTCAGAGGTACTGTAGATGCAGATAAAAATTAGTTTTAATTTGCAACCTGATGGAGGTCAGTATAGATGGACTAATAGAGAAAGTCCGACACACTACTAGAAGGCCAAATATTTTTTCAGAGCTAGATGCAGAAAAAAATTATATTCAGTTTGCAACCTGATGGAGGTCAGTATAGATGGACTAATAGAGAAAGTCCGACACACTACTAGAAGGCCAAATATTTTTTCAGAGCTAGATGCAGAAAAAAATTATATTCAGTTTGCAACCTGATGGAGGTCAGTATAGATGGATTAATAGAACAAGACCCACACACAGCTAGAAGCCCAATATTTTTTCAGAGGTAGATGCAGAAAAAAATATATTCAGTTTGCAACCTGATGGAGGTCAGTATAGATGGACTAATACAACAAGTCCCACACACAGCTAGAAGCCCAATATTTTTTCAGAGGTAGATGCAGAAAAAAATATATTCAGTTTGCAACCTGATGGAGGTCAGTATAGATGGACTAATAGAGAAAGTCCGACACACTACTAGAAGGCCAAATATTTTTTCAGAGCTAGATGCAGAAAAAAATTATATTCAGTTTGCAACCTGATGGAGGTCAGTATAGATGGATTAATAGAACAAGACCCACACACAGCTAGAAGCCCAATATTTTTTCAGAGATAGATGCAGAAAAAAATATATTCAGTTTGCAACCTGATGGAGGTCAGTATAGATGGACTAATACAACAAGTCCCACACACAGCTAGAAGCCCAATATTTTTTCAGAGGTAGATGCAGAAAAAAATATATTCAGTTTGCAACCTGATGGAGGTCAGTATAGATGGACTAATACAACAAGTCCCACACACAGCTAGAAGCCCAAATATTTTTTCAGAGGTACTGTAGATGCAGATAAAAATTTGTTTTAATTTGCAACCTGATGGAGGTCAGTATAGATGGACTAATAGAGAAAGTCCGACACACTACTAGAAGGCCAAATATTTTTTCAGAGCTAGATGCAGAAAAAAATTATATTCAGTTTGCAACCTGATGGAGGTCAGTATAGATGGATTAATAGAACAAGACCCACACACAGCTAGAAGCCCAATATTTTTTCAGAGGTAGATGCAGGAAAAAAATATATTCAGTTTGCAACCTGATGGAGGTCAGTATAGATGGACTAATACAACAAGTCCCACACACTGCTAGAAGCCCAAATATTTTTTCAGAGGTACTGTAGATGCAGATAAAAATTAGTTTTAATTTGCAACCTGATGGAGGTCAGTATAGATGGACTAATAGAGAAAGTCCGACACACTACTAGAAGGCCAAATATTTTTTCAGAGCTAGATGCAGAAAAAATTATATTCAGTTTGCAACCTGATGGAGGTCAGTATAGATGGACTAATAGAGAAAGTCCGACACACTACTAGAAGGCCAAATATTTTTTCAGAGCTAGATGCAGAAAAAAATTATATTCAGTTTGCAACCTGATGGAGGTCAGTATAGATAGATTAATAGAACAAGACCCACACACAGCTAGAAGCCCAATATTTTTTCAGAGGTAGATGCAGGAAAAAAATATATTCAGTTTGCAACCTGATGGAGGTCAATATAGATGGACTAATACAACAAGTCCCACACACAGGTAGAAGCCCAAATATTTTTTCAGAGGTACTGTAGATGCAGATAAAAATTAGTTTTAATTTGCAACCTGATGGAGGTCAGTATAGATGGACTAATAGAATGATGCTATGCCCAAAAGATTTTACTTCACTAGGTGCAGTAAAAAAATTGGTATTCTATACACAGGTGGTATATCTTGCAACACAGATAGGCTACTCCACTGACTAACACACTCTGCAATAGGCCAAAAAGGATTAGCTTTGCTAGATTCAGCCAAATGCTGTGAAAAAAACTTGCACAGCACTGACACAGACCTGCCTGGCAAAAACTGATAGGAACTGATGTAACCTAGTCCTGAAAAGGACTCCAATTACAATTAGTCTTTACTCCCACAACCTATCTATTTAAGAGCACAGACCTGCCTGATAAAAGTCGTAGGAAATGCTGTAACCTAGTCCTTAAAAGGACTGCAATCACAACTATTCCCTACTCCCAAGCTATCTGTATATTTGTGCGAAAATTGGCTTGAAATTAACAAGGTATAGCGCACACAGCAACAGCGGTGCCGTCTAACACGCAGCTGCAGCAGTGAGAAAATGGTGGCGACGGGGAAAATGGCTTGGTCTTATAGGGCAAGGACATGTGACATACACTGCCAATGACACATGCCCTTGCTTGTGTGAAAAAAAGCACTTCGCTCCGTGTGTGCGCTGCTGATAGGCTGACAGATTGCACCTCCCCACTGCAAATGCGGGAAAGAGAAAAAAAAATGGAGATCTTCATTGTTCCTGCAGAGATCCATCCCCTGCCCCTCCCCCCGCCCCGCTGTACACTCAAACTGCGTATTAACATTAATTTTCATCATTACTGAGAAAAAATCCAGTTATGATTTTGGTGCACGAACAGTTATCGAACATAACCTCGAACAGCCGAATTTTTCTCAAATTGTTCGTGTTCGCCGAACGGCTCGAACACCGCCCAAAACAGCTCGAATTTGAGATTGGCGAACAGTTCGAGTAGAACAACGCTCATCTCTATTAAGAATATAATTCCACATGTGTTAATTCATAGTTTTGATGCCTTCAATGTGAATGTACAATTTTCATAGTCATGAAAATACAGAAAAATCTTTCAATGAGAAGGTGTGTCCAAACTTTTGGTCTGTACTGTATATATTTTTGTGCGCTTGCTGGTGCTGTTTGGACTTTAAATGAGAAGGTGTGTCCAAACTTTTGGTCTGTACTGTATATATTTGTATTTTCTTTTGTCTTACAAAGAGAATTACTGGTACAAAAAATGAACTCTAATAAAAATCTGATCCGTAATGCTAAGGATAATCAGTTTGCATTTTTTTACACGTATGAGGAAATAAATGAACATTTGAAAAACGCCTAAGAAGTTTTTCATCATTCAGCAGGTAGTAATCAATGACCTTTATTGTACCTGGGCCCATATGACTTTAAGGGTATCCAAGTTGTTACAATATTTTGTGTTGTGTGCTTGTCTTACTAACACCATGATATAATTATATACACATTACAATAATTTATATCTGAAGATGAACTTCAATATGTGCAAGAATAAGTGCACCTGTTAACACTCCCACCTAGGTGTCTCTGTCATGTAGATGGAACAACGGGATATCATATATTCTGCTAGAAATACAGGACAAAGTTCATTATAACTTTTCATTCAAGCACACCATACCTATCATTCTCTTCTTTGAGACGATTTTCTCTTCTGTTCTTTATATAATTGGTATAATAGTCCCTGTGAGCTTGTTTTAACTTTTCTTCATCTTCTGTAAATGCGTAATCTGGATCCACATAATTATACCTTTCAGTTTTGGTAAAAATGGTCCTAATGTGCATAAAAATTGGACCTGTTAATTATTTCTTGCCTAATAATAACAGCAATAATAATATTAGTCTATATGTTTGAAAATATCCTGAATATAATGTTTGTGAAAAATAATATCTCTTCATTGGTGCTATTTGCCTAATTCAATCTAAAAAACCGATTGAGTTTTTTTGAGGAGGTCAAAAATGACACATTTGTCAAGTGAAATCTGCTGCAGGAAAGGCTGCTTTGTTTGGGGGGTGATATTTTGGATCAAAAACTGAGTGAAAACTTTCTGAGTTTTCGGAGGTTCTGCTCAGTTTCTGGGTTGAAAATTCTGCAAAAAGACTCCATGTGCACATAGTAAAAAAGCAGAAACTGAGTGAAAACTCTGCAAATCCTACTCCAAATCTCAAAACTCCTCAAAAACCTTCAGTTTAGCCTTAGGGTATGTACAGACGACGTCTTCTTCAGACGGTTTCCGCCCAGAATCTGCCTGAAACAGTGCCCCATAAAATAAACATTGTGCACAGCAATGTCAAAATGACATTGCTGTGCACATCATGTTCAGCCTTATGTCACTTCTTTTAAAGGCTTCAGGGTTCAGAAACTCTAATGCAGGTAAAAAAGTGAAATGCTCATTCCTAGGTGAACGAGGGCAGGGACTGCTGGTGTTTTCCTGAAGCAATTTCGCGTGAGAAAATACTGCGCCTGTGCCGAAGTCGAAATGACGTAGTGTGTAGTTACCCTTTGAGTGTATTTTACACGCTTTAAGGGGGTTATCCACCTTTGTAGACATTTTGTTTTTACCTTAAATGCATGCACTTGGGGCTAAAAATAAATTTTGAAATTGAGTTTCATTAAACATTTTGCACAGTTTGCCTCCTATAGCCGCTGTATTATACTGACTAATGCTGGCTGCAGAACGAGGTAACGGGGTCGGTCACATTATCTTTATTTTATCCGATGGAAAACTTCACATGAGAAAACTGCTTTTCTAGTGGAAGAGACTGATGGACAGTTCTGGTCACATGTTCCTCCACCGGCAGCCAATTTATGGACTTGAGAGCGGTGCAGTCTGTGAGGAAAGCTGCAGTAACAAGAGCAGGAGGAGAACCTGTCATACCTCTATAATAGTAAGTGCCACAAAATCATGTCCCCCACACATCTGATAAAATGAAGATAATGTGGCCGACCCCGTTACCTCATTCAACATTATATATGAAGTGTTGTGAAAAAGTGTTTGTCCCCTTCCTGATTTCTTATTCTTTTGCATGTTTATCAAATTTAAATGTTTCAGATCACAAAACAAATGTAAATATTAGATAAAGTTAACACAAGTAAACACAGAATGCAGTTTTTAAATGAAGCTCTTTATTATTAAGAGAAAAAGAAATCCAAACCTACAGGGCCCTGTGTGACAAAGTGATTGACCCCTAAGCCTAATAACTGGTTGGGCCACCCTTAGCAGCAACAACTGCAATCAAGTGTTTGTGATAACTGGCAATGAGTCTTTTACAACTCGGAGGAATTTTGACCCACTCATCTTTGCAAAATTGTTGTAATTCAGCCACATTGGAGGGTTTCTGAGCATGAACCGCCTTTTTAAGGTCATGCCACAGCATCTCAATTGGATTAAGGTCTTAACCCATTCAGAAGTGGACTTGTGTGATCATTGTTCTGCTGCATAACGCAAGTGCGCTTCAGTTTGAGGTCACAAACAGATGGCCGGACATTCTCCTTCAGGATTTTTGGTTGACAGCAGAATTCATGGTTCCATTTACCACAGCAAGTCTTCCAGGTACTGAAGCAGCAAAACAGCCCCAGACCATCACACTACTACCACCATATTTTACTGTTAGTATGATGTTCCTTTTATGAAATGCTGTGTTACTTCTACACCAGATGTAATGGAACATAGACCTTCCAAAAAGTTAAACTTTTGTTTTGGCGATCATCAAAATGTTTTCGGGCAAAATTGAGATGAGCCTTTATGTTTTTTGCTCAGCAGTGGTTTTCATCTTGGAACTCTGCCATGCATGCCATTTTTGCCCAGTTTCTTTCTTATGGTGGAGTCATGAACACTGACCTTAACTGAGGCAAGTGGGGCCTGCAGTTCTTTGGATGTTGTTCTGGGGTCTTTTGTGACCTCTTGGATGAGTCGACGTTGCGTTCTTGGGGTAATTTTGGTCAGTTGGCCACTCCTGGGAAGGTTCACCACTGTTCCATGTTTTCGCCATTTGTGGATAATGGCTCTCACTGTGATTCACTGGCGTCCCAAAGCTTTAGAAAATGGGTTTATAACCTTTTCCAGACTGATAGATCTCAATTACTCATTTGTTCCTGAATTTCTTTTGGATTGCAGCATGATGTCTAGCTTTTGAGGAAGCAAAGCGCGCTCTATGTGACCGGCAATTTGCTCATGCCCAGGAAGTCAGGGAGCACAGTGCACGTCACAGGGCCCTAAAAACACACGGGTTTCGTGGACGTCCTGTCCACTTCTTCAAGTGTATAGCTATACGCTTGAAGAAGTGGGTGGGAAGTCCACGAAACGAGTCTGTTTTTAGCTTGTCAAAGGAATAAATCTATCACAAAAGTACTGGATCCTGTATAATCTAATTTAACAGAGGAGCGCGGAATTACTGACACCTTTCATCATTCTTCTACATTGCTAAGCATCAAGGTTTGGTGTCTCCAGCAGCCCTCTCTCACGCTTAATACATGAGTTGTGCATGTCACAACCCCGCAAGGTAAGCAAATTCTCATTTAATAATTTTGTTTGCCTGGGCCCCCATTCTTATTTCTTTGTAGAATTATTGCTCCTTTGTAATAGAGGGAGTAATGGATTTATGGTTAATATTGATAGAATTGTGAAGAAGTAGAGATCTGAGTTGTGGTCAGAAAAAAAGATGAATAATGTTACCTAGACCTTAGCAAACCATCTCATTGGCACAAAGTAGCTGTATGGGCACCAATACTGGTGCTGGATGTATTCAATCTGTATATAATATACATAGTCTTACATACCTATAATGTGTATTGCGATCACTAGGCCGTATACTTGCAGCTCGATCATTTGGAAATGCCAGCATCACATTTTTGTCTAAGCTGATCACATTCTCGTGATTGTGGATATGAGTTTTGTCTGCCTTCAGAGTAGCAGTTCGGGTGGATCCAGTAAATACTGCCGTTTCCTCAGGTGAAACTTGGACAAATTGTCCGGTGGGGTTACTAATGACAGGAGTTATACCTGCAGGATGGACATTACATTACTAAGATTATTCTGGTGTAATATCAGAGATTCAATAGGTCCAAATAATAAAAATAATAACAATAAAAATGACAACATGTGATTTAAGATGCTGCTTTCTGTGAGGTAAAACATTTCCCTGCCTGTTTAAAAACTTGTTTTACCTCACAGAAAGAATCAGATGTGATCCCCTGCTGTAATGTCTGTATACTCCTTTCCATCCTCCACTGCCCAGGAGCTGTGGTATGATCAGACCATGTTACTGCACAGTCAGACACAGCCATTACACAGTACACAGCAGAGGCACATTTATAAGATTATCACAGCACAGGAACATTTTTATAAACACATCTGATTGTGGAACCAATTATTATTCCAAGATCTATTGATTAAATGTACTTTGTTCAGGGGCAACCCCTTTTAGGGTTTAAAGTAGTATGTCATTTAACAGTCAGATTGTGTCAATCAATGTGAGTTTTTCTGATTATCTCTTCAGTAAACCGCTATCATTGTTTTACTAGAGTATGCCATAATTCAATATTTTTCATATGTGACAAACCAGTAGACAACCTCAGCTGTTTTTCTGCTTCTAAGAACTGCTATACTGTACCTATAATTAGTTATAATTAGTACATCTCTGAATAACCTGCACCAACCTGCCAAGCAATGTGATAGGCGCACCCACCTTGGCAGGTTGGCGCAGGTCATTCAGAGATGTACTAACTAGCTTCTCTGCTTTGTATTTCTCAGTTAGAATTGGATACTTCTAGTCTGTTCACCTAAAGTTACTTTTTTCTCCTATACAGCACCATTAATAGATTTTTAGCCTTAGTCGCCGCCAGACTTACTCTATGGTTTTCAGCTCCTCTAAGAACATAGGCTTCTTTGAATCTGGAAATCTGTACTTATATGATAAAAGCTCTCTAACTTTCAGAACACAATATGTCTAAAAGTCTTCAATTAGAACAAAAGTTCCAAAAAAAACTTACCTGGGTTGATTTTCATGACAATTTTCTTGGCTAAAGGTTTGCAGACTGCAGTAAAGCTCAGCTTTTTCTGATGAAAGGCTTTCATTTTCAAAGATGTCAAATTATCATCTGATGTGGGACCCAAAATATCCATCACTTGCTTCACATTAAAGGATCCTACTTGATGTGGTACAAATGAAAACATCACTTCCTAGAAGATAAAAAAAAAGGACAGCGCAATAATATAAGATACAAAAGAGACAGCAAAAGAATTGATTGTTATATTTTCTGTACTAAAAATGCTCTTAGGGAAAATGTCTTCAATTTTAGGGCTTTTAGCTTACAGGCAGGCACAATGTCAGCAATCCAAAAGGTACAGAGAATAAAACTATAATTCACTGTGTTTTTTCGAATTCTATTATTTCTACTGCGGTGCACTTTTAAAGCCCGACTCTAAATCCACTTTCTCTCTTTTTTTTTTTTTACTGGATGGTAATTTGTGATAAATTCCTAATGCTAAACTTCTGAAATATCTTTAATTTGAATATTTTGATTGAAATGTAAAAGTTGTGTTCTCCTAAAAAAGTCAAGACTATTACATTTTCTTTCAATTTTGCTTTAGAAATGATGAATTATGTTCATTCCCTTCCCGAATAAGTGGTTATACCTTAACATTTTTCATTTTTAAAACGATTGTTTAAATTCAGCATGTTCCAGGATTTATATAAAAAATAAAAAAAAGACTCGGCAGCCGCACAAATATTTTCAGAGCAGCTTCCTTTAGGTGATGAGGGAGAATGTCATAAAAATAAAATACTCAACTTTTCCTATTGAAATCGTTATTCCAATTAATGTGTGATGCTTATTTGAGGGTACAGTGCATAGAAGCTATAAAAGGACACAGCGGAGTATAGAGGAGAGGGCTGGAGACCCCGGGGCCTGCAGAATAAATCGTTTTATGGTGCTGTGGACACACAATTACAAGACGATGCTATTATATCTAATGTATGCAGCATTGATAATTGTACTTAGCTGCAGGGAACTCCAGGGTAGGATAATCTCTACATGCACTGCTGAACATTGCCACTACTACGTAGCAGTTCTTTCAGGACGGTAATATTAAGGGGTTTTTAAAGAAATAAATATTGTTGCTAAATGGTGAAACTGTAGGTTGACATTTGCTTAAATGGAATCTGTCACCAAAATTTTGCTACCCCATCTGAGAGCAGCATAATGGCAGATACCCTGATTCCAATGATGTGTCACTTACTGGGCTGCTTGCTATTATTTTAATAAAATCACTGTTTTATCTGCTGCAGATCTACCATTTATCTGAAGGTTGAGCTCTGTATAACCCCGCCCACACCACTGATTGGTGGCTTTCTGCCTATGTACAGTTTACACAGAAAGCTGCCAATCAGTGGTGGTGGGGTTATACAGATCTCATGAATATGGAGGACTACTTGGCAGTAGAGTTACTAGTCCTCTAATGATAATCTCTTAGTGATAAAACAGTGATTTTACCAAAACTACAGCAAACAACCCACTAAGTGACACATCGCTGGAATCAAAGT
This sequence comes from Phyllobates terribilis, assembly GCF_046119375.1. Lineage (NCBI taxonomy): Eukaryota > Metazoa > Chordata > Amphibia > Anura > Dendrobatidae > Phyllobates > Phyllobates terribilis. Next base: position 362,593,232 of record NW_027362762.1, on the reverse strand, counting down.
CTCTACATTATGGTGCTCTCAGTTGAGGTAGCAAAAACCTGATGACAGATTCCCATCAAGGAGTTTTGTTTTTCTTTTTAGAGGACAAGAAAAATGGTATTCATCAGTAATGGACCTGTCAGATGACAGACACCAATGGAGCTCTAAGAGACCCCAATGACTTGTAATAGTGATCCGTCAAGTTCTGTCATAGTGTCCAGTGTCCGTTATGTTACCAGAAAAAAAACTTTTGTAGTGTACTCCTCCCATTAACCACCAGGTGTTGTATAAACAGCTCTGCTTGCCCTTTAAATGTAGGTGTTTTTAGCCCAGAAGAAGACTTGTTTGTCCGTTTAGTTGTAGGCTTATAGCCCAAAAGTGGCATGTTAGCCAGAGTAGTTACCCATAAGGGGGAGGTTACCTTGCCGTGGTTGATGGGCACACATGAATTGGCCAATTTATGCGCTAAAAACCTTCATTTTTTGCAAGTACTTTTTGCTGAGCAAAACAGTTTAAATCTAATATTTTCATTATTTTCATTGTTAAGACGTATCTTGGCTATATGGAGTGCTGTTGCATTCTTTTGATATATATATATACAGTTATATGAAAAAGTTTGGGCACCCCTATTAATCTTAAGCTTAATGTTTTATAAAAATTGGTGCTTTTGCAACAGCTATTTCAGTTTGATATATGTAATAACTGTTGGACACAGTAATGTTTCTGCCTTGAAATGAGGTTTATTGTACTAACAGAAAATGTGCAATCTGCATTCAAACAAAATTTGACAGGTGCATAAGTATCATTTTCTTGTTTTAAATACTCCTACCTACTTTTACTGACTTACTAAAGCACTTTTTTGGGTTTTGTAACCTCACTGAGCTTTGAACTTCATAGCCAGGTGTATGCAATCATGAGAAAAGCTACTTAAAGTGGCCACTTGCAAGTTGTCTCCTGTTTGAATCTCCTCTGAAGAGTGGCATCATGGGCTCTTCAGAGGAGACCAAAAGTTTGGACACACCTTCTCATTTAAAGATTTTTCTGTATTTTCATGACTATGAAAATTGTACATTCACACTAAAGGCAACAAAACTATGAATCAACACATGTGGAATTATATAGTTAACAAAAAAGTGTGAAACAACTGAAAATATGTCTTATATTTTAGGTTCTTCAAAGTAGCCACCTTTTGCTTTGATGACTGCTTTGCACACTCTTGGCATTCTCTTGATGAGCTTCAAGAGGTAGTCACCGGAAATGGTTTTCACTTCACAGGTGTTCCTTGTCAGGTTTAATAAGTGGGATTTCTTGCCTTATAAATGGGGTTGGGACCATCAGTTGTGTTGTGCAAAAGTTAGGTGGATACACAGCTGATAGTCCTACTGAATAGACTGTTAGAATTTGTATTATGGCAAGAAAAAAGCAGCTAAGTAAAGAAAAACGAGTGGCCATCATTACTTTAAGAAATGAAGGTCAGTCAGTCCGAAAAATTGGGCAAACTTTGAAAGTGTCCCCAAGTGCAGTTGCAAAAACCATCAAGCGCTACAAAGAAACTGGCTCACATGAGGACCGCCCCAGGAAAGGAAGACCAAGAGTCACCTCTGCTTCTGAGGATAAGTTTATCCGAGTCACCAGCCTCAGAAATCGCAGGTTAACAGCTCATATTAGAGACCAGGTCAATGCCACACAGAGTTCTAGCAGCAGACACATTTCTACAACAACTGTTAAGAGGAGACTTTGTGCAGCAGGCCTTCATGGTAAAAGAGCTGCTAGGAAGCCACTGCTAAGGACAGGCAACAAGCAGAAGAGACTAGTTTGGGCTAAAGAACACAAGAAATGAACATTAGACCAGTGGAAATCTGTGCTTTGGTCTGATGAGTCCAAATTTGAGATCTTTGGTTCCAACCACCGTGTCTTTGTGCGACGCAGAAAAGGTGAATGGATGGACTCTACATGCCTGGTTCCCACCGTGAAGCATGGAGGAGGAGGTGTGATGGTGTGGGGGTGCTTTGCTGGGGACACTGTTGGGGATTTATTCAAAATTGAAGGCATACTGAAACAGCATGGCTAGCACAGCATCTTGCTGCGGTATGCTATTCCATCCGGTTTGCGTTTAGTTGGACCATCATTTATTTTTCAACAGGACAATGACCCCAAACACACCTCCAGGCTGTGTAAGGGCTATTTGACCAAGAAGGAGAGTGATGGGGTGCTACGCCAGATGACCTGGCCTCCACAGTCACCAGATCTGAACCCAATCGAGATGGTTTGGGGTGAGCTGGACCACAGAGTGAAGGCAAAAGGGCCAACAAGTGCTAAGCATCTCTGGGAACTCCTTCAAGATTGTTGGAAGACCATTTCCTGTGACTACCTCTTGAAGCTCATCAAGAGAATGCCAAGAGTGTGCAAAGCAGTCATCAAAGCAAAAGGTGGCTACTTTGAAGAACCTAGAATATAAGACATATTTTCAGTTGTTTCACACTTTTTTGTTAAGTATATAATTCCACATGTGTTAATTCATAGTTTTGATGCCTTCAGTGTGAATGTACAATTTTCATAGTCATGAAAATACAGAAAAATCTTTAAATGAGAAGGTGTGTCCAAACTTTTGGTCTGTACTGTATATATTTACTGAAAAATGTGTTAAAGTTCACGGAGTATGAATACTTTTGTATATGCATGAGTAAAGTGTATATGACTGTGTGTATCTTATACAGTATATGCTGTGTGAATGTGTATACAATGTGTTAATGCGTATATAATATGTTAACATGTTCATATTTTATATAGATGTTTCTATACAGTTGCCTAATGGGAATAGTCATGCTTATGTACACATGTATACTTTGGTTGGGGCGTTATAGAGGGCGGCCCAGACAAACATCTTGCATTTGACTGTTTTTTTTTTTTTTTACATACAACATACTACCATCCACATAAGTCCCGATTCATCAAAGTGTTTTCGCCAGCTGCCAATTTTTTGCGCAACTCAAGGCTGCACAAAAATGTTGTGAATTTTGCCATTTTTATGCCGTTTTTGCCCAGCCCCACCAAAATAGGAGAAGCTGGGATGGGGTGGAACAGGGGCATAATGCCACAGCTTGTCTGATTCATGACTGGCTGTGGTGTACCTTACACCAGAAATCTTACTCCAGGGCCTGACTGGAGTAAGATTTTTGGCAAGGCACAGGAAATCGCACACCTCCTAATGAATCAGGAGCATCTTACTCCACTATGCCCCCTCATCAACACCGACATTTTTCACGCCCGTCTTGATGAATTGGGGACATAATCTTTATTGAAAATCACTGGGTACTGGAAACTCGCACTGACATGGAGACATCTAATATCCCCATCTGCTTTCAGAGCTCCATTCAAAATTCTGTTGCATTTTTTTTTGTTAGGGCATATGCAAACGGAGTTGAGTTTTTGAAGCAGAAGATGCTTAAGGAAAACGATGGCGATCTTTTTACTGAAGCATCTTCAATGGAGTCCTTTTTGTCCTTTCTGCAGTGGCTTTGTCCCTGGTGCCTTTTTTTTACCCGCATATATAAGCTAGTGAGCGGCTTCTGAAACTCACCTGAAGAATGGTCATGTCACTTCTTTTAGCCGCTTCACAACTGAGTAGATGTACAGAAAATAATTTTAACAATGTAGTGAATAGGGTTAATTTATTTTAGGATTTAGCCATTTTTCCGATGGATTTCAGATGGAATCTGCCAGAAATAGGTGTTATGTGCACATACCCTTAAGTGGCAGAACTTTACGCCTGATTGATGACCCACTAACCCTATTAGAGACTACTTGTCTGCACACCATAGGAAGGTGACAAATAGGATTCTGCGTGTAGGGCTGAATGTGAACCAAGAATAAGTACATCAAGATAGTGATTTACATTGTAAAACGGTTTTCCCAGTAGAGCTAGGCTTTAAAATCCTATTACTGCATCTAGTACGCAGTGAAAATCTAGAACTATTTTTCCAGTTAATTAATATGTATTAAGCAATGCACAAATACATGTTAACAGGCTTTCTATTTCCAGGACAGCTTTATCTTGCACCGTAATACAATGCTGCATGGTAGATGTAGATAAATGTTTTTGTACCTCAGCGTGTCCTGCCTCTATCTTTCCATTAGCCGGAGAGATATGAAAATGGGATATCTTGCGAAAGCTAAACACCACAGGGAGGAACTGAGATTCATTTTTTAGTGAGCAATGAATATCGATCCTTTCACCAATCACGCATTCCTTAAAATTGTACACCGCTCCCGGGCTGAATGTTAATGCGACAGGGAGAGCAGTGCCGGTAACAGCCAACTCCACGTGGCGCTTCTTTTGTCCTATTCCGAAGATAGAAAACAGCAAAAGCAGTTTACTATTGCACAACAGCCTAAATTCATAGAGTACGACTATACAAATCTTAAAGCGGATTAATGCCAAAGAGATTAAAAATTGGCATGATAACACATGGCTAATGAATAAATCATACATATATAAGCACAATTTTGGCCGATTCATCAAATGTTTTATGGCAGTTTTCTGATTTGAAAAGTCGCAACATTTTTGCGCAATGCGAGACTCTGCGATTTTTGGAGTCACACTATTTTCACCTAGCTCCAATAAAGTAGGCGGACGGGGGCTTGGCGACCCTTTGTCATCAAATTCATGACGAGCTGAGGTGTACCTTAGTCCACAAATCTTACTCCAGTACCTAACTGGAGTAAAATTTGTGACAAGGTGCAGGGAGCCACGTGCGCTTCTTAATGAATCAGCACTCCACCCCTTCCCGTCATCAAGACAAGTATGAAAAACACTGGTCTTGATGAATCAGGGCCTAAATGTTCTGTAGCAGCATGGATCTTCTAAAATCTGGAGGTGATAATCTTGAGTCATTTTTACATTCAATGAAAACATAGGGGGAAATTTAATAAGACCGGCACTTACTACCTTGAGTAAACTATGTTAAATTTAGAACTAGATATAGGCCTCTTATGGAGTAACCACCCTCTGAACTTCCAGAATTAGGATGGGATCACATCACATTTTTGCTACATGTTTTTGCCAGACGTCAGCTTAACCCCCAGCAGAACCATTGGCTTTAAAGAGGCACACATAGTCACTTTGTGCTCAGTCTGGCCTCCGTTTTGGCAGTGTCCAATTTCTTAAGGTGGGCATCAAAGTGTGGTTGACTGCGCTTTTGTGCCCACCTCAAGGAGGCAGACAATGCTGAAAAGAGAGTTAGACAGAGCACAAAGTGACTCCATCTCCCTCATTAAAGTTAATGGCCTCGTCGGGGTTTGCACCAGAATCCTGTTTTTCAGGACATCAGATAGAAGCCTCGATGGAGCCACTGACATGTGGCAAAAACCTAATATGAACGTAGACTTAGGAGGTGAGCAGGCCAGTTATGTCACGTCTACAGATATTTGGCAGCTCGCTTGTGCGAGTGGCAGATATTGCTCATCTATAGTATTCACCGTAATATCTATAGACGCGATGCCACTGATCCCACTCACCTCCTATAGCGAAAGTTGGCGGAGCAAAATTACCCCTCTTTTCTCCAGAAAGCCACTCACTTTTTGGATAAATGGCAAAAGCGGTAGAAACTTGAAAAATTCACAAATATTGGAGCAAAACAGCAGTAAGCCAAGATTCGTAACTTTTTATGCCTGAAAACTGGTGCAAATTACTTTTTCGACCTTCCTAAATAGACTGTATATTATAGATTACAAAAATCTTCGGAAAAGCTACTACTACATGTTTAGTATTAATTTGAATAGCTACAGAATTCTATTGTAAAAAATACTGGAAAATTACATTATTCAGCTTCGTCCTAATTTTCTAGTAATTATTGGGGGTCTCACTGCGAGGAATCTTAGCAATCACAATTTCTTGGTAAGTACCACAACCCTTTTATTGGTATCGTTTTAGTCCACTGAATGGCTAAAAGAGTTAAGAACACAAAAGGGCATTTTGACAAATTGTAGGTATAAGTTAAAGGGATTTTCCATTACCTGGACAACCCCTTTTTAAATAAATTAGTCCCCCTTGCAAACTAAAAACAACAGATATTCACCTCCTGCACCGAAGCAGTTTCAGTCAACGCCAGATCATCCAGGGTTCGCATGTGATTGGTTATGCCACGCAACCCTGCAGAAAATCAGCTGCTACACTCTTATTTTCCTTGGACACACGGAAGAAGACAGAGCGCAGGAGCCATAGCAGTGGTTGGTTGGCTGCAGGGCTCACGTGGCATAAAAATGTCATGCAAGCCTTGGCACCGGTGGAAGAGCTGCGTGTATGTTATTTATATTATATAAGGGGAACTACTTAATTTAAAAAGGGGTTGTCCAGGTAATGGACAATGCATTGAAATGGGTCTGTCCTAACAGCAGATCCTCTTCAAATTGTAAAGAATATCCATACCTTTATGATACACCATATTGTCTACATCTGATTGGAGAAATCCATCTTTACTTCCAACTGGTTCAAATCTCATAAACAAAGCATAATCCTGCTGGGATGGAATCTCATCTATTCTGATGTCTTCATATAATTGACTGAAAAAGGTTTGTAATAATATATATATATAACATCACATATATATATAACTACACATATATATAGCATCATATAGAGTGACATATATTCCTTACTGTATGTATTCATACACAGTATATAAGTACAATATAGTATATAAGTACAAATTTTGTCTAAATGACTGCATTACAGGGGTCGTACAATTGATTTTTTTAATTCATAGGGTTGCAGCTGTTGAAAACAACAAACTCTGCTTTAATCACCTTCCCACACTACAGTGGTTACAGGGCTGCCTCTCTGTCTCAGTCTTTGCTGACAAGCTGCAGCGGTCACATCATGACTACAGTGCACCTGACCACTGAAGCCAATCACTAGGCTCAGCAGCTCATGCAGTCTACACTGACAGACCAGTTGAGCTCAGTGATTGCCTGCAGCTGTACTTGATCTTTAGTACTTTTGTGGGCACTGCAGCCTGTCAACAAAGACAGGAGCAGGGGTGGAGTGTCAGTGCTGGAGCACAGAAACAGGGGCGTAATGATCGCAGTCGCAATGGCTGCGATTTGTGGGGTCAGGTGGTGCGCCAATGCCACTGCTGCTTTCAGCTGAATATCCATCCTTGGACACACATTCAATTGAAATGCATTGCGGTGCAGAAAGCCACCGGCCGGCTGAATTGCAATAGCTACAGACTTTCAGGAACTGGCAGTCGAAATTGAACAACTTCTTTTGGATGCATCACTGGTAAGCCACAATACACTTATACGATCTGTGTATAACGGTGTTAATATTAGTGTTAGTACTGTGGTTTTGTGCAAATGATCAGTATAGTGGTATTCATTTATTTATCTATTATTATATTATATTCATTTACTATGTGGTAGTAATATGTGCTCCGGCCATGGTGTGGTTGTATTTATACCCTGTATGTGGTATTATTGGTATGTCAGTCTGGGCATAGTGGATTCTGTTCAGTAACAGGATGTTGGTTATATTCAGACACTATGTGCTGGTAATATATGGTCATTGTATGGGATATTTATCCCCTTTATATGGTTTATTATTGATATATTAGTTTTGGCATAGCGGTTTTATTCAGGAACAATATGGTGATATTTGTTATTCGGTAACTGAATGGTTACTATTTAATAGTATTACTTTGAAAATGATGTTTTCAATGAGATATACCATATATACAGTATATTATCTCTAGTCCTTTTTTAATGGAGGACACATATATCATTATAGATTCTAGAACGCTACATTTGACGAACATACTGTTGGTGGCTCTGGTATAAATTTTCCACTCAAAGGAAACATAATTACAGCTGAGATTGTTATTTTCAATAGCTGAAAACCTAGTCAGTTCAAAAAATATATCCTGGAAAAACTCCTTAAAGGGAACCTGTCATGTAAAATGCTATGAACCTGCAGATATGGGATTAATCTGCAGGTTAATAGTGTTCTGACACTGCAGCACAGGCACTGAGAGCCCCGCTGCCAGAAGGAAATTAACTTTATTCCTCCTGGCAGCATTCAGCTTCCATTCACAGGGGTGGCACCGGCAGGGTTCAGTCACCGCTCTGTGTGTAGAGGGCAACAGCTGTAACCGCGCCACCGGCACTGACTGTCAGTCGCGTCTAACATCTGCAGGTTAATAGCATTATTTTATATGACAGGTTTCCTTTAAAAGTAACTATCTACCCAAACAAAATGTCAAAAATCTGTTAAAAAGGGAGTAAAAAATAAGAACCTGATGCAAAACAAAGTAAAGCAAGTGTAAGTAGAGCTTTAAGATACAAACACACACAGATTAGTGTCCCTTGTCTGCTATTGTCACGGGTGTGTCAGATGCGACAGACAGTCGCCCTGCAGTTGGTTGCAGATCTGTTCGTTTGGTATTACAGACACCATCTTAGCTGTTTCACTCTAGGACCTAGCGGCTACCTCCTTCCTGCTCTAATTGACACTCTGGCCTGGGTGTTTAAATTCAAGGAGGCCTGCAAACTGTATTTTAAACTTCCTCCTTACTCGTCCAGAAGTGAGGAGCAATGAGTAAGAATTGTGATCTCTCTACTGCAGGGAGATCCTCAATCCTGGGCGTTTTCTTTACCGCAGGATTTGGTTTGTCTCCAGTCTGTAGAGGGGTTTTTCGGGGCTCTTGCCCTCATCTATGATGACCCTGACCGAGTCGCCTTGGCTGAGTCTAGGCTACGTCGCCTTCAACGGGGTGAATCGGTCAGTGGAGACGTACAACTCTGAATTCCATAGATGGGCAACGGATTCTAAATGGACTCAGGCCCTTAAGGTCCACAATGTTTTCCACAGGTCCTTACTCAAGAGGTATGTGGAACCTCTTGAGCCCTCACCTCTACCGCCGCCCCCAGTAATGGTTGATGGTAATCTGGAGTCTCAGATTTTGAGGATTGTAGATTCTGGTCTCCAACATCGTTCTCTACAATACTTGGTGCACTGGAAGGGTTATGGTCCAGAAGAGAGGATGTGGGTTTCTTCATCAGTGGTGAACGCTCCCAGGTTGGTTCTTTCATTCCACACCTCTTATCCTGAGGAACCTGGTCCTCAGTATCCGGAGGTCACTCGTGGAGGGAAGAGGGTACTCTCATGGGTGTGTCAGATGTGACAGACAGTCGCCCTGCAGTTGGTTGCAGAAGATCTCTTTGTTTGGCATTACAGACACATTCTTAGCTGTTTCACTCTAGGACCCAGTGGCTACCTCCTTCCTGCTCTAATTGACACCATGGCCTGGGTGCTCACTTTGCAGCAGGAGGGTGCCGGTGATATTCACATGTTTCCTTGTGAAAGCTTGGAGCTTGTGCTCTTCTTGCTTCCTCTCTGGTGCTAAGAGGAAGTGTGTGCATTCTCTCTGAAATCAGCTCAAGCTATGTTACTTTCCCCTGTGTCTGTCTACCTTGTTGTCTTTAGTTGTAAGTAGGGACTGACTAGTGTTCAATCTTCATCCCCCTTCCTTAGTCAGGGCCTAGCTCTAGGAATATACAGCATTTTAGGCTCCTGTGCGGCGATTGGTGAGAAACTAATATAGGGACATTAAAGGAGACAGGGTGATATCAGATCAGCCTAGGAGGTCTCCACTCCCCCTTTCCCTAGTGTCTGGGCTCCCTTCCCCTCAGCCCTTCGTGTTGCACTTAGTCTTTCCCACACCATGCGAGACAGCTATAGGCCCATACTGGACCTTTGTGTTCCTACTATTTTGTATGTAGGTCCATTGTATGTCGCATTACACAGGTATTCTTAGCATCGTTCTGCTGTATGAAGAACACACAATTAAATATGGGTCAGATCTGTAGCCACTCTGAGTGTTTCAGTACAGAGAGTACATTCTAGCCATGATGCCCAATTTTGGAGGATATGGGGAATTATATTTGAATCACTTGTATAAAAGAGACTATGAGATTTTAATGTTGTTCCAGATCTTTTGAAAATAACTTAGATTAGAGCACAGGTCATTGTAACAAATGCATAAAACATTTCCTGACATTTTCCCGAAAAGAAGCTGTCAACAATGTAAGACATCAGTAAATATATATGTAAGACAAGAACAAAGTTTAGGCTCAATATAATTCTGAGCACTTGGTAATAAGAAAAATATGAACTGAAGCGGGTGCAGATGAAGGCGACCAAGGTGAAGTGAAGCACCAAGATTGGAAAGTAAAGAGAGAACTGTGATGAAAATGATCTTTTCATACCTGGGCCTGTAGACAAAGCAACAGAGCATCATCTAAGTCTAGAGAAAAAAGGCTCAATATAATAGAAGGGATTCTTTACTGTAAGAGCAGCAAGGCCATAGAACTCTCTCCCACAGGATGTGGTAATGAATAACTTATTGATCCAATTCCTAGATGCTTTGTTATCCCAAATTATAAATACCACATGGGTCATTGTTGATGCAGGGATTTATTCTGATTACCCTATATGACTCATAGGGGTTTTCACCTTCCTCTGGTTCAACACTGGAGAGATACAGGTTTGACCTGATGGATCTGAGCTGTTTTTCAACCTTAGAAAGTATATTACTTTTTTAATTATTTTGTAGTAAAAATGTGCATTATTTGAGATAGACACTTTATACGTGATGCCCTATATAGTATTAATTATAGAAGCTAGATTTATATTATTATTCCTTTCTCTTCCATTACAATGTGAAAACACTGAAACCTATTACTCACTTGGGATTAAAACAGACTGTTAGAGTGGTTTTCTGGAAAGGCAAAAGAACACCTCCATTGGGGCTGCAGGTAAGCATGCTGGAGACTTCTACTTCATTCTTCCTGGTCCTGTGATCCATGTCTCGCAGAGCAGCATCTGCACTTTTCTGAGTATCTGTGCCCTGTAAAAAAAATAGAATACTAAAGCTTGTTTTACTGAAATGTGCATGAAACAAACATATGTATCTGTTTATATGCTGCCGCTCATAGGACAACATTCCCCATCTGCAGTTCCCATCTTAGGGGGTCTCTCATAATACACTTCAATGGGAGTTCTGGAAACAGATGAGCATCTTCAGCTGTTGTCCCATAGCCATGAATAGAGAGAGCTGCACATGTGCGGCCCCTCTACAATCACAGATGGCACCACACGCAGGCCGTAATCGGCACTGGCTGAGATACAATATAGAGCAGGTTCTATTTGGCATTATTAATTTTGGGGGCACTGTCTATGTGCTACTTTTTTGAGGGGGGGGGGGCGACAATGTAAAATATCAGGGAACAATTGGTCGGCCATGCCATTTACTAGGTGGTAGAATATCACGTCGGGCATCGTTGGTATAGGCTGGGACACTGTCTATTTGGCAATCTTAATTTCGGGGTAACTATCTATGTATGTGCCATTATATTATTGTCATTATTTTTGAAGTACATTTAGAATACAGTCCAATAAAGCAGATACAGAAAGTATGGCACAGGGAGAAGCAGCAGGCCTAAACTTGGGATATCAGAAGAGTAGGGAGGTTGTGTAGGTTGGTCATGGGTGGGAAGGGTCCTAGAAAAGTGAGAAGCCAAAGATGTTTGGGCAGCAAAATCTGCAAAAGTATTTGTAAGAAGTCTTCATGGTGGTCTGGGCCAGACGGAAAAAGCAACAAGAACAATCAGAGAAAGCAAAGCCTGTGAGTGATTGGATTTAACTCTGGGGTATTCACTAGTAGAGTCTATAGAGTGTGCAAAACTGGTAACTATCACTATATGGTTATTGTATGTTGGTAAAATTGGTCTTTGTATATTGATTTTTTTTGTAACAGTATGATGGTAATATTTAGTGGTAGTGGTATAATGATCATGTTGTGGCGGTGTTATTTGGGTATTACTGGTAACAATGCTCTCTATACAGTATATGACTGTGTTTTCAGTACGATGTTTCAGCATTTGAAGTTCTATTATTTTTCCTAAGGCCACACATTGCCTACAATCGGCCATTACTGTATATGAGAAAACAGAGTAGAGAAAACCGAAATCCACTTATGTTTTCCCTCCAGGGTTCCAGTAGGAATTCTTACCTGAATCCAAGCCATAAATTGAGATTGCTGCTGCTTTAAAAGGACTAAGATTGGCCACTAGAGATGAGCGAATGAGCCTGGTCAGCATTTCATGGCTGCAGGACGGGAATCCTGCAAACCACCTCCTACCTGCTGACATCCCCGACGGTTCTTTTGAAACCGCCTGGTGTGCCGTCATTTTTACATTATGACGCACCCATAGCGTCACGCCAGGCCGGCTACTCAAAAAAGAAGCCATGGATGCCAGCAAGTAAGAGGCCGTTCGTGGGTCTCCCGTCCAGCGGTTACAGATTACTGACCTGGCTACTGGACCAGGGTCTGGCAAACATATTCACCCACCATAAATTTATAAAGCTAAATCAGTACATTTTGCATTTGGTAATACATCCTGACCAGCTCATTGCATTTATGGCTGTTTGTGTGGTCAGAAGGTCATCCTGATTTAATCCTACAGTATTTATTGATTACTATCCAATAACTCAAGCAACACTACTAAAAGGGAATCTCTTACCATATTTTTGCTACCTTATCTGAGAGTAGCCTGATGTAGGAGTAGAGACCCTAATTCCAGTGATGGATCACTTTCTGGATAAAATCACTGTTTTATCTGCTGCAAATCTACCAGTTCTCTGAATGCTGAGCTCTGTATAGCCCAATAATTTACAGCTTTCTGTGAACATTGTGCATAGGCAGAAAGCTGTCAATCAGTTGTAGGGGCGGGGTTATGCAGAATATGGAGGACTACATGGCACTAGGCTTGCTAGTTCTCTAGTGAAAATCTCCTGCTGATTTTATCAAAACTATATCAAGCTGCCAAGTTAGTGACACACTGCTGGAATCAGGGTCTCTGTCCCTATAAACTAGTCTAAAAAAATGGTAAAAGCCTGGTGACAGATTCCCTTTAATATCAGAATTCTTGATCACTTCATTGCACCAACCAGCAAACAGAATTTTTTTAATACAGTGTTGCTTTTCATAAAAAATGTATTTGAATTTTTGGACAACTTACCACTTCAGCACCCATGGCATTATCATCCAGGACAGACACCCAGCTTATTGTCTCAGGGCTGTCATTATAAATCACTGCTTTGCGGATTTTTGATGTTCCAAAGTAGACAGGTCCAAAGATAAGGCACTTTAAAGGTTTTCCAGACAGATCAAGCAATTCTAGATTCTGGTTGACTATAATTCCTTTTATCTTCAAGAACTGCTCCTCATGACCTTGCAATTTAACCCTAAAGTAATCAGCCAGACAACAAAAGTCAACTTTCATATACAGCATCTTTATGCACATGGATATATAAAACAGATCTTCACACATGTGGATTTGTATCACTGCAAATTAATAACAGATGTTGCCACATATCTGTGCTGAGAAAGATCTAGAGAGAAATCACCAGAAAACCTCTGCAACATAAGATTACATGCTGCGGCATTGAGAACCTGCATCCCATGACAATATCTGCCCCCCATGACAATATCAGCCCCATGACAATATCTGCCCCCAATGACAAGATCTGCCCCATGACAATATCTGCCCCCAATGACAATATCTGCCCCATGACAATATCTCCCCCCCATGACAATATCTGCCCCATGACAATATCTGCCCCCAATGACAATATCTCCCCCCATGACAATATCTGCCCCATGACAATATCTGCCCCCAATGACAATATCTGCCCCATGACAATATCTGCCCCATGACAATATCAGCCCCATGACAATATCTCCCCCCCATGATAATATCTGCCCCATGACAATATCTGCCCCCAATGACAATATCTGCCTCATGACAATATCGGCCTCCATGACAATATCTGCCCCCAATGACAATATCTGCCCCATGACAATATCTGCCCTCTATGACAATATCTGCCCCATGACAATATCTGCCCTCTATGACAATATCTGTCCCAAATGACAATATCTGCCCCCCATAACAATATCTGTCCCGCATGACAATATCTGCCCCCTGACAATATCTGCCCCATGACAATGTCTGCCCCCCATGAAAATATCTGCCCCCCATGACAATATCTGCCCCCATGTCAATATCTGCCCCCCCATGACAATATCTGCTTTCCATGACAATATCTGCCCCCCATGACAATATCGGCCCTCCATGGCAATATCTGCCCCCCATGACAATATCTGCCCCCCATGACAAGTCCATTTACCTGCAGATTTAACCTGCAGAAAGCATCCACAACAATTCCTTCTTGTGTGGACTTCTCCTGAAGAGGAAGGTAATCATCCATACTACAGCAACCAGTTTCATATCAATATTTGTATTTAAAGGTTTTTTTTTCTCCAAATGCTACAGTTCATATTTAACCCCTTCACCCCCGGGCAATTTTCTGTTTTTCGTTTTTTCCACCACTTCTTCCAAGAGCCATAACTTTTTTATTTTTCCAGTCTTATAGCTGTGTGAGGGTTTGTTTTTCGCGGGACGAGTTGTACTTTTGAATGACACCATTCACACAGTGCATTGGAAAGCGGAAAAAAAATTCCAAGTGCGGTGAAATTGCCAAACAAGTGCAATTCCACAATGTTTTTTTGTGTTTTTTATTTACTATGTTCAATTTATGATAAAACTGACCTGGCAATATAATTCTCCAGGTCAGTACGAGTACGCAGATACCAAAGATGTATAGTTTTTTTTTTTATTTAAGTGCTGAAAAAAAAATGCAGAAATTTGTCCAAAAAAAAATTCAGAAATTGGTCAACAAAAAAAATCACTTTTGTCGCCATTTTCCGAGACATGTAACGTTCTAATTTTTCGGGATCTGGGGCTGGGTGAGGGCTTATTTTTTGTGCCCTGAGCTGATGTTTTCATTAATACCATTTTGGGGTAGATACGATATTTTGATCGCCTCTTATTGCATTCTATTGGAATGTTGAGGCGTCGAAAGAAACGTAATTCTGATAAATTAGATTTTTTTTTCTTGTTACACCATTTACCAATCAGATTAACTTATTTTATATTTTGATAGATCGGACATTTCTGAACGCGGCGATACCAAATATGTGTATTTTGTTTTCATAGTTTTACTTTTAATGGGGCAAAAAGGTGGGTGATTTGAACTTTTGTGTTTTTTGATTTTTTTTTTAAAACTTTTTTTTTTACTTTTCATTGTCCCCTTAGGAGACTTGAAGCTGGGATCGTCCAGCAGGGCTTCAGTAATGCTACGTATAGCAATATTCACAATCTCCTATGAACGCCGGCCATGGGCCAGCAGGGTAGAGCGAAGTAACTTTGTGTAAGAGCGCGATTGGGGGACACTGTGCGGATGACAAAGGATGTGTCAACCACATAAAGCAAGCAGGATGGAGATTGCAGAGATATTGCCTATCGTACTGCATCCCGCTGTTTGGGGGTGTTATAAAAGGTATTTTTGGGGCAATGCAGAGGGGATTGGGGACTTATATACAACCTGCTGGAATACTGTAAGAGACATTAAAGGTGGCGGCCATAGTATATACTGGGAAAATCTGGTGATAGGTTCATTTATTTGGTCACTTGTTAAAAATAAGCTCATCTTATGGCAAATACAAAGAATAACAAGATAGTAAATTACTTACCCAAAAAGACATTTTCAGTGTGACGATCACTACTAAGTGCTGTGTTTCTCCTTTATGTTCAACCTGTTGTTCACTGCCTGTTGTCAAATGCAATCCGTCTCTAGCAGAGACACAGATTACAGCAGGGGTGTATAACCTTTATTGGTCCAAGGGCCACATTGTCATACTGAACCAATCCAGGGGCCGCACGAAAAATTAAAGGTGTATTATCTTCTGTGACATTTATGGGATATAGAAAGTATATACCATAAATGTCCTGATACAAATGTTACTTACAGGACACCTACAGAGTTCTAGTGGTATGTTCACACTGTTTTTTTTTTTACAAGGATTTAGAAATAGATTCTGCTCCTAAATCCACATTAAAAACTCTTTAAATAAGATTCCTACTAATTTTAGTGGGAAAAGCTCCTTTAGTGCACACATTACTGCTTTTTTCATGTTATTCTGAACATTTTCCAGTAAGACTAATAGGCTTATTCAGGAATATTAAGAATTTTGAAATGGATTTGCAGTCAAATCCTCTTCTAAATCATCGTAAAAAACTATGTGAATAGGCCCTAAAGAGGAAGAGGTCATACATGCACATGCCTCTGTACAATATAGATCATGTACACCTGCCTGCTTCATATACATCTTTCCAAATGGGTTACGAGACCCCATTCTCCTGATGTAGGAGGCATCCAGAGATGTCTACACAGGGTACCATTAGTACTTGCCAGTCCTGCTCCTTAGTTGCCGGCCACTACTCTTCTGTGTGTGACTGCTCACCTGTAGTTAACCTATCAGGCAGGCATTTTTTCTGCCCATATGGTTGGGGGCCACACAGAATAGTGTGTGATGCCTGATGTGCAACACAAAGGGAGAGGTGAGGAAACAGGTACAGGGAAGCCCTGACGATAGGGAGAAGTTGGTGACCCCTCAACACTCACCTAATGCTCCCTATCGCTCTAGAAAGGGTTCTTCCCCCCATGCACCATCACGTGCCTAACCCCTGACTGACCTTGGACCTTGCCCTGGATAGTGTGTAGGACAGCAAGACACTAGTCTTACTACTACAATAAGACAACACAGGGAATGAGAAAGACAGCACAAACAAATATAACTCCACAGGGAACACAACAGCTTCTCCCAGAACACCTTCTCCAGAGAAGGCACAGGATAGAAACTCTATAGCTGGCACGGGAGGAAGATAGGAGGGGGTTTAAATAATGCAAGGGGAGTAGTCCCAATACGCTGAAGCGGACACTGGAGCCATTGGAAAACTCAGCAGAGTTTAAACAAGGAATTTTTAACCCCTTCCATACCAGAACAAACCATAAAAACTCATGAATGGCCGTGCAGATACCAAATAGGACCTGTGATCAGCTTACTGCTGTCATTTTTTAATTGCAGATGCACGACAGGTCCCAGCAGGGTGAGGCACATTCATGACAGATAGAAGCAATGCATGCTGGGATGTGAGAGAAAGAAAGTTCTGGCTTAATAAGTTGATGGCAAATTACGAGCAGGTAAATCAGGACCATTCCTGGACATCTTAGACTGGCATGTGCAACAAAGGCAGTTTTACCCTTGTGTTGGGGATACGATCAGCAAGGCCACGCTTTTTCTCCGGTTTCAGTTGAAATGAAAAGATACACTTTAATCTTATCTTCATATTATTGTGATTGGTTACCTTGTTTTGTACTTACTTTGCGGTTTCTTCTATGACAGCCGGAGCATCAGTACAGAGATCCACTTTAATTATTTGCGTAGATTTCGGCTCAACTACTCCACTGGTTGGAGACATAGTGATGGGGAGGTGGCCACTGTATTTTATCTTAAAAGTACCTGACGAAAAAGACATATTGTCATCATGGAAGAGGAACATTCACAATATATCAATTATCTACCTTATTATCTAACTTCTAGTTAGTTAGCTAACAGTAATGCCTAGTTGTAGTGATCAATTTCCACAAGTGTCCACAGAAGAGTGTGGAGTATAAAAGAAGTGGTAAAGTAATGTATGAAAATCATCTAAATGAAAAAAGAAAGGTGTTTATCGCATTCACAAGGCTGGAGAGATCGTCCTCAGCCGCAGAAAAGCACGTACCAATTTAGAGCTGTCTGTACAGGATTCATTATTGCGTTCATTAGAGTGCCCTTGTGGGCTGTTTTCTCGCACGGCATGGATCATCACTGTCAGTTTAGGTACATGGATACGGGCAATAATCACAGTACACGGCGTTAAATAGAAATCAGCATCAAGAAGAATTAGTGATATAATTGCTAAAAAGGAAAAATGGCCAGTGCGAAAGATGAGAGAAGGACGATAGCACAGTATGGTGGAGCGGCCAGACATTGTGGAGAAGAAAGAAAAGTATTACTTCATAGAAAAAAAACAATGAGTCTAAAAAGTAAACTCCACGTAAAGCATGCAAAAGTGTAAAAAGCTTTTCATCAGGAGCAGTAGATACAAGTGTCTAGTCTGCACTGCGTCAGCCGTATTATTGCTTTGTGCTCACCCTGATAAAACTGCCAGGTCATCTTTTTATTGCCAATGTCATGTCTGATATAACATCTAAGTCATGTTATGGTTTGGCTAGGAGATTGCTAAAGGGACATAATGAAACAATTAAAGGGAATCTGTCACCAGGTTTTTATTATTCCAGCAGCATGATGTAGGAACAGAGACCCTGATTCCAGAAATGTATCACTTATTGGGCTGCTTGCTGTCATTTTGATAAAATCAGTTTTATCTTCTGCAGATCTACCAGTTCTACCTCATTAGAGGGCTAGAAAACCTGCTGCCAGGTAGTCCTCTATATTCATGAGCTCTGTATAACCCCGCCCACACCACTGATTGGCTGCTTTCAGCCCTTGTACAATGTACACAGAAAGCTGCCAATAAGTAGTGGCAGAACTGCAGCACCCAGTAATCTAACTGATACATCGTTGGATTCAGTGTCTCTTTGCCTACATCATGCTGCTCTCAGATGCGGTAGCAAAAACCGGCTGATAGATTCCCTTTAAGACTGGCGTCCAAAATGCTAGTCCTAATGAATCGTGCCTATGGTATTCTGCAGTCAGAAAATAATGACAATTATGAACTGTGAATGAACATGGCCCCAATAACGCACAGGAATAGATTAGGTAATGATCATTTGAAAAATACTGTTGTGCCCAGGGATCCCATTACACTTGTCGCCAAAAGACTGTACTACATTAGAAGATTTGGGGTCCATTCTGCCATATGCAGCTGGATCCACACATCATCTAATGTGCATAAAGGACTGCTAGACCCTGTCTCACATCCACATTTTTCAGAGGGAAAATTGAATTACAATCTTGGTATTCTAATGTGCAATACAGTATGAGAAAATCCAATCTATGAGAGAAAAAAGGAACTAAGACTGAAAGCTTAAGTGTTATAATGTCAAAGTGGCGTTTTCAATGAATCGACAGCATTATAATTTGACTGTCAGTAAAGCAGTGAGGCATACAATGTACACTGAGTGTTACAGATATACTATGGCACTATGTGGACCGGGGTCACACGAACTCTATGATACTGCTTAGGCTAAGTTCACATTAATACAGTGCTCTCTGCCGAGAACTACGTCAGGGTTTCCATCAGAATCCCCAAAAAACTATATTTTGACGGAAACCCGGACAGAGACATTCATTTGAATGAAGCCAACGTAGTCACTGTGGACAGCGTCAAGCACCGTATTTGTCTTTTTCAGACATGTACAAAAATGTATCCATGCATTGTAAAAGACTGAAACAATTTTTAAGAAACTTTTTCGACAGCAAATATAGTAGTAAAGAGACACACCTACGGTCAGCTATGGTTTATACAAGATATCTGGAATATAATATCATTAGTTTAACATCAGCGTCAAATACATGGCTGCTTTACCTCTCTCTTAAAGTCTGCAGTAACTATACTGGATTTGCTAGAGAGACTGGAATTCCTCCTTAAAGGGAATCTGTCAGCAGGTTTCTCCATACATAACACCAATTGGAGGTTGTTGTAGGTGGGTGTGTCTATCAATTTATATGGCCTAGTTAAACATAGACATCTCCTTGTTAAGGCACGCCATGCTGGACATATTATCTTGACATCCTGATTTGCTATCAAGCCTCCTTGTGGACCTGGTGGGGAAACGCGTCGAGTCAGCTATTTCGGACATGCTCTGATAAGTAGCAGTTTTTTCATCACCCTCTGTCTGCCCTTCATATCATACTTCTAATTTTCTAGGCTACACCCGGTCTTCTAAAGTATATGTATGGGACTGCATCTAAGTTATAACAGGGTAATTTAGGGCTTCTGAGGAACATCAGCTTGCACCTGATGAAGGCTCCTTGAGAGCAGAAACGTGCTGTGCGATTTTGTGCTTATCACTCTAGCACTTTGAGTGTTTTTTATTTAAAATAAATCATTTTTAATTCCTCATCACGTTTTTGAGTAGTAATCCAAGTGCCTACCAAAGCATTTTTCCTGAACTCTTTGCGGTGTCTTTCCCACCCTCAACGGGAGCGCCTCTTAATTTCTCTCTGCTACATCTCTATATTCAAATGAACCCCAAAATGGAGCCATTGAAAAATAAAACTCAGTCCCCCAAAACAAGGCATAATATGATTACGTCAATGGAAAATGAAAAAAGTTATGGCCAACACGATGATGAAAAAGCAAAAAAAAAGGTCCTATGATAATAAGCTGGTCACAAAAAGGCTTCTAGCAAAACTCCCAAAGATCAGGAATCTGTGAGAAATCTTGCAAGTGTTTATTTATTCTGTAGCACTCCCACAGGGGAAAATAAGAATTACACTGTTCAAATCAATGGGTTGTCAGACAGCCACTATAATGTCTTAATAGTTTATCCCACAGATTGATAAAACTGTAATTTATATTTTTGGAGAACCAGTAACACAAGTTGTTGTCATACATGCACACTTTCCAATGCCGTTGAAGACATGGCATTACAAATCTTATATTACTGTGCCTTTAAATCCAGCAATGTTATAGTATCTAACCCTATGATCACACTTAAAAAGGTATGCAGAAGTGGATGGCTAAGTAGGTCAGAGTGCACTTGCACTTGTAAACTAGCAGCGCTTGAAGTCTTTCAAGATCTCATCAATGCTTTCATTTTAATTAAACAGACTTGCGGGAGCCAAAAACAGCAGTATGTAATACTCTTTTTTTTTTTTCTAGTCTTCAGATCCTAAAATGAAATGGGGAAAGCATTCACAAACATGTTTTAAGTGAGTTCTAATGCTGCCACCTAGTGGTATTATACATGTACCGGGAAGTCACACGGATTGTGTTGTGCTCATTAGATTTTAATGCCATAACATAGAAATTTTTATAAACTACTTTGTTGGAAAAATAACCTCTAAGTTTTAATAAGTCCAAATAATTCACACTTAGAAGTGTATGACGCCCTTCATAAGCCTTTGATTTAACACATTACTTTATTTTCTGCTGAATTTAATCTAAAAGCTCCATCTGGTGTCATATACAGCGGCACTTGAAAGTCTGTGAACCATTCAGAATTTTCCAGATTTCTGTTTACATTTCACCTAAAACTACATCACATTTTCAGACAAGTTGTAAATGTGGATCAAACTAATTAGTAAAAAATAGTAGACTTTGTCATTTTTTTTAAATGGTGAAATTGACCCAATATCTCCTGAAGAGCCTGACGAGCAGTTCACGAGAAAAAACCCACCAATATAACGGAGCTGAAGCTGTTTTGTAGGGAGGGTTGGGCTAAAATTCCTCCAAGCTGATGTGCAGGACAAATCAAAAACTGCCAAAGATGTTTAAAATGGAGTTATTGCTGCACAAAGGGGTCACGCCAGAAGCTGAAAGCAAAGGTTCACATACTTTTAACACTCATAGACATGTGACATTGGATCAGGACAAAGTTTAATATTTTTGACTCATTTGCTTGATTTGATTCTCTTCATCTACTTTTTGGACTTGCTTAAAAATTTGATGTTGTTTTAGGTAAAACTTATTTAGAAATATGGAAAATTTTGAAGGGTTCACAAACTTCCAAGCACCACAGTACATCTAGTCTACTACAAAATAATACTACACTATATATTCTGGTAATACTGTATGATGGATAAGTATCTTCCTGTTTTTCTCAACATTGAGGGCACCAACAAATGGACAATGTTGAGGAATGAGGAAGCAGTAGTCGGCCAAGAAAACTTAGTACAGCAAAACACATCATGCTTAATTCGAAATCAGAAAATGTCCAGTAGTGCCGTCAGTTTGGAATTGGCAGAAGCCAATGGGACCTAGCTGCACACATCTACCGTTTGGAGAAGTCTGGCCAGAAGTGGTCTTTATGGAAGAACTGTGGCTAAAAAACATACTTTTGACATGTAAACAAGGTCAAGTGATTACACTATACATAAAAATATAGGAACTGGAGAACAGAAATGCAGTAGTGGCTGTTCTGGACTGATGAATGAAATGTTACATATTTGGAAGTAGCAGAAGGCAGTTTGTTCACAAAAGGGCTGGAGAGCGGTACAACAAAGAGCCAGCAGGGAACAGTGAAGCATAGTGAAGTTTCCTTGGAAGTTTGGGGCTGTATTTCAGCAAATAGAGTTGGGGAGTTGGTCAAGATTAGGGGTGTGTTCAATCCTGAGGAATACAGGAAGATGCTTTTGTTGTGCACCTGTCCCAGATTTCCTGGACTCCTCTTTTTCCCCCCTGGGTCCACAGCCCTCTGTTGTGCTCCACGTCGGGATTTGCAAGTTGCTCGGCGTGGCTCAATGACATCATCTCCCTAGGCCTATTTAAGGCCCACTAAGACCCACACCTGTGTTTTAGGATTAAGACTCCAAGCCTTGTGAATATTTTATTTGGTGTGCTCCAACATCAGCTCCTAGTCTGCATCTACCTTTAGGACCTTGCATACCATCTGCTTTACTGGGTAACCTTCTGCAATCCTCCTCCTGGATTTACCCCTCAATTGCAGTAAGCCGTATTCTGTTGTCAGACTGGTTCATGTTGAACATTCGTTGCTGCACTACGCCTGTGGTTTCTCTGCTGTCCCTGAGTGTGACATCTCCCTTCAACTGCTATTGTGCTTCTGTGGTCTCCAGTGTGCCAAGGCCTCGGTCCCCACGTGCCTTCCTGCCTGCTGCACCAATGCCAGGGATCCACGTGCCCAATCGGATATGAGGATTTGTGGATTCACCTCATCTGGTGAGCCTAACACTTATCCACCATGTCTGACTGGCCCCTAATTTATTCTGCAGTAGGACAATAACCAAATCATATAGCCAATGTCATTAAGAATTATCTTCAGTATAAACAAAAAAAGGAGTCCTGAAAGTGATGATATGGCCCCCACAGAACCCTTGCTAATGATCACAGCGGGGGGGGGGGGTCACACTGAATCCACCACGCTGTTATCTTTTTGTCACGAACAGCCCTCTGCTGCACCCTATCGTCAGGACAATTACGCAATTGACCGACGAATAATGTAGGAGGCCGCAGCTGTTACCACTTCTAGGCTGGTTATTGGAGAACTAACAGTGAGCGTATGGTATATACACCTCCAATTCCAATGCATGGAATATATGTATATTCCCCCGGTACGGTCACTGCTAGCTCCGCAATAACAAAACTAACTACCCGCTGCCACCACCAATCATTTATAGGCCGATTGGACACCTGAAAGGTAGCGTATGGCCTTCAGGGGTGAGGTTTACAGAACAAAAGAAACAGAGCTATTACATTTTATATTTAATCCAGAAAGATAGGTAGTGTTTATAAAAATATACAAAATATTTTACAAAGGGAACAAAACAATACAGCATATGCAATTACATAAAATAAAAGGATAAAACAAAAGAAAATAACTAAATCTGACATCACTGCAATGGCTTCAGAGCTTAGCAGATGGAAGCAATCTGATTGCAAAATGTCTGGTTAAGGTGAATCGAGCCTACATGGCGATGTATCTTATGGCATTGAACACAGATCATAATTTGTCTTGTCTTTTTATCAGCACTAGTGTCGAGCGAGTATGTATCATTATCTCTTTTGAACAGGCAAACTCTGCATGTGTGACAGCTGTCTAACAGCCGTGACACTTGCAGGCACGGTGACAGTGAATGAAATGCCGAGCACACCAAAATACTCGGCGAGCACGGATTAATGATACATACTCGCTCAATACTAATCAGCACTTAAGTTACACCCAGATACCTCCCCTTGATGACTCATAAAAGGGCTGGTCATGGGATGTGGATTCAGTTTCAGAAAATAATGAGATTCCCAACATTCAGGACATCTTCACTCCTGACGATC
Source organism: Phyllobates terribilis (assembly GCF_046119375.1). NCBI lineage: Eukaryota > Metazoa > Chordata > Amphibia > Anura > Dendrobatidae > Phyllobates > Phyllobates terribilis. The sequence continues at coordinate 362,569,274 of NW_027362762.1, read as the reverse complement.
ACAGGCATTCGATATAACCATCATATTTTTTATCGGGATTTTACCTTTTCTTACATAGGAAACATGGCATGGCTTTTGACAGCTAGCTGAACACTATTGATTTGGGGCTGATTGGCATGTCTCACAGTTATGAAAAAAATTGCATATTCTTCCCCTATTAGTCCTGAAGTTGAAAATGTACATTACAGACCAAAAGTTTGGACACACCTTCTCATTTAAAGATTTTTCTGTATTTTCTTGACTATGAAAATTGTACATTCACACTGAAAGCATCAAAACTATGAATTAACACATGTGGAAGTATATACTTAACAAAAAAATGTGAAACAACTGAAAATATGTCTTATATTCTAGGTTCTTCAAAGCAGCCACCTTTTGCTTTGATGACTGCTTTGCACACTCTTGGCATTCTCTTGATGAGCTTCAAGAGGTAGTCCCCGGAAGCCTGTGCTAGCATTTCTTCTGCGGTGTTGCTATCAGTGTGTCAAGAGTGGGAGAATAGGGTTGCATTGACAATCCAACACAATGGACAGCACTTTGAACACATTTTTACAAGTGGTCATAAACTTGTAAAAAACTCATGAAAGATTAAAGTTATGCTAAAACCAATCACACCATTGTTTTTCTTATGATATTCTCAATAAGTTTGATGTGTCACATGACCCTCTTCCCATTGAAAAAAATAAAGTTGGATCCAAAATGTCCGACTTCAAAATGGCCGCCATGGTCACCACCCATCTGGAAAAGTTTTCCCCCTCCCATATACTAATGTTCCACAAACAGGAAGTTGATATCACCAACCATTCCCATTTAATTTAGGTGTATCCATATAAATAGCCCCCCCTGTACATTTATTGAATATACTGTTTATGTGCAATAGAAAAATGTGTCAGATCCATGTTCTGGATTTTACCTGGAGAAGAACCATGGTTTGTAATTGTAATCTCCTTGTAAATCACTTTACTGTTTGCCACTATGCTGCCAAAATTCACTTCTGGATCAATTTGTAGATAGCAGGAAGGGGTGAAACTAGAAGAAAAACACATTGACAGTAATCACATATACTGGCTAGGTGTGCTCTACACAGTGTAAGTAGTTGAGAAGCTAATACATGCCTGCAACCTTTCACAGCTGACTTTCCAGGAGGTATGTGAGTGCAGCAAGCAACAATTATTACCAATGACCAAGTCACGCCCTCCACGTGCATTGCAAATCCACGTTCATACCCTACTCCCTGCTACCTGAATTTGCAAGTGGATATGTAGCTAGCATCATGTACAAGAAACCTTCAAGAAGTGATAGCCTTCAAAAGGCTTCTGGGAAGATAAAGAGGTTCATCAATATTTTTAATCACCAAATCACACTAGTTAGGTCTAGGGAGGTAATGAGCTTATAATTAAAATGTTACACTGACAGAAACCTGTCCTAAAATGAGAGTAATATAGGTGCCTTTGAGCATGTGCAGTAGGAAACTCTGCCTTCCCTTTCCTGTGTAGGAAGAGGTGCTCCCAGTGGATATTTAAATCTACTACTGGATATACCAGGGGTGCTGAGATGAGAATAGGATGCTCACACTGATGTGCACATTGTCTCTCTGTTCCATTACTGGTGATATTAGGAGTGCTAAGATAGGAAGAGGCTGCTCACACTGCTGTTCACCCTGTGTTTCTGATCTATTTATAGAGATACCAGGAATGCTGAGGTAATAAGAGGCTGCTCGCACTGTTGTCCACCCTGTCTATCTGATCTATTGCTAGAAATACCAAAGGTGCTTAGGTAACAAGAGGGCACTCACACTGAAGTATACCTTGTCTACCTGATCTAATATTGGACATACCAGGGATGGTGAGGTAAAAAAAAGCTGGTCACACTGCTTTCCCCCCATGCCTTTCTGATCATACATCTGAAATAACAGGGGTGCTGAGGGAAGTAGAGGCCACTCACACTGCTGTGCACCTTGTCTTACCGATCTAAAACTGGAGATACCAGTGATGCTGAGGTAAGAAGAGGTTGTTCACACTGCTGTCCATCACGTCTTTCTGATCTAATACTGGAAATACCAGAGGTGCTGAGGTAAGAAGAGGCTGCTCACACTGCTCTCTACTATGTCAATCTGATCTATTCAAGGAGATACCAGGAGTTCTGAGGTAAGAAGAGGCTGCTCACACTGCGTCCACCCTGTTTTTCTGTTCTGATATTTGAAATTCCAGATGTGCTGAGGTAATTAGAGGCCTCTTGAACTACTATTCAGCCTTTCTTTCTGATATATTTCTGGAGATATCAGGAGTGCTGAGGCAAGCTTACACTGCTGTCCAAGATGACTATGTAATCAATTATTCGAAATACCAGAGGTGCTGCGGTATGAAAAGGCTATTAACAATGCTGTTCACACTGTCTTTCTGTTCAAATATTTAAAATAGCAGGGATGCTGAGGTAAGAAGAGGCCACTCACACTGCTGCGTACCCTGTCTTTCTGACCTAATACTTGAGATATCAGGGGTGCTGAAGTAAGAAGAGGCTGCTCACACCACTGTCCATCATGTCTATCTGATCTATAACTGGAGATACCAAGATACTGATGTAAGAAGAGGCTGCTCACACAGCTGCCCACCATGTCTTTTTGATTTAATACTGGAAATACCAGAGGTGCTGAGGTAAGAAGTGGCTACTCACGCTGTCATCCACTGTGTCTTTTTGATCTAATACTGGGAATACCATAGTGCTGAGGTAAGAAGAGTCTAGACCTGCTGCTGTTCAACCTGTTTTTCTGATTTAATACTGGAGGTGCCAGGGATGCTGAGGTAAGAAGAGGCTGCTCAAACTGCTGTCCACCCTGTCTTTGTGAATGCTGAATAACTGCTGTGTCCTAGAGATTACCTTTACCACCTACTTAATGTTCAGAAATGTAATATGAATAGATGTGTGCTTTTATCCTTAGCACTCCTGGTATTTCTAGTATTAGATCAAAATATCCGCTGGGAGCACATCTTCCTACACAATAATGGAGGGCGGTTGGACAGTTTTCTGCTAGTGTAATAAGGTGCTAGACATATTAATATGCTAGTGATTAGCTCCACAGACAAAACATGTGTGATTTTCTAATTAAGGGTATTTAGGAAATTATTTATAATGGCATTTCCTTTAGTTTTTTTTTCTGTCCTTGGAAAACCCGTTTAAGGGGACACACAGCAGATTTGCCAATTTCCTGAGCCTATTAAGTGCATAAGTGACTGTTATGAACAGTAGGTAGGGCAGTAGCAAGGTTACTGTGTATAGCAATGAATGTAGAAACTATCCAACTACAATAATATGGGATGCCAGGAGAAGATAGTGGACAGCTGTGACAGAAGGGATAGTGCCTCAGAATGGCGTCTAATTTAATTAACTCTAGTACTTGCAAGAGTGAATTATAACAAGCAGGAATTAACTTCTTCACCAAAGAAACAACCTAAATATGTCTAAAATTATGAATTACTTGAAGACATCTGTTATTCTGATAGTGCTTAAAATGAATTATTAAATAATGACTCTATTTAAACCAGTGAAATGTGGAAGGACATTAATATTAATATTTGATCAACAGTGTTTCCACTTCATTCATTTGCAGTCAGGTAAAATTACCTTTTTTCTCACTTTCAAGTATTATTAATGGATTTGGGCATAGCTCAAATTCCCAGTATCATAAATCACGCATTGTAAAACCCACCGAGATTCCTCCATGCTTCCATCTTCTAATGTCTAAAATGGTTGTCTGATTTCATGTAAGTAGAACTTAGTCATTGAAGAAAATGATGGTATACTTTCTGTATTAAGTTTTCCAGACTTTTCAGGATCTCAGCTTGCTGGCTGTAACTGGAGACACTAGATAGGCTTTCACTCTTTGGATGACAGCCTGTCCGTATGGCCAACTAGCAGAGGAACTAGGCCGCACATGAAGTATCACAACCTACAGTTACAGTCATATTGACTTAATCCCCTTTGTAAATTCGATTTTTTTTTTTAGCAAAATGTACAGGAAAAAGATATATCTTTGTACCGTGTTAGCCAGTAGATAAAAAAATATTAAGATTTGAGAGTCCTCAGTGGTTGATACCTTTTAATGGCTAACTGAAAAGATGGTAACAAATTGTAAGCTTTCGAGACTACTCAGGCCTCTTCATCAGGCAAAGAATAACACATAATCTGAAGAATCACATATTTATACACAACAGTGCACAACAATAATGCAATAGATGAGACAAGTGACGTGAAGCAGAACTATGAATATCTCAGGGGGGAGAAAGAGTTGTGGCGGTAAATATTGGAGCAGTTCATAGATAAGGAGTGTGAAAGTTTTTTGTCCTGTGACTGAGGTCTGGTCCATGGTTGTGATGCCCCCACAGGTCTGAGGAGCACATTTCTTAGTTGATGTAGAATGACATAAATCAATATGACACATTCATTCCTGCACTGAGTGTGTCAAAGGTTGTTTTTTAGCAAAATGTACAAACTTTCTGCTGTTTAGAATAAAAAGAATCAAACAGAAAGAATTGAAAAGCCTCAGTACAACTAACATAACCATAGTTTATCCAAATTCCTCATAAAATACCACTTTTACTGACTACTACTGCCTTAGAACTATTCAACTCCTTTACGACAAGCCTTAGTACGTAGCACAGCACCTTTTGGCTGTTATAACCTGCTGCAAATGTGAAGCATAGCCAGAGACCAGCTTCTGGCAGTGTTTGAGGAATCTTAGCCTGTTCTTCAGAGACAAACAGCCTCCAGTTAAAGGGCTTTTCCACAAACAAAAGTTCATTTTAATAATTGTCTGTGTCTGACCGTGTACAGAACATACCACATCTCCTGGGCAGGGGAGGAAGCTTCTTCCCCTGCCCAGGAGATGTGGTATGTTCCGTACACGGTCAGACACAGACAATTATTAAAATGAACTTTTGTTCATGGGAAAACCCCTTTAATTATTATTCTTTGGGTTTCCAGGCTCAGACCATTACAGAGCCACAACGATGCTTCAGTGTAGGCAGGGCGTCCTTGTCAGGGTATGCTTCTTCTTTTTCCGGACATACCGCAGATCCCTGGACGTCATAGTTCCACTTTACTTTCATCGTTTTACAGAACAGAATCCCAAAACTTCTGCGGCATATTAACCCTTTAAGGACCAGGGAATTTTCTGTCTCCTAAAAGACGCCATGTTCACCCTGCCGTGAGAGGGATTCTACTCTGCAGTAGTCTGCATTAATCAGTAAAAGTGGCATTTTGTGCTGAATTTGGAGAAACCAATTATGTTAGTTGTGTTGAGACATTTAAATTGTTCTTGTGTGATTGGTTTATTGGAAGCGGTGGAGAATTTGTAAATGAGGCTAATAAACCTAATTAGCAATGGGGGTTGAATCATTTTGATTGCAACTGTTTGTTAGTCAGACATCAAGACAGGTTTTTAGCTAATGGATATAAGGAATGAATATTCATTCATTCGCAGCATACAGATCCTGAAGGAGGTATATTAAATATATTACATTATGTTTATACATGAAATAAGCTTTTTAGATAAAACAGGAAAACCCCTGAAATAAGTGTACAAGTGCAAGGCTGTATCTAAAAAAACCACACAGATTTCAGATTTTAATGGCACAACGTCTGTTTTTACGGATAAAATAATGTGGTGTATCAGGTTTTTATCAAGGTGCTGGTGGTTTTGGTGATAATTATAAGCTATTATTTTATATAAAGGGAACCTGTCATATTAAAAATGCTATTAACCTGCAGATATTGGGTTGAGCTGCAGGTTAATAGTGTTCTGAAGTTGAACTGTGCTTGTTCTGAGAGCCCCACTGCCAGGACGAAATGAACTTAATTCCTCCCGCTTCCGCTGGCTTTCAGTCATAGGGGTGTGGCCAGCGCTGCTTCAGTCACCGCTCAGTGCATAGTAAGCGGCGGTTGCAGCCACGGCCCAGCTCTGACTGACAGCCAGTCCTAATGCTAGTAGATTCTAGTGATTGCGTACCGAATAGACGTTATGACAGCCAGTAGCCAAAACAAGTTTTACATTCACAGGCATAATATACTATTAAGTAAAAGATCAAATAACCACAAGGTCAGATTCCCTAGTAAAAGTTGAAAAAAATGTTAAGGAAAAAAAAAATTCTAAGAAATAGAAACAAACTTTGCAGAGTAAAATTAATATGTCATTTATGTCACAGGGTGTACGTCATGAAAAGACAACCCAAAAAACAATGGTGGAATTGCAGTTTCTTTTCAATCCCCCCAAAAGTTAAAATGTTTTTGAAAACATTAAATGAACCCCACAAATATAGGGGTGAGTAAGTATAAAGTGCATATCTTACCACAATAATGGCACCTCAATGACATCATTATCAACCACAACCAGTAGCTTGTTCCGAATATCTTCCTTTTCGATGGGATGGTATTCCACAGATGCGGTCACTTGAAGCCCGGGGGCTACAGGTTTCTCTGGATTTTGCACATATAGAGTGAACTGAAAAGAAACATAAATAAAAATAATGTTTTCTTATCTTAGTTGCTTAAATAGCACCAACATATTATACAGCACTTTACAGACATCATCGCTGTCCCCATTGGGGCTCACAATCTAAATTTCCTACCAGTATATTTTTGAAGTGAGGGAGAAAACCAGAGAACCCGGAGGAAACCCACGCAAACACGGGGAGAACATACAAACTTCTGACAGAACATAATAGTTACCATAGCTAATAAAATGCAGAAGAGCATGTAATGACACGTAAAGAAATACTGTAGCTGCAGCATCCTTGGTAGGTCCACTCCTTACAATGGAAACTACTAAGAGTCCTACTGGAAATTCCAGAGTAAATTCTCAGTTTTATACAAGCCTTTCACTTACTATTTTCAAGTTGTCTTTGGTTGTTTAGTGTTACGTCAATGTGGCTTTACCAGTGTTTTTGACGCGCCCCCTGGGCCAGTGCTGTTTGGGGATTACCCGGAGCCGGATCAGATGGGGGTTGTAGTCTCCGAGTGGCGGTGACCCGGTCCGTGCCCAGGGTGTCAAACTCAGTGTGTGGCAGTCTTTACAGATGTTGTTAAAGGTCCTTAATGTCGACTACGCCACCCGTTGATTTGCGGTCACAAGGCCGCCGCTGCAGAAGGGTCCGCTGAGGCTGGTGGTGTGTGTGCAGCTCTGGTAGTATAACCCCCAACGGGAGGGGTATAGCCTCAGGGGGTCAGGTGTAGAGGATGGTGGTAGTGAAGGTGCAGGATGATCAAGCAAGAAGACTCAGAGTCGGGCTGTGCAGTTCAGGGGTTTTTACTTACGGGTGTTCTTATGGTCACTCTGGCCTGAAGCGACCACCCGAGCCGTGCTGCGTCCACCAGGTCCTGGACTCGGCCAACCCCCAAGTAATTCTGGAGCGTGGTCCTGAGCTCCTGTCTGACTTTCCCTCTCTTCTGGCCGTTCTCACCAGGGATCCACCTATGTCCGGCTCCCTCGGGTCTCTTGGTGGGTACACCTCTTCTGGGTTCCCTGACCCTATACTTGGTCTGCCTTCCTGGTGGATTTGGTGAGGGTCGTGGCAGATCCTGCCCACGACCTCCGGTCTCTGGCTAAGGTGTGCTTTTCCCTCTGCCAGCTTGGGATCCGGTACCCTAGGTGCCAACCCTTCACCCTGTTGCTTGTATTCTGGGGTCTTGGGGTTCCTTCTCCTTCTCTCTGGGTCCTTCTGACTCCTCTCTCTCTCTTGGCCTTGGAGCTGGGCCCAGCCGGAACCACAACTCCCTGTCAGCCCTTCTGGCTGAGCTTCTCTGCTCTGCTCCTCTGACTCTACAAAAGACTGACCCTGATCTAAGATGGTGCCCACCTTATATACTCCCTCTATGTGTGAGCTCAGGTGACCAGCACCCAATGAGCTCCTAGCCTTACCCAGACTGCTCCCCCTATCTGCCCCTACACTACTGGGATGTTCCACCCCCCTCCCACTCCAGCCAGGGACAGACACTATCGTACCTGCACATAAACTGGTGGGAGTACCGTCGATCTGTCCCCCGGAAATGGGATGTATGTAGTGTATGCAGCTATCTGAGCTCAGTCCCACACTCCATCCTTACCCGGGAGTGGAATACCACACCTCTGGCTTGAGGTGCAATACCCCTGTAGCAGCCGAATCCTCAGGGTGCTACATTCCCCCCTGGTAAATCACAGCACGTCCTCGGGCTGTAAAAGAATAAAAACATCCACAAACATACATTTTTTTTTCATAAAACATAAACATATAAAACATCATATATTATCAGCATAAAACTTTTTCATATAAACATTCTTGTTCCTCCGGCCACGGTGCAACTTGTGACCGGGTAAAGTGCGACAGTCTCTTCTGGAAAGAAAAACACAGCTTTCCTATAAAACCGGTAGGGGGCGCCTTAGGAAGCGCAACTATATACAAGGGAAGGTATGGCCGCTCTCAGTCCTCGGCCAGTGGGATTAGGGATGGCTGTTCACAGTCCTCAGCCTATGGGGAGATGGGACACACTGGAACAGTTCACACTTGTCCCAACAGGGAACATATTTAAAGCAGCAACAGTTCACTGTACCCCGACGGGTAACTATTTACAGTCTCTTTACCGTACTTTAACGACGGCGTCCTCCTGCTCCTTCTTTGTCTTCAGACCCGTCCGGGTCCTCTTGCTCCTCTTCACACCGTAGCTCCTCCTCCGTCAGCCGGTGTACATGGAGGGCGTAGGGTCCTTTGGCACACTTGTGCCGGGTGAACGTGACCTCGTCCCCTACATATAGGTCACGACCTCTGTGTCCCTCCGGCAGATGGGACTCCACGTCTCTGCGGGTGACAAAGACGTCGCCGGGGGTGTGATGATCCCTGATGAAACCCCAACCGTGCTGCAGCTGGAATTTAATTACAGTCCCGGTGGCACGGGGACCATGAGCTGCACGGGGGTTCCTCCTGGTCCGGCTCTTCTGCTCTGCACTCTGTTCCTGCAGCCGCTGCTCTCGGACCCGCCTCTCTCTTCGCTCCCGGTCAAAGACCTCTAACTGCTGCCGGCAGCACTCCGCACGCTCAGCTGCGGCTGCCCGAGTCTCTTGGGTGAATCCCATGAGGTCTCCTCCGGTGGGGTCCCACGCAAACTGCGCTTCCTCCAATGAGAGTGGGGTGATCTTAACGGGCTTCGAAACCGGAATCAGGGGCTCATCTAGGGGTCTTTCTTTCCGGAGTCGGGGATGGTGGAACTCCGGTGGCCACACAAAGGGCTGCCCATCCGGGCACGTGTGCTGGGCAAACAAGTCTTCACCCAGGTGCGGCACTCTAGATGTTGAGGGCGCGGTGGTGGAAGCGGCGCCCGGGTTCGCCAGGCCTTGCGACCAGGCTTGGGGTACCCTGAACGTAAAGGGCACCGTGAAGACGGCGGCGCCCAGGGTTACTTGACCCAGCGACCAGGCCGGTGGCTCAGCAGAGGTAGAGGGCGCTGTTGGTACTGCGACGCCCGGGGGTACTAGACCTTGCGACCAGGCCGGTGATGTTTCCTGCTTTGCCCCGCTCAGGGTTGAGGCGCGTGACGTCACAGGGGTTGCGGCCGCAGCTTCTGCTTGAGGCCTTGTCTGGAGCGGTGACGATGCAGCGACGGGCACGGCAGGGGGAATTTCGGGCTCTGCGACGGGGAGCTGGGGCAGGCTCACGGCTTCTCGGCTCGGGGTAGTGACGTCCCCTTTACCTGCCTCCATCTGTTCAGCTCCCTCCTCGGCGCCGTCTCCGGCCTTCACTCCTCCTGCACCATCCTCAGAGGCGGTCTGTCTCCTCGTCTCGGGTGGCGTGCTTCGCTGGCGGGTTCTTGCCTGCAGGGCCATCTCTCGGCTCCACTCCGTCAGCGTCTCTCGCTGCACCTGGGCCATCCTCCGTGCGAGGCGCTCCAGCTCGGTCTGCGCACACTCCCGGTCTCGGGGGAGCTGTGCCAGGATCTCCACTAAGCCTAGTGGGGTTGTTGCTTGCAGCAGGCTCCTGACCACTGGGTCGGTGCTGCCTGTCTCTCCCTCCATCTCCGGGTACGACTTCTCCGGAGTCCTCTCCAGACTTCTTGTCTCCGGGTGCGCTCTCTCCAGACTCCTCCAGGCTGCACCCATCTTCGCTCTCTTGTTCTGTCTCCGCCCACATTGAAGGTGGTCCCGGGGCAACTTTGTGATTGTCAGTTCCAGGGGCAGTTCTCTCACGCTGATGGACATCTCCAGCATCACAGTCTCTGTTGGTGGGGGCGGTTTCCGCTTTTGGCGCCATTCCTTGACCTGGCCCACGATGGGAGGTGACCTCTTGCCACCCTCTGGCACGCCCATAATGGCGTCCGCTCTTCCAAGGCGGGAAATCTTCTGGAAATGGCGGGAATCGTCTCCCAGTGGCGGGAAACTCCGTGGATGGCGGGAAAAAGCTGCAGATGGCGGGCAACCGGCGGGAAACGATCCGTGATGGCGTCCCATGGCGGGGACCCTCTGGAACCGGCGGGAGACTTCTTCTTAAGGTAAATTTGAACTTCTCTTCAGGCACGCAGTACCCGGTGGTTGTGGGCACGAAATCCTGCCGACTACGCCAAAGTTGACGCGCCCCCTGGGCCAGTGCTGTTTGGGGATTACCCGGAGCCGGATCAGATGGGGGTTGTAGTCTCCGAGTGGCGGTGACCCGGTCCGTGCCCAGGGTGTCAAACTCAGTGTGTGGCAGTCTTTACAGATGTTGTTAAAGGTCCTTAATGTCGACTACGCCACCCGTTGATTTGCGGTCACAAGGCCGCCGCTGCAGAAGGGTCCGCTGAGGCTGGTGGTGTGTGTGCAGCTCTGGTAGTATAACCCCCAACGGGAGGGGTATAGCCTCAGGGGGTCAGGTGTAGAGGATGGTGGTAGTGAAGGTGCAGGATGATCAAGCAAGAAGACTCAGAGTCGGGCTGTGTAGTTCAGGGGTTTTTACTTACGGGTGTTCTTATGGTCACTCTGGCCTGAAGCGACCACCCGAGCCGTGCTGCGTCCACCAGGTCCTGGACTCGGCCAACCCCCAAGTAATTCTGGAGCGTGGTCCTGAGCTCCTGTCTGACTTTCCCTCTCTTCTGGCCGTTCTCACCAGTGATCCACCTATGTCCGGCTCCCTCGGGTCTCTTGGTGGGTACACCTCTTCTGGGTTCCCTGACCCCATACTTGGTCTGCCTTCCTGGTGGATTTGGTGAGGGTCGTGGCAGATCCTGCCCACGACCTCCGGTCTCTGGCTAAGGTGTGCTTTTCCCTCTGCCAGCTTGGGATCCGGTACCCTAGGTGCCAACCCTTCACGCTGTTGCTTGTATTCTGGGGTCTTGGGGTTCCTTCTCCTTCTCTCTGGGTCCTTCTGACTCCTCTCTCTCTCTTGGCCTTGGAGCTGGGCCCAGCCGGAACCACAACTCCCTGTCAGCCCTTCTGGCTGAGCTTCTCTGCTCTGCTCCTCTGACTCTACAAAAGACTGACCCTCATCTAAGATGGTGCCCACCTTATATACTCCCTCTATGTGTGAGCTCAGGTGACCAGCACCCAATGAGCTCCTAGCCTTACCCAGACTGCTCCCCCTATCTGCCCCTACACTACTGGGATGTTCCACCCCCCTCCCACTCCAGCCAGGGACAGACACTATCGTACCTGCACATAAACTGGTGGGAGTACCGTCGATCTGTCCCCCGGAAATGGGATGTATGTAGTGTATGCAGCTATCTGAGCTCAGTCCCACACTCCATCCTTACCCGGGAGTGGAATACCACACCTCTGGCTTGAGGTGCAATACCCCTGTAGCAGCCGAATCCTCAGGGTGCTACATTTTCACCTGGTTCATCAAATGCTACTTTTTAAAAAGAAATCACAGAATTTGCTTGAATTGACTCCAGTCTACCCATCCACCCCGAGTGATTTTATGTACAACAGTTACTTTACATGTACAGTTAGGTCCAGAAATATTTGGATAGTGGTCGAGTCTTGATGATTTTAGCTCTGCTTGTCACTATTTTTTATTTAAAATGAAACAACTCAGATGCAACTTTCAGGTGTAATTAAAGGGGTTGAACAACAATATCCTGAGAAACGTTTAGGAATTACAACCATTTTTGTATTGATGTAAATACTTTTATGCCAAAAATGGCAATAGTATTCTCGGAGTCATATCTTTATTGACTAACCAGAAAAAAGTATATATATGACTCGCCCAGGGGGATATGGGGGAGACTTGGTACCCGGGCCTTGACCTTCTGTGGGATGTCACGGCAGTTGGCTCCCGGGCCCATACCCTGGGGTCACTCTTTAAAAGGGGTTTTGTTACTTGAAGGGATAGATATTAGTTTTGTCTCGTGACGCCACCTATGGTTTCTGGTAATGGGTACAAGCGCTGCTGCAGACCTCCGGGGGTGATGGGATGGCAGCTAGGATGCTTCGGCTCCCCACAGGCGGAGCGGGCCCCCTGCGGCAGGGTTGATGGAAGGGATGCAGGTGAGAGGTGGCCAGGTCGGGTCAGGGGAGAATAACAGACACACACACAGGGGATTCGCTTCAGTACCTTTACTGGTGTGGATGGCAGGTACGGTCCAGGGTACTTGATAGGAAGGGTGCACTTCTGGACTCTCCCCAGTGAGCGAGTATAAGGCCTCATGATCCGTTTCTTCCTCTCACTCTGAAGCTTCTGACCAGCCTGGAACTAGGCCTAGCTTCTGTACTCTTTCATTCTCCTAACCTGTATGTTTGGTGGTAAGAAATTTCCTCTGGATACCACTATCCCTGGACGCTGGGGCCTTCGTGGTTCCTAGTTCTTTAGATGATTGTAGCTTCAGGTTGACCAGGGGTTTAGAATCCTCCTGGTATACCGGTTATTCCTACTGGGCGTAGAGGACCCTGTAGGCGCGGACCCGGTGTCCGGCTTGTGTTCTGGGGTGAGCCTAAGATGCTCCTCTGCCCCCATAACCCCTCTCACTCTTCTCCTTGCCTCCAGCCACGCTCTAGGCCCTGAGGCTTCAGCACATGCTTTAGGCCCTGGCTGGCCCTCAGCACAGCAGCTCACATGCTGCTTCTTCACTGATCTCCAGCGCCAGCACACTCTGCCTACCTAACTCCACCCTCCAGTATATATATCCCTAACAGGGCTCCCTCTGGTGGTATGAGGTGGAAGGGTGGAGGTGTCTGTTATGTAATGAGGGCCTCTTGTGGCGAAGTCCGTCCATGCACCCTTTTGGGTCCTGTGGTACCTTTGGTAGCAGGGTGCCACATATATATGGAAGCTTTCAGAGCACAGGGGTTCCTTCGTCAGGCAAGATTACAAATGAATTCATAAGACAAAAGGCACAACATCCAGCCTCCTGGATTATAGACAAAGGGAGGACAATAACAGGGTACCTCTTGTGGTCACATACAACCCCCACATGAACATCCTAAGGAAAATTGGTGCTGATCTCCAACCCATACTACACAGAGACCACAAACTGAAAGAAATATTCCCAGAACTACCACTTCTCTCCTACAAACAGCCCCCTAACTTAAGGAATCTCCTTGTCAGAAGTGTCCTCTCATCACCATCAGTGACGGGCACATTTCCATGTAAAAACAAAAAATGCAAAACTTGTACCCACATATTACCATCAAATACAGTCTGCATACCTAACACAAATCAGGACTACAAAATCATGGATGTCTTTTCATGTACATCCCCCAATGTGGTGCACATGATACAAGGTGCCCGGAAGGAGTTTATATTGGAGTCACGATGCAAAAACTGCAAACGAGAATGAATTTACACAGACATACAATTAAGAATGAACTGGACACACCTGTGGGAAAACATTTCTCTGCCCGGGGACACTGTATGAAAGATCTAAAAGTTTTAATACGAAAAGGTCACTTCAAGGGCAACAGAGAAAAAAAAATTGGGACTTCAAATTGATAAGGATGTTCAATTCACTGACAACAGGACTCAATCTAACACCTGGGTTTATGACTCACTACATGGACACAATTCACACCTCCAGATAATTAAACATTCCCAAGGCCTCTCATTTTGCAACAAAAAAACCTAATTTGATCTCCCTGACTTATCAGTAGGAGGCATCACAACTTACACCTCATGAACAAATTTCTTGTTGTAACATCTCTCAAATGTTGAGCCTTTTGTCTTATGAATTGTTATGCACACGCCCGGGCTAAGCGGCGTGTGCGTGTGATTGGTAGTGATTCCACTGGACCGTGCCGGAGAGTGAATGCCTGGAGGGGCGTGACTAAGTATTCACCCGATCCGACCAGGGTCGCACGACGGCATACGACGCCAGTGCACCAAGGAGGAACCGAGCAGAGGGACCAGGTGCTACTCCAGGACAGACCCCGGACACGGCTGTTGACCCACACAGGGGAATACAGGAACAGGCTGGTAGGCTGGCACACAGACTGGTGGGTATAGGCAGGCACGACTGGTATGCAGGCAGGCGGGTATGCAGGCAGGGGGGTAAAGGCAAGCACAGCTAGAGTGCAGACAGGGAGGCACTAGCAGGTAGGAACACAGGCGGGATAGGACCCAGTACACACCGGGACTCAGGAACAATACAGGCAGAGGGTTACAAGCAAGCACAGCTAGAGTGCAGACAAGGCTGAGCAGGGAGGACAGGGCTCTGTTCACACGGAACAGACAGGAAGGGAAAGACAGAGCCAGATACTCACACAGTACTTGCAGAGACAACAAGCAGGAGTTAGGTACGAGTTCAGACTCTGCAGAAAAAGGAAGGGAACGGACATAGAGGCAAAACAGGTAAAGGACAGGAGAGAGTTCAGACTGGAACTGAGTGTACGGAGGAGACCGACACTGCAGAGGGATACAGGAGCGGGTCTGGGAATACGGCCCCCAGAGAGGCGGAACGAACAGGCAAGGAGCGTGTTCAGACAGGACAGACCAGACACAGGAGCGGGTCTAGGAAATCGGCCACTAGAAGGCGAGAGGAACAGGCTAGGAGCGAGTTCAGACAGGTCAGACAAGATACAGGAACGGGTCTAGGTAATCGGCCCCTAGAAGGCAGGAGGAACAGGCTAGGAGCGAGTTCAGACAGGTCAGACAAGATACAGGAACGGGTCTAGGTAATCGGCCCCTAGAAGGCAGGAGGAACAGGCTAGGAGCGTGTTCAGACAGGACAGACAAGAGAACACAGAAAGGACTCAGTTCAGACACGGGAGCTGATACCGCAAGGCAGGAGACATACAGGACTCAGTTCAGACACGGGAACTGATACAAAAAGCAGGAGACAAGAGACGGGACCTGGCACCTTCAGAGTGCAAGCACACACTGAAGGAAACACTATGCTCAGGCAGGGATAGAAGGGAGCTGCTGAGCTATATACCAAGTGACAGACAGCAATAGGCTGAGGACGCACAAGGGGTGTGACCCACAGCAGGTACAAAAGGCAGGAAGTGATCGGGCGCCGCCCTTAAGCAGCAGAAACAGACACAAACAGACAGCATGGAGGGAAGCCAGAGAGACATTCTGGACAGGAGATCAAGTGCGCCCTCTTGCACAGTGGGAGATGGACCACCATGCAAGGACGCCGCCAGGTATGTTACAGTACCTCCCCCCTTACGCCCCCTCTTCTTCAGGCCTGCCAGAATCTTCCGCAGGGAATTCGAGGGCCAGTCGTTCACTGGGTTGGAGGGGGACAGAGACTTAAGGGTAATCTCTGCTTCGAGGTACATCTTGTCAAGCTCACAGGAAGAAATAGACGGGTTATCAGGTACATAATGAGGAAAAGTCACTGTCTCTTTGTTATCTGGTGGTATCCCGGAGGATTCAGGAAACAACTGGAGGTCCTCCGCCGGGTCAGAAGAGTGCAGAGGCTCAGAGAAAACAACTGCTTCAGAGTACACTAGGTCGGACTCACTGGAGGAAGCAGGCGAGGTATCGGGTACCGAGTATAGGAAAGTCTCTGTCCATTCACCACCAGGTGGCACCCCGAAGGGTTCTGGAGACAGCTGGCGGTCCTCCGCCTGGTCAGAGGGGTGTAGAGACTCACGGGTAACCTCTGCTTCAGAGTACACTAGGTCGGACTCACTGGAGGAAGCAGGCGAGGTATCGGGTACCGAGTATAGGAAAGTCTCTGTCCATTCACCACCAGGTGGCACCCCGAAGGGTTCTGGAGACAGCTGGCGGTCCTCCGCCTGGTCAGAGGGGTGTAGAGACTCACGGGTAACCTCTGCTTCAGAGTACACTAGGTCGGACTCACTGGACGAAGCAAGCGAGGTATCAGATCCAGGATATAGGAAAGTCTCTGTCCATTCACCACCAGGTGGCACCCCGAAGGATTCTGAACACAACTGGAGGTCCTCCGCCTGGTCGGAGGGGTGTAGAGACTCAGGAGTAACCTCTGCTTCGGAGTACACTAGGTTGGACTCACTGGACGAAGCGAGCGAGGTATCAGGTACAGAGTATAGGAGAGTCTCTGTCCTTTCGCTACCAGGTAGCACCCCGAAGGGTTCAGGAGACAACTGGAGATCCTCCGCCTGGTCGGAGGGGTGTAGAGACTCGGAGGTAACTACCACTTTGGGGTACCCATTGTCAGGCTCACAGGACGAAGCGGACAAAGTATTGAGTACCGGGTGTAGAGAAGTCTCTCTCCATTTGTCATCGAGTGGTATCCCGGAGGGTTCAGGAGGCAACAGGGGATCCTCCGCCAGGTAGTAGAGGTGCACAGACTCTGAGGTAACCACAGCTTTGGAGCATCCTTGGACATGCACACCGGTTAAAGAGAAAGAAGCATCTGATGCCGGGTGCAGGAAGTTCTCCTGTGTGGAGTCTGGATGGGCAGAAGTCTCTTCGGCCAGGAGAACTGGTGCACTACCCACGCACATTACCCATTGGGGTTTCTCCGGGATACAGGGAGATGAAGCTTCAGTAGGGACTTCAAGGTTGGGGTCAGGAGGTCTCAGGGAGGACAGACCCTGGCGTGACGGCTTGCCTCTAAGTCTAGCACGTCTGGACTGCCTCTTGAGGTTGAGAGAAGTATTCCGGAAAGCGTAGTCACCCTGTGAGGATTCTGGGTGGGCAGTAGTCTCATTGGGCTGGAGGACTATTGCGCTACCCACACATATTACCCGTCGGGGCTGCTCCGGGATATTGGGAAGTGAAGCTTCAGCAGGGGCTTCAGAGTTAGGGTCCTCGAAGACCATACGAAAGGCCACCAGGAAGGCCTGCAGGTCAAGGATGACAGGATCCCATGCTTCCCATAGGGGGGTGACCCATTTCAAGGCATCACCCGCTAGGTAGTCAATCATAAAGGCCACTTTAGCCCAATCGGAAGGAAAATAGAGAGGGTAGGCCTTAACGTGTAGCATGCATTGCTCCACAAATGCACGACACTGTCTTGGATCCCCATAGTAACGTGGCGGATCCGCAGGAACGAGAGCTGATAGATCCATCTGGACGGGTGCGTAATTCGCCTGGAACTCAGCTAAAGGGGGAAAAAAATTTATTTATTTATTTTAATGCATGTATTCGCTGGAAAAACTTCTCAAAGAGCGAAGGCCGTGGGGCTCAACGGGAACCATGGCCTGAGCATGCTGTTATGCACACGCCCGGGCTAAGCGGCGTGTGCGTGTGATTGGTAGTGATTCCACTGGACCGTGCCGGAGAGTGAATGCCTGGAGGGGCGTGACTAAGTTTTCACCCGATCCGACCAGGGTCGCACGACGGCATACGACGCCAGTGCACCAAGGAGGAACCGAGCAGAGGGACCAGGTGCTACTCCAGGACAGACCCCGGACACGGCTGTTGACCCACACAGGGGAATACAGGAACAGGCTGGTAGGCTGGCACACAGACTAGTGGGTATAGGCAGGCACGACTGGTATGCAGGCAGGCGGGTATGCAGGCAGGGGGGTAAAGGCAAGCACAGCTAGAGTGCAGACAGGGAGGCACTAGCAGGTAGGAACACAGGCGGGATAGGAC
The DNA here is from genome assembly GCF_046119375.1 of Phyllobates terribilis. Lineage (NCBI taxonomy): Eukaryota > Metazoa > Chordata > Amphibia > Anura > Dendrobatidae > Phyllobates > Phyllobates terribilis. The sequence goes on along the minus strand of NW_027362762.1, from coordinate 362,551,320 downwards.
CCAGTACACACCGGGACTCAGGAACAATACAGGCAGAGGGTTACAGGCAAGCACAGCTAGAGTGCAGACAAGGCTGAGCAGGGAGGACAGGGCTCTGTTCACACGGAACAGACAGGAAGGGAAAGACAGAGCCAGATACTCACACAGTACTTGCAGAGACAACAAGCAGGAGTTAGGTACGAGTTCAGACTCTGCAGAAAAAGGAAGGGAACGGACATAGAGGCAAAACAGGTAAAGGACAGGAGAGAGTTCAGACTGGAACTGAGTGTACGGAGGAGACCGACACTGCAGAGGGATACAGGAGCGGGTCTGGGAATACGGCCCCCAGAGAGGCGGAACGAACAGGCAAGGAGCGTGTTCAGACAGGACAGACCAGACACAGGAGCGGGTCTAGGAAATCGGCCACTAGAAGGCGAGAGGAACAGGCTAGGAGCGAGTTCAGACAGGTCAGACAAGATACAGGAACGGGTCTAGGTAATCGGCCCCTAGAAGGCAGGAGGAACAGGCTAGGAGCGAGTTCAGACAGGTCAGACAAGATACAGGAACGGGTCTAGGTAATCGGCCCCTAGAAGGCAGGAGGAACAGGCTAGGAGCGTGTTCAGACAGGACAGACAAGAGAACACAGAAAGGACTCAGTTCAGACACGGGAGCTGATACCGCAAGGCAGGAGACATACAGGACTCAGTTCAGACACGGGAACTGATACAAAAAGCAGGAGACAAGAGACGGGACCTGGCACCTTCAGAGTGCAAGCACACACTGAAGGAAACACTATGCTCAGGCAGGGATAGAAGGGAGCTGCTGAGCTATATACCAAGTGACAGACAGCAATAGGCTGAGGACGCACAAGGGGTGTGACCCACAGCAGGTACAAAAGGCAGGAAGTGATCGGGCGCCGCCCTTAAGCAGCAGAAACAGACACAAACAGACAGCATGGAGGGAAGCCAGAGAGACATTCTGGACAGGAGATCAAGTGCGCCCTCTTGCACAGTGGGAGATGGACCACCATGCAAGGACGCCGCCAGGTATGTTACATGAATTCATTTGTAATCTTACCTGACGAAGGAGCCCCTGTGCTCTGAAAGCCTGCATATATATATTTTTTTTTTCTGGTTAGCCAATAAAGGTATCACTCCAAGAATACTTTTGTCATTTTTGGCATAAAAGGATTTACATCGATTTTTCTGGCTAACACGGTACCACAATATAACTTTGTATTGTACATCATAACCATTTTTGTACAAAGCCTCCTTATTCCAGGGGCTCAAAAGTAATTAGACAAATTAACTTTACCATAAATAAAATGTTGATTTTTTTAATACTTTGTAGAGAATCCTTAGCTGGCAATGACTGCCTGAAGTCAAGAAGCAATGGACGTAACCAAAAACAGGATGTCCTCCTCTGTGATGCTTTGCCAGGCCTTTACTGCAGCTGACTTCAGTTGCTGCTTGTTTGTGGGTTTTTCTGCCTTAAGTTTTGTCTTAAGCATATGATACCATGCTCGATAGGATTAAGATCTGGTGATCGACTCGGCCATTGGAGAATATTTCACTACTTTGCCTTAAAAAACTCCTGGGTTGCTTTCGCAGTGTTTTGGGTCACTGTCTATCTGTACTGTGAAACGCCGCCCAATCAACCTTACTGCATTTGGTTGCATTTGAGCAGAAAGTATCGCCCTGTACACTTCAGAATTCATCCGGCTGCTTCTGTCTTTAGTGACATCATCAATAAATACTAGTGACCCAGTGCCATTGGAAGCCATGCATGCCCATCCCATAACTCTGCCTCCACCATGTTTTACAGAGGATGTGGTGTGTTTTGGATGATGAGCCATTCCAAGCTTTCTCCATACTTTCCTCTTCCTATCATTCTGGTACAGGTTGATCTTAGCTTCATCTGTTCAGAGAACCCAGTACCCATTCGTGACTTCTAATCAACTGACAGAGCTGTTGTGCTATTCAGCTTCACCACTGATTGCATTGGCAGCAGCGCCAAAAACAACTTATCGGCAGGGGTGCTGACTGATGGACTCCCTAAGATCTGATATTAATGACCTAGCTGAACATAATTGTAGTGGAACAAACCTTTAAAGAGAATCTTTCAGTAGGACTAACCCTCCTAAGCGTTTATGTGGGCATGTAGGTCACAGGAAGCTGAATAAAATGTTACCGTGATATCTGTGATCTGATGTCTTATTTCAGAGAAATCCATGTTTTTCTTATATGTAAATGAGCAGTTCAGGACTACGGGCCGGACACTGATCTGGATGAGACTCTGCCTCCAGAGATTATTAAAAATGAAAGGGGGCGTTATCAGTGTGAGACATGTAACTAACACAGAATAGTAAAACTGATCTTTGTCTCATTACAAGTGCCTGTGAGCTGGAAGCTGAGAGGAACCTGTAGATGTGTCAGGTATAATCACATACAGCTCAGCAGTGAGATCAGGAGAGCAGAGAGCGGCCATCACACCAGGGCCGGCTACAGGTTTTTCTGGGCCCCGGGCGAAAGAGTCTCAGTGGGCCCCTTTAACACATACCACGATTCATGATGCACAGATACCGCAGAGAAATATATATAAAGTACAATGCAAAGATTTCACTTCTTACATTACATGACCGATATCTATTGTAAATTCCACAATAGCTCAGAAACCGACGAATCGCTCCACACAGTATACTGGCCGCCATAAAATGCCCCATACAGGATACTGGTCCCCATATAACACTGCATACAGAATACTGGCCCCCATAAAATGCTCCATACAGAATACTGACCCCCATATATCGCTCCATACAGAATACTGACCCCCATATAACGCTCCATACAGGATACTGGTCCCCATATAATGCTCCATACAGGATACTGGCCCCGATATAACGCTCTATACAGGATATTGGTCCCCTTATAACGCTCCATGCAGGCTGTTCCCCCCACATAATGCCTCATGCAGGCTGTTCCCCCCACATAAGGCCCCACGCAGGCTGTTCCCCCCACATAATGCCTCATGCAGGCTGTTCCCCCCACATAATGCCCCACGCAGGCTGTTCCCCTGTTCCCCTCACATAATGCCCCACACAGGCTGTTCCCCTCACATAATGTCTCATGCAGGCTGTTCCCCCGATATAATGCCCCATGTAGGATATCACCCCCCCTTATAATGCCCCATGCAGGATGTCACACACCCCCACTCCCTTATAATGCCCCATGCAGGATGTCACACCCCCCTCCCTTATAATGCCCCATGCAGGATGTCACTTGTCTCCCCTTATAATGCCCCATGCAGGATGTCACTTGCCCCCCCCTATAATGCCCCATGCAGGATGTCACCCCCCCTTATAATGCCCCATGCAGGATGTCATCCCCCCTCCCTTATAATGCCCCATGCAGGATGCCACACCCTCCCTCGCTTATAATGCCCCATGCAGGATGTCACACACTCCCCCCCTCCCTTATAATGCCCCATGCAGGATGTCACACACACCCCCCTTAGGCTGCGTGCCCACGTTGCGGATTACAAGCGTTTTTGATGCGGAATTTCCGCAGCGGAAACACTTGTAAAACGCTTGGTAAGCCGAACCCCATGGTCCCCAATGAGAATCCGCAAGTTCTATGCCCATGCTGCGGATTTTTCCACAGCGTTTATGCTGCGTTCAAAAATCCGCAGCATGTTCATTAATTTTGCGTTTCCGCACGCGGAATTGCCTTATTTAATGCATGAAAAAACGCAAGGCAATTCCGCATGTCGAAAACGCGTGAAAAACGCGCGATAAACGCTTGCGGAATTCCGCATGCATTTTTCCGGGAGAGGACATGCGGAAATGAAGCAGAAATTTTCTGCTTCATTTCCGCAACGTGGGCACATAGCCTTATAATGCCCAATGCAGGATGTCACACCCTCCCCCTTATAATGCCCCATGCAGGATGTCACCCCCCCTTATAATGCCCCATGCAGGATGTAATCCCCCTCCCTTATAATGCCCCATGCAGGATGTCACACACTCCCCCCCCTCCCTTATAATGCCCCATGCAGGATGTCACACACTCCCCCCCCTCCCTTATAATGCCCCATGCAGGATGTCACACACCCCCCCTTATAATGCCCAATGCAGGATGTCACACCCTCCCCCTTATAATGCCCCATGCAGGATGTCACCCCCCCTCGCTTATAATGCCCATGCAGGATGTCACACCACCCTACACCCCTCCATTATAATGCTCCATGCAGGATGTCACACGACCCCACCCCACCATATAATGCCCCACGCCTCCATACAAAAATAAAAAAAAATCAAATACTCACCTCTCTTCTCCTCACCTGCTGCTGCTGCTCCAGACTCCTCACGCGCGCCGGTGTCTTCCCGCTCTGTGGTGTGATGGCTCAGGAGAGAGCGCGGTGTAAAGAAGTCACCGCGCCCTCTAACCTGAGCCGTCACTGTGCAGCAACCGAGGAAGAGACAGAAGCTGCTGCGGAGGCACGGGAGAGGTAAGTATTGCGCCGGGTGCCGGGGGCCTGAGCAAGCGGGGGGGGGAGCGGGCGCTGGCACCGCTCTCCTCCACTCACGGGTCCTATAGCGTGGCAGGGTACCCGATGGCAAGTGGGCCCCCGCCTTCTCATGGCCCCGGCACTTGCCCGGGTGCGCCGGGTGCTGACGCCGGCCCTGCATCACACATCACACTGGTAACTCCCCTTCATGTAAAATAATCTCTGGAGGTAGATTCTCCGGGAGATCTATGTCCACTTACATTAAGAAAAAATGTGGATTTTGCTGGGAAAAGACATCAGATCGCAGATATCAAGATATAGTTTTATTCAACTTCCTATGACCTGCATGCCCATATAGATGGCTTAGGAGGGTTTATTCTACTGACAGATTCCCTTTAAAAACATACAGATTTAGTAACCAACATAAAAACAAACAACATAAAAAAACACAAAATCAAATGCAATTTCTTCCATTTTCCCCCCAAAAATGATAAAAGTTAACATGTATCCTCAAATTGTGCCACAAAAACATCCTTCTACAGCTACATTTATGGAAAAATAAAAAGTTACAAAAAGTTCCGGTTCTGAAAAAAACAAAAAACAATTATTAGGCCCCCAAGACCCAAAATTGGCCAGCATATGACATAAATATTACAATTATCCACAGGCATAAGCAAAGCGAAGAGTGAAATATGTAGATCTCACTAGGAACAACCTGTCCATCCATCTGCAAATGTCCATAAATAACAATGGAAAACGCCTCATGAGGACCCGGGCAGGACGTCACTCGGGACATTGTGAAGGGACCAAGTTGCCAAACTGATTTTTTATGGACATTTCAAAAAATCAAGAAGAGCCAATTATTTTATGGACGGATTAGAAAATCAGAATAAATAATTTTTATTATTATAATTATTACTTATTTTCACAGCACCATTGATTCCATGGTGCTGTACATGAGAAGGGATTACATACAGGATACAAATGTAAAATACAAGGGAACAAACAATGACAGACGGGTGCAGGCGAGGGCCCTGCCCTTGTGGGCTTACATCCTACTAGATAATGAGGATGGAGACAGTAGGTTGGGGGGATGCGGCAGCTCCAGTGGTCATGGTCAGTGGGTCATTGCAGGCTATAGGCTTTCTAGAAAGAGATGGGTTTCCAAGTTACCTCTGAAAGCTCCGAGTGTAGCGGGCATATTTGGATGTGTTGAGGCACAGAATTCCAGAGGATGGCAGATACTCGGGAGAAGTCTTGGAGGCGATTGGGTGAGGAACATATGAGTGTGGAGGAGAGAATGAGGTCTTGGGAGGATCAGAGGTCATGTGTTGGAAGATATTGGGATTATGAATGATCTATACATACAGCCCATGACTGTGATATGACTGTGACTGTGATAGGAAGACATCAGCTGCATTCATTGGGAGCCGTAAAACGATGAGACTTAACAACAATAAAATCATCCACGCATCAAATTTAGTTTTTTTTTGTAAGGGGAAAAATGTGCCCTATTTTTATAGATTGTCTAGGATTTTCTGCATGGTGGGCCACCCTGTACTCCTTTAACAAGATGGAAAACACCATATGTCAATATGGAGGCACACATATGAACGGTACAATACATTCATGATACTGAATGTTACCTGGGGATCTTTTGGTCCATGGATTTTGATTGATTTGGCCACATGACTAATGTTTTGCACAGTGACATTGGCTTGGTAAGTGTTTCCCACTAGAACATCCATGAAGTAGAGGAGACCTGGAGCGATCCTCACTCCTAATGTTTTATCATATAATTCTTCCATGGCTGCAGGTGACCGATGGGAAAACTGTGGAAAAAGAAGGGTTAACACAATATAATAGAAACACATGATCACATGCTAATAATCACATCTTCTGCTGGTGACAGGCGTCACTGCTACGCCATGCGCATCACTAATGCTGGCACCCTCCAGACTCTGATCCTGGCAGGACACTGCTGTTCTCCTATCACAGAGTCTAATGGCTGCGGGCGACATTGTATCCGCCCTCCTGAGCGTACTGCTCATCGGATAGAGGTCCCAGTGATTGACAGAACTAGGTGCTGGGATCAGTGGGGGTCCTAACAGACAGACCCTCAGCGATCAGGAAACGATCCCATATACTATGGGTAGGTGATAGCGTCTAAACGTGGTACGACCTTTTAATGAGGTTCATAAGTGGTATCATACGACTTCTGGTAAGATGATAAGCTACGGTAAGAAAAAGTGAGATAGTGAAGGAGAAAGAGACAGGAAGATAGACAGAAAGAAGGAGAGAGGCAGAAAGAGAGCGCAATGAAGAAAGAGAGAAAGAAAGACAAGGAACAAAAAGAGGAAAAAGAGAGAGAAAGAGGGTGTGGAAGAAAGAGAGAAAGAAGGAGAGAGAGGAAGAGGGTGTGGAAGAAAGAGAGAAAGAAGGAGAGAGAGGAAGAGGGTGTGGAAGAAAGAGAGAAAGAAGGAGAGAGAGGAAGAGGGTGTGGAAGAAAGAGAGAAAGAAGGAGAGAGAGGAAGAGGGTGTGGAAGAAAGAGAGAAAGAAGGAGAGAGAGGAAGAGGGTGTGGAAGAAAGAGAGAAAGAAGGAGAGAGAGGAAGAGGGTGTGGAAGAAAGAGAGAAAGAAGGAGAGAGAGGAAGAGGGTGTGAAAGAAAGAGAGAAAGAAGGACAGAGAGAGGAAGAGGGTGTGGAAGAAAGAGAGAAAGAAGGAGAGAGAGGAAGAGGGTGTGGAAGAAAGAGAGAAAGAAGGAGAGAGAGGAAGAGGGTGTGGAAGAAAGAGAGAAAGAAGGACAGAGAGAGGAAGAGGATGTGGAAGAAAGAGAGAAAGAAGGAGAGAGAGGAAGAGGGTGTGGAAGAAAGAGAGAAAGAAGGAGAGAGAGGAAGAGGGTGTGGAAGAAAGAGAGAAAGAAGGAGAGAGAGGAAGAGGGTGTGAAAGAAAGAGAGAAAGAAGGACAGAGAGAGGAAGAGGATGTGGAAGAAAGAGAGAAAGAAGGAGAGAGAGGAAGAGGGTGTGGAAGAAAGAGAGAAAGAAGGAGAGAGAGGAAGAGGGTGTGGAAGAAAGAGAGAAAGAAGGAGAGAGAGGAAGAGGGTGTGGAAGAAAGAGAGAAAGAAGGAGAGAGAGGAAGAGGGTGTGGAAGAAAGAGAGAAAGAAGGAGAGAGAGAAAGAGGGTGTGGAAGAAAGAGAGAAAGAAGGAGAGAGAGGAAGAGGGTGTGGAAGAAAGAGAGAAAGAAGGAGAGAGAGGAAGAGGGTGTGGAAGAAAGAGAGAAAGAAGGAGAGAGAGGAAGAGGGTGTAGAAGAAAGAGAGAAAGAAGGACAGAGAGGAAGAAAGATGTAATGAAGAAAGAGAGAGAAAGAAAGAGAAAAGGAAAAAAAAGAGCGGGGTTGTGGGTGTGAAAGAAAGAGAAATAAGGAGAGAGAGAAAAGGAAAAAAGGTGTGATGAAGAAAGATAAAAAAAAAGAGAAAGATGGGAACTAAAGAGAGAAGAAAAAACAGAGGAAGAGAGGAAAAAAGAGAGAGGAGGGAAAAAAGAGAGAGGGGTTGGGGGTGTTGAAGAAAAAGAGAAAGAAGGAAAGAAGGAGAGACACAAGCAGAAAGAGGGTGTGAAGAAGAAAGAGGAAGAGGGAGAAGAAAGAGAGAGGAAAAAAGAGATAACAAAATGAAGGAAAAGAAAGGGTGTGTGAAAGAAAGATAGGAGAGATGGCGTGATGAAGAACAAGAAAGAGAAAGAGGGGGAATAAAGAGGAAGAAACAGAGAGAGGAAGAAAGAGAGGAATGAAGAGAAAGAAAGCAAGGAAGAAAAAGAGGGAGAGAAAGAAAGAGAAATAGAGACAGAGAGAGGGCAGGAGAGGAAAACAAAGAGAAAAAGAAGGAAAAATGTGAGGGAAAGAGAATGAGGGAGAGAAAGTGATAAAGTAAAAAAGGGAGAGGGAAGATGAGAGAGATGGGGGGGGAGCAGAGGGGGAGGGGTAGAGAGTGACACTGCCTGCTCCATACACATCTCCATGTGTCAGTACTATATCCTGCAGTATCACTGGTGTCACGATAACGGATCGGACGTGTCACAGATCACACACAGCACAGACCGGTTCCGGTGCTCCCCAGTACTCACCAGCCGTCTACCGATCGCACTTTCTCCCCGATGTCTCAGCCTCCCGTTACTAAGGTAAACGAGCGTCAGTCAGCGTCCTCTGGTTGCTGAGCAACAGGAATTTTAGGGCGGAGAGAGACTGAGACGTATACAAAATCTTCCACCAATGGGAGACGCAGCAGGCGGGTCCTATCGCTGGAAGAAGCTAATAGGTGGCGGGGCTGGCGCGCAGTCTGGGCGTGGTCTTGTGCGGTGCGCGGCTGTCACCCGCAGTCTTCTGGGTTCTCTTCAGTCATCAGTGACAGCCCGGATCAGCTGTGTGTATCGGGGCTCCGATGCCCAGAAGCCAGTGCTCACTGCTGCCTGCACTATGCCCAGGCCGTCTTACCAGCACATTGGCAGCTGTACACAGAGCTCCCCGAGGACCTGTGCTGTCACTGCTGAGCCCTGCTCCACTGTATCAGGAAGGAGATGGCGGCTGTGGAGCCTATGTGGATTATGGGCTAAAATCCCTAATAAGGCTATGTGCCCACGATGCAGAAATGAAGCAGAAAATTTCTGCAGCCTTTCTGCATCTCCCTGGCAGAAAAAACGCATGCAGATTGTGCATGCGTTTTTCCTGCAGAATACACGCGGATTCACATGCGTATCCACATGCGTTAACGCATGTGTTTCCGCATGCGGACTGACAAGCATTTTCCAGGCCATAGCATCACTTGGAAAGTGCTTGACAGCTAGGTCACACTGTATCAGGGGCGGACCTACCGCCCGTGCAGCCGGTTCATTGAACGGGCCCCCTCGGAGCCCCCCTCTTGTGCGTCTCCTCATGGGGCCCCCCTGCAGGACCCCCTGCCGTCACATGACCGGAGATGTCCCTGCGCTCAGCATAGGCCCCCGGCCCCATGCTGAGCGCAGGGACATCTCCGGTCATGTGACGGCGCCAGCACAATACTTACCCCTCCCCGTGCCTCCGCAGCGTCTTCCGCGTCCTCTGACTGTGACGTCTCAGGTCAGAGGGCGCGGTGATATGTTTACGCTGCGAGCGATCTCTCCTGAGCTGTCACAGTGCGAAGACGCGGGCGATTCTGTGGAGTCCGGATCACCATCAGGTGAGAAGTGAGGTGAGTATTTGTTTTTTTTTATGTATGGGGGCATGGGGCATTATATGGTGGAGGGAAAGTGGGCGTGACATCCTGCATGGGGCATTATATGGTGGGGGGAAAGTGGGCGTGACATCCTGCATGGGGCATTATATGGGGGGGGTGACATCCTGCATGGGGCCTTATATGGGGGGGTGATATCCTGCATGGGGCATTATATGGGGGGAGAGGTGACATCCTGCGTGGGGCATTATAAGGGAGGGGTGTGTGACATCCTGCATGGGGCATTATATGTGGGGGGGGACATACTGCATGGGGCATTATATGGGGGGTGTGACATACTGCATGGGGCATTATAAGGGAGGGGGTGTGACATCCTTCATGGGGCATTATAAGAGGGGGAGGGGGGAATTGACATCCTGCATGGGGCATTATAAGAGGGGAAGGGGGGAAGTGACATCCTGCATGGGGCATTATAAGGGGGGAAGTGACATCCTGCATGGGGCATTATAAGGGAGGGGGGGAGCGTTATATGGGGGACAGTATCCTGTATGGAGCGTTATATGGGGGACAGTATCCTGTATGGAGCGTTATATGGGGGACAGTATCCTGTATGGAGCATTATATGGGGACCAGTATCCTGTATGGAGCATTATAAGGGGGTCAGTATCCTGTATGGAGCATTATATGGTGCCCATAATACTGTATGGAGGACTATACTGTCCGGTCTGCACTGTGCACTGTGAGGATTCGCCGGTTTCTGAGCTATTGTAGAATTTACAATAGATATCGCTCGTGTAATGGGACATTATAAGGGGGGAACAGCCTGCATGGAGCGTTATATGGGGGCCAATATTCTGTATGGAGCGTTATATGGGGGTCAGTATTCTGTATGGAGCTTTATATGGGGGACAGTATTCTGTATGGAGCGTTATATGGGGGACAGTGTTCTGTATGGAGCGTTATATGGGGACCAGTATCCTGTATGGAGCATTATATGGGGACCAGTATCCTGTATGGAGCATTATAAGGGGGTCAGTATCCTGTATGGAGGATTATATGGTGCCCATAATACTGTATGGAGGACTATACTGTCCGGTCTGCACTGTGCGCTGTGAGGATTCGCCGGTTTCTGAGCTATTGTAAAATTTACAATAGATATCGCTCATGTAATGTAGTAAGTGAAATCCTTGGCCTTGTACTATATATATATATTTCTCTGTGGTATCTGTGCATCATGAATCGTGGTATGTGTTAAAGGGGCCCACTGAAACTCTGTCGCCCAGGGCCCACAAAAACCTGGAGCCGGCCCTGGGGGTAAGTATAACAAGTTTTATTTTTTTTAAATACAATTAATTAACTAGGAGTGGGGGGAATCAGAGATGCACGGGGGATGAGAGATGCACGGGGGGGGGGCCCTTCATGCCCCCTATGAAGGGCAGGGGGGGGCCCCAAAAAATTCTTGCACAGGAGCCCACTACAGTCTGTGTCCGCCCCTGCACTGTATAAATCCATGCAAACGGCATGGATTTATATAGTGTGACCGTAAAAATAAAAAAAATGAAGCTATACTTACCCCCGATCCCCCACCGCGTGTGTTGTCGCGTTCCTTCCTGGCTTGCTGGCATCTCGCGAGACAGGCTGCGGTCACATGATCGCGACGTCATCTCAGGTCCTGGAAGGAGAAGCGCTGCAGGGGCCGCCGGACAGGTGAATATAAACTTTATTATTTTATTCTTTTTTTTACAGGTACAATGGTACCCAGGTCTGGATGAGAGTCTTCTCTCCTCCAGAACTGGGTACCATCCGCACATTGAAACGCATATTATCCGCTTGTACAAATGTACAGACACGGATTATATGCGTCTCAATGCAAGTCAATGGCGGCAATTCTGCTGCGCTTCCGCAAAATTAATGAACATGCTGCGGATTTATTTGCGCTGCAGAAACGCTGCGGAAAAATCCGCAGCATGTGCATTGACATTGCGGAATGCCATTGGGGACCATGGGGTGCGGATTACCATGCGTTTTTGATGCATTTCCGCTGCCTAACAGTGTAATATAAGCGACATCCAGACCGTGCGTGTGACGCGCCCAGGGGATGGGGACGACTCGGTGCCCGGGCCTTGCTGTTTTGGTTTATGGGGATGTCGCAGTGGCCGGCTCCCGGGCCCGTACCCTGGGGTCACTCTTAAAAGCTAGGAATGGGGGAAAAGGTGTATGGGATAGGAAAAGTTTGTGACGCCACCCGTGGTGTCTGGTGAGGATCACCAGCGCTGCTACAGTCCTCTGAGGCCGGTGGTCGGGCAGCTTAGTTGGTGCTGCTCCCCACAGGTGGAGCGGGGCCTCAGGGCAGCGTAGGGGAAGGGATGCAGGACAGAGGGGATCCAGCCGGGTCAGAGGAAGAATAGGCACACTCACAACAGTTCACTTCAGTACCTTTACTGGTGGTGTTTCAGGCACGATCCAGGGCACTGTAGGGTGAAGGGTGCATTTCAGGACTCTCCCCAGTGAGCGGGTGTGGGGCCTCCTGTTTCTTGCCTTTTCCTGATAAGTTTATGACCTGCCTGGAGCTAGGCCTTTGTCTTTGTCTTTGTCTTGCACCGGCTGACCTAGTGGTAGGGCCTTCTGTTGGAGATCACACTCCCTGGTCTCTTGGTCCTCCGTGACTCCTGACCCTGGTACGTAATCAGCTTTTGGTGTTCCTAGGACATATAGTTCGCCAGGGGTTCTGGTTGTTTCTGCTGGTCGTAGAGATCCCTGCAGACACGGACCCGGTGTCCAGTAAATGGTCTTGGGGTGAGCTGGCTAAGCTCCTCTGCCCCCTATGTAGCTCGCTTACTCCACTTGCCTTCAGCCACGCTCGGGGGCCCTCACTAGGCTTCACACTGGCAGTAGGCCTCGCTACTCTTCACCGCTCTTACGGCGTCGGCACGCCTTAGGCTCACTAACTGAGCTCCCTGAGTCTAGGCTGGACTGACTTTCTCACAGACTGCACTCTCTGTGGACTCCAGACTGACTGCCTAGCTCCACCTTCCCGTTTTATATCCCTAACGGGCTCCCTCTGCTGGTCTGAGGTGGAAGGTGGAGGTCTGTGAATGCTATGAGGGCCTCTTGTGAAGGAATCCGTCCATGCACCCCTCTGGGATCGGTGGCACCAATGCGCAGCAGGGCGCCACATTCCCCCCTAGCAAAGCTCAGTACTCCCGGACTGAAGTAATTTTTATAACAACAATGACAATAACTCTTCCCTTTATGGGAGGCACTTGGCTTGAACGTTACGTATAAAATATCATAAATAATAAATAGATAAGTACAATTCAGTAAGCAACCCCAGAATTCAAGTCTCTTCCGGTGAGGTTTCCCGACAGGATGTCCATCTCACAGGTTAGAGTACTTGGTAGCTTGAGGGACCTGTCCAAAGCAAACCCTCCACGTAGGCCCTGGGGTGGCTGCAGGGCATGGTGATCCTGAGTTGGACCTCCATTTGTGCCACACCAGACAGGTTTTTGTTCTGAGGTCACCTAAAGGGGCACTCCAGGGAGTGCAATTATTTACAAGAAGCAGTTTTTGGGCTGCACACAGTCCTCAGCCACAAAGTTCTTTATGTACCCTGACGGGTAACTAGAGGTAACAAGGAAAGTCCATATCACTTAAATTGTCCATTATAAGGGAAACACAAATTAATAAATACATATACATGAAAATACACAATATAATACCCCAGGGGCAACTATTTACACTGTCAGAGTTTCCTTCTTTACTCTCTGTATCTGACAGGGGTCTGACCTCGTGTGCTACATGTCGACCTACGTGGTATTGGGATGCGTGAGGCGCTAGTGTTTGCACTACCTCCCATTCTGTCAGTTCTAAGTGTTGGGGAACTGCAGGGTTGCCTTAACCTCTCTACAGGACTGGCAAGTATACCATTGGCTGGGCCTTCTTGCTCTGCTCCAACCGGGGATCCTTCTTCCGGGGATTCTTCTTGAGCAGGCACTTCTGAAGCACTTACAGGTTCTACTTGCTGTGGAGGGTCTTCTGGCTGTTGAAAGAAGTTGATCACAGGTATTATTACTGCTCCTCCTAGTTGAGGCCAATCTGCCGGGAAATCTCCTAAGTCAGTATGGAGTACTGCTTCTTTAGGCTCCTCCGGTACGGTGAGAGGCACTTCTTCTTGGGGCTTTAGCAGGTCTGGACACAACTTCAGATGGTCTCTAGATACCGTTGCAGTCGTTATTCCTCCATCTTTGCTAATCAAACAAGTCTTCTTGTTATCAAATCTTGAATTTAACACAGTGTAGGGTTCTCTCTCCCACTGGTCATCAAGTTTGTGGTTTCTCCTTTTCCTCTTTAACACCACTTCTCCTGGTGTGAAAGGTTCTGCGGGCGCACCTTTATTGTAGTGGGCTTCCTGCTTGTCCCTTACCCGAGTGAGACTGTCCTTGACACAGGCCTGTACTCTTCTGTACTGCTCCTGTCTGGTCGTGTCCCAGTCCTCAGTGGATATATCTGCTTCTGGTTCTACTACACCAAGCTCCAGGTCCATGGGCAACTTCCCGGGTCTGGCTCGCATGAGATATGCTGGAGTACAATTGGTGGAACTCACAGGTATGTGGTTGTACAGATCTACCAGGTCAGGTAGTAGGTCTGGTCACTGATTTCTCTCCTCTAGTGGTAAGGTCTTCAGCAGGTCGAAGACGATGTTATTCATCTTTTCACAGAGACCGTTGGTTTGGGGGTGGTACGGTGTAGTCCGGATCTTTTTACACCCGTACAGATGGCCGAACTCCTTGAACAATTCGGCTTCAAAGGCTGAGCCTTGATCTGTCAGCACCTGCTCCGGGTATCCATGGGGCCTGCAGAAGTACACCTGAAACGTCTTCGCCGCAGTTTCTGCCGTCAGATCCTTGAAGGGGGCGACCTCCAAGAACCGGGAGTAGTGATCAACCATGGTCAGGGCAAAAGAATATCCTGACCTGCTGGGTGACAGCTTGACATGATCCAGGGCCACGATCTGCAAAGGTCGAGTTGTCTTGATGGGTTGCAGGGGTGCCTTCTGGCTGCTGTAGTCTTTTCTTCTGAGGCTACAGGGTATACAATTCCGGCACTACCTCTCAATGGAACTGCGCATTCCCACCCAATAAAACCGACACTTCAGCAGGGTTTCTAGCTTCTTCCAGCCAAAGTGCCCCGCTTGATCATGGTAGGCCTCCAACACCATAAGGATGTCTGTCTTGGGCACCACTATCTGCCATACCATCTCATGGGTTTTGGGGTTGACGTACCTCCGGCACAGCTTCTCTCTATAGATGAACAGCCGGCTCTTCTCATTCCACAGCTGCTTGCCTTGTAGAGACGCTTCCTTCTCCAGGGAGGAACCTTCCTGGGTTATCAGCTCTTTGATACGGCTGACAACCGGGTAGCTGTCCTGGGTCTCCTTCCAGCTGTGGTGAGGCAGGGGGTTTAACGTCTTACCGCGAGGCCTCCTGGAGGCTCGTTGCTCGTGGACCTCTCCATTACGGTGGAAAGCAGGTAGCTCAATCTCTTCCAGGTCATCCACTTCTTCTTCAGTGTCCGACTGGTAAGGCATCCTGGACAGGGCATCGGCGTTGGCGTTCTTGTGGCCCGCCCGGTACTTAATAGTGAATTGGTAGTTTGACACCCGAGCCATCCATCGTTGTTCCATGGCTCCTAGCTTGGCTGTTTCTAGATGAGTCAAGGGGTTATTATCAGTGAAGGCAGTGAACTTACTAGAGGCTAGGTAGTGCTTGAACCGCTCGGTGATGGCACAGACCAGGGCCAGGAACTCCAACTTGAAGCTGTATAGTTCTCTGGGTTCCTCTCGGTCGGGCGGAGCTTCCTGCTTGCATAGGCGATCACCTTCTCTCGGCCATTCTGCTTCTAACTAAGTACAGCTCCTAATCCTTCGTTGCTGGCATCAGTGTACAGCAGGAATGGTTGGCTGTAGTCAGGGTAGGCTAGGATCTCTTCGCTGGTCAGGATCCCCTTCATCACCTCAAAGGATTCAGCTTGCTTCTTACCCCACTGGAACGGGGGATTTCTGCCTCTGGGGGACTGTCCTACCAGGAGGTCTTGCAGAGGTGCCGCTTTCTTGGTATAGTCCTTCACAAACCTCCGGTAATACCTGACTAGTCCCAGGAACTGACGTACCTCCTTGAGGCTCTTCGGCTCTGGCCATTTCTGGATGGCAGTGACCTTCTCCGGGTCTGGTGCTACACCCTCTGGACTAACGATGTGCCCCAGGTACTGTACCTTTCGCTTGAGCAGGTGGCACTTTGAGGGCTTCTGCTTCATTCCATACTGGGACAGCGACTCAAATACCTCCGCCAGGTGCTTCAAGTGGTCCTCATACGTTTTGGAGTACACTATCACGTCGTCCAGGTATAGTAGTACAGTCTTGAAGTTGCGGTGTCCCAGGTTGCACTCCATCAATCTCTGGAACGTTCCGGGGGCGTTGCAGAGTCCAAACGGCATACTATTCCCATCAGGGTGGTGAAGGCAGTCTTCTCCGGATCCTCCTCAGCAACAGCTACTTGCCAGTACCCACTAGTGAGGTCAAGGGTGGAGAAGTAATTTGCAGACTTCAAGGCAGCCAGGGATTCCTCTATACTTGGTATGCATCTTTATGTGTAATGCGATTTACTTGTCTGTAATCTACACACATTCTCATGCTTCTGTCCTTTTTCCTGACTAGAACTAGGGGAGCCGCCCAGGGACTACAACTATCCCTTACTACCCCTGCCTTCTTCATGTCGTGCAACATCTCCTTCTCCTTCTGGTAGTGTGCTGGTGGTATAGACCTGTAACATTCTTTGATGGGTGGATGGTCACCTGTGGGGATATGGTGTTGAACCCCCTTAATCCTCCCAAAGTCAAGTGGGTGCTTACTGAATACCTGCGCGTATTCCTGAACCACCCGGTGTACACCCTGCTTCTGATGGGCAGGAGTGGTGTCTGTCCCAACATGGAGCTGTTGACACCAATCCTCCACCTGGGTTGCCGGGTCATTATCCTCCACTTCGTCTGGTGAGGTTAAGGACTCCGCCATGTGTATGGAGTTGTTATTTACTGTGTACAGTTTGGCAACAGTGGCGCAGCGTGGTAATCTAACCTCGTCCTCCCCATAGTTTAGGATGCGTACGGGCACCCTCCCATTGCGTACATCCACTACCCCTCTGGCAGTCAAGAGTGTAGGTCTATGCTCCGAGCTAAGGGGCTCTACTACCGCCTGCTCTACACCAAATCAGCCTTTCACTCATCGGGGGAATCACAATAGGTACCGGGTCTGTCACCCGTACATTACCAATTTCGCCGCCTGTTAGCTTTACCTGTTGCTGGTACATAAGGGCTCGGATCTCTTTCTGGAGCGCCCTTCTCTGCCCTGGTCTGGCAGTGTCAGCTATCTGTTGGAGCAAGAACAACACTTCTCCCAAACAGTTACTAACAATATTTGTGCCAAGTACCATATACAAGTCTGTATCATCAGGATTAGTCTCTACTACAATTAGTCCCTGGTCCTTCAGTTCCACTCTTCCCACTTTTACTGCCACATCCTTAACCCCGACTAGGTTAAGGGGGAGGCGGTTTGAGGCATACACGGAAAGATTTGCATCTGGTGGGTGAAGTTCGTCTATGGACCAGAACCTTTTGTAGAGGACATCAGGCATGATGGTTACTGGAGATCCTGTGTCCAGCACAGCAGGTGTCGCTATGCCGTCCAGCACAATGGACAGGAAAGGTCTTCCTCCCACGAACCTGCGGAACCAGTTTGATGGCCTGGGTGGTCTACTCCTGGGTGTCGGCCCCAGGGTTTGCTCGTTTAAAGGACAGCTCTGGACGGCGTGACCTGTCTTGTGGCAGCGGTGGCAGACAGGGTCCCTCGGCGGGCGGCGTTGGTCGCTGGTCCTCCCAGGGGGTGGCGTTGTCCTCCTTCTCATCCAGGGGACATCCTCAGGGCTGTCGGCTAGCAGGATCCTTCCTTCTGCCTCGGGCTCCGTCAGCAGCTGCAGGGCACTCAATACAGTGGTCAGGGTATTGCTCAACTGACACACTTCAGAGCGCAGGCTGTCCAGCTCACTAGGGGACGTTGCTGGAACCTTGGCTTCAGCAGCCACCGGGGAAAAGGTGGACGCTGCAGGCACTGGGGTGGCCCCACCCTGGTAACATTGGATAGCAGTTGTTTCCAGGGGCTGCAGTTCTTTTATAGCCATGTTCTTAAGGGTGTCAAAGGTGGCATCTGGATGATCCAGGGACCACCAGCGCACAGTCCTGCTCTCCTCTGGAGACCTCTGTCCCTGGATAAACTGTTCCTTCAGCATTTTATTTTCATTATCGATGCTGGTTGGACTAACCTGTTTCAGAGCTCGCAGGGCCCCTTGTAAACGCCAGGCATAGTCCCGAACACTGTCCTCCGGTTGCGGAGAGCAGTTGTAGAACCTGTCTCAGTACGATTCTCAAAGACAGTCTGTAACTTTTTAAAGATTGCGGACACTGACTCTTGGTCTGCGGCCGACCAGGTTTCTACTTCTCGCTCCGCAGCACCAGTCAATTGTCCCAATACAACAGCGGCTCTTTGCTTGCCTGTCAGAGTACATGTCCAGTATACTGCATATTTTCCTTTTGAATCCAGACAGGGTATCTGGTTTGCCACTGTATTGGGGGAGCCACTTCGCTCAAGGGATGTACGGTAGGGCCATGGGTATGACAGGGGTTACAAGCCCTGCTGGTGGAGCGGCTGCTCGGCGCCGAGCGCGGGTTGATCATCAGGGTCGTTAACTGGTACTCCAGCGTTGTGCTCTTCTTCGGACATTCTGGCGCCCCCCTAGCGAACTATGGCCTACCTTCTTTTCTTTTCTTCCGGTAGGCCGCCGCACCGCAGGTGACGGTCTTCCTTCAGGACCTTGCGTCCTACATCAGAGCGTTCACCGGGGCCCCTTCCAGGACCTGGCGCTTCCTGGTTTTACGTCGCGGCGTGGGGCGTGTTCAGGGCTTCGCGCACTTCAGCAGGTATGCCTCTCAGTTTCCCACGGTTACACCCTTCTTCCCGCACGGCGGCACAACAATGGCGGCTATGGGAAAGGGGAAATTGTTCGTGACGCCACCAGTGGTGTCTGGTGAGGATCACCAGTGCTGCTACAGTCCTCTGAGGCCGGTGGTCAGGCAGCTTAGTTGGTGTGGCTCCCCACAGGTGGAGCGGGGCCTCAGGGCAGCGTAGGGGAAGGGATGCATTACAGAGGGGACCCAGCCGGATCAGAGGAAGAATAGGCAACAGTTCACTTCAGTACCTTTACTGGTGGTGTTTCAGGCACGATCCAGGGCACTGTAGGGTGAAGGGTGCATTTCAGGACTCTCCCCAGTGAGCGGGTGTGGGGCCTCCTGTTTCTTGCCTTTTCCTGATAAGTTTATGACCTGCCTGGAGCTAGGCCTAACTTGGTCTCTGTCTTGCACCAGCTGACCTGGTGGTAGGGCCTTCTGTTGGAGATCACACTCCCTGGTCTCTTGGGCCTCCGTGACTCCTGAACCTGGTACGTAATCAGCTTTTGGTGTTCCTAGGACATATAGTTCGCCAGGGGTTCCGGTTGTTTCTGCTGGTCATAGAGATCCCTGCAGACACGGACCCGGTGTCCGGTAAATGGTCTTGGGGTGAGCTGGCTAAGCTCCTCTGCCCCCTATGTAGCTCGCTTACTCCACTTGCCTTCGGCCACGCTCGGGGCCCTCACTAGGCTTCACACTGGCAGTAGGCCTCGCTACTCTTCACCGCTCTTACGGCGTCAGCTCTTACGGCGTCACCGCCTTAGGCTCACTAACTGAGCTCCCTGAGTCTAGGCTGGACTGACTTTCTCACAGACTGCACTCTCTGTGGACTCCAGACTTCAGACTGACTGCCTAGCTCCACCTTCCCTTTTTATATCCCTAACGGGCTCCCTCTGCTGGTCTGAGGTGGAAGGTGGAGGTCTGTGAATGCTATGAGGGCCTCTTGTGGAGGAATCCGTCCATGCACCCCTCTGGGATCTGTGGCACCAATGCGCAGCAGGGCGCCACACGTGCGCCGTGTATAATCTAAGCCGTGGGAGAGCGGCCGGTACACAGAGCTGCTGCCGATGATCGAGGACGTGGAAACCAAATCTGTTGTTGTTCTGTGTTTTCACAGCACTAAACCGTAATGGAAAATTGTATTGACCCCTTTACCCCCGAGCGTGGTTTTCACGTTAATGACCGGGCTAATTTCTACAATTCTGACCACTGTCACTTTATGAGGTAATTACTCTGAAACACTTCAAGAGATCCCGCTGATTCTGAGATTGTTTTTTTTTCGTGACATATTGTACTTCATGATGGTGGTAAAATTTATTCAATATGACTTGCTTTTATTTGTAAAAAAAAATTTTGAAAATTTAAATCAGAGAGATATGTCACACAAAATAGTTAAATAACATTTCCCACATGTCTACTTTACATCAGCACAATTTTGGAACCAAATTTTTTTGGGGTTAGGAAGTTATAAGGGTTAAAAGTTGACCAGCGATTTCTCATTTTTCCCAAAAAATTTACAAAAGCATTTTTTAGGGACCACATTACATTTGAAGTCACTTTGAGGGGCCTTTATGACAGAAAATGCACAAAAAAGTACATGCTTCCAAATGATGGGAGGCATGTCTCCGGGGGCCGGCACGCTTACTGCCGGCCCTGTGGAACGCGTTCTCTTCAGCGGTTGGAGCGCACACCTTCCCATTAGCGATATGTCACCTCCTGTGACGTCACACGAACACTTCCGGCCAGTGTATCGCGATTGGCCAGCCTAAACTAGTAGTCCCACCCTTTCCCTTTAGCTAGGGACCTTCTCACCACCACTCACATAGCACCAGGAACTAGCGGTGGATACCGCGTTCCTCTCCAGCTCCAGTCATACCTTATCTACACATACCCCCTTGGGATTGAAGGTATACTATCTTTACAGTATTTTTTTTTACATTTAGTCGCAACATATGTGGATTCAGCCTTACATTTCTGCTTTCTATATAGATCTACGCTATTTTAGACACTGAGTCCTCCTCCTCTACACCTATTTTTTAGCTCCCACGAGCAGTCGGGTAGGTGGTACTCATTCCCTGTTTTACTTTTGTACTGTATTTATCCGAATTTTTGAAGGATACTGTATTATTTTTCACAGGTTTGATACCAGAAATGATATATATTGAATAGTCCCGTGGTGTCTTGTAACTTTATTATTTATTATTTTCCTGTTAAAAAAAATGTATTGATTTTTTTCAGTTATTTTATGTTTCCTTATGTTATTTTATTTGCTTTTATTCATGTCCAACAGTTTACTGATGAAGGTCTGACTGACCGAAACGTTTATGTTAATTTGTGGATTGCATTAAAATTCCTCTTTATTGAATTTTTGAGTGCCGAGTACGGGTTCGGCCCCTACTCGAGCATCAGTGTCCAGCAGTGCAGCGGTTATTCTTCTACTACTAGAAAATGCCCAAAGTGACACCATTCTAAAAACTTCACCTGATGTTCCTAAACAGTGGAAACCCCCCCACAAGTCACACCATTTTGGAAACTACACCCCTCAAGGATTTTATCAAGGGGTATAGTGAAAATTTTGAACCCAGAGGTACGACACAGAATTTGATAACATTAGGTCATTATATTGAATAAGTTATCATTAGTCTGGAGTGCAAGTGCTCGCTACTTGAGTTTTCATCGGGTACACGGGTATGCACCATGTATCACGGGTGCTCGAGTCCCCGCCCGCATGTTTCACGGTTATTACACACCCAAAAAAAAACATGCAGGGATCGCTCGTGAATGGCAGGCAGGCAATCCCAGCAAGTTTTTTTTGGCTGTATAACAGCTGCAAACCATTTGGGGCGGAGACTCGAGCATGTCACTCGAGCACCCGCTATACTCGGCGCATACCTGAGCACCCGATGCAAACTCAAGTAGCGAGCACTTGCGTTCAACACTAGTCGCCATATCGTCAACATTTTTTTTTCTTTACTTTTGAAAAAATCCCTCAACACAACCCTAACCCCAACCCTAATACAACCCAAATCCTAATACAACCCTAACCCTAGCACAACCCTAACCCCAACCTTAATACAACCCCAACCCTAACCCTACCCTAACCCTAGCACAACCCTAACCCTAGCTCAACCCTACCCCTAGCACAACCATAACCCTATCCCTAGCACTACCCTAACACAGCCCTAACCTTAGAGTTTAATTTTTACGCCGTTCCTCGTGCGGTATAAGTGATTAGACGACTTTATTCTTCGGGTCGGTGCGTTTACAGCCATACCAGATTCATATCGGGTTTTTATGATTGACAGCTGTCACACACTAAAAAAAAACCTTTTTTTTTTTTGCAAAGACTAGTTTTTGCATCGCCATATTTCGAAAGCTATAATGTTTCCATATTTTGGCCGACAGAGTCATGTGATGGCTTGTTTTCTTGGTACCATTATCAGGCATGTGACATTTTTTGATCGCTTTCTATTCAGATTTTTGGGAGGCAGAATAAACAAAAACCAACAATTCTGGAATTGTTTTTTTTTTTTATGCCGTTCCGCGTGTGGTAAAATTGATAAGGCAGATTTATTCTTCGGGTCAGTACGTTTACAGCGGTACCGCATTTATATTGTTTTTTCATGTTTTGGCACTTTTACACAATAAAAACTATTTTATAGAATAAATAATTTTTTTGTATCGCTTTATTCTGAGAGCTATAACCAGGGCTGTGGAGTCGGTAAGCCAAACCTCCAACTCCGACTCCTCAATTTCCATGACTCAGACTCCAACTCCGACTCCCTCATCATGTTTAAGTGATAAATTTATTGTAGCACAGATTCATCTCAACTAAAAGTCTAGACCCTTAGATCAGGAATAGGACAGACATTTATAGGACATTTCATAACTTTCCCAAATTATGAAAAAATATTCCCCACAAACTGCATTGAACCACTGTACCAATTTATTATATATTTTAGGAGTCGGTCCGTTTTTTTACCGATTCCAACTCCGACTCCACCAAAATGGGCACAGACTCCAACTCCACAGCCCTGGCTATAACTTTTTTATTTTTCAGCTAATGGAGCTGTATGGCGGCTTGTTTTTTGCGGGACTAGATGACATTTTCAGCGGTATCATTTCTATTTAAGTTAATCTTTTTGATCGCGTTTTATTCCATTTTTTGTTTGGCGGTATGATTAAGCATTGTTTTTGCTTCATTTTTTATTTTTATTTTTTTACCGTGTTCACTAAAGGGGTTAAATAGTGGGACAGTTTTATAGGTCTGGTCATTCCGGATGCGGCGATACCAAATATGTGTAATTTTATTGTTGTTTTTTTTTTCATAATAATATTTATTTATGGGTACAATATATTTTTATCTTTTGGGGATTTTTTCTTTTATTTTTACAAATTTTTTTTTCACTTTCTATATCTTTTTTTTACTTTTGCCCCACTATGGGACTTTACTTTTTTAACCCAGTTTGCTTGCATAGCATAGAAATGCTGCAGCAGCATCTCTATGCTATGCAGGCTGCAGCCCTGCACGCACAAGTTAGTTAGACCGCGCACTGAGCACGATCTAGCTAACTTCCTGCTGTCTGCTGACCTAGATGTTGTCATGACAACATCGGGTCACCATGACAACCACCGGGACCCGGCAGAGACAGCACGGGACGTCAGAGAAGAGGTAAGTAAGCGGCACTTATCTCCCCTTGCTCCCGGAATGCTGCGATCTACTTCGATCGTAGCATTTCGGGGGTTAATGTGCTGGGAGCGGTGTATGACCGCTCCTGGCACATAGCACCGGGTGTCAGCTGTGACAATTAGGTGGCAAACCGGCGGCGATCGCCCCGCACCGCTTGCATGTGGGCGCGATCCCATGATGAGTAATAGTACGTACCTGGCCCAATAGGCCCAGGGTACAAGGACGTACTATTACTGATCAAGTCAGAAAGGGGTTAAAACTGTGTCATGTGTACATGTACAGTACAGACCAAAAGTTTGGACACACCTTCCCATTTAAAGATTTTTCTGTATTTTCATGACTATGAAAATTGTACATTCACACTGAAGGCATCAAAACTATGAATTAACACATGTGGAATTATATACTTAACAAAAAAGTGTGAAACAGCTGAAAATATGTCTTATATTCTAGGTTCTTCAAAGTAGCCACCTTTTGCTTTGATAACTGCTTTGCACACTCTTGGCATTCTCTTGATGAGCTTCAAGAGGTAGTCACCGGAAATGGTCTTCCAACAATCTTGAAGGCGTTCCCAGAGATGCTTAGCACTTGTTGGCCCTTTTGCCTTCACTCTGCGGTCCAGCTCACCCCAAACCATCTCGATTGGGTTCAGGTCTGGTGACTGTGGAGGCCAGGTCATCTGGCATAGCACCCCATAACTCTACTTCTTGGTCAAATAGCCCTTACACAGCCTGGAGGTGTGTTTGAGGTCATTGTCCTGTTGAGAAATAAATGATGGTCCAACTAAACGCAAACCGGATGGAATAGCATGCCGCTGCAAGATGCTGTGGTAGCCATGCTGGGTCAGTATGCCTTCAATTTTGAATAAATCCCCAACAGTGTCACCAGCAAAGCACCCCCACACCATCACACCTCCTCCTCCATGCTTCACGGTGGGAATCAGGCATGTAGAGTCCATCCGTTCACCTTTTCTGCGTCGCACAAAGACACGGTGGTTGGAACCAAAGATCTCAAATTTGGACTCATCAGACCAAAGCACAGATTTCCACTGGTCTAATGTCCATTCCTTGTGTTCTTTAGCCCAAACAAGTCTCTTCTGCTTGTTGCCTGTCCTTGGCAGTGGTTTCCTAGCAGCTATTTTACCATGAAGACCTGCTGCACAAAGTCTCCTCTTAACAGTTTTTGTAGAGATGTGTCTGCTGCTAGAACTCTGTGTGGCATTGACCTGGTCTCTAATCTGAGCTGCTGTTAACCTGCGATTTCTGAGGCTGGTGACTCAGATAAACTTATCCTCAGAAGCAGAGGTGACTCTTGGTCTTCCTTTTCTGGGGCGGTCCTCATGTGAGCCAGTTTCTTTGTAGCGCTTGATGTTTTTTGCAACAGCACTTGGGAACACTTTCCCAATTTTTCGCACTGACTGACCTTCATTTCTTAAAGTAATGATGGCCACTCGTTTTTCTTTACTTCTTTACTTAGCTTTTTTCTTGCCATAATACAAATTCTAACAGTCTATTCAGTAGGACTATCAGCTGTGTATCCACCAGACTTCTGCACAACACAACTGATGACAACTAGCATTGCTCAATTTATGTGCATTTAGCAAGGCTGGACAAGTCTAGTTGGAATGTGGCCTGAAGTATGCAAATCGAAGACTTGCTGTCACACAACTGTCCGCTCCCAGCTCTTGCCACGGAGAATTCTCACAGCATGCAGTGCACACACTGTGAAGATTTACAAGTCTGGAGTCACATAGAGTGACTGCAGATTTGTAGCCTAAGGCCGGACAACTGCTCTAAATACTGAGCCCTTTGGGGGACAAGTCAGACTTTTTATCAATATGGTATTGAGTCTCTGTGCATGTATTTTCTTTATCTCTTATCTTATTTTTCCCTTTTTAATTATAACTTTTATTCTAAATACATTTCCTTTTTATTCAAATCACCTGTAAAGACCTGATCTTTTCTAGGAGCACAGATTTCTAGATCAATTGCTACTTCTGATAGCTAAGAGCAGAATTTCAGTTGATGATGATGACCAAAACAGAGTTTAACTGTAAAGGATGTATACTATTGCGATTTGGTGCTTATCAAAACCGATAGCATATGGACAGCACACTGACTATGCAACTCAATGGGGGAGTTCACTGATGGTGCACATTTAATAAAAATTGCAGTAGCACTAGTCTGATCTGTTTTTCAAATCAGATTTGCCTGCTTTGCAGCGTGTGTGTAGAGCAGGCTGTCAATAAAGGTGTAGGGGGGAGGGATTACAGCATGCTTCTTTCTCCACTTATGAGACGCTTCTTCCTCTCTGCCCACCTTTTGAACTTGTCATCCACTCAGAGAGGTAGGGGTATTGTAGGTTCTTCTTGGCATTCATTTGTATTTACTGTATACACTGGCACTTCCAGGTCAGAAGAACCCAATCAGCTCTCTGTCCTGACGGTCACATATTCATGGTGCAGACATTGCTAAAGTGCTGCATATAAGGAGAAGGTGCAGGAGTGGCAGCTAGAAGAAGGCAGCATGGGGGGACAATGTGACGGTGGCCTTGGGGGGAGGAGAGTGTTAAGTGGGAGCCCAGTATGGATTGGGGCAGTGAATCCAGAATTAATTAAAAATAGCCTTAGGCTGATGGGAGGAGTGCTCAGTCAAGTATGGAGGAAGTCACTTTTTTGTTCTCTTCTTTTTTGCTGTATTCATGTTCTGATTGTGGTTTTGGTACTGTATTTATGTTTTTGTTGTGGTTCTGGTGCTGTATTCAAGTACTGATGGTAGTTCAGGTGCTGTATTCATGTACTGATGGTGATGATGGTGCTGTATTCATATACTGATGGTGGTTCTGGTGATGTATACATGTCTTGATGGTAGTTCTGATCATTTCTTAGGCTTGATAATAGATGATGATAGAGTCAGTGTGTTGTTCGTTGCACGAACGGACAACAAAAAAACTGAAAATACAGCCATCTGAAAGAGGCCATGTCAGCCGTACTAGTGTTTGACTAGAACCCCCACTCCATACACTTTAGATACCTGTCCAATCGATCGTTTGGAAAGTAGCTATTTCGCTCAACTCTCACACACAGGAGAGTTTGAGCTGATGAGCGCTCCTGTACTCTCTATGATTAAGTTCACATGAACATATAAAAAAATTGTTCGATTTTCAGCCATAAAAAACTGATATTTTTTATCTGTGTTGTAACCAGTATGGAATCCATATGGCAGCTGTTTTTTTCATACATCATCAGGTATTAAAATTTACAAGACCAAATACCGTTTTCTCTGTTAAAGAATTGCAATGTATCCCTAAAAATCTAATGCTATACAGATGATCATTAAGTAATCAGATTTTTTTGCAGACTTGCAGTCTGAAATTGGACATGTTGGATCCTTATATTCCCCAACAATCATCTGCCAGTGGCCCCCATACATATTAGACTGTCATGCAAACCCACTGATTGGCAGATTCAGCTGATGTTAGTGTTATGTGTATGGGCGTCTTAGCTACTATCTAAGGAGTATGGGCACTTTTAGTCTGACTTACCAGTAGACTGCATGACCGAAGTGCCTAGGGCAGCATAAACGTCAAATACGCACCTGACTGTGCTTTGTCTTCTGTATGCATTACCTTTTATTTTTGCACAATTTTGACCATGACTTAATGCTATCAATAAATAAACCAATTTATATCATCCACAAATAAGAGAACACTTGTTAAATGGCTTTTGTAGAATATGTCAATCAAAACTCAAAATGAAATAACAATACAACATACACTGCTCAAAAAAATAAAGGGAACACTCAAATCACACATCCTAGATCTGAATGAATGAAATATTCTCATTGAATACTTTGTTCCGTATGTGCTGACAACAAAATCACACAAAAATTATCAATGAAAATCAAATTTATTAACCAATGGAGGCCCCAAAATTAATGTGGAAAAACACACTACAGGCTGATCCAACTTTGATGTAATGTCCTTAAAACAAGTCAAAATGAGGCTCAGTATTGTGTGTGGCCTCCACGTACCTGTATGACCTCCCTACAACGCCTAGGCATGCTCCTGATGAGGTTGTGGATGGTCTCCTGTGGGATCTCCTCCCAGACCTGGACTAAAGCATCTGCCAACTCCTGGACAGTCTGTGGTGCAACATGATGTTGGTGGATGGAGCGAGACATGATGTCCCAGATCTGCTCAATCGGATTCAGGTCTGGGGAACGGGCGGGCCAGTCCATAGCTTCAATTCCTTCATCTTGCAGGAACTGCTGACACACCCCAGCCACATGAGGTCTGGCATTGTCCTGCATTAGGAGGAACCCAGGGCCAACTGCACCAGCATATGGTCTCACAAGGGGTCTGAGGATCTCATCTCGGTACCTAATGGCAGTCAGGCTACCTCTGGCGAGCACATGGAGGGCTGTACGGCCCTCCAAAGAAATGCCACCCCACACCATTAGTGACCCACTGCCAAACCGGTCATGCTGAAGGATGTTGCAGGCCGCAGATCGCTCTCCACGGCATCTCCAGACTCTGTCACGTCTGTCACATGAAAGCAGGTTCACACTGAGCACATCTGTGAAGAGCACAGGGCGCCAGTGGCGACTTTGCCAATCCTGGTGTTCTGTGGCAAATGCCAGGTGTCCTGCATGGTGTTGGGCTGTGAGCACAACCCCCATCTGTGGACGTCGGGCCCCCATACCACCCTCATGGAGTCGGTTTCTAACCGTTTTTGCAGACACATGCACATTTGTGGCCTGCTTGAGGGCGTCTTGATAATTGCCAATAATTTCCATCTATTGTCTATTCCATTTGCACAACAGCATGTGAAATTGATTGTCAATCAGTGTTGCTTCCTAAGTGGACAGTTTGATTTCACAGAAGTTTGATTTACTTGCAGTTATATTCTGTTGTTTAGGTGTTCCCTTTATTTTTTTCAGCAGTGTATAATGTCAACCATTCGGAAGTCTTCTGCTAACAAATCATTTGACACAGGAAGTAATACATATTCCTCTTCTTTATTGAAGCATTTTTATTTTTGGGGTAACGTGCAGCTTACTAGCATGTGCCCATCATGATTTTCTATGTACAATAGCAGAACGACAGATACACTTTTAAATACTAGTATTTTTCGAGAAACCTATTTGCACAGAAATTCCCTTACAATCCAAGTATACTGTCATGTTCTCTGCTGGAAAAGCCTGACACAAACTGCCCAGCACTGTGTACCAGACGCCCAGCAGCAATGTATACAAAGTACATTACTCACAATGATCAATCTCACAGGATAAAAAGAGATACATATGAAAGCACAATAACCGAGCGGCTTATCACTTCCGTGTTAGAAAGCATACAATGTCAGCACAAACTGAGATATAATCCATATACTGAAACAAATACTATAGTCAAGTATTACTTTACTTTTCTTAAAGGGCGTGAACACTGAAAATGTGTGTTTTTATTATGATTATTTATTGAAATGATTTTTCAATGATAGAAAATGATGGCATAAAGCTGCTATGTGCCTCTTTTTCCCCACTGGATGGATCGCGACTGCTTGGATTCTCAACAATCCTCAGAATGGATGTAAAGTGCACACCATGCAGGAGTAATTGGCAATAGACTACTGTCCCTTTTTTCTGCAGGAACAGCAGGAGGTCCCAGATGTTGGACTTCGCCAATATGAATGTAATGATATATCCTAGCACTGTGCCATAGCATTTTTAAATGAAAATACCCTTTAGACTCTAGAGTCCTTGTATACGTGCTATGTTTTGCTAGACAAGTCCCAAAGTAGGTTGTAGAAAGTGGGGAACATATACAGGTTGACTAACATAAATATCCTCCTAAAACTTTACTTTTATTATATTAGTTTAAAAAAATTCCTAAAAAAAATTGTGTGAATATGCACTAACAAAATATAGCAGTAATTGATGTAAGGATTATCACAGAGGTACCTGATTAGATATAGTCAATACATCAATTCATAATGTGTTCCTTCACTCTCGTCTCATAGTGGACGTCAATGCCCCAGATATAGGGCTTTCTCGTGTCCTTATAAAAATATGACCTGCTCTAAGGTGGTCCTAGTTTACAACTGACCTAGCTGCAATAAATAATGATAATATACCGCATGGGATATAGTGTATGGTTGCACTTACTCACAGACAAGTCCATATAGGGTGCATTAGGGACAGACGACTTGTGAGTGGGGGCGCAAATTGCATATTGTTGTTAGGGTGCCATCCCCTGTGGTCACGTAGGGCCACTCTAGGGGATACCAGGGAAATACAAAAAAACATCTGACTATCCCTTTGGTCTTGTCCTTGAGTAAGTTCAACTATACACTATATCTCATGCGGTATATTATCATCATTATTTATTGCAGCTAGGTCAGATGTAAACTAGGACCACCTTAGAGCAGGTCATATTTGTATAAGGACACGAGAAAGCCCTATATCTGGGGCATTGATGTCCACCATGAGAAGAGAGTGAAGGGACACATTATGAATTGATGGATTGAATATATCTAATCCAGTATCTCTGTGATATAATCCTTACATCAATTACTGCTATATTTTATTAGTGCACATTAACACTATTTTTGTTGGAATTTTTTTAAACCAATATAATAAAAGTAAAATCTTAAGGGGATATTAATGTTAGTCACTTTGATTCATTCTCCTGTAAATATGTAATTTTGGTCAGTTAACATATACAAGTCTCCACATGTGTCTACGGAGATTCAGCATGTCAGCGGCTCTCCATAAAACCAATAATGGCATGAAGTGATTTTTCCTACCAGCATGCCACTCCTAGGGAGAGAACTGCTGATCCCCAGTGATTGAGTGATTTTTTAAATTCCTTTACAGTAGGAAATATACATCATGGTGATGTTAAAGGAAATCTGTCAGTAGATTGTTGCTATGTAATCTGAGTACAGCATGAAGTAGGGGTTAAAACTCGGAATTCAATGATGTGTCACTTATCAAGCTGTTGTTTACTAAAAGTGAAGGTATCACTAGGACATTATCAGTGCTGTGACTAGCTTGCACATGCCTACTGGTCCAACTCGGTCCCATCCTGTGATAATCAGCTTACATCAACTGACAATGTACACAGAGAGCCTGGTGTGGGTGGAACTTGCTTTCTCAGCTCTGCTGCATTCTTCATCTAAAAACTCTGATTGTGTCACAACTGCTGCACCCAGTAATCTAAGTGATACATCATTGGGTTCAGGGTCTCATTGTCTACATCTTGCTGCTCTTAGATGAGGTTGAAAAAACCTGCTGACAGATTCCCTTTAATGTAGAAGTCATATGCGAGTGATTGACCACCAGGGTCACCTGCAGCTAATAAAACAAAAACTCAAAAGATAAGTACTGGAACGGCAAAAAATTTGTAGCCTAAGTTATTTTTACGCACATACAATTTTCAATCAGGATTGGTAGTGAAATGACTGAGGCTGTGGTCATTATATAACACTCTCATTCTTATACTCTTGCATCCCTTGACTGAACTTGATGAACTTTTGCATTTCTCCCACTGCAATAATTATCTATGTATGTATATAATTATGTAATCGCTCATCGGACCATACATTGGTCCACCATATGGCCCATGTCACATCACGTTCCAGAGATATGATATCCCATACATCATTTTATATCAAGAGGCACTGTTGTAATACATCAACCACTAGTCTCTTCCAATCTATTCTGTGACTGGCAATTATTCCTAATTTCTCTACGCCTATCTTCTCCAATTTCCTGATTTTCCTACTTGTAAAAGAGAGATGTAGAAAATAGCTATACTTTGAAGGACTGCACTCCCTGTTATAAAGTTGAGGGATTACCAAATGTCCTTATGTTAAAGGGGTTATCCGGGACTTTTTTTTTTTTTACTTTAGGCTTAAGATCTGTTGTACCCGGATCCGGTTCAGAGCGGTCACTGACCGCTCTTGCAGGCGATTCTACTGCTTCCCGCCCATTGACAGAGCATCTCTTCCTCTTCCAGGCTGCTCTGTCAATGGGGCGTGACTGCCGACATCCTGCTGACTGACAGTTGGCTTCCTGCAGTTAGGCAGCGGGGAACTGGTTGTCAATCAGCATGACATCGGCAGTCACGCCTCATCAACAGAGCAGAGCGGAAGAGAGGCCGCTGCTCTGTCGACGTGATGTCAGCGGAAGCTGCAGAAATGCCGGCCGAAGCAGTCTGTCACCGCTTTGGGCTGGCAGTGGCCTACGGTGGGCAGAACAGGCTGATAGTTAGCAACGCACCTGCCTGTTAGTTCTTAGGCCCATAGTAAAAAAATTAAATAGTGCCAGATAACCCCTTTAGCTTAGTTTGCGCTTTATGCAGTGCTCCTAGGGAAGAACATTATGTATTTCATCTGTAATTCCCTGATATATTAAAAACTCAAAATGAATAAGACTTACAATTTCCAAACTTTGGAACATAAGAATAAAAAAGCAATGCAAATTATAATGCCTCCGGATTGTGAACACTTTGGACTAAAATGGTTACTGTTGAATATTTTTCTATAATGCTATATATAAAGTACCTGCATAATACTGTGCTATATTGTATGTGCAATGAGACATGTATAATATATACATGAACAAGACGACAAAAATACCCAATAGATTACATTTGTCACCACTTAATAAAAAAAAATGCAGTCTGCATGTGAACATTTTATACAGGCCTTACCACAAAAGCTACATGGTTTATGATGCATCAAGCAGTTACCAACTTGCTGTACCTATCACATTAATGCAATGTCATTAAAATCAATCTGCTTGGAAATGAACTTGATCCAGTACCAAAAATCTTATTACAGTAATGGACTATATTGAGACACCAACGCCTATTGTAATAATGGACTATATTGAGACACCAACGCCTGTTGTAAGGATTTACACTTTTTGATAGTTCTGTGGTTTAGAGGCAGCAGACTGCGTTAGTTTTCCAATGACAAAGCTTCCATTCCTGGGCTCAGGAGATTCAGGAATATTGATATCAAAGCCAACATTTTAACTGATTTTAAAGACTTGAATATGTATGACCTTTTCTTAATCTGGCCACATTAGATGGCGGTCAGCAGAACTATCCTTCTGCAGATGGCTACTTTTCCCGATTCCCCCGTATATAGACATGCTTGACTGGGTGCTTCTGTGTTATCAATGAGAGAGCTACTGCAAAAATTACCTGTCAGCAGCTTATCTCTCCGCTTATCAAAAGGATCGGGAGATTGAGATCCAACCTCCTAATCCTTATGTTCCCTGATATAACCTGTCGAGAGAAAGTTGGGAGGCCACCATACACATTGAATGATAGGAAGATCTGCCGAAATCGTAGGCTTTGGACAACTTTAACCTAATGTATTTCCTCTGGGATAGGTCATCATCATCAGATCAGCACCAATTAACATTATGTAGTGACCATGAATGGTACTACAAGATTTCACCCAGAGAAACAGAAAAAGCGTGCAGTACCATTCACTGCCACTACACATTCAGCTGATCACTAGGGCTGTCTGACACCCACTGATCTCATATTGGTAAATCCCTTTAAAATCTGTACATTTATATGGATGCAAATATGGATTCACTTAATACTGCTATGACAACATTAAATCCATAGATTATAGGGGCTAAGTCATTGTCATGGCGTAAACCGCAGAGAAGTGTTGTGCCTGTAACTTAAATTTCACGGGATTAAAATATTATCTTTTTTTTATTTATTATACATGAAGTGTTTCATATAAAAAGAGCTGGAGTTTTATTTATTCTTTGATAACTATTTGGATGGTTCTGTTCTAAATCCCGTCAATCACATCTACACAGCAATGGTGATCACATAGCATGGTGGCAGTATGTAAATGTCATTTAAAAGGGATTTTCTCAATTTTGGATGTTATGCCCTACCTATGGGATAGGGAATAACTCCCTGATCGCTGGGTGTCTAACCGATGGGACCCCAACTGATCCTGAGAACCAGAGCTCTGAAGAGCAGTGTATGAATGGAGCAATGGTTGATCATGTGCAGATCCGCTCCATTCATTGTTAATGGGAAAGCTGGAGGTAATTGAGCGCAGCGCTCGGCTGGTCTTCAGCACTAGAATGAATGAAGAAGATGTGTGCATGATCGGCCACCACTCCATTCACACGAGCCCTGGTTTCTCAGGATTGATGGGGCTCCCAGCGGTCAGACCTCCTACTATCGGGAAATTATCCCCTATCCACTGGATAGCGGATAGTTTCCAAACTAGCGACAACTCCTTTAAGTCAATAAATCATCTTAGAAAAATTCACTAACTTTACATATCCTGTTTGTAAGATAGCCGGTACTGGACAGTAGGCAAAAGCAGTTCTCTTTTAATGACTTGCAATATTTAATATATATATTTCTAATCTACAGTGATTCCAGTTTATTGTTGGGAAACAATACAGGAAACTACACAAGATAAATATATATTTATATATGTATATTTGTATATATTATATATAAGTTGTATTATCACTTTGCTTTCCCACAACAGTGCTCCACAGGCGCGCCTGTAATGTGGCAGCGCAGCCCTGAAGTGGTTAACAATGTTTGCACACAGGACCACTGCTTAAATCCTCCTATAGTAGCAGGCTTGGCCTGAAATCTGACCTACTGATTGAATTGTGTCTATGTACACAGATACAGGAACATGCTTCAGTTATGGTAGTGCCCCACAATATGGCTTCTCTCGTAGCTAACTTTCCAAGCACGGCTTAAAAGAACAGTTCTATTCTTAAGAAATTTCAAAGCACATAAACCAGCTTGTGCATATCTGATATAAAAAAAAGATCCACATGGCAAAACAAGTGCAGTGATGAAAGAAAAAAAATAATATTTTGCTGATTTTTTTTTTCTGTATGTGCCTACAAGTTACATCCCAGTATAAAATATGATTTTTCTTAGGGAATGTATAAGCTATTTGGCCACTAATTGTAGTATTTCTTTAAAAGTCAGTAATCAGAAATACAAGTACTGCATCAATGACAAACTTATTTGCTAGTTGGATACAGAAAATACCAAATGGGTGGTTGGCAGTGATCATATATGAGGCACGGTCCAATTTAAAAAAAAAACCTAAATTTAAAACGTGTAAAAAAATAAAAGGATCACTTTTGATAACACCATTCTTTGTTTCAGTCCTTTAGCAATATCGGCGTTTGTCTTTATTACGTCAGAACCATCATACTAAGGTTTCAGGTAGTGTATCTGGATTATCGGCGGACAGAAGCTCCCATATCTGCCATCTTTCTCTTTGCCATTCTTGCCAGTCTGGATCTGTTAAAGTTTTACTGTTTTGGCTGTTGGCGGGAGATTTTAATGAAGTCTGTCTATTTTGAACAGATTGCTCAGAGGGTTGAGTCCTTCCTAAAGATGTCCCTACGGCCGTCTCAGACCTGGGTAGTCTCCATATGGCCTGTTCAGCTGAAAACACTGGTGAGCGATGTGGCTGTGATGCACCTTGTTTTAAGGAGCCAGGATAGGGTGGAGGAAGCCTTGCTTCATTTCTGTTAATGTCAGGATGCCGTAAATTTAAAGGCGGTGGTCTATTTTGAGTGCAAGTTTTCTGTACATTGTCCTCCGTGACATGTTCTGTACTACTCAAGACCATGTTCTGTTCACATCTAGACCTGTGTTCAAGGTTTCTTCTAGCCGTCTCTGTTTGTGGAGTGCTGCTAACACGTGCCACCGAATTGTGTGGCCGGCCGTCCTGAAGAGCAGTTGAGGTGTGTGTCCTTCGTATATTGAGCTTGTCATTGTCTACTTCTACTGTGGAGTTTTTACACGAAGGCCAATTCGGTGTCAGATTACTTTGTGAAAGTGAATACTGCCCTTGATGTAAGGAACTGCTCTCGTAGATATTCCCATATGAACCTGAAGGAAAAATAAAAAATATATAGTAAAGCATGATAGGTCAGCAATGGCCACACAATGGCACAGACTTCTACATTTAGATCTACAGAGTAGCAGTAAGGCTATGTGCCCACGATGCAGAAATGCTCAGGATTTTTTCCTGAGCGTTTCTGCATCTCCCTGGCAGAAAAAAACGCATGCGGATTGTACATGCGGATTGTACATGCGTTTTTCCTGCCAGGGACAAGCGGAAGTGAAGCGTTCTTCACTTGCATTTCCGCATGCGGGTTGACAAGAGCTTTCCATGCGATTAGCATCACTTGGAAAGTGCTTATCAACTTGGTCACACTATATAAATCCATGCAAACAGCATGGATTTATATAGTGTGACCCCAAAGAATGGTTAAAAATAAAAAAATAAATGTATACTTACCCTCCGATGGCCCCCGGTGTCCTGCTCACTCCGTTCTCCCTTGCCGGCAGCAGTGGATTGAAGGACCTGCCGACGTCAGCGTTGCGTGACCCGTCACATGACTCTGACGTCAGCGCAGGTCCTTCAATCCACCGCGAAGTGCTGGGAAGCGAGGAGGAGCGCAGCGCGGGCCGCCAGAAGGTAAGTATATATTTATTTTTCATTTAATTCTTTTTTTACAGATTTTTTAATGGTACCTGGGTGTGGATGAGACTCTCCTCTCCTCTACACCCGGGTACCATCCGCACATTAGAACGCGCCAATTACGCAAGTACAGATGCACTCTTGCGGAATTGGCACGTTCTAATGCAAGTCAATGGCGGCGAAAACGCAGCACTTCCGCAAAATAATTGGTAGTGCTGCGTTTTTTTCCGCAATGATAATCCCCAGCGGAAATTTCCGCAGCATGTGCACAGCACATGCGGATTATCATTGGGGGACATGGCAGGCCTTCTACCATGCGTTTTTTAAGCGTTTCTGCAGCGTTTTTGCTGCTGCGGAAACGCTTAAAAAACGCATCGTGGGCACACAGCCTAAAAGCTGCTCACCAGAAGTCTCACTTAAGGAGGAGCACCTGACCCCAAGTAACCAGGAAGTAAGAAGTGACTGCATAACTGCAACTTGGGAGTACCCCTTTAATAAGATGGGTTTTATTTATGAAAACGAATGCAGTTTGCTATCCCTTAGTCTATGTGATGACACAACAAGCATCATACTGTGCTCTACCTGTCATTCCTTGATCTTTTGATGCTGATTTTAATGTTGAGTGCCATGTTCCCCATATGTCTAAGTTCTCCTGTGGAATAGAATCTGCAAAAAAAACAACACATAATAATTCTGCAAGTGAAAACACAAAAAAAAACACATTACAATTCAAGAATGAGCAACATTAGGGCTGAATTCACAATTTGCACGTTTTGGCAGATGCGCTAGAAAAACACATAAGCCAAACAAATCTATAGCGCCCCCCCCCCCATTCACTCAATGAATGTCAATAGAGGGTCTATTTGACCTGTTGGGTTAATATATGTTGTTTTAACTTTTTAAACTTTTTTAAATTCTATGGTGTAAGCAGACCCTGAGATGAAACAAGAAAAGAGATACAAATATTAAAGCATTAGGACAGCTAGTTCTATCTTAAAACATATACCAACAAATGTTAAAGAAGCCTTCCCATGAAGTTTTTTTCACTGAATCTGTGCATATAAACTCCAGTGATATCATAAGAAGACAGCAATCATTGGAGAAGGACATCATGGTTGGAAGAATAGAAGGAACAAGGTGAAGAGTAAGACCAGTAACCCAATGGTTTCATACTTTCAAGATAACGGTGGAGAAGACAATGGTGGACTTACTCGTATCTAGGCTTGCACAAGATCGATCATCCTACAGAGTGTTCATCCATCCATCAAGTAGCCATTGCCCAAGATCGAGCTGAAAGCCATTAAAATAAAGTGTATGTAATGTAGTGTGTGTGTTAATATCCAGCGTCGTTCTGCTCCTCTTCTGAATGACATTACTACTTCAGACTCTCTTGGTCACACTGCACTCTGTGGCAGGGGAGTATACTGTATATACACACACACTATATTACATACACATATACACAGATTTAGTGAAAAAAACTTCATGGGAGGGCTTCTTTAATAGATCTAGTAATTATAGGATCTTTATTTGTATGGAATATTTGGATTCGATCAGGCCTTTTTGTTTTTCCAGTATTTTAAAGCAAGAATAAAACTACAGATAGATTTTGATGGCACTATCAAACATATTAAATACCCTGTCCGAAAGTGAAAAATGATAGTATGACCACAACCTTAAATTTAAATATAAGTAAGGAGGGACTTAAAATAAGTTAGGTGTCCATATATAACACTTGAAACGGTCAATCTCCTGGTGCCATATCTTTATGATTGAGACTATTTTAAGGTCATACCTAGAATTGAGCAGATCTTCGCTGGGTTTCCTGAATTTTCCAAAACAATTTCATTTGAGAGAGATATTGCCCTCCTTGTTTATAGTGTGTGAATAAAAAAATGCAGCTTTTAAAGGTGCTGTTACTGCAGTGTATCACTCGATTCACATTCACACTGACTATGTAGGTACTGAACTTCCCTGTATCAATTGAATCTTTGGATTATTATCCACAGACGAAGACTATCATTTCCATTTTCAATCTGCTTCAGCCCGGCAATAGTACACCACAATCAGATTAGACCTTTTTTATATCCTTACGTGGAATGAGCTGTGTGCTCTGATCTCCTACCCCTATGTACAAGCATAAAATGGCTGTCTCCATCTGGCTGGGATAGCCCTCCTGATTGGCTGTACTACAACGATGTGACATCATAGCTGCATGGCATTAACGGGCAACTGGTGAAAAACGTATTTAGCCTCTCGTTGATACTTCAGCAGTGTGAAATGGAGTTGGGCATCTTTTTCTGTTTTGTCAATCCTCGCAAATCAAATCACAAAATGTTTGAACTCTCAAGGACCTGCAAATTTCAAGAAATTCGACTCAAACTCATTACACACAACTTTTTTTTCAGGGAGCATAGCTACAGTATAGGTGGTGCAAAGTTGAAAAAACAAAAAACAAAAGTCAAGGTGCCTAAAAGGGTCCAAAGGCACTTTCTGTCACATTGGAGCACTGTAGTATTACAAATTATGTGGTTGGTGGTAGGTGAGAGGCCTGGGACTTATATATCATTGCAGCCCTGGAGAATTAGGTTAAGTTCACACGTAGCATTTTTGCAACGTTTTTCCGGCTGCGAAAACGCTTGTTAATCGGTCTGCCATGCATAGCAATGCGAATTCGGATGTGCTGTGTACATGATGCGTTAATTAACGGGCTGAATTCACATTGCATTGCAAAACGCATCATGGCCATTTCTAGCGCGATCACACCGCGTATTCGCGGCCATTGATTTACATTGAAACGCAGCAAACCCGCAGGCAAATGTGGATTTGCTGCGTTTCAATTAAATTCAATGGCCGCGAAATGATCGCGATGCGTGTGGTACTCGGGATGAAGAGGAGATTACAACTCCTCTACTCCCGATAACAGCGGGAGCGGCATGGATGGTAGGAGAAGTAGTCTCCTCTTCATCCCGGCTACCACATGTGATAAAAAAAAAAAAGAAAGAAAAAAGTTAAAAATAAAAATTGAATCTCTATACTCACCTGTCCGGCGGCCCCCGGCAGCCGGTGGTACTTACAGGACCTGCTCTGACGTCACATATCAGCTGATGGTCACGACAATACCATGCTGACGTGAAAACCAACCCCATTGCCCCACTCGCCACCGCTACAGGGCAGTGAGAAGAGGCTAAGTGCCAGATTTGGCGCATCTTATGAATGTGCCATTTCTGGGGCTGCTGAGGGGTGATATTAATGGCCGCAGAGGTGGCTAGTATCCATGGCCCCTTCCC
This sequence comes from Phyllobates terribilis, assembly GCF_046119375.1. Lineage (NCBI taxonomy): Eukaryota > Metazoa > Chordata > Amphibia > Anura > Dendrobatidae > Phyllobates > Phyllobates terribilis. The sequence continues at coordinate 362,512,080 of NW_027362762.1, read as the reverse complement.
TGGCTATTAATATCAGAAGGCAGCTGCCTAGTTTAGCCTTTGCTGGTTCGATTTTATAGGGGAACCCTACGTCAATTTTTTTCTGGGGTCTCCCTGTAATCTAGCCAGTAAAGGCTAAACAAACAGCTGTGGGCTGATATTAATAGCCAGGGAACATTGTCACTAATGGCCCCTTCCCCGGCTACTAATATCAGCCCCCAGCGATCAGCTTTCCCTCTGCTGGATATAAAAATGACGCGGGAGCCCACGCCATTTTGTTTTTTACATTTTCGGCTCTGTGCCCACGATCCAGACATAGCAGCGCTTTGGACGCATATTTTTTGCTGCATCCAAAATGTTGCATTATATATTGAACGCAGGTAAATCCACATGTGTTCACTGAACCATGCGGATTTACCGCATTCAATACTTTCTAGCGGTCAAATTTCTGTTGTGGACACTAGCGACTTCGCACGAGAATTTGACATGCTGCGGTACTGAAAGACGCGCCGCATGTCATTGTCCACGGGTGATTCGCCACCTCTGATGCACGCATAGTGGACATGGGATTTCTAGAGATCCCATCCACTATGCTGTAACATCTGGATGCTGCAGGTTTGATGCTGTATAAACACGCAGCGTCAGACCTGCAGCGGCTCCTGATCGTGGCCACGTACTCAAACTCACCCGCAGCATGTAAATATCTGTAGCGGACACGCCAGTCTCCGCTGCAGATTTTGACCGATTGAAGTGTCATTATATGCAGTGGATTCACATTTACCGACAATAAAATTGCGGCATTAGAACACCGCGTTTTGGACGCAGCAAAAATAAGCTGTGTCCAAAGTGCTGCTGAGTGCTGATCCGAGGGACGTCGCAGCTAACGAACCAGCTGTGAGATGTTATTAATGACCACGGACCATGTTTGCCTAATGGCACCTTCCCAGGCTAAAAATAGCAGCTCACAGCAGCTGCATAAATTACGTGAATAGAAATCCTAATGAAGATTGGGTGAATGGGACTAGCTGACACCTAGCTCTTTGGTTTGGATATGACAAGGAGTCAATCAGACCTTTTCATGACCAAACTTAATTAAAGTAAAGTAAAGAGTTAAATAAATACACAGACACAGTGTAAACACTTTATTTTAATTACAACAAACACATTCTTTAATCATTCAAATTAACCAATATACTCACCCCAGTTCTGTTGGTAATCCAAGGTTTAAGCAATGTCCCACCAAATAACTTTATTTAGCTCCAAAAATCATTCATTGATGTACAAAAACGCATCAAAAACGCATGCATTTTCCCTGCCAAGGAGAAGCAGAAACGCACAGAAAATTTCTGCTTTAAATACGTATCGTCCGCACATAGTCTTAAGGTGCCAGCTCTCCATATTTTAGGAGAATCTCAGGAAGCTAAGACAAACAGTTCTCTGACATGAAAAATGACAGTCATGAGGGCACTTGTAAGCTTTTGTTGCCCAGTACTTTTGTTTAACTGTTATATTTTTGTAATGTCATGCTCTAAACATATTTCCTCCTCAAAGATTATCTTCAGTAGTACTTGTACGCATGGGAACTCCATTGTTCCAATACAATCAGTTTGCATGTATGATGCGGCCTCCCTCCACACCCAACTGGGGTTGCAATGAATGGGTGGATCAGAAAGCACCGCCCGTACACAGCCTGTAAATCTATAAATTTACTACATACCTTTAGGACACCACTGTGCTGAGGCATTTTCCTTGGTCTTGGAGAGTAAATGACTAACTAATGTCTGGTGGTCAGCAGCCTTCAGGATCTTCTCAGAACTATTTTCTTGCCTTGCAGTTGCGGATCGGTCAGACAATACTGGGGAATTATTGTCATATGGAGATAAATCACCACTGGATACTTTATTAGAGTCCGTAGACGAGTGTCGTCCTTCAATGGAAAAAGAACCCTCAGATCTCAACAGTTCTGGACTCCTGTAAGAAAATGATATACTCAGTTACGGATAATCTGTCTTTAGTTCAGGAAGGCAATCATTATAATAAGCTTACATCTCTACATTTTCACTTATAAAATACAATGGATTTTCCAGACACAGAGACTAGGTGCACATGTCATATATTTGGCGCAGATTATATGTGCATGCCTTGGTGCAGAAACTCACCAAAGGAGCAACATAATGGCAGGCCAAGCATTTAGGGTCCCCATTGAAATGGATAAAATCCACACTAAAAAAGTGCATTTTCACAAGAGTAATTGACATGCTATGGATTTTAAAAAAATGCAGCAAAAGCCAGGTTCTGCATACAAAAGCAGCATGTGAATGAGATGTAAGGGGTTCTCCGAGAATAAGCCAAATTGCATCAAACTGCAGATCGTCCTGGTCATGTGATAGTATGGGCTGCAAACTGAAGACATACAGCTCCCAAAACCTGCGTCTCAACTGACAAAAGCTGTATCACACAATCCTTCATTCGGCGGCCAGGAGCATGACTGTGATACATGAAGAAATATATCTCTTCCTCACTGAGCACACAGGGGGCTTTCTCCAGCTTCATCCTCTTCAATATGTATTTGTTTCCAGTTGGGTACAGTCCGTATCTGTTCACTGACAGCTTTATAGCAGGCTGATGGAGGAGATAGAGGAGGAGGACAAGAAGGAGGAGGGGGGGGTGAAGCTGGAGATCTTCTCGGGGAGCACAATGTAGTGTGCTTCTCATATCACTGCCGTGCTCCTGTCCCTGACTGAGGCATGTGTGATACAGCTCTTGGCAGTTGAGACATGCATCTTAGGATCTGTATGTTGTCTTCAGTCTGCAGTCCATACTGACATGGGACTAGGAAGGGCTGCAGTTTGATATATATGAAGGACTCCATTTTATCTAATTCTAGGAGAAACGTTTTAAGGTAAAACTCATCAACTTTTCAGGTACTGTAAAATGCTGTGAATTTTCTATGTGTAAAATCTGCACAAAATAAGCGACGTGTGAACCCAGGCTGAGGGTCTTTTACACAGGGGATGATCTGCCCTTAATGAGCATCACTCAATGAACCTGGTCGCTCGTTTACCTCATTTTAAATTATGAAAAAAAATCACAATATTTTGTAGAAAAGATTGATCATATGGTCCTCTGTATGAAAACCTTTACATTGTTGTTAGCAGCACATCCCCTGCTTCCATTCAGGGACGTATTGCTAAGCAATGATAAGTTTTAGATCAGCGTAAAAGATACAATCAAAGATAACCAAGCTGGTCATTTCCTCGCTGACTATGATGATTGGAAATCATGATTTGATCCTATGATCATTGCCCCATGTAAGAGACCTTTAGGTAATGTAATGTTATGTAAGGTATGCAGCTCTCTGGTCCCTTTTAGTTTACTAATCAGCATTGAGGTTACCCGTTATTTAACAAAGCATATAATATTATTCCTCTAAATAGCCACAAGGGGGCAGGAAAGTACTACAAATTATTCTGAATTTACCTATTGAACAATGGAACACACCATACAGATAGGCATAATACCGCATAACACATTTTACAATACAAAAAAATACTAAGTAAGTTCATGCATTTCAAAGCTGCAGTTATTATTAAACTGTCTCCTTATGGCACTCATTAGACCCAAGTTGACATACAGTATATAAAGCGGACTTTATAATCAAAAACTGTACATTTCACTAAGGAAATACATGAGAAGCTTTCTGAATATTTATGAGGTCTGCAGAAGAGTAATACCAAACAGTTGCAAACTCCTATAAAAAAAATTATATTCTTGTGAAATAAGCAAAAAAAAAAATCAAGAAACTGCTAAAGTACATTATTTTCAGGTCAACAGGAAATCTATGAAAAGCATGGCAATGGCAAGTATTTTTCCAATTAAGAATCTGAAAGACAAACAGTGCTTCGTGGAGGTGTGTTACATAACTATATAGGCACGCGGTGGACATGGAGAGAAGGGGCAAGCCAATCATATCCTGCCATCAAGCTTAATTGCTTGCAGAAAATAAGGAGGAGGAATGCAGTAAGGCTAAAGGCAGCTGATAAAATGGAGGATAAGGGTTGCACATCTTCACCACAGAGGGATAAAACAAGGATTGTTATGACTGACTAGATCTCACAAAAATGCTTTAATGTGGTCCAAAAATAATCTAGCTATGTACAGTATATATAGAGATAGATAAATAGCGAAAATGGCCAGCACATCCTACCTAATGTGAACATGAGTCAACTAAAAAAAAAATCAAACTATAAAAAAGGGTCAAAGTTGCCTCCTAAATTGCTAAGAGTGTTTGCTCTACGATATTTTCGCTGTTTGTTTCTAATTTTCTATTTGGCATGTGCACTCCCTCCCCCATCAGCCTCGGGTGATTTTAAGTAGTTAGCTGAACCACTCCTGACCCATAAATTGTAAGCTTTCAGCCCAGGAGAGGTGACAAAACAGGACAGGGACCCAACAATGAAAGATGCCTTGACGCTGGCTGTGGGCCAATCTATGCGCTAAGTGCTTTCCTTTACTGTAATTTTTCATATTAATATTACAGAATTTTTTTAAAAAAATATTTCATGTGCACATTTTGTAATGCTTTCTCATTTTTCCATTGAGGTAATGCAGTTTCAATGTCTTAGAGCAATCACTCTTAGCAATTTAGGAGGCAACGTTGACCCTTTTTTATAGAGATAGATAAAGCCATGGATAATTTATTGATAGATCAGCGGTGAACAACCTGGTTAGCTGCACAGGGGTCCTGCAGTTAAAGGGGTCCCTGCTACTGCAAAGAAGATATATGTAAAATATAAAAACTTGCCTCAACCAACAGATTTTTGAACAGTCCTTATCTGTTCCATTTTATATATACACTGCTCAAAAAAATAAAGGGAACACTCAAATAACGCATCCTAGATCTGAATGAATGAAATATTCTCATTGAATACTTTGTTCTGTACAAAGTTGAATGTGCTGACAACAAAATCACACAAAAATCATCAATGGAAATCAAATTTATTAACCAATGGAGGCCTGGAATTGGAGTCACCCCCAAAATTAAAGTGGAAAAACACACTACAGGCTGATCCAACTTTGATGTAATGTCCTTAAAACAAGTCAAAATGAGGCTTAGTATTGTCTGTGGCCTCCACGTGCCTGTATGACCTCCCTACAATGCCTGGACATGCTCCTGATGAGGTTGCGGATGGTCTCCTGTGAGATCTCTTCCCAGACCTGGACTAATGCATCCGCCAACTCCTGGACAGTCTGTGGTGCAACGCGACGTTGGTGAATGGAGTGAGACATGATGTCCCAGATGAGCTCAATGGGATTCAGGTCTGGGGAACGGGCAGGCCAGTCCATAGCTTCAATTCCTTCATCTTGCAGGAACTGCTGACACACTCCAGCCACATGAGGTCTGCCATTGTTCTGCATTAGGAGGAACCCAGGGCCAACTGCACCAGCATATGGTCTCACAAGGGGTCTGAGGCTCTCATCTCGGTACCGAATACAGTCAGGCTACCTCTGGCGAGCACATGGAGGGCTGTGCGGCCCTCCAAAGAAATGCCACCCCACACCATTACTGACCCACTGCCAAACCGGTCATGCTGAAGGATGTTGCGGGCAGCAGATTGCTCTCCACGGCATCTCCAGACTCTGTCACGTCTGTCACATGTGCTCAGTGTGAACCTGCTTTCATCTGTGAAGAGCACAGCGCGCCAGTGGCGACTTTGCCAATCCTGATGTTCTGTGGCAAATGTTAAGCATCCTGCACGGTGTTGGGCTGTGAGAACAACCCCCATCTGTGGACATCGGGCCCTCATACCACCCTCATGGAGTCAGTTCCAACCGTTTGTACAGACACATGCACATTTGTGGCCGGCTGGAGGTAATTTTGCAGGGCTCTGGCAGTGCTCCTCCTGTTCCTCCTTGCACAAAGGCGGAGGTAGCGGTCCTGCTGCTGGGTTGTTGCCCTCCTACGGCCTCCTCCACGTTTCCTGGTGTACTGGCCTGTCTCCTGGTAGCGCCTCCAGCCTCTGGACACTACGCTGACAGACACAGCAAACCTCCTTGCCACAACTCGCATTGATGTGCCATCCTGGATGAGTTGCACTACCTGAGCAACTTCTGTGGGTTGTAGAGTCCGTCTCATGCTACCACGAGTGTGAAAGCACAACCAACATTCAAAAGTGACCAAAACATCAGCCAGAAATCATTGGTACTGAGATGTGGTCTGTGGTCCCCACCTGCAGAACTACTCCTTTATTGAGGGTGTCTTGATAATTGCCAATAATCTCCATCTATTGTCTATTCCATTTGCACAACAGCATGTGAAATTGATTGTCAATCAGTGTTGCTTCCTAAGTGGACAGTTTGATTTCACAGAAGTTTGATGTACTTGGAGTTATATTCTGTTGTTTAAGTGTTCCCTTATTTTTTTGAGCTGTTTATATATACAGTACAGACCAAAAGTTTGGACACACCTCATTTAAAGATTTTTCTGTATTTTCATGACTATGAAAATTGTACATTCACACTGAAGGCATCAAAACTATGAATTAACACATGTGGAATTATATATTTAACAAAAAAGTGTGAAAATATGTCTTATATTCTAGGTTCTTCAAAGTAGCCACCTTTTGCTTTGATGACTGCTTTGCACACTCTTGGCATTTTCTTGATGAGCTTCAAGAGGTAGTCACCGGAAATGGTTTTCACTTCACAGGTGCCCTGTCAGGTTTAATAAGTGGGATTTCTTGCCTTATAAATGGGGTTGGGACCATCAGTTGTGTTGCGCAGAAGTCAGGTGGATACACAGCTGATAGTCCTACTGAATAGACTGTTAGAATTTGTATTATGGCAAGAAAAAAGCAGCTAAGTAAAGAAAAACGAGTGGCCACCATTACCTTAAGAAATGAAGGTCAGTCCAAAAAATTGGGAAAACTTTGAAAGTGTCCCCAAAAAACCATCAAGCGCTACAAAGAAACTGGCTCACATGAGGACCGCCCCAGGAAAGGAAGACCAAGAGTCAGGGCTGCCCAAGCCCTATTTCAGGATACTATTAGTATGTTATGAAAAGGAAAAGGATGAATAGGCAGCATTTGCATTAGTGGTAACTAATTTTTGGGTAAACTCAAGAGCAGATATCTATGAAAAGCCAGTGGAAAATATTCTCAAAACATAAGGATCTTGGCTGCAACATGTCCTTAAAGATTCATTGCTTACATTCGCATCTAGACTTTTTTCCACAAAACTGCAAAGTAGTGAGCACGGTGAGAGATTTCACCAAGACATTGTGGCTATGGAGAAAAGATATCAAGGAAAATGGAATCCTTCAATGCTTGCAGATTACTGTTGGACAATTGCAAGAGATGATCCGATGCAGGAGTACAAGAGACAAGCAAAAAAAGAGTTGTCACTGAATGATGACCAAATTTTGTAGTGCAATTTCTGTAACTTTATGATTCGTGTCATGGATACAAAGCTGGGGGAATTCACGCAGATCCCACCACTGTTACTACTTTGCCACAGATGACACTGGAGAGTTCACACAGATCTCACTGCGGCCATCAGTTGTCAAGGAAATGCAACTCCGCTGCCTCCAATCTTCAGGACAATTATGTAACTGGCTGACAAGTGATGGATGAGACCACGGCTGTTTCAACTACTAGGCTGGTTATTGGGGAACTAACAGTGAGCGTATGGTATATACACCTCCGATTCCAACACATGGAATAAACCCACCGTACGGTCACTGCCAGCTCCGCAATAACAAAAAAAATACTAGCGGCTACCACCAATCATTTATACAGGCGGTTTGGACACCCGTTACAGGTAGCGTATGGCTTCAGGGGTACGGTTTACAGAACAAGAAGAACAGTGCTATTAAATATTATATATTTAATCCAGAAAGTTAGGCAGTGTTTATAAAATATATACAAGATGATACAAAATAGGAACAAACAATACGATATATACAATTACATGAAATAAAAAGGAATAACAAAAGAAAACTACTCAACCTGGTCGCGGAAATTGCTCAGACCTTAGCGGAGGGAAGAACTCCGGTTGGGAAAATGGACAGAACCACAGCAAACTATGTCTTTCAAGGACTGACAAATGGCCCAGACCCAAATACTGATTTTTATTAGCTCAAAGTTACGCCCACACACCTCCCCATGATTAGCTAATTTTGGGGTGGATTGTGCATGTGCTGGGACTGTTAGAATTTAAGGAGATCCTCAACTTACAGGATATCTTCGCACCTGAAGGTTCTTGGTAGATATTGACGTCTTATTTCTTATCATGATTTTAACATTACATAGGGATCAAACATCTATTGGATGGTTCGTATAATCTATTAAGATCGTTATCAAGTTGGAGGGGCTCTAGTGGCTCCACGGTGATGTGAATGAATGCGTTCTGTTTGTCCCTCTGCTACAATGCCGAAAATCTATGTCCCATAAATATCGGATCGATACAAAACCCCAATATTCATATCTGGACAATGAAAACACAACTTCTGGACCACTCTCAAAAAAATCCTTTGAACCCAGGATGCTTCTTCCTTGGAGCAAAGGCAGCCTCTGCACTTCTCCTTCCCAGCGTAAACAGATCTCACGGGTTACTGTCTTTCCCTAGCAGATATCCTGTTTTAATCACCTGTCCACGGCAGGAGGTCTCTGCTTCAAATGTTGTTTTAATTAGTTTCTCTCCCCTTAGCTATAATTAATCCCAAAAAGGAAGGTCAGAGTGTCAGCTCTTCTCCAGTGATAGGTAATTTTCTCTCTTCCTCATATGTTCAATGTCTCTGAAGTTGTTTTATGGATTTTAATTTTCCTCTATGACAATTCACAATAATGTTTAGACATGTTTTAGTTATTTGAATTATTGCGAAGTTTCCTCTAAATAAATACCAGAAAATTGGCATAACAAAATATTCTGTATCTTTACATTTTCAAAAATAATAATGTTTCAAAGTACTGAAACTTTTATGCATTAATTATATGTAGCAGTAAAAGGAAAACTCTTTGATATCATAGAAATAAGAGTCAACTCCAAATTTTAATTGTCAGATTTGAATTCAGGAGGTCAAAATCATTAAGAAGTCATAATCATCATTTCAGAACTGAACCTGACAACTTTTAACAATATGTAGAACAGTGTAAGCTTACATAGCAGATTTAACCCTTATACCACCCACCTTATTTTTTCCAAAGTTCTACATGGCAGTTTAGCTGTGATTTAAAAGAAAAGATGCAAACATAATGCCGGGGTGAAGACTATTATTTTCTACCACATGGAGTGATACATTCTGTACAGTTTTATTGTCGCTTAGGGTTTATTATAATCTACTGAGCAGGTTCTTTAGTCTTTGTGACATTTAAGGTGTGTGGGAGTTGTGACTCATTTTATGAAATTACATTAAGCCTACCTGTTGCTACGTTACATGGTGACTATTGGTTGGATGTGGCTCCCGCATTATTGTATGTGCTGCATTCAGAAAGGCTACTGTGCTGCTATGTAGTTTGTCACGAAGCAGTCTGTCGCCTGACCTGTCCATAGATTGTTAGCCCTGCGCGAGCAGTCTGCCCAGTAACAAAAGATAGGAAGGCAAAAACTACATCTAAGACAGTCAAATAGGGAAATAAATGACACATCAATGAATTTCTGGGACAGATGGATGACAGGAGAGAAGGAGACACTGGGATTATCCACAGTCATGGTGCATTAGGATACCTTACTCTCTTACTCACATTTGACATTCTTTCCTGCCATTGCTTTAAATAGAAAATATGCTAAAGTTTCTTAATACTTGAATGCCTTAATTTTCTAATATATTTTGGTGATAAAATGTTGTCCCAGGGAGCTACTTGCTGATGTTACTGTTGGGTCTTATGCAGCTTATTCATATAGACTTCTCTATGGAAGTGGTGTGTTCATCCCGCCTATGGATGCTTATGTGCATTATCAGGCTCAAAGACCAGGCAACAGGGATAGTCTATTTCTTCCTTTAAATGTGCAAGAACAATATCCATCCAGCATCAATTGTGTCTTTGCAGCGGTATCATATTTCTATATCAAAATAAAAAGAATTTTGTAACTACACAGCAAATATACCATTAAAATGTTCCCACAAGGTAAAGTTCTGTGCACTGCTGGGTGAGAGCTGATTAGTATATGTGAAAATTTGTATAAAATGTGATTTCCTTCTTGCGAATGACCTAAAATGGTCCCTGCCATTTTATACAGAAGACTGCATCAGCCAGGGAAGGATTACATAACCTCAGGTGTGGTTGGATGGGCTTGCCCATAATACCATGTTGCTATCACATCACACGATATAGCACAGCCAATCAGGAGGGACTATAATAGCCTCTACAAAAGCAAAGGTAGGGAATGCAGCAGACATTTTGTGATGAATCAGGATAGTGAAAGGATTTCACAGATCCCAGCTTAGAAAAAAGATAGGAAGTGAAAGTTGCAAAATGCTGAACAAGCTGTACAGCTAGAGTGTGACAGCAGAGCTTTGAATGTCATCCGTTTACCCATAAACATATATGCTAAAGTCAATTTAACATAACTAACATGGTGTTTGCATTAAAAAGCTTTAAATGAATATGATACAGTCCTAGGAGACCTCATACACATTTTCAGGGCAAACGAGGCTTTAGAGAAGTTTCAACTCACAGTGAATCAAATTACTGTGAACCGAATTTCCAATTTCGGACAAAATTTGACTAAAAATCTAGCTAATTTGTCTCTAGTCCCAATGCAAAAATCTATAGAATTTTTTTTGAAAGCCTGATAAGGTGACTTACCTCACCCAAAAGCAAACAAATGCAGCTTGTCACACAAAAAAGTATACCAAGATGCAGTCTATCAAACACTCTCCAAAAAGGCCCCATTTGCTGAAGCTTAGAGAGAGCTTATTTTATTTATTGCCTGGGCTGCCACCCCTATGTCCTCTAGGTCTCTAACACTGGAGGTCTGACATCCTGAAGGCGAAACAAGTGGTTACAGGGAAGTGAGCACTATGGTAGTCACACACACCTCCCCTTGATATTATGGATGGATATCTCATTAAGGTAAGAAACTATGACAAATCCTTGTGACATGAAAACCTGAACCTGAAATATAGTAAATTAATGCAGCAATGGGTCTGTCATTACAAGACATTGTACAAAAATATTGTTTCTAAATAACTCTGTGATCAAAAAAAGTATACAAGCTGTCCCACCAGCGACAAGGTGACCCTAAATTGGGACGGTACCTACACTGTCTATATTAAAAACCTTTTTTTGTCTTGTTTGCATTCTGTGCAAATTAAGGGTGTGGCATCCCCTTTGTTGAGCTGATTAGTATATATGTAGCTTACCACCGGCCTAGGTGGTCTGAAGTTGGGACCCGGTCCTATTTGTCTACCCTTTTATATGCATTACTTCAACTTTGATATACAGTAAGGTTTTTAATATAGACAGTGTAGGTACCGTCCCAATTTAGGGTCACCTTGTCGCTGGTAGGATGGCTTGTATACTTTTTTTGATCAAAAATAGTTCACTAAGTACCCTATATTTAATATGCAACTTTGCTTTACATTTATATATAATGATGGTAGGGTATGAGATATATTTTTTGTCTTTTGCAGGTTTTGCTTCTTTTTGCTAGTGTGAACATGCTCCTATTTCTTGCATGTGTACCATCTTAGACCTCAGTTCACATTGCTTGTTTGTTTTTTTTTTGTTTTTTTTAAATAACTCTCTGGTATAATGCTATTCCTTGCAAGTTGTGATGCGCGAAGGTGCTTGAATAAGGGGTTATCCGAGCACGCTCAGCAGCTAACCGAGCATCCTCAGCGTGCTCGCAAAATAGGTTCGCGTTGCAGCGGCTGCATGATTCGTGGCACACATGCAGGAATAGCCTTTCAAACAGCAGCGAATCATGCAGCCGCGGCGACGCAAACCTATTTCGTGAGCACAGCGAAGATACTCAGTTAGCACCTGAGTGTGCTCGGATAACCTCTTATCCAAGCACGTTCGCGCATCACTACTTGCAAGTAATTCATCTGGTGTATGGAGTCTTACTGCCGTGCTTCCTTGAAAAAAGCATGCAAATCAGCTCTCTTCTGATGAAGGAACACTGTTTCTCTAAATAACAAGACCAATGCCCCAAAACTTTCAGTGTACCGGCTCCATGGTGTCACTGTGCTAGCATATGCCACTGTATATTACAGAAGGAAGAGTGAATAGTCATGTATGGTTTATCAAGTTACCTTGAAAGACAATTCTTACAGAGCCTACAAGTAGTATTCAACCCCCTGCAGATTTAGCTGGTTGACACATGCGGAATTAACTTGGCATTGTGACATTTGTACTGTAGATCAGCCTGGAAGTGGGAAATGCACTGCAGCAAATTTTGTTTTTGTTTTGTTTTGTTTTTTAAAAAACGTTAAAAGTTAATTCAGAGAGTCATTTATTATTCAACCCCTCAAACCACAAGAATCCTGTTTGGTCCCCCTAAAGTATTAAGAAGTAGTTCAGGCACCAAGAATAATGAGCTTCACATGTGTGGATTAAAGATCTCTTTTGCCAGCCTTTTCTGACTATTTAAGACCCTCCCCAAACTTGTGAACAGCACTCAGACATGGTCAACATGGCAAAGACAAAGGAGCATTCCAAGGCCATCAGAGACAAGATCGTGGAGGGTCACAAGGCTGGCAAGGGGTACAAAACCCTTTCCAAGGAGTTGGGCCTACCTGTCTCCACTGTTGGGAGCATCATCCGTAAGTGGAAGGCTTATGGAACTACTGTTAGCCTTCCACGGCCTGGACAGCCTTTGAAAGTGTCCTCCCGTGCCGAGGCCAGGCTTGTCCGAAGAGTCAAGGCTAACCCAAGGACAACAAGGAAGGAGCTCCGGGAAGATCTCATGGCAGTGGGGACATTGGTTTCAGTCAATACCATAAGTAACGTACTCCACCGCAATGGTCTCCGTTCCAGACCAGCCTGTATGGTACCTTTACTTTCAAAGCGTCATGTCAAGTCTCGTCTACAGTTTGCTCATGATCACTTGGAGGACTCTGAGACAGACTGGTTCAAGGTTCTATGGTCTGATGAGACCAAGATCGAGATCTTTGGTGCCAACCACACACGTGACGTTTGGAGACTGGATGGCACTGCATACGACCCCAAGAATACCATCCCTACAGTCAAGCATGGTGGTGGCAGCATCATGCTGTGGGGCTGTTTCTCAGCCAAGGGGCCTGGCCATCTGGTCCGCATCCATGGGAAGATGGATAGCACGGCCTACCTGGAGATATTGGCCAAGAACCTCCGCTCCTCCATCAAGGATCTTAAGATGGGTCATAATTTCATCTTCCAACAAGACAACGACCCAAAGCACACAGCCAAGAAAACCAAGGCCTGGTTCAAGAGGGAAAAAGTCAAGGTGTTGGAGTGGCCTAGTCAGTCTCCTGACCTTAACCCAATTGAAAACTTGTGGAAGGAGCTCAAGAATAAAGTCCACATGAGACACCCAAAGAACCTAGATAACTTGGAGAAAATCTGCATGGAGGAGTGGGCCAAGATAACTCCAAAGACCTGTGCCGGCCTGATCAGGTCTTATAAAAGACGAATATTAGCTGTAATTGCAAACAAGGGTTATTCCACAAAATATTAAACATAGGGGTTGTATAATAATTGACCCACACTTTTATGTTTAAAATTTAATAAAATTCAACTGAGCAACATAACTTTTTGGTTTGTAAGATTTATGCTTCTGTTCATAAAACCTACTCTCGTTTGCAGTTTGAAGGCTCTAACTTATTTGCATCTTATCAAACCAGCTAAATCTGCAGGGGGTTGAATACTACTTGTAGGCACTGTATGTGTCACATTGATTTAGAACCTTTATATAGTTAAATATTGTACAGTGTAGCCATTCTTAACTTTAATATTGTTTTATGATTCCTGTAATACTGAATGATTAGAAAAAGCAAGAGGATTTCCAGAAACTGACATAAATAGTCATACAAGAGGAAAAAAGTAACGTTAAAGCTGCTCTCCGAAGCTAGCTTTAGTAAGTTTTCCTGAGAGGCTACTCCTAATATTTCTCACCCAAGAAGCATAACATATTTGCTTTATTTAATAAAAATGTAAAATCTCAACAGACTTCTTACAATTAATTGCGTCCTTTCATTTACAGAATTTGTCTAAATACATGCCATTCCCAAGTTTCTAAATTTCTTTACTCAGAACTCAGTTCTTGACCCCAGTATTCTGGCGTTGTGCCTAGACGTTCATCTGAATCCACCCTTTTTAGAGCTACATCTGCTATTTACTCAGTTCTCTTCAGTCTATGATATCATGCTGTTATTGTATGTACTTTATAAAGTCATGGTTTTCTTTACCATCCGAAGGTCAGTGCAAAGAGGATCAGGATTGCTGGTTGTTGAGACAGGGATGACAGTTTTATGGATATACTTATTTAACAGATATGTCAGCTAAGCACTGCTGCATAGCTATCTGTTGCAGGGGCGGCATACCACTGATGTAGCCGATGCAGCTGCACCGGGGCCCAGAGATGGAGAGAGGCCCTTGCAGGGCGGCTAATAATGAGGGCAGTCTGGCCTGTTTCTCAGAGCCCATGGACAGATTTCCCTAATTATGTGTGGTGAGAAGGGAGCGATCCCTGGAGCTCCGCTGCCTACAGGAGAAAATGGCACCGGAGCGGCAGGAACACGCCCTCTGCTTCCTGCCAGCGCTTTCTTTCTCTGACACAGGCACGCGCGGCTTGATGAGGTCAGCATGCAGCGCGCGCCTGTGTCATTTAAAACGTTGCCAGCGACGACAATGATGCGGGGGAACAGATGGAGAGGTGAATGTTGTGGTTTTTTTTTTACCAGTGCACTGGGTAGAGGACAATGAGTAGTGGTGGGGGAGAACAATGATGGTGGTGGTGGAGAGGACAATGGTGGATGTGGGGGAGAGGTCAATGATAGGAGTGGGGGAGGGGACAATGATGGAGGTGGGGGAGAGGACAATGATGGGGGTGGGGGAGAGGGCAATGATGAGGGGGAGAGGACAATGATGGGGATGGAGAAAAGAATAATGAGGGGGGTGGGGGGAGAGGACATTGAGGGATAAGGGGGAGAGGACAATGAGGGGGGTGTGGGATTGGAATCGGAGTAAGAGGGGCCTATAATGGACTTATGAACTGGGGGAGGAGGAGTAGGCCTTTAGATATGTATGTAAAATGATTTGGGTGGTGGAGAGGGTGCTTAGTCCCTGATAGCATCCTCCCCCATCCCACAATTCATTATGACACTGTCAGGGACTTAAAATGTATTAATGTATTGGGCAGTGGAAGAGGAGAGGGTAAGGTGGCTAGAACACTTTATAATGAATTGAAAGGTGGGAGAAGATGTGTCAGGGACTTGTAATGAATTGGGAGGTAGCAGAGAATGTTAAGTACTTGATAATGTCTTCTCCCAACCTCAAATTCATTATGATGCTACCATGCTATCAAGTACTTATAATGAATGGGAAGGGGGACACAGGACAGGGACCAAGTCTATGTGCACACGTTCAGGATTTGCAGGAGAAATGCTGCATGTCCTAATGTGTTGGCATGAAGAACGCTGCATCAAATACATTTTTTTGACATGCTTTTGTTATGCATTTTCCCCCACTCATTAGTATGGGTGAAATAACACTGCAAGAATTGACATTATGCAGATTTTCATCTGCTGCAAATCTGCAAGGAAAAAAAGCAATGTGTGCATGAGACTTCAGGGATCTTATTCACTTTGCTTGTACTGTAAAACCTTCCGTGTGCACATAGCCTTACAGTTAATTGGGGAGAGTAACAGAGACTGAATAATTTATATTATTGGACGGTGGAGATTATAGTTAATGGGGGGGCACAGTGCAGCTTTTCACTTTAGATTTTGATTATTGCGTGGCTAATAATATATTAATGATGGGGTACATATCGGTATTCAGTTCAGGGGTCGTGACTAGAAGAGGTCTACGTGAAAGTGACCAGATGGAGAAGAATTATTTTAACTGACGGCACACGGGACTCGTAGAATTTTATAGGTTCATTCACACATCCTTGAAAATCACGGATCTGAGAATGAGATCCGTGAGGGTCAGAGAATGTCCTGTTCTAATCTGATTTTGAGGATCAGGATAATACATGCTCTATATGGCTGTAAGAGCGTCAGCACACCAACACTGCATACGGATACAGGAATGTAGCCTTATTTTGTATAGCACTGTCAATTAGTATATAGTGAACTCACATATTATGTATAGCGCCGTCCTTCGTTACATAGTTTCATCTTTTATTATGTATAACACCATCTGTGAAGAACAGGGGTCTTCCGTGGCCGTAATACAACTCAGACAACACAGGGTGAGGGTAAACAAGTGTGGCAATATTTTATTGAACCACCAAATGGACAATAAACACATAGAACAGTCCCAGCAAATACCCAAGATGGTGCAAAATTAGCCTCACCCTTGTGCTGGCCTGCCTGGGAATAGAACAGCAGCAACTTTGGGACTTTCAGGGCCAACTACCTCAACCAGTGGCCCCCCTGCTTTTGGTGGGCCCCCACAGAGAGGAGGTAGCGGCAGGCTTAGGAAGCTGACAGTCCATCGAGGTACAAGGCCAGGAGACTCGAGGGTCCCACCCTGGCCTCTCCGACAGTTTCTATGGGGCCAGATGACCGGCTGGTCCTAATCTGGCTTCTCCGAATGTCTCTATGGGTTTCAGGCGACCGGAGGGTCCCACCTGGCAACCCCAAACAACATATCCATGGGGCCAGGTGACCTCACTATCTCAATCTGGTCTCCCCAAATGTATCCATGGGTTCTCTGATGGTCAATGGAGCAGATCTGTATCCTTCCAGTCAGGGCCGTATACCCTTAGGCCGGAATCATGTTGAATCCAAATCTGTGTCTCTCTGGATCGAGCCATGCTACCAAAGCTGCTGTTCTGACGAGTGTCTCTCCAATTCTCCTTGATTCCTTTTCCAGCAGGATAGAAAAGCCCTTTTTATATTTACATACGTGGTTAAGGTCATCAGTCACAGATCGGAGAGGGGGGGGAGGTGCAGTGCTCAGGTCTCATTGTTTGAACTAATTCCCCTGCTCTTGTAAATAAACTAGTTGACTTTAGTACAATAGGTAATTAGCATATTAAAAACATTATTGTTTCCAAACCAAGAGAAATCAATATTCAGGTTTATACATACTATAGTATGTCTTTCCTGACCAGCCAAAGAAAAACACATACTTTCACAAGTCGACACAAAGATAATAGTGTATTTCTCTTGGCTTAACAAATCTGAACATCTGGCTGATTAAGATAAGAAGTTGTTTCGTCACACCATCCCTTATTATGTACAATCCTCTCTAGTTATATATGGTGCCGTCCTTTATTATATAGCTTCCTCTGCTGTTATGTACAGTACCGTCCCTTACATAGTGTATTTTTGTTATTCACAGTGCCCTCTTTTATTACATAGTCCTCTCTTGTTAGATATAAATATACTGCTGATAAAGCAGCCGGTGACCAGAAGACCAGTCCATCAGCCTCCTCCATTAGAAAAGAAGCTTTCCCATGCTCCATCAGCCGTCACTGCATTATATATCTAACAAGAGAGGGCGCTATGTAATAAAAAACAGGGTGTTATATAATACGATATGTAAGGGACGGTGCTGTACATAACAAGAGATGGCACAGTGTAATAAGGAACGGTAATAAAGGAGACTATGTAAGATATATACACTGTATTATGTATATATTCTGTATATATATTTAAAGGAGAGGATAAGACAAACTATATTAATTAAGCGCACATTCTATTCATATTTGAAAATAATCTTCTGTGTGGTATATGACAACTAGCAAGATGGCGACCGTAGTGTTGCAAGTGTAAAACGCATGCCCGGTGACGTCACGATATGGGCGGACTAAGTTCGCTCCGGTCATGTGACAATACAATGTGGGCCTCATGGGAGACATGCGCAGATTGAATTTTGAGACGCCGAGAATAGCGTGGAGGAAGTAGGAAGTGTGGCCATGCATGATTGCTGCGGGGTGAGTCGCACCCTCATATGTATTATTTATAATTTACACCTGGCACTAATAATTATCAATCAAAGCACTTGTCACTTTATGAGAGTTATGGATCATAATATTGAAGATAATAATGTATTTTCTAAACTTATCACTAAGTATTTAACTTGAACGTTATTTTGAGACATGCACTTTTGCACCCTATGCACTTGAACTCTGCTTGAAAAAGGTTCTGTGAACCGAAACGTTGCCTTTTGGGCTCAATAAAGTCAATTTTTTTCTAAAAAATTATTTGGAGTGCTGCCTTTTGATATACCTTTTTTGATATGCAACAGTTTGGACAGACTGTTTGGAGGCCTGGCACCCATCAGTGAGTAATGATTAAATGGTGCTGTTTTCAACATATACTTATATATATATATATATATATATATATATATATATATATATATATATATACATACATACATATACATACACACACACATATACATATATATATATATATATATATACACACATACACACAGGGTGGTCCAAAAGTAGGTGGACAGAAAATAATAACATTTATTTTGATTTATATATAAAATTATATTTACTAACACAAGCATAACATTGACAATTAAGTTTTATTCTGAACAATAATACAAAAGCCCTTAAATTTTATCAACGCAGGTGCTCAAACTGTTTTCCATTACAATTTGCACAGCTTTGAAGTCTGCCTCTTACGTTTCAACAAACTTTTTGCACAAGTCTCTTTGGGTATTAATTTCTTGAAATGCATCTCTTATGTAATTTTTCAAATCACTGACACATTTTGGTTTTCGACTATAAACTTTGTCCTTGAGTACTCCCCAAAAGAAAAAATCCATTGGGGTCAAGTCTGGTGAATGTGCCGGCCAATCAAGTGGGACTCTTCGGCCAATCCATTTATTAGGAAATGTTTCATCAAGATACTCAGGGACTACTCTTGAATAATGTGGATGGGCCCCATCTTGTTGGAAATAAAGGTCATATGAATTAGGCTGTTGCTGTAACTGGGGAACAACTTGATTCATTAGAATGTCGAGATACTTATCTCCTGTGACTGTTCCATCAAAAAATAAAACACCAAAACTTGAAATACCACCCCAAACATTGACACCAGGCTCATTTAGTTGTTGCTCTATTGTTAAATGCATGTTCTCATTATACCAGTAAACACAATTATGTCTGTTAATATGGCCGGATAATTTGAAAGAAGCTTCATCAATCCACATAATGTTATCTAAAATTACTGGATTTTCTTCAATTTCGTTAAACATAACCTCACTAAATTGTAGCCGCCTGTCTGGATCATCCTCCAATAAACCATGAATTAGACGTGGACGATAAGCTTTAGAACCCAACAGATTTCAGGATTCGCATGATAGAAGCTCATGAAATTCCCAATTCCAAAGAGGCTCTTCTGTGGACGTTTTTGGACTCTGAACAAATGTTTCAGCAACAAGTTGTTTATTATCTTCTGTACAGACTGTTTTGGGTCGACCAGTTTTTGGAGCATTAAGGATTGAGTCAGTGGCATTGAATTTGTCACGAATGCGGTAAATGGTTTGTCTCTTTGGGGCTTGAGTACCAAATGTTTCAACCCAATTTGCTCTAACAGTTACAGCATTTTGAGATTTCCAATACTCTGTTAAAATCCATTTTCTTTGATCTGGCTGATGTTTTGGTCACTTTTGAATGTTGGTTGTGCTTTCACACTCGTGGTAGCATGAGACGGATTCTACAACCCACAGAAATTGCTCAGGTAGTGCAGCTCATCCAGGATGGCACATCAATGCAAGCTGTGGCAAGAAGGTTTGCTGTGTCTGTCAGACTAGTGTCCAGAGGTTGGAGGCGCTACCAGGAGACAGGCCAGTGCACCAGGAGACGTGGAGGGGGCCGTAGGAGGGCAACTACCCAGCAGTAGGACCGATACCTCCGCCTTTGTGCAAGAAGGAACAGGAGGAGCACTGCCAAAGCCCTGCAAAATGACCGCCAGCAGGCTACAAATGTGTATGTGTCTGCACAAACGGTTAGAAACCGACTCCATGAGGGTGGTATGAGGGCCCGACTTCCACAGATGGGGGTTGTGCTCACAGCGCAACACCGTGCAGGACGCTTTGCATTTGCCACAGAACACAAGGATTGGCAGTCGCCACAGATGAAAGCAGGTTCACACTGAGCACATGTGACAGACGTGACAGAGTTTGGAGACGCCGTGGAGAGCGATCGGTTGCCTGCAACATCCTTCAGCATGACCAGTTTTGCAGTGGCTCAGTAATGGTGCGGAGTGGCATTTCTTTGGAGGGCCGCACAGCCCTCAATTTGCTCGCCAGAGGTAGCCTGACTGCCATTAGGTACCGAGATGAGATCCTCAGACCCCTTGTGAGACCATATGCTGGTGCGGTTGGCCCTGGGCTCCTCCTAATGCAGGACAATGCTAGACCTCATGTGGCTGGAGTGTGTCAACAGTTCCTGCAAGATGAAGGCATTGAAGCTATGGACTGGCCCGCCCGTTCCCCAGACCTGAATCCCATTGAGCACATCTGGGACACCATGTCTCGCTCCATCCACCGACGTCACGTTGCACCACAGACTGTCCAGGAGTTGGCGGATGCTTTAGTCCAGGTCTGGGAGGAGATCCCACAGGAGGCCATCCGCATCCTCATCAGGAGCATGCCCAGGCATTGTAGGGAGGTCATACAGGCACGTGGTGGCCACACACAATACTGAGCCTCATTTTGACTTGCTTTAAGGACATTAAATCAAAGTTGGATCAGCCTGTAGTGTGTTTTCCCACTTTAATTTTGGGGGTGACTCCAAATCCAGGCCTCCATTGGTTAATAAATTTGATTTCCATTGATGAATTTTGTGTGATTTTGTTGTCAGCACATTCAACTTTGTACAGAACAAAGTATTCAATGAGAATATTTCATTCATTCAGATCTAGGATGTGTTATTTGAGTGTTCCCTTTATTTTTTTGAGCAGTGTATATTATCACAATGGCTAGAGGAACTTGTCTTGTCTAGCTGTACTAGGTATGTACTCCCTTTTATGTACCCACATATAAAATCGACAGTTTTGCAGCACATATGAGATGCGTAGGTGGCAGAGACCTGTAATAAGGAGTTACAGTATAGAATCTCTGAGTCTTGTTATACGGGTTCTGTCATACACTACAGTGCCTTGAAAAACTATTCATACACCATGAATTTTTCCACATTTTTTCACGTTACACTGACAAACTTAAATGTATTTTATAGGGATTTTACGTGATATACCAACAAAAAGTAGCACATATTTGTGAAGTGTAAAGGAAAAATGATACATGATTTTCTAAATATGTTAATAGTATAAATCTGAAAATTGTGACACACATTTGTATCCCGTCCCAATGAGTCACTACTTCGTAGGACCACCTTTCGTTCCAATTATTGCTTCAAGTCTTTTTGGGTATGTTTCTACCAGCTTTGCACATCTCGAGGATGAAATTATTGCCCATTCTTCTTTGCAAACTAGCTCTACCTCAGTGAGATTGGATGGAGAGCACATGTGAAGAGTAATTTTCAAGCCTAGGCACAGATTCTAAATGCGATTTAGGTCTGGACATTGACCAGGCCATTCAAATACATGAATATGCTTTGATCTATTCTAAACCATTCCATTGTGGCTCTTGCAGTATGTTTAAGGTGGGTGTCCTCCTTGAAGGTGAACCTACGCCCCAATCGCAAGTCTTTTGCCTCTAACAGATTTTCCTACAAGACTGCCCTGTAGTTATCTCCATCCATCTTCCCATCAACTCTGACCAGCTTCCCTGTCCTTGCTGAAGAAAAACATCCCCACCGAATGATGCTGCCACCACCATGGTTGACGGTGGGGAGGGTGTTTTCAGGGTGATGTGCAGAATTAGTTTTCTGCCATACCTAGCATTTTGTATTTATGTCCAAAAGTTCTAGTTTGGTCTCATTTAACCAGAGCACCTTCTTCAACATGCAAGGTGTGTCCACTACATGGCATGTGGAAGAAGGTGCTGAGTTCTAAGAAGCAAGAGACACCTTTTATAGTGGCTCTCAACAATGTCTAAAAAATGGGCGTTTAGAATGGGGAAACTATTTGATTGAAAAGCTCAAAAGGTACTAATAGATGCTATTTCCACATGGACTTAGAAACTCCAAACTAAAATCTGGTTAACACAAAAGTGAATTATTCTTTCAGACCACTTTTTTTTTTCAGCTAAATACAAGCTAAGAATTCATGGCCAAGCCAAGGAGGAAAACTCTCCTTTTGCCAGTGAAGAAGTGTAGAAATGAAGGGAGGTTTCTTCTTCAGGCTGTTACATCACAACCACACAGTCTTGTGAGAAGGAAGAAGAGAATAATGACTGTACCTGTGACATATATAGAATTCTACATTCTAAGTACCTTGGTCAGACCCTCATGATCCTTAGAATGACTGTGTGCAGGACCTTAATTACTCAAGACTTAGGACTGGCATGGGTTCTTGAGGTCAGACCCCCATCAATCATAATACAGTATTACAATAGAATACCTACAGGATTTGCTGGTACTTTTAAAACTTTTTTGCATTTTTTGTACATGTAGTGTTCATTTTGAATCCACTAACTTTAGGATCTAGTTATTATATATTAGTTTTATGACACCAATAGTTCTGATGATGGCATATCACTAACAAACTGGAACAATTCAAACAATATATATAGAAAACTGATATCATTGTAATTATTCTGCAGAGTTTCTTTCAAACTCTAATGAATAATTATTTTGCTCTGCTGTTTGCTACGCAGCAGTTCAAGTATTGCTACACTGGCTGTCACCAGTTTGTACCGCATATAGTTTTTCTACGCTGTCGTAGAGTTCTGTAAATGAGCACTTGGTAGGTCCCAGTGAAAATGACAGAGCAAGATAACTAACTGCATAGAAGTTTTATTCTCTTTCAGTACTTTGGGGGCCCAGTATAAATACACACGTTTTTTTCCTTTTTAGCAGAATGATATGTGTTTAGATGATTAAGCCTTTCTTCTAGAAAACAGACATCAGAAAAGTTCTAAAATAAGCTGTAAACATATTTACTTACGATGACTGAGAAGCTTTTCTTCTAAGTAGATAATCCACTACATCTGGATCAGTTTCTAAAAGGCTAAGGAGAACTTCATTCTGTAAATCAGGAGGCACCTATATTAAAAAAGGATAAAATAAATATATGAGCTTGGACGTAATCCAATACCCAAGCTGACAGTCTCCAACTTTTTTAGAACTGCTTTTCTAAAGGGCCATATATAATTATATTTACTGTATTTTTCGGACTATAAGACGCACTGGACCATAAGACGCACCCCAAATTTTAGGGTGGAAAATAGGAAAAAAATTATTTTTTATAAGATGGGGGTCCGTCTTATAGTCTGAATAGGTATCTTACCTGGGGGGGGCGGTGGAGCTGGGGTCACAGGAGGCAGGGTCCTTCAGGAAGCCGGCAAAAGTGGAGGCATGCTGGTACCTGGTGGGTTGGTGCCCTGGTACCTGGGGGCCTGGTGCCCTGGTACCAGGTTTACTGGGGGCCTGGTGCCCTGGTACCTGGGGTGCTGTTGGCCTGGTGCTGGTGCCTGGCGCTGGGGTGCTGGGGGCCAGGGTGCTGGTGGCCTGGTACCTGGGGTGCTGGGGGCCGGGGTGCTGGTGGTCTGGTGCTGGTGGCCTGGGGTGCTGGGGGCCAGGGTGCTGGTGGCCTGGTACCTGGGGTGCTGGTGGCCTGGTGCAGGTGCTTGGGGGCTTGGTACCTGGGGTGCTGGTACCTGGGGTGCTGGGGGCCAGGGTGCTGGGGGCCTGGTACCTGGGGTGCTGGTGCCTGGGGTGCAGGTGCCTGGTACCTGGGGTGCTGGGGGCCGGTGGCCTGGTCCTGGTGGCCTCGTACCTGGGGTGCTGGGGGGCCTGGTGCTGGTGTATTGCTGTGGTGGTGGAGCGGGATCGCAGGGCGGCGGAGGAAGAAGACGTGAGGCGGGCCGGTATCTGGCAGGGGGCTGGGTCTGGTCGGGTACCGGGGTCGGTGTATTGCTGTGAGCGGAGTTTGCAGAGCAGAGTGAGCGGCTTCTGGTGGCCGCGGCCATCTTTCTGAAGCTGTGCTCTACAGGAGAATGGCCGCCGACCCAGCAGAGCGCATGCGCCGGCTACGGCGGCCATTTTCCTGTAGAGCACAGCTTCAGGAACATGGCCGCGGCCACCGGAAGCCGCTCACTCTGCTCTGCAAACTCCGCTCACAGCAATACACCGGCCCCGGTACCCGGCCAGGCCTGGCCCACCTCACCTCCTCTTCCGCCACCACCCTGCGATCGAGCTCCACCACCACCGGTAAGTTTCATTCAGACCATAAGACGCACCCCCCATTTTCCTTCCAAATTTTGGGGGAAAAAAGTGCGTCTTAAGGTCCGAAAAATATGGTAGTTATGCTTGGATCAATTTTTCCACCTTCTAAAAAGCATTGGAACTTGCTTGCAATATGACACAGATTTTGATATGAAAAACGTGTGAAGAACTATATGTTGTCTAACTGTTTAAGTTTGTGTAATTGAACAAAACAAAAAACAAGTTTTCCCCTACCCATAGAATAAAGGATAACTTGCTGATCCAACAATTGGGTCCCCAATCGATCCTGAGATTTGGACTCTGAAAACCCAGGAAGAGAGCTTTGCAACCCTGATCCAAATGGTGGCTGAGGTGCATATGCTTTGTCTCCACTCTGTTCATTGTCAATGGTACTGCTGAAATTAGCCAAGCTAATTGGCTTTCTCCCAAAAATCTCCATATCCTTTAAGAAGGGCTGTGATTTGATTCTTGCATGCCTGTTAGATATATATTAGGCGTGCTAGAATACCATTACACCATATAATACCGTATCTTATCAAGTACAGAAGCTGGAAATATGCTATTAAATTGTTAGGAGTGTTAATACAGGTTAGGCACTGTTCACATCTCATTTGGAGCCTACATTTAAGGTATGCATTCAGAGGATCTCCCATAGTGTACATCTACTGTAAGACTACAGGAAAAATATAATCTTGGATCTCTTCTTGGATAAGGTCAGATTGGATACATCCACCTGGATGCAACCCTCATTTGGATAACTATATAGACTCATTCAGACATTTCGGAAAATACACCATCTTAGACACAAATAGGAGACAACCATCCAACACCTGCGCCCAGTAGAGAAGGCCCATACAATTTTTGAAAACCAAAAAGAAATCATCATCAAACCTGCAGACAAGAGGGGTGCAATAGTCATGATGAACAAATAAGACTACACGAAGAAAGCACAAAGACAACTCTACTACAAAAAATTGGGGTCTGACACTACACAGTACTATTACAAGGAACTAAACAAATTGTTCTCTTGTCTGCCTGAGACATCCATAAGAGCTGATGACCTTATACCAGAGAGTCCAAGAACAGGGACATTTTATATACTTGCCAAAATCCACAAATCTGGAAATCTAAGAAAACCAATCATTTCATGTGTGGCACCCTTACTGAGCAAGTTTCTGGATAGGTAGAAGGTGTTCTTAAACCCCTGGTAAAGGATACACCCAGCTACATTCAGGACACAACTAACCTAGTGAAAAAATTGGCAGCAATAGGTCTAACACATATTTGCGGTCACGCGCCTACTGCTCCCAGTACCGGAGAATCCTTACACCATGCAGTGCGCGTGATGTGAGGATTCATAGGTCTACAGTCACATAAAGTGAATGCAGGCTTGTAGCCTCAGACTGGACAACCCCTTTAACTACAGCTGTGGTCCCTTCCTTTTGATTATAGCAAGGGGTCCTAGAAGTCAGATCTTTAACAATCATGAAGTTATGGCAAAGCCAAACAATATGCCATCTGGTCTTATCATGGAAAAACCCCTGTCATGATAAAGGACTGGCAAAACAAATGTTAGACCACCATACAGGAATGTTGAACTGTGATAGAAAGGGACAACAAGGAATGTATGGAAACCTGATTGCATGACAGTTGGGAGTACTGTAATTATTACCCTTCTATGACCAGGAAAAATAAGGTTTGGGCTAATGTTTTAGACTATTCTGTTATTTGATTTTTAATTACTGTTCCTTTATGCTCATTTGCAATACTTAGCATGTGATGGGAAACACGAATGTTTTGGCTTCACATCAAAGATACTTGAGTAATGTTTTTCCATTGTTATTATTTCCTGGCTAAAAACATCAGACGAAAAGTAACGAAAAAAGCATTCGGCATTGCTGTGTCAGCAATCCATTAAAGAGGTTGTGTTTAAAATAAAAATGAATACAGCATATTAATATAATTTCATTATTAGGCCATGTTCACACATTCAGTATTTGGTGAGTTTTTACATCAGTATTTGTAAGTCAATATCAGGAGTGGAACAATCAGAGGAAAAGTAGAATAGAAACACGTCACCGCTTCTGTATTTATCACCCACTCCTGGTTTTGGCTTCCAAATAGTGATATAAATATACTGATCGTGGCCTTAGGGCTCCACCAATGTCCCATTGTTGGGCTTGGTCTCATTTCCGAATTTGCTTTGACACAGTGAAGAGATTCCCCCCCCCCCTCCTTGTGTCTGTCATGTGTATAGAAGGGGCTGGGCTAGTCATTATAATGAGCCAGCTCCCTTCATACAGTACACGTCACCAACAGAGGGGGCTGAAGAGAGAGCTGCCGGTCCACAAAACCAGTACGGACAGCAGGACATTGATGCAACCTTGATAATAACAGTATATTAGTAAAATGTATTTTTTTGATTTTCCACACTTCTGAATGACCCCTTAAAGCACTGCCATAAAAGAGTATACCAATCAAGGGCAATTTTCAGGACTTAAGAGCCTTTTACAAAGAGCGATCTTATGAACAATCATTCATACAAACATTAATTCGCAGTCAATTCACAGTGCAAACATGTCCAGCGACAAGGCAAACATGTATTTGCTCATTTCATAATCCACAGCACATCTTCCCAGGTAAATGGGATATGCTATTAATAATCCACTGTACAGGGAGAGTGGGGGGAGACGAAAGATAGAAATTGAAGAGGAATATTACATGGCGATTACTTTATAATAAACAAGGATTCTATGTAAATCTAAAAACTTTATAGTTGTGCAATGTCACTGTGGCAATAGTAATAGATGCATTCCACTCAATAATTGACAAGTAATTTGGAAGCCACTTATATAAATTTAGTACCACTGTCTGATATTCTAGTATAAAGTGGACTTTATAAAATTAAAGGGAATCTGTCAGTAGGATCAATCCTCCCAAGCCATCTATAAGGGCATCTAGGTCATAGAAAGCTGAATAAAATGATAAGTGCTGTGATCTGATGTCTTATCCCAGAGAAATACATGTTTTTCTTATATGTAAATGAGCTTTTCAGGGCTATGGGCCAGACACTGATCTGCATGAGAATCGGCCTCCGTAGCTTATTTTAAATAAAAAGGAGAGTTACCAATGTGAGACACATAATTAATACAGTAGAACTGAACTTTGTCTCCATACAAACACAGAGATGGAAGCTGAAACTGAGAGGAACCTGCAGATGTGTTAGGTATAATCACACACAGCTCTGCAGTGAGATCAGGAGAGCAGAGAGCGGCCATCACACATCACACTGGGAACTCTCCCTTTAATTTATAATAAGCTCTGGAGGCAGATTCTCATGCAGATCAGTTT
This sequence comes from Phyllobates terribilis, assembly GCF_046119375.1. Classification (NCBI taxonomy): domain Eukaryota; kingdom Metazoa; phylum Chordata; class Amphibia; order Anura; family Dendrobatidae; genus Phyllobates; species Phyllobates terribilis. Next base: position 362,484,282 of record NW_027362762.1, on the reverse strand, counting down.
CCGGCCAATAACATACAGTATAAGAAAAACGTTGATTTCTCTGGACAAAGACACCAGATCACAGATTTCAAGGTATCACTTTATTCATCTTGCTATGACCTACATGCCCATATAGACAGCTTAGGAGGGTTGATCCTACTGACCGATGCCTTTAAGAATTTTATTTTGGCTCCTTTGTGCTAGAAAAGATTATGCCAGATATTTGGCATACCCTACTAACGTTTAGAAACTTACTGCCGCAAAAGGTCAAAAAGTTAAACTTTTCAACTTTTTGATATCAAAGTGTTAAATTTCCCCCAATGTATCCTACAACAGGCCGGGTGGATAAGTCCATCTTGTGAATTACTGTATATTCTGTACAAAGTAGATCCTGAGGAAAGTAGTAGTCAATTTTACTCCTATTAGGGAAAAAATCCTTTCTGGCAATCAGTACAAATAACTTTTGCCAATATCCCATCTCTGGAAATCTATTTTAATCTCTTTTAATATATTATTACTGACTTGAGTGGACTAAAAATATAACCTTTATTAGTTTCAATAAAATTTGCGAGATTCTCAATTCTACCTTATACAAGTCTATCCAGCAGCATTTATTCCCTATAATTGGGGGGTAATTCTATATGTCTCTGATAGCAAAGGCAGTATAGAGTAGCTGATAGAGGAGACAGAGAAAAGTCTCCTACGTTACCAGACTAGCTCTGCCTGTGAACCGCCTGTGCAACTCCGCTCTGCTCCACCAGGTGCTCACGGCTGAGTCTCCTCTGATCCCTAGTGCATTACAACTCTATTACACCCTTTGCTGCAATTTCATCTCTGCTTCATCGTATCCTCTGGATGCCGATTGCTACTATTTTTGCCATTCTGCCACAAAAGCTTCCATTGTTCCATCCGGAGCTCCTTGCTACACCCATGTCACCTGTCAACAAAACTACACAAAAACGGCTCACTAAGGGCTCTAACAATCCACCTCGCCTTGTGAACTATAACATTATTTTAAGGAATTATTGTGTCCTCACTAGAGTGGGTACTAATCAATTAGTGCGACATGGCACATTAGCGCTCACAGTAATCTGTGGCTGCTCTATGGGAGCAGCGAGAACCGCCTCTTACCTGACAATATCTCTGCCTCTTCTGTTGATTAGCTGGCCTAGTGCAAAGTTATCGTTCCAGCACATGAGACGTTGCGCCAGGCCGGCTGATCTAAAGAAGTGCTGCGGATGTCACTAGGTAGGTAGGTGGGTTGTTCTCACGGCTAACATCCACAAATTGCTGTCCAGACTGATGGACTGGGTCATGCAAATCGATTCACATACTTTTCATGTTTATATTTTTGTACACATCAACACTAGTTATTAGAATTTGTTTCAAACTATTTTACTATCATTATAAATGAATAATAATAATAATAAATTATGGTGCTCCATATTATTTATAGGATGGATATTGCTTACATTTTTGGGACTGGGTGGAATTTTTATCATGGTTTTATTAAATGTAGGTAAATCAGTTATGAATATATCAGCATTATTATTTTGTGGATACAATGTCTGGTAATAATGAATGCCGTTTCCATTATGATGCCACATTCACACGTTCAGTATTCGGTCAGTATTTTACCTCAGTATTTGTAAGCTAAAACCAGGAGTGGGTGATAAATACAGAAGTGGTGACGTGTTTCTATTATACTTTTCCGCTGATTGTTCCTCTCCTGGTTTTGGCTTACAAATACTGATGTAAAATACTGACCAAATACTGACTGTGTGAACGTGACCTAAGAGATCACATTTCCATGTAAAATAATGAGCCATATATTTACATATTTTAAAGTTGAATATCTTGTAAAATAAAGCTACTCACCATCTTCTGGGAATCCCATGTTGTTATTTTAAAGTGACCATAACTCAAAGCTAAAATATGTACTAATGAATCTAAACATATGAATAAGCTGCCCTCCTAACATAATAGTATGCAACCAAAATGATGAAAGCTAATTTAATGCTTTAGAAAAACTGCCAGGTTTCCATACACAAACCTTTTTTCACATTTAGGGATGACTAAAGTATTTACTTACCATAAAAAGATTTTCGTAATTTTCAACCATCTTCTGTACCACGGAGATAATGGTCGTACTCTCTTCGGCCCTGGCAGTACTTTGAACTGTAAACTCTTTGTCAGATGACTTCTGCTTGTGCAACAAATTAGGCCCAAAAATTGTTGCCAGGTTTAATGAAGTCATTTTATTCCCAGTAATCTAATAAAAATCACATTAGGTAGATCAGAACATGAACAGAAAGCACAAAATAGAATTTTTATGAGCAACTTTCTTACCTCTAGAGAAGCACAGCCTATTTCTAGGGTTAGTCATATTAAAAAGACATTTAAACAGCTTGAATTTATCTCTCTGTATCTGACATATACACTGCAGGTGTCTATTTACTGTTTAATATAATCTGTAGGGCTCTGCAAATCTAATTCTATATTTTAGTGCAAGGCTGGGGCTATATGGCAACTTTGACCACGGTACCAATCGCTATGTGCCACTAATACATACTGGGATGAAGGAGTTGCAGGAAATCCAAGCAGTTCATATTTTTGCAACTTGGTTGTTGCGCTAGCCTGGAGGCCACGCTAGCCTGGAGGCCGCGCTAGCCTGGAGGCCGCGCTAGCCTGGAGGCCGCGCTAGCCTGGAGGCCGCGCTAGCCTGGAGGTCGCAACGTGACCCCATTCACTTACATTCACTACGATGTAACAGCTGTACAGAGCACTCTTTTGCTGTTCGGAGCCCCAAGTTGCCATGTAGCTCCAGTCAAACTTAAATGCTGAAAAAAAATTCAGCATATTCTCCTAGTCCCTTGTCTGTGTTAATTGCTAATGTCATCAGATACAGTCATGAACAAAAGTGAATACTGTGTAAGACCATACCTGGACATAAACAAAATCTGATCCTTTGAAGGTCTCAAAAATTGTTAAATGCAACCTCAGATGAACAAACACAGATGACAAATAACTGTCATTATTTGTTTAAAAATATTAGGCCTCAATGCGGAAGCCAGTGTGTGAAAAATTAAAGAAGAACTCCCATTAAGTTTTTTATACATTAAATGTGTGTACATACACTGCTCAAAAAAATAAAGGGAACACTTAAACAACAGAATATAACTCCAAGTCCATCAAACTTCTGTGAAATCAAACTGTCCACTTAGGAAGCAACACTGATTGACAATCAATTTCACATGCTGTTGTGCAAATGGAATAGACAATAGATGGAAATTATTGCCAATTATCAAGACACCCTCAATAAAGGAGTGGTTCTGCAGGTGGGGACCACAGACCACATCTCAGTACCAATGCTTTCTGGCTGATGTTTTGGTCACTCTTGAATGTTGGTTGTGCTTTCACACTCGTGGTAGCATGAGGTGGACTCTACAACCCACAGAAGTTGCTCAGGCAGTGCAGCTCATCCAGGATGGCACATCAATGCGAGCTGTGGCAAGAAGGTTTGATGTGTCTGTCAGTGTAGTGTCCAGAGGCTGGAGGCTCTACCAGGAGACAGGCCAGTACACGAGACATAGAGGGGGCCGTAGGGGGGCAACAACCCAGCAGCAGGACAGCTACCTCCGCCTTTGTGCAAGGAGGAAAATAAGTAGCGTTGTTTAAATATACTTTGCCGCATTTGGCATGCGGCCGGAGATGTGTCCCGTGTGGTCTTCGGATGGACAGACCTCCTGGCTGGAGTGAAGTTGGGTACCAGCTGGCAGGTCCCACCCACAGCATCGAGTGGTTATTCCTACACGTTAGGTTCACTCCCCATATTTACGTCACCTGGTCTGCGTCTGAGCGTGTCTCATGACACGCGCACCGGATGTGAGGTTTGCGCGTCACGTCCGGCACTTGCGTTCCGCATATCAGATGTAACTTTGCCGGAACCGGAAGTGACGCGTCCGCGCGATTAGGGAGCGCGGCTGATATAAAAATGACTACAAGCCTATCTGGAAATGGCGCCGCCTCCAGGATAGGCTTGGCGACGGACACCAGGATCACACTGAGTGAGATGACACCCCTTTCTCCCCTGATGAGTTACTGAGGTGATGAAACGCGTTGGGAGTGGTGTTCCACATGTAGTTGGAGGCTGAAGAGGTTTTGATGCCCCACTACAGGGAGCAGTCTTAAGGGAAAAGGCGAGAACCGACTCTGTATACGGTGAGGTTGTTCCATAAGTATGTTTGAAGTGTGAACGCCCACTATAATCATAGAGTATCTGTTAAGGTTCATCAGCGCTGGGACATTCTCTTGACAGCCCCATTAGTCTTTGCCATTAGTCTTGGTTATGGTGGGTTATTTCTGGGTAATATACCGTTAAAATCCTGTATATAACGAGTTTCTAATTAGTGTGGTTATGTACTACCACTGGCAGGCGCTTACCTGATTTTTAGGTCCCAGTGACTTTTTGTATCTCTAATTTTACCTATTTATTCATTAAAGGTTATGTTTTAACCTCTTGCACCACTTTATTTGCTATAAATTTTTTCAAGGAGGAAAATGAGTAGCACTGTCAGAGCCCTGCAAAATTACCTCCAGCAGGCCACAAATGTGCATGTGTCTGCACAAATGGTTAGAAACCGACTCCATGTGGGTGGTATGAGGGCCCGACGTCCAGAGATGGGGGTTGTGCTCACAGTGCAACATTTGCCACAGAACACCAGGATTGGCAAAGTCGCCACTGGCGCCCTGTGCTCTTCACAGATGAAAGCAGGTTCATACTGAGCACATGTGACAGAGTCTGGAGACGCCGTGGAGAGCGATCTGCTGCCTACAACATCCTTCAGCATGACCGGTTTGGCAGTGGGTCAGTAATGGTGTGGAGTGGCATTTCTTTGGAGGTCCGCACAGCCCTCCATGTGCTCGCCAGAGGTAGCCTGACTGCCATTAGGTACCGAGATGAGATCCTCAGTCCCCTTGTGAGACCATATGCTGGTGCAGTTGGCCCTGGGTTCCTCCTAATGCAGGACAATGCCAGACCTCATGTGGCTGGAGTGTGTCAGCAGTTCCAGCAAGATGAAGGCATTGAAGCTATGGACTGGCCCGCCCGTTCCCCAGACCTGAATCCGATTGAGCACATCTGAGACATCATGTCTCGCTCCATCCACCAACGTCACGTTGCACCACAGACTGTCCAGGAGTTGGCGGCTGCTTTAGTCCAGGTCTGGGAGGAGATCCCACAGGAGACCATCTGCAACCTCATCAGGAGCATGCCCAGGCATTGTAGGGAGGTCATACAGGCACGTGGAGGCCACACACAATACTGAGCCTCATTTTGACTTGTTTTAAGGATATTACATCAAAGTTGGATCAGCCTGTAGTGTGTTTTTCCACTTTAATTTTGAGGGTGACTCCAAATCCAGGCCTCCATTGGTTAATAAATTTGATTTCCATTGATGATTTTTGTGTGAATTTGTTGTCAGCACATTCAACTTTGTACAGAACAAAGTATTCAATGAGAATATTTCATTCATTCAGATCTAGGATGTGTTATTTGAGTGTTCCCTTTATTTTTTTGAGCAGTGTATATACATGTAATATAGTGTGAGTGTATTAATATACTCATGTACTGCCACTCTCTCCGGTGTCCAGCGCCATTTTTCTTCTCTTCTCAGTGATGTCACCGCAATTGAGACTAGCCAGCTCACTCTATGCTCTCTGTAAAACAGATTTCCGGCTCACGCAATGTAAGCTTGAGGAGCCTCATTCTAATGGCCTTTAAAGGGGTTTTCCGATGAACAAAGTTAATTTTAATCAACATTTTAATCAATAGATCTTTAAATAATAATAAGTTCCACAATTTGATGTGTTTAATAAAAATGTTCCTGAGCTGAGATAATCTTATAAATGTGCCCCTGCTGTGTAATGGCTGTGTCTGTGCGGGAACATGGTCTGATCATACCACATCTCCTGGGCAGGGGAGGAAGCAAAAGAGTATACAGAGATTACAGCAGGGGATCACAGCTGATTATTTCTTTGAGGATAAACATTGCTTAAAAACAGGCAGCAAAATGTTTTACATCAAAGAAAGAATCGGCTGTGATCTCCTGCTGTAATGTCTGTATACTTTTTTGCTTCCTCCCCTGCCCAGGAGCTGTGGTATGATCAGACCATGTTCCTGTACGGTCAGACACAGCCATTACACAGTACACAGCAGGGGCACATTTATAAGATTATCTCCGCACAGCAAAACTTTTTAACACATCCAATTGTGGAACTTATTATTCCAAGATCTATTAATTAAAATGTACTTCGTTTGCATTACAACCCCTTTAATAAGGGCTGTATTCCCTTCACTGACATCCTGATCTGCACATATACTGGAGTGATTATAGTGCAGTCAGTGTGTAGCGAGTACTGACTGCACACTGCCCAGTGACGGGAAGCAAGTGGCTGCAGGAAGAATATAACTTAATTTTCTCCTTGCACCTGCACTTCACATTAAAAAGCCAAATAGATTAAAAACGGTATATAGCTGCAGATAAACAGTATTTACAGGCAACCATAATGGTTATTTGCTGACACGTTCCCTTTAAAGTGTCACTATCATTATGCTTTCAGCATATCCAACTGTCCTATAAGACTCTTATGATTCATAAAGTCTTAATTACATTTCATATTTTTGGAGAGATATTGAGCCTTGATTGGCCATTCTTTTACACATTTCCTTACAGGGGATGTCCATTACTAGGACAACCCCTTCTCAATCACTGTTTTCAAGAAGTAAAATAATAACACTTACATTCACCTTCGGGCAAATTTATGCGACCCCTGTGGACAATCAGTGGCTGTTTCACTCTCTCTTCCTTTGGATATTACTGACATCCAGAGGAAATGAGAGCTGCGGCTGCTCTCTGGCTTCCTCCGGATGTCTGATTGGTCCGAAGGAGGGGAGAGAGAAGTTGCTGCGTGACATAATGTCACCTGAGCCCCGGGAGAGCCAGTGCCTACACCGCTGGAACAGCGCCCACACCAGAGGTGAGTATAGTTGTTGTTATTTCACTTGAGGAAACATAGTGATTGAGAAGGGGTTATGCGAGTATTGGACAACCCTTTGTTGATTCCTTTTTAATTCGTAAAACCCATTTTTAGTGGCCAAATGTAAAGTCATCTTTATATAATAACAGATTTTTCTTATACAAGCAAGAAAATATTGTTCTCTCACATCTTGCCCTTCTTTATCAGTTGCGTCTTCTGCATGGCTAGCCACAGTAGACAGGAACTGTAACAATCTATGTAGAGTATCACAGTTACAAGGAGGTAGGAGGTAAAGGAGGAGCTGCAAGGCTGCCAGCTGATCTTCAAGATCTAACACTGTAAAGACAGACATAAGTATGGTAAATACATGTACATAAAAAAATGTTCTGTTATTATTGTTCACACAGAAAAAAAAGGATTTGTCACATATACGATCAGCATAATACTACTACTACTAACAGGTAAAGTGAATGAGGCTGAGTGCCCACGATGCGGATTTTATGCATTTCCGCCACGGAAATGCATTAGAATCGCTTGGTAAGAGGTCTGGGATGTATCCCAATGATAATCCACATGTGCTGTGCACATGCTGCGGAAATTTTCACTGCAGATTATCATTGTGGAAGAATCTGCAGCACTACCAATTCGGGCGCGATTTCGCTGACAAATCGTGCCCATTGACTTGCATTGAACTGCATAACATCCGCATGTATACATGCGGATGTTATGCGGTTCAATGCGCGGATGGTAGCCAGATCTGGAGAAGAGGAGACTCTCCTCCAACCCAGGTACCATGGTACAGGCAAGTAAAAAGAGAATAAAGTAAAAAATAAAAAAAAATTATTCATAGTCACCTCTCCGGCGGCCCCCGATCTCCTCCCGGCCGAGTCCTCTCTCTTCGGCGTCCCGCGTTGTACTGGCAGGACCTGCGGTGACGTAATTTAGTCAGCTGGTGGTCACGTGACCACTGACGTCAGCGGTCAGGTGATGGTCACGTGACCATCAGCAGACTAAATGACGTCAGCGCAGGTCCTGCCAGTACACCGTGGGACGCCGAGGAGAGAGGACTTGGCCGGGAGGAGACCGGGGGCTGCCGGAAAGGTGAATATAAGGTTTCTTATTTCTTTTTACTTTTTTAATTCTTTTTTTTACTTTAGATGCAGCATTTGAAGCAGAAATCTCCTCATAAGTTGATCACAAAATATAAATCCATGCCAGTTGCATGGATTTATATTGTGTGACCAACTTGTCTCAAGCCCTTTTCCAAGTGATGCTCAAAATTGCTTGGAAAAAAGCTTGAAAAAAAAGGAATGCATAAACACATGTAAAAACGCTGAAAAAACACATGTAAAATCCGCATGTGTTTTTTCTGCCAAGGAGATGCAGAAATGCTCAAGAAAATTCTGCTTCAAATCTGCATCGTGGGCACATAGCCTAACAATGATTATCTTGTAAAAGGGAATCTCTCACCATGTTTTTGCTGCCCTGTTTGAGAGCAGCACGATGTAGAGGCCGTAGACACTTGGTTTATTACCTGGAAAAAGGCGCCAAAACTAGGTTGTGTGAATCTAAAACCTTGTTATTGACGCGCCCCCTGGGCCGTGGGGTACTCGGCAGCCGGGCCTATGGATGCCGGTATGGGGAATATCACGGTGGCTGACCCGGTCCGTGACCCAGGGCGGTCAGTAAAAAAAGGAATTTATAGGGGATTTGGGAAGTTCGTGACGCCACCTGTGGATTTTTTATTTCATAAATCAATAGTACACATGAAAATAAGCAACTTTGATATACATTATCAGAGAGATCTGCTTCTTTCTCTGCCAGAAGTGATCAGTTATCAAAATTCTCAGTTCTGAGGTAAAATCTGTATTCAGTGAGGACAGACTTTACCATTACGAGATAGGAGATGGCAGAGCTTCCATATACACAGAATCTCATCAGTAGTAGCTGCCATCTCCTCCCTCATGGAATACAGATTTTACCTCAGAATTGAGCATTTTGATAATGACTGATCAATTCTGGCAGAGAAAGAAGCAGATCTCTCTGGTAAGATATATTAAAAGTTGCTTATTTTCACGTGTACTATTGATTTATGAATTACAAATTAAAACGACGGTTACACTTTAAAGGATCTCCCCCTGATAACTTGTTGCCAGGTATCACAGGACGCCTTTAGAACTATTAAGAAATATACACAGTGCTTCAGTAGGTCTTCTTGGTTTTGTCACCACAAAAGGCCCCTACACAATAGTAGGCAGGTGGATTTAATCTTATCGCTGATAGGTGTAAAATAAAAATAATTATATATATACACATACTGTACAATCATGGCCAAAAGTGTTGTCACCCTTGAAATTGTTCCAGAAAATGAAGTATTTCTCCCAGAAAATGATTGCAATTACACATTTTTGTTATACACGTTTATTTCCTTTGTGTGTATTGGAACAAAGGAAATAAGTGTATTGGGTTTGTGTGAAATTATGTCCAATTTGCCTTTTTTTTCTGTTTTTTTGTGTTGTTCCAATACACACAAAAGGAAAGAAACATGACTGTATACACACACATATATATATATATATATATATATATATATATATACACACACACACACACAATATATACAAAGAATGTAAAGAAACAATTGTCAATTTGCTATAACATGTATTAGGCTCTGTTTACATCTGCAACAAAGATTTTTTTTTTCAATCTTGTTGCAAAAAATAGTTTATGCAGTGATATTTTTCTAAAAACAACATGCAGCATGGCAGAAACCAGAAGACTTCATTATAAGTCCGTTGGTTCTATCTCAGGTGCCACTGGTTTTCTGTGTAATGGAGGCCGCAAATCATTGGGGCTATAGTGATAAGCGTGGATGTAAACAGAGCTTTATTTTAATAGTAAGAAGGAACATATAAAATCGTACTTATGGTATGTATAAAAGGCGTGTAAAGTTCTCTGCTCAGAAGCGGATCAGGCATGTCTCTGAGAAATTCCTTTAACAAGGCAGCAACATCATGAACGCTGTGCTCTTCTTCTAGAACTACATCGACACCACGGTCAAACTCTTCACGGAGCTAAAAAGCACAAGAAAATCTTATTATATAAAGTAACTAAACAAGCACACTACAACTTGCTAGAATCTACACAGAGAAAGAAACTACAGCAGCAGCAGATCAGTGATTTTCCATGGTGTAGGCTGCAGAACAAATATTACAAATATTATCAACCCGCGCTAGGAAAACGCCATTGTTTTTCTTTTTAACCCACCCATTCCGGACTTGACCAATTTCCGCTTTTGCTCTTTCGTCCCACCCCAACCCCTTCTTCCAAAAGTCATAACTTTTTTATTTTTCTATTCACATAGACATATGAGGGCATGTTTTTTTGCAAGTAGAGCTGTACTGTTGAGTGACTCCATTCATTTTACAGGAAAAAAAAATCCTAGTGTGGTGAAAATGCAAAAAAACAAAAAACAAAACACAATTCTGACATTGTTTTTTTGAGAATTGCTTTTTCAACATAATTTGTGTGGTACCAATGACCTGGCATCATGATTGTCCAGGTCAGTATGATTACGGCAATACAAAACTTGTCCATTTTCTTATCATTTTTGTACGGAAAAAAAAATGGAAATTTGTAAAAAAATAAAATAAAATTGGGGATTGTGTCGCCATATTCCAATACCTGTAAACTTTTCATTTTTTATTCTATGGAGTCCTGTGAGGTTTTGTTTTTTTGTGGGTCAAGTCAATGTTTTTATTGCTGTTACTTTGGGAGAGTTGTAACATTTGTACAGCATTTTTGCACCATTGCTGAAACCAAAAATATCTAAATTTTGGCATTTTTAATTTTTTTTCTCTGTGCGATTGAGTTAATTTTATATTTTGATAGAGCTGACTTTTATGGACATGATGATATCACATATGTGTATTTTTTTAACATCACTATTTTTAATGGGGGGAAAGAGTGGTGGGTGATTTAAAATGCGTCTGTTAGAGGCAGATGCTGGCTGTGGCATGCAGCCATTATCAGACAGGTCTTGGGTTGCCTCAGCCTATGATCCTGCTACACCTATAAATGTACGTCAGGAAGGGGTCATTTACTACTTGCATTAAGGAAAAATAGGAATAGAGATGATCGAATCTTTTGAAAAATGAATTCACCAGGTTCGACAAATTTTTCACAAAATGTTGATTTGCAGCAAATCAATTTGCCGTGAATAGCAATACAACAATTACAATATTTGACCTGAAAGATGTGAATAACACTCTGAGTTCCCCTAGGACTATATTGAACCTCTTTCAAGGTCATTAACACAAACACAGCCTTGATAATACAACCTAATGGTGACCCGGCAGTAACCAACGGCCCATTTAATAACACCGCTGAACAGAGACTTTTAATGCTATTCAAAATTTTAAAATGGTACAAAAATTATCCCTTTTTTTTATATAGTTTGTGATACGCTATCACAAACTGTTGGTGTAGTTGTTAGAGGTAACTTCACCCTGTTGTGACTGAGATGAGTGATGTGCCTTTCATTGCTTAATGCCCTCCACTTTCTGGAGGCAATTGAGATTATGGTTTGTAGTACTACTGCCCAGACGGTTGATGCCAGTGGTGTTGGTGGTGCTTCTGCTGCTGGTAGTGGCTTCCACATTCTTAGCCATGGTATGAGGTTTTGTTATGCTACCACATCTATTGCCACTGCCACTTTTTCTTTTACCATAAATTTTATAAAACAATATAAATTATCTTTTGTCAATCTTTTCAACCCCAATTATTTAACTTTTCCCAAACAAGCTGCAATATAGATGTGATGTGTACAGATATCAAATTGGACTAGTAAAACAGGTCTTCAAAAGCAGATATAGACAGTTAGATGTCTATATTTTTAAACATTTTTTTCTATTTTTTTAAGCAAAATCCAACCCCATTCCTAAAAATGACGCCATAAAAATTGCTAGATAGATGTATGACCAAAAGCCAGCATTTACAACAGGGTGCTGTAGTGGTGTAAAATTGGTCTACATATGTAAAATTTGTCTAGTAAAACAGAAAATTGTTTGTGGCACACACACTTTGTGAAGTAGAAAGCAGTCAAATTTTGCTGAATTTTCCGCAAAAATAATTATTCCCGCATTCACCAAAGGTATTGCAGATGAAATTCAGAAACACAGTATAGTGGTTTGTGACATGCAAACACACTGTAACTAACACTACTTTCAGATTTATTTTCTGTAAAAAAAATTGTGCAGTCTTGTTGCTGCTTTCAAGCGCATGAAAAATGGAGAAAAAACTTGTAATTGTAATTTAAATGCAGTAGGACATATACCAGAAGCACCATATCACTGATCAATCAAACTGACTCTTGCAGTGCAGCTGGTACCTCTTCTATCTCTCTCTCTCTATTAATTAAATCTCTGCATTATTCACAGACTACTATACTATGTCCATTGTTTTAGGGCTTTCCTGTCCTATCTCTATTGCTGAGCTATGAACTCTGACGTCCTCTCACTATCCTAAAATGAATGCTGCATTCCATGATTAAGCTTTTATGTAGGATATAATATTCCTTCATGATTGGCTGTGCTATTCCATGTGATGCGATTGCTGCAAGGCATTATTGGGAAGCCTAAATGGCCGTACCTAAGATCATGTCAGCCTTCTGTGGGTGATACAATCTTTTGCAATTTATTAAAAGGTGGATGGCATATTTTTATCATTTCTTGTAAAATTAATTGCACATTTCATCAAATTCAACTCAAATTTGACTGCAATGAATCAACTCACTCATCTCTAAATAGAAATATACTTAACATATTGGGGGTAAAAATTTGCATCCATAACTGGTTTTCCCTTTCAATGTAACGTGTAAGATAGGAGTTAGTAGCAGATCAGTGCACTACTAAGCACATATTGATATCGGCTGTATATGCCTAAAAATATCTTTAATACATTTTTACTGCTAATAAAATTGATGATCTCAAATAAAAAAGAAAATATTCTCATCTGATTAACCCAAATGTGAAGTTTATAAAAATATTTTGTATTACTGATCATATTGATGAGCGGTTATAAAAGCGATGTACATAATAATAGCTTACCTGCCGTACTCTCTTTTTGGAACTTCCAACTCTAAAGATCCCTACCGTCTGTAAACCTAAAAGAGAGCATTCTGTAAGTATATTTTTAATTCTGTTAAATTCCTTCTCAAGATTTTAAAACTTTAACACAAAAGCAAAAAATGTGCGCTGTTTAAGGTAAAAACACAGTAGATTAGAACATGTAGTGTTACAAAATTCCATATGGAAATATTCCAATAACAGTAGTTTAGAAGCCCTGTATTTATGGCAGCCTATTGTCTACATCAGAGGTCCCCAACCGCCGGTCCGCGGACCAGGACCGGGCCGTTGGGGTTTTTCAGCCGGTCCGCGGGGAGAGGGGGCCCCTCCAGCCTCCAGCAGGGCCGCCATCAGGGCATGACTGCCCTGACTCCAGTATGGGGCCCGGCCGGTAGGAGCCCCCTCGGAGCCCCCCTCTTGTGCGTCTCTCTCCTCATGGGGCCCCCGGCCGCATGCTAAGCGCCGGGTCCGGGACATCTTAGCGCTGCGCTGCTGCGGCAGCACCTTCATGATTCCCCTGACTTCCGGTCATGTGACGGCGCCGTCACATGGCCGGAAGTCAGGAGAACCTGGTGTCAGCGATTTGGACGAGCGCCAGGATTCTGCAGGGATCGCATGGGGGTAAGTATAACAAGTTTTATTTTTTTTTAAATACAATTAACTAGGAGTGGGGGGAATGGGAGATGCACATGGGGGGAGGGGAGAGATGAGTGATGCACATGGGGGAGGGGAGAGATGAGAGATCCACATGGGGGGGAGGGGAGAGATGAGAGATGCACATGGGGGGAGGGGAGAGATGCACATGGGGGGAGGGGAGAGATGAGAGATGCACATGGGGGGAGGGGAGAGATGAGAGATGCACATGGGAGGGAGGGGAGAGATGAGAGATGCACGGGGGGGTGAGAGATGCACGGGGGGGTGAGAGATGCACGGGGGGGTGAGAGATGCACGGGGGGGTGAGAGATGCACGGGGGGTGGATGAGAGATGCACGGGGGGGTGAGAGATGCACGGGGGGGATGAGAGATGCACGGGGGGGTGAGAGATGCACGGGGGGGATGAGAGATGCACGGAGGGGATGAGAGATGCACGGGGAGTGGATGAGAGATGCACGGGGGTGAGCTGCACATGGGGGGGTGAGAGATGCACATGGGGGGGTTATGTTTACATAACTTTGTTGCCTTATGAAGGGCGGGGGGGGCCCCCAAAAATTTCTTGCACAGGGGCCCACTACAGTCTGTGTCCGCCCCTGGGATGAAGTAAATGCAGCTGAACAGCAGCTGTCAGGACAGCTGCCCTGTCCTGCTGCAGGGCGTGATGGGGCCTCAGTGATGCGGCTCCTGGCACAGCACATTATGTGGGGCTCCTGGCATAGCTCCTGGCGGGGACCTGGTCTACACTATATGATAAGTATGCACTAAACTCCAAATCCCTCCATTACCCCGCCCCCATATGACCAAAGCCCCACCCACCCCACCCCCTCCTTGCTGGGCCATGGAAAAATGATCTTGCTTCAAGCCGGTCCCTGGTGCAAAAAAGGTTGGGGACCACTGGTCTACATTATGTAAAGGTGGAATTCTAGGGAGATAGAAATGCATTCCAATCTACTTACTGTCTAAATCTAAAAAGACACAAACCACTCTCCCTATTTTTATATGTAACTTCATGTGATTTTACTACTTCTCGTTCTGACCTCATGTCATTGCACTGCTGCTGTTATTAAAGGGAATCTGTCACCACTTTGGAGTTATAAGACCTCTACTATGGACATACAGGTTATAGAAAAGTAAATCTATACTTACCTGTATGGCCCATAGTAGAGGTTTGATTGCAGAGAAAAGCACTTTAATCAATTCTATTTTGTATAGGCTTGGCATCCCCCGGACACCAAGCAATCCCCACCTATGTGCTTATTATTCCCCCAAATCCCCGCCTATATGCTTAATTATCATATTCCACCCCTCCCCTGCACGTCACAGGACCCTGTGACAGGCCCTGTGACGTGCACTGTGCTCCCTGACTTCCCGGGCATGCGCAAAGCACCTACTCACATAGAGCGCGCTTTGCTTCATCCCGGCCCAGTCTCTCCGTGCTCTGCGCCGCAGGGTTCTATTGCGCAGGCGCCAGGGAGTCACTGTCCCTTCCTGGCACCTGCGCAATAGAACTCTGCAGCGCAGAGCACAGGCAGACGGGTCCGGGATGAAGCAAAGCGTGCTCTATGTGAGCAGCGCTTTGCGCATGCCCGGTAAATCAGGGAGCACAGTGCATGTCACAGGGCCCTGTGACGTGCAGAGGAGGGAGGGAATATGAGAATTAGGCATATGGGCGGGGATTTAGGGGACTAATAAGCACATAGACGGGGATTGCTTGGCATCCGGGGATTGCTTGATGTCCGGGGGACGCCAAGCCTGTACAAAATAGAATTGATTATTATAGTCTGTGTGCAGGTTTAAAACCTCCCCGCCCCCTTACTCTTGTTCTGCACTACATGTCTGCACCTTCACAGCTTGTATGTGATATGACTTATCATTTCGCTCTCCCTGCTCCACCAGCTCTCACTCCACATTCCTTGACAGGTCATATGCTAGCTGTGAACTTACTGACAGGCAGTACAGAAAGAGAGGGAGCGTGAGGGGATACATCTAACAAGCAAACTGACTGTGATAAGTCTTGTCCAGGGGGCTGGCTTGAGTAATAAGCAGCAAGACACAAGTCACTTATTTCTGAGGGAACATCCCAGAAAGGAGGGGGAGCACACAGATGCAGCAGTCCTCTGATGTGAGGTGACAATAAAAAGTAGTAAAATCACACGAAATTACATATAAAAGCAGGCAGAGTGGTATGAGTCTTTATAACTTTAGACAGAATGTAGATTGAAATACAGTTTTATCTCCCAGGAGTGCCCCTTTTAAATTGGTGGAAGCAAACAAAGAATAAAATGATAACTGTCCTTGTATGTCTTCTGTCGAGACACTTCCATAGCTAAGGAATCATGTAAAATAAAATAAAAATGATCAGGGAAATTTCATTATTCGAATGCAAAACTTTGTCACCATATAGAACTAGAATTTAAAAGATGATGAAACAACTAGAAAATTAAAAATGTCAGATTGTGCGTTAGTATTTTGTGTTAGAATGTGCTAGCATATATTAGCACGTTAGCGGACCAGCCATACGTATCCTTTTAGGCATAAATGAGGCTGTTGAGTTAGGGTCAGGAGACCTGTGGCCAGACTAGACATTGTGGTCTGTAGTCAGATCATGAATGTCAGACTCATGAAATCGGCCTTATATGTATCTTTTTATAACTATAGAATAATCAGCAAATCTTTGATAACATGGCACCAATAAGACTATACTGATGGAGGATTAAAAAAAATATATACTAAAAAAAAGATTTACTAACTAATGTTTATGGTTCTACAATAAAAAGTAATTGCTTATTTTGGGATTGCTTACTAATTTCATTCTTAGTAATGTAATTGCAAGAATGCTTGTGGTGTAATGAAGCAAGCTGTTTATAGTTAGATCTGTCCCATAATAACCAAAGCGTAACGAATTTGCAACAATCAGCCGCTCATGCTAAAAACAGCTAAATAATAACAAATACACATATACTGTATATAGTGGACTAAGAGACCCTGTAAGTATATGACAGCTTTTTCTGAATATTCATTCACAATAGACTGTATTTTACTACTGTACCATTAGTCTTCATGTAACCCCTGGAAACATCAGCCTAACACTTACCATTCTTTTCTAAATGTAGACAGCAGCTGTCCACAAGCCTGGGAACTTGTCTGTAGATAGGGTTCAGACTGAGCTTTTTATCCCTTTCCTTTTCTTTCTTGCTTTGTGCTTCGGCTGGCAAAGACAGCTGTAGCGCCTCTAGGAGTCGAGACTGATTGTCATCAAGATCTGTGATGGAGTCCACAGACATTGCACCCTGCAACACATGAAAATCAGCCTAAATTTATGGCAATAACACAAAACCCTTTTAGTGCTAATACATTGCATTCTGCAATACTCATAGTCTTGTAGCAGAATATGAAAAGTCTTGAGTCCCTCATACATATTAAATGGCTGTCAGACAAACGACGATTCGACTGATCAATCAACCATCAGCCATCTCTGATCCTCTCTCTAACATAGGAGCACTCACTTAGACATATTTACCAGAGGTTTTACTGCGGGAGAACAAAACAATCATCAGTCTAAAATCAGACATGCCCAATCGATATCTCCCTCAACAATCAGTACCATCTGCTTATATTCATTTCAATATCAGGGGGTGCGGCCTGCTCCCGGCTGCAAGTAGCTGTCAGTTTCCTGATAATATCTGCTTGTATTCAGTTCTAGATCATGGGGCGTGGCATACTCCATGATCTAGGAGTGCAGGGAAAGAGATATTATCAGGAGCCTGGCTTCTGCTAGCAGCGAGGGGCAGGCCACGCCCCCTGATATTGGACTGAATACAAGATGGTATCAGGGGGCTGACTGCTGCTAGCAGGGGGGAGCAAGCCACGCCCATACCACGCTCCCCGATATTGGACAGTATACAAGATGGTATCAGGGGGCTGGCTGCTACTAGGAGCCAAGAGCAAGTCACGCCTCCTGATGTGTGACACAAAGTCCCATAAGTGAGGGGGGCACCAAGGAGCAGTTTAAGCGTCACAGAATTACAGCTACTGTGAGGATGGAAAACAGCACTATTCATGTTATCCCAAAAGTTTATGAAGGTATGAATAATTATTTATCTCCCTGGAGTACACCTTTAAATTTGGCACAACAGAGACAAAAACTAGAACTGAACATTCCTCAAAAATTCCCTACAGCAACATTGGAGGAACTGCAGTAATTTCTGGCAAGTACTGGTTGGGACAAAAATCTTCTGATTTCTTCATATGTCTGGCCTGTAGGATAGGGTGGCAAGATGGAAGCCTTTTCTTTCAACAAAAAAAACATCTAAGCCCGGCTATGTTTTTCCTAAAACCAACATCAAGTCTGACAAAATCATGGGGGAAAAAGTGTTTTGGTCTGATGAGACCAAGTTTGAACTTTTTTGCCATAATTCCAAAGAATATGTTTGGCGAAAAGCCAACATTGCGTATCACCAAAAGAACACCATACCTATAATGAAGCATGGTGGAGGCAGCATTGTGCTATTGGGCTGTTTTTCACGAGCTGGAGCTGGAGCTGTAGTCAAGATGGAGGGGAATTAAGAACAGTTCCAAATAATCATTAATTTTATATCAGACTTCTGCTAAAAAGCTGAATATGAAGATGAATTTCACCTTTCAGCACAACGACCTTAAGTATATCCATATCGACAAAACAATGGATTTGTCAGAAGAAGATCAAAGTTTTGGAATGGGCCAGCCAGATCCTATCCTTAAATCCAATTGATAATCTGTGTGTTGATCTGAAGATGGCTGTACACAGGAGATGCCCTCACAATCTGACAGATTTGGAGCGCTACTGCAAGGAAGACTGGGCAAAGATTGCCAAGTCTAGATGTGCTATGCTGATAGGCTCCGACCCAAAAAGACTGAATGCTGTTAAAAAAAATCAAAGGGTACTTCAACAAATTAGTTCAAGGGTATATACATTTATGTAACCATATTATTTTAGTTATCTATTTTTGTTTTTCCAACTGAATTGTACAGATTATGGGTGAGACTAAAGGTGGTAAAAATGCTGAAATAATTTTTCTTGGTAAGGGTGTGTAGACTTTTTACATCCACTGTAACTGTGACCCTGTATTGTATGTAACAACAGCCATTATTCATGCCTATGAGTGAGAACTGTACATCAATGATCAAAGCTCACACATACATATACAGGCTGGTCCAAAAGTAGGTGGACAGAAAGTGTAATAAGGTTATGAAGGGGGAGATTTATCAAACACTAAATTGCAGCCGCCTGTCTGGATCATCCTCCAATAAACCATGAATTAGACGTGGACGATAAGCTTTCCACCCAATAGATTTCAGGATTCGCATGATAGAAGCTCGTGAAATTCCCAATTCCAAAGAGGCTCTTCTGGTGGACGTTTTTGGACTCTGAACAAATGTTTCAGCAACAAGTTGTTTATTATCTTCTGTACAGACTGTTTTGGGTCGACCAGTTTTTGGAGCATTAAGGATTGAGCCAGTGGCATTGAATTTGTCACGAATGCGGTAAATGGTTTGTCTCTTTGGGGCTTGAGTACCAAATGTTTCAACCCAATTAGCTCTAACGGTTTCAGCATTTTGAGATTTCCAATACTCTGTTAAAATCCATTTTCTTTGATCTGTATTTAAATTATTTGCCATTATGTGTTATCTGAATTATCTGAAAAGAAAACAGATTTGGGGGAGATCTTATCTGTGAAAACTAGATCTGTAAAACTGGCTCAGTTGCCCTTAGCAACCAATCAGATTCCACCTTTCATTTTCCAAAGAGTCTGTGAGGAATGAAAAGTGGAATCTGATTGGTTGCTAAGGGCAACTGAACCAGTTTCACTTTACACCATGTTTGATAAATCTCCCCCCTCATAACCTTATTACACTTTCTGTCCACCTACTTTTGGACCACCCTGTAGAGCAGGGTTCCCCAACTCCAGTCCTCAAGGCCCACCAACAGGTCATGTTTTCAGGATTTCCTTAGTATTACACAGGTGATAATTGCATCACCTGCACAGGCAATAATTCCATCACCTGTGTAATACTAAGGAAATCCTGAAAACATGACCTGTTGGTGGGCCTTGAGGACTGGAGTTGGGGAACCCTGCTGTAGAGTACATGCACACATGTGGGTATCATTGAAAAAATGAATTCAGTATTACTATTTACCAGACTGTTTTTTAACGTTGTGTGATGTATTCATCAGTATTGTGCTTTAGGCAGTGCTGGCAACGGAAATACATATATTTCAATGTGTTTTTTGTGTGAGTGAGTTCATTTGTAAACCCTTTTAGACACAGTTTGATGGTAAATGAGGAAGGCGTAGGGCTTGATATGAGTCATCTGCCTTGATTAAGGAAGATAATAGTTGCAATGAATTTTTAAGTTCCAAAATATTCACTGTTTCCCACAGCAAGAAGGAATAATCACAAGCAATGTTTTCTTGGCCAAGTTATGTATTTATTTGATCTGGAACTGAGAATAACTTTGTGGTTTGTTTGTGATGAAATTAAAGGTCCAAGAAACTTGGGAGGGAGATGAGGACCGGCAAACAATTAACTAGAAAAACTGATGTTTGTTCTTACATATAAACAGACTGTGTATTCATTGGATATGGTTATTTTACAGTTTGTAGAAGTAGCAATGATTTCGTTCATCTTGCGTGCTGCAAAGGCTAGTATTAATATTGTACAGTTAATGTATAAATATATGTGTTTCATTGGTTATAAAAGGTCATCCTTTTACATTTTTTTTCTTACAGGAATACAGGTGTAAAATAAAAACAATGATGACACCCTACCTGGGTCAAGCAATGACTCTACGGTGCTTTTCCGATCTTTCTTAATCAGCTTCAGTTGTGACGTTAAGTCTACAGTCACTGCTGCAGCCAATCTCTGAGTTCAGCAACTCTGCATCTGTAGATGGTATGAGCAACTGAGCTTATTGATTGTCTGCAGTGGTGTTATGCTTTGTATTTGTAATGTCACCTGTGCAGCAGATCAACAAAGCCCAGAGCAGTGATGGTGAGGCAGTGTGTACTCTGGGAAGGCGAGTATATCACTGTTTGTTATTTTACTCTTGTGCACACCTATGGGTAAAAAAAAATTGGAAAGGGACAACCTCTTCAAAAAGAATCTGTCACCAGATTTTTGCTATGTAATCTGAGAGCAGCATGATGTAGGCAAAGGGACCCTGATTCCAGTGATGTATCACTTAGTTTACTGGATGCATCAGTTCTGACACAATCAGAGTTTTTAGATTTAGCAATGGAGCAGAGCTAAGAAAGCTAAACCCGAACACACTAGGCTCTTTATGTACATAATCTATTGACAGTAAGCTGCTTATCACAGGAGGGGGCGGAGTTGGACTAGCAGTCACATGCACATTAGACCTTTCAATAATCTACTAGTGATAAAACCTTCACTGTAAGTAAATAACAGCACACTGCTTAATAAATGACACTTAGTAGAATTCAGTGTTTTGACCCCTACCTCATGCTGTCCTCAGATTACATAGCAAAAAACATCCTTTATAGGTAAACTGTTATGTGAAAAAACGCTATTAACCTGCAGGTTAATAGCGTTCTGAGCCTGCTTACTGTCAGCACTCAGACTCCCGCTGCCGGGAGGAAATAAGCTTTATTCCTCCTGGTAACGTTCAGGTTTCAGTCATGGGGGCGGCACCAGCATGGGTTCAGGCACTGACTGATAGCCGGACCTAATGATGAGCGAGCTGTCAGTCACTGCCAGGGGGGCAAGGTTACAGCCGTCACTGTTTATACAAAGAACGGTGACTGAATAGGATAGCCCAAGAATATATATGACGGGTATACCCCTTTGAGTACTGCACTTGATAAGCTGCATAAAGATCCAAGTCATACGAACAGCAGCGACATATCTGTTAACAGCCACTACCAATCTTTAAATCTTTATCAGCTTATTTGAGAGAAAAAAACAAGGACAAAGGCTTGGATCTGCAATTTAATAAAAAAAATAAAAAAAAAACTTTTAATTAGCATAGCTACTAATTATCCCACCAAAAAGATAAAATATATAAAAAAAAATAAATAAATAAAATAAAATGAAAGGGATTTGAGAAGTATGTTATTAAAATGAGCAGAACATCTGACATTGTTCTCTGGTTTCTATCAAGTATGGTAGCAATTAAAAGCTGACAACTGCACTACCTCATCAAGTTCTATTATTTTATTGCTTCAATATGCAAGGCAAACTGTGAAATTGAGGAAATGAATAGAAACTCAAGTGATCGAGCAGAAAAAACAAAGTTAGACTAAATGAGCACAAGATCTGCAGCCATATCCTGGATTCGTGTGATAAGAAATGGCTGATCTTCACGGCACTGCACATTTGACATTGTGCAATAATTTGAGTACATTGCTTCTATTACGACATAATTTAATAAAATAACTCAAAGTTTGGTACTGGATACTATTAGAGGAGATATAGCAATTATCTCCCGATACAGAGGCTTCAGATTTGATCTATCTTTATTTCTTATCTTTCACAATATTTCCCTACCCAACTAATTGGCAACAGATAATATGAAACACTGTAAAAAGCACATTAAAGTTTGCGCAAAAGTTTGAAAGTTATCCCATATCCTATCGCTGAGGGTCCAATCGCTGAGACACCCACCGATCCTGAGAGCTTTAAATATCTTGTGTAAGTGGAGCAAGACTCGATCATCTTACTGTCACTCCATATATTATTGTTGAAGCGTGGAAGACTCCGTCAACTGCGGCACTCCCATTAAGAATGAATGGAGCAGCAGTGTGCATGTTCGAAATAGCTCCCCTCATACGAGGCCATTCAGAGCCCCATTTCTTGGGATTGGTGAGCAATTACAGCCACTCATAGCACTGAGAGTAGTGGCTGAAAGCATAGCACTGACTGACACCCGGTTCTGGACTGCTGCTCAGATGAACTAGCTTGATGGGTCATGCTTACTACCGCCACTCTGAGTGCGGTAAGCGGTCATTGCAATTGCTCCAGGCACACCGGTATGACTGAAAGCCGGCCGCTCCGGGAAAAATACAATTATTTTACTCCCAGGTGCCGCACTTTCAGTACTGCGGCCTGGCATTTTCATGCCGATATTAACTTGAACATTAACCCCAGTCCGCAAGTTAAAAACATTATCCGATCCGATAGGTTCCCTTTAAAGTGGCTATACACTTTCAGTGTCTGAAGAACACTAAGTTACGTGACATCTGTTCCTCCAATACCCTCCATACAGATGCACACTCAGGTTGACTGATTGTGCATGTGTTCTCCATAGGGAATAAGCCTGTGCCAAACACTTATGATGACAAAATATTCCCTAAAAGAACAAAGGATCGGGCACAATGAAATCCAACTTGGCCAATCCATTTTTCCCCAACTTCTGCCATCAGGGGAGATTCATTATTACTCTATACAAATAGGATAGTCAATAACTACCAACATATAAAGCATGTACTTACAAGTTAATTGCTAAAGACATACCTGAACTATATATACCGCCCAGAGAAAAAATAGGTGCATATAGTCTCTTACAATGAATAAATTTTATTGAAGATAAATAATAAAAAAAACATATATATTCACCAGAGAAATGCAATGGAGGACCACATGGTACATCAACATAGTTAAATTCTCTGGTGAATATATATGTTTTTTAATTATTTATCTTCAATAAAATGTATTCATTTTACGATACTATATGCACTTGTTTTTTCTTTGGGCGGAATAAATAGGATAGTCAGATGATCCCGCTGAAATCATTGAGTTTGGCTGATTTTTATATTCATCTGATTTCTTATAAAACAATTTGGGAAGGCACTCACTTGCTGGATGCATTCTTAAACTACTTTCCCATGATGAGCTTTTGGTGCGTTTTTGATGCTGTATATTTTTGCCCAGTCAAAAACGCAGCATCTTACAGTTCCAGCAAAGTGGATGGGATTTATAGAAATCTCATGCCCATTCTGCTTTTTTTTCACTCAGTGTATACTGACTTGTGGTGCGTGTTTCAAATCCGCAGCAAATCAATTTCTCTTGTGGGTACGCTGAGTTTTCTGTGCGGATTTCCCCATAGACTTGCATGAGATGCAGAAAATCCACAGGTAAGAAAAGCACATGCTTTTTAAGTACATATCAAAAATGAATGTAATATGCACTTGAGTATATCAATAAAGTTTTGTCAAAGACAGAAAATATTAAAAACAAAGCAGCTTTATTTAAAGCATGGCACACCAACATAGACAAAAACCGCAGCGTCAAAAAACAAGATAAAAACGCATGTTAAAAAAAACACACAAAAACGCAATGAAAAACCGCAAGTAACCTAATTTAAATAATAGGTGCAGAAATGGTGGAGAAATTCTGCAACATCAAAAAAGCACCAAAAGCTCATTGTGGAAACGTAACTTTATAGGTGCAGATAGGTCCTATTTTGGGTGTAGTAAAGTCCAGTTCAGAATTACAAAGAAAACCCTTTTCACCTTTACCTCTTTCCTTCTCACTTGTTTGATTTATTACTTTCTCCCTCCTTTTAGATGTATTCAGAGAGTTTATGGAGAATTTCTATTTCACTGGCATTGCAGTCTAAGAGGTCTATGTCTTCACATGACTAAACTTGAAACACGATTTTCATATTGGTAAATGATGAGCAAGACATCTTTTATGGCTGTGGATCCACAAAAGTGGTACCATAAAAAGTAAATGAGCAGCCATGCCGTAGTAAAAAAGTGTTACAGTTATCTGCCAACTTGGCATAAAGAGTTCCTGAGTTTTCGTGCCTGGGATTAGCACATCTGTGCAACCATTCATTATTATACGCATACTGTTATCTAAAGGAATAAATATATGACTGATGCTGAGCTTAAGTTTCCACATAGCCATAGTTATTAGGAATTGCTTGTTTCTGATCAAATGTAGCATTAATTGCCAAGTCTAACGACATATATATTTTTTTTATAAACAATAACTATAATATTAGCAATGCTAGTGGGGTCTGCCTACAAATATTTACTGATACATGGACTGCCTTGTTTTGCGAATGTCTGAAAATTATGAACATTGCCAGGACTGAGGCCAGACATTTTCCAAAGTGACTCCTTCGGCTTTATTGAAGTGAATGGCTCCGTCAGGGCTCTGTTGAACATTCCATTGGAATACTGTTTAGGGGATTTTGACCGAAAACCTGAACACTGCTCAGCAGAGAGGACTACATGTTGTGGTAGACTGGCTTACTTGGCTGCTCACAGAGGTAGACACAGAAACATTTCTCATTTGAATCTTCTACTGGTTCATTAAAAGGGTACAGCATAAACCAGTGCAAAGTTCAGCAAAACAAACATGGCCTTTCTGGCATAACGCAAAAACAAAAAATAACATAGCAAAGTCCATATGGCTGCGGGGATCCGCCCGCTCAGGAACACAACAGTAATTAATTTATACTATGAACACAGCTCTGAAGCTCTCGCCTCCAGGCACACCGAACACTGAATGATCCAGAAGGCTGACTATTTACCTTCTGGACCACACCCTGGGGTTGAGATATGGTGATCAGCCTCCCAACCACTCTTCAGCTGTTAACAAAAAAAAAAACAGCCCTTAACATGACCGATTAACCCATTTCAGCACTTCATGTGCGTGAGCATTTTTCCGAGGTTCATATCACTGAAGCAAACAACCTCAGTAATACATATCTCCCCTCCAGTACTTTACCAGTGACCTTGTCACAATGTGTATAAAATATCCTCTATGGGTTGTCTGAAATGTTTATAAACTTCTCGGATAGCAGTAAGTGTAATAAAAATGTAAAAACCCCTGACGTCTCATTTAGTCTGTGTTTACTCATCCTGTACGGATAATGTGCCATCCGATGCATATGACTGCTGCAGTCAACCGTTGGCTTTAGTGGTCTCATGCCATACATGTAGGCATCACTGCTAATGCCAGTGATCGGCAGCAATGGTCACATTCACTTGGACTACATATTGCTGCAGGAAAGTAAACACAGACCGGTGGAGCTTTAAAAGGGGAGATATGATTAATTTATTTTTTTATTTTATTGCATTTTGATGCAGTTTGTGAAGTAAAAAAAAATCTCAGACAACCCCTTAACCAAATGTATTTATGTTTAGATCTTAGGCTAGCTTCTTCGATGTATTGAATCTAGGAGAGGGAAATCTTACATAAAAACTTCTTACGTTTTCTTTTTAGTAAATAGAGAAAATGAGGCCTTTTACAATCAGAACATGCTAGAGGGGTTTAGTAAAACTTGTTATGAAAAACAAAAGAACTTTATATAAAAGGTGACATCAATTATGGTTTAATTCCTGCACAGTGCAGATGAATGTGTATTTTTCCAGTGTGGTATGAATATAAATCTGCATCCCAAAGCCAACCAACCAGCCAACCCACATGACTTTGACAGTTTGAGAATGACCCATGTTATTTTGCAGATACAAATCTATTTCTAAAATATTATGGAATGACATTTTGTTACATTCGGCAGATCTGCAATTTGTAACTTTCGCTGATATGAAATATCTCTAGTGATCAGCGCAAGTGCTCGTTACTCGACTTTGCCTAGGGGGCTCGGGTATGCACCGAGTATCCTGGGTGCTCGAGTGACATGTTCGAGTCCCCGCGGCCGCATGTTTCGCAGCTATTAGACAGCCACAAAACATGCAGGGATTTCACATGCAAGTCAGGAAATCCCCGTATGTTTTGTATCTGTCTCACAGCCGCGAAACATGCTGGCGCGGGGACGGAAACATGTCACTCGAGCACCCAGGATACTCGGTGCATACCCGAGCCCCCTAGGCAAAGTTGAGTAATAAGCACATGAGTTTAACACTAAATATCTCACACAGCATGTGGCATAGACAGAGCAAAATGTAAAACTGAGTATTTAGCAAACAACATTTAGAAAGAAAACTAAAGATATTAGATTATTTTCCTTGTCTGAAATGTATAGTATAATAATGACCCATTGCCAGTCCCATCACCGAACTTGTCAGCTCACCCTCCTGCGTGCGCGCGGCGCTGCCTCCGGTGTGTTGGGAGAAGTGGATTCGTTCGGTGTTTCTGAAGTGGAGCTGAGAGATGAATTACTACTGGAGAGCTCTTTGTTCTGTCTTCTGGATCCAAATGGAAGGATAGATGTTACAAAGTCGGAGACCTCCTTCTGCTCATCTTTTTGAGAATCTTGCTTCAGCTTGTGCGCCCGGTCGTTGGCGATAACTTGTGATAATGCCATACCGAATGCCTGTGGTAAGAATTCTAGAATAACAGAGAAGAATAATTATCACCACGCTGGATATCACTCACACTAATTAAAAACAACAGCTTCTGCTGACACTAGCTTTTACTTTGTGGCATTTTAAAAGCTTTCCAAGTTGACATCTAAAAAACATGAATCCATTAGCTGTTCACAGAGCCCTATATTTATGAATGTATCATTCTACCACTGAATCAAATCTTTTCCAATGAGACTGTCTTTATTGCACTCATACTGCACGATGTAGACTCTGTTCCTGCGCTGTAAAGAGTTATTCTAGTGATATAGATGCAAACATTGAAGGACATTTTAAGACATCGATGTAAACTTCCAACTTTATGTGCTGACATTCTCCACTGAGCCTTACTCCTCTGTCCGTGTGCAGGGATGACATTTCAGGGTCGGCCAGTATGTTTTTTGAGTAAGCTAATGCAAACATTGGGAGGAAATAGAAATTTCATGCACATGTTGCCCCTGTTGAAATTCATACCTAGCCTCACCCCTCCCCCCAGGATATCACAGCATGTATTTCTATGCAGCAGTCACGCCTGGGTCGGGAGAGCCACCGGCCTGTCCAAGCATTGTGTTGCAATCTTTGTCCGAGTCATATGGCCGTCTGACTCTTCCCTATGGCAACAGTGCTATCCAATGAGCGACCATACTTTATATAAATTTCCTAGAATTAAAGATCAGTCACCTGATTTCACATTTTAAAGAAGTACCTTCATATAACTTTTTATTCTTGTCTAAATGATATGTATTATAGTTAATATACTCACTGATCGCCGTCTTCCCTGCTTTCCAGCACCACACAGGTCCTCTTCTCATATTAATAAAATTCTCACTCGCTGAATCACACTGTGCTCTATGTGTGACCCGTCAGTGGCTTTCACAATATAAGTCTATGATCCTCGTTCTGATGCTCCATAGGCTTACACTACAAAAGCGACTTCCGTCTCACACACAAACCCCAGTGTGATCCAACAAGTCAGAATTGCAGTCACGTAAGTGAGAAGAGGAGCTGAAAACCAGTGCTGAAAACTGGGGAAGTATATTAACGCATCTATACTACACACATATTAGAGAGGTTTAGGGAATACCATTTTTTGTGGGAATGCTTTTTTAATTTGAATACATTATTAAATAGAATTTTACGCCACACAAAACTGATGTACTTACTTTGAAAATCTAGGACTGAATCATTTCTTTGTACAGTTTTCCCTCCAGCTACTGCTTGATTCATAACAAATTAGGTCAGGTCAGGTCTAAAATATCTAATTAATGATCTATGTAGATTAGATTTTGAAATCTTGTGACAGAACCCCTATAAAGAAAAATATAAAAAGCTATGCTGGTCTATGGTAAGACTAGTAAAGGTGATTTTGAGTCCTGCCATATGGACACAAGGGTCTACTTGTTTGGATTTTTGCCAGCCTGAGGCTTTTATTCGTCTCTGTTGAGATAACCTGAGTGTTTGGCCATAAGGGATGAGGATTATCTCTGATTTGTTTAAATTTAGGTAAAATTATTGTCAATGTGCTTTCTGTGATAGAAATCGGAGTCTGACCCTCGAGTTTCTGACATGGATATTGTGACGCTGAATCACTACTCATGGGCAAGCCGCGAGACAGGGTAGTCAGGAGGTCCGAGGTCAGATACCAAGAGGGCTAGTAGGACAGAGGGGTAAGACAAAGGTGTGGTAAGGTAACAGTCTAGGGTAAAATGCCAAGAGGGTACGTGAAGACCAAGGAGTACAAAAAACGGATAGTCAGAGGCCAAGTCTGGGGTCAGATACCTGAAGTTAGAGAGCGTCAAAAGCAGAAGGGATAATCCACACGAATAGTCACAACAAATCAGAGGTCAGCAACAAGATCAAGAAGTCAGACACAGCATAAGCACAGACACCAAACTAAGCAAAGCTAGAACTGACACTGGACTGCAGACAGCAACCCAGCTAAATAGCTTGAAAATAATTAAAGACGGGAGGCATCTGGGGAAACGCCCGCAGGCTAAACTAGATTGAGTAGCAGGGCTGTCAATGAAAATACTGACAGCCCAGCATGCCCCAGGATCAGATTGGATGACTGGACCGTCACTCACAAAACCGACAGTCCAGTTCAGATCCCATAGGGCGGCTGAGCTGTCACTCAAGGAGTCCCTAGGCCACAGTCAGATATGAAATCATGACAGATATGCGGTTGATCTGTTGCTGGATGTGCAGCAGATAATGATCTGCATGAGGATTAACACTATTGTCATTGCTTGGGGCTAATCATTGGCTTTTATATGCAGAATCCATTAATATCAGAAACCTGCTACTTAGTAGCTTCCACAATGGCAGTAAAATACGATTGGAGACTTCCGTCTGCACGTGAATGGGGATGGAGAAAACTTGGTCAGGAGGAGCAGCATTGTGATCAGGAAAAGCAGATTTATGTAATAGTTAAACACTATTACTAGCACTATATTATAATTTCCAAGGCTAGACACTGAAGAAAGGCAAACAGCAAAAATAACCAAAATCAGTCAATGCGTATATGAAATGTCTCAAAGTAAAAAAAAATATTAAAATGTGCTATCCTGTAAGCTGGCAATGCTGGAAAGTGTAGGAAACCTATTTAAAGTGGAAGAAAAAAAATGCAGCTATTGCCCAGGATGAGTCAGTCTACCACCACCCATAACGCAGAGATGGGATCTCTACTGTTCTCTCTTGATCCTACAACTTTAAATAGATAGCACTCGTAAATGAAAATTGGACGTCGGAATGAGTCCTTATATTGAATCAACTAAGCTTTTACAGGTGTGTTTGTATAAAAGCTTGTCAATTGTTTCTCACAGCAACCAACAGAACCATGAATGCAACTCTGGAGTATAGATGGTAACTCAGATAAACATGTCAAGATATTTGACCTTTCATGTGGATTAAGCCATTATAAAAATTCAAAAATTGGTGTTCTCAGATGACTAGATTCCTATATTTATGTTTCGTATTTTTTTCTATAACAGCAAAATAAAAGTCCAATTATTTTATTATCACTTTGATTCGATAAGGAATGCAAACCCTAAAGATAAGTTGTAATATCAAAAAACAACATTTAATATGAATTATGCCATATCTACAAAGGCCTTCTGATGATAACTCCCTAAAACGGATCTGAGCAGTGTTGCAGAACATTGAACAGATAATCATAAAATGCCATAATAAAGGGTTATTAAAAAGTATATGACATCATGTAAGTTACTGGAGCAAGAAAAAAAAATCAACAAAACAAATTGCAGGAAAAGGAAGGCTAAAAAGAAGAGTTGAAATCCTGGAAATAACTAGGTTTAACATTTAGTCCTGAAATGGAAATTTAAACTCACTGATCTACAGCAAAACGATTGGTTACTCAAACAAAATAAACAGAACCATTGGTATAGTGATACAACAAGTCTATTTTACATTCCATCATTGATGCTACCAGTAGGAAATATTTTAAAGGGAATCTGTCACTTGACTTTGCTACCACATCCGTAGGGGCAGAGACCCTGATTCCAGCTATGTGTTACTTACAGAGCTGCTTGCTGTTTTGCATATACCAGAATGGGGGAGCATATACCAGGATAGGGGACCAGGATGGGGGAGCATATACCAGGATGGGGAAGCACATACCAGGATAGGGGAAGCATTTACCAGGATGGTGGACCAGGATGGGGGAGCATATACCAGGATGGGGGAGCATATAATAGGATGGCGGACCAGGATAGGGGAGCATTTTATAGGATGGGGAAGCATTTTATAGGATAGAGAAGCATATACCAGGATGGGGGAGCATATAACAGCATGGGGGGGACCACGATTGGGGAGCATATAACAGGATAGGGGACCATATTCCAGGATGAGGACCAGGGTGGGAAACCATATGCCAGGATGGGGGACAAGGAAGGGGGAGCATATACTAGGATAGGGGACTAGGATTGTGGAGCATATAACAGGATAGGGGACCAGGATTTTGGAGCATATGCCAGGATAGGGGACCAAGATTTTGGAGAATATACAAGGATAGGGGACCAGGATGGGGAAGCATGTATCAGGATGAAGGATGTATCAGGATGAAGGATGGGGGGGGGAGCATATACCAGGATGGGGGGGGCATATACCAGGATGGGTGAGCATATATCAGGATGGGAGACCAGGTTGGGAGAGCATATACCAGGATAGGGGACCAGGATGGGGGAGCATATACCAGGATGGGGGAGCATATCCCAGTATGGGGGAGCATATACCCAGGATGGGAGAGCATATACCCAGGATAGGGGACCAGGATGGGAGAGCATATACAAGGATGGGGGATCATATATCAGGATGAGGGAGAATATATCAGGACGGGGGAACAGGATTGGGGAGCATATACCCAGGATGGGAAACCAGGATAGGAGAGCATATACCTGGATGGGGAACCGGGATTGGGGAGCATATACCAGGATAGGGGACCAGGATTGGGGAGCATATACCAGGGTAGGGGACCAGGATGAGGAAGCATATATTAGGATGGGGAACCAGGATGGGGATAGCATATACCAGGATGGGGGCGTATATATCAGGATGGATGGCCAGGATTGGGGAGCATATATCAGGATAGGGGACCAGGATGGGGGACCATATACCAGGATGGAGGAGCAGGATGGGGGAGCATATACCAGGATGGGGGACCAGGATTGGGGAGCATACACATATATATATATACACTGCTCAAAAAAATAAAGGGAACACTCAAATAACACATCCTAGATCTGAATGAATGAAATATTCTCATTGAATACTTGTTCTGCACAAAGTTTAATGTGCCGACAATAAAATCACACAAAAATCATCAATGGAAATCAAATTTATTAACCAATGGAGGCCTGGATTTGGAGTCACCCCCAAAATTAAGTGGAAAAACACACTACAGGCTGATCCAACTTTGATGTAATGTCCTTAAAACAAGTCAAAATGAGGCTCCGTATTGTGTGTGGCCTCCACGTGCCTGTATGACCTCCTTACAATGCCTGGGCATGCTCCTGATGAGGTTGCAGATAGTCTCCTGTGGGATCTCCTCCCAGACCTGATTTTTGTGTGATTTTGTCAGCACATTCAACTTTGTACAGAACAAAGTATTCAATGAGAATATTTCATTCATTCAGATCTAGGATGTGTTATTTGAGTGTTCCCTTTATTTTTTTGAGCAGTGTATATTCCATATACTGGAATCGGAGGTGTATATACCATATGCTCTCTGTGAGTCCCCAATAACTGGCCTACTAGTAGAAACAGCGTCGGCCTCGTCTATCACTCGTCAGTCAATTGCACAATTGTCCTGACGATTGAAGGCAGCGGAGTTGCGTCTCCCTAAAAAATTAGTGGCAGCGGTGGGTTCTGCGTGATTTCTCAGGTGTTCTCCGCGACAGATAAATCGATAGATATGGGATAGATCAATATTAGATAGAGAGATTTATAAATAGATAGATATACTTAATAGATAGATAGATAGATAGATAGATAGATAGACAGATAGATAGACAGATAGATAGACAGATAGATAGACAGATAGATAGATAGATAGACAGATAGATAGACAGATAGATAGACAGATAGATAGACAGATAGATAGACAGATAGATAGACAGATAGATATGTGTATATTTCATACATACACAGTGGGGGAAATAAGTATTTGATCCATTGCTGTTTTTGTAAGTTTGCCCACTGACAAAGACATGAATAGTCTATAATTTTAAGGGTAGGTTAATTTTAACATTGAGAGATAGAATATCCAAAAAAAAATCAAGAAAATCACATTGTGTAAATTAGATATTTTTTTTGCATTTTGCAGTGAGAAATGAGTATTTGATCCCTCTGGAAAACAACACTTAATACTTGGTAGCAAAACCCTTATTGGCAGTCAGACGTTTTTTGTAGTTGATGATGAGATTTTGAGGCTGAAGCTTGGCAACTCGGAGCTTCAACTCCCTCCATAAGTTTTCTATGGGATTAAGGTAATTTAGGCCACTCCATGACCTTACTGTGCTTCTTTTTGAGCCACTCCTTTGTTGCCTTGACTGTATGTTTTGGGTCATTGTCGTGCTGGAAGACCCAGCCACGACCCATCTTCAATGCTCTTACTGAGGGAAGGAGGTTGTTGGCCAGAATCTCGTGTTACATGACCCCATCCATCTTTCCATCAGTACGGTGCAGTCGTCATGTCCCCTTTGCAGAAAAGCATCCCCAAGTATAATGTTTCCCCCACCATGCTTCACGGTTGGGACGATGTTTTTAGTTAGGGTTGTACTTATCCTTCTTCTTCTTCCAAACACGGCGAGTTCAGTTAATGTTAGAACCCTCCTGTTTGTTTTTTCCATCTTGTGTTTTGCGGTCACGTGACCATCTGCCTTTATATTCCAGCTCCGCCTTTTTGGCTGCGCTGGACTTCTGTGTTGTTTGCCTGTTTTGCTAGCCAGGTGCTTCTGTGCCTATCTCTGTCAGTTCGCTTGGTTCTTCTGGGACCTCTAGTACCTTTTTGTCAGTTTATCTTTTTGTTTTCTGCAACAATTTTCTCTGTTCAGGAGGTGTCTCATTTTTGTTCCAGTCCTTAGTTCTTTTAGGGACTCCTTCCCTTTATTCTATAGGTTTTCGTTCAGACTAGCCTAGGACTAAGGCGGGTCCGTTGGCTAGGAACAGGCAGCCCACTACATCGTAGGGATTCAGCTTAGTCTTACTGTAGGGAAAGCTTTCCCCTTCTTTCCTTAGTAATTGTTGCAGATCATAACAGTTAATGCAAAGAGCTCAATTTTTGTCTTATCAGACCACAGCACCTTCTCCCAATAACTCACAGAATCATCCAGGTGTTCATTGGCAAACTTCAGACAGGTCTGCACATGTGCCTTCTTGAGCAGGGAGACCTTGCGGGCACTGCAGGATTTTGTACCTTTAAGGCGTCGTGTGTTACCAATGGTTTTCTTGGTGACTGTGGTCCCAGATGCCTGGAGATCATTAACATGTTCCCCCCGTGTAGTTTTAGGCTGATCTCTCACCTTCCTCATGATCAAGGATACCCCACAAGGTGAGATTTTGCATGGTGCACCACATATATCTATACATATATAAATATTACTATCGTTATTTTTCAATGCTTCAGCTACCCAATTGAAGTTTTTATCAAGCAACTAAAAGTCTTCAGTTTTGAAGCTGAAACATTGTACCTAGATGGGTGAATAAACCTCAAATTTTTTTCACTTGAACCCTTTGAATTCTGCCTCCATTTTCGTTTCTTTTGTACATCCAGAAGACTTTCCTGGCTACAACCCCGGGAGGGATTGCACTACCGACTGGAGACTATTTTGCTATATACAGTATATACACACATGGTCAAAATTGTTGGTACCCCTCGTTTAATGAAAGAAAAACCCACAATGGTCACAGAAATAACTTGAATCTGACAAAAGTAATAATAAATTAAAAATCTATGAAAATGAACAAATCAAAGTCAGATATTGCTTTTCAACCCTGCTTTCACAGAATTTTTAAAAAAAATTAAACTCATGAAATAGACCTGGACAGAAATGATGGTACCCCTGAAAATAATGTGACAAAAGGGACATGTTAAATCAAGTTGTGTCCACTAATTAGCATCACAGGTGTCTACAATCTTGTAATCAGTCAGTGGGCCTGTATATAGGGCTACAGATACTCACTGTGCTGTTTGGTGACATGGTGTGTACTACACTCAACATGGACCAGAGGAAGCAAAGGAAAGAGTTGCCTCAGGAGATTAGAAAGAAAATTATAGACAAGCATGTTAAAGGTAAAGATTATAAGACCATCTCCAAGCACCTTGATGTTCCTGTGACTACAGTTGCAAATATTATTCAGAAATGTAAAATGCATGGGACTGTAGCCAACCTCCCTGGACGTGGCCGCAGGTGGAAAATTGATGACAAATCAAAGAGACGGATAATACGAATGGTAGCAAAACAGCCCAGGATAACTTCTAAAGAGATTAAAGGTGAACTTCAAGCTCAAGGAACATCAGTGTCAGATCGCACCATCCGTCGTTGTTTGATCCAAAGTGGACTTCATGGGAGAAGACCAAGGAGAACACCATTGTTGAAAAAAAATCATAAAAAAGCCAGACTGGAATTTGCCAAATTACATGTTGACAAGCCACAAAGCTTCTGGTAGAATGTCCTATGGACAGATGAGACAAAAATGCAAAAAAGGAAGTTTTTGGCAAGGCACATCAGCTCTATGTTCACAGACAGAAAAATTAAGCATATCAAGAAAAGAACACTGTCCCTACTGTGAAACATGGAGGAGGGAGGCTCTGTTATGTTCTGGGGCTGCTTTGCTGTATCTGGAACAGGGTGTCTTGAATCTCTGCAGGGCACAATGAAATCTCAAGACTATCAAGGGATTCTAGAGAGAAATGTGCTGCCCAGTGTCAGAAAGCTTGGCCTCAGTCGCAGGTAATGGGTCTTGCAACAGGATAATGACCCAAAACACACAGCTAAAAACACCCAAGAATGGCTAAGAGGAAAACATTGGACTATTCTGAAGTGGCCTTCTATGAGCCCTGACCTAAACCCTATTGAGCATCTTTGGAAATAGCTGAAATATGCCGTCTGGAAAA
Source organism: Phyllobates terribilis (assembly GCF_046119375.1). Lineage (NCBI taxonomy): Eukaryota > Metazoa > Chordata > Amphibia > Anura > Dendrobatidae > Phyllobates > Phyllobates terribilis. The sequence continues at coordinate 362,448,539 of NW_027362762.1, read as the reverse complement.
GACAACCTTCAAACACGAGACAACTGGAGCAGTTTGCTCATGAGGAGTGGATCAAAATACCTGTCGAGAGGTGCAGAAGTCTCATTGACAGTTACAGGAATCATTTGATTGCAGTGATTGCCTCAAAAGGTTGTTCAACAAAATATTAAGCTAAGAGTACCATCATTTCTGTCCAGGCCTATTTCATGAGTTAATTTTTTTCAAAAATTCTGTGGAAGCCGGGTTGAAAAGCAATGACTGACTTTCATTTGTTCATTTTCATAGATTTTTAATTTATTATTACTTTTGTCAGATTCAAGTTATTTCTGTGACCATTGTGGCTTTTTCTTTCATTAAACGAGGGGTACCAACAATTTTGACCACTTGTGTAGATATAGGTATATAGATATCAATATCTGGCCATTTATACATATGTGCTGGCTATCATTTGTACTGTTGCATACAGAGTAAGCGTAGTTTTATATTTATTTTCTTAAATCAATTGTACACATGAAAATAAAAAACTGTGTACTATATCCTATATCAGTCCTCCTGGGGTACAATCTGTATTCAGTAAGGACAGACTTTCACATTACTGGGATAGGAGATGATAGTTGGTGCTCATAAAGTTTTATGTAGAGCTATAACATTTGTTTCAGGATAGCAGCAATAGAATTTCTGGGTCTATCTCTAGCTCCTCCCTCCTCTATAGAATTTTAAAAGCACCAACTTTCATCTACTCTCTCAGTAATGGCAAACTTTGTCTCCACTGATTATATATTTGACTCATAAATTGAGAGTGAATGATCAGTCCAAGAGGAGAAAGAAGGAGATTTCTCTGACAAGTTATACTACAAAGTAGCTTTTTATCATCTGTACTATTGATTCATGAAATAAAAATTAAAGTGAACGTTACTCTTAAAATATTTTATTCCGTAGGTGGCAACTTGATTCATATTCAGCATTGTGTTTTACCTTTATCTTTGTTTTTCTCCTTCCCCAAAGAATCCAGTTTCTTTCTTAAAGATTTTTTCCTCTTTTGCCCATCTAAAATAAGAAACACAATATAATTAAGATGTCTTATAAATATTATATGTCAGTTTGATGCAAATTAGAATTGAATGTGTTTATTATTTGTACAGAACATTCCCGATTACATAATATTCTAGGAAATTTATTATTATGGGAAGATGATAATAACAGTGTAAAATCTCTCAGGAATTAAGAACAGTGTTCAAGAATAATTCAGTTCATTTAATATGGCCCCTGTGCCCAAGACTTCCAAGGCTGGAGTCTTTCCGTCCTTCTCTGTTAAAGCATCTTTCCAATGTTTCTTCATCATTTCTAGTAGCGCTGTGTCTCTGGGTACATTGTTAATATGCAATTTGACGGTAAAATTACAATATATTACTATAATACCATAGCTGTTCTTGCAGGATGTGCTTTGTATTGAAATTAATGGAATTGCTAAGATACCGTGTTAGCAGCACTACTACAGAAGCTCCCAGGAGGTTCAGAAATATTTTTAGTATCTTTTCCACAAAAGAAAGACCATGCACTGAATGGTACAACTGATGAATATGCCGTAATAAAAGCATCACTGAAAATACGGCACATGGAAAAGTGTCACCAAATCACGTTTTCAACACATTTAAATAAAGATAAAGTGTACAACCCCTTTAAATCCCCGTAGATGGTATAAATAAGATTTCAGATTGTGGTTTCATTCAATGATTACCAGTCTTCCTTGTACAAGGGTGCTTAAAAAATAGCAGTCGCTAATAGTAATACCCACCTGACTTCTCAACACAGAAAGAGCATGGAATTATTCTGAATTATTTCTCCAACAAAACGATATATAGCTGTAATCAAAATTATCCCCCCTCATTGTAAGGCTATGTGCCCATGTAGCAGATTTGATTCAGAGAGTTTTTGCCTCTCTCTGGCAGATAAAAACGCATGCAGATTTACATGCATTTTTTCTGCCAGAGAGAAGCGTTTTTTCAGCGTTTTTAAATGCGTTTTTTCAAGCACTTTTCCAAGCGATTTTGAGCATCACTTGGAAAAGTGCTTCACAAGTTGGTCACACAATATAAATCCATGCAACTGGCATGGATTTATATTGCGTGGCCCACTTAGATGCTTTAAATGCTGCATCTATAGTAGAAAAAAAAAAAAAAAAAAAACCCGCTCCCAGCAGCGATCCTCTCACCTCAGCGTCCCGCGGTGTACTGACAGGACCTGCGGTAATGTCATTTAGTCAGCTGATGGTCACGCGACCATCACCTGACCAAATGACGTCACCGCAGGTCCTGCAAGTACACCGCAGGACGCCGAGGAGAGAGGACGCGGCCGGGAGGAGACCGGAGAGGTGAGTATACAGGTTTCTTTTATTTTTAACTTTTTATTTCTTTTTTTCACCGCGTGGTATCTGGGATGAAGAGGAGTTGTAGTCTCCTCTTCATCCTGGGTACCACACGCACCGCGATTACGCCGAAAATCCGCGGCCATTGAATTTAATTGAAAAGCAGCAAATCCACATATACCTATGGGTTTGCTGCGTTTCAATGTTCCTCAATGGCCGCAAATTTGCAGCAAAATCGCGGTATGCTGCATTTTGCAACACAATGCGAATTTGGCGCGCTAATTAGCGCATCATGTGCACAGCACATCCGAATTCACATTGTTTTGCATGGCAGACGGTTTTACAAGCGTTTTCGCGGCCGTAAAAACGCTACAAGAACGCTACGTGGGCACATAGCCTAAATCAGGTTTTATTTTTGCAAAATGTACAAACTTTCTGCTGTTTGCAATAAACCAATAACACAAGAACAATTTCAATATCCCAAAACATCTAATATAACAAGTGGTTTCTCCAAATTCAGCACAAAATATAACTTTTAATAATTTCTCTAGTCTCAGAATTCTTCAACCTCTTCATGACAAGTGTGTTTAGTACTTAGCAGGACATCCTTTGGTTGATATGAGCTGCTACAAACATGATTCATAATACTAGTTTCTAGCAGCGTTCCTGAGCAATGGTAGCCCATTAGTCGTAAGTAATGGCCTCCAGTACACTAATATTCTTGGATTGGCAAGCTGCACCCGCCTTCTTCAAATCCCACCATAAATTTTCTATGGGGTTCAAGTCAGGTGGCTGTGATGGTCAATCCAGGATTTTCAAGAACTTCCTTTGAAGCCAAGCTTTGGTGAACTTTCAGGTATGCTTGGGATCATTGCCCCATTGGAAGGTCTAGTGATCCCAAACTTCAGCTTCCTTAAAGAAGACTTGACCTTTTCTCCCAGAATTTCCTGAGGTTTCATTGAATCAATCTTGACATCTACAAGGTACAGATTTCCAGAAACAAAAAAAGCAAAGCACCCCAGAGAATCACTGAGCCACCGCCATGGCATTTTGTCCAGTATTTGAAGAAATCCCGTGTTTTATTAGTGGTGTTGAGGTATATAATTTGTTCTTTTGTGAACGGTTAATTGCAAACAGCAGAAAGTTTGTACATTTTGCTAATAAACCTAATTAACAATGTGGGTCAAATATTGTTTTCAACTGTATCTATCTGCACAAATCCCCCTACTTTATGCAGATCATAGATATATTCAAATTCCCTTTTGCATATTACCCTAGATGCTGCGGCTGCAGCTTTCTATACCTAGGTGAAATATAAAGAGCACTCCTGTGGAGCAGAAATATTATCCACGTATAAGGCCCACTTCCCATCATGTGTTTGCGATTATGTTTAACATATATGCTGGGAAAATCGTCCAACTTATACATTAAAGTACCATACCGAAATTATTTATTACATTTCCCTGGTAGTTTGCCATCATTAATATATGTTCAGGGTATGTATTGAAATACTTACCAGTTGCTGTCTTCTGCACCGCTCCGGTCCTCTCCTGTACCACATGACAGCAGTTGTGACTAGCCGGCTAACTCCAGTGTTTGATGTGTTACGGAAGTCACTTCTCAATGTAAGTCTATGGGAACAAGGCTCTCATACACTTACATTAGGAAAGGAAGTAACGCTTAGCGGTGAGATCCAGCAAAGAAGAGCAGCGGTCACAAGTTGGTGTAGAGGGACCGGAGTAGCACTGGAAATGGCAGAAGACAGCGCCAGCTAAGTATTTGAATGCAAACACTGAACATGCATTAAAGGGAATCTGTCACCAGGTTTTTACAACCTCATCTGAAGAATAATGTAGGAGAAGAGACCCTGATTTCATCTCAATGATGTATCACTTAGTTTACTGGGTGCAGCAGTTGAGACACAATCAGAGTTTTTAGATATAGCATATTGAATAGCTCAGAAAGCTAACCCCAACCACACCACAGCTTTCTATGTACAGTCATGGCCAAAAGTATTGAGAATGAGACAAATAGTAATTTTTCCAAAGTTTACTGCTTCATTTTTTGTAATGGCAATTTGCATATACTCCTGAATGTCAAAGAGTGATCAGCTTAACAGCAATTACTGTACTTGCAAAGTCAATATTTGCCCAGAAAATGAACTTTAACCCCCAAAACACATTTCGACATCATTGCAGTCCTGCCTTAAAAGGAGCAGCTAACATCATTTTAGTGATTGATCCATTAATACAGGTGTGGGTGTTGATGAGGACAGGGCTGGCGATCAATCAGTCATGATTAAGTAAGAATGACATCACTGGACACTTTAAAAGGAGGCTGGTTCTTGGTATCATTGTTTCTCTTCAGTTAACCATGGTTATCTCTAAAGAAACACGTGCAGCCATCATTGCACTGCACAAAAATGGCCTAACAGGGAAGAGTATCGCAGATACAAAGATTGCACCTCAGTCAACAATCTATCGCATCATCAAGAACTTCAAGGAGAGAGCTTCCATTGTTGTCAAAAAGGCTCCAGGGCGCCCAAGAAAGACCAGCAAGCGCCAGGACCGTATCTTAAAACTGTTTCAGCTGCAGGATCGGACTACCAGCAGTGCCGAGCTTGCTCAGGAATGGCAGCAGGCTGGTGTGAGTGCTTCTGCACGCGCTGTGAGGCGGAGACTCTTTGAGCAAGGGCTGGTTTCAAGGAGGGCAGCAAAGAAGCCACTTCTCTTCAGAAAAAACATCAGGGACCGACTGATATTCTGCAAAAGGTACAGGGAGTGGACTGCTGAGGACTGGGGCAAAGTCATTTTCTCTGATGAATCCCCTTTTCGATTGTTTGGGACATCTGGAAAACAGCTTATTCGGAGAAGAAGAGGTGAGCGCTACCACCAGTCTTGTCTCATGCCAACTGTAAAGCATCCTGAAACCATTCATGTGTGGGGTTGCTTCTCAGCCAAGGGAATCGGCTCACTCTCAGTCTTGCCTAAAAACACAGCCATGAATAAAGAATGGTACCAGAATGTCCTCCAAGAGCAACTTCTCCCAACCGTCCAAGAGCAGTTTGGCGCCCAACAATGCCTTTTCCAGCATGATGGAGCACCTTGCCATAAAGCAAAGGTGATAACTAAATGGCTCATGGAACAAAACATAGAGATTTTGGGTCCATGGCCTGGAAACTCCCCAGATCTTAATCCCATTGAGAACTTGTGGTCAATCATCAAGAGACGGGTGGACAAACAAAAACCAACAAATTCTGGCAAAATGCAAGCATTGATTATGCAAAAATGGACTCCTATCAGTCAGGATTTGGTCCAAAAGTTGATTGAGAGCATGCCAGGGAGAATTACAGAGGTCTTGAAGAAGAAGGGGCAACACTGCAAATATTGACTTGCTGCATTAACTCATTCTAACTGTCAATATAACCTATTGGTACTCATAATATGATTGCAATTATATTTCTGTATGTGATATAAACATCAGACAAACACTAATAAAAACCAGAGGCCAGCAGATCATGTGAAAATATAATTTTGGTGTCATTCTCAAAACTTTTGGCCATGACTGTACATTGTACAGTGACAATGAGCTGCTTATCAGATGAGGGGGAGTGGTTGGACTAGGAGGCATGTGAGCTGTAGTCCAGGCAGTAATAATCTCCTGGTGATAAAACACTCATTGTATGTCAACAACAGCATACAGCCTAATAAGTGGCATATCCCTGAAATCTGTGTCTCAGTCCTTACCTCATACTGCCCTCAGATTACACAGCAAAAAACTGCTGACTGATTCCCTTTAATGATAACGAACAAATAGTGAAAATAGAAAAACCTCTAGAATGATGTTTTAAATGCAGGTTGCTACTTATGCATCCATGGCATTCTTCACCCACAGACTACATCCATCCATCATGAGCTTTTCAATATTGGATTAAGCTCCTGGAAATAGAAATCTGCAATTATGTACTTTCTAAGCACAAAGAGAGTTTTGCTTAACAAAAAGGAAAGGAGCTGCCAGCAAATGTGCATTGCCCGATCTTCAGTGTAGTTATGAGATTATTTCCATGGGGCAATATATAACAATAAAGTCCAACCTGACATGTCAACTCCATGGGAGCAAAGAAAAAAATCTTTAGTTGCTAAAGGCCTACCAACAATAAATATTTGTTAAAAGCAGTGCTTTTCTTTTTAGGCTATGCCCTAACATACTGTAAAGTAAATGTGCAATACAAAATCTCAGTAACATTTCTCCAGAGACCCCAGTAGAACCTCCCTAAGGAAAGAAAGACTGAAAAAAAGCAACGTTTCTAAACAACACATGTAGCTGCCTCTACCAGAGAAATCATCTGCCAAATCCAAAGACATTGCCTTCAGGGACTACCTAGAAATCATTATGTGTACATGTGGGGTCTAAAAGACCAAAGAACTGAAATAAACAGTGGACAATTATGGAGTCTTCTAATGTACGAACACACATGTAAATTCTTTCATAGCGCTTATCACAGAATATTTAAAAATATAGTTAGTGCGATAAAAATCTCTTTCAGAACTTTAATATTGAACTTCGGTGGGGTCTAACTCTCGGATCAGTGGACTCTCGGCATTTACAGATCCCCATACACGGACTGTTTCTGGCATGTAAACCATGTCCATCTGTAACTTCCTAACATCATTTCCATATTTTTCATTCACACACACACTGGTATCTAATGTTGAGCCCCTGCCAGAGTTATACCGGTTTAACATTCCTATCTTATTTATTCCCACAGACTATCCATCAAAGAAACATCCTTTTATGCAAGACAACAAAATGAAATGCAGCCTGACAGTTTACACCTGTTACCTGTACTGTAATATATAGAGTTATATGAAAAAGTTTGGGCACCCCTATTAATCTTAAGCTTAATGTTTTATAAAAATTGGTGTTTTTGCAACAGCTATTTCAGTTTGATATATGTAATAACTGTTGGACACAGTAATATTTCTGCCTTGAAATGAGGTTTATTGTACTAACAGGAAATGTGCAATCTGCATTCAAACAAAATTTGACAGGTGCATAAGTATGGGCACCCTTATCATTTTCTTGTTTTAATACTCCTACCTACTTTTTACTGACTTACTAAAGCCCTTTTTTGGGTTTTGTAACCTCATTGAGCTTTGAACTTCATAGCCAGGTGTATGCAATCATGAGAAAAGCTACTTAAAGTGGCCACTTGCAAGTTGTTCTCCTGTTTGAATCTCCTCTGAAGAGTGGCATCATGGGCTCCTCAAAACAACTGTCAAATGATCTGAAAACAAAGATTATTCAACATAGTTGTTCAGGGGAAGGATACAAAAAGCTGTCTCAGAGATTTAACCTGTCAGTTTCCACTGTGAAGAACATAGTAAGGAAATGGAAGAACACAGGGACAGTTCTTGTTAAGGCCAGAAGTGGCAGGCCAAGAAAAACATCAGAAAGGCAGAGAAGAAGAATGGTGAGATCAGTCAAGGACAATCCTCAGACCACCTCCAGAGAGCTGCAGCATCAACTTGCTGCAGATGGTGTCACTGTGCATCGGTCAACTATACAACGCACTTTGCACAAGGAGAAGCTGTATGGGAGAGTGATGCGAAAGAAGCCGTTTCTGCAAGCACGCCACAAACAGAGTCGGCTGAGGTATGCAAAAGCACATTTGGAGAAGCCAATTTCTTTTTGGAGGAAGGTCCTGTGGACTGATGAAACCAAGATTGAGTTGTTTGGTCATACAAAAAGGCGTTATGCATGGCGGCAAAAAAACACAGCATTCCAAGAAAAACACTTGCTACCCACAGTAAAATTTGGTGGAGGTTCCATCATGCTTTGGGGCTGTGTGGCCAATGACGGCACCGGGAATCTTGTTAAAGTTGAGGAACTCATGGATTCCACTCAGTATCAGCAGATTCTTGACAATAATGTTCAAGAATCAGTGACAAAGTTGAAGTTATGCAGGGGATGGATCTTTCAGCAAGACAATGATCCAAAACACCGCTCCAAATCTACTCAGGCATTCATGCAGAGGAACAATTACAATGTTCTGGAATGGCCATCCCAGTCCCCAGACCTGAATATCATTGAACATCTGGGGGATCATTTGAAGAGGGCTGTCCTTGCTCGGCGACCATCAAACATAACTGAACTGGAATTATTTTGTCAAGAGGAATGGTCAAAAATACTTTCATCCAGGATCCAGGAAATCATTAAAAGCTACAGGAAGCGACTAGAGGCTATTATTTTTGCAAAAGGAGGATCTACTAAATATTAATGTCACTTTTCTGGTGAGGTGCCCATACTTATGCACCTGTCCAATTTTGTTTGAATGCAGATTGCACATTTTCTGTTAGTACAATAAACCTCATTTCAAGGCAGAAACATTACTGTGTCCAACAGTTATTACATATATCAAACTGAAATAGCTGTTGCAAAAACACCAATTTTTATAAAACATTAAGCTTAAGATTAATAGGGGTGCCCAAACTTTTTCATATAACTGTATGTGTATGTACGATACAGACCAAAAGTTTGGACACACCTTCTCATTTAAAGCTTTTTCTGTATTTTCAGGACTATAAAAATTGTACATTCACACTGAAGGCATCAAAACTATGAATTAACACATGTGGAATTATATATGTCAGGCAAAATGTATTTTTGTCCTAGTTTTAAAAATGAGAGATGTCTTAAATCTCCACCCCCTGTTCATTTGGAAGAGGCTACATAGAACTTCTCTGCTTTCCCCAAACCAGGAATTTTTATGACCGCCATAAAGCCTCAGCCCAGAGCAAGCATTCTGGTCTAAACTGGAAATTCCCTCCAAGATCCTATTGTCTAACTGTACAAACTTTTAATGTCGATTTTAATAATGCACATGACTGTCACAAACACAGGGACCACATTTTTGAGATGTTCACCTTTTTCCAATTGTGAAGGTGTGGTTTTCATGGCTGGAAGACCACCAGGAACCTGGGAAATGGCGTCTGAGCGTCATAGAGATATCATATTTGATATCCATCTTCATGAATATTGGTGACGGCAAACATGATGTCTCCATCTTGGATGTGGGACACCCCCATACCAAGATATGACATCTGAAGGATTTTCATGTCTTATGCAGCTGGGTGGGTTCACAAAACCGAGCCCCCATGTGAGGTAAGCAACATGGGTGTCTCCTTGAGTTTTGGCCCCTTACTAAAAACCAGAACGGCCATTTTACTTCATTCTTACCCGGGACGTCAGACGCATGCACTCCTCGCTGCGTGGAAGAATCACATTTAATTTCCGGGGATCCGTCCCCCCACAGAATCTGAGACCATCACCTCGTGGCGCAGGTTTTGCTATTATTTACCCCTTTTATTTTAATAACTGTTTCATGCATATATGTAAATTGTCTCTTTTATAATATCTTGTATATCTTTTGTAAACACTGCCCACTTTCGGGAGTAAATCATTATTATTTACCAGCTTCGTTCTTCTTGTCCTATGTCGAGCAAACACGTTCCTCACCCGCTAATTCACGTTACCTAACGGGTACCCGATCCACCTGTTAAGCGATCGGTGGTGGCAGTATACCAGTATTTATGTGATATTGTGGTTTGAGGGTGGCTGGACGGAGGTATATATACGTTCCTGGAAGGAACTGGTGGTATATATATGTCCTGTCACATCACGTGCCACAATAGTCGACATAAATTAGAGCAGCTGCGCCTGTGCTTATCCTCGGTCAATACCGTGTTTGACCAGCAGGATAAGGGGGCGCCAGAGGGCTGCAAGGTCTGACCAAGTGTGTTTTCGTGACAATATACTTAACAAAAAAGTTTGAAACAACGGAAAATATGTCTTATATTCTAGGTTCTTCAAAGTAGCCACCTTTTGGTTTGATGACTGGTTTGCACACTCTTGGCATTCTCTTGAGCTATACATACAGTACAGACTAAAAGTTTGGACACACCTTCTCATTTAAAGATTTTTCTGTATTTTCATGACTATGAAGTTGGACCGTTTAGTTGGACCGTCATTTATTTTTCAACAGGACAATGACCCCAAACACACCTCCAGGCTGTCTAAGGGCTAGTTAACCAAGAAGGAGAGTGATGGGGTGCTACACCAGATGACCTGGCCTCCACAGTCACTAGACCTGAACCCAATCAAAATGGTTTGGGGTGAGCTGGACCGCAGAGTGAAGGCAAAAGGGCCAACAAGTGCTAAGCATCTCTGGGAACTCCTTCAAGATTGTTGGAAGACCATTTCCGGTGACTACCTTTTGAAGCTCATCAAGAGAATGCCAAGAGTGTGCAAAGCAGTTATCAAAGCAAAAGGTGAACTTTGAAGAACCTAGAATATACAACATATTTTCCGTTGTTTCACACTTTTTTGTTAAGTATATAATTCCACATGTGTTAATTCATAGTTTTGATGCCTTCAGTGTGAATGTACAATTTTCAGAGTAATGAAAATACAGAAAAATCTTTAAATGAGAAGGTGTGTTCTATATATATACACACACACACAAATACACAGTAGTGTGAAAAAGTGTTTGCCCCCCTTCCTGATTTCTTATTCTTTTGAATGTTTGTCACACTAAGGCCCACGATGCAGAAATGCTGTGGAGCGTTTCTGCATCTCCCTGGCAGAAAAAACGCATGCAGATTTTACATGCGTATTTTCTGCCAGGTAGAAGCGTTTGTGAAGGGTTCTTCACATACATTTCCGCATGCGTGTTGTCAAGCGCTTTTCCCAGCGATTTTAGCATCACTTGGAAAAGTGCTTGACAACTTGGTTACACTATATAAATCCATGCAAAAGGCATAGATTTATGTTGTGTGACCAAGTTATGATGCTACAAATGAAGCATCAATAGTAAAAAAAGGAATAAAAATGGTGAAAAATAAAACAAAAACATTATACTCACCTTCCGATGGCCCCCGGACTCCTTCTCCGATGCGTCTGGTGTCTTCGGCTGCTTGCGGTGGTATAAAAGGACCTTCCATGACGTCATATAGTCATGTGACAGGTCATGCGACAGCCGAAGTCAGCGGTTGCGTGACCTGTCACATGACTAAATGACGTCATGGAAGGTCCTTTAAATCACCGCGAGCAGCCGAAGAGCCAGCAGCACCGCCGGGAGCAGACAGGGGACCATCAGAAGGTAAGTATATGTTTTTTTTATTTTAATTCTTTTTTAACTACAGGTACTACGGTACCCGGGTCAGGAGGAGAGTCTCCTCTTCTCCAGGTACCATAGGCACATTGAATCGATTAATATCCGCATGTGTACGTGTAGTCATGCGAATGTTATGCGGTCCAATGCAAGTCAATGGCGGCAGCGCAAAATTAATGGTTGTGCTGCAGATTTTTCCACAATGATAATCCGCAGCGGAAATATCCGCAGCATGTGCACAGCACATGCGGATTATCATTGAGAAACATGGCAGACAACCTAACATGCATTTTTAATGCGTTTCGCAGCGGAAATGCAGCCACAGAAATGCATTAAATCTGCATCGTGGGCACGCAGCTTAAATATTTTATGTCACAAAACAAATTTAAATATTAGACAAACATAACAAAAGTAAACACAAAATGCAGTTTTTAAATTAAGGTCTTTATTATTAAGGGAAAAAGAAATCCAAACCTACAGGACCCTGTGTGACAAAGTGATTGACCCCTAAACCTAATAACTGGTTGGGCCACCCTTAGCAGCAATAACTGCAATCAAGCATTTGCAATAACTGGCAATGAGTCTCTTACAACGCTCTGGAGGAATTTTGGCCCACTCATCTTTGCAAAATTGTTGTATTTAGCCTCATTGTAGGGGTTCCAAGCATGAATCGCTTTTTTAGGTCATGCCAAAGCATCTCAATTGGATTAAGGTCAGGACTTTGACTAGGCTACTACAAAGTCTTCATTTTGTTTTTCTTAAGTCATTCAGAGATGGACTTGCTGGTGTATTTTGGATCACTGTCCTGCGGCAAAACCCAAGTGAACTTTAGCTTGAGGTCATGAACAGATGGCTGGACATTCTCCTTCAGGATTTTTTGATAGACAGCAGAATTCATGTTTCCATTTACCACAGGTCCTGAAGCTGCAAAACAGCACCATACCATCACACTACCGCCACCATATTTTACTGTTGGTATGATGCTCCTTTTCTGAAATGCTGTGCTACTTCTTCACCCGATGTAATGGGACATAAACCTTCCAAAAAGTTCAACTTTTGTCTCATCAGTCCACAGAGTATTCTCCCAAAAGTCTTGGCGATCATCAAGAAGTTTTCTGGCAAAACTGAGATGAGCCCTTATGTTCTTTTGCTCAGTAGTGGTTTTCGTCTTGGAACTTTGCCATGCATGCCATTTTTGACCACTCTCTCTCTTATGGTGAAGTCATGAACACTGACCTTAACTGAGGCAAGTAAGGCCTGCAGTTCTTTGTATTTTGTTGAGGGTCTTTTGTGATATCTTGGAGGAGTCGTCGCTGTACTCTTGGGGTAATTTTGGTCGGCCGGCCACTCCTGGGAAGGTTCACCACTGTTCCATGTTTTCGCCATTTCTGCATAATGGCTCTCACTGTGGTACGCTGGAGTCCCAAAGCTTTATAAATGTCTTTAGAACCTTTTCTAGACCGATAGGTCTCTATTATTTTGTTTCTCTGAATTTCTTTGGAGCGCAGCATCATGTCTAGCTTTTGAAGATCTTTTGGTCTATTTTACTTTGTCAGGCAGGTCCTATTTAAGTGATTCCTTGATTGAGAACAGGTGTGGCAGTAATCAGGCCTGTGTTGCTCGGGACATTGAACTAATCTTCCCAAAGATATGATGCACCACAGTTAATTTATATTTTAAGGGAGAGGGAGCAATCACTTTTTCACACAGGGCCCTCTAGGTTTGGATTTCTTTCTCCTTAATAATAAAGGAATTTCAAAACAGCATTTTGTGTTTACTTGTGTTATCTTTGTCTAATATTTAAATTTGTTTTGTGATCTGAAACATTTAAGAAACCAGGAAGGGGGCAAATACTTTTTCACACCATTGTATATATTCGTTTGAAGCCCATGTGTGACTTTAGATCTACAATTTTTTCTGTAAAAGACCACACATTGGCTGCATTATATTATATATTACAAACTACATGACAAGCCAACTCAATGTCATGTGTTACGTAATATATAATATATTACAACCAGTGTGTGGCCATCATCAAACTTCCTCAGATCCTTACCATTGACTATTTTCATGCCACCAACACTTCAAGTTGAAGAACTTACTTGATCTCTTACTACTTAAAGAAGCACTCCCATTAAGTTTTTTATTAATTAAATGTGTGCGTATGTGCATGTAGTATAGTGTGACTGAGTTAATATACTCTCCTACCGCTGCTTTCTCTGGTGTCCAGAGCTGTTCTTCTCTATGCTCTGTGTGTGATCCAGAAGTCTCTATTACAATGTAAGCCTATATAGCCTTGTTCTGACGCTCCATAGGCTTACATGGTAAAAGCTACTTCCGGGTCACGCAGAGTGCAGTGTGACCCAGAGAGTCTGTAGGGCGGTGAGGTCACTGAGAAGAGGAGCAATACGGTGCTGGACACCCGAGATAGTGGAGGTAGATGAGTATATTAATACACACACACATTACAAGAATATATACACAGATTTAATGAATACAAACCTTAATGGTAGTGCTTCTTTAAAATGAACTATTAACTGATATATGCTACACAACCCGTATGAATACAGCCAGATATGAATGACTCTGAAATGCTGTGGCATTCCAGAGTAAAATTTACTTTAAGGCTATGTGCCCACGTTGCATTTATGAAGCAGAAAATTTCTGCTGCATAAATGCAAGTCCTCTCCCGGAAAAACGCATGCGGAATTCCGCACGCGTTTATCGCGCATTTTTCGCGCGTTTATCACGCGTTTTCCGCATGCGGAATTGCCTTGCGTTTTTTATGCATTGGACAAAGGCAATTCCGCTTGCGGAAACGCAAAATTAAATGACATGCTGCGGATTTTTGAACACGGCATAAACGCTGCGGAAAAATCCGCAGCATGTGCATAGAAGTTGCGGAATCCCATTGGGGACCATGGGGTGCGGATATACATGCGTTTTTCAAGCGTTTACGCTGCAGAAATTCCGCAGCATATACGCTTGAAAAATGCTACGTGGGCACACAGCCTAAAGCTGTGCTGTAGACCAGACGAACGTGCGGGTCCCCGGAGGCATCTCCCCGCCCGCTGCCCTGGAGTGACAGGTCTCTGCCTGTGTGAGTGTATACAGTCAAACATACCTGGCTGACATAATGCAGCCAGTGCCTGATACCTGCTGCACGTGGATCATGCAGTATGTATCAGCTGTCAGGTTCACTTTAATATTGTATAGTCCACTCCTTACAATATAACACCATAGACAAGGTTTATTAACTTCACTGTCAGTGGATTAAATGTTTATATATCTCTACATATATACAGTAATTACTCTTTAGTGAAACATCAATTTAATAGTCGTAGTATGAAAGCGAATTGACAACATAAAACAAAGTTTACTTTGTGCTTCAGTTGTCCCTGCTACCATGGAACACAAGCGTCTAATGGAAGATAATTATCAGTTCTGTCTAGAACACACTGTTCACATCACTCATTTTCTGAACTGTCCTATTAGCCTCTTGTATGGTAATGATAGAAACGAACAGAATTAACAACCAAAAATATTCCTATTGCACATAACCTGCCCGGGCCCAATGTAACTATACTACATATTCTTAGGCTATGTGCCCACGTTGCATTTATGAAGCAGAAAATTTCTGCTTCATTTCTGCAAGTCCTCTCCCGGAAAAACGCATGCGGAATTCCGCACGCGTTTATCGCGCATTTTTCGCGCGTTTATCACGCGTTTTCCACATGCGGAATTGCCTTGCGTTTTTTATGCATTGGACAAAGGCAATTCTGCTTGCGGAAACGCAAAATTAAATGACATGCTGCGGATTTTTGAACGCAGCATAAACGCTGCGGAAAAATCCACAGCATGTGCATAGAACTTGCGGAATCCCATTGGGGACCATGGGGTGCGGGTTACCAAGCGTTTTACAAGCGTTTCCGCTGCGGAAATTCCGCATCAAAAACGCTTGAAAAACGCTACGTGGGCACACAGCCTTATAGTAAAATGTAACATTTCTAGTTATCAAATTGCAACAGAAGGAGTTTCTATACTCAAGTAAGGATGTGTGCCCACGATGTGTTTTTAATGTGTTTCTGCAGCTGCGGAAATGCTGCAGAAACGCATTAAAAACGCATGGTAGAAGGGAAGCCATGTTCCCCAATGATAATCTGCATGTGCTGTGCACATGCTGCGGAAATTTCCGCTGCGGATTATCATTGCGGAAAAAAAAGCAGCACTACCAATTATTTTGTGGAAGTGCTGCGTCTTCGCCGCCATTGACTTGCATTAGACCGCATGGATTACGCATCACTGTATATGTAGATGCGTAATCCAAGCGTTCTAATGTGCGGATGGTACCTGGGTGTGGAGGAGAGGAGAGTCTCATCCACACCCAGGTACCATTAAAAAATCTGTAAAAAAAGAATAAAATAAAAAATAAATGTATATTTACCTTCCGACGGCCCACGCAGCGCTCCTGCTTGCTTCCCGGCACTTTGCAGTGGATTGAAGGACCTGCGCTGACGTTAGAGTCATGTGACGGGTCACGCGACGCTGACGTCGGCAGGTCTTTCAATCCACTGCTGCCGGCAGCCGGGACCGAGCAAAACAAGCCAGCGCGGGCCATCGGAGGGTAAGTATATAGCTGCCGGCAGCCGGGACCGAGCAAAACAAGCCAGCGCGGGCCATCGGAGGGTAAGTATATATTTATTTTTTATTTTTTTAACCACTCTCTCGGTCACAGTATATAAATCCATGCCGTTTGCATGGGTTTATATAGTGTGACCTTGTTGTCACAAGCACTTTCCAAGTGATGCTAATCGCTTGGAAAGCGCTTGTCAATCCGCATGCGGTAATGGCAGTGAATAACGCTCCATTTCCGCATGTCCCTGGCAGGAAAACGCATGTACAATCCGCATGCGTTTTTTTCTGCCAGGGAGATGCAGAAACGCTCAGGAAAAAATCCTGAGCATTTCTGCATCGTGGGCACATAGCCTAAGAATTGCATAGTATGAACCTACATGAGGCACCACAAACTTGATGAGCCCTTATTACAGGAGACTGGAATAGATTAATTAACTGTGATGCCGGCTTCCTATATTGCTGTATTTACTATGTAGATATCTCTGGACCCCGACCTCCATTTAGTCTCATTTTCATAGCCTCAATTCACACTCATAATATGCAGCTAACAGCATTTTACATTATGAGTGCACGTACACTGTGTGCAGAATTATTAGGCAAGCTGTATTTTAGAGGATTATTTTTATTATTGATCAACAACTATGTTCTCAATCAACCCAAAAGACTCATAAATATACAAGCTTAATATTTTTGGAAGTTGGAGTGGGTTTTTTTTTAGATTTGGCTATCTTAGGAGGATATCTGTTTGTGCAGATAACTATTACTGTGCAGAATTATTAGGCAACTTAATAAAAACCAAATATAATCCCATCTCACTTGTTTATTTTCACCAGGTAAACCAATATCAGTGCACAAAATTTAGAAATAAAAATTTCTGACACGCCAAAACAAAAACCCCAAAAATTAGTGAAATATAGCCACCTTTCTTTAGGATGACACTCAACAGCCTTCCATCCATAGATTCTATCAGTTGCTTGATCTGTTTTTGATCAACATTGCGTGCAGCAGCCACGACAGCCTCCCAGACACTGTTCTGAGAGGTGTACTGTTTTCCCTCCCTGTAGATCTCACATTTTATGATGGACCACAGGTTCTCTATGGGGTTCAGATCAGGTGAACAAGGAGGCCATGTCATTATTTTTTCTTGTTTTAGACCTTTACTGGCCAGCCATGCTGTGGAGTAGTTGGATGCATGTGATGGAGCATTGTCCTGCATGAAAATCATTTTTTTTTTTAACGATACCGACTTCTTCCTGTACCACTGCTTGAAGAAGTTGTCTTCCAGAAACTGGCAGTAGGTCTGGGAGTTGAGCTTCACTCCATCCTCAACCCGAAAAGGTCCCACAAGTTCATCTTTGATGATACCAGCCCATACCAGTACCCCACCTCCACCTTGCTGGTGTCTGAGTCGGAGTGGAGATCTCTGCCCTTTACAGATCCAGCCTCTGGCCCATCAAAAGTCACTCTCATTTCATCAGTCCATAAAACCTTTGAAAAATCAGTCTTGAGATATTTCTTGGCCCATTCTTGACGTTTTATCTTATGTTTCTTATTCAAAGGTGGTCGTTTTTCAGCCTTCCTTACCTTCGCCATGTCCCTGAGTATCGCACACCTTGTGCTTTTTGATACTCCAGTAATGTTGCAGCTCTGAAATATGGCAAAACTGGTGGCGAATGGCATCTTGGCAGCTTCACGCTTGATTTTCCTCAATTCATGGGCAGTTATTTTGCGCCTTTTTTGGCCAACACGCTTCTTGCGACCCTGTTGGCTATTTGCCATGAAACGCTTGATTGTTCGGTGATCACGCTTCAAAAGTTTGGAAATTTCAAGATTGCTGCATTTTTTTTTGTTTTTTCTTGTCTTATATGTTTTTTAACTGTACTTTTTAATTAAGTGGTGCTGTATGTCTTTTCTATAATAAAATTTCTACAATGTTTTCCATATACTGCCTCTATATTTGATTATTTACTATGCTTGGTGCCTGCTCTACCCTTTGTTTTTTTTCTCGCATCCCTCTGCAAGACAGCTCACAATTTTGGACTTTTCAGAGCCCGTCAAATATCTCTTCTGACTCATTTTGACAAAGGAAAGGAAGTTGCCTAATAATTAAGCACACCTTATATTGGGTGTTGATGTCATTAGTCAACACCCCTCCTCATTACAGAGATGCACATCACCAGATTTACTTAATTGGGAGTTGGCTCTCAAGCCTATGGAGCTTGGAGTAGGACAACATGTATAAAAAGTATCATGTGATCAAAATACTCATTTGCCTAATAATTCTGCACACAGAGTATTTGGGCACATCAATTCGTAAGGTACTTTTCAGGAGTTTTCATATCTTTACATATATAATGCATATCAACAGGTTGTCAAAGATGTTTAAAGGGGCTCATCTTTCAAGAGAGCAAGGATCCCATGCCACATCTACAGAGGATTGAAAAAGTCTAAACACCCTTGTTAATATGCCAAGATTTTGTCATATAAAAAAAAAATAAAATTATACCAAAAAAGAATTATTCGAGAACTTTTTCCACCTTTATTGTCTCTTATAATCTGTACGAATCCATTGAGAAACAAACTGAAATCATTTTGAGAGGGAACATAAAAGTATCAAAACCAAAATAATGTGGTTGCATAAGTATGAACACCCTCTTATAATTGATGATGTGGTTGTGTCCTCCATAAAGTATAATGCACCCCCATAGTCCTCCATAAAGTATAATGCACAGCCCATAGTCATCCATATAGTATAATGCATCCCCCATTGTCCTCCATATAGTATAATGCTCCCCCATAGTCCTCCATAAAGAATAATGCACAGCCCAAAGTCCTCCATAAAGTATAATACACAGCCCAAAGTCCTTGATAAATTATAATGCACAGCCCATAGTCCTCCATAAAGCAAATGCACAGCTCATAGTCATCCATAAAGTATAATGCACAGCTCATAGTCATCGATAAAGTATATTGTACAGCCCATAGTCATCCATAAAGTATAATGCACATCACATAGTTATCAATAACATATAGTGCACAGCCAATAGTCATCCATAAAGTATAGTGCACCTCATAGTCATCCATAAAGTGTAACGCATAGTCCATAGTCCTCCATAAAGTATAATGCGCAGTCCATAGTCATCCATACAGTGTAATGCACAGTCCATAGTCCTCCATAAATTATAATGCACAGCCCATAGTCCTCCATGAATTATAATGCACAGCCCATTTTCATCCATAAAGTGTAATGCACCTCATAGTCATCCATAAAGTGTAATGCACAGTCCATAGTCCTCCATCAATTATAATGTACAGTCCATAGTCCTCCATAAATTATAATGCACAGCCCATAGTCCTCCATAAATTATAATGCACGGCCCATAGTCCTCCATGAATTATAATGCACAGCCCATAGTCATCCATAAAGTGTAATGCACCTCATAGCCATCCATAAAGTGTAATGCACAGTCCATAGTCCTCCATAAAATATAATGCACAGCCCATAGTCCTCCATAAATTAAAATGCACAGCCCATAGTCCTCCATAAAGTATAATGCACAGCCCATAGTCCTCCATAAAGTATAATGCACGGCCCATAGTCCTCCATACAGTATAAAACACAGCCCTTAGTCATCCGTGTAGTAGTAGGGCCACCGCGTACTCACTGATTAAAACTAAGATAATATACAGATAGATTGATATATCTAATATCTTTCTATCATCTCTCTATATCTATACATAAGATTGCTTGATTAGTTTTGTAAACCCATTAAATATTTATCTATCTAGCCATCCATTTACCTATCCATCCATTTATCTATCTATCGCTCTGCCATCTTGATCTGGAACATCGCATGTTCTGATTAAAATCTGTATTCTCACCATCTGACCTTGTTGTGCTGCCATAATTTTGGGGATTTGTATACAAGAGGTTCTGGTGATAACTGTGAGGGCTTTGTACGTATTTTTGCATTAAAAGTGCTGGTTTTAACTATCTATCTAAAAAAAGGTTCACGCTTTAGAACCGAAACGTTGCCACTTTGGGCTAATAAACCACAGTTTTTCGCCATACTTTTCGGTGTGCTGGCTCCAGTTGCTGTTTGTCTGGATGGTTTGGCTTTTGCCAGGGAGGCTCTGCACCCACATTGCTCTGGTGCTGCTCCTGCTTTTCTATCTCTGTCTATTTATACAAAATATCTACATCTTTTTTTCTAGTCATTATATCCAGTACTTACAAGTTCTTACAACAGCACTTTAAGATGATTATCCTTCACTGTGTTTACTTGCCAAATAAATTATATAGGACTGACTGAAAAGAAGAAACAGGTGAACTCTTCTACCAGACTGAAACACTGGCTGGCTAATCTGTCTAAAGCTTGGACTCATTTGCACAGGATTTGCGAAACCTATAAATAACCCCAGAGCATGGGAGCAGGTTCCACTGAGGTAGACCTAATAACGGAGCATGTCTGTCTCTCTTCCACGTCCCAACATGAATGACGATACCTGATCACAGTAAGAGCAGGTAGTTCTTTCAACGAACGAGAACAAAACAGAATACAGAACCTCCAGAATGTTAAAAATTCTAACATGTATCTGAGTGGCATTGCCATTACCATTGCACGTCATAACTAAGGCTTGTTTCCATCAAATGAAGAGGTTTTTCCAGTTAAGTAAAACCTTTTGGTAAACGGTTGGGTTCAGTTACCACGGCTTCCATTTCTAACGGATCCAGCAAGCAAAAAACGGATCTTTTAGAAATAGGAGAACAACAGATGGCTGATTAACAGATCCGTTCTCCATAGACTTTAATGTTAAAAAAACGATCCAGCAGAGATCAGTTTTTGAAAGATGAATTAAAAAGTTGCACAACTTTTTTTGCCAACAAATTTCGGCTAGATCCGTTCTAAAGGATGATTACGGGACGTGTGAACACAGCCTTACAGTTCTAATGAAGTGGAAAGGATTCATATAAATCTCATGCTCACTGTCCATCGCCGTTCCCTTCTTCTTCTAAGTAACTTGATGGCAATTCAGACCCTCCGTATCACAAGGTGCTCTATGCGTGAGCCGGAAGTCTCTTTTACAATGTAAGCCTATACGGTTTCCAGACTCACATTGTAAAAGTCACACCCAGGACACAGAGAGCGCAGGGTGATCCAGAGAGTGGTTCCAAACTTCTAAGCGCTCTTAATCAGTCATAGTGTGCTTATTACACAGATGAAAAATTTGATACTTTTGATTTTATTTTTCCATTAACTAGATATCAATCGTTCACAAAACGACACTAAGGAAATTCAGAATATGCTTCATATTTTTCAGAAAGTTGAATGGGTCAATTCATAAAAGTCTTTATGTCAGTAAAACACTTTGAAAAGTTGCAAAACTTTATGTTCAACTTCGCCTTTGTCATTTTCACACCAGATTTGGCCAACTCAACCAAAATGGGTGGGGCTGAGGAGGAGATGAGCCAGAGTGTGGCTACACCTGATCCTCAGGCTCATTAAAAATGATGACATTTCTTATGCTATAAATGCTACTCCAATCTCTGACAGGAGTAACATTCTGGCAAGGCACACAGAGGCGCAAGCCGCAGCGAAGGTACACCAAATCCATTAAGTGGCATGAGCCTATTAATGAATTAGGTGCGTCATACTCCAGGGATCCCTTCATTAAGTTTGGCGAGCACAATTCAAGTCTTAATGAACTGCCCCATCGTATTACTAACAGAAAAATACAGCACTTTCCAAATACTTGCCAATATAAATGAAGAGCCTCAGTGACCAGACACCTATCACTATTTTTGTGGATAAATAATAAGCTGTTATGATGTGCCAGTAACTTTAAATATATAGGAGCTGTACCGTTTTAATGTTGGTGACACTTATTGGCTTAGTTGTACATTGTCTTTTGTGTGTATTATGCTTAATTCCACTAATATGTTTGGTTTTTATGTAAATAACAAATGTTACTGCCTCATGTAAATAATATAAGAGAATTCAGAAAGATAATTTTAAACATAATACAATATTTTCTTTAAAAGCCCGTCTTTCTCTGATGATATAAATCAGGGGTGTCCAACTTTTTGGCGTCTCTGGGCCATATTGGAAAAAGAAGATTTGTCTTGGGCCACACATTGAGCTTTGCTCACTTGAACATGATTTCACTAAAGGTCCTTCTTCCCTTAGAAACTGTATTGATTATGCAGAACTGACATTATCAGTGTAGTTTCTGATTTTAAGACAGGGGGCCCAGAGAAAAACATCCCACCACACCTTAAGGCACCGTCACACTTAGCGACGCTGCAATGATCCCGACAACGATACGACCTGTCAGGGATCGTTGCTGCGTCGCTATGTGGTCGCTGGTGAGCTGTCAAACAGGCAGGCTCACCAACGATCAGGGGAGCAGCGACATCGTGGAAAGAATCTTTCCACGATGTCCTGCTCCTGGTTACGAGCCTGCTGAAGCAGGAGCAGGCTGGTAACTATGGTAAATATCGGGTTACTAGGGGCACACGCGCACCTAGTAACCTGTTGTTTATCATGGTTACCACTCTGCTACGGTGAGCGGGAGGTTACCGCTCACTTTAGCAGGCTCGTAACCATGATAAACAACGGGTTACTAGGTGCGCGTGTGCCCCTAGTAACCCGATATTTACCATAGTTACCAGCCTGATCGCTGCTCCCACTGGTCACACACAGCGATGTGTGCTGACCAGCGGGAGAGCAACGACCAAAAAATGGTCCAGGACACTTTGCAGCGATCAGCGACCTCACAGCAGGGGCCTGATCGCTGCAAAGTGTCACACATAGCGACATCGCTGGTGAGGTCGCTGTTGCGTCACCAAAACCGTGACACAGCAGCGATCTCGCTATGTGAGACGGGGGCTTTACACTCTGTGGGATCTCACAAAGGGCTCCTTGGGGATGGGGCCCTTGGCAACTAAATAATCCCCCTCTCACTTTCTAATACAGGCCTGGCCTGTGCCCAGCCGTTGGAAGGTCACTGCCAAGGGGGTGATGGGGTCTGTTTGCGGCCTCACCTGAAATGTGCTGCTGATGCATAGGAGGCGCTGCCAAGGTGTAGAAGTTCCCTTAATAATCAAATAAGAATGCTTGCCTGACTTCTAAGCAAGGTTAAACTCCTAATGTTGCAATGGTAAGTTGAAATAGTATTGATAACTGCTTCCTCACCATGTCACCATGAGCACACATAATGTCTGATGGCGTCAGATAACCTGCTAGGAACCACACACCGCCACATGCGAACACAGCAAGAGAGTGTGCGTATGTTTATTCTGATGATATTGCGACATGTGATCACAAAAAACATCTCATATTTTAATTAAGTTTACGATTTTGTGTTGGACAGTATTCATAGCCATCCTGGGCTGCATGTGGCCCCTGTGCGACAGGTTGGACATCCCTGATGTAGAGGATAGTGTCTAATGGATGGATATTGGTCATTCTAAACTACGTAAAAAGGAAGTGAACAGGGACGAGAGAACACCATCATCCAAATCACTAAATCACATAATGAAGTATGTTTAAAATCTGATGCCGCAGTGTTTGAAAATGCTACATAAAGCCTTTTGTGTAGATGACTATATAAGCAGTTATTTACACTTTAAAATGTTAAAAGCCCATGCCATCAATTAGGGGAATGTACTCGGGAGAAGTATAAACACAGAAATGCCAAGTTTATTTTAATACAGAGGAGAAGCCCAGATCTGCATAATAACAGGCCAGATTAGAGGGGTTGTATCAGGTATTAGATTCAGGTATTTACTCAGATATAGGACGGCATGAGAACAGTGAAACTTAACTGTTTAAAGGGAGTCTGTCATCAGGTTCTTGCTTTTTAATCTGAGATCAGCATGAGGTAGGGGCAGAGACCCTTATTCCAACAATGTGTCACTTACTAGGCTGTGTTTTGCTGTTTCAATACAATCAATCTTTTATCAGCAGGAGATTATTACTACCGGACAAGTTGCCTTGTGCTTCCTAGTCCAAACATGCCGCCACCTCCGCTTACAAGCTGCCAATCAGTGGTGTGGCTGTGGTTAGATGCAATTCAATATCTGACCTTTGTTTGATCTGCAGCAGAGAAAACTGTGATTCTTTCACAACTGCTGCACCCAGTAAACTAAGTGATAAATCACTGGAATCAGGGTCACTGTCCCTACATCATGCTGTTGTCAGATTATATAGCAAAACCCTGCTGAAAGATCCCATTTGAAGGAAACATATCAACTGATTTATGCTGCTCGAACCAGCGTGAAACAGATACTGGCTGTGTTATTGCAGCAGTGCATGATCTACACTGACACACTGCAATGTTTCAGAGAAAACCTACTTGGGAAAGTCAGATGATTAGTCCAAGACTGGTTTCCCATTGTCTTCTCCATGCCTCACCCTCCATGACTGACAGATTTTTCACTACACATACACACAAAGAAAGACCTGTTAGTCACCAGGAACGAGGCAAGGATAGGCTGGTGGTGATAGACTTCAAATTAGTCATCTCAGACCTATAGATGGCTTTTCATAGTATATTTTCTGTGAAAAGCCAATAATGCAGCAAGTGCCTGATTCGTGGTACCTGACATTAATTTCATGGTGCGCCCACTGGGGCTGCTGGACATATGCACACATGAACAGGACAATTTTAGCAGCAACATGCATAGTATGTTCTACTGTTCCAAGCAGCTAAGAGTCTAATTTACATAAGTTAGACATAATATCTCATATTTTATTTTTACTAATAAGCTTCAATCAGATGAGAGATCCCTATCCCCATTGAGGAGGACGTCCTCATTTCTCTACTGACTTAGGTAGTATGATAACTAGAAGAACCTTTCCCATGATGACATGACATACATGAACAGCACAATAATTCCTCACCCGGCTAAATAAGTGGAACATAGAAATAGAAGCTGAAGGGGAGAACCTCATTACACACCATCTCATCTGTGTAGGTTCTTCATCCATTAAGATAGTACTAGATCTTATTGTCTCATCATTTGTTTGCATTCATTTTATTGTCAGTGACTGGAAGATTGGAGGATTGGCGTTTCTGCACTAAGTATATTCTCGATGTAACCAAATAAAAAAAAAAAAGTTTTAAGATAGACCTTCCACATATTGCACTGTATGTACTCAGAAAAGTTATTCGAGGTAAAGAGGACTGCAAAACCAATGTTTGCATTTGACACTGCAGTTGAAAACGGGGAAAAAAAATATTTAGATGAGATTTGTTAGATTATTGCTGGTTTATACTTGCTTTCTAAACATTCTGCCAAATAACTTGTATTTGATACTGTAAGTACAGAACACATAAAAATAATACAAAAGATTTTGAGTGCTTATGGAAACTCAATGGACATTTGTATGAGAACAGAGTGTCTTAGCATTCTTCTAGTGGACTGTGGTGGCAAATGTCATATCATATAACAGGTATTCCTACATACTCAATTGGTGTGAATACTGAGAACATGGATTCTACAGATCTTTTTGCCAAACACAGGAGTAGTGTTTCATAGGCCTAGGTGTGTCTAAGTGTGGACCGTAAAACTGCTGCCATATATTTGTTAAGATCCCATGTCTTACTCGTCTTTTTATGCCGTTATTTACCAGATTTCTAGCTCCTAACTACACTTGAGTCCAGTTTAAAATACTAGAAAGGATTTTACAAATGTGTGAAAGACTGTTAAACGAGATGGAACAAAGGTTCCAAGTTAAACTCATTGAACAATGCCAAAAATCTTGTCCGACTAGAGTGGATAGAAATCAAGTGAAAAGGGGTCCCTTCGTACGTTACTCATAGATACTGGTCTATCCTAGATAAGGGTTAGCCAAAGGTGGAGGAATCAAACATCATTTTCTCCCTTGCTTGAGCCGTTATCAATTTGTTGTTAAAATTAGGACAACGGGTTGATGTTTGTTAACAGTATAAAAAATCTGTCCAGCACTTTTTACATTCCCCAAAATGAGGCAATTTTACAATGAAAAAACAATCTCATGTGGGGTAAAGTAGCATATCACCCCCTATCTGGACAGGGAATTCACATTAAAGTTTCTTTATATGTGCGCTATGTCATCAAGTGTCCGCACAGTCTCTCCTATGTTGGGGAGACCACCCAGCAGGTGCAAAAGCGCATCTTGCAACATAAGTTTATATCTTATACTCAATTTATCTACCACTCCCCCACCATTTTGTTCGACAGGTCATATCATATCCCATTGAGATTTTAGGTTCTTGAACCTATACTGAGAAGAGAGGATAATAAACTTAAACTCCTGTAACAAAAGGGAAGCGTTCCGGAGCCGCATCCTCCAGGCTCTTGAAGCTAAGGGTCTCAATAGGGAGGTTTTAATAATCTATTTGGCCACTTTTCTCTCCTACACAAATCGCTAATATCTCACAAAGCCTTACCTCATGTTACTATATGGGTATTATATGTCTCCATTCTATCACATCCTCATCACTTTTATCTCTGTTCTTTTTCTCCAACTATATGTTATCTAAGTTCTTTTATTTCTATTATGTCTCTTTTATGTCATGTTCCCCTTTTTCCTGTGTTACCTACACATTTTCCATCTTTCTCCTGTCATTTGTTAGTTTTGGAGCCCCTATTAGTATAGTAGTTTACTGCTCCAATGGACATCTCCTATATCTGTTTCTAAAGCCCCACTTTATACATAGTAGCGACACTACTTTTATGTGGAAATCTTTTATATGGGTCTTCATAAACCCCTCTTCTAGTGACGCTGTTTCCGGGAGTTATTAAACTCTCCTTCTCAACTCATTGCAATATTTTGCGCCTTTTATAAGAGGAACGCCACAGATCCGCCAACTAGCACATTCCAACAGCAAAGTACTGCTGTATCACAAGTGCTGTTACTGAGTATCTCTATTCCTTACTTGCCTCTTATCTTGCAATCCAGTATTCTTCTTATATTTACTTCCATATATATTTGTTTCAGATCTTTTTCTCACATGTCCTTGGATCCCTCACAATATGATACATTTAACCCAGTAGATATCATGAGATTTGTAGCCCATGTTGAGCCTATACCTTTATTTTAATTATTTTTATTCTTCCTTTGTATGGCAGGATAACAGTATAATACTGAGTTACTGTTACTGAACAAATGTCCGAGTTATGTGTCTGTTCTAGAGTTACCTTGTCTGCCCTTGAGTGTAATCATATTGTGCTTATGCTGATTAGAGATAATTTCCTCTGCATCGCTTATTAATTGGCCTAAAGAATTATATTATGCATACTGCTTCTTACATATGTCTTTTTGGTTTTTTTCTCATTTTGGATTGATGAAGGTCTGATTACACAAGACCGAAATGTCATATGGGTGACTTTGGATTGCTAACTCAATGACTTATACAATATATCCTTTAAGGAGTCGCAAGTTCTTCTGAAAAGACCTGAGTCTTCTCCAGACACCAGCTTCTATGTCCATGTGGCTGCACAGTATAAACCATATCTCCAAGCTGCTGCTAACTGAGCAGGTTAGTAAATATGCATTGTAAGGAGTGAAATCCGAGGTAAAAAACAGTAACATCTCCACAACAAAATGGGCATGCAAAATTTACATTTAGCCTTAAGTTCCCCATTATTTTTTTCTTCACTACATGTGGATGGGATATAAAGAAAACCCCACACTGAGATCATGATCCTGAGATTGTCTTGAACCACAGGGGACCAACAAGTAAGGGGGTCGTTGTAGAGAGCCCAGGTCAAATATTAGTCAGATGAGGTGAAACAAAAAGTAGTAAGAAACCAGTGAGAAGGACAATAATCGACGGTCTAAACCTGGAATGAGACACAGAACCTGGTCAAAGATAATTTCAAAGTATACAATAAGTAGTAATGAAAAGAGCCAGGAAAGGTTTGTACCGAAAGTATCAGGTGCCTTCTGTTTGCCAGGATCGTGTTTAAGGCTGTGTGCCCACGATGCATTTTTTAAGCGTTTCCGCAGCGACAAAAACGCTTAAAAAACGCTTGGTAGAAGGCCTGCCATGTTCCCCAATGATAATCAGCATGTGCTATGCACATGCTGCGGAAATTTCCGCTGCGGAAAGAAACGCAGCACTACCAATTATTTTGCGGAAGCGCGGCGTTTTCGCCACCATTGACTTGCATTGGAACGCATGGATTCCGCATCACTGGATCTGTACATGCAGATTCCATGCGTTTCAATGTGCGGATGGTACCCGGGTCTGGAGAAGAGGAGACTCTCCTCCGGACCCAGGTACCATAGTACCTGTAAAAAAAAGAATAAAATAAAAAATAAACATTATACTTACCTTCTGATGGCCCCCGGTGTCTTTGTCTTAGCTTGCCGGAAGATCGCGGTGGACTCAAGGACCTGCGCTGACGTCAGTTAGTCATGTGACAGGTCACGCGACCGCTGACATCGGTAGGTCCTTTCAGTGTATAGCGAGCTGCCGGCAAGCAGAGACGCATCGAATAAAGACTCCAGAGGCCATCAGAAGGTAAATATATATTTATTTTTTAACATTCCCTCGGTCACACTATATAAATCCATGCCGGTTGCATGGATTTATATAGTGTGACCAAGTTGACAAGCACTTTCCAAGTGATGCTAAAATCGCCTGGAAACCGCTTGTCAACCCGCATGCGGAAATGCATGTGAAGAACGCTTCACATCCGCATGTCCCTGGCAGGAAAAACGCATGTACAATCCGCATGTACAATCCACATGTACAATCCGCATGCGTTTTTTCTGCCAGGGAGATGCAGAAACACTCAGGAAAAAATCCGGAGCATTTCTGCATCGTGGTCACATAGCCTTAATAGCACCCGAGGGTGTCAGTGATAGGTGACGAGAACTGAAATCTGACCCAAAAGGATAGGATTTGCGATACTGAACCTTTGAGATGATGCCATGCTAAAATGGCACTGGGAGAAAAAAATACAGGTTGTACCAATGTATAATGGCTTGAAGTACCCAGGACATGGCGGTGCTGGACTGAGCAATGCACGAAGTCTTTATCCCAGTGCAGATTTAGCCAACGGTCTTAACTGTCCTGTAGATATAGACTGCACCTGTGTCCTATGCCGATGCACTATATGGCATCATTCAGCACACTTATTTAGTCTCTGTTATTACCCTTACAAGAAGGGAAATCTTCCCATATGTTGTTTTGCCATAGTGCCTCCACAGCTAATTTTCTGGTTCTTTTATAAAAACAATTTAAAGTCAGTTGAAAAGTATAGCTAAGAATATAACTTGTATCATGCCATATGTAGGTGTATTATATTTACTTATATATTTTTACTTTATAGACATGGTGACTAATTAGAAGAATATTAAACACCTTCTGCTATCAAGTAATAATGCTCATCTTCATCAAAAGACTTTTTTAAAATGTTAATGTTGTGAACTATATATTCACAATATAGAACAGGGAGGGTAATTATTCACTTTTAAGTTGGTTACTTAACGATTTCATCTTTATCCGCCACTTCGAGCAATTTATTTTGTATTTAATTGAAAATAACAAACGCAGTAAAATTGTTTATTTCAATGAATAATTTGTTTGTATTCATTTTATTGTCTGTGATTTGGCAGCATTTGGTTGAAATGATAAATTAGAACATTGATATTTTGCTTCCTGTGTTTAGTCTATAATGTGGGTTTTACATATTCATTTGTGGATTTTCCTATTCCCACAGTGCTGCACACTATCATTTCCCTTACTCCATGTCATCATGTTCTCTCTTTGACGCAGAGACCCAGAACTATGACGCAACCATTGGTTTTAGAACATTAGAGCAGATGTCAATCATTGCTCATGAGCTGGAGCTCCATCCACAGTTGCATTCTGCACAGTCCCCATTTAGTGCATAGTGATTGGCGAGTGTAATCACGAGCAGGCACTGACTGACAACCAACTCTAAAGCTGAGCCGGCTGTCATTCAGTGCCAGGGGTGCGGTTACAGCCACCGCTCACTATTCACAGAGAGGTGGCTGAAGCCCTGCTGGGTGCACCCCTATGACTGAAACCCCAAGGCTGCTGGGTCATTTCCTCCTGGCAACTTGCCTCTCAGTGTGGGCGCCAGGCAGCTTCGGAGCGCTATTAATCTGCAAATTAAAGCCATATCTGCAGGATAATAGCGCTTTTTTTTTTAATATGACTGGTTCCCTTTAACGCCTTAGTGACCGAGCCAATTTTAACCTTAACGACCAGGCCAAATCTTTGAAATCTGACCAGTGTCACTTCATAGTAAGAACTCTGGAAAGCTTCAACGTATCCCAGAGATTCTAGTCCCAGAGACTATTTTTTCAGGACACATTGTACTTTATGTTAGTGGTAAATTTAGGTCAATATGTTTTGCGTTTATTTGTGAAAAGATTGGAATTTTGGCGAAAATTTTGAAAACTTCGCAATTTTCAAGCTTTCAATCTTTATATCCTTAAACCAGTTAGTCGTGCTGTACAAAATAATTAATACATAACATTTTTCATGTGTCTACTTTACATCTGCACCATTTTTCAATGTTATTTTATTTTGTTAGGATATTAGAAGGGTTAAAAGTTTAGCAACAATTTCCAATTTTTTTCAATAAATTTACAAAACCTGTTTCTTTAGAGACCTATCCAGATTAAAATGGACTTGGCGGGGCCTATATATTGGAAACTCCCCAAAGGTGATACCATTTTAAAAATCTATACTTCAAAACCATTGTCAGGAAAAAAAATTAACCCTTCAGGTTCTACACAGGAATTAATGCAAAGTCGAATGAAAATAAATTGTCATTTTTGCTCTAAAATGTTGCTTTAGGCCCAACTGTTTCACTTTTATAAGGAATAGCACGAGAAAATGGACACCACAATTTGTTATCTAGTTTCTTCTGAGCGCGCTGGTACCCCACTTGTGGTCAGAAAACTCTATTTGGACAAACAACAGGGCTCAGAAGGGAAGGAGCATCATTTCAATTTTGGAACACAAATTTTGCTGAAGTAGATTGCGGGCGCCATGTCACATTTGCACGGCCCTTAAGGCACCCAAACAGCAGAAAACCCATACAAGTGACCCCATTTTGGAAACTACACCCTTCAAGGATTTTATCCAAGAGTATAGCGAGCATTTTGAATTCACATGTAGTACACAGAATTTGATAACATTAGATCGTTATATTTAAAATTTTCATTTTTTTTTCACGAAAATGTTGCTTTAGCCCCAAATTTTTCAATTTTGCAAGAGGTAACATGAAAATGTGGACCCACTTTCTTCTGAGTGTGGCGATACACCACCTGTAGTACAAAAGTTCTGTTTGAACAAACCATAGGGCTTGAAAGGGAAGTAGCACCATTTGAATTTTGGAACACAAGTTTGGCTGAAATAGATTTGATGGCACCATGTAGCATTTGCATGGCCCCTAAGGCACCCAAACAGCAGATAACTTACAACAAGTGACCCCATTTTGGAAGCTACACTCCTCAAGGATTCTAGTCAAAAAATTCTGTTTGAACATACGGCACGGCTCGGAAGGGAAGAAGTGACATTTTGTATTTGGAATGTAAATTTGGCTGGAATAGACTGCAGACACCATGTCTCGTTTGCAGAGCTCCTGAGGCACCAAAACAGCAGAAACCCCCACAAGTGACTGCATTTTGGAAACTAGACCCATCAAGGAATTCATCTAGGGGTGTCTTGAGCTTGTTGAACCTGTAGGTGCTTCACATAACTTTTTAAAATGTGGATGTGAAAACAATAAATTAAGTTCTTTCCGCTAAAATGTTGCTTCAGAACCAAATTTATAATTTTTACAATGGATAATAGGAAAAAATGGACCCCATAATTTTTAACACAATTTTTTCTGAATACTAAGATACTCCATATGTGGTCAAAAACTGCTGTTCAAGCACATAGCAGGGCTCAGAAAGGAAAGATTGCTACTTGATTTTTGGAGGGTGAATTTGTCTGGAATAGATTGTGAATGCCATGTCGCATTTGCAGAGCCCATGACATACCAAAACTGTAGAAAACCCATACAATTGAACCCATTTTGGAAACTAGATCCCTCATGGAATTCATCTAATGGTGTACTGAGCATTTTTAACCTACAGGTGATTCACAAAACTTTATAAAATTTAGATATGAAAAAATAAATTACATTTTTTCCACTAAAATACTGTTTTATCACCAAATTTATCATTTCCACCAGGGGTAATAGGAGAAAATGGACCCCATAATTTGTTATGCAATTTTTTACTGAACATAGCAGTATCCCATATGGCAGGGATCGGATGAGAAGGAGCGCTACTTGGCTTTTAGATTCTGTTTGAATAGATTGCGGGTTCCATTATCTGAGCCTCTGAGGTGCCAGATCAGCAGAAACCCCCACAAGTGACCCCAAATTGGAAACATCACTGCTTAAGTAATTCATCTGGGGGTGTAGTGAGAATTTTGAACCACAGGAGCATCACAGAATTTCATAACATTGGTCATGTGGAAATATAACATTTTAGTGGTAAAAATGTAATTTTCCTATTTACTGCAAATTTGTCAGTTACACAAGGGGTTATTAGGTGAAACTGGACCCCATAATTTATTGCACAATTTCTCCAGAATGCGGTGATGCCCCATATGTCATCAGATGCTACTGTTAGGCTACACTTTAGGGCTGAGAAGGAAGGAGCGCCCCATTTGGCTTTTGGAGAACAGATTTACTACTGTAGAATAGTATGCGGACGATATTTGAGGAACCCCTAAGGTGCCAAAACAGCAGGAAAAAAAATAAAACCGCTGTTTTATTACCATGTGGTAAAAGTGATAAGATCGATTTGCTCTTCGGGTCAATACAATTACAGCGATACCAGATTCATATAGTTTTTTTTATGCTTTGCTGCTTTTACACAATAAAAACAATAATTTTACAAAAATGAATTTGTTTTTGCATTGCCATATTCTGAGAACTGTAACTTTATTTTTTTCCCAAATGATCCATATTAGGGCTTGTTTTTTTACGGGAAGGTTCGGCATTTTTATAAATGCCTTTTTGTTTTACATATGGCTTTTTTTATCAAGTTTCTTAACAACAATTTTTTGTGTGTCAGTATGAAAAAACACATTTTTTTTAAAGTTTTTGCTGTACGGAATAAATAACGTGACAGTTTTAGAGATCCGGATGTGGCGATACCAATTATGTGTACGTTTTTTGTGTTTATCTTTGTTTTATCACAAAGGCTGTGTTATTAGTGACGAAATGGCTTTTTGTGCGGTTTTTTTTTGTCTTTTTTTTTTACTTTTTCACTAAGTCCCCCTGTGGGATATGTATAATTTTTACTCTGATTGCTGGTCTCATGCAGTGCTTATGTACTGCAGTGCCAGAGACCTGTCAGTGACTCACTGACTGTACCAGTGAGACACAGTTAATAGTTTGGTTATCACAGGCCAACATAGCATGGGCTCATCAGATGACCTCAGGATACCATGACAACGATCGGCACCTGCGATTACCATCGCTGGGGGTCGATCCTGCCTTACGGAGTCTTTTGACCCCCTTTTATCCTCTTAGGTACCGCTGTTTGTTACAGTGTTATTTAAGTGGTTAATCAGCCCCGATCAGCTCCAAAACCGCAAGGTGTCAGCTATCATGTACAGCTGTCACCCATGGGAATTGCACACATGGTGGGGGAGGGGCACTATTCCCTTATTCCCGACAGCCATTTTAAAATGGTGATCCGGAATAAAGCCCCTTAAAGACTGCTGTTTTAATGTGTATTAGTGGTCATTAAGGGGTTAAAATAAAAAACTAAGTTTTTACTCATGCACTCTAGGTCCAGTAGTGCCTCTCCACTGCTCTAGTCTATATTGATCGACTGCAGCAGTGGTGTCACATCTACAGCTCTCCTGACCACTGCAGCCAATCACTGAGCTCAGCAGCTTGTGCCATTAATATCCCAGTGCAGCTGATCATAACAAAGATAGCTGGAGAAGCTGTGAGCCTATGAAAAAAAAGGAAGGAGAACAAACCTTTTAAAGGTATAGTAAATCTGTCTCACACTGCACCCTTTAGTATGTAGAAGGGCTTGAATTGGCTTCACACAAATAACATTTCCCTTTGCAGCAAGAGAAAAAATTTCAAAGTAAGAAATTATTCTTTTCATTTTTCATAGGATTAATCTGCAGGTTAATAGAGCACCAATGCTGTCTGGCCGCCTTACTGAAAGCACAGCTACTGGGAGAAGATGAACTGTATTTTTCCCAGTAGCCGCCAGCTTCAGTCATAGAGGCGTCCCCAGCAGGAATAGAGAAATAAAGTAAAGTTTCTCTTGGTAGCTGGGCTTTAGTAAGGCAGCAGGACAACATTGAAACGCTATTAACCTTCAGATTAACCCCATAGCTGCAGGTTAATAACGTTTGGAACCTTACAGGTTCTTTTTAAACAAAGTAAACCTAAGTAAGCAATTACAATTTTTATTTTATGTGACAGGTAAATAACCCAAAGCCTACTCGTGCTTATAATTGCAACTAAATACTTGTCTTGTTATCATTTGATAATTTGATCTCACTCCGCTTCACAGAATTGTGTCTGTGCAAGAACTGTTGATTTTAGGTTGTGCCACATCATCTGTATTTTCAAGTTTGGACCTTGACTAAACTAATGCAAAAGGATAGAGTTTCTTCTGTTTAGGATTATTGTCTTGCTGCAAATCGAGTTTTGAAGAAATATTTGAACATGTTGTTCCAATGCTTCTTATAAAGGGAGTCGGTAGGCACAAATTAACTGTTTAAATCAACCCCACAGGAGCCTCATTCACCTTTGAAGAGGCTAAACAGTAACAGTTAAGTGCTTTTGATCTACCTCTGCCCCCTGCTCCCTGTAAAGCCAGAGCTGTCAACGAAGAGGAGGGTGAAGATAGATGAAAAACAACTAGATTGGATGGTTCACTCACTGTTTGGCCAAGTTCAAGGTATACTCGGGTCCTGCGCTTGATTTTGTGCCAACAGACTCCCTTTAAGAAGCTTGGGAAGAAAATGTTCTTCTATCTCTTCACAAACTGAAACTCAATTTGCAGCAAAACAATAACTCTAAACAGTAGAATATCTATGTTTTTGGATTAGCTTAAATAAAATAAAAGCTGGAAGGGTCAAGGGAAAAGGGAAAAACGATATTTGGTGGGGTTGGGACAATCACAACCCCTTTGTTAGCTTGTTTGAATAGGCTGCTTAGATCCACCAAAAATTATAGGATGCTAAGATGTAAACTTGGAGATAAAGTGGATGTTGCCAGAGATCCAATATACGATGAGAGACAAAAAAAAGTATGGATGCGTTTTTTATTTGTCAATGAATTTCGAGGTATTCATACTTTTTCATTGGGACAAACCACAATGAAGCCATCATTGTGGTTTGTCCTGATGAAGAGGTAAGAATACGTGTTGGCAAATAAAAGTCGCATCCATACTTTTATTGGTCTCTTTTCGTATATTGGATGTCTGGCAGCGCGGATTTACATTTATTTTATCTCCAAGTTTGCATCCTTTAGATTAGCCTAGTCAAAGTCCAAAATTAACAATAGAGAAGACGTGATACAACCTAAAATCAGTAGTTCATGGGTGCAGCAGGTGCCTGTGCTAAGTTTGACCAGTCATTTTGTGCTGCCAGACTCCTGATTTGATGTCAGGTTGTATGGTCTGTAATGGGTTCAGTGGTGGGGATACAAGTTGGCTGGGTTAGAGGTCACAGGTATGGTGCTCACCTCCTGTGCAATGACCCCAGCGCTGTTCGCAGATCGTACTTAGAACAATCTCTCATAAAAGTTAGTGAACATTCCTATTCCTACGGCACATGCGGTTGCTGCAATGCATATATATGAAAGCTGTCAGC
Organism: Phyllobates terribilis; assembly: GCF_046119375.1. Lineage (NCBI taxonomy): Eukaryota > Metazoa > Chordata > Amphibia > Anura > Dendrobatidae > Phyllobates > Phyllobates terribilis. Next base: position 362,412,504 of record NW_027362762.1, on the reverse strand, counting down.
AGCTCAGATGCGAGGGTTGCTCCCCTGTAATGCATACCTTGGACACACCTTCTCATTAAAAGATTTTTCAGTATTTTCATGACTATGAAAATTGTACATTCACACTGAAGGCATCAAAACCATGAATTAACCCATGTGGAATTATATACTTAACAAAAAAGTGTGAAACTACTGAAAATATGTCTTATATTCTAGGTTCTTCACAGTAGCCACCTTTTGCTTTGATGACTGCTTTGCACACTCTTGGCATTCTCTTGATGAGCTTCAAGAGGTAGTCATCTGAAATGGTTTTCACTTCACAGGTGTGCCCTGTCAGGTTTAATAAGTAGGATTTCTTGCCTTATAAATGGGGTTGGGACCATCAGTTGTGTTGTGCAGAAGTCTGGTAGATACACAGCTGATAGTCCTACTGAATAGACTGTTAGAATTTGTATTATGGCAAGAAAAAAGCAGCTAAGTAAAGAAAAACGAGTGACCATCATTACTTTAAGAAATGAAGGTCAGTCAGTCCGAAAAATTGGGCAAACTTTGAAAGTGTCCTCAAGTGCAGTTCCAAAAACCATCAAGCGCTATAAAGAAAGTGGCTCACATGAGGACCGCCCCAGGAAAGGAAGACCAAGAGTCACCCCTGCTTCTGAGGATAAGTTTATCCGAGTCACCAGCCTCAGAAATTGCAGGTTAACAGCAGCTCAGATTAGAGACCAGGTCAATGCCACACAGAGTTCTAGAAGCAGACACATCTCTACAACAACTGTTAAGAGAAGACTTTGTGCAGCAGGCCTTCATGGTAAAATAGCTGCTAGGAAACCACTGCTAAGGACAGGCAACAAGCAGAAGAGACTTGTTTGGGCTAAAGAACACAAGGAATGGACATTAGACCAGTGGAAATCTGTGCTTTGGTCTGATGAGTCCAAATTTGAGATCTTTGGTTCCAACCACCGTGTCTTTGTGCGACGCTGAAAAGGTGAACGGATGGACTCTACATGCCTGGTTCCCACCGTGAAGCATGGAGGAGGAGGTGTGATGGTTTGGGGGTGCTTTGCTGGTGACACTGTTGGGGATTTATTCAAAATTGAAGGCATACTGAACCAGCATGGCTACCACAGCATCTTGCAGTGGCATGCTATTCCATTCGGTTTGCGTTTAGTTGGATCATCATTTATTTTTCAACAGGACAATGACCCCAAACACACCTTCAGGCTGTGTAAGGGCTATTTGACCAAGAATGAGAGTGATGGGGTGCTACGCCAGATGACCTGGCCTCCACAGTCACCAGACCTGAACCCAATCGAGATGGTTTGGGGTGAGCTGGACCGCAGAGTGAAGGCAAAAGGGCCAACAAGTGCTAAGCATCTCTGGGAACGCCTTCAAGATTGTTGGAAGACCATTTCCGGTGACTACCTCTTGAAGCTCATCAAGAGAATGCCAAGAGTGTGCAAAGCAGTCATCAAAGCAAAAGGTGGCTACTTTGAAGAACCTAGAATATAAGACATATTTTCAGTTGTTTCACACTTTTTTGTAAAGTATATAATTCCACATGTGTTAATTCATAGTTTTGATGCCTTCAGTGTGAATGTACAATTTTCATAATCATGAAAATACAGAAAAATCTTTAAATGAGGTGTGTCCAAACTTTTGATCTGTACTGTATATCGTATAACAGATCAGAAGCGAGGGTTGCTCCCCTGTAATGTATATACCTGAATGCTGATAACAGCTCAGACAGACAAGTGGGTTGCTCCCCTGTAATGCATATACCGGAAGGCTGTTAACAGGTTAATCACGAGGGTTGCTCCCCTGTAATGCATATATCTGACTGCTGTTAACAGCTCAGATGCGAGGGTTGCTCTCCAGAAATGCATATATCTGAAGGCTGTTAGCAGCTCAGACGTGAGGGTTGCTCCCCTGCAATGCATATATCTGAAAGCTGTTAACGGCAGCTCAGACGCGAGGATTGTTCCCCTGTAATGTATATATCTTTAGGCTGTTAACAGCTCAGACAAGAGGGTTGCTCCCCTGTAATGCATATATCAGAAGGCTGTTAACAGGTCAATCACGAGGGTTGCTCTCCTGTAATGCATATATCTGAAGGCTGTTAACGGCAGCTCAGACGCGAGGATTGCTCCCCTGTAATGCATATATCTGAAGGCTGTTAACAGGTCAATCACGAGGGTTGCTCTCCTGTAATGAATATATCTGAAGGCCGTTAACAGCTCAGACGTGAGGGTTGCTCCCCTGTAATGCATATACCTGAAGGGTGTTACGAGCTCAGATGCGAGGGTTGCTAACCTGTAATGCATAAATCTGAAGGCTGTTAACAGCTCAGACGCGAGGTTTGCTCCCCTGTAATGTATAAATCTGAAGGCTGTTAACGGCAGCTCAGACGCGAGAATTGCTCCCCTGTAATGCATATATCTGAAGGCTGTTAACAGCTCAGACAAGAGTGTTGCTCCCCTGTAATGCAAATATCGGAAGGCTGTTAACAGGTCAATCACGAGTGTTGCTCTCCTGTAATGAATATATCTGAAGGCTGTTAACAGCTCAGATGTGAGGGTTGCTCCCCTGTAATGCATATATCTGACTGCTGTTAACAGCTCAGACGTGATGGCTGCTCCCATGAGCAAGTACAGAGAAATAAAAATGGTACCATGATGAATGAAAATCAGATTAACAGAAAATGAATGTATATGAATATCTAGTTTTAATTAGTAAAATAAAATTAAGATATGTTTTCTTTAACAAATAATGATTAGTGTTACAAATGCTTTGTAAGTAACATAATTAAGCACCAAAAACAGCAGCAATCCAAACATTTACCTTTGGGAATGGTGATCTGACAACCCAAATCAAAATCTTGCTGCAGACGATAAAAGGCAACTTCCTGCAGACGGGCACGCTCCAGTTCAGAAAGACTTTGTATGGGAACAGATTTCAGACGGACAGTTCGGCCAGACATACTGTTCCATGTAAAATCACCCTAATGGCAAATAAAGCAAATATGTATTGTTTAATGTCTTATGCTGCACAAAACACGAGCACAATTCAAAGTATTTGTAACTATTGCAAAAGAAGGCGAGCAACTTGTATTAAAAATGTGTACATTTATTTTACACTGTATATGACCATCTGAACCTTATGTATTATCATGTATCAATGTAAAAGGATCCCACTTGCATATAATTTTTGCCCTACAGTCTGCATAGATGCCGAGATTAAAAAAACAAAGTGTTCTTTAAACATATTCGGAGTAATTTTTTACAGTTATAGTTTTTGCAGAAGACAGTAGCATATGTTGCAGCTTTCTTTTCACGGTATACAACCACAAATACTCAGGGGGTATACTTTTCATGGAAGGCAAACACCAGATGTGTGACAGAGCCTAAATATGTATGTGTAAACACATCATGTCGTAACAGCTAACGATCCCAAGATCTCGGGCTGAATTTTTTTAATTCATGTATATTTGAAACAGTCAGCAATTTTCTCACATGAATAAGAATTGTTTGGCGCAGAGAGCCCCTGGTCAAAAATATTTCCTTGTGAAAGTTGTTGCATTTTTTAATACAAACAAAAAGCCCTGAGCTGTCGTTTTTACTGATACTGATTTTGGGTTAGATAAAATGTTGTTATCACCTCTTATTGCAATGTTGCAGTGGCCAAAATAATGTAATTCTGGCGTTTTGAATTTTTCATCAGTTATGCCGTTATGATCAGATTCATTTACTTTATATTGATTTATATATTGAACTTTTACGAACCATCGATACCAATTATGTGTATTTTTTTTTTTTTGATGGGTCAAAAGGTGGGGGGGGTGAACTTTTGTGATTTTGTTTATTTTTTTCATATTTTTAAAAACTTTTTTTTCCATTTTTTACTGGATTTAATAGTCCCCTTAGGGGACTTGAAACTGTGATCGTCCGATCACTTGTGCACAGCACTGCTATGTATAGAGAAAATCACGATCTCCTATGAACGCCAGGCTGGATTTCAAAGGAGTCTCATAATGACAGACCCCCGGCTGTTATGACAACCCATCGGCACCCCGTGATCACGTCACAGGCTCGCCGATAGGAGCTTGGAACAACGTGCCCTGTACCGGAGCTTATTAAATACTCTGCTCTGTTAAAGGAACATGATGGCTGATTAAATCAGCCATCATGAGCGGAGAAAGATGCGGCTTTTACTTGTATGTCAAAAGTCATGAAGACGTTAATAGAGCTTTATTCTGTAGCATCAGAACCAAGTGGATTTGTCAATAGACTTTAAAATGTCTTTTTTTTTTTAAATGAAGGAAGGCTTCAGTGCACTTTTGTTCCCTAAAACACGTCACTGGAAGTAATTCTTGAACATATGAGTTGGCTACTATTTTAAAAGAGAATGTAATGTACATTACTTAAATATTCTGTGTAATGCAAGTTAAAATTTATTTTTCCTAACATCTTACATACAGGCAAAATTTTCTTTAAAAATATACTCAAAACTTTAGTGTAAGCAGTGAAGCGGACCATTTGTTTAAGTGTTTACATAAAGTATGAGGACTTGCCAGAATTGGGATTGAGATGAGACGCACAATACATGAAAATTATTAGAGTCCGGCACAAGAGATGTTAGAAACCAGAGGCCTCTGTGCACATATATAATGTGTCTACAGAAAGGAATACATTTCCTGTGGTTAATGGAAGAATAACATTCTTGAACTGTGCCCATGTTTTCATATTATTGGACAGTTTAGAAATCTGTGAGAAGCATATTCCGCATGGTAAAAAGTCAGAGTGTTTATCCAAGTCTTCAGCATGTACTGCAACCTACAAATTTCGCACCTAGTAGAAGTAATCTTAACATGAAAACATAGCTTAAACCTCAAAGTACAAGCAATACAGTATGGAAAATAGGAGCACAAAATCTACATTCATAAATTATGTTGCCCTGCCAAATGTAGAAATAGATTCACTACTGTGTATCAGAGGAATCAAGAACCCCGTAACAAAATTTGGACTATACTTAGACAATATTAACCAGAAATCTAGCGAAAAAGAAAAAAAGGCATAGCTTATATCTTTGGGGTAAGAGGCAGAAGCATACAGACATATTACTGTGTAAAGACTAGAGTTGATGAATTTTTTGGAGTGGAATTGTATTGACCTCTAATTTGACCAAAATCTGTATTCTCAAGAATAGGATTCTTTTTGCGGTTTGCTCAGCACAAAGTCAGCAAAGTGCGTCCAGCTGCGGCCACCATTTTCTGAACCATAAAGGTCTAAGCAAACAGTTAAAAAAATAAATGATACCTTACCACTCACCAATCATTGTATTGATGTCATAGGCCTATTCAGAGATTGAATCCAATGCATGAAATGAAGTGGCCAAAGAGGATAGAGGGAGAGAATAAGAAGAGGTGCGGAGGACTGGACGGAAGGCTGCAGGGTTGGCGGGACAGGTGAGCTGGGAGGTCATCTTTATTTACATCTTACATTTATTATGCTCTCGGGTCTGGAATATTTGTTTACATTGAATAATTTTGCTGCTAATTAGAGATGAGGGAACCTGTTCGGGGTTCGAACTGGACAGTTAGTGTCCGATGCTAAACGCCGAAAACGGGCTTTTCCCAGAAGTCTGTTGCAGAAAGAAAGAGAATATTTTCCAGCTATAAAGTTCGGATCCCCATACATTTCAATGGAGTTCGGGTTCTGGTTCAAGTTTGGAAAAAGTTCTAGTACCCCAACCAAATTTTGGACTAAAGATAGGGTCAGGTACCAGAACCCGAACTTCCACGAGTCTGCTCATTCCTACTGCTAATCAAATTTCATTTTTAAAATTTGCATGATTTGCTGAATTTGAATCTTTGCAGATTGGATCATCTCTAGTAATGAAACGTCTACAGCTGGATTACACATGCCGCCTCAATATCCCTAACACTGCTGATTTCTGTATATTGCTTATACAAATGTACATTGAAGCAGCTAAAACTACAAACATTGTCAGACATGGACTCACTTTACAAATAAACAACTGCTCTAATGAATATGAAAAGATTCCAAAATTGGATTAGAGTGTGTCATTATGGAAAACATTACACGTTATTTCAACTTTTATTTATTCAGCAATATAAGCCAAAAACTCTTCGCATGTACAGATGATGAGATGATGAGTTGCTAGACAATATTCCAGAACCCATTTGATACCCTCTAAGCAGGGCTGTGGAGTCGGTGTCCATTTTGGTGGAGTCGGAGTTGGTATAAAAAGGGCTGACTCCAACTCCTAAAACATATAATAAATTGGGTACAGTAGTTCAATGCAGTTTGTGGGGAATATTTTTTCATAAGAATTTGGGAAAGTTATGAAATGTCCTATAAATGTCTGTCCTATTCCTGATCTAAGGGTCTAGACTTTTAGCTGAGATGAATCTGTGCGACACTAAACTTATCACTTAAACATGAGCCATGTATGAGGGAGTCGTGGAGTCGGAGTTGGAGTCGATGTCATTGAAATTGAAGAGTCGGAGGTTTGGCTTACCAACTCCACAGCCCTGACTCTAAGATTTCAATAATTCCTAATTTTATAGAACCATTGATTTAAGTCTTTGTTCATATCTGTGCTAGAAGTCCCTCAGGAAGAGAAAAATGGGATTCATACATGTAATGGTTTCATACAATCCAAAGGACATACTTGAATGAATTAGCAATGAAAGCTTCTAACGGAGCATCCATCACAGATGTGAACTAAGTCGTAATATTGTTTTTATTTTTTTTTCAGTCTACATATTGGTCGTGCTAAGATGAATATAACATATTCAATAAAACATTTATTATTTTAATTTTTCAGGCAACATATGATAGGAAAAGCAATTATTTGCCTGATATGATGGCAAACCATTGAAGATTAGGAAAGGTTTGGGGGCAACCCTTGCATGTTCTTAAAGCATTTGTTCAGCTGTATATAAATTTACAAATTAAACAAAGATAATATATATTAAATTGTAGAAAAATGTTGAATAGTAAATGTATACTTTATTAATTATTATGCATTACACAATATACAGCATCATCATATGCCGTAGCTACTTACAGACATTATGGACACTGTCCCCATTGGGGCTCACAATCTAGATTCATTATGTCTTTGGAGTGTGGGAGCAAACCGGAGAACCTGGAGGAAACCCAAGCAAACAAGGGGAGAAGATACAAACTCCTTGCAGATGTTGTCCTTGGTGGGATTTGAACCCAGGACCCCAGCGCTGCAAGGCTGCAGTGCTAACCACTGAGCAAATAGAAATTGGGAAAGATTTTTTTTTTTTCAACAGAAAAAATGATCTTGAAAGAAGGGAGCGCGATGAACCTTCTCCATGACAACATGAGATTTAGGTCATACATGAAGCTCATGAAACATCAATAATTAAAACAATATTAACAGCCAGAGCCTAAAGCTAAAAGGAGAGCAAATGATTAAAGTTAAACAAAGACGGCATATTTCTCTTTGTATATAAGTCCTGATTAGCAATATTTTGTCAGACTAATGGTCCAGATGTGAGATTATACCAATGTTATAGCACATGATTTATATAATTAGGTCTTTATTTGTAAAGCAGGGCAACAATACTCTAATAATAAGTATAGACCAGTAGATAAATATTAAAGCCACATTAAGGAGTCACATAATTAAAAAGGATAGGAACAGATCTACCAATATTGTCAGCGCGATTTATGAATTTTATTTATCTGCCTCTCCAATAATCTCAGGAACCATTATTATTTCTTATAGGAATAGGAAGTACTGTCTACTTGCTGGAACATTAAACGTTGTTAAAATGGTACTTAAAGGGGTGATCTGAAGGCAAAGCATTTTCCTCCTAACTCCCTATTTATTTTGTCCCATAATCTAAACTATTCTCTAATATACTTACTTTAAACATTTCCTACTATTCCCTAAGTACACAATCTAACTGCTTTTGTATTTTTGTTTCACTACTTCCTGTCTGATGACGATTCGTTTGAGTATCACTCAAACAGAGCATCATCAGGGCGCAGAGGCAGCAGTCACTGTCACGGCCTCTGCCCCCACCTTGACGCTTGTTTCAGGGGCGATGCTGTCCCTGCTGTGTCCCTGGGTATCTCCCCCAGTGCCCTGTGCGATGAGTCCAGCACCCGGTCTTTTGTCTATATAGATGAATAGTAATAATCCGGCAGCAAAGCAGTTTCAGAATACCCCGCAGAGATGAGTGACGTCACCCGCGGGAGTGGCAATAGTCCTCCTGCATGTGGGATATAGTGACACCGCTCTGCTGTCGGCTTATTACTATTCATCTATACAAACAACAGACAGAATGCCATGTTGATCGCACTGGGGGGGGGGGGCACAGCGCACAGGAGAGACTCTGCACAAGGAAACAGCAGGGACCAGCCCCTAAAAAGAGTGTCACTGATGACGCTTCATTTCACGGAGGGAGCAAAGGCTGTGACAGTGACCACAGACTCTACCGCCCTGATGACACTTCGTTTGAGTATCCCAGCATGCACTGGTGATACTCAGATGAATGGTCATCAGACACGAAGTAGAAAAAAAATACAAAAGCTACTAGATAGTGTAGTTAGGCAACAGTAGGACATTTTAAAAGCAAGTACAGAATATTAGAAATAGCTTAGAATTATGGGACTACATAGGGACTTAGGAGAAAAATGCTTTGCCTTCAGACTACCCCTTTAAAAGTAATTATATGTTGCAAGTGATGTCACCTGCAGTTTTTATGAAGAATTTACATGAAAATAATCTATTCAGTTGCCTACTAAATACTTAGAGTTTTTCCACTTTATTTGTGGAAAATAAAATAAGGAAAAAGCATACTTTCCTTCTGGACCGATGCCGTTCCTCTACTTTGAGCATTGTGTCCACTTGCAATCTCTAACATTGTTTATGTCATGTGAGCGCTGAATTGGCCACTGATGGGCTGCATCCTTCATAATCCATCAGCGAACCCCTGATGAAGCACTTGGAGTGGAACGAATGCAGGAGGTAAGTATGGTTTTTTCCTTTTATATTGAGCTCTGTGGGGGCATTCAATACGAGTCACCCAGTAGTGTACAACGCCTTCAAGAATACAGTGTGCATAAGATATAGCAACCCTTAGACAGCAAGAACCAGCACCTACAAAAAGTGATTGAAGCTACAGAAGCTAATGTTTTATCTGTAGAACTAGATGCAATGCCAAGAGCACATCAATATATCATTATGTCATGCCTTGCTCATTCCAATGCCTATGTCTATGTTCGGATTAGCTCAAGAATTCATTATTATGTGTCGTTTTTTTTTATTTATCTCTACTCCTATAAGGAGTAGAGGAGGTAAGTTTGTGCTGGAGGAATTATTTGGCTGCAATCTAAGCATATTTTTTTCAATTCAATTTGGCCAATTGCCCTGAAGAGAGTTGTGCAACTCTCTGCGGTCTGCTAAGACAGTATCCACCTCTTTCTAGCTCTTCAGTGAAAACACAGCCTTTGTAAATAATGTCAGTGACCTCAACGTTTATGGCTATGGGTAAATGAATGGTAACTAGTAACACAGTGACTCCCCTTTCTCTTCAGCCTTATAAATAAAATTTGTATTAATCTCTTTTCTTCACGCACTAATCTTCACTTCTATGCCACCATACACACTATCTGCAGTTTTCAGTGTTTTGGCTTTCTCTCCTTATGGCTAAGCTGTGACTTCCTTTCACTATGCAGATTGACCAGAAAATGGCTGCTGCATTCCCTGCTCGGCTTTTATGAAGTCTATGTACTTGATGTAATCTTCTGCATTGTATAAAATGGTAGCAACCCGTTTAAGTATTTCTTATAAAACAAATCGCTAATTATTGGCTAGGCTCAGAAAATTTCTAAAAATTTTACACGAATTAGCATTAAATTAAATCGCTTATTTCTAGCTGCAATGTATTAACCTGATACCAGTGGTATATCAACCTTCATCCACATTTATTCATTTTCACGTGGAAACCACTTTGATGAACTCTTGAGTTCCTGGACCAAAATATGAGAAAACTGAGCTATGGGATAGTATTTATGAAATTATTTAAAATAATATTTATTCCATTGTTAAACAAATTAGTATAAATAGTCAATTTCTCCTTTATCCATGTATTTTACTGCTATTCAATACTACTATCTATTCTTCCATTATTATCTTTAATTAATAAGCCTATTTCCTAAATGATCTTTAGAACTTGGGCAGATTTAGTAGGGTAACCTATGTAGTGCACTTTTAATTTGAGGAACATTCATACTGTGGAAGGAAAGATAATATCTCTCCGTTTTACTCCTTTTTAGTTCTAGTAGACACATTTGGCAGTTGGAAACAAAACCGGATCCACGTTTCGGACCTGTTGTAATAATTCCATGTGTGTAGGACACCATGACACTTACATCAAAGATCAAAAGCAAGTCTAAGGTCCGATGTGGATTATTATTTATTATGGGTTTCAGATGAGCATTATTTGGAACTATTGAAAATAGTCAAAATCAATGTCTACAAATAAGACTGTTACTGAAAATTATATATGATATTGTGTTTATATTAAAACAAAGAATGGTTTATAACGAAGCAATAAAAACTATGCCAGGTCCATTTTCAGACAGATAAGACCCCCCATAAATACACTAGTAGACACTAGCTCTGTAGAATTAGTGGTATCCAATTCAGGAGACAACCATTTATTCTTAAGAACGCTGTACAATGCTTTGCTTCTTTCAGTAGTCTATAGGAACACTAATGAAGAGGACCCCCGTAGCACATCAGCTGAATTTATAATATAAACTATGCCTTGCCACAAATAAGTATTATATCATCTTTACTATAAAGAACCCGTGGTCCATTTAAAGATGATCTCTCACCAGGTCAAAATGAGGCCAGGTTTTGCTTTTCTTTTCTTCCCAATGTTCGCCTGAATATTTTGTGCTTTGTAAATCCGCCATACGGTCCCAGAGATATGGGCCTTTTTATTCAGTGTAAATTTTTATGGGCTTTACTAAGGGGGCATGGCTCACAGGGTAATAATACAGAGCAGCCTAAGGACACGCCCCCAGAGAACAGTGTAAGCCACGCCTCCTTTGTAGAGACCAGAAAAATTAGCACTATATAAAAAGGCCCATATCTCTGGAACTGCATGGCAGATTTACACACAACACAAATAGAATACTCAGGGGAGCAGCAGGATTAAAAGAAGACCAAAATCTGGCCACTTTTGTTCAGGTCCTCTTTAATTGCAGACAATTTTACACAAACATGCATGATGCACAATAATTAGTAATGCAACTTTTATTTCAGCACTGTAGGAACAAAATTTTCTCTCTAGCGCCACCTATTGGAGTCCATAACGAGAACTACCTAAGTTAGATTTTATTTTTCGCCTAAAAAGCACGTTTATTTGAACTATTTATAAGGGTCACTATCCTCAACGTGACATGATTTATAGTAAAGTTAAACACAGAGAACAGTATCTGACTTGTTTGGATTGCAATTTGCACAAACCCTTAATTTATACAGCTATATTATTTAGACTGCAGATGTTATCTATGTACTTTTCCATACATAGACCTTAATAAGACCCCACACAATAGAAAAGTGGGTGGTCGAACTGTACAGATATAACAGAGTGAATGATTTGTCCAGCAAGGCCATTTACTGTGCATCTGAACTCGCACTGTGTTATATCCTTAAATATATGGCAAAAGAAGGTAGGGCAAAGACAACCATAGTCATAGGAGACCAGAACTGAAATTCTGCAGTACTGAGTATTTTTAATTATGCTAAAGAGTTAATTAGGATGTTAGGAAATTAATAGAGATAGGTCAAAGTATTCGAGTGGAACTGAATTTTACAAAAAAAATATTCTCCAGAGTTTTAATTTTTTTTTGTCATTTGCTCCGAGTGACTAATTAAAAATAGCAGTCAGTTCTTGCCACTATTTTTCTGAATTGTAGAGGGCGATCAAAAGGTTAAAAAAAACAAAAAATCCTAATATTCATCTCACCGCTCATCTGTCCTGGCACCCAGCAGCCTTCAGTGCCCACTGCCCATTGTCCTGTTACGAGGCACTGTGACCTCTGAGGCCTGGTTGCAGCTAGAAGTCCTGGTCTAGAGTGAAAACACTGACTCATGACTGCAGATAGAAGAGCCCCTGAGGACGCATGGCAGGCACCGGTCACTGGAGGCAGCGGAGATGCCGGGAGAGGTAGTTGTGAGCAGGGGCGGGCTGAGCCGGGGGGGCAGTGAGGCATATGCCCCCCGGGCTGGTCACTAAGCAGCTGATTAAGGCCATTGATGGGCCGGTGCTGTTGTAGTTTTTCAGGCCAGCCACATCACAGTGGAGCAGACAGGCCCACCCTGCACCCCGTCTGCTGAAGTAGAGAGAGCTCGGCTGTATCTTCTTACTGCCGGAGAGGAGCCATCTGTGAGTACGAGCTTCAGCTCTCTGTGCGGTGAGGAGATGGCAGGACGCTGCTCACCTGCTCATAAATCCAGGGCCGGGCCCTGTATAGCGTGGGGCCCCGTATAGCGTGGGGCCCCGTATAGCGTGGGGCCCTATATTGCGTCAGCGGCTTCTCTGCTTATTTCGACCCAGATTTATTGCAGGAGTCTGAACTTTCAGGGTCGCTCTGTCAGTCCCCGGTCATCGGCTCCAGCGCCTCCAGATTCACAGGAAAGTTCAGTCTGCTGCAATAAATTTCTGTCCCTATGCTTCAGTGTGACCAGAGACACTGTACAGAATCCTGCACTGGACTGATCAGCCCTGAGCCTGGATACTGGACATCACATGTTATATAGATGGTCCTGTATATACAGTATATCCTGTGCCAGGTGCAGGATTGATCAATTCAGTGCATACTACAATGTATATCTGTGCACATAGTATATCACTATAGTATAAAGAATAATACAGACATCAGCTGTTATACAGTATACACACTGTCATATATCATATACATGCAACGCTGTATATACTGTATAAGGCTGTGTGCCCACTATGCGTTTTTTAAGCAATTCCGCTGCAGAAACGCTTAAAAAACTTATGGTAGAAGGTCTGCCATGTTCCCCAATGATAATCCGCATGTGCTGTGCACATGCTGCTGAAATTTCCGCTGCGGATTATCATTGCGGAAAAAAACGCAGCACTACCAATTATTTTGCAGAAGCACTGTGTTTTCGCCGCCATTGACTTGCATTGGAACGCATGGATTACACATCACTGCATCTGTACATGCGGAATCCATGCGTTTCAATGTGCGGATGGTACCCGGGTTTGGAGAAGAGGAGACTCTCCTCCGGACCCGGGTACCATAGAACCTGTAAAAAAAGGATAAAATAAAAAATAAATATTATATTTACCTTCTGATGGCCCCCGGTGTGCTTGTCTTGGCTTGCCGGCAGCTCGCGGTGGACTGAAGGACCTGCGCTGACGTCATTTAGTCATGTGACAGGTCACGCGACCGCTGAAGTCAGCAGGTCCTTAAATCTGCCGGCAAGCAGGGACAAGGACACCGGGGGCCATCAGAAGGTAAGTATAGATTTTTTTTTTTTTTTTTTTTTTACCATTCTTTTACGGTCACACTATATACAGTAAATCCATGCCGTTTGCATGGATTTATATAGTGTGACCAAGTTGTCAAGCACTTTCCAAGTGATGCTAAAATCGCTTGGAAAGCGCTTGTCAACCCGCATGCGGAAATGCAAGTGAAGAACGCTTCACTTCCGCTTGTCCCTGACAGGAAAAACGCATGTACAATCCGCATGTACAATCCGCATGCGTTTTTTTCTGCCAGGGGAGATGCAGAAATGCTCAGGAAAAAATCCGGAGCATTTCTGCATCGTGGGCACATAGCCTTACAGTATATCAGATGTCCGTCATATAAGTCAAATATTATCCTGTATGTGCTAGGACTTGTGCACACGTTACAGACTGTCACAGATTTTTCTGCACAAATTTGTCACAAAACCTGAAGGGCAAAGTATCTGCAGCATGTAAATTTTTTCAGTGTTTTTGCTTCAGATTTCACCCATACTAATGAGTGGGGGAAATCTGCAATAAAAACACATGTAAAAAATATCACATCAAAAATGTTCCTACTATATGCAGCATTTTTCCTGCCAAGAGATGCAGAAAGGATGCAGAAATTTCTTCACCAAATAGTTAAAGCACCACTCCAGCATTTTTCTTTATTGCATGGCTGGAGTGGTGCTTTAAATGTAAGTTCCCTGCCTCCTGTCTGATACTCACCTGCCGCCTTCATCAGTTTTCGACGCCGCACCCGTCTGTCTCCTGTGAAAAGTGACCTGCCTGCAGCTCCAGTGTTTCACCACTCAATACAAGTCTATGAGAGCCTCGTTCACTCAGACTTTTATTGAGAGCTTTTGAGCGGAGCTTCGGACTTCCAGCCACTCAGAAGCTGCATTCACAAGACGGCGCCGCTGGACCGGAGCGGTGCTGAAAACTGGGGAAGACGCCGGAGGGTAAGTATATGACCGGGGGCAGGGGGCTTACACTTAAAGCTCCACTCCAGTGCTGAAAACAAACAAACGCTGGAGTGGTGCTTAAACGTGGCACATACCCTTATACTTTGTGTACAGACATGAGATGTTATACAGTATACATGTGGCACCCCAGGGTTCTGGTTGCCACAGTGATAGAAATATCACATCTGAGAACAAGTGGGAGGTTCCCTGGTCAGGAGCCCTTGAACATGCAACACCTCCTGTCCCAGACCAGATAGGGGAGGAATCTGCCCTATATGAACTGGATCTGGGGCGGGGTTAGAGGAGAAAGGAGAGAAAGTGAAGCAGAGAGAGAGCAGAGAGTGAAGTTCCAGACACAGGGGAAGCAACAGCTAGGAGCTCTGTAGGAGTAGGAGCTGAGTGCCAGGGACTGGAAGCAGATATTGCTCGTCCTGGCTGAAGACACTACGACCGGACAACGGAGTCCGAGGCTGTGAGGATCTCTAAGTCCAGCAGCAGAAACCAGACGGCAGGGGATTCCAGGTCCTCTGGCCATAGAAGCCCGGAGGCTCAGTCACGAGCAAGGGACCAGCACCGCCATCGTGGAGCGGAGGCTACCAGAAGGCCCCAAGTCACCAGCCATACGGGTGAGCACTACACGGTATACTCAGGGACGTGGGCTACTTCCACTCGCTTACAGCAAGGTAGCCAGGAAGAGTGCAGACAGACGGGGAGGCCTACAACTCCACCTGGCCAGGGGAACTCCTGTTTGTTCACAGACTGACCAGGCCTCTTATGCTAGCCAGTACTCCCGGGAGGGTCTGCCTTATCATCATCAGTAAAGACCCTGAACTGCACTGCAAAGACTCTGAGTCATTCCTGCTGCGCTCGTGCACCATCACCCCCATCATCCACACTCACTGCCCTGAGGCTATACTCCTCCCGTGGGGAGTTGTCCCATCCTCTGCTGTGCACACACCACCAGCCTCAGCGGTCTGCCTCGCAGCGGCGGTACACCCTGACCGCAATCCACAGGTGGCGTAGTCGGACATTAACCTAAAACATATAAAAGACGGCCACTGATTTGACCCCTCTGAGCCACGGGACCGGGTCGCCGCCACGGAGACTACAACCCCCCAGAGACCCGGCTCCGGGTAACCCACACGCGTGCACACACGGCCCAGGGGGCGAGTCATACACACGGTCAGATATATGAATATACAAACAATAATGTTTATCCTGTATAACATCTGATGTCTGTATAACAGTACCATATGCAAGTAATATATTATCCTGTATGTGCTCTTTCACATGTCCTGATATTTCTGGTACTGGAAAAAACAGTACCGGAGATGTCTGTGTATCCGTGTGAGGCAACCATGTGCCGCATCAGGATCACATGTACCGGCACCTGGGAATCAGTGGTACAGTTACAGCTGCTCCCAAGCACCAGGTGATGAAGGCAGCTTTCATCATTGTCTCCTGCCGGCACTGTGATCAGCGCGAAAAAGGGACAATGTTGAGAGTTGTATTCTGCCCCTGCTGTCTACAAGTGTAAAAATAAGAATGAAATAAAAAACTTGCTGAGGAGCAGAGGAGAATGACTAACTGCAGCGAGCGGGCCCCTGAACTGCGCTGAGCTCAGTGAGTGACAGGATACCACTCAGTGAGCTCAGCGCAGTTCAGGGGCCCGCTCGCTGCAGTGAGTCATTCTCTTCTGCTCCTCAGAGTGTGGGGTCGCCTTAAACCACCAATCACACCGAAGAAAAATTGTCGGTTAGATGGATTACAGTGTGAGACACTGGATTATTTCAACTTCGGACAGGTGAGTATAATGTGTTTTTTATTTTATTCTTATGTTTACATCAGGACACAGCCAGAGCAGAATACTACCCTCAAAATTGTCCCTTGCTTGCGGTAATATCAGCGGCGGAAGGGGACAATGATGAGAGATGCCTTCATCACCCGGCGCTTGGGAAAAGAACTAACTGTACCACTGATTCCCAGGCGCCGGTACGTGTGTAAGTGTCTCCAGTATGTGTCAACACTGTCACCACACGTATCGGACACACTGACGTGTGAATGAGGCCTCATACAGACATCAGATTTTATATAGAAGATACTGTATGTGATAGTGTAATATCTGCTGTCTGTCACCAGTATGTGACTGTATACCAGTCACATAATATCCTATATAACATCTGATGTCTGTAAGCAATGTATATCACACACCAGTCACATATTCTCCTGTATGTAATATACTATGTGCACAGACATTAGATATTATATACAGATAATATGTGATGTCTGTAGTCATACTATAATATATACCAGACATATATCCTGTATACTGTATGTGCAATACTGGTATATACAGCATAATAAGTGATTCATATATAATGTACTTTTACCTGTTTTATGTTGTGGAGTTCAGTTGTGACTTGCTTGAGTGAGTGGCAATATTCCTAGTTAACTCTGTGTTACCCCTATACTTGTATGACCACCATTACTCCTGCCATACGTTTTTCTCAGGGGTATAGCACAGCACAGTGTACCTTGTTTCACTACACCTGTAAAACCGTATCCTCTGCCTAAAGCTAGTGATACATAAGCCTAGGTACCACTGACTACTCCAGTGTATGGCTCTGCAGAGCGCTTCCTCTCAATTCCTTCTGTGTTTTTTCTAATGTGCACTCGTTTGGCTGATGCTTAGACTTTAACGAGGACAACCACCTTAAGGTCTGTGCACACGTTGTTTGTGCTGCGTTTTCCCCACGTTTTTGCTGCAAAAAAGGCAGTATTTTACAGTATCAGCAAAGCCATTGAGATATCTGAAATCTCATGCACGCGCTGCTTATTTCTTAATTGCAGATTTGAAGTAGTTTCATATCTGCCGAATGTCCATTCTTTCAGTGTTTTTCATCCATTCCAATAAGTGGGGAAAAAACTGCATCAAAAACGTGTGCGTTTTATGCAGCGGTTTTCTTGTCAATGGACACGTTTTTGGTGCAGAAATGTCTGCAGCAGATACTTAACGTGTGCATATACCCTTAGGTTATGTGCACACGTTCAGGATTTTCAGCAGAAAATTCTGTTGCAAATCCAGGGAAAACGCTGCATAAAATACACTTGTTTTTGCTTAATTTTTTACTTGCATTTTTGTTGCGGATTTTTCCTTACTCATTAGTATGGGTGAAAAAAGCTGCAAGAATTAACATGCTGTAGATTCGAATTTGATGCAAATCTACTAAGAAAAAAATAAGCGACGTGTGCATACACTTTGCTGGGACAGCAAAACGCTGCATATTTTCAGTGACAAATTTATGCTGAAAAAATGCATCAAACACGCAACATGTGCACATGGCCTTAAACAAAATTTGCACCACATTTTTAATTATATCCAGGTCTACTAAAACGAAAGGATATAACTAGAGATGAGCGGATCGATTTGTGGGACTCTGGTTCAGCATTCAGTTCATTGATACCTGGCTGCTAGACGGGAGGCCTGCGAATCTCTTATCTGACATCACTTGTGGGGCGGCACTGGTCTCTGCTCGCTCATTCTTTACTTACAATGTGAACTGACAGTGCGCTCTGTTTCCGGCTCATCACTTCTGACCAGAGTCGGTGAGAGAGCGCATTGTCACTGTGCACTGAGAAGAACAGTGCACAGTGACAGGAATCTACTGAGCATCCATCTGTCGGCGAGTATTAGGGTTTCTTTTATTTTTTCAAGTTAAATTTATAATGCTTTGGGATCTGGAGAAAATATTCACATTAGCAGAGTATAACTTAGATGCTAATCAAACTTCCCCGTAAAATCTGCGTGATGTGGTGTATTTAAATTATTTCAGATCTGCTCATCTTTAGAAATGTAGAAAAGAATGCTTTAAGGAGCATTTGTGAATGAAGTATATGACGCCCTGATTGATTTACAAGCTATGTGAATAAGAGTATTAGTGAGTACTGTGGGTAGGCATACTTACATAGGTTATCCAGCAGTAACATGCATATGTACATAGGCCAGTACTTGTACTAAATCTAAAGTGACAAGGCTCTGACATATTCCCAGTATGCGGAGAGTAACTCCCCCCTAGGTATATTTGGCCACCATTAGCTACTTGCTTTACTTCTGGACCTCTGCCCAATGAATGTTATGTAAATATTTGGTTTATGACATTTGCTAGATGAAGGAGTATTTCTTAATCAGGAGGTCCAGGTCATATATACAGGATGTCAAAAGGAAAGGAGAAGCCCAGAGAGTAATTTTAGTGGATTTAGGAAATACCATCTTCATATAGAACCTGAAAATAAAATAAGCTACAAACAACTAGAGATTGTCCAATTCAGAACTCCTATTTTCATATACTTTTTTTTTGAGAATTTACACAGAAAGGGGGAAGGGGAAGTCCTCTGTTTACTATTAGGATTACTCTAGTGTAAAAATTACAATATTTTAAGATTTTTTTCATAGAGATAGTAGCAAAGAGGATTATAAACAGCAGAAAACAATATATTTAACATAAAATATTCATTTAAAGGCTATGCACACCTTTGCACTCTTTTTATATTGTTCATTTACTATCAAAGTTCACAATTAAGCAACTACCTAAATAGTCTTAGCCAACATTTTCCTACAGTCTAGCTGTCTGTTTTTCAAATGCTAACACAAATGAAGAAGGAGCAGCTGGAAGCGTGCAAACATAATTTTTCTGCTTAGCCAATAGGTGGCGCTACAGTTCTAGTCCTTTTCCTCTCTGAAGAGACTATTTGCATATCTGGTTAGTCAATAAAGGTATCACTCTTACACTACTTTTGTCATTTTTTGACATAAAAGTGTTTACATTAACAAAAATCCACAAACACATGTTCCTGGATATGACAACTCTCTATGCTTTCCCCTAAATTTTCTTAGTGCTAGAGATAACAGCTGGGAGAGGAAGAGGTTCCATGTGGCAGATCAAAGAGTAAGGGGAGCAATCAAGTCATTAGGCAGGGCGGTTGACGGAGGTTGTAGATAGGGAGGAAACTATGTGAGCCTTCATGAGCTTTAGAAAGGAAATCAATTCAGTAATAACGCTGTGCTGATACATGAGACCTAGTGAAGACAGCAGCACCATATAAACTTATATCTCAAATCCAACATGTATTACTAAGAGAAACAGTGTCCCGCAAGGTGTGGAAACACTAAGTGCAACACGAAGGGAAGAGGGGAAGGGAACCCAGACACTAGGGAAAGGGGGAGTGGAGAACTCCTAGGCTGATCTGATATCACCCTGTCTCCCCTAACGTCCCTATATTGGTTCCTCACCAATCGCGGCAAAGGAACCTAAACCCTGTATTTCCCTAGAGCTTGACCCTGGATAGGGAAGGGGGGATGAGTACTAGTCAGTCCCCACTAACAACTAAAGACCACAAGGGAGACAAACACAGGGGAAATAAATTTAGCTTGAGTCGACTTCAGAGAGATTACACCACATGTCCTCCTAGCACCAGAGAGAAACAGACTGAAGTAGCTCCAAGCCTTCAAAGGGAAATATATGAATATCACCGATGCCTCCCTGTAGCAAACAGAAAGTATTTAAACACCCTGGCCTGGGTGTCAATAGCAGGAGGGAGGTAGCCGCTGGGTCCTAGAGTGATACAGATCTAAGAAGGCGTCTGTAATGACAAACGAAGAGATCTTCTGCAAACAACTGCAGGGACACTGTCTGTCACATCTGACACACCCGTAACAGACAGCTCAAGATGAGAAAAGTCCAAACCTAAGAGCAAACAGAAAACCAGGGTTTATGGTTTAATAATTTAAAGTGGTTGTTTTCTTTCAAGTATTATTCATCTTTCACTGCATTTTGTTTAAAAAAACAAACCCTAACTGTACTCACCTTCCCCTAATCCACTGGTATGGCATTGGTCGTCTTCCTGGTGTCACGTCGACAGTGCGGCAGCGGTTCTGAGCTAGTCATTCCATCTACACTGGAATGTCCTGATCAAAACAGCAGAGCTCACTGATTCGTTATGTAAAGGTGTTAAAGGTGACGTCAGAGCCGCAGCCAATACCACGAGCAGCAGCGGAGACTCACCAGTGGACCTGATGAAGGTGACTACAACGTGGTTTGGTTTTATAAAAAACAAAATGCAGCTAGAGACAAATTATTTGAAAGGGAACAACCACTTTAAGATAACCGTTAATATATGCTAGTATCATTTTTTGAAGTTAAAGGTATCCATGGTCTTTTTAAAGAAAATGCCATTTTTGACACTCTCTTTAAAAATGTTATTTTAAAAAAAAAAAAAAAAAAAAACGCAAATTATGCAAAGAGTAATATGCCGGCCTGTATTATATATCGTTGGCTCCATAAATATTTTCACAGTGCCAGAATTTTCAGAATTTAGTCAGAGAATCACCTTAAAGAAACACTCCTCCCATCAAAGTTTTATCCTCTTAATATATTGCAGTCATTATATTATATGGCACTGTGCACTTACAGTTGCTCATTTTGCCTTTCTATACAGCTAATTCTTATGACTCATGTACAGAAAATTGACTATTTCTACATAGAACTTAGAAGGATCCAGCTAGTCAGTTCTTAAAGGGGTTGTCCACTACTTATTATCCTCTCACCCAATGTATCCCCCCGGGGCCCATAAGTGTCTTTGTAATTACCTTCTGTTGCAGGTTCTGCCTGTGAGCGGCGCTATCACTGGCCGCTTACAGGCATCACGTGACCCCGCGCTGACGTCACGACAAGTCCAGGCAGCAGCCGAGGGTCCCTCTTCTGCATTCCACCGGTGGCTGCTGGGTTGTGGGTGGGGTTACCCTGCACGTCACACCCAGCATCCACCGCGCGCTCTCCCTCTCCCCATTCTTTGGGAAAGTGCGCGGTGGATGCTGGGTGTGATGGGGGGAATCACCCCGACTACAGCCCAGCAGCCACCGCGGGGACCCCAGCGCTGAGTCACGCCTCACTTGTCGTGACGTCAGCGTGGGCTAATGTGATGCCTGTGAGCGGCCACCGATAGCACCGCTCACAGGCAGAACATGCAACAGAAGGTAATTACAAACACACTTATGGGCCCCGGGGGGATACATTGGGGGCATAATGAAAAGTTGTGGCCAACTTCTTTAATCAAGTGATGTCATAGACCTAATGGAAAATGAAGAATTTGCTGGGTAGAAAGGCAAAGTGAGCAATTTTAAGTACACAGTGCAATATAATATGGTGACTGCTGTATATTAAGAGGATAAAAAGGTTGATGGGAGGAGGAGGAGGAGTGCTTCTTTAATGATCTAGTGTAGTCTGGAGTTGATTACAAGTGTTGAATTTGCATATGATAACTGTTAATGGAAACTGTCAGACTGTGGTCCAAAGAGGTGTCACAGTAAGTCAACAAGGCCATCATTAGGATGAAGAGAATAAATACAGCCTATCAGAGAAATGGCGGAAAGTTTAGAAATGTTCAAATACACATCATGATACATTCTTAAAATGAAAAGGGTAAAACGGGACACAAGTTCTGTATCACCAAAAAGAGCAGCTCTGTACATCCTATTCAAGTCCAAACGACATGTCTGCTGCAGAAGTCACATGTCTGTGCCAACTGGAAGAAGAATTGAGGGGACAGGCGGGGAAGTTGTGGCTACTCCGCTCAATAGCATTGTTAGGCTGCGTTCACATGTCCGGTACTCATCCGTTAGAATGGATCAGGCAGCAATCCGTTGACAAAAAAGTTATACAGACTGTTCGGCTAAAAAAAACTGATTCAACAGCATCTGCTTTTTTTAACATTGAAGTCTATGAAAAACAGATTCATTAATTAGCCATCCATTTTTCTTTCATTTGAAAAGGATCCATTTTTTACTTACTGGATCAGTTTCAAATGGAACAAAATGAATGACTATTTAACGGATCCATTTTGCATAGACTTCAATGTTAAGAAAACGGATCCAGCTGAAATCAGATTTTTTAGCGGGACAAAAAAAGTTGTGTCTGCAAGGGATTGCTGCTGGATCCGTTCTAACGGATTATTACTGGACATGTGAACACAGCCTTACATGCCTCATCGTTTAGACATTTGAATAGCAGCTGCTCTGTTATCTAAGGTATCTATTGCTTACACACACGTGCGTGCTGAATATACCACGTAATCATACTACTACAAGACTGAGTACAATCTCCCTGCATTTAGCAATAAGCGCTATCAGTAATTTTTTTTTCATATAATACTTTTCAAACTCTCTTAAATGTGGATCCATAACAGTTTCCAATTACCAACAATAATGGACTCCCAATGGCACAAGATTTATTAGCAATGTTAGACCTGCTGTAGATTGCATTAGTCTTGTGGTTGCGAGATGTGTGTGGTCCTAACAATTCTACAGCTATGAGATCATAGCACCATAATTGTAAAACGGAGCGCTGAATAAAAGATGGCCAGAGCTTTTCTTTCCGTAAAGTCAATAGTAAACTTTAGTCAGAGAGATCGGCCCCCAGTATTCCCGAGGTTGGTTGTTCCTTGATGATTATTTAATTGGTATTGTAAACCATAAGTGCAATGTACACTATGCAGTACAGCTACTTCTAAGCATTAAGAATGTTCTTTGAAAAGTAACACTCTCTTTTACTAGAGCCAAGAGTCATCAATCCTATACTTCCACCTTACCTTACCCTTGTAGCCAGAGTTTGTTCTATTATTTTCTCTTGTAATTGTTCCGGGACATGTTAGACTATGTTTTTATATAATTTATGGGTAATTCTTTTCTGAAAAAAATCTTTAAGGATTACTAATAGCAATTTGTAAATATATTAAAGGGATTGTACTTTGTATTCGAATTAATTTTTAACAATTACATTTTAACATTTAAAGCAGACATAGTGTTTTTATTTTTTTAGTTTTATATTTTAATTTTTGTGTTTTTTTATACACTTTTTTTGGGAGCTGTACTGTTGGACACATATTTTCTTCCAGTATGGACTGTATGGAAAGTGCATTAAAATGTGCATGCCTTATGATAGCTGCAATCGAAGAGTTAAAAGGAATCTGTCACCAGGTTTCTACTACCTTATCTGACAGCAGTATAATGTAGAGAAAGAGACCCTGATTCCAGTGATGTATCACTTAGTTTACTGGGTGTAGCAGTTGTGATACAATCAAGAGTTTTTAGACATAGCATTAAAAAGATGATCCTATCACACCCCTGGTTAGCAGCTTTCTGTGTACATTGTATATTGACAGTAAGCTGCTAATCAGTGCTGGGGGCGTGGTTGGACTAGGTCTCACAAGGGCGCCTAGTCCAGCAGTGACAATCTCCTGCTGATAAAACACCTATTGTATTGAAACAACAGCACACAGCCTAATAAGTGACATATCGCTGAAATCAGTGTCACAGCCCCTGCTTCATATGCTGCCCTCAGATTACATAGCAAAAACTAGCTGACAGATTCTAATAGTAAAAAAAAGAAAGTTTCCAGCAAGAGATAGAGCACAGTCCTTCCACATAAGAGTGACAAGGGAGCTGTGTGCTGGGCCTTATCTGTGCACAGAGAATTACTATCCTTCATTTTCTTGGCCCTTAACAGACTTGTCAACTTTCATTAGGTCCCTGTCCTCTGCAGATAATGAAATGACTCATGACTCTGTTCTGGACTGCAAATCTCCAAATAGTTAAAAGAAAAATATGTTTATAATAAAACCCGATTTAAATAATATGTAATTTCTATTAATACTTTGCCTTTTAAGAACCTTTTATGCTTTATTGAACTTTCTTCACTAAATACATACACAACCAATCAATCAGTATAACCTAATAGACTGCAAATGTCATGTAATATACTCAAAAACTGATAATCTGAAACATTGTGGCTGTCTAGAAATTAATAAAGGTAAGAAAGGAAAAAAGTATGTGTTCACATGGAATAATTTGAGTTATTAAAAAAAAATATCTGGAAAGTACTTGAAAAGGGTTAGGCCAAAGGATGCTGAAAGTTACCACTATACTTTTCACAGAATTGAGATGCGGCGTATGTTGTGCCCGGCATCCCGTGAAAATGGACATTTTTGGAGGAGCATTGTAAGCTGCAGTTTGATGGATGTTGTTAACTCAAACAAAGTTTTTTTATTTGAAAATATTACGTTGTAGTTATTTTCTTTCCTATTTTTTTATTTTTCCAAAAAATGTCGCTTAATTGCATGGGATTATTTAATTTTGATAGAGCACACATGTCCACATGCAAACTAAAGAGTCCTGATACACTGATAACTAGTGATAAGGGGACCAATGGGAGCTCAGGTCCTGGTACCCAACCCGAACTTTAGTCTAAAGTTCTGGTATCAAAACTGTATCCGAACTTGAACCAGAACCTGAACCCCATTGAAAAAAATGGGGACCCGAACTTTTTAGTCAGAAAATATTTTTTTCTTCTCTCTCTGCAACTCAGAACATTGCAACGGACTTCCAGGAGAAGACCATGTTTGGCGTTTAGCACCTGGCACTAACTGTTCAGTATGAACCCCAAACTTTTAAGTTTGGGTTCGCTCATCTCTACTGATAATACAAAACCTTATGCAGTCACAAAATAATTAGCAAAAGTCGCAATTTTTATTTTACATAACTTAAAGAAGACCTTCCATTAGATTTTTTAATTCAAACTTTGTACCTTCTCCCATTACCTCTGCTCTGCTGATTCTGGAACAGTTTTCATTTTCTTCGGTGCCCCTCCATTCCAATGGTATGCCCCCAGAAATAAAGAAGCTAATTTTCCCTTCAACTAACTGGCAAATATTACATAACTTCTCTCTGGGTGCGGACGTGTATTGATTGGCCAGCGTCAGGAGAAAAAGCACACAGCCACAGTTCTGTGGTATATGCCCAGTTGGCTAACGGGAACATCTGAATCTTTATTTCTGGGGTGCGGAATGGAGGGACACCGAGGAAAAATAAAAACTGTTCCAGAATCAGTGGCAATGGAAAGAAGCCCTCCGTTTAAATCTAAAACATTTAATGAAAGGTCCTTTTTAACAAATGATAGCCTATCTGTAGCATCAATATCTCATCGGTGGGAGTCCGACATGCCAAGTGAGTGAAAATAAGCTGCAGTACTTGGCAGCAAGCACTAAGCAATGTACAGGGCATCTGCTTTTACATTGCGTATTTGCAGCCTCTGCTGATATCAACTGATTGGTGGGGGCGCCAGGTGTTGGACACCCACCAATCACATATTGGTGACCTATACTATAGATAGGTCATCAATTGTTAAGTTCTGGACAACATCCACAAAGCTTGAACAGTTTTCCAAAAATCTAATAGGAAACACTGCAATGTCCACATGGTTAAGTTGATAGGGACTTATCCAGAGTCAACACTATAATTGATGTAAAGACCCTCCTATAAATGCTAACAAGAATGTGGAGAATAGATCTACATCTATATATTCTATGGTTAATATCAGAAATATCTTTAGATCACTCTTTTTTGCTTCAGTTTAATGTGAAATTGTCTTTTTCCTGCTCATTAATGTAAAAACGTTAACTTTATTCCACCGTGATTCACTGCTGTTACGCAACAACATATGAAGCATTCCAGCGGGGCGGGTTCTCTTCATAGGCACTGTACATCATTGATTTCTTTCAGGAGATTCTGCTATCTTCAAGAACAACTTATCTGTTGGGAAATGGAAGGATCAGACAGAAATCAAGTAACTTACCCCCCATGCAGTACTGGTCCACTGAAGTCTGCACAACAAGGTCTACTGTCTATGGGCAGCCTTACTGAGAACTGCAGTTATAACAGACCAGTAGCCTTCTAATGTCTAGTTTGCAAAGTAACAATCTGCAAATGATCAGTATAATAAAGGGGCACTGTTAAGGTATCCACATTTTTCTGGCTTTCCAGGAAATTTGGACATTATAACTCTTTCAACAGTTAAAACTTCGCATTCTAGTAAATCTGGTGTTGAGAGATTAGAGCCAGAAAATAGACACATATAGAGTTTACAAGAGGATGAACAAAGGATTTAATATAAATAACACCAGAGCCTTACATTGTCAAAAATGGAAAAAGGTAATTGTACAGTGCAGTGAAGAAGGATCAGATAGGGCGCTGGGATGCAGGGAAAGATAAGTAGGTGAAAGGGTGTATTCCGAAATGGAATGAGGGATGGAAAGAAACGATGGATCACCGAAAAGACAGAACATGAAAAAGAATAGCAGTACACAAGGAAAGGATAGGGAAAGGAAAAAGGGGGAGGCATGTACGATGGATTGGGAGGGAAAGAAGGGAGCATAAACCGGAGGAGGGGAAAACAGGAGAACGGGGAAGCTGGGAAACAATGTATCTGATGGGTTGGAATGGCACAATATATAGTATTAACACGTAGAGAGAATAGGATTGTTCCCTGGTCATCACAACGACTATTAATTTCAGCCTGTCTACAACCACCTCCCACTACCTTGTCATCGAGTAAAGGACTTTAGCACAGCCATTATTATTTGCTCTGCCTCTCGCATATTAAAAATATCTATTATAACTAAATGGAACAGAGCACAGTTTGTGCCCTAGGATGTCATTTTACCCCTGACTTTGTAAAACGACAGTTTACAAATATGAAAGTTATATTTGGGAGGGGGGATCACTTTACAGCAATAATCACTTTGATACATTTTTTACTTACGTTCCAAAGAAAGGAAAAGTGAAAAGGAAAGACTAATACTTCTTCTACAATACTGCTGTTTATTTATTTATTGCAGGGTATTTGCTTATTATGTTTCTGTCTTTGGTTTTGTCTGTTTGGTGGCCAGGTGTGAACATGCACTTACATACTGCATGCACACCAATTTATGTCCCAGTTTTTTTAGGTTTTTCTTAATACCTCTTCTTGTATTCCTTCAATGATACATCAAAAACTGCGCCAAACTGCCCTGTGTGAACCTGGCCTAACCAGATAAACAACTTAATTAAGGAAAAGAAAAGTAAAAATAACCCAGAAATCGTGCAGGAATATAGAATGGTTAAGTACATGAACCTAATATATATGAATGTTTTTTATCAGTGGGTCTGACCGTCACTGGAACTTTCAGGGAGAATTTCCCACAATAAAGAAACAACGTGTCTGTTTTGTTGATCAGAGATACAGAACCCTTTGGGAACCGTGGCGTCCATGATACATTCCTAAAGACTGCAGTAGATTGCGGCAGGGATTTCACTATAGAGTAAAATTATCTGTAATTCCTAAGACATACTGCAGAGGATTTCAATTGAAATGCATGTGCTTTGCAGATCTGTGTGTACAGCAGCCAAGTCCGACCGCCAACCCACCACAGCATGATCCCCTAAAATATCACTACAGAATAAGTATAGAAAAATGGAGAAACAACATCAAAAACAGAAACACGGCAAGCTTTTTCCCTGGTATCGATGAATAACACAAAGATGTCATCATTCCTTAAGTGACAGTGTGCCTATAAACAATTGTGATGTAAATTTCACTTAAAAAAAAGCCATAAAATATCTATTGGTCTTTCTAAAAGTAGCATTATATGAAGGTTGTGTAATTTCTAATAGCTGACCGACAATGTGGTCTTGAGATATTAGATATTAAACATTTGCTTTTCCTAAATGTAGCCTTATACTAAGATTACAGGACTATAGAGATTTTGCTCTTGAAAACAAGTTCTCATTGCTGTATGGGGAGTGAAGAGAGGAACGTTTCTTGCACAGTCCGTACCAGTGAGCACAGTAAACTGTTTACCAGACCGCTCGTCTCCAGTGCATTTAATTATAATACTTGAAAGCAGGGTAAATTACGCCACGCAGTTTAATTACACTGTCTTCCTGAATGCTACACTTATATTCCATCAGTGCCCTTCACATGCACTGGTAAATCTGTGTCGGAGATCTTATACAGTCTCATGGAGAATATAAGACCGTGTTGCCAGCACTATTGATAAGGGGCTGCCTAAAAATCAGCTGCATTACGTTTTCATTACCTTCACTCATGACGTGTTCAAGCTGGAAGGAAAACCTATAAAAAGTTATATTTCCTAAGAAAAGCTCGGAAAAGCACAAGTAATCTGCTGAATCAGCACATCTAATCTATCCGTCTGTCCAGGGCTGGTTGTAGGGAGTGGCAAACAGAGCTAATGACCGGATGGCCATAGACTGGACCTCCAAAACCCACTTGAACTTATTCTTCACTCTCCTAGACCACCAGGGTATATACGATATCCAATGCCTAAAATGAAGGGTATTCCCTCAGTAATAAGCATCATCCTTCATTTACTATTGACCCTTTCCCAGCACTAAATCATGGTGGAAAGTGCCTGAAAGCAGCAAGAAATGTACAGTTAATCCTTTCACTACTTTTGACTAACTGGAATAATGGAATAACAGGATGAGAAAAGCTGCCTAAAACTTGAGAGCAGGGTGAGGAGTCCACTTATTGCTCAGAACCCTATTTTCTGAAAAACCTTTTCTATATCTATTTATCTATATGCAAAAAAGCACACTGTAGGAATATTATAAAAGTGAACAAACGTTTAATTTACCATTAGTGCAAAAAAAAAAAAGCAACGTTTCGGTTCCAAAAAGCCTTCGTCAACTTGACAAAGGCTCTTTGGAGCCAAAATGTTGCTTTTTTGCACAAGTGGTAATTTAAAAGTTTGTTCACTTTTTTGATATTCCTACGGGTTACTGGGCTGTAACCTACGGGCTGGTGCTGCCTCATCTTTTGTTCTATCTATCTACATCTATCCATATCTATCTATCCATATATCTATCCATATATCTATCCATATATCTATGTATCTATCCATATATCTATGTATCTATCCATATATCTATCTCTATCAATCCATATATCTATCTATCCATCCATATCTATCCATATATCTATCCATATCTATCTTATATCTATGTATCTATCCATATATCTATCTCTATCTATCTATATCTATCAATCCATTCATCTATCTATACATATACACCCTGTCACAGCTTTTCTTCCAAATGATAAAGTCCAGCTATAAAAATCCTCTTAACACCCCTCTCTGATTTGATAATATAGGTTTGCTCCCAGTGTATGGCTCCTGCTGTGCTAATAGTTCAGACTTATCTCAGAAAACAGCTCCATTGTGCAATGAAAGCCAGCATATCAAGCAAGAATCAAAAGGTAGAAAAATGATTCTCTTACCCATCAACTAAACATGTTTGCTTCTTTCCACTGAATGGCTGTCACACATAATAAGGGATTTAACTGAAATGGTAAAACCACATACACATGTGAAGTCTTCATTCCCAATATGCCACATGCGAGGAGGAAAAAAGCCCATCTGGAGTCATAAATCCCAGGATACTGTCTTGTTTTCTTTCGGGGAGGCAAGATTCACTACTAGGAAAGTATTAGATCTGCGGCTGACTGCAGCTTCCTCCGTTCAGCCATCCTTATTGGAACCAGAAGATCGAAACTTTTCCTAATGGATTCTTCCTCTATTCCATTAAAATAAACGCTGACCTTTAGAGCACTAAAATGAAGATTTTAAGGAAAAACGGAGGAAATTAGAGAGAATCCCGTACATGGGACTCTGCGCCTCTTAGCCGGACTGGAACTGTACAAACTTTCCTTATTAGGAATAGACTAAAGAATGTTGGAAGGCTCGGGGGTTCTTCCCTTTTATTTTGAGCATTTAATGTTTCTTTTACCTTTAACTAGTTACACCCAGAAATGCGGCTTCATAAATTATCTTCTGAACAAATGATTCCTAGATAAACAATGTGAGAGCAACATGGTGTAGAGCAGAGGGAGTTGTCAGTAACCAAAGAAAAGTCTCAATCTCCAATTGAGATCCCCATATGATCAGGAAAGAAAGAAATCCCTAAACTTAAGGAAGATGTTTGCGGCTCCAAAACTGCCTTGTACTGACAATTGAGGACTAACAGTATCCTGTACTACGAGTGGTTAAAATACGCTAAATTGAGCACTCTAGGATGAGGGTTTCTTCAGGAGAAAAGTTTTCACATAGGTTGTGAGCCCTATTGGGGACATGGACTGATATGAATGGTCACAATCTCTGTCCAGTGCTGGGGGACATGTTAACCGCATCTCAGTAAGGAGAAATACACATTTTTTTGATTCTCAATACAATTCGTAGAATTACCAATTCAAGCAGTGCAAACAGCCTCTTCGGAGAGAAAGAGGGCTGGAACTTTAGCGCCACCTTTTGGAAGCAGCAATCCTAAAAGTCAAAAGTGAGCCTTTAACAAGCCTTGCCACATGACTTAGGATGAGAAGTCAAACCAGAACTCTGCTTACAATACAAGCTGTGCACACCATTAGAAAGATCCTTGGACCCAGTGAGGCTGGTATACTTACTTTGAAACTCCATTTTAGAATGGCTTTAATCCTTTTTGAAAAGTAAAGTTCAATAAAAGACACTACTTACACATTATTAAATAGATCTCTTAAACTTACTTTGAATAATCCAAGCCAGGGTCGTTGTACATTCCTGATATTAAATTGTGCATTTTATGGATGCAGCTAAAGACTGAGAGAACTCATGAGTCAAATTGGATCTAGTCTCCACCCATCCAGCCTGACGGACAGCTGCAGCTTGTACTGAGTAGTGTGAGATTTCAGCAGCAGAGAGAAGTGACACTAATAGCGAGACTAGACACAATTCGACTCGTGAGTTCTCTCAGTCTTTAGCTGCACCCATAAAATTCTCAATATAATATCAGGAATGTAAAGCAATCCTGTCTTGGATTTTCAAAGAAAGTCTAAGAGATCTATTTAATAATGTCTTTATTGGTGACAGGTCCACTCTAAACCCCTCTAGCCCTAATTTTAGTGGTTGCTGTTTGTGCAGAGTGCAGCAGCCAAGATGAATTTGTCATAGGCTGCTGCGCTCTTCAAAGGCAGTGACCAAGATGACAAAACTCACATCATACTGAGCTATAATGATGGCTTCTGCCTATGCGGAGCAGCAGATAATGACAAACTCATCTTGACTGCTGTGCTCTGCATTAGAAATCATTGCTTATATAATCTGATGGACATTTACATTATTAGTGTATTTAGCCATTAAAGAGTCATCTCTCCTATATGCCTGTTTAAGAACTTTCTGAAAACTCTGTGTTCCTCTGTTACACTTCCTGGAATATTATAAATACATTTTTGACTGGGTGTTATCATCATCCTTGTCAAAGTGGTGTTTCCCTACATAATCTGCCACTTTTAGTACTGATTAGACAGTGTAAGACTGTGAAGGCACAGACCTTATAGACAAGTGAAATGGTAGCATCCAGTTGTCAACTTATTAAAACTTTTTCGGGAAGAGTAACACAATTCAGAGTTCAAAAACAAAATGCTCCATATTTTTTTTATTTCAGGGAGAATACAAGTATTTATTAATACTGATATGTATGTCCATAGCTACAAGCATTTTTATATAAAAATTAACATTTTATTCATGCAATGTCCCACATACTATATACAGGTCAATTGATACAGTATATCATTATCAATATCCAAAGCATAGTCCCATTTTCCTGGTTGTGGGCCATAAATTCCAAACAATAAGCATAGCTAACCAGTTTTATTGCATTTTATGATTAACTTAATCTAGTTTAGCAACTAGCTGGGAACATTTGCTGTCGATATGTGTTCTGCACTGTTAGTGTAGCAAAGTACGGCCTGTTAATTAGAAAAAGGAGGGGTTCTTGTAAATATATACAGCATTTCAAGAACGTGAACAGTAAATGGAAAAGTTACATATAATTCACTAAATGCTCAAAATCAGGGAGAAACCTATAATACAGCGGAGCCACTTCAAGGGTGCAACAAAAGTAAGTTTATGCCCAGGACTTGGTTCATATAGTTCATTAATGGGCAGGACACACTAAAGCCGAGTAATGTACTTGATGAACACTGGCATTTCATATATCACTCAAAAGTCTGCTGGAGCAAGATGCGCCAAACTCATTAAAGAGAACAAGTCATCAACATATCACCTACTGTTTAAATCAGACTTTATGCCAAGTGTATATTTTATTTAATTGTGCTAATTTTTTTTTATTTTACATATTACAATATGTATTATAATAACTTGAAATCTTGCAATCTTCACACTGGCCACAAGGGCTATTCTAGACTTCTAATTTCTGTTCTTTCAGGAAATCCACATGTACTCTAGCTGTAACAGGCTTCAGAGCCTATCTTTTGTATTGAACAATCTAGTGACAGTGTGCAAAAGTCAATGTGAAGGAAGGGGGAGCAGGGTGAGCTGTGACATTACCTGCTGTGAATGGTAGATCCTGTGTTATCAGTTGTGTATAAAGGTAATAACTGTCAGAATACTGCCTGTAATGACAATGAGGCTTCTGTAAAGTTTTCTCTAAAAAAAGGTAGTAGACTTATAAGACTGCAAGATTTCTAATTTTAAGGTACCATTATATTCAACTGTCTATTACCTACATGTCCATATAGATGGTTTAAGAGGGCTGATCCTACTGACAGATTCCTTTAAATAATAGGTCACGTTATGATGATACACCTCCTTTAAGAAGTGCACACCTCCTAATAAATGAGGTGAAACTTTAGACTGCACACATATCCAGTAACACATAATGGGCAGCACGGTGGCTCAGTGGTTAGCACTGCAGCCTTGCAGCGCTGGGGTCCTGGTTTCAAATCCCACCAAGGACAACATCTGCAAGGAGTTTGTATGTTCTCCCCGTGTTTGTGTGGGTTTCCTCCCACACTCCAAAGACATACTGATAGGGAATCTAGATTGTGAGCCCTGATGGGGACAGTGCTGATAATATCTGTAAAGGGCTGTGGAATTAATGGCGCTATATAAGTGAGTAAAATAAACAATCCATGACATGCTGCTCTGATAAGTCACACCCAATTTTAAACAAGCTGGAATATAAAATGTTAAAAGTTGTACATTATTGGTACATCCACTCATTGAACAAAATGTGAGACTTCTAGACACCCGTCTTTTGGTGTAATAACCTTTTGAATTCCCCCTATGAACTTAAATTCAGAACCTGAAAGCTGGCATTATGTCTGCATGAGATTTCGTTTTCCATCCATGGTGAATGAATATGTAATACATAGCTCATAGTACTGTATATTACACAGTGATTGTCCTCTCTAAGATAGGTAAGGCTTAACCTAGAAGAGTGCAGGCAACTTCTGTTATTTTTTTGGCATTCTCTTGAAACTAAAAAGATCAAATGGAATAGCAGTATTGTATTAGTAACCGCCATACTGATACAATGATCTATATATAATTCTTAAAGGGAATCTGTCACCAGGTTTTTTATATGAAAACTGGGAGCAGCAGGACATAGAGGCAGAGACCCTGATGTCAGCAATGTATCACTTACTGGTCTGCTTGGTGTAGCTTTTATAAAATCACTGTTTTCTCTGCTGCAGATTTACCATTTCTTTAAAATGCTGAACTCTGTATACCCCCGCCCACACCACTGATTGGCAGCTTTCTGTGTACACTTATATAAGGAGGAAGCTGTCAATCAATGGTGGGGGCGGAGATACACCAAGCAGAAGGACTACATGGCACAAGACAACTAGTCCTCTACTGATAATGTAATGCTGATTAATTACTGAATTTATTGAAACTACAATAAGCAGACCAGCAAGTGACATCACTGGAATCAGGGTCCCTGCCCCTACATCATGCTGCTCTCAGATTAAATAGCAAAAACCTGCTAACAGATTCCATTTAAGGCTAGGGTTGCACATCGATTTTGGCTGCTACACACCGAGTTGCTGTGTAGCCTGAGCAAATGGTTTCTTAACAATCATAAAAGAGGATCAGTTATTTAAAGAACACTTGCCCACTGAATGTGCTAGGTTATTATGGCTCAATCCTATTTACTTGAATAGGGCTCAGAGGATCAGTTATTTAAAGAACACTCTTGCCCACTGAATGTGCTTGGTTATTATGGCTCAATCCTATTTACTTGAATAGGGCTCAGAGGATCAGTTATTTAAAGAACACTCTTGCCCACTGAATGTGCTTGGTTATTATGGCTCAATCCTATTTACTTGAATAGGGCTCAGAGGATCAGTTATTTAAAGAACACTGTTGCCCACTGAATGTGCTTGGTTATTATGGCTCAATCCTATTTACTTGAATAGGGCTCAGCTGAAAAACCACACACAACCCAATTAACAAGAGTAATGCTATTTTTAGAAAAAAAAACACAGACCCCTTTTTCCAATCCTTTTTAAAATTTCATAACACTTATGATGAAAATAAAGCATAAGATTAACAGTGGGAAGACGTTAGCCATAAGTAAAAGCTATACTGCATGTGAACCTTTTCAGGAAAGGTCTGTAACATCTCTGCTTTAATTACAAGGGTACAAGTCAGCTGCCAAATAACAGTGCAGTGCTCATATCTGTTCCTGTGGAGCTTCCCGTCCGCTTCCTTTAAAAGCAGTTTCAAATAAATAACGAGGGAATAAAGGCAATGGCTATTTTCATTTGGAAGTATCATTCTTCAGAGATTTTAAATCATTAACACAACGGTGGGATTAGCACTTTTCAGGATTAAAACAGGAGCACATTTCAGTAACGCCAAGAAGGTTTATACTGATAGAAGAAGCAAATGAACTTGACATAAGAAGTTGTCCACATCACAATGAAATCCACTTCACCTGACCTAGCCTATCCCTAATGATTTCTGTATTTGCTTTTGATAACTCAGCTACTGGGTCAGTTTTTAGCATTTATCAAATTCAAATATTTTATAAAACTTAAGAAATGTTCACAACAGACCACATCCAGACCATGGCCCCAAGCATGTAGAGGTGACAACTAGCAATGAGAAGTCTAAAGTATAGTACCTGCTAATGCACCATGTAATCACGATGGAAGAAATCAAAGGAGCCCACCAAGTGCCTGGTACCAGATTGTAGATCTTATATGTGTAATGTAATGGCGGTGGCTCCTTGTGTTATCATTTCTCATCATGTTGTCCCTTTGTTTGTGACTGACAACAGAGAGAAACTTCCCTAATTGCCATGCCTATTGGGGTTGGTATTATAGGCTTGCGCAGTAGAAGTGACCAAGTGATATCGGTTCCACACTATTCCCATTTGCTAACTGGATAAAAGGTTCCAGTCATTTTTTCTGGTGTAGGCCAACCTAAAAACCAATGTCCAAAGCAGGTGGTAGATCAGAACCTCCCCATACTAGACAGAGAATTGTGAAAGATCTCTTGGAGGGTTACCTGGTCCTGGAGCCACATCATCCCATTACAAAGAGGCCCTGGCGAGATGCCTAAAGTTGAAAATTTGTGACCCCATAGCAGCAGGTGTCAGACATTGAGTCAGAGCGTATGCACATTGGTATCAAGGAGAAACACTACTGAGCTAAAGAAATGTGGCAACATTGGATTATAAGATGCACTTTCCCCCCCAGATTGGGGGGGGGGGATGGGGGTGCATCTTATAGACCAAATGTAGCTTACCGGGAGGGTGGCAGCGGCGGCAGGAGTCGGGTGGTACAGCAGGCCCTGGGCTGGGAGGAGTGCGTGTTCGGAGGCGCGATGCTGCACGGCTACGCTGCGAGCCCAGGCAGGTGCTCAGTGGTGCTCGACGCTGCGAGTTCCATCCCAGGCTGCTGGAAGGGGGTGTTTGACAGTGCGGGTGCTCCGCAGACATTTTTTTGACAGCCTAAAGCCCCTGCACTTACATGGTTTCAATGCAGTATTCTCTGGAAAAACAACCGCTGGAGGCAGCGCATGTGCAGATTGAGATCTCGGTACCAAGATTTCGTCTCCTGAGATCTTGGCTTCAGAGATCTCAATCTGCGCAAGTGCCGCTTCCAGCGGCCATTTTCCCGAAGACCGTCACATTGAAACCATGTAAGCGCGGGGGCTCCGGGCTCTCACAAATTGTCAGCAGAGCTTCCGCACCGCCGAACACCCCCTTCTACCAGCCTGGGATGGGACTCGCAGCATCACCCTGCATCGTTGCATCTCCTATAACCCCGCCGCTTGCCCCTTCCCTGCTGGTAAGCTAAATGCGAACTCTAAGGCAGACCCTCATTTGACGCATTCAATTTTTTCCCCTATTTTTCTCCTTAAAATTTGGGGTGCGTCTCATGGTCCGGTGCGTCTTATATTCCGAAAAATACGGTATTTGTCCATCTAGGGAAGAGGCATATTTTGAACTGTATGACTGTGAACCTGTGTGGTTGTTAGGTCATTTGGAATGTATTTATTCTCTTTCATCCTGTAGATTCTTGAAAAACAATTAAGGCTGTTTGTTAGCAACCTTTAGTGGCATGAACTCTTTTTATAGAGACCCCTACTCCTCTAATACCCTCACATTTACTTGTTGTATGCTATGTGAGATATATATTTTTACATATACAAATAGGTCCAGAAATATTTCGACAGTGACACAAGTTTTGTCATTTTAGCTGTTTACCAAAACACATTCAAGATACAGATATAAAATCAATGTGGGTTTAAAGTGCAGACTCTCAGCTTAAATGTGAGGATATTCACATCCTAATTGGAATAAGGGTTTAGGAATTACAGATTTTTAATATGTAGCTGCCCCTTTCTAAGGGGACTAATGGCAATTGGATAATTATCTCAAAATCTCTTAAATGTAGTGCATGGGCTATTCTCTCGTTAATCCATCATCAATTAAGCAGGTGAAAGGTCTGGAGCTGATTCCAGGTGTGGTATTTGCATTTAGAAGATGTTGCTGTGAATTCTCAACATTTGGTCAAAGGAACACTCAATAGAAGTAAAAAAAAGATCATAAGAAATGCATCAGAGAGATGGAAGATATGTTAGGAGTGTCCAAATCAACACTCTGCAAAAAAAAAGTACACTGGTGGGCTCGCGAACTCAAAAAGGTCTGGATGTCATCAGAAGACAACAGTGGTGGATGATTGCAGAATCCTTTCCATGGAGAAGAAAAACCCCTTCACAACATCCACCTAAGTTAAGAACACTCTCCACAAAGTAGGTGTTTCAGTATTCAAGTCTACCATAAAAAGAAGACTTGTTTTTATTGATTTTTAATAGGAGCAAAACATCTCAAAGGAGGAAACCCAGCGTTTGGTGATGTCCATGGCTTCCAGATTTCAGGCAGTCAATGCTTACAAAGGTTTCTATACAAAGTATTACAAATGAACATTTTATTTATGGTAAAGTTAATTTGTCCAATTACTTTTGAGACCCTGAAATGAGGAGGTTTTGTAGAAAAATAGTTAGAATTCATAAATGTTTCAAAGGATATTGTTGTTCAACCCCTTTAATTTAACCTTAAAGTCTCCACTTCAATTGCATCTCAGTTGTTTCATTTTAAATTAAAAATAGTGGCCTACAGAGCCCAAATTATGAAGATTCGGTCTCTGTCCAAATATTTCTGGACCTAACTGTATGTATACTGTATTTATTGGGTTTCTATATGGGATTCGGTATGCCACAAATTGGTGTTTTTTTTCTTTAGCTCTTATGTCGATTTATACTTTATTTTTAATTTGTTTTACATTACTTATGTAATTTTTGTCTTGTTTCGTGCCACAGTTTTGGTCAGAAGAAGGTCCAAATTGGATACAAAGTGTTACTTTCTGGTTTGGATTGCACATGAATAAATAATCTAAATTGATTTTCATAGCGGAGTGCTGAATTCTTTAATCTATGTTTTGTTTTTAAACTTGTTTATTTTTTGGAATAGGTATTTCTTTCTTGGTGGTACTTTGTATTTTGTACTCACTGCTGCTTGTTCTCTGTATATTGCTGCTGCTATGTTGGATTCATCACTGCTTCACATTCAGGACTATGAGTTTTGCACCTTGCGCATTATTTTAATAATGAAATGATTTTTAATAAGTATTTGAAGAATAAGCATGTTAACTGAGCACAATGTTCTTAGACAAAAAGCATAGGATCGTTGAGTGTAACTGTTTCACATTACTTTGCAGACCTTGCGTAATGTTTAATTGGTTTTACATTAAATGTATCTTTCTATAGACATTTTGTAGTGATTCAATAACATTTTGTGATATTCTTCTGTTATATCTGTGTGCGCCATCCATTTACACACGTCTGGTTACTGTTTACTATATTTTAGATGAGTGAACACAAGTATATGCGCACCCCACTAGGCACACTAGTGTTGCTCACCTTCTTTTTTATTTTATTACTGATTTAAAGGGAATCTGTCATTAGGTTTTCTGCTACCTCATCTGAGAACAGCATGATATAGGCAACGAGACCCGGAATCCAGCGATGTATAATGGAGTTTACTGGGTGCAACAGTTGTGACACAATCAAGAGTTTTTACATTTAGCACGTAGTAAAGCTCAACGACCTATCTCCGCCCACATCAGGCTCTTTATGTACATAGTCTATAGAGAGTGAGCTGCTTATCACATCATGGGGCGGAGTCAGACTAGCAGTCTGGTGCACATCAGACCTGGCAATGATAATCTCCTAGTAATAAAACCTAAACAACAGCTTGATAAGTGATACATCGTTGAAATCTGTGTTTCAGCCTCTATCTCTTCCTGTGTTCAGATTACATACCAAAAACCATCATACAGATTCCCTTTAATATTATTTTCTGCCGCTTTTCTACAGGGAGACCCCATGGTGTTGTGAAGTATGCTTTTTCCCAAAGTCGCAATAGACCATGTTGTTGAAAAAAGTACAGGCTAGTAGTTTTGTAAGATCACGGCTCATAGAGAGACAAGTCTAATATCCAGGTCCTGTGGTGTGGCTAGTGCTACAAACACTACTAAACGAAAAGCTTTATATATGCCTGAAAAAAATTCTACAAAAATGCAAAAAACTCTGGCTTTCACATGCATTGAAAAAATGCTTGGAACTGGTCAATGGAATCTTTTTATTATCAGGTAGATGTTTTCTTTGTGATCTTTTAAAAGCATAAGTCTCTAAACCTTTTAGAAGCCACTTTTATATATGACAATAAACAATATAGAGTCACACTTAGCATTAAAGATATATAAAAAAAACAGTTAAGATCATTTTAACGGCTTTCAACCTAAAGTTAACTGCAAGTGATATGGTTTTGACTCTTACATTGATTTCTAGCATTGCTATGACCTTCATGGTGCCACTGCTGCTCAACAGTATCTTCTTCTTCCAACAGTTAAAAGGTTTTTTTTATCAATAGGTGATGGGGAGTTCTTTAAAATGCGAAGAAGTAGCAGGCGACATCAATGTATGACAGGTAAAATAGAAACGGCACCCCCTGTGAGCCTATCAGTGCCTACGAGTCGCTAGTGCAGCAGGGGACTAATTAGATGTAAGGTCTAATATCCTTTAGGGGTTAATTTTGAACCATTAATTCTCACTGGTTATCAAACCCAGATGTGCTTGTCGTGTAGAAAGGATTGCAGCATGCGGACGCCTGGAACCCTACTACAATGCAGAGTATAACGGCAGACTCAGATAATAATAATGATGTGGTGGTTCTTCTTTACAATTCAGGAACACAGTCTGCTATTAAATACAACGTGAATAGAAAATAGAATGAAAGAGGTTATTTAACGTAGCTTCTTTGAATATTAGAAGACACTTTTGTTACCATCTATATTTCATCTGAATTGAAAATTAGATGACATGGTTGTATTCAGTCGATGTTAAAAGATGTTATAAAATATGGATTGTATTCTTGATTGAAAAGATTTTCATCACGACTCACCTAGAATTGAATTTCTAATTATAAGTAGAATGCAGCGGATAATTAAGTTTTACATTGGAAGTAAAGTGTTGTATAAGTTCAGATGTAGATGTGAAGACCCTAATAGGGGGTAAGGTACTACCCTATATGCACACTGCTCTGGTCCTTTCTAGACTCATCTAGTACATTGTTCACATGGCTAAAATCCTAAATTATTGTGCCAATTAAATTAGTTTGGCTAAGACATTGTACTTTGGAATAAAATGTGAATTATAGCTTGCACATGACCGTGTACGGCCAACCCGGGTTCCATAGTTCCGTAAGACCCCTCCCCATCTTACCGACCTCAAGTACCTTAACAAATAAAAACACTGCACCTGTAATTTCTTTGGATAAATTTGGCCACAGCGGCCATTTTATTAACAAACAACATTAACATATAAACATTATTATTCAAATAAATAAGAAGGGAGGGTTCTTGGAGTTAAAAATTAGATCTGGCATAACTAAACTGAAATCGAACCACCGTATTACCCTCAGCCGTCCATCACCAGCTCAAGGGCACCAAACAGCTCCCAGGGTAAAACCCCGTCCAGAGCCCCAAAAACCAAATGCCAGATCACCCCGGTTAATCAAGCCACTGCCTGTAAATTTCCAATAACTTTCCCACCGACACTTCTGTGCCAACTCCAAGAACCCCACCCCCCGCCACAAACGAACAGCCCTGACCACCTCAGGCTCGTGAGCGCCCCAACACTGCCAAAGCCCTCTCAATCCCCTCCTGTATAGATAATGCCCATAAATCAATCCCAATATCGTTCAGGTGCACCCCATCCTTTGCCCAAAAATCACCAACCCCTGCCTCAAGATTAAGATGCCGAACACTTACACCCCCATTTCTACCAACAAAAGCTGCTATGGCTCTATTCAACTTTACTCGTGCCCTATTAATGCCCTTCACTGATCTGGCCTCCCTCCAATTTTTTCTCGGCACAATGTCAGACCAAACCGTCAACACCCCAGGAAAAGATGTCCATAACCTTAAAAAATCAATTCGAATATCCCTCATCAATTCCCTAACTGGCCGAACCCCCAAATCATTCCCCCCCATATGCACCACCAAAATGTCCGGCGCCCGGTCCAAACGAGCCACCTTATGGAATTCAGGCAGCACCCTTCTCCATACCATCCCTCTAAAACCCAGCCACCGGACCACCACTTGCTCTCTGCTAAAACCCAGTTGCCTACCGTTTGGCCTCACATCCGCCCGCAGCGCCCCCCAATGAACGAAAGAGTGTCCAAGAATCCAGACTAATAACGGGACGTCACCTGCAATAAGACAACCAAAAAGGGGGGGTATTCACTTCTGGACAAAATAAAAACCACCATTCCGCATACCTAATGCCGTACATAGGACAGATAACGATCTGAACTCCACCTCCCGATGCGTTTTATCACATCCTTTCCTAAACCCAAACCGTCCGCTTCTGACGCCGCACCGATTCTGAAAGAATGCGACCCGTACACCTCAGGACTAAGGCCCAACTCCCGGATCCCTTTTTTAAATACTGCAATAAATTGAAAACGTGACAAAAACTCTCCGTTTTTATGACACAATAATGGGCCCTTACGTCCCGACCAAACCTGCCAGTAAGCCATTAAACATCTCCTAGGACAAATAAAAGATCCATTAACCTCACCCAATACCACTAGCTTGCCTCTGCCCAATTGATCCATCTTCGCCCTCCTAATCCAAAATTCGATGCCCCCTTTCCGACAGCTCACATCCTCAGCAAACAAACCCCCAACCTTATTCCTACTTGGTGCCACCAACTCACCTAATCTTAGTGCGCCAAAGAACGCCAATGAAAAAGCCAATCTAAACAGTGTGGCTTCAAAAACCGAACAACAGATCTTATCCAACACTAAACCCAACCGCTCTAAAATACTAAAAGTCACCGGTCTTCGTTTATCTAACACTTTACTTCCTCTCCTAAAGCCCCTAAGTGCTTGCTTCACTAAAAACGATTTTGTAACATCTTTTAACCCCTGTAATCTAAAACCGAATGCCAATCCTGCAACAAATTTACCAACTTTTGACACAGACCATCCAATCTCTGCTGCCCTTCCCACAAGAAACAACACCGCCATCTCTCTATCTCCTTCACCTTCCACCACACCCCACTCCAGAATCCAACTTTGCCATACTCGCCACGATGCCTCGTATGATGCCCAGGTCTGCCTCGTAATGGACTCCCTTATTAACCGTCCGGCTCCTCCATAACCAGTTGCCACAAATGCGAAGGGCATTCTTGACCCACGTCCCCTGCCTCTGGTGCTAGCGCCCGAAAACGGTCCCACTGAAAACGAGATAAGGCATCTGCTATAGAATTTTGTA
The DNA here is from genome assembly GCF_046119375.1 of Phyllobates terribilis. Taxonomy (NCBI): domain Eukaryota; kingdom Metazoa; phylum Chordata; class Amphibia; order Anura; family Dendrobatidae; genus Phyllobates; species Phyllobates terribilis. The sequence goes on along the minus strand of NW_027362762.1, from coordinate 362,369,926 downwards.
CACCTGGAACATGTACCGCTGTAATCCAAGCGTTCAAATTGAGACAACAAAGAACTAGTTCCCTGAGCAGCCTAATAACCGGTGGGGACGAGGCCGACAAGCTGTTGATGACAGACACCACTCCCATGTTATCGCAATGAAACCGAATTCTCCTGTTGGCAAAACACTCCCCCCAAATAGTAACCGCAACAACAATAGGGAACAATTCCAAAAACGCCAGGTTCCTCGTAAGTCCCCTCTCCGTCCACCCAATCGGCCATGCCCCAACACTCCGCCGCCCTTTCCAGTAGGCCCCGTATCCAGCACCTCCCGCAGCATCTGTAAAAATCTCACAATCAAAACTGCTTACAAACTCCTGCTGGATTAATGACCTGCCATTATAGCTTTCCAAAAACAACTTCCAAACCCTCAGGTCCTCCTTGTGTTCCTTATTTAGGCGGATAAAATGATAAGCCCCACGCACTCCTGCTGTGGCGCCCGACAACCTGCGACAAAATATTCTGCCCATTGGCATAATCCTGCATGCAACATTTAAGCGCCCCAACAGCGATTGTAGCTCCCTCAGGGTCACCTTGCGCAACCTCCCGACTCTATCGACCTCCTGCTTGAGCAGACACAATTTATCTTCAGGTAACCGGCACTCCATCCTTTCTGTATCAATAACAATGCCCAAAAAACTTAGGATTGTGCAAGGGCCTTCCGTCTTTTCTTTTGCCAATGGTACGCCAAAATGCTCCGCTACCCACACCATAGTACCTAACAAATTCCTACACAATAACGATTGCGGAGGGCCTATAAACAAAAAATCATCCAAATAATGAATGACTGAATTAACTGATGCCAGGTCCTTCACCACCCATTCCAAAAAGGTACTAAACGTTTCAAACAAAGAACACGAAATTGCACAACCCATTGGCAAACACCTATCCATGTAATATGCCCCATTCCAAAAACAACCTAACAACGGGATGCTATCCGGGTGAACTGGCAGCAACCGAAAAGCCGACTCGATAGCCGTCTTGGCTAGCAACGATCCTGACCCATATCGCCGTACCCATCGCACCGCCGCATCAAATGATGTATATTCAACTGAACATAATTCCTGTGCAATGCCATCATTCACCGAGAGCCCCTTCGGGTACGACAAATGCTGAATCAAACGAAACTTATTCAGCTCTTTTTTGGGAGATAATCACCCTGCTGCTAGGTAATACCCGAAACGGTCCCGCCATCCTGCCCAATTCCACCTCCTTAGCCAACTTCACGCTAACCACATCCGGATGAAGGGAAGCCGACGTCAAATTTTTTAGTGAAAAGGGGACCTCGTGCTCAGGAGGAGGGATTCTAAAACCTTCCAAAAACCCATCCGAAATGACCTTAGCCTTCAACTGATCCGGATACCTACTTAGAAAGGGGGCCATCGCGTGCACCCTCACCGGAGTCAACCCTTTGACCGGTACCCACTGTCGGCTTTCCCTTACCCTTCTTAAAGCATTTTGATGCTCCGTGTGAGCTTCCATTACAATGGGAGCACACGTGTTTGAATTTACAGGAGGTCCCGTACTTGCATTGGCCGTCATTAAATTGCCAGCAAGTTCCCACTTCCTTCTTAGTGCTTTGTGCCCCTTGGTTACCTCCCCCTTGTCCTGCTGATTGGTTACCACTACTGCTGCTCCCGTGAAAGGACTGCCCATACCTCACTGGGGCCATAACCTTCAGCCACAAACCAATGTCCTTTTGATCCCATCTGATCTCAGGGCGGACTGCCTTCCTCTGCCGAAATTGCTCGTCATATCGTAACCATGCCTGACCCCCGTAAGTCCTATGAGCCTCCCCAATAGCATCAAGGTAGCAAAACAAACCCGAACAATTATCAGGAGCTTTTTCTCCAATAACGCTAGCCATTATTGCAAAAGCTTGCAACCAATTGACAAACGTCTGTGGAATCAACCTCCACCTACGCTTCTCTTCTTCCTCTTTTTTACTGTCTTCCTTTTTTCCCTTATCCAGGTTAAACTTTTCCAACGGAAGAAGGGAAAAAATTTCGACATACTCGTCCCGCCAAATTTTTTCTTTAACCTCTTTTTTTAAATGCGCCCCCAATGGCCCCTCAAAGCACACGTATACCTCCCCTTTCGCCCTATCATCCAGTTTTATACTATCCGCATTTTCCTTTTCTGTCTGCACACACACCGACACCCCAGAAGGTGTCCCAGCTGTACACCCCGCCGACCTGGCCGACTCGCTCCCCACCTGCAACAACGCCGGTTGACTAGGTAGCCAAGCCCCCGCCGGTGACAACCCCCTTTGAATGGCCCCCCCGCCGTCTATTCTCGCCAAAATGCGCGACATGCTAACCAACAAATCCCTAAACCCGCTTACATCTGACCCACTACCTCCCCTACCATTTTCCCTGCTGGGCCCAGACACCTGCCTATCACCTAACCCATCCGCTACAGACCCCGCGGGCGACAAACCATACATAGACGCATACTCACGAAGCTGCGCAGGTGCTGTGTCCCCGCCAGCCGTACTCCCCGAGTCCTGATGAGTCCTTGGTTCGTCTTGTTCTTCTCCATAATCCAGTCCGACCGACCCCTGCTGCTCAAGGCCCGCGCCCCTGGCCTCCTCGTCACCAGGGGGGACCCGAGCCCGTGCCGACCTCCCCGCCGTTCGTCCTCCAGTCCTCACCGCCGACCGTGCACCTCCGCGATTTTTAGACCCGGACTCACCAGCCCGATCCGTGTTGGTCCGTGGATAACTGCCAGGCAACTCCGTGCTGCTGCCCGCCGCTCCATCCCTCTGCCTGGAGAAACTTGAGCCAGGCAGCAGGTCCTGGGATTGTTGCTGCCTGCCCGTGTAGCTCCGCTGCTGTCTGCGCCCTCTGGTCTGTCTGGCAGGCACCCCGACAGGAACGTCGCCAGGTGTGCCTGCCGCGCTGGTGTTCCCTCCGTTCCCCGCTGCAGGATTGCCGCCCTTTTTTCTTTTGAATAACCGGCGTCTTGAATCGCCGCTGGATCTTGGAGCGGGGGGTGTGTCCCTGCGCCCGCCGCTCATTGGCTGTGCGTCCCTTTCGTCTGTCTCCGGGGCCGGAAGTGACGTAGTCCCCATTTCCGGTGAGGCCCCGCCCCCCGGATGACGCGTCTGCGGCCCGGGCCTTGCTTCCGGCGCGGCCTGGGCTCTAGTACTGCGGCGCGCCGACGGGGGAGGCCGCACCACGATGAACCGGGGAACTTCAGTCGCGGACCGCGACTCGATGCAGGGGGAGCCCGCAGACCGGCTGGGCGGATTCCTGCCGCGGCGGGCACGCCGGCAGGGGATTCCGCCGGCATGCTCCCCGGACACAGGGTCCCCTGAGGGGCTCCGCAGCCTGCGCCTGCTGCCCGTACCAACCATCTCCAGGGAAAGCCTCTCGGGGGGCCGCGTCCTCCTGGCATTTCTTCCCAAACCCGACGGGGATTCTTCCTCTCCGGCATTCCCCAGAAGTCCGGCCAGCTGGGCCTCAAGCCACCCTCCTTGCCTGGATCTGGCAGTCTCCCTCAGCCTGGCGATAAGGGACTCCACGGACTCCATAATAGCGAGAAGAGTGTCCAAGCAATTAGAAAGGTAAAAATATATATATATATATATTTTTTTTTTTGATCAGTGCTCCAGAACTTCTCTCAATGACTTCTTCCCTGGACTGCCCGTTTTCCCGCACTTTTCCCTATTATACCTCTTCCCCCCTTTACCCCACCCCCATCCAAATGCCAGTCCCTCCAAGCCTATACCCAATCCCGACCATTGGGATTTAAAAATTGCACCCTCCTGGCCAATCCCGGTCATGTGGGGCTTCCTTCTAGGTTCCCATGCCTCCAGCCCCCTTCTTTCTTCACCAGGTAACCAGTACAATGCATCCACTTGTTGTTGAGGGAAGTCATAATTAGTGTTGAGCGAATTTGTTCGGCATTTCAAATTCACGTTTGTGTTCGGGGTTCTGGCTTGTTCGCGCAAAAAAAAAAAAAAATCGGCAGATAACATCTGCGTGACAAATCAGGGATGTTCATGGGCGGACCCGATTTTTTGGCGCGAACAAGCTGGAACCCCGAACAAATTTGCTCAACACTAGTCATAATAAACAAGTACAGTTTGATTTTCCTTTGTTTTCAAATGTACCTGTCATTTTTCCCATGTCCCACTGGAGGAATAAAAGTCGTGCTTATGTCGAAGTTATTTTTTTCTCACAAACTCAAACTTTCATTTGTATGTGCATCTCCTTGAATTCTCCTAGGATATCTTCTCCTGCAATGAGCTCTCTAGGAGGTGTCCATGTAACATTGCTCTTGGTGCCAAATGATGTTACAACTCGAAAAGTAATGAGACCACCCAGAAAAAGAAAGATCTCTTAAAATAATGCTTGCTGAAATGAATTCTATGACCTAATATAAAGGAAAAATGCCTCGACCACCACTGATATCCTATAAGGTTTTCTTTGCTAAAGCGGTATTTTCAAGTTGTGTCTTGAGCAGCTTAGTACTATGTAGTCTCCTTAGTTTCAGGTATTTAGCATGGTGGACTCTTCTCCTTGAGTGACAGTTCTGGTGAATAGTAGAACTGTAACAATAGTAGAACTATAAAGCTCAGCATAAGTTCTGCTATAACACATTCAGCCATTAGTGATTTGTTTTGGCGCTTTAACTGCTATGACTGTATTTTGACATGGATATAACAGGACAACTGAACAAGCACACAGCTTTGGACAGTCAAAGAGCAGAGAGCCGAGGTTAGCAGACCTGCTCTGAAAGCTGTGGGCCTGGTAGTTATAACTGCATCTCTTCAGAAGGTAAGGGGGATTTGGGGGGGGGGGGGTGGACAGTAAGCAGCTAACTACTTTATAGAAATCAATGGGTAGGAGAGAGCTGACTGGGATGGTAAAGGGGTTGTGCAGTCCAAATCAATAAGGGTACACTGCGGGGATTCGCGTTTTCTGATTTGGGACCAGAGGGTATGTAGGAGTTAAACATACTCCCAGCCAGAGCCCGTCTACAGCTGTATGGAGCGAGACCACGCCCCAACTAGTGATGCGGCCGTCCAATGGGTGTGGCCAACTTGAAGGCGTGGCCTCGCTCCATACAAATATATGCAAGCGAGGCCATGCCCACTGATAGGGAGTATGCACAATGCATAGATACCCTCCGGTCCCGACTCAGAAACCAGCGAGTCCCTGCAGCTCACAGTGCATGCGCTGGGGGGATTCATGAATCTGCAGTCACACAGAATTTCTGCAAACTTATGGATTTGGACCGGACAACCCCTTAAAGGGTTAACTCTACTGCGGACTCTCTGTCAACGTCAAGCAAACCTGTTGTTCCAGCGCCAACAATGTATTTGTTTCTGCCAGTCCTGCAGTGATCATTATACCCATCAGCAGGTTTACATTGGCACTAACATGTTTGACGGTGAATGCCCAGTGATTTATGTAATTGTAAAAGGGGGCAATGATACTATTAATGGCAGTAAAGAACATTGATACAAGTATGGAAATGTACCTTTCTTGATGTACTTGGCTATCACCTGCGCCTCCAGTTTGATTACATGAACGCCTCGGTGCGTCAAATCGCGCACAGGAAGTGACGGTTTTGGCGCCAAAAGTGAGCATATAAAACACCACCGATTAATTGAGCATTCAGCACATGTAACTTCCTTATATATCTTTTTCTGGGAAATTTTATTATGCTGTATCCATACAGCGGTCCCTTACCTTCTCATTATTCCCTGATGAGTGATTTACGAAACGCGTAGGGAATGGGAAATATTTTGTGTCATGTGCAATAGGTCCCTGGCCCATCCACTTTATATATGAGATATTGTTTATGGGTAATGTGTGAGTAGTTCCTTCCCCCCACCATCTGTTTATATCTCTCCTTCTGGATGGCACCTCTCTGGATGAAGTAACCAAATAAGTGGGGATCCTCTTGTGCTTTCAGTAAGGCCATACTCCAACCTTTGGTGAGACTGTTCCTTTCTCAGTTATTTATGTCACTGCCTTACAGCCGGGAGCTTGCAATATTGGGCAATTTTACCCTCACCCCCGTGGTTATTGTGACTTTAATGTATGTGTGTTGTTTGTTGGTCTTTTTATGTCTATTTGTCTATTTTTTATTGAGCCTGTGGCCATTTTATTACATTATCATTAAAAGTTATATTTTAATATATCCTATACCATGCTAGATTTACATTGTTATGGATGGTAGTTTTGATTCTATAACACCATGTACTTATGTTAACTATAAGATTTTTTACACTCTAGCATAGTTTTATAGTTTTCGTGATCACAAATATTTAAATCAATGCTAAACTGGGCATAATGAGCAGCGAATTTGACAGAAAGCCACAACTTGTGGGTTTTGGACCAAGTAAATATCATGTTACACAACACAACCATCTTTTGTGCAGGTGCAGCATTCTCACATGAGTAATAACGCAACACATGCAGTAATGTTTGCTGACCTCAACACATGATTGATTGCCCATGACCAGTTAGAGTCCATATGTAACTTGTTGCAGTATTACATTTGCAACATTGTATAACAATGCAGTTAGAAGCGGTGTAATACTTATTATGTATTAGATCTAATGTCATTTTGATTTTTTTTTTTTGTATTTTCTAAATTACTTTTACTAAAGAAGAAGATTTCAAAACAATCCATCTGATGTATTTATAAAATAGTTATTAGCTTGGATATGCTTCTGAATATCAATAGTATCTTAATGCTGCTGGTTATAACCACCCCTATGAATTTTAATCATGTGGTTATAACTGACAAATCTAAAGAGATAGATTGCATAGACATTTTTCAATATATAATATACAGTGGCATGTAAAAAGTTTGGGCACTACTGGTCAAAATTACTGTTATTGTGAACAATTAAGCAAGTAGAAGATGAAATGATCTCTAAAAGGCGTAAAGTTAAAGATGACACATTTCCTTTGTATTTTAGGCAAAAGTATATATATATATAGTAATTTTTTTACATTTTAAAAATTACAAAAAAGAAAATGTGTGATGAAAAAGTTTGGGCACCCTTGGAGATTTGTGTCCTCAGATAACTTTGACCAAGGTTTCAGACCTTAATTAGCCTCATTAGGAAAGGCCAGGTGATGCAAGTTTCCCAGCTTTATAAAAAGCCAGCCTCCTCTAACCTTGTGCCAAAAAACAGCAGCCATTGGTTCTTCTAAGCAGCTGCCTAGCACTCTGAAAATGAAAATGGTGGAGGCCCACAAAGCAGGAGAAGGCTATAAGAAGATAGCAAAGCATTTTAAAGTTGCCCTTTCCTCAGTTTAAAATGTAATTAACAAATGGCAGTTAACAGGAACAGTGGAGGTCAAGATAAGGTCCGGAAGACCAAGCAAAATTTCAGTGAGAGCTGCTTGTATGATTGCTAGAGAGGAAAATCAGAACCCCCTGCAGAAAGATTTAGCAGACTTTGGAGTTGTGGTGCATTGTTCTACTGTTCAGATACACCAGCACAAATATGACCTTCATGGAAGAATCATCAGACAATCATCTTCTGCGTCCTCACCACAAAATTCAGCACCAGAAGTATGCAAAAGAACATATAAACAAGCCTGATGCATTTTGGAAACAAGTCCTGTGGACCAATGAGGTTAAAATAGAACTCTTCGGCCACAATGATCAAATGTATGTGTGGAGAAAAAAGCGCACAGAATTTCAATAATGAACATCTCGCCAACCATTAAGCATGGGGGTGGATCAATCATGCTTTGGGGTTTTGTTGCAGTCAATGGCATGGGGAACATTTCCCAGGTAGAGGGAAGAATGGATTCAATGAAATTTCAACAAATTCTTGATGCAAACATAACACCATCTGTGAAAAAGCTGAAGTTGAAAAGAGGATGGCTTCTACAAATGGAAAATTATCCTAAACACACGTTGAAATCCACAATAGAATACCTCAAAAGACGCAAGCTGAAGGTTTTACAATGGGCCACACAGTCCCCTGATCTGAATATCATTGAAAATCTGTGGTTAGACCTCAAAATAGAAGTGCATGCAAGACGACCCAGGAATCTCACAGAACTGGAAGAATTTTCTAGGGAGGAATGGATGAAAATCCCTCAAATAAGGATTGAAAGACTCTTGGCTGGCTACAAGAAGCATTTATAAGCTGTGATCTTTCAAAAGGAGGTCCTACTATGTACTAACCATGCAGGGTGCCCGAACTTTTACATTGGCCAATTTTCCTTTTTGGTAATTTTTAAAATGTAAAATATGAAAATATATATTTACCCCCTAAAATACAAAGTAAATGTGTCATCTTTAACTTTTAGAGATCATTTCATCTTCAACTTCAACTTGCTTAACTGTTCACAATAACAGTGTTAATTTTGACCAGGGGTGCCCAAACGTTTACATGCCACTGTATGTATATATTCTTACCCCTAAATATCTTACTTTTTTTAGCCTTAAGTCTGTGTGCCCACTATGCTTTTTTTAAGCGTTTCCGCAGCGGCAATTCCATTGCAGAAACGCTTAAAAAATGCTTGGTAGAAGGACTGCCATGTTCCCCAATGATAATCCGCATGTGCTGTGCACATGCTGCGGAAATTTCCGCTGCGGATTATCATTGCGGAAAAATCAGCAGCACTACCAATTATTTTGCGGAATCGTGGCCATTGACTTGCATTGGACCGCATGACATCCGCATCACTGCATCTGCAGATGCGGATACCATGCATTTCAATGTGCGGATGGTACCTGGGTTTGGAGAAGAGGAGACTCTCCTCCGGACCCGGGTACCATAGTACCTGTAAAAAAAAGAATAAAATAAAAAATATACAGTATACTTACCTTCTGATGGCCCCCGGTGTCCTTAGCGATGCGTCCTGGCTGGCCGGCAGCTCGCGATGGTCTAAAAAGGACCAGCCATGACGTCATCTAGTCATGTGATGGGTCACATGACTAAATGACGTCATGGCAGGTCCTTTTAGTCCACCGCAAGCTGCCGGCAAGCCAAGACGCATTGGATAAGGACACCGGGGGCCATCAGAAGGTAAGTATAATATTTATTTTTTACCATTCTTTTACGGTCACACTATATAAATCCATGCCGGTTGCATGGATTTATATAGTGTGACCAAGTTGTCAAGCACTTTCCAAGTGATGCTAAAATCGCTTGTCAACCCACATGCGGAATTGCAAGTGAAGAACGCTTCACATCCGCATGTCCCTGGCAGGAAAAACGCATGTACAATCCGCATGCGTTTTTCTGCCAGGGAGATGCTGAAACCCTCAGGAAAAATCCGGAGCATTTCTGCATCGTGGGCACATAGCCTTAAGGGGCCTTTCTCTACTTCTAAATGGGGCCAGGGTTGGATAACAAAAAAAGCATTGTACTTACTTCCTAGGCGAGCGTAACTCCTCTGCACTCTCGGAGCATCACATGACCACTGCAGCCAATCAGCAGCCACTGATAAACTGCAACGTTCCATCCAAATTGGTTTCTTCCACTTGGAAAGAAGAGATGATCAGCGCCTGCTGATTGGCTGCAGTGGATTGGTGATGTGTTTTCCAGATGTTAACGCAACAAGACAAAGATGTGAGTGAGGAGGAACAGCAACAATCTGGGAACTGAATATATGATTTTTTTTTTTTTTTACTTCACTCCTAGACCATTGAGAAAAACTAGAGGACTTTAGGTAAAAAATTATACACAAGTTTAGTTTTTAGTTTTGATAGCAGTCAGAACTCAAGACATTATGGTATTGAGCTGGAAAATGTATTTAAAGGGGTTGTCCAGTACTTTTAAAAATATGCCAATGTGTTTTAATGATAAATAGAAGGTTCTTTCTAATTACCTCCTGGTGCTGTTTCGGCCTGTGAGCGGAGCTATCGGTGGCCGCTCACAGGCAGCACGTGACCCCCGGCTGCAGCCGGCTCTGACATCCGCTGACGTCATAAGTCCAGGCTGCAGCCGAGGGTTCCTCTTCCGCGTTTCACCGGTGGCTGCTGGGTTGTGGGTGGGGTTACACTCGGCATCCACTGCGCGCTCTCACTGTTCCCATTCATTGGGAAAGCGCACGGTGGATGCTGGGTGTGACGCGGGGAATAACCCCACCCACAACCCAGCAGCCACCGCAGGGACCCCAGCGCTGAGTCACGCCTCACTTGATGTGACGTCAGCGGGGGGTCACGTGCTGCATTTGAGCGGCCACCAATAGCACAGCTCACAGGCAGAAAAACAGCACCAAGAGGTAATTAGAAAGAAGCTTCTATTTATCATTAAAACATTGGCATATTTTTAAAAGTACTGGACAACCCCTTTAAGCATAGAAATTCACTTTACAGTTGTGCTTATGTTTTTATGGGTTTTATATTTCTTTAAAAGAAAAAATGTTACGTGAATTACTGCATTGCATTCATACATAACTGTCCTCATACTTGGACAGTTAGCTAAAGGGGTCTCCACTTCTTAAACTGCCTGACACTGGGTATGATAGACACATCATACTGGGAAGCAATAGAAGTCAAAATGGAAAACCCCTACTGAAGTAATAAAGGAATCATAAATCTAGTGGACTAGTTTAATATTTATTGTATGCATCAATAGCACATATACAGAGAAAACTTATTAACAGACAATATGCACTGTATTAAATCATAATGTCACAACTCTGTTGTCGCATATCCCAGGACCAGGAGCTCCTTCCCTGTCCCTAACGCTAGATGACCCTGTTCCCCGGATTACTTCTGAATTTGAAGACGCTGGGGCCACGTACCTAGTCTGAGCTCCTCAATTCACCCTCAGTCTGTTCCCTTCCCCCACCCAGGGAAGAGTGGAGTAGTAGTGTATTGCAGTACACCAACGACACTAACAAGGTAATACAAACATGGCTAAAGGAAAATACCAATCACCCAAATATATGCACACAAACAACAGAGGTTAACACTGGGGAGTGGAGGATGGGGAAAAACAAAAATAGGAGAAGAGGATTACACACAACAGTCTTAGCTGAAATCCACCAAACACCTTCTCAAATAAACAACTCTCCTCCACACTCCTAGCACCATGCAGCCTAAGCTAGCTCTGGCAATGACTCCAAGCCAAAGCTCAGAATATATAGGAGCGGGAAGTGGCTAACACTGGACAGCTGAGAGCCTAAATGAATGTAAGCTTCCAGGAGCTCACAACTGAGCAGATTAACCCCTGCACTGCTAAAGGAAACCTGCACCATTTAATATGAAGGTGAAAGGCTTCTAGTGAGTGCAGGAGTGGGAGTAATCAGACGGTGTGGTCTTCTGGCTTCTCTTTGTCGCGGTAAACCCATGACACATAAGCTCTGTATATCCGATGATATTGCCTATACAGGACCAAGTCGTTGAGATATATTATCATATTCACAGGCCCGGTCTAACCAGAGCTCTAGTTGGCTCCTGCCATCTACTATGAAAGGTTTTATTGTGTGTATGATGGAGTTTTTTTTTCAGCACCACATAATGCCTGTTAAACTTTGGAAAATATTTAAAATCTATTTACAACTTTAGACATAGTTTCCTATCACATTATTGTTGCAGAGACCACAAAAATATCAAGGGAATTTCATTCACACAGGGTAATTATCCCTAAATATAAAACAAACTGATGGCAAAATAAATTCCATATTTGTCATTGAAATATGCATTTCTACATACCTCTTGAAATATATTTTATTTGATGCTCCTAGTAAAAGGAGACTGAAGGATCAGGAGTCTGTCAAAGTAAGCACAGGTCCTTACAAAGAATGTTGCACTAAGAAGAGCCATACCTTTAGGCCACGGTCCCACTATCAGTATTTGGTCAGATTTCGGTCAGTATTTTTTCTCAGGAGTGGGAGCCAAAACCAGGTGAGGAACAATCAGAGAAAAGGTATAATAGAAACAAGTCACCAATTCTGCATTTATCACCCAATCCTGGTTATGGCTCCCACTCCTGAGAAAAAATACTGACCGAATAATGATAGTGGGGCTGTGACCTAGTTTTAAAATGGTTTTGGAGTAAACCCTCTATAGGTTCATATGCAAATGAACACCATCTATGGGGCCACGCGGCTCGGAGCACATTTCCCCTGACAGTTAATGAGGCTCGTATGCCACCCGAGAATATGCCAATTAGCACAATATCGGCACATGCAGAGAACACATAGGCATCCAATGCCTGTAAAAAGCCTTTCTTCATAAGTGCCGATACTATGGCTTTACTTGAGCCAGTGCTAAAATTATTATCAGAGTTGTTAATTAATGCAGTAGAGGAACGCTGTCTCCAATACTAGAATTCGGATAATAAAACTAAAAGGTATGGCTTTTCTTCGGGCATGGTCCCCCTGTGCTTACTTTCAAATGGATTTCTGACCTGTAAAGAATATCCCTTATATCTGCTGGAGAACACTAGTACTTTTAAACACAATTCATTATTTATCTTAAATGGGTTGTGTAAGATTAGAAAGAGATGCCATCTTTCTTTTAGAAATCGCACCAATCCATTCCGTGTTCTGAGTCTGGTACTGCAGCTCAGCCTCCGTCATGATAAGAAGGCCAACTTTAATATTGGGCTCAGCTCATAGACAAGTGTGCCACTGTTTCTGGGGAAAACCGGGCACAATATTTTATCTTTCACAATGGCTTTGAAGCTTTGAAGATGACGGGGAAAGTTGCTTCGGTAATCTTGTACTCATCCCAAATTATTGCAGATTCAGTTCTTATCGGCAACTACCTTCACAATTCTACAGGTTGCTATGTTCAAATCTATCGGCATCCCCTGCTTGTCTAGAGTAAAGTTTAACAGATTACATACTATTACAGGAATTCAGGTAAATTGTTAGGAATGTCTTAACAAACTTGGCTTTTTACGTATACTATTTCTATTTATGATAACGTTCCTCCGATGCCTAGAGATCATTATCTATCCCTGGATAAAAAAATGTATACAATGAAGCACGTCATTGCCTATTTGCTTAGTTCTAAACGGTCCTCCCTTTATAAATTCTCCCCTTTAATACAGCATAAAAGACAAGTTAAAGGTAATCTGTCACCCGCAAAATGCAAATCAAACAACTTGTATAGGTGTGTAGGGGACTTAAGCTGAGTGCACACTGCAAGATAATCGTGAACGAGCGATGTTAAAACCTCTTGTTTCACGATTATCTCGCCATGAAAACAGGCTGCTGATTACCCGGTGAATGAGCAAAACGCTCGTTCATTGGGTGAAATTAACTTTTGGGCAATGTAAAAAAACACCTTTCTCAGCGGTTCATACGAGACTCACCAGGACTCACACCACCAAGAACTATGGCAGCCTAAGTAATTTAGTATAGATCACTCAGTGCGCATCATTTACCTTGGTCTGTCTTTGTAAACAGGCATTTAAACAACCACTGATTGGTAAAAGTTTAACAATCAGTGGTGGTAACGTTCTGCCGGTCGGTCAATGTAAATGGAACTTTAGCCCCTATAAAAATCATACCTGTAGCACAGATTTTACTTGTTTAGTTGCCAGTAAAAACTATTTCTTATACAAATGAGGGGGCTTCTGTGCACCCTCGGCATGGCCAAGGGCTCAGTACACTTTTACACGCCATCAATTTGCCTGCTCAGTGTAGCGTCGGCGTCCCTGTCTCCTGGTAGGCAGGGACGCTGTTCCCCTCACCTCTCTGCTCCGTGCCCGGCGGCTTCCTCCCGCTCTGCTTGCAGCGCCCGCTCTCCCCTGGTCACTGTGCTTAGGGCGCGCGCGCGCTCCCCCTCTCTTAAAGGGGCCGCGCGCGTCGCCCTAAGGAGTCCCCGGCCAATGGTCGGAGGATCCCTCCATATATAAGGCACCTCCTCCAAAATGGAGGTGCCCGAGCAATGTTGTTGCACTGTTCACTACTCTGCTTCAGCCCTCAGGTCCCGTTTCCAGTTACCTGCCAGTTTGCTGTCTGATTCCTGCCTGTTATCCGCTTACCCATTTGCTAGCCTGAGGTCCGACGGTCTGCCTTCCGACTCCTGTCAGTCTGTCTATCGACCAGCTAACCCGCTCACCTGGGAGCGCTCATCTGCTACCTGCCTGTTAGCCTACCTGGAGGCTCCGCCGTCACGTGCTGTGACCACCTGCCAGTCCAGAGACTCTTGCCCGCTCACCTAGGAGCGCTCATCTGCTACCTGCCCGTTAGCCTACGTGGAGGCTCCGCCGTCACGTGCTGTGACCACCTGCCAGTCCAGAGACTCTTGCCCGCTCACCTGGGAGCGCTCATCTGCTACCTGCCTGTTAGCCTACCTGGAGGCTCCGCCGTCACGTGCCGTGACCACCTGCCAGTCCAGAGACTCTTGCCCGCTCACCTGGGAGCGCTCATCTGCTACCTGCCTGTTAGCCTACCTGGAGGCTCCGCCGTCACATGCTGTGACCACCTGCTTATCCAGAGACTCTCGCCTTCTCACCTGGGAGCACTCATCTGCCTTCTGCCTGCTAGCCTACCTGGAGGCTCAGCCGTCACAGGTCGTACCTGCCCGTTTACCCAGAGACTGTCCCGGTCACTTGCTGAGACCTCCTGCCCGTTTACCCAGAGACTGTCCCGGTCACTTGCCGTGACCTCCTGCCCGTTTACCCAGAGACTGTCCCGGTCACTTGCTGTGACCTCCTGCCCGTTTACCCAGAGACTGTCCCGGTCACTTGCCGTGACCTCCTGCCCGTTTACCCAGAGACTGTCCCGGTCACCTGCTGTGACTGACTGCCTGTCTTCCCTGGTCGCCACCAGCTTCCTTACAAGGACCGCCCCCTTGTATAAGTTGCTCAGAGGTTCCGCCTCCCAGACCCGTTACAGTTTGCTCGGGCCATGGAACAAGGTGGCACCCAAGCTCCCTCGCTCTCGGACCTTTGTCATGAACTGCCCCGCAGAGGTCCCAACAGGAGTCCATCCTGGGTCACCTGCGGAATGTCAATACTCGCCTGGACACTTTGACTGCCCCACCAGCAACCACCGCTAGTGTCATGACTCGCAGCCCGGCTGCTCCGCTGCCCACCAATACCATAGTATCCTGCTCTGGAATCCGGCTTTCTGCACCTCCTCGCTTCGGAGGCGACTCCGCTCAAGCTCGGGGCTTCATTAACCAGTGCACCCTGCACTTTGAACACCAGTCCCACCAGTTTAATTCCGACCGGGCCAACGTAGCCTTCATCATGTCCCATCTCACGGGAGAGGCACTGGCTTGGCTAAATCCTCTATGGGAGAGAGGAGACCCTCTGGTGTCCGACCTGCCAGCCTTTCTCACGGCTTTCCGGAAGGTCTTCGACGAACCCGGACGGAGGACCTCATCCGCCTCATCTCTGCTACGCCTCCATCAAGGGAGTCTCACCGTGGGCCAATATGCCATACGGTTCCGTACCCTTGCTTCGGAGCTGGCCTGGGATAACGACGCCCTGGTGTCCGTCTTCTGGGAGGGTCTGTCCGGCCGTATTAAAGATGAACTCGCCGATCGGGACATTCCTACCACTCTCGACGACTTGATTACACTTGCCACCCGGATTGACATCCGGTTCCAGGAGCGCGCTAGGGAGGTCACCCGTGAGAGGAGGATTCCACGTCTAGTCCCTACCTTCCAGAGACCCGTCACTCCCTCTGTTACTCCCCAGGCACACTCACCTTAGCCTATGCAGGTCGACCAGACCAAGATGGTCAAGACCCGTCAAGACTTACGTCGTGCCGAGGGGAGCTGTTTCTACTGTGGCAGTAAGGAGCACCGGATCCGTTCCTGCCCTGAGAGGTCGGGAAACGCCTGTGTCTAGGATCGCTCAGAGAGGTCGCCCTAGACAAAAGTAAACCCTCTCCATCCCTGATGCTATCTGTTTCTATCTTCTGCGGAGAGAACCGCTATTTTGAACTGGCTCAACTTGACTCTGGAGCTGCTGGAAATCTCATCTCTCAATCCCTGGTAGAAAAATACCACATTCCCACCAAACCTCTGGCCGTACCTTTATCTGTCGCCGCCGTGGATGGGGGTCTCTTACCACATCCCATCCAACTCATCACCGAATCTCTGACTCTACAGGTGGGAATGCTGCATTCTGAGAGCATCTCCTTTCATGTTCTGCCTGGACTCTCTCACACACTATTGCTTGGCCTGCCTTGGCTCCAGAGACATGCACCCGTGCTTGACTGGCAGACCGGAGAGGTCCTTCGCTGGGGACAGGACTGCCATAAGACTTGTCTAGTTCCCGTTCGTCCTGCCCGTCCTTCTCCTACCCCAGCCAATCTGCCCGGTCTTCCGGTTCCCTATTGGTCTTATGCGGATGTCTTCAATAAAAAAGTGGCAGAGACTTTACCTCCTCATAGACCATACGACTGCCCAATCGACCTGATGCCCGGCTCTACTCCTCCCCGTGGGCGAATCTACCCTTTGTCCGCTGCTGAAACCCGGTCCATGTTTGAATATATTGAGGAGAACCTGGCCCGGGGATTTATCCGGAAATCTACCTCCCCGGCGGGAGCAGGCTTCTTCTTTGTCAAAAAGAAGGACGGCTCACTCCGTCCATGTATAGACTATAGAGGCCTAAACCAGATTACTGTGAAGAATAAATACCCCCTTCCGCTTATTCCTTAATTATTTGACCGTCTGAGGGGGGCTAGAATCTTCACCAAACTGGATCTCCGTGGGGCGTATAACCTGGTCCGTATCCGTCAGGGGGTTGAGTGGAAGACGGCATTCAATACCCGGGACGGCCACTATGAGTACCTTGTGATGCCCTTCGGTCTCTGTAACGCTCCTGCCGTCTTTCAAGAGTTGGTCAATGACATCTTCCGTGATCTTCTCTACTCCTGCGTGGTGGTGTACCTGGACGATATCTTGGTCTTCTCTCCGGATCTTCCTACTCATCGGAGGGACGTTCGTCAGGTCCTGCTCAGGCTCAGGCAGAACCACCTTTACGCTAAATATGAGAAGTGCATCTTTGAGCAGACCTCTCTTCCATTTCTGGGCTACATAATCTCTCAGACAGGTCTACAAATGGATCCTGAGAAACTGTCTGCCATCCAGAAGTGGCCCCGACCAGAGGGGTTGAAGGCTATTCAGCGGTTCCTGGGCTTCGCCAACTATTACCGCCCGTTCATACCGCACTTCTCTTCCCGGACCGCCCCTATCTCTGCTCTCACCCGTAAAGGTACGAACCCCAGAGAATGGTCGCCCGAAGCAGAGGAGGCATTTCTTTCCTTAAAACAGGCCTTCCTCTCCGCCTCGGTGCTGCATCGTCCGGACGGCAACAAACAATTCTTCCTAGAAGTTGACGCCTCCTCCTCCGGAGCTGGGGCGGTACTTACCCAAAAATCTTCTTCCGGAAGAAAGGTAACCTGCGTCTTTTTCTCCAAACTTTTCTCCTCTTCTGAGCGCAATTATTCTATAGGAGACCGAGAATTGTTGGCCATTAAGATGGCACTGGAAGAGTGGCGTTACCTGCTCGAGGGGGCTCTCCACCCGGTAATAATTTACACTGACCACAAGAACTTGGCATATCTCCAGAGCGCCCAGAGACTTAACCCGCGCCAAGCCCGGTGGTCTTTGTTTTTTGCCCGCTTTGATTTCATTCTTCATTTTCGTCCGGCTGACAAAAACATCAAAGCTGACGCCCTGTCCCGATCCTTTCTGGTGTCTGATCTTGAGGAGGAGCCTAAACACATCATCGATCCCGCCAGAGTAATGCAGGTAGCCCCCGTGGGCCTAAATCGTCTCCCTCCCGGTAAGACGTTCGTCACGGAGTCCGATCGGGAGAAGATTCTACACTGGGGTCACTCGTCTAAGCTAGCTGGGCACGCCGCTCAGAAAAAGACCCTCCAGCTTATTACCCGGCACTACTGGTGGCCTACCCTGCACAAGGATGTAATTGACTTTGTTTCTGCCTGTGTGTCCTGCGCCCGCAACAAAGTTCCGAGACACCTGCCTGCCGGCCGCCTTCTTCCTCTGCCTGTGCCTGCTGTCCCGTGGCAACATATAGCTATGGACTTCATAACAGATCTCCCCGTCTCTGCCGGTTGTACGGTCATTTGGGTGGTCGCTGACCGCTTTTCCAAAATGGCTCATTTTATTCCCCTGCCAGGCCTCCCGTCTGCTCCCGAGCTAGCTAAAGACTTTATCCGCCACATCTTCCGTCTCCATGGTCTGCCTCTCCACATCGTGTCGGATCGTGGGGTTCAGTTCACCTCACGCTTCTGGAGAGCCACATGTAAACTGCTCGACGTCACCCTGGACTTCTCCTCCGCTTACCACCCACAGTCCAATGGTCAAGTGGAGCGGATCAATCAGAATTTGACCAGTTACCTCCGGCACTTCGTTAATGCCCACCATTCAGACTGGGTGGATCTCCTACCATGGGCCGAGTTCTCTTACAACAATCACGAGAGCGAATCTTCTTCTAAATCCCCGTTTTTTGTAGTCTTCGGTCAGCATCCTCGGATCCCTTTTCCTATCTCCACCTCTGTGGATAACCCGGCCGCGGAATTTCTCGTTAGCAAATTTTCCTCCATTTGGGAGAGTACCCGATCCGCACTCCTTCAGTCGTCCGAGCGGATGAAGAGACACGCCGACAAAAAACGCCTGGATTCCCCACAATTTCATCCCGGAGATAAAGTCTGGCTCTCATCCAAATATGTCCGGCTCAAGATTCCTTCCTATAAGTTAGGGCCTCGGTTCATCGGCCCACTGGAGGTTATCAAACAGATCAACCCGGTGGCCTATAAATTGAAAATCCCGGCCAACTTACGGATCCCTAACTCCTTCCATGTATCTCTTCTCAAACCCGTGGTACTTAACTCCTTTTCCAAGTCTACAGGTACGCCTCCTGCTCCGGTTTCTGCTGAAGACGAGTTTGAGGTAGAGAACATTCTGGCCACCAAAAGGGTAAGAGGAAAGACCTTTTTTCTAATGGATTGGAAGGGGTTTGGTCCTGAGGAGAGAACATGGGAGCCCTGGGAGAACATCCATGCCCCTCTCATTCTTGCTAAATTTCTGTCTGGCCTAAAAAAGGGGGGGCCTAAAGGGGGGGGGGGGTACTGTAGCGTCGGCGTCCCTGCCTCCTGCTAGGCAGGGACGCTGTTCCCCTCACCTCTCTGCTCCGTGCCCGGCGGCTTCCTCCCGCTCTGCTTGAAGCGCCCGCTCTCCCCCGGTCACTGTGCTTAGGGCGCGCGCGCGCTCCCCCTCTCTTAAAGGGGCCGCGCGCGTCGCCCTAAGGAGTCCCCGGCCAATGGCCGGAGGATCCCTCCATATATAAGGCACCTCCTCCAAAATGGAGGTGCCCGAGCAATGTTGTTGCACTGTTCACTACTCTGCTTCAGCCCTCAGGTCCCGTTTCCAGTTACCTGCCAGTTTCCTGCCAGTTTGCTGTCTGATTCCTGCCTGTTATCCGCTTACCCATTTGCTAGCCTGAGGTCCGACGGTCTGCCTTCCGACTCCTGTCAGTCTGTCTATCGACCAGCTAACCCGCTCACCTGGGAGCGCTCATCTGCTACCTGCCTGTTAGCCTACCTGGAGGCTCCGCCGTCACGTGCTGTGACCACCTGCCAGTCCAGAGACTCTTGCCCGCTCACCTGGGAGCGCTCATCTGCTACCTGCCTGTTAGCCTACATGGAGGCTCCGCCGTCACGTGCCGTGACCACCTGCCAGTCCAGAGACTCTTGCCCGCTCACCTGGGAGCGCTCATCTGCTACCTGCCTGTTAGCCTACCTGGAGGCTCCGCCGTCACATGCTGTGACCACCTGCTTATCCAGAGACTCTCGCCTTCTCACCTGGGAGCACTCATCTGCCTTCTGCCTGCTAGCCTACCTGGAGGCTCAGCCGTCACAGGTCGTACCTGCCCGTTTACCCAGAGACTGTCCCGGTCACTTGCTGAGACCTCCTGCCCGTTTACCCAAAGACTGTCCCGGTCACTTGCCGTGACCTCCTGCCCGTTTACCCAGAGACTGTCCCGGTCACTTGCTGTGACCTCCTGCCCGTTTACCCAGAGACTGTCCCGGTCACTTGCCGTGACCTCCTGCCCGTTTACCCAGAGACTATCCCGGTCACCTGCTGTGACTGCCTGCCTGTCTTCCCTGGTCGCCACCCGCTTCCTTACAAGGACCGCCCCCTTGTATAAGTTGCTCAGAGGTTCCGCCTCCCAGACCCGTTACACTCAGTACTATGTAATTTCTTGATGGACAGTGCTCAAGCTTTCATCGCGGACTCCTGTCACGATTTTGCAATGTAACTTAAAGACATGGCTGTAATAGCGCTATAATACTGATTAAATTGATACATTTGGTGAAGAAATAAGCTTTGTGCTTCTTCTGTAATCAGGTTTTGAAGTTTTCTGCTAATTAGAATTTGGTGACCAGGGGCCGGACTGTGCACTGGGTCTTCTCCTCCCTGTCTGTGATTCCAAGACCCCTCTGCAGCCTCAAATCTTTGAGTGACAGGTCACTGCTTTTTCAGCTACCTGTCTCCTCTATTTGATGTCTTGCGCCAGCGCCGTCATTGCCTTGTGTGGCTCGTGCGCAAATTGAGTTCCAAGCTCACTTACGATAAAATGTTGCTGTCATTGCCATGTTACCGCGCATGCACAGTCATTGGTAACAGAGGTCATTGAGCTGAGTACTCAAACAGTGCATGTGCTGCCCACGGCAATGACGGCACCATTTTACTGTAGGTCATCTGGGAACTCAACCTGTGTATGTGCAGTCCACAAAAATAATGGCGGCGCCAAGAGATTTGAAACACGTGAGGCAGGTTAAAGGAAAAGCAGTGACCTGCCATTGACAGACCAGAGGCTGGCAGAGGTGCTGGGGAATCACAGACAGGGATGAGAAGACCCAGTGTACAGTCCGGCCCCGGTGCACCAAAATCTAATTAGCAGAAAACTTCAAATGCTGATTAAAGAAGAACCACAAAGCGGATTTCTTCACCAAAAGTATCAATGTAATCAGTAATACAGCACCACTACAGCCATGTCTTTACTTTTCATTACAAAATTGTACTGACAGGTTCTCTTTAATTGGATCTTCTTGAAAAGAACATCCAAATTCTAATTTAATTACATTGTAAACAGCAAATGGTTAATAGGAAAAGCAATATATATGGTAAGTTTTATTTTTAATGCCATATTTACAGCTAGCACATGGCCTCAAGTGATATTACACTTGTTCTTTGACCTAATTCTTTGGCAAAAAAACACATACTTACAGTTTTGATATAAGCCAGCTCTCGGACTAAGCCAACACTGTACACAAAAACCCACGACAGAAAATAATTGCCCGCAACATAGCCAACGTGTGAAAAGAAGCACTCAGAACTGTTATATTCCAGACCTAGGAACCAGTCACTGACCATGAACTTGTCAAAAGCATTTTCTCAGCTTAATCAAGAAGGAAGGAAAATAGTTATCAATAATTAATTGTAGAATGATAGAATATGCCTTCTGAGGATAAAAAAGAGATCAAGGTGTGTTTTTCCATGGTGGTAAATAGTAAACACTGCTACAATTTCAGTCAGTAATTTAGTTGTTTTTTTTTTTTAAATGTCTGCTACATTATTAAATGGTCATCAATTTGTGACAGATCCAGTGTTAACCTCATAATGACAAGGCCTGAAAGGGCCTTAATGACTGGCCTTTGTTTTCTGCTTTTGCCAAACTGTATTTTTTCATCACTGTTTTGGAGTACTATGCAATTTAAATACTTTTTTTTTTCAGAGCAAATACTGAAAAAAGCAATTTGTGGATTTTTTTTATATATATATTTTTAAAGAGAACCTGACACCTGATTCATGCTGCCTAATTCATGGGCAGCATGTATCATGCACTGGCTGTATGATCTCAGCCAGGTAAGCCAGACTCTGAAATGCTGCAGCGTTTCAATGCAAAATATATTTTAATAGCCACAGGAAACCAATACTGCAATGTAGGCTAGTCGGACAGGCGGGTCCCCAGCGGCGTCTCCCCACCCGCTGCCCTGGAGTGACAGGTCTCTGCATATACACACACATAGGCAAAGACTAGCGATGGGCGAACCCGTGGATGCTCAGGTCCGGGTTCGGACAAACATTAAAAAAAAGGTTCGGCTCGGTTCCAGAACTAGGGGTGGACATATCATTGGTGCTTCCAATGAAAAGGTAGCACCAATGTTAAGGGGGTCCATTTCTACCCCCAAAACAGGGGCAATTTTGCCTTTTTAGGAGTTCTTCGGCTGCAAAGTGGTCATATATTGTTCTTGTACAGGGGCCTTTTTCTGTCTGTGTCCGCCAGTGAGTCCAGAACAGTACCTGAACTCGAAGCTGAACCCAGACCCTATTCAAATGAATGGGAGGCCCGAAGATCCGGTGTTTCCCACGCTGTCATCTATGTGAAAGCGCGAGAAACACTGGCTCTGATTAGCGGTAAGTTCGTTACCGCCGGTCGGAGTGCTGCAGTTCTAACGTCACACAGATGACAAAGTGTGAGCCAGCAACTCTGACAGGCAGTAAAAAGGTTACCGCCGGTCACAGGCACCAGCTGAAGAGAGTACTACTGGTCTCGCTGATAGCAGAGAGAGCAAATGAGACTGATGAGCGTATTCACCAGCCGGCGCCTATGCAATAAATACATTTTTTTTTAAAATGACGTGGGGGGGCTCTTCTATTCTTGGTAACCAGCGCAATAAAAACAGATATCTGTGTGCTGCAGCCCCCAGTGCCAATTCTGGTGCTTTGCCTGGCTCTTCCCACTTGCCCTGGTGCTGTGGAAAGTGGGGTAATAGTTGTGGGGTTGAGGTCATCTGTTTCATGGTCTCTGACATCAAGCCCACGGGTTAGTAACGGAAAGGCGTCTATAAGACACTCCCATTACTAACTAGTCAAATGTAATAAAGACACACACAGAATAAAGTCTTTTAATTGAAATAAACACACAGACTCCTTTATTTGAAATAAAAACTCCCCACCCTCTTTTACCCATTTATTCAACAAAAATAAAAATGCAAAAGTTCTACTCTTTCTGCTGATAATCCATTAATGGCCATGTCCCACACCAATCCGGATGGCTTGAAAAGCGATCACAATCAGTGATGCGACCGCTTTCCACCACAGCCGGAACACACAGCGTGAGAAGCTCTTCTTCTTGTGACCATCGGTAACATTAATGATATCACCGCTGGTCACACATAGTGCTTCTCACGCTCTGCTCAGTGTGAGCCGGCTGGCGTGGAGAGAGGTCTCATCACTGATGTGACTGCTCTCCAAACCATCCGGATCATCGTGGGACATGACCATTAATGGATTATCGGCGGAAAGGTGAGTATAACTTTGCTTTTTTATTTATATTTTTGGTGAAT
This sequence comes from Phyllobates terribilis, assembly GCF_046119375.1. NCBI lineage: Eukaryota > Metazoa > Chordata > Amphibia > Anura > Dendrobatidae > Phyllobates > Phyllobates terribilis. The sequence goes on along the minus strand of NW_027362762.1, from coordinate 362,346,594 downwards.
GAATGGGTAAAGGAGGGTTGGGGAGTTTTTATGTCAAATAAAGGAGTCTGTGTATTTATTTCAATTAAAGGATTTTACTCTATCTCGGTCTTTATTACAATATGACTATGGTGTTAGTAATGGAGAGACATCTATAAGACACCCCCATTATCAATTCCTTGGGGTAATAGTTGTGGGGTTGATGTCAGCTTTATAATGTCAGCTGAGAATACAAAGCTGACATCAACCCCACAACTATTACCCCACTTGCCACCGCACCAGAGCAAGTGGTAAGAGCCGAGGCTAAGTGCCAAAATAGGTGCACCTAAAGGATGCGCTATTTCTGGGGCGGCTGAGGGCTGATGTTATTAGTCTGGGAGGGTGCCAATATCCATGGCCCTTTCATAGGCTATTAATATCAGCCTGCAGCTGTCTTTTTAGCCTTTGCTCATTAATAAATATAGGGTGGACCCCACATCATTTTTTTGGGGTGGGGTCTCCCCTATAATAACCAGTAAAGGATAAGCAAACAGCTGTGAGCTGATATTAATAGCCTGGGAGCCTATATGGCAATTGGCCCGTTACCAGAATATTAACATCAGCCCCCAGCCGTCGGCTTTCCCTCAAATTACGGGGGGACCCCACGCCATTTTTTTAATTTTTTTTAATAGGTGAAAGAGGGTGGAGTGTTTATTTCAATTAAAGGACTTTTCTCTGTCGGTATTTTTATTATATTTGACTATGGGGTAAGTAATGGGGGTGTCTTATAGACACCTCTCCATTACTAATCTGTGAGCTTGATGTCAGCTGACATTACAAAGCGGACATCGACCCCCAAATATTACCCTACTGGCCACCACACCAGAGCTGCTCTTTTTAGGCTGGTGGGGCTATGGCCCTTTCCCAGTCTGAGAATATCAGCCCCCAGCTGTCTGCTTTAGCTTGGCTGGTTGTCAAAAATAAGGGGGGCCCCACACTGTTTTATTTTAATTATTTATTTAAATAATTTAAAAAATGGCGTGCAACCCCTCTACTTTTGACAAGCTGCCAACATAAAGCTAACTGCTGGGGCTGCAGCCCACAGCTGTCAGCTTTACTTGCGCTGATCACCAAAAGTCATTTTATTTTTATATTTATTTATTGCATAGGCGCCGGCTGGTGAATACTCTCATCAGCCTCGCCTGCTCTCGCTGCTATCAGCGAGACCAGGTGTAGGATGATGAGAGTAGTACTCTCATCAGCCGATGCTTGTGACCGGCGGTAACCTCTTTACTGTCAGTCAGAGCTGCTGGCTCACACCCTTTCATCTGTCTGACAGCATGGGAAACGTAGTGATCTGACTGGTGGTAACGAACTTATCACCGATCAGAGCCGGTGTTTCTCGCGCTGTCACACAGATGATGGCGTAGGAAAAGCTGGATGTTCGGGCTGCCGAACCCAAACAGTAACATGGACTTCAGGGAGAAGTCCATGTTCGGGGTCCATGCACGGACACTAGAATCACCACAGCGTTTTTGAGTCAAACATACCTGGCTGTGATCATATGGCCAGTGCCTGATATATGCTGCCCACAGATTGGGCAGCATGTTTCAGGTTTCAGGTTTTCTTTAACTGCTCATGTTTCACACTAAACAACCTGTTGAATTAATTTTCTAGGTTATTATTGTTGTAGTTTAGATACCAAACATGTACAGTACAGACCAAAAGTTTGGACACACCTTCTCATTTAAAGATTTCTCTGTATTTTCATGACTTTGAAAATTGTACATTCACACTGAAGGCATCAAAACTATGAATTAACACATGTGGAATTATATACTTAACTAAAAAGTGTGAAACAACTGAAAATATGTCTTATATTTGAGGTTCTTCAAAGTGGCCACCTTTTACTTTGATGACTGCTTTGCACACTCTTGGCATTCTCTTGATGAGCTTCAAGAGGTAGTCACCGGAAATAGTCTTCCAACAATCTTGAAGGAGTTCCCAGAGATGCTTAGCACTTGTTGGCCCTTTTTCCTTCACTCTGCGGTCCAGCTCATCTCAAACCATCTCGAATGGGTTCAGGTCTGGTGACTGTGGAGGCCAGGTCATCTGGCATAGCACCCCATCACTCTCCTTCTTGGTCAAATAGCCCTTACACATCCTGGAGGTGTGTTTGGGGTCATTGTCCTGTTAAAAAATAAATGATGGTCCAACTAAACGCAAACCGGATGGAATAGCATGCCGCTGCAAGATGCTGTGGTAGCCATGCTGGTTCAGTATGCCTTCAATTTTGAATAAATCCCCAACAGTGTCACCCGCAAAGCACCCCCACACTATCACACCTCCTCCTCCATGCTTCACGGTGGGAACCAGGCATGTAGAGTCCATCCGTTCACCTTTTCTGCGTCGCACAAAGACACGGTGGTTGGAACCAAAGATCTCAAATTTGGACTCATCAGACCAAAGCACAGATTTCCACTGGTCTATTGTCCATTCCTTGTGTTCTTTAGCCCAAACAAGTCTCTGCTTGTTGCGTGTCCTTAGCAGTGGTTTCCTAGCAGCTATTTTACCATGAAGGCCTGCTGCACAAAGTCTCCTCTTAACAGTTGTTGAAGAGATGTGTCTGCTGCTAGAACTCTGTGTGGCATTGACCTGGTCACTAATCTGAGCTGCTGTTAACCTGCGATTTCTGAGGCTGGTGGCTCGAATAAACTTATCCTCAGAAGCAGAGGTGACTCTTGGTCTTCCTTTCCTGGGGCGGTCCTCATGTGAGCCAGTTTCTTTGTAGCGCTTGATGGTTTTTGCAACTGCACTTGGGGACACTTTCAAAGTTTTCCCAATTTTTCGCACTGACTGACCTTCATTTCTTAAAGTAATGATGGCCACTCGTTTTTCTTTACTTTAGCTGCTTTTTTCTTGCCATAATACAAATTCTAATTGTCTATTCAGTAGGACTATCAGCTGAGTATCCACCAGACTTCTGCACAACACAACAGATGGTCCCAACCCCATTTATAAGGCAAGAAATCCCACTTATTAAACCTGACAGGGCACACCTGTTAAGTGAAAACCATTTCCGGTGACTACCTCTTGAAGCGCATCAAGAGAATGCCAAGAGTGTGCAAAGCAGTCATCAAAGCAAAAGGTGGCTACTTTGAAGAACCAAGAATATAAGACATATTTTCAGTTGTTTCACACTTTTTTGTTATGTATATAATTCCACATGTGTTAATTCATAGTTTTGATGCCTTCAGTGTGAATGTACAATTTTCATAGTCATGAAAATACAGAAAAATCTTTAAATGAGAAGGTGTGTCCAAACTTTTGGTCTGTACTGTATACATTTTAGTTACTTTTGATTACATGTACATAAAATATATTTTATGTCAAATAAAAATCCTATTTTTTCATATATTATTCTGGTGGGGACAATATACTTTTTATTACTTTATTTGAAGATTTTATATGTATATATTTTTTAAGATTTTGTTGGCAAAAAGATCATCAAAGACCTTTCGAATAAACATTTATTTCTTTATTGATTTTTTCCATTTTAACTAGGGCATACATAAGAGCCCCAATTACAGGGGAAAACAACCCACTGCAGCCACACAGCCCACTGGTTCTGCTAGAACAAAACAGCTCTGCTGTGCAGGCAGACACTTACTGCATGTGCCGATGCTTCTATATACTGCATAGTGTTCATAGAGAAACAGAAAGGAGGTAGATGAAAGATATTTTATGACACTCCTGATTCCATTCAAATGAATGGATCCAGAAGCGGAACATTTTATTTTAGTTTTTATGATCCCAAAACAAATACGGTACTTACTCTCCATGGCACTAATGTAATATGCTTGTTCAGCAGAGAAGACAGGGTTTTGGGCCAGTGGGGTTCTGTTAAGTTGTTTTTTTATCATAGTCCGAAGCAAGTTAAAGGTATCTTGCAATACTGCATTATAAGCCAGTGGGATCTATCAAACCTGTCATGGATTTGTTAAGCAAGAATATGTGATATTAACATTTATAAGCCTTTATTTATCACTCTGTTCAGAACAAAATCTTCCAATGATTACACCAAGAATATCCATAGGATTCCATTCACCAGGCAAATGCCAAAAAGGTGTCATTTAGCAACCATCAGATTTACCTTGCTTTTATAGATTGTGTGGATACTGGAGACATGCCACCGTATGCCTCTCACAGTTGCATATGTCCTAGGCTGCTTTTGGGGGTATACATCAATAAAGTTAGTGGATACAGACCCAAAACAATAATTGATCTTTGAGCTAATATTTACTTGGTATAAAAACAAACTGATCATCAACTTCTGCATGTTCACACCTAAGAAAAATAACAAGGTGTGAGAAGTAGACCGCTGACTTTAAAGTCTGTATTTTATAATAACATAGCCCAGCACTGGAAAAGATACCTAATTACATTAAAAGTAACAGGTTTAAGCTTCTTATGACATGATATGATGATATGATTTAATTAAGGATAATAATAAAATTGCTGACACTTTCTACTAGTAAAAGATGATTGGTTGCTGGTAAAACACAGCTTGATTTAAATTGCACTAGTCTTGACACATTGCATGTATGCCCAATGAATGACAGGAAACTCTACAAGGTAAGAAGCAATTTACACAATATAATATGATCATTAAATAGAACAACTACTATTTAAGTATATTCATCAATTATAAAACAAAATCATTTTGCATATTAAAGGTTGAAGCTTTAACTTTAAGCAGTTCAGGACCAACTATTTGCCCCCTTCCTGACCAGGGATATGTTTTAAGTTTTATCGTACATGTGTTTGTAAAGACTCTAAAAATGGTCATGCATTTTTAAAAATATATATATATTTATTCTTGCTTTTTTTGTTTATTTTTGTATTTATTTCATACACTGTGCTGGTTCAGCATTGTGTATACAATGATCGAGAAGGGAAATATGGCTGTGTCTGATAGCGACTCTCCTCTTCATCACAGCGTCATGATCTCCTGCAAGATGCTTACTCTACAATAACATTTTAGAACGTCAGTGCAGAGTAAAGCGTGGACTGCCCAGATGTTTATAGTCCGTGGGAAGTTCAGAAGCAGTTAAGGAAAACACTGAGAATTATATAAAATATCAGCCTAATATAAAATGATAGGTATTTTCTCTGTTACATGGGTAATCCAATTATACGCTACAATATTCCTACTCTTAATCTCTAACATATTATAAGATGGTAGTTAGGCTTGAACTTATGGATAGACTCCTGGCTAGAAGGGGTTATTAAGTCTTCCAGTCATCACTTTTTGAGATGGCAAAATTCCTTTAATGTCCATAAATAATATGTTGACTATGTAGTCTACTATTCAACCAATTATTTTTCTGTAGAACGATATATCTTGATGTTTATATAACCCTATATTTTATTACCGTAAGAAACTAAATAGAAACATCAATTATACAAGGTGTTGGGATAAACGCTGGTATTGCAGAATAGTTTTCTGACACTGAAAATCTTTGAACTCATAAATAAAAATAATTTCTTTCCCAAAATACATGACATTTTTAAAGTTTAAACAACATATTTAGCACTAGACGACAGCAGACTTTTTATTCATTGTGCCCAATAACAATGGGGAGGTCTGGAAAGCAACCAAAAGGAACTTAAGTCATTGCCAATGTATTTTCTGCACTTCATGCTACAGAGTAGCTCAGGCTGTCATAAAACAAGGAAAATTACTTGATTCCTACAGAGCTCTGTGCTGTGACACTTGTATCTTCTATGGCAGATTTCATACCATACATGGCTGACAGAGCACATCACCTAGTGGTGATTTTAATATCTATATTAAAGTCATTTAAGGGCGAGTTCTCATGTACCTGAATTAGTTTGGTTTTGGTGAGATCAGGCATACTGTTATAGAAAACATTTAAAAGGGTTGTTCCCTTTCAGACGTTTGATGACAAAAAGGATGGCGGTTTGAGACCATGTATTGACTATCGTGAGCTTAATCGCATAACTGTACATAATCAGTACCCTTTCCCACTCATCGCTGACCTCTTTAACAACTGGTGGGGGCAAGTTGGTTTACTAAGCTGGATCTCTGGGGGGCTTACAATCTTGTCCACATCAAGAAGGGGGATGAGTGGAAAACTGCCTTCAATACCCCGGAGGGTCATTATGAGTATTGTGTCATGCCCTTTAGGTTCCGTAATGCTCCGGCTGTGTTTCATATTCTTGAAAATGATATTTTCCATGATCTTTTTGGTATTTGTTTTATTGATTACATTGATGATATCCTCATCTTTTCCAGGGACCTTGCTGCACATAGGGACCATGTGCGCACTATCCTGAAAAGATTGGAGGATCATTATCTTTATATTAAAAAAGAAAAATGTGTTTTTGAAGTGCAAGAGTTGGGGTTTCTGGGACACAGTCACACAGAGTGACTGCAGACTTATCGGTTTGGACCGGACAACCCCTTTAACCTTCTGTTAACTTTGTTTTCATTTTCTAGCTCTCCTTTAGCACCCTACAGCAATACTTGTGGCTTATTATGGTTGACATCCTGAGCTTCCGGCCAGCTTTCCTTCTGAGCCTCTGGACTACATTTCCCAAGTGGCAGAAATGTATTCATGCCACAGCCCTCTTGGCTAATAAAGCTCCATCCTTACACTTAAAATGGATGTATTGCTGCCCACAGTTTCATCTTTCTAACATGCCTTCCACTCCAAATAATATCTGCTATCATGAGACTTCCCGCGGTAAATAATGCTACAGGTGCCAATATTGGCACCAAACAGGCGGAGTCTACTGTAAGGGAATAATGAGTCATATAATGTAGTCATTTACTATAATGTAATATAGCACTCTTGAACCTCCAGCAACCTCCATCCCATCTGGTCAAAGTCATTAGTTTAGAAGTTTGATTGCTCTTTGTGGAACCTGGGCTGCCTCTATGCCAAGGGTCTCAAACTCGGCTGGGTATATGGGCTGCACACGGAAAAAAATTTAATTTGGGGGGCCGCATTCTTTGCAGGACAAAGCAAAATTTTTAGTGATACCATTTTTTTTCTATACACCTTTTGAACATTTTTGCTGTTTTGTTCTATTTTTTATAGCTTGGGTCGTTACGGATGTGGCGATAATAAACGTGCACTTTTTTTGTTTACTTTAGTTTATATATAAAGCAGCATTTTTAGTGGCAAAATATTTTTTCATGCTTTATTTTGAAGTTTTTCTGGCAAAAATCTTGTAGTAATGTGCCCCACCCTGCTTTGCATCTTGTAATGTTCCCCATCTTGTTGTAATATTCCATACTGGTCCCCATCTTGTTGTAATTACTCCCATCCTGGATCCCATATTGTAGAAAGGTGCCAATCCTGGTCCCAATCTTGTAGGAATGTCCTCATCCTAGTCCCCATATTGTAAGAATGTCCCCATACTGGTCGCCATATTGTAAGAATGTCCCCATCTTGTAGTAATGTCCCCATCCTGGTCCCCATATAGTAGGAATGTTCCCATACTGGTCCCCATCTTGTAGGAATGTGCCCATCCTTGTCCACATCTTGTAGTAATGTGCCTATCCTGTTTCCCATATTGTAGGAATGTTCCCATCTTAGTCCCCATCTTGTAGTAATGTCCCCATCCTGGTCCCCATATTGTAGGAAGGTCCCCATCCTGGTCCCCATATTGGAGGAATGTCCCCATCCTGGTCGCCATATTGGAGGAAGGTCCCCATCCTGGAGGAATGTCTCCATCCTGGTCCCCATCTTGTAGGAAGGTACCCATCCTGGTCCCCATGTTGGAGGAATGTCCCCATCCTGGTCCCCATATTATAGGAAGGTCCCCAGCTTGTAGGAAGGTCCCCATCCTGGTCCCCATATTGGAGGAATGTCCCCATCCTGGTCCCCATCTTGTAGGAAGGTCCCATCCTGGTCCCCATATTGGAGGAATGTCCCTTGTGAGGTTCTTCACATCCACATATAAGAAAAAAAAAAAAGATTCTTCTCACCTGTCCTCCGTTCCCTCGGTGTCCTTTCTGCACCTGTGGCCCGCAGGCACCATAGCCCCATTGACGATCGCGGCCCAGGAACTGCCAACAGCTGCACTTTAGTTCAGTGTATTGCCGTGCAGACACCGGCTCTCTGCACAGCAATACCAATGCCAGCCGGTATTACATTGAACTAAAGCGCATCTGTCGGCAGCTCCTGAACCGGGCCGCGATCGGGGTCTATGGTGCCTGCGGGCCGCATGAAGCAGCCTGAAGGCGGGCCGCGTGTTTGAGACCCCTGCTCTATGCTCTACATGTTCTCCACTTCTCCCTATACAAATCCCCAGTCACTCTCAACTTGTGAGGAACAGATGCCACGCCGCTATGTCTTCACCATTCAGGGCACACAGTTCTGAGAGCTACTGGCTGAGCTCAGCCTTCTACATGCTGAGCTGTATTTGACTATTAGGCCATGTTCACATGTTCAGTATTTGGTGAGTTTTATACTTCAGTATTTGTAAGCCAAAATCAGGACTAGGAAAAATATGCAGAAGTGGTGACGTGTTTCTATTATACTTTTCCTCTGACTGTTCCACTCCTGGTTTTGGCTTACAAATATTGATGTGCAATACTGACCAAATACTGAACGTGATCTTAGTCTAAGTTCCATTCAAAGCACAGAAAGGAAATTTTTCTACTCTGTGCTTTGAACAGACAACAGCAGAAAGTAGGGAGATGAAGGTCACTGGACCATGTTACAGTTTAGAAACAGAGCAGAATTTTAAATGCAAGTAAATCATGAAGTTTCTTAATTTCTCCTAGACTTGACAATGTTTACTGTGTGCCCAGAAAATCCATGTAACATGATGACATCCTAAACTGTACATTTAATTGGAACCTTGTAACCATCTAATTAAAGCTGCCCAAAAAACGATAAACTTTAAAGAGTAACTGTTATTTTAATTTTTATTTCATAAATTTATAGTACACATGAAAATAAGAAACTTCGTAATATATCTCATCAGATAAACCTGTTACTTTTTCCTACGGGATTGATATTTCATTCTCAAAATTCGCAATTCATGGGTAAAAATCTGTATTGAGTAAAAACAGACTTTCCCATTACTAAAATAGGAGATTGCTACTGAAAATATTCTAAGTAGAAGAGAGGTGGAGGAGGGAAAATCTCTGTCTCTAGATCCTCCCTTCTCCTACACCTCTGGTCTACATAGGATCTTATCAGTAGCAATTGTCTTCTCCTATCTCAGTAATGGGAAAGTCTGTTTTCACTAAATACAGATTTTAACCACAAATTAGGAAGGTTGAGAATAAAAAAAATCAGTCCCGGACGACAAAGAAGCAGATTACTCTGATAAGATATATTACTAAGCTGCTAATTTTCATGTGTAAAATTGATTTATGAAACGAAAATGTAAATGATGGCTACTCTTAAAAGATCCAGCCGGTGGCCATAGCTTGAGCCCAGACTAGTCTGGCGCCACACCTGGCTGACTCTTTCCAGCCCTGTTGCAGGTAAGTAACATGTCTTTCCTGATGAAAACATGAGGGAGAGACCTGTCAATCACCTCTATCAATGCTGGGAAGAGCCAGCCGGGGGCAGCACTGGATTAGTCTGGCCTCTTGCTATGGTCCACGGCAGAAATGCCGTAGTGTTTCAGAGAAAAACATACCTGGCTACAATTGTCTAGCCAGAATCTTCTTTATGCTGCCCATGGTTTAGACAGCATTAATCAGATCCAAGGGTTCCTTTAAATGCAAGAAAAAGAAGAAGACAAAATAGGAGTGCGCCATGCTGAAGTGCTGAGGATAAGAACCATGGAAGAGTTGGTGGAATCTGCTCACCTGGTGGAGGTGTGCAGGTCGGGTACAACTCTGATGAGAGCAGTAGTGAGGTTGTAGTAGTCATCTAGACTGCTTCTGCTACCGTTAATGCCGACAGAGGGGCTCATTAAAACAATTGCAATTTTTTTTAAATGCAAGAGTCAGAGTCAGATGTTAGAATTTATTGCAGAATGTTATAATAGGGGTTTTCAACGTCTGCAAATCTCCCTCATTCTTCTGGACTATTGTACAAACATAATAGTGAAAAATCGTGAGCGCGAGCAACCTTGACAAGCACATTTCAATTAATTGTATCTATACAATTATATTTGAGGCTTAACAATGCCTGTGGCATTATATACTCTGCCTTTGTTCTTGATATTCTTGATATTCACTTACTAATCACCTGCACACTGGCTAAAAAGAGAAATTATACAGCTATGTATCATAGCATAGAAACAGAGCAGAACACAGAGTTGCACGTGCCTGTGAGCGATAACTGTGTTTATAGTTCGCCTCGGCGCATTGCTTTCTCCAAAATACTTCACCGCCCACTCTTTTCCACATGCTTGCTTCTATAGCAGCTGCACACAGTGACACGTGCATAGCTGTACAGGTGATTCTTCACAGCTACATTTTGAAACAATAAGCAGATTTTTTATGTCATTGTACATACCCCGCCAGTGCCAGTTTCTTTTCAATTACTGAAATAAACTGAAGATAAATTTACAGCTGCAAGTTTGTGTGAAGTTTGTGTTTCCATGGAACTTCAAATGCCATCTCCAAGTTAATGAACCATCCTGTACATTCAGATCTCTGCCCAAAGTGAGAAGTCAGCCGTTTCCATTCCCATTTTTAAGGAAACATTTTTGAGTAAATATGTGTAAATGTGTCATTCCTGACCCTTGTTGAATGCATTGTGAGTCAAGGTCAACATCTGAGACACCCATTAAAGAAGTTGTCCATTACTTTATATTACCCCCCCAAATTATCCCCCCGGGGCCCCTAAGGATTTTTGTAATTAGCTTACGTTGCAGGTTCTGCCTGTGAGCGGCGCTATCCTTGGCCGCTCAGAGGCATCACGTGACCCCGCGTTGACGTCATGACAAGTGAGGCGTGACTCAGCGCTGGGGTCCCCGCGGTGGCTGCTGGGTTGCGGGCAGGGTTACCCCCCGAGTCACACCCAGTATCCACAGCTTGTTTTCCCAATGAATGGGGAGAGGCAGAGCGCGCGCGTGGATGCCGGGTGTGACGTGGGGGGTAACCCCGCCTACAGCCTGGCATCCACCGTGAAATGCAGAAGACAGAGAACCCCGGCTGCTGCCAGCACTTGTCATGACGTCTGCGGATGTCAGCGCCGGCTGCAGCCGGTGGTCACGTAATGCCTGTGAGCGGCCAAGGATAGCGCCGCTCACAGGCAGTATCTGCAACGTAAGGTAACTACAAAAATCCTTAGGGGCCCCAGGGGGATACATTGGGGGAGTAATATAAAGTAATGGACAACTTCTTTAATGTGGTGAGATGACCATGACTGTCTTAAAAACATGCCTGATGTGTGTCTCCTTTGTAAAGGGAATATAAGTATATGTATTTCATCCCAAAACTGATAAGTGCCCTATAAGAGATAGTTATGAAAACCAATGCATAGGAAAAGCAGAGCAGTTTCACATGCCAACCAATCAGATGCCAACTTTAATTCAAAATGGCCTCTGAAGCTTAGCGTTCATACCTGAAAGCAGCTTTCTTCATACAACTCCTCCACTTTTCCTTTGCACTAGTTTTCATATCTTTCCTCCATAATATGTTACATGATAGCAATTATCCTGCTACTGCGACCATTATGATTTTCAGTAAAATGACTAAAGCGCAGAGTAATGACTTACAGATAAGTAAACACGGAAATGATTAGATAAAGGTAATGTGGAAATTGCCTGTTGACCTATGATAATAAGATTTTGTAGTATTAATCCAGTAAACATATTTAACACTATCTGAATCACACTTACAGGTTTACACTAGTCTTGTGACATTATGAAGTCTTGGATTATGTTCACATCACTCCTTGGAGCTGCTTTCTCCCTCCCAGTAAGTTTAAATGATACTATCCTTACTATAAAGTAATTTCAGGCAGACCTGAATATATTAGTAGTAGTAGTAGAAGTAGTAGTAGTAGTAATGTTATTTAGAGAACAAAATACCACTCAAGAGTTAAAAAAATGTGTAAATTAAACAGAAGATAAACATAAATTATGGCCATAACACATTTTCCAAGTTGATCCTTAGTTTACAGAAACCATTTACTCCTCCTTGTCTACAGGGAAATAAGTCAGTCAACAGGAAATCTTGTAGAATTTAGACATTTTTTTCAGTAATTACATTTTGATCCTTCAGTCCTAAAGCAAACTTTTTTTTCCCATTTGTAAATAGCTATAATTTTTTCCTAAGAATCAAAAACAGCAGAACTTTTAACAGCTACAACCCCTGGCAAAAATTATGGAATCACCAGGCTCGGAGGATGTTCATTCAGTTGTTTAATGTTGTTGAAAAAAAGCAGATCACAGACATGGCACAAAACTAAAGTCATTTCAAATGGCAACTTTAGGGCTTTAAGAAACACTAAAAGAAATCAAGATTAAAAATGTGGTATTCAGTAAAGGTAATTTTTTTCAGACCAAGCAGAGGGAAAAAATTATGGAATCACTCAATTCTGAGGAAAAAATTATGGAATCATGTAAAACAAACACCCAAAAGAATACTCCAATACATCACTAGTATTTTGTTGCACCACCTCTGGCTTTGCAGTCTCTGAGGCATGGACTTAATGAGTGACAAACAGTACTCTTCATCAATCTGGCTCGAACTTTCTCTGATTGCTGTTGCCAGATCAGCTTTGCAGGTTGGAGCCTTGTCATGGACCATTTTCTTCAACTTCCACCAAAGATTTTCCATTGGATTGAGATCCGGACTATTTGCAGGCCATGACATTGACCTTATGTGTCTTCTTTCAAGGAATGTTTTCACCGTTTTTGCTCTATGGCAGGATGCATTATCATCTTGAAAAATGATGTCATCATCCCCAAACATCCTTTCAATTGACGAGATAAGAAAACTGTCCAAAATATCAATGTAAACTTGGGCATTTATTGAAGATGTAATGACAGCCATCTCCCCAGTGCCTTTACCTGACATGCAGCTCCATATCATCAATGACTGTGGAAATTTGCATGTCCTCTTCATGCAGTCATCTTTATAAATATCATTGAAACGGCACCAAACAAAAGTTCCAGCATCATCACCTTGCCCAATGCAGATTCGTGATTCATCACTGAATATGACTTTCATCCAGTCATCCACAGTCCACGATTGCTTTTCCTTAGCCCATTGTAACCTTGTTTTTTTCTGTTTAGGTGTTAATGATGGCTTATATTTAGCTTTTCTGTATGTAAATCCCATTTCCTTTAGGCGGTTTCTTACAGTTCGGTCAAAGACATTGACTCCAGTTTCCTCCCATTCGTTCCTCATTTGTTTTGTTGTGCATTTTGTGTTTTGGAGTCATATTGCTTTAAGTTTCCGGTCTTGACGCTTTGATGTCTTCCTTGGTCTACCAGTATGTTTGCCTTTAACAACCTCCCCATGTTGTTTGTATTTGGTCCAGATTTTAGACACAGCTGACTGTGAACAACAAAGATCTTTTGCAACATAAAGTGATGATTTACTTTCTTTTAAGAGTTTGATAATCCTCTCCTTTGTTTCAATTGACATCTCTCGTGTTGGAGCCATGATTCATAATTGCAAAGAGAACTTTGGCACTCCATACATGAAAATATAAGAAATATTATATCTAGACTGATGTCACTTTACAAAATGAAGTTTTTTTGCGCATAATTTGGCCAATTTATGTGTGCCCATCAACCACGACAAGGTCACCTTGATTCATGTCAGTCCACTTGGTGCAACAGCTCTCCAAGGTGTGATCACTCCTTTTTAGATGCAGACTAACGAGCAGATCTAATTTGATGCAGGTGTTAGTTTTGGAAATGAAAATTTACAGGGTGATTCCATAATTTTTCCCTCAGAATTGAGTGATTCCATAATTTTTTCCCTCTGCTTGGTCTGGAAAAAATTACCCTTACTGAGTACCACATTTTTTTTCTTGATTTCTTTTAGTGTTTCTTAAAGCCCTAAAGTTGCCATTTGAAATGACTTTAGTTTTGTGCCATGTCTGTGATCTGCTTTTTTTCAACAACATTAAACAACTGAATGAACATCCTCTGAGCCCAGTAATTCCATAATTTTTGCCAGGGGTTGTATATTATAAAACACATCATGCATAAAGCTCCACGTGATGTTTATCATACACTTACAGTGTAGAATCGTTTTGAGGCTATGTGCCCACGTTGCGGAAATGAAGCGGAAAATTTGCGCTTCATTTCCGCATGTCCTTTCCCGGAAAAACGCATGCGGAATTACGCAAGCGTTTATCGCGCGTTTTCGACATGCGGAATTGCCTTGCGTTTATTCTTGCATTGAAAAGGCAATTCCGCATGCAGAAACGCAAAATTAATTGACATGCTGCGGATTTTTCTGTGCATCAAAAACGCTGCGGAAAAATCCGCAGCATGGGCATAGAACTTGCGGATTCTCATTGGGGACCATGGGGTGCGGATTAACAAGCGTTTTACAAGCGTTTCCGCTGCGGAAATTCCGCATCAGATACGCTTGTAAAATGCTACGTGGGCATATACCCTGATTTTCAATCACTATATTTCCCCCCTTGTAAAATAATAGCAGCTATACTCAACTCTGATGGCGGCAGTGTTCCAGCGGTTTCGGCACTGGCTCTCCCAGGGCTTGCGTGACATAATCATTCTCACCTCCTTCGGATGAAACTGACGAAAGTGAAATATGAACTGCGGCTGCTTTCTAACTTCCTCTGAATGTCAGTAAAATCCGAAGGAGGTGAGAGTGAAATGGCCACTGATTGGCTACAGAGCTCGCGTGACAAAACAATGACACGTGAACTATGGAAGACCAGGTGCACACGTTGCTAGAACGGTGCCGATATCGGAGGTGAGTATTGCTGATATTGTTGTTCGAGTAGTGGTCAACCCCTTTAAGTAATTTTTCAAGAAATTTATTACAAATCAAACAATGCTCAGCTTGCCTCTAGTGACAGCATCAGCATATTTTCATGAATATTTAGGGTTGCTATGTTACCAGCTATAGCAAAAACTCTAATCCAGGATGTGTGAGGAGATAATCAGGCCACCGTTACTTCCTCTTGGACCCTGGGGAGGCTTCCTATACTACAGTACACAGTGTCCACCATATGCCCCCTCCTGGCAGAATGATAGGACTTGTCTGCTACCATTAATTATCAGGCAGTTTACAATCTCCTCAGTAGGGTGGACCTCATACTGACGCTTGTCACAGGCAACGGAGGACACTACTCTTTCATAGTAACCATATATAATATATCACTTAAGCTATGAGAAGACTGTCCAGTGAGGTACTGTCTATAAGTGTTTCATGCTCGTATGTATTCCTAATCCTACATATATTAAATTGCAGGTTCCACCTCATCCCCAGCATCCAGGATTTGTCAATTTAAGTTATGAGGTAGGGAAATAAATGTTTTTTTCTTATATATATATATTTTTTTTTTTTCTTAATTTTTATTTGTTACATATTTTCTCCTGTAAGACATGAGCTGGCTCTGTAGAGCCCAAAATGGCTCTGTAGTGGCCTATTCTCCTTTTTCAATTAAAATAAATGCACATACTTAGCAAAGACCATAGACATGACTGAGACTTGTACAAGTCAGAAGAAATTGGCTATTTTGTCTGCCATTTATCTACAGTTTACGCGCAATGCTACGTTTGCTCCATTATAAGCACAGTGACCTGGACGTGATATAGCTGCAATTAGCTTATTGATCTTTATGATCTTGAATGATGAGATTTTGTCATTTCCTTTTTAAAATGTGCATTTTACCAGATTCAAAACAGATCCTATGTAATGCTTCAATTAATCTAATCATAGAAAATTGTTTTCTCCTTTGGGTATGTCTTTATGAAAATCAACAAAATCTTTTGAACTGGAGTCATTTGGGAGATTTCATCGGTCAGTAATTTATATTAGTCAACATCCCACTTTAGAAAATTAGGAGAATTAGACCCCTTTCATCATCCTATAGGATGACACTACAATTTAAATGTCTGACTCCTCAAAGGAATAATAAGGGCTAGTTTTCACATGTTGCATTTTTTGCTGTTTTTTTCTCTGTGTGTTTTGGCCTCAGAAAAATGCAGCATTATAGTACAGTACCAGCAAAGCAAATGAGTTTTCTGTAATCTCATGTACATGCTGCTCATTTTTCCTTACAGAGTTGAAGCAGTTTCAAATCTGCAGTATGTCAATTCTTTCAGCATTTTTCACCCATTCAAATGCATGGAGGAAAAAAACGCATCAAAAACAAAGACATTTCCTGCCAACATGAATATGTGCTCATACCCTAAACCTAGAAATGACCAATACAAGTAAACAGTGGATAATTTTGCCGACTCCATACGTCAGTAAGCAGAATTTTCGGCATGCTCATGAAAACAGACAACACAGGGATACATTTCCTGCTTATTTGTTTGGCTGGGAAACCAAGTTAAAGGTTTTTGAAATATAATCTGAAAGCAGAATGATGTAGGGGCAGAGACCCTGACTCAGTCACTTACTGGACTGATTGGAACAGTTTGGATAGAATTCCTGTTTTCTCTGTTGTAGATGTAGCAGTGGTCAGAATGCTGAGCTGTGTATGACCCTTCCCCACACCAGTTATTGCCAGCTTTATGTGTACACTGTACATTGACAGCATGCTGCCAATCAGTGGTGGGGTCCGGGATAATTAGGTAAGCCTGACGGTCCAGCAAGGGAATATGGATTAAAGGGAATCTATCAGTAGGATCAACCCTCCTATGCCATCTATATGAGCATTCAGGTTATTTAAAGCTGAAAAAAATGATACCTGGACATCTGTGATCCGATGTCTTATTTCAGAAAAATTCAGGTTTTTCTTATATGTAAATGAGCTGTTTAGGACTATGGGGTGGACACTGATCTGGATGAGACTCTGCCTCCAGAGATTATTGTAAATGAAAGGGGGCATTACCAGTGTGAGACATGTAACTAACACAGAACAGTAGAACTGAACTTTGTATTCTTATATCACTTGCTGCAGCTCTCACAGCTTTGCTGTATGGTAACAATATTACAACCCTGTCTTCCTGTGAGCTGGAAGCTGAGAGGAAGCTGCAGATGTGTCGGGTATAAATCACACACAGCTCTGCAGTGAGGTCAGGAGAGCAGAGAGCGGCCATTACATATCACACTGGTAACTCCCCTTTATGTAAAATAATTTCTGGAGACAGATTCTCAGGGAGATCTATGTCCAGCCCATAGATCTTAATACCTTATTTACATATAAGAAAAACATGGATTTCTCTGGAATATGACATCGTATTACAAATATCAAGGTATCATTTTATTCAGCTACCTATAACCTGCATGCCCATAATGACGGCTTACGAGAGTTGATCCTACTGACCGATTCCCTTTAAATAACAGGATGAGACTTAGCAATCTTTTTCTGATACTGCAAGCAGAGTACAGCAAGGAGGCTTCTTCTGCAGATAGCTATTTTACAGCCAGAAACAAGATGATGAGTAATATGATCTAATATTTGCCAACAAAAAGGCTCATTTGTATTAGTTGTACCTTTCGTGCTTATGCTTTGTCAATTCTAGTTCAAGTATTAGTATAATTGTAATGACAAGTTGCAAAATTCCAATACTTGAATATATCCTGTATTTACTTTAAGATACTGACACCTTTAAAATGGTACCAATCCATGATGAAGCACCAGGTAAGACACTTTATCATGATTATGTACTGTATGTGTACTTCTTATTATATCCTGAATAGTTAGTTAATGAAAATTGAAAAGTAAAGGCCTATGTCAGATTAAATTTTGGCAAACATTCTAGACACCCTGGAAGCATTGCTCATAAGCTAAGTAGGCATCCCCTAAAGGAACAGTATACTTTTGTACAATATATGTAAACAATATTCTGTTTTGTAGTATCCTTCTTATGGCTATGAACCAATGTCTGGATGGCTGAAGAATCCAATGGTTCCCATGTCTTCAATGATTCCACAACAGCTACCACATCCACATGTCAATCCGAAATTACCATCACACCACCCTATATTAATACCTCAACAACCAATGATGCCAATACCTGGCTATCATTCACTGTTTCCCCTTCCACCCTCACAAACCCAACAAATAAATCCAATTTATTTAACAAACCCTGAAAATCAACATCCAACAAACACAAAACCCATGGAACAACTGAAGCCTGACATTTCACACCAACCTGGTCAGCCAAATTTACCAAATCAGCCACAGCCACCACTGGCTGACGAAAGACCCCAAGATCCGTGGCAACCAGAAGGCAAGACTGCATTAGAGGAGCTGGTAAGAATAATTTACCAAAAAGTGCAATCATATTCTAATGATCAGTATGTAAGTGGTAAGATCTATTGCAATAGATTACTTGCTTAGCGTATTATTCTCTGAAGGGAAGGTGACATAATGTAACTTGACGAATATGGTTATGGAATTTTTCAAGCTTATTACAGGAAGATCATGGATATGTCTAAAGCCCTTGAGCAATTACATTCTCAAACAACTAGATATGAAAAATGTCACATAGTCACCGGTAAACACAGACTGTTGGGAATCTCTACTCCAAATTTGTCTGTTACAATAGAAACACAAATTTGGCAATACCATAAAATAACATTGCAGTCCATATGGAAGAAGATGGAAATGCAGATCGAATCCTTTCCCAAGAGCAGATGAGTATCTAGTTATTGAGGAGTTCAGATCTCGGCAGTGTGTTTATATTCTTTACATCCTAAAATAGCAAGGTAATTAAACAAGCACAGGAAATAGTTTTTCGTTAATGTAAAGAACACTCCTCTATGTTACAAGAATGTCTGTAAATTAGTAGGGACTCAAGACATTATCAAGGTCACCGATAATAATTCCACTAATGGCCACTGCACAGATATTTAACCCTAACTTATGATTGGAATTGTACTAAAGATGTCGTAGTAATGCTTATGTTGGATATAGCTGTAGACTCATGATAATAGAATACTCTTCTTAACCAATACCGATGTGTCTTAGACACTTTCTAATACATATCAATAGAACAGTAAAGTTCGGGGTTCGTACCGGACACCTAGTGTCCGATGTTAAACTCTGAACACGGGCTTCTCCCGAAGGTCCGTTTTAGTGTTCGGAGTTCCAGGCAAAGTCCGGGAGGAGAGAGAGAGATATTCGGGTTCTGGTTAAAGTTCGGGTAGAGTTCTGGTACCAGAACAAAACTTTGGACTAAAGTTTGGTTGAACCTGAACTTTCACGTGTCTGCTCATCCCTACGCGTAAACCTAAATGCCATGTACTGTACCTGTAATGACTTTTTCCGAAGTGCATCGATTGGCTTACATTAGGATGCATAAAACTACCCAAAGAAAAATCACATCTCGATGGTGCTAATGTATCAAAAGTTTGTGGATTTAATCCTTTCTAGTGATTAAAAGAGAACCTGTCACCTCCAAACATGCTATTTACTTGCAGATATAGTGATAATCTGCAGGTAAATACAGTTTAAATCAGGTCTGGCAGGTTTACTGGAGCAGCGGCCATCCTTGCATTCGATCGTTTCCAGTCCTCGGGGCAGTGCAATGAGATGTTAACGGTCACCGCTCACTATACAGTGAGCATGATGGAATCTCTCCCCTTCGCATTGATTGACAGCCAGCTCTGTAGTGTATGTGTGCTGAGCAGGCTGTCAATCAATGTGGTGGAGGAGTGATTATAGCTTTGATCACTGTGCAGAGAGTGGGGACTGGAACAGCTCTCTCACTGAAAGCAAGTGACTGCACAAACAACATCATTTCATTGTTTCCCTACAACCACGCTTCGGGAGGTCTGCAAAACAAGGTTTATACGCTATTTACCTGCAGATTACCACTATATTTGCGGATAGGTTTTTTATGTGACAAGTTCCCTTCAAAGCTGGACTCTTGTCAGCAGCTAAGGGCAACACAGTCCTTTTGTTTTTATGGAGAAATGGATACCATACACATTTAATTTAGATTGGGAGCTCAGTGACAATGACATCCGTAAAGTGCTGTGGAAATTAATGGCGCTATATATTTACTTAGAAAATTGGTGATGTGTTCAATACTTATTTCACCCACTGTATGTCGGTATGTTTATATATATCCACATACATATACGGTAGATATATATACACACACATACGTATGGATATAGATATACTGTATATAGGTACATATACACAGCTCAAAAAACTAAAGCGAACACTCAAATAACACATCCTAGATCTGAATGAATGAAATATTCTCATTGAATACTTTGTTCTGTACAAAGTTGAATGTGCTGACAACAAAATCAAACAAAAATCATCAATGGAAATCAAATTTATTAACCAATAAAGGCCTGGATTTGGAGTCACCCCCAAAATTAAAGTGGAAAAACACACTACAGGCTGATCCAACTTTGATGTAATGTCCTTAAAACAAGTCAAAATGAGGCTAGTATTGTCTGTGGCCTCCACGTGCCTGTATGACCTCCCTACAATGCCTGGCATGCTCCTGATGAGGTTGCGGATGGTCTCCTGTGGGATCTCCTCCCAGACCTAGACTAAAGCATCCGCCAACTCCTGGACAGTCTGTGGTGCCACGTGACGTTGGTGGATGGAGCAAGACATGATGTCCCAGATGTGCTCAATCGGATTCCGGTCTGGGGAACGGGCAGGCCAGTCCTTAGCTACAATGCCTTCATCTTGCAGGAACTGCTGACACACTCCAGCCACATGAGGTCTGGCATTGTCCTGCATTAGGAGGAACCCAGGGCCAACCGCACCAGCATATGGTCTCACAAGGGGTCTGAGGATCTCACCTCGGTACCTAATGGCAGTCAGGCTACCTCTGGCAAGCACATGGAGGGCAGTGCGGCCCTCCAAAGAAATGCCACCCCACACCATTACTGACCCACTGCCAAACCGGTCATGCTGAAGAATGTTGCAGGCAGCAGATCGCTCTCCACGGCGTCTTCAGACTCTGTCACATGTGCTCAGTGTGAATCTGCTTTCATCTGTGAAGAGCACAACACGACAGTGGAGACTTTGCCAATCCTGGTGTTCTGTGGCAAATGCCAAGCGTCCTGCACGGTGTTGGGCTGTGAGCACAACCCCCTCATGGAGTCGGTTTCTAACCGTTTGTGCAGACACATGCACATTTGTGGCCTGCTGGAGGTCATTTTGCAGGGCTCTGGCAGTGCTCCTCCTGTTCCTTCTTGCACAAAGGCGGAGGTAGCGCTCCTGCTGCTGGGTTGTTGCCCTCCTACGGCCCCCTCCACATCTCCTGGTGTACTGGCCTGTCTCCTTGTAGCGCCTCCAGCCTCTGGACACTACGCTGACAGACACAGCAAACCTTCTTGCCACAGCTCGCATTGATGTGCCATCCTGGATGAGCTGCACTACCTGAGCAACTTCTGTGGGTTGTAGAGTCTGTCTCATGCTACCACGAGTGTGAAAGCACAACCAACAATTAAAAGTTACCAAAACATCAGCCAGAAAGCATTGGTACTGAGATGTGGTCTGTGTTCCCCACCTGCAGAACCACTCCTTTATTGAGGGTGTCTTGATAATTGCCAATAATTTCCATCTACTGTCTATTCCATTTGCACAACAGCATGTGAAATTGATTGTCAATCAGTGTTGCTTCCATAGTGGACAGCTTGATTTCACAGAAGTTTGATTTACTTGGAGTTATATTCTGTTGTTTAAGTGTTACCTTTATTTTTTTGAGTAGTGTATATAATTTTAGTTTTTTTAGTGAACTAGATCCATATTATTTTGCACAAAAATGATTTTGTAATGGTATGCAGCTGTGTTTCTAATCCTTTTTTCATTTATATTTAGGATTAACTTCCACTGGAACTTGAGGAAACAAAAAACGCAGGAAAGTTCTATTTGTGACATCCTGAATTTATCTTTGAGATTGTTAATATAACTACAGAGAAATATGAGAAAAAGTAAAAATAAAACTAATGTATAAGTATGTAAATCAGGAGCTTGTGTGCAGCTCATTCTTTATCAGCATTTAAATCATTATATTACCATAAATACTTCCTCTGAATTATAGATGATGGAACAATATTCTAGATTTCAATGAAAACAAAACGATCAGCAAGAACATGGTAAAACCAGTGTAGTTGGCACGGGAATTCACCACTTTGGCACATGCAGTACTTTCCAATACTGTTTTTGTTAGCCTTTCCCTTCACATTATGTCCTGGACATGTGGAATACTCTATTTGACCAACGGATTCACAAAAAGCAAGAAAAGTCTTACAGTTTCAACGACATCATTACAAAATGGTCAGTTTTTATAAGGAAAGTTACATTTGGACAGTATAATTTGCTGTATTTGCACATTTTGTACATTAAAGTAGTAGTTCCCCTTAACACAGGCATGTCCAAAGTCCGGCCCGCGGGCCATTTGCGGCCCGCGGTCCGGACTAATAAGGCCCCCAGGTATCCAGCAGCATGTACCTTGCGGCCGCTGCCGCTCTCGTCGCCACCGCCGCTCAGTACTCCGGCGCAGGGAGAAGAGCCGAAATCTCGGACATCGCGAGATTTCGGCTTTCCTTCTCCCTGCGCCGGAGTACTGAGCGGCGGCAACCGGCCAGCCAAGATCTCGCGACGTGCGAGATCTCCAGCCCCCAGGGGTTGTAAGACGTTCAGAGGTCAGATAGGCTGAAGACCTCAGCTTAGTTGTGTAAAATTATATAAATAATATATATATTAAGTTATATATAAGTCCCTGCGCCACCTTACACCTCCAGAAAGGTTAGGCCAGCAGGGCTCTCACACAAGCTTGTGGTAGCAAGCTGTCATACCCTTCATTAACCCCTGACTGCCTGTCACTGTGCTATAATTCCATTATCTGATGTGCGACTGTTGCACAGCTTGCTATTCTCTGCCTGTGTTATAAAGCATATAGCAGTATCTTATTTTTGCTGTTCCACCCTCTGCGCCTTTTAATCTCTCCCCTTCTGGCCAATTTTTATAATGGCAACTACAAATAAGAAACGAAAAGTTGACAGTGAGGGCCGCCGCTTCCAGGACAAGTGGAAAGTAGAATATTTTTTCACTGAAATAAAGAATCACTGTGTTTGTCTGATATGCCAAGAGACCGTTGCTGTTTATAAAGAATTTAATGTCAAGCGACACTATCAGACGAGACATAGCACATACGACAAGCTAACAGGGCACGACCGAAGTGAAAAGTATAAGCAACTTGAAGCTGTTTTATTGTCACAACAGCGATTTTTTACAAGAGCCCGTGAGTCAAATGAAAATGCCACAAAGGCGAGCTATGAGGTGGCAGCGTTAATTGCTAAAAATTGCAAATCTTTTGCAGAGGGTGACTTTATCAAAGAATGTGTTATGAAAATGGTAGAGAATGTCTGTCCCGAGAAGAAGCAAGAGTTTTCCAACATTTGCCTGGCTCGTAACACTGTAGCACGGAGAATTGAAGAAATTTCATCGGATATTAAGAGACAGTTAATGTCAAAAGGAGCTGATTTTGACTTCTTTTCAATAGCCTGTGATGAAAGCACGGACCTATCTGACACGGCTCAGTTGCTGATTTTTTTAAGAGGGGTGGACGATGAAATGAATGTGACTGAAGAGCTACTTGACCTCCAGAGCCTCAAGGATCAAACAAGAGGGAAAGATTTATTTGATTCTGTTAGTTCTGCCATAGATGACATGAAACTGCCTTGGAACAAAGTTACTGGGATTATTACTGATGGGGCACCTGCCATGACTGGTGAACGAAGTGGATTATCAACCCTAATCTGTAACAAGGTGAGCGAAGAAGGAGGCAAAGCTATTAAACTTCATTGCATCATTCATCAACAAGTTCTCTGTGCTAAACATCTCCAATATGATCATGTTATGAAACCGGTACTAAAGACCATTAATTTTATCCGCTCTAAAGCCCTGTGCCACCGCCAGTTTAAACAGTTTCTACTGGATATCCAGGCTGAATATGAAGATGTTTCATATCATAACGATGTAAGATGGCTCAGTCGGGGGTCTGCACTGCAACGTTTCTACTCTCTCAGAAAGGAAATAGGAGAATTCTTGGAAACAAAGGGACAAACGATGCGAGAACTATCTGATCCAATTTGGCTGGCTGATTTGGGGTTTCTAGTCGACCTAACAAAGCATCTGAATGTACTGAACATGAATCTTCAGGGCAAAGATGCAGCGGTGAACCAACTTTATTCACACCTCAAAGCCTTTGGAACAAAGCTGCAACTTTTCCTAAGGCAGTTGTCACAAACACCGCCCAATACCATCCATTTTTCAGCGCTACAGGAAATAATTAACAGTTTTCCACAGGATGATATCCATGCGCAAATAAGCAGGTATGCAGCAGACATCACATCTCTGGCTGGGGAGTTTCAACGGCGCTTTCAAGATTTTGCAGCTATTGAAAAGGAGATCAGCATTTTCTCCTCTCCATTCTCTGTTGACCCCGACAATGCTCCTGATCAGTTGCAGCTCGAGCTCATTGAGCTACATTGTGACAGCGAGTTACGCAGTCGTCATCAACAGCTCTCTCTTGTTAACTTTTACCGCCAACTGGATAAGAGCCGGTTTCAAGAGATTCGAACATTGGCTAAGAAAACCCTGAGCTTGTTTGGCTCAACATATTTGTGTGAGAAGACATTCTCTGTTATGAACTTTAACAAGAACCGCGTGAGGACAAGACTAAGTGACTCTCACCTGCGTGACATTTTGCGCATCAAAACCACGGCCATTGAACCAGACCTAGTCTATGTGCTGCAGTCCAGATCCCAGTTTCACCCTTCACATTAGTGCAGGCTAGTTTCTTTTTTTTAATTGAGATTAATATGTTGTAAAATCTCAATTAATGTCAGTTGGATAGACAGTTATATATTTGAACACATGTATACTTGCTGTTATGTTCCTGTTCACATTTTTTGAACTTATAAGTTGACAGACAACCTTACATTACTTTGTGTAATGTACTTTAAAATGTTCCTGAGATATCTCAGTTTCCTGTTTTTATTATATTAAAGGGGTTGTCCAAGTTCAGAACCCAGACATACCCCCTTTTTCACCCAGGCAGCCCCCCTGCCATGGGCATCAAAGCATCTCATGCTCCGATGTGCTCCCTTGCCCTGTGCTATTTACAATGACACACTGCCGGTAGGAGGCTTCACCGGCTCTAATGTGCAGGCTTTAGCGCTGCTCTAGCTGGTTTACTGGTGATAAAGCCCGCCCATCAGTGCCGGTGACGTCACTGGGCTTTCTGCCAGCCCCGTGGAGAGCCGGGTATGTCACTAGAACTCCAGAAAATGCCTTTCCTCTGCGCAATTTAGTGCAGGGCAAAAGTAGGACATTGGAGCATAAACTGCTTCGATGCTCAAGTCGGGGAGGGGCTTCCTGGGTGAGAATGGGGGTATGTCTGGGTTAACCCCTTTAAGGCAGATTGATTAAACACCTGTTTAGATTTGTCATCCAAGTCACAAAATAAAAAGTATGCCGTTTTCAATAAACTTTGCAAAAAAAGTTTATTTGCATTCATTTTAATGGTCCAAAGAATGTCAAGCAAAATGATCGGCCCTCGCACATGTTCACTTCATCAAATTTGGCACTCTTAGAAAAAAGTTTGGCTTAACAGATTCAGGGTGGTGTAAACAAATATACTCACCTACTGAACTCGTGCCGCTCCTCCACATACTTAACTGACGATCCATTCATCAACTATAGGACTGCCGAATAAAGCCAAGTGCAGCAACTATGCATCATTTTGTTGCTCAAATTAACCCGTATAGCGTATATATCAAAGCATAGAAAATTTCCTTTAATGGGGTATCAATGAGATCTGATAAATGGCAAAAATGTCACATATTTTACATTGGTAGACGAATATTACTATAATTACTATACTTAGGGTAAAGTATATAAAACTCACTTCAGAAAGAAAATTGAAAAACAAAATGTGAGAAGAGTTGTGCAGACCCTCTCCATTCTGCCTGATCTGACATCGGGCTTAAAGGGGTTTCCCCACGAACAAAGTACATTTTAATCAATAGATCTGTGAATAATAACAAGTTGCACAATTGGATGTGTTTAAAAAAAATGTTCCTGTGCTGAGATAATCTTAGAAATGTGCCCCTGCTATGTACTGTGTAATGGCTGTGTCTGACTGTGCAGTAACATGGTCTGATCATACTACATCTACATACTACATCTCCTGGGTGGGGGGGAAGCAAAAGAGAGAGTATATAGACAGGACAGCATGGGATCGCAGCTGATTCTTTCTTTGAAGTAAAATATTGCTCAAAAACAGTCAGGGAAATGCTTTACCTCACAGAAACAATCAGCTGTGATCCCCTGCTGTAATGTCTGTATACTCTTTCACATCCTCCGCTGGCCAAGAGATGTGATATGATCAGACCATGTTCCTGCACGGTGAGATACACAGTCATTACACAGTACATAGCAAGGGCACATATATAAGATTATCTCAGCACAGAAACTTTATATTTTAAAACATCCAGTTGTGGAACTTTTTTTATTCCAAGATCTATTGATTAAAATGAACTTTGTTCGTGGGAAAACCCCTTTAAACAGACACTGTGACAGATGCTAGGAAACCTATACGATGCCTGCCAGGTGACAGATGCTAGGAAACCTGTAGGATGCCTGCCAGGTGACAGATGCTAGGAAACCTATACGATGCCTGCCAGGTGACAGATGCTAGGAAACCTGTAGGATGCCTGCCAGGTGACAGATACTAGGAAACCTATACGATGCCTGCCAGGTGACAGATACTAGGAAACCTGTCTGATGCCTGCCAAGTGACAGATACTAGGAAACCTATACGATACCTGGCAGGTGACAGATACTAGGAAACCTGTATGATGCCTGCCAAGTGACAGATGCTGGGAAACCTGTACGATGCCTGCCAGGTGACAGATGTTAGGAAACCTGTACGATGCCTGCCAGGTGACAGATGCTAGGAAACCTATACGATGCCTGCCAGTTGACAGATGCTAGGAAACCTGTATGATGCTTGCCAGGTGACAGATGCTAGGAAACCTGTGTGATGCCTGCCAGGTGACAAATGCTAGGAAACCTGTGCAATGTCTGGTAGGTGACAGATACTAGGAAACCTGTATGATGCCTGCCAGGTGACATATGCTAGGAAACCTGTGCAACGTCTGGTAGGTGACAGATACTAGGAAAACTGTATGATGCCTGCCATGTGACAGAAGCTAGGAAACCTGTGCGATGCCTGCCAGGTTAAAAATGCTAGGAAACCTGTATGATGCCTGCCAGGTGACAGATGCTAGGAAATCTATACGATGCCTACCAGGTGACAGATGCTAGGAAACCTATACGATGTCTGCCAGGTAACAGATGCTAGGAAACTTATACGATGCCTGCCAGGTGACAGATGCTAGGAAACCTGTAGGATGCCTGCCAGGTGACAGATGCTAGGAAACCAGTACGATGCCTGCCAGGTGACAGACACTAGGAAACCTGTAGGGTGCCTGCCAGGTGACAGATGTTAGTAAACCTGTAGGATGCCTGCCAGGTGACAGATGCTAGGAAACCTGTGCAATGCCTGCCAAGTGACAGATGCTAGGAAACCTATACGATGCCTGCCAGGTGACAGATGCTAGGAAACCTGTAGGATGCCTGCCAGGTGACAGATGCTAGGAAACCTGTAGGATGCCTGCCAGGTGACAGATGCTAGGAAACCTATACGATGCCTGCCAGGTGACAGATGCTAGGAAACCTGTATGATGCTTGCCAGGTGACAGATGCTAGGAAACCTGTGTGATGCCTGCCAGTTGACAGATACTAGGAAACCTGTATGATACCTGCCAGGTGACAGATGCTAGGAAACCAGTACACAATGCCTGCCAGTTGACAGATGCTAGGAAACCTTTATGATAACTGCCAGGTGACAGATGCTAGGAAACCTGTATGATGCTTGCCAGGTGACAGATGCTAGGAAACCTGTGCGATGCCTGCCAGGTGACAAATGCTAGGAAACCTGTGCAATGTCTGGTAGGTGACAGATACTAGGAAACCTGTATGATGCCTGCCAGGTGACAGATGCTAGGAAACCTGTGCAACGTCTGGTAGGTGACAGATACTAGGAAAACTGTATGATGCCTGCCATGTGACAGAAGCTAGGAAACCTATGCGATGCCTGCCAGGTGAAAAATGCTAGGAAACCTGTATGATGCCTGCCAGGTGACAGATGCTAGGAAATCTATACGATGCCTGCCAAGTGACAGATGCTAGGAAACCTATACGATGCCTACCAGGTGACAGATGCTAGGAAACCTATACGATGTCTGCCAGGTGACAGATGCTAGGAAACTTATACGATGCCTGCCAAGTGACAGATGCTAGGAAACCTGTATGATACCTGCCAGGTGACAGATGCTAGGAAACCAGTACACGATGCCTGCCAGTTGACAGATGCTAGGAAACCTGTATGATGACTGCCAGGTGACAGATGCTAGGAAACCTATACGATGCCTGCCAGGTGACAGATGCTAGGAAACCTGTATGATGACTGCCAGGTGACAGATGCTAGGAAACCTGTATGATGCCTGCCAGGTGACAGATGCTAGGAAACCTGTGCGATGCCTGACAGGTGACAGATGCTAGGAAACCTGTATGATGTCTGCCAGGTGACAGATGCTAGGAAACCTGTATGATGCCTGCCAAGTGACAGATGCTAGAAAACCTGTATGATGCCTGCCAGGTGACAGATGCTAGGAAACCTGCATGATGCCTGCCAGGTGACAGATACTAGGAAACCTATAAGATGCCTGACAGGTGACAAAAGCTAGGAAGCTCGTCTTCTGTCCTGCTCTGAGTCCAGGAACTTCTCTCCACGTTCAGTGTCAGATTGGGGTAAGAAAGGGTATAGCTGCTTTAACATGAAATCTGCTGTCACTTTAGTTTTCATCGGAATTTAATGCCATTGAATGTATAATTATATCATAAGATAATAAGTTCTGCATAACACAGTTTATAATATTGATAATGTACCGATCCTAATACTCATCTTCATATTGTTCATATAAATGATACGATATAGACTTTTTTCAGCAGTATATTGGGAACAGCTGGGCATAGATTCCATCTTGCTGGAAGGAGATTATTCAATGCTTCACATCTGGTTGTGGAATGTAACCACGGTGAAGTGCTGCTTGTTTACTGAAAGGGAACGATCTGATCACTTGTGGACTACTGCTCGGAAAGATGTCAATCTGAACTACTTTCACAGACTTCCTGTGTGGAATGCCATTATCATCCAAGGACAAATACTCCGAATGAGCACAATACTGTGCTTTCTACATCTACAATCCTCACCGTTATGTAATCAGATTTCTATCTATTTATCTATCATCTATGTATAGTACTGTGCAAAAATTTTAGGCAGGTGTGGAAAAAGTGCTACAAAGTAAGAATGATTTGAAAAAATATAAAAGTGTTAAGTGTTAATACAACCCTAATTTCAAAAAAAGTTCTGACAATGTGTAAAATTAACTACCCCCCCCAAAGAATGCAATGATTAAGAAATCTCTTATAGGCATATTGTATTCACAACATAACCCAGAACACATCACAAGGTGAAAGTTACACATTTTTCAATTTCATTTAAATAAGTTAAAAATTTATGGCAGCAGCACATCTCAAAAAAGTTGAAACAGGGTTAACAAAATTCACATGACTGTATACAAAAAGAGCATGTTAGAGAGGCAGAGTCTCTCAGAAGTAAACTTGGTCAGATGTTCACCAATCTGTGAATAACAGCGTCTAAATATTGTGGAAGAATTTCGGGAAAATGCTGATCAACATAAAATTGCAAAGACTTTGAATATCCCACCATCTACAGTACATAATAGCATCAAAGGATTCAGAGATTCTGGAGAAATCAATGTGCACAAGGAACAAGGCCGATGGTCAATATTGGATGCTTGTGATCTACAAGCCCTCAGGCGGCACTGCATTAAAAACAGGCATTATTCGTGCAAATCACTGCATGGGCTCAGGAATACTTCCAGAAATCATTGTCTGTGAACACAGTTATTCGTGCAATCCACAAGTGTAAGTTAAAGCTCTACAATGTGATTAAAGAAAAAGCCATATATCAATCACAATCCAGAAGCACTGCTCATTTAAAATGAATTGGAACAAAATGGAAAACTGCTCTGTGGTCAGATGAATCAAAATTTGAAATTCTGTATAGAAACCATGGACGCTGTGTCCTGCAGACTCAAGAGAGGAGGGACCATCCAGCTTGTTATTATCACACAGTTCTAAAGCCAGCATTTCTGATGGTATGGGGTTATTTATTCATTATGCTTTGCTTACATAGCGCTATCATATTCCGCAGCGCTTTACAGACATTATCATCACTGACCCAAATGGGGTTCACAATCTAGATTCCCTATCAGTATGTCTTTTTGTAATGTGGGATTGCTGGATTGCTTTAGTTCCTATGGCAAGGGCATCTTCCATATGAAAAGCACTATCAATGCTGAGGTTTTAGACAACATATGCAACATACATTTTTCTATATTGTTCTATATGCATCCAGACAACTAGAGATGTGCAATTCTATTTATGGAGTATTGAGTTAAGAGTCAATTTTCCTGAAATTTGTGGTTTCACTCAAAATTTAACAAGTTTCGATTTGCAGTTCAAAAAAAAAACTTTGCCCAGCACCGTTTCCCACCCGCTGAAGCATCAGAGAGTGGGCTAACGTAATTTTGCATTACCAGCCCATAATGTCCTGCAGCTATGGCATATTATGACTTATCATACCTTGTGCAATGTAGGTCAGTACCTGGGCCATCTAGCCTATAAAGGGTAAGCTCTTATGGTCAGCGGGGTCCTCTCTCCTCTCCGCCACGTGTATATTCTGAGCAATTACAAGCTTTCCAGTATTGAGAGTTGAGCAAATTTAGTTACCAAAAATCAAATTTATAAGGGAAAACTCATCAAAGTTGGCCAATTCAAAATTTATAAAGATTCACTCTACAGACAATGTCTACCTAAGTGAAGGCCTTCTATAACGTCTATATCAAGAAAGGCTAAGATAATGCTAAACCACATAATGCTTCCATCATAACAGAATAACTTCACAAAAGAAGAGTTGGGGGATGAATTGGCCGCCTTCAGTCCAGACCTTTTAACAACAGAAAACATTTGGCCTATTATGAATTGAAAGATCCAGTAAAGAGGACTCAGAACTGTTGAGGATTTAGAGTCCTAAATCAGAAAAAAATAGGAATAGGACATTATTTTCCAAAATTCAAGCAATTGGTCTCCTCACTTCCAAGGAGTTTACAAACTGCTGTAAAAAGAAGAGGTAATGCTAGACAATTATAGACCTGGGTCTGTCCCAACTTTTTTGAAACATGTTTCTTCCATCGATTTGTAAATGAGTTAACTTTTTCAAATGAAATGGAAAAATGTCTATCTTTGAACTTCTGATATGTGTTAAATGTTCTGTTGCAGATAAAATATGGCTATAAGTAGGGATTAACTGATCCTTTGAAATTTTAACTTTCTGGATTTGCAGAATTTTCTTGAAAAATTAGATTCTCAATATAAGGGAGAGAGGGAGAGAAAAGGAGAGAGAGAAGGGAGAGAGACACAGAGATTTTGATATGTATGTTACACTTACCTAGTGGAATATGGAGATGGACAACGACTCTGCGGTACAAACTGCCAGTCCTGTGCCTGACTTTGCTCCACTGGGAACCACTGATCTCTGATGTAAAGGTATGATAATCTGATATATGCCATAGCTGTAGGGCATTATGGGGAAGGAACATTAACCCGCTCACTGTTGCTTCTCGGGCAAGCTTTTTTTTGTGAATTATAAATCGAATCTCAACGTGTACAAATTTACATTGAACCGCAAATTCAGGTAATTTGATTCAAAATTGATTCTCAACAGATCGATCTGCTCATCTCTAGCTATAAGATTTCCAAATCATTGCACTCTTGTTACATTTTACACAGCATCATAGCCTTTTTTGATATTGGATTGTAGTTTTTCAATTAACAAAATGTGAACTGAATGAACAATAGAAATCAATATTTGGTGTACCCAACCTTTGCCTTCAAAACAGCAACAAATCTTGTAGGTACAGTTACACAATGTCAGGGATTTTGTAGAACTCCTTTTCAAGGAGTTTTAAAACTGGGTACAGAATAGCCAAACTCTTCTACAAAAGTGAGGTTGTAAAAGTGTGTTGCACATCATAGGTTATACACCATGGCAAAACTTTGCACAGCAACAATTCAGAAGGTAGTTATACTACATCAGTGAGGTCTCTCTCAGGCAAAAATATCAAAACAGACTGGGGTTTCAAGATGTGCTCTTCAAGCTCTTTTTAATAAGATCCATAAAATAGGCAACATTGAGAACTGTAGATTCTATGGTTGGCCAAGGAAACTTAACACAGCAAATGACAAACACATCATGCTAACTTCACTTTGAAATCAGAAGATGTCCAGCAGCATAGAACTTGCAGCAACCAGTAGGACTCAGCTACACCCATTTACTGTTCTGGCAAGAAATGGTTTTCAAAGTAGATTTGCAGCCAAAAAAAAAGCATACAATAGACATGGAACGAGGCCAGATGATTAACTGTGCACGAAAACATAGAAACTGGGGAGCAGAAAAATGTCAGCAGGTGCTTTAGACCGAGTTAAAATTTGAAATATTTGGCTGTAACAGGAGGCAGGTTGTTCAAATGAAGTGCTGAGAGTGGTCAGAATAATTAGTGTCTGCAGGCAACAGTGAAGCATGGTGGTCAGGATCAATGGTGTCCTTAATGCTGAGAAATACAGACATGTACTTATTCATCATGGAATACTTTCAGAGAGGCATCTGATTGACTCCAAATTTACTTTTCAGCAGGACAAAAACCCCAAACATAGAGCCAATGTCATTAAGAACTATCTTCAGTGTAAAGAACAAGGAGTCCCACAAGTGATGATATAGTCCCCACAGAACCCTGTACTAAATATCATCAAGTCTGTTTAGGATTACATCAAGAAACAGGAGGATCTGCACATCTTACATTCACAGAAGATCTGTGGTTAATTACCCAAGATGTTTGAACAACCTCCCTGCTGTGATCATTTAACAACTGCGTGCAAATGTACCTAGATGAACTGATGCTGTTTTTAAGACAAAGGATGGGGACATCAATTATTGATTTCACATACAGCTCTTGTTTGTTCATTTTAATAAACTTTATTACTGTTGGAGCAAAAAAAAAAAAAAAACTTGCAGCAGCCTAAACTTTTTCACAATATATGTTATACACTCCTCTGGCTGAAACTGCACAGTGATGTTTGACACCTCCATCATCGCATACTGTACATGCTCACTGTCAGATTTGTTACTGCCGAAGCTGAATACCTATGAAACATTTTTCGGTACAATAGAATAACCCAAAGCACCTAGGATTTCTAATATTATCTTTGCAACACAAATGGAAGACTCTATGTATTCATGATCCTGGATTTCACTGCCAATTAATAAGGGTGATAAATATTGCGCTGCTTTTGTAGGTACTAACCATACTGTATTTATTGCATATTAACAATCTACAAGCTGAAAATTACCTATTGCCCAACCACAATCCTAAACATAAATGTATAATAAATATGATATAACAATGCCATGGGAGACCCTGTGCCAACATTGTTGGAATGGCGCCCGCACCAGAGGGGAGTATTGGTTGCTATTATTTACATGGAGGAATACAGTGATTAAGACAACCCCTTTAATGCAGATATATATTTTTTTTAGAAATATGCAGAGATGACATCTTAAAACCCTCTTACAATCCTTCCAAGTATTTCTCTCACTTGAAAATCTTAACTTTTATCACTGAGAAAAAAACTGAATGTTACATAAAAACAGATGAAAAGCCAAAGTGATAGCGCCTATGTCATCAGGGATGAATAAATCCTTCATCTGACATGTAATAAAGCATTCGTGAATGTAGCTAGCGGGACAGCCTGTACTTTGTTTTCTTAATGACAGAACACGGCACACTATAGCACAAGCACTGGCATGTAGTTGGCATCATGTATTCAGAGGGGGTTAATTAGTACATTGCACAAGTTATAGACAATTACAGGAATATTATAAAGTAAAATTAGACTTTTCTGATATTCAATTTGTAAGGTACATGTCTAAACAAGACAGACACACAGATATTGAAGTCATTGCATGTACAGTATATCTTCCATAGGGAAGAGTGTGCTTAGTGTGTTTATAACCATACAAACCCAAGCTTCAAGTGATAATGGTCTTCTCTCTCGGAAAAAAGTAAAACATAATTGGACAGATTTTTTTTTTACATAATTGACATTAAGGCATATGTATCAGAGAGTAGCTTATGTGGCTATAAACTGTAATAAATGGAGCCATACAGCCAAATTAGGCCTTGTAAATGTTAGACCTTAGAAATGTGAAATCTCAGACAGCATTCTCCCTCTTTACAAGCTTCAAAGGAAACCTATCACGTCGAGAAATGGGTTTTAGCAGCAGATATAGAGGTAATCTGCAGTTAAGTAGTGGTAAAATCCTGCCTGCCTTACTAGAAGCACGGCTACAGGGAGAAAATGAACTTATATCCTCCCTGCAGGTTGGTGCAGGGAGGGTTTAGTCAATGCTCCCTACAATGTAAGCACTCTGTTACCACCCCTGAGCACATTGATTGACAGCCCACTCTGCACACCTACGCTGTACACACATGCTGCAGGCTGTCACTCTTAGTGTCAGGGAATAAGTACAGTGAGCTCACAGTACAGTGTGTGGTACTAGCTCTGTGCACCGCCCCATGACTGAAATTGAGCGAATGCAGGGACGATACAAGTTAATTTTTTGCCTGTAGCTATACTTCTAGTAAGGCAGACAGAGAATTTTAGCTATTTACAAAGCAGATTAACCTCATATCTACAGGGAAATTGTGTTTCCCAACATGACAGGTTTCCTTTCATATGGGATTAATCTGCAGGTTAATAGCGTTATTAACAGAGTTCTGTTTCAGTCACGGGTGCGGTGCTAGTTCAGTCACTTACACAGAGATGCGGCTGTAACAGCACCCCGGCATTGACTGACACTCGCTCTGCATTGGGGCCGGTAGTCTGTCAGGGCCGGGGGCGCAGTTATAGCTGCCGCTCTGTATACTCAGAGTTGTGATCGAACCAGCAACGATGCCACCCCAATGACTGAAACCAGAATACTGCAGGTCGAATAAGGTTCATTTTCTCCCCGCAGCGTTCTGCTAAATGCGGGTACCGGTCAGGTTACTAATGCTATTAACCCCATATCTACAGGTCAATTGCATTTTCTGGTGACAGCTTCCCTTTAAAGAGTTAGGGGCTATTCACATTGTGCACAATGCAGCATCAGTGTTCTTCATAGGCTTTCAATTTCTCTCTTCTTGACCAAAACATTAGCAACCTACTACCTAAAACAATCTAGTATTGATTAGACACTGACACTGATAGTATCTGATGAGACAATTTGACAGCTATTTACTTATATAGCTGGCCAGTGTGTGGATTTCACCAGAGACTCTCGTTCCTCAGATCTACAGATTGTTCTTCCAGCAGTTATGGAGGTTATTTACCATACACAGAAACTAGACGAGTTGGGCATGGTCAACCCTGTGGTATTCCATGTAAATATTTTAAAGAGAGGGCTCTCCTCCCTGAACATCCCGAACTGTAAAATGAACTTCCAGGAGAAGTCCATGTTCGGAGTTCAGCACCGGACCAGTACGAACCCCGAACTTTAGAGTTCGCATTCGCTCATCTCTATTCACCAGTTCTACTGTAATTGTGGTTTTATAAAACTGCATCCACAATCATAGTAAAACATATATTTACATGTGTCAGTAAAGAAATAATACAGCACCCACAGGAAAGAAAGGAGACAACCCCCCAAATCATGAAACCCTTGAACCCTAAAATAAATTGCAAAGGTGGTTAGAAGGTGCTGGGATCTTATGCCGTAGGATCAGGGCCGGTTTTAGAGAAAAGTGGGCCCTAGGCAAAAGTTTAAAGTGAGGCCTCAAATGTTCACATATTGCACCATCTCACACAAACATTTCGGTTGTATTTGTAATGCACATCCCATAGTCCTTCATATTGTATGATGCACACCACATAGTCCTCCATATTGTATTATGCACATCCCATAGTCCTCCATATTGTATGATGCACATCCCATAGTCCTCCATATTGTATGATGCACATCCCATAGTCCTCCATATTGTATGATGCACATCCCATAGTCCTCCATATTGTATGATGCACATCCCGTAGTCCTCCATATTGTATGATGCACATCCCGTAGTCCTCCATATTGTATGATGCACACCCCATAGTATCCTCCATATTGTATGATGCACACCCCATAGTCCTTCATATAGTATAATACATCTCATAGTCCTTGATAGAGCATAATGCAGCCACCCCCCCAGAGTATAATGCAGCCACCCCGCAGAGTTTAATGAAGCCACCCCCAGAGTATAATGCAGCCAGCCCCCCAGAGTATAATGCAGTCACCCCCCCAGAGTATAATGTAGTCACCACCCCAGAGTATGATGCAGCCCTCCAAAGTAAAATACAACCCCCCCATAGAGTATAATTCAGGCCCCTCCATATAGTATAATCCAGGCCCCCCATATAGTATAATCCAGGACCCCCATACAGTATAATGCAGCCCCCCCAGTCCTGTAGTATTATGGCAACCGTGTACTCACTGATATACAAAAAAAATAAATTCATACTCACCTCTCGTCCTCGTTCCCATGTCCGCAGCGCGTCTTAGCAGCTCCACTGCCGGCACATCGTGGCTCGCGATGAAATGACGTCATCGCGCCCGCTGCAGGCAGAGGGGGGAATAATGGAAGAGGGAGAGTCACATGACACTGTCTCCTCCTATATTGCTTTCAACTGTAATGGCATCATAGATGCCGTTACAGTTGAATGCGCAATGTGGAAGGAGGGAGGGCCACGGGCAGCGTGGTTGGGGGCCCCTGGAGGAGTGGGGGCCCTAGGTAGATGCCTAGTTTGCCTGCCCCTAAAGCCGGTCCTGCGTAGGATGTGCAGGTTAAGGTGGTTTGCTATGCCTCATTTCTGTGCATAGTTCTGATTTAATGTTTTTTCTTAGCTAAACCTATAAATTATTTGGGTAAGATTCCAGCCACCATCAGATTTATATTTTATAGCTTTGTTCATGCTGCTCTTTTCAGTCCTAACAGGTGATAAATGAACATGTGTGTTTCTCTTCATTGAACATTGTAAAGGAGAAGAATCACAATTGTCTTCACAGTCTGTGAAAATAGTTTGTCCAGCTTGCATAACCATGAGCAAAGGAATTCCCTGTGAAGTGGATATGCAGATAGAGGCACTTTACTGCCTTCTCTTCTATATTTGTACTGCGAATAGCTTGTGTTCGGCTGGAGAACATTTTCATGGTGTCTTTAAGTAAACAGTCAAGTTCTACATTCCACAATCTTAATTCTTCCTAATGCACTCACAATCATGATAAGAATACTGTATAAATGATTAACGTATTCCACAATTCTCGAGCGTGCAAATCATTTGTATTATCCAGATATATTTATCTTCACTGGAGAACTTCTCAGTCTGTGTCTGTGCAGTCTGAACGGGCTTGTACTCATTGTACAATTCAAAACCCATATATGGGAAAAATGAAATATTTGAAGGTTTCAAATGTGATTTTGGCTTTATTCTGGAATTGCATTACTTTATGTTGCCAGTGTAGATTATTAGATGGTAGGACTGTATATTATATAAACAGGGTTGACTTAAAATGTTACTTTGTTTTCAGCAAACAAAAATAATCTTCCTGTCGTAACCATTCTTTGCAAGCCGATACCAGCTAATATGTATAGGCCTGTACAAAATGTTGTAGACATTACAAGCCAGTAAGATGATACCAAGAGCTGATCTACAGTACATTTTTAGGATGGAGTGCTTTCAAAGGCCATCAATGTAAAAAACCCATAAAGCAAATTTCCAGGTGCCCTGGTCCCCTGAATCCCAAG
Organism: Phyllobates terribilis; assembly: GCF_046119375.1. NCBI lineage: Eukaryota > Metazoa > Chordata > Amphibia > Anura > Dendrobatidae > Phyllobates > Phyllobates terribilis. Next base: position 362,308,445 of record NW_027362762.1, on the reverse strand, counting down.
ATGTCCTGACTGTAGAATATTTGCATGGCCACTAATATTTTTAGGTTCAAATTCATCATGTTTCTCTTTGGAATATATTGTGTACCTTGAGTTGCCACATTATTTCTGTAATTCCACAGATCCTTTCAAGAAGCACTTTATCCTTTTGATATATTGCAATCATCATATTATATGGCACTGTGCACTTACAATTGCTCATTTTGCCTTTCTACCCAGCTAATTCTTCTCTTTTCCATTGGGTCTATGACATCACATGATTAAATACTGACTAGCTGTACCCTTCTAAGCTCTATGTAGAAACAGGAGGTCAATTTTTCCTGTATGACTCATCACTGCAAAAGCCCCTGACAGGTGGAAGAGCAGAGCAGCTGAATCAGGAGTTTAAGAGGGGGATGACTCCTGCAGAGAAAAGAGACCTCCTGTTTCTACATACAGTTAAGAAGGATACAGCTATTCTATTTTTTAATACGTGATGTCATAGACCTAATGGAAAAACTAAGAGTTAACTGGTTGGAAAGGGTAGAAAGGCAAAATGAGCAATTGTAATCACATAGTGCCATATAACATGTTGAAAGCTATATATACAGTTATATGAAAAAGTTTGGGCACCCCTATTAATCTTAAGCTTAATGTTTTATAAAAATTGGTGTTTTTGCAACAGCTATTTCATTTTGATATATGTAATAACTGTTGGACACAGTAATGTTTCTGCCTTGAAATGAGGTTTATTGTACTAACAGAAAATGTGCAATCTGCATTCAAACAAAATTTGACAGGTGCATAAGTATGGGCACCTCACCAGAAAAGTGACATTAATATTTAGTAGATCCTCCTTTTGCAAAAATAACAGTCCTCTTCAAATGATCCCACAGATGTTCAATGATATTCAGGTCTGGGGACTGGGATGGACATTCAAGAACATTGTAATTGTTCCTCTGCATGAAGGCCTGAGTAGATTTGGAGCGGTGTTTTGGATCATTGTCTTGCTGAAAGATCCATCCCCTGCTTAACTTCAACTTTATCACTGATTCTTGAACATTATTGTCAAGAATCTGCTGATACTGAGTGGAATCCATGAGTCCCTCAACTTTAACAAGATTCCCGGTGCCGGCATTGGCCACACAGCCCCAAAGCATGATGGAACCTCCATCAAATTTTACTGTGGGTAGCAAGTGATTTTCTTGGAATGCTGTGTTTTTTTGCCACCATGCATAACGCCTTTTTGTATGACCAAACAACTCAATCTTGGGTTTCATCAGTCCACAGGACCTTCTTCCAAAAAGAAATTGGCTTCTCCAAATGTGCTTTTGCATACCTCAGCCGACTCTGTTTGTGCTTGCAGAAACGGCTTCTTTCGCATCACTCTCCCATACAGCTTCTCCTTGTGCAAAGTGCGTTGTATAGTTGACCGATGCACAGTGACACCATCTGCAGCAAGTTGATGCTGCAGCTCTCTGGAGGTGGTCTGAGGATTGTCCTTGACTGATCTCACCATTCTTCTTCTCTGCCTTTTTGATGTTTTTCTTGGCCTGCCACTTCTGGCCTTAACAAGAACTGTCCCTGCGTTCTTCCATTTCCTTACTATGTTCCACACAGTGGAAACTGACAGGTTAAATCTCTGAGACAGCTTTTTGTATCCTTCCCTTGAACAACTATGTTGAATAATCTATGTTGAATAATCTTTGTTTTCAGATCATTTGACAGTTGTTTTGAGGAGCCCATGATGCCACTCTTCAGAGGAGATTCAAACACGAGAACAACTTGCAAGTGGCCATTTTAAGTAGCTTTTCTCATGATTGCATACACCTGGCTATGAAGTTCAAAGCTCAAGGAGGTTACAAAACCAAAAAAAGTGCTTTAGTAAGTCAGTAAAAAGTAGGTAGGAGTATTTAAAACAAGAAAATGATAAGGGTGCCCATACTTATGCACCTGTCAAATTTTGTTTGAATGCAGATTGCACATTTTCTGTTAGTACAATAAACCTCATTTCAAGGCAGAAACATTACTGTGTCCAACAGTTATTACATATATCAAACTGAAATAGCTGTTGCAAAAACACCAATTTTTTTAGGAATATGGCCCCTGATATGCTTGTGCAGAGATTTGCTAGTCCACTTCCTTAAACACATAAATGGCATGAACTGGGACTTATTATTTTTGTGCCATAGACATGATATAAGCCTTTTATTGATGTCTATGAAAACAGAATATGCACCTGCTCCACAGCCGGTAAAATTTTGCTTGCTATTTCTAAAAGGTATATTCAACTGCTCAACCCTTAATATGTTTTTTTTTTCTTAATAAAACAGATGAAAGTGAAAAAAAAGGATTGCATATTTCATCACCTTTTTCAAGGTTACCTATTTTCTAAACTTTGCCCAGTTTTCAGTTTACTGTTACTGCATTCAAGTGAGGGTTAGTTCTAAAGTGATATTATGTTTATGTACCAAATACACCTAAGGTTAAGGAGTGAACCCACTGTGTAGTGAACATATTTGGCTAAAGGTGATTATAAACATTTGAGTCACATTGTCCGAATTTGCTGATTTCTGCAACAATGGTCAACCATCTAATGTGTGTAGGTGTTTTCTGACTCTGACTGCAGATCCCAGGACAAAGAAAGTCTTGGAAGTGATGATATGGCCCCATAGAGCCCTGATCTGAACACCATTGAGTCTCTCTTTGACTATATGAAGAGACAGAAGGATTTGCACAAGCATACGTCCAAACAAGATCTGTGCTTAGTTCTCCAAGATGTTTGGAACAACCTGCTCAACGAGTTCCATCAAAAACTGTCTGCAAGTGTCCTTAGAAGATTTTATGCTTTGATCCTGTTTTGAAGGCAAACAGTGGTCACACCAAATATTAAATTGATTTAGAGGCCTCTATTCACTTTCAATTTTGTGAATTGATAAAAAATAATGAATTAACAAGTCTATGTGAGAAAGGTTTCTTACTTTCAGAATTTTTCCCCCACATGCCTAAAACTTTTTCACAGTTCTGTACAGATGCAAGGTACAGAAATGTAAGTGGTCTTTTAAATCTGAGGTAGGAAAGATAAGAGTTTAATCTGCCCACACATAAATATCAGAGAGGGCAGTGATCAGAAAAAAGGCAAAAACAATCCAATTATAAAAAAACAAATGCTGTAATTTTAAACTAAACAAGAACCAAAGATCAAAGTTGTTCATTGACTCAGCATTAAATAGAGAGAAACCTCTCCAAAACAGCACTTTTTGAAGACTAACCCTGCTCCAGTCAAAATTTCGTGACACAGATTTTCAGTACCACTATATATTATTCATGCTGGATGACTTCTTTGAAGACCTCATCATCTCTAGAAGACAACTTTTGAATGCAATTTGGGTGGTCGTGTGAAACAGGTTTAACTGTTTTTGGACTGTCCTGACCCTTCAAGATAGTGTGCAGAGTATGTTTATATACTGTCCGGGACTCCGGGGCATTGCTATGTGAGAAGACATTAGAGGCTGCACAGCGACATGGAGGGATCTCAGTTTTGACAATAAAAGGCTGCAGTTCATTTTCACTAACAAAATTCCTCTTAAGTCACTCTTCAAATTCAGAAATTCATCCCCCAGAGCAGAATTTTTGGCATAAACCCTGAAGTTTTTGTTGAGTTTATCATATGCATAAGCGACCACAGTGCGACACTGGTCCTTGTGCCATGGTGCTGGATTGAGAAGTATCATGTTCTGATGAGACATTGGCAATTGTTTTTAGTTCTGTGCTTTGCACTGTAGATAGGAAATCGGGATGAGTCATTGTTGCTGGTGGCTTCAGTTCCAGTTTGGTTTGAAAACATTGCGGCAGTGATGAGATATCAAAGAGTAACTGAGAAGCATAGTGAACACATAAAACACATGTGATAATGGACATGCATTAAGCAGAGCTTCTTTTCAAATGCAATTAAACAATTATGAGCAAAGAATTAAGGAAGATGTTACGCAGTATACTTCATGCTTTACATAGTGTCGAAAAAGTACCACAGAAATGCGAAGAGGTCAACATGGACGGAACACAGACATGTTCCCCCCTAATTTTCTTGAATTGGAATTATAGGTACAAGCAAAAAATATTTACAGAGGAATAGAAAAATTGAAAGTGATACTTCTCTTCAGCACCATTTCAGCTTCCCCCTGGTCTGGGTTTACTGATTCTATACTACACACAATAGAAATTGTCCAGAAATCCACCTCAGCCAATCACTGGCAGTAGTAGAGTAGTAGTTGGCTGAGTGAGCATATCCGCTCACTTCTGTTACATTGGGGGTAAAACCAGGAACGCTAAGTATAAAGGCCCACATACCAATTAGTTAGCTGTTGGCCAAATTATCATGTGGTCAACAGCTATTTTCCCTGACACTCCACTCACAGGAACTCTTGGCCAGGGCAATCAGAGTTCCAAAGTGCCAATCCGTCTCTTCCTCAACATCATTTGAATCCCCCATACACATTAGACTGTTGGCCAATATGAGAAAGGAGCAGAGGAGGAGAATGAATGGAGCTCACCACGCTGGGGGGTAATCAATGTTGAAATACATGTGGAGGGTGCCGCTTCTGCTGGTGAGGCACAGCCATAGAGAAGAGGAGAAAGGAAGGAATCCGGTATGACCATCTGATGTTAAAATTCCAGTTTATTCATAAGCAATTAAAAACAGGGATCCAAGGAAACCATGTTAAAACCTGATGCGTTTCCCAAGCAAAGCAGGCACCCTTAGTCATAGGATAACTGTTGGCCAATATGGTCAGGCTAGTTAGGTGGTCTAATCCATTTCAACAATAGATGCCAGATAGTTCCCATCAATTTCAGCGCTGCACATGGCAATTCTGCTCCTACAACCGAATTATAAATAGAAAAGCAACACAAAATATGTCGAACTAGTGACTACTAATACGTTTTAGCAAATTATTTTGTAACAAGGAAAACACTTGTTGACAGTTTTCATTGAGGACTTGGAGGAAATGAGTTTTCACCAGAATCATAGAATAAAATAGATTTCTTTCTGTTTGCAGAAAAGTTAAAAAATGTATTTCTCAGGCTGTTTTGTTGTTTGTTTTCATGTGTTTTCTATTAATTAATTATATAGACTTTACCTAAATCTTGCCCAATGTTAATGGAAGTATTTATAAAGTGCAATACCACATATAGCCTATGAAAAAATATTGTGCTGTTTTGCAAAATAATAATTCCCTGTGGGTTTTTTTTTTTTTGGGGGGGGGGGTGGCAGTTCATATAGTTTTTATACGCCTTGGTATATACAGATACACGAGTAATTTTTGTTATTACTGTATGGGTACCAGTCTTCTGCAGAGTAGCCATTGTTTGTTAATAAAGGTTTTTTATATTGAGTTCATTGCTACTGACTCCTTCTATGACCTAATGTTCGTTTTTTTCTTCTTTGGGCATTTCCCTCTGAATGAGCTGCCATTTATCTGTTCGCAGATACAGTATATGTCAATATAATTATATGTATCACTAATTGCACATGGTAACTCACTTTACAATCTGCATATATTATTGCTCAGCCCAGCGCGTGTTTTAATTAAGTTATCAACTATCCACAGGATAGTTGATAATGCTTGGGGAGGGGACCCCCATTAATTTTTAGAACTGTATTCTCTAGTGCCTAGTTTAAATGGATTGGTGACCACACATGCGCACCTCTGCTCCATTCTTACCCTAGGAGACTGTTAATTAACTGGGACAATAATTTTAATTCCATGAATCTTTAATTCTCTAAATCTTAGATGTCATCTTCAGAGCATTTGTTGTTACATTTGAAAGTTTGTGGAACACTGAAAAAAAGTGTTCTGCTAGGTCATCGATGACTTTCACGTAGAATGCTAAAATGTGCCAAGGAAATTTTTTTTGGGAGTTGGCACAGATTTCAGCTGCAATGTGCGTTTTCTGAAGATACAGCCTTAAATTATTATTGATGTATCTGACACACAACATCAAAGTCTCAGAATGTTAATTGAAAATAAGTCACAGTCTAGGCAAGGCTTAAAAGAGTCCCCTGGCCAGTCATTTAAAAAAGGCTTTGAGAGTGGTAAAAAATTGATATCCAGTCACTGGCTAAGGCAGGATTCACATTAGAAAGGTTGCCAGCAACCAGAACCTTTTTGTTGGATGCTGGGCATGCATTAATTAGCCAAATTATGAGCTAAGCATCTCCATTTCTTATTATCTAGAGAAGTAAAGCAATTCATATTTTATATATTTCATGTTTACATGTTATAGCACTACAGAGTGCAGCTTTATTTGTTAGTTATGTATAGAGATGGCTACTCTTAGTTTGCACCTGTAGACACCAGTTTTCTGTTTGGAACTGACAGTCAGTCTTTTGTTATAAGGCACGCCACTGCTACTGACAGTGACTAGCTGAAAAGCCATTTCTTGTAAGATGAGAGTACAAAGTTGAGGACAGAGGGGACCCAGTAAGTATTAGAATGGGAGTGGTGGGGGAGGTAATTTTTCCTTCTTTCCTTTTATTATTCTATTAAAACAAACAATTGATCAACTGGATAAACCCACTTAAAGGGGTATTCCCAAAAAGTCAATGTAGTCTTTTAATAAAGTACATATACAGTGGGTACGGAAAGTATTCAGACCCCTTTAAATTTTTCACGCTTTGTTTCATTGCAGCCATTTGGTAAATTCTAAAAAGTTCATTTTTTTTTCTTATTAAAGTACACTCTGCTCCCTATCTTGGCTGAAAAAAAACAGAAATGTAGAAATTTTTGCAAATTTATGAAAAAAGAGAAACTGAAATATCACATGGGTCTGTATAAAGGGGCTAAGAGGAGAGATATACTTCAGGATGGACAGTATACAAAGGGCTGACAGGAGAGATATACTACAGGATAAGGCTATATACAAGGGCTAAGATTAGTTGACCTGTGCTTTTTGCCTGCTGCTGAGAGTAATGCGAAACTGCAAATGTTCTCTATTAATGCATATAACAGAGGATTATCTTCTGCCATATCCATCAATAGAACTGTATTTGCAGTTTCACAAAACTGATCTGTCAGCAGACAACAAACACAAATCTGCTCTGATGTTGTGCATGAGAGATGAGCTCTACTAGAACCAGCTAACAATGATGTCAAATCACACTGCAGGCATACTGATGATGTAGATGACAAAAGATAAAATCCGTCAGATAGGGTATTTTATACAGTGCACAGAAGTATAAGGTGAATTCAACATTTTTATCAGCTTGATGATAACTCACAGAAGTGGGGCAAATCACAGGAGAGGAGGAGTCTGCAGCACTGAAGAGAAGCAAGTGCTAGTGGGAAATGTAGTTTTAGCAGATAAGAATAGGACTAGGCCTTCTGCTATATTTAGTTGGATGCACAATTAGGTAGGTAAGGATGAAAAAAGACAAAAGGTCTATGAAAGAATCTTTATGGTGGGTTTAGTCTGTATATTAACAATAAGTATGCATTTACTGAGGTTTGTTTAAAATAATGTGATTGTGGAACTAACCATTTAAGATTTTTCATGGTTATCAATGAAAGGAATATAGCTTTTATGAAGACTGAGAAACATTTCTTACAGTTGTAAACATTCAAAAGATTTTAGCATACGCCAATGTGACATTTTAACTAGATGGTGCTGCCGAAATTGCTCTGTGTCTAAAAAGATTTTCCCTTATGAGTTATATGTATATAATGTATAAACATATGCAAAAGAGTCTCTCTGAAAGAGCAAGTGCCAGGATAATGCAGCCAGGGTACGTCTTCTACAATACAGCTTCTCCCTCTCTTATATGTAGACCAGCTGTTGAATTCATTTGTAACAATACTGCTTCTATAAAATGTTCCTTGACATCACTTTTTCTGACACTTTCCTAATTTTGAAAAGGCTGACGGTGTTCTCTAAGGAATTGCTTCATGCATTCCTTTGCTCTTTAGTATACTTGGACACAGAAACACAATATCTACAAGAACAGAGAGAATCAATTCTAAAGAATTCTAAAGAATTTTGACATACAAGCATCTTGTTAAACACGCCTCAGAACATTTGGAAGGACACCGAGTGAAATGTTTGGATCTGAATTAACAAGAGATTATTGAAGATTCTTCTATTCGCCATTCTTTTCTAATGCAAGAAACACAAGGGCAGGAAAATGAATTAACAAATGCCTTTATTAGCAACACAGATCTTAGTTTGCTTCCTTTTCAAGGCATATCATTCAAAAGAGCTTGTCAACCCTGTGGCAATCACATAACTACATTACGAGCTTCAGAAGACATTAAAGAATCAAGCAGTTAAAGAAAACTGCATTAAACTTTTATAACAATGACATAATCTGTCAACTAGTCTTGTGTTTTATATTTAGATCATATATTGTGTTTTCTTACAAATGTTGGCATCAATGTGTTATATTAGAAAGTAAATGCAGCAGGATAACTGTCGCGTGTACGATACTCCATTATCGCCACTTTTTTTTATAGCACAAACCATCAACAAAAATAACGGATGAAAGAAAGTTTTAAGATATAAGAAAAAAAAGTATTGATAAATGAGCCCCGTTGTCTAAATAATGGCAGAGACACAACTGCATACATTATTTTTAATGGGAATACTGTTACAATTTAGTTATTTTCAGACAGGGGCGCACATAGGAATCATGGGGCCCCATAGCAGAAGTTCTAATTGGGACCCCCCCCCCCCAAAAAAAAATGTAAATAATTGTTGGGGTCACAGAAGATCATATCTTACAACTTTCCAGCCTTTACATAGTAATTTTCCTCCTGCTGAAGTCCTAGATTCCTTTTTCATTGCCCCCATAAAGTATGATGCCAACAAAAGTGCCCCCCCCAAACACAGTATGATACCCCCATGGTGAATTCCTCCACATGCACAGTATAATGACCCTACTTTACCCCACCTCAACTCCCAAGGCAAAGTATCGTGACCCCAACACAGTATGATCTCCCAGCTGTGACCCCCACACAGCCCTCCATACAGTATAATGGCCCTACATACAGTATTATGCACTCGCCATGGTCCTCCACACAGTATAATGCACTCCCCATGGTCCTCCAAGCAGTATAATGAACTCCCTATGGTCCTCCATACAGTATAATGGCCCCACAACTCTCCACACTCCACAGAGTATAATGCACTCGCCATGGTCCTCCACAGAGTATAATGCACTCGCCATGGTCCTGCACAGAGTATAATGCACTCACCATGGTCCTCCACACAGTATAAAACACTCGCCATGGTCCTCCACACAGTATAATGCACACGCAATGGTCCTTCACACAGTATAATGCACTTGTCATGGTCCGCCACACAGTATAAGACACTCGCCATGGTTCTCCACACAGTATAAGACACTCGCCATGGTCCTCCACACAGTATAAGACACTCGCCATGGTCCTCCACACAGTATAAGACACTCGCCATGGTCCTCCACACAGTATAAGACACTCGCCATGGTCCTCCACACAGTATAAGACACTCCCCATGGTCCTCCACACAGTATAATGCACTCCCCATGGTCCTCCACACAGTATAATGCACTCCCCATGGTCCTCCATGCAGTATAATGAACTCCCTATGGTCCTCCACACAGTATATGGTCCCTATGGTCCTCCACACAGTATAATGCACCCCCATAGTCCTCCACACAGTATAATGCACTCCCCATGGTCCTCCACACAGTATAATACACTCTCCATGGTCCTCCACGCAGTTTAATTCACTCCCCATGGTCCTCCACACATCAAAATGCACTCCCCATGGTCCTCAACACAGTATAATGCACCCCATGGTCCTGTACGCAGTATAATGCAGCTCCCTCATAGGGTAAAATGCGGCCCCCACCATAGGGTAAAATGCAGCCCCAGTCCTACAGTATTATCAGTCCACACGGATTTAAAATAAATAAATACATACTTACCGCTCCTCGTTCCCCGCTGTTTCAGTCTCTGCAGCGCGTCTCTCTCACCACCTCAGCAGCTGCCAGCTCCACTGTCTGACACAGCGTGGCGCGTCATCATGCCACTGCATCAGACACAGAGGAAAAATTATAGGAAAGGGAGTGTCATATGATGCTCCCTCCTCCATCATTGATTTCAACCAGGGCGGGCTGCAGGTTTTCGTGAGTCTCAGTGGACCCCGTTAGCACATACCACCATTCATGATGCACAGATACGGCAGAGAAATATCGGTATAGTACACAGGACCCAGGCTGTCCCCTCGTCCTTCACATATGCAAACATGCACACACAGTATGCAGACATGCACACACACAGTACGCAGACATGCACGCACACAGTACGCAGACATGCACGCACACAGTACGCAAACATGCACGCACACAGTACGCAAACATGCACGCACACAGTACGCAAACATGCACGCACACAGTACGCAGACATGCACGCACACAGTATGCAGACATGCGTGCGTACACACACAGTATGAAGATATTAAAGCGCACACACAAAGTATGCAGACATGCGCGCAGACATGCTAGCACACACACACACGGTACACAGACATGCAATCGCATACACAGTACATAGCCTTGCGATCACACACAGTACGCGGATATGCACGCGCACACACAGTACGCAGGCATGCGCACACACAGTACGCAGGCATGTGCACACACAGTACGCAGACATGCGCACACACAGTACGCAGACATGCGCACACAGTACGCAGACATGCGCACACACAGTACGCAGACATGCGCACACACAGTACGCAGACATGCGCACACACAGTACGCAGACATGCGCACACACAGTACGCAGACATGCGCACACACAGTACGCAGACATGCGCACACACAGTACGCAGACATGCGCACACACAGTACGCAGACATGCACACACACAGTACGCAGACATGCACACACACAGTACGCAGACATGCACACACACAGTACGCAGACATGCACACACACAGTACGCAGACATGCACACACACACACAAACACATACACAGATATGTACACATACAGACATACACACATATTTGAACACATTCTTAAAAACACATAAAACAGACAAATATATATACACAGTCATGCACACACACACACACACACACACACACACACACACACACACACAAGACGCATTAGAAATATATTTAAAATGGGGATTGGGGAATCTGGCGACAAGCCTCACTTACCTGCCCCTGGCCTGTCTCCCGTTCAGCTGTGCAGGGCAGCCGGCATGTCTGATGGCCATCACAGACATGGCCCTGGACCATCAAGGGGGCTCGTTCGCTGTCGGGGCCCTGGACCATCAGGGGGGCCTCCTCACCGTCGGGTCCCCTGGACCATCAGGAGGGCCCCCTCACCGTAGAGACCCTGAACCATCAGGGGGGCTCCCTCGCTGTTGGGGCCCATCAGGGGGCCCCTCACAGACGGGGCCCTGGACCATCAGGGGGCCCCTCACAGACGGGGCCCTGGACCATCAGGGTGGTCCCCTCACCGTCAAGGCCCTGGACCATCAGGGGGTTCCCCTCACTGTCTGGGTCCGGGCCGCTCTCCCAGCATCTGTACAGCCAGGACCTCACTCCGGCGCTGCAGCTTGTCTGCCGGCACTTCCCCAGACATAGCCGCGCTGTGTGTGGCTGTGTCTGCTAGTCATTACTACCATACACAGCCACATAGCGCGCAGCTATGTCTGAGGAAGTGCCGGCAGATCAGGGGGGGGCCTGATGCAAGGGTGGCGGGAACCCCGATGTAGGTACATGGTGCAGGCGACTGCTATGGGGCCCCCCGGCTCACGGGCCCCATAGCAGTCACGTGGCCTGCCCCCATTGACGGTACGCCACTGTTTTCTGATACAAAGGCTATAACATTCAACAACATGTATGGGATAAATTATTAACTAATTAAACAGGAAATAGGACTTTATATTACTACAGCAATCACCTTGAGAATATACCATTCTTTGATAATAGCACCTACACAAGAAGTCCTCAGGTGAACTATCAATAGGTAAAGCACAATGGCACAAGATAGAATTATAAAAATCTCTTTATTTAGAAAGAACAATCAAAATTCACATAGGCTGATATAACAAACCCAAGATGGCGCTGCATCAATATGATAGTTTTAAAAATTAATCAGTAACAATGTAACTAAGTTAACAGTTTGGGACACAGTCCTTTGTCCACCCTTATTCACACATTGAGGTAAACTTTGACAAATAGTAAGGTTTTTAATATAAGACAGTGTAGGACTGTCCCAAATGGGTTCACCTTGTCGATGATGGGATAGCTTTTATACTATTTTTGATCAAAAACAGTGTTACTAAGTACGCTATTTTATTTAGATGCCCTTGCTTTTTATTTATTTACAAAAGGGTTTATGTTCATTTTGCTTCTTGTAGTTTTTTTTAAGTTTACATCAAGAATACACCAAAAAATACATTTATCATAAAAAACATTAATGCAAAAGCATATTATACTTCACATTAAGCACCAGTAGCTATCATCAAAAGTGTAGCACACTGCCTAGTAGTACTGTGTATAAAGAGAACCACTGGTAACCAGTAACTATTAACCCCTTAACAACCATGGGTCTTTCTGTTTTTGTGTTTTCATTTTTTGCTCCCCTTCTTCTCAGAGCTAGAACTTTTTTCATTTTTGTTCAATATGGCCGTGTGAGGGCTTATTTTTTGCGGGACGAGTTGTACTTTTAAACGCCATCACTGGTTTTACCATATTGTGTGCTGGAAAGAAAGAAAAAAATTCCAAGTGCAGTGAAACTGCAAAAAAATGCAATTCCACAGTTGTTTTTTGGGTCCTTTTTTTTACCACGTTCACTGATTGCTAAAACTGACCTGCCATTCTTATTCTCCAGGTCATTATGAGTTTGTAGACACCAAACATGTACAGGTTCTTTTTTATTTAAGTAGTGAAAAAAAAATCCAAACTTTGGTAAAAAAAAAAAAAAAAAAAAATAAAATAAAAAAATGACGTAATTTTCCAAGACCCATAGCGTCTCCATTTTTCGAGATCTGGGGCCAGGTGAGGGCTTATTTTTTGCGCGCCTGGCTAACGTTTTTATTGATACTATTTTTGGGTAGATCCAATGTTTTGATCGCCCGTTATTGCATTTTATTGCACTGTTGCAGCGACCAAAAAATTGTAAATCTAGCGTTTAGAATTTTTTTCTCGTTACGCCGTTTACCGATCGGATTAATTCTTCTTTTATATGGATAGATCAGGCGATTCTGAACACTGCGAGACCAAATATGTGTATGTGGGTTTTTTTTTTTAATTATTTTATTTTGAATGGGGCGAAAGGGGGGGTGATTTAAACTTTTATACATAGATTTTTTTTTTATATTTTTAAAAACATTTTTTTTTACACTTTCTGCTTGCTTCTATAGTCTCCATAGAAGACTAGAAGCAGCAGTCGTCTGATTGCTTCTACTGAATACAGGCGATCAGCAGATCGCTTGTATGCAGCAGAAATGCTCACTTGCTATGAGCGCCGACCACTAGGTGGCGCTCATAGCAATTGAGACATGACAACCACAGGCGCCTGCTGCAGACCCTGGGTTGTCATGACCACCCATCGATGACCCGCGATCACGTGACGTGGTCACCGATGGGCGGGGCTTAGGATGCGCTTCCCGGAACCGCAAATTAAATGCCACTGTCAGAGATTGACAGCGGCATTTAACATGTTAACAGCCGTGGGTGGATCGCAATTCCACCCGCGGCTGTTGCGGGCACATGTCAGCTGTAATAATCAGCTGACATTTGCCCGGTTCAGTGCGGGCTCAGCGCCGGAGCCCCGCTGAACCGGCCTTTCCGACCAGGTGCGAACTATTACTGACCTGGTCGGAAAGGGGTTAAAGGGAGTCTGTCAGCGCAAAGTAACTGACCAAACTAACCACAGAAACTCGATACACCCTTGGACCTTTCCACCGTTCTCTTCCTTGATTAAGAGATCTGGTTTTACAGGAACCGAAGGGGGGTAAAGATGAATGGAAAACTAATAGGTGAAAAGCTGCACTGAGCACTTATGTTTTATTGGAATAGTAATTTTGTGCTGACAGACTCTGTTTAACAAGGTATTAAAGAGAGTGTTGGCTTGAACAACCCCTGGCAAAAATTATGGAATCACCAGGCTCGGAAGATGTTCATTCAGTTGTTTAATGTTGTTGAAAAAAAGCAGATCATAGACATGGCACAAAACTAAAGTCATTTCAAATGACAACTTTAGTGCTTTAAGAAACACTAAAAGAAATAAAGATTAAAAATGTGGTACTCAGTAAGGGTAATTTTTCAGATTAAGCAGAGGGAAAAAATTATGCAATCACTCAATTCTGAGGAAAAAAATTATGGAATCATGAAAAACAAACAACCAAAAGAACACTCCAATACATCACTAGTATTTTGTTGCACCACCTCTGGCTTTAATAACAGCTTGCAGTCTCTGAGGCATGGACTTAATGAGTATCAAACAGTACTCTTCATCAATCTGGCTCCAACTTTCTCTGATTGCTGTTGCCAGAACTGCTTTGCAGGTTGGAGCCTTGTCATGGACCATTTTCTTCAACTTCGACCAAAGATTTTCAATTGGATTGAGATCCGGACTATTTGCAGGCCATGACATTGACCTTATGTGTCTTCTTTCAAGGAATGTTTTCACTGTTTTTGCTCTATGGCAGGATGCATTATCATCTTGAAAAATGATGTCATCATCCCCAAACATCCTTTTAATTGATGGGATAAGAAAACTGTCCAAAATATCAATGTATACTTGGGCATTTATTGAAGATGTAATGACAGCCATCTCCCCAGTGCCTTTACCTGACATGCAGGCCCATATCATCAATGACTGTGGAAATTTGCATGTTCTCTTCATGCAGTCAATTTTATAAATCTCATTGGAATGGCACCAAACAAAAGTTCCAGCATCATCACCTTGCCCAATGCAGATTCGCGATTCATCACTGAATATGACTTTCATCCAGTCATCCACAGTCCACGATTGCTTTTCCTTAGCCCATTGTAACCTTGTTTTTTTTCGGTTTAGGTGTTAATGATGGCTTTTGTTTAGCTTTTCTGTATGTAAATCCCATTTCCTTTAGGCGGTTTGTTACAGTTCGGTCACAGACATTGACTCCAGTTTCCTCCCATTCGTTCCTCATTTGTTTTGTTGTGCATTTCCTGTTTTGGAGACATATTGCTTTAAGTTTCCGGTCTTGACGCTTTGATGTCTTCCTTGGTCTACCAGTATATTTGCCTTTAACAACCTTCCCATGTTGTTTGTATTTCGTCCAGATTTTAGACACAGCTGACTAACCAACAACTTCTGCAACATTGCGTGATGATTTACCTTCTTTAAAGAGTTTGATAATCCTCTCCTTTGTTTCAATTGACATCTCTCGTGCTGGTGCCATGATTCATGTCAGTCCACTTGGTGCAACAGCTCTCCAAGGTGTGATCACTCCTTTTTAGATGCAGACTAACGAGCAGATCTAATTTGGTGCAGGTGTTAGTTTTGGAAATGAAAATTTACAGGGTGATTCCATAATTTTTTCCTCAGAATTGAGTGATTCCATAATTTTTTCCCTCTGCTTGGGCTGAAAAAAGTTACCCTTACTGAGTACCACATTTTTTATCTTGATTTCTTTTGGAGTTTCTTAAAGCCATAAAGTTGCCATTTGAAATGACTTTAGTATTGTGCCATGTCTGTGATCTGCTTTTTTTCAACAAGATTAAACAACTGAATGAACATCCTCTGAGCCCGGTGATTCCATAATTTTTGCCAGGGCTTGTAATACTATATTTTGGAGTTTGACCATTTCAGATCTACAGATGGCTATACACATAAGATAATGGTCCGCTAAACACTTGCATATTCCTCTTCTCAACAGCACCATGTAGTTTGACCATTTCAGATCTACAGACTCTCCCATACACAGGAGTGTTTGTTCAGCCAAGCGCTTCTGTGTTCTCTATGACAAAGCCAATGGCTGCTCATCAGCTGGCGGCTAATCTCCAAAAGAACACTGCAATTGGCAGTCTGAAATCGGATAAGTGCGATTGACATTTCCCCCGACCATAAGTCAGATGGCTCCCCCATACACATTAGACCATCGACTGAACCAGTGTTTTGCCATCATTAGGCTAATGTGTATTGGGGTCTTAAGTTTACATCTGTAGTAATGGTTCTGTTCTGTTTCACAAATTCCTTAACCCCTTTAAAGCCCAAGACGTATTAATATGTATCTGCGCCCTGGGCTTTAAGAGCCTGATACGTCACCAGACAGCAGGAAGATATTTTGGTCATGCGCAGTGCATTACCAAAGTATCTTCTGCATCTGCAGCGCTGACAGCCTGTATAGCACAGGGATGGTGCTTCATCCCTGTGCTATAGAGGCGGTCAGAATAAAAAAAAGTGAAAGTCCCATAGTAGGACAAAAAATAAAAGTAAAAAAAGTGTCAGAAAGTGGAAAAAAAAAATTGTAAAAAAAAAATCCACCAAAAATCAAAATATAATGTAGCCATCAATAAATATTATTATGAAAAAAAAAACAATAAATGTACACATATTTGGTATCGCCACGTCTGCAATGACCTGACCTATAAAACTGTCCCACTAGTTAACCCTCGAAGCAAAAAACAATGCTTTATCATCATACCGCCAAACAAAAAATGGAATAACACACTATCAAAAAGACGAATATAAATAAAAATGGTACCGCTGAAAACGTCATCTTGTCCCGCAAAAAACAAGCCACCACACAGCTCCATCAACCGAAAAATAAAAAAGTTATAGCTCTCAGAATAAAGCGATGCAAAAAAAAAATTTTTTCTATAAAATAGCTTTTATTGTGTAAAAGCGCCAAAACATAGAAAAACAATATAAATGTGGTACCGCTGTAAACGTACTGACCCGTAGAATAAAGGTAGCTTATCAATTTTACCACACACGGAACAGCATAAAAAATTTTTAAATAAAACAATTCCTGAATTGTTGGTTTTTGTTCATTCTGCCTCCCAAAAATCGGAATAGAAAGCGATCAAAAATGTCACGTGCCTGAAAATGGCACCAATAAAAGCGTCAACTCATCCCGCAAAAAAGAAGCCATCACATGACTCTGTCGGCCAAAATATGGAAAAATTATAGCTCTCAAAATATGGCGATGCAAAAACTAGATTTTACAAAAAAATGTGTCTTCTAGTGTGTGACAGCTGTCAATCATAAAAATCCAATATGATTCTGGTATCGCTGTAATCGCACCGACCCGAAGAATAAAGTCGTCTTATCACTTACACCGCACGAGGAACGGCGTAAAACATATACTCTCGGGTTAGGGTTGTGCTAGGGTTAGGGTTGGGCTAGGGTTAGGGCTGGGCTAGGGTTACTTTTTTCAAAAGTAAAAAAAAAAAAAAGATGACGATATGGCGACTAGTGTTGAGCGCAAGTGCTCGCTACTTGAGTTTGCATCGGGTGCTCAGGTATGCACTGAGTATCGCGGGTGCTCGAGTGACATGCTCGAGTCTCCCCCCCCATATGCTCAGCGGAGATTGCCTGCCATGCACGAGCGATCCCCGCATGTTTTTTTTGGGCGTCTAATAACCGTGAAACATGCAGGCGGGGACTCGAGCATGTCACGCGAGCACCCGCGATACCTGGTGTATACCCGAGTACCCGATGCAAACTCAAGTAGCGAGCACTTGCGCTCAAGACTAAGGACAACTTATTCAATATGATGACCTAATGTTATCAAATTCTGTGTCATACCTCTGGGTTCAAAATGTTCACTATACCCCTTGATAAAATCCTTGAGGGGTGCAGTTTACAAAATGGGGTCACTTGTGGGGGTTTCCACTATTTAGGCACATCAGGGGCTCTCCAAACGCGACATGGCGTCCGCTCTCGATTCCAGCCAATTTTGCGTTTAAAAAGTCACACAGTGCTCCTTCCCTTCTGAACTCTGCCGTGCGCCCAAACACTGTATTTTCCCCACATATGGGGTATTGGCGTACTCAGGAGAAATTGCACAAAAGTTCGTGGGGTCCATTTTCTCCTCTTACCCTTTTGAAAATAAAAAAATTGGGGCTAAAACATAATTTTTGTGGAAAAAGTTAGATTTTTTTATTTTCACGGCTCCATGTTATAAACTTATGTAAAACACTTTGGGGTTGAGGGTGCTCACCACACATCTAGATAAGTTCCCTGAGGGGTCTAGTTTCCAAAATGGCGTCACTTGTGGGGAGTTTCCACTGTTAAGGCACATCAGGGGCACATCCGCTAATTATTCAAGCAAATTTTACATTTAAAAAGTCAAATGGTGCTCCTTCCCTTCCGAACCCTACCGTATGCCCAAGCAGTGGTTTTCCCCAACATATGGGGTATCTGCTTACTCAGGAGAAATTGCACAATAAACTTCATGGTGCAATTTCTCCTGTTACCCTTATGAAAATGCAAAATTGGGGGCTGAAAAACATTTTTGTGGGAAAAATGTGAAAATTTTATTTTTACGGCTCAATGTTATAAACTTCTGTGAAGCACCTGGGGGTTCAAGGTGCTCACCACACATCTAGATAAGTTCCCTGAGGGGTCTAGTTTCCAAAATGGTGTCACTTGTGGGGGGGTTTCCACTGTTTAGGCACATCAGGAGCTCCCCAAATGCAACATGGCGTCCGCTAATTATTCAAGCAAATTTTACATTCAAAAAGTCAAATGGCGCTCCTTCCCTTCCGAACCCTGCCGTGCGCCCAAACAGTGTTTTTTCCCCACATATGGGGTATCTGCGTGCTCAGGGGAAATTGCACAACAAATTTGGGGGTCCATTTTTTCCTGTTACCCCTGCGAAAATAAAAAAAGTGGGTCTAAAGTAACATTTTTGTGAAAAAAGTTAAATGTTAATTTTTTTCTTCCACATTCCAAAAATTCCTGTGAAGCACCTGAAGGGTTAATAAAGTTCTTGAATGTGGTTTTGAGCACCTTGAGGGGTGCAGTTTTTAGAATGGTGTCACTTTTGGGTATTTTCTGTCATAAAGACCCCTCAAAGTGACTTCAAATGTGATGTGGTCCCTAAAAAAATGGTTTTGTCAATTTTGTTGGAAAAAGGAGAAATCTCTGGTCAACTTTTAACCCTTATAGCTCCCCAATAAAAAAAAAATGTGGTTCCAAAATTGTGCTGATGTAAAGTAGACATGTGGGAAATGTTATTTATTAACTATTTTGTATGACATATCTCTCTGACTTAACGGCATGAAAATAAAAATTTTGAAAATTGCAAAATTTTCTACATTTTCACCAAATTTCCATATTTTTTTTTACAAATAAACGTAAGTGATATCGAAGAAATTTTACCACAATCATGAAGTACAATATGTCAAGAAAAAACAATCTCAGAATAAGGGGGATCCGTTGAAGCTGCTGATCATTCTACAGGCGAGCAAAAAGCTCATTCATAGGGTGAAATGATCTTTTGGTTCAGTCACCTTTTGTTCAATAGTGGGTATAGTTTGTTGAAGACTGAATATTTATCAGCTATTAGGATACATCACATATTCCTTCATCGGTTTGTGAGTGTGAGCAATTAAAAGCACTTTCATGGATAATTGTTGCATTAACATTGAAGGCGTTTTAACTGCTATAGTTTGCAAACCGCGCCAATCTGCATGTCAACACAGCTCAGCCGCAATGTGGTCAGAATCTGTCTGACGCTGGACTTTGAGCGCATTTTGAAGCCATTGCCTTGTGTGCAAAAATATGAGTTGCCCTTGAGTCGAACAACTTATTTATACGTGGGTAGGCTGTACTCACTTAACAGTTCATTACATGTATGAAGCAGAAAAAAAGCTGTTTCCAGGATATGACTTACACAGTGACAACATAATGACAATCTAACATGATGAAGTAGTCCATACCAGCTAATTATTATAAGGTATGTCTAATTTCAAAGAAATCCTACTCTATAAAATCCTCATGTGAAGGAGAGGTATGCTAATGACATGACCAGATGACAGTGTGGGATAGCTATGAATACTGTTATCACTCTACTTTAGCATCTCTAAATTCCAACCGCATCTCCCCAATTACTAATACATACCTATATTCCTTAGCTATCTCAGTTTAGCTTTCTTTATGCTGGCAGATAAATTGTTTTGAAGAAATTAGACATATTTCAGCAAGTACTAGTCATTTAAACATCTTCATAGATGAAGTCTGTTTTCTCTACCCTTGGGCTGCCTTACTTTGACTACAAAGAAATCAGATTTAGTTAAGTGCACTTTAAGTTATATCTAAATTCTAATCTACATTATATACAGTTGTAATGAAAAGTATTCCTTGCCATTGCAAACTAAAGGCACACATAACGAGATCGCTAGCGAGATCGTTATTACGTCACGGTTTTGGGATCGCTGGAGAGTCGTTTCATGATCGCTGGGGAGCTGTCAAACATGCAGAACTTCCCAACGATTTCGGCCGCCCCAGCGATCTAACTAACGATCTCGGCGGTCGTTGGGACGCTTTCACACAGCAGCTATTTCAACAATCCACACCTTGATAGGGACTGTACTGTGTCACAAAGGCGTGCATAAAATTACTTTTCCGCGCCCCCTTATCTCCAATTGGTGGACGCTACTGCGTTCTGATTGGGCGGCCTTGGTTTAACATCGCTACTGCGTCTTCGGTCAGATGGGATCGCTACTGCGTCTCGGTCAGACGGGGACACTGGTGTGTGCATTGTTCCTGTACAGATGTCTATATACATATATATATATATATATATATATATATATATATATATATAGAGATGTAAATGAATGGCCATTTATGTGTATGCATATCTGTATGTTTGAGAGTATGTATGTGTATATATAGTTATCTGTATACGTATGTGTATATGAGTGTGTGTGTATATATTTATGTACTTAAAAATATGTATGAGTACAAGGATGAATCTGTTTACATACGAGTACACGAATGTATATGCGTGTATGTATGTATGTATCTGTATACGCATGTGTATACATATGTATAAATATATATATATATATATATATATATATATATATATATATATATATATGGACTGCTTACTGCGGTGACTACTGCTACTACTGAAAGAATGAGAAACAAAGCTTTTGCATAGTAGAACACACAGTTTATTAGACACATCAGTACAGAAATGTCAGTAGTGTAGGAACATGAGTAGTTGCCCACTATAGGTTCTGATGCTGCCAAGGAACAGCACCAGGACCATTAAAATACTGGCAGTAGTTGTTGCGGCAGGTCTTCGCATCATGGGTGTTTCTGCCATGTCCCACTGGTTGAAGGCCTGCAATTGCAGGATCGTTTGCACGCCATTCACCGAGCTCCACTTCCCCATTGGCTAGGTCCACAGAGTCCACAAAGCCAGGCGGACAGTACGTAATTGCATCACGTCGACGAAGAAAGTTGTGAAGCGTGCAACAGGCCAAAACAACAGAGTCTATTGATTTAAGCTTCATGTTAATTGGCGTGTGAAAAACTCTGAAGCGGTTGGCCAGGACAGCGTGTCAGAAAACATGCTGTGTGGGTGTGTGTGCACGAGACCCCAGAAATATCTGCCCATGCAAAAGCATATATATACAGATAGAAACCAAGCCCTCCCTCCCTGAAGAGCAATGATAGCAGATAATTGGTAAATGTCCTATAACTGAATTAAAAATGGAAACTCATTTGAGACCCCAAACAATACCTACATCGCTAAAGATGTCTGATTTCTTCAAAGTGGAGTCACAGCCGGAGAACGCTGGTGGGATCCGAAAAACAAGGACGCAGTAGCGACCACCAATAGGGGACGAGGGGCGCGGAAAAGTCCAATTTATGCACGCCTACGTGTCAGTTCTGAATCGCTAACGAGGTCGTTGATAAGGTGTCAAATACAGCGATGCACACTGCCCAGCGGGAGCGCAACGACCCAGGAATGGTCCAGGAAGCTTTGTAACGATCAGCGATCTCACAGCAGGGGCCTGATCGTTGTTACCTGTCAGACATAAGATCACTAGCGAGATCGCTATTGCATCACGAAAACCGTGACGCATCAATGATCTCGCTAGCTATCTCGTTATGTGTGATGGGGCCTTAAGTTTTTTAGCAACATTTATAAACTTTCGGCTGTTTGCAATAAACCAAGCAAGAATAATTGATATTGCTGAAGAGAACGAACACAACAAGAGGTTTCTTCAAATTCAGCACAAATGCCACTTTTAATGATTATTTCAGTTACAATTTAATGACTACTTCAGTTACAATTTAATGACTACAGAACTATCCACCCCCTTCTTGACTAATGTCATTATTGAATAGTAGAGAATCTTTTGGCAAATATTACTTGAACCATTTGGCTGGAAATATGGTGCATAGCCAGACACCAGTTTCTAACAGTGTTCCCGCAGAATTGTAGCTTATTCCTCGTGGACAAGGGCCTCCAATTCACTAATATTGCTAGTACTGCAATGACTTTCTTCATGTTCCACCAAAGAATTTTTATGGGGTTCAAGTCCAGCAACTGTGATGACCACTCCAAGTTCTTCTGGACTTGAAACCAAGCCTTAGTGGACTTTGATGTATACCTAGAATCACTGTTTTTTTGACAATGATTCAATGACACTGAAGTTTCAGCTTCCTCACAGAAGTCGTGAAGTATTCCTTGAAGGTCTTCTTGATACTTGCTTGAATCCATCTTGCCTTCCACACGATGCAGATTTTCAGTAGCAGAAAAATCAAAGCAGCCCCAAGGCATCACTGAGCCATCACCAAGCTTCACTGTAGGCAAAGTGTTCTTTTCAGCGCAAGTTTCATTCTTCCACCTGCAGACATATATCTGATCCATGGACTTGAATATACTGGAGCTGACTTTTATTGTGCTTTTGGTTAAGTAGAATTATATGTCTTGGAGTCCAAGCATGAAGACCCTTCAGCATTTAGTATATGTATCACTCTGCAAACTGAAACCTGCTGCCACCAAATCCTTGCCCAGGTTTTTTGGAGTTGCTCAAGCGATTTTGACCACATGCCTCCTAAGGAATCTGGTGGCAGAAGGTGATAGCTTCCTCTTTCTGCCACACCAAGGTAGTGTAGCCAGCATTCTTTTACTTTGAACTTGTGAACTATGCTCCCAACTGTATGTCAAGATACATTCAATTCCATTACTATCTCTTTTTATCCATTTCCACGTTTGTGGGAGTGATCTCTTCTCTTAACTTTTGGGGTCACACTCTTGATAATACAAAAATGTTAATTTATAGGAGGCTATTGCCCATGAGGAATTAATTAAAATTCTTCAGGAACACTGCCAGAAACTGGGGTTTGGCTATGCATCATATTTGCAGCAGGTTATAACAGCCAAAAGGTGCTGTACTATGAACTAAAGATGCTTGTTATGAAGGGGTTGAATAATTCTGAGACGAGACAGCTGTAGTACTAAAAGGGGCATTTTGCATTGGGAGAAACCATTTGTTATATTGATTTATTATGAAAGTTTGTATATTTTGCTAAGAAACCAAATTTGCAATGGGGGTTAAATAAATTTGATTGAAACTGCATATGCAGGTACATATAAACTACAATGGCAGGTCTCTAAGGCTAAGGCCACAGCCCCACTATCAGTATTCGCTCAGTATTTTTTCTCAGGAATGGGAACCAAAACCAGGTGAGGAACAATCAGAGAAAAGGTAGAATAGAAACAAGTCACCAATTCTGCATTTATCATCCACTCCTGGTTTTGGCTCCCACGCTTGAGAAAAAATACTGACCAAATACTGATAGTTAGGCCGTGGCCTAAGATTGTAAAGCTGATGTCACTCATTATAAAACATCCCATTATCAGTTTCTCATGAATGAATAGATGACTCCTACATGCTGTCGAAAATGGGGTTTCATTTTTGTGCTTGATTTCACTTTAAATGACTCATTCGCGCCGGGGCTTGGTGCGTAGGAATTGTACTCCAGCAGATATGCTGCAATAGCAAATTTGAAACTCCCCATGGGATATGCTTGGAAGAGAAAAATATTACGATTACTGCAATAATCTTTAACCATTTTTAGTAAATGCATTTGAATCGAGCCTACGTTTGTACAATGTGAACATATTTAGTAAGCACTTAAGCAGTAAAAACTAAAAAAAATAAATAAATTTAAAAAAGTCATATTGTTCATGTGGAAAATAAGTTACAGTAATAATACTCTAGTGACGCTCGTTCATAAAGCACTTATGTCAAAACGATTTGTATAAACTGAATAAAAGGAATGCTGGTGTCCTCATCTAAGCATTCATCACCATACTTATGTATAACTAGTGACAATTTACCACCAATTTATTTTTTATACAGTTCCAACATATTCATTAGTGCGGCGCACAGATCATTCATATCAGTCACTGAATGTGGATCACTCATATTAGGGCTCGGAATATCATTTTCATACTCCAGATATTCAGATAAACACATTCAGGTAACCCCCTGAAGATGTTACCGTTTCTTAGATTAGTATCTGAGAGCCACAGTCTTGTGTAGCCTAAACAATAAAAAGGACTGGTCTGTTATCCTGTATAATATAGTTTAGTAATTACTTGCATACCCCATTAAAGAAAACCTGTCGGCATTTTGTAACGTAAAGAGATGGCTGTAATGGTGCTGTAACACAGAATAAATTGATTCATTTGGGGAAGAAATCGGCTTTGTGGTTCTTCTGTAATCAGGATTTGAAGTTTTCTGCTAATTAGATTTCGGTGCACAGGGGCCGGACTGTACACTGGGTCTTCTCCTCCCTGTCTCCGATTGCCCATCCCCTCTGCCTGCTTCTGGTCTCTGAATGACTTGTCTCTTTCACCTGAAAAACAGGTCACTGCTGAGATTTCAAACAGAGAAGGCTGGCAGAGACCATCTCATTCACAGACAAGAGGCTGGCAGAGGTGCTGGGGAATCACAGACAGGGAGGAGAAGACCCAGTGCACAGTCCAGCCCCGGTGCACCAAAATCTAATTCGCAGAAAACTTCAAATGCTGATTAAAGAAGAACCACAAAGTGGATTTCTTCATTGAAGGTATCAATGTAATCTGTATAACACTACCATTACAGCCATGCCTTTACTTCACATTAGAAAATCATGCTGACAGGTTCTCCTTAAATATAAGGTCTGGGACATCTTATCTTAGAGTTCTGTATTGGGCTGTTTGCTATTTCTCCTACAAATTATAAGTTGACAACTGGGATGAGGTGGCAGAGTCTGACATTTTTACTTACTCAAAGGTATTTTCCAGTAATCAAACAACGCCTTCTCAACTACTATTTTAGGTAAAATAAAAGCAGACATCCCAACGATATTGGCGCCAACACTCCTAGGGCTCATGTTACATTATTAGGTAACATTATTATGTTACGTGAGCCCTGCAGCCAATCAGCGGCCACTAATAGTCCACTTCACTCTCTATTCCTTTGGACAAAAAAGCCACAGGGGACTCAGCACTGGAATGGCACTAGCTCAGTAGGTGACTACAAGTTGTTTATATATTACATGGGAAATATGGTAATTAAGGGGTTGTCGGAGTAGTGGACTTCTTTAAAGGGAAACTGTCAGTAGCTTTTGCTATGCATTCTGAAACCAGAATGACAGTCAAAGACCCCGAGTCCAGCAATGTGTCACTTACCGGTCAGCTTGATGCAGTTTTGATAAAATAACAGTTTTCTCTGCTGCAAATCTAGAAGTTCTCTGAATGCTGAGCTAGGTATAACCCTTCCCAATCAATGATTGTTAGCTTTCTGTGCACATGATATTGGAGGAAAGCTGCTAATCAGCAGTGGGGGCAGGGTTACACAGAGCAGGAGGGCTACATGGCATGGGACACCTATTCATTTAGTGATGATCTCCTGTTGAGAAAACATTGATTTTATTGAAATTACAACAAGCAGCCCAATAAGTGACACATCACTGGAGTCAGAATCTATGTCCCTACATCATGCTGCTCTCAGATTAAATAGCAAAACCCTGCTGACGGATTTCCTTTAAGTCACAGATACCCATTAGATCATTTAGTTCATTCAATAGCTTTCTCTGTCGTTTTCCCATACACAAGACCGCTCGGCTGAGCGCGCCAGTATTTTCTATGAGTGAGACACTGCCAGATTCCTCTGCCAGATGCTTAACTTGGTCACCAAAAAGGATCAGAGCCACTTTAGTCTAACAGGATTGGTCCTTGTCTACCCTGACATCAGGAGTTCCCCATATACATTGGACTGCAAGAAGATTTTGGCAGGTTTGGTTGATTTCAGTCTCATGTGTATGGGTTCTTTTAGTTCATGTTTACTTACTGATTTTTTATGTTTTTATGTTATACGATTCATCATACTTACAGATGGACAGCGTGATGGGATTATGGGTACTCTGAATAAAAATAATAACAATACTATTAATATATAATTAGAACATTTTTTCATGCAAAGAATAGTCAGGCACATTCTACAGGTTATCTTATTCAATCTGTCCAACACACAGCATGTATAAATACCACCATCTATGCTCACAATGTTATCTCTAAGTCTGTATGAGAAACAAATTAAAGGGATTTTCCACATTTTTATAACCCTTTCCCAACATGGTTAATTTCCTTTTTTTTCTTTTTGTTTTTTTCCTCCCTTTTTCCAAGAGGAGCCATAACTTTTTTATTTTTCTATCCAAATAGACTTGTGAGGGTTTGTTTTTTTGCAGGGCAAGTTGTAATTTTGACAGACGTTATTCATTTTACCACATAGTGTTCTGGAAGAAGGGAAAAAAATTCCAAGTGTGGTGAAATTGCAGAAAAAAAACCCCGCAATTCTGCCATTGTTTTTTGGGAATTGTTTTTACAGAGTACATTGTGTGGTAAAATAACCTGGCAATATGATTTATTCAGAATTGAGTACACAAATCATCAAAGATCCGCTGCAGGCAGCTCACTTTGCAATTGCTGACCAAAACTTCCCAGATGTGCTCAATGGGAGACAAGTCTAGAGACACTGCAGGCCATGGTAGCATTTTATGCACGAGGAGTCTTGCAGAAAAATGAGTAACAAGCAGGGCTGTGGAGTCGGTGTCCATTTTGGTGGAGTCGGAGTTGGTATTAAATGGACCGACTCCAACTCCTAAAATCTATAATAAATTGGGTACAGTAGTTCAATGCAATTTGTGGGGAATACTTTTTCATAAGAATTTGGGAAAGTTATGAAATGTTCTATAAATGTCTGTCCTATTCCTGATCTAAGGGTCTAGGCTTTTAGCTGAGATGAATTTGTGCTACAGTAAATTTATCACTTAAACATGAGCCATGTATGAGGGAGTCGGAGTCGTGGAGTCGGAGTTGGAGTCGGTGTCATGGAAACTGAGTAGTCGGAGGTTTGGCTTACCGACTCCACAGCCTTGGTAACCAGTAGCTTTGCGTTGTCATGTTGAAATACATCTCTTGGGACACTTTCAAGAATAGACTGTATCACTGATTCCACCATCAATTCAATGTATGGGCAAGCTGTTAGTGCACCAATGAAAATTAGAGGGGTCCACTTCCCATACATTATGCCACCCCACACCATAATTCTGAGATTAGGACTATTGTGATGTTCCCTCGTGAAGGTCAATTTATGGCCAGCCAGTCTCCAATCTCCAAGACAAAAACGGGACTTATCGTTGAAAAGGATAGATCTCCATTCCAGCCTCCAATCTCCTTCTGGAGACCATGTAGGAAGTACTACTCTGAGCATTATGGTTTCGGGTGGCATAATGTATAGTAGCAAGTCCCCTCTATTTTTCATTCCAGGTGCATTAACAGCATTACCCATTTGGTCATGAGCCAGTGGTACTGGCATTTCTTTAAAATGTTCCAGGAGCAGGTTTTCAATACAACAACACCAGGCTGCATGTTGCTTGTGCTACTGTGAGCATCCTATGTGGCCTAATTGTGCTACCATGGCCTTTAGCATCTTTGGAGTTATCTCCCATTGAGTATATGTGGCACGTCATTGGTCGGAAATTGCAAAAGGAGCTGCCAGCAGTGGATCTTGAGGATTTGTGTGTCTAAGTGCATTCAGTGTGGCAGAACTGTCCTCAGACATCATTAGTAACCACATTAAAAGCATGCCAAGACGTATAAGTGTATATATATATCTACAAGTTGTGTTTATTCTAGATGCCAAATAAATTGAGATGTTATGAAAATATTGTTTCCATTTCTTCATCATTTACATATCATTAACATATTTATCAATCCTGTGATTTCCATAATTTCACGACTTTTCCTTATTGATGTTTTAATTTTAATGTTGATGAGTGTAATGAAAAGTATACTCATTTTACTGATACCCAGAATGCCTCTTCTAATACTGCACTCTTCCAGATGGACAAGCAAGGGACCATTGTAGTCAATCACTGGCAGGAGGGGTTACATCTTTTTCTGGGATCAGAAAGAATAGGATGTACCAATGTCAGATCTATACATCTTGTTTTGGTCATTCACACTGTTGCAGCAGCCAGATATTCATACTGGCTGGAAGAGGAACCACTGAGAATGTTGAAGGTCCTAAGAAAGTTTAAGGCTATGTGCCCACGATGCAGAAATGAAGCAGAAAATTTCTGCAGCGTTTCTGCATCTCCCTTGCCAGAAAAAACGCATGCAGATTGTGCATGCGTTTATCCTGCAGAATACACGCGTATTCACATGCGTTTATGCATGCGTTTACGCATGCGGACTACAAGCACTTTTCAGGCGATAACATCACTTGGAAAGTGCTTGACAACTAGGTCACACTATATAAATCCATGCAAACAGCATGGATTTATATAGTGTGACCGTAAAAAAATAAAGCTATACTTGTTGTCGCGCTCCTTCCGTTTACCACGTTTACTAAACACGGTCAGTCAGAGTGTGATGTACTTTTGTCACGTTCAGTGAACACGTTCTGTCAGTCACAGTGTGACGTACTTCTGCCACGTTTACTGAACACGTTCTGCCAGTCACAGCGCGCTGAACAGATACTTCTTTACTGAACGTTATCACGATTTACGCTTCCTGTCTTCCAATGGGTCGTAAGCAAAAATACGCCACTGACGATGACAGAAAAGCAGCGGAAGCAGCAAGGAAACGACAACATCGAGAGCAACAGACACCACAAGAAACTGCTGCCACACAAGCCCAGAATGCGGAATCTCACGGAAAATGTCGGCATCAGGAGACACAACACACTGCCGCCAGACAAGCCCAGGATGCGGAATCTCACAGACAACATGGGGAACGGGAGACACCGCAACACGCGCATTCATTGACAGAGCGTGCGGTGGATGCTGGGTGTGACACGATGGGGGATAACTCCGCGGTACGCGGAACAGGAGACCCCTGGCTGCAGCCTCAAATAGTCGTGATGTTAGCGGAAGCAATAGCCGGCTGCAGCCGGGGGAATTACATGGTGGCTGTGTGTGGTCAGCGATGTTGTCACAAGCAGTATTGACAACATGACGTAATTACCAAATTCATTAGGGGACCCGGTGGGATACATTGGGGGGTTAATTTAAAGTAGTGCACAACCCATTTAAAAACACTGCTTCGCTGATTAGTCGCGCCCGGTCGGCCGCATACATATTCTAGAATACCCGATGCCTTAGAATCGGGCCACCGATTAAATAGTTATGGATAACCCTTTAAAAAACAACATTATGTGCAGTGATGGTGTTATTTTTTAAATCATGGGGTGGAAAACTCCACGTAAACACAGATTTTCTGGACATTCCTAATAGGTAAAAACCTAACATCAGTAATTCTATGGCCACTGCTGAGAAGCGGTCATGTATCCATCTGGCCAAAAGAAACATGTACAATGGCGGGGGACCCAGCAGCATAGCAACAGACGTAACAGAAATTGGCAGTAAAGAAAAAACAAAAAGTAAAAAAAGTTACAATTTTCAAAACCTCTCCTCGCTGTTTGTGAGTTATTGTCTACATTTTGAGGCTGAAAATCAATACTGATATTAATCATTGCGATTTCATGTACTGCCTACATTTTCACTAATCATTCAAGTGTGGGAACTATTTAGTCTGTGAATATTTTTGTTTCTGGATTTAAGTGAGAATGTTTCCATAAGTAAATAAGCCAATGGCTGACCGCTACGTTATACAGTTTGTGTGGCCAGTTGTAAAAAGATTGTTTTAGGTCACCTTGCTATTTGCCAAAGAACCAGCTATAGTGCTCTGGACAGAATTTTTTTTTCTAATATTTAAGCCCTTTGGTGCTTTCACACTGTGTTTTGCCATCCGTTTGCTGGTCCTGTCGGGGCTTATGGCCGAACCCCCTGCACAAAATGGGATTCGTGCGCATGCACTGACGGGGCCATATACTATAATGGTGCCGACAGAGACCCCACGGGACCAACAGACAGGTGGCAAAACGCAATGTGAAAGCACCCTTACTGAACTGAATGCAGCGCTGCAAAATGAGTAATACAATAACAGAATTTGTCAAATTAGCAACTGGCAGCTTAAACAATATAATGTATATGGGAGAAATCTGGGATCCCAAAAATTTAGATATGAACTAGTCCAGCCCTCCAGTTTTCCGCAGGAAAGCGGAACTAGAGGTGTCTGGAAGTCACTTACCCTTATATTTAAAAATAAAAAAAAAGATATACGGTAAGTAAAAAACGAATATTAAATAAGCAAAATAAACTACAGAATGTGGTACAATATTAAAAATGTATACCCATAAGAATCATTTATACCAATAAGCATGATTATTATATATTAATTACATCAACCCTGAACAAATTCATGCTGCTATTTTCAAACACTTAGTGGCTGTTTAATCAAAAAGTGGCATAACAGCTTTGGAAAGTCACAATTTTTTTGCGCAGCAAACGGTCGTGCAGAAATGTTGTGACTTATGTTGTTTTTACGCCTTTCAGATCAGTTCTGCTGAATAAGCGGAGCTGTATAGGAGGAGGGGTGGGATGGGCAATTCGTGAGAAGTACCGTCGTTTTTTATGCCTTTTTTTAGCCAGCATCCTCAAATGCAGTAGTTTTTCTGGCACGGCACAAAGTGGTGCACAAGAGGTGTTTAATTAAGTTAGTGGTATCCGTCTCTTAATAAATTAGTTGCCTCTTCAACTCCATCAAGACTGGCTTAGCGCAAGCGTGTAATAATAAGCCAAACATGAAGAACTGGCCCCATAAATTTGAACTATATAGGTGATTTTATTATTTTTACGTATACAATTAACTGCAAAGTCATACTTGATAGGGAATATAGATTTTGAACCCCAATGAGGACAGTAATGAGAGTGTCTACAAAACACTGTGGAATAAGTCGGCGCTACACAAACAAGCTAAAAATTAAAGAAGTTTTACACTACTTTATATTATCCCCCCCCCCCCCAATGTATACCCCCGGGGCCCCTAAGACTTTTTGTAAATACCTTATGTTGCAGATACTGCCTGTGAGCGGCGCTATCGGTGGCCGCTCACAGACATCACGTGACCCCGTGCTGACGACACGACAAGTGAGGCGTGACTCAGCGCTGGGGTCCCCGTCGTGGCTGCTGGGTTGTGGGCGGGATTAACCCCGTGTCACACCCAGTATCCACCGCTAGCTTTCCCAATGAATGTGGAGAGGCAGAGCGTGCAGTGGACGCCGGGTGTGACGTGGGGGGGGGGGTAACCCCGCCCACAGCCTGACAACCACCTGGAAGGCGGAAGACAAAGACCCCCGGCTGCAGCCTGGACTTGTCGTGACATCTGCGGATGTCAGAGCCGGCTGCAGCCGGGGGTCACGTGAAGCCTGTGAGCAGCCAGTGATAGCGCCGCTCACAGGCATTATCTGCAACAGAAGGTATTTACAAAAAGTCTTAGGGTCCCCGAGGGGATACATTGGGCGGTAATATAAAGTAGTGTACAACCCCTTTAAATGAATATTATATCATTCTGATCAGCTTTGATCCTTTTGTGCATTTCAAATATTCGATAATTAAGAAATTGAAATTGCTGTTAAGTATAAACAGGTTTTAATGTTCATATAAACTCCGGTAACTTCTCTAATATACTGTGTAGTCAGGGTAAAGTTACATAACCCCTTCCTTCTTAGAAAGTTATCAATCAGAAAAACATACTAGAAAAAAAAAGGAAATGCCTTTCAGATGAAGTCTACCATAGGAAGCAAATTGCCTAGCATTGTTAAATAGGGTTAAGGAAGGAAGACCTCCATTTATCATTCAAGTTCATATTGTAGACCCACACACTTACAAAGACAACATGCACCAGAAATAGAAACACACGAGTACAACAAGCAAAATGGAAAGTCACTGCATATGGCCACTTTATTGAAAAATGCCCCCTCTACGAAAGAAGAGACTCATTCTTATACATTTATCATGTAGTCTCTCTGTCACCTGTATATGGTTTATACGGAATTCCTATGTATTTTCTATCTCCTGATGATTGAAAACTCAATGTTTCAATTTTACATAAAGTGTTTTTTCCCCAATTAAAACATGTTCAGTACTTGGTTCTTTTTGGAATAATTGTGGGAAATAAAATGTTGCATTGTTTCTAGATACTAGGTGGCTTGGTCCAACTGTCCTATGGAAACAATGAGAACATATTTTGTCCTTTTTTCTTTTGTAGTATACAACAGCTGCAGGCTTGCTCTGTGTAGGGACTGTGTTGAGCGGATAACAGAAAGCGCTGTGTTACATCTTGTTGATACGTGTGTAGTTCCTCACTATACTACATTGTATGACCTTTCTGGTTTGTGTTAGTTCTTTCCGATATTCTCAATGATGTGGATGATGAAGATAATGGTTGCTGTATGTCTCAAGTAAAACCGTTCCTTCTACAATTAGCTGAAGACCGTTGAAGCCTGAAATATGCAGTTTTAGGAATATAAGAAAAATATGTATACTTTTCTGCAATAACAGCATTTTCTGTATATATCCCAGTGTTTCTTTTTTTAATTTCTCGCATTTATTTTTAGGGTGATTTAGTTTACAAAACGCTCAGCTGCCTAAAGTGTGATCATCGTCATTTACCTTAAAAGCAAAAAAATAAACCAAGTCTAAAAACAGCACAAAATTTAGAACACAGCACTTTACATTACAAAGCTGCTGGCATAATAAACATCTTAACAATATTAATTTTATTTCTTATATAAAAGTTAATCTAAAAATCTCCCTTGAAATATTCATGTCTCATGATGAAAGAAAACAGAACATTATTCAACTCTAAAGATAAAAAACCAGGATGGTTATGTAAAAAAAAATACACAAAGGCTATTGTCTTTTGCCATCCTTTTTTTTTTTTCAGTGTGAACAAAATAAATCCATTTTCGTGAAATGTTTTAAGGGTGGGGTCCTACAAAACCTTTTCGCATCACTTGGAAAAGTGCTTGACAACTTGTTCACACTATATAAATCCATGCAACCGGCATGGATTTATAGTAGTGTGACCAAGTTAGTTAAAAAAAAAGAATAAGAATGGTGAAAAAAAATAAAATAATAAAGTTTATACTGTTATGCACATGCCCGGACTGACTGGCGTGTGCGTGTTTAGTGATCCCACTGGACCATGAACCAGAGAGTGCCTGGAGGGGTGTAACTAAGTATCTACCCGATCCGACCAAGGTCGCACGACGGCTAACGACGCCTGTGCACCAGGGAGGAACCGAACAGAGAGACCAGGTGCGACTCCAGGTCAGACCCCGGACACGGCTGTTGACCCACATCGGGGAATACAGGAACAGGCAGGTTAGAGCACAGGCTGGGTAGGGCCCAGTACAGACTAGGAGACGGGTTCAGAGCCGCAGATGCGGTAATCAAGCTGAGTAAAGCGAAACCGCAGGTGCGGTGGACAAGGCTGAGCAGAGCGAAACCGCAGGTGCGGTGGACAAGGCTGAGCAGAGCGAAACCGCAGGTGCGGTGGACAAGGCTGAGCAGAGCGAAACCGCAGGTGCGGTGGACAAGGCTGAGCAGAGCGAAACCGCAGGTGCGGTGGACAAGGCTGAGCAGAGCAAAACCGCAGGTGCGGTGGACAAGGCTGAGCAGAGCAAAACCGCAGGTGCGGTGGACAAGGCTGAGCAGAGCAAAACCGCAGGTGCGGTGGACAAGGCTGAGCAGAGCAAAACCGCAGGTGCGGTGGACAAGGCTGAGCAGAGCAAAACCGCAGGTGCGGTGGACAAGGCTGAGCAGAGCAAAACCGCAGGTGCGGTGGACAAGGCTGAGCAGAGCAAAACCGCAGGTGCGGTGGACAAGGCTGAGCAGAGCGAAACCGCAGGTGCGGTGGACAAGGCTGAGCAGAGCGAAACCGCAGGTGCGGTGGACAAGGCTGAGCAGAGCAAAACCGCAGGTGCGGTGGACAAGGCTGAGCAGAGCAAAACCGCAGGTGCGGTGGACAAGGCTGAGCAGAGCAAAACCGCAGGTGCGGTGGACAAGGCAGAGCACAGCAAAACCGCAGGTGCGGTGGACAAGGCTGGGCAGAGCAAAACCGCAGGTGCGGTGGACAAGGCTGAGCAGAGCAAAACCGCAGGTGCGGTGGACAAGGCTGAACAGAGAAAAACCGCAGGTGCGGTGGACAAGGCTGAGCAAAGCAAAACCGCAGGTGCGGTGGACAAGGCTGAGCAGAGCGAAACCGCAGGTGCGGTGGACAAGGCTGAGCAGAGGGAAACCGTAGGTGCGGTGGACAAGGCAGAGCAGAGCGAAACCACAGGTGCGGTGGACAAGGCTGAGCAGAGCAAAACCGCAGGCACGGTGGACGAGGCTGAGCAGAGCGAAACCGCGAGTGCAGTAAACAAAGCAGAGCAGAGCGGGCAGAAACCGCCAGAGCGGTAAGTAAGACAGAGCAGAGATAAACCACCAAAGCGCTGAGCAAAGACAGAGCAGAGGGGACAGGGCTCTGTTCACACGGAACAGACTGGAAGGGAAAGGCAGAACCAGATACACGCAAGGTACTTGCAAAGAAGTAGCGAGTGGACTCCAAATTCACAAACGGAAGTACAGTGACAACGAGAAGGAGTTAGGTGCAGGTTCAGACTCTACAGAAAAAGAGAGGAAACGGACAAAGAGACAAAACAGGTAACAGGTTAGGAGACAGTTCAGACAGGAACTGTTACTGCAGCGAAATACAAGAAGGAGCCTGGGTATACGGCCCCCAGAGGCAGAAACGAACAGGCTAGGAGCGTGTTCAGACTGGCCTGGAAATACAGCCTCCAGGAAGGCGGACAGACAGGCAAGAAACACAGATAAGAGATCTAGGTATGCGGCCCCTAGAAGGCGGGACGAACAGGCTAGGAGCGTGTTCAGACAGGCCTGGAAATACAGCCTCCAGGAAGGCAGACAGGCAGGAGAAACAGAACAGGACCTGGCACATTCAGAGACAAGGAGCACACTGAATGATAAAGTTGCTCAGGCCTCAGCTTCCACGTGAAGCTGGTATAAATATCCAGTGACAGACAGCAATAGGCTGAGGAAGCATTAGGGGCATGCCCACAGCAGCTACAAGAATCAGGAAGTAACCGGGCCGCCGCCCTAAGCAGTCAGAACAGAGACAAACAGACAGCATGAATAGAAGCCAGGCTAACAGACTGGACTGAAGATCAAGTTTGCGATCTTGCATAGTGAGAGATGGTGCACTATGCAAGCCCGCCACCAGGTATGTTACATATACTCACCTTCTGATGTCTTCCCGGTGTTTTGTCTGCTCCGTCCAGTGTCTTGCACTGCTCGCGGTGGTGTGAAGGACCTGCGGTGACGTCATTGAGCCATGTGATGGGTCACATGACTCAGTGACGTCATGGCAGGTCCTT
Source organism: Phyllobates terribilis (assembly GCF_046119375.1). Taxonomy (NCBI): domain Eukaryota; kingdom Metazoa; phylum Chordata; class Amphibia; order Anura; family Dendrobatidae; genus Phyllobates; species Phyllobates terribilis. The sequence continues at coordinate 362,272,607 of NW_027362762.1, read as the reverse complement.
CACAACAACGCGAACATTGCAAGACATTGGACGGAGCAGACAAAACACCGGGAAGACATCTGAAGGTGAGTATAAACTTTATTTTTTATTTTAAATTCTTTTTTTTTACAGTTTCTATGGTACCCAGGTCTGGATGAGAGTCTCCTCTCACCCAGACTTGGGTACCATCCGCACATTAAAACGCATATAATCTGTGAGTACAAATGTACTGACACGGATTATATGCGTCTCAATACAAGTCAATGGCGGCAATTACGCCGCGCTTCCGCAAAATTAATGGACATGCTGCGGATTTTTGAGCGCAGCATAAACGCTGCGTAAAAAAACGCACCATGGGCATTGAAAGTGCGGCTTGTCATTGGGGACCATGGGGGCAGATTACCAATCGTTTTTGAAGCGTTTATGCTGCGGAAATTCCGCAGCATAAACGCTTGAAAAACGCATCGTGGGCATACAGCCTTACACTCCAAACTCCACTATGGTGAAGACTAAAGAGCTGTCGAAGGACACCAGAAACAAAATTGCAGCCCTGCACCAGGCTGGGAAGACTGAATCTGCAATAGGCAAGCAGCTTGGTGTGAAGAAATCAATTGTGGGAGCAATAATTAGAAAATGGAAGACATACAAAATACTGATAATCTCTCTCGATCTGGGGCTCCACACAAGATCTCACCCCGTGGGGTCAAAATGATCTCAAGAACGGTGAGCAAAAATCCCAGAACCACACGGGGGGACCTAGTGAATGACCTGCAGAGAGCTGGGACCAACGTTACACAGGCTACCATCAGTAACAAACTACTCCGCCAGGGACTCAGATGCTGAGGTGCCAGACGTGTCCCCCTGCTTAAGCAATTACATGTCCGGGCCTGTCTGAAGTTTGCTAGAGAGCATTTGGATGATCCAGAAGAGTATTGGGAGAATGTCATATGGTCAGATGAAACCAAAGTAGAACTGTTTGGTAGAAACACAACTCTGTGTTTGGAGGAGAAAGAATGTTGAGTTGCATCCAAAGAACACCATGCCTACTGTGAAGCATGGGGGTGGTAACATCATGCTTTGGGGCTGTTTCTCTGCCAAGGGACCAGGACGACTGATTCGTGTACATGAAAGAATAAACGGGGCCATGTATCGTGGGATTTTGAGTGCAAACCTCCTTCCATCAGCAAGGGCATTGAAGATGGGTCTTTCAGCATGACAATGATCCCAAGCATACCGCCAGGGCAATGAAGAAGTGGCTTCGTAAGAAGCATTTCAAGGCCCTGGAGTGGCCTAGCCAGTCTCCAGATCTAAACCCTATAGAAAACCTTTGGAGGGAGTTGAAGTCCGTGTTGCCCTTCGACAGCCCCAAAACATCACTGCTCTAGAGGAGATTGCATGGAGGAATGGGCCAACATACCAGCAACCTTGTGAAGACTAACAGAAAATGTTTGACCTCAGTCATTGCCAACAAAGGATATATAACAAAGTATTGAGATGAACTTTTGTAGGTGACCAAATACTTATTTTCCACCAAAATTCGAAAAAAAATTATTTCCAAATCAGACAATGTGCTTTTCAGGATTTGTTTTCACATTTTGTCTCTCATAGTTGAGGTCTACCTATGATGTCAATTACAGGCCTCTCTCATCTTTTGAAGTGGGAGAACTTGCACAATTGGTGGCTGACTAAATACCTTTTTTCCCCACTGTATATTTTCGTAAAAGTTTTAGGCCTCATATTAAATGTCAGCGCTTAGAGTTATCAATGGAGAGACTGCATTGCAGCAGTTGCTAAACTGCACATTGAAACTATTACCCATAGTAGATTGAAGCAATATTAACCCCTTCATGACCTTTGGGTTTTCCGTGGTTTTTTTTTTGCATTTTCTTTTTTTGCTCCTCCTCTTCCCAGAGCCATAACGTTTTTATTTTTTGGTCGATATGGCCATGTGAAAGCTTGTTTTTTGTGGGACGAGTTTTACTTTTGAACAACACCATTGGTTTTACCACATCATGTACTGGAAAACGGGAAAAAAAATTCCAAGTGCGGTCAAATTACAAAAAAGTGCAATTCTACAATTTTTATTTTTTTTTTATCATGTTCACTAAATGTTAAAACTGATCTGCCATTATGATTCTCCAGGTCATTACGAGTTCGCAGATAACAAAGATGTATAGGTTCTTTTTTATTTAAGTGGTGAAAAAAATTCAAGGTTTGTAAAAAAAAAAATGAATTAAAATTTAAAAAAATGGTGCCATATTCCGAGACCCGTAGCGTCTCCATTTTTTGGGATCTGGGGTTCAGTGAGGGCTTATTTTTTGTGCGCCGAGCTGATGTTTTTATTGATACCATTTTGGGATGGATAAAATGTTTTGATTGCCCTTTATTGCATTTTATTGCAATGTTGCAGCGACCATAAAAAAGTAATTCTGGCCTTTAGATTTTTTTTCTCGTTACGCCGTTTACCGATTGGATTAATTCTTTTTATATATTGATAGAATATCAAGATCGGGCGATTCTGAAAGCGGCGATTCCAAATATGTGTATTTTTGTTTTTTTAATTGTTTTATTTTGAATGTGGCAAGAGGGGGGTGATTTGAATTTTTATATTTTTTATATTTAATTTTTTTTTTTTTTTTTTTTATTTTCACTTGCTTCATTAGTCATCTTAGGAGACTTGAAGCTGCGATCATCCGATCGCTTGTGTTATACATAGCAGGGGCGGCGTTCATAGCAGTTCAGCAATGACAACCAAAGGGGTCTCCTGCAGACCACGGGATGTCATTACAACCAATCGGCGCCCCGTGACCATGTGACAGGGGCGTCGATGGGTGAGACTTATGACGCGCTTCTGGTAAGCGCAAGTTAAATGCCGCTGTCAGAGATTGACAGCGGCATTTAACTAGTTAACAGATGCGGGTGGATCCCGATTCTACTTGCGGCCGTTAGGGGCACATGACAGCTGATCAGATGGAAAAGGTGTGCTGGAAAAGGTGCGGGCTCAGTGCCGGAGCTCGCACCAAAGAGGGGGAGGCAAACTATAACGTATCTATACGTCTTGGGTCGTGAAGGTATAACTTGATAGAATATATTTTCATTTTTCAAAACTCACTTTGATCATTTTTTTTAAAGGGAACCTGACAGCCGTTACAAGCTGCCCAATCCACAGGCATCTCCACACCCGCTGCCTTTTAGTGACAGGTCTCTTCCTATACATGCACACAGGGAGAAACCTGTCAGTCACTTCAAATTTAACACATACCTGGCTGAAATTATGCAGCCAGTCTCTGATACATGCTGTAGATCATGTATCAGCTGTCATGAATGAATACTCACATGAAGTCGTATTTGTATATAATCTAAGCACTTAAAATGAATGTATTAGAGTGGGAATGAAGGGTATTTCTCTTAGTTCAGATACCCCAGTGGTAGAGATGGGCAAATTTAATTCTACTCAAATTTGACAAATATCTGAATTCTGAAGAATATGGATTTTTTTAATTCGCTCCACGCAAATTCAGCAAATTGGCGACCACCTGTGGTTGCCATTTTGCTCAACAGTAGAGGACAGACAAAAGTTTAAAAAGTAAAAAAAAATACCTCACTACTCACCTCTCCGGCCACCCCCTCTGCGCTCTGTCCGGTCCTCCTTGCCTCTGCTGCGTGATATCCTGGCCCAGTGTTCACTCTAGGCCAGGTCTTCTGACTTTGAGCAGGCAGCAGATTTTACTGAGCATGCTCCAAGGTCTACTCATCTCCAGAAGGCCTAGAGTGAATAGAGAGGCGAAGCATCGGAGGCACAGAGGACCAGACAGTGGGCGGGTAATAGCAGGGAGGGCCAGAAAGTTAAGCAATGAGATATTTTTTTTACTTTTAAGGTTTTGCCATTCATTTAGTTCTCCAACTGTACCCACTGCTCCTTGCCTACTGTCCGGTCCTCTCTGCTTTCGTCACGTTGCATCTCCAGCCTGGTGTTCACTTTAAACTGGATCTTCCAAATGCAAGCAGGTCCCATAGTTGACTACTGTGCATTCCCCAGGGCGTACTTGCCGGAAATCCTCGTCTAGAATGAACACCAGGCCGAGACTTTGAGCCGCAGGTCCCAGAGGTAACTGCACATGCGTAGTTAAATCTGGGGTCAGCTCGTGGACAAAATCCGCATCCTTTGAGTGAACACCAGATCGGAGATGCGACGCAATGGAGGAGCGGACAGCAGGCAGGGAGTAGCCGGAGAGGTGACCAGAGGGTGAGCACAAGTACTTTTTTTTTTTCATTTTTATATCTTTCATTTATTATGCTCTGGGGTTTTGAGAGACCCCAGAGCATAATGAGGGAAATTAAATTTATGCAGAATAACTTTTCTCCAAGTTGAATTTGTTAGTAAAATTAGCGCAAATTCAAATTTTGTCTGATCTGCTCATTTTTACGTAATGACAATAGAAATTGTAAATAACCACAAAGCCACCATACTGATCGAAAGGGCTCATGGTTTTAAAGGCATAGGCTTGGGACTAACCATGCCCTTTGGCTGTCCTAAGAGAAGCTCTGTTTTGTTTGCACAGGCAATAATGCATTGGAATATAGAAATACTGCACATTTGTGGATTTTTACATCTGCACTGATGGTGAATGAACAATGAGAGAGGCATAAAACAAATGTGTTTCCACATAGACTTGTAAAGTGTGGACTGATTTTTCCCTTTATTCTACGCCTTGTTGATCCTTACAATATAATTAACAAGACCAGAATCTCCACTTACTGCTTCCTGGTAGATTGTTTAGAAAGCAAAATGCTTAAAACAAAGGGTTCACATATAGTAACTAGTCACGTACTGCTGTGAATACATTTAAAGAGTCTTCTCACTACTAGGATATTGATGGCCATTTTGTAGCATAAATCATCAATAAGAGATTGATGGCGGTTCGACATACAGCATATGTCCACCAATCAACTAATCAACTGTCACCAACTCGTGGAGTGGCAAGGGTATGGAATATGTATGTATATTATAATATATCTATCTATCTATCTATCTAGAGTGGTGGCCAAAAGTTTTGGCACCCCTGCAATTCTGACAGATAATACTCAGTTTCTTCCTGAAAATGATTGCAATCACAAATTCTTTGGTATTATTATCTTCATTTAATTTGTCTTCAATGAAAAAACACAAAAAGAATTGTCCTATAGTCAAATTGGATATAATTCCACACCAAACCTAAAAAAGGGGGTGGACAAAAGTATTGGCACTGTTTGAAAAATCATGTGATGCTTCTCTAATTCATGTAATTAACAGCACCTGTAACTTACCTGTGGCACCTAACAGGTGTTGGCAATAACTAAATCACACTTGCAGCCAGTTAACATGGATTAAAGTTGACTCAACCTATGTCCTGTGTCCTTGTGTGTACCACACTGAGCATGGAGAAAAGAAAGAAGACCAAAGAACTGTCTGAGGACTTGAGAAACCAAATTGTGAGGAAGCATGAGCAATCTCAAGGCTACAAGTCCATCTCCAAAGACCTGAATGTTCCTGTGTCTTCCGTGCGCCGTGTCATCACGAAGTTTAAAGCCCATGGCACTGTGGCTAACCTCCCTAGATGTGGACGGAAAAGAAAAATTGACGAGAGATTTCAACGCAAGATTGTGCGGATGGTGGATAAAGAACCTCGACTAACATCCAAACAAGTTCAAGCTGCCCTGCAGTCCGAGGGTACAACAGTGTCAACCCGTACTATCCGTCGGCTTCTAAATGAAAAGGGACTGTATGGTAGGATACCCAGGAAGACCCCACTTCTTACCCCGAGACATAAAAAAGCCAGGCTGGAGTTTGCCAAAACTTACCTGAGAAAGCCTAAAACGTTTTGGAAGAATGTTCTCTGGTCAGATGAGACAAAAGTAGAGCTTTTTGGGAAAAAGCATCAACATAGAGTGTACAGGAAAAAAAAAAGAGGCATTCAAAGAAAAGAACACTGTCCCTACAGTCAAACATAGCGGAGGTTCCCTGATGGTTTGGGGTTGCTTTGCTGCCTCTGACACTGGACTGCTTGACCGTGTGCATGGCATTATGAAGTCTGAAGACTACCAACAAATTTTGAAGCATAATGTAGGGCCCAGTGTGAAAAAGCTGGGTCTCCCTCAGAGGTCATGGGTCTTCCAGCAGGACAATGACCCAAAACACACTTCCAAAAGCACTATAAAATGGTTTGAGAGAAAGCACTGGAGACTTCTAAGGTGGCCAGCAATGAGAACAGACCTGAATCCCATAGAACACCTGTGGAGAGATCTCAAAATGGCAGTTTGGAGAAGGCACCCTTCAAATATCAGGGACCTGGAGCAGTTTGCCAAAGAAGAATGGTCTACAATTCCAGCAGAGCATTGTAAGAAACTCATTGATGGTTACCAGAAGCGGTTGTTCGCAGTTATTTTGGCTAAAGGTTGTGCAACCAAGTGTTAGGCTGAGGGTGCCAATACTTTTGTCTGGCCCATTTTTGGAGTTTTGTGTGAAATGATCAATGATTTGATTTTTGCTTCATTCTCTTTTGTGTTTTTTCCTTGCAAGCAAATTAAATGAAGATAATAATACCAAAGAATTTGTGATTGCAATCATTTTCAGGAAGAAACTGAGTATTATCTGACAGAATTGCAGGGGTGCCAATACTTTTGGCCACCACTGTATCTATATATATATATATATCTAGATATATCTATATCTATCTAGATATATCTATATCTATACACACACATATATATATATACACATACATACAGTATAGACCAAAAGTTTGGACACACATTCTCATTTAAAGATTTTTCTGTATTTTCTTGACTATGGAAATTGTACATTCACACTGAAGGCATCAAAACTATGAATTAACACATGTGGAATTATATACTTAACAAAAAAGTGTGTAACAACTGAAAATATGTCTTATATTCTAGGTTCTTCAAAGTAGCCACCTTTTGCTTTGATGACTGCTTTGTACACTCTTGGCATTCTCTTGATGAGCTTCAAAAGGTAGTCACCGGAAATTGTCTTCCAACAATCTTGAAGGAGTTCCCAGAGATGCTTAGCACTTGTTGGCCCTTTTGCCTTCACTCTGCGGTCCAGCTCACCCCAAACCATCGTTATTGGATTCAGGTCTGGTGACTGTGGAGGCCAGGTCATCTGGCATAGCACCCCTTCACTCTCCTTCTTGGTCAAATAGCCCTTACACAGCCTGGAGGTGTGTTTGGGGTCATTGTCCTGTTGAAAAATAAATGATGGTCCAACTAAACGCAAACCGGATGGAATAGAATGCCACTGCAAGATACTGTGGTAGCCATGCTGGTTCAGTATGCCTTCAATTTTGAATAAATCCCCAACAGTGTCACCAGCAAAGCACCCCCACACCATCACACCTCCTCCTCCATGCTTCACGGTGGGAACCTGGCATGTAGAGTCCATCCGTTCCCCTTTTCTGCGTCGCACAAAGACACGGTGGTTGGAACCAAAGATCTCAAATTTGGACTCATCAGACCAAAGCACAGATTTCCACTGGTCTAATGTCCATTCCTTGTGTTCTTTAGCCCAAACAAGTCTCTTCTGCTTGTTGCCTGTCCTTAGCAGTGGTTTCCTAGCAGCTATTTTACCATGAAGGCCTGCTGCACAAAGTCTCCTCTTAACAGTTGCTGTAGAGATGTGTCTGCTGCTAGAACTCTGTGTGGCATTAACCTGGTCTCTAATCTGAGCTGCTGTTAACCTGCGATTTCTGAGGCTGGTGACTCAGATAAACTTACCCTCAGAAGCAGAGGTGACTCTTGGTCTTCCTTTCCTGGGGCGGTCCTCATGTGAGCCAGTTTCTTTGTAGCGCTTGATGGTTTTTGCAACTGCATTTGGGGACACTTTCAAAGGTTGCCCAATTTTTCGGACTGACTGACCTTCATTTCTTAAAGTAATGATGGCCACTCGTTTTTCTTCACTTAGCTGCTTTTTTCTTGCCATAATACAAATTCTAACAGTCTATTCAGTAGGACTATCAGCTGTGTATCCACCAGACTTCTGCATAACACAACTGATGGTCCCAACCCCATTTATAAGGCACGAAATCTGGCTTATTAAACCTGACAGGGCACACCTGTGAAGTCAAAACCATTTCCGGTGACTACCTCTTGAAGCTCATCAAGAGAATGTCAAGAGTGTGCAAAGCAGTCATCAAAGCAAAAGGTGGCTACTTTGAAGAACCTAGAATATAAGACTTATTTTCAGTTGTTTCATACTTTTTTGTTAAGTATATAATTCCACATGTGTTCATTCATAGTTTTGATGCCTTCAGTGTGAATGTACAATTTCCATAGTCAAGAAAATACTGAAAAATCTTTAAATTGAGAAGGTGTGTCTAAACTTTTGGTCTGTACTGTACATACATACATACACAGTACAGACCAAACGTTTGGACACACCTTCTCATTTAAAGATTTTTCTGTATTTTCATGACTATGAAAATTGTACATTCACACTGAAGGCATCAAAACTATGAATTAACACATGTGGAATTATATACTTAACAAAAAAGTATGAAACAACTGGAAATATGTCTTATATTCTAGGTTCTTCAAAGTAGCCACCTTTTGCTTTGATGACTGCTTTGCACACTCTTGGCATTCTCTTGATGAGCTTCAAGAGGTAGTCACCGGAAATGGTCTTCCAACATTCTTGAAGGAGTTCCCAGAGATGTTTAGCACTTGTTAGCCCTTTTGCCTTCACTCTGCGGTCTAGCTCACCTCAAACCATCTCGATTGGGTTCAGGTCTGGTGACTGTGGAGGCCAGGTTATCTGGCGTAGCACCCCATCACTCTCCTCCTTGGTCAAATAGCCCTTAGACAGCCTGAAGGTGTGTTTGGGGTCATTGTCCTGTTGAAAAATAAATGATGGTCCAACTAAACGCAAACCGGATGGAATAGCATGCTGCTGCAAGATGCTGTGGAAGCCATGCTGGTTCAGTATGCCTTCAATTTTGAATAAATCCCCAACAGTGTCACCAGCAAAGCACCCCCACACCATCACACCTCCTCCTCCATGCTTCACGGTGGGAACCAGGCATGTAGAGTCCATCCGTTCACCTTTTCTGCGTCGCACAAAGACACGGTGATTGGAACCAAAGATCTCAAATTTGGACTCATCAGACCAAAGCACAGATTTCCACTGGTCTAATGTCCATTCCTTGTGTTTTTTAGCCCAAACAAGTCTCTTCTGCTTGTTGCCTGTCCTTAGCAGTGGTTTCCTTGCAGCTATTTTACCATGAAGGGCTGCTGCACAAAGTCTCCTCTTAACAGTTGTTGTAGAGATGTGTCTGCTACTAGAACTCTGTGTGGCATTGACCTGGTCTCTAATCTGAGCTGCTGTCAACCTGCGATTTTGAGGCTGGTAACTCGGATAAACTTATCCTCAGAAGCAGAGGTGACTCTTGGTCTTCCTTTCCAGGGGCGGTCCTCATGTGAGCCAGTTTCTTTGTAGCTCTTGATGGTTTTTGTAACTGCACTTGGGGACACTTTCAAAGTTTTCCCAATTTTTCGCACTGACTGACCTTCATTTCTTAAAGTAATGATGGCCACTCATTTTTCTTTACTTAGAATTTGTATTATGGCAAGAAAAAAAAAAGCTAACAGTCTATTCAGTAGGAGTATCAGCTGTGTATCCACCAGACTTGTGCACAACACAACTGATGGTCCCAACCCCATTGATAAGGCAAGAAATCCCACAAATTAAACCTGATAGGGCACAGCTGTGAAGTGAAAACCATTTCCGGTGACTACCTCTTGAAGCTCATCAAGAGAATGCCAAGAGTGTGCAAAGCAGTCATCAAAGCAAAAGGTGGCTACTTTGAAGAACCTAGAATATAAGACATATTTTCAGTTGTTTCACACTTTTTTGTTAAGTATATAATTCCACATGTGTTAATTCATAGTTTTGATGCCTTCAGAGTGAATGTACAATTTTCATAGTCATGAAAATATAGAAAAATCTTTAAATGAGAAGGGGTGTCCAAACTTTTGGTCTGTACTGTGTATATGTAATAGATATATATATATATGCGCTCTTTCTTCAATTTTCTGGTTGTATCCATAATACAAAACAGTAGTGACAAGTCAGGGGAACAACCGCTTCTATGATACATTTCCATCATACACGTCATTGCGCCTCTGAAGACGGGTGTACGTTTCCTGACTTCATAGGCGCACGGCACATTTCTGGAAGTAGAGAAGACACTTGATCTTCATCTCTTTTGTTGACATCAGGATTCTTCTCTGCTTCAGGACATGCGCCAGGCCAGGAAGTGTATACCCGTCTTCAGAGGCTCAATGACGTGTATAAAAGAAAGTCGTGTGCATGCGAAAGATTTGCAGAGACCTGGAGATGACACCGGCTCATGTAAACCATGTTATCTTGCCCACTGGGGCATTATAACGCACTGAGTGGGATGAATAGTCTGGGGAAACAAACGCCCAATTGACTAGTCAAAAGGTTAATTTGCATATTAAAAACGTACTTTAGAAATACTTTTTCTAAAGATCTGGTAATGTGTCACACACTATAAGGTGACTGTTAAGCAGGGAATTAATATAGGAATATACAAATGTTGATGATTTGGGGGCCATGTGGGACATGTCAGGTTCCCTTTAGATAAAACAAAAATCCAGTGAAATGTCCTCTTTAATCAGCGATCATCCTGAAACATTTACACTGGATAAATATTGTTTTCACCACTAGTGATCCTTCAACGTGTAGACAGAGTAGACACGATCATTATGACCTTGCTGGAAATAGGCTTTTTTCATTGAAATGTTGACAACAATGCAATTTTCAAGCCGCTGAAATGGATTTCATTTTTCTCAGTGAAGCATAGAGAATTAAGCAGAGTGTCACAGGAAATAAGTATTAAAAATACTGTAAAATCCAAAACATAAAGTTGTTTTGTATGGTTGCTAAGCTCTTAGATGTTACTACTGCTGCCACAACATGGGAAAAGAAACTAAGATTAAAGCATAATTATAGAAAGAAAGATAATAGAGATCTGGTGTATGGAGACAAATCATTTCAGGCAGAAAAGAACCGCATACATTTCCTTCTGCAGACCATTCCCCCACTGACGGGCACAGATCAAAAATGGCCCTTGTGCAAGAACAATATATTGGCCCTTTGCAGTCCAATAGCTGATCAATAATCTAAATTTCACCTGCTTTGGAGGTGGAAATGGCCCTCGTACCTCTTGGACCCTTATGCGGCTGCACAGGTTACACCAATTATATGTTCGCCCCTGCATTCTTCCTCACCTGCACAGCCCCACTCTCCTGCTTCTGTCAGTGCCATAAAGTTGAATACAGTGACAGTCAAGCATTTGCACTGATCCACTCAAATTTGATAAGAATCTGCATAACTAATCATATGCTAAATAGTTGCAAGTCAAATTTATGTATGAGACAGCCAAGATGATTGTCTATAAAATGATGGTAGTCTTACGTTTGAAGCAGTAGGGGATGGTGAGATATGGAGCCTGAAAGTCAAAAGTTCCAAAACATTGTTACCCTTTTGCTCATCAGTGTACAACTGTTGAGTTAATTCTAAAAGACCACAGACATATTAGACCATACATGTCAAACTCTGGCCCGTCGGACAAATCTGGCCCGCAGGGTGGTAATATTTGGCCTGCGACACCAGAACCACCACCCCTATGTGTGGCCATTATTCTGTATGGAGGACTATGTGGGGCCATTATTCTATATGGAAGACTATGTGGTGCCCATTATTCTGTATGGAGGACTATGTGGGGCCCAATATACTGTATACTGGTTTGCCCGCGACTTTGTCCAAGTTTTTCATTTTGTCTCTCTGTGTGTTTGAGTTTGACATGCCTGTATTAGACTAATGTCGGCCAGACCTGCCGACATCAATTGGTTTGGTCGGCAGTCCATGGTCGGTAGTCCAATGTGTATAGGGGCACCGGCTGCCTGGTGATTGGGAGAGATGACAATTGCGCATGTCGTCCAATTTTGGACAGTCGATCTCATTGTTTTCCCAGAGATAATTTGCTTTCTAATAGAGAACACAGGAACAATTGGCCAAAGCACCATTAGGCCAAAAGTCATTTAAAGTGAATGGTCAGTTTTAGCCTTTGGCAACAGATCATTCTCATGACTCTACGACAACACTATAATGGTGAGAAGGGAATTTGCTACTGCCCACCCTGGAAAAAGAATGATCATGCATGTTTTCTTTCCCTGACATTTGCCCTTTACGGGAAAGTTAGGAAGCAACCTACATATGGGGATGATTCAATGCATGAGAACAAAAAAATAAACAGGTAAATCCAATCTTTTCTGTACTTGTGAGACTGTGCCTCCACATCAAGCAACTTTTTTTTATGCCTATGGCCAGAATACTGTCTATTGTCCTCTTTACACCACATGCCTAACTTCAGTGGAAATGTGAAAATTACAAGACAAAGCACTGAAAGCAACAAACCCTGAATATTGTTGCATACTGTTCTTTATTTGTTTTCTTGTGTTTCACTGTCAGTATCTATTATTGATGTCCAGGGGAGCCGGTGAATGAAGGGCAGGATTCCACAGCAGCTGATCACGGGGGTCTATAAAGTCTCAGACAGGAAAGGGAGGGCACCCAATATGTTTATCTAAATCTTAACTGAGAGCAAAGCTCACTTTGAAGAATCTGTCTGGAAAGGAAAAGCACATTGTTCTCTTTAATTAAGAGATAGTGAAACTGACCTCGGGGGAATACATTACCATTGAAAAAAAAAATTTTCTTCAATTAAGCTCTTATATTGTATCTGGCTTGGAGCAATTTTCTGAACATGCTATTTACCTGCTGTGAAAATGACATTTCACATAAGCCCTGAAACCAATTCTCAGAATCTGTTCGTTAACAGCTTGTATCTTTTCTGCATTGTCTGAGCAGTCTTTATTGGAAGAGGCCAAAAACGGTTATATACTGTCATTATCCTCAGCCGTCATTAAACCAAAACTTCTCTTGGGAAATGCAAAGTTTTAGAATGGAATTTGCACAACTTTTTTTAATCATATGTATAACTAATGTTAGCCGCACACTGCTTCTTTTTTATTTAAGTCATCTTTTATTGTTGTACATACATTATACGATATAAAACAATAAATAATAAAATGTAATACAAGAAGATTAATAAGCAGATGGAATAGGTTGATTTCCATAAGAGCCCTATTCAACTGAGAAAGCAATGTACATTGAGCATATTGGGGTGATTTATTGGTATGTACGGTGGGTCGGCCTCCCCTAATACAGCATGTTCTTCTAACTTTCCACATAATTACACAATTTTCCATTGGCTGCAGATAAGTTAATAAAGTATTAAAAAAAACATCTTTTATTTTACTAGCCTTCTTACTGTATCTAGCCAACGTTCCTGATTTCTATGAAAAAGAAACAATTACAAAGATCATTTTCCCAATTTTCTTTTGATCAGATTTTAGAAAGATATCCAATGATGATAAATCATTAATCTTTCCTTTTCCAATGCCTTGAATATTGCCTGTTTATGTTGTTTTATAGGAATATTGTAAAAGCTACTCAACATACTAATATACCAAATAAATCAATATACAGTTTGGATATAATGATAAACTTTGTACGCTTTAGTTAAACCCTCCCCACTCCTATACCTGTACGTGGGTTCATTTACACTGTGCAATGAATAGAGATAAACGGCCTCCCATCTGTAAAATGCCGGTTGGCGGTTGTTTAAAAGCCATTTTTTACAGGCCGTCCTGGCTTCAGATGTACAGTGAAGGATCAGTAATAGATCGCTTAGTGCACATAGGTGCTATTGCTCTCGACAGTACGAGTCCTGTTTACACAGAATGATGCGCGGCCGAAAACGATGATCTTTTCTGCAGCGCAGCACAAAAGATCATTTCACCCCACAAACCAGCATTTTGCTTGTTCGTTGTGGGATTGTCACCCTGTTTAGACTGCACAATTTTTGTAAAAAGAGCATTCCTAGGAATAATATTCCTGCCTTGTAAATGGGCTTGAACGTTGGACATTTCCAAGCACCAATGAGGCCACATTTACATAAAGCAGACTTGATGCCTAACTGCCCATCAAATCCTCTGGTATTCACATTAAATGCAAGTGAATTCCATACTTTATACCCCATTCACATGCAGCAGAAGTAATTAACATTAGACAAGCTGGTACATCCACAGCAGAAATCCAAGTGTCAGCCTTAAATTTCTGCCTCAGGTTTTATGAGACCCCATTCACATTAAAGTTGAATGAAATGCATGATTTTGCCAATAACAAATCACACTTGACTGGTTCGATGAAAAAAATGATCAACACTTGTTGCTTCATGGCCAATGAAATCTGTGATGTATATTGGGCCAACATCAACCGATACATTGGATTTGCCATGAGGAAATCCCTACTGTGTACATGTAGCCTTACAGCTGCACCTAATCTCTGGGCAACTACTTGCCTGCAGGTAAGATTGGGCAATATGGTCTAAAATAAAATCATACTTGTATTTAAGCTCACAGACAAATTTAATTCTTAGTCTTAATACCTAAATTTTCTTCTTTTTTTTTTTTTTGCTAATAGGAACTATAAAAAGTTCACTCCGCCGGCATCACAAAGAGTCGCCTATATTAAATGCTTCCACTACTTAGCTATGACTGACTATACTGAAGAAGCTGTCGATCACAGCTGGTGGTGGGAGAAGGAAGCCTGCATGGAAAATATCGGAATTGCTTCATACTTATCATTCATTAAAATGTATCAACTTATTGTGACTTTATTAAGTTTGAATTGATATCATCTTATAAAAAAGCAATTACAAACTATTTCACTGTCAGTCGGACTGGACACGGTAAGGATGATGACAGTCGTTTCAGTTAGGAATGCAGCCATTTCTATACCATATACTCACTGATTCTGTACATTGTTTTTCCAAAAAAAGACTCCCACCATTTTCAGGAATGCTGAGGCACCCAGAGGAAGGAAATATGTATAATGAATTCTTCTCCTACACTCCCTGGATAAAGTAAAGGAATGCAAGATTGATTCTGAAAAGTCAGTACCTCTACCAGGACAGAGCCGGAGGATGAACAAACCATTAACTCTCCTGCTTGGAAATATTTGTAGTGTTGATAGTTCTGTCTTTAAGGGGAATGCCAGCATACGATGCTGATTATCCAGAGAAGCACAATACTGGAGTATGTATGCGAAATATCCTTCATGTCCTGTGAGAGGGGGGCCTTGGATTTGATTTCCAGAACATCCAAAAATGATCCATCAGTGTTATGGGGAAATCAGAGGTGAGGTCAATACTTTAAAGGGGTATTCCCATCTCCAAGATTGTATCCCAATATGTAGTTGGTGTAATAAAAATAATATTAGCAAATACCTCCAATTATAAACGTAGTATAGTTCTTCTGATTCACTTTGTCTCTTTCCTCATGTGCAGGCATTGCAGGACATTAGGTATCCATGGTTATGACCACTGATATAGTGACAGTTAGCTAGTTGCTAGTGGAGATGGGAATACCCCTTTAAACTTATTTTCATGTTCCTTCCAGAGCTTGTCTGCTACTAGTCAACCCCTTCTTAACAGTTAAAGGGAACATAATAAAGTAAAAAAATATATATTTACTTCCCAGACTATCACCAATCCTCTGATGTTAGCACTGTCTCTCCAAGTGGTCACATGATATTGTTATCTCACATGACCACTGCAGTATATCAGAAGTTGTTATGAAGTGGTTATCCATTAGTGGACAACCCCTTTAAAACATTTCTGAATAATCTTTTTTGAATGGTATAATCCATTATCCTGCTGGACCACAGCCAAATTCAATGCTGTTTCAATGAATAGCTGAACTTGGTCTGCAACAATGTGGTAAGTTGTATATATCAAAGTAATAGCCACATGAATGCGAGGACTCATGGCCCAAATACCATGAATACATTGAACTCCTGAATCTTGCAAGGAATAAGCTGGAAATAATAACACCATTTTCACACATAAGACTGGCCATATACATTAGATAGCTGTCAGCCGAACAATGCTTCGGCCGATTGTTTGGCCGACAGACATCTTAGTCGACTCTCTCGTGTCAGAGAGTGCTAGTCCAGACGGGCACTTCTGTGTTCTCTATGACAAAACCTCCAGTTAACACGTCAGCTGATAGCTTATCTCAGGGACAACAATGTGATCAGTAATCTGAAATTGGACATGCGCAATCGACATTTCTCCCAACCATCAGTCAGCCTCATACACATTAGATTATCGGCTGAACACGCTGATACTGGCGGGTTCAGTCAACAGGAGTCTAATGTCTATGGTCACTTTAAGAGATACATTATTGAAAGTAGAGTGCCTAATGCATTCATAGATTGTAAGCTCTTGTGAGCAGGGGCCTCAGATCTCTTGCTTAAATCAGTGAACTTTGCTTTAGGGCTTGTTCACACTTTTTTTTTCACGCATGAAATGTAAAAAAACGCTACAGTTTTCAGCACCAGGAAAATGAATGAGATTTCTGAAATCTCATGCGCATTGTGCTTATTTTGTCCTTAATCATTTGCAGCATGTCAATCCAGCGGTTTTACTGAATTTTTCACCCATTCAAATGAATTGGGAAAAAAAAGGTAAAAACATATTGAGGCTGTGTGCCCACGATGCGTTTTTAATGCGTTTCTGCAGCGTTTTTTGCAGCTGCGGAAACGCATTAAAAACGCATGGTAGGAGGGCAGCAATGTTCCCCAATGATAATCCGCATGTGCTGTGCACATGCTGCGGAAATTTCCGCTGCGGATTATCATTGCGGAAAAAAACGCAGCACTACCAATTATTTTGCGGAAGAGCTTCGTTTTCGCCGCCATTGACTTGCATTAGAACGCGCCAATTCCGCAAGACTGCATCTGTACTTGCGTAATTGGCGCGTTCTAATGTGCGGATGGTACCCGGGTGTAGAGGAGAGGAGAGTCTCCTCCACACCCAGGTACCATAAAAAAAAGAATAAAATAAAAAATAAAGATTATATTCACCTTCCGACGGCCCCCGGACTCCTTCTCTTCGCTTGCTGACAGATCGCGCAGGACTGAAGGACCTGCGCTGACGTCACAGTCATGTGACGGCAGGTCTTTTCAGTACCCCGATCTGACAGCAGCCAGCACAGGAGCGCAGCAAGTCTCGGGGCCATCGGAAGGTAAGTATTAGTTTATTTTTTTTATTTTTAACCACTCTCTCGGGTCACACTATATAAATCCATGCCGTTTGCATGGGTTTATATAGTGTGACATAGTTGTCACAAGCACTTTCCAAGTGATGCTAATCGCTTGGAAAGCGCTTGTCAATCCGCATGCGGAAATGTCAGTGAAGAACGTTTCATTTCCACATGTCCCTGGCAGGAAAACGCATGAACAATCCGCATGTACAATCCGCATGCGTTTTTTCTGCCAGGGAGATGCAGAAACGCTCAGGAAAAAATCCTGAGCATTTCTGCATCGTGGGCACATAGCCTAAAAAGTGTGTGTTTTTTGCAGCATTTTTACCGCCAACACTCTTGTTTTTCGTGATGACAAATCTGCTGCAAACACTCATTGTGTGCAAAATATCTAACATCTGACATTGTTTGTACATGTACCCTCTGAATTGTAAAGTGTTGTGGAATAGGTTCAAGCTACATAAATATCACTAGTAATACACATACTGCTCTTGGCTGCTGTGATATAGGAAGCGATTGTCCAGATTTATACAGTTAATTATCTTATATAGAGTTAAAACTTTTAAAACTTTAAACTACCAGCATCCAATACATATTTTAACAATATCTGTACAAGGGCCGGCCATGTAAAATTTATAATATTGCTGTCTCCTTATGTACAGTGGCTTGCGAAAGTATTCACCCCCTTGGCTTTTTACCTATTTTGTTACATTACAACCTGTGTTTAAATATTTTTGCAATTTGGTGAAGTCAAGTGAACAAAATATAGGCATGAATTACATTTATGAGATCAAATAACTAAAAATTGGCATGTGCATATGTATTCCCCCTTTTGCGATGAAGCCCCTAAAAATTTCTGGTGCAAGCAATTACCTTCATAAATCACATGCTTAGTGAAATGAAGTCCACCAGTGTCCAATCTAAGTGTCACATGATCTGTCAGTATATACACATCTTTTCTGAAAGGCTGCAGAGGCTGCAACGAAGAGGTACAACTAACCAAACAACACCATGAAGACCAAGGAGATCTCCAAACAAGTCAGAGACAAAGTTGTTGAGAAGTACAAGTCAGGGTTGAGTTATAAAGAAAATATCCCAATCTCTGATGATCCCCGGGAGCACCACCAAATCCATTATCATCAAATGGAAAGAACATGGTACCACAACACACTTGCCAAGAGAGGGCCACCCACCAAAACTCTCAGCCCGGGCAAGGAGAGCATTAATCAGAGAGGCAGTAAAAAGAGACCAAAGCTAACCCTGAAGGAGTTGCAGAGCTCCCAAGCAGAGACTGGAGTATCTGTCCATATGACCACAATAAGCCGTACCCTCCATAGAAGTGGTCTTTATGCAAGAGGGGGCAGAAAAAAAGCCTTTACTTACACACAAAAATTGTAAGGCTCATTTAGAGTTTGCCAAAAGAAATGTGGGAGACTCCTCAAATGTATGGAGGAAGGTGCTGTGGTCAGATGAGACCAAAATTGGCACCAAACCAACACAGCTCATCACCACAGGCACACCATCCCCAAAGTGAAACATGGTGGTTGCAGCATCATGCTGGGGGGATGTTTTTCATTGAGGTGAAGATGGATGGTGAGAAATATTCTTGAGCAAAACTTGTTTCAGTTTGTCAGTGATTTGAGACTGGGAAGGAGTTTCACCTTCCAACAAGACAATGACCCAAAGCATACTGCTAAAGCAACACTCGAGTGGTTTAAGGGGGAAATGTGCAAACGTTTTGGAGAGGCCTAGTCAAAGCCCAGATCTAAATCCAACTGAGAATCGGTGGTCAGACTTGAAGATTGCTGTTCACCAGAGGAAACTATATAACCTGAAGGAGCTGGAGCAGTTTTGCCTTGAGGAATGGGCAAAAATCCCAGTGGCAAGATGTAGAAAGCTCAGAGATTTATCCAAAGCAACTTAGTACTTTGTAGAGCCTCCTTTTGTGGCAATTACAGATATGACTTTAGGGGGATGAATAGTTACGCACATTTAAGTTTTCAGTTATTTAGTCCTATTTGTTGCTTGCTTCACAGTAAAAATAAAACCAAAATGTTCACAGTTGTAGGCATATTCTTTACATGAACTGATGCAAATCCTCAAAAAAAAAAAAAAAACTGTGTAATTCCAGGTTGTGAGGTAGCAAAACACGAAAAATGCCAAGAGGGTTTAATACTTTCGCAAGCCACTGTAACAGATAGGCCTTTGGGTCCAATCCAGCATCAGTGTCAGAGTGCAAGCTGCTACTTTCCTCATTAGCTAAACCCCTGATATTATGTCAAAATGTATTCTTATACATTGTTTTCAAAGCGTAAAGGGGATGAAGAAAACTGGATCAAGAATGTCAGGGCAAGACAATATTTATATATAGTTTATTATATTTATCAGTTTTTATAATCAGTTGAGGTATTTTTGCACTGTAGCTTAAAACCTCCGTTTTGCTGTCAGTCAATGTTTTCTCAATGCCAAACCCAGAAGATTAAACACAATTACACCATAAAACATCTGCTGACTGTTTCTTAGGAAATCCATATTTTGAAAAGAAACTATTTCCATTTTGCTACGTTGTGACATGTATTTAAAGACTTTGTGCACTGGGAAGTGTAGAGTGACAACTTGATACATAATGCTGCCTTCGGATTAGCAGTAATTTACTTTTTTCCTTGTTTTTCCAAACAGTTCCTAACAGTGAAGCGGCTTGCTTTTCATGTGGGATGATGACCTTCACTGTGTCTGCTGTGTGGTTATGTGGTCTCTGTGGTTTGGAACCCATTGTTCTGACTGGGATTTTACATTTGACATTTGTGAATCCATGTTCTGTAATACATGTGACTGTACTGATGGGTCTGGGAAGATGACCACATTTAGGACCTCCTACACACAGTGCGATGTTTACGTAGTTATTGGCGCATTTTGTTTAGCTAAGACCAGGAGTGGATCCTAAGTGAAGGTTGTGGAACAGAATTAAAGGGTTTGTCAGGTCCAAATCTGGTCCAGTGCGTCCACTGGGGGGATTCATAAGTCTGCAGTTACACATAATGACTACAGACTTTTCGATTTGGACCGGACAACGCATTTAATCTTTTTTATTTTGAATATTGTCTTAGTTTTGGCCTGACATGTATCAAGACATGTATAACCATTCTAAACATTTTGAAAATTATGTCCTATGCACCCAATGAAATCCTAATTTATCAAAAAAGAACTGTGATAGCAGTGGGAAAAATACCCATTCCTAAGGCGCAATGAAATTCACAAGGATTCCTGCAATTCTGAGAAGTGTGAATTGAAGATATTTTATGCGCTCCATAAACAACATCTCACTAAAATATTTGGAGTTTAGTGATGAAGGTGCTAAGAGCACCACGCTCTAAAAGCATGTCAGCTTTATGTGTTGTATGTGCACTGAATACACACAGTCCAGAACTGAGGAAATTCTTCTGAATTCCTATGACATGCTACTCAGCCGCGTCTCTTTGTTTATTAGCAAAGAGAACTTGTCAGCAGTCACTCAATAAGAAAAATGAAAGGCAGCACTCACCGAATCATAAATAAAAAGTCCTTTATTACTGTGCAAGGGACTTCATAGCATGCGGCAGATATCGGGAGGAACAGAAAAGAGCAGCGCAGAGGACTACGGCAGTTTCGCACCTGCCGATCCTTCTACGGGTCCAAGGTGCGTGTTAGCAGGTTTTTGCTACCTCAGCTGAGAACAGCATAATGTAGGAAAAGAGACTCTGGATCCAATAATGTATCACTTAGAATACTGAGTGCAGCAGTTGTGACACAGAGTTTTCAGATGTAGAATGTAGCAGAGCTGAGAAAGCTAGCCCCGCCTACACTACAGCTTTCTGTGTACATTGTATATTGACAGTAAACTGCTAATCAGTGCTGGGGGCAGAGTTGGACCAGGATTCACATGAGCAACAGTCCAGGCAGTGACAATCTCCTGTTGATAAAACACTCAATGTATTGAAACAACAGCACACAGACCATTAAGTGACATATCGCTGAAATCAGTGTCTCACTCCCTTCCTCGTTCTGCCCTCAGATTACATAGCAAAAACCTGCTTTTAAGGGTTACAATCACTTCAACTGTTCCTCTTTGCCCATAGACATACGCGAAAGACAAAAGTATTGGGACACACTTCTTAGGCCTTATTCACAGCAGCTCCTTTTACAGAGCTCACTGAATTTGAGCCTAGTACTGTAACAGCATTCCAGTGCTGTAACAACGCAGTTCCTGAATGTCTTCCCTCCTAAATATTCCAATATCAACTGTGAGTGGTACTATTGAAAAGTGGAAGCGTTTGGAAACCTAAGCAAGTCAACATTGCATAAAAGTCGCCAAAGTTCTACCGACTCAATAACTGCAGAGTTCCAAACCTGCTCTGGTATTAGCATCAGCATAAAAATTGTGCACCAGCAGCTTCATGCAATCCTTCCATCACCAAGCACAATGACAAGTGTAGGATGAAGTGGTGTAAAGCATGCTGCCGCTGAACTTTGGAGCAGAGGAAAGATGTTCAATGAAGTGACAAATCCCGCTTCTCTAACTGGAAGTCTGATGGAGGAATCTGGGTTTGGCAAATGGCAGGAGTTACCTGCCTGATTGCATGAACTGTGCCAACTGTAATGTTTGGGGAATGATAAATTTTCCACACAGTAATTACTCTCTTCTATTTTTCTCTTGCTCATAAAAGAGTTTATTGTCATAGTGTACTACGTGCAAGTGGTAGGGATAGTGGTAAAGCAGGGGCTGTGGGGAAAATGACTCCAAATTCAGATTGTGTGATACCACAGGAAAAGGAATTTAGTTTTATGGCAGGTAGGATGTCACAGGGCCTCTTAAATCTATATGAAGATCACATGAATGTATAGAATCCAAGAATTCCTTATATATCTAGGCCATTTAATTTTCCCTCGGGCTTATTGTTTTAGAAGTACACACAACATGTAATTGGTGCGATATAATCCGAACCTCACACTTCCGTCTCCAAGACTTCTCTTGTGTTCCGCCAGTTCTCTGGAATGCTCTACCCCAGACGATCCGACTGATGCCTAGCCACCACATCTTCAAGCGCGCTTTAAAAACCCATCTCTTTAAACAAGCTTACCACCTCAACTACTCAATAAACTAACTTTCCCTTGTTCCCTCCTTCTAAATATTATTCTGAATCTGCTCCTCTACTAGTCATCTGTCTCCACACCCTCCATGCACACGATAACTGCACTTGATTTGGATTCCTTCGGTATCCATAGTTACCACTAATATAGTGACAGTTAGTTAGCTAGTTGCTAGTGGTTCTAACCATGGATACCTAAATTCCTGCACATGAGGAAAGAGGCATAGTGAATCAGAAGAACTATACATTTCTAATTGGAAGTATTTGCTAATATTATTGTTAGTACACCTACTACATATTGGCATAGGATCTTGGAGATGGGAATACCCCTTTAAGTCTTCGTCAGTCATTTTTTTTCCAGATTCCAAAAGAGCAAAAGCCCAAATGGAAGACTTTCCCTATGTTAACACATGGCGCTTTTGCAACATTTTATTTGCTGAATTTTTTTTCTGCAGGAAAGAAGCTGTGTTGAAGGCTATGTGCCCACGATGAGGAAATGCTCCGGATTTTTTCCTGAGTGTTTCTGCATCTCCCTGGCAGAAAAAACGCATGCGGATGCCAAACGGCATGGATTTATATACTGTGGCCTTTAAAGAATGGTAAAAAATAAAAAAATAAATCTATACTTACCTTCTGATGGCCCCCGCAGTCTTGCTTCGCTCTGTCCTGGCTGCCGGCAGATCGCGGTACACTACACTGAAGGACCTGCCGTCACAAGACTATGATGTCAGCGCAGGTCCTTCAGTCCACCGCGATCTGCCAGCAAGGGAGGACGAGCGCAGCGGGGGCCATCAGAAGGTAAATATAACATTTATTTTTTATTTTATTCTTTTTTTCACAGGTTCTATGGTACCCGGGTCCAGAGGACAGTCTCCTCTCCTCCACACCCGGGTACCATCCGCACATTGACACGCATGGATTCCGCATGTACAGATGCAGTGATGCATAATCCATGCGTTCCAATGAAAGTCAATGGCGGCGAAAATGCAGCGCTTCCGCAAAATAATTGGTAGTGCTGCGGATTTTTCCGTAATGATAACCCGCAGCAGAAATTTCCGCAGCATGTGCACAGCACATGCAGATTATCATTGGGGAACATGGCAGGCCTTCTACCATGCGTTTTTTAAGCGTTTCTGCAGTGTTTTTGCCGCTGCGGAAACGCTTAAAAAACGCATCGTGGGCACACAGCTTTATAGTACCAGCAAAAGATATTTCTACAATCTCATGCACACACGGCTTTTTTATTTTATCCCGAACTGAATTTATTCACTGCAGCGCTTTTGAAAATCTGCAGCATGTCAATTATTTCAGCGTTTTTGCTGTGCTTTTTACCCATTGAAAGTAATGAGAAACTGTGAAAAATGCTGCAAAAACGCAGCTTAACATTACAAAATCACACAAGTAATCTGCACAAAAAAAAACACCAGAAACACAGCAAAATCACAGCAAATACATGCATGTGAACATAGTCTTAGTACAGTACACAAATACATTGTACAATCAAGGTGCTCCAAAACGCACATTGATGATTTCAAGAGCTAATAGTAAAATTACCCAGACCTGATGACAATAAAGAATCCAATCCTATCCTTATGCAAAAAATGTTCCTGTTGTAATAAATTAAATGAATAGTAGTTCCTGATGTTCCTGGTGAAAAGCCAAAGAACACATTAGATGTTTTAAGCCATTTCTTCAGGTTTATCAATGTCTGGCAGAAACAATAGTTACGAAAGATCTAACCTGTTTAGTAACACAATGTATTCAAGTCATTCTTGCCACATATAAAATAAGTCTTTGTAGGTACATGACTTGATTGGTAATTAGTGTTGAGCATTCCGATACTGAAATATCGGGTATCGGCCGATATTCACTGTATCGGAATTCCGATACTTAATTCCGATACTTTTATAATATCGAATACCGGAATCGGAAGTTCCCATAATGCCTGCGCTCTGCAGTGTCTCTGAAGGATGAAAAGCTGGGTGGCAGCGCTCAGCTGCGATCCAGCTTGTCATCAGAATGCCATCCCAGCGTGGGAGAATTCTCCTGATTGTTTAAAAGCCGGCGGCTTTTAAACAATCACGCAGCCCCATACTGCTTCCCCGCAGCCTCCCACCCCGATCCTCCGCTCCCCTCGCCACCTCCCATCCCGATCGTAAATTAGGACCGGGCGGGGAGCGCAGCACCAAGGAGCGAAGGACCCGGGCGGGGAAGCCGGCAGTGAAAAGACTTCACCGCCGGCTTTCCCGTTCTGTGCTGCGCTTTCCCGCCGGTTATTTCAAATGAACAGCTGAGGTATCAGGTGATGCCGATCAGCTGTTCATTTGAAGTAGCCGCGGTGCCCTCAGAGGGTTCATGTGAGTTCATGCTTGACTGCATGAACTCACATCAACTTTCCCACGGCCGCACAGGTCAGCCTCACCTCCCGGACCCGTCATGATTAGTGTGTGCGGGGTGTGTGTGTGTGCGGGGTGTGTGTGCGGGGTGTGTGTGTGCGGGGTGTGTGTGCGGGTGTGTGCGGTGTGTGTGCGGGTGTGTGCGGGCAGACATAGGCCGATGTGACACTACTACTCCCATCGGCCTATGTCTGTCCCCCGTCCACTCCTGCCAGCAGGATCAGCTCGATGGGAGCAGTAGTTCCCATCAGCCTGATCCTGCTATTTAAATTGCCCTACTGTGTCCCCAATAAATGTTAAATACATGTCATTGGTGGCCAGTGGTTGCCTAAAAGAAATTAGTTCATACATTACCTGTCCCCGCCGATCGCCACCTAAAATAAAGTAAAAAATAAAAAACTACACCTATACTCACCAAGACACCTAATTCCCCGAAGCCATCGATCTCCTGTAATAAAATATAAAATAATAAACCACAACCTTATCCTTACCCCTCCGTAGCAGTCCACGAGTGTCCCACGAAGATCTCCAGTTCAGAGCAGCCACATAGAATGTGACCGCTCTGAACCGCTGCCGCCGCTAGAATGACGGGGCCGTAAGGGTTCACCGGAGTTCAGGCAGCGCTGCTCCGGTTAGCTCCTTTACGGCACTGCTGTATCGTGAGAAATTCCCACGGTACAGCACTGCCGTAAAGGAGGTCTCCGGAGCTGCGCTGCCTGAATGCACTCCGGTGACCTCAGTCAGTGGCTCCCGCTGCCGGGAGCGGACGTGTTCCCGGCAGCGTGAGCTTACAGCAGCCATGCACAGCTGTCACCATCTCCAGATGTGACAGCTGTGCATGGGAGATCAGCGCAGGAACGTGGACAGGTAACTATTTTTTTTTTAGTAAACTAAGAATTAAATAAAATGGTGTTTTATTTCAAATAAATTATTTTTTTCTGGGTGTAGTGTGTTTTTTCTTTTTAACACTTTGTAGGTTAGTAATGGGGGTGTCATATAGACGGCCATCATTACTAACCTGGGCTTCATGGCAGCTGGCGCTGACATGAACCCCACCACTATTACCCCCTGCCACCGCACCAGGGCAGCGTGGAAGAGCGAGGCTAAGTGCCAGAATTGGCGCATCCTATGGATGCGCCATTTCTGGGGCGGCTGACGGCTGGTGTTTCTAGCCTGGGAGGGGGCCAATATTCATGGCACCCTTCCTGA
Organism: Phyllobates terribilis; assembly: GCF_046119375.1. Lineage (NCBI taxonomy): Eukaryota > Metazoa > Chordata > Amphibia > Anura > Dendrobatidae > Phyllobates > Phyllobates terribilis. The sequence goes on along the minus strand of NW_027362762.1, from coordinate 362,246,644 downwards.
GCTATTAATATCAGCCCCCAGCTGTCTGCCTAGCCTTTGCTAGCTATTAAAATAGAGGGGACCCCACGTCATTTTTTTTTGGGGGGTCCCCCATTTTAATAGCTAGTAAAGGCTAGGTATTCAGCTGGGGGCTGATATTAGTAGCCTGGGAAGCTCCGTGGGTTTTACCCCCTTCCCAGGCTTCAAACATCTGCCCCAGCCGTCTGCTTAACCTCCGCTAGAGACTAAAATTATGGGGGATCCCACGCCATTTTTTTTTTAAATAAATCCTTTATTTTAACACTAAATGACATTTGAGGACTTAATAAAGATGCAGTCCCTAAATTATTATTTATTTTTTAATAAATTTTTCCCAAAACTTTTGACGTGGGCTTCGCCATATTTTTGTATGCCAGCCAGGTACAGCATCCAGCTTCTATGAACGCGCCATTTTCCGGGGCGGCCGCGGACTGCAATTTTCAGCGGGGGGGGGGAGGGCAAAAAGCTTGGGCCTCCCTGCGCTGCAGATTCCATCCCCCAGCTGCCTAGTTGTACCTGGCTGGACACAAAAATAGGGAGAAGCTCCACGTTTTTTTTTTTTTTAATTATTTCATGAAATTCATGGAATAATTAAGAAAAAAAGGGCTTCCCTATATTGTTGTGTCCGGCTAGGTACAAATAGGCAGCTGGTGGTTGGGGGCAGCCCGTTCCTGCCTGCTGTACCTGGCTGGACACAAATATAGTGTGAAGCCCCACGTCAATTTTTTTTTAATTATTTCAGGAAATTCATGAAATAATTAAAAAAAAATTATGTGGGGCTTCGCCCTATAATTGTGTCCAGCCAGGTACAGCAGGCAGGAACGGGCTGCCCCCAACCACCAGCTGCCTATTTGTACCTAGCCGGACACAACAATATAGGGAAGCCCTTTTTTTCTTAATTATTCCATGAATTTCATGAAATAATTAAAAAAAAAAATGTGTGGCGCTTCGCCCTATTTTTGTGTCCAGCCAGGTACAACTAGGCAGCTGGGGGCTGGAATCTGCAGCGCAGGGAGACCCAAGCTTTCTGGGTCCCACCCGCTGCAAATTGCAGTCCGCAGCCGCCCCGGAAAATGGCACGTTCATAGAAGCGCCATCTTCTGGCGCTGTACCCAACTCATCCAGGGCCCTGGTGCGGTGGCTCACTGGGTAATAAAGGGGTTAAGGCCAGCTTGGCATTATCAGCTGGCCCTAAGCCCGAAATTCATGGGGTCACGCCAATATTAGACATGACCGCCATGAATTTCTAGTAAAGTATTTTAAAAAAACACAAACACCCAGAAAAAAGTCCTTTAATTGAAATAAAGACACAATTCTTTATTGTTCTAAATTAAACCATACTTACCGCCACACCCATTCCAGCTGAAGCCAACGATCTCCTGCAATAAAAGTAAAATAATAAAGCAACCTCATCCTTACCTTTCCATGGTTCCCAGGACAGCTTCAGCTCTGCTACATCGAGATGACAGGCTGGACCGCAGCAGAACGCTGCCATCCAGCCTGTCATCCCGCGGACACTGAGAAGCGCAGGCATGCTTGCGCTCCTCAGTGTCTTTCTGTGACGTCATCCAGATGAGCCGAGGTCATGTCCAATGAACTCAGCTCACCTCATGCACGTCACTGACAGCGTGGGAAAATTCTCCTGCACTCAGCGCTTCAGCGTGAGAATTCTCCCACGCTGTCAGTGACGTGCATGAGGTGCGCCGAGTTCATGGGACATGACCTCACCTCATGCACGTCACTGACAGCGTGGGAAAATTCTCACGCTGAAGCGCTGAGTGCAGGAGAATTCTCCCACGCTGTCAGTGACGTACATGAGGTGAGCCGAGTTCATTGTCGGCTCATCTGGATGCCGTCACAGCCAGACACTGAGGAGTGGAAGTATGCCTGCGCTTCTCAGTGTCTGCGGGATGACAGGCTGGATGGCAGCGTTCTGCTGCGGTCCAGCCTGTCATCTCGATGTAGCAGAGCTGGAGCCGTCGTGGGAGCCATGGAAAGGTAAGGATGAGGTTGCTTTATTATTTTTCTTTTATTGCAGGAGATCGTTGGCTTCAGCTGGAATGGGCGTGATGGTAAGTATGGTTTAATTTAGAACAATAAAGAATTGTGTGTTTATTTCAATTAAAGGACTTTTTTCTGGGTGTTTGTGTTTTTTTTAAATACTTTACTAGAAATTCATGGTGGTCATGTCTAATATTGGCGTGACCCCATGAATTTCGGGCTTAGGGCCAGCTGATAATGCCAAGCTGGCCTTAACCCCTTTATTACCCAGTGAGCCACCGCATCAGGGCCCTGGATGAGTTGGGTACAGCGCCAGAAGATGGCGCTTCTATGAACGCGCCATTTTCCGGGGCGGCTGCGGACTGCAATTTGCAGCGGGTGGGGCCCAGAAAGCTTGGGCCTCCCTGCGCTGCAGATTCCAGCCCCCAGCTGCCTAGTTGTACCTGGCTGGACACAAAAATAGGGCGAAGCTCCACGTTTTGTTTTTTTTTTAAATTCATGAAATTCATGGAATAATTCAGAAAAAAAGGGCTTCCCTATATTGTTGTGTCCGGCTAGGTACAAATAGGCTGCTGGTGGTTGGGGGCAGCCCGTTCCTGCCTGCTGTACCTGACTGGACACAAATATAGGGCGAAGCCCCACATCAATTTTTTTAAATTATTTCATGAATTTCCTGAAATGATTTAAAAAAAATTGACGTGGGGCTTCGCACTATATTTGTGTCCAGCCAGGTACAGCAGGCAGGAACGGGCTGCCCCCAACCACCAGCTGCCTATTTGTACCTGGTTGGACACAACAATATAGGGAAGCCCTTTTTTTCTTAATTATTTCATGAATTTCATGAAATAATTAAAAAAAAAAAATACGTGAAGCTTCTCCCTATTTTTGTGTCCAGCCAGGTACAACTAGGCAGCTGGGGGATGGAATCTGCAGCGCAGGGAGGCCCAAGCTTTCTGCCCCCCCCCCCTCCCCCCGCTGAAAATTGCAGTGCGCAGCCACCCCGGAAAATGGCGCGTTCATAGAAGCTGGATGCTGTACCTGGCTGGCATACAAAAATATGGCGAAGCCCACGTCAAAAGTTTTGGGAAAAATTAATTAAAAAATAAATAATAATTTAGGGACTGCATCTTTATTAACTCCTCAAATGTCATTTAGTGTTAAAATAAAGGACTTATTTTAAAAAAAATTGACGTGGGGCTTCGCCCTATATTTGTGTCCAGCCAGGTACAGCAGGCAGGAACAGGCTGCCCCCAACCACCAGCTGCCTATTTGTACCTGGCCGGACACAACAATATAGGGAAGCCCTTTTTTAAAAAAATTATTTCATGAAATAATTAAAAAAAAATTGACGTGGGGCTTCGCACTATATTTGTGTCCAGCCAGGTACAGCAGGCAGGAATGGGCTGCCCCCAACCACCAGCTGCCTATTTGTACCTGGTTGGACACAACAATATAGGGAAGCCCTTTTTTTCTTAATTATTCCATGAATTTCATGAAATAATTTAAAAAAAAAATGCGTGGGGCTTCGCCCTATTTTTGTGCCCAGCCAGATACAACTAGGCAGCTGGGGGCTGGAATCCGCAGCGCAGGGAGACCCAAGCTTTCTGGGCCACCCCCGCTGCAAATTGCAGTCCGCAGCCGCCCCAGAAAATGGCGCGTTCATAGAAGCGCCATCTTCTGGCGCTGTACCCAACTCATCCAGGGCCCTGGTGCGGTGGCTCACTGGGTAATAAAGGGGTTAAGGCCAGCTTGGCATTATCAGCTGGCCCTAAGCCCAAAATTCATGGGGTCACGCCAATATTAGACATGACCACCATGAATTTCTAGTAAAGTATTTAAAAAAACACAACACCCAGAAAAAAGTCCTTTAATTGAAATAAACACACAATTCTTTATTGTTCTAAATTAAACCATACTTACCATCACGCCCATTCCAGCTGAAGCCAACGATCTCCTGCAATAAAAGTAAAATAATAAAGCAACCTCATCCTTACCTTTCCATGGCTCCCACGGACAGCTTCAGCTCTGCTACATCGAGATGACAGGCTGGACCGCAGCAGAACGCTGCCATCCATCCTGTCATCCCGCAGACACTGAGAAGCGCAGGCATACTTCCACTCCTCAGTGTCTGGCTGTGACGGCATCCAGATGAGCCGAGGTCATGTCCAATGAACTCCGCTCACTTCATGTACGTCACTGACAGCGTGGGAAAATTCTCCTGCACTCAGCACTTCAGCGTGAGAATTTTCCCACGCTGTCAGTGACGTGCATGAGGTGAGCTGAGTTCATTGGACATGACCTCACCTCATGTATGTCACTGACAGCGTGGGAGAATTCTCACGCTGAAGCGCTGAGTGCAGGAGAATTTTCCCACGCTGTCAGTGACGTGCATGAGGTGAGCTGAGTTCATTGGACATGAACTCGGCTCATCTGGATGACGTCACAGAGAGACACTGAGGAGCGCAAGCATGCCTGCGCTTCTCAGTGTCTGCGGGATGACAGGCTGGATGGCAGCTTTCTGCTGCGGTCCAGCCTGTCATCTCGATGTAGCAGAGCTGGAGCTGTCCTGGGAACCATCGAAAGGTAAGGATGAGGTTGCTTTATTATTTTTCTTTTATTGCAGGAGATCGTTGGCTTCAGCTGGAATGGGCGTGATGGTAAGTATGGTTTAATTTAGAACAATAAAGAATTGTGTCTTTATTTCAATTAAAGGACTTTACTCTGGGTGTTTGTGTTTTCTTTTAACTTTGACTATGGGGTTAGTAATGGGGGTGTCTTATAGACGCCTCTCCATTACTAACCTGGGCTTGATGTCAGCTGGCATTATAAGCTGACATCAACCCCAACCCTATTACCCCCTGCCACCGCACCAGGGCAGCGTGGAAGAGCGAGGCTAAGTGCCAGAATTGGCGCATCCTATGGATGCGCCATTTCTGGGGCGGCTGACGGCTGGTGTTTCTAGCCTGGGAGGGGGCCAATATTCATGGCACCCTTCCTGGGCTATTAATATCAGCCCCCAGCTGTCTGCCTAGCCTGTGCTAGCTATTAAATTAGGGGGGACCCCACGTCATTTTTTTGGGGGGGTCCCCCATTTTAATAGCTAGTAAAGGCTAGGTATTCAGCTGGGGGCTGATATTAGTAGCCTGGGAAGCTCCGTGGGTATTACCCCCTTCCCAGGCTTCAAACATTTGCCCCAGCTGTCTGCTTAACCTCCGCTAGAGCCTAAAATTAAGGGGAACCCCACGCCAATTTTTTTTTAAATAAATCCTTTATTTTAACACTAAATGACAAGTACAGTAATCAACACTGTCACTGTACTTCATATATATGTGACTGACATGTTTCTATCTATCTAATCTATGTGTGATTCTCTATTCCTTCTATTCTAAATTGTCGGGTACAGATGCTGAATTGCCGGCCGGCTTTCTTAAAGAGACGGTGCACGAAAACACTAATATTTTTTTTAATAAATCCTTTACACTAAATGACAAGTACAGTAAGCAACACTGTCACTGTACTTCATATATATGTGACTGGCATGTTTCTATCTATCTAATCTATGTGTGAAGCTCTATTCTTTCTGTTGTAAATTGTCGGGTACCGGTGAATGCCGCTGATGAATTGCCGGCTTTTCATGTCATTCTACATTATTCTTAGTTGTTTTACTTCATGTAGAATTAACCTACAAGGAAAGAAAGGGTTTATTTTCATTCCGATATTTGTGTCCCATTGACTTGCATTGGTTTCCGGTATCGGAATCGGCGATATCCGATACTTTTTGGGTATCGGCCCGATCCAATCCGATACGATATTTCCTGATATCGGAAGGTATCGCTCAACACTATTGGTAATATTCCCTATGGAGTTTCACATTTATTGCGGACTTTTACACATAATTCTACCATTTCATTGTGTTTTTTTACTTTCTGAACAATCCGAGACACAATAAAATTCACATTTCTCTTGACAAACAGTAAATCAGAAAATGACATTTTTAGAATTGCTTCATTTACATTTTCACAGTGAAAAAGATCTGCTGGGGCTCCAGCACAAAGCATTATGATGAGTGCTTCATAAAGAACCATAATGTATGGGGCACTACTCTATGGGGTACTACTGTACCCCTGTGTGCCTCACATTACATATTGAAGAATGCAAAGGTACTATTAAAAAAATGGTGGCGTTTTCCATCATATGCAGTAAGGCAGTACGTCATCCATACAGTCTCCACGCACACATTCTGCTTTATAAATGGGACCTAAAACTGGTTATTAATCCACAGGTTTATGTAAACTTTCACTAGTTTGCTGCTCCTCTACAGACCGCAATAGGATAGACTTATCAAAACTGTTTTAAAGAAAGACATTTTTTGATCCCTATAGCCACCAATCACAGTCCAGCTTGTTTTACTATAGCTACTTATAAAGTGAAAGCTGAATTCTAATTCGTTGCCATGTTCTACAAAAACGGTTGTTTTTAGACAATTTTGCTAAAACTGCCACAAAGATTTTGTACATTACTGCCCCTCTTCTAAGTTTGTGGAGAGTGACAAGTTGGTGAAAGGAAACTTATAGGCCATGCAATGCTCCTCTGAGAAATTAAATATGCAAATAGAAAGGAAGTAAATGGAGTGTCTCGCTTGGCTTTTATTGTAAGTCAGGTGGCAAGGCTCATTAAAGGGTCGATTTGACTTTTAAAATTGCCACGTCCAATAGGTGGCGCTACAGTTCTCTGATGTATTCTACACTCTCTCTCTTCTAACTCACTTAGCAGGCCTGGATTCACGAGAACACGAGTGGTCTGCTCATAAACAATTTATCTTAAATCAAATGTATTCCATATGTTCACATCATGGTATATGTCATTTACCACAAATGGTGTTGGTATAAACAAAGCAGTCACACACATTACCATATTACAATTCAGATATTCCACAAAACATCAGACGGAATAACATAAGGCATAAGGTTTCCTTTGGATCTGAATGCCAGAACATTATGTCAACCTAGGGCAGGAAACTAGAGGACAGAACAATCGCGTATGCTGCATAAAGCTTCGTTATCTATTTATTGCTTTTTTTTAGTCACTATTTCTTGACCTCTGGAAATCCGTGTTAAAAAGCTAAGCACTGACATTTATAAACTGCTGCTCCACATGTTGTGACTAAGACTGGAAGTTGATTTCCTAAATTAGCGGAAGTAGCAAGTTAGATAAATACATAATGGAATGTACATGATGCAACGAGTGAGAAGCATTATAGGCTGAGGGAATTGATTTATACGTTTTTCTCAATACTTTGAAGGGATTGTCTCAATAAGACAACTGAATACCACATTAAGGTACATGGATGCCAGAAGCCAGAGAAAGATCCTCTACTTGGGGCTCAGTCTATAGACCACATCGAAGAACTTGTCATGGCCATATATTACATGGTCATTGACCGAGCACCATATAATACCAAACTTCCCCTTCGGGAGGTTCTATACAGGGGAATGAATATATGTTTCAGACCACAACGACTTCACAGGGCAATGCTAGCTGACTTACTGTTCTAATGGGAACAGCTGTGCACCTGGAAGGTTAGTTGATATGATATCACCCTTAGGGAAAAAAGTAACCATTGTTTTAACTTTTATTTAATAAATCAGCAACACAAATGAAAATAAGCAACTCTGTAATATATCTTATTAGAGAAATCTGCTTCTTTCTCCTCCTTAATTGATATTTAATTTCATGGATAAAATCTTTAAAAGGTTAGTCCGGCACCTGCTTCTATCTCCACCCTTTGACGACATCTTGTTGCACAGTTAGAAGAGACGGCGCCGGCGATAGAAGCAGAGTATGGGGCTGCGCTCACCTCTTTCGCAGCTTCTATCTCCATTGATCCAGAACCTCTTCAGAGAATAGCAATGCAAGAAACTATAGTAACTGCAGCACTGCCCCGATGACGTCCTGTTCTAAGGGCGATAGACGCTGCGGTGAAGTGAGTGCAGCCCCAGCCTCCTGTGTAGTGCAAGAAGTGAGTGCAGCCCCAGCCTCCTGTGTAGTGCAGGAGGTGAGTGAAGCCCCAAACACCTCTTAAACGAAACATCACAGAAGTGATGTAGAAGAAATACATTTAGGGAATAGCTAGATAGGGAAAAGCATAAAGTATTTTATAATGAAGCTGAGTACAAAAGTGGTTAGGGTGTAAAGATAGATATTTAGAAAAGACAATTTAGGTACTGGATCACCCCTTTAAAATCTGTGTTCAATGTTCACCAAGATAGGAGATAACAGCTGATGCTTCTAAAATTTTATAGAGGGAGGACGAGAAGGCAGGCATAGATATTCTGCTGTAAGTTCTCCTGAAAGAAAAGGTTCATTTCTCAACTTTATGAGCACAAACTGTCATAATCTATCTCAGTAATATAAATATCTGTATTCATTGAAGACAGATTTTATCTGTGAATTAAGAATTTTGAAAATGAATGATCAGTCCAAGAGGAGAAAGAAACAGATTTCTTTGATAAGATATATTACAAAGTTTATAATTTTCACCTGTACCATTCATGTGTATTTATAAAAAGAAAAATGTAAACAATGGTTAAATTGTAATAATTCAACAGTTATATGAACATAGGACTAAACCTGCACTGGGGAATGATTAAAAGGTTTGTACCATGTTCCGAATTCAGGAGCGCACCCGCTTCCCTGTCTGCCAGCTTCCCGCTTGCCAGGGGGTGCTTCTGATTGATTGGCAGTTCAGACCAGTGGCATGGTTGTGCCTGTACTATTAACTCTCCATTGCTGAAAGCATAGGCAGCATCAGGGGCACTATCCAGTAATCCAGCCAGTTTTAGAGAAGCGCTTTCAAGTTCTATATCAAAGAGCTTGTAGGCGATGCACTCCTTGCCCTAGGAGACTGGTCACTTCTGACAGACTGCAGCGGTGGCCAATAACTTTGGCTGTAAACGGTATCATTCAAAATTCCTCCATTCCTCAAAACAGAGTATTTGTAAACAGCGGTAAATTGCAAAGTTACTTGTTTTTATAAGATCTTTGAAATTTTACCATTTAACAAGATGACACAACCCCGTTAGAATGTCTTCAACAGTTCTTACACAGTACATGACGCCCGGTCTGTCCACATAGATAAATTATATAGATGGGGCCATATATAAACAACCCAGCCACCTGCATATTGTATATTTATTTGAAACGTTAAAACTAATTTCATAGGGAAAGTACATGTTGTACATACAATCGGAATATAATGGAAACATTGCAGTCTACATAGAGAAAAACAAACAGGCCACTAATCTCATAATTAACTTTAAATATGAAAAATGGCCAAACAAGCAAGACAGAATAAAGAAGCAAAATGCTGGAAGCGATGAGTAACTGGCTGTCACATTGAAAAATAACACTGTGCTCTGTCGAGGGTAGGGTGAAGTAGCTATAAGGTGAATGATACCATTTTTTCCTCTTAGAGGATAATAAAAATTGCATGAAATTCTTAGTCGTTTTTTAGATCAAACCCAAACAAATATGCATGTAACAAGATGGAACTAAGTCCTGACCCTTCAACAACACAACATACTGATTTTATGCAGATGTATATATAATACATGTCACCTCACCAAATATAGCCAAACTGCAGGAGTACAAATGTAAGGCCACATTCACACATTCAGTATGTGGTCAGTATTTTACATCAGTATCTGTAAGCCAGAACCAGGAGAGGAACAATCAGAGGAAAAGTATAATAGAAACACGTCACCACTTCTGTATTTATCACCCACTCCTGGTTTTGGCTTACAAATACTGAGGTAAAAAATGTGTGAAACATTTTAGACACATCTTCAGGCCTCATTCACACATCTGTGAAAAACGGAACTGGTGTCATCAGTGTTTTCCATCAGAGTGTCACCAGTGTGTCATCTGTGTGGCCATTTTTACTATCAGTGTGTCATCAGTATTTTTCCACGAATGGCTAAAGAAATACAAAGCTTTTCCTGGAAATCTCAGAGGGGCAAACACACCGAAACATATGCCTGCAAATGGAATTTCTGGTTTGGATTCTTATTTAAAATCATGTGGCAAGGCACTTTTCAAGGCCAATATTGCCTTTTAGGATTGCTACCTCCAATAGGTGACACTAGAATTCCAGTTCTCTACCTCACTGAAAAGGCTATTTGAATTGCTGCACGAGGGGTGTTCAATAAGTTATCTACCCCAGTATGTTCTGTCAGTGTTAGGGCTCTTTCATACGTCCGTGTTTTGAGTGAGTACATGTGGTGTCCGTCTCCACACGTACTGGAGGAGACCCTGACATACATAGACCCATTCAAATGAATAGGTCTGTGCACATGTCAGTGTGTTTTCACGGACCGTGTGTCCATGGGCAAAACTCGCTGACATGGCTGTTTTTTACCTGCAGTACAGGCCGCAAAATGTCCCGCATACTTGCACAGTGACGGTGCAAGGATAACATCCATGTGTCATCCGTGTGACACGTACCGGCACCTGATAATCAGCGATACAGTTCGCGCTGTTCCCATGTGCCGGGTGCTGAACGCTGCCCTCATTATTGTCTCCTGCAAGCGCTGAGATCAGCATGAGCAGGGGACAATGTTGACAGTTGTATTTTTCCCCCACTGTGTCCAGCAAGTGTAAAAATAATAAAATAAAAAAACATTATGCTCACCTTTACCTGAAGCCATTGTCCCCTGTAAAAAAGTAAAATAAAAAACAACCATAATACTCACCTGTCTGACACACTGTAATCCATTTGAACGACAATTCTGCATCAGCATCTGCGGTGGCTTGATGCGACCACACACCCTGAGAAGCAGGGGAGAATGACTCGCTGCAGCAAATGCTCCCCTGAACTGCGCTGACCTCTGCTCCTCAGCACGTGCGGTCAAATTGATTTACAGCGTGGGACACTTATTTCATCTTCGGACAGGTGAGTATAAGGATTTTTTTATTTTATTCTTATTTTTACACTAGGAGACAGCGGGAGCAGAATACTACTCTCAACATTGTCCCCTACTGGAGCTGATCGCAGTGCCGGCAAAGGACAATGATGAGGGAAGCAATCAGCACCAGGCACTTGGGAACAGCGCTAACTGTACCGCTGATTCCCAGGCGCCGGTACTTGTGATACTGATATGGCACATGGGCGTCACACATATCATACACACGGACACATGTACACACAGACATAGATATCTCCAGTACTGTTTTTTCCAGTACCAGAAATATCCGGACGTGTGAAAGAGCCCTTAGAGAGCTGAACTTTTTTGTGCATGCTGAGACATGTCTATAGATGCAACAGACACAATGGAGGTTCAGGCTGGCTGATGAAAGCACTGGAAGTGACAGGATGGCAAGTGCAGTACAGTTTCTCTACACAGAAAGTGAGGGATTTGGAGCTTTGTTCCATTATTAAATTCCTTATAAAGGAAGAAAAGGAGCATAAATAAATCCATGAAAAGATGATTGTAGTACATAGTAATGATGAATCTTCCTACTACCAAGGAACGTTTTGGGCCAAGCAGTTTAAATGCGACCCGCATCTTCAGAGGAAATGTGGAGGCCATGTTTTTGGACAATCGTTGGGTCGAAGTCATTGTTGTAGCTTATTACTTGGGTATTTCAGTTGGCATGGTTTCCAGTATCCTTCATGATGTTTTGATAATGTCAAAGGTCAGTTTTCAGTGGGTGCCATGAATGTTGACGCCAAAGCAAAAAAACATGTCGCCAGCAATTTAGCCAAGATAATTTAGACATGCTTAGAGAAAATCTAGGAGACTTCTATTCTTGAATTATTACGGGTGATGAAACATGAGTTCAGCACCATGATCCTGAGACCAAACAAGAGGCCATGCAATGGAATCTTCATTGCCAAAGAAATTTTGTGTCAAGCAGTCAGCTGGAAAGTTCATGGCAACAATTTTTTGGGATACAGAAGGCATTTTATGCTTCAACAATGAAGGCATTAGAAAAAGAAACCCCGAGGGAAGTTGCCGGCAGATGTGTTGCTGCTTCACAGCAAAGCGCCAGCTCACAAGTCTCGCAAATCACGAGCTGCTATCAGGGAATACAGCTTCATGGAGTTTAATCATCCACCCTACAGTCCAGACCTGGCTCCCAGTGATTACTTTCTATTTCGGAACCTAAAGAAATTTCTGCATTGACAATAGTTTCCTAGTGATACTATAGTCAAAGGGGCAATAAGAGGGTTATTGCAGCAGCAAGAAGACTCCTATTCTGAGGGCATACAATCACTGAAGGTAAAGTGGAATAAGTGTGTTGAAGTCAAGGGGGATTACACTTAAAGTAGTGAATTCAATTTTCCCAGAAAATTTTATTTTCATATTCAGGCAGATAATATTGAACACCCCTCATACATGATAATTCATATAGTATTGTCACTAATAGGAAGAACAGGATGTCAGTAAAGCCATAATATTATAAAGTCATTGAAGCACAGCACACAGTGATGTCATAACATGTGGGTGTATTGCACACAATGATGTCATGGAATAGGAATAATGTTATAGAACAAGTATAATTAACATAGTAATATCTGAATAAAAGGATACTAAATACAGAAATGTCACAGAACTAGGTGTAGCATTGCTGGGAAGGACATGGTTAAATCCAAGCTCTGCAGTGTTTGATTAGAAGCACCTGCATGGTTTCTCTAGAAAGCATGAGGCAGATTCATTGTAGGACCAGCCAGGATGTGAGCTGTAGCTGAGAGAGAGACATGATGGGGTCTCCCTGAATGGAGTGACTGAGGAGTCAGTCGGACAGCTGGATGTAGCAGAGGCAAAAGTGTTAGCTTGTGAATGCACAGACTGTGTGCACCAGACTGGATGTGTCTTGGAACTGAGAAAACTCTACACAGGCCATGTATAGAGAACCGCAAGTATCAGTGGTTGGTATGGACAATAGGTGTTTTGTCTGACCGTGCTGGGGCTAGCTCAGCCGTGTATGAGTAGCCAGGGTCAGTTCTGTTTAGAAGGCTAGGGATTTATGTTTATGAGTTTGTTTTTGATGCTGTACATCCTGTGGAAAGCAATAAAAATCTGCACCTGTTTAGACCAAAACTGCATTGCCTGTGTGAACGCAACCTAATGCCTACCAGAGAGAGTGAATCCCTACAATGGATAAAGAAAGCAATGATGTTACAGTACATAAATAAAGAATGGCGTGATATAACAGAACAGGCACAAAAATACAGTGATGTTACAGTACAGGGCTTAAATCAGGGGTCTCAAACACGTGGCCCGCAGGCCGCATGCGGCCCCTCCGGCTGCTTAATGCGGCCCGCAGACACCATAGACCCCGATCGCGGCCCGGTCCAGGAGCCGCCGACATCAGCGCTGTAGTGCAGTGTATTGCCGCGCAGAGACTGGCTCTCTGCACAGCAATACCAATGCCAGCCGCCGGCCTATCAGAGGCCAGCAGCTGACATCTGCATCCTAGCGCAGTGGCGTATGATGTCACTGTCATGCGCAGATGTCAGATGCTGGCCTCTGATAGGCCGGCGGCTGGCATTGGTATTGCTGTGCAGAGAGCCGGTCTCTGCGCGGCAATACACTGCACTACAGCGCTGATGTCGGCGGCTCATGGACCGGGCCGTGATTGTCAAGGGGTCTATTGTGCCTGCATACTGCACGTGCAGAAGGACGCCGAGGGAATGGAGGATAGGTGAGAAGAATCTTTTTTTTTCTCTGTTATGTGTACTATGGGCACCTGGATGGGGGGGGCATTCCTACAAGATGAGGACCAGAATGGGGCATTCCTACAAGATGAGGACCAGGATGGGGCATTCCTACAAGATGAGGACCAGGATGGGGCATTCCTACAAGATGAGGACCAGGATGGGGCATTCCTACAAGATGAGGACCAGGAAGGGGCATTCCTACAAGATGGGGACCAGGATGGGGCATTCCTGCAAGATGGGGACCAGGATGGGGCATTCCTGCAAGATGGGGACCAGGATGGGGCATTCCTACAAGATGGGGACCAGGATGGGGCATTCCTGCAAAATGGGGACCAGGATGGGGCATTACTACAAGATAAGGACCAGGATGGGGCAATTACTACAAGATGAGGACCAGTTCAAAAGGTGTACAGAAAAAAAATGGTATCAGTAAAAATGTCACTTTGTCATGCAAAGAATGCGGCCCGCCAAATTAAATTTTTTTTTCCGTGTGAGGCCCATATACCCAGCTGAGTTTAAGACCCCTGGCTTAAATGGAATGTGTCATTATATAAATCAGGTTTTTGTAGTAAATATATTTTTTAGATATATTTCCTGTTGTTTCAGAAAAAACACAAGTACATTAGCGCAATTAACAGATTCTAAACTCTTATCTTTTGTATTAAAGTATCTAATGAGCATGTGCAAAAGTTATTTTAAAGGAAAGGGAGCAGAGTCAGCTATGACATTGCCTTGTATGGTTAGTGGATCCTATGCTATTAGCTGTGTATAGAGGTGTTTTCTATCATTGTAATCTTGCCTCTGATAATAATGAGCCTGCTGGAAACTCTTCCTGAAAGTATAAATCTAAAATAATCCCAGTGGCCAGTGTGAAGGTTGTAGAAATTCTAAGTTTGCTTATTAATAAAGATTGTGATATAAAAAAACACTTAAATTAAAAATCCAATATTCTCAGACCACAATGTCTGGACTGATTTTTGGTCTCCTCACCTGAATTTTACAGACTTGTAGGCATATGTCCAGCCTCTGATGATAAGGAAACTGATGTAAGGTTTTTTTTAATATTGTGATAAAAAACAAAACAAACGTAATACAAAACCCTGAGTTAAAAAATAAGTTGTTTTGTGACTACTCATTCCATTAAGAATGCAATGATCGTCACAATATAGCAAGGATGAATTCAGTAATGTCACAACACAAGGATAATAAACACCGCAGCATAATATAGCTGATGCACACACGTCACAGAATAGAGGCAAAAGAAGTAATAATGAATAAATGAATGAATGTTTGAGTACAAGGAAAATAAGCAAGGTAATAAAGAGAACGTATTGTACAAGCAAAAATGTCAAAAATGCCAGAACAATATACAATAATATTATATTGCTAAAATTACTGAAATTCCCTTGTGTGGTAGAGTGATACCCTTAGTACCCAGCGCTCACATGTGACTGCAACCTCTGCAACTCCTAGAGTTGAGCCCCTGTAGATTCAGATGGGAACTATTTACCCTATGAGGCACTGCAGGAAAAAACGAAAACTTCCTGCTGGAATACCTGCACCATTTACAGCTGTGAAACACCCCGAGATCATCTTAAAGCATTACGCCACTATTTTTTTATTGATGACCTATCCTAAGGATAGATCATCACTATCAGATCAGTGGGATTCTGACACCCGGTACCCACACTGATCAGCTGTTTTCGGTGCCGGCATTGGCTGGATGTTAGTCATTGCAGAACTGGACAGTACAGCTCTTACCACTGCATAGTGGCCCACTCATATTTTCCCGAAATCGGCGCCAAGAGCAGCTGAACGTAGGGGTGTCGGGTGTTGGACTCTCAGTGATCTGATATAGATGACCTATCCTCGGGAAAGGTCACCAACATAAGAGTAGTGGAGCCAACCTTTAACCTCAAGAAAGCTTTTCAGCAAAAAGAGGTTGTTAACCACTTTATCTTATTCTGTGGTCACAGATTTGCACCTTAACTAGATGGCCCATTATCTCAATAATCAGCCTTCTTCATTTGGCCCGGTTTCCTGCAAAACAGGATTGTCAGGTGACAGGTTTCATCATCGCTGTTCATCTTTGTATTTCTGCCAAGTGTTTTTTTCCTTTCAAATGTTATAGCTAATCCTAATAAAATACATTTTTTAAAAAGTAAAGTGCTGTACACCTTTTATGGATTTATTAAAAGTAATATATAACGTGCGGGGAGGATTATTGGTACAAAGACATTTTTTTATATATATTTTACTCAAGGCTCTGATTTTCTGGAGAAATTTGTTCTTTTTTAGTTGCTTTAATATTTGCACCTTATTCTCTATAAGCTTTGCACCTTTTTTAAAGTTGGCTTAGTCTTCTAAATCTTTTTTTAATTTCCCTCTACAATTTTGCTTACCAGATTTATGAAATTCGACTTTCCAAAATTTTGCAATTTTTTTGGTGCATCTCACTCCAGTCCCTAGCTGGAGTAAGGTCTCTGGTGGATTTTTATTTTGCCACATTTTGAAAACTAATATGCAACATTTTAAAGGACTATGCGTCATTTCTCTACAGAAAAAAAAAAAAAAACGTTTTTTTTTATTTTTATTTTGGACAAAATTAATCAACTCCTTGGGATATTTTGAATGATTCAGTGCAAAAAATGTCAACAAACATCACTAAACAAAAAATAAAAATCACTAAAAAAATAAGCAACTTATGAATAGGCTTTTACTTTGAAAAGTTAAAAGTATGAGTTATACATATCCCCGGGTCAGAGCCTCGTTCCATACACTAGCTACATACCCTCAGTCAGAGCCCGGACAACCCCTTTAAGGCTATATTCACACACTCAGTATTTGGTCAGTATTTTACATCAGTATTTGTAAGCTAAAACCAGGAGTGGGTGATAAATACAGAAGTGGTGACGTGTTTCTATTATACTTTTCCGCTGATTGTTCCTCTCCTGGTTTTGGCTTACAAATACTGAGGTAAAAAACTCACCAAATACTGACAGTGGGGCCGTAGCTTAACTTCCATCACCATAGGATGCCATACTGATCTAAGTGCCATTCACATGAATGGGGCAGCACGGTGGCTCAGTGGTTAGCACTGCAGCCTTGCAGCGCTGGGGTCCTGGGTTCAAATCCCACCAAGGACAACATCTGCAAGGAGTTTGCATGTTCTCCCTGTGTTTGCGTGGGTTTCCTCCCACACTTCAAAGACATACTGATAGGGAGTTTAGATTGTGAGCCCCAATGGGGACAGTGTCGGTAATGTATGTAAAGCGCTGTGGAATATGTTGGAGCTATATAAAAAAAAAAATAAAGATAAAAAAAAAAAAAAGACATGAAGTACAGGCATCTGGGTATTGTAATACAAATATGGACACTAAAATGCAAATGGCATTATGTCCTTCTGTATGAGACCTAATAGAGAAAGATGTTAATTTTCCTTAAAATAATAGGAAAACTTTAAAGTCAATCATTTGCTAAAAAGCTGCTGTATATGTGTGTCCTTTCCTGCCTGAGTATCATTCAGTATCAATCCAGCTCACCCCTCACCTCTCCATAAAGAGTTAGCCTACGTCCCCACAATGAACTTTTGGAGCGTTTTTAACGCTGAATATGTTTGCTGTGTCTTAGGCTAAGTGCCCACGATGCAGAAATGCTGCAGATTTTTTCTGCATCTCCCTGGCAGGAAAAACGCATGCGGATTTTACATGCGTTTTTCCCGCCAGGTAGAAGCGTTTGTCAAGCGTTCTTCACATGCATTTCTGCATGCGGGTTATCAAGCGCTTTTCCAGGCGATTTTAGCATCACTTGGAAAAGTGCTTGACAACTTGTTCACACTATAAAGATCCATGCAACCGGCATGGATTTATATAGTGTGACCAAGTAGTAGTTAAAAAAAAGAATAAAAATGGTAAAAAATAAAGGAGACTGGGGGCCATCAGAAGGTGAGTATATGTTTATTTTTTATTTTAAATTCTATTTTTTACAGGTTCTATGGTACCCAGGTCTGGAGGAGAGTCTCCTCTTCTCCAGACCAGGGTACCATCCGCACATTGAATCGCTTAATATCTGCATGTGTACATGTAGTCATGCGGATATTAAGCGATTCAATGCAAGCCAATGGCGGCAATTACGCTGCGTGTCCGCAAAATTATGCTGCGTATTTTTCCGCAATGATAATCCGCAGCAGAAATTTCCGCAGCATGTGCACAGCACATGCGGATTATCATTGGGGACCATGGGACACGTATTACCAAGCGGTATTTAAGCATTTTGCGTGAGGAAATTCCACGGCAAAAACGCTTGAAAAATGCATAGTGGGCACACAGTCTTACAGTTCCAGCAAAGTGGGTGGGATTTATAGAAATCTCATGCTCACTATGCTTTTTTTCACTCAGTGTAAACTGACCTGTGGTGCGTGTTTCAAATCCACAGCAAGTCTATTTCTCTTGTGGGTACAATGTGTTTACTGTGCAGATTTTCCCCAAAGATTTACATTAAATAATAATAATAATCTTGTTATTTATATAGCACCAACATATTCCGCAGCGCTTTACAATTCAGACAATTTCCAGACATTATCGGCACTGTTCCCATTGGGGCTCACAATCTAAACTCCCTATCAGTATGTCTTTGGAGTGTGGGAGGAAACCAGAGAACCCAGAGGAAACCCACGCAAACACGGGGAGAACATATAAACTCCTTGCAGAGTTGTCCTTGGTGGGATTTGAACTCAGGACCCCAGTGCTGCAAGGCTGCAGTGCTAACCACTGAGCCACCGTGCTGCCCTATTAAATGCAGAAAATCTGCAAGTAAAATACGCACTTGCATTTTTAGCGATATTTCACTGCGGAAACGCAACAAAAATGCATGTAATCCACATCTAAGTATGTTAACAAAGTTCTGTCAAAGCTGAACACCAGGAAATATGAAAAACAAAGGCGCTTTATTTAAAGCATGACAAACCAACTAGAGACGCAGCGTCTAAAACACGATAAAAACGCATGTTAAAAAAAAATCACAATGAAAAACCTCAAGTAACCTAATTTAAATAATAGGTGCAGAAATTCTGCAGCATCAAAAACTCATCGTGGCAACGTAGCCTTACAGGAGATATAACCTGACGCCTCACTGCAAGGTGGGGTTTGAGCTTTTTTTTATATCAGAGTGGATGGTGAGTTCAGGAGGCAGGGGATGAAGTGGCTCATCAGTGGAGAAAGAATCTGATTTATTTGAGAAGATGTATTCCAATGCTTCTTACATTCACGTATACTATTTATGCAAAGTTTGCTGAAACTACAGTGACCATTTAAGACCACATAACAAATTGTTAATTCTTGAACAAATTATGTGAAAAACAGGTTGACATTTAAAAAAGAAAAAATTCAATATAACTACCTAGTCTATATATATATAATCGTCTTATCCCGTCTGTCTGTCTGTGTGTCTGTCTGTCCAGGAAATCCCGCGTCGCTCATTGGTCCGCCAGCGGCCAATCAGCGCCGGGGGATTTCTAAAAAAAGATGGCGGCCGTTAGCGGCTCATCTGCGGGACGGAGCTGAGCGGCGATGCAGCCGGGAGATGACCGGCGCGAGGCGCTCATCTCCCGGCCGGCAACAGCAGAAGGAACCCGACCGCCGGACCCATCTGCGGGACGGAGATGCAGCCGGGAGATAAGCGGCGCGAGGCGCTCATCTCCCGGCCGGTAGCAGCAGAAGGACCGCCGGCGCCGCTGACCTCCATGCAGAAGGGAGGACCGGGGAGCGGCGCTGCGGGTCGGGATACTTCTGCTGCGAGCGCCCGCTATGTCCCGGGTTCTCGCAGCGGAAGTATCCGCACAGGCAGCGCCGCTCTCCCGTCCTCACCAAGACGATTCGATGATTGGTCGCGGTCTTCGGACCCGACCAATCACTGATCTTAGCGCAAAACTTAAACACTATTGTGCTGATTGGTCGCCGACGCTGCCCGCGACCAATCACCGATTTGGGCGCCAAATTTAAATATCGGCCGCGACCAATCACCACAGCGGTGTTTAAATGTGGAGCCAAGATCGGTGATTGGTCGCGGCCGATATTTAAATTTGGCGCCCAAATCGGTGATTGGTCGCAGCCGATATTTAAATTTGGCGCCCAAATCGGTGATTGGTCGCAGACGCTGACCGCGACCAATCAGCACAATAGTGTTTAACTTTGGCGCCAAGATCAGTCATTGGTCGCGGGCCAAGACAGCGACCAATCACCGATTTGTGCGGCAATTTTAAATAGCGTCCGCGACCAATTGGATGTTAGTGCCGCTGCCTGTCCGGATACTTCCGCTGCAAGAACCAGGGACATGAGCGGGCGGTGATTGGTTGCGGCCGATATTTAAATTTGGCGCCCAAATCGGTGATTGGTCGCGGCCGATATTTAAATTTGGCGCCCAAATCGGTGATTGGTCGCGGGCAGCGTCCGCGACCATTCAGCACAGTAGTGTTTAACTTTGGCCACAAAATCAGTGATTGGTCGCGGGCCAAGTCCGCGACCAATCAACGATTTGTGCGGCACATTTAAATAGCGGCCGCGACCAATTGGACCCGCAGCGCCGCTCCCTGGTCCTCCCTTCACGCCCTAGCCGCATGGATGTCAGCGGCGCTGCCTGTGCTGATACTTCCGCTCCGAGAACCCGTGACATGAGCGAGCGCTCGGAGCAGAAGTATCCGGACCCGCAGCGCCGCTCCCCGGTCCTCCCTTCACACCCTAGCCACTGATGTCCCCACAGTATCTGCATGGTGTTACAAAGGTCCGGACATTTGTGTTAAAAATCGCTGATTGGTCGCTGGCGCTGCCTGCGACCAATCACCGATTTGGGCGCCAAATTCAAATATCGGCCGCGACCAATCAGCACAGCGGTGTTTAAATGTGGAGCCAAGATCGGGGATTGGTCGCGGCCGATATTTAAATTTGGCGCCCAAATCGGTGATTGGTCGCGGGCAGCGCCAGCGACCAATCAGCGATTTTTCACACAAATGTCCGGACCTTTGTAACACTATGCGGATACTGTGGAGACATCAGCGGCTAGGGTGTGAAGGGAGGACCGGGGAGCGGCGCTGCGGGTCGGGATACTTCTGCTGCGAGCAGTCGCTCATCTCCCGGCTTCTCGGAGTGGAAGTATCCGCACAGGCAGCGGCGCTCCCCGTTCCTCACTAATACGATTCCGCTCCCCGCTCCTCACCAATAAGATTCGCTGATTGGTCGCGCTCTCCGCACAAGACCAATCAGTGATCTTGGCGCTAAAGTTAAACACCGCTCTGCTGATTGGTCGCGGCCGCTGCCCACGACCAATCACCGATTTGGACGCCACATTTAAATAGAGGCCGCGACCAATCACTGATCTTGCCGCGACATTTAAACACTGCTGTGCTAATTGGTCGCGGACACCAGCCGCGACCAATCAGCGAGCTTGGCGCCAAATTTAAACAACGCTCTGCTCATTGGTCGCGGACGCCAGACGCGTCCAATCAGCGAGATTGGCGCCAAATTTAAACAACGCTCTGCTGATTGATCGCGGTCGCTGGCCGAGATCAATCAGCAGTATTGGCGCAAAATTTAAACCCCACTCTGCTAATTGGTCGCTGGCCGCGACTAATCAGCGATTTTGGTGCCAAATTTAAACACGCTCTCCATTCCTCACTAACACGGTTCGCTGATTGGTTGCGGCCGCCGCCCGTGACCAATCGGCGATTTTGGCGCCAAATTTAAACACCGCTCTGCTGATTGGTCGCGGATGGCGGCCGCGACCAATCAGCCAGATTGGCGCCAAATTTAAACAACGCTCTGCTGATTGGTCGAGGCCGCCGGCCCCGACCAATCAGCGATTTTGGCGCAAAATTTAAACAATTCTCTGCTGATTGGTCGCGGCCGTCAGCCGCGACTAATCAGCGACTTTGGGGCCAAATTTAAACCCCGCTCTGCTGATTGGTCGAGGCCGGCGACCGCGACCAATCAGCAGAGCGGGGTTTAAATTTGGCCCCAAAGTCGCTGATTAGTCGCGGCTGACGGCCGCGACCAATCAGCAGAGAATTGTTTAAATTTTGCGCCAAAATCGCTGATTGGTCGAGGCCGCTGGCCGCGACCAATCAGCAGTATTGGCGCCAAATTTAAACACCACTCTGCTGATTGGTCGTGACTAATCAGCGATTTTGGTGCCAAATTTAAACACGCTCTCCAGTCCTCAGTAACACGGTTCGCTGATTGGTCGCGGCCACCGGCCGCGACCAATCACCAATATTGCCGCCAAATTTAAACACCGCTTTGCTGATTGGTCGCGGTTGCCGAAAGCGACCAATCAGCGATTTTGGCTCAAAATTTAAACACCGCTCTGCTAATTGCGCCCTGTCGGCCGCATACCTATTCTAGAATACTCGATGCATTAGAATCGGGCCACCATCTAGTATATGTAAAAACAGAAATCTTGCAATTTTTTAAAACTGGACACTGTTAGGCAAATACTTCCTGTTCTGACTTTTAGCAGTCACTATCATTACAGGCAGGTTTACAATATATGGATAACCCCTTTTAAATACAGTAGATAACACAGGATCCACCATTCACAATAGGTGATGGTCACAGCTCACATCATCCCCTTTGTGTCATAATGACCTTTGTCCAGATTAGAGTATGGTTAGAAAGCTCTCCTGTATAAGTGAATGAGTGAGGCCGGGGTCACACGAGGGTCTGACACGGCCAAGTGCTATTCGATAAAACATCGTATAACACTCAGCCCAATGTTATACCATAGAGCCATAGAGCAGTGCAGATAAGTAATTATTTTCTCTTGCCAATTCAGCATGATAGAACAATTGCAGCATGCTATGATTGGCAGTGAGACTCGGCTCACACGCTCCTCTACAAGTCTATGGGTGCGCGTGAAACATTGGACTGTACTCTGAGGTCATCGCAGAGCAGCCCGATATATGCCGAGACAGGCAATGGAGGAGATGGAGAAATTACTTCCTCCGTCTCCTCCGCACCTGTGCTGCAATTCTCTCATGTGAGAGGATTGGAGTTCAGAGAACTGACACTCGGCTCACGCTCGCGGCAGAGCTGGAGCCGAGTGTCATTAGCATATTAAAATTGGCTAGCACATTAATGAATGTTATTCAATTCATATGTTTCTTCCTCTGTCCATTTATGAAGCAAACTTGTACTACTGCAGTTATTCTCTTCTTTAGCCCTAATTCCAAAAAATGCCAATCGTGATGCTGATTGATCAAGGAAAAGCAGCAACAGTCATTATTACAGGGGTGGTCTGGCACCTAAATTGTATTTTATAAATATCTATCCTTACAAACTTTTGTAATTTGCTTTATTACACAATGCCTACACTTTTCCTTATCTACTTAATCCCTAAATGTTTTTTTTACCGTACTTCCTGTGACATTTCATTTGAGAGGGGACTCAAAAGGTGACATCACCGGAGGCTGGGGTTACACTCACTCCCTCCAGGTCTGCATGACCCGGAACGTCTTTAGAGTGGTAACGTTACTGATGTCACCGATCTTCAGAGTCGCCTGGTCTCACACAGCACAGCGTGACCCAGAAGTGGCTGTTGGCAAAACCTATGGAACGTCAGAACCAAACTCCATAGGCATTGTACGTCGGATTCGCTGGACTTTGTCGGATTTGCAAGACTACGTCTGACTTGAATGGGAATTTTTTTTTTTCAATAAAGTGATGAACGAGGGAAAGTGTCTTTTTGAGGGAAAGTGTCTTTTTTTATTTTTCTGTGTTTGTGTATGTTGTTTTCAGATTTCCATTTGTGGACTACGTCGGATTCGGTGGACTATGTCGGACCTCCGTGGAATTTTTTTTCTTTTAATAAGGTGGTGAACCAGGGAAAGTGTCAAGTAGTGTTTATTCCAATAACGTAGGTTTTTCCTTTTTATTACTGGATAGTAATGGGGGGAGTCTGATAGACACCTCTCCATTAATTGAACCAGGCATTGATGTCAGCTGTGTTTTTGGACACTTCACAGCAGACACCAACCCGAAGCACCATTACCCTGATTGCCAAAGCACCAGGGCATCTGGAAGAGCCAAGGGGAAGCACCAAAATTGGAGCATCTCATGTGATGCTCCACTTCTGGGACTGCTGCGGGCTGGTATAGGCCCAATAACCATGGACCTTCCCAGCCTGTTATCAGCTCATAGCTGTATGCTTTACCTTTGCAGGTCACAAAAAATGGGGGTGACCACACGTCATTTTTATTTATTTATTAGGTTAATAGAAAACTGTACAATAAGCTCCACATGCAAGGCACTAAAGGGTGCAATTTAATAGTGTGTCGTGGGGCTGTGAAGTTATATATCTGCCGGGTATCTATCTATCTACTATCTTTGCACATCTTTAAAACACATAAAAATCAGTAATTTCTTGTACCATTATTAAAAATGCATTCGTGTCACACGGATGTTACACGGACATGTGAAGATCACTATAGATTTTAATAGGCAAAGAGCAGAAGGATCCAGCGATGCAGGCTGTTAGTCTTGTATTAACAAAATATAGCTTTTATTTGAGCCATTAAAAGAGCAAATTTACTCCATGTTAGCACACTTGGTTACAAATGTGTACAGCTACTTGGAAACAGGACTTATGCGTTTCGACTTTCGCCTTAGTCATGGTCTAACCTCCTAGTCTGAACACAGATCTATATGTCTGAAGGGGTGTAACAGCATAGTAGTTTGATTGGTCAAAAAGAGGACATCATTAAAAGCAAATTAAAGCAACAGATGTACCTGAATACACAATGACACAGTGAATAGAGATAAACTATGACAAGCCTATGCTGGGGGGAAAAAAATACACAAAAAGGGAGTTAATATCCCTTTTTTGGTGTGTGGGTTTTTTTTTTGTTTTTTTTTAAAGGTATACTGTACTTTTAAAAATATGTTCAGTGACATTGGGTTTCCGGATCCCACCTCCGATATTGGAAGCTGTCTCAAGACTCTTTCCTGAGCTGAATGAAAATGATGACTCCCTAAGGATGCCAGTCGTGACTGTGTGGCTACTATTATTTTAAACTGTTTACCAGTGAATTCCAAGGTAGATATACAGTATATACGTAGCAGTGGTATTAAAGTACGTCAAAAAATTATTTTCCTTGTGCATTACTCACCTTGCTACATATGTGCTAAAAGCATTACAAGCAGGCTTCTGTGTTCTCCGGGGACCACAGAGGAGTACATTTACAATACAGCCCACTTTGGAAATGGCATAACAATGCTCATGTATGATTCATATGCAGCAGCCTCTCTGCCCCAATGACTGACGTGGGTGTTATATAATTCCTCAGTACAGACAATAGCAGAAGTCACTTTCTTTTTGCCACTTGTTAATCGCTTTGAATTAGAGAAGAATTTCAAATCAAAGCCAGCATGACGCTTGTACTCCACTATAAGGGCTTGTGCAAACGACCAAATGTTATTTTATGGGGCACATGTCCGATTATTTCTTTGGACAGACTCTGACTCACAGCATGCTTCATTTGGATCCGATATTCGGATCGCACTCGGCCATGCAAGTCAATGAGTTTGTGGAAAAAATTGGACCGCACTCAGATGACATGTGAGTATGGTGTGATTTTCATGGATTTACAGAATGGAAAAGATGGAGACTTCCCCCCCCCCCCATCTTCTCCTCATCCGAGAAAATCGAATCACACTATGATGAAGCTCTGATCAGTGTTTGATCAGAGTGTGATTATCGAATCGATTTTCTCGGATGAGAGAAAATACAGTTGTGTGACCCTAGCCTAAAGCAGTTTATTTGTGTTGTTGAAGGGTTTTCCACAATTAGACAACCCCCTCTTAACTAAAATTAAAAATAAAAATGGCATTCTTGCCTGATGAAATACTAAAAGGCTGCAGCCGATCATCAGCCGCTGATTGCTTGCAGCGGTCATGAGACATAACAATGACCCAGCACTAACATTAGAAGAGACACCGGTTCAGAAGGTATGTGTTTTTTTCATTTTATTATGGATCGTTTGGTTGTTAAGAAGGGGTTGGCCACTAGTGCACAAGGAATCCATCCCAATCCACATGCGGCAGGTCATCTGCCTTTGACACAGTGGACCATGCCCTCTTACTACAGACTCTCTCCTCTCGGCATCACAGACTTGGCCCTATCTTAGATCTCGTCATGCTTAACAGACAGGACATTCAGTCTCTCCCACTCACACACCACCTCCTCATCTCGCCTCCTATCTGTCAGTGTCCCCCAAGGTTCAGTTTTAGGACCCCTGCTCTTCTCCATCTACACCTTTGGCCTGAGACACCTCATAGAGTCTCACGGTTTTCAGTATCACCTCTATGCTGATGACACACAGATCTACCTCTCTGAACCAGATATCACATCTTTACTAACCAAAATCCCACAATGTCTGTCCGCAGTTGACACGCCCCCTGGGGCCGTGGGGTACTCGGTAGCCGGGCCGGTCCTTTTCTGGGGTAGTCACGATGGCAGTGATCCGGTCCGTGGCCCCGGGTGGTCAAATGAAGGAAAAGTGTAATAGTCAATTTTGGGGAATGTATTTGTGACGCCACCCGTGGTATGCGGCTATATGGGGCCACCGCTGCGGTGCAGATCCACTGGAGCTGATGGTGATGCAGCAGAGTTGGTTCAGCTCTCCACAGGCAGAGCTAAGCTCCAGGGCAGTATATGATGAATTGTGGAGGTAGATGTTTTTGGTGCAGTGTAATGCAGGGCTGAGGGCGCAGATAATGACCAGACAACAAATTAATGGCGGTTTCCTCAATCTTTACTTGCGGTTTGTCAGAGCAGACCGGGGCACTGGTACTAGCTGGTGGTGGAGGACCGGGCGGCCTAGAAGCAGTTTGGGAATCCACCATGCCAGGTGGAGTTGTAGGCCTTCCCCTGCGCTATTCTCTTTGGCCCTGCTGCTTAAAGCTATGGTCCGGCCCTCGTTCCTGAGCAAAATGTCTATTTCTCACCTGTATGGCAGGCAGCTCGGGCCTTCCTCAAGTGTCGCTCCTTCGTGGCGGCGCTGGGTCCTAGGATGCTGCTGATCCGCCGGACGTCTGGTGGGGCCAGGAGACCTACAGTCTCCTGCCCTCCGGATTTAGCTGCCGGGCCTTCAGTGCCCGCACAACCACGGACTCCGGTGTCCGATTCCCTTGCGCTTCTCTCTGGGGCGAGCTTGTTCACAGCTCCCTTCCCCAGGTTCTTCCTCGTCTCTCTCCTGTCTCCAACTCTCCTTCAACTAACCTTTTCTAACCCCGCATCCAGCTTCCAATTTAAAGGGGAGGAGCTCCCCTTTCTGGTCTGGAGCCAGGAAAGTATTGGATGCTGGTATACCTGATCAGGGGACCCCTCCTTGCTTCTAGCCATGGCATCACCCCCTGTGAGAGAGGCAATGGCACTGTGGCAACCGGACCCCTGGGGTGCCACACTATCTCATCCTTCTTCTCTGCCAG
Organism: Phyllobates terribilis; assembly: GCF_046119375.1. Classification (NCBI taxonomy): domain Eukaryota; kingdom Metazoa; phylum Chordata; class Amphibia; order Anura; family Dendrobatidae; genus Phyllobates; species Phyllobates terribilis. The sequence goes on along the minus strand of NW_027362762.1, from coordinate 362,219,428 downwards.
ATTTCTAAAACTTAACATGGATAAAACAGAATTCATCATCTTTCCTCCTTCCCATTCATCCCCTCCATCTGACCTATCTATCAACGTCAATGGCTGTTCACTCTCCCCAGTCCCACAAGCTCGCTGTCTTGGGGTAACCCTGGACTCTGATTTCTCCTTTAAACCACATATCCAAGCCCTTTCCACTTCCTGACGACTCCAACTCAAAAATATTTTCTGGATCCGCACATTCCTCAACCACAAATCTGCAAAAACACTAGTGCACACCCTCATCATCTCCCGCCTCGACTACTGCAACCTCCTGTTCTGGGGCCTCCCTTCCAACTCTCTCGCACCCCTCCAATCTATCCTAAACTCTGCTGCCCAACTAATCTACCTGTCCCCCGGCCTCTACTCTCTGTCAATCCCTTCACTGGCTCCCCATTGCCCAAAGATTACAGTTCAAAACCCTAACCTTGGCATACAAAGCCATCCACAACCTGTCTCCTCCATATATCGGTGACCTAGTCTCCCGGTACATACCTGCATGCAACCTCCGATCCTCACAAGATCTCCTGCTCTACTCCCCTCTTATCTCCTCTTCCCACACTCACATACAAGATTTCTCCTGTGCATCCCCCCTACTCTGGAACTCTCTACCCTAACATATCAGACTCTCGCCTACCGTGGAAAACTTCAAAAGGAGCCTGAAGACTCACCTCTTATGACAAGCCTATAATCTGCAGTAACCCTTGCTCCACCATACCACTGCACGACCAGCTCTACACTCACCTACTGTATCCTCGCTCATCTCTTGTAGATTGTGAGCCCTCGCGGGGAGAGTCCTCTCTCCTCCTGTACCAGTCGTCTTCACGTTTTGTTAAAGATCATTGTAATTGTTTTCGCTATGTATACCCCTTTTTTACATGTAAAGCGCCAATAATAATAATAATAATAATAATAAATACTAATAATATGACTGTATTGCTCTTCTATGTGTGTTATTCAGTAGGGGGTAAATGAGAAACGTTAGATCAGCTCAATGAGAGGCCGGTGGTGTGAAGTGGCGGGGTTATCCACTACACAGGAGTATGGATGCTCAGCAGCCACAATAAAATCTGGAATGTGTTGTCAGCGACACTTTATCCACAATCAATTAAGCTTCTTTAAGAGGGTAATTAAACAAGCATAGCCCAAAGCACAATGGGGGCTCCCTGACAACCAGTTTTACTACTCTGTATAGTATGAGCTCCCTTTAGTTTCCTGTTTGTGTTCCTTTAGGAAACCAAATAGTTCTATCAATATGAAGAAAGCTATGTAAAAATTGGAATATTACTCACTTGTCTTGCAGCGAGGTGAAAAAAGCGTAAGACCTATTATTTATCATACGTAAAAAAGTTGAATTTTCATCAGTGTTTTGTATCCGAATTTCATGCGTATTTGGACAGTGTGTCCACTTTTACCATTCGTGGTTCATCAGTGATTTTCTCGTATACCACCCGAGCGCTGTCCGTGATTTTTCTCGAACACACAGACTTGTATGGATGAATTTTATCCACGATTTAGAAATGGACATGTCTCCGTGATATATTGTGGACAAAAAAATATGGACATGTGAACAGCATTATAGATTATAATGGGCAGATGATCTATCCATGAAAAACAAAGACAGAACATGTAAGGGAAAAATGGATATCTGAATGAGGCTCACCAGTCTAAAGGTATATAGACTATTCTGCGATACACTAAACAGCAGTGCTGGAGGAAGAAAAAGATTCTGCAAGTGTCACACATCAGAATAAATGGCCACCTTGCCATGCCATAAACCTTTGTAACAAGACATGTCTGGGACTAGTAGTACATTCCTTTCCCCTATTATATAACCATTAAGGCAAGCCGATAACTGGTGAACGAGCATTCATCAGAAAGCCAATTCCCAATAAACATGCCGATGATCACCTGATAAAAGAGCAAAGTGCATGTTCGTCCGGTGAATAAATTGTTTATGGTTATGTGTAAAGAACATGAGGATATGTACAATTGTTCTCTTCCCAACAGTATTTGTCAGCTGTCTAAATAGGTCAATAAATAAGCACCGATCGATCTGTATGTAGTCGATCATTGATTGATCACAGGTCTACAAAAAAATTTTTTTTTCAGGTGCCAAGGTTTTTTGAATGGATTTAGGGTATTTTGAGGGTGCTGAATTCAAAAATCCCATTACTTTTGCTGAATTGGTTCTAGTTTCTGAGATAATTCATCCATGAAAATAATGGATTGCCCAAATGTGACTTGAGTGTGACAACAAATGCAATAGCTTTTAATCTGTGTTTTGACTCAATACCAGTGTCTTAGGTAATGAAATATCCTATATAATTATTTTGTATTTCAATTGGTAGGGTTACAATGCTATAAAAGGGACTTTTTGAAGCGAGAATTTTACTGTAATTAACTACTGGATATCTCAGAAACTAGATCCAATCTGGCAAAACCAAAGTCATATTCTTAATTAGCACCACAAACTTAATTTAAAACCGTTCATTTATCTGAATCCTGATTTTATGGGCATTCAGTCAGAATTCCCTGGTGCATTGCAGAAACACAGTGTGGATGTATCATTATACTAAATACAGTATCCTAGAGAGGTTTTCTAGGGACTAAAAACTATTTTTTTAATGCCTCCAACAGCTCCTGTTCTGACACTTACTTGCTCTACGATGGCCTGTTCTTCTTGGTCCTGTTCTTAACACACTAAAAATGGCTGGAAACATCTGGTCAGCCAATCACTGCCTGCAGTGGTAACCCACCTCAGTTTATGATGGGGTTAGCATGTCTTTTTGGCCATTTCCTGTGGGGAGCGGGCAAGCATCAAAATACGACCTCTGGTATTTGTGAAAGTGAATATTGCTACTTCTATTTATTTTATTTTTTGCAGTCTGATGCAATAAAAAATATGTATGAGCTGAATGCAGTAGATAATTTGGAATTATACCAGGTTGGAAAGAATTATGGACCAAACTCTAATCAGAGGTGTTATTTTAAAGCAAACCTGCCAACAGGATTTTGCTAAGTAAACTACAGGCAGTGTAATGTTGAGGCTGCTGCACTGATTAGTATGATACCCGAGGTGAAGAAATCAGTCTTGTGGTTCTTGTGTAATCAGTGTTTGCAGTTCTGAGTTAATGATCTGCTCGTGCTCCGGGGAGAGAGGCTGTAGGCAGGGTCTTATCCTGGTGCTCTAGGCCAGATCAGGAAATAAGAGATGACCACAGGCCGCCCCGAAGCACAAGTATACTCCTCATCATAGAGACAGATAGGGGCGGCCTGTGGGCAGGTCTTTTCTTGCTGATCTGGCCTAGAGCACCAGGATAAGACCCTGCCTACAAGCTCGCCCCGGAGCACGGGCATATCATTAACTCAAAATTGCAACCACTGATTACACAAGAACCACAAGACTGATTTCTTCACCTAAGGTATCATATTAATCAGTGCAGCAGCCTCAACATGACATTGCCTGTAGATTACTTAGCAAAATCGTGATGACAGGTAAACTTTAAGCTCTTGGGTCCCAAATCTTTAATATGGTTCTCCACCAATCATAACCATTAATTTAGTTGTTTTTATGTGGCAGAAAGGCCTTTTGGTCCCCTCAAGCACTAGGGCCCGAATGCGACTGTCACTCTTGACTTGGCTATGTTGGGAACTACGTTCTTCAAGTTTCTCGAGGTTTTGTGTCTCAGCTCACAAAAGTCTGAGCATTGCTAGTCTATATTTTCAATCTGGTTACTCTCCAGGTTTCCTAGCAGGACACTTCCTGTGGACAGATATCTCTAATCTCAATTATTACCTTTTTTTTTCTTATCCTAAACAATACCAAACATAAAAAATGTTTCTTGTTGAAATCCAATGTCGCCTATGTGGAAAGGTCCTTTCACTTTCCTCAACATTGTACCCACAGCCAAAAACTCTACTAAGAATTTACACTTAAATTTGAAGACACAACAAACTGGAAACACATGGCCCAGACGTGACATGTTCTGGAGTTTGAAAGGAAGTCATGGAAATCTCCACTACCCTTCTCATAGACAGCGAGCTGAAGGCTTCAGATAAAGAATGAAATCAGAGCAGGGAACAATGTTTCATTTATCTCTAGTCTGTCAATTTGGTTCCTCAAACCTTTCATCTTCATTTTATTCTGTATTTGTTGCGTTTGGCACACGAAAAGTGAAAACTGTTTCAAGCTACATCTTTTAAAGGAAACAAGAAAGTGTCCCAAGTAAAATAAGAGAGCAAATTAATAAGATAGCCCGGAATAATATAAAAGATAAAAAGAAAGAAAAAATCAAAGATATGAATCAAACTAAAGATATAGTAAAACTGTGGAGGCGTACTGATTTGTATTACTTGTTTTCCTTAGCTGATAAAAATGAGTGACATCATGGCTCATGGCGTCCAAAGCCCCTGATGACACATATGAGGCTGTGGGATGCTGTAGTGCTTTATGGCAAATATATACCACTCCACAGGAGACCAAGAGCAGCAAAGCGTGACATGAACCGTGAAGAACCTGATAATCTCTAGTGCATAGTTGGGCCATGTGTAAAGTTAGCCATAAACATAAGACAGCTGTTGTTTATCAAGAGACAGTTAACAATTTACAAATTATTGTGCCATCTACAGTTTCATTCTGTCCTACCTATAGAGCGTTCACTTTACTAAATGTTTACAGGTAGCCCTTTGTATGGGCTCCAAAAAGAGACAAAACATCACTTTTTGGGCCCTAACCACTTAACGACCTATGATTTGATTATCCGTCATCGGTCGCCTCCCCCTCTTTGGTGAGGTCTCCGGCACTGAGCCCGCATCTTTTCCGGCACAAAACAGCTGATCTGATCAGTTGTCATGTGCCCCTAACAACTGTGGGAGGAATCACGATCCATCAGAGGCTGTTAACAAGTTAATTGCCCACTATTAATCTCCGACAGCGGCATTTAACTTGCGCAAACCGTCCATTGGCACATGATTGCAGGGTACTGATGGCTTGGCATGACAGCCCGGGTCACTGGAGACTCCTTTGATTGTCATTGCTGAAATGCTATGAGCGCTGCCATGTGGACAGCACTCATAGCAGACAAGAACTTTTGTTCACTTATGTGTAACACAGGCGATCAGATGATCACAGCTTCAAGTCTCCTAAGGAGACTATTGAAGTTAGTGAAAAGTAAAAAAAGAAAAAAAAAGTGTTTAAAAATATAAAAGTTTAAATCACCCCCCTTTTGCTCTATTCAAAATAAAACAATTAAAAAAAGAATACACATATTTGGTATTGCCTAGTTCAGAATCGCCCGATGTATCAATATATAAAAATAATTAATCTGATCAGTAAACGGCGTAATAATAAAAATAATCAAAACGCCAGAATTACATTTTTTAGGTCACGACAACATTGCAATAAAATGCAATACCGGGTGATCAAAACATTGTATTTATCCCAAAATGATATGACTAAAAACGGCAGCTGGGTGCGGAAAAAAATAAGCCCTAACCCAGCCCCAGATTCCAAAAAATGGAGACGCTACGGGTCTCGAAAAATGGCACCATTTTTTTCTTTTTTTTTTTTTCCCAAACTTTGGATTTTTTTTTCACCACTTAAATAAAAAAGAACCTATACATGTTTGGTGTCTACAAACTCGTAATGACCTGGAGAATAATAATGGCAGGTCAGTTTTAGCATTTAGTGAAAATGGGAGAAAAAAAAAAAAGTATTGTGGAATTGCACTTTTTTTTGCAATTTCACCACAATTGGAATTTTTTTCCTGTTTTCCAGTACATGATATGGTAAAACCAATGGGGTCGTTCAAAAGCACAACTCACCTCGCAAAAGACAAGCTCTCCCATGGCCATATTGACAGAAAAATAAAAAAAGTTATGGCTCTGGGAAGAAAGGGAGCAAGAAACGAAAATGTAAAAACACACGGTCCGTAAGGGGTTAAAGCACCACTCTAGCATTTTTATCTCACCGCCAGAGTGGTATCACTAATGTCTGTTCCCTGCCTGTAGTTGTTGAGCTGATTGGTATATATGTAGCTTACCACGGGCCTAGGTGGTCTGGAGTTGGGACCCGGTCCTATTTGTCTACCCTTTTATATGCATTACTTCAACTTTGATATACAGTAAGGTTTTTAATATAGGCAGTATAGGTACCGTCCCAATTTAGGGTCACCTTGCCGCTGGTGGGACGGCTTGTATACTTTTTTTGATCAAAAATAGTTCACTAAGTACCCTATATTTATTATGCAACTTTGCTTTACATTTATATATAATTATGGTAGGGTATGAGATATATTTTTGTCTTGTTTCTTTTTTGCTAGTGTGAACATGCCTCTGTTTCTTGTATGTCTGCCATCTTAGACCTCAGTTCACATTGTCTGGTTTTTTGACTTGTTTGCATTCTGTGCAATTTAAGGGTGTGGCATGCCCTTTGTTGAGCTGATTGGTATATATGTAGCTTACCACGGGCCTAGGTGGTCTGGAGTTGGGACCCGGTCCTATTTGTCTACCCTTTTATATGCATTACTTCAACTTTGATATACAGTAAGGTTTTTAATATAGGCAGTATAGGTACCGTCCCAATTTAGGGTCACCTTGCCGCTGGTGGGACGGCTTGTATACTTTTTTTGATCAAAAATAGTTCACTAAGTACCCTATATTTATTATGCAACTTTGCTTTACATTTATATATAATTATGGTAGGGTATGAGATATATTTTTGTCTTGCTTCTTTTTTGCTAGTGTGAACATGCCTCTGTTTCTTGTATGTCTGCCATCTTAGACCTCAGTTCACATTGTCTGGTTTTTTGACTTGTTTGCATTCTGTGCAATTTAAGGGTGTGGCATGCCCTTTGTTGAGCTGATTGGTATATATGTAGCTTACCACGGGCCTAGGTGGTCTGGAGTTGGGACCCGGTCCTATTTGTCTACCCTTTTATATGCATTACTTCAACTTTGATATACAGTAAGGTTTTTAATATAGGCAGTATAGGTACCGTCCCAATTTAGGGTCACCTTGCCGCTGGTGGGACGGCTTGTATACTTTTTTTGATCAAAAATAGTTCACTAAGTACCCTATATTTATTATGCAACTTTGCTTTACATTTATATATAATTATGGTAGGGTATGAGATATATTTTTGTCTTGCTTCTTTTTTGCTAGTGTGAACATGCCTCTGTTTCTTGTATGTCTGCCATCTTAGACCTCAGTTCACATTGTCTGGTTTTTTGACTTGTTTGCATTCTGTGCAATTTAAGGGTGTGGCATGCCCTTTGTTGAGCTGATTGGTATATATGTAGCTTACCACGGGCCTAGGTGGTCTGGAGTTGGGACCCGGTCCTATTTGTCTACCCTTTTATATGCATTACTTCAACTTTGATATACAGTAAGGTTTTTAATATAGGCAGTATAGGTACCGTCCCAATTTAGGGTCACCTTGCCGCTGGTGGGACGGCTTGTATACTTTTTTTGATCAAAAATAGTTCACTAAGTACCCTATATTTATTATGCAACTTTGCTTTACATTTATATATAATTATGGAAGGGTATGAGATATATTTTTGTCTTGCTTCTTTTTTGCTAGTGTGAACATGCCTCTGTTTCTTGTATGTCTGCCATCTTAGACCTCAGTTCACATTGTCTGGTTTTTTGACTTGTTTGCATTCTGTGCAATTTAAGGGTGTGGCATGCCCTTTGTTGAGCTGATTGGTATATATGTAGCTTACCACGGGCCTAGGTGGTCTGGAGTTGGGACCCGGTCCTATTTGTCTACCCTTTTATATGCATTACTTCAACTTTGATATACAGTAAGGTTTTTAATATAGGCAGTATAGGTACCGTCCCAATTTAGGGTCACCTTGCCGCTGGTGGGACGGCTTGTATACTTTTTTTGATCAAAAATAGTTCACTAAGTACCCTATATTTATTATGCAACTTTGCTTTACATTTATATATAATTATGGTAGGGTATGAGATATATTTTTGTCTTGCTTCTTTTTTGCTAGTGTGAACATGCCTCTGTTTCTTGTATGTCTGCCATCTTAGACCTCAGTTCACATTGTCTGGTTTTTTGACTTGTTTGCATTCTGTGCAATTTAAGGGTGTGGCATGCCCTTTGTTGAGCTGATTGGTATATATGTAGCTTACCACGGGCCTAGGTGGTCTGGAGTTGGGACCCGGTCCTATTTGTCTACCCTTTTATATGCATTACTTCAACTTTGATATACAGTAAGGTTTTTAATATAGGCAGTATAGGTACCGTCCCAATTTAGGGTCACCTTGCCGCTGGTGGGACGGCTTGTATACTTTTTTTGATCAAAAATAGTTCACTAAGTACCCTATATTTATTATGCAACTTTGCTTTACATTTATATATAATTATGGTAGGGTATGAGATATATTTTTGTCTTGCTTCTTTTTTGCTAGTGTGAACATGCCTCTGTTTCTTGTATGTCTGCCATCTTAGACCTCAGTTCACATTGTCTGGTTTTTTGACTTGTTTGCATTCTGTGCAATTTAAGGGTGTGGCATGCCCTTTGTTGAGCTGATTGGTATATATGTAGCTTACCACGGGCCTAGGTGGTCTGGAGTTGGGACCCGGTCCTATTTGTCTACCCTTTTATATGAATTACTTCAACTTTGATATACAGTAAGGTTTTTAATATAGGCAGTATAGGTACCGTCCCAATTTAGGGTCACCTTGCCGCTGGTGGGACGGCTTGTATACTTTTTTTGCTCAAAAATAGTTCACTAAGTACCCTATATTTATTATGCAACTTTGCTTTACATTTATATATAATTATGGTAGGGTATGAGATATATTTTTGTCTTGCTTCTTTTTTGCTAGTGTGAACATGCCTCTGTTTCTTGTATGTCTGCCATCTTAGACCTCAGTTCACATTGTCTGGTTTTTTGACTTGTTTGCATTCTGTGCAATTTAAGGGTGTGGCATGCCCTTTGTTGAGCTGATTGGTATATATGTAGCTTACCACGGGCCTAGGTGGTCTGGAGTTGGGACCCGGTCCTATTTGTCTACCCTTTTATATGCATTACTTCAACTTTGATATACAGTAAGGTTTTTAATATAGGCAGTATAGGTACCGTCCCAATTTAGGGTCACCTTGCCGCTGGTGGGACGGCTTGTATACTTTTTTTGCTCAAAAATAGTTCACTAAGTACCCTATATTTATTATGCAACTTTGCTTTACATTTATATATAATTATGGTAGGGTATGAGATATATTTTTGTCTTGCTTCTTTTTTGCTAGTGTGAACATGCCTCTGTTTCTTGTATGTCTGCCATCTTAGACCTCAGTTCACATTGTCTGGTTTTTTGACTTGTTTGCATTCTGTGCAATTTAAGGGTGTGGCATGCCCTTTGTTGAGCTGATTGGTATATATGTAGCTTACCACGGGCCTAGGTGGTCTGGAGTTGGGACCCGGTCCTATTTGTCTACCCTTTTATATGCATTACTTCAACTTTGATATACAGTAAGGTTTTTAATATAGGCAGTATAGGTACCGTCCCAATTTAGGGTCACCTTGCCGCTGGTGGGACGGCTTGTATACTTTTTTTGATCAAAAATAGTTCACTAAGTACCCTATATTTATTATGCAACTTTGCTTTACATTTATATATAATTATGGTAGGGTATGAGATATATTTTTGTCTTGTTTCTTTTTTGCTAGTGTGAACATGCCTCTGTTTCTTGTATGTCTGCCATCTTAGACCTCAGTTCACATTGTCTGGTTTTTTGACTTGTTTGCATTCTGTGCAATTTAAGGGTGTGGCATGCCCTTTGTTGAGCTGATTGGTATATATGTAGCTTACCACGGGCCTAGGTGGTCTGGAGTTGGGACCCGGTCCTATTTGTCTACCCTTTTATATGCATTACTTCAACTTTGATATACAGTAAGGTTTTTAATATAGGCAGTATAGGTACCGTCCCAATTTAGGGTCACCTTGCCGCTGGTGGGACGGCTTGTATACTTTTTTTGATCAAAAATAGTTCACTAAGTACCCTATATTTATTATGCAACTTTGCTTTACATTTATATATAATTATGGTAGGGTATGAGATATATTTTTGTCTTGTTTCTTTTTTGCTAGTGTGAACATGCCTCTGTTTCTTGTATGTCTGCCATCTTAGACCTCAGTTCACATTGTCTGGTTTTTTGACTTGTTTGCATTCTGTGCAATTTAAGGGTGTGGCATGCCCTTTGTTGAGCTGATTGGTATATATGTAGCTTACCACGGGCCTAGGTGGTCTGGAGTTGGGACCCGGTCCTATTTGTCTACCCTTTTATATGCATTACTTCAACTTTGATATACAGTAAGGTTTTTAATATAGGCAGTATAGGTACCGTCCCAATTTAGGGTCACCTTGCCGCTGGTGGGACGGCTTGTATACTTTTTTTGATCAAAAATAGTTCACTAAGTACCCTATATTTATTATGCAACTTTGCTTTACATTTATATATAATTATGGTAGGGTATGAGATATATTTTTGTCTTGCTTCTTTTTTGCTGTAGTTAAATATGTAACATACCTGGCGGCGCCCTTGCATGGTGGTCCATCTCCCACTGTGCAAGAGCGCGCACTTGATCTCCAGTCCAGAATGTCTCTCTGGCTTCCCTCCATGCTGTCTGTTTGTGTCTGTTTCTGCTGCTTAAGGGCGGCGCCCGATCACTTCCTGCTTTTTTGTACCTGCTCTGGGTCACACCCCTTGTGCGTACTCAGCCTATTGCTGTCTGTCACCTGGTATATAACCCAGCTGCTCCAATCAATCCCTGCCTGAGCATTGTGTTTCATTCAGTGTGTGCTTGCACTCTGAAGGTGCCAGGTCCCGTTCTGTGTTCTCTTGTCTGCCTTTCCTGGAGGCTGTATTTCCAGGCCTGTCTGAACACGCTCCTAGCCTGTTCCTCCCGCTTTCTAGGGGCCGATTACCTAGACCCGCTCCTGTATCTTGTCTGTCCTGTCTGAACTCGCTCCTAGCCTGTTCCTCCCGCCATCTAGGGGCCGATTACCTAGACCCGCTCCTGTATCTTGTCTGTCCTGTCTGAACACGCTCCTTGCCTGTTCGTCCCGCCTCTCTGGGGGCTGTATTCCCAGACCCGCTCCTGTATCCCGCTGCAGTGTCGGTCTCTTCCGTACACTCAGTTCCAGTCTGAACTCTCTCCTATCCTTTACCTGTCTTGCCTCTATGTCCGTTCCTTTCCTTTTTCCGCAGAGTCTGAACTTGTACCTAACTCCTGCTTGTTGTCTCTGTACTCCCGTTTGTGTGTTTGTGGTCCACTCGCTACTTCACTGCAAGTACCTTGTGGGTATCTGGCTCTGCCTTACCTTCCTGTCTGTTCCGTGTGAACAGAGCCCTGTCCCCCCTGCTCAGTCTCGCTCCGCTCTGACTCCTTTGCTCACCGCTCCGGCAGCCTCGTCCTGCTCTGCTCTTGCTCGCCGCTCCAGGCGGCCTCGTCCTGCTCTGCTCTTGCTCGCCGCTCCAGGCGGCCTCGTCCTGCTCTGCTCTTGCTCGCCGCTCCAGGCGGCCTCGTCCCGCTCTGCTCTTGCTCGCCGCTCCAGGCGGCCTCGTCCCGCTCTGCTCTTGCTCGCCGCTCCAGGCGGCCTCGTCCTGCTCTGCTCTTGCTCGCCGCTCCAGGCGGCCTCGTCCTGCTCTGCTCTTGCTCGCCGCTCCAGGCGGCCTCGTCCTGCTCTGCTCTTGCTCGCCGCTCCAGGCGGCCTCGTCCTGCTCTGCTCTTGCTCGCCGCTCCAGGCGGCCTCGTCCTGCTCTGCTCTTGCTCGCCGCTCCAGGCGGCCTCGTCCTGCTCTGCTCTTGCTCGCCGCTCCAGGCGGCCTCGTCCTGCTCTGCTCTTGCTCGCCGCTCCAGGCGGCCTCGTCCTGCTCTGCTCTTGCTCGCCGCTCCAGGCGGCCTCGTCCTGCCCTGCTCTTGCTCGCCGCTCCAGGCGGCCTCGTCCTGCCCTGCTCTTGCTCGCCGCTCCAGGCGGCCTCGTCCTGCCCTGCTCTTGCTCGCCGCTCCAGGCGGTCTCGTCCTGCCCTGCTCTTGCTCGCCGCTCCAGGCGGTCTCGTCCTGCCCTGCTCTTGCTCGCCGCTCCAGGCGGTCTCGTCCTGCCCTGCTCTCGCTCACCTCTCTGGGCGGCCTCACTCTGCTTTGTTTGTCTGCCACATCTGCGGTTCTGTTCCAGAGTCCCAGTGTGTACTGGGTCCTATCCCGCCTGTGTTCCTACCTGCTAGTGCCTTCCTGTCTGCACTCTAGCCGTGCTTGCCTGTACCCCCCTGCCTGCATACCCGCCTGCCCGCATACCAGTCGTGCCTGCCTATTCCCACCAGTCTGTGTGCCAGCCTAACCAGTCTGTTCCTGTATTCCCCTGTGTGGGTCAACAGCCGTGTCCGGGGTCTGTCCTGGAGTAGCACCTGGTCCCTCTGCTCGGTTCCTCCTGGGTGTACTGGCGTCGTATGCAGTCGTGCGACCCTGGTCGGATCGGGTGAATACCTAGTTACGCCCCTCCAGGCATTCACTCTCCGGCACGGTCCAGTGGAATCACACGCACACGCCGCTCAGCCCGGGCGTGTGCATTACAGCATGCTCAGGCCATGGTTCCCGTTGAGCCCCACGGCCTTCGCTCTGAGACGTTTTCCAGCGAATACATGCATTAAAAATAAATAAATACAATTTTTTTTTCTCTAGCTGAGTTCCTGGCTATTACGCACCCGTCCAGATGGATCTATCTGCTCTCGTTCCTGCGGATCCGCCACGTTACTATGGGGATCCAAGACAAAGTCGTGCATTTGTGGAGCAATGCATGCTACACTTCAAGTTCTACCCTCTATGTTTTCCCACCGATCGGGTTAAGGTGGCATTCATTATGTCTAACCTAGCGGGTGATGCCTTGGAATGGATCAACCCCCTATGGGAAACACAGGATCCTATCGTCCTGGACATAATGGCCTTCCTGGTGGCCTTTCTAATGGTCTTCGATGATCCTAACCCGGAGGCTCCTGCTGAAGCTTCACTTCCTCATATGCCGGAGCAGCCCCGATGGGTAATGTGTGTGGGTAGAGCAATAGTCCTCCAGCCCAATGAGACTACTGCCCACCCAGAATCCTCACAGGGTGACTACGCTCTCCGGAATACTTCTCCCAACCTCAAGAGGCAGTCCAGACGTGCTAGACGTAGAGGCAAGCCGTCACGCCAGGGTCTGTCCTCCCTGAGACCTCCTGACCCCAACCTTGAAGTCCCTACTGAAGCTTCATCTCCCTGTATCCCGGAGAAGCCCCAACGGGTAATGTGCATGGGTAGTGCACCAGTTCTCCTGCCCGAAGAGACTACTGCCCATCCAGACTCCACACAGGAGAACTTCCTGCACTCGGTATCAGATGCTTCACCCACTTTAACCGGTGTGCATGTCCAAGGATGCTCCGAAGCTGTGATTACCTTAGAGTCTGTGCACCTCTACTACCTGGCGGAGGACCCCCAGTTGCCTCCTGAATCCTCCGGGATACCACTCGATGACAAATGGAGAGAGACTTCTCTACACCTGGTACTCGATACTTTGTCCGCTCCGTCCTGTGAGCCTGACAATGGGTACCCCAAAGTGGTAGTTACCCCCGAGTCTCTACACCCCTCCGACCAGGCGGAGGACCTCCAGTTGTCTCCGGAACCCTTCGGGGTGCTACCTGGTAGCGAAAGGACAGAGACTCTCCTATACTCTGTACCTGATACCTCGCTCGCTTCGTCCAGTGAGTCCAACCTAGTGTACTCTGAAGCAGAGGTTACCCATGAGTCTCTACACCCCTCTGACCAGGCGGAGGACCTCCAGTTGTCTCCAGAACCCTTCGGGGTGCTACCTGGTAGCGAAAGGACAGAGACTCTCCTATACTCTGTACCTGATACCTCGCTCGCTTCGTCCAGTAAGTCCAACCTAGTGTACTCCGAAGCAGAGGTTACTCCCGAGTCTCTACACCCCTCCGACCGGGCGGAGGACCTCCAGTTGTCTCCAGAACCCTTCGGGGTGCCACCTGGTGGTGAATGGACAGAGATTTTCCTATACTCGGTACCCGATACCTCGCCTGCTTCGTCCAGTGAGTCCGACCTAGTGTACTCTGAAGCAGATGTTTTCTCCGAGCCTCTGCACTCTTCTGACCCGGCGGAGGACCTCCAGTTGTTTCCTGAATCCTCCGGGATACCACCAGATAACAAAGAGACAGTGATTTTTCCTCATCCTGTACCTGATAACCCATCTATTTCTTCCTGTGAGCTTGACAAGATGTACCTCGAAGCAGAGTTTACCCCAAAGTCTCTGCTCCCCTCCAACCCGGTGGAGGACTTCCAGTTGTCTCCTGTACCCTCTGGGGTGCCACCTGAAAATATGTGGAGAGAGACTTCCTTGTGTGCTGTTCCTGGTACTCCAACCGTTTCGTCTGTTGCTGAGGATGGCTGGATAGGAGGTAGCATCCTAGCTAACCAGATGAGACCAGTTTTTCCTGTGGACAGTGGGAGTGATCTCCTTAAAGTGAAGGATTGGCCCTCGAATTCCCTGCGGAAGATTCTGGCAGGCCTGAAGAAGAGGGGGCGTAAGGGGGGGGGTACTGTAACATACCTGGCGGCGCCCTTGCATGGTGGTCCATCTCCCACTGTGCAAGAGCGCGCACTTGATCTCCAGTCCAGAATGTCTCTCTGGCTTCCCTCCATGCTGTCTGTTTGTGTCTGTTTCTGCTGCTTAAGGGCGGCGCCCGATCACTTCCTGCTTTTTGTACCTGCTCTGGGTCACACCCCTTGTGCGTCCTCAGCCTATTGCTGTCTGTCACCTGGTATATAACCCAGCTGCTCCAATCAATCCCTGCCTGAGCATTGTGTTTCATTCAGTGTGTGCTTGCACTCTGAAGGTGCCAGGTCCCGTTCTGTGTTCTCTTGTCTGCCTTTCCTGGAGGCTGTATTTCCAGGCCTGTCTGAACATGCTCCTAGCCTGTTCCTCCCGCCTTCTAGGGGCCGATTACCTAGACCCGCTCCTGTATCTTGTCTGTCCTGTCTGAACTCGCTCCTAGCCTGTTCGTCCCGCCTTCTAGGGGCCGATTACCTAGACCCGCTCCTGTATCTTGTCTGTCCTGTCTGAACACGCTCCTTGCCTGTTCGTCCCGCCTCTCTGGGGGCTGTATTCCCAGACCCGCTCCTGTATCCCGCTGCAGTGTCGGTCTCTTCCGTACACTCAGTTCCAGTCTGAACTCTCTCCTATCCTTTACATGTCTTGCCTCTATGTCCGTTCCTTTCCTTTTTCCGCAGAGTCTGAACTTGTACCTAACTCCTGCTTGTTGTCTCTGTACTCCCGTTTGTGTGTTTGTGGTCCACTCGCTACTTCACTGCAAGTACCTTGTGGGTATCTGGCTCTGCCTTTCCCTTCCTGTCTGTTCCGTGTGAACAGAGCCCTGTCCCCCCTGCTCAGTCTCGCTCCGCTCTGCTCTTGCTCGCCGCTCCAGGCGGCCTCGTCCTGCTCTGCTCTTGCTCGCCGCTCCAGGCGGCCTCGTCCTGCTCTGCTCTTGCTCGCCGCTCCAGGCGGCCTCGTCCTGCTCTGCTCTTGCTCGCCGCTCCAGGCGGCCTCGTCCTGCTCTGCTCTTGCTCGCCGCTCCAGGCGGCCTCGTCCTGCTCTGCTCTTGCTCGCCGCTCCAGGCGGCCTCGTCCTGCTCTGCTCTTGCTCGCCGCTCCAGGCGGCCTCGTCCTGCTCTGCTCTTGCTCGCCGCTCCAGGCGGCCTCGTCCTGCTCTGCTCTTGCTCGCCGCTCCAGGCGGCCTCGTCCTGCTCTGCTCTTGCTCGCCGCTCCAGGCGGCCTCGTCCTGCTCTGCTCTTGCTCGCCGCTCCAGGCGGCCTCGTCCTGCTCTGCTCTTGCTCGCCGCTCCAGGCGGTCTCGTCCTGCTCTGCTCTTGCTCGCCGCTCCAGGCGGTCTCGTCCTGCTCTGCTCTTGCTCGCCGCTCCAGGCGGTCTCGTCCTGCTCTGCTCTTGCTCGCCGCTCCAGGCGGTCTCGTCCTGCTCTGCTCTTGCTCGCCGCTCCAGGCGGTCTCGTCCTGCTCTGCTCTTGCTCGCCGCTCCAGGCGGTCTCGTCCTGCTCTGCTCTTGCTCACCGCTCCAGGCGGTCTCGTCCTGCCCTGCTCTCGCTCACCTCTCTGGGCGGCCTCACTCTGCTTTGTTTGTCTGCCACATCTGCGGTTCTGTTCCAGAGTCCCAGTGTGTACTGGGTCCTATCCCGCCTGTGTTCCTACCTGCTAGTGCCTTCCTGTCTGCACTCTAGCCGTGCTTGCCTGTACCCCCCTGCCTGCATACCAGTCGTGCCTGCCTATTCCCACCAGTCTGTGTGCCAGCCTAACCAGTCTGTTCCTGTATTCCCCTGTGTGGATCAACAGCCGTGTCCGGGGTCTGTCCTGGAGTAGCACCTGGTCCCTCTGCTCGGTTCCTCCTGGGTGTACTGGCGTCGTATGCCGTCGTGCGACCCTGGTCGGATCGGGTGAATACCTAGTTACGCCCCTCCAGGCATTCACTCTCCGGCACGGTCCAGTGGAATCACACGCACACGCCGCTCAGCCCGGGCGTGTGCATTACAAAATATTTACAAGTTGCCGTCTTCTGCTGTTTCCGAAGCCACTCTGGTCCCGACCCGCTATCTTATGACAGCAGCTCTTGACTGACAAGAAATCACAACTAATGGTCACAAACCCTTAGGGCTTATTCAGACGTCTGATTTTTGCGTATGAGTGCTATCCATGATTTTCACAGATAGCATTCATACCTGTGTTAGTCAATGGGCCATTCACGAACCGAGAGGTCCACGAAAAATCACGGAGACATGGCCGATTTTGTCCCGAGGGTCGCATCAAAATTGGCAATGCAAGTCAATGGGTCCGTGAAAAAAAATCAGCCCGCACTCAGATAAAATCCGAGTGTGGTCCGATTTTCAGTCAGAATGAAGACAGTGGATAATTTTTTTTTTTCATTTCTCCACGTACGAGAAAATCAGATGACACTGACTACACTGTGATCAAACTCTGATCTGAGTCTAATCAGAATAATCAGTCCGTATTTCTCGTAACTGAAAAAATTGGACTATAAGAAATTCATTCTGGCTCTCATAGACTTACATTGAAAAATGACTTCCGGTCCACCGAGCAAACACTGTACTGACCCAGCTAGTAACAACTAGCAGAAGTCTCACCAAAGCGGTACCAATAGCAGCCAAAGACGGTGGCAGGTAAGTATTCTACTACAGTCAGGGAACATTCGTTATGGATACCAGTCCAACAGTGAAATTAAAAAAGAAAAATGCCGGAGTGGTGACTTAAGCCCACCACAGACAATGTGTTATTTATAATACTGCTATCTTTATATGTGCCTTTTGGCCCCATAAGGTACGAGAACCCAGTATCAAGAGAATGCTGACAAGAGTGGATGCTTTAGATTATGGGATAGCCTGCCGATTTATTCCTCTTCTGCAAAGATGAGAAGTTCAAGCAGAGAAACTGAGCAGAGTCATACAGTGCTGGCCAAAAGTATGGGCACCCCTGCAATTCTGTCAGATAATACTCAGTTTCTTCCTGAAAATGATTGCAATCACAAATTCTTTGGTATTATTCTCTTCATTTAATTTGCTTGCAAGGAAAAAACACAAAAGAGAATGAAGCAAAAATCAAATCATTGATCATTTCACACAAAACTCCAAAAAAGGGCCGGACAAAAGTATTGGCACCCTCAGCCTAATCCTAGGTTGCACAACCTTTATCCAAAATAACTGCGAACAACCGCTTCCGGTAACCATCAATGAGTTTCTTACAATGCTCTGCTGGAATTGTAGACCATTCTTCTTTGGCAAACTGCTCCAGGTCCCTGATATTTGAAGGGTGCCTTCTCCAAACTGCCATTTTGAGATCTCTCCACAGGTGTTCTATGGGATTCAAGTCTGGACTCATTGCTGGCCACCTTAGAAGTCTCCTGTGCTTTCTCTCAAACCATTTTAAGTGTGTTTTGGGTCATTGTCCTGCTGGAAGACCCATGACCTCTGAGGGAGACCCAGCTTTCTCACACTGGGCCCTACATTATGCTGCAAAATTTGTTGGTAGTCTTCAGACTTCATAATGCCATGCACACGGTCAAGCACTCCAGTGCCAGAGGCAGCAAAGCAACCCCAAAACATCAGGGAACCTCCGCCATGTTTGACTGTAGGGACCGTGTTCTTTTCATTGAATGCCTCTTTTTTTTTCCTGTACACTCTATGTTGATGCTTTTTCCCAAAAAGCTCTACTTTTGTCTCATCTGACCAGAGAACATTCTTCCAAAACGTTTTAGACTTTCTCAGGTAAGTTTTGGCAAACTCCAGCCTGGCTTTTCTATGTCTCGGGGTAAGAAGTGGGGTCTTCCTGGGTATCCTACCATACAGTCCCTTTTCATTCAGACGCCGACGGATAGTACGGGTTGACACTGTTGTACCCTCGGACTGCAGGGCAGCATGAACTTGTTTGGATGTTAGTCGAGGTTCTTTATCCACCATCCGCACAATCTTGCGTTGAAACCTCTCGTCAATTTTTCTTTTCCGTCCACATCTAGGGAGGTTAGCCACAGTGCCATGGGCTTTAAACTTCTTGATGACACTGCACACGGAAGACACAGGAACATTCAGGTCTTTGGAGATGGACTTGCAGCCTTGAGATTGCTCATGCTTCCTCACAATTGGGTTTCTCAAGTCCTCAGACAGTTCTTTGGTCTTCTTTCTTTTCTCCATGCTCAATGTGGTACACACAAGGACACAGGACAGAGGTTGAGTCAACTTTAATCCATGTTAACTGGCTGCAAGTGTGATTTAGTTATTGCCAACACCTGTTAGGTGCCACAGGTAAGTTACAGGTGCTGTTAATTACATGAATTAGAGAAGCATCACATGATTTTTCAAAGGGTGCCAATACTTTTGTCCACCCCCTTTTTTAGGTTTGGTGTGGAATTATATCCAATTTGGCTTTAGAACAATTCTTTTTGTGTTTTTTTTTGGATTGAAAACAAATTAAATGAGGAGAATAATACCAAAGAATTTGTGATTGCAATAATTTTCAGGAAGAAACTGAGTATTATCTGACAGAATTGCAGGTGTGCCAATACTTTTGGCCAGCACTGTATGTATACCCACATCTGAATGGTTGATCAAACAGGCACCCCCCTAAGGGGCCCAACTCATAAAAGTGATTTCACCATAAAATTGTCAAAAACACTTTGAAAAGTCACAAAATTTTTGTGCAACACGGAGTTCTGTTAAAATGTTGAGACTTTTGCCGTTCTAACACCAGTTTCATTCCGCTCTGCCAAAATGGTCAGAGCTTGGGAGGAACCTGTCTGGGACGGGACGTGGCTATGTCCACCCATCAAATTAATAAATAGTGCCTGCGTTTCTTATACCATAAATGTTGCTCCAGTCCAGGCTGGCGTAACATTTCTGATAAGGTGCACACCACTAATCAGATGTACTGAATTCATTATGTGGTGTGCACTTCTTAAAGAAGCACTCCTCCCATCAAAGTTTTAATCCTCTTAATATATTGCAATCATATTATATTGCACTGTGCACTTACAATTGCTCATTTTGCCTTTTGTAAGGCAGCGCTAGACATCATAATGGGGGATACTCCCTGCACCGGGTAAATCAAAGCACACCAGCAATGTCCTCCCGGTATTTCACAATGCTGCAGTTTATTGCACTTCATAAACCACAGTTCACCGGGTCCAACTCAGTGGCACGCCGACACACATATACATATAATGTTAACGAGCCAAGTGGCAGACCGGCCCACTTGCTCCAGGTACAGCCTTCAGCAAGGTAATCAGATAGTAATGTCCATATAACACAGGGTATTACCTTTGCCGGGTTTAGCTGTCTCAGTCCATTACTCCGCCACCACTGTGGCTTTGCGGCTTCCCAGGTAGGGGTCTCCAGCCGTCGTTCCTCGAAGACTACTGGTATGTCTTCACTCACATCCAGCCTGCGCCTTTCAGGACTCCTCCGCAAAACCTCTGCCTTCCAAGGCCACTAGCATCCACACAGGATCCAGGCTTTGCCTTTCAGGCACCAGGCTTCACTCGGCCTCACTAGGCCTCTCACAAACGGTGTCCCACACACACGGAGCACAGGCCTCACGCCTCACACCGAAAACCTGTCTCAAATTACCACGGTTTATATATCCTGTGCACACACAGACACATACTGACAGGACCTTGCTGATGTCACAGTCATGTGATCAGTCAGCTGTGTGTATAGGTCCTGTGTGCTGTCCCAGTCATGTGCACAGACCTTTACTGTGCATACAGGACCTGTATGATGTCACAGTCATGTGACCAGTCAGCTGAGGGAAAGGTATATGGTCAGGTAAAACACATCCTAGACCATTACCGTAATGCAAGCACGTCGCTGCATTACACTTTCTACCCAGCTATTTCTTCTCTTTTCTCTGCTCTATGTAGAAAAGGAAAATTGACCTTCTGTTTCTACATAGAGTTTAGAAGGATTCAGCTATTCAGTTTTTAATCATGTGATGTCATAGACCTAATGAAAAATAGAAGAATTAGCTGGGTAGAAAGGCAAAATGAGCAATTGTAAGTACACAGTGCAATATAATATGATGATTGGAATATATTAAGATAAAACCTTCGATGGGAGTGCTTCTTTGATGAATTTGGAGGGTCTTAGTCCTGCACACCCCTCATTATGATTGGTGTATGAAAAGCTAGTCTAACTAACTCAGGTCTTTTTTGTTTAGAGGGGAACATATTAGAATAGGTTTATGAAAATAATATTTTGGCAGAGAAAATTTTATTTTCTTGTTAATACAAAAATTATTCACAACTAGGTGCTATATTTGACTAAAAAATATATTATTTGTCAGATTACAACTTCATACCGGATTACAAAAATCATCCCAAGAAAACTGGCAGAGCAATAATGCAGAATGTAACAGTGTCCTGTCTCCCATGTATTACAGATGTTTGTTGGCATAACATTTTACGCGTCTCTATTTTCCAATATTTTTTCATCTGGAAGCAAAGTTTTTTAATATCTTTACCTTTACATGAACTCTTGATTAACTCTTCCATGAAAATTAGGTCATTGGAAAATTATTGTACTTCCCATAAAAAGTAAATTAACTCTGACCTTCAAGTGCAATACGCTTGGAAGGAGCAGTTTTGGAGGAGATTTATCCAACTGGAATGCGGATCTTCAGGATCATTTGTTCAACTAGTAGATTTGTCAAAATCGGCTATTATGGCTAAGCCCGTTTCTTTTCCAGGAAGGCCTTATGAATGGTGGGAAGAGACATCCCAGTACTAGAGGACCATTAGGTGGCGAAATTAACTTCTACTTTGAGATGCACTGTGATTATCTAGAGATCAGTTGATACAGGTCAAGTGGCTTCATAGTAATAATAATTGTAGTAAGAATTTTATTTATATAGCGCCAACACATTTGGCAACACTTTACAATTAAAGTATATGTGTAATACTTGTAGAACTGGGAGAGATGCACAAACTTTTAACAATAGCTGCACTAAATGTCAAATGAGTATTGTAATAGATTTGGCAAGATTTAATTATAATATGTTCCTAATCAAATGTGCATCAACCTTTGAATGCTAAAGTAGGCTTTACAGGAATATACCCCCCAGAAATCAGGTTTTTGTGGCTCATTGTCTTAATTCCTATCAAATATTGTATAGTACTATGTAGCCTTCTGATGCTTTAAATGGAATCTATCAGCAGGATTTCACACCCCAAACAATTCATATGTGCATTCAAAAAGTTTCAAAGACAAGTCCAGCAATACCTTTAACTAGACAGCCAATTCCTCAGCTGCTGAGAAATCATTGTTTGAACTGATATGCAAATAAGGGTAAAAAGGTTATTTGTAGATCTGAAGCCTCTGTCACTCAAGCTCTATTGTACACCCCCAGCGCTGTCTCCTCCTGCTTGATTGACAGCTCTTTTGCCTGAGGTCACACAACATAGAGGCTGCCAGTCAAGCAGGAGGAGGTGGCGCTGGAGGGGAATAGAGCTGGAGTGACAGATGCTTCAGATCTTTAGATTCATTTTCATATCAATTCAAATGTTGATATTTCAGTAACAGAGGAACGGATGGCCAAAATATTGCTGGACTTGTCTTTGGGAGAGCTACAGTTAGGTCCAAAAATATTTTAAGGCTATGTGCCCACGATGCAGAAATGCTCCGGATTTTTTCCTGAGCGTTTCTGCATCTCCCTGGCAGAAAAAACGCATGCGGATTGTACATATGTTTTTCCTGCCAGGGAGAAGCGGAAGTGAAACGTTCTTCACATGATTTCCGCATGCGGGTTGTCAAGCGCTTTCCAAGCGATTTTAGCATCACTTGGAAAGTGCTTGACAACTTGGTCACACTATATATATTTATATAGTGTGACCGAAAGAATGGTAAAAAATAAATAAATAAATCTATACTTCCCTTCTGATGGCCCCCGGTGTCCTTGCCTTGGCTTGCCAGCAGCTCGTGGTAGACTAAAGGATCTGCCGACGTCAGCGGTCGCGTGACCCATCACATGACTAAATGACGTCACCGCAGGTCCTTTAGTCTACCGCGAGCTCTCGGCAAGCCAGGACAAAGACACTGGGGGCCATCAGAAGGTAAGTATAATTTTTATTTTATATTTTATTCTTTTTTTTTTTTTACAGGTACTATGGTACTCGGGTCCGGAGGAGAGCCTCCTCTTCTCCAAACCCGGGTACGATCCGCACATTGAAACGTATGGATTCCGCATGTACAGATGCAGTGATGCGGATTCCATGCGTTCCAATGCAAGTCAATGGCGGCGAAAACACCGCGCTTCCGCAAAATTAATGGACATGCTGCGGATTTTTTTGCACTGATAATCCGCAGCGGAAATATCCGCAGCATGTGCACAGCACATGCGGATTATCATTGGGGACCATGGGGCAAGTATTACCAAGCGTTTTTCTAGCGTTTTCGCTGCGGAAATTCCGCAGCAAAAACGCTAGAAAATGCATAGTGGGCACACAGCCTAAGAGTATAAGATTTTTTTAAACCTTTTTGATGGCCCTTTACGGTTCAGAAAAATGGAGGCTAAATCTGCACGAAGGCGAATTACAAAAGAAATTAGCATTTTGGCATAAGCAGATCTTTGCAAACTTTGAGCAGAATTCAATTCCACTAAAATATATTTGCTCATCTTTAGTGAGGAGCCCCTATACACATTAGACTGTCGGGTGAACCCGGTGTGTTAGGACGTTAGTCTAATGTCTATGGGGGCCTTTACTCTACGTATTGATCAGAAAGGAGGGATCATGACAAAATGCAGCCTAGATTAAAAGAAAATCCTCAGTATGTTTGTTTTGGCTTTTTAATGCACCAATAAGAAATCGGCTTCTGAATTGTCAGAACATGTAAAATCAGCATATACATCAATCGTACCAGGTATTAACCAGTCACTAGACAGAAGGTTTGTTAAAATTGTCCTTATTGCAACGAATCAAACAATATCTTGTGAGGGAATCTTTCACTTTGCATTTCAGGACTAGCAATCCAGCCAACAATTTCAACAATGCTTCTATTTTACTCTTTAATGACTTCTAATATCCATATAAAAATATTTCACCCTGAAATGTGAAACAGGCGATATAGTCAAACAGTATTATCGGGAATGTGCATATTGTAGATAAGTATTTATTATTGCAACATACAGCAGCCATCATCCATGACTAACTGTAACAATGAAATAGAAATCTAATGAAGAAATGGATATAATGGATAAGATTTTACAAAACTACATCAAAACTATTTTTTTTCTATAGCTTTTAAATAGGATCTTATCCACACTTCTTTTTTTAAAAGGTGACTTAAAATTGAACTGAATTAAGTTTTATTAGGAAATAAATCTAATTAAGCAAATCTACAAAGAAATGTACAACATTGCTTATACATATTATGACAAACCAATACCGACCATTGATTACTAATGGCCCAATAGCTAAAAATACAGTATACAAGGCAAATATATCAAGTCATTAAAAACTGGTATCAGCACTACATGTCATGTTTTAATAATTGAAACATTTAGTTTTTTATTCATCATCATAAAGCCTACCTTAAAACACTTCATTATGAGGATCAAAAACAAATCTGCACATGTAAGGCAAGATGTAAACTTATTCACGTCATGCACTTCTTTATTACCTTCTATTGCAATACTTATGCTGCATTTAGACAGGCCTATTACAGTCATTTTTAAAGGGGTTGTCCAGTCTAAAATGATAAGTCTGCAGGCACTCTACTCTGTGCACTGCGGGGTTTCACCAGTTTCTGGAATGGCGTTTAGTGGACGGGGCATCACTTCACACATTTGTAGTGAGGAAGGCCACGCCCTGTTTAGTGAAGCTCTTGTCCAGTGGGCGTGACCATTCAGTGGGCGCGACCCCGCTCAATACTAGTGTATGAAGAGAGGCCATGCCCACTAGTCGGGCTTTGGCTGGGAGTATGTATAACACATATAGAAAGAAAACCGGTAAATCCCCGCAGAGTATAGAGTACCAATTAAGACCAGACAACCTCTGGATGTCAAAAAAAATGCCTGAATGAGGTAGAAGATTGTCATTCAGTAACAAATCATATTTGTCCAGTAGGAACATCAAAGACGAAGCTAGATTAGAGTAATTATAAGGGAACATATTTATACTAAATCTACAAATTCTTTGGACTCCAATAAATGATTTTGGGACAGTGAAAAAAGCTTCTAGGTGCAAATGCAAAATCTCCAACAGGTTTCCCAACTACCATGCAACTACCAAGACTATTTCGACTTGCCGAGAGCACTTATAAAACGCACAGAATGACCAGTAATAGATCATTCAATGAGCATAGGCAGTCACTGTTCTTGGCATCACATCACACTGTTAATACAGGTAAGATTAAAAATCATCTCACCCAACAAACAAGTGTGTAGCCTGTTTACACGGCACAATCATCGGGAATGCGCGTTCCTGATAATCGTGCAATATAAATGCATCCTTACACATCAGGAGGCTATTATGCAGTGTGACAAGTGCGGGCTGCAATAGTAAATTGCTTGATTTGATAGCGACTGCTAACTAAACATAAAATTACTAAAACTTAAAATGAACTATTAAAAATAGTAGGCATTCATATAAAATATTTCATAACACTGTTTTCTAATGACCTAAATGACTATTCCTGTAGTCCATAAATTGTCCAGATGTGCAACATACACTCAACACTCCACAATGGTGTCTACTGTATAGACAATGTTTTGGCCATTGCCAGTGACCTTTCTCGGAAGAGTGACTGACCCAGTGATTGTTTCATAAATCCCCTTTGTATCATCTGCCTGCTAAACACACAGTTATTTTTATGATGGCATATTGAAGGGGAAGACATCACCAAGAGACAGAAAAGTTAGGTCATTTTCAATGCTACTCCAAGAAGAAATAAAGGAAGAAATTTTACACAAATGGCACATTGGAGTTCATTTATACATGGTATTATGATATTGGAAATTATGGATACAGTTACTATAAATTGAAAAATGGAGGCTTAAAATGCAGTTATTCTACTATCTGGTTATATGTAGAAGGCAAGAAAAACACGTAACGTACAAATAGTGATAGCTACTTTGTCTGCTAAGTACTGGAGGTGCTAAGAACTCACCACTCACTTCTGTCTTCATAGGGAAGGACAGAACATGCTATTGGGGTGCTAGCAGAGGGTATATAAGCTTGCAGTTATTGCTACGTATGGCCAGCTTTACTCTCATTAAGTACACATTGTACACTATAAACTTATGTTTGTTTAGGACTTATTTGTAATGAAGAAAACTTTAAATTAAAAAAAAAAGAACCACTTCAATCCAGCATTTCAGAGAATATATATTTTGAAGATGCGGCCAGAAGACCATATCCGGTGACCAGACCAGTTTGGCACAGCCCCAACCTCCTATCACTACTAGAGGTGACTGATAGGTGTCTTGCCGTGGCAGAGACCTGTCAATCACCTCTAGCAGTGCTGGGAGAAGCCGGCCTGGGGTGGAACCAGACTAGTCTAGTTTTCAGCTATGGTGTTCAGCCGGAACTTTAAAGTATATTCTCTCTGAAAGCCGAGCGTTTCAGAGAAAAACATACCTGCCTTCAATTGTGAAGCCAGGCTTTTGATTCATGATGCCTACAGTTTGCGCGGAATAAATCAGGTGATAGGTTTCCTTTAAAAATGCTACCAAAAAGTAGCTATGGGGGGGCAAAAAAAACCTACCACATGTCCAAATAGCACCACAATAGCATCCTATTACAATAAAACAATCACATATACTTATCAACAGAAACAAGGACATGCTTTTCCCAGTCATCTGTAATCCTGTGCTTGACAGTGCAACTGGCAACGTCAAGCTAGGTCCTAGAGCCTCTGACTGCATCCAACTTGTCTCATTTAACCCGTGACCATTGATCCCTATAAGCTGTGCAATCTGGAGATTACAAAACTAAAACCTTAACTACTGAGAACTGCACTCAGAAAGACTGCTGTTAGCATCGAGCGGTTATTCACTGTGTGCCAAGTGTTCCTTTCCTATTATTGCTAGTATGACAAAGCTTGTGACATCAAGCATAATCGTAGAATTTGCACCAGCTATAATAATTGTGGCCCAAGTACCAGTCTGGAGATTCATTTCCTAGGTTTTTTTCTGATGAGGAACCATCAGTTTGTAAAGAACGAGTTCTGTAAAATGTGTCACTGTCTTTCCGCCTTGGAATAAAAATGATTAGTGCATTCATGATTTGCGTCGTATTCATACTTTTACACTTTTTTAAGGTAACTTTACTTAGCTTCATCTGTGTTTTTTGGGCTGACAATGTGCATGTGGTTTTCCTTATCCAGATGTTTTACCTTAATTCATCATTTGCGACTTCTTGAAACGTTGCAAAATTTTTGTGCAATTTTTCTCCGGGTCTCCACTGGAGAACAAAATCTGCCTAATTTTATTTTCAAATGATTGGAAACTAACTTGTTTGACATTTTAAAGGATGATGTGATAGTCTGCAGTAAAAATTGTAAGTAAGGATGCACAGCCAAAATATAGATGGGTGCTATATCAGTAAGCCAAACTACAGAACAATAAAAAAGAAAAAAAATTCGCTATTCTAGTATTAAATTATCCATTTTTTTTCCTTTGAATGCCAGTATATTGGGTGCCTTTGTTTTCAATTAATTTTGATTTGTGCATAGAAATATTTGAATAAAATTACTTTGTTATAGTTTCAGATTGGCGTGCTGTACTGCTCTTTTCTTATCTTTTTTTTTGCTATAAAAAGTCACAGAAAAAGTAAAAGACAAAAAAAGAGCATATTTGATTTTGTGAAAAAGTCATCAACCTGGGTGCAGAATATTGAAGAATTTTGAGCAGAAAACTGTAACAAATACCACAAGACAAAAAAAGAACAGTCACTTTAAAAAATACAAATTATGAATTGGAGCCTTAGTGGTTGTCTGTAATGTGTTATTAATCTGCACATGAAGGGCTGACCCTTGGGGATAACAGGTGCACAAATGCACATTAGTACCAGGGGCATAACTATGGTGGATGTAGGGGTTTCTTGGGTCCAGACACTTGATCTTAGGGGGGTCTAAAAAGTCCCATTGGTCCATTAAAGACCTGTGAAAGTTGGAGGCTGTATTGGAATTTGGATTGGAGCCATTCAGCTTGAAGTGATGCTACTAATTAGAACCACTGCACAGTAACCCATCAGTTCTGTGAATACATTTGCCTAAGAAAAAAAATCACCAAGGAGATAATTGTTATCAGTTTTGTGTGATTTTTTTTAAAGTTTTAAACGTAGTTATGAATTACCGTATTTTTCGGACTATAAAACGCACTTTGTCCTCCCCAGATTTGAAGGTGAAATGGGGGTGAGTCTTATAGACCTAATGTAGCTTACTGGGGGAGTGGCGGCAGCAGGAGTCGGGCCATACTGCAGGCCCTAGGCTGGGAGGAGGGCATGTTCGGAGGTGCAAGACGCTGCAGAGCTATGCTGCGTATCCCAGACTGGTGCTCGACGCTGCAGGGTGATGCGAGGAGTTCCATCCCAGGATGGTAAAAGGGTAGAAAGGGGTGTTCGGCGGTGTGGAGGCTCCGCCAACATTTTGTGAAAGCCCAGAGCCCCCGCACTTACATGGTTTCAATGTGGTGGTCTCCGTGAAAATGGCAGCTGGAGGCACCGCATGCGAATATTGCGATCTTGGCTCCTGAGATCTCAATCTGCGTATGCAGAATATAAACGTAATGGGAGGAAACCATGAGTGTTACATGTACCCAAAAAGAAACTGCATTTATGGTTCTTTGTTATTTTATAATGTCACTTAATTCCAGGTTACTTACTCTACATGTGAACTACATATACACACGTGGTCAGAATTGTTAGTACCCCTCGTTTAATGAAGGAAAAACCCACAATGGTCACAGAAATAACTTGAATCCGACAAAAGTAATAATAAATTAAAAATCTATGAAAATTAACAAATCAAAGTCAGATATTGCTTTTCAACCCGGCTTTCACAGAATTTTAAAAATAATTCAACTCATGAAATAGGCCTGGACAGAAATTATGGTACCCCTGAAAATAATGTGACAAAAAGGGACATGTTAAATCAAGTGGTGTCCACTAATTAGCATCACAGGTGTCTACAATCTTGTAATCAGTCAGTGGGCCTGTATATAGGGCTACAGATACTCACTGTGCTGTTTGGTGACATGGTGTGTACTACACTCAACATGGACCAGAGGAAGCAAAGGAAAGAGTTGTCTCAGGAGATCAGAAAGAAAATTATAGACAAGCATGTTAAAGGCAAAATTTGTAAGACCATCTCCAAGCAGCTTGATGTTCCTGTGACTACAGTTGCCCATATTATTCAGAAATTTATGATCCATGGGACTGTAGCCAACCTCCCTGGACGTGGCCGTAGGAGGAAAATTGATAACAAATCAAAGAAACGGATAATACGAATGGTAACAAAAGAGCCCAGGAAAACTTCTAAAGAGATTAAAGGTGAACTTCAAGCTCAAGGAACATCAGTGTCAGTTCGCACCATCCGTCGTTGTTTGATCTAAAGTGGACTTCATGGGAAATGACCAAGAAGTACACCATTGTTGAAATAAAAAAAATCATAAAACAGCCAGACTGGATTTTGCCAAACTACATGTTGACAAGCCACAAAGCTTCTGGGAGAATATCCTATGGACAGATGAGACAAAAATGGAAGTTTTTGGCAAGGCACATCAGCTATATTCACAGACGGAAAAATTAAGCATATCAAGAAAAGAACACTATCCTACTGTGAAACATGTAGGAGGCTCTGTTATGTTCGGGGGCTGCTTTTCTGCATCTGGCACAGGGTGTCTTGAATCTGGGCAGGGTATAATGAAATCTCAAGACTATCAAGGGATTCTAGAGAGAAATGTGCTGCCCAGTGTCAGAAAGCTTGGTCTTGGTCGCAGGTCATGGGTCTTGCAACAGGATAATGACCCAAAACACACAGCTAAAAACACCCAAGAATGGCTAAGAGGAAAACATTGGACTATTCTGAAGTGGCCTTCTATGAGCCCTGACCTAAATCCTATTGAGCATCTCTGGAAAGAGCTGAAACATGCCGTCTAGAAAAGGCAACCTTCAAACACAAGACAACTGGAGCAGTTTGCTCATGAGGAGTCAGCCAAAATACCTGTCCAGAGGTGCAGAAGTCTCATTGACAGTTACAGGAATCGTTTGATTGCAATGACCAGTGTTCGTTCATTTGGAGGTTTTAAGACAGTCTTTATGTAATGACCAGTCCAAAGGAATTAAAAGGCAGTGATGGGACTGACAGTGAGGAAATGACGTCAGAATCTAGTATGATACATTTTATTGTTTTTGTCTGAAAATTTAATATATGGGAAATCCAGTAAACACAAGTTCCCATTGTGAGAAGCTGCTCATTAATCGCTGACTTTCCTATGTTCTGCACTTTGGTTCCATACATTGTGTCTTTTGTTTCTTATTTCCCAATCCTTGCCTCTCTCACTTTTCTCATACTGGCTCAGTGTGAACGCTTCTGGATATGACACGACTGATGGTTTATTCACTTCTACATAGACATCCCTGGATGTGCTCTCTTGACAGTCAGCCTTGATACTGTAAAACCATTACGAACACATTTGGCAGAAAAGTTAAACATTTACTTGCTATTATTTTCTTTTTAGAAATACATTTCACCTAAACAGTGTAATGAATTGGTGTGTGACAATCCGTCACTTCCTCCTTCTATTATCACAGATATATGCATGTTGAAAAGCTTGTTCTTATCAACCATGTTATCTTTTCTAGCAGACATGTTAAGAAATGCTCAGAGACAGCGGAAAGCACAAGGGCTATGCCTACCTGCTTTTGTAAATGGACCTTTTCATATTTTCACTTTGTAAGAAACCCATTAGTACATTAGTAACTGGGGGGGAGAGATTAACAATGTCTCCTGTATGAAAGGAGTTTTCCGCCCCTTTCCATAGCTTGTCATACAGCCTCAGTGTGCTATAAACATAATAACCAGCATTACTGTATAATCAGTGTGCATACAGAGATAGATGGCAATCACTGATTAGGACCACCCACTAGACTGGCTTGAATGACCAGTGACTTTAAATGAATAAAATACAAGTTATATTAAATATATTTTCCAGAACTATATGTGCATTTGTATGTATGCATATACAGTGCCTTGAAAAAGTATTCAGACGCAGTGAACTTTTCCACAATTTTTCACATTACACCCACAAACTTAAATATAGTTTATTGGGATTTTATGTGATACCAACACAAAGTAGCAAGTATTTGTGAAGTGTAAAGTAAATGATATATGGATTTCTTATTATTTAAAAAATATAAATCCAAAAATTGTGACGTGCACTTGTATTCAACCCCTTGCAGTCTTATATCCCTAAATAAAATCCTGAGTGACCAATTGCCTTCAGAAGTCACATGTTTAGTAAAGTGAGTCCACCTGTGTGTAATTTATTCTCAGTATAAGTACAGCTGTTCTGGGAAGGTCATTAGGTATCAAGCAGCATCATGAAAACCAACGAACATGCAGGGGACACAGCTAGCACATGGAAGAAGGTGCTCTGGTCAGATGAGACCAAAGTTGAACTTTTTGGGCTAAATGCAATACAATGTGTGTGGCAGAAAACTAACACTGCACATCATCCTGAAAACACCAACCCTACTGACAACCATAGTGGTGGCAGCATCACGCTGTGGGGATGCTTTTCTTCAGCAGGGACAGAGAAGTTGGTCAGAGATGAAGGGAAGATGGATGGAGCTAAATAAAGGGCAATCCTGGAGGAAAACCTGTTAGAGGCTGCAAAAGACTGGAGACTGGGGCGTAGGTTCACCGTCCAGTAGGACAACAACCCTAAACATACTGCCTGAGCTACAATGGAATGGCTTTGATCAAAGCATAGTCATGTGCTTGAAAGGCCCAGTCACAATCCAGACCTAAATCCCATAGAGAATCTGTGGCAAGACTTGAAAATTGCTGTTCACAGACCCTCTCCATTTGATCTCACTGAGCTGGATCTAGTTTGCAATTAGAATGGGAACAAATTTCAGCCTCTAGATGTGCAAAGCTGACAGACACATACCCCAAAAGACATGCAGCTGTAATTGCAGTGAAAGGTGGTCCTACAAAGTATTGAACATATACTTGAGGAAAATCACAAATGGAACCCGCACCCAAAAAAAACACAGCAAAAAAGCAGCAAAAATGTGAAACTTGCATTTTGAACACAAAGTTATTACTGCCAAAACAACAGATTTTGGATGTAGAAAAAAAAAGCTGCAAACACGCTGTGTGTGAACATAGCCGTAAGTGTTCTAATTTTTTTGTCCATATATTGTAGCTGTCAATCACTTATTTGGACCATCTGCATTACCGCTAAGCCCAGGATGAGTAGACATTTCATTGAATAAAATCTAAGTTCTACTGCATTTTTTCCCACAAAAATTTCAATCTGTTCAATTTATCCTGCTCTAGGACATGTCGCAGACAGATTGCACAACCTTTAAGAGCGGACAGGTTCCTTTTCAGCAGAGGTTGAGTTTCACTTTAGGAGGAAAAGACCGCTGCCATATTTACAAAGAAAAGCTTGTCAAGCCACAGACACACTCATGTCAGGGGCAGACACAAACAGCAGCGTGCCCCTCTGCAAGAACAATATATGGGCCCCTTAATCTCCTACCTCAATATATACAGTAGATCATTCCGTTATGTCTTTCTGACAATCACAATAGTGAAAAAACCTGGAGGTCTGAACTGAAACGTAAATTGATGTGCATGCAAAATGTAAATGCATGTTCACACAAGGCCATTAAACAGAGAGAAACCAAAAACAAGAAAAAATACCCAAATAACTGGAAGTAAATGCATAGATCGCACAGTGCAAAAATAATAATAAATAATAAAGGGTATTTAGCTAACATAATTTTGATCAAAATAATGTAAAAGCTATCCCACCACGTCACGGCAATAGTGAGTGACGATATTCAATATCTCAGTCCCTTACATGCAATCTAAGGCCACGTTCACATGTTCAGTATTTGGTCAGTATTTTACATCAGTATTTGTAAGCCAAAATTAAAACTGGGTGACAAATACAGAAGTGGTGACGTGTTTCTATTATACTTTTCCTCTGACTGTTCCACTCCTGATTTTAGCTTACAGATACTGATGTAAAATACTGACCAATTACTGAATGTGTGAACACGACCTAACAGTAGTATGAAGCTGCTTTTAAAGGGGTTGTCCACTACTGGACAACCCCAGCTTAATCAATTCAGGACCAGTTGCAGCCAATGAGCGTCCGGTCCACAGCTTCAGCCTTTACTACGTTGTCAGAGCAAACATCTGACCTGACGGAATATTGATGAGCTGCAGCCAAAAAGCGGCCCATTATTGGCCGCAGCCTACTAGTGAGGCTAAGTGCCCACAATTCAGAAATGCTGATGATTTTTTCTGCATCTCCCTGGCAGGAAAAACGCATGTTCACATGTTAACCAGGGTGTTAACCAGACAAGCAATGTTTTGTAATGCAGCAATTGCTCACCTGATTAAGTTGTGAAAATTCTTAGGCGGCCTCAGTAGGAAAGGATCCAGCTGCTCCTCTGGTTGGCAAATCCAATGATGAAATCAAAAGGTATGGAAAAGCGGATATGCTGGCGGTGGTAAATAAAGATGTCCAGGGAAAGCTTGAAATTGTAGAACAGGTTTTGTGGTTTATTGTCAACGCATTTTGAATTACAACTGACTTCATCAGGAGAACCACAAAAGTGGGCATCTTTTCTAGACATCTTTGTTTATTGAGACACCAGCATATTCACTTTCCCATAGCTTTTGATTTTTAGGTTTCCTTTATGGTCTATTAGTTCTTGAGCAGTTTCTGGAGATATCTTAAGATAAGTATATGCCCTCCTAGGAGGGGCCTTTTTTGCCTGCATGATTACATTATATGCCTACCTTATAACCAGTTGTGCACACATGCAGTGGAATTCTGTTTGTAATATGTCGCTGCTGCTCTGTTCTTTGATTACTGATTGTGGACCTAGTAATATTTAATATTCCTCAATACCCTCTATCTAGTATATAAAAATTTGTTCCACATCCCATATCATGTTGGGAGTGGAGCTGTGGTGTCAAATATAGGCAGAGTAGGTCATCTTTTCTGCCCTTCTTTGATCTGTTCTCCCCTGACAGCCATCTTCCCCGAGCACTGCAGGGCCTGGGTAGGGACTTGTAAGGTGAGTCGACGATGAGCGGGGCGTGCCAATATACAGTAGAGCTTTACATCCGCTGTCAGGTAGGGGCAGTGTTAGGGCAAAGATCAGGCCCTAAGACATATATGACAACTGTCTCTACCAACTCAACTCATCTATCTGTCTAATTAAGTAAATTCTTTATTAGTGGTTGACACCATAATTGTACCTTTGTTTCATATAGAACGTTTTATAGGGATAAATAGGGACCCTCAGGGTCAGTCATCGCGGAGCGGGGGCACCTCTCTCGATCATTAGGGTGCCAACCCCTGCGGTCAGGTAGGGGTAGCTATAGGATCCAAACAGGGACCTAATTAGCTTACTTCTTTCCCCTCATTGGAATGATATTTAGTATCTAACTCGTGTACGTCTATATATGTGTTGATTTTAAAATAATTTTCAATAAAGAGTATTTTTTAGGGGTTCTTACACAAGGGTTTAGTTGTTTAATGGGCCCCTTATGCCATCATTTTTTCTGGTTGTGTTATATTAGTTCTTGACCCTGAATACCAAATGTCTGTTTTCCGCAAGAGCAATGGTAAGAAAGGAGTTTCCAATTTCTGCATGGGCAATATAATCACCGCCTAGCTACAACGAGCTGTAACATTGTACATGTTGCTCTAAGCAGCACTGCATTCATCAACTCTCTCTCCCTTTTTTGTACATTTCTACAGAGCAATCATTGCAAAGGGACAATAACAAATCCTAACAACAATTACCAGGTGTATAAGAGATTTAATGACAAATGTAACATTCAGCGGCATGCCATCCACGTTCATCACCAGTCCTACATTCAACATGACTAGTGATGAGTGAGCGTGCTTGGCACTGCATCGGGGTGCTCGATCGAGTAGCGAGCAGTGGCAAGTACCGCATGGTGCTCGAGTGCTCGGATCCCGGTACGTATATTATCTGAGCAAGGAGCAGAGAGAGAAAGATTTTCTGTCCTCTGGAAAAATGCTCAAGTTTGCCATTCACTTCCATTGTGCTCACTACTCGAGTAGAGCATGTCAGAGCGTCCGACGAACTCAATTCGAGTACTGAGCACTAAAGCATTTCACTGCTCGATCAACACTAAACATGACACATCCCATTTTTCCTGCATGAATCCACAAAGCCAATATAAACAGAGACAAATCCGAAGCCCTTGTGCGGGACGAGGTGATTTCAGTGGCTGTGATTTGTAGGATTCCTTGTTTGCAGAAATAATATTTTTCCTGGGAGGCTGCTCCCAAACTCGCCTCTTACAGGTAGGTACATCTGAGAGCTGACAATGTGCAGCACTGGATGAGCTACAAAGAGTTACCAGGCCGCCTATGATAACAGAAGTCATCAGGGCCAGCGTTCCCAGAGCTTTCATCCAGTAACAAAAGTTCACCACTTTGTTTTGCTACTGATGAACATGTGGAGCAGATGAGCAAGTCTGTTTTTGTACGGACTGGAGTGAGTATCTGTCAGTGCGCTGCAGCAGAAAATCAAGAGGTCTTTTAAGTTCTTATCTATAAATTATCTGCTTCAATCTAGAATGACAACATATAATTACTGCAACCTGACATTCCATAAATGTTTTATATGGGCTTTTTTAAACTTATCCCAAAGACACATCATAAAGGCAACAAAATGATAACCGTTGAAAAAAAGAGTATATATCAATGGGCGAAGAGCACATTGACATTTTACAGGGATACTGTCACTTGTCAACCAGGAGCAAAGATGAGAGAGGAAAATTGCCACAGTATCACTGTCAGGTTGTAGCCAGCTGCAACTTGCCCTAGGACATGCCTTGTGGGGTGGTCCTAGGACATGCCTTGTGGGGTGGTCCCATTACGCCATGCACCTCAGTATTAAATCATGGGTCATAACAAGCTATGATGAGTTTTCAGCATAAGTCATAGTGTATACAAAGCTGTAGCATTAACTCTCCCATTGAAATACATGCGTGCACAATCAAGCAGGCATGAATGTCCAGTATATAAGGGAAGGGAAGTCTGGAGAGATGATCGTTTGACAGACAGTTATATAATGTGTATGAGCACATTAAAGCTGTATAGTTTGCTGCAATATCCTCCTCTGTGGCCTTCCTGCTAACAGTCTCGCACCTCTCCAGTCCATCCTTAACTCTGCTGCCCGACTAATCCAGCTCCCACGTCTCTCCTCTATACTCCTCTGTTGAAATCAAACTGACGTTGAAGGAAAGTTCTAACATTAAAATGTTAAATGGTCCCAGAGAAATTGGCAGGTTGGCCGGATAATAATCTAATGTAATTGTCTTTATGACCGTGTTTATGACAGTGTTGTACCAGTTCTGCGAGGCTTGAGACCAATGTGTCTTCCTCCGCCCAACCTACCACAAGCACTGACCCTCTAACATATCGGAACACATTACTAAACTTTTTTATTTAATTCTTGATTTTACTCACAATGTACACTGCAGGTGATGACTACAACTCCCATTATTGTTGCCTGGCCAGGTTGATCTCAGGGAGATCAGGCAACAATGATATGAGCTGCATTCAGCACCCGGCGCCTGAGAACAGTGCAAACTGTGCTTTTCTCAGGGGTCGATACGTGTGATAATGATGCGACACACGGTTGCCACACATATAAAACACACAGACACGGATATCTCCGGTACTGGTTTTTCCAGTACCGGAAATATCAGGACATGTGAAAGAGGCCTTCTGATCGTTTTGGAGTTTAGCAGCTAATATCAAGTAGTAAGATTATTTACTGTTCATTTCTTGTAACTGTGATACTGGTTAAACACACACCCTGTAGAATTAAAGGAAAAAGAATGTGTAAAAATTGGAAATGTGATGTCAAGCTTTCTGCAGCCAAAAGTGAAGCTTATCGGGTTACTGAAGTGGAGACACATAAAATAACTACATTCAAAGTAAACCACTACAAGAAGACATGTCAACACTGGAAGGATGGAGGGTCAGATCAAACTACTAACCCTGGAAGCTGCTAATTATGTTATTAGGGAAATCCAAGGCTCATTTACTAACAAGTCATTGAGGCTCAAAATATGCAAAAATATCAACCTGGCCAGCTGGTATCTTACTACTGCAAGTTTCATAAAATGAGACCTAATAGCTGTAGAAGTGCATCTGTCCTTTACACGTTTTCAAAGAGAAAATACCTGAAAAACTTGGATGTGAGAGCACACAATATGATGTCTCTTTAGT
Source organism: Phyllobates terribilis (assembly GCF_046119375.1). Lineage (NCBI taxonomy): Eukaryota > Metazoa > Chordata > Amphibia > Anura > Dendrobatidae > Phyllobates > Phyllobates terribilis. Next base: position 362,182,301 of record NW_027362762.1, on the reverse strand, counting down.
CCCGCTCATTCATTTTAATGGCCTTAGCAAAGATTATTCACACTAGTGTAATAACAGACTTGTTGAATTGCTCCACATATACAACAGAAGCAAAACATAGTGGTGAACTAGTGTTACTGGATGAAAGCTGTGTGAACATGTACTGATGCCTTGTGCTACCACAGGTAGTTCTTTATATGATGGACATAGTAAATCAGTTTACAAACAGATTTTATTGGATCCTTGTGCAGCCAATTGACTGAAAATAGGACGTACTATTAGATCTCATTAACCCCATGGACTGATAATGGGACCTACATAAACCTACCAAGAAAATGGTTATCATATGTCAAAAGTAATTGTTTTCACATAACTATATTACTTGGCCATATTCATTAGACATATTTTTTAATAAAGACATGAAAAGAGGAATTAAGAAAAAAAAAAAAAATATTCACTGTCATTTCAACAAACTTATGCTCAACCTAGTGACTTAGAAAATTATAAATGACTTCTTTTATCAAAAAAAGTCACTTTCGGCGCCTGCTCTCCTGTCTGTAAAACTGCATGTAACAACAGAAAGATGAGTTTTCAAAATTTGGAAAATGCAGGGCCAAAAAACACCAGTAAGTGTACCAAAACCTATTTAAACACAATATATAGTATGAGGTCTGCAGACCCATGTATTTAATCCTAAATTCTGTTGAAATGATAGGTACATGTTAAAGGTTCTGTACATTCTTGCACTGATTTTCTGCAGAATGGGAAAGCAGTGCAGGAATGAAGCTGCTGTGATAGTTCATGATAGCTAGTGAAGGCATCAGCATCCTGGATTCAGAGAACAAAAGTCCAGCATGTATTACTGACAGGGAGTAAAATATAGAAAAGCTTACAGATCCTTAAAGGGTAATCTTCATTTTAGTTTTTATTTCATAATTCAATAGTACACGTGAAAATAAGCAACTCTGTAATATATCTCTTCAGAGAAATCTGCTTCTTCTCTTCCTGGACTGATTATTCATTCTCAAAATTGCCAATACACAGGTAAAATCTGTATTCAGTAAAGGCAGATTTGTACATAACCAAGATAGGAGATGGCAGTTCTTACTGATAAGATACTATGGAAAGAGGGAGGTGGGAGGAGCTAGAAGCAGAGCTCCTCCCCCTTACTCCCAGCTACATAGAATCTTATTGATTGCAACTGTCATCTACCTTAGGAATGTAAAAATCTGTCTTCATTACAGGTTTTACTTGTGAGTTGGGATTTTTGAGAATAAATGACCAGTTCTGGAAGAAAAAGCAGATTTCTCTGATAAGCTATTACAAAGTTTCCTATTTCCATGTGTACTATTGATTTATGAAATGAACAAATGAGTTCTGAGGTTTTGTGACTTTTATTTATTCATAGTAGTGTTTTTTTTATTACACAAAATTGAATTGTAATTTTTTCAAGTGCCCAGATTTTACAATTCATACCTATAAGTACCAAAAGGGTCAATTTGACCCCATACATAATTGTATTACTTCTGCGATCTTACAGGTCACTTTTTGCAACGTATCTTTAAAGCATGAGTAAGCAAAAGGGTCTGACAAACGACAACATTTTGAAATGTCTTCAGAAGTTATCTGAAAATGAGTCAGAAGAAGAAAATCAGGAACAAATACAGTCTGATGAACAAAATTTTCCTCATAACATTTCTAAAGAATTGGAGTCAAGCAGGAACAGTGATGTAATTGACAATACCGAAGATCATGGAGAGGATGATGGACATCCTACTACATCAACAAGATGTATGGCAAATAAGTTATTTTTATTCCAGAGTCAATACTTTTGAATGGGGGTCAAACTGACCCCTAGTGGTACTTATAGGTATTATGAAACATGCAGTAGTTCTAGTGTTAAACCAGCTGTATCATATTGTTTGTGTTGGTTGTATCACTATGGCTGTCATTGATGCAGTGTTTTATTTTTCTCTTTATTGCCAAAAAGCTAGAATGAGTTTCAGAAGTTCCAGGAAATATTGAATTTATAAATTATATGACCATTTTGAGAGGCATTTTTGGATGTTGCTGCCCTATAATAATCATCTTGCTTTCATTTAATGAAGCTTATAAAGCAACTTTTGGCTGTGACTTTTCATGTCTAATCCCAAAATAAAACCAAGTACATATTATGGAAAGCATCCAATGAAGTGAGAAAGAATAGCAGCACCTGGAAGCCATTGGTGTGGTGTGCATAAGCAATGAAGTTACAGGGTGCCTGAGGGATATGTTAAAATTTGATTGTTAACAAAATTCTTCATAGGATATAAGGAATTTTCTTTCTAGGTATGTGGAAGTGCATGCACCAATTACTACCTTGTAATTCTTTACTTGGCAATTGTAGGAACAGTAGCTAACCTAAACATATCCTAGGAGATTATTAACTAACTCATACAAAATGACTGTACTGTATTCAGAGAAAAAACACACAAAGTACAATGCACAAGAAAATGGCATAAGCAAATGAAATCGGGCAAACTACAACAAACATTAATAAGCGCAAAACAATCCAGGCTCTTCATTGGCATCTGGCACAAGAAGAAATTTTCATTAACGTCAGCATTATGCACCCTGTAACAAACGTCTCTATACATCAGAATAAAGGAAATGGCTCGACTTATGCATTGTACCAGAAGGAAGTGGTTTGCTGGAGCCTGACACTTCAAAATAAAGCACTCTAAACATAACAACCAGAAAGAGTTTCATGTTTTCTGAAAACACACAAATAAGCACAGGCATGCCGCATTCCCTGAGATAATCGAAGACATTCCGCCATGCAACCAGCTATGGGAAAACCCCAAAATAACATTTATTCCGCAGCCCTTTAAAGGGGTTCTCTAAATTTTCTTAACGAGAGGCACTTTAAGCTCTTGGGCACCAGCGCAACAAAATGTAAAAAAGCTCTCATCTATGATATCCACGTATGTGTGAGAGTGGTCTTTGTGCCTCTAAATGCACCAAGGTTCAAGCGCCACTGCTACCACTGCAACCCCTCCAGGAAAGCCCAAGGAGAGGTCAATAATAGACATGTAGCACACTCTTACTTTGTAACTAGGGATGAGCGGACCCATGGAAGTTTGGGTTCTGGTACTCGACCTGAACTTTAGTCCAAAGTTCAGTTCAGGTCCCAGAACTGTACCCAAACCCAAACCCCATTGAAAACAATGGGAACCCAAACTTTTTGGTGGAAAATTCTCTCTCTCCTGGGCTTCCCCGGAACTCCGAACATTGCAACGGACTTCCGGGAGAAATTCATGTTCGGCGTTTAGCACCGGACATTAACATCTCTATTTGTAACACATGTTGGCTTCCAGCTGGAAACTCTTTGGACAGATACATATCTGGACACATTGGCTATAAGAAGCACTGCCCATATGCCTGGGGTCCTTACTGGAGAAAGCATATTTGAAAATTTGACCAAGGTGATTGTACCTGTCAACATTATTCATAAAAATCTGTACCTTTAATACCATTGTCCACTAATGTAGTAGATGCAATTTTTCATCCCATCATCCAAGTTGCAGCACTCATTAGGGTATCTACATACAGAGATGAGACAGATCTCACTTGTTCTTATTTGCACCCACACTATGTATAAATGAATGCATTAAGCAAAATGTACACAGATCTCAACCTAATCCCATCACTTTGATCATCACCATTGTTACTGCATAGAGAGTGATTAGAAGGGGACTTCCATTATGGGAATTGTAGGGATTGCTCCATTTTACACATTCACATATGAAGTAAACATGTCTTTACCGAGTGTAAATGCAGAGCACATAACAATGTCCAGATAATTATCTGTATACCCATCTAATTGTCAATCAGCCTAATGTGCTGCAGGCAAAATGACCATCCCAGTCTCTTGGGAGAACAATTAATGTCTATATACATTTTGTTAAAAGTACATACAACATTGAAAGCTTTGCCAGCTAGTCTTTGCATAATGACAATAAAGTGTAAAGCCATTTAAAGTGAGGACTATACTATAGTCATGAGCTGCCCATTCTTCATAAACACTGAAACATCTGCTTTTGTCATGGAGAGAATGAACTTTTACCTTATGCTAAGTGCAGACAGCAAAAAAATGAAAATAAGATCTTTCCCAATCTTTGTGCCACAGTGATGGGCCACGAGATCTCGGCATGGTTGGTTTTCTGAAATATTCATATCCCGCTGCAGGATTATAAGCGTCATATAAACATTCATACAGAAACATCTTCCATATAACGGTGTTACAAATCTATAGGCGGCATGTTTAATGTGCCTCACAGCGGATATCATTTATGACTTGTCAAATTGCCATATACATTTAAAGACTGCACAAAAATAACCAATAAAATCCGATATGGTATACATTCCAAATTTAAATGATTTATGCTGCGATTTTAGTACCATACATATTGTTACTGAGGTCCCTATTGATGATGTTGCATAAAATATTACTATGCATATAAACAGGTTAGAGCCATTGTTGATCTGTGTGCAAAAATCTTAAACAAATGTAAATAATAAAACTTGTCATATATATACGCCCCCCAAATTATTATTTTGCGTTGTTCCCTCCAGCAGTCCAGTTTATTTACTAGACCATAAAGATGATACGACGACAGTGATGTGACGCAATGTGACCTCACCGCACAGTGATGTGACGCAATGTGACCTCACCGCACAGTGATGTGACGCAATGTGACCTCACCGCACAGTGATGTGACGCAATGTGACCTCACCGCACAGTGATGTGACGCAATGTGACCTCACCGCACAGTGATGTGACGCAATGTGACCTCACCGCACAGTGATGTGACGCAATGTGACCTCACCGCACAGTGATGTGACGCAATGTGACCTCACCGCACAGTGATGTGACGCAATGTGACCTCACCGCACAGTGATGTGACGCAATGTGACCTCACCGCACAGTGATGTGACGCAATGTGACCTCACCGTACAGTGATGTGACGCAATGTGACCTCACCGTACAGTGATGTGACGCAATGTGACCTCACCGTACAGTGATGTGACGCAATGTGACCTCACCGTACAGTGATGTGACGCAATGTGACCTCACCGTACAGTGATGTGACGCAATGTGACCTCACCGTACAGTGATGTGACGCAATGTGACCTCACCGTACAGTGATGTGACGCAATGTGACCTCACCGTACAGTGATGTGACGCAATGTGACCTCACCGTACAGTGATGTGACGCAATGTGACCTCACCGTACAGTGATGTGACGCAATGTGACCTCACCGTACAGTGATGTGACGCAATGTGACCTCACCGTACAGTGATGTGACGCAATGTGACCTCACCGTACAGTGATGTAACGCAATGTGACTTCACCGTACAGTGATGTGACGCAATGTGACCTCACCGTACAGTGATGTAACGCAATGTGACTTCACCGTACAGTGATGTGACGCAATGTCACCTCACCGTACAGTGATGTGACGGAATGTGACCTCACCGTACAGTGATGTGACGGAATGTGACCTCACCGTATAGTGATGTGACGGAATGTGACCTCACCGTATAGTGATGTAATAGAATATGACCTCATCGTGTAGTGATGTAACGGAATGTGACCTCATTGTATAGTGATGTAACGGAATGTGACCTAATCACATGGTGATGTAATGAACTGTGACCTCATTGCACAGTGAGATAACAGAATGTGAGCTCATCATCCCCATTATGTTAGGTCACCAACGAAGAAACGTCACACTGTACTAAGTGTTGGGGCCGTAGGAAGATTAACAGTAAGGAGAGAAGGAAGTTTTTCTCTTTCTAGTTTCAGCAGGTCCCTGGATTGTTAAAAATAAGTCACAGAAAAGTCAAGGGACAAATAAGATCTTGGTCATCCATCACAGTGAGAATGGTATAAATCAACCCCATCTCCATAGAGGTTTTTCAGCTTGAGCCGCCCTGTAGGCAGAGCAGATGTTGTCTATCAGCCCATGCACACATCCTGCTGGGTGACCATCACTGACTGCACTGCAGCCGCACCACAAACTTCACCATCACCTTCTGCTTCCAAAAAAGGCCATGGACTATTAGATTGTATATGGAAGGCAACACAAGGCAAACAAATAAGCATGAGTAGTGAATATCATCCATAGCAAGCATAGTCACTGTATATCACCACACAGTACTAGGTATATAGCAATACACTCAATATAGAAGGAGCATAGTCACTGTATATACAGCAATACACTCAGTATACAAGGAGCATAGCCACTGTATATCATCACACAGTACTAGGTATATAGCAATACACTCAATATAGAAGGCGCACAGTCACTGTATATACAGCAATACACTCAGTATACAAGGAGCATAGCCACTGTATATCATCAGAGTACTAGGTATATAGCAATACACTCAATATAGAAGGAGCATAGTCACTGTATATACAGCAATACACTCAGTATACAAGGAGCATAGCCACTGTACATCATCAGAGTACTAGGTATATAGCAATACACTCAATATAGAAGGAACATAGTCACTGTATATACAGCAATACACTCAGTACACAAGGAGCATAGCCAATGTATATCATCAGAGTACTAGGTATATAGCAATACACTCAATATAGAAGGAGCATAGCCACTGTATATACAGCAATACACTCAGTATACAAGGAGCATAGCCACTGTATATCATCAGAGTACTAGGTATATAGCAATACACTCAATATAGAAGGAGCATAGCCACTGTATATCATCACAGTACTAGTATACAGCAATACACTCAATATAGAAGGAGCATAGTCACTGTATATACAGCAATACACTCAGTATACAAGGAGCATAGCCACTGTATATCATCAGAGTACTAGTATACAGCAATACACTCAATATAGAAGGCAGTGTCTTCTGGACATTATCTTACACTATGTAGCACCCTATGTAGCACTCTATGTAGCACTCTATGTAGCACTCTATGTAGCACTCTATGTAGCACCCTATGTAGCACACTATGTAGCACTCTATGTAGCACTCTATGTAGCACTCTATGTAGCACTCTATGTAGCACACTATGTAGCACACTATGTAGCACACTATGTAGCACACTATGTAGCACACTATGTAGCACACTATGTAGCACACTATGTAGCACCCTATGTAGCACCCTATGTAGCACACTATGTAGCACACTATGTAGCACACTATGTAGCACACTATGTAGCACACTATGTAGCACACTATGTAGCACACTATGTAGCACACTATGTAGCACCCTATGTAGCACCCTATGTAGCACACTATGTAGCACCCTATGTAGCACATGCTGATAGTCTCAGGAGGAGGGGGTCCCACTTCTGGTGAAACACAATGCAACCAGGAAAATGGTGTAAAATGTTAGAGTCTACATTATAATGATCAACAAGTCAAAAAAAAGTCTAAAGTGTGAGTAACAAAGCCTGATGCAATCCATAGACTATAACAGTCTCTGTGCACATGTCTGTGACTGCACCGTCTGCACTGAGAGCAGATTAGTCCCTGACCATCACAAGTCACTTACAGCATAGCACAGCCTCCTGTCACAGAACACCGACTCCCCAAACATCGCGCCCGGAGTCCTCCACAGTCCTCGTCCTCAGAGGAAGAAGTCGCACAAGTATCGCTGCTTCCCACACTGCATCCACATTGTTGTAATCCCACAGCCAGACAGACAGAACGAAGAGGAGTGAGATCAGGCACAGGCGCGGGGCTGGAAGCCGGAATAGCAGAGCTCCACCTAATGGCCAGCACTGGAATCCCAGCAGCAAGCAGCCACAGCTGGGCTGCACTTCATCTGCACTGACACTGCCATGTCCCCAGCAGGAAGGATCTTACCTACCCCATAAATGCTGGTTATAGCCTAGGAGAGTGTTCACACTAGATAGATTCACAGCAAACAGGAGATCACCTTGTGGTTGGATGCTGGGCAACTTTACTTCCTTGTGTGGTAAGAATGACCTGGCACCATGGTTCTCCAGGTCAGTACAATTATGCCAATACCCTACTTGCATAGTTTTTTTTTTGCTATTTAAGAGATGAAAGAAATTTGGAAGTGTGTTAAAATTTTTTAGTTGGTATCGCCATTTTCCAAGACCCATAATGTTTTTATTTTTAGGATCAGTGGAGCTGTGCGAGGGCTTGATTTTTACACGGTAAATTGACAATTTAATTAATACCAAATTGTGATACATTTGAAGTTTTGATCACTTTTTATTTCATTTTTTTAGGGAGTTGTGACCGAAAAAAACGCAATTGTGTCATTTCAATTTTTTTCTTTTTACAATGATTACATGGAAAAATTAATTTTATAGTTTGATAGACCGGACTTTTATGGATGCAGCAATGCCAAATCTGTTTTTTTTATCTTTTTATTTTCACAGAGGAAATGAGGGGGTGATTTGAATTTTTATTTTTTTTATATTTTAAAACTATTTTTATAAATGTTTTTAGTTTACTTTTTAGTCCTCTTAGGTCTTAGGACTCACTTCTGGGTGGGGCTTGTGATACATGTCCGGTCAGCGCATCTTGAATGCCGCTGTCAGAGATTGAGAGCAGCCTTTAATGGTTAATAGACATGAGCAAACCTTTTGATGTTCGGGTTCGTCGACTTTACCTGAACATCAAAAAAAGGTTCGTGTTGGGGCACCTTTACCCGAACACAAACTCAAATTGGGACCCAAGCAACCATAGGAATCTGTGTGTCAGCGCGGGAAACTGGCCCTTGTAACATCGTGCAGGTAACAGCGCTGCCGAATCACGCTGTCAGATGTCAGTGTGATCCCGCAGCTGTGACTATGATCTACGGTAAAAATTCTCACGCAGCGGTGATGCCGTAAGTGAGGTCACCTTGGCTCATCAGTTGATGAACTCCTGTGACCTCTCTCATGGCAGCTCAGCGCTATACACTGACACAGGAGTGATGACACTCCTGTGCCAGTGTGTAGCCAGCTGTTCTGTAGAGCAGTCACATCTGCTGATGTGACTGTTCTACAAGTGAGATCTGCGTGGAACACTGTGGATTATTTCAACACGTCAGACTGATGAGGGATATGGTTGTTTTTTATTTTTTTTTACAGGAGACCAGGGCTTCATTGGAATGGGCGTTAGGTGAGTATTTTTGCTGTTTATTATTTTCTGTTTTTTTCCAGGAGATAATGGTTCCAATGGAATGGGTGTTAGGTGAGTATAACTGTATTTGTTAGGCTATGTGCCCACGATGCAGAAATAAAGCAGAAAATTTCTGCAGCATTTCTGCATCTCCCTGGCAGAAAAAACGCATTCAGATTGTGCATGCGTTTTTCCTGCAGAATACATGCGGAATACATGCGGATTCACATGTGTATCCACATGCGTTAACGCATGTGTTTCCACATGCGGACTGACAAGCACTTTCCAGGCGATAGCATTACTTGGAAAGTGCTTGACAACTAGGTCACACTGTATAAATCCATGCAAACGGCATGGATTTATATAGTGTGACCGTAAAAATAAAAAAATAAAGCTATACTTGCCTCCGATGCCCCGCCGTGTGTGCTGTCGTGCTCGTCCTGGCTTCTTCTGGTTGCCGGGCTCTCGCGAGACAGCCTGCGGTCACATGACCGCGACGTCATCTCAGGTCCTGGAAGATAAGCGCTGCCGGCAAGCAGAGAGAAGCCGCCGGACAGGTGAATATAAACTTTATTTATTATTTTATTATTTTTTATAGGCTGTGTGCCCACGTAGCATTTTTCAAGCGTTTTTGATGCGAAATTTCCGCAGCGGAAACGCTTGTAAAACGCTTGGTAACACGCACCCCATGGTCCCCAATGGGATTCCGCAAGTTCTATGCACATGCTGCGGATTTTTCCGCAGCGTTTATGCTGCGTTCAAAAATCCGCAGCATGTCATTTAATTTTGCGTTTCCGCAAGCAGAATTGCCTTTGTTCAATGCATAAAAAACGCAAGGCAATTCCGCATGTGGAAAACGCGTGATAAACGCGCGATAAACGCGTGCGGAATTCCGCATGCGTTTTTCCGGGAGAGGACTTGCATTTATGCAGCAGAAATTTTCTGCTTCATAAATGCAACGTGGGCACATAGCCTTACAGGTACAATGGTACCCAGGTCTGGATGAGAGTCTTCTCTCCTCCAGACTTGGGTACCATCCGCACATTGAAACGCATATAATCCGCATGTACAAATGTACAGACACGGATTATATGCGTCTCAATGCAAGTCAATGGCGGCAATTCCGCTGCGCTTCCGTAAAATTAATGAACATGCTGCGGATTTATGAGCGCTGCAGAAACGCTGCGGAATAATCCGCAGCATGTGCATTGACATTGCGGAATGCCATTGGGGACCATGGGGTGCGGATTACTCCGCAGCGGAAACGCATGAAAAACACATCGTGGGCACGCAGCCTTATTTTTAAATGAAAAAGAAAAAGTGTATTTTTTTACTTCAAATAAAGGATTATTTTCTTGCTGTGTCTTTATTTCACAAATTTTACTATGCGGTTAGCTTCTCTAATACTAACCTTGGCTTCATGTCAGGTGCCAATGCAAGGCTGAGATGAACCCCAACAATAATTACCCCACTTGCTACCGCATAAGGGCAAGTGGAAAGAGCGAGGCTAAGCGCCCGATTTGGTCTTCCTTTCTTTTTTGATCGTATATCTGCATGACAATGGCAACATTGTCTGGAAGGTTTTGCATCCATCACTATAAATCTCTGGTGCTGTTCCATTTTCTTTTAAATTAGATAGATATATATATGGATAGCGCCACACTCTTCACAGGACCCCACCTGGACCCAGGTATGATTATATCAACTTCCTTGATCATGCTACAATTACACACTGATGTGGATGATTTGTGCATTACTACATATGGGCACAGGGGCGGAACTACCGCCCGTGCAGCCGGTTCATTGAACGGGGGCCCCGAGGGAGAGGGGGCCCCTCCAGCCTCCAGCAGGGCCGCCATCAGGGCATGACTGCCCTGACTCCAGTATGGGGCCCGGCCGGTAGGGCCCCCCTCGGGGGCCCCCCTCTTGTGCGTCTCTCTCCTCATGGGGCCCCCGGCCCCATGCTATGCGCCGGGTCCGGGACATTTCAGCGCTGAGCTGCGCTGTTGCAGCAGCGCCTTCATGATTCCCCTGACTTCCGGTCATGTGACGGTGCCGTCACATGGCCGGAAGTCAGGAGAACCTGCTGTCAGCGATTTGGACGAGCGCCAGGATTCTGCAGGGATCGCATGGGGGTAAGTATAACAAGTTTTATTTTTTTTTAAATACAATTAACTAGGAGTGGAGAGATGGGAGATGCACATGTGTGTGTGTGTGTGTGTGTGTGTGTGTGGGGGGGAGATGGGAGATGCACATGTGTGTGGGGGGGGAGATGGGAGATGCACATGTGTGTGGGGGGGGGATGGGAGATGCACATGTGTGTGTGTGTGTGTGGGGGGGGAGATGGGAGATGCACATGTGTGTGGGGGGGGAGATGGGAGATGCACATGTGTGTGTGGGGGGGGGATGGGAGATGCACATGTGTGTGTGGGGGGAGATGGGAGATGCACATGTGTGTGTGTGGGGGGAGATGGGAGATGCACATGTGTGTGTGGGGGGGAGATGGGAGATGCACATGTGTGTGGGGGGGAGATGGGAGATGCACATGTGTGTGTGTGTGTGGGGGGGGAGATGGGAGATGCACATGTGTGTGTGGGGGGAGATGGGAGATGCACATGTGTGTGTGTGTGTGTGTGGGGGGGAGATGGGAGATGCACATGTGTGGGGGGGGGAGATGGGAGATGCACATGTGGTGGGGTGAGAGAGGTGCACATGTGGTGGAGGGGGATGAGAGAGGGGCACATGTGGGGGAGGGGGACGAGAGAGGGGCACATGTGGGGGAGGGGGTGAGAGATGTGCACATGGGGGGGATGAGAGCTGCACATGGGGGGGTTTGAGAGCTGCACATGGGGGAATTGGTAGTAGGGGGATAATGAGCTGCACATAACGAATGTGGGGTGGGGGAGAGTAAATGATAAATGATGATGGGGTGGGGAGAGCACGGACATGATATAATGAATTGGGGCAGGGGGTGCATGTAAATATTGAATGCGGGGAGCAGGAAGTATAGAGTAGGGGGCGTTGCGGATGCAGGAGTGTGACTGGTAACAAATTGGCGGAAAGAGTAGAGGTTCTAATTAAATTATATATTAAGTGCCTATTTACAGTTAATGGGGGCACAGTGGTGGATTACAATTTATATTTGGAATGGTAGGTTGCATAATAACTAACCATATATTGATGGTGGATGCACGTCTGTATTCAGCTGCGTAATGTAGAAGTTGGGGAATGTGCTCTAGATAACTGTGTTATTTTATGCAGAGACGAGTCCTGGCTGGAAGACGTGATGGCGGTCTGTGCTGGATGAAGGAGAAAAGCGAAGATGAAGGACTTCACCTAGAGACGTCACCGGTGAGTCAGTCTATTACATGTACACTGTGTATAATGTCACTGGTGATCACTGTATTACCTGTACACTGACACTATATACAGAGCTCCTGTGTATAATGTCACTGGTGATCACTGTATTACCTGTACACTGACACTATATACAGAGCTCCTGTGTATAATTTCACTGGTGATCACTGTATTACCTGTACACTGACACTATATACAGAGCTCCTGTGTATAATGTCACTGGTGATCCCTGTATTACCTGTACACTGACACTATATACAGAGCTCCTGTGTATAATGTCACTGATGATCACTGTATTACCTGTACACTATATACAGAGCTCCTGTGTATAATGTCACTGGTGATCACTGTATTACCTGTACACTGACACTATATACAGAGCTCCTGTGTATAATTTCACTGGTGATCACTAGATTACCTGGACACTTACGTTATACATACCATGTATAGAGCTTCCGTGTATAATGACACTTATGGTAATATTAGTAATGTGGTGGTAATATTAGTAATGTAGTGGTAATATGTGGTCTGGTCATGGTGTGGCAGTTTTTCTCCCTTCTGTGTGGTATTATTCGGTCACTATGTTGTGGTAATATGTGGTCTGGTCATGGTGTGGCGGTATTCCCTGTATGTGGTATTATTGGTCATTTAAAAAAAAAATGTATATGACACATTCCCTTAAAGAAAACTAAATAAAAATATATCTAAAAAGAGTATTGGATATTTTAAGAAAATTTTAATAGGTTAGAGTAGGGCCCGGCCAGAAGAGTCTACCTTATCGTGGTGGCGGCTTTAAAAATCTTTTGGCCAAAACAAAAGCTGATGGCTATGTATGTGGCGCCGTCACATGGCCGAACGTCAGGAGAACCTGGTGGCAGCGACGTGGACGAGCGCCAGGATTCTGCAGGGATTGCATGGGGGTAAGTATAACAAGTTTTATTTTTTTTAAATACAATTAATTAACTAGGAGTGGGGGGAATCAGAGATGCACATGGGGGGATGAGAGATGCACATGGGGGGGTGAGAGATGCACATGGGGGGGTGAGAGATGCACATGGGGGGGTGAGAGATGCACATGGGGGGGTTGAGAGATGCACATGGGGGGGTTGAGAGATGCACATGGGGGGGATGAGAGATGCACGGGGGGTGAGAGCTGCACATGGGTGGGATGAGAGCTGCACATGGGGGGTTATGTTTACATAACTTTGTTGCCTTATGAAGGGCAGGGGGGGCCCCACAAAATTTCTTGCACAGGGGCCCACTACAGTCTGTGTCCGCCCCTGTATGGGCATATGTATTGACTTTGAGGACCTTCTATTGGCAACCTATCTCTGGTATACTATAGCCTTACACACTGCTTATCACATATATTTGAGTTGTCCTTATATGTTTCTCATGGTCACAATACTGTTTTTATATATAGCTGAGGCATTATTTTCAGTATTTGCATTTTGCTTCCCTTAGGCACCCCCTGCACCCCATGTACTGTACACTACATCTAATTAAATATATGGTGCTTTTTACATTATATTTACCCAATGCATTGCTGGCTTTTTCCATTAGGTCTTCCATCTCTCTTACCCAACCTATATATACATTGATTTACAGTTATACTGAGGTGTTTCCTGTATTACACTTATTTTAGGCACTACCTGCACTTTATATCCCAACCATCAAACATACAACTTCAATCATGTTCTTGATTTACTTCATCCTGGTGTTTGTCCTGTGGTGATTTTTACTCTGTTTGAACCCCTTGTTGGGTACCATGTCATTTCATTTTTAAACTGTGTGTGTGCGCTCTCTTTTCTTTACCACCATGTAACCACCTGTAATGACAATAAAGGTATTTTAATTATTATCTATGTTCTGACCATTTATTCGGGATCCTTTTTATTGGTTTAGTTCTTCTCTGATTGGTCTATCTGATCTATCCAGCAGATATACATCTATAACTATTTGGATGATCCACTCAAGTAATCATTTGTACAGATATAGATGTTCTACGCCCGGGTGGCAAGCTTTTTTATTGGTCCATGCTCCCCCATCCTGGTCTATGCTCCACCATCCTGGAATATGCTCCCCCATCCTGGTCCATGCCCCCCCCATCCTGGTCTATGCTCTGCCATCCTGGTATATGCCCCCCAACCCTGGTCCCCCGTCCTGGTATATGCTCCCCCCATCCTGGTATATGCTCCCCCCATCCTGGTATATGCTCCCCCCATCCTGGTATATGCTCCCCATCCTGGTATATGTACCCCATCCTGGTCCATGCTCCCCCATGCTCCACCATCCTGGTATATGCTCCCCAATCCTGGTCCCCTATCCTGGTATATGCTTCCCCATCCTGGTCCATGCTCCGCCATCCTGATATATGCTCCCCAATCCTGGTCCCCCATCCTGGTATATGCTCCCCCCATCCTGGTATATGCTCCCCCCATCCTGGAATATGCTCCCCCCATCCTAGTATATGCACCCCATCCTGGTATATGTAACCCATCCTGGTCCATGCTCCGTCATCCTGGTTTATGCTCCCCAATTCTGGTCCCCCAGCCTGGTATATGATCCCCCATCCTGGACCATGCTCCCCCCCATCCTGGAATATGCTCCCCCCATCCTGGTATATGCTCCCCCCCCATCCTGGTATATGCTCCCCCATCCTGGTATATGCTCCCCCATCCTGGTATATGCTCCCCCATCCTGGAATATGCTCCCCCCATCCTGGTATATGCACCCCATCCTGATATATGTACTCCACCCTGGTCCATGCTCCCCCATCCTTGTCCATTCTCCGCCATCCTGGTATATACTCCCCAATCCTGGTCCCTCAGCCTGGTATATGCTCCCCCATCCTAGTCCATGCTCCCCCCATCCTGGAATATTCTCCCCCCCATCCTGGTATATGTACCCCATCCTGGTCCATGCTCCCCCATCCTTGTCCATTCTCCGCCATCCTGGTATATACTCCCCAATCCTGGTCCCTCAGCCTGGTATATGCTCCCCCATCCTAGTCCATGCTCCCCCCATCCTGGAATATGCTCCCCCCATCCTAGTACATGCTCCCCCATCCTGGAATATTTTGCACCCCATCCTGGTCCATCCTCCCCCATCCTGGTCCATCCTCCCCCATCCTGGTCCATGCTCTACCATCCTGGTATATGCTCCCTAATCCTGGTCCCCCAGCCTGGTATATGCTCCCCCATCCTGGTCCATGCTCCCCCACATCCTGGAATATGCTCTCCCACCCCATCCTTGAATATGTTCCCCCCATCCTGGAATATGCTCCCCCCATCCTGGAATATGCTCCCCCCATCCTGGTATATGCACCCCACATCCTGGTTTATGCTCCCCCATCCTGATATATGCTCCCCCATCCTGATATATGCTCCCCCCATCCTGATATATGCTCCCCCCATCCTGGTATATGCACCCCATCCTGGTATATGTAACCCATCATGGTCGATGCTCCCCCATCCTGGTCCATGCTCCGTCATCCTGGTTTATGCTCCCCAATCCTGGTCCCCCAGCCTGGTATATGCTCCCCCAACCTGGTCCATGCTCCCCCATCCTGGACCATGCTCCCTCCATCCTGGTATATGCTCCCCCCATCCTGGAATATGCTCCCCCCATCCTGGAATATGCTCCCCCCCCCATACTGGAATATGCTCCCCCCCCATCCTGGTCTTTCCTCCCCCATCCTGGTCCATGCTCTACCATCCTGGTATATGCTCCCCAATCCTGGTCCCCCATCCTGGTCCATGCTCCTCCATCCTGGACCATGCTCCCCCACATCCTGGAATATGCTCCCCCCATCCTGGTATATGCCCCCCCATCCTGGAATATGCCCCCCCCATCCTGGTATATGCTCCCCACATCCTGGTATATGCTCCCCCATCCTGGTATATGATGTGCCAACCTTGTCCCCCATCCTGGTATATGCTGCCCCAACCTGCTCCCCCATCCTGGTATATGCTCCCCCATCCTGGTATTTGTGCCCCCATCCTAGTATATTCTCTCCCATCCTGGTATATGCTCCCCTCATCCTGGTATTCGTGCCCCCATCATATGTCCCTCCCATCCTGGTATATGCTCCCCCCATCCATTCATAAATGAAATAAAAAAAACACTCCTACTCACCTTTCAATCTTTCCCCTGCAGCGCGTCACCTGGGTTATTTTACTAAAATGGCGCCGGAATCAGCGCCTGTGCATACCACGCTGTCCGGCACCATTTTGTTGGAGACACACTGCAAATGTGTCTTCACTAAAATGGCGCCGGATAGCACGCTATGCGCATGCGTCGATTCCAACGCCACACTCCTCCCCCGGCCTCTGGCCCAAACAGAGGCGCTGCAGCCACACTCCTCCCAGGCAGGTATGTGCTTATGGTGCCGGAGATCGCGGTATGCATACCGTGATCTCAGGCGCCACACTCCTAATCCCTGTCTGGGATGTGGATGTGCTCCTTCTGTCTGGGGCCAGACTGTGCAGGCGCATTGCGCAGGTGCAGTCTATAGAGGCTTTGAATAGACAGATGCATCCCTGGTTACACTGTGTGCAGAATTATTAGGCAAATGAGTATTTTGATCACATGATATTTTTTTATACATGTTGTCCTACTCCAAGCTGCATAGGCTTGAGAGCCAACTCCCAATTAAGTAAATCTGGTGATGTGCATCTCTGTAATGAGGATGGGTGTTGACTAATGACATCAAAACCCTATATAAGGTGTGCTTAATTATTAGGCAACTTCCTTTCCTTTGGCAAAATGGGTCAGAAGAGAGATTTGACGGGCTCTGAAAAGTCCAAAATTGTGAGATGTCTTGCAGAGGCATGCAGCAATCTTGAAATTTCCAAACTTTTGAAGCGTGATCACCGAACAATCAAGCGTTTTATGGCAAATAGCCAACAGGGTCGCAAGAAGTGTGTTGGCCAAAAAAGGCGCAAAATAACTGCCTATGAATTGAGGAAAATCAAGTGTGAAGCTGCCAAGATGCCATTCGCCACCAGTTTTACCATATTTCAGAGCTGCAACGTTACTGGAGTATCAAAAAGCACAAGGTGTACGATACTCAGGGACATGGCCAAGGTAAGGAAGGCTGAAAAACGACCACCTTTGAACAAGAAACATAAGATAAAACGTCAAGAATGGGCCAAGAAATATCTTAAGACTGATTTTTCAAAGGTTTTATGGACTGATGAAATGAGAGTGACTCTTGATGGGCCAGATGGATGGGCCAGAGGCTGGATCATTAAAGGGCAGAGAGCTCCACTCCGACTCAGACGCCAGCAAGGTGGAGGTGGGGTACTGGTATGGGCTCGTATCATCAAGATGAACTTGTGGGACCTTTTCGGGTTGAGGATGGAGTGAAGCTCAACTCCCAGACCTACTGCCAGTTTCTGGAAGACAACTTCTTCAAGCAGTGGTACAGGAAAAAGTCGGTATCGTTCAAGAAAAACATGATTTTCATGCAGGACAATGCTCCATCACATGCATCTGTAGTGCCCCGAGGGTTCGGCCGCTACAGAGGTATTGCATCTCATCCAGATGTGCGATATCTCACTTCCAGGTAAGGATGGAGTGTGGATCAGGACCCTGACACCTGCATGCATTACACCACATTTCCGGGGGGCAGGGCGACCGATATGCTCCAAGTGGTGCACGACAGTCCCTGGCTGGAGTGGGGGGAGGGAACACCGAGGAAGGGGGACCCTGTAGTGCATAGGAGGGAGAGGGCGGTTCCTGGGTGCACTAGAAGGAGGTATAAAAGGTGGGCACCATCTTAGGTCAAGGAGAGTCGGAGTCGGAGTCAGAGAGAAGAAGTGACAGAGTAAGGGCCTCTGCATGGGGTTCTGCTCAACAGGCAGGCCTGAGAGAGCGGCCGAAGCCTGGAGGAAGGAGAAGGAAGGAAGAGGAGCGGAGGAGGCTCCAGGAACAAGGAATGAAGGGACCCCAGGGGTGTGGCCCGGCGAGTCGCCACCGCACGCCCGAATCTACCTGCGTAGGGGGGTCAGGCCAAAGGGGGAGACCGGTCCCCGAAACTAGTGGAGGCGGGGAACTACCTTCAGCTAGAAACCGGAGGCTGTGACATTTTATGTGGCGCAGCCCCTCGCTACACCCGCTAGGAAGGCACCACATAGGGTCAGGGAAACGGAACATACGTTTACCGGAAAAGGCCCGAGACAGCCGGACAGAAACGAGGTCACTGGCGGGGTATGACAGGCCAGAGAAAGGCCACACAAAGGGGGTCCTTTGAAACGCTCCAAAGTTATCTGGGAGTAGACCGAGCCGCTCACCTGGTGAGCACAGTGCGACGCGGGACTTTATGACCAGCTGGAGTAATGTGGATAAAGAACTGTGAGTAAATACCCTAGACTGCATTACAGGACTCTGTGTCGTTACTGCTGCACCCGCGCACCATCACCCCCAACATCCGCATTCGCTGCCCTGAGGCTATACTCCTCCCGTGGGGAGTTATACTATCCTCTGCTGCATCCACAACACCAGCCTCAGTGGCCTGCCCTGCAGCGGCAGTTCACTCTGACCGCAATCCACGGGTGGCGTAGTCGGACATTTAATCACAAAACCCTATAAATAGTCCGCCATTTGGGTTGACCACCCTGAGTCACGGGACCGGAGCCCCGCCACGCAAGGACTACAACCCCCAGCATCCACAAAAGGTCAGTTTCCGGGTATCCCCACACACACACGGCCCAGGGGGCGCGTCACATCCAGCTACTCCACAGCATGGCTGGCCAGTAGAGGTCTAAAAGAAGAAGAAATAATGACATGGCCCCCTTGTTCACCTGATCTGAACCCCATAGAGAACCTGTGGTCCATCATAAAATGTGAGATCTACAGGGAGGGAAAACAGTACACCTCTCGGAACAGTGTCTGGGAGGCTGTGGTGGCTGCTGCACGCAATGTTGATTGAAAACAGATCAAGCAACTGATAGAATCTATGGATGGAAGGCTGTTGAGTGTCATCATAAAGAAAGGTGTCTATATTGATCACTAATTTTTTTGGTTTTGGTTTTTGCATGTCAGAAATGTTTATTTCTAAATTTTGTGCACTGATATTGGTTTACCTGGTGAAAATAAACAAGTGAGATCGGATTATATTTGGTTTTTATTAAGTTGCCTAATAATTCGGCACAGTAATAGTTACCTGCACAAACAGATATCCTCCTAAGATAGCCAAATCTAAAAAAAAAACCACTCCAACTTCCAAAAATATTAAGCTTGGATATTTATGAGTCTCTTGGGTTGATTGAGAACATAGTTGTTGATCAATAATAAAAATAATTCTGCACACAGTGTATATGTGTTTTTAAGAACTTGTGTTCAAATATGAACTTGTGTTCTGTATGTGTACGTATCTGTGTATGTGCGTGTCTGCGTATTGTATGTGCGCATATCTGTGTACCATGTGCATGTGTGTATGTGCGTGCATTTCTGCGTACGGTGTGTGGGTGCATATCTGCGTACTGTGTGAATGTCTGCGTACTGTGTGTACGTACATGTCTGCGTACTGTGTGCATGACTGCGTACTGTGTATGCTTGCATGTCTGCCATCCGTGTGCATGACTGCGTACTGTGTGTGCGTGCATGTCTGCGTACTGTGTGCATGTCTGTGTACTGTGTGTGCGTGCATGTCTACGTACCGTGTGCATGTCTGCGTACTGTGTATGCGTGCATGTCTGCATACCGTGTGCATGACTGCGTACTGTGTGTGCGTGCATGTCTGCGTACTGTGTGCATGTCTGCGTACTGTGTGCATGCATGTCTGTGTACTGTGTGTGCGTGCATGTCTACGTACCGTGTGCATGTCTGCGTACTGTGTATGCGTGCATGTCTGCATACCGTGTGCATGACTGCGTACTGTGTGTGCGTGCATGTCTGCGTACTGTGTGCATGTCTGCGTACTGTGTGCATGCATGTCTGTGTACTGTGTGTGCGTGCATGTCTACGTACCGTGTGCATGACTGCGTACTGTGTGTGTGTGCATGTCTGCGCATGTCTGCCTACTGTGTGTGTGTGTGCATGTCTGCATATGTGAAGGATGAGGTAGCAGGTTGGGCCCTGTGTTGTATACCTATATTTATCCGCTGTATCTGTGCATCATGAATCGTGTATGTGTTAAAGGGGCCCACTTAGACTATGAGACATCCTTCTTTATTCTTCATACCAGGAGGGCAGTACTAGGCTATGTGCACACTGTGCGTTTTTGCTGTGTTTTTCCACGCGAAAATGCACCAAAAACGCTAGATAATCCGTGTGCCAGCTAATGCAATGACAATCCTGAAGTGCTGTGCACATGATCAGGAATTTTCCTGTCAGGATAGTCCTTGCGTTTAAATCTGCAGCATGTCAATTCTTTCTGCGTTTATACAGCGTTTTTCACCCATAGACTTGAATTGAGTCAGTCAAATCCACAGCAAAAACGCAGGTATAAAAATATTTCCGGATTTGCTGCGGATGTTTGCTGCGTATTTGACTGACTCAATACAAGTCAATGAGTCAAAAAAGGGGCAAAAGTGCACAAAGAATTGTCCGCGGGAGATTACTCCTCCCATCATCTGACGGCCGCTCCTGCTGATAACAGCGGGAGCAGGCACGGCTGAGGGGAGAAGTAGTCTCCTCAGCCGGCATCTGTGCGGAGTGTAAAATAAATAAATAAATAAATCAATATTGAAATAAAAAACACCTTTATTCTCACCTGTCCGTCGTACCCCGAATGTACCACGGCGATCCAGTGTGACAGACAGTCATTCTGGATCCAGCTGTAGAAGGTCGCTGCTCTTGGCCTTGCAGACACCTTCTTGATCCTTTCACCATCCTTCTCTCTCTAAGACCCAGCGGTGAGCTCCACTTTCTGCTGCTAATTAACACACCCTTGCTGGACCTTTAATTAACACCCAGTCTCAGCAGAGTATCGCTGGTGATAGAAGTATTTTTCTCTTTTCAGCCTGAAGTTCTAGCAATAGGTTAGTTTCTTCTTGGAGTTCCCTTGTGATCGTTGTCGTGATCGCTCTGGTGTCTTCTCAAAGCTAAGTGTATCCCCTTGTCTGTTTACCTTGTTTGTCTTTAGTTGCAGTGAGGCTGACTAGTGTTCACCCCTTCCCTTCCCTACCTAGGGCCTAGCTCTAAGGTCAATCAGGGATTAGGTATCCTGTTCAGCGATAGGTGAGGAACCTTTTTAGGGACGATAGGGGAGCCAGGGTGTTGTAAGATCTACCTAGGGGTTCCCACTCCCCCTTTCCCTAGTTGCTGGGCTTTCCCCCCTTTTCCCCTCGTCGTATGCTGGATCCTTCCCATACCTAGCATGACACCCAGCAGCCGGCAATACACTGACAGGAGCGCGATCGCTTCCGGTAGTGTATAGTGCTGTGCTGCAGGACTGAGTTCACTGGAGATCTGAGCTGAGAGCTCCTGAGACCTCACTTATGGCAGTGGTGTTGCGTGAGAATTTTCCCACGCAACACTGATGCAGTAAGTGAGGTCACCGGCTCTCTCAGCTGATCATCAGCTGATTGAACTCAAGTGACCTCAGTCCTTCAGCTCCTGTCAGTGTACACAGAGCTGTCTTCTACAACAGTCACATTATCTTATGGATGCGCCAGTTCTGGGTCTGCTGAGAGCTGATATTAGTCTGGGAGGGGGCCAGGATCCATGGCCCTTACCCTGGTTATTAATATCATCTCACAGCTGTCTGCCTAGCCTTTGCTGGTTATATTTTATAGAGGGGCCCTACCTCAATTTTTTCTGGGGTCTCCCTGCAATCTAGCCAGTAAAGGCTAAGCAAACCGCTGTGTGCTGTTATTAATAGCCAGGGAACATTTTTTGGCTAATTGCCCCTTCCCCGGCTACTAATATCAGTTCCCAGCGGTTGGCTTTCCCTCTACTGGTTATGAAAATGATGCGGGAGCCCAGGCCATTTTTTTTATTTTAGGCTATGTGCCCACAATCCGGACTTGACAGCACTTTGGACACAGCATATTTTTGCTGTGTCCAAAACACTGTGTTCTATTGAATGCAGGTATATCCGCATGTGTTCACTGAACCATGTGGATTTACTGCATTCAGTACATTCTAGTGGTCAAATTTCTGTTGCAGAGACTAGAGACTCCGCAAGTGAATTTGACATGCTGCGGTCCTGAAAGACGCGCCGCATGTCAGTGTCCGCAGGTGATCCGCAGCCCCAGATGCACGCATAATGGACATGGGATTTCTAGATGTCCCATCTATTATGCTGTAACATCTGGCCGCTGCAGGTTTGATGCTGCGTAAGCATGCATCTTCAAACCCGCAGCATGTCCTGATCATGGGCACATACCCAAACTCACCCGCAGCATGTCAATTTCTGCAATTTCTGATTCTGACCGATTGAAATGTCATTACATGCGGTGGATCCGCATGTATTGATAAAACAAGCGCGGCATTAGAACACAGCGTTTTGGACTCAGTAAAAATACACTGTGTCCAAAGCGCTGCTGGTTGCTGATCGTGTGGATGTAGCAGCTAACCAAACAGCTGTGAGCTGTTATTAATAGCCAGGAAATATGTTGGCCTAATGCCACCTTCCTAGGCTAAAAATAGCATCTCTCAGCTTAATGGGAATTAATACTAATGGGATTAGGTGTCGCTGACACCAAGCCCTTTGTTTAGTGATGAAGAGGTGTCAACCAAACACCCTCATTATTAAACAAACCTGTAAGTAAAGAGTTAAATAAACACACACACAGAGTAAAACACTTTATTTGAAATACAACAGACACATTCTATAATCATTTAAATTAAGCAATATTCTCACCCCAGGTCCGACGGTAATCCAAAGGTTAAACGATGTCCCAGGTTTTTTTTTCAAATATCTTTAATTAGATCCAAAAAGCTTTCATTGCTGTACAAAACGCATCAAAAAGTATCAAAATCGCGGCAAAACGCGAATTTTTGCTGCAGCTTTTTTGCTGCCAAGAGACGCAGAAACCTTGCAGAAATTTCTGCAATCACATTCTGAACATGTGCACATACCCTTAGGGTTCGTTCCCACAGTCAGAAGCCGCCTGCATCACCGAATCTGTGGAATAGCCGCATGGCTTCCGCCCTTATTATGCAAATGAGCTATGCCAACAAGTGCTAAGCATCTCTGGGAACTCCTTCAAGATTGTTGGAAGACCATTTCCAGTGACTACCTCTTGAAAGTCATCAAGAGAATGCCAAGAGTGTGCAAAGCAGTCATCAAAGCAAAAGGTGGCTACTTTGAAGAACCTAGAATAGAAGACATATTTTCAGTTGTTTCACACTTTTTTGTTAAGTATATAATTCCACATGTGTTAATTCATAGTTTTGATGCCTTCAGTGTGAATGTACAATTTTCAAAGTCATGAAAATACAGAAAAATCTTTAAATGAGAAGGTGTGTCCAAACTTTTGGTCTGTACTGTATGTATATATATATATATACAGCACAAGACCCTTGGATATTATGGTAAGCCACCAGCATCCCCTAATCATGTCATGGGAGCGCCAATAGGTGAATGACGCGACTCCTGTCGGCACGTTATAAATGCCACTTTTTGTCACGCAAGGTGTGAGTGCAACACAGAGAGTCATGCCAGGTGTGAGTGCAACACAGAGGGGAAAAGGAGCCCAGACACTAGGGAAAGGGGGAAGAGGTGACCTCCTAATCTGGACTAGCGTCACCCTGTCTCCCCCTAACGTCCCTATACAGCCTCCGCAGCTGTCGCCTATCATGTGCCTCGCCCTACTTTCCCTGGCGTAAGGCTAAAGCTGGGGGTGGAAGGAGATTAGCACTAGTCAGCCTCCGCTAGCACTCTAAAGACAAAAGGGGAAGACAACACAGGGAAATAATAACTTAGCTTTAGAAGAACTCCAACAGGGCACATGGCCTCAAGACTCCAAAGAGGACGTGATACTGCTTCAGCCAAGTTCCAAGTAGAAATGAGTATAACCGGCGATGCCCACCTAGACACATCAGGTATATATACACCCAGACTAAAGAGAGGTAGTTGCTGGGTCCTAAACACAGCCTCCTATCTAGGCAGCTGTCTGCATTGCCAAATGTGGAGACCTCCTGCAAACCACTGCAGGGCGACTGTCTGTCACCACTGACACACCCTTGACACTTTTAGAGATTGAGAGAGATTGATATTTAACAGGTCAACAAGGAAGCCAATCGGTCATCATCTGCCAGCAAAGATGTCAGCTCAGTTCCATATGTACGTCATATGTTGGTAAGAACTTGGCATTAAATGTTTGACCATTTATTTGAATGACCTCCATGTTAAATTACTTTTCCTCTGCTATAAATTTGCAAATTTTACTTTAATAACTTTAAATCTTTAAACTTAAAATTATCTTTAGTGTAATTTGTTTTCATGTGACATGCGATCATGTTATTTTCTGTACCTATTCTACAAAGCAGGAGCGGAGCTATCATTATAAAGCTATTCTTGGAATAAGGGTATGTTTATGAACACTACTGCAAGTTCTGTATATTTGGTTCACTAGAGAAAAGGAATGTCATATTTTCATGTATATAGGCTTCCTAGAAAAGCTATTTCCTAAATGTTTAGTAACAAAACCTATCTTTTACCAATGCAACATCATGAGTTATGTGCTGGATTAAAGTTACTCAGAAATCCACAGTATCCTGGAGAAATATGCAGTAATACCAGATACTGATATCATTTACTATATATCTGTTGTATAGACAGCGCCGGCTTTATGGGATAAGGACACTTTGCCAATTGGATAGTATTCCACATTAAAACTATTTCGTTAATATATTGCATTACTTATCGTCTGCTGGTTTTTAGTTATAGCCTGTTTTAGTTCAGTGATACAGTTATTTTCTAAGTCTCTCTCTCTTGGCTTTGTGTCTGTCCAAGATCGAATTTACAACAAGCAACGTATAGTAATCCGACCATTGGAAAAATACTTTACTTCATAATGGGAATTTATTAATCGTCTCCGATTGCAACCAGCAAAATTGTTAGAGCAATTCTGGGCTGGCTGTAGCTCAGGACTAGAGCTCAGCGAACGCAAAGTTAAAATTTCGGGATTTGTCCCGTACAGTTAATATCTGGTCGCTAAACGCCGAACACGGACTTCTCCCGGAAGTCCGTTGCAATGTTCAGAGTTCCAGGGGAAGAGAGAGAGATTTTTTTTTTTCAGCTCAAAAGTCTGGTCCCCATTGTTTTCAATGGGGTTCGGGTTCTGGTTTAAGTTTGGTACAGTTCTGGTACCCAAATCAAACTTTGATATAAAGTTTGGGTCAGGTACTAGAACCGGAACTTCCACAGGTCCGCTCATCCCTGCTCAGGACCACTCCAAAATAAGTAAGGCACCCAACTTTTTATGTAGCATAATTCTAAAGTTAACTTAGCTTTTAATGTGAAAGACCCAGTTTGCAATTTCTGAGTATATGCATCTATAGGGAACCTGTCAGCTGCGCTAGCCCCTCTAAACCGCCACCGTGTATCAACTGTGCCCTATTTCTATATTCTAACAAGCTTTTTCATATTGTAAATCAAGTTTTAATCCATGCTCATGTTTCCCAAACTGTGAGGACCAGTTTGACTGGGCGTTGATAATCCGGGAATAATCCCCCATCCAAGTATTCTTCCCAGGTCATGATTGACATGATTTTCATGAGCAATGTCACTGTTGGATATTTGCAAAACTTGCCCATGCTTTCGACATTCTGCATCCCTGAGAATGTGCAAAGAAGCCAGGTGAGCACTGATGATGCCTAGGGAAGCAGAATGTATCGCATCTGCCGACAGTAATAAGGGGGGTCTTCATATTACCACTTTTCACTTTCTGTTACTGTATCCTATATTGAATATTGATTATTGTGAAGGAGATGATCATACTGTATGCTCGCTTTTTTCATATCATATTATCTTGCGTTACGTTCATGTAGCCACAGTCACCATAGCGATGTGATGTTCTTTTTGTGCTCCACTATAGGTTGTGCACTAGAGGAGAATGCGCTGTGGTCAGGTGGCCATGGTTGCTATGACTCTTGAATGCTTTGACCGGAATTGGTCAGCATTCCGGCATCAATGAGTCTTCAGTCATGTGACTGACGTAACAGATGCCTTGCCCTAAGATTGGGCGGCTTTCACCCATGTGCGTGCCTGTCAGATTGATCACTGGCTACCAGCAGGCTCGGACTGGCCCACAGGAGAATAGGAGAATCCTCTGATGGGCCCCATATGCAAGAGTAAATTATTTACCCCCCACATGTGCAGTAGTTGGCAATACATGAATTCGCTATGTACAGACAAAATCAGGATCTCATCATTCATTCAACAAACTGCCTAGTTTATTTTTATATAGAAGCAGAAGTAAATTTGTGAAAGAGGGTAATATAACATTTGCATGAAGCTGAACAGTGGGTCCCTCAAGTCAATGTTACTGGTGGGCCCTTGCCACCCCAGTCCGACACTGGTTACTAGGGTGATGGGGATATCTATTTGCAATTGGGATATTTCTTCTTGCTCCTCCTCTGAACCTTACTGACGCTGCTGTTAGCACTGAGTGTATATTAGATATATTAAATATTTGATGTGATTTATGATTGGAAATTTTGCTCTATTATATCTATATGTGGGTTTGGACATGGGAGATGATATTTATTGCAAATTGTACAGTTTTAATGGATTGATGTTTCTTGATTGATGGGTAGATTGTCCTGGAGGCATTGTTGTAAACCCTGATTGGTGTTTTTCTGATTAGCCATCCTATTTAAACCTGATGTGTTGCTCCATTTTTTGTATGTTTGAAAAAGACCCTATAGATTGAAACGTTGCATCTTATGTATGGCGGAATAAAGATGTTTTGAATCTTCAGCACCTGCTTCTGAGCACTGTCTACTACAATTTTATACATGCTGTATTCAGGTGGGTTCCTTGGGACTTTGGACTTTGCGTCCTTACAGAGGGGAAAATCCTGATCTGCCTTCTGTATACTCAAGAGTGTTGGGAGCAGTTTTTATGCTTCTGAGCTATTACAAATCATGTCAATCATGCCCCAGGGGAATGCTTACAACATGGGATGGAGGATATTCTCCAGGGAAAGCAAGGACTCCCTAGACTAGTCCTCAAAAATTTGCATAATTCCAAAATAGGGATTAAAACTTGACTTTACAATTAAAGAGAAATTGCTTAAGTATAAAAAGTGGCTTTTTACACACTGTAGAAATAGAGGGCACTGGAGACAGCTGTTTAGGGGGGCTAGGGCATCTGTCATGTTACCTTTATACCTTATGCACGTGAATGTTCAATTTTCACACCGTTATTTTCAGGCATAGAATTATTATTATTATTATTATTATTATTATTATTATTATTATTATTATCTTGCCATTTATTCCATGGCGCTTTACATGTGAAAGCGGTATAAATAGCAAAAACAATTACAATAATCTTGAACAATACAGGTCAGTGACTGGTACAGGAGAAGAGAGGACCCTGCCCACGAGGGCTCACAATCTACTAGGGATGGGTGAGGATATGTGAAGCCCAGCTGTGCTTGGTCTCACAAATCCTAGAAGGGTGTATTGAAGGATTCCTCCACAAGAGGCCCCCATATCCATTCACACATCTCCACCTTCCACCTCAGACCACCAGAGAGAGCCCGTTAGGGAGATATAAAAGGGAAGGTGGAGCCAGGCAGCAGTTAGTTGAGTCTAGACTGGAACTGACAGAGAGCAAACCTGTTGAGAGAGTTCCTGCAGTAGAAGCCTGAGAGAGGTCAGTCTGCAGTTCAGCGTGTTCTAGACTCAGTTGTAGCTCAGAGAAGTGAGCTTTAGGTGTGCCGGCGCCATAAAATCGGTGAAGAGCGGCACGCTGCCGTTAGTGTGAGTAGCCTATTGAGGGTCCAAGTAGGCTAAAGGCGAAGAGTAGAGAGTTAGTTCAGAGGGGGCAGAGGAGCTTAACTAGCTCACACCGAAGAAGCAGTTACCGGACACCGGGTCCGAAGCTTGCCGGGATCTCCATGACCCAGTAAGATAAACCGGAATCCCTGGAGACCTACAGGTCCCAGGATCGCTAGGGTGCTGATAAGTACCGGAGCCAGGAGAAACATAGGCCCCGTAGGTCGGGAGCGTGCACTCCAAGAGAAGGCTCTACCACAAGGTCAGCCAGCGCAGGACAGAGACAAAGTTAGGCCTAGCTCCAGGCAGGTCAGAAACTTTTTACGCAACAGCAAGAACCAGGAGGCTCAAAACCTGCTCATTGGGGATGATCCGGACATACACCCTTCACCCTACACTGCTCCGGGGAGTGCCTGAAATTCCACCAGTAAAAGGTACTGAAGTGACTTTTGTGTCCATCCCTGTTCTTGCTCCGACTCGGCTGAGTCTCCTTGTCCTGCATTCCCGTTCTTATACTGCCCTGAGGCCCAGCTCCACCTGTGGGGAGCTATACCATCAAGCTGCCTTATCATCATCCTCAGTGGACTGCGCAGCGCTGGTGATCATCACCAGAAGCCACAGGTGGCGTCACAAACTCTTTTATAAACTTAACAAATCACCAACCCCTTTTAAAAGGAGAGGCCCAGGGTACGGGCCTGGGAGCCGACCACCGCGACATCCCTAAAGGCCAGGCTAAAGGCCCGGGTACCGAGTCATCCCCATCTCCCCCTGGGCTAGTCAGATACAGTAAGTGAGGATACAGCTGGTCAGTATGGTGGAGTGAGGGTTACTGCAGGTTGTAGGCTTGTCGGAAGAGGTGGGTCTTCAGGTGCCTTTTGAATGTTTCAACAGTAGGCGAGAGTCTGATATGTTGGGGTACAGAGTTCCAGAGTAGGGGGGATGCACAGGAGAAATCTTGTATGCGATTGTGGGAAGAGGAGATATGAGGGGAGTAGAGAAGGGGATCTTGTGAGGATTGGAGGTTGCGTGCAGGTATGTACAGAAAGAATAGGTCACAGATGTATGGAGGAGACAAGTTGTGGATGGCTTTGATGCCAAGATTAGGGTTTTGAACTGGAGTCTCTGGGCAATGGGGAGCCAGTGAAGGGACTGACAGAGAGGAGAGGCTGTGGATTTTTCAGGCAGCAGAGTTTAGAATAGATTGGAGGGATGCGAGACTGTTAGAAGGGAGGCCACAGAGCAGGAGGTTGCAGTAGTTGAGGTGGGAAATGATGAGGGCTTGCTCTAGTATTTTTACATGAATTCTGTAGTATTTTATTTCATAATACTTTAATACATTTTGGGGCCCCATATTGTTGATGTAGAGATCAAAATTCTTTGCCTAGATGTAAGTAAAAAAATTACTCTCTGCCTGCAACCATCAGTAGATGGAATTTTAGAGATTAAAGGGAACTCATCATGTCCAATAACGCTATTAACCTGAAGATATGGGGTTAATCTGTCAATTACTAGCTTACCAAAGCTACGCCACCACTGCAATGAAATCCTGGCTAGGAAAGTAACTTTATTCCTCTGGTCAGCCTCCGGCTTTTCGTCATAGGGGTACAGCTAGTACGGCTTCAGTTACCACTCAGTACATAGTGAATGCTGGCTGTAATCACACCCCCTGGCAATGACTGACAAAGTATCAAAGTTAATTTCCTCCCAGTAGCAGGCAGCTTTGGAAAGCTAGTAACCGGCAGATTAACCCTGTATCTGTAGCTTATTAGCATTTTCAGACATGACAGGTTCCCTTTAAATTGCTACATACTTTTAATTATAAACTTCATTGTGTAAATGTTTGCTGTAAGCCTCCAAGCTATTGCTAGTGACTTTCTCTTAGGGAAAATGGATTGTAATAATATGAATAATGCAATATATTTTCAAGTAATACATTTAATATTTAGAAATATTGCAGAATTAGCCAGATTTCAAAGTGTGTGAGCCTATGTACAATATCTATGTATATTTGTTGAATTTGTAAATTTTAAACACTTATTTCATAATATTTCTTTATAGAGACTGGAGCACTATTTTGTTGACCTAAAGATGTGACTCACCTCCCCTCCACATAGACATTAACCCTTTCAGAACCGGGCCATTTTTTTTTATTATTGAACTTTTGTTTTTTTTTTCTTATTACATTTGGTTTCTTTTTTTTTTGGTCCTCATAGAGAAATTGAACCTGCGATCATTCAATCTTTTGTACTAGGTACTGTAAAACTTCAATATTGCAACACATAGTAAAAATAATTATTTCCCCTGAAGCCTAGCATGTGCCTTGGCTAGATACGAGTACTAGGATGGTGACAACAGGGGTCTTCAGCTGCCATAATAACATGTCAGGCACCCTGTAATTTCACCATGGGGGCCAATGGCACACAATTGCTTAGCTACGATTTAAATTCCTTTGTCCAGTTGCTGATGTTAGAGGCAAGAGGGAACTGCTGGCTTCATACACCATAACTCGGATGTATAACAACAACATACGTAGCGGTGCGGGTAGGGATCTGTGGGTAGGGGATAACTTCTAAACTTGAGAACACCCATTTAACTGTAGGTTCCAAATAAGATGTAAAAATGTGCAGTACCCAATGCAGTACATTTCTTAAATCAGTTACAGTAAAGCAATTTTCTGAAATCAACCCAGATTTTGAAAAACCTCTTCAAGTTCTGCTTTCCATTTTACAAGTGTCCATTCATCAGTTTTATAAAACCTTAGTACTGTATTTGATTTAGAAAAGAAAACACCAAAGTGACTTCGAAGCTCAACAGAGGACATACTCTATGTAAAATGACATCATCTCCACATTCCCTAAGGCCATGAACTTGCTTGAAAATGATGAAATGTAACTTCATCCGATTTAATATCCTAATGTATCCCAAGAGCATTATGACAAAACTTCCACCATTACAAAGTACAAATATAATTGTATCAAGTTCATACTTGATCAATAGAGTAATGTGATGTTATGCAAGGACAAAGTAACTTCATGTTCCTAATGTGTGGTACTTAAAGTGTGGGTCATCGATACCTTGTTCTAAAAAAGTTTAAAACTGCAGGGAAAACATGATTAGAACTTCTAGCCTTTGATGGAAACTTGGCAAGACTGCCCTGCTAAAGGTTTCTGGTGCCACATGGGTCTTCTGTAATAGACATGAGATAGAAAGTAAGATGAATCCATTGAAATCACTTAAAAAACAACAGTCCTGGTTTAGAAAAAAAACATCCTCTTGAAAGCTATTTCATCCCTGAACATCACAATGGAAAGGGAGAATTTAGCACAATATTTAAATTCATAAAAAAGAGTCAATGTGGCTGAATAATTAGAAATAACATTAGCAATTCCTCCATTACAGTACAAAATATTTAATCAACCATTTAAGGAACAAAACCAAAAATTATTTTCATGCTCATTTATGTGCGCACTCCTGGTTTTAGCTTACAAATACTGATATAAAATACTGACGAAATACTGATAGTGTGAACGTAGCCTTAGGCTGTGTGCCCATGATGTGGATTTAATGTGTTTCTGCCGCGCCATTTCCGCATGTTAATTTGTCCGCCATGTTTCCCAATGATAATCCGCATGTGCTGTGCACATGCTGCGGAAATTTCCGCTGCGGATTATCATTGCGGAAAAATCCGCAGCACAGCCATTATTTTTGCAGAATCGCGGTGTAAATCACTGCCATTGACTTGCATTGAACCGCATAACATCCGCATGTATACATGTATACATGCGGATGTTATGCGGTTCAATGTGCGGTTGGTACCCGGGTCTGGAGAAGAGGAGACTCTCCTCCAGACCCGAGTACCATTAGTGCGTCCTGTGTCCTCGGTGTGGTGCGGTGGTGTAAAAGGACCTGCGGTGACGTAATTTAGTCATGTGACAGGTCACGCGACCGCCTTCGTCAGCGGTCGCGTGACCTGTCTCATGACTAAATGACATTATGGCAGATCCTTTTACACCACCGCCCCACGCTGAGGACACAGGACGCACCAGAGAGGAGACGGCGGGCCACCAGAAAGGTAAGTATAATGTATTTTTTTTTTTTTTACATTTTAATTGTTTTTTTTACTATTGATGTTGCATTTACAGCGTCATAACTTGGTCACCCAATATAAATCCATGCCAGTTGCATGGATTTATATTGTGTGACCAACTTGTTAAACACTTTTCCAAGTGATACTCAAAATCGCTTGGAAAAGCTCTTGAAAAAACGCATGCGGAAATGCATGCAAAAACTATTAAAAACTGCTTCTCCCTGGCAGAAAAAATGCATGTACAATCCGTTTTTTCTGCCAAGGAGATGCAGAAATACTCAGGAAAATTTCTGCATCGTGGGCACATAGCCTTAAACTGATTCTTTGTTGACAGCAGACAATGAGTGGCTTTCAGAAGTGTCTGCAGCATCTAATTCCCTTTTATTTTCATCAATTTTATTTCTATGTTTTCTGTTTGTACATTACCAATTAGTTAAACTCATATAAAAGGAAGTTGTTTATTTGCTGTATAATTCATAACTTTGTGTAGGGGTCACAGTTCATGAGCGCATTCCATGCCAAATAACCAGGGTTATATATTGGCATTATGCACAATTGCTCATTCATTTATGTCCTGTTGCTTATATACTGTAGGACCAAAATATTCTGTGCTGTACAAAAACCCTATCCTCCTTTAACCCCTTTCCGCCATTGCCAATTTCTGTTTTTGCAATCCCTTTTTTTCCTACCCTTTTTCCAAAAGATACTTGTATACGAGGACTTGTTTTTTTTTGCTGGACGAGTTACACTTTTGAATGACACCGTTCATTTTACCACGATGTACTGGAAAATGGGGGAAAAAAATCCAAGTGCCATGAAATTGCGAAAATAAACAATTCTACATTGTTTTAAGGAAATTGTTTTTAAGAATGATCTGGTATCATGATTGTCCAAGTTAGTAAAATTACAGTGACACCAAACTTGTCCATTTTTTTTCTTATTATTTTAGTGATGGGAGCAAAAATCGAAAATTTGTAAAAACAAAAATTTTATTGTATCCCCAATTTCCAAGACCCATAATGTTTTAATTTTTTGGTCGATGGAGCTATATGACGGTTTGATTTTTTGTGGAGCAAATTGATGTTTTCATTCATACCCTTTTTTGGATAGATATGACGTTTTAATTGTTTCTTACTACAGGTTGGGCCATTTATATGGATACACCTAAATTAAATGGGAATGGTTGGTGATATCAACTTCCTGTTTGTGGCACATTAGTATATGGGAGGGGGAAAACTTTTCCAAATGGGTGGTGACCATGGTGGCCATTTTGAAATTGGCCATTTTGGATCCAAGTTTATTTTTTTCAATTGGAAGAGGGTCATGTGACACATCAAACTTATTGAGAATTTCATAAGAAAAACAATGGTGGGCTTGGTTTTAATGTAACTTTATTCTTTCATGAGTGCTGTGTTCAAAGTGCTGCCCATTGTGTTGGATTGTCATTGCAACCCTCTTCTCCCACTCTTGACACACTGATAGCAACACCGCAGAATAAATGTTAGCACAGGCTTCCAGTGTCCGTTGTTACAGATACTGCACATCTCATATCTTCACAGCATAGACAATTGCCTTCAGATGAGCCCAAAGATAAAAGTCTAAGGGGGTCAGATCGGGAGACCTTGGTGGCCATTCAACTGGCCCACAATGACCAATCCACTTTCCAGGAAACTGTTCATGTAGGAATGCTTGGACCTGACACCCATAATGTGGTGGTGCACCATCTTGTTGGAAAAACTCAGGGAACGTGCCATCTTCAGTGCATAAAGTGGGCAACACATCATCATGTAGAAATTTCTGATATCCAGTGGCATTGAGGTTTACATTGATGAAGAATGGCCCCACTATCTTTGTACCCCATATACCATACCATCAAAATACGAGATGTGCAGCATCTGAAACAACAGAAACTGGAAGTCTGTGCTAGCATTTCTTCTGCGGTGTTGCTATCAGTGTGTCAAGAGTGGGAGAAGAGGGTTGCAAAGACAATCCAACACAATGGGCAGCACTTTGAACACATTTTATAAGTGGTCATAAACTTGTAAAAAACTCATGAAAGAATAATGTTTGAAACCAAGCACACCATTGTTTTTCTTATGAAATTCTCAATAAGTTTGATGTGTCACATGACCCTCTTCCCATTGAAAAAAATAAAGTTGGATCCAAAATGGCCGACTTCAAAATGGCCGCCATGGTCACCATCCATCTGGAAAAGTTTTCTCCCTCCCATATACTAATGTGCCACAAACAGGAAGTTGATATCACCAACCATTTCCATTTAATTTAGGTGTATCCATATAAATGGCCCACCCTGTATATTTTTTTGTAATATAAATTTTGTAATTTTGAATTTTTTTCTCTTTACATTGTTTACTGATTAGGTCAATTAATTCTAGATTTTGATAGATCGAACTTTAATAGACACAGTGTTACCACATTTCTTCCCTGAGGAAAAAAGCAGTGTGCTTTTGAAATGCGTTGGAGTGTCTTGTCTCTCCCCTTGAAAAAGGTGCAGGAAGCACCGAAACATGCGTAGGGGCACTAAACTGGACAGGGAAGCACGCTGAAAAGGTAATTATTACATTGATGTGGTGCAACAGCTAATTATTTCTTAAGTATACAATACTATATGTTCACTACCACTTGCTGTAGCATTGAATCATTGGTTGCGACTATCTGACTTAAGGATCAGCTTTCATGTTGTGCTCCAAGCATCTCTATCTCTTCATAGGAGACCAATAGTCTCAATCACTGTGATAATTTGATCCACGATAATAGATGTGGGGATCACACATGGAACTCTGACATACAGTTAGGTCCATATATATTTGGACAGAGACAACATTTTTCTAATTTTGGTTCTAGACATTACCATAATGAATTTTAAACAAAACAATTCAGATGCAGTTGAAGTTCAGACTTTCAGCTTTCATTTGAGGGTATCCACATTAAAATTGGATTAAGGGTTTGGTCCCTTATGACTCAAAGTGGTGCTTTGTAGGGTTAATGAATTGTGAGACTTTGTGGTCAACAATGAATTGGCTTGTTCGGGATTTTTTGTTTTCCGAAAAATAATATCAGCTGGTTTAACTGATGACCTATAAAAAGGTGTCTTACCGTGTTTCCCCGAAAGTAAGACCCCCCCGAAAGTAAGGCAGGGTGGGGGGTTTCGGGGGGTCCGCCAATGTAGGGCACCCCCCGATTGTAAGGCAGGGTAGCGGGGGGGGGGCCGGGGAATGTAAGGCTGATTCGTCACAGGCTCCCTAGCCGGCTCGCAGCTGATTGGCCGATCAGCCTGTTCGTCACAGGCTCCCTAGCCGGCTCGCAGCTGATTGGCCGATCAGCCTGTTCGTCACAGGCTCCCTAGCCGGCTCGCAGCTGATTGGCCGATCAGCCTGTTCGTCACAGGCTCCCTAGCCGGCTCGCAGCTGATTGGCCGATCAGCCTGTTTGTCACAGGCTCCCTAGCCGGCTCGCAGCTGATTGGCCGATCAGCCTGTTCGTCACAGGCTCCCTAGTCCCTGCTGGCCATCAGCTCGAGTGTGATTGGCCAGTCAGCCGGCTCGCAGCTGATTGGCCGAATCAGCTGCGACGTCACCGCCTGCAGGCTCGCTCCGATTGGTCCAGCTTCCCCGGCATCCGAATCGTCAGCCCGGCACCGCAGAGGAGATCGAAACAGAAGGAAAGTAACGGTAAGTTCCGAAACTCTCTCTGTGTGTGTGTGTGTGTGTGTGTGTGTGTGTATACGATATGTGTACGGTATGTGTATGGGTGCCGTATGGGGCTGTGTGTGTGTGTGTATACGATATGTGTACGGTATGTGTATGGGTGCCGTATGGGGCTGTGTGTGTGTGTGTATACGATATGTGTACGGTATGTGTATGGGTGCCGTATGGGGCTGTGTGTGTGTGTGTGTATACGATATGTGTACGGTATGTGTATGGGTGCCGTATGGGGCTGTGTGTGTGTGTGTGTGTGGTGGCAGAGTGGGGGGCAGAACCACTGTATGGGGAGGCTGCATACTGTTCAGCCTGTTTTTTTTCCCAATGTAAGGCCTCCCCCGAAAGTAAGGCAGGGTGGGACTTTTGGGGGTAAAATTAATGTAAGACAGGGCCTTACTTTCGGGGAAACACGGTATTACCGAGGTGCCACACAAGAAACATCTCATAATGGGTAAAACCAATGAGCTGTCTCAAGACCTTTGCAACCTTATTGTTGCAAAACATACTGATGGCATTGGCTACCGAAGAATTTCCAAACTACTGAAGGTTCCAATGATCAATGTTGGGGCCATAATCCGAAAGTGGAAAAAACATAATTTTGATATAAACTGGCCATTACCAGGTGCAAGAGTTTCCCAACAACCAAGGGCCACTTATGGAGAGCTACAGTAGGACCTGGAATCAGCAGGAACAATTGTTTCAAAGAAAACTATAAGTAACGCACTCAACCTCCATAGCCAATATTCACGCTCACCACAAAAGACTCCATTTCTGAACAAAGAGCATGTTCAAGCTCATTTCAAGTTTGCTCAACAGCAGAAAAGCCTGTGAAATACTGGGAGATTATAGTCTGATCAGATGAGACCAAAATTTAACTCTTTGGATGCCATAATAAACACCATGTTTGGAGGCCAAATGTCACTGAATATCACTAGTAGTGTTAAGCGAGCACTAAAATGCTCGCATGCTCGAAGCTCGGGCCGAGCTCACTGTGATACTCGGGTGCTCGACCCGAGCAACGAGCCCAATGTTAGTCTATGGGAGACCCGAACATTTTTGCGGCGGCTCCCCCGGCAGTCTGTAGAAAGCCTAAAAAGTGCCCAAAACGATAGTGACAGTGCTCAAATGACATGGGGACAGCATGGGGATCGCCCCTGGAAGCATTTCTGACCCCCAGGTCACTGCTGTCAACAACGTGGTCAGAGGTATTAAGCCTCTTTTACAGGCTCACAATAAAACGTTCAAAAACGAAAGTGAAAGTGCTTTCCTGTGAAATATGTTAACCCCTTAACGACCATGGGTCTTTCTGTTTTTGTGTTTTCCTTTTTTGCTCCCCTTCTTCCCAGAGCCAGAACTTTTTTAATTTTCGTTCAATATGGCCATGTGAGGGCTTATTTTTTGCGGGACATGTTGTACTTTTAAACACCGTCACTGGTTTTACCATATCGTGTGCTGGAAAATGGGAAAAAAATTCCAAGTGCAGTGAAACTGCAAAAAAAATGCAATTCCACAGTTGTTTTTTGGGTCCTTTTTTTACCACGTTCACAGATTGCTAAAACTGACCTGCCATCATTATTTTCCAGGTCGTTACGAGTTCATAGACACCAAACATGTATAGGTTCTTTTTTATTTAAGTGGTGAAAAAAAAATCCAAAGCTTGCTAAAAAAAACAAAAAAAATGACATCATTTTCCGAGACCCTTAGCTTCTCCATTTTTCGGGATCTGGGGCCAGGTGAGGGCTTATTTTTTGCGTGCCGGGCTGACATTTTTATTGATACCATTTTGGGGTAGATCCGATGTTTTGATCGCCCGTTATTGCATTTTATTGCAAAGTTGTAGCGACCAAAAAAACGTAATTCGGGCGTTTAAATTTTTTTTCTCGTTACGCCGTTTACTGATTGTATTAATTCTTCTTTTATATTGATAGATCGGGCGATTCTGAATGCGGCGATACCAAATATGTGTATGTGTTTTTTTTTTATATATATATATATATTTTATTTTGAATGGGGCGAAAGGGGGGTGACTTAAACTTTTTTATATATATATATATATATTTTTTTTTAAAAAAACTTTTTTTTTGCAATTTCTGCTTGCTTCTATAGTCTCCAGAGGAGACTAGAAGCAGCAGTTGTCTGATTGCTTCTACTGCAGACAAGCGATGAGCAGATCGCTTGTATGCAGGAGAAATGCTCACTTGCTATGAGCGCTGACCACTAGGTGGCGCTCATAGCAATTGAGACATGACAACCACAGGCGTCTCCTGCAGACCCTGATTTGTCATGCCCATCCATTGGTGACCCGCGATCACGTGACGGGGTCACTGATGGGCGGGGCTTAGGACTCCCGGAAGCGCAAGTTAAATGCCACTGTCAGATATTTAACATGTTAACAGCCGCGGGTGGATTGCGATTCCAATAATCAGCTGATATGTGCTCGCTTCAGTGCGGGCTCACCGCCGGAGCCCCCGCTGAACCGGCCTTCCCGACCCGGTGTGTACTATTACTGACCAGGTCGGAAAGGGGTTAAGGAACATCCTTTCCAGGGTAAAGACTTGTGTATAAGGTAAAATAAATAACCAAAAACAAAAATACTCCTCCACACCTTGGGCTATGTTCACAAGTAGCATTTTTTATGCGTTTTTGCACGTTTGTATTGCTTTCAACCGTGACAAATGCATTCACCGGGAAATGTCATTTTAACATTTTATAACCTTATCTGGCCATGTGCTGTGTGACACATGCATACAGTGCTAAAAAGACATGGGAACAGCATGGGGAAGACCCCTGGAAGCATCTCTGACACCCAGGTTACTGCCTAAAAGTGTGCCCATCAGAAGTGATCCTTGCTGCATCAGAAGATGCAGACTTGCAACTATCCCCGTGCAAGTCCTTGTCCCAGGGCAGTGTTCAATTGTACCTCCCCCATAACTTGCAATACAAGTGCAAGTATGCAGCCTGCCACCCACCCACCCCCAGGCTGCAATACCATACTGCTAGCTTGGTTGCACTTGAAATTAGACCTTTTAGGCATGTGGAGGTGGAATCTGGCCACCACTTCATGGCTGCGTCGGTAGCCTGGTATTCATACTCAGTCCCCAGCCGCCCGGCGGCCGGGTGTCCACACTTGGTCCCCAGCCGCCAGGGGGCGGCCGGGTGTCCATACTCAGTCCCCAGCCGCCCCGCGGCCGGGTGCCCACACACAGTCCCCAGCCGCGTGGGGGTGGCCGGGTGTCCATAAACGGTCCCCAGCCGCCCCTATTTGTCCCGGTGCGCCTTATACACAAGCGCGCATACCAAAACATTACCTGTGCCCTCCCCAGTGCATTTAGTGGGAAGGACAGCCTAACCACAAACACGTGGACAAGTGAATGTGGCCAGGAATGGTCCATCTCACTGACACCTTCACACTGGGTTAATATTGTGGAAGCCGGGACACAGTTGGACACTGGGATGCAACACGTCCTCCAGACATAGAGGATTGCGGGTCCTGGGTCAATCAGGCTTCAACACAAAGTTCAGAAGGTAGACAGCAGCAGTGGTCGGCCTCCTACACAACGAGTAAATTATTCATGATCATGAGGCCATCCAACTCCTTAGCTTTCTGTTCCTTGGAATGCAAGCGCATGTATGTAGTAGCAGCTAGGCCTGAGGTGGTCAGCGTTTTGGGGCATATTCTACCTCCTTCGAGGATTGCTGGATGTTTTCCTGCTACTATCCCAGTTCTATGACTACCGTTAAAACATAGCTTCAGGTGATGAATGATGGATGAGGTGGTGGCAAAGGAGAAAGAGCAGGAGGAACAGGGACCATTCACATCAATATCAGGCCAGCCAACCACACATGTCTTGTAGGATATGTTTCTGTACCAAAAGGAGCGGTTCAGCTACACAGTTATAAGGCATACAGTGAATGCAATGCCTACCAAAAATTTTGAGGCACTCCAATGCCCCTTGGAAGTGACATGGAGGTCAGAGTGCCTTAACTAAACCGTTTTTTCCATTTATAGCAACTGGGTCTCCTGTACACTGTTGGCCAAAGCAGGGAATGGAAGGCTTTCCAAAAATTATTAGGCACTGCAATGCCCCTTGAAACAGACGTGGATTACAGCGTATTAAAAACCTTCTACCCATTATTGGGGAGTGGGTCTCCCTTAGTGTTCGCCTATGCATTGAAAAGCAAAAGCTGACAAAAATTAGGAGGAAATGCAATGCCCATTGCAAGAGTCGCGGAGGTTAGAGGTAATTAAAAACAACATGTCAATGCCCCTTGGAAGAGCTGTGGAGTTCAGAGTGGTTTAACAAGATGGTTTTAATGCCCCTTGGAAGAGTGGTGGAGGTTACAGTGGAATAAAAAGACAATATCAATGCCCCGTGGAAGAGACGTGGAGGTCACAGTAGCTTAACAAGACGGTTTTAATGCCCCTTGGAAGAGTGGTGGAGGTCGCAGTGGAATAAAAAGACAATATCAATGCCCCTTGGAAGAGTGGTGGAGGTTACAGTGGAATAAAAAGACAATATCAACGCCATGTGGAAGAGACGTGGAGGTCACAGTAGCTTAACAAGACGCTTTTAATGCCCCTTGGAAGAGTGGTGGAGGTCGCAGTGGAATAAAAAGACAATACCAATGCCCCTTGGAAGAGTGGTGGAGGTTACAGTGGAATAAAAAGACAATATCAACGCCATGTGGAAGAGACGTGGAGGTCACAGTAGCTTAACAAGACGCTTTTAATGCCCCTTGGAAGAGTGGTGGAGGTCGCAGTGGAATAAAAAGACAATATCAATGCCCCTTGGAAGAGTGGTGGAGGTTACAGTGGAATAAAAAGACAATATCAACGCCATGTGGAAGAGACGTGGAGGTCACAGTAGCTTAACAAGACGATTTTAATGCTCCTTACAAGAGCCATGCAGTACAGCATATTAAAAACATTATTCCCGTTATTGGGGAGTGGGTCTCCCATAGTCTTTGCCTATGCCTTCCAAGCAAAAGCTGCCAAAAATTAGGAAGGGGGAACTTGCAATGTCCCTTACAAGAGCCATGCAGTACAGCATATTAAAAACATTATTCCCATTATTGGGGAGTGGGTCTCCCATAGTCTTTGCCTATGCCTTCCAAGCAAAAGCTGCCAAAAATTAGGACAGAGGAACTTGCAATGCTGGCAACGTGGACCACGGTCACCCTGGTGGTATAGTGGTCGTGGAGGCTGAGGATAAGGAGAAGAGCAAAAAACAGCCGAAATGCGGAAGCGTATACCCATGTGTGGGTGTGAAGCGATGCATGGGAATACACCTCCCGAAATAACACAGTGGATTTGACTTTATGTTACTCTGCTGTCATTTGGTGGTGATGAGAAGTCTGGCCCAATCCAGCCCTTGTTCATTTTGATAAGGGTCAGCTTGTCAGCATTGTCAGTTGACAGGCGAGTGCGCTTATCAGTTATAATTCCCCCAGCGGCACTAAAAACACGCTCCGATAACACGCTAGCGGCAGGGCAGGCCAGGACCTCCAAGGCATACAGAGTGAGTTCATTCCAAGTGTCCAGCTTGGATACCCAATAATTAAAAGGCACAGAGGAATCACGGAGGATGCTGGTACTCCCTCACCATCTTTTGAAACTTTCCACTCCTTGTGAGAGTACCCTGCGCCTCAGGGCCTGTAAGCTGGGCAGGTCTCAGAAAACTGTCCTAGAACATTGACAGTGTTCCGCTGCCTCTGCTGGATTGGAGTTGCGTCTCTCTCGCCTGTATGCCTTAGTTGGGCAACGAACTGTGACCTCTGCCGCTACAGTGTTCAGATGGAAATTTTTTTAATAGTTCTGCAGCAAGGGCCTTCTGGTACTGCCCCATTTTTGTAGACCTCTCCAACTCAGGAATAAGAGAGTGAAAGTTCTCCTTGTAGAGGGGGTCTAAAAGTGTCATCAACCAGTAATGACTGTCACCCAACATTTTGACAATGCGAGGGTCACGGTTAAGGCAGCGTAACATAAAGTCAGCCATGGGTGCCAGACTGGTAACGGGCAAGACTTCCGTGTCCTCACCAAGATGACGACTGATAATGTTGAGCGATCACTAAAATGCTCGGGTGCTCGAAGCTCGGGCCGAGCTTACCGTGATACTCGGGTGCTCGACCCGAGCAACGAGCCCAATGTTAGTCTATGGGAGACCCGAGCATTTTTTGCGGCAGCACCCCCGGCAGTCTGTAGAAAGCCTAAAAAGTGCCCAAAACGATAGTGACAGTGCTCAAAAGACATGGGGGCAGCATGGGGATCGCCCCTGAAAGCATTTCTGACCCCCAGGTCACTGCTGTCAACAACGTGGTCAGAGGTATTAAGCCACTTTTGCGGGCTCACAATAAAACGTTCAAAAACGAAACTGAAACGGTTTTCCTGTGAAATATGTTAAGGAATTTCCTTTCCAGGGTAAAAACTTGTGTATAAGGTAAAATAAATAACCAAAAACAAAAATACTCCTTCACACCTTGGGCTATGTTCACAAGTAGCATTTTTCATGCGTTTTTGCACTTTTGTATTGCTTTCAACCGTGACAAATGCGTTCACCGGGAAATGTCATTTTAACATTTTACAACCTTATCTGGCTATGTGCTGTGTGACACATGCATACAGTGCTGAAAAGACAAGGGATCAGCATGGGGAATGGGGAAGACCCCTGGAAGCATCTCTGATCCCCAGGTCACTGTCTAAATGTGTGCCCATCAGAAGTGATCCTTGCCGCATCAGAAGATGCAGACCTGCAACTATCCCCGTGCAAGTCCTTGTCCCAGGGCAGTGTTCAATTGTACCTCCCCCATTCCTTGCAATGCAAGCGAAAATATGCAGCCAACCACCCACCCACCCGCAGGCTGCAATACCATACTGCTAGCTTTCACTTGAAATGGGGCCTTTTAGTTTGGAGGAGGCCGAAGCTGGCCACTACCTCATGGCCGCTTCGGCAGCGAGGTATCCATACTCTGTCCCCAGCCGCCCGGCGGCCGGGTGTCCACGCTCGGTCCCCAGCCGCCAAGTGGCGGCCAGGTGTCCATACTCGGTCCCCAGCCGCCCTGATTTCTCCCGTCACCTTCCCCCACACATTTCTTAGCCTGGCCTGCTTTAGGGCAGCATTGGACGAGCCCACCAGAGAACCAGACTCCTCCGGTGGGCCCTGGCTTCTCCATCAGGGGAGTTGAGAGTGCCTAGGTGAGGAGCATGATGATGATGATAGAAGTTAGCATCTGCTTTGTTTTCTTGGAATGCAAGCGCATGTATGTAGTAGCGGCTAGGCCTGAGGTGGTCCGCGTTTTGGCGCATATCCTACCTCCTCCGAGGATTGCTGGATGTTTTCCTGCTACTATCCCAGTTCTATGACTCCCGTTAAAACAAAGCTTCAGGTGATAAATGATGGATGAGGTGGTGGCAAAGGAGAAAGAGCAGGAGGAACAGGGACCATTCACATCAATATCAGGCCAGTCAACCAGATATGTCTTGTAGGATATGTTTCTGTAACAAAAGGAGCGGTTCGGCTAAACAGTTATAGGGCATACAGTGAGTGCAATGCCTACCAAAAATTTCGAGCCACTCCAATGCCCCTTGGAAATGACATGGAGGTCAGAGGGCGTTAACTAACCTTTTTTTCGATTTATAGCAACTGGGTCTCCTGTGCACTGTTGGCCTAAGCAGTGAATGGAAGGCTTTCCAAAAATTATGAGGAACTGCAATGCCCCTTACAAGAGCCATGTGTGGCACCCCAGGGGTCTGGTCACCACAGTAATAGAGATATTACGTCGGAGAGCAAGTGGGAGGTTTCCTGGTCAGGATCCCTTAAACATGCAACATCCTCCTGCCCCAGTCCTGGGAGGGGAGAATTCTGCCCTTATAAACTGGATCTGGGGCGGGGTTGAGTGAGTCATAGAACAGTCAGAGTCAGAGTGAGAGCAAGGGAAAGTAACAGCAAGGAGCTCTGTAGGAGCTAGGAGCTAAAGACCAGGGGCTGGAAGCTGAGCAGAGCTCGCCCTGGCAGAAGACAATAGGAACCGGACACAGGAGTCCGAAGCTGTGAGGACTTATATATCCAGCAGCAGGAACCAGCCGGCAGGGGATTTCAGGTCCTCTGGCCATAGAAGCCCGGAGGCTCGGTCACAAGCAAGGGACCAGCACCGCCGTCGTGGAGCGGAGGCTAACAGAAGGCCCCAAGTCACCAGCCATACGGGTGAGCACTACACGGTACACTCCGGGACGTGGGCTACTTCTACCTGCTTACAGCAAGGTAGCCAGGAAGAGTGCAGACAGACGGGGAGGCCTACAACTCCACCTGGCCAGGGGAACTCCTGCTTGCTCACAGACTGACCAGGCCTCTTATGCTAGCCAGTACTCTCGGGAGGATCTAGCTTATAATCATCAGTAAAGACCCTGAACTGCACTGCAAAGACTCTGAGTCGTTCCTGCTGTGCTCGTGCACCATCACCCCCATCATCCACACTCACTGCCCTGAGGCTATACTCCTCCCGAGGGGAGTTATCCCATTCTATGCTGCGCACACAACACCAGCCTCAG
Source organism: Phyllobates terribilis (assembly GCF_046119375.1). NCBI lineage: Eukaryota > Metazoa > Chordata > Amphibia > Anura > Dendrobatidae > Phyllobates > Phyllobates terribilis. The sequence continues at coordinate 362,137,544 of NW_027362762.1, read as the reverse complement.
CGGTCTGCCTCGCAGCGGTGGTACTCCCTGACCGCAATCCACGGGTGGCGCAGTCGGACAATTAACCTCAAAACCTAAGAAAGAGTGCCACTGGTTTGACCAGCCTGAGCCACGGGACCAGGTCACCGACCCGGAGACTACAGACCCCAGAGACCCGGCACCGGGTATCCCACACACGTGTACACACTGCCCAGGGGGCACGTCACATGCAGTACAGCATATTACAAACATAAGTCCCATTATTGGGGAGTGGGTGTCCCATAGTATTTGCTTATGCCTTGCAAGCAAAAGCTGCCAAAAATTAGGACGGAGCAACTTGCAATGCCCCTTACAAGAGCCATGCAGTACAGCATATTACAAACATAAGTCCCATTATTGGGGAGTGGGTCTCCCATAGTATTTGCTTATGCTTTCCCAGCAAAAGCTGCCAAAAATTAGGACGGAGCAACTTGCAATGCCCCTTACAAGAGCCATGCAGTACAGCATATTACAAACATAAGTCCCATCATTGGGGAGTGGGTCTCCCATAGTATTTGCTTATGCTTTCCCAGCAAAAGCTGCCAAAAATTAGGACGGAGCAACTTGCAATGCCCCTTACAAGAGCCATGCAGTACAGCATATTACAAACATAAGTCCCATTATTGGGGAGTGGGTCTCCCATAGTATTTGCTTATGCTTTCCCAGCAAAAGCTGCCAAAAATTAGGACGGAGCAACTTGCAATGCCCCTTACAAGAGCCATGCAGTACAGCATATTACAAACATAAGTCCCATTATTGGGGAGTGGGTGTCCCATGGTATTTGCTTATGCTTTCCCAGCAAAAGCTGCCAAAAATTAGGACGGAGGAACTTGCAATGCTGGCACCCTGGTGGTATAGTGGTGGTGGAGGCTAAGGATAAGGAGAAGAAGATTAAACAGCCGAAACGAGGAAGCGTATACCCATGTGTGGGTGTGAAGCGGTGCATGTGAATACACCTCCCGAAATAACACAGTGGATTTGACTTTATGTTACTCTGCTGTCATTTGGTGGTGATGAGAAGTCTGGCCCAATCCAGCCCTTGTTCATTTTGATAAGGGTCAGCTTGTCAGCATTGTCAGTTGACAGGCGAGTGCGCTTATCAGTTTTAATTCCCCCAGCGGCACTAAAAACACGCTCCGATAACACGCTAGCGGCAGGGCAGGCCAGGACCTCCAAGGCGTACAGAGCGAGTTCATTCCAAGTGTCCAGCTTGGATACCCAATAATTAAAAGGCACAGAGGAATCACGGAGGACGCTGGTACGATCGGCAAGGTACTCCCTCACCATCTGTTGAAACTTTCCACTCCCTGTGAGAGTACCCCGCGCCTCAGGGCCTGTAAGCTGGGCGGGTGTCAGAAAACTGTCCCAGAACGTTGACAGTGTTCCCCTGCCTCTGCTGGATTGGAGTTGCATCTCTCTCGCCTGTACGCCTTGGTTGGGCAACGAACTGTGACCTCTGCCGCTAGCGTGTTCAGATGGGAATTTTTTTAAGAGTTCTGCAGCAAGGGCCTTCTGGTATTGCCCCATTTTTGTAGACCTCTCCACTAGAGATGAGCGTTGTTCTACTCGAACTGTTCGCCAATCTCAAATTCGAGCTGTTTTGGGCGGTGTTCGAGCCGTTCGGCGAACACGAACAATTTGATAAAAATTCGGCTGTTCGAGGTTATGTTCGATAACTGTTCGTGCACCAAAATCATAACTGGATTTTTTCTCAGTAATGATGAAAATTAATGTTAATACGCAGTTTGAGTGTACAGCGGGGCGGGGGGAGGGGCAGGGGATGGATCTCTGCAGGAACAATGAAGATCTCCATTTTTTTTTCTCTTTCCCGCATTTGCAGTGGGGAGGTGCAATCTGTCAGCCTATCAGCAGCGCACACACGGAGCAAAGTGCTTTTTTCACACAAGCAAGGGCATGTGTCATTGGCAGTGTATGTCACATGTCCTTGCCCTATAAGACCAAGCCATTTTCCCCGTCGCCACCATTTTCTCACTGCTGCAGCTGCGTGTTAGACGGCACCGCTGTTGCTGTGTGCGCTATACCTTGTTAATTTCAAGCCAATTTTCGCACAAATATACAGATAGCTTGGGAGTAGGGAATAGTTGAGATTGCAGTCCTTTTAAGGACTAGGTTACAGCATTTCCTACGACTTTTATCAGGGAGGTCTGTGCTCTTAAATAGATAGGTTGTGGGAGTAAAGACTAATTGTAATTGGAGTCCTTTTCAGGACTAGGTTACATCAGTTCCTATCAGTTTTTGCCAGGCAGGTCTGTGCCAGTGCTGTGCAAGTTTTTTTCACAGCATTTGGCTGAATCTAGCAAAGCTAATCCTTTTTGGCCTATTGCAGAGTGTGTTAGTCAGTGGAGTAGCCTATCTGTGCTGCAAGATATACCACCTGTGTATAGAATACCAATTTTTTTACTGCACCTAGTGAAGTAAAATCTTTGGGGCATAGCATCATTCTATTAGTCCATCTATACAGACCTCCATCAGGTTGCAAATTAAAACTAATTTTTATCTGCATCTACAGTACCTCTGAAAAAATATTTGGGCTTCTAGCTGTGTGTGGGACTTGTTGTATTAGTCCATCTATACTGACCTCCATCAGGTTGCAAACTGAATATAATTTTTTCTGCATCTACCTCTGAAAAAATATTTGGGCTTCTAGCTGTGTGTGGGTCTTGTTCTATTAATCCATCTATACAGACCTCCATCAGGTTGCAAACTGAATATAATTTTTTTCTGCATCTAGCTCTGAAAAAATATTTGGCCTTCTAGCAGTGTGTCGGACTTTCTCTATTAGTCCATCTATACTGACCTCCATCAGGTTGCAAATTAAAAATAATTTGTATCTGCATCTACAGTACCTCTGAAAAAATATTTGGGCTTCTAGCTGTGTGTGGGACTTGTTGTATTAGTCCATCTATACTGACCTCCATCAGGTTGCAAACTGAATATATTTTTTTCTGCATCTAACCCAGCCAATAGTTTTGGCCTAATACCACAGTTTGGCCACTCAGCTCTGCTCGGTTACCATCCATTGTTTTTTTGTGCAAACAACTCCAGAGTTGTGAATTAGTTAACCACCAAAATGAGTGGAAAAAGGCCTGCTGCTGGTGGAAAGGGGAATAGGCGTGTTGGGAAGGGGAAAAAAGGTTGTGTCCGTGGGGTAGGTATTAAAGCAACAGTAACATCTGCAGAAGAAAGACCATCTTCCAGCCAAACTAAAATGTCTACTTCTTTTAGCGGACAATGTGATAAGATCCCTTTCTTACGGCCACGCCAATCGCTACAAATTCCAGATGAGGCACAAAAACAGCAGGTGCTTCAACGGATATCAAGTGCTCCTTTAAGTGGGCTCTCCTCCACATCAACTTCAACATCACAAATACTCCAGTCCTCAAAGGTGTCACCCAAATCGCACTTGCTTCCTCACAGCTCCCAAATCTCCAGCTGCCCGTCTGAGTATGAGGTAGAACAGATGGTTGAGTCTGCAGAGCTGTTTACTCATACTATAGCCTGGGAATCAGAGGTCGACTCCAGCGCTTCTGTGAATCCAGACGAGGAAATGATCTGCACTGATGCCCAGAATCTTTATGAGTCGGATCCAGGACCAGACGCAGAAGGTTCTGACCATAATGTAGACCCTCATTCCCAAACTGTAACTCCTGTTGGTGGAGACAATGAGGAAGACGATGATAAGACTCAAATACCTGATTGGAGCGACAACTTTAGTTTTTTGTCAGGGCAGGAACAGGTTGGCTCTGAGGACGACGGGTGTGATAACGCACAGGGTGATGATGATGAGGTCGGAGATCCCACTTACTGTCAACCCACAGTCAGCCAAGAGATGAGGTCAGCAGAGGAGGTGGAGGAAGATGCTAGTGACGACGAGGTCAGGTTGCGCCTTCCTGGACAGAGACGTAGTACTGGAAGCACGTCAACAACTGCATCCTCAAACACAACTCTGCCTCTCACCACAAGTCGTGGTGGCTCTTCAGGTCGCATGGGTGCTAAGCCTTGCATAGCCTGGGCATTTTTTCAGATCGATAAAGATGACCCAACTCGTGTTATCTGTAACATTTGTCAGCAAAAGCTAAGTAGAGGCCAAAAAATACATAGTTTGAGTACTTCATGCATGAACCGGCACATGGACATGAAGCATAAGTTGCAGTGGGAAGCTCAGTGTGCTACAATGCGGCCTAGCCGGCCGGGCCAACCACCGTCTGCCATATCTTGTGCATCCGCGGCCTCTTCATCCTCTGTGACTGGGGGGACAGCAGTCACACCTGTTTTGGGGCGCAGACCTGCCACCTCTTTACCCGCAACAGCCAGCGTGATTGGCAGGTCATCATTTTCTTTGGAGGTGGTAACAGCAGCTGGTGTTGAGCGCTGTCCGACATCGATAGCACCACCTTTGGATCAAGGCAACCTAACATGTCCGCCTGCATCTTCCTCACAGACCGGCAGTTTGCCGGGGACACCCTTATCAACCCCGTCTAAGCACAATAGCCAGCCCTCGGTCCCTCAGATGTGGACAAGTAAAAGACCATTTCCTCCTAGCCATGAGAAAGCTAAGAGGTTGAATTTCACCATCTGCAAGCTCTTGGCTACAGAAATGCTGCCTTTCCGCCTGGTGGACACAGAGGATTTTCGAGACCTTATGTCCGTCGCAGTGCCCCAGTACCAGATGCCCAGTCGGCACTACTTCTCAAAGAAAGGTGTGCCTGCGCTCCACCAGCATGTCGCACACAACATCACCGCTTCTTTGAGAAACTCTGTGTGTGACAGGGTGCATTTCACCACAGACACTTGGACGAGTAGGCATGGACAGGGGCGTTACATGTCGCTGACTGGGCACTGGGTAACTATGGTGACAGCAGGACAAGGGGCTGCTGTCCAAGTCTTGCCGTCCCCACGAGTTGTGCGTCAATCCTCTTTATGTCAAAGTTCCTCCACTGCTTCTGCCTCCTCAACCTCCTCTCGGTCTTCCACCTGCACCCAAAGCCTGTCTGGTCATGCCACAAGCTTTCTAACTGCGCAGAAGGGATCCTGCACACCTCCTTACTATGCTGGCAGTAGGGCTCAACGTCATCAGGCGGTTTTTACATTGAAATGTCTGGGAAATGTGAGTCACACAGCTGAGGAGTTGTGGTCAGCTCTGGAGAACCAATTTCATGAATGGTTGTCTCCACTGGACCTGAAACCAGGGAAGGCCGTGTGCGACAATGCTGCAAACCTGGGTGCGGCCCTTCGCCGGGGCAATGTCACACACGTGCCTTGTATGGCTCACGTGTTGAACCTGGTTGTCCAGCAATTTTTAGCCCACTATCCCAGACTAGATGGCCTTCTGCAGAGGGCACGGTCGCTGTGTGCTCACTTCCGCCGTTCGCATCCCGCAGCTCAGCGACTTACATCTCTACAGAAGTCGTTGGGCCTGCCACTTCACCGGCTAAAATGCGATGTGCCTACCCGGTGGAATTCAACTCTGCACATGTTGCAGCGACTGTGGCAGCACCGACAAGCCCTGGTGCAATACGTTCTGACGTATAGCCTGGGCCAACGAGATTCAGAGGTGGGGCAAATCACGCTGGAGGAGTGGTCTCAGATCAGGGACCTATGCACCCTTCTGCACAGTTTTGAAATGGCGACGAAGATGTTTAGTGCTGACGATGCCATTATCAGCATGACTATTCCGGTGATTTACATGCTGGAGCACATGTTAAACAGAATTCGGAGTCAGGTGGTGGCACAAGAGGAGGTGGAGGAAGTAGAGGAGGAGGAGTTGTATGCGGAAGGGCTAACATCTGCAAGGTCCAGACGGTCGGCAGCACCAAGGCGGCAGGCATGTGAGGGTGGGGGAGATGATTTTACCAGGGCGCATGGTAGCAGCCAAACTAGTGAGGAAGGTGCAGGAGCCCAGGAAGAAGTGGAGGACGAACTGATGGAAGACTCATCAGATGAGGGAGACCTTGATCACATTTCTGTTGTGCGAGGTTGGGGGGAGAGGACAGAGGAAGGAAGCATGATTGTTACCTCGCCACCAACACAACAGGGACTTGGTGCTCCTGGATGCGCAACACACATGAGTGCCTTCTTGCTGCACTACCTGCAACATGACCCTCGAATTGTGAGAATTAGAAATAATCCTGACTACTGGGTTGCCACACTGTTAGATCCCCGGTACAAAAGTAAATTTGCAGAAATTATTCCTGCCATAGAAAGGGATGCACGCATGCAGGAGTATCAGCAGAGACTGTTGCAGAATCTTACATGTGCTTTTCCACAAAATACCAGTGGTGCACGTAGTGAATCTCACAGTTCCAACTTGCCAACCGTGGGACCGTCAAGTGTTCAGCACTCAAACCGTAACAGAACCACAGTATCTGGTGGTAACATCAATTTTGCGGAATCATTTCACCACTTTTTTAGCCCATCCTTTGCAAGGCCACAGGAGACAAGAAGTCTGACACATAGTCAACGCCTAGAGACGATGGTACAGGAGTATCTCCAAGTAAACATTGAAGCCACGACTGTGTCACTGGACCCTTGCTCTTTTTGGGCTTCCAATCTGGATAAAAGGCTGGAGCTAGCCACTTACGCCTTGGAGATCTTGTCATGCCCCGCAGCCAGCGTTCTGTCTGAACGTGTGTTCAGCGCTGCTGGTGGTGTGCTGACAGATAAGCGCACGCGGCTCTCCACTGATAATGTAGACAGACTCACGTTCATAAAGATGAACAAATCATGGATCCGAAACGACTTTTCTACCCCTGTGTCATCCTGGGGAGAGTAAAAGCTTGATGATTGTTTAAAATCACCCTACCAACCGTTTTAAGCTTTCAAATTACTAATCATGTTTATCTGTATCTTGACTGGAAAATAATTTGGGCTTTGTAGCAGTGTGCAGCACTGATCCTATTAGGCCATCTATAATAAGCTTCACCAGATTTAAAATTAAAAATAATTTTTAGCTGCATCTAGCCCGGAAAATAATTTTGGGGCTCCGAGATGCGCAAGACACATAAGTGCCTTCTTGCTGCACTACCTGCAGCATGACCCTCATATTGTCAGAATTCGAAGTAATCATGACTACTGGGTTGCCACACTCTTAGATCCCCCAAACTTTTCGATCAACCTTTTCATTTTAATAAAGACCAAAAAAATGGTCATTTTTGAAATTATAAGCATTAGCAGGTTGTTAGAAACTGAAATCAAACAGTTTTCAACTCAAAACTTTATTCTAGGTGATGTTACATTTTCACATAGGACCCCTTGTTCGAAAGGAGCTTCTGAACTCTCTCGTCCATTGAATTTGTCAGGTTTTGGATGGTTTCTGCTTCAATTGTTTTGCATGAGGACAGAATACCCTCCCAGAGCTGTTGCTTAGATGTGAACTGCCTCCCGCCATCATAGACACTCCTTTTAATGATGCTCCAAAGGTTCTGAATGGGGTAGAGGTCAGGGGAGCATGGGGGTCACACCATAAGTTTGTCCCCTTTTATGCCCATATCAGCCAGAGATGCAGATGTTTTATGTGCAGCATGAGATGGTGCATTATCATGCAGAAAAATGATCTTGCTGTGAAATACACGGTTCTTCTTCTTGAACCATGGCAGGAAGTGCTGTTTGAGAAAATCCACATACATTATGGAGTTCATCTTTAGCGCCTTCAGGGATCCTAAAGGGGCCGACAATCTCTCTCCCCATGATTCCAGCCCAAAACATTACTCCACCTCCTCCTTGTTGGCGCTGTAGCCGTGTTTGCGTGGGGTGTCCATCAACCAGCCATCCTCCACTCCATCCATCTGGACCATCGAGCGCTGCACGGCACTCATCCGTGAACAAAACAGTTTTGAAATCAGTCTTCATGTAATGTTTGGCCCACTGGAGCCGTTTCTGCTTGTGTGAAGTGGATAGAGGAGGTCGACAGGATGGCGTATGCACAGCTGCAAACCTCTGAAGGACCCTGCATCTTGTTGTTCGGGGGACGTTGGAGGCACAAGCAGCTTCAAAAACTTGTCTGCTGCTATGACAAGGCTTTTTTGCCGCTGCTCTTTCAACCTGACGTAATTGCCTGTAGGAAAGAGTCCTCAATTTGCCCTTATCAGCACGCACACGTGTGTACTGTGAATCAGCTACATACTTCTTGATTGCCAAGACACTTCATCCTGATCATCGCACAATGTTGATTGTAGTCATGCCTTGACCTAAACACTCCACAATTTGTTGCTTCTCAGCAGCCGACACATCCTTTTTCTTTCCCATTTTGGCAGAAAATGTAGGCTGCTGAATAATGTGAGAGAGCCTTCTTAAGTAGTCTTGCCTTTCATTGGACACACCTGCCAAACTAATTAGCACTGGTGTCTGCAATTGCTTACAGTGATATAAAGAGCCCTGACACACATCACCATCAATGAGTTTAACTGACAAACAAACAAATTCTTCCCTTATCACTCCTAAACACTTTTTGCATAATAATTTGGAACACAGTGTACATGTGCTTTTCCACAAAACACCAGTGGTTCACGTAGTGAATCTTACAGTTCTAACTTGCCAACCGTGGTCTGTATGGAGTTGTTCAATAAAGGGCCCAAAATTAAGATAACATAGATGGGAGAGGTCTCTATGAATAGGAATTCCTAAGTATTTGATACCCTGTGAGGGCCAGGCAAAGGGAAAGTTGGACTGGATGGAATCCTATATGGATTTGGGGAGGGAGACATCGAGGGCCTCAGACTTCGCTGCATTGATTTTAAAATTTGACCATGTAACAAAGTGATCTATTTCAGCCATAACAGCATGGATGGATATATGTGATTGAGTGATATATACTAGGACATCATCAGCAAATAGAGAGCACTTGTACTCGGTGCCTCCCACCTCAATCCACCTAATATTGGGGTTATGGCGAATTGATGAGAGCAGGTGCTCCGTCACTAGGATGTATAAGAGAGGGGACAGAGAACATCCCTGCCTTGTCCCATTGGTGATTGTGAAAGGTGATGAAAATGTTCTGACGCGCCCCCTGGGCCTTGGGACACCCGGAGCCGGACCCTTTTTGGTGGATGCTGGTGGTTGTAGTCTCCGTGGCGGCAACCCGGTTCCGTGGCTCAGGGCGGTCAAACCAGTGGCGGAACTATTTATGTGGTTTTGATGTTTAAATGTCCGACTACGCCACCCGTGGATTGCGGTCAGAGTGAACCGCCGCTCCAGGGCAGACCGCTGAGGCTGGTGTTGTGGGTGCAGCAGAGCGTAGCATAACTCCCCACGGGAGGAGTATAGCCTCAGGGCAGTGTATGCGGAGGATGGGGGTGATGGTGCAGGGCAGCAGCAGTAATGACACGGAGTCAGTGATGCAGTCCAGGGCCTTTACTCACAGTTCTTATTATCCAGACCACGTCTGCAGGTAACGGCTGCCCACGTCGTACTGTGCTCACCAGGTGAGGGGCTCAGACAACTCCCAGATAACTTTGGAGCGCTTCACAGGACCCCCTTTGTGTGTCCTTTGTCTGGCCTTTCTTACCAACCCTTCTGTCCGGCTGCCTCGGGCCTCCTCTTGGTAAACTTGGCGCCAGTTTCCCTGACCCTATGTGGTGCCTTCCTAGCGGGTGTAGCGAGGGGCTGCGCCACATAAAATGTCACAGCCTCCTGTTTCTAGCTGAGGGTCGTTTCCTGCCTCCACTAGTTTCGGGGACCGGTCTCCCCCTTTGGCCTGACCCCTCCACGCAGGTGGATTCTGGCTTGCGGTGGCGACTCGCCCGTCCGCACCCCTGAGATCCCTTCGTTCCTCGTTCCTGGAGCCTTCTCCGCTCCTCTTCCTTCCTTCTCCCTCTTCCAGGCCTGGGCCTCTGTTACTAGGCCCGCCTCCGGAGCAGAGCTCATGCAGAGCCCCTGCTCCCTGCCACTTCTGCTCAGACTTCTCTGCACTGAACTAAGATGGTGCCCACCTTTTATACTCCCTTCTCAATGCACCCAGGAACTGCTTCCTCCCTGCTCCTGCACTACAGGGTTCCCCTTCCTCAGTGTTCCCTCCCCCCACTCCAGCCAGGGACAGGGACTGTCGTGCCCATCTCAGGGGCATATTGGTCGCCCTGCCCCACGGCAATGTGGTGTAATGCATGCAGGTGTCGGGTCCTGATCCACACTACATCCTTACCTGAGAGTGAGATATCACACCTCTGGGTGAGGTGCAATACCTCTGTAGCAACCGAGCCCTCAGGGTGCTACAGTTCCATTTATCTTCAGCCTAGGTGACGTATTGCGATACAGGGCCGTGATTTTGGCTATAAAAGGGTCCCCTAGACCCCTACCCCAAGCTTTTTAAGAGAATCATATATGGCGTGCCAGGAGACTCTATGGAATACTTTCTCAGCATCCAACGAGAGTATCTAATTACAAATTTTTAACTGCATCTAGCCCAGGAAATACTTTGTGCCTAGTAGCAGGGTCTGCTAGTCAGCGGATTATCCTGGCTGTTAAGCAAGCTACACCACCTGTAGTTTGGACACTTCATTTTTTCAAAGGAAATGCTTCGGGACCACGGGATACTCAGTGAAGAGCATCAGGAGGCACCCCAAGGCATAGGGGCTGGGACTGGCAGTAGGATGCCTTGCGGTGGACAGCCGAGCTCGATCCTTATAAAAGCTTTTTAACTTCAGCAGCTTTAGTGGACGCTACTGGAGCTGGAATTACGCGGCTGCTGGCATGAGACTTGCCCTCCAATAGATCCTTGTAAATGGATTTAAAGTGTATTCATTCAAATTAGAGAGACAATTTAAATTAAAAAGCTTAGAGCTGCCTCCACCACAGGGGGGCTCGCTCGACCCACCAGCGGACAGGCACCAGTATTGGGAGAGGGGGGCTGGCCATCAGGGTTCACCGCGGCTCTGGCACAAACCCGGCGACACGGAGGTGGCACGGGCAGGAGCGGACTGGCCGTGTCGGCTTCTCACTTTTTGGATTTTAGAAGGGCATGACATGCCTATATCTGTGTCTCCCCCTCCTTTTACTCCTCCACCTCTTTTATTTTCGCATGACTATATGTACTTGTCACTTTTCCATGTGTTAGTTATGTCTTCTGAGCAGTTTGTCAGCTTTTGGACACCTTTGAAGGTGTTTTCTATGTGTTTCTATGTGTTTTTGTTTGCCTGCCATTGGTTTTAACGGTGTTCGAAGGTGTTCGTCGAACAGTTCGACGAACAGTTCGGCGAACACACGGGTGTTCGACGAACCGAACTCGAACACTACGGGGGTGGCTCAACACTACTCTCCACCTCAGGAATAAGAGAGTGAAAGTTCTCCTTGTAGCGGCGGTCTACAAGTGTCACCAACCAGTAATGACTGTCACCCAACATTTTGACAACGCGAGGGTCACGGTTAAGGCAGCGTAACATAAAGTCAGCCATGGGTGCCAGACTGGTAACGGGCAAGATTTCCGTGTCCTCACCAAGATGACGACTGACCATGCTCTCCTCCTCCTCCTCCTCTTCCCCCCCCCCCCTGTCCTCAGGCCACCCACGCTGAACCGACGGTATGACACTTGTACAGGTACTACCGTATACAACGCATGATAGCAGCTCCTGTTCTTCCTCCTCCTCCTCCTCTCCCTCATTGTCCCCCAATGCACGTTGGAATGAGATGAGGCTGGACTGTGTGTAATCGCCCGCTACGGCTTCTTGATCCATCTCATCATACTCTGGCTGCAATGCCTCCTCTTTAATTCTCTGCAGAGAGCGTTGCAAAAGACAGACAAGTGGGATGCTGACACTAATGATGGCGTCATCGCCACTCACCATCTTGGTGGCCTCCTCAAAGTTTGTCAGGATGGTACATATGTCAGACATCCAGGTCCACTCCTGAGGTCTTATGTGTGGAGTCTGACCTGAATATCGACGGCCTTGTTGCAGCTGGTACTCCACAACTGCTCTCTTCTGCTCACAAATCCTTTGCAACATGTGGAGGGTAGAGTTCCAACGTGTGGGGACATCACGCACCAGTCGGTGTGCCGGAAGCTGCAAACGCTGCTGCAACACAGCAAGGGCGGCGGAAGCTGTAGCCGACTTGCGAAAATGAGCTGACAGGCGGCGTACTTTCACGAGCAGATCTGGCAACTCGGGGTACGATTTAAGAAACCGCTGAACCACGAGGTTAAGCACATGAGCCAGACATGGTACATGTGTGATCTCACCTCGCCTCAGAGCCGCCACCAGGTTACGGCCATTGTCGCACACGACCATGCCGGGATGTAGGTTCAGCGGTCTCAGCCACAGATCTGCCTGCTCTTTCACAGCTGTCCACAACTCACAAGCAGTGTGAGGTTTATCACCTAAGCTTATGAGTTTCAGCACAGCCTGTTGCCGCTTGGCGGAGGCAGTACTGCAGTGCTTCCAGCTTGTAACTGATGTGGTGATATCTGAGATGGAGGCTGAACATGAGGAGGAGGAGGAGGATGCGCAGGAGCTGTACACTGTGGGGGCAACTCTGACTGACATAGGGCCCGCAATCCTCGGTGTGGGGAGGATGTGTTCCGTCCCAAGGTCCGACTGGGTCCCGGCTTCCACTATGTTTACCCATTGTGCCGTCAGAGAGATGTACCGTCCCTGGCCACAAGCACTTGTCCACGTGTCCGTTGTCAGGTGGACTCTCCCAGTAACTGCGTTGTTGAGGGCACGGCAGATGCTTTGGGACACGTGCTTGTGTAGTGCGGGGATGGCACACCGGGCAAAATAGTGTCGGCTGGGGACCGAGTACAGAGGGACGGCCACCGCCATAAGATTGCGGAAGGATTCCGTCTCCACCAGCCTAAAAGGCAGCATTTCCAATGCAAGCAGTCGTGAAATGTGCGTATTTAGGACTGTGGCCTGTGGGGCGTTAGCTGCGAATTTCCGCTTTCGTTCAAAGGTCTAGGATATGGACAATTGAACGCTGCGGTGGGACGTGGACGTGGACGTTGATGCTGTTTCTTGAGAAACTGCCATAACAAGTGAAGACTGAGAGGAGGGGGCATCTTTACATGCAGTATGGACAGGGGATTGCCTTGCACACACAACAGAGGGTTCTATTGCACGCACAACAGTGGAAGAAGCAGTGGTGACACCCGCTGACACTGGTCGCGGACCCTGGGTTTCGCCCCACAAAGTCGGGTGCTTTGCTGCCATGTGCTTGATCATGCTGGTGGTGGTCAGGCTGGTAGTTTTGTCACCCCTGCTGATGCTGGCATGGAAGGTGGAACATATGGCCTTTTTGGGGTTATCAGCAGAGTCTTTAAAAAAATTCCAGACTCTGGAAGACCTACCGCTTGCACTGGCAACGTCCCTCGTGTTGGTGTTACGGGGAATGGTTGCCTGCCTTCTGACTGCGGCCACCACACTGCTTCTTCCTGCCTGTTGGGGTACTCTGCCTCCCTCCCCCTGTGTGCTGCTGGCCTCACTCTGCATGTCCTAGATCATCCACCACCTCCTTCTCTTCCACTTGCGCACCACGATCCTCCTCCTCACTTCCTGGCAATTGTGTCTCGTCATCGTCCACCTCTTGTGACAGATTGCCAACGTCGACTTCCTGTGGCCGTGGCTGTTCAAATATTTGGGCATCGCAACATGGGATCTCCTCTTCCACCACTTCAAGCGTATCAGGCGAGGGGCCCAAATATGGAAATGTGTAACATACCTGGCGGCGTCCTTGCATAGTGGTCCATCTCCCACTGTGCAGGAGCGCGCACTTGATCTCCTGTCCAGAATGTCTCTCTGGCTTCCCTCCATGCTGTCTGTTTGTGTCTGTCTCTGCTGCTTAAGGGCGGCGCCCGATCACTTCCTGCTTTTTGTACCTGCTGTGGGTCACACCCCTTGTGCGTCCTCAGCCTATTGCTGTCTGACACTTGGTATATAGCTCAGCAGCTCCCTTCTATCCCTGCCTGAGCATAGTGTTTTCCTTCAGTGTGTGTTTGCACTCTGAAGGTGCCAGGTCCCGTCTTTGTTTCCTTGTCTGCCTTTCCTGGAGGCTGTATTTCCAGGCCTGTCTGAACTTAGTCCTGTATGTCTCCTGCTTTGCGGTATTAGTTCCCGTGTCTGAACTGAGTCCTTTCTGTGTATCTTGTCTGTCCTGTCTGAACACGCTCCTAGCCTGTTCCTCCCGCCTTCTAGGGGCCGATTACCTAGACCCGCTCCTGTATCTTGTCTGTCCTGTCTGAACACGCTCCTTGCCTGTTCGTCCCGCCTCTCTGGGGGCAGTATTCCCAGACCCGCTCCTGTATCCCGCTGGAGTGTCGGTCTCCTCCGTACACTCAGTTCCAGTCTGAACTCTCTCCTATCCTTTACCTGTTTTTCCTCTATGTCCGTTCCCTTCCTTTTTCTGCAGAGTCTGAACTCGTACCTAACTCCTGCCTGTTGTCTCTGTACTCCCGTTTGTGAGTTTGTGGTCCACTCGCTACTTCACTGCAAGTACCCTGTGGGTGTCTGGCTCTGTCTTTCCCTTCCTGTCTGTTCCGTGTGAACAGAGTCCTGTCCTGCCCTGTTTCTGCCCGCTGCTCCGGCAGTCCTGTCCTGCCCTGCTTCTGCCCGCTGCTCCGGCAGTCCTGTCCTGCCCTGCTTCTGCCCGCTGCTCCGGCAGTCCTGTCCTGCCCAGCTTCTGCCCGCTGCTCCGGCAGTCCTGTCCTGCCCTGCTTCTGCCCACTGCTCCGGCAGTCCTGTCCTGCCCTGCTTCTGCCCGCTGCTCCGGCAGTCCTGTCCTGCCCTGCTTCTGCCCGCTGCTCCGGCAGTCCTGTCCTGCCCTGCTTCTGCCCGCTGCTCCGGCAGTCCTGTCCTGCCCTGCTTCTGCCCGCTGCTCCGGCAGTCCTGTCCTGCCCTGCCTGTACCCTTCTGCCTGTATTGTTCCTGAGTCCCGGTGTGTACTGGGTCCTATCCCGCCTGTGTTCCTACCTGCTAGTGCCTCCCTGTCTGCACTCTTGCTGTGCTTGCCTATACCCCCCTGCCTGCTTACCCGCCTGCCTGCATACCAGTCGTGCCTGCCTATACCCACCAGTCAGTGTGCCAGCCTACCAGTCTGTTCCTGTATTCCCCTGTGTGGGTCAACAGCCGTGTCCGGGGTCTGTCCTGGAGTAGCACCTGGTCCCTCTGCTCGGTTCCTCCTTGGTGCACTGGCGTCGTATGCCGTCGTGCGACCCTGGTCGGATCGGGTGAATACCTAGTTATGCCCCTCCAGGCATTCACTCTCCGGCACGGTCCAGTGGAATCACTACCAATCACACGCACACGCCGCTTAGCCCGGGCGTGTGCATAACAAAATGGACCAGTGAACAGCTCTTCAGAGTGTCCAAGTGTGGGATCACTTGCTGTCTGACGACACTCGGCATGGTGGGAGGAAGGAGCATCAGGGTGAGGAGGAGTATGCGGTCGAGACTCACGGCTACTAAGAGTTGACCGTGTGGAAGACAGACCGGAGGTGGTGGTGCCCAGGTAACTGGAAGTATTGTCTGCTATCCAATTAATAACCTGTTCACACTGATCAGTTCTCAATACTGGTGTTGTTCTGTCCTTCCCTAGTAATTCGGTCAAGAAGTGGGAGCGAGAAGATGTGGCTGTTGGTTATGGCACATTTTCACCTTGGCCACGGCCCTGTCCTCTGCACGAACCATCACCAGAACGTCCACTTCCACGTCCCTTGCCACGCGCCTTGCCCATTGTAAATGAAGTAAAATAGCTCACACTTGCACTATCAATGGAAAAAGGGTAATAAAGAGTAGATTAGAACCGTGGAAGAGGAAAACCACAGTTATTGTTTACTGGGGTATACCACACTTTTTTAAATAGAGATATTTGCGGCTGAACAGTGAGCGACACACTCAAAATGCTTTTTTTTTA
Organism: Phyllobates terribilis; assembly: GCF_046119375.1. Classification (NCBI taxonomy): domain Eukaryota; kingdom Metazoa; phylum Chordata; class Amphibia; order Anura; family Dendrobatidae; genus Phyllobates; species Phyllobates terribilis. The sequence continues at coordinate 362,121,672 of NW_027362762.1, read as the reverse complement.
GATACCAAAGGCCTAAAACTGGATAGTACAGCGATTGACCCGTGGAACTGCGAAACCACACTGGGATGTTGGGCCTACACAAGACTATTTTCAACAGATATATTTTTGTGTCACAACAGTCAGGAGACACTACTGTTTTTCTTTACGGAAAAAACTACCAAAACCTGAATAATATAGATTTTTTTCCGTGGAACAGCAAAACCACAGTTATAATTTACTCGTGTATACAAGGCTTTTTAAAATATATATATATTTGCAGCTGAACAGTGAGCGACACACTCAAACTGTTTTTTTTTAGATACAAATGGCCCAAAAGTGGATAATACAGAGGTTTGTACCGTGTAACTGCAAAACCACACTTGTATTTCTCGGGCCTACACCAGACTATTTTCAACAGATATATTTGTGTCTGAAAAATCAGGGAGACACTATTTTTTTTTTTTACAGCAAAAAATGCAAAAAGCAGGATAATAGAGATTTTTTACCGTGGAACAGCAAAAGCACACTTCTGTCTCTCTGGCCTACACCAGACTATTTTCAACAGATATATTTGTGCCTGAAAAATCAGGGAGACACTATTATTATTTTTATACAGCAAAAAATGCCAAAAACAGGATAATAGAGATGTTTTACCGTGGAACATCAAAACCACAGTAATAATTTACTGGTGTATACCAGGCTTTTTAAAATATATATATATTTGCGGCTGAACAGTGAGCGACACACTCAAACTGTTTTTTTTAGATACAAATGGCCCAAAAGTGGATAATACAGAGGTTTGTACCGTGGAACTGCAAAACCACACTTGTATTTCTCGGGCCTACACCAGACTATTTTCAACAGATATATTTGTGTCTGAAAAATCAGGGAGACACTATTTTTTTTTTTTTTACAGCAAAAAATGCAAAAAGCAGGATAATAGAGATTTTTTACCGTGGAACAGCAAAAGCACACTTCTGTCTCTCTGGCCTACACCAGACTATTTTCAACAGATATATTTGTGTCTGAAAAATCAGGGAGACACTTATTATTTTTATACAGCAAAAAATGCCAAAAACAGGATAATAGAGATGTTTTACCGTGGAACATCAAAACCACAGTAATAATTTACTGGTGTATACCAGGCTTTTTAAAATATATATATATATATATTTGCGGCTGAACAGTGAGCGACGCACTCAAACTGTTTTTTTTAGATACAAATGGCCCATAGAACTGCAAAACCACACTTCTATTTCTCTGGCCTACACCAGACTATTTTCAACAGATATATTTGTGTCTGAAAAATCAGAGGCACACTTTTTAAAAGGTTAATAAGATGGGTATTTGTACATTGCGAAGGAGGAAAAAAAAAAGAGGATTTAGATAAAAAAAAGGGATTTTTCCTGGCCCCCGGGACCTGGAGCTAAGTCCAGCAATTTCAGCAACAGGAGCAGCACACAGGACTGTAATGCAGCGTTTGCTGGTATAACCACTGCGTCTCCTATACAGCCTGCCTGCCTGATATACCTGGGATGGATATTAGTCCTGAGAAGGACTGTTTGTTTGATCTGGCAGCCTTTACAGACCCTACACTAACTATTTTGCAGGATATATCTCTCCCTAAATCAGCAGCGCTGTCCCTACACTGTTTGATCCGGAGCGACTGTGTCCAAGATGGCGGTGCCCGGTTTTAAATACTCGAGGTGACTCTGTGCGGCCAGCCAATCACTGTAATGCCCACAAACAACATGGCTGCGGCATTACAGTGACTGGCTGGCAATCCTTGCATGTTCATTGGCTCTGTAAAGAGCGCCAAACATGCAGGGCGGAGACCCGAGCTCCCGCCCGAGTAACCCGGAAATGCTCGGTGCTCGCCGAACATCCCGAGTAGCGTGATGCTCGGGCGAGTACCGAGCAGTGTCGAGCATGTTCGCTCAGCACTAATCACTAGTGATGAGCGAGCGTGCTCATTTAAAGGGTTAAACGAGCACGCTCGCTCATCACTACATATCACCCCAAAAACACCATACCAACAGTGAAGTTAGGATGTGAGAACATTATAGTGTGGGGCTGATTTTCAGCATACGGCACTGGCAAATTTCATATCATTGAAGGAAGGATGAATATACAAATGTAAAAAGACATTATTGATAAAAATCTTCTGCCATCTAACACGATGATGAAGATGAAACAAAGATGGATATATCTGCCTGATGATAATCCCAAACACACAGCCAAGGAAACTCTCAATTGGTTTCAGAGTAAAAAAATTAAGTTGCTAGAATGGGTCAGCCAATCACCTGACCTGAATCCAATAGAAAATGTACGGAAGGAACTAACGCTCAGAGTTCATAGGATGAACGCACATAACCATCAGGATTTGACGAGTGATTGTGAGGCAGAATGGGCCAAAATCACATCTGAGCAATGCATGCGACTAGATTCTCCATACAGGAGGCACCTTGAAGCTGTCATCACCAACAAATGCTTTTGTACAAAGTATTAAATAAATTTCAGTAAGAGTGTTCAATACTTTTTCCCTGTGTCATTTTTCATTATTGCACATAACTTATGGACATCTACAGTTTGATTTCTTGGCCTGTGTGCATTGGATGGGTTGTTACCGACACCTGGTGAGAATTTCATGTCAACAGCACCTTTAGAAATACATATACTTAGAAAATTGGGGATGTGTTCAATACTTATTTTACCTGCTATATATGTATATACACAATATATACATATACTGTGTGTATATATATATATATATATATATATATATATATATATATATATATATATATATATATATATATATATATATATATATATATATATATATATATATATATATATATATATATAAAACATATATTGTAGGGGGTTCATGCTCTCGGGTGCTTGCTTGGAAAAAAAAGCCACAGGGTTTTTATACCATAAACATAAGATCCCTAGGCTTGTCCAGGTGCTAAGTAAACAATATAGACCCTGACTACACGGCTCAGCTAGTCTCAGTTTGGTCACACAAAACAGCTATTGTCCATATCAGCCAGTGATACTTGCAGTTTGGTGCACATGGCCGGTGCAGTCTCTTCTCAGAGAGATACTGGGTTGTCTCTCTCCAGCTCCAACACAAATTAGCCTTTTCAGCTTCCCAAGCAGACTGACCAGTGAACACATGGCCTGGTTCATCATAGCTATCCAGCTGCACATAATCAGAATGTGTAGTGTGAGGATTTAAACCTAGCCTACTTTGCTTTCCTACAATATATTATTATTAGTCTCTATTACTTGAATGAGATTGAGTTGCTATCAAAAACTGTACTAGTAAAGCTACAATCAAATGCATGCCACAGTACTCATTGGACCACTCATTGGCATCTTCATTGAGCTCATCAGTGAGATTCTTTTCTTAAATAGGACCCTAAGGGTATATCATCATAATGTTTTTTGAGGCATTAAAAAATGACAGGTTTTCTAGATAAAACTACTTCAGGAAACTTCTGAATCAGTTCCTTCTTTGGGGAAATTTTTAAAGAGTTTAAGCAATTCATAAAATAGTTTTGAAGAGTTTTTCAAGTGTCTTTAGAGAGTATTTTCCTGAAGCTTTTTTTCAGCCCTTTGATTGGAAAGTGCCCATTTTGGAGCATTTACTATCAGGATACGCTTCAAAGAAGTCACATGTACTCTTTTCTCCCACAAGATGTTTTTTCCAAACCTGAAGTGGAAGGATTTTTTTGAGTGACCATTCAGTTATCTTTTGGACTGAACCTGCTCCGAAAGATTCCTCAAAATACTCCGTGTGCACATATTCTTATATTCTGTGCAGTTGTTCTATTTGAAAGAATCACATAAGGTCACTGTACTGAGCTTCAGGTTAATTGAAATACTTGTGATGAAGCCTTTTTTTTGGATAACTGTTTATAATGCCAAGCACTGTGCTAGCATTTGATCCTTTCCTAATCTATTATAATACTGTGTGGTTTGTTTATCCGTGGATAAATGGACAACAATAATAGCACTGTGTTTCTATCCCTTTTGGAGCTTAACCCATGAACAGTGGAATTCCAAGTGCCTTGTGTGATGCCATGAGAGGTGACAGGACTAGTGTTGAGCCACCCCCGTAGTGTTCGAGTTCGGTTCGGTTCGTCGAACACCCGTGTGTTCGCCGAACTGTTCGTCGAACTGTTCGTCGAACACCGTTAAAACCAATGGCAGGCAAACAAAAACACATAGAAACACATAGAAAACACCTTCAAAGGTGTCCAAAAGCTGACAAACTGCTCAGAAGACATAACTAACACATGGAAAAGTGACAAGTACATATAGTCATGCGAAAATAAAAGAGGTGGAGGAGTAAAAGGAGGGGGAGACACAGATATAGGCATGTCATGCCCTTCTAAAATCCAAAAAGTGAGAAGCCGACACGGCCAGTCCGCTCCTGCCCGTGCCACCTCCGTGTCGCCGGGTTTGTGCCAGAGCCGCGGTGAACCCTGATGGCCAGCCCCCCTCTCCCAATACTGGTGCCTGTCCGCTGGTGGGTCGAGCGAGCCCCCCTGTGGTGGAGGCAGCTCTAAGCTTTTTAATTTAAATTGTCTCTCTAATTTGAATGAATACACTTTAAATCCATTTACAAGGATCTATTGGAGGGCAAGTCTCATGCCAGCAGCCGCGTAATTCCAGCTCCAGTAGCGTCTACTAAAGCTGCTGCAGTTAAAAAGCTTTTATAAGGATCGAGCTCGGCTGTCCACCGCAAGGCATCCTACTGCCAGTCCCAGCCCCTATGCCTTGGGGTGCCTCCTGATGCTCTTCACTGAGTATCCCGTGGTCCCGAAGCATTTCCTTTGAAAAAATGAAGTGTCCAAACTACAGGTGGTGTAGCTTGCTTAACAGCCGGGATAATCCGCTGACTAGCAGACCCTGCTACTAGGCACAAAGTATTTCCTGGGCTAGATGCAGTTAAAAATTTGTAATTGGATACTCTCGTTGGATGCTGAGAAAGCATTCCATAGAGTCTCCTGGCACGCCATATATGATTCTCTTAAAAAGCTTGGGGTAGGGGTCTAGGGGACCCTTTTATAGCCAAAATCACGGCCCTGTATCGCAATACGTCACCTAGGCTGAAGATAAATGGAACTGTAGCACCCTGAGGGCTCGGTTGCTACAGAGGTATTGCACCTCACCCAGAGGTGTGATATCTCACTCTCAGGTAAGGATGTAGTGTGGATCAGGACCCGACACCTGCATGTATTACACCACATTGCCGTGGGGCAGGGCGACCAATATGCCCCTGAGATGGGCACGACAGTCCCTGTCCCTGGCTGGAGTGGGGGGAGGGAACACTGAGGAAGGGGAACCCTGTAGTGCAGGAGCAGGGAGGAAGCAGTTCCTGGGTGCATTGAGAAGGGAGTATAAAAGGTGGGCACCATCTTAGTTCAGTGCAGAGAAGTCTGAGCAGAAGTGGCAGGGAGCAGGGGCTCTGCATGAGCTCTGCTCCGGAGGCGGGCCTAGTAACAGAGGCCCAGGCCTGGAAGAGGGAGAAGGAAGGAAGAGGAGCGGAGAAGGCTCCAGGAACGAGGAACAAAGGGATCTCAGGGGTGCGGACGGGCGAGTCGCCACCGCACGCCAGAATCCACCTGCGTGGAGGGGTCAGGCCAAAGGGGGAGACCGGTCCCCGAAACTAGTGAAGGCAGGAAACGACCCTCAGCTAGAAACAGGAGGCTGTGACATTTTATGTGGCGCAGCCCCTCGCTACACCCGCTAGGAAGGCACCACATAGGGTCAGGGAAACTGGCGCCAAGTTTACCAAGAGGAGGCCCGAGGCAGCCGGACAGAAGGGTTGGTAAGAAAGGCCAGACAAAGGACACACAAAGGGGGTCCTGTGAAGCGCTCCAAAGTTATCTGGGAGTTGTCTGAGCCCCTCACCTGGTGAGCACAGTACGACGTGGGCAGCCGTTACCTGCAGACGTGGTCTGGATAATAAGAACTGTGAGTAAAGGCCCTGGACTGCATCACTGACTCCGTGTCATTACTGCTGCTGCCCTGCACCATCACCCCCATCCTCCGCATACACTGCCCTGAGGCTATACTCCTCCCGTGGGGAGTTATGCTACGCTCTGCTGCACCCACAACACCAGCCTCAGCGGTCTGCCCTGGAGCGGCGGTTCACTCTGACCGCAATCCACGGGTGGCGTAGTCGGACATTTAAACATCAAAACCACATAAATAGTTCCGCCACTGGTTTGACCGCCCTGAGCCACGGAACCGGGTCGCCGCCACGGAGACTACAACCACCAGCATCCACCAAAAAGGGTCCGGCTCCGGGTGTCCCAAGGCCCAGGGGGCGCGTCAGAACATTTTCATCACCTTTCACAATCACCAATGGGACAAGGCAGGGATGTTCTCTGTCCCCTCTCTTATACATCCTAGTGTCGGAGCACCTGCTCTCATCAATTCGCCATAACCCCAATATTAGGTGGATTGAGGTGGGAGGCACCGAGTACAAGTGCTCTCTATTTGCTGATGATGTCCTAGTATATATCACTCAATCACATATATCCATCCATGCTGTTATGGCTGAAATAGATCACTTTGTTACATGGTCAAATTTTAAAATCAATGCAGCGAAGTCTGAGGCCCTCGATGTCTCCCTCCCCAAATCCATATAGGATTCCATCCAGTCCAACTTTCCCTTTGCCTGGCCCTCACAGGGTATCAAATACTTAGGAATTCCTATTCATAGTGACCTCTCCCATCTATGTTATCTTAATTTTGGGCCCTTTATTGAACAACTCCATACAGACCACGGTTGGCAAGTTAGAACTGTAAGATTCACTACGTGAACCACTGGTGTTTTGTGGAAAAGCACATGTACACTGTGTTCCAAATTATTATGCAAAAAGTGTTTAGGAGTGATAAGGGAAGAATTTGTTTGTTTGTCAGTTAAACTCATTGATGGTGATGTGTGTCAGGGCTCTTTATATCACTGTAAGCAATTGCAGACACCAGTGCTAATTAGTTTGGCAGGTGTGTCCAATGAAAGGCAAGACTACTTAAGAAGGCTCTCTCACATTATTCAGCAGCCTACATTTTCTGCCAAAATGGGAAAGAAAAAGGATGTGTCGGCTGCTGAGAAGCAACAAATTGTGGAGTGTTTAGGTCAAGGCATGACTACAATCAACATTGTGCGATGATCAGGATGAAGTGTCTTGGCAATCAAGAAGTATGTAGCTGATTCACAGTACACACGTGTGCGTGCTGATAAGGGCAAATTGAGGACTCTTTCCTACAGGCAATTACGTCAGGTTGAAAGAGCAGCGGCAAAAAAGCCTTGTCATAGCAGCAGACAAGTTTTTGAAGCTGCTTGTGCCTCCAACGTCCCCCGAACAACAAGATGCAGGGTCCTTCAGAGGTTTGCAGCTGTGCATACGCCATCCTGTCGACCTCCTCTATCCACTTCACACAAGCAGAAACGGCTCCAGTGGGCCAAACATTACATGAAGACTGATTTCAAAACTGTTTTGTTCACGGATGAGTGCCGTGCAGCGCTCGATGGTCCAGATGGATGGAGTGGAGGATGGCTGGTTGATGGACACCCCACGCAAACACGGCTACAGCGCCAACAAGGAGGAGGTGGAGTAATGTTTTGGGCTGGAATCATGGGGAGAGAGATTGTCGGCCCCTTTAGGATCCCTGAAGGCGCTAAAGATGAACTCCATAATGTATGTGGATTTTCTCAAACAGCACTTCCTGCCATGGTTCAAGAAGAAGAACCGTGTATTTCACAGCAAGATCATTTTTCTGCATGATAATGCACCATCTCATGCTGCACATAAAACATCTGCATCTCTGGCTGATATGGGCATAAAAGGGGACAAACTTATGGTGTGACCCCCATGCTCCCCTGACCTCTACCCCATTCAGAACCTTTGGAGCATCATTAAAAGGAGTGTCTATGATGGCGGGAGGCAGTTCACATCTAAGCAACAGCTCTGGGAGGGTATTCTGTCCTCATGCAAAACAATTGAAGCAGAAACCATCCAAAACCTGACAAATTCAATGGACGAGAGAGTTCAGAAGCTCCTTTCGAACAAGGGGTCCTATGTGAAAATGTAACATCACCTAGAATAAAGTTTTGAGTTGAAAACTGTTTGATTTCAGTTTCTAACAACCTGCTAATGCTTATAATTTCAAAAATGACCATTTTTTTGGTCTTTATTAAAATGAAAAGGTTGATCGAAAAGTTTGGGGGATCTAAGAGTGTGGCAACCCAGTAGTCATGATTACTTCGAATTCTGACAATATGAGGGTCATGCTGCAGGTAGTGCAGCAAGAAGGCACTTATGTGTCTTGCGCATCTCGGAGCCCCAAAATTATTTTCCGGGCTAGATGCAGCTAAAAATTATTTTTAATTTTAAATCTGGTGGAGCTTATTATAGATGGCCTAATAGGATCAGTGCTGCACACTGCTACAAAGCCCAAATTATTTTCCAGTCAAGATACAGATAAACATGATTAGTAATTTGAAAGCTTAAAACGGTTGGTAGGGTGATTTTAAACAATCATCAAGCTTTTACTCTCCCCAGGATGACACAGGGGTAGAAAAGTCGTTTCGGATCCATGATTTGTTCATCTTTATGAACGTGAGTCTGTCTACATTATCAGTGGAGAGCCGCGTGCGCTTATCTGTCAGCACACCACCAGCAGCGCTGAACACACGTTCAGACAGAACGCTGGCTGCGGGGCATGACAAGATCTCCAAGGCGTAAGTGGCTAGCTCCGGCCTTTTATCCAGATTGGAAGCCCAAAAGGAGCAAGGGTCCAGTGACACAGTCGTGGCTTCAATGTTTACTTGGAGATACTCCTGTACCATCGTCTCTCGGCGTTGACTATGTGTCAGACTTCTTGTCTCCTGTGGCCTTGCAAAGGATGGGCTAAAAAAGTGGTGAAATGATTCCGCAAAATTGATGTTACCACCAGATACTGTGGTTCTGTTACGGTTTGAGTGCTGAACACTTGACGGTCCCACGGTTGGCAAGTTGGAACTGTGAGATTCACTACGTGCACCACTGGTATTTTGTGGAAAAGCACATGTAAGATTCTGCAACAGTCTCTGCTGATACTCCTGCATGCGTGCATCCCTTTCTATGGCAGGAATAATTTCTGCAAATTTACTTTTGTACCGGGGATCTAACAGTGTGGCAACCCAGTAGTCAGGATTATTTCTAATTCTCACAATTCGAGGGTCATGTTGCAGGTAGTGCAGCAAGAAGGCACTCATGTGTGTTGCGCATCCAGGAGCACCAAGTCCCTGTTGTGTTGGTGGCGAGGTAACAATCATGCTTCCTTCCTCTGTCCTCTCCCCCCAACCTCGCACAACAGAAATGTGATCAAGGTCTCCCTCATCTGATGAGTCTTCCATCAGTTCGTCCTCCACTTCTTCCTGGGCTCCTGCACCTTCCTCACTAGTTTGGCTGCTACCATGCGCCCTGGTAAAACCATCTCCCCCACCCTCACATGCCTGCCGCCTTGGTGCTGCCGACCGTCTGGACCTTGCAGATGTTAGCCCTTCCGCATACAACTCCTCCTCCTCTACTTCCTCCACCTCCTCTTGTGCCACCACCTGACTCCGAATTCTGTTTAACATGTGCTCCAGCATGTAAATCACCGGAATAGTCATGCTGATAATGGCATCGTCAGCACTAAACATCTTCGTCGCCATTTCAAAACTGTGCAGAAGGGTGCATAGGTCCCTGATCTGAGACCACTCCTCCAGCGTGATTTGCCCCACCTCTGAATCTCGTTGGCCCAGGCTATACGTCAGAACGTATTGCACCAGGGCTTGTCGGTGCTGCCACAGTCGCTGCAACATGTGCAGAGTTGAATTCCACCGGGTAGGCACATCGCATTTTAGCCGGTGAAGTGGCAGGCCCAACGACTTCTGTAGAGATGTAAGTCGCTGAACTGCGGGATGCGAACGGCGGAAGTGAGCACACAGCAACCGTGCCCTCTGCAGAAGGCCATCTAGTCTGGGATAGTGGGCTAAAAATTGCTGGACAACCAGGTTCAACACGTGAGCCATACAAGGCACGTGTGTGACATTGCCCCGGCGAAGGGCCGCACCCAGGTTTGCAGCATTGTCGCACACGGCCTTCCCTGGTTTCAGGTCCAGTGGAGACAACCATTCATGAAATTGGTTCTCCAGAGCTGACCACAACTCCTCAGCTGTGTGACTCACATTTCCCAGACATTTCAATGTAAAAACCGCCTGATGACGTTGAGCCCTACTGCCAGCATAGTAAGGAGGTGTGCAGGATCCCTTCTGCGCAGTTAGAAAGCTTGTGGCATGACCAGACAGGCTTTGGGTGCAGGTGGAAGACCGAGAGGAGGTTGAGGAGGCAGAAGCAGTGGAGGAACTTTGACATAAAGAGGATTGACGCACAACTCGTGGGGACGGCAAGACTTGGACAGCAGCCCCTTGTCCTGCTGTCACCATAGTTACCCAGTGCCCAGTCAGCGACAGGTAACGCCCCTGTCCATGCCTACTCGTCCAAGTGTCTGTGGTGAAATGCACCCTGTCACACACAGAGTTTCTCAAAGAAGCGGTGATGTTGTGTGCGACATGCTGGTGGAGCGCAGGCACACCTTTCTTTGAGAAGTAGTGCCGACTGGGCATCTGGTACTGGGGCACTGCGACGGACATAAGGTCTCGAAAATCCTCTGTGTCCACCAGGCGGAAAGGCAGCATTTCTGTAGCCAAGAGCTTGCAGATGGTGAAATTCAACCTCTTAGCTTTCTCATGGCTAGGAGGAAATGGTCTTTTACTTGTCCACATCTGAGGGACCGAGGGCTGGCTATTGTGCTTAGACGGGGTTGATAAGGGTGTCCCCGGCAAACTGCCGGTCTGTGAGGAAGATGCAGGCGGACATGTTAGGTTGCCTTGATCCAAAGGTGGTGCTATCGATGTCGGACAGCGCTCAACACCAGCTGCTGTTACCACCTCCAAAGAAAATGATGACCTGCCAATCACGCTGGCTGTTGCGGGTAAAGAGGTGGCAGGTCTGCGCCCCAAAACAGGTGTGACTGCTGTCCCCCCAGTCACAGAGGATGAAGAGGCCGCGGATGCACAAGATATGGCAGACGGTGGTTGGCCCGGCCGGCTAGGCCGCATTGTAGCACACTGAGCTTCCCACTGCAACTTATGCTTCATGTCCATGTGCCGGTTCATGCATGAAGTACTCAAACTATGTATTTTTTGGCCTCTACTTAGCTTTTGCTGACAAATGTTACAGATAACACGAGTTGGGTCATCTTTATCGATCTGAAAAAATGCCCAGGCTATGCAAGGCTTAGCACCCATGCGACCTGAAGAGCCACCACGACTTGTGGTGAGAGGCAGAGTTGTGTTTGAGGATGCAGTTGTTGACGTGCTTCCAGTACTACGTCTCTGTCCAGGAAGGCGCAACCTGACCTCGTCGTCACTAGCATCTTCCTCCACCTCCTCTGCTGACCTCATCTCTTGGCTGACTGTGGGTTGACAGTAAGTGGGATCTCCGACCTCATCATCATCACCCTGTGCGTTATCACACCCGTCGTCCTCAGAGCCAACCTGTTCCTGCCCTGACAAAAAACTAAAGTTGTCGCTCCAATCAGGTATTTGAGTCTTATCATCGTCTTCCTCATTGTCTCCACCAACAGGAGTTACAGTTTGGGAATGAGGGTCTACATTATGGTCAGAACCTTCTGCGTCTGGTCCTGGATCCGACTCATAAAGATTCTGGGCATCAGTGCAGATCATTTCCTCGTCTGGATTCACAGAAGCGCTGGAGTCGACCTCTGATTCCCAGGCTATAGTATGAGTAAACAGCTCTGCAGACTCAACCATCTGTTCTACCTCATACTCAGACGGGCAGCTGGAGATTTGGGAGCTGTGAGGAAGCAAGTGCGATTTGGGTGACACCTTTGAGGACTGGAGTATTTGTGATGTTGAAGTTGATGTGGAGGAGAGCCCACTTAAAGGAGCACTTGATATCCGTTGAAGCACCTGCTGTTTTTGTGCCTCATCTGGAATTTGTAGCGATTGGCGTGGCCGTAAGAAAGGGATCTTATCACATTGTCCGCTAAAAGAAGTAGACATTTTAGTTTGGCTGGAAGATGGTCTTTCTTCTGCAGATGTTACTGTTGCTTTAACACCTACCCCACGGACACAACCTTTTTTCCCCTTCCCAACACGCCTATTCCCCTTTCCACCAGCAGCAGGCCTTTTTCCACTCATTTTGGTGGTTAACTAATTCACAACTCTGGAGTTGTTTGCACAAAAAAACAATGGATGGTAACCGAGCAGAGCTGAGTGGCCAAACTGTGGTATTAGGCCAAAACTATTGGGTGGGTTAGATGCAGAAAAAAATATATTCAGTTTGCAACCTGATGGAGGTCAGTATAGATGGACTAATAGAGAAAGTCCGACACACTGCTACAAGGCCAAATATTTTTTCAGAGGTAGATGCAGAAAAAAATTATATTCAGTTTGCAACCTGATGGAGGTCAGTATAGATGGATTAATAGAACAAGACCCACACACAGCTAGAAGCCCAATATTTTTTCAGAGGTAGATGCAGAAAAAAATATATTCAGTTTGCAACCTGATGGAGGTCCGTATAGATGGACTAATACAACAAGTCCCACACACAGCTAGAAGCCCATATATTTTTTCAGAGGTACTGTAGATGCAGATAAAAATTAGTTTTAATTTGCAACCTGATGGAGGTCAGTATAGATGGACTAATACAACAAGTCCCACACACAGCTAGAAGCCCAAATATTTTTTCAGAGGTACTGTAGATGCAGATACAAATTATTTTTAATTTGCAACCTGATGGAGGTCAGTATAGATGGACTAATACAACAAGTCCCACACACAGCTAGAAGCCCAAATATTTTTTCAGAGGTAGATGCAGAAAAAAATATATTCAGTTTGCAACCTGATGGAGGTCAGTATAGATGGACTAATACAACAAGTCCCACACATAGCTAGAAGCCCAAATATTTTTTCAGAGGTACTGTAGATGCAGATACAAATTATTTTTAATTCGCAACCTGATGGACGTCAGTATAGATGGACTAATACAACAAGTCCCACACACAGCTAGAAGCCCAAATATTTTTTCAGAGGTACTGTAGATGCAGATACAAATTATTTTTAATTTGCAACCTGATGGAGGTCAGTATAGATGGACTAATAGAACAAGTCCCACACACAGCTAGAAGCCCAAATATTTTTTCAGAGGTAGATGCAGAAAAAAATATATTCAGTTTGCAACCTGATGGAGGTCAGTATAGATGGACTAATACAACAAGTCCCACACACAGCTAGAAGCCCAAATATTTTTTCAGAGGTACTGTAGATGCAGATACAAATTATTTTTAATTTGCAACCTGATGGAGGTCAGTATAGATGGACTAATAGAACAAGTCCCACACACAGCTAGAAGCCCAAATATTTTTTCAGAGCTAGATGCAGATAAAAATTATTTTTAATTTGCAACCTGATGGAGGTCAGTATAGATGGACTAATAGAGAAAGTCCGACACACTGCTAGAAGTCCAAATATTTTTTCAGAGCTAGATGCAGAAAAAAATTATATTCAGTTTGCAACCTGATGGAGGTCAGTATAGATGGATTAATAGAACAAGACCCACACACAGCTAGAAGCCCAATATTTTTTCAGAGGTAGATGCAGAAAAAAATATATTCAGTTTGCAACCTGATGGAGGTCAGTATAGATGGACTAATACAACAAGTCCCACACACAGCTAGAAGCCCAAATATTTTTTCAGAGGTACTGTAGATGCAGATACAAATTATTTTTAATTTGCAACCTGATGGAGGTCAGTATAGATGGACTAATACAACAAGTCCCACACACAGCTAGAAGCCCAAATATTTTTTCAGAGGTAGATGCAGAAAAAAATATATTCAGTTTGCAACCTGATGGAGGTCAGTATAGATGGACTAATACAACAAGTCCCACACACAGCTAGAAGCCCATATATTTTTTCAGAGGTACTGTAGATGCAGATAAAAATTAGTTTTAATTTGCAACCTGATGGAGGTCAGTATAGATGGACTAATACAACAAGTCCCACACACAGCTAGAAGCCCAAATATTTTTTCAGAGGTACTGTAGATGCAGATACAAATTATTTTTAATTTGCAACCTGATGGAGGTCAGTATAGATGGACTAATACAACAAGTCCCACACACAGCTAGAAGCCCAAATATTTTTTCAGAGGTAGATGCAGAAAAAAATATATTCAGTTTGCAACCTGATGGAGGTCAGTATAGATGGACTAATACAACAAGTCCCACACACAGCTAGAAGCCCAAATATTTTTTCAGAGGTACTGTAGATGCAGATACAAATTATTTTTAATTTGCAACCTGATGGACGTCAGTATAGATGGACTAATACAACAAGTCCCACACACAGCTAGAAGCCCAAATATTTTTTCAGAGGTACTGTAGATGCAGATACAAATTATTTTTAATTTGCAACCTGATGGAGGTCAGTATAGATGGACTAATACAACAAGTCCCACACACAGCTAGAAGCCCAAATATTTTTTCAGAGGTAGATGCAGAAAAAAATATATTCAGTTTGCAACCTGATGGAGGTCAGTATAGATGGACTAATACAACAAGTCCCACACACAGCTAGAAGCCCAAATATTTTTTCAGAGGTACTGTAGATGCAGATACAAATTATTTTTAATTTGCAACCTGATGGAGGTCAGTATAGATGGACTAATAGAACAAGTCCCACACACAGCTAGAAGCCCAAATATTTTTTCAGAGCTAGATGCAGATAAAAATTATTTTTAATTTGCAACCTGATGGAGGTCAGTATAGATGGACTAATAGAGAAAGTCCGACACACTGCTAGAAGTCCAAATATTTTTTCAGAGCTAGATGCAGAAAAAAATTATATTCAGTTTGCAACCTGATGGAGGTCAGTATAGATGGATTAATAGAACAAGACCCACACACAGCTAGAAGCCCAATATTTTTTCAGAGGTAGATGCAGAAAAAAATATATTCAGTTTGCAACCTGATGGAGGTCAGTATAGATGGACTAATACAACAAGTCCCACACACAGCTAGAAGCCCAAATATTTTTTCAGAGGTACTGTAGATGCAGATACAAATTATTTTTAATTTGCAACCTGATGGAGGTCAGTATAGATGGACTAATAGAGAAAGTCCCACACACTGCTAGAAGGCCAAATATTTTTTCAGAGCTAGATGCAGAAAAAAATTATATTCAGTTTGTAACCTGATGGAGGTCAGTATAGATGGACTAATAGAGAAAGTCCCACACACTGCTAGAAGGCCACATATTTTTTCAGAGGTAGATGCAGAAAAAAATATATTCAGTTTGCAACCTGATGGAGGTCTGTATAGATGGATTAATAGAACAAGTCCCACACACAGCTAGAAGCCCAATATTTTTTCAGAGGTAGATGCAGAAAAAAATATATTCAGTTTGCAACCTGATGGAGGTCAGTATAGATGGACTAATACAACAAGTCCCACACACAGCTAGAAGCCCAAATATTTTTTCAGAGGTACTGTAGATGCAGATACAAATTATTTTTAATTTGCAACCTGATGGAGGTCAGTATAGATGGACTAATACAACAAGTCCCACACACAGCTAGAAGCCCAAATATTTTTTCAGAGGTAGATGCAGAAAAAAATATATTCAGTTTGCAACCTGATGGAGGTCAGTATAGATGGACTAATACAACAAGTCCCACACACAGCTAGTAGCCCAAATATTTTTTCAGAGGTACTGTAGATGCAGATAAAAATTATTTTTAATTTGCAACCTGATGGAGGTCAGTATAGATGGACTAATACAACAAGTCCCACACACAGCTAGAAGCCCAAATATTTTTTCAGAGGTACTGTAGATGCAGATACAAATTATTTTTAATTTGCAACCTGATGGAGGTCAGTATAGATGGACTAATAGAGAAAGTCCGACACACTGCTAGAAGGCCAAATATTTTTTCAGAGCTAGATGTAGAAAAAAATTATATTCAGTTTGCAACCTGATGGAGGTCAGTATAGATGGATTAATAGAACAAGACCCACACACAGCTAGAAGCCCAAATATTTTTTCAGAGGTAGATGCAGAAAAAAATATATTCAGTTTGCAACCTGATGGAGGTCAGTATAGATGGACTAATACAACAAGTCCCACACACAGCTAGAAGCCCAAATATTTTTTCAGAGGTACTGTAGATGCAGATAAAAATTAGTTTTAATTTGCAACCTGATGGAGGTCAGTATAGATGGACTAATAGAATGATGCTATGCCCAAAAGATTTTACTTCACTAGGTGCAGTAAAAAAATTGGTATTCTATACACAGGTGGTATATCTTGCAGCACAGATAGGCTACTCCACTGACTAACACACTCTGCAATAGGCCAAAAAGGATTAGCTTTGCTAGATTCAGCCAAATGCTGTGAAAAAAACTTGCACAGCACTGGCACAGACCTGCCTGGCAAAAACTGATAGGAACTGATGTAACCTAGTCCTGAAAAGGACTCCAATTACAATTAGTCTTTACTCCCACAACCTATCTATTTAAGAGCACAGACCTCCCTGATAAAAGTCGTAGGAAATGCTGTAACCTAGTCCTTAAAAGGACTGCAATCACAACTATTCCCTACTCCCAAGCTATCTGTATATTTGTGCGAAAATTGGCTTGAAATTAACAAGGTATAGCGCACACAGCAACAGCGGTGCCGTCTAACACGCAGCTGCAGCAGTGAGAAAATGGTGGCGACGGGGAAAATGGCTTGGTCTTATAGGGCAAGGACATGTGACATACACTGCCAATGACACATGCCCTTGCTTGTGTGAAAAAAAGCACTTTGCTCCGTGTGTGCGCTGCTGATAGGCTGACAGATTGCACCTCCCCACTGCAAATGCGGGAAAGAGAAAAAAAAATGGAGATCTTCATTGTTCCTGCAGAGATCCATCCCCTGCCCCTGCCCCCACCCCGCTGTACACTCAAACTGCGTATTAACATTAATTTTCATCATTACTGAGAAAAAATCCAGTTATGATTTTGGTGCACGAACAGTTATCGAACATAACCTCGAACAGCCGAATTTTTCTCAAATCGTTCGTGTTCGCCGAACGGCTCGAACACCGCCCAAAACAGCTCGAATTTGAGATTGGCGAACAGTTCGAGTAGAACAACGCTCCTCTCTAGACAGGACATTTCTAGTACAAAAAAAAGCTCACCTAAATGTTTTTTCATGAGCAAAGCAATTCTTAATTTACTATTGCAATGCTAAATTACAGTATTTCTCAACTATAATCCAGTTGCCACATTTAAAGAGGACCATTCACAATATTTTTTAATTTAATCTATCAGTAAGAAGTTTATATGCAAATTTCTCTTTCAAGCAATGGGTCTTTAACAGGGCTTACTCTCTGGAGGTGTCTACTTTTTGCTTTGTCAGACGTTTCCCAATCGTGCAAGCAGTGAATGTGATCGTAAGAGCAGCGTTTGTCACATACCAAACTTTGGACGATCTATCACAGTTATCGGTGAATTATTCTCCAATACTTGGGATAATTCCAGAGATTTGTATGGAATAAAGGCTGCTCCCATGGTCATCTTCACTGCTCAAACAATGCAGTTCTCCTCCTCTACCGATGCTGTAATGATATTACAGTGCAGCTCTCCTCCTCTACCGGTGCTGTAATGATATTACAGTGCAGCTCTCCTCCTCTACCGGTGCTGTAATCATATTACAGTGCAGCTCTCCTCCTCTACCGGTGCTCTAATGATATTACAGTGCAGCTCTCCTCCTCTACCGGTGCTGTAATGATATTACAGTGCAGCTCTCCTCCTCTACTGGTGCTGTAATGATATTACAGTACAGCTCTCCTCCTCTACTGGTGTTGTAATGATATTACAGTGCAGCTCTCCTCCTCTACCGGTGTTGTAATCATATTACAGTGCAGCTCTCCTCCTCTACCGGTGCTTTAATGATATTACAGTGCAGCTCTCCTCCTCTACCGGTGCTCTAATGATATTACAGTGCAGCTCTCCTCCTCTACTGGTGCTGTAATGATATTACAGTGCAGCTCTCCTCCTCTACCGGTGTTGTAATGATATTACAGTGCAGCTCTCCTCCTCTACCGGTGCTGTAATCATATTACAGTGCAGCTCTCCTCCTCTACCGGTGTTGTAATGATATTACAGTGCAGCTCTCCTCCTCTACCGGTGCTGTAATGATATTACAGTGCAGCTCTCCTCCTCTACCGGTGTTGAAATGATATTACAGTGCAGCTCTCCTCCTCTACCGGTGTTGAAATGATATTACAGTGCAGCTCTCCTCCTCTACCGGTGTTGAAATGATATTACAGTGCAGCTCTCCTCCTCTACCGGTGTTGAAATATTACAGTGCAGCTCTCCTCCTCTACCGGTGCTGTGATGATATTACAGTGCAGCTCTCCTCCTCTACCGGTGCTGTGATGATATTACAGTGCAGCTCTCCTCCTCTACCGGTGCTGTGATGATATTACAGTGCAGCTCTCCTCCTCTACCGGTGTTGTAATGATATTACAGTGCAGCTCTCCTCCTCTACCGGTGCTGTAATCATATTACAGTGCAGCTCTCCTCCTCTACCGGTGTTGTAATGATATTACAGTGCAGCTCTCCTCCTCTACCGGTGTTGTAATGATATTACAGTGCAGCTCTCCTCCTCTACCGGTGTTGTAATGATATTACAGTGCAGCTCTCCTCCTCTACCGGTGCTGTAATGATATTACAGTGCAGCTCTCCTCCTCTACCGGTGTTGTAATGATATTACAGTGCAGCTCTCCTCCTCTACCGGTGCTGTAATCATATTACAGTGCAGCTCTCCTCCTCTACCGGTGCTTTAATGATATTACAGTGCAGCTCTCCTCCTCTACTGGTGCTGTAATGATATTACAGTGCAGCTCTCCTCCTCTACCGGTGTTGAAATGATATTACAGTGCAGCTCTCCTCCTCTACCGGTGTTGAAATGATATTACAGTGCAGCTCTCCTCCTCTACCGGTGTTGAAATGATATTACAGTGCAGCTCTCCTCCTCTACCGGTGTTGAAATGATATTACAGTGCAGCTCTCCTCCTCTACCGGTGCTGTGATGATATTACAGTGCAGCTCTCCTCCTCTACCGGTGCTGTAATGATATTACAGTGCAGCTCTCCTCCTCTACCGGTGTTGTAATGATATTACAGTGCAGCTCTCCTCCTCTACCGGTGTTGTAATGATATTACAGTGCAGGTCTCCTCCTCTCCCAGCTAATAACAGTTAAGTGCAATGAGTAAGGAGATCTCAGTGTGATAGGTTTAGACACAATCTCACCAAATTAAGCTGAAAATGTCTATTCTAACCATCTCTCTGGGCAATTGCTTTTTTTTCCTGTTTGACTGCTTTTTTAAAATTGGGCAATATCATACAAGTGAAACAGTTTATGCCCACAGAGAATTATCTCTGTTAAGGCCCCCTTAGTTGAAAAATAAATTTGCATATAGACATCAAAAGTCCAGATCACCGCAAGGCTGTGGGAAAAATAAAAATTCTTTTAATCAACCTCTTTTCCCTTTTTACTGATATTCACAGTTTTAATTAAAGAATATCTTGAAAATTCATCTTTAACCACTTCGCGCCAGAGCCTGTTTTTGCCTTCGTGACCGGGCCAATTTTTTCAATTCTGACCACTGTCACTTTATGAGGTAATTACTCTGGAACGCTTCAACGGATCCACCTGATTCTGAGATATTTTTTTGTGACATATTGTACTTCATGATATTGGTAAAATTTCTTCGATATCACTTGCATTTATTTGTGAAAAAATCGGAAATTTGGCGAAAATTTTGAAAATTTTGCAATTTTCAAACTTTGAATTTTCATACCCTTTAATCAGAGAGATATGTCACACAAAATAGTTAATGAATAACATTTCCCACATGTCTACTTCACATCAGCACAATTTTGGAACCAAAATTTTTTTCTGTTAGGAAGCTATAAGGGTTAAAAGTTGACCAGCGATTTCTCATTTTTACAACAAAATTTAGAAAAACATTTTTTTAGGGACCACATCTTATTTGAAGTGACTTTGAGGAGCCTTTATGACAGAAAATACCCAAAAGTGATACCATTCTAAAAACTGCACCCCTCAAGGTGCTCAAAACCACATTCAAGAAGTTTATTAACCCTTCAGGTGCTTCACAGGAATTTTTGGAATGTGGAAGAAAACAATGAACATTTAACTTTTTTTCACAAAACTGCTACTTTAGCCTCAAATTTTTAATTTTCACAAGGGCAGCCAGAAAAAATGGACCCCAAAATGTGTTGTGCAATTTCTCCTGAGCACGATGATACCCCATATGTGGTGCAAAGCCACTGCTTGGGCGCACGGCATGGCTCGGAAGGTAAGGAGCGCCATTTGACTTTTGGAAAGGAAATTTGACTGGAATCGATAGCGGACGCCATGTTGCATTTGGAGAGCCCCTGAGGTGCCTAAACAGAGGAAACCCCCAACAAGTCACCCCATTTTGGAAACTAGACCCCTCAAGGAACTTATCTAGATGTGTGGTGAGCACCTTGAACCCCCAGGGGCTTCACACAATTTTATAATGTTGAAGGGTGAAAATAAAAAAACACATTTTTATCACAAAACTGCTACTTTAGCCTCAAATTTTTAATTTTCACAAGGGCAGCCAGAAAAAATGGACCCCAAAATGTGTTGTGCAATTTCTCCTGAGCACGCTGATACCCCATATGTGGTGCAAAGCCACTGTTTGGGCGCACGGCATGGCTCGGAAGGTAAGGAGCGCCATTTGACTTTTGGAATGGAAATTTGACTGGAATCGATAGCGGACGCCATGTTGCATTTGGAGAGCCCCTGAGGTGCCTAAACAGAGGATACCCCCAACAAGTCACCCCATTTTGGAAACTAGACCCCTCAAGGAACTTATCTAGATGTGTGGTGAGCACCTTGAACTCCCAGGGGCTTCACACAATTTTATAATGTTGAAGGGTGAAAATAAAAAAACACATTTTTAACACAAAACTGCTACTTTAGCCTCAAATTTTTAATTTTCACAAGGGCAGCCAGAAAAAATGGACCCCAAAATGTGTTGTGCAATTTCTCCTGAGCACGCTGATACCCCATATGTGGTGCAAAGCCACTGTTTGGGCGCACGGCATGGCTCGGAAGGTAAGGAGCGCCATTTGACTTTTGGAATGGAAATTTGACTGGAATCGATAGCGGACGCCATGTTGCATTTGGAGAGCCCCTGAGGTGCCTAAACAGAGGAAACCCCCAACAAGTCACCCCATTTTGGAAACTAGACCCCTCAAGGAACTTATCTAGATGTGTGGTGAGCACCTTGAACCCCCAGGGGCTTCACACAATTTTATAATGTTGAAGGGTGAAAATAAAAAAACACATTTTTAACACAAAACTGCTACTTTAGCCTCAAATTTTTAATTTTCACAAGGGCAGCCAGAAAAAATGGACCCCAAAATGTGTTGTGCAATTTCTCCTGAGCACGATGATACCCCATATGTGGTGCAAAGCCACTGTTTGGGCGCACGGCATGGCTCGGAAGGTAAGGAGCGCCATTTGACTTTTGGAATGGAAATTTGACTGGAATGGATAGCGGACGCCATGTTGCATTTGGAGAGCCCCTGAGGTGCCTAAACAGAGGAAACCCACAACAAGTGACCGAATTTTACAATCTACTCCTCTATATAAATTAATCTAGTGGTGGGAAAATAAGTAGGTAAATGGTCACTAAACCCATAGATGAATTCCCACAGAGGTGTCATTTCCATAATGGGGTCACTTCAGGGGGGATTATGCTGTTCTGGCACTTTTCAGAGTACCAGAGCTAAAGAATCCCCCCTGAAGTGACCCCATTTTGGAAATGACACCCCTCTGGGAATTCATCTATGGGTTTAGTGACCATTTTAACTCGATGGATGATTTCAGAAACAAGCACGCAATGGAAGGTTTAGATTCTGGAGAACCCCCCCTGGAAATTAAGTGAGCTCTACTCGAATATGTCATTCACTAAATGAACCAAATGTTTGAATGACAAATTGGGATACATTTTTACAGTTTAAAAACGTGGTTCTGTGTGGTAGATTTTAAAGCAGTCAGTGACGCATAAGGCTGGCAATGATGGGCATTGTGGGCAATAGTAGCGGGTATCACGCCTCATTCCTCTCTTAGTACATACACGACATCTTTTCTGGGGGTTCCTTCTTGTTTCCGTTGCTGGAATAAGTGCAATAAAATGTCGCTCAGTGAGTCTTTTCACATCCTCAGATTCTAATGGATGAGCGGGGCTAACACTTTGGAAGACAAGATTTTCAATGACCTTTTCTTGATAATCAAGAAGAGGATCTGAATTTCCTGCTTTTTTGTACAACACAAAAGAATTGTATGTGGCCACCTGAAACAAATAGATAACCAACTTTTTATACCAGGTATAGGACTTTCTTGATACCTGGTATGGCTGTAGAACCTGGTCTGCAAGGTCCACACCCCCCATGTGTTTGTTGTAGTCAATGACTGACACAGGTTTTTGCTTCGGAGTGGTGGATCCTAGTTCTACAGTGGCCCTTGTGGCATCTGTGTGGATCGAGCTGAGGACAAAAATATCCCTCTTATCCCTATATTTCAGGGCAAGCAGCTCTCCGTTGCGTACAGCCCCTGACTGCCCCTTTTGGAACTTTTGGTTGACCAATGGTTGTGGAAACCCCTGACGGTTTTTACGGATGGTCCCACAAGCCCCGATGTTGTGTTCAACCAGACTTTTAAATAGGGGTATGCTGGTGTAATAATTGTCCACATATAGATTGTAGCCTTTTTGAAAAAATGGACTTATCAGCTCCCAAACAATTTTTGCAGATGTCCCCAGATAAGTAGGGCATCCTGGTGGGTTTAGTTGGCTGTCTTTCCCCTCATATATGCGGAAAGCGGATGTGTATCCGGTTGAACTTTCGCACATTTTATAGATCTTTATTCCAAACCTTGCCCTTTTAGATGGGATAAATTGCTTGAGGTGCAGTCTTCCTTTGAATTTTACAAGGGACTCATCTATAGAAATATTTTGTGTTGGGGTGTAGAGGCTTAAGAATTTTTCTGTCAAATTTTCAATGATGGGTCTAATTTTATATAACCTGTCATGTTCTGGGGCATTTCTGGGCAGGCATTGACTATTGTCGTTAAAATGCCAAAACCGCATGAGCATTTCATAACGGGTCCTAGGCAGAATGACTGAAAACATAGGGGTGGCTTGAACAGGGTGGTTGGACCAGTAGGATCGAATGCTCGGTTTTTTAACAAGCCCCATGGCAAATGTAAGTCCTAAAAATTTTTTTATTTCCGGGACATTAGTTGGTGTCCATAAATTTGCCCTAGCATAGTAAGATCGGGGATTCTGGCTTATGAATTGGGATGCATATAAATTTGTTTGCACGACAATATGCTCTAGCAAGCTGTCTGTAAAAAACAAATTAAAAAAATGAATTGGTCCAAAATCTTCCACCTCCACATTTATACCAGGAGTGGCGTTGAAATCAGGGCTGAATGGAGCAGCCGAATCCGAAGCCTCCCATCTGGGAAATGCTAGATCATGTGGCAAAGCCCCTTGTACACTGGCGTGCACCAATTCACTAGTAGCAGGGACAGCGCTTGTACTGGGCAGTGTTCCCTGATTTGGAGACGTTTCTCCAGTAGCGCTATTTGCCCCTATTGTTGTACTGGTCCTTGGGCTTGAGGATGGACCAGAATCACTGCTCATTTCTGAGCTCTCAGTGTCGCCGCTACTAAAGCCCTCAAAATCCACATCGCCATCTGAGATTGCGCTGTCATCAGTGTCAGAACACAGCAGGGCATACACCTCCTCTGCGGTATAAGTCTGACGGGCCATTTTATTTTTAGATTTTTTGACTGGACTGAACGGACCGGACTGAACGGACGGGACTGATCTGACAGGACTGACTGACCTGACAGGACTGACTGACTGATCTGACAGGACTGACTGACTGACAGATCTGACAGGACTGACTGACTGACAGATCTGACAGGACTGACTGACTGGACTGATCTGACAGGACTGACTGACTGGACTGATCTGACAGGACTGACTGACAGGACTGACTGACTGACAGATCTGACAGGACTGACTAACTGACAGATCTGACTGACTGACTGATCTGACAGGACTGACTGACTGATCTGACAGGACTGACTGACTGATCTGACAGGACTGACTGACTGATAGATCTGACAGGACTGACTGACTGATAGATCTGACAGGACTGACTGACTGACAGATCTGACAGGACTGATCTGACAGGACTGACTGATCTGACAGACTCACGAACCCTAACTCTTACTTTCTTTTTTATTTTATTTTTTTTTTACTTTCACAGTGGCAAGACTGACACAGCTCTTGTCACACTGTTTCTCCTCTGCTCTCTCACTGAGATCGGAGGAGAAACAGTGTATTTATCAGGCAGATCGCCCGGGAAAGTTTGTTGCTAAAACAAACTTCCCTGGTGATCTCTCTGATTGGCTGGTGTGACGCTGACATCATCGAGACCTGAGCCAATCAGGTCTCAATGATGTCAGAGGTCACAGCACCGGGATCCCCGCCGCTCCTGAGGTATGTGGGGGGTCCCGATCGCCGACCACCAGCTGTTACTATCTTTTAAATGCCGTGATCGCTATGGATCGCGGCATCTAGAAGATAGGAACAGGTTAACATCATGGGGACCTGATCCATTCAGGTCCCCATGATGCCACATGTCAGAGCTATCGCTCTGAACCGGTACCGCAGCGCTAGCAGGACCCTGGGGGTCCTGAGCGCTGCGGGACCACCCACCGTTTTTAAACGTCGGCGCTGCACAGAGCCCGGGCAGCGCCGACGTTTATGTACAGTGGGCGGTCCTGAACCGGTTAAGAGGAATGAGAATTTCATTGTTTAGTTAGGGTCACACGACTGTTTTTCTCTGATCTGAGATAATTGGACTGATTATGCCAATCACACTCTGATAAAACTGATCAGAGTGTGGTCTGATTTTCTCGGATGTGGAGAATAAAAAAAAAAATCTCCATCTTCTCAATTCTGCCAGTTGGTGAAAATGGGACGGGCACTTGGATATCATCCGAGTGCCGTCCAATTTGTTCAACACACCCATAGACATAAATGGCCGAGTGCGATCTGATAATCAGATGCAACTCATGCATGCTGCGATTGTTTTCCTCATACCACTCCAGTAGGAGGAAAGCAATTGGACATGTGCACGGCCCCATAGAAAAACATGGCGACGAGTGCTATCTGTCAAAAGGACGGATAGCACTCGCTCGATTTTTACGGTTGTCTGCACAAGCCCTTTCTGTGTGTTAGTCTGATACCAACAATACATCCAAATATTTACAATAGATATGATATTTCCTAAGAACATCATGTGCTAAAAGGATTGTACTGCTCTAGTCATATTCTGTACAATGAAATGTTTCCTTCTGTACATTTAAAACTAGAGAAATATCAATAGGCTCTCTCTAACTGACCATAACTTAGAGAAAACCCAACTCTCTAAAACTCTTTTAAAAGCCAACTCTAAAATACTTTTTTGAATATAATTTTGGGTTGTCATCTCAAAAAGGGTTCAATATTCTGTACAGTAGCATACCACCAACAACAGTGTGCTATTGGACATGTGAGTTTGAGGGGTTGCTGTCGAACAGCCTTGCTCCCCTGCCCAGCATCTCAATTTTAATGGTATTTGCATTGTCTAGGTGTGGAGATAGTTGCATACAATGGTAGGAGATGGGAGCCATCATCTCTCTGCTTCACCATTAAACTTATGTAGCTGTGTCTCATGCCAACAGGCATCACTTGATTACACCACAGCACACATCAGAGCAGTGCATCATGGGAGTGAGAGTAGGTGAGTATTTTTTTTATTTGGTCTGTCAGCACATATGTTGGAGGGCCCTGTGGGGCTTCATACTGTGTGTGGGGGTATTATACTGTATTGGGCCTACTCTGGAGGGTTCATACAGTTTGGGGGTCACTGTAGGGGTATCATGCTGTGTTGGGGGGCATTGTGAGGACATCATAATGTGCTGGTAAGCACTGTGTGGAATCATATTGTGTTGGGGGCACTGTGGAGGGCATGATACCATGCTGGAGCAAATGTGAGGGCATCATACTTTGCTGTGATTACCATACTGTGCATTTGGGGGTAATGTGGGTGAAAATTTGGTGGTAAAATTCACTATGGAGGCATTATACTGTAGAATGGGTAGACAAGCCGAGTCCGTAACAGGAGAGTCAAAAGAGAAAAGCACCTTGGCTGAGAACTAGAGGTGAACTGTTAACTAGAAACAAAACTGAGGCAATGTGTGGAGGGAAGAGCTGCCTAATATATGCCCTGCTGGCAGGGAATAAGCCAGGCAAGCCAAACTCTGCAGCACACAGTTTTAAATTCCTGCATAGTTTTGCCGCGCCTCACTATAGCTGAGGGGAGACTCTCCAGCAACAAATAATGCAGCAGACATGGAAGTGTTTGCAAGGAAGCTCAGGGAGATGGTCATAAACTGGGAGGAGCAGAACAGCGCACGCAGTGAGTAGGACGGCGCTTACTAACCGTGCGAGACATCAGAGTGACAGTCTGGAGCTGTATATGCAAAAAATTATCAGGAAGAATTGAAAATACATCAAAACATACAATTAGTGAAATTTATAAAGCTAAATACAGCATGCAAAAATTCTGGCTTAATTTGTGCCAAAAATTGTGACTTTAGCTTGCACCACATGCGTTGCGTTATATGTTTTAGCCACTTTTTCTAACTTGCTCAACAAAGTGGTGTGGCTTAGAGAAAAGGGTCTGGCCTAGAAATGAACACCAATTAGTACAGAGAAGCAAATGGAGGAACCAGTTTAGTAATAATGGACAAATACTGGCGTTTGATGATCACCTACCATTAGTATAATTAAATAGAGGATTGTTCAGCTCTTATACTTAACCAATGGGTTCAAAAGTGGGGGTGCAATATGCAACATGTGCAGTGAGTCCCAAAGTCCACAGTCTAGGCTTGGTGATATAGGCTTTGTTTGTGAAAAAAGTGGAGTTAAAAAATTGGAGTTGAAAGCAGAAGTTCAACACTGGTAAGTACTTAATTTTTCCCTATCTTTTATTATTTTTGACTATTTTATTTGTTTGAATAATGTATAGCAGGATTGGAGGTTTCCTACAGTACGTAGCCTGAAATATGTATGCACAACTGGAGCAGAAGTTACTGGGTGAATACTGGTTTGGCAGTTGTGAGCATATTGCCCTCCTGGAACTTCATATTAGAGTTTTGGAACAGTAAAATGCAACTTTTAGGTCAATTGACAATCTTGAAAGGAGCAAGCTTCTTATTGAATAAGCACTTAATGAGGTAGACATGGGGGCTGGATAAGTGCATCAGGAGGAGCAGGCCACAGAGTCAGCTGCCGGCATGAATAGTCATCACGCTGGGTCGACACTAAGAGGTCATGTCAGAGACAAAATCAGAAAGAAAGGTGGAAAATTAGAAAAACACAACAAAAGCAAGGAATAGTGCTATGGCCAGTTAAACAGAACTTAGTGACTGGCAGTGGAAGTCAGAGCTTCAGGGGTTTAAATAGCTCACAGCTCTCCCAGGACAAAAATGTACCCCATAGCTCTCTGATTTAGAGGCACCAAAAGTTACAGGAATAAAACTGGATTGCTGATGTCATGTGTCGCCAGCACCAAAGTGGCCAAAGCAGAAAAGAAGGCATAGGAACCTCCACAACCAGGAGCTGGTCACTGTAAGAACCGTCAATGTATTAATGTACATGTATAAAATTATTACTCTTAATGTTCGATTAACACTTGCGATCAGGAGGGAAAGACTTGTTCTTTAGAAAAGACTGGATCATGCATTATGGATATATCCCTTTGCTCATTCCTTGGTTGAACTTCACGGACATGTTTTTTTTTGTAGTGTGTAGTCTGCTGCAAAGTAGGTTATCATTCTGGTGCTCTTCCTTCAAAAGGGGAGACTAAAGTGCCTCATTGATAACAGGCTTTTCATCATGTTCATTTTATTTTTAAAAGTCACAATATGTACTCCATTAGTAATGCAGAACATGGTGTATTTCCAGAGCAGTGGACTTGAATCCTTGGAAGTTGGATGTTGGTTCATTGACGTAAGGCTCAGCAGCTGGAGCTAACCACAAGTCAGTTCCACAGAAACTATTGTTCCAGGTGAGAACACAGGCCTGAGGCCGAATATAATTTGCGTTGGGAGCCGTGATGTCACTAGAACAGTCTGATTGTACTGTAGTTTCATACTCAGTAACAGTCTTCTGACTATGTGAGGTCATTGGTGTTAGTAACTACATCATTCCCTTTATTTTATCTTGTGGGTTGAGGTTATTTTTGCATTAGCAGCTTTAAAGCAGGGAACAGGGTGGTCAAAGTCTGGTCAGATTCACCTTCGTAAGATCGCTAATGTAGTAAACAGTGAATAGAAATAATGATTGCAGTTTCTTCCCTTGGCGACTATTTCTTCCCAGTAGTTTTGTAAAACTAAAATACTTATTGTTACTTTTTCACTGTAAAGAAATTATTAGTTATGTCTGTTCACACATTTAATTCAAGCTTAACATTCTGGAACATTCCAGATGTGCTGCAAAAAAAATAAAAATAAAATACCAGTACACAATATACATTAATTCAGTTGATGTTATAATGTAACCATTTCTATGATTGTCACATTAACCTGAACACTGCAGAAAAATAACAAAATGTCATTTACATGTGTAGCCCTGGAGCGACTGGATTCAGTGCTTGATAAAAACCAGATCTAACTTCCCCGTTTGCCAGAAGATTAATAGCCATTCTATTCTAAGGAAAAAAACCTGCTATGAACTCATGTTAAAAGAATGCATTAAAGAAAAATAGTTTTTGCTATTCAGGTAACATGGCCAAGGGTCAATTGTAGATACTCTTGTTGACATGTGGAAATGACTGTTACTTAAAGAGAATATACGGTATGTGAATTACTTGACATATATCAAAGACATTTAAAGGGAAACTATCAAATGAAAAAAATGCTATTGACCTGCAGATATGGGGTTAATCTGCAGGTCAATAGCGTTCCGAACATGCCCACTTTAAGCCGCTGAAAGGAAATTAAATTTATTCCTCCTATCAGCGTTTGGATTCAGTCATGGGGGTGGCACCGATGCAGCTTCAGTCACTGCTCTGCGTATAGAGAGCATTGGCTGTAATTGCTCCCCTGGCCCTGACTAACAGCAGATAAGAATTAAAGGCTGCTGTCAGTTAGCCTGTCAGTTATCCTGTCAGTTAGCTGTCAGTTATCCTGAATGATTACTGAACCCGCGCCGGCCCCTCCCTCATGACTGGAAGAGCGAGCCTGCCGGTAGGAATAAAGTTCATTTCCTTCCGGTGCCGGGCAGGTTCAGAACGTTATTAGTCTCAGATTAAGCCCGTATCTTTAGGTTAATAGCGTTTTTTCACGTGACAGGTTCTCTTTAAAGAAACATGCCAATATGGATAACTGGTGTACAGTTTTTATACCTTACGTGTGGCACCAACTTTGTGGATTACTTTGTGCAGCTTTGTGGATTACTCATGTCTCATAAAGTGCCTCCAGGCTCCAAGTCAGGCATATACATGAGGCCATTTTCATCCAGGGAAGTTGATATACAAAGGCCAATTCATCAAGACTGGTATTTTAAACTTTAGTTTCGGCTAAAGTACATTTCTGTAATATTTTATGCCATTTTTGTGGTGTAAATTTTAATGAATTTGTTGGGCTGCCCCTCACCACACTCCTCTAGTTAAGTTCTACCCACTTTCCAAAAAGTTGATGTAGCTGGTGTAAAAAGCAAAAGCAGCACATTTTTGCTCAACGATGGTATTTTGCTCAACATTTTTGTTTGTCACATCTCAAACTTTCATGCCATTTATGTGCTGCAAACTATTTAATGAACTGACCCCAAAGAGTTTTTTGAGCATTGTGATCAATAGGGGGGTAAAATTGAAAATAAAATAAAAAAATATAAATAAAAACTCCTTTCGGCTTTGTGTTTTCTAGGTTGCAGTTTATAGTCTACAGTGACATCACATTGCTGCTTTATCCAATGGTTTCTGCTGGATGCCATTTTTCTATAGTCCTTCACCACGCTACAAGAAGTCCCTAAAATATTGTTAGATATTGTTCCTGATTCATCATTGTTGTTTCTCCAATTTTCTGGAGAAGGATAATTTTTTCCTTTTTACTAGCTTTAGTATTTGCACCTGAACTTCTATAGATTTTTGCTCCACTTTTTAAGATGTCTTTCTGTTTTTTTTTTTCATCAACAACATTGCTCATCTATATTTTTTAGACAGATTCATGAAATGCGACTTTTGTCAAATGTCTCATTTTTTGGCACATCTCACTCCAGTCCCTGCCTGGTGGCCTGGAGTAATGTTTCTGGTCTGGATACGTTTTCAATGTGGCGCATTAAAGCGACTTTTCAAAGGATTTACAACTTTTGGTGCTGTAAAGTCACAAAAACAGGTTGAATTAAAAAATAGAGTATTTTTTTTACTTTGCAACGAATTCATGAACCATTTTGAAGAATTTGGCGCAAATAACATCCGTGAATATCACAATACCAAAAAGTAAAACTGATTTCAATAAATCGCAAATGATGAATCGGGTCCATTGTGTGGTGCTCCTCATAAAGCTTAAGCAGGCATTTCTAACTAACTGATTTAGTTTTACAGTCAGATTTATCTATTGGACTGGAAATTCTTAAATGACCAGTTCCTATATTTTACATTGACAAGTAACAATTAAAGGTTCAGGTCTACTAAATTTGAAACACAAGTGAGTGCTTTATGAAAGGACATACCTAATCATTAACAGGGGTATATGAAGAATGCTTCCTTAGCGCAACCATTATTTTTGTCATAAAATATAACCTTGTCATTCAACTGTATACCTTTATCAGTTATTTATCAGCCATTTAGACTGCAAAAATGTCCTCCAGTAAATACATTTAACAGTTAATAGATGGCTTTTGGAAAAGTAATGAACTAATATGAATTTCATAAAATGCAGTTTCAGAATATTAAAGAGGTTGTACAGGTTATGAGAACATGACTGCTTTCTTTAAGAAATAGCACTAGACTTGTTCACAGGTTGTTCATGGTATAGCTGCTGAACTCCAGTGACCTCAGTTGAACTGACACAAACCACGGACAAGTGTGACAATGTTTCTGGAAAAATCCAGTCATGTTTTTTTAACCCTGTTTATCCCCTTTAAGGAAAATGCTTTGTTTCAAAGAAAGAACCACTATGAATTCCAGAACTCTTAGGTGAATGATTTCCCATACTTGCCTTTACTGTGCCTTTAGACTGTAAATTTGTTGCTAATTGTATTAACATCAACAGCTAGAGGAAATAATTACATTACAGCCAGAAAACTGTTGGTCATCTTTCACGCCCTGTAACAGAGCGTATTCGGTAAATGGCTTTTGTAAGACACTCTAATGACTAGCTGCCATTCAAGGGCCTTAATCACAGATGCATAGAATCACATTGAGTGGCAAGTTTTCTGGACAAATCTCATGTAATAACTAGAGATGAGCGTTGTTCTACTCGAACTGTTCGCCAATCTCAAATTCGAGCTGTTTTGGGCGGTGTTCGAGCCGGTCGGCGAACACGAACAATTTGAGAAAAATTCGGCTGTTCGAGGTTATGTTCGATAACTGTTCGTGCACCAAAATCATAACTGGATTTTTTCTCAGTAATGATGAAAATTAATGTTAATACGCAGTTTGAGTGTACAGCGGGGCGGGGGGAGGGGCAGGGGATGGATCTCTGCAGGAACAATGAAGATCTCCATTTTTTTTTCTCTTTCCCGCATTTGCAGTGGGGAGGTGCAATCTGTCAGCCTATCAGCAGCGCACACACGGAGCGAAGTGCTTTTTTTCACACAAGCAAGGGCATGTGTGATTGGCAGTGTATGTCACATGTCCTTGCCCTATAAGACCAAGCCATTTTCCCCGTCGCCACCATTTTCTCACTGCTGCAGCTGCGTGTTAGACGGCACCGCTGTTGCTGTGTGCGCTATACCTTGTTAATTTCAAGCCAATTTTCGCACAAATATACAGATAGCTTGGGAGTAGGGAATAGTTGTGATTGCAGTCCTTTTAAGGACTAGGTTACAGCATTTCCTACGACTTTTATCAAGCAGGTCTGTGCTCTTAAATAGATAGATTGTGGGAGTAAAGACTAATTGTAATTGGAGTCCTTTTCAGGACTAGGTTACATCAGTTCCTATCAGTTTTTGCCAGGCAGGTCTGTGCCAGTGCTGTGCAAGTTTTTTTCACAGCATTTGGCTGAATCTAGCAAAGCTAATCCTTTTTGGCCTATTGCAGAGTGTGTTAGTCAGTGGAGTAGCCTATCTGTGTTGCAAGATATACCACCTGTGTATAGAATACCAATTTTTTTACTGCACCTAGTGAAGTAAAATCTTTTGGGCATAGCATCATTCTATTAGTCCATCTATACTGACCTCCATCAGGTTGCAAATTAAAAATAATTTTTATCTGCATCTAGCTCTGAAAAAATATTTGGGCTTCTAGCAGTGTGTGGGACTTGGTCTATTAGTCCATCTATACTGACCTCCATCAGGTTGCAAATTAAAAATAATTTTTTTCTTCATTTATCTCTGAAAAAATATTTGGGCTTCTAGCAGCGTGTGGGACTTGTTCTATTAGTCCATCTATACTGACCTCCATCAGGTTGCAAATTAAAAATAATTTTTTTCTGCATCTAGCTCTGAAAAAATATTTGGGCTTCTAGCAGTGTGTGGGACTTGGTCTATTAGTCCATCTATACTGACCTCCATCAGGTTGCAAATTAAAAATCATTTTTTTCTGCATCTAGCTCTGAAAAAATATTTGGGCTTCTAGCAGTGTGTGGGACTTGGTCTATTAGTCCATCTATACTGACCTCCATCAGGTTGCAAATTGAATAAAAAAATTTTCTGCATCTAGCTCTGAAAAAATATTTGGGCTTCTAGCGGTGTGTGGGACTTGGTCTATTAGTCCATCTATACTGACCTCCATCAGGTTGCAAATTAAAAATAATTTTTTTCTGCATCTAGCTCTGAAAAAATATTTGGGCTTCTAGCAGTGTGTGGGACTTGGTCTATTAGTCCATCTATACTGACCTCCATCAGGTTGCAAATTAAAAATAATTTTTTTCTTCATTTAGCTCTGAAAAAATATTTGGGCTTCTAGCAGTGTGTGGGACTTGGTCTATTAGTCCATCTATACTGACCTCCATCAGGTTGCAAATTAAAAATAATTTTTTTCTTCATTTATCTCTGAAAAAATATTTGGGCTTCTAGCAGCGTGTGGGACTTGTTCTATTAGTCCATCTATACTGACCTCCATCAGGTTGCAAATTAAAAATAATTTTTTTCTGCATCTAGCTCTGAAAAAATATTTGGGCTTCTAGCAGTGTGTGGGACTTGGTCTATTAGTCCATCTATACTGACCTCCATCAGGTTGCAAATTAAAAATAATTTTTTTCTTCATTTATCTCTGAAAAAATATTTGGGCTTCTAGCAGCGTGTGGGACTTGTTCTATTAGTCCATCTATACTGACCTCCATCAGGTTGCAAATTAAAAATAATTTTTTTCTGCATCTAGCTCTGAAAAAATATTTGGGCTTCTAGCAGTGTGTGGGACTTGGTCTATTAGTCCATCTATACTGACCTCCATCAGGTTGCAAATTAAAAATAATTTTTTTCTTCATTTAGCTCTGAAAAAATATTTGGGCTTCTAGCAGTGTGTGGGACTTGTTCTATTAGTAGTTCTATACTGACCTCCAGCAGGTTGCAAATTGAATATAATTTTTTTCTGCATCTAGCTCTGAAATAATATTTGGGCTTCTAGCAGTGTGTGGGACTTGGTCTATTAGTCCATCTATACTGACCTCCATCAGGTTGCAAATTGAATATAATTTTTTTCTGCATCTAACCCAGCCAATAGTTTTGGCCTAATACCACAGTTTGGCCACTCAGCTCTGCTCGGTTCCCATCCATTGTTTTTTTGTGCAAACAACTCCAGAGTTGTGAATTAGTTAACCACCAGAATGAGTGGAAAAAGGCCTGCTGCTGGTGGAAAGGGGAATAGGCGTGTTGGGAAGGGAAAAAAAGGTTGTGTCCGTGGGGTAGGTGTTAAAGCAACAGTAACATCTGCAGAAGAAAGACCATCTTCCAGCCAAACTAAAATGTCTACTTCTTTTAGCGGACAATGTGATAAGATCCCTTTCTTACGGCCACGCCAATCGCTACAAATTCCAGATGAGGCACAAAAGCAGCAGGTGCTTCAACGGATATCAAGTGCTCCTTTAAGTGGGCTCTCCTCCACATCAACTTCAACATCACAAATACTCCAGTCCTCAAAGGTGTCACCCAAATCACACTTGCTTCCTCACAGCTCCCAAATCTCCAGCTGCCCGTCTGAGTATGAGGTAGAACAGATGGTTGAGTCTGCAGAGCTGTTTACTCATACTATAGCCTGGGAATCAGAGGTCGACTCCAGCGCTTCTGTGAATCCAGACGAGGAAATGATCTGCACTGATGCCCAGAATCTTTATGAGTCGGATCCAGGACCAGACGCAGAAGGTTCTGACCATAATGTAGACCCTCATTCCCAAACTGTAACTCCTGTTGGTGCAGACAATGAGGAAGACGATGATAAGACTCAAATACCTGATTGGAGCGACAACTTTAGTTTTTTGTCAGGGCAGGAACAGGTTGGCTCTGAGGACGACGGGTGTGATAACGCACAGGGTGATGATGATGAGGTCGGAGATCCCACTTACTGTCAACCCACAGTCAGCCAAGAGATGAGGTCAGCAGAGGAGGTGGAGGAAGATGCTAGTGACGACGAGGTCAGGTTGCGCCTTCCTGGACAGAGACGTAGTACTGGAAGCACGTCAACAACTGCATCCTCAAACACAACTCTGCCTCTCACCACAAGTCGTGGTGGCTCTTCAGGTCGCATGGGTGCTAAGCCTTGCATAGCCTGGGCATTTTTTCAGATCGATAAAGATGACCCAACTCGTGTTATCTGTAACATTTGTCAGCAAAAGCTAAGTAGAGGCCAAAAAATACATAGTTTGAGTACTTCATGCATGAACCGGCACATGGACATGAAGCATAAGTTGCAGTGGGAAGCTCAGTGTGCTACAATGCGGCCTAGCCGGCCGGGCCAACCACCGTCTGCCATATCTTGTGCATCCGCGGCCTCTTCATCCTCTGTGACTGGGGGGACAGCAGTCACACCTGTTTTGGGGCGCAGACCTGCCAACTCTTTACCCGCAACAGCCAGCGTGATTGGCAGGTCATCATTTTCTTTGGAGGTGGTAACACCAGCTGGTCTTGAGCGCTGTCCGACATCGATAGCACCACCTTTGGATCAAGGCAACCTAACATGTCCGCCTGCATCTTCCTCACAGACCGGCAGTTTGCCGGGGACACCCTTATCAACCCCGTCTAAGCACAATAGCCAGCCCTCGGTCCCTCAGATGTGGACAAGTAAAAGACCATTTCCTCCTAGCCATGAGAAAGCTAAGAGGTTGAATTTCACCATCTGCAAGCTCTTGGCTACAGAAATGCTGCCTTTCCGCCTGGTGGACACAGAGGATTTTCGAGACCTTATGTCCGTCGCAGTGCCCCAGTACCAGATGCCCAGTCGGCACTACTTCTCAAAGAAAGGTGTGCCTGCGCTCCACCAGCATGTCGCACACAACATCACCGCTTCTTTGAGAAACTCTGTGTGTGACAGGGTGCATTTCACCACAGACACTTGGACGAGTAGGCATGGACAGGGACGTTACATGTCGCCGACGGGGCACTGGGTAACTATGGTGACAGCAGGACAAGGGGCTGCTGTCCAAGTCTTGCCATCCCCACGAGTTGTGCGTCAATCCTCTTTATCTCAAAGTTCCTCCACTGCTTCTGCCTTCTCAACCTCCTCTCGGTCCTCCACCTGCACCCAAAGCCTGTCTTGTAATGCCACCCGCTTTCTAACTGCGCAGAAGGGATCCTGCACACCTCCTTACTATGCTGGCAGCAGGGCTCAACGTCATCAGGCGGTTTTTACTTTGAAATGTCTGGGAAATGTGAGTCACACAGCTGAGGAGTTGTGGTCAGCTCTGGAGAACCAGTTTCATGAATGGTTGTCTCCACTGGACCTGAAACCAGGGAAGGCCGTGTGCGACAATGCTGCAAACCTGGGTGCGGTCCTTCGCCGGGCAATGTCACACACGTGCCTTGTATGGCTCACGTGTTGAACCTGGTTGTCCAGCAATTTTTAGCCCACTATCCCAGACTAGATGGCCTTCTGCAGAGGGCACGGTCGCTGTGTGCTCACTTCCGCCGTTCGCATCCCGCAGTTCAGCGACTTACATCTCTACAGAAGTCGTTGGGCCTGCCACTTCACCGGCTAAAATGCGATGTGCCTACCCGGTGGAATTCAACTCTGCACATGTTGCAGCGACTGTGGCAGCACCGACAAGCCCTGGTGCAATACGTTCTGACGTATAGCCTGGGCCAACGAGATTCAGAGGTGGGGCAAATCACGCTGGAGGAGTGGTCTCAGATCAGGGACCTATGCACCCTTCTGCACAGTTTTGAAATGGCGACGAAGATGTTTAGTGCTAACGATGCCATTATCAGCATGACTATTCCGGTGATTTACATGCTGGAGCACATGTTAAACAGAATTCGGAGTCAGGTGGTGGCACAAGAGGAGGTGGAGGAAGTAGAGGAGGAGGAGTTGTATGCGGAAGGGCTAACATCTGCAAGGTCCAGACGGTCGGCAGCACCAATGCGGCAGGCATGTGAGGGTGGGGGAGATGATTTTACCAGGGCGCATGGTAGCAGCCAAACTAGTGAGGAAGGTGCAGGAGCCCAGGAAGAAGTGGAGGACGAACTGATGGAAGACTCATCAGATGAGGGAGACCTTGATCACATTTCTGTTGTGCGAGGTTGGGGGGAGAGGACAGAGGAAGGAAGCATGATTGTTACCTCGCCACCAACACAACAGGGACTTGGTGCTCCTGGATGCGCAACACACATGAGTGCCTTCTTGCTGCACTACCTGCAACTTGACCCTCGAATTGTGAGAATTAGAAATAATCCTGACTACTGGGTTGCCACACTGTTAGATCCCCGGTACAAAAGTAAATTTGCAGAAATTATTCCTGCCATAGAAAGGGATGCACGCATGCAGGAGTATCAGCAGAGACTGTTGCAGAATCTTACATGTGCTTTTCCACAAAATACCAGTGGTGCACGTAGTGAATCTCACAGTTCCAACTTGCCAACCGTGGGACCGTCAAGTGTTCAGCACTCAAACCGTAACAGAACCACAGTATCTGCTGGTAACATCAATTTTGCGGAATCATTTCACCACTTTTTTAGCCCATCCTTTGCAAGGCCACAGGAGACAAGAAGTCTGACACATAGTCAACGCCTAGAGACGATGGTACAGGAGTATCTCCAAGTAAACATTGAAGCCACGACTGTTTCACTGGACCCTTGCTCTTTTTGGGCTTCCAATCTGGATAAATGGCCGGAGCTAGCCACTTACGCCTTGGAGATCTTGTCATGCCCCGCAGCCAGCGTTCTGTCTGAACGTGTGTTCAGCGCTGCTGGTGGTGTGCTGACAGATAAGCGCACGCGGCTCTCCACTGATAATGTAGACAGACTCACGTTCATAAAGATGAACAAATCATGGATCCGAAACGACTTTTCTACCCGTGTCATCCTGGGGAGAGTAAAAGCTTGATGATTGGTTAAAATCACCCTACCAACCGTTTTAAGCTTTCAAATTACTAATCATGTTTATCTGTATCTTGACTGGAAAATAATTTGGGCTTTGTAGCAGTGTGCAGCACTGATCCTATTAGGCCATCTATAATAAGCTTCACCAGATTTAAAATTAAAAATAATTTTTAGCTGCATCTAGCCCGGAAAATAATTTTGGGGCTCCGAGATGCGCAAGACACATAAGTGCCTTCTTGCTGCACTACCTGCAGCATGACCCTCATATTGTCAGAATTCGAAGTAATCATGACTACTGGGTTGCCACAGTCTTAGATCCCCCAAACTTTTCGATCAACCTTTTCATTTTAATAAAGACCAAAAAAATGGTCATTTTTGAAATTATAAGCATTAGCAGGTTGTTAGAAACTGAAATCAAACAGTTTTCAACTCAAAACTTTATTCTAGGTGATGTTACATTTTCACATAGGACCCCTTGTTCGAAAGGAGCTTCTGAACTCTCTCGTCCATTGAATTTGTCAGGTTTTGGATGGTTTCTGCTTCAATTGTTTTGCATGATGACAGAATACCCTCCTAGAGCTGTTGCTTAGATGTGAACTGCCTCCCGCCATCATAGACACTCCTTTTAATGATGCTCCAAAGGTTCTGAATGGGGTAGAGGTCAGGGGAGCATGGGGGTCACACCATAAGTTTGTCCCCTTTTATGCCCATATCAGCCAGAGATGCAGATGTTTTATGTGCAGCATGAGATGGTGCATTATCATGCAGAAAAATGATCTTGCTGTGAAATACACGGTTCTTCTTCTTGAACCATGGCAGGAAGTGCTGTTTGAGAAAATCCACATACATTATGGAGTTCATCTTTAGGGCCTTCAGGGATTCTAAAGGGGCCGACAATCTCTCTCCCCATGATTCCAGCCCAAAACATTACTCCACCTCCTCCTTGTTGGCGCTGTAGCCGTGTTTGCGTGGGGTGTCCATCAACCAGCCATCCTCCACTCCATTCATCTGGACCATCGAGCGCTGCACGGCACTCATCCGTGAACAAAACAGTTTTGAAATCAGTCTTCATGTAATGTTTGGCCCACTGGAGCCGTTTCTGCTTGTGTGAAGTGGATAGAGGAGGTCGACAGGATGGCGTATGCACAGCTGCAAACCTCTGAAGGACCCTGCATCTTGTTGTTCGGGGGACGTTGGAGGCACAAGCAGCTTCAAAAACTTGTCTGCTGCTATGACAAGGCTTTTTTGCCGCTGCTCTTTCAACCTGACGTAATTGCCTGTAGGAAAGAGTCCTCAATTTGCCCTTATCAGCACGCACACGTGTGTACTGTGAATCAGCTACATACTTCTTGATTGCCAAGACACTTCATCCTGATCATCGCACAATGTTGATTGTAGTCATGCCTTGACCTAAACACTCCACAATTTGTTGCTTCTCAGCAGCCGACACATCCTTTTTCTTTCCCATTTTGGCAGAAAATGTAGGCTGCTTAATAATGTGAGAGAGCCTTGTTAAGTAGTCTTGCCTTTCATTGGACACACCTGCCAAACTAATTAGCACAGGTGTCTGCAATTGCTTACAGTGATATAAAGAGCCCTGACACACATCACCATTAATGAGTTTAACTGACAAACAAACAAATTCTTCCCTTATCACTCCTAAACACTTTTTGCATAATAATTTGGAACGCGGTGTACATGTGCTTTTCCACAAAACACCAGTGGTTCACGTAGTGAATCTTACAGTTCTAACTTGCCAACCGTGGTCTGTATGGAATTGTTCAATAAAGGGCCCAAAATTAAGATAACATAGATGGGAGAGGTCTCTATGAATAGGAATTCCTAAGTATTTGATACCCTGTGAGGGCCAGGCAAAGGGAAAGTTGGACTGGATGGAATCCTATATGGATTTAGGGAGGGAGACATCGAGGGCCTCAGACTTCGCTGCATTGATTTTAAAATTTTACCATGTAACAAAGTGATCTATTTCAGCCATAACAGCAGGGATGGATATATGTGATTGAGTGATATATACTAGGACATCATCAGCAAATAGAGAGCACTTGTACTTGGTGCCTCCCACCTCAATCCACCTAATATTGGGGTTATGGCGAATTGATGAGAGCAGGTGCTCCGTCACTAGGATGTATAAGAGAGGGGACAGAGGACATCCCTGCCTTGTCCCATTGGTGATTGTGAAAGGTGATGAAAATGTTCTGACGCACCCCCTGGGCCTTGGGACACCCGGAGCCGGACCCTTTTTGGTGGATGCTCGTGGTTGTAGTCTTCGTGGCGGCGATCCGGTTCCGTGGCTCAGGGCGGTCAAACCAGTGGCGGAACTATTTATGTAGTTTTGATGTTTAAATGTCCGACTACGCCACCCGTGGATTGCGGTCAGAGTGAACCGCCGCTACAGGGCAGACCGCTAAGGCTGGTGTTGTGGGTGCAGCAGAGCGTAGCATAACTCCCCAAGAGGAGTATAGCCTCAGGGCCGTGTATGCGGAGGATTGGGGTGATGGTGCAGGGCAGCAGCAGTAACGACACGGAGTCAGTGATGCAGTTCAGGGCCTTTACTCACAGTTCTTATTATCCAGACCACGTCTGCAGGTAACGGCTGCCCACGTCGTACTGTGCTCACCAGATGAGGGGCTCAGACAACTCCCAGATAACTTTGGAGCGCTTCACAGGACCCCCTTTGTGTGTCCTTTGTCTGGCCTTTCTTACCAACACTTCTGTCCGGCTGCCTCGGGCCTCCTCTTGGTAAACTTGGCGCCAGTTTCCCTGACCCTATGTGGTGCCTTCCTAGCGGGTGGAGCAAGGGGCTGCGCCACATAAAATGTCAGAGCCTCCGGTTTCTAGCTGAGGGTCGTTTCCTGCCTCCACTAGTTCGGGGACCGGTCTCCCCCTTTGGCCTGACCCCTCCACGCAGGTGGATTCGGGCGTGCGGTGGCGACTCGCCCGTCCGCACCCCTGGGATCCCTTCATTCCTCGTTCCTGGAGCCTTCTCCGCTCCTCTTCCTTCCTTCTCCCTCTTGCAGGCCTGGGCCTCTGTTACTAGGCCCGCCTCCGGAGCAGAGCTCATGCAGAGCCCCTGGTCCCTGCCACTTCTGCTCAGACTTCTCTGCACTGAACTAAGATGGTGCCCACCTTTTATACTCCCTTCTCAATGCACCCAGGAACTGCTTCCTCCCTGCTCCTGCACTGCAGGGTTCCCCTTCCTCAGTGTTCCCTCCCCCCACTCCAGCCAGGGACAGGGACTGTCGTGCCCATCTCAGGGGCATATTGGTCGCCCTGCCCCACGGCAATGTGGTGTAATGCATGCAGGTGTCGGGTCCTGATCCACACTCCATCCTTATCTGAGAGTGAGATATCACACCTCTGGGTGAGGTGCAATACGTCTGTAGCAACCGAGCCCTCGGTGCTACAGTTCCATTTATCTTCAGCCTAGGTGACGTATTGTGATACAGGGCCATGATTTTGGCTATAAAAGGGTCCCCTAGACCCCTACCCCAAGCTTTTTAAGAGAATCATATATGGCGTGCCAGGAGACTCTATGGAATGCTTTCTCAGCATCCAACGAGAGTATCTACTTACAAATTTTTAACTGCATCTAGCCCAGGAAATACTTTGTGCCTAGTAGCAGTGTCTGCTAGTCAGCGGATTATCCCGGCTGTTAAGCAAGCTACACCACCTGTAGTTTGGACACTTAATTTTTTCAAAGGAAATGCTTCGGGACCACGGGATACTCAGTGAAGAGCATCAGGAGGCACCCCAAGGCATAGGGGCTGGGACTGGCACTAGGATGCCTTGCGGTGGACAGCCGAGCTCGATCCTTATAAAAGCTTTTTAACTGCAGCAGCTTTAGTGGACGCTACTGGAGCTGGAATTACGCGGCTGCTGGCATGAGACTTGCCCTCCAATAGATCCTTGTAAATGGATTTAAAGTGTATTCATTCAAATTAGAGGGACAATTTAAATTAAAAAGCTTAGAGCTGCCTCCACCACAGGGGGGCTCTCTCGACCCACCAGCGGACAGGCACCAGTATTGGGAGAGGGGGGCTGGCCGTCAGGGTTCACCGCGGCTCTGGCACAAACCCGGCGACACGGAGGTGGCACGGGCAGGAGCGGACTGGCCGTCTCGGCTTCTCACTTTTTGGATTTTAGAAGGGCATGACATGCCTATATCTGTGTCTCCCCCTCCTTTTACTCCTCCACCTCTTTTCTTTTCGCATGACTATATGTACTTGTCACTTTTCCATGTGTTAGTTATGTCTTCTGAGCAGTTTGTCAGCTTTTGGACACCTTTGAAGGTGTTTTCTATGTGTTTCTATGTGTTTTTGTTTGCCTGCCATTGGTTTTAACGGTGTTCGAAGGTGTTCGACGAACAGTTCGGCGAACACACGG
Organism: Phyllobates terribilis; assembly: GCF_046119375.1. Classification (NCBI taxonomy): domain Eukaryota; kingdom Metazoa; phylum Chordata; class Amphibia; order Anura; family Dendrobatidae; genus Phyllobates; species Phyllobates terribilis. Next base: position 362,079,285 of record NW_027362762.1, on the reverse strand, counting down.
GTGTTCGACGAACCGAACCGAACTCGAACACTACGGGGGTGGCTCAACACTAGTAATAACCTCCACTCAATCCTGTGTTCTCATTGCTCAAACCTAGTGACAGAATGTCTACCCTACATTATTAAAAAAAGCAGATCATCACCACAATGGAGTCCCATACTACCAACACCATCGTACCACCTTTTACATTTTCACTAGTTATGCCACCATGAATGTACAGTAAGGCAATGCCAGAACCAGAATTATATCAGCACCTAGTTGTTCACACCAGTTTGCCTCCCACACAGAACTAAACATTATATTGTGCCAGATGCATATCAGTGTCTATTAATTAGTCCCAAACACATTGGCCCTATTTTAGCAAAGAAATTACGCCAGAATTCTGCCATAAATCGCTTTGAAAAGTCTCAAATTTTTGTGCAACACATAGATGTGCAAAAATTTAGCAACTTAGAGTTTTCACAACAGTTTCACCTAGTTCCACCAAAATGGGCAAAGCAGGGGTGGGACGTGGCTGGAAAAGAGGCGTGACACCAGAGCTCATCTAATTCATAACGACCTGTGGTGTACCTTGTGCCAGAAATCTGACTCCAGTCTGACACCAATAATCAAATGCGCCTGATTCATTTAAAGCCATGCACCTCTCAATGGATCAGGTTCCTCTCTCTAACTCCACCATGCTCCCTCATCAAGACCGATGAGAATAAGGATGGTCTTGATGAATCGGGGCCATAATGTTCATCTACAACATATTCTCTGAACACATACCAGCCACACTGAACCTATGATACAATTCACTAATCCTCTAATAGGAAGTTACATGTAAGCAGCCACCTTCACCTTCAGTACCTATCTATTCCTGATCACGCGTCACAAAATAAGTGAAAAAGAAAGGATCTCAGATGTGTACCAGAATCCAATCCTGGCTCACACAATGCTTTTGACATGGGGATAGTTATTCAGGATTCGCATGAAAAAACACAAGCCAAAAGCAGCTCTTAAATCTCCTTGTTGGCACCCTCTTCTTGTAACTGTGAAATGAATCATCCAATAGAAAGAGAATACATGTATATTAATTTTACAGAATTAGGAACTATAACAAATGTAAAAAGTTTACTTTTTTATATGAATAGTGAATGTGAAGCCCCTTAGGCTATGTTCACATGTGTAAAAGTTATTTTCATTTTTGGATCCGATTTGGGATGACAAAAAAACAGGAAGAAAATAATCCTGCACAGGATCCATTCATTTGACACAGAAGCGACATAAATTATCCTCCGTTTGATTGCAATCCAGCCACAATCTTTTTTTAGCTGGATGAAAAAATGTGGTCTGCACAACTTTTTTGTTCAGACAAAAAATGGATAGCAACTGGATTAATTTTTTTAAAATTGATGTCTATGGTGAAACAGATCATAACGGATGATCATCTGTTAACCCCTTTGTGACCTTGGGTTTTCCGTTTTTGCGTTTTCGTTTTTTTGCTTTTTGCTCCCTGCCTTCCCAGAGCCATAACTTTTTTATATTTTGGTCAATATGGACATATGAGGGCTTGTTTTTTGCAGGATGAGTTGTACTTTTGAAAGACATCATTGGTTTTAGCATATCGTGTACTGGAAATGGGAAAAAAATCAAAGTGCGGTGAAATTGCAAAGACAGTGCAATTCCATAATTGTCTTTTTTTTTTTTTCTTTCCACGTTCACTGGATGCTAAAACTGACCTCCCATTATGATTCTTCAGGTCTTTAAAAGTTCGTAGACACCAAACATGTATAGGTTCTTTTTTATTTAAGTGGTGAAAAAAGAATCCAAAGTTTGCACAAAAAAAATGGCACCATTTTCCTGAGACCCGTAGCATCTCCATTTTTCGGGATCTGGGGCCGGGTGAGGGCTTATTTTTTGTGTGCCGAGCTGATGTTTTAATTGATACCATTTTGGGATAGATTTTATGTTTTGATCGCCTGTTATTGCATTATATTGCAATGTTGTGGCGACCAAAAAAACGTAATTCTGGCGTTTTGATTTTTTTTCTCGTTATGCTGTTTACCGATCAGATTACTTCTTTTTATATATTCATAGATCTGGCGATTCTGAAAGTGGCGATACTAAATATGTGTATATTTGATTTATTTTTATTGTTTTATTTTGAATCTGGAGAAAAGGGGGGTGATTTGAACTTTTATATTTTATAAATGTAACATTTTTTTTAATTTTTTTTTTTTACTTTACACATGCTTCAATAGTCTCCATGGGAGACTGGAAGCTGCGAATCGCCTGTGCTATACACAGCAGGGCTCGAGCCTAATGTGTGTAGCTAAAGTGCTCAACTACTATGAGCGCCGACTGCTGAGTGGTACAGTACAAAAATGTGAACCAGTGCTCAATAAGAAAGGTTTGGTCTCATCAATTCTTCAGACTCTGTGGTTCCAGATCTTATCAGCAAGAAGTAAGGCCTTAAGGTCATCTAGCATTTACACAGGGGGGATTTGTTTCTCTCTCTGTTAATTTGGAGTACCCTGTCATGCCTCTGTATTGCTCCTGCCCTCACAAGGGCAGTCCCCATATGTTGCCTAGATATTACCCCATAAGCATAAAGCCTCCCAACAAATATGTGATCTCATATCTCATGAGAAACAAATCCCCCCTGTGTGAATGCTAGATGACCTTACGGTCTTACTTCTGCCGATAAGATCTGGAACCACAGAGTCTGAAGAATTGATGAGACCAAACCTTTCTTATTGAGCACTGGTTCACATTTTTGCACTGTACCACTCTGTACTTTTATTGTCTGTGACATTTGTGGCCTTATGTCTTATGTCCTTTTTATTACATATCATTAAAAGTTATGTTTTAAATATTGATTTTCATTTCTCCCTGCTGAAATTATATTGTCTATACTGAGAGGTTCACATATAGATACAAATACCATATGGTTGCTTGTTTTGGAATTTTCTTCACCAGTCAGTTCTCTCAGTCGGCAATCATCTTAGTAAACTCATGTTTTCTTCTTCAGTATGCATTTACTTCATGGCTCAGACCTGCAGATTAACTCTTTATTTGCTGTAAGCATAGCAAAGGCCATGTGCCCACGATACAGAAATGCTCCGGATTTTTCCTGAGCGTTTCTGCATCTCCCTGGCAGAAAAAAAACGCATGTGGATTGTACATGCGGATTGTACATGCATTTTGCCTGCCAGGGACAACGGATGTGAAGCGTTATTCACATGCATTTCCGCATGTGGGTTGACAAGCGCTTTCCAAGCAATTTTAGCATCACTTGGAAAGTGCTTGTCAATTTGGTCACACTACATAAATCCATGCAAATGGCATGGATTTATATACTGTGACCTTAAAGAATGGTTAAAAATAAAAAAATAATTCTATACTTACCTTCCGATGGCCCCCGCAGTCTTACTTCGCTCTGTCCTGGCTGCCGGCAGCTCGCGGTATACTGCACTGAAGGTCCTGTCATCACATGACTATGATGTCAGCACAGGTCCTTCAGTCCATCGTGATCTGCCGGCATGGGAGGACTAGCGCACCGCGGGCCATCAGAAGGTAAATATAACATTTATTTTTTATTTTATTCTTTTTTTCACAGGTTCTATGGTACCCGGGTCTGGAGGAGAGTCTCTTCTCCTCCACACCCGGGTACCATCCGCACATTGAAACGCATGGAATGCGCATCTACAGATGCAGTGATGCAGAATCCATGCGTTTCAATGCAAGTCAATGGTGGCGAAAACGCAGCACTTCCGCAAAAAATTGGTAGTGCTGCGTTTTTTTCCGCAATGATAATCCGCAGCGGAAATTTCCGCAGCATGTGCACAGCTCATGCGGATTATCATTGGGGAACATAGAAGACCTTCTACCATGAGTTTTTTAAGCGTTTCTGCAGCGTTTTTGCCGCTGCGGAAAAGCTTAAAAAACGCATCGTGGGCACACAGCCAAACTCTTTTTGGGAGCTCTTCAAACTATAAATGCTGCCGCAACAGAGTATATCTACTCTATAGTCAAGTTTGCCTGTTCATCACGCTACCAACTATATCTTGTTTGCTAAGTAACCCTTCATCTGCTGTAAGCATAATGAACTTTTCTCTGTATCTGTTCATTCAATGTACATGCAGGCCGACAGTCCTGCCCACTCTGTCATTTTCGGTCCATGTTGCTCTCCTTGACCAATGCCTTAGAGAATCCACCTCATCACGTGAGCCCTTAACATTTGGTCGGGTAAGCATGGTTAACATTACATTTTTACTCTGTATTCTAAATTACTTTAGATGCATACAGATGCTTACCCGTACCTATTAAAATCACTCACATTAATGATGTCTAAAAATACATCCACAGTTTTATCTGGGTGAATAAACCACTAGAAATAAAAAAAATATATAATCTACAGTATGTCACTGCAAGGAATAGTCTGGGCTGATATTCCTATCAGGAAGAACACTATGGATACTCCTCACAGATATACTTACAATATAATTTAATTTTAATTTCCCTTTACTCCCACCCTGGAGTGTGATGCTGTGAAAGCTGTGTCTAAAAGGTGTGTCAGTTTTGTGGCTGAGCCTCTATCCATGCTTAGACAATGGTCTCTTGATTTTTATGTTATTTGTAGACTTTCTTGTCAAGAGCACTTTACTCTTATCATGCAAATAACTTTTTAATAATATTTTTTTGCTGTTCTCTCTTTTCATAGTGCTTCAGTGTTGTTTTTTTACTATATGCTGGATTTCTTGATAACATATTTGCATGCATTTTTTTAAATTTGGAAATGTTTTTTTTTCATATCACAATCTGTATTAAAACAAAATTCTAAATGTTGCAATTTTCATACTGGCCACATAGGCTATTTTACACTCATATTTTGTATCTTTTCGGGAAGAGTTTTCAGCAGCTTCATTATCATCTCAGGCAGAATGTCAGGTAAAACCAGCTATACACAGAATCCACCAATCATAATAGGAAATGTCATAGCAGGTGATGTCATAGCTTTCCCTGCCTGCACAATGACTTTTGCACATGCTCAGTAGATGTTCCAATATAAAAGATAGTGTCTGAGTCAATGTATTGCTGCTAATGTACATCTGGATTTCCTGAAACAGGAAGCATGAGTAATAGCTCCACTGCTAGTGAAACATTTGCAAGATTTCTAATTTTTATTTTTAATACAAATCACAATATTTATAAAAACATTGCCATTTTTTTTTAAAAACTACATTTAACACAAAACTTGATTTAAACAGTAGGTCTGATGACACATACCATTTAAGTGGCTGTCTTAGCATGCAATGCAAAATGTATATTTTTGTGCAAAATGTAAGCATGATCCCTGGATGGGAAAATTTACACTATGGCCAGATATAACATTCTTCTTTAAAGATAATTTGTTAGTAACATCAGTGCCCCCCATACTGCATATATGGGCAGAGCAGTTAATACCTAATTTGCATATGAATTTAAATGCTGATTTCTGGAGAATGCAGAATCAGAAGAAATAAAGGTGTCATTGGATTTATATTTCAAAGACCTGCATGACCATAAATGTGGTTTAGGTAGTTTATCTAATTGATATATTCCCATTAATACAATCTATTTGAAACCAAGAAAAAAATATTCAAAATGTTAAAACTTTGTGCAGATTATATGCAGAGATATGACATAGGGTTTATGTAAAGACAGCCATTTGGTTCTTACATTTTGTTTTTTTTTTCACAGTAAAATGTTATTTAGTAACAAAAAGCTGAAATAAAAGTTGGGAGCTCGTAGTGACTCTCTGCATAAAGCTTGTAAAATATCGCTTCACTGTAAACTGTTTAGAATTGAAATTCCTTTGAAAATGCTAATTCCATCATGACGTTAGTGAATTTGCTTTTATGAGATTGTGAACCATTTTCTTTTTAAACAGTCCTCTGTCTCTAAATCTCTGTAGTCATCAGAGTATGTTACTTTCCTGTCCAGTAAACAGACCGAGGACGAACAGCTAAAAGCAGTGGTTTTGGTTCAACATCAAATGCCAAAGTGTTTATGTCTTACACGATTTTTACGAAACGGAAATTTATGGTGTTTGCCAGGTAGAAGAAACCTTTTTCACTTCATTGCCAAATTGTTATTGTGTTCATCCAGGAAATGACAACATTGAAATCTACAGCGGAGTGAAGATCATCTCCACCAAGGTTCAACATCCACAAAGTGGTTTAGATCAGGGTTCCCCAACTCCAGTCCTCAAGGCCCACCAACAGGTCATGTTTTCAGGATTTCCTTAGTATTGCACAGGTGATAATTCCATCATCAGCACAGGCAATAGTTACATCACCTGTGCAATACTAAGGAAATCCTGAAAACATGACCTGTTGGTGGGCCTTGAGGACTGGAGTTGGGGAACCCTGGTTTAGATCATTTATTATAAACTACGCTTGTGCTACAGTTACAGGCAGTCTCCAGATTAAGAACTAGATATGTTTGGTAGCTTTCTTCATAACCCGAATATGTATGTAAGTTGGGGCAGGGCTGGGAAAAAAAACTAACAATCAATGAGTGATCGCTCCCACCACCCCGCTGCTCGCCCCCTGCCATCTGATCCTTTTCTTTTTACCATTGTGTGCCGCATAGCTGGCCTATTAACTATACACCAGGACTTTCAGCCGTGTACTGGCCTCAGAGGTCACGAGCTTATGACACTCAGAGGCCTCCAGGTCCTGGACGATGTGACGGAAAGAAGAGAACTTGACATCAAGCACCGGGGCGGTCAAAGTTTTTTTAAACCAATACTTGCCTCTCCAACCACCCCATACTCGCCATACAGTCCTCTTCGTTCTGTCATTGGGTGTGCCACATCATTCTTTATACTGATAGTTACAACCTTAGGATGCTCAGTGAGCTGTGGTCGGAAGTCCTGGTCTATATTGAAGAAGCCAGAGGTGCGTGACTTTGGAAGATGAAGAATATACAGAATGCAGAGAGGTAAGCAGTAGTGTTGAGCCACCCCTGTAGTGTTCGAGTTCGGTTCGGTTCGTCGAACACCCTTGTGCTCGTCGAACTGTTCGTCGAACACCTTCGAACACCGTTAAAACCAATGGCAGGCAAACAAAAACACATAGAAACACATAGAAAACACCTTCAAAGGTGTCCAAAAGCTGACAAACTGCTCAGAAGACATAGCTAACACATGGAAAAGTGACAAGTACATATAGTCATGCGAAAAGAAAAGAGGTGGAGGAGTAAAAGGAGGGGGAGACACAGATATAGGCATGTCATGCCCTTCTAAAATCCAAAAAGTGAGAAGCCGACACGGCCAGTCCGTTCCTGCCCGTGCCACCTCCGTTTGTGCCAGAGCCGCGGTGGACCCTGACGGCCAGCCCCCCTCTCCCAATACTGGTGCCTGTCCGCTGGTGGGTCGAGCGAGCCCCCCTGTGGTGGAGGCAGCTCTAAGCTTTTTAATTTAAATTGTCTCTCTAATTTGAATGAATACACTTTAAATCCTTTTACAAGGATCTATTGAAGGGCAAGTCTCATGCCAGCAGCCGCGTAATTCCAGCTCCAGTAGCGTCCACTAAAGCTGCTGCAGTTAAAAAGCTTTCATAAGGATCGAGCTCGGCTGTCCACCGCAAGGCATCCTACCGCCAGTTCCAGCCCCTATGCTTTGGGGTGCCTCCTGATGCTCTTCACTGAGTATCCCGTGGTCCCGAAGCATTTCCTTTGAAAAAATTAAGTGTCCAAACTACAGGTGGTGTAGCTTGCTTAACAGCTGGGATAATCCGCTGACTAGCAGACACTGCTACTAGGCACAAAGTATTTCCTGGGCTAGATGCAGTTAAAAATTTGTAATTAGATACTCTCATTGGATGCTGAGAAAGCATTCCATAGAGTCTCCTGGCACGCCATGTATTATTCTCTTAAAAAGCTTGGGGTAGGGGTCTAGGGGACCCTTTTATAGCCAAAATCACAGCCCTGTATCGCAATGCGTCACCTAGGCTGAAGATAAATGGAACTGTAGCACCCCGAGGGCTCGGTTGCTGCAGAGGTATTGCACCTCACCCAGAGGTGTGATATCTCACTCTCAGGTAAGGATGGAGTGTGGATCAGGACCCCGACACCTGCATGCATTACACCACATTGCCGTGGGGCAGGGCGACCGATATGCCCCTGAGATGGGCACAACAGTCCCTGTCCCTGGTTGGAGTGGGGGGGAGGGAACACTGAGGAAGGGGAACCCTATAGTGCAGGAGCAGGGAGGAAGCAGTTCTTGGGTGCATTGAGAAGGGAGTATAAAAGGTGGGCACCATCTTAGTTCAGTGCAGAGAAGTCTGAGCAGAAGTGACAGGGAGCAGGGGCTCTGCATGAGCTCTGCTCCAGAGGCGGGCCTAGTAACAGAGGCCCAGGCCTGGAAGAGGGAGAAGGAAGGAAGAGGAGCGGAGAAGGCTCCAGGAACGAGGAACGAAGGGATCCCAGGGGTGTGGACGGGCGAGTCGCATCCGCACGCCCGAATCCACCTGCGTGGAGGGGTCAGGCCAAAGGGGGAGACCGGTCCCCGAAACTAGTGGAGGCGGGAAACGACCCTCAGCTAGAAACCGGAGGCTGTGACATTTTATGTGGCGCAACCCCTCGCTACATCCGCTAGGAGGGCAGCACATAGGGTCAGGGAAACTGGCGCCAAATTTACCAAGAGGAGGCCCGAGGCAGCCGGACAGAAGGGTTGGTAAGAAAGGCCAAACAAAGTACACACAAAGGGGGTCCTGTGAAGCGCTCCAAAGTTATCTGGGAGTTGTCTGAGCCCCTCACCTGGTGAGCACAGTACGACGTGGACAGCCGTTACCTGCAGAAGTGGTCTGGATAATAAGAACTGTGAGTAAAGGCCCTGGACTGCATCACTGACTCCGTGTCGTTACTGCTGCTGCCCTGCACCATCACCCCCATCCTCCGCATACACTGCCCTGAGGCTATACTCCTCCCGTGGGGAGTTATGCTACGCTCTGCTGCACCCACAACACCAGCCTCAGCGGTCTGCCCTGCAGCGGCGGTTCACTCTGACCGCAATCCAAAGGTGGCGTAGTCGGACATTTAAACATCAAAACCACATAAATAGTTCCGCCACTGGTTTGACCACCCTGAGCCACGGAAACGGGTCGCCGCCACGGAGACCACAACCACCAGCATCCACCAAAAAGGGTCCAGCTCCAGATGACCCAAGGCCCAGGGGGCGCGTCAGAACATTTTCATCACCTTTCATAATCACCAATGGGACAAGGCAGGGATGTCCTCTGTCCCCTCTCTTATACATCCTAGTGACGGAGCACCTGCTCTCATCAATTCGCCATAACCCCAATATTAGGTGGATTGAGGTGTGAGGCACCGAGTACAAGTGCTCTCTATTTGCTGATGATGTCCTAGTATATATCACTCAATCACATATATCCATCCCTGCTGTTATGGCTGAAATAGATCACTTTGTTACATGGTCAAATTTTAAAATCAATACAGCGAAGTCTGAGGCCCTCGATGTCTCCCTCCCCAAATCCATACAGGATTCCATCCAGTCCAACTTTCCCTTTGCCTGGCCCTCACAGGGTATCAAATTCTTAGGAATTCCTATTCATAGAGACCTCTCCCGTGTATGTTATCTTAATTTTGGGCTCTTTATTGAACAACTCCATACAGACCACGGTTGGCAAGTTAGAACTGTAAGATTCACTACGTGAACCACTGGTGTTTTGTGGAAAAGCACATGTACACTGTGTTCCAAATTATTATGCAAAAAGTGTTTAGGAGTGATAAGGGAAGAATTTGTTTGTTTGTCAGTTAAACTCATTGATGGTGATGTGTGTCAGGGCTCTTTATATCACTGTAAGCAATTGCAGACACCTGTGCTAATTAGTTTGGCAGGTGTGTCCAAAGAACGGCAAGACTACTTAAGAAGGCTGTCCCACATTATTAAGCAGCCTACATTTTCTGCCAAAATGGGAAAGAAAAAGGATGTGTCAGCTGCTGAGAAGCAACAAATTGTGGAGTGTTTAGGTCAAGGCATGACTACAATCAACATTGTGTGATGATCAGGATGAAGTGTCTTGGCAATCAAGAAGTATGTAGCTGATTCACAGTACACACGTGTGCGTGCTGATAAAGGCAAATTGAGGACTCTTTCCTACAGGCAATTACGTCAGGTTAAAAGAGCAGCGGCAAAAAAGCCTTGTCATAGCAGCAGACAAGTTTTTGAAGCTGCTGGTGCCTCCAACGTCCCCCGAACAACAAGATGCAGAGTCCTTCAGAGGTTTGCAGCTGTGCGTACGCCATCCTGTCGACCTCCTCTATCCACTGCACACAAGCAGAAACGGCTCCAGTGGGCCAAACATTACATGAAGACTGATTTCATAACTGTTTTGTTCACGGATGAGTGCCGTGCAACGCTCGATGGTCCAGATGGATGGAGTGGAGGATGGCTGGTTGATGGACACCCCACGCAAACACGGCTACAGCACCAACAAGGAGGAGGTGGAGTAATGTTTTGGGCTGGAATCATGGGGAGAGAGATTGTCAGCCCCTTTAGGATCCCTGAAGGGGTAAAGATGAACTCCATAATGTATGTGGAGTTTCTCAAACAGCACTTCCTGCCATGGTTCAAGAAGAAGAACCGTGTATTCCGCAGCAAGATCATTTTCATGCATGATAATGCACCATCTCATGCTGCACATAAAACATCTGCATCTCTGGCTGATATGGGCATAAAAGGGGACAAACTTATGGTGTGACCCCCATGCTCCCCTGACCTCTACCCCATTCAGAACCTTTGGAGCATCATTAAAAGGAGTGTCTATGATGGCGGGAGGCAGTTCACATCTAAGCAACAGCTCTTGGAGGGTATTCTGTCCTCATGCAAAACAATTGAAGCAGAAACCATCCAAAACCTGACAAATTCAATGGACAAGAGAGTTCTGAAGCTCCTTTCGAACAAGGGGTCCTATGTGCAAATGTAACATCACCTAGAATAAAGTTTTGAGTTGAAAACTGTTTGATTTCAGTTTCTAATAACCTGCTAATGCTTATAATTTCAAAAATGACCATTTTTTTGGTCTTTATTAAAATGAAAAGGTTGATCGAAGAGTGTGGGGGATCTAAGAGTGTGGCAACCCAGTAGTCATGATTACTTCGAATTCTGACAATCTGAGGGTCATGTTGCAGGTAGTGCAGCAAGAAGGCACTTATGTGTCTTGCGCATCTCGGAGCCCCAAAATTATTTTCCGGGCTAGATGCAGCTAAAAATTATTAGTAATTTTAAATCTGGTGGAGCTTAGTATAGATGGCCTAATAGAATCAGTACTGCACACTGCTACAAAGCCCAAATAATTTTCCAGCCAAGATACAGATAAACATGATTAGTAATTTGAAAGCTTAAAACGGTTGGTGAGGTGATTTTAACCAATCATCAAGCTTTTACTCTCCCCAGGATGACACAGGGGTAGAAAAGTCGTTTCGGATCCATGATTTGTTCATCTTTATGAATGTGAGTCTGTCTACATTATCAGTGGAGAGCCGCGTGCGCTTATCTGTCAGCACACCACCAGCAGCGCTGAACACACGTTCAGACAGAACGCTGGCTGCGGGGCATGACAAGATCTCCAAGGCGTAAGTGGCGAGCTCCGGCCATTTATCCAGATTGGAAGCCCAAAAAGAGCAAGGGTCCAGTGACACAGTCATGGCTTCAATGTTTACTTGAAGATACTCCTGTACCATCGTCTCTAGGCGTTGACTATGTGTCAGACTTCTTGTCTCCTGTGGCCTTGCAAAGGATGAGCTAAAAAAGTGGTGAAATGATTCCGCAAAATTGAAGTTACCAGCAGATACTGTGTTTCTGTTACGGTTTGAGTGCTGAACACTCGATGGTCCCACGGTTGGCAAGTTGGAACTGTGAGATTCACTACGTGCACCACTGGTGTTTTGTGGAAAAGCACATGTAAGATTCTGCAACAGTCTCTGCTGATACTCCTGCATGCGTGCATCCCTTTCTATGGCAGGAATTATTTCTGCAAATTTACTTTTGTACCGGGGATCTAACAGTGTGGCAACCCAGTAGTCAGGATTATTTCTAATTCTCCCAATTCGAGGGTCATGTTGCAGGTAGTGCAGCAAGAAGGCACTCATGTGTCTTGCGCATCCAGGAGCACCAAGTCCCTGTTGTGTTGGTGCCGAGGTAACCATCATGCTTCCTTCCTCTGTCCTCTCCCCCCAACCTCGCACAACAGAAATGTGATCAAGGTCTCCCTCATCTGATGAGTCTTCCATCAGTTCGTCCTCCACTTCTTCCTGGGCTCCTGCACCTTCCTCACTAGTTTGGCTGCTACCATGCACCCTGGTAAAACCATCTCCCCCACCCTCACATGCCTGCCGCCTTGGTGCTGCCGACCGTCTGGACCTTGCAGATGTTAGTCCTTACGCATACAACTCCTCCTCCTCTACTTCCTCCACCTCCTCTTGTGCCACCACCTGACTCCGAATTCTGTTTAACATGTGCTCCAGCATGTAAATCACCGGAATAGTCATGCTGATAATGGCATCGTCACCACTAAACATCTTCGTCACCATTTCAAAACTGTGCAGAAGGGTGCATAGGTCCCTTATCTGAGACCACTCCTCCAGCGTGAATTGCCCCACCTCTGGATCCCGTTGGCCCAGGCTATACGTCAGAACGTATTGCACCAGGGCTTGTCGGTGCTGCCACAGTCGCTGCAACATGTGCAGAGTTGAATTCCACCGGGTAGGCACATCGCATTTTAGCCGGTGAAGTGGCAGGCCCAAGAACTTCTGTAGAGATGTAAGTCGCTGAGCTGTGGGATGCGAACGGCGGAAGTGAGCACACAGCGACCGTGCCCTCTGCAGAAGGCCATCTAGTCCGGGATAGTGGGCTAAAAATTGCTGGACAACCAGGTTCAACACGTGAGCCATACAAGGCACGTGTGTGACATTGCCCCGGCGAAGGGCCACACCCAGGTTTGCAGCATTGTCGCACACGGCCTTCCCTGGTTTCAGGTCCAGTGGAGACAGCCATTCATGAAATTGGTTCTCCAGAGCTGACCACAACTCCTCATCTGTGTGACTCACATTTCCCAGACATTTCAAAGTAAAAACCGCCTGATGACGTTGAGCCCTACTGCCAGCATAGTAAGGAGGTGTGCAGGATCCCTTCTGCGCAGTTAGAAAGCTTGTGGCATGACCAGACAGGCTTTGGGTGCAGGTGGAGGACCGAGAGGAGGTTGAGGAGGCAGAAGCAGTGGAGGAACTTTGACATAAAGAGGATTGACGCACAACTCGTGGGGACGGCAAGACTTGGACAGCAGCCCCTTGTCCTGCTGTCACCATAGTTACCCAGTGCCCAGTCAGCAACATGTAACGCCCCTGTCCATGCCTACTCGTCCAAGTGTCTGTGGTGAAATGCACCCTGTCACACACAGAGTTTCTCAAAGAAGCGGTGATGTTGTGTGCGACATGCTGGTGGAGCGCAGGCACACCTTCCTTTGAGAAGTAGTGCTGACTGGGCATCTGGTACTGGGGCACTGCGACGGACATAAGGTCTCGAAAATCCTCTGTGTCCACCAGGCGGAAAGGCAGCATTTCTGTAGCCAAGAGCTTGCAGATGGTGAAATTCAACCTCTTAGCTTTCTCATGGCTAGGAGGAAATGGTCTTTTACTTGTCCTCATCTGAGGGACTGAGGGCTGGCTATTGTGCTTAGACGGGGTTGATAAGGGTGTCCCCGGCAAACTGCCGGTCTGTGAGGAATATGCAGGCGGACATGTTAGGTTGCCTTGATCCAAAGGTGGTGCTATCGATGTCGGACAGCGCTCAACACCAGCTGGTGTTACCACCTCCAAAGAAAATGATGACCTGCCAATCACGCTGGCTGTTGCGGGTAAAGAGGTGGCAGGTCTGCGTCCCAAAACAGGTGTGACTGCTGTCCCCCCAGTCACAGAGGATGAAGAGGCCGCAGATGCACAAGATGGGGCAGACGGTGGTTGGCCCGGCCGGCTAGGCCACATTGTAGCACAGTGAGCTTCCCACTGCAACTTATGCTTCATGTCCATGTGCCGGTTCATGCATGAAGTACTCAAACTATGTATTTTCTGGCCTCTACTTAGCTTTTGTTGACAAATGTTACAGATAACACGAGTTGGGTTATCTTTATCGATCTGAAAAAATGCCCAGGCTATGCAAGGCTTAGCACCCATGCGACCTGAAGTGTCACCACGACTTGTGGTCAGAGGCAGAGTTGTGTTTGAGGATGCAGTTGTTGACGTGCTTCCAGTACTACGTCTCTGTCCAGGAAGGCGCAACCTGACCTCGTCGTCACTAGCATCCTCCTCAACCTCCTTTGCTGACCTCATCTCTTGGCTGACTGTGGGTTGACAGTAAGTGGGATCTCCAACCTCATCATCACCCTGTGTTATCACACCCGTCGTCCTCAGAGCCAACCTGTTCCTGCCCTGACAAAAAACTAAAGTTGTCGCTCCAATCAGGTATTTGAGTCTCATCATCGTCTTCCTCATTGTCTCCACCAACAGGAGTTACAGTTTGGGAATGAGGGTCTACATTATGGTCAGAACCTTCTGCGTCTGGTCCTGGATCCGACTCATAAAGATTCTGGGCATCAGTGCAGATCATTTCCTCGTCTGGATTCACAGAAGCGCTGGAGCCGACCTCTGATTCCCAGGCTATAGTATGAGTAAACAGCTCTGCAGACTCAACCATCTGTTCTACCTCATACTCAGACGGGCAGCTGGAGATTTGGGAGCTGTAAAGAAGCAAGTGCGATTGGGGTGACACCTCTGAGGACTGGAGTATTTGTGATGTTGAAGTTGATGTGGAGGAGAGCCCACTTAAAGGAGCACTTGATATCCGTTGAAGCACCTGCTGTTTTTGTGCCTCATCTGGAATTTGTAGCGATTGGCGTGGCCGTAAGAAAGGGATCTTATCACATTGTCCGCTAAAAGAAGTAGACATTTTAGTTTTGCTGGACAGACAGGGCAATCTGTCACAAAGACCGGGATCGCCGAACGGTGTGCTGCCTCCCTGGCGCTCGAGTCCGGCACATCGCGGATCGGGTTGACAGGTTACTGGGTGGGGCTGGCGAAGACCCAGCGGTCATGGTCCACATCGGCACCAATGACAAAGTGAGTGGTAGATGGAGGGTCCTTAAAAATGATTTCAGGGACCTAGGTAGGAAGCTTAGGGCAAGGACCTCCAAGGTAGTTTTCTCAGAAATACTACCAATCCCGCGAGCCACACAGGAGCGCCAACGGGAAGTTAGGGAGGTGAATAAGTGGCTAAAGAGTTGGTGCAAGGCAGAAGGATTTGGGTTCATGGAGAACTGGGCCGACTTCGCGGTCGGCTACAGACTCTAACGTAGGGATGGGCTGCACCTCAATGGGGAGCGTGCAGCGGTGCTGGGGAAGAAGATGGCTAATAGGTTGGAGGAGTTTTTAAACTAGAGACTTGGGGGGAAACCAAGGAAGTAGGTGGGATGTGAGGCAAGCAAGGGGGAAGGGGAGAAGTGAATATAATGAGGGTGGAGAGGGGGGTGGGGATAGTACAGTTAGATCGTTAGAGAAGAATAGGATGCTAAATAACCCCAAAGTTTTATCTTGCATGCTGACCAACGCAAGAAGCCTGACCAATAAGGCGGATGAGCTGCGGGCGCTTATATCGGAGGAGAGGTATGACATCGTAGGTATAACAGAGACTTGGCTAGACGATAGCTACGACTAGGCGGTAAATTTATTAGATTATAGTTTATTTAGAAGGGACCGGAAACAGGGGAAAGGCGGAGGAGTCTGCTTATATGTAAAGTCATATCTAAAACCCAGACTAAGGGAAGATATAGGAGAGGGAGAAGAGGGGGTCGAGTCCATGTGGGTAGAGATAGAGGGGGCAAAAAATAATAATAAAATATTACTGGGGGTCTGCTATAAGCCACCAAATATAACAGAGGAGAATGAGAATCTGCTATTAGGACAAATAGACAAAGTAGCAAAACATAATGAAGTGATTGTAATGGGGGATTTCAACTACCTGGATATTGACTGGGAAACAGAAACCTGTAGATCTCAGAAAGGAAAAAGGTTCTTGACAAATATTAAGGATAATTATCTTTCCCAACTAGTGCAGGAACCAACGAGAGGGAAGGCCGTGTTGGACTTAATATTGACTAATAGGCCTGATAGAATAACTGAGGTACAGATAAGGGGGCACCTAGGTAATAGCGATCATAATATTATCGACTTCAAAATGCCCTTCAGTAGGGTTATCAATAAGGGAACAACAAAAACATTAAACTTTAGGAGGGCGAAGTTTGATCAGCTGATAGAAAACCTTCAACTTATTGACTGGGACAAAGTACTTAATCAATGGAATACGAATAGTAAATGGGAAACCTTCAAAAGAATTCTGAATACTCAGTGCGAGAGGTATATACCGTATGGGAATAAAAGGGCCAGAAATAAGAGGAAACCAATATGGTTGAACAAGAACGTAAAAGGGGCGTTAAATAGCAAAAAGGCATTCAAGAGATTAAAACAGGAAAACAGTAAGGAGGCACTAATGTGTTACAAGGAAAAAATGAGAACCTGTAAAAAACAAATAAAAATAGCGAAGGAGGAAACAGAGAAGCGTATTGCTAGGGAAAGTAGATCAAATCCCAAACTGTTCTTTACGTATATAAATAGTAAAAGGATTAAATCGGATAATATTAGACCGATAAAAAGTGAGGAAGGCAAAATCATAGAGAAATATGAGGATAAAGCTAATCTATTAAATAATTTTTTTTCGACAACTTTCACAAAGGAAATAGAACTAACAGGAGAAATGAGAAGTGACAAGCTTAATCCTCCACTAAGTATGAGTAATATAACCCAAGTTGAGGTACAGAAACGCCTCAGTAACATTAAAATAAACAAATCACCAGGACCTGATGGCATACACCCACAGGTACTAAGGGAGCTAAGTAATGTGATAGACAGACCGTTATATCTTATATTTAAGGACTCTGTTGAGACTGGGTCTGTACCACTTGATTGGCGACAGGCGACTGTAGTGCCAATATTCAAAAAGGGAGCGAAAAGTAACGCCGGAAACTATCGGCCGGTGAGTCTGACGTCCGTTGTGGGCAAAATTTTTGAAAGCTTCATTAAAGAGGCAATTACGGAGCATCTTGATGCTAATAATCTTTTAATCCTGAACCAACATGGATTCATGAGGAATCGCTCCTGCCAAACAAACCTGATTGACTTCTACGAGGAGGTTAGCTCTCGATTAGATCAGGGGGAACCAGTGGATGTCGTGTATCTCGACTTCTCAAAAGCGTTCGATAGCGTGCCACATAATAGGTTGGTATACAAAATGAGAATGATGGGGCTGGGGGAAAATGTCTGCAAGTGGGTAGCAAACTGGCTAAGTGATAGAAGGCAGAGGGTGGTTATAAATGGAATATACTCAGATTGGGTAAGCGTCACTAGTGGGGTACCACAGGGGTATGTACTAGGCCCAATGTTATTTAATATCTTTATTAACGACATAGTCAACGGGATAAATAGTAAAATATCAATATTTGCAGATGACACAAAGTTATGTAAAACAATTAATACAAAAGAGGACAGTGCAGACCTACAGAGGGATTTGGATAAGCTGGCTAGGTGGAGCATTAAATGGCAAATGAGGTTTAACGAGGAGAAATGTAAGGTCATACATATGGGAAGGAAAAATGGAAGTCACCAGTACTCACTGAATGGGAAATCATTGGGGAATTCAGAGATGGAGAAGGACTTGGGCATCTTGATTAATAGCAAACTAAATTGGAGTGCCCAAAGTCAGGCCGCTGCTCTAAGGGCAAACAGGGTAATGGGATGTATCAGAAGAGGTATAGCAGCAAAGGATGAGAACATTGTTCTTCCACTGTACAAAGCACTGGTCAGACCACACTTGGAATACTGTGCTCAGTTATGGGCCCCAATATATAGAAAGGATATAAATGAGCTTGAAAAGGTACAAAGGAGGGCAACAAAATTAATAAAGGGAATGGAGGGACTGCAATACCCAGAGAGGTTGGCAAAACTAGGACTATTCAGCCTGGAAAAGAGAAGGTTGAGGGGGGACATAATAAATGTGTACAAATATGTTAGGGGACAGTATAGAGATCTTGCCCGGGATTTGTTCAAAAGGAGGGATATTACGGTAACAAGAGGGCATTCACTAAGACTGGAAGAGAAAAGGTTTCAGCACCAGCATAGGAAGGGGTACTTTACGGTAAGAGCAGTGAGAATATGGAATTCGCTGAGTGAGGAGACGGTAATGTCAGATTCACTACACCAGTTCAAGCGGGGACTGGATGCATTTCTAGATACCAGGCAGATTTCAGCGTATACTTAAAAATAAAATAAAATAGTAGGTTGATACAGGGATTTATTCTGACTGCTGGTTTCAGAGTCGGGAGGGAATTTTTCCTCAGGTGAAGATTGGCTAAATCATTTGGGGTTTTTGCCCTCCTCTGGATCAACTTTAGCAATTACAGAACTAACAGGTCGAACTTGATGGACGCAAGTCTTTATTCGGCTTTACTAACTATGTTACTATGTAAGATGGTCTTTCTTCTGCAGATGTTACTGTTGCTTTAACACCTACTCCACGGACACAACCTTTTTTCCCCTTCCCAACATGCCTATTCCCCTTTCCACCAGCAGCAGGCCTTTTTCCACTCATTTTGGTGGTTAACTAATTCACAACTCTGGAGTTGATTGCACAAAAAAACAATGGATGGGAACCGAGCAGAGCTGAGTGGCCAAACTGTGGTATTAGGCCCAAACTATTGTCTGGGTTAGATGCAGAAAAAAATTATATTCAGTTTGCAACCTGATGGAGGTCAGTATAGATGGACTAATAGAACAAGTCCCACACACTGCTAGAAGGCCAAATATTTTTTCAGAGGTAGATGCAGAAAAAAATTATATTCAATTTGCAACCTGATGGAGGTCAGTATAGATGGACTAATAGAACAAGTCCCACACACAGCTAGAAGCCCAAATATTTTTTCAGAGGTAGATGCAGAAAAAAATTATATTCAATTTGCAACCTGATGGAGGTCAGTATAGATGGACTAATAGAACAAGTCCCACACACTGCTAGAAGGCCAAATATTTTTTCAGAGCTAGATGCAGAAAAATATTATATTCAATTTGCAACCTGATGGAGGTCAGTATAGATGTACTAATAGAACAAGTCCCACACACAGCTAGAAGCCCAAATATTTTTTCAGAGGTAGATGCAGAAAAAAAATATATTCAATTTGCAACCTGATGGAGGTCAGTATAGATGGACTAATAGAACAAGTCCCACACACTGCTAGAAGGCCAAATATTTTTTCAGAGCTAGATGCAGAAAAATATTATATTCAATTTGCAACCTGATGGAGGTCAGTATAGATGGACTAATAGAACAAGTCCCACACACAACTAGAAGCCCAAATATTTTTTCAGAGATAGATGCAGAAAAAAACTATATTCAGTTTGCAACCTGATGGAGGTCAGTATAGATGGACTAATAGAACAAGTCCCACACACTGCTAGAAGCCCAAATATTTTTTCAGAGCTAGATGCAGAAAAAAAATATATTCAATTTGCAACGTGATGGAGGTCAGTATAGATGGACTAATAGAACAAGTCCCACACACTGCTAGAAGGCCAAATATTTTTTCAGAGCTAGATGCAGAAAAATATTATATTCAATTTGCAACCTGATGGAGGTCAGTATAGATGGACTAATAGAACAAGTCCCACACACTGCTAGAAGGCCAAATATTTTTTCAGAGGTAGATGCAGAAAAAAATTATATTCAATTTGCAACCTGATGGAGGTCAGTATAGATGGACTAATAGAACAAGTCCCACACACAGCTAGAAGCCCAAATATTTTTTCAGAGGTAGATGCAGAAAAAAATTATATTCAATTTGCAACCTGATGGAGGTCAGTATAGATGGACTAATAGAACAAGTCCCACACACTGCTAGAAGCCCAAATATTTTTTCAGAGATAGATGCAGAAAAAAATTATTTTCAGTTTGCAACCTGATGGAGGTCAGTATAGATGGACTAATAGAACAAGTCCCACACACTGCTAGAAGCCCAAATATTTTTTCAGAGCTAGATGCAGAAAAAAATTATATTCAATTTGCAACGTGATGGAGGTCAGTATAGATGGACTAATAAAACAAGTCCCACACACTGCTAGAAGGCCAAATATTTTTTCAGAGCTAGATGCAGAAAAATATTATATTCAATTTGCAACCTGATGGAGGTCAGTATAGATGGACTAATAGAACAAGTCCCACACACTGCTAGAAGCCCAAATATTTTTTCAGAGCTAGATGCTGAAAAATATTATATTCAATCTGCAACCTGATGGAGGTCAGTATAGATGGACTAATAGAACAAGTCACACACACTGCTAGAAGGCCAAATATTTTTTCAGAGCTAGATGCAGAAAAATATTATATTCAATTTGCAACCTGATGGAGGTCAGTATAGATGGACTAATAGAACAAGTCCCACACACTGCTAGAAGCCCAAATATTTTTTCAGAGCTAGATGCTGAAAAATATTATATTTAATCTGCAACCTGATGGAGGTCAGTATAGATGGACTAATAGAACAAGTCCCACACACTGCTAGAAGGCCAAATATTTTTTCAGAGGTAGATGCAGAAAAAAATTATATTCAATTTGCAACCTGATGGAGGTCAGTATAGATGGACTAATAGAACAAGTCCCACACACAGCTAGAAGCCCAAATATTTTTTCAGAGGTAGATGCAGAAAAAAATTATATTCAATTTGCAACCTGATGGAGGTCAGTATAGATGGACTAATAGAACAAGTCCCACACACTGCTAGAAGCCCAAATATTTTTTCAGAGATAGATGCAGAAAAAATTATATTCAGTTTGCAACCTGATGGTGGTCAGTATAGATGGACTAATAGAACAAGTCCCACACACTGCTAGAAGCCCAAATATTTTTTCAGAGCTAGATGCAGAAAAAAATTATATTCAATTTGCAACGTGATGGAGGTCAGTATAGATGGACTAATAGAACAAGTCCCACACACTGCTAGAAGGCCAAATATTTTTTCAGAGCTAGATGCAGAAAAATATTATATTCAATTTGCAACCTGATGGAGGTCAGTATAGATGGACTAATAGAACAAGTCCCACACACTGCTAGAAGGCCAAATATTTTTTCAGAGGTAGATGCAGAAAAAAATTATATTCAATTTGCAACCTGATGGAGGTCAGTATAGATGGACTAATAGAACAAGTCCCACACACTGCTAGAAGCCCAAATATTTTTTCAGAGCTAGATGCTGAAAAATATTATATTCAATCTGCAACCTGATGGAGGTCAGTATAGATGGACTAATAGAACAAGTCCCACACACTGCTAGAAGGCCAAATATTTTTTCAGAGCTAGATGCAGAAAAATATTATATTCAATTTGCAACCTGATGGAGGTCAGTATAGATGGACTAATAGAACAAGTCCCACACACAGCTAGAAGCCCAAATATTTTTTCAGAGGTAGATGCAGAAAAAAATTATATTCAGTTTGCAACCTGATGGAGGTCAGTATAGATGGACTAATAGAACAAGTCCCACACACAGCTAGAAGCCCAAATATTTTTTTAGAGGTAGATGCAGAAAAAAATTATATTCAGTTTGCAACCTGATGGAGGTCAGTATAGATGGACTAATAGAACAAGTCCCACACACAGCTAGAAGCCCAAATATTTTTTCAGAGGTAGATGCAGAAAAAAATTATATTCAGTTTGCAACCTGATGGAGGTCAGTATAGATGGACTAATAGAACAAGTCCTACACACAGCTAGAAGCCCAAATATTTTTTCAGAGCTAGATGCAGAAAAAAATTAAATTCAATTTGCAACCTGATGGAGGTCAGTATAGATGGACTAATAGAACAAGTCATACACACTGCTAGAAGGCCAAATATTTTTTCAGAGCTAGATGCAGAAAAATATTATATTCAATTTGCAACCTGATGGAGGTCAGTATAGATGGACTAATAGAACAAGTCCTACACACTGCTAGAAGGCCAAATATTTTTTCAGAGCTAGATGCAGAAAAAAATTATATTCAATTTGCAACCTGATGGAGGTCAGTATAGATGGACTAATAGAACAAGTCCCACACACAGCTAGAAGCCCAAATATTTTTTCAGAGGTAGATGCAGAAAAAAATTATATTCAATTTGCAACCTGATGGAGGTCAGTATAGATGGACTAATAGAATGATGCTATGCCCAAAAGGTTTTACTTCACTAGGTGCAGTAAAAAAATTGGTATTCTATACACAGGTGGTATATCTTGCAACACAGATAGGCTACTCCACTGACTAACACACTCTGCAATAGGCCAAAAAGGATTAGCTTTGCTAGATTTAGCCAAATGCTGTAAAAAAAACTTGCACAGCACTGGCACAAACCTGCCTGGCAAAAGCTGATAGTAACTGATCTAACTTAGTCCTGAAAAGGACTGCAATTACAATTAGTCTTTACTCCCAACCTATCTATTTAAGAGCACAGACCTGCCTGATAAAAGTCGTAGGAAATGCTGTAACCTAGTCCTTAAAAGGACTGCAATCACAACTATTCCCTACTCCCAAGCTATCTGTAGATTTGTGCGAAAATTGGCTTGAAATTTACAAGGTATAGCGCACACAGCAACAGCGGTGCCGTCTAACACGCAGCTGCAGCAGTGAGAAAATGGTGGCGACGGGGAAAATGACTGGGTCTTATAGGGCAAGGACATGTGACATACACTGCCAATGACACATGCCCTTGCTTGTGTGGAAAAAAGCACTTCGCTCCGTGTGTGCGCTGCTGATAGGCTGACAGATTGCACCTCCCCACTGTAAATGCGGGAAAGAGAAAAAAAAATGGAGATCTTCATTATTCCTGCAGAGATCCATCCCCTGCCCCTCCCCCCACCCCGCTGTACACTCAAACTGCGTATTAACATTAATTTTCATCATTACTGAGAAAAAATCCAGTTATGATTTTGGTGCACGAACAGTTATCGAACATAACCTCGCACAGCCGAATTTTCTTTCAAATCGTTCGGGTTCGCCGAACGGCTCGAACACCGCCCAATACAGCTCGAATTTGAGATTGGCGAACAGTTCAAGTCGAACACCGCTCATCTCTAGTAAGCAGTGAGGTGAGTTTTTTCTTTTGAACGTCCGACATTCGTGACTAGGAATCGTACGTCAATCAGATATTCGTAAGATGAGAACTGCCTAAATTTACTGTTTGCCCGATATTCCCTACTGGCACCATTTTGAAATGTATAAATAAAAAATAATAAAAACATGGTTTTATGTCACCGTATTTTGAAAGTCATAATATTTTTATATTCTATTGATAGAGTTGTAAGGATTTATTTTTTTGTGGACCGGGCTATTCACTAGTACCATTTTGGGGTACATACAGCTGTTGGAACACTTTATATTCTAGCTTTCTTTGGGGGGGGGGGGAGGCAGGACAAACAACAAGAGTAATTCTGGCATTGTTTTTTACATGATTCACAATAGTGATTAGGAGGTGCGGACACAAACAAAAGAGGTCCCCTGTGCAAGAACATTATATGGGCCCTTGACAGTTCATCATAATGCACAATTCCACTTACTTTGGGGCCACTGTTCGGCTGCACAAGTTGCACCATTGCTATGTCCACTCCTGGTAGTTAGATATCATAGACAATTTTCTATTGTTTACAATTTTAAACATAATACGTTGTTTTTGTATATTTTATGATTATATTATTGATTTTTGTCCAAACTGTGGATTTTACCATGCAATTATTTGATCACTTGTATTATACACTGAAAACTTCTGTATTGCAGTTTTTTATGCCTATCAAACATCCTAAATGAAATCCTATTAGAACTAAAAAGGCAGACATGGCGGTCCTTGCTAGGACCCTGCTGCTATAGTAAATCATCGACACCCCACAGGAGGAACACCTAAGTGCTTAAATACCACGGTCACTTTTGACCACTTTGGGTCTCCGTCTGATCCCTACAGTGATTGTGTGAGCACAGTCCATGTGCTAGTGTGATTATTATGAGGTAGATGTATGGCATTTTGTTGGAACTACCTCGCAATGATGATTTACACATCTTCACTGATTAAGGGGTTAATTGTTATATTCACATTAAAACTTAAAGAAATAGCTGCCACATGCGGATCATGTGGATGTGCTTTACATATACTTTTAATACGGAATTTGAGACAAAATTCTTACAGATCAAAGCGGTATATCAACGTATTTGTAATTGAATATTTATAGCATCAATGTATTAATATTTTTTAGCTCAATGATTTGTTTCAAACATCTGGAATATTTACCACTTTTAGAGAGTTCTGACATCTGCAAATATATGCTGGATTCTACATTTTTTATTTTACACCTAACCAATACAGTCTGGTTTTAGTGAGTGATTTTTTTTCTAAATACGGCCGATAAACTGGAACTGCATTGGCAGCATTAATTGAAGTCTGAATATGTAAGAATTTGTTGCTTTGTATTAAGAGGATATTGGCTGTACAACAAAAGAATTCTTAATTTGACAAACGAATACAATTGTACTCTGTCCAACACTGAACTAGCACTGCTCGAAATTAATATCAGCCATTACTTGTAGTGCTTTGTGATTTTATTTAGTGACAATTTATACTAACATTTTAGAATTGGCTAAAGAAGAGATCAGCTAACAATGAAGTTCTTTTAATATTAAACAAATTGCAGTAAACACTCAAACAATTCATTTTTATGTTCGGCTTGCGGGAAATGCTTTTTGATGATGGAATCAGTATTTAGGTCACAATCCAGGACGACTTAACAGAAAACTACAATACATTTATTATTTATTTCTATATAATTTATACAAGGTCGACATTTCAATGAGACTAAGTTTACATGTATCACTGTCTATACTGAGACTTTCAGCCAAGTCTCTCCATCCCAAGCACATGTCACACAGGGCATTATTGTATTTGAGCCTTTATTAGTACAATTTTTTGGTGTTTTTCTCCTGTTTTTTATTTGCACCTTATTCTTTCCTTATTCTTTGTGCCTTTTTTAACATCTATTTTATATGTATTTGCCTGTTTGCTTTTCTCTTCTTATGCTTGTTAGCTTGTTATTGGGGGCAAAGTTTGGGGTTTCCATATGTTTTTGGCTGATTAATCAATTGTGACTCTTTTAAAAAGTTGCAAAATATTTGAGCAAATCTACTCCAGTTCCCCCATGAGTGATTTTATGCATATCTGAAATGTTTTGTGTCAACGAATACCACAAGAAAAAGAAAGAATAGTAACTTAAAAAAAAGTGCAAATGATGAATTTGGCCCTTAGTCTAGGGTTAATTTGACTAGGTGGCGGTAAATCAAAGGTAGAATATATAAATTTCAGGCAGATGATAGGGCTGGTCACTAAGTTGACATGCGATACTGTTTCATGATAAACTTAAGTTCCCCATACCCATTAAAGAAAAGTCAGTCAAGACCAATTTTGGTGAGACTGACTCACCATGAATGTATATGGGATCCTCCCAACTCTCCTTTGAGCAAAAAATTGGAGGAAAGAATGATCAGAAATGACAAATTTTATCATCCAATCAGCTCTCAGTGGAGATAAAAGCAATGTAGGCACTGTTCGTGTTCACCTGACAGCTTTAAATATGGCTTGCATAAAGAGACTTGACATTGGCTACTCCACTTTTCATATCCCAGGGGTTGCCTTCACCCTTTAACCCTTTTACAGGGATTTAGACTTAACAGGGACCCCATAGGCTGGAGCCACAGACTTAGCTGCTGTTCAGTGGTACAAGATGAAGGCAACAAGGGTCACTACAGGAGGTCAATGCCAAAAGGTGACTTCAGTGACAAAATCGGAAAGAAAGCAGATTGTCAAACTTCAAGCCAAGGTCAGAAAATCGGATAAATCAGGATGAAACAACAGGAGCAGAAAACAGACCTATCAACCAGATAGCAGAACTATTGACTGGTAGAGGAAGTCAGAGCTACAAGGGTTTAAATAGCTGACATCCCTACCTAGGGCTTTCAGGAAAGAGTGATCAAATCTAGACCAAAATTAACCCCATAGCTTCCTGATTAAGCAGCACCGAAAGTCGCAGGGAAAAAAACAGGACTGTAGCTGGCATGTGTCTTCGGCAATAAAGGCACACCCCTGCATAGCGGCCAAAGCTGAAATAGAGAGGAGACAAATTGACACTGATGTTACAATAATCGACTACCATAGGTGTATGGTGGCACGCTTACTCCCTCACCCTTCTGATAACAAGTGCATGTGTATGGAGAGATTGGGAGTGATTGCTGTCCATTTTAAGAGTGTGTGGCGACAGCTTTCCAAGGCGTGTGGACTGTCATGATGTAATGTTTTAGTACCCAATCAATATATGTCCAAACCATAATGGAGGTGAAATATGTCACTCATATATTTATAAAATGGAGTAGTTTGTGCCAGATATTTAGGGTTCTCATTTCATCTCTGTCACTCCATATTTATTAAACAACCTTTTAAACATGGCCATACAGTTGAAAAAGTTTGGGCACCCCTATTAATCTTAAGCTTAATGTTTTATAAAAATTGGTGTTTTTGCAACAGCTATTTCAGTTTGATATATGCAATAACTGTTGGATACAGTAATATCTCTGCCTTGAAATGAGGTTTATTGTACTAACAGAAAATGTGCAATCTGCATTCAAACAAAATTTGACAGGTGCATAAGTATGGGCACCCTTATCATTTTCTTGTTTTAAATACTCCTATCTACTTTTTACTGACTTACTAGAGCCCTTTTTTTGGTTTTGTAACCTCATTGAGCTTTGAACTTCATAGCCAGGTGTATGCAATCATGAGAAAAGCTATTTAAAGTGGCCACTTGCAAGTTGTTCTCCTGTTTGAATCTCCTCTGAAGAGTGGCATCATGGGCTCCTCAAAACAACTGTCAAATGATCTGAAAACAAAGATTATTCAACATAGTTGTTCAGGGGAAGGATACAAAAAGCTGTCTCAGAGATTTAACCTGTCAGTTTCCACTGTGAGGAACATAGTAAGGAAATGGTAGAACGCTGGGACAGTTCTTGTTAAGGCCAGAAGTGGCAGGCCAAGAAAACCATCAGAAGAAGAATGGTGAGATCAGTCAAGGACAATCCTCAGACCACCTCCAGAGAGCTGCATCAACTTGCTGCAGATGGTGTCACTGTGCATCGGTCAACTATACAACGCACTTTGCACAAGGAGAAGCTGTATGGGAGAGTGATGCGAAAGAAGCCATTTCTGCAAGCACGCCATAAACAGAGTCGGCTGAGGTATGCAAAAGCACATTTGGAGAAGCCAATTTATTTTTGGAAGAAGGTCCTGTGGACTGATGAAACCAAGATTGAGTTGTTTGGTCATACAAAAAGGCATTATGCATGGCGGCAAAAAAACACAGCATTCCAAGAAAAACACTTGCTACCCACAGTAAAATTTGGTGGAGGTTCCATCATGCTTTGGGGCTGTGTGGCCAATGCCGGCACCGGGAATCTTGTTAAAGTTGAGGGACGCATGGATTCCACTCAGTATCAGCAGATTCTTGACAATAATGTTCAAGAATCAGTGACAAAGTTGAAGTTACACAGGGGATGGATCTTTCAGCAAGACAATGATCCAAAACACCGCTCCAAATCTACTCAGGCATTCATGCAGAGGAACAATTACAATGTTCTGGAATGGCCATCCCAGTCCCAAGACCTGAATATCATTGAACATCTGTGGGATCATTTGAAGAGGGCTGTCCATGCTCAGCGACCATCAAACTTAACTGAACTGGAATTGTTTTGTAAAGAGGAATGGTCAAAAATACCTTCATTCAGGATCCAGGAAATCATTAAAAGCTACAGGAAGCGACTAGAGGCTGTTATTTTTGCAAAAGGAGAATCTACTAAATATTAATGTCACTTTTCTGGTGAGGTGCCCATACTTATGCACCTGTCAAATTTTGTTTGAATGCAGATTGCACATTTTCTGTTAGTACAATAAACCTCATTTCAAGGCAGAAACATTACTGTGTCCAACAGTTATTACATATATGAAACTGAAATAGCTGTTGCAAAAACACCAATTTTTATAAAACATTAAGCTTAAGATTAATAGGGGTGCCCAAACTTTTTAATATAACTGTACACTTCTCAAGTTAGAAAAGAGTCTGAGACCAATATGTCAAATGTCGCAAGTCAATGCAAAAGTCTGCGCAAATTGGTATATTTCCCAATGTTACCAAAAAGCAGAAGACAAAAGCTATATGATAAAATGAGTGTAACATAAATGTTTCATGTCTTTTTTAAGACTATGGTCTGCCTTGAAAAATCAGCTTTTTCTGCCTTTTAGGCACACATTCATTCATAAATATGTTGTACTTTATACTGCAAAGTTAACTACACTCCCATTTTATCATTATTTTTAAGTTTTGGCATAGATACATAGAAATGGTGTAAAAAAAATGGTGTAAAAGATTGATACATTTTGCTTAGATATTTGCAAAATTAAATCATTTTGTAAAAAATGCAATGATAAATGTCCCCCCAGTTAGCTTCCCCCCCAAAAAAAATTGCTTCTGTGGGAGTATATCTCCATATAAACACAAAGCCTGTATAGCAAAATACGGAGACTGTGAGGTTGTTTTACTGCCATACAATCTCTGCGCGTGACCCTGCTATGAGCATGGGATAAAATATGAATTATGTGATATACTGCCTCTATTAGGCTTGATCAACATTTGATAAATGGATTTAATCATTATCATACTAATTAACATTATTTTTTTTCCTTTGCCAAAGCTAAAAGCAAACTAACATTCATGCTTTTTCAACCATCAAACAATGGAAAAAATAGTTATTAAATAAATTATAGTATGAGAAAGTAAGCTTGCTAATGACTGGCTGAGGACATTTTCACTTTTTGTTGCCATAGCATTTAATATTATTCTTTATAATGTTCTTTTCAAGCTGAAAGTTAAGAAAAACACGATGTAGGCATGAAATGCATTCATGGCTTTTAGTTAAATTCAGCACAGCAGGACTTTAAATCCAAGTAGAAATTAGAATGCATATGTAGGATGACTTCATACAGTGATATAGTCAAGATCTCAATTGATATAATATTAGGTCTTGGCTAGATCTAGTTGTGCTGTACAGTTCATGCGTCACCTTCCTTCAGGATGTCTTTACAAATGCCAAAGTAAGCAGGTATTTGCAAAGAAATCCAAAGTGTCTTCTAATTGCTGCATTATATTAATGGCTTGAACTAATGCACTCTGTTCTAAATTGTGGTTGACAGATATCACTTGGTCTGGCAGGGGGGAACACAATAAAGAACTATAAAAGAATGTGGGGTTTTGTGTGAATACATTGGGTTGGGGTAAGAATACTTTAAAGGCAATGCTTCTCATGTGATGCCTGCTTTACCACTGATAATTCATGAAGCGCCAAGCCAGCAGCTCTACCATTAGCAGTGGTTGTGCTTGAGGAAAAGACACTGACCCGACAGTACTGCAGCGATGACCTCAGCACAGACAAATAGAGACGTAAAGGGATTTGCTGCAAATGTGTTTTTATTTCGATCCCGCACCAAATTGGAGAGACAGATATAGTCCAACATTTCGACCTCTGTTGGGTCTTTATCAAGGACATCTGTATTGGGAATAGCCAGGTATGTGTGGGATACAGAGCCCATGTCATGTCATGGGCTTCATATCTCCAACATACCCAGCTACTATCCGTACAGATGTCATTGATAAAAACCCAACAGAGGTCGAAACGTTGGCCTACATTTGTCACCTCAATTTGATGCTAGATCTTAATAAAAACACATTTGCAGCAAATACCTTTACGTGTCTGTTAGTCACCCTTGAGTTGTCAGGACTGGAGTAAATTTTTGTATTAGTTTACCCAATTTTGGGGCACAAATTATAGTGAATGTACTCAGCCATTTTGCCTACCACCTAAGCTTCAAAAAGTTGTTGGAGTTGGCCATAATTAGATTCAAATTTCCAAAAATCTCAAAATATTTTGAGAATTTTTGAGAGTTTTGGGGATCATTCTAGTCTTCACCAGAGACCCACTCACAAAGGTTTCTACTTAATTGGGCTGATTCACATCAGATTCTCAGAAGAGATATGACAGCACTGAAGCATGGTGGGGTGGGCATGTGGTAGTCAAGAATAAGAAATAGGTGGTCAGTGAGACATAGGCCAAATCTGAAGAGGCATACTGATGGTGATAAATCCAAGCAGCGAGGCAAAAGAACCCAGACAAAAATCACAGGTCAAATACAGGCAAGATGTAGAACAGACTCACAATCAAGAAGCAGAATACAGGGGTGTCAACTCATGTTCAGGCCAGGGGCTGGATACCATATAGCTAGAAATAGATTTGCCATGGCAACATGGCTTAGTCAGTGAGTAGCAGTGATGGAATGGATCAATATTTAATTTTATCTTGTAAAAAGATAATTCATATGTGTATATTTTAAAGGAAACAAGCTTCTGCTGCTCTTCTACTGGTTTGATTTAACAAGATTTGATACTACCATTAAAGGGATCATCTTCAAACTGCAGCCAAGCTATTATAGCTGCATCAAACCCAGGTTTTTAAACATCGGTTTGGGAAGACTTGGTCGAACTGCATAAAATATATAGAAAGAATGTCACCTGTAATAAAAGAATATCACCCATTTCCCCCATAGATCTGAGACATTACAAGATGCATCCATGGGAACAGTATAGAATTTGGACCAGGAGATTAGGAAGACCTGGTTATATAGATCTGTTCAGCACTCATGGAAGGAATGTATTCTGAGGCAATGTCAGAGATCATTGCCCTCAAGGAAATACCTACATACTGCCCACTCAGTAGCATCTATAATTAATGCCTGGATCTGCATGCAGTTGGTTGTTGCAAGGATTTATCCTGCTTAGCCTTTAAGACAAAACTAAAAGTCCTCCTTATAAGCTTCTAGCTGCTTAAACGTTTGTGTCTATCTAGCTTCAATTGCTTCTATGTGTGGATAATAAACTGTGTGCCTTCCTCTGACAATCTCAAATGCAATTAGTTCTAGACTGGAGCACAGACAGCTTTTATATGGGGTATTATGAGTGAGATGAAGAAAAATTCTATTACAAAAATGACCATCCAATATCAATCCACCATATTTGTAGTGGTCAGAAAAAAAGGGAATTGACAGAGATGCAAATAACATGACCTTTACAAAATATTGACTATCTATCTATCTAGATCTATATATCTAAGTCTGTATGCCCACTATGCGTTTTTTAAGCGTTTCCGCAGCGGCAATTCCGCCGCAGAAATGCTTAAAAAATGCTTGGTAGATGGTCTGCAATGTTCCCCAATGATAATCCGCATGTGCTGTGCACATGCTGCGGAAATTTCCGCTGCGGATTATCACTGCGGAAAAATCCACAGCACTGCCAATTATTTTGCGTAATCGCGGCGTTTTTGCCGCCATTGACTTGCATTGAATCGCTTAATATCCGCATCACTGCATGTGCACATGCGGATATTGAGCGATTCAATGTGCGGATGGTACCCGGGTCTGGAGAAGAGGAGACTCTCATCCAGGCCCGGGTACCATAATACCTGTAAAAAAAAAGATTTTAAAATAAAAAATAAACATTATACTCACCTTCTGATGGCCCCCGGTCTCCTTAGCGATGCGTCCTGGCTCCCCGGCAGCTCGTGATGGTCTAAAAGGACCTTTCATGACGTCATTTAGTCATGTGACAGGTCATGCGACTGCCGACGTCAGCGGTCGTGTGACCTGTCACATGACTAAATGATGTCATGGAAGGTCCTTTTAGACCACCGCGAGCCGCCCAACACACCGGACGCATCGGAGGAGACCGGGGGCCATCGGAAGGTGAATATAATGTTTATTTTTTATTTTTTACCATTCTTTTACTATTAACTTGGTCACACTATATAAATCCATGCCGGTTGCATGGATTTATATAGTGTGACCAAGTTGTCAAGCACTTTTCCAAGTGATGCTAACATCACTTGGAAAAGCGTTTGACAACCCGCATGCGAAATCGCATGTGAAAAAATGCTTCACTTACGCTTCTACCTGGCAGGAAAAACTCATGTATTCGTTTTTTCTGCCAGGGAGATGCAGAAACGCTCAGGAAAAATCCGGAGCATTTCTGCAACGTGGGCACATAGCCTAAGGCATACCAAACATTTTCAATGAATTATTTTATTTTTTTTATAGCAGTTTGAAAATAAAATATGTCAATGGTACATAAGCTGGAAAAACAGTGGCTCTGTGAAATATCTTTGTGAGTCATGTCAGTCTTCTGCTTATAGTACATCATAGATTAATATTTTATGTAAATATCTTAGTGAGTGGGAAGGAGGCAGTAAGTAAGGAACATCCCTTGTCTAAACACTTATAGCAGCATGTCAATGTTTACAGCTCGGCTTCCCGCAGTAATCAAAACTAGCCACACTCTTCACCAGACATATATCCAATTCAATGATTTAGATGGAATGTGTTTAGCTAAAAGTGATGATGTAAACAGATCAAGGTGAATTCAGTGACTGTTTTGATGGGAACGCTCATCATGCTTGGAAGTAATCCACTGACATTACATCTAACTAATGAAATTAAAATTGTTTTCCAATTTTTTTTCACCCCTCAAGACTCCTAAGGTCAGAGAGTTTTTGTGTGTTGTTTTTTTTTATTAGCCTTTGAAAAGTTTCAATATATATAAGTTTCCATTATATTATTATGCTTCATTTTCTCCCAAACTCAATGCTGAAAGTGCTGTTTTAACTGCCTTGTTCATTCACTTAAAGTAGCTGATTTGAACTGCAGCTGTACCAAAAATAGGTACTCCATTGTTAGCTTCTCTGCTCCCCTCTTTCAAGCTCAGACAATATTTATAAACACATTTCTCATCTGGAGAGGAACAAAGAAGCTCAAACAAATATTGATTATTTTCTACAGTTGCAGCGAATTGTGCCAATTTTTGTTAAGAAATACAAATCTCCTAATAAATTTGCCACATTTTGAACTGCTGTGAAGTCAGAAGATATCATCTATACCGGATGCGCCAGCAATGCACTTGCAAGCCTAATTTGCATATGGATAAAACAAGAATTTTGATACAACAGAGCGTCAGATCCCATCCTCAGGTTTTAAAGAGAAATTCTCCTTTAAATAAAAATAGAAATTTTCATTATAAAAAAACATTTTTTTTTCAGAAAATACAGTAATAATCTTAAAATTGAAAATAAATTATTATTAATAATTTAATTAAACCAGCTTTTAGAGTTACAATTTTGCTGTTAGATGCTGATAACATAATTCAAAACTAATGTCCAATATTGCGGCACTTTCACGCTTGCAAAAATGTCTGCCATAACAAAAAAATGAAAATAACTCAGTATGTAATGAAAGTACAGTATATTTATTTACCAAGCTACTGTTTTAGTAGTAAACAGTTAACAGTCTGATTCTTTGTATGTAAGAAATAGGGTCGATCCGAAATTATATTTTGCCTGGGAAAATAAATTGAAATGGCATCAAAGTGCAATATAAGTAAGCAGTGAATAAATGTAATTCTCTAATTGATTTTTGAGGTTTGATTTTACAGTATTCATTCATTTTTATTTAATTCACTTAGGAAAATTGAACATGCAATCGTTTGGTCGCTTATACTATATACTGGAATACAATATTATTGTAATGCACACGCCCAGGCTGAGCGGCGTGTGCGTGTGATTCCACTGGACCGTGCCGGAGAGTGAATGCCAGGAGGGGGTAACTAGGAATTCACCCGATCCGACCAGGGTCGCACGACGGCATACGACGCCAGTGCACCAAGGAGGAACCGAGCAGAGGGACCAGGTGCTACTCCAGGACAGACTCCGGACACGGCTGTTGACCCACACAGGGGAATACAGGAACAGACTGGTTAGGCTGGCACACAGACTGGTGGGTATAGGCAGGCACGACTGGTATGCAGGCAGGCGGGTATGCAGGCAGGGGGGTACAGGCAAGCACGGCTAGAGTGCAGACAGGGAGGCGCTAGCAGGTAGGAACACAGGCGGGATAGGACCCAGTACACACAGGGACTCAGGAACAGAACCACAGATGTGGCGGACAAACACAGCAGAGTGAGGCCGCCCAGAGAGGCGAGCAAGAGCAGGGCAGGACGAGACCGCCTAGAGCGGCGAGCGAGAGTAGAGCAGGACGAGGCCGCCCGGAGCGGCGAGCAAGAGCAGAGCAGGACGAGGCTGCCCGGAGCGGTGAGCAAGAGCAGAGCAGGACGAGGCCGCCCGGAGCGGCGAGCAAGAGCAGAGCAGGACGAGGCCACCCGGAGCGGCGAGCAAGAGCAGAGCAGGACGAGGCCGTCCGGAGCGGCGAGCAAGAGCAGAGCAGGACGAGGCCGCCTAGAGCGGCGAGCAAGAGCAGAGCAGGCTAGAACCGCCGGAGCGGTGAGCAAAGGCAGAGCAGGCTAGAACCGCCGGAGCGGTGAGCAAAGGCAGAGCAGGCTAGAACCGCCGGAGCGGTGAGCAAAGGCAGAGCAGGCTAGAACCGCCGGAGCTGTGAGCAAAAGTAGAGCAGGCTAGAACCGCCGGAGCGGTGAGCAAAGGCAGAGCAGGCTAGAACCGCCGGAGCGGTGAGCAAAGGCAGAGCAGGCTAGAACCGCCGGAGCGGTGAGCAAAGGCAGAGCAGGCTAGAACCGCCGGAGCGGTGAGCAAAGGCAGAGCAGGCTAGAACCGCCGGAGCGGTGAGCAAAGGCAGAGCAGGGGGGACAGGGCTCTGTTCACACGGAACAGACAGGAAGGGAAAGGCAGAACCAGATACCCACAGGGTACTTGCAGTGAAGTAGCGAGTGGACCACAGTGACAACGAGCAGGAGTTAGGTATGAGTTCAGACTCTGCAGAAAAAGGAAAGGTACGGACATAGAGAAACACGGGAAAACAGGCTAGAAGAGTATACAGACAAGAACAGACACAGTAGCAAGATACAGGAGCGGGTCTAGGAATGCAGCCCCTAGAAGGCGGGAGGAACAGGCCAGGAGCGTGTTCAGACAGGACAGACAAGATACAGGAGCAGGTCTAGGTAATCGGCCCCTAGAAGGTGGGAGGAACAGGCTAGGAGCGTGTTCAGACAGGCCTGGAAATACAGCCTCCAGGATAGGCAGACAAGAGAACACGGAAGGGGACCTGGCACATTCAGAGTGAAAGCCCACACTGAATGAAACACAATGCTCAGGCATGGGTTAATTGGAGCAGCTGGTTTAAATACCAGGTGACAGACAGCAATAGGCTGAGGACGCACAAGGGGTGTGCCTGCAGCAGGTACAAAAAACAGGAAGTGATCGGGCGCCGCCCTTAAGCAGCAGCACACAGAAGCAAACAGACAGCATGGAGGGAAGCCAGAGAGACATTCTGGACTGGAGATCAAGTGCGCGCTCTTGCACAGTGGGAGATGGAGCACTATGCAAGGACGCCACCAGGTAAGTTACAATTATTACAGTATATAGGACAACTACCTGTCTGCTATGAAGTAATACAACACAAAACTCATCATTAGTGCAAGTGTACCTCACCAGAACCACCATTAGCACATTAATACTGCACCAGAACCATCATCAATACATGAATACAGCACTAGAACCATCATTAGTGCATGAAAGAAGCAGCAGAATCATATCAGTACACAAAGACATTACCAAAACCATTATCAGTATATAAATACAACAGCAACATCATCAGTACATGAATACATCAGCAATACCATTATCGGTCCATGAATACATCACCGGAACCATTATCAGTACAGTACATGAATACATCACCAAAATCACCTTCAGTACATGAGAATAGCACCAAAAGCATCATAATTACATGAACGCATCACCAATGCCAACATTAGTTCATCAATACAGAACCAGAAGTACCATCAATACATAAATACAGCACAAGGACCATCATCAATACATGAATATAACACCTGAACCATCTTTGGTACATGAATGCGGCACCATAACTATCACCAGTACATGAATACATCACCAAAACCATCATCAGTACATGAATACATCAACAGAATCATCATCAGTACATAATTACAGCACTAGTATCACAATGAATACATGAATACAACACCACCATTAACATTAGTACATAAGTACAGAACCGTTACTATCATCGGTACACGAATACAGCACCAGAACCATTATCAGGACATAAATATATTACCAAAGCCATCATCATGAATACATCACCAAAAACAACATGAGTACATGAATTGATGTATTCATGAGCCATCATCAGTACATGGATAAAGCACCAGAATCATCATCAGTACAGGTGTACATCACCAGAACTATAATTCGTATATGAATACAATACCCTAACTATCTTAAATACATTAATACATCATCAGAACCATCATCAGTACATTGATACATCACCAGAAACCATCACCAGTATCTGTATATAACACCAGAATCATCATCAGTATATGAATACATCACAGAACCTATCATCAGTGCATGAATGCAACACCATAACCATCATCAGTATTTGAATACCACATCAAACCATCATCAGTACATGAATGCATCATCATAGTCAACACCAGTACATGTATAGAACACAAGAATCATTATCAGTACATGAATAAAGCACAAAAACTACCATCAGTACATGAATACAGCACCAGCACCAACATCAGCACATGAATACAAAAGCAGAACCACCATCAGTGCATGAATACATAATCAAAACCATCATCAGGATAGGATACATCAGCAGTATATGAATAAATCACCAGAACCACTTTAGTACATAAATGCATCATCACAGCCACAATCAGTACAAGAATACATTACCTGAACCACATTGGTACATGAATACATCACCAGACCCACTTTCAGTAGATAAATACAGCACCTGAATCACCTCAGTACATGAATATATCACCAGAAACACTATTAATACAAGAATACATTACCAAAACCACCATCTATACATAAATACAGCACCGCAATCACCGTCTGTACTTGAATACAGCGCCACCGTCTTCAGTAGCACAATACGGTGCCCTTATAAACGATGATCACCACACTCTCCGTCCTTATAAACTATTACCGCCACACTTTCTACTCTAATGAACAATAACCTACACACCATCTCCACTTTACACTGTGTCCTATTCACTGTTTCTCTGCACGCTGTTCACATTTCCACACTGCCCTTCTTCACAATGTATCATCACAGTGTCCACCCATGTTGCCACTACTCAATACAAACTCCTCACTTTACCCATTCTGCATACTGTGCCCTGTTTCACACTGTCCCCTAAAACTGTTTCCCCTCTTGCTGTCCCTATCTTTACACTGCCCCCACAAATTATCCCTCTTCATATTGTACCCCTTTTCACACACACCCCATTTATACTGTGCCCCCTCTCATACTTCTCCCCCTTCTGTATAATATGTGCATCACATTTTGCTCTTCAACTAACCAACTACAATCAAAATTCCACCACACACTTATCTTCCCATTATCTTCACAGCCTCTCTGGTGCAGCAGTGACATCAGGAGTGTGATCAGGTGATGTAATACCACTTATGAACATTGCCTGAACCCGAGAAGTGCCGACATGCCACTCATATCTTCAATAGTATTCGAGTCTGAATGCAGGGAGCTGTTGGTCTCCGAGCCGGCTGTCAGTTTAACACCTGGTTCAGGGAATGTCCGAATCCCACTCTTGTAGACCAGCACAATTCCACCCCCTGTGAGACACATCGAACCGCGCACTGAAGGCGAGCTGCTCACTTTTTTGTTTTAAGCAGTTTATGGAAAATATTTCTATGGATAGGTTTAGATTTAGGACAAGAAAATTTCAATTTATTTTCAATACTTGCACAATACTAGAAAACGGTATGTGCTTCAAATAGGATGGAGAATGTAGACATCAAAGCTTCTGTGAAAATCTGCAGTCTGGAAGAAATTAGATTGTATTTCTGTCTCACATTCTGTTTAGGATTTTTTAAATTATTTCACTTGAATATGGTCAAAAGAACAGTTTGTTTATTTTTTGAGGTGACTTTTCTGTCTACCAGCGGTTGCAAAGAAAGGGTGAAATCAATGGAAATGAAGTGCTAATGGTTTACTTTGTTTTTTTTTTTCAGGAAATAAATATTTGCATTTCATCTTTTTGCATAAACGCTTAATGATGTACAATATAGGAGATAATCAAATGTTAAAACAGTACACAGATCTACCATTGTAGGGATTTATTCACACCATGTAATGAGTAATCTTTGTAAGAGATCATTTTTACTTTCTTTACTGTGACGGGATTTAATTCTGGTATTTATTCAATAGATGCCAAAGCCTTCCTGATGTTCGCAGTTATGTCGTGTGCAAAATTTATAGGAAACAATTGGCCAATTATATATTTAAATTTACATATTTAGCTTTAGAGACTATTATTTATATACATGACTTTTAGATAAAAATACACAACTTCATTTTGAAATGTAATACCATATTTGAATAAAACAGTATATGATTTTAATGATATATCTTTTAGGGCCTCTGCATACGCAACAACACCATGCATGGATCTTGGCACACGGGTCCCTACAATCATACATTAGGGAGCTGTAGTCTAATGGAAAATATATAATTATATTGTTATGGCTCCTTATCAATGGGTTGGGTCATGTACATACAGTAGTTGTTGGTTAACAAAAAAAAATAACGTATAGTACCACGTTTAGACAACGTCGTAATAACCGCAATGGTTTTTATAGTGGCCATCTTAGTAATGTTCCTAAGACCATTAATTTATCATTTGGTAAATCACCTTTGGTGAAAAACATACTCTTATGATACAGGATAAACCGGGGATAAATCCTTTATCATGACAGGTCAATATCTATTATCATGCAATAGATATAAATATGTTCCTAAAATATAGGATTCATTGATTAATTAGATGTCATTTATATGCTTAAAAAGTTAAAACGAAATGAATAAGAAAATATTATAAAAATCATTCATTACTGTTGATTCAAGAAAACCAATATTGCATTCAGTTTAGTTCTTTATGTATGATTCATATCCTTCTGCTATATATAGAGACTGAAAGTCAAGTCAAAAGTTAAACAGTCTCGTATTAAATTACTTTTCAAACTTAAAGAATAAAATGTGAATGATTTTGTTATTTTAAGTTTTTTTTTATTTAACTCATTCATCCAGAGGAAAGCTAATAACTGCAGTGATCGAGCATGCGCACGACACATGCTTGCCTACATAAACCTAACATTTCCATCTCAGTGTTTGGTACTGACATAACTCCCAGACAGGCTTATGTCTCTTAGAGAGGAGTTCACATTGGTAGGGTCCTGGTATGACGAGAAAAGCCTTAACGTGGCTACCAGGTACACATGAATTGGCCAATTTATGCGCTAATATTTCTCATTTATTTCTATTTTCTAGAGCAGTAATGCTATTCACATTTCATATATTTCATGTTCGCATACTTGGAATTACAGTGTGCTGCTTTGTTAGTTATATATGGAGGTAGCTGCTCCTAGTAAGCACCTGTACACACCTATTTCTTGTTTTGGAAGTGCCAGAGAGTTTTTTCTGTTTCTATAACTCCCAGACAGCACGCTCGTTCTTTTTGTGTTACGGTTAACTTAAATCTTTACTTCACTCCCTATATTCAGTCATTCACAAGGTCATGTCATACTCTTCAAAAAGATCTCCAGAATCCTCTTTTTTCTTACCATAGAGGCAGCAGAAAATCTTGTCAGTCTGATTCATTCTTGCATTATTGCAACTTGCTTCTCATTGATTTGTCACTAACTTTCCCTGTCCAATCTACACTGAATGGATCAGCCGTACTAAACCTTCTGTCCACTCGCTCTTGTGATGTCTCCACTCTCTGTCAGTCACTGTACTGGTTGCCAGAGATGAGAAAATTGATTTGATGCAAGTCAAATTCATGACTCATTTTAGGAGATTCCTTGCTCCCGGGGAATTGCTAATAATATGTGATTCGCTTTGTGCAAATCGACACAAAAATGCCCCTGCCATTTTACATTTTGCAGAAGATTTCATCAGCCACAGAAGTTTCACATGATCTCTGGCACAGCTGCGTGGACTTCCCCAAAATATCTTGTATCTAGCTATCATATCAACAGGAAAAAACCTAAAGAAATGAACTGGGATATAAATTGGTGCGCATGCAGCATGTCAGTGCATGTTCATACTGGCCAGTAAACTGAAAAAAACAAAGACAGAAATATAATAAGCAAATTCCCTGCAGTAAATAAATAAACAGTAATAGTGATTGAAAACAACATAGAGTACTTAGTTAACATAATTTTGATAAAAAAAAATGCAAAAGCCATCCCACCACTTCACGGTGACCCTAGTCAGGATGGTCCTAAAGCCCCCGTCTCACATAGCGAGATCGCTAGCGAGATCGCTGCTGAGTCTCGGTTTTTGTGACGCAACAGCGACCTCACCAGTGATGTCGCTATGTGTGACACTTTGCAGCGAACAGGCCCCTGCTGTGAGGTCGCTGATCGCTGCAGAATGTCCTGGACCTTTTTTTGGTCTTTGCCCTCCCGCTGGTCAGCACACATCGCTGTGTGTGACCAGCGGGACCAGCGATCAGGCTGGTAACCATGATAAACAGCGGGTTACTAGGGGCGCACGCGCACTTAGTAACCCGCTGTTTATCATGGTTACCACTCTGCTACGGTGAGCGGTAACCTCCCACTCACTGTAGCAGAGTGGTAACCATGATAAACAACGGGTTACTAGGAGCGCGTGTGCCCCTAGTAACCCGATGTTTACCATAGTTACCAGCCTGCTCCTGCTTCAGCAGGCTGGTAACCAGGAGCAGGACATCGTGGAAAGATTCTTTCCACGATGTCACTGCTCCCTTGATCGTTGGTGAGCCTGCCTGTTTGACAGCTCACCAGCGACCACATAGCGATGCAGCAACGATCCCTGACAGGTCGTATCGTTGTCGGGATCGCTGTAGCGTCGCTAAGTGTGACGGGGCCTTTACTCTAATATTTAAAACCTTATTGTTTGTCAAGTGACATGCATGTGGATAAGGGCTGAGAAAGACTGAACCCAGCTAGTAGATACACAGACATGGGAAACAGCATAAATAGAATGTCCAGCTCAAGGAAAAGGCAGGCCACACCTTTATATTCACATGGTGCAAGTGTAGCGCCCGAGGGTTCGGCCGCTACAGGGGTATTGCACCTCAGACCGGAGGTGTGATATTCCACTCCCGGGTAAGGATGGAGTATGGACCAGGGCTCAGTTAGCTGCATACAGCACACACACCCCATTTCCGAGGGACAGCTCAACGGTGCTCCCACTAGACAGAAGTGCAGGCACGACCGACTATGTCCCTGCCTGGAGTGGGGAGGGGGGTGGAACACCCAGTGCTGTAGGGGCAGATAGGGGTTGGTTCCTGAGCGTAGGAAGGAGCCCATTGGTTGCTGGTCACCTGGGCTCATGGTCAGAGGGAGGTATAAAAGGTGGGCACCATCTTAGCTCTAGGAGAGAAGAGAAGTTCGTCCAGTCAGAGGAGAAGACCGGGAGTGGAGGCTCTGTAGGAGCTCCACTCAGGAGCGGGCCTAGAGAGAGGTCGGAGAAGAGAGAGAGAGGAGGTGAAAGGGAGCTGTGATTAAGTCTCATCCCAGCTCCACGAGAAAGGAACAGAAAGGAACAGAGAAAGAGAAGAAGAGACAGAGAAACAGAGGGGCTCAGGAACAAGAAGGTGGAAGGGACCCTAAGAACCCACGAGAATCCAGGGTGAAGGGTCAGGCAGATTAAGGGTACCGGATCCCAAGTTGGTGGAGGAGAAACTACCCTCAGCCAAAGACCGGTCGTCGTGATCATCTATTGGTGCGACACCTCATCAAACCTGCTAGGAAGGCACCATAAAGGACAGCGGGGAACGGGGCCCACGTGTAACCGCACAAGTCCGCGGTAGCTGGACAAAAGTGGGTCACTGGTGAGGCAGGCCAGAGAAAGGATTAAAGGGGGTCCTGTGCCATGCTCCTGAACTGCCTGGGAGTTGACCGAGCCCCACACCTGGTGGACGCAGCACGGCTTGGGCGGTCACTGCTGACAGAAGTGACCCGGAACAAATGAACTGTGAGTAAAGACCCTGGACTGTAACTTGTTGTCTGTGTGCTCCTTCGCGCCTCCAGCACTACCGGTACTGGGACTCTCACCACCATCACTCCCACCATCCACTACACTGCCCTGGGGCCGCACTCTTCCCATGGGGAGTCACACCATCCCAGCTGCACACGTCATCGGCCCCAGCGGACTGCCTTGCAGCCGCGGTTCCTAATAACCGCAATCCACGGGTGGCGTAGTCGGACATTATCTGAAGCACGTAGCAGACTACCATTGGTCTGACCACCCTGAGCCGCGGGACCTGGTTGCCACTACTACCCCCATCGTTCCCCTATCGCCCAGATCCGCGTGCCCCACGGCCCAGGGGGCGAGTCAGCTTTGGCGTAGTCGGCAGGATTTCGTGCCCGCTAACAACGGGTACTGCGCGCCTGAAAAGAGACTGTTTCACTGTAGTAAAGATGGCGCCCGCCCTAGAAGAACGAGCGCCATAATGTGCGCGCCAAAAGACCACAGGAGGCCACCTCCCATCGTGGGCTGGGTCCCAGAATGGCGCCAAAGAGGAAGCCCGCCCCCAACAACCATGAGCACGGCTGTGGAAATGTCCGTCAACGTGGGGGGGCTGCCCCTGAGAGTGATTGTCAGCAGAATGCCCCAGGACCACCCCCCATGGGGGCGGAAAGAGAAGAAAACTGCGGGGCAGGGGGTGGTCTGGATCAGTCCAGACAGACCGCACCCGGGGATGGACGCCCTCAGCAGCACCAGCCTCCTGGCCCGAAGCCTGCTGCAGGCCGAACCGCTTTGCAGCCTAGCAGAAGTCCTAGCGCAGCTCCCCAGAGACCCGGAGCGTGCGCAAGCTGCACTGGAGGACCTGGAGCGGAGGATGGTCTGGGCGCAGCGAGGTGCACTCACCGAGTGGAGAGAGGAACTGGCCCGGCAGGCCGAGACCCACCAGGGACAGGCCTCAACCGCACCCCGGGGTTTGCCTGCCTCTGAGGACGGCGCAGGAGGAGAGAGGACCGGAGGCGACGCCGCGGAGGGAGCCATGAGGACTGAGGCAAGTGAAGGGGACGTCACCACCCCAAGCCCAGCACCCGCAAGCCTGCCCCAGCCTCCCGTCGCAGCACCAGAAGCCCCACTCGCGGCACCTGTTGCCGCGCCGCCACTGCTCCCAGCTAGGCCTCAAGCGGCGAGCGCCGCGGCCGCGCCCCGCCCGGTGCCACGCCCCTTGACCCCGGGCGCCGTAAAGCAGGAAGCATCATCGGCCCGATCGCAATGCCTGGATGACCCGGGCGCCATCGCTAAGCCTGCGCCCCTGTCCCGGATGGGACTGCCACCTAGCGCAGCCAAAAGACCCCCGGCCTGGTCGCAAGGCCGAGTGCCCCCGGGCGCTGCTCCCAGATCAGGTCCCCCCACTATACCATCACTGGGAGTGGACCTATTGGCACATCATACCGGTCCAGATGGACTGCCGCTGGAGTGGCCGGCGGAAGTGACCGGCAATCAGCCATGGAAGGCCCAGCCCCCGTGCGAGCCTCTGATACCGGCTCCAGAACCCGTAGAGGTCACCCTACCCCCACTGGAGGACGTTCAATTTGCGTGGGACCCCACCAGCGAGAACTTGATGGGGTTCTCTTAAGAGACCCGGGCAGACGCGGTCCGTCGTCTGGAGGCCTGTCATCAGCAACTGGCGACCTTTGAGCGGGAGCGACGAGAGAGACGCGTCAGAGAGGAACGGCTCCAGGCCCAGAGTGCTGAACAAAAACGTAAGGCCCGCCAAGACCCCCAAGCAGCCTGTGGTCCCCGAATCACCGGGACCATAGTCAAATTCCACATGGAGAACGGCTGGGGCTTTATCAGGGGCCCAGAAACCGCAGGCGACGTCTTTGTGACCCGCAGGGACGTTGAGAGTCATCTACCTGAGGGACATCGTGGCCGTGACTTGTATCCTGGTGATGTGGTCGCCTTTACCCGCCACGTAGGTGCAAAAGGACCATACGCCCTCCATGTTCATCGGCTCACCGAGGAGGAGCTACAACACCGTGGCTATGAGGAGAGCCAAGAGGACCCGGACAGGTCTGAAGAACCATATGAGGAGGAAGAAGGAGCATATGGAGGACACCGCTACTAGTAAGCAGCAAAGTACCTGTGTACATAGTTACC
Source organism: Phyllobates terribilis (assembly GCF_046119375.1). Lineage (NCBI taxonomy): Eukaryota > Metazoa > Chordata > Amphibia > Anura > Dendrobatidae > Phyllobates > Phyllobates terribilis. The sequence goes on along the minus strand of NW_027362762.1, from coordinate 362,034,788 downwards.
CGTCAGGGTACAGAGAACTGATTACTGTTAAGAGACTGTTACCTGTGTGCCCCTCATCCCCTACCAGGCTGAGGACTGTGAGCAGCCATTCCCTTCCCAAAACTGGCCGAGGACTGAGAGCAGTCAATCCCTTGTATATAGTTGCGCTTCCTAAAGCGCCCCCTACTGGTTTTATAAAAAGACTACCACGTCTACCTCGGGACAGCAAGTCCCTCGTGTTTACAAGTTTGCCAAAGTTCCTGCGCTTACAAGAAGAGTGCACACCTGGTCGCAAGTTGCACAGCCGCCAGGATCCAAGAATGTGTTGTAAAAATGTTTTCCTGCAAATGTTTTATATGAAAAGTTTTTATATGCTGCTAGATAGTAATGTGAATGTTTTCTAATAGTGTTTATATGTCAAAAGAGTTCCAGAAGTATTAGTAAGCGTTTTATAATAGTGTGACAAGAAAAGAAAAGCGTTTCCCATAAAGGGAATTGAACCATGTTGCCTGTTTTCTGATGTGAAAAGTTTTAAAAAAGTTTGCATGTCCTGTAATTAACTGTTTTTGCTCTTTTCCAGCCTGAGGACGTGCTGTGCTTTACCAGGGGGGAATGTAGCGCCCCGAGGGTTCGGCCGCTACAGGGGTATTGCACCTCAGACCAGAGGTGTGATATTCCACTCCCGGGTAAGGATGGAGTATGGACCAGGGCTCAGTTAGCTGCATACAGCACACACACCCCATTTCCGAGGGACAGCTCAACGGTGCTCCCACTAGACAGAAGTGCAGGCACGACCAACTATGTCCCTGCCTGGAGTGGGGAGGGGGGTGGAACACCCAGTGCTGTAGGGGCAGATAGGGGTTGGTTCCTGAGCGTAGGAAGGAGCCCATTGGTTGCTGGTCACCTGGGCTCATGGTCAGAGGGAGGTATAAAAGGTGGGCACCATCTTAGATCGAGGTTCGTTCGTTCAGTCAGAGGAGAAGACCGGGAGTGGAGGCTCTGTAGGAGCTCCACTCAGGAGCGGGCCTAGAGAGAGGCCGGAGAAGAGAGAGAGAGGAGGTGAAAGGGAGCTGTGATTAAGTCTCATCCCAGCTCCACGAGAAAGGAACAGAAAGGAACAGAGAAAGAGAAGAAGAGACAGAGAAGCAGAGGGGCTCAGGAACAAGAAGGTGGAAGGGACCCTAAGAACCCACGAGAATCCAGGGTGAAGGGTCAGGCAGATTAAGGGTACCGGATCCCAAGTTGGTGGAGGAGAAACTACCCTCAGCCAAAGACCGGTCGTCGTGATCATCTATTGGTGTGACACCTCATCAAACCTGCTAGGAAGGCGCCATAAAGGACAGCGGGGAACGGGGCCCACGTTTAACCGCACAAGTCCGCGGTAGCTGGACAAAAGTGGGTCACTGGTGAGGCAGGCCAGAGAAAGGATTAAAGGGGGTCCTGTGCCATGCTCCTGAACTGCCTGGGAGTTGACCGAGCCCCACACCTGGTGGACGCAGCACGGCTTGGGCGGTCACTGCTGACAGAAGTGACCCGGAACAAATGAACTATCAGTAAAGACCCTGGACTGTAACTTGTTGTCTGTGTGCTCCTTCGCGCCTCCAGCACTACCGGTACTGGGACTCTCACCACCATCACTCCCACCATCCACTACACTGCCCTGGGGCCGCACTCTTCCCGTGGGGAGTCACACTATCGCAGCTGCACACGTCATCGGCCCCAGCGGCCTGCCTTGCAGCGGCGGTTCCTAATAACCGCAATCCACGGGTGGCGTAGTCGGACATTATCTGAAGCACGTAGCAGACTACCATTGGTCTGACCACCCTGAGCCGCGGGACCGGGTTGCCACTACTACCCCCATCGTTCCCCTATCGCCCGGATCCGCGTGCCCCATGGCCCAGGGGGCGAGTCACAAGCAAACTGAAAAAAAAAAGAAATGAACTGTGATATAAATTGGTGTGCATGTAGCATGTAAGTGTATGTTCACACATGCACTATTGCTGTTTATGTATTTACTGCAGGGTATTTGCTTATTATGTTTCTGTCTTTCTTTTTTTCTGTTTACCAGCCAGTGTGATAGTGACACGGTAAGTTTCAGTCAGTGTTTTTTTACAATCCTCCTTCTACATTGATGTAGCAGATTTTATTATTTATCCAGGGGATTAGTATGTTATTTCACAACTTATGCCAGTTGATTACTAGATGAGGTCAACCATAAGCCTTTGTACTCAGAAGACATTTAACCAAAAGAGATGCATTACTCAAATGCCTAGCTGTATTGGTGGCTTTGTCAGTTGTTGTGGTTGGTGTACTGGCAGGTGAGGTGGCAGTGGCACTCTGAATCAGGACAAATCTAGAGTTTGAAGCACTCGGGTGGGGTGTGGTAAGGGTCAAAGAGCTATGAACATTTCCCACACTGAGGGTCCGTGATGATGATGATTTTGTGGTGGACAAGACATGGTGGTAGTGTCAGCAATAAAGAGCATAACCAATGTTCAACCAAAAGATCCTCCAATTGTGAATCAGCTTCTTCTGCAGTAAGCTCGAAACTAGGTGATGTCAACTGCTGTTGCAGGAGGAGACTCAACAACAGCTCTGGTGGTGGTCATGCTGATGGCAAGTCTTGTGCTGGCTTCCTGGGTGTGGGAATTATTTTCCGTGTTGCCAGAGTACTAATGTATTGCAGGGTGCAGACTGTATAGAAAAACTGGAAGAATGATTGTCTGGAGAATAAAAGATGACTTCTACAATGAGTCCCGTGTTATGCCAACAGTAAAGCATCCTGAGACCATTCATGTGTGGCTTTGTTTTTCATTCCAAAGAAGTGGGCTCACTCACAATTTTGCTCAAGAACATTGCCATTATTAAAGAATGGTATCTAAACATTTTCCAAGAGCAATTTCTCCTAACGATTTACATGGCACCCCTAATCCCTATCCTGGTATGCATGGCACAGCTATCCCCATCCTGGTATGCCTGGCATACCTCCATCCTGGTATGCATGGAACCCCTCAATCCTGGTATGCATGGCACCCCTCATCCCTGTCCTGGTATGCATGGCACCCCTAATCCCTATCCTGGTATGCATGGCACCCCTCATCCCTGTCCTGATATGCATGGCACCCCTCATCCCTGTCCTGGTATGCATGGCACCCCTAATCCCTATCCTGGCATGCATGGCACCCCTAATCCCTATCCTAGTATGCATGGCACAGCAATCCACATCCTGGTATGCATGGCACAGCAATTCCCATCCTGGTATGCATGGCACCCCTCATCCCTATCCTGATATGCATGCCACCCCTCATCCCTGTCCTGGTATGCATGGCACCCCTCATCCCTGTCCTGGTATGCATGGCACCCCTAATCCCCATCCTGGTATGCATGGCACCCCTAATCCCCATCCTGGTATGCATGGCACCCCTAATGCCTATCCTGGTATGCATGGCACCCCTAATCCCTATCCTGGTATTCATGGCACCCCTAATCCCTATCCTGGTATGCATGGTACCCCTCATCCCTATCCTGGTATGCATGGTACCCCTCATCCCTATCCTGGTATGCATGGCACCCCTAATCCCTATCCTGGTATGCATGGCACCCCTAATCCCTATCCTGCGCGGCTCACAAGGAGAGATCAGCTGCCGGAAGTCACTGCTCCCCAGGCCGGGACTGTGTACGCGGGGAGATGTGACTAATGCTGCTTAATAGCCTGCACACAGTGTAGCCGCGCTGCGGATCCTGCTGCTGCCGGCCTATCGCGTGTGCCAGCTTATTAAAGGGCATGAATATTCACCCCCCATGGGCGTGGAGAGAGGTTGAATATTCATGCCCTTTAACAGCGGGCACAGGCGATTCCGGCAGCAGCAGGAGCCACGCTACGGCTACACTGTGTGCTGCTATTAAGGAGCATGAATATTCAGTGCTCCCCACGCCCATGGGTGTGGGGAGCAGTGAATATTCATTTTCTTTAGCAGCGAGGACAGTGTAGGCGACAGTGTAGGCTGCAGCGGGCGGCTGCTGCCTCCTGTGCCCCGCTCCCCCACCGCTCCCGCTCTCCCCCCCCACCCCATATATATATATACCCCCCCAACATTCGGACTATAAGACGCACCCCCCATTTTCCTTCAAAATTTTGGAGGAAAAAAGTGCGTCTTCTAGTCCGAAAAATGCGGTAGTTATGTCATGGCCAGATCCATCCACTAATTAATAGAAACACCTACACTACCGTTCAAAAGTTTGGGGTCATTTAGAAATGTCATTATTTTTGAAAGAAAAGCACATTTTTTTTCAATGAAGCTAACATTAAATGAATCAGAAATACACTCTATACATTGTTAATGTGGTAAATGACTATTCTAGCTGCAAACGTCTTGTTTTTATTGCAATATCTACATAGGTGTATAGAGGCCCATTTCCAACAACCACCACTCCAGTGTTTTAATGGTACATTGTGTTTGCTAACTGTGTAAGAAGGCTAATGGATGTTTAGAAAACCCTAGAAAACCCTTGCACAAGTATGTTAGCCCAGCTGAAAACGGTTTGGCTGTTTTCAGAAGCTATAAAATTTGAGCTAGTTGAGAATCTGGAGCATTACATTTGTTTGTTCTATGAAACTCTCAAAATGGCCAGAAAAAGAGAACTTTCATGTGAAACTCGACAGTCTATTCTTGTTCTTAGAAATGAAGGCTATTCCATGAAAGAAATTGCCGAGAAACTGAAGATTTCCTACAACTGTGTGTACTACTCCCTTCAGAGGAGAGCACAAACAGGTTCTACCAGAGTAGAAAGAGAAGTGGGAGGCCCTGCTGCACAACTGAGCAACAAGACAAGTACATTAGAGTCTCTAATTTGAGAAATCGACGCCTCACAGCTCCTCAACTGGCAGCTTCATTAAATAGTACACGCAAAATGCCAGTGTCAACGTCTACAGTGAAGAGGTGAATCCGGGATGCTGGCCTTTAGGGCAAAGTGGCAAAGAAAAAGCCATATCTGAGACTGGCTAAAAAAAAAGGAAAAGATTAATATGGGCGAAAGAGCACAGACATTGGACAGAGGAAGATTGGAAAAAAGTTTTATGGACAGATGAATCAAAGTTTGAGGTGTTTGGATCACACAGAAGAACATTTGTGAAATGCAGAACAACTGAAAAGATGCTGGAAGAGTGCCTGACGCCATCTGTCAAGCATGGTGGAGGTAATGTGATGGTCTGGGGTTGCTTTGGTGCTGGTAAAGTGGGAGATTTGTACAAGGTAAATGGGATTTTGAATAAGGAAGGCTATCACTCCATTTTGCAACACCATGCCATACCCTGTGGACAGCGCTTGATTGGAGCCAATTTCATCCTACAACAGGACAATGACCCAAAACACACCTCCAAATTATGCATGAACTATTTAGGGAAGAAGCAGGCAGCTGGTATTCTATCTGTAATGGATTGGCCAGCGCAGTCACCAGATCTCAACCCCATTGAGCTGTTGTGGGAGCAGCTTGACCGTATGGTACTCAAAAAGTGCCCATCAAGCCAATCCAACTTGTGGGAAGGGCTTCAGGAAGCATGGGGGGAAATTTCTCAAGATTACCTCAGCAAATTAAGAGCTAGAATGCCAAAGGTCTGCAATGCTGTAATTGCTGCAAAGGGAGCATTCTTTGACGAAAGCAAAGTTTGAAGGAGAAAATTATTCTTTCAAATAAAAATCATTATTTCTAACCTTGTCAATGTCTGGACTATATTTTCTAATCATTTTACAACTCATTTGATAAATAAAAGTATGAGTTTTCATGGAAAACACAAAATTGTCTGGATGACCCCAAATTTTTGAACGGTAGTGTGTGCAGCAGGTGTTTAGGAGAAAATGAGTTGAAGAGAAAGCAGGACAGTTTAAATGAAAACATTAAAACAATTATGGTAGATTTATCATAAATGTCACAAATTAAGAGAGACTGTATCAGACAATATTATACTGTACATAGGTGGCATGACAATGCACTAAAATAGCAACCATTTAACAAAACCACAATAATGTAGAATTAGGTCATATTGTTATTTATCTCATTAGGAAAGCATTACATACTTGAGATGAGAAGTATCACCCACCATGTTGCAGAATGCAATGCCCAGACATAGCCAAAATATTCCTTTTAACCACATGCACACCCACGAATGTGAGTCTTTAAATTACCTGTGGTGCAGATTTATTATTGCAAATTGCAAGCCTCTAATGTAATTAAATACATGACATATGCAGTGTTGCAGTTAATGTATTGTCTGTGGTTGTGAGTCTCATAAATGAGAACAGAGGTGAAAGAGGAAGCAACCAGCATATGTTTCAATTCTTAATAGACCCCTGCACAGAAAATTTTAGTCATTCTCCTGGACTTTCAGGCAGTGACTCAATGGTCTGCCTGATCACAAAAGACTAAGAAGAATAATTTTTGGACTGTTTTCTAATTTTAAAAAGCATGAAAGTCTGTCAATGTGCTGTGCTATTAAATGAGCTGTTTATTACTATATGGTGATGTCACGTTAAGATTACTAAGGCAGTGTTTGTGCTAAGAAAACGCTTGAAAAGGGGTTGGGTACAGTCTTAGAAGACTCCTGAGTGTTGCACATATGTTGATGTGAATCAAGTTTTTGGGAAAAATTCAATGCAGCCAGCAAACTTGAATTTCAAAAGATTTGATAATTTTTACTTGTTGCCTATAGTATATGATATAAATTTATCATTCTCACCCACAAAGCTATTCACACTGGTGCGCAACCCTACATTTCTTGCCCCTTTATCTTCTAACATCCTATCTGTGCTCTCCGTACTGCTTATGACCAAAGATCAATATCATCTGTAATCCAAAGCTGTCACTCCCATCTTCAACAATTTTCTTGAGCTGCACCAGCTTCATAGAATGCACTATACCAGGCAATCATGTTTATTCCCAGTCTCCAGTTTTAACTTTTCGACAATTTTCATACAAACTCATCACTTCTTTCAACACTTTCCGCCACTTCCTAAGCATTTAGTAGCACATCATATCTGTACATAAACATGTACTGGCTGATGACTAGTGCATTCAGTTTTATATGAACTGTTTCAAACAAAAGATGACAGGAGCAAACAACACAAGCACTTTTTACCTGTTGTGTCACCTTTCTTCACATAGATGGTCCCTTCACTTGTTTGAATTGTTGATTAGTTTATTACTATGTATTATCTGATATTGTTTGAACTTGTACCTTTTGACTAGTACATCAGTGAAATATGTTGGTGCTATATAAATTAAGATATTCCCATTATTTGCGCTGCTGCTCTTCAATCTTATATCTTATCACTGATTTATACATGAGTGCACATTTTGTATCCAGATCAAGAACACCAGGAATGCTTTTTTTAACCACTCTCAACAGTTTACAAAGCTTTAAAGGGAACCTGTTACATCCCTTTTCGATATTAAACTGACTCCAATTTCTTCTTAGTGATGCAATGTGTATCACTAACATGGACTCCTCAAGCAAAACTTCTCACTATTTATCTCAAAAAACACCTTTTATCCTTAGGTGCGCAAGTGTGGAATTTACTGGGCGATTGTGGTGACATTAAGGCAGTCCAGGCAATCAATTAGGCTGCGATGGGCGTGAATAATTTGAATAGGACCGTGACTGATCGTGACTGGAAGGATAGAAAGCGCCACCCCTATGACTGAAAGAGAAGGTATGTGATGCAATCACCTAAGGGTAAAAAGTGTTTTTTTTTTTAGATATATAGTGGGAAGTTTTGCTTGAGAAAAACATGCCAGTGATGTACATTGCATCACTAGCAAGACATTTGGAGCAGCTTAATATCGAAAAAGTATGTGACAGGTTCCCTTTAAGGAGTGGCAGCAAGATTTTTATCATTAACAATCTAAGTGTACTGCATAGCTGTAGTAACTCTAAATCTGCTCCAGCTCCTAGGGAATTCTTCACAAGAAAAAGTTTTTTTTCAGTTGTGCCTAAGTTATATATATCAGTCTGGAGACACTGACATCTGGATGATTTACATAGCAATGAAGAAGTAAAACACAACATTATAACAGCACAATTCTGCCCTCTAGGGTCATTTAGTACAAAATATTTTTTCCACATAGCAAAACACATAAAAGGGTTATTCTAGTAATTGGGTCGCTAGGTAAAACAAATAATAGACTTTGCATTTAATTGAGAGACATTTTTCAGAAAGAGAAACTTATGTGTCCAGTGACACATAAGTCCTGGGGCCATTGGTGTGTTCTTTGCATACTAAAATGCTGTGTAAATCTAATATCAATCAATAGAGTTCTAATGTTGGGTAAAACAGATGGCAAGCTCAGAATTAAAAATCTCTGCAATTCCTCACACTTTTCTCTTGGATCACTTTTGCAGATGAGCAGATCAATCCACTGCAGTTCGAATTTGAGTCTAATTTCCTAAAACTCTCTGGTCTTTGTGACTTCGTACAATTAGCAATTCGATTCTCAACGATTATCACATGGTCCATCAAAGCCACTTTAAAAGATGAGGGCTGACCAAACAGCGCCATTTTAGTATTTTGCAGATAAGGAAAAGGAGATCAGAGCGCACACCTAGGGAAAGGAGATCAGAGCGCACGCACAGAGTTAGAAAAGGCCTAAGGACACTGTCCCACTATCAGTATTTGGTCAGTATTAGGCCAGTATTTTTTCTCAGGAGCCAAAACCAGGTGAAGAACAATCAGAGAAAAGGTATAATAAAAAGAAGTCAACAATTCTGCATTTATCACCCACTCCTGGTTTTGGCTCCCACTCCTGAGAAAAAATACTGACCGAATACTGACCAAATACTGATAGTGGGGCCGTGGCCTAAAACTGATTGTGGTGTACTACTACACAGCTGAAGCACATGAACAATTGGTGTGATAGTCTCGATTTATGAATAATAATGCAAAGATTTAAATGATAGGGAAGTGCTGAACCTGTATGGTCACTCAATGTGACTGTGAATTGATTGATTTGTAATATACCGCATCACAGCATCTTTAGAACAGCATTTTTTATTTAATTCTTCCTTTTCACAAAATCATGAAACCCAAGCTGTGTTTCCAGGAATTTTATACAAAAGAAAAATCTTCACAATACAGAAATTGAGACACAACTGTCTACAACGCAAAGTGTGTGTCTGTTGAATTTTGATTTTTTTTTTATTTTGCATACTTCCTTGCAGTAATCCAATTTTTAACTCATACACGCCACCAGAAAGGCAGGCATCTTCCCCCAAATAGAGATGATTTTTGGGCTGTTTTAAAATCAAAGTTGCATAAAAAGTCTGATACTGCAGAGTGTTGTTAAAAGGGAGCCTGTCATGTAACCAACCTTCCTGGTGCCTGCACTGAGAGCCCCATTGCCAGGAGGAAATTAACTTTATTTTTGTGTCTTTTTTCATATATATATATATATATATATATATATATATATATATATATATATATATTTTTTTTTTTTTTACACAGCAAAAGGCAATATTGCTAAAAAAAGCAGCTATTTGGTTGCAAAATGTAAAATATGATGCTCTATTTGTCATATATATTTATATACAGTGGGAAAATATTCAGACCCCTTTAAATTTTTCACAAGGAAATGGACAGCATGTGACTTAAGTATGAGTGTCTGAGCAAAGGGTTTGAATACTTATGACCATGTGAAATTTCAGTTTTTCTTTTTTAATACATTTGCAAAAATTTCTACATTTCTGTTTTTTTTCAGTCAAGATGGGGTGCAGAGTGTACTTTAATGAGAAAAAAAATGAACTTTTTAGAATTTACCAAATGGCTGCAATGAAACAAAGAGTGAAAAATTTAAGGGGATCTGATTATTTTCCGCACCCACTGTATATATATATATATATATATATATATATATATATATATATATATACATATATACAGTGGGGGAAATAAGTATTTGATCCTTTGCTGTTTTTGTAAGTTTGCCCACTGACAAAAACATGAACAGACTATAATTTTAAGGGTAGGTTAATTTTAACATTGAGAGGTAAAATATCCCCCCCCAAAAAAATCAAGAAAATCACATTGTATAAATTAGATAATTTTTTTTTGCATTTTGCAAAAAAAGGGGTTTTCCAGTTTCAGAAAACCCCTGATGTAGTTTGTTTTTGTTATGATTGTGCAACAACTCACATGGGAAAATAGGTAAAACACTAAAAAATGCAACTGATCCAGCCGGTTCCTGTACAGACTAGAGATTCTGACCCCACAGTTCCTAGTGGTTGTTATGTGGGCTGGAATAGCCCTAACAACAGAATAAACATTGCAGCTAGGACCTTTGCTTCCTGAAAGGCTGTTGAGCGCTTCATGTTCCTCCTAAGGAGCTGGAGAGGCGAGCAGAGTGCAATTTACCTACTGAAGGGAAGGAGTGCTGAGAAAGAAAGAGATCCCAGAGTGAGTTAAAACAAACCACAAAATACAAAATGAAAAGATAAGGTACATACTGCTAGAGAGTATGCCGCCTACTTCCTAAACAAGAAAAAAAAGATAGGTGCAGGGTGAAAAGCATAATCAGCAGAGAGATAAACCCTAACAGGTCTTTCACTGACTGGCATAACCAACTGCAGTATTGTTGGACATCCAAATGAGAATATCAGGGGGAAAGTATATGTAACTGCACCCGTAAGGTGATTGGGCAGACAAATGAATAAACAAAAATACCTGTCACTCTAAAAGACTAAAGCAAGGATATCAGACAATAAACACACAGAGAAAAGGTGTAACTGCTGTGGCTCAACGGATAGAGAAGCCGCTCACAAAGCACAGGCTCTAGGGTTCAAATCAAGATGCATGACAGTTTTAAAACAAACTGTTCTAAATTCATCATTCCTGCATCTGGCACCAAATTTCCAACACTACTCCTAGTGTCTGTTATTGTCTGCAGCTCTGACATCATATTAACAGCACTGCAGCCAGTAAGTGAGCTCAGCAGCTCTACCTGAGTAGGCTGCCTGAGCCACTCAGAGCCGCTGAGCTCACTGATTGGCTGCAGTGCTGTCAACATGATGTCCCCACTGTTGACACTGGGTGCAGCAACAGAGACTCAGTGCTGGATTCAGGGAGGGTGAATAAAAACAAAAAACAAACAAGCCACAAATGGGTTTTCTGAAACTGGAAAATACCTAAGACTTGGTAAGTTGATGTTTAAATCTGGATTTCGTGTCAGTGACTGGGCTTATGACCCTGACTTCTATCATGATCTTTTGTTTAAATCAGGTTTTCATGCTACTTGTATTTTCTCTTTTTTGAAATTTTTTTTCTTCATATGGTGATCTTTATTAAAAAACAAATAAATTACTTAATGATTTTGCAATATCCACACTGGGGCCTTTTTAGACCCTAACATGCTGTATATTCAGGAAATAACACATGGGCATTAGCCACCATGAACTGACTTTGTCGCTATCCTTTGTAATGAAACTTCTAAATCTAATGAGCGTGTACAAGGAAGGAAAGAAGAGCAGAGTCAGCTGTGATTGGTTGATCAGCTGTGTTACATGTTATTGTAATCCTGTCTCTGATGATAAAGAACCTGCTGAAAACTCTTCCAGAAAGGACAGGACGTATGAGTCTTAAAAGTCCCAGTGGCCACAATGAAAGTTCTAAGATTTCTAATTTCGTTTTTTTAATAAATATTGTGATATAAAAAAAAGCATTGCCATGTAACACAAAAACCTGATTTAAGTAATAGATCATTTTCTGATGATAACTTCTCTGTAAGTCTTTTGCCAACTGAACTTGGAAATAGGCAGACTGTACTTCACTAGTCTTTGTACCGCCAAACAGCCTATTAGAGCTATTGTCTGCAGCAAACTGTATTACTTCTTGGCAAAAAAACTCTGATAATGAAAGAAAATCTCTTTACTAGCCAGAATAAAACAATTCCTCAATGGGTCAGTTTCGGCATTAGTAATGACCATTATACTTCATCAACATTTCAGTCCGCAATTTTTTTTGTAGCGGTAATAACTGGCAAAACATAAAATTCATTGGATAGACATTGGACCTTTAATGCCAAGTTAACACGTCACGGATTTGTCGCAGCAATTTACAATACAAGTAAATGTATTTTTTAAAAGCCTGAATATTAAAGCATAATCTGCAGCATGCTTATTATCATTACTCAATTTTTACCCTATCCAACGCTTAGTAAATAGAGCAGGGAGAAATCTACAGCCAAATCCGCAATAAAATTCACATGAGTAACTGTGTTCATTGCGGATTTGTAACCCTTGACCCTATTTGTAATCCCTATGCCAGGGGTAGAGCATCAATATGTGATTTCTAGACAATGCCTTTAAGAATATATAGCATGTTTTAGTTAAAAGTGGGAAATTGAAAGTAGCAGACACCATAAAATTATGTCCTAGATTACACTTGATTAACACAGAATGCAAAGGTTCTGATGTACAAGAATTCATAAAAGAGTTAAATATGTATTCAAACGCTCCTCCTACTTACAAAGCTTTCTACAATGCTACTTTAATCTCAATTTAGCAGCCCCCTTATGCTGTTCTCTTTGCCACTGACCTACAACTCTCAGTTTTCTTAGTACTTCTTTCGAGAAGCCATTGTTTCGAACTCACTGACTCAGGTTCCTCAGTTTTAGGCATGCCTTAAAAATTAATTCTTCAAGATGTCTATGTCACAAAACCATATTCCATGGCCCATATACAATCTGATTTTTAGCCTCTGCTTGATACGTCTGTTGCAATACATCAGGGGTCCTCAAACTTTTTAAACAGGGGGCCAGTTCACAATCCCTCAGACCATTGGAGGGCGGGAATATAGTTTTTTTTAAAAAATTCCTATGCACACTGCACATATCTTATTTTGAAGTAAAAAAAAACAATACAGGAACAAATAGAATATTTAAAATGAAGAACAAGTAAAGTTAAATCAACCGGTATTTCAATAGGTAGGTAACTGTACCCAATAGGCAGCATAGGTCCCCAATAGGCAGGTAAATGTACCCAATAGGCAGCATAGGTCCCCAATAGGCAGGTAAATATCCCCAATAGGCAGGTAAATGTCCCCAATAGGCAGGTAAATATCCCCAATAGGCAGCATAGGTCCCCAATAGGCAGCATAGGTCCCCAATAGGCAGCATAGGTCCCCAATGGGCATGTAAATGTTCCCAATAGGCAGGCTGTTTCCCCCTTATAATGCCATATGCAGTCTGTTCCCCTCTTATAATGCCCCATGCAGGCTGTTCCCCCCTTATAATGCCCCATGCTGGATGCCACCCCCCATATAATGCCCCATGCAGGATGTCCCTTTCTCACACCATATAATGCCCCATGCAAGATATCACTCCCCTGTCTTTATAATGCCCCATGTAGAATGCCCCTTTCCCCCCCATATAATGCCCCATGCAGGATGTCACCCCCCATATCATGCCCCATGCAGGATGTCACCCCCCATATAATGCCCCATGCAGGATGTCACCCCCCATATAATGCCCCATGCAGGATATCACTCCCCTGTCTTTATAATGCCCCATGCAGCATGTCACCCCCCATATTATGCCCCATGCAGCATGTCACCCCCCCATATAATGCCCCATGCAGCATGTCACCCCCCCATATAATGCCCCATGCAGCATGTCACCCCCCCATATTATGCCCCATGCAGCATGTCACCCCCCCATATTATGCCCCATGCAGCATGTCACCCCCCCATATTATGCCCCATGCAGCATGTCACCCCCCCATATTATGCCCCATGCAGCATGTCACCCCCCCATATTATGCCCCATGCAGCATGTCACCCCCCCATATTATGCCCCATGCAGCATGTCACCCCCCCATATTATGCCCCATGTAGCATGTCACCCCCCCATATTATGCCCCATGCAGCATGTCACCCCCCCATATTATGCCCCATGCAGCATGTCACCCCCCCATATTATGCCCCATGCAGCATGTCACCCCCCCATATTATGCCCCATGCAGCATGTCACCCCCCCATATTATGCCCCATGCAGGATGTCCCTTTCCCCCCATATAATGTCCCATGCAGGATGTCCCTTTCCCCCCCATATCATGCCCCATGCAGGATGTCACCCCCCCCCATATTATACCCCTTGCAGAATGTCACCCCCCATATAATGACCTATGCCTCCATACATTAAAAAAAAAATCTAATACTCACCTCACTTCTCACTTGCTTCCGCTGCCACTGCTCTACTCTGGTCTGGACTCCAGCGTCGCGGCGGCGTTGTCCTGCTCTGCGCTGCCTGTGACGGCACTTGGGAGGGCGCGGTGTAAAGACGTCACCGCGCCCTCTGACCTGAGACGTCACAGGAAGCGCAGAGCAGGAAGACAGCGGATCTGCGGAGGCACGGGGAGAGGTAAGTATCCTCCTGCCGGGGCCCTGAGCAAGCGGGGGGAAGGGCGGGCAATGGCACCGCTCTCCTCTCCTCCGCCCATAGCCCGGCGGGCCAGATAAAAGTCCTCCGCGGGCCGCATGTGGCCCGCGGGTCGTAGTTTGAGGACCCCTGCAATACATTGTTCTTTATATCCATGATGGCTCAGATGCTGGCTGGGTTTGGGGGCTTTTGTAACTGTATTTATATTACCCTGGACAACAAAAGGCACTGGTCCCTTTGTGAGAGGGTGGACATGAGTCATGTCCTCTTAAAGAAGATGTCGTGGCAAGTGTACTAAAATTGTTATATTGTATGGTTAAAGTTGATGCATATGATAAAGTATTTTATCCCTATGGCCGGTCTGTGTCTGTCAGGGTCCTGCTGGGTTAAATGGCAAGACCGTCCCCATGGAGTGTAGGAGGTTAACCTTATAGGGGGAAACCAGTGGGAAGGCTATAGGGAAATAGGAAGTAGGTAGTGTTGAAGTAGCTGAGTATGGAATAGGCTGTGTGCTGGAGAGGACGTGACAGAAAGAGGAACGGTTAATTGGGTGTGGCACTACAAGGCTCACCATGGAAAGAAGCTAGTTAAAGAGCCAGCAGGACATCTCGGGCAAGTTGGGACCCCTGCAGAAAAGGAAAGCTGATAAGTCCAGGAAAAGTACAGTCCAGCGGAAACGGAGGACCTTAGGAAAAAGTGGCGCCATGCTATTGTGAGGTGTGCGTGAAGAATGTCTGCTCCACTCCCCTATCGAACTGTACTGTTTTAATAAACTTGTGTATGTTTGAGTCATCTGAAAAACTGTTGTTTTCAGGTACGGCCATTAGATGGCAGCAGAGATGCTGTTTAAGATTACATTACCTTTATGGTACTTGGGGGCACATAGAGGGTTAACTTAGGATGGGCCGGGCTCAGTGACAAGTGGGAACTGAGGGATCTCTGGGAGTTTAGTTTCAGCCATCTTAGTTCAGTAGTTGTCCAGGGACAGTGAAGAGTGGAGACGTGTCAGGAGGACACAGGAACAAGTACAACAGAGGGTGTGTGTGTGGTTCAGTGAAAAAGGAAGCAAGTGTTCTCAGCAAAACGACAGTGCGACAGTGTTCACTCGGACACAGGCAAGTTGGGGACCTACAGTGGGGAAGAGACGTTTTGAGGAACCTTTCTAAGAGAGGTGGAGGGAAGCGCCCTAGTGCTGGATAGGCCCGAGAGCTGCAGTCAGATGGACGGAGACAGCAAGGTCTGGGCACGAATAGGAAGAAGATAGTGGGAGAAGCTCCCTTACTTCGGTTCCCTAGGAAAGATTGGTCTGAGTGCAGTTTCACGGCGAAACACATTGACCCGGGTGGCGCTGCATTAGCAATATGGAGGTCCTCTGCCTAAACTGTGAATTGCCAGTAACGTTTGCCGCAAGTATTGTGCCGTCGCCAGCAACCGCCAAGAACGTGCCTCTGCTTGGTGCAGAAGTGAATAAGTGTAATTCCTGCTATCCTTTGTATGCTGATTGTTTGACAAGCAAAATAGACTTGGTTTTTATCAAACTGTCCGGTCTCCTCCTTCTGAAGGCTGAAAGAGTGGACACCCGGGACGGCGGATCAGAAGTGAGTATGGAGGCTCCCTCCACAGAATCACCACAGCACACACACACCCAGGGATTCTCAGAGTCCCCATTGTCTGTAGCGGGCCAGGGTGAAGATCCAAACACTGAAACTGACGTGCCACTCGCCACCGACTACCACCCTGCCCCCCCGTTACACTATGAGTACTTCAACAGGGAGCTTAGTCTCAATGGGCAGTCCCTGTGACTGACATAGCTAAAGACTCCGGGTACTGAGATCATAGCACGTGGAGCCATATGATCCTACCCCTAAGAAAACACAGGCAATTAAAACATCTCCCCATGTCCCATGTGGTACCTGTTTCCGGGAACAAAGTGTAGACTGTAACTTTGAGAATGGAGTCGGTGTATTGTGTGGAAGAAGGAGAAAGAGAATGTATAACCTGTAATCCCCTATTCACCAGTTTGGCCAAATATAAAATGGACATTGTTTTTAAGTACAGGTCTGGCTTATTGAATGAAACGGTTAACGGGAGCGGGAGTGCACTGAATGCAATGGAACCGACGATGGACCAGCAGATCCAGGTGTAATGTCGCGCACACCCACCAATAACACAAAATTTCCTGTAGCTGGCACTGACGTGGAAATGGCGGCCCACTCACAAGTCTACCGCTGGGGGGGGGGCAGTTTACACCTTGGATAAAATTAGGATCTTGAACATTGTACATTTGTATTAAAAAGTAGCCTGTTTAGTAAAAAAAAACATAAAGAACTACAAATAGTATAAAGTAGCTAAAGAAAATTGTACTCACCTGTTCAACCCAATGCCAATCCAGAGCAAATGCCACAGCAGTCCCCAGTCAGTCTTTGATTTGCAAACTACCAGCAATGATGTGCCATGGCAGCATGTAATAACCGCAACCAATCAATGTCAGTAAGGATAGCATGCGACCACGGAGACTGACTGCAGCCATCTTGTATCAGTGCAGTACATCTTTACTGGAAACGTTTAAACAAAGGCTTGTGGGGGAAGGGTTTCTGCACTCTATCAGCAGGGGTTGAAGAAGTGAGAAGTGTTTTTTTACTATTTCAGGATTTTTTTCCAACATCACATTTCAAGGGAATCTATCACCAGGTTTTTGATACCTAATCTGAGAGCTACATAATGTATAGACAGAGACCCTGACTCCAGTGATGTGTCAGTTACTGTGCTGCTTGCTTATAAATTGAGGACTAGAAAACCTGCTGCCATGTAGTCCTCCATAGTCATTAGCTATGCATAATCCAGCCCCCCACCACTGATTGACAGCTTCCTGCCTGTGTACAGTGTTCACAGAAATCAGTGATGTGGGCAGGGTCATACAGAGCTCAGCAGTCAGAGAACTGGTAGATCTACAGTAGATAATTTTTTTTTAATTAATACTGGAGCACAAAATAAATTAAATAATACATTGGTGGAGTCAGGGTCTATGCCTCTACATTATGCTGTTACATGTGGAAGTAAAAACCTGGTGACAGATTTCTTTTAGGAGCATTTGGATAGGAACAACTCTCTATGTGTTCAACTTTTTAATATTCTTTTGTAAAGTATTGCAGAATTGGGGATGTATAGATAAAATTGGTAGTATTAATCATTGGCAGAATAATATTTGTTGCATTTGTCTGAACTGCAGTCTCCAGATCCAAGTCAGTGCAGTCCGTTGGATCCTACTAGGAAATGTTTTGGCTGCATCTTTGATAGACAACTTTCTGACTACCAAGCGGATTATGTAAGGACAGAGGGACCCATGATCACATTGCAAACCTGAGGTGGATCACAGAAAATAAGAGGGAGTGCCAGAAGATGCTGTAACTGTGCTTCATTGATTAAACCATAGCTTTTGATAGGAAGAAGTGATGTTCCAGCGTCAGGATATAATTAAAACTTTCAGGTTTATTGTGGAAAAATCTAAAAACATCACCATAGGTCACCAACCCAAGCCAGATTATGCGTTACAGCAAACGCGTTTCAGACCTACGTCTTTAACCATTGCTGGAGCATCACTTCTTCCATTTGGATTCCTGACGCACAGCTGGTTCTGAGCATCGGATTACCATGTGGGTGAGCTGACACAGTTCGTCTGTTTTTTCTCTTTGCCCATAGATTTTGATAGTTTTGAACATGATAAGCTTTGGAAAGCATGGAGTATGGTTGGAGTGCCAGCATACCTGATTAATTTAATCAGGTCACTCTACAATGATCAAGAATCTAGCATATGAACCGAGTATTGAGATACAAAATGGTTCAAAATCAAAAAGGGCCCAAGACAACGATACATTGCCTCTTCCTTTCTTTTCAATCTCTATGCAGAAGTAAATATGAGGAAACTGGACTTACATGAATCAAGTCTTGTGAGGAAAATAGGACCGTCATCAATCTGAGAAATGTAGATGATACAACCCTGCTGGCAGAGAGAGAATGACCTGAAGAAGTTGATGAAGTTGAAAGAAAATAGAGATGAAGGGCCTTTACCTGAACAGCAAGAAAACCAATATCATAACTACCACAAATGAGGCTGTCCACAGAAAGATCAACAATGAAGAAATATAAGTTGTTGACAGGTTCATTTTACTTGGATCCCAGTGAGGGTTGGACATCAGAAGTCAAGCGTTGATAATCATTGGGGCGTGTAGCCATAATGAGCCTTGATCAAATATAGAAGTGCAAGTCTGTCTCAGTCACCGTCAAACAAAAACTGATCAATTCACTTCAGTTGCATTCCCAACTGTGTCGAATGGCTGTAAGATGTGGACATTCATGAAAGTAGATGGAAAAAAAATGATGACTTTGAGATGTGGTGCTGGAGAAGACTTCTATGAGGCCCAAGGACTTCTAAAATCACCAGATATCTCTGGAAGGTAAAATCACCAGACAGAAACTGACCTATGTAGGGCATGGCAAATACACCAAAATGGCAAAGCCATTTGGAATGGTCAGTGGCAACAGAAAATGGGAGGCCAAGTCCCGATAGCTGAATACCATCAAGAATAACACAGCAATGCACATCAAGCAATTAAAAGAATCCGTGAAAAACAGGGAAGCACGGTAAGAACTGGCCTACAGAGTATTCAGTGGTAAATTCACTAGAAAGGGAGATGCCAGTTGGCATGGTCAGTGGCAAAAGAAAATAGGAGACCACGGCCAGATGGCTGAATACCATCAGTAATGACACGGGAATGCACATCAAGAAATTAATAAAAGCCATGAAAAAAACGAAGCATGGTGAGAACCGACCTACACAGTATTCTTAAGGTCGGACACAACTAAATGGATAAAATCTGAATATTAATCAGATTATTAAAAAAATCAAGCAAGTGAGCACTGGTTTCCAACTACAGAGGTGAAAACACACATGACGAATCTACTCTTTTCACCTCTATAGCAAATATTAAAATTGTGAGTCCGAAGTCTGTAATCATTGGAGCATATATGTAAACCAGCCTGTGTTTTTCTATGCTTGAGGGTGTCTTCACTTTAGAATAATACGCAGGATCACTTCCCAACACATCAATGAAATAGTTAAGTCTTTTCAGCATTCCTTTCAGGCTGAGGTCATTTAATGGAAACTGTATGTTAGGAATTTACTGCTAAAGAAGCAATTCTCAGATTTACATCTCCAGCTACAAATGTGCACTGATTTGTATCATGCACTTACAGACAGGCTTAGAGGGAGGCACTGCTAGGTTTAGAATAAGAGGCAAGTACAGACTGTAGTTCTAGGACCCTTTAAACAATATATCCTCGTTTCATAATTTTTAGCTTTAAAGTAAAATATTTGAAGTTTTATACACTCTATAGGCATGCACTCAAGTAATTCAATATTATAATTCTTCAATAAAACTTGGATACATTAAAAGTGCATTATTTCATAATAGAACTGTAGAAACATTTGCTAAGGATCCAGGACTAATGCCGACTCCAGAACAAAATCCAAGATTTATTTTAAAGAAGTTAAAAAGTCCATGCATGGAACCCGATCAACTTGGCTTAGACTGAGTTCTCCTTGAGTTCTTCTGTGGGTTTCATCAAGTCTTTCTTACGCTTCCTCTTATATAACTGCAGATTATACATAATGAAAATTACATAAAATATATCATCGCAAATAACCACCGTAAATAGTAAAAAGGTTATTTTATTATAAGTTCATGTTACAAGCATGCAGTTGTAGAATTTGTTTTGTAACACAATAGGTACCAATAGTATGTCACAGAGCTGAAATATATACACATTGATAATAAATATATACCGACAATGATAACAAGCATACACATTAATACAACAGCAACCTTCCCTTACATTTAGCCAGTGATGGGATTGTATCCCTTCCTGTTAGAATAGCTAGACCTTAAGGGAACCTGTCATGTCCCCAAATGCTACTATCCTGCAGATATGGGGTTAATCTGCATGTTAACAGCACTCAAACCTTACTGAAAGCCCGGCTACCGGAAAAGGTGAACTTTAATCCCTTTTGGAAGCCGCCTGCTTTCAGTCATAGAGACGTACATGGAGCGGCTACAGTCACAGTGAGTGTACTATGTCACCATGCCCTGGTATTTTGATTGATATCTCACTCTACACAGAGCGAGTTGTCAATCAAAGTTCAGGGGCGTGCTTACAGACACAATGCTGTGAGCTGTGCTTGAAGCCGCTCTGTGCATGCCTCTATGATTAAAAGCCGGCAGCTCCTGGGAGGATAAAAGTGAACTTTCTCCCAGTATCTACAATTTCAGCATGATGGCCACTGCAATGGAACTCTATTTACCTGCAGATAAACCCTATATCTGCAGGTTAATTACATTTGGGGACATGACAGGTTTCCTTTATTTTAATGAAAGTATTTTCTTGCTTGATATAATGCGATCTAATCCTGTCCTTGGCTCTAAATATAGAACTTTTCCTAGTTATAATATATCATTGTGTACATGGGTGCAATACAACTTGTAGGACCTCTGTATTTAGAGCTCAGGACTGTAGTAGATCCCATTATATCAAATCATAAAAGACATCACTAAAATAAGATCTACCTACTCTAATATCAAGGGAATTGACCCTGTCAGTGGTCTTTGGAGAGGCAAAATGATCATGACCAAGCAGACAGCGTCAGGGGGCAATTTTCAGTTGCATGTCTTTCTCGGATGCACAATCAGCCATAATATATTACCATGCAGAAAAACACCGTCTCCCCGGACCCAACCACTATACAGCTGGCAGTCCACTTAGAGGCTGGCAACTGACGTCAGCATGCCTGTCACGGGCGACTTGTCACGTTACTGCCATGAACCGCCCGACCCCTTGTGCCAACTGTGGTGGATAAAGAGGACGCTACTCTCCACGGAAGCAAAGACAAGTGAATGCAATCATTTATTTATTTTTATTTTTTTCTATGTGTTGGAGAATAGGATGGGGGACATTATTACAGGATGGAGACCAGGATGGTAGACATAATTATAGGATGACAGACTTTATTATAGCATGGGGGAAATTATTATACTACTATAAGTTGGGAGACATTATTAGAGGATGGGGCCATTATTACAAGATGGGAGCAAGGACAGGGGACATTATTACAGAAGGGGCCAGGACGAGGGACATTATTACAGGATAGGGAACATTGTAACTGAATTGTGGCCTGAATGGAAGACATTATTACAGAATGGGTGACATTATTACAGGATGGGCTTCAGGATGAAGGACATTATTACAGGAAGTGACATTATTACAGGATAGAGACAAGGACGGAAAACATTGTTAGAGGATAGGGGTCAGGATGGGAGACATTATTGCAGGACAGGGGACATTATTACAGGGGCCCATGTACATGACCAACATGCTGATAGGTAGTAGAATAACTGCGCCATACCACAGCGTCTGAATACGCTCCACTTATACAGCACTGCCATCTGACAGTCCTATCCACTTTATATACAGCAATCAGTTCTGATAAAGGTCTGAAAAAGACCGAAATGTTATACTATATGGATTGCCAATAAATCTATGTCACTTTTATTCAAATTTGAGTGGCAAGTTATTGACTTACAGGTTGGAACCCTACTTGGGCACCTTAGATATTCACCAGGAGTGCCGTATAGTTTTTCTTTATCAACCTGCTGATGGGGACCCAGATCCAAATTTTTCACCGGACCTATAGAAAATTAGTTATGCTACGGGGTCCTTGCCACTAAATATAGAGCTTTTGCAATACACCATGGACCCTAAGTGTATTTTTCTTCGTATTGAGATCTCGGCACTGAGATCTCGTCTCCCGAGATCTCAATCTGAGCACGTGCTGCCCCCGGTGGCCATTTTCCCGGAGTCCACCGCATAGGACAGTATGGAAGGTGGGGGGCTCCAGCTTCCACAAAATGTCGATGGAGCCCCCGCACCACCGGACACCTCCAGCAGAACTTGACAGACAGCATGGGGCATGCAGCCATCTCCCGATTCCTGCCTCTGAACACCCCGTTTTGCCTCCACAGAATCTCCTGCCTCAGCCAGTTGCAACCCTGGGACCCCGCTCTACCAACACCGCCCGCCCCTTCCCAGGTAAGCTGATTATAATACGCAATGGTTTATTAAAAAACATTTTTCCTATTTTCCTGTGTCTTATGAACCGGTGTGTCTTATAATCCGCAAAAGCCCTATGGACATTAATGACTTTAATGGGTGCATGTTCAGTCCATGAAGAACATGGATTGTACATGTTCTTGAAAAATGGACACTTGAATCAGTCCTTACCACTTTACAGTGTAGCCACGGTCATGAGCACATTTTCCTTGATTCTGCCTTGAAGAAAAAAATATTCAAGGTATCTATAGTATAACAAAGAAAAATCCTTTTACCCTAATGCATATATTGTATAATTGGTGAACATACGCTTTACATTCATACTATTCCACTTGAGTACGTCACCCCACATTACAATATTTCACTCCAGTAATCTGATTCTTGGCTGACCTAT
The DNA here is from genome assembly GCF_046119375.1 of Phyllobates terribilis. NCBI lineage: Eukaryota > Metazoa > Chordata > Amphibia > Anura > Dendrobatidae > Phyllobates > Phyllobates terribilis. The sequence continues at coordinate 362,011,834 of NW_027362762.1, read as the reverse complement.
TTTTTACCTGCTTACTACTATGATGTAAGATACTATATAGGATCTGTCTTTTATATCATAGTATACATTTTCTCTGTTCCCTTTTATGACCCTCAGATAGACCCACGCTAAGCAAATTCATCTCATATTGGGTAAACATCTATGCAATTTTTCATTATCCTAACATTTCCCTAAAATTTTGTTTTCCTTAAAATTTTGTTTCCAGCAATATATTTGATAGCGTGACCAGCCATCAAGTTCTGATCCCAGTTAAGAATCCATAGTCCATTTTCATGTTGGTTTCCTCCATAGACAAGAAGTATTAGTTTCCAGAGCTTCAAGCTATTCCCAGGTCACTAACTACCTGTGTTTATTCGGGAGAAGGATGTACAGGAAAAGGATATCAAGGCTTTATATTTCTTCATGTTAGCTCACAGGTTCTCAGTAAAACACATTTTACTGCATAGTATATTATAAAATGACAAACTGACATTGTCCAAACCCATTGATTTCTTGGATGAGTCACAGATAAAACAGTAAAAGCACTTATTAAGAAAACAAAAGGGCCAAACATTGTAGAGTCGACTTGTTGGCAAAAAAAAATAAATTGGATTTATTGCAGAGATATTATTGCTGTACATCTCATCATTCACATACTGGAGGCTGCTCAATAAACCATAATAACACTACTTTGGCATCTTTGCAGAAAAAAATATGTCATAAAGCTTCATGGGAGCTTACAAATGAAAAACTCAACATTATGACCACTATGATACTTTGCTTCACGATATAGCTTTCCAAGGATTAGACACAATAGCAAATAATTTATTTATGAGTTCAAGCCTTAATACACCCATGCACCCAAATATTAGAAAGTGATTTCAGTGCTCTATCGCACGTTTGAGCATCATTTTCCGTGGTCTGCCATATTCCTACTTAGCAGAAGACCCAACTGTACAGTGACTGTGGTCAGCACTAGTGTGGGATCTGTTGGTCAAATGTACCAATAGTCATTGTAAAGGTGTTCATGCTCAAATACAGATCTATTAACAGAGCATATTCTGAACTGTGCAAATAATATATGTCAAACCGCAAGGTGATGTGTATGTCACATATAAAGTAGAAGATAAACTGGACATATATTTGCTAGAAGATGAATGGCATTCGGAAGAATTATGAGCCCAAAAAAAGAAACACCGAACATGTGGTGATAAAGAAGGTCACAGCTAGACAATGACGTGAAAGTAAAAAAACCTTTATTTATCAAACAGTTGGTTAGATGATGGCACTGTAGAAAACGTGTGCCCACACTTAGATAAAACAATCATAATAAATACAGCTTAATTTTAAACAGTAATATGAACGATTAAAACCCTGGACCACAGTGAAAAAGGGGCCACAAGAAGAAAAAGGGATGAAGCAGGACATGTGGCATGTATAAGTACAGTGAATAGCAAAAGGGTAACAATGTAACAATGCAGTGACAAGAATTTGCATAACTAATCATATGCTAAATAGTTGCAAGTCAATTTTATGTATGAGATAGCCAAGATAATTGTCTATAAAATGATGATAGTCTCACATTCAAAGCATTAGTGGATGGTGAGATATGGAGCCTGAAAGTCATAAGTTCAAAACATTGTTACCCTTTTGCTCGTCACGGTATAAATATATGTGTAGATATATATACCAAGTAATTGGTATCCAAGAGAGTAACAAACAGTCGTGAGAACTAATTAACTGAGAATATAACGTAGTAAAAAAATTATTTAGAATAAATAATACAAATAGGTAGTGCTATTAGCTGGTATATTGGATACGAAAAGTGCTATAAGATTCTACAAATAGGAATCAAATGTCAGAATACAGTCAGTAATGAAATCTTGCAAGTGCTATAAGATTCTACAAATAGGAATCAAATGTCAGAATACAGTCAGTAATAAAATCTTGCAGCTGTATAAGCCAAATATAAACAACACATCAAATACTATACCTTTCAGGTATATAGCGATTGGTACAAAAGGCTATATGGAAGAAAGAAGCCCAAGCACATCCCAATCAGATAGCATTGTAATAGAGCTGTTACAGTGGATCATGAGTAATAATACAGAAGGCAGCCATGCAAGATAGATATTAGACAATATATAATAGTAACAATACCTTAATGGTCCAGGAGAGCAAGTGTGGCGCACACCCCGACGTGTGTTTCGGAATACTCTTGATGAAGGATACTGACTGTATTCTGACATTTGGTTCCTATTTGTAAAATCTTATAGCACTTTCCGTATATATATAATATGGTATGGTGGCCACACCCAAGCTTATTATTGTTATAAAAGCCTATTTTAACTTGTGAAACTATGGAAAGTGCTTATCTTTATTACAATTATGATAGGCCCATCTTGTTATATATAAGACAATGATCTGCAGATTTTTATAGATATTGCTAAATATTAGAGATCTATGGAGCTTTTGAAATTCAAATGCACCAACTTCAACAAATTTTTTCCCCTAAACTTGTTTAACTTTGAATAAATGTTCACGAATCTCAACCTGGAAAGCTTGTAATTACTTGGAACATATATGTGGGGAGAAGAGAGGGCGAGAACCCCGCTGACCATAAGAGCTTACAGGCGCAAGTGAGTGGACACCGCTAACCATGCACTCACCTGGCGAGAGAGGACCCCGCTGGCCATAAGAGCTTTGACTCTACAGAATAGAGAGGGACTTACCCAGTGACTTTGGATATGAACGAAAACTCATACAAACCATAATTTATAAGATGTCATAGTTACAGGGCATCATAGGCAGGCTTGAGCAACAACACAAATTGACGTCAGCCTGCTCTCTGATGCTTATATTATATGATATACGTGTGGGGGTCAGTGCGAGTGGTTTCCATTTGGCACAAACCTCATGGGAATAGGGCATTCTCCCCCCTGTTTGCACTGAGTACTTTATCACTATCTCCACTGCCACATGTGCGGAGCAAATTGCACGAGGCACCTTACTCAGAATACCAACATGATTCATCTAATCTAAGTCTCTCTTATTAAGCATTCATATTAAATTATCTGAATTTATAGGGTATGTGGCTCCTGATGAACCGATTAGCAGTAGAAATGTGCCCGCGTCGAGCGATACATGCCTGCATCTGTACTTGAACTTAGCAGTGTAGTTGTGGGGTTGGTCTATTTGCAATTCTGATCTTGTCCCTATGAATAGGAGGGTCCAAGGATACCTCCATACTATATTTATGATTGATATCCTCTTGAGCATCTGGGCCATTAAGATAATTGACCGTTAGGAAATGAGTACTCAATAATTTCCTATTTTTTTATTTACCACACCTGTACACTGCAGGTACAGTGGTGGTGGCCAATTTGTCTTGGGGATTGAATGGTGATTACCCTCTTTCGTCCCTTTACACTGATAATTGACTCCCATCACTCCACCTAATCAGAGACTTATAGGGTCCTTTAGGGCGAGCCGATGAGTAGCGGAGGCGTCATTTGCATTCAAGAGGGTACCAACCTCCGCTGTGAGGTAGGGACCGATTAGGGGTCAGCTTAGGTCGTTGCCCCTTCCCCACTTTATAATAATCTCTTTTTGGGCTGAGAATACTTTACAACCTTTTTAATTTCTTTTGGTGTTTTTAGTTTGTTTTTTTGAGGGTTAGTTAAATTTGAATTTTTAATGATACCAATAAACATAAATTTTAGGTGTATTTTTTCGGTGAAATTGTTTAACCATACACTCACCTGGCGAGAGAGGACCCCGCTGGCCATAAGAGCTTTGACTCTACAGAATAGAGAGAGAGACTTATCTAGTGACTTTGGAGATGAAAAAAAAACTCATACAAACCCTAATTTAAAAGATGTCATAGCCACAGGGCATTGTGGGCAGGCTTGAGGAACAATAGAAATTGACATTAGTCCGCTTTCTGATGCTTCATCAGTGTGGGAAATGGTGCAAAGCAATTTTTTTTACAAATTGAATCTCAAAATGTTCACATTTGTGTGAAACTGTGAATTTTAGAACATTCAACTTGAACTTGATCCTCAGCAGATTGATCCGTTTATCTGTATTGAATATGTATGCTACTATTATTTTCAACTTCATCTGAAAAAAGAAGGCGATGCACTGAGAGAAATGAGATTTTATAGAGCAAAGTTCCCAAAAGTGCCAAACGGTGTCCAATGCTCTAATCTATTGTGCTGAGAAGAACCTGATTTATCTAATGGCTCTAAGACGTTTTTTCTCGATATTTGTATGGAATACTGGTGTCTACTTCTCTGAAGGGTCCTTTGACAATAAGAGGACTACAAAAAGTTCACCAAACCCTTAACAATCAGCTGGAAACCTGGCAGTAAGTGGTCATTTTCCCTGCACAACCACCATAACTGAAATTCAGCAGAGCACAGTTTTTATTGAAATCAATGGTTTTCTGCGTAGTGCAGGTTAGAAGGTGTCAGCCGCAGTTCTAGGCATTCTTTGCAACCACTCTCCACTTTAGTCAACAGATTAGTATCTTAAACAGATTATTCCATGTAATTAATTCTATGGGTTTGTAAACCAGATAACCACTTTAGAAAAGAGTGATATGTTTCTAGAAATGTTCATTATTTCAGACCCTTATAAAATGTAAAGACCTTTCATTATTATTGGTCTAAAATTAAAAATAAATAATCAATATCAATAGTTGAATTAAATTTGTTGCTCTTAGTTCACTCATATTATAGAAAAACTGGTCACAGAGTAAAGCTAATAAGAAAATTGGGTCTTGGAATGGAAGCCAATAATTAAAGTAAATACCATATCAGTTCTCTTCTCACTTTCCAGATTGTTTTAAGAAAGCTTATAGCACAATTAAAATAAACATGGTTGTCCTAAACATAGCCGGCAGGATTTATTGAGATAATGATCACTACTTTTCTGGCAACTGTTACTGGAAAACAACTGGCTGCGATACATCAATATGCTTTGAAGCAACCAAGAATCATTGCATAGACAAATTCATTAAAATAAAAGCACCTGAGACTTTTGTATACACTGAAATACAGTGTACTACAAAATCCAACTCTGTCTTTCAAATATGAAATATTCAAAAAGTTGTCATTATCTTATCTTTTGGAAATCTGTGCAAACATTGACGTTTTCTGTCCTTTATGTAGGGAAAAACACAGACTTGAAAACCATATGAACCTCCACAACAGACAGCTTGAAAACTTGTGACATACAAAACAATTAAGTCTTAAAGGAAAATTATCGTCAGAAAATGACCCATTGTTTAAATAAGGTTTTTCTGTTAAATGTGCTTTAAAAAATGTTGGTTATTGTTTTTTTTTTATATATCACAAAATGTATTAAAAATAAAACATAAAAATAGAATTCTTACAATTTTTACATTGGCCATTTTTTTTTTTTTTTAATACTTTAGCGTCTTATTGTTTCCGGAAATAATACACATACATATTCAGGAAATAACACATGTACATATTCAGGAAATAACACGTGTACATAGTCACAATGGTTGGATCCCGACCCTATTTTATGTTTTGAAGTATCTAATGAGCCTGTGGAAAGGTCATTGTGAAGAGAGGGGGAGCAGTTTCAGCTGTGACATTGCCAGTGATGAATGGTTGATCTTGTGCTACCAGTTCTGTATAGAGGTATCACAAGTCATTGTAATCTTGCAGCTAATAACATGAAACTTTCATTAAAACTGTTCCTGAAAGGACAGGAAATGCGAGACTAAAAAAGCCGCAGTGAGCAGTGTCAAAACTGTACGATTACTAATTTTTTTAAAACAAAATACATGTAACACATAAACTTGATTAACACAATAGTTTCTTTTTTTATGATATCTTCCCTATAATCAACGTTTCTGAAGGTCTATAACTGGTACTTTCCTTTTTCGAGCACAGACAACGATAGGAAGTTAAAATGTCAAATGCTTAAAAAACCTCAAAGAAAACCCATGAAATATGACTTGAGTATCAACTAAAGAAACCCATCTGTGGACAGCAAGAGCCATTTAACACAATGGACACTGATTTTTCCAGCAAAAATCCAACATAATAGCGACACTTGTTTGGATGATATCCGAGTAAAGTTTCAAGGCAGCATTTACATTGTTTGAAACAATGGAAGGAAGAATAATATACTTAATATACCAATAATTCACAGTTGAATTTAGAGTAGACATCAGGTGGTCATAAATGGTTTTAGTGCTGCCTCATAACTTTTTTGTGTTTTCTTTTAAAGTTACCTCCCACATCATACCCCAGGCATAGAATTTACTGTCTATGGCAATAAAGTGTTCTCCATTTTTGACACGTGTCAAGACTATATAGTCTAATCCAGGTGTGAAGATGAAAGTATCTAGACATTTTAAAAGGCTACTGTAAGATTTACAGTGGAGTTTGAAAGTTTGCAAAATCTTCTGAATTTTCCATATTTTTAGCTAAATTTGACCTAAAACTGCATTAGATTTTCATACAAGTCCTAAAAGGAAAGAGAGCAAAAAAAGCAAATAAGTAAAAAATTAGACTTTCTCATTTTTTAAATGATGAAAATGATCCAATATTACCTTTGAGTGAAAAAAGTATGGTGTTTTCAATCAATGGGAGGATAATCAGTTGTGAGTAGGCAACCTGTTTTATTTAAAGAATAGGAATCTGTCAACGGCTGATTTTCACATGTTTGTGGAAATGTATTATTTCATACACAAAGGAGATTTCTGGGGACCTCAGAAGAAGAGTTGTCGATGGTCATAAGGCTGTAAAAGGTTACAAATACAATACAGATTGTGTACAAATGGAGGAAATTCAAGAATATTATTACTCTCCTCAGGAGTGGTTGGCCTACAAAGTCAACTCCAAGAGCAATCTGTGAGGTCACAAAGGACCCCAAGATACCTTGTAATGGCTTCTCTAAAATTAACTAATGTTAATGTTCATGAGTGCACCATGAGGAAGACACTGAACAACTATGATGTGCGTGGCATGATTGATAAGGAAAAGCCACTATTCTCCAAAAAAACAAACAATGCTGCCTATGTGCAGTTTGATAAAAATCCCCTGGACAAGACAGAAGTTAATTGGAACAATGTTTTGAGAGTGGATCAGACCAAAATGAAGCTTTTTGATTTAAATAAAAAGCGTTGTGTTTGGTGAAAGAAAAACACTGCATTAGGCTATGTGCGCACGATCAGCATTTCTGCATCTCCTTGGCAGGAAAAACGCTGCAGAAAAACAGTGCGATTTTGCAGCGTTTTTAAAGCGTTTTTGTACATCAATGAATGTTTTTGGAGCGAAATAAAGTTATTTGGTGGGACATTGCTTAAATCCTTGGATTACCGTCAGAACTGGGGTGAGTATACATGCTGCTGCAGGAGGTCACTGGGGTTCATCAGCTGAAAATCAGCTGATCAGCCCCGGTGAACTTACCACCATGGGAACGTTCTTGAGAATGTTCCCACGGTGAGGTCACGTGAGCAATCAGCTGATCGATCACGCAACCGCAGACCTTGGCAGCACAGTATACTGCCGGCCGCCGGGAGGAGAGGATTTCCGGGGACCACGAGGACACCGTGGGCCGCCGGACAGGTGAGTATAAAAGTTTTTTTTAGTTTTACTTTTTTTTTCTTTTTTTAACCGCTTGGTAGCCGGGTTGGCTGAGGAGAACTACCACTCTCGCTGTTATCAGCGGGAGCGATGGTCGGATGAGAGGAGTTGTAGTCCTCCTCTCCTGACCCGGGTACCACCCGCACCGAGTTTCCGCCGCGGATTCACGCCTATTGGCTTTAATTGAAATGCAGTAAATCAGCAGATATAAATATTATACCTGTGGTTTTGCTGCGGTTCAATTCAAGTCAATGGGCATGAATTCGTGGCAGAAACGCCCAAACGATGGCCATGCTGCATTTTTTTCCGCAATGGTAATCCTGAACAGAAATTTCTGCACCATATGCACAGCACATCAGGATTACCATTGCTATAGCTGGCAGACCTATTAACAAGCATTTTCACAGTGTTTCCGCAGCGGAAAAACTGCAGCGAAAAAACGCATCAAAAACGCTTAGTGTGCACATACCCACAATGAGCTTTTGGTAAGTTTCTGATGTTACAGATTTTCTGCAGCATTTCTGCACATTTTGAGTAAATTAAATTACTTGCGCTTTTTCATTGTGTTTTTTTAATGTGTTTTCTTTTACATTAACATTTTTGATGCTGCATTTTTTTTTCTCTCTTCTTGGTATGTCATGTTTTAAATAAAGCTGATTTGATTTTGAGTTTACGATCCAGCACTAGATGAATAAAAAATCCAACTTTATTCAAATGTCATTAAAAAAACATTACATAAAAACCGCAGGATCCAGGGCAGGATGCTCACATGTCCTGGATCTTGCTGTTTTTATCTAAGGTTTTTTAATGACATTTGAAGAAAGTTGTATTTTTTATTTATCTGGTTCTGGATCATAAACTCACAATTTTCCTGGTTCACCGTGGACACTGGCCTTGAAGATCCATGCAACCTAACTTGGAACCATCAAACATTTTTATGGCATAGTGGTGAGCTGATATACTTTTCCCTTTTTTCTTTATGCTTTGTTCTTGATACTGTCTGTTTTTTTTTGATTTGGCAAAACTTTATTGATATAGTTATGTGCTGATTATATGCGTTTTTGATGCGTTTTCTGAAACATGTGCATTTTCTACCTGCAGTTTATTTTCTGCATCTAATTCAAGTCTTTTGGAAAAATCATCACATAAAACTTAGTGTAACCGCAAGAGAAAATGACTTATTGTGGATTTGAAACACACTCCATAGGTCAGTTTACACTAGGTAAAAACAAGCACAGTGGGCGTGAGATTTCTATAAATCCCATCTACTTGTGCTAGAACTATAGGATGCTGCATTTTTTACGCAGTTAAAATACACATTGACAAAAACTGTCCAAAAACTCACCATGGGCACACAGCCTTACAGTATATAAACCTTATACTATCTGTAAAACTAAATGGTGGTAGAATCATGGTTTGGGCATATTGGGCATAAATTAGGGCGGTTTATTCTCATTGATTAAACAGTTAATTTTAAACTGTATCAGAAAATTTTAGAAAATGTTAGGACATCTGTCTATGAGTTGAATTTCAAGAGAATGTGGGTGAGACAATGATGCAAACACACAAGGTCTACATAAGAATGGTTAGATAAAAATAAAGTAAAAGTTTTGGAATGATGAAGTCAAACGTCTGACCTTAATCCTACAGAAGGATCATAAGTGAGCACTCTATGGGAGAAAACCCTCCAACATAACAAAGTCAAAGCTAGTTTGGAAGGAGCAATAGGCTAAAATTTCTCCAATCAAGGATTAATCAAAAATTACTAGAAAAGTTTATATTCCGTTATTTGTGCACAAGAGGGGTCACACCACATACTTTTGCCTCTCACAAACTATTGGATCAATTTTTTTCATTTAAACAAAATGAAAAGTCTAATGTGTTTGATTAATTTGTTTCATTTGGTCCTCTTTATTTACCTTTATGACTTGTGTGAGAATCTGATGTAGTTTGAGGTCAAATTTATGCAGAAATATGGACATTTATGAAGGGTTCATAAACTTTCAAGAAGCATTATAGAAACCACAAAGGTATCATCAAACATTTTTCATTTACCCTAATGTATGATCAAAAGAAGGACAATTCCTTAACATACCTTTTGACTAACTATCGGTATGTTACCTTATAAACTCAGTTGCAATAATTTATTATTATTATTTATTATTATTATTTATTTATATAGCACCGTTGATTCCATGGTGCTGTACATAAGAAGGGGTTACATGCAAAATACAGATATCACTTACAGTAGACAAACTAACAATGATAGACTGGTACAGAGGGAAGAGGACCCTGCCCTTGCGGGCTTACATTCTACAGGAACGGGGAAGGAGATAGTAGGTTGGGGGAGTTGCAGTAGCTCCGGTGTTGTTGAGGTGGCAGCAAGCAAGGTCATGGCAAGCTGTAAGCTTGATTGAAGAGATGGGTTTTCAGGTTCCGTCTGAAGGATCCAAGTGTGGCGGATATTCGGACGTGTTGAGGCAATGAATTCCATAGGATGGGGGATATTCGGGAGAAATCTTGAAGGCGATTGGGTGAGGAACGAATAAGTGTGGAGGAGAGAAGGAGGTCTTGGGAGGACCAGAGATTACGTAAGGGAATGTATCGGGAGATTAGTTCATAGATGTACGGAGTAGAGAGGTTATGGATGGCTTTGTAGGTCAGTGTTAGTAGTTTGAACTGGATACGCTGGGCAATTGGGAGCCAGTGAAGGCATTTGCAAAGGGAGTTAGCAGAGGAATAGCGAGGCGAGAGATGGACCAGTCGCGCAGCAGAGTTAAGGATAGACTGGAGCGGTGCAAGAGTGTTAGCAGGTAGGCCACAGAGGAGGATGTTGCAGTAGTTGAGGCAGGAGATGATGAGGGCATGCACAAGCAGTTTAGTGGATTGAGGGTTGAGGAAAGGACGGATTCTGGAAATATTTTTGAGCTGAAGGCAACAGGTGGTGGCGAGAGCTTGGATGTGTTAGAACCCTCCTGTTTGTTTTTTCCATCTTGTGTTTTGCGGTCACGTGACCATCTGCCTTTATATTCCAGCTCTGCCCTTTTGGCTGTGCTGGACTTCAGTGTTTGACTGTTTTGCTAGCCAGGTGCTTCTGTGCCTATCTCTGTCAGTTCGCTTGGTCCTTCTGGGACCTCTAGTACCTTTCTGTCAGTTTATCTTTTGTGTTCTGCAACAACTTTCTCTGTTCAGGAGGTGTCCCATTTTTTGTTCCAGTCCTTAGTTCTTTTAGGGACCCCTTTCCTTTATGCATTAGGTCTTCGTTCAGACTAGCCTAGGACTAAGGCGGGTCTGTTCGCAAGGAACAGGCAGCCCGCTACATCGTAGGGATTCAGCTTAGTCTTACTGTAGGGATAGCTTTCCCCTTCTTTCCTTAGTACTTGTTGCAGATCATAACAGGATGTGGGGTTTGAAGGACAGCTCAGAGTCAAGGGTTATTCCGAGGCAGCGGATTGCCGGTACAGGGGAAAGTGTGATGTCATTTATTGTGATAGAAAGATCAGGTGGGGAAGATATGTGAGATTGGGAAAAGATAATGAGTTCAGTTTCGTCCACATTGAGCTTGAGGAAGAAGGAGGATATGGCTGCTAGACATGCTGGGATTCTGGACAGCAGACGTCTGGGCCAGAGAGGTAGATCTGGGTGTTATGAGCATACAGATGGTACTGGAAGCCATGGGATTTTATGAGCTGTCCCAGGCCAAGGGTATAGATTGAGAAGAGTAGGGGTCCTAGCACAGAGCCTTTAGGAACTCCAACAGAGAGGGCGCAGGGTGAGGAGGTAGTGTGGGAGTGGGAGACGCTAAATGTGCGGTTAGAAAGGTATGAGGAGAGCTAAGATAGGGCAAGGTCTTTGATGCTGAAGGAAGAGAGGATCTGTAGTAGGAGGCAGTGGTCAACTGTATCGAAAGCAGAGGACAGATCAAGAAGAAGGAGTACAGAGAATTGTCTGTTAGCTTTGGCTGTAAGTCATTGGTGATTTTGGTAAGGGCAGTTTTGGTATAATGGTGAGGGCGGAAACCGGATTGTCGGTTGTCGAAGAGAGAGTTAGATGAGAAGTGGGAGGAAAGTTCAGTGTGAACGTGTTGCTCAAGTTGTTTGGAGGCAAATGGGAGAAGCGATATGGGGCAGTAACTGGACAAGGCAGTTGGGTCGAGGGATGGCTTTTTGAGGATGGGCGTGATTGTGGCATGTTTGAATGCAGCGGGGAAGGTACCAGAAGTTAGTGATAGGTTGAAGAGATGGGTTAGGGATAGGATGAGTGTGAGGCTGAGGTTGGGGAGGAGGTGGGATGGGGTCGAGTGCACAAGTGGTGAGGTGTGATTTGGAGAGGAGACAAGTAAGGTCTCCTTCCGTGATGTTGGGAAGGAAGGTTATGGAGGAAGGGAAATGGTGTGGAAAACAAAGGGGTTGTGGTGCTCGGACAGTAAAGACTTGCCGTATTTGGTCAATCTTGTTTTTGAAGTGTGTGGCAAACTCCTCAGCAGAGATGATGGACGTTGGAGGGGGCAGTGGAGGGCAGAGGAGAGAGTTAAAAGTGTTGAATAGCTATTTGGGGATAGGGAAGATATGAAGGTTGTGAAGTAGGCCTGTTTAGCAGAGGTGAGTGCTGATTTGAATGCGAGCGTTGCTTGTTTGAATGCAGTGAAGTCACCTTGCGAATGTGTTTTCTTCCAACGCCACTCCGCAACCCTGGACACTTATCGAAGCTGCTTAGTGAGGTTGTTGTTTCAGGGTTGCCTGTTGACTCGTCGCGCTCTGCCATGCACAAGAGGGGTGACCAAGTCAATAGCTGATGCAAGAGTGGCATTGTAGAAAGCAGTGGCGCTGTCTGTGTCGTGGAGTGAAGATATGGATGTCAATGGTAGAATAGAGTCAGAGAGTGTGTGAATGTCTAGATGTGCAAGGTTTCTGCGGAAGTGTGCTAGTTGCTGGACATGGGTGACAGGTGAGGAGGACAGGGATGAGAAAGTGAGTAGATGGTGGTCAGATAGAGGTAGGAGGGAGGTTATGAGGTTAGATAGGGAGCAGAGTCGGGTGAAGATGAGGTCTAGTGTGTGTCCGTCTGTGCGGGTGGGTCCAAAGAGAAAGAGGTTTGCATTTCAAGTTTCCAAAACACATGTGAGCTGATAATGGGGCAAGGCCCATGCTTGCCAACTTTTACCTCTGGCTGTCCGGGACACTTATGTGTGAAGCTTGCGAATCATGACAGTGATTTTGTTTTTGACCAATGATAAGGTTGGTCATGCCATAGGTGCAACCTGTGCAGCTGTACAGGGCTCAAGAGGTAAAGGGGCCCACTTCCACCTCCAAAGCAGCACGCAGCGTTTTGCTACCCATCTGAGAGCAATATGATGTAGGAGTAGAGACCCTGATTCCAGTAATGCGTCAATTATTGGGTTGCATGCTGTTATTTTGATAAAAAAATACTGTTTTCTTGCAGTAGATCTACCAGTTCTCCGAATGCTGAGCTCTGTATAACCCCACCCACAACAGTGATTGACAGATTTCTGTGTACACTGTGCATAGGCAGAAAACTGCCAATCACTAGTGGGGGTGTGGTTATACATACCTTACGAATATGGAGGACTACATGGCACCAATTTTACTTTGTCTTGTATAATCTCCTGCTGATCAAACATGATTTTATCAAAACTACAGTAAGCAGCCCAGTAAGTGACACATCGCTAGAATCAGTGTCTCTCTCTCTACATCATGCTGATTCCCTTTAAAAAAAACTCCACGTAAAAGTCTAATGACATGCTAACTGCTTACCGGTCTTCACAATTTTTAAAATGATCCTGTAGAATTAATACTCATTCCAGTTAGTGTCTCTTTGAATAGTTAAAAATCTCTCCGTCTCTTTCCCTTGGTGATATACTTTAAACACTTTCAGTTATTCAGCAGTATTTCTGGCATAGACTAAATACTCGCAGACTGCGGTAACAGTGTTATTGTATGGGAGCCTCCATTCACAGAGTCAGCACTTTTGGACAATCTTACTATTCTTGTGGTTTTGGAGTATATCACAAATGGCCTTAGAGGTCAACTAAATATTATCATACTTAACTGAAAATAAGCCGTCCATTCTTAAGACAGTAAGAACAAATACCCTCAGATATTATCACTAATAAAGAACATCCATGAGGGTTTACATATAGATCCGCTCCGTTTATTATGGCGCAGCACAGATCTGTCAACTCAGGGCTTTTTTTGTGAGTTTAAGGGCAAAGATAAAATATTGAACCACATACATGGAGAGCTAAATTGACATACAGTACAGACCAAAAGTTTGGACACACCTTCTCATTTAAAGATTTTTCTGTATTTTCATGACTATGAAAATTGTACATTCACACTGAAGGCATCAAAACTATGAATTAACACATGTGGAATTATATACTTAACAAAAAAGTGTGAAACAACTGAAAATATGTCTTATATTCTAGGTTCTTCAAAGTAGCCACCTTTTGCTTTGATGACTGCTTTGCACAGTCTTGGCATTCTCTTGATGAGCTTCAAGAGGTAGTCACCGGAAATGGTCTTCCAACAATCTTGAAGGAGTTGCCAGAGATGCTTAGCATTTGTTGGCCATTTTGCCTTCACTCTGCGGTCCAGCTCACCCCAAACCATCTCGATTGGGCTCAGGTCTGGTGACTGTGGAGGCCAGGTCATCTGGCGTAGCACCCCATCACTCTCATGCTTGGTCAAATAGCCCTTACACAGCCTGGAGGTGTGTTTGGGGTCATTGTCCTGTTGAAAAATAAATGATGGTCCAACTAAACGCAAACCGGATGGAATAGCATGCCGCTGCAAGATGCTGTGGTAGCCATGCTGGTTCAGTATGCCTTCAATTTTGAATAAATCCCCAACAGTGTCACTAGCAAAGCACCACCACACCATCACACCTCCTCCTCCATGCTTCACAGTGGGAACCAGGCATGTAGAGTCCATCCGTTCACCTTTTCTGCGTCGCAAAATGACACGGTAGTTGGAACCAAAGATCTCAAATTTGGACTCATCAGACCAAAGCACAGATTTCCACTGGTCTATTGTCCATTCCTTGTGTTCTTTAGCCCAAACAAGTCTCTTCTGCTTGTTGCCTGTCCTTAGCACTGGTTTCCTAGCAGCTATTTTACCATGAAGGCCTGCTGCACAAAGTCTCCTCTTAACAGTTGTTGTAGAGATGTGTCTTCTGCTAGAACTCTGTGTGGCATTGACCTGGTCTCTAATCTGTGCTGCTGTTATCCTGCGATTTCTGAGGCTGGTGACTCAGATAAACTTATCCTCAGAAGCAGAGGTGACTCTTGGTCTTCCTTTCCTGGGGCGGTCCTCATGTGAGCCAGTTTCTTTGTAGCGCTTGATGGTTTTTGCAACTGCACTTGGGGACACTTTCAAAGTTTTCCCAATTTTTCGCACTGACTGACCTTCATTTCTTAAAGTAATGATGGCCACTCATTTTTCTTTACTTAGCTGCTTTTATCTTGCCATAATACAAATTCTAACAGTCTATTCAGTAGGACTATCAGCTGTGTATCCACCAGACTTCTGCACAACACAACTGATGGTCCCAACCCCATTTATAAGGCAAGAAATCCCATTTATTAAACCTGACAGGGCACACCTGTGAAGTGAAAACCATTTCCGGTGACTACCTCTTGAAGCTCATCAAGAGAATGCCAAGAGTGTGCAAAGCAGTCATCAAAGCAAAAGGTGGCTACTTTGAAGAACCTAGAATATAAGACATATTTTCAGTTGTTTCACACTTTTTTGTTAAGTATATAATTCCACATGTGTTAATTCATAGTTTTGATGCCTTCAGTGTGAATGTACAATTTTCATAGTCATGAAAATAAAGAAAAATCTTTAAATGAGAAGGTATGTCCAAACTTTTGGTCTGTACTGTATCTGCTGAACTTCTTATCCTGCCAAATACTATTTCCATGACAGAGCAACCCCACTTTAGTAGTACATTATTATATATTTCATTACATGGGACGTAGTTGGGGTTGGTAGTTTTGAATGGGCATGTACCATAGGTTTATGACTGTTTGGGGCCCGAACAAGCCACCTTGCTTTGGCCAGAGTATTTTGACCCAGGGCTAGGACAGATAATTGATATTTTTCTGCAAGTGAAGGAAAGTCCAGGTACGCCTTTACATTTACATCAACAGTATAATTTTGCCATGTACTTTATTCCCATTTCCCTGCAGTTCTTTGCATTCCCATGACATGATTGGATCTTTCGAAATTCTAATTTGCCTGGTTTGCCAAATCTTCACCAAAAATTTGATTTCCGTTGAATAAATTTGAGAAGCCTGCATGGCTGTGCCTAAAGCCATTAGCCTACGCTCTGAGTCTTTAGCAATGTGTGAAATTAGGCTAGGCATTTTTTTTGGCCGACCATTTGAATTCTTGGGGGCTTGCGGATTTCAGAAAATTGGACTTGAAGTTGATCTCCTGTGGATTGATCCGCTTATTTCAATCATTAAGTAATTTTTGCCTTTCATAATGATTGATAGAAACTGGGCATGGCAATTATTTGTGTGTTGTAATTCATATGTTCATTTGCAATTACATTACTAGAAGGAATAATGTAAATTATAAGAAATAGTTGGTAGCCAGAGGAACAGTGAATAATTATGCAACATATATATACATTTATATAGTTTACATATATCAGGAATTTCTCATGTATGTGTTTACAGTCCCATTAAAGTGAATAGGCAATTCCCATGACTGACGTCTTGAGTCAACCACAGGGTTTTATTCTGGGAACCCACCTTCCATCCACACAGCACATGTAAAAATCTTCTGTAACCTCAAGAGGGAGTGGGTTCTTAAAGGGAACCTGTCACATAGATAATGCTATTAACCCGCAGATATAGCCAGCAGCTCCTGGGAGGAATAAAGTTCATTTCCTCCCAGGAGCCGCACTTTTAGAATGGGCACATTTCTAACTCTATTAACCTGTAGATTAACACAATATCTGCAGGTTAGTAGCGTTATCGCTGTGACAGGTTCCCTTTAAGCTAAGTATATTAGATGAGGTGCCATCCTGTCTTTTTATAGTTTCTGGTTCTGGCTTATATCCTAAGTCATGTGATGAGGCTCGTTAAAGGGTCACTATTGACTTGTAGGATTGCTACTTCCTGTAGGTGGCACTAGAGTTCTGGTCCTCTTCCTCTCTGAAGAGACAATTTGCATATTTCCCAGAGGAGCATGGCGGCTTTAAAAGTCTCCTCACCGTGACATGCTTAACATGTCGCTCTCCGCAAGGAGAAATGTTACCCCTTAGATACTGGTCTGACGCCTCTCACCCAGCCAAACCAGAACTCACACTTTGCACTGACGAGGGGCAGTACCCCGAAGCACAATGTCTGCAAATTGAGTTTCTGGTTCTGGCTTATATCCTAAGTCATGTGATGAGGCTCGTTAAAGGGTCACTATTGACTTTTAGCATTGCTACTTCCTGTAGGTGGCACTAGAGTTCTGGTCCTCTTCCTCTCTGAAGAGACAATTTGCATATTTCCCAGAGGAGTATTGCGGCTTTAAAAGTCTCCTAACCGTGACACACTTAACATGTTGCTCTCCGCAATGAGAAATGTTACCCCTTGGATACCGGTCTGACGCCTCTCACCCAGCCAAACCAGAACTCACACTTTGCACTCACGAGGGGCAGTACCCCGAAACACAATGTCTGCAAATTGAGTTTCTGGTTCTTATATCCTAAGTCATGTGATAAGGCTTGTAAAAGAGTCAGGATTTACTTTTAGGATTGCTACTTCCTGTAGGTGGCACTAGAGTTCTGGTCCTCTTCCTCTCTGAAGAGACAATTTGTATATTTAATACTGAAAGATGCCAGGCATTGACCTCAGTAGCCCCTCAAGGATTTTTTTTCACCTACCCTAGGTAAAATTATGTAATGTGGTACATCTAGAAGGTTGGCAAAATGACTATAATCAGTCGTAAAGGTGGAGAGAATATGTTCCACCTCTTTTATAGACACATACACTTTAACAGTCTGTCCAGATTGTTTGTGTGGCTAAATTATGTGTAGATCCATTTAGTAGTCAACCATTACAAGTCAACACATGTAAAATGCTGAAAAGAACATTTATGTGCTATTGGATCATAATCCTAGTGCAGTTGCCATTGTTTCAAAACAGCTATATATGCGCCAACGAAAAAAATCTACTCCTTTTTGTAGCAACTAGAGTAAATATGTTTGTTATGAGCTTTGAAACCATTGATCTCATCATCCTGAAGTGTACGAAATGCTAGGTCACAATGGGGGCAAGCTGTTTTGTAATTGTTTTTGGAAAGCTTCTTCATAGTCTAATGTTGCAGTTCCATTGAACAGCCAAAAGAGTGCTGGGAGGAGTAAGCAAGGGTTTATTAAAGCATTTAGTGGTAAACCCCTTTTTAATCTTCTCAAGAACTTTGTAGAAAAATATTGTATTGGCATGCAACTTGGCAAATACACAGTGATGCTTTAGCTTCCTAAGTGTTTTCTTATAGCATTACCAGGTACCTGGGCGTGATCAGTGTTGTTCACTGTTGGTAATCCTGTGTTTATTTTTAAAAAGGGTTAATATTTTCTAAAAAAAAATGAACTAGAGAAGCAGTGATTCTTTCCCTTGCTCTTGAGTTAGGTCAGTGTTGGTTTATTCTGCATGATGTTTTTGGACAAAAGATAAAGGATTATGCCAAATGGTATTTTGCCAGCACTAAGCTCTTTCACTTGTAAGTGAAGGACCAGGGTCAGCTACATTTTAGTGTTCAAATAGTCATGTACATATACATTTTTTAGTATTCATTTTTATCTTCTAAAATGTTGACATTTTAAAAGTATCTGAGAGAAATTTAGACACGAAAATGTAAATGGAAATTGCCTATGAGGTGCTTTCTCATACATTAACTGGAGAAAAATTCCCAAAAATTGTGGGTAAATGCATGTGTTCAGTTATTTGATGTGGATTTTCTGGGCATATTTGGGTGTGGAAAATCTGCAGCATAAATACAGGACCAGCTCAAGTAGATCAGATGTCAATTCTTTCTGCATATTTAATTTGCAGATTTTACTCTTTGCGATGCATAGGGCGGAATCCATCGCAAATCCGCAGCAAAATCTGCATGCAAGGGTAAATTCCCATACTGTGGATTTTGTTACAGAAATTTCTGGGACTAAAAATTGTTTACTTTCTACTGAATGGAGGTCAGTGGGACACGTGGCCACACCAAAGACTTGTGCAGTAACTTTTTTAGGATCTCCCAAAATTCTCAACTGGTCATTATTACATGGGCTGAGGCTCAAGTAGCATTCTGATAGTGACCATGTCAGGATCAAACCCTAAGGCCACGGCCCCACTATGGTCAGCATTCGGTCAGTATTTTTTCTCAGGAGTGGGAGCCAAAACCAGGTGAGGAACAATCAGAGAAAAGGTATAATAGAAACAAGTCACCAATTCTGCATTTATCACCCACTCCTGGTTTTGGCTCCCACTACTGAGAAAAAATACTGACCGAATACTGACAAAGGGGCCGTGGCCTAAACCTCCATTCCCAAGATGAGTATTTGGTGAGATTTTGCAGATATTGTTGGTGCATTTTTTTTTACATGCTTTTGTATTGAAAATTTGATGCTGTGGTTTTCGTCTTTTTTTGGTATATCGTGTTTTAAATAAAGCTGCTTTGCTTTTAATATTTCCTGGTATTTAGCTTTGACAAAACTTTATTGGTACAGTCATGTGTGGATTGCAAACTTTTTTAGTGCATTTCCGCAAGCGCACTAAAAACACACATGCGGTTTTACGGCATGTAATGCAATTTTATTGGGAATTTCCACACATAAAGCTCAGCTTACCCACAAATGAAAGTGACATGTTGTGCATTTCAAAAATGCACAGCAGGTTAGGTTAGACAACCCCTATAATAATCTTACGTAAAAGTTGTAGAAGAACTGAACATAAATAAACACAGTAATATATGTACACTTCTTTTGATCAGGTATCAGAGAGATCACACTCACACTATGTTACCCAACAACCAAGATGCTCAGACCTCACCCTCCAAGTCTTTTCCACACAAATACTCCAAATATGTAGCCTTCAACTTAGACCTTGTCTCACCAGATACACAGTCAACTACTATCCCAGGACTGTAACTCTAGGCAATATCTCAGATATACAAAGCTACCAGATGTCTATTATAGTCCCAGTGAGCCCAAGTAATTCTTTCAACCCATCTACGAGTCCCAAATTTAGCATTTTCCTAAAAGACCTTGCCTTTCTCATCCACACTGATTTCCCTGATTTTTCAGACTGATTTTCCAGATTTATTCCCACAGCCCCAGTAGACCTACAGAGCTAACCACATTGAAAAGGGATACACCTCAACCATCTCCAATAAGGATGCTCCTGAGGGTGGAGTCGGGCCCTAATGCTGAGCTGCTGTCAGTCAGTGCCAAGGGTGTGCTTACAGCCGCCACTGTATACACAGAGCGGTGACTGAACCCGCGCTTGCACCACCCTAATGACTGAACGCCGAACACTGCCGGGAGGAATAAAGTTAATTTCCTCCTGGCAGCGGGGCTCTAAGTGCAGGTGCAGGGCAGGTTCAGAATGCTATATCTGTAGGAAGCTACGCGAAACGCGCATCAGGGCTGCAGTCTGGCTGGGTGGTTACCTGTGTTCCTATGGGTAAGTCTTTCACTGCACTTACTGTCTTGGTATGACCGTCTGGACTTCTCTCCTTGCCACTTAGGCCTTCAGTCCATAATATATGACTCTCTTGTACTTGCACTATTGATTTGACTTATTGATTGTGCGATCCTTTATGTTAGGCTGGTCAATTCTTACCCTATGGGGGACCCATCCATAATTGCCATTTCTGCATCGTGTTTTTCCTACCCCGTTTGATCTATTGTTATACGTGATATATGTGATTTTAAGTTTTCTATTAATAAAGATTATCTTATATACTTATAACTGCTTTTGAGGGTTTTATACTACACTTTTTGTAGGTTCTATATCTGTAGGTTAATAGCGTTTTTTCACGTGACAGGTTCCCTTTAAGTGCACAGTGTAGTAAAGGACTACACTTTGGACAATATGCATATCGACAATGAACTCCGATGTACGGTATATGAAGATAAGCTTTCTATAAAATATAAATGTAACTAGAGTTGAAAGTACATAATCACTGGCCATAAATAATGAGAAAAACCTTAAACCTGCAGCCCACATCTCACTAAATAACACATGGGGGCTTTTTAGATACACTCGCCTACATTGTCCCTGATAATCTAGGCCAATATTTTACTATACGATTAAAAGTGAGATCATGTTCATATCATGTTCATCAGAGGTAAAGCTTGATGCATTGCCAGATGTAGTGTAGTCGATGTGCCTAAATCTCTTAAAGACTTTAAGCTAAGGAGAAGCCTACGCTATTCTAAAAACCAAGATATCATCTTGCCAGAAACGGGTTGAGGTTGCTTAGATGAATGGTATCCAGATATAACTTTCCAGATATTACACTAAAATATTTTGCTAGCAAAAAAGTTCATAAAGTATCCACAGTCTTTCTTGAATGCAGATTATTCTTATTTTTTTCCACTGAACTTACATACAGTTGTTACCCATAGTAGGAAAATGAAGTAAATGGGTCGGCAAGTACAGCACAGTAATAATCTAGAACAATGAAGGACTTGATGTATGAGTCTACTCTATAATACTTAATAGATTCTTCTGGTGAGACGTATTCCAGGTTTATAAATAAAGCTTAAGCTATGTATATTTTGATTTATGACTTTCCCTTTGAAAGTGACATTTTACATGAGTGATGTGTATTTAAATAGCTATAGAGTTATGCTCGAGGGCATATATTTGTGGGGTTTGTACATGTAGCAGTTACACCTCAGGTGCCCTGGTGCCTGAGGGGACTATGAGACACTCTGCCACGTAAGTACACTCCAGTATTATCAATGGTGCATGTTCGGCTGGGGCATGTTACCAATTTTCCATTACATTCAAGGAGCTACAAGTTACACGCCTGACTCTAATTACTAGCGCTATAAGTAAAGCAAGTCAGAGGAGTAACATTAGGAAATTGTTTTATAAATATTTTAATCAATTTTGAATGTAGTTGTTCATAAATATTAGTAAAACATTGTGAGCAACCAGAGATGAACAAATCGATTTCCAGGACTCTGGTCCAGTGGCCACATCAGAAGTCTGTGGCCACCGGAAGGGAGCCATGAGAACTGCCTCATACCTGCTAGCATCCCCTGAGCCTCCTCTGATTAGTAGGCTTGACGTGATGTCATGCGCATGTCTCACTGCACTCAATAGTGGTGTCGGATGTTGCAGCAGGTGGGAGGATGTTCACAGTGCTCCTGTTTGGCGGCCACAGATTACTGACATGGCTGCTGGACCAGGGTCCTGTGAATCTATTCACTCATCTCTACAAGTAACCCAAAATATCTTAATGATTTCATGATTAATCAATAATTAAGGACCGATCAATGATCACACTAATTTAAATTTTCCCTAGAAGCGAATCTGTCACATTGTAAATGTGGCACCCCAGGAGTCCAGTTGCCACATCGGCATTGCCTCCCTCACAGGGGGTGATGCCATGCCTGGAAGCAAGGAGGGGTCCCCTTATCAGGTAACACCAGCATCCAACACTTTTCCTGGCTCCAGACCAGAAGGGGGAGCTCTAACCCGGTTTCAGGGGAGCTTCCCCCTTCTGTTACCAGTGCCCCGGACTGCATCATCAAACATCACGCTCAGTCCTGCACCTCAACATCCACAATCCCCTACATAAACCGTACCGGTAGCCCTGGGCTCCCGCTTTACTCGTGGGGAGCAAATCCATCCCAACTGAGTCACCAACGGCCCCAGTGGTCTCTTTCAGCGGCGGCCACCTGTAGCCGCATACCACTGGTGGCATCACAAAACTTTTCCCCTAAATAAACTGTCCTTTTTATTGACCGCTCAGGGCCCCGTGGTCATGCCCCCGTGACTATCCCAAGGAACGGACCAACCCGGTTGCGAGTACCCCACGGTCCTAGGGGGCACATCATAAACAAAGCCCAATCTGCAGGCAGCACACTACAGAGCAGGTACTACACAGTGCCTGACTTTTATATTTGCACACACACTGACCCAGAGATAGCCCGTTCTGCCGTAAGATGATCTTTCTTGGCTCAGAGAAGTCATGGACTACTCCTGGGGCAATTCTTCTACTTCCTGTGATGTCATGTAGACAGAGCAGTTCCTTCTCTCCAATTCTGCTCTGTTAATGGAGCATCACTATCAATGTGATGTTGATTGACCAACAACTCCTAGCTGTGTTAGCCGAGCTGGCTGTCAATGTACATGACATCAGGTGTGTCCGCTCCATGGGCAGAGCAGAACCGGAAGAGAAGAAACTGCACTTTCCATGTGACATCACAGGAAGTAGGGGCATCACTGCCAGGAGAAGAATGTGACTGCCCTGAACCAGGCACTGCAGAACAAACAGGTAGTTTGCAACTACACACCTTGTCAAAATTGTGGGTACCCCTCGTTTAATCAAAGAAAAACCCAGAATGGTCACAGAAATAACTTGAATCTGACAAAAGTAATAATAAATTAAAAATCTATGAAAATGAACAAGTCAAAGTGAGACATTGCTTTTCAACCCTTCTTCCACAGAATTAAAAAAAAAATTAAACTCATGAAATAGGCCTGGACAGAAATGATGGTACCCCTGAAAATAATGTGACAAAAGGACATATTAAATCAAGTTGTGTCCACTAATTAGCATCACAGGTGTCCACAATCTTGTAATCAGTCAGTGGGCCTGTATATAGGGCTACAGATACTCACTGTGCTGTTTGGTGACATGGTGTATACCACATTCAACATGGACCAGAGGAAACAAAGGAAAGAGTTGTCTCAGGAGATTAGAAAGAGAATTATAGACAAGCATGTTAAAGGTAAAGGTTATAAGACCATCTCCAAGCAACTTGATGTTCCTGTGACTACAATTGCACATATTATTCAGAAATTTAAGATCCATGGGACTGTAGCCAACCTCCCTGGACGTGGCCGCAGGAGGAAAATTGATGACAAATCAAAGAGATGGATAATACGAATGGTGACAAAAGAGCCCAGGATAACTTCTAAAGATAATTAAAGGTGAGCTTCAAGCTCAAGGAACATCAGTGTCAGATTGCACCATCCGTCGTTGTTTGATCTAAAATGGACTTCATGGGAAACGACCAAGGAGAACACCATTGTTGAAAAAAATCATAAAAAAGCCAGACTGGAATTTGCCAAGCTACATGTTGACAAGCCACAAAGCTTCTGGGAGAATGTCCTATGGACAGATGAGACAAAAATGGAAGTTTTTGGCAAGGCACATCAGCTCTATGTTCACAGACGGAAAAATGAAGCATATCAAGAAAAGAACACTGTCCCTACTGTGAAACATGGAGGAGGCTCTGTTATGTTCTGGGGCTGCTTTGCTGCATCTGGCACAGGGTGTCTTGAATCTGTGCATGGTACAATGAAATCTCAAGACAATCAATTGATTCTAGAGAGGAATGTGCTGCCCACTGTCAAAAAGCTTGGTCTCAATCGCAGGTCATGGGTCTTGCAACAGAATAATGACCCAAAACACACAGCAAAAAACACCAAAGAAAGGCTAAGATGAAAACATTGGACTATTCTGAAGTGGCCTTCTATGAGCCCTACCAAAATGCTAATGAGCATCTTTGGAAAGAGCTGAAACATGCAGTCTGGAAAAGGCAACCTTCACACACGAGACAACTAGAGCAGTTTGCTCATGAAGAGTGAGCCAAAATACCTGTTGAGAGGTGCAGAAGTCTCATTGACAGTTACAGGAATCGTTGGATTGCAGTGATTGCCTCAAAAGGTTGTTCAACAAAATATTAAGTTAAGAGTACCATCATTTCTGTCCAGGCCTATTTCATGAGTTTCATTTTTTTTAAATTCTGTGGAAGGAGGGTTGAAAAGCAATGTCTGACACTCATTTGTTCATTTTCATAGATTTTTAATTTATTATTACTTTTGTCAGATTTTGTGACCATTGTGGGTTTTTCTTTCATTAAATGAGGGGTACCAACAATTTTGACCACGTGTGTATGTGTTGATCAGTGCTTAGCTCCATGGAAAAAAAATAAGTCCTAGAAAAACGTTTAACTGACTCAGCAGCCATGTCTTCAGAATTTATATCTGATAGTTAACTTCTGGACTGGGATATAGTAGTCCTATGGGAGCAGCAGAGGCCTGCCATGAAATACACCCTTTCTGTGGTTTCAACACTATATGGCTTTCCAAATGCTGATAGACCTTAAAATATCAGCATTCCTCAAAATGTAAAGAATACTGAAGAAGTAAGAGGAAGAGAAAAATTCATCTATTTACTACCATGCGACGTTGAAGAATAAGACACCTGTTCTCTTAATTATGCGTGCACGGATTTAATATAAATAAAGCAGTGAATGGGTCTCTTGTATCTAGTAAATTGCACTTCTGTAGAATATATTAAAAAACAACAAAAACAAATATTTTGCTTGGTTTGTCATCAGCAGGACACATTGGTGGTTATTCATCTGATTATGATAATACCCGCAGGATAAGCATCATCATAAAACTAAAGGATTTCACTCCACACTATCCCAACACATAATTACGAGGTTGTGGTAAATGCTCATGCAATGACTATATTAGTTCTTATCGCAGCTTTTCATAGCAAGCCCTAAAGCATGCATTGATCATTTAGTAATTAATTCATTTTAGTTAGTAATACATAGTACATACAATGCATGTACAGACAAGGAAAAATTGTTGGTACCCTTCTGTTAAAGGGAGAAAAACACACAATGGTCACTGAAATAACATGAAACTGAGAAAAATCATTTCTATTTTACTTTACTAAATATCAACTTATAAAAATCAGATATTGCTTTTGAAATGTGGTTAAACAGAAAATTTATAAAACACAACCCAACGAAAATGGCTTGGACAAAAATTTTTGTACCCTTAACTTAATAATTGGTTGCACAACCTTGTAACTCTCAATGAGACTTCAGCACCTGTCCTTATGTATTTATGTCTACTCTTCATGAGCAAACTTCTACTGCTGTCACAGTTTGGAAGGGTGCTTTCTCCAGATTGCATGTTTCAGCTCCGTCCATAGATGTTCAATAGGATTTAGATCAGGGCTCATACAAGACCACTTCAGAATACTCCAATGGTTTGCTCATAGCCATTCTTGGATGATTTTAGCTGTGTTTTGTGTCATTAGACTTAGACCAAACTTTTTGACACTGGACAACGCATTTAGCTCCAGAATACATTTATAGTCTTCAGAGATCATTGTACCCAGCGCAGATTCAAGAAACTGTGTGCCTGATGTAGCAAAGTGGCCCCAAAACATAAATGAGCCTCCTTCATGCTTCACAGAAGGTACAATGTTCTTTTCTTTGTATGCTTCATTTTTTCCTTCTGTGAACATAGAGCTGATATGACTTGCTAAAAAGCTCCAGTTTTGTCTCATCTGTCCAAAGGACATTGTCCCAGATGCTTTGTGGCAGGTCAATATGCATGTTGTCAAATTCCAGTCTTGCTTTTTTATGACTTGCTTTCAATTGTGGTTTCCTTCTCGGTTGTCTTCCATGAAGTCAACTTTGGCCAAGACAACGACATATGGTGCGATCTGCCACCGATGTACCTTGACCTCAGAGTTCACCTCTCATCTCTTTGGAAGTTGTTCTGGGCTCTTTGGTTACCATTTGTGTTATCTGTCTCTTCAACTTGTCATCAATTTTACTCTTGCAACCATGTTCAAAGAGGTTGGCTATAGTCCCATAGACCTTAAACTTCTGAATAATATTTGCAGCTGTAGTCACAGGAACATTGCTTCTCGGATTTTTGACTAAGATCAAGTACATTATCATTTGAAAAGTTCATTATGGCATGGGTCGCCCTATAGATCCATATATTACACACACAGGGTACGGTGTGCTGGGAATTACGCCGGGTGGCATATATAGTCATCCTGTGGAAACCTTGACCCTCTAAGATTAACGCCATTAGATGGGGTTTAGTTTGAAAGCCCAAGTTGCACAATGGTCCAGGAGTGGTGACCCTGGGGTGCCTAAACTCACAGGGCATGGTATATCCATTGAGTTTTATGGAACATTTGCACAGTACTCCTCTTTCACACTTATTTGAGCTCACACCCTTAATCCAGGCCCTCTGGCAAGGATAGGAGAATTTTAACATTTCCCGGCAGGCAGTCTGGTCAGTTTTATACTTTGAACACCTACTACTTTTTATTCCAATTGTTTTTCACCGTATGTCACTTTTTTGCACGTTTCCAGCATCAGGGACTTATCTGGATGCGGTTCTTTTATTGTTCCCTCCTGAATGTTCTAGGGGGGGGAGTGTGTGACAATCAGGTTCCGCTCTCCCCTGCAAAACCCCAAAAATCGCCTCCTTCGGGAGATTAGCGAGTCTATATTGGCTCCTGGAGACTACCCTGGTGGATGCCGGGAGCATGATTTGGACTTTCACTGAGCTTTGGCTAAAGGGAGCCACTAGTCCCGGTCCCTCGCTGTGGCCTTCTGGCTCGGAGGAATAGGGAATGGCTTATTGGGGGTCCTCCTCCTTTCAGAGTGGGTAGCGATAGACAGCATCCTTGTGCATTGTTTTTTTGTGGCACCATCACATTTTTCACAGCACTTGGAAGAAGAGAGCTTGATCTCGGGCGTAAAAAGAAACACAGGAAAATCAAGCTGTTTGGAGATGGTCTTATAGAATTTACCTTTAACATGTTTAGCTATAACTTTTTTGTAATCTGGGAAAACTTTCTCCTTAACTTTTTTTTGATCCATGTTTAGTGTTGTATACACCATGATATCAAACAGCAAACTGACTACTTTTCACCCGTTAAACAGACAGACTGACTATTATGCTAATTACTGGACATACCTTAGTTTAATATGTCCGTATAGTCAAATTATTTTCAATCTTTTCTAGGGGTACCATTGTTTTCCTTTGCTTGTTTTTTCTTTTAATTTTTCTGTTGATCGACAATTTAAAAGCAATGTCTGATTTTCATTAGTTGATATTCAGTAAAGTTAAGTTGAAAATTATTTTTGGAAATTTCAAGTTATTTCAAGGACTGATGTTTTATTTTTTACTTTAACAGAAGGGTACCAACAATTTTGTCCACGTCTGTATATCTACCAATCAAAGATTGAAAATTAAGAATAGAGATCAGCAGATCGACTCGTGAAGGATCTAGTTTGAATCAGATTACCTGAAATTAGTAGCTTGATATGAATTTGAACATATTGAGAATAAAAAAAACAACTTGCCCAGCCCCATTTCCCACATTACTAAAGCATCAGTGAGAGAGTTACCATCATTTTACATTGCCGCATGGTCCTCCCCATAATGTCCTGCAGGTATGCTATCTTACAGATTGTCATACCTTGTACAGTGTCGGTCAGTACCTGCAGTACCTGGGCTATCTGAGATCATTGGTTCCCAGTGGAGCACAGCAGGGTAAGGCCACGGCCCCACTATCAGTATTTGGTCAGTATTCGGTCAGTATTTTTTCTCTGGAGTGGGAGCCGAAACCAGGACTGGGTGATAAATGCAGATTTGGTGACTTGTTTCTATTATAATGTCCTGCAGGTATGCTATCTTACAGATTGTCATACCTTGTACAGTGTCGGTCAGTACCTGCAGTACCTGGGCTATCTGAGATCATTGGTTCCCAGTGGAGCACAGCAGGGTAAGGCCACGGCCCCACTATCAGTATTTGGTCAGTATTCGGTCAGTATTTTTTCTCTGGAGTGGGAGCCGAAACCAGGACTGGGTGATAAATGCAGATTTGGTGACTTGTTTCTATTATACCTTTTCTCTGATTGTTCCTCATCTGGTTTTGGCTCCCACTCCTGAGAAAAAATACAGACGAATACAGACCAAATACTGACCAAATACTGATAGTGGGGCCGTGACTTAAGTTTCTCTTCTGTAGAGTGTAAATACTTATGATCAGCAGTGTCCTCTATCTCTCTCTCCTGTAGAGTGTAAGCTCTTTTGGTCTGCAGGGTTCTCTCTGTTGCCTGTAGAGTGTAAGCTTTTATGGCCAGAGAGATCTTCTTTCTCTCACTTGTAAAGTATAAGCTTTTACAGTCAGCATGGTTCTCTCCTCTTCCTCACGTGTATTTTCTGAGCAATTACAAGCTTTTCAATATTGAGATTTACGCAAATTTATTCACAAATCAAATTTTTTCCGGAAAATGTAGTCAATGAAATTGGATTAAGAATATAATTTTTTTTTATTGAAAAGCTAGAAAAGATCCTTATGTGTACAGAAAGATCAACAAACTTTCTGAGCCTTGATGAGTGTCATTTTGAGCAGCTAAAGTTGGCTATGAAAAGTTAGATACTTGCCAAGCTCCAAAAAGAGGACTGTCTGACAGATTCTACACCTGATTTCTCCTTTTCTAGAACTTAATCAAATAATCATATTACTTATGCATTAGGTGAGGATTCAGCTGATTGGATCCTAAAAATATGTCATTAATATGAATGGGGTATCATATTCGGATGCCACTGTAGCAATAAGTCAGTTTGTGAAATTTGTTCTCTAAATATTTGATGATCAACTGTGAGTAGTATTATTCAAAGTGGAAGCATTTAGGAACCAAATCAACTCAGCCATTAAGGGGCAGATCATGTAAAGTTACAGAGCAGGGGTCACCAAGTGGTGACGTCCATACTGCATAAAAGTCACCAGCGCTGCTGACTCTTTAACTGCGTACTCTGAAGCTCCTCTGATATTAACATCAGCACAAACACTGTGAGCCGAGAGCTGTATGGCATGGGTTTGCATTGTGGAGCAACTGCATACAAGCCTTTCACTACCAAACACACTGGCAAGCGTCAAAGTGAGTTTTGTAAAGGATGCAGCCACTGAACTCTGGAGCAATGAAAATATGCTCTGTGGAGTGAAGAATCATGCTTTTTGTATCTGGCAGTCTGATTGAAGTGTCTAGGTTTGGCAAGTGACATGAGAATGTTACCTTCCTGACTGCATTGTGCCAAATGAGAAGTTTGGTAGAGGAACAATAATATCTAGGGTTGTTTTTCAGTGGTTGTCAAAGGACCTTACAGTTCTATGGGAAACCTGATTTGTAGAAGAAAGAAGCAATAGATACACTCCGATATCGAAAAGTAGCCCCAAGACTCAATAGACTGCTAGTCAAATACTATTGCAGCATATATAGCAGACTTAAAATATAACTTTTAATATATTCCTTAAAAGAACAATATAATTAAATTTAAGACACACACAAAACACATATATTAGAATAGCTCTTAACCCCGGTATGGGAGAGGTGATAACAATAGTTATACAGTTCAGGGGCAATATCCGTTTCCCAATTCACTTCACCTAACCAACAAAATACTCCTGTTTAGAGATAATACTGTATAATCATAAGGTGAAAAAGTGAAAAAAAGGAAAGTCTCACCAGTCCGGCAGCATGGGTCGTCCCATCCAAAGACACCGGACTCGCCTGGATGGTCATCAATGACTGACCCTATCAGACACTATATCAGAGGCTGACCCTAGGACCCCAAGACTTCCGCCCTTACAAGGGCACTCCACAGCTGACCCTCAAAAAGACCCTCAAAAAGACAAAGCACCATTGTCTTTTTTTATACCCTGATGGAGGGGTACCATACCCTACATCTTTGAAACTTTTTGTGCCAATCCCCTGATGAATCACCCGATGTTGAGGAAACGCGTCGGGAGGCACGTATTAGGGTTATCTCAGGGCTGACTAGTAATTGAGGGTCAGCTGTGGACTGCCCTTGTAAGGGCGGGAGTTTTGGGGCCCCAGGGTCAGCCTGTGATATAGGGTCTGATAGGGTCAGTCATTGATGACCATCCAGGCGAGTCCGGTGTCTTTGGATGGGATGACCCATGCTGTGGGACTGGTGAGACTGTTCCTTTTTTTTCACTTTTTCACCTTATGATTATACAGTATTATCTCTAAACAGGAATATTTTGTTGGTTAGGTGAAGTGAATTGGGAAACGGATATTGCCCCGGAACTGTATAACTATTGTTATCACCTCTCACATAAGGGCTGCTGTTAAGGGCTATTCTAATATACGTGTTTTGTGTGTGTCTTAAATTTAATTCTATTGTTCTTTTAAGGAATATATTAAAACTTATATTTTAAGTCTGCTATATATGCTGCAATAATAAAAATGAAACCTGATTTGTCACCAAGATCAGCACAAAAAATGTGCGTCAAGATGTTCATGGCATGGGTTTCCACATTCGAGGAGTAGCATATGAGTTATACAACACCTAGCACAATGCAAAGCATCAGATGGAGTGCTGTACATCACACTGCCACTTGGTACTGGAGCGTGTATTCTGGGAAATAATTCTTGAGATTCATCCATGAGACTTCTCTATCTGGAAGTGTGATGAATGAGTCTGGGTTTGGTGAGTGTTAGGATAAAGTTACCTGAATGACTACTGTAAACTTTTGTGGTGTCACACCGGTAACTCGCACGCCTTCCCAGTGCCATCCGACTCACTGTGGTCACCGATCTGCTTTCCCTCATGTCAGTCCATCGCTGCATTGCCTCTTACAGCACTCTCAGCACTGCTGCATCTTCCTGCTGTCTCCACCTGGCTATAGGGAGGCACTGCCAGTCTCTGTAGGAATTTAACCCTGCTTTGTCCTGCAGAGTTTAGCTTTCCTGGCCTATCCCCTGCCAGCAGTTGATATATTAGGCAGCTCCTCAGTCCACTCTTTGCCTGAGCTTTTGTTCAGTTTGCAGTTCGCATCTACTTCCCAGTCAAGGTCTTTCCTAGTTGTCGCTTCCGTTACCGACCTGGCTAGTTACCTCGTTTCATCTGTTCTCTTCGCTCCTTTGCATTCTAATCTTGTGCTGCCTGCCCTGACCTTGGACTGTCTCACTATGAGTCTGCCTGTGTCCTCTGTACCTCGCATCCCTGCCTTTACCCTTTGGGCAGCTGCTGCAAGCCCAGGTACTGCCCTGGAGTGGCACCTGGTGGCTAACCTAATGGTTCAAGCCTAGTCAAGACCAGATAGCCACTTAGTCACACTCCTATAGTGTAAACCCGGCCAGTGGTACAGTGGATCTGACGCGCCCCCTGGGCCAGTGCTGTTTGGGGGATACCCGGAGCCGGATCAGATGGGGGTTGTAGTCTCCGAGTGGCGGCGACCCGGTCCGTGCCCAGGGTGTCAAACTCAGTGTGTGGCAGTCTTTACAGATGTTATTAGTTGTTCTTAGTGTCGACTACGCCACCCGTTGATTTGCGGTCAAAAGGCCGCCGCTGCAGAAGGGTCCGCTGAGGCTGGTGGTATGTGTGCAGCTGTGGTAGTATAACCCCCAACGGGAGGGGTATAGCCTCAGGGGGTCAGATGTAGAGGATGGTGGTTGTGAAGGTGCAGGATGATCAAGCAAGAAGACTCAGAGTCGGGCTGTGCAGTTCAGGGGTTTTTACTTACGGGTGTTCTTATGGTCACTCTGGCCTGAAGCGACCACCCGAGCCGTGCTGCGTCCACCAGGTCCTGGACTCGGCCAACCCCCAAGCAATTCTGGAGCGTGGTCCTGAGCTCCTTTCTGACTGTCCTTTCTACTGGCCGTTCCCACCAGGGATCCACTTATGTCCGGCTCCCTCGGGTCTCTTGTTGGTCAAGCCTCCTCTGGGCTCCCTGACCCTATGCTTGGTATGCCTTTCTAGTGGATTTGGTGAGGGTCGTGGCAGATCCTGCCCACGACCTCCGGTTCCTGGCTAAGGTGTGCTTTTCTCTCTGCCAGCTTGGGATCCGGTACCCTGGGTGCCAACCCTTCACCCTGCTGTTTGTATTCTGGGGTCTTGGGGTTCCTTCTTCTTCTCTCTGGGTCCTTCTGACTCCTCTCTCTCTCTCAGACTTGGCCTTGGAGCTGGGCCCAGCCGGAACCACAACTCCCTGTCAGCCCTTCTGGCTGAGCTTCTCTGCTCTGCTCCTCAGGCTAAACTCTGACAGACTGACCCTGATCTAAGATGGTGCCCACCTTATATACTCCCTCTATGTGTGAGCTCAGGTGACTAGCACCCAATGAGCTCCTAGCCTTACCCAGACTGCTCCCCCTATCTGCCCCTACACTACTGGGATGTTCCACCCCCCTCCCACTCCAGCCAGGGACAGACACTGTCGTACCTGCACATATACTGGTGGGAGTACCGTCGGTCTGTCCCCCGGAAATGGGATGTATGTAGTGTATGCAGCTATCTGAGCTCAGTCCCACACTCCATCCTTACCCGGGAGTGGAATACCACACCTCTGGCTTGAGGTGTAATACCCCTGTAGCAGCCGAGTCCTCAGGGTGCTACAGATCCACATGCACAACCATTACAGATGGAGAAAAAATAATGCTGCTGATCGGATTTTTATGGGCTGGATTTGGACCTTTAGTGCTACTGAGAGGAAAACCTGATTAGTTACCAATATCAGCGCAAAAATTGTGCACCATGAGCTTCATGACATGGATTTCCATAGCCGAGCAGTTGCATTCCAGCCTTACATTGCCAAGCATAATGGTAATGCTTTAGATCGCGTGGTGTAAAGCACCTCTACTGGACTCTGGAGAAATTAAAACATGTTTTTCAGGAATTGACCAAGGCCCCTTCGTTCCAGTGAAATGAAACTATATTGTTTGAGTGTAGCAAGACATTCTGGACAATTGTATGCTTCAATATATGTGGAAACAGTTAGGGAAAAACCCATTTCTGTTTTAGCCTGACTGTCCTTCTTGTGCACAAAGCAAGGTCCATAAAGGCATCGTTGGGTGAGTTTGATGCGGAAGAACTTGACTGCCCCCACAGAGCCCTAACCTCATCCATATTGGACTTTGAAAAGTTGAGTGGAAATTATGACCCAGGCCCTCTAGTCCAACATCAGTGCCTGATCTCACAAATGCACTCCTGAATACATGGACAAAAATCACACAGAAACACTTCAAAATGTTGTACAATGCCTTTCCAGGAGGTCTACTAGTCATTGTTGCACTGCTAACCCAGCAGTCAGTCAGTGCCAGGGGTGTGGTTGCAGCTGCCACTCACTATCTACTGAGCAGTGACTAAAGCCGTGCTTCTATGACTGAAAGCCGGAGGCTGCTGGGAGTAATAAAGTTAGTTTTCTCCCTGCAGCCGGGCTTTCAATGTAGGGGCCACACAGCTTTAGAACATGATTAACCTGCAGATTAACCCTATATCTGCTGGTTAATTGTGTTTCTTGACATGACAGGTTCCCTTTGAGGCCTTTACTAGCTAGCCAAGCAGTGCAGTACTTTGGTGCCTGTGATGGAGCATTGTCCGGCATAAAAATTATGGTTTTTGTGTAAGATGCAGACATTTTCCTGTACCACTGATTAAAAAAAAGTGTCTGCTAAAAACTGGCAGAGGGTTTGGTAGTTGAGTCCATCTTCAACCCATAAAGGTTCAACTAGCTCATCATTAATAATACCAACCCATAGCAGTACCGCATGTCCAACTTGCTGGCGTCTAAGTTGAAGGGGAGGTCTGTGCCCATTACTGATCCAGTCACAGGCCCATCCATCTGGTCCATCAAAAGTCACTCTCATCAGTCCATAAAACCCTTGAAAACTCTGTCTTTTGATATTTTTTGTCCTAGTGTTGACATTTCAATTTATGTATCAGTCAGTGGTGGTCGAGATTCAGCCTTCTTTACCTTGGCCATGTCACTGAACACTGAACGCATTGTACTTCTGGGCACTGTTGCAGTTGTGGAATATGAAAGCACTATAGGATAATAGGTTCCAGGTCGCATGACATTGATTCTTCTCAAATTTTTGGCAGTTAATGTGCGTCTTTACTTCTCAACATGTTTTTTTGCAATCCTTTTGACTATTTGTAGCAAAACCTTTGATGGTTCTGTGATCACGCCACAGTATATTAGCAATTTCAAGAGTGCTGCCTCCCTGTGTAAGACTTTTAATAATTATTTTACTTTTCAGAGGCAGATAAATCTATTTTTTTGACCATTTTACCTGATGAAAACAAGCTGCTTAATAATTCTGCACACCTTGATAAAGGGAGTTGATATCCTTATATGACAACCTCTCACATTACACAAATGCACATCACCTCATCTGCTTTATCCAATAATCCTTCGAGGTTTTACAGATAGGAGTTGGAAAATCTGCATAAAAATGATGGTATGGTCAAGATAATCATTTGCCCAATAATTGTGCACACAGTGTACATATAATACATTTATACACAAAGTTGAGCAACTTTGTAAATGCATTATATTACTGATCCAAAACTCTATTCATAACTCTGTGTATTGCCAGAAAACTTGTCCGCAGACACCCAACTAACAACATAGCTCCTTTAATGCAAAGAAAAAATGTAATGCAAAGCCTCAGAGGCTCCAAAATGGACAGAAAAAAATAGTATGGCATATTTTGCTATTTTTCGGGTAAAATGAAATAAAACACAATGGATCAACGTTTGTTTGTATTCTGTATTCTAGTGTTCTGTTACTCTTCCTAGAAATCGCGGAGTAAATTGACAGCAAGTTTGTATTATTCCTCTTCTCCATAGGGATAGTCTCTAGTTCGTAAAATCTGTATGGATATAGAATGCTGAAAACGAGAATGACAACATGTAATTTATTCATAACTGTTCAGGAAAAATAATAGAGGAATAGTCCAATGCAGAGTTCTAAAAAAATGTTCAAGAATTGTTACTTCATGGTAACTATATATTTACTAAATGCCAAAAGGGCTGATGGCTCTAAAAAGACCTATGTACTAAATGATACTGCCCTGCTATAATGTATAGTGCAGCTCTGTGCCTGGTGTGCACTACGTCACCCACACTGATGAGTTTGTATGGTGTGTGATGTCTAACATCAATACTCCATCACTTTCTAGGAAACTGCTTGGATTGAGAAGCATTTGGCTGCTGTACTGGATAGGTAGACAAAACAAGTAAATGCATTAGTGAAAAATGTTCAGTATTTTCATACAAAATAACAATCAGAAAGTGAAAATTACTGGAAATAGACACAATGGAATAATAATAATATGAATAATAGTAAGTTGAATATAATAATAATAATAATAATAATAAGTTGTATAGCAGAATAATAAATGTAATAAGTTGAATTGAGAAGTAATTGATGATTATGTGTTAATTTCCCCCTCTGTATATAGCATAAAACACTGCACAGTAACCTTTTTATTAGACCATAACTTTCTTTTTTTTCCGCTCATCTCATTTACACTAAGCTGAGTTGAAAAATCAAAGCACATTATTATAACAAATATGATTATTAATACTGCAACTACTAATACATTAAATAAGGGTTACATATGGAAGGTGCTGAAAATCCTGGCTACGGTTCCTTTTTCATGAAGTTCATAAAAGAAACAATTACTCCCTCTTGTGGTCTTTTGGGCAAATTACAGACTTCTTGAAGTGTCAAAAACTCAAAAACTAAACATTTCTGATTTAATAATTTGCAATGTGCACACAACGTTTAATGTGCACATCTGAAATATAACATGGTAATTACGACAGAAATACTCATGCTTATGGGAGTAGGAGCTGATCTGCAGTACCAGGGAGCAGCCACTACACAGTGTATGGAATAGTAATATTCGGCTCTATACACTGTTTACAGACAGGTGTCGCACCCCCACCAATCTGATATTAATGATTTTTTTCTTAATGATAGGTCATTAGTATGATAGCATTGGACAACCTTTTTAAGTGCAATTGATATGTTCTTGACTATAGAAATATACTGTATGTTCATTGACCTAATAATTATACTAGAACCCAGGCATCTTTATTTATTACAATATATATCTGAAAGGTTCAGAAATTACTTATTTGCTCAGCACATGACTTATCACCTCCATGTGTAGAGTAACATGTAGAGTTATTAACTGAAATTAATATGTTTGTTAATAGGTAAGTAATAAAAGTGTCTTTTGTGACCTTAAGGAAACTGAACAGCAGAGAACTTTCCTGGTCGTGTTCCAATGCATCATAACCCCAGGGTAAGGAAGCATTTGCTGTGTCAATCTTCCTTATTTTGACAATGCTTCCTATACTTTGACTTTTACAACCAAAGCGATCGAGCCTGTGGGCAATTCACATAAATACACAGCCAAGAAAACACCAGTGCTGTAATATAGGGACTCTACCATGAATTGTTTCTTTATGTTGGAGCACCTGTTATTCACCCTTATCATACCTACTGAACCTGGGGTACTAGACTGGATTGTCAGTCCTCTTCCTCCAATGTAATTTGTTCACTTGCCAGAGTAATGGCAGTTCATACAATATACAGTTGAAACCAGACGCTTACATACACTATATAAAAAGACACATATCCATGTTTTTCTCAATATCTGACATGAAATCAGAATAAACCTTTCCCGTTTTAGGTCAATTAGGATTGCCATAATTTTTAATATTTGCCAAATGGCAGAATAATGAGAGAGAATGTTTTAAGGCATTTTTATTACTTACTGCAAAGTCAAAAGTTTATATACACTAACATTATTATGCCTTTATACAATTCTGGACTGCCCATATGATGATGTCATGTGTTTGGAAGCTTCTGATAGTTTTTTTTGGCAACATTTGAGTTAACTAGAGACACACCTGTGGATGTGTTTTAATGCACACCTGAAACACACTGCTTCTTTGTGTAGCATCATGAGAAAGTCTAAAGAAATCAGTCAAGATATCAGGAAGAGAATTGTGGACTTGCACAAGTCTGGCTCATCCTTGGGTATAATTTCAAGATACCTGAAAGTGCCTCGTTCATCTGTACAAACAATTATATTCAAGAACAAACAAGATGGGAATGTCCAGCCATCATACCACTAAGGAAGGAGACAGGTTCTGTGTCCCAGAGATGAACGTGCTTTGGTCTGACATGTGCATACCAACCCAAGGACAAAAGCAAAAGCCCTTGTGAAGATGATGGCGGAAGCTGGTAAGATTGGGTCAATATTCACAGTGAAATGAGTACTGTATCAACATGGGCTGAAAGGCCACTCTGTTAGGAAGAAGCCATTACTTCAAAAGAAACATAAAAAAGACAGATTAATGTTTGCAAATGCACACAGAAACACAGACCTTAATTTTTGCAGACATGTCCTGTGTAGTGATGAGCGAGTATGTTTTGTTAACCCTTTCGCCGAGTATGCTAGGGCGAGCACCGAGTAGTTACAGCTGCTCGGTGTTATGTTTGAATCACTCCCTTGTGCATGATTTGCGACTGTTTGACAGCTTTAATACATGTGAGGAATGTCTATTTCTTACACATTCGCCACATGTATTAAAGCTGTCAAACAGTCGCAAATCATGCACATGGGAGTGATTCAAACATAACACCGAGCAGCTGTAAATACTCGGTGCTCACCCGAGCATACTCGGCGAAAGGATTAACAAAACACACTAGCTCATCACTAGTCCTGTGGTCTGATGAAACTAAAATTGAACTTTTTGGCAGTGATGAGCGAGCATGCTCACTACTGCTCGAGATGCTCGGCGCTCGCCGAGTATTTCCGGGGTTGCTCGGCGGGAGCTCGGGTCCCCTCCCTGCATGTTTGGCGCTCTTTACAGAGCCAATGAACATGCAGGGATTGCCTGCCACTCACTGTAATGTTGCAGCCATGTTGGTTGTGGCATTACAGTGATTGGCTGGCCGCACAGCGTTATCAGGTCTATATCAGACCTGGCGCCGCCGTGCTCGTCACAGTTACTCTGGAATCAGACAGTGTAGGGAGAGGTGTGTCACGCCAGGTGTGAGTGAAGCACAGAAGGGAAAGGGAGCCCAGACACTAGGGAAAGGGGGAAGAGGTGACTTCCTAATCTGGACTAGCGTCACCCTGTCTCCCCCTAACGTCCCTATACAGCCTCCGCAGCTGTCGCCGATCACGTGCCTCACCCTACTATCGCTGGTGTAAGGCTATAGCTGGGGGTGGAAGGAGATGAGCACTAGTCAACTTCTGATAGCACTCTAAAGACAAAAGGGGAAGACAACACAGGGGAAAAACAACTTAGCTTTAGAAGAAACTCCAACAGGACACACGGCCTCAAGACTCCAGAGAGGACGTGATGCTGCTTCAGCCAAGTTCCAACTAAAAATGAGTATAACCGGTGACGCCCAGGTATATATACACCCAGGCCAGAGGGAGGTAGTCGCTGGGTCCTAAAGACAGCCTCCTTCCTAGGCAGCTGACTGCATTGCCAAATGTGGAGATCTCCTGCAAACCACTGCAGGACGACTGTCTGTCACCTCTAACTCACCCGTGACAAGGTCCTGCTGAGTTAGGGATAGATTTTGCTTGTTTATTAGGTAGTATATGTAGAACTGTAGTATATTACACATATCCATCTCAACAAACAGTCCTTCTGAGGACTAATCCATCTACAGAAATATTAGGCAGGCAGGTAGAGTATATAGCATACTGCAGTGCACATAGCACAAGAGGCTCCATTCCAGTTTTGTCTGCTGCTGCTACTGTTAGACATTTCTAGACATAGGCCCAGGTCTCAAGGGCCAGGAAAAATTTTTTTTTGGATCTTAATCCTCATTATTTGCTTAAAAAACAATCCAGAGAACACCGTTTTTCTGCGCCATTTGCTTGATGGCACTGCAGAATACAGACAGGTCCTTTTCATATTACCGCGCTAAAAATCCAACTATTTAAAACTGGTTTGTCCGTCACACGGATCACATACAGTACAAACCAAAAGTTTGGACACACCTTCTCATTTAAAGATTTTTCTGTATTTTCATGACTTTGAAAATTGTACATTCACACTGAAGGCATCAAAACTATGAATTAACACATGTGGAATTATATATTTAACAAAAAAGTGTGAAACAACTGAAAATATGTCTTATATTCTAGGTTCTTCAAAGTAGCCACCTTTTGCTTTGATGACTGCTTTGCACACTCTTGGCATTCTCTTGATGAGCTTCAAGAGGTAGTCACCGGAAATGGTTTTCACTTCACAGGTGTGCCCTGTCAGGTTTAATAAGTGGGATTTCTTGCCTTATAAATGGGGTTGGGACCATCAGTTGTGTTGTGCAGAAGTCAGGTGGATACACAGCTGATAGTCCTACTGAATAGACTGTTAGAATTTGTATTATGGCAAGAAAAAGGCAGCTAAGTAAAGAAAAACGAGTGGCCATTAGTGTTGAGCGAGTATGTTCTATTAACCCTTTCGCCGAGTATGCTCAGGCCGAGCTCCGAGTATTTACGGCTGCTCGGTGATATGCTTGAATCACTCCCGTGTGCATGATTTGCAACTGTTTGACAGTTTTACTACATGTGAGGAATGTGTAAGAAATAGACATTCCTCACATGTAATAAAACTGTCAAACAGTTGCAAATCATGCACACGGGAGCGATTCAAACATATCACCGAGCAGCTGTAAATACTCGGAGCTCGGCCTGAGCATACTCGGACAGAACATATTCGCTCAACCCTAGTGGCCATCATTACTTTAAGAAATGAAGGTCAGTCCGAAAAATTGGGCAAACTTTGAATGTGTCCCCAAGTGCAGTTGCAAAAACCATCAAGCGCTACAAAGAAACTGGTTCACATGAGGACCGCCCCAGGAAAGGAAGACCAAGAGTCACCTCTGCTTCTGAGGATAAGTTTATCCGAGACACCAGCCGCAGAAATCGCAGGTTAACAGCAGCTCAGATTAGAGACCAGGTCAATGCCACACAGAGTTCTAGTAGCAGACACATCTCTACAACAACTGTTAAGAGGAGACTTTGTGCAGCAGGTCTTCATGGTAAAATAGCTGCTAGGAAACCACTGCTAAGGACAGGCAGCAAGCAGAAGAGACTTGTTTGGGCTAAAGAACACAAGGAATGGACATTAGACCAGTGGAAATATGTGCTTTGGTCTGATGAGTCCAAATTTGAGATCTTTGGTTCCAACCACCGTGTCTTTGTGCGACGCAGAAAAGGTGAACGGATGGACTCTACATGCCTGGTTCCCACCGTGAAGCATGGAGGAGGAGGTGTGATGGTGTGGGAGTGCTTTGCTGGTGACACTGTTGGGGATTTATTCAAAATTGAAGGCATACTGAACCAGCATGGCTACCACAGCATCTTGCAGCAGCATGCTATTCCATCTGGTTTGCGTTTAGTTGGACCATCATTTATTTTTCAACAGGACTATGACCCCAAACACACCTCCAGGCTGTGTAATGGCTATTTTACCAAGAAGGAGAGTGATGGGGTGCTACGCCAGATGACCTGACCTCCACAGTCACCAGACCTGAACCCAATAGAGATGGTTTGGGGTGAGCTGGACCGTAGAGTGAAGGCAAAAGGGCCAACAAGTGCTAAGCATCTCTGAGAACTCCTTCAAGATTGTTGGAAGACCTTTTCCGGTGACTACCTCTTGAAGCTCATCAAGAGAATGCCAAGAGTGTGCAAAGCAGTCATCAAAGCAAAAGGTGGCTACTTTGAAGAACTTAGAATATAAGACATATTTTCGGTTGTTTCACACTTTTTTGTTAAGTATATAATTCCACATGTGTTAATTCATTGTTTTGATGCCTTCAGTGTGAATGTACAATTTTCAAAGTCATGAAAATACAGAAAAATCTTTAAATGAGAAGGTGTGTCCAAACTTTTGGTCTGTACTGTATAATTGCGCTGAAAATACTGCCATTTTTAGCCTCCATTAAAAATTTGCTTCAGTGTGTCAGTGAAGCTATTGACACCAGCTTGCTGTTCAAAATAGTTACCTACAGGCCAGGAATTTAAAACTGTGTTTTCTCCATCACACGGATCACATATACGTTTTCAGAAAATACTGCCATTTCTGACCTCCATTAAAAATTTGTTTCAGTGTGTCAGTGAAGCAATTGACACCAGTTTACTGTTCAAAATAGTTACCTACAGGCCAGGTAATTAAAACTGTGGTTTGTCCGTCACACGGATCACATATACGTTTTCAGAAAATACTGCCATTTCTGACCTACATTAAAAAAAATTTCAGTGTGTCAGTGAAGCAATTGACACCAATTTGCTGTTCAAAATAGTTACCTACAGGCCAGGTATTTAAAATTGTGGTTTGTCGGTCACACGGATCACATATACGTTTTCAAGAAATACTGCCATTTCTGGCCTCCATTAAAAATCTGTTTCAGTGTGTCAGTGAAGCTATTGACACCAGTTTGCTGTTCAAAATAGTTACCTTTAGGCCAGG
Source organism: Phyllobates terribilis (assembly GCF_046119375.1). Classification (NCBI taxonomy): domain Eukaryota; kingdom Metazoa; phylum Chordata; class Amphibia; order Anura; family Dendrobatidae; genus Phyllobates; species Phyllobates terribilis. Next base: position 361,969,864 of record NW_027362762.1, on the reverse strand, counting down.
TATTTAAAACTGTGTTTTCTCTGTCACACGGATCACATACACATTTTCAGAAAATACTGCCATTTCTGGCCTCCATTAAAAAAAAATTTCAGTGTGTCAGTGAAGCAATTGACACCAGTTTGGTGTTCAAAATAGTTACCTACAGGCCAGGTAATTAAAACTGTGGTTTGTCCGTCACACGGATCACATATAAGTTTGCTTCAAATTCAGTCATTTGTAGTGTGCGTGGAAGATATTGTCCCCCATTTAAAATAGGCAAGGCACGTGGCAAGGGACGGGGAACTGGATGTGATGGTGATGGTGCATGCAGAGGCCGAGGCCGTGGGCAAGCTGAAATTGTGCCACAACAAACACCCACATCTTCTCGATCGACCTTCCTGTCCCAATTAATAGGGGACCGCAGAACACCACTATTTAACACAGAGCAGTGTGAAAAGGTTATTGCTTGGATAGCAGATAATGCTTCCAGTCACTTAGCCACCACCACCACCTTGTCTTCCACACGATGAAGTCTGAGTAGCTGTGAGTCTGGACCGCATATTCCTCACCCTGAACCTCCTTCCTCCCACCATGCCGAGTGCCCAGAGACATCTGATCCCACACTTGGACACTCCAAAGAGCTGTTCACTTTTCCATTTATAGATTTGGGCCTCTCGCCCGGTCCACTTAAAGCAGGGCAAGAGGAGAACGCGTGTAGCGATGCCCAAATATTTGAGCAGCCACGGTCACACGAAGGCAATGGTGGGAAAGTTTCACAAGAGGTGGACGATGGTGAGACACAATTGCCAGAAAGTCAGGAGGAGGACTAGAGTGCGGACGTGGAAGACGAGGTGGTAACTGACCCAACCTGGCAGGAGGACATGCAGAGGGAGGACCGCTGCACATGGAAGTTGCCAGTACAACTGTTAGGTCTTCCTGAGTCTGGTTATTTTTTAAAGACTCTGCCGATAACCCCAAAAAGGTCATTTGCACCACCTGCCAGCATCAGCAGGGGTGACAAAACTACCAGCCTGACCATCACCAGCATGATCAGGCACATGGCAACAAAGCACCCGACTTTGTGGGCCAAACTCCAGGGTCCAGGAACAATGTCTGCGGGTGGCACCACTGCTTCTTCCACTGTTGTGCATTCAAGCTAAACCTCGGTCCATGGTGCATGCGAAGATGCCTCCTGCCTGCACATGTCATTGCACACTCTCAAGTAGCATCATCAGAAAGCACGTCCACGTCCTTGACCCAGCGCAGCGTTCAGTTGTCCATACCCCAATCCTTGGAAAGCAAGCGCAAATACGCAGCCAACGCCCCACAGGCCACACTATTAAATTCCCATATTTCGAAACTGCTTGCGCTAGAAATGTTGCCTTTTAGGCTCGTGGAGAAGGAAGCATTCCGTAACCTGATGGCCGCGACCGTCCCTCGGTACTCGGTCCCCAGCCGCCACTATTTCTCCCAGCATGCCGTCCCCGCATTACATAAGCACATGTCCCAAAACATTAGCCATGCCCTCAACAACGCAGTTACCGGGAAAGTCCACCTAACGACGGACACGTGGACAAGTGCTTGTGGGCAGGGACGGTACATCTCGCTGACAGAACACTGGGTTAATGTAGCACCCTGAGGATTCGGCTGCTACAGGGGTATTGCACCTCAACCCAGAGGTGTGATATTCCACTCCCGGGTAAGGATGGAGTGTGGAACTGAGCTCGGTAGGCTGCATGCACTACACACATCCCATTTCCGGGGAACAGACCAACGGTACTCCCACTTAGAAATGTGCAGGTACGACCGAGTCTGTTCCTGGCTGGAGTGGGAGGGGGGTGGTACATCCCAAGTAGTGTAGGGGCAGATAGGGGGAGCAGCCTGGGTAAAGATAGGAGCTCATTGGGTGCTGGTCACCTGAGCTCACACATAGAGGGTGTATATAAGGTGGGCACCATCAAAGAACAGGGTCAGTTGCAGAGAGAAAGTCAGCGAGCAGAGGAGAAGAGAGACCCAGAGTGAGAGAGGAGAAAGAGAGACCCAGAGGGGGAAACAGAAGAGAGGACTCTAAGAACCCAAATTAAATCCCCGGGTGAAGAGTCGGCATCAGGGTACCGGAACCCAAGCTGGTGGGGGCAAAAACACTCCCCAGCCAGAGACCGGAGGCCGTGGGCAGCGTCTGCCACGGCCACCCACCACATCCACCACGAAGGCATACCACGTGGAGGGTCAGGGAACCCAAGGCCAAGGGTCTCCCAACAGAAGGCCCGAGGGAGCTGGACCTGGGTGGATCAGTAGTGGGGACGGCCAGAGAAAGGACAGAAGGAGAGCTCAGGGTCACGCTCCGGACTTATTTGGGGGTTGGCTGGATCCAGAACCTGGTGGACGCAGCACGGCTCGGGAGGTCACTCGAAGCTGGAGTGACCGGAACATCAGCAGTGAGTAAACATCCTAAACTGCATAACCCGACTCTGTCTCTGATTGCCGTCTACACTGCATCACCACAACCCCCATCCTCTGCACCTGATCCCCCTGAGGCTATACCCCACCCGTTGGGGGTTATACCATCAAAAGCTGCACCTACACCATCAGCCTCAGCGGACCCTGCTGCAGCGGCGGCCATAGTGACCGCAATACAACGGGTGGCGTAGTCGACATTAAGAACTTATTAACATCTGTAGGACTGCCACATACAACTGAGTTTGACACCCTGGGCACGGACCGGGTCACAGCCACTCGGAAGACTACAACTCCCATCTGATCCGGCTCCGGATATTCCCCCTAAAGAATATGGCCCAGGGGGCGCGTCAACTTTGGCGTAGTCGGCAGGATTACGTGCCCGCAACACCCGGGTACTGCGTGCCTGAAGAAAAGTGCAAGTTTACCTCAAAAAGAAGTCTCCTGCCGGTTCCGGAGGGTCCCCGCCATCGGACCCCATCACCAGTCGATTCCAGCCGGTTGTCCGCCATTAACCGCGTTTTCCCGCCATCTGCAGAGTTTCCCGCCACTGGGAAGCGATTCCCGCCATTTCCAAAGGTTTCCCGCCTTGGAAGAGCGGACGCCATTATGGGCGTGCCAGAGGGTGGTGAGAGGCCACCTCCCATCGTGGGCCAGGACCGAAAATGGCGCCAAAAGTGGAAACCGCCCCCACCAACAGAGACTGTGATGCTAGAGGTGTCTGTCAGCGTGAAAGAACAGCCCCTGGAGCTGACAATCACCAAGTGGCCCCGGGACCGCCCTCGAGGTGGGAGAAGACGAAAGGAGAGAACAAAGATGGGTGCCGCCTGGAGGAGTCTAGAGCGAGCGCACCCGGAGGCAAGAAGCCTGGAGAAGAGTATCGGAGGAGCTTACCCGGAGATGGCGAGAAAGCAGAGCAGCACCGGCCCGTTGGCCAGGAGCCTGCTAGAAACAGAGGAGGGAGAGCAGAGCAGCACCGGCCCGCTGGCCAGGAGCCTGCTAGAGACAACAGTAAGAGAGCAGAGCAGCACCGACCCGTTGGTCAGGAGCCTGCTGGAAACAACGACCCCACTAGGCCTAGTGGAGGTCCTAGCACAGCTCCCCCGAGACCGGGAGTGTGCACAGACCGCTCTGGAGGGCCTCGCAAGGAGGATGGCCCGGGTGCAGCGAGAGACGTTGGCGGAGTGGAGCCGTGAGATGGCCCAGCAGACCGAGACCTGTCAGCGGAGCACGCCACCCGAGACGAGGAGACAGACCGCCTCTGAGGATGGCGCGGGAGGATTGAAGGCCGGAGACGGCGCCGAGAAGGGAGCCGAACGAGTGGAGGCAGGTAAAGGGGACGTCTATACCCCAAACCGGGAAACCGCGTACCTGCCCCAGCTCCCCGTCGCAGAGCCCGAAGTCTATCCTGCCGTGCCCGTCGCTGCAACGTCACCGCCACCGACTAGGCCTCAAACGGGAGCCGCGACCCCTGTGACGTCACACGCCTCGACCCCGAGCGTGACCAAGCAGGAAGTACCACCAGCCTGGTCGCAAGGCCTAGTACCCCCGGGCGCCGCAATACCAACAGCGCCCCCTACCTTCGCGGAGCCCCCGGCCTGGTCGCAGGGCCAAGTAGCCCAGGGCGCCGCCGTCCTTACGGTGCCCTTCACCTTCCAGATACCCCAGGCCTGGCCGCAAGGCCCGGGCAACCCGGGCGCTACCACCACCGCGCCCATAAGACCAAGAGTGCCGCATCTGGGAGAGGACCTGTACGCCCAGCATACGTGCCCGGATGGGCAGCCATTTATAAGGCCACCGGAGTTCCACCATCCCCGACTCCGGAGAGAGAGACCCCTGGATGAACCCCTGATCCCGGCTCCAAAACCCGTCAAGAGGATCTCGCCCCCGCTAGCGGAAGCGCAGTTTGAGTGGGACCCCACCAGAGAAGATCTTATGGGGTTCACTCAAGAGACTCGGGCAGCTGCAGCGGAGCGTGCTGAGTGCTGCCGCCAACAGCTCGAGGACTTCGAGAGGGAGCGGAGAGAGAGGCGGGTCCGGGAACAGCAAGCTCAAATAAGGAGCGCGGAGCAGAAGAGCCGGGCCAGGAGAGACCCCCGTGCAGCGCATAGTCCCCGCACCACCGGGACTGTGATTAAGTTTAACATGCAGCATGGGTGGGGCTTCATCCGAGACCACCACACCAGAGGCGACGTCTTTGTGACCAGGAGAGACGTTGAGTCCCACCTACCGGAGGGACACAGAGGTCGTGACCTTTACATCGGGGACGAGGTCACCTTCACCCGGCACAAGTGTGCCAAAGGTCCCTACGCCCTCCATGTGCATCGCCTGACGGAGGAAGAGCTGCGGTGTGAGGAGGAAGAGCAAGAGGACCCGGACGGGTCTGAAACTAGAGCCAAAGGTAACCATAAAGCAAGAGCAGGAGGACGCCGTCGCTAAGGACAGCGAAGCAGAAGCTGTATATAGTTGCCCGTCGGGGCACAGTAAACTGAAACCGTGAACTGAAACAGTAAACTGAAACTGAAACTGTTGTTGCTAATATAGTCCCCGTTGGGACCAGCAAGTGTGAACTGTTTACCCGTTTTTCCCATAATCCCACTGACCGAGGACTGAGAGCGGTCATTCCTTTCCCATTACCTGGCCGAGGACTGAGAGCGGCCACACTGTCCCTTGTACATAGTTGCGCTTCCTAAAGCGCCCCCTACTGGTTTTACTGTAAAACCACCTTAAGGAAAGGAACTGTCGCACTTTACCCGGTCACACGTTGCACAGTGACCGGAGGAGGAGCCAGAGGCGACGAGAATGTTTTATATATATATAATGTTTTATATGTTTTATATGTTTATGCAAAAATTTGTATGTTTTTGGTGTTTTGTCTTACAGCCCGAGGACGTGCTGTGATTTACCAGGGGGGAATGTAGCACCCTGAGGATTCGGCTGCTACAGGGGTATTGCACCTCAACCCAGAGGTGTGATATTCCACTCCCGGGTAAGGATGGAGTGTGGAACTGAGCTCGGTAGGCTGCATGCACTACACACATCCCATTTCCGGGGAACAGACCAACGGTACTCCCACTTAGAAATGTGCAGGTACGACCGAGTCTGTTCCTGGCTGGAGTGGGAGGGGGGTGGTACATCCCAAGTAGTGTAGGGGCAGATAGGGGGAGCAGCCTGGGTAAAGATAGGAGCTCATTGGGTGCTGGTCACCTGAGCTCACACATAGAGGGTGTATATAAGGTGGGCACCATCAAAGAACAGGGTCAGTTGCAGAGAGAAAGTCAGCGAGCAGAGGAGAAGAGAGACCCAGAGTGAGAGAGGAGAAAGAGAGACCCAGAGGGGGAAACAGAAGAGAGGACTCTAAGAACCCAAATTAAATCCCCGGGTGAAGAGTCGGCATCAGGGTACCGGAACCCAAGCTGGTGGGGGCAAAAACACTCCCCAGCCAGAGACCGGAGGCCGTGGGCAGCGTCTGCCACGGCCACCCACCACATCCACCACGAAGGCATACCACGTGGAGGGTCAGGGAACCCAAGGCCAAGGGTCTCCCAACAGAAGGCCCGAGGGAGCTGGACCTGGGTGGATCAGTAGTGGGGACGGCCAGAGAAAGGACAGAAGGAGAGCTCAGGGTCACGCTCCGGACTTATTTGGGGGTTGGCTGGATCCAGAACCTGGTGGACGCAGCACGGCTCGGGAGGTCACTCGAAGCTGGAGTGACCGGAACATCAGCAGTGAGTAAACATCCTAAACTGCATAACCCGACTCTGTCTCTGATTGCCGTCTACACTGCATCACCACAACCCCCATCCTCTGCACCTGATCCCCCTGAGGCTATACCCCACCCGTTGGGGGTTATACCATCAAAAGCTGCACCTACACCATCAGCCTCAGCGGACCCTGCTGCAGCGGCGGCCATAGTGACCGCAATACAACGGGTGGCGTAGTCGACATTAAGAACTTATTAACATCTGTAGGACTGCCACATACAACTGAGTTTGACACCCTGGGCACGGACCGGGTCACAGCCACTCGGAAGACTACAACTCCCATCTGATCCGGCTCCGGATTTTCCCCCTAAAGAATATGGCCCAGGGGGCGCGTCATTAACATAGTGGAAGCCAGGACCTAGTCGGACCTTGGAACGGAACACGTCACAGTCACAGTTCGTTGGACAACCAAGGACTACAGGCGAGAGAGACACAACTCCAATCCAGCACGGGCAAGGGAACACTGTCAATGTTCTGGAAAAATTTTCTCAGCCCCTCTCATGGCACAGGCCCTGAGGCGCGGGGTACTCTCACAAGGAGTGCAAAATTTGGGAAGATGCTGATAGAGTACCTTGATGACTGTACCAACATCCTCCGTGATTCCTCTGTGCCTTATAATTATTGGGTATCCAAGCTGGATACGTGGAATGAACTGGCTCTCTACGCCTTGGAGGTCCTGGCCTGCCCTGCCGCTAGCGTTTTATCATAGTGGGTTTTTAGTGCCACTGGTGGAATTATAACTGATTAGCGCATCCGCCTGTCAACTGAAAATGCTAACAGTCTGACTCTTATAAAAATGAACAAGGGCTGGATTGGGCCAGACTTCTCAACACCACCGAATGATAGCAGCGTAACATAAGCTCAAATCCAGAGTCTTTTTTGGGAGGTGTATTCCCATGCACCTTTTCACACCCACACATGGGTATACGCTTCCTGATTTTGGCTATTTGCTCTTGTCCTCCTCCTTCTCCTCCTTCTCATCCTCCACCACCATATCACCAGGGTGACCGTAGTCCGTGATGCAACACCCACATAATTTTTTTAAAGGGTATTTATTATGCCCGTAAAAATTTTTTTTATACAGTATGTTCATGTATACCCCCCAGGGGTAAATGTTTGTCAGCCCATACACTTAGTGCATGGGCATTACAAGTATAGGAGGCCCGCTCCTTTCTAATGGGAACATTTTTTTATGAGGCTCTTCTCCACGTCTCTTCCAAGGGGCATTGGAGTGCCTCCCAATTTTTGGCAGCTCTTGCGTTCACTGCATAGGCCAACACTATGGGAGACCCACTTCCTAATAATGGTAATATTGTTTTCAGGAGGCCCTCTGACCTCCACATCTCTTCCAAGCAGCATTGGAGTACCTACCAATTTTTGGCAACCCTTGCATTCACTGCATAGGCAAACACAATGGGAAACCCACTTCCTAATAATGGGAACATTGTTTTCAGGAGTCCCTCTGACCTCCACGTCTCTTCCAAGGGGCATTGGAGTACTTCCAAATTTTTGGCAACCCTTGCATTCACTGCATAGGCCATCACTATGTGAGACCCACTTCCTAATAATGGGAACATTTTTTCATGAGGCCCTCTACGTCTCTTCCAAGGGGCATTGGAGTGCCTCCCAATTTTTGGCAACCCTTGCATTCACTGCATAGGCAAACACAATTGGAAACCCACTTCCTACTATGAGATCATTGTTTTCAGGAGGCCCTCTGACCTCCACGTCTTTTCCAAGGGGCATTGGAGTGCCTCCCAATTTTTGGCAACCCTTGCATTCACTGCATAGGCAAACACAATTGGAAACCCACTTCCTACTATGAGATCATTGTTTTCAGGAGGCCCTCTGACCTCCACGTCTTTTCCAAGGGCCATTGGAGTGCCTACAAATTTTTGGCAACCCTTGCATTCACTGCATAGGCCAACACTATGGGAGACCCACTTCCTAATTATGGGAACATTGTTTTCAGGAGGCCCTCCTCTAAGTCTCTTCAAAGGGGTATTGGGGTGCGTCCAAATTTTCAAAGGGGTATTGGGGTGCGTCCAAATTTTGGGCAGCCCTGCCACTCACTGCATACGCAATAACAGTATAGGAGACCCACTCTTTAGTAATGGGAACAACAAAGCCTAGCCGGCTGATGGCTCTCTAAGAATAGTGATGGCCAACTGCTGGCCCTTTAAGAATAGTAAAGGCCGCCTGATGGCCCTATAAAAATAGGCTTTGTGCCTTTCAGAGTCCCTCCTTCATAAATGAAACAGGATGTGTCTGATCATGTATCACACACCACATGGCCAAATAAGGTTGTAAAATGTTAAAATGACATTTCCCGGTGAATGCATTTGTCACGGTTGAAAGCAATGCAAAAGTGCAAGACCGTATTAAAAACGCTACGTGTTAACATAGCCCAAGGTGTGGAGAAGTATTTTTGTTTTTGGTTATTTATTTTGCCTTATATACAAGTCATTACTCTGGAAAGGATGTTCCTTAAAATATTTCCCAGGAAAATCCATTTTGGTTTCGTTTTTGTATGTTTTATTGTGAGTCCGTAAAAGTGGCGTAATACCTCTGACAACATTGTTGACAGCAGTGGCCTGGAAGTCAGAAGTGCTTCCAGGGGACTTCCCCATGCTGTTCTCATGCCATTTGAGCACTGTTTCCATCGATTTGGGCAATTTTTAGGCCCTCTGCAGACCGTCGAGGGGAGCCACCTGAAAAATGCTTGAGTTTCCCATAGACTTACATTAGGCTCGTTGCTCGGGTCGAGCACCCGACTATTCCAATGTGCTCGACCCAAGCAATGAGGACGTGAGCATTTTAACCCCTTAAGCCCCGCGGGTGGTTTGCACGTTAATGACCGGGCCAATTTTTACAATTCTGACCACTGTCACTTTATGAGGTAATTACTCTGGAACGCTTCAACGGATCCCCCTGATTCTGAGATTGTTTTTTCGTGACGTATTGTACTTCATGATTGTGGAAAAATTTCTTCGATATCACTTGCGTTTATTTGTGAAAAAAATGGAAATTTGGCGAAAATTTTGAAAATTTTGCAATTTTCAAAATTTGAATTTTTAAGCCCTGAAATCAGAGCGATATGTCACACAAAAGAGTTAAAAAATAACATTTCCCACATGTCTACTTTACATCAGCACAATTTTGGAACCAAAATTTTTTTTTGTTAGGGAGCTATAAGGGTTAAAAGTTGACCAGCGATTTCTCATTTTTCCAACAAAATTTACAAAACCATTTTTTTAGGGACCACATCATATTTGAAGTCACTTTGAGAGGTCTTTATGACAGAAAATACCCAAAAGTGAAACCACTCTAAAAACTGCACCCCTCAAGGTGCTCAAAACCACATTCAAGAACTTTATTAACCCTTCAGGTGCTTCATAGGGATTTTTTGAATGTGGAAGAAAAAAATGAACATTTAACTTTTTTCACAAAAATGTTACTTTAGACCCAATTTTTTTTATTTTCACAGGGGTAACAAGAAAAAATGGACCGCAAAATTTGTTGTGCAATTTCCCCTGGGCACGCAGATACCCAATATTTGGGGAAAAAACACTGTTTGGGCGCACTGTAGGGCTCGGAAGGGAAGGAGCGCCATTTGACTTTTTGATTGTAAAATTTGCTTGAATAATTAGCGGACACGATGTTGCGTTTAGAGAGCCCCTGTGTGCCCAAACATTGGAGCTCCCCCACAAGTGACCCCATTTTGGAAACTAGACCCCCCAAGGCACCTATCTAGATGCATAGTGAGCAGTTGCAACCCCCAGGTGCTTCACAAATTGATTCGTAAAAATGAAAAAGTGAAAAAAAAAAACACTTTTTCATTGTTACGAATCAATTTGTGAAGCACCTGGGGGATCCAACTGCTCACTATGCATCTAGATAGGTGCCTTGGGGGGTCTAGTTTCCAAAATGGGGTCACTTGTGGGGGAGCTCCAATGTTTGGGCACACAGGGACTCTCTAAATGCAACATGGTATCCGCTAACAAATTGAATGGAAATCGGCTCAAATTGTTAGCGGACACCACATTGCGTTTGGAGAGCCCCTCTGTGCCCAAACTTTGGAGCTCCCCCACAAGTGACCCCATTTTGGAAACTAGACCCCCCAAGGCACCTTTCTAGATGCATAGTGAGCATTTGGAACCCCCAGGTGCTTCACAAATTGATTCGTAATAATTGAAAAGTGAAAAAAAAAACACTTTTTCATTTTTACGAATCAATTTGTGAAGCACCTAGGGGTTCCAAGTGCTCACTATGCATCTAGATAGGTGCCTTGGGGGGTCTAGTTTCAAAAATGGGGTCACTTGTGGGGGAGCTCCAATGTTTGGGCACACAGGGACTCTCTAAATGCAACATGGTATCCGCTAACAAATTGAATGGAAAATCGGCTCAAATTGTTAGCGGACACCACATTGCGTTTGGAGAGCCCCTCTGTGCCCAAACTTTGGAGCTCCCCCACAAGTAACCCCATTTTGGAAACTAGACCCCCCAAGGCACCTTTCTAGATGCATAGTGAGCACTTGGAACCCCCAGGTGCTTCACAAATTGATTCGTAATAATGAAAAAGTGAAAAAAAAAACACTTTCATTTTTACGAATCAATTTGTGAAGCACCTGGGGGTTCCAAGTGCTCACTATGCATCTAGAAAGGTGCCTTGGGGGGTCTAGTTTCCAAAATGGGGTCACTTGTGGGGGAGCTCCAAAGTTTGGGCACAGAGGGGCTCTCCAAACGCAATGTGGTGTCCGCTAACAATTTGAGCCGATTTTCCATTCAATTTGTTAGCGGATACCATGTTGCATTTAGAGAGTCCTTGCGTGCCCAAACATTGGAGCTCCCCCACAAGTGACCCCATTTTGGAAACTAGACCCCCCAAGGCACCTATCTAGATTCATAGTGAGCACTTGGAACCCCAGGTGCTTCACAAATTGATTCATAAAAATGAAAAAGTGTTTTTTTTTTCACTTTTTCATTTTTACGAATCAATTTGTGAAGCACCTGGGGGTTCCAAGTGTTCACTATGCATCTAGAAAGGTGCCTTGGGGGGTCTAGTTTCCAAAATGGGGTCACTTGTGGGGGAGCTCCAAAGTTTGGGCACAGAGGGGCTCTCCAAACGCAATGTGGTGTCCGCTAACAATTTGAGCCGATTTTCCATTCAATTTGTTAGCGGATACCATGTTGCATTTAGAGAGTCCCTGCGTGCCCAAACATTGGAGCTCCCCCACAAGTGACCCCATTTTGGAAACTAGACCCCCCAAGGCACCTATCTAGATTCATAGTGAGCACTTGGAACCCCAGGTGCTTCACAAATTGATTCATAAAAATGAAAAAGTGTTTTTTTTTTCACTTTTTCATTTTTACGAATCAATTTGTGAAGCACCTGGGGATTCCAAGTGCTCACTATGCATCTAGATAGGTGCCTTGGGGGGTCTAGTTTCCAAAATGGGGTCACTTGTGGGGGAGCTCCAATGTTTGGGCACACAGGGGCTCTCCAAACACAACATGGCGTCCGCTAACAATTTGAGCCGATTTTCCAATCAATTTGTTAGCGGACACCATGTCGCGTTTGGAGAGCCCGTGATGTGCCTAAACAGTGGAGCTCCCCCACAAGTGTCCCCATTTTGGAAACTATACCCCTCAAGGATTTTATTAAGGTGTATAGTGAACATTTTGAACCCAGAGGTACGGCACAGAATTTGTTTACATTAGGTCATCATATTGAATAAGTTGTCATTATTCTTGAGCTCAAGTGCTCGCTACTTGAGTTTGCATCGGGTACTCAGGTATGCACCATGTACAGCGTGTGCTCGAGTGACATGCTCGAGTCCCTGCTCTGCATGTTTCACGGTTATTAGACACCCAAAAAAAAACATGCGGGGATCGCTCGTGCATGGCAGGCAATCCCCGTAAAGTTTTTTGGCCGCGAAGCATATGGGGCAGAGACTCGAGCATGTCACTCAAATACCCACGATACTCAATGCATACCAGAGCACCCGATGCAAACTCAAGTAGCGAGCACTTGCTCTCAACACTAGTCGCCATATCGTCATCTTTTTTTCTTACTTTTGAAAAAAATCCCAACCCCAGCCCTAACCCTAGCACAACCCTAGCCCCAGCACAACCCTAGCCCCAGTACAACCCTAGCCCCAGCACAACCCTAGCCCCAGCACAACCCTAGCCCCAAACCCAGCCCTAACCCTAGCCCAATCCTAACCCAAGAGTTTATTTTTGACGCCGTTCCTTGTGCGGTATAAGTGATTAGACGACTTTATTCTTCGGGTCGGTGTGATTACAGCAATGCCAGAATCATATGGGGTTTTTATGACTGACAGCTGTTACACACTAAAAGACGCATTTTTTGTAAAATCTAGTTTTTGCATCGCCATATTTTGAGAGCAATAATTTTTCCAGATTTTGGCAGACAGTCATGTGACGGCTCGTTTTTTGCGGGATGACTTGACGTTGTTATTGGTGCCATTTTCAGGCACGTGACATTTTTTGATCGCTTTCTATTCCGATTTTTGGGAGGCAGAATAAACAAAAACCAACAATTCAGGAATTGTTTTTTTTTTTTTATTATTCTGTTCCGCGTGTGGTAAAATTGATGAGGTAGCTTTATTCTTCGGGTCAGTACGTTTACAGCAGTACCACATTTGTATCATTTTTATATGTTTTGGCGCTTATACACAACAAAAGCTATTTTATAGAAAAAAATATTTTTTAGTATCGCTTTATTCTGAGAGCTATAACTTTTTTATTTTTCAGCTGATGGAGCTGTATGGTGGCTTGTTTTTTGCGAGACGAGATGACGTTTTCAGCGGTATCATTTTTATTTATATGCGTCTTTTTGATCGTGTGTTATTCCACTTTTTGTTTGGCGGTATGGTGATAAAGCATTGTTTTTTGCTTCGTTTTTTTTTTTTTTTTTTTACCGTGTTCACTGAAGGGGTTAACTAGTGGGACAGTTTTATAGGTCAGGTTTTTCTGGACGCAGCAATACCAAATATGTGTACTTTTATTGTTTTTTTTTTATTTTTTTTATAATAATATTTATTGATGGGTACATTATATTTTTATTTTTGGTGTATTATTTTTTTATTTTTTTATAATATTTTTGCACATTTTTTTTTTTTTTTCCACTTTCACACAGTTTATACACTTTATTACTTTGTCCCACTCTGGGACTTTCACTTTTTTTTTTCTGATCGCCTGCATGGCACAGGAATGGAGCACCATCCCTATGCCATGAAGGCTGTCAGAAATGCACAGTGTGAAGATTGCTTGGAGATGCACTGCGCATGTCCAAGCAATCTTCCTGCTCTCTGGTGACCCGGATGTTGTCATGACGACCCGATGGCAACACCCGGGAAGCCTTTGCAGACTGCGCTGGAAGCCGGAAGAGGAGGTGAGTATCGCCGATCACCTCCCCTTGCCCCCGCAATGCCGCGATCGACTTCGATCGCAGCATCGCGGGGGTTAATGTGCTGGGAGCGGTGCAGGACCGCTCCCTGCACATAGTACCGGGTGTCAGCTGTGACAATCAGCTGACACCCGGCGGCGATCGCGCCCGCACAGCCTGTGGCCAAGAGGCTAAGTGCACTGTTGTGCCTGCTGGTTTTGCCTGCCCCTCCTTCATTTGTGATTGACAGCAATGAATTGCCTGAGCTTGCCCATGCAACCACTGCTGTCAATCACCGGTAATGGAAGCAGGGACATGAAAAAACAGTGGGTGGAATAGTGCACTGAGCCTTTAAGCTTCAAACTTTAGTTTCTGCAGAATAGAGGCAGTAATTAGAACACAAAAGGTGCGATTTTGTTTATACTTACAGTTTGGACTGTATAACTTTAATTCTCCATGTCAACACGATTATGACGATAATAAATTTATATAGATTTTTTATATATATATTAGTGCTTATAAAAATAAAAATCAGTTTGTTTTGCTGTTTGTTGCCATTTGACACTAAGTCCTATAGTTTTATTTTTCCTGTCAATGGAATATTATAGTGGTGAGATTTTTAATCATGTCATTTTGGGGTATATATGACCTTTTGATCACTTTTCATCCCATTTTTATGTGAAGGGAGGTGACAACAAAATGCAATTCAGGTGTTTTTAAATTTATTTTACCTTAAATATTTCAAAAGATCAAACTTTTATGGATGAGTTATACCAAATATGCTTCTTTTTTATTACTCTGATTGGAAAAAGGGGGATGATTCTAACTTTTATTTTATTTACATTTAAAAGTTTCTCACATTTTTTTCACATTTTTAGTTCCCCCTAGGGGACCTGATTCTGTGATCATTTGATCGCTTATACTATATACTTTAGTATGTTGTCATATGGTGGAAAATACTATTTCCTCCAGGAAAGGACTGATCACCAGCAAAGTGCTAGGCTTCATAAGAGTGTCAAGATGATAGGAACTCTAGTAGCCCCCCTGCTGCCAATAGGTGAGTAAACAAGTTCCCTTTCTCCAGATTTCACTGGTAATGAATGACCGCAGCATTTAAGTGGTTAAACAGCATTGATCGGTGCCAGCTCTCTCTTGCTATTGTTGGCTGTATATAATAGAAGGAACCATTTGTCCAACTGAGTGGGTGGAGTTGATCATATACTATATCTGAATGGGGATGTGGACACAGCGTTCAGACCTGATAGGATTTAGCCTGTTTTGCTATTTTGTTCACTTGCTGGTCCATAGAAATTCACCAAAATAGAATCACAAACCTGGTGAATTAAGTCATCATTGCATCCCAATGGACGGAGAATCAATGAAACGCAAATCAGGAAATGATTTACCTCTACTCTTGCCCAAAGCCTGAAGTTTACTTCAAACTTAATATTGTTACTTATCATCCATGTAATTATTTTCTCTGTATGTTCAGCTGCCTAGATAATGGAGGAGGATTCAGTTGTTACTAAAGGCTTAATCTGCATGATGAGGACATAGCTGCATCTAAAGGGTTAATCTGCAAGAGAAGGAAACATTTGCCTGTAAAGTGTTAACCTGAATTTCTCTCTACATGCTGTACACAGATAGCCATTACAGAATATTGAGAATGTTATGAATTGATCATCTTACTTAAAGAGAAACCATACATTCAAGGCAATGTTGTACACTTTTCAAAACTCAGTAACACCCGAACCTGTTTAGTGCCGTATAGAGATAAGTCTGATGGTCTCATCAGTGATTGGACAGTGTTAGGCTACGTTCACACCACCATATTTTTGGTCTGAGTGCTGTCCGTGAAAAAAAACGACATCACATAGACATCAATAAGACAAATGTTATTCAATTGGGTTGTTCAGATTACCGTTCATTTACTCTGACCAAATGTTCGTATGAAAATATTTCAGCATGCACTAGTATATTCTGAGAGCAGAAAAAAAGAAAAAATCGGCACCAAAAATCTCAAAAGCACTGGTGTATAATTAATTACCTGCCACACAGTATATTGCAAACTGGTACTCCGATATCTCGGGTGCAAACCTGGTGAAAACAGTTGCCAGACAAGTCCATGTAAAAAGAAAAAAAAGGTTGCATTCACCGTCCCTTTAAAAGTCCTTTATTGCATTACAACTAAAAACATGCAGGCAGGGGAACGAAGTGGATCAAAGTCGGACGACGGCCATTTCGGTCCTCCTGCACTTCAACGGGTCCCAAAGTCAAGGTTTTTTTTTTCTTCTTACATGGCCTAGTATATTCCGTATTTCAGATGAGAATCAACTTATTAAAGTCTATGGGTGTGCAAAAAAATAGGATCCCCTACAGAGTATCTGATTCTTATGGATACATGGCTATTGTTAACACAAGAAACGGTATTTGGTCTTATAAATTTTATTCACCACTGGTGTATAAAAACGGATGCCGTACAGATGGCATACGGATGAAAAAAACAAACACTTTTTTTTTGTGATGAAAATCGGACGAGTTTTTATACACTCGTGTGAACATAGCACTAGAATATATATGGGGCAAGGCGACTGTACAAGGAGAATGGCAGCATGCAGTTTTCCATTTATTCATACATTTCCCAAAGGAATAACAGAGGAACAGCAGAATACATGCTTCAGAATTGATTAGATCATAGGTATTTACTACAGCAGGAGAGATGACATATTCTCTTTACATATGAGCACAAAGCAGAGATAAAACATTGCCTAAACAATTAAATATTCTGTAATTGACCAGGCTTCATAAATCTCCCCGTGGTTTCTTGCACTAAATATCTGTTGTAATGTTATTAGTGGCGACCATAGACTGTTTCATTACATAATCACAGAGTCAGTGTATTCACATTACAGACGTTCCAACTCTCTGTACACTTCTCTGGAGAACTCTGTGGGTGGAAGCAGATGCTGGAATTTTAATAAAACACATGAAGTATAAAACAAATGTGTAATATGTCTGCTGATATCAAATAATCTATAGCACTAAGACCTTGTAGGAAAAAGAAAGTGCAGAAGTACATGTACGCAGCATGCTTGTCATTTGCTCAGCATCGCATGCTATAAAATAAATACTATATCAAACGGATAAGCAATGTGTATTTTTCCAATTGTCAAGCAAATCCATAGCAATATAAACTCATCTGCTAACAATCATCCCTATGTAATGATGCCTGAATTGTGCTAATTTATTGATACAGAAGATGTCAAACATAAACATAGATCTGTAGTAAAAATATAGATAAGCAACAGCCATGTGGAGTATGTAAAAACAGCAAAAGTGTTGACTGATGTTTGTGACTACACAATTTCCTTTCCCTGCAGTGTTTACACTATTTACATAGAAAATTAGGGAAAAAACAGAAATTCCTGTTGTAAATGTGTTTATGGCAGACTCCTTTGTAGATAATTTATGTCTATGCTGCTGCCAAAGAGATATAGGGGCTAAATAATAGCAATTACCAAGTGATTTCCAAATCCCCATATCCTCTTTATGATCGCCTGTAGTGCGGGGTAGCAGCCATGGGCGAGGCACTCGTCTACATGAAAGTGTGGGTCCTGGCTGGGTGTGTGGATTTGTGCTGTGAGGGCTCTGTGGCCATGCAGGCTGTGGATAGCTGTTGGTGTGGGCTGGCCAGGACCATAGTTTCCATAGTTCAATAAAGGAGACCGTAGTTCAAAAATAAAGTCTTTACTGAACGATAGCTTGTCAAAGATCATATACAATGGATAATGGGCACAAAATCTTATGGTCGTTTTGTCTACGGCGTAAAGTTTTTTCTTTCACAGCATATCTTTCCTCTGTAGTTCTACTCCAGGGCTTTACAGACACTTTGTTCCGTCCTACGTTGCCACAACCTAGCCTGAACACCACAGTCCTGATCAGCAAGTCTCTCTACTCACTGAGCGGTTCTGGGTCCTATTTCTTCCACTACTGGGGCCTTGTATCTATCACTCAGGACTAACACTAGTCCCACGAACTTAGTCCTGTTTAGGCCTGTTACCTTTGGCATTAGAAGCTTGGGGGTTCGTGACTTGGCATCGTCCACACAGACCCTTCTCCGGAAGGCCACTATGACTAGTCAGTCACTTTTCCTCAGGATTTCACGTCTCCTCTTCCCATTGATCACCCTTTTGGCAGCACTTCTCACTAGCACTCCACACTCAAACTCCCTAATTACAGGAAGCAGTCACTTACCCTAACACTAAGCCCTTCCCATCATGGACAAGTCCAAAACATTAACTCTATTTTACCCTAAATGTCACTACATAAACTACAGTCAACTATCTATCCCTAAACTACCTGTCTTATACACTATTCCTTATAATGTACAACACTAACATTACCTATAACACATTATACTATACTTATCACAATATATACAAAGATGCATGACATACACATTACAATACAACACAACACAATTGGTGTCTTCATGGGTAGAAACACTGCGGCACAATCCACCACCTGTACACACCTGTAGTCACTCATTCTATAGAATAATTGGTGGCATGTGGATATGGAACAGTGGAGACAGCAGAAGATGGAGGCTTATACCCAATGCGGTATACAAGCCAAAAACGGAGCTGCATCTGCTCTGATGGACTCAGCCTGTTTATGGCAGTGACGTAGCATGGGTTGCCAGTGCCTGGAATTATACAAAAACGTTGCTCCCCTTAACCTGTGGACTGTTATAATACCCTGAGTCCTTTCCACTAGTCTAGAATCCGAAGCCCTTTTTGCTCAAGTCCATGTATTGTATTTTAAGAAAATACTGAAGTATTGATATTAAGGCTAAGTTCCCATTTCCGTACATTCCGTTAGTCTGGTCTGTTTAGAGGTACAAACAGAATTCAAGGCAAAAATATCCATTAGTATCAGTTATGCAAACAATGGCAGAAGGGTCCCATTAATTATTATTTAGTCTGTTTGGGTTCCATTTTTATGGCAGTTTTCGGAACATAATAAAAAGTTTTGCCTGCAGGACTTTTTCGTGTTCTAAAGCCAGGTTCACATGAGTGTATAAAAAAATAAAAATATTGTCTATAGTCTTCACTCTTAGGGCCCGATTTATTATTGCAATTGTGCCTGCTTTTTGTCAAGTTTTTAGTGTTTTGAGTCTTTTTTGCTTGTGCCATATTAATGTTTTCATTTGCACCTGTTTTCAAGACTCTGTAATCACCTGTGTTTTTTTACCTGTCATTGTGGCAAGTTTATGGTTTAGAGATGTGTTCACCTCATTCATCATTTGTGATTTTTGGAAAAGTTGCAAAATTTGTCATAAGTGTAGTCCGGTCACCACCTTTAGTAATTTTATGTACACCAGATGTTTGGCACAAATTTTGCACCATTTTGCAAATTGTCTCTTCAGAGAGGAAGAGGACTAGAACTCTAGTGCCACCTATAGGAAGCAGCAATTCTATAAGTCAATATTGACTCTTCAAGGAGCCTTATCACATGACTTAGGATAATAGCCAAAAACAGAATCTCAATTTGCAGACACTTTTTTTGGGGTACTGCTCTTCGTCAGTGCAAAGTGTGAGATATAGTTTGGCTGAGTGAGAGGCGTCTGACCGGTATGCCAAACCATATCTCACACTTTGCATTGAAAAGGGGCAGTACCCCAAAACACAGTGTCTGCAAATTGAGATTTTGGTTTTGGCTATTATCCTAAGTCATGTGATAAGGCTCCTTGAAGAGTCAATATTGACTTTTAGGATTGCTACTTCCTATAGGTGGCACTAGAGTTCTAGTTCTCTTCCTCTCTGAAGAGACAATTTGCATATTTCCCAGAGGAGCATTGTGGCTTAAAAGTCTCCTCACCGTGACATGCTTAACATGTCACTCTCCGCAAGGAGAAATGTTACCCCTTGGGCACCATTTTGCAAAACACTAAAAAAAAAATCACAAAAAGGCTTAAAACAAAAATAAAGAACAATTTATACTTTGTACAAAATTCAAAAATTGGATGTACCGTTTTGAAGAATTTGGCGAGAAAGACAGCAATGAATGCCACAAGACAAAAAAGAATACTGACTTAAAAAAATACATATGATGAATAGTCTTTCTTCAGTAAGAGCTGCATAGCCTTTCATACAGTATTTTTGTGCTCTCTGCCCCTTGTCCCTTTCATGCTACACTACTAATCTACGTACTACATGGTTGGCTATTAATTTGAAGTAATCGCATTTAATGATTCATATCTGGGTTGGCTGATTGCTAGGGGTGTCGGAAACCAGATCCACGGAAATCAACTGATTACTGAATCAGTTTATGAAAGAAGTTATCTACAAGAGACAACCCTTAAACTACAGATGCGCAAAAAGATATGTACCCCCTTGGCAGAAGAACCAGCACCAGTACTCGGATGCCGGCATCCTGGGCACCTCTTACGATTACTCGGATACAGCAGCGTCATCATCATTGGGTGTCTGGTGTAACATAAAACTCTAACTTTGCTAAAACAACTAGGATCGGAGTTGGCACTGATTCCTGCCATCTAACCCATTCAAGTACATGTTATTACTCAAAGATTTGGAGAATGAAAAGGCCACAGTTCTGCAGTTTTTGCTGCTCCTCACCAAGCGCAGAACTGCAGCGCAGCTCCATTCAAGTGACTGGAGTAATGCTGTTAAAAATTAGCCATGCATTTCAAATCCCATATAACCTCTGCATTTATCCCAACCTTATCTGCCCTGTGTGAATGAGGCTGTAGGAAGAGATATATCTGGCATCACATTTTTTTGTTCTTAATCAATTTCCTATGAAACAGGGCAGGATTGTTAATATTAAACTTCATGTCTGTCATCGGTTTCAGTCTTTTTTATCGACTTGTTCCAAACAAACTATTTAGCTAAATGTTTGGATATTTTTATAAGAAAATTTAGCATATGTTGCATTATATATAATATGAATAAATGAAACATTAAATCAAATATTGGAACACAAATGTTTACTATATAAATTTACATGATTAATTTTTAGACTTTGGAATTCAACAATGAAGGATCATTTTAATAAGTTTGAGATGTGCTGGCATTGTTCCTGCTAGAATAGGGGCTAAAAGATTTATTGTTGGCAATAATCACAAAGCTGTCAACAAGTAAAGTGATTGTGTTATGATTGCCTTTCCATTTATAGACTCGAAAACTTTTGTTGGCAAATACATCATTGAGAAGTATGGAAACATTTGTTGTGTTATTTTTTTCCTTTTCAAAATCATCATGAAAACTGTGCACTGTATAATCTGATCCCACATGGAGACTGAAGGCTTTTTGGACTTCCTTACTCAGCATCTGAAATTCTTTTTCAGTGCATTCAGAGCTTTTGAAGACTGCAACATCCAGGTACCAGAAAAAGAGTCATATGGCAAGTAAAAAAGACTTTTTCTATGACTAAATGTACTACAAAGATTAAATAACCCTTATTGATTCCTGAAAAAAATGTAATGAACAAGGAAATTAAAACCACATTTAAGCATTATGAAAATTAGAAAACACAAGATGTGGTTTAAAATAAACTGTGGATCTGAAATATATACAATATAATTTATATATATATATTTTTCTGGTTAGCCACTAAAGGTATCACTCCAAGAATACTTTTGTAATTTTTGGGCATAAAAGTATTTACATCGATTTTTCTTGTTAACATGGTACCACAATATAACTTTGTATTGTACATCATGAAAATGGAAGATACCCCAATGTACTGATCACAGATGGATCTGAAATATATAAAATTTAATTTATAAATATATATATTTTTTCTGGTTATCCAATAAAGGTATCACTCCGAGAATACGTGTCATTTTTGGGCATAAAAGTATTTACAAAAGAAACTCTAATATTTCTAGATCAACATTTAAGACTTCACTTAGTTATGTATATATTATCTACTCAGCAGAGAATGATTAAGATGTTTATATACAGTATCCCTTATGCCACCAATGTAAACAAGCAAACCCTATTATTATTTAAATCAGGGGTGGGGAGCCTGGCAGACCACAGTGCTCGGGCTGGCAGCCGTGTTTTGCCATCTGCCGGCCCTTTAAATCCCTCTTGCACTGGGAGCACTACTGAACACTTCATCCACATACATTGAAAGATTACGTGCTGGCCAGTGCCAGTGTCAGAACGTACTTTGTGGGTGGCGTTACCGCTTGATGTACCCCCTTCCCACAAATGAAGACAGAAGCAGCAGCCACAGGAGACATTGGGGCTGGGGCTACGGTATAATCACAGGAGATATTGGGGCTGGGGTATGATCACAGGAGACATTGGGGCTGGGGCTGTGGTATAATCACAGGAGACATTGGGGCTGGGGTATGATCACAGGAGACATTGGGGCTGGGGCTGCGGTATAAGCACAGGAGACATTGGGGCTGGGGCTGCGGTATAAGCACAGGAGACATTGGGGCTGGTGTATGATCACAAGAGACATTGGGGCTGGGGCTGTGGTATAATCACAGGAGACATTGGGGCTGGGGTATGATCACAGGAGACATTGGGGTGGGGGCTGAGGTATAAGCACAGGAGACATTGGGGCTGGGGCTGTGGTATAATCACAGGAGACATTGGGGCAGGGGTATGATCACAGGAGACATTGGGGCTGGGGCTGTGGCACAAGCACAGGAGACATTGCGGCTGGGGTATAATCACAGGAGACATTGGGGCTGGGGTATGATAACAGGAGATATTGGGGCTGGGGTATGATCACAGGAGACATTGGGGCTGGGGCTGAGGTATAAGCACAGGAGACATTGGGGCTGGAGCTGAGGTGTAAGCACAGGAGACATTTGGGCTGGAGCTGAGATATAAGCACAGGAGACATTGGGGCTGGGGCTGAGGTATAAGAACAGGAGACATTGGGGCTGGGGCTGAGGTATAAGCGCAGGAGACATTGCGGCTGGAGCTGAGGTATAAGCACAGGAGACATTGGGGCTGGGGCTTCGGTATAAGCACAGGAGACATTGGGGCTGAGGTATAAGCACAGGAGACATTGGGGCTGGAGCTGAGGTATAAGCACAGGAGACATTGGGGCTGGGGCTTCGGTATAAGCACAGGAGACATTGGGGCTGAGGTATAAGCACAGGAGACATTGGGGCTGGAGCTGAGGTATGAGCACAGGAGACATTGGGGCTGGAGCTGAGGTATAAGTGGGGCACCCCAGAGAGTCCGGTTGCCACAGTGGTATTGCCTCCTTCAAAAGAGGTACTGCCATGCCTGGAAGCAAGCAGGGGTCCTTTTAGTCAGGTACACTACACATGCAACACATTCCTGGCACCAGACCAGCAAGGGGAGTCCCCTCCCCTTGGCAACTGGGATATGGGGGTATGATCACAGGAGACATTGGGGCTGGGGCTGTGGTATAATCACAGGAGACATTGGGGCTGGGGCTGAGGTATAAGCACAGGAGACAATGAGGCTGGGTCTGCAGTATGATCACAGGAGACATTGGGGCTGGGGCTGCGGTATAAGCACAGGAGACATTGGGGCTGGGGTATGATCACAGGAAACATTGGGTCTGCGGTATAAGCACAGGAGACATTGAGGCTAGGTCTGCAGTATGATCACAGGAGACATTAGGGCTGGGGCTGCGGTATTAGCACAGGAGACATTGGGGCTGAAGTATGATCACAGGAGACATTGGGGCTGGGGCTGCGGTAAAGGCACAGGAGACATTGGGGCTGGGGTATGAACACATGAGACATTGGGGCTGTGGCTGCGGTATAATCACAGGAGTCATTGGGGTTGGGGTATGATCAAAGGAGACATTGGGGCTGGGGCTGTGGTATAAGCACCGGAGATATTGGGGCTGGAGCTGAGGTATAAGTGGGGCACCCCAGAGAGTCCGGTTGCCACAGTGGTATTGCCTCCTTCAAAAGAGGTACTGCCATGCCTGGAAGCAAGCAGGGGTCCTTTTAGTCAGGTACACTACACATGCAACACATTCCTGGCACCAGACCAGCAAGGGGAGTCCCCTCCCCTTGGCAACTGGGATATGGGGGTATGATCACAGGAGACATTGGGGCTGGGGCTGTGGTATAATCACAGGAGACATTGGGGCTGGGGCTGAGGTATAAGCACAGGAGACAATGAGGCTGGGTCTGCAGTATGATCACAGGAGACATTGGGGCTGGGGCTGCGGTATAAGCACAGGAGACATTGGGGCTGGGGTATGATCACAGGAAACATTGGGTCTGCGGTATAAGCACAGGAGACATTGAGGCTAGGTCTGCAGTATGATCACAGGAGACATTAGGGCTGGGGCTGCGGTATTAGCACAGGAGACATTGGGGCTGAAGTATGATCACAGGAGACATTGGGGCTGGGGCTGCGGTAAAGGCACAGGAGACATTGGGGCTGGGGTATGAACACAGGAGACATTGGGGCTGTGGCTGCGGTATAATCACAGGAGTCATTGGGGTTGGGGTATGATCAAAGGAGACATTGGGGCTGGGGCTGTGGTATAAGCACCGGAGATATTGGGGCTGTGATATAATCACAGGAGACATTGGGGCTGGGGCTGCAGTATAAGCACAGGAGACATTGAGGCTGGGGCTGCGGTATAAGCACAGGAGACATTGTGGCTGAGGCTGCAGTATGATCACAGGAGACATCGAGGCTGCAGTATAAGCACAGGAGACATTGGGGCTGGGGCTGCAGTATGATCACAGGAGACATTGGGGCTGGGACTGCGGTATAAGCACAGGAGACATTGGGGCTGGGGTATGATCACAGGAGACATTGGGGCTGGGGCTGCAGTATAATCACAGGAGACATTGGGGCTGGGGCTGTGGTATAATCGCAGGAGATATTCGGGCTGGGGCTGCAGTATAATGTAACAGTAACAGTAGTGCTGTTGCTTTAAAAGCATTCAGCAACTATTAGAAGTAACACAAGCACATGAGACAGGAAGTGCTGTGCTCCAGAAGCATCCAGCAACTAGAGGGGTTAACACAGTCACAGGAGAAGGGGAGTGTGTTAGCACAACCCCAGGGGGGTTGTTTACTGTCTGTCTGGAACCAAAGAGAAAGGTGGTGTGTGTGTTCTGCATCTGACAGGAGTGCCCCTGCAAGTGAAAAGGATTCAAGTCAGGAGTGAAGCTAAGCACAGATCAGGTAGAGTTCCTGAACTTGCAGTGCAGAGTATTGTCAAGCAGAAAGATAAGGACTGTAAGAAATGGTGTCACAGGGATCATCCCCTCAGCAAACCCTCCCCCCCTCCTCCATCTCACTGTGCTATAATGAATGCTGTGTTCATTAATGTGTCTTTGCATTAGAACTGTGCTGTCCTGTACTACTGGGAAGACTGTAAACTGCTGTGGTGCTAAGGAAACTGTACTGTTTGTCACTGGAGCCTGTAGCTCATAAGACTTAACTTGCACTGGCTGTGTAGCTTCTTATTAAATTTTACTGTTCTACCGCTCATGAGGACTCTTGTCACGTGTGTCTGGTCAGCAAGTGAAACAATCTACGTGTCTGTGCCTGAGGGTCAATACCCCTGTGTGCCTAAGAGAAGCTGCAGCACATGGTCCATGGTCGCCCTGAGTAACGTTTCCCCCAGGATTCCAAAGAATTCATGTAACCTGTCTCGCCCCTATCTGAACCTAGCGGCGTGCATGTAACAATAAGCACAGGAGACATTGAGGCTGGGGCTGCAGTATAAGCAAAGGAGACATTGGGGCTGGGGCTGCGATATAACCACAGGAGACATTGGGGCTGGGGCTGCGGTATAAGCACAGGAGACATTGGGGCTGGGGCTGCAGTATAAGCACAGGAGATATTGGGGCTGTGGTATAAGCACAGGAGACATTGGGACTGGGGCTGCGGTATAAGCACAGGAGATATTGGGGCTGGGGCTGCAGTATAAGCACAGGAGATATTGGGGCTGCGGTATAAGCACAGGAGACATTGGGGCTGGGGCTGCGGTATAAGCACAGGAGACATTGGGGCTGGGGTATGATCACAGGAGATATTGGGGCTGGGGCTGCGGTATAAGTACAGGAGACATTGGGGCTGCGGTATAGGTACAGGAGACATTGGGGCTGGGGTATGATCACAGGAGACATTGGGGCTGGGGCTACGGTATAAGCACAGGAGACATTGTGGCTGGGGTATGATCACAGAAGACATTGGGGCTGGGGCTGCGGTATAAGTACAGGAGACATTGGGGCTGGGGCTGTGGTATAAGCACAGGAGACATTGCGGCTGGGGTATGATCACAGGAGACATTGGGGCTGGGGCTACGGTATAAGCACAGGAGACATTGGGGCTGGGGTATGATCACAGGAGACATTGGGGCTGGGGCTGCAGTATAATCACAGGAGATATTGGGGCTGGGGTATGATCACAGGAGACATTGGGGCTGGGGCTGTGGTATAATCACAGGAGACATTGGGGCTAGGGCTAGGGTATGATCACTGGAGACATTGGGGCTGGGGCTGCGGTATAAGCACAGGAGACATTGGGGCTGGGGCTGTGGTATAAGCACAGGAGACATTGGGGCTGGGGCTGCGGTATGACCACAATAGATATTGGAGCAGGGGTTGCGGTATCATCACAGCGATGTGCTCCCGCCCCACATGTGACACCCAGCTGCGCTTGGTATCACAGATCCTGGAAGAGTGCATTGATGGATTCCTCCACAAGAGGCCCCCATAACCATTCACATATCTCCACCTTCCACCTCAGACCATCAGAGGGAGCCCGTTAGGGATAGATAAATAGGGAAGGTGGAGCCAGGCAGAAGTCAGTCTAGACTGGAGTCGACAGAGAGCAAACCTGTTGAGAGAGTTCCTGCAGTAAAGAAGCCTGAGAGAGGTTAGTCTGCAGTGGAGCACAGTCCAGACTCAGTTGTAGCTCAGAGAAGTGAGCTTAGGTGTGCCGGCGCCATAAGATCGGTGAAGCGCGGCTAGCTGCTGTTAGTGTGAGCAGCCTAGTGAGGGCCCGAGTAGGCCGAAGGCGAGTGGAGGGTTGGTACATAGGGGGCTGAGGAGCTTAACTGGCTCACCCCGAAGCAGTTACCGGACACCGGGTCCGAAGTTTACCAGGATCTCTATGACCCAGTAAGATATAACCAGAATCCATGGAGAACTACAAGTTCCAGGATCGCTAAAGTGCTGATACGTAACAGAGCCACGAGACACATAGGCCCGTAGCTGAGGTGCGTGTACTCCAAGGAAAGGCCCTACCACAAGGTCAGCCGGCGCAGGACAGAGACAAAGTTAGGCCTAGCTCCAGGCAGGTCAGAAACTTACTACGATGAAGCAAGAAGCAGGAGGCCCAAAACCCGCTCATTGGGGAGGGTCCTGACGTGCACTCTTCACCCTACAGCGCTCCGGGACGTGCCTGAATTTCCATCAGTAAAAGGTACTGAAGTGACTATCGTGTCTGTCCCTGTTCTTGCTCAGACCCGGCTGGGTCTCGTCTGTCCTGCATACCCCATCAAACACTGCCCTGAGGCCTAGCTCCACCTGTGGGGAGCTATACCATCAAGCTGCCTTATCACCGGCCTTAGTGGACTGCGCAGCGCTGGTGATTCTCACCAGAAGCCACAGGTGGCGTCACGAACTCTTTCTTAAAATTAACAAATATCCACCCTTTTAAAGAGAGACCCCAGGGTACGGGCCCGGGAGCCGACCATCGCGACATCCTTAAGGCTAAAGGCCCGGGTAACCGAGTAATCCCGATCCCCTGGGCGAGTCACACACACAAAGACACAGCAGCCCAAATGTCTCATGTGATTATACCACAGCCCCAGCCCCAATATTCATGAAGTCCTCCAGGTTTAACCAGATTTAACCCATCTTCATTACTACAATTCAGCGATGTCCACATCTACATTAGGATTTGTTAGCCATTTCAAGTTTTGTTCACCTTGTAATATAGGAGCTTAAATCTTAAATCTCTTACTGAGAACGGAGATTTTGTCCACAGTCACCCATTCTCTGGACATAAGAGCCGAGAGGGGTTTCTCTACTTTGTAAGCCCAATGCTCCCTAAACATGGAGTGATGGTCTTCCCTCTGGACAGTCTTCAGAGCTTCGGACTGGATTGCCAAATGAGTCTAGGGGCCATATCCAGATAAAATACCATTAAGTTGCTTTTGATTGATAGCTCCTAATTCTCCTATAAATGGATGCCTATGGAGACAGGAGAGGCCTAAAATAAATTCAAGGGAAAGTTGACTGTAATAGAAATTAAACAAATATTTAATTTACTGAATACAAGTATGCACATGGTTTGTCACCAAAATAACAACATTTCTAGTAGCGGGAGGACTACCAGAAGACATTTTAGTGATGCAGTCTTCTTGACAATAGATAAAAAAACATTTATTCAGAAGGGACAAGTCAGATGATATTTTTTTTCCAATTGCTCAGAAGTTCAGAAACGAGTTCAGAGCCGCAGATGCGGTAAACAAACAGAGCAAAGCGAAACCGCAGACGCGGTAGACAAGGCTGAGCAGAGCGAAACCGCAGACGCGGTGGACAAGGCTGAGCAGAGCGAAACCGCAGACGCGGTGGACAAGGCTGAGCAGAGCGAAACCGCAGACGCGGTGGACAAGGCTGAGCAGAGCGAAACCGCAGACGCGGTGGACAAGGCTTAGCAGAGCGAAACCGCAGACGCGGTGGACAAGGCTGAGCAGAGCGAAACCGCAGACGCGGTGGACAAGGCTGAGCAGAGCGAAACCGCAGACGCGGTGGACAAGGCTGAGCAGAGCGAAACCGCAGACGCGGTGGACAAGGCTGAGCAGAGCGAAACCGCAGACGCGGTGGACAAGGAGGAGCAGAGCGAAACCGCAGACACGGTGGACAAGACTGAGCAGAGCGAAACCGCAGACGCGGTGGACAAGGCTGAGATAAATCGTCGAAGAGGTAAACAAAGACAAAGCAAAAGGGATAGGGCTCTGTTCACACGGAACAGACTGGAAAAGAAAAGCAGAACCAGATAAAAACAAGGTACTTGCAAAGAAGTAGCGAAAGGACTCCAATTCACAAACGGAAGTACAATGACAACGAGTAGAAGTTAGGTGCAGGTTCAGACTCTACCGAAAAAGGGAGCAAACGGACATAAAGACAAAACAGGCAAGAAGCTAGGAGACAGTTCAGACAAGAACAGTTACTGCAACAAAATGCAGGAACGAGCCTAGGTAAAGCCAAGTGCTGGTTCAGACACTGCAGAAAAAGGGAGAAAACGGACATAAAGACAAAACAGGTAAGAAACTAGGAGACAGTTCAGACAAGAACAGTTACTGCAACAAAATGCAGGAACGAGCCTAGGTAAAGCCAAGCGCTGGTTCAGACACTGCAGAAAAAGGGAACAAACGGACATAAAGACAAAACAGGTAGGAAGCTAGGAGACAGTTCAGACAGGAACTGTACTGCAACAAATACAGGAGCGAGTCTGGGTATGCGGCCCCCAGAGGGCGAGACAAACAGGCTAGGAGCGTGTTCAGACAGGCCTGGAAATACAGCCTCCAGGAAGGCAGAGAGACAGCTGGCTAGAGTGCACAGACAGGACACAGTTCAGACACGGGAACTGATACCGTAAGGCAGGAAACATAGACAGGACCTGGCATGTCAGCGACCAGAAGCCAACTGACAGAACAAGATGCTCAGGCATGGATTCCAAGAAGCAGCTGGTTTAAATACCAGGTGACAGACAGCAATAGGCTGAGGACGCATTAGGGGTGAGTCTGCAGCAGCTACAAGAATCAGGAAGTTCGGCGGGCGTCGCCCTAAACAGCAAGAGCAAAGCAAAGCAGACAACATGGAAAGAAGCCAGAGTGGCAGTCTGGACTGGAGATCAAGTGCGCGCTCTTGCACAGTGGGAGATGGACCACTATGCAAGGACGCTGCCAGGTATGTTACATGTGGCCTCTCAGGCTCATTGCGCCTGAAGTTTCTCACTTTTCAAAGTTTGTACTTTCTGGGGGGTTTTCATCACAATTTTTTATTTTGCTTATTTTATGAATGAATAATACAAAGTTTGTGGATATTTCGTAGATGTAAGTATGATTTTTTTTACAAATAAGTAGGGTTTTCTTACAAATAAGAAGGTTTTCTTAGAAATAGCCTCTCAGGCACATTGCAGATCACAACTTTCCATCCTTTACATAGTAATTTTCCTCCTGCTGAAGTCTTAGATTCCTCTTTAATTGCCCCATAAAGTGTGATGCCAACAAAAGTGTCCCCCAAACACAGTATGATACCCCCATGGTGCATTCCTCCACATACACAGTATGATGACCCTACTGTATCCCACCTCAACTACCAGGGCAATGTATGCTGAACCCAAGACAGTATGACCCCCCAACTGTGACCCTCACACAGTCCTCCATACAGTATAATGGGCCTATATACAGTATAATGGCCCCCACACAAATCTTCACACTACACAGAGTATAATGCACTCCCCTTGGTACTCCACACAGTATAAGACACTCCCCATAGTCCTCCACACAGTATAATGGACTCCCCATGGTCCTCCACACAATACAAGACACTTACCAAGGTCCTCCACACAGTATAAGACTCTCGCCATGGTCATCCACACAGTAAAAAACACTCCTCATGGTCCTCCACACAGTATAATACACTCCCCATGGTCCTCCACACAGTATAATGCACTCCCCATGGTCCTCAACTCAGTATAATGCACTCCTCATGGTCTTGAAAGCAGTATAATGCACTCCCCATTAGGTAAAATGCAGCCTCCACCATAGGGTAAAAATGCGGCCCCCCACCATAAGGTAAAATGCAGCTCCCCCATAGGGTAAATTGCAGCCCCAGTCCTCCAGTATTATCAGTAATCAATGATTTAAAATAAATAAATAAATACAAACTTAACGCTCCTCGTTCCCCGCTGCTTCAGTCTCTGCAGCGCGTCTCTCTCACCACCTCAGCAGCTGCCAGCTCCACTGTCTGACACAGCGTGGCGCGTCATCATGCCACTGTGTCAGACGCAGAGGAGGAATGATGGGAAAGGGAGTGTCACATGACGCTCCCTCCTCCATCATAGCTTTCAACTAGGGCTGGCTCCAGGTTTTCGTGGGCCCCAAACAAAAGAGTGTCAGTCGGCCCCTTTAACAGATACCACGATTCATGATGCACAGATACGGCGGAGAAATATAGGTGTACAACACAGGGCCAAGCCTACCCCTCATCCTTCACATATACAAACATGCATGCACACACAGTACGCAGACATGCACACACACAGTACGCAGACATGCACACACACAGTACGCAGACATGCACCCACACACACAGTACGCAGACATACGCTCACACACAGTACACAGACATACGCTCACACACAGTACACAGACATACGCACACACAGTACGCAGACATACGCACACACACAGTACGCTGACATATGCACACACAGTACGCAGACATGCATGCACACGGTAAGCAGACATGCACGCACACACACAGTATACAAACATACAGACATGCACATGTTACACAGATATGCACACATAGAATACGCAGACATGCACATACACAAACAGATATACAGATACGTGCACATACAGGCATACATACATATTTGTCCCGTCTAGCTCCTGATGTGGCAGTGCAGGGCCGCCGGCGTGTCTGCCATCACAGACATGGCCCTGGACTATCAGGGGACCCACTCGCCGTCGGGGCCCTGCACCATCAGTGGTTAAGTCTCACATGCCGCTCCAGTCTAATGGGAAGAAAAGCTCCACATTCTGCCTATTGGGTCCTAGCAGTTGGACCCTCTCCAATCAATATGTTATCAGTTATCCTGTGGAGAGGTGATTACTTTTTTTCACCGGAGAACCCCTGTAAGTGCATCTCTGCGTTCCAAGTATTTAATTTCTAATGGAAATAAAGAATCTTCTAATTAATATCAGAGAAAACAAATGACCGCCACACACAGCAAACCAGTATACCAAGACCAATACCACATACAAGGGTGAAATACCTCCACACCATGACCAGACCAAATATTTGCAGCATATAGCAACACAGTAATACCACATACAAGGGACAAATACCTCCACACCTCGACCAGACCACATATTACCACATGCAAGGGACAAAATCCCACCACACCATTACCAGACTACATGACATTATACACAGGAGCTTTGTATATAGTGTCAGTGTACAGGTAATTCAGTGATCACCAGTGTCATTATACACAATAGCTCTGTATATAGTGTGCAGGTAATACAGTGATCACCAGTGACATTATGCACAGAAGCTCTGTATATAGTGTATAGTGTGTAAGTAGTAGAAGGATCACTAGTAGTGTTGAGCCACCCCCGTAGTGTTCGAGTTCGGTTCGGTTCGTCGAACACCCGTGTGTTCGCCGAACTGTTCGTCGAACTGTTCGTCGAACACCTTCGAACACCGTTAAAACCAATGGCAGGCAAACAAAAACACATAGAAACACATAGAAAACACCTTCAAAGGTGTCCAAAAGCTGACAAACTGCTCAGAAGACACAACTAACACATGGAAAAGTGACAGGTACATATAGTCATGCGAAAAGAAAAGAGGTGGAGGAGTAAAAGGAGGGGGAGACACAGATATAGGCATGTCATGCCCTTCTAAAATCCAAAAAGTGAGAAGCCGACACGTTCAGTCCGCTCCTGCCCGTGCCACCTCCGCGTCGCCGGGTTTGTGCCAGAGCCGCGGTGAACCCTGACGGCCAGCCCCCCTCTCCCAATACTGGTGCCTATCCGCTGGTGGGTCGAGCGAGCCCCCCTGTGGTGGAGGAAGCTCTAAGCTTTTTAATTTAAATTGTCTCTCTAATTTGAATGAATACACTTTAAATCCATTTACAAGGATCTATTGGAGGGCAAGTCTCATGCCAGCAGCCGCGTAATTCCAGCTCCAGTAGCGTCCACTAAAGCTGCTGCAGTTAAAAAGCTTTTATAAGGATCGAGCTCGGCTGTCCACCGCAAGGCATCCTACTGCCAGTCCCAGCCCCTATGCCTTGGGGTGCCTCCTGATGCTCTTCACTGAGTATCCCGTGGTCCCGAAGCATTTCCTTTGAAAAAATTAAGTGTCCAAACTACAGGTGGTGTAGCTTGCTTAACAGCCGGGATAATCCGCTGACTAGCAGACACTGCTACTAGGCACAAAGTATTTCCTGGGCTAGATGCAGTTAAAAATTTGTAATTAGATACTCTCGTTGGATGCTGAGAAAGCATTCCATAGAGTCT
The DNA here is from genome assembly GCF_046119375.1 of Phyllobates terribilis. NCBI lineage: Eukaryota > Metazoa > Chordata > Amphibia > Anura > Dendrobatidae > Phyllobates > Phyllobates terribilis. The sequence goes on along the minus strand of NW_027362762.1, from coordinate 361,936,982 downwards.
CCTGGCACGCCATATATGATTCTCTTAAAAAGCTTGGGGTAGGGGTCTAGGGGACCCTTTTATAGCCAAAATCACGGCCCTGTATCGCAATACGTCACCTAGGCTGAAGATAAATGGAACTGTAGCACCCTGAGGGCTCGGTTGCTACAGAGGTATTGCACCTCACCCAGAGGTGTGATATCTCACTCTCAGGTAAGGATGTAGTGTGGATCAGGACCCGACACCTGCATGCATTACACCACATTGCCGTGGGGCAGGGCGACCAATATGCCCCTGAGATGGGCACGACAGTCCCTGTCCCTGGCTGGAGTGGGGGGAGGGAACACTGAGGAAGGGGAACCCTGTAGTGCAGGAGCAGGGAGGAAGCAGTTCCTGGGTGCATTGAGAAGGGAGTATAAAAGGTGGGCACCATCTTAGTTCAGTGCAGAGAAGTCTGAGCAGAAGTGGCAGGGAGCAGGGGCTCTGCATGAGCTCTGCTCCGGAGGCGGGCCTAGTAACAGAGGCCCAGGCCTGGAAGAGGGAGAAGGAAGGAAGAGGAGCGGAGAAGGCTCCAGGAACGAGGAACGAAGGGATCCCAGGGGTGCGGACAGGCGAGTCGCCACCGCACGCCCGAATCCACCTGCGTGGAGGGGTCAGGCCAAAGGGGGAGACCGGTCCCCGAAACTAGTGGAGGCAGGAAATGACCCTCAGCTAGAAACAGGAGGCTGTGACATTTTATGTGGCGCAGCCCCTCGCTACACCCGCTAGGAAGGCACCACATAGGGTCAGGGAAACTGGCGCCAAGTTTACCAAGAGGAGGCCCGAGGCAGCCGGACAGAAGGGTTGGTAAGAAAGGCCAGACAAAGGACACACAAAGGGGGTCCTGTGAAGCGCTCCAAAGTTATCTGGGAGTTGTCTGAGCCCCTCACCTGGTGAGCACAGTACGACGTGGGCAGCCGTTACCTGCAGACGTGGTCTGGATAATAAGAACTGTGAGTAAAGGCCCTGGACTGCATCACTGACTCCGTGTCGTTACTGCTGCTGCCCTGCACCATCACCCCCATCCTCCGCATACACTGCCCTGAGGCTATACTCCTCCCGTGGGGAGTTATGCTACGCTCTGCTGCACCCACAACACCAGCCTCAGCGGTCTGCCCTGGAGCGGCGGTTCACTCTGACCGCAATTCACGGGTGGCGTAGTCGGACATTTAAACATCAAAACCACATAAATAGTTCCGCCACTGGTTTGACCGCCCTGAGCCACGGAACCGGGTCGCCGCCACGGAGACTACAACCACCAGCATCCACCAAAAAGGGTCCGGCTCCGGGTGTCCCAAGGCCCAGGGGGCGCGTCAGAACATTTTCATCACCTTTCACAATCACCAATGGGACAAGGCAGGGATGTTCTCTGTCCCCTCTCTTATACATCCTAGTGACGGAGCACCTGCTCTCATCAATTCGCCATAACCCCAATATTAGGTGGATTGAGGTGGGAGGCACCGAGTACAAGTGCTCTCTATTTGCTGATGATGTCCTAGTATATATCACTCAATCACATATATCCATCCATGCTGTTATGGCTGAAATAGATCACTTTGTTACATGGTCAAATTTTAAAATCAATGCAGCGAAGTCTGAGGCCCTCGATGTCTCCCTCCCCAAATCCATATAGGATTCCATCCAGTCCAACTTTCCCTTTGCCTGGCCCTCACAGGGTATCAAATACTTAGTAATTCCTATTCATAGAGACCTCTCCCATCTATGTTATCTTAATTTTGGGCCCTTTATTGAACAACTCCATACAGACCACGGTTGGCAAGTTAGAACTGTAAGATTCACTACGTGAACCACTGGTGTTTTGTGGAAAAGCACATGTACACTGTGTTCCAAATTATTATGCAAAAAGTGTTTAGGAGTGATAAGGGAAGAATTTGTTTGTTTGTCAGTTAAACTCATTGATGGTGATGTGTGTCAGGGCTCTTTATATCACTGTAAGCAATTGCAGACACCTGTGCTAATTAGTTTGGCAGGTGTGTCCAATGAAAGGCAAGACTACTTAAGAAGGCTGTCTCACATTGTTAAGCAGCCTACATTTTCTGCCAAAATGGGAAAGAAAAAGGATGCGTCGGCTGCTGAGAAGCAACAAATTGTGGAGTGTTTAGGTCAAGGCATGACTACAATCAACATTGTGCGATGATCAGGATGAAGTGTCTTGGCAATCAAGAAGTATTTAGCTGATTCACAGTACACACGTGTGCGTGCTGATAAGGGCAAATTGAGGACTCTTTCCTACAGGCAATTACGTGAGGTTGAAAGAGCAGCGGCAAAAAAGCCTTGTCATAGCAGCAGACAAGTTTTTGAAGCTGCTGGTGCCTCCAACGTCCCCCGAACAACAAGATGCAGGGTCCTTCAGAGGTTTGCAGCTGTGCATACGCCATCCTGTCGACCTCCTCTATCCACTTCACACAAGCAGAAACGGCTCCAGTGGGCCAAACATTACATGAAGACTGATTTCAAAACTGTTTTGTTCACGGATGAGTGCCGTGCAGCGCTCGATGGTCCAGATGGATGGAGTGGAGGATGGCTGGTTGATGGACACCCCACGCAAACACGGCTACAGCGCCAACAAGGAGGAGGTGGAGTAATGTTTTGGGCTGGAATCATGGGGAGAGAGATTGTCGGCCCCTTTAGGATCCCTGAAGGCGCTAAAGATGAACTCCATAATGTATGTGGATTTTCTCAAACAGCACTTCCTGCCATGGTTCAAGAAGAAGAACCGTGTATTTCACAGCAAGATCATTTTTTTGCATGATAATGCACCATCTCATGCTGCACATAAAACATCTGCATCTCTGGCTGATATGGGCATAAAAGGGGACAAACTTATGGTGTGACCCCCCATGCTCCCCTGACCTCTACCCCATTCAGAACCTTTGGAGCATCATTAAAAGGAGTGTCTATGATGGCGGGAGGCAGTTCACATCTAAGCAACAGCTCTGGGAGGGTATTCTGTCCTCATGCAAAACAATTGAAGCAGAAACCATCCAAAACCTGACAAATTCAATGGACGAGAGAGTTCAGAAGCTCCTTTTGAACAAGGGGTCCTATGTGAAAATGTAACATCACCTAGAATAAAGTTTTGAGTTGAAAACTGTTTGATTTCAGTTTCTAACAACCTGCTAATGCTTATAATTTCAAAAATGACCATTTTTTTGGTCTTTATTAAAATGAAAAGGTTGATCGAAAAGTTTGGGGGATCTAAGAGTGTGGCAACCCAGTAGTCATGATTACTTCGAATTCTGACAATATGAGGGTCATGCTGCAGGTAGTGCAGCAAGAAGGCACTTATGTGTCTTGCGCATCTCGGAGCCCCAAAATTATTTTCCGGGCTAGATGCAGCTAAAAATTATTATTAATTTTAAATCTGGTGAAGCTTTAGTATAGATGGCCTAATAGGATCAGTGCTGCACACTGCTACAAAGCCCAAATTATTTTCCAGTCAAGATACAGATAAACATGATTAGTAATTTTAAATCTGGTGGAGCTTATTATAGATGGCCTAATAGAATCAGTGCTGCACACTGCTACAAAGTCCAAATTATTTTCCAGCCAAGATACAGATAAACATGATTAGTAATTTGAAAGCTTAAAACGGTTGGTAGGGTGATTTTAACCAATCATCAAGCTTTTACTCTCCCCAGGATGACACAGGGGTAGAAAAGTCGTTTCGGATCCATGATTTGTTCATCTTTATGAACGTGAGTCTGTCTACATTATCAGTGGAGAGCCGCGTGCGCTTATCTGTCAGCACACCACCAGCAGCGCTGAACACACGTTCAGACAGAACGCTGGCTGCGGGGCATGACAAGATCTCCAAGGCGTAAGTGGCTAGCTCCGGCCATTTATCCAGATTGGAAGCCCAAAAAGAGCAAGGGTCCAGTGACACAGTCATGGCTTCAATGTTTACTTGGAGATACTCCTGTACCATCGTCTCTAGGCGTTGACTATGTGTCAGACTTCTTGTCTCCTGTGGCCTTGCAAAGGATGGGCTAAAAAAGTGGTGAAATGATTCCGCAAAATTGATGTTACCAGCAGATACTGTGGTTCTGTTACGGTTTGAGTGCTGAACACTTGACGGTCCCACGGTTGGCAAGTTGGAACTGTGAGATTCACTACGTGCACCACTGGTATTTTGTGGAAAAGCACATGTAAGATTCTGCAACAGTCTCTGCTGATACTCCTGCATGCGTGCATCCCTTTCTATGGCAGGAATAATTTCTGCAAATTTACTTTTGTACCGGGGATCTAACAGTGTGGCAACCCAGTAGTCAGGATTATTTCTAATTCTCACAATTCGAGGGTCATGTTGCAGGTAGTGCAGCAAGAAGGCACTCATGTGTGTTGCGCATCCAGGAGCACCAAGTCCCTGTTGTGTTGGTGGCGAGGTAACAATCATGCTTCCTTCCTCTGTCCTCTCCCCCCAACCTCGCACAACAGAAATGTGATCAAGGTCTCCCTCATCTGATGAGTCTTCCATCAGTTCGTCCTCCACTTCTTCCTGGGCTCCTGCACCTTCCTCACTAGTTTGGCTGCTACCATGCGCCCTGGTAAAACCATCTACCCCACCCTCACATGCCTGCCGCCTTGGTGCTGCCGACCGTCTGGACCTTGCAGATGTTAGCCCTTCCGCATACAACTCCTCCTTCTCTACTTCCTCCAACTCCTCTTGTGCCACCACCTGACTCCGAATTCTGTTTAACATGTGCTCCAGCATGTAAATCACCGGAATAGTCATGCTGATAATGGCATCGTCAGCACTAAACATCTTCGTCGCCATTTCAAAACTGTGCAGAAGGGTGCATAGGTCCCTGATCTGAGACCACTCCTCCAGCGTGATTTGCCCCACCTCTGGATCTCGTTGGCCCAGGCTATACGTCAGAACGTATTGCACCAGGGCTTGTCGGTGCTGCCACAGTCGCTGCAACATGTGCAGAGTTGAATTCCACCGGGTAGGCACATCGCATTTTAGCCGGTGAAGTGGCAGGCCCAACGACTTCTGTAGAGATGTAAGTCGCTGAGCTGCGGGATGCGAACGGCGGAAGTGAGCACACAGCGACCGTGCCCTCTGCAGAAGGCCATCTAGTCTGGGATAGTGGGCTAAAAATTGCTGGACAACCAGGTTCAACACGTGAGCCATACAAGGCACGTGTGTGACATTGCCTCGGCGAAGGGCCGCACCCAGGTTTGCAGCATTGTCGCACACGGCCTTCCCTGGTTTCAGGTCCAGTGGAGACAACCATTCATGAAATTGGTTCTCCAGAGCTGACCACAACTCCTCAGCTGTGTGACTCACATTTCCCAGACATTTCAATGTAAAAACCGCCTGATGACGTTGGGCCCTACTGCCAGCATAGTAAGGAGGTGTGCAGGATCCCTTCTGCGCAGTTAGAAAGCTTGTGGCATGACCAGACAGGCTTTGGGTGCAGGTGGAAGACCGAGAGGAGGTTGAGGAGGCAGAAGCAGTGGAGGAACTTTGACATAAAGAGGATTGACGCACAACTCGTGGGGACGGCAAGACTTGGACAGCAGCCCCTTGTCCTGCTGTCACCATAGTTACCCAGTGCCCAGTCAGCGACATGTAACGCCCCTGTCCATGCCTACTCGTCCAAGTGTCTGTGGTGAAATGCACCCTGTCACACACAGAGTTTCTCAAAGAAGCGGTGATGTTGTGTGCGACATGCTGGTGGAGCGCAGGCACACCTTTCTTTGAGAAGTAGTGCCGACTGGGCATCTGGTACTGGGGCACTGCGACGGACATAAGGTCTCGAAAATCCTCTGTGTCCACCAGGCGGAAAGGCAGCATTTCTGTAGCCAAGAGCTTGCAGATGGTGAAATTCAACCTCTTAGCTTTCTCATGGCTAGGAGGAAATGGTCTTTTACTTGTCCACATCTGAGGGACCGAGGGCTGGCTATTGTGCTTAGACGGGGTTGATAAGGGTGTCCCCGGCAAACTGCCGGTCTGTGAGGAAGATGCAGGCGGACATGTTAGGTTGCCTTGATCCAAAGGTGGTGCTATCGATGTCGGACAGCGCTCAACACCAGCTGGTGTTACCACCTCCAAAGAAAATGATGACCTGCCAATCACGCTGGCTGTTGCGGGTAAAGAGGTGGCAGGTCTGTGCCCCAAAACAGGTGTGACTGCTGTCCCCCCAGTCATAGAGGATGAAGAGGCCGCGGATGCACAAGATATGGCAGACGGTGGTTGGCCCGGCCGGCTAGGCCACATTGTAGCACACTGAGCTTCCCACTGCAACTTATGCTTCATGTCCATGTGCCGGTTCATGCATGAAGTACTCAAACTATGTATTTTTTGGCCTCTACTTAGCTTTTGCTGACAAATGTTACAGATAACACGAGTTGGGTCATCTTTATCGATCTGAAAAAATGCCCAGGCTATGCCAGGCTTAGCACCCATGCGACCTGAAGAGCCACCACGACTTGTGGTGAGAGGCAGAGTTGTGTTTGAGGATGCAGTTGTTGACGTGCTTCCAGTACTACGTCTCTGTCCAGGAAGGCGCAACCTGACCTCGTCGTCACTAGCATCTTCCTCCACCTCCTCTGCTGACCTCATCTCTTGGCTGACTGTGGGTTGACAGTAAGTGGGATCTCCAACCTCATCATCATCACCCTGTGCGTTATCACACCCGTCGTCCTCAGAGCCAACCTGTTCCTGCCCTGACAAAAAACTAAAGTTGTCGCTCCAATCAGGTATTTGAGTCTTATCATCGTCTTCCTCATTGTCTCCACCAACAGGAGTTACAGTTTGGGAATGAGGGTCTACATTATGGTCAGAACCTTCTGCGTCTGGTCCTGGATCTGACTCATAAAGATTCTGGGCATCAGTGCAGATCATTTCCTCGTCTGGATTCACAGAAGCGCTGGAGTCGACCTCTGATTCCCAGGCTATAGTATGAGTAAACAGCTCTGCAGACTCAACCATCTGTTCTAACTCATACTCAGACGGGCAGCTGGAGATTTGGGAGCTGTGAGGAAGCAAGTGCGATTGGGGTGACACCTTTGAGGACTGGAGTATTTGTGATGTTGAAGTTGATGTGGAGGAGAGCCCACTTAAAGGAGCACTTGATATCCGTTGAAGCACCTGCTGTTTTTGTGCCTCATCTGGAATTTGTAGCGATTGGCGTGGCCGTAAGAAAGGGATCTTATCACATTGTCCGCTAAAAGAAGTAGACATTTTAGTTTGGCTGGAAGATGGTCTTTCTTCTGCAGATGTTACTGTTGCTTTAACACCTACCCCACGGACACAACCTTTTTTCCCCTTCCCAACATGCCTATTCCCCTTTCCACCAGCAGCAGGCCTTTTTCCACTCATTTTGGTGGTTAACTAATTCACAACTCTGGAGTTGTTTGCACAAAAAAACAATCGATGGGAACCGAGCAGAGCTGAGTGGCCAAACTGTGGTATTAGGCCAAAACTATTGGCTGGGTTAGATGCAGAAAAAAATTATATTCAATTTGCAACCTGATGGAGGTCAGTATAGATGGACTAATAGAACAAGTCCCACACACAGCTAGAAGGCCAAATATTTTTTCAGAGGTAGATGCAGAAATTTTTTTTATTCAGTTTGCAACCTGATGGAGGTCTGTATACATGGATTAATAGAACAAGTCCCACACACAGCTACAAGCCCAATATTTTTTCAGAGGTAGATGCAGAAAAAAAATATATTCAGTTTGCAACCTGATGGAGGTCAGTATAGATGGACTAATAGAGAAAGTCCCACACACTGCTAGAAGGCCAAATATTTTTTCAGAGCTAGATGCAGACAAAAAATTATTTTGAATTTGCAACCTGATGGAGGTCAGTATAGGTGGACTAATAGAACAAGTCCCACACACTGCTAGAAGGCCAAATATTTTTTCAGAGCTAGATGCAGAAAAAAATTATATTCAGTTTGCAACCTGATGGAGGTCTGTATAGATGGATTAATAGAACAAGTCCCACACACAGCTAGAAGCCCAAATATTTTTTCAGAGGTAGGTGCAGATAAAAATTATTTTTAATTTGCAACCTGATGGAGGTCAGTATAGATGGACTAATAGAGAAAGTCCCACACACTGCTAGAAGGCCAAATATTTTTTCAGAGCTAGATGCAGATAAAAATTATTTTTAATTTGCAACCTGATGGAGGTCAGTATAGATGGACTAATAGAATAAGTCCCACACACAGCTAGAAGCCCAAATATTTTTTCAGAGGTACTGTAGATGCAGATAAAAATTATTTTTAATTTGCAACCTGATGGAGGTCAGTATAGATGGACTAATAGAGAAAGTCCCACACACTGCTAGAAGGCCAAATATTTTTTCAGAGCTAGATGCAGATAAAAATTATATTCAATTTGCAACCTGATGGAGGTCAGTATAGATGGACTAATAGAGAAAGTCCCACACACTGCTAGAAGGCCAAATATTTTTTCAGAGCTAGATGCAGATAAAAATGATATTCAATTTGCAACCTGATGGAGGTCAGTATAGATGGACTAATAGAACAAGTCCCACACACAGCTAGAAGCCCAAATATTTTTTCAGAGGTACTGTAGATGCAGATAAAAATTATTTTTAATTTGCAACCTGATGGAGGTCAGTATAGATGGACTAATAGAGAAAGTCCCACACACTGCTAGAAGGCCAAATATTTTTTCAGAGCTAGATGCAGATAAAAATTATATTCAATTTGCAACCTGATGGAGGTCAGTATAGATGGACTAATAGAGAAAGTCCCACACACTGCTAGAAGGCCAAATATTTTTTCAGAGCTAGATGCAGATAAAAATTATTTTCAATTTGCAACCTGATGGAGGTCAGTATAGATGGACTAATAGAACAAGTCCCACACACAGCTAGAAGCCCAAATATTTTTTCAGAGGTACTGTAGATGCAGATAAAAATTATTTTTAATTTGCAACCTGATGGAGGTCAGTATAGATGAACTAATAGAGAAAGTCCCACACACTGCTAGAAGGCCAAATATTTTTTCAGAGCTAGATGCAGATAAAAATTATTTTTAATTTGCAACCTGATGGAGGTCAGTATAGATGGACTAATAGAGAAAGTCCCACACACTGCTAGAAGGCCAAATATTTTTTCAGAGCTAGATGCAGATAAAAATTATATTCAATTTGCAACCTGATGGAGGTCAGTATAGATGGACTAATAGAACAAGTCCCACACACAGCTAGAAGCCCAAATATTTTTTCAGAGGTACTGTAGATGCAGATAAAATTTATTTTTAATTTGCAACCTGATGGAGGTCAGTATAGATGGACTAATACAACAAGTTCCACACACAGCTAGAAGCCCAATATTTTTTCAGAGGTAGATGCAGAAAAAAATATATTCAGTTTGCAGCCTGATGGAGGTCAGTATAGATGGAGTAATAGAACAAGTCCCACACACAGCTAGAAGCCCAAATATTTTTTCAGAGGTAGATGCAGATAAAAATTATTTTTAATTTGCAACCTGATGGAGGTCAGTATAGATGGACTAATAGAGAAAGTCCCACACACTGCTAGAAGGCCAAATATTTTTTCAGAGCTAGATGCAGATAAAAATTATATTCAATTTGCAACCTGATGGAGGTCAGTATAGATGGACTAATAGAGAAAGTCCCACACACTGCTAGAAGGCCAAATATTTTTTCAGAGCTAGATGCAGATAAAAATGATATTCAATTTGCAACCTGATGGAGGTCAGTATAGATGGACTAATAGAACAAGTCCCACACACAGCTAGAAGCCCAAATATTTTTTCAGAGGTACTGTAGATGCAGATAAAAATTATTTTTAATTTGCAACCTGATGGAGGTCAGTATAGATGGACTAATAGAGAAAGTCCCACACACTGCTAGAAGGCCAAATATTTTTTCAGAGCTAGATGCAGAAAAAAATTATATTCAGTTTGCAACCTGATGGAGGTCAGTATAGATGGACTAATAGAGAAAGTCCCACACACTGCTAGAAGGCCACATATTTTTTCAGAGGCAGATGCAGAAAAAAATATATTCAGTTTGCAACCTGATGGAGGTCTGTATAGATGGATTAATAGAACAAGTCCCACACACAGCTAGAAGCCCAATATTTTTTCAGAGGTAGATGCAGAAAAAAATATATTCAGTTTGCAACCTGATGGAGGTCAGTATAGATGGACTAATACAACAAGTCCCACATACAGCTAGAAGCCCAATATTTTTTCAGAGGTAGATGCAGAAAAAAATATATTCAGTTTGCAACCTGATGGAGGTCTGTATAGATGGATTAATAGAACAAGTCCCACACACAGCTAGAAGCCCAATATTTTTTCAGAGGTAGATGCAGAAAAAATTATATTCAGTTTGCAACCTGATGGAGGTCAGTATAGATGAACTAATACAACAAGTCCCACACACTGCTAGAAGCCCAATATTTTTTCAGAGGTAGATGCAGAAAAAAATATATTCAGTTTGCAACCTGATGGAGGTCTGTATAGATGGATTAATAGAACAAGTCCCACACACAGCTAGAAGCCCAATATTTTTTCAGAGGTAGATGCAGAAAAAAATATATTCAGTTTGCAACCTGATGGAGGTCAGCATAGATGGACTAATACAACAAGTCCCACACACAGCTAGAAGCCCAATATTTTTTCAGAGCTAGATGCAGAAAAAAATTATATTCAATTTGCAACCTGATGGAGGTCAGTATAGATGGACTAATAGAATGATGCTATGCCCAAAAGATTTTACTTCACTAGGTGCAGTAAAAAAATTGGTATTCTATACACAGGTGGTATATCTTGCAACACAGATAGGCTACTCCACTGACTAACACACTCTGCAATAGGCCAAAAAGGATTAGCTTTGCTAGATTCAGCCAAATGCTGTGAAAAAAACTTGCACAGCACTGGCACAGACCTGCCTGGCAAAAACTGATAGGAACTGATGTAACCTAGTCCTGAAAAGGACTCCAATTACAATTAGTCTTTACTCCCACAATCTATCTATTTAAGAGCACAGACCTGCCTGATAAAAGTCGTAGGAAATGCTGTAACCTAGTCCTTAAAAGGACTGCAATCACAACTATTCCCTACTCCCAAGCTATCTGTAGATTTGTGCGAAAATTGGCTTGAAATTAACAAGGTATAGCGCACACAGCAACAGCGGTGCCGTCTAACACGCAGCTGCAACAGTGAGAAAATGGTGGCGACGGGGAAAATGGCTTGGTCTTATAGGGCAAGGACATGTAACATACACTGCCAATGACACATGCCCTTGCTTGTGTGAAAAAAAGCACACTTCGCTCCATGTGTGCGCTGCTGATAGGCTGACAGATTGCACCTCCCCACTGTAAATGTGGGAAAGAGAAAAAAAAAATGGAGATCTTCATTGTTCCTGCAGAGATCCATCCCCTGCCCCTCCCCCCACCCCGCTGTACACTCAAACTGCGTATTAACATTAATTTTCATCATTACTGAGAAAAAATCCAGGTATGATTTTGGTGCACGAACAGTTATCGAACATAACCTCGAACAGCCGAATTTTTCTCAAATTGTTCATGTTCGCCGAACGGCTCGAACACCGCCCAAAACAGCTCGAATTTGAGATTGGCGAACAGTTCGAGTAGAACAATGCTCATCTCTAATCACTAGCAATATTATACACAGGAGCTCTGTATATAGTGTACAGGTAATACAGTGAACACCAGTGACTTTATACACAGGAGCCCTGTATATAGTGTCAGTGTACAGGAAATACAGTGATCACCAGTGACATTATACACATGAGCTCTGTATATAGTGTCAGTATACAGGTAATACAGTGATCACCGGTTACATTATACACATGAGCTCTGTATATAGTGTATAGTGTACAGGTAATACAGTGATCACCAGTGACATTATACACAGGAGCTCTGTATATAGTGTATAGTGTGCAGGTAGTACAGGGATCACTAGTGACATTATACACAGGACGTCTGTATATAGTGTCAGTGTACAGGTAATACAGTGATCACCAGTGACATTATACACAGAAGCTCTGTATATAGTGTCAGTGTAGAGGTAATACAGTGATCACCAGTGACATTATACACAGAAGCTCTGTATATAGTGTCAGTGTACAAGTAATACAGTGATCACTGGTGACATTGCACACAGGAGCTCTGTATATAGTGTAAAGTGTACAGATAGTACAGTGATCACCAGTGACATTATACACAGGAGCTCTGTATATAGTGTATAGTGTGAAGGTAGTACAGGGATCACTAGTGACCTTAAAAAAAACAGGAGCTTTGTATATAGTGTGCATGTAATACAGTGATCACTAGTGACATTATACAAAGGAGCTCTGTATAATGTATAGTGTATGTGTACATGTAAAACACTGACTAACCAGTAACGTCTCTAGGTGAAGGCATTCATCTTTGCTTTTCTACTTCATCTGGCACAGACCGCCATCACTTCTTCCAGGCAGAACTCATCTCTGCAGAAAATAACACACAGTAATCAGTAACTGATCTCTTTTAGATCACATTCCCCACTTTTTCCCTAACTTCTACATTACGCCAGAAGAAGAAAAAAGGTACATAGTGCCGCCCTGCACAGTAATAGGACCCCCTTTTTTTCCCCTCCATGGAAAATAATTTTCTAAAAAGTAAATTATCTGACAGTAGTAATAATGTCCCTAATTGGACCCTAAAAAGTAATTATTTTCCCCACTTGCCACTATAAACTAATAATGTATGTTCCTCATTCTGGCCCCCAAACAGTAATTAAGTCCCTCATCCTTACCCCCTTTATTTAATAATGTGCCCCAGCCTGGCCCCCCTATGTCTCTTGTCTAGCCTGGACCCCATATCTGCATCCTGGCCCACAGATCTCCATCCTGGCCCCAATTTGTGCATCCGGGCCCCCATATGTCCCTTGTCCAGCCTAGCCCCCATATGTCCCTTGTCCAGCCTGACCCCCATATATCCCTTGTCCAGGAGGGCCCCCATGTCCCTTGTCCAGCCTGGCCCCCATATGTCCCTGGCCCCCAGAAATCTATCCTGGCCCCTATGTCCCTTGTACAGCCTGGCCCCCATATGTCCCTTGTCCTGGCCCCCAGATATCTATCCTGGACCCATTTGTCCTTTGTCCAGCCTGGCCCCATATGTCCCTTGTCCAGCCTGGCCCCATATGTCCAGCGTGGCCCCCATATGCCCCTTGTCCAACCTGGCCCCCATATGTCCCTTGTCCAGCCTGTCCTCCATATGTCCCTTGTCCTTGACCCCATATATCTATATTGGCCCCATATGTCCCTTATGCAGCCTGGCCACATATGTCAAGCCTAGCCACCATATGTCCCTTGTCCAGCCTGGCCCCCATATGTCTAGCCTGACCTCCATATGTTCAGCCTGGCCCCCATATGTTCCTTGTCCTGGTCTCCATATATCCATCCTGGCCCCCATATCTCTTGTCCTGCCCTCCATATATCCACCTTGGCCCCCATATCCCTTGTCCTGGCCCCCCTTATATCCACCCAGGACCCCATAACCCTTGTCCTGGCCCCCCAAATATCCACCCTGGTCCCCATATCCCTTGTCCCGCCCCCCCATAAGGCCATCCTGGCCCCCATATGTCCCTTGCCCTGGCCCCCACACCATGCCGCATCCACAGAAGGAAAAAAAAAAGATTCCTCTTATCTTCCTGCGCTCCCGGCGCCACGCGGGGTCCTCCTCTATAGATCCGGCGTGCTAATGTTAAAATGGCCGCCGACTTAGCAGAGATCGGCGGCTGATGTGAGTACACCTGTCGCAGCCGGCGCATGACAGTGACATCATACGCCGGCGACATTAGACGCACAATCATTAGTGCTCATCGGGACAAGCGCCGCGGCGGTTCAGGTAATGTGCGTTCCTGCACATACTCTGCCCGTGCTTTTAAAGGGCTCGTACCCCTTAAAACAGAAGGCTTTTTTAAAATTCTTCTTCTTCCCCCTCTCCTCTGCAGCAAGGGCGCACCAGGGAATTCCCCGATACCATGCCAGGCCAGTCCAACGCTGGCAGAGGAGGAAACAGAAGAGAATATACAGACATTACAGCATGGGATCACAGCTGATTATTTTTTGTGAGGCAAAATATTTCACTGCCTGTTTTTAAACAATGTTTTACTTCAAAGAAAAGGAAGAAAGGAGGTTTGGTACCGTGTTAGCCAGTTGAAAAAAGATTGCTCAGTGGAAAAGCAATATAATCTTGTAGTTATGTAGGAATCTGCTCCAGAGACAGTGAGGGCACCAGGCCCATGATCTTACATGGATATTGGGACCATAAAACTTTCACACCACTAATCCAATCCAATTAAGGACTCACTCTCCAAGCTCAGTTTGTTTGTTTATTTAAATGTAATTTATTATGCCATACATCTGGTCTTCCTTTTTTTTTCCTTTCCCCTTTTTTTTCTTTCTTTGTGTGCATATATTTGTTTCTTCATATACCTTGTGTCTGTAATGTCTGTATATTCTTTTGCTTCCTCCCATGCCCAGGATCTGTGGTATGATCAGACAGTGTTCCTGTATGGTCAGACACAGCCATTACACAGTACACAGCAGGGACACATTTATAACATTATCTCAGCACAGGAACATTTTATTTAACACATCAAATTGTGGGACTTATTATTATTCAAAGATCTATTGATTAAAATGAACTTTTGTTCGTAGGAAAACCCCTTTACGTTTTTTTCCTAATTTTAATTTTAAGAATTGTTATGTTCTGAAAATTGGATGCTATTTGGTGGTAGTTGTGAAATTTGGGTACTTTTTTTTATTACGTTTATGGATATTAAATGTTTTTTTTTTAAACCTGATTTTGTGTACTCTCTTTTAATAAATCCCTATGAAGGTCACTGATTACTTTTAGAGCCCAGAAATTTAGATAATTAGATATTATAAGTGGTTTTCTAACCTGCGCCTGAACTCGGGAGTGCCAGAGATGTGCCTGACCCAGAGTTAAATACCTTTGAAAAATCACTAAGCACCTCTGATTCTGCAGGATTTTCTGTTTTGTGCTACATCACTTTATTGCAGATTTGTTGCTTTTTGAGGGCGCTATGTGAAATCTCTGTTTGCAGTTCAACTGGGCAATTCTTCAGAGTTTTCTCTGGTGCGTGCTTAATGCAACTAATAAGCACGCAATTCAAAAAAACCTCACAGTGGAACGTATTACTCCTAATTTAGAAAAAAACTGAAAAAAAAGAGATAAAGGTAGCGAACTGTTAGAACAGTAAAAAACTAAATGGAGGTGGAAATTTGGGGACTTTATACAAAATATTTCCTAGGTCCCATTAAAATTCTAGATCTAATAGCAGTAAGGGTGGAGAATTTCCCAATTTGTAGTACTCCTCATGTAAGGGACATAAGAGAAAGGTTTTCTTTTAGGACATTGACACAAAAGCCTGTGATTAAGGGTTTCTCTACCTGAAACTAGTTGTTTTATCTACTACCTTGGCATTTTAAATTCACCAACTGGAGTGTTTTCCATTCAAACCAATAAAGAAGAGTTTTTGGGATTTTCGTGGAGCTGGATTTTTCTGAATTTCTTTTTCTGTAAAGAACCACAAGTTGAAGACCAATAGCATTTCTCCATTTCTCCATTTACAAACTCTCCATTATAGAAATGTACAACGTGATACCACACTGCTATCAGCCTAATACTGGCCATGGACATGTAACAAAACTCGACTTCAGCATGCTCGCTGATGATCTTATATGTGCAATTTACAGTATAATAAAAGGAAACGGGGAAAAGGATTATTCTTATTGGATTTTCCTTTAGTTGCATTGGAGAAGTGTCTGCCAGATGAATCTACCTATTTGCTCAGTAAAATGAGCATGTACATTCGAACAAGCCACGTTTATTGAAGGGGTCAAATCTTATCTATGTAGCCAGTCCTATCTTGGTTCATTAGCTTGGGGTATGCTAAGCAGTAAATGATAATCTTAGTTTTTGACTGATGCTTATATCGAAGCTGTCATGCTTCCATTCACTGACTGGTGCGCTCGTGATTTTGTGTGATTATACATAAAAGACAATCTAAACAAGCACAACTGCAGTGTAAAGCATGAGGACGAGGCAGGGCAGTAGCCTAAACCTGGGATGAAAAGCAAATGTATTTTAGGTTTCTTCAGTCATGTATTAGCTTATGCTTCCAAAGCGATCATAGCTGTGCCCCAAGGGAGCAGAGCTAATACGCAACCAAGAAGGTAAACATTAACGGTACATACATAGCCACACACATATCATTGTTTGACCTAGAACTGGATTCCTGAATTATTATCAATTTGAGAATTTTCTATTTACAGGGAAGGATAAAATAAGTTCAGAAAATGTAATTCTGCATTAAAAATTGTGCTTTATTGTGATTTAATTGTAATTTTAAATAAATATTATTCCATAGTTCAAACAAAAATAAATAACCCCAATGTAAAGGAATGTGGAAATTCGCTATTCCCTTCTAAGGCTGTCTTTAAAGGTTTCAGTTATTCTGTCCCTGGGAGTTTCCCAATGGATTCATTACAATTAGTAAACAATTTGTGGCACTCATGTTTGCATTCTGTTAAGTTTACTTTGAATGTCATTACAAAATTACATCCCAGACTATTTATCAGGGCTGTGGAGTCGGTAAGCCACAGTTGCGACTCCGACTCCTGGATTTTATCAGGTTCCGACTCCGACTCCGGCTCCGACTCCGACTCCTTCATAAATGGCCAATTTGTAACAATAAATTTACTGTTGTAAAATATTAACATCGTGCTTATTCAGTTTCTCACCATGATATAAGTAATCAGACCACTTAGAGCAAAAACTATATTTATTAGAATACAATTAGAATATAGCAAATAACTTTTATAAACTTTTCTAAACTCTTGTAAGTAAATATGCAATAAACACTGTTATGCAGTTATTAAGAAGAAATCTATAAATTTGTCCTCAGAAAAAGTATTGCCTCTGTCAGATCCTCCTTCATGGATGCCCTCAAATCTGATCTAATTATTTTGAGAGCAGAGAACAACCTCTCTGCACTAACTTGGGTTGGTGGCAAAGTAGTAACCACTCGGGCAACATCTCTGACAATGTCAGGATACAGAGGAATCCCTTGTTGCACTGTTATTTTTGATGAACGGTCAAATGTCTCAATTTCTTTCAGTGCACATGAAAAATTCTGCTGAAATGTACTGGCTGTGTTCTTTGATGGGGATGACTCTTCTTCTACGCGGGAACGCTTTGCACGGTCCTTGTGATCCAAATATTTTTCGAAATTAAATTCTTGATCAGTTGATGATGAGGGTGAAGATGTGGCAGGACGACCAAATTCTTCTTGTTCCTCCTGACTGTTCTGCAACCCTTTCATCCTTACTGCTATTTCAAACAGAGCTTCTTTTCCTTTAGTTAGCTGTTGATCATCTAGAAGAATCCGATGCATTGGGTCTACATAAACAGCTGCCAAAAGAATGTTATTTTGTAATAGTAGCTCCTCTCTCAGTTTCATTGATGTAGCAATGCCACTTGCAATTAACCCTCCTCTTTGGGACAGGCGAAACATCAGGTTCTTCCACTCCTTTAAGAAAATACCTGTAGTTAAGTCCTCTGCTTGTAATTTTTTAGTCACTGTAAATGGGTGCTCTAGCAATTTTTCCAGCTCAGTCACCTGATTCCACTGACTTTCATTTAGCATCAGTTGAGGGTTAGCCATGTCTACAAGAAAGGTTTTCAGTTCAACCAAGCGCTGAAGTACTGCCCCATCGTGTGGCTTGATCAATAATTGCCCCTTTTCCAGCACGTCTCTTCAAAATTGAGTCAACTTTAGGGGTTCTGGCAACAGTAGCCAATTTTCTCACCTTGCCAATCAGTGCAGCAGCATGTCCTTCTTGCAGACTGTCTCTTATAGCCAGCTGTAGCGTATGCACAACACAGCGCATGTGATGAATGAAAGAACGTATTGACACAGTTTCAACAAGATCATCTAAACTATCATGTTGCTGTTCATCTGAAGCAACTTCAGTTTGCTCCTCAGTTACAATACTGTGTTCCTCTATTTCAAACATTTCTGTGTCTGTGGACCCAGAATGTTCTTCTAGCTGCTGGTCACCATCATTACTCTCATTCATTAGCTTAATAGTACTTATCATATTTCAAGCATTGTCAGTTACGACAGAAAGAACTTGCTCTTTTTTAGGTTCATAGTCTTGCAGAACCTTTTCCACCAAGACCTGGAGAAACTCACTGGTGTGATGAGCTTTGGTGTCTTTTACTGCCAATGTCTTGGTAACTATTTCATTTTTGTCACAAACAAATCGGACATTGATGGCAAAATAGTTCACTCTGTGACATGTGCAGGCATCCATTTTAAGAAACGGAAAGCGTCCCTTGAGAATTTTTTTAAGTTCTTCCTTTTGTTTAAAAGCTTCTTTGATTACTAACTTTCTAATACTCTCTCTCTCCAGAGAAACACCAAGCTTGCGGGCCATTTCCCCATTCAGACACATAAAAGCTGGTCGTGAAAATAATGAAATAGGCACACTATCCTTTACAGCAAGCTCTATGATCTGTTTTTTAAATGTATCTACTGTCATTGTCACAGTAACTTTGTCACTGACAAAATATCTTGCAACTGATGGCTGCAAAGTTCTCTGCTCCTTTGTTTGGTTGGAAGAGCTGGGCACTGGTTCATTGGTTTGGATGCAGTCTTTCTCATCCACTGCTTTCAGTACTTCTGGATGAAAGCGCTATAAATGTCTCTTTAGATTAGAAGCTCTGGTAGGAGCATTTTTATCTTTGCCTGAATATGCACTGATCTTGGCTTCACAGCATTTGTTTTCGTCTGGATCATTTGTCATACACTGACAGACATAATGTTCTCTATCTTGAGTGATGGTGAAATGTTCAAATACAGCTGATTTAATGTGACGCTTCTTTGACATTCTCAGGCTTTTAATTCTGCATTCACAATCCAAATGACAATTGTTTTTCCTAAAAACAATTGTACAAAATTATTGCCAGGTCGTACAACTGATATAGTGGTCAGTAATACTGTTATTCCTCATGTACTCACAGTTAACTGATGCAAAGTTTGTTGAAAGGATAATACTTCTTACAGTCTTCCTCTTCTGAGTAGCAGCTGTGAGATGCTTGGAAGACGCACACCTAGTAAACATCTAGTCTAGAGGAGGAGCTTTACTACTAAGAATTTGCAACACATTTTCACTTTCAGTTTCATACATTGTAAGTAGGGGGATTGGGGCAGCATGAGGTTAACCAAGTATAAGATTAGATAAGGGCAGTGGAGAACAGTGACACACAAGAAGTAAGAAATGTCTCTATCTCCAGCAGAACTGCTTATCACTGTTGTTCATAGTTAGATAGAACATATATATTTGAGTAACATTTATAAAATTCATATGAAAGTTCAATTATGAAATATTAATAAATTTTTTTTAAAGCTGGAGTCGGAGTCGGTACATTTCTACCGACTCCGACTCCAACCAAAACTAACTCCGACTCCACAGCCCTGCTATTTATATGTACATATACACTTCCGCTTTCCTCTTTAAAGAGAATACCTTTAAGAATGGAGAGAGAATATTCAAACCAAAAAGAGAAATCTAGACATATTGCCTAATGTTCTTCATGCATGTTTTCCTAAAGGCTCATCTAGACAGAGCCATTTCAGCCCATTAACAAGCGCTGTTCGACTATATACAAATCAATCATAGTGTAATCAAAATCTCCAATATTGTACTTATCAGTAAAGCCATATAAAGATTGTTTTGAACTAGAAGTGATTGTGAGAAGAATAGATCTCTGTGAAAATGATCCCGATGCAATTTGTATTATGTCTGAATCCCTGTGGCAGCCAATATGTTAAAGGGAATCTGTCAGTAGGATCACCCCTCCTAATCCATCTATATGGGCATGTAGATCATAGGAAGTGGAATAAAATGATACCTTGATATCTGCGATCTGATATCTTATTCCTGAGTAATCCAAATCTTTCTTAATATGTAAATGAGCTGTTAACATCTATGGACCGGATACAGATCTCCTGGAGAATCTGCCCCCAGAGCTTATTTTAAATGAAAAGGGGCCATTACCAGTGTGAGACATGTATATTAGGAGAGCAGGCTGTCAGTCATTACACTCGCACTGGTAACGCCCCCCCTTTAATTTAAAATAAGTTCTGGCAGCAAATTCTCAGGGAGACCAATTCTCATAGCTCTTAACAGCTCATTTACATATTTTTAAAAAATGTGGATTGCTCTGGGATAAAACATCAGTTTGCAGATATCAAGGTATTATTTTATAGAGCTTCCTAGGACCGACATGCTCATATAGACGGCTTAGGAGGGATGATCCTCCTCGCACATACATACATGGCGTACCATACTGGTGTGTGTCCCCTGTACAATCACTAGCATGGGATTCTTTTTCTCGCACAATGCTTTAATTCAATATACCAAAAATCAAATGTGTGTGTGAAAATCTTCAATCATGCAATATATTGGCTTTTCATTAATTCTGTATATGCAAACTATGTGAATGGATTAAAATGCACATCTTTGGGGACCACATTACCAATAATTACGGAAAATGATTATATTAAATATCATCACAGCTAATTAAAAATAATTTTCTAACAAAAAAACAAGCAAGCAACGCCAGAAAATATTGGCCACTTCCTGGAATGTAACCACGCATTTTCCATCTATCCTGCATGAGAAAAGAAAAACAAGACTTGCAATCGGAGCTGGCAAAAATAATCTGTGCATTAGATATTTTTTTATATTGTTTGGCAGAAAAAAATTCTTTATTAATTAGGGAACACAAAGGATAAGTTCCATTTGACTATTTGCATTGTATGCCGTACTGATGCTGATCGGTGTGTACAGAGCCCAAGCAGAGGCACACCAAGTCTCTACAGCTCTGTATCACACAGTTAGGATATTGATGCCATTTTATGAAAAATTTCTCGGCTGCAGCAATTATGTCTCTAATATGACATTGGATGGCATATTAGATGAAGCATGCCACATTTCTTTTTCAGACTCGGGCTCTACCTTTGTGTGAAATTGGAGCGGTACAAGGTACACTATGAGTTCAAAGAAGTCTAGAACTCCGAACAACTCAGAGGTTGCACAAGACTGTAATACGGTAGTGTGCATGAGCCTTAAGTGTCATTCCAATACAACCTATTAGAATAATTATTGCTATAAATATTCATCAGCAGTCTAAATAATAAAATTAATATTTAGAGTAAGTACACACATTGCTGATTTCACCTGCAGCAAATTCTGCAAGCAAAATATTTTAAAAGTAAAAAGGAAAAGTAACCTATACAACCATAGAATATACTTACCTTTGCAGGACATTCCTACAAGGGAACCCCCCTTATAGTCTTGGTGCATCATGGGTCTCTGTGGTGATATTTTGTAACATGTGACCGGTGCCACCACAGCCTCTGATTGGCTGTAGTAGTCACATGGGATGGAACATCATCAGAGAAGGCCTAGATGCATAGAGAACAGCATGGGAGCACTGCTAAGAGTCGACGAATCACAAGAAGAGTTTTGTTTAACTTTTTTTTGTTTCTTTTAAAAGTTTTCCGCATCTAATGTAAGTCTATGAGGAAAATCTGCACATAAAACTCAGTGTACCTGAAAAAGAAATTAAAATGTTGTGGATTTCAAGCACGCACCATAGGTCAGTTTACGCTGAGTAAAATAAAGAACAGAGAGCATGAGATTTCTATAAATCCCATCCACTTTGCTGGAACTGTAAGATGCTGCGGTTTTGACACAGCAGAAATACGCAGCATCAAAAATTCACCAAAAGCTCATCATGGGAACACAGCCTAAAGCTCCATTTTCAAAACATCTATCAAATTGAGGAGACAATTGTAAATTAGGCTTCCGCATGGCAATTTTATGGCTTAGTGCAATTTTGTGCATAATTGCAGTGACAGGCTTTTGCTGTTTTCATTTGCCTAAATGGTGCAAAAATGTTTTAAATTTAACCTTCAGATACTGGCCATTTTCTTAACGGTAGCTTCTGAATCATGAGGTTGTTCCGCATTCTACAAGATTAAATTAGTTGTCCAAAATCACAAAAATGTGCCAAAAGGGAAAAAATGGAGAAGATGCCAAAAATACCAGTACGCACTAGATAAAACCATTGCCATTTGTTTGAGTGGCTCTTTGCAGCAATCACATGGAATCTACACTCATGACGGCTACAGGAAACCCATCGTATGTAAGACAACACATGATCACTGCATGGAGGTAAGCAAAAGTCAGTGGAGAACCCTGGAGTAACAGAGGGTGTTATCAGGTGAGTATAGGCTATTTCATGCCATTTCTTCCCTCTGGGTAATTTTTTTGCAATCTTGGAAAGCAGCAAGAACCTCTGAGACAGATTCTCGAACCATAATTTAAAGGTATTATGGTTACTTCTGACATCTGATTTTGTGCTATTTGTGCCAACTTCGGCATCTTTTACATGCTGAACCATCTGTCAGAAAGTGCTGGGGGCACGGTTACAGCCGAGACTCACTATGTTACTGAGCGGTGACAGAAGCCAGGCGCCAGCCCCACCTCTAAGACTGAAAGCTAGAGTGCAGGGGCTCTCAGTGCAGGCGTCGGGAAGCTTCAGAATGCTATTAACCTGCAGATTAAGCCCATATCTGCAGGTTAATAGTATTCTTTTTTTCAGGACAGGTTCCCTTAAATTGTGGGGCAGTAGGATACGTAGAAATGGGAATTTATGTTCACATAGCTGTACTGTTTTACCTTCCAGGGTGTCCCCATCCTTTCACAGTATCCAGGTTTGTCGTGAAGCACATCCTGCACCTTTAAGAGTATTACATATCTGTTGTGTTTGTGTAATATCATTTGATTTGCTGTTCTTTGATATCTCCCATGCATTTTTTAACATTTAACCCCCTACAAAAACCACTACTTGTTAAGTTATATCAATCTCATCTCTTATGAGTGTGTACAGAGCATGGATAAGAGGTTTCCCGAGTCGACCCTTAGCAAGAGACAAAGAAACTCCTGCATTCCCCCAGATCTAGCAAGATTTGGGTGGAGGCACTGCACCATATTGAGATGAGAACTAGAAGACACCCTGCCCACAGAGGCGGCTAAAAGGGATGTTACATAAGTAAGTACAGTAGCTTGTAGATCTGAAAATTAGATACGTACGATTACTTGATATCATTATAGATAACAAAAGACATAGATACTAGTTTTTACTTTTGAAGTTAGCCACACAACTTGGAGCTGATTTCTCAAACTGTTTTTCCTAGTGAACATACAAATATCACATGCCAAACACCATATTTATGAAGCCTGTGCATCACTTTCTCCTTTCACAAATGGGAAAACTAAACCGAGTTTTGACAAACATTATTGAATACAGTATGTATCTCCATAGGCCTTTGATGACACTCAAATTATCATAAACTGCCAGTGGGAGAGCAAATGCAATATCACAAGTCTTTCCTCATTAGAAAAGTCATTAGCCATACGCTGCTTTGATTGTATGCCATGTTAAAGGCTTATGCTATCTAAACTGTACAAAAGCCAAGAAATACATGACTAGAAAGTTGAAAGACTTAAAAATGGTACAGCTTAACAACAAATGGAATAGCAGCGCGGTATAATTATCCAACAAATTGAATTTGCATCCAGATCAGGCTTCACAAACACGATCCGAAACCCCTCCTAGTATTGATCTTTGACATAAACTGGGGATATTGTTTTATTTCAGAGGAGAACATAGGCCAAGATATGTTTTACAAATACATGTCTGTGAAAAGGCACTGCATCCTCCAACATCTACACAACCTGCACCCGGGAGAGGTGATGAAATCAATTCCTGAAGCTGCAGGACTCTCGAGCAGCTTTGCCACTGGTGTAATACACAGAAATGTGGAACTGCACAATGAATAGTGGAGGGAATACCCTGAAAGCATCCAGATCCATGGCCTAATTTGGACCTCCTGATGGCATACACTGCATTCCTTTCTCCAGATCAGGCTGGTGTACCAATCCACCACTGCTAGTGATGTGTGCAGAGTGACTATACAAGTTGATCGAACAATCCACCCCACCTGTATTGGGCCCTAAAGCACCATCACTAGATCTACTGTGGCAGCCACTTCCCAGACACTGGCTGTCATAACAATGTCACACAGCCCCTCCACTTTGATTATCTATATTTGAGAGGCCACCAACCCTGCATATATGGGATATATGGGTACCCCTACTTTCTGACCTAAAAGCTGACCAACCTAGATGTTTAGCAATGTCGACCAACAGGATGATTTTGTTAAGAGGAAGTGTAGCGCCCCGAGGGTTCGGCCGCTACAGGGGTATTGCACCTCAGACCAGAGGTGTGATATTCCACTCCCGGGTAAGGATGGAGTATGGACCAGGGCTCAGTTAGCTGCATACAGCACACACACCCCATTTCCGAGGGACAGCTCAACGGTGCTCCCACTAGACAGAAATGCAGGCACAACCGACTATGTCCCTGCCTGGAGTGGGGAGGGGGGTGGAACACCCAGTGCTGTAGGGGCAGATAGGGGTTGGTTCCTGAGCATAGGAAGGAGCCCATTGGTTGCTGGTCACCTGGGCTCATGGTCAGAGGGAGGTATAAAAGGTGGGCACCATCTTAGATCTAGGTTCGTTCGTTCAGTCAGAGGAGAAGACCGGGAGTGGAGGCTCTGTAGGAGCTCCACTCAGGAGCGGGCCTAGAGAGAGGCCGGAGAAGAGAGAGAGAGGAGGTGAAAGGGAGCTGTGATTAAGTCTCATCCCAGCTCCACGAGAAAGGAACAGGAAGGAACGGAAAGGGAGAAGAAGAGACAGAGAAACAGAAGGGCTCAGGAACAAGAAGGTGGAAGGGACCCTAAGAACCCACGAGAATCCAGGGTGAAGGGTCAGGCAGATTAAGGGTACCGGATCCCAAGTTGGTGGAGGAGAAACTACCCTCAGCCAAAGACCGGTCGTCGTGATCATCTATTGGTGCGACACCTCATCAAACCTGCTAGGAAGGCACCATATAGGACAGCGGAGGACGAGGCCCACGTTTAACCGCACAAGTCCGCGGTAGCTGGACAAAAGTGGGTCACTGGTGAGGCAGGCCAGAGAAAGGATTAAAGGGGGTCCTGTGCCATGCTCCTGAACTGCCTGGGAGTTGACCGAGCCCCACACCTGGTGGACGCAGCACGGCTTGGGCGGTCACTGCTGACAGAAGTGACCCGGAACAAATGAACTGTGAGTAAAGACCCTGGACTGTAACCTGTTGTCTGTGTGCTCCTTCGCGCCTCCAGCACTACCGGTACTGGGACTCTCACCACCATCACTCCCACCATCCACAACACTGCCCTGGGGCCGCACTCTTCCCGTGGGGAGTCACACCATTCCAGCTGCATTCATCATCAGCCCCAGCGGACTGCCTTGCAGCGGCGGTTCCTAATAACCACAATCCACGGGTGGCGTAGTCGGACATTATCTGAAGCACGTAGCAGACTATCATTGGTCTCACCACCCTGAGCTGCGGGACCGGGCCGCCACTACTACCCCCATTGTTCCCCTATCGCCCGGATCCGCATGCCCCATGGCCCAGGGGGCGAGTCAGCTTTGGCGTAGTCGGCAGGATTTCGTGCCCGCTAACCACGGGTACTGCGCGCCTGAAAAGAGACTGTTTCATTGTACTAAAGATGGCGCCCGCCCCAGAAGAACGAGCGCCATAATGTGCGCGCCAAAAGACCACAGGAGGCCGCCTCCCATCGTGGGCCGGGTCCCAGAATGGCGCCAAAGAGGAAGCCCGCCCCCAACAACCATGAGCACGGCTGTGGAAATGTCCGTCAACGTGGGGGGGCTGCCCCTGAGAGTGATTGTCAGCAGAATGCCCCATGACCACCCCCCATGGGGGCGGAAAGAGAAGAAAACTGCGGGGCAGGGGGTGGTCTGGATCAGTCCAGACAGACCGCACCCGGGGATGGACGCCCTCAGCAGCACCAGCCTCCTGGCCCGAAGCCTGCTGCAGGCCGAACCGCTCTGCAGCCTAGCAGAGGTCCTAGCACAGCTCCCCAGAGACCCGGAGCGTGCGCAAGCTGCACTGGAGGACCTGGAGCGGAGGATGGTCCGGGCGCAGCGAGGTGCACTCACCGAGTGGAGACAGGAACTGGCCCGGCAGGCCGAGACCCACCAGCGACAGGCCTCAACCGCAACCGCACCCCGGGGTTTGCCTGCCTCTGAGGACGGCGCAGGAGGAGAGAGGACCGGAGGCGGCGCCGCAGAGGGAGCCACGAGGACTGAGGCAAGTGAAGGGGACGTCACCACCAAGCCCAGCAACCACAAGCCTGCCCCAGCCTCCCGTCGCGGCACCCGAAGCCCCACTCACCGCACCTGTTGCCGCGCCGCCACTGCTCCCAGCTAGGCCTCAAGCGGCGAGCACCGCGGCCACGCCCCACCCAGCGCCACGCCCCTTGACCCCGGGCGCTGTAAAGCAGGAAGCATCATCGGCCCGGCCGCAAGGCCTGGATGACCCGGGCGCCATTGCTAAGCCTGCGCCCCTGTCCCGGATGGGACTGCCACCTAGCGCAGCCAAAAGACCCCCGGCCTGGTTGCAAGGCCGAGTTCCCCCGGGCGCCGCTCCCAGATCAGGTCCCCCCACTATACCATCGCTGGGCGTGGACCTATTGGCACATCATACCGGTCCGGATGGACTGCCGCTGGAGTGGCCGGCGGAAGTGACCGGCAATCAGCCATGGAAGGCCCAGCCCCTGCGCAAGCCTCTGATACCGGCTCCAGAACCCGTAGAGGTCACCCTACCCCCACTGGAGGACGTCCAATTTGCGTGGGACCCCACCAGCGAGAACTTGATGGGGTTCTCTCAAGAGACCCGGGCAGACGCGGTCCGTCGTCTGGAGGCCTGTCATCAGCAACTGGCGACCTTTGAGCGGGAGCGACGAGAGAGACGCGTCAGAGAGGAACGGCTCCAGGCCCAGAGTGCTGAACAAAAACGCAAGGCCCGCCAAGACCCCCGAGCAGCCCGTGGTCCCCGAATCACCGGGACCATAGTCAAATTCCACATGGAGAAGGGCTGGGGGTTCATCAGGGGCCCAGAAACCGCAGGCGACGTCTTTGTGACCCGCAGGGACGTTGAGAGTCATCTACCTGAGGGACATCGTGGCCGTGACTTGTACCCTGGTGATGTGGTCGCCTTTACCCGCCACGTAGGCGCAAAAGGACCGTACGCCCTACATGTTCATCGGCTCACTGAGGAGGAGCTACAACACCGCGGCTATGAGGAGAGCCAAGAGGACCCGGACGGGTCTGAAGAACCATATGAGGAGGAAGAAGGAGCATATGGAGGACACCGCTACTAGTAAGTGGCAGAAGCATGTGTGTAAATAGTTACCCGTCGGGGTAAAAGAACTGTTTCCAGAGAGTGTGTGGTCCCCGTTGGGACTGTTAAGAGACTGTTACCTGTGTGCCCCTCATCCCCTACCAGGCTGAGGACTGTGAGCAGCCATTCCCTTCCCAAAACTGGCCGAGGACTGAGAGCGGTCAATCCCTTGTATATAGTTGCGCTTCCTAAAGCGCCCCCTACTGGTTTTATAAAAAGACTACCACGTCTACCTCGGGATAGCAAGTCCCTCGTGTTTACAAGTTTGCCAAAGTTCCTGCACTTACAAGAAGAGTGCACACCTGGTCGCAAGTTGCACCGCCGCCAGGATCCAAGAATGTGTTGTAAAAATGTTTTCCTGCAAATGTTTTATATGAAAAGTTTTTATATGCTGCTAGATAGTAATGTGAATGTTTTCTAATAGTGTTTATATGTCAAAAGAGTTCCAGAAGTATTAGTAAGCATTTTATAATAGTGTGACAAGAAAAGAAAAGCGTTTCCCATAAAGGGAATTGAACCATGTTGCCTGTTTTCTGATGTGAAAAGTTTTAAAAAGTTTGCATGTCCTGTAATTAACTGTTTTTGCTCTTTTCCAGCCCGAGGACGTGCTGTGCTTTACCAGGGGGGAATGTAGCGCCCCGAGGGTTCGGCCGCTACAGGGGTATTGCACCTTAGACCAGAGGTGTGATATTCCACTCCCGGGTAAGGATGGAGTATGGACCAGGGCTCAGTTAGCTGCATACAGCACACACACCCCATTTCCGAGGGACAGCTCAACGGTGCTCCCACTAGACAGAAGTGCAGGCACGACCGACTATGTCCCTGCCTGGAGTGGGGAGGGGGGTGGAACACCCAGTGCTGTAGGGGCAGATAGGGGTTGGTTCCTGAGCATAGGAAGGAGCCCATTGGTTGCTGGTCACCTGGGCTCATGGTCAGAGGGAGGTATAAAAGGTGGGCACCATCTTAGATCTAGGTTCGTTCGTTCAGTCAGAGGAGAAGACCGGGAGTGGAGGCTCTGTAGGAACTCCACTCAGGAGCGGGCCTAGAGAGAGGCCGAGGAAGAGAGAGAGAGGAGGTGAAAGGGAGCTGTGATTAAGTCTCATCCCAGCTCCACGAGAAAGGAACAGAAAGGAACAGAGAAAGAGAAGAAGAGACAGAGAAACAGAGGGGCTCAGGAACAAGAAGGTGGAAGGGACCCTAAGAACCCACGAGAATCCAGGGTGAAGGGTCAGGCAGATTAAGGGTACCGGATCCCAAGTTGGTGGAGGAGAAACTACCCTCAGCCAAAGACCGGTCGTCGTGATCATCTATTAGTGCGACACCTCATCAAACCTGCTAGGAAGGCACCATATAGGACAGCGGAGGACGGGGCCCACGTTTAACCGTACAAGTCCGCAGTAGGGGGTCCTGTGCCATGCTCCTGAACTGTCTGGGAGTTGACCGAGCCCCACACCTGGTGGACGCAGCACGGCTTGGGCGGTCACTGCTGACAGAAGTGACCCGGAACAAATGAACTGTGAGTAAAGACCCTGGACTGTAACTTGTTGTCTGTGTGCTCCTTCGCGTCTCCAGCACTACCGGTACTGGGACTCTCACCACCATCACTCCCACCATCCACTACACTGCCCTGGGGCCGCACTCTTCCCGTGGGGAGTCACACCATTCCAGCTGCATTCATCATCAGCCCCAGCGGACTGCCTTGCAGCAGCGGTTCCTAATAGCCGCAATCCACGGGTGGCGTAGTCGGACATTATCTGACCACCCTGAGCCGCGGGACCGGGCCACCACTACTACCCCCATTGTTCCCCTATCGCCCGGATCCGCGTGCCCCACGGGCCAGGGGGCGAGTCAGAAGGCCCTATAGCAACTCAAATGCCTGGAGCAGCCAGCACTGAGGATGAAGATTAGAGAGAATTTACATGGCTATGGGCCCTCTGATAAATTTTCAGAGAACTCTTGCTGATTAGACCCCTCCACATGACTAATGGTTGTGTAAATATTGGAGACACTGAGCTAATCAGCCATAGGAATGTTCCTAAAGGCCCAAACCACATTTTAGAGTAATTAGGCTGCGTGCCCACTATGCATTTTTCAAGCGTTTTTGCCGAGGAATTTCCGCAGCGAAAACGCTTAAAAAACGCTTGGTAATACATGCCCCATGGTCTCCAATGATAATCCGCATGTGCTGTGCACATGCTGCGGAAATTTCCACTGTGGATTATCATTGCGGAAAAATACGTAGTATGTCCATTAATTTTGCGGACACGCAGTGTAATCGTCGCCATTGACTTGCATTTAATCACTTAATATCATGACTACATGTGCACATGCGGATATTAAGCGATTCAATGTGCGGATGGTACCTGGGTCTGGAGAAGAGGAGACTCTCCTCCAGACCCGGGTACCATATTACCTGTTAAAAAAAAGAATTTTAAATAAAAAATTAACATTATACTTACCTTCTGATGGCCCCCAGTCTCCTGTACGGTGCGTCCTGGCTCCCCGGCGGCTCGCGATGGTGTAAAAGGACCTTCCATGACGTCATTTAGTCATGTGACAGGTCACGCGACGGCTGACGACGGCGGTCGCGTGACCTGTCACATGACTAAATGACGTCATGGATGGTCCTTTTACACCATCGTGAGCCGCCCAAGACACCGGACGCACCGGATAAAAAAGACCGGGGGTCATCAGAAGGTGAGTATAATTTTTTTTTTTTACCATTTTTATTCTTTTTTTAACTATTAACTTGGTCGCACTATATAAATCCATGCCGGTTGATGCTAAAAGCGCTTGGAAAATCGCTTGATAATCCAAATGCGAAAATGCATGCAAAAACGATTGACAAACGCTTCTACCTGGCAGGAGAAACGCATGTAAAATCCGCATGCGTTTTTCCTGCCAGGGAGATGCAGAAAAAATCCGGAGCATTTCTGCTTCGTGGGCACTAGGCCTAAGAGTAGAGTAATGTGAGAGTAGTTTGCTTTGAGTCACCTGCAGATTGCAGATATAGCAGTTAATTCTGAAAGATTTGTAGCCAGGATTTTACCTGCATACCCTCTCGTAGGGGACCTGCTATGAATACCCACAAGGGAGCCACTCGATAGGAATGTGGATGAAGCACGAGAAGTAAATGATTGGAGTGTTACTCCACTATATTGTTCTATTAAAACATCTTATTTATTTAAATAAATAGTATGTGTTATGCACACGCCCGGGCTGACTGGCGTGTGCGTGATTTAGTGATTCCACTGTGCCATGAACCGGAGAGTGCCTGGAGGGGCGTAACTAAGTATCAACCCGATCCGACCCAGGTCGCACGCCGGCTATGATGCCGTGCACCAGGGAGGAACCGAGCAGAGGGACCAGGTACCACTCCAGGTCAGACCCCGGACATGGCTGTTGACCCACACCGGGGAATACAGGAGCAGGCAGGTTAGAGCACAGGCTGGGTAGGGTCCAGTACAGACAGGGAGACGGGTTCAGAGCCGCAGATGCGGTAATCAAGCAGAGTAAAGCGAAACTGCAGGTTCGGTGGACAAGGCCGAGCAGAGCGAAACCGCAGGTGCGATGGACAAGGCTCAGCAGAGCTAAACCGCAGGTGCGGTGGACAACGCTGAGCAGAGCAAAACCGCAGGTGTGGTGGACAAGGCTGAGCAGAGCAAAACCACAGGTGCGGTGGACAATGCTGAGCAGAGCAAAACCGCAGGTGCGGTGGACAAGGCTGAGCAGAGCAAAACCGCAGGTGCGGTGGACAAGGCTGAGCAGAGCGAAACCGCAGATGCGGTGGACAAGGCAGAGCAGAGCGAAACCGCAGATGCGGTGGACAAGGCTGAGCAGAGCGAAACTGCAGATGCGGTGGCAAGGCTAAGCAGAGCGAAACCGCAGATGCGGTGGACAAGGCTGAGCAGAGCGAAACCGCAGATGCGGTGGCGCAGATGCGGTGGACAAGGCAGAGCAGAGCGAAACCGCAGATGCGGTGGACAAGGCAGAGCAGAGCGAAACCGCAGAAGAGGTAAGCAAGGCAGAGCAGAGATAAACCGCAAAAGCGGTGAGCAAGGACAGAGCAGAGAGGACAGAGCTCTGTTCACACGGAACAGACTGGAAGGGAAAGGCAGAACCAGATACACGCAAGGTACTTGCAAAGAAGTAGCAAGTGGACTCTAAACTCACAAACGGAAGTACAGCGACAACAAGTAGGAGTTAGGTGCAGGTTCAGACTCTGCAGAAAACGAGAGGAAACGAACATAGAGACAAAACAGGTAACAGGTTAGGAGACAGTTCAGACAGGAACTGTTACTGCAATGAAATATAGGAACGAGCCTAGGTATAGCCAAGTGCTGGTTCAGAAACTGCAGCAAAAGGGAGGAAACGGACATAGAGACAAAACAGGTAACAGGTTAGGAGACAGTTCAGACAGGAACTGTTACTGCAACGAAATACAGGAACGAGCCTAGGTATAGCCAAGTGCTGGTTCAGAAACTGAAGCAAAATGGAGGAAACGGACATAGAGCCAAAACAGGTAACAGGTTAGAAGACAGTTCAGACAGGAACTGTTACTGCAACGAAATACAGGAACGAGCCTGGGTATACGGCCCCCAGAGGCAGAAACTAACAGGCTAGGAGTGTGTACAGACTGGTCTGGAAATACAGCCCCAGGAAGGCGGACAGACAGGCAAGAAAACACAGATAAAAGATCTAGGTATGCGGCCCCTAGAAGGCGGGACGAACAGGCTAGGAGCATGTTCAGACTGGCCTGGAAATACAGCCTCCAGGAAGGCGGACAAACAGGCAAGAAA
The DNA here is from genome assembly GCF_046119375.1 of Phyllobates terribilis. Lineage (NCBI taxonomy): Eukaryota > Metazoa > Chordata > Amphibia > Anura > Dendrobatidae > Phyllobates > Phyllobates terribilis. The sequence goes on along the minus strand of NW_027362762.1, from coordinate 361,904,703 downwards.
ACACAGATAAAAGATCTAGGTATGCGGCCCCTAGAAGGCGGGACGGACAGGCTAAGAGCGTGTTCAGACTGGCTTGGAAATACAGCCTCCAGAAAGGCGGACAGACAGGCTAAGGTACAGTTCAGACAGGAACTGCTACTGAAAGAGATACAGGAGCCAGTCTGGGAATTCAGTCCCCAGAGTGGCGGAAACAGACAAGAACAAAACAGGACCTGGCACATTCAGAATCAAGGAGCACACTGAATGAAAGCGTTGCTCAGGCACCAGCTTCCAGGTGACAGACAGCAATAGGCTGAGGATGCATCAGGGGTGTGCCCACAGCAGCTACAAGAAACAGGAAGTAACCGGGCCGCCGCCCTAGACAGTCAGAACAGAGACAAACAGACAGCATGAATAGAAGCCCGGCTAGCAGACTGGACCAAAGATCAAGTTTGCGATCTTGCATAGTGAGAGATGGTGCACCATGCAAGCCCGCCACAAGGTATGTTACAGTATGAACAGCATAGGCCAGTGTCACGCCCACACATTTGCGATTTCCTCTGTTGTCGGTTGCTTGAGAGAACAGTTGTTTGCTACCACCATCTTGGGAGGCAGGTTTCTACATGGTATCACAATACAACCATTCTCTGCCCCCTGATACATTTTTAAATGTGTGCACTGGGGAGTGTATGAAATTACCAACATATAGAAGTAACATCTGTCTTTCTCATTGTTGATTAATACACCGTATAAGGGAATTTTGAATGTAGATCTCGTGTTCAGGATCCTTAGCATTATACAGATAGCTTAATAGTTTGAATGAGCATGGTGTAATGCTTTATATCACCTATGTAATTGCTGCAGGAAAAAGTAACACTGCCAGGTTTCCCACAGATCACATATGAACATTGGTGTCCCAGCAAAAGAACATTTGTGAACAGCTAATTGTTAAAATACCCTTCTATCAGGTAAGAACCGTCCAAAGTGCAAAACCCCTTTATTCTGTCTTTCGGTTTTGCATAATGGGAAAAACCTTGAGCATCCACCCCACCAATAAAAACACATACCATGGTCCCAAGTTGGAATTGAACTTTATGACCTAATATTACTAGATACTTGTTACTTGATACTTTTACTAGATACAGCTATCGAAAGATCCGGGATCAGGGGCACCTACCCTGTCCCTAATGCTAGGGGGTGCCCTAGCTCACCCTATTCCTCAGGATACCTCTGAAGGTGAGGATGCCAGGGCCTCTGCCCTCGCCCTACCACCTGAATAAGCCGTCTGTCTGTTCATCTTCCCCACCCATGGAACAGGGGCGCTACTGTGCACCATAGTACACTAACCTGACGAGAAGGGCAACACAGACACGGGTAAACAGAAAAACTCCAGGCATACAAAATATTCACTCACATATAACAAAGGAATGAACCGGGGTGTGAAGGTAAAAGAATTAATCAAAGTAGAGAAGGTTAAGGGATAATCACGCATGCAAACCAAACAACAGTCACTGATTACACCTCCAACTCTCCTTCTCACTACAACTCCTCTCCCTCCGTTAGCCATGCAGCAAAAGCTAGCTCTGACAAGGATTAGTATCAGAGCCCAGATTATAAAGGGAAAAGGAGTAGCTGACCAAGCTCAGCTGTGAACACAGGGATTTCCAACATGGCCGTTTAACCCCTGTTCTGCCAGAAGAAAATAAACACATTTAAAATGACTGAGAAGTGCTTCTTCTCAGAGCTGGAGTAGGAGCCATCCAACGCTGTGGCCCTCTGACTCCACACTGCCACGGTAACCCCGTGACAATATTGTAGTCCTGCTAGCATTTGTTATTTACTTTATTCACTTTTGTAGCGTTACTAATTCCACAGCACTTTATAGACATTATCATCGCTGTCCCCATTGGGGCTCTCAATCTAAGCTCCCTATCAGTATGTCTTTAGAGTGGGGGAGCAAACTGGAGAACCCAGAGGAAACCCATGCAAACACAGGGAGAAGATACAAACTCCTGACAGACATTGTCTTAAGTGGGATTTGAACCCAGGACATCATCTCTGCATTAGATTAGATTATATGAAAATGTAAGGAATCTTAGAATGGCAACAACTTCTGCAAGAACCTTTTTTTTTCCAGTCCTCATATAAAAACACTCAAACATAGATAAGAGAAAAATAAACCCAATCTATCCATTTGTCTGAAATTTAAAGAAGTTGTCCACTACTAGAACAGCTACTTCTCATACCCCACGCTTGGCCCCGATAAAATAAAAAAGCTTATACTCACCTCCTATTCTTGTGTCGTTCCCGCTCTCCCAGGGTTTCCATACTGTTGTTGTGACGCGTGACCCTGGCGCCCAATCAGCGCTGGTGTCACTGTCCTCGCCTCCTGTCGAATTGTACATGAAGAGGAAGTCAGAGATTAGCGGTAGCCTGGACTTCCTCTTCATTTTCAATTTGTCCAAAAGCGGGGACAGTGACGCCAGCGCTGATTGGGTGCTGGAGTCACGTGTCACAACATCAGCATGGGAGCCCCAAGGAGAGCGAGTGCCGACATTGTGGCAATGGCGACAGTACGGGAGGTGAGTATAGGCTTTTTTATTTTATTGGGGCCAAGTATTTAGTTCAAGAAGGGGTTGTCCAAGTAGTGAACAACCCCTTTAACTATAGCTGTTGAATTCTCTAAAATTAGAAACATTGATATGCAGGAAAATTGTGAAAACATTGTTTTTATGTTTTTTCACTTCATGTGTGATAATTTCATTCCACATAATGTTTTTTAGGTAATGAAGATCATCCGTGATATTGTTTTAACCACTTCGCGCCAGAGCCTGTTTTTGCCTTCTTGACCAGGCCAATTTTTTCAATTTTGACCACTGTCACTTTATGAAGTAATTACTCTGGAACACTTCAACGGATTCCCCTGATTCTGAGAATGTTTTTTCGTGACATATTGTACTTCATGATAGTGGTAAAATTTCTTCGATATCACTTGTGTTTATTTGTGAAAAAATCTGAAATTTGGCAAAATTTTGAAAATTTTGCAATTTTCAAACTTTGAATTTTCATGCCCTTAAATCAGAGAGATATGTCACACAAAATAGTTAATAAATAACATTTCCCACATGTCTACTTTACATCAGCACAATTTTGGAACCAAAGTTTTTTTTTGTTAGGAAGCTATAAGGGTAAAAAGTTGACCAGCGATTTCTCATTTTTCCAACAAAATTTACAAAAACATTTTTTTAGGGACCACATCTTATTTGAAGTGACTTTGAGGGGCCTTTATGACAAAAAATACCCAAAAGTGACACCATTCTAAAAACTTCACCCCTCAAGGTGCTCAAAACCACATTCAAGAAGTTTATTAACCCTTCAGGTGTTTCACGGGAATTTTTGGAATGCGGAAGAAAACAATGAACATTTAACTTTTGTTCACAAAAATGTTACTTTAGACCCAATTTTTTTATTTTCACAAGGGTAACAGGAAAAAATAGAATACACAATTTGTAGTGCAATTTCTCATTAGCACGCTGATGCCCCATATGTGAGGGAAAACCACTATTTGGTCGCACTGCAGGGTTCACATTTCACATTTTTCCCACAAAAACATTTTTCATCCCTTAATATTACATTATCATAAGGGTAATAGAATACATTGCACCATGAAGTTTGTTGTGCAATTTCTCCAGAACACGGCGATACCCAATTTGTGGAGGAAAACCACTGTTTGGGCGCATGGCAGGGTTTGGAAGGGAAGGAGCGCTATTTGACTTTTTGAATCTAAAATTTGCTTGAATAATTAGTGGACGCCATGTTGCATTTGGGGAACCCCTGATGTGCATAAACAGTGGAAACCCCCCACAAGTGACACCATTTTGGAAACTAGACCCCTTAGGCAACTTGTCTAGATGTGTGGTGAGCACCTTGCACCCCCAGGTACTTCGCAGAAGTTTATAATATTGAGCCGTGAAATAAAATTTTCACATTTTTCCCACAAAAAATGTTTTTCATCCCCTAATTTTGCATTATCATAAGGATAACAGGAGAAATTGCACCATGAAATTGGTTGTGCAATTTCTCCTGAGTACGCCGATAGCCCATATGTGAGGGAAAACCACTGCTTTGGTGTACGGCAGGGTTTGGAAGAGAAAGGAGCGCTATGTTGGCTGGGATAGGTTGCAGACACCATGTCATATTGTCGCTGACATGCCGAAACAGCAGAAACCCCCACAAGTGACCCCACTTTGTAAACTACACCTCTCAAGGAATTCATCTAGTGAAGTAGTGAGTATTTTTTAATTTTTACATTTATACCATTGGGCAGTGAAGAAAACATAATTGTATTTTTACCACAAAAAATGTTTTACCCTCAGATTTTACATTTTCACAAAGGGCAATGGGTAAAAATGGTGCCGAAATGTCACACAATTTCTTCTAAAAGTGGCAATACCCCATAAGTGGCTGTATCGTACCGCTTAGCCATATGGCGAGATCTGGGAGGGACGGAGCGCTATTTGACAATTGGAGAACAAATTATTGTAGATTAGGCATTTGCATTTGGGAGCACAAAATTTTCTGAATTTCTTTTGGGGGTCAAGGGCCATTTCGCTTTTCCAGAGCCATTTTGCTACCAGCAACTTGGAAGTCCCTTATATTTTTAACAGATGACGGACCTGAGTGGGGACTAGCTTTTTTTGAGGACCGAGTTGAAGCTTTTATTGGGAACTTTTTACGTAACATTTATCCGGCGCTCTAGGCTGAGCACTTACATCGGGGTTTCCATCTAAATTTCCAAGTGATGTAATTCAGATGAAACCCCTGCAGGATCCATTCACTATAATGAGGCAGCAGAGTTACTCTGGACTCCGTCTGGCCTCTCTTTAGCGGTGTCCTTTTTTTCAGAAGTGCACAAAACTGTGGCCAACCGCACTTTTATGCACGCCTAAAAAAAATGACACCGTAGGATCACAGGCCAGATGGCATCCACAGTGCCTATATCTGCCTCATTACAGGGAATCTTCCGTCATGGGTTCCGTCTGAATCACGTATTTCAGAGATTTACACGGAAACTCTGGTGTAAGTGCTCAGCGCAGAGCGCAGGATAAATGTGAGCAGAGCCTTACTGCGATCTTTGGGAGACATAATAAACAAATCAGTAGCAGGTGAAGAATTGGTTTTATTTATTTTTTACGCCATTCATCGTGCAGTATAAGTGATGAGATTACTTTATTCTTCGGGTCGGTGCGATTACAGAGATACCAGATTTATATCGGGTTTTTATGACTGACAGCTGTCACACACTAAAAGACGCTTTTTTTTGCAAAATCTAGTCTTTGCATCGCCATATTTTGAGAGCTATAATTTTTCCATATTTCGGCCGACAGAGTCATGTGATGGCTTGTTTTTTGCGGGACGAGTTGACATTTTTATTGGTATCATTTTTGGGTACGTAACATTTTTTGATCGCTTTCTATTCCGTTTTTTGGGAGGTAAAATTAACAAAAACCAACAATTCAGGAATTGTTTTTTGAGTTTTTTTTTTTATGCCGTTCTGCGTGTGGTAAAAGTGATAAGGCAGCATCATTCTTCGGGTCAATACGTTTACAGCGATACTACACTTACTGTATATTTTTTTTATGTTTTGGCGCTTTTACACTATAAACCAATTTAATAGAAAAAATATTTTTTTTGCATCACTTTATTCTGAGAGCTATAACTTTTTTATTGTTTGGCTGATGGAGCTGTATAGCGGCTTTTTTTTGCGGAACGAGATAACATTTTCAGCGGTACCATTTTTATTTCCATTTTGCTCTTTGATCGCATTTTTTTCCACTATTTGTTTGGCGATATGATGAAAAAGCATAGTTTTTTGCTCCATTTTTTATTTATTTTTATTACGGTGTGCTCAGAAGGAGTTAATTAGTGTGACAGTTTTATAGATCGGGTTGTTTCGGATGCGGCGATACCAAATATGTGTACTCTTTTTGTTTTTGCAAAAATATACGGATTTATTGGTTTAATATTTTATTTATTTATTTTTATTTATTTTGTGATTTTTTTAAACAGTTTGAAAGCATTTTTTAGACTTTCTTTTTACATTTTTACTTAGTCCTGTATGGGACATTAATTTTTATTTTTCTAATCACTGTTCTCATGCAATGCAATAGACATTGCATGATAACTTTGCTGACAGTTTCACACTGTCTGTCTCCTGCTGGACTCAGCTGCAGCCTGAGCTCAGCAGGACACCATATATGGCAGATTTGGAGGCGGTCATGTCACCTCCAACTACCATGACAACGGCAGGTCCTGGAAGGCATCAGGGGGCCGTTGGAGAGGTAAGTGGATGACCCCCTCTCCTCTCACTATCTTCTATATGCCGTGATCACTATAGATCGCGGCATATAGAAGATAACAAAGGGTTAACATCATTGGGACCTGATCCAATCAGGTCCCAATGATGTCCCCTGTCAGCGCTGTCGCTCTGAGCCGCAACCGCAGCACTTTCAGGACCCTGGGGGTCCTGAGGGCTGCGGTACCACCGACCGTTCATAAACATCGGTGCTGCACAGAGCCCAGGCAGCGCCGACGTTTATGTACAGTGGGCGGTCGGGAAGCGGTTAAATGTCTAACTGTAGAGGTCAGAAATAGCTTCTAGTTTTAGAAAATTATCACTTAATCTCTACAAAATTTTCTATGTTGTCTCATATTTACAAAATCAATATAGGAACTCTTACTCATGAGTCAAGATGATCACATTGAAATTTCCTGCAAGAATTGCAGAACAATTACCGGTATACTATTTTTTCCAGGCCAGAAATTATTATTAATAATAAAATAAAACTTTATTTGACAATGTATAAACTCTTCATACTCCAAATGAATATTAGGGAATTTGTTGGAAACAATTGGAAACACAGACATAGTTAATAGGAGAGCAAAAATGGTTCAAATTTGTAACTGACTTGATAAAAATGAGATGACATTAAACTTAATTCCAAAAAATTGCAACAGATTTCTTTTTTTATTTTTATCAATTTTAAGCAATTTTAACCACTTTTGCTAACTTAAATTAATGAATATCCGCATACTTACAACACTTGATAAATCTGTAATACTGCTAATACTTTGTTAGGCCACCTTCACATGTCAGTGTTTTGAGTACATGTGGCATGTGTTTTTTTCATGGATGTCACACGTACCCATTATAACCTATGCTGCTGTCTGTTTTTTACCAACAGCACGGATGATAATACAAATCTATGTGTCATGTAAGATACGTACTTCACATGGATGGCATCCTTGTGCTGTATGTGTTTAACATTGCAAACTATAAGAGAAGTCTTTTTCTTTTGCCATACTGGAGAAACACTGATGGCACACTGATGACACACTGATCCAAAACACTGATGACACCACTACTGTTTTTCCGGCATCAGTTTTAGACGGATGAGTGTGCAAAGCAGTCATCAAAGCAAAGGGTGGCTACTTTGAAGAACCTAGAATATAAGACATATTTTCAGTTGTTTCACACTTTTTTGTTAAGTATATAATTCCACATGTGTTAATTCATAGTTTTGATGCCTTCAGTGTGAATGTACAATTTTCATAGTAAGGAAAATACAGAAAAATCTTTAAATGAGAAGGTGTGTCCAAACTTTTGGTCTGTACTGTATGTACTTAATCAGCTCAGTTTTCAATAGAAAAGTGCATGCGCTCCCCACCTCTTAAAGGGGTAGCACGCGCACTCCTGATGTGTCTTCAGCCAATAGCTGGGAGACGCTATGTATTTAAGACACCTTACCCTGTAGGGAGGTGCCTGAGCAACATTAAAGTTTAGTTAGTCTGCAAGCTGCTAAGTCTGTTGTCAGGTCCCTGTTCCTGTACCTGTTCTATTCTCAGAATGTGAACCAGTTCTGTCTTTCTGAACATGCCTAGTCTGAACCAGTACCTGTTACCATCCTGTCAAACACCTGTAACAGTATCTGCAATGTCAGAACCAGTACCAATGTCCATCGAGTCTGTTAATCCAGAATCCGCACTGTCTGAACCTGCACCAGTGTCCTGTCCGTGATCCTGACGCTTTAGTGAAAACCAGGTAGCTGCTTAGCCATGCCCCTCCAGGGTAAGCCTGGACCATGGCGCAGTGGTTTCACGATCCACCAGCGTGACACCTTTGCTATAGCAGATCTGGCAAGTTAAAATTTAACATACTTTATCCTTTTTTTCCCCCAAAATCTGCATTCAGAGGAGACCCAAGAAATCGCCATACACTACAAAGTCACTGGTAGAATACTGGAGCGGAGATACGTTTCACTTAGAATATTAGATTTAGTGATGTGAAACATGGAAGTTTTTCTCCTGCATGGTAGGTGCAGAGAGGGTTAATCAGCCATGTTTAAAGAACATGTGTTATGAGAACAACCATAGAGCGAGCAGGATGTTTGTTATGATAGGCTACAAGCACTAAGGAAAGACAGGAGATCTGTCCCTACAATAGAACTAAGCTAGATCCCTACGATGTAATGGGGAACCTGATCCTGCAATCAGACCCGCTAAAGTCCTCAGCTAGTCTGAACGAAGACCTATAGATGTGAGGGAGGGATCCCTACAAGAACTAGGTACTGGGAGAAAGATGGACACCTCCTAGCAGAAATTGTAGCAGTAAAAAGACAAACACACAACATAGAACATAAAGGTCAAAAGACCTAGCTAAACTGACTGAGAAAGGTTACAAAGCACCTGGCTAGCTTAAGAGTAGAAATTACAATGAAGTCCAGCATGGCCAGAAGGGTGGAGCAGGATTAAATAGGCAAAAAGGTCATGTGACCAGCGAAATAGAACTCTCCTGTTAGGTTTTTTCTAACAGTACCCCCTCTTCTAAGAGGATCCTCCGGATCCCCTAGGCCCAGGCTTATCCGGAAACCTCTTGTGAAACGCTCTGACAAGTTTGGAAGCAGAAACATCATCCGCCCTCACCCATGAGTTATCCTCGGGACAGAAACCCTTCCAAGCGACGAGATACTGCAAACTCCCCCTATACCGTCTAGAATTAAGGATGCGGGAAATTTCATATTCCCCGTCCTCCACCACCGGAGGAACAGTGGCAGTGGCGTCTCTATCTGATACATCAGCTTTTTTTAATAGAGAAACATAAAACACCGGATTAATCTTCCAGGAGGTAGGAACCTCCAACCTAACAGCAGATTGGTTAACTACCTAACGCACCTTAAAGGGCCCTACAAACTTGGGACCCAATTTTTTAGAAGGAATCCTCAACCGCAGATTCTTAGAGGACAACCAAACCATGTCACCAACCGTAAACAAAACCTCTTGACGTTTCCTGTCAAAGTACCTCTTAGATTTTTTGTTAGCCTCCTGAAGATTACCATGCACATCCGTCCAAACTCTCTCCAAATCACCAGAAAAACTCTCCTCCTCAGGCACAGCCGATACCAATTTGGAGAATGACCCAAAAGACGGATGTCTCCCAGAACATCAAAAAAAAGGCGAACACCCAGCAGAAGAGGATGTATGGTTGTTAAGAGCAAATTCAGCAAGCGGCAGAAACTCAGACCACCCCTCTTGATTGTCTGCCACAAAACAACGCAAGAACTGCTCAACATCCTGATTCTTCCTTTCTGTCTGGCCATTAGACTCAGGATGATATCCAGATGAAAACGACAAATGAACTCCCAACCTGTCACAAAAGGCACGCCAAAAACGAGCCACGAACTGAGGTCCCCTATCAGAAACAATGTCAGTAGGAACACCATGGAGTCTGACAATTTCCTTGACAAAGGCCTTAGCGAGTGTCTTAGCGCAGGGCAGTTTGATGAAGGGAACCCAGTGACACATCTTGCTAAAACGGTTCACGAACACCCAGATGACCGTGAAACCCTCAGAGGAGGGAAGGTCAGTAATAAAGTCCATAGCCAGATGTGTCCAAGGTGCACTAGGAACCTACAGAGGGCAAAGCAACCCCGCAGCAGGAGTATGAGAAGACTTAGATCTAGCACACACAGTACATTGACGCACCCACTTAATGACTTCCTTCTGCCATCCAGGCCACCAAAAACTGCGACCCACAAGTCTCTTGGTCTCAGAAATTCCTGGATGACCTGCCAACCGAGACTCATGACACTCAACAAACAAATCTCTCCTAAAGGTCCTAGGCACAAACAACCTCCCATGGGGAGTGTTAGATGGGGCATTCTCCTGTGCTTTAAGAATCTCATCTTCCAAAATGGAGTCCAATGCAGCAATCACAACACCTTCTTGTAAAATGCTCTCCTCCTCCTCAGCACCGACCACGGGAGAAAAGCTGCGAGACAACGCATCAGCTTTAACATTCTTGGTACCCGGGATGTAAGTAACGGAAAAATTAAACCGCGAAAAAAAAAGTGCCCACCTAGCCTGACGGGCATTCAAGCGCTTGGCAGCATCAAGATAGATCAGGTTTTTATGATCAGTGAAAACCTGAATGGGAAATTCAGCACCTTCCAAGAGATGACGCCAGTGTTCAAATGTGAGTTTACTCGCCAGCAATTCCCGATTACCAATATCGTAATTAAGTTCAGTCTCAGAAAATTTTTTTGAAAAAAAGGCACAGGGATGTACTCCATCCTTGTTTTCCTGAGACAACACCGCACCGACCCCCACAGAAGAAGCATCAACTTCAACCAAAAACGGCTTAGTCACATCAGGCTGCATAAGGATGGGGGCAGAGCTGAACCTCTCCTTTAGAAACACAAACGCTTCAATGGCCACTGTAGTCCACTGAACCGTATTAGCACCTTTCCTGGTGAGATCGGTCAGTGGTTTAACAATAATAGAAAAATTTTTCATGAATTTTCTGTAATAATTGGCGAAACCCAAAAACCTCTGTATCGATTTCAAACCAATAGGCCTAGGCCATTCCTGCACAGCTTGAACTTTCACCGGGTCCATCTCAAAGCCCTCGCTGGAGATAATGTAGCCCAAAAAACGAATTCTCTCTACAGCGAACTCACATTTCTCTAGCTTAGCAAAAAGCGAATTGTCAATTAATAACTGTAATACCTCACGTACGCTCCGCCAATGAGACTCCAGATCAGGCGAATAAATCAAAATGTCATCCAAATACACAACCACATTTTTGCCGATCAAAGGTCTAAGGATGTCATTAATAAGATTCTGAAAAAATGCTGGTGCATTGGTAAGACCAAAAGGCATAACCAGATTCTCAAAATGACCCACAGGAGTGTTAAAAGCAGTCTTCCATTCATCACCCTCCTTCATGCGCAACAAATTGTATGCCCCCCCGGAGATCAATTTTAGAGAACCACTTGGCCCCCACTAACTGGTTAAACAAGTCAGGAATCAATGGCAGTGGGTAGGGATTACGTACAGTAATTTTATTAATCTCGCGAAAGTCCAGACAAGGACGTAAACCCCCGTCCTTTTGTTTAACAAAAAAAAATCCAACAGCCACAGGTGACTTAGAGGGTCTGATATGACCGGCGGCCAAGCTCGTCTGTATGTATTCCTCCAAAGCCTTTCTCTCAGGAATAGTAAGATTAAATAAACGACTTTTAGGAAGAGTCGCTCCAGGGACAAATTCAATGGTACAATCATAGTCTCTATGGGGAGGCAAAATTTGCGACTCCTCCTCAGAAAAAACTTTCCAAAAATCCTGAATAGGTACAGGTAATTCCCCTTTATCCACAGCAGCAATGCGCCCGTTACAACACTTGTCATAACACTTCGGGCTCCAGGACTTAATTTCATTAGTAGACCAATCCAGTACAGGATTGTGCAATTTTAACCAGGGTAACCACAAAATTACTGGAGAAGGCAAATTATTTAATACTACCAAATCCAAATTTTCTTTGTGAATACCATTAATAGTGAGGGGAAAATCATAAACCTTGTGAGTAACACATTTCAAGGGAGAGCCATCGACAGAAACCACGGCAATAGGGGATGACAAAGGTTTAGGTTTTAATTTAAGTTTTTCCAAGAATCCCCCATCAATCACATTCAGAGTAGAACCACAATCTACAAATACCCGAAATTCAATTAATTCTTCCTGAGCTGCAGTAGTAGCAGAAAGAAATACCCCCTTAGTGTTTAAACAGGCTATACGGGTGTAACTGACCTTTTTTTTTTCTTTGTTCATACGAAGCACACAGTTCTTAATGAAATGGTCAGATTTTCCGCAATAAAAGCACAAACCTTCAGAAAACCTGCGGTCTTTTTCCTGAGAGCGGGGTGACATCGCCCCAATCTCCATCGGCTCTCCAATGTCAGTACAGACCCTCTCAAGACTAGGAGCTGACATGGCAAAGGATTTACTCTCATTAACCCTTGCACGCAGTCTCCTGTCCACCCGTATAGCTAATTGCATTGCCTCCTGCAAGTTTCCAGGTGTAGGATAAGCAATAAGCAGATCCTTAACCCTTTCACCTAGACTAGCAAGAAACAAACTTTTCAGAGTTGAATCGTTCCACCCCACCTGAGCAGACCACCGACGGAAGTTAGTACAATAATTTTCCACATTACCTGATCCCTGTCTCAAAAGTCTCAATTCCGTCTCAGCTGATGAGACACGATCAGGATCATCATACAACAACCCCAAAGCAGAAAAAAAACTATCCACTGATCTAAAGCACGGATCACTAGGTTGGAGAGAAAAGGCCCATCCCTGAGGTTCTTTGCGCAAAAGGGACATTATGAACCCTATGCGCTGTGATTCATCACCAGAGGATCTGGGTCTCAAACGAAAATACAATAAACAAGCATTTTTAAAGGAAAAAAAATCTTGTTGTTCACCAAAAAATAAATCAGGCAATCGTACCTTTGGCTCCACAAAATGCGCTCCAGAACAGCTACTCACGTGTTGTTGGAGCTCGGCCACCTCCAGAGAGAGTCCCTGCAGGCGTTGAGCCAAATCCTGAACCGACACCATGATGGAAACTGGAGGTCTTTTCTTAGAGATATTTTTGGGCTGGACTTACTGTTATGATAGGCTACAAGCACTAAGGAAAGACAGGAGATCTGTCACTACAATAGAACTAAGCTAGATCCCTACGATGTAACGGGGAACCTGATCCTGCGATCAGACCCGCTAAAGTCCTCAGCTAGTCTGAACGAAGACCTATAGATGTGAGGGAGGGATCCCTACAAGAACTAGGGACTGGGAGAAAGATGGACACCTCCTAGCAGAAATTGTAGCAGTAAAAAGACAAACACACAACATAGAACATAAAGGTCAAAAGACCTAGCTAAACTGACTGAGAAAGGTTACAAAGCACCTGGCTAGCTTAAGAGTAGAAATTACAATGAAGTCCAGCATGGCCAGAAGGGCGGAGCAGGATTAAATAGGCAAAAAGGTCATGTGACCAGCAAAATAGAAAAAAACCTAACAGGAGAGTTCTAGCAATGTTGTTCTCCATATCGCCACCTCAGGGTGTGGTCTGGGCTATAAATATCCAGCCTTTTGAATCAGGTGTGGTTCAGTATCTAGAGAGGCTTCCTCCAGAGAGGAGCTTGCACGTGTTGGGCTAAACCTGAACCATGTGATTAACCCTGAGTGGCCAGACCCCGGCCGATATACGGACAGTGCTGTATGTTTTTTTCTTGTTTTTGTTTTGCCATTATTCTGAATGGGCTGTATTTACTTTATGGACTCCTGGGTGGTTTATGACATGTTTTAATAAACCAACCCGAAATTTAAAGAAACAGTGTTCCATGTCTACCTCCATGTACAGCAAAGTAAGCTGCTTTACCACAATACACATATTATATATTATATAATCATAAGGTTCCAATAAATCGACAGGTTCAGACTAATTTCATCTAATATATATGGTCACCTTTAGTTTGCCTGAGATTTCATTTGTACAGTTTTGAAAGCTTTTTGCTTTTACAACTATGCTCTAACAGTAGAGAATTAAAAATACTTTAATATTTTGATTTTGAAATCAGAAATATGTAATAGCTAGCAAATAGGCAAGGCTTTAAATGCTACTAAGCAGTATTTTCCAGCTCCTTCCTGCATACCCTTACAGACCGGGCATGCTTGACATAGTAGTGCTGCAACATCCACAGTTTGGAGATACTCCTCTATATATTTTTATATATTTATTTATTTCACTCACTTATATAGCGCCTTTAATTCCACAGCACTCTACATACATTATTGGCACTGTCCCCATTGGGTCTCACAATCTACATTCCCTATTAGTATGTCTTTGGAGTGTGGGAGGAAACCAGAAAACCTGGAGGAAACCCACACACACGGGGAGAACATACAAACTCCTTGCAGATGTTGTCCTTGGTGGGATTTAAACCCAGGACCCCAGCGTTGCAAAGCAACAGTGCTACCCACTGAGCCACCACGCTGTTATATAGAGCGTTAATAAATATTTATGATTAAAATTCCCCCAAAATATCCTGCTACGTGAAAGTCAGATAAAGCAATGATGTTTACAAATATACATAAAAAACAGCAACCATATCCAGCATTAGCATCATATTCGTTAATTTGGCTTGGTAGTTTCAAGCCTTGGGAGATCAAGGTCATTAGCGCTTCATTTAAGAATACCTTATGTTTCAGTTAACATGTGATATAAACATAGTCAAATTTGACAAAGCTTACACCATTATTATGTGCACTATTTGAGTGCAAATAGATGGGTATCTTATTTTTAATAGGTTTCTCTATGCATGTTATTTGGATTTCATGCTTTGTAATAGACCAATATGAAGGAAAGATGAGCTGGGATATATCAATGCATGAAAGCAAAGAAGCAAACGTGGTACTGGAAACCTACTTTGCTTGTTCTGCATTGGACACGACCTCAATCTACACATTTAGATATTATTATGCTTATGAAATAAATATTCCAAACCTTTTTGCCAGCATTAGCGGCACCACACTTTGACCACTGGGGTCTCTCAAATCCAGTAATCCATAATCATCAAGCACACATAGGCAATGCAGAAGTGAATGAAACATGATTGTTCCTTCATATTCATTTTGAAGCAACACCACAAATTTCTTTCCATTTTGGAAACTTGTATTATTATGTTTAGTCCGTTATATCAGTGGTCGGCATTCTGTGCTTAGGAAGCTACAACTCCCGTTATCTGTCAGGATGTAGAGTTTACAAGGGCTGAATATCTACAGGCGAAAGATCAATCATGTGGTTGATACAGTTTGAAACAGCTGACTTATTCACTAACACTACAGGGTATGTGATGTGACCTGCAATTTTATGATTAAGCACAAGGGGGCGCATTCTGTCTAAATCACTGAACAATGGTTATAATACTACACTTTACAGCATATGACCAATTTTTCTATTAACATGTATTGTTTATATAACATTTTTGTTTAAGGACTCTATAGTTTTACGATGTAAGACTCAAGTAGCAGAACAGGCAGCGTTCTTTCTAGATATATGATAAAACAAATGTTGGATAGCAGACATTGAGGGTCATGTACAGTAGACTCCTTATATGAAACAGATATGTCCATAGGAAATAAGAAGAAACACAATGAAACAAATCGTCCATGTACATTGTAATTGTATCAAAATAATATCAACATTTGTACTTACATAGTATACATTGCATGTTGTGTTTCTCTGAATCTCAAGATTCACATAAGTTAGGTTTCTACGTTTTCTTATTTTATTAATTTTAGAAACATTTTACTGCTACACTGTTGGGTTGAATCCCATCCACTGCCCAGCTAATGACACTGATTATATATTATGCTTATTCATTGTTATTGATCTAACTAAACCTGATAATGACAACAGAAAAGACAAAAAAAGACAAATGTGGGGACATTTTGAATGGAAATCAACAACAGTACAACAGTAGCACCTTTTTTTAGGTGGATATCTTTGGATTACCAATGTGAACCTGCAGAGCACCCCTTTCTGGTTTCCAAAATAAAATTTTGTAAAGTGGATCCATATATTTCACTTAATGGGGTTGCCTACACACTGGACTACCTCTTCTAAATTGCGTAAAGAGGACCTTTAACCAGTTTGAGCATGTTAAAGGGAATCTGTCATCAGGTTTTTCCTTTATAATCTGAAGACAGCAGAAGATAGAGGCTGAAACACAGAATTCAGTGATGTGTCACTTGTCAAAGTGCATGCTGTTGTTTACTGACTGTGAATGATTTATCACTAAGAGATTAACATTGCCGGACTAGTCCGGCAACTAAGCACCTCACTGTCTATAGACTTTGTACATGGAGAGCCTGGTGTGGGCGGGGTTAGCTTTATCAGCTCTGCTTCACTCTAAATCTAAAAGCTCTGATTGTGTCAGAACGGCTGCACCCAGTAATCTAAGTGATACATCATTGGATTCAGCTTCTCTTTGTCTACATCAGGCTGCTCTAAGATGAGGTAGCAAAAACTTGCTGACAGATTCCCATTAACTTGGCCACATTGTACAAGAGTGGCTGCAAAGTTGAGTAAAACGTCGTTTTTACTTTTAATTTCTTATCACTGTTTCAGAGATATTATCTTGTTAAGTTTATATTCTAACTTCTACTAAGACCAGGGGGGCAGGCAGTTACTTTTTCCCCTGAATGATGTTGACCAATCATAAACAAGAGGTGTTATGAAGGTGAAAAAAAAGAACATGCCCCCAGAGAATGTCAGACTCTGCTTACTCTTTGTGAGACATGTAATGACACAGCTCTGCTCTCCTCAATGATCTCACTGCTGGCCTTTAATGTGATTACAAGCTGGGAAGGGGAATGGAGCAGGGCTTTGTAACATTACAAATACGTTTTGCACATCTTATTTCACATCAGTCAATGTTGAGGAGAGGTAATAGAGCAGAGCTGTGTGTCATTACAAACACCTCTTGCAGCTCTCATTTTAGGGCAGCCAGTATGGTGGAGTGTGAGTAAAGCAAAGCTGACAGTGTTGTGATAGGAGTGCTGCAAGAGGTATTTGTAATGGCATACAGCTGTGCCAACCCCAATTGTATTGTATGCAAAACCAGTGAGGAGAGAGCAGGGCTGTGTGTCAATACATGTCTCACACAGAGAAAGCTGGGTCTGCAATTCTCTGAGGTCCTTTTTTCCTCTGCATGACACCTCCTTCTTATGATTGGTTAATGTTATGCAGTAGAAAATGTAAGAAGAATGTCTACTAATAATTCCTTGGTCTTAGCAAAAAATGTATATGCTATAAACTTTACAAGATAATATCTGTACAACTGAGATGAGAAATTAAAAAATAGGAACAATGTTTTTTTCAGCTCTGCAGCCACTATTCCATGATGTGGCCAGTTTAACATGCTCATACTGGTGAAATGTCCTCTGTTAAGGAAATCTGTCAAGTTGAAAATGGTATCGGACCTGCAGGCAGGATGTTATAGAGCCGAGGAACTGATCATATTGATAGACATTTTCATGAGAAAAGTTTTAATAAAACTTGTATTTTATTCATTGAAATCCTTGGTGTTGTATGCACCCGAGTGCAGTGGTCGGTCCTACTCAGTGATTAACAGTCTGTGCATGCAAAATAGCTGTCAATCACTGAGTAGGACCACCCACTGGACTCATATAAATACAAATAACAGGGATTTCAGTGAATAAAACACAAGTTATAGTGAATCAAACCTATAAATGCTTCTGCTATTTTTTCTTCTCTATACAATGATGTCCACAGATCGGACTGCATATACAATGTAACATGTTCCCTTTAAGTGCCTCGCTTAAAAATAAAAAAAAACATACAGTATACTTATAACCTAATGGTAATGTGACATTGCTATGTCACATGACTGCTGCAGCCAATCACTGGACATTTGCTCTGTGAAGGCTACAGTTGATGAGCAGCCATATGACGGTCAGGATTCACACTGCAGGAGCGGCGACCCTCTGGCAGCTAATTATACAGTACACAAAAATAATATGCTGGTGTGAAAAAAATTCTGCAAAGTAAGAATTCTTCAAAAATACAAGTGTTAATAGTTTATTTTTATCAATTAACAAAATGTAAAGTGAATGAATAAAAGAAAAAAGTAATCAAATTAATTTTTGGACTGACCACCCTTTGCCTTCAAAACAGCATCAACGCTTTCATTCTTCTAGTACACTAGCTTGCAGTTTTTGAAGGAACTCGGCAAGGAGGTTGTTCCAAACACCTTGAAAAACCACAGATATTCTTTGATTATAAGCTTGGACAAATCCTTCTGTCTGTCTTTGGATATAAGGCTACACAAACTCGATGATGTTGAGATCAGGGCTCTGTGGGGGCCATATACTCACTTCTGGGAATCCTTATTCTTTAAACTGAAGAAACTTCTTAACAACATTGGCAGGATGTTTGTAGTCACATTATTACTGCAGAATAAAATTTGGAACCAATCAGACTCCTCACTTATGGTATTGCACTAGATGGTGGCCGATTCTAACGCATCGGGTATTCTAGAATATGTATGAATCCGACGCCAATTCGCGGCCGGACTGCGCTCGTTGCTGGTTGGTGGCGGCCGCGACCAATCAGGACAGCGGTGTTTTAAATTTCGCGCCAATATCGCTGATTGGTCGCGGCCGGTGTTAGTGAGGACCGGGGAGCGGCGCTGCCTGTGCGGGTACTTCCGCTGCGAGCAGCCGGGAGATGACCGGCTAGCGCCGGTCATCTCCCGGCTGCATCGCCGCTGACCTCCATGCGGCTACCGTCGGGAAATCAGCGGCTAGGGATGCTGATCTTCCGACGGCAAGTGTGAAGGGAGGACCGGGGAGCGGCGCCGCCTAGGCCGCTGGTCGGGGTACTTCTGCTGCGAGCAGCCAGGAGATGACCGGCTAGCACCAGTCATCTCCCGGCTGCATAGCCGCTGACCTCCGTGCAGCACATGAGCCGCTAACGGCCGCCATCTTGTTCTGAAATCCCGCGTCACTGATTGGCCGCGGCTGTACCAATCAGCGACGCGGGATTTCCTGGACGGACAGACAGACGGGATAAGCCGATTATATAGTAGATGAGGGATAATTACAAAATTGTTGTCTGCCTTAATGTATTTTCATACAGTATGTGCGTTTGGAGGATATTAAATTAATAGATGGATATTCTCTGCTTGAGGTCCTACTCTAACAGCCAAAGCAGAGTACTATGAGGGTCTCTCACACTGGTGCACCTAACATGTTTCTAGTTTGCAAGGGTAATGTAGTGACTCGATGTAAGGGAAAAAAATGTTGTGATTTATCAGAGCATGCCACCTTCTTCCACTGTTCCATGTGCCTGTTCTAATGATCTTGTGTCCATTGTACATGTTTTTGGAAACGAGTCTGAAGGGGCAATTTTACCGGTTTGCGACTACACAGCCCCATATGTCGCCAGATGCACTATGTGTTCTGACACCTTTCTATTATAGCCAACAATAGCTTTACTTAGAAATTTTTGCTAACGCAGCACTTCTGTAGAATTTGACAAGACAGGCAATTCACTATTCTATTATCCTTTTTTAGAACACTTTTGGTAGATGCTGCATATCTGGAACATCCAACAATACATTCCATTTTAGAGATTACTCGACTCAGTCTAGCCACCAAAATTTGCGCTGAGCCTGCATCTTTCATGGCATATGACACCGGTTTTGCTTAGCTGTTAAGTGCCTCTAACAGCCGAGGATGGAATCGCGATCCATCCGCGGCTGTTAACATGTTAAATACTGCTGTCAATCTCTGTGGCATTTAACTCGTGCCTGGTGGAAGAGCATCACAAGACACGCCCCTGTGATTGCTGGTGTGACTGTTGTAGAAGTGACCCAGATCGTTGTGGGACACTGTGGATTATGACATCACGGTGGACAGGTGAGGGATATGGTTGTTTTTTTATTTTTGGTTTCTTACAGGAGACGAGGACATCAGGGATCAGGCGTTAAAACCTTGTAGAATTTTATTTAAAATAAAAGACTTTATTCAGGCCGTGTCTTTATTTCAAAAACTTTACTACGCCTCATAGATGCCCTCCATTACTAACCTGGGCTTCATGTCAGCCGCCAATACAAGGCTGACATGTACACCAACCCTGTTACCCCTCTTGCCACCACACCACCAGGACAAGTGGGAAAAGCAGAGGCTAAGCACCAGATTTGGTGCATCTTATGGATGCGCCATTTCTGGGGCCAATGAGAGGTGATATTATTAGCCTCAGAGGGGGCCAGGATCCATAAACCCTTCCTTGACTATTAATATAAGCCCGCAGCTGTCTGCTTAGCCTTTACTGGTTAGATTTTATAGGGGGACAGTATGTAAATTTTTTTCTGGGGTCCCCCTGTAATCTAGCCAGTAAAGACTAAGCAAACAGCTGTGGGCTGTTATTAATAGCCAGGGAACATCTTTGGCTAATGGCCCCTTCCCCGGTTAGTAATATCAGCTCCCAGTGGTTGGCTTTCCCATACCATTTTTTTTCATTTGAATTAAATAAATATTAGGCTATGTACCCACGATTCGAATGTAGCAGCGCTTTGGACGCAGCATATTTTTGCTGCGTCCAAAATGCTACATTCTATTGAACGCAGGTAAATCCGCATGTGTTCACTGAACCATGTGGATTTACCACATTCAATACATTATAGTGGTCAAATTTCTGTTATGGAGACTAGCGACTCCGCAAGTGAATTTGACATGCTGCAGTCCTGAAAGACGCGCCGCATGTCAGTGTCCGCAGGTGATCCTCAGCCTCAGATGCATGCATAGTGGACATAGGATTTCTAGAAATCCAATCCACTATGCTGTCAAATCTGGTCGCTGCAGGTTTGAGGCTGCATAATCAAGCAGCGTCAAACCCGCAGGATTTCCTGATCATGGCCACATACCCAAACTCACTCGCAACATGTCAATTTCTGTAGTGGAGATGTAGATTTTGACTAGTGATGGGCGAGCACTAAAATGCTTGGGTGCATGATGCCCGGGTCGAGCATATTGGAATACTCGGGTGATCGACCCAAGCAACGAGCCCAATGTAAGTCTATGGGAAACTCGAGCATTTTTCAGGCGGCTCCCCCCAGCGGTCTGCAGAGGGCCTAAAAATTGCCCAAATCGATGGGAACAGTGCTCAAATGACATGGGAACAGCATGGGGAAGACCCCTGGAAGCATTTATGAATCCCAGGTCACTTTTGTCAACAACGTTGTCAGAGGTATTAGGACACTTTTACGGACTCACAATAAAACATACAAAAACTGGGAAATATGTTAAGGAACATCCTTTCCAGGATAATGACTTGTATATAAAGCAAAATAAATAACCAAAAACAAAAATACTCGTCCACACCTTGGGCTATGTTCACACTTAGTGTTTTTGATGCGTTTTTGCACTTTTGCATTGCTTTCAACAGTGACAAATGCATTCACCAGGAAATGTCATTTTAACATTTTACAACTTTATCTGGTCATGTGATGTTTGAGATATCATCAGACACAGCATGTTTCATTTATGAAGGAGGTACTCTGAAAGTAACAAAGCCTATTTTTATAGGGCCATCAGGCGGCCATTACTATTCTTAAAGGGCCAGCAGTTGGCCCTCACTATTCTTAGAGAGCCATCAGCCGGCTATGTTTCATTTTTCCCATTATTAAAGAGTGGGTCTCCTATACTGTTATTGCTTATGCAGTGAATGGCAGGGTTGCCCAAAATTTGGACGCACCCCAATACCCCTTTGAAGAGACTTAGAGGAGGGCCTCCTGAAAACAATGTTCCCATTATTAGGAAGTAAGTCTCTCATTGTGTTTGCCTTTGCAGTGAATGCAAGGGTTGCCAAAAATTTGGAGGCACTCCAATGCCCCTTTGTGGAGACGTGGAGGTCAGAGGGCCTCCTGAAAACAATGTTCCCATTATTAGGAAGTGGGTCTTCCAATTGTGTTTGGCTATGCAGTGAATGCAAGGGTTGCCAAAAATTTGGAGGCACTCCAATGCCCCTTGGAAGAGATGTGGAGGTCAGAGGGCCTCCTGAAAACAATGTTCTCATTATTAGGAAGTGGGTCTCCCATAGTGTTGGCCTATGCAGTGAATGCAAGGGCTGCCAAAAATTGGGAGGCACTCCAATGCCCCTTGGAAGAGACGTAGAGGAGGGCCTCCTGAAAAAAAATGTTCCCATTATTAGGAAGTGGGTCTCCCACAGTGTTGGCCTATGCAGTGAATGCAAGGGCTGCCAAAAATTGGGAGGCACTCCAATGCCCCTTGGAAGAGACGTGGAGGAGGGCATCATAAAAAATTTTCCCATTAGAAAGGAATGGGTCTCCTATACTTGTAATGCCCATGCACTAAGTGTATGGGCTGACAAACATTTACCCCTGGGGGGTATACATGCACATGTATAATTTTTTTTTTACGGGCATCATAAACACCCTTTAAAAAAATTATGTGGGTGTTGCATCACGGACCACGGTCACCCTGGTGATATGGTGGTGGAGGATGAGGAGAAGGAGGAGCACAAGAGAAAAAAGCCAAAATCAGGAAGCGTATACCCATGTGTGGGTGTGAAGAGGTGCATGGGAATACACCTCCCAAAAAAAAGACACTGAATTTGAGTTTATGTTACGCTGCTATCATTCGGTGGTGTTGAGAAGTCTGGCCCAATCCAGCCTTTGCTCATTTTTATAAGAGTCAGCCTGTCAGCATTTTCAGTTGACAGGCGGATGAGCTTATCAGTTATAATTCCACCAGCGGCACTAAAAACCCGCTCTGATAAAATGCTAACGGCAGGGCAGGCCAGGACCTCCAAGGCGTAGAGAGCCAGTTCATTCCACGTGTCCAGCTTGGATACCCAATAATTAAAAGGCACAGAGGAATCACGGAGGACATTGGTACGGTTGGCAAGGTACTCCCTCAGCATCTTCCCAAACTTTGCACTCCTAGTGAGAGTACCCCACGCCTCAGGGCCTGTGCCATGGGAGGGGTTGAGAAAATTCTCCCAGAACTTTGACAGTGTTCCCCTGCCTCTGCTGTATTGAAGTTGTGTCTCTCTCGCCTGTACTCCTTGGTTGTCCAACGAACTGTGACCTCTGCCACCAGCGTTTTCAGATGGGAATTTTTTTAATAGTTCCGCAACAAGGGCCTTCTGGTACTGCCCCATTTTTGTAGACCTGTGCACCTCAGGAATAAGAGATATAAAGTTCTCCTTGATGTGTGGATCTAGACGTGTCACCAACCAGTAATGAGTGTCACCCAAAATTTTGAGAATGCAAGGGTCATGGGAAAGGCAGCATAACATAAACTCAGCCATTCGTGCCAGACTGCTAACAGGCAAGACTTCCGTGTCCTCTCCAAGAGGACGACTGACCATGCTCTCCTCCTCCTCTGTGTCCTCAGGCCATCCATGCTGAACAGACGGTATGACAGTTGTGCATGTAGTACCGTCTATAGCGCATGAAACTAGCTCCTGTTCTTCCTCTTCCTCCTCCTCTTCCTCATTGTCACCCAATCCACGTTGGAATGAGATGAGACTGGGCTGTGTGTAATCACCCTGTATGGTTCCTTGCTCCATCTCATCATGCTCCGCCTGCAATGCATCCTCTTTGATTGTGAGCAGAGAGCGTTTCAGAAGACAGAGAAGCGGGAAGGTGACGCTAATTACGGCATCATCGCCGCTCACCATCTTGGTGGAGTCCTCAAAGTTTTGGAGGATGGTACATATGTCTGACATCCATGTCCACTCCTGAGGTCTTATGTGTGGTGGAGTCTGAACTGAATACCGATGGCCTTGTTGATGCTGGTACTCAACAACTGCCCTCTTCTGCTAACAAATCCTTCCCAACATCTGCAGTGTAGAGTTCCAAAGCGTGGGGATATCACACACCAGTCTGTGAGCTGGAAGCTGCAAATGCTGCTCAAACACTGCAAGGGCGGCGAAAGCTGTAGGTGACTTTCTAAAATGGGCACACAGGTGGCGTACTTTAAGAAGCAGATCTGGCAGCTCCGGGTAGGATTTGAGAAACTGCTGAACCACGAGGTTAAGCACATGGGCCAGGCATGGTATGTGTGTGAGCTTGCCTCAGAGCTGCCGCCAGGTTCCAGCCATTGTCACACACGGCCATGCCTGGCTGTAGGTTCAGCGGTGTGAGCCACAGATCTGCCTGCTCTTTCAGAGCTGTCCACAACTCTTCAGCATTGTGCAGTTTGTCACCTAAGCATATTAGCTTCAGCACAGCCTGTTGCCGCTTGGCCAAAGCAGTGCTGCAGTGCTTCCAGCTTGTGACTGATGTGGTCATTTCGGAGATGGAGGCTGAAGAGGAGGAGGAGGCTGAGGAGGATGAGGTGCAGGAGCTGTAGACTGTGGGGACAACCCTGATTGACCTAGGGGCCACAATCCTTGGCGTCGGGAGGATGTGTTCCATCCCAAGGTCCGACTGGGTCCCGGGTTCCACTATGTTAACTCAGTGTACCGTCAGCGAGATGTATCGTCCCTGCCCACAAGCACTTGTCCACGTGTCCGTGGATAGGTGGAATTTCCTGGTAACTGCGTTGCTGAGGGCACGGCTAATGTTTTGGGACACGTGCTTGTGTAATGTGGGGACAGCACAGCAGGAGAAATAGTGGCAGCTGGAGACCGAGTACCGAGGGACGGCCGCCGCCATCAGGTTGTGGAATGCTTCCGTCTCCAGGAGCCTAAAAGGCAACATTTCAAGCGCAAGCAGTCGTGAAATGTGGGAATTTAGTAGTGTGGCCTGTGGGCCGTTGGCTGCGTATTTGCACTTGCGTTCCAAGGACTGAAGTATGGACAACTGAACACTGCGCTGGGACAAGGACGTGGACGTGCTTCCTGATACTGCTACTTGAGAGTGTGCAATGACAGGTGTAGGGCAGGAGGCATCTTCACATGCACTATGGACAGGGGATTGGCTTGCATGCACAACAACGGAAGAAGCAAAGGTGCCACCCGCAGACACTGTTACTGGACCCTGGGGTTCGGCCCACAAAGTCGGGTGCTTTGCTGCCATGTGCCTGATCATGCTGGTGGTGGTCAGGCTGCTAGTTTTGCCATCCCTGCTAATTCTGGCCTGGTGAAAATGGCCTTTTTGGGGTTATCGGCATAGTCTTTAAAAAACAACCAGACTCGGGAAGACCTAACAGTTGTACTGGCAACTTCCTTCGTGTTGGTGTTACTGGGAATGGTTGCCTGCCTTCTGTCTGCGGCCACCACGCTGCTTCTTTCTGCCTGTTGGGGTACTCTGCCTCCCTCCCCCTGTGTGCTGCTGTCCTCGCTCTGCATGTCCTCCTGCCAGGTTGGGTCAGTTACTATATCATCCACCACCTCATCTTCCACTTCCGCAGCCTGGTCCTCCTCCTGACTTTCTGGCAATTGTGTCTCATCATCGTCCACCTTTTGTGACACTTTCTCACTGTCGCCTTCGTGTGACTGTGGCTGCTCAAATATTTGGGCATCGCTACATGCGATCTCCTCTTGCCCCACTTCAAGTAGACTGGGAAAGAGGCCCGAATCTATGAAGGGAAAAGTGAACAGCTCTTCGGAGTGTCGAAATGTGGGATCAGTTGTCTCCGGGCTCTCGACATGGTGGGAGGAAGGAGGATCAGGGTGGGGAATATGCAGTCCAGACTCATGGCTACTGAGACTTGACCGTGTGGAAGACAGGGTGGTGGTGGTGGCAAAGTCACTGGAAGCATTATCCTCTATCCAACCAACAACCTTTGGACACTGCTCTGGGTTCAATAGTGGTGTGCTGCGATCCCCTAGGAATTGGGACAGGAAGGTCAGGCGAGAAGATGTGGGTGTTTGTTGTGGCACAATTTCAGCTTGCCCACGGCCTCGGCCTCTGCATGCACCATCACCATCACCATCATGTCCAGTTCCCCGTCCCTTGCCACGTGCCATGCCCATTTTTAATGAAGGACAATATCTTCCACGCTCACTACAAATGGCTGAATTTGGAACGAAGTTGTATGTAATCCGTGTGACGGAGAAACCACAGATTTAAATACCTGGCCTGTAGGTAACTATTTTGAACAGCAAACCGGTGTCCAAAACTTTGCTGACACACTAAAAAAAAATTAGAATGGAGGCCAGAAATGACAAAATTTTCAGAAAACGTATATGTGATCCGTGTGACGGACAAACCACAGTTTTAAATACCTGGCCTGTAGGTAACTATTTTGAACAGCAAACTTGTGTCAAAAACTTTGCTGACACACTGAAATTTTTTTTTAATGGAGGCCAAAAATGGCAGTATTTTCAATGCAATTATATGTGATCTGTGTGAAGGAAAAACCACAGTTTTAAATAGCTGGATTTTTAGCGCTGTAATATGGAAAGGACCTGGCTGTATTCTGCAGTTCCAACAAGCAAATGGTGCAGAAAATGGTCTTCTCTGGATTGCTTTTTAAGCAAATAATGAGGATTAAGATCCAAAAAAAAATATTCCTGGCTCCTGAGACGTGGGCCTTTGTCTAGAAATGTCTAACAGCAGCAGAAGGCAGAACT
The DNA here is from genome assembly GCF_046119375.1 of Phyllobates terribilis. Taxonomy (NCBI): domain Eukaryota; kingdom Metazoa; phylum Chordata; class Amphibia; order Anura; family Dendrobatidae; genus Phyllobates; species Phyllobates terribilis. The sequence goes on along the minus strand of NW_027362762.1, from coordinate 361,878,259 downwards.
GGAATGGAGCCTCTTGTGCTTTATGCACTGCAGTCTGCTATATACACTGCCTGCCTGATATCTCTGCAGATGAATTAGTCCGCAGAAGGACTGTTTGCTGAGATGGATATGTGTAATGTACTTGTTTTCTCCCTACACTACCTAATACACAACCAAATCTCTCCCTAGCTCAGCAGCACCTCTCCCTACACTGCCTGATTGCGGAGTAGACTGACGAGCACATAGGCGCCAGGTCTGATATAGACCTGATGACGATGTGCAGCCAGCCAATCACTGTAATGCCACAACCAACATGGCTGTGGTATTAAAGTGAGTGGCAGGCAATCCCTGCATGTTCATTGGCTCTGTAAAGAGCGCCAAACATGCAGGGAGGGGACCCGGGCATCCGCCCAAGCATCTCGCAAGTAATCGGCGAGCTTCGAGCATCTCGAGTACGGAGATGCTCGGGTGAGTACCGAGTACTTGCGAGTATGCTCACTCATCACTAATTTTGACCAATTGAAATGTCATTACATGCGCTGGATCCGCATGTACTGACAAAACAAGGGCGTCATTAGAACACAGCATTTTGGACTCAGTGAAAATACGCTGCATCCAAAGCGCTGCTAGTTGATGATCGTGGGGATGTAGCGGCTAACCAAACAGCTGTGAGCTGTTAACAATAGCCAGGGAATCCTTCCTAGACTAAAAATAGCAGCTCTCAGCTGCCTCAGAAATGACATGAATGGGATTAGTGTTTATGGGATTAGGTGTCGCTGACACTAAGCCCTTTGTTTAGTGATGAAGAGGTGTCAACCAGACACTCTCATTACTAAACCTGTAAGCTGTAAGGAATGAATTAAATAAACACACACACAGAGTAAAACACTTTGAAATAAAACAGGCACATTCTTTAATCATTTAAATTAACCAATATACTCACCCCAGGTCCGACGGTAATCCAAGGGTTAAAGCCATGTCCCAGGTTTCTTTTTTCCAATATCTTTATTTAGCTCCAAAAAGCATTCATTGCTGTACAAAAACGGATAAAAAATGCATCAAAAAATGCACCAAAATTGCGGCAAAACGTGCATTTTTGCTGCAGCGTTTTCCAGCCAAGAGATGCAAAAACTTTGCCAAAATTTCTGCAATCGAATTCTGAATGTGCGCACATTCCTTAAAGTTCAGGCTAATTGATGTATATTATTAATTCTTTTAAAAACATTTAATAAAAGAAATTCCCATTGGAAAAAAAACTGAATAGGAGTAAATAGGGAGCACACTTTTAATTAACTGTTAAAGCAGAAAGAGTCATATTCTAACATGCAGATTTGCATTGCGATGCGGGTAAGGGCAGAAGTAATTGCACAAGTCAGTGTATGAATACTTAAACTTAATTAAAATGAGTTACTACACGTTCAGTGACCATTAGAAGAAAAAACACAACTACATGGTGAATTTCTACAAATTCTAAATATAGAAACACCAAACAATTGAAGGCCTTTAAAGCTTTCACATACCAATGTCTCCGACATGATGTACCGCACTGCAGTAGTTAATGTTACAGATTGTAAATACTATATATAGTCAGAATCTCTGTTCTGTTTCAACATTATTCTTATATTTCCCCATCTATTAAATTCTAAAATAAATTATCAAGTGCTCCAGCAATAAACCTACCTAAGGGTATGTGCACACGTCAAGTATTTGGTGCAGAAATTTTTGCACCATTTCTGCATCTCTTCACAGGAAAAATGCAGCGTAGTGTACGTGCTTTTTTGGTGGGTTTTTGATGCATTTTTTACATGTGTTTTTGGTGCCGATTTTTCCCCACTCATTAGTATGAGTAAGATCTGCAGCACAAATGTTGAAAGACTTGATCAGCTGCAGATTTAAATCTGCAAGTCAAATATAAGCAACATGTGTATGAGGCTTCTGGATTCTCATTCACTTTGCTGGCATGAGGAAACCATTCAGGTTTTGTGACAAATCTGCACAGAAAAAAAGCGACGCATCTGCAGTGTGTGCACAGGTCCTTATAGTACATTGACATTCATCAATAATTTCCCTTGTGTAATATTGTAATGTATTTTTACTTCAATAGTTCTTTGGCTAGCGTAAATGAGACCATAATATTCAAGTACAATCTCAGAGGTGACATATTTCCCAGGCATAACTACTGATTACAATTTTAAAATATCTTATTATTTGGATTTTATTAGAAATTGTGCACTGTTTGGCTTTTACATTATCTTTTTTTTTCTTGGCAGCATGGTGGCTCAGTGGTTAACACTGTTACTTTGCAGCGCTGGGGTCCTGTGTTCAAATTCCACCAAGGACAACGTCTGTAAGGAGTCTGTATGTTCTCTCCACGTTTGCGCGAGTTTACTCCCACACTCCAAGACATACTGATAGGAAATTTAGATTGTGAGCCCCAAAGAGGACAGCGATGCTGATGTCTGTAAAGCGTCGTGGAATAAGATGCCGGGCAGATAATATTGAGGGCAATCTGGCCTGCTTCTCAGAGCCCGAAGCTCCGGGGGTCCCATGGCCAAATTGCCCTCATCCTGTGCGGTGGGCAGGAAGCAATCCCTGCAGCTCCGCTGCTGACAGGAGAAAATGGAGGGATCCATCCTCGGCTTCTGCCCGGTGCTTCCTCCCTGATGTTGGCAGCTTGATGACGTCATCATGCAGCGCACGCCTGGGTCAGGGAGAAAATTGCCAGAAACGAGGAGATGCTGCAGGGGAGCATTCTGAGAGGTAAGTTGTGTTTTTTTTTAACTGAAATGCTGTGGAGAGTAACAGGAGAATGAGGGGAGGTGGGGAGAGCAATGATGAGGACGGTGGGGATGGGGAGAGCAATGATGGGGCTGATGGGGCTGGGAAGAGCAATGATAGGGATGGTGGGGATTGGGAGAGCAATGAAGGGGCTGGGGAGAGCAATAATGGAGCTGGGGAGAGCAATAATGGGGCTGGGGAGAGCAATAATGGGGCTGGGGAGAGCAATGATGGAGGTGGGAGAGAACAATGATGGGGATGGGGAGAGCAATAATGGGAATGGTGGGGATGGTGAGAGCAATGATGAGGATAGGGAGAGTAATGATGGGGCTGGGGATAGCAATGATGAGGAAGGGGAGAGCAATGATGGGGATGGTGGGAATATGGAGAGCAATGATGGGGATGTGGCGATGGGGAGAGCAATGATAGGGCTGTTGGGGCTGAGGGGAGCAATGATAGGGCTGATGGGGCTGGGGAGAGCAATGATAGGGCTGGGGAGAGCAATGTTAGGGATGGTGGGGTGGGAGAGTGCAATGATGGGGGTGGGGAGAGCAATAATGGGGATGGTGGGGCTTGGGAGAGCAAAGATGGGGCTGATGGGGCTGGGGAGAGCAATGATGGAGATGGTGGCAATGGGGAGAGCAATGATGAGGATAGTGGGTCTGGGAGAGCAATGATTGGGATGGTGGGGATGGGGAGAGCAATGATGGGGATTGGGAGAGCAATTATGGGGCTGGGCAGAGCAATGATGGGGATGGGGAGAGCAATGATGAGGATGGGGAGAGCAATGATGGGGCTGGGGAGAACAATAATGGGTCTGGGGAGAACAATAATGGGGCTGGGGAGAGCAATGCTGGATGTGGGATTGAGCAATGATGGGGATGGGGAAAGCAATGATGGGGATAGTGTGGATGGGGAGAGCAATGATGGGGATGGTGGGGCTGGGGAGAGCAATAATGGGGATGGTGGGGCTGGGGAGAGCAATGATGGGGATGGGGAGAGCAATGATGGGGATGATGAGGATGGGGAGAGCAATGATTGAGCTGGGAACAGCAATGATGGGGAAGCAATGATGGGGATGGGGAGAGCAATGATGGAGGAGCTGGGAGAGAGCAATGATGGGGTGCTGGAAGAGAGCAATGATGAAGATGCTGGGAGAGAGCAATGACGGGGTACTGGGAGAGAGCAATGATGGGGTACTGGGAGAGAGCAATGACGGAGGTGCTTGGAAACAGCAATGCTGTGGGTGCTGGGACAGCAATGATGGGGGTGCTGGGAGAGAGCAATGATGGGGGTGCTGGGAGAGAGCAATGATGGGGGTTCTGGGAGAGAGCAATGATGGGGGGTGCTGGGAGAGAGCAATGTTGGGGATGCTGGGAGAGAGCGATGACGGGCGTGCTGGGAGAGAGCAATGATTGGGGTGCTGGGACAGAGAAATGATGCGGGATTCACTTTGCTTTTACTGTGAAGCCTTGTATGTTTTCCGTATGCACATAGCCTTACGTTAATTGAGGAGAGTCACAGAGACTGAATAATTTATATTATTGGCCGGTGGAGATTATAGTTAATGGGGGGCACAGTGCTGCTTATCACTTTATATTTTGATTAGTAGGTGGCTAATAGTATATTAATGGGGGGGGTACATATCTGTAGTCAGGGGTGCAGTGCAGGTGAAACGCATGTATATATACACTATATGTGACCTTGTTATTTTTAGGGCTTTGTGACAAGACAAGTCGTGGCTGGGAGATGTCGACATGAAAGTCTGACCCGACGGAGAAGAAGCAGCAGAAACCGTGGCTCTGATCAGATGAGACGTCAGCGGTAAGTACCTGGATGTAAAAATTATTCTATATCTGCACTGTGTGACTTGGAGTGATAATGTTATCTGTAAAATCCCTTAGGCTGCATTCTCACATTTGTGTGAAATGTCCGTGTGCTGTCAGATTTTTTTATTGGATGGTCCATGGACTCGTAGAGTTTTATAGATCCATTCACACATCCATGAAAATCACGGATCTGAGAATGAGATCCATGAGGGTCAGAGAATGTCCTATTCTGATCCGATTTTGAGGATTAGAATAGGACATGTTCAATGCGTCTGTAAGCACACCGACACTGCACACAGATGCAGGAATGTAGCCGTATTATGTATAGCTTACTCCCTTAGTATATAGTGTACTCATTTATTATGTATAGTGCCATCCTTAGTTATATAGTTTCATCTTTTATTATGTATAACACCCTCCTTTTTTACGTACCATCCTCTCTAGCTCTAGGGGTTCACAGTTGGGGGATCATACTGAGTTGGGGTCAGCATACTTTGCCCTGGGAGTTGAAGTGGGTTACAGAAGGGTCATTATACTGTGCATGTGGAGGAATTCACTATGGGTGTATCATACTGTTTTTGGGGGCACTTTTGTTGTCATCACACTTTATGGGGGCAATGAAAGAGGAATCTAGGACTTTAGCAGGAGGAAAATTATTATGTAAAGGATGGAAAGTTGTGAGATCTGCTCCTCTGTGACCCCCACAATTATTTACATTTTTTTTTGGGGGGGGGGGCCCAATTATAACTTCTGCAATGGGGCCCCATGATTCCTATGTACACCCCTGCATGAACTATAAAACCAGAGCATTATAATAATCTTATTTTTCATGTTTGTCATAAAGTGTTGGTGAAAAAGATCAACAGGAAAAAAGGCATTCTGAATATTATTGATGCAAATGATGAATGTGATAATAAGAAGAAACATATTGACTGGACACTGCTGCAAGGACAAAGTCAGTGTAGCAAGAAAGTGCCAGAGAGAAAGCAAGATCTTGGATATTTAACAACTGGGACACAGAAATAGGAACAAGAGGTTTGTGTATTCAAAAGTTGTTATTAGAGATTAGCAATTCTGTTCTTGGGCCAATTCACTAAATACCCTCGATGTGATTTCATTTCCAGACTTTTGTTTATCGCTTCATTTTAAATATATCCAAAAATACCCTTGGAAAAATGACAAGGTGAAGAGAGAGGAGCTTACACGGAACAGAAATCAACAGTTTTGTTATGATTTTATGAAAGGGAAAAAAGTCCTCAAACCTGAGGATTAAAGGTAGGGAAAGTAATTCAGAGGAATCATCAAAGTCATTGGGGCAGATTTATCAATCCTGTGCAATAGAAAGATAGTGCAAGCTTAGACTAGACTGTGGTAAAATGGACTTTTATGGCAATGGCTCATGGGTTGGCTTACGCTTTTACCTCTATCTTTTGGTGCACATTTTCACATTTTAAGGCACACCATTCCAGTTAGGCTGCCGCTGACCCTCTTTACACCATGCAATTTTTCTGAGTAAAATAAAAACAGCCTAAAACCAGGTTCAGCCAAAGTCGAGGCATAATGAAAATACACTGCTCAAAAAAATGAAGGGAACACTTAAACAACAGAATATAACTCCAAGTAAATCAAACTTCTGTGAAATCAAACTGTCCACTTAGGAAGCAACATTGATTGACAATCAATTTCACATGCTGTTGTGCAAATGGAATAGACAATGGATGGAGATTATTGGCAATTATCAAGACACCCTCAATAAAGGAGTGGTTCTGCAGGTGGGGACCACAGACCACATCTCAGTACCAATGCTTTCTGGCTGATGTTTTGGTCACTTTTGAATGTTGGTTGTGCCTTCACACTCGTGGTAGCATGAGACGGACTCTACAACCCACAGAAGTTGCTCAGGTAGTGCAGCTCATCCAGGATAGCACATCAATGCGAGCTGTGGCAAGAAGATTTGCTGTGTCTGTCAGCGTAGTGTCCAGAGGCTGGAGGTGCTACCAGGAGACAGGCCAGTACACCAGGAGATGTGGAGGGGGCCGTAGGGGGGGCAACAACCCAGCAGCAGGACCGCTACCTCCGCCTTTGTGCAAGGAGGAACAGGAGGAGCACTGGCAGAGCCCTGCAAAATGACCTCCAACAGGCCACAAATGTGCATGTGTCTGCACAAACGGTTAGAAACCGACTGCATGAGGGTGGTATGAGGGCCCGACGTCCACAGATGGGGGTTGTGCTCACAGCCCAACACCGTGCAGGACGCTTGGCATTTGCCACAGAACACCAGGATTGGCAAAGTCGCCGCTGGCGCCCTGTGCTCTACACAGATGAAAGCAGGTTCACACTGTGCACATGTGACAGACGTGACAGAGTCTGGAGACGCCGTGGAGAGCGATCTGCTGCCTGCAACATCCTTCAGCATGACCGGTTTGGCAGTGGGTCAGTAATGGTGTGGGGTGGCATTTCTTTGGAGGGCCGCACAGCCCCCCATGTGCTCGCCAGAGGTAGCCTGACTGCCATTAGGTACCGAGATGAGATCCTCAGACCCCTTGTGAGACCATATGCTGGTGCAGTTGGCCCTGGGTTCCTCCTAATGCAGGACAATGCCAGACCTCATGTGGCTGGAGTGTGTCAGCAGTTCCTGCAAGATGAAGGCATTGAAGCTATGGACTGGCCCGCCCGTTCCCCAAACCTGAATCCGATTGAGCACATCAGGGACATCATGTCTCGCTCCATCCACCAATGTCGCGTTGCACCACAGACTGTCCAGAAGTTGGCGGATGCTTTAGTCCAGGTCTGGGAGGAGATCCCACAGGAGACCATCCGCAACCTCATCAGGAGCATGCCCAGGCGTTGTAGGGAGGTCATACAGGCACGTGGTGGCCACACACAATACTGAGCCTCATTTTGACTTGTTTTAAGGACATTACATCAAAGTTGGATCAGCCTGTAGTGTGTTTTTCCACTTTAATTTTGGGGGTGACTCCAACTCCAGGCCCCCATTGGTTAATAAATTTGATTTTCATTGATGATTTTTGTGTGATTTTGTTGTCAGCACATTCAACTTTGTACAGAACAAAGTATTCAATAAGAATATTTCATTCATTCGGCTCTCGGATGTGTTATTGGAGTGTTCCCTTTATTTTTTTGAGCAGTGTAGTTCATCTGTGTAATTTCTCTTGCACAATGCAGACAGAAGTAGCTGCAGAAGATGAAGAAGCCATTTTGCCATTTTGAAATTTCATTGCAGTGATTCTCTTTTATCACTGATATGCATTAAACAAAGGATTGGATAAAGTCATTTCAGAAAGTTCTCATATTACTTTGACATAACACCCATGTTTATGATGAGCCATTAGAGATCAGTGGATCAATTCAATGGAAATGAAATTTGTGTAGCATTTTTAGGAATTTGCTGAACCTGGAGATTTGAAACAGTTTACAATTCACCGCCTTTTTATATATTTCAGAAGACTGCATCAGTGAGAGAAGGATCACATGAGCTCAGGCTTGGCCTGCGGGGCTTTCCCTTAATGACTTGCAGCTATCACATTATATGGTATAGCACAGCCAACTATGAGGTACTATCATAGTCTGTATAAAAGCTGAAGCAGGAAATGCAGCAGCCATTTTGTGGTGAATTTGGATAGTGAAAGGACATCACAGCTCACAGCTTAGACATGGAAATCAGGAGAGAAAGAAAAAAATCCCTTAATAAATTGATAGATTTGTTTGTGACAGGAAGATTAATATTGTGTTAAAAAAAGAGAATAATGTAGATTTAATTGATAGGGAAAGAGATTTGAGAGAAAATTGAGTCTGCAAGGCAGGGCAAGAAAGTGGCACATTACTGGCAGGTCTCCTGCAATTCAATTACATATTTTTTGTATTAGCAGAAGCAAACCACCAATATTGCTGAAAGAAAAAAACACTCTTTGACTGCCTCACAAAGTGTACATGTCACAAAGAGTACCAGTGATTTTGATGAACACCTGTTTTATTAGTTTCATTTGAGGTACGTACATGCCACACCAATATTGGGACCTATAGCCTCTGTTTTTTGGGGTATTTACATAGCATTTCTTGATTGTTCCTTTTTGGGACGGAAGGAATTATGGTAAAAGAAAAAGTGGCAATGGCAATGGACGGTTAATGAAAAAGAAAAAAAAATACCACTGCAAATGACAATAAAAATGTGGGAGTCACAAGAAGTAGCGCAACCTTAACCGGAAGAAGCTAAACAGGCAGTAGTACTACTGAATACAGCTCACAACTGTTCTCCTTTACCTCCAGCAAGAATATTAGTGGGGAGGAAGTGGAGGACGTTAAGGATCTTAAGGCACATCATTTATCTCAGTTACAGCATGACAATGTTACCTCTGATAGTGATGGGGCGGAGAAGATGGAGGACATGACAACTTGCACTGTTGTTGTTGGCAGTATTTACGCTGAAAGCTGTGGTTGTAGGGGCATTGGTTGTGGCAGCCAAAGTGTGAGTGACACTCTACATCAGGGCAGATCTAAAATTGTGAACCAGAAAGGAGTATGGGGTTTGTGTGCTATGGCTGCTTTTTTATCCCAGTCTGACCCTGACTATTGTACTTGTTTTTGTACTATTACTCATTTTGGGGAGCACCTAAGACTGCTGGTCTAAGACATTCAATAGAGCTGTCTTTAAGAAACACATAGAAATACCATTAGGGCTTGCTCAGGCTGCCGTATAGCCAGCGTATAACTCGGCAATCCGATGTTTCATTATATAGCACATGCTTCAATGTTATACTGAGGAGGAGTGCTGACTAGCATTTATTTTCTCGTTTATTGCTGCATGTTGCGATTGGCAGCATATATTGGATGGCGCGCACCCGTACAAGTCTATGGGTGCATGCAAAACATTGAACTGCACTCGGATGTCATCCGAGTGCAGTGCGATTACCACGAATGCCAGTAATGGAGAAATTACTTTTTCTATCTCCTTGGCACCTGTGCTGCAATTCTCTCATGCAAGAGAATCGGAGCACAGTAAAATAACACTCGGCACACGCTCGCAGCAGACTTTGAGTTGAGTGTTATAAGCGTATCGCATCGGATGCTATACGCTAATGTGACCCCGGCCTTAAAGGAGTTTTCTCATCTTTTTTTTAGTAGCACATCGCTCTTTAGCCTTCTGACTTCCAGCTTCCCAGAAGGCAGTGTGCTCGTGATTGACTGACAGTTAAGACCAGCAGTATGGTTGTGCCCCAAAGATAGTGTCATCCTCTGCTTTGCCTCTGCAGCACTGGAGGAGTGCAGTTGCACTGAAGCTCCAAATCCTGAGATCCTGCCTGCTCCAGAGCAGAGTTTACAAGTTCTATAGCAAAGAGCTTGGTAAGTGCTGCGCTCCTTGCCTAGGAGACCAGTTGCTGCTGATAGACCGAGGCAGTAGCTGGTAATCTCCTATGCAAGGAGCAGTAAACTGTAAAATTAAAAATTACTCCATTGTTGAGAACAAAGAGGATTTTTAATAACAAAATTGAAAAAGTGAACAGGTAATCAGAAGATTGGTTATCACAGTAAAGCAGTGTGCATGGATTTTGGGTACACTTAGTGTTTTGGTGGAAGAACAAGTGTGTAGATCTGTTGTCTGTATGTGAAAGGTCCGTTTATCAGTTAAGCCAAGCTGTATTTCATGATGCTGGAGTGAACCTAAACCATCAGTACATTTCAGCTGGTATTGAAGAACAGAGTTTAGCCTGAACGGAAATGACTCTAATAGACTGAAGATCTGGAAAGACTTTGAGGTCTGGCATAGCTAAATCACTTTTCTGATAAGCCATAAGATACAGACTTAGGAACTAAGAGTTGCTTCCTGGAAAATAGCATCTTTTTTATTTAGTTGCAATAGTTAAACCTCTTAAATAGATTATAATGCCTTTCAAAGCATATTACATGTACTTAAATAGATACTAAAATAATGATGCATGCTTTGAGAACAGACGAAAAACTCCCCATATACGTAAGTGCCAATGCCTTTGGCATCATTTTTTTTATATTTACTCTATGTTTTAAATAGATAAAACATGATATTTATTATTAGCCTTGAATAGAAGGACTGTTTTAATATAAATGGATTGGCCCTTCCCTAAGAGAAAAAATATTTTAATAAGTGGCAACCAAACCAAGGAACATTTAAAATAAGAGACACTGTGTAAAAGCTGGAAAAATCCAACGTGTACACAAAATGGGGACAACCACCTGACACCCCAGGTCTCTCCCATGTTATTTCGAATGATCAGTAACAGTGTTGTCAACCATACAGAAATTCCTGGACAGTTGGTGAACATAGGGCACTTTTTTTCCCCTGTCCACAAAAATGTTTTGATGCAACCTTCGCTTTTCTGAAGCTGGAAAGACTTGTACAGATTTTTATGACTGTAATTATCACCCTTTTACAGTTCACAGGTAATGCAGCTAATGTATTCATATAGTATTTATGATCTGTAGATATGTATCACTTTTAATCTTTAATGATTTATTATGGTAATCTAATATGTCCTCTAAGATGGCCACCGGACAGGTCCTTGAGGGGAGATATGTATCATCGAGGTTGGAAGCTTTGGTGATGTAAACCCAGGAAAGCAGACTCCAGCACATATAGTGCTGAGAGAGATAATAGGGCATATCAGGGCTGGGTTTTAAGAGCAGTCAAAGAGAAGGGTGGGACTGGCTGCTCACATATCCCCACACCGGGGGTGTGGTATTGCAAATAAAATGGAGATCAGTTGTCTCATTCAGTGTGTGTCTGGAGTTAAGTGTTTTCTAAAGCACACTAACCTGAGGGAGCGAACCCGCACTATGTTATGGACTATTTATTTTCTGTTTTCACTCTGTGCCGGAAAAGTCTGTCTTTTTTTTTCTTTGCTTATGCTGAGTGGTTTATGAAGTTTTTTAATAACCCAGCCTGGACATTTTGATGGAACCGCTTGCTGTGCCTACCTCATCTGCAGCTGAGTGACTAAAACCCCCCTGTCTGTTAAAAAAAGTTGTCTGTCTGTGATTTTTTGAGAAGCAAAATAAAAAATAAAGCTGTCAACTCTGATCAGTAAATGAGCCAACTAATTATGTAACATCCAAGCCCTGTCTTCAGAGATGTCAATCAAACCATACTGGGTGGGATCAGAGCGTGACCAACTTGACTTGACTCCCAAACATGTCTACCTCATTGACTGCAGTTTGCATGGGCATTAAACTTTTTTTTTTTTTTTCACCAAAATGAAGCATCTGCTTAGATAAAGAAAGCACGGAGGCAAAGTGGCAGCAGTATGGGGGTCAAAAAGCATCTGACAGATTTATTTTAATTACTTTGTTTTTACGTAACTGTTACATAACTGCACCTATTATATGTAACATAACTATTGATATAGAGTGAGAACTTTTACAATTAGAACTTGGCTAATATGCCTAATCTAATATGCAGAGTAAATACTGAGAAGAAGCAATGTGTTGACCACTAGAAGTAACCTTTCAGAAGGTCTCTATTTGACACCCATTAGGAGATATGCCTAAGTCATGTTTAACATTCTAATGTGGGTGCAGTGAAGCAAATTAACATCTCCAAGTCACAGCTTTGATGCCTGTCCTCATACATTAACATGTTGTTCAAACCGGTTAACCTCTCTGAGCAATGTTTGTCACAAGGTAATAGGTATTAATCACATCCGTGTGACCTGTGTCTTACTGAAGTTGAACTAAGGCACGATGAGGATATAAGACCCCTTACGACCAGCATTTTAATCTTTTTCGGTGGTCATTAAGAGGTTAAATTAAGTTGCTTTATTTTATACTTCCAGGTATTTGGCTTTGACAAAATTTATTGATGCAGTCAGTGGATTACATGTGGATTACGCACTAAAAACACATGCGTATTTTATCTGTGGATTTTCCGCATGTAATGCAATCCACACTTAAGACTCAGCGTACACTCAAGAGATATTGACATATTAAGGTCAACATTAAAATAAAAGCCCAGTTGGCATGATACTTCTATAAATCCCATCCACTTTGCTGCAACTGAAGAGACGCTGCTTTTTGCGCTCAGTGAAATAGTGCAGCATCCAGATATTCATTGTGGTAACTTAGGATAAAATTTTCAAGGGAAGCGCTCCGGCTGTTGGTGTCACTCTAGTGTTCAAAGTAACCACCTTCAGTACTGCCCGATGGTGTCACCTGCTCTGATGAAGGATCACACAAAGATCCTGCATCGTTGGATTTTTGTATCTTCCTATGCACACCACTAGACATCACTGAATTTATTTGGAATAGGAAAAGGAGTCGTATTGGAGGCTCCACTTTGTCTTTGGCAACATATCACATCTACCAAGTAAGGGCAGCTATATACTATGGCTATTTTATAGAGATTAGTGGTTTCACGCAAGGTGTGGGAAAGACTTAGTGAAACACAAAGGGAAGAGGGAAAGGGAGCCCAGACTCTAGGGAAAGGGGGGAAGTGGAGACCTCCTAGGTTGATCTAGCGTCACCCTGTCCCCCCTAACGTCCCTGTATTGGCTCTTCACCAATCGCCGCACGCGTGCCTCGCCCTGTCTTTCCCTGGTATATGGCTAAGGCTAGGGAAGGGAGGAGATGAGCACTAGTCGATCTCCACTAAACACTATAGACAACAAGGGTAGACAAACAGGGGGGGGATTGCTTAGCCTTAGACGACTCCAGCCAAATGCGCACACATCCTCAAGCTCCAGAGAGGACGAAGTACTTCTCTTGCTAAAGCCTTCACAAGTTGTAATGAATATTGCCGGCACCTCCCTCTGAAACACAGCAGGTATTTATACCGCCAGGCAGGGTGTTAATTAGCCAGAGAAAGGTAGCCGCTGGGTCCTAGAGACAGCCTCTAAGAAGATGTCTATAATGCCAAACATAGAGATCTCCTGCAACCAACTGCAGGGTGATCACCTCTGACACACCCGTGACAAGTGGCTTATGGTTGCAGTTTTATTTATAACATTGGTGTTATGTGAGAGTTCCTACATCATTATTTGGGTATTTTTCGATTTAGTTTTTATTTGAGTGGTTGGCTGGAGCAAATACAGTTGCGCAAGAGTATAATAATACACAATTACTGGTTTTTATATGATTTTTTTTTCATTAACTTTTTCCCACAGAGGCCAATTTTATTTTTTGTGCATTTGTTTTTTCCTTTATAATTTCAATAGCCATAACTTTTTTATTTTTTCGTCGATTTAGCTTTATGTGGGCTTATTTTTTGCATTTTGATTGACAGCTTTAACTTTATCATATAATGTATTGAAAAATGGAAAAAATCAAAGTGCACTGAAATGAGGAAAAAATGAAATTCTGTCTTTGTTTTTTGGGTTTTGTTTGTATCTTGAGCATTATTCAGTAAGAGTTACATGGCAACATGATTTTCCAACTCATTACAATTATGGCAAAAAGCAAGATTGCTAAGTTTTTAAGTGGAAATTGCAAAGCATAGACAACATAGCTTGAATCACAGCTGAATCAAGCAGCACGGTGGCTCGGTGGTTAAAACTGGAGCATTGCAGGGCTGGGGGCCTGGGTTCAAATCCCACCAAGGATAATATCTGCAAGGCGTTTGTATGTTCTCCCCGTGTTTGTGGAGGTTTCCTCTGGGTTCTCTGGTTTCCTCCCACACTCCAAACACATACTGATAGGGAATGTAGATTGTGAGCCCCAATGGGGACAGTGCTGATGTTCTCTGTGAAGAGGTGTGGAATTAATGGCTCTATATAAGTGAGTAAAATAAATAAATTAATTAATTAATTGTCCTTGTAATGATATTTGTTCACCCATAAATAGATGAGAAATTATATCACCCTTAATGACAGAACTATACTGTGCTCATGACATATAGGAACAGTTAGAATTTTTCCTTTTCAAAGCAACAAAATTGCCAGGAATGAAATAAAATAATGAAATAACATACTTAACTTGTAAATTCACCTTTTGCTTCAGTGCTGTCACCCCAGAGGTCCAGCTGATCTTTGGGCTATGAATACGTCATCACTGCAGCCAATCACTGCCCTTAAGACTACGTTCACACGATGAGTATTTGGTAGGTTGCAGGTTTTCAGTCTCATCTCTACGCCTATTAGCTAAATTAGTTTACTTGCATTTTTTCATTACGTTTTTAGTGTGTTTTTTTTCATATGCGTTTTTAGCACATTTTTGACGCGTACCAGCAAGAGAAATTGACGTGTTGGGGATTTCAAACACATTCTACAGGTCAGCTTACACAGTGTAAAAAAGCATAATGGGGTATTTCTATAAATTCCATCCATTCTGCTGGAACGGTAAGATGCATTTGTGCATTTTTTGCTCTACGATGATACGCAACATCGAAAATCATTGTGGGAACTTAACCTTAGTGGTGAAAACTTTATGTACTGCTGAAGACAGTGATTGCCTGCATCAGTCATGTACACATGTTTGGCATGTCATTATTTCAGGACAGTTAACAAAGACCGATAGCGCCATTAGAGTGGTCATGTAGGAGCATAAGTGTATTTACCAGATGAGTATTAGTTATTTTGCTGTTTTATCACTTTTCATGCTTTGAAGCAATTATTTAAAAAATCATGGACAAAAAACAGGGAACCTGTCAGTCGAATAATGCTGCCCAAATCCCAGGCAGCATGAATCTAAGCCTGGCTGCACAACTGCAACCAGGTATGTTCTTCTCTGAAATGCTCCAGAGTTTGAAGAGCATGTTGGGGACCATATGTAGAGAGGAGACTAGCCCGGTGATACCCCTGGTTGGCTTCTCCCCGCATCGCTCCAGGTGACTGACAGGTCTCTTGCTATGGACAAACCTGACAATCAATTCGGTTAGTGCGGAAAGAAGTCAACTGGAGAAATGGCACCGCACTAGTCCTGTGGTTTGGGAAACATGAATTGACTGCCAGGTTCCCTTTAAGCCTTTTTAGTAAAAACTTTTTAAAGGAATATAATGATAGATAGGTTCCACTGTTAATTAATTTATGTATTCATTATTTTGTTTTAACTTCATGGACAAAAACAGCAAAAAAAATGAAATCAGAATAAAATGTTAAAAATCTGCCAAGTTACAAATACTGGAACCAGTTTAGCATTTCTGAAGTTAATCTTACTTGAAGAAGAGGTTTTGTTTTCGGACTCCCTGGCACTTATTGCTTTGTTGTTGCTACTTGTTTCAGGGCTAAATTAAAACCATCAATTCAGAAATATTTTCAATTCTAGACAACCAGTAAATAGTTCCGTAATAGAGGTTCCCTGTTCTATGAAAAAGTATTCATACCCTTCCTTTAAAGATGTTCCAGGTTTTTGCATTTGTCACAGTGATTTAGTGATTTCTTTTGCATTTTAAAATAACTTAGAAAACATAAGTATATACTGCACTTATGGTATTTTGGAAAAACACGGGTTTCAATCTTATTTTGAGGTGTTCATAATCAGTTCTATGCTTCTGGGACCCCATCAAACCATAGTGAGAGCCATTAAATCTGGATAAATAAATATCTAAGGAGCCTTCTCCCAAAAACATTCCAAGAGCAAAGCCACAGTTCTTCCAGTGTATCACAACACATCCCAGAAGAATAATCAGGACTGCAGACCTTTAGCATTACCTAAGGTCAGGGTTCATGACTTCACAATATGAAATTCATGGGAGAATAACAGGGAGGAAACCACTACTATCAAAGAGTATCATCATTATGTTGTTTTAAAACTTACAAAACTCCATTTTCTTGCATTTCCTTTTTCTCGTAACAATTTTTTTTAAAACTTGAGATTATAATCGGATAGCTGGAGATTATAATAGGATATATAACTACAATTAAAAGTAATACAGCAATGTTCTCCTATTCTGAGCCTGCATTATAAGGATATTCATCTAGTTTTTGAATGCCAGTAAACATGAAAATATAGAAAACTTCTACAACAAACATAATACAGAGAGCAATTATATAATATGTCTACATGATTGTATACCACCTAAGAGAAACTTCAGCAGGCACATGAAATCCTTCCTATCAACCTTTAACCCAACCCGTATAACAGTGTTTCCACTATTTCCCCATTGCCAAATAATAACTATGAGGGGTGCAGAGGCAACAGTTGTATGTGGAACCTGGTGCTTAAGGGTGATGAACAGATCCTCTGTGACATAAGAATTATAAATGGCTCTATAAGTCGCTCTCTTGCAGATTTTTCAATGGGGCTCAGGAGCTCCAAGGTGCATAAGTGTCTCAGGTCACCTCAAACTTGTTGATAAGAGTATAATTCTGCCATTCAATTATAGAAATCACCGTCTTCCGGCAGTAGCAACAAGTCCCATAGTGCCCTGCCCAGGCCTTACATGGTGAGGTGTAGCAGATTACCTCTGGCAAGAATCTATGGTTGTATATATACATATCTTTCCAAATTGGGATCAGCGAGAAGCAAAGTAGAGACAAAGGCACACGAGAAGAGAGGCTGTACACCATAGCTATGCAGCAGCATACATGTCACAGGCACTTTCTCCCCAATTAATATTTTAATGATCAGTCTGCACAAACAGCTATTATCAAGACAAAAAAAGTTTTGGGACTTATGTTCTATTATCCCAGTTAATCCAGTAAAGATTGTGTAATCTGTTTCCCACCTTAATGTGCAGCGGTATCCATGCCAGTCGATAATCAAATGTCTTATTGCTAGATGTGACCATTTATGAAGGTCAATTTAGCCATGAACATAGGAAGATGGGTCAGTGACTAAAGTATATGCATATGAATTATACAACAAGCAAATTAAGCAGTTGGTAGTTTCTCAAGATATTGTACTGCCAAAGATTCTTGATCTGTTAAATCTGATCACATGTTGAAATATTTTTTTACCTATTGATCAGTATTTTTCCTGGGATGCACTGGGTATACAAGATGTAGTTGGAATTCTGCAGGCATGATTAAGAAGCTTTAAGTGAAAGAAAACTGGATACTGGAAAAGCTAAAGTGCTGATTTTCTATAAGAGATCGGTTGGCATAGCAGTTACCTGGCTCTCTAACTCCCCAGTCTAACATATCATTTATCTATAACATTTCCAAGCCCAAAACTGCTAACAAAATAATCATGTCTGTGCTACAAACTTCTCATAGACACCTGCCAGAAGAAAAAATAATAAACACGAGGATACCATGCACAAGTCATTATTCTGTATGAAAGTCATCCTTTTAAAACGTATATGGTGCAGAAATTTTCCAAGAAAGAAATAAGATATGTATTGAAGGATTCCTTTCACATACCACATGTAATATTCCTTGTGTTCATACTGTCAAAAAATACAAGACTTGATTGCTCGAATGACCACTGCTTTAATGCTCTGCTTCTTTACTATTTTGGAAGTATTGATAGTTGTTTAAAGGGAAACTTTGTAAGTAATCATGATGTCTGATGTGTGACATTAATTTGCATGTGATCAGAGGAAAATTGCAGATTTAAATTTTTTTTCAGATTTTTTTTATGTAGTATACAAATCACTCCTTTATTTGAACTGCTGAAATATTATACCAAGCTCACAGTCACCCTCTTTCTCCTAGGCAATACTTAGAAACCGATTCATTAAGAATGGCAATGCTCACACCTCTTAGTACATACCTCTTAATGGAGTGTCTGACAAGTGGCGTGCACCTACGTGCGCCTTGCCAGTAATCTTACTCCAATAAACTACTGGCATAAGATTTCTGGTGTAAGGTACACCACAGCTCACCATGAATTAGACAATCTGTGGCATCTTGTCCCGGTCCCGACCCAGCAACCAAAAGGACCAATCTAGGGGTAATAGCTTTGACAAAAAGAACTTTCATGATCATTTAAAAGGGTATCTCCCAAAAAATCTGGTTCCCAGTTACTCAATGTTAGGAATTACGGCTCTTCCTCAGCCGAAAACAACCAGAGAATAAATTCAGGATGGCATGTTATAATCAAAGTAATGATTTACAAGCACTCTCAGGGTTTTTGGCCTTTATGCAGAGGCATAAAAAAGAGCAGTATTTCAGCATCATTTTTATTTGATGTTTTAAGACACAAATACATCTAATCTGGTACATAGAGAGGTAAGAGTGCCTGTACGCAGACTGGGTCTATAACAACTCTATTCACGTATTTAATTGGTATAACAGATATAACAAACAACAAAATGAAGTAGTTGACAGTATGTCTTATATCTCATTGAAGCCATCATGGATAATTAATGCATTTATATCTATGCTAGAAGTCCTGGCATCTTGTTGTTCTACCTCCATATAATGCTTCATTTGTGCTATTAGTTTCATAATGGGGGGGATATTGGGGTCTAGCCAATGTTTTAGGAGCTGTTTTTTCGCCAATATAAGCCAGGTATGTAGTAGCTTGGGGGGACTCCCTATTAATTTGTTAGGGTTGTTTATGTTAGTCCAAACATGGAGAAAGGACATATACTGGTCCCTATGTGGTGTTAATCATGTCAGCTACCTGGTCCCAATAGGAAACCGATGCAGGACAGGACCAAAGGCCGTGTAGGAGGTCAGAGTGTGGATATTGGCATTTGGGGCATGCAATTAGTCTATTAGAAAGTGACTCTTTTACTGGTAGATTAAAGGCGTATATTGCACCATGCATGATTTTGAACTGAGTTTCTCTCTACGACTCATTTATAATATGTTTCCTGAATAACCTCCAACCCGTTCTAATCTTCTCGGGGATATCTACATCATCAAATTGTTGTTTCCAGTACTTAACAAAGGTATTTGGGTGTGTTTCCACAAGGTTAGGTTTCATTGATGAATATAGTGTAGATATTGAGGGGGTTCCCATTGGAGATGACAGGATATTATCCAGTTCATTTCGGGAAGTTTCAAAGGTAACATCTCTTAAGTTAGCCATGACGGAGAGTTTGATCTGTTCATATTGGAAATAGTGCTGTGGGGGTAGTCCATATTTTCCTAAAGTTTCTGCACATGTTAGCCATCTCTGTTCAATTGGGTGAAGAAGGTGAGATATGTTCACACCTGCTTGTTGCCATTTTCTAAAGAATTTATTTTCACTACCTTGGGGGAATTCTGGGTTGTGCCACAACGGAAAGTGTTTTGAGATTCTGAATGAAAGACCATATTTTTTCCTGACTGCTTTCCATGTAGAGATAGTATCTCTAAAGATCACTGATTTCTTGATTACTAAGGGTAGCGAGGTAAAACGTGAGTGGAGGAGAGCTGTTAATTTGTAGGGGGATGCATAGTCAGAATCTAGCAAGTAGTCCGAATATGTATGTCTTTTATAAAGCCAATCTATTATATATCGAAAAAGGCAAGCTAGGTTGTAATTTCTAATGCATGGAAAGTTGATGCCTCCCTCTTTCTTGGAGGCTATCAGTTTATTCATACTAATTCTAGGACGTTTTCCCTTCCAGATGAACTGACTAAAAGCTCTATTGAGTATAGTAACATCTGAGTGTTTTAAAAGTAATGGTAAGGTTTGTAGATGATACATGAGCTTTGCCGTACTTATCATCTTCACCAAGTGTGCCCTACCCATAAAGGATAAGGGTAGATCTTGCCAGGTCTTTAGCTGATTAATAATTTCCTTAATAAAAAGAACAGTATTGTCACAGTTCAAGCAGTAACTCACAATTGGAGATTAGTTTAGAAATTTAAAATTAAAATCAAAGACATCGTAAGCACCATTGATAAATTGCAAATAAGCCAATGAAAGCTCTCACTATATAAATGTTCTCACAGACTAATCCAATTGGAGTAATGTTAAAAATTAACTTTTATTTGTGTTGTTTAAAATCTTGTGTTTTTAAAAATTATTAATTCTGAATATCTCTATTTTGGACTGCAATCCAAAATTTTTGTTTGTACTGTTTGCACTGCGTTATTCTCCCATAGTGCGATTTAAATTATTTCTAGTTAGGATCCATTTAGCCTTAGCCATTAGGGATCGTCAATGCCCGCGGCTATTAGTAATATCTCTTTTTCTTATGAGTTGCATTAGGTTCAATAGTCTTTAGATCCTTAAATTGTGGATCTCTGTTCCTATGTCAATCCTATAAGTGTTGTTTCTGATGGTAGGAAGCTTGTTTGCCGCCTGACACAGGTACATTAGTTTTACACTCTGCTGTTGGAGTTTTATCCCCCTACAATGGCACGGCTTTCTTTGGTCTTCAGTCCAATAAACTATCTGTTAGCCCAATGCGTTTCATCATTAATTTGTCAGACTGCTATGATTATCAGGGGCTCACAATCTATGATGTTTTTTGTATATATGATGCCACGATATGTTTCAGATAAACTTATCGGCAGGGTTGCCGGCCGCAATAATTTAAATCGCACTATGGGAGAATAACGCAGTGCGAACAGTACAAACAAAAAACTTTGGATTGCAGTCCAAAATAGAGATATTCAGATTTAATAATTTTTAAAAACACAAGATCTTAAACAACACAAATAAAAGTACATTTTTAACATTACTCCAGTTGGATTACTCTGTGAAAACTTTGAAATTATTCTGGAGTATAACCACAGAATAGTACTAAGCAGTGAAGTCACTATATAAATGTTGTTCAGTGTTTTTCTGGGACTATCCTTAACCCCTTTACAGCCTGGGGCGTAATAGTACGCACCAGGCTGTCGCCCCCTGTTCAGCACGGGCTCCGGCGCTGAGCCCACATTGAACTGGGCACATGTCAGCTGAATTATACAGCTGACATGTGCCCCCAACAGCCGTGGGTGGAATCGCGATCCACCCGTGGTTGTTAACATGTGAAATGATGCGGCATTTAACAGTGCCACGCCGGAAGTGTATCACTTACCCCGCCCATCGGTGACCCCGTCTCACGTGATCGCGGGTCACTGATGGGTGGGCATGACAACCTGGGTCTGCAGCAGACTACAGTGGTTGTCATGTACTGATCGCTATGAGCGCCACCTAGTGGTCGGCGCTCATAGCACAGGAACATTTCTGCTTCATAGAGGTGATCTGCTGATCATCTCTATGTAGCAAAGGCGATCGGACAGTTGCAGCTTCTAGTCTCCTATGGAGACTATAGAAGCAAGCAAAAAGTGTAAAAAATGTTTTTAAAAATATAAAAAAAATATAAAAGTTTAAATCATCCCCCTTTCTCCCCATTCGAAATAAAATAATAAAAAAAAAAACCACATGCACATATTTGATATTCCCGCGTTCAGAATCGCCCGATCTATCAATATAAAAATAGAATTAATCCGATCGGTAAACGGTGTAACAAGAAAAAAATTCTAAACGCCAGAATTACGTTTTTTTTGGTCGCCGCAACCTTGCAATAAAATGCAATAACGGGCGATTGAAACATCGGATCTACCCAAAAATGGTATCAATAAAAACTTCAGCTTGGCGCGCAAAAAATAAGCCCTTACTCGGCCCCAGATCCCGAAAAATGGAGACGCTACGGGTCTTGGAAAATGGACCTTTTTTTTTTTTTTTTTTAGCAAACTTTTGATTTTTATTTCACCACTTAAATAAAAAAGAACCTATACATGTTTGGTATCTACGAGCTCATAATGACCTGGAGAATAATAATGATGGGTCAGTTTTAGCATTCAGTGAACGTATTAAAAAAAACAAAAAAAAAAACCATCTGTGGTATTGCACTTTTTTTGCAATTTCACCCCACTTGGAATTTTTTTTCCTGTTTTCCCGTACATGAGATGGTAAAACCAGTAATGTCAATCAAAAGTACAACTCGTCCCGCAAAAAATAAGCCCTCACACGGCCATATTGGCCAAAAAATAAAAACGCGATGGCTCTGGGAACAAGGGGAGCAAAAAATGAAAATGCAAAAACGGAAAATCCCAGGGTCCTTAAGGGGTTAACATACGTTATCAATGTTTAACCAGTGCGAGCATACTCGGCGAAAGGGTTAACAAAACATACTCGCTCATCACTAATCTGCATCTATATGTTTTGAGTAATTGAAATTTTAGCACATTCCATCCTACAGAACATCTTCAATTTTGTTACATTGATGTGCTTTCTCCCATGAAGGTCTGTATTTTGACGTGGCTGTTCCCAAACTTTAACTTGATTCCTCTTTGACCATTCTCTTGTAGAATCATTTGTGTGCTTTTAGTTGTTGTCTTGCTGCATAACCTACATGCTCAAGAGATTCAGCTCATGAATAAATGTCCTGAAAATATTCTTTAGAATTTTCTGGTATAATTCAGAATTCATTGTTCCATTAAAGATGACAAGGTGTCCAGGCCCAGATTTCCAAAACATGTCCAAATATTGATACTACCGCCAGTGTTTGGCCATGGCCCCACTATCAGTATTTGGTCAGTATTCGGTCAGTATTTTTCTCAGGATTGGGAGCCAAAACCAGGTGAGGAACAATCAGAGAAAAGGTATGATAGAAACAAGTCACCAATTCTGCATTTATCACCCACTCCTGGTTTTGGCTCCCACTCCTGAGAAAAAAATACTGACCGAATACTGACCAAATACTGATAGTTGGGCCGTGACCTTTCACAGATGGTTTTCTAAAAATTTCCTATCTCATGTGCATAAATAACTTTTTTTTTTCTGAGGTCCTCAAAAATCTCCTTTGTTTGTACCATGATACACTTCCACAAACGTGTTATAAAGGTCAGACTTTGATAGATGCCAGGACTTTAAATAAAACGGGTTGCCCACTCAAACTTGATTGTAATCCTATTGATTGAACAAACCAGACTCTACAGTAGTTTCATTTTCAAATTAATTGCTAATCTTAAAGGTTCACAGTTTTGAAACTTACAGACGTGAAATTGGATCATTTCCATCAATAAAAAAAATGACAAAGTCTAATATTTTTTAACTAATTTATTATTTTTTTTTTTTTAGCTACTTTTATGACTTGTGTGAAAACCTGATGTAGTTTTAGGTCAAATGCATGCAGAAATATGGAAAAATCACAAACTTTCAAGGACCATATCACAAAAAAAGTTGTGATTCATGGAACTCGTCAATAATACAGCGAAAACAAAAATGGTCTATCATAAAGGCCAAAACTGACTGTGACATCAACGTGTTAAAGATATATATTATATCAATTTATATTATTTATTTCTTCTGCATATAAGGAAATGGTCTAGCCTGGGCCCCAAGGACACAACTATATTTTTTTCATCACTGCATTCAGGAGGCTATATCTTTTATTTTTGTGTTGACATAGGTAAACATGTGCTTATTTTTATGTGGGAAGAGCTGTATTTTTTTAAAGGGAACCTGTCAGCTACAAAACACTATTTGCCTGAAGATATACTTGTAATCTGCAAGTAAATAGCATTTTAAACATGTTAGGCTATATTATTGGAAGCACTGATACAAGGAGAAAGTGACATGCTATTCTCCCTGCAGCCACTTGCTTATTGGGGCAGTGCAGGGGCTGTAACAGTCACTGCTTTCTAATCAGCATGTCGGTGTACTCTGTGTACAGACATGACTGTTAACCCCTTTACAACCCAAGGTCTTTTGCACGTTAATGACCAGGCCAATTTTTACAATTCTGACCACTGTCACTTTATGAGGTAATTACTCTGGAATGCTTCAACGGATCCCCCTGATTCTGAGACTGTTTTTTTCGTGACATATTGTACTTCATGATAGTGGTAAAATTTCTTTGATATCACTTGCATTTATTTGTGAAAAAAATGGAAATTTGGCGAAAATTATGAAAATTTAGCAATTTTCAAAATTTGAATTTTCATGCCCTTAAATCAGAGAGATGTCACACAAAATAGTTAATAAATAACATTTCCCACGTGTCTACTTTACATCAGCACAATTTTGGAACCAAAATTTTTTTTTATTGGGGAGCTATAAGGGTTAAAAGTTGACCAGCGATTTCTCATTTTTACACCAAAATTTATAAAACCATTTTTTTAGGGACCACATCATATTTAAAGTCACTTTGAGGGGTCTTTATGACAGAAAATACCCAAAAGTGACACCATTCTAAAAACTGCTCCCCTCAAGGTGCTCAAAACCACATTCAAGAACTTTATTAACCCTTCAGGTGCTTCACAGGAATTTTTGGAATGTGGAAGAAAAAAATTAACATTTAACTTTTTTCACAAAAATGTTAATTTAGACCCAATTTTTTTTATTTTCGCAGGGGTAAAAGGAAAAAATGGACCCCAAAATTTGTTGTGCAGTTTCTCCTGAGTAAGCAGATACCCCATATGTGGGGGAAAACCACTGTTTGGGCGCACGGCAGGGTTCGGAAGGGAAGGAGCACCATTTGACTTTTTGAATGTAAAATTTGCTTGAATAATTAGCGGCGCCATGTTGCATTTGGGGAGCACCTGATGTGCCTAAACAGTGGAAACCCCCCACAAGTGACACTATTTTGGAAACTAGACCCCTCAGGGAACTTATCTAGATGTGTGGTGAGCACCTTAAACCCCCAGGTGCTTCACAGAAGTTTATAACATTGAAGAGTAAAAATAAAATTTTCACATTTTTCCCACAAAAATGTTTTTCAGCCCCCAGTTTTACATTTTCATAAGGGTAACAAAAGAAATTGCACTATGCAGTTTGTTGTGAAATTTCTCCTGAGTTAGCAGATACACCATATGTGGGGGAAAACCACTGTTTGGGCGTGGCAGGGTTCGGAAGGGAATAATTAGCGGATGTGCCCCTGATGTGCCTAAACAGTGGAAACCCCCCACAAGTGACACCATTTTGGAAACTAGACCCCTCAGGGAACTTATCTAGATGTGTGGTGAGCACCTTGAACCCCCAAGTCCTTTACAGAAGTTTATAAGATGGAGCCGTGAAAATAAAAAAATCAAACTTTTTCCACAAAAATGATGTTTTAGCCCCAATTTTTTTATTTTCACAAGGGTAAGAGGAGAAAATGGACCCCAAAAACTTTTGTGCAATTTCTCCTGAGTACGCCAATACCCCATATGTGGGGAAAATACAGTGTTTGGGCGCACGGCAGAGTTCAGAAGGGAATCAGCACTGTGTGACTTTTTGAACGAAAAATCGGTTGGAATCGAGAGCGGACACCATGTCGTGTTTGGAGAGCCCCTGATGTGCCTAAATAGTTGAAACCCCCCACAAGTGACCCCATTTTGGAAACTACACCCCTCAAGGATTTTATCAAGGGGTATAGTGAACATTTTGAACCCAGAGGTACGACACAGAATTTGATGACATTAGGTCATCATATTGAATAAGTTGTCATTAGTCTTGAGCGCAAGTGCTCACTACTTGAGTTTGCATCGGGTACTCAGGTATGCACCATGTATCATGGGTGCTCAAGTGAAATGCTCGAGTCCCCGCCTGCATGTTTCACGGTTATTAGACACCCCCAAAAAAACATGCGGGGATCACTCGTGCATGGCAGGCAATCCACGCAAGGTTTCTTTGGCAGCGAAGCATATGGGCGGAGACTCGAGCACCCGCGATACTCAATGCATACCCGAGCACCCGATGCAAACTCAAGTAGCGAGCACTTGCATTCAACACTAGTTCCCATATCGTCATCTTTTTTTTTTACTTTTGAAAAAAAAAACCAACCCTAACCCCAACCTTAACCCCAACCCCAGCCCTAGCATTTCTTTTTTACGCCGTTCCTAGTGCGGTATAAGTGATTGGACGACCTTATTCTTCGGGTCGGTGCGACTACAGAGATACCAGAATCATATCGGGTTTTTATGATTGACAGCTGTCACACACTAAAAGACACATATTTTGTAAAATCTAGTTATTGCATCGCCATATTTTGAGAGCTATAATTTTTCCATATTTTGGCCGACAGAGTCATGTGACGGCTTGTTTTTTTGCGGGATGAGTTGAAGTTTTTATTGGTGCCATTTTCAGGCACGTGACATTTTTTGATCGCTTTCTATTCCAGCTTTTGGGAGGCAGAATAAACAAAAACCAACAATTCAGGAATTGTTTTTTTTTTTAAATTTTTTATTCTACTCCGCGTGTGCTAAAATTGATAAGGCAGCTTTATTCTTCGGGTCAGTACGTTTACAGCGGTACCACATTTATATTGTTTTTCTATGTTTTGGCGCTTTTACACAATAAAAGCTATTTTATAGAAAAAAATATTTTTTTGCATCGCTTTATTCTGAGAGCTATAACTTTTTGATTTTTCGTATGATGGAGCTGTATGGTAGCTTGTTTTTTGTGGGACAAGATGACGTTTTCAGCGGTACCATTTTTATTTATATTCGTCTTTTTGATCGCGTGTTACTCCATTTTTTGTTTGGCGGTATGATGATAAAGCATTGTTTTTTGCTTCGTTTTTTTTTTTTTTTACCGTGTTCACTGAAGGGGTTAACTAGTGGGACAGTTTTATAGGTCAGGTCGTTACGGACGCGGCGATACCAAATATGTGTACTTTTATTGTTTTTTTTTGTTTTTTCATAATATTTATTGATGGGTACATTATATTTTTATTTTTGGTGGATTATTTTTATTTTATTTTTTTTTTATATTTTTACAATTTTTTTTTTACTTTTTTTTTCACTTTCTGAAAGTTTTTTTATTTTGTCCCACTCTGGGACTTTCACTTTTTTTATTCTGATCGCCTGCATAGCATAGGGATGGAGCACCATCCCTGTGCCATGCAGGCAGTCAGCGATGCACAGTGAGAAGATTGTTTGGTCATGCACTACGCATGACCAAACAATCTTCCTGCTGTCTGGTGACCCGGATGTTGTCATGACGACATCGGGTCATCATGGCAACACCCGGGAAGCCGCGGCAGACAGCGCTGGAAGCCGGAAGAGGAGGTGAGTATTGCGATCACCTCCCCTTAGCTCCGCAATGCTGCGATCAACTTCAATTGCAGCATTGCGGGGGTTAATGTGCCGGGAGCGGTGCGGGATTGCTCCCTGCACAAAGTACCGGGTGTCAGCTGTGACAATCAGCTGACACCCGTCGGCGATCGTGCCCGCACAGCCTGTGTACGTGCGCGATCGCGATGACGTACTAATACGGGTCAGGCTCTTAAGTCCCAGGGCACAAACACGTATTAGTACATCATGGGCTTTAAAGGGGTTAATCAAGGTGCAGGGGGACCGATCACTGACTGTAACCACCCCAACCCTAACCCTAACACAACCCTAATTGCAACCTTAACTCCAACCCTAACTGCAAAGAATATAAAAAAATAAAAATATATATATTTTATAATTTTTATCTAACTAAAGTGATGACAAAGAGGGATTTGATTTACTTATTTTTGACTTTTGATCACTGTGATAGGGTCTATCACAATGATCAAAAGGAACCAATAGGAAAAATTCCCTATTGTTGGCGGGTACCAGTCGTCAGATCTCGGCGGGTGCACTGTGCATGCGCCCACCATTTTTTTTTTCGGGAAGATGATGCAGAGGGCCAGGGGATGGAGCAGGAGGGACCATTGGATGGCGAAGGTACCGGGGGACTTAGAGGACATGACGCGCCGCCTGGGCTGTGGGGTACTCGGTAGCCGGGCCGGTCGGTGCTAAGGATGTCACGGTGGCAGTGACCCAGTCCGTGACCCAGGGCGGTGAATTAAAGGGAAAGTAAAAAGGGAATAAAGTTTTTAGAGATAATGTTCGTGACGCCACCCTTTGGTATGCGGCTATATGGGGCCGCCGCTGCGGTGCAGGTCCACTGGAGCTGATGGTGACGAAGCAGTGTTGGTTCAGCTCTCCACAGGCAGAGCTTAGACAGATCCAGGGCTGGAAATGATAAATTGCCTGAGGTAGATGTTGCTGGTGCTGTGTAGTGTAGGGCTGGTGATGGTGCAGCAATTATTCAAGGACACAGTGGGGTGCAGTCTTCAGGTTTTACTCACAGTTTTTCAATTCTCCAGGTTACAATGGCCAGTATGTAACCTCCCACGTCGTCCTGTGTCCTCCGGGGTAGGGGGTTCAGCAATCTCTCAAGTATCTCATGAGTACTTAAATGGGACCCCGTTCTATGTACCTTTCCAGGTCGTCTCACTGCACTGGCTCTCGCCCTCCTGCCCTGCTCCTCACAATCAGTGTCCCAAGCCAGTGGCCTCGGGCCTTGTCGGGCAACGTGCAGTCCCCTGGACCCTATGCGGCCACCTTTTCGGCGATGTGATTGTGGATGTTGGCTGCAGCACCTTGAAAATACAGCAGCCTCTGGTTGTCTAGCTGAGCCTGGTTGTTCTCCACTAGTTAGGGGCCGGTCCCCTTCTGCGGCCTGATCCCTCCATGTCAGCGTGAATTCGGGCGCACAGGTGGCCTCTGCACTCGCCATGCCCCTGGGATCCCCTCTGTTCCTCCTGGAGCCCTTCTCACTGCTCCTCTCTTCTCTCTTTCCTTCTCCTGGGCCTCTCTCACCAGGCCCTGCTCCTTTCTCCACTCCTCCTGAGCGGAGCTCCTTCTGAGCTCCCACTTAAAACTGTCTGTCTCTCTTCTGTACTGACCTCCTTCTAGATGGTTCCCCTCCTTCTTATACTCTTCCTGACGGTGCTCCCCTGACCTACTTCCTCCACCCACACCCACTACATGGTTCCACCCTCCAGCTAGGTACCAGGGACTGTGCTCTCCCTTAGAAGCAATCTCGCCCTTCCCTACTGAAGTGGAGTGTGTTGGATGCGGGTATGTGGGTCCAAGGTAATACTCCCTCCTTACCTGAGAGTGGGGTACCACACCTCTGAGTGAGATGCAGTATCCCTGTGGCGACTGAACCCGCAGGGGTGCCACAGACATAATTTCTCTATCCTCTGACATGTATATCATGTCAGAACAGAGAGAAATGATTTTAACAGAGGGCACAATGTTGTTCCCGTGATCGTCATTATTCAGTAAATAAAGGCAATCACGTGATCAGGGACTGGAAAATCTGTCCCTGATCATGTTTTCCAGAGATTTTCCAACTCTGAGGGGTGCTATACCCATATTCCCGTTCGCCGTTTTAAAACGGCAATAAGGGAATAAGGCCTCTTAACGGTCGCTGTTTTAATGCATATCGGCGGTTGTTAAGAAGTTAATGGCATCGTATTTTTTCTTTTTACTATAACTGTATATGAGTTTTTTTGTGGTACTACTTGTACAATATTGTGGCAAGAATGCACACTGGCACGTCAATCATTGTCTATGAAACTGGTGAAGATGGCAAAGCACTTCTCTCCATTATTATCAACACTTATACAGACATTGAATGCAGAGGCAAAGCGGGTGGGTGGCCAGCTGCTCCATTCAGCTCCTCCTGGATGCGGTCTTGAGGCCACAGGAGAAAAGGGAACCAGTCTAACAATTGTCTGCCACAAGTTTTGGAGACTGGAATACACCTTTAGGGTGTATAAATAATTGGTCCCATTCTCATCCAGAAATGTGGGACGATTTTTTCTCACTTGTCATTTGTGTGCTGTCCGTATGCAGTCCGTCAATCATTTACAAGACCATTTACAGTTTCCTAAGCTACAGAACTGTAATGTATCAGTACAAATCAGATGTCATACTGATGGTCTGTATGGCATGGGATTTTTTTCGCCAACTGAGTTAAATCGCAGATGAGAAAAAATACGCAGATGAATAACATTGGTCCGAGTCCAATCTGATTTTTTATCAGATTGCTCTAGTCTGATTTATATGCAAGCGTGAGCGAACCATTAAAGAGGATTTTAACGATTAGAAAACACATTGCTCCCTTCTTCTAAAATCAGCATCACCTCTATCTGAAAGTTATGTTTGGTATCGAAGCTAAGCACCATTCACTTTAATCAAGGTGAGCTGCAATACCAGACTCTTCTTGTACAAACATACTTCTGTTTTTGGGAAAAAAGAAGCTTTTTATTTTTTTTAAATCCTGGACAACCCATTTAAGACTTCCCCGTAATATCAAACACTAAAACAGTATTTTATCACCTTTATTTAGACATCAGCATTTCAACAAACGGCCACATATTAATCAATTAAAATAAATTACATGAATTGTGTGAAGTGCAATATGAGGAATTAGACTTACTCCTGAACACGTAAAGTGTGGAAATTCAGCAGAGCCAAAAATAACCCAAAGAAATACGGCACAGTGACAGCAGAGGCATTCCATGTGCAGCCCTGGACCACATAAGGAATGCTAAGCAGCCAACTTATTGTTGTAAGGCATCATGGGACCAGATGTTATTGCACTCTAGTGGCAGCACATGCAACTGAATTCAAAATTGTTTGTCTGTTTTTTGTTAGATTTACAGAATATTAAACAACTGTCATGACTGTTGTCAAATTACATAAACCCTTTAAAGGACCGAGCGAGCCACTTTGTACATTAATGACCGAGCATCATTTTTCAAATCTGACCAGTGTCACTTTATGAGGTAATAACACTGGAACGCTTCAACAGATCCCACTGATTCTGAGACTGTTTTTTTGAGACATATTGTACTACGTGATAGTGGTAAAATTTGTTCGATATGACTTGTGCTAATTTGTGAAAATATTGGAAATTTGCCAAAAATTTGGAAAATTTTACAATTTTCAAACTTTTAATTCTTATGCCCTTAAACCAGAGAGTGACGTCACACAAAATAGTTCATAAATAACATTTAGCACATGTCTACTTTACATCAGCACAGTTTTTGAACATAATTTTTTTCTTGTTAGGAAGTTAGAAAGGTTAAAAGTTGATCAGCAATTTCTCATTTTTTCCAACAAAACCATTTTTTTAGGGACCACATCACATTTGAATTGACTTTGGAGGGCCTATATGACAGAAAATATCCAAAAGTAACACCATCCTAAAAACTGCACCCCTCAATGTCCTCAAAATCACATTCAAGAAGTTTATTAACCATTCAAGTACTTCACAGAAATTAATGCAATGAGGAAGGAAAAAATTTTACTTTTTTCCACAAAAATTTTACTTTTGCCCCAAATTTTTTATTTTCACAAAGGTAACAGAAAAAAATGAACCTCAAAATTTGTTGTCCAATTTCTACTGAGTACGCCGATACACCATATGCGGGGGAAAACTACCGTTTGGACGCATGGCAGGGTTTGGAAGGCAAGGACCACCATTTGACTTTTTGAACTCAAAAATGTCTGGGATTGAGAGCGGATGCCTTGTTGCTTTGGAGAGCCACTGATGTGCCAATTGAAACCCCCCACAAGTGACCAGACTTCGAAAACTAGACCACTCAAGGAATGTATGTAGATGTGTGATGAGCACCTCGAACCCTCAGGTGCTTCACAGAGTTTATAACAGAGAGCCGTGAAAATAAAAAATCTAATTTTTCCCACAAAAATGTTCTTTTAGCCCCAATTTTTTTATTTTTACAAGGGTAACATGAGAAAATGGACCCCAAAATTTGATGTGCAATTTCTCTTGAGTATGTTGATACCCCATATGTGGGGGAAAACTACTGTTTGGGCGCATGGCAGGGCTTGGAAGGGAAAGAGCACCATTTGACTTTTTGAACGCAAAAATGGATGGGATCGAGAGCGGATGCCATGTCACTGTTGGAGAGCCCCTGATGTGCCTAAACAGTGGAAAGTGACCCCATTTCGGAAACTAGACCACTTAACGAATGTATCTAGATGTGTGGTGAGCACCGTGAACTCCCAGGTGCTTCACAGAGTTTATAACATAAAGCCATGGAAATAAAAAATCTAATTTTTCCCACAAAAATGATCTTTTAGCCCCAATTTTTATATTTTCACAAGGGTAACAGGACAAAAATTAACCCCAAAATTTGTAGTGCAATTTCTCCTGAGTGCGAAAATACTCTATATGTGGTCAAAAACTACTTTTGAGGTACAGTGCAAAGCTCAGAAGGGAAGAAGCGCCATACTGGAGTTCAGATTTTGCTGAAATGGTTTGAGGGTGGCATATCCCATTGGCAGAGCCCCTGATGTGCCAGAACAGCAGAAACCCCCTATAAGTGACATCATTTTACAAACCACACCTCTGAATGAGGTGCAGTGATCATATTGACACCACAGGTGTGTCACAGAATTTTTTTTCACTATTAGGCAGTGAAGAAAAAATAATTACATTTTTACCACAAAAATTTTATTTTAGCCCCAGATTTTACATTTCACATGGGAAAATGAGTATAAATGACACCAAAATTTCTCACACATTTTCTGCTCAACGTTAAAATATCCCATATGTGGCTTTAATGTACTGCTTAGCCACACGACGAGACGCAGAATAGAAGGAGCTCTATTTTACGCCTGGTTTGCAGATTTTCCTATAATAGTTTACAGACGCCATATACAGAGCCCCTTAGTGCTAGAAGAGCAGGATACCCCCCTCAAGTGACCCCACTTATATTATATTTAATTATACCACTGCCATACATGTGGACGCTAAATGTGGTTTAGGCACACTATGGGGTTCAGAAGGGAGGAGGGCATTTAGATTTCGGAGCTCAGAATTTGCTAAATTTCATTTGGGGGTGAGGAGCTATAGCGCTTTTTCAGAGCCTTTGTGCTACCAGTAAAGTGGAAGCCCCCTATATGTCCATTACCAGATGACGATGGACCTGAGTGGGGACTTTTGGGGGGATTGAGTGGAAGCTTTTGTTGGGAACATTTTACAAAATATTTTGGATCATATTTATCCAGCGCTCTAGGCTAAGCACTTGCATCGGGGTTTCCATCTAAATCTCCAAATGACTTAATTCATATGAAACCCCTGAGGGATCCATTCACTATAATGAGGCAGCAAAGTTACTTTGGACTCCGTCTGGCCTCTGTTCAGTGGTATCCTTCTTTTCAGAAGTGCAAAAAACTCTCCATCTGCCTCATTATAGAGAATCATTTCAGACATTTTCACAGAAACCCTGGTGTAAGTGCTCAGCACAGAGAACTGGATAAATGTGAGCCAAGCCTTACTGTGATCTTTGGGAGGCAGAATGAACCAATCAGTAATAGGTCAAGAATTGGTTTTATTTATTTTTTACACCGTTCCACATGCGGTATAATTGATTAAATTAATTTATTCTTCGGGTCGGTGCAGTTACAGCGATACCAGATCTATATAGTTTTTAACGTTTGGCTGCTGTCACACACTAAAAGGCTATGTT
This sequence comes from Phyllobates terribilis, assembly GCF_046119375.1. Classification (NCBI taxonomy): domain Eukaryota; kingdom Metazoa; phylum Chordata; class Amphibia; order Anura; family Dendrobatidae; genus Phyllobates; species Phyllobates terribilis. The sequence continues at coordinate 361,844,629 of NW_027362762.1, read as the reverse complement.
CATGTGACACCCCAGGGGTCTGGTTGTCACAGTGATAGAGATATTACGTCTGAGAGCAGGTGGGAGGTCCTTTGGTCAGGGATCCTGTGCATGCCACACCTCCTGCCCAGCCTTGGGAGGGGAAGAACTTCCCCTGTATAAACCCGGGGCTGAGGCAGGGTGAGGGAGTCCAGGAAGAGTAGAGACAAGAGCAGCATAGGAAGCAGCAGAGTCACAAGGAGTCAGGGGCTGGCAGCCAAAGAGCTCGCCCTGACTAAGAAGATTCTTTACCGGACCCGGAGTCCGAGGCTGTGGGGACTAACTTCTACCCAGCAGCAGAATCCGTCAGGCAGGGGATTTCAGGTCCCCTGGCCCAGAAGCCCGAAGGCCCGGTCACACGCGTGGGACCAGCACCGCCATCGTGGAGCGGAAGCCATTAGAAGGCCCCGAGTCACCGGCCATACGGGTGAGCACCACACGGTACACTCAGGGACGTGGGCTACTTACATCAGCTTCTAGCAAGGTAGCCAGAAGAGTACAGTCAGCTTGGGAGGCCTACAACTACGCCTGGCCAGGGGAGATCCCATCTGCTCAAGGACTGACCAGGCCCCGTTCGCTAGCAAGTACTCCGGGAGGGTCTATCGTTGTTACCAGTAAAGACCCTGAACGCTACCATACCGTCTCTGAGTGGTTCCTGCTACCCCCATCATCCACGTCGGCTGCCCTGAGGCCATACCCCTCCCGTTGGGGGTTATACTATCACGCTGCACCATCCTTCCACCGGCCTCAGCGGTCTGCCCTGCAGCAGCAGCCCCCTGGCTGCATTCAACGGGTGGCGTAGTCATCAACCATTTTCTACCGCTAACAGACTGCCGTCCAGTTTGACTCCCTGGGCACGGACCGGGTCACCGCCACGAGACTACAACCCTAAACAGATCCGGCTCCGGGTAAGCTCCCGCGTGCGCAACGCAGCGCGACACAGGCCCAGGGGCGCGTCAACTTTGGCGTAGTCGGCAGGATCACGTGCCCGCAACCACCGGGTACTGCGTGCCTGAAAAGCAAAGACTGTTCAAACTTACCAGTGGTGAAGATTCCCGCCATCCGGCGCCATCTTCAGCCTTCTTCCCGCCATCGGTGAAGTTTCCCGCCATCCGGCGCCATCTTCAGCCTTCTTCCCGCCATCCGTGGAGTTTTCCCGCCATTGGACGCCATCTTGAGGACGCCGCGCGGGAAGAAGAGGGGCGTGGACTCCGAAAGCGCGCGAGAACTGAAGCCCCGCCTCACGTCCGGACGTTGCGTAAGGTCCTGGAAGGAGCCCAGCAGACGCCGACGTCACAGGAGCGCGACGGAAGGTCCTCAACCCTGACGATCCACTGCGGAGCCGCGGCCTACGGAACAGGATCATCGCAAGGTAGGCCACGGTCCACTAGGGGGGAGGAAGATGTCGGATACGGAGGAGAGCTCCACTGCCTCAACCCCCGCCAGCGCTACCGCTGTTGCAGTTATGCCCTTCACCATGCCCTATATCCCGGGAGCAGCTTGGCTACCCCAGTACTCAGGGGAGTCACATACCCTGCATGACTTTAGAGAAAAGCTGGATAGCCTCTTCCAGGTGTACCCCCTCACAGAAGAGCAAAAAGTGAGCATCCTGGTGGCCCAACTAACTGGGGCAGCCAAAAGGGAAGTAAAATCCTGGCCACCTGGGAGGAAGACTGTCGCAGGGATACTAACCCGGCTGAAGGACACCTTTGATACCCGCACCTCAGCCGAGATTAAACTTAGATTCTACGGGTGCAAGCAGCGAGCGCATGAGAGTATAAGGGACTATGCACTCAACCTACAAGAGGCCCTGAGGGCCATTAAGCAGACCGACCCTAATGGAGTGGGAAACGAGGACAGGCTGTTGACCGAACAATTTATAGAGGGTTTATATTGCAATGCCCACCGCACCCAGTTGCGGGCAATGGCCTTACAGGACCCTCATCTAGAATTTGCACAGTTCAAGGACAGAGCCATCCGGGTGCTCCGAGAACCGGCACCAGGTGGCGTTGTGACCCACAGACGCCCCACTACCACTTACTACCAGGAGGCGGCGCCCTTGTCAGCAGGGCCTGTGGGAGCTGATGCGCAGGCTTTGGACAATGACCCGGCTCCAGACCTACACCATCAGGTCCAAGAGCTAGCTAAAAGCGTTGCTGCGCTAACCCGAACTGTGCAGTCTTTACAGGTTTCCACTCCAGGGAAGATCCAGCTGGCATCCGGACCGGAGGACATCCCGTGGCGTCGACCAAGGAGGACCCCACCGGCCAGAGGAAGACCCAGTGACCGATACAGCGAGGACGGACGACCCATCTGCCGCCGCTGCAATCAACCCGGACATATGGAAAGGTACTGTTCTTTAAACGGGCACAACCTGGGGTAGAGGGCCAACCCCCAGGAAAAAGATCACCAGGCCCATCGAACTGGCGCGACAGATATGTGGGAGGACGTCCAGTCTTGCCTGTGGTACTGGATGGCATTCCCATGAGTGCCCTACTGGACACCGGGTCACAGGTCACCACCATCCCGTACGTGCTCTTCAAGCAGTACTGGAATGACTCGGATATTACCCGCTACCCTGACGACGACTTGAGTATCATCGCCAGCAATGGTCAGCCCGTGCCACAGATCGGATTTAAAGAGGTGACCATCAAAATTGGTAGAGTCGAACTGGCCGCACAGGGACTGATCATTGTAGATATTGACAAACATGAGAGTCACCCAAAAATAACTCTAGGAACTAATGTAATTGAAAATTGTCTTGCAGAAGTGATTTTCCTTTTACAGCAGGTTGCCAAGAATGCCAGCTCCGGCGAGCAGCGGGTGCTCCAGAAAGAGATCCGGGCACTGATGCAACGGCAACAAGTGGAACTCTCCGGCGGTGAGATTGGTAGCGTAAGAATGTGTGACCCTTTTCCTATTGCCATGCCCCCAAAAAGTGAAATGATGATTTGGTGCCGGGCAGCTATTGGTCTGAGAGGTAGAGATTACCAGGCAATGGTAGAACCAGTTTACTCAGACAGTAGGCCCACCATTTTGACAGCACGGGGGGTGGTCAATGTACGCCATGGGAGGGTGCCCGTTCGCATAATAAATATCGGGGAGAGGGAAGTGTACCTGCCCCGGTATGCCACGCTAGCCAAATTATATACCACTAATCAAAATTCTATACAATCTGTGGAACCCTTGCCTCCATCTCACCCGGAGGAAGGTAACGGCTCTAAGAAAGACATGGAGGACTGGTGTCAGCAACTACATCTGGGTACTGACTCCACTCCCTCACACCAGAAACAAGGAGTCTATCGGGTGGTTCAAGAGTATGAGAGAGTGTTTAGTAAACACCCGTTAGACTTCGGGCGAGTCAAGGGGGTAGAACACCGCATCCCCACGGGAGATCATCCTCCCATAAAAGAGAGGTATCGACCCGTACCCCCTGCACATTACCAACACGCCAAGGGGATGCTTAGAGACATGAAGGAGGCTGGGGTAATCCGGGATAGCTGTAGCCCCTGGGCAGCCCCACTAGTTTTAGTCAAAAAGAAAGACAACACCATGAGGATGTGTGTAGATTACCGGAAAATCAACCGTATCACACACAAGGATGCGTACCCCTTACCAAGGATAGAGGAGTCATTGGCTGCTTTAAGATCTGCTAACTTCTTCTCTACCTTGGATCTCACTAGCGGGTACTGGCAGGTTCCTGTAGCAGAGGCGGACCGGGAGAAGACCGCATTCACCACCCCGATGGGACTTAGCGAGTTCACCTGCATGCCGTTCGGACTCTGCAACGCCCCAGGAACCTTCCAACGATTAATGGAGTGCTGTCTGGGCCACAGAAACTTCGAGACGGTCCTGTTGTACCTGGACGATGTCATCGTATACTCCAAAACTTATGAGGACCACCTGAAACACCTGGCGGAGGTGTTCGAAGCTCTGGCGAGTTACGGCCTAAAGGTGAAACCCTCCAAGTGTCACCTCCTGAAACCAAAGGTGCAATACCTGGGACACGTGGTGAGCGCTGACGGAGTGGCTCCCGACCCCGATAAGATCACCGCAATCAAAGGATGGCCAAGCCCTTCCAGCGTAAAAGAAGTGCGGCAGTTCCTCGGGTTGGTAGGCTACTACCGAAGGTTTATTCCCGGTTTCACCAAAAAGGCAGCACCTATGCAGGACCTCCTGATAGGCCAGTCCCGGAAGGCCAAGAACCAGAAGCCGCCCTTCAAATGGGAAGAGCTGGAAGAAGAGTCCTTCCGCCAGCTGAAGATGGCCCTCACGGGGGACGAAATCCTGGTGTACCCGGATTATAGCCAGCCCTTTATCCTCTACACCGACGCCAGTAACATCGGGCTAGGAGCCGTACTGTCCCAGATCCAGCAGGGGAAGGAACGAGTAATCGCCTACGCCAGCCGAAAACTGCGACCCACCGAAAGGAACCCCGAGAATTACAGCTCATTTAAGTTAGAGTTCCTGGCCGTAGTATGGGCAATCACTGAGCGCTTTAAGCATTACCTCGCTTCTTCCCGGTTCACCGTGTACACGGATAACAACCCGCTGACACACCTGGACACGGCAAGACTCGGTGCCCTGGAGCAGAGGTGGATGGCCCATCTGTCCAACTACGAGTTCACAATTAAATACCGGGCAGGACGCTCCAATACCAACGCGGACGCCCTGTCCAGGATGCCCAACCTGCCGGACGGAGGAGAAGATCCGGAGGGACTGGAAGAAGTTGAACTCCCTGCGTTCCACCGTCATGGGACTATCCAGTATTCCCACCGGGTAAGGAGTAAGCAGGCTGCTACGTTGAACCCCTTACCTCACTACAACTGGGCGGAAACGCAAGACAGCGACCCTGCCGTCCGACTGGTGAAGGAGATGCTGACTCGCCCGGAGGTTAGCCTGGAATCAGACGCTCCAGAGGAAGCCAAACAACTATGGGCAGAGAAGAGTCGACTGTTCCTTTACAAGGGGAAGTTGTGCCGCAGAATGGTTAACTCCAGGACGCATGAACTACTCTGGCAAGTAGTGGTGCCACGAAGAGACGCAGCCATGGTGATGGAGGCATACCACGACGGAGCTGGACACTTCGGGTGGAAAAAGCTGGAGTTCCTGCTGCGCGAGCGGTTCCACTGGGTAGGCATGAGGGGAACCATCGAGAAGTGGTGCAGAGACTGTGGCCCGTGCAATCTGAGAAGGAAGGACCGGGCCAGCCAGAAGACTCCCCTGCAGTCCATCGTCACCCGGCAACCGTTGGAACTGGTAGCCTTGGATCATGTAAAACTGACCCCCAGCGGAAGTGGCTACGTCTACGCGTTAACCATCGTGGATCATTACTCCCGGTTTCTGGTTGTCGTCCCCGTCAAGGACTTAACGGCTCGAACAGCAGCTAGAGCCTTCCAGCAGCACTTTTGCCGTCCACACGGGTACCCGGACCAAGTGCTGACGGACCAGGGACCTGCCTTTGAAGCGGAGGTCTTCCAGGAATTCTGCAATCTGTATGGCTGCCGGAAGATAAGGACGACACCCTACCATCCGCAAACTAATGGACTTTGTGAGAAAATGAACCAGGTGGTAATGGATCTTCTAAAAACGTTGCCCCTGGAAGAACGCAGTCTGTGGCCTGAGAAGTTGCCCGATCTGGTGGACCTATACAACCACATCCCGGTAGGTTCCACCAACTGTACCCCGGCTTACCTAATGAGGGCAAGACCTGGTAAGTTACCTGTTGACCTGGAAATGGGAGTCCTGACGCCCGAGGACACTTCAGCAGAAACAGACTGGGACACAGAGAGGCAGCAGCAGTACCGGAAAGTACAGGAGAGCGTGGAGCGAAGTCTCTGTCAGGCTAGGGAAAGACAAGAGAAGACTTACAACCAGTATGCTCCCGCTGTTCCCCTGGTACCCGGAGAGCAGGTCTTGAAGAGGAAGAGACGGCTCCACAAGTTGGACGACCAGTGGGAGAAGGACCCGTACACCGTACTGCCCTCAAGCCACGAGAACCCGAAGGTCTGTACCATCAGTAAAGACGGAGGGGAAACCACAGCCATTGTATCCCGGGACCACCTGAAGAAGTGCCCCGAACAACTGAGGAACCCTGAGGAGGAACAGGAAGACCATCGACCCGTGGAAGAAAGGGAAGATATGGTTAGTACCGTGCTCGGGGACTTCCCTCGGTCTTGGACTCAAGTCAATGGTGCAGTTGTGGTACCCTTACTCACCTTCCTCCAACCATCATCCCAAGAACCTACGGAGCAACAGGTAGAGCTGGAAGAGCAGCCGGTCCAGGAGGCAGAAGACTCCACCCAAGCGGAACAGGAGAATCCACCCTCTGCTTATAGTGAGCCTGCCGTACCCCTAGTGAGACAAAGAGCCGGTAGACAGCTGCCCAGTTTACCCTTGACAGCTCCTACACCCTGTAGTTCAGGGCCAAACAGTCAGCTCCGTAGGTCCACTAGGGCCACTAGAGGCCAGTTACCCGCACGTTGGAGGATCTAAATGTTTAAGTTGTTTTACAATGTTTACCTGTTTATTGTTGCTTGTGTGTAATTTTGTGTTTCTAGTTGTTTTTAGGAGTCTTCGGTGGATTTACCGGGAATCCTTTGTATATAGTTGGAGCGTAACCCAGGATGGACTAGAGACTGTTAAGGACTCGGGGTAGGACAGACCCCTACCTGGTTACGTCTCCCTGTGTTGGTGAAATGGACACCTTTGCTTTTCTTCAAAGACTGCACCCGGTTGCGGACATCCGTGACCATCTTATTGTGTTTCCTTATTGTATTTTATTGTTCTTTGATATACCTTGTTATATTTTTCTAAAAAGTGTTTAGTCCCGGAGTACTAAATTTCACTAGGGGGGAGTGTGACACCCCAGGGGTCTGGTTGTCACAGTGATAGAGATATTACGTCTGAGAGCAGGTGGGAGGTCCTTTGGTCAGGGATCCTGTGCATGCCACACCTCCTGCCCAGCCTTGGGAGGGGAAGAACTTCCCCTGTATAAACCCGGGGCTGAGGCAGGGTGAGGGAGTCCAGGAAGAGTAGAGACAAGAGCAGCATAGGAAGCAGCAGAGTCACAAGGAGTCAGGGGCTGGCAGCCAAAGAGCTCGCCCTGACTAAGAAGATTCTTTACCGGACCCGGAGTCCGAGGCTGTGGGGACTAACTTCTACCCAGCAGCAGAATCCGTCAGGCAGGGGATTTCAGGTCCCCTGGCCCAGAAGCCCGAAGGCCCGGTCACACGCGTGGGACCAGCACCGCCATCGTGGAGCGGAAGCCATTAGAAGGCCCCGAGTCACCGGCCATACGGGTGAGCACCACACGGTACACTCAGGGACGTGGGCTACTTACATCAGCTTCTAGCAAGGTAGCCAGAAGAGTACAGTCAGCTTGGGAGGCCTACAACTACGCCTGGCCAGGGGAGATCCCATCTGCTCAAGGACTGACCAGGCCCCGTTCGCTAGCAAGTACTCCGGGAGGGTCTATCGTTGTTACCAGTAAAGACCCTGAACGCTACCATACCGTCTCTGAGTGGTTCCTGCTACCCCCATCATCCACGTCGGCTGCCCTGAGGCCATACCCCTCCCGTTGGGGGTTATACTATCACGCTGCACCATCCTTCCACCGGCCTCAGCGGTCTGCCCTGCAGCAGCAGCCCCCTGGCTGCATTCAACGGGTGGCGTAGTCATCAACCATTTTCTACCGCTAACAGACTGCCGTCCAGTTTGACTCCCTGGGCACGGACCGGGTCACCGCCACGAGACTACAACCCTAAACAGATCCGGCTCCGGGTAAGCTCCCGCGTGCGCAACGCAGCGCGACACAGGCCCAGGGGCGCGTCATTCACACACCATGTTTTTTTATGCAGATTTTTATGCACATTTTCAGCTGCCTTTTGCAATACCAGCAGAGTCTATGAGAAATCAAAATTCTCTGTTCACACATCATGTTTTTTTTTTGTTCAGGATTTTGTGCCTTGCATGTTTTTTTGGAAAATAGAACATGTCACTTCTTTCAGCATTTTTTCAGTGTTTTTTCACCCATAGGAAATGTGTTTTTTTTCAGCGTTTTTGATGTCAAAATAGAGTGGGGTTCTTTTTTTCACAAAACTTTATGTACATGCATAAAAAGAGACATAAAGACAGTGAAAAAAACCCTTAAAAAATGCACCAAAAATGCATCAAAAAAGCATAAAACTGCAAGAAAAATCCTGAACAAAATGCCCTTTAAGATTAGGTTTCATAGCAGATATTTTTGACGCAAAAAAACCCATGATGTGTGAACATAGCCTTAAAGATTCTTTTTTTTTGCAAAATCTAGTTCTCCCATTGCCATATTTTGAGAGCTATAATTTTTCTATATTTCTTCTGACAGAGTCATGTGAGGGCTTGTTTTTTGCTAGACGAGTTGACGTTTTTATTGGTAACATTTTCAGGCATATAATAATTCTTGATCACTTTCTATTCTGATTTTTGGGAGGCAAACCTGTCAGGAATTGTTTTTTGGGTTTATTTTTTTATACTGTTCACCATGTGGTAAAATTGATAAGACAGCTTTATTCCTCTGATCAGTACGATTACATCAATACCACATTTATATAATTTCTTTATGTTTTGACAATAAAAACTTTTATAGAAAAATAATGATTTTTGTATAGCTGTATTCTGAGAGCTATAACTTTTTAATTTTTCCACTGATGGAGCTGTATTGCAGCTTGTTTTTGTGGACAAGATGAAGTTTTCAGCGATATAATTTTTGTTTACATTCCTCTTTTTGATCGCATTTTATTCCACTTTTTTCCAGCAGTATGATGAGAACTATAGTTTGCCACATTCTTTTTTCTTTACAGCGTTCATTGAAGGGGTTAACTAGTGTGACAATTTTATAGATTGGGTCGTTCCAGACGCGCGATACTAAACGTGTACTTTTTTGGTTTATTTTTTATTTTTTTAAATGTAAGGGTATGTGCACACGATCAGTAATCGCTGCGGATTGGACACAGCACACTTGCGCTGTGTGCAATCCGCAGCGGCCAGATGTTACAGCATAGTAGATGGGATTTCAAGAAATCCCATGTCCACTATGCGTCTTTGTGCACCTGCGGATCACCCGTGGACACGGACATGCAGCGAGTCTTTACAGACTGCAGCATCTCAATTTCTCTTGCGGAGACACTAGTCTCCGCAAGAGAAATTATATCACTGTAATATATAGGATGCGGTGAATCCGCATGTGTTCAATGAACACATATGGATTCACCTGCGTGCAGCGCTTTGGACGCAGCATAAAGTATCCTGCGTTTAAAGCACTACCAATACCGACCATGTGCACATACCCTAAATGTGTATCTTTGGTGAAATATTTGTATTTTTTTTTTTTTATTTTGTAGTTTTTTTAAAAATATTTTTACAATTTTTTTTTTAAAACTTTTTTAACTAAGTGTCGTCTGTGGGACTTTCACTTTTTTTTAAAAGATAATGTATGTTACAGCCAGGACCTGCCTCTAGTAATTACCTTGTTAAATGCTGCTATCAGACTCTGAAAGCGATATTTAGCACATGCCAGCGTGTGGGTGTGTCATTCCAAGTGCCCGTTGGCGCCCCCATGACGTGATCATGGGTCACAATGGGTTGCTTTGACAGCTGGGGGTCTGTTGAAGGAGGTCTTTGGCCGGGCTTCAAACCGAAATTGTGATTTTTACTATATGCAGCAATGCTGTGGCATCGCTATATATAGCACAAGCTATATCAGACAATTGCAGCTTCAACTCCCCTAAGGGGACTAACAAATACAGTGAAAAGTAAAAAAATGTTTTAAAACATATAAAAAAAAAACAATAATAGTTCGGCCACAGAATATGATGTGGCGGGCATTACAGAAACCTGGTTTGACGAAAGTCATGACTGGGTGACAAATGTAGAAGGTTACACTACATTTAGAAAGGACAGGAAAGACAAAAAAGATGGATGGGTGTGTGTTTTTGTTAAATCCAATTTAAGGCAATAATGGAAAGTTGCTAATTGGAGTTTACTACAAGCCTCCTAATATAGCTGAACAGGTAGAGGATGAAATGCTGCAACAAATTAAAAAGGCAGCAAATAATAATAGGGTCCTTAATATGTTTTTTTTTTTACTATCCAGACATTCAATGGGACATAGAATCTTCTGGTTGTGCTAAAAGCTGCAAATCTGCAGTTCAAGACAATTACCTCTCTCAGCTGGTAGATAAGCCAACCAGAGGAGATCTGCTGGATCTGGTCTTGTCAAATAGACCAGATACAATTTCAGATCTACAGGTCGGAGAGCATTTGGGGTGCAGTGACCATGATATGGTAAGTTTCAATGTAATAATCAATAAAAATTTCAAAAGGGAAATAAAAAAAAATGGAACTTTAGGAAACTGATTTCAACAATTAAGAGAAGAGCTTAATCGTGTAGACTGGGACCATGTCATGGTAACTAGAGATAACGAACATAAATGGGGCAGGTTTAAGGATATACTACTAGAATCCTGTAGAAAACTTATACCCTCTGGTAAAAAAAATGTCCAGGAATAAAAAAGAAACCATTATGGATAAATAAGACAGTACAAAGTTTAATAAGACATAAACAAAGGGCATTCAAAATCGTAACGGTCGAGAATCCAGAAATAGCATTTCAAACGTATAAAGATCTCAATAAGAAATGTAAAAAAGAAATCAAGCTAGCAAAGTTATCTACAGAAAAATAAATCGCCAGCTACATTAAAATAAATCCCAAATTTTTTTATAAATACATCAATGCCAAAAAGAAATTAACAGATGTTATTGACCCCTTAAAAAATGATAATAACAAGATTTTTATAGAGGACAAAGAAAAGGCTGAGATATTAAACAGGCACTTCAATGAACTGACTGTCCCAGGGATCATTCAACAAGGCAAAAATCAAAGTTCACCTCCTGATATAACTAGTTTAACAAAAGAAGAAGTATGCCTGCATATGAGCAAATTAAACATTGACAAATCCCCCGGCCCAGATGGCATTCATCCATGGATACTGAGGGAATTGAGCTCAGTAATTGACAGACCAATGTATCTCATATTCTTAGACTCTCTTGTAACAGGGTTAGTGCCACAGGATTAAAAACTGTAGACAAAAAAAAATTAAGGATGCCAAAATTATGGTTTTTTTTGGTCACTGCAATTCCACAAAAAATGCTGTAACAAGTGATCAAAACATCTATCCCAAAATGGCATCAATAAAAAAGTTGTCTCTTCCTGCAAAAAATAAGACATCATACAGCTCAATCGACTGAAAAATAAAAATGTTACGGGTCTCGGAAAATGTAAACACAACCCAAACATTTTTTTCTTCTGCAAGCTTCTGATTTTTTTTCACCATTAAAATAATAAAAAAAAACTGGACATGTTGGGTATCACCGTAATCATACTGATGAGCAGAATCATATTGCAAGGTCATTCTTACCACAAAATGTACACCGTAAAAACAATTCCCAAAAAACAATGTCAGAATTGCGATTTTCACAATCTCTCCCCATTTGGAATTTTTTTCCAGTTTTCTAGTACACGATGTGGTAAAATCAATGGTGTCATTCAAAAGTACCCGTCTCGCAAAAAACAATCCTTCAAATGTCTATATGGACAGAAAAATATAAAAGTTACGACTCTGGGAAAAAGGAGACTCTAAAATGGAAATTGGCCCCTTCGTGAAGGGGTTAATAAAAAAAGCTTATATAGTGCACACAGTGCTGTTTTTATCACATTATTTTTAACATTTCCCAGTAAAACCAACAGGAAGCTTATTCAAAGAGTATTTGAAGCATTTGTTTTTTATTTGAATTTGAATGTACAGTTATAATGTAAATGTTTGTGAAAGGTCCTCTATAAATGCTGGGTACATTCTAGTTAATTTTGCTCTACTTGGACATTATACTTATTATCAAAGTGGGCACCATTATTTAGATGAGAATTTTAATTAATAAGAAATCTCTAGGTTGGCACTATGATTTTTGAGGGTACTTCAGATAGACACTATTATAAATGTACACAAAGACTGGAAGCAGCACATTCATGCCATTGAAAGTGCCAGATAACCTAAAACCACACAACTTTAGAAGTTTCTTGTCTCTTATCAAAGTTCATATGAGAACATTAAGTATTGCAATAAATGACATTTAAGTTATATATATTACAGTTGCAATCAAAATTGTACAGCCACCATGCTGCAAACATGATGTATAGCCAGACACCAGCTTCTGGCAGTGTTTCAGAGGAATTTTAGCCCGTCTGTGATGTGCAATGGCTTCCAGTTCACTAATATTCCTTGGTTGTCAAGAAAGTAGTCCAAAATGTTATCAGAAGAGAATATTGCCTTATACAAGAAAGGCAAAGGAAACAAAAAGATAGATATTAAAGGTATTGAATGTCCCTAAAGATAAAAACAGAAGTATAGTTTGTAAGTTCAAAGTTATGGGAACACTGGCGCCTTGCAGCTATGGCATCTTATGGATTATCATCATATCTTGCACAGAGAGGTTAGTACCTCGGCCATCACAGATCAGCAGTTCCAGTGGAGCATGGTTTGTACAGCAGAGTTGTTTTCCATCTCCAAAGACACTAGTTGAGTCTCTCTCTTGTAGAGTGTAAGCTGGTCAGCAGGGCCCTCTTCCTCTCTCTCTCTCTTGTAGAGTGTAAGCCCTTATGGTCAGCAGGGTCCTCTTCCTCTCTCTCTCTTGTAGAGTGTAAGTCCTTATGGTCAGTGGAATTTTCTCGCTCTCTCGCCTGGAGGGTGTAAGATCTTATGGTCAGTAGAGTCCTACCTCTCTCTTCTGCCTGTAAAGTGAAAGCTCCTGTGGTTAGTGGGATCCTCTCTCTCTCCTCTCCCCCATGTGTATTTTTTGAGCAATTACAAGTTTTCCAGTATTGAGATACACGCAAGGTAATTTGCTGCAAATCAATTTTATTTTTTTGGGGGGGGGGTTTGCCGAAGTCAATTCAAATTTCAAAATATTTGCTCATCTCTACTGACTACATTATGTAGATGGAAAGAGGAAGCTATCATTAGATGCCACCAGATTCCTAAGGAGAAAGGTGGTCAAAAGTCCTCAAGTAACTGCAAAAGGCCTGCAACAAAATTTTTAGGCAGCAGGCAATGAGGTTTGCACAGTAAGGCTCGTAGTAAACCATATCTGCCAATATCTCAGATGGGGCGGGACTTCAAAATTGAGGAAGATATCCTCAGCTGAAGTCAGGTCAGTCTATGCAGCATGGTGATGTCTCCTGCTCATACACACTGCGATCATCTAGATTCTCCTTGTGGGAGGTTATTGCTTTCTACAATATTACATACACATATACATTAATTCTCTGCTTTCCTTGAAGTCTGGTCAGTGATTCAAACGCATAACTTTGTGCATTAGCCTATATAGTAGTAGAAAAGGTGGGATAGATTAACTATAAAGTACACAGACCAGGGAAAAGGAAGCCCTTTCCCATATATTTTGGCAACTTGCTAAAACCCTGGAAGAACCCACTAGAAACCCCAGTCAGAAGCTAGCATTCTGGATGTCAAAGTAGCAGGAAATTTGTCACCTACTCAATGACAACACAACACAGCTAGAAATTAGTACCAAAAAAGAGGGGCAAGGTCTTGGAGTTACCAGGTCACACTTGTATCATCAAACATGAGCCTCTCACTGTTGTCAATTTAAAGCCCTGTAGAATTCCTGACCATGCCCCCTCACAAAATCAGTTTTGATAAAGTGCCACCCTGTAGACACTGGCAGATGGTGCCCAGCCCTCAGCTTTGGGCAGAGTGGGAGGATAAGTAGAAATACCAGGTAGGCTATGGTTAAATCATAGCTCTGCAGGCTTTGATTAGTGCATCTGGCTAGCTCTGCATGTAAACAGGCTAGGTATTCATCTAAATCAGTCAGCTGGGGAAGCTGAGCAGACTGGAGGTGTCTTGGAGTGAAAGACAGGCCAGAATTACTCTTTGAGATGAGTCTGCACAGGCCATGTGCAGAGAACTACAAGTATCAGTGGTTACTATGGACGATAGCTGTTTTGTTTGACTGAGCTGGGATTAGCTCAGCCATTTATTAGTTGCGAGAGTCCACTCTGCTTAGATAGCACCTGGACAAGCCTAGGGATTTATGTTTTTGATTTTGGTTTGGTGCTGTGCAACCTTTGGAAAGCAATAAAACTGCATGTGTTTGGACCAAAACTGCATTGTCTGTGTGAACGCTACCTAATGTCTACCTACCTGTGAAAATTAATTCCTATAGTATATATATCCCTACAGTATATATATCCCTACATATATATATATATATATATATATATATACAGTATATATATATACAGTACAAACCAAAAGTTTGGACACACCTTCTCATTTAAAGATTTTTCTGTATTTTCATGACTATGAAAATTGTACATTCACACTGAAGGCATCAAAACTATGAATTAACACATGTGGAATTATATATTTAACAAAAAGTGTGAAACAACTGAAAATATGTCTTATATTCTAGGTTCTTCAAAGTAGCCACCTTTTGCTTTGATGACTGTGAAGCGCCCCTGGGCCTGAGTCGCGCAGCGTTGCGCACGCGGGAGCCTACCCGGAGCCGGATCTGATAGGGGTAGTAGTCTCGTGGCGGTGACCCGGTCCGTGCCCAGGGAGTCAAGCTGAGTGGCAGTCTTTAGCAGAAGATGGTACGGTGTTCGACTATGCCACCCGTTGAATGCGGCTATGAAGCCGCCGCTGCAGGGCAGACCGCTGAGGCCGGTGGTAAGGTCGTGCAGCGTAGCTGGTAGAACCCCCAACGGGAGGGGTATGGCCTCAGGGCAACCGACGTGTTTGAAGGGGGTAGCAGGAACCACTCAGAGACGGTGCGGTGTAGTTCTGGGTCTTTACTGGTGACAAAGTGGACCCTCCCGGAGTACTGGCTAGCGATCGGGGCCTAGTCAGTCCGTGAGCTGATGGGATCTCCCCTGGCCAGGCGGAGTTGTAGGCCTCCCCAACTAATCGTACTCTTCTGGCTACCTTGCTAGAGGCTGATAAAAGTAGCCCACGTCCCTGAGTGTACCGTGTGGTGCTCACCCGTATGGCCGGTGACTCGGGGCCTTTTGGTAGCTTCCGCTCCACGTCGCGGTGCTGGTCCCTTGCGTGTGACCGTGCCTTCGGGTTTCTTGGCCAGAGGACCTGAAATCCCCTGCCGGGCGGTTTCTGCTGCTGGGTAAGGATTAGTCCCCACAGCCTCGGACTCCGGGTCCGGTAAGAATTCTTCAATCAGGGCGAGCTCTACAGCTTCCAGCCCTGACCTCTTTTAGCACAGCTCCCACAGAGCTCCTGATCTTTTTTTCCCTATAGCTGCTCCACTACAGACCAGACTGTGTCTCTGTCTGTGTTCTCTCACTCTACTCCTAACCCTGCCTCAGCCCCAGCTTTATATAGGGGAAGTTCTTCCCCTCCCAGGACTGGGCAGGAGGTGTGGCATGTATAGGATGTCTGACCAGGAAACCTCCCACCTGCTCACAGACGTAATATTGCTATCACTGTGGGAACCAGACCCCTGGGGTGCCACATTCCCCCCTAGTGAAATTTAGTACTCCGGGACTAAACATATTTTTGTAAAACATAACAAGTAAAAACAGAAACAGTACAATAAAGAAAAACACATTAGGATGGTCACGGCATGTCCGCAACCGGGTGGAGTCTTTGAAGAAAATAAAGGTGTTCATTTCACCAAGAGACCGGGAGCCGTAACCAGGTAGGGGTCTGTCCTACCCCGAGTCCTTAACAGTCTTTAGTCCATTCCTGGTTACGCTCCAACATATGTACAAAGGATTCCGGATAATCCACAAACGACACCTATAGAATAACTAAAAATACACAATTATTTACAGGTAACAGAAAACAGGTAAATACAAATAAACAGTCTAAACACTTAGATCCTCCAACGTACGGGTAACTGGCCTCTAGTGGCTCTAGTGGACCTACGGAGCTGACTGACTGGTCCTGAGCTACCAGGTGTAGGAGCTGTCAAAGGTAAACTGGGCACCTGTCTACGGGCTCTTTGGCTCACTAGGGGTACGGCAGGCTCACTATAAGCAGAGGGTTGATCCTCCTGGTCTGCTTGTGTGGGGTCCTCTGCCTCCTGGACCGGCTGCTCTTCCAGCTCTACCTGTTTCTCCGTAGGTACTTGAAATGCTGGTTGGAGGAAGGTGAGGACGGGTACCACAACTGCACCATTGACTTGAGTCCAAGACCGAGGGAAGTCTCCGAGCACAGTACTAACCATATCTTCCCTTTCCTCTGCGGGTCCAGGGTCTTCTTGTTCTTCTTCAGGGCTTCGTAGCTGTTCGGGACACTTCTTCAGGTGATCTCGGGATACAATGGCTGTGGTTTCTCCACCATCCTTACTGATTATGCAGACTTTCGGGTTCTCATGGCTTGAGGGTAGTACGGTGTACGGGTCCTTCTCCCACTGGTCGTCCAACTTGTGGAGGCGTCTCTTCCTCTTCAAGACCTGCTCTCCAGGTACCAGGGGAACAGCGGGAGCATACTGGTTGTAAGTCTTCTCCTGTCTTTCTCTAGCTTGACAGAGACTTCGCTCCACGCTCTCCTGTACTTTCCGGTACTGCTGCTGCCTTTCTGTGTCCCAGTCTGCTTCTGGTGAAGTGTCCTCGGGTGTCAGGACTCCCATCTCCAGATCAACAGGAAGCTTACCAGGTCTTGCTCTCATTAGGTAAGCCGGGGTACAGTTGGTTGAACCTACCGGGATGTGGTTGTATAGGTCCACCAGATCAGGCAGTTTCTCAGGCCACAGACTGCGTTCCTCCAGGGGCAATGTTTTCAGAAGATCTATCACCACCTGGTTCATTTTCTCGCAGAGCCCATTGGTTTGCGGATGATAGGGTGTTGTTCTTATCTTCCGGCAGCCATACAGAGTACAAAACTCCTGGAAGACTTCCGCTTCAAAGGCAGGTCCCTGGTCCGTCAGCACCTGCTCCGGGTATCCGTGTGGACGGCAGAAGTGCTGCTGGAAGGCTCTAGCTGCTGTTTGAGCCGTTAAGTCCTTGACCGGGACCACCACCAGGAACCGGGAGTAATGATCTACGATTGTGAGGGCGTAGACATACCCAGATCTGCTTGGAGCCAGTTTCACATGGTCCAGGGCTACTAGTTCCAGTGGCTGTCGGGTGATGATGGGCTGCAAGGGAGTCTTCTGGCTGGCACGGTCCTTCCTTCTTAGGTGGCACGGTCCACAGTCTCTGCACCACCTCTTGATGGTTCCCCTCATGCCTACCCAGTGGAACCGCCCACGCAGCAGGAACTCCAGCTTCTTCCACCCGAAGTGCCCAGCTCCGTCGTGGTATGCCTCCAGCACCATAGCCGCGTCTCTTCTTGGCACCACTACTTGCCAGATCAGTTCATGCGTCCGGGAGTTAACCATTCTGCGGCACAACTTCCCCTTGTAAAGGAACAGTCGACTCTTCTCAATCCACAGTTGCTTGGCCTCCTCCGGAGCGTCTGGGTCAAGGCGGGCATCTGGCTGAGTCAGCATCTCCTTCACCAGTCGGACGGCGGGGTCACTGTCTTGCGTTTCCGCCCAGTTGTAATGAGGTAAGGGGTTGAACGTAGCGGATTGCTTACTCCTTACACGGTGGGAATACTGGATAGTCCCATGCCGGTGGAACGCGGGAAGTTCAACCTCCTCCAGTTCCTCTGGATCTTCCCCCACGTCCGGTAGGTTTGGCATTCTGGACAAGGCATCCGCGTTGGTATTGGAGCGTCCTGCCCGGTATTTGATTGTGAACTCAAAGTTGAACAGGCGGGCCATCCATCTCTGCTCCAGGGCACCGAGTCTTGCTGTGTCCAGGTGTGTAAACGGGTTGTTATCCGTGTACACGGTGAACCGGGAAGAGGCGAGGTAGTGCTTAAAGCGTTCGGTGACTGCCCACACCACTGCCAGGAACTCTAGCTTGAATGAGCTGTAATTCTCAGGGTTTCTTTCGGTGGGTCGCAGTTTTCGGCTGGCGTAAGCAATTACTCGTTCTTTCCCCTGCTGGATCTGGGACAGTACGGCTCCTAGCCCGATGTTACTTGCGTCGGTGTAGAGGATAAAGGGCTGGCTGTAATCCGGGTACGCCAGGATTTCATCCCCCGTGAGGGCCATCTTCAGCTGGCGGAAGGACTCTTCTTCCAGCTTCTCCCATCTGAAGGGTGGCTTCTGGTTCTTGGCCTTCCTGGACTGGCCTATCAGGAGGTCCTGCATAGGAGCTGCCTTTTTGGTGAAACAGGGAATGAATCTTCGGTAGTAGCCTACCAACCCGAGGAACTGCCGCACTTCCTTTACACTGGAGGGGCTTGGCCATTCCTTAATTGCGGTGATCTTATCAGGGTCGGGAGCCACTCCGTCAGCACTCACCACGTGTCCCAGGTACTGCACCTTTGGTTTCAGGAGGTGACACTTGGAGGGTTTCACCTTTAGGCCGTAGTTTGCCAGGGCTTCGAACACTTCTGCCAGGTGTTTCAGGTGGTCCTCGTAGGTTTTGGAGTAGACGATGACATCGTCCAGGTATAACAGGACCGTCTCAAAGTTTCGGTGTCCCAGACAGCATTCTATCAATCGTTGGAAGGTTCCTGGTGCGTTGCAGAGTCCGAACGGCATGCAGGTAAACTCGCTAAGTCCCATCGGGGTGGTGAATGCGGTCTTCTCCCGGTCCGCCTCTGCTACAGGAACCTGCCAGTACCCGCTAGTGAGATCCAAAGTAGAGAAGAAGTTAGCAGATTTTAAAGCAGCCAAAGACTCCTCTATCCTTGGTAAGGGGTACGCATCTTTGTGTGTGATACGGTTGATTTTCCGGTAATCTACACACATTCTCATGGTGTTGTCTTTCTTTTTAACCAAGACTAGTGGAGCTGCCCAGGGGCTACAGCTATCCCTGATTACCCCAGCCTCCTTCATGTCTCTAAGCATCCCCTTGGCGTGTTGGTAGTGTGCAGGGGGTACGGGTCGGTATCTCTCCTTTATGGGAGGATGGTCTCCCGTGGGGATGTGGTGTTCTACCCCCTTTACTCGCCCGAAGTCTAACGGGTGTTTACTAAACACTCTCTTGTACTCTTGAACCACCCGATAGACTCCCTGTTTCTGGTGTGAGGGAGTGGAGTCAGTACCCAAATGTAGTTGCTGACACCAGTCCTCTATTGTTTTCTTAGAGCCGTTACCTTCCTCTGGTTGAGATGGAGGCAAGGGTTCCACGGCCTGTACAGAATTCTGGTTTATGGTGAACAATTTAGCTAGCGTGGCATACCGGGGCAGGTGTACTTCTCTCTTCCCAATGTTTATTATGCGAACGGGCACCCTCCCATGGCGTACATCAACCACCCCCCGTGCTGTCAAAATGGTGGGCCTACTGTCTGAGTAGACGGGTTCTACCATTGCTTGGTAGTCTCTACCTCTTAGACCAATAGCTGCCCGGCACCAAATCATCATTTCACTTTTTGGGGGCATGGCAATAGGGAAAGGGTCACACATTCTCACGCTTCCAATCTCACCACCGGAGAGTTCCACCTGTTGCCGTCGCATCAGTGCCCGGATCTCTTTTTGGAGCACTCGCTGCTGGCCGGAGCTGGCGTTCTTGGCAACCTACTGTAAAATGAAAATCACCTCTGCAAGACAATTTTCAATCACATTAATTCCTAGCGTTATCTTTGGGTGACTCTCGCGCTTGTCAATGTCTACAATGATCAGTCCCTGTGCTGCCAGTTCGACTCTACCGATTTTAATGGTCACCTCTTTGAATCCGATCTGTGGCACGGGTTGACCATTGCTGGCGATGATACTCAAGTCGTCGTTAGGGTAGCGGGTTATATCCGAGTCATTCCAGTACTGCTTAAAGAGCACGTACGGGATGGTGGTGACCTGTGACCCGGTGTCAAGTAGGGCACTCATAGGAATGCCATCCAGTACCACAGGCAAGACTGGACGTCCTCCCACATATTTGTCACGCCAGTTTGATGGGCCTGGTGATCTTATTCCTGGGGGTTGGCCCTCTACCCCAGGTTGTGCCAGTTTAAAGGACAGTACCTTGCCATATGTCCGGGTTGATTGCAGCGGCGGCAGATGGGTTGTCCGTCTCGTTGTATCGGTCGCTGGGTCTTCCTCTGGCCGGTGGGGTCCTCCTTGGTCGACGCCACGGGATGTCCTCCGGTCCGGATGCCAGCTGGATCTTCCCTGGAGCAGAAACCTGTAACGACTGCACAGTTCGGGTTAGCGCAGCAACGCTTTTAGCTAGCTCTTGGACCTGATGGTGCAGGTCTGGAGCCGGGTCATTGTTCAAAGCCTGCGCATCAGCCCCCACAGGCCCTGCCGACAAGGGCGCCGCCTCCTGGTGGTAAGCGGTAGTAGGGCGCCTGTGGGTCACAACGCCACCCGGTGCCGGTTCTCGGAGCACCCGGATGGCTCTGTCCTTGAACTGTGCAAAGTCCAGATGAGGATCCTGTAAGGCCATTGCCCGCAACTGGGTTCGGTGGGCATTGCAATATAGTCCCTCTATAAATTGTTCGGTCAACAGCCTGTCCTCGTTTCCCACGCCGTCAGGGTCGGTCTGCTTAATGGCTCTCAGGGCCTCTTGTAGGTTTAAAGCATAGTCTCTTATACTCTCATGTGCTCGCTGTTTGCACCCGTAGAATCTAAGCTTAATCTCGGCTGAGGTGCGGGTATCAAAGGTGTCCTTCAGCCGGGTTAATATCCCTGTGACAGTCCTCCTCCCAGGTGGCCAGGACTTTACCTCCCTTTGGGCTGCCCCGGTTAGTTGGGCCACCAGGATGCTCACTTTTTGCTCTTCTGTGAGGGGGTACACCTGGAAGAGGCTATCCAGCTTTTCTCTAAAGTCATTCAGGGTATGTGACTCCCCTGAGTACTGGGGTAGCCAGGCTGCCCCTGGGATATAGGGCATCGTGAAATGCATGACCGCAGCAGCGGTGGCGCTGGCGGTGGCTGCGGCAGTGAAGCTCTCCTCCGTACCCGACATCTTCCTCCCCCCTAGTGGACCGTGGCCTACCTTGCGATGATCCTCTTCCGTAGGCCGCGGCTCCGCAGTGGATCGTCAGGGTCGAAGACCTTCCGTCGCGCTCCTGTGACGTCGGCGTCTGCTGGGTTCCTTCCAGGACCTTACGCAACGTCCGGACGTGAGGCGGGGCTTCAGTTCTCGCGGGCTTTTCGGAGTCCACGCCCCTCTTCTTCCCGCGCGGCGCCCTCAAGATGGCGCCCAATGGCGGGAAAACTCCACGGATGGCGGGAAGAAGGCAGAAGATGGCGTCGGATGGCGGGAATCTTCACCACAGGTAAGTTTAAAAGTCTCTTTTTCAGGCGCGCAGTACCCGGTGGTTGCGGGCACGGAATCCTGCCGACTACGCCAAAAGTTGACGCACCCCTGGGCCTGAGTCGCGCAGCGTTGCGCACGCGGGAGCCTACCCGGAGCCGGATCTGATAGGGGTAATAGTCTCGTGGCGGTGACCCGGTCCGTGCCCAGGGAGTCAAGCTGAGTGGCAGTCTTTAGCAGAAGATGGTACGGTGTTCGACTACGCCACCCGTTGAATGCGGCTATGAAGCCGCCGCTGCAGGGCAGACCGCTGAGGCCGGTGGTAAGGTCGTGCAGCGTAGCTGGTAGAACCCCCAACTGGAGGGGTATGGCCTCAGGGCAACCGACGTGTTTGAAGGGGGTAGCAGGAACCACTCAGAGACGGTGCGGTGTAGTTCTGGGTCTTTACTGGTGACAAAGTGGACCCTCCCGGAGTACTGGCTAGCGATCGGGGCCTGGTCAGTCCGTGAGCTGATGGGATCTCCCCTGGCCAGGCGGAGTTGTAGGCCTCCCCAACTAATCGTACTCTTCTGGCTACCTTGCTAGAGGCTGATAAAAGTAGCCCACGTCCCTGAGTGTACCGTGTGGTGCTCACCCGTATGGCCAGTGACTCGGGGCCTTTTGGTAGCTTCCGCTCCACGTCGCGGTGCTGGTCCCTTGCGTGTGACCGTGCCTTCGGGTTTCTTGGCCAGAGGACCTGAAATCCCCTGCCGGGCGGTTTCTGCTGCTGGGTAAGGATTAGTCCCCACAGCCTCGGACTCCGGGTCCGGTAAGAATTCTTCAATCAGGGCGAGCTCTACAGCTTCCAGCCCTGACCTCTTTTAGCACAGCTCCCACAGAGCTCCTGATCTTTCTTTCCCTATAGCTGCTCCACTACAGACCAGACTGTGTCTCTGTCTGTGTTCTCTCACTCTACTCCTAACCCTGCCTCAGCCCCAGCTTTATATAGGGGAAGTTCTTCCCCTCCCAGGACTGGGCAGGAGGTGTGGCATGCATAGGATGTCTGACCAGGAAACCTCTCACCTGCTCACAGACGTAATATTGCTATCACTGTGGGAACCAGACCCCTGTGGTGCCACAACTGCTTTGCACACTCTTGGCATTCTCTTGATGAGCTTCAAGAGGTAGTCACCGGAAATGGTTTTCACTTCACAGGTGTGCCCTGTCAGGTTTAATAAGTGGGATTTCTTGCCCTATAAATGGGGTTGGGACCATCAGTTGTGTTGTGCAGAAGTCTGGTGGATACACAGCTGATAGTCCTACTGAATAGACTGTTAGCTGATTTTTTCTTGCCATAATACAAATTCTAAGTAAAGAAAAACACACTTTTGATAAATAGATAAATAGGGGCCAAGAAGTGTGACGATGCCTGTATGGCAGTATACATTCATTTTCATGCATATATTACACCACTGAACAGTCTGTTTTCTTAGGTCGAAGATGTAAAGGAAAAACCACAAATAAGAAACCTCTATCAACTAGTGTTTAGCTCTATAAACAAATGTTCGCTTGGGAAGAATTGTTTCTGATTAATTACCAAGATAATAGTTGAATAAAAAAAAACAGCATAAGGCTCAATGCCATAATGCTCAGGTTCACCACAGGCCGTACAAGTCTGTTCCCATTACATTTAGCAGGGACATTTGTTATGCTGTGGTTACCATAAGCAAACTACTATAGTCCTGGAGAGCCTGGATTCCACTTTCCTTCTAACTGGATAACCATGCAATAAATAATGTCAGATGAAATAGTGAAATATTAATAAAGCTAGTTAGTGAATTACAGAGCGGCTATCTGGTGCTTCTAAGCCAGTGATGAATAGTTCTTCCGTAATGTAGCTAATCCAGCCTTACTAACAAATGACATTGTGCCGTACCCTAGGAGAACACAGGCCTGACAGTGTTAATTCCTGCTAACACTCACTCTATGTAGATCTGGAAAAGGTTTTCTGGAGTGTTAATATTATCATCTCACCCAAGCCTTAGTCCCTTAAAACAATAATCAGAGTTTAATTCTCACGCGAATTCTTAGCCCATTTATCTTTTGCAGTCATGAAAATTATATTACTTTTAGCAGACACAAAGGCCCTGATTCTTTTCTGTATTTATTACTTCTTTTTATCTATTTTTTGGGGGGGGTTTACCTATTTTTCACTTTCTTCTTATTCTTCTTTTAAAGTGCACATTTTAAAAGTCTATTTTACATGTGTTTGCCTAGTTTTTTTTATGTACTTCATTGTGGGCGAGTTTTTCAGCTGATTCAGCAATTGTGATTTTTTTTTAAGTCGAAAATTTTTTGAGCACATGTACTCCAGTCCCACCTGGAGTGATTGTGTGAATGTTCAAAATCTTTCCAGAACTTAAGTGACATTTTAGAAGAACATGTGAGTTTTTACACTAAAAGTAACAAAATAAAGAGCATTTTTCATTTTGTGTATACCACAAAACAAAAAATGAAAAGTGACTTGAAACCACCCCCCCCCCCAAATTATGAATTGGGCCAAAAAGCCTGTTAGATGTAAAAAAAAACAAAATAGCAAACAAATGATAGAAAAATGTGATTGTGCAATGTCAACCCCTTCTGGTTATCACAAATGCTCAAACATTCCCCAGGGTCAGTGATCCACTTACGGAGGGCCATATCAGAATATTGGGCTTGATACAGAAAGTGCACAAGCAAAATGTAGCTTTTCTTTGCCTTCAGTTGCTATCATTTATCAGCTACCTTTTTATAGAGCTAAGGCCCAATTCATTATTGCATTTGCGCCTATTTTTTTGTCGAATAGTTGGTGTTTTGTGCCTTGTTTTTGGATGCACCAAATTAATCTTTTCATTTGCCTGTTTTGTTTAATTTTAGTCCACTAATTTGGACGGAGTTTAGGGTTTTCGATTGTTTTACGCATTAAAACTTTTCAAAAAGTCACAAAATTTGTTGTAAAGGAACTCCAGTCCCTCATGGAGTGATTTTATATACACAAGAATTTTTGGCGGCTCTTCTGCAGGAGATTATTCTTCACTGTTTTTATAGTCTATGGGACCTAAATTGATTAAGAAGGCATTGTCGAGTAGTGGACAAACCTGTGAAGGAATCAGAAGGATCAATGCTTGAAAAAATTAGCATGACACTGACTTCAGAACATGATTTTATAGGGGTTGTCTGCTATTGGGTAATCCTTTATAAATGACCCCAGATTACTGCAGAAAATAAAAAAAATGTATACTTACCTCCCGGGTTGGCAGTATTCCTTAGCTCTCAGCCCTGTATAACTTGCAGGGGCGGATCAAGGGTAGCCAGAGCCCCAGGTAGTTTAGAGTCATGGTCCCCCCAGCACCCACTGTATTACGTGACATGTTATATGATATTATTGGGAGGTCATGTGACAGGTTACGTGATAAACACACATGTGATCTGGTGCACATCTGTAGACGCCAATTTTTTTCCCTTACGTACAGTGCTATACACAACAGTAGAGGATACTATGTAATAAGGGATGGGGCTATACATAACAATAGAGGATATTATGTAATAAGGAGCGGAGCTATACATAACAAGAGGTATGCTATGGAAGAAGGGAAAAAATTTCCCTTATGTACAACACTGAACATAATAAGAGAAAACTCTATATACTAAGGGACGGCGCTTTACTTAAAAAGGAAGATTCTTTTACAAACAAAAGTATTACTCCAATCATCTCTCTGCAAACAAATCTGCATTTACACTGAAAGATAATCGTTGAAGAAGCGTTCTTATGATGTATCCTTTCAGTGTGAAAAGGCTGCCGATCACCAGATGAATGAGCAAAACACTTGTTCAACAGGTTGAGATTCTCATTTGGCTATTATTCCTAAGTCACATTGCAAGACTCGTTAAAGGGTCGATTGTGACTTGTAGGATTGTTGCTTCCAATAGGTGGCGCTATAGAGTTCAAGTCCTCTTCATCTCTGAAGAGGCAATTTGCATGTTCATCAGGTGAAATGATTTATTGTGCAGCACAAAAGATCATTGTCCTCTGTAAACAGGACTCGCACTACCGAGAACAATGATTGTGGTTTACCGATCAGTAGTGTTTAGTGCCATTGATCACCCCATGTAAACCTTTGAATGGTGCAGATACAGGATAAATATTTGCAGCTAGTAACTTACCGCTCATGTGTCATCTGATTAAAGCCATTTTCTTTGCTTCTTCTCCATCTTGTCAAACCTTCTTGCCTAAAGCCGTGATGTGGTCACTGCAGAATTTGCTGCACTGTTCACCGCGCCCCTAAAAATAAAAACGTCACATGTACAGTTATATGAAAAAGTTTGGGCACCCCTATTAATCTTAAGCTTATTGTTTTATAAAAATTGGTGTTTTTGCAACAGCTATTTCAGTTTGATATATGTAATAACTGTTGGACACAGTAATGTTTCTGCCTTGAAATGAGGTTTATTGTACTAACAGAAAATGTGCAATCTGCATTCAAACAAAATTTGACAGGTGCATAAGTATGGGCACCTCACCAGAAAAGTGACATTAATATTTAGTAGATCCTCCTTTTGCAAAAATAACAGCCTCTAGTCGCTTCCTGTAGCTTTTAATGAGTTCCTGGAACCTGGATGAAGGTATTTTTGACCATTCCTCTTTACAAAACAATTCCAGTTCAGTTAAGTTTGATGGTCGCAGAGCATGGACAGCCCTCTTCAAATGATCCCACAGATGTTCAATGATATTCAGGTCTGGGGACTGGGATGGCCATTCCAGAACATTGTCATTGTTCCTCTGCATGAACGCCTGAGTAGATTTGGAGCGGTGTTTTGGATCATTGTCTTGCTGAAAGATCCATCCCCTGCGTAACTTCAACTTTATCACTGATTCTTGAACATTATTGTCAAGAATCTGCTGATACTGAGTGGAATCCATGCGTCCCTCAACTTTAACAAGATTCCCGGTGCCGGCATTGGCCACACAGCCCCAAAGCATGATGGAACCTCCACCAAATTTTACTGTGGGTAGCAAGTGTTTTTCTTGGAATGCTGTGTTTTTTTGCCGCCATGCATAACGCCTTTTTGTATGACCAAACAACTCAATCTTGGTTTCATCAGTCCACAGGACCTTCCTCCAAAAAGAAATTGGCTTCTCCAAATGTGCTTTTGCATACCTCAGCCGACTCTGTTTGTGGCGTGCTTGCAGAAACGGCTTCTTTCGCATCACTCTCCCATACAGCTTCTCCTTGTGCAAAGTGCGTTGTATAGTTGACCGATGCACAGTGACACCATCTGCAGCAAGTTGATGCTGCAGCTCTCTGGAGGTGGTCTGAGGATTGTCCTTGACTGATCTCACCATTCTTCTTTTCTGCCTTTCTGATGTTTTTCTTGGCCTGCCACTTCTGGCCTTAACAAGAACTGTCCCTGTGTTCTTCCATTTCCTTACTATGTTCCTCACAGTGGAAACTGACAGGTTAAATCACTGAGACAGCTTTTTGTATCCTTCCCCTGAACAACTATGTTGAATAATCTTTGTTTTCAGATCATTTGACAGTTGTTTTGAGGAGCCCATGATGCCACTCTTCAGAGGAGATTCAAAGAGGAGAACAACTTGCAAGTGGCCACTTTAAGTAGCTTTTCTCATGATTGCATACACCTGGCTATGAAGTTCAAAGCTCAATGAGGTTACAAAACAAAAAAAAGTGCTTTAGTAAGTCAGTAAAAAGTAGGTAGGAGTATTTAAAACAAGAAAATGATAAGGGTGCCCATACTTATGCACCTGTCAAATTTTGTTTGAATGCAGATTGCACATTTTCTGTTAGTACAATAAACCTCATTTCAAGGCAGAAACATTACTCTGTCCAACAGTTATTACATATATGAAACTGAAATAGCTGTTGCAAAAACACCAATTTTTATAAAACATTAAGCTTAAGATTAATAGGGGTGCCCAAACTTTTTCATATAACTGTATATGTTCCTCATTATGTATATACATTTGTTTCCTGAAAAAATAATCCCCAACATTGCGCCGCTGAATACAGACATGCACCCACTATTAATATATAATTAGCCATTGTGCAACCCTCCATTCAAAATATCAATAAATAAACCACCACTGTGCCCCCCACTAACTACATTTAGTCACTGCGCTCTTTCCTCCAACAGCCAGTCACTCTCCTGTGTCCTCAATCCCCAACTGTGCTTCTCCCACTCCCTAATTCATTATAATTACATGTCCTCTCCCCAATTCATTCTAATATATACCCCAAAATTAAAATGACATACCCCCAATTCATATGGTTACATACCCCCCAATTCATTATAATAACATACTGCCAATTAAGTATGCAATGTCCTCTTATACACCCCCACCACCAAATAATTATAATGCAATATCTTCTCACCTATTACCCACCCCAATTCATAATATACGGTGCTCTCACCCATTCCCATCCCAATTCATTATATCATACCGTGCTCTCACCCATCCCCATCCCAATTCATTATAACATACTGTGCTCTCACCCATCCCCATCCCAATTCATTATAATATACTGTGCTCTCACCCATCCCCATCCCAATTCATTATAATATACTGTGCTCTCACCCATCCCCATCCCAATTCATTATAACATACTGTGCTCTCACCCATCCCCATCCCAATTCATTATAATATACTGTGCTCTCACCCATCCCCATCCCAATTCATTATAATATACTGTGCTCTCATCCACCCCCATCCCAATTCATTATAATATACTGTGCTCTCATCCACCCCCATCCCAATTCATTATAACATACTGTGCTCTCACCCATCCCCATCCCAATTCATTATATCATACTGTGCTCTCGTCCACCCCCATCCCAATTCATTATAATATACTGTGCTCTCACCCATCCCCATCCCAATTCATTATATCATACTGTGCTCTCATCCACCCCCATCCCAATTCATTATAGCATACTGTGCTCTCACCCATTTCCATCCCAATTCATTATAACATACTGTGCTCTCACCCATTTCCATCCCAATTCATTATAACATACTGTGCTCTCACCCATTTCCATCCCAATTCATTATAACATACTGTGCTCTCACCCATCCCCCATCCCAATTCATTATAACATACTGTGCTCTCATCCACCCCCATCCCAATTCATTATAACATACTGTGCTCTCACCCATCCCCATCCCAATTCATTATATCATACTGTGCTCTCACCCATCCCCCATCCCAATTCATTATAACATACTGTGCTCTCACCCATTTCCATCCCAATTCATTATAACATACTGTGCTCTCACCCATCCCCCATCCCAATTCATTATAACATACTGTGCTCTCACCCATCCCCATCCCAATTCATTATATCATACTGTGCTCTCATCCACCCCCATCCCAATTCATTATAGCATACTGTGCTCTCACCCATCCCCATCCCAATTCATTATAACATACTGTGCTCTCACCCATCCCCATCCCAATTCATTATATCATACTGTGCTCTCACCCATCCCCCATCCCAATTCATTATAACATACTGTGCTCTCACCCATTTCCATCCCAATTCATTATAACATACTGTGCTCTCACCCATCCCCCATCCCAATTCATTATAACATACTGTGCTCTCACCCATCCCCCATCCCAATTCATTATAACATACTGTGCTCTCACCCATCCCCATCCCAATTCATTATAACATACTGTGCTCTCACCCATCCCCCATCCCAATTCATTATAACATACTGTGCTCTCACCCATTTCCATCCCAATTCATTATAACATACTGTGCTCTCACCCATCCCCCATCCCAATTCATTATAACATACTGTGCTCTCACCCATCCCCCATCCCAATTCATTATAACATACTGTGCTCTCACCCATTTCCATCCCAATTCATTATAACATACTGTGCTCTCACCCATCCCCCATCCCAATTCATTATAACATACTGTGCTCTCACCCATCCCCCATCCCAATTCATTATAACATACTGTGCTCTCACCCATCCCCCATCCCAATTCATTATATCATACTGTGCTCTCACCCATCCCCCATCCCAATTCATTATAGCATACTGTGCTTTCACCCATCCCCCACCCAATTCATTATAACATACTGTGTTTCCTTCCTCTTCTTGCCGGCATATACATGATAAACGACGTCGCATGATGACATCATTGCTCCGGCTGAGTCATAGAGAAGGCGACGGGCTGCAGCTACACTCCATTTCCATTGACGACTGCTAAGCAACAGGAACCCTCCCTGCTGGAGATAAGCGATGCCCATGGTGGCACACAAATTATTATAATGAGGGCAATCTGGCCATGGGGCTTGGGCCTGGGGGAATAGCCCAGATTTCTCTCATTATAATCCGCCTAAGTAGATCGGTGGCCATGTAACATTGTTTATATCACAAGTAAAGTAACCAATCAGGCTCTAGTCTACACAGATAATCTTGATGGTGAATTGTCTTTATGCGACATTAACATTTTTCCATCTAGAGAGTACTATTTTTTAAGTATTTCTGAATGACCACATTCAGTGTCGACATCGGCTGGTGATCCTGTACCAGTTGTCCATTGCCAGAGTTTCCATAAGTGGTCAATTTTGACAATGTCTAACAGTAATAAGGAAAGCAATCAGACATGCTGAATACATACTGTACATCAAGGTAAGTAATAAGATGTTTAGAGAGAAATGAAATACAATAAGGAGAAGATGAAATGAAGGAGAATGGTCGATAATGAAATTGGCGACTCTGGACAAATTCAAGGCAGTGAAAATAAATTGAAATGAACATGTAATGACAGATTACGTGCAATAAATGAAATGTGATTAAAGAGTAATATAGCTGGAAATAGTTTAAGGGATGGATAGCAAAGATATATCAGATGAGGTTGAAGGTAACACAGTCAAAGCAAATCAGCCTGAAAAAGAGAAATGTGAAATGATAAAGTGACTTTACAAGAAAATGAAGGAATTAAATGCCATAAGAATGGGAGAGTGATAGAAATATAAAAAAAAAAATAAAACAAAATAACTACAATAAGGAGGTAATTATGAATTGTATTAAAAAA
Source organism: Phyllobates terribilis (assembly GCF_046119375.1). NCBI lineage: Eukaryota > Metazoa > Chordata > Amphibia > Anura > Dendrobatidae > Phyllobates > Phyllobates terribilis. The sequence continues at coordinate 361,814,193 of NW_027362762.1, read as the reverse complement.
GATTTAAAAATCTGGCGTAACTCAGAAAAATGACATTTTAGACACTAAGTATTCAAGCAGCAGTAAATAGACTGAGGGTCCACTGACAAGTTAATATTCTTGGGGTCCGGTAGACTGCACTCTGCTGTAGTTGAAGGAAACAAGGATTCGGGCTTCCAAATGAAGATTATTTTACTTATGTAGTTTTTGTATAAAGACTGACAATGTAATCACTAGTAGCATAATTCATCATTCACACACATGACTGGTGGACCATAATTCTACACGCTTCCAGCACTTTTCCATTGTGTATTTTACTGGGTCATGTTGTGCCTTATTTTTTGCAATTTGATACAGGTCACTGGGGAGCTTTGCTGTTAACCATGATTATACTGTGTACACTTGTTTCCTGACTTGTCAGATATGTCTTCACTTTAGCTGTCCTTAAACAGCAACCGTCATTTTAATTTATATTTCAGAAATCATTTGAACAAATGAAAATAACTTTGTAATATATATTATCAGAGATTGGCTTATTTCTCTTCCTGGACTGATCATTCTCAATATTCTCAATTCACAGGCAAAATCTGCCTTGAGAGGATACAGACTTTCCTATTACTAAGAGAGGAGATGGCAGTTGGTGCTCATAAATGTCTATGGAGAGAGGAGGAGGAGGAAGGAGCTAGCGTCAGTCTCAGACATTCTGCTGTAAGTTCTCAGGAAGTAACAGTTACAGTTTCAAAATGAAAAAGAATGCACTATTTAGTAAAATATTCAGTTTACTCACCACATACACTGTATGTAAATTATCTTGCTGGCGTCAAGGAGGCTTGACCTTTGGCAGAAGAGTCAAGTTCTCCATGTCCTATGCCCACCTAATATGAATTGACTGATATCTCAGAGGACAGGATATGTCATCTGAAGCCCATCCAAAATCGCTTTTTTGAAATGCTACCAGCTAGAGATGAGAGGAGCTGACAAAATTCGCATTTGCCAATTCATGGTGATTTTCCCATAAAATTCAATTCACTGCAAAGTTATTCTCAGCAAATTGCATTTCCCTTATTATGTTCTGGGGTCTCTCCAGACGCCAGAGCATAATAAATGTAAGATGTAAAAAAATGTATACAATTCACCATCTACTTTACCGCTCGTTGCCTGCCATCCAGACCTCAAGAGCCGCTTCTTCTTTAGCCCTTCGCAAGCTGCATCCCCTGTTTTGTTCACTCTAGGCTTAGTCTTCCATCTACGACCAGGCCTCAGAAGTCACTGTATGTCGCACATAAGTGATGTCACGACATGTGACACTACGTGATGTCCGAGGCATGGTCGTAGATGGAAGTCCCAACCTAAATTGAACAGGCCAGAGCTACAATGTTAGAAAGAAGAGGTTCTGAGGACAGAGCAGCAGGCATCGAGCATCAGAGGGGCTGGACAGGTGAGTGGTGAAATGAGTATATGTTTGGTTTGTTGTTTTTTTTAACTTTTGCCAACTGTCTACAGTTTTGCAAAATAGAGGCCATTTTGCTGAATCTGCGTAAAACGAATTTTCAAAAGTACATATTGTATTCCCCAAAATGCAGCTTTTTTGTATATTCGAGTGGAGTTCAATTCCACTTGCCTAAATTGACTCATCTCTAGTATTAGTGCATGCAGCGTGTCCATAAAGCATGTGCATTACTGTGTGAAAGAAAGACAGCAGCATCTATGGTGACTGAGCTGCTTATTTTCCAAAATTCTGTTCATAATATAATATACAAAGAAAACTTTAAGACCTAATGTAAAAGCTACTGGAGGTTTAGTAGTGAAAATTCTACTAACAGGTTCCCTTTAAAATGTAATATTAAAAGCCAGGATAATTATAAGAAGACAAACATATTTAATATGCACTTGATTAATAAAAGCCATCTGTAAAAATAAGCCCCCATATTTCACAGTTTGAAGGTTCAATTGAGGGTCAAAGATATAACTTACTAGATGTCAAATTTAGAAAGATCATACTTAGAAAATCCCCCCAGAGAAATCCCATCTTTAGATTATTAAACCCTAATGAATTTTGCTCAACATCTGATTATAATTTGTCGCTATTTTAATACTTTTCTCATACTTTTTTTTATTATTATGGGAAAAGTACAATTTAGAGGGAACATTATCTTTGTATATTAATACACTTATTGGAACAAGTACAACACTCATTTTGAAGAGAGCCCTTTAAATGTCACTAAATATAACTAGTTATGTCTAATGGCTTTTATTTATGTATGCCTTTAATTAGTTACTTGGACTATTTAATCGCTTTGCTCTATATACTTCAATACTGAAGAATTGCGATATATGGTGTAAATGGAGGTCTTATAAGAGGCTTAACCTGTGGCTGACAGCTGTGGGGGCCTTCAGCAGATTTTCAGCTGCCATGATAACCCATCAGTTCGATCGCAAGGAACCCATTGGAGCTGGTGACAGCTCCATTTAACTGCCGCTGTCAGAGATTGATAGAAGCATCTAAATAGTGAACAGCAGTGACTGGAGCTTAGCTCAGACTGCTGCTGTTAGAATCAGAAAATGGTATGTAACACAACCGGCATCTGCCACAAGTGGAACAGGTTCAGCTCCTGTATCCACTACTCACATCCCTGACCCGGTCACTGACGGATATATCTGTCATTGGGAGTTAAGTGAGTTTTCAAGGCTCAGCTGAAATTTCTGCAGTCCCTATATGTGACAGCAGATTGCTGAATCCTCACAGTGTACAACATGTATGCTGTCAGGATTCCCCTAAATTTCCAGCTTAATCAGGCCAGTGTGTGATGGCAAGTCAGCGATTTGCATTCTAATGGTAAAAGTTTAACTAGCTGTTCATACGCATCTCTCAATATTCTACTAGAAGTTTTGACTCAGTAGGGCTTATTGCATTACTGCATACAAGCAAGTAGAGGTGTTTTTTTCACTGATTTATGCAGACATAAAAATTGAGCCATTTCTCGATATGTTCCATTTTTGGATATTTTCTCACTTTGAAGTATTGCTGTAATAAAGTGGCATAAAGAAAGACTTCTGATGACGTTCAATGAAATGAATATTTCACTTACCCAGTGGAATCTGGAGATGGAAACTGAGTCTGTCGTACAGACTGAAAGCCTTGTGCCCGATTGTGTTCCACTGGATATGCTGATCTCTGACTGACCACCAATGTACAATGTATGATAATTCCATAGATGTCTCAGCTGCAGATAGCCCGCACAACCCCTCACTGGTGCTTTGTCAGTGTGGGAAATGGTGCCAGGCAAGTTTTTTAACAAATTTTTGCAAATCAAACCACAAAGTGTTTAAATTCGTTTACAACCACAAAGTTCAAGAAATTCAACTCAAACTCCATCTTCAGCTGATCGATCCACTCAAATCTACTTTTTACCTAAACTAACAAAAGAACCAGCATGTTACATTGTACTGATGGTAGTATCTATTGAAACCTGGACACTCAGCACCCAAAGAGGAGGAATAAAACTGATAAACCATGTCTGGCTAGAATAAAAAAGACCCAACAAAACATAAAAGTAAAATAGGACCTGTCACACATGAAGAATACTCCACATTCTGACCCTTCCATCAACCAAATGATGGATTTTGGTTCACAGAGGCAACATATATGATGTTCTTAGTAATCATTTTATAATTTCCATCGTATTTGTTATCTAACACCTTGATGAGAGCCAAAAGGTGACATATAGCCATCGTGCTTATATTTTCATCCACTGCAATATTTCTGAATAGTAATTGAATAATATCTGCTCTTCCATTAGTTCACTCTTATGCCCCATACAGATTAATGTAAGTCAAATCTGTCAATTTCAGCCAACCATGTTATGTCTATTGGGCCTTTTAAATTTATTTATTTGACTAGCTTATATATCACTATTATTTCCACAGCGCTTTACAGACATCAATATCACTGTCCCCATTGGGGCTCACATTCTAAATTCCCAATCAGTATGTCCTGTAGAAGGAAAGTACCTGCAAGAAACACATACGAGCATGGGAAGAACATACAAACACCTTGCAGATGTTATCCTTGATGGGATTTGAACCCAGGACCCCGGGCGCAGCAAAGCAACAATGCAAAGCAACAATGCTAACCACTGAATTACTGCGCTGCCCTATTTAAATTAAAAAAATGTCTCTACCCATACAGAACACATCCATGCCTGGTCAAACCAAGCATGCATGTGCATGGGAAAATCAAAAGAAATAGCCGTGGGCCAAGTGAGAAACAGCTTTTGGTGCTTTTTATATTTAAAGTTATTTTTTGTTAGCTTTATTAACATCTTTTTTTTTCAACTTTAACTAATTTTATATACTTCTACTTTTATTATCTGAATTTAAGCCATCACGTATGCACATGGCACTTTTTTTACTGTATTTTGAGATGTCATATATCAAAGTATACCATAATGTTTGCCTGTAGCCGCCACTAGGGGGAGCTTAGGTTTCTAACGCATACAGTTTATTCATTGAGCTGAATAATAAAACAGTATGCAGGAAGCTCTGAAGCTCCTTCTAGTGGTGACCTTAGGAAGCCGCCATTTTATGATAGAAATCTAGTATAATAGGAACAAAACTCTGATCACTATGAAGATATATTTAGAAGTTTAACAAGAAGAACATTTTGAAATCTAAAATGACACAGTGGACATTGACTTCAAGCAACCTTCTGCAGCATTGGAAATAGCATTCTCCTACATGATGCTTAATATATTGCTAAATATGTTGCTGAAATTGGCAACCTGTCAGATAAAAAGATAACATTTTCTTTCCATCTCCATTTATTTTTCTAATAATTCAAATGTAAACTTAAGTGATATAACATTCTCCATCCAAATCCTAGCAACGCTATAAAACCAGTTTATTAAGTTCAAATAACAAGCAATTAATTTGAGCCCCTACTTGTGGTATTAAATATGTTTATAATTCGGCTCACATGTTTGTGTGATTTGTGGAATATTTAGATTATCAGTAGTCTTTGAGGTCAGTGCGCTTTGATCTTATTCACCATATTCATAAAACGATCTCGGGCCCGTTCTAAAAGTCTCTTGAAACAGCAGAAATGGACTATTTTAATGGAGTGTCTCGACTGCCTTGAAAGTAGTGTGACATATACGCACAAAACATGCATTTTACCTTTTATGGACAGGCTGATATTGGAAAAATGTAGAGGAAGGAATTCTCAAACATTACTAGAGATTGACGGCTTCAGCCAGGCTGCGTAAACACGAGGGATACAGTCTAGGATGCAAAACATGCAAACAGCACATGCACAATACAGTATACTTGGTAAGACACCATTAATATGTTAGGTATATTGAACAGCGCTTTCCATTACTCTTAATGGTATCTGACGTAAGGTTTTAATATTCTTTCTTTTTGTTATATAGTTTACCTATACACAAAAGCCCTACTAATCCAGGAATACAGTGGCTCCATGATGTTAATGGGCTGTCATAATAAATCATTACGGTTAACAAAAGAGGTAAATGCTGTGGAGCCTCCATCACCTAAGAACCTCCGCAATCACGTCAGGATGATTGAGAGTGGATCCCTATTTAGACACCGTATTGGTCTGTTATATGTATCTGTATTTTTATCATTTGGGCACAGGATAACAGTTTTAAAATTACTATTACTGCATTTATAATATTTTAATATAGTAAAATATACATTTTTTTCTAATATTTTCCAATCTCAGTATAGCTTAGCTGTGCAATTTCATGTTTTATCTGCCAAAGTTATTCTTTATCTCTTCTACCCAAGACCTTTCTCAAACCTTGATCCAGCAAAAGTAGCTATACTATCAGCTTTCTGCCCCGGCATCTTTTCCACATATTATTGCTGGTTTCCTATAAATGACTACTCTTTTTCCATAAACTTACTAACTAAAGCAGCACTCTAGCGTTTTTTTTATTGCAGCGCTAGAGTGGTGCTACTAATTTAAGTCCCCTGCTGCCCCTAGTATTATACTTACCAGCCGCCGTCTTCATCTTTTATCAGCGCCGTTCCGGTCGGCCTCCTGCAGGTTGTGACCTGCCGGATCGCTTCAGTGTTTGCTGGGCGATTCAGAAGTCATAATAACTCATCAAATGGGAACAAAGAAGCTCTGAAAATTCACATCTCCTGTCCATGGCCAGAGAGCACTGGGTTGCACGCGAGAGCACGGGGTTGTGTGAAGCAATCCGCTCATCTCTACTACCTACTATGGACAACTACTCTCCTTATCAGAGCAATGATATAACATATTCCTTGGTGTCCTAATTATCACTAGCTGCACTCCTATGTGTATGTGAATATTGAACTCGTAACATTTGTTGAATCTATTGACTGACCTTCACAATTATTGTTTCTATTACCTACAGTAATGTGGTATATAGTATATTTGTACACCAGCAGCAGTTACATTTTCATTTACAGTGTTCATGTAGGTAATGCATGTATACTAAAGGATAATAACAGATGGAAGCAGAGAATCCCACATTCATACACAGACAGTATTCAGAATGATTACATGGTAGAAGCAAATAATTTGCCTTAATCACAGATGGAAACTTGAATAAACGAGCCTCTGTAATGAAACCACATACAACATAACAAAGAGATAATTTAATAAAAAGGAACAGGATATCGGAAAAGTCCTTAATATTTTTAATTCTCTCCCATTATTTTATATAATCTTGTATAAAACAGGTAAATAGATACGTGTGACTGCAATCATTTGTGTTTTGTTGTAGAAATGCCATGTGGTGACGTATCAGAAGACGGCTATAATCAAATCCATCAGACTTCTACATACATAAACCATCCGGCTACTTAGAGTTCTCTTCTTGCCATCTGACTGCGAAGAAGAACCGTAAGGTGAAATGGAGGGCACAAAAGGGGAAATCATTCTTTGTTGTGCACATCAATCAGACTTCAGCTTCCATTTTCTTAACCCTACTGGAAAAAAATAAACATGAGCTCTTTCTATGAGTCAGTTTTTTACAAAAGAATCAGAGTTCCCATATCTGACTCAGCTGTTTAGTCTACGATACATTTATATACAGTACAAACCAAAAGTTTGGACACACCTTCTCATTTAAAGATTTTTCTGTATTTTCATGACTATGAAAATTGTACATTCACACTGAAGGCATCAAAACTATGAATTAACAGATGTGGAATTATATACTTAACAAAAAAGTGTGAAACAACTGAAAATATGTCTTATATTCTAGGTTCTTCAAAGTAGCCACCTTTTGCTTTGATGACTGCTTTGCACACTCTTGGCATTCTCTTGATGAGCTTCAAGAGGTAGTCACTGGAAATGGTTTTCACTTCACAGGTGTGCCCTGTCAAGTTTAATAAGTGGGATTTCTTGCCTTATAAATGGGGTTGGGACCATCAGTTGTGTTGTGCAGAAGTCTGGTGGATACACAGCTGACAGTCCTACTGAATAGACTGTTAGAATTTGTATTATGGCAAGAAAAAAGCAGCTAAGTAAAGAAAAACGAGTGGCCATCATTACTTTAAGAAATGAAGGTCAGTCAGTCCGAAAAATTGGGCAAACTTTGAATGTGTCTCCAAGTGCAGTTGCAAAAACCATCAAGCGCTACAAAGAAACTGGCTCACATGAGGACCGCCCCAGGAAAGGAAGACCAAGAGTCACCTCTGCTTCTGAGGATAAGTTTATCCGAGTCACCAGCCTCAGAAATCGCAGGTTAACAGCAGCTCAGATTAGAGACCAGGTCAATGCCACACAGAGTTCTAGCAGCAGACACATCTCTTCAACAACTGTTAAGAGGAGACTTTGTGCAGCAGGCCTTCATGGTAATATAGCTGCTAGGAAACCACTGCTAAGGACAGGCAACAAGCAGAAGAGACTTGTTTGGGCTAAAGAACACAAGGAATGGACATTAGACCAGTGGAAATCTGTGCTTTGGTCTGACGAGTCCAAATTTGAGATCTTTGGTTCCAACCACCGTGTCTTTGTGCGACGCAGAAAAGGTGAACGGATGGACTCTACATGTCTGGTTCCCACTGTGAAGCATGGAGGTGGAGGTGTGATGGTGTGGGGGTGCTTTGCTTGTGATACTGTTGGGGATTTATTCAAAATTGAAGGCATAATGAACCAGCATGGCTACCACAGCATCTTGCAGCAGCATGCTATTCCATCCAGTTTGCGTTTAGTTGGACCATCATTTATTTTTCAACAGGACTATGACCCCAAACACACCTCTAGGCTGTGTAAGGGCTATTTGACCAAGAAGGAGAGTGATGGGGTGCTACGCCAGATGACCTGGCCTCCACAGTCACCAGACCTGAACCCAATCGAGATGGTTTGGGGTGAGCTGGACCGCAGAGTGAAGGCAAAAGGGCCAACAATTGCTAAGCATCTCTGGGAACTCCTTCAAGATTGTTGGAAGACCATTTCCAGTAACTACCTCTTGAAGTTCATCAAGAGAATGCCAAGAGTGTGCAAAGCAGTCATCAAAGCAAAAGGTGGCTACTTTGAAGAACCTATAATATAAGACATATTTTCAGTTGTTTCACACTTTTTTGTTAAGTATATAATTCCACACATGTTAATTCATAGTTTTGATGCCTTCAGTGTGAATGTACAATTTTCAAAGTCATGAAAATACAGAAAAATCTTTAAATGAGAAGGTGTGTCCAAACTTTTGGTCTGTACTGTACATCAGTAATTTCTCCCATTAATTGTATTAGTAATGGTACTTGGAAAGCATTATTTTTCTGCTATTGTAGACCAGCCACAGAAATAACTAAAAAGCAAAGATTTTTAAAAGGCAAAGCGATTTTCCCTGAAGAATAGAGATGAGCAAACCCGAACTGTAAAGTTCGGAGTTAATACCGAACACCTAATGTCCGATGCTGTACTTCGAACCTGGACTTCTCCTGGAAGTCTGTTTTACAGTTCGAGAGTTCAGGAAGGAGAGAGAGAGATTTTCCAGCACCAAAGTTTGGTCCCCATTGATCTCAATGGGGTTCGGGTTCAGGTTCAAGCTTGGGTAGAGTTCTGATACCTGAACCGAACTTTGGACTAAAGTTCTTTCGAACCCGATGAACCCAAACTTCCACGGGTCAGCTCATCCCTACTGAAGAACATTTACAATAGAAGCCATTATAATATATCGATGTTGCTTATGGTATGAATGTCCCACTGATTACTGTTCGATTTCTGGGATCTCCACCAATCCTCAAAACTGGTTATGGCTATGTTTCATCAATGTTGCATTTCACAGACTAATCACTTACACAAATAGGGGACATGACTAGATCTTTGTTCTGCCCTGACTCTTGTCTGCATTGTGGATAGGTGCACTAGTTACAGCTGCAATTAACATTATTTAAAGTGATTCTGAGAGCTGATTCATGCCGCCTGAACAGTGTGAATCAGACACGGGCTCCATTATTGCAACTGTGTAAATTTACCTCTGAAATATTGCTTCTCCACACCTTCCACATCCTGTTTCCTTGGACTGACAGGTCTCTCCCTATTGTTAGAAACCTCCTGTTGGTGTTTTGCGGTCACGCAACCATCTGCCTTTATATTCCAGCTCCGCCCTTTTGGCTGTGCTGGACTTCAGTGTTTGACTGCTTCTCTAGCCAGGTGCTTCGGTGCCTTTCTCTGTCAGTTCTCTTGGTCCTTCTGGGACCTCTAGTACCTTTTTGTCAGTTTGTCTTTGTGTTCTGCAACAACTTCTCTGTTTAGGATGTGTCCCATTTTTGTCCCAGTCCCTAGTTCTTTTAGGGACCCCTCCCCTTATGCTATAGGTCTTTGTTCAGACTAGCAGCGGACATAGGCGGGTCTGTTCATTAGGAACAGGCAGCCCGCTACATCGTAGGGATTCAGCTTAGTCTTACTGTAGGGACAGCTTTCCCCTATCTTTCCTTAGTACTTGTTGCAGATCATAACCGTAAGTCCAGCCCAAAAAAACTAAAAGGAAAGAAATTCGGGGATCAGTATGGTTTCCGTCCAGGATTTGGCTCACCGCTTGCAGGGATTGTCTCTGGAGGTGGCCGAGCTACAGCAACATGTGAATAGCTGTTCTGGAGTGCATTTTGTGGAATCCAAGGTAGGACTGCCTGATGTTTTTTATGGTAAACAGCAAGATTTTTTTTCCTTTAAAAATGCTTGTTTGTTATATTTTTGTTTGAGACCAAGGTCCTCTGGGAATGAATCACAGCGCATTGGTTTTATTATGTCACTTTTGCGCAATGAACAACAGGGGTGGGCCTTTTCTCTCCAACCTAATGATCCATGCTTAAGGTCTGTAGAAGAATTTTTTCTGCTATGGGTCTATTATATGACGATCCTGATAGAATCTCATCTGCTGAGGCAGAACTCAGGCGTTTGAATCAGGGGTCAGGTGATGTTGAAAATTATTGCACACACTTCAGAAGATGGGCTTCAGAAGTCTTATGGAATGATCCTGCTCTGAAATGTTTATTTCTTGCTGGTCTGAGTGAAAGGGTTAAGGATCTGCTAATTGCATTCCCTGCACCTGAAACTCTGCAGGATGCCATGCAATTAGCTGTTCGTGTGGACAGGAGGCTGAGGTTCAGGCTGAATGAGGTAAAGACTCCTGTAATGTCAGGTCCTAGTCCCCAGAAAATCTGCTCAGACGGCGGAGAACCGATGGAGGTTGGGGTGATGTCACTCCGCTCTCAGGAAAGAGACCGGAGGTTCGCTGAGGGATTGTGTCTTTATTGTGGTAAAGCTGACCATTTGATTAAGTATTGTGAGCTTTGTTTAAGTAAACAAAAAAAAAAGGTCAGGTACGCCCGTATTGCATGTTTACGCTCTGCAGGAGTATTTCTTTCTGGGAGTACTACTTTGCAGGGAGATTTGATTGAATTTCAGGTATTTGTGGATTGTGGTTCAACACTTAATGTGATTGATAAAGGGTTTTTGGAAAAACTTAACTTGAAATCCAAACCTTTGTCATCACATATTTCTGTGATTGCAATTGATAACACGCCCTTGAAATGTATTACTCACAAGGTTGCTGCATTTCCTCTCACTATCAATGGAGTTCACCAAGAAATTTTGGACTTGGTTGTATTAGATAATTTACCCTCTCCGGTTGTTCTAGGATTGCCTTGGTTAAAACTACACAATCCTTTACTGGACTGGTCTACTAATGTGATTAAGTCTTGGAGTCCGAAGTGCTATGATAAATGTTGTAATGGTCGCATTGCGGCTGTGGAAAAAGGGCAATTACCTGTACCTATTCAAGATTTTTGGAGGGTTTTTTCAGAGGAGGAGTCACAAGTTTTACCTCCTCATAGGGATTATGATTGCGCCATTGAGTTTGTTCCGGGAGCTACTCTTCCGAAGAGTCGCTTGTTTAATCTGACTATCCCTGAAAGAAAGGCCTTGGAGGAATACATACAGACTAGCCTGGCTGCTGGTCACATTAGACCTTCTAAGTCGCCTGTGGCAGTTGGATTTTTCTTTGTTAAAAAAAAGGACGGGGGTTTAAGTCCATGTCTGGATTTTCATGAAATTAATAAGATTACTGTACGCAATTCCTACCCATTTCCGTTAATTCCTGACTTGTTTAACCAGTTAGTGGGGGCCAAGTGGTTCTCTAAAATTGATCTCCGGTGGGCATACAATTTGTTACGAGTGAAGGAGGGTGATGAATGGAAAACTGCTTTTAACACTCCGGTAGGTCATTTTGAGAATCTGGTGATGCCTTTTGGTCTTACCAATGCACCTGCATTTTTTCAGAACCTTATTAATGACATCCTGAGACCTTTGATTGGTAAGAATGTGGTTGTGTATTTGGATGACATTTTGATTTATTCACCAAATCTCGAGTCCCATTGGCAGAGTGTACGTGAAGTTTTGCAGTTATTGAGTGATAATTCACTCTTTGCTAAGCTGGAGAAATGTGAGTTCGCTGTGCAGAAAATTAGTTTTTTGGGCTACATTGTCTCCAGCGAGGGCTTTGAGATGGACACTGTGAAGGTTCAGGCTGTGCGGGAATGGCCTATTGGTTTGAAATCTATACAGAGATTTTTGGGTTTTGCCAATTAGTACAGGAAATTCATTAAGAATTTTTCTGTAATTGTTAAACCTCTAACCAATCTCACCAGGAAAGGTGCGAATACGGTCCAGTGGACTACTGAGGCTATTGAAGCGTTTAAGTATCTCAAAGAGAGGTTCAGTTCTGCCCTTATCCTTATGCAGCCTGATGAGACCAAGCCTTTTTTGGTCGAGGTCGATGCTTCATCGGTGGGGGTCAGAGCAGTTTTGTCTCAGGAGAACAGGGATGAAGTACATCCTTGTGCCTTCTTTTCGAAAAAAAATTCGGAAACCGAACTGAATTATGATGTTGAAAATCGGGAGTTGCTGGCTATTAAACTTGCGTTTGAACATTGGCGTAATTTTTTGGAAGACGCTAGATTTCCTATTCAGGTTTTCACAGATCATAAGAATTTGATCTATCTGGATGCTGCCAAGCGCTTGAATGCCCGTCAAGCTAGGTGGGCACTTTTTTTATTCTCGGTTTAATTTTTCTGTTACCTATATCCCTGGTACTAAGAATGTTAAAGCCGATGCTTTATCTCGCAGCTTCTCTCCTATGGTCGGTGCCGAAGAGGAGGAGAGCATTTTACAGAAAGGAGTTGTGGTGGTGGCATTGGACTCCATTTTGGAGGATGGGATTCTGAAAGCTCAAGGTGATGCTCCATCTAGCACTCCCCATGGGAGGTTGTTCGTGCCTAGAACCTTTAGGAGAGATTTGTTTGTGGAGTGTCATGAGTCTCGGTTGGCAGGTCATCCAGGAATTTCTGAGACTAAGAGACTTATCAGTCGCAGTTTTTGGTGGCCTGGATGGCAGAAAGAAGTCATCAAGTGGGTGCGTCAATGTACTGTGTGTGCTAGGTCAAAGGCTTCACATACTCCTGCTGCGGGGTTGCTTTGCCCTCTGGAGGTTCCTAGTGCGCCTTGGACGCATCTCACAATGGATTTTATTACTGATCTTCCCGTGTCCAAGGGTTTTACTGTCATCTGGGTGGTCGTGGACCGTTTTAGTAAGATGTGTCATTTGGTTCCATTCATTAAGTTTCCCTGCGCCAAGACACTCGCTAAGGCGTTTGTTAAGGAGATTGTCAAGCTTCATGGCGTTCCCACGGATATTGTTTCTGATAGAGGACCTCAGTTTGTGGCTCGCTTTTGGCGTGCTTTTTGTGACAGGTTGGGAGTCCATTTGTTATTTTCGTCTGGGTATCATCCTGAGTCTAATGGACAGACTGAAAGAAAGAACCAGGATGTAGAACAGTTTTTGCGTTGTTTTGTGGCGGACAATAAAGAGGTGTGGTCTGAGTTTCTGTCTCTCGCGCAATTTGCTCTTAACAATCATACATCCTCTTCTGCTGGGTGTACTCCTGTTTTTTGTTGTACGGGGAGACATCCGTCTTTTGGTTCGTTCTCCAAATTGGGGTCGGCGGTGCTGGAGGAGGAGTATTTTTCTGGTGATTTGGAGAGAGTTTGGACTAATGTACATTGCAACCTTCAAGAGGCTAACAAGAAGTCCAAGAAGTATTTTGACAGGAAACGTAAAGAGGTTTTGTTTACTGTGGGTGACATGGTTTGGTTGTCCTCAAAGAACCTGCGGTTGAGGATTCCCTCTAAAAAACTGGGTCCTAAGTTTGTGGGTCCATTTAAAGTGCTTCAGATTGTTAACCCGTCTGCTGTTAGGTTGGATGTCCCTACTTACTGGAAGATTAATCCTGTGTTTCATGTTTCCTTGTTGAAAAAGGCTGATGTGTGAGATAGGGATGCCACTGTCACAGTTCCTCCTGTGGTGGAAGACGGCGAATATGAAATTTCTCGTATCTTGAATTCTAGATGGCATAGAGGGAGATTACAGTATCTTGTCTCCTGGAAGGGTTTCGGTCCCGAAGACAACTCCTGGGTAAGGACGGATGATGTCTCTGCTCCTAGGCTTGTTAAAGCTTTCCACAAGAGGTTTCTGGATAGGCCTGGGCCTGGAGGATCCGGAGGATCCTCATAAAAGAGGGGGTACTGTTAGAATCCTCCTGTTGTTTTTTTTTCCATCTTGTGTTTTGCGGTCACGTGACCATCTGCCTTTATATTCCAGCTCCGCCCTTTTGGCTGTGCTGGACTTCAGTGTTTGACTGTTTCTCTAGCCAGTTGCTTCGGTGCCTTTCTCTGTCAGTTCTCTTGGTCCTTCTGGGACCTCTAGTACCTTTTTGTCAGTTTGTCTTTTTGTGTTCGACAACAACTTCTCTGTTTAGGAGGTGTCCCATTTTTGTCCCAGTCCTTAGTTCTTTTAGGGACCCCTCCCCTTATGCTATAGGTCTTCGTTCAGACTAGCCGAGGACATAGGTGGGTCTGTTCACTAGGAACAGGCAGCCTGCTACATCATAGGAATTCAGCTTAGTCTTACTGTAGGGACAGCTTTCCCCTATCTTTCCTTAGTACTTGTTGCAGATCATAACACCTATGGCCACTGCCCCACTATCAGTATTTGGTCAGTATTTTTACTCAGGAGTGGAACCAAAACCAGGAGTGGGTGGTAAATGCAGAATTAGTGCACTTCTTTCTATTATACCTTTTCTCTGATTGTTCCTCACATGGTTTTGGCTCCCACTCCTGAGAGAAAATACTGACCGAATATTGACCAAATACTGATAGTGAGGCCATGGCCTATGGGTGTGTATAGCAAGACATCTATCATAGTAGGGGAGAGGGGTAAGCTGCTTGGGCCAGTCATCAAAGATGCATGGTTCCTATCTGGCCACTAAAAGTAACTTTTCTCTTAAACTGTGCAGTGTTTCAGAATAAAACATACATAACTGCAAGAATGCAACCAGTTTCTAATTCATGCTGTTCTGTCAGGTTTCCCTTAAGCATGGTTGCAAGTTTAGTGATATGTAGTGTTGAGCGATACCTTCCGATATCAGGAAATATCGTATTGGATTGGATCGGGCCGATACCCAAAAAGTATCGGATATCGCCGATTCCGATACCGGAAACCAATGCAAGTCAATGGGACACAAATATCGGAATGAAAATAAACCCTTTCTTTCCTTGTAGGTTAATTCTACATGAAGTAAAACAACTAAGAATAATGTAGAATGACATGAAAAGCCGGCAATTCAGCAGCGGCATTCTCCGGTACCCGACAATTTACAACAGAAAGAATAGAGCTTCACACATAGATTAGATAGATAGAAACATGTCAGTCACATATATATGAAGTACAGTGACAGTGTTGCTTACTGTACTTGTCATTTAGTGTAAAGGATTTATTTAAAAAAATATTAGTGTTTTCATGCACCGTCTCTTTAAGAAAGCCGGCCGGCAATTCAGCATCTGTACCCGACAATTTAGAATAGAAAGAATAGAGAATCACACATAGATTAGATAGATAGAAACATGTCAGTCACATATATATGAAGTACAGTGATAGTGTTGATTACTGTACTTGTCATTTAGTGTTAAAATAAAGGATTTATTTAAAAAAAAATTGGCGTGGGGTTCCCCTTAATTTTAGGCTCTAGCGGAGGTTAAGCAGACAGCTGGGGCAAATGTTTGAAGCCTGGGAAGGGGGTAATACCCACGGAGCTTCCCAGGCTACTAATATCAGCCCCCAGCTGAATACCTAGCCTTTACTAGCTATTAAAATGGGGGAACCCCCCCAAAAAAATAACGTGGGGTCCCCCCTAATTTAATAGCTAGCACAGGCTAGGCAGACAGCTGGGGGCTGATATTAATAGCCCAGGAAGGGTGCCATGAATATTGGCCCCCTCCCAGGCTAGAAACACCAGCCGTCAGCCGCCCCAGAAATGGCGCATCCATAGGATGCGCCAATTCTGGCACTTAGCCTCGCTCTTCCACGCTGCCCTGGTGCGGTGGCAGGGGGTAATAGGGTTGGGGTTGATGTCAGCTTATAATGCCAGCTGACATCAAGCCCAGGTTAGTAATGGAGAGGCGTCTATAAGACACCCCCATTACTAACCCCATAGTCAAAGTTAAAGAAAAACACAAACACCCAGAATAAAGTCCTTTAATTGAAATAAAGACACAATCCTTTATTGTTCTAAATTAAACCATACTTACCATCACGCCCATTCCAGCTGAAGCCAACGATCTCCTGCAATAAAAGTAAAATAATAAAGCAACCTCATCCTTACCTTTCCATGGTTCCCACGACAGCTTCAGCTCTGCTACATCGAGATGACAGGCTGGACCGCAGCAGAACGCTGCCATCCAGCCTGTCATCCCGCAGACACTGAGAAGCGCAGGCATGCTTGCGCTCCTCAGTGTCTCTCTGTGACGTCATCCAGATGAGCCGAGTTCATGTCCAATGAACTCAGCTCACCTCATGCACGTCACTGACAGCGTGGGAAAATTCTCACGCTGAAGTGCTGAGTGCAGGAGAATTTTCCCACGCTGTCAGTGACGTACATGAGGTGAGCTGAGTTCATTGGACATGACCTCGGCTCATCTGGATGCCGTCACAGCCAGACACTGAGGAGTGGAAGTATGCCTGCGCTTCTCAGTGTCTGCGGGATGACAGGATGGATGGCAGCGTTCTGCTGCGGTCCAGCCTGTCATCTCGATGTAGCAGAGCTGAAGCTGTCGTGGGAGCCATGGAAAGGTAAGGATGATGTTGCTTTATTATTTTACTTTTATTGCAGGAGATCGTTGGCTTCAGCTGGAATGGGCGTGACGGTAAGTATGGTTTAATTTAGAACAATAAAGAATTGTGTGTTTATTTCAATTAAAGGACTTTATTCTGGGTGTTGTGTTTTTTTTAAATACTTTACTAGAAATTCATGGTGGTCATGTCTAATATTGGCGTGACCCCATGAATTTCGGGCTTAGGGCCAGCTGATAATGCCAAGCTGGCCTTAACCCCTTTATTACCCAGTGAGCCACCGCACCAGGGCCCTGGATGAGTTGGGTACAGCGCCAGAAGATGGCGCTTCTATGAACGCGCCATTTTCTGGGGCGGCTGCGGACTGCAATTTGCAGCGGGGGTGGCCCAGAAAGCTTGGGCCTCCCTGCGCTGCGGATTCCAGCCCCCAGCTGCCTAGTTGTATCTGGCTGGGCACAAAAATAGGGCGAAGCCCCACGCATTTTTTTTTTAAATTATTTCATGAAATTCATGGAATAATTAAGAAAAAAAGGGCTTCCCTATATTGTTGTGTCCAACCAGGTACAAATAGGCAGCTGGTGGTTGGGGGCAGCCCGTTCCTGCCTGCTGTACCTGGCTGGACACAAATATAGTGCGAAGCCCCACGTCAATTTTTTTTAAATTATTTCATGAAATAATTTTTTTAAAAAAGGGCTTCCCTATATTGTTGTGTCCGGCCAGGTACAAATAGGCAGCTGGTGGTTGGGGGCAGCCTGTTCCTGCCTGCTGTACCTGGCTGGACACAAATATAGGGCGAAGCCCCACGTCAATTTTTTTTAAAATAAATCCTTTATTTTAACACTAAATGACATTTGAGGAGTTAATAAAGATGCAGTCCCTAAATTATTATTTATTTTTTAATTAATTTTTCCCAAAACTTTTGACGTGGGCTTCGCCATATTTTTGTATGCCAGCCAGGTACAGCATCCAGCTTCTATGAACGCGCCATTTTCCGGGGCGGCTGCGGACTGCAATTTTCAGCGGGGGGGGGGGGGGGCAGAAAGCTTGGGCCTCCCTGCACTGCAGATTCCATCCCCCAGCTGCCTAGTTGTACCTGGCTGGACACAAAAATAGGGAGAAGCTTCAAGTATTTTTTTTTTTTAATTATTTCATGAAATTCATGAAATAATTAAGAAAAAAAGGGCTTCCCTATATTGTTGTGTCCAACCAGGTACAAATAGGCAGCTGGTGGTTGGGGGCAGCCCGTTCCTGCCTGCTGTACCTGGCTGGACACAAATATAGTGCGAAGCCCCACGTCAATTTTTTTTAAATCATTTCAAGAAATTCATGAAATAATTAAAAAAAATTGATGTGGGGCTTCGCCCTATATTTGTGTCCAGTCAAGTACAGCAGGCAGGAACGGGCTGCCCCCAACCACCAGCTGCCTATTTGTACCTGGTTGGACACAACAATATAGGGAAGCCCTTTTTTTCTTAATTATTCCATGAATTTCATGAAATAATTAAAAAAAACAAAACGTGGAGCTTCTCCCTATTTTTGTGTCCAGCCAGGTACAACTAGGCAGCTGGGGGATGGAATCTGCAGCGCAGGGAGGCCCAAGCTTTCTGCCCCCCGCTGAAAATTGCAGTCCGCAGCCGCCCCGGAAAATGGCGCGTTCATAGAAGCTGGATGCTGTACCTGGCTGGCATACAAAAATATGGCGAAGCCCACGTCAAAAGTTTTGGGAAAAATTAATTAAAAAATAAATAATAATTTAGGGACTGCATCTTTATTAACTCCTCAAATGTCATTTAGTGTTAAAATAATGGATTTATTTAAAAAAAAAAATGGCGTGGGATCCCCCATAATTTTAGTCTCTAGCGGAGGTTAAGCAGACGGCTGGGGCAGATGTTTGAAGCCTGGGAAGGGGGTAAAACCCACGGAGCTTCCCAGGCTACTAATATCAGCCCCCAGCTGAATACCTAGCCCTTACTAGCTATTAAAATGGGGGACCCCCCCCAAAAAAATGACGTGGGGTCCCCCCTATTTTAATAGCTAGCAAAGGCTAGGCAGACAGCTGGGGGCTGATATTAATAGCCCAGGAAGGGTGCCATGAATATTGGCCCCCTCCCAGGCTAGAAACACCAGTCGTCAGCCGCCCCAGAAATGGCGCATCCATAGGATGCGCCAACTCTGGCACTTAGCCTCGCTCTTCCACGCTGGCCTGGTGCGGTGGCAGGGGGTAATAGTGGTGGGGTTCATGTCAGCGCCAGCTGCCATGAAGCCCAGGTTAGTAATGATGGGCATCTATAAGACACCCCCATTACTAACCTACAAAGTGTTAAAAAGAAAAAACACACACTACACCCAGAAAAAAATAATTTATTTGAAATAAAACACACAATTTTATTTAATTCTTAGTTTACTAAAAATAATAGTTACCTGTCCACGTTCCTGCGCTGATCTCCCATGCACAGCTGTCACATCTGGAGATGGTGACAGCTGTGCATGGCTGCTGTAAGCTCACGCTGCCGGGAACACGTCCGCTCCCGGCAGCGGGAGCCACTGACTGAGGTCACCGGAGTGCATTCAGTCAGCGCAGCTCCGGAGACCTCCTTTACGGCACTGCTGTACCGTGGGAATTTCTCACTATACAGCAGGGCCGTAAAGCAGCTAACCGGAGCAGCGCTGCCTGAACTCCGGTGAACCCGCTTATGCTGTCATTCTAGCGGCGGCAGCGGTTCAGAGCGGTCACATTCTATGTGGCTGCTCTGAACTGGAGATCTTCGTGGGACACTCGTGGACTACTACGGAGGGGTAAGGATAAGGTTGTGGTTTATTATTTTATATTTTATTACAGGAGATCGATGGCTTCGGGGAATTAGGTGTCTTGGTGAGTATAGGTGTAGTTATTTATTTTTTACTTTATTTTAGGTGGCGATCGGCCGGGACAGGTAATGTATGAACTAATTTCTTTTAGGTAACCACTGGCCACCAATGACATGTATCTAACATTTATTGGGGACACAGTAGGGCAATTTAAATAGCAGGATCAGTCTGATGGGAACTACTGCTCCCATCGAGCTGATCCTGCTGGCAGGAGTGGACGGGGGACAGACATAGGCCGATGGGAGTAGTAGTGTCACATCGGCCTATGTCTGCCTGCACGCACACACACCGCACACACCCGCACACATCGCACAGACACCCCGCACACACACCCCGCACACATCGCACAGACACCGTGCACACCCGCACAAACATCGCGCACACACCCCGCACACACACCCCGCACACACACTAATCATGACGGGTCTGGGAGGTGAGGCTGACCTGTGCGGCCGTGGGAAAGTTCATGTGAGTTCATGCAGTCAAGCATGAACTCACATGAACCCTCTGAGGGCAACGCGGCGACTTCAAATGAACAGCTGATCGGCATCACCTGATACCTCAGCTGTTCATTTGAAATAACCGGCGGGAAAGCGCAGAACAGAACGGGAAAGCCGGCGGTGAAGTCTTTTCACTGCCGGCTTCCCCGCCCGGGTCCTTCACTCCCCGCTCCTTGGAGCTGCGCTCCCCGCCCGGTCCTAACTTACGATCGGGATGGGAGGTGGCGAGGGGAGCGGAGGATCGGGGTGGAAGGCTGCGGGGAAGCAGTATGGGGCTGTGTGATTGTTTAAAAGCCTGCGGCTTTTTACCGCCCGCCGGCTTTTAAACAATCAGGAGAATTCTCCCACGCTGGGATGGCATTCTGATGACAGGCTGGATCGCGCTGCCATCCAACTTGTCATCCTTCACAGACACTACAGAGCGCAGGCATTATGGGAACTTCCGATTCCGGTATCCGATATTGTAAAAGTATCGGAATTAAGTATCGGAATTCCGATACCGCGAATATCGGCCGATACCCGATATTACAGTATCGGAATGCTCAACACTAGTGATATGCATTCAAACTTCACAATCAACAAAACCTTATCTAAACCAGGTATCTGATGTGTTATATGTCAAACACACCTGATGCAACTAATAAAGCCCTTGATTCGTGGTATCAAATGTGCTTAAAACAAGAATGGTTTTGCAAATATGTACTCTATGAGGGATTCTATTTAGGGGTTGGTAATTAAACCCCCATTCCGTTAATTAGTCATTAACAGTTGCATTTTATGTTGACTTTGAAGAGACCGTTTGTTATATTAGTTGTGTTAAACTATTTAAATTGTTCTTGTTTGATTGTGCAGTCCATTGTGCACTTGGTCAGCATAATTGTGCAGTCTGTTGTGCACTTGGTCAGCATAATTGTGTAGTCTGTTGTGCACTTGGTCAGCATGATTGTGCAGTTTATTGTGCTCTTATTCAGCATGATTGAGCAGTCCGTTCTGCACTTGGTCAGCACAATTTAGCAGTTTATTGTGCTCTTGTTCAGCATGATTGTGCAGTCCGTTCTGCACTTGTTCGGCATAATTTAGCAGTTCGTTGTGCACTTCGTCAGCATGATTGTGCAGTTCATTGTGCACTTGGTCAGCATAATTTAGCAATTCGTTGCGCACTTGGTCAGCATGATTGTCCACTTGGTCAGTCTGATGACTAAAAACACATTTGTCAGACTGTAGACTTAGCTGGGGCCCCACTCTCTTTTTCTATGGCTGCTTCATCTTAATGTAGTCCACATTGGGTTTTCCGAGTAACCCATCAAATTCCTTTCACATTATTCATCACCCAAGGTCTTTTAAGGCTGACCCAGATAGATATGTGTTGCAAGCTTTCCATTAAGCCACCATGTGAATTTCTTGACTTTGCCTCACCATCTATTTCTCTAAGCTGTCTAATGATCTCTTAAACAAGCAGGAGTTTGCTGATCATCTATCTGCATTTATTTTTTGGCTTAGACCTGTGGATAACCCTTTGTTTGCTAACGGCATCCAAATGGTTTTCTGTATACATATACAGTGCTTAGCATAAAAAAGTACACCCCCTTTGAAAAGTAAGACCTGAATCAAAATTTCACTCAATTCAAGTACAATTTACAAAATTTTGACGACTTAGTTTTGTAGGACATTTTTTTAACCCATAACATGAAATTAAGATTAATAATATTACTTTCATTACAAAATCTTCAGTTTTACTCAAATTAGTTCATGCAAAAATGAGTACACCTCAAATCAAAAATAAGTACATCTAGTATTTTGTATGACCGCCATGATTTTTAAGGGTAGCACTAAGTCTTCTAGGTAAAGAATGAACAAGCTGGTGACATATTGCAAGATCTACAAGTATCTTTTTCCATTCTTCAAGAATGACCTCTTTTAGAGAATGAATGCTGACTGGAGAGTGATGGTCAACTTGTCTCTTCAGAACTCCCCATAGGTGTTCGATTGGGTTCAGTTCAGGAAACAAACTGTTTTGGATCATTGTCATGTTATAAAAGTGCACGTCTACAAAGACCAAGCAGTGATGGTAGTGAAGTGACCGCGGGCAAGGCCGCGCGTTGGTATCTATGATCTGGCCCAGCAAGATCCCCACACACAGACTCTGTCTTGATAACCGTATCTTTACTTGTATACATTTTTAACATAGCAGAACATAATAAATGACAACCGTAAATGTTCACAGCAATAATGTGTACTTATAAGCTGACCCTCACTGTCCCTACTCACACATTACCAGTCCTTTACTCCAGAAGGATGTGTCCCCCGTCGCAGGCCTGTCTGTCTTTGCAGGAAGGCGTCCCAGCCGAAGAAAAAAAAACAGGAACAACAAATTTCGCTGAAAGGAAGGAATACTTCGGCCTCTCGCCAGAGGTCCCGCTTACAGTCTCTCTGATCCGGACAGCAGCTCTTGTGGATTCCCTTGTGTAGTCCACACTCCAGTAGTGGGGAGTGTAACAGCTGAATCCTTCAGCAGTGCGGAAGCTGGGGAAAGCTCTGAGGAAAAGATATCAGATAACAGCAGCCACGTTGAGAGTATCCTCTAAGGCACACACGAGGACCTGCACACCGTCCTGGTTCTTTTCACAGACTCTCTCAGACTCTCCGCGTGCTTTTTCCTGCTTCTCACTCTGGTCACGTGACTCTCTAGGGCGGGACACAGGAGACTCAGTCTTTTTCTCTGTCATCACACCCTGCGCAGGTGCAACCTCTGGCCACAAGGTGGCAACACCATCCTGCGTAATCATTTCTGTCACAGGCTCTAGCTCAATTATCACGGAACAGCCAGAGCCTGCCAGCTCACTACACGCCCCCCCACTCAAAGGTTGGCAGTCCCTGTCAACGACCGGCTCCAGGGCGGCGATGGCTGTGGATGTGACAGGGGGCGGCTGGGAAGAGGGCCAGACATATTGGTCTCTGTAGGACTGTCCTGGAGGTACCCCTGCAGTGGTCCTCGTTGTCCGCCTAACGGGTTGGATCCCCTCTCTCCGATCAGTCACCCCACTCTCTTTCCCAGTCAACATGTCAGTAGAGGAGGTAATCGGTTCAAGTGCGTCAGTCAGACGGACAGGGGTAGGCATGCATTCAATCTCTACATCCCCGGGGTCGGTGTCTCCGACAGTATTAGTGATATCCATCTCTCTAGGTATCACAGTAGGGGAGTCAGGCTGGGAACGGCAGGGGCGCAACATATTACGGTGCAAAGTTCGGATGCTGCCGCTGTCTTCGCCCTGCACTCGATAGACGGGGCCACCGGGGTACGGCTGTCCAATTACTCGATAGACTTCGGTCTCCCACTTGGGCCGGAGTTTCCCTTGCGGTTTCTTTATACGGACTAGGATCAGTTGATCTACATTCAGTGAGTCCTCTTGTACCGGAAGTGGGTCAGCGTGCACTTGATCCTGGATTTGTCGGCCTACTAGCCGGTAGACAGTCTCCATTCTCTAACGATGTGTTTGTAGCCAGGAAGGATAGGTATCACAGGTATCTTCTTCGGAGCTAGACAGTTGCAACTCATGGATGTCTTTGCCTGGACGGCCAAAGAGAAAGGTGTATGGGGTGTATCCGGTGACGGAATGGACTTGATTATTATAGGCCCACAGCAGTTCTGGGAGGAATCGAGGCCAGTCGGGCTTTTTGTCTTCAGCCAGTGTCCGGATCAGTTGTAAGAGGGTCCGGTTAAAGCGTTCACACGCGCCATTCCCTTGTGGATGGTAAGGGGTGGTCCTGGACTTCTTGATTCCATACATCCGTTGGAGTTCTTCAATGACTCGCCCTTCGAAACAAGCCCCCTGATCAGAGTGTAGCCGCTCCGGACACCCGTAGACCCGAACGAATTGCTGACAGATGGCCTGTGCAGCTGATTCGGCAGTCTGATCCCTGGTAGCAACAGTGACAGCGAATTTCGTGAAGTGGTCCACCATCACCAGACAGTACTGGTAGCCACTATTCGCAGTTCGGATCAACAGATAGTCCACCATCAACAGCTCGAGGGGCCTCGACGTCTTAATAGTCTGGACGGGGGCACGCTGCTCCGCGGACTTGTGGAATTCACAGGTACGGCATTCTTGACAGATGTTTTCAACCAGCTTACGGAGCCCCGGACAAAAAATGAACTGCTGGGTCCACCGGAGGGTCTTGTCTATGCCGAAGTGGCCGTTCCTCCTCTGAGCTTCGCCCACCATCTCATGGGCCAACTGCACTGGGACGACAATCTGCAAACACTCCTCCATTATATGGGATAAAAGGGCCCTGCGATACAGGACTCCATCTTTTACGATCAGCCGATCCCATTGGGCAAGCAGAGCCAAGGCTCCGGTCGATAGTCGGGCTCTCACTTCGGAGGGCGGTTTCTCTTGTTTATTCACATACTGTTTCAGTAAGATGTGCTCGGGATCTCGATCTTGAAGCTTGGCCCATTCTTGCTGGGACAGGGGAGATCCCACCACGGCTTCAATCCCTCCTACCGCATACTGGCGGCTATCTTCTATTTGCTTTGCGAGCCAGGCAAAGTCAGGCATCTCATCTTCCTCCAACTCTTCATCCCGGTCCCCCACTGGCGGGGATGATGTCACTCTAGACAGGCTGTCAGCATTCTGATTCTCGTTCCCCGCTCTGTATTTAATTTTGTACTGGAATCTAGAGAGCCTGGCCATCCAGCGCTGTTCCATTGCCCCTAGTTTGGCATTCTCTAGGTGGGCAAGAGGATTGTTGTCCGTCATGACCAGCACCTCCGCTCCTGTCAGATAGCCGGCAAATTTCTCCGTCATAGCCCAAGTCAGAGCCAAGAGTTCCAAGCGGAAGGAGCTGTAGTTGACTGGATTATTTTCGGTATCACGGAGAGACCTACTGGCATAGGCTATCATGCGTTCTTTATTATCTTGAACTTGAGAGAGGACCGCCCCTAGACCTTGAAGGCTGGCGTCGGCGTGCAACTGAAACGGTAATGTGTAATCTGCATACGCCAGAACAGGGGGTGATGTTAGAGCAGCCTTAAGTGCCTGAAAGGATTTTTCTCGGTCAGGCCCCCAACTGATGCGTCGTCCTCTGGGACTGTTCGCGGTCCCTCGGAGAACCTCATGCAGTGGTTCAGCAAGCCGAGCAAAGTCCTTGACAAACCGACGGTAGTAGCCTGCCAGCCCCAGAAAAGCCCGGACTTCTTTGACGGTAGTTGGCTGCGGCCACTCTTGAACGGCTGCTATCTTCTCCGGAGAGGGCTGGACACCTTCGGCCGAGATCCGGTGACCCAAGTAGTCGATTTCCTGCTGGAACAGACGGCACTTGCTGGGCTTCAACTTCAAGCCGTGTCCGCTCAAGCGCTGGAACACTTGGCCAAGCTTGTGAAGATGATCCTCGAAGGTGGCGGAGTATACAACGATGTCGTCAAGGTATATCAGCGTAAACTCAAAGTTAAAGTCTCCCAGACAGCGTTCCATCAGTCTCTGAAAGGTCCCTGGTGCGTTATTCAAGCCGAACGGCATCCGGTCGAACTCATACAGGCCCATGAGAAGGATGAAGGTGGTCTTTTCCCTGTCCTTCTCACTCATTGGAACCTGCCAATATCCACTGGCCAGGTCTAGGGATGAAAAATATTTGGCCTTCTTCCGGGCGGTCAGTGACTCTTCGATCCGAGGAAGTGGATATGAGTCCCGGATAGTGCAAGCGTTCAGCCTACGGTAGTCTACGCAAAATCTCAGGGAACCATCTTTCTTTTTGACTATCACCACGGGTGCAGCCCACGGGCTCTGGCTTTCACGTACCACTCCGGCGTGTAGCATGGATTCTAATAGGCTTTTCACTTCCTGGTATTGTTGAGGTGGTATCTGCCGGTATCTCTCGCGGATAGGGGGGGTATCGCCCGTGGGTATCTCGTGCTGGATACTGGTGGTACACCCAAAGTCTGTGTCATGCTTTGCAAAGGAGTCTTGGTGTTCCCGTAGGAGTTCCTCCACTTGAGGCACTTCTTGTTTGGTGTATTGGGACGTGTCTAGCTGTACTTTTTCCCGTAGTTTTCGCCCAATGTCTTCATCGTCTACTTGAGCGTTTATGGCTGAGACGGTTACCGTCCAGTCGCCTTCTGTAGATGGGGTGAATTTTAGGGGTCCAATGGGATTCACTTCCGTGGGTAGAGCATATACCTGGGCAAGTTGAGTGCCGGCTTCAAGGGCTAGGCCTACGTCTGCGGTGTTGTTTAGCCTGACAGGGACTCCCCCGTTCCTCTCGACGGCTAGAGTGCGAGCAACTAGTAGGTTTAGCTTACCCCCACTTGGGGTCCTCAGCTCGATCAACACTTCAACCCCCTCAAGTTGTTGGTGGGTGTTAAGGGGTAAGAAAATGACTGTCTCTTTTTCAGCGGGCAAAGTAATCCGGGTACAGTGTGGCACCGTAATGGCGGCTAGGGGTAGTTGTTCCTCTGCCATCTGTTGAAGTCCAACGGTTCGGATTATGCGCTGGAACGCCAGACGAGTCGGCTTATGTTTGGTGACTTTCTGCCAGTATTTGGGTCCTTTTCATGTCAACAGCATAAGATCTAGGTCTTTCAAGATGTTCATTCCAACTATCACTGGGGTCTCGGAGCCGAAACCTTCCTTGACGATGACGATCCCTCGTTTCCCTAAGTCCTGTCCGCAGGCCTTTGTGTCCATCCAAGCAACTCCGGTCACTGGAATGGGTAGATTATTAGCCGCAATAATCTTAATGGCGGTGTCTGGGTCACAAGCAGTTCTTGGTTTGAGGTAATTTTCGTAAAACTGTTCAGAGATCGTGGTCACTTGTGACCCGGTGTCCATCAGTCCCTGTACGGCAATTCCTTCCAGGACAACTTCAAGTGTCGGGCTATTCGAGGCAAGAGCACTCCGCCTTCGGCTCTGTTTTTCCACACCCCTCTCTTTGGCCTCCCCTGCTGCGCGAGCCTCAGCTGCAGGGGTGTCTAGTTTAACGGCGGCCATTGTGGTGAGGCCCGGCGTGGTAGCTCTGCTTGTGGATATGGCTGGGGTTCCATTCGCTGGTCTGATCGAAATTCCCTTCGCTGGGGTGACTGAGGGTTTGTTCGTTGGTGCGACTGAGGTTTTTGCGGAGGGAAGTGTTGAGGACAACGATTTGCCCTATGGCGAGGATCACCGCATGACCAACACTGTCCCACGGGACGACTAGGCTGTCTTCGCTGGTCTCCCTGTCGGTCTAATGTTAACTGTAATACCTGTTTCTGTAAGGCTGCTACCATCTGTTTCAGGTTTTCTGTGTCACTGTTCGGATTTTTAATGTCAGATATGGATCTGCACGCAGCACCTGGAATCCCCACATCCATGACGGGTTCCCTTGCACGTTCTATGGCTTCCTGTTTGACTTCAGCAAAAGTAAGAGTCGGCAGCATCCGGATCAAGTCCTGTAACGTGCGGTTAAGATACTGGTCTCTCAGTCCTATTACAAATTGGTCTCTCAGTATCAGGTCACGAGGAGCCATACCAGCTAGTTGTTCCCCTTATCCACAGGCTTGTTCAAGGAGTACCTGAAGGGCGTTCGCATATTGGGGAATATCCTCCCATTCAAGCTGCGTCCGTCTAAAGAACATGTGTCGCAGTGTTCCCTGGTATGTGGTCGGCCCATAGGTGTTCTCCAGCACCCGCACCAAATCATCCACTGTACGCTGGCCCCTGACCGTCTTCAGTCTGACTGTCGTCCATGCCTCCCCCTCTAGCGTCAGTACCGCCATTTCTGCCAAGGTCTTAGGGTCAATATTATACATTTCCCCCAGTATCCGGACTTGTTCCGCCCACTCTGGTACAGGGTAGTTTCGTCCGCCAAATTTCCTGACCTGATTCACAATAGACACCGGTGGGGCTTTTTGACTGTACACGTGGCCTGGGTGGGAATCTTGTTGGTCACAGATCCTGCCGACTACGCCAGATGAAGTGACCGCGGGCAAGGCCGCGCGTTTGTATCTATGATCTGGCCCAGCAAGATCCCCACACACAGACTCTATCTTGATAACCGTATCTTTACTTGTATACATTTTTAACATAGCAGAACACAATAAATGACAACCGTAAATGTTCACAGCAATAACGTGTACTTATAAGCTGACCCTCACTGTCCCTACTCACACGTTACCAGTCCTTTACTCCAGAAGGATGTGTCCCCCGTCGCAGGCCTGTCTGTCTTTGTAGGAAGGCGTCCCAGCCGAAGAAAAAAAAAACAGGAACAACAAATTTCGCTGAAAGGAAGGAATACTTCGGCCTCTCGCCAGAGGTCCCGCTTACAGTCTCTCTGATCCGGATAGCAGCTCTTGTGGATTCCCTTGTGTAGTCCACACTCCAGTAGTGGGGAGTGTAACAGCTGAATCCTTCAGCAGTGCGGAAGCTGGGGAAAGCTCTGAGGAAAAGATGTCAGATAACAGCAGCCACGTTGAGAGTATCCTCTAAGGCACACACGAGGACCTGCACACTGTCCTGGTTCTTTTCACAGACTCTCACAGACTCTCCGCGTGCTTTTTCCTGCTTCTCACTCTGGTCACATGACTCTCTAGGGCGGGACACAGGAGACTCAGTCTTTTTCTGTCATCACACCCTGCGCAGGTGCAACCTCTGGCCACAAGGTGGCAACACCATCCTGCGTAATCATTTCTGTCACAGGCTCTATCTCAATTATCACAGAACAGCCAGAGCCTGCCAGCTCACTACAGTAGCATCTTCTTTTTCAATAGAGAATAGTTCATCTGTGATTTCATGATACCATCAATGAAATGTAGCCCGTCAGGCACCAGGAGCACTCATGCAGGCCCACATAAGGACACTGTCACCACTATTTTTAACCCCAATGAAATCACTGTGGGAAAACAGAGTGCACCAGACCATAGGGTGATACTTTTATAAAAAGATATATTACATCCAGGTAATCTGCTCACCTGCTCACACAACTCCTGTGAAAGCACTATAAGGCTGAGTTCACACGATGCGTTTTTCATGCGTTTCCGCGGCGTTTTTGCAGTTGCGTAAATGCCGCGGAAATGCATTAAAAATGCATGGTAGAAGGGCAGCAATGTTCCCCAATTGAAATCCGCATGTGCTGTGCCCATGATGCGGATTTTTCCGCAGCGTTTACGCTGCGGTCAAAAATCCGCAGCATGTCAATTAATTTTGCGGAAATGCTGCTCTTTTGCCGCCATTGACTTGCATTAGACCGCATGGAATCCGCATCACTGTATATGTTGATGCGCTTTTCATGCGGTCTAATGTGCGGATGGTACCCGGGTGTGGATGAGAGGACTCGCATCCAGACCCAGGTACCATTAAAAAAAAAAGAATAAAATAAAAAATATATATATTCTCACCTTCTGACGGCCCCCGCTGCATCCTGCTGGCTTCCCGGGCACTTCGCGGATGAATGAAGGACCTTCGCTGACGTCAGAGTCATGTGACGGGTCACGTGACGCTGACGTCGGAAGGTCCTAAAGTCTTCACTGCCGGCAGCCGGGACCGATGAAGCAGGACACCGGGGGCCATCAGAGGGTAAAGTATATATTTATTTTTTGACATTCACACTATATAAATCCATGTCGGTTGCATGGATTTATATAGTGTAAAGTTGACAAGCACTTTCCAAGTGATGCTAAAATCGCTTGGGAAGCGCTTGTCAACCCGCATGCGGAAATGAAAGTGAAGAACGCTTCATTTCCGCATGTCCCTGGCAGGAAACCGCATGTACAATCCGCATGCGTTTTTTCCTGCCAGAGAGATGCAAAAACGCTCAGGAAAAAATCCTGAGCATTTCTGCATCATGTGCACATACCCTAACGGTTGCTGCTGCCCTGTGGCTGGGGGATGAACTCCACCAGGATGATTGAAGGATAAGATAATTCATGGATTTGGGCAGCGCTAACCGAAATGATGATCCTTGATCCAATATATAAAGAAGCGTTTAATTCCACAAAGTGTTTCCACGCCAGGCTGATATCTTTCTCGAGTGTAAAAACCAAAGCGCTGTGGAATAAAAAACGCTTCTTTATATATTAGATCAAGGATAGTCATTCCAGATAGCGCAGCCCAAAACCATATTTAATTGATAAATCACAAATATGTGTAAGGGAAAACGCTATCTATTATGAAGGTAATGTTGGATTATCGTAGCTAAGGGAGGAATATTACAGAAAGGTTAACTGTTTTTATAAAAATCCTATGCATAAAGCTCAGCAACTTAAGGCATCTTAGCTAGGAATTAAAAAAAATTAAAGACTTTTACTTATTTTCTTAAGATTTTATCTCTAAATCTTTCTTAAATCCTACCAAAATAAGTCCTGAAATCATCTTAATCTGTTCTTGGAATTAATTAGATCTTGATTTGTTTAACATTCAGTAAACATTTGTTGGGGGCAAATAAAGTTAATCACATCAATGTGAAAAAGTAAAAAATGTTTTATCTAACGATAAAGGATTATTTCAAGCAAAAAGGAATCTCATGCACCATTGTTATATTTCTGTGCTTATCTCGTTTCGGCCTCCCACAAAGTCAACTAGCAATGAATCCAAGGCACCAGATTTGTAGTCTTCTTTTTAAAAAAATAGCTTTTATTCCATCCTTTAAAACATAAAGTACAATGTTTTGGCCACAACCGGTCTTTATCAAGCAAATACAGAAAGGGTATAAAATGCAGCTATTGCAAACAGTACCATCTTAAAGTCAATGATACAACACAAGTGATGGGCTTTACCTCTTCCTCAGAGCCCAACCCCTTTATCATGGCAACTCTCAATACTAACAAAAAAAAACATGATAAAAACAAAATGTAAAAAATATCCACATTATAATTATTGCATAGGCATATCTATCAGGTCCTATTCACACAATGTGTACAGACCTCACAAAATAATATCTCTAACCAAAAGTAAAATGTTACAGGTAAAGCCATATAGTGTTATATATAGTGTCAGATTACCATCCCCCTCAGCTGTCAACAAAAATCCCCATAGTATCCAGTAATTGTGGGTAGTACAAACCAGGTGGTGCAAGGTAATGAGATGTAATAGTAGCGCAGAGCAGAATAAAACATTTTTTTTTCAATTTTGCATTTTCATTAATAGATATTAGCAAACAAAGTATTTTTCACCTAATGAGTACAAGTGGGTGTTATACAGTTTTCACTGGGGGTGTGTACTTCTCCCTGTATTATACTGACCAATCATAAACAGGCAGCAATACAGCAGAAAAAGAAAACACCCCCACAATAGCTTAGAGCAGGTTTCTCAGTGTGTCAGAAGTAATGGTACAGCCCTGACCTCCTGCTTGAGTCAGTGTGGGGTGAGGGGCAGTGCAGCTGAGTTTAGCTGTGTCATATTAAAAAAACCCTTCTATGAGATCTCCACCTCTCATAGCAAGGTCGCCTCTGCAATATTGCCCTTTTTCCCACACTGCCTGTTTGGAGATGTGTCAGTAATCACACTTATGGTGTGCTCAACTTGTATTTGTTTGCTTAGCAGTGAGGTCAGAACAGGGTGTCATTACATCTCACACAGGAGTAGTCTAAATCACACTGTGTGACACATAATGACAGCCTGATCTCACTGCAGAGCGATTACAAGTTGCTTGAGCACAGCCAACAAAAATGTGATTAAATATCACACACTGAGAAACCTGCTTTAGGCTATGTTGGGGGGGCGTGTTTTTTTCTGCTGTGTGGTTGCCTGTTTATGATTGGTCAGCAATGCATCATACAAGAAGAAGAAGTATACGCCCCCAGTGTCTGGAAGGTTGACTCAAAAAGTTGACTCATTAGGTGACAAATGTGTTGTATGTTAATATCTCCAAAACAGAGAAGCAAAATAAAAAAAAATATTTTATTCTGCACTGTACTCAGAAAATTGACTCATTACAGTTCTGGTCTCCGGTGTATAAGAAAGACATAGCTGAACTAGAGCGGGTGCAGTGAAGAGCGACCAAGGTTATTAGAGGACTGGGGGGTCTGCAATACCAAGACAGGTTATTACACTTGGGGTTATTTACTGTGGAAAAACGAAGGCTTAGGGGTGATCTTATTACTATGTACAAGTATATGAGGGGACAGTACAAAGACCTTTCTACTGATCTTTTTACTCTGAGGCCAGAGACGGGGATAAGGGGGCATCTTCTTCGTCTGGAGGAAAGAAGGTTTAATCATAATCATAGACGCGGATTCTTTACTGTAAGAGCAGTGAGACTATGGAGCTCTCTGCCGCATGATGTTGTAATGAGTGATTCACTTAAGAAGGGCCTGGATGCCTTTCTTGAAAAGTATAATATTACAGGTTATATATACTAGATTCCTTGATAGGTCGTTGATCCAGGGAACTAGTCTGATTGTCGTATGGAGTCGGGAAGGAATTAGAGCTTAGTGTTTGCCACAGGGTTTTTTTTTTGCCTTCCTCTGGATCAACATGTTAGGCTATGGGTTGAACTAGATGGACTTAGTCTTCCTTCAACCTTAAAAACTATGTTACTATGTATTAGGTGACAAATATTTTGTATGGTAATATCTCCACAACGGAGAGACAACATAACATTTTTTTTATTCTGCACTGCAGCCACTATTGCATATTGTGTCCAGTTTAACATGAAAAAAATGGTGAAAGGTCCTCTTTAACAAACTTGTCCATGTCTACTGTCCATAAAAACCTTGAAGAGGTTTTCCCAGCATCCACATTTATCTTTTAAATGGGTTGACATACCCCCATTAACACTGTAAAGCCTGTAGAGTGTAGTATTAGTAATAGTAGCCCACTCAAAGTAGTATACCATTATTCACACAAGCAGGGCCGGCTCCAGGTTTTTCTGGGCCCTGGGCGAAAGACTCTCAGTGGGCCCTTTTAACACATACACGATTCATGATGCACAGATACTGCAGAGAAATATATATATAGTACACAGGGCCCAGCCTGCCCCCTCATCCTTCACATATGCAGACACGCGCACACACACGGTACGCAGACATATGCACGCACACACGGTACGCAGACATATGCACGCACGCACACACGGTACGCAGACATATGCACGCACGCACACACGGTACGCAGACATATGCACGCACGCACACACGGTACGCAGACATATGCACGCACACACACGGTACGCAGACATATGCACGCACACACACGGTACGCAGACATATGCACGCACACTCGGTACGCAGACATATGCACGCACACACGGTACGCAGACATATGCACGCACACACGGTATGCAGACATATGCACGCACACACGGTACGCAGACATATGCACGCACACATGGTACGCAGACATATGCACGCATACACGGTACGCAGACATATGCACGCACACACGGTACGCAGACATATGCACGCACACACGGTACACAGACATATGCACGCACCCACGGTACGCAGACATATGCACGCACCCACGGTACGCAGACATATGCACGCACACACACACGGTACGCAGACATATGCACGCACACACACACGGTACGCAGACATATGCACGCACACACACACGGTAGGCAGACATATGCACGCACACACACACACGGTACGCAGACATATGCACGCACACACGGTACACAGACATATGCACGCACACACGGTACACAGACATATGCACGCACACACGGTACACAGATATATGCACGCAAACACGGTACGCAGACATATGCACGCACACACACACGGTACGCAGACATATGCACGCACACACGGTACACAGACACATGCACGCACACACGGTACACAGGCATATGCACGCACACACGGTACACAGACATATGCACGCACACACGGTACACAGACATATGCACGCACACACGGTACGCAGACATATGCACGCACACACGGTACGCAGACATATGCACGCACACACGGTACGCAGACATATGCACGCACACACGGTACACAGACATATGCACGCACACACGGTACACAGACATATGCACGCACACACGGTACACAGATATATGCACGCACACACGGTAAGCAGACACATCCACGCACACACGGTACACAGACATATGCACGCAAACACGGTACACAGACATATGCACGCACACACGGTACGCAGACATATGCACGCACACACGGTACGCAGACATATGCACGCACACACGGTACGCAGACATATGCACGCACACACGGTACACAGACATATGCACGCACACACGGTACACAGATATATGCACGCACACACGGTAAGCAGACACATCCACGCACACACGGTACACAGACATATGCACGCACACACGGTACACAGACATATGCACGCACACACGGTACGCAGACATATGCACGCACACACGGTACGCAGACATATGCACGCACACACGGTACGCAGACATATGCACGCACACACGGTACGCAGACATATGCACGCACACACGGTACACAGACATATGCACGCACACACGGTACACAGACACATGCACGCACACACGGTAAGCAGACACATGCACGCACACACGGTACACAGACATATGCACGCACACACGGTACGCAGATATGTACACAGACATATACACATTTTTACACAAATTCTTAAAGACAAATATAAAACAGACAAATGTATATACACAGTCATACACACTGACATTCACATACATGCACTCACACAGACCCATTACAAATATTTTTAATATGGGGATTGAGGAAGCCTCACTCACCTGTCCCCGGTCCAGTGTCCTGTCCAGCAGCTCCTCAGGTATGGGGCAGTGCAGGGCCCCCGGCGTGTCACAGACTTCATGGCCCTGGAACATCAGAGGGGCCCACTTGCGGTCTTGTCCGTGCCGCTCCCCCCCATCTGTGCAGGACCTCCGCTCCGACGGTGTCTGATTGCCGGCACTCCCCCCAGACATGGCCGCACGCTGTGCGGCTGTGTCTGCTAGCAATGACGCGGCAGGGGCGACACACAAGCACAATTAAAGGTGCAGTGCCGTCGACCCTGCCGCGTCATTACTAGCAGACACAGCCTGACAGCGCGCGGCCATGTCTGAGGGGAGTGCCGGCAATCAAGCAGCGCCTGCGTCCCTGAACAGGTGCCGAGGAAGCGGCCAGGTCCCCGACAGTGAGTGAGCGGTGGGCCCCTCTGATTTTCCAGGGCCCCGGCACTTGCCCGGGTACGCCGGGTGCTGACGCCGGCCCTGCACACAAGGTACTAAGCCAGTGGTCCCCAACCTTTTTTGCACCAGGGACCGGCTTGAAGCAAGATCATTTTTCCATGGCCCAGCAAGGAGGGGGTGGGGTGGGTGGGGCTTTGGTCATATGGGGGCGGGGTAATGGAGGGATTTGGAGTTTAGTGCATACTTATCATATAGTGTAGACCAGGTCCCCGCCAGGAGCTATGCCAGGAGCCCCACATAATGTGCTGTGCCAGGAGCCGCATCACTGAGGCCCCATCACGCCCTGCAGCAGGACAGGGCAGCTGTCCTGACAGCTGCTGTTCAGCTGCATTTACTTCATCCCAGGGGCGGACACAGACTGTAGTGGGCCCCTGTGCAAGAAATTTTTGGGGGCCCCCCCCGCCCTTCATAAGGCAACAAAGTTATGTAAACATAACCCCCCCATGTGCATCTCTCACCCCCCCATGTGCAGCTCACCCCCGTGCATCTCTCATCCCCCTCCGTGCATCTCTCATCCCCCTCCGTGCATCTCTCATCCACCCCCCGTGCATCTCTCATCCCCTCCGTGCATCTCTCATCCCCCCGTGCATCTCTCATCCACCCCCCGTGCATCTCTCATCCACCCCCCGTGCATCTCTCATCCACCCCCCGTGCATCTCTCATCCACCCCCCGTGCATCTCTCATCCACCCCCCGTGCATCTCTCACCCCCCCGTGCATCTCTCATCTCTCCCCTCCCTCCCATGTGCATCTCTCATCTCTCCCCTCCCCCCATGTGCATCTCTCATCTCTCCCCTCCCCCCATGTGCATCTCTCATCTCTCCCCTCCCCCCATGTGGATCTCTCATCTCTCCCCTCCCCCCCATGTGCATCTCTCATCTCTCCCCTCCCCCCCATGTGGATCTCTCATCTCTCCCCTCCCCCCCATGTGGATCTCTCATCTCTCCCCTCCCCCATGTGCATCTCTCATCTCTCCCCTCCCCCCCATGTGGATCTCTCATCTCTCCCCTCCCCCATGTGCATCTCTCATCTCTCCCCTCCCCCCATGTGCATCTCCCATTCCCCCCACTCCTAGTTAATTGTATTTAAAAAAAAATAAAACTTGTTATACTTACCCCCATGCGATCCCTGCAGAATCCTGGTGCTCGTCCAAATCGCTGACACCAGGTTCTCCTGACTTCCGGCCATGTGACGGCGCCGTCACATGACCGGAAGTCAGGGGAATCATGAAGGTGCTGCCGCAGCAGCGCAGCGCTAAGATGTCCCGGACCCGGCGCTTAGCATGCGGCCGGGGGCCCCATGAGGAGAGAGACGCACAAGAGGGGGGCTCCGAGGGGGCTCCTACCGGCCGGGCCCCATACTGGAGTCAGGGCAGTCATGCCCTGATGGCGGCCCTGCTGGAGGGGCCCCCTCTCCCCGCGGACCGGCTGAAAAACCCCAACGGCCCGGTCCTGGTCCGCGGACCGGCGGTTGGGGACCTCTGTACTAAGCAACCAATTTTTTTTGCCTTGGGCATACTGTATACAGCAGCTTGTTAATTTCCATGCAGCAACAGTATAGATTTTTTTATACGACTCTGAAACTAAACTACAAACTGAAACGTTATCATTTTATAGCTTAGGAGAAAAAAAGATCCAGATTTTGCTTTGTTCATAAAACTTTTTCTCCAGAAGCAATTAAAAAAACTTTGATCTGTAAGTTGCTTATGTGTTTCTCTCCCCATGATGGATCTTTTTTCCTTTATGGTAGATGATCCCAGTGCCGGCTGAGGCTTTGTTCTGTGCACTGCAGCGGCATCTGATAAGTGGGGAGCTTATCGTCAATTTTATATTTCTGTGTATATTATTATATACTGTATAGCCACTGGTAATTGAGGTGGATATGATGATGATGCAATTAAATAATATTCCCTTTTTTCTGTAACTATGACTGAAGTTCATTTTGCAATTTTTCACATTAAATTAAAGCTTGAAAAAAAAATATTCTCATAAGCCTTCAGCAATTTTCCCAAACACAATAGCAAATATTTTCAGACTAACGGGAAACATGTCATGTAATTTGTGAGCTGAAGGAAGCAATTTTCTGTTTTTTTTTTTTTTAAATCAGTTGTCTTCTCTTTTTAAAGAGGTTTTCCCATCATATAAAGTGATGGCATGCGGCTTGGATACACAATCATTCTATAATCATTGGGGGGTCTGCCCTCTGGGACCCTTAGAGATCATGCGAATGAAGAGAACAGCATCTTCCCTGTTTTTATCCTGTATAGCAGTGTGTCAGGTGGCTGGGCAAAGGACATTTAGGCTATGTTCACACATGTTGGGTTTTTTTATGTCACAAATCTGCAGCAAAACTGATCTATGGCAGGAAATCATCTGCGTGAAAAACGCAGGTTTTGCTGCTTTTTTGATGCGTTTTTTCAGCAGTTTTTACACTGTCCTTCTATCTCTATTTATGCATGTACATAAAGTTCTGTGAAAAAAAAATAACCCCATTCTATTTTGCCATCAAAAACGCTGATACAAATTTTGGAGCGCTTTTGATGCATTTTTTCAGTGTTTTTTTCACCACACATTACTTCCTATGGGTGAAAAAACTGAAAAAACGTTGAAAGAAGTGACATGCTCTATTTTACAAAAACCCAACCAAGGCACAAAATACGCAACAACAAAAAAACATGATGTATGAACAGAGAATTCTGGCTTCTCATAGAATTTGCTGGTACTGCAAAACACAGCTGAAAAGTTGCATAAAAATCTGCAGCAAAAAACGCTGAAAAACACTTTTATGGCGGTTCTATGTTAAATAAAATTTACCAATAGTTTATACAAAAAAGATGTTCTCATTTATCCAGGGCTGTGGAGTCGGTAAGCCACAGTTGCGACTCCGACTCCTGGATTTTATCAGGTTCCGACTCCGGCTCCGACTCCTTCATAAATGGCCAATTCGTAACAATAAATTTACTGTTGTAAAATATTAACATCGTGCTTATTCAGTTTCTCACCATCATATAAGTAATCAGACCACTTAGAGCAAAAACTATATTTATTAGAATACAATTAGAATATAGCAAATAACTTTTATAAACTTTTCTAAACTCTTGTAAGTAAATATGCAATAAACACTGTTATGCAGTTAATAAGAAGAAATCTATAAATTTGTCCTCAGAAAAAGTATTGCCTCTGTCAGATCTTCCTTCATGGATGCCCTCAAATCTGATCTAATTATTTTGACAGCAGAGAACAACCTCTCTACACTAACTTGGGTTGGTGGCAAAGCAGTAACCACTCGGGCAACATCTCTGACAATGTCAGGATACAGAGGAATCGCTTGTTGCACTGTTATTTTTGATGAACGGTCAAATTTCTCAATTTCTTTCAGTGCACATGAAAAATTCTGCTGAAATGTTCTGGCTGTGTTCTTTGATGGGGATGACTCTTCTTCTACGCGGGAACGCTTTGCACGGTCCTTGTGATCCAAATATTTTTCGAAATTAAAATCTTCATCAGTTGATGATGAGGGTGAAGATGTGGCAGGACGACCAAATTCTTCTTGTTCCTCCTGACTGTTCTGCAACCCTTTCATCCTTACTGCTATTTCAAACAGAGCTTCTTTTCCTTTAGTTAGCTGTTGATCATCTAGAAGAATCCGATACATTGGGTCTACATAAACAGCTGCCAAAAGAATGTTATTTTGTAATAGTAGCTCCTCTCTCCGTTTCATTGATGTAGCAATGCCACTTGCAATTAACCCTCCTCTTTGGGACAGGCGAAACATCAGGTTCTTCCACTCCTTTAAAAAATACCTGGAGTTAAGTCCTCTGCTTGTAATTTTTTAGTCACTGTAAATGGGTGCTCTAGCAATTTTTCCAGCTCAGTCACCTGATTCCACTGACTTTCATTTAGCGTCAGTTGAGGGTTAGCCATGTCTACAAGAAAGGTTTTCAGTTCAACCAAGCGCTGAATCATTAAGT
Source organism: Phyllobates terribilis (assembly GCF_046119375.1). Classification (NCBI taxonomy): domain Eukaryota; kingdom Metazoa; phylum Chordata; class Amphibia; order Anura; family Dendrobatidae; genus Phyllobates; species Phyllobates terribilis. The sequence continues at coordinate 361,775,060 of NW_027362762.1, read as the reverse complement.
AAGTACTGCCCCATCGTGTGGCTTGATCAATAATTGCCCCTTTTCCAGCACGTCTCTTCAAAATTGAGTCAACTTTAGGGGTTCTGGCAACAGTAGCCAATTTTCTCACCTTGCCAATCAGTGCAGCAGCATGTCCTTCTTGCAGACTGTCTCTTATAGCCAGCTGTAGCGTATGCACAACACAGCGCATGTGATGAATGAAAGAACGTATTGACACCGTTTCAACAAGATCATCTAAACTATCATGTTGCTGTTCATCTGAAGCAACTTCAGTTTGCTCCTCAGTTACAATACTGTGTTCCTCTATTTCAAACATTTCTGTGTCTGTGGACCCAGAATGTTCTTCTAGCTGCTGGTCACCATCATTACTCTCATTCATTAGCTTAACAGTACTTATCATATTTGAAGCATTGTCAGTTACGACAGAAAGAACTTGCTCTTTTTTAGGTTCATAGTCTTGCAGAACCTTTTCCACCAAGACCTGGAGAAACTCACTGGTGTGATGAGCTTTGGTGTCTTTTACTGCCAATGTCTTGGTAACTATTTCATTTTTGTCACAAACAAATCGGACATTGATGGCAAAATAGTTCACTCTGTGACGTGTGCAGGCATCAATTTTAAGAAACAGAAAGCGTCCCTTGAGAGTTTTTTTAAGTTCTTCCTTTTGTTTAAAAGCTTCTTCGATTACTAATTTTCTAATACTCTCTCTCTCCAGAGAAACACCAAGCTTGCGGGCCATTTCCCCATTCAGACACATAAAAGCTGGTCGTGAAAATAATGAAATAGGCACACTATCCTTTACAACAAGCTCTATGATCTGTTTTTTAAATGTATCTACTGTCATTGTCACAGTAACTTTGTCACTGACAAAATATTTTGCAACTGATGGCTGCAAAGTTTTCTGCTCCTTTGTTTGGCTGGAAGAACTGGGCACTGGTTCATTGGTTTGGATGCAGTCTTTCTCATCCACTGCTTTCAGTACTTCTGGATGAAAGCGCTGTAAATGTCTCTTTAGATTAGAAGCTCTGGTAGGAGCATTTTTATCTTTGCCTGAATATGCACTGATCTTGGCTTCACAGCATTTGTTTTCATCTGGATCATTTGTCATACACTGACAGACATAATGTTTTCTATCTTGAGTGATGGTGAAATGTTCAAATACAGCTGATTTAATGTGACGCTTCTTTGACATTCCCAGGTTTTTAATTCTGCATTCACAATCCAAATGACAATTGTTTTTCCTAAAAACAATTGTACAAAATTATTGCCAGGTCGTACAACTGATATAGTGGTCAGTAATACTGTTATTCCTCATGTACTCACAGTTAACTGATGCAAAGTTTGTTGAAAGGATAATACTTCTTACAGTCTTCCTCTTCTGAGTAGCAGTTGTGAGATGCTTGGAAGACGCACACCTAGTAAACATCTAGTCTAGAGGAGGAGCTTTACTACTAAGAATTTGCAACACATTTTCACTTTCAGTTTCATACATTGTAAGTAGGGGGGTTGGGGCAGCATGAGGTTAACCAAGTATAAGATTAGATAAGGGCAGTGGAGAACAGTGACACAAAATAAGTAAGAAATGTCTCTATCTCCAGCAGAACTGCTTATCACTGTTGTTCATAGTTTGATAGAACATATATATTTGAGTAACATTTATAAAATTCATATGAAAGTTCAATTATGAAATATTAATACATTTTTTTTAAAGCTGGAGTCGGAGTCTGTACATTTCTACCGACTCCGACTCCAACCAAAACTAACTCCGACTCCGACTCCATGACTCCGACTCCACAGCCCTGCATTTATCTATTAAAGTAGACAAATACTGTGTGAATACTAGCCCTCTTAGCAGTTTGCAATCCTGGGGCTTTAAACGTATCTCGTGGCTATTTCTCCTGACATCATAAATATGCATGTTCACCTTCCCTGTTTATTTCAATGGGAAGAGGCTACTAATCTGATGTCACACTCCTCTGGAATTGGCTGATTTCCCATTGGAACAAAATGTCAGAAATTGTAACAAAAAAAAAAAAATCACTTTTTCCAAGCATCTGTCACTGAGGGGCAGTAATAAGATACACATACACACTACATGGACAAAAGTATTGGGACACACCTCTTAATCACTTAATTCAGTTTTTTTCAGTCAGTCCCATTGCTACAGATGTGTAAAATCCAGCACTTAGCCATTCAGTCTGCTTTCACTAACATTTGTAGAAAAAAAATTCTATAAAGATTTCACTGAATTTGAGCCTGCTTCAGTAATGGGATGACACCAGTGTATAGATGAGTCTGAAATATTTCTCTATCAGCTGTAAATAATACTGATAAATAAATGATGAGGTGCATAGTGTGTAAAGGTCCCCCACGCTCAACTAACTCAATAACTACACGGTTCCAAACTTCCTCTTTCATTAACATTCACACAAAACTATCCACCAGGGGCTTCAGAGTATGGGTTTGAATGGTGACTAGCTGAATGAAAGCCTTACATCACCAAGCACAATGCCAAGTGTCAGATCAAGTGGTGTAAAGCATGTGACACCATTGAAGCAGTGGAAACATGTTCTGTGGTGTGATGAATCTCTAACTGGCAGTACTTGGTGTGGAAACACTTGCTTGATCAGCACAAAAGCCCTGACCTCAACCACATTGAACACCTTTGAGATGAACTAGAATGGAGATTTTGAGCCAGGCCCTCTCAGTCCACATCAGTGTCTGACCTCTGGAGGAATGGTAAAAAACTATCACAGACACACTCCTAAATAAAGCCTTCCCAGAAGACTGGAAGTTGTAAAAGGTGCAAAGGGATGGACAAATTCTATATTAATGCCTATGGATTTAGAATGGGATGTCAGTTGTAAGAAAGCACTGTCAGTGGAAGACTGACAGCTCTTTAAAGGGCTTCCATAGACAGGCTGTACAAAAGCCAATCCATCTACCAGGTCCTACAGGAACACTGGCCTTCACCCTTTAACACTATACAGAGATCTGGACTTACACAGGACCTCCTAGGTTGCATCTGCTGGCTAGTGGAGAGGGCTGGAATAAAATATTCAGAATGCCTGGTCAGAATTAGGAAGTCAGGTTCAGGAATGAAATCGAGAGGTAGTCGGGTAGTCAAAACACAAACCATGGTAAAGGATGGAACAAACAAATTGAGTCAGAGTAGAGTAGCAGGTGAGAACAAGAGTAAGTATAACCTATAACTGGCAGTCAGTGACTGACTGCGGGAGTTTTAAATAGGGAAGAGACAAACACACACATATCTCCCAGCATATAGATAATTAATTACACTGATGACCAGCCCTCTGCTGCAAAACATACTGTAGATGAAGTCCCAGCTATTCAAAAGTTAAACTGAAACCCTTTACTGCTGCCCAGCGAAATGACTTGCAGCAAAGGCAGGGGTACTAGGAGCATGTTCAGACACGGATGTTATGGTTCCAATATGAAAGCCCTATGCAAGACTGTCCACAATATATAAATACACATGGCAATCATCACAATGTAAAAGCACAGAAAAATGTTTATTCCAATATTTGTAAATTCCCTGAAGTACCACTTGACGTAATGGTGATATTAAGAGTAAAGCATGTCAATGCCAGCAATATGTCAAGATCAGTATTAATGACCTAAGAGATCTCAAACTCTTCATTGTAAAATGAAGGATAATATCTCTCAAAAGTGCAGATTAAACAATTGTCTAAATTTCAATATCGTTCATGTCGGTAGAAATGAGTTTGGCAAACCATCTGGCATCTGCTTTGTGGCAGGTTATAACCTGAGGCAAAATGTAAATAATAAATATATTGAAAAAATATCTTGCCATACTATTTTCTTTTCATCCAAATAGGTTCAAACTTCTCGATTAATTTCCTAAAATTCTTATAAGTCGAGCAATGTTTTCCTGATACAGAGCTCCAAATCACCTGCATCAATATAGATTTCCATTATTGTACACTGGCCCGCTGCAGCCGCCACTGAAGCAGCTGAGTGAGTACCAAATCCTACAGTCCTAATGGGGACAGTGCCGATAATGTCTGTAAAGCGCTGTGAAATTAATTGCCCTATATAAGTGAATAAAATAAATAAATGTGAGAGCTTATATTAATACCTCATCAAGCTGATTATACTTACAGGGTGGGCCATTTATATGGATACACCTAAATTAAATGGGAATGGTTGGTGATTTCAACTTCCTGTTTGTGGCACATAAGTATATGGGAGGGGGGAAACTTTTCCAGATTGGTGACCATGGCGGCCATTTTGAAGTCGGTCATTTTGGATCCAACTTTATTTTTTTCAATGGGAAGAGGGTCATGTGACACATCAAACTTATTGAGAATTTCATAAGAAAAACAAATGGTGTGCTAGGTTTTACCGTAACTTTATTCTTTCATGAGTTCTTTACAAGTTTATGACCACTTGTAAAAATGTGTTCAAAGTTCTGCCCATTGTGTTGGATTGTCAATGCAACCCTCTTCTCCCACTCTTGACACACTAATAGCACCACCACATAAGAAATGCTAGCACAGGCTTCCAGCATCCGTTGTTTCAGATGCTGCACACCAGATCACCTGTATGTAGCAGAAATGGTCCTGTGCTATGAGCGCCGACCACCAGGTGGCGCTCATAGCGACCAGCTCATGACAACCACTGGAGTCTGCTGCAGACCCAGGGTTGTCATGACGCGCCCCTGGGCCTACTTGGTGTAGCGTTGCGCACGCGGGGACTACCCGGAGCCGGGCCTGTTGGGGGTAGTAGTCTCGTGGCGGTGACCCGGTCCGTGCCCAGGGAGTCAAACTGTGTGGCTGAGTATTAGCAGTAGATGTTGGACGACTACGCCACCCGTTGAATGCAGCTATGGAGCTGCCGCTGCAGGGCAGACCGCTGAGGCAGGTGGTACGATTGTGCAGCGTAGATGGTATAACCCCCAACGGGAGGGGTATGGCCTCAGGGCAGCCGACGTGGATGATGGGGGTAGCAGGAACCACTCAGACGATGCGGTGTAGTTCAGGGTCTTTACTGATGATAAAGATAGACCCTCCTGGAGTACTGGCTAGCGATCGGGGCCTGGTCAGTCTTTGAGCAGATGGGATTTCCCCTGGCCAGGCGGAGTTGTAGGCTTCCCCAACTAATTGTACTCTTCTGGCTACCTTGCTAGAGGCGGGTAAAAGTAGCCCACGTCCCTGAGTGTACCGTGTGGTGCTCACCCATATGGCCGGTGACTCGGGGCCTTCTGGTAGCTTCCGCTCCACGACGGCGGTGCTGGTCCCACGCGTGTGACCGTGCCTTCGGGTTTCTTGGCCAGAGGACCTGAAATCCCCTGCCGGTCGGTTTCTGCTGCTGGGTAAGGATTCGTCCCCACAGCCTCGGACTCCGGGTCCGGTGATAATTCTTCAATCAGGGCGAGCTCTACAGCTGCCAGCCCCTGATTCCTTATAGCACTGCTCCCACTGAGCTCCTGATCTTTCTTTCCTATAGCTGCTCCTCTCCAGACCAGACTATGTCTCTGTCTGGGACTCCTCTTCTCCTCTTCTTAACTTCCTAACCCTGCCTCAGCCCCAGTTTTATATAGGGGAAGTTATTCCCCTCCCAGGACTGGGCAGGAGGTGTGGCATGCATAGGATTCCTGACCAAGAGACCTCCCACCTGCTCTCAGACGTAATATTGCTATTACTGTGGAAACCAGACCCCTGGGGTGCCACAGTCATGCCCACCCATCGGTGACCCACGATCACATGAGGGGTCATCGATGGGTGGGGTAAGTGACGCGCTTCCAGCGCGGCGATATTACGTGCCGCTGTCAGAGATTGACAGCGGCATTTAACATGTTAACAGCCGTGGGTGGATCGCGATTCCACCCGTGGCTGTTGGGGGCACATGTCAGCTGTAATAATCAGCTGACATGTGCCCGGTTCAGTGCGGGCTCAGCACCGGAGCCCTCACTGAACCATGGGGTTACAGCCTGTGCGTATAAATATGGCACAGACTGTAAAGGGGTTTTAAACTGTCCAAGGCAGGTTTATTCAGACTTCAGAAACCACACTTTCAAAGTAAACAAAGCACAGCCTTGTCTGGCACAAAGTAACAAACCAAAAAAATAAACAGTCCACACAGTGCTGCAGGTTCGCCCGCTCACAGTCAGTGTCCTTTAGAACAGACACGCCAGAGGTCTCCATGCCTCCAGCTTCAAACACTGAATGAGACACTCGTTTTCCATTTTATTTACAAGAAGCACGCCCTGGGGTGGGGATATTTGAGCAGCCATTCCCTCCCATCTCTTATGACTGCTTGTAAAAACCGGCCCTGATACGCTCTATTAAACCTCTCAGCACTACGTTTGATGTAACATGCTTTTCCCGGGTTTACATCACCGAAGCTACTAACCTCGGTGATACATATCTACCCTCAGTGACCTGTCCGGCGGCCATCTTGCAGGGCTCACAATCTAATTTATCTATCAGTATGTCTTTGGAGTGTGGGAAGAAATCGGAGAACCCGAAGGAAACCCACACAAACACTGGATAGGCCTTGTGAGCTGTCAAAGACCAGAGGCTAGTGATACGCAGGGAAAAAGGAGAGAGCACGGCAGAGCTAGAAGTGCAGTGCCTGCCCCGCTGCACTTGTGATTAAATCTTGAAGGATGGATTTCTCAAAAATGTACCAACAAAATTCTACAAACAATGTATTATGTACAATAAAAAATTATATTGTGGTACTGTGTTAGCCAGGAAAATCGATGTAAATTCTTTTATGCCCAAAAACGACAAAAGTATTCTCGGAGTGATACCTTTATTGGCTAACCAGAAAAAATATATTTGCAAGCTTTCAGAGCACAGGGGCTCCTTCAGGCAGGATTACAAAGGAAATAATAAGACAAGAGCACAACATTTAAGAGATATTACAACAGGACATTTGATCATGAGGTGTAAGGGGTTATGCCTCCTAATTTGATTTCCTTGGCTTTGCTATGGTTCTTACTCGTGTCTCAGAATTTATACAAAAAACAAAAAGAGAGTCTGCATAAAACTGCATTATGGACCTTTATCACGTAGAGGCATAAAATAAAAAATGAAAAAGTAAATGAGCAACACAAACTGTTTCTAAATTACAACCAGAGTACTAGACAAGAAGATGAATGTGAGTTCCCACCATCATGGCTTTCGTATACCATGAGATTAAGTCAACCATACTTCATTACACAGAGACCAAGAGGAAGATTGTTGTTATTACTGTAAGCTAAAATATATATTGTTTTCTGCATGCTGTACAGTGTATATGAGAAAAAAAACATTAACTAAAGTTTTTCTTTTATGGTTAAAGAGTCTTAAATAATGACGTTCTGAAACAAATATTCTCAAGGGGGTTATCTCATGAAAAAGGTAAATCATAAAGCATCTGCTACAGGTGCAATGCCTCGATGGCTGAGCTCTTCTCGGCAAAATTATCTGTTTGCTGAGGAATTTGTTAAACTCTGAAAAATTAAGTCTGCACTGTTGTTCTATTTGACAGTTTCCATAAATTAGCCCCTGTGGGCTTGAAGCGTTTCTATGGTGTCAGATGACTTTTCAATGCAAGCAGTGAGTAATACTATTCTTGGCCATTATATGACTTATATGGTGAATTTTTCACTAGTTTCTTCCTCAACAGATTCGGTCTCTTAAGTTTAGTTGTCTCTGAGCTTCTCTTTACTCCCACTGTCCCTCCCCATAAACTTCAATGGGCAGCTCTGATCTGATCCCTCAGGATTTAGGATCCATTGAGATGGAGAATAAGTTACCTTAAAGACAAAGAAGAAGATTTCTCTAAGAAGATATATTCAAAAATCTCTTAAATTTACCGACTAGCTTCTCATCCATTTCTCTTTATTTGCTTGAGAGTGAAGCGAAGGAGAAGCTAGTCAGTCACATGATCTACCCTTTGAGCTGGAAACGATGGGAATCCTGACAGTGTGCACACTACACACCATCATGATTCGGCAATCTGGAGTCACATAGAGTAACTATAGAAGTTTATGTAGAGCCCGTAAAAACTCTTTAATATACCGTATTTTTTGGACTATAAGAAGCACGGGACCATAAGACGCACCTAGGTTTTAGAGGAGGAAAATAGAAAAAAAATTTAAGCAAAAAATGTGGTCATGATGCCCTGTTATGGGGGAGGTGGTCTGCTGCTGACACTGGTATAGCGGTAATGTCCTCCAATTCTGCTAATATCCTCCATCCTGGCATATATGACCCCTCCTTACTGTTATACGTGGCTCCCATCCCCATCCTGGTATGCATGGCACCCCTCATTCCCATCCTGATATGCATGGCACCCCAATCTACCATCCTGGTATGCATGGCATCCCAATCCCCCATCCTGGTATGCATGGCACCCCTCATCCTCATCCTGGTATGCATGGCACCCCTCATCCCCATCCAGGTATGCATGGCACCCCTCATCCCCATCCTGGTATGCATGGCACCCCTGATCCCCATCCTGGTATGCATGGCACCCCCTCATCCCCATCCTGGTATGCATGGCACCCCTCATCCTGGTATGCATGGCACCCCTCATCCTGGTTGCATGGCACCACTCATCCTGGTATGCATGGCACCCCTCATCCAAGTATGCATGGCCCCCCTCGTCCTGGTATGCATGTCACCCCTCATCCCTCTTCCTGGTATGCATGGCACCCCTCATCCAGGAATGCATGGCCCCCCCTCATCCTGGTATGCATGGCACCCTTCATCTCTCATCCTGGTATGCATGGCCCCCCTCATCCCTCTTCCTGTTATGTATGGCATCCCTTATCCCTCTTCCTGGTGTGCATGACCACCCTCATCCCTCTTCCTGGTATGTGTGGCCCCCCTCATCCCTCTTCCTGATATGCTTGGCACCCCCCATCCCATGCTGCACACAAAAAAATAAACACTTCTACTCACCTGTCTTCCCTGTGTACCAGCGCTGTGTCCTGCTCTGCTGCCAGCACTGATCTCACAGTGTGAGTCACGCATGGCATCACTGCCATATGCCCTCACACTGTGAGTTGCTGTGTCGGAAGAGTCACTGCTCCCCATTGCTCTCCCTATTAGTGCTCACACTGTACCGCAGCGCTGCTCCTGCTGCGGCCAGTGGTCTGTGTGCCCACTATTAAAGTGCATGAATTGTCACTACAACCCATGGGACCGCCGGCTGCTGCAGGAGCCGCACTGCAGTACAGTGTGAGCGCTATTAAGGATAAAAAATATTCACTGCTCTCCACGCCCATGGGTGTGGGGAGCAGTGAATATTTATTTTCTTTAGTAGCGGGCACAGTGTAGGCTGCAGCAGGTGGTTCCTGCCTCCTGTGCCCGCTCCCCCACAACACCCACCACCCACAGCCACTGTGACGCCCAGCTGCGCTTGGTATCACAGATCCTGGAAGAGTGCATTGATGGATTCCTCCACAAGAGGCCCCCATAAACATTCACACATCTCCACCTTCCACCTCAGACCAGCAGAGGGAGCCCATTAGGAATATAAATAGGGAAGGTGGAGCGAGGCAGTCTAGTCTGTTGAGAGAGTTCCTGCAGTAGAGAAGCCTGAGAGAGGTCAGTCTGCAGTGGCGCACAGTCCAGACTCAGTTGTAGCTCAGAATAGTGAGCTTTAGGTGTGCCGGAGCCATAAGATCGGTGAAGCGCGGCAAGCTGCCGTTACTTTGAGTAGCCTAGTGAGGGCCCGAGTAGGCCGAAGGCGAGTGGAGAGTTAGTACATAGGGGGCAGAGGAGCTTAACTAGCTCACCCCGAAGAATTTACCGGACACCGGGTCCGAAGCTTACCGGGATCTCTATGACCCAGTAAGGCATAACCGGAATCCCTGGAGAACTACAGGTCCCAGGATCGCTAAAGTGCTGATACGTAACAGAGCCGGGAGACACAGGCCCCGCAAGCTGAGGAGCGTGTACTCCAAGAAAAGGCCCTACCACAAGGTCAGCCAGCGCAGGACAGAGACAAAGTTAGGCCTAGCTCCAGGCAGGTCAGAAACTTACTACGCAGAGGCAAGAAACATGAGGCCCTACACCCGCTCATTGGGGAGGATCCTGATATGCACCCTTCACCCTACAGTGCTCCGGGATGTGCCTGAATTTCCATCAGTAAAAGGTACTGAAGTGACTATCGTGTCTGTCCCTGTTCTTGCTCTGACCCGGCTGGGTCTCGCCTGTCCTGCATCCCCTGCATACGCTGCCCTGAGGCCTTGCTCCACCTGTGGGGAGCTATACCATCGAGCTGCCTTATCACCGGCCTCAGTGGACTGCTGCAGCGCTGGTGCTTCTCACCAGATACCACAGGTGGCGTCACAAACTCTCATAAAACTAATAAACAATTATCCACCCTTTTAAAGAGTGACCCCAGGGTACGGGCCCGGGAGCCGACCACAGCGACATCTCCAAGGCAAAGGCCCGGGTACCGAGTCATCCCCATCCCCTGGGCTAGTCACCACCATATATAGTCCATATACATTTGGACTATAAGACGCACCCCCCACTTTCCTCCAAAATTTTGGAGGAAAAAAAGTGCGTCTTATAGTCTGAAAATACGATATAAAAATGATTGCTAGCTAAGAAATGGCATCCGCCAAGGCATCCATCGACATATACATTTTTTCTTCATATTTCTTTAACATATTGAGGCTTACATCTAGGAAATTCAGAATATGTCCGGTTCAGAGACATATTAAAGGAAATTAGTCACCAGATTTTGCCACCGAGTCAGGAGCATAATGTAGAGACAGAGACTCTGATTTCAGAAATGTATAACAACTGCTTGCTGTAGTTTTGATAAAATCACTGTTTTATAATCAGGAGGTTATCACTCCATAACCCTGGCTTCACCACTGTTTGCCAGCTTTCTGCCTATGTAAAGTGTACATAGAAAGCTGCCATACATAGTGTGTGGGCGTGTATGGGGGGGTTGTTATACAGAGCTCAGCATTCAGAGAACTGGCAGATTTGCACAGATAAAACTGTGATTTTATCAAAACTGCAGCAATCAGCCCAGTAAGTGATACATCACTGGAATTGGGGTCTCTATCCCTACATCATACTGCTCTCAGATGGAGAAGCAAAAACCTGGTGACAGATTCCCTTTAAAGGGAACCTGTCACCAGATTTTTCCCATAAAAAGTAGGGCCAGCACCTGTAAGCCCTATATGACAGTACTCTAGAATGTTGTATATATGTCCCTCTGGTCCCTTCTCTGATGACACTTCGTTTGAGTATCACAGCATGCTCTGGGAATCTCAAAAGGAGCGTAATCACACAGAAAATAGTAAAAAACTAGAATAGTTAAATAGTGAGCTAGGGAACACTAGTGAATTTTTAATACAAGTACATTAGAAAATAGCTTGCATTATGGAATTTAGGAGGAAATTTAGTTTGACTTCAGACCACCCCTTTAAGGTCTGGTATTTTATACTGTTTATAGACCAGTGGTCCTAATGCTGTGAACTGTTCAGGGGTTCACAAGTGCAATATGTTCTTATACACTAATTGCAAGTGTGTATTTATTTCAGTGGTGGCAAAGGATGTAAATAATTATGATATCGTACTAATACATTTCAGCCAAGTAAAACATTGGCCAGTTTAGAGGAAGTACAGCTAATTAGCATGCTGATATGTGATGCTAATTTGAATGACTTTACATTTGGATATAGTGTAATTTATCAGATTGATCTACACCCATGGCCTGGGATGATTTAATCAGGCAAACAGAGTAAATGTACCATAACTCTTTTTTCTTTTACACTAAGATATTTTTAATATTCTTTGGAATGGCTGCAACCAAAACACAAATTAAACATAATAAAGTGAATGTCTTTAAATGCGTGGTTACGTACACTGTTCTTTAGCAGCTCTTAAACTTCTGCGCTCCTGGGAAACACAGCATAGATTTATTTATGGGCCTGTGTCTCTAGTTGGCCACAGCAGTATGACATCTGCTCAATACTGATATTGACTAGTAATACAGTTATATGAAAAAGTTTGGGCACCCCTATTAATCTTAAGCTTAATGTTTTATAAAAATTGGTGTTTTTGCAACAGCTATTTCAGTTTGATATATGTAATAACTGTTGGAGACAGTAATGTTTCTGCCTTGAAATGAGGTTTATTGGATCATTTGAAGAGGGCTGTCCATGCTCGGCGACCATCAAACTTATCTGAACTGGAATTGTTTTGTAAAGAGGAATGGTCAAAAATACCTTCATCCAGGATCCAGGAACTCATTAAAAGCTACAGGAAGCGACTAGAGGCTGTTATTTTTGCAAAAGGAGGATCTACTAAATATTAATGTCACTTTTCTGGTGAGGTGCCCATACTTATGCACCTGTCAAATTTTGTTTGAATGCAGATTGCACATTTTCTGTTAGTACAATAAACCTCATTTCAAGGCAGAAACATTACTGTGTCCAACAGTTATTACATATATCAAACTGAAATAGCTGTTGCAAAAACACCAATTTTTATAAAACATTAAGCTTAAGATTAATAGGGGTGCCCAAACTTTTTCATATAACTGTATGTAAGTGTTATGTACATATTTATTAATCAGATTATTGTTCTAAAAATTAGGGGCCTTATGAATGGGGTTCAATTCAAATCTCTACTAAGAAATTCTAGCAGAGATCCAAAGAACTTTCTACTTCACGTCAATAGTGAATACTTGTCTACAGTCCACTCTAAGATATACCGTATGTTTCACTGAGATGGTTGCACTAATGCATCATATTAGCAGCTGTCTAATGTACCTACCAACCAAAAATCAGATCTTTCCATCCAGGGTAGTAAGATGTGCCATGAAATGATACCATATATATGGTTTAATGCATTACAGGAGCTATGTCAACTTGGACACATACAAGAAATATACAAAGAGTAAAACTAGTGAGCAATGCTAGTGCAAACAACTGAATAGGTTAAGTGAATAGCAGAATATGAAGGACTCCATATATTTTTATAGAACGTCAACAGCTTACATCTATTCAGTGGGTGCCTTCAGATAGGCAGAAATTCCCATCTACCTGTCTTAATTCACATTAACAGAGTTGTGTGTAGATGCACAAACTATGATTGCATAGTGACACACTTAACAAGCTTGTACGGGCTTATGATCTACTGGATCGGTCATCAATGTTTGATTGATGGAGGTCGGACACAGCATTTTTTAATTTCGCTTACTTATATAGCGCCCTTAATTCCACAGCGCTTTACAGACATTATCATCACTGTCCCCATTGGGGCTCACAATCTCAATTCCCTATCAGTATGTCTTTGGAGTGTGGGCGGAAACCAGAGAACCTGGCGCATGTCCACCAATTATCTGTTATCAGCTCAAGTGGCTGCCGGAGGTAAACAATGAACGTAGCTGGAACAGCAGAGCTCCATTCATTATGTAGTCGCTATTCCCAAGATCTGCAGCTTATCTACTATTGAAGTGAATAGGAGCTGTGCTCAATTCTCAGCAGGGACCACAACAAAGTGCAAAGAGCTGTGCTGCACACTCCGTGAACTATTCACGGTGGGGTACGAGTGATGGACCCCCAGCAATCTCCTATTATTGAGACCTATCCTATGGATACTATGTATAAAATAAAAAAAGGAGAAATAAGCTCACCATCCTGTGGTCACATTCAATTTTTGGCCAGATATGTATCCTTAAATTTGGTTGTGATGCTGGAGTTTTCCACAAATGTGTTTGCATTTCTAGAACTATCCTAGGGATGTCATCAATATTATAAGACTGGACAATCCCTTTAAAGAAGACCATTGATCAATAAAAAAAAAAAAAAACTGCTTCACTTCATACACTGTTAAAGAGCAGGCCAATGACGTCTGGCGTGGCCAAGCAAGCTTTCTCATAATGCTATCACAGCACTTGGTGTAGCGCAGCCATTCAGGGAGACTTTTAAAGCCAGCACCATTTTGAGCTTTTACAGTGTAGGGTTCAGTTTTAGGCCCCCTTCTCTTCTCTCTATGCACCACCCCTATTGGACAAATCATCAGAAGATTTCGTTTCCAGTACCATTTATGCTGATGATGCCCAGTTATAGACATCTCGTCCTGACATGACCCCCGCATTTCTACAAAATACCAATGATTGTCAGCTGTGTCTCACATTATTCCTTATTAGTGATGATCGGTACTCGCCCAGGCATCTCACTGCTCGACATGCTTGGCGCTCGGCGAGTATTTCCGGGATGCTCGGACGGGAGCTCGGGTCCCCTCACTGCATGTTTGGCGCTCTTTAGAAAGCCAATGAACAAGCAGGGATTGCTTGCCACGCACTGTAATGCCGTAGCCATGTTGGTTGTGGCATTACAGTGATTGGCTGGCCGCACAACATCATTAGGTGTATATAAGACCGGGTGCCGCCATGCTCGCCAGTCTACTCCACAATCAGGCAGAGTAGGGCGAGGTGCTGTGGAGCTAGGGAGAGAATTGGTGGTGTAATAGTTAAATATAGGTATTCCACACTAAGATATATAGCCATCTGAACTAACAGTCCTTCTGAGGACTAATCCAGCTGCATATATTAATCCTGATAGAAGGAGTTAGGCAGACAGGCAGGGTTTGTGGCAGTGTATACAGCACAATAGGGTCCATTGCACGTTCTGTCTGCTGCTGCTGTTACAGATATCTATTTAGGCCTACATATCCAGGGTAATTTTCTTTTTTTGCTCTTAATCCTGATTATTTGCTTAAAAAGCAATTCAGTACATCATTTTACCTCTCCATTTGCTTGTTAGCAGAATACAGGCAGTTTTTTTGATTATATTTGCATTACTGTATTGTGGAAGCAGAGAAACGTTTCCATGATCACACGTGATACCATATTGCTGCCATAATAATACAGACATTTTGTGGAGCGTGACAAATCTACTACATAATCGGCTTATCTCGTCTGTCTGTCCGTCCAGGAAATCCCGCGTCGCTGATTGGTCTGGCCGCGGCCAATCAGCGATGCGGGATTTCAGAACAAGTCGGGAGATAGCAGGGCTGACTCCGCCCATGTGGTCATGTGACTCACCAACTGCCCATGACGTACTGAACATGTTCTGTCAGTCACACTGTGTGATGTACTTCTGTCACATTTACTGAACACGTTCTGTCAGTCACAGTGCGACATAGTTCAGTCACGTTTACTAAACACGGTCAGTCAGAGTGTGACGTACTTCTGTCACATTTCATTCACCGTGGTACGTGGAACAGGAGACCCCTGGCTGCAGCTGCAAATAGTCGTGATGTAAGCGGAAGCAAGAGCCGGCTGCAGCCGGGGGAATTACGTGCTGGCTGTGTGTGGTCAGCGATGTTGCCTGCCACAAGCAGTATTGGCAACATGACGTAATTACAAAATTCATTAGGGGCCCCAAGGGGATATGACGCACCCCTGGGCCTGTGTCGCACAGCGTTGCGCATGCAGGAGCTTACCCGGAGCCGGATCTGTTGAGGGTTGTAGTCTCGTGGCGGTGACCCGGTCCGTGCCCAGGGAGTCAGACTAAGTGGCATTGTATTAGCGGTAGATGTTGGACGACTACGCCACCCGTTGAATGCAGCGAAGGAGCTGCCGCTGCAGGGCAGACCGCTGAGGCCGGTGGTAGGATTGTGCAGCGTGATAGTATCACCCCCAACGGGAGGGGTATGGCCTCAGGGCAGCCGACGTGGATGATGGGGGTAGCAGGAACCACTCGGAGACGGTACGGTGTAGTTCAGGGTCTTTACTGGTGACAAAGATAGACCCTCCCGGAGTACTGGCTAGCGATTGGGGCCTGGTCAGTCCTTGAGCAGATGGGATCTCCCCTGGCCAGGCGGAGTTGTAGGCCTCCCAAACTAACTGTACTCTTCTGGCTACCTTGCTAGAGGCGGGTATAAGTAGCCCACTTCCCTGAGTGTACCGTGTGGTGCTCACCCGTATGGCCGGTGACTCGGGGCCTTCTAGTAGCTTCCGCTCCACGACGGCGGTGCTGGTCCCATGCGTGTGACCGTGCCTTCGGGTTTCTTGGCCAGAGGACCTGAAATCCCCTGCCTGACGGATTCTGCTGCTGGGTAGGAGTTAGTCCCCACAGCCTCGGACTCCGGGTCCGGTAAGAAATCTTCTCAGTCAGGGCGAGCTCTGCAGCTGCCAGCCCCTGACTCCTTGTAACACTGCTCCCACAGAGCTCCTGTTGTTTCTTCCCATAGCTGCTTCTCTTCTCTGTCTCTACTTCTGGCATGGCCCAGGAGCTGGGCCCAGCCGGAGCCACAGCTCCCTGTCAGCCCTCCTGGCTGAACTCTCCCTCTGAACTCTCTAACCCTGCCTCAGCCCCAGGTTTATATAGGGGAAGTTCTTCCCCTCCCAGGACTGGGCAGGAGGTGTGGCATGCATAGGATTCCTGACCAAGAGACCTCCCACCTGCTCTCAGACATAACATTGCTGTTACTGTGGAAACCAGACCCCTGGGGTGCCACATTCCCCCCTAGGGAAATTTAGTACTCCGGGACTAAACATATTTTTAGAAAAACATAACAAGGTATAAACAATAATAATACAATAAGAAAAACACATAAAGATGGTTACGGCGTGTCCGCAACCGGGTGCAGTCTTTGAAGAAAAGTAAGGTGTCCATTTCACCAAAACAGGGAGACGTAACCAGGTAGGGGTCTGTCCTGCCCCGAGTCCTTAACAGTCTTTAGTCCATTCCTGGGTTACGCTCCAACCATGTACAAAGGATTCCCGGTAAATCCACCAAAGACTCCCATAAATTACTAGAAACACATAATTATTTACAGGATATGGCCGCTCTCAGTCCTCGGCCAGTGGGGATAAGGAATGGCTGCTCACAGTCCTCAGCCTGGTTTAAGATAGGGGCACATGGGGAACAATTCACTAATCCCAACGGGGACCATATTTTAATTAGCAGCAGTCCTTGTACCCTTACGGGTAACTATTTACAGCTCTTTATTCACGCTACTTCCCTTCAGTAGCTATGTCCTCTTTGTGCTCCCTCCTGAGGGTAGTCCTCAGACCCGTCCGGGTCCTCTTGGCTTTCCTCGTATTGGTAGAAATGCAGCTCCTCCTCGGTTAGCTGGGTTAGTATCTCTGCGACAGTCCTCCTCCCAGGTGGCCAGGACTTTACCTCCCTTTGGGCTGCCCCGGTTAATTGGGCCACCAGGATGCTCACTTTTTGCTCCTCTGTGAGGGGGTACACCTGGAAGAGGCTATCCAGCTTTTCTCTAAAGTCATGCAGGGTATGTGACTCCCCTGAGTACTGGGGTAGCCAGGCTGCCCCCGGGATATAGGGCATGGTGAAAGGCATGACCGCAACAGCGGTGGCGCTGGCGGGGGTTGAAGCGGTGAAGCTCTCCTCCGTATCCGACATCCTTCTCCCCCCTAGTGGACCGTGGCCTACCTTGCGATGATCCTCTTCCGTAGGCCGCGGCTCCGCAGTGGATCGTCAGGGTTGAGGACCTTCCGTCGCGCTCCTGTGACGTCGGCGTCTGCTGGGCTCCTTCCAGGACCTTACGCAACGTCCGGACGTGAGGCGGGGCTTCAGTTCTCGCGCGCTTTCGGAGTCCACGCCCCTCTTCTTCCCGCGCGGCGTCCTCAAGATGGCGTCCAATGGCGGGAAAACTCCACGTATGGCGGGAAGAAGGCCGAAGATGGCGCCGGATGGCGGGAAAACTCCACCGATGGCGGGAAGGAAGCGGAAGATGGTACCGGATGGCGGGAATCTTCACCACAGGTAAGTTTGAACAGTCTTTTTCAGGCACACAGTACCCGGTGGTTGCGGGCACGAGATCCTGCCGACTACGCCAAAAGTTGACGCACCCCTGGGCCTGTGTCGCACAGCGTTGCGCATGCAGGAGCTTACCCGGAGCCGGATCTGTTGAGGGTTGTAGTCTCGTGGCGGTGACCCGGTCCGTGCCCAGGGAGTCAGACTAAGTGGCGTTGTATTAGCGGTAGATGTTGGACGACTACGCCACCCGTTGAATGCAGCGAAGGAGCTGCCGCTGCAGGGCAGACCGCTGAGGCCAGTGGTAGGATTGTGCAGCGTGATAGTATCACCCCCAACGGGAGGGGTATGGCCTCAGGGCAGCCGACGTGGATGATGGGGGTAGCAGGAACCACTCGGAGACGGTACGGTGTAGTTCAGGGTCTTTACTGGTGACAAAGATAGACCCTCCCGGAGTACTGGCTAGCGATTGGGGCCTGGTCAGTCCTTGAGCAGATGGGATCTCCCCTGGCCAGGCGGAGTTGTAGGCCTCCCAAACTAACTGTACTCTTCTGGCTACCTTGCTAGAGGCGGGTATAAGTAGCCCACGTCCCTGAGTGTACCGTGTGGTGCTCACCCGTATGGCCGGTGACTCGGGGCCTTCTAGTAGCTTCCGCTCCACGACGGCGGTGCTGGTCCCATGCGTGTGACCGTGCCTTCGGGTTTCTTGGCCAGAGGACCTGAAATCCCCTGCCTGACGGATTCTGCTGCTGGGTAGGAGTTAGTCCCCACAGCCTCGGACTCCGGGTCCGGTAAGAAATCTTCTCAGTCAGGGCGAGCTCTGCAGCTGCCAGCCCCTGACTCCTTGTAACACTGCTCCCACAGAGCTCCTGTTGTTTCTTCCCATAGCTGCTTCTCTTCTCTGTCTCTACTTCTGGCATGGCCCAGGAGCTGGGCCCAGCCGGAGCCACAGCTCCCTGTCAGCCCTCCTGGCTGAACTCTCCCTCTGAACTCTCTAACCCTGCCTCAGCCCCAGGTTTATATAGGGGAAGTACTTCCCCTCCCAGGACTGGGCAGGAGGTTGGGCATGCATAGGATTCCTGACCAAGAGACCTCCCACCTGCTCTCAGACATAACATTGCTGTTACCGTGGAAACCAGACCCCTGGGGTGCCACAGATACATTGGGGGGTTAATTTAAAGTAGTGCACAACCCATTTAAACACTGCTTCGCTGATTAGTCGCGCCCGGTCGGCCACATACATATTCTAGAATACCCGATGCGTTAGAATCGGGCCACCATCTAGTATATTGAATATGTGTTCAAACCTATTCACAGTTGGTCTCTGACAAATACCATACTATTAAGCGATTGCCTGAAACCGTGGCAATCAGACGTGATCCCATATGACTGCCGTAATAATACAGAAATTTTTGGAAACGTGTCAGATATCACACTACAGGGTGGACTATTTATATGGATACACCTAAATTAAATGGGAATGGTTGGTGATATCAACTTCCTGTTTGTGGTACATTAGTATATGGGAGGGAGAAAACTTTTCCAGATGGTTGGTGACCATGGTGGCCATTTTGAAGTCGGCCATTTTGGATCCAACTTTATTTTTTTCAAAGGGAAGAGGGTCACGTGACACATCAAACTTATTGAGAATTTCATAAGAAAAACAATGGTATGCTTGGTTTTAATGCAACTTTATTCTTTCATGACTTTTTTACAAGTTTATGACCACTTATAAAATGTGTTCAAAGTGCTGCCCATTGTGTTGGATTGTCTATGAAACCCTCTTCTCCCACTCTTGACACACTGATAGCAACACCGCAGAAGAAATGCTAGCACAGGCTTCCAGTATCCGTTGTTTCAGATGCTGCACATCTGGTATCTTGATGGTATGGTGTGGTATATGGGATACAAAGATAGTGAGATCATTCTTCATCAATGGAAACCTCAATGCCACTGGATATCGTAAATTGCTACATGATGATGTGTTGCCCTCTTTATGCACTGAAGATGGCACGTTCCCTGAGTTTTTCCAACAAGATGGTGCACCACCACATTATGGGTGTGAGGTCCGAGCATTCCTACATGAACAGTTTCCTGGAAAGTGGATTGGTCATCGTGGGCCAATCTGACCCCCTTAGACTTTTATCTTTGGGGTCATCTGAAGGCAATTGTCTATACTGTGAGGATACGAGATGTGCAGCATCTGAAACAATGGATAGTGGAAGCCTGTGCTAACATTTCTTCTGCGGTGTTGCGGTGGGAGGCTTGGCATGCATGTACAACAGGGAAGAGGCAGTGGTGTCACTCGCAGAAACTGTTTCTGGACCCTGGCGTTCGGCCCATTGACTTCATCATCCACCACCTCGTCTTCCACTTCTGCACCCTGGTCCTCCTCCTGACTTTCTGTCCATTGTGTCTCATCATCATCCACCTCTTGCAACAGTAACTGCACTTTCCCACCGTCACCTTTGGGTGACCATGGCTGCTCAAATATTTGGGCATCGCTACATGCGATCTTCTGTTGCTCTGCTTGAAGCGGGCCGGGTGAGAGGCACAAATCTATAAATGGAAAAGTGAACAGCTCTTGGGGTAACCCTGGAATCTCTCCCTCAAACCACATATCCAAGCTCTTTTCACTTCCGAGCGGACCGAGCAAGAGGCCAGAATCTATAAATGGAAAGATGAACAAAATAGTTTTTCGGCGTGTCCAAGTGTGGGATCAGTTGTGTCAGGGCACTCGGAATGGTGGGAGGAAGGAGGATCAGGGTGAGGAATATTCCAACTCCAAGTTAAAAATATCTCCCAGATCCGCACATTCTTCAACCACGAATCTGCAAAAACACTAGTGCACGCCTTCATCATCTCCCGCCTCAACCACTGCAACCTCCTGCTCTGTGGCCTCCCTTCCATCACTCTCGCACCCCTCCAATCTATCCTAAACTCTGCTAATCCACCTGTTCCTCCGCTATTCCCCGTCCTCTCCGCTCTGTCAATCCCTTCACTGGCTCCCCATTGCTCAGAGACTCCAGTTCAAAACCCTAACCATGGCATACAAAGCCATCCACAACCTGTCTCCTCCATATATCTGTGACCTAGTCTCCCGGTACATACCTGCACGCAGCCTCCGATCCTCAAAAGATCTCCTTCTCTACTCCCCTCTTATCTCCTCTTCCCACAATTGCATACAAGATTTCTCCCATGCATCCCCCCTACTCTGGAACTCTCACCTACTGTTGAAACCTTCAAAAGGAACCTGAAGACCCACCTCTTCCAACAAGCATACAACCTGCAGTAAACCTCAGTCCACCATACCACTGCACAACCAGCTCTACCCTCCCCTACTTTATCCTCACCCATCCCCTGTAGACTGTGAGCCCTCGTGGGCAGGGTCCTCTCCTCTCCTGTACCAGTCACTGTCACATTTTTGTTCAAGATTATTGTAGCTGTTTTTGCGATGTATACCCCTTTTTCACATGTAAAGCGCCATGGAATAAATGGTGCTAAAGTAGTAATAATAATGTGGTCCAGAATCACGGCTACTAAGACTGGACCATGTGGAAGACAGGGTGGTGGTGGTTGCAAACTGGCTGGAAGCATTATCTGCTATCCAACCAACAGCCTTTTCCCACTGTTCTGACTTCAAGAGTGGTGTTCCGCGGCCCCCTAGAAATTGGGACAGGATGATAGCTCGACATGATGTGGGTGTTTGTTGTGCCCTCTTAGCAGGCACGGTTTCATCTTGCCCACGGCCTCGGCCTTTGCGTGCACCATCACCATTAAGTCCACTTCCCAGTCCCTTGCCATGAGCCTTGACCATTTTAAATGCAGTTTAATATTTGTCACGTTGCCAAAAATGTCTGTATTATTACTGCAGTAATATAGAATCATGTCTGATGACCACAGTTTTAGGCAGTGACCTGGGAGTCAGAGATGTTTCCAGGGGTCTTCCGCATGCTGTTCCCATTTCTTTTCAGCACTGTATGGATGTGTCTGATCATGTCTTACACACCACATGGCCTGATAAGGTAGTAAAATGTTAAAATTACATTTACCGGTGAATGTATTTTTCACCGTTGAAAGCAATGCAAAAGTGCAAAAACGCATCAAAAATGCTACGTGTGAACACAGCCCAAGGTGTGGAGGATCATTTTTGGTTTTTGGTTATTTATTTTGCCTTATAAACATGTCATTACCCTGGAAAGGATGTTCCTTACTATTTTTCCCAGGAAAATCCATTTTGGTTTAGTTTTTGTATGTTTTATTGTGAGCCCATAAAAGTGGCGTCATACTCTGACAACATTGTTCACAGCAGTGACCTGGGAGTCAGAGATACTTTCAGGGGTCTTCCTTATGCTATTCCTATGTCATTTGAACACTGTTTCCATCGATTTGGGCAATTTTTAGGCCCCCTGCAGACCTCCGGGGGAAGGTGTGGGGCGGAAAAATGCTCAAGTTTCCCATAGACTTACATTGAGCTCGTTGCTCGGGTCAAGCACCGGAGCATTCCAATTTGCTCAACCCGAGCAACGAGCACCCGAGCATTTTAGTGCTCACTCATCACTATTTCTTATATCTAAAGGTGAATCTTTCCAAAACTGAATGCCTTGTATTTTCATCCCCTACTAACATACATATACTCAATATTGCCTTTTTTCAGTGGTTGGTTCTTCCATTACTTAGAGCTTTCCTTTACTACTTATATCCAATCTCTTACTTGCTCATGTCACCTGCACCTCAAAAACATCTCAAGAATTTGACGTTTTCTTACATTTCACTCTGCCAAAACTCTTACTGTTGCTCAATTTTTGCCTGGACTACTGCAAATCTTCTAATTGGTCTCGCTCTTACTGGCGAATCGTGAACTGAATCTCAAAGTGTTCAAACTCTAATTAAAGTATACATTTCAGGAAATTTGACTTGAACTCGATCCTCCCTAAAATGAGTAAAATGATCTGCTCTTCTCTAATTGGAAGAGATGAAGTCAGTCTTTCCACATAGAAGATATGAAGACATGGGGCCAGAGGATATGGAGGGCCAATTTTAAAGCAAGCTGTGTGTGACGTTAGTCACTACTCACGGACAAGCTGTGAGACTTGAATAGTCAAGAGGTCTGGGGTCAGATACCAAGAGGGCTCCTCATATACAAATGTGTTAGACAAAAGGCGTAGTCAGGTCACAGTCCAGAGTCAGAATTCCAAGGTCAGAGTGGGTCATGACAAAAGGGGTAATACAAATGGGTAGTCAATAGACGAATCCAGGGTCCAGCAATAAAAGGGCAGAATGTCAGAATTCAGAACACAAGGCACAGAGGATAAGCCACACAGAACTGAAAGCTACAACTGCCAGCCATCTGGGACAGACAGGTCAGTTAAGTACCTGGGCAGTCACCTGGAATAGGAAACACCTGAAAGAGCTCAGCATCTCCCAGTTCCAGATTGGACAGCTGAGCTATCACTGAAAACATTGACAGCTCAGCACGCCCCCGCACTAGATTGGATGACTAAGCTGTTAATCAAAATACCAACAGCTCAACTCGCCTCTGCACTAGATTGGATGACTGAGCTGTCAGTTACTGTGTCCAAGATATACTTAGTGGAGCAATCGTGACAGTACCCCCTCTTCTAGGGGGGCTACCAGACCCCCGGGTTTCCTAGGGAATTTCAGATGGAAGGCCGTGACTAATCGATCGACCTTTGCATCTCAAGCTGGAACCCAGGATCTCTCCTCGGGTCCCCATTCCCTCCATTGGATGAGATATTGGATATTGGAGGGAAATTGAGACCCTACAAGAATCCACAATCCAAACCACCATCAACCAAAACCGGAGGAGATGGGGATGTGGGAGACATTGCCGAAGGGATAAACGCCTTTAATATGGATTTATGGAACAAAATTAGGGATAAGAAGGGATGAAGGAAGCTTTAATCTAAAAGCCACCAGATTGACCACCTCCATAATCTCATATGAACAAATATACTTTGGGCGCAACTTCACCGACGGCACTTTAAGTTTAATATTTGTAGATGGCAACCAGACCCTATCACCAATTTTAAAGACAGGACCCACCGAACGTTTTCTATTCGCCTTCCATTTTTGGCAAATCTGAGAGGCTTCAATATTCTTTTGAATCTCCCTCCAAACACCCCCAAGTCTCTGTACAGTGACCTCCACACCAGGACATTGAGAAAGATTATGTCCTGACACCAGTGCTAGTGTCAGGACGTACCTTGTGGGAGGAGTTAGCGTGTGATTAGTGATGAGCGAGCATGCTCGCCAGTCGCCACTGCTCGGTACTCGCCCCAGCATCTCAGTACTCGAGATGCTCGGAGCTCGCCTAGTACTTGCGCGATGCTCGGGTGGGAGTTCGGGTCCCCGTCCTGCATGTTTGGCGCTATTTAGAGGACCAATCATGCAGGGATTGTCTGCCACTCACTGTAATGTCACAGCCATGGTGGTTGTGGCATTACAGTGATTGCCCAAATCGATGGGAACAGTGATCACAGTGAAACATGAAAAGCGAGCAATTCATCATCTCAATGCCATCCCAGCGTGAGAGAATTCTCCTGCTCAAGCGGTGACGTCATTTGCCGGTACCGCATGCGCAGGAGACTTCTCCCACGCTGTCAGTGACGTGCATGAAGTGAGCTGAGTTCATTGGACATGAACTGGGCTCATCTGGATGCTGTCACAGCGAGACACTGAGGAGCTTCACTGAGGAGCTTCTCAGTGTCTGCGGCATGGCAAGCTGGATGGCAGCGTTCTGCTGCGATCCAGCCTGTCATGTCAATGTAGCAGAGCTGAAGCCGTCCTGGGAACCATGGAAAGGTAACGATGAGGTTGGTTTATTATTTTACTTTTATTGCAGGAGATCGTTGGCTTCAGCTGCAATGGGCGTGACGGTAAGTAGAGTTTAATTTAGAACATTAAAGTATTGTGTCTTTATTTCAATTAAAGGATTTTATTCTGAGTGTTGGTGTTTTTTTTTAACTTTCACTATGGGGTTAGTAATGGGGGTGTCTTATAGACGCCTCTCCATTACTAACCTGGGCTTGATGTCAGCTGGCATTATAAGCTGACATCAACCCCAGCCCTATTACCCCACTGCCACCGATACAGGGCAGTGGGAAGAGCGAGGTTAAGTGCCAGAATTGGCGCATCCTATGGATGCGCCATTTCTGGGGGGGCTGACGGCTGGTGTTTCTAGCCTGGGAGGGGGCCAATATTCATGGCACCCTTCCTGGGCTATTAATATCAGCCCCCAGCTGTCAGCCTAGCCTTTGCTAGCTATTAAAAAAGGGGGGACCCCACGTCATTTTTTTTTGGGTCCCCCATTTTAATAGCTGGTAAAGGCTAGGTATTCAGCTGGGGGCTGATATTAGTAGCCTGGGAAGCTCTGTGGGTATTACCCCCTTCCCAGGCTTCAAACATCTGCCCCAGCCATCTGCTTAACCTCCACTAGAGTCTAAAATTACGGGGAACCCCACGCCAATTTTTTTTTAATAAATCCTTTATTTTAACACTAAATAACAAGTACAGTAACCAACACTGTCACTGTACTTATATATGTGACTGACATGTTTCTATCTATCTAATCTATGTGTGATGCTCTATTCTTTCTGTTCTAAATTGTCGGCTACCGGTGTATGCCGCTGATGAATTGCTGGCCGGCTTTTTTAAAGAGAAGGGTGCATGAAAATCAGAGGGCACTAGTGTGTTCCAAGTGCCCTATGTTTTTCATGCACCCTCCTATATACCCTGCCTGCCTGTCTGCCTATTTATTTTGCCTGCCTGACGTTTAATTGAGCACTGTTCCCATCGATTTGGGCAATTTTTGACCTTCTGCAGACCGCTGGGGGAAACCGCCAGAAAAATGCTCGAGTTTCCCATAGACTTACATTAGGCTCGTTGCTCGGGTCGAGCACCCAAGTATTCCAATGTGCTCGACCCGAGCTTCGAGCACCCGAGCATTTTAGTGCTCAGTCACTACATGTAATTTTTACGGCCCCTGTATGAATATCTAAAAAGTCCTAGGTAGAAAAAAGCTTCCCCACCCCTGCCTTACAATATGATAAATAACAACCAGGAGAGTGTCTCTTCATTAGATAACCTTGACAATGGAACAAAATGAGCCTGTTTGTTGAATCAGTCAACCACCACCCAGATAGCAGTTTTCCCACCCGACAGAGGCAAATCCATGATGAAGTCCATAGTCTTTTTGAAATTGACAATGGAGCCAATTTCCCGGCCGGTTACAAAAGACTTTAGCGCATGCGCAGACTTCACAAGTGGATTCAAAATATTTAATATCATTATGCATGGACAGCCACAAAAAAACTATAGCAATGGCTTTCCGCGTAGCTGTGACCCCAGGATGACCACTCAGGACGGAATCATGAAACTCCTGTCACAGATTCAATCTTAGATACACAGACACAAATAATTTGGACTCTGGAGTAGGGGAAGGTCACTCAAAGCACCGACAGCTCAGCACGTCCCCACACTAGATTGGATGACTGAGCTGTCACTCACTTCATCCAAGACACACTAAGCAGTGGAATCGTGACACTGTGTTCTTGGGTCTACGAGCCATGGTGATAGGCGCACTGGAAGTGGTAATAGCACTCTGAACCAGGGTAAATCTTGAGATGGGGATCAAGTCAGGAATTAAGGAGCTCATACCATTTCCCAAACAGATGTCAGTTGTAGATCTATGTAAAAAAAATGGAAACAGTGTTTCATAGGACAAAACATTGGTGTATTAGGGTGAAATGTGTGATGCCCTTTCACCCCCCCTTTTGTCGGTTCTCACCTTGTGATGTATTAGGAACAAAACACCTAATAATGCCTTTATTAATATCCCTGGTGGTTGCTGCTTCTTTCTACTGGTATGGTCTGATGACTGAATTCCAAATCAAACAAGGTAATTTGAGGGTGATGGTCACTGCATTATATATATCCAATAGCTTGTGCTCCACTTGGGTAAATGTTAGAATTTTTTTATTGAAATGTCTATTCGTCTTGGTGGTCACGCCAACTCCTTCCTCAGGACAATTTAAAAACTTGCTCCAAGAAGGAGCTGGTGCAGCCCCGAAATGCATACACATGCCAATAAAATTAATTGTAATATTTACCCACGTGGACTACAAGCTAATAAATAAAGCTTGACAACTAGCACCCTCAATTTACCTTGTTTGATTTGGATTTCCTACACAAAGGCAACTATCAGCTGAATCTGGGATGACGGTCTGAGATGTGTTGGCCTCAGCAATACATAGCACCACACTGTGTGAAAAAGCCATGGTTTCTTGTGTTTGTACCGCCTGTGTTTACACACCAGCAAAGCAGATATCTTCCCCTAAAAGGGGATAATTTTTGGACTGTTTCTACAATTTAAGAAGTGTAACAAGTCTGATACAGCAGATTTTTGCTAAATAGCCTGTTAGTTAATGGTTACCATCTGTTTTCCCCTAGCCACATAGATTAAGGTCACTTTAACTTTAATAAGGCTGTATTAAAGAGCTCAAAAGAGGTTCAATACAGTCATAGGAGACCTCCAAGTGTTAGACACCTGTTTTCAGGGAAGTTAGAGGCTTTGCTGTATTGTGATTTGTGGCAAATTTATTTACTGCAGATATATTTTTTTAAATTTGGCAAAACCAGCTAATTCAAATTTCAAATGGTTCAATCATCTTTACTGGTTAGACAGTGAAAGAGCATATACACACAAAACTCATTGATAAGGGGAATGATAACAGGCAGTTGTCAATTTATTTTTACATTTGCAGGAAAAAAAAACATTAGAATGGCACAATGTACAGGACTAAGAATTTTTATTGTATGGGGAAGTACGTTTTTGTGGCGCCCCTGCGGGTTCAGTCGTCACAGAGGTACTGCATCTCACCCAGAGGTGTGGTATCTCACTCTCAGGTAAGGAAGGAGTACTGCCCGGAACCCTAACACCTGCATCCAACACTACATTGCTCCAGACCAGCAGGAGGGGCAAGATGCGCTGCTCCTCTGCTGAGCCCTGTCCCTGGCTGGAGTGGGGGGAACCAAGAGAGAGGGAACCATGTGGTGGGTGTGGGAGGAAGGAGTTTAGGGGAGCACTTCAGCAGGTGTATAAGAAGGGATGGAACCATCTAGAAGGGTTCCAGTCAGAGGAGGACAGTGAGTGGGAGCACGAGCTCTACAGGAGCTCTGCTCAGAAGAGCAGGCCTAGTGAGAGGCCCAGGAGGTGAGACTGACTGAAGAGAGGAGAGGAGCAGAAAGGAAGGCTCCAGAAGGAAAGAGGGGATCCTAGGGGTACGGGAAGTGCTGGAGGCCACCCGTACATCTGAATCTACCAGGACATGGAGGGATCAAGCCGCAGAGGGGACCGGCCCCTAACTAGTGAGAACTGCAACGTTCAGCTAGAAACCGGAGGCTTCTGTACTTTTAGGGTGCAGTTGCGACAGCCACAATTGCATTGCCAAAAAGGTGGCCACAGAGGGTTCAGAGGACTGCGGGTCATCCGACAAGATCCAAGGCTACCGGCTTGGGACACTGATTGTAAGGCGCAGGGCAGGAGGGTGAGAGCCCGCACAGGAAGACGACTGAGAAAGGCACACAGAAAGGGGTCCCGTTAAGTGCTCTTGAATTACCTGAGGGATTGCTGAACTCCTTCCTTGGTGAACACAGGACGACGTGGGCGGTTATAATCCGGAAACAACTGTGAGTAAACCCTGAAGACTGCACCCCACTGTCTTTGTGTATTATTGCTGCGCCATCATCCCCCTGCACCATACTGCACAACAACATCTACCTCATACAACATCTACACTGCCCTGGAGCTAAGCTCTACCTGTGGAGAGCTAAACCAACTCTGCTGCATTAACAACAGCTCCAGAGGACCTGCTCCGCAGCGGCGGCTCCCTTTAGCCACATACCACAGGTGGCGTCACGAACATTAAACTATAAAAACTATAATCCCCTTTTATTGACCGCCCTGGGTCACGGACCGGGTCACTGCCACTGTGACATCCCCTGCACCGACCGGCCCGGCACCGAGTACCCCACGGCCCAGGGGGCGCGTCAACTTGGCGTCACAAACGGGATTCACGAAGCCCGGTAAAACCGGGTCCTGTGTGCCACATTTTTACTAAAACAGACATGTCAAATGAGCTGGCAGGACCTATTTAACGTGCACTGATCTTATGGCAGATGTTCTTTCCACTTCAATAGATTTCTAGTGAAGTTTTTCTAAAGGTAAAATGTTTACAAACTGTTCAAGAATAAAAATAAATGTTATGCGCCAAGTCAACACTTGCAGAATCAATGTTTCAAGAAAGTACACCTAATCCTGAGTAATGTGTTCCCAATTTCATTTATCATAATCAGTGGACAGAATTAAGAAAATGTAAGCACAATGACAGATAGTGAATAAAGCTAACAGTATAATAAATGTATATAGCACATTGTTATTAATCATGGTCTAGGCTACAGTAGTTGGGAAGAATAACTGATCTTCCTAAGTCTTTTTTAATGTTAGAACAGCTTTAATATATGTCATGACAACACTTAGCATGGTAAATATATATTTTTTGTAATATAAAATTACAATGACGTAGGGCAATAAACACTTGAAAGTAAAAGTTTCAAAGAAAACCAATAGACTGCTTAAGGAGGTTGTCTGGGACTTTTTTTTTTCTAAGGGCCTACAACCTACAAACTAACAGGCAGGTAGTTACTAACCAAGGCAACTACCTTCCTGTGGTTCCTGATGCCAGCACAGTGGAGTCACCGAATGCTCCTGCCGGCAATTCAGCTGCTCCAAGTCAACAGAGCAGCTCTTCTTCTTCCTGACTGCTTTATCAACAGGGCGTGACTGCAAATGTCATACTGATTGACAGTCAGCTTCCCACAATTAGGCAGTGGGGAGCCTGCTGTCAATCAGCATGACATTGACAGTCACGCCTCGTCAACAAAGCAGAGCAAATGAGAAGCTGCTGCTCTGTCGACGTGACGTTCTGTAACGGCAGAGATCGTCACTGGGTACAACAAGCAAGAAGTTAGCAACTTCCTGCCTGTTAGTTCTTAGACACAATGTTAAAAAAAATAGTTTTGGATAACTCTTTTAAAGAGGCACTTTCACTGGATTTTTTGCATTTAAACTAATTACTTCCTCCAATGTGTGCTTCTCCATTGATTCTGTAACAGTTTTTCTTTTTTTGTGCCCCTCTTTCAAAGTTATGTCTTACCAGGAATAACAAGGGCCCGATCTGCAAATACTTTTTTCAAACAACTAGGCATACACCAGAGTACTTTTATGTTGACGTTGGCTTTTTCTCCTCTATGATTTTGGCCAATAAAAACACGGCTGTGTCATATAATAGAAAGAGACACAGATAAGGTCACAGCTGCAGCCTGGCTCAGCATCTTCTTACTCTACCGGGACCATGTCCCTTCCATATGTGGTTTGATTGGCCAGCATCATGGAGGAGAAAAAGCAAACTCCCAGAGTTCTGCAGCATACGCCCAGTTGGTTGAAGGGAAAATTTGCATATTAGGCTCTCTTTATTAAAAGGGGAGAATAACTATGGAACAGAGGAGCATAGAAAAAAAATACTGTTCCAGACAACGTGTACCAGAGGCAACTGGAGGAGGTATTCGTTTAAATTAAAATATCAATTGAAAAGTCCTCTTTAAATCACAAGTACTAGCTAAACTTTACTTAATCTATGAAAATGGTGAGATTTTATTGATATTAATAATTTCATTTCTTAACCACTACATCATATGTAATAACACTGTTCTTCCAAACTGCCGCCTCCAACAACAAAAAAGAAATGTTTTAATCATTCATTTTCTACTTATGTACTGCCACATATGATGTTGGTATTAGGAGTGACATATGGGCCTATGGCCCAGGTCCCCCATATTTCTAACCATCCATGAGGATAGGGCTACTTGGAACATTCTGAGAGCGTAATGGAAAAACATAAACTGAAGTAAATAATGGATTAAAGAAGTACTCCGATCAAATTTTTTATCCTCCTAATATGTTGGAATCACCATATTATATTGCACTGTGTACTTACAATTTCTCATTTTGCCTTTCTACCCAGCTAATTCTTCTCTTTTCCATTAGCACTATGACATCACGTGATTAAAATCTAACTAGCTAAATCTTTCTAAGCCCTATGTAGAAGCAGGAGGTCTCTTTTCCCTGCATGAGTCATCACTGCAAAAGTCCCTGACAGGGAAAGGAGGGAGCAGCTGGGTCAGGAGTTGAAGAGGGGAAGATACATACAGGGAAAAGAGACTTACTGTTTCAACACATAGCAGAGAAAAGAGAATAATTAACTGGGTAGAAAAGCAAAATGAGCAATTGTAAGTACACAGTGTCATATAATATGATGAATGTAATATATTA
Organism: Phyllobates terribilis; assembly: GCF_046119375.1. Classification (NCBI taxonomy): domain Eukaryota; kingdom Metazoa; phylum Chordata; class Amphibia; order Anura; family Dendrobatidae; genus Phyllobates; species Phyllobates terribilis. The sequence goes on along the minus strand of NW_027362762.1, from coordinate 361,743,906 downwards.
AGAGGTCAAAAACTTAGATGGGAGTGCTTCTTTTATACTGACTTTTTTTAAGATCTTTTTAAGGCACCTAACAATAGTGGCTGTATGATTATTCACCTAAAGAGCAAAGCTGCCAGTACTAGTATCCTTATCCATTCCTTGTCTATATCTCTGTATGTGAGGCTAGAATTAGCTTTTATGTTTGTCAAAAGCAGTATTGGATCTCTCTAAAACCAGTTACATGTAGGAAAACAGTAATATTTTTATTGTTCTAATCTCCATTACAAACCATAAAAGGTCATTCCAAGGTTAAGCTTTGCTTACATGTGCATTGACTTAAAAATAGACGTCTAACATTGGGAAAAGTTTCCCACTCTACTTGAATACTTTGAAGACTTGAATCAGAAAATCTCAAAAGTTCAAATATGTGTACAAAAATATACCATATGTATAGATAGATAGATACACAGATTGATACATACATAGATAGATTGACAGACAGATGGACCTACAGATAGATGTTAATAATTATTAGATAAAAAGGCTTAGGAAGGCTTCTCACTCCATCTGTGCTCCGTGTACTTTCATTTTTAATGTAATGGAGTTACAAGTATACTGTAAAGTGAGAACATCTGGATCACTTTGCTTTCAGCACTTATTACATTCTTAAACCAATGAAACAGATTATAATCTACAAGAAACTAAGCCACTGGCATCAAAAAGATTTACAGCTAGCTACAAAAATGAAGCAAATGAGCTTCAATAAGCGGGCACTGGAGGTCTTCTTTAAATGGAGTCCACCAAAACTTTTTTGCCTAGCAAACTGCTTACTGCGCTATATATTTTACATCACATAAAAACAAGCTTAAGCATGCTTACAATGCCGTCCATCCATGTAGCATAAATCCTGCGCTGTGCTAGCAAGTGTTCATTGTGGGTCGCCTTAATTTTTTTTGCCGTTATGTTACTAAAATCTCCCCAATCCCTCCTCTTTGGTCTACGATTCCTCTTTGTCATATGCATTCTATGGTGTAGGGGGGCTCCGTTTTCTGCGATACATAACAGAGTCAACAGTGATGTGTCAGCTCTATACTATGAAGAATCGTTCAGGTAGCTTGGAGTTTAGTGTTAGGTTTTTAGGCCTGGGCTAAATGATGCGTTTAGAGGAAAGATGTCATTCTTTTTATAAAATTAGAAATTTGTGTGACTGAATACAACTGAAACAAATTCCAAGGTGCTAAAAATTTTAATTACTGATAATAAAGTGCAACATAAGTTGGAAAAAGTTGGCATGAATTGAGTTCCATCATACAAAGTCACAGAACCAGCTTCTGCCTATTGACAGTTAGCCCTCGCCTTGATATGAATCCATTAAACTAATTAGTACTTAAAAGAACAGTGTTCTCACAGTCTTTGGATATTAAATCTAAGGACATTTTATAGAGAAATCAATAAATTGCTTGAATCACATGAGGACAGGATGTTTCTGAGAACAGTACATGTTGTTACAGATGGTATCAGTAGCGGATATATATAATTCTTTCCTAGACCTTTAGCTATCAATATTGTTCTCGAAACAAAATCATTTCCATTAGCTAAAGCATCCACTTAGAAGGTCAGTGAATTTCTTGCACACACATACATATGCACACACATACATATACACACATTATATATATACAGTACAGACCAAAAGTTTGGACACACCTTCTCATTTAAAGATTTTTCTGTATTTTCATGACTATGAAAATTGTACATTCACACTGAAGGCATCAAAACTATGAATTAACACATGTGTGTAACATACCTGGCGGCGTCCTTGCATGGTGGTCCATCTCCCACTGTGCAAGAGGGTGCACTTGATCTCCTGTCCAGAATGTCTCTCTGGCTTCCCTCCATGCTGTCTGTTTGTGTCTGTTTCTGCTGCTTAAGGGCGGTGCCCGATCACTTCCTGCCTTTTGTACCTGCTGTGGGTCACACCCCTTGTGCGTCCTCAGCCTATTGCTGTCTGTCACTTGGTATATAGCTCAGCAGCTCCCTTCTATCCCGGCCTGAGCATAGTGTTTCCTTCAGTGTGTGCTTGCACTCTGAAGGTGCCAGGTCCCGTCTCTTGTCTCCTGCTTTTTGTATCAGCTCCCGTGTCTGAACTGTGTCCTGTATGTCTCCTGCTTTGCGGTATCAGCTCCCGTGTCTGAACTGAGTCCTGTATGTCTCCTGCTTTGCGGTATCAGCTCCCGTGTCTGAACTGACTCCTTTCTGTGTTCTCTTGTCTGTCCTGTCTGAACACGCTCCTAGCCTGTTCCTCTCGCCTTCTAGTGGCCGATTTCCTAGACCCGCTCCTGTGTCTGGTCTGTCCTGTCTGAACACGCTCCTTGCCTGTTCGTTCCGCCTCTCTGGGGGCCGTATTCCCAGACCCGCTCCTGTATCCCTCTGCAGTGTCGGTCTCCTCCGTACACTCAGTTCCAGTCTGAACTCTCTCCTGTCCTTTACCTGTTTTGCCTCTATGTCCGTTCCCTTCCTTTTTCTGCAGAGTCTGAACTCGTACCTAACTCCTGCTTGTTGTCTCTGCAAGTACTGTGTGAGTATCTGGCTCTGTCTTTCCCTTCCTGTCTGTTCCGTGTGAACAGAGCCCTGTCCTCCCTGCTCAGCCTTGTCTGCACTCTAGCTGTGCTTGCCTGTAACCCTCTGCCTGTATTGTTCCTGTGTCCCGGTGTGTACTGGGTCCTATCCCGCCTGTGTTCCTACCTGCTAGTGCCTCCCTGTCTGCACTCTAGCTGTGCTTGCCTTTACCCCCCTGCCTGCATACCCGCCTGCCTGCATACCAGTCGTGCCTGCCTATACCCTCCAGTCTGTGTGCCAGCCTACCAGCCTGTTCCTGTAATCCCCTGTGTGGGTCAACAGCCGTGTCCGGGGTCTGTCCTGTAGTAGCACCTGGTCCCTCTGCTCGGTTCCTCCTTGGTTCACTGGCGTCGTATGACGTCGTGCGACCCTGGTCGGATCGGGTGAATACTTAGTCACGCCCCTCCAGGCATTCACTCTCCGGCACGGTCCAGTGGAATCACTACCAATCACACGCACACGCCGCTTAGCCCGGGCGTGTGCATAACAGCATGCTCAGGCCATGGTTCCCGTTGAGCCCCACGGCCTTCGCTCTTTGAGAAGTTTTTCCAGCGAATACATGCATTAAAATAAAATAAATAAATTTTTTTCCCCCTTTAGCTGAGTTCCAGGCAAGTTACGCACCCGTCCAGATGGATCTATCAGCCCTCGTTCCTGCGGATCCGCCACGTTACTATGGGGATCCAAGACAGTGTCGTGCATTTGTGGAGCAATGCATGCTACACTTTAAGGCCTACCCTCTCTATTTTCCTTCCGATTGGGCTAAAGTGGCCTTTATGATTGACTACCTAGCGGGTGATGCCTTGAAATGGGTCACCCCCCTATGGGAAGCATGGGATCCTGTCATCCTTGACCTGCAGGCCTTCCTGGTGGCCTTTCGTATGGTCTTCGAGGACCCTAACTCTGAAGCCCCTGCTGAAGCTTCACTTCCCAATATCCCGGAGCAGCCCCGACGGGTAATGTGTGTGGGTAGCGCAATAGTCCTCCAGCCCAATGAGACTACTGCCCACCCAGAATCCTCACAGGGTGACTACGCTTTCCGGAATACTTCTCTCAACCTCAAGAGGCAGTCCAGACGTGCTAGACTTAGAGGCAAGCCGTCACGCCAGGGTCTGTCCTCCCTGAGACCTCCTGACCCCAACCTTGAAGTCCCTACTGAAGCTTCATCTCCCTGTATCCCGGAGAAACCCCAATGGGTAATGTGCGTGGGTAGTGCACCAGTTCTCCTGGCCGAAGAGACTTCTGCCCATCCAGACTCCACACAGGAGAACTTCCTGCACCCGGCATCAGATGCTTCTTTCTCTTTAACCGGTGTGCATGTCCAAGGATGCTCCAAAGCTGTGGTTACCTCAGAGTCTGTGCACCTCTACTACCTGGCGGAGGATCCCCTGTTGCCTCCTGAACCCTCCGGGATACCACTCGATGACAAATGGAGAGAGACTTCTCTACACCCGGTACTCAATACTTTGTCCGCTTCGTCCTGTGAGCCTGACAATGGGTACCCCAAAGTGGTAGTTACCTCCGAGTCTCTACACCCCTCCGACCAGGCGGAGGATCTCCAGTTGTCTCCTGAACCCTTCGGGGTGCTACCTGGTAGCGAAAGGACTGAGACTCTCCTATACTCTGTACCTGATACCTCGCTCGCTTCGTCCAGTGAGTCCAACTTAGTGTACTCCGAAGCAGAGGTTACTCCTGAGTCTCTACACCCCTCCGACCAGGCGGAGGACCTCCAGTTGTGTTCAGAATCCTTCGGGGTGCCACCTGGTGGTGAATGGACAGAGACTTTCCTATATCCTGGATCTGATACCTCGCTTGCTTCGTCCAGTGAGTCCGACCTAGTGTACTCTGAAGCAGAGGTTACCCGTGAGTCTCTACACCCCTCTGACCAGGCGGAGGACCGCCAGCTGTCTCCAGAACCCTTCGGGGTGCCACCTGGTGGTGAATGGACAGAGACTTTCCTATACTCGGTACCCGATACCTCGCCTGCTTCCTCCAGTGAGTCCGACCTAGTGTACTCTGAAGCAGAGGTTACCCGTGAGTCTCTACACCCCTCTGACCAGGCGGAGGACCGCCAGCTGTCTCCAGAACCCTTCGGGGTGCCACCTGGTGGTGAATGGACAGAGACTTTCCTATACTCGGTACCCGATACCTCGCCTGCTTCCTCCAGTGAGTCCGACCTAGTGTACTCTGAAGCAGTTGTTTTCTCTGAACCTCTGCACTCTTCTGACCCGGCGGAGGACCTCCAGTTGTTTCCTGAATCCTCCGGGATACCACTAGATAACAAAGAGACAGTGACTTTTCCTCATTATGTACCTGATAACCCGTCTATTTCTTCCTGTGAGCTTGACAAGATGTACCTCGAAGCAGAGATTACCCTTAAGTCTCTGTCCCCCTCCAACCCAGTGAACGACTGGTCCTCGAATTCCCTGCGGAAGATTCTGGCAGGCCTGAAGAAGAGGGGGCGTAAGGGGGGGGGTACTGTAACATACCTGGCGGCGTCCTTGCATGGTGGTCCATCTCCCACTGTGCAAGAGGGCGCACTTGATCTCCTGTCCAGAATGTCTCTCTGGCTTCCCTCCATGCTGTCTGTTTGTGTCTGTTTCTGCTGCTTAAGGGCGGTGCCCGATCACTTCCTGCCTTTTGTACCTGCTGTGGGTCACACCCCTTGTGCGTCCTCAGCCTATTGCTGTCTGTCACTTGGTATATAGCTCAGCAGCTCCCTTCTATCCCGGCCTGAGCATAGTGTTTCCTTCAGTGTGTGCTTGCACTCTGAAGGTGCCAGGTCCCGTCTCTTGTCTCCTGCTTTTTGTATCAGCTCCCGTGTCTGAACTGTGTCCTGTATGTCTCCTGCTTTGCGGTATCAGCTCCCGTGTCTGAACTGAGTCCTGTATGTCTCCTGCTTTGCGGTATCAGCTCCCGTGTCTGAACTGACTCCTTTCTGTGTTCTCTTGTCTGTCCTGTCTGAACACGCTCCTAGCCTGTTCCTCTCGCCTTCTAGTGGCCGATTTCCTAGACCCGCTCCTGTGTCTGGTCTGTCCTGTCTGAACACGCTCCTTGCCTGTTCGTTCCGCCTCTCTGGGGGCCGTATTCCCAGACCCGCTCCTGTATCCCTCTGCAGTGTCGGTCTCCTCCGTACACTCAGTTCCAGTCTGAACTCTCTCCTGTCCTTTACCTGTTTTGCCTCTATGTCCGTTCCCTTCCTTTTTCTGCAGAGTCTGAACTCGTACCTAACTCCTGCTTGTTGTCTCTGCAAGTACTGTGTGAGTATCTGGCTCTGTCTTTCCCTTCCTGTCTGTTCCGTGTGAACAGAGCCCTGTCCTCCCTGCTCAGCCTTGTCTGCACTCTAGCTGTGCTTGCCTGTAACCCTCTGCCTGTATTGTTCCTGTGTCCCGGTGTGTACTGGGTCCTATCCCGCCTGTGTTCCTACCTGCTAGTGCCTCCCTGTCTGCACTCTAGCTGTGCTTGCCTTTACCCCCCTGCCTGCATACCCGCCTGCCTGCATACCAGTCGTGCCTGCCTATACCCTCCAGTCTGTGTGCCAGCCTACCAGCCTGTTCCTGTAATCCCCTGTGTGGGTCAACAGCCGTGTCCGGGGTCTGTCCTGGAGTAGCACCTGGTCCCTCTGCTCGGTTCCTCCTTGGTGCACTGGCGTCGTATGCCGTCGTGCGACCCTGGTCGGATCGGGTGAATACTTAGTCACGCCCCTCCAGGCATTCACTCTCCGGCACGGTCCAGTGGAATCACTACCAATCACACGCACACGCCGCTTAGCCCGGGCGTGTGCATAACAGCGTGGAATTATATACTTAACAAAAAAGTGTGAAACAACTGAAAATATGTCTTATATTCTAGGATCTTCAAAGTAGCCACCTTTTGCTTTGATGACTGCTTTGCACACTCTTGGCATTCTCTTGATGAGCTTCAAGAGGTAGTCACCGGAAATGGTTTTCACTTCACAGGTGTGCCCTGTCAGGTTTAATAAGTGGGATTTCTTGCCTTATAAATGGAGTTGGGACCATCAGTTGTGTTGTGCAGAAGTCAGGTGGATACACAGCTGATAGTCCTAATGAATAGACTGTTAGAATTTGTATTATGGCAAGAAAAAAGCAGCTAAGTAAAGAAAAACGACTGGCCATCATTACTTTAAGAAATGAAGGTCAGTCAGTCCGAAAAATTGGGCAAACTTTGAATGTGTCCCCAAGTGCAGTTGCAAAAACCATCAAGCGCTACAAAGAAACTGGCTCACATGAGGACCGCCCCAGGAAAGGAAGACCAAGAGTCACCTCTGCTTATGAGGATAAGTTTATCCGAGTCACCAGCCTCAGAAATCGCAGGTTAACAGCAGCTCAGATTAGAGACCAGGTCAATGCCACACAGAGTTCTAGCAGCAGACACATCTCTACAACAATTGTTAAGAGGAGACTTTGTGCAGCAGGCCTTCATGGTAAAATAGCTGCTAGGAAACCACTGCTATGGACAGGCAACAAGCAGAAGAGACTTGTTTGGGCTAAAGAACACAAGGAATGGACATTAGACCAGTGGAAATCTGTGCTTTGGTCTGATGAGTCCAAATTTGAGATCTTTGGTTCCAACCACTGTGTCTTTGTGCGACGCAGAAAAGGTGAACGGATGGACTCTACATGCCTGGTTCCCACTGTGAAGCATGGAGGAGGAGGTGTGATGATGTGGGGGAGCTTTGCTGGTGACACTGTTGGGGATTTATTCAAAATTGAAGGCATACTGAACCCGCATGGCTACCACAGCATCTTGCAGCGGCATGCTATTCCATCCAGTTTGCGTCTAGTTGAACCATCATTTATTTTTCAACAGGATAATGACCCCAAACACACCTCCAGGCTGTGTAAGGGCTATTTGACCAAGAAGGAGAGTGATGGGGTGCTACGCCGGATGACCTAGCCTCCACAATCACCAGACCTGAACCCAATCGAGATGGTTTGGGGTGAGCTGGACCGCAGAGTGAAGGCAAAAGGGCCAACAAGTGCTAAGCATCTCTGGGAACTCCTTCAAGATTGTTGGAAGACCATTTCCGGTGACTACCTCTTGAAGCTCATAAAGAGAATGCCAAGAGTGTGCAAAGCAGTCATCAAAGCAAAAGGTGGCTACTTTGAAGAACCTAGAATATAAGACATATTTTCAGTTGTTTCACACTTTTTTGTTAAGTATATAATTCCACATGTGTTAATTCATAGTTTTGATGCCTTCAGTGTGAATGTAAAATTTTCATAGTCATGAAAATACAGAAAAATCTTTAAATGAGGAGTGTCCAAACTTTTGGTCTGTACTGTATATATATATATATATATATATATATATATATATATATATATATATATATATGTATGTATATATATATATATATATATATATATATATATATATATATATATATATATATACACACACATATATATATACAACCCCTGGCAAAAATTATGGAATCACCGGGCTCGGAGGATGTTCATTCAGTTGTTTAATGTTGTTGAAAAAAAGCAGATCACAAATGGCAACTTTATGGCTTTAAGAAACACTAAAAGAAATCAAGATAAAAAATGTGGTACTCAGTAAGGGTAATTTTTTTCAGACCAAGCAGAGGGAAAAAATTATGGAATCACTCAATTCTGAGGAAAAAATTATGGAATCATGAAAAACAAACTCACAAAAGAACACTTCAATACATCACTAGTATTTTGTTGCACCACCTCTGGCTTTAATAACAGCTTGAGGCATGGACTTAATGAGTAACAAACAGTACTCTTCATCAATCTGGCTCCAACTTTCTCTGATTGCTGTTGCCAGATCAGCTTTGCAGATTGGAGCCTTGTCATGGACCATTTTCTTCAACTTCCACCAAAGATTTTCAATTGGATTGAGATCCGGACTATTTGCAGGCTATGACATTAACCTTATGTGTCTTCTTTCAAGGAATGTTTTCACAGTTTTTGCTCTATGGCAGGATGCATTATCATCTTGAAAAATGATGTCATCATCCCCAAACATCCTTTCAATTGATGGGATAAGAAAACTGTCCAAAATATCAATGTAAACTTGGGCATTTATTGAAGATGTAATGACAGCCATCTCCCCAGTGCCTTTACCTGACATAAAGCCCCATATCGTCAATGACTGTGTAAATTTGCATGTCCTCTTCATGCAGTCATCTTTATAAATCTCATTGGAACGGCACCAAACAAAAGTTCCAGCATCATCACCTTGCCCAATGCAGATTCGCGATTCTTCACTGAATGTGACTTTCATCCAGTCATCCACAGTCCATGATTGCTTTTCCTTAGCCCATTGTAACCTTGTTTTTTTCGGTTTAGATGTTAATGATGCTTATGCTTAGCTTTTCTGTATGTAAATCCCATTTACTTTAGGCGGTTTCTTACAGTTCGGTCACAGACATTGACTCCAGTTTCCTCCCATTTCCTCCCATTTCCAGTTCCTCATTTGTTTTGTTGTGCATTTCCTGTTTTAGAGACATATTGCTTTAAGTTTCCGGTCTAGACGCTTTGATGTCTTCCTTGGTCTACCAGTATGTTTGCGTTTAACAACCTTCCCATGTTTTTGTATTTGGTCCAGATTTTAGACACAGCTGTGAACAACCAACATCTTTTGCAACATTGCATGATGATTTACCTTCTTTTAAGAGTTTGATAATTCTCTCCTTTGTTTCAATTGACATCTCTCGTGTTGGAGCCATTATTCATGTCAGTCCACTTGGTGCAACAGCTCTCCAAGGTGTGATCACTCCTTTTTAGATGAAGACTAATGAGCAGATCTAATTTGATGCAGGTGTTAGTTTTGGAAATGAAAATATACAGGGTGATTCCATAATTTTTTCCTCAGAATTGAGTGATTCCATAATTTTTTCCCTCTGCTTGGTCTGAAAAAAATTACCCTTACTGAGTACCACATTTTTTATTTTGATTTCTTTTAGTGTTTCTTAAAGCCCTAACGTTGCCATTTGAAATTACTTTAGTTTTGTGCCATGTTTGTGATCTCCTTTTTTTCAACAACATTAAACAACTGAATGAACATCCTCTGAGCCCGGTGATTCCATAATTTTTGCCAGGGGTTGTATACACACACACATGTATGTACCACAATTTTCTATATGTATGTCTGTATTTAGTGTCTGTATAAATCAAGCAAAGCAAAAAGGAACAAGACGAAGAGGAAGACCAACAACCCGATGACTTAATACAATTAAAATAATGGTGGAGAAGACCTTGGTGGACCTATCTAGGCTTGCACAAGATTGATCCTCCTACAGAGCATTCATCCATGAAGTTGCCATGGCTCAAGATCAAGCCGAAGGCTGCTGTTAAATATTAAATACAATAAATCAAGCCGTTCTCTGTTATTTTGGATTTAGGTAAAATAAGTGTTAATCGAACAAAGAAGTATCAAAAGCAACTTCAGACTTGTGACATGTAAGAAGGAATTTAACCTCTGGAAACACGAATCCTCAGCCAATTCCATTTTATAATGTATAGGAGTGCATGATTCCATATTAATTTCATTGAGCTTTATTTGGCTGAACATTTCAGCTTATAAATCGTAAGGACTGAAAAAGAATTTTCCACAAAGTCGATGCTATACAGTAAATCTTACTGTGGATTCAGTGAATGGGGGAAAAAATAAAAGCCGATACGTCACATATCAATATTTTCTCATCATTCAAGCAGTGCATAAAGATAAAAGTGGTGTTATTCACAAAAAAAAACACTAACAAATTGACTTTACAATAAGGCATTATACAAAAAAAAAATCAAAGATAAGAAAGTTCCTGTGGAAAAAAAGGTAAAGATGTTTTCAATTATGTTCTGGCTGCTGCATGAGATGGCCAGGATATGCAGGATAAATAAAGATTTTTTTTTTTTAGAAAGAAGTAGGAAAAAATTATTCTCAATCAATGCCTGTCTGGCATAAAATTCTAAGGAAACCAGGGAGTTTCTTCTTCGGAAGTACATTACAAGTTATTACATCCACAGTAGCAAATCACATATCTGATCTGTAAATGTTTTCCCTAATAAATTATTGCGTTTTTTTTAGGTAATTTATATCACTTTTATACTCATATACTGTTTTGAATAAAGATTACATTTTAATACAATATTTGTCCAAACGTAATTATAAGGAATTAAACTATCCCTTCAGCACCAGCCATTGCTAACAAAAGCATAAAATCAAGGGGTACAATCTTTATAGACCATCATTGTCAATAGTAGAACTCATACTGAAGAGCTCAGAAACTTGAAATATGGCGCTGTCATACGAAGTCACCTTTGCTATAAGTCACTTCATGAATTTTATGACCTGTGGGATCCTCCAAGGTCAACGTTAAGTGCTATTATTGTGACGTGAAAGCCTCAACCACAAACCACTAGTCCACGCCAAGTCGGTCCACCGAGTACTGAAGTGTGAAAAAATCAGATGACCACTAGAGTAGTGGAGGAATGAATTAACTAACACTATGTGGCAGTCTAATGAGCAAATCTAGATTTGTCAGAAGCCCGGAAAAAGGCTATCTTACTGCAATATATAGTGCCTATTACAAAGAGAGATAATGGTATGAGGCTGTCTTCTTATTTCATGTTAGGAATATTGTCAATGCTACAGCCAACATAATATTTTACATTTTTAGCTTTGTGACAATGAATGACTTTATTGTAAGGCTATGTGCCCACGATGCAGAAATGCTCCCTATTTTTCCCTGAGCGTTTCTGCATCTCCCTGGTAGAAAAAACACATGCAGATTGTACATGCATTTTTCCTGCCAGGGACATGCGGAAGTGAAGCGTTCTTCACATGCATTTCCGCATGCGGGTTGGCAAGCGCTTTCCAAGCGATTTTAGCATCACTTGGAAAGTGCTTGTCAACTTGGTCACACGGCATGGATTTATATAGTGTGACCGAAAGAATGGTAAAAAATAAAAAAATAAATCTATACTTACCTTCCAATGGCCCCCGCAGTCTTACTTCGCTCTGTCCTGGTTTGCCGGCAGCTCACGGTACACTACACTGAAGGACCTGCCGTCACATGACTATGACGTCAGCGCAGGTCCTTCAGTCCACCGTGAGCTGCCGGCAGGGTAGGACAAGCGCACCTTGGGCCATCAGAAGATAAATATAATATTTATTTTATTCGTCTTCTTACAGGTTCTATGGTACCCTGGTCCAGAGGAGAGTCTCCTCTTCTCCAAACCCGGGTACCATCCGCACATTGAAATGCATGGATTCCGCATGTACAGATGCAGTGATGCATAATCCATGCGTTCCAATGCAAGTCAATGGCGGCGCTAACGCAGCGCTTCCGCAAAATAACAGGTAGTGCTGCGTTTTTTCCCGCAATGATAATCCGCAGCGGAAATTTCCGCAGCATGTGCACAGCACATGCGGATTATCATTGGGGAACATGGCAGGCCTTCTACCATGCGTTTTTTAAGCGCTTTTGCAGCGTTTTTGCCGCTGTGGAAACGCATCGTGGGCACACAGCCCAAATATTTTCATTGTGTGCAGACATACGTACCTAATGTAATCTAAAAAAATGGTGAACACAACCTTAATCTGCTTTTGACATTGCAATATTTTCAGCCACAGTATAATAGAGATTTGTCATCTTTCTAATAAATATAATGTATATTTAGAATGAGTCTGATGTAATCATAGAATGAAAATGTAAGCGGTGCTAATCTGGCTGCAATATGCAATCAGCATAAGTTTACAAACATTGGTCTCTTTTGGGAATCTACCCATGGGTCCCACAACCACTGACCGGTTATTTAAAAAAAAAACGTTTCTAATCACTTGGGCCCCTATCCATCAAGACCTGCAATTTTCTTGATGTCTTTTATGAAGGGTGTGGTAGAGTCAGATGCTACTGATTCATGAAAATGTGCACAGCTCTTCATGAATCTGGAATGTCTGACAAGTAGCTGGCGCCTCCATGCGCTACGCCAGAAATCTTACTCCAGTCAAGTAATGAAGTGAGATTTCTGGCATAAGGAACGTCACAGCTCATCCTGAATTAGACAAGTGGTGACACTGCGTTGTGCCCTCGATCACCCCTCCTCCCCTGAGCTCCACTTATTTTGTCAGAGTTGGGAGAGATTACCGGTAAAACTCCAAAAGTTTTAAAATTTTGGTGCAACTCAGAGTTGTGCCTAAATTTTGCGACTTCTCAAAGCCTTTAGGCCAGAAATCTGGAGTGAAAGCTTCAATGAATCACGGCCTTGCTTTTGGATCCTCTATTGAGAGCATTCACACTTATCAGTGTGCTCATTGGACCCACTATCTACCCTTTATCTGCCCCTTTACAACTATATAACGCTCTTTCATATGTGCTAACTCATTAGAACTATAGGTTTTTTAATATACTTTCATTACCTGTGCTTCTTCTCTGAGCGCATCTGGGGGATATTTTGTTGACATCCAGGCACTACTATCCACTTTGTTAAGTCCCATCCACCCATCTTCTCGGCACAGGAATCAGACATAAGAGGAGCATATCAATCTGTTCTTGACAGCGGAGGAACTGTCTTGAAATAATTGTGTGTCTGAGCATGCAAGCTAATATGACAGACTTCACTGTCCTCTACACTGATGCTGCCTATGTTTTGAAATGCCAGCGCCTTCAACTGACAAACTTCTGTGATGTGCTTGTCATGTGAAAGGTCCAACAACGGCGTTCTAAAGCATTTGCAGGGTCAGTGCAGAGGACAGAGAATTGTGTCGTCTTAGCTTGCATACAGACTTTGCTGAAGGTTTGAAACACCGTCCATTTTAATTGACAAGCGCTGTGATGTGCATGTCATAAGAAAGTACATTGCGGCACTTTTTAATATAAGTGGCTGGCGCTTGCACACCAAAGCATCTTCAGGCCCCCCATACACATTGGATTAAGGTTAGTGGGATCTGTGATTTCACTAGGGTCAGCCAATCATTTGATGTGAGTGGGTGGGGATGTCCCAACTATCCCCTGGTGTTACGATACTGGTGTAGTACTGCTGGAAACCAGTGGCCGAAGGAGCACAAGCAGGAGCGGCAAGCGGTAGTAGAAGTTCTTTGAGATATCAAGGAGTTGTAGGAAAAAATCCGTAGATTAATTAGAACAGTCTGGGTACGAATGTTCATGACCTGGAGACTGAAAGTACGCTAACAGCTAGACACAATACTCAAGCAATGAGTGAGAGATCCATGTGGCTTTAAGTAAGCCTAAACAGGAAACAAGATGGATTCCATAGATTCCGAATCCACCATCTTGATAAAGGGCAATTGCAGAGCACAACAGCAGCCTCCAGTGGTAAGGAGTGACACTGCAGCATAATTATTAAAGTGAACAATAGCAGCCACTAGTGGTCAAACTGTAGATGGGCAACAGAAATCCAGACACCCGGCAGATAACATGAACATCTCCCGATCGTTCATGTGGATGGGGAAGGTAAGAAGTGATTAGTTTAATGTAAACGGGCACTTTTAGAGAACTAGTTGTCCATAGGAAGACTTAGACTACTTTTGTACAGCAGGTTAACTGAACCGGAACTTTTAAATACTATGGGCAAAAAGATCAATTACTTTGAACCAGAAACATCAGAAAATGAAGGAACTTTGTTTGCACTGTTGCTCTAATATATATTCTAAAGAGTGCTTTACTTGGAGTGTAAATCAAATACACATTGACTTTACCCCTTTATTGGCTTGTATACTTTAAAGGAAGAATGTACAACATCCATGCAAATGCTGCACTTGATTGGAATCCAACTGAGGATCCCAGCACTGCGAAGCAGCAACACAAACTATTGCGCTACTGTGCTGTGTAGTGTATGGTGTTTGGATGGATTCAGTTCTGTTCTTACTTTCCCTTTAATCTATTTACCCCAATGACATCCAATAATAAAAAATCAATCACTGAATTTTGATTAACTGAACTATAGAAAAATTACACATTTCTAGCTAACAATATGGAATGCTCATAAACAATCCATTTCCTAAAGGGTAACCTATAAAAAAAATAAAAGTTTTAAAAACAAAACTTTTTAGGAACGGAAAATACATTACCAAATGGAGCAAAACTATTTACAGATCACAAGAAAAGTAAATGTAAAATGGAATAGATTTCAGAACATTTTTTTCTCATTTGCCATCACAAAATGCCAGAAAAAGAAAACAGATGATAAAATAAGGATTGAATAATGCTAGAAAACTATTTTAAAATGTTCTCTGCACTAAATATGTCCTCACATTTAAGTGCTCCTAGCTATAAACATAAAATTGGGGATATAATGCCTTCCTGTGGTGTTGCAGTCATGCCACTTGAATAATTAAATATACCGGCAGAACATGATAGAACACAATACAAGTCATAATCTAAGTACATCCTGCCAATTATGTCGAGTAGTCATGTATAACTGCTAACATATACCCTGAGATATACCAAGAATTTGCAAACCCAGGCACAGACATTAGAAACATACACAGAAATAGTAACATACTCAATAATAACAATTAATTAAAAATATTATTCCCATTAAGATCCACTGAACATTGTAACACAAACATCTGAAAAAATTGAAACTTATATCCACATCAAAATTTGACATATAACTCCATTCAGGATGCCCATACAGTATTTTCTGCCTTCTACAGCAATTCTTTTTGTTTTTTCATCACTGTGAATAGAGATATACAATTTAAAAAAAAAAATAAAAAAAAAATTCTATTAATTCTGCCATATGATGGCTTGTTTTTTTTCCGGATGAGTTAGTAATGGTACCAGTATATAATGTATTCAAAAATTGTGTTTTTTATTAAAGGGGATAATGGAAAAAAAGCCCTCAATATTTTGGTTTAGATTTTAGGGCTATATTTATGCAGCATTAATCATACAGTATAAATGATAAAACTGCGGGTTAGTTTGATTATAATGATACCAAACTTACTGTATATTGTTTTGTATGTTTTACTATTAATATAGTTCAATTTTATATAGTTTTTTATATTTATTTTTTATATTTATCATTTTTATATTCTATTGTATTATATAGTTTTTTGTCATCCTAATAGTAAAAATAAATAATAATTTCATTTTATGTTATCATATTCTGAGAGCAATAGCTTTTTGGAGGTGGGATGAACTAAAAACAGTAATTAATGTATAAGACGATTATTGTGCATAGTAAACGTTAAACATTTTTATTGTTTGGGTCATTATGAGCATATCAATGGCAATTATAAGTTAGTCTTTCTTTTTATTTCTTTATTTTTACACAGAAAAGCAATGTGTAAAAGAAAAATTACCTTTTTCTAATTTTTTTATGAAACATAAAAACCTAATACTTGCAGAACTTAATATATTCACCAAGACGGTAGACCTGAGGAGCTTTAATTGTCAACCTGCTGCCGTTCAAATCAAACATGTCTGTTACTCAGCTCTCCTGGGTTTAGCATCAGGACTTACTTCCTTCTCCTATGGCAGACTCTCTCTGCACCAGTCCATGCCAGGTTATTTTGGTAACCCAGTAAACATCTCTGACATAATTACAAATAGCCTTTTAAGGCTAGCTTAGGCAGATGACCGCTGCCTGAGTATTCAGGAAATTTTAGCATTCAGCTTCCATATGCTTATGCTAGAATTTGCCTCATCCACCTGAAGACTCTGCTATAGCAAGGTGACTAATTATCAACCTAGGAACTGCCGTTTCCAGCATCTAACTTGTATGTCCTGGCTCATTCCTGTGAATATTGGTGCTGTTCACACTTTAGTATCTTCAAGGAAGGTACCTTATAATGAACTCATACCTTTTTATACTGATGTTCTTCGCAAATTTGTCTCTGGAAGCAAAGTGCCTTATAATGAATTAATTTATGCTAATATTCACGCTGTTCACACATTGGTCTCTGCAAGCAAGGAACCTCATAAAGAACTCAACTGTTTATACTGGTGTTGTTTACACTCTTTTCTTTCAAATTAAAGTACTTTACTAACAAATGTATCTCTTCTAATAATGGTGCTGTTCACACATGTACCTCTGTAAGCAGAGTACCTTATAAAAAATTCATCTCTATTAATACTTTACTACTATCCTGCAGTTCACCATATTCCTGCTACAAGCTGCTGATTGCATGCATCTCTGCTATTATTCAAATCCCTGCTGAAGTTCCAGATTGCACACATCCTGGTTTTACATCATCTGGTGCTTCCTGCTCTGTTTACCTGTTTGCTGTCCTGCATATCTTGCTGTCCTGGTCCTTGCTGATCTACGTGCCATCTGTCAAGATCCACTCCTTTGCACCATCGTCTCCAGTGCATGCTGCTCATCCTATAGTTTAGAAACTCCACCTCACCAGGTGAGGTAAGCCTTTAACAATGGCAAAACTTTGGCCACGGTTTAGATACCACAGTTATCACAAATTGCAAATCATCACATACTATCCTCAACCTTTAAACAAGCAGCACATAAATGTTTTAAAATCAGGATTTTGAAAAGTCAATAATTTAAAAAGGTGTTCCCTTCATAGAATGTAATATGGTATCACTAAGATATGCTAAAACAATATAATTGTTAGAGGTTTGATCCTTGGTACTATCACCATTCCCAAAGGAACAGTTGCTCCTTTCATTTTTTTTTTTGTAAAGTGCTGTTCCTGTCTATTTAGTGGTCAATAAACTGTAACACAGTTTTGTACAATGGATTTTTTTGAGATTTTCCAAATTTTGGCTAAAATAGAATTTAAATCTACCCTAAGGCAAGCAAGTTATTTGTCCTGCAACAGTCTCTATAATACAGGTATATGGATGGCTGGAGTCTGCCGTAATACAAACTCTTTCCTTTATAAGCTATTTATTTCCATGATTACCAAATGCCCTAATAGGGCATATGAATATGGGTTGTCTCCTTGGGACAATCATTTTAATTCACTCCCAGTTTCAAACATACATGCTTTTTTATCAGTGGCATAACGTACGGTATGTCTTAAGGAAATTGACTTAAACCTTAGAAATGAACATCTCTCCTTTTGAAATCTATTTACAGCTCCACTTGAGACCTTGGGGATCTAATGTTGCGCTCTTGGGGAAAGGCTACATTTCTTCATCTGGGATTCTGGAATCTTTAAACAATGAAAAACATCACAAACCTTCACTGTACTGTCCAAATGTTATAGTATAGTTTGTGGTATTTAAAAAAGTCACTTTACACACTGCACCACATAGTTCTGCATTTTACAGGGCATGCTATTCTTGGCCTATGTATATATCTAAAAACATGTAAAAAGCTCATACCTACTGGTTTTATTGCAACTAGGACAAAATAATATGGCCCAGATTCATCATTAGTATTTTTTTAAAGTCAATTTTCTTTTTTTGTCTTGTATTAGTTACCATTCTTGATGCCAAATTCTTCAAAATGGCGACGTGATCCCTGAATTTGGCGCCAAGCTTTTTTTTTTCTGTCTTGAATTGTTTTTGTGATTTTTCGACCTAAAAAAGTTACATGATTTTCAAAATGCCACACAAAATTGTGTTAAAATAAAGGCGTAGTCAAAAATATACCAGGAGGGGACTGTGGAGTGGAGTTGAGCCAAGTTGTGAAACTTTTTAAAAAGTTGAAATTGATGAATCAGGCGAAAACATCTGGAATCGTTAAACTTTGCCCACAAAGCAGAAAATCCAAAAAAAACAGGAGAGCACATATGAAATAGACTTAAAAAAAGGTGCAAATAGAATAATGAATTGGGTGCAAATGGAAAAAAGGCATAAAACTAGACATAAAAACAGGCACAAAGGCAATGAAGAATAGAAGCCTATGACTGTCTTAGACCAAATTGCTATCTGAAAAGAACAGAGTTAAACGGTGCACCAGCATGGTAAATTATGTGTATTTGCATTTATCAAATTAATTGTTTTCATATGATAAAGTGTTGCCCTTGGACAGAAAAACAGTAATCAGAAGAACCTAAATCTGCAATGACTACTGCATCCTTGCCTGAATTTTTCATATGCTATATAAGTGCAATATTAACAATAACAAGTCACCTGCCTAATATTTTGTAGATAGTGTGCCAATATGCCCTTTTGTAGCACTAAATTAGGTCTGGCCCATTGAAGCATGGATTCCATCAGACCTGTGAAGGTGTCCTGTGGTATATGACACTAATATGTCAGCCCCAGATTCTTTAAAGGGGTCGTCCCACGAACGAAGTTAACTTTAATCAATAGATCTTGGAATGAAAATAAGTTCCACAATAGGATGTGTTAAAAAAATGTTCTTGAGAACATGTGCTGAGATAATGTTATAAATGTGCCCCTGCTGTGTACTGTGTAATGGCTGTGTCTGACCGTACAGGAACATGGTCTGATCATATCACATCTCCTGGACAGGGGAGGATGCAAAATAGTATACAGATAGGACAGATGCTGGTTTCCCTGCTTATTTAAAAAAACAAC
Source organism: Phyllobates terribilis (assembly GCF_046119375.1). Lineage (NCBI taxonomy): Eukaryota > Metazoa > Chordata > Amphibia > Anura > Dendrobatidae > Phyllobates > Phyllobates terribilis. The sequence continues at coordinate 361,724,840 of NW_027362762.1, read as the reverse complement.
AACTTGTTTTACCTCACAGAAAGAATCAGCTGTGATCCCATGCTATAGTATCTGTATACTTTTTTGCTTCCTCCCTGTCCAGGAGATGTGGTATTGACGCGCCCCCTGGGACATATTCCTTTTTGAGGGGAATACCCGGCACCGGATCAGATGGGGGGTTGTAGTCTCCGAGCGGCTGTGACCCGGTCCCGTGCCCAGGGCGTCAAGCTCAGTGTGATGTGGCAGTTCTATAGATGTTGCTAAAGTTCTTTTGTGTCGACTACGCCACCCGTTGTGATGCGGTCACTGTGGCCGCCGCTGCAGCAGGGTCCGCTGAGGCTGATGGTGGATGCGCAGCTTGGTGGGATCACCCCCAACGGGAGGGGTATAGCCTCAGAGGGGACAGGCGCAGAGGATGGGGGTTGTGGTGGTGCGGTGCAGCCGGCAATGAAGACAGACTCGGGTTGTGCAGTTAAGGGTGTTTACTTACTGCAGATGTTGTACTGGTCACTCCAGCTGCTAGTGACCACCCGAGCCGTGCTGCGTCCACCAGGTCCTGGATCCAGCCAACCCCCAAACAAGTCCGGAGCGTGGCCCTGAGCTCTCCCTCTGTCCTTTCTTCAGCCGTCCCCACCAGTGATTCACCTAGGTCCAGCTCCCTCGGGCCTTCTGTTGGGACACCCTTGGCCCTGGGTTCCCTGACCCTTCACGTGGTGTGCCTTCGGGGTGAATGTGGTGGGTGACCGTGGCAAACGCTGCCCACGATCTCCGGTCTCTGGCTAGGGATTGTTTTTGCCCCCACCAGCTTGGGTTCCGGTACCCTTTTGCTGACTCCTCACCCGGTGCTCTAATTTGGGTTCTTGGGTCCCTTCTGTTTTCCCCTCTGGGTACTCCTTCTTTGCTCCTCTCTCACTCAGGGTCTCTCTCTTGCTGCAGGCTGACTTCCTCTCTGCTTGCTGTCTGCTCCTCTGCAGCTGTCTTGCTCTCTGCGCCTGACTTGTTCTCTGCATCTGACCCTGATTCTAGTTGGTGCCCACCTTATATATCCCTCTATGTGTGAGCTCAGGTGACCAGCACCCAATGAGCTCCTATCACTACCCAGACTGCTCCCCCTATCTGCCCCTACACTACATGGGATGTACCACCCCCCTCCCACTCCAGCCAGGAACAGGCTCGGTTGTACCTGCACATTTCTAAGTGGGAGTACCGTCGGCCTGCTCCTCTGAAATGGGATGTATGTAGTGCATGCAGTCTATCTGAGCTCAGTTCCACACTCCATCCTTACCCGGGAGTGGAATATCACACCTCTGGGTTGAGGTGCAATACTCCTGTAGCAGCCGAATCCTCAGGGTGCTACAGTATGATCAGACCTTGTTCCTGTACAGTCAGACACAGCCATTACACAGTAAACAGCAGGGGCACATTTAGAAAATTATCTCCGCACAGGAACATTTTTTAACTCATCCAATTCTCAGATCTATAAATAAAACAGTACTTTGTTCATAGGACAATCCCTTTAAGTCTCGTGAGGTGGGGTTACCATAGATTAATAATAGTAATTTTATGTATATAGCGCCAACATATTCCGCAGCACTTTACAATTATGCGGGGACATGTACAGACAATAAAAACAATACAAAGTAACACATAGTTCACCAGTTACTGGAAGAGTGAGGGCCCTGCACGCAAACTTACGATCTATAAGGAAATAGATTGAACTTGTTTTTTTTGCACACATTCCAAACATGCACAATTAAAGAGAGATTTGGGGACTTTGGAGACCAAGTCCTAACCTTGAACGGTTTGTCATCTTCCTCAAGCCATTCTTTAAACAATTTTTGAGTGCTACGGGACACTCAGTACTGTTGCCATTAAGGTTTGTATTTGGTTTGAAATAATGTAAAGGTAAGTGGCACGTGTCAAAGTAACATCCACATAAATGAAAAGACAAAGCCTCCAGCAGAACATTTCCCAGAGCTTCTTCCCTTAGTGCATCCTGGTGCCGTCTCTACCCCGGATAAGTGGAATATATGCCCTCAACTGTACAAGTGATGTAAAATATAGCGAGATTCAACGGACCAGTCAACCTTTTACAATTACTCAAAGGTCTAGTCCTAATGTTCACATTCCTAATGTAGGTGCAGTCAGCAATAGACAAGAGTCAGCAAGAGCACTCAGACAAGTCTGCTGCTAAGCGATATGCCACCTTTCTACCATAGTCAGCATAACATTTCTCACCAAATTGTCCTACTTTAGCCCCACTGTTTGATTGTAAAAGACTGCTAAGGATATAGAGGAGATCCAGCTCAAGATGGAGTAAAAAAATTCTAGACTTTAATGGGGTGCGTTAAAATAGTGATTTCTGGTGCAGCTTAAATAGTGCACCTACATTTCTGGTGCAGCTTAAATAGTGCACCTAGATTTCTGGTACAGCTTAAATAGTTTGAAGTTCCAGGTGAACTATGAGACAAGGAGGTACCGTATTTTTCAGACTATAAGATGCACTTTTTTCCTCCAAAATTTTGGAGGAAAATGGGGGGTGAGTCTTATAGTCCGAATGTTGGTGGGGGTGTATATATATGTGGGGTATGGGGGGAGCGGTAGCGGTGGAGGAGCGGGAAACAGGAGGCAACAGCCGCCCGCTGCAGCTTATACTGTCCCCGCTGCTAAAGAAAATGAATATTCACTGCTCCCCACGCCCATGGGGCGCGGGGAGCACTGAATATTCATGCTCCTTAATAGAGGCACACAGTGTAGCCGCGCTGCGGCTCCTGCCGGAATCGCCTGTGCCCGCTGTTAAAGGGTATGAATATTCAACCTCTCTCCACGCCCATGAGTGTGGGGAGGGGGTGAATATTCATGCCCTTTAATGAGCGGGCACACGAGTTAGCCGGCAGCAGCAGGAGCCGCAGCGCGGCTACACTGTGTGCCGGCTATTAAGCAGCATGAAGTTACTGCTCCCGACGCACACAGTCCTGGCGTGGGGAGCAGTGACTTCCGGAAGCTGATCTCTCCTTGTGAGCCAAGCATGGCAGTGACGTCATGCGCGGCTCACATGGAGAGATCAGTGCAGGCAGACAGGACGCAGCGCTGGAGGAGAGAAGAAAGGTGAATAGGAGTGTTTATTTTTTTATGTGCAGCATGATAGGGATGAGGGGGACCATGCATACTAGGATGGGGATTAGGGGTGCCATGCATATCAGGATAGAGATTAGGGGGGACATGCATACCAGGATAGGGATTAGGGCTGCCATGTATACCAGGATAGGGATTAGGGATGACATGCATACCAGGATAGGGATTAGGGGTGCGATGCATACCAGGACAGGGATGAGGGGTGCCATGCATACCAGGACAGGGATGAGGGGTGCCATGCATGCAAGGACAGGGATGAGGGGTGCCATGCATACCAGGATAGGGATGAGGGGTGCCATGCATATCAGGATGGGGATTGCTGTGCCATGCATACCAGGACAGGGATTAGGGGTGCCATGCATACCAGGATAGGGATGAGGGGTGCCATGCATACCAGGACAGGGATGAGGGGTGCCATGCATACCAGGATAGGGATGAGGGGTGCCATGCACACCAGGACAGGGATGAGGGGTGCCATGCATACCAGGATAGGGATGAGGGGTGCCATGCACACCAGGATAGGGATTAGGGGTGCCATGCATACCAGGATGGGGATTAGGGGTGCCATGCATACCAAGATATGGATGAGGGGTGCCTTGCATACCAGGACAGGGATGAGGGGTGCCATGCATACCAGGGTGGAGGGGTCCCATGCATACCAGAATGGAGGGATGCCAGGCATACCAGGATGGGGATGGGGGCCACATATAAAAGGAAGGGGGGGCATATATACCAGGATGGGGGATATTGTCAGAATTGGGGGACATTACCCCTATACCAGTGTCAGCAGAAGACCCCCTGCCCCTTAAAAGTGCATCATGACCACATTTTTTGCTTACATTTTTTTATTTTATTTTCCTCCTCTAAAACCTAGGTGCGTATTATGGTCCGGTGCGTCTTATAGTCCGAAAAATACGGTAATCCATACTGTGGCTCTTCAGTGAAATGAATGCATGGAATAGTTCAATCAATTGCTGATTTAACTGATAGGGATATAGAGAAGATCTAGCTCTAAGGGTTTGATGTCTATTGCAGTAGCTATGTTCCAGGCTCCGGAGAACGTCTTGCTGCATTGGTGAGCTGACTTTTTCCCTTTTTTTGTTACTATTGTAAAAGACAGGTTATCTTTCCCTTCCTATTTGCCAGGTCACCATTTGTATTCCATTTGAACTCTTGGTAGGTTAGTCATTACAGTTTGGCAGTAATCAATGTCAATCATTTCCCATTTTCCTTACAGTTTACTTGCTGCCAGACTGTCTAGTCTAGGGTCTGTTTATATGGACCACTCAGTGGCATCAAACGACCACTGATCGGTAAGCCTTTATTGATTGCTGGTTGTTTAACAGCCTTTTTACACAGACAGACCGCAGTAAATGATGCACACTGAGTGATCTGCGATAGATCGCTGCACATAGGCTGCCCTTGTTCTTGGCAGAGCGAGTCCTGGTTACACAGGATGATGCACCATGGAGAAGGTTGAAAGGATCATTTCACACCATAAATTAGTGTTTTGCTCGTTTATTGTGTGATTGGCAGTCAGTTTACACTGAAAGAGTTATTGTGAATGAGTATTCTTTATAACGCTTGTTTCACAGAACTTTTCAGTGTAAATTCAGCTCATTTTATGCAGTCTAAAAGACTTGGTAAGTAAATCTTCCCCACTGTGTCTGTTCCGACATGTGCTGTATACTCTTTTGTACACTTTATTCTTCATAATATACTCTTTAATCCTGATAAAGTTGATTTAGGATTCAAGCATTGTTACAGAATTTAACTCCTAGAAAAGTTATTAAGGTAAAACACTGGTGGAAGCTGAGCAAACAAACAAGTTACTGAAAGCCCTGGGCACATTGAGCTAATCCAATCATTTTAAAGTGAGTGGTAGCAAGCAGTGTTCATTAATAATACATCAACCCTGAAATTAAAGAGCATCTCTACATTGTTTCTTAGCAAGTTTATTAGACAGATTTCATCCCACACACTTTTACCTGCTGCTTATCAAAGCAATACAACTACAATTTGACTGCCAAAAAAACACAAATCCTCAACAAGGATGCGGCTTTATTCAAGTAATTCTAAAAACAGGAATTAAGCTGTCCACATAGTCCAATATTTCTGGCTAATCAGTCAATAGCGCTAACATCAGGGATAAGTAGTAATTTCTAAGCCCAGAGACTCCTACAGCCCAAGATGTCTGCCTGCTATAGTCTTCTATTTTCTTATTGAGTGATTGAGTGAATGTTGCTGTTTGGTCCCAAATCACTTTACAACTTTTAACAACATTATACAAAATGACAAAAGATCCTGCTTACATGGGACAATTTTGTCATGCATGCAATATTCTTAAGGGGAACCTCTCAACTGATTCATGCTGCCCAAACAAGGGCAGCATGAATCATTGCCCAGAGGGCTTTTTCCAGCACCACTCTGGGTGATTGATAGGTCATTCGCTTTTGAAGAGACCCATCAATTACTTGCTGGGGCGCTGGGAGAAGCCAGGCGAGGGTAGCACCGGACTAGTCTTGTCTCTGGGCGAAGTACAGTATCTCAAATCAAAGACATCTCATTCTGAAAAACTACAAATCTGACCTATGTTGTAAGAAAAGACTGTTTTTTTCTCAATATTCAATAGAAAAGACATATTTCTGCCAGCAGCCTCTTGGATTGGCGACATGCTTCATGTTCATATTTGGAGAGTCCTGCTGAGCAAAAGATGGTTTGTGTATCACTTCAAAAGACAAATGCTGCTGTGAAGGGGCCGCATAGTCAATGTTGCTATTAAGATAGTGCCCTTGTTCTTTTCACAACCTACACACATTACATGCGTAAAACAGAATTGGTGGTGTTTATGTCTCTGGAAATGCTGCAGAATTCCACTTGTCCTTGAAGATTTAGCAATTCTGCCAAAAGGATCTCTTACCTTTCCCATAACTTGGAGAGCAATAATAAAGGGAGCTGGACAGCAGCTACATTTTCCTCCAGGATGTATTTCTGCCGAATACATTACATTGGAGGTTCCAGAATCGAGCTGGGTAATTATTTTCTATAAAATCTGGCCCATGAATTTAAAAGAGAACCTATCAGTTATTGTATTTTTACAACTCTATCCCAAGTTGTATGAAAACTGTTTTCAAATTATACATTTCTAGCATTTTTCAAACAGTGGTCATTCTTGACATCCCCAAATATTTTACAAACATCCCATGGACTTTGTCTGGATTTAAAGTAGTTGTGGAGGCTTGGGGTTCAAGTCTGCAGTCCTTCTATATGACTGCAGACTTGTGAAGCCACACAGCGCACAGTGAACACTGTCAGGATTCTCCAGTTCCCGCACTGGGAGAAAGTGGTCATGTGACCGCAAGTATCTTATATGCATACTTCTGGCCACATTTCGACTAGACGTGGTCGGCTCACTTAATTCACTTGTATTAAGCAAGGTCGCGCACGTCGGCACGTGACTGCATGTAAGCAAATTGCATACTTGTGGTCACATGCTCGCCCACTGCCAGCACCTGAAAATCCTGACACCATGCAATATCCTCACTGTGAGGATTCACAAGTCTGCAGTCACAGAGAGTATGGATGGACTGTTTACTAAGCTCAGCAAAAAGATTCGCAGGACCCTGGTCTGGCATCCATGTCGAGCATCTGTTGCAGCCGGACAATGGCAGTTCGAACTTCCATGGTAGGTGCTCAAATGCAGCACTCTGGTCACCTCTTGAGATTACTAGGCCTGCTCAACATCATAAATATATAGAGTGAATTTACAATTCAGACATTACAGAGTTACACATAGTTCCCCTATTCACACAAGAGGAGTGAGGGCCTTGCTCACAAGCTTAGTATCTATGAGGAAATAGGGATGACATAAAAGGTAAAAACTGCTTATTTAGTATGGTCCAGCCATCTTTTATAATAAATAAAGGTATTCATGTAAAGCTGTACATACTGGTCACCAGACAATATCTGTATACTTCCAGATACAAGATGCTATTGAGTGCACAGAGCGTGCGGCAAATTGATGAAATAAAAGGACAAGGTTATGAAGACAAATGTGAGAAGGGAGGAAGTTATAAAAGTTGGATCAGTGAAGCGATGCGATAGGCCTACCTAAATAGATGTGTTTTTAAGGGCCCACCTAAAATCATGAACACTGGGAATTAACCTCATTTACTAAGGTAGCGCATTTCAGAGAAGTGGTGCAAAATAAGAGAAGTCTTGAACATAGGAGTGGGAGGTTCGGATTATCAAGGATGCTATTCTTAAACTATTGGTCAAACGAAGACAGTAGACAGAGATGAGGGAGGAGATATGGGACGGTGCAGCACTATGGAGAGCTTTCTAGTTGAATTTATGTTGCATTCTATGTTGGATGGGCAATTAGAGAAGTGACTGGCACAGGGTGAAGGTATCGGTGTACTCATTGTACAGAAATAGGAGCCTGGTGATAGTGTTTGGAGTAGGTTGTGGAGGGAAGAGTTTATTAAGAGAAGGACTGATTAGACGAGTTACAGTAGTGAAGATAGCAATGAATCAAAGTGGATGCTTAAGGCTATGTGCCCACGATGCAGAAATGCTCTGGATTTTTTCCTGAGCGTTTCTGCATCTCCCTGGCAGAAAAAAAGCATGCGGATTGTACATGCGGATTGTACATGCAAATTGTACATGCGAATTGTACATGCGTTTTCCTGCCAGGGACAAGCGGATGTGAAGCGTTCTTCACATGCATTTCCGCATGGAGGTTGACAAGAGCTTTCCAAGCGATTTTAGCATCACTTGGAAAGTGCTTGTCAACTTGGTCACACTATATAAATCCATGCAAACGGCATGGATTTATATACTGTGACCTTAAAGAATGGTAAAAAATAAATAAATAAATCTATACTTACTTTCCAATGGCCCCCGCAGTCTTGCTTCGCTCCGTCCTGGCTTGCCGGCAGCTCGCGGTACACTACACTGAGGGACCTGCCGTCACATGACTAAATGACGTCACCGCAGGTCCTTCAGTCCACCGCGATCTGCCGGCAAGTGAAGACAAGGAGACCGGGGGCCATCAGAAGGTAAGTATAATGTATATTTTTTATTTTATTCTTTTTTTTACAGGTTCTATGGTACCCGGGTCCGGAGGAGAGTCTCCTGTCCTCCAGACCCGGGTACCATCCGCACATTGAAACGCATGTAATCCGCATGTACAGATCCAGTGATGCAGAATCCAAGCGTTCCAATGAAAGTCAATGGCGGCGAAAACGCAGCGCTTCCGCAAAATAATTGGTAGTGCTGCTGATAACCCGCAGCGGAAATTTCCGCAGCATGTGCACAGCACATGCGGATTATTATTGGGGAACATGGCAGACCCTCTACCAAGCATTTTTTAAGCATTTCTGCAGCATTTTTGCAGCGCGGAAACGCTTAAAAAACGCATCGTGGGCACAAAGCCTAAGAGTTTTTACAGTTTCCATGGTAAAAAAGGGCAGAATCTGGAGATGTTTTTGAGATGCAGGTAACATCAGTGTGTGAGTGATTGGGTATATTGTATGAAAGTCAGATACCATCACAAGAGAGCAGGCGTGCTGCCTGGGAGTTATGGTGGTACCACATACAGAGATGGAAATATTAGATTTAGGAAGGTTAGTGAAGGGAAGAAAAACAAGAAGTCAAAATTTGTTAGAGACAAAGGACAATGAACTGTATTTTGTTATGTATTATTTAAACCAATACTGGAGTGTCTACTGAGAACTTCACATAGCAAATTGTTGTCTTGCTGTCAAATTATTATTTTTTTAACCGGCAGCAAAAAAAAAAAAATTTGGGTTGAGCATCAAGGCCACTTCTCCTAAGTCTTGCACATGAGGTCATTAGGTAGTCTTTAAGGGCTCCGGCAAATATATATTTTTCAAATTATTACTAACATATAACTTATAACATCACAGGACTAGCTTCACATTGCATGACTAGCTTCATAACGTATTCTGCAGGGCCTATTATGGTGATATGCGTTTTAGCATTTTTTTATTGATTAGGCCAAAACATTTAAAATAATATTACAAAATCACAACCAAACACTATAAACTGTCTATAAATACAGCTATATTGGGAAATTCCCAGAATTGTAAAAAATGAGAGATACAAGCTATTCAAATAGTAATACCCAATTCAAGTGTGATATAGTCAAACAGTATGAAGGTAGTTTTCAGCTAATGTTTATGATAAAATAACATATACATCATTGCAGCAGTCTATGTTTAATTCCATTTTATGTACTCACATAAATAAGCCATAAAAATATTACATCGTTTAATCTCACACTAAATCCATATAATGTCTCAGATCCACTGTACCATACATTATATGCTAGTACAATAATACGTAATACTGAGTATACGCAGTAGTGGCCACTTCAGAAAATCTGTTTTATCTGCATGGCATAATCACAACCCTTTATTTGTGCTACTATAACAACCTTTGCAGAACACTTGGGATTTTCTACCATCAGCTGAAAACAAATGGAATTTTCTTTGAGGGTTTTCTTTTGCATATTGTACTCTGTGTAGTTTTAGAGTTCCTTTATAGATCCATAGGATAGGCAGTAGGATAGGTCATTGAATCTTTATAGGACCATCACAGATAGCTAAGCATTGTACTTGGCCATCTCTTGTAGTTCCTAAAGCCCCCATGCACAACAGAAAGCTGTCAGTTGTTGATTGTTCCCCATATACTGGAATGCTCGGCTCATCTGATGGCGGCTTATCTCTTGGAAAACCAAAGGATCAGCCATCGATCATTTGATGTGCTCTATCCTTCTCCCTGCCAACATCAACTGTCAGGAAAGAGTCAGTAGGCCCCCATAGACATTAGACTGACAACCAATATCAGAGGGATAGGCAAAATGTTAGCCTAATGTGGCCTTCTGACTCTGAATAGAGCAGCAAAGCACATACACAATCACAAGTACGTTGGTTCAGGAAATCGAAGAGGAACTCAGAGGTCAAATGCCAACTGATTTAATAAGTAATAACTTATTATAACTAGTAAAACCATTTAAACTGTAAAATATGCTGCTAATAATTCAAAATGTGCAATACATGATCAAATGAAAGATGAAAAACCAATAAGGACAAAAAAAACTGCAACATTACAAAAAAAGAAGTGTGCGGCTATAAACTGGCTCAGTTAGCAATTCCTAAATATCAGAGATTAGGATGAAAACCTATTCATTCTTGACCAGTCTGCAGTACAGTTAAAAGGGAAGTTCCATCTAAGACATTTACGGGATATCCATAACTGTTGCTTTAACTCCCATAAAAGTGAAATGGAGGGAGTCACAGACATACTGTACACGGCCACTTCTCAATTCATTCCTTACATAAATGCAATGAGGCTGGGAACCTGGGATCTGGAGATAGGGGCATCTATCAGACAATTATGACATCTCCTGTGGATATACCATAAGTGTTTGAAGTTGGAAGACCCCTTTAAACCCCTTTGAATAAATAGAAAACATAGAATTTTTTCCAACAAAAGCTGCACGCCCATATTGTTTATGCCTAGCTTTGAGACTGCTGACAGTCTGCCTTTGAGGGGATGATAAGAAACACATTTCACTCACTCACAGTAGACAGATATATCTAGCACATATGCTATCAACTGGTATGAACCTCAGAACTTCCTGCTTGGCATTCAGCCACAAACTGGGATATTTTGCATAGGTTTGCACTAGGAAGTAATGTAATGCACCTTCAATCTTTTCCCAACCCAAACCTTAAGGAATCCAAAACATAAGGTCATCCAGGACAATGTATATCCACTAAGACAAAAGGTTCCACCCTTTTCATGTGGAAAATCAAATCTCTATAACTATCATACCATACATGTACCTAAATATATAATTAAACCTTAAATATTGGCAATAGAAACTCAAAAATGACATTAATGATCATAATAAGTAAGGGTTGACTTCTTTACATACTGTGATCCTGTCCATAAATTATTTGTATAGTAATGTTAAACCACTCTTACCTCACATTTCCAAATGATATATGACTGACTTATCTGGTTCTGCACTTTTTTCTGCTGTAGCCACTTTCTAGGTGAGAAGATACTGTTGGTGCTACCACTAGGGGTTAGAGCCAGAGGGCTACGAGCCAGGAAGGGCAGGTCCCAGGCAGTGTTCCTCTTGATTCCCTTAATATCGTAGTCGAAGTGGAAGCTCGTAGAGGGAGATTTTTCTAGTGGTGTCGTCGGGGTGGAAAAAGAACCATGAGGCACATTTTTTTGTTTGAGTCGCATAGACCTAGATGCGGATAGGTAATCAGCTGATGTTATAGCCATGCTTCCCGACATAGGATAACTTTCTGCCTCTCTCCATTTGCTCGCATGCAGTGGTGTACCATTACTGGAGTTTTCCTGTAGTGCAGGTGCTTGTTCATCTCCTTCGCTGTGGTAATTCCGAATAATTGCAGGATCCAAGCTGCGGGTTTGGCGTAGTCGACTTTTAGAGAGGGTTTTCGCTGTTGGGGATGAGCATGAGAATACGCTGTTCAACAAGTTTTGTGCCGACATCTTTTTTTGTTTGTTTTGCTCTTCTTCGTCGTCTTTCTGAGAAGTAAAGCTTTCACACTCCACTCTGGGGAACTGCAGCCTCCACAGATGTCCTGTCAGATGAGAGCAATGCCAGCAGGCTTCAAGTGAGATTATTCCATCGTGTCCTCCCAGAACAGCATGCTTTCCATAAAGTCTACATCTAATGAACAACTACGACTATGAATACAGAAGCAGCACAGAACTGTTCGGCTTTTCCCCTGTTTGGAAATCCTCAGTCACATTCCTTCATTCATTTTTATAAGCCTCAGAGCAAGAATCCTTCAGGAGAGCTCGTTTACTAAGGATAAGAAGGGGAGGGAAGGACAGAAAGGAGCTAGGATTCTGTCTACTAGCTCTCCAGCCACTCCTCCCAGCATTACTCCAGCAGTCAGCTGTGCTGTGACCTCTCCTCATTTACCTGTATGCTATATTCCATAGTGGCAGTCTATCATAGTAGAAATCTACGACGTTTGCACTACGGATGGATTACTGACAAAATACCCTATTACATTGTGAAATTCTGAATCCCAGTAGCATGTAAAAAATCTCCTTTATCCTCTTCCCGACATGGCGATCTTCCTTTTTATGTACTTGAGTTTTTTCCTCCCTTTCTTCCAAGAGCCATAACTTTTTTATTTTTCTATTTACATAGACAGATGAGTGTCTTATTTGCGTAACAGGTTGTAGTTTTGAATGACACCTTCCATTTTTTTCCACTCAATGTAGTGGAAAACAGGAGAAAAAAATCCAAATACTGTGAAATTACGAAAAAATTCCATAATTTCTGGGGGTTTTTTGTTTATGCAAAATTCACCTACACCTTCTCGCCTACTTGTTTTCCATCAATTTTCATCCTCATCCCTCTTCTTTGATTGACAGCTTTGTTTTCATAGGGCCAGAGAAGAGTGGAGATATCACCCCAAAAACACCATGCTAGCAGTGAAGTTTGGAGGTGGGAACATCATGGTGTGGGGCCGTTTTTCAGCATATGGCACTGGTAAACTTCATATAATTGAAGGAAGGAAGGATAAAGGACAAATTTACAGAGACTTTCTTGATATACAGTGCATTGTGAAAGTATTTGGCCCCCTTCAACTTTTCTACCTTTTGCCACATTTCTGGCTTCAAACATAAAGATATAAAATTCTAATTTTTTTGGGAAGAATCAACAACAAGTGGGACACAATCGTGAAGTGGAATGAAATTGATTTTATATTTTAAACTTTTTTAACAAATTAAAAACTGAAAAGTGGGGCGTACAATATTATTCAGCCCCCTTGAGTTAATACTTTGTAGCGCCACTTTTTGCTGCGATTACAGCTACAAGTCGCTTGGGGTATGTCTCTATCAGTTTTGCACATCGAGAGGCTGAAATTCTTGCCCATTCTTCCTTGCAAAACAGCTCGAGCTCAGTGAGGTTGGATGGAGAGCGTTTGTGAACAGCAGTTTTCAGCTCTTTCCACAGATTCTCGATTGGATTCAGGTCTGGATACGTTTATTTTTGAACCATTCCATTGTAGATTTTGCTTTATGTTTGGGATCATTGTCTTGTTGGAAGATAAATCTCCATCCCAGTCTCAGGTCTTTTGCAGACACCAACAGGTTTTCTTCCAGAATGGTCCTGTATTTGGCTCCGTCCATCTTCCCATCAATTTTAACCATCTTCCCTGTCACTGCTGAAGGAAAGCAGGCCCAAACCATAATGCTGACACCATCATGTTTGACACTGGGGATGGTGTTTTAAAGGTGATGAGCTGTGTTGCTTTTACGCCAAACATATTGTTTTGCATTGTGGCCAAAAAGTTCGATTTTGGTTTCATCTGACCAGAGCACCTTATTCCACATGTTTGGTGTGTCTCCCAGGTGGCTTGCGGCAAACTTCAAATTAGACTTTTTATGGATATCTTTGAGAAATGGCTTTCTTCTTCCCACTCTTCCATAAAGGCCAGATTTGTGCAGTGTATGACTGATTCTTGTCCTATGGACAGACTCTCCCACCTCAGCTGTAGATCTCCGCAATTCATCCAGAGTGATCATGGGCCTTTTGGCTGCATCTCTGATCAGTCATCTCCTTGTTTAAGATGAAAGTTTAGAGGGACGGCCGGGTCTTGGTAGATTTGCAGTGGTCTGATACTCCTTCTATTTCAATATGATCGCTTGCACAGTGCTCCTTGAGATGTTTAAAACTTGGGAAATCTTTTTGTATCCAAATCTGGCTTTAAACTTCGCCACAACAGTATCTCGGACCTGCCTGGTGTGTTCCTTGGTCTTCAGGATGCTCTCTGCACTTGAAACAGAACCCTGAGACTATCACAGAGCAGGTGCATTTATACGGAGACTTGATTAAACACAGGTGGATTCTATTTATCATTTCCAGTCATTTAGGACAACATTGGATCATTCAGAGATCCTCACTGAACTTCTGGAGTGAGTTTGCTGCACTGGAAGTAAAGGGGCCGAATAATATTGTACGTCTCACTTTTGAGTTTTTAATTTTTTTAAAAAGTTTAAAATATCCAATAAATTTCGTTCCTCTTCACGATTGTGTCCCACTTGTTGTTCATTCTTCCCCCCCAAAAAATTTTTTTATATCTTTATATTTGAAGCCAGAAATGTGGCAAAAGGTAGAAAAGTTCAAGGGGGCCAAATACTTTCACAATGCACTGTATATTAGTGTTGAGCCACCCCCGTAGTGTTCGAGTTCGGTTCGGTTCGTCGAACACCCGTGTGTTCGCCGAACTGTTCGTCGAACTGTTCGTCGAACACCTTCGAACACCGTTAAAACCAATGGCAGGCAAACAAAAACACATAGAAACACATAGAAAACACCTTCAAAGGTGTCCAAAAGCTGACAAACTGCTCAGAAGACACAACTAACACATGGAAAAGTGACAAGTACATATAGTCATGCGAAAAGAAAAGAGGTGGAGGAGTAAAAGGAGGGGGAGACACAGATATAGGCATGTCATGCCCTTCTAAAATCCAAAAAGTGAGAAGCCGACACGTTCAGTCCGCTCCTGCCCGTGCCACCTCCGCGTCGCCGGGTTTGTGCCAGAGCCGCGGTGAACCCTGACGGCCAGCCCCCCTCTCCCAATACTGGTGCCTGTCCGCTGGTGGGTCGAGCGAGCCCCCCTGTGGTGGAGGCAGCTCTAAGCTTTTTAATTTAAATTGTCTCTCTAATTTGAATGAATACACTTTAAATCCATTTACAAGGATCTATTGGAGGGCAAGTCTCATGCCAGCAGCCGCGTAATTCCAGCTCCAGTAGCGTCCACTAAAGCTGCTGCAGTTAAAAAGCTTTTATAAGGATCGAGCTCGGCTGTCCACCGCAAGGCATCCTACTGCCAGTCCCAGCCCCTATGCCTTGGGGTGCCTCCTGATGCTCTTCACTGAGTATCCCGTGGTCCCGAAGCATTTCCTTTGAAAAAATTAAGTGTCCAAACTACAGGTGGTGTAGCTTGCTTAACAGCCGGGATAATCCGCTGACTAGCAGACACTGCTACTAGGCACAAAGTATTTCCTGGGCTAGATGCAGTTAAAAATTTGTAATTAGATACTCTCGTTGGATGCTGAGAAAGCATTCCATAGAGTCTCCTGGCACGCCATATATGATTCTCTTAAAAAGCTTGGGGTAGGGGTCTAGGGGACCCTTTTATAGCCAAAATCACGGCCCTGTATCGCAATACGTCACCTAGGCTGAAGATAAATGGAACTGTAGCACCCTGAGGGCTCGGTTGCTACAGAGGTATTGCACCTCACCCAGAGGTGTGATATCTCACTCTCAGGTAAGGATGTAGTGTGGATCAGGACCCGACACCTGCATGCATTACACCACATTGCCGTGGGGCAGGGCGACCAATATGCCCCTGAGATGGGCACGACAGTCCCTGTCCCTGGCTGGAGTGGGGGGAGGGAACACTGAGGAAGGGGAACCCTGTAGTGCAGGAGCAGGGAGGAAGCAGTTCCTGGGTGCATTGAGAAGGGAGTATAAAAGGTGGGCACCATCTTAGTTCAGTGCAGAGAAGTCTGAGCAGAAGTGGCAGGGAGCAGGGGCTCTGCATGAGCTCTGCTCCGGAGGCGGGCCTAGTAACAGAGGCCCAGGCCTGGAAGAGGGAGAAGGAAGGAAGAGGAGCGGAGAAAGCTCCAGGAATGAGGAACGAAGGGATCCCAGGGGTGCGGACGGGCGAGTCGCCACCGCACGCCCGAATCCACCTGCGTGGAGGGGTCAGGCCAAAGGGGGAGACCGGTCCCCGAAATTAGTGGAGGCAGGAAACGACCCTCAGCTAGAAACAGGAGGCTGTGACATTTTATGTGGCGCAGCCCCTCGCTACACCCGCTAGGAAGGCACCACATAGGGTCAGGGAAACTGGCGCCAAGTTTACCAAGAGGAGGCCCGAGGCAGCCGGACAGAAGGGTTGGTAAGAAAGGCCAGACAAAGGACACACAAAGGGGGTGCTGTGAAGCGCTCCAAAGTTATCTGGGAGTTGTCTGAGCCCCTCACCTGGTGAGCACAGTACGACGTGGGCAGCCGTTACCTGCAGACGTGGTCTGGATAATAAGAACTTTGAGTAAAGGCCCTGGACTGCATCACTGACTCCGTGTCGTTACTGCTGCTGCCCTGCACCATCACCCCCATCCTCCGCATACACTGCCCTGAGGCTATACTCCTCCCGTGGGGAGTTATGCTACGCTCTGCTGCACCCACAACACCAGCCTCAGCGGTCTGCCCTGGAGTGGCGGTTCACTCTGACCGCAATCCACGGGTGGCGTAGTCGGACATTTAAACATCAAAACCACATAAATAGTTCCGCCACTGGTTTGACCGCCCTGAGCCACGGAACCGGGTCGCCGCCACGGAGACTACAACCACCAGCATCCACCAAAAAGGGTCCGGCTCCGGGTGTCCCAAGGCCCAGGGGGCGCGTCAGAACATTTTCATCACCTTTCACAATCACCAATGGGACAAGGCAGGGATGTTCTCTGTCCCCTCTCTTATACATCCTAGTGACGGAGCACCTGCTCTCATCAATTCGCCATAACCCCAATATTAGGTGGATTGAGGTGGGAGGCACCGAGTACAAGTGCTCTCTATTTGCTGATGATGTCCTAGTATATATCACTCAATCACATATATCCATCCATGCTGTTATGGCTGAAATAGATCACTTTGTTACATGGTCAAATTTTAAAATCAATGCAGCGAAGTCTGAGGCCCTCGATGTCTCCCTCCCCAAATCCATATAGGAATCCATCCAGTCCAACTTTCCCTTTGCCTGGCCCTCACAGGGTATCAAATACTTAGGAATGCCTATTCATAGAGACCTCTCCCATCTATGTTATCTTAATTTTGGGCCCTTTATTGAACAACTCCATACAGACCACGGTTGGCAAGTTAGAACTGTAAGATTCACTACGTGAACCACTGGTGTTTTGTGGAAAAGCACATGTACACTGTGTTCCAAATTATTATGCAAAAAGTGTTTAGGAGTGATAAGGGAAGAATTTGTTTGTTTGTCAGTTAAACTCATTGATGGTGATGTGTGTCAGGGCTCTTTATATCACTGTAAGCAATTGCAGACACCTGTGCTAATTAGTTTGGCAGGTGTGTCCAATGAAAGGCAAGACTACTTAAGAAGGCTGTCTCACATTATTAAGCAGCCTACATTTTCTGCCAAAATGGGAAAGAAAAAGGATGTGTCGGCTGCTGAGAAGCAACAAATTGTGGAGTGTTTAGGTCAAGGCATGACTACAATCAACATTGTGCGATGATCAGGATGAAGTGTCTTGGCAATCAAGAAGTATGTAGCTGATTCACAGTACACACGTGTGCGTGCTGATAAGGGCAAATTGAGGACTCTTTCCTACAGGCAATTACGTCAGGTTGAAAGAGCAGCGGCAAAAAAGCCTTGTCATAGCAGCAGACAAGTTTTTGAAGCTGCTGGTGCCTCCAACGTCCCCCGAACAACAAGATGCAGGGTCCTTCAGAGGTTTGCAGCTGTGCATACGCCATCCTGTCGACCTCCTCTATCCACTTCACACAAGCAGAAACGGCTCCAGTGGGCCAAACATTACATGAAGACTGATTTCAAAACTGTTTTGTTCACGGATGAGTGCCGTGCAGCGCTCGATGGTCCAGATGGATGGAGTGGAGGATGGCTGGTTGATGGACACCCCACGCAAACACGGCTACAGCGCCAACAAGGAGGAGGTGGAGTAATGTTTTGGGCTGGAATCATGGGGAGAGAGATTGTCGGCCCCTTTAGGATCCCTGAAGGCGCTAAAGATGAACTCCATAATGTATGTGTATTTTCTCAAACAGCACTTCCTGCCATGGTTCAAGAAGAAGAACCGTGTATTTCACAGCAAGATCATTTTTTTGCATGATAATGCACCATCTCATGCTGCACATAAAACATCTGCATCTCTGGCTGATATGGGCATAAAAGGGGACAAACTTATGGTGTGACCCCCATGCTCCCCTGACCTCTACCCCATTCAGAACCTTTGGAGCATCATTAAAAGGAGTGTCTATGATGGCGGGAGGCAGTTCACATCTAAGCAACAGCTCTGGGAGGGTATTCTGTCCTCATGCAAAACAATTGAAGCAGAAACCATCCAAAACCTGACAAATTCAATGGACGAGAGAGTTCAGAAGCTCCTTTTGAACAAGGGGTCCTATGTGAAAATGTAACATCACCTAGAATAAAGTTTTGAGTTGAAAACTGTTTGATTTCAGTTTCTAACAACCTGCTAATGCTTATAATTTCAAAAATGACAATTTTTTTGGTCTTTATTAAAATGAAAAGGTTGATCGAAAAGTTTGGGGGATCTAAGAGTGTGGCAACCCAGTAGTCATGATTACTTCGAATTCTGACAATATGAGGGTCATGCTGCAGGTAGTGCAGCAAGAAGGCACTTATGTGTCTTGCGCATCTCGGAGCCCCAAAATTATTTTCCGGGCTAGATGCAGCTAAAAATTATTATTAATTTTAAATCTGGTGAAGCTTTAGTATAGATGGCCTAATAGGATCAGTGCTGCACACTGCTACAAAGCCCAAATTATTTTCCAGTCAAGATACAGATAAACATGATTAGTAATTTTAAATCTGGTGGAGCTTATTATAGATGGCCTAATAGAATCAGTGCTGCACACTGCTACAAAGCCCAAATTATTTTCCAGCCAAGATACAGATAAACATGATTAGTAATTTGAAAGCTTAAAACGGTTGGTAGAGTGATTTTAACCAATCATCAAGCTTTTACTCTCCCCAGGATGACACAGGTGTAGAAAAGTCGTTTCGGATCCATGATTTGTTCATCTTTATGAACGTGAGTCTGTCTACATTATCAGTGGAGAGCCGCGTGCGCTTATCTGTCAGCACACCACCAGCAGCGCTGAACACACGTTCAGACAGAACGCTGGCTGCGGGGCATGACAAGATCTCCAAGGCGTAAGTGGCTAGCTCCGGCCATTTATCCAGATTGGAAGCCCAAAAAGAGCAAGGGTCCAGTGACACAGTCGTGGCTTCAATGTTTACTTGGAGATACTCCTGTACCATCGTCTCTAGGCGTTGACTATGTGTCAGACTTCTTGTCTCCTGTGGCCTTGCAAAGGATGGGCTAAAAAAGTGGTGAAATGATTCCGCAAAATTGATGTTACCAGCAGATACTGTGGTTCTGTTACGGTTTGAGTGCTGAACACTTGACGGTCCCACGGTTGGCAAGTTGGAACTGTGAGATTCACTACGTGCACCACTGGTATTTTGTGGAAAAGCACATGTAAGATTCTGCAACAGTCTCTGCTGATACTCCTGCATGCGTGCATCCCTTTCTATGGCAGGAATAATTTCTGCAAATTTACTTTTGTACCGGGGATCTAACAGTGTGGCAACCCAGTAGTCAGGATTATTTCTAATTCTCACAATTCGAGGGTCATGTTGCAGGTAGTGCAGCAAGAAGGCACTCATGTGTGTTGCGCATCCAGGAGCACCAAGTCCCTGTTGTGTTGGTGGCGAGGTAACAATCATGCTTCCTTCCTCTGTCCTCTCCCCCCAACCTCGCACAACAGAAATGTGATCAAGGTCTCCCTCATCTGATGAGTCTTCCATCAGTTCGTCCTCCACTTCTTCCTGGGCTCCTGCACCTTCCTCACTAGTTTGGCTGCTACCATGCGCCCTGGTAAAATCATCTCCCCCACCCTCACATGCATGCCGCCTTGGTGCTGCCGACCGTCTGGACCTTGCAGATGTTAGCCCTTCCGCATACAACTCCTCCTCCTCTACTTCCTCCACCTCCTCTTGTGCCACCACCTGACTCCGAATTCTGTTTAACATGTGCTCCAGCATGTAAATCACCGGAATAGTCATGCTGATAATGGCATCGTCAGCACTAAACATCTTTGTCGCCATTTCAAAACTGTGCAGAAGGGTGCATAGGTCCCTGATCTGAGACCACTCCTCCAGCGTGATTTGCCCCACCTCTGGATCTCGTTGGCCCAGGCTATACGTCAGAACGTATTGCACCAGGGCTTGTCGGTGCTGCCACAGTCGCTGCAACATGTGCAGAGTTGAATTCCACCGGGTAGGCACATCGCATTTTAGCCGGTGAAGTGGCAGGCCCAACGACTTCTGTAGAGATGTAAGTCGCTGAGCTGCGGGATGCGAACGGCGGAAGTGAGCACACAGCGACCGTGCCCTCTGCAGAAGGCCATCTAGTCTGGGATAGTGGGCTAAAAATTGCTGGACAACCAGGTTCAACACGTGAGCCATACAAGGCACGTGTGTGACATTGCCCCGGCGAAGGGCCGCACCCAGGTTTGCAGCATTGTCGCACACGGCCTTCCCTGGTTTCAGGTCCAGTGGAGACAACCATTCATGAAATTGGTTCTCCAGAGCTGACCACAACTCCTCAGCTGTGTGACTCACATTTCCCAGACATTTCAATGTAAAAACCGCCTGATGACGTTGAGCCCTACTGCCAGCATAGTAAGGAGGTGTGCAGGATCCCTTCTGCGCAGTTAGAAAGCTTGTGGCATGACCAGACAGGCTTTGGGTGCAGGTGGAAGACCGAGAGGAGGTTGAAGAGGCAGAAGCAGTGGAGGAACTTTGACATAAAGAGGATTGACGCACAACTCGTGGGGACGGCAAGACTTGGACAGCAGCCCCTTGTCCTGCTGTCACCATAGTTACCCAGTGCCCAGTCAGCGACATGTAACGCCCCTGTCCATGCCTACTCGTCCAAGTGTCTGTGGTGAAATGCACCCTGTCACACACAGAGTTTCTCAAAGAAGCGGTGATGTTGTGTGCGACATGCTGGTGGAGCGCAGGCACACCTTTCTTTGAGAAGTAGTGCCGACTGGGCATCTGGTACTGGGGCACTGCGATGGACATAAGGTCTCGAAAATCCTCTGTGTCCACCAGGCGGAAAGGCAGCATTTCTGTAGCCAAGAGCTTGCAGATGGTGAAATTCAACCTCTTAGCTTTCTCATGGCTAGGAGGAAATGGTCTTTTACTTGTCCACATCTGAGGGACCGAGGGCTGGCTATTGTGCTTAGACGGGGTTGATAAGGGTGTCCCCGGCAAACTGCCGGTCTGTGAGGAAGATGCAGGCGGACATGTTAGGTTGCCTTGATCCAAAGGTGGTGCTATCGATGTCGGACAGCGCTCAACACTAGTGTTGAGCCACCCCCGTAGTGTTCGGGTTCGGTTCGGTTCGTCGAACACCGGGATGTTCGAGGAACTGTTCGTCGAACTGTTCGTCGAACACCTTAGAACACCGTCGAACACCGTTAAAACCAATGGCAGGCAAACAAAAACACATAGAAACACATAGAAAACACCTGCAAAGGTGTCCAAAAGCTGACAAACTGCTCAGAAGACACTCTCTTTAAAAAAGCCGGCCGGCAAATTCAGCAGCGGCATACACCGGTACCCGACAATTTAGACAAGAAGGAATAGAGCATCACACATAGATTAGATAGATAGAAACATGTCAGTCACACATATAAGAAGCACAGTGACAGTGTTGGTTACTGCACTTGTCATTTAGTGTAAAGGATTTATTAAAAAAAATATTAGTGTTTTCGTGCACCGTCTCTTTAAAAAAGCCGGCCGGCAATTCAGCAGCGGTACCCGACAATTTATAACAGACAGAATAGAGCTTTACACATAGATTAGATAGATAGAAACATGTCAGTCACATATATAATAAGTACAGTGATAGTGTTGCTTACTGTACTTGTCATTTAGTGTAAAGGATTTATTTAAAAAAATAATAGTGTTTTCATGCACCGTCTCTTTAAAAAAGCCGGCCGGCAATTCAGCATCGGTACCCGACAATTTAGAACAGAAAGATAGAGCATCACACATAGATTAGATAGAAACATGTCAGTCACATATATATGAAGTACAGTGATAGTGTTGGTTACTGTACTTGTCATTTAGTATTAAAATAAAGGATTTATTATTAAAAAAATTGGCGTGGGGTTCCCCTTAATTTTAGGCTCTAGCGGAGGTTAAGCAGACGGCTGGGGCAGATGTTTGAAGCCTGGGAAGGGGGTAATACCCACGGAGCTTCCCAGGCTACTAATATCAGCCCCCAGCTGAATACATAGCCTTTACTAGCTATTAAAATGGGGGACCCCCCAAAAAAAATGATGTGGGGTCCCCCCTAATTTAATAGCTAGCAAAGGCTAGGCAGACAGCTGGGGGCTGATATTAATAGCCCAGGAAGGGAGCCATGAATATTGGCCCCCTCCCAGGCTAGAAACACCAGCCGTCAGCCGCCCCAGAAATGGCGCATTCATAGGATGCGCCAATTCTGGCACTTAGCCTCGCTCTTCCACGCTGCCCTGGTGCGGTGGCAGGGGGTAATAGGGTTGGGGTTGATGTCAGCTTATAATGCCAGCTGACATCAAGCCCAGGTTAGTAATGGAGAGGCGTCTATAAGACACCCCCATTACTAACCCCATAGTCAAAGTTAAAAGAAACACAAACACCCAGAATAAAGTCCTTTAATTGAAATAAAGACACAATCCTTTATTGTTCTAAATTAAACCATACTTACCATCACGCCCATTCCAGCTGAAGCCAACGATCTCCTGCAATAAAAGAAAAATAATAAACCAACCTCATCCTTACCTTTCCATGGCTCCCACGACAGCTTCAGCTCTGCTACATCGAGATGACAGGCTGGACCGCAGCAGAACGCTGCCATCCAGCCTGTCATCCCGCAGACACTGAGAAGCGCAGGCTTGCTTGCGCTGCTCAGCGTCTCTCTGTGACGACATCCAGATGAGCCGAGTTCATGTCCAATGAACTCGGCTCACCTCATGCACGTCACTGACAGCGTGGGAAAATTCTCACGCTGAAGCGCTGATTGCAGGAGAATTTTCCCACGCTGTCAGTGACGTGCAGGAGGTGAGCTGAGTTCATTGGACATGAGCTCACCTCATGCACATCACTGACAGCGTGGGAGAATTCTCCTGCACTCAGCACTTCAGCGGGAGAATTTTCCCACGCTGTCAGTGACGTGCAGGAGGTGAGCTGAGTTCATTGGACATGAGCTCACCTTATGCAAGTCACTGACAGCGTGGGAGAATTCTCCTGCACTCACCGCTTCAGCTTGAGAATTTTCCCACGCTGTCAGTGACGTGCATGAGGTGAGCCGAGTTCATTGGACATGACCTCGGCTCATCTGGATGTCGTCACAGAGAGACGCTGAGCAGCGCAAGCAAGCCTGCGCTTCTCAGTGTCTGCGGGATGAGAGGCTGGATGGCAGCGTTCTGCTGCGGTCCAGCCTGTCATCTCGATGTAGCAGAGCTGAAGCTGTCATGGGAACCATGGAAAGGTAAGGATGAGGTTGCTTTATTATTTTTCTTTTATTGCAGGAGATCGTTGGCTTCAGCTGGAATGGGCGTGACGGTAAGTATGGTTTAATTTAGAACAATAAAGGATTGTGTCTTTATTTCAATTAAAGGACTTTATTCTGGGTGTTTGTGCTTTTTTTAACTTTGACTATGGGGTTAGTAATGGGGGTGTCTTATAGACGCCTCTCCATTACTAACCTGGGCTTGATGTCAGCTGGCATTATAAGCTGACATCAACCCCAACCCTATTACCCCCTGCCACCGCACCAGGGCAGCGTGGAAGAGCGAGGCTAAGTGCCAGAATTGGCGCATCCTATGAATGCGCCATTTCTGGGGCGGCTGACGGCTGGTGTTTCTAGCCTGGGAGGGGGCCAATATTCATGGCTCCCTTCCTGGGCTATTAATATCAGCCCCCAGCTGTCTGCCTAGCCTTTGCTAGCTATTAAAATAGGGGGGACCCCACGTCATTTTTTTTGGGGGGTCCCCCATTTTAATAGCTAGTAAAGGCTATGTATTCAGCTGGGGGCTGATATTAGTAGCCTGGGAAGCTCCGTGGGTATTACCCCCTTCCCAGGCTTCAAACATCTGCCCCAGCCGTCTGCTTAACCTCCGCTAGAGCCTAAAATTAAGGGGAACCCCACGCCAATTTTTTTAATAATAAATCCTTTATTTTAATACTAAATGACAAGTACAGTAAGCAGCACTATCACTGTACTTCGTATATATGTGGCTGACATGTTTCTATCTATCTAATCTATGTGTGAAGCTCTATTCTGTCTGTTATAAATTGTCGGGTACAGCTGCTGAATTGCCGGCCGGCTTTTTTAAAGAGACGGTGCATGAAAACACTATTATTTTTTTTGATAAATCCTTTACGCTAAATGACAAGTACAGTAAGCAGCACTGTCACTGTACTTCTTATATATGTGACTGACATGTTTCTATCTATCTAATCTATGTGTGAAGCTCTATTCTTTCTGTTATAAATTCTCGGGTACCGGTGTATGCCGCTGCTGAATTGCCGGCTTTTCATGTTTCACTGTTGGCACTGTTCCCATCGATTTGGGCAATCACTGTAATGCCACAACCACCATGGCTGTGGCATTACAGTGAGTGGCAGAGAATCCCTGCATGATTGGTGCTCTAAATAGCGCCAGACATGCAGGACACGCTTTTGGTGCACGAACAGTTATCGAACATAACCTCGAACAGCCGAATTTTTTGCAAATCGTTCGGGTTCGTCGAACAACTCGAACACCGCCCAAAACAGCTCGAATTTGAGATTGGCGAACAGTTCTAGTCGAACACCGCTCATCTCTACTCAACACCAGCTGGTGTTACCACCTCCAAAGAAAATGATGACCTGCCAATCACGCTGGCTGTTGCGGGTAAAGAGGTGGCAGGTCTGCGCCCCAAAACAGGTGTGACTGCTGTCCCCCCAGTCACAGAGGATGAAGAGGCCGCGGATGCACAAGATATGGCAGACGGTGGTTGGCCCGGCCGGCTAGGCCGCATTGTAGCACACTGAGCTTCCCACTGCAACTTATGCTTCATGTCCATGTGCCGGTTCATGCATGAAGTACTCAAACTATGTATTTTTTGGCCTCTACTTAGCTTTTGCTGACAAATGTTACAGATAACACGAGTTGGGTCATCTTTATCGATCTGAAAAAATGCCCAGGCTATGCAAGGCTTAGCACCCATGCGACCTGAAGAGCCACCACGACTTGTGGTGAGAGGCAGAGTTGTGTTTGAGGATGCAGTTGTTGACGTGCTTCCAGTACTACGTCTCTGTCCAGGAAGGCGCAACCTGACCTCGTCGTCACTAGCATCTTCCTCCACCTCCTCTGCTGACCTCATCTCTTGGCTGACTGTGGGTTGACAGTAAGTGGGATCTCCAACCTCATCATCATCACCCTGTGCGTTATCACACCCGTCGTCCTCAGAGCCAACCTGTTCCTGCCCTGACAAAAAACTAAAGTTGTCGCTCCAATCAGGTATTTGAGTCTTATCATCGTCTTCCTCATTGTCTCCACCAACAGGAGTTACAGTTTGGGAATGAGGGTCTACATTATGGTCAGAACCTTCTGCGTCTGGTCCTGGATCCGACTCATAAAGATTCTGGGCATCAGTGCAGATCATTTCCTCGTCTGGATTCACAGAAGCGCTGGAGTCGACCTCTGATTCCCAGGCTATAGTATGAGTAAACAGCTCTGCAGACTCAACCATCTGTTCTACCTCATACTCAGACGGGCAGCTGGAGATTTGGGAGCTGTGAGGAAGCAAGTGCGATTGGGGTGACACCTTTGAGGACTGGAGTATTTGTGATGTTGAAGTTGATGTGGAGGAGAGCCCACTTAAAGGAGCACTTGATATCCGTTGAAGCACCTGCTGTTTTTGTGCCTCATCTGGAATTTGTAGCGATTGGCGTGGCCGTAAGAAAGGGATCTTATCACATTGTCCGCTAAAAGAAGTAGACATTTTAGTTTGGCTGGAAGATGGTCTTTCTTCTGCAGATGTTACTGTTGCTTTAACACCTACCCCACGGACACAACCTTTTTTCCCCTTCCCAACACGCCTATTCCCCTTTCCACCAGCAGCAGGCCTTTTTCCACTCATTTTGGTGGTTAACTAATTCACAACTCTGGAGTTGTTTGCCCAAAAAAACAATGGATGGGAACCGAGCAGAGCTGAGTGGCCAAACTGTGGTATTAGGCCAAAACTATTGGCTGGGTTAGATGCAGAAAAAAATTATATTCAATTTGCAACCTGATGGAGGTCAGTATAGATGGACTAATAGAACAAGTCCCACACACAGCTAGAAGCCCAAATATTTTTTCAGAGGTAGATGCAGAAAATTTTTTCATTCAGTTTGCAACCTGATGGAGGTCTGTATAGATGGATTAATATAACAAGTCCCACACACAGCTACAAGCCCAATATTTTTTCAGAGGTAGATGCAGAAAAAAAATATATTCAGTTTGCAACCTGATGGAGGTCAGTATAGATGGACTAATAGAGAAAGTCCCACACACTGCTAGAAGGCCAAATATTTTTTCAGAGCTAGATGCAGACAAAAAATTATTTTGAATTTGCAACCTGATGGAGGTCAGTATAGGTGGACTAATAGAACAAGTCCCACACACTGCTAGAAGGCCAAATATTTTTTCAGAGCTAGATGCAGAAAAAAATTATATTCAGTTTGCAACCTGATGGAGGTCTGTATAGATGGATTAATAGAACAAGTCCCACACACAGCTAGAAGCCCAATATTTTTTCAGAGGTAGATGCAGAAAAAAATATATTCAGTTTGCAACCTGATGGAGGTCAGTATAGATGGACTAATACAACAAGTCCCACACACAGCTAGAAGCCCAATATTTTTTCAGAGCTAGATGCAGAAAAAAATTATATTCAATTTGCAACCTGATGAAGGTCAGTATAGATGGACTAATAGAATGATGCTATGCCCAAAAGATTTTACTTCACTAGGTGCAGTAAAAAAATTGGTATTCTATACACAGGTGGTATATCTTGCAACACAGATAGGCTACTCCACTGACTAACACACTCTGCAATAGGCCAAAAAGGATTAGCTTTGCTAGATTCAGCCAAATGCTGTGAAAAAAACTTGCACAGCACTGGCACAGACCTGCCTGGCAAAAACTGATAGGAACTGATGTAACCTAGTCCTGAAAAGGACTCCAATTACAATTAGTCTTTACTCCGACAACCTATCTATTTAAGAGCACAGACCTGCCTGATAAAAGTCATAGGAAATGCTGTAACCTAGTCCTTAAAAGGACTGCAATCACAACTATTCCCTACTCCCAAGCTATCTGTAGATTTGTGCGAAAATTGGCTTGAAATTAACAAGGTATAGCGCACACAGCAACAGCGGTGCCATCTAACACGCAGCTGCAGCAGTGAGAAAATGGTGGTGACGGGGAAAATGGCTTGGTCTTATAGGGCAAGGACATGTGACATACACTGCCAATGACACATGCCCTTGCTTGTGTGAAAAAAAGCACTTCGCTCTGTGTGTGCGCTGCTGATAGGCTGACAGATTGCACCTCCCCACTGTAAATGCGGGAAAGAGAAAAAAAAATGGAGATCTTCATTGTTCCTGCAGAGATCCATCCCCTGCCCCTCCCCCCACCCCGCTGTACACTCAAACTGCGTATTAACATTAATTTTCATCATTACTGAGAAAAAATCCAGTTATGATTTTGGTGCACGAACAGTTATCGAACATAACCTCGAACAGCCAAATTTTTCTCAAATTGTTCGTGTTCGCCGAACGGCTCGAACACCGCCCAAAACAGCTCGAATTTGAGATTGGTGAACAGTTCGAGTAGAACAACGCTCATCTCTACTGTATATCTGCCGCCTACTACCAGGATGATGAAGATGAAATGAGGGTGGACATTTCAGCAAGACAATGATCCTAAACGCACAGCCAAGGAAACTCTCAATTGGTTTCAGAGAAAGAAAATAAAGCTGCTAGAATGACCCAGCCAATCACCTGACCTGAATCAAATAGAAAATTTATGGAAGGAACTAAAGCTCAGAGTTTACAGAAGGAGCAACGGAACCTTCAGGATTTGAAGAGTGTTTGTGTGGAAGAATGAGCCAAAATCACACTTGAGCAATGCATGCGACTAGTTTCTCCATACATAGTTTCTCTCACCTGACGTGCTTAACACGTCACTCTCCGCAAAGAGAAATATTAGCCCGAGATATCGGTCTGACGCCTCTCATCCAGCCAAACCAGAACTCACACTTTGCACTGACGAGGGACAGTACCCCGAAACATAGTGTCTGCAAATTGAGTTTGTGGTCTTGGCTTTTTATCCTAAGTCATATGATAAGGCTCGTTAAAGGGTCACTATTGACTTTTAGGATTGCTACTTCCTTTAGGTGGCACTAGAGTTCTAGTTCTCTTCCTATCTGAAGAGACAATTTGCATATTTCCCAGAGGAGCATTGCAGCTTTAAAAGTCTCCTCACCTGACGTGCTTAACACATCACTCTCTGCAAGGAGAAATATTACCCCTAGATACCGGTCTGACACCTCTCATCCAGCCAAACAAGAACTCACACTTTGCACTGACGAGGGGCAGTACCCCGAAACACAGTGTCTGCAAATTGAGTTTCTGGTCTTGGCTTTTTATTCTAAGTCATGTGATAAAGCTCGTTAAAGGGTCACTATTGACTTTTAGGATTGCTACTTCCTGTAGGTGGCACTAGAGTTCTAGTCCTCTTCCTCTCTGAAGAGACAATTTCAATACAAGAGGCATCTTGAAGCTGTCATCACTAACAAAAGTTACATATAACTTAATTTATGGACATCTATGCTTTGATTTCTTTGCCTATGTGGATGGATGGGTTTTTACTGACATCTGGTGAGAATTTCATGTTAATAGCACCTTTAGACATATATTTACTTAGAAAATTGGTGACGTGTTTAAAGGGAATCTGTCAGGTTTTTGATATGTAATCTGAAGACAGCAGGAGACAGAGGCTGAAACACAGATTTCAGGGATGTGTCACTTGTCAAAGTGCGTGCTGTTGTTTATTAACTGTGAATGATTTATCACTAAGAGATTAACATTGCTGGAGTAGTTAGTCTGGCAATGCCCCCTCCTGTGATCAGCACCTCACTGTTTATGCACTTTGTACATAGAGAGCCTGGTGTGGGTGGAGTTAGCTTTCTCACCTCTGCTTCATTCTAAATCTAAAATCTCTGATTGTGTCACAACCAGTAAACTAAGTGATACATCATTGGGTTCAGGGTCTCTTTGCCTACATCATGCTGCTTTCAGATGAGGTAGCAAAAAATCTGCTGACAGATTCCCTTTAATACTTATTTCACCCCCTGTATACAGCTTAAAGAGAGACCAGCCACTGCTGACAGACCTTTTAACAACAAGTACATTCCAAAGTTGCTTGTTTTTATAAACACTTTGCAATTTTTCCCTTTTTTGACACTGAGAATAATCTTTTAAAGGAGTTTTGTGAGTTCATTAATAATTTGACTGGGGTGCCAAAAAAATACACAAAATAAGTGAAGACCTATAATACACCCCTCACCATTCTAGCGTCATAGCTCCAGTGCTCCCTAAATGTCTTTGTTTACTGTGCTAGAACAATGATGCCTCTGATCAGCAACATGATCATTGTCGTCATTCACTGACCTCACCGTTGTTCAGCTGAAGACAGTAAGTGATGATGATGTCTGCAAAGAGATATGGAGTTAATGGCACTAGAGAAGTGAGTAAAATAAAGAAAATACATAATTGGCTGCATCTGTCTTTTGGGTAACCCTCACTGCAATACAATAAGCAAAGAACAGTGAATGAAGCTCTGTTAGGGTGAACACTTTGGTATGTTTACTAGTTGCCTGCTCCTGGTCTAATGGATATGATGAAGTGCATGCAAGAAAGAATAACATCAGACACACACAGTCGGATGTAAGCTCTCCTTGATCAGCTATGGCAGAGCTCCAAGTGTCTTTATTCAACCCGAACAAAGACTTATATAAACTGTAAATAGGGGCTCGGTTAACCCTAAAATGGGAGTAACCAGATATATTCATTGGTTAGTCCATGGGCAGATCCATGAGGTCATCAGGGGGCGTGATCCATGAGGTCATAAGGGGGCGTGGTCCATGAGGTCATCAGGGGGCGTACTCCATGAGGTCATCAGTGTGGGCTGGTCCATGAGGTCATCAGGGGGCGTAGTCCATGAGGTCATCATGGTAGGTTGGTCCATGAGGTCATCAGGTGGCATAGTCCATGCAATGTGTCGCTCTGTGGTTGGTTAGTTCTTCTATAGAATGCAGCTTCCTCCCAGAACAGAGCATGGTGTGATGAAATGGCAGCCATCTTTTGATCTAAACAACCTTATGTAAGGTGAAATAATACACTTTGTGAGTCTTTTCTCTCAATCTCCTATGTCTTGAGGTTAATTAAGTATTTGAGCCTATGGCTCTCCTCAACAGCACCAGTGCTGGAAATTTCAGGTGAGTGATGGGTCTATATTATGCCATTACGCAAACCTATTTTTTTTACAGTGGAAAATTTCTTTAAATGAGGGTAACCAATTTACTGTAATCACTAAACAGGCTTCTCTAAGATAAGAAACATTAGTAAGTAAGTGATATTGAAAAGAGAAGGCATGTTGCTTTTCATTGATAAAAAACATTTAAGGCCCCTATGCGCAGAAAAAATAATGTCATCAGGACTCGTCACCCAAGGGGACCACCCGACTCTGTCTCGACAGATGATGTAGAGAGAGGTAAGGATTCAGCATGTCTAATTTCCTTTTTCTAGGCAAGATAAGCTTTTCATAGAGAACACAGGAGCCAAGCACTTCTATGTATGGAGTCGGATGAGATGGCTGCCTGCTGAATGATTGGCTGGACCATTATTCAGCCGAAAATTATCGGGGGGCAATTGTCAGAAACTCCTCAAGTCAGCGATTTGGGGACAATTTAGTGGGAGCAGATGATACGCAAACAGTTCTTTGGTCATCCCATAGTGTCCTAAAATAAAAAAATAAAAAATTCTCCAGCAGTTAATGTAGTGAAGGAGCTTCTGTGACATAATAAGCAGTTTGCTATCTCATACTTAGAGTAGCGACAG
This sequence comes from Phyllobates terribilis, assembly GCF_046119375.1. Classification (NCBI taxonomy): domain Eukaryota; kingdom Metazoa; phylum Chordata; class Amphibia; order Anura; family Dendrobatidae; genus Phyllobates; species Phyllobates terribilis. Next base: position 361,693,635 of record NW_027362762.1, on the reverse strand, counting down.
ATAAAGTGGCATGTCATTCAAGGGGGAAGGGGCCATGAGTATGAGTCACTATTACAGATAGGGATTAGCTAAATTGTCACTAAATGTCTTCTTTGCAGTTTTCACAACAAAATCTAAGTATGAAACTAACAATATATTACCAGTCTATTTTATTATACTATTACTCGGTTTTATGACTAATAATAATATTGGGTCCTATTTGGCATAGCCACTTGTGTTTACTATAGATAACTGTGTCTGTTACATCTCCAGACTGATTGTGGCTGACCATTGACTTGAGTATAACAGTGCACACCAGATTTAACCATCAGCACTTTATTTTTACTAGGAAAGTCAATACTATTAGCTTTCTACCACCCTGGAGTGAAGAGGTGACAGTAACACCGTCTTGTTCATAATGACTGCAGGTTACATGAATATATCTCAAATTATAAATGCGTAAAGGTGTAGACGATGAGAACTGGAGCTGAACATAGGAGGAAATTAATATATATATATATACAGTACAGACCAAAAGTTTGGACACACGTTCTCATTTAAAGATTTTTCTATGTTTTCATGACTATGAAAATTGTACATTCACACTGAAGGCATCAAAACTATGAATTAACACATGTGGAATTATATACTTAACAAAAAAGTGTGAAACAACTGAAAATATGTCTTATATTCTAGGTTCTTCAAAGTAGCCACCTTTTGCTTTGATGACTGCTTTGCACACTCTTGGCATTCTCTTGATGAGCTTCAAGAGGTAGTCACCTGAAATGGTCTTCCAACAATCTTGAAGGAGTTCCCAGAGATGCTTAGCACTTGTTGGCCCTTTTGCCTTCACTCTGCGGTCCAGCTCACTCCAAGCCATCTCGATTGGGTTCAGGTCTGGTTACTGTGGAGGCCAGGTCATCTGGCGTAGACCCCATCACTCTCCTTCTTGGTCAAATAGCACTTACACAGCCTGGAGGTGTGTTTGGGGTCATTGTCCTGTTGAAAAATAAATGATGGTCCAACTAAACGCAAACCGGATGGAATAGCATGCAGCTGCAAGATGCTGTGGTAGCCATGCTGGTTCAGTATGCCTTCAATTTTGAATAAATCACCAAAAGTGTCACCAGCAAAGCACCCCCACACCATCACACCTCCTCCTCCATGCTTCACGGTGGAAACCAGGCATGTAGAGTCCATCCGTTCACCTTTTCTGCGTCGCACAAAGACACGGTGGTTGGAACCAAAGATCTCAAATTTGGACTCATCAGACCAAAGCACAGATTTCCACTGGTCTAATGTCCATTCCTTGTGTTATTTAGCCCAAACAAGTGTCTTCTGCTTGTTGCCTGTCCTTAGCAATGGTTTCCTAGCAGCTATTTTACCATGAAGGCCTGCGGCACAAAGTCTCCTCTTAACAGTTGTTGTAGAGATGTGTCTGCTGCTAGAACTCTGTGTGGCATTGACCTGGTCTCTAATCTTAGCTGCTGTTAACCTGCGATTTCTGAGGCTGGTGACTCAGATAAACTTCTCCTCAGAAGCAGAGGTGACTCTTGGTCTTCCTTTCCTGGGGCGGTCCTCATTTGAGCCAGTTTCTTTGTAGCGCTTGATGGTTTTTGCAACTGCACTTGGGGACACTTTCAAAGTTTGCCCAATTTTTCGGACTGACTGACCTTCATTTCTTAAAGTAATGATGGCTACTCGTTTTTCTTTACTTAGCTGCTTTTTTCTTGCCATAAAACAAATTCTAACAGTCTATTCAGTAGGACTATCAGCTGTGTATCCACCAGACTTCTGCACAACACAACTGATGGTCCCAACCCCATTTATAAGGCAAGAAATCCCACTTATTAAACCTGACAGGGCACACCTGTGAAGTGAAAACCATTTCCGGTGACTACCTCTTGAAGCTCATCAAAAGAATGCCAAGAGTGTGCAAAGCAGTCATCAAAGCAAAAGGTGGCTACTTTGAAGAACCTATAATATAAGACATATTTTCAGTTGTTTCACACTTTTTTGTTAAGTATATAATTCCACATGTGTTAATTCATAGTTTTGATGCCTTCAGAGTAAATGTACAATTTTCATAGTCATGAAAATACAGAAAAATCTTTAAATGAGAAGGTGTGTCCAAACTTTTGGTCTGTACTGTATATATATATATATATATATATATATATATAAATACAGGTGCATCTCACTAAATTAGAATATCATCAAAAAGTTAATTTATTTCAGTTCTTCAATACAAAAAGTGAAACTCATATATTATATAGAGTCATTACAAACAGAATGATCTATTTCAAGTGTTTATTTGTGTTAATGTTGATGATTATGGCCTACAGCCAATGAAAACACAAAAGTCATTGTTTCAGTAAATTAAAATAATTAACAAAAAACACCTGCAAAGGCTTCCTAAGTGTTTAAAAAGGTCCCTTAGTCTGATTCAGTAGGCTCCACAATCATGGGGAAGACTGCTGACTTGACAGATGTCCAGAAGGCAATAAACACTTGAAATAGATCACTCTGTTTGTAATGACTCTATATAATATATGAGTTTCACTTTTTGTATTGAAGAACTGCAATAAATTAACTTTTTGATGATATTCTAATTTAGTGAGATGCACCTGTATATGTGTATATATATATTATATATATTTATATATAATATATATACTGTACACACACACACACACACACATACACACAGATATAGAAATATATATATATATATATATATATATATATATATATATATATATATACACATACACACACATTCCTGCCACAACTCAGCTTATATAATTGACGGATGATCATGGGTATGTAAAATTTTGGTTTATGAAAATTGTTTAAAATCCAATGACTGATTATTAGGTTTTCTTATGAACCTGATTTAAAAAAACACTTCTATTTTTAACCTTCACATATGGGTTTTGCACAAAATGCGTGTGAAATTACGTACAAGCGAGATGAACAAGAAAATCTTTATTGTAGCCAAAAACGTACACAATATTATACAGAAAAATTCATTTTGCAACTTTGCTGGAAATTAATTCTTGTGCCTTTTCCTTTTCTCTTCAAAGCTTCTCTTGCTACCTTTTCTCTTATAGGAGGCCTGCGGATCTTCTCTGTGAACTATCCAGCAGTAGTTCCCCATCATGTTGACGTTCCATCTGCCTTGGTATCGTTGTTCCATCTCCTTGATATACTGATGAAATCTTTCTTCTTGCTCTTCGCTAACAGCACCAAGGTTTTCAGTAAAGTAGTCCAAATGGGAATGTAAAAAAATCTAACTTCAAATTCATCAGACAACCCAAGGCTTTGAAACGTTTCAGCATGTTCTTCATGATGGACTTAAATTTTTAATCTTTGTTGTTAACTAGAAATTTCTTCACAACTTCTTTAAAAGAATCTCAAGCCCTTTCCTCAACAACTTTCATTTTTGTTTTTAACACGTCATCCTTCATATCCAGCCCCCAAAAATGCCTTCCTTCAGTTTTGCTTCATACAGTCCTTGAAATTTGGTACACAGGTACTTAAAAGGCTCTCCTTCTTTCGATAGAGCTTTCATAAATTGCTTCATCAGTCCAAGCTTAATGTGGAGTAGTGGCAGGAGAACTTTAGTGGGATCAACTAAACTTTCCGCAACTATGTTCTTGAGTCCAGGTTGCAAAGATGTTCACATTGGCCAACTTTTTTGACTCCAGTGATGAGTCCTATCCTGGCTGTCCCATCACACAAAAAGCATGGGCATTTGCCCGAGAGGCAAAGAGAGACTTTCAGATCACTACATATTGATCATCCTTGATCCTTGTAGTTAAGTTTCTTGAGAATAAAGTCTAAATTCTCATAGTTTTCCTTCAAGTGCACAGAATGCCCTCCAAGAACTGAAGCATACTTGCTGACATTGTGCAGTAGCACAGCTTTCAGACTTTTTTTTGGATGAATCAATAAAGAGTCCCCACTGATTCACATTGTACTCAATATTACATTTTTCCATCAGCCCAGGAACATCACTGCACTACACTAGAGCACGGTCTTGAGAAAAGTATGGAAGGAATTCCTTTTCTCTGCTTTTGTACCATGAAAAACAGGTACCAGGAGCAAGCAGGTTCTTTTCCTTTAGTTTGGAGCCTAAAAGTTCTGCCGAATGTTTAGGAAGGTCCAGGTTCTGATGACTAAATCATTTAATTTGAGCGGTGAAAAAAGATGTAGCTCGTTGGGACTAGCGTCAAAGCCTTCGTCAGAATCCTGCTCTTCATGTTCTGTTCTGAATAGGAGGTCCAAGTATATAATTTCCTTCTTATTTTTAAGGTTAAATCCCTCCACGTTGCACGTACAAAATTAGCATGAATTTTCAGTTCCCACCAGATCACAGGCACACCAAAACGAAAGCTCCCTTTCTTCCCTTTACACCACTGTCGTAGTTCATCAACACAAACAGAAGACACTACATGTGGAGCTCACGACTTGTCCTGATCACCTAGTTTTACACCAACGTAAGCATAGTACACTTTTCTAGCGAAGTCTGTAATGTTCCTCCGTTGTTTCTTCACTACAAAACAACCGCAAATGTAGCAAAAGTTTTCGGGTGAATTACGACACCCCCTTGTAGCCATTTTGATCACGTTGTTAACCCCTTAAGCCCCGCGGGTGGTTTGCACGTTAATGACCGGGCCAATTTTTACAATTCTGACCACTGTCACTTTATGAGGTAATTACTCTGGAAAGCTTCAACGGATCCCCCTGATTCTGAGATTGTTTTTTCGTGACATATTGTACTTCATGATTGTGGAAAAATTTCTTCGATATCACTTGCGTTTATTTGTGAAAAAAATGGAAATTTGGCGAAAATTTTGAAAATTTTGCAATTTTCAAAATTTTAATTTTTAAGCCCTGAAATCAGAGCGATATGTCACACAAAAGAGTTAATAAATAACATTTCCCACATGTCTACTTTACATCAGCACAATTTTGGAACCAAAATTTTTTTTTGTTAGGGAGCTATAAGGGTTAAAAGTTGACCAGCGATTTCTCATTTTTCCAACAAAATTTACAAAACCATTTTTTTAGGGACCACATCACATTTGAAGTCACTTTGAGAGGTCTTTATGACAGAAAATACCCAAAAGTGACACCATTCTAAAAACTGCACCCCTCAAGGTGCTCAAAACCACATTCAAGAACTTTATTAACCCTTCAGGTGCTTCATAGGAATTTTTTGAATGTGGAAGAAAAAAATGAACATTTAACTTTTTTCACAAAAATGTTACTTTAGACCCAATTTTTTTTATTTTCACAGCGGTAACAAGAAAAAATGGACAGCAAAATTTGTTGTGCAATTTCCCCTGGGCACGCAGATACCCAATATTTGGGGAAAAAACACTGTTTGGGCGCACTGTAGGGCTCGGAAGGGAAGGACGCCATTTGACTTTTTGATTGTAAAATTTGCTTGAATAATTAGCGGACACCATGTTGCGTTTAGAGAGCCCCTGTGTGCCCAAACATTGGAGCTCCCCCACAAGTGACCCCATTTTGGAAACTATACCCCCCAAGGCACCTATCTAGATGCATAGTGAGCAGTTGCAACCCCCAGGTGCTTCACAAATTGATTCGTAAAAATGAAAAAGTGAAAAAAACAACACTTTTTCATTGTTACGAATCAATTTGTGAAGCACCTGGGGGTTCCAACTGCTCACTATGCATCTAGATAGGTGCCTTGGGGGGTCTAGTTTCCAAAATGGGGTCACTTGTGGGGGAGCTCCAATGTTTGGGCACAAAGGGGCTCTCTAAATGCAACATGGTGTCCGCTAACAATTTGAGCCGATTTTCCATTCAATTTGTTAGCAGACACCATGTTGCATTTGGAGTGTCCCTGTGTGCCCAAACATTGGAGCTCCCCCACAAGTGACCCCATTTTGGAAACTAGACCCCCCAAGGCACCTATCTAGATGCATAGTGAGCAGTTGGAACCCCCAGGTGCTTCACAAATTGATTCGTAACAATGAAAAAGTGTTTTTTTTTTCACTTTTTCATTTTTATGAATCAATTTGTGAAGCACCTGGGGGTTACAACTGCTCACTATGCATCTAGATAGGTGCCTTGGGGGGTCTAGTTTCCAAAATGGGGTCACTTGTGGGGGAGCTCCAATGTTTGGGCACACAGGGACACTCCAAATGCAACATGGTGTCTGCTAACAAATTGAATGGAAAATCGGCTCAAATTGTTAGCGGACACCATGTTGCATTTAGAGAGCCCCTTTGTGCCCAAACATTGGAGCTCCCCCACAAGTGACCCCATTTAGGAAACTAGACCCCCCAAGGCACCTATCTAGATGCATAGTGAGCAGTTGGAACCCCCAGGTGCTTCACAAATTGATTCGTAACAATGAAAAAGTGTTTTTTTTTCACTTTTTCATTTTTACGAATCAATTTGTGAAGCACCTGGGGGTTCCAACTGCTCACTATGCATCTAGATAGGTGCCTTGGGGGGTCTAGTTTCCAAAATGGGGTCACTTGTGGGGGAGCTCCAATGTTTGGGCACACAGGGACACTCCAAATGCAACATGGTGTCTGCTAACAAATTGAATGGAAAATCGGCTCAAATTGTTAGCGGACACCATGTTGCATTTAGAGAGCCCCTTTGTGCCCAAACATTGGAGCTCCCCCACAAGTGACCCCATTTTGGAAACTAGACCCCTCAAGGCACCTATCTAGATGCATAGTGAGCAGTTGGAACCCCCAGGTGCTTCACAAATTGATTCGTAACAATGAAAAAGTGTTTTTTTTTCACTTTTTCATTTTTACGAATCAATTTGTGAAGCACCTGGGGGTTGCAACTGCTCACTATGCATCTAGATAGGTGCCTTGGGGGGTCTAGTTTCCAAAATGGGGTCACTTGTGGGGGAGCTCCAATGTTTGGGCACACAGGGACACTCCAAATGCAACATGGTGTCTGCTAACAAATTGAATGGAAAATCGGCTCAAATTGTTAGCGGACACCATGTTGCATTTAGAGAGCCCCTTTGTGCCCAAACATTGGAGCTCCCCCACAAGTGACCCCATTTTGGAAACTAGACCCCTCAAGGCACCTATCAGATGCATAGTGAGCAGTTGGAACCCCAAGGTGCTTCACAAATTGATTCGTAACAATGAAAAAGTGTTTTTTTTTCACTTTTTCATTTTTACGAATCAATTTGTGAAGCACCTGGGGGTTGCAACTGCTCACTATGCATCTAGATAGGTGCCTTGGGGGGTCTAGTTTCCAAAATGGGGTCACTTGTGGGGGAGCTCCAATGTTTGGGCACACAGGGACACTCCAAATGCAACATGGTGTCTGCTAACAAATTGAATGGAAAATCGGCTCAAATTGTTAGCAGACACCATGTTGCATTTAGAGAGCCCCTTTGTGCCCAAACATTGGAGCTCCCCCACAAGTGACCCCATTTTGGAAACTAGACCCCCCAAGGCACCTATCTAGATGCATAGTGAGGAGTTGGAACCCCTAGGTGCTTCACAAATTGATTCGTAACAATGAAAAAGTGTTTTTTTTTTTCACTTTTTCATTTTTACAAATCAATTTGTGAAGCACCTGGGGGTTGCAACTGCTCACTATGCATCTAGATAGGTGCCTTGGGGGGTCTAGTTTCCAAAATGGGGTCATTTGTGGGGGAGCTCCAATGTTTGGGCACACAGGGACTCTTCAAATGCAACATGGTATCCGCTAACAAATTGTCGGCTCAAATTGTTAGCGGACACTATGTTGGGTTTAGAGAGCCCCTGTGTGCCCAAACATTGGAGCTCCCCCACAATTGACCCCATTTTGGAAACTAGACCCCCCAAGGCACCTATCTAGATGCATAGTAAGCAGTTGGAACCCCCAGGTGCTTCACAAATTGATTCGTAAAAATGAAAAAGTGAAAAAAAAAAACACTTTTTCATTTTTATGAATCAATTTGTGAAGCACCTGGGGGTTCCAACTGCTCACTATGCATCTAGATAGGTGCCTTGTGGGGTCTAGTTTCCAAAATGGGGTCACTTGTGGGGGAGCTCCAATGTTTGGGCACACAAGGACTCTTCAAATGCAATATGGTATCCGCTAACAAATTGTCGGCTCAAATTGTTAGCGGACACCATGTTGGGTTTAGAGAGCCCCTGTGTGCCCAAACATTGGAGCTCCCCCACAAGTGACCCCATTTTGGAAACTAGACCCCCCAAGGCACCTATCTAGATGCATAGTGAGCACTTGGAACCCCCAGGTGCTTCACAAATTGATTCGTAAAAATGAAAAAGTGGAAAAAAAAATACTTTTCCATTTTTACGAATCAATTTGTGAAGCACCTAGGGGTTCCAAGTGCTCACTATGCATCTAGATAGGTGCCTTGGGGGGTCTAGTTTCCAAAATGGGGTCACTTGTGGGGGAGCTCCAATGTTTGGGCACAGAGGGGCTCTCCAAACACAACATGGTGTCCGCTAAGAATTTGAGCCGACAATTTTTTAGCGGATACCATGTTGCATTTGAAGAGTCCCTGTGTGCCCAAACATTGGAGCTCCCCCACAAGTGACCCCATTTTGGAAACTAGATCCCCCAGGGAACTTATATAGATGTGTGGTGAGCCCATTGAACCCCCAGGTGCCTCACAGAAAATCATAATGTTGACTTGTGAAAATAAAAAAAAAACATTTTTTCCACAAAAATGCAAAAAAAAATATTTTCACAAGGGTACCAGGAGAAATTGCACCCCATAAGTTGTTGTGCAATTTCTCCTGAGTACTCATATACCCCATGTGATGGAAAAAACTACTGTTTGGGCGCATGTAAGGGCTCGGAAGGGAAGGAGTGACGCTTTTGAATGCAGACTTTGATGGAATGGTCTGCTGGCGTCATGTCATGTTCTCAGAGCCCTTGATGTGCCTAAACAGTGAAATGCCTAACAAGTGCCCCCTTTTTGGTAGTGTTAGTTGATTTTTGAATTTTGTAATGTAGTGTTATACATCAGTTGTGTAGGACAATCTGACGAACACTACACAACTGACGTATGACAACCTGACGAACACTACTTCAGCTGTGCAGTGTTCTTCAGGTTGTCATACGTCAGAAATTAATTCAATAGTCTATCGAAGTATGGTACCCTTTGAAGCAGTGTTTCATACACAGGCCAGGTTTGTCGGGGCAGGTGTCACATTGGTAAATGGTGTCCTTGCGTATTCCCCTTCGGTAACATACTCGGCACCTCTTTTGCGACTTTCCTTTTTTTCCGCTGTGAGGGATCTGCCCTGGGAAATGCTGGCCTGGTACAATTCTTGGTCCTTCAATTCCAGAAGTACTTGGGCCCGCTCTGTCACCGCTGCCAAATATCAGGGCCTTGATAACTGTTTCCTGAAACTGAAGATACGACGCAGAAGTCTGGCCAGCACATCGTGACAGAAGGAAAGCGTTGTGCATTGCCATCTGTACAATGTGCACGGCCAGCTTCTTGTACCACACTCTGGCCTTTCTCAAAGCACTGTATGGCTGGAGGACTTGATCAGAGAGATCAACTCCCCCCATGTACTTGTTGTACCCCACTACACAGTCTGGTTTGACGACCTGTGTAGTGGAACCTCGTACAGTGCTGAGTGTGCTGCCATCACCATGTATGGTGGTCAAGAAAAGGACATCCCTTTTGTCCTTGTACTTGACCATCAACAGGTGGTCGCTACATTGGGCTCTGCTCTCACCTCTTTTGAGCAGCTGCCCAATTAGCGTCTTTGGGAGGCCTTTCTGAATTTTGCGGACAGTACCGCAGGCTGCGGTACATCGCGCAGAGAGGGACTGGAAGAGCGGGATACTTGTATAAAAGTTATCCACGTAGAGGTGATAACCTTTATCAAGCAGTGGGTGCACCAAGTCCCACACAATTTTCCCACTCACTCCCAGAACAGGGGGGCATTCAGGGGGTTCAATCCGGGAGTCCTTCCCTTCATAAACTCTAAACTTGTGAGTGTATCCTGAGGTACTCTCACAAAGTTTATACAGCTTGATCCCATACCTTGCCCTCTTACTGGGCAGGTACTGCCGGAATCCAAGCCGCCCCTTAAAAGAAATTAAGGACTCATCCACACAGATGTTCCTTTGGGGCACGTACACTTCACCAAACTTGTTGTTGAAGTGTTTGATGACCGGCCGAACTTTGAAAAGACGATCAAAGTTCGGGTCATCGCGTGCAGGACACCTTGCATTATCTTGGTAATGCAAGAACTTGTAGATGGCCTGAAAACGTGTCCGGGGCGTGACCATTCGGAACACTGGAGTGTTATACAAAACGTCAACACTCCAGTATTGCCGAAGCTCGGGCTTCTTCAAGATCCCCATAAGAAGGACCAAGCCCCAAAACTTCATCATTTCTACTGCGTCTACAGGAGACCAGTTAGAAAATGATGAAGAGGGGTTTTGTTCTAAAAATTGATGAGCGTATAAATTAGTTTGGCCCACCATGAGGTTTATAAAATCCTCAGAGAAAAAGACTTTGAAAAAGTCTATTTCTGTGAGGCCGGTGGTGTCAAACTTGATTCCTGATTCCGCTACGAAATCAGGAATCAGCGGCTCATAATTTTCAGGGGGCGAAGTCCATATAGGCTCAGTAGTGGGGGGCGCTGGAACATCTCTCCTGCGACGACGGCGGGACGGGCCAGCAGAACCTGAGGAAGAGGAGGAAGAAGAGAAGGAGGAAGACGACGAGGAGTCAGAAAAATAAAGAAATGTGGGATCCTCACCCTCACTGTCAGTGTCGGAGGCAAGAATAGCGTATGCCTCCTCCGCTGAATACTGAGTTTGGGATCAGCCGGACATTGTTTGTTATGTATGTGGTGCGTGTGTGTCAATACTTTGAGAGTGTGTGTGTCAGTACTTTATTTAGAGTGTGTGGAAAAAGGAAATACTGTATGTGGTGCAAACAGCGAGCACGAGTGTGGATTGGTGAACTATGCCACCGATCAATACTCGGCGGCTGCTGGATGTGCGCACAAATGTGTGGGGAGTGGGAAGAGGGGAATTGGGTTGGATGAGGGGAGATCAGATTACTTACCAAAGTCCCCTCTGTTCTTCTTTCAGGACCGGGAGCCCGGAGCAGGAGCCCGGCGCTGGTGACCGGGAGCCCGGCGCTGGTGACCGGGAGCCTGGAGCAGGAAGACGGGAGCCCGGAGCAGGAGACTGGCGCTGGTGACCGGGAGCCCGGCGCTGGTGACCGGGAGCCCGGAGCAGGAAGACGGGAGCCCGGAGCAGGAGACTGGCGCTGGTGACCGGGAGCCCGGCGCTGGTGACCGGGAGCCCGGAGCAGGAAGACGGGAGCCCGGAGCAGGAAGACGGGAGCCCGGAGCAGGAGACTGGCGCTGGTGACTGGGAGCCCGGAGCAGGAGACCGGGAGCCCGGCGCTGGTGACCGGGAGCCCGGAGCAGGAAGACGGGAGCCCGGAGCAGGAAGACCGGGGGCCCGGAGCAGGAGACCGGGGGCCCGGAGCAGGAGACCGGGGGCCCGGAGCAGGAGACCGGGAACCCGGAGCAGGAGACCGGTACTGGAGCTGGAGATCAGAAGCAAAAGAATTAACAGGGACACTGGGGTGAGGCGGATTGGGGTGGGAAGCGGGGTAAAAAGACAGGGGAGTGGGAAGAGGGGTAAAAAGACAGGGGAGTGGGAAGAGGGGGATTGGGGTGGATGAGGAGAGATCAGAGATGGACTTACCAAAGGGTCAGCAGGACTGGAGCAGAAGACCCAGAGCAGGAGACCGGGAGCCCGGAGCAGGAGACCGGGAGCCCGGTGTAGGAGACCAGGAGCCCGGTGCAGGAGACCAGGAGCCCGGCGCTGGTGACCGGGAGCCCGAAGCTGGTGACCGGGAGCCCGGCGCAGGAGCCCGGAGCAGGAGCCCGGGAGCAGGAGACCGGTACTGGAGCTGGAGATCAGAAGCAAAAGAATTAACAGGGACACTGGGGTGAGGCGGATTGGGGTGGGAAGGGGGGTAAAAAGACAGGGGAGTGGGAAGAGGGGTAAAAAGACAGGGGAGTGGGAAGAGGGGGATTGGGGTGGATGAGGGGAGATCAGAGATAGACTTACCAAAGGGTCAGCAGGACTGGAACAGAAGACCCAGAGCAGGAGACCAGGAACCCGGTGCAGGAGACCAGGAGCCCGGTGCAGGAGACCAGGAGCCCGGTGCAGGAGACCAGGAGCCCGGAGCAGGAGACCGGTACTGGAGCTGGAGATCAGAAGCAAAAGAATTAACAGGGACACTGGGGTGAGGCGGATTGGGGTGGGAAGGGGGGTAAAAAGACAGGGGAGTGGGAAGAGGGGTAAAAAGACAGGGGAGTGGGAAGAGGGGGATTGGGGTGGATGAGGGGAGATCAGAGATGGACTTACCAAAGGGTCAGCAGGACTGGAACAGAAGACCCAGAGCAGGAGACCGGGAGCCCGGCGCTGGTGACCAGGAGCCCGGCGCTGGTGACCGGGAGTGGAGCTGGAGATTCGGACCAGAGCTGGAGACCGCTGCAGGATGCAGAAAAAAAGGTTACGGGGGTAAAAAGAGGGGGGAGGGGGGATTGGGGTGGATGAGGGGAGAACAGACTTACCAAAGTCATCTCTGCAGGATCAGCAGCAGGCTCTGGAGCAGGAACCACAGCAGGTCAGGAGCAGAAGATCCAGGAGCTGGAGCACAAGATCCAGGACGCTGGAACAGAAGATCCAGGAGCAGCAGCAGCAGCAGCGACTGGAACAGTGAGAAGATGGTCTTGTGGTGTCACAGAATATTCTGTGGCACTACAAGGCCCAGCACAGACACATCAGATGTGATCGCTCTGTAGAAATCCTCACCAAATGTGAGGGTCTGCAGGGCGGTCACAGGGTGATGATGGGGTGGTGACAGGTGGAGGTAATCTGATTGGAGCAATCATTGTTGACATTGATCGCTCCAATCAGAGTACCTGAATACAGGTGACCAGGCGGTCACAGGGAGGTGTCACCCCTCTGTGACCCCCTGTAGTGCATGTTGTGCCCCAGCCATCTGATTGGTGACGCTGATTGCACCAATCAGATATGGCTGGAGCAGAGCACGCACCACAGGGGGTCACAGAGAGGTGACACTTCCTTGTGACCGCCGGTCACCTGTATTCAGGTACTCTGATTGGAGCGATCAATCAGAGCAGTCTGGGGGCTTGAATAACATTACAGGGGGTCATGGGGCGGTGACAGGCAGGTCACAAGCCGGTCACCGCCCCATGACCGCCCTGTCACCGCGCGGTCACGCTACGATCGGTGAGAACGATGTGATCGGCGATCGCACCGATCATAGCAGTCCGGGGCCAGGGCTGGGGTGTCCTATCAACATCCTAGGATCGGTGCTCATAGGAGCACCGATCCTAGGCTGCAGATCACTGTTTCCGGCAATCACATTGCCGGAAACAGTGAGAAATGCTGTGATTGGCTGTTCAGATTTGAACAGCCAATCACAGCGATCGCTGGTGCGGGGGGGCGGCGACAGCCCCCGGGATGATGACGCCATCTAACAGGAGGTAGGATGGCACCGTAACTTTAATGCTGTCACCGCGACTTAAGTCGCGGTGCCGCATTAAAGATATGACGTACTAATACGGGTCTGGCTCTTAAGTCCCAGGGCACAGACACGTATTAGTACGGCAAATGTTGTTAAGGGGTTAAAAACAGAAGCTTAATCCACCACAAGCACTAAATATTGAAAGGAATCGTGGTAAGCACACCACCACACTCTTATGAACTCTGTCTAAAAGAAAATCTGCATTCGCTCCCCATAGTAACCAATCACAGTGAAGCTCACAGTTCTTATACTGCTGAGGTAAAATGAAAGCTGTGCTCTGATTGGTTGCTATGAACACCATCATACTGTTATGAACTGTGACTAAAAAAATCTGGCTTTACTGCCCATAACAACCAATCACAGAGCAGCTTTCATTTCTTATACTGCTGAGGTAAAATGAACTATATGCTATGATTGGATGCTATGGACACCACCACACTCTTTGGAAGCTGGGTTAAGAAAATCTTCTCAGCCGACCGCAGCCAATCGCAGCACAGCGTCCTTTAATTTCTATCTCACCTAATGACACCAAAATCATCCACTAAAGGTTACACAAAGGGGTCAAAGTATGGTGCAATGAAAAGCCTATGAAGTCAGTGTTTGTGAAAAAACTGTACGAGATGGAATTTTTTCAGTGATCGAAACTATATAAAAATCACCTCTTACTTTTCAAACAATTTTATTTTTGCAAACCTGTGTTACAGATGATCACCCATCAGACTATTACTTATTGGCAATATTTTTTGTCATAGTATCCAATTGTCTTTGTAAAGATGTACTAATGATCTAATTTAGATGTGCACTGGCAGACTATAAATTCACTTCTGAATTTAGTGTAGGAATTCGCAAGTATGAGGACCCTTGATGTGGGCTGCGAGCTTGCGTATTTTGGCCAAACTATCAACCAATACCTCGCATTTTATACATCTTTTCATGCCATATTTTTCTATTTTTTATGCCTAGAGTATGCTGCGTTCATAGTGCTGACAGTACTGATCGTGTGCACATAGCCTTCATGTTCAATCCATTCGAAGGGGGCACGTGAGCCCCGGGGAGAGAGAGTGCCGACATCGTGGAAACGACACCGGCACGAGAGGTGAGTTTAGGTTTTCTTATTTTATTGGGGCCAAACATTTAGTTCAAGAAGGGCTTGTCCTAGTAGTGGACAACCACTTTAACCATCACTGAGATTTAAGAAAATTAACAAAACATGATAATCTCTTCACCTACAGTCAAATTTCCAGGTGAGAAAAGATCATTCTGTCGGGAAATCTCTGTTCTTGTGCCAGGAGTTATGTACCTTTTTGGATAATAAAAACTAAAATGAAATGATCCAATACAGGATCCATTTGTTTTAACGGAGACAGAAATGTCCTAACGTGTCTTCCGTTTGACTGCAATCTAGTTGCAATCCATTTTTTAAGCTGGATGAAAAAATAGTTTGCCACGTTTTTGTTTGGTCTAAGAAAAACAAAAGCATTCATTTTTTTCACATTGAAGTCTATGGGAAACCGATCATACTGGATGGTTATTACCTGTTACCTCATCTACTAGTTGATCCGTTTTTCTTTAGCACGGCACATGGCCCAGAACACAAGACACCCGTCTTGTAAAAATGGATCCATTACAAACGGAACAAAAACGGATGGAACGTGTAAACCAAAGTGTCAGTTTCTAAATGGATGCTAGATTTTTAAAGATGGATCCATTAAAAAACGGAAAGTTTAGCTTTCATTTT
The DNA here is from genome assembly GCF_046119375.1 of Phyllobates terribilis. Taxonomy (NCBI): domain Eukaryota; kingdom Metazoa; phylum Chordata; class Amphibia; order Anura; family Dendrobatidae; genus Phyllobates; species Phyllobates terribilis. The sequence goes on along the minus strand of NW_027362762.1, from coordinate 361,678,339 downwards.
GCTTCATTTGTAGTAGATCTAGCTTTTTTTTTATTTCAATTTCCGATATAAATGGATGACAACTGGACATGTCGGGCGTCTTCAGGTACTGCAGTGTGTTATTATACCTCGTACAAACAGATAATGAATGACATTACATAACGTTACACACTTCATGAGCACTCAGCACTTACAGGGGTTTCAGAAACAATCAGCACTTTACTGACCATTCCCAGGTCCTGAATTTACTTTTCCGCCATTGTTCACAGTATCATCCTATTGCCTGCAGCACTGATGTCACATTGACAACGCTGCAACTAATCACTGAACACAGTAGCTCTGAGCAGCTCATGCTGTTGACTCAGACTGAGCTGCTGAGCTCACTCCACAGCGGCAGAGACTCCGTCCTGGACCTGGGGAGGGTGAGTAAAGTCCAATTAGTTTTTTAATATAAACTGATAGTGTGAACAAGGGTTTTTTGAAACTGGAAAACCCCTTTAAAGTAAGTGATACTTTTCTGGACCTGCTATCACCTTTCATGTCATTAGTGTAAGGAAATAATTACAGGGAGTGGAATATCCCGAGATGAATTTCACTTGTAGCTGAACTAAAAGCTCAATACAAACAAATAAAGGAACGTGCACATTTCACATATCTGGCACTGAAGAAACTCAGCGCTGAAGTCTCATTTATCAAATGAGGTAATGCAGAGAGGGACTCTGTTTAGTGTCCAGCTCCGATTTGAAAAGCACCAAGGTGTATGATCACCCTCTAGTGGCTATTTTATGAAGTCCAAATTGCAAAATGTTTATAAAATGTGTTAATTAGGGGGATATCAATGTAATGTTAAAAAAGTTTTCTACTACGTAATTGAGCTCTTCCGGCCGGCACCAAGAACGGCTGATCGGCGGAGGGGCCAGGTGTCGCACCCCCACCAATCAGACATGATGATCTATCCTTAGGATAAGCCATCAATGTTAAAGTGGTGGACCTCTTTAACATGACTTAAAGGGGTTGACCACTACTGGGCACCCATATTAATGGCCCACAGGTGCTACAAATTTTTTTAAAATTCTATTCTTCTCTCCCAAACTAGCTTAGTTCTGTGTGCCCCGTCAGTCTCCTGACATAAATGATGACTGGCTGCAGTTTTCACATTTTTGTCCAAGCAGATGAAGCACTCTCTATCAAACTCTCATCATTGCCTGTTAATAAAGCAATAAGGGGGGATTTATTAAAGCAGGTCACGCATATGCAACAGCTGTTGACTCTGAATTTTCTCCAGAGTCCATCATAGACAAGATCGTTTGGCTCAGTGAAAGCAGAGAAAGTCACTGTCAGACAGCACATGCGGCAGCTTATCTCCTGGAGACCAAAAGGGTCTACACTGCCCAATCCTTATCTCCCCAACATAATTAGATTATCGACTGAGCTCGGCGATATCAATATGCAGATATGTGATAAAGTTTATCACTTTTTCCCTCTAAAATTGCAACAAATAGCTTAAAGAGCAACAGTTATTATATTTATTTTTTTCATAAATCAATAGTACATGTGAAAATTGATGCTGTAATATATGTGCTATCAGATTTTTAATCGGACAGCACACGGACAACACACTGACCCATGATATTGAATAAGCTGTTCAGATGAATGATCAATTTATTTTTTCAGTCCTACTAAGGGCTCGTTCACACGACCGTATTTTCGGTACAAGTCGAATCCGTTAAGAAAATGGATCGCATTCGAACAAATGTTATTCAATAAGGCAATGCAGACGATTTTTTCATAATATGCACGAGTTTCCTCCAGAAATCAGATGAGACTCACCCGTTCAAGTCTATGGGTGTGTAAAAGAAAAAAACATGCACTACTTTCGGCCGCGGTCACACGAGCGTATGTTTTCTCGTGAGAGAGAATCGGACTGATTATGTAAATGACACTTGGCTCAAACTCTGCTGCGAGCGTGAGCTGAGTGTCAGTGCTTCATGCTCTTATCCTCTCGCATGAGAGAATTGCAGCACAGGCGCAGAGGAGACAGAGAAAGTAATTTCTCCATCTCCTCCATTGCCAGCATCTGCAGTAATCGGACTGCACTTTAATGGAATGAAGTCCGATGTTTCACTCGCTCTCATAGACTTGTATGGTTAAGTGCGACCTGATTCTAGGATGAACTCGCAGCATGCAATGATTATTTTCTCACGCCGAATCAGCATGAGAAAATAATCGCTGATCTGAGCTGCCCCACAGAATAACATTGTGGCTGGTGTTATCCAATAAAACATCGTATAGCACTCGGCCGCGTTATACGCTCGTGTGAACGAGATCTCTTCAGAGACTCAGATGAGACTCACCCATTCAAGTCTATGGTTGTGTAAAAAAACTGGATCCCACATGGAACCTCCGAGTGGTGTCCGATTTTTACGGAAATATTTGTATTATAAATCTAGGAAACTGTATTTGATTATTTACATTTTTTGACAGTTGTATGAAAAGGGATTGCACACGGAAGTCACGCAGACATCACACGGATGTTACATGACCGTAAAAAATGGACACAAAAGAAAATCGGATGTAAACTAGCAAAAAATGATCCAAGTTTTCTGGATGAAAGCCAGCCAGCCTAAGGCTATGTGCACACGTAGCGTTTTTGATGCGTTTTTCGAGGCAGTTTTTAGCCGTGGAAACGCAGCGAAAATGCTATGTAATCTGTCTGCCAGGTATTGCAATGGTAATCCTGATGTGCTGTGCACAGGATGTGGAAATTTCCGCTCAGGATTACCACTGTGGAAAAAACCGCAGCATGTCCATTGTGCACGCGTTTCCGCCGCAAATTCACTCCCATTGACTTTAATTGAACCGCAGCAAATCCGCAGGTATAATATTTATACCTGCGGATTTGCTGCATTTCAATTAAAGCCAATGGGCACGAATTCCCGGCGGAAACGTGCTGCGGGTGGTACCTGGGTTGGCAGAGGAGGACTACTACTCCTCTCATCTGATAACAGCGAGAGCGGCGCGGTTGAGGGGAGCAGTAGTCTCCTCAGCCGAGCCGTCGTGCCCACGGTAGTAAAAATATATATAAAAAAGTAAAAATAAAAAAAAACACTATACTCACCTGTACGGTGCCCACTGGTGTCCTCCTGGTTCCCGGTGATGTCTTCAGCCCGGCGGCTGGTGGTACACTGCTGGGCGCGCGCTCGCTCCTGGCAGTGTACTGTGCTGCCAGGACCTGCGCTCACGTGACTTCACCGTGGGAACATTCTCAAGAATGTTCCCACCAGTACTGGTGGTGAACTCACCGTGGCTGATCAGCTGATCTTCAGCTGATGAACCCCAGTGACCTCACTCCAGCAGCAATGTATACTGACAGGAGTGATTACACTCCTGTCAGTTTACATTGCTGTCTTTTACAACAGTGACATCAGTGATTGCTAATATCACTGCTGTAGAAGTTGCCCGGATCGCCGAGGGACAATCATTGGCGGTATTTGTGGACTGCGTCGTAACGGCGGACAGGTGAAGGATATGGTAGTTTGTTTTTTTTACAGTAGATCAAGGGATTCAGGGACTGAGAGAATAATACATTTTTTTTTTAAAACTGTGTTTTTTATTTCATTAAAATACTTTATTCTGGTCATGTATTTATTAAAAAAGCTGCGACCACTTTACTACGCAGTTAGTAATGGAGGCGCCTTATAGACGCCCTCCATTACTAACCTGGGCTTCACGTCAGCCGCCAATACAAGGCTAACGTGAACCCCAACCCCATTACCTCACTCACCACCGCTACAGGGTAGTGGGAAAAGCGGAGGCTAAGCGCCAGATTTGGCGCATCTTATGGATGCACCATTTCTGGGACTGGTGAGGGGTGATATTATTAGCTGCGGAGGGGGCTAGTATCCATGGCCCCTTCCCTGGCTATTAATATCAGCCCGCAGTTGTCAGTTTAGCCTTTTCTGGTTAGATTTTATAGGGGGACCCTACGTCAATTTTTTTCTGGGGTCCCCCTGTAATCTAGCAAGTAAAGGCTAAGCAAACAGCTGTGGGCTGATATTAATAGCAAGGGAACATTGTTGGCTAATGGCCCCTTCCCCGGCTACTAATATCAGCCCCCAGCGGTTGGCTTTCCCTCTGCTGGTTTTAAAAATGATGCGGGAGCCCATGCCATTTTTTTTTTTAATTTTAGGCTCTGTGCCCCCGATCCGGACGTAGCAGAGCTTTGGACGCATATTTTTTGCTGCGTCCAAAACGTTGCATTCTATGGAATGCAGGTAAATCCACATGTGTTCATTGAACCATTTACCGCATAATACCACATAACGCAAATACATCCATATTTACCGCATTCTATACTTTCCAGTGTTCAAATTTCTGTTGCGGAGACTAGCAACTCCGCAAGAGAATTTGACATGCTGCGGTCCTGAAAGACGTGCCGCATGTCAGTGTCTGCGGGTGATTTTCAGCCTCTGATGCACGTATAGTGGACATGGGATTTCTAGAGATCCCATCCACTATGCTGTAACATCCCTCTGATGCACGCATAGTGGACATGGGATTTCTAGAGATCCCATCAACTATGCTGTAACATCTGGACACTGCGGTTTGAAGCTGTATAAACAAGCAGCGTCAAACCTGCAGCGGCTCCTGATCGTGGCCACATACCCAAACTCACCCGCAGCATGTCAATTTCTGTAGCGGACACGCTAGTCTCCGCTGCAGATTTTGACCGATTGAAGTGTCATTATATGCAGTGGATTCACATGTACCGACAACAAAAGTGCGGCATTAGAACACAGCATTTTGGACGCAGCAAAAATATGCTGTGTCCAAAGCACTGCTTGTTGCTGTTCGTGGTGACGTAGCGGCTAATGCAACAGCTGTGAGCTGTTATAATAGCCGGGGACCATGTTTGCCTAATGGCACCTTCTTAGGCTAAAAATAGCAGCTCACAACTGCCCAAGAAATTACATGAATAGAAAAGCTAATGAAGATTGGGTGAATGGGATTAGCTGACACCTAGCTCTTTTGTTTGGTTATGACAAGGTGTCAATCAAACCCTTTCATCACCAAACCTAATTAAAGTAAAGTAAAGAGTTAAATAAACACACAGACACAGAGTAAACACTTTATTTGAAATACAACAGACGCATTCTTTAATCATTTAAATTAACCAATATACTCACTCCAGTTCTGACGGTAATCCAAGGGTTAAAGCAATGTCCCACCAAATAACTTTATTTAGCTCCAAAAAGCATTCATTGATGTACAAAAACGCTTTAAAAAACGCATCAAAAAACGCGGCAAAAACGCACGGTTTTTCCGCAGCGTTTTTCCTGCCAAGGAGATGCAGAAACGCTCAGGAAAATTCTGCTTCAAATCCTGAATGTGCGCACATAACCTAACTCTAGTTTGTTTGTCTGTATTACCCCACTACTTATCTTGACTAAGGCTAGATTCACACAAGCGTGGGAGTGTTAGTCTAGGGTCACACAACATTTTTCTCCACATCCGAGAATATTGGAGCTTTGACTAGAGTTTGATCAGAGTGTGACCCGATTTTCTAGTAGGTGGAGAGAAAAAAAAAGTTTCTCCACCTTCTCTATAATGTCAGTCTGTAAAAATTGGTCCAATTTTTTCCACAGACCCAGAGAGTTGAATTCTTTGAGGCATATTGTGCACAGCCCCATAGAATAACATGGGGACGAGTGCTATCTGTCAAAATGACGTCATCGCGCCATTGCATCAGAGGCAGAGGGGGAATGATGGGAGCGGAAGCGTCACATGACACTCCCTCCTCCATCATTGCTTTCAACTGTATCGGCATCTATGCTGCCAATACAGTTGAACACGCGATGTGGGGGAGGGAGGGTGGCGCTGGCGCCGACCCCCTCTGACTCACGGGCCCCATAGCGGCCGTGTGGTGTGCTGCTATTAGAGGCACACCACTGGCTGGGGACCCCTGGGAGAGTGGGGGACCTAGGCAGATGCCTAGTCTGCTTGCCCCTAATGCCGGCCCTGCACTCTGGACACATTGGGCCCCACATTGTACTGCACCAGGAGGAGCTCAGGGCCCACTGCAACAGTATAAAAGGAGACAATGGCTCTGAGGATTTAATTCCGGTAGCTAACAACAGTAAGATTGACTATCATGTGGAGATTTGTATGACCCCGGAAGGCTATGCTTTTGCAGTCCATCACTGACTCACCACTTATCTGTGGTATTATTTGTTGAAAGCCAATCGAGCTGCATGGTGCCCACTTGTGAGCAGAGATGGCACTACTGGACATCAAGCTCGTATGCCACCCTCATGGATTCTGTTTCTGACAGTTTGCTCTGAACTATACACACCAGTAGCCTGCTGGAGGTCATTTTGGATAGCACTTTAAGTATTCCCCCTGTTCCTCCTTGCACAAAGGAGCAGATACCAATCCTGCTGCTTTGTTGAAGTCCTTCTACAGCCCTGTCCAGCTCTCCTCATGCAACAGTCTGTATCCTTGTGTTTTCTCTATGTTCTTGAGACTGCCCTAGGAGACAAACCTTTTTGCAACGGTGGCTGACTCACTCGTGCATTGAGGAGGTGCATTGAGCTCCAGACAAGAAGAGGAAGAGGAGGAGCCTGTTGGTGCTGGGAGTTTGTGCTACTGTAGGAGCTGGGAAGGAGGGAAAAACATCTCCAGGACTTTTTCATCTGACCCCTTCCCAGCTACAGAGAGAGCACGTGACCGGAAGTGAGAGCGCGCGCGGGGTGCGAGCACGTGGGCTGTGGTGTGGCTGTGGTGAGCGGCGTGCGGCGAGGTCCGACTCGGCTCGCGGCCCTCCGGCGAGGGAGCCAGGCGGAGGTGACCGAGTGGACCGGTAGGAGGCGACCGGAGGGACGAGCGCAAGAGAGCGCTGTGATAGCGTGCAGCGCCGGCCGGCGGAGGGCGCCAGGTGGTGGTGACCAGGAGGTGACTAGGAGGACCGGTAAGAGGCGACCGGAGGGGCGAGCGCGCTGTGATAGCGTGCAGCGTCCCTAGAGGAGGTGAGTGAGGGGCAGGAGGCCGCGATAAGCGGCCCTACTGAACCCGAGTGTGTACTGTACTGTATTGTATTTGTATTGTAATTGTATTATATTTAAGTGCTCCCCCCCCCGGCCTTATTTAAATTAATCCCCTGTCCATACTTGATCGATCTCCCCCCTATCCATATTTAATACAACTCCCCCGGCCATCTTTAGTGATCCCCCAGTCCATATTTAATTGATCACCCCCCGTCCATATTTAAATTGATCCCCTGATCACCCCCCGTCCATATTTAACTGATCCCCCTGACCACATTTAAATTGACCCCCCGTCCTCATTTAATTGATCCCCCAACCACCCCCGTCCATATTAAATTGATCCCCCCGACCACATTTAACTGATCGATCCCCCCCAGCCCATAATCAATTGATCCCCCTTGTCCATATTTAATAGATTCCCCATGTCCACTTTTACTGATCCCCAGTCCCTATTTATTTGCCTTATCCCCATCCATATTTAATTAACCCCATGTCCATAATTAATTGATTGATTCCCCAGTCCACAATTAATTATTTCCCCAGTCCATATTTATTGATCCCCAGTCCATAGTTAATTGACACACCGTCCATACTTAATTAATCCACCTGACCTACTTAGCTGATTCCCCCGTCCATACTTGATACTTAATTGATCCCCCGTCCATACTTAACTGATCCCCCGCCGATATCTAATTGATACACTTGCACATCCCTAATTGATCCCCGTCCATACACCTATATATAAATAATTGTGTTTTGTACTTGTATATATATACTGACTGTATCCCCATATTTAGAATGACGTCCATGTTGGCCGGAGCCGTGCAGTGTACATCTTGCGCAATGTATGCATTCCGTGAGCAACCGCTCGAGGATCCATACTGCTGCGAGAGATGTGAGCATATCGTGCACTTGGAAGCCCAAATTCTGGATCTAAGTGCTCAGATAGCGATACTGAGGAGCATCGACAACATGGAACGGAGTTTGCTGCTCACCGAGCAGACACTCAATGGGTCAATACTGAGGGTGGAGCATAGAGGGGAAGTGCAGGCTGAACAGGCAGGGAGCTGGATAACAGTTAGGAGGGATAGAGGGAAGAAGTATAGGAAGGCTGGTTCAGAACAGGCATTATTGGAGCACGACGGATCCTCTGACCGCCGGGAGAGTGTATGCTCCAGTAATGAGGGGGAGGGGGGAAGTGTAGGGCAGGCAAGACAGGTTCTGGTAGTGGGTGACTCTATTATTAGGGGGACAGACAGGACAATCTGTCACAAAGACCGGGATCGCCGAATGGTGTGCTGCCTCCCTGGCGCTCGAGTCCGGCACATGGCGGATTGGGTTGACAGGTTACTGGGTGGGGCTGGCGAAGACCCAGCGGTCATGGTCCACATCGGCACCAATGACAAAGTGAGTGGTAGATGGAGGGTCCTTAAAAATGATTTCAGGGACCTAGGTAGGAAGCTTAAGGCAAGGACCTCCAAGGTAGTTTTCTCAGAAATACTACCAATCCCGCGAGCCACACAGGAGCGCCAACGGGAAGTTAGGGAGGTGAATAAGTGGCTAAAGAGTTGGTGCAAGGCAGAAGGGTTTGGGTTCATGGAGAACTGGACCGACTTCGCGGTCGGCTACAGGTTCTACGGTAGGGACGGGCTGCACCTCAATGGGGAGGGTGCAGAGGTGCTGGGGAAGAAGACGGCTAATAGGTTGGAGGAGTTTTTAAACTAGAGACGGGGGGGGAACCAAGGAAATAGGTGGGATGTGAGGCAAGCAAGGGGGAAGGGGGGAAGTGAATATAATGAGGGTGGAGAGGGGGGTGGGGATAGTACAGTTAGATCGTTAAAGAAGAATAGGATGCTAAATAACCCCAAAGTTTTATCTTGCATGCTGACCAACGCAAGAAGCCTGACCAATAAGGCAGATGAGCTGTGGGTGCTTATATCGGAGGAGAGGTATGACATCGTAGGTATAACAGAGACTTGGCTAGACGATAGCTACGACTGGGCGGTAAATTTATTAGATTATAGTTTATTTAGAAGGGACCGGAAACAGGGGAAAGGCGGAGGAGTCTGCTTATATGTAAAGTCATGTCTAAAACCCAGACTAAGGGAAGATATAGGAGAGGGAGAAGAGGGGGTCGAGTCCATGTGGGTAGAGATAGAGGGGGCAAAAAATAATAATAAAATATTACTGGGGGTCTGCTATAAGCCACCAAATATAACAGAGGAGAATGAGAATCTGCTATTAGGACAAATAGACAAAGTAGCAAAACATAATGAAGTGATTGTAATGGGGGATTTCAACTACCCGGATATTGACTGGGAAACAGAAACCTGTAGATCTCAGAAAGGAAAAAGGTTCTTGACAAATATTAAGGATAATTATCTCTCCCAACTAGTGCAGGAACCAACGAGAGGGAAGGCCGTGTTGGACTTAATATTGACTAATAGGCCTGATAGAATAACTGAGGTACAGATAGGGGGGCACCTAGGTAATAGCGATCATAATATTATCGACTTCAAAATGCCCTTCAGTAGGGTTATCAATAAGGGAACAACAAAAACATTAAACTTTAGGAGGGTGAAGTTTGATCAGCTGATAGAAAACCTTCAACTTATTGACTGGGACAAAGTACTTAATCAATGGAATACGAATAGTAAATGGGAAACCTTCAAAAGAATTCTGAATACTCAGTGCGAGAGGTATATACCGTATGGGAATAAAAGGGCCAGAAATAAGAGGAAACCAATATGGTTGAACAAGAACGTAAAAGGGGCGTTAAATAGCAAAAAAGAGGCATTCAAGAGATTAAAACAGGAAAACAGTAAGGAGGCACTAATGTGTTACAAGGAAAAAATGAGAACCTGTAAAAAACAAATAAAAATAGCGAAGGAGGAAACAGAGAAACGTATTGCTAGGGAAAGTAGATCAAATCCCAAACTGTTCTTTACGTATATAAATAGTAAAAGGATTAAATCGGATAATATTGGACCGATAAAAAGTGAGGAAGGCAAAATCATAGAGAAAGATGAGGATAAAGCTAATCTATTAAATAATTTTTTTTCGACAACTTTCACAAAGGAAATAGAACTAACAGGAGAAATGAGAAGTGACAAGCTTAATCCTCCACTAAGTATGACTAATCTTACCCAAGTTGAGGTACAGAAACGCCTCAGTAACATTAAAATAAACAAATCACCAGGACCTGATGGCATACACCCACGGGTACTAAGGGAACTAAGTAATGTGATAGACAGACCGTTATATCTTATATTTAAGGACTCTGTTGAGACTGGGTCTGTACCACTTGATTGGCGACAGGCGAATGTAGTGCCAATATTCAAAAAGGGAGCGAAAAGTGACGCCGGAAACTATCGGCCTGTGAGTCTGACGTCCGTTGTGGGCAAAATTTTTGAAACCTTCATTAAAGAGGCAATTACGGAGCATCTTGATGCTAATAATCTTTTAATCCCGAACCAACATGGATTCATGAGGAATCGCTCCTGCCAAACAAACCTGATTGACTTCTACGAGGAGGTTAGCTCTCGAGTAGATCAGGGGGAACCAGTGGATGTCGTGTATCTCGACTTCTCAAAAGCGTTCGATAGCGTGTCACATAATAGGTTGGTATACAAAATGAGAATGATGGGGCTGGGGGAAAATGTCTGCAAGTGGGTAGCTAACTGGCTAAAGGATAGAAGGCAGAGGGTAGTTATAAATGGAATAAACTCAGATTGGGTAAGCATCACTAGTGGGGTACCACAGGGGTCTGTACTAGGTCCAATGTTATTTAATATCTTTATTAACGACATAGTCAACGGGATAAATAGTAAAATATCAATATTTGCAGATGACACAAAGTTATGTAAAACAATTAATACAAAAGAGGACAGTGCAGACCTACAGAGGGATTTGGATAAACTGGGTAGGTGGAGCATTAAATGGCAAATGAGGTTTAAGGAGGAGAAATGTAAGGTCATACATATGGGAAGGGAAAATGGAAGACACCAGTACTCACTGAATGGGAAATCATTGGGGAATTCAGAGATGGAGAAGGACTTGGGCATCTTGATTGATAGCAAACTAAATTGGAGTGCCCAAAGTCAGGCCGCTGCAGTAAGGGCAAACAGGGTAATGGGATGTATCAGAAGAGGTATAGCTGCAAAGGATGAGAACATTGTTCTTCCACTGTACAAAGCACTGGTCAGACCACACTTGGAATACTGTGCTCAGTTATGGGCCCCAATATATAGAAAGGATATAAATGAGCTTGAAAAGGTACAAAGGAGGGCAACAAAATTAATAAAGGGAATGGAGGGACTGCAATACCCAGAGAGGTTGGCAAAACTAGGACTATTCAGTCTGGAAAAGAGAAGGTTGAGGGGGGACATAATAAATGTGTACAAATATGTTAGGGGACAGTATAGAGATCTTGCCCGGGATTTGTTCAAAAGGAGGGATATTACGGTAACTAAGACTGGAAGAGAAAAGGTTTCAGCACCAGCATAGGAAGGGGTTCTTTACGGTAAGAGCAGTGAGAATATGGAATTCACTGAGTGAGGAGACGGTAATGTCGGATTCACTACACCAGTTCAAGCGGGGGCTGGATGCATTTCTAGATACCAGGCAGATTTCAGCGTATACTTAAAAATAAAATAAAATAGTAGGTTGATAAAGGGATTTATTCTGACTGCTGGTTTCAGAGTCGGGAGGGAATTTTTCCTCAGGTGAAGATTGGCTAAATCATTTGGGGTTTTTGCCCTCCTCTGGATCAACTTTAGCAATTACAGAACTAACAGGTCGAACTTGATGGACGCAAGTCTTTATTCTGGCTTTACAAACTATGTTACTATGTTACATATAAGTTTGGAATCATTGACAAACTTGACTATCGGTTTAACTTGGATGGGCTACACCAAACCAGGTTATATTGACTTCGGGTTACATGATGGGGATATAGGTTGAGGACACAATTTGCAACTGGCTGTGCAGTGAAAGCTCCATCCAACCTTGGTGGGCCCATAGCCGCCTGATTGTGAAAAAAAAGTTGTGTGGCAACAGCCACATGCTGCCCGCCAAAGTGTGTGGTCTCACCCATACTGTGACGCTTAAGAGTTTCCTTAATTTTTTGAGATTTGAGTATTTTAAATATTTCGCTATTGTTTCCTTTGACAATTCGGTACTGTTGTATAACATTTGCCAGGTGTTTTCTTTACAATTTATTCTAGAACGCGTTGTAGTAAAAAAAAGATAGATATTGCACAGATCTCATTTTTCACCACTTTCATGTAAGGAATGTATCATTGTTCTTGCATTACACAGATATTGTCAACATCTTTGTCATCTGAAATCTATCAGCTGTTATCTTAAATCACTACTCAGAGGAAAGTTTTATCTTTTGCTCAGTTTGCAATGTAGTTTCCGTAAATACTTAAGGATGCTTTCACAATGCATTCAGGCACCCATTCAGTGGCTCCGTCGGGGCCTACGTCCGAACCCCCCGCACAAAGGATTCAAGCGTATACGCCAATGGGACCATAGACTATAATGGTACCGACAGAGCGAACGTGAGCTCTGATGTGCATAATTTTCGGGCATGTATGCCTACAGGTGACGGACAACCAGACGCTCTATCAGCACCATTATGGTCTATGGTTCCTTCGGCACATACAGTACAGACCAAAAGTTTGGACACACTTTCTCATTTAAAGATTTTTCTGCATTTTTAGGACTTTGAAAATTGTACATTCACACTGAAGGCATCAAAACTATGAATTAACACATGTGGAATTATATACTTAACAAAAAAGTGTGAAACAACTGAAAATATGTCTTATATTCTAGGTTCTTGAAAGTAGCCACCTTTTGCTTTTGTAGCGCCGGCGTCCCTGCCCTCTGCTAGGCAGGGACACTGTTCCCCTCACCTCTCTGCTCCGTGCCCGGCGTCCTCCTCCCGCTCTGCTGGCAGCGCGCGCTCCTTCCCGGCCACTGTGCTTAGGGCGCGCTCTCCCTCCCTCTTAAAGGGGCCGCGTGCGCCGTCCTAAGGAGTCCCCGGCCAATGGCCGGAGGACTTCACCATATATAAGGCACCTCCTCCAAAATGGAGGTGCCCGAGCAATGTTGTTGCACTGTTCACTACTCTGCTTCAGCCCTCAGGTCCCGTTGCCAGTTACCTGCCAGATTCCTGCCAGCTTGCTGTCTTATTCCTGCCTGATTATCTGCTACCTGCCTGCTAGTCTGAGGTCCGACGGTCTGCCTTACTACTCCTGTCAGTCTGTCTAAGGACCAGCCTGTCCGCTCACCTGGGAGCGCACTTCAGCCATCTGCCTGCTTGCCTGAGGTCCGACGGTCTGCCTTCCAACTCCTGTCAGTCTGTCTATGGACCAGCTTGCCTGCTCACCTGGGAGCACACATCTGCTACCTGCCTGCTAGCCTACCTGGAGGCTCCGCCGTCACGTGCTGTGACCACCTGCCTGTCCAGTGACTCCTGCCCGCTCACCTGGGAGCGCTCATCTGCTGCCTGTCTGCTAGCCCAGGGTTCCCCAACTCCAGTCCTCAAGGCCCACCAACAGGTCATGTTTTCAGGATTTCCTTAGTATTGCACAGGTGATGGAATTATTGCCTGTGCAGGTGATGGAATTATCACCTGTGTAATACTAAGGAAATCCTGAAAACATGACCTGTTGGTGGGCCTTGAGGACTGGAGTTGGGGAACCCTGTGCTAGCCTACCTGGAGGCTCTGCCGTCACGTGCTGTGACCACCCGCCTGTCCAGAGACTTCTGCCCGCTCACCTGGGAGCGCTCATCTGCCGCCTGTCTGTTGGTCTTCCGGGAGGCTCCGCCGTCACATGCTGTGACCACCCGTTCATCCAGAGACTCTCGCCTGCTCACCTGGGAGCTCACGTCTATCATCAGCCGCCACAGGTCGTACCAACCCTTTACCCAGAGACTGCCCCGGTCACTTGCCGTGACCATCTGCCCGTTCATCCAGAGACTGCCCCGGTCACTTGCCGTGACCTCCAGCCCGTTCACTCAGAGACTGTCCCGGTCACCTGCTGTGACTCCCTGCCCGTCTTCCCTGGTCGCCACCCGCTCCCTTACAAGGACAGCCCCCTTGTATAGTAGCTCAGAGGTTCCGCCTCCCAGACCCGTTACAGTTTGCTCGGGCCATGGAACCCGGTGGCACCCAAGCTCTCTCGCTTTCGGACCTACGTCATGAACTGTCCCGTCAGAGGGCCCAACAGGAGTCCATCCTGAGTCATCTGCGGAATGTCAACTCTTTCCTGGACACTCTGACTGCTCCACCAGCAACCACCGCTAGTGTCATGACTCGCAGCCCGGCAGCACCGCTGCCCACCAATACCATGGCATCCTGACCCGGACCCCGGCTTTCTACACCTCCACGCTTCGGAGGCGACCCCACTCAAGCTAGGGGCTTCATAAACCAGTGCACCCTGCACTTTGAACTATTGTCCCACCAGTTTAACTCCGACCGGGCCAAAATTGCCTTCATCATGTCCCATCTCACCGGGGAGGCCCTAGCCTGGCTAAATCCTCTATGGGAGAGAGGAGACCCCCTGGTGTCCGACTTGCCTGCCTTTCTCACGGCTTTCCGGAAAGTCTTCGACGAACCCGGACGGAAGACCTCATCCGCATCATCTCTGCTGCGCCTCCGTCAGGGAAATCTCACCGTGGGCCAATATGCCATACGGTTCCGTACCCTTGCCTCGGAGCTGGCCTGGGATAATGACGCTCTGGTATCCGTCTTCTGGGAGGGTCTGTCCGGCTGTATTAAAGATGAACTTGCCGGTCGGGACATTCCTACCACTCTCGATGACCTAATAACTCTTGCCACCCGGATTGACCTACGGTTCCAGGAGCGTTCCAAAGAGGTCACCCGTGAGAGGAGGTTTCCACGTCTAGCTCCTACTCTTCAGAAACCCGTCACTCCCTCCGTCTCTCCCCAGGTACACTCTCCTGAGCCTACGCAGGTCGACCAGACCAAGATGGTCAAAACCCGTCAGGACTTACGCCGTGCCGAGGGGAGCTGCTTCTACTGTGGCAGTAAGGAGCACCGGATCCGTACCTGTCCGGAGAGGTCGGGAAACGCCTGTGTCTAGGTTCGCTCAGAGAGGTCGACCTAGACAAGAATAAATCCTCTCCATCTCTGCTGCTGTCAGTCTCAATTATCTGCGGGGAGAATCATTATTTCGAACTAGCCCAACTTGACTATGGAGCGGCCGGGAATCTTATTTCACAGGCCCTGGTAGAAAAATACCGCATTCCCACCAAACCTCTGGCTATACCATTATCTGTCGCTGCTGTGGATGGGGGCCTCTTACCACGTCCCATCCAACTCATCACCGAATCCGTAACTCTGCAGGTGGGAATGCTGCATTCTGAGAGCATCTCTTTTCATGTTCTGCCTGGACTCTCTCATGCCCTCTTACTAGGTCTTCCTTGGCTCCAGAGACATGCACCCGTGCTTGACTGGCAGACCGGAGAAGTCCTTCGCTGGGGACAGGACTGTCATAAGACTTGTTTGGTTCCTGTTCATCCCGCCCGTCCTTCTCCTACCCCAGCTAATCTACCTGGACTTCCGATTCCTTATTGGTCTTATGCTGATGTCTTTAATAAAAAGGAAGCAGAGACACTACCCCCTCATAGACCATACGACTGCCCTATCGACCTGTTACCTGGTACTACTCCTCCCCGTGGGCGTATTTATCCATTATCCGCTGCTGAGACCCGGTCGATGTCCGAATATATTGAGGAGAATCTGGCCAGGGGATTCATCCGGAAATCTACCTCCCCGGCGGGAGCAGGCTTCTTTTTCGTCAAAAAGAAGGACGGCTCTCTCCGTCCCTGTATAGACTATAGAGGCCTTAACCAGATCACGGTGAAGAATAAGTACCCCCTTCCGCTCATTCCGGAGTTATTTGATCGTCTGAGGGGGGCTAGAATCTTCACCAAACTGGACCTCCGTGGGGCGTACAACCTGGTTCGTATCCGTCAGGGGGATGAATGGAAGACGGCATTCAACACCCGGGACGGCCACTATGAATATCTGGTAATGCCCTTTGGTCTCTGTAACGCTCCTGCCGTCTTTCAAGAGTTGGTCAATGACATCTTCCGGGACCTTCTCTACTCCTGCGTAGTGGTGTACCTGGACGACATCTTGGTCTTCTCTCCGGATCTCCAGACTCACCGGAGGGACGTTCGTCAGGTCCTGCTCAGGCTCAGGCAGAATCACCTCTTCGCTAAATACGAGAAGTGCCTCTTTGAGCAGACCTCGCTTCCGTTTTTGGGCTACATTATTTCTCAGACCGGCCTACGAATGGATCCAGAGAAACTGTCTGCCATCGAGAAATGGCCTCGACCGGAGGGGTTGAAGGCCATTCAGCGATTCCTGGGCTTCGCTAACTACTACCGCCTCTTCATACCACACTTCTCTTCCCGGACTGCCCCAATTTCCGCGCTCACCCGTAAGGGTACTAATCCCAAAGAGTGGCCGCCCGAAGCAGAGGAGGCCTTTCTTTCCCTAAAACAGGCCTTCTCTTCCGCCCCGGTGCTGCACCGCCCGGACGGCAACAAGCAGTTCTTCCTGGAAGTTGACGCCTCCTCCTCTGGAGCCGGAGCGGTACTTACTCAAAAATCATCTTCCGGGAGAATGGTAACTTGTGGCTTCTTCTCCAAACTCTTCTCCTCTTCTGAGCGCAACTATTCCATAGGAGACCGAGAGTTATTGGCCATCAAGCTGGCGTTGGAGGAGTGGCGATACCTACTCGAGGGGGCTCTTCACCCGGTAATAATTTACACTGACCACAAGAACTTGGCTTACCTCCAGCATGCCCAGAGACTTAACCCGTGCCAAGCCCGGTGGTCCTTGTTTTTTGCTCGCTTTGATTTTGTTCTCCATTTTCGCCCGGCTGACAAAAACGTCAAAGCAGACGCCTTGTCCCGATCCTTTCTGGTGTCTGATCTCGAGGAAGAACCTAAACATATCATCGATCCCGCCAGAGTAATGCAGGTGGCTCCCGTGAGTCTAAATCGTCTCCCTCCCGGTAAGACGTTTGTTTCAGTACCTGATCGGAAGAAGATCCTACACTGGGGCCATTCGTTTAAACTAGCTGGCCACGCCGGTCAGAAAAAGACCCTCCAGCTTATTGCCCGGCACTACTGGTGGCCTACCCTGCACAAGGACGTAATAGACTTTGTTTCTGCCTGTGTGTCCTGCGCCCGCAACAAAGTCCCGAGACACCTGCCAGCCGGTCGCCTCCTTCCGCTTCCTGTGCCTGCTGCCCCCTGGCAGCATATTGCTATGGACTTCATAACTGATCTGCCCGTCTCCGCCGGTTGTACGGTCATTTGGGTGGTCGCGGATCGCTTTTCCAAGATGGCTCACTTTATTCCCCTGCCAGCCCTCCCATCTGCACCCGAGCTGGATAAAGACTTTATCCGCCACATCTTCCGTCTTCATGGCCTGCCCCTCCACATCGTGTCGGATCGTGGGGTACAGTTCACCTCACGTTTCTGGAGAGCCACTTGTAAACTGCTAGACGTCACCCTGGACTTCTCTTCCGCTTACCACCCACAGTCCAATGGTCAAGTGGAGCGGATCAATCAGAACCTGACCAGTTACCTCCGGCACTTCGTTAATGCCCATCATTCAGACTGGGTGGATCTCCTACCATGGGCCGAGTTCTCTTATAACAATCACGAGAGCGAATCCTCCTCCAAATCCCCGTTTTTTGTAGTCTTCGGTCAGCATCCTCGGATTCCTTTTCCTGTCTCCACCTCTGTGGACAACCCGGCTGCGGAATCTCTCGTTAGCAAATTTTCCTCCATTTGGGAGAGTACCCGATCCGCACTCCTTCAGTCGTCCGAACGGATGAAAAGACACGCTGACAAAAAACGCCTGGATCCTCCACAATTTCGTCCTGGAGATAAAGTCTGGCTCTCATCTAAATATGTCCGACTCAAGATACCTTCTTACAAGTTAGGGCCTCGGTTCATCGGTCCTATGGAGGTCATCAGTCAGATCAACCCGGTGGCCTATAAATTGAAACTCCCGGCCAACTTACGGATCCCTAACTCCTTCCATGTATCTCTCCTCAAACCTGTGGTACTTAACTCTTTTTCCAAGTCTACAGGTACGCCTCCTGCTCCGGTTTCTGCTGAGGACGAGTTTGAGGTAGAGAACATTCTTGCCACCAAAAGGGTAAGAGGAAAGACCTTTTTTCTAGTAGATTGGAAGGGGTTTGGTCCTGAGGAGAGAACGTGGGAGCCTCGGGAGAACATCCATGCCCCTCTTATCCTAGCTAAATTTCTGTCTGGCCTAAAAAAGGGGGGGCCTAAAGGGGGGGGTACTGTAGCGCCGGCGTCCCTGCCCTCTGCTAGGCAGGGACGCTGTTCCCCTCACCTCTCTGCTCCGTGCCCGGCGTCCTCCTCCCGCTCTGCTGGCAGCGCGCGCTCCTTCCTGGCCACTGTGCTTAGGGCGCGCGCGCTCTCCCTCCCTCTTAAAGGGGCCGCGCGCGCCGTCCTAAGGAGTCCCCGGCCAATGGCCGGAGGACTTCACCATATATAAGGCACCTCCTCCAAAATGGAGGTGCCCGAGCAATGTTGTTGCACTGTTCACTACTCTGCTTCAGCCCTCAGGTCCCGTTGCCAGTTACCTGCCAGATTCCTGCCAGCTTGCTGTCTTATTCCTGCCTGATTATCTGCTACCTGCCTGCTAGTCTGAGGTCCGACGGTCTGCCTTACTACTCCTGTCAGTCTGTCTAAGGACCAGCCTGTCCGCTCACCTGGGAGCGCACTTCAGCCATCTGCCTGCTTGCCTGAGGTCCGACGGTCTGCCTTCCAACTCCTGTCAGTCTGTCTATGGACCAGCTTGCCTGCTCACCTGGGAGCACACATCTGCTACCTGCCTGCTAGCCTACCTGGAGGCTCCGCCGTCACGTGCTGTGACCACCTGCCTGTCCAGTGACTCCTGCCCGCTCACCTGGGAGCGCTCATCTGCTGCCTGTCTGCTAGCCTACCTGGAGGCTCTGCCGTCACGTGCTGTGACCACCCGCCTGTCCAGAGACTTCTGCCCGCTCACCTGGGAGCGCTCATCTGCCGCCTGTCTGTTGGTCTTCCGGGAGGCTCCGCCGTCACATGCTGTGACCACCCGTTCATCCAGAGACTCTTGCCTGCTCACCTGGGAGCTCACGTCTATCATCAGCCGCCACAGGTCGTACCAACCCTTTACCCAGAGACTGCCCCGGTCACTTGCCGTGACCATCTGCCCGTTCATCCAGAGACTGCCCCGGTCACTTGCCGTGACCTCCAGCCCGTTCACTCAGAGACTGTCCCGGTCACCTGCTGTGACTCCCTGCCCGTCTTCCCTGGTCGCCACCCGCTCCCTTAGAAGGACAGCCCCCTTGTATAGTAGCTCAGAGGTTCCGCCTCCCAGACCCGTTACAGTTTTGATGACTGCTTTGCACACTCTTGGCATTCTCTTGATGAGCTTCAAGAGGTAGTCACCGGAAATGGTCTTCCAACAATCTTGAAGGAGTTCCCAGAGATGCTTAGCACTTGTTGGCCCTTTTGCCTTCACTCTGCGGTCCAGCTCACCCCAAACCATCTCGATTGGGTTCAGGTCTGGTGATTGTGGAGGCCAGGTCATCTGGCGCAGCACCCCATCACTCTCCTTCTTGGTCAAATAGCCCTTACACAGCCTGGAGGTGTGTTTGGGGTCATTGTCCTGTTGAAAAATAAATGACGGTCCAACTAAACGTAAACCGGATGGAATAGCATGCCGCTGCAAGATGCTGTGGTAGCCATGCTGGTTCAGTATGCCTTCAATTTTGAATAAATCCCCAACAGTGTCACCAGCAAAGCACCCCCACACCATCACACCTCCTCCTCCATGTTTCACGGTGGGAACCAGGCATGTAGAGTCCATCCGTTCACCTTTTCTGCGTCGCACAAAGACATGGTGGTTGGAACCAAAGATCTCAAATTTGGACTCATCAGACCACAGCACAGATTTTCACTGGTCTAATGTCCATTCCTTGTGTTCTTTAGCCCAAACAAGTCTCTTCTGCTTGTTGCCTGTCCTTAGCAGTGGTTTCCTAGCAGCTATTTTACCATGAAGGCCTGCTGCACAAAGTCTCCTCTTAACAGTTGTTGTAGAGATGTGTCTGCTGCTAGAACTCTGTGTGGCATTGACCTGGTCTCTAATCTGAGCTGCTGTTAACCTGCGATTTCTGAGGCTGGTGACTCGGATAAACTTATCCTCAGAAGCAGAGGTGACTCTTGGTCTTCCTTTCCTGGGGCGGTCCTCATGTGAGCCAGTTTCTTTGTAGCGCTTGATGGTTTTTGCAACTGCACTTGGGGACACATTCAAAGTTTTCCCAATTTTTCAGACTGACTGACCTTCATTTCTTAAAGTAATGATGGCCACTCATTTTTCTTTACTTAGCTGCTTTTTTCTTGCCATAATACAAATTCTAACAGTCTATTCAGTAGGACTATCAGCTGTGTATCCTCCTGACTTCTGCACAATACAACTGATGGTCCCAACCCCATTTATAAGGCAAGAAATCCCACTTATTAAACCTGACAGGGCACACCTGTGAAGTGAAAACCATTTCCGGTGACTACCTCTTGAAGCTCATCAAGAGAATGCCAAGAGTGTGCAAAGCAGTCATCAAAGCAAAAGGTGGCTACTTTGAAGAACCTAGAATATAAGACATATTTTCAGTTGTTTCACACTTTTTTGTTAAGTATATAATTCCACATGTGTTGGTTCATAGTTTTGATGCCTTCAGTGTGAATGTACTATTTTCAAAGTCATGAAAATACAGAAAAATCTTTAAATGAGAAGGTGTGTCCAAACTTTTGGTCTGTACTGTATGCCCGAATCCCGTTTTGCGGGGTTTTCAGACGTAAGCCCCAACCAAGCTACTCAACGGGTGCCTGAACGCAGTGTGATAGCCCCCTTAGATATTTCACTGATGGCTGCATTCCTCAATGTAAATTTCATAAGCTAACACAGAGAGAGTGACATCTGGTCCATACTGAAGATGCTCTGTGATTTGGATAGTCAGAGTGGCTTATGTGACAAGGACGAGGGCTGGACTTGAGCTGATGATTGCAGAATGTAATCATCTACACTCTTGTGCCTCTATGAAAAGACAGACTCGACTGTAAAGGAGCAAAAATAGAGAACACTTGAACTCAGTTTGTCTCTTAGTAATAAATGACTGCATCAGGAGCACATCTGAAAAGTATTTTTCAGCAATACCGACTGAAGCCATCAAACCTCTACTGAACAGTGTGTGTACCAAGCCTTTATAAGAAAGTATTACAGCTTGAGCCTGCTGCGGTAAACTGGTGTGTGAGTCTGCCCTTGTCTCCAGCATGGCCTATTTTTGTAATTTTACAGAGATTTGATCTCTTTTTCTGTGCTTGATAAAATAGTCGGTAATTCAACTAACACCACAAGCAGGCACAAGAAAAACCTCCTATAACAGTAACAAGCTCTCACACATCAATTACTGGAAAGTTATAATTTACTTTTATGTTCCGTAAAAATAAGTGTTAGAACCCTCCTGTTTGTTTTTTCCATCTTGTGTTTTGCGGTCACGTGACCATCTGCCTTTATATTCCAGCTCCGCCCTTATGGCTGTGCTGGACTTCAGTGTTTGACTGTTTCTCTTGCATGGTGCTTCGGTGCCTTTCTCTGTCAAGTTCGCTTGGTCCTCTGGGACCTCTAGTACATTTTTGTCAGTTTGTCTTTTTGTGTTCTGCAACAACTTCTCTGTTTAGGAGGTGTCCCATTTTTGTCCCAGTCCTTAGTTCTTTTAGGGACCCCTCCCTTAATTCTATAGGTCTTCGTTCAGACTAGTTGAGGACTAAGGCGGGTCTGTTCACTAGGAACAGGCAGCCCGCTACATCGTAGGGATTCAGCTTAGTCTTACTGTAGGGACAGCTTTCCCCTATCTTTCCTTAGTACATGTTGCAGATCATAACAGTAAGTTCAGCCCAAAAAAACTAAAAGGAAAGAAATTCGGGGATCAGTATGGTTTCCGTCTAGGATTTGGCTCAACGCCTGCAGGGATTATCTCTGGGGGTGGCCAAGCTTCAGCAACACGTGAGTAGCTGTTCTGGCGCGCATTTTGTCGAACCCAAGGTAGGACTGCCTGATGTTTTTTATGGTAAACAGCAAGATTTTTTTTCCTTTAAAAATGCTTGTTATATTTTCGTTTGAGACCAAGGTCCTCTAGCAATGAATCACAGCGCATTGGTTTTATTATGTCACTTTTGCGCAATGAACCACAGGGGTGGGCCTTTTCTCTCCAACCAAACGATCCGTGTTTAAGGTCTGTTGAAGAATTTTTTTCTGCTATGGGGCTATTATATGACGATCCTGATCGAATCTCATCTGCTGAAGCAGAACTCAGGCGTTTGAATCAGGGGTCCGATGATGTTGAAAATTATTGCACACACTTCCGGAGATGGGCTTCAGAAGTTAAATGGAATGATCCTACGCTGAGATGTTTATTTCTTGCTGGTCTGAGTGAAAGGGTTAAGGATTTGCTAATTGCATTCCCTGCACCTGAGACTCTGCAGAATGCCATATTGTTAGCTGTTCGTGTAGACAGAAGACTGAGGTGCAGGCTTAATGAGGTAAAGACTCCTGTAATGTCAGATCCTAGTCCACAGAAAATCTGCTCTGAAGGCGGAGAACCGATGGAGGTTGGGGCGATGTCACTCCGCTCTCAGGAAAGAGACCGGAGGTTTACCGAGGGATTGTCTTTATTGTGGTAAAGCTGAACATTTGATTAAGTATTGTGAGCGTCGTTTAAGTAAAGAAAAAAAAAAAGGTCAGTTACGCCCGTATAGCTTGTTTACGCTCTGCAGGAGTATTTCTTTCTGTGAGTACTACTTTACAGGGAGATTTGATTGAATTTCAGGTATTTGTGGATTGTGGTTCAAAACTTAATGTGATTGATAAAGGGTTATTGCAAAACCTTAAATTGAAATCCAAACCTTTGTCATCACTTATTTCTGTGATTGCAATTGATAACACTCCTTTGAAATGTATTACTCACAAGACTGCTGCATTTCCCCTCACTATCAATGGAGTTCACCAAGAAATTTTGGACTTGGTTGTTTTAGATAATTTACCCTCCGGTCGTTTTAGGTTTGCCTTGGTTAAAACTGCACAATCCTTTGTTGGACTGGTCTACTAATGTGATTAAGTCTTGGAGTCCGAAGTGCTATGATAAATGTTGTAATGATCGCATTGCGGCTGTGGAAAAAGGGGAATTACCGGTACCTATTCAAGATTTTTGGAGGGTTTTTTCGGAGGAGGAGTCGCAAGTTTTACCTCCTCATAGGGATTATGATTGCGCCATTGAGTTTGTTCCGGGAGCTACTCTTCCCAAGAGTCGCTTGTTTAATCTGACTATCCCTGAAAGAAAGGCCTTGGAGGAGTACATACAGACTAGCCTGGCTGGTGGTCACATTAGACCTTCTAAGTCGCCTGTGGCAGTTGGATTTTTCTTTGTTAAAAGAAAGGACAGTGGTTTACGTCCATGTCTGGATTTTCGTGAAATGAATGATTACCGTACGCAATTCCTACCCATTGCCGTTAATTCCTGACTAGTTTAACCAGTTAGTGGGGGCCAAGTGGTTTTCCAAAATTGATCTCCGGGGGGCATACAATTTGTTACGAGTGAAGGAGGGTGATGAATGGAAAACTGCTTTTAACACTCCGGTAGGTCATTTTGAGAATCTGGTGATGCCTTTTGGTCTTACCAATGCACCTGCATTTTTTCAGAACCTTATTAACCACTTCGCGCCAGAGCCTGTTTTTGCCTTCGTGACCGGGCCAATTTTTTCAATTCTGACCACTGTCACTTTATGAAGTAATTACTCTGGAACGCTTCAACGTATTCCCCTGATTCTGAGAATGTTTTTTCGTGACATATTGTACTTCATGATAGTGGTAAAATTTCTTCGATATAACTTGTGTTTATTTGTGAAAAAATCGGAAATTTGGCGAAAATTTAGAAAATTTAGCAATTTTCTAACTTTGAATTTTCATGCCCTTAAATCAGAGAGATATGTCACACAAAATAGTTAATAAATAACATTTCCCACATGTCTACTTTACATCAGCACAATTTTGGAACCAACATTTTTTTTTGTTAGGGAGCTATAAGGGTTAAAAGTTGACCAGCGATTTCTCATTTTTCCAACAAAATTTACAAAAACATTTTTTTAGGGACCACATCATATTTGAAGTCACTTTGAGGGGTCTTTATGACAGACAATACCCAAAAGTGACACCATTCTAAAAACTGCACCCCTCAAGGTGCTCAAAACCACATTCAAGAACTTTATTAACCCTTCAGGTGCTTCACAGGAATTTTTGGAATGTGGAAGAAAAAAATTAACATTTAACTTTTTTCACAAAAATGTTACTTTAGACCCAATTTTTTTTATTTTCACAGGGGTAACATGAAAAAATGGACCCCAAATTTTTTTGTGCAATTTCTCTTGAGCGTGCTGATACCCCATATGTGAGGGAAAACCACTGTTTGGGCGCACGGCAGGGTTCGGAAGGGAAGGAGCGTCATTAGACTTTTTGAATGTAAAATTTGTCTGAATAATTAGCAGACGCTATGTTGCGTTTGGAGAGCTCCTGATGTGCCTAAACAGTGGAAACCCCCCACAAGTGACACCATTTTGGAAACTAGACCCCTTAGGGAACTTATCTAGATGTGTGGTGAGCACCTTGCACCCCCAGCTGCTTCACAGAAGTTTATAATATTGAGCCGTAAAAATAAAATTTTCACATTTTTCCCTCAAAAAATGTTTTTCATTCCCTAATTTTGTATTATCATAAGGGTAACAGGATAAATTGCACCATGAAATTTGTTGTGCAATTTCTCCTGAACACGCCGATACCCCATATGTGGAGGCAAATTACTGTTTGGGCACATGGCAGGGTTTGAAAGGGAAGGAGCGCCATTTGACTTTTTGAATGTAAAATTTGTTTGAATAATTAGCGGACGCCATGTCACATTTGGGGAGCCCCTAATGTGCCTAAACAGTGGTAACCCCCCACAAGTGCCACCATTTTGGAAACTATACCCCTTAGGGAACTTATCTAGATGTGTGGTGAGCACCTTGCACCCCCAGCTGCTTCACAGAAGTTTATAATATTGAGCCGTAAAAATAAAATTTTCACATTTTTCCCATAAAAAATGTTTTTCATTCCCTAATTTTGCATTATCATAAGGGTAACAGGATAAATTGCACCATGAAATTTGTTGTACAATTTCTCCTGAGTACGCCGATACTCCATATGTGGGGGAAAACCACTGCTTTGGTGTACGGCAGGGTTCGGAAGAGAAAGAAGAGCTATGTTGGCTGGGATGGGCAGCAGACACCATGTCACATTTGAAGAGTCGCTGACATGCCAAAACAGCAGAAACCCCCACAAGTGACCCCATTTTGTAAACTACACCTCTCAAGGAATTCATCTAGGGAAGTAGTGAGCATTTTTTAATTTTTAAATTTATACCATTGGGCAGTGAAAAAAGCATAATTATATTTTTACCACAAAAAAATGTTTTACCCTCAGATTTTACATTTTCACACAGGGCAATGGGTAAAAATGGTGCCGAAATGTGTCACACAATTTCTTCTAAAAGTGTTAATACCCCATATGTGGCTGTATCGTACCACTTAGCCATACGGTGAGATTTGAGGGGGAAGGAGTGCTATTTGACAATTGGAGAACAAATTATTGTAGAATAGGCATTTGGATTTGGGAGCACAAAATTTTCTGAATTTGTTTTGGGGGGCAAGGACCATTTTGCTTTTCCAGAGCCTTTCTGCTACCAGTAACTTGGAAGTCCCTTATATTTTTAACAGATGATGGACCTGAGTGGGGACTTGCTTTTTTTGAGGACTGAGTTGAAGCTTTTATTGGGAACATTTTACGTAACATTTATCCGGCGCTCTAGGCTGAGCACTTACATCGGGGTTTCCATCTAAATTTCCAAGTGATGTAATTCAGATGAAACCCCTGCAGGATCCATTCACTATAATGAGGCAGCAGAGTTACTCTGTACTCCATCTGGCCTCTGTTTAGTGGTGTCCTTTTTTTCAGAAGTGCACAAAACTGTGGCCAACCGCACTTTTATGCACGCCTAAAACAAATGACACCGTGGGATCCCAGGCTAGACGGCGTCCACAGTGGCCTATATCTGCCTCATTACAGGGAATCTTCCATCATGGGTTCTGGCTGAATCACGTATTTCAGAGATTTACACGGAAACTCTGGTGTAAGTGCTCAGCGCAGAGCACAGGATAAATGTGAGCAGAGCCTTACTGGGATCTTTGGGAGACATAATAAACAAATCAGTAGCAGGTGAATAATATTTGTTTTATTTATTTTTTATGCCGTTCCTAGTGTGATATAACTGATTAGATTACTTTATTCTTCGGGTCGGTGCGATTACAGAGATACCAGATTTATATCGGGTTTTTATGACTGACAGCTGTCACACACTAAAATACGCTTTTTTTGCAAAATCTAGATTTTGCATCACCATATTTTGAGAGCTATAATTTTTCCATATTTCGGCCGATAGAGTCATGTGACGGCTTGTTTTTTGCGGGACGAGTTGACATTTTTATTGGAACCAATTTTGGGTACGTGACATTTTTTGATCGCTTTCTATTCCGTTTTTTGGGAGGTAAAGTTAACAAAAACAAACACTTCAGGAATTGTTTTTTGAGGTTTTTTTTATGCCGTTCTG
Organism: Phyllobates terribilis; assembly: GCF_046119375.1. Classification (NCBI taxonomy): domain Eukaryota; kingdom Metazoa; phylum Chordata; class Amphibia; order Anura; family Dendrobatidae; genus Phyllobates; species Phyllobates terribilis. Next base: position 361,651,494 of record NW_027362762.1, on the reverse strand, counting down.
CGTGTGGTAAAAGTGATCAGGCAGCGTTATTCTTCGGGTCAGTACGTTTACAGCGATACTACACTTACTGTATTTTTTTTATGTTTTGGCGCTTTTACACAATAAAACAATTTTATAGAAAAAAAAATATTTTTTTTGCATTGCTTTATTCTGAGCGCTATAACTTTTTTATTTTTCGGCTGATGGAGCTGTATGGCGGCTTTTTTTTGCGGAACAAGATGAAGTTTTCAGTGGTACCATTTTTATTTCTATTCTGCTTTTTGATCGCATTTTTTTCCACTTTTTGTTTGGCGATATGATGAAAAAGCATATTTTTTTGCTCCGTTTTTTATTTATTTTTATTACGGTGTGCACAGAAGGAGTTAATTAGTGTGACAGTTTTATAGCTCGGGTTGTTTCGGACGCGGCGATACCAAATATGTGTACTTTTTTTGGTTTTGTAATAATATACGGATTTATTGGTTTAATATTTTATTTATTTATTTTTATTTATTTTGTGATTTTTTTTTTTTAATAGTTTAAAAACTTTTTTTTTACTTTTTTTTACATTTTTACTTAGTCCCTGTATGGGACATTAATTTTTATTTTTCTGATCACTGATCTCATGTAATGTAATAGACATATATTACATTACATGAGATCTTCACTGACTGTTTCAGTCAGTTTCCTGTCTGGCATCAGCTACATACAGGCTGAAGCCAGACAGGAAGGACACCATATATGGCAGAGCTGGAGGCGGTCATGTGACCTCCAGCTGCCATAGCAACCCCAGGTCCTCAAACAAAACGGAGGTCTTCGGAGGTAAGACGACCCCCTCTCTTCCTGCTGTCTCCTATATGCCGCGATCACTATAGATCGCAGCATATAGAAGACAGCAAAGGGTTAACATCACTGGGACCTGATCTAATCAGGTCCCGATGATGTACCCTGTCAGAGCTAACGCTCTGCACCGGAATCGCAGTGCTTGCAGGACCCTGGGGGTCCTGAGCACTGCGAGACCACCCACCGTTTTTAAACGTCGGCACTGCACAGAGCCCAGGCAGCGCGGACGTTTATCTACAGTGGGCGGTCGGGAACCGGTTAATGACATCCTGAGACCTTTGATTGGTAAGGATGTGGTTGTGTATTTGGATGACATTTTGATTTACTCACCAGATCTAGAGTCCCATTGGCAGAGTGTACGTGAAGTTTTGCAGTTATTGAGTGATAATTCACTCTTTGCTAAGATGGAGAAATGTGAGTTCGCTGTGCAGAAAATTAGTTTTTTGGGCTACATTGTCTCCAGCGAGGGCTTTGAGATGGACCCTATGAAGGTTCAGGCTGTGCAGAAATGGCCCAGGCCTATTGGTTTGAAATCTATACAGAGATTTTTGGGTTTTGCCAATTATTACAGGAAATTCATTAAGAATTTTTCTGTAATTGTTAAACCTCTAACCGATCTCACCAGGAAAGGTGCGAATACGGCCCAGTGGAGTACTGAGGCCATTGAAGCGTTTGAGTATCTCAAAGAGAGGTTCAGTTCTGCCCCTATCCTTATGCAGCCTGATGAGACCAAGCCTTTTTTGGTCGAGGTCGATGCTTCATCGGTGGGGGTCGGAGCAGTTTTGTCTCAGGAGAACAAGGGTGGAGTACATGCTTGTGCCTTCTTTTCGAAAAAAAATTTTGGAAATTTAACTGAATTATGATGTTGGAAATTGGGAGTTGCTGGCTATTAAACTTGCGTTTGAACATTGGCGTCATTTTTTGGAAGGCGCTAGATTTCCTAATCAGGTTTTCACAGATCATAAGAATTTGATCTGTCTGGATGCTGCCAAGAGCTTGAATGCCCATCAAGCTAGGTGGGCACTTTTTTTTCTCGGTTTCATTTTTCTGTTACCTATATCCCTGGTACTAAGAATGTTAAAGCCGATGCTTTATCTCACAGCTTCTCTCCTACAGTCGGTGCCCAGGAGGAGGAGAGCATTTTACAGAAAGGAGTTGTGGTGGCGGCATTGGACTCCGTTTTGGAGAATGGGATTCTGAAAGCTCAAGATGATGCTCCATCTAACACTCCCCATGGGAGGTTGTTTGTGCCTAGAGGCTTTAGGAGAGATTTGTTTGTGGAGTGTCATGAGTCTCGGTTGGCAGGTCATCCAGGTATTTCGGAGACTAAGAGACTTATCAGTCGCAGTTTTTGGTGGCCTGGATGGCAGAAGGAAGTCATCAAGTGGGTGCGTCAGTGTACTGTGTGTGCTAGATCAAAGGCTTCCCATACTCCTGCTGCAGGGTTGCTTTGCCCTCTGGTGGTTCCTAGTGCGCCTTGGACGCATCTCACAATGTATTTTATTACTGATCTTCCTGTGTCCGAGGGTTTTACTGTCATCTGGGTGGTCGTGGACCGTTTTAATAAGATGTGTCATTTGGTTCCATTCATTAAGTTGCCCTGCGCCAAGACACTAGCTAAGGCATTTGTTAAGGAGATTGTCAAGCTCCATGGCGTTCCCACGGATATTGTTTCTGATAGAGGACCTCAGTTTGTGGCTCGCTTTTGGCGTGCTTTTTGTGACAGGTTGGGAGTCCATTTGTCATTTTCGTCTAGTTATCATCCTGAGTCTAATGGACAGACTGAAAGAAAGAACCAGGATGTTGAACAGTTTTTGCATTGTTTTGTGGCGGACAATCAAGAGGTGTGGTCTGAGTTTCTGCCTCTCGCAGAATTTGCTCTTAACAATCATACATCTTTCTCTGCTGGGTGTTCTCCTTTTTTTTGTTGTACTGGGAGACATCCATCTTTTGGTTCGTTCTCCAAATTGGGGTCGGCGGTGCCGGAGGAAGAGAATTTTTCCGGTGATTTGGAGAGAGTTTGGACTAATGTACATTGCAATCTTCAAGAGGCTAACAAGAAGTCCAAGAAGTATTTTGACAGGCAACGTAAGGAGGTTTTGTTTACTGTGGGTGACATGGTTTGGTTGTCCTCGAAGAACCTGCGGTTGAGGATTCCCTCTAAAAAACTGGGTCCTAAGTTTGTGGGTCCATTTAAAGTGCTTCAGGTTGTTAACCTGTCTGTTGTTAGGTTGGATGTCCCTACTTCCTGGAAGATTAATCCTGTGTTTCATGTTTCCTTGTAGAAAAAGGCTGATGTATCTGATAGGGACGCCACTGTCACAGTTCCTCCTGTGGTGGAAGATGGCGAATATGAAATTTCTCGTATCTTGAAATCTAGATGGCATAGAGGGAGATTAGAGTATCTTGTCTCCTGGAAGGGTTTCGGTCCCGAAGACAACTCCTGGGTAAGGACGGATGATGTCTCTGCTCCTAAGCTTGTTAAAGCTTTCCACAGGAGGTTTCCGGATAGGCCTGGGCCAGGAGGATCCTCATAAAAGAGGGGGTACTGTTAGAACCCTCCTGTTTGTATTTTCCATCTTGTCTTTTGCGGTCACGTGACCATCTGCCTTTATATTCCAGCTCCGCCCTTATGGCTGTGCCGGACTTCAGTGTTTAACTGTTTCTCTAGCCTGGTGCTTCGGTGCCTTTCTCTGTCAAGTTCGCTTGGTCCTCTGGGACCTCTATTACATTTTTGTCAGTTTTTCTTTTTGTGTTCTGCAACAACTTCTCTGTTTAGGTGTCACATTTTTGTCCCAGTCCTTAGTTCTTTTAGGGACCCCTCCCTTAATTCTATAGGTCTTCGTTCAGACTAACAGAGGACTAAGGCGGGTCTGTTCACTAGGAACAGGCAGCACGCTACATCGTAGGGATTCAGCTTAGTCTTACTGTAGGGACAGCTTTCCCCTATCTTTCCTTAGTACATGTTGCAGATCATAACAATAAGCCCTCATACGGCTATGCCATTGGAAAAATAAAAAGTTATGGCTCTTGGAAGGAGAAAATGAAAGCACAGAAACAAAAATTGGTTAATGATGGAGGGAAGGGGTTAAAATTGGAATATGCACACAATGAAAAAATTGTAAAAAATATTCCACAATCTACAGTACAGACCAAAAGTTTGGATACACCTTCTCATTTAAGGCTATGTGCCCACGATGCAGAAATGCTCAGGATTTTTTCCTGAGCGTTTCTGCATCTCCCTGGCAGAAAAAAAACGCCAGGGACATGTGGAAATGAAGCGTTCTTCACTTGCATTTCCGCATGCGGGTTGTCAAGCGCTTTCCAAGCGATTTTAGCATCACTTGGAAAGTGCTTGACAACTCGGTCACACTATATAAATCCATGCAAACAGCATGGATTTATATAGTGTGACCCGAGAGAATGTCAAAAAATAAAAAATAAACCTATACTTACCTTCTGATGGCCCTCGGAGTCTTGCTGCGCTCCTGTGCTGGCTGCCGGCAGATCGCGGTACGCTGTACTGAAAGACCTGCCCTTCAGTCCTGCGCGATCTGTAGGCAAGCAGAGGGAAGGAGTCCGGGGGCCGTCGGAAGGTGAATATAATCTTTATTTTTTATTTTACGTATGTGCGGAGGAGAGTCTCCTGTCCTCCACACCCGGGTACCATCCGCACATTAGAATGTGCCAATTACGCAAGTACAGATGCAGTCTTGCGGAATTGGCGCGTTCTAATGCAAGTCAATGGCGGCGAAAACACAGCACTTCTGCAAAATAATTTTTTTTCCGCAATGATAATCCGCAGCGGAAATTTCCGCAGCATGTGCACAGCACATGCGGATTATAATTGGGGGACATGGCAGGCCTTCTACCATGCATTTTTTAAGCGTTTCTGCAGCATTTTTGCCGCTGCGGAAACGCTTAAAAAATGCATCGTGGGCACACAGCCTAAAGTTTTTTCTGTATTTTCATGACTATGAAAATTGTACATTCACACTGAAGGCATCAAAACATGAATTAACACATGTGGAATTATATACTTAACAAAAAAGTGTGAAACAACTGAAAATATGTCTTATATTCTAGGTTCTTCAAAGTAGTCACCTTTTGCTTTGATGACTGCTTTGCACACTCTTGGCATTCTCTTGATGAGGTTCAAGAGGTAGTCACCGGAAATGGTTTTCACTTCACAGGGGAGCCCTGTCAGGTTTAATATGTGGGATTTCTTGCCTTATAAATGGGGTTGGGACCATCAGTTGTGTTGTGCAGAAGTCAGGTGGATATACAGCTGATAGCCCTACTGAATAGACTGTTAGAATTTGTATTATGGCAAGAAAAAAGCAGCTAAGTAAAGAAAAACGAGTGGCCATCATTACTTTAAGAAATTAAGGTCAGTCAGTCCGAAAAATTGGGCAAACTTAGAATGTGTCCCCAAGTGCAGTTGCAAAAACCATCAAGCACTACAAAGAAACTGGCTCACATGAGGACCGCCCCCAGGAAAGGAAGACCAAGAGTCACCTCTGCTTCTGAGGATAAGTTTATCCGAGTCGCCAGCCTCAGAAATCGCAGGTTAACAGCAGCTCAGATTAGAGACCAGGTCAATGCCACACAGAGTTCTAGCAGCAGACACATCTCTACAACAACTGTTAAGAGGAGACTTTGTGCAGCAGGCCTTCATGGTAAAATAGCTGCTAGCAAACCACTGCTAAGCACAGGCAACAAGCAGAAGAGACTTGTTTTGGCTAAAGAACACAAGGAATGGAAGTTAGACCAGTGGAAATCTGTGCTTTGGTCTGATGAGTCCAAATTTGAGATCTTTGGTTCCAACCACCGTGTCTTTGTGCGACGCAGAAAAGGTAAAAGGATGGACTCTACATGCCTGGTTCCCACCGTGAAGCATGGAGGAGGAGGTGTGATGGTGTGGGGGTGCTTTGCTGGTGACACTGTTGGGGATTTATTCAAAATTGAAGGCATACTGAACCAGCATGGCTACCACAGCATCTTGCAGCGGCATGCTATTCCATCCGGTTTGCGTTTAGTTGGACCATCATTTATTTTTCAACAGGACAATGACCCCAAACACACCCCCAGGCTGCGTAAGGGCTATTTGACCAAGAAGGAGAGTGATGGGGTGCTACGCCAGATGACCGGGCCTCCACAGTCACCAGACCTGAACCCAATCGAGATGGTTTGGGGTGAGCTGGACTGCAGAGTGAAGGCAAAAGGGCCAACAAGTGCTAAGCATCTCTGGGAACTCCTTCAAGATTGTTGGAAGACCATTTCCGGTGACTACCTCTTGAAGCTCATCAAGAGAATGCCAAGAGTGTGCAAAGCAGTCATCAAAGCAAAAGGTGGCTACTTTGAAGAACCTAGAATATAAGACATATTTTCAGTTGTTTCACACTTTTTTGTTAAGTATATAATTCCACATGTGTTAATTCATAGTTTTGATGCCTTCAGTGTGAATGTACAATATTCAAAGTCATGAAAATACAGACACATCTTTAAATGAGAAGGTGTGTCCAAACTTTTGGTCTGTACTGTATAAGTAAGAAACCCTTTCCCAATAGGGGGTATAGAGAGAGAATCATAAAACACTTTAATTCCCCTAAGTAATATACCGTATACGCTCGAGTATAAGCCGACCCGAATATATGCCGAGGCACTTAATTTTACCACAAAAAACTTGAGTATAAGCCTAGGGTGGGAAATGCAACAGCTACTGGTAAATTTCCCCATCCTGGTAAGCATGGCCCCTTCATCCCCAATCCTGGTATGCTTGGCCCCCTCATTCTTAATCCTGGTATGCATGGCCCCCTCATCACCAATCCTGGTATGCATGGCCCCCTCATGACCAATCCTGATATGCAGGGAACCCTCATCCCCAATGCTGGTATGCAGGGCCCCCTCATCACCAATCCTGGTATGCATGGCTTCCTCATCCCCAATGCTGGTATGCAGAGCCCCCTCATCACCAATCCTGGTATGCATTGCCCCCTCATCCCCAATCCTGGTATGCATGGCCCACTCATCCCCAATCCTGGTATGCATGGCCCCTCATCCAAAATCCTGGTATGCATGGCCCCCTCAACCTCAATCCTGGTATGCATGGCCCCCTCATCCCCAATCCTGGTATGCATGGCAACCCTCATCCCCAATCCTGGTATGCATGTCCCCCTCATCCCCAATCCTGGTATGCATGGCCCCCCTCTGCTGGTACACATGGCCATGGCCCATGGTGAAAAATATGAAGACTACTGGGACAATGTTTTTGGAACTGATGGCTTCAAAACTGTATGGCATCGCAAATGTGAGTATAAAGAAAAATGCATGGTGTGTACAGTGAAACGTGGTGACAGTGGCCTTGTGTGGGGCTGCATGAGTGCTGCTGGTGTCGGAGAGATACATTTTATTGATGGTGTCATGAATTCAGAAATGTTCTGCTCAATATTGAAAAAGAAGATACTACCATCACTCTGTGCGATTGGTACACATGCCCTTTTCCAATATGACAATGATCCAAAACAGATCTAAGGCCACTGTTGCATTTCTGAAGAACAGTGTGAAAGTGATTCAGTGGCTAAGTCTCCTGATCTGAACCCAATCGAGCACCTATGGGAAATCCTGAAGAGACAAGTTGCGATGCACTCTCCATCCAGCATCGAGGCTCTATCAGAGGTTGTTCTTGAAGAAAAAGATGCTGCATTATGTCACCAACATGTTCACTTAATCAATATTAATTATAGATATTTATTAAATATACAAAATAGTGTTTTGCATGACTTCTTTAAAAATGATGGAGGTGATACAAAATACTACATGTAGTTGTTTTTGTGGGGTATTTTCATTTTTGTATCAACTAATTTGAGTAAAACTGAGTATTTGGGTTAAAAAAAAATTTCTTTCTATGAAACGCAGCCTTGGAAATTGTTTTTGTATTCATTGAGACATTGATTAAAATCTTGCTTTTCAAAGGGGGTGTACTCATTTATGCTGATCACTGTACATATTTCCTAGTGCACAATAAATCTGCTGCTTGGCATAAAAAGGTACTATACAAGTACCTGCAAAAAGAGCCTACAATACAAGCGAATAAGGTAACAAAGCAGCCAGGTAATACATACCAGATAGTGAGGCTTTCACATCCAAAGTTTCGCATTAGCTTCATCTGGGAGTGTTGTCATCGATGACACAACTAACACCACAAGTGTGCACATTAACAGCTGACGGTGGAAAAAATAACACTTTTTCTGCAGTAGTGCTTTAAAAGGGTTTTCTCATTAAAGACATTTATCAGCAAGCCACAGTATACAGAATAAATATGTAATCTTTGGGGTCTCAATGATCAGGGGAACAGTAGTCCACCCATTTAGGACTGAATGGAACGCAATGCCGCACATGACGGCTGCCGCCCCTTTTTGCACATTTGGTTGTTTAAATTGCCAGAATGTAGTTCCAACATTAAGGAGGAATTTGTGTATCACCCTACGAGAGGTACCAAGATAGCATCACGAGGCTTTTTCACAAGTGAAAAAATAAAATCCAAATAATATATACATATCTATGTAAAATGTACGCATGTTAAAGCATATTCCATTTCTACCTGTTTGTTTTTTTCTTTGTGGGTGGAGTTTAGTGATTTCACAAGTTTTCTTATGATTCATCAATTGTGCCTTTTTAAAAAAATTGCAAAATTTGGCGCCACTCAACTAGAGTCCACCCTCACACATCCCACCCACCCTCCGGTTTATTTGTGAGTAAGTCAGTATTTCCGTGCCATTTTTGCACTATTTTACGAAACGTGTGTGTTTTGGTATCAAAAAGTCGCAGAATTAGGTATAAACAGAAAAAAAGGCAGTTTTTGACTCTGCACCAAATTCATTAAACCCGTGCGTCATTTTAAACAATTTGGCGGCAAAAACAGCAGTTAATTCCGCAAGACAAAAAAAGGAAAGTGACTTAAAAAAATAAAATGAAAATCAGGACCCATGTTTTGAGTTGTGGAGGCAAATTTTGCAGGAAGTGCATTTATTGGAGAGTAAAGAGCCGAATAGGAAGAAATCTTTATAAAAAGAGGTGTTCTGTATGACGAGACTTAAAACAGTACAGCTGAAGGGGTTAAATCAAACAGGAGCTTTAATGTGTTCCTGTGACTGCGTGATAGCTATTTAAGCAGTGGATCACTAAATGAGAAATTTAGTCTTAGCTCCTGATTCATCAAAGCTTTTACGCCAAAAAAGTGGCGCAAAAACTTTGAAAAGTTGCAAAATTTTGGCGCAACACAGAGTTGCGTCGAAATCTTGTGGCTTTTAGTGTTTTCACGCCAGTTTCAACAAAAAGGGTGGAGATAGGGTGCAACAGAGTCGTAGCAGGTCATGACGCCGCACCTCGTCTAATTCATTAAGAGCTGTGGCGTTCCTAACAGCAGAGCGCTCACTCCAGTCCATGAGTGGAGTAGTTCTGGCACACAGAGGCGCACGTGACTATTCAGATGCTCCAGATACATGGAGAGGAGAGCACCTCTTCATGAATCAGGAGCGTCAGACTCCATTATGCCCCCATCTGGTCTTGATGAATCGGGGCCATAAAGTTTACTGTGATTGCATGATGGTATTTTATATAACCAATTTTGTATTCTGAACCATGTATATTATTTGGGGAAGTACTATCTAAGCTGTTGTAATGCTGTATGGTACGTTGCTATGAGAATGACATGTGGGAGGGCCAGGATGGACTGTGTGATGTATAAAACACCTGGGTGTGCCTGTGCTCTCATGCATTAGATAGGGAGTGTGGTAGAGGGGCTTGGGGTATAGGGCATCTGGGATACTGCAGTACTGCGAACGTTGGATATAGAAGGAAAATAGATGGAGGCCAAAGTCCAGTAATTTGACTACTAAGAGTGAGTAGTTAAATATTCCTGATCCCTGTAGATGACTATATGTGTTTGAGGAGAGCATGGTGAGCGCCACACACAGGAGGGGAACGAATCACTATTGTGGTGTGCGGAGGCCGCTGAGTACAGGCAGGATGCCACAAAACCCCCATTCCCATATACATGAATATAATGGCAGCAATCATCAGCAAGTACGTTGCTCTACTAACCCCTTAGTGATGGAGCCCATTTTAACCTTAATGACCAAACATTTTTGTTCAAATTTGATGTCAATTAAGACCACATGCACACACTCAGTATTTGGTCAGTATTTTACCTCCGTATGTGTAAGCTAAAACCAGGAGTGGGTGATAAATAAAGAAGTGGTGACGTGTTTCTAATATACTTTTCCTCTGATTGTTCCACTCCTTGACTTACAAATACTGATGTAAAATACTGACCAAATACTGAATGTGTGAACGTGGTCTTATGTGGTAGTGACTGTGGAAGGCTTCAACATATCCCAGTGATTCTGAGACGTGTGGTATGTATTTTTTTTATAATGAAAATATTTGAAATGTAACAATATTTCATGGCCTTAGCGTAAATCAGACACTCCACACAAGAATTGTCAAATGTCTTATTTTGGTAGGATATTAGAAGGGTTAAAACTTAATAACAATTTTTTGTTCCAAGGGAATGGAATGAATAAAATAATAAAAAAAAAAACCCAAGACAGATTACATTATTTCTCCTGAATGTGGTGAAAACCTGCTGTTTGTACAGGGCTCAGAAGGGGAGAGGCACCATTTCAGTAAGTTTGGCTGGTCTAGATTGCAGACACAATGTTGTCTGCAGAGCCCAAAGTACCAAAACTGCAGAAACCCCCCACAAGAAACCCAGTCTTGGAAACTAGACCCCTCAAGGAATTCAATTAGGGGTGTGTTGGCCATTTTGTACCCATAGATATTTCAAAGCTGTATAATATTTGGATATGAAAACAAAAAAATGCTTTTTTTTTTCTTTCTTCAGTAAAAGCTTTTAGCCCCAAATGTGTACATTTCCACAAGAATAAGAGGAAAAATTTGACACCATAATTTGTTACGAAATTTCTCCCAATCACTGATGCCCTTCATGTGGTCAAAAACTAATGTTTGGGGCCACGGCAGGGCTTGGAAAGCAGAGCGCCATTTGATTTTTGGAGTGCAAATATTGCATTAGGAATCAGCTTATCTCCCCCCCTGCTCTATAACATGGTGACTGAAGGAGTTCAGTGTCCGTGTGAAGGGTTTTAGGATTCAGTGCACTGAGCCCTTGGCCACACCATGGGTGCACTGAGAACAGTTTTTTACATGTCTAATAAAATTTTTTTTAACACAATAAAATACTGTATATACTAGAAGTATGATTTAATAGAAGGGCTAAATCTCCTATTTAAACATATATAAATGGTTTAATTTGATTTTCGTGGTGACTGTAATGGGGAGACAAAAAAGTTAAAAGAAACCACAAACGCAATAATGAATCAGACCTGTAAAGTAAACTTGAATAGGTGGAAATAGTCCCTATTAAAACCATTTTTAAGGCAGGAAAAAAGGCACAAAAGGAATGAATTGGCCTCAGTGTATCGAAAATATCACGTCTCCATGGGACAATAAAGAAACAATAATTTGGTTCCATAAGTGTCAGAGATCTGGAGACTGCAGCGTTAGCAGAAAGATAAGAACAGGATTAAGGTTAGGAGAAATGAGGGACAATACAAGGGGCTCCAGCTGCAGGACCAGGGCTGCTCTGTAACTACAGACACACAGGTCTGCATAATGGAGGCCAGGGGCTCCAGAGTCTATCAGCATAAGACGGTGCAAACCAAGCACATGCGGGCCAGACAGTTCAGTGCACCTTCCCACTTACATGTTCTCCATCCATCTCTAGATTGTGTGAACATAGAGCTTTCTAGAGGAAGAGGGCAGAGATGGATGCGAAAGGTATGTGGGGGAAGCTGCAGTGGTCTGACCATGCCAAGGGTGCACCGAGCGTCTGTGCTAGGTTTGGATAGTCATTTTGTGTTGATATACTCCCTTTCAGGTCATACTACTGAAGTCCTCCAGAAATGATGCTGGTAATCAGTGGGGGGCTACCTCAGCTTTTTCTCAATGTGCATCTGCCAGCCAGTAGGTGGGATCGGCTTTTGCTGTGGATTTCACCACTTATTTTCCACTGCACAGAGCTGTATATTAATAGGATGCAGACTTCACATCCATTCTGTCCTTCATGATGCAAATAGCCACAGCTTTATCGCAGATAAAATCGCAGTGAGCTCCACCAGATTCAGTGCTACTTGTGAGTTGTTCTAGAAGTTCCCATGTGAACACACCCCTAATAAAATGCATGCGTTTAACTCTTCACATACACTAGTGTCATCACCACTGATGCAGCAGGAGCACACTATTGCATTTCGTTATGTAATCACACAGCACCCTCCATGTAGTAATGGCCGCGCATGCGCCTACAGCAGCCCTTGTTAAACAATATTTATAAAACACGGTGATCACGTGGCCATGACGCAGTTTTTGCCTGCTGACACGCCCCTTATTCTGATAGGCCAATTCTGGTCTGGCTCCTCCCCCACTTGCGTGTAATTGGCTGTATTGCTCCAAGTATCCCATCGTGCCTCTACGGTTGGTTAGCAGTGCTAGAGAAGGCGTGGCTTCTCCGGCCCCGAATGGCGGTGTCTTCCTCTGCCCCCGTGCTCTGTGCAGCGCTCAGCCCGCTGCGGGAGTTTCGTTTCCTGCTTTTCGCCATGATGAACAAATGAACTCGCGGGGAATGAAATTTAAGTTCCAAAAAGGGGAGAAAGTTCTCTGCTTTGAGCCAGACCCGACCAAGGCGAAAGTGTTGTACGATGCCAAGGTGCGCGTAGTTGTGTGGGGGCGCTGTGCTGTGCGGCTGCAGTCACCGTCCTGCTGCGTGAGCCGGGCATGTATGGCGGGGTGTGACGTCATCACCAGGGTGTGTGTGGGAGGGAGAGCGCCGCCCAGAGCAGAGCGATGGCACAACCTGTGCAGGCGGCCAGGCTGCTGTTACCTGGAGCAAGCAGGCAGGTTGGAGAGTTACGTTGCCATGGAAACCTGCTCTGCTGCTCTTGGGTGACTGCTATGTGAGGAGGGCAGGCTGTACCTGCGCGCCTTGGTGATGGGTCCTCACCTGCGCTCCTCGGTGATGGGTCCTCACCTGCGCTCCTCGGTGATGGGTCCTCACCTGCGCTCCTCGGTGATGGGTCCTCACCTGCGCTCCTCGGTGATGGGTCCTCACCTGCGCTCCTCGGTGATGGGTCCTCACCTGCGCTCCTCGGTGATGGGTCCTCACCTGCGCTCCTCGGTGATGGGTCCTCACCTGCGCGCCTCGGTGATGGGTCCGCACCTGCGCGCCTCGGTGATGGGTCCTCACCTGCGCGCCTCGGTGATGGGTCCTCACCTGCGCGCCTCGGTGATGGGTCCTCACCTGCGCGCCTCGGTGATGGGTCCTCACCTGCGCGCCTCGGTGATGGGTCCTCACCTGCGCGCCTCGGTGATGGGTCCTCACCTGCGCGCCTCGGTGATGGGTCCTCACCTGCGCGCCTCGGTGATGGGTCCTCACCTGCGCGCCTCGGTGATGGGTCCTCACCTGCGCGCCTCGGTGATGGGTCCGCACCTGCGCGCCTCGGTGATGGGTCCGCACCTGCGCGCCTCGGTGATGGGTCCGCACCTGCGCGCCTCGGTGATGGGTCACAGTACATTAGTGTCAGCGGTCGCAGAGAGTGTGACTCTATCATTACGCCCCTGGATGATGGAGTGCGGGGCGACGACGCGCGTGCCCAGAGAAGACTCTGATTGCCCCCTCTGACTTGTGTGCCAAGGTTCGCCACCACTGTTCTAAAGCAAAGCCATCATCAGATAATGACCTCATGGTTAAATCAAGCTTTTGTTACATGTGTTTTTTTTTTTTTTTTTTCCCATATCACAATCTGTATTAAAAAAGAATATATAGAAAACTTGCTAACTTTCACACTGGCCGCTGGGGCTTTTATAGACTTTAAAGGGAATCTGTCATGTCTCCAAATGCAATTAACCTGCAGATATTGGATTAATAGTGTTCTAAAGCTGCTCGGCCTCAAAATTGAGAGCCCGGCTACAAGGAGGGAATGAACTGTATTCCACCAGCTTTCAGTCATAGGGTGCGGCATCAGTCACCACTCAGAACGCAGTAAGCTACAGTGGTAAGCATTCCCTGGCACTGAGTGGCAGCCCTCTCTGCACAGTTTTATTTTTCTGTATAAATTGCTTTCTACCTTTTATTCATGGCTTCCTTCCCTTTTTTTGTAGGTTGTTGATGTTCTTGTCAGTAAAGATGACAAAGGTAGAAAAAATCCCGAGTATCTGATCCATTTTAATGGTTGGAATAGAAGGTAAGTAACATATTATGCAGTATGGCGGCTGTCAGAAGGAGCTTTGTATTGTAGTATGCATAAGTGCATGACGCTGGATAAAAGAGGATTAGATCAGATAGACAGGATGGACAGCAGTGTGAGCAGCCTCTTCTTACTCCAGCACCCCTGGTATCGCCAGTAATTAGATCAGATGGACAGCAGTGTGAACAGCCTCCTAAGCTAATACAGGAGATATTGAATAAAATACCTACCTGGAACACCTCTTCCTAGACAAAAGGGGCTGAGCTTCCTACTTGACCTGTCCATTTTCTCAGATTTCTGTTGGTGTAACAAGACAGCGGCCATTTTTATCTATTACTATGATTGCCTCTTCTATAGAAAATGTGGTGTTAGCTAATTAAAGCTATTTCTGAACTTGTTCTTATTGACATTTCCTTTTTAAGGAATTTCTTCAAGTACTTGTCTAATTGCTAAATGTAAAATAAACAAAATAGGCAGGTAGTTCCTTCCTACCTGTCTGTGCCTGGCACAAATCTCTGCTAGCACGGAGCAGTCAAACGTCATGTCGACAGAAGCAGTGGCTTCTCTTCTGCCCTGATCTTTTTGACTGGGTGAGACTACAGATGGTATGCTGATTGACAGCTGGCTCCCTGCTGCTTAACTGCGGGAAGCCAGATGTCAATCAGCATGACATCAGCAATCACGTCCCATCGACAGAGCAGCCCAGAAGAGGAAGAGCTGCACTGTTGATATGGAGCAGTTGAATTGCCATCAATGACTGCTCTGTGCCAGGTAGAATTTATAGGCCCACAGCGTGTGGTTAAAATGGTACAGGACAAAACCCTTTAAGAATGGCTTATTAAAGGTCTTGCCACATTATTGTGTAATTGTAATGTATGTACTTGTTTGATCTATTTCTGATACCTTTTAGCTGGGATAGATGGGCAGCAGAAGACCATGTTCTCCGTGATACTGATGAAAACAGGCGATTGCAAAGAAAACTGGCAAGGAAAGCCGTGGCCCGCATGTAAGGAACCTCTCTAGGTAGACACCTACTGCTGCTACATTTACATACCCTAGATTTCTCTTGTTTCTTACTTCTCCTTCTCTTATTTTACTGTGTTTAATGGGAACTATTTGTTAACCTTCTACTAATGTCTGGGGGTCTTCTCCATGCTTGTCTGTATAACTAATACACTAATATTAGTATATGTGAATCTGTCTACTAGTAGGAGTTTGGTATTGGTTGCAGTTTATCTGATTATTCTCTCATACTTGTAAAAACCTGCATTTGATAAAATGAGCTTGTGCTATCCTGCAATGGAAGGAGTAAGCTAGGCCGAGGCAGAACTGGCCCGGAATGGCCAGTAACCTATAAGTATTCCATGATCAGTAAGTGTGAGCGTCCCATCACTATGCTGTGCTGTTCTTAGAAGTAGTCTGCGGTCTTCTGACTCCATGATAGTACTAAGCAATATATGCTATATACTGCATTGGCTTCTGTGCTTTCAGGAGAAGGAAAGGAAGACAGAAGAGACGGTGTCGCTTGCCTGGGGTCGACTCTGTTTTAAAAAGTCTTCCGACTAACGATAAGGAGGACAATGATGATCACTGTAAGTGTCATTTCATATGTCAAATTGGTTAGGTCACATGTTTTGCGCTTTAGTTTTTTCCGAGAGCCACAAAAATTTATTTATTTTTTTTTTTTTCTTCAAAATACAAGATAAGACTGCTTGTATTCTGTGGGACCAGTTGTACTTTTGAATGACCTTATCTTATCCATTTTACCTTGTGATGTAATGGAAATCAATAAAATTTCCAGGTGTGATGTAATGTAATTGCTGAGTTCCACAATTGTGTTTTTGGGTTTTGTTTTTACAGAGTTCTTTATGCTGAAAAAATCACTAGGTAATGATTCTTGTCTGTATTGTTAGAGATGGCAAACTTGCATAGTTTGTGTCTTTTGTGATATTTATATATTTTTAAGTAATGCCATAAAGGTTTAACCACTTACCGACATCCGGCGTACATGTACGGCGCAAGTTGGTAGTGGGCTCATGGGGTGAGCTCGCCCCATACCCTGCAGGTATTGGCTGTTATAGCCAGGACCTGCCTCCAACAAATGCGGGTAGCGCTAAGCTCTACCAGCGCTTAACCTTGTTAATGCTGCGGTCAGAAGCATTAACAATGTGTCGACAGGGGGGCCATGTTATTCAATGCGACAATTAGCATGCCCGTGATGTGATTGCCGGTCACTGTTGGGTTGCTATGCCAGCCCGGGGGTCTATTGAAGACGTCTGTGCTTGCCATTAGTCTGTGGCCGGTCTTCAAAGGAGACTGATTTTTGCTATGTGCAACAATACTGTGGTATTGCTGTATATAGCACAAGCAATCAGAAGATCACAACTTCAAGTCCCCTAAGGGGACTAACAAGTACAATGAAAAGTAAAAAAAAGTTTTAAGATATGAAAAATAAAAACATGTCAAATCATCCCCTACTTATCTAATTAAAAATAAATATATTAAATACACACGGTATCCCAGTGTTCAGAAAAGTCCGATCTATCAAAATAATTCACAAATACAGAAAAATAAATTTGTTATGGCTCTGGGAGGAAAAAACAAACTCAAACTGAAATTGGCCATGTTAGGAACGGGTAAAAATGTGTAGAGCAAAAAATAGGTTGTCTCATTTACTGAGACCCATAACACTTAATTTTTTTCTTTTTTTATTGATACCATTTTGGTGTATATAGGAAGTTCTGATTGCCTTTAATCGCTTTCTTTCTTGTGGTGTCTTGATCATTTCCGGAAACCTACCGTCACACGGCTGGGGTATGTTACAATGTAAGATGGTGGAGAGAAGGAGAGCACAGATTTGTGATCCTAGTTTTTAGCTTGCAGACATTTGCATTGAGTGATACATTGTAACAAGTTTCAGCTGTATGTTGGAGAAGGACCTAACATAAGTTTAGCCTAACAATGAATACAAGAATGCAGCGTTGGGGTGTCTAGAGCCAAAAAATGGAGGTCATAGGTTGTTGTGGATGAAGCAATCGTGTGACACGCACTTACAAGTTGTAACTTATCTTGTGTGTTTTCTGTGCTACAGATCTAAATCTATCATCTGCGCCGTTCTTCTCATCCTTGTGCTATTTTGGTGATAGTTTATGCTGAAAGTAAACCACTTCTTGAGTGCGGAGATGTAAATGTTTGTTCTCTTGTGCCGTGCTAAAAGATGAAAGTATGTAGAACACAAACACACTTGCGGTAACCCGCCACACTGTATTTATCCGATAGCACTGAGCAGTTCATCAGAGGACAGCGAGGAGGGAACGGATGAGGAAATAAAAAGCGAGGAAAGTGATTTTGAAGAAAAGGCAGAAATGGTAAGTCTAGTTCATGGCCGACATGTAAACAAATGCCAAGGGATGCAAGGAAACCGGCTGTGTAGTAACTCCGACTCCAGCTTTAGAAAAAAAAAAAAAGTGTTATTAAAGGAATAGTCTGGGCTTAAATGGGTATTCCCATCTCCAAGATCCTATCCTAACATGTAGTAGTTATAATGTTAGCAAATAATAATCTTTTTGTTTATATAGCGCCAACATATTCCGCAGCACTTTACAATTCAGACAATTTACAGCCATTATGGGCACTGTCTCCATTAGGGCTCACAATCTACATTCCCTATCATTATGTCTTTGGAGTGTGGAAAGAAACCCACTCGAACACGGGGAGAACATACAAACTCCTTGCAGATGTTGTCCTTGGTGGGATTTGAACCCAGGACCCCAGTGCTGCAAGGCTTCAGTGCTAACCACTGAGCCACCGTGCTGCCTAAATAACTCTAATTAGAAATGTAGTATAGTTCTTCTGATTGGCTATGTCTTTCCTCATGTGCAGCCATTGCAGGACCTTAGGTATCTATGGTTACGACCACTAGCTATCTAACTGTCACTATATCAGTGGTCGAAACCATGGATAACGAAGGTCCTGCAATGCCTTCACATGAGGAAAAACTAGGCATTTCAGAAAAATGACACTAAATTTCTAATTGGAGGTATTTTCTAATATTATTACACCTACTACATATTGGGATAGGATCTTGGAGATGGGAATACCCCTTTTAAGCTACAAGTCTGCAGACACTCTGTGGCTGCAAACTTGTGAATGATCACATCATGTGTGCTGTGAGGATTCTCCAGCGCCGGGAGCTTTGGGCGCGTGACCGCATATACGATATGCATGCTTTGGCCACATTCCGACTAGACTGTATCCAGGCTTGAGAGCGGCCTTGAGAGCGCATTGAGCAAGCCTGGAAACGGTCTAGTCGGAATGTGACCAGGTGTGTACATATCACATACTTGTGGTCACATGACCGCTGCTGGATGTCGGAGAATCCTCAGTGCGCACGATGTGATTCACACAATGACTGCAGATTTGTAGCTTAAGCTCAGACAATTCCTTTAATATTGGATAATTTTCATAGGAATTTAAAGTTTCAAACTGCTCATAGCTTGAACACCATAAACTATAGTCATATAATGGCCCTTATTTATATAAAAAGCGAAACTTGCTACAGTTAATTTGTTGCCAATTAAAGATGGGCAATGCAAAGTGACCCAACGACTTCCGTCAGTGGTTCAGTCTGAATCGTCTTTTTCGCCGTATGAATGTAAACCTAGCCTAAGTGGCCATACACTATTTAGGAATCTTACATTGTCAGCTTTCATTTATTCTTGTTTTTGAATGTTCTACATTATTTTATTCTCCTCTAGAAAGAAGAACAAGAGATTCTCTCAAAACGAGATATGGAAGAAAAAAACATTGTGATAGAAATACCTGAAATTCTAAAAAAGAAGCTGGAAGAAGATTGTTATTATATAAACAAGCGGAAACGGGTATGGTCTCTCATTGTTTGTCAGCTTAGTTCTGGTATTGTCACTCACTGTGTAAACACCACGGTAATGTTACTGTCCCAGAGCTGTTTGCTTAACACTGATGATATCATATAGAAAATTCTCTTACAATATGTAAGAAATCTACAGTGTTTTTAAAATCTCATGGTTGGTATGGCTATTTCCTCTACAGATTCTGCCATGCCTCCCAAGCAGATAACATCTATGCTGCATGTCATCTGCATTTGAACCCTAAAGTTAGGTTGGGGCTGGCCAATTTTGGGTTTTTTTTTTTTTTTGAGGCTTTATAGGGGGTGTGCCCATCCTCAGTGCCATTGAATTTGCTATAATCTATGCCACATAAACTCTAGCAGAAATGTACTCCATCTTAAAGGAAATCCTGCCAGCAGGTTTTTGCTACCTCATCTGACAGCCGACTGATGTAGGCAAAGAGACCCTGACTCCAACAATGTATCTCTTAGATTACTGGGTGCAGCAGTTCTGACACAATCAGAGCTTTTAGATTTCGCAATGAAACAGAGCTGAGAAAGTAACCCCGCCCACACTAGGCTCTATATATACAATGTCCATAGACCGTGAGCTGCTTATCACAGGAAGAGGAGTGGCCAGGGCTCACATGACCAGCTAGTCACAGCAATAATAAGCTCCTGGTGCTAAAACAATCAGTGTAAGTAAACAAAACCAAGGAGCTTGATAAGAGGCATTGCTGAAATCTGTGTTTTAACCCCTACAGCTTGCTGTCTTCAGATTACATAGCAAAAACCTTCTGACAGATTCCTTTTAAAGGAAACCTGACATCAGTAAGTCGGCTATTAATTTCATGAAATGCTCATGGAGTCAATTGAATGATAACAACGGTTTTCATGGCTAAGCTGTACGCTTTGTCGTTTTGTCATAGTTATAAATTGAAACTTTGCCTCCTTTTGTCTAAAATCTTCTATCCAGAGCCATTGGGTGGTTCAGCATAGTCAGTCATTCTTTGTAACCGCCCATTCTCTCTTGATTGATCACTCCACATTCTGACATCAGAGCAGACATTTCTGAAATGCTGTATGTCATGCAATGTCATGATAGTGAGCAGCATTGGCGATCTCTGGACTGGCACGGGACAGATTGTGTGCAGTAAACTTGGTGAGGCTCACTGCATGATGCAAGTATCCTGTGTCTGGACCTGGAAGAGCATGTGTGGGATGTCAGTCTCCTGTGCTGACGTCTCAGGTTGGGGTGTGATCAATCGAAGAGTGGCTTTGCTTGTAAGGGTGACAAGGTTGGGATGCTGTACCGCACTGGTGACCCAGGGTAACTGTTCTACGCATGAGGCAGCACATTTGAACTCCTTTACAGCCTGGGGCGTAATAGTACGCACCAGGCTGTCACCCCCTGTTCAGCGCGGGCTCCGGCGCTGAGCCCACACTGAACCGGGCACATATCAGCTGATCCACCTGCGGCTGTTAACATGTTAAATGCCGCTGTCAATCTGACAGCTTCATTTAACAATTCCGTGCTTGAAGCTCGTCACTTACCCCACCCATCGGTGACCCCGTCACGTGATCGCGGGTTACTGATGGGTGGGCATGACAGCCCTGGGACCCCAGTGGTTGTCATGTACTGATCGCTATGTGCGCCACCTAGTGGTCGGTGCTCATAACACAGGAGCATTTCTGCTACATAGGGGTGATCTGCTTATCACCTCTATGTAGCAGAGGCGATCGGACAGTTGCTGCTTCTAGTCTCCTATAGAGACTATAGAAGCAAGCAAAAAGTGTAAAAAAAAAAAATAAAAAAAAAAGTTTTTTAAAAAATATAAAAGTTTAAATCACCCCCCTTTCGCCCCATTCAAAATAAATTAATAAAAAAAAAAACACATACACATTGGGTATCGCCCCGTTCAGAATCGCCCGATCTATAAATATAAAAAAATAATTAATCCGATCGGTAAACGGTGTAAAGAGAAAAAAAATTGTAAATGCCAGAATTCCTTTTTTTGGTCTCCGCAACATTGCAATAAAATGCAATAACGGGTGATCAAAACATCACATCTGCCCCAAAATGGTATCAATAAAAACTTCAGCACGGCGCACAAAAAATAAGCCCTCACCCGGCCCCAGATCCCGAAAAATGGAGACTCTACGGGTCATGGAAAATGGCGCCATTGTTTTGTTTTTTTTTTGGTTTTGTTTTTTTTAGCAAACTTTGGATTTTTTTTTCACTACTTAAATAAAAAAGAACCTATACATGTTTGGTATCTACGAACTCGTAGTGACCTAGAGAATAAGAATGGCAGGTCAGTTTTGGCATTCAGTGAACGTGGTAAAAAAAAAAAAAAAAAATCTGTGGTATTGCACTTTTTTTGCAATTTCACCGCACTTGGAATTTTTTTCCCGTACACGATATGGTAAAACCAGTAATGTCGTTCAAAAGTACAACTTGTCCCGCAAAAAATAAGCCCTCACACGGCTATATTGACCAAAAAATAAAAACGCTATGGCTCTGGGAACAAGGGGAGCAAGAAACGAAAATGCAAAAAAACGGAAAATTCCAGGGTCCTTAAGGGGTTAAAGGACTTGTCAACTATTGGACAACCATAGCTTAATTGAGGAGCCCATATAAAATAGTCTATACTGCCCTCCCACAGCAGCGCAATCCCAGCAATGCCAGCGCCGCCATTCCCAGAGAGTGACAACTGTCTGAGTGCCCACTGCATGCAATGAGCAGATAATCAATATTCTGACAGACATCCACACTGACAAAATGTTAAGATTGCAATGAGCACGTGACACAACAATGTCATGTCACGGTCTGGGAACATCGGCACCAACATCGCTGGAATAGCGCTGCTGTGAGAGGCGAGTGTAGACGAGATGTGATAAATTATTGCAAGAGCCACATGATATACTGTGACTGTTGTGGAGGTATTGGGGTATTGTTAGACAGTAGAAATGATGGACTAGGGCAGTGGACAGGTTACCTTTTTTAATTTTTTTTTTTTTTTGCCATAGCTATAAATTAATCGTATGGTTCAGCTACAAAACCATTGTTATTACTGAAGGGGGCATATCTGAAGGTTAATCCTTAACTCTCCTGCTTGCAGATTTGTCTTCCGGCGTTGTCTCCTTTGCAGTGTTTTTAGGTATCTGTTCGGGAGAGATGTGCAGTGTGTATGTTCTGTTTTGTGGGGAACCAGGATGTTCTACATTATATTGGGAGCATTCCCTTATATTGTTTACATATATCTACTCTAGAACATAATTTTTTTTTACTTATTACATAAATTACATTATAGAAAACTGTTAAACGAAATCTTTTTCTCCCATAGCTTGTGAAACTTCCTTGTCAGACCAACATAATTACTATTCTTGAATCGTACGTTAAACACTTTGCCATAAACGCAGCGTTTTCAGCAAACGAAAGATTTAGGCATCATCAGACCACGTCAAATGTCAACATGAATGTACACTATGTTCCACCTGAGAAAAAGTAAGATATTGCAATATGTTTATTTGATCAGCAGTGTGTTTAAAATAATTAAAACATGCATTTTTGACATCTGTATATTGTGTGGTCAGCCACCTATCTACATTTTACAGGGGTATTCACGTTATTAAATTGTTTTAGTTGGCATGAAATAAGCAAGTTTGCAATTCACTTGCTTTTTCTATCTGCTATGGTTCTCCTGCAGTGAGCTTTTATTTTATAGTATGTATAGCTGGTTTCCAATGAGCTCAAGCACTAATGCCTGCACCGACTCGAGTATGCGCAGTAGTTAAATTCCAGGACAGGAGTTAATTGGCTGAGAAATTCGTTTGGTTTTTAAATCTTGCAAAATCTCATCCCCTCCCCATGACAATCAGTTGCACCCACAGCAGATTTCCTAATCATGGCTCTCACTTTCCTGAGACTTATTCTTATTCATATGCTCTGTTCTGCGCAAGTACAGTGATAATAATGTAGACTTGGAACAAACCACTGGAAGCTGAATGTTACAACAGAACCTGTGCTGAGCTTTAATTTCTATTACTACATCTGCTACTTGTCAGAACTGTCACTCAAGGAGGAATAGCAGCCTAACCAGAAACCAGGAAGTAAAGAGACTGACATGCTCTGAGCTGCTCAAGAGACGATGAAGAATAACCTTTTAACGGGAACCAAATTGCTTCCCCAGCACACCAAAAACACTGCCATGTATTTATTGCTATCTTTATCTTTCCTAACCAGCCTTGCTATTGATTATTGCATATTCAAAAAAAAAAATAATAATAATCTTTCTACTAATAATATTGTGTTCCCTGATTTCTAAGAGTGGTATTGCTTCCCACTACAAATTTTTTGCTTACATGACAATATGTTCTAAACCAGGTGTATGCACCCCGGCATCATCGGCACCTGTTAGAAAGATAAGACGGCATTAAATACATTGTGGCAGTTTGGGGAAGCTGCCTGGTTCCCTTTTTAATTTGCAGTGGTAGCTGTGGGGGGAAATACTTGACTCACCACCAGCTTTGAAGTTGGGTGATGCGAGACTGCTGTTAGAAATATTTTTTAAAATAGTCATCCAGAGACAAAACCCTTAGGCTAAGTGCCCACGATGCAGAAATACTGCATATTTTTTCCGCATCTCCCTGGCAGGAAAAAGGCATGCGGATTTTACATGCGTTTTTCCTGCCAGGTAGAATCGTTTGTCAAGCGTTTTTGCATGCATTTCCGCATGCGGGTTATCAAGCGATTTTAGCATCACTTGGAAAGTGCTTGACAACTTGGTCACACTATATAAATCCATGCAACCGGCATGGATTTATATAGTGTGACCAAGTAATAGTTAAAAAAAAAAAAAAAAAAAAAAAGAATAAGAATGATAACAAATAAAGATTACTTACCTTCCGATGGCCCCCAGTCTTTTCTCCCCTGCGTCCGGTCTCTTGTACGGCTCGCAGTGGTGTGAAAGGACCTTTCATGACGTCATTTAGTCATGTGACAGGTCATGCGACCGCCGACGCCAGCGGTCGCTTGACCGGTCACATGACTAAATGACGTCATGGAAGGTCCTTTTAGACCATCGTGAGCCGCCCAACACACCGGACGCATCGCTGAGGAGACCGGGGGCCATCGGAAGGTAAGTATAATCTTTATTTTTTATTTTACATTTTTTTTTACAGGTACCATGGTACCAGAGTCTGGAGGAGTCTCATCATCTCCAGACCTGGGTACCATCCGCACATTGAATCTCTTAATATCGGCATGTGCATATGTAGTCATGCTTTTATTAAGCGATTCAATTCAAGTCAATGGCGGCAATTACGCTGCGTGTCCACAAAATTAATGGACATGCTGTGTATTTTTCCGCAATGATAATCCTCAGCGGAAATTTCTGCAGCATGTGCACAGCACATGCGGATTATCATTGGGGACCATGGGGCACGTATTACCAAGCGGTTTTTAAGCGTTTTTACTGTGGAAATTCCGCTGCAAAAACGCTTGAAAAACGCATAGTGGACACTCAGCCTTAAAGGCTATAATCTCACATGTATGATATTGTTTACTAGAATAGTACATCTGCAGACTAATAAATTATCATTTTGGGAAATGTGAATATTAGTGCTGTGAGAAATATATAAAAAAAAAATGCCATCTTCTATATTAGACAAAGTTAAATCCACACACTTGGCTGTTTTTAAATTTAATTGAAGGAAAAATGCTGCTCAACTCTGCCTTGCCCTAAATGAAAACATTTCCCCTTAGCTATTAAAGAATCCAAAAAAATCAACAAATCCTAAAGGATAATGTCTGTCTGCCAATCAATTTGTGGCATAAAACCCAAGTGGGTTATACAGCAGGACAATCCTGTACCAAAAACTAAAAGGGACAGTTCTTGCTCAGACCCTCCGAATTAAAACCATTGTATAGAAGGTAGACTCTTCGCAGGTTTTTGCCAATGTTTGTCTGCAGTAATTAAACCAGTTACTAGGTTTAGAGGGAAATTACTTTTTAGAGAGTGGGTAAGAAATGGAATATACTGTTAATGTTAGAAATCTGTGTAGAATACTCGGTGCGTTTTGGCTATAGAATTTTTTTTTTTTTTTTTTTTAGTGTGGAATTGTGCAAAGAAATGGTGGATGGCTTAAGAATTACATTTGACTTCACTCTCCCACTGATACTCCTCTATCCGTATGAGCAAGCACAATATAAGAAGGTGATCTCCTCTAAATTCTTCCTTCCGATCAGAGAAGTTACATCTATTGGAAATAGGTATGGTTTATTTTAAGTAATTTATTTATTTTTTATTTTTTTTGTATCATTCACTTTAATTTTTATTTTTTTTTTAACGGAAGAACTTTTTTGTATTTTTTTATTTAGAAACCAAGAGGAAGTATCTCCTAGTCCACCACTTTTGAACCCACCAACACCGCAATCCATAGATAGCCAGCCCACCACTGGCGATTCAATCACTCCGAAGAGACGGAGAACAGAGCCGGACATCTTATCGTTGAGGCGCTCAACCCGACACAGTACAAGCTGTGATAGGATGTCTGAGAGTAGCGCTTCTCCCCAGCCCAAACGACGGCATCCAGAGACCCCAACTTCAATGCCAAAGCTATTTCTTCACTTAGAGAAGAGTAGGTGATCTCCCATGGGCAATCAGTCCAAATGCATTTTCTTACACCTGTTCAAGACACCAGTCCAGCGTTTGTTTGGTTTTTTTTCTCTTTATTGCAGCATTTTAGGAGTATAGAGCTTAGATTAGTAGCACCACTAATCTTAAACTTACCAGCCTCTGAATTCATTTTTTTCTTTTTCTGCACTGCTCCAGGCAGTCTCCAGCAGTTTGTGACCTGCTGAATCGCTCTAGTATTTGCTGGGCAATTTGCAAGACACAACTCGATGCAAGTCTGAGAGCCAGAATGAGGCTCTTATAGACTTGCATTGGGAGCTTGTGACAATTACCTCTGACTTCTGGTCAGTCAGAAGTTGTGGTGTCTGGAAGAGCTGAAGACAGCGGCTGGTAAGTAGAAGACTAGGGTCAGGAAACTTGGATTGGTAGAACTGCTCCAGATCTGAAATAAAAAAAAGAAAAAAAAAAGTTTTAGTGGTGCTTTAACCCCTTTACGTTCAATGACTAACATAGCACATCATGAGCGGGTGTCTGTTCCTGCTTCTTGCCGTGCTATGTCCATCATGCATTTTAACTGTCACTGCATGTTTACACAGTTACAGTTCAGTGCCGACCGGTGTCAATCACAGCTGAGCAGCAGGGGAAGAGGTGCGGGGATCATGCAGTCGGTCCCCACACCCAGATTGCTGGGATTTATCAGTCAATCTGACTTATCACTTCACGATCGCGCAGGAGTTGCTGAAATATCAGCATCTCCTGCCCGATCACAGCAGGAGCTCGGCGCTGCCAGTGACTGAGCTTCTGAACTAGCAACCAGGAGCAGTGTCAGTGCTGCCTCTGTCTGTCTGTTAACCTCCTTAATGCTCTGAGCACGATCGCAACATTCAGGAGGCAGGCAGAGGGATGGGAGCTCCCTCTGCCTTCAGATCGGCGCCCCTGCGACGTCATCGTGGGGGCTCAATCTTTGCCATGGTGACCCGGGGTCGTAAAGATGCCTCCCGGGTCACCAAGGGAGTTAAAGCTTTTGAAACCATGCTCAAAGCATGGTCTAAGATGCTTTCAGTATTTATACCTGGGGAAAAACTTAAAGTCCCATAGAAGGACTAAGTAGAGAGGGGAAAAAAAAAGTAAAAATATTAATATAATAAATAATACACATTTTTATGTAAAAAAAAAAAAAAAAAAAAAAAGTACACATTTGGTATCTCTGCGTCCGGAACAACCCGGTTATAGCTCTCAAAATATAGCGATGCAAAAACTAGTTTTTGCAATAAAAAGCGTCTTCTAGTATGTGACAGCAGTCAAACCTAAAAACCCAAAATAAATCTGGTATCGCTGTAATCACACCGATCCAAAGAATAAAGTTGTCAATTCACTTATACCGTATGAGAAATGGCTAAAAAAATAAAAATCATTCTGCCTCCCACTGGGGTCTCCGTGTAAATTTATGAAATGCGTGATTCAGAAGGAATCCCCGGCAGAATATTCCCTATGAGGCAGATAGAGGCACTGTGGATGCAGTCTGGCCTGTGATCCAGTGCTGTCCGTCTTTTTAGGCGTGCTTAAAAATGCCGTCGGCCACAGTTTGGTGCACTTCTGAAAAGAAGAACACCTCTGAACTGAGGCCATACATAGTCCAGCGTAACTCTGCTGCCCCATTATAGTGATTTCATCTGAATTGCGTCACTCGGCGATTTAGATGGAAACCCTGATATAAGGGCTCAGCGCAGAGCGCAGGATAAATGTGATCCAAAATATTATGTAAATGTTTCCAATAAAGGCTTAAACTCAATCTGCAAAAAAAGTCCCCACTCGGTTCCGTCATCTGTCAACAGAAATTTAGGAGCTTCCATGTTATGAGTAGCACAAAAATGAAATGTCACCTTGCCCCCCAAAAGAAATTCAGCAAATTCTGCGCTCCCAAATCCAAATTTCCCCCTCCCTTCTGAGCCCCACAGTGTGCCTAAGCCACATTTGGCGTACACGTTTGGCAGGCGTATAATTTGTAAAATGGGGTCACTTGAGGGGGATTCTGCTCTCCTAGCACTTGAGGGCTCTTTATATGGAGTCTGCAAAATATTCTAGGAAAATCTGCACACAGGCAAATGGTGCTCCATGAGGCAAATAGCGCTATGTCCCTTCTGCGTTTTGCCGTGTCGCTAAGAGAGACTGCACAGCCACACATGGGGTATTTCTACATTTAGCAGAAATTGTGGGACAAATTCAGTAGGCTATTTGAACCCATTTCCCAGTGTGAAAATGTAAAACCTGGGGTTAAAACAAAATTTTGGTGGTAAAAATGTAATTATTTTTTTCTTCACTGCCCAATGGTATAAAATGCTGTGACACAGAGCAGAAAGTCTGAGGAGTTTTAAATCTCTGCAAAATATTGTCTAAGATGGCGTAACTTTTTATGAACTTGTGTACAGCGCTCTAGCCTGTAGTAATTTTATTTCCTATGGTGTTAAAATCTATGGAAACTTGAATTTTGATGACCTAAGGTAAAAAAAAGGTAAGGGCCTTAATAAAGTTAAGCCACGTGCACCCTGAGTATTTGAGGGGTTTTTTTTATCTCCGTATTTTGTAAGCCAAAACCAGGAGTGGGTGAGAAGTACAAAAGTGGTGACGTGTTTCTATTATACTTTTCCTCTGACTGTTCCACTTATGGTTTTAGCTTACAGATACTGATTTAAAATACTGAACGTGTGCATGTGGCCTTACAGGCCCCCAAATATGTTCATTTTATCAATTATGAAAGATCACAAAAGATTTGCCTCACATTTTTGGAGTTTGTTTTCCTGTATTTGAAACATTTTATATTTTTCCTTTCTTTCCAGAAACACCGGTTCATAGTGGCTCATCCTCACCCATTACTTTAACTCCCAGCAAAGAGGGAAGTTCTGTGTTTTCTGGGCTAGAAGGTCGTCGAAACAATGAACTCAATGAGGTAACAAACTGCAATGTTAAAGTGGCTAACACTTGTCTCCTAATTAATATCACTTTATTTCAGTATTCTTGACCATGCCATGTGTATATTTGAATTATTGGGGGGGGGGGGGGTAATGCATAGTAAGACGCATTATGTCACTAATTTTTATGCAGCTGTCCAGCAGTTGCATACAGTTCCCCAATCGTGACCCGGTCCTCATGGGATGATGTGTGTTAGGACTCTTTCACACGTCGGTGTGTCCGGTATCTGTGGTTTTAGTTTCCACACATACTGGAGACCCTGACATATAGACCCATTCAAATGAATGGATCTGTGCACGTCAGTGTGTTTCCGTGGGCAAAACACGCTGACATGTCCGTTTTTTACCCTCTGCACGGGCCACAAACGTCCCACACTGATGACACACTAATTACATCCGTGTGTTATCCATATTACATGTACCGGTGCCTGGGAATCATTGTGCAGTTAGCGCTGTTCCCAAGTGCCGGGTGCTGAATGCCAGGCTCGCTCACTGCATGAGTCATTCTAACCGGCTCCTCGGCGCGAGCAGTCGCATGGATTACAGCAGGGACACCTAGGAGAGCTGAGTATAAGGAATGAGTCATTCTAACCGGCTCCTCGGCGCGAGCAGTCGCATGGATTACAGCAGGGACACCTAGGAGAGCTGAGTATAAGGAATGAGTCATTCTAACCGGCTCCTCGGCGCGAGCGGTCGCATGGATTACAGCAGGGACACCTAGGAGAGCTGAGTATAAGGAATGAGTCATTCTAACCGGCTCCTCGGCGCGAGCAGTCGCATGGATTACAGCAGGGACACCTAGGAGAGCTGAGTATAAGGATTTTTTATTTTATTCTTTTTACAGTTGGAGACAGCAGGAGCAGACTACTACTCTCATCATGGTCCCCTGCTGGTGCTGATCAGGGGACAATGATGAGGGCAGCTTTCAGCACCCAGCGCTTGGGAACAGAGCTGACTGTACCGCTGATTCCCAAGCGCCGGTACGTGTGATCCTGATGCGGCACACGGTTGCCACACGGATATCTCCGGAACCGGAAGTATCCGGATGTGTGAAAGATCCCTTACAGATAGGAAAGTTGTACAAGTCTGATTAGCCTGCATGTGCTGTATGCAGAATCTCTGATATTTCTGAGATGCAGCTCTCTAAGAGCCGACTAGGAGAAATCTGTCTCAAGCAGGAGACAGTTGAAACAGGCTAAAGTTGAAGCAGAATAAATGCTGAGACTGCAGTGTATAGTGGGTCTATGTACCTGACAATCAACTGCTGCCCATACCTAGAATTCATGGCTGAGCTAATGCATTGTGATGTAACATCAGACCAGACCAGACCCCTCCATATGGAGAGATTATAAATGGTATTTTATTTGGATCTGTAGAGGGGGTTGGGGACTTGTATACATTTTCCTAGACTGCTGTAAAAGAGGCAATAAAGGTGTTGGCCGTACTTTATATTGGGAAATATGGTGACAGATTCTCTTGAATGTGAGCCGGTTGGATACATATTTGTTTGCATCTAATAAAGTAATATATTTTCTGCCTGTAGGTGTTGTCCTGGAAACTAATGCCAGAAAATTATCCTCAAAGTGACAATTCGCCACCTCCTTCTTATGTCTATGGGTCACAACATTTGCTCCGTTTGTTTGGTAAGAAAGATCTATTATACAGAGGGAATGCTTCAATAGCCACAACGAGCAGAAAAATTAATAGTACCTAGATAACTGAATTGTACTTGTTTTATCTATTGAGGTAATCACTATGTTAACTGTCCTACAATATTAATAGGAGAGATGCCTGTGAGCATGTGCAGTTTGACATTTTGCTTTTTTGACATGGGGAGAGCTCTAATCTTAAAGAGGTTGTGCTGTACTTTATATTATCCCCCCCACCCCCCCAGGTCCGTTTACTTTTTGTAAATACCTTCTGTTGCTGATAGCGCCGCTCACAGACATCACGTGACCCCGCGCCGACGTCACGACAAGTGAGGTGTGACTCAGCGCTGGGGTCCCCGCGGTGGCTGCTGGGTTGTGGGCGGGGTTACCCCCCTGCGTCACACCCGGCATCCACCGCGCGCTTTCCCAATGAATGGGGAGAGGGAGAGCACGCGGTGGATGCTGGGTGTGACACGGGGGGGGGGGGGGGGTATCCCCGCCCACAGCCTGGCATCCACTTGGAACCAGGAAGATCGTGACCCCCGGCTGCAGCGTGGACTTGTCGTGACGTCAGCGGATGTCAGAGCCGGCTGCAGCCGGGGGTCACGTGATGCCTGTGAGCAGCCAGTGATAGCGCCACTCACTGGCATTATCAACAGCAGAAGGTATTTACAGGAAGTCTTAGGGATCTGGGGGGGGGGGGTGGCGGATACATTGGGGCAGGAATATAAAGTACCGCACAAACCCTTTAAAGTTGCAGTAGTGGAGCTTCCTACTGCACATGCTCACAAGCAGCTGTCATATTAATATTGGGACAGATTTCTGTCCATGTTATTAGACAGGCTATTTTAATGTCCTCTCTGAGGAGGTAATGCGTTTAGTAAAAATGTGATTTACTGATTTCTTGGTGTTCGCACTAAAATATGTTGGCGATTTGAAAATCAAGTTTAGAAATGGTATGGGAGTAAAGAGATGCAAGTGTTGTGCAAAAAAAAAATATAATCTTGTTTGTTTTTCTATTTGTTTAGTGAAACTTCCTGAAATAATGGGAAAGATGTTCTTTGCGGAGAAAAACTTGAAAGTTTTGCTCAAGCACTTTGAACTTTTTTTAAGGTATGTGCATGTCCCTCAAAATCGGTGCTTAGTATGTAGCTTATTAACGCCTTCCACACTTGTATTGAGTTTTTAATCAAATATATGACTTTTGTTTTGCAGGTTTCTTGCGGAATATCATGAAGACTTCTTTCCAGAGACGGCGTACGTGGCTGCCAATGAGGCCTATTATAGCACTAAAAATCCACGTGCTATATACTAATGTTGCAGTTCAGTCTGGTCATTCCTGATTTCAACCATTTTGTGAACTTTTTGGATGCCTCATCAGTTTTGTTGTATATTTTATGAAAGTTTTATGTGAATTTGTGAAATGGACTTCAGAAAAGTACTAAACAAGCATCAGACAGATGACCAAGGACTCTTACTGTATTCTTTCTCAACACTTTTTGTTAAAGAAACCCAGGAGATACAATGGGTTTTCCACCAGTCACTTCACAACAACTATTCTGAAATTCTGCCTGCTTTTATGAACTGTCACATTCAATTGTGTTTCTTAAATAAAATTTTTGTGTTGACACTTTTTTATTTTTTATTGTTTTGCTAGCTTAGTGAATTTTACCTAGTTGAGGTATGTGCACAGGCAGATTCCACCTGGAACCTGTCTGAAAAAGCACTGCAAAACCATGATTCCAAACTCTAGAGCATTAAAAGAAGAAAAATACTTAAGTGCTTAGAAGTAGCATGTTCATTCTTTGCTGGTTATAGTTGAAAAAACTGTGGAAGCTGCTTTGCATATAAAAACCTCCAGCGGGTGCATCAGCGTCTTACTCGTAAAACAGTTGTATGCACTTGCCCCTTAACACTAGAACTACTGATGGAGTCATTTTGACTCCTTTCGTTTTTTATTTCTCTTCTGTGACTACATTTTTCAGAATTCCGGCTTGAAACTCTGTGACTTTTCCTCAAATATGATGTGAAAAAAGATTTTGTGAGAATAAATAATTTTGGTGAAAAATTTGCGCGTTTTTTTTCAAAATTTACCAAGAACTACTGAAGGGAGTCATTTTGACTCCCTACTATATTTTGAGGTCCTTTTGTCACTAAATGTTGCTATAAAGTTTTGTGCATAATTTTTTCACTGTCTTATTTACCCTGATGTTCATATAGATGTAGTTCAATTTACATGTCAACTTTTCACATTTTCCTTGTGTTTTACCTGCTTGTATTACTGTGTAATGCTGAACAAAATAGCTTGTTTACTCTAGGCTCTTATCTTATGCTAATGAAGGGTGGTGTTTTTCTAAGGTCCTAGCAGGAGACAGTATTCTGGATAGTAACTTTACTTTCAGTTCAGCTGAAGAGACAAAGAGAACAGACGCAGACATACGAGCTCTGAAGACTCATACAGGTATGAATTGTTATGAAATAGTTTAGCTGTCTGTCAACTGATTCAGCCCACCTACTTTTGAAGGTGGCAGAACAGTTATTATTTCTTTTAGTTTTCATTTCATTTCTATTTTTCAGCAGGGAACTATATAGAATTATGGAATTTGTGAGGAATATGGAGAGAAGACGTTTGATAAAGCCTCAGGATATTCTGGCTACTTTGCAATCCATACCGGAGGATGAATCGGAATCCGAATTGCAGGAACATGTATTTGATTCTGACAGTGATGAAGATTTCATTCCTCAGAACATATCAAGTGAATCTGAAGACTCAGAAGGAACAAATCCAGAAAGTTATGTGTATTTATTTGTTCTTCCACACACTGAGTTAGGGCCTGTGCACACTAGCAGAATTCTGGCTGAATAGCCATCTGGATATTCTTGCTGCAATACAGGCCGTACCTGCCCGCTCATGCCTGAAGCTCCGCTCCGAACCCCGGGCTGGAGACGCTGTCAGGGACAGAGCAGCGCTTGCTTACGCGCGAGCACGGCTCCGTCCCAGACAGCGTCTCCAGCCCGGGGTTCGGAGCGGAGCTTCAGGTATGAAACTCCGCTCTGTACCTGAGCGGGCAGGTATGGGCCGGATTGTGGTGAGAATATCCGGTCGGATATTCCGCCGCTAATCCAGCCAGTGTGAACGGACCCTTACAAAACAAAAATTCTAAATATTCATCAACTTTTTTACAGATATTCCAAGCACATCAACTGGGGATCGGGCTCATGCAGTTATGTTGCCTCGTGACCATCCTCCTGGTCGTGGACAGAAAAAATCAGCAAAACGTCCCAGAAATGAAAGAACAACAGATAAGGATGGCGGCGAAGGTAATGCAACAACAAACACCAGAGAAGGCGAATCTGAAGGAATACTAGTTTCAGCGGATGGTATTCAATGGAAACCTGTTGAAATTGGAGAACACTTGCCTGGTAGGCGTGACAGCCAAAATATTCTTCGAGAAGCACCTGGCCCTACAGGATACGCCAGAAGAAATATCATTATCGATAGTCCTTTGAGCGCATGGCGTTTATTTTTTGATTCATATATATTGACACATATAAAGAACTGTACGCTTGCAGAAGCATGCAGGAACAATAATTTACAGTTAACTCTATCTGATGAGGAGCTAGATGCATTCATTGCGATATTCTATGCTCGTGGAATATCTGGCACGAACCGTCACTCGATTAGCAGTATTTGGTGTAATGACTGGGGAATACCGTTTTGCAAAGCGACAATGTCTAGGGACCGCTTTGTTGAAATTATGAGGTTTCTCAGATTTGATGAGAAATCTACTCGATGGGAGAGACTGCAAACGGACAAGTTTGCTCTATTTTCTACTGTGTGGGACAGGTTTATTGAAAATTGTATTGCGTGTTACAAACCTGGCCCATGCATAATGGTGGATGAGCAACTTTTCCCAAGCAAAACTAGGTGTCCATTCACGCAGTACATGCCTTCCAAACCAGATAAATATGGCCACAAATATTGGCTAGCTGTTGATAAGAGGAGCAAATATCTGGCAAATGGCTTCCCTTATCTAGGCAAAGATGACACACGCCGTGCTGAGGACCGTTTAGCTGACCATGTGGTAATGAAGTTATTGGACCCGTTTTTGAAAAAAGGTCGCAATGTTACAACCGCTAATTATTTTACTTCAGTAAAATTAGCTAAACAGCTAAAAAGCAAAGGAACAACCATCGTGGGAACACTGAACAAGATAAGGCGAGAAGTGCCTAAAGAAATAAAATCCATGAAAGAGGAATTGTACAACACTAAAGTGTTTAGAAATGAAGACAATTTTACACTTACAGTATATCAAGGAAAGCCCAACAAAAATGTTGTCATTTTGAGTTCCGTCCATCCAGATGTTGTTGTTGCGTCTGATTCCGCTAAAAAAACTCCAGAAACGGTAAAGTTTTACAATGAAACAAAATATGGAGTAGATGTAGTGGATCAGATGGCACGAAAATATACCACACGAACATGCACAAGGAGATGGCCTGTTCATGCATTTGAAAATGCCTTAGACTTTGCGGGTATAAATGCATGGATAATATTCAAGGAGATTACCCACCAAAAAATGTCACGCAAGGCATTTTTGCAAACGCTTGTGAGAGAGTTGAGTGGTCCTTATGTCACAGATAGGGAAAAGGGTTCCACGTCCCAAGTTTCTACATGCTCAGAAGTGATGGTTCAAACAAAATTTTGCCAGATCAAAGAAAAGTGCAAGAAAAATAGATCTGTCGGAAATTGTAAGACTTGTGGTAAGTCTTTGTGTGGGCAATGTACTGCCATAAATCAAAGGCAATGCCTAAAATGCGAAACACCAAATGTTTAGAAGGTGAATTCTGCGCCATATTTTCATTTTTATGCTCCTCCACCTACATTTTCTCTGCTTTTTGTTCTTCAGTTGTTGTTTATATGTGTGCACTTGAATAAAAAAAAATGTTTGAAAAACGTCTATTATAATTATTGTTATTTTCCGTAGAAAAATAAGAAAAGCAGAAAAAAAAACAATCAAAAGCATTACTGTTGGATCTCACAATAATACATTACAAAAAATATAATTATTAATAAATAACCACAAATGAAACTCTAAAAATAAACGAAAACAAGCAAGGAGTCAAAATGACTCCTTTCAGTAGTTCTAGGCGGGGTCACGAGTCCAGTAGTCCTAGTGTTAAGCTACATTCCCATGATGAGCTTTTGGTGCGTTTTTGTCACTGCCTGTTTTTGTGGTGTTTTAAAAATGCAACATCTTACCGTTCCAGCAAAGTGGATAGAATTTATAGAAATCTCATGCTCTCTGTGCTTCTCTCTAATGCTGCGTAAACTGGCCTGTGGTGTTTTTCAAATCCGCAACATGTCAATTTCTTTTGCGGGTACGCTGAGTTTTCTATGCGGATTTTTTTCCCCATAGACTTACATTGGGTGCAAAAAATCTGCACCTAAGTATGTGTCAAAGCAAACAGCCAGGATGTATCAAAAACAAAGCCGCTTTATTTAAAGCATGACACACTATGACAAACGCAGCGTTAAACTCACCCAAAAAACGCAATGAAAACGCATGTCACCTATTTTTTAAATAGGTGCAGAAATTCTGCAATATCAAAAGCTCATTGTGGGAACGTAGCCTAAGACTCTGTGCCCACGATGCAGATTTAATGCATTTCCGCCGTGAAAACGCATGTTAAGTTGTCTGCCATGTTTCCCAATGATAATCCGCATGTGCTGTGCACATGCTGCGGAAATTTCCGCTGCGGATTATCATTGCGGAAAAATCCACAGCACAACCATTTCTATTGCGTAATCGCAGCGAAATCGCTGCCATTGACTTCAATGCGTGTAAGGTACCCGGGTCTGGAGAAGAAGAGACTCCTCCAGACCCGGGTACCATTAGTAAAAAAAAAGAATAAAACCTAAAAAATAAAAAAACATTATACTTACCTCTCTGGCAGTCCCCGGTCTCCTCTCCAGTGGCTTCCTCTGTCATCAGCGTCCTGTGGTGACGTCATTTAGTCATATGATGGTCAAACGACCGCTGACGTCGGTGGTCGCGTGACCTGTCAGCTGACTAAATGTTTTTTTTAAAAAATGTTTATGCTTTCATTTTTTTTTTTTTTTTTACGATTGATGCTGCATTTAAAGCAGCATAAGTTGGTCACACACTTTAAATCCATGAACGTTGCATGGATTTATATTGTGTGACCAACTAGCGCTTTTCCAAGTGATGCTCAAAATTACTTGGAAAAGCGCTTGAAAAAAATGCATGCAAAAATGCTTAAACGCTTCTACCTGGCAGAAAAAACGCATGTAAAATCTGCATGCGTTTTTTCTGCCAAGGAGATGCAGAAATGCTCAGGAAATTTCTGCTTCATTTCTGCATCGTGGGCACGTAGCCTAAGTCGTCTTCTCAATTTGTCTCTTTAGCAGTTCAGAACTCTGCAGTCTCCTCACTTCCTGATTTCTGGCATGGCAGGCTCTCCTCCTCAAATGACTGTTCTGGTAAAAAGAAGAGCTGTAGTATTAGTAGAACAACATGTGCACATGCGGATATTAAGCGATTCAATGTGCGGATGGTACCCGAGTCTGGAGAAGAGGATACTCTCATCCAGACCCGGGTACCATAGTACCTGTAAAAAAAAAAAAAAAAAAGTTTAAAATAAAAAAAATACATTATACTCACCTTCTGATGGCCCCTGGTCTACATAGCGATTCGTCCTGGCTTCCCCGCGGCTCGCTATGGTCTAAAAGGACCTGCCATGGCGTCATTTAGTCATGTGACAGGTCACGTGTCCGCTGACGTCGGCAGTCGTGTGACCTGTCACATGACTACATGACGTCATGGAAGGTCCTTTTAGACCACCGCGAGCCGCCTAACCCACCGGACGCACCGGAGGAGACCCGGGGCCATCGGAAGGTGTGTATAATATTTATTTATCGGTCGACCATGACAGCACCACGAGAGAGGGGATCCGCCCACCAAGGACAGGAAACCTACAGGCTTAAAAGGGGGCGGCCCTCCCTCTCGCCTCAGTTTGGATTCCTGTCCTTGATGGAGGGAACCTATTGCAGGCTCGTGGAAGATCTGGATGGCGACTGCTGTCGAGCAGCGCCCCTATCTGGGATCTGCAGCTCCAGCGTTCTGCCTATGCGAGTGCACCCCTATCTAGGAGAGGCACAGCATTTTTTTGCACCGTATATGCAGGTGAGCTGCGCCCCTATCTGGGGTGGCAGCCCTTTTATCTGCTTCAGCCAGATTGCGCTTTCTGTGGAGGAGTCTGCCCTGGTTGGGATCCGGATTGCAGTGGGACTGCGCCCCTATCTGGGGTGGCAAGCCCACCATCGCCCTGGAGATGCGAGTTGCATGGGGTGTTGTCCCCATCGACACCCGGCGGAGGTCGGCGCGCCGGGTCTGAGGCCGTCTGCGAACCTCTTCCCCGACCAGGAGCGGGCCGCGGGAGAGCGGCGCCCCGTTCCAAGGTAGCAGGCCATCGCTATGGGCAGGGCCTACCTGGGAGCGCCGGCGGTGTATGAGGCTTCCTCGTGCGGGTGCGCACTTCCGTCCTCCTCTAAGTCGCGGCCTGATGACGTCACCGCGCCTCGAAGAGATCAGGTGACCGGAAGTCGGGTTACCGGCATCTGTTTGTTAGTGCGGTATTAACCGCGGTGCATGCCTCCCTGCAAAAAACCCGTGTTGTTCCAGTGGTTTACAGGGTTAATGTCTCTGACTTGTGAACAGGTGGTCATGAGTTTGACTCCACAGAGAGAGAAAAAAAAAAAAAAAAAGAGGGATTTAATTAAAATCTGGTGGCGGAGGGGTGGATCAAGGCCTATTTAACTGGCCAGGTACCACTGTTCAGGGCTTCCCAGCTTCATTCTCCTTATCATGGAGTTTGATAGTGAACAGCAGCAGCAGCAGCTACTGCAGCAGCAAGTTGAGCAGCCACCATCTCAGCGGCTGTTTGGGGAGCCCCAAAAGGTGCATCGCCCGCATGTTTCTGGTAATGCCCAGTCCTCAGTAAAACGAGGTTCGGCGTCTAAGTCCAGTCATCATGGCTCCAGCAGGATGGACGAATCTGCAGCCTCCAGGGATGATCCCCCGACTGAGAAGGGTCCTTCCTCCAAATCGGTACCAGCCTTTTTGAGCCACCTGGGTAAGTGATCTTCGAGAAAGTTCACTTAGTAATGGAGTATCCCTTCTCCCCTTCTAATTTTAACAGGGGAAGAAGTGTACCTCCAAGGCCAAGCATATTCAGTGTGCATTATGTAACTCCGTCATCCCTGACTCATACCCTAAAAAGTTGTCAGTCTTGTATAAACCAAACGCTGGCAGAGGAGACCCCTAGCCTGACATTGGGATTAAAAACCTTGGTCAAATCCGAAATTAATAAAATCCTCTCCAAAAAAACTAAAGGAAAGGTGGACACAGACTGTGAAGTCTCCCTAGTCCCGGATGACCCCCTGTCCTCAGCTTATGAGTCGGACTCGGACGACGCAGCCTCTTCCTCATCCACTTCCTCAGATAGTGGTGTGGGTCAGAATTGTTTTCCCCTTAGCGGGGTAGATGGTTTAATTAAAGTGGTTCGGTCAACCATGGGTATTACAGATGCCAGACCGGAAAAATCAGTCCAGGATGTTATGTTCAGGAGGCTGGGACAAAGGAAAAGAAGAAGCTTTCCCTTTAGCGAAAAAATTCAGTACTTGATGCGTAGAGAATGGAAAAAGCCAGAGAGAAAAGGTACTCTGCCTCCGTTCTTCAAAAGAAAATACCCCTTTGAAGAATCATCTTCTTCTTCCTGGGAGAAAGCCCCCAGAATAGATGTGGCTATAGCTAAGGCATCTAAACGATCCTCTCTCCACTTTGACGATATGGGGGCTTTTAAGGACCCCTTGGATAGAAAGGCTGACACTTTTCTCAAAGGTACCTGGGAAACATCGGCGGGGGCTTTAAAACCCACGGTTGCCGCTACTTGTACCGCCAGGTCCCTAATGATATGGCTGGACCAACTTGAATCCCATCTGAGAAATAGCACCCCCAGGAAGGAGATTTTATCGGATATGTCACTTCTACAGGGGGCAGCGGCTTTCCTGGCAGACGCCTCTGCGGATTCTGTCAGATTGGCAGCGAGGTCAGCCGCCATGTCCAACTCAGCCCATAGAGCATTGTGGCTGAAATGTTGGCCGGGGGATATTCAAGCAAGAACGAGACTCTGCACTATTCCTTGTGAAGGAGAGCATCATTTTGGTCCGGTCCAGGATGAACTTCTGGATAAAGCGAGTGACAAAAAGAAAGGTTTCCCTAGCTTGTCAATCCCCACGTATAAACGTCCTTTCCATAGGAGAAGATTTCTACGGAAAAGACATCAGAAGGGTCAGGAGAAATGGGAAGACCACAGACCGAAAGGTAGAGGGCTCCTATTCGGCTCTTCGTCCTCTAACCAAGGCCCCCGGAAACCGAGTCAGTGACTCGCAGCCCAGGTAGGAGGGAGACTGTTGGGCTTCTTTCCTGCCTGGACAAAAATTTCCTCGAGTAACTGGATCCTTGATCTGGTAGGTTCCGGTCTGAGGTTCCAGTTTCGGCAGATTCCTCGTGGGAGATTCATCTTAACCCCAAACCGTTCCTCAGCATTAGAGCAGACGGCCCTACAAGTGGAAGTCCGGAACTTGGTGCATAAAACAGTCCTAGTGGAAGTCCCGGCAGCAGAAAGGGGGCTAGGATTCTACTCGCCTCTCTTTTTGATTTCTAAGCCTGATGGGTCTTTTAGGTGCATCATCGACCTTAAAGCCCTTAATACATTTTTGTTAGTTCCCACCTTTAAGATGGAATCTATTAAATCTGCAATAAAGTTACTTTTTCAGGCTGTTACATGGTAGTGTTAGACCTGAAAGACGCCTATTACCATGTACCTATACATATGGATTTCCAGAAATACCTTAGGTTGGCTTTGATCATAGATGATGAAATTAAACATTTCCAGTTTAGAGCCTTACCGTTCGGTCTAACCATAGCCCCCAGGGTATTTACTAAGGTTATAGCGGAAGTCATGGCCCATGTTAGGGAAAATAATATTTTAATTATCCCTTACCTGGATGATTTCTTGATAGTTGGAGACTCGGCCTCCCAATGTAATAATCATCTTAAATTAGTATCCTCCATCTTGGAAAGTCTGGGTTGGATCTTAAATCTAGAGAAGTCCAGGGTTGTGCCTTCAAAAATTCAACAGTTCCTGGGTATCATGCTGGATTCAGACCTTCAAACATGTTTCCTCCCGGAAGTCAAAAAACAAAAGGTTAAAATTCTGGTAGAGAGAGTATTATCAAACCCGGTCATGTCCCTTAGAGCTACGATGTCCCTGTTGGGTACCCTGTCATCTTGCATCCCTGGAGTTCTGTGGGCACAATACCACTCCAGGGTTCTGCAATGGGACGTCCTACATAATGAGGTTTTGTTAAGTGGGCACTTAGAGGGACGAATGTCCTTGTCTCCCCGATCGGTTGAGTCCTTACAATGGTGGGTAGACATGGGGAACCTGTCACGAGGTGTTCCCTGGGTTTTTAGAGTCACTAAATTAATTATAACCGATGCAAGCTTCAATGGATGGGGGGCTCATCTGGGAGATATGGTTGCCCAGGGGTCCTGGTCAGACGCTGAAAAAAGTCTTTCCTCCAACTCTAAAGAGCTGCTAGCAGTGGATAAGGCGATTAATCATTTCTTGCCTTTCCTTCATGGTGAGAACATTAAAATCCTTTCAGATAATAGGATAGCGGTAGCTTACGTGAACCGTCAGGGGTGGTACGCGTGCTGAATCACTGATGAAAGTGGCGGATCATCTTTTTCAGATTTCGGAATGCCATCTCCTTTCCTTAACGACCGTCTACATCAAAGGAAAAGAAAACGTAAAAGCAGACTACTTAAGCCGTTTTTCTCTGAGACAGGGCGAATGGGAACTAAAGCAGGATATTTTTTTCCAAATAGTCCGGAAATGGGGTCTTCCGATGGTAGATCTCTTTGCCACAAGGCTAAATCGAAAGACAAAGCTCTTTTGCTCCCTAAATCCCAGAGAAAACCCTCTGGCAGTAGACTCTCTCCAAATAGCTTGGGATTTCAGTCTGGCCTACACCTTCCCCCCCATTCAATCTCCTTCCTATGGTTCTAAGAAAGATCAGAGAGGACAAGGCGAGGGTCCTTCTGATCACCCCCTTTTGGCCCAGGAGGCCCTGGTTCTCATGCCTGAGGAGCATGTCCATCTCCGATCCTTGGGTCCTACCAGAAATCCCGGATCTCCTCAGCCAGGGTCCGATACGCCATCCTCAAGCTCCTGGCCTCCACTTGACTGTGTGGAACTTGAGAGGTCCCTGTTAGAACGCAAAGGATTCTCCCGAGATCTAGTGACTACACTAATGCATAGTAGAAAACCTGTCATGACCAGGATTTACGCTAGAACTTGGAATTTTTTTTTTATCTTTCTCTGGTTCTACAGTTGGTGGGGGAGCTCCAATTAGTAAAATTTTAGAATTTTTACAGAAGGGCCTCGAGATGGGGTTGGCGACAAGCACCCTTAAAGTTCAAGTCTCTGCCTTAGGTGCCCTATATAACTGTGACTTGGCAGGGAATTACTGGATTTCTCACTTTATCAGAGCTGTGTTTAGATCCAGACCTGTTATCAAAAGCAATTTAGTACCCTGGGATCTAAATTTAGTTCTAAAAGCATTAACTAGTTCACCTTTTGAACCAATAGAGTCAGCATCTCTTAAGTCCATCTCCCTTAAAACAGCGCTTCTAATAGCTCTAACATCAGCTAGAAGGGTTAGTGATAATCCAGGCTCTGTCTTCAGCCCCACCTTTCACTCAAATCCTGGACGATAGAATAATTCTTAGAACGGACCCGGCATATCTCCCTAAAGTAGTTTCCCGTTTCCATAGACTCCAGGAAATAATACTTCCCTCGTTCTGTCCTAATCCAAGTAACCAAAAAGAAGCAGAGTTCCATACCTTAGATGTTAGAAGATGTGCGATTAAGTACCTGTCGGTCACCCTGGCCTTCAGGAAAGATAGTTTCTTATTTATCTCCTTCCAAGGGGTGAGGAAGGGGCTTAAGGTTACTAAATCCACCATAGCTAGGTGGATCAGGGAGGCTATTACTCTAGCCTATGTCTCCAGCGGTGAGGAAGCGCCACAACCTCATGGGCGGAGAAGACTGGTGTCTCGATGGAAGACATATGTAAGGCTGCTACCTGGTCTTCTCCATCTACCTTCTATAGGCACTATAGACTGGATTTGGGTGTTTCATCCGACCTCACATTTGGGAGAAGGGTGCTCCAGGCTGTGGTCCCTCCCTAGACTTTTTCATCTCTGCAATTCTCTCGTGGTGCTGTCATGGTCGACCGATAAAGTCATAAGTTACTTACCGGAAACGGGATTTTTCGGAGACCATGACAGCACCCTTATATTCCCTCCCTTCACCTTATGGGAGCACTCCTCATCTATTAATTACAACCTTTTCTCACTTAGTGGTGTTGTATAAAAATGTTATTTTTTATGATTGTTTTGCTATGTCTACTAACCTGGCGGTCCTCTCAGTGCTCTGTAATCCAAACTGAGGCGAGAGGGAGGGCCGCCCCCTTTTAAGCCTGTAGGTTTCCTGTGCTTGGTGGGCAGATCCCCTCTCTCGTGGTGCTGTCATGGTCTTCGAAAAATCCCGTTACCGGTAAGTAACTTATGACTTTTTTTTACCATTCTTTTACAGTCACACTATATAAATCCATGCCGTTTGCATGGATTTATATAGTGTGACCAAGTTGTCAAGCACTTTCTAAGTGATGCTAAAATCGCTTGGAAAGCGCTTGACAACCCGCATGCGGAAATGCATGTGAAGAACGCTTCACTTCCGCTTGTCCCTGGCAGGAAAACGCATGTACAATCCGCATGCGTTTTTTCTGCCAGGGAGATGCAGAAATGCTCAGGAAAAATCCGGAGCATTTCTGCATCGTGGGCACATAGCCTAAGTCTAACATTCAGCCATCAGTGGCTTGTTCTGAGTCTGCACTGTTACCACTCTATTTGCACAAAGAGATAACAGGATATTTGAACAAGCTCACTGAGAGCCTTAATTTTGCAAGGTTTATAACAGCAGCTTGTCAGCAACTGAAAGGGAGTGAGGTGAACAGAAAACTACTGTAGAGAAATCAATGGGCTGGGATATTAGAAGGAAACCACTCAGCTGGAATAGCACAATCTTGGCCAGGGTTTGGACAGGCACTAGTAGCCAAGGAATCCAGCTGTACACTATGAAAGATTAAAATCTCTCATTGCAAGAGTGACCGGAGAGAAAAAAATTGCAAACTTGCTTATTTTCATGCTGTCTAGAAAACTAAGGCATTTAATGATCTACTTCCCTGTATGGGATCATATGTTCTTTTTCAGGAATATCCTCTGTCCTTCATTCCCAAAGGTTTATAAAAATGCAGACCTAGATATATATTTTTATTTTTGTAAACCAGTTCATGCAATACATACCAAGGGCCATATTAATACAGGTCAGCTGTCTATTGGATCTGCCTTTTTTTACATGTCTGTTGTACATTATTTTAAGATCAAAAAGTACTTTGAAAGAGAAGGGAAGCCATTTTGGGGAGTATCCTCCCTCCTCTGAGAATAATTTGATGTTTGATCAATGCTGCATACCTGCTATTCTATAGGGTGGTATTGTGTTCTTTTAATTTTACATTTCTACATGATATGGTAGTAAAGACTTATTTAAAATAAAACACAGATATACATAACACTAGCTGGTTTGCTTTATTATCTTTATTTCTGGCCAGTTTCATTTTATGGTGACTGACCGTTATTGAGCCAATGGAAGTCTACTCTTGGTCTTCTGCCATGCAATGACAATAGAACATGGCCATTCAGTGCACAGTACTGCTGTACAATGGCTACATTTCTGGTGTATAATGCAGAACATGTCATGTTCATTTTCTACAGCTGTACCTGAAAACTGCGGTACTGATTACATTGTACTGTCATGTTACCTACACAATATTGCCATTAAATGCAAAAT
This sequence comes from Phyllobates terribilis, assembly GCF_046119375.1. Lineage (NCBI taxonomy): Eukaryota > Metazoa > Chordata > Amphibia > Anura > Dendrobatidae > Phyllobates > Phyllobates terribilis. The sequence continues at coordinate 361,607,166 of NW_027362762.1, read as the reverse complement.
CGCACATCTGTTTAGTGTGCAAATACTGTAATAATTCCCTAATTGCATAATGTCTGCATACAAACCACATAATACACTGCTCAAAAAAAATAAAGGTAACACTTAAACAACAGAATATAACTCCAAGTAAATCAAACTTCTGTGAAATCAAACTGTCCACTTAGGAAGCAATGCTGATTGACAATCAATTTCACATGCTGTTGTGCAAATGGAATAGACAATAGATGAAAAATTATTGGCAATTATCAAGACACACTCAATAAAGGAGTGTTTCTGCAGGTGGGGACCACAGACCACCTCTCAGTACCAATGCTTTCTGGTTGATGTTTTGGTCATTTTTGAATGTTGGTTGTGCTTTCACACTCGTGGTAGCATGAGACGGACTCTACAACCCACAGAAGTTGCTCAGGTAGTGCAGCTCATCCAGGATGGCACATCAATGCGAGCTGTGGCAAGAAAGTTTGCTGTGTCTGTCAGCGTAGTGTCCAGAGGCTGGAGGCACTACCAGGAGACAGGCCAGTACACCAGGAGACGTGGAGGGGGCTGTAGGAGGGCAACAACCCAGCAGCAGGACCGCTACCTCCGCCTTTGTGCAAGGAGGAACAGGAGGAGCAGGCCACAAATGTGCATGTGTCTGCACAAACGGTTAGAAACTGACTCCATGAGGGTGGTATGAGGGCCCGACGTCCACAGATGGGGCTTGTGCTTACAGCCCAACACTGTGCAGGACGCTTAGCATTTGCCAAAGAACACCAGGATTGGCAAAGTCGCCACTGGCGCCCTGTGCTCTTCACAGATGAAAACAGGTTCACTCTGAGCACATGTGACAGACATGACAGAGTCTGGAGACGCCGTGGAGAGTGATCTGCTGCCTGCAACATCCTTCAGCATGACCGGTTTGGCAGTGTGTCAGTAAAGGTGTGGGGTGGCATTTCTTTTGAGGGCCGCACAGCCCTCCATGTGCTCGCCAGAGGTAGCCTGACTGCCATTAGGTACCGAGATGAGATCCTTAGACCCCTTGTGAGACCATATGCTGGTGCAGTTGGCCCTGGGTTGCTCCTAATGCAGGACAATGCCAGACCTCATGTGGCTGGAGTGTGTCAGCAGTTCCTGCAAAATGAAGGCATTGTAGCTATGGACTGGCCCGCCCGTCCCCAGACCTGAATCCGATTGAGCACATCTGAAACATCATGTCTCGCTCCATCCACCAATGTCACTTTGCACCACAGACTGTCCAGGAGTTGGCGGATGCTTTAGTCCAGGTCTGGGAGGAGATCCCACAGGAGACCATCTGCAACCTCATCAGGAGCATGCCCAGGCATTGTAGGGAGGTCATACAGGCACGTGGAGGCCACACACAATACTGAGCCTCATTTTGACTTGTTTCAAGGACATTACATCAAAGTTGGATCAGCCTGTAGTGTGTTTTTCCACTTTAATTTTGGGGATGACTCAAAATCCAGGCCTCCATTGGTTATTAAATTTGATTTCCATTGATGATTTTTGCGTGATTTTGTTGTAAGCACATTCAACTTTGTACAGAACAAAGTATTCAATGAGAATATTTCATTCATTCAGATCTAGGATGTGTTATTTGAGTGTTCCCTTTATTTTTTTGAGCAGTGTATGTTTATAGCCCAAAGGTGCTCACATAATAGAGAAATTGCATTATCGAATCTGATATATACTGGGTGTGTTTGGGGTTAAAAAGGGTATTCTGACTTTAAATATTTACAGCATAACATATAATCTCCAAGAGTTGGCTTGGTTATTTTAAGAACACCAATAGATTTTGCAATGTGAAAAGTAATGAATGCGCTGTCACCTTTCCAGTCTGCGCAGTGTGAGGCTTAGCTTCTTCTCTAGATACATTAGTGTTCAAAATAATAGCAGTCCAATATGACTAACCAGATAAATCGCTGTTTTTGGTACAAGTTATTATATTACCACGTCAAACAATTTACCAGTTGGTGCAGTAGATTCTAATAAGACCAACACTCAGCATTCATGATCTGCATGTTTTTGAGTCTGTGTATTTGAATAATTGAAAGGGTGTGTGTTCAGAATAACAGTGTGGAGTTCAATTAGTGAGGTCAATCATTCTGTGAAGAAACAGGTGTGAATCAGGTAGTCCTTAACCGGTTCCCGACTGCCCACTGTAGATAAACATCCGCGCTGCCTGGGCTCTGTGCAGCGCGGACGTTTAAAAAACGGTGAGTGGTCTCGCAGCGCTCAGGACCCCCAGGGTCCTGCAAGTGCTGCGATTCCGGTGCAGAGCATTAGCTCTGAAAGGGGACATCATCGGGACCTGATTGGATCAGGTCCCAGTGATGTTAACCCTTTACTATGTTCTATATGCTGCGATCTATAGTGATCGCGGCATATAGAAGATAGACAGAGGAGAGGGGGTCGTCTTACTTACCTCTCCGATGACCCCTGATACCTTCCAGGACCTGGGGTTGCTATGGCAGCTGGAGGTTACATGACTGCCTCCAGATCTGCCATATATGGTGTCCTGCCTGGCTCAGCCTGCAGCTGAAGCCTGGCAGGAGACTCTGACTTTGAAACAGTCAGCAAAGATCTCATGTAATGTAATACATGTCTATTACATTACATGAGATAAGTGATCAGAAAAATAAAAATTAATGTCCCATACAGGGACTAAGTAAAAATGTAAAAAAAAGTTTAAAAAAATGTTTTTAAACTGTTAAAAAAAAATCACAAAATAAATAAATAAAATATTAAACCAATAAATCCGTATATTTTTACAAAACCAAAAAAAGTACACATATTTGGTATTGCCGCGTCCGAAACAACCCGAGCTATAAAACTGTCACACTAATTAACTCCTTCTGTGCACACCGTAATAAAAATAAATAAAAAACGGAGCAAAAAAATATGCTTTTTCATCATATTGCCAAACAAAAAGTGGAAACAAATGCGATCAAAAAGCAAAATAGAAATAAAAATGGTACCGCTGAAAACGTCATCTTGTTCCGCAAAAAAAAAGCCGCCATACAGCTCCATCAGCCGAAAAATAAAAAAAGTTATAGCGCTCAGAATAAAGCAATGCAAAAAAAATATTATTTTCTATAAAATTGTTTTATTGTGTAAAAGCGTCAAAACATAAAAAAAAAATACAGTAAGTGTAGAATCGCTGTAAACGTACTGACACCAAAGAATAATGCTGCCTTATCACTTTTAGCACACGCAGAACGGCATAAAAAAAACCCTCAAAAAACAATTCCTGAATTGTTGGTTTTTGTTAATTTTACCTCCCAAAAAACGGAATAGAAAGCGATCAAAAAATGTCACGTACCCAAAAATGGTACCAATAAAAATGTCAACTTGTCCCGCAAAAAACAAGCCGTCACATGACTCTGTCGGCCGAAATGTGGAAAAATTATAGCTCTCAAAATATGGTGATGCAAAAACTAGATTTTGCAAAAAAAAAGCGTCTTTTAGTGTGTGACAGCTGTCAGTCATAAAAACCCGATATAAATCTCGTATCTCTGTAATCGCACCGACCAGAAGAATAAAGTAATCTCATCACTTTTACCACACGAGGAACGGCGTAAAAAATAAATAAAACCAATTCTTCACCTGCTACTGATTTGTTTATTATGTCTCCCAAGGATCGCAGTAAGGCTCTGCCCACATTTATCCTGCGCTCTGCGCTGAGCACTTACACCAGAGTTTCCGTGTAAATCTCTGAAATACGTGATTCAGCCGGAACCCATGATGGAAGATTCCCTGTAATGAGGCAGATATAGGCCACTGTGGACGCCGTCTAGCCTGGGATTCCACGGTGTCATTTGTTTTAGGCGTGCATAAAAGTGCGGTTGGCCACAGTTTTGTGCACTTCTGAAAAAAAGGACACCGCTAAACAGAGGCCAGACGGAGTCCAGAGTAACTCTGCTGCCTCATTACAGTGAATGGATCCCACAGGGGTTTCATCTGAATTACATCACTTGTAAATTTAGATGGAAACCCCGATGTAAGTGCTCAGCCTAGAGCGCCGGATAAATGTTATGTAAAATGTTCCCAATAAAAGCTTCAACTCAGTCCTCAAAAAAAGCTAGTCCCCACTCAGGTCCATCATCTGTTAAAAATATAAGGGACTTCCAAGTTACTGGTAGCAGAAAGGCTCTGGAAAAGCGAAATGGCCCTTGCCCCCCAAAAGAAATTCAGAAAATTTTGTGCTCCCAAATCCAAATGCCTATTCTACAATAATTTGTTCTCCAATTGTCAAATAGCACTCCGTCCCCCCCCAGATCTCGCCGTATGGCTGAGCGGTACGATACAGCAACATATGGGGTATTGCCACTTTTAGAAGAAATTGTGTGACACATTTCGGCACCATTTTTACCCATTGCCCTGTGTGAAAATGTAAAATCTGAGGGTAAAACATTTCTTTGTGTTAAAAATATAATTATGCTTTTTTCACTGCCCAGTGGTGTAAATTTAAAAATTAAAGAATACTCACTACTTCCCTAGATGAATTCCTTGAGAGGTGTAGTTTACAAAATGGGGTCACTTGTGGGGGTTTCTGCTGTTTCGCATGTCAGCAACTCTTCAAATGTGACATGGTGTCTGCCACCTATCCCAGCCAACATAGCGCTCCTTTCTCTTCCGAACCCTGCCGTACACCAAAGCAGTGGTTTTCCCCTACACATGGGGTATCGGCGTACTCAGGAGAAATTGCACAACAAATTTCATGGTGCAATTTATCCTGTTACCCTTACGATAATACAAAATTAGGGAATTAAAAACATTTTTTGTGGGAAAAATGTGAAAATTGTATTTTTACAGCTCAATATTATAAACTTCTGTGAAGCACCTTGGGGTTCAAGGTGCTCACCACACATCTAGATAAGTTCCCTAAGGGGTCTAGTTTCCAAAATGGTGTCAATTGTGGGGGGTTTCCACTGTTTAGGCACATCAGGGGCTCCCCAAATGCAACATGGCGTCCGCTAATTATTCAAACAAATTTTACATTCAAAAAGTCTAATGGCGCTCCTTCCCTTCCGAACCCTGCAGTGCGCCCAAACAGTGGTTTTCCCTCACATATGGGGTATCAGCACGCTCAAGAGAAATTGCAGAAAAAAAATTTGGGGTCCATTTTTTCCTGTTACCCCTGTGAAAATAAAAAAAATTGGGTCTAAAGTAACATTTTTGTGAAAAAAGTTAAATGTTAATTTTTTTTCTTCCACATTCCAAAAATTCATGTGAAGCACCTGAAGGGTTAATAAAGTTCTTGAATGTGGTTTTGAGCACCTTGAGGGGTGAAGTTTTTAGAATGGTGTCACTTTTGGGTATTTTCTGTCATAAAGACCCCTCAAAGTGACTTCAAATATGATGTGGTCCCTAAAAAAATGTTTTTGTAAATTTTGTTGGAAAAATGAGAAATCGCTGGTCAACTTTTAACCCTTATAGCTCCCTAACAAAAAAATTTTGGTTCCAAAATAGTGCTGATGTAAAGTAGACATGTGGGAAATGTTATTTATTAACTATTTTGTGTGACATATCTCTCTGATTTAAGGGCATGAAAATTCAAAGTTTGAAAATTGCAAAATTTTTGCCAAATTTCCGATTTTTTCACAAATAAACACAAGTTATATCGAAGAAATTTTACCACTATCATGAAGTACAATATGTCATGAAAAAACGATCTCAGAATCAGGGTAATACGTTGAAGCGTTCCAGAGTAATTACTTCATAAAGTGACAGTGGTCAGAATTGAAAAAATTGGCCCGGTCAAAATAGGCTCTGGCACGAAGTGGTTAAAGGGTTTTTCCCACGAACAAAAGTTGATTTTAATCAATAGATCTTGGAATGATAAGTTCCACAATTGGATGTGTTTAAATAAAATGCTCCTGTGCTGAGATAATCTTATAAATGTGCCCCTGCTGTGTACTGTGTAATGTCTGTGTCTGACCGTACAGGAATATGATCTGACCGTACAGGAATATGATCTGATCATACCACATCTGTGCAGGGGAGGAAGAAAAAGAGTATGCAGATATTTCAGCAGGGGATTGCAGCTGATTCTTTCTTTGAGGTAAAACATTGTTTAAAAACAGGCAGGAAAATGTTGTACCTCACAAAAAGCATCAGCTGTGATCCCCTGCTGTAATGTCTGTAAACTATTTTGCTTCCTCCCCTGCCCAGGAGATGTGGTGTGATCAGACCATGTTCCGTACACGGTCAGACACAGCCATTAGGCAGGGGAACATTTCTAAGATTATCCCGGCACAGGAACATTTTATTTAAACGCATCCAATTGTGGACGTTATTATTCCGAGATCTATTGATTTAAAATGAACTTTCGTTCGTGGGAAAACCCCTTTAAGGGTGAAGCCAGCACATGTCGAACATGCATTTCTCCTTGAGAGCCTGAGAAATATGGGTCGTTCGAGACATTGTTCTGAAGAACAGCGTACTTTGATTATAAGTTTTACCCTCTCCAATCAACTTTTTAAAGAAGTGCAGACAATGATAGGCTGTTCAACTAAAACGATCTCCAATGCCTTAAAAAGTTCTCAAAACCAGATAGACGTGGAAGTAAACAGAAGTCTACCATTCGAATGGATCGAAGAATGGCAAAGGCTCAGCCAATGATCAGCTCCAGGATGATCAAAGACAGTCTCAAGTTACCTGTGAGTACTGTGACAGTTAGAAGATGCCTGTCTGAAGCTAAGCTCTTAGCAGGGAGTCCCCGCAAAGTCCCACTGTTAAAAAATGTACTGAAGCGGATACAATTTGCCAAAGAACACATCACCTGGCCGAAAGAGAAATTGAGAAACATTTTGTGGACTGATAAAAGTAAAATTGTTCTTTTTGGGTTCAAGGGCCACACTGAGGTTGTCAGACGACTCCCCAAACTCTGCATTCAAGCCACAGTACACTCTGAAGACAGTGAAACATGGTGATGCAAGTATCATGATATGAGCATGTTTCTCTTACTATGGTGCCAGACATATTTACCACATACCAGGGATCATGGACCAGTTTGCATATATTAAAGTACTTGAAGAGGTCATGTTGCCTTACACTGAAGAGAATATGCCATTGAAATTGGTGTTTCAACAAGACAATGACACTAAATACACCAGTAAACAAGCAAAATCTTGGTTCCAGTCCAACATAATTGAGGTTATGAAGTGGCCAGCCCAATCCCTGGACCTTAATCCAATAGAACACTTGTGGCGTGACATCAAAAATGTCATTTCTGAGGCAAAGCCAACAAGTGGCAAAAAATTGTGGGATATAGTCAAAGCATCCTGGGCTGGAATAAGTCGACAGGTTCCAGAAGTTGGTTGACTCTATGCAACATAGATGTGAAGCAGTTCTAAAAAAGCTGTGGTTATACAAATAAATATTAGGTTAGTGATTCACAGGAATGCTAAATCCTCCAAAAAAAGTACATATTGTGAGTTTGTAAAGACCAATGCAGACACTGCTATTTTTTAGAGCAGCCCAATGTTAATTTTTTGTTATTTCCTGTAAAGTAGTTAAAAATTATACATTTCTCTTCATGTTTTGAATTAGAAAACAGTGTGCAATGTTCTCAATGCATGGAAATAAAAACTAGTGTTAAGATTTTGTGCTTAACTCATGTTTTTGAACACACTGCTATTATTTTGAACACTACTGTAGGTATACGTCTAAAACTGCATCAATTTATATTATCCCAAGCGGAGGTAGAGGTTTCCTTCGAGGGTGGGAGGCGAAACATCTGAGTGGGCCCATAATCAGGTAACCCTGATTACAGCTATGGTGGCGCACCCCAATTGTGAGTATAGAGGAACCTCAGCAGATGACTGTGCTGTTGCTGAAAACAAATCTCTATGCAAAGACAAACACTGAAACTGCCGCCATATGGTGACATATATGTTCTGCAGCACTATAGGAGATTATAGTAGAGTTACAGAGAGTGACTTACAACTGTTATTCATTCTTATGGAGTAGTTCACATTTCCTGCAACAAAGACACATGACTTCTCACATTTCCAGCACCCTGTCAGTATTCCGGGTTTTCTAGGTAACCTTGTGAATGATTTTGCCCTTTGTTAAGATGGAGTTTGCTGTTTTTGTATGCCCTACTTCCTATTCGTTTGTTTAAAACCCGGCTCAGGTGCTGGCTTCCTTGCTGGAGTATTCTGCTTCCGTTTCCCTTCAGTCCAGCTGCCTTACTATTATCTCCCAGATCTCTTGTGTATTTACCAGGTTAATCTTCACGTGTTTCTCAGCAGCAGCCCTTGGCTCTGGACATTCTCTGCCTATGTAAGCTACACTCACTGTGTTATCATTAACCTGTTGACTTTGGAATTTAACCCTTGGCTCACTCTACCCGGTAAGAACTGTGTTTCTGAACTGTGTTGTTGTTTAACCCTTCGTTCACTCCCTCCGGTGAGGGCTGCTGGAACTATTTACTGGAATATTACTTAAATGTGAACTTGTTTCTGGACTTCCCTGAATCTACGCCACATCTAGGATTAACTTGTGAACTTGTTCTTGGACTTCCCTGTGGCTACTGCATACCTGGATCTGACTTTTACTACACCCGCAGTGTTTGAATCAAGCCACGTCACCAGTGTGTCAGACTTTCCTTTTGATCACATTTGTGTGAGGACTCCGTCGTAAGAACATTGCCGACTTTGCTATATAGGTTTCAAAGACTTAATATTGCTGGACTTATTTCATTGTATGTCCCTACGGGTTATCTGCATATTGTTTTTGGGTGTTATTGCTGTTGCACAAATACACTATTTGCACTAAAGAAACCCATCTCTGCTTGTTCATAGCGTGGGGCAATCAGAATCCTCGAGTTCCTACAATAGTATTACAGGATACTCCAGCCAAAAGAGGATTCTGCTGGGGCAATGACGGAGACACGAGCAGACAAACTGTTCACCATAATTAACTCCTTGCAGCAGGAGATAGAGACTATACACATTAAGATTAGAGACATGGAATCCCGGGTTGACCACAATGCACAGGTGTTTGGTCAGGCTCTCCAAGATCTACGTACTAAATTAGAAGTCCGGGAGGCCTTACCTACTGAGCCTACATCATCCACTAGTATGCCCAAAATGCCTCCATTCCGGTTTAATGGTGACCGAAGTCAATTCCGTGGGTTTGTTAACCAATGTATATTATTCTTTGATGTACATGCCTCTTATTACCGGTCTGATAGATCTAAGGGTCTATGTATTATTATGTTGTTGACATCACGGGCACTGGCTTGGGCAAATCCTATGGTTGAAAGTCACGATACCCGTCTAAATAATTTGGATGATTTTCTGACAGCCATGGCACAAATGTTCGACAATCCCAATCGCCGTGCTACCGCTGAATCTGCCTTGCTTTCCTTACGCCAGGGGAAACGTTCAGTCATAGAATATGTTACTGAATTTAAAAGGTTAGTGGTGGACACCAACTGGGATAACAATGCTTTATTGCCAATCTTTAGAAAGGGTTTGTCCAGTGCAATCAAGGATGAGCTAGCTCGTTCAGAGTCTCCACAGGAGTTTCAGTTGTTTTTACAACACTGTGTACGTATTGATATCCGTCTAACTGAACGCAGACAAGAAAAATGGGCAGCTGTAAATCGCATCACTAATTTCTCCCTTCCGTCTAGGGAAACCACAGGCAAAAACTCGCGGGAGGCCGAGGAGGTGCCTATGCAGGTGGACTCGCTACAAAAACGTGAGAGTAATGAACGCCGCGAATACCGTCTCTGTGAGCGCTTATGTTTTTATTGTGGTCAATCAGACCATTTCCTTATCAATTGTCCTAAATGTCCCAGGCGACCCAACAAGGTGTTGGCGGTAGTAGGGGATTATGACAACACTGACGCTGAGTCTGAAGTTTCGGAGACCAGTCTACATCTAGATGCTGTTTTTCCCCCTATATTGATGCCGACTTCCCCTAAAGACCAAGGGGAGAAATATTCACATTGTTCTCTTCCTATTCAGATTCAGTGGGAGGGACAGTGGATACCAAGTTCTGCCATGATAGACTCTGGAGCAGGTGGGAATTTCATGGATTCTTCTTTTGCCAGGAAACATGGTATAAAGACACAGCTAAGAGCTTCACCAGTCACTATGGAAACGGTGGATGTTTCCCCATTAGTTTCTGGACCAGTAGATCGGGAGACAGTGCTTCTGGAGTGTAAGATGGAACCAGACCATCAAGAAACACTTTCATTCATGTTAATATCTTCTCCTCATTTTCCTGTAATTTTAGGAATTCCCTGGTTACGGTCACAAAATCCAAACATCAATTGGGAAACCAAGGAGATATCCTTCCTTCCGAAGTGTAGTCCTACCATCAGTCCAACGGTAGCGGTTCCAGTCACCCAGAACTTGGAAGAGGCAATACAGGTACCCACTCTCCCTCTGGTTTACCAGGAATTCTCGGACGTTTGTGACAAGAGGAAGGCAGATCAACTTCCCCCACATAGACCGTATGATTGCCCCATAGAATTGCTTCCTGGGGCAGCGATTCCTTTCGGCCATGTTTACCCGCTGGCGGCTCCGGAATTAAAATCATTACGAGAATATATAGATGAGAATTTAGCCAAGGGGTTTATCCGACCATCTTCTTCACCAGCGGGAGCCCCTATATTCTTTGTAAAGAAGAAGGATGGGACTCTAAGACCCTGCATTGACTACCGGGAGTTAAATAAGGTAACCATTCGTAACAGGTACCCGTTGCCGCTAATTCAGGAATTGTTGGAAAGAGTTCGCCAGGCCAAAGTATTTACCAAACTAGATCTTCGTGGGGCATATAATTTACTCCGTATACGTCCCGGAGACGAATGGAAAACAGCTTTTAGATGCCGGTATGGACATTATGAATATTTGGTGATGCCATTCGGACTCTGTAACGCTCCTGCTGCTTTTCAACATTTAGCCAACGATATTTTCAGGGATTTATTGGACCAATATGTGGTAATTTACCTGGATGACATTTTGATCTTCTCTGATTCCTTACAGGAACATCGGGAACATGTTAAGACCGTGCTTAGACGTTTGAGAGATAATCATTTGTACATCAAACTCGAAAAGTGTGAATTTCATTGCTCCGAAATCCAATTTTTAGGCTATATTATTTCTCCTCAGGGATTGAATATGGAGTCCAGCAAGATCCAAGCAATCTTAGACTGGCCGGTACCAGGAAACATTAAAGAGGTACAACGATTCATTGGTTTCGCTAACTTTTATAGACGTTTCATCCGAAATTTTTCAGAAGTTGTCCGTCCCATCACTCTTCTCACCAAGAAGGGGAAGAAGTTTGTATGGTCTTCGCAAGCTCAGGGAGCCTTTGATCGCCTCAAGGTTTGTTTTACCACGGCTCCGATATTGATGCATCCGGATCCTGCACTGCCTTTCATCGTGGAGGTGGACGCCTCTGACTGTGCATTGGGAGCTATCCTCTCACAACGTACCGGAGACAAAGGTTTGCTGCACCCGTGTGCCTTCTTTTCTCGTAGGTTATCTTCTGCTGAACTGAACTATGATATTGCAGATAAGGAACTTTTGGCAATTATTTCCGCCTTTAAGGAATGGAGACACCATTTGCAGGGAGCAACTCAACAGGTAGTGGTACTCACGGATCATCGTAATTTGGAATTCCTTAAGTCTGCCAGGTGTCTTTCTCCTCGACAAGCTAGGTGGAGTTTGTTCTTGAACCAGTTTAATTTTATTATTTCGTACCACCCAGGTTCACGTAATGGGAAAGCTGACGCATTATCCCGAATCCATACGGTGGACTCCGTGCCTGGGACCCCTTCTAAGACCATCTTGTCTGATGCCAATTTCGTAGGAGTGCTCCAGGACCGGGACTTGTGGCAGGAGATCAAGCTGGCCTATGACGGTGACGTATTTCTTGCTGCTCCACCTGACAACGTGAATCTTGTCCTTCGGAATGGTGTGTGGCTTAGAGATCGATGTATTTATGTCCCAGAGGCTGTGAGACTTCGAATTCTCAAATTGGTCCACGACTCTGTATTGGCAGGTCATAGGGGGGTACAGAAGACGCAGGAATTTTTAAGTCTTTTTTTGGTGGCCTACCTGTTTGAAAGATGTGAATGACTATGTCCGCTCTTGTGAGGTTTGTGCCCGGTACAAAGTTCCTCGTGTTTCACCTACTGGTCTTCTTAAACCGCTACCTGTACCATCTCGCCCTTGGGGGTCTATTTCGATGGACTTTATTGTGGAGTTACCCACCTCTGGCGGTAAAAATACTATTTTGGTGGTAGTAGATCGTTTAACGAAGGCTGCTCATTTCATCCCATGTACCAGTCTTCCCTCTGCTACAGAGACAGTGGATCTGGTTATCCAGAACGTTTTCCGGCTGCATGGGGTACCAGATGAGATCATTTCTGACCGGGGAATACAATTTACCTCTAGATTTTTGAAAGGATTTTGTTCTGCACTCCACATTAATGTTTGCTTGTCTTCTGCATACCATCCTCAGACCAACGGGCAGACCGAACGGACAAATCAAACCTTGGAGCAATATCTACGCTGTTACGTCAGTCATTTGCAGGACGATTGGCTGAAGCTACTTCCTTTAGCGGAATTTTCGTACAATAACTCTCAGAGCAGTTCTACGAAGGTAACGCCATTTTTTGCCAATCTGGGATATCATCCAAATATTTTGCCTAGGTCTCCGGTTGCTATTTCGGTACCGGCGGTTGAAGATAGAGTGGCGGTGTTGCAACGTAATCTGGAAGTTTTAAAGGACCGTAGCACAGGAGCGTTACAAGAAGTCGGCCGATAGGTTCCGGAAACCGGCACCTATGTATAAGGTAGGAGACGCGGTTTGGTTGTCTACCAAAAATCTAAGATTGGGTGTTCCTTCGCAGAAACCGGGGCAGAAATTCATCGGTCCATTCAAGATCACTGGGATTGTGAGCTCTGTTGCCTGTCGGCTGAAGCTACCACGGACTTTAAAGGTACACCCAGTATTTCATGTTTCTTTATTAAAACCGGTCTCTCCTAACACGTTTCAGGGACGTATCGTATCTCCCCCTCCACCAGTGTTGGTTGATGGCGAAGAGCAATTTGTGGTACAGGATATTGTTTATTCGAGACTTCATAGGAACCGGCTTCAGTATCTAGTTAGATGGCAAGGTTACTCTCCCGAAAACAATTCTTGGGAACCAGTAAGTAACATCAATGCTCCCCTGAAGGTCGCTCAGTTTCATCAGAGATACCCGGACAAGCCTGGTCCTGGACCGTCCGGAGGCCGTCTTTAGGGGGGGAGTAATGTCAGTATTCCGGGTTTTCTAGGTAACCTTGTGAATGATTTTGCCCTTTGTTAAGATGGAGTTTGCTGTTTTTGTATGCCCTACTTCCTGTTCGTTTGTTTAAAACCCGGCTCAGGTGCTGGCTTCCTTGCTGGAGTATTCTGCTTCCGTTTCCCTTCAGTCCAGCTGCCTTACTATTATCTCCCAGATCTCTTGTGTATTTACCAGGTTAATCTTCACATGTTTCTCAGCAGCAGTCCTTGGCTCTGGACATTCTCTGCCTATGTAAGCTACACTCACTGTGTTATTATTAACCTGTTGACTTTGGAATTTAACCCTTGGCTCACTCTACCCGGTAAGAACTGTGTTTCTGAACTGTGTTGTTGTTTAACCCTTCGTTCACTCCCTCCGGTGAGGGCTGCTGGAACTATTTACTGGAATATTACTTAAATGTGAACTTGTTTCTGGACTTCCCTGAATCTACGCCACATCTAGGATTAACTTGTGAACTTGTTCTTGGACTTCCCTGTGGCTACTGCATACCTGGATCTGACTTTTACTACACCCGCAGTGTTTGAATCAAGCCACGTCACCAGTGTGTCAGACTTTCCTTTTGATCACATTTGTGTGAGGACTCCGTCGTAAGAACATTGCCGACTTTGCTATATAGGTTTCAAAGACTTAATATTGCTGGACTTATTTCATTGTATGTCCCTACGGGTTATCTGCATATTGTTTTTGGGTGTTATTGCTGTTGCACAAATACACAATTTGCACTAAAGAAACCCGTCTCTGCTTGTTCATTGCCCCACGCTATCAGAATCCTCGAGTTCCTACAATAGTATTACACACCCATCTATTCCCAACCTGCACAAACTACTCAACTTAGTGATACCCAAATACTGAGCCGCTGCTGCCGTATGTGTTCCTATTACTGCACCTGTTTTGGCACAATATCAGTGCTCCATAATGCCCACCACTGTGCCCTTTACAAATTAAATGCTTCCTTTGTGCCCTCTAGATGGTAAAATTGCCCCTTAGAAAATATTAATACCCTGTGCAAATGACCTAGAAAAGTGTCCACATTCTGCCCAAATAAATTGATAATGCCCCATGTGCACCTTTGACAATCATAATACCCTGAGTGCCCCAATAATGCTTCTTAAGTCCCCACTTAATATTTAACAATGTCTTGAGTCTCCCATGTACAGCTCCCCTATACACAGTATGATGGGCCTACTGCTCCCTTATATACAGTATGATAAACTCCACACTGTATAATGGCCCCAGCATTAGATCTTAAACTGTATAATTGTCCCCACACCATATGATGGCCCCCACAATAGGCCCCAAATTTTATAATGGCACCCACATTAGGTCAACTTTATAGGATGGCCCCAACACTTTATGGAGGCCCCCCACAGTAGTCTCTGCAATGCATGAGGTGCCCCCACAGTAGGCCTCAAATTTTATAATGACACTCACATTAGCTCTATGCTATATACTGCCCCTACACTGTATGGAGGCCCCCACAGTAGTCCCTACAATGTATGAGAGGCCCCCACACTTTATGATGCCCCCACAGTCACATGATGCCCTCACATTTTAATGTCCCCATACATTTTAAGTAAAATAAAAAACATTATAGACTCATCTAATTCAGGATCTAACTAGTCTTTCTGCAAAGCGCCTGAGTGCTGGGCGCTTTATACAATTGTGATCTTGCAAGTAATCATTGGATTTCAAGGTTCATAAAAGCTTTTGGTCTAGGCCAATGCCCAGCCCAAAACTGCCGTCCCGGGATTTGAATCTGCTACTCACAGCAGTAAATAAGCCCCCTTTCAAAACCCTAGATTCAACTTCTTTCAGGGTAATTACGCTAAAAACCATGATTTATGTGGCCCTAACCTCGGCTACTAGGGTTAGTGACTTTAAAGTCCTATCAGTTGATCCGCCGTTTACTCTATTCTTTGAAGACAGAGTAGTGTTAAAAATGGACCTCCTCAAGGTAGCCTGTAGGTTCCACAAGAATCAGTAAATTGTTCCTCCTTCCTTTTGTGATAATTCTGGGACCCTCAGGCTTAGTGCCCACGATGCAGGAATGAAGCAGAAATTTTCCTGAGCATTTCTGCATCTCCTTGGCAGAAAAACGCATGCGGTTTTTACATGCGTTTTTGACGCATATTTGACTCGTATTTGCACGCGTATTTGCCATACGTTTTTGCAATGCATTGTACAGGCAAATACGCATGCAGAAACGCACAAGAATTGGTCATGTCCGTATTTTTTCTGCGAGTAAAATCTGCGCAGAAAAAATACGGACCATGTGCACAGAACTTGCAGAATGTCATAGGAAGTCATGGGATAAGGTATGCAATGCGTTTCTGGAGCATTTACGCGCTGCAAATACGCACCAAAAATGCATCGTGGGCACACAGCCTGAGGCTGTGGTAAGGGTAAGGGAATTCCATAGTCGGCATGTCAAGAGAGGTCTTGAATGTTATAATTCGGCCACAAAATCCTGGAGGAGATGCTTATCACTCTTTGTGTCCTTTCATGGTCTCAAGAAAGGACTTGTAGCCTCCAAGAACACTCTGGCTAGATGGATTACAATAAAATTCTCATGATTGGCAAATTGGATCTCTGCAAAAAAAGGTATTATTATTGGGGCACAAGCACTTACACAGCCATACCACTACTTTCATATATTAAAAGCATGCTTTCTGGTTTATCTTAATTTTTCAAATGTTCAAGGCTTTTTGTTTTAAAAAGGGTTATCTGACGGTAAAATATTTTTTTTTAGGCATGGTTTGTTTAAAAATAAGAAATGCCCTTGGACCCAGCACAGGAGATGTCTGTTCCATTTAAAAATCACAGCACTGCTGCGACCTGTAATGTTTCTCCAATGATGGTCTCTTCTAGCCACCTGAGCACTGCAAACAATCACAGGTGGCAGCGGTCATGTGACCTCCAGAATGGCCGGCCCTGGATCCCTTAGGGCCCTACAAGGTGAGTATGTCTCTATTTGTTATTTTCAAGCAATCCATGCCTTAAAAAATTACTTTATAGGATAACTCCTTTTAAAGGTTATGGACATCTTTGATATGGAAAAAATGATTTATATATAGCTTTATGGTTGTCTTTCCATTTTTCAACATTTCCATCTGCAGTATTCATTCCATCATTCATTTTCAGATTCATGATATGCAGTTTGAAACCTTATTCACAGGAGAAATATCTGTTTTGTGAATGTCCCTCTCTGTAATACATGCTGGATGTGAGCTCTGTGTGTGTATCTGTAAGGATGCTGGTGTTTTAACTTGCCTTCATGTACAGTGCATTGTGAAAGTATTTGGCCCCCTTGAACTTTTCTACCTTTTGCCACATTTCTGGCTTCAAATATAAAGATATAAAATTCAAATTTTTTTGGGAAGAATCAACAACAAGGGGGACACAATCGTGAAGTGGAACGAAATTTATTGGATATTTTAAACTTTAACAACTTAAAAACTGAAAAGTGGGGCGTGCAATATTATTCTGCCCCTTTACTTTCAGTGCAGCAAACTCACTCCAGAAGTTCAGTGAGGATCTCTGAATGATCCAATGTTGTCCTAAATGACTAGTAATGATAAATAGAATCCACCTGTGTGTAATCAAGCCTCCGTATAAATGCACCTGCTCTGTGATAGTCTCAGGGTTCTGTTTCAAGTGTAGAGAGCATCATGAAGACCAAGGAACACACCAGGCAGGTCCAAGATACTGTTGTGGCGAAATTTAAAGCCGGATTTGGATACAAAAAGATTTCCCAAGTTTTAAACATCTCAAGGAGCACTGTGCAAGCGATCATATTGAAATGGAAGGAGTATCAGACCACTGCAAATCTACCAAGACCCGGCCGTCCCTCTAAACTTTCATCTTAAACAAGGAGAAGACTGATCAGAGATGCAGCCAAAAGGCCCATGATCACTCTGGATGAACTGCAGAGATCTACAGCTGAGGTGGGAGAGTCTGTCCATAGGACAACAATCAGTCGTACACTGCACAAATATGGCCTTTATGGAAGAGTGGCAAGAAGAAAGCCATTTCTCAAAGATATCCATAAAAAGTCTTGTTTGAAGTTTGCCACAAGCCACCTGGGAGACACACCAAACATGTGGAATAAGGTGTTCTGGTCAGATGAAACCAAAATCGAACTTTTTGGCCACAATGCAAAACGATATGTTTGGCGTAAAAGCAACACAGCTCATCACCCTCAAAACACCATCCCCACTGTCAAACATGGTGATGGCAGCATCATGGTTTGGGCCTGCTTTTCTTCAGCAGTGACAGGGAAGATGGTTAAAATTGATGGGAAGATGGACGGAGTCTGCAAAAGACCTGAGATTGGGACGGAGATTTATCTTCCAACAAGACAATGATCCCAAACATAAAGCAAAATCTACAATGGAATGGTTCAAAAATAAATGTATCCAGGTGTTAGAATGGCCAAGTCAAAGTCCAGACCTGAATCCAATCGAGAATCTGTGGAAAGAGCTTTAAACTGCTGTTCACAAACGCCCTCCATCCAACCTCAATGAGCTCGAGCTGTTTTGCAAGGAAGAATGGGCAAGAATTTCCGCCTCTCAATGTGAAAAACTGATAGAGACGTACCCCAAGCAACTTGCAGCTGTCATCGCAGCAAAAGGTGGCGCTACAAAGTATTAACTCAAGGGGGCCGAATAATATTGCACGCCCCACTTTTAAGTTTTTAATTTGTTAAAAAAAGTTTAACATATCAATGAATTTCGTCCCACTTGTTGCTGATTCTTCCCAAAAAAATTTGAATTTTATATCTTTATGTTTGAAGCCAGAAATGTGGCAAAAGGTAGAAAAGTTCAAGGGGGCCAAATACTTTCACAATGCACTGTATATAGTGGATATAAGGTCTACACACTCCTGTTAAAATGCCAGGTTTTTGTAATTTAAAAAAATCATACTAAGAAGAATCATTTCAGAACTTTTTTTTACTTTTTAATGTTACCCATAATCTGTACAAATCCTCTTACAATTGGGGATGTGGTTGTGTTAAAAATAGCAAGGGATGAGCGGACCTGTGGAAGTTCGGGTTCTGATCTCCCTCTCTTTCTCTCTCTCTCTCTCTCCCAAGAGAGAGAGAGAGAGAGGCCTCTGCTAAAAAGCTGAAGATGAAGAGGAATTTCACCAGAAGAAGATCAAAGTTTTTGGAATGGCCCAGCCAGATCCCAGACATTAATCCAATTGAAAATCTGTGTGTTGACCTCAAGAGGGCCGTATAGAGGAGATGCCCTCACAATCTGACAATCTGCAAGGAAGAATGGATGAAGATTGCCAATTCTAGATGCACCATGCTGATAGATTATTATTAGTGTTGAGCGAGCACTAAAATGCTCGGGTGCTCGATGCTCGGGCCGAGCTCACCGTGATACTCGGGTGCTCGACCCGAGCAACGAGCCCAATGTTAGTCTATGGGAGACTCGAGCATTTTTGCGGTGGCACCCCCGGCAGTCTTTTAAAAGCCTAAACAGTGCCCAAAACGATAGTGACAGTGCTCAAATGACATGGGAACAGCATGGGGATCGCCCCAGGAAGCATTTCTGACCCCCAGGTCACTGCTGTCAACAGCGTGGTCAGAGGTATTAAGCCACTTTTACGGGCTCACAATAAAACGTTCAAAAACTAAAGTGAAACTTTTTTCCTGTGAAATATGTTAAGGAACATCGTTTCCAGGGAAAAGACTTGTGTATAAGTTAAAATAAATGACCAAAAACAAAAATACTCCTCCACACCTTCGGCTATGTTCACAAGTAGCATTTTTTATGCGTTTTTGCACTTTTGTATTGCTTTCAACTATGACAAATGCATTCACCGGGAAATGTCATTTTAACATTTTACAACCTTATCTGGCCATGTGCTGTGTGACACATGCATAAAGTGCTGAAAAGACATGGGAACAGCATGGGGAAGACCCCTGGAAGCATCTCTGACTCCCAGGTCACTGTCTAAAAGTGTGCCCATCATAAGTGATCCTTGCCGCATCAGAAGATGCAGACTTGCAACTATCCCCATGCAAGTTCTTGTCCCAGGGCAGTGTTCAATTGTACCTCCCCCATTCCTTGCAATACAAGCGCAAGTATGCAGCCTGCCACCCACCCACCCGCAGGCTGCAATACCATACTGCTTGCTTGCTTGAACTTGAAATTGGGCCTTTTAGGCATGTGGAGGCGGAATCTGGCCACCACGTCATGGCTGTGTTGGCGGCCTGGAATCCATACTCAGTCCCCAGCCGCCCGGCGGCCGGGTGTCCATACTCGGTCCCCAGCTGCCACGCGGCCGGGTGTCCACACACGGTCCCCAGCCGCCCCTATTTCTCCTTGGAACATCCCCCCACACACTTTTCTTAGCCCGGCCTGCTTTAGGCAGCATTGGACGAGCCCACCAAAAAACCAGACTCCTGCGGTGGGCCCTGAGTTCTCCATCGGTGGAGTTGAGAGTGCCAAGATGAGGAGCATGATGATGATGACAGAAGTTAGCATCTGCTATGTTTTCTTTTAATGCAAGTGTAAGTGTGCTGCCTGCCACCCAACCACCCCCAGACTGCAATTCCATACTGCTAGCTTGCACTTGAAATGGGGCCTTTTAGTTTGGAGGAGGCCGAAGCTGGCCACTACCTCATGGCTGCTTCGGCAGCGAGGTATCCATACTCAGTCCCCAGCCGCCCCTATTTGTCCTGGTGTGCCTTATACATAAGATTAAGTGCGTATACCAAAACATTACCTGTGCCCTCCCCAGTGCATTTAGTGGGAAGGAGAGCCTATTCCGCTGTAGTGTGTGCATGCCAAACCCCTGTTCATGGTACATGCGAAGATGCCTCCCACCTTGCACCTGTCATTGCAGACTTGCAACTATCCCCATTCAAGTCCTTGTCCCAGGGCAGTGTTCAATTGTACCTCTCCCATTCCTTGCAATGCAAGCGCAAGTATGCAGCCTGCCACCCACCCACCCCCAGGCTGCAATACCATACTGCTTGCTTGCTTGCACTTTAAATTGGGCCTTTTAGGCATGTGGAGGCGGAATCTGGCCACCACGCCATGGCTGTGTCGGCGACCTGGTATCCATACTCAGTCCCCAGCTGCCTGGTGGCCGGGTGTCCCCGCTTGCTCCCCAGCCTCCAGGGGGTGGCCGGGTGTCCATACTCGGTCCCCAGCCACCCCTATTTGTCCCGGTAACCTTTCCCACACTTTTCTTAGCCTGGCCTGCTTTAGGGCAGCATTGGCCGAGCCCACCGGACTATCAGACTCCTCCGGTGGGCCCTGGCTTCTCCATCAGGGGAGTTGAGAGTGTCAAGGTGAGGAGCATGATGAGGATGATAGAAGTTAGCATCTGCTTTGTTTTGTTGTAATGCAAGCGCATGTATGTAGTAGCGGCTAGGCCTGAGGTGGTCAGCGTTTTGGCGCATATCCTACCTCCTCCGAGGATTGCTGGATGTTTTCCTGCTACTATCCAAGCTCTATGACTCCCGTTAAAACAAAGCTTCAGGTGATAAATGATGGATGAGGTAGTGGCAAAGGAGGAACAGGGACCATTCACATCAATATCAGGCCAGTCAACCAGATATGTCTTGTAGGATATGTTTCTATAACAAAAGGAGCGGTTCGGCTACACAGTTATAGGGCATACAGTGAGTGCAATGCCTACCAAAAATTTCGAGGCACTCCAATGCCCCTTGGAAATGACAAGGAGGTCAGAGGGTGTTAACTAAACCTTTTTTCCATTTATAGCAACTGGGTCTCCTGTGCACTGTTGGCCTAAGCAGTGAATGGAAAGCTTTCCAAAAATTCTGAGGAACTGCAATGCCCCTTACAAGAGCCATGTGTGGCACCCCAGGGGTCTGGTCACCACAGTAATAGAGATATTACGTCGGAGAGCATGTGGGAGGTTTCCTGGTCAGGATCCCTTAAACATGCAACATCCTCCTGCCCCAGTCCTGGGAGGGGAGAATTCTGCCCTTATAAACTGGATCTGGGGCGGGGTTAAGTGAGTCAGAGAACAGTCAGAGTCAGAGTGAGAGCAAGGGAAAGTAACAGCAAGGAGCTCTGTAGGAGCTAGGAGCTAAAGACCAGGGGCTGGAAGCTGAGCAGAGCTCGCCCTGGCAGAAGACAACAGGAACTGGACACAGGAGTCCGAGGCTGTGAGGACTTATATATCCAG
Source organism: Phyllobates terribilis (assembly GCF_046119375.1). Classification (NCBI taxonomy): domain Eukaryota; kingdom Metazoa; phylum Chordata; class Amphibia; order Anura; family Dendrobatidae; genus Phyllobates; species Phyllobates terribilis. The sequence continues at coordinate 361,585,679 of NW_027362762.1, read as the reverse complement.
CAGCAGAAACCAGCCGGCAGGGGATTTCAGGTCGTCTGGCCATAGAAGCCCGGAGGATCAGTCACAAGCAAGGGACCAGCACCGCCGTCGTGGAGCGGAGTCTAACAGAAGGCCCCAAGCCACCAGCCATACGGGTGAGCACTACACGGTACACTCAGGGACGTGGGCTACTTCTACCCGCTTACAGCAAGGTAGCCAGGAAGAGTGCAGACAGACGGGGAGGCCTACAACTCCACCTGGCCAGGGGAACTCCTGCTTGCTCACAGACTGACCAGACCTCTTATGCTAGCCCGTACTCCCGGGAGGGTCTACCTTATAATCATCAGTAAAGACCCTGAACTGCACTGCAAAGACTCTGAGTCGTTCCTGCTGCGCTCGTGCACCATCACCCCCATCATCCACACTCACTGCCCTGAGGCTATACTCCTCCCGTGGGGAGTTATCCCATTCTCTGCTGCGCACACAACACCAGCCTCAGCGGTCTGCCTCGCAGCGGTGGTACTCCCTGACCGCAATCCACGGGTGGCGCAGTCGGACAATTAACCTCAAAACCTAAGAAAGACTGCCACTGGTTTGACCAGCCTGAGCCACGGGACCGGGTCACCGCCACGGAGACTACAGACCCCAGAGACCCGGCAGCGGGTATCCCACACACGTGTACACACGGCCCAGGGGGCGCGTCACATGCAGTACAGCATATTACAAACATAAGTCCCATTATTGGGGAGTGGGTCTCCCATAGTATTTGCTTATGCCTTGCAAGCAAAAGCTGCCAAAAATTAGGACGGAGCAACTTGCAATGCCCCTTACAAGAGCCATGCAGTACAGCATATTACAAACATAAGTCCCATTATTGGGGAGTGGGTCTCCCATAGTATTTGCTTATGCCTTGCAAGCAAAAGCTGCCAAAAATTAGGACGGAGCAACTTGCAATGCCCCTTCCAAGAGCCATGCAGTACAGTATATTACAAACATATGTCCCATTATTGGGGAGTGGGTGTCCCATAGTATTTGCTTATGCCTTGCAAGCAAAAGCTGCCAAAAATAAGGACGGAGGAACTTGCAATGCTGGCACCCTGGTGGTATAGTGGTGGTGGAGGCTGAGGATAAGGAGAAGAAGATAAAACAGCCGAAACGAGGAAGCATATACCCATGTGTGGGTGTGAAGCAGTGCATTTGAATACACCTCCTGAAATAACACAGTAGACTTGACTTTATGTTACTCTGCTGTCATTTGGTGGTGATGAGAAGTCTGGCCCAATCCAGCCCTTGTTCATTTTGATAAGGGTCAGCTTGTCAGCATTGTCAGTTGACAGGCGAGTACGCTTATCAGTTATAATTCCCCCAGCGGAACTTAAAACACGCTCCGATAACACGCTAGCGGCAGGGCAGGCCAGGACCTCCAAGGCGTACAGAGCGAGTTCATTCCAAGTGTCCAGCTTGGATACCCAATAATTAAAAGGTACAGAGGAATCACGGAGGATGCTGGTACGGTCGGCAAGGTACTCCCTCACCATCTTTTGAAACTTTCCACTCCTTGTGAGAGTACCCCACGCCTCAGGGCCTGTAAGCTGGGCGGGTGTCAGTAAACTGTCCCAGAACGTTGACAGTGTTCCCCTGCCTCTGCTGGATTGGAGTTGCATCTCTCTCGCCTGTACGCCTTGGTTGGGCAACGAACTGTGACCTCTGCCGCTAGCGTGTTCAGATGGGAATTTTTTTAACAGTTCTGCAGCAAGGGCCTTCCGGTACTGCCCCATTTTTGTAGACCTCTCCAGCTCAGGAATAAGAGAGTGAAAGTTCTCCTTGTAGCGGGGGTCTACAAGTGTCACCAACCAGTAATGACTGTCACCCAACATTTTGACAACGCGAGGGTCACGGTTAAGGCAGCATAACATAAAGTCAGCCATGCGTGCCAGACTGGTAACGGGTAAGATTTCCGTGTCCTCACCAAGATGATGACTGGCCATGCTCTCCTCCTCCTCCTCCTCTTTCTCCTCCCCCTGTCCTCAGGCCACCCACGCTGAACCGACGGTATGACACTTGTACAGGTACTACCGTCTACAACGCATGATAGCAGCTCCTGTTCTTCCTCCTCCTCCTCCTCCTCCTCTCCCTCATTGTCCCCCAATGCACGTTGGGATGAGATGAGGCTGGGCTGTGTGTAATCGCCCGCTACGGCTTCTTGATCCATCTCGTCATACTCGGGCTGCAATGCCTCCTCTTTAATTCTCTGCAGAGAGCGTTGCAAAAGACAGACAAGTGGGATGCTGACACTAATGATGGCGTCATCGCCACTCACCATCTTGGTGGCCTCCTCAAAGTTTGTCAGGATGGTACATATGTCAGACATCCAGGTCCACTCCTGAGGTCTTATGTGTGGAGTCTGACCTGAATATCGACGGCCTTGTTGCAGCTGGTACTCCACAACTGCTCTCTTCTGCTCACAAATCCTTTGCAACATGTGGAGGGTAGAGTTCCAACGTGTGGGGACATCACACACCAGTCGGTGTGCCGGAAGCTGCAAACGCTGCTGCAACACAGCAAGGGTGGCGGAAGCTGTAGCCGACTTGCGAAAATGAGCTGACAGGAGGCGTACTTTCACGAGCAGATCTGGCAACTCGGGGTACGATTTAAGAAACCGCTGAACCACGAGGTTAAGCACATGAGCCAGGCATGGTACGTGTGTGATCTCACCTCGCCTCAGAGCCGCAACCAGGTTACGGCCATTGTCACACACGACCATGCCGGGATGTAGGTTCAGCGGTCTCAGCCACAGATCTGCCTGCTCTTTCACAGCTGTCCACAACTCAGTTTCAGCACAGCCTGTTGCCGCTTGGCGGAGGCAGTACTGCAATGCTTCCAGCTTGTAACTGATGTGGTGATATCTGAGATGGAGGCTGAACATGAGGAGGAGGAGGATGCGCAGGAGCTGTACACTGTGGGGGCAACTCTGACTGACATAGGGCCCGCAATCCTCGGTGTGGGGAGGATGTGTTCCGGCCCAAGGTCCGACTGGGTCCCTGCTTCCACTATGTTTACCCAGTGTGCCGTCAGAGAGATGTACCGTCCCTGGCCACAAGCACTTGTCCACGTGTCCGTTGTCAGGTGGACTCTCCCAGTAACTGCGTTGTTGAGGGCACGGCAGATGCTTTGGGACACGTGCTTGTGTAGTGCGGGGATGGCACACCGGGCAAAATAGTGTCGGCTGGGGACCGAGTACCGAGGGACGGCCACCGCCATAAGATTGCGGAAGGATTCCGTCTCCACCAGCCTAAAAGGCAGCATTTCCAACGCAAGCAGTCGTGAAATGTGCGAAGTTAGGACTGTGGCCTGTGGGGCGTTAGCTGCGAATTTCCTCTTTCGTTCAAAGGTCTGGGATATGGACAATTGAACGCTGCGGTGGGATGTGGACGTGGACGTTGATGCTGTTTCTTGAGAAACTGCCACAACAAGTGAAGACTGAGAGGAGGGGGCATCTTTACATGCAGTATGGACAGGGGATTGCCTTGCACACACAACAGGGGGTTCTATTGCACGCACAACAGTGGAAGAAGCAGTGGTGACACCCGCTGACACTGGTCGTGGACCCTGGGTTTCGCCCCACAAAGTCGGGTGCTTTGCTGCCATGTGCCTGATCATGCTGGTGGTGGTCAGGCTGGTAGTTTTGTCACCCCTGCTGATGCTGGCATGGCAGGTGGAACATATGGCCTTTTTTGGGGTTATCAGCAGAGTCTTTAAAAAAATTCCAGACTCTGGAAGACCTACTGCTTGTACTGGCAACGTCCCTCGTGTTGGTGTTACGGGGAACGGTTGCCTGCCTTCTGTCTGCAGCCACCACACTGCCTCTTCCTGCCTGTTAGGGTACTCTGCCCCCCCCCCTGTGTGCTGCTGGCCTCACTCTGCATGTCCTCCTTCCACGTTGGGTCAGTTACTAGATCATCCACCACCTCCTCCTCTTCCACTTGCGCACCACGATCCTCCTCCTCACTTCCTGGCAATTGTGTCTCGTCATCGTCCACCTCTTGTGACAGATTGCCAACGTCGACTTCCTGTGGCCGTGGCTGTTCAAATATTTGGGCATCGCAACATGGGATCTCCTCTTCCACCACTTCAAGCGTATCAGGCGAGGGGCCCAAATATGGAAATGGACCAGTGAACAGCTCTTCAGAGTGTCCAAGTGTGGGATCACTTGCTGTCTGACGACACTCGGCATGGTGGGAGGAAGGAGCATCAGGCTGAGGAGGAGTATGCGGTCGAGACTCATGGCTACTAAGAGTTGACCGTGTGGAAGACAGACCGGAGGTGGTGGTGCCCAGGTAACTGGAAGTATTATCTGCTATCCAATTAATAACCTGTTCACACTGATCAGTTCTCAATACTGGTGTTGTTCTGTGCTTCCCTAGTAATTCGGTCAAGAAGTGGGAGCGAGAAGATGTGGCTGTTGGTTGTGGCACATTTTCACCTTGGCCACGGCCCCGTCCTCTGCACGAACCATTACCAGAACGTCCACTTCCACGTCCCTTGCCACGCTCCTTGCCCATTGTAAATGAAGTAAAATAGCTTACACTTGCACTATCAATGGAAAAAGGGTAATAAAGAGTAGATTAGAACCGTGGAAGAGGAAAACCACAGTTATTGTTTACTGGGGTATACCACACTTTTTTAAATAGAGATATTTGCGGCTGAACAGTGAGCGACACACTCAAACTCCTTTTTTTTTAGATACCAAAGGCCCAAAACTGGATAGCACAGTGATTTGACCCGTGGAACTGCGAAACCACACTGGGATGTCGGGCCTACACAAGACCATTTTCAACAGATATATTTTTGTGTCACAACAGTCAGGAGACACTACTGTTTTTCTTTACGGAAAAAACTACCAAAAGCTGACTAATAAAGATTTTTTACCGTGGGATGGCAAAACCACAGTTATTGGTTACTGGGGTATACCACACTTTTTTAAATAGAGATATTTGCAGCTGAACAGTGAGCGACACACTCAAACTGCTTTTTTTTTTAGATACCAAAGGCCCAAAACTGGATAGTACAGCGATTTGACCCGTGGAACTGCGAAACCACACTGGGATGTCGGGCCTAGACAAGACTATTTTCAACAGATATATTTTTGTGTCACAACAGTCAGGAGACACTACTGTTTTTCTTTACGGTAAATATACCAAAACCTGAATAATAGAGATTTTTTACCGTGGGATGGCAAAACCACAGTTATTGTTTACTGGGGTATACCACACTTTTTTAAATAGAGATATTTGCGGCTGAACAGTGAGCGACACACTCAAACTGCTTTTTTTAGATACCAAAGGCCCAAAACTGGATAGTTCAGCGATTTGACCCGTGGAACTGCGAAACCACACTGGGATGTCGGGCCTACACAAGACTATTTTCAACAGATATATTTTTGTGTCACAACAGTCAGGAGACACTACTGTTTTTCTTTACGGAAAATATACCAAAAGCTGAATAATAGAGATTTTTTACTGTGGGATGGCAAAACCACAGTTATTGTTTACTGGGGTATACCAGACTTTTTTAAATATATAGATTTGCGGCTGAACAGTGAGCGACACACTCAAGCTGTTTTTTTTTTTTAGATACAAATGGCCCAAAATGGATAATACAGAGGTTTGAACCGTGGAAGTGCAAAACAACACTTCTGTTTCTCTAGCCTACACCAGACTATTTTCAACAGTTATATTTGTGTCTGAAAAATCAGAGACACGCTTTTTTTTTGGGGGGGGGGGGGACCACCAAAAGGTTAATAAGACGGGTATTTTTCCTGGCCCCCGACATCTGGTGCTAAGTCCAGCAATTTCAGCAACAGGAGCACACAGGACTGTAATGCAGCGTTTGCTGGTATAACCACTGTGTTTCCTATACAGCCTGCCTGCCTAGTATCTGGGATGGATATTAGTCCTGAAAAGGACGGTTTGTTTTTTCTGGCAGTCTTTACAGACCCTACACTAACTATTTCGCAGTTTATATCTCTCCCTAAATCAGCAGCGCTGTCCCTACACTGTCTAATCCGGAGCGACTGTGTCCAAGATGGCGGCGCCCGGTTTTAAATACTCGAGGTGACGCTATGCGGCCAGCCAATCACTGTAATGCCCACAACCAACATGGGTGCAGCATTACAGTGACTGGCTGGCAATCCCTGCATGTTCATTGGCTCTGTAAAGAGCGCCAAACATGCAGGGCGGAGACCCGAGCTCCCGCCCGAGTAACCCGGAAATGCTCGGTGCTCACCAAACATCCCGAGTAGCGTGATGCTCGGGCGAGTACCGAGCAGTGTCGAGCATGTTCACTCAACACTAATTATTATCCAAAAAGACTGAATGCTGTAATACTTTGCTGAAAGGATACTTCAGCAAAGTATTACATGTAGGATGTGTATATATATGCAGCCAAATTATTTTAGTTCTTTGTTTTTCTTTTTCCACCCTAAAAGATTTTTGTATATTTTTCAATTAAATTGTACAGATTATAGGTTGCATTTTAACAGGGCTGTGTAGACTTATTATTATTCTACGGTCCATAAGAGTCACTTTTGTCGCATCTTTGACCACGGATCAAAGACATCTAAGTAGATGTGTCTAGAAGCCCTATTATCGGTTCACCTCGTATCCTCTTTTCCAACTGACCTTCTATCTAGTGGGCTTCGGTAGATCCACTGATCCTTTTCCCTCGCGGACGTAGTGTTTCTTTTTAGGGTGCGACTAATACACGCATCTACAGTATTCCTGATAAAGCCTCTCTTTGAGGTGGTTCACTCTGTTCGTACATTCAGCCCTCATGCTATCTCAATCTCTAAGGTAATGTCTACCTTATTCTAGCCGTTTCTCACCAGAGTCCTGGATGTCTGAATCAGAGATTACTAGCAGTTTTATCCATCTTCTCACCTCCTTTTTTTGTCTTGGAAAGGTCCAAGAGCATGCTGCAAGCAGTTGCTGGGAAGATTGTAACATTGTTATTATGTCTTTCACCCATGGGAATGCTTTGGGATGTCCCTTGGTTCTCTGTGTCCTTCAATGAAGCACCTTAGAACAGAAGATTTTTGTGCTCATCGTAAAAGCTCTGTCTCATAGCCTTTATTGGAGGACATAGCTCCTTTCCTTGTTCGTGTAGTCTTTCTTTTGTCTCCCCTATTGCTTTTTCACTAAGTAGCTTGGTGCCAGAAGGCAACTTATAGCCTTCTGGGGAAGAGCCAACTTTTATCTTTAGAGGTCTGTTCTTAGTGTCAGCCTCCTAGTGGCTGCAGACTTCCTATGTCCCCTAACAAAGGCTACAAGATAGAGATTTTATGGTGAGTAACAAAAATCCTCTTTTTACTGTTTAATGGCAGGAGAAACTATGAAACTTTTTTTCTTTACACAAAAAAAATGGATTGCAAAGGATTTCAAAACCTGACACGTGACCAAAAACAGGTCTTGCATACTGAAAAAAAACCATAAACCACATTTCACATATGAGAAACTTGATGAGTGAAACTGGCTTTATGTATATTTTAATGTTCTCAGTTCTGTAATTTCTATGTAAGAACAGGACATTTTATGCATACCATAATGTAATACACTTTCAGCTTGTATCTTCACAGCCTGTTCATCACGTTTGTCTTGTCTTATCGTTGTTCTGTTTGGTCGTAAGAGTAATTCTGCTTTGTTAAATTATTCTGCTTTATTAAATTATATAGCTAAAGCCTTTGTATCCATCATATAGACTGTTGGTGAAACATTATAGTTTAATGTCACTAAGCTGAAATCCTTCTATTTTAATTAGTTAAAAGCGGTTGAGCATCATGGATGACAAGTGTTTACAGGTTCCAAATCTGTCTAGCAGAACAGATAAGGAGGATGATTTAAGTAACTGTCTGATATGCATTGCATCATTTTTCTTTTGTCATAACATGAAATCTGTTCATCCTCATGTGGAATAGCGATCTCCTGGTCACATTATTGTTCTATAATTGAATTATCAATCATTATGAAGACCTGATAGATACTGCAAAGTACGTGCGCACTTGCCTGAGGATTCAGAACTATGAATCCTGGTATGTTGTACTCAAGATCTTTCCATTTGCTGATGAAAAAGAAACGGGCTGTGATCCATGAAAATGGCCGGCCTTCACTATGTGCAACCTGTGTGGTCCCACAAGGCGCGAGTCAAAAGATTAAAGTTGGGGAGTGCCGAACTGGGGAGAAAATGTGCCCTGATCTAGTTCTCTTTAATATTCAGTAAGTGGACAGCTTAGTTTCTGTAAGCTGTCTTTTCAATGAATAAGTTAAACTATGCTGGCCGTACAGCGTATCACAAGTAGAAGTTGAGTACAGAGCTGTCAAAGTGACACTGCAGTAATGTGATGTCTACTTATGGCGTCATATAACTGCATCTTTCTTCTGGTAGGTCTGTAGTCTTTCTCCCTTGTAATATCCTAGTCGAGACTGGAGTTGCTCCTGTGAAGGATTATGACACAGGACGGAACGGACCATCCCACCTTAAAGTACAGAAGTCATACCAAGCAGCAGCAGTGTATGCAGGTGCTTAGAGGAGTGATGTACTGCAAGAGGAAGCTGTGTGCAGATGACAGGTTCCCTTTAAGGCTTTGTTACTCTATGTGCCCACGATGCAGAAATGCTCCGGATTTTTCCTGAGCGTTTCTGCATTTCCCTGGCAGAAAAAACGCATGCAGATTTTACATGCGTTTTTGCAGCCAGGGACAAGCGTTTATCACGACGCGTTTTGCACATGCGATTTCGCATGCGGGTTGTCAAGCGCTTCCCAAGCGATTTTAGCATCACTTGGAAAAGTGCTTGACAACTTGGTCACACTATATAAATCCATGCAACCGGCATGGATTTATATAGTGTGACCAAGTTAGTTAAAAAAAAGAATAAAAATGATAAAAAATAAAAAAAACCACAATATACTCATCTTCCGATGGCCCCCGGTCTCCTTCTCCGATGCGTCCGGTCTCCCCGGTGTCTTGCGGTGGTGTAAAAGGACCTTCCATGACGTCATTTAGTCATGTGACAGGTCATGTGACCGCCGACGTCAGCAGTCACGTGACCTGTCACATGACTGAATGACGTCATGGAAGGTCCTTTTACTCCATCGTGAGCTTCCGGGGAGCCAAGACGTACGGGATAGAAGACCGAGGGACATCAGAAGGTGAGTGTAATGTTTTTTTTATTTTAAATTCTTTATTTTTACAGGTACTATGGTACCCGGGTCTGGAGGAGAGTCTCCTCTTCTCCAGAGCCAGGTACCATCCGCACATTGAATCGCTTAATATCCGCATGTGCACATGTAGTCATGCGGATATTAAGCGATTCAATGCAAGTCAATAGCGGCAAAAACGCTGCGATTCTGCAGAATAATTGGTATTGCTGCGGATTTTTCCACAATGATAATCCGCAGCGGAAATTTCTGCAGCATGTGCACAGCACATCATTGGGGAACATTGCAGACCTTCTACCAAGCGTTTTTTAACCATTTCTGTGGCGGAATTGCCGCTGCGGAAACGCTTAAAAAACGCATAGTGGGCATACAGCCTTACATTAGGTTTCTGCCACACATTTGTGACTTTGTTGGTGTTTTCATCTAAAGCCCTGAAAAGCAGGATTCGGACAGACGCCCAAACAGAGTCATTCACTACAATGAGTACTCACGTTTTACTCCATCTAGCTTTTGTTTCGCTTGTATCACCCCATTTTTCCTCCATTACAAATAAGGAATAGTGTTGAGTGAGCATGCTCGACAGTGCTCGTTACGTTACTCGCCCAAGCATCTCACTACTCAGGATGATCGGCGAGCACCGAGCATTTCCGGGTTACTCGGGTGGGAGCTCGGGTCTCCGCCCTGCACGTTTGGCGCTCTTTACAGAGCCAATGAACATGTAGCGTCACCTCGAGTATTTAAAACCGGGCGCCGCCATCTTGGACACAGTCGCTCCGGATCAGCCAGTGTAGGGTCAGTGCTGCAGAGCTAGGGAGAGATTTATACTGCGAAATAGTTAGTGTAGGGTCTCTAAAGCCTGCCAAATCAAACGAACAGTCCTTCTCAGGACTACTATCCATCCCAGACATCAGGCAGGCAGGCAGGCTGTATAGGAGACGCAGTGGTTATACCAACAAACACTGCATTACAGTCCTGTGTGCTCCTGCTGGTCAAATTTCTAGACTTAGCCGCAGGTCTCAGGGGCCAGGAAAAATCCTTTTTTTTTCATCTAAATCCTGTTTTTTTCTTTTTTTCCTCAGTCAGACTGTAAAAATACCCGTCTTATTAACTTTTTGGTATCCCCCCCCCAAAAAAAAAAAATTGAGTGTGTCTGTGAGTGTTCAGACACAAATATATCTGTTTAAAAGAATCTGGTGTAGGCCAGAGAACTAGAACTGTGTTTTTCCTCTTCCATGGTTCAAATCTGGGTGCTATCAACCTGCTTGCCTTTTTTCCATAAAAAAACAGTTTGAGTGTGTCGCTGACTGTTCAGTTCAGACACCAATATATCTATTTTAACAAGTCTGGTATACACCAGGAAATTATAACTGTGGTTTTGCAGTTCCACGGTTCAAATCTCTGTATTATCCACTTTTTTGTCTTTTTTCCATAAAAAAAAACATTTTCAGTGTCTCGCTGACTGTTCAGACACCAATATATCTGTTTACAAGATTCTGGTGTAGGCCAGAGAAATAGAACTGTGGTTTTCCTCTTCCACGGTTCTAATCTCCTTTTTATTACCCTTTTGCCATTGATAGTGCGAGTGTAAGCTATTTTACTTCATTTACAATGGGCAAGGTGCGTGGCAAGGGACGTGGAACTGGACGTTCTGGTGATGGTGTGTGCAGAGGACGGGGCCGTGGCCAAGGTGAAAATGTGCCACAACCAACAGCCACATCTTCTCGCTCGCAGTTCTTGAACGAATTACTAGGGAAGCACACTCAACAAGACCACTATTGCAAACTGATCAGTGTGAACAGGTTATTAATTGGATAGCAGTAATACTTCCAGTCACCTGGGCACCATCACCTCCGGTCTGTCTTCCACACGGTCAAGTGTTAGTAGCCGTGAGTCTCGACCGCATTCTCCTCCTCACCCTGATGCTCCTTCCTCCCACCATGACGAGTGTCGTCAGACAGCAACTGATCACACAGTTGGACACTCTGAAGAGCTGTTCACTGGTCCATTTCCATATTTGGGCCCCTCGCCTGCTCCGCTTGAAGTGGTGGAAGAGGAGATCCCATGTAGCGATGGCCAAATATTTGAACAGCCACGGCCACAGGAAGGCGACGCTGGTAATTTGTCACAAGAGGTGGACGATGACGAGACACAATTGCCACAAATTGAGGAGGAGGACCGTGGTGCGGAAGTGGAAGAGGAGGAGGTGGTGGATGATCTAGTAACTGATCCAACGTGGCAGGAGGACACGCAGAGCGAGGCCAGCAGCACACAGGGGGAGGGAGGCAGAGTACCCCAACAGACAGGAAGAAGCAGTGTGGTGGCCGCAGACAGAAGGCGGTCAACCGTTCCCCGTAACACCAACATGAGGGACGTTGCCAACCGGTAGGTCTTCCAGAGTCTGGAATTTTTTTAAAGACTCTGCTGATAACCCCAAAAAGGCCATTTGTACCACCTGCCAGGCCAGCATCAGCAAGGGTGACCAAACTACCAGCCTGACCACCACCAGCATGATCAGGCACATGTCAGCAAAGCACCCGACTTTGTGGGGCGAACCCCAGGGTCCACGACCAGTGTCAGCGGGTGTCACCACTGCTTCTTCCGCTGTTGTGCGTGTAAGAGAACCCCCTGTTGTGCGTGCAAGGCAATCCCCAGCGTTCAATTGTCCATATCCCAGACCTTTGAATGAAAGCGCAAATTCGCAGCCAATGCCCCACAGGCCACAGTCCTAAATTCGCACATTTCACGACTGCTTGCGTTGGAAATGCTGCCTTTTAGGCTGGTGGAGACGGAATCCTTCCGCAACCTTATGGCGGTGGCCGTCCCTCGGTACTCGGTCCCCAGCCGACACTATTGTGCCCGGTGTGCCATCCCCGCACTACACAAGCACGTGTCCCAAAACATCGGCCGTGCCCTCAACAACGCAGTTACTGGGAGAGTCCATCTGACAACGGACACGTGGACAAGTGTTTGTGGCCAGGGACGGTACATCTCCCTGACGGTACACTGGGTACACATACTGGAAGCCGGGACCCAGTCGGACCTTGGGACGGAACACATCCTCCCCACACCGAGGATTGTGGGCCCTATGTTAGTCAGAGTTGCCCCCACAGTGTACAGCTCCTGCGCATCATCCTCCTCCTCCTCCTCATGTTCAGCCTCCATCTCAGATATCACCACATCAGTTACAAGCTAGAAGCACTGCAGTACTGCCTCAGCCAAGCGGCAACAGGCTGTGCTGAAACTCATAAGCTTAGGTGATAAACCTCACACTGCTTGTGAGTTGTGGACAGCTGTGAAAGAGCAGGCAGATCTGTGGCTGAGACCGCTGAACCTACATCCAGGCAGGGTCATGTGTGACAATGGCCGTAACCTGGTGGCGGCTCTGAGGCGAGGCGAGATCACACACGTACCATGCCTGGCTCATGTGCTTAACCTCGTGGTTCAGCGGTTTCTTAAATCGTACCCCGAGTTGCCAGATCTGCTCGTCAAAGTACGCCACCTGTCAGCTCATTTTCGCAAGTCGGCTACAGCTTCCGCCGCCCTTGCTTTGTTGCAGCAGCGTTTGCAGCTTCCGGCACACCGACAGGTGTGTGATGTCCCCACACGTTGGAACTCTATCCTCCACATGTTGCAAAGGATTTGTGAGCAGAAGAGAGCAGTTGTGGAGTACCAGCTGCAACAAGACCGTCGATATTCAGGTCAGACTCCACACATAAGACCTCAGGAGTGGACCTGGATGTCTGACAAATGTACCATCCTGACAAATTTTGAGGAGTCCACCAAGATGGTGAGTGGCGATGACGCCATCATTAGCGTCAGCATCCCACTTGTCTGTATTTTGCAACGCTCTCTGCAGAGAATTAAAGAGGAGGCATTGCAGCCAGAGTATGATGAGATGGATCAAGAAGCCGTAGCGGGCAATTACCCACAGCCCAGCCTCATCTCATCCCAACGTGCATTGGTGGACAATGAGGGAGAGGAGGAGGAGGAAGAACAGGAGCTGGTATCATGCGCTGTAGACGGTAGTACCTGTACAACAGTCATACCGTCGGTTCAGGGGTGGCCTGAGGACAGGGGGAGGAGGAGGAGAGCATGGTCAGTCGTCATCTTGGTGAGGACACGGAAGTCTTGCCCGTTACCAGTCTGGCACGCATGGCTGACTTTATGTTATGCTGCCTTAACCGTGACCCTCGCATTGTCAAAATGTTGAGTGACAGTCATTACTGGTTGGTGACACTTGTAGACCCCCGCTACAAGGAGAACTTTCACTCTCTTATTCCTGAGGTGGAGAGGTCTACAAAAATGGGGCAGTACCGTAAGGCCCTTGCTGCAGAACTGTTAAAAAAATTCCCATCTGAACACGCTAGCGGCAGAGGTCACAGTTCATTGCCCAACCAAGGCGTACAGGTGAGAGAGACGCAACTCCAATCCAGCAGAGGCAGGGGAACACTGTCAACGTTCTGGGACAGTTTTCTGAGACCCGCCCAGCTTACAGGCCCTGAGGCGCCGGGTACTCACATAAGGAGTGGAAAGTTTCAAAAGATGGTGAGGGAGTACCTTGCCGACCATACCAGTGTCCTCCGTGATTCCTCTGTGCCTTTTAATTATTGGGTATCCAAGCTGGACACTTGAAATGAACTCGCTCTGTATGCCTTGGAGGTCCTGGCCTGCCCTGCCGCTAGCGTGTTATCGGAGTGTGTTTTTAGTGCCGCTGGGGGAATTATAACTGATAAGCGCACTCGACTGTCAACTGACAATGCTGACAAGCTGACTCTTATCAAAATGAACAAGGGCTGGATTGGGCCATACTTCTCATCACCACCAAATGACAGCAGAGTAACATAAAGTCAAATCCACTGTGTTGTTTCGGGAGGTGTATTCCCATGCACCGCTTCACACCCACACATGGGTATACGCTTCCTCATTTCGGCTGTTTTTTGTTCTTCTCCTTATCTTCAGCCTCCACCACCACTATACCACCAGGGTGACCGTGGTCCGTGTTGCCAGCATTGCAAGTTCCTCCGTCCTTATTTTTGGCAGCTTTTGCTTGGAAGGCATAGGCAAAGACTATGGGAGACAGACTCTCCATTAATGGAAATAATGTTTTTAATATGCTGTACTGCATGGCTCTTGTAAGGGGCATTAAAATCATTTTGCTAAGCTACTGTGACCTCCACGTCTCTTCCACGGGGCATTGTTATTGTCTTTTTATTCCACTGCGACCTCCACCACTCTTCCAAGGGGCATTAAAACCGTCTTGTTAAGCTACTGCGACCTCCACCACTCTTCCAAGGGGCATTGATATTGTCTTTTTATTCCACTGCGACCTCCACCACTCTTCCAAGGGGCATTAAAACCGTCTTGTTAAGCTACTGTGACCTCCACGTCTCTTCCATGGGCCATTAAAACCGTCTGGTTAAGCTACTGTGACCTCCACGTCTCTTCCAAGGGGCATTAAAACCGTCTTTTTAAGCTACTGCGACCTCCACCACTCTTCCAAGGGGCATTGATATTGTCTTTTTATTCCACTGTGACCTCCACGTCTCTTCCAAGGGGCATTAAAACCGTCTTGTTAAGCTACTGCGACCTCCACCACTCTTCCAAGGGGCATTGATATTGTCTTTTTATTCCACTGCGACCTCCACCACTCTTCCAAGGGGCATTAAAAGCGTCTTGTTAAGCTACTGTGACCTCGACGTCTCTTCCAAGGGGCATTGAAACCGTCTTGTTAAGCTACTGCGACCTCCACCACTCTTCCAAGGGGCATTGATATTGTCTTTTTATTCCACTGCGACCTCCACCACTCTTCCAAGGGGCATTAAAACCGTCTTGTAAAGCTACTGTGACCTCCACGTCTCTTCCACGGGGCATTGATATTGTATTTTTATTCCACTGCGACCTCCACGTCTCTTCCAAGGGGCATTAAAACCGTCTTGTTAAGCTACTGCGACCTCCACCACTCTTCCAAGGGGAATTAAAATCGTCTTGCAAAGCTACTGTGACCTCCACGTCTCTTCCAAGGGGCATTAAAACTGTCTTGTTAAACCACTCTGATCTCCACAGCGCTTCCAAGGGGCATTGAAATGTTGTTTTTAATTACCTCTAACCTCCACGACTCTTCCAACGGGGATTACATTTCCTCCTAATTTTTGTCAGCTTTTGCTTTTCAATGCTTAGGCGAGGACTAAGGGAGACCCACTCCCCAATAATGGGTAGAAGGTTTTTAGTACGCTGTAATCCACGTCTGTTTCAAGGGGCATTGCAGTTCCTCATAATTTTTGGAAAGCCTTCCATTCACTGCTTAGGCCAACAGTGTACAGGAGACCCAGTTGCTATAAATGCAAAAAACGGTTTAGTTAAAGCCCTCTGACCTCCATGTCACTTCCAAGGGGCATTGGAGTGCCTCGAAATTTTTGGTAGGCATTGCACTCACTGTATGCCCTATAACTGTGTAGCCGAACCGCTCCTTTTGGTACAGAAACATATCCTACAAGACATGTGTGGTTGACTGGCCTGATATTGATGTGAATGGTCCCTGTTCCTCCTGCTCTTTCTCCTTTGCCACCACCTCATTCATCATTCATCACCTGAGGCTTTGTTTTAACGGGAGTCATAGAACTGGGATAGTAGCAGGAAAACATCCAGCAATCCTCGGAGGAGGTAGGATATGCGCCAAAACGCTGACCACCTCAGGCCAAGAGGCTACTACATACATGCGCTTGCATTCCAAGGAACAGAAAGCTAAGGAGATGGATGGCCTCATGATCATGAATAATTTACTCGTTGTGTATGAGGCCGACCACTGCTGCTGTCTACCTTCTGAACTTTGTGTTGAAGCCTGATTGACCCAGGACCCGCAATCCTCTATGTCTGGAGGACGTGTTGCATCCCAGTGTCCAACTGTGTCCCGGCTTTCACAATATTAACCCAGTGTGAAGGCGTCAGTGAGATGAACCATCCCTGGCCACTTGTCCACGTGTTTGTGGTTAGGCTGTCCTTGAAATAGGGGCGGCTGGGGACCGAGTATGGACACCCGGCCGCCCCCTGGCGGCTGGGGACCAAGTGTGGACACCCGGCCGCGGGGCAGCTGGGGACCGAGTATGGACACCCGGCTGCCCCCAGGCGGCTGGGGACCAAGCATGGACATCCGGTCGCCGGGCGGCTGGGGACTGAGTATGGATACCAGGCCTCCGACGCAGCCATGACGTGGTGGCCGGCGTCTGCCTCCACAAGCCTAAAAGGCCTCATTTCAAGTGCAAGCAAGCTAGCAGTACAGTATTGAAGCCTGGGGGTGGGTGAGTGGCAGGCTGCACACTTACGCTTGCATTCCAAGAAAACAAAGCAGATGCTAACTTCTATCATCATCATCATGCTCCTCACCTTGGCACTCTCAACTCCCCTGATGGAGAAGCCAGGGCCCACCGGAGGAGTCTGGTTCTCTGGTGGGCTCGTCCAATGCTGCCCTAAAGCAGGCCAGGCTAAGAAAAGTGTGGGGAAGGTTACCGGGACAAATAGGGGCGGCTGGGGACCGAGTATGGACACCCGGCCGCCCCCTGGCAGCTGGGGACCAAGTGTGGACACCCGGCCGCGGGGCAGCTGGGGACCGAGTATGGACACCCGGCCGCGGGGTGGCTGGGGACCGATTATGGACAACCGGCCGCCCCCTGGCGTCTGGGGACCAAGCATGGACACCCGGCCGCAGGGCGGCTGGGGACTGAGTATGGATACCAGGCCGAAAACGCAGCCATGACGTGGTGGCCGGCGTCTGCCTCCACAAGCCTAAAAGGCCTCACTTCAAGTGCAAGCAAGCTAGCAGTATGGTATTGCAGCCTGGGGGTGGGTGGGTGGCAGGCTGCACACTTACGCTTGCATTCCAAGTAAACAAAGCAGATGCTAACTTCTATCATCATCATCATGCTCCTCACCTTGGCACTCTCCACTCCCCTGATGGAGAAGCCAGGGCCCACCGGAGGAGTCTGGTTGTCTGGTGGGCTCGGCCAATGCTGCCCTAAAGCAGGCCAGGCTAAGAAAAGTGTGGGGAAGGTTACCGGGTCAAATAGGGGCGGCTGGGGACTGAGTATGGACACCCAGTCGCTCCTTGGCGGCTGGGGACCAAGCGTGGACACCCGACCGCTGGGTGGCTGGGGACTGAGTATGGATACCAGGCCGCCGACGCAGCCATGACGTGGTGGCCAGATTCCGCCTCCACATGCCTAAAGGCCCAATTTCAAGTGTAAGCAAGCAAGCAGTATAGTATTTCAGCCTGGGGGTGGGTGGGTGGCAGGCTGCATACTTGCGCTTGCATTGCAAGGAATGGGGGAGGTACAATTGAACACTGCCCTGGGACAAGGACTTGCACAGGGATAATTGCAAGTCTGCATCTTCTGATGCAGCAAGGATCACTTCTGATGGGCACACTTTTAGGCAGTGACGTGGGTGTCAGAGATGCTTCCAGGGGTCTTCCCCATGCTGTTCCCATGTCTTTTCAGCACTGTATGCATGTGTCACACAGCACATGGCCAGATAAGGTTGTAAAATGTTAAAATGACATTTCCCGGTGAATGCATTTGTCACGGTTGATAGCAATACAAAGGTGCAAAAACGCATAAAAAATGCTACTTGTGAACATAGCCCAAGGTGTGGAGGAGTATTTTTGTTTTTGGTTATTTATTTTACCTTATACACATGGAAAGGATGTTCCTTAACATATTTCATAGGAAAGCAGTTTCAGTTTTGTTTTTGAACGTTTTATTGTGAGCCCGTAAAAGTGGCTTAATACCTCTGACCACATTGTTGACAGCAGTGACCTGGGGGTCAGAAATGCTTCCTGGGTCGATCCCCATGCTGTCCCCATGTCATTTGAGCACTGTCACTATCGTTTTGGGCACTTTTTAGGTTTTCTACAGACTGCCGGGGGTGCCGCCGCAAAAATGCTCGGGTCTCCCATAGACTAACATTGGGCTCGTTGCTCGGGTCGAGCACCCGAGTATCACGGTGAGCTCGGCCCGAGCTTCGAGCACCCGAGCATTTTAGTGCTCGCTCAACACTAATAGGGAAATTAAAAAAGCAAACAAATTTGGTATTATTGTGTCCCAAAAAGTCTAGTCTATGAAAATATGAAATGATTTAAACTATATGTTACTTGTCAAAAAGGAAAAAAAAAATCAAAACACCAGAATTGCGTTTTTTCAGTCATCATACTACTAAATTTAAAAATAATTACATTTTGATCACTTTTTATTGTATGTACCCCAAACTGGTATCTATAAAAATATCAGCACGGAGTACCAGAGCAAGCCCTTATACAACACTATGGATGGTAAAATTTTAAAAATACCGGGGTTTCAAAATTTTTCGACCAAAAGAACATTTTTCCAACAACTTTCAGAATTTTTTTTTCACCACTAAAAAAAACAAAATATCTGGGCGAGTTTCATATCGCCGTAATTGTACTGACCTGATAAATCATGTTGCTAGGTCGTTTTGGATGCAATATGAATGACATTAAAATAAAACTCAAAAAAGAATGACTGAATTGCAGTATATTTTTTCCGCAATTTCACTTCACTTGTAATTTTTTTCCCCATTTTACAATACATTATATAATAAAATGAATGGTGTCATTCAGGGTCGGACTGGGGTGCCTGGGGCCCACAGGGGGAATTGACTCTACACCTACAGCAATATGCAAATACCTGTTATCCACTATCCCTGTTATAGTGGAGCATCAACTGTAAATCACAGGCGGCTCCTGCACATCTACTGTGCGCCACTATAACTGGAATATACAATTTTGGTAGTTTGCATTAAAGAGGTTCTTTGGTTAAAACAAGTTATCACTGATCCATGGGCTCCACAGGATAGGTGATCACTTATTGATCGCTTGGGTCCGAACATTGGAAACCGCACCGATTGGAAGAATGGGGAAGTTTTAACCCTGCCAGGACACTTATCCCCATTTTAAAATGCCGCGACAGGTGGGACATCTGACCGCAGCTCCATTCATTCTCTTGTGGGCTTCCAAAAAAGAGCAGCGCTCACAGCCACTGAGGGAATGAATGGATCAGTGGTCTAGTCGCACATGTCACTCCAGTCTAATGGGGATAAAAGCTCCACATTCTGCCAATTGGTGCAGGTCCCAATAGTCAGACCCCCACCAATGAATATCTTATCACTTATCCTGTGGAGAGATGATTACTTGTTTTCACTGGAGAACCCTTGTAAGTGCATCTCTGATGCTCTGGTCCAAGTATTTAATCTCTAAGGCCACAGCCCTACTATCAGTATTCAGTCAGTACTTTTTCTCAGGCGTGGGAGCCAAAACTACTCACTCCTGGTTTTGGCTCCCACTCCTGAGAAAAAATACTGACCGAATACTGACCAAATACTGATAGTGGGGCTGTGCCCTAATGGAAAAAAAAATTTTCCTAGTTAATATCTGCGAGAACAAATGACCGCCATACACAACACAATCCACTATAACAACACCAATAATACCACATACAAAGGGGACAAATATCACCACACCATGACCAGACCACATATTACCACCACAAAGTGACCGAATAATACCACATACAAGGAACAAATATTGCCACACCATGACCGGACCACATATTACCACCACAAAGTGACCAAATACTACAATACTGATCATGAATACAAACCACAACACTAACAACACTGTTATTACCACCAGCGACATTATACACAGGAGCTCTGTATATAGTGTCAGTGTACAGGTAATACAGTGATCACCAGTGAAATTATAAACAGGAGCTCTGTATATAGTGTCAGTGTACAGGTAATACAATGATCACCAGTGACATTATAAACAGTAGCTCTGTATATAGTGTCAGTGTACAGGTAATACAGTGATCACCAGTGAAATTATAAACAGGAGCTCTGTATATAGTGTCAGTGTACAGGTAATACAATGATCACCAGTGACATTATACACAGGAGCTCTGTATATAGTGTACAGGTAATACAGTGATCACCAGTGACATTATACATAGGAGCTCTGTATATAGTGTATAGGTAATACAGTGGTCACCAGTGACATACACAGGAGCTCTGTATATACTATGTAGTGTAAGTGTACATGTAATACACTGACTCACCAGTGACGTCTCTAGGTGAAGTCTTTCATCTTCGCTTTTCTTCATCTGGCACAGACCGCCATCACTTCTTCCAGCCAGGACTCATCTCTGCAGAAAATAACACACAGTTATCAATAACTGATCTCTTCTAGAGCACATTCCCCACTTTTCCCTCGATTTCTAGACTACACCAGTTGAAGAAAAAAAGCGGCATAGTGCCGCCCTGTACAGTAACAGTACCTCCCTTTTGTCCCCTCTCATGGAAAACAGTTTCCTAAAAAGTAAATTATATTACAGAAGTAATATTGTCCGTAATTGGACTCTAAAGTAATAATATTCCCCACTCGCCACCATAAACTAATAAAGTATGTTCCTCAATCTGGCCCCCAAACAGTAATTAAGTCCCTTGCCCAGCCTGGCCCCCCCATATATCCATTCTAGCCCCCCCGCATATATCCATCCTGCCAACCACCCCCCCATATATCCATCCTGACCCCCATGTGTCCAGCCTGCCCCCCCCATATATCCATCCTGGCCTCCATGTGTCCAGCCTGCCCCCCTCCATATATCCTTCCTGGCCCCCATGTGTCCAGCCTGCCCCCCCCATATATCCGTCCTGGCATCCATGTGTCCAGCCTGCCCCCCATATATCCATTCTGGCCTCCATGTGTCCAGCCTGCCCCCCCCATATATCCATCCTGGCCTCCATGTGTCCAGCCTGCCCCCCATATATCCATCCTGGTCTCCATGTGTTTAGGCTGTCCCCCAT
The DNA here is from genome assembly GCF_046119375.1 of Phyllobates terribilis. NCBI lineage: Eukaryota > Metazoa > Chordata > Amphibia > Anura > Dendrobatidae > Phyllobates > Phyllobates terribilis. The sequence goes on along the minus strand of NW_027362762.1, from coordinate 361,564,616 downwards.
ATATCCATCCTGGCCTCCATGTATCCAGCCTGCCCCCCATATATCCATACTGGCCTCCATGTGTCCAGCCCGACCCGCTTCATATATCCATCCTGTCTCCCCCATATATATCCATCCCGGCCCCCATGTGACCAGTCTGCCCCCCATGTGACCAGCCTGCCCCCCCATGTGACCAGCCTGTCCCCATATATACATCCTAGCCGCCATGTGTCCAACCTGCCCCCAATATATCCATCCTAGCCCCCATGTGTTAAGCCAGTCTCCTCATATATCTATTTTAGCCCCCATGTGTCCAACCTCCCCATGTGTCCAACCTGCCCCAGCCCATATATCCATCCAGGCCCCCATGTGTCCAGCCTGCCCCCCATATATCCATCCAGGCCCCTATTTGTCCAGCCTGCCCCCCATATACAGTATCCATTCAGGCCTCTATGTGTCCAGCCTGCCCCCCTCACAACCATGTATCCATCCATGTCCCCATGTGTCCAGCCTGCCCCCCCCATATTTGCATCCTAGCCCCCATATATATATCCATCCTGGCCACACTGTGTCCAGCCTGCCCCCATATATATCCATCCAGGACCCCATGTGTCCAGCCTGCCCCCCATATTTCCTTACTGGCCCCATGTGTCCAGCCTGCCCCCCCATATTTCCTTACTGGCGCCATGTGTCCAGCCTGCTTTCCCATATATCCATCCAGGCCCCCATGTGTCCTCCCTGCCTTCCCATATATCCATCCAGGCCCCCATGTGTCCAGCCCCCCCATGTACCCATTCTGCCCCCCCTTATATGTGTCAATCCAGCCCCAGGCTCCATTATGTGTCCATCCAGCCTCAGGCCCCCTTATGTGTCCATCCAGGCCCCCAACCAATTCTGCATTCACTCACAAAAATAAATGATTCTTCTTACCTTCCTGTGCTCCCGGCATTGTGCGGTGTCCTCTTCTGCTGAGATCCAGTGCGCTTGTAGCAGAGATGTCATACGCTGGCTGGGGAAGTGAGACACACAGCTTCAGCTGCTTCACTGGGATGTGTGCTGCGGTGGTTCAGGTAATGAACGCCACGTGTGCGCATCCCTGTATACACTCTACCTGCGCTTTTAAAGGGCCTGTGACCCTTAAAACCGCAGTTTTTTTTCTTCCCTCTTCTCTTCTCCTCCCTTTCCTGTGCAGCAGGGGCCCACCGGGGAAATCCTTGGTACCCCGCCAGCCCAGTCCGACCCTGGTGTCATTCAAAACTACAACTTGTCCCACAAGAATCAAGTTATCATACAGCTAGTCGACAGAAAAATAAGCAAGCTATGGCTTTTGGAAGAAGGGGAGGAAAAAATGAAAAATTCCTTAGCCTTTAAAGGGTTAACGCTGCCAATTGTTCATTTGAAACGCATGGAATTTGGAGGGGCCTTTAAAGCAATTAAAAAAAATCTTTTGCTTAGTGATTTCAAAGATACAGACTCTTAGAATCCAATCCACAGCACTTTCAAAAATATTTTGCCATAATCATATCAAAGGTAATAAAATTGTGAATTTTACACATGTCCAGTGAAATTAATCTGCACAGTAGAAGCAGTTTACAGAACGTTTACAATTATGGTTTGGGGACATTATTGTGATTGTAACCTAATAATATCTACAATTTTAATTCTTCATTCATCTATATGCCCTTTGCAAAGTCCCTTTGCCTCATGGCTGATGAACTTTCTTAAACCCCCTAGTGACCAGGCCTGAAAGGGCCTTAAAGGGAATCTGTCAGCAGGTTTTTGCTACCTCACCTGAGAGCAGCGTAATAAAGGAAAATAGACCCTGAATCCAACGATGTGTCACTTAGATAACTGGGTGCAGCAGTTCTGATACAATCAGAGTTTTTAGATTTAGCAATGCAACAAAGCTGAGAAAGCTAACCCTGCCCCCACCAGACTCTGTATATACAATATCTATAGACAGTGAGCTTATTATCACAGGAGGGGCGGAGTTATACTACCAGACACGCCCTTCTGTGTCCTAGTAATGATAAGCTTCTGGTACTAAAACAATCATAGCAAGTAAACAAAATTAAGGAGCTTGATAAGAGAAGCATCTCTGAAATCTGTGTTTTGACCCCTACAGCATGTTGTCTTCAGATTACATAGCAAAGACCTGCTGACAGATTCCCTTTAAAAACTCACCAATTTTTTTTGCCTCAGTGCTTTTCAACAGCCATAAATTAATTTTTCACTGACATGGTTGCATGAAGATTTGTTTTATGTGGGACTTATTGTATTATTTTATAGCACTGTTTTGGGATTCATATAAAAAATTGTGTTAATTATATGGGGGATACAAATATCGAAAACAGCATTTTTTTGTTAGCTTTCTTTCTTTATATTTTTTAGTGGTACATTCTCCAAATTAAATAACATGTTGATTGAGTTTCTAGCTTATTATGGCCGTGTACATACCTACACAACTATACATTTTTGTTTTGTTTATCTTACAAGTATGTAATAAAATGTATTTTGTATTAAAAAATCTGGTTGAGGACCTTTTACTTTTTATTACTTTTTGTATTTTTATTTTTATGCACGTGTTTTATATGTATATTTATTTTACACAATTCATTTCACGAGTGATCATCAAAGACATCAGGGGAACATTTTCTTTTCTTTTATTGACAATTTCTTTCCATTGTAACTGGATTATCTACTGGAGTCCCAGTTCAGGGGAAAACAACCTACTACAGTGACATAAATTGCTGGCACAGCTAATCTGCATCTGATAGGACCCAGAATCTCTACTATGATCACCAGGTCCTATAGAAGCATCTGTACCTACATAGAGCTCATAGAGCTGACAAAATAGAAATAGGGGCCCTGGCTGTGTCTGAGGGCTCATGCAGATATCCGATTTTTGCGTACCAGTTCTATCCATGTTTTTCATGGAAAGCATTCATACCTGTGTTAGTCTTTGGGCCTGCAGAAAATATCAAAGACCTGATCGGAGGATTGGATCAAAATCAGCAATGCAAGTCAATGAATCCATGAAAAAATCGAACTGCACTCGGATGACAATGCTATCAGATTTTCACTGACTGTCAGGATGGAGAAGGTGGAGATTTTTTATTTCATTTTTCCACGTACGAGAAAATCGGTTGACACTCATAACACACTCTGATCAAAATAATTTGTCCAATTTTATAGTATGCGACAAAATCGCATGTCTGAAGAATCCTTGGCAGCTGGAAATCCAACCTGTTCCTGCTTGATTGCAGAAGCAGGAACTTTAGCCCAGTGCTCCAAATTCACAATAACGCAGGGTTAAAGGGATTTGGCATTATTTTTGAGGTTTAGTTAATGTTAGGATACAATTTATTATGTATGCCTTTAATAACATACTTTCAATACATTTTTTATGGAAATTATAATTAGAGGAGAAATAAGGCCACATTCACATGTTCAGTACTTGGTCAGTATTGTACATCAGTATTTATAAGCCAAAATCAGGAGAGGAACAATCAGAGGTAAAGTATAATAGAGACATGTCATTGCTTCTGTATTTATCACCCACTCCTGGTTTTGGTTTATAAATACTGATGTGAGATACTGACCAAATACTCAATGTGTGAACGTGGCCTAAGGGGTTTATCTTTCTTTTTCCACGAAGATGTGGACCAGCCTTGGCCTTGAATAGTTTCATTTACTGTTGCTCAGCAGTGAACCTGTGGTCGCATAAAGGGTCACTTAGCTGTCAGTATATAGACAGTGATTGTAAAATAATATTTTGGATGAAACGAGTCCAATTCATAAAGAATAAGGGCCGATTCAGTAACGCTGTCATTTATGAGTAGGATGCACCACATGTATTAAGAGGCACACACCACTCAATGAGTTTGGCAAGTCTTTTCAGTGGCGTGTGCCTCCTTGTGTCTAGCTAGAAATACATAACATTTCTGGTGTAAGAAACGCCGGCACTTTTGCTGATTTTTGCAGTTAATCATAGCCAGACCCTGTCTTTCCTGTCAGGTACAGGTGCCTTTATCAGTATTTGTCTTCTGTAGACATGAAATCAAACAATGTGTTATCAGTCAAGCTCAAGAGACTGGTGTTGAGTGGGGAAAGAACCTGGGGAGCCAGAGGATCCTTCAGTGTTCTGTCACACCTAGAGCACTTAAAGGGAATCTGTTAGCAGATTTTTGCTACCTAATCTGAGAGCAGCATTATGTAGGAAAAGAGACCCTGAGTTCAATGATGTATCGCTTAGTTCACTAGGTGTGTCAGTTGTGACTCAGAGTTCTTAGATGTATCATGAAGCAGAGCTAAGAAAGCTAACCCCGCCCACACCACAGCTCTTTATGTACATTGTCTATTGACAGTGAGCTGCTTATCACAGGAGGTGGTGTGGTCAGCCTAGCTGTCACATGATAGGCACATGATAAAAAAAATATTTGTCAGTTTAACAGCACAAAGCCTGATAAGTGACACATCTCTGAAATCTGAAAATAGCAAAAGCCTGCTGACAGATTCCCTTTAATGCCTTATTTGCATGTGGATTAAATGCTGATTTCTCTGGAATGCAGCAATGCTGAGAAGATATAAAGGTGTCGATGGGTTTGCATTTCAAAGACTTGGTGTTTTGGGAGTATGTTGATCTTACTGACAGATTCCTGTTAAGACAACATAAATTAGATAGTGTATAGTATGGCCGATTTTTTACATCACAAAAGTAAGATATCTGAAATTTCTCACATTAGAACTGAATTTCTATAGTTAGCGTGACACCCACAATACTGATCAGTGTATTTGTACTCAGTTAAGAACGCTGCTCCCACTGCCAGATGCTAGTGTCTGACATTGGAAATAATATATGTAATTATCCTAGTGATTGTTATCCATTTTATACATTACTTTCAGTAAAGTGTTGAGACAGACATATAGATATTATAAAGTGATGATATAACAATAAGTGTGCGTCCGTGCTCTCAAACCGTGCTTGTTAATATGAAAAAAATAAATAAAATATAGTACATATAACCAGTATATATTGGAACAACCCTCTGTCGCTTCTCACTCCCCTACAAAGCCAGGTAGTGGAATGGATGGATGTAGCTACACATCTGTAGTTTAAAGGAGTTTTCTGGGCTTAAAATATTGATAACTTAACATCAGGGTACCAACTAATATTTTAGTCAACATTTTTATGAACACTAAGAAATTATCGTAAATTAAAAGTGATGTACAGTACTGTGCAAAATTTTTAGCTAGGTATGTGGTATGCTGAATTTTATGTTCAGAATTTCCCCATAGACTTGCATTAGATATGAAAAATCCACAGGTAAAAAAATGCAAATGCATGTATGGAAACACACTAAAAACACATGTAATCTGCACATGATATTACGACGATACAGTAACCATAGAATGATATCATTTCTACACCAGTGCTTGCAGACCATATATTAAATGCTGTGCAGGTTCTCACTAGTGACGTTCTCATTGATTGTAGACATTCACTTTCCCTTTTCTTTGGCATTTAGCCCAGACCACCATGACCACTTCTTCTATCAATAACTTTTCCCTGCAAAATGTAACACACAGACATTTTTGACTTACTTCTTTCCAGCACCCTCCTCACATTCCCCTGCCTCTACACAGACATAGTGCTATAGCTAGCGGCCTAGACAGTAATAATGCCACTCTATGACCTGCACAGTAATAATATCCTCCTATTGTGTCCCTCAGTCTGTCTACTTGTAATAATACCCCGACTGTGCCTCCTTATAATATGACCCTCAGTGCCACTTTATTTTAGTAATGGGCATACATAGAAATCACAGGGGCCCATAGCAAAACTCCTATCATGGCAAAGAGCAGAGCAAAATACTGTAATGCGCATGCGTCAGCGTTACTTTCGGGTTCCCGGCTCTTTGGCCTCTCCTGGCGCATGCATGTAATTTGCTCTGTCCTCAGCAGGGCAGAGTGTAGTATATTTGCACAGGAACGTGATTGGGGTCACCGTGTGGATAATGTAGGATGTGTCATCCACATGAAGTAAGCAGGAAGATGGCGATTGCGATGAGAGTGGAGGCGACGAAGCAAGACCAGCGATGCCCATTGTACTGGACCGCACCATATGGTTTGTATAATAAAAGTATTTTTTTTGCTATGCAGAGGGGGTTGGGGACTTAAATACAACTTAATAAAATACTGTAAAAGTCATAGTAACATAGTAACATAGTTTTTAAGGTTGAAGGAAGACTAAGTCCATCTAATTCAACCCATAGCCTAAAATGTTGATCCAGAGGAAGGCAAAAAAAACCATGTGCCAAACACTAAGCTCCTCATTGGGGAAAAAAATTCCTTCCCGACTCCATACGACAATCAGACTAGTTCCCTGGATCAAAGTTCTATCAAGGAATCTAGTATATATAACCTGTAATATTATACTATTCAAGAAAGGCATCCATGCCCTTCTTAAATTTTAACAGTGAATCACTCATTACAACTAGAGATGAGCGGTGTTCGACTAGAACTGTTCGCCAATCTCAAATTCGAGCTGTTTTGGGCGGTGTTCGAGTTGTTCGACGAACCCGAACGATTTGCAAAAAATTCGGCTGTTCGAGGTTATGTTCGATAACTGTTCGTGCACCAAAAGCGTGTCCTGCATGTCTGGCGCTATTTAGAGCACCAATCATGCAGGGATTGTCTGCCACTCACTGTAATGCCACAGCCATGGTGGTTGTGGCATTACAGTGATTGCCCAAATCGATGGGAACTGTGCTCACAGTGAAACACGAAAAGCCGGCAATTCAGCAGCGGCATACACCGGTACCCGACAATTTAGAACCGAAAGAATAGAGCTTCACACATAGATTAGATAGATATAAACATGTCAGTCACATATATATGAAGTACAGTGACAGTGTTGATTACTGTACTTGTCATTTAGCGTAAAGGATTTATCAAAAAAAATAATAGTGTTTTCATGCACCGTCTCTTTAAGAAAGCCGGCCGGCAATTCAGCATCTGTACCCAACAATTTAGAATAGAAGGAATAGAGAATCACACATAGATTAGATAGATAGAAACATGTCAGTCACATATATATGAAGTACAGTGACAGTGTTGCTTACTGTACTTGTCATTTAGTGTAAAGGATTTATTAAAAAAAATAATAGTGTTTTCATGCACCGTCTCTTTAAGAAAGCCGGCCGGCAATTCAGCATCTGTACCCGACAATTTAGAATAGAAGGAATAGAGAATCACACATAGATTAGATAGATAGAAACATGTCAGTCACATATATATGAAGTACAGTGACAGTGTTGCTTACTGTACTTGTCATTTAGTGTAAAGGATTTATTAAAAAAAATAATAGTGTTTTCATGCACCGTCTCTTTAAGAAAGCCGGCCGGCAATTCAGCATCTGTACCCGACAATTTATAACAGACAGAATAGAGCTTCACACATAGATTAGATAGATAGAAACATGTCAGTCACATATATATGAAGTACAGTGATAGTGTTGGTTACTGTACTTGTCATTTAGTATTAAAATAAAGGATTTATTATTAAAAAAATTGGCGTAGGGTTCCCCTTAATTTTAGTCTCTAGCGGAGGTTAAGCAGACAGCTGGGGCAGATGTTTGAAGCCTGGGAAGGGGGTAATACCCACGGAGCTTCCCAGGCTACTAATATGAGCCCCCAGCTGAATACATAGCCTTTACTAGCTATTAAAATGGGGGACCCCCCCAAAAAAATGACGTGGGGTCCCCCCTAATTTAATAGCTAGCAAAGGCTAGGCAGACAGCTGGGGGCTGATATTAATAGCCCAGGAAGGGAGCCATGAATATTGGCCCCCTCCCAGGCTAGAAACACCAGCCGTCAGCCGCCCCAGAAATGGCGCATTCATAGGATGCGCCAATTCTGGCACTTAGCCTCGCTCTTCCACGCTGCCCTGGTGCGGTGGCAGGGGGTAATAGGGCTGGGGTTGATGTCAGCTTATAATGCCAGCTGACATCAAGCCCAGGTTAGTAATGGAGAGGCGTCTATAAGACACCCCCATTACTAACCCCATAGCCAAAGTAAAAAAAAACACAAACACCCAGAATAAAGTCCTTTAATTGAAATAAAGACACAATTCTTTATTGTTCTAAATTAAACCATACTTACCATCACGCCCATTCCAGCTGAAGCCAACGATCTCCTGTAATAAAAATAAAATAATAAAGCAACCTCATCCTTACCTTTCCATGGTTCCCACGACAGCTTCAGCTCTGCTACATCGAGATGACAGGCTGGACCGCAGCAGAACGCTGCCATCCAGCCTGTCATCCCGCAGACACTGAGAAGCGCAGGCATGCTTGCGCTCCACATTGTCTCTCTGTGACGGCATAAAGATGAGCCGAGGTCATGTCCAATGAACTCGGCTCACCTCATGCACGTCACTTACAGCGTGGGAGAATTCTCACGCTGAAGCGCTGAGTGCAGGAGAATTTTCCCACGCTGTCAGTGAGGTGCATGAGGTGAGCTGAGTTCATTGGACATGAGCTCACCTCATGCACGTCACTGACAGCGTGGGAGAATTCTCCTGCACTCAGCACTTCAGCGTGAGAATTTTCCCACGCTGTCAGTGACGTGCATGAGGTGAGCCGAGTTCATTGGACATGACCTCGGCTCATCTGGATGCCGTCACAGCGAGACACTGAGGAGCGCAAGCATGCCTGCTCTTCTCAGTGTCTGCGGCATGACAGGCTGGATGGCAGCGTTCTGCTGCGGTCCAGCCTGTCATCTCGATGTAGCAGAGCTGAAGCTGTCGTGGGAACCATGGAAAGGTAAGGATGAGGTTGGTTTATTATTTTTCTTTTATTGCAGGAGATCGTTGGCTTCAGCTGGAATGGGCGTGACGGTAAGTATGGTTTAATTTAGAACAATAAAGAATTGTGTGTTTATTTCAATTAAAGGACTTTATTCTGGGTGTTGTGTTTTTTTTAAATACTTTACTAGAAATTCATGGCGGTCATGTCTAATACTGGCGTAACCCCATGAATTTTGGGCTTGGGGCCAGCTGATAATACCAAGCTGGCCCTAACCCCTTTATTACCCAGTGAGCCACCGCACCAGGGCCCTGGATGAGTTGGGTACAGCGCCAGAAGATGGCGCTTCTATGAACGCGCCATTTTCCGGGGTGGCTGCGGACTGCAATTTGCAGCGGGGGGGGGGCCCAGAAACCTTGGGCCTCCCTGCGCTGCAGATTCCAGCCCCCAGCTGCATAGTTGTACCTGGCTGGACACAAAAATAGGGCGAAGCCCCACGTATTTTTTTTTTAATTATTTCATGAAATTCATGAAATAATTAAGAAAAAAAGGCCTTCCCTATATTGTTGTGTCCGGCCAGGTACAAATAGGCAGCTGGTGGATGGGGGCAGCCCGTTCCTGCCTGCTGTACCTGGCTGGACACAAATATAGTGCGAAGCCCCACTTCAATTTTTTTTAATTATTTCAGGAAATTCATGAAATAATTAAAAAAAAATTGACGTGGGGCTTCGCACTATATTTGTGTCCAGTCAGGTGCAGCAGGCAGGAACGGGCTGCCCCCAACCACCAGCTGCCTATTTGTACCTGGCCGGACACAACAATATAGGGAAGCCCTTTTTTTCTTAATTATTTCATGAAATAATTTAAAGAAAATTGACGTGGGGCTTCGCCCTGTTTTTGTGTCCAGCCAGGTACAACTATGCAGCTGGGGGCTGGAATCCGCAGCGCAGGGAGGCCCAAGCTTTCTGGGCCACCCCCGCTGCAAATTGCAGTCCGCAGCCACCCCGGAAAATGGCGCGTTCATAGAAACGCCATCTTCTGGCGCTGTACCCAACTCATCCAGGGCCCTGATGCGGTGGCTCACTGGGTAATAAAGGGGTTAGGGCCAGCTTGGCATTATCAGCTGGCCCTAAGCCCAAAATTCATGGGGTCACGCCAATATTAGACATGACCACCATGAATTTCTAGCAAAGTATTTAAAAAAAACACAACACCCAGAAAAAAGTCCTTTAATTGAAATAAACACACAATTCTTTATTGTTCTAAATTAAACCATACTTACCGTCACGCCCATTCCAGCTGAAGCCAACGATCTCCTGAAATAAAAGAAAAATAATAAAGCAACATCATCCTTACCTTTCCATGGTTCCCATGACAGCTTCAGCTCTGCTACATCGAGATGACAGGCTGGACCGCAGCAGAACGCTGCCATCCAGCCTGTCATCCCGCAGACACTGAGAAGCGCAGGCTTGCTTGCGCTCCACAGTGTCTCTCTGTGAGGGCATCCAGATGAGCCGAGTTAATGTCCAATGAACTCGGCTCACCTCATGCACGTCACTGACAGCGTGGGAAAATTCTCCTGCACTCAGCGCTTCAGCGTGGGAGAATTCTCACACTGAAGCGCTGAGTGCAGGAGAATTTTCCCACGCTGTCAGTGACGTGCATGAGGTGCGCCGAGTTCATTGGACATGAACTCGTCTCATCTTTATGCCGTCACAGCCAGACACTGCAGAGCGCAAGCATGCCTGCGCTTCTCAGTGTCTGCGGGATGACAGGCTGGATGGCAGCGATCTGCTGCGGTCCAGCCTGTCATCTCGATGTAGCAGAGCTGAAGCTGTCGTGGGAACCATGGAAAGGTAAGGATGATGTTGCTTTATTATTTTTCTTTTATTGCAGGAGATCGTTGGCTTCAGCTGGAATGGGCGTGATGGTAAGTATGGTTTAATTTAGAACAATAAAGGATTGTGTCATTATTTCAATTAAAGGACTTTATTCTGGGTGTTTGTGTTTTCTTTTAACTTTGACTATGGGGTTAGTAATGGGGGTGTCTTATAGACGCCTCTCCATTACTAACCTGGGCTTGATGTCAGCTGGCATTATAAGCTGACATCAACCCCAGCCCTATTACCCCCTGCCACTGCTACAGGGCAGCGTGGAAGAGCGAGGCTAAGTGCCAGAATTGGCGCATCCTATGAATGCGCCATTTCTGGGGCGGCTGACGGCTGGTGTTTCTAGCCTGGGAGGGAGCCAATATTCATGGCTCCCTTCCTGGGCTATTAATATCAGCCCCCAGCTGTCTGCCTAGCCTTTGCTAGCTATTAAATTAGGGGGGACCCCACGTCATTTTTTTGGGGGGGTCCCCCATTTTAATAGCTAGTAAAGGCTATGTATTCAGCTGGGGGCTCATATTAGTAGCCTGGGAAGCTCCGTGGGTATTACCCCCTTCCCAGGCTTCAAACATCTGCCCCAACTGTCTGCTTAACCTCCGCTAGAGACTAAAATTAAGGGGAACCCCACGCCAATTTTTTTTAATAATAAATCCTTTATTTTAATACTAAATGACAAGTACAGTAACCAACACTATCACTGTACTTCATATATATGTGACTGACATGTTTCTATCTATCTAATCTATGTGTGAAGCTCTATTCTGTCTGTTATAAATTGTCGGGTACAGATGCTGAAATGCCGGCGGCTTTCTTAAAGAGACGGTGCATGAAAACACTATTATATTTTTTAATAAATCCTTTACACTAAATGACAAGTACAGTAAGCAACACTGTCACTGTACTTCATATATATGTGACTGACATGTTTCTATCTATCTAATCTATGTGTGAGGCTCTATTCCTTCTTGTCTAAATTGTCGGGTACCGGTGTATGCCGCTGTTGAATTGCCGGCCGGCTTTTTTAAAGAAAGCGTCTTCTGAGCAGTTTGTCAGCTTTTGGACACCTTTGAAGGTGTTTTCTATGTGTTTCTATGTGTTTTTGTTTGCAAGCCATTGGTTTTAACGGTGTTCGACGGTGTTCTAAGGTGTTCGACGAACAGTTCGACGAACAGTTCCTCGAACATCCCGGTGTTCGACGAACCGAACCGAACCCGAACACTACGGGGGTGGCTCAACACTAATTGCAACATCATGCGGCAGAGAGTTCCATAGTCTCACTGCTCTTACAGTAAAGAATCCGCGTCTGTGATTATGATTAAACCTTCTTTCCTCCAGACGTAGAAGATGCCCCCTTGTCCCCGTCTCTGGCCTCAGAGTAAAAAGATTAGTAGAAAGGTCTTTGTACTGTCCCCTCATATACTTGTACATAGTAATAAGATCACCCCTAAGCCTTCGTTTTTCCACAGTAAATAACCCCAAGTGTAATAACCTGTCTTGGTATTGCAGACCCCCCAGTCCTCTAATAACCTTGGTCCCTCTTCTCTGCACCCTCTCTAGTTCAGCTATGTCTTTCTTATACACTGGAGACCAGAACTGTACACAGTATTCTAAGTGTGGTCGCACTAGTGACTTGTATAGAGGTAAAATTATGTTCTCCTCATGAACATCTATGCCTCTTTTAATGCATCCCATTATTTTATTTGCCTTTGCAGCAGCTGCCTGACACTGGCCACCAAACGTGAGCTTGTCGTCCATCAATACACCCAGGTCTTTTTCAGTGACAATTTTGCCCAGTGATTTACAATTAAGCATATAATTAGACATTTTATTTCCTCTGCCCAAGTGCATTGCCTTACATATATCCCCATTAAAGGTCATTTGCCATTTATCAGCCCAAGCTTCTAGTTTACATAGATCCTCCTGTAATATAAAATTGTACTCCCCTGTATTGATTACCCTGCAGAGTTTAGTGTCATCTGTAAATATTGAAATATTACTCTGTATGCCCCCTACAAGGTCATTAATAAATATGTTAAAAAGAAGGGGGTCCAATACTGACCCCTGTGGTACCCCACTGTTAACTGAGACCCAGTCTGAGTGTTTTCCATTAATAACCACCCTTTGTTTCCTATCACTGAGCCAATTCTTAACCCACATACATATATTTTCCCCTATCCCCATTGTTCTCATTTTATGTATCAACCTTTTGTGTGGAACCGTATCAAAAGCTTTTGAAAAGTCCATATACACAACATCCACTACAATTCCTTGGTCCAGTCCAGAACTTACCTCCTCATAAAAGCTGATCAGATTAGTTTGACAGGAACGGTCCCTCATAAACCCATGTTTATATGGGGTCATGAGGTTATTCTTCTTCAGATACTCTAGTATAGCATCTCATAACCATAAAGGTGCATGAAAGCTTATTTCATTTGGTTTCACATAAGAGATTTCCTGTAAGATTTCAAATTAGAAATGTAGCATGCTTTATCGGACCTATTGAGCAATAGCCCTGACAACAATAATTGTATGTTTATTCAAGCCCTGGATACAATGTTGTAGCCTTCCACTACAGTCATGGCCAAAAGTTTTGAGAATGACACCAAAATTATATTTTCACATGATCTGCTGGCCTCTGGTTTTTATTAGTGTTTGTCTGATGTTTATATCACATACAGAAATATAATTGCAATCATATTATGAGTACCAATAGGTTATATTGACAGTTAGAATGAGTTAATGCAGCAAGTCAATATTTGCAGTGTTGCCCCTTCTTCTTCAAGACCTCTGTAATTCTCCCTGGCATGCTCTCAATCAACTTTTGGACCAAATCCTGACTGATAGCAGTCCATTCTTGCATAATCAATGCTTGCATTTTGCCAGAATTTGTTGGTTTTTGTTTGTCCACCCGTCTCTTGATGATTGACCACAAGTTCTCAATGGGATTAAGATCTGGGGCGTTTCCAGGCCATGGACCCAAAATCTCTATGTTTTGTTCCATGAGCCATTTAGTTATCACCTTTGCTTTATGGCAAGGTGCTCCATCTTGCTGGAAAAGGCATTGTTGGGCGCCAAACTGCTCTTGGACGGTTGGGAGAAGTTGCTCTTGGAGGACATTCTGGTACCATTCTTTATTCATGGCTGTGTTTTTAGGCAAGACTGTGAGTGAGCCGATTCCCTTGGCTGAGAAGCAACCCCACACATGAATGGTTTCAGGATGCTTTACAGTTGGCATGAGACAAGACTGGTGGTAGCGCTCACCTCTTCTTCTCCGAATAAGCTGTTTTCCTGATGTCCCAAACAATCGAAAAGGGGATTCATCAGAGAAAATGACTTTGCCCCAGTCCTCAGCAGTCCACTACCTGTACCTTTTGCAGAATATCAGTCGGTCCCTGATGTTTTTTCTGGAGAGAAGTGGCTTCTTTGCTGCCCTCCTTGAAACCAGCCCTTGCTCAAAGAGTCTCCGCCTCACAATGCGTGCAGAAGCACTCACACCAGCCTGCTGCCATTCCTGAGCAAGCTCGGCACTGCTGGTAGTCCGATCCCGCAGCTGAAACAGTTTTAAGATACGGTCCTGGCACTTGCTGGTCTTTCTTGGGCGCCCTGGAGCCTTTTTGACAACAATGGAAGCTCTCTCTTTGAAGTTCTTGATGATGCGATAGATTGTTGACTGAGGTGCAATCTTTGTAGCTGCGATACTCTTCCCTGTTAGGCCATTTTTGTGCAGTGCAATGATGGCTGCACGTGTTTCTTTAGAGATAACCATGGTTAACTGAAGAGAAACAATGATACCAAGAACCAGCCTCCTTTTAAAGTGTCCAGTGATGTCATTCTTACTTAATCATGACTGATTGATCGCCAGCCCTGTCCTCATCAACATCCACACCTGTGTTAATGGATCAATCACTAAAACGATGTTAGCTGCTCCTTTTAAGGCAGGACTGCAATGATGTTGAAATGTGTTTTGGGGGTTAAAGTTCATTTTCTGGGCAAATATTGACTTTGCAAGTACCGTAATTGCTGTTAAGCTGATCACTCTTTGACATTCAGGAGTATATGCAAATTGCCATTACAAAAAATGAAGCAGTAAACTTTGGAAAAATTACTATTTGTCTCATTCTCAATACTTTTGGCCATGACTGTACATTAGCACTATTAGAAACAAAATAAAGTATGTCTTGTAACACGTCCACCAGAGGTCAGTATAACACCTGCAAAATATCTTCAAAAGGAGAAGAGGAAGAAAAAAGCGTAATTGCAAATCTTCACTCAGTACTTAGCTTGGTGGAAAGGCAACCATTATAATTCTATTGCTGCCTTTAGCTGTGTAATGTAATGTTAGAATGATGACATCAGTATGATCAGTATGACTGCTCTTACAGTAAAGAATCCGCGTCTGTGATTATGATTAAACCTTCTTTCCTCCAGTTGTATTAACCAGTTGTATTAACCAGTTGGAGACCAGACACTTTCATTTTTTTTAGGTGCATGCCGTTTTGAAAGCCATATGATTTTTCCTTGTTAGTTTATTGAAACAATTGTTTTTTTTGTGATACATAGTTTATTTTTATGTCATTTTATACTAATATTTTTAGTTGCATGCGATATTGAGAAACTTTAAAAATGTAAATGTTTTCCTCCTTTTTTTACATTTTTAATAGCAAAGTGTTGCTAAATTAGGAGTTGATAATCTCCTACTGATTAAACAGTGGCACATCTCTAGAATCATTATCTCTGCCCCTACATTATGCTGCTCCCAGATTAGGTGGCAAAAACCTGGTGACAGATTCCCTTTAAGTTATTCTGCGGTCTGCTGGTCATTTTAGTTATTTAGCTTCATTGGTACATCTTGAAAAAATTATCACTGCTCGTTTTCTTAGGTAACTATTTTAGGAATTTCCTATAAATCTAAACAAAATCTACACTGCATGTATTGTATATTTCAGTGATACTGGTGGTCATTGTGTTTGTGCTGTGCAGCCCATGCTCTAGCGGCTGGTAAGAGTGCAGGCTATGCCATGTGTAAGGTAATATTTGCCCATACACGTGCAACCAGAGCAGGACTTCTTTGAAGAGCAGCCACTTGTAATATGCTGTGAGGTACAGGGTTAGGAGGTAAATATTCATATTCTTTTACTGCTCATACAGATTGTTTGTATATAGGGCCCTCGAACCTTCCACAGTCCCACCTCTCACTCTGGGAAAAACTCCACTTCTGCACCACGTCCTCACCAATCACAAATTAACAGTTCCCATCGAATACCACATTACATACATAATTAGTAGTGTTGAGCGAACATGCTCGACACTGCTCGGTACTCGCCCGAGCATCACGCTACTCGGGATGTTCGGCGAGCACCAAGCATTTCCGGGTTACTCGGGCGGGAGCTCGGGTCTCCGCTGTGCATGTTTGGCGCTCTTTACAGAGCCAATGAACATGCAGGGATTTCCAGCCAGTCACTGTAATGCCGCAGCCATGTTGTTTGTGGGCATTACAGTGATTGGCTGGCCACACAGCGTCACCTCGAGTATTTAAAACCGGGCGCCCCCATCTTGGACACAGTCGCTCCGGATCAGACAGTGTAGGGACAGCGCTGCTGATTTAGGGAGAGATATGTCCTGCAAAATAGTTAGTGTAGGGTCTGTAAAGGCTGCCAGATCAAACAAACAGTCCTTCTCAGGACTAATATCCATCCAAGGTATATCAGGCAGGCAGGCAGGCTGTATAGGAGATGCAGTGGTTATACCAGCAAACGCTGCATTACAGTCCTGTGTGCTGCTCCTGTTGCTGAAATTGCTGGACTTAGCTCCAGGTCCCGGGGGCCAGGAAAAATCCTTTTTTTTAATCTAAATCCTCTTTTTTTTTTCCTCCTTCACAATGTACAAATACCCATCTTATTAACCTTTTGGTGTCCCCCCCCCAAAAAAAAAAAGTGTGCCTCTGATTTTTCAGACACAAATATATCTGTTGAAAATAGTCTGGTGTAGGCCAGAGAAATAGAAGTGTGGTTTTGCAGTTCTATGGGCCATTTGTATCTAAAAAAAACAGTTTGAGTGTGTCGCTCACTGTTCAGCCGCAAATATATATATTTTAAAAAGTCTGGTATACACCAGTAAATTATTACTGTGGTTTTGATGTTCCACGGTAAAACATCTCTATTATCCTGTTTTTGGCATTTTTTGCTGTATAAAAATAATAATAGTGTCTCCCTGATTTTTCAGACACAAATATATCTGTTGAAAATAGTCTGGTGTAGGCCAGAGAGACAGAAGTGTGCTTTTGCTGTTCCACGGTAAAAAATCTCTATTATCCTGCTTTTTGCATTTTTTGCTGTAAAAAAAAATAATAGTGTCTCCCTGATTTTTCAGACACAAATATATCTGTTGAAAATAGTCTGGTGTAGGCCCAAGAAATACAAGTGTGGTTTTGCAGTTCCATGGTACAAACCTCTGTATTATCCACTTTTGGGCCATTTGTATCTAAAAAAAACAGTTTGAGTGTGTCGCTCACTGTTCAGCCGCAAATATATATATATTTTAAAAAGCCTGGTATACACCAGTAAATTATAACTGTGGTTTTGCTGTTCCACAGTAAAAAATCTCTATTATCCTGCTTTTGGCATTTTTTGCCGTAAAAAATAAATAGTGTCTTCTGATTGTTCAGACACAAATATATCTGTTGAAAATAGTCTGGTGTAGGCCCGAGAAATACAAGTGTGGTTTTGCAGTTCCACGGTTCAAACCTCTGTATTATCCACTTTTGGGCCATTTGTATCTAAAAAAAACAGTTTGAGTGTGTCGCTCACTGTTCAGCCGCAAATATATATATATTCAAAAAAGTCTGGTATACACCAGTAAATTATAACTGTGGTTTTGCTGTTCCACGGTAAAACATCTCTATTATCCTGCTGTTGGCATTTTTTGCCGTAAAAAATAAATAGTGTTTCCTGATTGTTCAGACACAAATATATCTGTTGAAAATAGTCTGGTGTAGGCCCGAGAAATACAAGTGTGGCTTTGCAGTTTCACGGTTCAAACCTCTGTATTATCCACTTTTGGGCCATTTGTATCTAAAAAAAACAGTTTGAGTGTGTCGCTCACCGTTCAGCCGCAAATATCTCTATTTAAAAAAGTGTGGTATACCCCAGTAAACAATAACTGTGGTTTGGCCATCCCACGGTAAAAAATCTCTATTATTCAGGTTTTGGTAGTTTTTTCCGTAAAGAAAAACAGTAGTGTCTCCTGACTGTTGTGACACAAAAATATATCTGTTGAAAATAGTCTTGTGTAGGCCCGACATCCCAGTGTGGTTTCGCAGTTCCATGGGCCAAATCGCCGTACTATCCAGTTTTGGGCCTTTGGTATCTGAAAAAAAAGCAGTTTGAGTGTGTCGCTCACTGTTCAGCCGCAAATATCTCTATTTAAAAAAATGTGGTATACCCCAGTAAACAATAACTGTGGTTTTGCCATCCCACGGTAAAAAATCTCTATTATTCAGGTTTTGGTAGTTTTTTCCGTAAAGAAAAACAGTAGTGTCTCCTGACTGTTGTGACACAAAAATATATCTGTTGAAAATAGTCTTGTGTAGGCCCGACATCCCAGTGTGGTTTCGCAGTTCCATGGGTCAAATCGCTGTACTATCCAGTTTTGGGCCTTTGGTATCTAAAAAAAAAGCAGTTTGAGTGTGTCGCTCACTGTTCAGCCGCAAATATCTCTATTTAAAAAAGTGTGGTATACCCCAGTAAACAATAACTGTGGTTTTCCTCTTCCACGGTTCTAATCAACTCTTTATTACCCTTTTTCCATTGATAGTGCAAGTGTAAGCTATTTTACTTCATTTACAATGGGCAAGGCGCGTGGCAAGGGACGTGGAAGTGGACGTTCTGGTGATGGTTCGTGCACATGACGGGGCCGTGGCCAAGGTGAAAATGTGCCACAACCAACAGCCACATCTTCTCGCTCCCACTTCTTGACCGAATTACTAGGGAAGCACAGAACAACACCAGTATTGAGAACTGATCAGTGTGAACAGGTTATTAATTGGATAGCAGACAATACTTCCAGTTACCTGGGCACCACCACCTCCGATCTGTCTTCCACACGGTCAACTCTTAGTAGCCGTGAGTCTCGACCGCATACTCCTCCTCACCCTGATGCTCCTTCCTCCCACCATGCTAAGTGTCGGCAGACAGCAAGTGATCCCACACTTGGACACTCTGAAGAGCTGTTCACTGGTCCATTTCCATATTTGGGCCCCTCGCCTGATACGCTTGAAGTGGTGGAAGAGGAGATCCCATGTTGCGATGCCCAAATATTTGAACAGCCACGGCCACAGGAAGTCGATGTTGGCAATCTGTCACAAGAGGTGGACGATGACGAGACACAATTGCCAGGAAGTGAGTAGGAGGATCGTGGTGCGCAAGTGGAAGAGGAGGAGGTGGTGGATGATCTAGTAACTAGTGTTGAGCCACCCCCGTAGTGTTCGAGTTCGGTTCGGTTCGTCGAACACCCGTGTGTTCGCCGAACTGTTCGTCGAACTGTTCGTCGAACACCTTCGAACACCGTTAAAACCAATGGCAGGCAAACAAAAACACATAGAAACACATAGAAAACACCTTCAAAGGTGTCCAAAAGCTGACAAACTGCTCAGAAGACACAACTAACACATGGAAAAGTGACAAGTACATATAGTCATGCGAAAATAAAAGAGGTGGAGGAGTAAAAGGAGGGGGAGACACAGATATAGGCATGTCATGCCCTTCTAAAATCCAAAAAGTGAGAAGCCGACACGGCCAGTCCGCTCCTGCCCGTGCCACCTCCGTGTCGCCGGGTTTGTGCCAGAGCCGCGGTGAACCCTGATGGCCAGCCCCCCTCTCCCAATACTGGTGCCTGTCCGCTGGTGGGTCGAGCGAGCCCCCCTGTGGTGGAGGCAGCTCTAAGCTTTTTAATTTAAATTGTCTCTCTAATTTGAATGAATACACTTTAAATCCATTTACAAGGATCTATTGGAGGGCAAGTCTCATGCCAGCAGCCGCGTAATTCCAGCTCCAGTAGTGTCCACTAAAGCTGCTGCAGTTAAAAGCTTTTATAAGGATCGAGCTCGGCTGTCCACCGCAAGGCATCCTACTGCCAGTCCCAGCCCCTATGCCTTGGGGTGCCTCCTGATGCTCTTCACTGAGTATCCCATGGTCCCGAAGCATTTCCTTTGAAAAAATTAAGTGTCTAAACTACAGGTGGTGTAGCTTGCTTAACAGCCGGGATAATCCGCTGACTAGCAGACACTGCTACTAGGCACAAAGTATTTCCTGGGCTAGATGCAGTTAAAAATTTGTAATTAGATACTCTCGTTGGATGCTGAGAAAGCATTCCATAGAGTCTCCTGGCACGCCATATATGATTCTCTTAAAAAGCTTGGGGTAGGGGTCTAGGGGACCCTTTTATAGCCAAAATCACGGCCCTGTATCGCAATACGTCACCTAGGCTGAAGATAAATGGAACTGTAGCACCCTGAGGGCTCGGTTGCTACAGACGTATTGCACCTCACCCAGAGGTGTGATATCTCACTCTCAGGTAAGGATGGAGTGTGGATCAGGACCCGACACCTGCATGCATTACACCACATTGCCGTGGGGCAGGGCGACCAATATGCCCCTGAGATGGGCACGACAGTCCCTGTCCCTGGCTGGAGTGGGGGGAGGGAACACTGAGGAAGGGGAACCCTGTAGTGCAGGAGCAGGGAGGAAGCAGTTCCTGGGTGCATTGAGAAGGGAGTATAAAAGGTGGGCACCATCTTAGTTCAGTGCAGAGAAGTCTGAGCAGAAGTGGCAGGGAGCAGGGGCTCTGCATGAGCTCTGCTCCGGAGGCGGGCCTAGTAACAGAGGCCCAGGCCTGGAAGAGGGAGAAGGAAGGAAGAGGAGCGGAGAAGGCTCCAGGAACGAGGAATGAAGGGATCCCAGGGGTGCGGACGGGCGAGTCGCCACCGCACGCCCGAATCCACCTGCGTGGAGGGGTCAGGCCAAAGGGGGACACCGGTCCCCGAACTAGTGGAGGCAGGAAACGACCCTCAGCTAGAAACCGGAGGCTCTGACATTTTATGTGGCGCAGCCCCTCGCTACACCCGCTAGGAAGGCACCACATAGGGTCAGGGAAACTGGCGCCAAGTTTACCAAGAGGAGGCCCGAGGCAGCCGGACAGAAGTGTTGGTAAGAAAGGCCAGACAAAGGACACACAAAGGGGGTCCTGTGAAGTGCTCCAAAGTTATCTGGGAGTTGTCTGAGCCCCTCACCTGGTGAGCACAGTACGACGTGGGCAGCCGTTACCTGCAGACGTGGTCTGGATAATAAGAACTGTGAGTAAAGGCCCTGGACTGCATCACTGACTCCGTGTCGTTACTGCTGCTGCCCTGCACCATCACCCCCATCCTCCGCATACACTGCCCTGAGGCTATACTCCTCCCGTGGGGAGTTATGCTGCGCTCTGCTGCACCCACAACACCAGCCTCAGCGGTCTGCCCTGTAGCGGCGGTTCACTCTGACCGCAATCCACGGGTGGCGTAGTCGGACATTTAAACATCAAAACCACATAAATAGTTCCGCCACTGGTTTGACCGCCCTGAGCCACGGAACCGGGTCGCCGCCACGAAGACTACAACCACCAGCATCCACCAAAAAGGGTCCGGCTCCGGGTGTCCCAAGGCCCAGGGGGTGCGTCAGAACATTTTCATCACCTTTCACAATCACCAATGGGACAAGGCAGGGATGTCCTCTGTCCCCTCTCTTATACATCCTAGTGACGGAGCACCTGCTATCATCAATTCGCCATAACCCCAATATTAGGTGGATTGAGGTGGGAGGCACCGAGTACAAGTGCTCTCTATTTGCTGATGATGTCCTAGTATATATCACTCAATCACATATATCCATCCATGCTGTTATGGCTGAAATAGATCACTTTGTTACATGGTAAAATTTTAAAATCAATG
Organism: Phyllobates terribilis; assembly: GCF_046119375.1. NCBI lineage: Eukaryota > Metazoa > Chordata > Amphibia > Anura > Dendrobatidae > Phyllobates > Phyllobates terribilis. The sequence continues at coordinate 361,542,961 of NW_027362762.1, read as the reverse complement.
CAGCGAAGTCTGAGGCCCTCGATGTCTCCCTCCCCAAATCCATATAGGATTCCATCCAGTCCAATTTTCCCTTTGCCTGGCCCTCACAGGGTATCAAATACTTAGGAATTCCTATTCATAGAGACCTCTCCCATCTATGTTATCTTAATTTTGGGCCCTTTATTGAACAATTCCATACAGACCACGGTTGGCAAGTTAGAACTGTAAGATTCACTACGTGAACCGCTGGTGTTTTGTGGAAAAGCACATGTACACCGCGTTCCAAATTATTATGCAAAAAGTGTTTAGGAGTGATAAGGGAAGAATTTGTTTGTTTGTCAGTTAAACTCATTGATGGTGATGTGTGTCAGGGCTCTTTATATCACTGTAAGCAATTGCAGACACCTGTGCTAATTAGTTTGGCAGGTGTGTCCAATGAAAGGCAAGACTACTTAAGAAGGCTCTCTCACATTATTAAGCAGCCTACATTTTCTGCCAAAATGGGAAAGAAAAAGGATGTGTCGGCTGCTGAGAAGCAACAAATTGTGGAGTGTTTAGGTCAAGGCATGACTACAATCAACATTGTGCGATGATCAGGATGAAGTGTCTTGGCAATCAAGAAGTATGTAGCTGATTCACAGTACACACGTGTGCGTGCTGATAAGGGCAAATTGAGGACTCTTTCCTACAGGCAATTACGTCAGGTTGAAAGAGCAGCGGCTCTTTACTTGGAGATACTCCTGTACCATCGTCTCTAGGCGTTGACTATGTGTCAGACTTCTTGTCTCCTGTGGCCTTGCAAAGGATGGGCTAAAAAAGTGGTGAAATGATTCCGCAAAATTGATGTTACCAGCAGATACTGTGGTTCTGTTACGGTTTGAGTGCTGAACACTTGACGGTCCCACGGTTGGCAAGTTGGAACTGTGAGATTCACTACGTGCACCCCTGGTATTTTGTGGAAAAGCACATGTAAGATTCTACAACAGTCTCTGCTGATACTCCTGCATGCGTGCATCCCTTTCTATGGCAGGAATAATTTCTGCAAATTTACTTTTGTACCGGGGATCTAACAGTGTGGCAACCCAGTAGTCAGGATTATTTCTAATTCTCACAATTCGAGGGTCATGTTGCAGGTAGTGCAGCAAGAAGGCACTCATGTGTGTTGCGCATCCAGGAGCACCAAGTCCCTGTTGTGTTGGTGGCGAGGTAACAATCATGCTTCCTTCCTCTGTCCTCTCCCCCCAACCTCGCACAACAGAAATGTGATCAAGGTCTCCCTCATCTGATGAGTCTTCCATCAGTTCGTCCTCCACTTCTTCCTGGGCTCCTGCACCTTCCTCACTAGTTTGGCTGCTACCATGCGCCCTGGTAAAACCATCTCCCCCACCCTCACATGCCTGCCGCCTTGGTGCTGCCGACCTTCTGGACCTTGCAGATGTTAGCCCTTCCGCATACAACTCCTCCTCCTCTACTTCCTCCACCTCCTCTTGTGCCACCACCTGACTCCGAATTCTGTTTAACATGTGCTCCAGCATGTAAATCACCGGAATAGTCATGCTGATAATGGCATCGTCAGCACTAAACATCTTCGTCGCCATTTCAAAACTGTGCAGAAGGGTGCATAGGTCCCTGATCTGAGACCACTCCTCCAGCGTGATTTGCCCCACCTCTGAATCTCGTTGGCCCAGGCTATACGTCAGAACGTATTGCACCAGGGCTTGTCGGTGCTGCCACAGTCGCTGCAACATGTGCAGAGTTGAATTCCACCGGGTAGGCACATCGCATTTTAGCCGGTGAAGTGGCAGGCCCAACGACTTCTGTAGAGATGTAAGTCGCTGAGCTGTGGGATGCGAACGGCGGAAGTGAGCACACAGCGACCGTGCCCTCTGCAGAAGGCCATCTAGTCTGGGATAGTGGGCTAAAAATTGCTGGACAACCAGGTTCAACACGTGAGCCATACAAGGCACGCGTGTGACATTGCCCCGGCGAAGGGCCGCACCCAGGTTTGCAGCATTGTCGCACACGGCCTTCCCTGGTTTCAGGTCCAGTGGAGACAACCATTCATGAAATTGGTTCTCCAGAGCTGACCACAACTCCTCAGCTGTGTGACTCACATTTCCCAGACATTTCAATGTAAAAACCGCCTGATGACGTTGAGCCCTACTGCCAGCATAGTAAGGAGGTGTGCAGGATCCCTTCTGCGCAGTTAGAAAGCTTGTGGCATGACCAGACAGGCTTTGGGTGCAGGTGGAAGACCGAGAGGACCGAGAGGAGGTTGAGGAGGCAGAAGCAGTGGAGGAACTTTGACATAAAGAGGATTGACGCACAACTCGTGGGGACGGCAAGACTTGGACAGCAGCCCCTTGTCCTGCTGTCACCATAGTTACCCAGTGCCCAGTCAGCGACATGTAACGCCCCTGTCCATGCCTACTCGTCCAAGTGTCTGTGGTGAAATGCACCCTGTCACACACAGAGTTTCTCAAAGAAGCGGTGATGTTGTGTGCGACATGCTGGTGGAGCGCAGGCACACCTTTCTTTGAGAAGTAGTGCCGACTGGGCATCTGGTACTGGGGCACTGCGACGGACATAAGGTCTCGAAAATCCTCTGTGTCCACCAGGCGGAAAGGCAGCATTTCTGTAGCCAAGAGCTTGCAGATGGTGAAATTCAACCTCTTAGCTTTCCCATGGCTAGGAGGAAATGGTCTTTTACTTGTCCACATCTGAGGGACCGAGGGCTGGCTATTGTGCTTAGACGGGGTTGATAAGGGTGTCCCCGGCAAACTGCCGGTCTGTGAGGAAGATGCAGGCGGACATGTTAGGTTGCCTTGATCCAAAGGTGGTGCTATCGATGTCGGACAGCGCTCAAGACCAGCTGGTGTTACCACCTCCAAAGAAAATGATGACCTGCCAATCACGCTGGCTGTTGCGGGTAAAGAGGTGGCAGGTCTGCGCCCCAAAACAGGTGTGACTGCTGTCCCCCCAGTCACAGAGGATGAAGAGGCCGCGGATGCACAAGATATGGCAGACGGTGGTTGGCCCGGCCGGCTTGGCCGCATTGTAGCACACTGAGCTTCCCACTGCAACTTATGCTTCATGTCCATGTGCCGGTTCATGCATGAAGTACTCAAACTATGTATTTTTTGGCCTCTACTTAGCTTTTGCTGACAAATGTTACAGATAACACGAGTTGGGTCATCTTTATCGATCTGAAAAAATGCCCAGGCTATGCAAGGCTTAGCACCCATGCGACCTGAAGAGCCACCACGACTTGTGGTGAGAGGCAGAGTTGTGTTTGAGGATGCAGTTGTTGACGTGCTTCCAGTACTACGTCTCTGTCCAGGAAGGCGCAACCTGACCTCGTCGTCACTAGCATCTTCCTCCACCTCCTCTGCTGACCTCATCTCTTGGCTGACTGTGGGTTGACAGTAAGTGGGATCTCCGACCTCATCATCATCACCCTGTGCGTTATCACACCCGTCGTCCTCAGAGCCAACCTGTTCCTGCCCTGACAAAAAACTAAAGTTGTCGCTCCAATCAGGTATTTGAGTCTTATCATCGTCTTCCTCATTGTCTCCACCAACAGGAGTTACAGTTTGGGAATGAGGGTCTACATTATGGTCAGAACCTTCTGCGTCTGGTCCTGGATCCGACTCATAAAGATTCTGGGCATCAGTGCAGATCATTTCCTCGTCTGGATTCACAGAAGCGCTGGAGTCGACCTCTGATTCCCAGGCTATAGTATGAGTAAACAGCTCTGCAGACTCAACCATCTGTTCTACCTCATACTCAGACGGGCAGCTGGAGATTTGGGAGCTGTGAGGAAGCAAGTGCGATTTGGGTGACACCTTTGAGGACTGGAGTATTTGTGATGTTGAAGTTGATGTGGAGGAGAGCCCACTTAAAGGAGCACTTGATATCCGTTGAAGCACCTGCTGTTTTTGTGCCTCATCTGGAATTTGTAGCGATTGGCGTGGCCGTAAGAAAGGGATCTTATCACATTGTCCGCTAAAAGAAGTAGACATTTTAGTTTGGCTGGAAGATGGTCTTTCTTCTGCAGATGTTACTGTTGCTTTAACACCTACCCCACGGACACAACCTTTTTTTCCCTTCCCAACACGCCTATTCCCCTTTCCACCAGCAGCAGGCCTTTTTCCACTCATTTTGGTGGTTAACTAATTCACAACTCTGGAGTTGTTTGCACAAAAAAACAATGGATGGTAACCGAGCAGAGCTGAGTGGCCAAACTGTGGTATTAGGCCAAAACTATTGGCTGGGTTAGATGCAGAAAAAAATTATTTTGAATTTGCAACCTGATGGAGGTCAGTATAGATGGACTAATAGAGAAAGTCCGACACACTACTAGAAGGCCAAATATTTTTTCAGAGCTAGATGCAGAAAAAAATTATATTCAGTTTGCAACCTGATGGAGGTCAGTATAGATGGAATAATAGAGAAAGTCCGACACACTACTAGAAGGCCAAATATTTTTTCAGAGGTAGATGCAGAAAAAAATATATTCAGTTTGCAACCTGATGGAGGTCAGTATAGATGGATTAATAGAACAAGACCCACACACAGCTAGAAGCCCAATATTTTTTCAGAGGTAGATGCAGAAAAAACTATATTCAGTTTGCAACCTGATGGAGGTCAGTATAGATGGACTAATAGAACAAGTCCCACACACTGCTAGAAGCCCAAATATTTTTTCAGAGGTACTGTAGATGCAGATAAAAATTAGTTTTAATTTGCAACCTGATGGAGGTCAGTATAGATGGACTAATAGAGAAAGTCCGACACACTACTAGAAGGCCAAATATTTTTTCAGAGGTAGATGCAGAAAAAAATATATTCAGTTTGCAACCTGATGGAGGTCAGTATAGATGGATTAATAGAACAAGACCCACACACAGCTAGAAGCCCAATATTTTTTCAGAGGTAGATGCAGAAAAAAATATATTCAGTTTGCAACCTGATGGAGGTCAGTATAGATGGACTAATAGAACAAGTCCCACACACTGCTAGAAGCCCAAATATTTTTTCAGAGGTACTGTGGATGCAGATAAAAATTAGTTTTAATTTGCAACCTGATGGAGGTCAGTATAGATGGACTAATAGAGAAAGTCCGACACACTACTAGAAGGCCAAATATTTTTTCAGCGGTAGATGCAGAAAAAAATATATTCAGTTTGCAACCTGATGGAGGTCAGTATAGATGGATTAATAGAACAAGACCCACACACAGCTAGAAGCCCAATATTTTTTCAGAGGTAGATGCAGAAAAAAATATATTCAGTTTGCAACCTGATGGAGGTCAGTTTAGATGGACTAATAGAACAAGTCCCACACACTGCTAGAAGCCCAAATATTTTTTCAGAGGTACTGTAGATGCAGATAAAAATTAGTTTTAATTTGCAACCTGATGGAGGTCAGTATAGATGGACTAATAGAATGATGCTATGCCCAAAAGATTTTACTTCACTAGGTGCAGTAAAAAAATTGGTATTCTATACACAGGTGGTATATCTTGCAACACAGATAGGCTACTCCACTGACTAACACACTCTGCAATAGGCCAAAAAGGATTAGCTTTGCTAGATTCAGCCAAATGCTGTGAAAAAAACTTGCACAGCACTGGCACAGACCTGCCTGGCAAAAACTGATAGGAACTCATGTAACCTAGTCCTGAAAAGGACTGCAATTATAATTAGTCTTTACTCCCACAACCGATCTATTTAAGAGCACAGACCTCCCTGATAAAAGTCGTAGGAAATGCTGTAATCTAGTCCTTAAAAGGACTGCAATCACAACTATTCCCTACTCCCAAGCTATCTGTATATTTGTGCGAAAATTGGCTTGAAATTAACAAGGTATAGCGCACACAGCAACAGCGGTGCCGTCTAACACGCAGCTGCAGCAGTGAGAAAATGGTGGCGACGGGGAAAATGGCTTGGTCTTATAGGGCAAGGACATGTGACATACACTGCCAATGACACATGCCTTTGCTTGTGTGAAAAAAAGCACTTCGCTCCGTGTGTGCGCTGCGGATAGGCTGACAGATTGCACCTCCCCACTGTAAATGCGGGAAAGAGAAAAAAAAATGGAGATATTCATTGTTCCTGCAGAGATCCATCCCCTGCCCCTCCCCCCACCCCGCTGTACACTCAAACTGCGTATTAACATTAATTTTCATCATTACTGAGAAAAAATCCAGTTATGATTTTGGTGCACGAACAGTTATCGAACATAACCTCGAACAGCCGAATTTTTCTCAAATTGTTCGTGTTCGCCGAACGGCTCGAACACCGCCCAAAACAGCTCGAATTTGAGATTGGCGAACAGTTCGAGTAGAACAACGCTCATCTCTACTAGTAACTGACCCAACGTGGAAGGAGGACATGCAGAGTGAGGCCAGCAGCACACAGGGGGAGGGAGGCAGAGTACCCCAACAGGCAGGAAGAAGCAGTGTGGTGACCGCAGACAGAAGGCAGGCAACCGTTCCCCGTAACACCAACACGAGGGACGTTGCCAGTACAAGCGGTAGGTCTTCCAGAGTCTGGAATTTTTTTAAAGACTCTGCTGATAACCCCAAAAAGGCCATATGTTCCACCTGCCATGCCAGCATCAGCAGGGGTGACAAAACTACCAGCCTGACCACCACCAGCATGATCAGGCACATGGCAGCAAAGCACCCGACTTTGTGGGGCGAAACCCAGAGTCCACGACCAGTGTCAGCGGGTGTCACCACTGCTTCTTCCACTGTTGTGCGTGCAATAGAACCCCCTGTTGTGTGTGCAAGGCAATCCCCTGTCCATACTGCATGTAAAGATGCCCCCTCCTCACAGTCTTCACTTGTTATGGCAGTTTCTCAAGAAACAGCATCAACGTCCACGTCCACGTCCCACCGCAACGTTCAATTGTCCATATCCCAGACCTTTGAACGAAAGCGGAAATTCGCAACTAACGCCCCACAGGCCACAGTCCTAAATTCGCACATTTCACGACTGCTTGCATTGGAAATGCTGCCTTTTAGGCTATTGGAGACGGAATCCTTCCACAATCTTATGGTGGTGGCCGTCCCTCGGTACTCGGTCCCCAGCCGACACTATTTTGCCCGGTGTGCCATCCCCGCACTACACAAGCACGTGTCCCAAAGCATCTGCCGTGCCCTCAACAACGCAGTTACTGGGAGAGTCCACCTGACAACGGACACGTGGACAAGTGCTTGTGGCCAGGGAAAATACATCTCTCTGACGGCACACTGGGTAAACATAGTGGAAGCCAGGATCCAGTCGGACCTTGGGACGGAACACATCCTCCCCACACCGAGGATTGCGGGCCCTATGTCAGTCAGAGTTGCCCCCACAGTGTACAGCTCCTGCGCATCCTCCTCCACCTCCTCCTCCTCATGTTCAGCCTCCATCTCAGATATCACCACATCAGTTACAAGCTGGAAGCATTGCAGTACTGCCTTCGCCAAGCGGCAACAGGCTGTGCTGAAACTCATAAGCTTAGGTGATAAACCTCACACTGCTTGTTAGTTGTGGACAGCTGTGAAAGAGCAGGCAGATCTGTGGCTGAGACCGCTGAACCTACATCCCGGCATGGTCGTGTGTGACAATGGCCGTATCCTGGTGGCGGCTCTGAGGCGAGGTGAGATCACACACGTACCATGCCTGGCTCATGTGCTTAACCTCGTGGTTCAGCGGTTTCTTAAATCGTATTCCGAGTTGCCAGATCTGCTCGTGAAAGTACGCCGCCTGTCAGCTCATTTTCGCAAGTCTGCTACAGCTTCCGCCGCCCTTGCTGTGTTGCAGCAGCGTTTGCAGCTTCCGGCACACCGACTGGTGTGTGATGTCCCCACACGTTGGAACTCTACCCTCCACATGTTGCAAAGGATTTGTGAGCAGAAGAGAGCAGTTGTGGAGTACCAGCTGCAACAAGGCCATCGATATTCAGGTCAGTCTCCACACATAAGACCTCAGGAGTGGACCTGGATGTCTGACATATGTACCATCCTGACAAACTTTGAGGAGGCCACCAAGATGGTGAGTGGCGATGACGCCATCATTAGTGTCAGCATCCCACTTGTCTGTCTTTTGCAACGCTCTCTGCAGAGAATTAAAGAGGAGGCATTGCAGCTAGAGTATGATGAGATGGATCAAGAAGCCGTAGCGGGCGATTACACACAGCCCAGCCTCATCTCATCCCAACGTGCATTGGGGGACAATGAGGGAGAGGAGGAGGAGGAGGAGGAGGAGGAGGAAGAACAGGAGCTGCTATCATGCGTTGTAGACGGTAGTACCTGTACAAGTGTCATACCGTCGGTTCAGCGTGGGTGGCCTGAGGACAGGGGGGAGGAGGAAGAGGAGGAGGAGAGCATGGTCAGTCGTCATCTTGGTGAGGACGCAGAAATCTTGCCCGTTACCAGTCTGGCACGCATGGCTGACTTTACGTTACACTGCCTTAACCGTGACCCTCGCGTTGTCAAAATGTTGGGTGACAGTCATTACTGGTTGGTGACACTTGTAGACCCCCGCTACAAGGAGAACTTTCACTCTCTTATTCCTGAGGTGGAGAGGTCTACAAAAATGGGGCAATACCAGAAGGCCCTTGCTGCAGAACTCTTAAAAAAATTCCCATCTGAACACGCTAGCGGCAGAGGTCACAGTTCGTTGCCCAACCAAGGCGTACAGGCGAGAGAGATGCAACTCCAATCCAGCAGAGGCAGGGGAACACTGTCAACGTTCTGGGACAGTTTTCTGACACCCGCCCAGTTTACAGGCCCTGAGGCGCGGGGTACTCTCACAAGGAGTGGAAAGTTTCAAAAGATGGTGAGGGAGTACCTTGCCGATCGTACCACCGTCCTCCGTGATTCCTCTGTGCCTTTTAATTATTGGGTATCCAAGCTGGACACTTGGAATGAACTCGCTCTGTACGCCTTGGAGGTCTTGGCCTGCCCTGCCGCTAGCGTGTTATCGGAGCATGTTTTTAGTGGGGGAATTATAACTGATAAGCGCACCACCAAATGACAGCAGAGTAACATAAAGTCAAATCCACTGTGTTATTTCGGGAGGTGTATTCACATGCGCCGCTTCACACCCACACATGGGTATACGCTTCCTCGTTTCGGCTGTTTAATCTTCTTCTCCTTATCCTCAGCCTCCACCACCACTATACCACCAGGGTGCCAGCATTGCAAGTTCCTCCGTCCTAATTTTTGCCATAAGCAAACACTATGGGACACCCACTCCCCAATAATGGGACTTATGTTTGTAATATGCTGTACTGCATGGCTCTTGTAAGGGGCATTGCAAGTTGCTCCGTCCTAATTTTTGGCAGCTTTTGCTTGCAAGGCATAAGCAAATACTATGGGAGACCCACTCCCCAATAATGGGACTTATGTTTGTAATATGCTGTACTGCATGGCTCTTGTAAGGGGCATTGCAAGTTGCTCCTTCCTAATTTTTGGCAGCTTTTGCTGGGAAAGCATTATCAAATACTATGGGAGACCCACTCCCCAATAAAGGGACTTATGTTTGTAATATGCTGTACTGCATGGCTCTTGTAAGGGGCATTGCAAGTTTCTCCGTCCTAATTTTTGGCAGCTTTTGCTGTGAAAGCATAAGCAAATACTATGGGAGACCCACTCCCCAATAATGGGACTTATGTTTGTAATATGCTGTACTGCATGGCTCTTTTAAGGGGCATTGCAAGTTGCTCCGTTCTAATTTTTGGCAGCTTTTGCTGGGAAAGCATAAGCAAATACTATGGGAGACCCACTCCCCAATAATGGGACTTATGTTTGTAATATGCTGTACTGCATGGCTCTTGTAAGGGGCATTGCAAGTTGCTCCGTCCTAATTTTTGGCAGCTTTTGCTTGCAAGGCATAAGCAAATACTATGGGAGACCCACTCCCCAATAATGGGACTTATGTTTGTAATATGCTGTACTGCATGTGACGCGCCCCCTGGGCCGTGCGTACACGTGTGTGGGATACCCGGTGCCGGGTCTCTGGGGTCTGTAGTCTCCGTGGCGGTGACCCGGTCCCGTGGCTCAGGCTGGTCAAACCAGTGGCAGTCTTTCTTAGGTTTTGAGGTTAATTGTCCGACTGCGCCACCCGTGGATTGTGGTCAGGGAGTACCACCGCTGCGAGGCAGACCGCTGAGGCTGGTGTTGTGTGCGCAGCATAGAATGGGATAACTCCCCTCGGGAGGAGTATAGCCTCAGGGCAGTGAGTGTGGATGATGGGGGTGATGGTGCACGAGCGCAGCAGGAATGACTCAGAGTCTTTGCAGTGGAGTTCAGGGTCTTTACTGATGATTATAAGGTAGACCCTCCCGGGAGTACTGGCTAGCATAAGAGGCCTGGTCAGTCTGTGAGCAAGCAGGAGTTGCCCTGGCCAGGTGGAGTTGTAGGCCTCCCCGTCTGTCTGCACTCTTCCTGGCTACCTTGCTGTAAGCGGGTAGAAGTAGCCCACGTCCCTGAGTGTACCGTGTAGTGCTCACCCGTATGGCTGGTGACTTGGGGCCTTCTGTTAGCCTCCGCTCCACGACGGCGGTGCTGGTCCCTTGCTTGTGACTGAGCCTCCGGGCTTCTATGGCCAGAGGACCTGAAATCCCCTGCCGGCTGGTTTCTGCTGCTGGATATATAAGTCCTCACAGCCTCGGACTCCTGTGTCCGGTTCCTGTTGTCTTCTGCCAGGGCGAGCTCTGCTCAGCTTTCAGCCCTTGGTCTTTAGCTCCTACAGAGCTCCTTGCTGTTACTTTCCCTTGCTCTCACTCTGACTCTGACTGTTCTCTGACTCACTCAACCCCGCCCCAGATCCAGTTTATAAGGGCAGAATTCTCCCCTCCCAGGACTGGGGCAGGAGGATGTTGCATCTTTAAGGGATCCTGACCAGGAAACCTCCCACTTGCTCTCCGACATAATATCTCTATTACTGTGGTGACCAGACCCCTGGGGTGCCACACATGGCTCTTGTAAGGGGCATTGCAGTTCCTCATAATTTTTGGAAAGCCTTCCATTCACTGCCAACAATGCATGGGAGACCCAGTTGCTATAAATGGAAAAAAAGGTTTAGTTAACGCCCTCTGACCTCCATGTCATTTCCAAGGGGCATTGGAGTGGCTCGAAATTTTTGGTAGGCATTGCACTCACTGTATGCCCTATAACTGTGTAGCCGAACTGCTCCTTTTGTTACAGAAACATATCCTACAAGACATATCTGGTTGACTGGCCTGATATTGATGTGAATGGTCCCTGTTCCTCCTGCTCTTTCTCCTTTGCCACCACCTCATCCTTCATTTATCACCTGAAGCTTTGTTTTAACGGGAGTCATAGAACTGGGATAGTAGCAGGAAAACATCCAGCAATCCTCGGAGGAGGTAGGATATGCGCCAAAATGCGGACTACTACATACATGCGCTTGCATTCCAAGAAAACAAAGCAGATGCTAACTTCTATCATCATCATCATGCTTCTCACCTAGGAACTCTTAACTCCCCTGATGGAGAAGCCAGGGCCCACCGGAGGAGTCTGGTTCTCTGGTGGGCTCGTCCAATGCTGCCCTAAAGCAGGCCAGGCTAAGAAAAGTGTGGGGGAAGGTGACAGGAGAAATCAGGGCGGCTGGGGACCGAGTATGGACACCTGGCCGCCACCTGGCGGCTGGGGACCGAGCGTGGACACCCGGCCGCCGGGCGGCTGGGGACAGAGTATGGATACCTCGCTGCCGAAGAGGCCAGGAGGTAGTGGCCAGCCTCGGCCTCCTCCAAACTAAAAGGCCCCATTTCAAGTGAAAGCTAGCAGTATGGTATTGCAGCCTGCGGGTGGGTGGGTGGTTGGCTGCATATTTTCGCTTGCATTGCAAGGAATGGGGGAGGTACAATTGAACACTGCCCTGGGACAAGGAATTGCACGGGGATAGTTGCAAGTCTGCATCTTCTGATGCGGCAAGGATCACTTCTGATGGGCACACTTTTAGACAGTGACCTGGGGGTCAGAGATGCTTCCAGGGGTATTCCCCATGCTGATCCCTTGTCTTTTCAGCACTGTATGCATGTGTCACACAGCACATGGCCAGATAAGGTTGTAAAATGTTAAAATGACATTTCCCGGTGAACGCATTTGTCACGGTTGAAAGCAATACAAAAGTGCAAAAACGCATGAAAAATGCTACTTGTGAACATAGCCCAAGTTGTGGAGGAGTATTTTTGTTTTTGGTTATTTATTTTACCTTATACACAAGTTTTTACCCTGGAAAGGAAATTCCTTAACATATTTCACAGGAAAACCGTTTCAGTTTCGTTTTTGAACGTTTTATTGTGAGCCCGCAAAAGTGGCTTAATACCTCTGACCACGTTGTTGACAGCAGTGACCTGGGGGTCAGAAATGCTTCCAGGAGCGATCCCCATGCTGCCCCCATGTCTTTTGAGCACTGTCACTATCGTTTTGGGCACTTTTTAGGCTTTCTACAGACTGCCGGGGGTGCTGCCGCAAAAATGCTCGCGTCTCTCATAGACTAACATTGGGCTCGTTGCTCGGGTCGAGCACCGGAGTATCACGGTAAGCTCGGCCCGAGATTCGAGCACCCGAGCATTTTAGTGATCGCTCAACACTATCAGTCGTCATCTTGGTGAGGACATGGAAGTCTTGCCCGTTACCAGTCTGGCACCCATGGCTGACTTTATGTTACGCTGCCTTAACCGTGACCCTCTCATTGTCAAAATGTTGGGTGACAGTCATTACTGGTTGATGACACTTTTAGACCCCCTCTACAAGGAGAACTTTCACTCTCTTATTCCTGAGTTGGAGAGGTCTACAAAAATGGGGCAGTACCAGAAGGCCCTTGCTGCAGAACTATTAAAAAAATTCCCATCTGAATACGGTAGCGGCAGAAGTCACAGTTCGCTGCCCAACTAAGGCATACAGGCGAGAGAGAAGCAACTCCAATCCAGCAGAGGCAGGGGAACACTGTCAATGTTCTAGGACAGTTTTCTGAGACCTGCCCAACTTACAGGCCCTGAGGCGCAGGGTACTCTCCCAAGGAGTGGAAAGTTTCAAAAGATGGTGAGGGAGTACCAGCGTCCTCCGTGATTCCTCTGTGCCTTTTAATTATTGGGTATCCAAGCTGGACACTTGGAATGAACTCACTCTCTATGCCTTGGAGGTCCTGGCCTGCCCTGCCGCTAGCGTGTTATCGGAGTGTGTTTTTAGTGCCGCTGGGGGAATTATAACTGATAAGCGCACTCGCCTGTCAACTGACAATGCTGACAAGCTGACCCTTATCAAAATGAACAAGGGCTGGATTGGGCCAGACTTCTCATCACCACCAAATGACAGCAGAGTAACATAAAGTCAAATCCACTGTGTTATTTCGGGAGGAGTATTCCCATGCATCGCTTCACACCCACACATGGGTATACGCTTCCTCATTTCGGCTGTTTTTTGCTCTTCTCCTTATCCCCAGCCTCCACGACCACTATACCACCAGGGTGACTGTGGTCCATGTTGTCAGCATTGCAAGTTCCTCTGTCCTAATTTTTGGCAGCTTTTGCTTGGAAGGCATAGGCAAAGACTATGGGAGACCCACTCCCCAATAATGGGAATAATGTTTTTAATATGCTGTACTGCAGGGCTCTTGTAAGGGGCATTAAAATCGTCTTGTTAAGCTACTGTGACCTCCACGTCTCTTCCAAGGGTCGTTAATCTTGTCTTTTTATTCCACTGCGACCTCCACCACTCTTCCAAGGGGCATTAAAAGCGTCTTGTTAAGCTACTGTGACCTCCACGTCTCTTCCACAGGGCGTTGATATTGTCTTTGTATTCCACTGTAACCTCCACCACTCTTCCAAGGGGCATTAAAACTGTCTTGTTAAACCACTCTGAAATCCACGTCTCTTCCAAGGGGCATTAAAACCATCTTGTTAAGCTACTGTAACCTCCACATCTCTTCCAAGGGGCATTAAAACTGTCTTGTTAAACCACTCTGTACTCCACGTCTCTTCTAAGGGGCATTAAAACCGTCTTGTTAAACCACTCTGAACTCCACAGCTCTTCCAAGGGGCATTGACATGTTGTTTTTAATTACCTCTAACCTCCACGACTCTTGCAACGGGCATTGCATTTCCTCCTAATTTTTGTCAGCTTTTGCTTTTCAATGCATAGGCGAACACTAAGGGAGACCCACTCCCCAATAATGGGTAGAAGGTTTTTAATACGCTGTAATCCACGTCTGTTTCAAGGGGCATTGCAGTGCCTAATAATTTTTGGAAAGCCTTCCATTCCCTGCTTAGGCCAACAGTGTACAGGAGACCCAGTTGCTATAAATGGAAAAAACGGTTTAGTTAAGGCCCTCTGACCTCCATGTCACTTCCAAGGGGCATTGGAGTGCCTCAAAATTTTTGGTAGGCATTGCATTCACTGTATGCCTTATAACTGTGTAGCTGAACCGCTCCTTTTGGTACAGAAACATATCCTACAAGACATGTGTGGTTGGCTGGCCTGATATTGATGTGAATGGTCCCTGTTCCTCCTGCTCTTTCTCCTTTGCCACCACCTCATCCATCATTCATCACCTGAAGCTTTGTTTTAACGGGAGTCATAGAACTGGGATAGTAGCAGGAAAACATCCAGCAATCCTCGAAGGAGGTAGAATATGCGCCAAAACGCTGACCACCTCAGGCCTAGCTGCTACTACATACATGCGCTTGCATTCCAAGGAACAGAAAGCTAAGGAGGTGGATGGCCTCATGATCATGAATAATTTACTCATTGTGTAGGAGGCCGACCACTGCTGCTGTCTACCTTCTGAACTTTGTGTTGAAGCCTGATTGACCCAGGACCCGCAATCCTCTATGTCTGGAGGACGTGTTGCATCCCAGTGTCCAACTGTGTCCCGGCTTCCACAATATTAACCCATTGTGAAGGCGTCAGTGAGATGGACCATTCCTGGCCACATTCACTTGTCCACGTGCTTGTGGTTAGGCTGTCCTTCCCACTAAATGCACTGGGGAGGGCACAGGTAATGTTTTGGTATGCGCGCTTGTGTATAAGGCGCACCGGGACAAATAGGGGCGGCTGGGGACCGTTTATGGACACCCGGCCACCCCCACGGCTGGGGACTGTGTGTGGGCACCCGGCCGCGGGACGGCTGGGGACTGAGTATGGACACCCGGCCGCCCCCTGGCGGCTGGGGACCAAGCGTGGACACCCGGCCGCCGGGCGGCTGGGGACTGAGTATGAATACCAGGCTACCGACGCAGCCATGACGTGGTGGCCAGATTCCACCTCCACATGCCTAAAAGGCCCAATTTCAAGTGCAAGCAAGCTAGCAGTATGGTATTGCAGCCTGGGGGTGGGTGGGTGGCAGGCTGCATACTTGCGCTTGTATTGCAAGTTATGGGGGAGGTACAATTGAACACTGCCCTGGGACAAGGACTTGCACGGGGATAGTTGCAAGTCTGCATCTTCTGATGCGGCAAGGATCACTTCTGATGGGCACACTTTTAGACAGTGACCTGGGGGTCAGAGATGCTTCCAGGGGTCTTCCCCATGCTGTTCCCATGTCTTTTTAGCACTGTATGCATGTGTCACACAGCACATGGCCAGATAAGGTTGTAAAATGTTAAAATGACATTTCACGGTGAATGCATTTGTCACGGTTGAAAGCAATGCAAAAACGCATAAAAAATGCTACTTGTGAACATAGCCCAAGGGGTGGAGGAGTATTTTTGTTTTTGGTTATTTATTTTACCTTATACACAAGTCTTTACCCTGGAAAGGATGTTCCTTAACCCCTTTCCGACCTGGTCAGTAATAGTACGCACCAGGTCGGGAAGGCCGGTTCAGCTGGGGCTCCGGCGGTGAGCCCGCACTGAAGCGAGCACATGTCAGCTGATTATTGGAATCGCAATCCACCCGCAGCTGTTAACATGTTAAATCTCTGACAGTGGCATTTAACTCGCGCTTCCGAGAGTCCTAAGCCCCGCCCATCAGTGACCCCGTCATGTGATCGCGGGTCACCAATGGGTGGGCATGACAACTCAGGGTCTGCAGCAGACGCCTGTGGTTGTCATGTCTCAATTGCTATGAGCGCCACCTAGTGGTCAGCGCTCATAGCAAGTGAGCATTTCTCCTGCATACAAGCGATCTGCTCATCGCTTGTATGCAGTAGAAGCAATCAGACAACTGCTGCTTCTAGTCTCCTCTAGAGACTATAGAAGCAAGCAGAAAGTGTAAAAAAAAAGTTTTTAAAAAAATAAAAAAAATAAAAAATATATAAAAGTTTAAGTCACCCCCCTTTCGCCCCATTCAAAATAAAATATATATATATATAAAAAAAAACCCACATACACATATTTGGTATCGCCGCGTTCAGAATCGCCCGATCTATCAATATAAAAGAAGAATTAATACAATCAGTAAACGGCGTAACGAGAAAAAAAATTTAAACGCCAGAATTAAGTTTTTTTGGTCGCTACAACTTTGCAATAAAATGCAATAACGGGCGATCAAAACATCGGATCTACCCCAAAATGGTATCAATAAAAACGTCAGCCCGGCACGCAAAAAATAAGCCCTCACCTGGCCCCAGATCCCGAAAAATGGAGAAGCTAAGGGTCTCGGAAAATGGCGTCATTTTTTTTGGTTTTTTTAGCAAGCTTTGGATTTTTTTTTCACCACTTAAATAAAAAAGAACCTATACATGTTTGGTGTCTATGAACTCGTAACGACCTGGAAAATAATGATGGCAGGTCAGTTTTAGCAATCTGTTAACGTGGTAAAAAAAGGACCCAAAAAACAACTGTGGAATTGCATTTTTTTTGCAGTTTCACTGCACTTGGAATTTTTTTCCCATTTTCCAGCACATGATATGGTAAAACCAGTAATGGTGTTTAAAAGTACAACTCGTGCCGCAAAAAATAAGCCCTCACATGGCCATATTGAACGAAAATTAAAAAAGTTCTGGCTCTGGGAAGAAGGGGAGCAAAAAAGGAAAATACAAAAACAGAAAGACCCATGGTCGTTAAGGGGTTAACATATTTCACAGGAAAGCACTTTCACTTTCGTTTTTGAACGTTTTATTGTGAGCCTGTAAAAGTGGCTTAATACCTCTGACCAGTTGTTGACAGCAGTGACCTGGGGGTCAGAAATGCTTCCAGGGGCGATCCCCATGCTGTTCCCATGTCATTTGAGCACTGTCACTATCGTTTTGGGCACTTTTTGGGCTTTCTACAGACTGCCGGGGCAGCCGCCCCAAAAATGTTCGGGTCTCCCATAGACTAACATTGGGCTCGTTGCTCGGGTCGAGCACCCGAGTATCACAGTGAGCTCGGCCCGAGCTTCGAGCACCCGAGCATTTTAGTGCTCGCTCAACACTAATAATTAGCTTTTGTTTTGGCCAAAAGATTTTTTAAGCCTGCCACCACGAGAAGGTAGACTCATTTGGCTACTCTATTTAAACCTAGTAAAAAATTCTTAAAATATCCAATACTCTTTTTAGGTATATTTTTATTTATTTTTCTTTAAGGGAATGTTTCACATACATTTTTTAAAATGACCGATAATACCCCATACAAGGGACAAATACCACCACACCATTACCAGACCACGTATTACCACCACATAGTGACGAATAATACTACATACAAGGGACAAATACCATCATACGAAGACCGGACCACATATTATCATCACATAGTGACCGAATAATACCACATACAAGAAACAAACACTGCCACACCATGACCAGACCACATATTATGACCACATAGTGACCGAATAATACCACATAGAAGAAAATACCATCACACCATGACCAAACCACATATTACCATAACATAGTGACTGAATAATACCACATACAAGGGACAAATACTGTCATACCATGACCAGACCACTTCTTACCACCACATAGTGACCGAATAATACCACATACAAGGAACAAATACTGCCACACCATGACCAGACCACATATTACCACCACATAGTGACCTAATAATACCACATACAAGGAACAAATACCACCTCACCATGACCAGATCACATACACTGACAAGCAAAAGGGTAACAATGTTTTGACCTTTTGACTTTCAGGCTCCATATCTCACCATCCACTAATGCTTCAAATGTGAGACTATCATCATTTTATAGACAATCATCTTGGCTATTTCATACTTAAATTTGACTTGCAACTATATAGCATATGATTAGTTATGCAGATTCTTGTCATGTCATTGTATTGTTATTGTTTTGCTCCTGGTGCTGGAAAAATCTTTTTCTTCCTGTCTACAAAGTGCAACCTGTTCTCACATTCCCTAATAGTTCATTGTGTTATTAGATTGATTCCCAGGCAAAAGGTCAGTGTTTTGCATTGTATCTGTTTTGCTCCTGGTGTTGAAAAAATCTTTTTCTTCCTGTATACTACAAAGTACAACCTGTTCTCATATTCCCTAATAGCTCAGTGTATTATTAGATGGATTCCCAGGCAAAAGGTCACTGGTTCAACTTGAGAAGCAACCATGAAGAAGATTTCCCACGAAAAGAGAAACAGCATCATGCAACTCATCGATAGTGGTTTCTCGGCCAAGAAAATTGCCAAAATGCATCATGTGAGTGCCATGAAAGTTGAAAGAATACAAAATGAAGTCCGTCCATCCATTCAAAAACCAAGAGGTGGACGTCCAGGCAAAATATCGAAGTCAATAAGTAGGCTCATTACAAGGTCTATTATTTCTGGCTCGACAAACACAGCAGTGGAGGTGGATCATAAGCTTTGTAATAGTGAGATCATAGACGTCAGTGCAAGCACTATGCAACACACATTACTCAAGTCTGGAATGGTGGCCCAAAAAAAGATGAAGAAGCTTCATTTTCAATATCGTCATAAGATGCATCAGCTCGATTTTGCAAAAAAGGGCAAAGAGTGGACAGTAGAAAATTGGAAACGGGTGATTTGGAGTGATGAGACGAAAGTCAATAGGTGCAAATGGGTCTGGAAGAAAAAGGGGCTAACGGATTGAGAAATTGAAGGAACTGTCAAGTTCGTTGGAAGAAACATGATAATATGGGGATGTTTCACAGCCAAAGGAGTTGGATACTTGACCAGGATCGATGGTGGTCTCAATGCTGAGCTATATGTGAGTATCCTACAAGATAAGTAACTCGTACACTCAAGTACTATGGATATGAAAAGGATGACATAGTGTTCCAGAAGAGCAACGACCCAAAGCATACGTCGAGACTGGCGAAGAGATGGTTCAATGACAATGACGTAGAGGTGCTGAATTGGTCCCCACAGTCCCCAGACCTCAACCCAATCGAACACTTGTGGGTAGAGTTGAAGAAAAAGCTGTATACATACCCAAGCGAGTCGACCAGTATGCACCAACTTTGGGAACGTGTAGAAGAGACCTGGGATCAGATTTCAGTCGAGACATGCTTGAAGGATTCAGGCAGTGTTGAAAGCCAAAAGTTGATTTATAAAATACTAATAAAATAATAAAAGTTAAAACTTAGATTTTTAGGAGCAAAACAGTAACAATGCAGTGACATGACAATTAATCTGCATAACTAATCATATGCTAATTGTTGCAAGTCAAATTTATGTATGAGATAGCCAAGGTGAGATATGAAGCCTGAAAGTCAAAACTTCAAAACATTGCTACCCTTTTGCTCGTCAGTGTATTACCTCCACATAGTGACCAAATAATACCACATAAAAAGAACAAATACCACCACCCAGTGACCAGACCACATATTACCACCACATAGTAACCAAATAATACCACATGCAAAGAACAAATACCGCCACATCATAACCCGAGTACATATTACCACCACATAGTAACCAAATAATGCCACATACAAGGAACAAATACCACCACACCATGACCAGACCACATATAACCACCACATAGTGACCGAATACTACAATACTGATCATTAATGAAAAAACACAATATTAATATTACCTCCTCCTCCTCCTGGACCTGTCATCTGCCTTCGACACAGTGGACCATTCCCTCTTACTACAGACTCTCTCATCTCTCGGCATCACAGACTTGGCCAAATCCTGGATCTCCTAATACCTAACAGACCGGACATTCAGTGTCTCCCACTCACACACCACCTCCTCATCTCACCCCCTATCTGTTGGTGTTTCCCAAGGTTCAGTTCTAGGACCCCTGCCCTTCTCCATCTTGTTAGAACCCTCCTGTTAGTTTTGCTATCTTGTGTTTTGCGGTCACGTGACCAGCTGCCTATATATTACAGCTCCGCCCTTCTGGCTTTGCTGGACTTCAGTGTTTTTTGCCTGTCTCTCTAGCCAGGTGCTTCGGTGCCTATCTCTGTCTAGTTTGCTTGGTCCTCTGGGACCTCTAGTACATTTTGTCAGTTTGTCTTTTTGCTCTGCAACAACTTCTGTTAGGAGGTGTCCCATTTTTTCCCCAGTCCTTAGTTCTTTTAGGGAGCCCTACCTTTATTCTATAGGTCTCCGTTCAGACTAGCCGAGGATGAAGGCGGGTCTGTTCACAAGGAACAGGCTGCCCGCTGCATTGAAGGGATTCAGCTTAGTCTTACTGTAGGGACAGCTTTTCCCATTCTTTCCTTAGTTTATGTTGCAGATCTTAGCAGTAAGTCCATCCCCCAAAAAAAAACTAAAAGGAAAGAAATTCGGTAATCAGTATGGTCTCCGTCCAGGAGTTGGCTCAACGCCTGCAGGGATTGTCTCTGGAGGTGGCCGAGCTTCACAACACGTGAGTAGCTGTCCTGGAGCGCATTTTATGGAACCGAAGGTAGGACTGCCTGATGTTTTTTATGGTAAACAGCAAGATTTTTTTCCTTTAAAAATGTTTGTTTGTTATATTTTCGTTTGAGACCAAGATCCCGTTTGCGCAAAGAACCACAGGGTTGGGCCTTTTCTCTCCAGCCTAATGATCCGTGTTTAAGTTCTGTTGAAGAATTTTTTTCTGCTATGGGGCTATTATATGACAATCCTGATCGAATCTCATCTGCTGAATCAGAACTTAGATGTTTGAATCAGGGGTCTGATGATGTTGAAAATTATTGCACACACTCTAGAAGGTGGGCTTCAGAAGTTAAGTGGAATAATTCAGCGCTGAAAAGTTTATTTCTTGCTGGTCTGAGTGAAAGGGTTAAGGATTTGCTAATTGCATTCCCTGCACCTGAGACTCTGCAGGAAGCTATGCAGTTAGCTGTTCGTGTGGACAGGAGAATAAGGTCCAGGGTCAATGATGTAACAACTCCTGTAACTTCAGGTCCTAGTTTCCAGAAAATCTGCTCTGACAGCGGAGAACCAATGGAGGTTGGGGCGATGTCACTCCGCTCTCAAGAAAGAGACCGGAGATTTGCCGAGGGATTGTGTCTTTATTGTGGCAAAGCTGACCATTTGATTAAGTATTGTGAGCGTCGTTTAAGTAAAGAAAAAAAAAAGGTCAGTTACGCCCGTATAGCTTGTTTACGCTCTGCAGGAGTGTTCCTTTCTGGGTGTACTACTCTGCAGGGAGATTTGATTGAATTTCAGGTATTTGTGGATTGTAGTTCAACACTTAATGTGATTGATAAAGGGTTTTTGGAAAAATTTAAATTGAATTCCAAACCTTTGTCATCTCCTATTTCTGTGGTTGCAATTGATAACACTCCTTTGAAATGTATTACTCACAAGACTGCTGCATTTTCTCTCACTATCAATGGTGTTCACCAAGAAATTTTGGACTTGGTTGTTTTGGATAATTTGCCCTCTCCAGTTGTTCTAGGATTGCCTTGGTTAAAACTGCACAATCCTTTGTTGGACTGGTCTACTAATGTGATTAAGTCTTGGAGTCCGAAGTGCTATAATATATGTTGTAATGGTCGCATTGCGGCTGTGGAAAAAGTGGAATTACCAGTACCTATTCAAGATTTTTGGAGGTTTTTTTCGGAGGAGGAGTCGCAAGTTTTACCTCCTCATAGGGATTATGATTACGCCATTGAGTTTGTTCCGGGTGCTACTCTTCCCAAGAGTCGCTTGTTTAATCTGACTATCCCTGAAAGAAAGGCCTTGGAGGAGTACATAGAGACTAGCCTGGCTGCTGGTCACATTAGACCTTCTAAGTCGCCTGTGGCAGTCGGATTCTTCTTTGTTAAAAAAAAGGACGGCGGTTTACGTCCATGTCTGGATTTTCGTGAAATTAATAATATTACAGTACGCAATTCCTACCCATTGCCGTTAATTCCTGACTTGTTTAACCAGTTAGTGGGAGCCAAGTGGTTCTCAAAAATTGATCTCCGAGGGGCATACAATTTGCTACGTGTGAAGGAGGATGATGAATGGAAAACTGCTTTTAACACTCCGGTAGGTCATTTTGAGAATCTGGTGATGCCCTTCGGTCTTACCAATGCACCTGCATTTTTTCAGAACCTTATTAATGACATCCTGAGACCTTTGATTGGTAAGAATGTGGTTGTGTATTTAGATGACATTTTGATTTATTCACCAGATTTAGAGTCCCATTGGCAGAGTGTACGTGAAGTTTTGCAGTTATTGAGTGATAATTCACTCTTTGCTAAGCTGGAGAAATGTGAGTTCGCTGTGCAGAAAATTAGTTTTTTGGGCTACATTGTCTCCAGCGAGGGCTTTGAGATGGACCCTGTGAAGGTTCAGGCTGTGCAGGAATGGCCTAGGCCTTTTGGTTTGAAATCTATACAGAGGTTTTTGGGTTTTCCAAATTATTACAGGAAATTCATTAAGAATTTTTCTGTAATTGTTAAACCTCTAACCGATCTCACCAGGAAAGGTGCGAATACGACCCAGTGGACTACTGAAGCCATTGAAGCGTTTGAGTATCTCAAAGAGAGGTTCAGTTCTGCCCCTATCCTTATACAGCCTGATGAGACCAAACCTATTTTGGTCGAGGTCGATGCTTCATCGGTGGGGGTCGGAGCAGTTTTGTCTCAGGAGAACAAGGGTGGAGTACAACCTTGTGCCTTCTTTTCGAAAAAATTTTGGGAAACCGAACTGAATTATGATGTTGGAAATCGGGAGTTGCTGGCTATTAAACTTGCGTTTGAACACTGCCGTCATTTTTTGGAAGGCGCTAGATTTCCTATTCAGGTTTTCACAGATCATAAGAATTTGATCTATCTGGATGCTGCCAAGCGCTTGAATGCCCGTCAAGCTAGGTGGGCACTTTTTTTTCTCGGTTTCATTTTTCTGTTACCTATATCCCTGGTACTAAGAACGTTAAAGCTGATGCTTTATCTCGCAGCTTCTCTCCTATGGTCAGTGCCGAGGAGGAGGAGAGCATTTTGCAGAAAGGAGTTGTGGTGGCGGCATTGGACTCCGATTTGGAGAATGGGATTCTGAATGCTCAAGATGATGCTCCATCTAACACTCCCCATGGGAGGTTGTTTGTGCCTAGAGCCTTTAGGAGAGATTTGTTTGTGGAGTGTCATGAGTCTCGGTTGGCAGGTCATCCAGGAGTTTCGGAGACTAAGAGACTTATCAGTCGCAGTTTTTGGTGGCCCGGATGGCAGAAGGAAGTCATCAAGTGGGTGCGTCAGTGTACTCTGTGTGCTAGGTCAAAGGCTTCACATACTCCTGCTGCGGGGTTGCTTTGCCCTCTGGAGGTTCCTATTGCGCCTTGGACGCATCTCACTATGGATTTTATTACTGATCTTCCTGTGTCTGAGGGTTTTACTGTCATCTGGGTGGTCGTAGACCGTTTTAGTAAGATGTGTCATTTGGTTCCATTCATTAAATTGCACTGCGCCAAGACACTCGCTAACGCGTTTGTTAAGGAGATTGTCAAGCTCCATGGCGTTCCCACGGATATTGTTTCTGATAGAGGACCTCAGTTTGTGGCTCGCTTTTGGCGTGCTTTTTGTGACAGGTTGGGAGCTCATTTGTCATTTTCGTCTGGTTATCATCCTGAGTCTAATGGACAGACTGAAAGAAAGAACCAGGATGTTGAACAGTTTTTGCGTTGTTTTGTGGCAGACAATCAAGAGGTGTGGTCTGAGTTTCTGCCTCTCGCAGAATTTGCTCTTAACAATCATACATCCTCCTCTGCTGGGTGTTCTCCTTTTTTTTGTTGCACTAGGAGATATCCGTCTTTTGGTTCGTTCTCCAAATTGGGGTCGGCGGTGCCGGAGGAGGAGAATTTTTCCGGTGATTTGGAGAGAGTTTGGACTAATGTATGTTGTAACCTGCAAGAGGCTAACAAGAAGTCCAAGAAGTATTTTGACAGAAAACATAAAGAGGTTTTGTTTACTGTGGGTGACATGGTTTGGTTGTCCTCGAAAAACTTGCGGTTGAGGATTCCATCTAAAAAACTGGGTCCTAAGTTTGTGGGTCCATTTAAGGTGCTTCAGGTTGTTAACCCATCTGCTGTCAGGTTGGATGTCCCTACTTCCTGGAAGATTAATCCTGTGTTTCATGTTTCCTTTTTGAAAAAGGCTGACGTTTCTAATAGGGACTCCACTGTCACAGTTCCTCCTGTGGTGGAAGACGGTGAATATGAAATTTCTCGTATTTTGAATTCAAGATGGCATAGAGGGAAATTACAGTATCTTGTCTCCTGGAAGAGTTTTGGTCCCGAAGACAACTCCTGGGTAAGGACGGATGATGTCTCTGCTCCTAGGCTTGTTAAAGCTTTCCACAGGATGTTTCCTGATAGGTCTGGGCCTGGAGGATCCGGAGGATCCTCATAGAAGAGGGGGTACTGTTAGAACCCTCCTGTTAGTTTTGCTATCTTGTGTTTTGCGGTCACTTGACCTGCTGCCTATATATTCCAGCTCCGCCCTTCTGGCTTTGCTGGACTTCAGCGTTTTTTGCCTGTCTCTCTAGCCAGGTGCTTCGGTGCATATCTCTGTCTAGTTTGCTTGGTCCTCTGGGACCTCTAGTACGTTTTGTCAGTTTGTCTTTTTGCTCTGCAACAACTTCTGTTAGGAGGTGTCCCATTTTTGCCCCAGTCCTTAGTTCTTTTATGGACCCCTCCCTTTATTCTCTAGGTCTCCGTTCAGACTAGCCGAAGACGAAGGCGGGTCTGTTCACAAGGAACAGGCTGCCCGCTACATCGCAGGGATTCAGCTTAGTCTTACTGTAGGGAAAGCTTTTCCCATTCTTTCCTTAGTTTATGTTGCAGATCTTAACACATCTACACCTTAGACCTGGGACAGCTCATAGAGTCTCATGGCTTTCAGTATCACCTCTATGCCGATGACACACAGATCTACCTCTCTGGACCCGATATCTCCTCCCTACTAACCCTTTTCCCACTATGACTGTCCGCTATTTCATCCTTCTTTTCTGCTAGACTTCTAAAACTTAACATGGATAAAACAGAATTCATCACCATCTCACTCAACCCCCCCAACTGACGTATCTATCAACGTCAATGGCTGTCCACTCTCCCCAGTCCCGCAAGCTCGCTGCCTTGGGTTAACCCTGAACTCTGACCTCTCTTTCAAACTACATATCCAAGCCTTTTCTACTTCCTGTCGACTACAACTTAAAAATATCTCCCGAATCCGCACATTCCTTAACCATGAATCTGCAAAAACACTAGTGCATGCCCTCATCATCTCCCACCTCGACTACTGCAAGCTTTTGTTCTGTGGCCTCCCTTTCAACACTCTCGCACTCATCCAATCTATCCTTAACTCGGCTGCCCGACTAATCCACCTGCCCTCCCGCTATTCCCCGGCCTCTCATCTCTGTCAATCTCTTCACTGGCTCCCCATTACCCAGAGATTCCAGTTCAAAACCCTAACCATGGCATACAAAGCCACTCACAACCTGTCTCCTCTATATATCTCTGACCTAGTCTCCCGGTACTTACCTGCACGCAACCTCCGATCCTCACAAGATCTCCTTCTCTACTCCCCTCTTATCTCCTCTTCCCACAATCGCATACAAGATTTCTCCCGTGCATCCCACCCCACTCTGGAACTCTCTACCCCAACATATCAGACTCTCTCCTACTGTGGAAACCTTCAAAAGGAACCTGTAGACCCACCTCTTCCGACAAGCTTACAACCTGCAGTAACCACCGCTCCACCAAACCACTGCACGACCAGCTCTACCCTCACCTACTGTATCTTCACCCATCCCTTGTAGACTGTGAGCCCTCATGGGCAGGGTCCTCGCTCCTCCTGTACCAGTCGCCGTCATGTTTTGTTCAAGATTATTGTAATTGTTTTAACTATGTATACCCCTTTCTCACATGTAAAGCGCCATGGAATAAATGGCGCTATAATAATATATAATAATAATAATCATACACCTTTTAATTAAAGAATTTTAACTAAGTACCTCACAGTTTTTATGTGTGTAGCAATAGTGGAGTTCATGTATTCATTAATTGCAGTGTACTAACGCTTAGTGTATCTATATGTGGCCATATTTCATGGTTCTTATACTGACCACAAAGCCCGGAATGACCGGGGGTCTCCTGACCCAACCTTACAGCCCCATAGCATAAATGAGGTCCAGGGTTTACAATCCTTATACAGACTGTGAAATATGGCCCTTCGAACCCGGCACAACTTGTATTTATTTTCTACCACAAGAACTTGTCACTGCTGTTCATCTGTCTATCTTTCAGATAAAGCAAAGGGGCAGCACCAATGACAAAAGCAACATGAATTTACAATCATTTAGCAATTTGTGTTTAGCTCCATTGCCACTTTTTCATGATGCTCAATCTACTCCATCACTAAGCACTGCGAGACTGGATATACACTGTGTGCACAATTATTAGGCAAATATTGTGACCATGTCATCATTTTTATTCAGTGCTGCATACAGTATATAATGACTCCATATATAGCTCCATACAGTATAATGGGCCCGATATATTGCTCCAAACTGTATAATGGCCCCATATATTGCTCCATGCAGCATATAATGGGCTCCATATATTGCTCCATACAGTATATAATGGCCCTATATATTGCTTCATACTGTATAATGGCCCCATATAATGCTCTATACAGTATAATAGCCCTATATATTGCTCCATACAGTATATAATGGGCTGCATATGTTGCTCCATACACTATATAATGCGCCTTATATAATGCTCCATACATTAAAAAAAAAAAGAATACTCAACTCTCCTCGTTTCCCACTGCTTTGGTCTTCGCAGCATCTTCTGGTTCTCTGCACTGCCCCTGGGGCCAAGTGAGGAGCGGGGCCGAGACCAAAATGATGTGTATTTGTGTAATGAGGGAGGGTCTGGCCTAAGGATATCAACACACCCTTTATCAAGCTGTGCAGAATTATTAGACAGCTTGTTTTCTTCAGACAAAATGGACCAAAAAGAGAGATTTAACTGACTCTGAAAACTAAAAAATTGTCAAAGAAGCACTCCCATCAAAGTTTTCATCCTCTTAATATATTGCAATCACCATATTATCTAGCACTGTGCACTTATAATTGCTCATTTTGCCTTTCTACCCAGTTAATTCTTCCCTTTTTTATTAGGTCTATGACATCATATGATATTAAGAACAGAATAGCTGAATCCTTCTAAACTCTGTGTAGAAACAGAAAGTCTATTTTCCCTGTATGAGACTTGAGTCACTGCAAAAGTTCCTGTTGGGGGTGGGGGGGGGGAAAGGGAGCAGCTGGATTAGGAGATGAAGAAGAGAAAAGAAGAAATAGCTGGGTAGAAAGGCAAAAAGAGCAATTTTAAGTATACAACGCTATATAATATGATATGTCATATAATATGATGACTGCAATATATTAAGAGGATACATTTTTAGATGGGAGTATTTCTTTATGTCTTACAGAAGAATGCAACACTCTTTAAATTGCTAAGATATTGGAGTGTAATCACAAGACCATCAAAAGTTTTGCTGCAAATAGTGAACAGGGTCACAAAAAAATGAGAAAAAAGATGCAACTGCCAAAGTTTTGAGAAGATTCAAACATGAAGCGACAAGGAACCCATTATCCTACAGTTCTGTCACATTCCACGACCGCAACCTCCAAAGGTGCCAGGAGACATGGCCATGATAAGTAAGGCTGAAAGCCGACCACCACAGAACAAGACACATAAGTTAAAACATCAAGACTGGGCCAAGAAATATTTGAAGACGGATTTTTCAAAGGTTTTATGGACTGATGAGATGAGTCACTCTTGACCAGTGATTCCAAAACTCCAGTCCTCATGGTCCCCAACAGATCATGTTTTCAGGATTTCCCTAGTATTGAACAGATGAGGGACCCCGTGGCAATTTCTAAAGCTTTGATAACAATTGTATCACCTGTGCAATACTAAGGAAATCCTGAAAACATAATCTGTTGGGGGCCGTGAGGACTGTAGTTTTTGAAACACCGCTCTTGATGAAGCAGATGGATGGGCCCATGTCTGGTTCAGTAACAGACCCTCACTTCGACTCAGTTGCCAGCAAGGTGTAGGTGGGGTGCTACTATGGGCTGGTATTATTAACAATCAGCTAGTTGGACCTTTTCGAGTTGAAACCTACTGCCAATTTTTAGAAGACATTTTGTACAAGCAGTGCAATAAAAAGGCTGGAACTTTCAAGGTTTTTATACCAAATATTAAGTTCTGTTTTTCTATTGTGTCAAATACTTATTTCATGCAATAAAATGCAAATGAATTATGTAAAAATAATAGAATGTGATTTTCTGGATTTTTTTAAGATTCTGTCTCTCAAAGTTGAAGTGTACCTACGATAAAAATTACAGACCTCTTCATTCTTTCTAGGTGGGAAAACTTGCAAAATCTGCAGTGTATCAAATACTTATTTTCCCCACTGTATCATTTATTTATTCTAAATGTTAGGTACTATCTAACATGTCTTTAAGTTTGGGTTATCATACCCTCGCTGATCGCTCAAAAAGCTATTCTAAAACTCACAGCTTGTAAGAAAGAAGTTCTGCCTGCAGTCTCACACAGGACATAGTATGGGCTCAATAGAAAGTCTAGGACCCCATACTTCACACAGTATACAGATTTATAGACTTTCTATTGAGCTCATAGCGCTCTATCATTGGACCATCACCATTTAAACCCTCCCTGACCTCGGGGTCACATTTGCCCCTTAGCGAAGCCTAGGTGAATCGTACGTCGGGCATAGACAGAAGAAGGGTAGTGGTCTGGTAAATATCACCTTATTCTTAATATGGTCTAAAATATTATACTTATAAGAGCTAATCCACAATGTCTTAGGAAATACTGAATTAAGCGCTTATGGCCTAATGGCTCTTTATATTTAATAGTGGGACCTTATGTACAGGTGCATCTCACTAAGTTAGAATATCATCAAAAAGTTAATTTATTTCAGTTCTTCAATACAAAAAGTGAAACTCATATTATATAGAGTCATTACAAACAGAGTGATCTATTTCAAGTGTTTATTCCTCTTAATCTTGATGATTATGGCTTACAGCCAATGAAAACACAAAAGTCATTATCTCAGTAAATTAAAATAATTAACAAAAAACACCTGCAAAGGCTTCCGAAGCATTTAAAAAGGTCCCTTAGTCTGTTTCAGTAGGCTCCACAATCATGAGTAAGACAGCTGACTTGACAGATGTCCAGAAGGCAATCATTGACAAACTCCACAAGGTCCCAGAGTTCCAATTTTCATTTGGAAATTAAGGTCGGACGGCCCGCCTAATCTAACAGTAGGGGTGTAACTAATAGGCTGTAAGCCAGATACTGTGCACTACCCAGGTGTGAACAGTGCCTTATGCAAGCCACTTTGTGTGCAATTCTAATACTAAGCAATCACCCCCTCCATGAAATGGTAGGTTGTGAGTGATTGTCTCATCAGTATTTTGCACCTGTATAGCTGCCATCTTTGTTATATGGGTTTGCTGCGTCTTGGTAGTGCATTAGGTCTGAAGATCTGGGCAGGTAAATACTACTGATTTTTTTGCTTTGTTTTTTTTCTTGAATCATGGGGGAATTTTAATTCTTATTGTGGCTTTGCTTTTTGTGTTTAGTGTAGGGACTCGTAAGCATGAGGACCCTTGATGTGGGTTACGAGCTTGCATATTTTGGCCAAAATATTGACCAATACCTCATATATTATACATGCATTTTTGCACTTTTTTATTCCAGGGTTCAGCCAAGCCCATCAGTGCTGGCCTTGTAAACTAGGGTGTCTGTTCTCATGGGGTGCACTTAGATAGTACCGGACAGTCCACCTGATCTAATAGTAGGGGCATTACTAATAGGCTGTAAGCCGGATACTGTGCACTACCCAGGCGTGAACAGTGCCTTATACAAGCCTCTTTGTGTGCAATTCTAATACTAAGCAATCACCCCCTCCATGAAATGGTAGGTTGTGAGTAATTGTCTCATCAGTATTTTGCACCTGTGTTGCAGCCATCTTTGTTATATGGGTTTGCTGCATCCTGGTAGTGCATTAGGTCTGAAGATCTGAGCAGGTAAATACTTCTGCTTTTTTTGCTGTATTTTCTTTCTTGAATCTTGAGGAATTTTAAGTCTTCTTATTGTGGCTTTGCTTTTTGTGGAAATCAAGGTCCCAGAGTCTGGAGGAAGAGTGGAGAGGCCACAATCCAAGCTGCTTGAGGTCTAGTGTGAAGTTTCCACAATCAGTGATGGTTTGGGGAGCCATGTCATCTGCTGGTGTAGGTCCACTGTGTTTTATCAAGACCAAAGTCAGCGCAGCCGTCTACCAGGAAATTTTAGAGCACTTCATGCTTCCCTCTGCCGACAAGCTTTTTGGAGATGGAAATTTCATTCTCCAGTAGGACTTGGCACCTGTCCACACTGCCGAAAGTACCAATACCTGGTTTAAAAACAACAGTATCACTGTGCTTGATTGGCAGCGAACTCGTCTGACCTTAACCCCATAGAGAATCTATGGGGTATTGTCAAGAGGAAGATGAGAGACACCAGACCCAACAATGCAGACGAGCTGAAGGCTGCTATCAAAGCAACCTGGGCTTCTATAACACCTCAGCAGTGCCACAGGCTGCATTGATGCAGTAATTGATGCAAAAGGAGCCCCGACCAAGTATTGAGCGCATTTACTGAACATACATTTCAGCAGGTCAACATTTCGGATTTTAAAAACATTTTTAAAGCTGTTGTTATAAAGTATTCTAATTTACTGAGATAATGACTTTTGTGTTTTCATTGGCTGTAAGCCATAATCATCAGTATTAACAGAAATAAACACTTGAAATAGATCACTCTGTTTGTAATGACTCTATATAATATATGAGTTTCACTTTTTGTATTGAAGAACTGAAATAAATTAACTTGTTGATGATATTCTAATTTAGTGAGATGCACCTGTATGCATTAACTATTCTCAGTATAAATTTCACATTTTTTACTTATCTTGCACTATGCACCTCATTTAAAATGGGATTTAACTGAACTAATGAACTTGTGAAAGTTCTTATATTGTGTGACTGTATTGTGCATACCGAGACATAAAACTGAATATATGGACCACTTCCATTTTAAAATTGTCTTGTTAGGAGTGTTTCCTTTTCACTTTTTAAACTTGTTTTTATTAAATATTCAAAATAAAATGTATTTTGATGTATCATCGTAGTGGATTTGGCTGTTTTTTTGCAGGATATACTATTTAACATGTCTTCCAGATCCGTTGGGGTTTGGGTTATCATCCTCAAAAAGCTAATCTGAAACCCATAGCTTGTCAGGCGGAAGCACTCAGCTCCTGCCTGCGCTCTCACACAGGCATTATAAGGGTTCAATAGGAAGTCTAGGACCCCATACTTCACACAGTATACAGATTTATAGACTTTCTATTAGGCTTGTGCACCATTCCCATTTCTGGCAATTATATACTGGCTGTTTTTTGCCACCTTAGAGCAGCATGTTGTTGAAATGGAGACCCTGATTTCAGTGATGTATCACTTACTGGACTGTTTGCTGTAGTTTTGAAAGAATCACTGTTTTATCATAAGGCGTTTATGACTAGATGACTAGTAAATCTGCAGCCATGTAGTATATTCATAAGCTCTGTATAACCCTGCCTCCATCACTGATTGGTAACTTTCAGCCTATGCCTAGTGTACACAGAAATCTGCCAATCTTTGATGTAAACAGGATTGTACAGAGCTCAGCATTCAAAAAACTAGTAGATCAGCAGAAGATAAAATAGTGATTTTATCAAAAAGACAACAGTATGCAGCAAAGAAAGTGACATCGCTGGAGTCGGGGTCTCTCCCCCTACATCAGATTTCTCTTGGATAGGGTAACAAAGAACTGGTGACAAAGACAGTTTACTTATAGCCCTGATCAGCAGAGGAAAATGTAACTTGACGTGTAAATCCAACCCAAAAAATAATTTTCATACTTTGCTGCCTGCAGACTAGTCATGTCATTCTTTTCAGCTCCCTGTACACAAGGCCTTTAACCTAGCATTCAGTTCAGTGATATAAAGGAATTGTGATCAGTAAATTGTTATTTTTTTTGTCTTGCCTTTGCTCTGTCTATGGCACCGTAATAATGTTTTATTGGATATACTTCAGCAAAACATCAAGGCCAACCTGTCATTTCAATCCATTTTGACATCCCGTGCCCCGTAGACCGCTGGTTTATAGTAGTGTACGGCTCCTGTTCTGTATGGAAGAATCACTTCATTGTGCATCTCTCAAAATGACTTCACCTCCAGTGTCGTGGACCTCCGCAGATCCATATATCTAGTAGTATTTCTTGCTTACATTATGAGGACCCAAAAATGTGCAATTTAAATGTTACAAAGTAATGCCAAAGAATAGTACAGAATTGAATCCTAGGGCACCAAAACATGAAATGTAAAATATAAAATATAATGTCCTTTGTTGTAACATGCGCTACACAATACCAGCCAGGAAACTGAAGCGCAGGGAACATTGCTGGCATTAGACGTGGTATGAATGTGCCAAATGGCGACAGAAGCTAAAAGGCAACTGTTTCACTCATTCACCATGCATACTTATGCTTGTTTTAATTGTGAAATTTGGTCTGACACCCCTGCACTAAATATTCAAAAGTCGCATTCAATACGACTGGCTGCAAGTTGGTATCAGGACAGAAACAATATATACAATCTATCCATACGTTACATAAGAACAGACCATGTGACATCTTCTCTCCAAAATAAATGGCATTATTAATTAGTTATAACAGATATTACTACATGCTCTTAAATTTTAACCCGTGGATATCATTTTGTATTTTTCAATCTAAGAAAAGTTCATTACTGATTCATTTCTTTATCTCTCTAAAGCCATTTTTCAATTTTGAATCTTCATATTTTTCCTCCCCGTCTTACAACGGTTATAACTTTTTATTTTATCATCAACACAGCCATATAATGGCTCGCTTTTGGCAAGATGAGTTGTAGTTTTCAATGATACCATATAATAT
This sequence comes from Phyllobates terribilis, assembly GCF_046119375.1. Lineage (NCBI taxonomy): Eukaryota > Metazoa > Chordata > Amphibia > Anura > Dendrobatidae > Phyllobates > Phyllobates terribilis. The sequence continues at coordinate 361,509,589 of NW_027362762.1, read as the reverse complement.
CCAGGAATATGGTTAAAGAAAATCCCAGGTGAGGTGAAATGGTGAAAAAATGCAATTTTGCCATTGATTTTTGGGTTTTGCTTATGGGGCATTGCGTGGTAAAAATGAGATGGCAATATGATTTTCCAGATCATTACAAATATACCAAAAAGCAATTTCAACCCCTTCACGCCGCGGCCATTTTCCGCTTTTTCATTTTAGTTGTTCCTCCCCTTTTTCCCAAGAGCCATGACTTTTTTATTTTTCCATCTACATGGCCTTTTGAAGGCATGTTTTTGCGGGACATGTTGTACTTTTAAATGACACCAATCATTTTATCATGTGATGCACTGGAAAGCGAGAAAAAAATTCTAAGCGTGTTGAGATTGCAAAAAAAAAATGCAATTCCACAATAGTTTTTTATTTTTTTTTATTTACCATGTTCACTATATGATAAAACTGACCTGGCAGTATGATTCTCCAGGTCCAAATGATTACGCATACCAAACATGTATAGTTTTTATTTATTACAGTGGTGAAAAAAAATTCAAACATTTGTGAAAATAAATACTTTCCGAGACACATCACGTCATATTTCCATCACATAACAGGCGCACCAATGGGCGAGTGGAAAAATTCTGCAGTGTATCAAATACTTATTTCCCCCCACTGTATCATTTACCGTATTTATTTTAAATGCTAGGTACTAAATAACATGTCTTTAAGTTTTTTTATCATACCCCCGTTGATCGCTCAAAAAGCTACTCTAAAACTCACAGCTCGTCAGAAAGAAGTTAAGCACCATTCACGATAAGAGTCCATAAGAATACGTGCGAGGAGAAATGCACGGGGTGGCACTCCGCTAGAGGTAAAATCTACTTTTATTCATGTACAAATAAAATCATGGATGCCGGGCCTTTACAGGAGGATGGCTGTTTCGCATGGTATACACGCTTCTATGGGTCCAGGTCCTGTGAAGGGCCCGCATCCCAGCATCCATGATTTTATTTGTACCACCCCGTGCATTTCTGCTGGGCATACATGAATTATGTGCTAAGTATATTCATTTTTTCCTATTTTCTAGCGCAGTAATGCAATTCATATTTCATATATTTCATGTTTACATGCTATAGCACTACAGAGTGCAGCTTTATGTGTTAGTTATGTATGGAGATGACTGCTTTTGGTAAGCACCTGTTCACACCAGTTTTCCGGTCAGTCTTTTGATACTTAGAGAAATCTTATGGGAAACAGCTGTTGAAATTTGCCTCTTATATTCTCTGGCATATGAACCCTCAATAAAAAATCAAGACATTTTACACTGCGCTTATTAATCTGCTTTATTTTCCGTATGAATATGGCGATGCCAAACATATACTTTTTATCATTATTTTTATTAATATTATAATTGTATGAAGGATTGTTCTTTTCCAGCCAAGCTGCATTTTGAATGTACTATTTTGGGGTATATATATAACATTTTATAGTGCAGCTATCAAAGAATGGCAATTCTGGCTTTTCATTATTTTTTTTCTTTACAGAGTTTACCTTATAGGTTAATAATTTTTTATCTTGTTTAACCAGACTTTTGTAAAAGCAACAATTCTGAATATATTTATTTTTATTTCTGTAATATATTTTGAATGGGGGGTGTGATGAAAGCCGGCCGGTGGGTGCAGCTCTCTGGCGCCCCCTTACCTCTCAGGTCAGTCAAGGTACTGCACCTAGAGAAAGTAGTGCCAGGTAGCTGCAACCAGCGCAGGGAACACGGTAGTGTGTTATCCCTTCAACGTCACTAAACCGTAACGTCACTACACAGCACAACTCGCTAGCGCCCTCTTAGCCTCAGGTCAGTCAAGGAACTGCACCTAGGATAAGCGGTCGCCAGGGAGACTGTCCTGTAACCTACTGGGTATCGGGGCCCTCTGTAGTGAGGGCGGTATATATACCTTCCTTGGCCGCGCCAGGAATATATATATCTGAACCTCCGACCGTCACTACCAGCCTTCCCCAATCCCCAGTTGGTATGCTGCCACCAGTCCCTATTTTAGATATACGCCCAGTCCGTGAATGGGCGTATATCGGGTCAGGAACCAACCCTGGGTAGCGTTTTGGCTTGAGCCGAGCTCACACGGACGTGCGTTCGTTATGCAGAATAAAAGGCAGGCCCACAATTACTTGAGGTAATTGATTATAATAATACACTAGATACACGATATACAACTAAATATACACAGGTATAAGGTCAGGCTAAACTATACAACAATGGAATACAACACACAGAATCACCACAGCATATCAGTTACCGGTTTCTTGATTTTCTTGTGACGCAGGGAGAGGATTCTGCGATCGCAGGCACGGTTCCTTGTTACAGGCTGAGGCCTACCACCGCATGGTCAAACTGCTCCTCCCCTTGGTGGCCTCAGCTGGTGCTCAGATGTTCAGCACCCCACTCTTGGGTCAAGACTGACTTATCTCTTGTCTGTCCTGCTATCTTACCTGCCCCGTCCCGCCCACTGCTGGTGAGGTCAGCTGGCTCAGTCTCCACCCTCAGGTCTAACTTCGATCAGAAGCCCAAATTCTAAGGAACCCAATAACTTCTTCTGGGATGGTCTCAGGATACCCCCAGGGGTTCCCATGGATTCGGGCCGCCGTAACCGACCTTTTGATATCAATTATGATACCATACGGTCCTCAGGAATGGCTCAGCGCTATATCTTGTCTTCCAGAGCACGTACAAACGTCTACCGCGGAGGCTTGTGTGCGCATTGGCTCCGGGACGCCGTGATATTTTTTTATTGGCCCATCCCATGCAACATGCGTGTGCTTTTCATGTTTCTATATCTTATGCCTCCATGCTTGTGACAGACAAAGAAACTAGTCCTATGGGACAAATGGTCAGGTACAGATAGACGAAGCACCCCCCCCTGCTGGCTGTGTTTCCTCTCGAAGTCTTTGAAGCTCCTAGCATTCAAGTGTTAAGTAGGCTTCTTATCTTACAGGAGCCTGGATGGGGGGAAACTATCTAGTTGACGTTTTAACAGAAGGTCCCAAGGGTGGGGGCTGCTGAAGTGTGGCCATCCCTGGATATGATTTATCATTACCAAGATGGCGGCTACAGGTTCATCACACCTCCCCCTATACGAGGGCGCGAGGGGGTAGCACATTCCTGTGTTCCCCCGTGCGTCCTTCTGCACCCTCCCCTTGCCGGGATAACCCGTCAGCGTTACCGTGGTCACGGCCTCTTCTGTGGCGAATGGAGAAGTGGTACTGCTGGAGAGCGAGGCTCCAGCGTAGCAACCTGCCATTCGACCCAGAGACCGTGTGTAACCAGCTGAGGGGGTTGTGGTCCGTCTCCACGGTGAAATGGCTCCCGTACAAGTAGGGCTGCAGACGCTGCAGGGCCCATACAATTGCCAGGCATTCTTTTTCCACCGTGGAGTAAGCCACCTCCCGGGGCAGTAGCTTCCTGCTCAGGTACAAGACAGGATGTTCCTGGCCTGTCGTGTTGACCTGACTTAGCACAGCACCGAGGCCAAAGTCACTGGCGTCGGTCTGTACCACAAACGGCCGGTCGAAGTCGGCAGCTTGCAGTACAGGGGAGCTACTTAGGGCGGCCTTGAGTGCCCCGAAAGCTGTCTCGCAGGCGACTGTCCAGTCGACTGCGACGGGCAGCTTCTTCTTGGTGAGGTCCGTCAGGGGCTTGGCCAGGGTGCTATAGTGTGGGACGAACCTCCTATAGTACCCGGCGGTCCCCAAGAAGGACATCACCTGCTTTTTGGTCCTAGGAGTGGGCCAGGATGCGATGGCATCCACTTTCCCCGGTTCTGGCTTCAGAACCCCCCCGCCTACCCGGTGACCCAGGTAGAGGACCTCACTCATGCCCAGCTGGCACTTTTCCGGCTTGATGGTCAAGCCTGCCCGGTGGATCCGACCGAGCACCTGCCGCAGGTGCTCTAGGTGATCCTCCCAAGTGGGACTGAAGACTGCAATATCGTCCAAGTACGCAGCCGCGTACCCTTCAAGTCCCTCAAGCAGCGTATTGACCATCCGCTGAAAAGTGGCAGGGGCATTCTTCATGCCGAATGGCATCACTGTGGACTCGTACAGTCCAAAAGGGGTGATAAAGGCAGAGCGTTCCCTTGCCGCGGGGGTCAGAGGAATCTGCCAGTACCCCCGGCTCAGATCCATGATGGTCAGGTACTTAGCCCCGGCCATCCGATCGAGCAGGTCATCGATGCGTGGTATGGGGAACGCATCGGTGGCCGTTACAGCGTTGAGCCCCCGGTAGTCCACGCAGAACCGTGTAGTTCGGTCCTTCTTTGGTACGAGGACTACAGGCGAGGCCCACGCGCTGCTGGATGCCTGGATCACCCCCAGCTTCAGCATCTCGTCTATCTCTTGGCGCATGTTTCCCTGCACCTCGAAAGAGACCCGATATGCTGAACGCCGGATCGGCGGGTGATCGCCAGTGTCCACGTCGTGGACAGCCATCTCAGTCCTTCCGGGCAGGGTGCTGAACAGCCCCCGGAAGGGGTGCAGGGTGGTCCCCAGCTGGGACCGTTGGTCCTCCGTGAGCTGGTGGCCAACCCCCACATCCTCGATGGACCCACCCGCCTTGGCTTGGGTGAGCAGATCCAGGAGGGTTTCTACCTCTCCTTCCTCGGGAAGGTTGCACACTGGGTGGGCAGTCGCTTCCCGCTCATGATGAGCCTTCATCATGTTCACGTGGAAGGCCTTCCTCCTTCCACGGGCGTGATCCAGGGTGACCAGATAGGTGACGGCATTGAGTTTCTGGTGCACGAAGTAGGGACCTTCCCAGGCTGCCTGAAGCTTGTTCTGTGGTACGGGGACCAGTACCCACACCTTTTGACCCACCTGGTAGGTCCTCTCACAAGCATTCTGGTCGTACCACCGCTTCTGGTCGGCCTGGGCCTGGGCCATATTGTCCTGCACCAGCTTTGCCAAGGCCATCATCCTGTCCCGGTGGCGCACGACATACTCGATGACCGACACCTCGGGGGTGGCCAAATCCCCTTCCCATGCTTCCTTCACCAGAGCCAGGGGGCCCCGTACCCGTCGCCCGTACAGGAGCTCAAAGGGGGAGAACCCCGTTGAGGCCTGCGGAACCTCCCGGTAAGCAAATAGGAGGTGTGGGAGGTAACGCTCCCAGTCTCTCCCGTGGGAGTCGACCAACATCTTAAGCATCTGCTTTAAGGTGCCATTGAACCGCTCACACAGGCCATTAGTCTGTGGGTGATACGGGCTGGCCACCAGATGTTGCACCTGCATTTGCTTACAGAGGGACTCCATCAGCCGCGACATGAACTGGGTCCCTCGGTCGGTGAGCATTTCTTGGGGGAAACCCACTCTGGAGAAGATCTCCAGTAAGGCGGTAGCCACCTTGTCGGCCCGAATGGACGACAAAGCTACCGCTTCCGGGTACCGGGTGGCATAGTCCACTACCGTGAGTATGAAGCATTTCCCGGAGTGGCTGGGAGTGGACAGAGGTCCAATAAGATCCACAGCAACCCTCGAGAAAGGCTCTTCGATGATTGGCAGAGTTACCAGTGGGGCTTTGGGGCGCGGCCCCGCCTTCCCCACCCTCTGACAGGTGTCACACGAACGGCAGTAGGCACCCACCGCGGCTCCCATCCCAGGCCAGTAGAAATGCTGAGCTATCCTGGCCTTGGTTTTAGCGATCCCTAGGTGTCCGGCCATCGGAATCTCGTGTGCGATCCGCAACAATTCCGCCCTGAACGGATAGGGTACCACTAACTGTCGGTCCCTGGGCCACGCCTCCGGTGAACCCTGCTGGACCGTTACCCGGTACAGCCGTCCCTGGTCCCAGACCACCCGCTCGCAGTCTGACTCCATGGGAGGCTGTGCCGCCTGTTCCTTGAGAGCTTTCAGGCTGTCGTCTGCTTCCAACGCAGCCTGAAATTCCTGACTTGATGTGGCCAGAATCGACGAAACTGCCACATCCTCTGTCAGCCCCTCCGGGCATGTCACCTGGCCGCTGTCTGACCCGGCAGACACTTGGTCAGAAGTGGGGAAGCCGTCGGACCTCTGCAAGGCTCCTTGGGCTCCGGCGCTCCCACTCCTGGTGACAGCGGCTATGACCGCTGTGACCGTGGGTAGTGCCTGCTTCCCCTCTGTTTCTGACCAAGCCGCCCGATCAGGCAGGCTTCCTAGGCCTTTGGACATCTCGGATGTGGGGAACTCCTGCCCTGGGGTCTTACCTGGCGGCTCCTCTCTTGGGACACCCCCACCTCCCATGGCCTGTTCCTCTCCCTGCAGTGGGCCTATACTCAGCAGCCTGGATACCCCTGGGAGCCCTACACTGCCGGTAGCTGCCCCCCTCTCCATCCCTGAGCTTCCCTCTACAGAATCCTGCCCGCCCCCTCCCTCACCGGAGGACAAGAGGTCACGGCACGCCGGCTGAGCACCTCTGCGGGCATCCCCACACTCCCCACCTGCTTTCACTAACCCTGTTTGTGTTGTGTCTGTGCAGGTGTTACCCTCAGGTTTCACTCCCTCCTCCTCAGCAGGACACACACTACATACAACATGGTTGGCATTAGCAGCAGACAAATCAATACACTCTTGGGGGGCCGAACTTGGGGGTTCAGAGGGTACATACTGCGATACTAGACGCCCCAAGTCGGTCCCTAATAAAACATTTGCGGGAATATTTGGCGTTACTCCCACCTCCCGCATCCCCCTTCCGGCACCCCAGTCCAAATACACCATGGCAACGGGAAGTGCCGGCTCCACGCCTCCAACCCCGGAGACGGAAAGAGTCTTTCCTGGTACCAAGTCCTGGGGGGACACCACCTCAGGCCGTACCAGTGTTCGTTCAGCGCCCGTGTCCCGCAGTCCCATGACCGCAGAACGGCCTATGGTGACGGGTTGGATGTTGTCCAGGGACCTACCACCACCCCCTCCCACACACAAAACATTGGGCGCTCTCTGGGACTGGGATGGGGTCTTTTGGCGCTGGGGACACTCAGCCCTAAAGTGTCCTGGTTTGTTGCATAGATGACAACGTCTTACGTCTGGTCCTTGCCTGGAGACAGCAACAGGGGGATACACCCCTTGTGTTCTAGGGGCCGGGGAAACAGGGGCATGACTGGGCTTACCCCCTCTCCAGGTGCTGCTGGCAGACTTCTTCAGCTCAGGCGCCCTGTTATTGGCATACTCGTCTGCCAGGGCGGCTGTAGCAGAAGCCCCTGTTGGTTTTCGGTCACGGAGGAACTGTCGGAGGTCCTCTGGGCAGTTCCACAAGAACTGCTCCGTGACGAACAGTTCCTGGACCTCCTGGCGGGTAGTAAGCGCTAGACCCGAGGTCCAGTGCTCTGCGGCTCTCAACAGCGCCCGCATATGATCGGTCCAGGTGTCCTTGGGGCCACGCAGCAGGCTCCGGAACTTCTGGCGGTACGACTCGGGAGTGAGGTTGTACTGCCGGATCAGGGCCCGCTTGATGCAGTCGTAGTTCTGTACCTCCCCGGCAGGTAAGTCCCCCAAGGCATCCAGGGACTTACCCCTCAAACGGGGGGTCAGGTATCTGGCCCACTGATCCCGGGCCAGATGGTGCTGAAGACAGGTCCGTTCAAATGCCACCAGAAAGGAGTCCAGGTCCCCATCCTTCTCCAGTAGAGGGAAGTCCTCAGCTCGGACTTTGGACGACTTGGTCTCCTGATGGGTTGGTTGCTCTAGCGGAAGCCCCCGCTGGGCCAGGTCCAGTTGGTGCTGGCGCTCCGCAGCTCGCTCTGCACGCTCCGCAGCCTCCCGGCGCTCTGCAGCTTCACGCTCCGTAGCCCGCTCCGCAGCCCGCTCCGCAGCCCGCTCTGCACGCTCCTCCTCCGCTGCCTTCTCTGATGCTGCCAGGAGGGTTTTGTAGACGGCATCGCCATGAGACTGGAGACTTGCCATAGCCGCTTGTAAAAGGGCTTGTGATCTGGACAGGCTAGGCTGGGTAGGTGGTGGGCAGCCCACTGCGGGACCGTATACTGGGGACTGGCTCCCTGAGGTGCCCGGGCTGGACTCCTCCTCGCCATGAGTAACAATGTCCTCCCCTCCTGCCACACGGACCGTAGCATTAGCCTCCTGCAGGGTCTTGCTCCTGGTGCCGTCTGCCATCTTGGTAACCGACACCGCTGCAACCCTGAGTTTGCACACACCTTGTTATACTTTTAGCCTGACCGTCTAACGTTGGGCTGACCTTAAGACTCCAGCAGTGGAAGTTACCACTGGCAGTCTTTAGTGCCTGGGAGTAGGGGTCCCACAACACTATTATTCTGCAATCCCACCGCTCTGCCACCAATGTGATGAAAGCCGGCCGGTGGGTGCAGCTCTCTGGCGCCCCCTTACCTCTCAGGTCAGTCAAGGTACTGCACCTAGAGAAAGTAGTGCCAGGTAGCTGCAACCAGCGCAGGGAACACGGTAGTGTGTTATCCCTTCAACGTCACTAAACCGTAACGTCACTACACAGCACAACTCGCTAGCGCCCTCTTAGCCTCAGGTCAGTCAAGGAACTGCACCTAGGATAAGCGGTCGCCAGGGAGACTGTCCTGTAACCTACTGGGTATCGGGGCCCTCTGTAGTGAGGGCGGTATATATACCTTCCTTGGCCGCGCCAGGAATATATATATCTGAACCTCCGACCGTCACTACCAGCCTTCCCCAATCCCCAGTTGGTATGCTGCCACCAGTCCCTATTTTAGATATACGCCCAGTCCGTGAATGGGCCTATATCGGGTCAGGAACCAACCCTGGGTAGCGTTTTGGCTTGAGCCGAGCTCACACGGACGTGCGTTCGTTATGCAGAATAAAAGGCAGGCCCACAATTACTTGAGGTAATTGATTATAATAATACACTAGATACACGATATACAACTAAATATACACAGGTATAAGGTCAGGCTAAACTATACAACAATGGAATACAACACACAGAATCACCACAGCATATCAGTTACCGGTTTCTTGATTTTCTTGTGACGCAGGGAGAGGATTCTGCGATCGCAGGCACGGTTCCTTGTTACAGGCTGAGGCCTACCACCGCATGGTCAAACTGCTCCTCCCCTTGGTGGCCTCAGCTGGTGCTCAGATGTTCAGCACCCCACTCTTGGGTCAAGACTGACTTATCTCTTGTCTGTCCTGCTATCTTACCTGCCCCGTCCCGCCCACTGCTGGTGAGGTCAGCTGGCTCAGTCTCCACCCTCAGGTCTAACTTCGATCAGAAGCCCAAATTCTAAGGAACCCAATAACTTCTTCTGGGATGGTCTCAGGATACCCCCAGGGGTTCCCATGGATTCGGGCCGCCGTAACCGACCTTTTGATATCAATTATGATACCATACGGTCCTCAGGAATGGCTCAGCGCTATATCTTGTCTTCCAGAGCACGTACAAACGTCTACCGCGGAGGCTTGTGTGCGCATTGGCTCCGGGACGCCGTGATATTTTTTTATTGGCCCATCCCATGCAACATGCGTGTGCTTTTCATGTTTCTATATCTTATGCCTCCATGCTTGTGACAGACAAAGAAACTAGTCCTATGGGACAAATGGTCAGGTACAGATAGACGAAGCACCCCCCCCTGCTGGCTGTGTTTCCTCTCGAAGTCTTTGAAGCTCCTAGCATTCAAGTGTTAAGTAGGCTTCTTATCTTACAGGAGCCTGGATGGGGGGAAACTATCTAGTTGACGTTTTAACAGAAGGTCCCAAGGGTGGGGGCTGCTGAAGTGTGGCCATCCCTGGATATGATTTATCATTACCAAGATGGCGGCTACAGGTTCATCACAGGGGGAAATGAGATTGACAGTGGCATTCAAGTGGTTACGCAGCAACGGTTGGAGCCAGCTTCAATTGCTGTTCCTGGAGGCTGGTGCTAACTAGTGATGAGCGAGTATGTTTTGTTAACCCTACTCGGCCAAGCACCGAGTATTTATAGCGTGATCGGGCTTTAAGTTTTCGTTGCTCCGTGAACATAATTTGCAACTGTTTGACAGATTTAATACATGAGAGGAATACTGGAAAAACAGGCATTCCTCAAAACTTGAAACCCGAGCACGCTATAAATACTCGGTGCTCGGCCGAGTATACTCGGCGAAAGGGTTAACAAAACATACTCGCTCATCACTAGTGCTAACCGAACAACACAGCCACCACTGAGCTTTTGTAGAGGGGTCAGCTCCTCAGACCACTTCATAAACCAGCACACTCCCCATAATGTATTATTACATCCTGCAGGGTGAAGGCTTTTTCTTAGTACACCTATATTTTTTACATAGTTACGTAGGTTGAAAAAAGACCTAGGTCCATCAAGTTCAACCTTCCTCCACCAATTGTACATTTTGTTACTAATTTTGTTCCCTGACCGTGGTTTGGTTTTTACAGAGCCCCTGATTTTCCATTTGTTAATCACTAGTGATGAGCGAGTATTTCCGGGTCGGGTCCCCTCCCTGCATGTTTGGCGCTCTTTAGAGAGCCAATGAACATGCAGGGATTGCCTGCCATGCACTGTAATGCCGTAGCCATGTTAGTTGTGGCATTACAGTGATTGGCTGGCCGCACAGCGTCATCAGGTCTATATCAGACCTGGCTCCGCCATGCTCTTCACAGTCACTCCGGATCAGACAGTGTAAGGAGAGCTGTTGCTGTGTCAGGGAGAGATTTAATCATGTATTAGGTAGTGTAGGGAGAAAAACCGTACATTACACATATCCATCTTAACAAACAGTCCTTCTGAGGACTAATCCATCTGCAGAGATATCAGGCAGGCAGCGTATATAGGCAGGCAGGCAGTGTATATAGCAGACTGCAGTGTGTATAGCACAAGAGGCTCCATTCCAGTTCTATCGGCTGCTGCTGTTAGATATTTCTGGAAATAGGCCCAGGTCTCAGAGGCCAGGAATAATTTTTTTTTGCATCTTAATCCTCATTATTTGCTTAAAAAGCAATCCAGAGAACATGGTTTTTCTGCGCCATTTGCTTGTTAGCACTGCAGAATACAGCCAGGTCCTTTCCATATTACAGCGCTAAAAATCCATCTATTTAAAACTGTGTTTTCTCCATCACACGGATCACATATACGTTTTCAGAAAATACTGCCATTTCTGCCCTCCATTAAATTTTTTTTTTCAGTGTGTCAGCAAAGTTTTTGACACTGGTTTGCTGTTCAAAACAGTTACTTACAGGCCAGGTATTTAAAACTGTGTTTTCTCCGTCACACGGATCACATATAAATTTGCTCCAAACTCAGTCATTTTTAGTGAGCGTGGAAGATACTGTCCTCCATTTAAAATGGGCAAGGCACGTGGCAAGGGACGGGGAACTGGACGTGATGGTAATGGTGCATGCAGAGGCCGAGGACAAGGCCGTGGGCAAGCCGAAATTGTGCCACAACAAACACCCACATCTTCTCGCCTGACCTTCCTGTCCCAATTTCTAGGGGACCGCAGCACACCACTATTGAACCCAGAGCAGTGTCAAAAGGTTGTTGGTTGGATAGCGGATAATGCTTCCAGTCACTACCACCCTGTCTTCCACACGGTCAAGTCTCAGTAGCCGTGAATCTGGACCGCATATTCCTCACCCTGATCCTCCTTCCTCCCACCATGCCGAGTACCCAGAGACAACTGATCCCACACTTGGACACTCTGAAGAGCTGTTCACTTTTCCATTTATAGATTCGGGCCTCTCACCCGGTCCACTTGAAGCGGGGCAAGAGGAGATCGCGTGTAGCGATGCCCAAATATTTGAGCTGCCACAGTCACACGAAGGCGACGGTGGGAAAGTGTCACAAGAGGTGGACGATGATGAGACACAATTGCCAGAAAGTCAGGAGGAGGACCAGGGTGCGGAAGTGGAAGACGAGGTGGTGGATGATATAGTAACTGACCCAACCTGGCAGGAGGACATGCAGAGCGAGGACAGCAGCACACAGGGGGAGGGAGGCAGAGCACCCCAACAGGCAGGAAGAAGCAGTGTGGTGGCCGCAGACAGAAGGCAGGCAACCGTTCCCCGTAACACCAACACGAAGGAAGTTGCCAGTACAACTGTTAGGTCTTCCCGAGTCTAGTTGTTTTTTAAAGACTCTGCCGATAACCCCAAAAAAGCCATTTGCACCACCTGCCAGGCCAGCATCAGCAGGGGTGGCAAAACGACCAGCCTGACCACCAACAGCATGATCAGGCACATGGAAGCAAAGCACCCGACTTTGTGGGCCGAACCCCAGGGTCCAGGAACAGTGTCTGCGGGTGGCACCATTGCTTCTTCCGCTGTTGTGCATGCAAGCCAATCCCCTGTCCATGGTGCATGCGAAGATGCCTCCTGCCCTGCACCTGTCGTTGCACACTCTCAAGTAGCAGCATCAGGAAGCACGTCCATGTCCTTGTCCCAGCGCAGCGTTCAGTTGTCCACACCCCAGTCCTTGTAACGCAAGCGCAAATATGCAGCCAACGCCCCACATGCCACACTATTAAATTCTCACATTTCACGACTGCTTACGCTCGAAATGTTGCCTTTTAGGCTCGTGGAGACGGATGCATTCCGCAACCTGATGGCGGTGGCCGTCCCTCGGTACTCGGTCCCCAACTGCCACTATTTCTCCCGGTGTGCCGTCCCCGCATTACACAAGCACGTGTCCCAAAACATTAGCCCTGCTCTCAACAACGCAGTTACCGGTAAAGTCCACCTAACCATGGACACATGGACAAGTGCTTGTGGGCAGGGACGGTACATCTCGCTGATGGCACACTGGGTTAGCATAGTGGAAGCCGGGACCCAGTCGGACCTTGGGATGGAACACATCCTCCCGACGCCAAGGATTGCGGGCCCTAGGTCAATCAGGGTTGCCCCCACGGTCTACAGCTCCTGCACCTCATCCTCCTCAGCCTCCTCCTCCTCTTCAGCCTCCATCTCCGAAATGACCGCATCAGTCATAAGCTGAAAGCACTGCAGCACTGCCTCGGCCAAGCGGCAACAGACTGTGCTGAAGCTAATATGCTTAGGTGAAAAAACGCACAATGCTGAAGAGTTGTGGACATCTCTAAAAGAGCAGGCAGATTTGTGGCTCACACCGCTGAACCTACAGCCAGGCATGGTCGTGTGTGACAATGGCCGGAACCTGGTGGCGGCTCTGAGGCGAGGCGAGCTCACACACGTACCATGCCTGGCCCATATGCTTAACCTCGTGGTTCAGCGGTTTCTCAAATCCTACTCGGAGCTGCCGGATCTGCTTGTTTAAGTATGCCGCCTGTGTGCCCATTTTAGAAAGTCAGCTACAGCTTCCGCCGCCCTTGCAGTGTTTCAGCAGCGTTTGCAGCTTCCGGCTCACAGACTGGTGTGTGATGTCCCCACGCGTTGGAACTCTACACTGCAGATGTTGGGAAGGATTTGTGAGCAGAAGAGGGCAGTTGTTGAGTACCAGCATCAACAAGGCCGTCGGTATTCAGTTCAGACTCCACACACTTAAGACTTCAGGAGTGGACACGGATGTCAGACATATGTACCATCCTCCAAAACTTTGAGGACTCCACCAAGATGGTGAGCGGCGATGACGTCATAATTAGCGTCACCATCCCGCTTCTCTGTCTTCTGAAACACTCTCTGCTCACAATCAAAGAGGATGCATTGCAGGTGGAGCACGATGAGATGGAGCAAGGAACCATACAGGGTGATTACACACAGCCAAGCCTCATCTCATCCCAACGTGGATTGGGTGACAATGAGGAAGAGGAGGAGGAAGGACAGGAGCTAGTTTCATACCCTATAGACGGTACTACCTGCACAGCTGTAATACCGTCTGTTCAGCGTGGATGGCCAGAGGACAGAGAGGAGGAGGAGGAGAGCATGGTCAGTCATCCTCTTGGTGAGGACACGGAAGTCTTGCCTGTTAGTAGTCTAGCACGCATGGCTGAGTTTGTTACGCTGCCTTTCCCATGACCCTCGCGTTCTCAAAATTTTGGGTGACAGTCATTACTGGTTGGTGACACTTCTAGATCCACGCTACAAGGAGAACTTTACATCTCTTATTCCTGAAGCGGATAAGTCTACAAAAATGGGGCTGTACCAGAAGGCCCTTGTTGCGGAACTATTAAAAAAATTCCCATCTGAAAACGCTGGCGGCAGAGGGCACACTTTGTTGGACAACCAAGGAGTACAGGCGAGAGAGACACAACTTCAATCTCGCAGAGGCAGGTGAACACTGTCAAAGTTCTGGGAGAGTTTTCTCAGACCCTCCCATCGGACAGGCCCTGAGGCGCGGGGTACTCTCACAGGGAGTGCAAAGTTTGTGAAGATGCTGAGGGAGTACCTTGCCGACCGTACCAACGTCCTCCGTGATTCTGCTGTGCCTTATAATTATTGGGTATCCAAGCTGGATACATGGAATGAACTGGCTCTCTATGCCTTGGAGGTTCTGGCCTGCCCTGCCGCCAGCGTTTTATCAGAGCGGGTTTTTAGTGCCGCTGGTGGAATTATAACTGATAAGCGCATCCGCTGTCAACTGAAAATGCTGACAGGCTGACTTTTATAAAAATGAACAAGGGCTGGATTGGGCCAGACTTCTCAACACCACCGAATGATAGCAGCGTAACATAAACTCCAATCCAGTGTCTTTTCTTGGGAGGTGTATTCCCATGCACCTTTTCACACCCACACATGGGTATATGCTTCCTGATTTTGGCTATTTGCTCTTGTCCTCCTCCTTCTCCTCATCCTCCACCACCATATCACCAGGGTGACCATGGTCCGTGATGCAACACCCACCTAATTTTTTTAAAGGGTGTTTATGATGCCCGTAAAAATTTTTTTGTATACAGCATGTTCATGTATACCCCCCAGGGGTAAATGTTTGTCAGCCCATTCACTTAGTGCATGGGCATTACAAGTATAGGAGGCCCGTTCCTTTCTATTGGGAACATTTTTTTATGAGGCCCTCCTCCACGTCTCTTCCAAGGGGCATTGAAGTGCCACAAATTTTTGCAGCCCTTGCATAGGCCAACACTATGGGAGACTCTCTCCTATGGGAATTTGTTGTTACTGTGGCCCTGCTCTGTGTGTCTTTAAATTCTTAGTGGGGTTTTTCCTAAAATTGTCAGCCGTTGGACTCACTGCATACCCTATAACTGTATAGAAAACTCTTCCTGTGAGAAATGACATGCAGGGTAGATAGGGTTTCCCTCTATGCCAGTCCTTTCACTGAGCTAAATACAACTGTCAGCAAAATAAGTTGTGGACTGGCTCCGTACTGTCCCTGGCCACATTCACCTGTCCACGTGTTTGTGGTTAGGCGGTCCTTCCCAGTAAGTGCACTGGGGAGGGCACGGGTAATGTTGTGGGACCCGTGCTTGTGGAAGGCGGAGGCGATACCGGGAAATATAGTGGCGGCTGGGGACCGAGTATTGACACCCGGCTGCCGCTGGCATGAGGTTATGAAAAGCTTCCGCCTCCACGAGCCTAAAAGGCCACATTTCAAGTGCAAGCAGCTGTCAAAAATTTGGCAGTATAGTATTGCAGCCTGTGGGTGGTTGGCTGGCTGCCTGCATACTTGCACTTGCATTCTAAGTAACAGAAAACTAAGCAGATGGTGGCCTCTACCATCATCATGGCCTCACCTCGGCACTATGAAATATCATGAAGGAGAAGCCAGGGCCCGCCGGAGGAGTCTCCGGTTCTCTGGTGGGCCCGTCCAACCCTGCCAAAAAGCAGCCCAGCCTAAGAAAAGTGTGGGGGAAGGTTCCTGCAGCCTGTGGGTGGTTGGCTGGCTGCCTGCATACTTGTGCTTGCATTCCAAGAAATGGGATAGGGACAACTGAATGCTGCAGTAGGACAAGGACGTGGAGGGTGATTGTTGCAAGTCTGCAATGACAGGTTCATGGCGGGAGGCATTTTCGCATGTGCCAAGGATCACTTATGATGGGCACACTTTTAGGAAGTGACCTGGGAGTCAGAGATGCTTCCAGAGGTCTTCCCCATGCTGTTCCCATGACTTTTCAGCACTGTATGCATGTGTCTGATGATGTGTCACACACCACATGGCCAGATAAGGTTGTAAAATGTTAAAATGAAATTTCCTGGTGAATGCATTTGTCTTGGTTGAAAGCAATGCAAAAGTGGACAAACGCATCAAAAACGCTACATGCGAACATAGCCCAAGGTGTGGTGGAGTATTTTTGCTTTTGGTTATTTATTTTGCTTTATATACATTGTACATGTCATGGAAAGGATGTTCCTTAACATATTTCCCAGGAAAATCCATTTTGGTTTCGTTTTGGTATGTTTTATTGTGAGTCCGTAAAAGTGGCGTAATACCTCTGCAACGTTGTTGACAGCAGTGACATGGGAGTCAGAAATGCTTCCAGGGGTCTTCCTCATGCTGTCCCAATGTCATTTGAGCACTGTTCCCATCGATTTGGGCAATTTTTAGGCCCTCTGCAGACCCCCAGGGGGAGCCTCCTGAAAAATGCTCAAGTTACCAATAGACTTACATTGGGCTCGTTGCTCGGGTCGAGCACCCGAGTATTCCAATTTGCTTGACCCGAGCAATGAGTACCCGAGCATTTTAGTGCTCGCTCATCACTATTAATCACAGTTTGGACGCTGATGACTTGCATTATCAATTCCTTGGATATCTTTTTGTATCCCTTTCCTGTGTTAAACAGTTCAACTACCTTTTCCCGTAGATCCGTGGTCAATTCTTTTGCTTTCCTCATGACTCACAATCCAGAAATGTCAGTGGCTGGATGAAAGATGCAAGAGTCTGTCTGGATCCCTGAAACTGACTCAGCTTTTATGCACACGTACTAATTACAAGCAAACAGATCACATGTGAGGATGTTACCTTTAGTAGCTATTCAAACCCATTTGTGTCAAATTCTGTGCATGTTATCAGGCCAATATCACCAGGGTATGTGAACTTTTGATCAGGGTAATTTGGATGTTTTTGGTTGTCATTACGAGTTAAAAAGATAAAACATAGTAGTTTGACAATAAATGGCTTCAGCCCACCAATAACTGTGAGTGGAGAAAAAGCTTTTTTGTTATCATTCATATTCTCTGAAACAAGGGCAAGAAAGGAAAAATTCTGCCGGGCTATGTAAACTTTTGAGCACAACTGTATCACTATACCTGGTTGATCATTCTACATTAATTACTCCTGCATCCCCCCTTTTTCTTTTATACACATACATGATGAGATAATATTTGTGGCAACTAACTTTCATCAATAAGAAGTTCTTCTTTTACAAATGTATTTTTGTATTGTCCTTCTGGGGATGCAGTTCCATTAATAAGCAACAACTGATTTTATTCCGTATTTTCCTTCGACCATTTATATTTACTACATCAACTGGAGCCACCATATCTAATTGTACAGTATATCTTGACTATCACTATAACGGCATCTTTCATGTCCATATTTTCCTTGGTTTTTCTTTTTCTATGTTTGTACTTACTAATTTATACTTAATTTAATAAAGTTATATGTTTGACGGCGCTGGTGTAAAAATGATAAAATTGTCAGAATTCAGCTGGTGAATCAGGTCTTGTTTCCCCAATATATATCAAAATTGTGCATAGTAGGAGAGTAGACTCTCAAAATAATTTCCACTGGTGGATCCAATAAACCTTATTCTAACACTGTCTATACTATGAATTACAATTTTACATAAAATGAAAGATATCCTATACTACTTTTTTTTATATAATTCATTAACAACCAATAACTTTTTTTGTTTGGGGACTGGTGGTGGAAGGGTGTAAACTCTTTGTTCAATGGAAAATTGCTAATTAAAAAATTAATGTGCTTACTAGACTAAAGCTAGGTAATTAAAACATATTTATGCCCATGAAAAGAAAGGTACCAGTTAAAGTGCTTTTATTATTCTTTTAATTAGCTTGTAGCTATGAATATTATTTTCCCTATTTTCTTTTTATATGAGTTCTACATTCTGGAAATCAGGACTGCAAAGTAATTGTTTTAAAAATGATTGTGCTTGATTCAGTGAAACAATTACAGCATTAAGTTTCTCACAGAAGTGCTTTAAGTGAATCTTCCTCATTAAAACAATATTTTATCATATGTTTCAAAATTCATAAAATGTGTTGTAGAAAAAAATAATATTCTATTTGTTAGACAGCTATGATCTCATTATTGATGAACATTTTCAATGGCAGATTTTGTGGCATATTATCTAATAGAAGTATTTTGTTTCAGCAGCCAGACATGTATTGTTCATTACCTTATTAAAGCTCAGTACTTGAATCATATTATAGTCTCAATAGGGAGTCCATTGGACCAAACTATGCCAACATACACCTCTGATGTTATGCAAAGAAATTTGGGTGCTTTTTTGCTCACAATTTGCCCTCAAAAATCTTGCATGCTCCATTCTCCAGGAGAATGATTGATTCTACAAGGGATTACTTCTATAAAACTGACATACATGAATACTATTTGGTACAGAACCTTAGGAACATCACGTGCCCTTTTACAAGCTCTATGCACAGGTGTAAAGTGCCAGAGGGCAGTAGTTGTGAGCGAGTTGCTGCTCTATGTTGCCCTGACACTCTACAGGAAATTTGTGCCCCCAATAAAATGTGCTGTTGTGTGTGGGGTGCGTTGCACTCACTTGTAGGCCACAGACCTCGGCTGTCTCCAGGTCTTCAGTTTCAGAAGCTGCCGCACATGGATCAGGGGACACCCAGTTCATTTCATCACAAAACCTTTACTCAACAGTCTATGTAAATCATATTGCAACTTGTACTCATGGGGACAGCACTTTCCATTTCTCACATCCACAGCAGAGTACACTTCCAGATTTTATTTCCGTTCTAGCTGGACTATCCTTGCCGGCCCCGCTTCTGTCAGTCCCAGAGATTCCCATCCCAGTCCTGCAGTATGTCCAAGGTCCATTACTTCTCCCACACTCATCTCCACATCAATCTTCCTCTGTATGGAAGGGGTTAAAGTGCTCGCCATAGCACCAGAATCCATTTTAAGCTCCAGATGTTCCAGGAGTATATCCGCCCAAGGAAATTTAGTAAGGCCTCATACTGCCAAGGACAACGTTCACTATCCCGTGCTGTCCAGTTCTTGCTTTTTACACCAACTTGACCTTGGCCCTGTCTGACTAACTACATGAAGCAGTCACTTTTTCCTCCCACTAAGCCCCTCCCACTATGGGTTAGTCCCAAGCATTAACACTTACCTTTCCCTAAAATCACTATCTAACTACTGTCAACTACCTTATTCTACCTATCTTATGTATTAAGCCCTAAACTGTGTCTCACCCTATGCTATCCTATACTGTACACTACCAACACTATGCAATACTTTTACATTATATATTACCATATCACACTCTATATCACAGTACATTGCAGTTCACATTATATAACATAACTTCACAATATATACCGAAAACTGAAGGATATAATTTACACCACAATATAACGCCTTTGGTGTCTTCAGGGATAGGAACACGATAGCCATTGTCCACCCTTACACGGGTTTGCCATTACATGTGGCACAACCCTTCTTCCAAGAGTAATATCCTTTTTACTTCTCCATTGACATAGATGTATAAGGGCATGTTTTTTGCGGGATGAGTTGTAGTTTTGAATGACACTATCCATTTTATCATGTGATCTACTGGAAAGCAGGAAAAAAATTCCAAGTGCTGCAAAACTGCAAATAAAGGACAAATCCGCAATTGTTCTTTTTGGTTTTTTTTTTCCAGCATTTATTTTATGGCAAGAATGACCTGGAAATATGATTCTCCTGGTCAGTAAGATTATGGTGATGCCAAATTTACATAGTGTTTTTTTCCATAAGTGGTTAAAAAAAGCATAAATTCATAAAAAAAAAAGTTTGCTTTGGTTGCCGTTTTCCAAGATTTGTAACCATTTCAATTTTTGGGTGATGGAGTTGTCTGAGGGCTTGTTTTTTACACAATGAGGCGTACATACCATGTTTTGATCCCTTCTTATTGCAATTATAGTATTTTGATTTTTTTTTTCTCATGATGCTGTTTATAGTCCGGGTTAATTTTATATTTTGATAGACCGGTCTTTTACAGACGTGGAGATGCTATATACAGTTGAAACCGGAAGTTTACATACACTATATAAAAAGACACACATGCATGTTTTTCTCAATATCTGACATGAAGACATCTTAAGACATCAGCCAGGAAGTTAAAGCTTGGGCAGAAATTTGTCTTCCAAATGGACAGCGACCCAAAGCATATTGCCAAAATGGTAACAAAGTGGCTTAATGATAACAAAGTCAATGTTTTGGAGTGACCATCACAAAGCCCTGATCTCAATCCTATTGAAAATTTATGGGCAAAGCTGAAAAGGCAGGTGCGAGCAAGACGACCTACAAACCTGGATCAGTTACACCAGTTTTGTCAGGAGGAATGGGCCCAAATTCCAACAAACTATTGTGAGAAGCTTGAGGAAGGATATCCCAAACGTTTGACCCAAGTCATTCAGTTTAAGGGCAATGGTACCAAATACTAATGAAATGTATGTAAACTTTTGACTTTGCAGTAAATAATAAAAATGCCTTAAACCTTTCTCTCTCTCTCATTATTCTGGCATTTGGCAAATATTAAAAATTATGGTAATCCTAATTGACCTAAAATGGGAAAGGTTTATTCTGATTTCATGTCAGATATTGAGAAAAACATGCATATGTGTTTTTTTACATAGTGTATGTAAACTTCTGGTTTCAACTGTATTCTATAAAGTCCCCCAATTCCTCCCCATTAAAATGCTTTCCAAATGCAAAGGACATCATTTGTGACCTACATTTAGTAGTACTACTGCCCAGAGAGCTGGTGCCAGTGGTGATGGTGCTGCTGCTTGTAGCACCCACATTATTATTGCCAGATACTGTGGTATAAGGCTATTTCTTTATATTACCCCATCCACTACCATCTCTACTTTTAGCATACATTTTTTGCTACATTATGATTAACCATTGTCTCTGTTTTCAACCACAATTATTCCCCCTTTTCCGCTGAACACGAAATACTAGGTAAACAATCTGTCAGCAACAGCAACAGGCTGCAGTATTGGTATATATGGATGTCAAATTTGACTAAAATATGTGCGCAAAATAGTTTGTGACACTTTAACAGGTAGATAGTTGCAGGTAAATGTCTGAATTTTTGATTATTTTTCGTTATTTTTTTTTTACACAATTATTCTCTTCTTCCCAAAAAAAGACTGAACAAGAAATGGTAAGTACACATCCAAATAGCTAAATGTGGCATCATTTTAAAGTATTGGTGTGGCATGTATAGATGTTAAATTTGTCTACTAAAACAGCTGTTCAAAATAACACAAAGTTAAATGTCTGGATTTTTTACAATTCTTTTTTGTTCTTTCTTTTTGCACAATTATTCCCCCCTTCTCAAAATGGACTGAACAAGAAACACTAGCTATACTTCTAAAAAGCCAAATGCAGCAACAAGCCTCAGTATTGTTTTTTTGTGTATGAATGTCAGGTTAGATTATTGAAACCGGTGTAGAAAAAAAAAGTGGTTTGTGACACATTCTCTTTGGGAGGTAGACAGTCAGAGTTAATGGATGTTTGTTAATTTTCTTTTGTATTTTATACAATTAATCCCCCTTTCCCAAAATGGACTGAACAAGAAATACAAAAACTCAATACAGTAGCTTGTGGCAAGCACACCTTATCAGACAGACACTGAGTTTCTTTCGGAAATATTGTGTTAACTTACTGCTTGCTTCTGCATGAAGAATGAAAAAAAATGTGCAATTCAAAAGCATTAGGACAGTTGCAAACTACTCGTATATCACTGTGTGATCAATCACACTGGAACTCTCCACTCTTTCTCGCTCTCATCATTTCAATTGAATCTCTGTAAAATTTGCAGATTACTCCACTTACCTTCTACACTGATGTAGTTGTATAACCTACGCTGGCTGTGGTAGTTGTCCAATATTTTATGGCTTTATCTCCCTATCTTTATTGCTAAATTGTGAGCTCTGGTGTCCTCTCACTATCCAGATTCATCCTAAAATGGCTGCTGCATTCCCTAGCTTGGTTTTTATCGGCATTATGGGGAAGCCTGAGGCCATGTTATTTCTTGTGGCTCATTCATTCTTTTACAATTTATAAAATGGCGGTGGGCATTTTTTTGGTGATGCACGCAATTCGAACCACAAATTATTAGTATTTTCGGGTCCTGTAAATTTTCTAATAATCAACACAAATTCTGTCCAGTTTGAATCAAGTTGCTCAATCAAGTTGCTCATATCTAGTAGTAGGATTATTAGGTTACCACATTGTGCATGCTTGAAGAAGACACAAAGTATTTTATGTATATTTAGTAGTGATGGATACTTGTTACTCGGGTCGAGCAAATCATAATGCTCAGGTGCTCGACCCGAGTAATGAGTATAATGGAAGTCAATGGGAAACTCGAGCATTTTTCTGGCGCCATCCCACCACCCCAGAAATCTGGAGGGGGCCTTAAAATTGGTCAAATCAATGGAAACAGTGCTGAAATGGCATGGGAACAGCATGGGGAAGACCCCTGGAAGCATCGCTTAATCTCCGTTCGCTGCTGTGAACAATGTTGTCAGAGTATTACACCACTTTTATGGACTGACAATAAAACATACAAAGACGAAGATAAAATGGATTTTCCTGGAAAAAATGTTAATAAACATTCTTTCCAGGATAATGACTTATATATAAGGCAAAATAAATAACAGAAAAAAAAATGCTCCTCCACACCTTGGGCTATGTTTACACGTAGTGTTTTGTTACATTTTTGCACGTTCACATTGCTTTCAACAGTGAAAAATACATTCACTAGTAAATGTAATTTTAACATTTTACTACCTTATCTGGTTATGTGGTGTGAAACATAATCAGACACATCCTGTTTCATTTATGAAGGAGGGACTCTGAAAGTCAAAAAGCTTATTTTTACAGGGCCATCAGGCGGCCCTCACTATTTGTAGAGGGCCATCAGGCAGCTCTTACTATTGTTAGAGGGCCAGCAGTCAGCCCTCATTATAGTTAGAGGGCCATCAGCCGACTATGCTTTGCATAGCCGTATATTGCTACTGCAATATAATTTATTCATCTGAAGTGGGCATGTTTTCTTTTTCGCATTAATAATGTAAAGTTTAAACTCGGAGGGCCAGCAGGTGGCTATTCTTTGCATGGCCATATATTGCTACTGCAATATAACGTATCCATCTGAGGTGGTCAAATTTTCTTTTTCATATATATTTGGTAAAGTTTGAAACTTGAAGGTCCAGCAGGCGACCCTCACAATTTATAGAGTGCCAGCAGGTGGCCTCCACTATTTTAGAGGGTCAGCAGGTGTCTTGGGGACAGATGAGACCAAGGGCGTACATAGAAGTCTAATTGGGCCACCCCCCACAAAAAATAAATAAATATTTGTCTGTGTCACAGAAGAGCAGATCTCATAACTTTCCAGCCTTTACATAGAAATTTTCCTCCTTCTGAAGTCGTAGATTCCTCTTTCATTGCCCTATAAAGTATGATGCTAACAAAAGTGCTCCTCAAACAGTATGATACCCCTATGGTGCATTCCTCCACATGCACAGTATAATGACCCTATTGTACCCCACTTCAACTCCCATGGCAAAGTATGGTGACCCTAACGAAGTATAATCCCCCAACTGTGAACCCCACAGAGCACCCCATACACTCTCATGGCCCCCACACAGCCCTCCAAACAGTATAATGGACCCTACACAAACCTTCACACTGTATAATTGCTTTCATACAGTATAATGGCCCCCCACGTAGCCCTCAAATATTATAATGGCCCAACATAGCCTTCCATATAGTATAATACACCACCGATAATCTTCCATATAGTATAATGCGCCCCCATAATCCTCCATATAGTATAATGCTCCCCCCATAATCCTCCATATAGTATAATGCGCCCCCATAATCCTCCATATAGTATAATGCGCCCCCCATAATCCTCCATATAGTATAATGAACTTCCCATGGTCCTCCATACAGTATATTACACACCCCATAGGGAAAATGCAGCCCCCATATAATATAATGCACGCCACAGTCCTGCAGTATTATGAGCACCACGTACTCACTGATTTTAAAATACCGTATATTTTAAATAAACTGACCCGAATATAAGCCGAGGCCACTAATTTTACCACATAAAAATGGGAAAACCTATTGACTTGAGTATAAGCCTAGGGTGGGAAATGCAGCAGCAGCTAAATTTCCCATCCTGATATGTGTGGCCCCTCAATCCCACAATCCCTGGTATCTGTGGCCCCCACAATCCCTGGCATGTGTAGCCTCTTCAATCCCCCAATCCCTGGTATGTGTGGCCCCCTCAATCCCACAATCCCTGGTATGTGTAGCCTCCTCAATCCCTCAATCCTGGTATGTGTGGCCTCCTCAATCCCCCAATCCTGGTATGTGTGGCCTCCTCAATCCCCCAATCCTGGTGTGGCCTCCTCAATCCCAAAATCCTGGTATGTGTGGCCTCCTCAATCCCCCAATCCTGGTATGTGTGGCCTCCTCAACCCCTCAATCCTGGTATGTGTGGCCTCCTCAACCCCTCAATCCTGATATGTGTGGCCTCCTCAACCCCTCAATCCTGGATTGTGTGGCCTCCTCAACCCCGGTATGTGTGGCCTCCTCAACCCCTCAATCCTGGTATGTGTGGCCTCCTCAATCCCCCAATCCTGGTAAGTGTGGCCTCCTCAATCCCCCAATCCTGGTAAGTGTGGCCTCCTCAATCCCCCAATCCTGGTAAGTGTGGCCTCCTCAATCCCCAAATCCTGGTAAGTGTGGCCTCCTCAATCTCCCAATCCAAGTATGTGTGGCCTCCTCAATCCCCAAATCCTGGTATGTGTGGCCTCCTCAATCCCCCATTCCTGGTATGTGTGGCCTCCTCAATCCCCCATTCCTGGTATGTGTGGCCTCCTCAATCCCCCATTCCTGGTATGTGTGGCCTCCTCAATTCAAGTATCCTAGTATGTGTGGCCTCCTCAATCCCCCATTCCTGGTATGTGTGGCCTCCTCAATCCCCCATTCCTGGTATGTATGGCCTCCTCAATCCAAGTATTTTGGTATGTGTGGCCCCCTCATCCCCCAATCACTGCACACAAAACAATAAACACTTATACTCACCTTCCTTCCACACCTCTGCTCCAGCGCTGCGTCCTGTCTGCAGCAGCTCATGTCGGCATCTGAGCTGCGCGCGCTCTCAGAAGCCGAGGTGAGCTGCTGCTGCCGACACATTCACTCCTCTCCACGCCGAGACTATGGGCGTGAAGAAGCGTAAATATGCTTTCTCTTTAGCAGCGGACACTGACAGGAGCCGCAGCTCAGCGCTCCTCCGTTCCCACTGCTGAAGAGAATGAATATTCCCTCTTCTCCATGCCCATGGGAGTGGAGAAGAGGGAATATTCATGTCCCTTTAGCAGCGGGCACAAGTAGTAGCTGCGGCAGGGGCTACTGCGTGTGCCCCGCTCCTCCACTGCCGCAACCTATTACTCACCTATCCTCCTTGTTCCAACGCTGCTTGGGGCCCTCCCGACTCACGGGCCCCCTCCAGCCACGGGCCCCATAGCAGTGGCGTGGTCTGCCGCCATTGGCGGTACGCCACTGGATGAGACCAAGATAGAGCTTTTTGGTAGAGCACATCATTCAACTGTTTACTGTAAATGGAATGAGGCCTACAAATAAAAGAACACTGTACTTACAGTCAAATATGGTGGAAGTTCAAAAATATTTAGGGATTGATTTGCTGCCTCTGGCACTGGGTGCCTTGAGTGTGTGCAAGGCATCATGAAATGTGAAGATTTTCATAGAATTTTGGTTCGCAATGTAGTGCCCAGTGTCATAAAGCTGGATTTGCCTCCTAGGTCATGGGTCTTCCAGCAAAACAATGACCCCAAACATACTTCAAGAAGCACCTAGAAATGGATGGAAACAAAGCACTGGAGAGTTCTGAAGTGGCAATTCTAGCTTCAGTAGCGTCAGGTCTCCCACCACTACCTCTAACATACAGAAGCTACAGAGAAACTGCAAATTGACACGTTAAATCAGTTCATTTTGTTAACTTTGATGAATTTCTGTAAAATTTGAAAAATTTCTGCCAACTTTGATGAATTTCTGCCAACTATGATACATTTATTTAAACTTTGATGAATTTTTGAGTACAGATCACCGTAAAAGTTATGAATCGGTCAATGAGTGTATGGAAAGAATCAATCAAGTTATGGACTGTGGAAGAGATGTATGTGAGCAGAATGAACACTCATATCCAACAGATGTTACCACCTAGCACCTGTCCCTATTCTAAATGCAGTTAGCATCAGTATTAATAGGGAATAGAATAGATTTTTTTTGCAGCAGCACAGAGTATAAGGCAATAATCCCTGGCTGGATGTGTGTAATATGCTATCCATAGTGAAATAGCACACCTGTACACGAATCATAGATAAGACAGGTAATATTGTAGAATATAAAACAGATTTTAACCAGCTCTGAAGAGTTTTTTTGGTACATGGCAGCACCAAACTGTGAAAGAATGCAAGCAACCCTGCCTGCTTTGATGAATTTCTGAGTACAGATCACCGTAAAAATTATGAATCGGTCAATGAGTGTATGGAATACATCATTCAAGTTATGGACTGTGAAAGAGATGTATGCGACCAAAATGAACACTCATTTCCAGCAGATGTTACCAACTAGCACCTGTCCCTATTCTAAATGCAGCTAACAGGGGTATCAATAGGCAATACAACAGATTTTTTTTGGGTTGCAGCAGCAAGGAGTATAAGGCAATAATCCCTGGCTGGATGTGTGTAATATGCTATCCATAGTGCAATAGCACACCTGTACACGAATCGTAGATAAGACAGGTAATATTGTAGAATATAAAACAGATTTTAACCAGCCCTGAAGAGTTTTTTTTGGTACATGGCAGCACCAAACTGCCTGCTTTGATAAATTTCTGAGTGGAGATCACCGCAAAAATTATGAATCGGTCAATGAGTGTATGGAGTAAATCAATAAAGTTATGGACTGTGAAAGAGATGTATGCGACCAGAATGAACACTCATTTCCAGCAGATGTTACCACCTAGCACCTGTCCCTATACTAAATGCAGCTAACAGGGGTATCAATAGGCAATACAACAGATTTTTTATTGGTTGCAGCAGCAAGGAGTATAAGGCAATAATCCCTGGCTGGAGGTGTGTAATACGCTATCTATAGTGCGATAGCTCACCCGCACATGAATTGCAGATAAGAGAGGTAATATTGCAGAATATAGAATCGATTTGAATTGGCCTTCCCATTATTAAGGAGTGGGTCTCCTATACTGTTAATGCGTATGCAGTAAGTGCAAGGGTTGCCAAAAACTAGGATGCACTACAATACCCCTTTGAAGAGACATAGTGAAAGGCCTCAAAAAAATTGTATTAAAAATTATTAAGGAGTGGGTCTCCTATACAGTTAATGCATATACAGTAAGTGCAAGGGTTTCTAAAAATCAGGACGCACTTCAATACCACTTTGAAAAGACGTAGTGAAGGGCCTCAAAAAATTGTATTCAAATTTTTTAAGGAGTGGGTGTGGGCTGCCAAAAATTAGGATGCACTCCAATACCCCTTTGAAGAGACGTAGGCCTCAGTAAAAATTTTTTTTAACATTATTAAGGAGTGGGTCTCCTAGACTGGCAATGTCCATGCACTAAGTGCATGGGTTGAAAAACATTTACCCCTGGGGGTATACATATATATTTTATAGAATGTTAGAGGTAGGCCTCTAAAAATTGCTCCTACAGCATCATAAACACCCTTTAAAAAATGAATGTGGGTGTTGCAAAATGGTCACCCTGATGATATGGTGGTGGAGGATGAGGAGAATGAGAAGGAGGAGGATGACATAAAAATATGAAATCCTGAAGCGTATATCCATGTCTGGGTGTGAATGGGTGTATGGGAATAGACCAGAAAAAAAACCCCACTGGATTTGAGTTTATGTTCTGCTGCTGTCATCCGGTGGTGTTGAGAAGTATGGGCTAATCCAGCCCTTGTTCATTTTGATAAGAGTCAGCCTGGTGCATTTGCTGTTGACAGGCGGATGAACCTATCAGTTGTAATACCCCCGGAGGCACTAAAAACCCGTTCTGACAAAACGCTAGTGGTCAGGACAGGCCAGCACCTCCAAGGCATAAAGAGATAGTTCATGCTATGTGTCCAGTTTGGATACCCAATAGTTGTAAGGCTCAGAGGAATCATAAAGAACACTGGTACGGTTTCCAAGGTAGTCCTACAGCATCATCCAAAATGTTTCCCTCCTTGTCAGAGTACCCTGCGTATCAAGACCTGGGTGCTGGGAGGGTCTGAGAAAACTGTCCCAGACCTTGACAGTGTTCCCCTGCCTCTGCTGCATCTGGTTTGTGTCTCCCTCGCCTGTACTCCTTGGTTGTCCAAGGAACTGTGACCTCTGTCGCCAGCCTTGTTAGATGGGAATTTTTTTATTAATTCTTCAACAAGGGCCTTCTGGTACTGCAACATTTTATTAGACCTCTCCGCCACGGGAGCTTTGTTGTTGCATCACCCTGTATAGTTTCTTGCTCCATCTCATCATGCTCTACCTGCAAAGCCTCCTCTTTAACTGTGAGCAGCGAGCATATCAGTTGACAGAGAAGCGGAATGGTGACTCCATCTTGGTGGAGTCCTCAAAGTTTGGAGAACAGCACATATGTTAGACATCCATGCCCATTCATCAGCTCTTAGGTGCGAAGGCTGACCGGAATACCGATGGGCGTGTTGGAGGTGGTACTCAACAACTGCCCTCTGCTGTTCACAAAGCCTTGCCAACATGTGCAATGTTGAGTTCCAACTCATGGTGTCATCGCACACCAGTTGGTGAGCTGGAAGCTGAAAATGCTGCTGAAGCACTGCCAGGGCGCCGGAAGCTGTAGCTGACTTGCGGAAATGGGCACACACATGGCATACTTTCACAAGCATCTCAGGCAGATCAGGGTAGGTTTTCAGAAACAGCTGAACCACTACATTGAGCATGATGGCCAGGCACGGTACGTTTGCAAGGTTGCCAAGCTTCAGAGCCGCCACCAGTTTACAGCCATTGTCACACACGACCATGCCTGGTTATAGGTTCAGTAGTGAGAGCCACAGATCTGTCTGCTCTGTTACAGCTTTCAACAACTTTGCAGTGGTGTGCAGTTTGTCACCTAAGCAGATAAGCTTCAGCAGAGCCTGTTGCCGCTTGGCCGAGGCAGTGCTGCAGTGCTTCCAGCTTGCGGCTGATGTTGACGTTCTGGAGGTGGAGGGTAAGGAGGAGGTGCAGGAACTGCTGTAGAGGATGGGGGAAACCCTGATTGAACCAGGGATCACAATCCTCAGCGTCGGTAGCACGTCTTCCGTCCCAGGGCCCGACTGGGTCCCCGCTTCCACAATTTTCATCCAGTGTACCGTCAGGGAAATATAGCATCCCTGGCCACAAGCACTTGTTCATGTGTCCGTGGTTAGGTGGACCGTCCCAGTAATTGCATTGGTGAGGGCACAGGTAATGATATGGGACACGTGGTTGTGTAAGGCGGGGGTGGCACACCTGGAGAAATAATGGCAGCTGGGGACCGCGTACCACCACCGTGAGGTTGCAGAAAGCTTCTGTCTACACAAGCCTAAAAGGCAACATTTCCAGTGCAAGCAATTTGGAAATGTAGCAGTTTACTATTGTGGCTTGTGGGTGGGTAGCTGTATATTTGCGCTTGCGTTTCAAGGACTGAGCTAGGGACAACCGAACACTGTGCTGGGACAAGGACATGGACGTGGTTGCTGACGGTGGTTGCAAGTGTGCAATAACAGGTGCAGGGTGGGAGCGTGTGTAGCACCCTGAGGACTCGGTTGCTACAGGGGTATTGCACCTCGAACCAGAGGTGTGGTATTCCACTCCCGGGTAAGGATGGAGTGTGGAACGGAGCTCAGTTAGCTGCATACACTACACTCACCCCATTTCCGGGGGACAGATCAACGGTACTCCCACCAGATAGATGTGCAGGTACGACAGCGTCTGTCCCCGGCTGGAGTGGGGAGGGGGGAGGAATATCCCTGTGGTGTAGGAGCAGACAGGGGAGGGACTCTGGGCATAGGTAGGAGCCCATTGGGTGCTGGTCACCTGGGCTCACACATAGAGGGAGGTATATAAGGTGGGCACCATCTTAGTTCAGGGTTCAGTTCAGGCAGGAGGAGAAGAGGAGAGGAGCTCAGCCAGAGAGGGCTGACGGGGAGCTGTGGCTCAGTCTGGGCCCAGCTCCAGAGGCAAGCCTGAAGTGAGACCTGAGACAGAGAGAGAGAAGGAACAGAAACACAAGGAAAGGCCCAGAGACGCAAGCACAGAGGGAACCCTGAGATCCCACAAGATACCGGGTGAAGGGTTGGCAGAACAGGGTGCCGGATCCCAAACTGGTGGAGGCCAATTATCCTTAGCCAGGAACCGGAGGTCGTGGTCAAGTTTTGGCGCGACCCCTCGCCACATCCACCAGGAAGGCATACCATATAGGGTCAGGGAAACCGGGAAAGGTTTCACCACCAGAAGGCCCGAGGGAGCCGGACAAAGGTGGGTCCCTGGTGGGGACGGCCAGTAGGAAGGAAGAGAGGGGAGCTCTGGACCACGCTCCGGAATTGCCTGGGAGTTAACCGAGTCCCTCACCTGGTGGGCGCAGCACGGCTCGGGTGGTCCTTACTGCGCACAAGTGACCTGATAAAGAACTGTGAGTAAAGCTGTGAAAACTGCAACCGCACGTCTCAGTGATTCCTTGTCACACCACCACTACCACCATCATTCCTCCCTGCCTCATTAGCTGCCCTGAGGCTATACCCCTCCCGTTGGGGGTTATACCATCCACGCTGCACCACCGTACCACCGGCCTCAGCGGTCTGCCCTGCAGCGGCGGCTTCATAGCCGCAATCAACGGGTGGCGTAGTCGAACTCTATAACATCTTAATGCCGAGCACAGGCACTTAGTTTGACCACCCTGGGCACGGACCGGGTCACCGCCACGAGGACTACCACCCCCAACAGATCCGGCTCCGGGTATTCCCCGCGTGCGCAACGCTACAGAACATGGCCCAGGGGGCGCGTCAACTTTGGCGTAGTCGGCAGGATCTCGTGCCCGCAACCACCGGGTACTGCGTGCCTGAAGAAAAGTTCACATGTACCGTAAGAAGAAGTCTCCCGCCAGTTCCAGAGGGTCCCTGCCATCGGACGCCATCTCGGGTTGTTTCCCGCCGTTTGCCCGCCATCTGCAGCCTTTGCCCGCCATCCGCGGAGTTTCCCGCCATTGGGAGACGATTCCCACCATCTGAGACGATTTCCCGCCCTAGCAGAGCGGACGCCATTATGGGCGTGCCAGAGGGTGACAAGAGACCACCTCCCATCGTGGGCGTGGTCCCAGAAGGGCGCCAAAAGCGGGAACCGCCCCCACCAGCAGAGACTGCAATGATAGAAATGTCCATCAGCGTGGAGGGGCTGCCCCTGAGACTGACAGTCGCCAAGTTGCCCCGGGGCCACTCCCAATGGGGGCGGATAGAGAACAAAGTTGAGAAGATGGGTGCGGCCTGGAGGAGTCTGGACAGATCGCACCCGGGGATGGAGGAAGAGACAAGCGGTACCGACCCCGTGGTCCGGGGCCTGCTGCAGGCCGCCACCCCAGAAGGCCTGGTGGAGATCCTGGCACAGCTCCCCAGAGATCAGGAGCGTGCACAGACCGCGCTGGAGGCCTTGGCCCGGAAGATGGCCCGAGTACAACAGGAAGCACTGGCCGAATGGAGAAGGGAGATGGCCCAGCAGGCTGGAACCCGTCAGCAGAGGACGCCACCCGCAACATGGGGCATGTCTGTCCCTGAGGATGGTGCAGGAGGGACGAAGGCCGGAGACGACGCCGCGGAGGGAGCCGCAGGGATGGAAGCAGGTAATGGGGACGTCATCACCTCGTGCCCAGTAGCCGTAAGCCTACCCCAGCTCCCCGTCGCAGAGCCCGAAGTCATACTCACCGCGCCCGTTGCCGCACCGCCGCTGCTCCCAACTAGGCCTCAAGCGGCAGGAGCCGCGGTCGCGCCCTCTGTTACGCCACGCCCCTCGACCCTGAGCGCGGCAAAACAGGAAGTGCCACCAGCCTGGTCGCAAGGCCGAGTACCTCCGGGCACCGCTGCCCCCACAGCGCCCTCGACCTCCACAGTGCTGCCCCTGGGCGAAGATCTCTTCGCGCAGCATACTAGCCCGGACGGGCTGCCCTTCGTGTGGCCACCGGAGTAAATCAACAACTGACTCCGGAGGGAACGGCCCCTGTGTGAGCCTCTGATCCCGGCACCGGCGCCCGCCAAAATTGTCCCGCTCCCGTTGGAGCACGCCCAATTCGCATGGGATCCGACCGGTGAGGACCTCATGGGGTTCACCAAGGAGACCCGGGCGGCCGCAGCCCGGCGTGAGGAGTGCTGCCGTCAACAGCTAGAGGTCTTTGGGAGAGAACGGCGAGAGAGGCGGATCCGCGAGGAACAGCTGCAGGCCCAAAGCGCGGAGCAGAAACGCCGAGCCCGACGAAACCCCCGTACGGCCCACGGTCCCCGCACCAACGGGACCGTAATAAAGTTTCAACTGGAGAACGGCTGGGGCTTTATCCGGGATCACCGAACCCCCGGCGACGTCTTTGTCACCCGCAGGGATGTCGAGAGCCACCTGCCGGAGGGACACCGCGGACGTGACCTCTACCCGGGTGATGTGGTCGCCTTCACCCGGCATCAGTGTGCTAAAGGACCGTACGCCCTTCACGTACACCGGCTGACTGAGGAGGAGATGCAGTATGAGGAAGACCAAGAGGACCCGGACGGGTCTGAAGACTACCCTCAGGAAGGAGCAGGAGGACATCGTTACTAATGAACGGTAACTGAAACTGTATATAGTTACCCGTAAGGGTACCTGTCATGCTGCTAATTGGAGTGTGGTCCCCGTTGGGACTAGTGTGGAACTGTTAAAGAACTGTTTCCTGTGTGCCCCTATCCCTAACCAGGCTGAGGATTGTGAGCAGCCATTTCCTTATTCCCCACTGGCCGAGGACTGAGAGCGGTCAACACCCTGTAAATAGTTGCGCTTCTTAAAGCGCCCCCTACTGGTTTTATAAGGAACTGTTTTTTCTACTACGGAATTGGTGACTGTTGCACTTTACCTGGTCACAAGTTGCACCGTGGCCAGAAATCAAGAATATGTTCTGAAAACGTTGTATGTGAAAATGTCTTATAATAGAAAGTTTATTATGCTGCTAAAACAGTAACGCCAAAATCTTGCATAATGTTTTACAAAAGAGTTCCGGTGGCATTAGCCAGATATTTTATAATGTCATAGGAAAATGTTTTATACCTGTAACGTTCTAGGAGAAGAGTACCTCTCATAAAGGGATGAGTTCATAGTTAATATCTTATATGTGAGTGCACTCTAAAAATTTTTGTATGTCTAATTGTTTTATTCTATTCCAGCCCGAGGACGTGCTGTGGTTTACCGGGGGGGAATGTAGCACCCTGAGGACTCGGTTGCTACAGGGGTATTGCACCTCGAACCAGAGGTGTGGTATTCCACTTCCGGGTAAGGATGGAGTGTGGAACGGAGCTCAGTTAGCTGCATACACTACACTCACCCCATTTCCGGGGGACAGATCAACGGTACTCCCACCAGATAGATGTGCAGGTACGACAGCGTCTGTCCCCGGCTGGAGTGGGGAGGGGGGAGGAATATCCCTGTGGTGTAGGAGCAGACAGGGGAGGGACTCTGGGCATAGGTAGGAGCCCATTGGGTGCTGGTCACCTGGGCTCACACATAGAGGGAGGTATATAAGGTGGGCACCATCTTAGTTCAGGGTTCAGTTCAGGCAGGAGGAGAAGAGGAGAGGAGCTCAGCCAGAGAGGGCTGACGGGGAGCTGTGGCTCAGTCTGGGCCCAGCTCCAGAGGCAAGCCTGAAGTGAGACCTGAGACAGAGAGAGAGAAGGAACAGAAACACAAGGAAAGGCCCAGAGACGCAAGCACAGAGGGAACCCTGAGATCCCACAAGATACCGGGTGAAGGGTTGGCAGAACAGGGTGCCGGATCCCAAACTGGTGGAGGCCAATTATCCTTAGCCAGGAACCGGAGGTCGTGGTCAAGTTTTGGCGCGACCCCTCGCCACATCCACCAGGAAGGCATACCATATAGGGTCAGGGAAACCGGGAAAGGTTTCACCACCAGAAGGCCCGAGGGAGCCGGACAAAGGTGGGTCCCTGGTGGGGACGGCCAGTAGGAAGGAAGAGAGGGGAGCTCTGGACCACGCTCCGGAATTGCCTGGGAGTTAACCGAGTCCCTCACCTGGTGGGCGCAGCACGGCTCGGGTGGTCCTTACTGCGCACAAGTGACCTGATAAAGAACTGTGAGTAAAGCTGTGAAAACTGCAACCGCACGTCTCAGTGATTCCTTGTCACACCACCACTACCACCATCATTCCTCCCTGCCTCATTAGCTGCCCTGAGGCTATACCCCTCCCGTTGGGGGTTATACCATCCACGCTGCACCACCGTACCACCGGCCTCAGCGGTCTGCCCTGCAGTGGCGGCTTCATAGCCGCAATCAACGGGTGGCGTAGTCGAACTCTATAACATCTTAATGCCGAGCACAGGCACTTAGTTTGACCACCCTGGGCACGGACCGGGTCACCGCCACGAGGACTACCACCCCCAACAGATCCGGCTCCGGGTATTCCCCGCGTGCGCAACGCTACAGAACATGGCCCAGGGGGCGCGTCACGTGCACATACAACAGTGGAAGAGGCAGTGGTGTCACCCGTAGACACTGTTTCTGGACCCTGGTGTTCGGCCCAACTAGTCAGGTGCTTTGCTGTCATGTGCCTGAGCATGCTGGTGATTGTCAGGCTTGTAGTTTTGCTCCCACTGCTGATGCTGGCATGGCAGATGTTGCAAATGGCCTATTTTGGGTTAACTGGACAGTCTGTAAAAAAGTGCCAGACTCGGGAAGACCTAACTGTTGGGCTGGCAACTTTCCCCGTGTTGGTGTTCTGGGGAACAGTTGCCCGCCTTGTATCTGTGGCCACACCACTGCCTCTTCCTGCCTAATATAGTGCTATGGATCCCTCCCTCTCTGCGCTGCTGTCCTTGCTCTGCGTGTCACCTTCCCAGGTTGGGTCAGTGACTTCATCGTCCACCACCTCGTCGTCAACACCCGCACCCTGGTCCTCCTCCTGAGTTTCTGGCAATTGTGTCTCATCATCATCCACCTCTTGCGACAGTAATTGCACTTTCCCACAGTCGCCTTCTTGTGACCGTGGCTGCTCAAATATTTGGGCACCGCTACATGCGATCTCATGTTCCGCTTGAAGCGGGCAGAGCAAGAGGCCAGCATCTATAAATATAAATGAGAACAGCTCTTCGAAGTGTCCAAGTGTGGGATCACTTGTCTCCGGGCACTCGGCATGGTGGGAGGAAGGAAGATCAGGGTGAGGATTATGTGGTTCAGACTCACGACTACTGAGATTGGACCGTGTGGAAGACAGGGTACTGGTGGAAAACTGACTGGAAGCATTATCTGCTATCCAACCAACAACCTTTTCACACTGCTCTGGCTTCAAGACTGGTGTTTGACGCCCCCCTAGAAAGTGGGACAGGAAGCTAGGTTGACATGATGTGGGTGTTTGTTTTGCTTCCGCAGCAGGCACAGTTTCACCTTGCCCACTGCCTTGGCCACTGCGTGCACCATCACGATTATTACGCAGTAATATTTGACCACTTCAGTTAGACAAGTTTCCCTGCAATAGCAGTATAGCAATGCTATTGGTTAGCGGCCCATTCTGGATATATGTTTTGTACGCACAACTGGTGCATTATAAATTAAATATAATATTTTGAAGCTTCAACAAAAATTCACGATTATTACCACTTTAATATTTGACCACCTCAGATAGACAAATTTCCCTGCAATAGTAGTACAGTGATGCTATTGGTTAGCGGCCAAGTCTTGATATACAAAAGATGAATCTGGCACTCCAAAGATTGATGCAAAAAAAATGAAAGAAAATCTTTATTACATAGAGTATCCTCTGATTTGCATTATAACGTTTTGGCCTACATTGGCCTTCTTCAGAACAGGATACTGCTCAATGCAATTCAAGAAAGTTTGTAGAAATGGGGGAACCTCGGAGCGGAATATGCCAAAAGTAATTGTGCTATCACGAAAAGCACAACTGTGCAGTGTTAGGGGTCCGGATGGTGGAACCTCTGTGCTGGGATGCAAGGACTGACCAGAGGGGCGTAACTAAGCGCCTACTCGGACCGACCCTGGCCACATGGCGGCTTAGTCGACTCCATGAACCAAGGAGGGACCGGTCAGGGGAACCAGGTGCCACTCTGGGACCGACCTTGTGTCAGAGCAGGCGACTCCCACAGGTCAGGTGGCTGAGGCTGACAGGTCCAGCGGCAGGTAGCTTTTATGGGTGATTCGGGTAGGCAAGCAGGCGGGTACGGCTGGTAGCCAGACAGGTGATCCGGGTAGACAAGCAGGCGGGTACAGCAGGTAACCTGACAGGTGATCGTGGTAGGCAAGCCGGCGGGCATGGCAGGTAGACAGACTGGTGGGCACAGCTGATAGACAGGCTGGTGTGTACGGCTGAAAGACAGGCAGGTGGGCACGGCTGATAGACAGGCAGGTGGGCACAGCTGACAGACAGACTGGCGGGCACTGGAACCTGAGGGCTGAGGAGAGTGTTAGCACAGAAACAACAACCTTGCACAAGCACCTCAATTTTGGAGGAGGTGCCAGGGACTCTTTAGGACGGCATGTGCGGCCCCTTTAAGAGGGAGGGAGCGCGCACCCTAAGCGCAGTGCCCGGGAAGCTGAGCGCGGTGCGCGCAACAGCAACAGGGGAGCTGGAGGACGCCGGACCAGGACCGCGGCGGTGAGGGGAGCAGCAGGAGGCAGAGATGCTGGCGCTACATGTTGGAGAAATTGCACCATTTCTCCTGCCATTTTCTCCTGCCTAATTACTGCCAACAGCAGTATTAATAATCATCAGAATGAGCCCTTACAAAGGCTGTTGGTGCAGATGAAATAAATACAAATGGTGAGGAATCCCTGCCTAAAATAAGCACAAATTCTCTCCCTCCCTCAGCCACAGCTCTCCCTACTCCCTGCCTATTTCCGGGGTAGACTGTGATGAGCATAGGGTCCCAGGTCTTATATAGACCCGATGATGCTATGCGGCTTGCCAGTCACTGTAATAGTAACATAGTAACATAGTAACATAGTTTGTAAAGCCGA
Source organism: Phyllobates terribilis (assembly GCF_046119375.1). Classification (NCBI taxonomy): domain Eukaryota; kingdom Metazoa; phylum Chordata; class Amphibia; order Anura; family Dendrobatidae; genus Phyllobates; species Phyllobates terribilis. Next base: position 361,472,211 of record NW_027362762.1, on the reverse strand, counting down.
ATAAAGACTTGCGTCCATCAAGTTCGACCTGTTAGTTCTGTAATTGATAAAGTTGATCCAGAGGAGGGCAAAAACCCCAAATGATTTGGCCAATCTTCACCTGAGGAAAAATTCCCTCCTGACTCTGAAACCAGCAGTCAGAATAAATCCCTGTATCAACCTACTATTTTATTTTATTTTTAAGTATATGCTGAAATCTGCCTGGTATCTAGAAATGCATCCAGTCCCCGCTTGAACTGGTGTAGTGAATCCGACATTACCGTCTCCTCACTCAGTGAATTCCATATTCTCACTGCTCTTACCGTAAAGAACCCCTTCCTATGCTGGTGGTGAAACCTTTTCTCTTCCAGTCTTAGTGAGTGCCCTCTTGTTACCGTAATATCCCTCCTTTTGAACAAATCCCGGGCAAGATCTCTATACTGTCACCTAACATATTTGTACACATTTATTATGTCCCCCCTCAACCTTCTCTTTTCCAGGCTGAATAGTTCTAGTTTTGCCAACCTTTCTGGGTATTGCAGTCCCTCCATTCCCTTTATAAATTTTGTTGCCCTCCTTTGTACCTTTTCAAGCTCATTTATATCCTTTCTATATATTGTGGCCCATAACTGAGCACAGTATTCCAAGTGTGGTCTGACCAGTGCTTTGTACAGTGGAAGAACAATGTTCTCATCCTTTGCAGCTATACCTCTTCTGATACATCCCATTACCCTGTTTGCCCTTACAGCAGCGGCCTGACTTTGGGCACTCCAATTTAGTTTGCTATCAATCAAGATGCCCAAGTCCTTCTCCATCTCTGAATTCCCCAATGATTTCCCATTCAGTGAGTACTGGTGACTTCCATTTTTCCTTCCCATATGTATGACCTTACATTTCTCCTCGTTAAACCTCATTTGCCATTTAATGCTCCACCTACCCAGCTTATCCAAATCCCTCTGTAGGTCTGCACTGTCCTCTTTTGTATTAATTGTTTTACATAACTTTGTGTCATCTGCAAATATTGATATTTTACTATTTATCCCGTTGACTATGTCGTTAATAAAGATATTAAATAACATTGGGCCTAGTACAGACCCCTGTGGTACCCCACTAGTGACGCTTACCCAATCTGAGTATATTCCATTTATAACCACCCTCTGCCTTCTATCCTTTAGCCAGTTAGCTACCCACTTGCAGACATTTTCCCCCAGCCCCATCATTCTCATTTTGTATACCAACCTATTATGTGGCACGCTATCGAACGCTTTTGAGAAGTCGAGATACACGACATCCACTGGTTCCCCCTGATCTACTCGAGAGCTAACCTCCTCGTAGAAGTCAATCAGGTTTGTTTGGCAGGAGCGATTCCTCATGAATCCATGTTGGTTCGGGATTAAAAGATTATTAGCATCAAGATGCTCCGTAATTGCCTCTTTAATGAAGCTTTCAAAAATTTTGCCCACAACGGACGTCAGACTCACCGGCCGATAGTTTCCGGCGTCACTTTTCGCTCCCTTTTTGAATATTGGCACTACATTCGCCTGTCGCCAATCAAGTGGCACAGACCCAGTCTCAACAGAGTCCTTAAATATAAGATATAACGGTCTGTCTATCACATTACTTAGTTCCCTTAGTACCCGTGGGTGTATGCCATCAGGTCCTGGTGATTTGTTTATTTTAATGTTACTGAGGCGTTTCTGTACCCCAGCTTGGGTTAGATTTGTCATACTTAGTGGAGGATTAAGTTTGTCACTTCTCATTTCTCCTGTTAGTTCGATTTCCTTTGTGAAAGTTGTCGAAAAAAAATTATTTAATAGATTAGCTTTATCCTCATCTTTCTCTATGATTTTGCCTTCCTCACTTTTTATCGGTCCAATATTATCCGATTTAATCCTTTTACTATTTATATACGTAAAGAACAGTTTGGGATTTGATCTACTTTCCCTAGCAATACGTCTCTCTGTTTCCTCCTTCGCTATTTTTATTTGTTTTTTACAGGTTCTCGTTTTTTCCTTGTAACACATTAGTGCCTCCTTACTGTTTTCCTGTTGTAATCTCTTGAATGCCTCTTTTTTGCCATTTAATGCCCCTTTTACGTTCTTGTTCAACCATATTGGTTTCCTCTTATTTCTGGCCCTTTTATTCCCATATGGTATATATCTCTCGCACTGAATATTCAGAATTCTTTTGAAGGTTTCCCATTTACTATTCGTATTCCTTTGATTAAGAACTTTGTCCCAGTCAATAAGTTGAAGGCTTTCTTTCAGCTGATCAAACTTCGCCCTCCTAAAGTTTAATGTTTTTGTTGTTCCCTTATTGATAACCCTACTGAAGGGCATTTTGAAGTCAATAATATTATGGTCGCTATTACCTAGGTGCCCCCCTATCTGTACCTCAGTTATTCTATCAGGCCTATTAGTCAATATTAAGTCCAACACGGCCTTCCCTCTCGTTGGTTCCTGCACTAGTTGGGAGAGATAATTATCCTTAATATTTGTCAAGAACCTTTTTCCTTTCTGAGATCTACAGGTTTCTGTTTCCCAGTCAATATCCGGGTAGTTGAAATCCCCCATTACAATCACTTCATTATGTTTTGCTACTTTGTCTATTTGTCCTAATAGCAGATTCTCATTCTCCTCTGTTATATTGGGTGGCTTATAGCAGACCCCCAGTAATATTTTATTATTATTTTTAGTTCCCTCTATCTCTACCCACATGGACTCGACCCCCTCTTCTCCCTCTCCTATATCTTCCCTTAGTCTGGGTTTTAGACATGACTTTACATATAAGCAGACTCCTCCGCCTTTCCCCTGTTTCCGGTCCCTTCTAAATAAACTATAATCTAATAAATTTACCGCCCAGTCGTAGCTATTGTCTAGCCAAGTCTCTGTTATACCTACGATGTTATACCTCTCCTCCGATATAAGCGCCTGCAGCTCATCCGCCTTATTGGTCAGGCTTCTTGCGTTGGTCAGCATGCAAGATAAAACTTTGGGGTTATTTAGCATCCTATTCTTCTCTAACGATCTAACTGTACTATCCCCACCCCCCACTCCACCCTCATTATATTCACTTCTCCCCTTCCCCCTTGCTTGCCTCACATCCCACCTATTTCCTTGGTTTCCCCCCCCATCTCTAGTTTAAAAACTCCTCCAACCTATTAGCCATCTTCTTCCCCAGCACCGCTGCACCCTCCCCATTGAGGTGCAGCCTGTCCCTACGGTAGAGCCTGTAGCCGACCGCGAAGTCGGCCCAGTTCTCCATGAACCCAAACCCTTCTGCCTTGCACCAACTCTTTAGCCACTTATTCACCTCCCTAACTTCCCGTTGGCGCTCCTGTGTGGCTCACGAGATTGGTAGTATTTCTGAGAAAACTACCTTGGAGGTCCTTGCCCTAAGCTTCCTACCTAGGTCCCTGAAATCATTTTTAAGGACCCTCCATCTACCACTCACTTTGTCATTGGTGCCGATGTGGACCATGACCGCTGGGTCTTTGCCAGCCCCACCCAGTAACCTGTCAACCCGATCCGCGATGTGCCGGACTCGAGCGCCAGGGAGGCAGCACACCGTTCGGCGATACCGGTCTTTGTGACAGATTGCCCTGTTTGTCCCCCTAATAATAGAGTCACCCACTACCAGAACCTGTCTTGCCTGCCCTACACTTCCCCCCTCCCCCTCATTACTGGAGCATACACTCCCCCAGCGGTCAGAGGATCTGTCGTGCTCCAATAATGCCGGTTCTGAACCAGCCTTCCTATACTTCTTCCCTCTATCCCTCCTAACTGTTATCCAGCTCCCTGCCTGTTCAGCCTGCAATTCCCCTCTATGCTCTACCCCTAGTATTGACCCATTGAGTGTCTGCTCGGTGAGCAGCAAACTCCGTTCCATGTTGTCGATGCTCCTCAGTACCGCTATCTGAGCACTTAGATCCAGAATTTGGGCTTCCAAGTGCACGATATGCTCACATCTCTCGCAGCAGTATGGATCCTCGAGCGGTTGCTCACGGAATGCATACATTGCGCAAGATGTACACTGCACGGCTCCGGCCAAAATGGACGTCATTCTAAATATGGGGATACAGTCAGTATATATATACAAGTACAAAACACAATTATTTATATATAGGTGTATGGACGGGGATCAATTAGGGATGTGCAAATGTATCAATTAGATATCGGCGGGGGATCAGTTAAGTATGGACGGGGGATCAATTAAGTATCAAGTATGGACGGGGGAATCAGATAAGTAGGTCAGGTGGATTAATTAAGTAAAAAGTAAAGTAAAGAAAGAATGAAATACAGTCAGCAATTCAGTCCTAAGTCCTCCCTTCCAAACTCCCTGAATCCAAAGTCACTGAAAAACAAGTCACACACTTACTTTCGTTCGCACTTACGCTCCGGACACACGCAGCTCGTTCACACTCGCAAACTAAGAGATTTAAAGAGTTTTTTTTTTTTTTCTTCCTTTTTCCAGCAATGTACCCTTCACTATCAACATGGCTACAGCATTAAAGTGCAATCCTCCCATGTTAATTGGCTGCCTACAAAGTGCCAAACATGCGGGGCAGAGACTCGAGCTCCCATCCAAACATTAAAAAAATACTCGCCAAGTATCGAGCATCTCGAGCACTGTGATGCTCGGGCAAGTAACGAGTAGTGACAAGCATGCTTGCTTATCACTAATCTTTAGAACTAAGGATATACATGATTGGCTTTGTAAAGTTCTGCATTAGTAGGTTCTAATAATTTAATAAGCTTTTTATGCTTTGTTTCTATTTATTGATAATTTATATCTTATTCCTTTTCTTATCTGAGCAAGCTAGTACAAATGTCTAAAAATCTTATCATATAAAATGGTTGACTAATCATTCAAGTAGAGGTGAATGTGAGATCAGATTACAGCCGCAGTATCACTAATTCACTAAAATCACATGATGCTAAAAGCATATCTTGTTTCATGCTATCTCAGAGGCAAAACCAACTGTCCTCCATTGTACACCCTGCCTCATTCTTATTGTACACTCGGTGTGAGGAATCGCTGTCTATCTGCTCTTTTAATATATAGAAACAAACATTTAAGTCTTTACTTATACTCTGAATATTTATGAGCTGTGATGGAGAAAGACTGTGATATCGATGGATGCCCGTGTATTGATCCTTCTCCCTGGAACGTGAATTGTGATGAAGACGAAATTGCAGACAAATATATTTGCCAGTAAGTTTCCTAAATCTTTATGTATTTCGTTTGCATACAGTATAAAGTTGACTGAGATGAGTATAGCAGATCTGAGATCAATTACCTCATTAGGTTTTCGTCTCACTTTTTTTGCATTTTTGGATAGTAAAGAAGTCATAATTTCATGTATTTTTAGAAACATTTTTTTATTTTTTTGTGGATTTTTTTTTATACATTACTTTTTTTCCATGTATTTTTTTCCCCATATATAATTATGTGGAAATATGCATCACCTGCAGCTTGTGTGGTTACAAAAAAAAGGCCCAAAAATGCACTAAAATGGTAATGAAATCCTACAAAAAAAACCTGCAATTCATACTTACTTCAAGCTAGCATCTGTCTGCAGTGATTTTTAGCCAAAAATATAGGCTGGCAAAACTGTGGCAAAAAATGCTGCCTTACCACCCCTAAATAGCAGAGCACATTGTAGCAGTGCAGATTCTGCATGAAAGTGTATTGGTCATTATAATGAAATCCTATCCATTCGCTTTTTACATTGCAATAGAATGTTTTTTTCTGTGAACTCAGTAGTAAAGCTATATATACACACATATGTATACATATGTATGTTTCATCTTCAACTTGCTTAACTGTTCACAATAACAGTAATTTTGTAATATATATATATATATATATATATATATATATATATATATATATATATATATATTAGGTGTATATATATGCATATATACGCACACATATATATACATATATACTGTATATATGTGTGTATATATATACATGTATATACTGTAAGGCAGCGCTAGTCATCATGCTGGGGAACACTCGCTGCACCGAGTCAATTAAAGCACACCAAGCACGTTTTCCAGTATTTCACAATCCAGCAGTTTATTACACTTCATAACTGCTTATAACATAGTCCGTCTCAGTGGCTCACCGGCATGTTTACACACATAACATCCAAGAGCCTTTCAAGTGGCAGACAGGCCCACTTGGCTCCAGTTACAGCCTTCAGCAAAGTAACTATATCAATATAACGCACCGCTTTTACCTTTTGCCGGGTCTAGAGGTTTCCATCAGATTTGTTCTGCCACAGCTGTGGCTTTACGGCTTCCCATATGGGGGTCTCGTACCTTCCAAGGCTACTGGCATCTCTTACACACAAGGATCCAGCCTCTGCCTTTCAGGCTTCACCAGGCTTCACTAGGCCTCACTAGACCTCACACGCTAACGGTGTCCCACACACGGGGAACAGTCTCACGCCTTTCACACACTGTCTCAAAAGCACCAAGATTTCTATATCCTTCAGTGCATACAGGACCTGTGCTGATGTCACAGTCATGTGATCAGTCACCTAAGGGAGAGGTACATGGTCAGCCAGAACACACCCTGGACCATTACAGTAATGCAGCAAGCCGCTGCATTACATATCCCCCCCCTCTGTTTAAACTTGTGGGGTTGAACACATAATATACTCAGTCACATTATAACCCACAGTTCACACAGAGACCATGTACTTGACAATTGTGCTGCTCAGCCCCTGGAACATTAGTCATCGACATTAGCCCATTCCTTAGGGACCTACCATCTGTCATTGTCACTGACTTCGTCAAGTCACATTTCCGAGTCGTAACCTTGTCAGACCTCCCCAGCTCCCAGCGGTCAGTCATAACCTTGTCAGATCTCCCCCGCTCCCAGCGGTCAATACAGCAGTGTGACTCACATGCCCTGGTATCTAAGGTCCGGTTCGACTCCGTACTGTCCCGTACTCTATTGGGTCATTTGTATGGGCCACTCAGACCTGAGTTACTGGAGGTCTCACTACCTCTAAACCCACGCCCACTATCCTCAGGACCTCTTGGAAAGTCTCTAACTTCTACTGTAGCTGTTCTATTATTTGAAGGGCCCTTTCTCTGTCTGGTCTCACAATTTCTAGACTGCTGCCATCTTCTGCTGCTCAGGCAATTCTGTCTTTCCACTCGCAGTCTAGTGAGATTCAACTGTTCTACCTCTTGCAGATAAGTCACTTGGTACTCCATCAGCATGCGTATATATGCAAGACTTTCTTCCGTTCCTACAGCGGAGAATGACACCATGCCGTCTTCATCTGGTATCCAGTCCTGACGATCACGTGGACTGCTTACTTTCATCACACCAGACTTCTTTACCATGATTTTCATGGCTTATTCATTTCTCCCAATGAGCTTTCTTACCAGAGCATGAGGCACCCGGATGACCTCTTCCCGCAGACTTTGAGCTTTTCTCATAAGCTCCAGTTGTCTAATGGCTTGTTCCGTCTTCAACCGGACAAACTGCTTTGTGCGAATACATCGCCAGTGCATGTCACTTAGGATAGCCACCCTCTTCACTGTGACTTCGGTTGTGGACAGGACCAACAGCTGTTTAGCTTCTGAGGTCAAGTACACCTTACAGGCTCCCACGGCCTTCTTAAACGCTTCACGCACGGACTCACTGGTGGATTCTTCTCTCAAATCCTCGGGTACATCTATGAGGCACTTGTACCGAGAGGTTTCTGTCTCACCAGTGGTCTCCAAACGATCATCTAGCTCAGGTTTCAGGGACAACTGACTTTCAGCTTCTTCACCCTGTATGCTTCACCTGAGCTGACTCACAGCTACAAATTCAGGAATTTTCGTCTTGACCACTTCTATTTCATACATATCTTCTGTTAACACTCTCTTAGTTCTCCTCAGGTCCACCTTCTCATGGTATAAAGGGGTAAGTGCAACTTGTTTGCCCTTTTCCTTCTCCAAGGAGGCCTCGTTCACTGAGTGATACTTTGCCAGGCGACCTTTGAGCTTGAAAACTTCTTCCTCTAGCTCAGCTACTCGCCTCTCAGCAGCCCATCTCTGAAGCTCTTCCTGCTTCAACTGCTCCTTTAACAGTAGAGTTCTCTCAGACCTCTCTGTCTCCAATGCGCCCACTCGGCTCTCAACAGCCAGTCTCTCAAGCTTCTCTTGCTTCAAATGGGCTTGTAGTGTCTCCTTGAGCTCCTTGATCTCGGCTCTTACATCCACCGAATCATCCGAGCTCGCATTATTCGAGGAGGTATTTGTTTCATACCTCCCATCTCCAGTGGCCAACTCCTGACCCTGGTCTGTGGCTTCTCCGATAGACTCCTCCATCTTTTTCCGCTCAGCTTCCATCTTGCTGATTCTTTCCTTAAGGCACGTCTCTGCCCTCTGGAGATTATCACAGAACGTCTGCAGCTCCTTCACCTGAGCTTCCAGACCTAGGGTCTTTCTGCGGAGATCACCATTTTCATCACGGGTGTCCTGCAGAGTGGTCTCAACTACTTGGCGCATGTGGTCTGCATCCGCCTTATCCACCTCTAGTTTTTCCTTAACCTTGAAGAGATCCTCATAGTCTCTCTTAATTTGTTGCAGTTCCTTACTGAGTTCACCACACTCCTTCTTGGATTCACACAGCTCCTGGTTGAACTGTTCGTGCAGTCGTTCTAGGTTTTGATCACGTCCAGAAACTTCATCCTGCAGCGCCTCTTTTAGGGCAGACAGCTCCCTATCCCTCTGGTGTAGACCCTCATCCAGCTTTTACTTCACCTGCCTCAGCTCTAACCGTACCAGGGAGAAGCGATCTTTCACCTCGCACAACTCATCTTCACACTCCGCTTTATCAAGCTCCAATTGAGAAACCTCCTCTTTATTTCTCTGGAACCTTTCTTTCCATTTGTTGATTTCCTCGCTGCTTTCTTCCAGTTTTCGCTGCAAGTTCCTTACTACCTGGTTTATTTTCTGCCATTCAGACTCCAGGCTCAGCTGGTCTGAGGACACGTTCTCCAGGTTTTCCCTTCGTTGCTGCACGTCACTCTGATACTGCTGCCTGATAGGCTCCAGTTCTTGGTCATGACTGGCCGCCTCCTCTTTCAGGGCTGTCGGATCCTGATCCTTCTGTCTCAGTACTGTATCGTAGGTTGCTACTGGCAACGTCACTTCCTCTTCTTCTTAAAGAGGATCCAAACTCGGAATAAAGGCACACAGCCTTGCATTTTCTTTATTTGCCCTTTCAGCAAAATCTACAGGATCGACTTTTTTGTGGCCCTTGCGCCGTCGACGACGACGAGAGGGGGACTCTCTCCCCTCGTCTAGCCCCTCCTGACTGAACTCTCTTTCTACTTTCATAGTGTCACCGTCAGTTGTGTGGTCTGTATCACTCCCCATGGTGACGTGGACCAACAAGTCACCTCCCACCTTGACGTCAACCCCTTCTACTGGAGCTACGGTCAACGGTCAAATTGTCATTTTTAGGCGGTACCAACCCACAACCAGTAACAAATTTTAGTTTTCTATACTCCATGCTCTTTTGAAAATCCGCCCCCTTTTGAGACTCCGCCCCCTTTTGGACACCCACACCTGTAGGGGGATTTTTACAAAAAAAATCTGCAATAATCTTAGGACCCAGTTCACAACATCTCTTACCACCTCCCCGGGCACTCTGGGACAATACCGGCGCTCCAGGAGAACTCACAGAATGGTCCGCTGCCGCCTTTCTGTAAAGGGCCAACAGCTCCTGCCCTTCCTGTACCACGACCTGTTGTCGTTTCTCAAATACCTGCAGTTGTTTCTCAAATGCCTGCTGCTGCGATTTTAACAGGCACTTTAATCGCTCAATAGCTTCAGTCTCATTTGCTGCTACCTTCACAGCCATCTTTATCTGCTCCTGCATTTCTTCAGGACACTCCATTTTTTTGCACAACGTTTGCAGCCGGTCATCTAACCCCTTCTCCATTCCGTCTGGAGATACTGCACCATTCATGGCCATCGCAGTACACTGTTCGTACTAGACACCTCACACCGCTCTCCCTGGAAAATTTTTGTGGCCCCGCCGAGCCACAGCAAACCAGGTTTGAGTGCGAGGACAATTTTCGTAACCCCGCCGAGTTACAGCCAGATGCTTTAATTTTTGTAACCCCACCGAGTTACAGCAAGATGCTTTAATCTTCGTGACCCCGCCGAGCCACAGCAAGATGCTTGTATCCACACTCGTCATCCTGTGCCGTTGCCTCTAGCAACTGGGCTGCAGTTGCCCCTAGCAACCGGGCTGCAGTTGCCCGCAGCAACCGGGCTGCAGTTGCCCGCATTCTCCAACCAAATGTAAGGCAGCACTAGTCATCATGCTGGGGAACACTTGCTGCACCGGGTCAATTAAAGCACACCAGGCACGTTTTCCAGTATTTCACAATTCAGCAGTTTATTACACTTCATAACTGCTTATAACATAGTCCGTCTCAGTGGCTCACCAGCATGTTTACACACATAACATCCAAGAGCCTTTCAAGTGGCGGACAGGCCCACTTGGCTGCAGTTACAGCCTTCAGCAAAGTAGCTATATCAATGTCCATATAACGCACCGCTTTTACCTTTTGCCGGATCTAGCGGTTTCCATCAGATTTGTTCTGCCACAGCTGTGGCTTTACGGCTTCCCAGATGGGGGTCTCCAGCCCTCGTACCTTCCAAGGCTACTGGCATCTCTTACACACAAGGATCCAGCATCTGCCTTTCAGGCTTCACCAGGCTTCACTAGGCCTCACTAGGCCTCACACTCTAATGGTGTCCCACACACGGGGAACAGGCCTCACGACTTTCACACACTGTCTCAAAAGCACCAAGATTTATATATCCTTCAGTGCATACAGGACCTGTGCTGATGTCACAGTCATGTGATCAGTCACCTGAGGGAGAGGTACATGGTCAGCCAGAACACACCCTGGACCATTACAGTAATGCTGCAAGCCGCTGCATTACAATACACATATGTACATTGTGTTTGCATGTATATATATAGGATAGATAGATGATAGACAAATAGATAGAAAAGCATTTGTAAATCATGTGGTGACCAGCAAGTCATGTGAAGATTTTCTTTACTTTGACATAAACATGCTAGAGATATGGATATAAAAATCATGTGCGACAGCCACCAGTTTCTTTTATCAAACTTTTAGAGTAAAGATTTTTATCCATCGTTACAGTTAATTGCTTACCCAGTTAAATATAATCCTCCCCTGTGCACAGAAGGTGAACGGTATGAGGTGTCTGTGATTCGATATAAAGCATCTTGCCATGTGGGGACAGTAGTAACGTGATCTTGCTGTCTCTCTTTCGTAGAGATGGCATCTCGGTTTTTGAATAGAAATCAAACTGCAGAAAAATAACCAAACCAATAAATAATTGTTTAGCATTATTTTATTTAAAGTATATAAGAATTTAATATAATAAATTACCCTGATTACCTTTTTGCATCCTTGCCCTGCTTACTTAAACTGTTGGGTTTAATAATAATATTTATTATTATTACTTAGTATTAATTATTATGAATATTATTAATATTAATATTCTGTCTTTATAAATGTCAAATAGATTTTTTCTAGGATTTTTTTTATATGCATATTATGGTTAAAAAAGCAGCAGAATGGGAAACTAACACAATTATTTTTAATTTATTCTGCTATGAAACATTTGTGATAATGAAATTATACTACGAACATGAAAAGAAAAAGTTTCACTTGCAAATCTTTCTGTATCTTTATTGACCTATTATGTAGTCTATGCACCAGTTTTATTAAGTTGTCCGCTAGAGTTATTTAAGAGCAAATGGTGGTAATTTAGGTCACATTTGAGATAAACTGATCATTTGGAAACAGCAACACAATGAATTTGTCAACTTTGTTTATTTTCCAATCTAAATAATTTTGAAGCCTGAGATAGAGCCACCCGATACGAGCCAGTCAGCGCTAACAGTAATACATAAATTGAATATGCAGCAGACAGATGCAGTAGGTAGCTGAACCAATTACTCCTAGAAAAAGGTTAGACTGCAGTAAACTGCCATAAAAATCGAGTGTCAGTCTTTTTGATGTAAAATATGTCATTTTTGCAGATAGGTATGTATAATCAGCTAAAATATACTGAGCCTCTGAATGACACAGTGACTTATTTTACCATAAGACACAGAATACTTTGCATGCAGCTGCATTTCAGTTTTATAATTCTCCAGTTATTTAAAATTGTGCAAATATTAGAAATAACAAGTGAGCAGTAAATAACAGTCTCCGAGATATCTGCCATAGGTGATGATGGTGTCTACAAATAAAATACATTGTGCATAGTTCAATATAAAGGAGAGAAGCCGTATAGAGGATATATAAATCAATACCATAAGGGTATATTCACAAATGACAGATTTATTGCTGAAAATGTTCTGTACATGTGAGTTGGATTCTTTTTGGCAGTGTGTGCATGGATCCCTACAATCACACCTAATAGAGCGGTCACAGAAATTTGTAAACAAATCTGCGATATACAGTCACAATCCAAATTATTACCCCCCCCCATTAAGTCATTACAGCATGCAAATAAAGGATAATAGTCAGCTGGAGGACATGCCCATGAGGAATTGGCTAAGATTCCCCAGGAACACTGCCGAAAACTTATGTCTGCCTACGCTTGATGTTTACAGCAGGTCATAACAGCCAAAGGAGCTGAATTTTTCAGCCCCTTTGCATGTCATGAAGGGTCAGAAAAATTCTGAGATTGCAGTAAAAGTAGCATTTTATGGTGAATTTGGAGAAATTACTTGTTATATTAGTTGTTTTGAGGTATTTACATTTTCCTTGTTTCGTTGGTTTATTCCAAAAAACAGAAAGTTTGGACATTTTTGCTAACAAACCTAATATGAAATGTGGCTTGAATAATTTTGATTGCAACTGTATGAACTTGATAGTGTGGCATGGGACAAAACTGCATTTATATTCAGACTACTCTATACTAGTGTTGAGCGATACCTTCCGATATCGGGAAATATCAGATCGGATTGGATCGGACCGATACCCAAAAAGTATCGGATATCGCCGATTCCGATACCGGAAACCAATGCAAGTCAATGGGACAGAAATATCGGAATAAAAATAAACCCTTTCTTTCCTTGTAGGTTAATTCTACATGAAGGAAAACAACTAAGAATAATGTAGAATGTATTGGGGGAGGTGGGGGAGACAATAAAGGCATAGAGGTTTAGCCCAATCAAATGGAATAGCAGGAATGAATATTTTTTTTAAGACGTTCGGAGTTACAGAAATATTGACTATGTTAAGCTTTTTTATATTTTGTCAGATATTTATGTTTCACTAATTCCATGCTCTTCACCTTCTTTTTTACTTCTCCCACACCTTCTCCTTCATCATCCTCAGCATCAGCATCTTTTTCATCAACTTCTTCTTCACCTTCTACATCTTCTTCTTCTTCACCTTCTTCCTATTATTCTTTTTTTTTACATTCTTCATATTCTTCTTATTCAACTATTCTTCTTCTTCATATTCTACTTCTTCATCTTCTTCATATTCTTCTTCTTCATCATATTCTTATTTGTGACAGGCATTCCTGTAGTTGTTATCTATAAAGGTTTGAACATTACACCGTTCGTTCTGCCCGTCACAAAAGATTTACAACAGGATTTGTCCGCGTTCAGTTTGGCCTGCAGCAGCAGGTCTTTTCCAGGGGCACCACGAGGAGGAACGGACTCTCCCCCATACACTGCTTAGTCATCTTCTGCTTATAATTTATATAATATCTTTTGCTCTGATTTTTAGTCTTATGCTTAATGTTCTTCCGCTTTTTGTTCTGCAGCTTCTTGAACTTCTGCTTCTTGGTTTTCTGTCTCTTGTTCTTCTGTATCTTGGTGGTTGTCTTCTTGTTCTTTGTCCTCTTGGTCAACTTCTTCAGGGTCATCTTCTTGGTCTTCTTCGGGGTGGTCTTCAGGGTCGTCGTCTTCAGGGTCGTCGTCTTTGGGGTCCTCGTCTTCTTCGCGGTGGTCTTCAGGGTCCTCGTGTTCAGGGTCGTTGTCTTCGGGGTCCTCGTCTTCTTCAGGGTGGTCTTCAGGGTCCTTGTGTTCAGGGTCGTCGTCTTCGGGGTCCTCGTCTTCTTCAGGGTGGTCTTCAGGGTCCTCATGTTCAGGGTCGTTGTCTTCGGGGTCCTCGTCTTCTTCGGGGTGGTCTTCAGGGTCGTCATCTTCAGGGTTGTCATCTTCAGGGTCCTCGTCTTCTTCGGGGTGGTCTTCAGGGTCCTCGTCTTCAGGGTCATCATCTTCGGGGTCCTCGTCTTGTTCAGGTTGGTCTTCAGGGTCCTAGTTTTCAGGGTCCTCGTCAGGGAGATCCAGAGTGATTACCAAGAACCATTTCAAAAAGCTTGAACTTGGAAATGTAGCAGAAGGTACAAGATGGCTGAGGAACTGCCGAGAACCAGTTGATGGTACTGGAACCCGGATGGGTAGCAGAAGGTACAAGAGCCAATGGAACTACCGAGGACCAGCTGACGGTACTGGAACTCGGTTACTAAGCAGGAGGTACCTGTGCCAGAAAGCACTACCAAGGACCAGCAGACGTTGGTGGAACTTGGATACCGCGAAGGAGGCACCTAAGCCAAAGGCACTGCCAAGAACCAGCTGACGGTACTGGAACCCGGATGGGTAGCAGAAGGTACAAGGGCCAATGGAACTACCGAGGACCAGCTGACGGTACTGGAACTCGGTTACTAAGCAGGAGGTACCTGGGCCAGAAAATACTACCAAGGACCAGCAGACGTTGCTGGAACTTGGATACCGCGAAGGAGGCACCTAAGCCAAAGGCACTGCCGAGAACCAGCTGACGGTACTGGAACCCGGATGTGTAGCAGAAGGTACCCATGAAAAAAAAAGTTGCAAGGCCGCGAGCCGGCCTGAGTTACCGAAACCCACAGTCCTACAGGGGGTGCTTGTCCTATTGGCACTATGGAACCATCCTTCATTGCCAGATCCCGCAGCCCACATAGGAGTCACCTAAACTTCAGGCACCATAGAGTTGGCTAACCCGACCGCAACACGACAGGACAACGCATTGGAGGCAAAGTGACGTTGACACTACCCGGAAACAGCTGGCGTGCTGGAACCAGGCTGGGCAGGAGGGAGTACCCGTGCCAAAGACACTGCTGAGAACCAGCTGATGGTACTGGAACCCAGATGGGTAGTAGAAGGTACAAGAGCAAATGGAACTACCGAGGACCTGCTGACGGTACTGGAACCCGGATGGGTAGCAGAAGGTACAAGAGCCAATGGAACTACCGAGGACCAGCTAACGGTACTGGAACTCGGTTACTAAGCAGGAGGTACCTGTGCCAGAAAGCACTACCAAGGACCAGCAGACATTGGTGGAACTTGGATACCGCGAAGGAGGCACCTAAGCCAAAGGCACTGCCGAGAACCAGCTGACAGTACTGGAACCCGGATGGGTAGCAGAAGGTACCCATGTAAAAAAAAGTTGCAAGGCCGCGAGCCGGCCGCAGTTACCAAAACCCACAGTCCTACAGGGGGTGCTTGTCCTATTCGCACTATGGAACCAGCCTTCATTGCCAGATCCCGCAGCCCACATAGGATTCATCTAAACTGCAGACACCATAGAGTCGGCTAACCCGACCGCAACACGACAGGACAACGCATTGGAGGCAAAGTGACGTTGACACTACCCGGAAACAGCTGACGTGCTGGAACTAGGCTGGGCAGGAGGGAGTACCCGTGCCAAAGACACTGCTGGGAAACAGCTGGCGGTGCTGGAACCCAGGGTAAATACTAAAAACAGAGTGGAGCCAGAGGCGTAATTGGAGCAACTTTAAAATCTGTAATAGTGTGAATGTGGAAAGAGCAGGAGAATTTGCCGGACACACAGCAGGGGAACAGCTGATGTTACTGAACCCCAATAACACTGGAGCAAGCATTGACTGTGCAGACGGCACTTCTGAGCAGCAAGTAGCGGTATTGGAGCCCAGGGTAAATACTAAAAACAGAGGAGTCAGAGGTGTAATTGGAGCAAGTTTTAAATCAGTAGTACAGTGGATGTGGACAAAGCAGGAGAATTTGCCGGACACACAGCTGGGGATCAGCTGACGTTACTGAACCCCAATAACACTGGAGCAAGCGTTGACTGTGCAGACAGCACTTCTGAGCAGCAACTAGCGGTATTGGAGCCCAGGGTAAATAGTAAAAACAGAGGAGCCAGAGGTGTAATTGGAGCAAGTTTTAAATCAGTAGTACAGTGGATGTGGACAAAGCAGGAGAATTTGCCAGACACACAGCTGGGGATCAGCTGACGTTACTGAACCCCAATAACACTGGAGCAAGCGTTGACTGTACAGACGGCACTTCTGAGCAGCAACTAGCGGTATTGGAGCCCAGGGTAAATACTAAAAACAGAGGAGCCAGAGGTGTAATTGGAGCAAGTTTTAAATCAGTAGTACAGTGGATGTGGACAAAGCAGGAGAATTTGCCGGACACACAGCTGGGGATCAGCTGACGTTACTGAACCCCAATAACACTGGAGCAAGCGTTGACTGTGCAGACGGCACTTCTGAGCAGCAACTAGCGGTATTGGAGCCCAGGGTAAATGCTAAAAACAGAGGAGCCAGAGGTGTAATTGGAGCAAGTTTTAAATCAGTAGTACAGTGGATGTGGACAAAGCAGGAGAATTTGCCGGACACACAGCTGGTGATCAGCTGACGTTACTGAACCCCAATAACACGGCAGCAAGTGTTGACTGTGCAGACAGCACTTCTGAGCGCCAACTGGCGATGTTGGAGCTCAGGGATAATACTGAAAACAGAGGAGCCAGAGGTGTAATTGGAGCAACTTTAAAATCTGTAGTAGTGTGAATGTGGACAGAGCAGGAGAAATTGCCGTCCGCACAGCAAGGGAACAGCTGACGTTACTGAACCCCAATAACACGGCAGCAAGTGTTGACTGTGCAGACAGCACTTCTGAGCGCCAACTGACGGTGTTGGAGCTCAGGGATAATGCTGAAAACAGAGGAGCCAGAGGTGTAATTGGAGCAACTTTAAAATCAGTAGTAGTGTGAATGTGGACAGAGCAGGAGAAATTGCCGTCCACACAGCAGGGGAACAGCTGACGTTACTGAACCCCAATAACACGGCAGCAAGTGTTGACTTTGCAGACAGCACTTCTGAGTGCCAACTGGCAGTGTTGGAGCTCAGGGATAATGCTGAAAACAGAGGAGCCAGAGGTGTAATTGGAGCAACTTTAAAATCTGTAGTAGTGCGAATGTGGACAGAGCAGGAGAAATTGCCGTCCGCACAGCAGGGGAGCAGCTGACATTACTGAACCCCAATAACACGGCAGCAAGTGTTGACTGTGCAGACAGCACTTCTGAGCGCCAACTGGCGGTGTTGGAGCTCATGGATAATACTGAAAACAGAGGAGCCAGAGGTGTAATTGGAGCAAGTTTTAAATCAGTAGTACAGTGGATGTGGACAGAGCAGGAGAATTTGCCGGACACACAGCTGGGGATCAGCTGACGTTACTGAACCCCAATAACACTGGAGCAAGCATTGACTGTGCAGATGGCACTTCTGAGCAGTAACTGGCAGTGTTGGAGCTCAGGGATTACAGTT
Source organism: Phyllobates terribilis (assembly GCF_046119375.1). Taxonomy (NCBI): domain Eukaryota; kingdom Metazoa; phylum Chordata; class Amphibia; order Anura; family Dendrobatidae; genus Phyllobates; species Phyllobates terribilis. The sequence goes on along the minus strand of NW_027362762.1, from coordinate 361,454,566 downwards.
CAGGTGGTAGAAACATGAACACAACAGGAGACCTGGATACTGTTGCCAACCAATTATTTTTTCTGGAAGAGGACTGGCAAATTCATGCAAGATCCAGGCCTTGTTCATTTTGAGGAAAGTAAGCCGGTCAACGTTATCGGACGATAGTCGCATGCGACGGTCTGTTAGTACACCACCTGCGGCACTAAAGATGCGTTCCGATAATACACTAGCAGCAGGGCAAGCTAGCACCTCCAATGCATACTGGCTAAGCTCTGGCCATCTATCCAGCTTACAGACCCAAAACTTGAAGGGAGAAGAGCCGTCTGGGAGTACACTGAGAGGGCAAGACATGTAGTCTGTCACCATCTGACGGAAACGTTGCCTCCTGCTGACTGGAGCCGTCTGTGATGGTGTAGACATTTGTGGCGGCGGGGACACAAAACTTTGCCACATTTGGGCCATACTGGTCTTGCCTTGTGTTGAGGCGCTGTTTCTGCTCCCTCTTTGTGCAGAGCTTCCTCCACTGCCTCGACGCACTGAGCTGCTTTGTAAAACACTAGCAGCACTGCTCTCGGTTGGAATGGAGAACATGATGGAATGCACCAGTGCGTCTTGGTACTCCCGCATTTTACGCTCCCGGTTCAACGGTGTTATGAGGCTTTGTAAGTTGTCTCGGTAGCGAGGATCTAGGAGGGTGGACACCCAATAATCAGCCGTGTTGAGAATGTGGGCGATGCGGCAGTCGTTTCTCAGGCACTGCAGCATGAAATTAACCATGTGCTGCAGACTGCCAACTGGCCAAGAAACGCTGTCCCCTGCTTGAGGCGTGATCTCTGCCTGCTCTGCATCACCCCACCCTCGCTGTAGATACTGACTACTAGAGCATTGTGTACCTCCCTCCTCTGGACAGATGTCTTCCTCCTCCATTGACTCCTCCTCATCCTCCTCACAAAGTGTCCCCTGCCTAGGCCTTTGTGAGGAACCACGTTGCGCAGACTGTACAGAAGCAGATGGCATTTGTGACTCCTCATCCTCCACCTCTTCCAAAACCTCCTCCCTTAGTGCTTGCAGTGTTTTTTCAAGCAGGCAGATAAAGGGGATAGTCATGCTGACTAGTGCATCATCTACACTCGCCATCCGCGTGGAATAATCGAAGGCACGCAAAACGTGGCAAATGTCCTTCATAGAGGCCCACTCAGTGGTGGTGAAGTGTGAACGGCGCGCACTGCGACTTGTTTGCGCCTGCTGCAGCTGGTACTCCATTACTGCTTCCTGCTGCTCACACAACCTCTCCAACATATGTAACGTTGAATTCCACCTGGTGGGTAGGTCACATATGATGCGATGTTCCGGAAGATGTAATCGGCGCTGCAGAGCTGCAATGCGCGATCTTGCGTTGCTGGAACGCCGCACGTGAGCGCACTCTATGCGGACCTTGTGAAGCAGTGCATCAAGATCCGGATAGTCCCTCAAAAAACTCTGCACGACCAAGTTGAGCACATGTGCCAGACATGGGATGTGAGTGAGGTTGCCTAGGCCCAGAGCTGCCACCAGATTTCGGCCATTGTCACACACTACCATGCCTGGCTGGAGATTCGCTGGCACAAACCACACGTCGCTCTGCTACTTGATGGCATTTCAGAGCTCCTGCACTGTGTGGCTTCGATTCCCCAAAGAAATTAATTTTAATACGGCCTGTTGACGTTTGGCCACGGCTGTGCTCATATCGGTCATCATAACAGGTAACCGTTCACGGGTCGATGTGGAGGTAGACCGTGACGGCTCCTGCAGCGCTGATTCAGAGGAACTGGAGTATGAGGAGGAGTCAATGTGTACAGACTGGATTCCTGCAATCCTTGGAGTTGGCAGAACACGTACAGCGCCACTCTCAAGATCTGTACCCGGCTCCACAACATTTACCCAATGGGCAGTGAGGGAAAGGTATCGTCCCTGTCCATGCTTACTGGTCCACGCATCGGTGGTCAGGTGGACCTTGCTACTGACGGCGTTTTGTAGCGCATGTTTAATTTTTCCCTCCACTTGCTGTTGCAGGGCAGGGACGGCTTGCCTGCTGAAATAAAAGCGACTGGGCACGTTGTATTGTGGGACTGCCAATGCCATAAAGTTACGGAAGGTGTCAGTCTCCACCAGCCTGAATGATAGCATTTCAAGGGCCAGTAGTTAAGCAATGCCAGCATTCAGAGCCTGTGCTCGGGGGTGGTTTGCCGAGTATGGGTGCCTTTTCTCCCATGCCTGTGCTAACGATGGCTGTAGACTGGCCTGGGAGTGTGAGGATGACAGGGAATGTGGTGCTGTGGGTGGAATTACACTGTGTCTCTGTACAACAGTGCCAGAGATTCTTCCATGGCGATCCTGTGAGGAAGCCGAACCAGCTGTGTGTGAGCTGGAGGAAGAGGCTACAACACGAGCTGAAGAGGTGGTAGGTGGCGCTGTAGGTTGGCCTAGGTCTTCAGTGTGTTTTTGTAACTCCACCACGTGCTTGGTCCGCACATGTTTCCACATATTTGTGGTATTGAGGTTGCTGACACTTTTCCCTCTTTTCACCTTCTGATTACACAGCTTGCATTTGACAAAGCAAATGTCATCTGCAACTGTGTCAAAAAAGGACCAGGCACTGCAAGTCTTGGGAGCGCCCGCTTTAGATTTTGGAAGAGCCATGCTCCTAATGGGTGCCGAAGTGGAGGTTACAGGAAACCAAGTCTGCCCCCTCCCCCTCCCTCCTTTTTGGGCCATTCGGGGATTCTCTTCCTCAGAGCTGCTCTCACCACCTTCCTGTCCCTCACGCCATGATGGGTCAAGGACCTCATCATCTACACAACCCTCTTCAAACAACTGCTTCTCCTGGGTAGTCTCGACAGCACAGTACGCACCAGAAAGTGGCACCTGAGTCTCATCATCAGATGCGTACTGAGGTGTGCTGCTGACCATAGGCACTGGCCCACCCGCCTCTTCAGATTCAGAGAGACAAAACGGTTGCGCATCACTGCATACTACCTCTTCTTCAAATTCTCAAATTCTGCTTGGCTGGCCCCCTCTTTCCAAGCCAAGAGATTCAGAGAACAGAAGTAGAGATGGCTCCTGTCCAGGGCTCTCTGACTGCCTGGGCAATTTGGCAGGTGGTGAAGAGACAGATGGGTGCTCTTCAGTGCTCAGGACCGGAGAGGATCTGGAACTAATTGAAGTCGATGCGTTAGCTGCCATCCATCCGACAACGGCTTCAATTTGGTCCTCCCGCAGCAGTGGGGTACGGCTAGCTCCTACAAAGCTGTGCATAAAGGACTGTTCCCTGGTAAAACTGGGGGATGCTGAGTCACTGGTGCCCGCAGCAGGCACAGAATCCCCACGTTCTCTTCCTGCAAGCACAGAATCCTAACGTCCTCTCCCTGCAGAAACTCCACGCCCACGACCATGACCACATGCCTTACTCCCTGCCTTTTTCATCTTGGTTTACTGATAAAGATAGGCAGAAAACTACTAAGGGCTTAGTGTGCTTATTCCTGAACAGCTGCTAACAGGTATAAGAAACACTAATTTTATAAAGTGTGGACTAGACTTTAATATGAGCTAATGTGACCTACACAACTGTAAAGTGGAGTGTTTGGTGAACTTTATTTAGCTTTTTTTGTCACAAAAAGACACTGGATGTGCCCAAAGATGTAATACCGATAGTATCACAAACTTTTTGTAGCTATTACAGTGTAGGAAGGTAACCTACAATGCAATAGATGAGGCTACAAAAAATAGGCTAATACTAACTGGCTGGGGCTGCAGGGCACAATGCTGCAGAAAGGCTCCTCTATCTACTCCTATATAGTGTGTTTGGAACCAATGTAGCTGAATACGGATGGAACCACCACACTAATAGGAGAAATCAGGAAAAATGTTCAATTAGCAAAAAAGGACAATGTATGAGGCAGTGACGCACGCTGAGCGCACTACAACCGGACGTGGCTGAAGCACACACTACAGCGTGAGCTGCACTCACACACACAGACCTTGCAGACAGCGGTGAACAGTGCAGATGCAGAGCACTGTGCACTAGCGCTGCAAGACAAAAAAAATTCTCTATCTACTCCTATATAGTGTGTTTGGAACCGATTTAGCTGAATACGGATGGAACCACCACACTAATAGGAGATATCAGGAAAAATTATGAATTAGCAAAAAAGGACAATGTATGAGGCAGTGACGCACGCTGAGCGCACTACAACCAGACGTGGCTGAAGCACACACTACAGGGTGAGCTGCACTCACACACACAGACCTTGCAGACAGCGGTGAACAGCACAGAGAACTGTGCACTAGCGCTGCAAGGCACAGCGATTTATAAAGTAGCTTGGGTAAAGCAGAATAGACCAAATAAGTAGCTAAAACTGTCCCTCAGAACAACAGCATCCTATCCCTAACTGAAATCACAGCAGAGTGAGCTCAAAATGGCGGCGGCGGCTTTTATAGTGCATCATGACATCATTTCAGCAGCCAATCACAGCCATGCCATTTGTTAACATGCCTACATGCCTAACAGGATGTGCCCACACTTCTTAGGATCCTCATTGGCTGAATAAAATGAAACTGGCTCATTGCATTATGGGAACTTCCGATTCCAGTATACGATATTGTAAAAGTATCGGGATTAAGTATCGGAATTCCGATACTGCGAATATCGGCCGATACCCGATATTTCAGTATCGGAATGCTCAACACTACTCTATACTTATATAGACTTATATACATATATACTTACAGTGAGGGAAATAAGTATTTGATCCTTTGCTGTTTTGGTAAGTTTGCCCACTGACAAAGACATGAACAGTCTATAATTTTAAGGGTAGGTTAATTTTAACACTGAGAGATAGAATATCCAAAAAAAAAATCAACAAAATCACATTGTATAAATTAGATAATTTTTTTTTGCATTTTGCAGTGAGAAATAAGTATTTGATCCCTCTGGCAAACAACACTTAATACTTGGTGGCAAAACCCTTGTTGGCAAGCACAGCAGTCAGACATTTTTTGCAGTTAATGATGAGGTTTGCGCACATGTCGGGAGGAATTTTGGTCATTAAGATTTTGAGGCTATCACTTGGCAACTCAGAGCTTCAACTTCCTCTGTAAGTTTTCTACGGGATTAATATCTGGAGACTGGCTAGGCCACTCCATGACCTTACTGTGCTTCTTTTTGAGCCACTCCTTTGTTGCCTTGGCTATATGTTTTGGGTCATTGTCTTGCTGGAAGACCCAGCCATGACCCATCTTCAATGCTCTTACTGAGGGAAGGAGGTTGTTGGCCAAAATCTCTCGATACATGACCCCATCCATCTTCCCTTCAGTACGGTGCAGTCGTCATGTCCCCTTTATATAATGTTTCCCCCACCATGCTTCACGGTTGGGACGATGTTCTTAGGGTTGCACTCATCCTTCGTCTTCCTCCAAACACGGCGAATTGAGTAAATGCCAAAGAGCTCAATTTTTTTCTCATCTGACCACAGCACCTTCTCCCAATAACTCACAGAATCATCCAGGTGTTCATTGGCAAACTTCAGACGGGCCTGCACGTGTGCCTTCTTGAGCAGGGAAACTTGTGGGCACTGCAGGATTTTAAACCTTTAAGGAGTAATATGTTTCCAATGGTTTTCTTGGTGACTGTGGTCCCAGCTGCCTGGAGATCATTAACAAGTTTGCCCAGTGTAGTTTTAGGCTGATCTCTCACCTTCCTCATGATCAAGGATAGCCCACGAGGTGAGATTTTGCATGGTGCCCCAGATCGATGTCAATTGACAGTCATTTTGTATTTCTTCCATTTTCTTACTATTGCACCAACAGTTGTCTCCTTCTCACCCAGCATCTTACTTATGGTTTTATAGCCCATTCCAGCTTTGTGCAGGTCTATGATCTTGTTCCTGACATCCTTAGAAAGCTCTTTGGTCTTGCCCATGTTGTAGAGGTTAGAGTCTGACTGATTAATTGCGTCTGTGGACAGGAGTCTGATGCGCCCCCTGGGCCAGTGTTGTTTGGGGGATACCCGGAGCCGGATCAGATGGGGGTTGTAGTCTCCGAGTGGCGGTGACCCGGTCCGTGCCAAGGGTGTCAAGCTCAGTGTGTGGCAGTCCTACAGATGTTACTGGATGTTCTTTAGTGTCGACTACGCCACCCGTTGATTTGCGGTCACTACGGCCGCCGCTGCAGCAGGGTCCGCTGAGGCTGGTGGTGTGTGTGCAGCTCAGGTAGTATAACCCCCAACGGGAGGGGTATAGCCTCAGGGGGTCAGTTGCAGAGGATGGTGGTTGTGGAGGTGCAGTGAGGATGGTAATGAGACTCAGAGTCGGGCTGTGCAGTTCAGGGTTTTTACTTACTGCTTTTGTTTGGTCACTCCGGCCTTGAGTGACCGCCCGAGCCGTGCTGCGTCCACCAGGTCCTGGACTCGGCCAACCCCCAGGTGATTCTGGAGCGTGGTCCTGAGCTCCCTTTCTGACTTGTCCTTCTCTCTGGCCTTCCCCACCAGGGATCCACCTAAGTCCGGCTCCCTCGGGCCTCTTGTTGGTAAACCCTTGTCTCTGGGTTCCCTGACCCTATTCTTGGTTTGCCTTCCGGGTGGATTTAGTGGGTGGTCGTGGCAGATCCTGCCCACGACCTCCGGTCTCTGGCTAAGGATTAGGGCCCTCCACCAGCTTGGGATCCGGTACCCTTGTGCCAACTCTTCACCCTCTGATCTAATCTTGGGTTCTTGGAGTTCCCTCTTCTCCCCCTCTGGGTCCTTCTTTCTCCTCTCTCTCTCTCTTGGCCTTGGAGCTGCTCCTCTCCTCTGCTCTCTTCCTCTGACTCTGCAAAAAGACTGACAGACTGACCCTGATCTAAGATGGTGCCCACCTTATATACTCCCTCTATGTGTGAGCTCAGGTGACCAGCACCCAATGAGCTCCTAGCTTTACCCAGACTGCTCCCCCTATCTGCCCCTACACTACTGGGATGTTCCACCCCCCTCCCACTCCAGCCAGGGACAGACGCTGTCGTACCTGCACATTTTTCTAGTGGGAGTACCATTGGTCTGTCCCCCGGAAATGGGATGTATGTAGTGCATGCAGCCTACTGAGCTCAGTTCCACACTCCGTCCTTACCCGGGAGTGGAATACCACACCTCTGGCTTGAGGTATAATACCCCTGTAGCAGCCGAATCCTCAGGGTGCTACAAGTCTTTTATACAGATCACTATGTAAGCCAGCTGTCTTTAATGCAGGTATCGAGTTGATTAGGAGCGTCTAACTGGTCTGTAGGAGCCAGAACTCATAATGGTTTGTAGGGGATGAAATACTTATTTCTCACTGCAAAATGCAAAAAAATGTGTGTAATTTTTACAATGTGATTTTCTTGATTTTTTTTTGGATATTCTCTCCCTCAATGTTAAAATTAACCTACCCTTAAAATTATAGACTGTTCATGTCTTTGTCAGTGGGCAAACTTACAAAAACAGCGAGGGATCAAATACTTATTTTCCCTGCTGGATATAGACTACTCTGTTTTTTATGTTATATTTATACAGATAGTAAATATAGGTGAAACACATGTTAACTATGTAGTGGTCATCATGTGCACACCTGTATGGAGATACTTAATTGTAAATATAGCATGAAGAAAAACCTGGACAACCATAAAAAACAATTAAAAACTAGGGGAAAAAATATTTCCACGATGGCATAAGATAAATATCAGTATGTTCAGATGCAGGAAATATGATATACACTTATGAACCAGTTTCAGATAATCAAATTATGCAAGAAAATCTCCATATAGTATAAGCTAGAATGTCTGTTACATTGAGATTAGGACATGAAAATAATATAATAGAGACTGTGGATGAAGTATAAGATGCAATACCAATATTCAATTCAATTAAGTTTAATATACAATATAGAATGTAACAGCAAACAAGATCAATGTAATATATTAATTGTAATATTGTTAAACCTAAACCTATAGTAAATATTCATGGAAAAATTAGATAAACTATCAAGTAAAAAATATGTTAAGAAAATATACAAAACCCATAATGTGATGTCCAAAATCTCTGGAAGACAATACAAAAATGCATCAAGGAGCAAGGTTATAGTGCCCATAGCTGCAGATCCCACGCGTTTCGCTGCTAAGGGCAGCTTCATCAGGGAAAATGGGTTTGAAAGTATTTATGTGGCACATTTTTAATCCTGACACACGGCTTATATATACTTTTTTCCTGTCCTACGAATCCTATTTGGTAACGTAAAAAACTATGCATAAGTCATAAGAAAACAAATCACTATATTTTTCCTGAAAACACAGGGACAGACGTTCTAAGCTAAATATCCAGAATTCTGGCCTACTTTGCACAAAAGCTGTGTGACATTGCTTTGCGCCACATTTATTATGTGGTACAGACACTTTCCTGACTCACTTGAAAAGGGGGCATGACTTAGTGGGAAAGGGGGCAAAGCCTGAGATGAGGCACCATGTACCAACATTTCTGGTGTAAACATAGACTAGACAATCTAAAAATGTACCAAACATATTATTTAGCATAAGTCACTATGATCAATTTGGTGTATTTTAAGACTGTCTAGTCTAAGTATGCACCGACTAAAAGACACTTTTAGTAAGGCCTCCTTCACACATCCGTGTTAAACATGTATGTAAAAAAACAGTACTGGTTTTGGATCAATGTGTAATGCGTGTGTCATCCATGTTTCCATTTTTACCATCAGCAAGTATGGATAAAGAAAGAAATAAATTACAAAGTTTTTTCAATATTTTGCAATGTTAAAAAACGGACGGCACACGGGCATCAATGCGGCATATGGATGGCACACTGATATCATCTGTGTGATGTACGTGTTTTTTACGGACCCATAGACTTATATTGGCCATTGTCATCCGTGCTGCCCGAAAAAAAAAAGGCATGTGTCTGCGTGGTTTGCACAGGCACAGTCCATGTAAAAACACGGACATGTGAACAGCATCATAGGTTATAATGGGTACGTGAAGTATCTGTGAAAATAACGCATACCACTCTTACAGGAAACACAGATGTGTGAAGGAGGCCTAAATCAGCTCCATGGGATATGAAAACACACTCAAGGTCTGGGTTAGGTATCATTGATCATGGCAGGGCAGTATGTCCTTGTTTAATTATTCTTTTAGTCATAATACATAAATTGAGTTAAGATTGTAGCTGGGGACAGAAGAGATACTATGGTGTATTATGTTATTCCAGAGGAGTCTGTATGTCAGACTACATAGAAGACGACTTATGCCGAACCTCCATTGTGGTTTTAGAGATTAAAGTGGGTTGTGACAGATCAAGAGCAGGATCAGAAAAAATAAAAATGCAATGGTCTGGCATTATTCTTTGCTTGTTTTGGGTATTTATCAATGGCTTTAGGTGGCTGGTATCATTTTTTTTACTTATATAATAATGTAACTGTAGCGCCCCGAGGGTTCGGCCGCTACAGGGGTATTGCACCTCTGCCAGAGGTGTGATATTCCATTCCCGGGTAAGGATGGTGTGTGGACCAGGGCTCGTTTAGCTGCATGCATCACACACACCCCATTTCCGAGGGACAGTTCAACGGTGCTCCCATTAGACAGAAATGCAGGTACGACAGAATCTGTCCCTGGCTGGAGTGGGGAGGGGGGAGGAAAACCCAGTGATGTAGGAGCAGATAGGGGTTGGGTCTCTGGGCATAGGTAGGAGCCCATTGGTTTGCAAGTCACCTGGGCTCATACACAGAGAGGGAGGTATAAGAGGTGGGCACCATCTTAGAACAGTGTTCAGTCTGAGAGAGGAAGTGACAGAGGAGGGCCTCTGTGGAGCTCTGCTCCGGAGGTGGGCCTAGCCTGTGAGGCCAGAGCCAGCAGAAAAGACAGGAACAGAAAGGAAAGGAACAGAACACCAAGAGAGGCCCAGAGACATGAGGGCAGAAGGAACCCCAAAGGCCCAGGAGATTGCGGGTGACGGGTTGGCAGAACAGGGTACCGGATCCCAAGTTGGTGGAGGTGACTAATCCTCAGCCAAGGACCAGCGGTCGCGATCATATCTTGGTGCGACCCCTCACTACACCTACTAGAAAGGCATACCACATAGGGTCAGGGAGGTGAGCACGAAGCCCTCCCAAGAGAAGGCCCGCGGGAGCTGGACAGACATAGTGTCACTGGTGGGGCACGGCCAGAGAAAGGAGTAGAAGGGAGTCCTGTGACACACTCTGGAATTGCCTGGGGGTTGACCGAGCCCCCTGCCTGGTGGACGCAGCACGGCTTGGGCAGTCATTGCCCGCGGAATGACTTGGGACATAAAGAACTGTGAGTAAAGAACTTGAACTGCAACCCCACGTCTCTGTGCTTCATCGCCGCACCAGCACTACTAGTGCTGGGACACCCGTGCACCATCACTCCCATCATCCACTCTTACTGCCCTGGGACTGCACTCTTCCCGTGGGGAGTCACACTACCTCAGCTGCATACACCATCAGCCCCAGCGGTCTACCTTGCAGCGGCGGTCCACACTGACCGCAATCCACGGGTGGCGTAGTCGGACAATTAACTTAAAACCCACAAAATACCGCCATTGGCCTGACCACCCTGAGCCACGGGACCGGGTCACCGCCACGGATACTACAACCCCCAGAAGCCTGGTTCCGGGTGCCCCTCGGCTCAGGGGGCGCGTCATAACCATCTTAAAAATGATCTTGCATCAGAATATATACTTATAACTAAATGTAAAGTGTTTTTTCACCCTTGATAAAAAATTGCAGAATTCTCTTAAATAATAAAATAAATGATATTCACCCTGCTGCCCAATAGTGGTAAAACTGTACATAAAAAACATATATACTTGCATATATGAACTTATTTGAGGCAGCTTTCGTAAGCTTAAAAAATTCAGTGATTGAGATTAGGCCTGTTGACCTGTGTAGTTAAAATCAAGAGAAAACTATTTATTTTATTAAATAAAATTAAACATCAAATATTTGTATTACTGACTACGCAACAGTCGCTTTTACCTGATAATTACTGTGATTTGTTAAATAGTTGTAGGATAATTTAAGTAAAAATTTAAATTATTGCCCTGTTTGCTCTATGGACTAAATCGGTATAATTGCAAAATGCAATAGAAAGCTCCTGTCTGTAATGCTAATAGATGTGTTACTGATGTATGAATAATTGCATATATATTTAGAGAGAATATGCTGAAAGCATGTTTAATTAGACATCATTAAAATAACATTGCTCACATGACTTATGCACTGCATAAAAATTTACAACGGAGAGGACATGTTATGTCATCTGTTCCTGTAGGGAAATGATAAGTGTTTGCATGCTTGCTGCCTTTTCTTTTCTAGTAACCTTTCTAGTCACCTATATCATCAGTGATTCTAGAGGTAATGTGTATATCAGCGGAGATGGCATATATCTGGCATACTAGACTAGCCCATACATTGCCAGTCTGATTCATATAATAATAGAGGAACATCACTTGCAATTCATTGGAAGCATTATTTAGATTGGAACAGGAAACTAATGTGTTACAATATTCTAATACCATATTTCAACATTACTATTCACTGTAAATGAATTGTTTCAGAACAGCATTTATGGTGTATCCATAGGATATGCTGCAACTGTCTAATAGATGTACCGTACTGATCAAAATTTCGGACATGTCTGGTAATGAAGTGGTTTTCCTTGTTCTTATTGAAATGTACACATTGTAGATTCAGACTGAGGGTAGCAAAACAACAAATTAACACATAAGAAATAAGAAGTAAAGAAAGATGTGTGAAACAAGCCAGAATATTTGTTACATCTTAGATTTCTTAGATTAGGTTTTGCTATCTTCAGCCTGAATCTCTAATGTGCACATTCCAATAAGCATAAGGTAAACCATTGCTTGAATCAGTGAGTCCAAACTTTTGACCGGAATTATAGGTGACAAGTGCACCAGTATGCTTGGCAACTCTCATAGCATGTGAATGGAGAGAGAGCTATGCACAAGTTAACACCGCTCAGGTCCCTGCGGCTGGGGCACCTGTTAGAATGGAGAATCTGAACACCTCTATCATGGAAATTGATGATCGGCCCTGTTTTATCAGACATTTATGGCATGGGACAATCACTTTAAGCAAGTTGACTGTTTGCAAAAATGACATTAACCCCTTCCTGTGAATTAAATAGCAGGATAGGAAGTATTTCTGCGCTCTCCGGAATACAACACAAATATTGGTAATAGAATTGTAGGTATATTGTCAACGCGTTTCAGAGTCCACTGACTCCTTCCTCAGGATTACCATGATGCATGGTTGTCGTTGACAATAAACCTACATTTAGAATACCAATATTTGTGCTGTATTCCGGAGAGCGCAGAATTACTTCCTATCCTGCTATTTAACCCATTTAAATCCTGGGGCGTATTAGTATTAGTATGCCCCAGGCCATCACCCCAGTTCAGAGAGGGCTAATGCGCTGAGCCCGCACTGAACCGGGCACATGTCAGCTGATTCTTACAGCTGACATGTGCCTGCAACAGCCGCGGGTGGAATTGCGATCCACCCACGGCTGTTAACCAGTTAAACGCCGCTGTCAATCTCTGACAACGGCATTTAACAGCGCCACGCTGCCTTAGCTCCGCCCATCAGTGACCTCGTCAAGTGATCGCGGGTCACTGATGGGTGGGCATGGCAACCCGGGGTCTGCAGCAGACCCCTGTGGTTGTCATGTCTCGCTAGCTATGAGCGCCACCTAATGGCCGGCGCTCATAGCACAGGAGCATTTCTCCTGCATAAAGGTGATCTGCTCCTCGCCTGTATGCAGTAGAAGCAATCAAAAACTGCAGCTTCTAGTCTCCTATTAAGACTATTAAAGCATGGAGAAAGTGTAAAAAAATGGTTTTAAAAATATAAAAAAAATAAAAAAATACAAAAGTTTAAATCTCCCCCCATTTGCCCAATTCAAAATAAAATAAAAAATAATCCCCACATGCACATATTTGGTATCTCCGCATTCAGAATTGCCTGATCTAGCTATATAAAAAATGAATTAATCCGATCGGTAAATGGCGTAATGATAAAAAAAATTCTAAACGCCAGAATTAAGTTTTTTTGGTCGTCGCAACATTGCAATAAAATGCAATAACGGGCAATCAAACATCGAATTTATCCCAAAATGATATCAATAAAAATGTCAGATCGGCACGCAAAAAATAAGCCGTCACCTGGCCCCAGATCACGAAAAATGGAGACGCTACGGGTCTCGGAAAATGGCACTTTTTTTTTTTACCAAACTTTGGATTTTATTTTCACCACTTAAATAAAAAATAACCTATACATGTTTGGTGTCTACGAACTTGTAATGACCTGGAGAATAATAATGGCAGGTCAGTTTTAGCATTCAGTGAACGTGGTAAAAAAAAAAAACAACAACTGTAGAATTGCATTTTTTTGGCAATTTCACCGCACTTTGAAATTCTTCCCATTTTCCAGTATATGATATGGTAAAACTAGTAATGGCGTTTAAAAGTACAACTCGTCCCACAAAAAATAAGCCCTCAGATGGCCATATTGACCAAAAAATAAAAAGGCTATGGCTCTGGGAAGAAGGGGAGCAAGAAGCGAAAACGCAAAAACGGAAAAACCTAGGGTCCTTAAGGGGTTAATACTGTTTTCTTGGAAGCTGCTGCATCTGGTTTTCAGACTCTATAAGTGTTGTGTCTTACACAACCATGCAAGGTGAGCGGTTCTGCTTATGAATACCAACCCTTTAACCTGGATAAGACCCTATTGCGCTCTTGTATTTTTTTACAGATTAACCCATTCCCGACATGCGCCGTATATATACAGCACTGCGGGAGCTGTGTTCCCACAAAGCACAGTATATATATATGGCGCCATGATTGTTCGGGCTGATGCTGAGCACCGCCGTGTTCAATTGCGGGTGTCAGCTCTATATGAGAGCTGACACCCTGTTGCAACGCCCACGATTGGTGCTAGCACTGATCGTGGGCATTTAACCCCTTTGATGCCGCTGTCAATAGTGACAGCGACATCGCGGGGCATCGCAGAGGAAGTGAGATCCCTCTGTGCTCCCATCGGCACAAGGCGATGCGATCGCGTTGTGCTGATGGTCTCCATGGTGACCAGCGGGTCCCAAGATGGCCGTGGGGTCCCCCAGGGATGTTGCCTGTCAGCTCATGCTCAGAGAATGAGCTGACATGCCTCCTCCCTGCATGTCAGACACTGATCTAATGCTCTGCAATGCAGCGATCTGTCAGTTTGAAGTTGATGTCCCATCCTGGGACAATGTAAAAAAGTAAAAACCGTTAATAAAAATTGTAAAATTATTTATTTTTAAATCACAAATAAAAGAAAAAAAAAGAAAAATATTTATTCAATAAATACATTTATTTATGTAAAAACAAAAATAAACAAAAAAAATACACATATTTGATATTGCCGCGTCCGGAACGACCCAACCTATAAAACTATAGTTAATCCCTTTATTGAAAATCATTAAAAAAATAAATAAAAAACTGTAAAAAATTATGCTTTATTATACAAAAAGTGAAATAAAATGCGATCAAAAGACGAATGTAAATAAAAATGGTATCTCTGAAAACATCATCTTTTACCGTAAAAAAACAAGCTTCCATACAGCTCCATCAGCGGAAAAATAAAGAGTGATAGCTCTCAGAATAAAGCAATGCAAAAATAATAATTTTTTCTATAAAAGTTTTTGTGTAAAAGCCACAAAACATAAAAAACTATATAAATGTGGTATTGTTGTAATCATACTGACCCAAAGAATAAAGGTGCCTTATTAATTTTACCACATGCGGAACGGCATTAAAAAAAAAAAAAAAAAATTCCTGAATTGCTGGTTTTTGTTCATTCTGCCTCCGAAAAATCGGAATAGAAAAAGATCAAAAAATGTCATGTGGCCAAAAATGGTACCAATAAAAATGTCAAGTCGTCCCCCAAAAACAAGACATCACTTGACTCTGTCAGCCGAAATATGGAAAAATTATAGCTATCAAAATATGGCGATGCAATAAAAAGTGTCTTTTAGTGTTTGACAGCAGTCAAACATAAAAAACTTTCTAAATCTGGAATCACTGTAATCGCACCGACCCGAAGAATAAAGTCGTCTAATCACTAATACTGCACGAGGAATGGCGTAAAAAATAGTTAAAACCAATTCTTCACCTGCTGTTGATTTGTTCATTCTGCCTCCCAAAGATCGTTGTAAGGCTTGGCTCACATTTATCCTGTGCTCTGCGCTGAGAGCTTACACTGGGATTTACCATGTACATCCCCTAAATACGTGATTCAAACGAAACCCCAGGTGGAAGATTCCCTATAATGAGGCAGATGGAGGCACTGTGGATGCCATCTGGCCTATGATCCGGCGGTGTCCATCTGAACAGAGGCCACACTGGGAGTCCAGAGTAACTCTGCTGCCTGATTATAGAGAATGGATCCATCGGGGGTTTCATCTGTCACATCACTTAGACATTTAGATGAAAACCCCGATGTAAGTGCTCAGCGTAGAGAGCCGGATAAATGTGATTCATTTTCTCCTGCTGTCCTTGTGAAAATTAAAAGATTTGGAGCTAAAACATTTTGGTGAAAACTTTTTTTTTTCATTTTCACAGATCAATATAACATTTTGTGAATCACTTGTGGGTTCGAGGTGCTCACCACATGTCAAGATAAATTTCCCAAAATGAGGTCACTTGTGGAAGTTTTCTACTGTTTAGGCACATCAAAAGCTCTAAAAACTCGACATGACACCCGCAGACCATTCCATCAGAATCTGCATTCCAAAACGTCACTGCTTCCTTTCTGAGCCTGGCCGTGTGCCCAAACAGTAGTTCTCCTCCACATGTGGGGTATTGGTTTACTCAGGAGAAATTGCATAGAAAATTGTATGGTGCATTTTCTCCTGTTACCCTTGTGAAAATGAAAAAATTGGGGCTAAATGAACATTTTTGTCAGAAAAATAAGATTTTTTATTTTCAAGGTTCAACTTTATAAACTTCTGTGAAGTACCTCGAGATTAGAGGTGCTCACCACAAATCTAGATAAGTTCCTTGTGGGGGTCTAGTTTCCAAAATTGGGTCACTTGTGTGGGGTTTCCGCTCTTTAAGCACATCAGGGTCTCTCCAAACACGACATGTTGTCCGCTAATGATTCCATCAAATTTTGCATTCAAAAAGTCAAACGACACTCCTTCCTTCTGAGCCATTGCTGTGCGGCCAAACAGTAGTTTTCCTCCACATATTGGGTATCAGTGTACTCAGGAGAAACTGCTCAACAAATTGTATGATGCATTTTCTCCTGTTACCCTTGTGAAAATAAAAAAATTGAGGCTAAAAGAACATTTTTGTCGGAAAAATGAGATTTTTTTAATTTTCACGGCTCAATGTTGTAAACTTCTGTGAAGCACCTGGGTGTTCAAGATGATCACCACACATCTAGATAAGTTCCTAGAGGGGTCTAGTCTCCAAAATGGGGTCACTTGTGAGGGGTTTCTACTTTTTAGGCACATCAGGGGCTCTCCAAATGCTACATTTCGTCCGTTAATGATTCCAGCAAATTTTGCATTCAAAAAGTCAAATGGCGCTCCTTCTCTTCCGATCCCTACCATGCACCCAAACAGTAGTTTTCCTCCACATATTGGATATCGGCGTACTCAGGGGAAATTGCACAACAAATTATATGGTGCATTTTCTCCTGTTACCGTTGTGAAAAAAAAAAATGGGTCTAAAGTAACATTTTTGTGAAAAGTTTAATGTTAATTTTTTCCTTCCACATTCCATTAATATCTGTGTAGCACCTGAAGGGTTAATTAACTTTTTGAATGTGGTTTTGAGTACTTTGAGGAGGTGCAGTTTTTAGAATGGTGTCACTTTTGGGTATTTTGTTGTCATATGGACCCCTCAAAGTCACTTCAAATCTTATGTGGTCCCTAAAAAATGGTTTTGTAAATTTTGTTGGAAAAATGAAAAATTGCTGGTCAACTTTTAACCCTTATAACTTTCTAACAAAAAAATGATGTTTAAAAATTGTGTGGATGTAAAGTAGACATGTGAGAAATGTTATTTATTAAAGGGAATCTGTCACCACTTTGGAGTTATCAGACCTCTACTATGGCCATACAGGGTATAGAAAAGTAAATCTATACATACCTGTATGGCCCATAGTATAGGTTTGATTGCAGAAAAAAGCGCTTTAATCAACCCTATTTTGTACAGGCTTGGTGTCCCCCCGAATTTTACCGCATTCTCAGAATCAGTGGATCCACTGAAGCGTTACAGAGTTATTACC
Source organism: Phyllobates terribilis (assembly GCF_046119375.1). NCBI lineage: Eukaryota > Metazoa > Chordata > Amphibia > Anura > Dendrobatidae > Phyllobates > Phyllobates terribilis. The sequence goes on along the minus strand of NW_027362762.1, from coordinate 361,437,218 downwards.
TAATAAAGTGACACTGGACAGAATTGAAAATATTGGCCTGGTCAGGAAGGTGAAAACAGGCTCGGGGGTGAAAGGGTTAATAGACTTTGTAATGATATATTTTCTTTTCCTTGCACTTACCACATTTCATGGTATTTGTGTGGTCAGTTCTTGCTGCCAGTGGTGTTTTTCCTGAATCATCTTTTTTGTCATCTATTTGGTCGCTTTTTGTCAGCAGCATTTTTTTAATTGTATGTATAAAATAGTGAGTAGCTTCCAAACCGCCTGGTGAAAGGTCAGGTCACTTCTTTTAACCGTTACATAGTTTTGGAAACCTGCAGCGGTGTGTTTAGACTGACCATAAGCTATAAATGACTGTGCAGTACTTATATTACTCTGCATTGTGGTTATAAAATGTCAATGCAGTCTAAGCAGCTTGCACAAGATCATACAGCTGTGATGTCGGAGAACTTGCTGTCAAACACAGCCAGACTACCAAGAGAGAAGGCTCTGCCTAAACACGCGTCGAGGTGGACGCACGTCCATTCAGGAGTCCGGGTACATGTGATGACACTCATTCCCAGGTGACTGCTTGTAGTATTTACTACTTGGAATTATATGTTCCACATGCTTTATTGTCATTATAACGTTAACCTGGGGAATACACAGACTATTTTCAACATGATAAACTGAGGCTGTGCTATTGTGCACTGACAAACGTACACCCAACATTGGGATATTTGATATATAGATACTGATATGCCTCACTGTATGTAGATTAGGAAGCACGGAATCTGCTTCATTTTCTGGATCCAGTGAACATGTTAACATTGGGAGAATAGAGGGAGCAGAATCTGCTGGGTCCTAGGAGACCAAGTCAACTCTGCGATGTAGGAATGAGGCTGAAATTGCCCTGTAATTTTAGTGTCTCCGTGGCTGCATCTGTCACGGCTGTCTAACAGCTGTGACAGATGCAGCCGCAGCAACACTAACATAGATGCCAAGCATGCCGCAAATACTCGGCAAGCACTCGAGCGTGCTCACCAAAAGAGTTAACAATACACGCTCGATCATCACTAGTTCCATTTTCTATTGCAAGAGTTAACAATACACGCTCGATCGTCACTAAATGGAACAAATCTTTGTTAATAACCAATAATCTACTAATTAAAATCTTGACCAAGAGTTCAAACTATCAGGATCTAGTTAACCACTTCGCACCAGAGCCTGTTTTTGCCTTTGTGACCGGGCCAATTTTTTCAATTCTGAGCACTGTCACTTTATGAAGTAATTACTCTGGAACGCTTCAACGGATCCCCCTGATTCTGAGATTGTTTTTTCGTGACATATTGTACTTCATGATAGTGGTAAAATTTCTTCGATATCACTTGCGTTTATTTGTGAAAAAATCAGAAATTTGGCAAAAATGTTGAAAATTTTGCAATTTTCAAACTTTGAATGTTCATGCCCTTAAATCAGAGAGATATGTCACACAAAATAGTTAATAAATAACATTTCCCACATGTCTACTTTACATCAGCACAATTTTGGAAACAAAAATTTTTTTTGTTAGGGAGCTATAAGGGTTAAAAGTTGACCAGTGATTTCTCATTTTTCCAACAAAATTTGCAAAAACATTTTTTTAGGGACCACATCATATTTGAAGTCACTTTGAGGGGTCTTTATGACAGAAAATGCCCAAAAGTGACACCATTCTAAAAACTGCACCCCTCAAGGTGCTCAAAACCACATTCAAGAACTTTATTAACCCTTCAGGTGCTTCACAGGAATTTTTGGAATGTGGAAGAAAAAAATTAACATTTAACTTTTTTCACAAAAATGTTACTTTAGACCCAATTTTTTTTATTTTCACAGGGGTAACAGGAAAAAATGGACCCCAAAATTTTTTTTGCAATTTCTCTTGAGCGCGCTGATACCCCATATGTGAGGGAAAACCACTGTTTGGGCGCACTGCAGGGTTCGGAAGGGAAGGAGCGCCATTAGACTTTTTGAATGTAAAATTTGTTTGAATAATTAGCAGACGCCATGTTGCGTTTGGAGAGACCCTGATGTGCCTAAGCAGTGGAAATCCCACACAAGTGACACCATTTTGGAAACTGGACCCCTTAGGGAACTTATCTAGATGTGTGGTGAGCACCTTGAACCCCAAGGTGCTCCACAGAAGTTTATAATAATGAGCTGTAAAAATAAAATTTTCACATTGTTCCTACAAAAACGTTTTTCATCCCTTAACTTTGCATTATCATAAGGGTAATAGGATAAATTGCACCATGAAATTTGTTGTGCAATTTCTCCTGAACACGCCGATACCCTACATGTGGAGGCAAACCACTGTTTGGGCGCACGGCAGGGTTTGAAAGGGAAGGAGCGCCATTTGACTTTTTGAATGTAAAATTTGTTTGAATAATTAGCGGACGCCATGTTGCATTTGGGGAGCCCCTGATGTGCCTAAACAATGGAAACCCCACACAAGTGACACCATTTTGGAAACTAGACCCCTTAGGGAACTTATCTAGATGTGTGGTGAGCACCTTGAACCCCAAGGTGCTTCACAGAAGTTTATAATATTGAGCTGTAAAAATAAAATTTTCACATTTTTCCCACAAAAACGTTTTTCATCCCTTAATTTTGCATTATCATAAGGGTAATAGGATAAATTGCACCATGAAATTTGTTGTGCAATTTCTCCTGAACACGCCGATACCCCATATGTGGAGGCAAACCACTGTTTGGGCGCACGGCAGGGTTTGAAAGGGAAGGAGCGCCATTTGACTTTTTGAATGTAAAATTTGTTTGAATAATTAGCGGACGCCATGTTGCATTTGGGGAGCCCCTGATGTGCCTAAACAATGGAAACCCCACACAAGTGACACCATTTTGGAAACTAGACCCCTTAGGGAACTTATCTAGATGTGTGGTGAGCACCTTGAACCCCAAGGTGCTTCACAGAAGTTTATAATATTGAGCTGTAAAAATAAAATTTTCACATTTTTCCCACAAAAACGTTTTTCATCCCTTAATTTTGCATTATCATAAGGGTAATAGGATAAATTGCACCATGAAATTTGTTGTGCAATTTCTCCTGAACACGCCGATACCCCATATGTGGAGGCAAACCACTGTTTGGGCGCACGGCAGGGTTTGAAAGGGAAGGAGCGCCATTTGACTTTTTGAATGTAAAATTTGTTTGAATAATTAGCAGATGCCATGTCGCATTTGGGGAGCCCCTAATGTGCCTAAACAGTGGAAACCCTCCACAAGTGCCACCATTTTGGAAACTAGACCCCTTAGGGAACTTATGTAGATGTGTGGTGAGCACCTTGCACCCCCAGCTGCTTCACAGAAGTTTATAATATTGAGCCATAAAAATAAAATTTTCACATTTTTCCCACAAAAAATGTTTTTCATTCCCTAATTTTGCATTATCATAAGGGGAACAGGATAAATTGCACCATGAAATTTGTTGTGCAATTTCTCCTGAGTACGCCGATACCCCATATGTGGCGGAAAACCACTGCTTTGGCGTACGGCAGGGTTTGGAAGAGAAAGGAGTGCTATGTTGACTGGGATAGGTTGCAGACACCATGTCACATTTGAAGAGTCGCTGACATGCCGAAACAGCAGAAACCCCCACAAGTGACCCCATTTTGTAAACTACACCTCACAAGGAATTCATCTAGGGAAGTAATGAGTATTTTTTAATTTTTTAATTTATACCATTGGGCAGTGAAAAAAGCATAATTATATTTTTACCACAAAAAAATGTTTTACCCTCAGATTCTACATTTTCAAACAGGGCAATGGGTAAAAATGGTGCCGAAATGTGTCACACAATTTCTTCCAAAAGTGGCAATACCCCATATGTGGCTGCATCGTACCGCTCAGCCATACGGCGAGATCTGGTGGGGACGGCGCGCTATTTGACAATTGGAGAACAAATTATTGTAGAATAGGCATTTGGATTTGGGAGCACAAAATTTTCTGAATTTCTTTTGGGGGGCAAGGGCCATTCCGCTTTTCCAGAGCCTTTCTGCTACCAGTAACTTGGAAGTCCCTTATATTTTTAACAGATGACGGTCCTGAGTGGGGACTAGCTTTTTTTGAGGACTGAGTTGAAGCTTTTATTGGGAACATTTTACGTAACATTTATCCGGCGCTCTAGGCTGAGCACTTACATCGGGGTTTCCATCTAAATTTCCAAGTGATGTAATTCAGATGAAACCCCTGCGGGATCCATTCACTGTAATGAGGCAGCAGAGTTACTCTGGACTCCGTCTGGCCTCTGTTTAGCGGTGTCCTTTTTTTCTGAAGTGCACAAAACTGTGGTCAACCGCACTTTTATGCACGCCTAAAACAAATGACACCGTGGGATCACAGGCCAGACGGCATCCACAGTGGCCTATATCTGCCTCATTACAGGGAATCTTTCGTCATGGATTCCGTCTGAATCACATATTTCAGAGATTTACATGGAAACTCTGGTGTAAGTGCTCAGCGCAGAGCGCAGGATAAATGTGGGCAGAGCCTTACTGCGAACTTTGGGAGACATAATAAACAAATCAGTAGATTGGTTTTATTTATTTTTTACGCCGTTCCCCGTGTGGTATAAGTGATGAGATTACTTTATTCTTCGGGTCAGTGCGATTACAGAGATACCAGATTTATATCGGGTTTTTATGACTGACAGCTGTCACACACTAAGAGACGCTTTTTTTTGCAAAATCTAGTTTTGCATCGACATATTTTGATATCTATAATTTTTCCATATTTCGGCCGACAGAGTCATGTGACAGCTTGTTTTTTGCTGGACGAGTTGACATTTTTATTGGTACCATTTTTGGGTACGTGACATTTTTCGATCGCTTTCTATTCCGTTTTTTGGGAGGTAAAATTAACAAAAACCAACAATTCAGGAATTGTTTTTTGAGGTTTTTTTTTATGCCGTTCTGCGTGTGGTAAAAGTGATCAGGCAGCGTTATTCTTCGGGTAAGTACGTTTACAGCGATACTACACTTACTGTATATTTTTTTTATGTTTTGGCGCTTTTACGCAAACAATTTTATAGAAAAAATATTTTTTTTGCATTGCTTTTTTCTGAGCGCTATAACTTTTTTATTTTTCGGCTGATGGAGCTGTATGGTGGCATTTTTTTTTTGCGGAACAAGATGACGTTTTCAGCGGTACCATTTTTATTTCCATTTTGCTTTTTGATCGCATTTTTTTCCACTTTTTGTTTGGCAATATGATGAAAAAGCATATTTTTTTGCTCCGTTTTTTATTTATTTTTATTACGGTGTGCACAGAAGGAGTTAATTAGTGTGACAGTTTTATAGATCGGATTGTTTCGGACGCGGCGATACCAAATATGTGTACTTTTTTTGGTTTTGAATAATATACGGATTTATTGGTTTAATATTTTATTTATTTATTTTTATTTATTTTGTGATTTTTTTTTTTAACAGTTTAAAAACTTTTTTTAACTTTTTTTTTACATTTTTACTTAGTCCCTGTATGGGACATTAATTTTTATTTTTCTGATCACTGATCTCATGTAATGTAATAGACATGTATTACAATACATGAGATCTTTGCTGACTTTCACAGTCAGTGTGTCCTGCCAGGCTTCAGCTGCAGGCTGAGCCAGGCAGGACACCATATATTGCAGATCTGGAGGCGGTCATGTGACCTCCAGCTGCCATAGCAACACCAGGTCCTGGAAGGTATAAGGGGGCCGTCGGAGAGGTAAGTGGACGACCCCCTCTCCTCTTGCTGTCTTCTATATACCGCGATCACTATAGATTGCGGCATATAGAAGACATCAAAGGGTTAACATCACTGGGACCTGATCCAATCAGGTCCCGATGGTGTTCCCTGTCAGAGCTAACGCTCTGCACCGGAATCGCAGCGCTTGCAGGACCCTGGGGGTCCTGAGCGCTGCGAGACCACCCACCGTTTTTAAACGTCGGCGCTGCACAGAGCCCAGCAAGCGCCGACGTTTATCTACAGTGGGCCGTCGCAAAGCGGTTAAAATAGAGTAAAATTGGCAATGAATACCATACATGCATATTTTTTGTAAGTACAATTATGTGAGGTGATGCATATCCTATTAAGTAATGTTTCGATTCTACAAATGTTGGGGGACCATGCAGATATATCACACTCAAGAAAGCCCAATAGTCTTTCTTTGCCAGACATAATTTCTGCCAAAGCCATACATTTGGCTAGAATGTGCGCCGTTTTAATTCAACAAAGACTGCTGGCAATGCACTGTCAAATTTTATTAATGCCCTGAGCAACATACACTGTGAGTAAGGAAAATTGTGCATTACAGATTTGAAGTAAACAATCTATCTTGATTTATAGACATCCCAGCTTTGTGCAAGAAACAAATTTAAGATATACAGCTGGAGAGAGTCCAAAGACTTATATTAATAATATTGTTCTGCTGGGATGTAAGTACTGGATGAGTTTATCTATAGACAATTTAAGATTTTACAGTCAAGACAAAAATATGATTGACATGTGGCCAGGAGCATTTTACCAAAATAACTTAGCTTTACTTACAGTTGTAACTATTTAAGGCCAAGAACTATTAAAGAGTAACTATACTTTTTCTATGTAGCTGTCATACAGTTAATGCAAAATGATGATTTTTTCATAATATACATTACCCAATTTGGTTTCTTCTCTCCAAAACACTATGCTGCACTGCTGTTTTAATGCCCGGTCTTCGTTCCTTTAGAAGACCCTTTCAACTGCTGCTTAGCAACTTGCATATACGATACAGTCCTGCTAATCGTTATTGGCACCCATGAAGTTTAAGTACATAATATGGAATAGCTCTTGAAAAAAATGAATCAAGTGAAACAGTTTTTTGTATAGAGCACTCGTGTTAAATACAAAAGACCAAATGATAAACAATAATTTAAAACAAAAAACAACGGGAGGGAAAAATGTAAAGCTTGCTATGTCACTGTTATTGTCACCCTTTACATTAATTTAATATGGAAATACATTTTGACTCGCCTGTGGTAAATCACAAAAGAGATTCACCTGTGATTACTTGTCTGTGCCCATGTGACATGAATTAGTCAATGAATGATAACTTCAGTGTTTTAAAAATCCATATAGTAGGCCCTATTTCTTTGTCACAATGGTGAAGACAAATGAGCTGCCTGAGGGCATCAGAACTGCTATTATTAGCAAACACAAGACTTCCAAAGAGTATAAGACCATCTCCAAAGATCTTGGTATCCCAGTTTCAACAGTGCGCAATGTTATTAAGAAGTTTGCAAAGCATGAAACCATCAAGAACCTCCCTGGATGAGGGGGAAAGAGGAAAATTGACAAGAGATGTCTTTGGATGTTTTATGTGGTGTTTTTTTCCACCATTAGCACCAACCTTCAAAGACCTGAAGGCCAACCTGGAATAGTCTGGGGTCATGGTTTCAACAAGTACCATACGCCGCACACAAAACCAAGCTGACCTTTATTGATGAAGGCCAAGTTAGAAACCATTGCTGAAGAAAAGACATAAAAAGGAACAACTGATATTTGATAAAAAAGTACCTTGACAAACCACAATCCTTCTGGAAAAATGTTCTGTGGACAAATTAAACAAAATAGAGCTTTTTTGGCAATGCAAATCAACAGTTTGTTTACATATGGCGCAATGAAGCTTATAAGGAAAAAAACATCTTACCAACAGTTAAGCATGGTGGAAAATCCATAGTTACTTTACTGTATCTGGTTCTGGAGGCCTTGACCGTATCACAGGAATCATGAAGTCAAAGAATTATCAAGAGATTTTAGAACTAAATGTCCTACCCAGTGAAAGAAAACTTGGCTTGAGTCAAAGATCATGGGTCTTCCAGCAAGACAATGACCCAGAGCACACATCCAAAAGTACACAGGAATGGTTGAAAAAGAAAAAATGGACTGTTTTAAAAGGGCCAGAAATGAATCTTGACCTCAATCCCTTTGAAAATCTTTGGGGTGAGCTGAAATTTGCCATTGGGAAAAAGAACCCTGCAAACATTCAAGAGGTTGAACAAACTGCAAAGGAAGAGTGGGAGAAAATTCCAGCTGAGAAGTGCAAGAAGTTTATAGATGGCTACAAGAAATATTTGGAGGCTGTCAGCATTGCCAAACGGGGTGCAACCGAGTATTAAATAGGGGTGCCTTTATTTCTGCACATGCTGTTTATTCAGTTTTTTTTCTTTGAAATTGCAACATGGAAGTTGAAAAACGATGTTTTATTGTTGTATTACTTTCGACCACTAATTAAAAAATCCTGATGATATATCTTTGATACATTCCATTTATTTCTGAAGATATTATAAAGTCTATGAAAAAAATGAAGGGGTGCCAATAATGGTGAGCAGCACTGTATTTAAACGGAGTACAGAATTTCCCTGTCTGAGTACAGAGAAGCCCTGAAATGGAAACTCCTATACACAGACTGTTTAAATATAGTGTACAGAGCATGATCTAACTCTTTAAATAGCACACTGTAGCATAGGTTTGGGAGAGAAGGAAGCAAAATAATGTAATGAATTTCATTACGGAAATTCATAACTTTGCAATGCCTGGCGGATAGTTATAGTATTTTTGAACTAGAAGACGTACTTAGAAAGAAATAATCATGGTAAAATAGTGTGTGTTTAGTCCAGAAGCAGCTTCCTATGATTGAGGTGAACACCAGCACAGCGCCCTTCCCAATCACCGAGAGAACTATGTAGTGGCACAGATTTCTCTTCATCTGCTCCGTGATGATCAGTTTGGGTGCAGGGCAGGAGAGAAAGCTACCAGTACCTGCACATCACTAGTGCTGTAGGTTCTGACTAGCTGAAGGACCTTTCAGGTAATGTGATCAGTCACATGCCTGGAAGGAACTTCAAAATGTGGTAGTGTACACAATATGCAGCAAAAATGTGTGTGTGTTTGCTCATTTATGCAGCAGAGACATGTATGTTGATGTTGTAGAGCTGTGTGTGAATATGTGTAAGAGAACTGTGTGTATATGGATCAGGACTGGGTGTGTGTTTGCCCATCTAGCCAAGCTGTCTGTGTGTAGTAGACATTTGTGTTTGTGTGTATGTAGCAAAGCTGTGTGTGTATGAAGCAGGGCTGAGAGTGTTTATGTAGCAGAGCTGAGTACGCATGTACTGTGCATGCAGCAGTGCTGTGTATATGTGTGCGCTGAAGAGAGTGTACATAATGTTCATTCTGTAAAGCTATATGTGTGTAATACACATGCTGCAGAGAAACACTAGCAATAGATGTATTACCTCCCTATTCCTATTCTACCACGGTGTATTACAATTAGTGAGATTGACCCCTCCACTTCTTTACACTACCAGGAAGGGGCGTACATAGAAATCATGGGGCCCTAAAGCAGAAGTGCTAATTGGGCCCCTTTCCCTCCAACAACAACAAAAAAATAATTAATATTTGGCAGGGTCACAGAAGAGCTTATCTCACAACTTTGCAGCCTTTACAAAGTAATTTTCCTCCAACTGAAGTCCTAGATTCCTTTTTCATTGCACTCATAAAGTATGATGCCAACTAAAGTGTCATGCAAACACTGAATGATACCCCCACAGTGAATTCCTCTACAGTACCCTCCACACGCACAGTATGATGACCCTACTGTACCTCACCTCAACTCCTCAAAGTATCATGACCCCAACACAGTATGATTCCCTAACTGTGACTCCCACACAGCCCTCCTTGCAGTATAATAGGCCTACATACAGTATAATGGCCTCACACTTCACCACACTGTATAATGGCCCCCACTAGCCCTCCAAACAGTATAATGGCCACCACACAGCCCTCCACACTGTATGATGGACCCCACAGAAAAATTCACACTGTATAATTGCTTGCACACAGTATAATGGCCCCTACATAGCCCTTCATAAAGTATAAAGGCTCCCACATAGCCCACCAAATATTATAATGGCCCCCATGTAGCCTTCCTAATATTATAATGGCCCCCACACAACCCTCCAAATATTATAATGACCTCCACATAGCCCTCCAAATATTATAATGGCCCCCATAATCCTTCATATAGTATACTGCACCCTATAGTCCTCCATATCGTATAATGCACCCCCATAGTCCTCCATATAGTATAATGCACTCCATAGTCATCTATACAGTATAATGCACTCCCCATAGTTCTCCATATTGTATAATGCACTCCCCATAGACCTCCATATAGTATAACACATCCCAAAGATCTCCATAGTGTATAATGCACTCCCCATAGTTTTCCATATAGTATAATGTACCCCATAATCCTCATATAGTATAAAGCACTTCCCATAGTCCTCCACATAGTATAACCCACCCCATAGACCTCCATATAGTATAATACACCTCATAGTCCTCCATATAATATAATGCACCCCACAGTCTTCCATTTAATATACTACACTCCCCATAGTCCCCTATACAGTATAAAGCACTCCCCATAGTCCTCCATATAGTATAACCCATCTCATAGCCCTCCATATAATATAATGCACCTCATAGTCCTCCATATAATATAATGCACCCCATAGTCCTCCATGTAATATAATACACTCCACATAGTTCCCCATACAGTATAATGCACCCCATAGTCCTCCATATAGTATAATGCACCCCATAGCCCTCCATATAGTATAATGCACCTCATAATCCTCCATACAGTATAATGCACACCATAGTCCTCCATATAGTATAATGCATCCCATAGCCCTTCATATAGTATAATGCACCTCATAGTCCTCCATATAGTATAATGTACCTCATAGTCCTCCAAATAGAATAATACACTCCCAATAGTCCTCCATACAGTATAATGCCCCTATAGTCCTCCATATAGTATAATACACCTCATAGTCCTCCATATAGTATAATGCACCCCATAGTCCTCCATATAGTATAATGCACCCCATAGTCCTCCATCTATAATATAACGGGAGATGCGTGTCTCTGTCTGAAGCCTCTATAGACTTTGCATGCGCGACGTGCAGTCTGGCTCCAGACAGAAGACCACATCCAGCCGTTACAGGTAAGAGGAGTGCATGGCGTCGGAGATCGCGGTATGCATAGACGCTGAACGCATACCGCGATCTTCGGCGCCTTACTTACATACTTACTTGACTGGGAGGAGCATTGCTGCGGCGCCTCTCTTCGCCAGAGACCGGGGCAGGAGTGAGGCGTCGGATCGGCGCAAGCGCATAGCTCTATCCGGTGCCATTTTACTGAAGACACATTTGAAGTGTGTCTTCAGCAAGATGGCGCCGGACAGCGTGGTATGGGCATGCACGTACTCCGATGCCACACTCCTTCCCCGGCCTCCGGCAGAACAGGACACCGAAGTGCTGGAGCACAGGGAAGAAAGGTGAGTATAAGTGTTTTTTTTGCATGTGTGTACAGCGTGAAAGGGATACCAGGATTGGGGGGTGAGGGGGCCACACATACCAGGATTGTGAGGTGAGGGGTCCACACATGCCAGGATTTGGGGGACGAGGGGTACCAAGCATACCAGGATTGTGGGGTGAGGGGACCATGCATACCAGGATGGAGGGGTACCACACATACCAGGATTGTGGGGTGAGGGGACCATGCATACCAGGATTGGGGGGTGAGGGGACCATGCATACCAAGATTGGGGGGTGAGAGGACCATGCATACCAGGATTGCAGGGTGAGGGGACCATGCATACCATGATTGGGGGGTGAGGGGTACCACACATACCAGGATTGAGGGGTGAGGGGACCACACATACCAGGATTGGGGGGGTGAGAGGACCATGCATACCAGGATTGGGGGGGTGAGGGGTGCCATGCATACCAGAGTAGGGATGAGGGGTACCATAAGTACCAGGATAGGAATGCTGGGTTCCATGTATACCAGGATGAGTGATGGGGTGCCATGCATACCAGGATGAGGGGTACCATGCATACCAGAATAGGGATGAGGGGTACCATGCATACCAGGATAAGGATGAGGGGTGCCATGCATACTAGGATGAGGGATTGGGTGCCATGCATACTAGTTTTCTGGGATGAGGAGGCCATACATACCAGAATTGGGATGAGGGGTACCATGCATACCAGGATAAGGATGAGGGGTGCCATGCATACCAGGATGAGGGATGGGGTGCCATGCATACCAGGATGAGGGGTACCATACATACCAGGATAGGGATGAGGGGTACCATGTATACCAGAATTGGGGATGAAGGAGCCATGCATACCAGGATTGGGGATGAGGGGTGCCATGCATACCAGGATTGGGGACGAGGGTTGCCATGCATACCAGGATTTGGGATAAGAAAGCCATGCATACCAGGATTGGGGATGAGGATGCCATGCATACCAGGATTGGGGATGAGGGTGCCATGCATACCAGGATTGGGGATGAGGGGTGCCATGCATACCAAGATTGGGGATGAGGGGCGACATACATACCAGAATAGGGATGAGGGGTACCATGCATACAAGGAAAAGGATGAGGGGTGCCATGCATACTAGGATGAGGGATTGGGTGCCATGCATACTAGGTTTCTGGGATGAGGAGGCCATACATACCAGAATTGGGATGAGGGGTGCCATGCATACCAGGATGAGAGATGGGGTGCCATGCATACCAGGATGAGGGAGCCATGCATACCAGGATTGGGGATGAGGGGTGCCATGCATACCAGGATTGGGGATGAGGGAGCCATGCATACCAGGATTGGGGATGAGGGAGTCATGCATATCAGGATTGGGGATAAGGGGTGCCATGCATACGAGGATTTGGGATGAGAAAGCCATGCATACCAGGATTGGGGATGAGGGTGCCATGAATACCAGGATTAGGGATGAGGGGTGCCATGCATACCAGGATTGGGGATGAGGGGTGCCATGCATACCAAGATTGGGGATGAGGGGCGACATGCATACCAGGATTGGGGATGAGGGGTGCCATGCATACCAGGATTGGGGATGAGGGGTGCCATGCATACCAGGGTTGTCGATGAGGGGTGCCATGCATACCAGGATTCGGATGAGGGGCCATGCATACCAGGATAGGGATGAGGAGTGCCTTGCATACCAGGATTGGGGGTGAGTGGTGCCATGCATACCAGGATGTGGGTGAGAGGTGCCATGCATACCAGGATGAGGGATACCATACATACCAGGATAGGGATGAGGAATGGGCTACCACGCAAACCAGGATAGGGATGTGGAGTACCACACATACCAGGATTGGGGATGAGGGGTGCCACGCATATCAGGATTGAGGATGAGGGGTGCCATGCATACCAGGATTGGGGGTGCGGGGTGCCATGCATACCAGGATTGGGGATGAGGGGTGACATGCATGCCAAGATTGGGGATGAGGGGCGACATGCATACCAGGATTGGGGATGAGGGGTGCCAGGAGGGGGGCAGCACATACCAACATGGGAGACCATATATCAATAAAAATGCTCGTCATCCGGGCGTAGTCTATAATATAACCGGGGATGCGTGTCTCTGTCTGAAGCCTCTATAGACTGCGCAAGCTCGACGCGCAGTCTGGCTCGAGACAGAAGACCACATCCATCCGTTACAGGTAAGAGGAGTGTATGGCGCCGGAGATCACGGTATGCGTAGACACTGAACGCATACCACAGTCTCCGGCGCCATACTTACATACTTAACTGACAGGGAGGAGTGTTGCCGCGGAGTCTCTGTTCGCCGGAGCCGGGGCATGAGTGAGGTGTCGGATTGGCGCATATGCATATCGCTATCCGGTGCCATTTTACTGAAGACACATTTGCAGTGTGTCTTCAGGAAAATGGCGCTGGACAGCGTGGTCCTCCGGCACACACTCCTCCCCCGGCCTCCGGCAGAACAAGACGGGGCCCTTGCATGCCAGGATAGGGATGAGGGAGCCATGCATACCAGGATTGGGGATGACGGAGCCATGCATACCAGGATTGGGGATGAGGGCTGCCATGTATATCAGGATTGGGGATGAGGGAGCCGTGCATACCAGGATGGGGGCGAGGGAGCCATGCATAACAGGATTAGGGATGACTGAGCCATGCATACTAGGATTAGGGATGAGGGGTGCCATGCATATCAGGATTGGGGATGAGGGAGCGATGCATACCAGGATTGGGGATGAAGGAGCTATGCATACCAGGATTGGGGATGAGGGGTGCCATGCATACCACGATTGAGGATGAGCGGTCCCATGCATACCAGGATTGGGGATGAGGGAGCCATGCATACCAGGATAGGGATGAGGGAGCCATGCATACCAGTATTGGGGATGAAGGAGCTATGCATACCAGGATTGGGGATGAGGGGTGCCATGCATACTAGGATTGGGGATGAGGGGTGCCATGCATACCAGGATTGGGGATGAGGGAGCCATGCATACCAGGATAGGGATGAGGGAGCCATGCATACCAGGATTGGGGATGAGGGAGTCATGCATACCAGGATTGGGGATAAGGGGTGCCATGCATACCAGGATTTGGGATGAGAAAGCCATGCATACCAGGATTGGGGATGAGGGTGCCATGCATAGCAGGATTGGGGATGAGGGGTGCCATGCATACCAGGATTGGGGATGAGGGGTGTCATGCATACCAAGATTGGGGATGAGGGGCGACATGCATACCAGGATTGGGGATGAGGGGTGCCATGCATACCAGGATTGGGGATGAGGGGTGCCATGCATACCAGGGTTGTCGATGAGGGGTGCCATGCATACCAGGATTCGGATGAGGGGCCATGCATATCAGGATAGGGATGAGGAGTGCCATGCATACCAGGATTGGGGGTGAGTGGTGCCATGCATACCAGGATGTGGGTGAGAGGTGCCATGCATACCAGGATGAGGGATACCATACATACCAGGATAGGGATGAGGAATGGGCTACCACGCAAACCAGGATAGGGATGTGGAGTACCACACATACCAGGATTGGGGATGAGGGGTGCCACGCATACCAGGACTGAGGATGAGGGGTGCCATGCATACCAGGATTGGGGGTGCGGGGTGCCATGCATACCAGGATTGGGGATGAGGGGTGCCATGCATACCAGGATAGGGATGAGGAGTGCCATGCATACCAGGATGTGGGTGAGGGGTGCCATGCATACCAGGATTGGGGATGAGGAGTACCACAGATACCAGGATTGGGGATGAGGGGTGCCACGCATACCAAGATTGAGGATGAGGGGTGCCATGCATACCAGGATTGGGGATGAGGGAGCCATGCCTTCCAGGATTGGGGTTGAGGGTTGCCATGCATACCAGGATTGGGGGTGAGGGGTGCCATGCATATTAGGATTGGGGGGTGAGGGGTGCCATGCATTCCAGGATTGGGGGTGAAGGATGCCATGCATTACAGGATAGGGATGAGGGGTGCCATGCATACCAGGATAGGCATGAGGGGTGCCATGCATACCAGGATAGTGATGAGGGGTGCCATGTATTACAGGATAGAGATGAGGCATGCCATGCATACCAAGATAGGATGATGGGGACAGGATGGGGGCAGCACAAATACCAGGAGGGGGGCAGCACACACCAGCATGGGAGATCATATATCAATAAAAATGCTCGTCATCCGGGCGTAGAACGGGTTCAATAGCTAGTCTATAATATAACCGGGGATGCGTGTCTCTGTCTGAAGCCTCTATAGACTGCGCATGCTCGACGCGCAGTCTGGCTCCAGACAGAAGACCACATCCAGCGGTTACAGATAAGAGGAGTGTATGGCGCCGGAGATCACGGTATGCGTAGACACTGAACGCACACCTCAGTCTCCGGCGCCATACTTACATACTTACCTGACAGGGAGGAGTGTTGCCGCGGCGTCTCTGTTCGCCGGAGCCGGAGCATGAATGAGGTGTCGGATTGGTGCATATGCATATCGCTATCCGGTGCCATTTTACTGAAGACACATTTGCAGTGTGTCTTCAGGAAAATGGCGCTGGACAGCGTGGTCCTCCGGCACACACTCCTCCCCCGGCCTCCGGCAGAACAAGACGGAGCCCATGCATACCAGGATAGGGATGAGGGAGCCATGCATACCAGGATTGGGGATGACGGAGCCATGCATACCAGGATTGGGGATGAGGGCTGCCATGTATATCAGGATTGGGGGTGAGGGAGCCGTGCATACCAGGATGGGGGCGAGGGAGCTATGCATACCAGGATTGGGGATGACTGAGCCATGCATACTAGGATTAGGGATGAGCGGTGCCATGCATATCAGGATTGGGGATGAGGGAGCGATGCATACCAGGATTGGGGATGAGGGGTACCATGTATACCAGGATTGGGGAAGAGGGGCCCATGCATACCAGGATAGGGATGAGGGAGCCATGCATACCAGTATTGGGGATGAAGGAGCTATGCATACCAGGATTGGGGATGAGGGGTGCCATGCAGACCAGGATTGGGGATGAGGGGTGCCATGCATACCAGGATTGGGGATGAGGGGTGCCATGCATACCAGGATTGGGGATGAGGGGTGCCATGCATACCAGGATAGGGATGAGGGAGCCATGCATACCAGGATTTGGGATGAGGGGTGCCATGCATACCAGGATTCAGATGAGGGGCCATGCAAACCAGGATAGGAATGAGGAGTGCCATACATACCAAGATGGGGGTGAGGGGTGCCATGCATACCAGGATGTGGGTGAGGGGTGCCATGCATACCAGGATGTGGGTGAGGGGCCCATGCATACCAGGATTTGGGGTTGAGGGGACCATGCATACCAGGATTGTGTGGTGAGGGGATCATGCATACCTGGATGAGGGGTACCACACATACCAGGATTGTGGGGTGAGGGGACCATGCATACCAGGATTGGGGGGTGAGGGGTACCACATATACCAGGATTGGGGAGTGAGGGGACCATGCATACCAGGATTGCGGGGTGAGGGGACCATGCATACCAGGATTGGGGGATGAGGGGTGCCATGCATACCAGGATGAGGGGTACCACACATACCATTATTGGGGATGAGGGGTGCCATGCATACCAGGATTGGGGATGAGGGAGCCATGCATACCAGGATAGGGATGAGGGAGCCATGCATACCAGGATTGGGGATGAGGGGTGCCATGCATACCAGGATTCAGATGAGGAGCCATGCAAACCAGGATAGGAATGAGGAGTGCCATGCATACCAAGATGGGGGTGAGGGGTGCCATGCATACCAGGATGTGGGTGAGGGGCCCATGCATACCAGGATTTGGGGTTGAGGGGACCATGCATACCAGGATGGTGGGGTGAGGGGATCATGCATACCAGGATGAGGGGTACCACAAATACCAGGATTGTGGGGTGAGGGGACCATAAATACCAGGATTACGGGGTAAGGGGAACATACATACCAGGATTGGGGGGTGAGAAGACCTTGCATACCAGGATTTGGGGGGTGAGGGGACCATGCATACCAGGATAGGGGGTGAGGGGACCATGCATACCAGGATTGGGGGGTGAGGGGTGCCATGCATACCAGAATAGGGATGAGGGGTACCATACATACCAGGGTAGGAATGCGGGGTACCATGCACACCAGGATGAGGGATGGGGTGCCATGCATACCAGGATGGGGTTGAGGGGTACCATGCATACCAGGATAAGGATGAGTGGTGCCATGCATTACTAGGATGAGGGATGGGGTGCCATGCATACCAGGTTTCTGGGATGAGGAGGCCATACATACCAGAATTTGGATGAGGGGTGCCATGCATACCAGAATGAGGGGTACCATACATACCAGGATAGGGATGAGGGGTACCATGTAAACCAGGATTGGGGATGAGGGGCCCATGCATACCAGGATAGGGATGAGGGAGCCATGCATACCAGTGTTGGGGATGATGGAGCCATGCATACCAGGATTGGGGATGAGGGGTGCCATGCATATCAGGATTGGGGATGAGGGAGCCATGCATACCAGAATGGGGGCGAGGGAGCCATGCATACCAGGATTAGGGATGACTGAGCCATGCATACCAGGATTGGGGATGAGGGGTGCCATGCATATCAGGATTGGGGATGAGGGGTACCATGTATACCAGGATTGGGGATGAGGGAGCCATGCATAACAGGATTGGGGATGAGGGAGCCATTTATAGCAGGATTGGGATGAGGGGTGCCATGCATACCAGGATGAGAGATACCATACATACCAGGATAGGGATGAGGGGTACCATGTATACCAGGATTGGGGATGAGGGGCCCATGCATACCAGGATAGGGATGAGGGAGCCATGCATACCAGTATTGGGGATGATGGAGCCATGCATACCAGGATTGGGGATGAGGGGTGCCATGCATATCAGGATTGGGAGTGAGGGAGCCATGCATACAAGGATGGGGGTAGGGAGCCATGCATACCAGTATTGGGGATGACTGAGCCATGCATACCAGGATTGGGGATGAGGGGTGTCATATATATCAGGATTAGGGATGAGGGAGCCATGCATACCAGGATTGGGGATGAGGGGTATCATGTATACCAGGATTGGGGATGAGGGTGCCATGCATAGAAGGATTGGAGATGAGGGGTGCCATGCACACCAGGGTTGTTGATGATGGGTGCCATGCATACCAGGATTGGCGATGAGGGAGCCATGCATACCAGGATAGGGATGAGGGAGCCATGCATACCAGGATTGGGGATGAGGGGTGCCATGCTTATGAGGATTCGGATGAGGGGCCATGTATACCAGAATAGGAATGAGGAGTGCCATGCATACCAGGATGGGGGTGAGTGGTGCCATACATACCAGGATGTGGGTGAGGGGTGCCATGCATACCAGGATGTGGGTGTGGAGCCCATGCATACCAGGATGAGGGATACCATACATACCAGGATAGGGATGAGGGATGGGGTACCATGCATACCAGGATAAGGATCAGGAGTACCACACATACCAGGATTGGGGGTGAAGGGTGCCACGCATACCAGGATTGGGGGTGAGGGGTGCCATGCATACCAGAATTGGGGATGAGGGGTGCCATGCCTTCCAGGATTGGGGTTGAAGAGTGTCATGCATACCTGTATTGGGGGTGAAGGGTACCATGCATACCAGGATTGGGGGTGAGGGGTGCCATGCATACCAGGATTGGGGGTGAGGGGTGCCATGCATACCAGGATTGGAAGTGAGAGGTGCCATGCATACCAGGAATGGGGGTGAGGGGTGGCATGCATACCAGGATAGGGATGAAGGATGCCATGCATACCAGGTTGGGGATGAGGGGTGCCATGCATACCAGGATAGGATGGTGGGGACAGGATGGGGACAGCACAAATACCAGGAGGGGGGCAGCACATACCAGCATGGGAGACCAATAAAAATGCCCGCCACCCGGGGGTTGAACGGGTTCAATAGCTAGTATAGTATAATGCACCCCGTAGTCCTCCATATGGCCACCATAATGTACTCACTGATTTAAAAAAAATAACAATACTCACCTATCCTCCTCATTCCGCCTCCTTGTTCTGAAGTGTCGCACACCTTAGCACAGCAGGCACCAGGTAGTGACATCATCGCACCCGCTGCGCTGAGATGTCAGACGCTCAGGGAGAATGATGGAAGAGGGAGCGTCAGCTGACAGTCCCTCTTTCATCATTGCTTTTAACTGTATCAGCATTCAGGATGCCATTACAGTTGAACGTGCAATGAGGGGTGGGGGCCTTTTGCTGGCACCGGGCCCCCCTCTTGGCTCTCAGGCCTCATAGCAGTTGCATGGCCTGCCACTGTTGGCTTTACGCCATTGCCACCAAGGAAGTTTTAACCAGTAGGAAATATGTTTTTCCTATTTTCTGCAGTCTAAACATAGGGTGCACAGTAAATTGCTGTTGCATACAACACAGGTACTCCAACTAGTACCAGCTATAGTGCCATTGCTAAGGGAAAGAGCAAGACAAGATTCAAGCAAGTGGGCAAAAAAAGGAAAAATTGGCACAATAACAAGTGGAAAAGCATGCCTTGTCAAGTGAACCCAAATTTTTGTTGCACTATGCTGAGCATAAGGCCAAAGTTTGGCTAAAGCATCATGGATCTCACGCGCCCCCGGGGCCGTGGGGTACTCGGCAGCCAGGCCTTCAGATGCTTGGGGGAAATCACGGTGTCTGGCCCGGTCCGTGGCCCAGGGCGGTCAACAAAATGGGGAATGATTATATTTATAGGGGTTTTAGAATAATTCGTGACGCCACCTGTGGATTCTGGTAAGAGGTTACCAGCGCTGTGACAGTCCACTGAGGCTGATGTTAGGGGCAGCTATGATGGAACGGCTCCCCACAGGTGGAGCAGGCCTCAGGGCAGTGTAGAGGTGTACAAAGAGGGTGGAAGCAGGAGGGAGATGGGAGGACGGTCCCAGAGGAAGTACAGGCACACACACAAGGGCAAACTTCAATACCTTTACTGGTGGTGATGCAGGTACGGTCCAGGGCACTCAGGGCGAAGGGTACATTTCTGGACTCTCCCCAGTGAGCGGGTGTAAGGCCTCCTGATCTGTGTGGTACCTAACCCTGTTGCTGTGGTCAGCGGTTGGTTAACCTGGGACCCGGTGTCCGGTATAGAAATCGGGGTGAGCTTACTATGCTCCTCTGCCCCTTAGTACCACTTGCTTTCGGCCGCTCGGGGCCCTCACTAGGCTTCAGGGCTGCTGGAGGCCTAGCTTGCCTCACACAGCAGCCTGCGTGCAGCTACATCCTGTCTCTCTGCAGACTGAACACTGACTCAGCTGCCTGGCTCCACCTTCCCCTTATATATCCCTATCAGGGCTCCCTCTGCTGGTATGAGGTGGAAGGTGGAGGTGTTTGCATGTAGTGAGGGCCTCTTGTGGAGAGATCCATCTATGCACCCTTCTAGGTTCTGTGGCACCAATGCGCAGCAGGGGCGCCACAGATCCATATACCCATATACCCATCCTGTAGGTGTCAACTGTTCAGGTTCAAGGAGGTGGTGTAATGGTGTGAGAAATGTTTTCTTTGCACATCCTGGGTCCTCTGATATCTGGATCAACAGCAGGGTTTAATGGCCAAACAAGTTCTTCCCTTCACAGCAATAATGGATCCATTGCTTCAGGCTGAGTTCCTTTTAACATTTCTTTTAATGTGACAACAGATCTGCTGGAGAAACTTAGAAACGTTTTAAAAAGTAATTTTCCAATTCCCTTTTATTTTCGATTAACTGATATGACACACTTTCATTCAAAAAGATCATCTTTGTAAGGCTTTGACATCGGAATATGATGGTTATATAAATTTTATCTACAGACATGTCAATTCAACATTTCTATCAATGTATATCAATAAATTGATATTAGCCTTTACTGCTTCTAAGCAATGTAATACATTTTACAATGCTTTATTTCAATAAAAAATAAACTATGTTAACCATTAAGAAATTATTGCATTATTAATGGCTTGAAATAATTACTGCTACGGAGACAAATGTAATACAGTAAAGAGAGATAAGATTGCGTCATACTCAACATAAAAGACATGTCAGAATTAGCAGGCACAGGGAGACCACATTTTCAAATTCATATGGACACTTCTGAAACAGTTTATTTAGTTTACTTATATAGTATCATTAATTCCACAGCGCTATAAGACACTAACATCACTGTCCCCATCGGGACTCAAAATCTAAATTCCCTATCAGTATGTACAGTATTTGGAGTGTGGGAGGAAACCGGAATACCCAGAGGAATCTCACAAAAACATGGGGTGAACTTACAAACTCCTTGCAGATGTTGTCCTTTGTGGGATTAGAACACAGGACCCCAATGCGGCAAAGCAGGAGTGCTAACCACTGTATAGTTTTTTTAAACACAGTAACATATTTATTTACCAGACTTATCTGGTGAGATCACAGCGGTGCATCAACTGATTTCCTTACCAATATTACCAATTTCCTATCACTGATGATTAGGATGCATAAAAATACAGTGTAACTTATTTAAGAGCCATCTGTGATCATTCCAGACCAGAATGATACTAGCTTGGAGCAGGATCAGAAAGACACAAATGAAACGCCACAAAACTGGTGTTTGATTGAGATATGACAGTCTTTTTCGCCCTGTAATGTATTAATCCTGGGACGAACATGTGTTGTAGCATACCGTTGGAGCTTACATATGTGAGTAAAAAAACATCTACCACCTCCTTCAAGTCATCATACCACCACTTGGTCAAATCCTCCCTCTCTTATGGCTTTATCATATAGTTTGGCTACACTGGATGCAACAATTCATAGATGTGTGTCAAAGGTTTCAACATATTGAGAGACTAAGGGTACGTTTACAATGGAGGATAATTGGGACCAAATGTTGCTAGAAATGCTCGTTTTCCAATTGTCAGTTTGTCTAAACCACACATGTCAAACTCTGGCCAAATCTGGCCCACAGGGAGATTATATTTGGCCGCGGTACCAGAACCACCACCCCTATGTGGGGCCATTATTCTGTATGGAGGACTTTGTGGGGCCCATTCTACTGTATGGAGGACTATGTGGGGCCCATTATACTGTATGGAAAGCTCTGTGGGGCCATTATACTCTTTGGATGACTATGTAGGGTCAATTATTTTGTATGGAGGACTATGTGGGGCCCATTATACTGTATACTGGTTGGCCCGCGACTTTGTCCAAGTTTTTCATTTTGGCCCTCTGTGTGTTTTGAATTTGACATCCCTGGTCTAAATCAGACCAGCAAAACTAGACCACCAAAATGCTCATTTGTCAGTTAAAATTATTTTTAAGCTTGCTCAGAAATCATCATTCTCAGTAGCACATCATCCTATGTAAACATGACATAGGCTGCTGAGAACAATAATATTATCGATCGTTCTCGTTCTAATGGAAATGTGGTGGGCATGTCTAAACAGGCTACTAACAAACGTTGATCAACCTGCATGTAGTCGATTGGAGGTCATTCAAAGGCCATTAGCAACCAGCGTAAATGTACCCTAAGTAGTAATTATAGATGCTCAAACCTAGGAGGCACAGAAAGGAAATCAAATTATGCATTAACTGAATGCTTGAGCTGAAGGTGTTAAAAATTACAGAATTAGGCGCCCTATATATAGCCTGTATGGAAAGGACTCAGAATTAGCAAAGTTACTTTTAATTACCCATTTCTTATATTGCAGCAATATACTCTGTGCAACACTGCACAGAGTATTTCACTATTCACAAGTGTCCCTGTCACATTTGGGGTTACACGCTCTATATTTTTTCCTAATTTAAACTCATACACTTACATACAGTAGTATCAGTATGAGAAGAAACCCACACAGATGGTTGGAAAATAAGCAAACTTTATGCAGATACTATTCTTGGCCAGATTCAAACCCAGGATCCAAAAGCAAACGCCCCTGAGGATCCATTTTGTCTCTTCATTAACAAATTGGTTAACACACCTTAAAGATTTTTGATACGCAGTGTTATGTCTCTCAACCAATCATTGGTTCAGGTTTAAAGGACTGGAAAGCTGTTGGCACCCCTTCTGTAGACTTTGTATTAGCATAATGTATTGACCTGTCTATCTATGTGTTTTATCTCCCTTGGGGTGAAAGCAGTTTAGATACTCTGCACTGACAGGTTTAATAACTGGCCCTACCTTTGGTTGGAGGAGTTACAATGCAGCTGCGAAGAGACAGTTCCTGTCTGAAGCAGTTAGTAAGAAAGTTCCGAAGGAGAAGGAACCCCTATATGCAGACCAGCGCCATTCTGGGTTGTGTTTGTGTAGACAAGAGAAAGCATTTTAGAATTCTCAGGTAGCAAGTCCTAAAAGCAACCAAATAAAGAGTGGCAGTAGTTCCTACATACAGCAGGCAAGTAGGGTGGTCTTTAGAAATTGTTTTCTCTGTTAGAAGGGCAAGAGTTAGCCAGACCCAGAAGCTTTAGTGAATGAATACTAGATTGGTCAGGCTGGGGCACATTTCTCATATAGAGTCGCAGCAACACACTTGGATCCGTGTGGCTAGTTTGAATTGGAAAAAAGGAACAGTTGTGAGGAGCTGCAGCTAAGCATCTCGACCCGTGCGGTTTTCATAAGGGAAAATGGAGTCCGCTATTAAATTTTGCTGCTTCAGTATAACATATACCTCAAGTTGTGTGCTGCCACTCATAACCGTCAAGCTTGTACCTCAGTATCGTACAGAAGATATCTTACCAAAGTGTCATTCCTGATACTAACTGTATATATGTTTTACCAGTTCATTCAGTAAAGGTAATTTTATTTTCTTATCCCTGCCTCTCTCATTCATCTTGAAGTCGTTGGGTCCTGGTCTGCCATGTTATTTGGGAGCATGCAGTCTGCAGTTGCATTCAGTAAAAAAGGATAACACGCACACCCGTCCAGGTACTCATTGATATAGTGTTTAGGGCCTCTTTCTACCGATAGTTATACTGACCGTAACACTGTTAACAACATCATTAGATGCCCTTGCTTAGTCCCTGGAGCTGAATATAAGGCTCATTAAAACATGCATTACATATTTAATTGGACTCAACAGTTCCCATTGTAGTAGATTTTGGCACTTGCACTTTATACTGGCATATAGAACTGTTGTTTGCACATAAAATTGCTGCTAATAGTTATCAGGAAAAGGTGGTATCAAATGGCCTTTTGTAAATGGCAATTCCACGGCACTTGCACTTTATATGTATATAAAAGATGACTATATACTATTGGGACATTTAGAGCATTATATTGATTCTTTGATTGATTTTTTGTGGGAATCTTTAGAGCATCCTGTTGATAATATCACCTTGAATATGGGAATAGGAGCAATGCAACATTAATACATAGCAAGAAATTAATTTAATCTAGAAACTTTGCAGTAATTGTGATCTCAGCTTGCAAGTGGCAGTGGATTGTATTTTGAAAGCACCTGTATTTCTCTTAATGTTGGTTTTAATTTGTATGAAATAAAATTATTTACTTTTAATTATTATTGGATGTCTTCCTGTAGAAACTGGTTTGATGGACACTAGTTTTTTTTGTTGTGATGAAATTACTTGGCCGGAGAGGTTCCTTACATAGGTAACATACTGATCAACTGATGAATGAGCAACGCTTTAGTTCATTGGCTACTTGATTTGTTTGTGCGGGCCATTAAATCATTTTTGTTAGCAGCTCATCTCCCTCTGTAAACAGCTGCTACTGACAGTATACTGTATAGAGGCATAGCAATTGTATTAACAGTTTGTATTAGGCCGTGTGAAAGTGTTTTAAAGAAATTTTTATTCTATCACAAATAAGGGAAAGGTGCTTCAAGTTTTCAATTTTGCCTCAGTGATTTAGCTGCTCCAAGTCAGAGGAAAACCTCAAAGTATTTAAGAAAAGTGACACAAAGTAAGTTGTCGGTAGGGAGGTAATTGAAAAAAGGGAAGAGGACAAAGAGCTAATTTAACTCAATTTACTCGTAGGGAAGAGAAGGAAACACCTTTTAAATGCGATATGACAAGGTAACCAGGAAAGAACCAGCATCTGCAGCTAAAGAAATGTTCTCAACCATAGAACTTGTAGAATTGGCATTGATGGATAGTTACTGCTAAAGACACAATCACTAGGCGAACAGAAGGGGAGACAGACGACAATCCTTTCTTGAGTCTCTACTTACATGAGAATTTGTTGGCATCAGTAGATCCGCTGCTTCTGACATCATAACGGTGACAGTCTTTGACTTTTCTAAAGAATTTTTCCGCAGGAAATGACAGATAATTTTCACAGACCAATTACAATTTCATTTTAAACATCGAAAGGAACGTTTCAGGTATTGTATCCCTATGGCAGCTTCTATGTAATTTACTCCATATGTAAATAATGATGTTTTACTGTATGCAATTTTACAGTAAAAGCTTGCTCTACCAGAAATCAGTTACTCATTAATCAATTTACCTAAACACAAGAAGATGCTTCAGTGATTTTGAATATTGATTTATCTGATCCACAACAAGTATATATAATAATAAATGAAAAAGCTTGTCAAATAAACTTAAATAAAACAATCCTACTATTTGGTATAGATAGCTTTTTTGCTAAAATATGGAAATCAATGGATACCCAGTGTATGGTCTGATCTTGCAATCATGTGTCTCTCCATTTCCTTCATTTTTACCATAATAGTAGAATATTTTTAATAAAAACTATTTGCAAAGTTCATTATTATTATTATTATTTTTTAATTAAAGATACATTGAAGTAGTAAAAAAATATTGACTGTCAGTACTTTTTATCTTGGGTGAGTTTTAAGTGTGTCAGGATTGCAGTAGATATTACATAATGTTTTTTAGCCTTTTTGAACTTTTTTACATTCTACATGACACAGTAAAGTCCTAGAGTTTTTCAGCTCATATGTCACATGATATCACCTGGAGTGGGACAAGTCTCCATTAAGACACAGCCTATGGTCAGTGACCATGACTGAGGGTGTAAGCCTCCCACCCACCATGTGTTGCCCATTGATATAAGCTGCTTTCTATAAAAACATGCTGACCGAGAAGACAGTGCAAATAGAGATTGCACCAATATTAGAATGATTATCAACTACAAAAAACTAAATCACTATTAAAAAATAGATTATCAGGTGTTGTACACTCATATGTAATGTAATCCTGCACACATCAGTCCCCTCCTCTACACTAGTTGAGGTTAATATTGCTACGTTTGAAATTTTGAATTAAAAAATAAAACGCCAAGCATTTAATAATTTATTAACTGTCATATAAATAAAGTAATAAAGTACATTGATTTGGAAACTGGACTAGAAGTTATCTTTGCACAGTGTCTGTAATGTTTCGTGTTATAAAACTTGCTCATTTGGGAATTCCCGGTAACTTTATATTAATCTTCAGTTTTATGAACTTTCAACATCATTCACAATAATATCAGAGAAAAGTTTGGTTTGCCTTTCAAGGGATGGCTTGATGACTCTATTTGCATCATGAATGTAATGTAATGTTTATTGAACTGCTGGGGTTAAAAATAATTCTTCACCAATAGGCTGATTTATGAAGAATTTTATGCCAAAAAATTGATATTAAAAAGTAGCTAATTAAAAAAAAAAGTATAGTACAGACCAAAAGTTTGGACACACCTTCTCATTTAAAGATTTTTCTGTATTTTCATGACTTTGAAAATTGTACATTCACACTGAAGGCATCAAAACTATGAATTAACACATGTGGAATTATATACTTAACAAAAAAGTGTAAAACAACTGAAAATATGTCTTATATTCTAGGTTCTTCAAAGTAGCCACCTTTTGCTTTGATGACTGCTTTGCACACTCTTGGCATTCTCTTGATGAGCTTCAAGAGGTAGTCTCCGGAAATGGTTTTCACTTCACAGGTGTGCCCTGTAAGGTTTACTAAGTGGGATTTCTTGCCTTATAAATGGGGTTGGGACCATCACTTGTGTTGTGCAGAAGTCAGGTGGATACACAGCTGATAGTCTACTGAATAGACTGTTAGAATTTGTATTATGGCAAGAAAAAAGCAGCTAAGTAAAGAAAAACGAGTGGCCATCATTACTTTAAGAAATGAAGGTCAGTCAGTCCGAAAAATTGGGCAAACTTTGAAAGTGTCCCCAAGTGCAGTTGCAAAAACCATCAAGCACTACAAAGAAACTGACTCACATGAGGACCACCCCAGGAAAGGAAGACCAAGAGTCACCTCTGCTTCTGAGGATAAGTTTATCTGAGTCGCCAGCCTCAGAAATCGCAGGTTAACAGCAGCTCAGATTAGAGACCAGGTCAATGCCACACAGAGTTCTAGCAGCAGACACATCTCTTCAACAACTGTTAAGAGGAGACTTTGTGCAGCAGGCCTTCATGGTAAAATAGCTGCTAGGAAACCACTGATAAGGACAGGCAACAAGCAGAAGAGACTTGTTTGGGCTAAAGAACACAAGGAATTGACATTAGACCAGTGGAAATCTGTGCTTTGGTCTGATGAGTCCAAATTTGAGATCTTTGGTTCCAACCACCGTGTCTTTGTGCGACGCAGAAAAGGTGAATGGATGGACTCTACATGCCTGGTTCCCACCGTGAAGCATGGAGGAGGAAGTGTGATGGTGTGGGGGTGCTCTGCTGGTGACACTGTTGGGGATTTATTCAAAATTGAAGGCATACTGAACCAGCATGGCTTCAGCATCTTGCAGCGGCATGCTATTCCATCCGGTTTGCGTTTAGTTGGATCATCATTTATTTTTCAACAGGACAATGACGCCAAACACACCTTCAGGCTGTGTAAGGGCTATTTGTCCAAGAAGGAGAGTGATGGGGTGCTACGCCAGATGACCTGGCCTCCAGAGTCACCAGACCTGAACCCAATCGAGATGGTTTGGGGTTAGCTGGACCGCAGAGTGAAGGCTAAAGGGCCAACAAGTGCTAAGCATCTCTGGGAACTCCTTCAAGATTGTTGGAAGACCATTTCCGGTGACTACCTCTTGAAGCTCATCAAGAGAATGCCAAGAGTGTGCAAAGCAGTCATCAAAGCAAAAGGTGGCTACTTTGAAGAACCTAGAATATAAGACATATTCTCAGTTGTTTCACACTTTTTTGTTACGTATATAATTCCACATGTGTTAATTCATAGTTTTGATACCTTCAATGTGAATGTACAATTTTCATAGTCATGAAAATACAGAAAAATCTTTAAATGAGAAGGTGTGTCCAAACTTTTGGTCTGTATTGTATGTTGTTGGGCAAAAGCATTGTGAATTTTAGTGTTTTCATGCCTGCTCTGCCAAATTTTTGAAAAGTAGATGGAGCTTAGTGGAAAGAGGTGTGACCAAACATGGCTTGATAGATTCAGTAGAATTAATACAACTGTTTTGTTAGGTCAGAATTGTACTCCAGCCCATGACTGTAGTACATTTTCTGACACTGGTGCATGGGCAGCGTACAGATGATCCAAATTCATAAGGTTGGCGCACATAGACTTTGAATCGAGACTGACATAAAAAAGGCAGTTTTGATTAATAACTCCCTAACACTTTACAGTGCCATAGGTGGACTAATAATAATAATAACAATAATAATTTTATTTATATAGCACCAAAATATTCCTCAACCCATAACAATTAAGTGGGGACATGTACAGACAATAAAGACATTATCGAGTAACACATAGTTACAGGAGGAGTGAGAGTCCTGCTCGCAAGCCTACAATCTATAAGGATTATACTGTAGATTCAGGGTTATACGTAGATAAAGTTTAAGGACTAGCATAAATTTAATCTATAATATACAACTATTCTAATCAACAAATGCAACTATCAATATAATAAACAGATTTTATAATTTAAAGTGGGTTGTCCATTCTAATTTTAAACATCCTGAATGCTTAAAAAAGCAAAATATACTTACTTTAGCAATCTCTAGATGCTCCTTTTTCATAGCTGCCCAAGTCCCCTATAAGTCTTAGGCTATGTTCACACATGAAAAAACCACGAGATTGAGTACAAATGGCATAAGAACATTGAAATTTATTAATCAATTAAAAATATACAGAAATAATAATACACAATATAACCACAAATATAATTATACAGACACTAGGTGAGTATTGGATGACCAAAGGAAATAGAAAAGAAGTAAAAAATAATAGAAAAGAATGACCCCCATGACAGCCTCAAAATCTCCCATAAAAAATGCATTACAAATTGCAAAAGTGTAAATAAATCCCACACAAGGAGGAGTCAAGCGGGAGAGAAGAGACCAGGAGAAAAGAAAAGAAAAGGAAATGTAATATAAAAGACGGTGGAATCACAAAGAGCGTATATAGTCACAATCAGATATAAGGGATAGAGTACCATTTACATATAGATTAAGGTCCGGACTTTGACTTGGCCATTCCAAAGTCTTAATTTTGTTTTTCTTAAGCCATTCAGAGGTGGATTTGCTGGTGTGTTTTGGATCATTGTCCTGCTGCATAACCCAAGTGTGCTTCAGCTTGAAGTCACGAACAGATGGCTGGACATTCTCCTTCAGAATTTTTTGGTAGACAGCAGAATGGTTCCATTTACCACAGCAAGTCTACCAGGTCCTGAAGCAGCAAAACAGCCCCAGACCATCACACTATCACCACCATATTTTACTGTTGGTATGATGTTCCTTTTCTGAAATGCTGTGTTACTTCTACGCCAGATGTGATGGGACATACACTTTCCAAAAAGTTCAACTTTTGTCTCGTCAGTCCACAGAGTATTCTCCCAAAAGTCTTGGGGATCATCAAGATGTTTTCTGGCAAAACAAAGACGAGCCTTTATGTTCTTTTTGCTCAGCAGTGGTTTTCATCTTGGAACTCTGACATGCAGGCCATTTTTGCACAGTTTCTTTCTTATGCTGGAGTCATGAACTCTGATCTTAACTGAGGCAAGTGAGGCCTGCAGTTATTTGGATATTGTTGTGAGGTCTTTTGCGACTTCTGGAATGAGTTGTCGCTGCGCTCTTAGGGTGAGTTTCGTTGGCCGACCACTCCTGGGAAGGTTCACCACTGCTCCATGTTTTTGCCAATTGTGGATAATGGCTCTCACTCTGGTTCACTGGAGTCCCAAAGCTTTAGAAATGGCTTAATAACCTTTTCCAGACAGATAGATCTCAATACTTTGTTTCTCATTTGTTCCTAAATTTCTTTGGATCGCAGCCTGATGTCTAGCTTTTGAGGAGATTTTGGTCTACTTCACTTTGTCAGGCAGGTCATATTTAAGTGATTTCTTGATTGAGAATAGGTGTGGCAGTAATCAGGCCTGTGTGTTCCTAGGGAAATTGAACTCAGCTTCCCAAAGATGTGATAAACCACAGCTAATCTATGTTTTAAAGAGGGGGGCAATCACTTTTTCACACAGGGCCCTGTAGGTTTGGATTTCTTTTCACCTGAATAATAAAGACCTTCATTTAAAAACTGCACCTTACTTGTGTTATCTTTGGCTAATGTTTAAATTTGTTTTGTGATCTGAAACTTTTAAGTGTGACAAACATGCAAAAGAATAAGAAATCAGGAAGGGGGCAAACACTTGGAGAGGAGTGAAGAGCATGGAGAGCAAACAGGTAGAGGGAAAAATAGAAACACCATGGTATACTTTCTAATAACTCTTTTACCTGACCCCAGTGCTAATTCACAACCAGACAACTCAACTCTACTGTATAATTTCCTCCATGATCCTGTAGATTGTCTCTGTGAGCTTAAAAAAAAGGATGAAGAGCAGGAATCCCTCTCTGTGTGCGGTGCTGTGTATGGCAGAGATCACAACACGTAGTTTTCTCCCTCCAACTCTCAGTCATTTGCCAGTAAGAGATATAGCATGCACAGGGGAAAACTGGTTAAAATACAGTATACAAGTCATATCATGGCCAGATGTAGTGTTATTCGTCATGTACACACCGAAATGTTTACTCTGAAAAAGTTACTTGAAAGTACAGTTACGCTTTACTTTTATTTACCCAACATGTTTCCCCAATCTTGGATAGGGACTGCCATCCCTTAAAATTGCTTAGATCAGATCTTATTATTTATTTTTTTATTATGCTTACTTATATACGGCAGCTCCATCGTATTCCACAACGCTTTACTCTCCCCCATTGGGGCTCACAATCTAAATTCCCTATCAGTATGTCTTTGGAGTGTGGGAGGAAACCGGAGAACCCGGTGGAAACCCACACAAACATGGGGAGAACATACAAACTCTTTGTAGATGTTATCCTTGGTGGGATCGGGAGCTGCAAGGCTGCAGTGCTAACCACTGAGCCACCATGCTATCTTGATGAATAATAATAGTTTACTTTAGAATTTAACCATGCCGTGGCCATGTACATACATTCATCTTACCGCTTTGTATTATCAGTAGTCTAAATAAGTTTGAAAATCATAAAGCCTTTCCCTGAAGCAAAATAAACAGTTTGGAGGACAACTCAGTGCTTGGTATTTATTTGGTCATATTTCCAATACATGTTTGTTTTATTAGTGAGCACTCTTTGTCTCTTTGTTTTTTCCTACATAAAGTATTGTTTTACAAAGCAGCAGATACAGGCCTTAATGATATAAACCCAGGCATCGAAAAGACAATTGCAGTAAATTACCATGTACTGCTTTCTCCTGCAAACAAAAGATATTTCTATTTTTAAAGACTAGGATTTTACAATACATTGGGCTTTATTGCAAGCATCACTTTCTCAGCGTTCTTTATCTGTCACCAGTCACCTTAGCAACCGGGAAAGAGAAAGATCCTAATTAGTTATGTGTTATTGATTTGGGAGCAGCCAATATTTAGGTCAGCTTTCATGTTGCGGATTAAATTATCAGAATATATTATTTAAATTACTCTGAGACTTGTGTTAATTGTAGTGATTGGTCTAGTACTGAAAGTCACATAAATTGATTTGCAGTCATTATGAAAATGAATATATTTTTCATTACAGAAAATTAACTTTTTCCTTTATATATGTCCCTTTCAGCAACACAACATTGGTGAAATTCTCCAGCGTGCAAACTGATAAGACTGGTGGAATTTTTCATGGAACTAGGATACTAGGGCACAAAACTCTACAACCATTGTGTTTTTTTAGCCCGTTACTTTAAATTATTTTATTAGTAACAAACTAATCTTTTATATGTTAAGTTATCAGTGATCATGATTGATTTAAGGAGCAATCTGCGGATCATATCGCTGAACAATGAAATAGTGTTTTTCCAGCGTTCCGTGCATTCATTTTCCATTGGTCATATGTTCCTCCTGGCATCCTTTCTACCATAGAGGCATGTGTGGTAGTGCGCATGCTAGCACACAGTGCATGCATTGTACCACCCTTGCCTGTAAGCAACCATATTTATTCTGGAAATCACAGAGATCTTCTGTCCTCCCTAGTGTTCTTTTGGCTTTATTGGATCTATGGTGAGTAGAGCTTAGCATTATTTAGACTGTACTTTTCTTATAGACATTGGTGTGTGCAGGGTCGGACTGGAGTGCCTAGGGCCCACCAGGGGAACCGACTCTAGGGGCCCACACTATAGTCAACATAAATGGTTTTATTACTTGTTATGTTTTTCTATAATTTACTATAATTACATGATTGGCCGCGCTGTGGAGCACCAAGCGGCAGAACTTTGTTATAACAGTCATTTCGTATTGCCAAAGTCCCTTTAATGGTAACTTGTCACCTTGAGAAACACTATTTATTTGCAGATATAGGGGTAATCTGCAGGTAAATAGGGTTTAAAGCCTGGTTAGACGGCTTAATGGAAAAGTGTTGGCTACAGGGAGAAAATTATGCTTTATTCTCCCTGCCGCCACTCGCTTCCTGTCATAGGGTCGGTGCAAGGAGGGAGACATTACAGTTGACGCGCCCCCTGGGCCGCGCGTGTGTGGGGATACCCGGAACTGGACCCGTTGCGGATGCTGGGGGTTGTAGTCCTCGTGTGGCGGGGACCTGGTCCCGTGGTCAACCCAAATGGCGGTCTATATACCGAATGTCCGACTACGCCACCCGTGGATTGCGGTCAGAATGAACCGCCGCTGCAGGGCAGACCGCTGAGGCTGGTGTTGGGAGTGCAGCAGAGGATAGTATAACTCCCCAGGAGTATAGCCTCAGGGCAGCAAGTGTGGATGTTGGGGGTGATGGTGCGCGGGAGCAGCAGTAACGACACAGAGTCCTGCAATGCAGTCCAGGGTATTTACTCACAGTTCTTTATCCACGTTACTACAGCTAGTCATAACGTCCCTCGTCGCACTGTGCTCACCAGGTGAGGGGCTCGGCCTACTCCCAGATAACTTTGGAGTGTTTCACAGGACCCCCTTTGTGTGTCCTTTCTCTGGCCTGTCATACCCCGCCAGTGACCTCGCTTCTGTTCGGCTGCCTCGGGCCTTCTCTGGTAAACCTTGGCACCAGTTTCCCTGACCCTATATGGTGCCTTCCTAGCGGGTGTAGCGAGGGGCTGCGCCACGTGAAATGTCACAGCCTCTGGTTTCTAGCTGAGGGTAGTTCCCCGCCTCCACTAGTTTCGGGGACCGGTTTCTCCCTTTGGCCTGACCCCCCTACGCAGGTAGATTCGGGCGTGCGGTGGCGACTCGCCGGTCCACACCCCAGGGGTCCCTTCGTTCCTTGTTCCTGGAGCCTCCTCCGCTCCTCTTCCTTCCTCCTCCTTCCTTCTCCTTCCTTCTGCTTCCTCCAGGCTCCGGCCTCTCTCTTAGGCCTGCGGAGCAGAACCCATGCAGAGCCTCTGCTCCCACCTCCTGCTCCCTCTTCTTCTCTGTCTGAACTCACCCTGAACTAAGATGGTGCCCACCTTTTATAGCTCCCTCTAGGTGCACCCAGGAACTGCCCTCT
The DNA here is from genome assembly GCF_046119375.1 of Phyllobates terribilis. Taxonomy (NCBI): domain Eukaryota; kingdom Metazoa; phylum Chordata; class Amphibia; order Anura; family Dendrobatidae; genus Phyllobates; species Phyllobates terribilis. The sequence goes on along the minus strand of NW_027362762.1, from coordinate 361,402,853 downwards.
CCCTCCTATGCACTTCAGAGTCCCCCCTTCCTCGGTGTTCCCTCCCCCCACTCCAGCCAGGGACAGGGACTGTCGTGCTCTACTTGGAGCATATCGGTCGCCCTGTCCCCCGGAAATGTGGTGTAATGCATGCAGGTGTCGGGGTCCTGATCCACACTCCATCCTTACCTGGAAGTGAGATATCGCACATCTGGATGAGGTGCAATACCTCTGTAGCAACCGAGCCCTCGGGGTGCTACACAGTCACCGCTAACTACAAAGTGAGCATGCTGCAATTAACGTCCTCTACCTTGATTGTGACATCTCCCATGGAGCCCAACCTCAGGCTGAGCTTCATTGAACGACTAACATGGCAGCAACACCTGGCAGCTAGTGCTGAGCGAGCGTGGTCTGATAAGGTGTAATCCGCGCATGCTCGGGTGTTATCCGAGTATCTTGCAGCGCTGTGCTAATATGCTTGAGTCCCGGCGGTAGACGGATGCAACGCATGCAGGAATTGCCTGTTTATTAGGTAATCCCTGCATGTGTTGCTTCTGTCTACCGCAAAACATGCTACCGCAGGGACTCGATCATATTAGCAGAGCACGATACTCGGATAACACCAGAGCATGCTGGGATAACACCTTATCTGACCACGTTCACTCAGCACTATTGGCAACCCATCAGCAACCTGCAACTGCGTCACAGGGGGCTGAAGGGAGCAGGTGACTGCATATCACCGGCCATCGTGCTATATAATGCCGCTGTCAGTGATTGACAAGGGCACTTAAATACTCATAACAGCAGCAATCAAGGCGAGCTCTGATCACTGCTGTTACAGGCAGACGATGGCTATGTATCACAGCCTACATGTGCCTGGTATGGAGCAGGCTCAGCTCCTGAACCCGCTCCATACAAGCACATCCCTATGGTGACAGTTCTGAAAAGGTAAGCAAATTTCACTTGTCTGTTCCTAAATGTGGAAAGACAAATGGAATTCCCTACCACATGTGAAAGAGTCCTAATAGATTTAGTAAAGGTGCCCCAAGCATATGAATGTTGTTACACACCACAATGCACTGTTACACACGCATCTTACAAAAATACATACAAAATTACATACGCAAACACGCAGACGCACACAAACACGCAGACATGCATAAACACATCAGGACATGAATACATCATCTGAACCACCATCAATTGTAATGTCAGGTCAGCCCCATATATCTTTGTATAGCATGAACCTACAACTCGGAGTATGTAATTAACAATAGAGATACTGGGAGTTGTTACCAATCATCATCAGACTGCGGACCATACAGGAACCACAGTACTGATGAGACATAGTCAGTATCATAAATAAACATTTACATCCAGGTACCTTACCTGAGACGTCTTCTCTGATTAGAGTCGTTCTGTTTCTTTTCGTCTCCATCTTGTCCAGACGCCATGATGATTTTTCTCATCCACAGCTCGTCTCTGCAGACTTCCATCTTCTCCGGTCTTCTGCAGCACATCCCCACACGATGCCCTTAAGGATAGCAGTGTCATTATAATGCTCCTGAATAATAATATCTGCCCTACGCTGAGCCCCTGAATAAACTTAACTCTTACAATGCTCCCTGCACAAAATATGACCCCACACTACCCCTCTTATGGTACACGCTCTCCACACTGCCCCCTCCTTACCATACTGGGCCCCCTCTTCACACTTTCCTCTCACATGGTGTCCCCCCTATACTGCCCAGTTTCTATTCTGTGCACCTTCATCACACTCCCCCTCCTCAGCATACTGTTCCCTCCTTGCTGTGCCCTCACACTGTTCCCCCCATACTGCTGCATCTCTCTACCTTCCCCCACACTACCTAGTCTTTGTTCTGTGACCCCTCACACTTATCTCTCTCCATACTGTCTCCTCACACTATTCCCCCACTCTCCATACTGTCTCCTCATAGGGAACCCTTCCCTAGTTCACCAAACTGTTTCTTCACACATCTCCTCATACTGTCTCCTAAAATTTCTCTCCCATCTCTCCCCAAATATAATAAATCTTCAGAAAAGTACACAGACATGCACAAAGACACACACAAACATGCAGAAGCGTGCTTACACACATGAAAACAAGCGCACACACAGACACACTAAGGCTTCTTTCACACGTCAGTGTTTCCGGTACGAGTGGTGACAGTTTGCACACGTACCGGAGACACTTAAACACGTAGACCCATTCAAATGAATGGGTCTGTGCACACCTCACTTTCCACAGAACATGTCTCCGTGTGCTTCACACAGTGACATGTCTGTTTTTTACCCGCTGCACGGGCCGCAAAACGTCCCACACTGATGACACACAGATGACAGTTCGTGCTATTCCCAAGCGCCGGGTGCTGAACGCTGCCCTTGTCATTGTTCCCTGTCAGCGCTGCGATCAGCACCAGCAGGGATAGTGATGAGGGTAGTAGTGTCTGCTCCCGCAGTGTCCAACTGTAAAAATAAGAATAAAATTAAAAAATCCTTATACTCACTTCTCCTAAGTGTCCCCCGCTGTATTCCATGCGACTGCTCATGCCGAGGAGAATGACTCCTGCAGCGAGCGGGCCCCGGAGCGGCGCTCAGTGAATGACAGGACCCTTCTTAGCTCTAGTGTAGTGGAGAACATCAAACAACCCTTATCCTAAATTCAAGATTTAGCTTTTATTTATTAAAAATGGACTGTCTCCTCAGACTGAGTTACATATCTACTTCCTCCCAGGCTAAGGTCTGCTTTGCATTACATTATATAGCCAATGCTTAGATTAAATGGCTAGCGTGCATACTGAACAACAGAGTACCAGGAATTCTCAAAAGGGACATTTTTTCTTAGTATAAATGCTTTAAAGGGAACCGGTCAAGATTTTCTTATTGAATTTGGTGATAGGGTACATAAGACTTAGTAGAACAATAAAAATTATACCTGTTTTGTTGTAGTTGCCAATATGCAACAATAAAAATGATACATATTGGTTAATAATCCGAGATTTCAAGTTTTGAAATATAGTGTTTGTATTCTAGGATCTGTACAGCAAAACCACTAGTTTGAGTAGTAACATCATCTTGACTGATTCCCTTCTTGCACACTCAATTCAATGCATCCAGACTAAGTTATCAACCAGTACTATATTCCTTATACTGGGCTGGGAGAAAAGCCATCTAAAGAAAGAATAAGGTTGAATATACTATATGAAAAACTAATCTTGGTAACCATGCATTTGAGCTAGGTCAATTATGTGGGGCAGAGCTGGATTAGCTCATAGAAGATCTTTCAGGTAAAAATGGTAGCAGTCTTTCCCAGGCAAGTAGGGGTCATAAGAAGAGTTATGTTTCTCCAATTACAAGTTGCTCCAGACAGATCCAAGGTGGTGGCAGACATGGTTACCAAAGAGGCAACAAGAGATCCCATTGACCTAATAGGCCAAAGAACCCAAAACTTAAATGCCAGGATCTCAGTCCTTCTTTAGCTGGCTGATCTCAATGTCATCTGGGAGATGTCAGAGACATAAAAGATACCTTCATGTGCCCAACCTTCCTTCTCACCAAAAGTTTTTAAGGGTAACCATTTCCTTTTGAGGGTCTGTAAAGCCTCCACAGTTCACAACTTGTTCTTTCAGGATTTCTTCTGCCCCCTTTGAATTCACAAAAGATGCTTTTACAGTAATGGCCTCTCTAAATGCAAGAGAATATTCCATATATCCCCACTTAGCTATCTGCCTCTTGAAGGCAGAATCAGAATCTGCTCTTCAAAGATGTATGCATAAGCTCTTGTCCCAGTTCCACAAAATAACTTCATACCTCCAGTAAAGGATTCACCAGAGAGCTTTTTCTGAAAGTGCACCCTCTGCAGGTTGTTTGGCTGCTTCTTGAGATGGTGGAAGAATCCACCACATGTTAGACATATGCAGGGGCAAAGATATCATTGCTGCAACCTGTGCAAGTCGCTCAGGAACCCAGGAAGTAAAGGGGCCCATTTCCACCTCCATAGCAGGTAAAATTGTACAGTATGATGAGCTATTGGACTGCAAAGGGCCCATATACTGTTCTTGTACAGGGACCCTTTTCTGTGTTCGCCAGTGGATATATGCCTCTATTCAGTGGAATTTTATAACCTTGAAAGCTACCTAGCTAGCCTAGGAGACCAGCGTATCCTCACATTACTGGGAGTTTTGATGCATTGCCTTCCTAATAGAAGAAGGTTACGTAAGGATCAGAACGGAAAATACCAACCAACCTAACTCTACCTGACATTGAAATTACTTTGGAGGGTTCACGCATAACTCCCAAGCAGCACTCCCCCTGCCTTGGGGTCATATTCGACACTAAGCTCATGTCACCTGCATCTTAAAAACATCTCCAGAATCCGACCTTTTCTCACCTTTGAAACTGCTAAAACTCTTACTGTCACTCTTATTCACTCTCATCTGGACTACTGAAACTCTCTTCTCATCGGTCTCCCTCTTACCAAACTTTCTCCTCTCCAATCTGTCCTCAATGCAGCAGCCAGGGTCGTATTTCTGTCCAGCCACTTCACCGATGCCTCCATCTTGTGCCAGTTATTACACTGGTTGCCCATTCGCTACAGGGTTCAATATAAACTCACTGCTCTCACCCACAAAGCTCTCCACAGTTCTGCAATGCCTTATACCTCATCTCTGTCTATCGCCCTACACGTGCCCTCCATTCAACAAATGACCTAAGACTAACATCCCCCATAATCCGAACCTCGCACCTCCGTCTCCAAGGCTTCTCTTGTGCTGCGCCAATTCTCTGGAATGCTCTACCCCGGATGATCTGACTGATACCTAGCCCCCACATCTTCAAGTGTACTTTAAAAACCCATCTTTTTAAACAAGTCTACCACCTCAACTCAGTAAACTAACTTCCCCTTTTCCCTCCTTCTAAATATTATTCAGAATCTGTTCCCTCTTATTCATCTGTCTCCACATCCTCCATGCACACGATAACTGCACTTGATACTTGATAATAGCACTTAAACATACGGGCTGATGACCGGATCATGCAGCTTTATATGAAAATCCCTATTCATCATAATTGCTGGACCTGAAATAACAAGCACTTTTAACCTATTGTGTCCCCCTATTCCCTTGTAGATTGTAAGCTTGCGAGCAGGACCCTCACTCCTAATGTAACCGTTTAAACTGTCTTACCTTATTTTGTATTTATTGTCTGTATATGTCACCACTTAATTGTAAAGTGCTGCGGGATATGTTGGCGCTATATAAATAAAAAGTATTATTACCACAGCGGCCTTATATGTAAATTATCAAGGTGGTACAAAATCATTAATCATAGAAGCTTCCTATATTCTACAGCAGGTAAGTGTACATGTAGACCACCTGGCAGGCAGGTTAGACAGAGGCTTGCCTATTCTGGGTGAGCAGTTTTATTACAGTTTTATTACAGAATCCTGTAATATTGCATACCTTTGGGGAGTACTAGAGGCAGATGTTATTACAGCGATGTTAAGCACCAACTGACCAATGTCTTTTTAATGGAAATTCTGGAATATGTATTTCCTAAGATCATAATGATCTAAAAAGTGCTGTTTAAGGCAGAGCAGCACTAGTCCTCTATCTTAGCAATACGTTTTATTGGCCCAGAAGAGTCCTGTTATCTCTGCTGTATTACCATACTAGTTCTCTCTGCTGATTCACATGGAGGAATGACATTGGAGAAAAAAAAGCCCTTCTCTGGCAGCTCAAGAGTAGTGTTGAGCCACCCCCGTAGTGTTTGGGTTCGGTTCGGTTCGTCGAACATCGGGATGTTCGAGGAACTGTTCGTCGAACACCGTCGAACACCGTCGAACACCGTTAAAACCAATGGCAGGCAAACAAAAACACATAGAAACACATAGAAAACACCTTCAAAGGTGTCCAAAAGCTGACAAACTGCTCAGAAGACACTCTCTTTAAAAAAGCCGGCCGGCAATTCAGCAGCGGCATACACCAGTACCCGACAATTTAGACAAGAAGGAATAGAGCATCACACATAGATTAGATAGATAGAAACATGTCAGTCACATATATAAGAAGTACAGTGACAGTGTTGGTTACTGTACTTGTCATTTAGTGTTAAAGGATTTATTAAAAAAAATATTAGTGTTTTCATGCACCGTCTCTTTAAAAAAGCCGGCCGGCAATTCAGCATCGGTACCCGACAATTTATAACATTGCATGAGGTGAGCCGAGTTCATTGGACATGAGCTCACCTCATGCATGTCACTGACAGCGTGGGAAAATTCTCCTGCACTCACCGCATGCGCAGGAGAATTTTCCCACGCTGTCAGTGACGTGCATGAGGTGAGCTGAGTTCATTGGACATGAACTCGGCTCATCTGGATGCCGTCACAGCCAGACACTGAGGAGCGCAAGCATGCCTGCGCTTCTCAGTGTCTGCCACATGGCAAGCTGGATGGCAGCGTTCTGCTGCGGTCCAGCCTGTCATGTGAATGTAGCAGAGCTGAAGCTGTCGTGGGAACCATGGAAAGGTAAGGATGATGTTGCTTTATTATTTTTCTTTTATTGCAGGAGATCGTTGGCTTCAGCTGGAATGGGCGTGATGGGAAGTATGGTTTAATTTAGAACAATAAAGAATTGTGTCTTTATTTCAATTAAAGGACTTTATTCTGGGTGTTTGTGTTTTTTTGTAACTTTGACTATGGGGTTAGTGATGGGGGTGTCTTATAGACGCCTCTCCATTACTAACCTGGGCTTGATGTCAGCTGGCATTATAAGCTGACATCAACCCCAACCCTATTACCCCACTGCCACCGCTACAGGGCAGTGGGAAGAGCGAGGCTAAGTGCCAGAATTGGCGCATCCTATGGATGCGCCATTTCTGGGACGGCTGGTGTTTCTAGCCTGGGAGGGGGCCAATATTCATGGCACCCTTCCTGGGCTATTAATATCAGCCCCCAGCTGTCTGCCTAGCCTTTGCTAGCTATTAAAATAGGGGGAACCCCACGTCATTTTTTTGGGGGTCCCCCATTTTAATAGCTAGTAAAGGCTAGGTATTCAGCTGGGGGCTGATATTAGTAGCCTGGGAAGCTCCGTGGGTATTACCCCCTTCCCAGGCTTCAAACATCTGCCCCAGCCGTCTGCTTAACCTCCGCTAGAGACTAAAATTACGGGGGAACCCCACGCCAATTTTTTTTTTAATAAATCCTTTATTTTAACACTAAATGACAAGTACAGTAACCAACACTGTCACTGTACTTCTTATATATGTGACTGACATGTTTCTATCTATCTAATCTATGTGTGATGCTCTATTCTTTCTGTTATAAATTGTCGGCTACCGCTGCTGAATTGCCGGCCGGCTTTTTTAAAGAGACGGTGCATGAAAACACTAATATTTTTTTTAAGAAATCCTTTACACTAAATGACAAGTACAGTAACCAACACTGTCACTGTACTTCTTATATATGTGACTGACATGTTTCTATCTATCTAATCTATGTGTGATACTCTATTCTTTCGGTTCTAAATTATCAGGTACCAGTGTATGCCGCTGCTGAATTGCCGGCTTTTCATGTTTCACTGTGAGCACTGTTCCCATCGATTTGGGCAACCACTGTAATGCCACAACCACCATGGCTGTGGCATTACAGTGAGTGGCAGACAATCCCTGTATGATTGGTGCTCTAAATAGCGCCAGACATGCAGGACACGCTTTTGGTGCACGAACAGTTATCGAACATAACCTCGAACAGCCGAATTTTTTGCAAATCGTTTGCGTTCGTCGAACGACTCGAACACCGCCCAAAACAGCTCGAATTTGAGATTGGCGAACAGTTCTAGTCGAACACCGCTCATCTCTACTCACGAGTATGTGTACTTGCAATACAGGTCCTCTGTCAGTTGAGACACAGGTCTCAGGAGCTGTGTTTGTTCAGATTGAAGCCTGTCCTGAGATGTGACTAGGATGTGCTGCTGTTTGAATTTCATGACAGAGGCCATTTTATTACATTCTTGGAGAAATCCTTTAACACACCAACCAATTAAACACCAACCAATCTTCCACTGAAATCTATCTCCCTTGACTTCTGCGATCTTTCTTCTACTTTATGCCATATGAGAATTTTCATAGGAAGAGTTTCATGTTCATGTGTTTAGCTCTTGCAGGCCTGTATGATCAAATGCTCATCTGTCCCTATAAAGCAGATCTGTAGTGCAGTCTTCTGGTCTACAACAAATCACTAAAATCCATTTCGCCACTCAAAACGCAGCGTTTGTGATAAAACAAAAATAAACAAAAAATGTACACATACAGTGCCTACAAGTAGTATTCAACCCCCTGCAGATTTAGCTGGTTGACACATGCGGAATTAACTTGGCATTGTGACATTTGTACTGTAGATCAGCCTGGAAGTGGGAAATGCACTGCAGCAAATTTTTTTTTTTTTTTTTTTTTAAAAACATTAAAAGTTAATTCAGAGTGTTATTTATTATTCAACCCCTCAAACCACAAGAATTCTGTTTGGTCCCCCAAAAGTATTAAGAAGTAGTTCAGGCACCAAGAATAATGAGCTTCACATGTGTGGATTAAAGATCTCTTTTGCCAGCCTTTTCTGACTATTTAAGACCCTCCCCAAACTTGTGAACAGCACTCAGACATGGTCAACATGGGAAAGACAAAGGAGCATTCCAAGGCCATCAGAGACAAGATCGTGGAGGGTCACAAGGCTGGCAAGGGGTACAAAACCCTTTCCAAGGAGTTGGGCCTACCTGTCTCCACTGTTGGGAGCATCATCCGTAAGTGGAAGGCTTATGGAACTATTGTTAGCCTTCCACGGCCAGGACAGCCTTTGAAAGTGTCCTCCCGTGCCGAGGCCAGGCTTGTCCGAAGAGTCAAGGCTAACCCAAGGACAACAAGGAAGGAGCTCCGGGAAGATCTCATGGCAGTGGGGACATTGGTTTCAGTCAATACCATAAGTAACGTACTCCACCGCAATGGTCTCCGTTCCAGACGAGCCCGTAAGGTACCTTTACTTTCAAAGCGTCATGTCAAGGCTCGTCTACAGTTTGCTCATGATCACTTGGAGGACTCTGAGACAGACTGGTTCAAGGTTCTATGGTCTGATGAGACCAAGATCGAGATCTTTGGTGCCAACCACACACGTGACGTTTGGAGACTGGATGGCACTGCATACGACCCCAAGAATACCATCCCTACAGTCAAGCATGGTGGTGGCAGCATCATGCTGTGGGGCTGTTTCTCTGCCAAGGGGCCTGGCCATCTGGTCCGCATCCATGGGAAGATGGATAGCATGGCCTACCTGGAGATTTTGGCCAAGAACCTCCGCTCCTCCATCAAGGATCTTAAGATGGGTCGTAATTTCATCTTCCAACAAGACAACGACCCAAAGCACACAGCCAAGAAAACCAAGGCCTGGTTCAAGAGGGAAAAAGTCAAGGTGTTGGAGTGGCCTAGTCAGTCTCCTGACCTTAACCCAATTGAAAACTTGTGGAAGGAGCTCAAGAATAAAGTCCACATGAGACACCCAAAGAACCTAGATAACTTGGAGAAGATCTGCATGGAGGAGTGGGCCAAGATAACTCCACAGACCTGTGCCGGCCTGATCAGGTCTTATAAAAGACGATTATTAGCTGTAATTGCAAACAAGGGTTATTCCACAAAATATTAAACATAGGGGTTGTATTATAATTGACCCACACTTTTATGTTTAAAATTTAATAAAATTCAACTGAGCAACATAACTTTTTGGTTTGTAAGATTTATGCTTCTGTTCATAAAACCTACTCTCGTTTGCAGTTTGAAGGCTCTAACTTATTTGCATCTTATCAAACCAGCTAAATCTGCAGGGGGTTGAATACTACTTGTAGGCACTGTAATTGATATCACCGCTTTCGGAAAGACCGCTCTATAAAACTGGCATGTTATTTATTCCGTTTGGTGAACGCCATAAAAAAAATAAAAAACATGCCAAAAATGTCACTTTTTCATCATACTGACTCACAAAAAAGTGAATAAAAAGCGATCAAAAAGTCATATGTAAAAAAATGGTATAAATGAAAATGCCAAACTGTCCAGCAAAAAACAAGCCCTAATATGGCTCATTCAGTCATTCGGCAAAAGATTAAAAAAATTACAGCTCTCAGATGCAAAAAGGAATTTATTTTTGTAAAATATTATTTTCAGTCTGTAAAAACAGCAAAGCATTAAAAAAAACAATATAAATCTGGTATTGCTGTAATCGTACCGACCCATTGAACAATTTGGTCTTATCACTTTTACTGTACAGTGAACAGCGCAAAAAATAAAAACAATGACTGTATTGCTGGTTTTTGTTCATTTTGTGTCTATAAAATCTGAATAAAAAGCGATCAAAAAATATTGTGTCCCAAAATGGTACCAAAAAAATCTGCAACTCGTCCAGAACTTGCCAAAAAATAAAAAATTTACAGCTCTCAGAATATGGCGACAAAAAAACCTACTTTTTATAAAAAAGCATTTTTACTGTGTGATAGCAGCAAAACCTAAAAAAAAAAACAATATAAATCTGGTATCTCTGTAATCGCACCAACACGAAGAATAAATCCGCCTTATCACTTATACAGCACGGAAAACGGCTCAAAAATAAAATTAAAAACTATTCTTATACTGTCTATTTTTTCATTCTAACTCAAAAAATCGGAACAAGACTCGGCTCACATTTATCCTGTGCTCTCCGCTGTGAGCTTATGTTGGGGTAAATTCCCCAAAACCGTGATTCAGAAAAAAAAAACTACAGAACCATGAGGTGCAGTTTCTACAATAGGGTCACTTTTGTTTTTATTCTGTTGTTCTGGCACCTTTGGGTTTCCGCAAATGTCGCCTGCGAACTATTCTAGCAAAATCTGTGCTCCAAAAAACAAATAGTGCTCCTTCCTTCTCAGCCCCCTCTACCACTAAAATGTCATATTTCTATGTCTCAATGTTATAAAATTTTGTGAGGCACTTATGGGTTCAAAATACTCACTACACCCCTAGATGAATTCCTTAGGCTGTAAAGTTTCCAGTATGGAGTCACCTGGCGGGGTTTCTGTTGTTTTCACATGTCAAGGGCTCTCCAAATGCGACATGGCATTATTCCAGACAAATAGAATCTTTCCTCTCCTAGCCCTGCCATGTGCCCAAACATAAAAATAGCTGACAGACATAGGCAGTATATATACGTGACTGTTTATAAAGTAAATCCTGGTGTAACAAAGATTTTGCCCTATTATATGTCCTCTTAATCGTCCTCCGACTGTATCCTCTTTCATAAAATCTAGATTTAATATCATGTGCTTGGATTTCAAAATCATGGTCTGTGGAACAAATTTTGCGTAACCACAAGAATTGTCCAATTGGAACTGATTGGATCATGTGTTTGGGATATGAAGAAGAGGCGTGTAGGAGCATGTTAGTTGAGGTGGGTTTCCTATACTGTATATATTGGTCTGTATGGCGCCATCTCTATCTCTCTTGAGCAAAACATTCAAAAATTCAGCTTTTTCTAAATCATACTGATATGTAATATGGATGTTTAGGCCATTGATACTTAAACTATTCATAAATGACTCAAGTTGTGTAGATGATCCCTTCCAGATCAGCAAAATGTCATCAATGTACCACGTCCAGGAAAGGACGCTGTCCATCGACGACCGCTTATCTGACAGGAAGAGGTCCCTCTCCCACAGATCCAGGAACAGGTTGGTATAGGAGGGGACAAAAGCTGCCCCCATCGCTGTTCCCTGGAGCTGCAGGAAGAAGGACGCCTTAAAAATAAAAAAATTGTGAGTTAATGCAAATTCAAGTAACCCTACAACTAATTCTCTGATACAAACTGGAAGATTGGTACCGTCTAAAAAAAATTTGGTAGCCATCAACCCATCTTTATGCCTGATGTTGGTGTATAAAGATTCTATATCAGCCGTCACCAACATGGTATCAGGCTCAAGATACAGTCCATCCACTTTCCGTAGCAAGTTGACTGTATCTTTCAAAAAAGATGGCAAGCTTTCAACTAAAGGTTGGAGCTTAGAATCGATCCACCTATTGACAGACTCCAAATAGTTCCCCTGCTCCCGATATAATAGGCCACCCTGGAGAGGTCTCTGCATTTCTGTGGAATTTAGGGAGTAAGTACATTGTGGGGATTGTAGGCTCTGAAACAATCAGTGCTGAGGCCAACTCATGAGTAATTACTTCATTAGCTAATGCTTTATTTAGTATCATTTCTAATTGTTGCTTGAAGGCAGACAAGGGGTTGTATGTAAGTTTCTTATAACATACATTATTGTTCAGTTGGCAAAATTATTATTATTATTTATTATTATAGTGCCATTTATTCCATGGCTCTTTACATGTGAAAAAGGGGTATACATACAAAAACAATTACAATGATCTTTAACAAAACGTGACGGCAACTGCTACAGGAGGAGTGAGGACCCTGCCCGCGAGGGCTCACAGTCTACAAAGGATGGATGAGAATACAGTAGGTGGGGGTAGAGCTAGTCGTGCAGTGGTATGGTGGAGCGATGGTTACTGCAGGTTGTAGGCTTGTCAGAGGTGGGTCTTCAGGTTCCTTTTGAAGGTTTCCATGGTAGGTGAGAGTCTGATATGTTTGGGTAGAGAGTTCTAGAGTAGGGGGGATGCATGGGAGAAATCTTTTATGCGACTGTGGGAAGAGGAGATAAGAGCAGGAGATCTTGTGAGGATTGGAGATTGCATGCAGGTATGTATCGGGAGACTAGGTCATAGATATATGGAGGAGACAGGTTGTGGATCACTTTGCATGCCGTGGTTAGGGTTTTGAACTGGAGTCTCTGGGCAATGGGGAGCCAGTGAATGGATTGACAGAGAAGAGAGGCCAGGGAATAGCGGGGGGACAGGTGGATTAGTTGAGCAGCAGAGTTTAGGATAGAATGGAGGGGTGCGAGAGTGTTGGAAGAGAGGCCACAGAGCAGGAGGTCGCAGCAGTCGAGGCGGGAGATGAAGACGGCGTGCACTAGTGTTTTTGCAGATTCGTGGTTGAGGAATGTGCGGATCCGGGAAATATTTTTAAGTTGGAGTCGGCAGGAAGTGGAAAGGGCTTGGATATGTGGTTTGTAGGAGAGATCAGAGTCCAGGGTTACCCCAAGGCACCGAGCTTGCAAAAATGGGGAGAGTGAACAGCCATTGATGTTGATTGATAGGTCAGATGGGGGGGATGAATGGGAAGGTGGAAAGATCATGAATTCTGTTTTATCCATGTTAAGTTTTAGAAATCTGGAAGAGAAGAAGGATGAGATAGCAGACAGACATTGTGGGATTTTGGTTAGTAGGGAGGATATATTGGGTCCAGAGAGGTAGATCAGTGTGTCATCAGCATAGAGGTGATACTGAAAGCCGTGATACTCCATGAGCTATCCCAGGCCAAAGGTGTAAATGGAGAAGGGCAGGGGTCCTAGAACTGAACCTTGGGGGACACTGACAGATAGGGGGCGAGATGAGGAGGTGGTGTGTTTCTGGGAGACACTGAATGTCCTGTCTGTTAGGTATGAAGAGATCCAAGATAGGGCCAAGTCTGTGATGCCAAGAGATGAGAGTCTGTAGTAAGAGGGAATGGTCCACTGTGTCAAAGACAGATGACAAGTCTAGGAGGAGGAGGACAGAGGAGTGTCGCTTGGATTTGGCAGTTAGTAGGTTGTTGGTGACTTTTGTCAGGGCAGTTTCAGTAGAATGGTGCAGTCGGAAGCCAGATTGGAGGTGGTCAAAGAGACAGCAGGAGGAGAGGTGGGAGGACAGTTCTAAGTGGACATGTTGTTCCAGTAGTTTTGAGGCATAGGGGAGAAGTGATATGGGGCGGTAGCTTGTCAGAGAGGATGGGTCAAGGGAGGGCTTTTTGAGGATAGGTGTAATCGAGGCATGTTTGAAGCATGAGGGGAAGACACCAGTTGTTAGTGACAGGTTGAAGAGGTGGGTTAGGGTTGGGATGAAGATAGTGGTAAGGCTGGGGATGAGGTGGGACGAGATTGGGTCAAGTCCACTGGTGGTGAGGTGTGATTTGGAGAGTAAAGAGGAAAGTTGATCTTCTATAATGGTGGAGAAGCTGGTCTTGGAGGAGGAGGATTGAGTAGGTGTGAGGAGGGGCAGGGGGAAAATGCCTCGCTCTCATACATTTTATTCAGCCAAATGACAATTTTTCCCCCTTGTCTACTGGTTTCAATACAACATCAGGTAAATTACCTCATGCCTTTAGCCTAGCACGTTCATCCCTAGTAAGACTGTCTTCCCTAATATGACACGGGATATTCTGAAATGTGCCCAAACAGAAGTTTTTGATCACATATAGGGTATCATCGCATTCGGGAGAAATTGCGTAACAATTGGGGCTAAAACATCATTTTCATGAAAAAATGAAAATTTTCCATATGACGACCTAATGTTATCAAATTCTGTGTAGTAATGATGGGTTCAAAATGCTCTGGATAAAACCCTTGAGGAGTCTAGTTTCCAAAATGGTGTCAATTGTTGGGGGTTTCCACTGTCTAGGCATATCAGGGGCTCTCCAAACACGATATGGCGTCCGCTCTTGATTCCTGCCGTTTTTGCTTTCAAAAAGGCAAACGGTGCTCCTTCCCTTCCAAGGACAGTGGTTTTCCTCCACATATGGGGTATCAGCATGCTCAGGAGAAATTGCACAACAAATTTTGTGGTCCATTTTCTCTTGTTACCCTGAAAATTAAAAAAATTGAGTCTGAAATAATATTTTTGTGAAAAAAAGTAAAATGTTCATGTTTCCTTCCACAATTCTTCAGTTCCTGTGAAGCATGTGAAGGGTTAATAAGCTTCTTGAATGTAGTTTTGAGTACCTTGAGGGGTGAAGTTTTAAGAATGGTACCACTTTGGGTATTTTCTGTCATATAGACCCCAAAGTCACTTCAAATGTGATGTTGTCCCTAAAAAATGGTTTTGTAAATTTTGTTGGAAAAATGAGAAATCGCTGGTCATCTTTTAACCCTTATAACTTCCTAACAAAATAAAAAAAATGGTTTCAAAACTTGTGCTGTTGTAAAGTAGATATGTGGGATATGTTATTAATCAACAATTTTGGGTACCATCCGCACATTGAAACGCTTAATATCCGTGTGTGCAAATGTGCTGACACGGTCAATGGCGGCAATTACGCTGCGTGTCCGCAAAATTAATGGACATGCTGCGCATTTTTCCACAATGATAATCCACAGCGGAAATTTCCGCAGCATGTTCACAGCACATGCGGATTATCATTGGGGACCATGGGGCATGTATTACCAAGCGTTTTTAAGCGTTTTAGCTACGGAAATTCCGCAGTAAAAACGCTTGAAAAACGCATAGTGGGCACGCAGCCTTACCATTCTGTAAGCTGCAGGATTATTTATGCCAGTGGCCTACAGAATCCTGGGAGCATAGGATGTCAGCGTCCTGGTGAAGTTGGCATCATGACATCACCCTGTTGCTCTGTCCACGCTCGAACACTGACTGAGTCGGTGGACTAAGGGATAGATAAGTATATGGGTTTTTTCCTTTTAGAGGAATGTGGGGACACTATACTGTATACAGTGGGCAGTGGGAGCCCCATACTGGATATAGGGTATTGTGGGAGAAATCAAACTTTATTTAATTGGCTGTGGGATCCTCATAAAGTGTATAGGAAACTGGGAACATTATCCTGTTTATATGGGTCTTTTGGGGCATCATACTGTATATAGGCAGATGTCCAAGAAATTATATTATATATACTGTAGAGAGTTGTGGGGCCATCATACTGTGTATAGGGGGCTGTGAGGACACCAAACTGGAAATAAGCGCTGTGAAAACCTCATACTATATAGGGGAGCTGTGAGGACCATGATACTGTATGTAGGGGAGCTGTAGGGACATTATACTGTATAAAGGGAGTTGTGGGGACATCATACTGTATATAGGGAGCTGTCAGTCCATTATACTGTATATAGGGAGTTGGGAGAACATACTATATATTGGGAGTGTAAGGCAGCGCTCGTCATCATACTGGGGGTAACTCGCTTCGCTGCGTCAATCAATGCACACGTGCAATGTCTTTACGTTTTTCACACAGTGTTGCAGTTTATTATGGCACTTCATAAACCGCTGTTCACACACAGTTCATCTTAGTCCGCCACCAGCAGGTTTACACACATAAACAATTCATGAGCCAAGTGGCACACCGGCCCACTTGCTCCAGGGTACAGCTTACGGCAAGGTAATAAAGTAGCAATGTTCATATCACAATGTCCATATAGCACCGGGTATTACCTTTGCCGGGTATAGCTGTCTCAGTCCGTTACTCTGCCACCGCTGTGGCTCTGCGGCTTCCCAGGTAGGGGTCTCCAGCCGTCGTTCCGTCTAAGGCTACTGGTATGTCTCCACTCACATCCAGCCTGCGCCTTTCAGGACTCTTCCACAAGCCGGCTTTCCCTCAAAGGCCACTGACATCCATGCATCGGATCCAGGCTTGGCCTTTCAGGCTGCCAGGCTTCACTCTCGGCCTCACTAGGCCTCTCACAAACGGTATCACGGTATCCCACACACATGGGGAACAGGCCTCACGCCTCACACCGAACACACCTGTCTCAAATTAAGCAGGGTTTATATATGCTGTGCACAGACAGCCACATACTGACAGGACCTTGCTGATGTCACAGTCATGTGATCAGTCAGCTGTGTGTATAGGTCCTGTGTGCTGTCCCAGTCATGTGTACAGAGCTTTACTGTGCATACAGGACCTGGGTGTTGTCACAGTCATGTGACCAGTCAGTTAAAGGGGAAAGTACATGGTCCGGTAAACACATCCTGGACCATTTACAGTAATGCTAGCAAGCTGCTGCATTACATATCCCCCCCCCTCTGTTCAAACTTGTGGGGTTGAACACATAATATACACAATAACATTATAACCCCCAGCTCACATAGAGACCATGAACTTTACAATTGTTCTACTCAGCCCCTGGGACCTTAGTCAATGACACTAGCCCATTCCTTAGGGACCTACCATTTGTCACTGTCACTGACTTCGCCAGGTCACCTTTCCGGGTCGTAACTTTGTCAGGTCTCCCCCACTCCCAGCGGTCAGTTGTAACCTTGTCAGGTCTCCCCCGCTCCCAGCGGTCAATCGAAACCCTGTCAGGTCTTCCCCGCTCCCAGCGGTCAATACAGCAGCGCGACTCACATGCCCCGGTATCTAAGGTCCGGTTCGACTCCGTACTGTCCCGTCCTCTATTGGGTCGTTTGTATGGGGTGCTCAAACCGGAGTTACTGGAGGTCTCACTACCTCTAAACCCACACCCACTACTCTCAGGACATCCTAAAAGGTCCCTAACTTCAGCTGTAGCTGTTCTGTTATTTAGGGGGCCCTTTCTCTGTCGGGTCTCACTATT
This sequence comes from Phyllobates terribilis, assembly GCF_046119375.1. Taxonomy (NCBI): domain Eukaryota; kingdom Metazoa; phylum Chordata; class Amphibia; order Anura; family Dendrobatidae; genus Phyllobates; species Phyllobates terribilis. The sequence continues at coordinate 361,385,412 of NW_027362762.1, read as the reverse complement.
TCTAGACGGCTTCCATCTTCTGCTGCTCAGATGATGCTGTCTATCTACTCTCAGTCTAGCGAGATTCAATTGTTCTACCTCCTGCAGGTAGGTCACGCGGTACTCAATCAGCATGCGTATATATTCTAGGCTTTCTTCTGTTCCTACAGCGGAGAAGGACACCATGCCGTCTTCGTCTGGTATCCAGTCCTGTTGATCACGTGGACTGCTTACTCTCATCACACCAGACTTTTTGACCATCATCTGCATGGCTCGACCGCTTCTCCCAATGAGCTTTCTCACCAGAACATGAGGCACCCGGATGACCTCTTCACGCATACTGTGAGCTTTCCTCCTAAGCTCCAGTTGTCTAACGGCTTGCTCCGTCTTCAACCGGAGAAACCGCTTCGTGCGAATACATCGCCAGTGCATATCACTTAGGATCGCCACCCTCTTCACTGTGACTTCGGTCGTGGACAGGACCACCAGCTGTTTAGCTTCTGAGGTCAAGTACACCTTACAGGCTCCCACAGCCTTCTTAAACTCTTCATGCACGGACTCACGGGTGCATTCTTCCCTCAAGTCCTCGGGTACATCTACGAGGCACTTGTACCGAGACGTTTCGGTCTCACCAGTGGTTTCCAGACGATCAACCAGCTCAGGTTTCAGGGACAACTGACTTCCAGCTTCTTCACCCTGGACGCTTCCCCTGAGCTGACTCACAGCTACCACTTCACAACTTTTCGTCTTGACCACCTCCACTTCACCTTTATCTTCCAACACCATACTTTTAGCTCTCCTCAGGTCCACCTTCTCAGGGTCTAAGGGAGTAAGTGCAACTTGTTTGCTTTTTCCCTTCTCCAAGGAGACCTCGTTCACCACGTGACACTTTGCTAGGCGACCTTTGAGCTCTAAAACTTCTCCTTCCAGCTCAGTTACTCGCCTCTCAGCGGCCCGTCTCTGAAGCTCTTCCTGCTTCAACTGCTCTTCCAGCAGCAGAGCTCTCTCAGACCTCTCCGTCTCCAATGTGCCCACTCGGCTCTCAATAGCCAGTCTCTCACGCTTCTCTTGCGTCCACTGGGTTTGTAGCAACTCCTTGAGCTCCCTGATCTCGGCTCTTACTTCCACCGAATCATTCAAGCTCGCATCACTCGAGGAGGTATCTGTTTCACACCTCCCCTCACCAGCGGCCAACTCCTGGCCCTGGTCTGTGGCTTCTCTGACGGACTCCTCCATCTTTTTCCGCTCAGCTTCCATCTTGCTGACTGTTTCTTTAAGGCACGTCTCCGCCCTCTGGAGAGTATCACAGGACATCTGTAGCTCCTTCACCTGAGCTTCCAGATCTAGGGTCTTTCCCCGGAGACCATCATTCTCCTCACGGGTGTCTTGCAGAGTGGTCTCAACCACTTGGCGCACTTGCTCTGCACCCGCCTTATCCTCCTCTAGTTTTTCCTTCACCTTGAGGAGATCCTCATAATCTCTCTTACTCTGTTGCAGTTCCCTACTGCGTTCACCACACACCTTCTTGGAGTCACACAGCTCCTGGTTGAGCTGTTTGCGCAGTCGTTCTAGGATTTGTTCACGTCCAGAAACACCATCCTGCCGCGCCTCCTTCTCAAGCTTCAACTGCAAAACCTCTTCCTTGATTTTGCGGCGGTCCTCCTTAATTGCGTAGAACATTTCCTTCCAATGGTTAATTTCCGCGTTGCTTCCCTCCACGTCTCGCTGCCAGTTCCTCATAACCTGGTATATTTTCTTCTGTTCAGACTCCAGGTTCAGCTGGTCTGCGGACACGTCACTCTGACACTGTTGCCTGATAGGCTCCAGTTCCTGGTCATGACTGGCCACCTTCTCTTTCGGGGCTGTCAGATCCTGATCCGTCAGTCTCAGTACCGTACCGGAGGTTGCTACTGGAAACGTCACCTCCTCTTCTACCTCTAAAGGAGGATCCACACTTGAAGCATAGGCACACAGTACTACATTCTTTTTATTTTCATTTTCAGCCAAGTCTACAGGAGCAACCTTTTTGTGGCCCTTGCGCCGTCTACGAGATGGGGACTCTCTCACCTCGTCTAGCCCCTCCTGACTGAACTCACTTTTTACTTTCATAGTGTCACAGTCAGCTACAGGGTCTGTGTCACTACCCATGGTGTTGTGGACTAACAGGTCACCTCCCACTTTGACGTCACCCCCTTCTACTGGAGTTCCCCCGTTATCAACGGTCACATTGTCATTTTTAGGAGGTACCAACCCACAACCAGTAACAATTTTCAGTTTTCTACACTCCACACTCTTGTGAAAAGCCGCCCCTTTTTTAGACTCCGCCCCCTTTTTAACAACCACACCGGCAGGGTAATTTTTACACAAAAAATCAGCAGTAGTCTTAGGACTCAGTTCACAACATCTCTTACCACCTCCCCGGGCACTCTGGGACAACACTGGCGCCCCCGGAGAGTCCATAGAATGGTCCACTGCCGCCATTCCATATGGTGCCCACAGCTCCTGCGGTTCCTGCACCATGTCCAGTAAAAGTTTCCCAAATACCTGCTCCGGTCCCAACCGGCCCTTCAACCGCTCAATAGCTCCAGACAGATCTGCTGCTTTGCTCACAGCCATCGCGGTACACTGTTCACACTAGCACTTCATCGCTCTCCCGGAAAAATTTTCGTGGCCCCACCAAGCCACCGCAAAACCGGATTTGAGTGCGATGAGAATCTTCGCAACCCCGCCGAGTTGCCGCAAGATGCTTTATACTTCGTGAGCCCCGCCGAGCCACAGCAAACCAGGTTTGAGTGCGACGCCAATCTTCGCAACCCCGCTGAGTTGCCGCAAGATGCTTTATCCACACTCGTCGTCCTGTGCCGTTGCCCCTAGCAACCGGGGTTGTCGTTGCCACTAGCAACCGGGCTGCCGTTGCCCGCACTCTCGAACCATATGTAAGGCAGCGCTCGTCATCATACTGGGGGTAACTCGCTTCGCTGCGTCAATCAATGCACACGTGCAATGTCTTTACGTTTTTCACACAGTGTTGCAGTTTATTATGGCACTTCATAAACCGCTGTTCACACACAGTTCATCTTAGTCCGCCACCAGCAGGTTTACACACATAAACAATTCATGAGCCAAGTGGCACACCGGCCCACTTGCTCCAGGGTACAGCTTACGGCAAGGTAATAAAGTAGCAATGTTCATATCACAATGTCCATATAGCACCGGGTATTACCTTTGCCGGGTATAGCTGTCTCAGTCCGTTACTCTGCCACCGCTGTGGCTCTGCGGCTTCCCAGGTAGGGGTCTCCAGCCGTCATTCCGTCTAAGGCTACTGGTATGTCTCCACTCACATCCAGCCTGCGCCTTTCAGGACTCTTCCACAAGCCGGCTTTCCCTCAAAGGCCACTGACATCCATGCATCGGATCCAGGCTTGGCCTTTCAGGCTGCCAGGCTTCACTCTCGGCCTCACTAGGCCTCTCACAAACGGTATCACAGTATCCCACACACATGGGGAACAGGCCTCACACCTCACACCGAACACACCTGTCTCAAATTAAGCAGGGTTTATATATGCTGTGCACAGACAGCCACATACTGACAGGACCTTGCTGATGTCACAGTCATGTGATCAGTCAGCTGTGTGTATAGGTCCTGTGTGCTGTCCCAGTCATGTGTACAGAGCTTTACTGTGCATACAGGACCTGGGTGTTGTCACAGTCATGTGACCAGTCAGTTAAAGGGGAAAGTACATGGTCCGGTAAACACATCCTGGACCATTTACAGTAATGCTAGCAAGCTGCTGCATTACAGGAGCTTTGGGGTCATCAAAGGGAGCTTAGGGGGACATCACACTATAAATAAGGCAGTTGTTGAGCACATAATACTGTTTATAAATGAGCTGTGGGTCCATTATGATGTGTTCAGGAAGCGGTTAGGGCATTAAAGGGCATTTTTACTTTGTAGGGGGACTCAGTAGAGAAAATTAAATGTTAAGTGGAGATTTAAGAAGCATTATTAGCTTATAGGGTATTATAACTGTCCGAGGGGTACACAGGAGACATTATTACTTTCAAAGGGCAAAATATGAGTACTATTACTTTTTATAGATAACAGACAAAAAAATTCTAGCACCACATACTTAATAAAAGAATACTGTGCCAGTAACCTCCCAAAGAGAGACTGGAAACTTTGAAGAGAACAAGGGGTACATATTCTAGGCACCAAGTATTGTTGATAAGCAATAAAAATCAAACCGCAAGGATTGAAAAATTATAAAGAAATTTTATTAGGAACACTAAACACACTCCAGTTAAAACATACTTAAAAACATGCAGCAAATACCCGTGAAGGTATGCAGTATATCAAAATATAAGTGTAATACATATAATAATTTAGAGGCAATTCAGATTATTCCCAAAATCTGCCCACAAATATATTAATCTGATGGGTACCTGCAATTACAAGTGCTACCTTATACAACAACTGTAACATACCTGGCGGCGTCCTTGCATAGTGGTCTATCTCCCACTGTGCAAGAGCGCGCATTTGATCTCCAGTCCAGTCTGCTAGCCTGGCTTCCCTCCATGCTGTCTGCTTGCCTCTGTGTCTGCTGCTTAAGGGCGGCGCCCGATCACTTCCTGCTTTTTGTACCTGCTGCAGGCACACCCCTTGTGGGTCCTCAGCCTATTGCTGTCTGTCATCTGGTATTTAACCCAGCTGCTCCAATGAATCCCTGCCTGAGCATTGCATTCTGTCAGTTGGCCTCTGATATGCCAGGTCCCGTTTATGTTTCCTGCCTTCGGTATCAGTTCCCGTGTCTGAACTGTGTCCTGTCTGTATTATCTTCTAGCCTGTTGTCTTCTGCCTATCCTGGAGGCTGTATTTCCAGGCCTGTGTGAACTCGCTCCTGCCTGTTCGTTCCGCCTTCTAGGGGCCGCATACCTAGACCCGCTCCTGTATCTTGCTGCTGTGTCTGTTCTTGTCTGAATACTCTCCTAGCCTGTTTTGTTTTTCTCTATGTCCGTACCTTCCCTTTTTCTGCAGAGTCTGAACTCGTACCTACTCCTGCTCGTTGTCACTGTACTTCCGTTTGTGGTCCACTCGCTACTTCTCTGCAAGTACCCTGTGGGTATCTGGTTCTGCCTTTCCCTTCCTGTCTGTTCCGTGTGAACTGAGCCCTGTCCCCTCCGCTCTGCCTTGCTTGCCTGTTCGGCGGTTCTTGCTTGCTCAGCCCTGTCCACCGCGTCTGCGGTTTCGCTTTGCTCAGCCCTGCTCACCGCGTCTGCGGTTTCGCTTTGCTCAGCCCTGTCCACCGCATCTGCGGTTTCGCTTTGCTCAGCCCTGTCCACTGCGTCTGTGGTTTCGCTTTGCTCAGCCCTGTCCACCGCGTCTGCGGTTTCGCTTTGCTCAGCCCTGTCCACCGCATGTGCGGTTTCGCTTTGCTCAGCCCTGTCCACCGCGCCTGCGGTTTCGCTTTGCTCAGCCCTGTCCACCGCGTCTGCGGTTTCGCTTTGCTCAGCCCTCTCCACCGCGTTTGCGGTTTCGCTTTGCTCAGCCCTGTCCACCGCGTCTGCGGTTTCGCTTTGCTCAGCCCTGTCCACCGCGTCTGCGGTTTCGCTTTGCTCAGCCCTGTCCACCGCGTCTGCGGTTTCGCTTTGTTCAGCCCTGTCCACCGCGTCTGCGGTTTCGCTTTGCTCAGCCCTGTCCACCGCGTCTGCGGTTTCGCTTTGCTCAGCCCTGTCCACCGCGTCTGCGGTTTCGCTTTGCTCAGCCCTGTCCACCGCGTCTGCGGTTTCGCTTTGCTCAGCCCTGTCCACCGCGTCTGCGGTTTCGCTTTGCTCAGCCCTGTCCACCGCGTCTGCGGTTTCGCTTTGTTCAGCCCTGTCCACCGCGTCTGCGGTTTCGCTTTGCTCAGCCCTGTCCACCGCGTCTGCGGTTTCTCTTTGCTCAGCCCTGTCCACCACGTCTGCGGTTTCGCTTTGCTCAGCCCTGTCCACCGCGTCTGCGGTTTCGCTTTGCTCAGCCCTGTCCACCGCGTCTGCGGTTTCGCTTTGCTCAGCCCTGTCCACCGCGTCTGCGGTTTCGCTTTGCTCAGCCCTGTCCACCGCGTCTGCGGTTTCGCTTTGCTCAGCCCTGTCCACCGCGTCTGCGGTTTCGCTTTGCTCCGCCCTGTCCACCGCGTCTGCGGTTTCGCTTTACTCTGTTTGTTTACCGCATCTGCGGCTCCGAATTTGTCTCCCAGTCTGTACTGGACCCTACCCAGCCGGCGCTCTAGTCTGCCTGTTCCCTTTATTCCCCAGTGTGGGTCAACAGCCGTGTCTGGAGTCTGACCTGGAGTAGACCCTGGTCCCTCTGCTCGCTTCCTCCCTGGTGCACTGGCGTCGTATGCCGTCGTGCGACCTTGGTCGGATCGGGCAGATACTTAGTTACGCCCCTCCAGGCACTCTCCGGTTCATGGCACAGTGGAATCACTACATAAACACGCACACGCCAGTCAGTCCGGGCGTGTGCATTACAGCATGCTCAGGCCATGGTTCCCGTTGAGCCCCACGGCCTTCGCTCTCTGAGACGTTTTCCAGCGAATACGTGCATTAAAAATAAATAAAAAAGAAAATATATATTTATTTATTTTTTATTTATTTATTTTTTCTTTAGCTGAGTTCCAGGCGAATTACGCACCCGTCCAGATGGATCTTTCTGCACTCGATCCTGCGGGTCCGTCACGGTACTATGGGGATCCAAGACAGAGTCGTGCATTTGTGGAGCAATGCTTGCTACACTTCAAGTTCTACCCTCTTTGTTTTCCCACCGATCGGGTTAAGGTGGGATTCATTATGTCTAACCTAGCGGGTGATGCCTTGGAATGGATCAATCCCCTATGGGAAACACAGGATCCTATCCTCCTGGACCTTCAGGCCTTCCTGGTGGCCTTTCTAATGGTCTTCGATGACCCTAACCCGGAGACCCCTGCTGAAGCTTCTCTTCCCAAAATCCCGGAGCAGCCCCGATGGGTAATGTGTGTGGGTAGCGCACTAGTCCTCCTGCCCGAAGAGACTACTGCCCATCCAGAATCCACACAGGATGACTACGCTCTCCGGAATACTTCTCCCAACCTCAAGAGGCAGTCCAGACGTGCAAGGCGTAGAGGCAAGCCGTCACGCCTGGGTCTGTCCTCCCAAAGACCTCCTGATTCCAACCTTGAAGTCCCTGCTGAAGTTTCATTTCCCGGTATCCCGGAGCAGCTCCTACGGGTAATATGCGTGGGTAGCGCACCTGTTCTCCTGCCCGAAGAGACTTCTGCCCACCTAGAATCCTCCGGGATACCACCTGATGACAAATGGAGAGAGACTTCCCTACACCCGGTACCCGATACTTCATCCGCTCCGTCCTGTGAGCCTGACAATGGGTACCTCAAAGCGGTAGTTAACCCCGAGTCTCTACACCCCTCCGACCAGGTGGAGGACCTCCAGTTGTCTCCAGAACCCTTCGGGGTGCTACCTGGTAGCAAATGGACAGAGTCTTCCCTATACTCTGTACCTGATACCTCGCACGCTTCGTCCAGTGAGTCCGACCTAGTGTACTCCAAAGCAGAGGTTATCCCTGAGTCTCTACACCCCTCCGACCAGGCGGAGGACCTCCAGTTGTCTCCTGAACCCTTCGGGGTGCTACCTGATAGCGAATGGACAGAGACTCTTCTATACTCGGTACATGATACCTCGGCTGCTTCATCCAGTGAGTCTGAACAAGTGTACTCCGAAGCAGAGGTTATCCCCGAGTCTCTACACCCCTCCGACCAGGCGGAGGAACTCCAGTTGTCTCCTGAACCCTTCGGGGTGCTACCTGATAGCGAATGGACAGAGACTCTCCTATACTCGGTACCTGATACCTCGCCCGCTTCTTCCAGTGAGTCCAACCTAGTGTACTCCGAAGCAGAGGTTATCCCCGAGTCTCTACACCCCTCCGACCAGGCGGAGGACCTCCAGTTGTCTCCTGAACCCTTCGGGGTGCTACCTGATAGCGAATGGACAGAGACTCTCCTATACTCGGTACCTGATACCTCGCCCGCTTCTTCCAGTGAGTCTGACCTATTGTACTCCGAAGCAGAGGTTACCCCCGAGTCTCTGCACTCTTCCGACCCGGCGGAGGACCCCCAGTTGTTTCCTGAATCCTCCGGGGTACCACCTGATAACAAAGAGACAGTGACTTTTCTACACCTTGTACCTGATACCTCGCCCATTTCATCCTATGAGCTTGACAAGATGTACCCCGAAGCAGAGGTTACCCCCGAGTCTCTGCACCCCTCCAACCCGGCGGAGGGCTTCCAGTTGTCTCCTGAACCCTCTGGGGTGCTACCTGATAATAAGTGGAGAGAGACTTCCTTGTGTGCTATTCCTGGTACTCCACCCATTTCGTCTGTTGCTGAGGATGGCTGGATAGGAGGTAGCATCCTAGCTACCCAGAGGAGACCATTTTTTCCGGTGGACAGTGGAAGTGATCTCCTTGAAGTAAAGGATTGGCCCTCGAATTCCCTGCGGAACATTCTGACAGGCCTGAAGAAGAGGGGGCGTAAGGGGGGGGTACTGTAACATACCTGGCGGCGTCCTTGCATAGTGGTCTATCTCCCACTGTGCAAGAGCACGCATTTGATCTCCAGTCCAGTCTGCTAGCCTGGCTTCCCTCCATGCTGTCTGCTTGCCTCTGTGTCTGCTGCTTAAGGGCGGCGCCCGATCACTTCCTGCTTTTTGTACCTGCTGCAGGCACACCCCTTGTGCGTCCTCAGCCTATTGCTGTCTGTCATCTGGTATTTAACCCAGCTGCTCCAATGAATCCCTGCCTGAGCATTGTGTTCTGTCAGTTGGCCTCTGATATGCCAGGTCCCGTTTATGTTTCCTGCCTTCGGTATCAGTTCCCGTGTCTGAACTGTGTCCTGTCTGTATTATCTTCTAGCCTGTTGTCTTCTGCCTATCCTGGAGGCTGTATTTCCAGGCCTGTGTGAACTCGCTCCTGCCTGTTCGTTCCGCCTTCTAGGGGCCGCATACCTAGACCCGCTCCTGTATCTTGCTGCTGTGTCTGTTCTTGTCTGAATACTCTCCTAGCCTGTTTTGTTTTACTCTATGTCCGTACCTTCCCTTTTTCTGCAGAGTCTGAACTCGTACCTACTCCTGCTCGTTGTCACTGTACTTCCGTTTGTGAGTTTGTGGTCCACTCGCTACTTCTCTGTAAGTACCCTGTGGGTATCTGGTTCTGCCTTTCCCTTCCTGTCTGTTCCGTGTGAACTGAGCCCTGTCACCTCCGCTCTGCCTTGCTTGCCGCTTCGGCGGTTCTTGCTTGCTCAGCCCTGTCCACCACGTCTGCGGTTTCGCTTTGCTCAGCCCTGTCCACCGCGTCTGCGGTTTTGCTTTGCTCAGTCCTGTCCACCGCGTCTGCGGTTTCGCTTTGCTCAGCCCTGTCCACCGCGTCTGTGGTTTCTCTTTGCTCAGCCCTGTCCAACGCGTCTGCGGTTTCGCTTTGCTCAGCCCTGTCCACCGCGTCTGCAGTTTCGCTTTGCTCAGCCCTGTCCACCGCGTCTGCAGTTTCGCTTTGCTCAGCCCTGTCCACCGCATCTGCGGTTTCGCTTTGCTCAGCCTTGTCCACCGCGTCTGCGGTTTCGCTTTGCTCTGTCCTGTCCACCGCGTCTGCGGTTTCGCTTTGCTCTGCTCTGTTCACCGCGTCTGCAGTTTTGCTTTGCTCAGCCCTGTCCACCGCGTCTGCGGTTTCGCTTTGCTCTGCCCTGTTCACCGCGTCTGCGGTTTCGCTTTGCTCAGCCCTGTCCACCGCGTCTGCGGTTTCGCTTTGCTCAGCCCTGTCCACCGCGTCTGCGGTTTCGCTTTGTTCAGCCCTGTCCACCGCGTCTGCGGTTTCGCTTTGCTCAGCTTTGTCTACCGCCTATGCTGTTTCGCTCTGCTCAGCCTTGTCTACCGCGTCTGCGGTTCTGCTCTGCTCAGCCTTGTCTACCGCGTCTGCGGTTCTGCTCTGCTCAGCCTTGTCTACCGCGTCTGCGGTTCTGCTCTGCTCAGCCTTGTCTACCGCGTCTGTGGTTCTGCTCTGCTCTGCCTTGTCTACCGCGTCTGCGGTTCTGCTCTGCTCGGCCTTGACTACCGCACCTGCGGTTTCGCTTTACTCTGTTTGTTTACCGCATCTGCGGCTCCGAATTTGTCTCCCTGTCTGTACTGGACCCTACCCAGCCTGCGCTTTAGTCTGCCTGTTCCTGTATTCCCCAGTGTGGGTCAACAGCCGTGTCCGGAGTCTGACCTGGAGTAGACCCTGGTCCCTCTGCTCGGTTCCTCCCTGGTGCACTGGCGTCGTATGCCGTCGTGCGACCTTGGTCGGATCGGGCAGATACTTAGTTACGCCCCTCCAGGCACTCTCCGGTTCATGGTACAGTGGAATCGCTACATAAACACACACACGCCAGTCAGTCCAGGCGTGTGCATTACAACAACTGTATCAAAATATATGCAGTTGCATTAGAAAAATAAGAAGGTAAGATTACTCCCATTCAAACGGTGCATGTGTGGGCACATTGCTGTCTAAGCCCAGTATATATATTCAAATAGAAGGTATACAGCAAATACTATACCTACCACAAAGAAGGTGCACCAACAGGGAGACAGGCAGATAATGGGAAAACAATACAGAGCCAGAGCCCCACGCTTTACGCCACTGAATGGCTTCCTCAGGGGTGTAATGTTAGTGTTCACTAGGGGAACAATATATATAGAATGAACCCAACTGTTGGCTAATAGGAAATTGGACAGAGGGAAAATCTTTACTGGAGTGAGACAAGGATAAGTAGAAGCCTCATGCTCAATGGATCAAGTATAACAATCCAGAGAAAGCAGTAAGTCCATATATCCTCCCGCAGCTCTCTGTCTCTGCAACGCGCCAGCTGTCTTCCAGGAACTGATGAACGACATCTTCCGAGATCTCCTATACTCATGCGTGGTAGTGTACCTGGACGATATCCTGGTGTTCTCCCCTGATTTGCCTTCCCATCGGAGGGATGTTCGACAGGTATTACAGAGGCTCAGGAAGAATCATCTGTATGCCAAGTTCGAGAAATGCGTCTTTGAACGGACTTCTCTTTCATTTTTGGGATACATAATCTTGGAGACCGGACTTAGGATGGACCCTGAAAAAGTGTCTGCCATCCTAAAGTGGCCTCGACCTGAGGGGCTGAAGGCTATTCAGCGGTTGCTGGGATTCGCTAACTATTACCGCCTCTTCATTCCTTCCCGGACTGCTCCCATCTCTGCCCTGACCCGCAAAGGGGATAATCCCAAGGAATGGACTGCCGAGGCGGAAAGTGCCTTCGTGTCCTTGAAGCAAGCTTTCTCATCTGCTCCGGTGCTACACTGTCCAGACTGTAACAAACAGTTCTTCCTGGAGGTTGATGCCTCTTCCTCTGGGGCTGGAGCAGTACTTGTTATGATCTGCTACAAGAACTAAGGAAAGATAAGAAAACTGCCCCTACAATAGGACTAAGCTGATTCCCTACGATGCAGCGGGCAACCTGTTCCTTGTGAACAGACCCGCCTTCGTCCTCAGCTAGTCTGAACGCAGACCTATAGATATAAGGGAGGGGTCCCTAAAAGTACTAAGGACTGGGACAAAATTGGACACCTCCTAGCAGAAGTTGTAGCGGAGCAAAAAGACAAACAGACAAAAATACTTAGAGGTCCAAAGGACCAAGCAAACTAAGAGATAGGTACAAAGCACCTGGCTAGATTAAGAGTCAAAGTAACACTGAAGTCCAGCAAAGCCAGAAGGGCAGCAGGTCACGTGACCACAAAATAGAAAAAAACTAACAGGAAGGTTCTAACAGTACTCACTCAGAAATCCTCGTCCGGGTGAATGGTGACCTGCGGCTGCTTTTCCAAGCTCTTCTCTCCTTCCAAGCGCAATTACTCCATTGGGGATTGGGAACTGCTTGCCATCAAATTAGCACTGGAGGAGTGGCGCTTCTTACTAGAGGGGGCTCTGCATTCGGTGGTCATCTATACGGACCATAAGAATCTCTCCTACTTGCAGTCTGCTCAAAGACTAAATCCTCATCAGGCCATATGGTCTCTGTTCTTTGCTCGTTTCAACTTCACTCTCCATTCCATTACCACCCGGCAGACAAGAATATAAAGGCTGATGCACTCTCCTGCTCATTCCTGCTCATTCCTGTCTACCGATCAAGAGGAGGAGTCTCTACACATCATTGACCCCTCCAGAATAATGACTGTTGCTCCGTTTGACCTGTCTCTTCTTCCTCCTGGTAAGACCTCTGTGGCGGCTCCGAATAGGAGGAGGGTCTCACTCTGGGGTCATTCGTCCAAACAGGCTGGACATGCCGGTCAGAGGAAGACGCTTCTGCTTATTTCCCGACATTATTGGTGGCCGACTCTGCGCAAGGATGTTGCAGATTTTGATGCGGCTTGCTCTTCCTGTGCCCGTAACAAGACACTTAGGCAACTTCTGACTTGTCGACTTCTTCCTCTACCTGTGCCTTCTGTTCCATGGCAACACATCGCCATGGATTTCATCACGGATCTTTCTGCATCAGCCGGTTGTACTATCATATGGGTGGTCGCTGACCGCTTCTCCAAGATGGCTCACTTCATTCCCTGCCAGATCTTCCCTCTGCGCCTGTGCTGGCTAAAGACTTCATCCATCACATCTTCCGTCTCCACGGCCTACCTCTTCATATTGTCTCAGATAGAGGAGTTCAGTTTACTTCACGCTTCTGGAGAGCCACGTGCAAGCTGCTGGATGTCACAGTTGGATTTCTCTTCAGCCTATCATCCTCAGTCCAATGGCCAGGTGGAACGTATTAATCAGATCCTTACTAGTTTCCTTCGGCACTTTGACTGGGTAGAATTTTCTTACAACAACCATGTGAGTGAGTCCTCTGCCAAGTCTCCGTTCTTTGTGGTGTACGGTCAGCATCCAAATATTCCGTTTCCTGTTTCTACTTCTGTGGACAATCCTGCTGCGGAGTCTCTCGTCAGAGACTTTTCGGTGATTTGGACACTCAATCTGTGCTGCTACAGTTCTCGGAGCGGATGAAGAAGCATGCTGATAAGAGACATCTGGATCCGCCTCTATTCCATCCGGGAGACAAGGTCTGGCTTTCCTCCAAGTATGTCCATCTCAAGATACCATCATACAAGTTCGGTCTGCAGTTGATCGGTCCTTTCGAGATTCTGAGTCAAATAAATCCAGTGGCGTACAAGTTGAAACTCCCTGCCTCGTTACGAATCCCCAATTTCTTTCATGTGTCTCTCCTCAAACCTGTCGCCCTCAATCTTTTCTCTGACGTTCCAGTTACCACTTCAGCTCCAGTCTCCTCTGAGGACGTCTTTGAGGTACAGAACATTTTGGCCAGCAAGAGGGTAAGAGGAAAGACTTTATTTCTTGAAGATTGGAAGGGGTTTTGTCCTGAGGAGAGGTCATTGGAGCCCAGGGAGAACATATATGCTGCTCTTCTTCTAGAAAAGGTTCTTGCGGGCTTGAAGAAGAGGGGGCGTAAAGGGGGGGTACTGTAGCATTGGCATGTCTGTCTCCTGCCCGGCAGAAAAGCCGATCCACTCACCGCTGCGGCCCCCGGTCCGGCGTCCCCTGCTCCTCCCTCTGGCTTCACCGCAGCATCTGCCTGTGATGCGCACACCGCACGCAGATCCCTGGGCACCGTACTTAGGGCACGCGCTCCCTCCCTCTTAACCCTAGAAGTCCCAGAAATTTTGAGCTCCCCCCTGAAGTCCCGAAAGAGGGTCAAATGACCCTTAGTCCAAACTGACAACTCTGATGGCTCCAATTAGCATCCTTTCATTTGTAAATGTGGCCATTGCCTGAGGAATCTGCAGGGGGCAATTGTGTTGTGTTGATCCACCTCAACAAAGGTCTTGTAAGAAACTGTAAACAAAAGAATGTAAGCTGCTCCTGAGTGTGTCTGCCAACCCCCCAGCTGCATTGTTGTGCAGGGGATATGCATAAGGTTGCTAACACCTTAGCAAATTTGCATGCAGCCTTTTGTGCTGTGGGGGATAAATAGGTGACTGCTTCACCTATTTTGTTCACAAGAAACAAAATGCAGAGAAGGCACACCATTCAACAGGCATTGGAACTGATCCTGAGCAACACCAACCCTTCTGACTCAGATGGAGATGACATAGTCCTTCAACCGGATTCGGACTCTGAGCTGTCTTCAGGTTAGATTTTTCAAATTACCTATTTTTATTTCCTGACTATCTTTTTTATTTAGAACCAAAACAAAATGTTAATTTGAAATTATTTATCTTGCAGATGAGGAGACTCCTCCTCTACCAAAAAAGAAAAAAAGAGAGCTCGGTTGGCGAGTGAGCCAACAGAGACCGCAAAAGATGGCACAGTGTGGCGTGAAGTACAAGTGGGGAAACGTCTCCATTTCACCCCAATAGAACCGTACCCTACAGATGGAGAGCCAAGTGCTAAGGCCAGATGAAGTGTCCGGAGTCACCTTCAGAGCCTCCTCTGTTTTATCACTCTTGACATGCTTCGTAGCATTCAAGAATGGACTACTCAACATGCACGTCACACGGAGCAGGTGGATTGGTTCATGGGTCTCCCGGAACTAATGGCATTTATTTCAGTCATTATCTTGCGGGGGGTGACCAAGGTTCCATCACTACATGACAGCTGGTCAGCAAACCTGGCAAACCCAAGGATCATTGCAACTATGACCCGAAACCGCTTCCAAGACATCATGCAACACCTACGCTTTGATGACATGTTCACACGCAGTGAGCGAGTGGAGACCGTTAAGTTTGCTGCAATCTTCGATGTGTGGAGATCGTTTGTCACCAACTGCATCGCATCCTACAACCCTGGCCGACACATCACTATTGATGAACAGCTTTTCCCGTCAAAGACTCGCTGCTGTTTTCTGCAATACATTGCAACAAAACCAGACAAGTTTGGCATCAAGTTTTGGGTGGCTTGCGACTTGAAATCAAAGTACATCTGTAATTTCCTCCCATATCTTGGCAAGGACCCCAGTCGTCCCAGCGGAGAGAGACTGTCCGAAACTGTTGTGATGAGGCTGATGGAACCATTCATGGACAAGGGCAGAACTGTAACCACGGACAATTTCTTTACATCATTGTCACTTGCACAACGACTGCTTAGCCGGAAAACCACTATCCTCGGCACAGTCAACAAGAGTCGCCGGGAAATTCCTCAATCCGCTAGACAGATGGACCGCACTGAATTCACCACTCAGGTGTTTTCAACCACTGGTGCCACACTGACAGTGTATGCACCCAAACAAAAGAAGGCTGTCTACATTCTTAGCAGCATGCACAGCATGGTTGAGACTGAGGATACTAACAAAAGGAAGCTAAACACGGTCACACAATACAACCACACAAAGTGCGGTGTGGATGTAATGGACCAAATGGTGTGGGAGTACAGAGTGCGTGCAGGAACACGGAGATGGCCAGTCGCAGTGTTCTACAACATGATTGACATGGCAGCACTGAATGCTAGTGTTCTTTATCAGGCATGCACTGGGGTGCAGGAGAGACGGGTGGACTTCCTGGTTGAGCTTGCAAAAGAGTTAAGCCCACTTCTCACATAGCGAGATCGCTAGCGAGATCGCTGCTGTGTCACGGTTTTGGTGACGCAACAGTGACCTCACCAGCGATGTCGCTATGTGTGACACTTTGCAATGATCAGGCCCCTGCTGTGAGGTCGCTGATCGCTGCAAAGTGTCCTGGACCATTTTTTGGTCATTGCTCTCCCGCTGGTCAGCACACATTGCCGTGTGTGACCAGCGGCAGCAGCGATCAGGCTGGTAACTATGCTAAACATCGGGTTACTAGGGGCACACGCGCACCTAGTAACCCGTTGTTTATCATGGTTACGAGCCTGCTAAAGTGAGCGGTAACCTCCCGCTCACTGTAGCAGAGTGGTAACCATGATAAACAACGGGTTACTAGGAGCCCCTAGTAACCCGATGTTTACCATAGTTACCAGCCTGCTCCTGCTTCAGCAGGCTCGTAACCAGGAGCAGGACATCGTGGAAAGATTCTTTCCACGATGTCGCTGCTCCCCTGATCGTTGGTGAGCCTGCCTGTTTGACAGCTCACCAGCGACCACATAGCGACGCAGCAACGATCCCTGACAGGTCATATCGTTGTCGGGATCGTTGCAGCGTCGCTAAGTGTGACGGGGCCTTTAGGTGGCTCTCATGTGACTGAAAAGAAGGCACGCAAGGAGAAACTCCTTCGGCAACAACCTTCCACACCCAGCCCTGGCAAAATGGCGAAGTGTCAGGTCAACCATTGATGCATGAACAATTGTGCAACTGAGAGATGTGTTGACTGCTACAAATACACGTGTGGCAAATGTACCAGGGACATACCCAGGCAGTGCCAGGTATGTTCCGACAGTGCAGACAGACTGCTGAGTGAGTGCTGAAATGCTAGTCACACAAGAAGGACATGCCACTCACACACACACACGCAGCCCCCCACTGCAGCCTATTGTAAATATGTGTGGAATTGTTTTATTCCTTGTATTTTTTTTATTATTTTTATAACAAAAATAAAAAGCATCCTTTGATGCGTGCTCCTTTACTCCCCTACCCCCATGTATTTGTCTTTACCCCCCCCTCCCCTCTTCCCACTTCTCCTCCCCCAACATCCCTCCCTGTTGAATAATTTGATGATATTGTTTTCTTGTTCACTGTCTTGTCACATTTGTTTGGCCATGCCGCTTATACACTGCTCATCTTGAAAATGTGACTATTGTTTAGTGTTGGTGTGAAATAACCCTTAATTGAAAAAAAAAAAAAAAAAAAAAGCATGGAAACAAATAACAGTTGTTCTTTTGTATATTTTTCACACTGAAATTTCAGTCCTCTTGTGTGAATTTTGCACGAAAAAAAATCGCACGAAAAAAATCGCAGCCCATTCAAGTCAATGGGTGCAAAAAAAAATCGTAAAAAAATCGCAACTACTTGCGATTTTTTTGCGATCTGTCCCATTGGTCATATAGATCACTACTCTGGGATTTTTTTGCACGAAAAAAATCGCACATAAAAAATCGCAGGAAAATCGCACCTATGAAAAAAATCGCACAAAAAAAATCGCAGGTGTGCTTGGTGCCATTGAAATACATTGGCAAATCGCAGAAAAAAAATCACATCGCATTGCGATGCGATTTTCGCGTGATTTTTTTTTGCTAGTGTGCTTGAGGCCTTAGACACAAATGCTTCTGGTCATTACTCACAGCTGTATCTTGCTCTAAAATTTCTAATTCTCTATTTAAAGTATATAAAAAATTATTCATTGTTTCAGTGCTTTTTTGCTCAAATAAAGCTAAACTAAATACAATATGTATAGTCTTTATATTATCAAATACAATAAACTGAATAGAACTAACTAGAAACTAAATGGCTAAACTCAATGGAAAACAACAACCTCCTGTGGTGCGACAGTAATGGCCTTAATTACAGAACAAAAGACGGTGATTATAGGATGTTAGCTAAAATCCTTCAGGTCATTCGACCCGTCTCTGGGTTCCAAAGGTAGAAATGTTAAATGACCCCTCTCTGGGACTTCTAGTGTTAAAGGACCCACGCACGCCGTCCTAAAAAGTTCCCGGCCAATAGCCGGAGGAATGCCCCTATTTAAGGCACCTCCTCCAAAATGGAGATGCCTGTGCAAAGTTGTTGTTTGTGTTCTAAACTCTCTCTCCAGCCCTCAAGTCCCAGTGCTGCTTGCCTATCTATCAGCTGTGCCCGCCAGCCTGTTTACCAGCCGTGCCCGCCAGCCTGTCTATCAGCCGTGTCCACCTGTCAGTCTGCCAGCCAAACCTGCCTGTCTACCTGCTTTGCCTACCAGCCGTGCTCATCTGTCGTGCCTGTCGGCTTCAGCCATCAGTCCTGTGGGAGTCGCCTGCTCTCACACGAGGTCGGTCCCAGAGTGGCACCTGGTCCATCTTCCTGGTCCCTCTTTGGTTCACGTAGCAAGGGTCGGTACGGGTAGGCAATTAGTTACGCCCCTCTGGTCCCTCCTTGTATCTCAGCACAGAGGCTCCACCACCCGGACCCATAACACAAATCAATAGTGGGTCATGAATTGGTTTTGTTTATTTTTTACGTCGTTCCTCGTGCAGTGTAATTAATGAAACTACTTTATTTATCGGGTCGGTGCATTTACAGCGATACCAGATTTATATCTTTTTTTATGTTTGCTTTTGTCACACACAAAAAGACGCTTTATTTTTGCAAAAACTACTTTTTGTATCACCATATTTTGAGAGCTAGAATTTTTCCAGACTTCTGCTGGCAAAGTCATGTTAGTTCTTGTTTCTTGCGGGACGAGTTGACATTTTTATTGGTACCATTTTCGGGCACATAAGGTTTTTTGATCGCTTTGTATTCTGATTTTTGAGAGGCAGTATAAACAAAAATCAGCAATTCAGGAATTGTTTTTTTTTAATGCCGTTCCGTGTGTGGTAAAATTGATAAGGCAACTTTATTCTTCGGGTCAGTATGATTACACCGATACCACATTTATATATTTTTTTATGTTTTGGCGCTTTTACACAATAAAAACTATTTTATAGAAAAAATAATTATTTTTGCATAATTTTATTCTGAGAGCTATAACTTTTTTATTTTTCGGCTGATAGAGCGTGGTGGCTTGTTTTTTGTGGGACAAGATGATGTTTTCAGCTGTACCATTTTTATTTACATTCATATTTTTGATCACGTTTTATTCCACTTTTTGTTCGGCGATATGATGAAAAAGCATAGTTTTTTGCTCCCCCCTTTTTTTTTCCGGTGCTCACTGAAGGGGTTAACTAGTGGGACAGTTTTATAGGTCAGGTCATTCCGGACGCGGTGATACCAAATATGTGTACTTTTTTTGTTCATTTTTAAATAAAAAAATATTTATTTATGTGTACAATATATATATATATTATTTTGCTATTATTTTGTGATTTTTTAAAAAAATATTTAATTTTTTTAAAGTTTTTTATTTAGTCCCTTTATGAGACTTTCACTTTAACAGCTCTGATCACTGTTATAAACCATTGCAGTGCACGGGCATTGCAATGGTTTATAACTCAGTGCTGCACTGACATAAGCTTGTTAGACCATGCTCTGTGCATGATCTAGCAAGCTTACTAGCCTTGGTAACCCAGATGTCGTCATGATGACGTTGGGTCACCATGGCAACGATCGGTCCCTCGCGATGCCTTCTAAATGCTGCAATCGATATCGATCGCAGCATTTAAGGGGGTTAAACGACCAGTAGCTGTGCGGGCACCGCTCCTGGCAGTGAGAGCCGGGTGTCAACTATAATGTTAGCTGAGCACCTGGCAGCAATCGTGTGTGCACAGCTGCTGTGCGCGCAAAATCGCCAGGACATATCCATACGTCCAAGGTCGGGAAGTCCTTCCTAACCGGGACGCATGGATACGTCTAAGGTCGTGAAGGGGTTAATTGTTTGAAATCAGCTTGCACCCTAAATGTTTCTGTGTGATTGTACAAATATGTTAGCATTTGGGGCTCCACTTTTAATTTTTGCCTAGCGCCCCACTTTGTCTAAAACTGGCCATGATAATTCTGTAAGCATAGTATGAACCTTGTTAATAGACACCATCTTTACTAAGCTTAGAAATATGAAAAAAGGGACATGTACAACATTGGATAGTAATAGAAAAATATTTCGAATATAAAAGGATGATGAAAATAAAAATTTATTTATTTGAAAGTTACACTGCGATTAAGATTTAATTTTTTCATCTTTCATCATATCAATTGAATAAAGGTCAAACAAGCATGATGATTTCTGCAACATATATGTAGAGTGAACAGCACTTAGTATCATAGACATATCCCAATAGCACCTAGAGCGATTGTGCTAAAAACTGTACAACAGCAAAGACATGAAAAAGCTGACAGCAGAAAGGACCAGCTGGCCTTTTAAGACTGCCAATTTAGTTATTCCTGGATTAGGCTCTGTTCATCCCACACATTTCAGTTTCCTTATTGTGATTTTTTTTCAGCTACGGCTATCAAACACACACAGTTTTCTCTATACATTTCAAGCTCCTTTGGTATAGCAGTGTATTATAATGTATTCATACCTATACAGTATTAAACAGATGTGGACTAACCAATCAAATTTAGGGCATGTTCACATGAATTATAGGCTTGATTAGCTACAGCATCCTTTAATTTTAATTTCTTAAAACAATAGAACACATGAAAATAAGCAACTTTGTAATATATCTAATTAGATAAATTTGTTTCTTGCTACTGCTTGTTTAATCTTTCACTCTCAATACATAGGTAAAATCTGTATTCAATGAAGACAGATTTTCCCATGACTGAGTTAGGAGAGGACAATTGGTGCTTTAAAATTCTATAGAGACAAAAGGAGGAGGGAAGAGCTAGAGACATTTTACTGCAAGTTCCATAGAACTTTATGAGCACCAACTGACATCTACTATCTCAATTATGGGAAAAAATTGTATTCACTTAAGGCGCCTTTCAGACTACAGTGTCCATTTCCACACGTACTTGAGACACTGACACACGTAGACCCATTCAAATGAATGGGTCTGTGCACATGTCAGTGTGTTTCCACGGACCGTGTGTCTGTGGGCAAAACATGCTGACATGTCCATTTTTTTCTCACAGCATTGGCCACAAAACGTCCCGCACACGTGCATAATGATGACACACAGATGACATCTATGTGTCATCAGTGTGACAGGTATCGGCTCTAGGGAATCAGTGGTACAATTAGCGCTGTTCCAAAGCGCCAGGTGCTGAATGCTGCTTTTATCATTGTCCCCTGCAAGCACTGTGATCAGCGTTAGCAAGGGGCAATGATGAGAGTAGTATTCTGCTCCCACTGTGTCCTGGTGTAAAAGTAAGAATTTTTACCCAGAATGCCACTAAGCTCAGTCAGTGACAGGGCACTGCTTGGTGAGCTCAGCAGATGACAGGGGCCTGCTCGCTGCAGCGAGTCATTCTTCCCGGCTCCTCGGCGTGAGCGGTCAGGTGAGTTAAAGCATGGGACATCTTCAGACAGGTGAGTATAAGTATTTTTTACTTTATTCTTATTTTTACACCAGGACACAGTGGGTGCAGAATACTATTCTCATCATTGTCCCTTGCTAGCAGGGGACAATGATGAGGGCAGTGTTCAGCACCTGGAGCTTGGGAACAGCAATAACTGTACCGCTGATTCCCAGGCGCCGGTACGAGTCATACTGATGCAGCACACAGGCGGCACATGGTTGCCACGTGTGCCACACATATCACACACGGACACACATATCTCTGGTACTGGTTTTTCCAGTACTGGAAATATCCAGACTTGTGAAAGAAGCCTAAGACAGCTTTTGCCCATAAGCTGAGAATTTTGAGAATGAATGATCAGTCTAGAAATAGATAGAAGTTGATGTCTCCAATAAAATACCTCACAAAACTTCTTATTTTCATATTTACTATTGTTTTATCTAAAAAAAATGTAAACGATGGTTACATTTTAAGGTCAAATCACCTGACAAATGAGCCAGATGAAAAATTATTTTCCTTCTATAGTCAAATAAAAAAATATAATACTACGAATATACTATATATTAATGCATAATTTAAATAAATATTATTGTATGTAACAATACTTTTCTATGAATTATCCAACTTTTCCACACAATAATTACATATACAGTGGGTATGGAAAGTATTCAGACCCCTTTAAATTTTTCACTCTTTGTTTCATTGCAGCCATTTGGTAAATTCTAAAAGTTTCATTTTTTTTCTCATTAAAGTACACTCTGCACCCCATATTGACTGAAAAAAACAGAAATGTAGAATTTTTTGCAAATTTATTAAAAAAGAAAAACTGAAATGTCACATGGTCATAAGTATTCAGACCCTTTGCTCAGACACTCATATTTAAGTCACATGCTGTCCATTTCCTTGCGATGCTCCTTGAGATGGTTCTACTCCTTCATTAGAGTCCAGCTGTGTTTAATTAAACTGATAGGACTTGATTTGGAAAGGCACACATATCACACCTGTATACAAGACCTCGCAGCTCACAGTGCATGTCAGACCAAATGAGAATCGTGAGCTCAAAGGAACGGCCCAAGGAGCTCAGAGACAGAATTGTGGCAAGGCACAGATCTGACCAAGGTTACAAAATAATTTCTGCATTACTCAAGGTTCCTAAGAGCACAGTGGCCTCCATAATCCCTAAATAGAAAAAGTTTGGGACCACCAGAAGTCTTCCTAGACCTGGCCGCCCTGCCAAACTGAGCAACCGTGGGAGAAGAGCCTTGGTGAGAGAGGTAAAGAATAACACCAAGATCACTGTGGCTGAGTTCAAGAGATGCGGTAGGGAGATGGGAGAAAGTTCCACAAAGTCAACTATCACTGCAGCCCTCCACCAGTCAGGCCTTTATGGCAGAGTGGCCCGACGGGAGCCTCTCCTCGGTGCAAGACTAATGAAAGCCCACATAGACAGTCCTCAAAAACACATGTAGGACTCCCAGATTATGAGAAATAAGATTCTCTGGTCTGATGAGATGAAGATAGAACTTTTTGGTGATAATTCTAAGCGGTATGTGTGGAGAAAACCAGGCACTGTTCATCACCTGCCCAATACAATCCCAACAGTGAAACATGGTGGTGGCAGCATCATGCTATGGGGGTGTTTTTCAGCTGCAGGGACTGGACAACGGTTGTAATTGAAGGAAACATGAATGTGGCCAAGTACAGAGATATCCTGGATGAAAACCTCTTCCAGAGTGCCCTTGACCTCAGATTTGGCCAAAGGTTCACCTTCCAACAAGACAATGACCCTAAGCACACAGCTAAAATAACAGTGGCTTCAGAACAACTCTGTGATCATTCTTGACTGGCCCAGCCAGAGCCCTGACCTAAACCCAATTGAGCATCTCTGGAGAGACCTGAAAAAGGCTGTCCACCAACGTTCACCATCCAACCTGACGGAACTGGAGAGGATCTGCAAGGAAGAATGGCAGAGGATCCCCAAATCCAGGTGTGAAAAACTTGTTGCATCATTCCCAAGAAGACTCATGGCTGTACTTGCTCGAAAGGGGATTCTACTCACTACTGAGCAAAGGGTCTGAATACTTATGACCATGTGATATTTCCATTTTTCTTTTTTAATTAATTTGCAAAAATTTCTACATTTCTGTTTTTTTCAGTCAATATGGGGTGCAGAGTATACTTTAATGAGAAAAAAAATGAACTTTTTAGAATTTTCCAAATGGCTGCAATGAAACAAAGAGTGAAAATGTAAAGGGGTCTGAATACTTTCCATACCCACTGTAGAACCAATTACACCATACCACCAAGTTCTGAGACTGACGCAAATTTTGGTTTTCACAGTTTGGTGGTTGAGTGTTTTTAGATCTTTAAGTCAGATAGTTCTATGGTTACTGAAGTGCAATTATAAGCTCTTCATATTTTTTTAAATTTTATTCACAAATACATCAAATTTATGCAAAGACTCAATATTTACAGTGTTATACCTAATTTTTCAAAACTTCTGTATTTTGGTCTAACATGCTGAATATAAGCTTCTGGGCCAAATCATGACTGATAGCAACCCATTCTTGGCGTATCAGTACTTGGCAAAATTGTGAGTGAGCCTACTCCCTTGGATGAAAAGCAACCCCACACATCAATAGTCAAGATTCTTGACTGTTGGCATGACATAGGACTCATTGTAGCTTTCTTCAAAATCTTCCGAACAGTCTAAAGTGGGCTTCAGCAGAGAAAAAAACTTTACAGGAAGTAGAGAGATTGGTCTACAGAGGAATGGGGTAAAGTAATTTTCTTTGATGAAACACCCTTCAGACTGTTTCTGGAAGAAAGATTGTCCAGAGAAGAAAAGGTCAGCGCTCCCTGAGACTTTTATCTGCTAACAATAAAGCATCTTGGGACCATTCAAGCATGGAGCTGCTTTTTATCTAATAGCCTGGGTTCACTCACACTTTTGCCTAAAAACACTGTCATGAATAAGGAATGGTTTCTAGACATTTTCCAAGGGCAACTTCTCCCAACGATCCAAGAACAATTTGGCATGGAATATACTTTTTTCCACCAGGAGCACCTTGTCACAAGGCAAAGGTGATAACTACTTGTCTCTGTGAACAAACCATTCAAATTTTTTGTCCATGGCCAGGAAACTCTCCAGATCTCAATCCTGTTGAGAACCAGTGGTCAATCCTCAAAAAGTGAGCGCACAAACAAAAACACAAAAATGATGATGACTTGCAAGCACAGATTAGACAAAATGGGTAAAACTGATATCCATTCCAGGGCAAATTGCAGAAGTCTTTAAAAAATAAGGATCAAAACTAAATATTGAGTCTTTGTATAAGCTTGATGTATTTTCCAACAAAAGTTTAAAAACTTATGAAACTCTTATAATTGTACTTTAGTGACCGTGGAAACATCTGACTAAAAGAACAAGAAACTTTGAAGCAGCAAACTTTGTGAAAACCGAAATTTTTGTCAGTCTTAAATGTCTTGGCCATGACTGTACATGTATAAATTATTTATGTAACTACTGTATATGTGCACATTCTGCATCATAGATGTGTGCAGTTGCTATAATTAGATGCACACTGTGAAAAAAAAAGTCAGGTTCTGTAGCAGGCACCAGGGCAAGTCTCCCAGCTTCTCCCGAATACAAAAGTTTAATGAACCCCTTCCACCTAAACCAATTTTCACTTTCCTGACCAGGTCAAATTTTACAATTCTGAACAGCGTCACTTTATCAACATATCCCAGTGATATTGAGATTATTTATTCATGACACATTGTACTTAATGTTAGTGGTACATTTTGATCAATATGATTTGCATTTATTTATTAAAATATCGTAAATTTGACAAACAATTTGAGTATTTTGCAATTTTCAAACTTTGAATTTTTATGCCCTTAAAACAAATAGTCATACCACATAAAATAGTTATTAAATTATATTTACGACATGTCTACTTTAAATCAGCATCATTTTTTAAACATAATTTTTTTGGTTACTAAGTTAGAAGGGACCACATCACATTTGAAGTGACTTTGAGGAGCCTATGTGAGAGAGAATACCCCAAAATGACACCATTCTAAAAACTGTACCCCTAAAAGTGCTCAAAATCACATTCAAGAAGTTTATTAACTAGGTAAGTGCTTCACAGGAATTAAAGCAATGTGAAAGGATACAAATGACAATTTTATTTTTTCCCACAAAAATGTTGTTTTAGCCCCAAATTTTTCATTTTCACAAGGGTACCAGGAGAAAATGGACCATACAATCTGTTGTGCAATTTCTCCTGAGTACACCGATACCCCATATGTGGTGGAGCACACGGCAGGGCTCAGAAGAAGCACCATTTGACTTTTGGAGAGCAAAATCAGATGGAATAGATAGCAGATGCCATGTTACGTTTGCAGAGCCCCTGATGCCTAAACAATGGAAACCCCGCCTGACTCCATATTGTAAACTACACTCGTCAAGGAACTTATCTAGAGATGTGGTGAGCACCTTGAACCCACAGGTGCTTCACAGAAATGTATAACATTGAGCTATGAAAATGAAAAAATACTTTTTTCCCCACAAAAATTTAGATTTAGCTCCAATTTTTTTAGTTTCACAAGGGTAAGAGGAGAAAATGGACCATACAATTTGTTTTGCAATTACTACTGTTTGAGCAAATGACAGGGATCAGAAGGGAAGGAGCACCATTTGACTTTTGGAGCACAAAATTGGCTGAAATAGACAGCAGACGCTATGTTGCATTTGCAGAACCCTGATGTGCTTAAACAATGGAAACCCACTGTGAAGACACAGAACTTTATAACATTGAGCTGTGAAAATGAAAAATTACATTTTTCCTGCAAAAATGTTGCTTTAACCCCAAATTTTCTTTTTCACAAGGGTAACAGGAGAAAATGGAACCCACAATTTGTTGTGCATATTCTCTTGAGTACACCAATAGTCCATAAGTGGTGAAAAACTACTGTTTGGGTGCAAGGCAGAACTCGGAAGGGAAGGAACGCTAATTGAATTCTGGTGCGCAATTTTGGCTGGAATAGATTGCAGATGCCATGTTACATTTGAAGAACCCTTGACATGCCAAAAGAGCAGGAACCTCCACAATTGACCCCATTTTGGAAACAACACCTCACATGGAATTCATCTATGGATGTAGTGAGCATTTTTAACCCTCAGGCAATTCACAGAATTGCATAACATTGAGCTGAGTAAATGGAAAATTACCATTTTTTCCACTATAATATTGTTTTGGTCTCAAGTTTTTAATTTTTAAAAGGGATAATAGAAGAAAATTAATGTCACACTTTGTTACACAATTTCTCCTGAGTACACCAATACCCCACATGTGATCGAAAACTACTTTTCAGACACAGTGCAAAGCTCAGAAGGGAAGACGCACCATATTGGAGTAACATGCAGGAAACAAAAAATATTTTCAGCTCACCCTTGTATCTGAGTCCATTCAATCCTTGGAGCATTGGGGGACGTCCCTGTCAGACGTGAGTAGCAGCTTGTAGGTTGAAAAGAAGATCCAGCTTCAGTGAGGTAAAATTAAAAATATCACTTTAATAGAAAAATCCATTAAAATATGGGCAATTGTTCCAACCTATATATTTAATCAAAGTGGAGGAAAAAAGGTGCCGGTGATGAGAAACTGTATGCGTTTCGAATAGTGTTGAGCATTCCGATACTGAAATATCGGGTATCGGCCGATATTCGCGGTATCGGAATTCCGATACTTAATTCCGATACTTTTACAATATCGAATACCGGAATCGGAAGTTCCCATAATGCCTGCGCTCTGCAGTGTCTCTGAAGGATGACAAGCTGGATGGCAGCGCTCAGCTGCGATCCAGCCTGTCATCAGAATGCCATCCCAGCGTGGGAGAATTCTCCTGATTGTTTAAAAGCCGGCGGGCGGTAAAAAGCCGCCGGCTTTTAAACAATCACACAGCCCCATACTGCTTCCCCGCAGCCTCCCACCCCGATCCTCCGCTCCCCTCGCCACCTCCCATCCCGATCGTAAGTTAGGACCGGGCGGGGAGCACAGCACCAAGGAGCGGGGAGCGAAGGACCCGGGCGGGGAAGCCGGCAGTGAAAAGACTTCACCGCCGGCTTTCCCGTTCTGTGCTGCGCTTTCCCGCCGGTTATTGCAAATGAACAGCTGAGGTATCAGGTGATGCCGATCAGCTGTTCATTTGAAGTCGCCGCGGTGCCCTCAGAGGGTTCATGTGAGTTCATGCTTGACTGCATTGCATGAACTCACATGAACTTTCCCAAGGCCGCACAGGTCAGCCTCACCTCCCAGACCGGTCATGATTGGTGTGTGTGGGTGTCTGTGCGGGTGTGCGCGGTGTGTGGGGTGTCTGTGCGGTGTCTGCGGGTGTGTGCGGTGTCTGCGGGTGTGTGCGGTGTCTGTGCGGTGTCTGCGCGATGTCTGCGGGTGTGTGCGATGTCTGTGCGATGTCTGGGGGTGTGTGCGTGCAGGCAGACATAGGCCGATGTGACACTACTACTCCCATCGGCCTATGTCTGTCCCCCGTCCACTCGTGCCAGCAGGATCAGCTCGATGGGAGCAGTAGTTCCCATCAGCCTGATCCTGCTATTTAAATTGCCCTACTGTGTCCCCAATAAATTTTAAATACATGTCATTGGTGGCCAGTGGTTGCCTACAATAAATTAGTTCATACATTACCTGTACCCGCCGATCGCCACCTAAAATAAAGTAAAAAATAAAAAACTACACCTATACTCACCTAGACACCTAATTCCCTGAAGCCATCGATCTCCTGTAATAAAATATAAAATAATAAACCACAACCTTATCCTTACCCCTCCGTAGCAGTCCACGAGTGTCCCACGATGATCTCCAGTTCAGAGCAGCCACATAGAATGTGACCGCTCTGAACCGCTGCCGCCGCTAGAATGACGGGGCCGTAAAGCAGCCCCGTCATTGCATAAGCGGGTTTGCCGGAGTTCAGGCAGCGCTGCTCCGGTCAGCTCCTTTACGGCCCTGCTGTATCGTGAGAAATTCCCACGGTACAGCAGTGCCGTAAAGGAGGTCTCCGGAGCTGCGCTGCCTGAATGCACTCCGGTGACCTCAGTCAGTGGCTCCCGCTGCCGGGAGCGGACGTGTTCCCGGCAGTGTGAGCTTACAGCAGCCATGCACAGCTGTCACCATCTCCAGATGTGACAGCTGTGCATGGGAGATCAGCGCAGGAACGTGGACAGGTAACTATTTTTTTTAGTAAACTAAGAATTAAATAAAATGGTGTGTTTTATTTCAAATAAATTATTTTTTTCTGGGTGTAGTGTGTGTTTTCTTTTTAACACTTTGTAGGTTAGTAATGGGGGTGTCTTATATACGCCCATCATTACTCTTCTGGGCTTCATGGCAGCTGGCGCTGACATGAACCCCAGCCCCATTACCCCCTGCCACCGCACCAGGGCAGCGTGGAAGAGCGAGGCTAAGTACCCGAATTGGCGCATCCTATGGGGCGGCTGACGGCTGGTGTTTCTAGCCTGGGAGGGGGCCAATATTCATGGCACCCTTCCTGGGCTATTAATATCAACCCCCAGCTGTCTGCCTAGCCTTTGCTAGCTATTAAAATAGGGGGGACCCCACGTCATTTTTTTTGGGGGGTCCCCCATTTTAATAGCTAGTAAAGGCTAGGTATTCAGCTGGGGGCTGATATTAGTAGTCTGGGAAGCTCCGTGGGTATTACCCCCTTCCCAGGCTTCAAACATCTGCCCCAGCCATCTGCTTAACCTCCGCTAGAGCCTAAAATTATGAGGCATCCCACGCCAATTTTTTTTTTAAATAAATCCTTTATTTTAACACTAAATGACATTTGAGGAGTTAATAAAGATGCAGTCCCTAAATTATTATTTATTTCTTAATTAATTTTTCCCAAAAATTTTGACGTGGGCTTTGCCATATTTTTGTATGCCAGCCAGGTACAGCATCCAGCTTCTATGAACGCGCCATTTTCTGGGGTGGCTGCGGACTGCAATTTGCAGTGGGGGGAGGCCCAGAAAGCTTGGGTCTCCCTGCGCTGCAGATTCCATCCCCCAGCTGCCTAGTTGTACCTGGCTGGACACAAAAATAGGGAGAAGCCCCACGTATTTTTTTTTCAAATTATTTCATGAAATATTTTTTTTAAAAAAGGGCTTCCCGATATTGTTGTGTCCGGCCAGATACAAATAGGCAGCTGGTGGTTGGGGGCAGCCCGTTCCTGCCTGCTGTACCTGGCTGGACACAAATATAGTGCGAAGCCCCAGGGCAATTTTTTTTTAATTATTTCAGGAAATTCATGAAATAATTAAAAAAAAATTGACGTGGGGCTTCGCACTATATTTGTGTCCAGCCAGGTACAGCAGGCAGGAACGGACTGCCCCCAACCACCAGCTGCCTATTTGTACCTGGCCGGACACAACAATATAGGGAAGCCCTTTTTTTCTTAATTATTTCATGAATTTCATGAAATAATTAAAAAAAAAATACGTGGAGCTTCGCCCTATTTTTGTGTCCAGCCAGGTACAACTAGGCAGCTGGGGGCTGGAATCTGCAGCGCAGGGAGGCCCAAGCTTTCTGGGCCCCACCCGCTGCAAATTGCAGTCCGCAGCCACCCCGGAAAATGGCGCGTTCATAGAAGCGCCATCTTCTGGCGCTGTACCCAACTCATCCAGGGCCCTGGTGCGGTGGCTCACTGGGTAATAAAGGGGTTAAGGCCAGCTTGGCATTATCAGCTGGCCCTAAGCCCGAAATTCATGGGGTCACGCCAATATTAGACATGACCACCATGAATTTCTAGTAAAGTATTTAAAAAAAACACAACACCCAGAATAAAGTCCTTTAATTGAAATAAACACATCCCAGATGACAGGCTGGACCACAGCAGAACGCTTCCATCCAGCCTGTCATCCCGCAGACACTGAGAAGCGCAGGCATGCTTGCGCTCCTCAGTGTCTCTCTGTGACGTCATCCAGATGAGCCGAGTTCATGTCCAATGAACTCAGCTCACCTCATGCACGTCACTGACAGCGTGGGAAAATTCTCACGCTGAAGCGCTGAGTGCAGGAGAATTCTCCCACACTGTCAGTGACGTGCATGAGGTGAGCTGAGTTCATTGGACATGACCTCACCTCATGCACGTCACTGACAGCGTGGGAAAATTCTCCTGCACTCAGCGCTTCAGCGTGAGAATTTTCCCACGCTGTCAGTGACGTGCATGAGGTGAGCTGAGTTCATTGGACATGAACTCGGCTCATCTGGATGACGTCACAGAGAGACACTGAGGAGCGCAAGCATGCCTGCGCTTCTCAGTGTCTGCGGGATGACAGGCTGGATGGCAGCTTTCTCCTGCGGTCCAGCCTGTCATCTCGATGTAGCAGAGCTGGAGCCATCGTGGGAACCATGGAAAGGTAAGGATGAGGTTGCTTTATTATTTTTCTTTTATTGCAGGAGATCGTTGGCTTCAGCTGGAATGGGCGTGATGGTAAGTAGAGTTTAATTTAGAACAATAAAGAATTGTGTGTTTATTTCAATTAAAGGACTTTATTCTGGGTGTTTGTGTTTTTTTTTTAACTTTGACTAAGGGGTTAGTAATGGGGGTGTCTTATAGACGCCTCTCCATTACTAACCTGGGCTTGATGTCAGCTGGTATTATAAGCTGACATCAACCCCAGCCCTATTACCCCACTGCCACCGCTACAGGGCAGTGGGAAGAGCGAGGCTAAGTGCCAGAATTGGTGCATCCTATGGATGCGCCATTTCTGGGGCGGCTGACGGCTGGTGTTTCTAGCCTGGGAGGGGGCCAATATTCATGGCACCCTTCCTGGGCTATTAATATCAGCCCCCAGCTGTCTGCCTAGCCTTTGCTAGCTATTAAATTAGGGGGAACCCCACGTCATTTTTTGGGGGGGGTCCCCCATTTTAATAGCTAGTAAAGGTTAAGTATTCCGCTGGGGGCTGATATTAGCAGCCTGGGAAGCTCCGTGGGTATTACCCCCTTCCCAGGCTTCAAACATCTGCCCCAGCCGTCTGCTTAACCTCCGCTAGAGACTAAAATTAAGGGGAACCCCACGCCAATTTTTTTTAAAATAAATCCTTTATTTTAACACTAAATGACAAGTACAGTAAGCAACACTGTCACTGTACTTCATATATATGTGACTGACATGTTTCTATCTATCTAATCTATGTATGATTCTCTATTCCTTCTATTCTAAATTGTCGGGTACAGATGCTGAATTGCTGGCCGGCTTTCTTAAAGAGACGGTGCATTAAAACACTATTATTTTTTTAAATAAATCCTTTACACTAAATGAAAAGTACAGTAAGCAACACTGTCACTGTACTTCTTATATATGTGACTGACATGTTTCTATCTATCTAATCTATGTGTGAAGCTCTATTCTTTCTGTTGTAAATTGTCGGGTACCGGTGTATGCGCTGATGAATTGCCGGCTTTTCGCATAATACATTCTACATTATTCTTAGTTGTTTTACTTCATGTAGAATTAACCTACAAGGAAAGAAAGGGTTTATTTTCATTTCGATATTTCTGTCCCATTGACTTGCATTGGTTTCCGGTATCGGAATCGGCGATATCCGATACTTTTTGAGTATCGGTCCGATCCAATCCGATACGATATTTCCTGATATCGGAAGGTATCGCTCAACACTAGTTTCGAGCACCCTATGTGCTCTTAAACTAAGTTTAACAAAATGAGAAACAGGAAAGAGGTATTTAACATTCTGTGTGAACATGATTACATCTCATTATGCATCAGGTGAACAGACAACCATTAAAATCAACATATTAGAAAAAAATGTTAAATAAAATCATTGGGAGAAAAGTTTGATAAAGATATTAACTGTATACTAATGCACATTATGCATTGTCAAAATGTATCAATAGTGTAACATAATTTCTCTCCTGAGATTTAAACCTGCTGACACACGGGTGTTTAGTAGATATATCCAAAATGCCACGGGATCGCGTAACCACCGCTCCCTATACCGCCTCTGATATGCTTTGGAATATATTCAATGGAATATACTGCACAATGTGAGATTTGCCTAATGTAAATGCTAATAAAATGTTTAGAGACATTTGAGATATTATGGTTAGAAGATTGATTTATATCGTATAGGTGTTCTCTCACTCTAGTTTTTAATTTTCTGATTGTTGAACCAACATATTTAAGTTTACAGGCCAGACATTCTATAATATATACAACTGATTCAGAGTTGCAATTTAAGAAGCCCTTGATGGTATATGATTTACTTCCATCTGAGCTTCAAAAAATGGTTGTTTTGTGAGAAACTGTGCAGGTTTTGCAAGGAAACTGACTTTTCTCCCGATGATTTTATTTAACTTTTTTTCTAATATGTTGATTTTAATGGTTCACCTGATGCATAATAAGATGTAATCATGTTCACACAGGATGTTAAATACCTCTTTCCTGTTTCTCATTTTGTTAAACTGAGTTTAAGAGTACATAGCGTGCTCGAAACGCGCACAGTTATTCATCACCGGCACCTTTTTTCCTCCACTTTGATTAAATGAATTGGTCGAAACAATTGCCCATATTTTAATGGATTTTTCTAATAAAACCATATTGGAGTACAGACTTTGCTGGAATGGTTTGAGGGTGCCATGTCACATTGGCCAAGCCCTGAGGTGCCAGAACATCAGAACCTCTCTATAAGTGACTCCATTTTACAAATTAAACCCCTCAATGTATTCATTGAGGGGTGTAGTGAGCATGTTGACACCACATGTGCCTCACAGAATGTTATACGATTGAGCTAAATTTTTACCACTAAAATGTTGTTTTAGCTCCTAGTTTTTAATTTTTAGTGTAGTATAGTGTGTGGACTCCATATACAGAGCCCCTAAGTGCCAGAAAAGCAGAATCCCCCCTCAAGTGACCCCATTTTGGACATTAAACCACTCTGGGAATTTATTTATAGGTGTAGTGACTATTTTGACTCCATGGGTGTTTTCAGAAATAAGCAGCAGTGGATGTTGCTGAGTGAAAATTGTAAATCTACCATTATAATGCCCAGTATGTTGTAGTGCCCAGTACATTGTAATGTCCATACATAATGCACAGCTCGTGCTTCTGGAGACATGCATGCGTAAATTGATCAGGCTCTCATCGCTACAGAAATGCCAAACATATGTACTCTAAATGTGGTTTAGGCACACTACGGTTCAGAAAGGAGGGGGGCATTTGGATTTTGCATCACAATATTCGCTGGATTTCTTTTGCTATCAGTAACGTGGAAGCCCCTTATATTTCCATTGACAGATGATGGACCTGAGTGCGCACTTGCTTTTCTTATAGATTGAGTTGAAGCTATTATTGGGAACATTTTGCATAACATTTTGAATCACATTTATCCTGCGCACTACACTGAGCACTTACACCGGGGTTTCCATCTAAATCTCTGAATGGCATGATTCAGATGAAACTCCTGAAGGACCCATTCACTATAATGAGAAAGCAGCTTTACTGTGGACTCCGTTTGGCCTCTGTTCAGCGATGTCCTTCTTTTCAGAGGTTCAGAAAACTGTGGCAGACCGCTCATTTATGCACACTTAAAAAGAGTGACACCACTGAATCACAGGCCAGACAGCATCCACAGTGTTTCTATCTGCCTCATCATAGGAAATCTTCCACAGAGGTTTTTGACTGAATCATGTATTTCAGAGATTTACACAGAAACCCTGGTGTAAGCGTTCAGCATAGAGCACGGAATAAATGTGAGCCGAGCCTTACTGCGATCTTTGGGAGGTAGAATGAACAAATCATCAGCAGGTCAAGAATTTGTTCTATTTATTTTTTATGACATTCACCGTGCAGTATAAGTATACTCATTTACTAGATAAGTCCCCTTACTTTAAAGCAGCACCTTCTTTTATGTATTTCTTATTTATTTATATGCAATTTTTAATAATAAACTTTGGGCTATAATATACTCTATGTTTTTGGGCTGTTCTTTTCATGCCTATGCGCTATAGTTAACTATGGCCAAAGCACTGCATCAAAAATTAAGAAATTATTTGTATTTTTGATGTTTTATTGTTGCTTTGTTTAATGCCTAGCTATTCGATCTCAATGAGTAAAAATGTAGAATAGACATACTACATTTTTAAACAATACTCCAACAGCACAAGGAAAAAAAAAAATATTGTGTGATTGAGATATTAGAAATCTCATTCATGTTGCTGCTACTGTAAAACATTGCATGTTTTCCTCAATAAAAATAATCTGATGAAAAATGCATGATAAACGCTACGTGTTACTTCAGTTGCTATGAATACTTATTATTTATTTACTTTACTTATACAGCGTCATTAACTTCCACAGCTCTTTACAAACATCATCATTGTCCCCATTGGGGCTCACAATCTAAACTCCCAATCAGTCTGTCTTTTGGGTGTGGGAGGAATCCGGCATACCCAGAGGAAATCCACGCAAACATGAGGATAACATACAAACTCTGTACAAATGTTGACCTTGGTGGGATTTCAACACAGGACCTCAATGCTGCAAGTAGGGTCAGACTGGCCATCAGGCAAATCTGGCAAATGCCAGATGGGCTAGTCCGTTCGTTGGCTGCATCACTTTCGACACTGTTAACAGTGTCGATGTCCTCAGGACGCCGGTACTGTTAACAGCTGTGGTGGAGCACAGAGCTCCCGGCTCTCTTCTCCGTCACTTTCTTCATCAGGATGCAGTCTGCTTCTGGCCTGCGGCCCACTGTAAGCCAGCGCCATGGAGGGGATGTCAAGTGTCCACAGCGAGAGAGAATAAAAGAGGAGATGGTGACTGCAGTTGACGGGGAGCCTGGATATGATTAGCATAAAGTTGTTGTTTTTTCTGGGCTGTGATGACCATCATACTGTGTGGTGGGACCCTCATACTGTATGGGTAACTGTGAGGAGACCATCATACTCTATGGGGACTGTGGAAGGGGTATAATACTGTATGGGGAGCCATGAAGGGGTATCATACTCTATATGGGCCGAGGAAGGGGTATCATATTATATGGGAGCCATGGAAGAGGTATCATACTATATTGGAGCTCTTGCTTCCGCTGATGTCTTGTCAAGTGAGGCGTGACTCAGTGGCGAACTCCCCGCAGTGGATGCTAGGCTGTGGGCGGGGTTTCACCGCGCGTAACAGCCCAGCATCCACCGCGCGCTTTCCCTCTCCTGCATTCATTGGGAAAGCGCACGGTGAATACTGAGCTGTTATGCGTGGGGAAACCCCGCCCACAGCCCATCACTCACCGGGGAGTGCAGCACTAAGTCACGCCCAACTGCAGCCGGAACTTGACATGACATCATTGGATTTCAGAGTCGGGGGTCACGTGATGCCTGTGAGTGGCCAGCGATAGCGCAGCTCACAGGCAAGAAGGACAGCACAAGGTATTTACAAATAAACTTATTTACACCATTTAAATATTGGAGGCATTATCCATAGTAGTGGACAACCCCTTTAAGCCTAACAGAGGTGGAATTGCTGGTGTGTTTTGAATCAATGTCCTGCTGCATAACTCAAGCAAGCTTCAGCTTGTGGTCACAAACAGATGGCCGACATTCTACTTCAGGGTTTTTTGGTAGACAGCAGAATTCATGGTTCCATTTACCACAGCAAGTCTTCCAGGTCCTGAAGTAGCAAAACAGCCCCAGACCATCACACTACCACCACTATATTTTACTGTTGGTATAATGTTCCTTTTCTGAAATGCTGTGTTACTTCTATGACATTCGTAATGGGACCTTCCAAAAAGTTTAACTTTGCTCTCGTCAGTGCACAGAGTATTCTCCCAAAAGTCTTGGCAATTGTGACAACACAGCTTTTAATCTTAATTATCCAGATGTCTAAATTCCATAGGCCAGGAGAAATACACTATTATCTTTATGTTGACTTTTGAATTTATCTGTTTTTCCTTAGTGGGTCAAGAAGGACACACTAATATTTGTATAAACATGAGTTTGTATAAACATGAGTTGACACTTGAGTTGATAGTTACTGCAACTTATTGTATGGAGAACAGGGACTTGAGGACTTTGAACAATGAATGCTTGCTAAATATGTTGTTAAACCATTGTGTGGGCCCTGTGGCTTGTTGACTCACAGAGCAGAGGATTATAAGCTATGCAGATCAATCAAATGCTCAAACAATGGAGAGTTAAACTCATCTCACCTCCTCCCTGACCTGTAGATAATGTCTTGAAGAACAGTTGTGAACTATATAAGGGGGATATTCCTCTATATAAGGAGTCTTCTTTTACAAAACCACAGTCAGGAACACTCTAAGTGACAGCTCTACAGGACAGCATGGCTCCATCCAGAGGGATATAGATATACTCCATTGACTATCACAGTACCCATGGATACATTCGGGAGAAAGCCAGTTTGGGACCCACCAGTCACCTGGTTCCATGGAGATGTTTGGGGTAGCTAGGTTAGGACCCACTGGAATCCTGGAACCCATGGATGCGCTCGGAGAAAGCCAGATTGGAACCATCCGGTCACCTGGTTTCATGGATATGTTTGGAGAAAGCCAGGTTGCCACACAATAAAGTATTATCACACTGTTTTACCCTCACCCTGTGTTGTCTGAGTAGTATTATGCCCATGGAAGACCCCGGGTCTTCACAGCGATCATCAAGATGTTTTCTGGCAAAACAGAGATGAGCCTTTATGTTCTTTTTGCTCAGCAGTGGTTTTCATCTTGGAACTCTTTGCATGCCATTTTTGCCTAGTCTCTTTCTTATGGTGGAGTCATGAACACTGACCTTAACTGAGGCTGGTGAGGCCAGCAGTTCTTCGGATTTTGTTGCGGGAACTTTTGTGACCTCTTGGATGAGTTGTCGAAGCGCACTTGGGGTGATTTTTGCCCGTTGGCCACTCCTGGGAAGGTTCACCACTATTCCATGTTTTCGCTATTTGTGGATAATGGCTCTCACTGTGGTTTGCTGGAGTCCCAAAGCTTTCAAAATGGCTTTATAACTAGTGTTGAGCCACCCCCGTAGTGTTCGGGTTCGGTTCGGTTCGTCGAACACCGGGATGTTCGAGGAACTGTTCGTCGAACTGTTCGTCGAACACCTTAGAACACCGTCGAACACCGTTAAAACCAATGGCAGGCAAACAAAAACACATAGAAACACATAGAAAACACCTGCAAAGGTGTCCAAAAGCTGACAAACTGCTCAGAAGACACTCTCTTTAAAAAAGCCGGCCGGCAAATTCAGCAGCGGCATACACCGGTACCCGACAATTTAGACAAGAAGGAATAGAGCATCACACATAGATTAGATAGATAGAAACATGTCAGTCACACATATAAGAAGCACAGTGACAGTGTTGGTTACTGCACTTGTCATTTAGTGTAAAGGATTTATTAAAAAAAATATTAGTGTTTTCATGCACCGTCTCTTTAAAAAAGCCGGCCGGCAATTCAGCATCTGTACCCGACAATTTAGAACAGAAAGAATAGAGCTTCACACATAGATTAGATAGATAGAAACATGTCAGTCACATATATAATAAGTACAGTGATAGTGTTGCTTACTGTACTTGTCATTTAGTGTAAAGGATTTATTTAAAAAAATAATAGTGTTTTCATGCACTGTCTCTTTAAAAAAGCCGGCCGGCAATTCAGCAGCGGTACCCGACAATTTAGAACAGAAAGATAGAGCATCACACATAGATTAGATAGATAGAAACATGTCAGTCACATATATATGAAGTACAGTGATAGTGTTGATTACTGTACTTGTCATTTAGTATTAAAATAAAGGATTTATTATTAAAAAAATTGGCGTGGGGTTCCCCTTAATTTTAGGCTCTAGCGGAGGTTAAGCAGACGGCTGGGGCAGATGTTTGAAGCCTGGGAAGGGGGTAATACCCACGGAGCTTCCCAGGCTACTAATATCAGCCCCCAGCTGAATACATAGCCTTTACTAGCTATTAAAATGGGGGACCCCCCAAAAAAAATGACGTGGGGTCCCCCCTAATTTAATAGCTAGCAAAGGCTAGGCAGACAGCTGGGGGCTGATATTAATAGCCCAGGAAGGGAGCCATGAATATTGGCCCCCTCCCAGGCTAGAAACACCAGCCGTCAGCCGCCCCAGAAATGGCGCATTCATAGGATGCGCCAATTCTGGCACTTAGCCTCGCTCTTCCACGCTGCCCTGGTGCGGTGGCAGGGGGTAATAGGGTTGGGGTTGATGTCAGCTTATAATGCCAGCTGACATCAAGCCCAGGTTAGTAATGGAGAGGCGTCTATAAGACACCCCCATTACTAACCCCATAGTCAAAGTTAAAAAAAACACAAACACCCAGAATAAAGTCCTTTAATTGAAATAAAGACACAATCCTTTATTGTTCTAAATTAAACCATACTTACCATCACGCCCATTCCAGCTGAAGCCAACGATCTCCTGCAATAAAAGAAAAATAATAAAGCAACCTCATCCTTACCTTTCCATGGTTCCCACGACAGCTTCAGCTCTGCTACATCGAGATGACAGGCTGGACCGCAGCAGAACGCTGCCATCCAGCCTGTCATCCCGCAGACACTGAGAAGCGCAGGCTTGCTTGCGCTGCTCAGCGTCTCTCTGTGACGACATCCAGATGAGCCGAGTTCATGTCCAATGAACTCGGCTCACCTCATGCACGTCACTGACAGCGTGGGAAAATTCTCACGCTGAAGCGCTGATTGCAGGAGAATTTTCCCACGCTGTCAGTGACGTGCAGGAGGTGAGCTGAGTTCATTGGACATGAGCTCACCTCATGCACATCACTGACAGCGTGGGAGAATTCTCCTGCACTCAGCACTTCAGCGTGAGAATTTTCCCACGCTGTCAGTGACGTGCATGAGGTGAGCCGAGTTCATTGGACATGACCTCGGCTCATCTGGATGCCGTCACAGAGAGACAGTGAGGAGCGCAAGCATGCCTGCGCTTCTCAGTGTCTGCGGGATGACAGACTGGATGGCAGCGTTCTGCTGCGGTCCAGCCAGTCATCTCGATGTAGCAGAGCTGAAGCTGTCGTGGGAACCATGGAAAGGTAAGGATGAGGTTGGTTTATTATTTTTCTTTTATTGCAGGAGATCGTTGGCTTCAGCTGGAATGGGTGTGATGGTAAGTATGGTTTAATTTAGAACAATAAAGAATTGTGTCTTTATTTCAATTAAAGGACTTTATTCTGGGTGTTGTGTTTTTTTTAAATACTTTACTAGAAATTCATGGCGGTCATGTCTAATACTGGTGTGACCCCATGAATTTTGGGCTTGGGGCCAGCTGATAATACCAAGCTGGCCCTAACCCCTTTATTACCCAGTGAGCCACCGCACCAGGGCCCTGGATGAGTTGGGTACAGCGCCAGAAGATGGCGCTTCTATGAACGCGCCATTTTCCGGGGTGGCTGCGGACTGCAATTTGTAGCGGGGGGGGCCCAGAAAGCTTGGGCCTCCCTGCGCTGCAGATTCCAGCCCCCAGTTGCCTAGTTGTACCTGGCTGGACACAAAAATAGGGCGAAGCCCCACGTACTTTTTTTTTTAATTATTTCATGAAATTCATGAAATAATTAAGAAAAAAAGGGCTTCCCTATATTGTTGTGTCCGGCCAGGTATAAATAGGCAGCTGGTGGATGGGGGCAGCCCGTTACTGCCTGCTGTACCTGGCTGGACACAAATATAGTGCGAAGCCCCACTTCAATTTTTTTTAATTATTTCATGAAA
This sequence comes from Phyllobates terribilis, assembly GCF_046119375.1. NCBI lineage: Eukaryota > Metazoa > Chordata > Amphibia > Anura > Dendrobatidae > Phyllobates > Phyllobates terribilis. The sequence continues at coordinate 361,345,547 of NW_027362762.1, read as the reverse complement.
TTCATGAAATAATTAAGAAAAAAAGGGCTTCCCTATATTGTTGTGTCCGGCCAGGTACAAATAGGCAGCTGGTGGATGGGGGCAGCCCGTTCCTGCCTGCTGTACCTGGCTGGACACAAATATAGTGCGAAGCCCCACTTCAATTTTTTTAAATTATTTCAGGAAATTCATGAAATAATTTAAAAAAAATTGACGTGGGGCTTCGCACTATATTTGTGTCCAGCCAGGTACAGCAGACAGGAACGGGCTGCCCCCAACCACCAGCTGCCTATTTGTACCTGGCCGGACACAACAATATAGGGAAGCCCTTTTTTTCTTAATTATTTCATGAAATAATTTAAAGAAAATTGACGTGGGGCTTCGCCCTGTTTTTGTGTCCAGCCAGGTACAACTAGGCAGCTGGGGGCTGGAATCCGCAGCGCAGGGAGGCCCAAGCTTTCTGGGCCACCCCCGCTGCAAATTGCAGTCCGCAGCCACCCCGGAAAAAGGCGCGTTCATAGAAGCGCCATCTTCTGGCGCTGTACCCAACTCATCCAGGGCCCTGATGCGGTGGCTCACTGGGTAATAAAGGGGTTAGGGCCAGCTTGGCATTATCAGCTGGCCCTAAGCCCGAAATTCATGGGGTCACGCCAATATTAGACATGACCACCATGAATTTCTAGTAAAGTATTTAAAAAAAACACAACACCCAGAAAAAAGTCCTTTAATTGAAATAAACACACAATTCTTTATTGTTCTAAATTAAACCATACTTACCATCACGCCCATTCCAGCTGAAGCCAACGATCTCCTGAAATAAAAGAAAAATAATAAAGCAACATCATCCTTACCTTTCCATGGTTCCCATGACAGCTTCAGCTCTGCTACATCGAGATGACAGGCTGGACCGCTGCAGAACGCTGCCATCCAGCCTGTCATCCCGCAGACACTGAGAAGCGCAGGCTTGCTTGCGCTCCACAGTGTCTCTCTGTGAGGGCATCCAGATGAGCCGAGTTAATGTCCAATGAACTCGGCTCACCTCATGCACGTCACTGACAGCGTGGGAAAATTCTCCTGCACTCAGCGCTTCAGCGTGGGAGAATTCTCACACTGAAGCGCTGAGTGCAGGAGAATTCTCCCACGCTGTCAGTGACGTGCAGGAGGTGAGCTGAGTTCATTGGACATGAGCTCACCTTATGCACGTCACTGACAGCGTGGGAAAATTCTCCTGCACTCAGCGCTTCAGCGGGAGAATTCTCACGCTGAAGCGCTGAGTGCAGGAGAATTCTCCCACGCTGTCAGTGACGTGCAGGAGGTGAGCTGAGTTCATTGGACATGAGCTCACCTTATGCACGTCACTGACAGCGTGGGAGAATTCTCCTGCACTCACCGCTTCAGCTTGAGAATTTTCCCACGCTGTCAGTGACGTGCATGAGGTGAGCCGAGTTCATTGGACATGAACTCGGCTCATCTGGATGCCGTCACAGAGAGATGCTGAGCAGCGCAAGCAAGCCTGCGCTTCTCAGTGTCTGCGGGATGAGAGGCTGGATGGCAGCGTTCTGCTGCGGTCCAGCCTGTCATCTCGATGTAGCAGAGCTGAAGCTGTCGTGGGAACCATGGAAAGGTAAGGATGAGGTTGCTTTATTATTTTTCTTTTATTGCAGGAGATCGTTGGCTTCAGCTGGAATGGGCGTGACGGTAAGTATGGTTTAATTTAGAACAATAAAGGATTGTGTCTTTATTTCAATTAAAGGACTTTATTCTGGGTGTTTGTGCTTTTTTTAACTTTGACTATGGGGTTAGTAATGGGGGTGTCTTATAGACGCCTCTCCATTACTAACCTGGGCTTGATGTCAGCTGGCATTATAAGCTGACATCAACCCCAACCCTATTACCCCCTGCCACCGCACCAGGGCAGCGTGGAAGAGCGAGGCTAAGTGCCAGAATTGGCGCATCCTATGAATGCGCCATTTCTGGGGCGGCTGACGGCTGGTGTTTCTAGCCTGGGAGGGGGCCAATATTCATGGCTCCCTTCCTGGGCTATTAATATCAGCCCCCAGCTGTCTGCCTAGCCTTTGCTAGCTATTAAATTAGGGGGGACCCCACGTCATTTTTTTGGGGGGGTCCCCCATTTTAATAGCTAGTAAAGGCTATGTATTCAGCTGGGGGCTGATATTAGTAGCCTGGGAAGCTCCGTGGGTATTACCCCCTTCCCAGGCTTCAAACATCTGCCCCAGCTGTCTGCTTAACCTCCGCTAGAGCCTAAAATTAAGGGGAACCCCACGCCAATTTTTTTAATAATAAATCCTTTATTTTAATACTAAATGACAAGTACAGTAACCAACACTATCACTGTACTTCATATATATGTGACTGACATGTTTCTATCTATCTAATCTATGTGTGAAGCTCTATTCTGTCTGTTATAAATTGTCGGGTACCGCTGCTGAATTGCCGGCCGGCTTTCTTAAAGAGACGGTGCATGAAAACACTATTATTTTTTTTGATAAATCCTTTACGCTAAATGACAAGTACAGTAATCAACACTGTCACTGTACTTCATATATATGTGACTGACATGTTTCTATCTATCTAATCTATGTGTGAAGCTCTATTCTTTCGGTTCTAAATTGTCGGGTACCGGTGTATGCCGCTGCTGAATTGCCGGCTTTTCATGTTTCACTGTGAGCACTGTTCCCATCGATTTGGGCAATCACTGTAATGCCACAGCCACCATGGCTGTGGCATTACAGTGAGTGGCAGACAATCCCTGCATGATTGGTGCTCTAAATAGCGCCAGACATGCAGGACACGCTTTTGGTGCACGAACAGTTATCGAACATAACCTCGAACAGCCGAATTTTTTGCAAATCGTTCGGGTTCGTCGAACAACTCGAACACCGCCCAAAACAGCTCGAATTTGAGATTGGCGAACAGTTCTAGTCGAACACCGCTCATCTCTATTTATAACCTTTCACAGACTGATGGATCTCAATTACTTTGTTTCTCATTTGTTCCTGAATTTCTTTGGATCGCAGCATGATGTCTTGGCCTATGTGTGGCTAGGGAAATTGAACTCAGCTTCCCAGAGATGCGATAAACCACACTTAATTTATGTTTTTGGGGGGTAGGCAATCATTTTTCCACACAGGGTCCTGTAGGTTTGGATTTCTTTTTCCCTTAATAATAAAGACCTTCATTTAAAAGCTGCATTTTTTGTTTACTTGTGTTATCTCTGTCTAATATTTAAATTTGGTTTTGGGAAACATTTAAGTGTGACAAACATGTAAAAGAAGAATACAATTGAACCGAACTGTATGGAGGGATACCATATTATATACACAGGGTACTCCTACTGGAATGCATAGCCTATAGAAATATATGGAGTATGACCCCCAAAAAGGAAGTATAGAACAATATTGAATAATGTTAAAAAGACAAATTTTATTCAATATAAATATTAAAATCAATATACTCTTAACAAATTAGTAGGTCACTGGGGATGGAAAACACAGATACAAAGCGACAATTCTGTATAGAAGTACACATGAGATCATCTGATAACATTAAAGTAGTGGTTACACTCTGATATAAATGTGACTAGCCACATGAAAGGAAAGTGCATAAATAGTCTGACCAAATAGCAGTATATACTGTATAGTCAGAAGAACCCAAGAGATGGCATGGAATCTATAAGTATGCAGATTCAGTAACTGTTCCAGCCATTCTCATAAAAATGTAAGACAGTCATAGTGGTGTCTTCAGCAAGTCAAATGACTCACCCATGTGCAATGTAAACTCCGATGTCGCGTTGAAGCCCCGAAGCGCGTTTCGCGTGCTGCTTCCTCGGGGGGCTGTGGTTGTACATGTGGACCGCCATCATTATATACCCCATTAAACAGCAATCAGCTGTCATCGCCGATAGATGCGGCGCATGCGCGAAGACGTCCGTCCCCTCCGACACGTCATTTCCGGCTCATTCCCTGCGGAAGTGCGGGCGGGAACTAGCCGTGACCACCTGACAGCCTACCTAGAGGCTCCCGCCTGTCACTTGCCGTGACCACCTGACAGCCTACCTAGGGACTTCTGCCTGTCGCCTGCTGTCTCTGCCAGTTCATCTACCCGGACCTCTCGTCAGCCTGCCTGCTGTGCCCATCTGCAGTATCGGTCAGTCTCAGCCATCTGACCCGTGGGAGTCACCTGCTCTCTTACAAGGTAGTCCCCAGAGTAGCACCTGGTCCCTCTGCTCGGTCCCTCCCTGGTCACGGAGTCGTTAGCCGCCGTACAATCAGGGTCGGTCCGAGTTGATACTTAGTTACGCCCCTCTGGGTCCCTCCTTGCACCGCAGCACAGAGGTTCCACCACACGGATCCGTAACAGGCGGCAGCTCTGGAGGTGACTGAAGTAGCAGTCTTGATGTAACAGAAGTATAGCAAATGCAGTTGTGGAGGTGACTGGAGTATAAAACATTAACAGTAATGTGGAGTTGATCAGTTTAGATCAAGAGAATGCTGAATTGTTAAAATGGGTTCTTCAGCTTTGCATACAGTTAGGTCCATATATACTTGGACAGAGACAACATTTTTCTAATTTTGGTTCTAGACATTACCACAATGAATTTTAAACAAAACAATTCAGATGCAGTTGAAGTTTCAGCTTTCATTAGAGGGTATCCACATTAAAATTGGATGAAGGGTTTAGGAGTTTCAGCTCCTTAACATGTGCCACCCTGTTTTTAAAGGGACCAAAAGTAACTGGACAATTGACTCCAAGGCTATTTCATGGACAGGTGTGGGCAATCCCTTCGTTATGTCATTCTCAATTAAGCAGATAAAAGGCCTGGAGTTGATTTGATTTGTGGTGCTTGCATTTGGAAGGTTTTGCTGTGAAGTAAACATGCGGTCAAAGGAGCTCTTCATGGAGGTGAAACAAGCCATCCTTAAGCTGCAAAACCAGAAAAAACCCATCCGAGAAATTGCTACAATATTAGGAGTGGCAAAATCTACAGTTTGGTACATCCTGAGAAAGAAAGAAAGCACTGGTGAACTCATCAATGCAAAAAGACCTGGGCACCCACGGAAGACAACAGTGGCGGATGATCGCAGAATAATCTCCACGGTGAAGAGTAACCCCTTCACAACAGCCAACCAAGTGAACAACACTCTATTAGAGATGAGCGTTGTTCTACTCGAACTGTTCGCCAATCTCAAATTCGAGCTGTTTTGGGCGGTGTTCGAGCCGTTCGGCGAACACGAACAATTTGAGAAAAATTCGGCTGTTCGAGGTTATGTTCGATAACTGTTCGTGCACCAAAATCATAACTGGATTTTTTTCTCAGTAATGATGAAAATTAATGTTAATACGCAGTTTGAGTGTACAGCGGGGTGGGGGGAGGGGCAGGGGATGGATCTCTGCAGGAACAATGAAGATCTCCATTTTTTTTTCTCTTTCCCGCATTTACAGTGGGGAGGTGCAATCTGTCAGCCTATCAGCAGCGCACACACGGAGCGAAGTGCTTTTTTTCACACAAGCAAGGACATGTGTCATTGGCAGTGTATGTCACATGTCCTTGCCCTATAAGACCAAGCCATTTTCCCCGTCGCCACCATTTTCTCACTGCTGCAGCTGCGTGTTAGACGGCACCGCTGTTGCTGTGTGCGCTATACCTTGTTAATTTCAAGCCAATTTTCGCACAAATATACAGATAGCTTGGGAGTAGGGAATAGTTGTGATTGCAGTCCTTTTAAGGACTAGGTTACAGCATTTCCTACGACTTTTATCAGGGAGGTCTGTGCTCTTAAATAGATCGGTTGTGGGAGTAAAGACTAATTGTAATTGCAGTCCTTTTCAGGACTAGGTTACATGAGTTCCTATCAGTTTTTGCCAGGCAGGTCTGTGCCAGTGCTGTGCAAGTTTTTTTCACAGCATTTGGCTGAATCTAGCAAAGCTAATCCTTTTTGGCCTATTGCAGAGTGTGTTAGTCAGTGGAGTAGCCTATCTGTGTTGCAAGATATACCACCTGTGTATAGAATACCAATTTTTTTACTGCACCTAGTGAAGTGAAATCTTTTGGGCATAGCATCATTCTATTAGTCCATCTATACTGACCTCCATCAGGTTGCAAATTAAAACTAATTTTTATCTGCATCTACAGTACCTCTGAAAAAATATTTGGGCTTCTAGCAGTGTGTGGGACTTGTTCTATTAGTCCATCTATACTGACCTCCATCAGGTTGCAAACTGAATATATTTTTTTCTGCATCTACCTCTGAAAAAATATTGGGCTTCTAGCTGTGTGTGGGTCTTGTTCTATTAATCCATCTATACTGACCTCCATCAGGTTGCAAACTGATTATAATTTTTTTCTGCATCTAGCTCTGAAAAAATATTTGGCCTTCTAGTAGTGTGTCGGACTTTCTCTATTAGTCCATCTATACTGACCTCCATCAGGTTGCAAATTAAAACTAATTTTTATCTGCATCTACAGTACCTCTGAAAAAATATTTGGGCTTCTAGCTGTGTGTGGGACTTGTTGTATTAGTCCATCTATACTGACCTCCATCAGGTTGCAAACTGAATATATTTTTTTCTGCATCTACCTCTGAAAAAATATTTGGCCTTCTAGTAGTGTGTCGGACTTTCTCTATTAGTCCATCTATACTGACCTCCATCAGGTTGCAAATTAAAAATAATTTTTATCTGCATCTACAGTACCTCTGAAAAAATATTTGAGCTTCTAGCTGTGTGCGGGACTTGTTGTATTAGTCCATCTATACTGACCTCCATCAGGTTGCAAACTGAATATATTTTTTTCTGCATCTACCTCTGAAAAAATATTTGGCCTTCTAGTAGTGTGTCGGACTTTCTCTATTAGTCCATCTATACTGACCTCCATCAGGTTGCAAATTAAAACTAATTTTTATCTGCATCTACAGTACCTCTGAAAAAATATTTGGGCTTCTAGCAGTGTGTGGGACTTGTTCTATTAGTCCATCTATACTGACCTCCATCAGGTTGCAAATTAAAACTAATTTTTATCTGCATCTACAGTACCTCTGAAAAAATATTTGGGCTTCTAGCAGTGTGTGGGACTTGTTCTATTAGTCCATCTATACTGACCTCCATCAGGTTGCAAACTGAATATATTTTTTTCTGCATCTACCTCTGAAAAAATATTGGGCTTCTAGCTGTGTGTGGGTCTTGTTCTATTAATCCATCTATACTGACCTCCATCAGGTTGCAAACTGAATATATTTTTTTCTGCATCTACCTCTGAAAAAATATTTGGCCTTCTAGTAGTGTGTCGGACTTTCTCTATTAGTCCATCTATACTGACCTCCATCAGGTTGCAAATTAAAACTAATTTTTATCTGCATCTACAGTACCTCTGAAAAAATATTTGGGCTTCTAGCAGTGTGTGGGACTTGTTCTATTAGTCCATCTATACTGACCTCCATCAGGTTGAAAACTGAATATATTTTTTTCTGCATCTACCTCTGAAAAAATATTGGGCTTCTAGCTGTGTGTGGGTCTTGTTCTATTAATCCATCTATACTGACCTCCATCAGGTTGCAAACTGAATATATTTTTTTCTGCATCTACCTCTGAAAAAATATTTGGCCTTCTAGTAGTGTGTCGGACTTTCTCTATTAGTCCATCTATACTGACCTCCATCAGGTTGCAAATTAAAACTAATTTTTATCTGCATCTACAGTACCTCTGAAAAAATATTTGGGCTTCTAGCAGTGTGTGGGACTTGTTCTATTAGTCCATCTATACTGACCTCCATCAGGTTGCAAACTGAATATAGTTTTTTCTGCATCTACCTCTGAAAAAATATTGGGCTTCTAGCTGTGTGTGGGTCTTGTTCTATTAATCCATCTATACTGACCTCCATCAGGTTGCAAACTGAATATATTTTTTTCTGCATCTACCTCTGAAAAAATATTTGGCCTTCTAGTAGTGTGTCGGACTTTCTCTATTAGTCCATCTATACTGACCTCCATCAGGTTGCAAATTAAAACTAATTTTTATCTGCATCTACAGTACCTCTGAAAAAATATTTGGGCTTCTAGCAGTGTGTGGGACTTGTTCTATTAGTCCATCTATACTGACCTCCATCAGGTTGCAAACTGAATATAGTTTTTTCTGCATCTACCTCTGAAAAAATATTGGGCTTCTAGCTGTGTGTGGGTCTTGTTCTATTAATTCATCTATACTGACCTCCATCAAGTTGCAAACTGAATATATTTTTTTCTGCATCTACCTCTGAAAAAATATTTGGCCTTCTAGTAGTGTGTCGGACTTTCTCTATTAGTCCATCTATACTGACCTCCATCAGGTTGCAAACTGAATATAATTTTTTTCTGCATCTAGCTCTGAAAAAATATTTGGCCTTCTAGTAGTGTGTCGGACTTTCTCTATTAGTCCATCTATACTGACCTCCATCAGGTTGCAAATTAAAACTAATTTTTATCTGCATCTACAGTACCTCTGAAAAAATATTTGGGCTTCTAGCAGTGTGTGGGACTTGTTCTATTAGTCCATCTATACTGACCTCCATCAGGTTGCAAACTGAATATATTTTTTTCTGCATCTACCTCTGAAAAAATATTGGTCTTCTAGCTGTGTGTGGGTCTTGTTCTATTAATCCATCTATACTGACCTCCATCAGGTTGCAAACTGAATATATTTTTTTCTGCATCTACCTCTGAAAAAATATTTGGCCTTCTAGTAGTGTGTCGGACTTTCTCTATTAGTCCATCTATACTGACCTCCATCAGGTTGCAAATTAAAACTAATTTTTATCTGCATCTACAGTACCTCTGAAAAAATATTTGGGCTTCTAGCAGTGTGTGGGACTTGTTCTATTAGTCCATCTATACTGACCTCCATCAGGTTGCAAACTGAATATAGTTTTTTCTGCATCTACCTCTGAAAAAATATTGGGCTTCTAGCTGTGTGTGGGTCTTGTTCTATTAATCCATCTATAGTGACCTCCATCAGGTTGCAAACTGAATATATTTTTTTCTGCATCTACCTCTGAAAAAATATTTGGCCTTCTAGTAGTGTGTCGGACTTTCTCTATTAGTCCATCTATACTGACCTCCATCAGGTTGCAAATTAAAACTAATTTTTATCTGCATCTACAGTACCTCTGAAAAAATATTTGGGCTTCTAGCAGTGTGTGCGACTTGTTCTATTAGTCCATCTATACTGACCTCCATCAGGTTGCAAACTGAATATAGTTTTTTCTGCATCTACCTCTGAAAAAATATTGGGCTTCTAGCTGTGTGTGGGTCTTGTTCTATTAATCCATCTATACTGACCTCCATCAGGTTGCAAACTGAATATATTTTTTTCTGCATCTACCTCTGAAAAAATATTTGGCCTTCTAGTAGTGTGTCGGACTTTCTCTATTAGTCCATCTATACTGACCTCCTTCAGGTTGCAAATTAAAACTAATTTTTATCTGCATCTACAGTACCTCTGAAAAAATATTTGGGCTTCTAGCAGTGTGTGGGACTTGTTCTATTAGTCCATCTATACTGACCTCCATCAGGTTGCAAACTGAATATAGTTTTTTCTGCATCTACCTCTGAAAAAATATTGGGCTTCTAGCTGTGTGTGTGTCTTGTTCTATTAATCCATCTATACTGACCTCCATCAGGTTGCAAACTGAATATATTTTTTTCTGCATCTACCTCTGAAAAAATATTTGGCCTTCTAGTAGTGTGTCGGACTTTCTCTATTAGTCCATCTATACTGACCTCCATCAGGTTGCAAATTAAATCTAATTTTTATCTGCATCTACAGTACCTCTGAAAAAATATTTGGGCTTCTAGCAGTGTGTGGGACTTGTTCTATTAGTCCATCTATACTGACCTCCATCAGGTTGCAAACTGAATATATTTTTTTCTGCATCTACCTCTGAAAAAATATTGGGCTTCTAGCTGTGTGTGGGTCTTGTTCTATTAATCCATCTATACTGACCTCCATCAGGTTGCAAACTGAATATATTTTTTTCTGCATCTACCTCTGAAAAAATATTTGGCCTTCTAGTAGTGTGTCGGACTTTCTCTATTAGTCCATCTATACTGACCTCCATCAGGTTGCAAATTAAAACTAATTTTTATCTGCATCTACAGTACCTCTGAAAAAATATTTGGGCTTCTAGCAGTGTGTGGGACTTGTTCTATTAGTCCATCTATACTGACCTCCATCAGGTTGCAAACTGAATATATTTTTTTCTGCATCTACCTCTGAAAAAATATTGGGCTTCTAGCTGTGTGTGGGTCTTGTTCTATTAATCCATCTATACTGACCTCCATCAGGTTGCAAACTGAATATATTTTTTTCTGCATCTACCTCTGAAAAAATATTTGGCCTTCTAGTAGTGTGTCGGACTTTCTCTATTAGTCCATCTATACTGACCTCCATCAGGTTGCAAACTGAATATAATTTTTTTCTGCATCTAGCTCTGAAAAAATATTTGGCCTTCTAGTAGTGTGTGGGACTTTCTCTATTAGTCCATCTATACTGACCTCCATCAGGTTGCAAATTAAAACTAATTTTTATCTGCATCTACAGTACCTCTGAAAAAATATTTGGGCTTCTAGCAGTGTGTGGGACTTGTTCTATTAGTCCATCTATACTGACCTCCATCAGGTTGCAAACTGAATATATTTTTTTCTGCATCTACCTCTGAAAAAATATTGGGCTTCTAGCTGTGTGTGGGTCTTGTTCTATTAATCCATCTATACTGACCTCCATCAGGTTGCAAACTGAATATATTTTTTTCTGCATCTACCTCTGAAAAAATATTTGGCCTTCTAGTAGTGTGTCGGACTTTCTCTATTAGTACATCTATACTGACCTCCATCAGGTTGCAAATTCAAAATAATTTTTTTCTGCATCTAACCCAGCCAATAGTTTTGGCCTAATACCACAGTTTGGCCACTCAGCTCTGCTCGGTTACCATCCATTGTTTTTTTGTGCAAACAACTCCAGAGTTGTGAATTAGTTAACCACCAAAATGAGTGGAAAAAGGCCTGCTGCTGGTGGAAAGGGGAATAGGCGTGTTGGGAAGGGGAAAAAAGGTTGTGTCCGTGGGGTAGGTGTTAAAGCAACAGTAACATCTGCAGAAGAAAGACCATCTTCCAGCCAAACTAAAATGTCTACTTCTTTTAGCGGACAATGTGATAAGATCCCTTTCTTACGGCCACGCCAATCGCTACAAATTCCAGATGAGGCACAAAAACAGCAGGTGCTTCAACGGATATCAAGTGCTCCTTTAAGTGGGCTCTCCTCCACATCAACTTCAACATCACAAATACTCCAGTCCTCAAAGGTGTCACCCAAATCGCACTTGCTTCCTCACAGCTCCCAAATCTCCAGCTGCCCGTCTGAGTATGAGGTAGAACAGATGGTTGAGTCTGCAGAGCTGTTTACTCATACTATAGCCTGGGAATCAGAGGTCGACTCCAGCGCTTCTGTGAATCCAGAAGAGGAAATGATCTGCACTGATGCCCAGAATCTTTATGAGTCGGATCCAGGACCAGACGCAGAATGTTCTGACCATAATGTAGACCCTCATTCCCAAACTGTAACTCCTGTTGGTGGAGACAATGAGGAAGACGATGATAAGACTCAAATACCTGATTGGAGCGACAACTTTAGTTTTTTGTCAGGGCAGGAACAGGTTGGCTCTGAGGACGACGGGTGTGATAACGCACAGGGTGATGATGATGAGGTCGGAGATCCCACTTACTGTCAACCCACAGTCAGCCAAGAGATGAGGTCAGCAGAGGAGGTGGAGGAAGATGCTAGTGACGACGAGGTCAGGTTGCGCCTTCCTGGACAGAGACGTAGTACTGGAAGCACGTCAACAACTGCATCCTCAAACATAACTCTGCCTCTCACCACAAGTCGTGGTGGCTTTTCAGGTCGCATGGGTGCTAAGCCTTGCATAGCCTGGGCATTTTTTCAGATCGATAAAGATGACCCAACTCGTGTTATCTGTAACATTTGTCAGCAAAAGCTAAGTAGAGGCCAAAAAATACATAGTTTGAGTACTTCATGCATGAACCGGCACATGGACATGAAGCATAAGTTGCAGTGGGAAGCTCAGTGTGCTACAATGCGGCCTAGCCGGCCGGGCCAACCACCGTCTGCCATATCTTGTGCATCCGCGGCCTCTTCATCCTCTGTGACTGGGGGGACAGCAGTCACACCTGTTTTGGGGCGCAGACCTGCCACCTCTTTACCCGCAACAGCCAGCGTGATTGGCAGGTCATCATTTTCTTTGGAGGTGGTAACACCAGCTGGTCTTGAGCGCTGTCCGACATCGATAGCACCACCTTTGGATCAAGGCAACCTAACATGTCCGCCTGCATCTTCCTCACAGACCGGCAGTTTGCCGGGGACACCCTTATCAACCCCGTCTAAGCACAATAGCCAGCCCTCGGTCCCTCAGATGTGGACAAGTAAAAGACCATTTCCTCCTAGCCATGAGAAAGCTAAGAGGTTGAATTTCACCATCTGCAAGCTCTTGGCTACAGAAATGCTGCCTTTCCGCCTGGTGGACACAGAGGATTTTCGAGACCTTATGTCCGTCGCAATGCCCCAGTACCAGATGCCCAGTCGGCACTACTTCTCAAAGAAAGGTGTGCCTGCGCTCCACCAGCATGTCGCACACAACATCACCGCTTCTTTGAGAAACTCTGTGTGTGACAGGGTGCATTTCACCACAGACACTTGGACGAGTAGGCATGGACAGGGGCGTTACATGTCGCTGACTGGGCACTGGGTAACTATGGTGACAGCAGGACAAGGGGCTGCTGTCCAAGTCTTGCCGTCCCCACGAGTTGTGCGTCAATCCTCTTTATGTCAAAGTTCCTCCACTGCTTCTGCCTCCTCAACCTCCTCTCGGTCTTCCACCTGCACCCAAAGCCTGTCTGGTCATGCCACAAGCTTTCTAACTGCGCAGAAGGGATCCTGCACACCTCCTTACTATGCTGGCAGTAGGGCTCAACGTCATCAGGCGGTTTTTACATTGAAATGTCTGGGAAATGTGAGTCACACAGCTGAGGAGTTGTGGTCAGCTCTGGAGAACCAATTTCATGAATGGTTGTCTCCACTGGACCTGAAACCAGGGAAGGCCGTGTGCGACAATGCTGCAAACCTGGGTGCGGCCCTTCGCCGGGGCAATGTCACACACGTGCCTTGTATGGCTCACGTGTTGAACCTGGTTGTCCAGCAATGTTTAGCCCACTATCCCAGACTAGATGGCCTTCTGCAGAGGGCACGGTCGCTGTGTGCTCACTTCCGCCGTTCGCATCCCGCAGCTCAGCGACTTACATCTCTACAGAAGTCGTTGGGCCTGCCACTTCACCGGCTAAAATGCGATGTGCCTACCCGGTGGAATTCAACTCTGCACATGTTGCAGCGACTGTGGCAGCACCGACAAGCCCTGGTGCAATACGTTCTGACGTATAGCCTGGGCCAACGAGATTCAGAGGTGGGGCAAATCACGCTGGAGGAGTGGTCTCAGATCAGGGACCTATGCACCCTTCTGCACAGTTTTGAAATGGCGACGAAGATGTTTAGTGCTGACGATGCCATTATCAGCATGACTATTCCGGTGATTTACATGCTGGAGCACATGTTAAACAGAATTCGGAGTCAGGTGGTGGCACAAGAGGAGGTGGAGGAAGTAGAGGAGGAGGAGTTGTATGCGGAAGGGCTAACATCTGCAAGGTCCAGAAGGTCGGCAGCACCAAGGCGGCAGGCATGTGAGGGTGGGGGAGATGGTTTTACCAGGGCGCATGGTAGCAGCCAAACTAGTGAGGAAGGTGCAGGAGCCCAGGAAGAAGTGGAGGACGAACTGATGGAAGACTCATCAGATGAGGGAGACCTTGATCACATTTCTGTTGTGCGAGGTTGGGGGGAGAGGACAGAGGAAGGAAGCATGATTGTTACCTCGCCACCAACACAACAGGGACTTGGTGCTCCTGGATGCGCAACACACATGAGTGCCTTCTTGCTGCACTACCTGCAACATGACCCTCGAATTGTGAGAATTAGAAATAATCCTGACTACTGGGTTGCCACACTGTTAGATCCCCGGTACAAAAGTAAATTTGCAGAAATTATTCCTGCCATAGAAAGGGATGCACGCATGCAGGAGTATCAGCAGAGACTGTTGCAGAATCTTACATGTGCTTTTCCACAAAATACCAGTGGTGCACGTAGTGAATCTCACAGTTCCAACTTGCCAACCGTGGGACCGTCAAGTGTTCAGCACTCAAACCGTAACAGAACCACAGTATCTGCTGGTAACATCAATTTTGCGGAATCATTTCACCACTTTTTTAGCCCATCCTTTGCAAGGCCACAGGAGACAAGAAGTCTGACACATAGTCAACGCCTAGAGACGATGGTACAGGAGTATCTCCAAGTAAACATTGAAGCCACGACTGTGTCACTGGACCCTTGCTCTTTTTGGGCTTCCAATCTGGATAAATGGCCGGAGCTAGCCACTTACGCCTTGGAGATCTTGTCATGCCCCGCAGCCAGCGTTCTGTCTGAACGTGTGTTCAGCGCTGCTGGTGGTGTGCTGACAGATAAGCGCACGCGGCTCTCCACTGATAATGTAGACAGACTCACGTTCATAAAGATGAACAAATCATGGATCCGAAACGACTTTTCTACCCCTGTGTCATCCTGGGGAGAGTAAAAGCTTGATGATTGGTTAAAATCACCCTACCAAACGTTTTAAGCTTTCAAATTACTAATCATGTTTATCTGTATCTTGACTGGAAAATAATTTGGGCTTTGTAGCAGTGTGCAGCACTGATCCTATTAGGCCATCTATAATAAGCTCCACCAGATTTAAAATTAAAAATAATTTTTAGCTGCATCTAGCCCGGAAAATAATTTTGGGGCTCCGAGATGCGCAAGACACATAAGTGCCTTCTTGCTGCACTACCTGCAGCATGACCCTCATATTGTCAGAATTCGAAGTAATCATGACTACTGGGTTGCCACACTCTTAGATCCCCCAAACTTTTCGATCAACCTTTTCATTTTAATAAAGACCAAAAAAATGGTCATTTTTGAAATTATAAGCATTAGCAGGTTGTTAGAAACTGAAATCAAACAGTTTTCAACTCAAAACTTTATTCTAGGTGATGTTACATTTTCACATAGGACCCCTTGTTCGAAAGGAGCTTCTGAACTCTCTCGTCCATTGAATTTGTGAGGTATTGGATGGTTTCTGCTTCAATTGTTTTGCATGAGGACAGAATACCCTCCCAGAGCTGTTGCTTAGATGTGAACTGCCCCCTGCCATCATAGACACTCCTTTTAATGATGCTCCAAAGGTTCTGAATGGGGTAGAGGTCAGGGGAGCATGGGGGTCACACCATAAGTTTGTCCCCTTTTATGCCCATATCAGCCAGAGATGCAGATGTTTTATGTGCAGCATGAGATGGTGCATTATCATGCAGAAAAATGATCTTGCTGTGAAATACACGGTTCTTCTTCTTGAACCATGGCAGGAAGTGCTGTTTGAGAAAATCAACATACATTATGGAGTTCATCTTTAGCGCCTTCAGGGATCCTAAAGGGGCCGACAATCTCTCTCCCCATGATTCCAGCCCAAAACATTACTCCACCTCCTCCTTGTTGGCGCTGTAGCCGTGTTTGCGTGGGGTGTCCATCAACCAGCCATCCTCCACTCCATCCATCTGGACCATCGAGCGCTGCACGGCACTCATTCGTGAACAAAACAGTTTTGAAATCAGTCTTCATGTAATGTTTGGCCCACTGGAGCCGTTTCTGCTTGTGTGAAGTGGATAGAGGAGGTCGACAGGATGGCGTATGCACAGCTGCAAACCTCTGAAGGACCCTGCATCTTGTTGTTCGGGGGATGTTGGAGGCACAAGCAGCTTCAAAAACTTGTCTGCTGCTATGACAAGGCTTTTTTGCCGCTGCTCTTTCAACCTGACGTAATTGCCTGTAGGAAAGAGTCCTCAATTTGCCCTTATCAGCACGCACACGTGTGTACTGTGAATCAGCTACATACTTCTTGATTGCCAAGACACTTCATCCTGATCATCGCACAATGTTGATTGTAGTCATGCCTTGACCTAAACACTCCACAATTTGTTGCTTCTCAGCAGCCGACACATCCTTTTTCTTTCCCATTTTGGCAGAAAATGTAGGCTGCTTAATAATGTGAGAGAGCCTTCTTAAGTAGTCTTGCCTTTCATTGGACACACCTGCCAAACTAATTAGCACAGGTGTCTGCAATTGCTTACAGTGATATAAAGAGCCCTGACACACATCACCATCAATGAGTTTAACTGACAAACAAACAAATTCTTCCCTTATCACTCCTAAACACTTTTTGCATAATAATTTGGAACGCGGTGTACATGTGCTTTTCGATAAAACACCAGCGGTTCACGTAGTGAATCTTACAGTTCTAACTTGCCAACCGTGGTCTGTATGGAATTGTTCAATAAAGGGCCCAAAATTAAGATAACATAGATGGGAGAGGTCTCTATGAATAGGAATTCCTAAGTATTTGATACCCTGTGAGGGCCAGGCAAAGGGAAAGTTGGACTGGATGGAATCCTATATGGATTTGGGGAGGGAGACATCGAGGGCCTCAGACTTCGCTGCATTGATTTTAAAATTTTACCATGTAACAAAGTGATCTATTTCAGCCATAACAGCATGGATGGATATATGTGATTGAGTGATATATACTAAGACATCATCAGCAAATAGAGAGCACTTGTACTCGGTGCCTCCCACCTCAATCCACCTAATATTGGGGTTATGGCAAATTGATGAGAGCAGGTGCTCCTTCACTAGGATGTATAAGAGAGGGGACAGAGGACATCCCTGCCTTGTCCCATTGGTGATTGTGAAAGGTGATGAAAATGTTCTGACGCACCCCCTGGGCCTTGGGACACCCGGAGCCGGACCCTTTTTGGTGGATGCTGGTGGTTGTAGTCTTCGTGGCGGCGACCCGATTCCGTGGCTCAGGGCAGTCAAACCAGTGGCGGAACTATTTATGTGGTTTTGATGTTTAAATGTCCGACTACGCCACCCGTGGATTGCGGTCAGAGTGAACCGCCGCTACAGGGCAGACCGCTGAGGCTGGTGTTGTGGGTGCAGCAGAGCGTAGCATAACTCCCCACGGGAGGAGTATAGCCTCAGGGCAGTGTATGCGGAGGATGGGGGTAATGGTGCAGGGCAGCAGCAGTAACGACACGGAGTCAGTGATGCAGTCCAGGGCCTTTACTCACAGTTCTTATTATCCAGACCACGTCTGCAGGTAACGGCTGCCCACGTCGTACTGTGCTCACCAGGTGAGGGGCTCAGACAACTCCCAGATAACTTTGGAGCACTTCACAGGACCTCCTTTGTGTGTCCTTTGTCTGGCCTTTCTTACCAACACTTCTGTCCGGCTTCCTCGGGCCTCCTCTTGGTAAACTTGGCGCCAGTTTCCCTGACCCTATGTGGTGCCTTCCTAGCGGGTGTAGCGAGGGGCTGCGCCACATAAAATGTCAGAGCCTCCGGTTTCTAGCTGAGGGTCGTTTCCTGCCTCCACTAGTTCGGGGACCGGTCTCCCCCTTTGGCCTGACCCCTCCACGCAGGTGGATTCGGGCGTGCGGTGGCGACTCGCCCGTCCGCACCCCTGGGATCCCTTCATTCCTCGTTCCTGGAGCCTTCTCCACTCCTCTTCCTTCCTTCTCCCTCTTCCAGGCCTGGGCCTCTGTTACTAGGCCCGCCTCCGGAGCAGAGCTCATGCAGAGCCCCTGCTCCCTGCCACTTCTGCTCAGACTTCTCTGCACTGAACTAAGATGGTGCCCACCTTTTATACTCCCTTCTCAATGCACCCAGGAACTGCTTCCTCCCTGCTCCTGCACTACAGGGTTCCCCTTCCTCAGTGTTCCCTCCCCCCACTCCAGCCAGGGACAGGGACTGTCGTGCCCATCTCAGGGGCATATTGGTCGCCCTGCCCCACGGCAATGTGGTGTAATGCATGCAGGTGTCGGGTCCTGATCCACACTCCATCCTTACCTGAGAGTGAGATATCACACCTCTGGGTGACGTGCAATACGTCTGTAGCAACCGAGCCCTCAGGGTGCTACAGTTCCATTTATCTTCAGCCTAGGTGACGTATTGCGATACAGGGCTGTGATTTTGGCTATAAAAGGGTCCCCTAGACCCCTACCCCAAGCTTTTTAAGAGAATCATATATGGCGTGCCAGGAGACTCTATGGAATGCTTTCTCAGCATCCAACGAGAGTATCTAATTACAAATTTTTAACTGCATCTAGCCCAGGAAATACTTTGTGCCTAGTAGCAGTGTCTGCTAGTCAGCGGATTATCCCGGCTGTTAAGCAAGCTACACCACCTGTAGTTTAGACATTTAATTTTTTCAAAGGAAATGCTTCGGGACCATGGGATACTCAGTGAAGAGCATCAGGAGGCACCCCAAGGCATAGGGGCTGGGACTGGCAGTAGGATGCCTTGCGGTGGACAGCCGAGCTCGATCCTTATAAAAGCTTTTTAACTGCAGCAGCTTTAGTGGACGCTACTGGAGCTGGAATTACGCGGCTGCTGGCATGAGACTTGCCCTCCAATAGATCCTTGTAAATGGATTTAAAGTGTATTCATTCAAATTAGAGAGACAATTTAAATTAAAAAGCTTAGAGCTGCCTCCACCACAGGGGGGCTCGCTCGACCCACCAGCGGACAGGCACCAGTATTGGGAGAGGGGGGCTGGCCATCAGGGTTCACCGCGGCTCTGGCACAAACCCGGCGACACGGAGGTGGCACGGGCAGGAGCGGACTGGCCGTGTCGGCTTCTCACTTTTTGGATTTTAGAAGGGCATGACATGCCTATATCTGTGTCTCCCCCTCCTTTTACTCCTCCACCTCTTTTATTTTCGCATGACTATATGTACTTGTCACTTTTCCATGTGTTAGTTATGTCTTCTGAGCAGTTTGTCAGCTTTTGGACACCTTTGAAGGTGTTTTCTATGTGTTTCTATGTGTTTTTGTTTGCCTGCCATTGGTTTTAACGGTGTTCGAAGGTGTTCGACGAACAGTTCGACGAACAGTTCGGCGAACACACGGGTGTTCGACGAACCGAACCGAACTCGAACACTACGGGGGTGGCTCAACACTACACTCTATAGGAGGTAGGCGTATCAATATCCAAGCCTACCATAAAGAGAAGACTGCATGAAAGTAAATACAGAGGGTTCACTGCACGGTGCAAGCCACTCATAAGCATCAAGAATAAAAAGACTAGACTGGACTTTGCTAAAAAACATCTAAAATAGCCAGCTGTTAGAACTCTCCTGTTAGGTTTTTTCTATTTTGCTGGTCACATGACCTATTTTGCCTATTTAAACCTGCTCCGCCCTTCTGGCCATGCTGGACTTCATTGTAATTTCTACTCTTAAGCTAGCCAGGTGCTTTGTAACCTTTCTCAGTCAGTTTTTGCTAGGTCTTTTGACCTTTATGTTCTATGTTGTGTGTTTGTCTTTTTACTGCTACAACTTCTGCTAGGAGGTGTCCATCTTTCTCCCAGTCCCTAGTTCTTGTAGGGATCCCTCCCTCACATCTATAGGTCTTCGTTCAGACTAGCTGAGGACTTTAGCGGGTCTGATCGCAGGATCAGGTTCCCCGTTACATCGTAGGGATCTAGCTTAGTTCTATTGTAGGGACAGATATCCTGTCTTTCCTTAGTGCTTGTAGCCTATCATAACACCAGCACAGTTCTGGAAGAACATTCTTTGGACAGATGAAACCAAGATCAACCTCTACCAGAATTATGGAAAGAGAAAAGTATGGCGAAGGCGTGGTACAGCTCATGATCCAAAGCATACCACATCATCTGTAAAACACGGCGGAGGCAGTGTGATGGCTTGGGCATGCATGGCTGCCAGTGGCACTGGGTCACTAGTGTTTATTGATGATGTGACACAGGACAGAAGCAGCCGAATGAATTCTGATGTATTCAGAGCCATGCTGTGTGCTCAGATCCAGCCAAATGCAGCCAAACTGATTGTTCGTCGTTTAATACTACAGATGGACAATGACCCAAAACATAAAGCCAAAGCAACCCAGGAGTTTATTAAAGCAAAGAAGTGGAATATTCTTGAATGGCCAAGTCAGTCACCTGATCTCAACCCAATTGAGCATGCATTTCACTTGTTAAAGACTAAACTTCAGACAGAAAAGCCCACAAACAAACAGCAACTGAACACCACCACAGTGAAGGCCTGGCAGAGCATCAAAAAGGAGGAAACACAGCGTCTGGTGATGTCCATGAGTTCACTACTTCAGGCAGTCATTGCCGACAAAGGGTTTTCAACCAAGTACTAGAAATGAACATTTTATTTACAATTATTTAATCTGTCCAATTACTTTTGGTCCCTTTAAAAACAGGGTGGCACATGTTAAGGAGCTGAAACATCTTGGACACAGTCGCTCCGGATCAGACAGTTTACGGAGAGTGCTGCTGAGCTAGGGAGAGATTTATACTGCAAAAAAGGTAGTGTAGGGTCTCTAAAGCCTGCAAAATGAAACAAATATCCATCTCAGATATCAGGCAGGCAGGCTATATAGGAGACGCAGTGGTTATACCAACAAACACTGCATTACAGTCCTGTGTGCTGCTGCTGCTCAAATTGCTAGACTTAGCCCCAGGTCTCAGGGGCCAGGAAAAATCCTTTTTATTTTCATCTAAATCCTCTTTTTTTTTTTTTCCTCAGTCAGACTGTACAAATACCAGTCTTATTAACCTTTTGGTATCCCCCCCCCCCACAAAAAAAATTGTGTGTGTCTGTGATTGTTCAGACACAAATATATCTGTTTAAAAGAGTCTGGTTTCGGCCAGATAACTAGAACTGTGGTTTTGCAGTTCCACGGTTCAAATCTCTGTATTATCCACTTTTTTGCCTTTTTTCCATAAAAAAAAAAAACAGTTTGAATGTCTCGCTGACTGTTCAGACACAAATATATCTATTTAAAAAAGTCTGGTATACGCCAGGAAATTAGAACTGTGGTTTTCCTCTTCCACGGTTCAAATCTGGGTGTTATCCACCTTTTCGCCTTTATTCCATAAAAAAAAAACAGTTTGAGTGTCTCGCTGACTGTTCCGACACAAATATATCTGTTTAAAAGATTCTGGTGTAGGCCAGAGAACTAGAACTGTGGTTTTCCTCTTCCACGGTTCAAATCTGGGTGTAATCCACCTTTTTGCCTTTTTTACATAAAAAACTGTTTGAGTGTCTTGCTGACTGTTCAGACACAAATATATCTGTTTAAAAGATTCTGGTGTAGGCCAGAGAAATAGAACTGTGGTTTCCTCTTCCACGGTTCTAATCTCCTTTTTTATTACCCTTTTGCCATTGATAGTGCGAGTGTAAGCTATTTTACTTCATTTACAATGGGCAAGGTGCGTGGCAAGGGACGTGGAACTGGACGTTCTGGTGATGGTGCGTGCAGAGGACGGGGCCGTGACCAAGGTGAAAATGTGCCACAACCAACAGCCACATCTTCTCGCTTCCTGTTCTTGACCGAATTACTAGGGAAGCACACAACAAGACCACTATTGCGAACTGATCAGTGTGAACAGGTTATTAATTGGATAGCAGATAATACTTTCAGTCACCTGGACACCACCACCTCCGGTCTGTCTTCCACACGGTCAAGTGTTAGTAGCCGTGAGTCTTGACCCCATACTCCTCCTCACCCTGATGCTCCTTTCTCTCACCATGCTGAGTGTCGTCAGACAGAAACTGATCCCAGAGTTGGACACTGGTCCATTTCCATATTTGGGCCCCTCGCCTGCTCCGCTTGAAGTGGTGGAAGAGGAGATCCCATGTAGCGATGGCCAAATATTTCAACAGCCACGGCCACAGGAAGGCGACGCAATTTGTCACAAGAGGTGGACAATGACGAGACACAATTGCCACGAAGTGAGGAGGAGGACCGTGGTGCGGAAGTGGACGAGGAGGAGGTGGTGGATGATCTAGTAACTGACCCAACGTGGCAGGAGGACACGCAGAGCGAGGCCAGCAGCACACAGGGGGAGGGAGGCAGAGTACCCCAACAGGCAGGAAGAAGCAGTGTGGTGGCCGCAGACAGAAGGCGGGCAACCGTTCCCCGTAACACCAACACGAGGGACGTTGCCAGTACAACCGGTAGGTCTTCCATAGTCTGGAATTTTTTTAAAGACTCTGCTGATAACCCCAAAAAGGCCATTTGTACCACCTGCCAGGCCAGCATCAGCAGGGGTGGCAAAACTACCAGCCTGACCACCACCAGCATGATCAGGCACATGTCAGCAAAGCACCCGACTTTGTGGGGCGAACTCCAGGGACCACGACCAGTGTCAGCATGTGTCACCACTGCTTCTTCTGCTGTTGTGTGTGTAAGAGAACCCCCTGTTGTGCATGCAAGGCAATCCCCTATCCATACTGCATGCAAAGATGCCCCCTCCTCTCAGTCTTCACTTGTTATGGCAGTTTCTCAAGAAACAGCATCAACTTCCACGTCCACGTCCCACCGCAGCGTTCAATTGTCCATATCCCAGACCTTTGAACGAAAGCACAAATTTGCAGCCAACGCCCCACAGGCCACAGTCCTAAATTCGCACATTTCATGACTGCTTGCATTGGAAATGCTGCCTTTTAGGCTGGTGGAGACGGAATCCTTCCGCAACCTTATGGCGGTAGCCGTCCCTCGGTACTCGGTCCCCAGCTGACACTATTTTGCCCGGTGTGCCATCCCCGCACTACACAAGCACGTGTCCCAAAACACCTGCCGTGCCCTCAACAACGCAGTTACTGGGAGAGTCCACCTGACAACGGACACGTGGACAAGTGCTTGTGGCCAGGGACGGTACATCTCCCTGACGGCACACTGGGTAAACATAGTGGAAGCCGAGACCCAGTCGGACCTTGGGACGGAACACATCCTTCCCACACAGAGGATTGTGGGTCCTATGTCAGTCAGAGTTGCCCCCACAGTGTACAGCTCCTGCGCATCATCCTCCTCCTCCTCCTCATGTTCAGCCTCCATCTCAGATATCACCACATCAGTTACAAGCTGGAAGCACTGCAGTACTGCCTCAGCCAAGCGGCAACAGGCTGTGCTGAAACTCATAAGCTTAGGTGATAAACCTCACACTGCTTGTGAGTTGTGGACAGCTGTGAAAGAGCAGGCAGATCTGTGGCTGAGACTGCTGAACCTACATCCAGGCATGATCGTGTGTGGCCGTAACCTGGTGGCGGCTCTGAGGAGAGGCGATATCACACACGTACCATGCCTGACTCATGTGCTTAACCTTGTGGTTCAGCGGTTTCTTAAATCATACCCCGAGTTGCAAGATCTGCTCGTCAAAGTACGCCGCCTGTCAGCTCATTTTCAGAAGTTGGCTACAGCTTCCGCCGCCTTTGCTGTGTTGCAGCAGCATTTGCAGCTTCCGGCACACCGACTGGTGTGTGATGACCCCACACGTTGGAACTCTACCCTCCACATGTTGCAAGGAATTTGTGAGCAGAAGAGAGCAGTTGTGGAGTACCAGCTGCAACAAGGCCGTCGATATTCATGTCAGACTCCACACATAAGACCTCAGGAGTGGACCTGGATGTCTGACATATGTACCACCCTGACAAACTTTGAGGAGTCCACCAAGATGGTGAGTGGCGATGACGCCATCATTAGTGTCAGCATCCCACTTGTCTGTCTTTTGCAACGCTCTCTGCAGAGAATTAAAGAGGAGGCATTGCAGCCAGAGTATGATGGGATGATGGGATGGGATGGATCAAGAAGCCATAGCGGGCGATTACACACAGCCCAGCCTCATCTCATCCCAACGTGCATTGGGGGACAATGAGGGAGAGGAGGATGAGGAGGAAGAATAGGAGCTGGTATCATGCGCTGTAGATGGTAGTACCTGTACAACTGTCATACCGTTGGTTCAGCGTGGGTGGCCTGAGGACACGGGGTAGGAGGAGGAGGAGGAGAACATGGTCAGTCGTCATCTTGGTGAGGACACAGAAGTCTTGCCCGTTACCAGTCTGGCACGCATGGCTGACTTTATGTTACGCTGCCTTAACCGTGACCCTCGCGTTTTCAAAATGTTGGGTGACAGTCATTACAGGTTGGTGACACTTTTAGACCCCCGCTACAAGGAAAACTTTCACTCTTTTATTCCTGAGGTGCAGAGGTCTACAAAAATGGGGCAGTACCAGAAGGACCTTGCTGCAGAACTGTTAAAAAAATTCCCATCTGAACACGCTAGCGGCAGAGGTCACAGTTCGTTGCCCAACCAAGGTGTACAGGCGAGAGAGACGTGTTATCGGAGCATGTTTTTAGTGCTGCTGGGGAAATTATAACTGATAAGCGCACTCGCCTGTCAATTGTCAATGCTGACAAGCTGACCCTTATCAAAAGGAACAAGGGCTGGATTGGGCCAGACTTCTCATCACCACAAAATGTCAGCAGAGTAACATAAAGTCAAATCCACTGTGTTATTTCGGGAGGTGTATTCCCATGCACCGCTTCACACTCACACATGGGTATACGCTTCCTCATTTCGGCTGTTTTTTGCTCTTCTCCTTATCCTCAGCCTCCACCACCACTATACCACCAGGGTGACCGTGGTCCGTGTTGCCAGCATTGCAAGTTCCTCCGTCCTAATTTTTGGCAGCTTTTGCTTCGAAGGCATAGGCAAAGACTATGGGAGACCCACTCACCAATAATGGGAATAATGTTTTTAATATGCTGTACTGCATGGCTCTTGTAAAGGGCATTGCAAGTTCCTCCATCCTAATTTTTGGCAGCTTTTGCTTGGAAGGCATAGGCAAAGACTATGGGAGACCCACTCCCCAATAATGGGAATAATGTTTTTAATATGCTGTACTGCATGGCTCTTGTAAGGGGCATTGCAAGTTCCTCCATCCTAATTTTTGGCAGCTTTTGCTTGGAAGGCATAAGCAAAGACTATGGGAGACCCACTCCCCAATAATGGGAATAATGTTTTTAATATGCTGTACTGCATAACTCTTGTAAGGGGCATTGCAAGTTCCTCCGTCCTAATTTTTGGCAGCTTTTGCTTGGAAGGCATAGGCAAAGACTATGGGAGACCCACTCCCCAATAATGGGAATAATGTTTTTAGTATGCTGCACTGCATGGCTCTTGTAAGGGGCATTGCAAGTTCCTCCGTCCTAATTTTTGGCAGCTTTTGCTTGGAAGGCATAGGCAAAGACTATGGGAGACCCATCCCCAATAATGGGAATAATGTTTTTAATATGCTGTACTGCATGGCTCTTGTAAGGGACATTAAAATCGTCTTGTTAAGCTACTGTGACCTCCACGTCTCTTCCAAGGGTCATTGATATTGTCTTTTTATTCCACTGGGACCTCCACGTCTCTTCCAAGGGGCATTGATATTGTCTTTTTATTCCACTGTGACCTCCACGTCTCTTCCAAGGGGCATTGATATTGTCTTTTTATTCCACTGTGACCTCCACGTCTCTTCCAAGGGGCATTAAAACCGTCTTGTTAAGCTAATGCGACCTCCACGTCTCTTCCAAGGGTCATTGATATTGTCTTTTTATTCCACTGGGATCTCCAGCACTCTTCCAAGGGGCATTGATATTGTCTTTTTATTCCACTGTAACCTCCACCACTCTTCCAAGGGGCATTGATATTGTTTTTTTATTCCACTAAGACCTCCACCACTCTTCCAAGGGGCATTAAAACCATCTTGTTAAGCTACTGTGACCTCCACGTCTCTTCCAAGGGGCATTAAAACCGTCTTGTTAAACCACTCTGAACTCCACGTCTCTTCCAAGGGGCATTAAATCTGTCTTGTTAAGCTACTGTGACCTCCACGTCTCTTCCAAGGGGCATTAAAACCGTCTTGTTAAACCACTCTGAACCCCACAGCTCTTCCAAGGGGCATTGAAATGTTGTTTTTAATTACCTCTAACCTCCACGACTCTTCCAACGGGCATTGCATTTCCTCCTAATTTTAGTCAGCTTTTGGTATTGCAGCCTGGGGGTGGGTGGGTGGCAGGCTGCACACTTACGCTTGCATTCCAAGAAAACAACGCAGATGCTAACTTCTATCATCATCATCATGCTCCTCACCTTGGCACTCTCAACTCTCCTGATGGAGGAGCCAGGGCCCACCGGAGGAGTCTGGTTGTCTGGTGGGCTCGTCCAATGCTGCCCTAAAGCAGGCCAGGCTAAGAAAAGTGTGGGGAAGGTTACCAGGACAAATAGTGGCAGCTGGGGACTGAGTATGGAGACCTCGCTGCCGAAGCAGCCATGAGGTAGTGGCCAGCTTCGGCCTCCTAAAAACTAAAAGGCCCCATTTCAAGTGCAAGCTAGCAGTATGGTATTGCAGCCTGGGGGTGGGTGGGTGGTTGGCTGCATATTTGCGCTTGCATTGCAAGGAATGGGGGAGGTACAATTGAACACTGCCCTGGAACAAGGACTTGCACGGGGATAGTTGCAAGTCTGCATCTTCTGATGCGGCAAGGATCACTTCTGATGGGCACACTTTTAGGCAGTAACCTGGGTGTCAGAGATGCTTCCAGGGGTCTTCCCCATGCTGTTCCCATGTCTTTTCAGCACTGTATGCATGTGTCACACAGCACATGGCCAGATAAGGTTGTAAAATGTTAAAATGACATTTCCCGGTGAATGCATTTGTCGCGGTTGAAAGCAATAGAAAAGTGCAAAAACACATAAAAAATGCTACTTGTGAACATAGCCCAAGGTGTGGAGGAGTATTTTTGTTTTTGGTTATTTATTTTACCTTATACACAAGTCTTTACCCTGGAAAGGATGTTCCTTAACATATTTCACAGGAAAACAGTTTCAGTTTGGTTTTTGAACGTTTTATTGTGAGTCTGTAAAAGTTGCTTAATAACTCTGACCACATTGTTGACAACAGTGACCTATGGGGTCAGAAATGCTTCCTGGGGTGATCCCCATGCTGTCCTGATGTCATTTGAGCACTGTCACTATCGTTTTGGGCACTTTTTAGGCTTTCTACAGACTGCCGGGGTGCCACCGCAAAAATGCTCGGGTCTCCCATAGACTAACATTGGGCTCGTTGCTCGGGTCGAGCACCCGAGTATCACGGTGAGCTCTGCCCGAGCTTCGAGCACCCGAGCATTTTAGTGCTCGCGCAACACTATTAATGGGATACCAATTATGTCTGTTTGCTGATTTGTGATGTTTATTTTTGTTACAAAAGTGCATTAAAAATGTAGTTATTGCAATTGTTGTTAAATATTTTTTAGTAATTTTATAGGAAGGCATAAAATACTACATCCTTTCACCCCTAGAATACAGGTATATAGAAATTTATCTCTATATGTACCAGTACAATACGCCTGGAAGTTAGGCGTATACACAGCTCAATCAAGTATAAAAAATTCACCAAAACTTGAGCTTGCAGCTCCTAACCTTTGCACCTGCCTCCAATGAGGCAGGTTGGGGGTTCATATCTCGGGGAAACCAGATCTTAAGAAAAGAGAAGAATAAGTTGGTTAATTGAATATAAGTATGCGGTGAGCAGAGATGCTGTCCCCACCCTCTCTTCATCCCCGGAGTCAGGGGAGGAGGAGCTACAGTGCAATGAAGACAGCAGGACAGTAGACATTGCACAGAGTGAGTGGAAGTTGGGACATTGCCCTGATCTCCCTGGACAGCTTTTCCAAATCGGGACTGTGCTGCTGGATTCGGGATCTTTGGGAGCTATGGGAATTGAATTATTTCTAATTACAGCAAGAAATACAAAATGGCACATTGATATGAGATGATAATTATCAGTAATCAGGGCTCTTTTCTGATTACTGTATATGTAAACATGCCTGCTATCACCTGATGACTTTGCAAAAAGCTTGTTCAATGGGTGATTACTTTGTTTGTGTCGGCATAAAAATAATCCTTATCGGCAGCACCCGTGTAAACAGGGAATGTGCAGTTGACAGCATGATGCTGTAAGGGGACAGAACCATCTTATTATATGGAATCTGTCAGTAGATTTTTGCTACCGCATCTGAGAGCAACATGATGTAGGCAAAGAGAAGCTGAATTCAACAAGGTATCACTTAGATTACTGGGTGCAGCAGTTGTGACACAATTAGAGTTTTTAGCAATGCAGCAGAGCTGAGAAAGGTAACCCCACCCACACCATGCTCTTTATATACAATCTCCATAGAGAGTGAGCTGCTTATCACAGGAGGGGGAGGAGTCAGACCTGGAGGCAATGCAGATATATATATCAGGTGCAGTGATCCCTCAGCTTCACTGTCGGCTTGTCTGCACAATCCTTATCACACAACTGCTGCAGCTGAGGGTTAGGTTCCTCATATGTAAGAGCCACTCTCCTACCTGCTTCCTCAGCTTCTCCAGGATGACTCACACTTTCACTAAAATGTCTCCTTTCCTTCACTGCTAGGCCCAGAACCTGGTCATGTGGCTTAATCATGTGACCTTATGTCCGTATATGGAAAGCAGCGCTGCTTTATTAACCCTTAACAAACTCCTAATGGCAGAACATAATAAGTGCATCACTTTTTGCAGATATAAACCATGTCTATGTAACTGAATCCTTATGTACATTATTTGCAAAGGGAAATGTGAACATAATGCAAACATAAGAAGGTAGCTACCAGCTCTGCCACATCTTAAAGGCACAAACACTGCAACTTTGGGGCGTGAAACTTTCAAATACCAGGACTGAAGTTTAGTCCTAGTCCGTCCCTGGCTGCAAAGCTACAGTGCGAACCACTGACCTACCATGCTGCCCGTGTTCATACTTTTTTATTTATAAGAAAGATAAAATCCATTATGACTATTGTGCTGTAGCATCATTACATTTTATTTTCATTTCCTAGTGTTGAAATATCTATATGAGGGCTATGCAGTTATGCTATTCCTTTATTAGATAGATTTTGACCTCTGATAATTTATTTTTTGAACCTTTGATTTCACAAATGTAATTGATGTCTTTAAATCAGAACACTGCTTCTATTCCAAGGTATAATGAGCACTTTTCAGGTATCGAGTTAGCTGCATGGAAAGGAACATTCAATTAAACTGGCATATGTCAATGATCGCTGAATAAATGACATGTATAAAGTCTGATTATAATGGATGTTCATTGAGAATGATTTAAAATTTATATGACAATTTAGGCAGCTGTCCTTGTTTTTCCTTTAATTTACATTATGTATCTTTTATTTCTAGCAAAGAAAGAAATGTTTAATAGTGATGAGGGAACACGCTTGCCACTACTCGGTACTCGCCCGAGCATCATGGTGCTCGACAAGCTCGGCGCTCGGCAAGTATTTCCGGATTGCTCGGGCAGGAACTCGGGTCCTCTCCCTGCATGTTTGGCGCTCTTTAGAGAGCCAATGAACATGCATGGATTGCCTGCCACTCACTGTAATGCTGTAGCCATGTTGGTTGTGGGCATTACAGTGATTGGCTGGCCGCACAAGGTCATCAGGTGTATATCAGACCTGGCGCCGCCATGCTCGTCACAGTCACTCCGGATCAGACAGTGTAGGGAGAGCTGCTGCTGAGCTAGGGAGAGATTTGCTTGTGTATTAGGTAGTGTAGGGAGAAAAACCGTACATTACACTTATCCATCTTAACAAACAGTCCTTTTGAGGACTAACTAATCCATCTGCAGAGATATCAGGCAGGCAGTGTATATAGGCAGGCAGGCAGTGTATATAGCAGACTGCAGTGCACATGCACATAGCACAAGAGGCTCCATTCCAGTTCTGTCGGCTGCTGCTGTTAGATATTTCTGGAAATAGGCCCAGGTCTCAGGGGCCAGGAATAATTTTTTTTGCATCTTAATCCTTATTATTTGCTTAAAAAGCAACCCAGAGAACACAGCTTTTCTGCGCCATTTGCTTGTTGGCACTGCAGAATACAGCCAGGTCCTTTCCATATTACAGCGCTAAAAATCCATCTATTTAAAACTGTGTTTTCTCCGTCACATGGATCACATATACGTTGTCAGAAAATACTGCCATTTCTGGCCTCCATTAAAAATTTCTTTCAGTGTGTCAGCAAAGTTTTTGACACTGGTTTGCTGTTCAAAACAGTTACCTACAGGCCAGGTACTTAAAACTGTGTTTTCTCCGTCACACGGATTACATATACGTTTTTAGAAAATACTGCCATTTCTAGCCTCCATTAAAAATTTTTTTTTCAGTGTGTCAGTGAAAAAATTGACACCAGATTGCTGTTCAAAATAGTTACCTACAGGCCAGGTATTTAAATCTGTGTTTTCTCCATCACACGGATCACATATACGTTGTCAGAAAATACTGCCATTTCTGGCCTCCATTAAATTTTTTTTTCAGTGTGTCAGCAAAGTTTTTGACACTGGTTTGCTGTTCAAAACAGTTACCTACAGGCCAGGTAATTAAAACTATGTTTTCTCCGTCACACGGATTACATATACGTTTTCAGAAAATACTGCCATTTCTGGCTTCCATTAAAAAAAAATTTCAGTGTGTCAGTGAAGCAATTGACACCAGATTGCTGTTCAAAATAGTTACCTACAGGCCATGTATATAAAACTGTGTTTTCTCCGTCACACGGATCACATATACGTTGTCAGAAAATACTGCCATTTCTGGCCTCCATTAAAAATTTCTTTCAGTGTGTCAGTGAAGCAATTCACAGCAGTATGCTGGTCAAACTACTTACCTACAGGCCAGGTATTTAAAACTCTGTTTTCTCCGTCACACGGATCACATATAAATTCGCTCCAAACTCAGTCATTTGTAGTGAGCATGGAAGATACTGTCCTTCATTTAAAATGGGCAAGGCACGTGGCAAGGGACGGGGAACTGGATGTGATGGTAATGGTGCATGCAGAGGCCGAGGACAAGGCCGTGGGCAAGCCGAAATTGTGCCACAACAAACACCCACATCTTCTCACCTGACCTTCCTGTCACAATTTCTATTGGACCACAGCACACCACTATTGAACCCAGAGCAGTGTCAAAAGGTTGTTGGTTGGATCCTCCTTCCTCCCACCATGCCGAGTACCAGAGACAACTGATCTCACACTTGGACACTCGGGAGAGCTGTTCACTTTTCCATTTACAGATTCGGGCCTCTCGCCCAGTCCACTTGAAGCGGGGCAAGATGAGATCGCGTGTAGCGATGCCCAAATATTTGAGCAGCCACGGTAACATGAAGGTGACGGTGGGAAAGTGTCACAAGAGGTGGACGATGATGAGACACAATTGCCTGAAAGTCAGGAGGAGGACCACGGTGCGGAAGTGGAAGACGAGGTGGTGGATGATATAGTAACTGACCCAACCTGGCAGGAGGACATACAGAGCGAGGACAGCAGCACACAGGGGGAGGGAGGCAGAGCACCCCAACAGGCAGGAAGAAGCAGTGTGGTGGCAGCAGACAGAAGGCAGGCAACCGTTCCCCGTAACACCAACACAAAGGAAATTGCCAGTACAACTTTTAGGTCTTCCCAAGTCTGGTTGTTTTTTAAAGACTCTGCCAATAACCCTAAAAAGGCCATTTGCAACACCTGCCAGGCCAGCATCAGCAGGGGTGGCAAAATGACCAGCCTGACCACCACCAGCATGATTAGGCACATTGCAGCAAAGCACCCGACTTTGTGGGCCGAACCCCAGGGGCCAGTAACAGTGTCTGCAGGTGCCATCATTGCTTCTTCCGCTGTTGTGCATGCAAGCCAATCCCCTGTCCATGGTGCATGCGAAGATACCTCCGGCCCGGCACCTGTCGTTGCACACTCTCAAGTAGCAGCATCAGGAAGCACGTCCATGTCCTTGTCCCAGTGCAGCGTTCAGTTGTCCATACCCCAGTCCTTGAAACGCAAGCGAAAATATGCAGCCAACGCCCCACAGGCCACACTACTACATTCTCACATTTCACGACTGCTTGCGCTCAAAATGTTGCCTTTTAGGCTCGTGGAGACGGAAGCATTCCGCAACCTGATGGCAGTGGCCGTCCCTCGGTACTCGGTCCCCAACCGCCACTATTTCTCCCGGTGTGCCGTCCCCGCATTACACAAGCACGTGTCCCAAAACATTAGCCGTGCTCTCAACAACGCAGTTAACTGTAAAGTCCACCTAACCACGAACATGTGGACAAGTGCTTGTGGGCAGGGATGGTACATCTCGCTGATGGCACACTGGGTTAACATAATGGAAGCCGTGACCCAGTCGGACCTTGGGACGGAACACGTCCTCCCGAAGCCAAGGATTGCGGGCCCTAGGTCAATCAGGGTTGCCCCCACGGTCTACAGCTCCTGTACCTCATCCTCCCCAGCCTCCTCCTCTTCAGCTTCCATCTCCGAAATGACCACATCAGTCACAAGCTGGAAGCACTGCAGCAGTGCCGCGGCCAAGCGGCAACAGGCTGTGCTGAAGCTAATATGCTTAGGTGAAAAACCGCACAATGCTGAAGAGTTGTGGACAGCTCTGAAAGAGCAGGCAGATCTGTGGCTCACACCGCTGAACCTACAGCCAGGCATGGTCGTGTGTAACAATGGCCGGAACCTGGTGGCGGCTCTGAGGCGAGGTGAGCTCACACACATACCATGCCTTGCCCATGTGCTTAACCTCGTGGTTCAGCGGTTTCTCAAATCCTACCCAGAGCTGCCGGATCTGCTTGTTAAAGTACACTGCCTGTGTGCCCATTTTAGAAAGTCAGCTACAGCTTCCGCCGCCCTTGCAGTGTTTCAGCAGCGCTTGCAGCTTCCGGCTCACAGACTGGTGTGTGATGTCTCCACGCATTGGAACTCTACACTGCAGATGTTGGGAAGGATTTGCGAGCAGAAGAGGGCAGTTGTTGAGTACCAGCATCAACAAGGCCATCTGTATTCAGTTCAGACTCCACACATAAGACCTCAGGAGTGGACATGGATGTTAGACTTATGTACCAGCCTCCAAAACTTTGAGGACTCCACCAAGATGGTGAGCGGCGATGACGCCATAATTAGCATCACCATCCTGCTTCTCTGTGTTCTGAAGCGCTCTCTGCTCACAATCAAAGAGGATGCATTGCAGGCAGAGCACGATGAGATGTAGCAAGGAACCATACAGGGCGATTACACACAGCCAAGCCTCATCTCATCCCAACCTGGATTGGGTGACAATGAGGAAGAGGAGGAGGAGGAGAAGGAAGGACAGGAACTAATTTCATGCACTATAGACGGTACTACCTGCACAGCTGTCAAACCGTCTGTTCAGCGTGGATGGCCAGAGGACAGAGAGGAGGAGGAGGAGGAGAGCATGATCAGTCATCCTCTTGGTGAGGATACGGAAGTCTTGCCTGTTAGCAGTCTAGCACGCATGGCTGAGTTTATGTTACGCTGCCTTTCCCATGACCCTCGCGTTCTCAAAATTTTGGGTGACAGTCATTACTGGTTTGTGACACTTCTAGACCCACACTACAAGGAGAACTTTATATCTCTTATTCCTGAGGCGGACAGGTCTACAAAAATGGGGCTGTAACAGAAGGCCCTTGTTGCGGAACTATTAAAAAAATTCCCATATGAAAACACTGGCGACAGAGGGCACACTTCGTTGGACAACCAAGGAGTACAGGCGAGAGAGACACAGTTTTCTCAGACCCTCCCATCGGACAGGCCCTGAGTCGCGGGGTACTCTCATAAGGAGTGCAAAGTTTGGGAAGATGCTGAGGGAGTACCTTGCCGACCGTACCAACGTCCTCCGTGATTCCTCTGTGCCTTATAATTATTGGGTATCCAAGCTGGATACGTGGAATGAACTGGCTCTCTATGCCTTGGAGGTCCTGGCCTGCCCTGCCACCAGTGTTTTATCAGAGCGGGTTATTAGTGCCGCTGGTGTAATTATAACTGATAAGCGCATCTTCCTGTCAACTGAAAATGCTGACAGGCTGACTCTTATAAAGATGAACAAGGGCTGGATTGGGCCAGACTTCTCAACACCACCGAATGATAGCAGCGTAACATAAACTCCAATCCAGTGTCTTTTCTTGGAGGTGTATTCCCATGCACCTTTTCACACCCATACATGGGTATACGCTTCCTGATTTTGGCTATTTTCTCTTGTCCTCCTCCTTCTCCTCATCCTCCACCACCATATCACCAGGGTGACCGTGGTCCGTGATGCAACACCCACCTAATTTTTTTAAAGGGTGTTTATGATGCCCGTAGAAATTTTTTTTTATACAGTATGTTCATGTATACCCCCCAGGGGTAAATGTTTGACAGCCCATACACTTATGGCTTGGGCATTACAAGTATAGGAGGCCTGCTCCTTTCTAATGGGAACATTTTTTTATGAGGCCCTCCTCCATGTCTCTTCCAAGGGGCATTGAAGTGCCTCCAAATTTTTAGCAGCCCTTGCATTCACTGCATAGGCCAACACTATGGGAGACTCTCTCCTTTCTAATGGGAATTTGTCATTACTGTGGCCCAGCTCTGTGTGTCTTTAAATTCTTAGTGGGGTTTTTCCAAAAATTGGTCAGCCGTTGGACTCACTGCATACCCTATAACTCTATAGCAGACTCTCTCCTTTCTAATGGGAACATGTCGTACTTGTTACTGTGGCCCAGCTCTGTGTGTCTTTAAATTCTTAGTGGGGTTTTTCTTAAAATTGTCAGCCGTTGGACTCACTGCATACCCTATAACTGTATAGCAGACCCTCTCCTTTCTAATGGGAACATGTCGTACCTTTTTACTGTGGCCCTGCTCCATGTGTCTTTAAATTCTTAGTGGGGTTTTTCCTAAAATTGTCAGCTGTTGGACTCACTGCATACCCTATAACTGTATAGCAGACCCTCTCCTTTTTAATGGGAATATGTCGCACCTTTTTACTGTGGCCCTGCTCCATGTGTCTTTAAATTGTTAGTGGTGTTTTTACTAAAATTGGTCAGCCATTGGACTCACTGCATACCCTATAACTGTATAGCAGACCCTCTCCTTTCTAATGGGAACAAGTCGTACCTTTTTACTGTGGCCTTGCTCCATGTGTCCTTAAATTCTTAGTGGGGTTTTTCCTAAAATTGTCAGCCGTTGGACTTACTGCATACCCTTTAACTGTATAGCAGACCCTCTCCTGTCTAATGGGAACATGTCGTACCTTGTTACTGTGGCCCTGCTCGGTGTCTTTAAATTCTTAGTGGGGTTTTTCCTAAAATTGTCAGCCGTTGGACTCACTGCATACCCTATAACTGTATAGCAGACCCTCTCCTTTCTAATGGGAACATGTCGTACCTTGTTACTGTGGCCCTGCTCTATGTGTCTTTAAATTCTTAGTGGGGTTTTTCCCAAATTTTGGCAGCCCTTGCAGTCACAGCATGGGCATTACCACTATAGGACCCCCGCTCCTTTATAATGGGAACATTTTTTTTACTGAGACCCTCCTCTATGTCTCTTCAAAGGGGTATTGGGTTGCGTTCAAATTTTTGGCAGCCCTTTCAGTCACTGGATACGCAATAACAGTATAGGAGACCCACTTGTTAATAATGGGAACAACAAAGCATAGCCGGCTGATGGCTCTCTAACAATAGCTAGGGCCGACTGCTGGCCTTTTAAGAATAGTAAGGGCCGTCTGATGTCCCTATAAAAATAGTCTTTATGACTTTCAGAGTTCCTCCATCATAAATAAAACAGGATGTGTCTGATGATGTATCACACACCACATTGCCAGATAAGGTTGTAAAATGTTAAAATGACATTTCCCGGTGAATGCATTTGTCTTAAAAAAAAAAACGTAAATAAAAACAAAACAATAGGATCTTTCTTTAGCATAAAAAACAGCGTCACCAATTTAACAACAATGTAATCACATTGTTCAGCTCATGCACCTCCTCCTCCATCTCCGAAATGACCACATCAGTCACAAGCTGACAGCACTGCAGCACTGCCTTGGCCAAGCGGCAACAGGCTGTGCTGAAGATAACATGCTTAATGATTAATTGACAAACCGCCCAGCACTGCAGAGTTGTTGAAAGCTGTAACACAGCAGCCTGATCTGTGGCTCTCACCGCTGAACATACAGCCAGGCATGGTCGTGTGTGACAATGGGCGGAACCTGGTGACGGAGAAACGACAGCCGGGGTAGATACGGTTTCCCTCTATGCCAGTCCTTTCACCGAGCTAAAGAATATGGCTGTGGTGAATTACAACTCCCACTGAGAAGCTGTTTCAGATTGAAAAACATTGTGCCCACCAGAGGAT
Source organism: Phyllobates terribilis (assembly GCF_046119375.1). Lineage (NCBI taxonomy): Eukaryota > Metazoa > Chordata > Amphibia > Anura > Dendrobatidae > Phyllobates > Phyllobates terribilis. The sequence continues at coordinate 361,309,257 of NW_027362762.1, read as the reverse complement.
TTGATTCTGTGGGCTAACCTTTCTCCCCCGCTCAAGAGCCCCATAGCAGCTGCAAAGTTAGCGCTATCATGAAATCTCCTGAGGTAGAAGCCAAGGCACACCAGAGGATTCTCTGGTGGGACCATCCAACCCAGCCAAGAAGCAGTCCTGGCTAAGAAAAGTATGTGGAAAAGTTCTCGGACACTCTATGGCTGCTTTTTTACTGAGGATGAAACACATGCAAACACGGGGACAACATACAAAGTCCTTGCAGATGTTGTCCTTGCTGGGATTTGAACCCAGGGTCCCAGTGCTGCAAGTATTCAGTGCTAACCACTGATCCAATGTGCTGCCTTCACCCTCTAATATCTAACAGGCTGGAGAAACTTGCACCTACTGCCACTCTATCTTCCGCTGCTTTGTGAGAAAATGTGTTTGGGCAGCCACTCAGTCTACCAAATAAAATTCCTGAGAAGGAAATTGGGGATGGCTTCGCTACTGGTACTGGGGGCAGTGCTAATACCATGGCGTCATACCATAGTTTGCTGTAAATATTCCTGGCTGGTAGGAGGCAAGCAAATTCCCACCGAAAAGTATCAGCAGTAATGTTCAGGGACCCGCGCTTGTAGAAGACGGAGACAACACTGGGAGAAATAGTGACGGCTGGTGATCGAGTATGGACACGAGGTATGAAGCATGTGGTTATGAAAAGCTTCCGCCTCCACGAGCCTAAAAGGCCACATTTCAAGTGAAAGCAGCTTTACAGGACTTCCTGTGAGAAATGTCGCGATAACCTCAGCACACCAAATGGTATAATAAGATACTTTTATTTGCAGTCCACAGTAAAGACGTTTCGGTCGACAAGACCTTCATCAGTGTACAAGTTACTGGGAAGGGAGCAGGAAAAGAGAAGGAGATGGGACCCAATGTGTGGCTCACATCCAGCGGTGGATACCGCGATCGATGCAGCACCTCTCCTATACTTCATGGCACAAACGGAATCCCTGTATTGGGTCCCATCTCCTTCTCTTTTCCTGCTCCCATCCCAGTAACTTGTACACTGATGAAGGTCTTGTCGACCGAAACGTCTTTACTGTGGACTGCAAATAAAAGTATTTTATTATACCATTTGGTGTGCTGAGGTTATCGCGACATTTCAAGGCTTTGGACCCAACTCATGCACCCAGGTCCAGTAGTGCTGCGTTTTTTTCTAAATATTCCTGCGAGAAATGACATGCAGGGTAGATAGAGTTTCCCTCTATGCCAGTCCTTTCACTGAGCTAAATACAATTGTCAGCAAAAAAAGTTGTGGACTGGCTCCGTACTGTCCCTGGCCACATTCACCTGTCCACGTGTTTGTGGTTAGGTGGTCTTTCCCAGTAAGTGCACTGGGGAGGGCACGGGTAATGTTGTGGGACCCATGCTTGTGGAAGGCGGAGGCGATACCGGTAAATATAGTGGCGGCTGGGGACCGAGTATGGACTCCCGGCTGCCGCCAGCATGAGGTTATGAAAAGCCTCCGCCTCCGCGAGCCTGAAAGACCACATTTCACGTGCAAACAGCTGTCAAACATTTAGCAGTATAGTATTGCAGCCTGTGGGTGGGTGGCTGGCTGCCTGCATACTTGCGCTTGCATTCCAAGGAATGGGGTAGGAACAACTGAACTCTGCAGTGGGACAAGGACGTGGACGGTGATTGTTGCAAGTCTGCAACGACAGGTTCATGGCGGGAGGCATCTTCGCATGGGCCAAGTACAGTGCTGGCCAAAAGTATTGGCATCCCTGCAATTCTGTCAGATAATACTCACTTTCTTCCTAAAAATGATTGCAATCACAAATTCTTTGGTATTATTCTCTTCATTTAATTTGTCTTCAATGAAAAACACAAAAAGAATTGTCCTAAAGCCAAATTGGATATAATTCCACACCAAACCTAAAAAAGGGGGTGGACAAAAGTATTGGCACCCTTTGAAAAATCATGTGATGCTTCTCTAATTCGTGTAATTAACAGCACCTGTAACTTACCTGTGGCACCTAACAGGTGTTGGCAATAACTAAATCACACTTGCAGCCAGTTAACATGGATTAAAGTTGACTCAACCTGTCCTGTGTCCTTGTGTGTACCACATTGAGCATGGAGAAAAGAAAGAAGACCAAAAACTGTCTGAGGACTTGAGAAACCAAATTGTGAGGAAGCATGAGCAATCTCAAGGCTAAAAATCCATCTCCAAAGACCTGAATGTTCCTGTGTCTTCCGTGCGCAGTGTCATCAAGAAGTTTAAAGCCCATGGCACTGTGGCTAACCTCCCTAGATGTGGACAGAAAAGAAAAATTGATGAGAGATTTCAACGCAAGATTGTGCGGATGGTGGATAAAGAACCTCGACTAACATCCAAACAAGTTCAAGCTGCCCTGCTGTCCGAGGGTACAACAGTGTCAACCCGTACTATCCGTCGGCGTCTGAATGAAAAGGGACAGTATGGTAGGATACCCAGGAAGACCCCACTTCTTACCCCGAGACATAAAAAAGCCAGGCTGGAGTTTGCCAAAACTTACATGAGAAAGCCTAAAACGTTTTGGAAGAATGTTCTCTGGTCAGATGAGACAAAAGTAGAGCTTTTTGGGAAAAAGCATTAACATAGAGTGTACAGGAAAAAAAAGAGGCATTCAAAGAAAAGAACACGGTCCCTACAGTCAAACATGGCGGAGGTTCCCTGATGTTTTGGGGTTGCTTTGCTGCCTCTGGCACTGGACTGCTTGACCGTGTGCATGGCATTATGAAGTCTGAAGACTACCAACTAATTTTGCAGCATAATGTAGGGCCCAGTGTGAGAAAGCCTCTCCCTCAGAGGTCATGGGTCTTCCAGCAGGACAATGACCCAAAACACACTTCCAAAAGCACTATAAAATGGTTTGAGAGAAAGTACTGGAGACTTCTAAGGTGGCCAGAAATGAGTCCAGACCTGAATCCCATAGAACACCTGTGGAGAAATCTCAAAATGGCAGTTTGGAGAAGGCACCTTTTAAATATCAGGGACCTGGAGCAGTTTGCCAAAGAAGAATGGTCTACAATTCCAGCAGAGCATTGTAAGAAACTCATTGATGGTTACCGGAAGCGGTTGTTCACAGTTATTTTGGCTAAAGGTTGTGCAACCAAGTATTAGGCTGAGGGTGCCAATACTTTTGTCCGGCCCTTTTTTGGAGTTTTGTGTGAAATGATCAATGATTTGATTTTTGCTTCATTCTCTTTTGTGTTTTTTCCTTGCAAGCAAATTAAATGAAGATAATAAGACCAAAGAATTTGTGATTGTAATCATTTTCAGGAAGAAACTGAGTATTATCTGACAGAATTGCAGGGGTGACAATACTTTTGGCCAGCACTGTATAACTTATGATGGGCACACTTTTAGGCAGTGACCTGGGAGTCAGAGATGCTTCCAGAGGTCTTCCCCATGCTGTTCCCATGACTTTTCAGCACTGTATGCATGTGTCTGATGATGTGTCACACACCACAACGCCAGATAAGGTTGTAAAATGTTAAAATGAAATTTCCTGGTGAATGCATTTGTCTTGGTTAAAAGCAATGCAAAAGTGCAAAAACGCATCAAAAACGCTATGTGTAAACATAGCCCAAGGTGTGGAGGAGTATTTTGTTTTTGGTTGTTTATTTTGCTTTATATACATTGTACATGCCATGGAAAGGATGTTCCTTAACATATTTCCCAGGAAAATCCATTTTGGTTTAGTTTTGGTATGTTTTATTGTGAGTCCGTAAAAGTGGCGTAATACTCTGACAACGTTGTTGACAGAAGTGACCTGGGAGTCAGAAATGCTTCCAGGGGTCTTCCCCATGCTGTCCCCAAGTTATTTGAGCACTCTTCCCATCGATTTGGGCAATTTTTAGGCCCTCTGCTGACCGCCGGGGGGAGACGCCTGAAAAATGCTCGAGTTTCCCATAGACTTACATTGGGCTCGTTGCTCGGGTCGAGCACCCGAGTATTCCAATTTGCTCGACCCGAGCAACAAGTACCCGAACATTTTAGTGCTCGCTCATCACTAATGTTTAACTTTTACATGCCGCTGGCTAACCTATTTAATGATGGAGCGACTATGCTTCCAGATTACTAATAGGGAAGGGAGGTACTCAGGTGCAAGAACACTAAAAATGCTGATATACTGTATGTCCCTATTATCCATACTGTATTGCTATGTTGCTGTTTCAGGTGACGTATGCCCATCTTTTTTTTTCTCCCAGATAAAATTCTAGGTATTTCCTTATTTGTTTACTATATTTTTATTTATAAGAACTTATTACATGTCTGTGCTAACTTTGAGTTGGAAGAAGTTGTAATATATCCTCCATAGCAGTCTATAGGTTCTATACAGTATATAAGGTAACACTTTACATTTCTATCCCTCACGTTTTATACCAAGACACAAGGATTAATCTTTTATAAGATTTTCTATGAAGAAATTGTATTATGTCCCACTTAGATGGAGTATTGAAGAAATATTCTCAGTCTAGAAGCATTGCTAGTGGAGGATATCTCCAGTACCCTTATGCTTCGGCAATAGGCTCCATAAATACAACTATGAAAGGTGTCAAACCTTATAAATATAACAACTGCATTCCTCTTTTTTATCATTGCTTCCTCTCAACCCCTCACCAAAAAAAACAAGCAAAGAAAAATCCCCCAAAATCTTGATTGTACATCCACTTTTGTTACAATAGTTAGCAAAAGCAGATTTCAACACTGGGTTCCATCTTTGCTCATTTGACTCTGTAGTAATATAGTGAATGAACAACTTGTGTGAACCTGATTTACAATGTAAGGCCAGGCCTGATCTGGGTTACATACAGGGGCTTATTTCCCTACTCAGGCATTTCCAGTATTAAAGGGAATCTGTCACAAATTTTGGAGCCTCCGAACAAATGGCACCACCTTTTAAGTGCTCGTGTGCTGCATCCCACAAATGTGTCTATCATCTCCCAACTCCCCCTGTATACCCCAAAAAATCCCATTTGATATGCTCTGGCACTGCATGTTAATAAGGGTGGTCTGGTCCGAGGGGTATCTGCGCTGTGTCGCCTGTCCCTTCTCTCTGCTCCTAATCTGTTCTATGCTCTGCTCACAGTAAGGCAGAGCAGAGTGCACCTGCGCGGCCCTGTGAGGCTACTGTGCAGGTGCGATATCTCAGTTCACAATGAGGATGGCGCGTCCACATCAATCAAAGCAGGAAGACCCGATTAGGAGCAGAGAGAAGGGACAGACGCAGCAGTGAGGATGCCCATCAGGCCGGACCACCCTTATTTAAATACAGTGCTGGAGCATATCAAATGGCATTTTTTGGTGTATACAGGGGGAATTGGGAGCTGATAGGCACCTTTGTGAGATGCAGCACAGGAGCAGTTAAAGGTGGTGCCATTTGTTCATAAGCTCAAAAACTGGTGACAGGTCCTCTTTAAACAGGAGCCCACAGGAGTGAAATGTGACAAATGAGTTAATTAAATTGGCAATAAGTATTTGGCGTGCTGCCTCAAAGGGATTGTCTTATCTTATTAAAAGTTAAAATTGCAAATTGTTTGTAAAAACAAGTGACTTTGCAATTTAAATATTAAAAATGATTGGTGTTCTAATTTTATAGTTTACTCCTCGTTGCCTAGCTTACTGGCCACCTCTCTAGTATCAAAGTGGCCGGTCTCCTAGGCAAGAAGCCTGCTTTATTTACAGGTTGTATGTGTCAGTCCCCCTGTGCCCCTCTCCTGCTTCAGAGGCTAAGCAGGTTCTACTAGTAGTATGGGAGACTGTTCAGCTTGGACAAGCCGTGGGAACATAGCACTGGTCAAAACTGTCAATCCTCTGTAGCACACTGCCCCTGGCAAACAAGTATCTGGGAGGCTGGGGAGTGGTGTGCTCCTGAAGAAAGAGGATGAAAAGACTACATTTAAAGGATACGAACACCTTAATGATAAGGTTTTTCTAATCTGATTTTCAACCACATCATAGTTTAATTTTGAAGTGATCATAAATCATTTACAAGTAAGTTCAAAGGAAGACAGCTCCAGGTAGCAGACTCTGCCTTTTGAATTAGCTCACTGGTATATTCACAATTAATGCATTCTACATTCTGCTATGCACAGTGATACAGATGCTGTAGAAGCAAAATGCTCAAACGTTTTTATGAAACTCTATTGCAAATTTTTTTTATTATTTTTTAGAAATCCATTTGCTTAAAATTAACCTGACATGTCCACAAACGTAATTAAACTGCAGATAAAGGGTTAATAGTGCTCCAAAGCTGTGCAGATACCAGGAGAAAATGAACTTTATTCCTCCTCGTAGCCTCAGTCCATATGCTATCATAGTGATTTATGTTGGACATTTCTGACTATTTCATAGCACTGATTTTATTAGCTTGCTTCAATCAACAATTTGATTTTATGCTATTTTATTTTCCAGCGAAAGTTACATTTTATTATGCTTTGGCCCAAAAATAAATGTTTGGAATATGCCAATGAATCCAGATGTGGTGTATAAATAACTCTGCCATGAATTTTAGCAACCAATCTCATCCATCATCAGCAATCCATTGGCATCATAAAGAGAAAATTGCTCTGTTATTAAATAAATTACTGCCTTCAAAGTGTGCAATGATATACATAATTGACCAATCTTGACCATGCACAGCTCTGATGTATTATTAAGGAACTGCAATTACAAACATGTCCAACACCAACGGGTGATCTACATCCATCAACATGTGAACCTATTGTAATGTAATTACTAGCATTGTCATTTGTTCAAGCTACTAGGAAATACTGGGTGGTAAATAGTGTTGAGCCACCCCCGTAGTGTTCGAGTTCGGTTCGGTTCATCGAACACCCGTGTGTTCGCCGAACTGTTCGTCGAACACCTTCAAACACCGTTAAAACCAATGGCAGGCAAACAAAAACACATAGAAACACATAGAAAACACCTTCAAAGGTGTCCAAAAGCTGACAAACTGCTCAGAAGACACAACTAACACATGGAAAAGTGACAAGTACATATAGTCATGAGAAAAGAAAAGAGGTGGAGGAGTAAAAGGAGGGGGAGACACAGATATAGGCATGTCATGCCCTTCTAAAATCCAAAAAGTGAGAAGCCGACACGTTCAGTCCGCTCCTGCCCGTGCCACCTCCGTGTCGCCGGGTTTGTGCCAGAGCCGCGGTGAACCCTGACGGCCAGCCCCCCTCTCCCAATACTGGTGCCTGTCCGCTGGTGGGTCGAGCGAGCCCCCCTGTGGTGGAGGCAGCTCTAAGCTTTTTAATTTAAATTGTCTCTCTAATTTGAATGAATACACTTTAAATCCATTTACAAGGATCTATTGGAGGGCAAGTCTCATGCCAGCAGCCGCGTAATTCCAGCTCCAGTAGCGTCCACTAAAGCTGCTGCAGTTAAAAAGCTTTTATAAGGATCGAGCTCGGCTGTCCACAGCAAGGCATCCTACTGCCAGTCCCAGCCCCTATGCCTTGGGGTGCCTCCTGATGCTCTTCACTGAGTATCCCGTGGTCCCGAAGTATTTCCTTTGAAAAAATTAAGTGTCCAAACTACAGGTGGTGTAGCTTGCTTAACAGCCGGGATAATCCGCTGACTAGCAGACACTGCTACTAGGCACAAAGTATTTCCTGGGCTAGATGCAGTTAAAAATTTGTAATTAGATACTATTGTTGGATGCTAAGAAAGCATTCCATAGAGTCTCCTGGCACACCATATATGATTCTCTTAAAAAGCTTGGGGTAGGGGTCTAGGGGACCCTTTTATAGCCAAAATCACGGCCCTGTATCGCAATACGTCACCTAGGCTGAAGATAAATGGAACTGTAGCATCCTGAGGGCTCGGTTGCTACAGAGGTATTGCACCTCACCCAGAGGTGTGATATCTCACTCTCAGGTAAGGATGGAGTGTGGATCAGGACCCGACACCTGCATGCATTACACCACATTGCCGTGGGGCAGGGCGACCAATATGCCTCTGAGATGGGCACGACAGTCCCTGTCCCTGGCTGGAGTGGGGGGAGGGAACACTGAGGAAGGGGAACCCTGTAGTGCAGGAGCAGGGAGGAAGCAGTTCCTGGGTGCATTGAGAAGGGAGTATAAAAGGTGGGCACCATCTTAGTTCAGTGCAGAGAAGTCTGAGCAGAAGTGGCAGGGAGCAGGGGCTCTGCATGAGCTCTGCTCTGGAGGCGGGCCTAGTAATAGAGGCCCAGGCCTGGAAGAGGGAGAAGGAAAGAAGAGGAGCGGAGAAGGCTCCAGGAACGAGGAATGAAGGGATCCCAGGGGTGCAGATGGGCGAGTCGCCACCGCACGCCCGAATCCACCTGCGTGGAGGGGTCAGGCCAAAGGGGGAGACCGGTCCCCGAAACTAGTGGAGGCAGGAAACGACCCTCAGCTAGAAACCGGAGGCTGTGACATTTTATGTGGCGCAGCCCCTCGCTACACCCGCTAGGAAGGCACCACATAGGGTCAGGGAAACTGGCGCCAAGTTTACCAAGAGGAGGCCCGAGGCAGCCGGACAGAAGGGTTGGTAAGAAAGGCCAGACAAAGGACACACAAAGGGGGTCCTGTGAAGCGCTCCAAAGTTATCTGGGAGTTGTCTGAGCCCCTCACCTGGTGAGCACAGTACGACGTGGGCAGCCGTTACCTGCAGACGTGGTCTGGATAATAAGAACTGTGAGTAAAGGCCCTGGACTGCATCACTGACTACGTGTCGTTACTGCTGCTGCCCTGCACCATCACCCCCATCCTCCGCATACACTGCCCTGAGGCTATACTCCTCCCGTGGGGAGTTATGCTACGCTCTGCTGCACCCACAACACCAGCCTCAGCGGTCTGCCCTGCAGCGGCGGTTCACTCTGACCGCAATCCACGGGTGGCGTAGTCGGACATTTAAACATCAAAACCACATAAATAGTTCCGCCACTGGTTTGACCACCCTGAGCCACGGAACCGGGTCGCCGCCACGAAGACTACAACCACCAGCATCCACCAAAAAGGGTCCGGCTCCGGGTGTCCCAAGGCCCAGGGGGTGCATCAGAACATTTTCATCAACTTTCACAATCACCAATGGGACAAGGCAGGGATGTCCTCTGTCCCCTCTCTTATACATCCTAGTGACGGAGCACCTGCTCTCATCAATTCGCCATAACCCCAATATTAGGTGGATTGAGGTGGGAGGCACCGAGTACAAGTGCTCTCTATTTGCTGATGATGTCCTAGTATATATCACTCAATCACATATATCCATCCATGCTGTTATGGCTGAAATAGATCACTTTGTTACATGGTCAAATTTTAAAATCAATGCAGCGAAGTCTGAGGCCCTCGATGTCTCCCTCCCCAAATCCATATAGGATTCCATCCAGTCCAACTTTCCCTTTGCCTGGCCCTCACAGGGTATCAAATACTTAGGAATTCCTATTCATAGAGACCTCTCCCATCTATGTTATCTTAATTTTGGGCCCTTTATTGAACAACTCCATACAGACCACGGTTGGCAAGTTAGAACTGTAAGATTCACTACGTGAACCACTGGTGTTTTGTGGAAAAGCACATGTACACTGTGTTCCAAATTATTATGCAAAAAGTGTTTAGGAGTGATAAGGGAAGAATTTGTTTGTTTGTCAGTTAAACTCATTGATGGTGATGTGTGTCAGGGCTCTTTATATCACTGTAAGCAATTGCAGACACCTGTGCTAATTAGTTTGGCAGGTGTGTCCAATGAAAGGCAAGACTACTTAAGAAGGCTGTCTCACATTATTAAGCAGCCTACATTTTCTGCCAAAATGGGAAAGAAAAAGGATGTGTCGGCTGCTGAGAAGCAACAAATTGTGGAGTGTTTAGGTCAAGGCATGACTACAATCAACATTGTGCGATGATCAGGATGAAGTGTCTTGGCAATCAAGAAGTATGTAGCTGATTCACAGTACACACGTGTGCGTGCTGATAAGGGCAAATTGAGGACTCTTTCCTACAGGCAATTACGTCAGGTTAAAAGAGCAGCGGCAAAAAAGCCTTGTCATAGCAGCAGACAAGTTTTTGAAGCTGCTGGTGCCTCCAACGTCCCCCGAACAACAAGATGCAGGGTCCTTCAGAGGTTTGCAGCTGTGCATACGCCATCCTGTCGACCTCCTCTATCCACTTCACACAAGCAGAAACGGCTCCAGTGGGCCAAACATTACATGAAGACTGATTTCAAAACTGTTTTGTTCACGGATGAGTGCCGTGCAGCGCTCAATGGTCTAGATGGATGGAGTGGAGGATGGCTGGTTGATGGACACCCCACGCAAACACGGCTACAGCGCCAACAAGGAGGAGGTGGAGTAATGTTTTGGGCTGGAATCATGGGGAGAGAGATTGTCGGCCCCTTTAGGATCCCTGAAGGCGCTAAAGATGAACTCCATAATGTATGTGGATTTTCTCAAACAGCACTTCCTGCCATGGTTCAAGAAGAAGAACCGTGTATTTCACAGCAAGATCATTTTTTTGCATGATAATGCACCATCTCATGCTGCACATAAAACATCTGCATCTCTGGCTGATATGGGAATAAAAGGGGACAAACTTATGGTGTGACCCCCATGCTCCCCTGACCTCTACCCCATTCAGAACCTCTGGAGCATCATCAAAAGGAGTGTCTATGATGGCGGGAGGCAGTTCACATCTAAGCAACAGCTCTGGGAGGGTATTGTGTCCTCATGCAAAACAATTGAAGCAGAAACCATCCAAAACCTGACAAATTCAATGGACGAGAGAGTTCAGAAGCTCCTTTCGAACAAGGGGTCCTATGTGAAAATGTAACATCACCTAGAATAAAGTTTTGAGTTGAAAACTGTTTGATTTCAGTTTCTAATAACCTGCTAATGCTTATAATTTCAAAAATGACCATTTTTTTGGTCTTTATTAAAATGAAAAGGTTGATCGAAAAGTTTGGGGGATCTAAGAGTGTGGCAACCCAGTAGTCATGATTACTTCGAATTCTGACAATATGAGGGTCATGTTGCAGGTAGTGCAGCAAGAAGGCACTTATGTGTCTTGAGCATCTCGGAGCCCCAAAATTATTTTCCGGGCTAGATGCAGCTAAAAATTATTATTAATTTTAAATCTGGTGCAGCTTAGTATAGATGGCCTAATAGGATCAGTGCTGCACACTGCTACAAAGCCCAAATTATTTTCCAGTCAAGATACAGATAAACATGATTAGTAATTTTAAATCTGGTGGAGCTTATTATAGATGGCCTAATAGAATCAGTGCTGCACACTGCTACAAAGCCCAAATTATTTTCCAGCCAAGATACAGATAAACATGATTAGTAATTTGAAAGCTTAAAACGGTTGGTAGGGTGATTTTAACCAATCATCAAGCTTTTACTCTCCCCAGGATGACACAGGGGTAGAAAAGTCGTTTCGGATCCATGATTTGTTCATCTTTATGAACGTGAGTCTGTCTACATTATCAGTGGAGAGCCGCGTGCGCTTATCTGTCAGCACACCACCAGCAGCGCTGAACACACGTTCAGACAGAACGCTGGCTGCGGGGCATGACAAGATCTCCAAGGCGTAAGTGGCTAGCTCCGGCCATTTATCCAGATTGGAAGCCCAAAAAGAGCAAGGGTCCAGTGACACAGTCATGGCTTCAATGTTTACTTGGAGATACTCCTGTACCATCGTCTCTAGGCGTTGACTATGTGTCAGACTTCTTGTCTCCTGTGGCCTTGCAAAGGATGAGCTAAAAAAGTGGTGAAATGATTCCGCAAAATTGATGTTACCAGCAGATACTGTGGTTCTGTTACGGTTTGAGTGCTGAACACTTGACGGTCCCACGGTTGGCAAGTTGGAACTGTGAGATTCACTACGTGCACCACTGGTGTTTTGTGGAAAAGCACATGTAAGATTCTGCAACAGTCTCTGCTGATACTCCTGCATGCGTGCATCCCTTTCTATGGCAGGAATAATTTCTGCAAATTTACTTTTGTACCGGGGATCTAACAGTGTGGCAACCCAGTAGTCAGGATTATTTCTAATTCTCACAATTCGAGGGTCATGTTGCAGGTAGTGCAGCAAGAAGGCACTCATGGGTGTTGCGCATCCAGGAGCACCAAGTCCCTGTTGTGTTGGTGGCGAGGTAACAATCATGCTTCCTTCCTCTGTCCTCTCCCCCCCAACCTCGCACAACAGAAATGTGATCAAGGTCTCCCTCATCTGATGAGTCTTCCATCAGTTCGTCCTCCACTTCTTCCTGGGCTCCTGCACCTTCCTCACTAGTTTGGCTGCTACCATGCGCCCTGGTAAAACCATCTCCCCCACCCTCACATGCCTGCCGCCTTGGTGCTGCCGACCGTCTGGACCTTGCAGATGTTAGCCCTTCCGCATACAACTCCTCCTCCTCTACTTCCTCCACCTCCTCTTGTGCCACCACCTGACTCCGAATTCTGTTTAACATGTGCTCCAGCATGTAAATCACCGGAATAGTCATGCTGATAATGGCATCGTCAGCACTAAACATCTTCGTCGCCATTTCAAAACTGTGCAGAAGGGTGCATAGGTCCCTGATCTGAGACCACTCCTCCAGCGTGATTTGCCCCACCTCTGGATCTCGTTGGCCCAGGCTATACGTCAGAACGTATTGCACCAGGGCTTGTCGGTGCTGCCACAGTCGCTGCAACATGTGCAGAGTTGAATTCCACCGGGTAGGCACATCGCATTTTAGCCGGTGAAGTGGCAGGCCCAACGACTTCTGTAGAGATGTAAGTCGCTGAGCTGCGGGATGCGAACGGCGGAAGTGAGCACACAGCGACTGTGCCCTCTGCAGAAGGCCATCTAGTCTGGGATAGTGGGCTAAAAATTGCTGGACAACCAGGTTCAACACGTGAGCCATACAAGGCACGTGTGTGACATTGCCCCGGCGAAGGGCCGCACCCAGGTTTGCAGCATTGTCGCACACGGCCTTCCCTGGTTTCAGGTCCAGTGGAGACAACCATTCATGAAATTGGTTCTCCAGAGCTGACCACAACTCCTCAGCTGTGTGACTCACATTTCCCAGACATTTCAAAGTAAAAACTGCCTGATGACGTTGAGCCCTACTGCCAGCATAGTAAGGAGGTGTGCAGGATCCCTTCTGCGCAGTTAGAAAGCTTGTGGCATGACCAGACAGGCTTTGGGTGCAGGTGGAAGACCGAGAGGAGGTTGAGGAGGCAGAAGCAGTGGAGGAACTTTGACATAAAGAGGATTGACGCACAACTCGTGGGGACGGCAAGACTTGGACAGCAGCCCCTTGTCCTGCTGTCACCATAGTTACCCAGTGCCCAGTCAGCGACATGTAACGCCCCTGTCCATGCCTACTCGTCCAAGTGTCTGTGGTGAAATGCACGCTGTCACACACAGAGTTTCTCAAAGAAGCGGTGATGTTGTGTGCGACATGCTGGTGGAGCGCAGGCACACCTTTCTTTAAGAAGTAGTGCCGACTGGGCATCTGGTACTGGGGCACTGCGACGGACATAAGGTCTCGAAAATTCTCTGTGTCCACCAGGCGGAAAGGCAGCATTTCTGTAGCCAAGAGCTTGCAGATGGTGAAATTCAACCTCTTAGCTTTCTCATGGCTAGGAGGAAATGGTCTTTTACTTGTCCACATCTGAGGGACCGAGGGCTGGCTATTGTGCTTAGACGGAGTTGATAAGGGTGTCCCCGGCAAACTGCCGGTCTGTGAGGAAGATGCAGGCGGACATGTTAGGTTGCCTTGATCCAAAGGTGGTGCTATCGATGTCGGACAGCGCTCAACACCAGCTGGTGTTACCACCTCCAAAGAAAATGATGACCTGCCAATCACGCTGGCTGTTGCGGGTAAAGAGGTGGCAGGTCTGCGCCCCAAAACAGGTGTGACTGCTGTCCCCCCAGTCACAGAGGATGAAGAGGCCGCAGATGCACAAGATATGGCAGACGGTGGTTGGCCCGGCCGGCTAGGCCGCATTGTAGCACACTGAGCTTCCCACTGCAACTTATGCTTCATGTCCATGTGCCGGTTCATGCATGAAGTACTCAAACAATGTATTTTTTGGCCTCTACTTAGCTTTTGCTGACAAATGTTACAGATAACACGAGTTGGGTCATCTTTATCGATCTGAAAAAATGCCCAGGCTATGCAAGGCTTAGCACCCATGCGACCTGAAGAGCCACCACGACTTGTGGTGAGAGGCAGAGTTGTGTTTGAGGATGCAGTTGTTGACGTGCTTCCAGTACTACGTCTCTGTCCAGGAAGGCACAACCTGACCTCGTCGTCACTAGCATCTTCCTCCACCTCCTCTGCTGACCTCATCTCTTGGCTGACTGTGGGTTGACAGTAAGTGGGATCTCCAACCTCATCATCATCACCCTGTGCGTTATCACACCCGTCGTCCTCAGAGCCAACCTGTTCCTGCCCTGACAAAAAACTAAAGTTGTCGCTCCAATCAGGTATTTGAGTCTCATCATCGTCTTCCTCATTGTCTCCACCAACAGGAGTTACAGTTTGGGAATGAGGGTCTACATTATGGTCAGAACCTTCTGCGTCTGGTCCTGGATCCGACTCATAAAGATTCTGGGCATCAGTGCAGATCATTTCCTCGTCTGGATTCACAGAAGCGCTGGAGTCGACCTCTGATTCCCAGGCTATAGTATGAGTAAACAGCTCTGCAGACTCAACCATCTGTTCTACCTCATACTCAGACGGGCAGCTGGAGATTTGGGAGCTGTGAGGAAGCAAGTGCGATTGGGGTGACACCTTTGAGGACTGGAGTATTTGTGATGTTGAAGTTGATGTGGAGGAGAGCCCACTTAAAGGAGCACTTGATATCCGTTGAAGCACCTGCTGTTTTTGTGCCTCATCTGGAATTTGTAGCGATTGGCGTGGCCGTAAGAAAGGGATCTTATCACATTGTCCGCTAAAAGAAGTAGACATTTTAGTTTGGCTGGAAGATGGTCTTTCTTCTGCAGATGTTACTGTTGCTTTAACACCTATCCCACGGACACAACCTTTTTTCCCCTTCCCAACACGCCTATTCCCCTTTCCACCAGCAGCAGGTCTTTTTCCACTCATTTTGGTGGTTAACTAATTCACAACTCTGGAGTTTTTTGCACAAAAAAACAATGGATGGGAACCGAGCAGAGCTGAGTGGCCAAACTGTGGTATTAGGCCAAAACTATTGGCTGGGTTAGATGCAGAAAAAAATTATATTCAATTTGCAACCTGATGGAGGTCAGTATAGATGGACTAATAGAACAAGTCCCACACACAGCTAGAAGCCCAAATATTTTTTCAGAGGTAGATGCAGAAAAAAATTGTATTCAATTTGCAACCTGATGGAGGTCAGTATAGATGGACTAATAGAACAAGTCCTACACACAGCTAGAAGCCCAAATATTTTTTCAGAGGTAGATGCAGAAAAAAAATATATTCAGTTTGCAACCTGATGGAGGTCAGTATAGATGGACTAATAGAGAAAGTCCCACACACTGCTAGAAGGCCAAATATTTTTTCAGAGCTAGATGCAGACAAAAAATTATTTTTAATTTGCAACCTGATGGAGGTCAGTATAGATGGACTAATAGAGAAAGTCCCACACACTGCTAGAAGGCCAAATATTTTTTCAGAGCTAGATGCAGAAAAAAATTATATTCAGTTTGCAACCTGATGGAGGTCAGTATAGATGGACTAATAGAACAAGTCCCACACACAGCTAGAAGGCCAAATATTTTTTCAGAGCTAGATGCAGATAAAAATTATTTTTAATTTGCAACCTGATGGAGGTCAGTATAGATGGACTAATAGATAAAGTCCCACACACTGCTAGAAGGCCAAATATTTTTTCAGAGCTAGATGCAGAAAAAAATTATATTCAGTTTGCAACCTGATGGAGGTCAGTATAGATGGACTAATAGAGAAAGTCCCACACACTGCTAGAAGGCCAAATATTTTTTCAGAGCTAGATGCAGACAAAAAATTATTTTTAATTTGCAACCTGATGGAGGTCAGTATAGATGGACTAATAGAGAAAGTCCCACACACTGCTAGAAGGCCAAATATTTTTTCATAGCTAGATGCAGAAAAAAATTATATTCAGTTTGCAACCTGATGGAGGTCAGTATAGATGGACTAATAGAACAAGTCCCACACACAGCTAGAGGCCCAAATATTTTTTCAGAGGTAGATGCAGAAAAAAATTATATTCAGTTTGCAACCTGATGGAGGTCTGTATAGATGGATTAATAGAACAAGTCCCACACACAGCTAGAAGCCCAATATTTTTTCAGAGGTAGATGCAGAAAAAAAATATATTCAGTTTGCAACCTGATGGAGGTCAGTATAGATGGACTAATAGAGAAAGTCCCACACACTGCTAGAAGGCCAAATATTTTTTCAGAGCTAGATGCAGACAAAAAATTATTTTTAATTTGCAACCTGATGGAGGTCAGTATAGATGGACTAATAGAGAAAGTCCCACACACTGCTAGAAGGCCAAATATTTTTTCATAGCTAGATGCAGAAAAAAATTATATTCAGTTTGCAACCTGATGGAGGTCAGTATAGATGGACTAATAGAACAAGTCCCACACACAGCTAGAAGCCCAAATATTTTTTCAGAGGTAGATGCAGAAAAAAATTATATTCAGTTTGCAACCTGATGGAGGTCTGTATAGATGGATTAATAGAACAAGTCCCACACACAGCTAGAAGCCCAATATTTTTTCAGAGGTAGATGCAGAAAAAAAATATATTCAGTTTGCAACCTGATGGAGGTCAGTATAGATGGACTAATAGAGAAAGTCCCACACACTGCTAGAAGGCCAAATATTTTTTCAGAGCTAGATGCAGACAAAAATTATTTTTAATTTGCAACCTGATGGAGGTCAGTATAGATGGACTAATAGAGAAAGTCCCACACACTGCTAGAAGGCCAAATATTTTTTCATAGCTAGATGCAGAAAAAAATTATATTCAGTTTGCAACCTGATGGAGGTCAGTATAGATGGACTAATAGAACAAGTCCCACACACAGCTAGAAGCCCAAATATTTTTTCAGAGGTAGATGCAGAAAAAAATTATATTCAGTTTGCAACCTGATGGAGGTCTGTATAGATGGATTAATAGAACAAGTCCCACACACAGCTAGAAGGCCAAATATTTTTTCAGAGCTAGATGCAGACAAAAAATTATTTTTAGTTTGCAACCTGATGGAGGTCAGTATAGATGGACTAATAGAGAAAGTCCCACACACTGCTAGAAGGCCAAATATTTTTTCAGAGCTAGATGCAGATATAAATTATTTTTAATTTGCAACCTGATGGAGGTCAGTATAGATGGACTAATAGAGAAAGTCCCACACACTGCTAGAAGGCCAAATATTTTTTCAGAGCTAGATGCAGAAAAAAATTATATTCAGTTTGCAACCTGATGGAGGTCAGTATAGATGGACTAATAGAACAAGTCCCACACACAGCTAGAAGGCCAAATATTTTTTCAGAGGTAGATGCAGATAAAAATTAGTTTTAATTTGCAGCCTGATGGAGGTCAGTATAGATGGACTAATAGAGAAAGTCCCACACACTGCTAGAAGGCCAAATATTTTTTCAGAGCTAGATGCAGAAAAAAATTATATTCAGTTTGCAACCTGATGGAGGTCAGTATAGATGGACTAATAGAACAAGTCCCACACACAGCTAGAAGCCCAAATATTTTTTCAGAGGTAGATACAGAAAAAAATTATATTCAGTTTGCAACCTGATGGAGGTCTGTATAGATGGATTGATAGAACAAGTCCCACACACAGCTAGAAGCCCAATATTTTTTCAGAGGTAGATGCAGAAAAAAAATATATTCAGTTTGCAACCTGATGGAGGTCAGTATAGATGGACTAATAGAGAAAGACCCACACACTGCTAGAAGCCAAATATTTTTTCAGAGCTAGATGCAGACAAAAAATTATTTTTAATTTGCAACTGATGGAGGTCAGTATAGATGGACTAATAGAGAAAGTCCCACACACTGCTAGAAGGCCAAATATTTTTTCAGAGCTAGATGCAGAAAAAAATTATATTCAGTTTGCAACCTGATGGAGGTCAGTATAGATGGACTAATAGAACAAGTCCCACACACAGCTAGAAGGCCAAATATTTTTTCAGAGCTAGATGCAGATAAAAATTATTTTTAATTTGCAACCTGATGGAGGTCAGTATAGATGGACTAATAGAGAAAGTCCCACACACTGCTAGAAGGCCAAATATTTTTTCAGAGCTAGATGCAGAAAAAAATTATATTCAGTTTGCAACCTGATGGAGGTCAGTATATATGGACTAATAGAGAAAGTCCCACACACTGCTAGAAGGCCAAATATTTTTTCAGAGCTAGATGCAGACAAAAAATTATTTTTAATTTGCAACCTGATGGAGGTCAGTATAGATGGACTAATAGAGAAAGTCCCACACACTGCTAGAAGGCCAAATATTTTTTCAGAGATAGATGCAGAAAAAAATTATATTCAGTTTGCAACCTGATGGAGGTCAGTATAGATGGACTAATAGAACAAGTCCCACACACAGCTAGAAGCCCAAATATTTTTTCAGAGGTAGATGCAGAAAAAAATTATATTCAGTTTGCAACCTGATGGAGGTCTGTATAGATGGATTAATAGAACAAGTCCCACACACAGCTAGAAGCCCAATATTTTTTCAGAGGTAGATGCAGAAAAAAAATATATTCAGTTTGCAACCTGATGGAGGTCAGTATAGATGGACTAATAGAGAAAGTCCCACACACTGCTAGAAGGCCAAATATTTTTTCAGAGCTAGATGCAGACAAAAAATTATTTTTAATTTGCAACCTGATGGAGGTCAGTATAGATGGACTAATAGAGAAAGTCCCACACACTGCTAGAAGGCCAAATATTTTTTCATAGCTAGATGCAGAAAAAAATTATATTCAGTTTGCAACCTGATGGAGGTCAGTATAGATGGACTAATAGAACAAGTCCCACACACAGCTAGAAGCCCAAATATTTTTTCAGAGGTAGATGCAGAAAAAAATTATATTCAGTTTGCAACCTGATGGAGGTCTGTATAGATGGATTAATAGAACAAGTCCCACACACAGCTAGAAGGCCAAATATTTTTTCAGAGCTAGATGTAGACAAAAAATTATTTTTAATTTGCAACCTGATGGAGGTCAGTATAGATGGACTAATAGAGAAAGTCCCACACACTGCTAGAAGGCCAAATATTTTTTCAGAGCTAGATGCAGATATAAATTATTTTTAATTTTCAACCTGATGGAGGTCAGTATAGATGGACTAATAGAGAAAGTCCCACACACTGCTAGAAGGCCAAATATTTTTTCATAGCTAGATGCAGAAAAAAATTATATTCAGTTTGCAACCTGATGGAGGTCAGTATAGATGGACTAATAGAACAAGTCCCACACACAGCTAGAAGGCCAAATATTTTTTCAGAGGTAGATGCAGATAAAAATTAGTTTTAATTTGCAGCCTGATGGAGGTCAGTATAGATGGACTAATAGAGAAAGTCCCACACACTGCTAGAAGGGCAAATATTTTTTCAGAGCTAGATGCAGAAAAAAATTATATTCAGTTTGCAACCTGATGGAGGTCAGTATAGATGGACTAATAGAACAAGTCCCACACACAGCTAGAAGCCCAAATATTTTTTCAGAGGTAGATACAGAAAAAAATTATATTCAGTTTGCAACCTGATGGAGGTCTGTATAGATGGATTGATAGAACAAGTCCCACACACAGCTAGAAGCCCAATATTTTTTCAGAGGTAGATGCAGAAAAAAAATATATTCAGTTTGCAACCTGATGGAGGTCAGTATAGATGGACTAATAGAGAAAGTCCCACACACTGCTAGAAGCCAAATATTTTTTCAGAGCTAGATGCAGACAAAAAATTATTTTTAATTTGCAACTGATGGAGGTCAGTATAGATGGACTAATAGAGAAAGTCCCACACACTGCTAGAAGGCCAAATATTTTTTCAGAGCTAGATGCAGAAAAAAATTATATTCAGTTTGCAACCTGATGGACGTCAGTATAGATGGACTAATAGAACAAGTCCCACACACAGCTAGAAGGCCAAATATTTTTTCAGAGGTAGATGCAGATAAAAATTATTTTTAATTTGCAGCCTGATGGAGGTCAGTATGGATGGACTAATAGAGAAAGTCCCACACACTGCTAGAAGGCCAAATATTTTTTCAGAGCTAGATGCAGACAAAAAATTATTTTGAATTTGCAACCTGATGGAGGTCAGTATAGATGGACTAATAGAGAAAGTCCCACACACTGCTAGAAGGCCAAATATTTTTTCAGAGCTAGATGCAGACAAAAAATTATTTTTAATTTGCAACCTGATGGAGGTCAGTATAGATGGACTAATAGAGAAAGTCCCACACACTGCTAGAAGGCCAAATATTTTTTCAGAGCTAGATGCAGATAAAAATTATTTTTAATTTGCAACCTGATGGAGGTCAGTATAGATGGACTAATAGAGAAAGTCCCACACACTGCTAGAAGGCCAAATATTTTTTCAGAGCTAGATGCAGAAAAAAATTATATTCAGTTTGCAACCTGATGGAGGTCAGTATAGATGGACTAATATAACAAGTCCCACACACAGCTAGAAGCCCAAATATTTTTTCAGAGGTAGATGCCGATAAAAATTATTTTTAATTTGCAACCTGATGGAGGTCAGTATAGATGGACTAATAGAGAAAGTCCCACACACTGCTAAAAGGCCAAATAATTTTTCAGACCTAGATGCAGACAAAAAATTATTTTGAATTTGCAGCGTGATGGAGGTCAGTATAGATGGACTAATAGAACAAGTCCCACACACTGCTAGAAGGCCAAATATTTTTTCAGAGCTAGATGCAGAAAAAAATTATATTCAGTTTGCAACCTGATGGAGGTCAGTATAGATGGACTAATAGAACAAGTCCCACACACCGCTAGAAGCCCAAATATTTTTTCAGAGCTAGATGCAGAAAAAAATTATATTCAATTTGCAACCTGATGGAGGTCAGTATAGATGGACTAATAGAATGATGCTATGCCCAAAAGATTTTACTTCACTAGGTGCAGTAAAAAAATTGGTATTCTATACAAAGGTTGTATATCTTGCAACACAGATAGGCTACTCCACTGACTAACACACTCTGCAATAGGCCAAAAAGGATTAGCTTTGCTAGATTCAGCCAAATGCTGTGAAAAAAACTTGCACAGCACTGGCACAGACCTGCCTGGCAAAAACTCATAGGAACTGATGTAACCTAGTACTGAAAAGGACTGCAATTACAATTAGTCTTTACTCCCACAATCTATCTATTTAAGAGCACAGACCTGCCTGATAAAAGTCGTAGGAAATGCTGTAACCTAGTCCTTAAAAGGACTGCAATCACAACTATTCCCTACTCCCAAGCTATCTGTAGATTTGTGCGAAAATTGGCTTGAAATTAACAAGGTATAGCGCACACAGCAACAGCGGTGCCGTCTAACACGCAGCTGCAGCAGTGAGAAAATGGTGGCGACGGGGAAAATGGCTTGGTCTTATAGGGCAAGGACATGTGACATACACTGCCAATGACACATGCCCTTGTTTGTGTGAAAAAAAGCACTTCGCTCCGTGTGTGCGTTGCTGATAGGCTGACAGATTGCACCTCCCCACTGTAAATGCGGGAAAGAGAAAAAAAAATGGAGATCTTCATTATTCCTGCAGAGATCCATCCCCTGCCCCTCCCCCCACCCCGCTGTACACTCAAACTGCGTATTAACATTAATTTTCATCATTACTGAGAAAAAATCCAGTTATGATTTTGGTGCACGAACAGTTATCGAACATAACCTCGAACAGCCGAATTTTTCTCAAATCGTTCGTGTTCGCCGAACGGCTCAAACACCGCCCAAAACAGCTCGAATTTGAGATTGGCGAACAGTTCGAGTCGAACAACGCTCATCTCTACTCTTAACCTACCAACATCTGTTTTGTCTGAGGCCCAAAAATCATGTGGTACAGCATGCTCCAATATCGGGGGAAACTCATTTGTCTCTTCTATGCTGGCAATATCTAGTGACATAATTTTGCAAAGGGTACTTGGTTTTAAACCTGGGGTCATGGTGACAGTGCCATCGGGATGATACTCAATATGTGCTTGTAATTGGGACAACACATCATTTCCCAATAGATTACATTGGCCTCGGGGAGATACCATGAGCTGGCTATGTACAGTAGCTCCTTGAATTTGCAGGGGAATTCTCTTGGTGACAGGGAGCAGGATAGACGGGGAATAGAAGGGGGTGGCAATGACATGATGTGAAAAATCAGTATCAGTATATGGCCAATCACCTTGCGTAATTACTGAATTGTCGGCCCCCGTATCTACTTGGAAATCTATTTCATGTCCCCCTGGTAGGTTCACCTGCACTATACAACTGGGAGTTGGGGGTAAGGAGATGAGGGGGTTCATGTGCAAGCTACCCTCATCCTATCGGGGCGTTGTTTGGTCGGCTGGAGGACCCGTACTCTGAGCATTTGGATACGGGTTGGTCCTACAGTTCTTTCTAAAATGTCCTGGCTTTTTACATCCGTAACACAGTTTCTGTCCTCCTCCTTCAGTCCGTCCTCTGCCTCTGTTGTTTCTGGGGGTCATCTCTACTATATGTATTCTGGTAGCTCTTTTTGCCTGCGCTATGTCATGCTGTGCCCCCTGGGCTATTCTAGCCAAATCCTCTGCCTTCACTGATCTCCAGTCTGGTCTACTTGCTTTTACCTTCTCTGCAGTCTCTTTCTTTAGTCCATTCATGAAAGCACTTGCTAATACCCTCTCACTAGTCTTATTTCCGGGGTTGAACCCCATTTCTGACCAGGTTTTCTTTAGTGCATAGAAATAATCCTTAGGATCTTCCTCCTTCCCCTGCACTCTATCTTCTAGTGTAACTTGCTTTTCTGCTTGTCTGTCTTGACATGCTTTTACCAACGCTTTTGCATACAGAACCCCGGCTGCTGCATCATTAGCCTCCGCTACATCAGGGCCCGTTCTACTGTCATATTGTTTATAAGTTTCGTCCGTCAGTCTGTCATACCGAGCTTCATCTGCCAATTTCCCCTTAATTACCCCTTGCAGATCTATTCTAGTGGCATGGTATGTATCCTGTATGGTGGTGATCATTCTAGCAAAACCCATAGGGGACTGGGACGGATCTGACAGCTGGGAGATCAACGCCAACTGCTCTGAAGGACTCCATGGTCTATACATTAACATTGTACGAGCTTCCTGACCAGGAACCACTGCATCCCCCCCCGCTGCTGCTGCTGCTGCTCCCGGTGCTCCTGGCACAACTACCGTCCTCATTGGGAATAGACTAGCTGGGTGGGGTCTCGGTCCTCCACATGCCACACAAATGTCTACTGTCAAGGGATTCTGCTGTCCACATCTGGGGCAAACCCAACATTTAGGTTCCTGGGAATTCTGGTACTGGGGTGGGGGTGACGTCGGGAGCGGACAGGGAGGAAAATCTGTCATTCCAGTTTTTGTCAGTCTGTAACGTCCGTCTCCTAGTCCTTCAATCTTTCCTTCAAAATAAGCGCATGCATTCATCCATACATCCACTGTCTCCAACAGACCCTTATCTTTCAGCCATCCATGATAGGAGTTAGAGAAGGATTTCCATTTCTCTCCATTCATCTCTCCATTCTCATTCATTCCCGCTTTACACAATATTTTGTCAATTCCAATCAGTGCCTGTTTCCCTTCTCTGCGTATCACTAAGTCTTTGGCTATAATGCCTTCCTTGGCATTTTGGTTCCCCATTTCTTCGGTTCTCCTCACCTAGAAGAGACTCCTCAGTCACTTAGACAATGGTCACTTAGACAATGGGCCACAAAGGTTTCTGAACCATTCCACTACTAGCCTCTCTAGGACTTATACGCCAGCCAGAAAAAACAGACCAAAAACATCAATTCACACCCACACCACAATCATTGGATCCATACTTTCATTCTTAAATTCTCCAAAGGATAGAAGGCAGGACTGTCAATTTATCTGATGGATTCTACTGGTTCAAAGGGACCTGAGCCAGACAACAATCTGTGAATTACCTGGGGAGCCGACCGCTCGGGGGTGAGGGAGTCTCTTCTATGCAGTGATATAATTTAGGTAAAATATAACAGTTATTCTTACCTCAGCGCTGTATATATCACCAACAGAGAGCTTCACTCGTCCCATGTCTCGGACCGGTCGAGCACCCTTGGGTAGATTAACTCAAGGTCCCTGTTCGAGGCGCCAGCTGTCGTCACTGCATTTTGGGTCTTCTATCCTTTGGATTACGATATCGGAGAGAATGAGACACAGGACAGGATGTTTGTGTCTTAAACATGCTCTAAACTTTATTACAAAACACAGGGCTAATATACACCCTGAAGGCAGGAAACGGATTTACCATATATGGTTCAATTATACAGTTTAGCTGAACAAGCGAAAAAGCTAGTTTCTATATGCTTTAAAATATTTAATTAGACATATCTGGCTAGCAAGGCCACATTATCTTCTTGCAAGAACACATTATTGCTACAAGAAGAAACATCTGGCCAGGGAGGACACGTTATCTTCTTAGCAAGGACACGCTATTGATACAAGAAGGAACATTTCAGCTTGCTGTTATTTTCTACCTAAAATAACTGTCAGACTTATATAGCATAGATGGGGTCTTTAAACTTTAGGGACTCCATCTTCTGCTATAACAGTAGCATGAGATGGACTCTACAACCCACAGAAGTTGATCAGGTAGTGCCGCTGATCCAGGATGGCACATCAATGCAAGCTGTGGCAAGAAGGTTTGCTGTGTCTGTCAGCGTAGTGTCCAGAGGCTGGAGGCGCTACCAGGAGACAGGCTAGTACACCAGGAGTCGTGGAGTGGGCCGTAGGAGGGCAACAACCCAGCAGCAGGACCGCTACCTCTGTCTTTGTGCAAGGAGTAACAGGAGGAGCATGGGCAGAGCCCTGCAAAATGACCTCCAGCAGGCCACAAATGTGCATGTGTCTGCACAAATGGTTAGAAACCGACTACATGAGGGTGGTATGAGGGCCCGAAGTCCACAGAAGGGGGTTGTGCTCACAGCCGAACACCATGCAGGA
The DNA here is from genome assembly GCF_046119375.1 of Phyllobates terribilis. Classification (NCBI taxonomy): domain Eukaryota; kingdom Metazoa; phylum Chordata; class Amphibia; order Anura; family Dendrobatidae; genus Phyllobates; species Phyllobates terribilis. The sequence goes on along the minus strand of NW_027362762.1, from coordinate 361,284,065 downwards.
CGCTTTGCATTTGCCACAAAACACCAGGATTGGCAAAGCTGCCACTGGCGCTCTGTGCTCTTCACAGATGAAAGCAGGTTCACACTGAGCACATGTGACAGACGTGACAGAGTCTGGACACGCCGTGGAGAGCGATCTGCTGCCTGCAACATCCTTCAGCATGACCGGTTTAGCAGTGGGTCAGTAATGGTGTTGGGTGGCATTTCTTTGGAGGGCCACACAGCCCTCCATGTGCTCGCCAGAGGTAGCCTGACGGCCATTAGGTACCGAGATGAGATCCTCAGCTCCCTTGTGAGACCATATGCTGGTGCAGTTGGCCCTGGGTTCCTCTTAATGCAGAACAATGCCGGACCTCATGTGGCTGGAGTGTGTCAGCAGTTCCTGCAAGATGAAGGCATTGAAGCTGTGGACTGGCCCGCTCGTTCCCCAGACCTGAATCCGAGCACATCTGGGACATCATGTCTCACTCACTCCATCCACCAACGTCACGTTGCACCACAGACTGTTCAGGAGTTGGCGGATGCTTTAGTCCAGGTCTGGGAGGAGATCCCACAGGAGACCATCTGCAACCTCATCAGGAGCATACCCAGGCGTCGTAGGGAGGTCATACAGGCACGTGGAGGCCACACACAATACTGAGCCTCATTTTGACTTGTTTTAAGGACATTACATCAAAGTTGGATCAGCCTCTAGTGTGTTTTTCCACTTTAATTTTGGGGGTGACTCCAATTCCAGGCCTCCATTGGTTAATAAATTTGATTTCTATTGATGATTTTTGTGTGATTTTGTTGTCAGCACATTCAACTTTGTACAGAACAAAGTATTCAATGAGAATATTTCATTCATTCAGATCTAGGATGTGTTATTTGAGTGTTCCCTTTATTTTTTTGAGCAGTGTATATTGAAGTACACTTCAACTTTAAATTGCCACATTGTATCAAATGTATCAAATGAAAAGCCCTTGAGCCAAACAATATCCCAAGCACAGATATTGTCAACTGGGCAGTGCAGATTCAGAATGAGGCAGAATAGTTTCTATCGCTCACAGTGTGACAAGCTGTGGACCCAGCAGGAAAATCTTTCAATCTCATTTAAACAGCATGGACTTCTGTGATAATCCATTGGGACTCTTCTCAGTGATTCAGTAAGTAATCAGGCTCACTGCAATGCACGGTTTGTGTTAATATGCAGAAGGCGCCTTAAATGTTATAGATTCATTACGTTTTCAGGGGAAACTCACTCAGTGCATTCCTTTGGTAACCTGAAAGGTTTATTTAGCCGAGGAAACACGTTTGTGAACTGGAAATAGCATGAACGTCATTGCACATTATTTCACAGTTTTATATTTAGCGTGCTTGGTGAGATCTATCATGCCATTAACATCTGCGAGGCTGTTGCAAGTTTAACAGGTTTTAATGCAAATTTTAGAATCTGGGAAAAGAAAAAAAATCCATTCTACAGCACTTAATCAATTGAATTTTAATTTAGAATCCATGTAACAGAATTTTAATTAATGTTCATGTAATTATTTATACAACATGGCCGAACATTAGACCACTTTGCTTTTTTGATCTGTAACGTTAAATAGTCACCTGGTTCTCATGATTTTTCCTATTCAGTCTCTCATAATAGTATAATATTAAGTTATATTGATAATAATGATTGGTGTACACTTTCTATCCAGTTTGTGGGTTCTCATAGTTTCCTTATTCATTCAGGCTCTTGTATTTTATGGACTAGCCAATCAGGCAAATTTATTTTTTAGTCAATAATAATACTTTTTTTTGGGAAGTTACTATTAATTAATATGTAAATTAGAATTAAGACCAAAATTAAAGATAAAAGTAAATTGAAAATATTTTCTCTTTTTTATGATTTAATAAAATCAATATAGAGTGTTACTTATGACGATGTTCTAAAAAAATATATATATTGTATATATAGTAATAAAAAATTGTAATAAAAAAATGAAAAACTTTTTTTAAAGGTCATGAGGAAACCAACCTCGCTAGAGTCTTTATTGCAATTGTCTGCTAGGCTGCACTTTAAGGCTGTGTGACCTCTATGAGTCTTTGGTGAGTTTTTGATGCTGCATACTTTCGCTGTGTCTTACAGTTCCAGCAAAGTGGATGGGGATTTATAGACATATCATGCCCCATGTGCTTTATTTTTACACAGCGTAATCTCGTGTGTTTCAAAACCACAACATATCAATTTCTCTTGCAGGTATATTGAGTTTTATGTGTGGATTTTTCCTATAAAATTGCAATAGGTGTAGAACATCCACAGGTAAAAAACACATTTGCGTTACTGCTGTGGAAATGCAGTGAAAAAGCATGTAATCCGCACATTAAGTTTTGTTAAAGCCAAATACCAGGAAATATCAAAAACAAAGCAGCTTTATTTAAAACATGACACACCTAAAGAGTCAAAAACTGCGGCACCAAAAATGCAATAAAACTGCAAGTAACAAATGCATTAAAAAACGCAATGAAAAAAACACAAGTAAGCTAATTTACTTATAGGTGCAGAAATGCTGCAACATCAAAAACTCACCAAAAGCTCATTGTGGGAACATAGTCTTAGTAACAGGAAAGCCTACCAGTAAATTGCTTACATGTTGGCTAACTATATAATTCTGTATGGTAAATATATGAAAAGTGGGTTTTAGTGAGTTTTTTTTGCCTAATACCTTAATTGGTATAAAATATTTTGCAAAGACGCATTCTTAACAGATTAAAGATACAGAATATCACAGCACAAGAGTTTGAAGACAAGAACATGAAATTTACTTTGGTAATTTAATAAAAACATCATTTTATGGAAGAAGTGACATGCTGGTTGGTTCTATAAATGCCCTTGGTACACACCTAGTCCAGTCTAGTTCTCAAAGTAACACCTAGAAAAAAGATCAGTGATTGTGCCCAGACATTTGTCATGTTTAGTGAGACAGACAATGCCTGATTGTAATTGCTTTTGTCATCTGAATCACTCTGCATGTCGCCAAAGGCGTATCATATTGATAATCTTTACATTGCTGCAAACCAATTTTGAGTAGCTGTGCTCAGACTTTGATCTGAATTGCCTACTTCATGTTAAAAGTGTAATGTGCCATTGGAAGGCAATATCGTTAGAACTACCAGAGCAGAAAGTTATGTAAAATGACAAAATTTCTTTAACATTGCAGAGAGGACACAAAAGTGTAGGGCAAAGTCATCCAAATTCCTATAAATCTTGCCTGGTAATAATTATACGATAGCGTGATATTCTAATATCTTAGATTTTGTACTGTGTATACCTATTATGGCGATTCACGGTTTATAGGTAATTAATTATATTGATTATAAAGGATGAAACAAACATTTTGGTTACATGACTTGTACTTGTCATTTGCTATTCAATATCTGGAGACTTTGGGTGATTAATAAGAAACGTGATGTTTGCTATTCAGTACAATTAATTCCAAATCTTTATCAACTTTTGCTATTTTATTGTTGTAAAATCCGGTTTAGTTAAAGAATAGTGTTGAGCCACCCCCGTAGTGTTCGAGTTCGGTTCGGTTCGTCGAACACCCGTGTGTTCACCGAACTGTTCGTCGAACTGTTCGTCGAACACCTTCGAACACCGTTAAAACCAATGGCAGGCAAACAAAAACACATAGAAACACATAGAAAACACCTTCAAAGGTGTCCAAAAGCTGACAAACTGCTCAGAAGACACAACTAACACATGGAAAAGTGACAAGTACATATAGTCATGCGAAAAGAAAAGAGGTGGAGGAGTAAAAGGAGGGGGAGACACAGATATAGGCATGTCATGCCCTTCTAAAATCCAAAAAGTGAGAAGCCGAGACGGCCAGTCCGCTCCTGCCCGTGCCACCTCCGTGTCGCCGGGTTTGTGCCAGAGCCGCGGTGAACCCTGACGGCCAGCCCCCCTCTCCCAATACTGGTGTCTGTCCGCTGGTGGGTCGAGAGAGCCCCCCTGTGGTGGAGGCAGCTCTAAGCTTTTTAATTTAAATTGTCCCTCTAATTTGAATGAATACACTTTAAATCCATTTACAAGGATCTATTGGAGGGCAAGTCTCATGCCAGCAGCCGCGTAATTCCAGCTCCAGTAGCGTCCACTAAAGCTGCTGCAGTTAAAAAGCTTTTATAAGGATCGAGCTCGGCTGTCCACCGCAAGGCATCCTAGTGCCAGTCCCAGCCCCTATGCCTTGGGGTGCCTCCTGATGCTCTTCACTGAGTATCCCGTGGTCCCGAAGCATTTCCTTTGAAAAAATTAAGTGTCCAAACTACAGGTGGTGTAGCTTGCTTAACAGCCGGGATAATCCGCTGACTAGCAGACACTGCTACTAGGCACAAAGTATTTCCTGGGCTAGATGCAGTTAAAAATTTGTAAGTAGATACTCTCGTTGGATGCTGAGAAAGCATTCCATAGAGTCTCCTGGCACGCCATATATTATTCTCTTAAAAAGCTTGGGGTAGGGGTCTAGGGGACCCTTTTATAGCCAAAATCACGGCCCTGTATCACAATACGTCACCTAGGCTGAAGATAAATGGAACTGTAGCACCGAGGGCTCGGTTGCTACAGACGTATTGCACCTCACCCAGAGGTGTGATATCTCACTCTCAGATAAGGATGGAGTGTGGATCAGGACCCGACACCTGCATGCATTACACCACATTGCCGTGGGGCAGGGCGACCAATATGCCCCTGAGATGGGCATGACAGTCCCTGTCCCTGGCTGGAGTGGGGGGAGGGAACACTGAGGAAGGGGAACCCTGCAGTGCAGGAGCAGGGAGGAAGCAGTTCCTGGGTGCATTGAGAAGGGAGTATAAAAGGTGGGCACCATCTTAGTTCAGTGCAGAGAAGTCTGAGCAGAAGTGGCAGGGAGCAGGGGCTCTGCATGAGCTCTGCTCCGGAGGCGGGCCTAGTAACAAGAGGGAGAAGGAAGGAAGAGGAGCGGAGAAGGCTCCAGGAACGAGGAATGAAGGGATCCCAAGGGTGCGGACGGGCGAGTCGCCACCGCACGCCCGAATCCACCTGCGTGGAGGGGTCAGGCCAAAGGGGGAGACCGGTCCCCAACTAGTGGAGGCAGGAAACGACCCTCAGCTAGAAACCGGAGGCTCTGACATTTTATGTGGCGCAGCCCCTTGCTCCACCCGCTAGGAAGGCACCACATAGGGTCAGGGAAACTGGCGCCAAGTTTACCAAGAGGAGGCCCGAGGCAGCCGGACAGAAGTGTTGGTAAGAAAGGCCAGACAAAGGACACACAAAGGGGGTCCTGTGAAGCGCTCCAAAGTTATCTGGGAGTTGTCTGAGCCCCTCACCTGGTGAGCACAGTACGACGTGGGCAGCCGTTACCTGCAGACGTGGTCTGGATAATAAGAACTGTGAGTAAAGGCCCTGAACTGCATCACTGACTCCGTGTCGTTACTGCTGCTGCCCTGCACCATCACCCCCATCCTCCGCATACACTGCCCTGAGGCTATACTCCTCCTGTGGGGAGTTATGCTACGCTCTGCTGCACCCACAACACCAGCCTTAGCGGTCTGCCCTGTAGCGGCGGTTCACTCTGACCGCAATCCACGGGTGGCGTAGTCGGACATTTAAACATCAAAACCACATAAATAGTTCCGCCACTGGTTTGACCGCCCTGAGCCACGGAACCGGATCGCCGCCACGAAGACTACAACCACCAGCATCCACCAAAAAGGGTCCGGCTCCGGGTGTCCCAAGGCCCAGGGGGTGCGTCAGAACATTTTCATCACCTTTCACAATCACCAATGGGACAAGGCAGGGATGTCCTCTGTCCCCTCTCTTATACATCCTAGTGACGGAGCACCTGCTCTCATCAATTCGCCATAACCCCAATATTAGGTGGATTGAGGTGGGAGGCACCGAGTACAAGTGCTCTCTATTTGCTGATGATGTCCTAGTATATATCACTCAATCACATATATCCATCCCTGCTGTTATGGCTGAAATAGATCACTTTGTTACATGGTAAAATTTTAAAATCAATGCAGCGAAGTCTGAGGCCCTCGATGTCTCCCTCCCTAAATCCATATAGGATTCCATCCAGTCCAACTTTCCCTTTGCCTGGCCCTCACAGGGTATCAAATACTTAGGAATTCCTATTCATAGAGACCTCTCCCATCTATGTTATCTTAATTTTGTGCCCTTTATTGAACAATTCCATACAGACCACGGTTGGCAAGTTAGAACTGTAAGATTCACTACGTGAACCACTGGTGTTTTGTGGAAAAGCACATGTACACCGCGTTCCAAATTATTATGCAAAAAGTGTTTAGGAGTGATAAGGGAAGAATTTGTTTGTTTGTCAGTTAAACTCATTGATGGTGATGTGTGTCAGGGCTCTTTATATCACTGTAAGCAATTGCAGACACCTGTGCTAATTAGTTTGGCAGGTGTGTCCAATGAAAGGCAAGACTACTTAAGAAGGCTCTCTCACATTATTAAGCAGCCTACATTTTCTGCCAAAATGGGAAAGAAAAAGGATGTGTCGGCTGCTGAGAAGCAACAAATTGTGGAGTGTTTAGGTCAAGGCATGACTACAATCAACATTGTGCGATGATCAGGATGAAGTGTCTTGGCAATCAAGAAGTATGTAGCTGATTCACAGTACACACGTGTGCGTGCTGATAAGGGCAAATTGAGGACTCTTTCCTACAGGCAATTACGTCAGGTTGAAAGAGCAGCGGCAAAAAAGCCTTGTCATAGCAGCAGACAAGTTTTTGAAGCTGCTTGTGCCTCCAACGTCCCCCGAACAACAAGATGCAGGGTCCTTCAGAGGTTTGCAGCTGTGCATACGCCATCCTGTCGACCTCCTCTATCCACTTCACACAAGCAGAAACGGCTCCAGTGGGCCAAACATTACATGAAGACTGATTTCAAAACTGTTTTGTTCACGGATGAGTGCCGTGCAGCGCTCGATGGTCCAGATGAATGGAGTGGAGGATGGCTGGTTGATGGACACCCCACGCAAACACGGCTACAGCGCCAACAAGGAGGAGGTGGAGTAATGTTTTGGGCTGGAATCATGGGGAGAGAGATTGTCGGCCCCTTTAGGATCCCTGAAGGCGCTAAAGATGAACTCCATAATGTATGTGGATTTTCTCAAACAGCACTTCCTGCCATGGTTCAAGAAGAAGAACCGTGTATTTCACAGCAAGATCATTTTTCTGCATGATAATGCACCATCTCATGCTGCACATAAAACATCTGCATCTCTGGCTGATATGGGCATAAAAGGGGACAAACTTATGGTGTGACCCCCATGCTCCCCTGACCTCTACCCCATTCAGAACCTTTGGAGCATCATTAAAAGGAGTGTCTATGATGGCGGGAGGCAGTTCACATCTAAGCAACAGCTCTGGGAGGGTATTCTGTCCTCATGCAAAACAATTGAAGCAGAAACCATCCAAAACCTGACAAATTCAATGGACGAGAGAGTTCAGAAGCTCCTTTCGAACAAGGGGTCCTATGTGAAAATGTAACATCACCTAGAATAAAGTTTTGAGTTGAAAACTGTTTGATTTCAGTTTCTAACAACCTGCTAATGCTTATAATTTCAAAAATGACCATTTTTTTGGTCTTTATTAAAATGAAAAGGTTGATCGAAAAGTTTGGGGGATCTAAGAGTGTGGCAACCCAGTAGTCATGATTACTTCGAATTCTGACAATATGAGGGTCATGCTGCAGGTAGTGCAGCAAGAAGGCACTTATGTGTCTTGCGCATCTCGGAGCCCCAAAATTATTTTCCGGGCTAGATGCAACTAAAAATTATTTTTAATTTTAAATCTGGTGAAGCTTATTATAGATGGCCTAATAGGATCAGTGCTGCACAATGCTACAAAGCCCAAATTATTTTCCAGTCAAAATACAGATAAACATGATTAGTAATTTGAAAGCTTAAAACGGTTGGTAGGGTGATTTTAACCAATCATCAAGCTTTTACTCTCCCCAGGATGACACAGGGGTAGAAAAGTCGTTTCGGATCCATGATTTGTTCATCTTTATGAACGTGAGTCTGTCTACATTATCAGTGGAGAGCCGCGTGCGCTTATCTGTCAGCACACCACCAGCAGCGCTGAACACACGTTCAGACAGAACGCTGGCTGCGGGGCATGACAAGATCTCCAAGGCGTAAGTGGCTAGCTCCGGCCATTTATCCAGATTGGAAGCCCAAAAAGAGCAAGGGTCCAGTGACACAGTCGTGGCTTCAATGTTTACTTGGAGATACTCCTGTACCATCGTCTCTAGGCGTTGACTATGTGTCAGACTTCTTGTCTCCTGTGGCCTTGCAAAGGATGGGCTAAAAAAGTGGTGAAATGATTCCGCAAAATTGATGTTACCAGCAGATACTGTGGTTCTGTTACGGTTTGAGTGCTGAACACTTGACGGTCCCACGGTTGGCAAGTTGGAACTGTGAGATTCACTACGTGCACCACTGGTATTTTGTGGAAAAGCACATGTAAGATTCTGCAACAGTCTCTGCTGATACTCCTGCATGCGTGCATCCCTTTCTATGGCAGGAATAATTTCTGCAAATTTACTTTTGTACCGGGGATCTAACAGTGTGGCAACCCAGTAGTCAGGATTATTTCTAATTCTCACAATTCGAGGGTCATGTTGCAGGTAGTGCAGCAAGAAGGCACTCATGTGTGTTGCGCATCCAGGAGCACCAAGTCCCTGTTGTGTTGGTGGCGAGGTAACAATCATGCTTCCTTCCTCTGTCCTCTCCCCCCAACCTCGCACAACAGAAATGTGATCAAGGTCTCCCTCATCTGATGAGTCTTCCATCAGTTCGTCCTCCACTTCTTCCTGGGCTCCTGCACCTTCCTCACTAGTTTGGCTGCTACCATGCGCCCTGGTAAAATCATCTCCCCCACCCTCACATGCCTGCCGCCTTGGTGCTGCCGACCGTCTGGACCTTGCAGATGTTAGCCCTTCCGCATACAACTCATCCTCCTCTACTTCCTCCACCTCCTCTTGTGCCACCACCTGACTCCGAATTCTGTTTAACATGTGCTCCAGCATGTAAATCACCGGAATAGTCATGCTGATAATGGCATCGTCAGCACTAAACATCTTCGTCGCCATTTCAAAACTGTGCAGAAGGGTGCATAGGTCCCTGATCTGAGACCACTCCTCCAGCGTGATTTGCCCCACCTCTGAATCTCGTTGGCCCAGGCTATACGTCAGAACGTATTGCACCAGGGCTTGTCGGTGCTGCCACAGTCGCTGCAACATGTGCAGAGTTGAATTCCACCGGGTAGGCACATCGCATTTTAGCCGGTGAAGTGGCAGGCCCAACGACTTCTGTAGAGATGTAAGTCGCTGAGCTGCGGGATGCGAACGGCGGAAGTGAGCACACAGCGACCGTGCCCTCTGCAGAAGGCCATCTAGTCTGGGATAGTGGGCTAAAAATTGCTGGACAACCAGGTTCAACACGTGAGCCATACAAGGCACGTGTGTGACATTGCCCCGGCGAAGGGCCGCACCCAGGTTTGCAGCATTGTCGCACACGGCCTTCCCTGGTTTCAGGTCCAGTGGAGACAACCATTCATGAAATTGGTTCTCCAGAGCTGACCACAACTCCTCAGCTGTGTGACTCACATTTCCCAGACATTTCAATGTAAAAACCGCCTGATGACGTTGAGCCCTACTGCCAGCATAGTAAGGAGGTGTGCAGGATCCCTTCTGCGCAGTTAGAAAGCTTGTGGCATGACCAGACAGGCTTTGGGTGCAGGTGGAAGACCGAGAGGAGGTTGAGGAGGCAGAAGCAGTGGAGGAACTTTGACATAAAGAGGATTGACGCACAACTCGTGGGGACGGCAAGACTTGGACAGCAGCCCCTTGTCCTGCTGTCACCATAGTTACCCAGTGCCCAGTCAGCGACATGTAACGCCCCTGTCCATGCCTACTCGTCCAAGTGTCTGTGGTGAAATGCACCCTGTCACACACAGAGTTTCTCAAAGAAGCGGTGATGTTGTGTGCGACATGCTGGTGGAGCGCAGGCACACCTTTCTTTGAGAAGTAGTGCCGACTGGGCATCTGGTACTGGGGCACTGCGACGGACATAAGGTCTCGAAAATCCTCTGTGTCCACCAGGCGGAAAGGCAGCATTTCTGTAGCCAAGAGCTTGCAGATGGTGAAATTCAACCTCTTAGCTTTCTCATGGCTAGGAGGAAATGGTCTTTTACTTGTCCACATCTGAGGGACCGAGGGCTGGCTATTGTGCTTAGACGGGGTTGATAAGGGTGTCCCCGGCAAACTGCCGGTCTGTGAGGAAGATGCAGGCGGACATGTTAGGTTGCCTTGATCCAAAGGTGGTGCTATCGATGTCGGACAGCGCTCAAGACCAGCTGGTGTTACCACCTCCAAAGAAAATGATGACCTGCCAATCACGCTGGCTGTTGCGGGTAAAGAGGTGGCAGGTCTGCGCCCCAAAACAGGTGTGACTGCTGTCCCCCCAGTCACAGAGGATGAAGAGGCCGCGGATGCACAAGATATGGCAGACGGTGGTTGGCCCGGCCGGCTAGGCCGCATTGTAGCACACTGAGCTTCCCACTGCAACTTATGCTTCATGTCCATGTGCCGGTTCATGCATGAAGTACTCAAACTATGTATTTTTTGGCCTCTACTTAGCTTTTGCTGACAAATGTTACAGATAACACGAGTTGGGTCATCTTTATCGATCTGAAAAAATGCCCAGGCTATGCAAGGCTTAGCACCCATGCGACCTGAAGAGCCACCACGACTTGTGGTGAGAGGCAGAGTTGTGTTTGAGGATGCAGTTGTTGACGTGCTTCCAGTACTACGTCTCTGTCCAGGAAGGCGCAACCTGACCTCGTCGTCACTAGCATCTTCCTCCACCTCCTCTGCTGACCTCATCTCTTGGCTGACTGTGGGTTGACAGTAAGTGGGATCTCCGACCTCATCATCATCACCCTGTGCGTTATCACACCCGTCGTCCTCAGAGCCAACCTGTTCCTGCCCTGACAAAAAACTAAAGTTGTCGCTCCAATCAGGTATTTGAGTCTTATCATCGTCTTCCTCATTGTCTCCACCAACAGGAGTTACAGTTTGGGAATGAGGGTCTACATTATGGTCAGAACCTTCTGCGTCTGGTCCTGGATCCGACTCATAAAGATTCTGGGCATCAGTGCAGATCATTTCCTCGTCTGGATTCACAGAAGCGCTGGAGTCGACCTCTGATTCCCAGGCTATAGTATGAGTAAACAGCTCTGCAGACTCAACCATCTGTTCTACCTCATACTCAGACGGGCAGCTGGAGATTTGGGAGCTGTGAGGAAGCAAGTGCGATTTGGGTGACACCTTTGAGGACTGGAGTATTTGTGATGTTGAAGTTGATGTGGAGGAGAGCCCACTTAAAGGAGCACTTGATATCCGTTGAAGCACCTGCTGTTTTTGTGCCTCATCTGGAATTTGTAGCGATTGGCGTGGCCGTAAGAAAGGGATCTTATCACATTGTCCGCTAAAAGAAGTAGACATTTTAGTTTGGCTGGAAGATGGTCTTTCTTCTGCACCTACCCCACACAACCTTTTTTCCCCTTCCCAACACGCCTATTCCCCTTTCCACCAGCAGCAGGCCTTTTTCCACTCATTTTGGTGGTTAACTAATTCACAACTCTGGAGTTGTTTGCACAAAAAAACAATGGATGGTAACCGAGCAGAGCTGAGTGGCCAAACTGTGGTATTAGGCCAAAACTATTGGCTGGGTTAGATGCAGAAAAAAATTATTTTTAATTTGCAACCTGATGGAGGTCAGTATAGATGGACTAATAGACCAAGTCCCACACACCGCTAGAAGCCCAAATATTTTTTCAGAGCTAGATGCAGAAATTTTTTTTATTCAATTTGCAACCTGATGGAGGTCAGTATAGATGGACTAATAGACCAAGTCCCACACACTGCTAGAAGCCCAAATATTTTTTCAGAGCTAGATGCAGAAAAAAATTATTTTTAATTTGCAACCTGATGGAGGTCAGTATAGATGGACTAATAGACCAAGTCCCACACACTGCTAGAAGCACAAATATTTTTTCAGAGTTAGATGCAGAAAAAAAATATTTTTAATTTGCAACCTGATGGAGGTCAGTATAGATGGACTAATAGACCAAGTCCCACACACCGCTAGAAGCCCAAATATTTTTTCAGAGCTAGATGCAGAAAAAAATTATATTCAATTTGCAACCTGCTGGAGGTCAGTATAGAAGGACTAATAGAACAAGTCCCACACACTGCTAGAAGCCCAAATATTTTTTCAGAGCTAGATGCAGAAAAAAATTATTTTTAATTTGCAACCTGATGGAGGTCAGTATAGATGGACTAATAGAACAAGTCCCACACGCTGCTAGAAGCCCAAATATTTTTTCAGAGATAAATGAAGAAAAAAATTATTTTTAATTTGCAACCTGATGGAGGTCAGTATAGATGGACTAATAGACCAAGTCCCACACACTGCTAGAAGCCCAAATATTTTTTCAGAGCTAGATGCAGAAAAAAATTATTTTTAATTTGCAACCTGATGGAGGTCAGTATAGATGGACTAATAGACTAAGTCCCACACACCGCTAGAAGCCCAAATATTTTTTCAGAGCTAGATGCAGAAAATTTTTTTATTCAATTTGCAACCTGATGGAGGTCAGTATAGATGGACTAATAGACCAAGTCCCACACACTGCTAGAAGCCCAAATATTTTTTCAGAGCTAGATGCAGAAAAAAATTATTTTTAATTTGCAACCTGATGGAGGTCAGTATAGATGGACTAATAGACCAAGTCCCACACACTGCTAGAAGCCCAAATATTTTTTCAGAGCTAGATGCAGAAAAAAATTATTTTTAATTTGCAACCTGATGGAGGTCAGTATAGATGGACTAATAGACCAAGTCCCACACACCGCTAGAAGCCCAAATATTTTTTCAGAGCTAGATGCAGAAAAAAATTATATTCAATTTGCAACCTGCTGGAGGTCAGTATAGAAGGACTAATAGAACAAGTCCCACACACTGCTAGAAGCCCAAATATTTTTTCAGAGCTAAATGAAGAAAAAAATTATTTTTAATTTGCAACCTGATGGAGGTCAGTATAGATGGACTAATAGACCAAGTCCCACACACCGCTAGAAGCCCAAATATTTTTTCAGAGCTAGATGCAGAAAAAAATTATATTCAATTTGCAACCTGCTGGAGGTCAGTATAGAAGGACTAATAGAACAAGTCCCACACACTGCTAGAAGCCCAAATATTTTTTCAGAGCTAAATGAAGAAAAAAATTATTTTTAATTTGCAACCTGATGGAGGTCAGTATAGATGGACTAATAGACCAAGTCCCACACACCGCTAGAAGCCCAAATATTTTTTCAGAGCTAGATGCAGAAATTTTTTTTATTCAATTTGCAACCTGATGGAGGTCAGTATAGATGGACTAATAGACCAAGTCCCACACACTGCTAGAAGCCCAAATATTTTTTCAGAGCTAGATGCAGAAAAAAAATATTTTTAATTTGCAACCTGATGGAGGTCAGTATAGATGGACTAATAGACCAAGTCCCACACACTGCTAGAAGCCCAAATATTTTTTCAGAGCTAGATGCAGAAAAAAATTATTTTTAATTTGCAACCTGATGGAGGTCAGTATAGATGGACTAATAGAACAAGTCCCACACGCTGCTAGAAGCCCAAATATTTTTTCAGAGATAAATGAAGAAAAAAATTATTTTTAATTTGCAACCTGATGGAGGTCAGTATAGATGGACTAATAGACCAAGTCCCACACACTGCTAGAAGCCCAAATATTTTTTCAGAGCTAGATGCCGAAAAAAATTATTTTTAATTTGCAACCTGATGGAGGTCAGTATAGATGGACTAATAGACCAAGTCCCACACACCGCTAGAAGCCCAAATATTTTTTCAGAGCTAGATGTAGAAAAAAATTATATTCAATTTGCAACCTGCTGGAGGTCAGTATAGAAGGACTAATAGAACAAGTCCCACACACTGCTAGAAGCCCAAATATTTTTTCAGAGCTAAATGAAGAAAAAAATTATTTTTAATTTGCAACCTGATGGAGGTCAGTATAGATGGACTAATAGACCAAGTCCCACACACTGCTAGAAGCCCAAATATTTTTTCAGAGCTAGATGCAGAAAAAAATTATATTCAGTTTGCAACCTGATGGAGGTCAGTATAGATGGACTAATAGAATGATGCTATGCCCAAAAGATTTTACTTCACTAGGTGCAGTAAAAAAATTGGTATTCTATACACAGGTGGTATATCTTGCAACACAGATAGGCTACTCCACTGACTAACACACTCTGCAATAGGCCAAAAAGGATTAGCTTTGCTAGATTCAGCCAAATGCTGTGAAAAAAACTTGCACAGCACTGGCACAGACCTGCCTGGCAAAAACTGATAGGAACTGATGTAACCTAGTCCTGAAAAGGACTCCAATTACAATTAGTCTTTACTCCCACAATCTATCTATTTAAGAGCACAGACCTGCTTGATAAAAGTCGTAGGAAATGCTGTAACCTAGTCCTTAAAAGGACTGCAATCACAACTATTCCCTACTCCCAAGCTATCTGTATATTTGTGCGAAAATTGGCTTGAAATTAACAAGGTATAGCGCACACAGCAACAGCGGTGCCGTCTAACACGCAGCTGCAGCAGTGAGAAAATGGTGGCGACGGGGAAAATGGCTTGGTCTTATAGGGCAAGGACATGTGACATACACTGCCAATCACACATGCCCTTGCTTGTGTGAAAAAAAGCACTTCGCTCCGTGTGTGCGCTGCTGATAGGCTGACAGATTGCACCTCCCCACTGCAAATGCGGGAAAGAGAAAAAAAAATGGAGATCTTCATTGTTCCTGCAGAGATCCATCCCCTGCCCCTCCCCCCGCCCCGCTGTACACTCAAACTACGTATTAACATTAATTTTCATCATTACTGAGAAAAAATCCAGTTATGATTTTGGTGCACGAACAGTTATCGAACATAACCTCGAACAGCCGAATTTTTCTCAAATTGTTCGTGTTCGCCGACCGGCTCGAACACCGCCCAAAACAGCTCGAATTTGAGATTGGCGAACAGTTCGAGTAGAACAACGCTCATCTCTATTAAAGAAGCGCTCCCTTCATTTTTTTATCCTCTTAATATATTGTAGTCATCATACTATATGGTAGAATTGCTCATTTTGCCTTTCTACCCAGCTAATTCTTCTCTTTACCATTAGGTCTATGACATCACGTGATTAAAAACTGACTAGCTGAATCCTTCTTAGCTGTATGTAGAAAGAGGAGGTCTCTTTTACCTGCATGAGTCATCACTGCAAAAGTCCCTGGGTGAGGAGTTGAAGAGCTGCTCCCTCTGCCCCACTACCAGGGACTTTTGCAGTGATGAAACATTTTCTGTCTCTACACAGAGAAAAGAAAAGAGTAGAATTAGCTGGGTAGAAAGGCAAAATGAGCAATTGTAAGTTCACAGTGCTAGATAATATGATGATTGCAATATATTAAGAGGATAAAACCTTTGATGGGAGGAGTGCTTCTTTAAAATACTGTTGCAGCAACATTCATTGAAGCTAAAGATTTTATTTAAAACCAGTCTATATACACGCACAATAATAACGTCAAATAATAATGAATTAACAACTTAACCCCTTTCTTCTACTTGACATAACTGTACTTCAAGGTTACAGGTGATTTAACACAATCTGATGAACAGTTACGTCAGAGGAATAGCATGGCCTCAGCGGTTGTGCCATCCGCAGCAGGCGCACGCTGCTAGACACAGATGAGCTCTTACTGCATGTGCTGTGACCAGTCAAATCTCAGATCACAACACTTTAACCCCTCACATGCCAATAACTCCTTTAAATACTTATAATTGCCAGTGTAGATAAATGTAAAAGGTTATTTCAGAAATAGCAAGATAGCCCCAATCCATAGGATAGAGGGTCAATTGCTAAACACTGGGGGTCCAAACTGTTACACACCTGTCGTGGGTATCCTGGGCTCCACATCCTTCCCCTGGGTCTACTGCCCTCTGTTGTGCTCCACGTTGGGTTTTTCAAGTCGCCCAGTGTGGATCAATGACCTAATCTTCCTAGACCTATTAAAGGCCAGTGAAGACACATACCTGTGTCTTGGGATTGAGACTCTAGTCCTATGTTTGATGTGCTCCATCATCTGTGAATTTTGTATTTGTGGATTCTACTTCATCCATCTTATTGATTTGGAGATTCCTGTGTGCGCCTGTGTTCTTCTGGAATAACCCTTTAAGCAATTTTGTAAAGAAAAGAGAGGCAGAATTGCTTGGTTGCAGTTGCCGCTTCCAAAAGTGGCAAAAAAGGGTATCATCTTAAGAAGCATTTACTTTTTCACAAACAACTGCTTGGCATTGGATAATTTTTTATACACGAGTAGAACTATGAAAAAGGTGTATTTAAATTACATACCTCTTTTAAAGTAACACTAAACACACAAAATGCCCCCCCCCCAAAAAAAACTTTCTTAGAAACTCATCCCTTAATCTCTTCCTTTCCTTTGATCAGCAGATTAACCCTTTAGTTCTGTGAGATTTAAACAAAACTATTTCCGAATCATGCAGAAAACGCTGCAGACTAACAAATAGTGTGGGTGACTATATTTCTTGTTTTATTTGCAATATTCATTTTAAGGTTTATTGTTCCTTTAAGCTCTAGTCCTTTTTTTAATACAGTAAATTTTGTGAGAAGGAATGGGACATTTTATTGCTGCGGTATATTAATAAATATGTTTGCTCTTCCAGATAGAAAACCTTGCAAACTGAATAAATAACTGTTGATATACAGTATTGCTTGTAGAAAATGAGTTTTATGTTAACAAACAGAAAAATAAATTATTATATAGCTTGGTTCCCAAAAGATACTGACACATCTATAAATACAGAAATTTGACAGATATTTACTGTAAGAGCGGACATCATTATATGTACAGATGAGAAGATCCGACGAGATTCCAATTAGACAAATCTGCCAGATTTTATGAGGAAATTCAATTTTCTCCATGAATTGGTCTGGGGCATAGTAAACGTAAGACGTGGAGAAAAAAAACAATACTCATCTCACTGCTCAGCGCTTCTCTACACACTGCTCCATGTATGTGTAATGCAGGTGCCGGAATGCAACGCACAGAGGCACAAGGCGAGAACAGTCAGAGATGAATATAAACAGTTTATATATATATATAACAGGTATTCTGAACAAGGGATTGGCAACAAGGGTAATGAACAGCAATTTGAAATATTAGCAAGATACGAAGTCTCTCAAAGTAATGTGGTGCCCTCAGTCATGGGAGACACCACGTGAGTTCTTTAACTCTGCATATGGCCCTAGCGGGGGTCACTGGTTATTCCCGCTAGGCCGAAAGTCTTTTCCGGACAAATTCAATTAGATCACGTTGAGCTCCTTTAACCCCAACCGTTCCCCTCCCAACCTGAGTACCTAAACCCAATTGGCCCCGGTACCGTGAGTGAACAGTAGAAGTGACGGCCCTGTTCACGTAAGCAGCTCCTCTGCTTTCACTGGCGTGACTTTCCTGGCTCAGCAGTCTCTCAACTCCTCTCTTCTTTGCTGCTGGAGGCAATCTCTCAAGCCTTGGGTAGGGGGGTCCAGACCTCGTCTGTCGGCGGGCGACGTCGGGTTCCGCGAACTCACTCAGCACCGCAAGCAGGCTCCGAGTCTCCTCAGCAGGCACAGCACTCGGGTCACATCTGTGAGGGATCTGGAGCTCTTCCACCGGCGCCCGGCTGTGGCACCTCACAGACCTCTGGCTTAGGCCTGCCACACGGGGCTTCTCAGCACGCAGAGAACGCGTCTCCTCCTCTCTGCTGCTTGGCATCAAAAACTGCTCAGGCTTGGCGCGCTGGCCTCTTATCTCCAGGAACTCCTTCCTGGAAGTCACCTGATCGGGTCCAGCATCTAAATGTGCTCTCTCTTCAACTTCTCTTGTATATCTTGGTTCCACTTAACTGTGTCTGGCCAGCAGATGGCAGTCTCTCTCCATCTTTGAAGCATCATATAAGAGTTCTCTTAAAGGCTCTCTCGCCTCTGCTACATTTGGTCCTTGACTCCTCTTCTTACTGCCTGTCGTGATCTGAAACTCCGGGCATCTTCATGCTAGGCCAGGACATCCTGGCCTAAAGTGTGTTTTGTAAGGTAGAGTTGCACATCCTGAAGTCCTGGCCTAGTGTGAAGACAGAGGACTGGGGGTTTAGCATGTGGTGTTTGTAAGAAGAGGCTGTGAGGGCCATACAGGGGTGCAGGGCAGCATGTGCGGTGGAGGTGGCCAGTATGTGAGTAGTGAGATGACTAGTGTTCAGTGAGATGGGGGTGAGGCAACGTTCAGTATTTGGTCAGTATTTTACATCAGTATTTGTAAGCCAAAATCAGGAGTGAAACAATCAGAGGAAAAGTATAGTAGAAACAAGTCACCACTTCTGTATTTATCACCCACTCCTGGTTTTGGCTTATAAATAATGATGTAAAATACTGACCAAATACTGAATGTGTGACTGTGGCCTAACTCGCCGCATCAGAATCCTGAGGCGTTCCCACGTGGATCGCTGTAGGTGACAAGCTTCTCTCTAGCCCTCCGAAGAAGAACGCATGTCTGGGGACAGTCGGTATGAATCTTACTGACCCGCGGCCATTGCTGCAGTCTGGCCGTGAGTTGTAAAAATTTGTACACTTGTTGAGTGCTGCTGTCAGTGGTAATCTGGTTCTGCCACACTGGCAGCAGCGCTCAGGATCCGTTGGGTATGTCATGGGGCCATTTATCTTGGGCAATAACACTTTGTGGGGTTGCTGTTATAGATTTGAGTTGGGGGGAGAAATTGCTGCAAGTGGGTATATGATTGGGAGAGATTAATATTATCCTATGGCAGAGTGTAATTATTAGGGGGCATTTGACTATGATCCGGGAGGAAGGGCAATGCTGGGTGGTTTATAATTATTATACTACAATGTGGTGAGAGGTTCTGGTGTGTAATTACTGCAAAGGGGCATGTGATTGAATGTGGGTAAAACTATTATACTATAAGGGTGAAGATTATCATAGGGCTGGAGTGTATCCTGATGTTACCCACCAATTAAATGGAACCTGTCATGTTCAAAAATGCTATTAACCTGCATATATAAATTTATTCTGCAGGTTAATAACGTTATTAAGGTGCCTGGCTGCTGCACTTAAGCTGCAGCACCCGGGAGAAAATGAACATTATTTCTTCCAGGAGCTGACGTCTTTCAGTCATACAGGTGTGAATGCGTGGTCACAGTAAGCTCACATAGCTGCGGGTGCTGCACTTTTCGTACAGTGGCCATAACGCTATTAACCTGCAGATTAATAGTGTTATCTGACCTGACAGGTTCCCTTTAACCCTTCCAGTCATGATTAAAGCAGTGGTGCACATCACTGATATGACTGAAAGGGGCTTCATATCTGATTACACTACCGAGTGTGAGCATCATTATCCCGTACCCCAAGCCCCAAGTGTCAGCGTCATTATCCTGTACTCCAAATTTCAGCATCATTATACCGTACCCCAAGCGTCAGTTTGATTATCCTGTACCCTGAGTGTCAGCGTCATTATCCTGTATCCCAAGTGTCAGTATTATTGTCCTAGACCCCAAATGTGTCATTATCCCATACCCCGAGTGTCAGTGTAATTCTCCTATACCCCAAGTGTGTCATTATCCCATACCCTGAGTGTCATTGTCATTATCCTGTACACCGAGTGCCAGCGTCATTATCCTGTACCCCAAGTGTCGGAGTCATTAGATTGTAGAAGTGTGTCATTATCCTGTACCCTAAGTATCAGCATTATTACACTGTACCCAAAGTGTTAGTGTCATTATCCTGTACCCAAAGGGTAATTGTCATTATCCTGTATCCCAAATTTCAGCGTCATTATCCTGTACACCTGTACCCCAAGTGTCAGCATCATTATCCTGTACCCCGAATGTCAGCATCATTATCCTGTACCCCGAGTGTCAGCGTCATTGTCCTGTATCCCGAGTGTCAGTATTATTGTCCTATGTCCAGTGTTGGACTGGGGTGTCTGGGCCCCACAGGGGGAATTGACTCTAGGGGCCCACCTACAGCAATATGCAAATATCTGTTATCCGCCATCCCTGTTATATAGGAGCATTGACTGTAAATCACAGGCGGCTCCTGCACATCTACTGTGCGCCACTATTACTGGGATGTACAATTACGGTAGTATGCATTAAAGAGGTTCTTTGGTTAAAACAAGTTATCACCGATCCATGGGCTCCACAGGATAGGTGATCACTTATTGATCATTTGGGTCTGCAGATTGGAAACCGCACCGAATGGAAGAATGGGGAAGTTTTATCCCTGACAGGACATTTTAAAATGCAGCAACAGTTGGGACGTCTGACCGCAGCTCCATTCATTCTCTTGGGGGCTTCCAAAACAGAGCAGTGCTCATAGCCACTGAGGGAATGAATGGATCAGTGGTCGAGTCACACATTAGCTCCAGTCTAATGGGGAGAAAAGCTCCACATTCTGCTGATCGGTGCAGGTCCCAGCAGTCAGACCCCCACCAATCAATAACTTATCACTTATCCTGTGGAGAGATGATTACTTGTTTTCACGGGAGAACCCTTGTAAGTGCATCTCTGCTGCTCTGGTCCAAGTATTTAATCTCTAAGGCCACGGCCCCACTATCAGTATTCGGTCAGTATTTTTTATCAGGAGTGGGAGCAAAAACCAGGTGAGGAACAATCAGAGAAAAGGTATAATAGAAACAAGTCACCAATTCTGCATTTATCACCCACTCCAGGTTTTGGCTCCCACTCCTGAGAAAAAATACTGACCGAATACTGATAGTGGGGCTGTGTCCTAATGGAAAAAATATTTTCCTAGTTAATATCAGCGAGAACAAATGATCACCATACACAACACAATCCACTATACCAACACCAATAATACCACATACAAAAGGGACAAATGTCACCACAACATGACCAGACCACATATTACCACCACAAAGTGACCGAATAATACCACATACAAGGAACAAATACTGCCACATCATGATCAGACCATATATTACCACCACATAGTGACCAAATAATACAAAACTGATCATGAATACAAACCACAATACTAACAACACTGTTATTACCACCAGCGACATTATACACAGGAGCTCTATATATAGTGTCAGTGTTCAGGTAATACAGTGATCACCAGTGACATTATAAACAGGAGCTCTGTATATAGTGTCAATGTACACGTAATACAGTGATCACCCGTGACATTATACACTGGAGCTCTGTATATAGTGTATAGGTAATACACTGGTGGCCAGTGACATACACAGGAGCTCAGTATATGCTATATA
The DNA here is from genome assembly GCF_046119375.1 of Phyllobates terribilis. Taxonomy (NCBI): domain Eukaryota; kingdom Metazoa; phylum Chordata; class Amphibia; order Anura; family Dendrobatidae; genus Phyllobates; species Phyllobates terribilis. The sequence continues at coordinate 361,262,600 of NW_027362762.1, read as the reverse complement.
GTGTAAGTGTACATGTAATACACTGACTCACCAGTGACATCTCTAGGTGAAGTCCTTTATCTTCTGTATCTTATTTTCTTCTTCATCCTGCACAGACCGCCATCACTTCTTCTTGCCAGGACTCATCTCTGCAGAAAATAACATACAGTTATCAATAACTGATATCTTCTAGAGCACATTCCCCACTTTTCCCCCGTCTTCTACACTACACCAGTTGAAGAAAAAAAGTGACATAGTGCCTCCCTGCACAATAACAGGACCCCCCTTTTGTCCCCTCCCATGGAAAACAGTTTCCTAAAAAGTAAATTATATTACAGAAGTAATAATGTCCCTAATTGGACTCTAAAATAATAATGTTCCACACTCGCCACCATAAACTAATAACGTGTGTTCCTCAATCTGGCCCCCAAACAGTAATTAAGTCCCTTGTCAAGCCTGGCCCCCTCCATATATCCAGCATGCCCCTCTCCCGCATATATCCATCCTGCCACCCACCCCCCCATATATCCCTTCTTGCCCCTCCATATATTTATCCTGGCCCACATGTATCCAGTCTGCCCCCCATATATCCATCCTGGCACCCATGTATCCAGCCTGCCCCCCCCATATATCCATCTTGGCCTCAATGTGTCCAGCCTGACCCTCATATGTCCAGCCTGCCCCCCCCCATATATCCATCCTGGCCCCCATATGTCCATCCTGGCCCCCATATGTCCATCCTGCCCCCCCATATATCCATCCTGGCCCCCATATGTCCATCCTGCTCCTCATATATCCATCCTGGCCCCCATATGTCCAGCCTGCCCCCCTTCATATATCCATCCTGTCCCCCCATATATATCCATCCCAGCCCCCATGTAACCAGCCTGCCCCCCATGTGACCAGCCTGCCCCCCTTGTGACCAGCCTGCCCCCGTGTCCAGCCTGCCCCCCCCTTATATCCAGCCTGTCCCCCCATATATCCATCCTAGCCCCCATGTGTCCAACCTGCCCCCATATATCCATCCTAGCCCCCATGTATCCATCCTGCCCCCCTATATATCCATCCTAGCCCCCATGTGTCCAGCCTGCCCTACCATATATCCATCCAGGCCCCCATGTGTCCAGCCTAGCCCCCCCATATATCCATCCAGGCCCCCATGTGTCCAGCCTGCCACCCCATATTTGCTTACTGGCCCCATGTGTCCAGCCTGCCTTCCCATATATCCATCCAAGCCACCATGTGTCCAGCCTGCCTCCCCATATAATACCCATACTGCCCCCTTTATGTGTCCAGCCAGGCTCCCCTTATGTGTCCAGCCAGGCCCCCCCTTAAGTGTCCATCCAGGCCCCCCTCCCATGTGTCCAGCTAGGCTCCCCTTATGGGTCCAGGCAGACTCCCCTTATGTGTTCAGCCAGGCCCCCCTTTATGTGTCCATCCAGGCCCCCCTTATGTGTCCATCCAGGCCCCCCCTTATGTGTCCATCCAGGCCTCCCCTTATGTGTCCATCCAGCCCCCCCCCTTGTGTGTCAATCCAGGCCCCCCTATGTGTCCATCCAGGCCCCCTTATTTGTCCATCCAGGCCCCCATCCCATTCTGCATTCCCCCACACACACACACACACACAAAAAAAGATTCCTCTTACGTTCCTGCGCTCCCGGCGCCATGCGGTGTCCTCCTCCTCTGCTGAGATCCGGCATACTCGTAGCAGAGGCCGGCGGCTGAGTTGCTTGCTTCCTTTGCAGCAGGCGCATGACAATGACGTCATACGCCGGCTGGCGAAGTGAGACGCACAGCTTCAACTTCTTCACTGGGATGTGCGCCGCGGCAGTTCAAGTAATGAATGCCGAGTGCGCGCGTCCCTGCATACAATCTTCCGGTGCTTTTAAAGGGCCAGTGCCCCTTAAAACCGCAGGTTTTTTCCCTCCTTCTCTTCTTCCCCCTCTCCTTTGCAGCAGAGGCCCACCGGGGAAATCCCCGGTATCCCGACAGCCCAGTCCACCCTGCCTATACCCCAAGTGTGTCATTATCCCATACCCCGAGTGTCAGTGTCATTATCCTGTACCCAGAGTGTCAGTGTCATTATCCTGTACCCCGAGTTCCAGCGTCATTATCTTGTACACCAAGTGTGTGTCATTATCCTGTACCCTGAGTGTCAGCTCAGACTAATGTGAGTCTGAAATGCGTAGCTGATTTCTTTGTGAGTTATATGGAATCCTATTTTTAACATCTCAATAAAGTCTTGAGGTAAGGCTGATAAGAATCTTAATTAATTTGTGTTTTTTCATTACATAATTAGATATTAAGTGCAAATTGCTAGTTTATTGATAATGGCTGCAAGGTTTTGCAGAAACTGTGAAGCCATTAACAATAAGGCAACCATTTGTTATTAATTTCTAACAGTACAGTAGAAAGTGGCTGTGGTTTTTATGAAATGGGTTGTTAGCAGCTGTACCTCGGTCGCACACATGCTATATGCATCAAGTGCTACATGAGACCCAAGCCCAAGGATGAGCCTTGTAGATTGTGAGCCCTCGCGGGCAGCGTCCTCGCTTCTCCTGTACCAGTCGCTGTCACATTGTGTTCAAGATTATTGTAATTGTTTTTGCTATGTATACCCCTTTCTCACATGTAAAGCGCCATGGAATAAATGGCGCTATAATAATAAATAATAATAATAATAATGAGCCATGCCTCTCATGGACCAGTGCATTGTGGTTGCTACCCAGGCTACAATGTGGCAGCCAGCCCCTGGGTATAGGGTTAAACTGCAGGTAAATAGTGTTACAGTTCTGTATGACTGCCTTAGGCTAGGGCCCCACTATCAGTATGTGGTCAGTATTTTTTCATCAGTATCTGTAAGCCAAAACCAAGTGAGGAACAATCAGAGAAAAATTATAATAGAAACAGGTCACCACTTCTGTATTTTTGACCCTCTCCTGGTTTTGGCTTACAAGTTGAATTAGGTAAAAAAAAAATTTGCACTAATCTTTATCAGCATGGATAAGAGACAAATGTACAGTGACAAAAATGGTGTAAAAAATGCACAAAAAACGAAGCAAAAACTAAGGAAAACCTGCTTTTTTGAGGTTATTGCCAAGAGAGTAAGTTTTGCTGCAGAAAAAACAAACAGATCAAAAATGCAACATGTGAACATACCATTACTGTGTCTAAACTAGTGACTTGTCAATAATCAGATATTGCAGGAAATTTCAACTAACTCTGTGACTGGGATTGTTACATCCCTGATTACTAAGCATATTTAATGTAATAACATAAGACTGAGTAACGTGTTAGGTGTTTGTAATTGGGCTATATCTGTACTTTTGTCTTTGTATATAAATAATTCTGAAATGTTATTTTTCTGTGCATTTAACCCTTTCCACGTGCAGATTATTTCAATGACATTATTGCTTGTGCAGAGGATTCTTGGATTCGGCTAATATGGTCTTTTCATCTGAAGATTTAGAGTAAGCTGTAAAATGTTAATCCTCTTCGGTTGCAGAAAAAGTACATTTCCACGCACTATATCACATAGAGTAGGCTTTGATAACAAAAACCTAATAGAGCACATTTTATAAATGCCTAAACTCATCAAGTTTCATGGGTCAAAGTAACCATTGTTTTTATGTACCACATTAAAATGGGCGCAATTCATATATTTTTCTAATTTTAAAATATTGTAAAACTTCTCCAAAACACCACCTCTTTGAGGAGACCTCCCTGTTATTCAGACAAGATTTTCAGTACCATCATAAATTATACATACTGCCCTCTACATTGAAATACCCATGATTCTAGAAGGCCATTTTTTATATACAATTTTAGGTGTCTATCATAAGGAGACTTCATTGTATTTTGCACTAAAATTATTATAAATGATTTGACTCATTTAAACATAATGCTTGGCAGTATCACCTGAACTAAAGAGGTAATAAAAATGAAAAAGTTGATTTTATTTATAAACAACCATGTGTATATTTTAGATTTTTTTAAAATGGAATATATGTAATCCAATGAAGATTCCATACAGCTCTCAGATTTCAGGAATGGCTGCTTTATGCTCATGAAAACAAAGATAAACGGGCATGGATTTAGAATAATTAGTTTGGACCATGGATGCCTGTAGCATTACAATCACCTTTAACTCAATCTCTGATGCTATTTTAGTCGATCATGTGCTGACCTCTTACCTGCAGATTTATCCTGCTTCAGTATTTGTGGGTATATTAAACTAGTCTTCCAGTTGTACTATGTATTCTCATGTACCACTAATCTTTGTCTAACCATTCAAATCAAGACATGCTAAGTTTGAATAAGTAGAGAAAACAAAAATAAATCATTTTTTTATACCTTTTTTTAACCCCTTAACATCTGTCGATATGCCTTGTCCTTGTGGTCATTAAATGGCCTTGTTCCTCCACGCTGCTTTTTTTGCATCTCTGAAAATTAAATAAATAGTGTCCCCCAACATTTGAAAATGCAGTAGTTGTCAGCTATATAATATCACTACATTGGACACGATCCGTTTTAGAATCAATCGCGCTTATTTTACTCCCTAGATGCGGCTGTATTAGTGACAGCAGCATCTAAATGGTTAACAGAGGGAGAGGGCTCCATTTTTAATCCTATCAGGACCTTGCAATTGCAATTGTTAGGCAAGCTGAGGCCAAGTAATGGCCTTCGGGTACAATCGCAAGTGAGACCCTGCCATAAGCAGTGTGAAACTGATAGATCTCAAGCACTGCAGTTCTGAAGTATTGCAGTGCATGAGATCAGCAATCAAACTGAAAAATATTCAGGTCCCATAGTGGGAGTGAGTAAAAATCTAAAAAAATAAATACATTCACACAAATGCACACAAGAATCACATCAAATAATGTAGCTTTTGTGTAAAAACAAAAATAAACAAAAAAAAGTGCAAATACTATAATTGATATTGCAGCATCTGAAACAACCTAAACTATAAAACTATTTATACAGTATGTAGGCTTTTCATCATACTTACATGCAAAAAACGAAATAAGTAGTGATCATAAAGTTGCATGTAAAAAAGAGTCATCATTTAAAATGTCAACTTATCTTGCAATCCAGGGGTTGGGAATCTTTCTGCCAGGGGCCATTTGGATATTTAGACCATCACTCGGGGGCTATACAAAATGATCAACTTGAAATTTACCCTGCTATATTAGGTCAAACATGTAATTAACTCACCCCTAATGTGATGGCTGGAGCTGCTTCTCTTGTGGTGTGGCTATGATGTTAGGTGGTATTAATGATGTTGCTACTCACAACTGCTTTTCCTGATTTGCGTCGGTCTGTAGCGCAGTCGACTCTTTGCGATGAATTTTGAAAAGCACTTGCAGCAGTAAGTTCTGAACACAGATGCATATTACACTGCAGGTCTCCTCACAGAAGGAAATCATAGCTCATGTTACATTTATAGAACTCAAGTAGGGGGGGGGGCCTGCCGTAAATACATCGCATAGGAGACACTGAGACTGATGCACATACATCACATAGGAGTCATTGGGGCTACAGCTATACATCACAGAGGATACACTGGGGCACATACATCACAGGAAACGCTAGGGCATATACATCACAGGAGTTGATGGAAGCACATATATCACAAGGAACGCTGGGGCACATACATCACAGGAGGGGCTGGGGGCACATACATCACAGGAGATGATGGAGGCACATATATCACAGGGAACGCTGGGGCATATACATCACAGGAGATGCTGGATCATATACATTACAGGAGGGGCTGGGGGCACATACATCATAGGAGGGGCTGAGGGCACATACAACACAGGAGGGGCTGGGGCCATATGCATCACAAGAGGGGCTGGGGCATATGCATCACAAGAGGGGCTGGGGGCACATACATCACATGAGATGTCGGGGGCACATACATCACAGGAGGGTCTGGGGCCATATACATCACCTGTAATGCGGGGCATATACATCACTGGAGATTGCACATACATCACAGGAGACGCCAGGGGCACATATGTCACAGAAGATGCTGGGGGCACATACATCACAAGAGATGCCAGGGTACATACTTCACAGGAGACTGAGGAATATATACAGTTAAATGAAAAAGTTTGGGCACCCCTATTAATCTTAAGCTTAATGTTTTCTTAAAATTGGTGTTTTTGCAACAGCTATTTCAGTTTGATATATGTAATAACTGTTGGACACAGTAATGTTTCTGCCTTAAAATGAGGTTTATTGTACTAACAGAAAATGTGCAATCGGCATTCAAACAAAATTTGACAGGTGCATAAGTATGGGCACCCTTATCATTTTCTTGTTTTAAATACTCCTACCTACTTTTTACTGACTTACTAAAGCACTTTTTTTGGTTTTGTAACCTCATTGAGCTTTGAACTTCATAGCCAGGTGTATGCAATCATGAGAAAAGCTACTTAAAGTGGCCACTTGCAAGTTGTTCTCCTGTTTGAATCTCCTCTGAAGAGTGGCATCATGGGCTCCTCAAAACAACTGTCAAATGATCTGAAAACAAAGATTATTCAACATAGTTGTTCAGGGGAAGGATACAAAAAGCTGTCTTAGAGATTTAACCTGTCAGTTTCCACTGTGAGGAACATAGTAAGGAAATGGAAGAACACAGGGACAGTTCTTGTTAAGGCCAGAAGTGGCAGGCCAAGAAAAACATCAGAAAGGCAGAGAAGAAGAATGGTGAGATCAGTCAAGGACAATCCTCAGACCACCTCCAGAGAGCTGCAGCATCAACTTGCTGCAGATGGTGTCACTGTACATCGGTCAACTATACAACGCACTTTGCACAAAGAGAAGATATATGGGAGAGTGATGCGAAAGAAGCCGTTTCTGCAAGCACGCCACAAACAGAGTCGGCTGAGGTATGCAAAAGCACATTTGGAGAAGCCAATTTCATTTTGGAAGAAGGTCCTGTGGACTGATGAAACCAAGATTGAGTTGTTTGGTCATACAAAAAGGCATTATGCATGGTGGCAAAAAACCACAGCATTCCAAGAAAAACACTTGCTACCCACAGTAAAATTTGGTGGAGGTTCCATCATGCTTTGGGGCTGTGTGGCCAATGCCGGCACCGGGAATCTTGTTAAAGTTCAGGGACGCATGGATTCCACTCAGTATCAGCAGATTCTTGACAATAATGTTCAAGAATCAGTGACAAAGTTGAAGTTACGCAGGGGATGGTTCTTTCAGCAAGACAATGATCCAAAACACCGCTCCAAATCTACTCAGGCATTCATGCAGAGGAACAATTACAATGTTCTGGAATGGCCATCCCAGTCCCCAGACCTGAATATCATTGAACATCTGTGGGATCATTTGAAGAGGGCTGTCCATGCTCGGCGACCATCAAACTTAACTGAACTGGAATTGTTTTGTAAAGAGGAATGGTCAAAAATACCTTCATCCAGGATCCAGGAACTCATTAAAAGCTACAGGAAGCGACTGGAGGCTGTTATTTTGGCGAAAGGAGGATCTACTAAATATTAATGTCACTTTTCTGGTGAGGTGCCCATAATTATGCACCTGTCAAATTTTGTTTGAATGCAGAGAGGGGCCGGGGGCATATATACATTATATGAGGGGCCAAGGGCATACATACTTTACAGGAGGGGCCAGGGGCATATATACATTATAGGAGGGGTTGGAGGAATATATACATCACAGGAGCAACTGGGGGTATATATATATATATCACAGGAGGGACAGGGGCTGCCACTGCTGTTGTCGGTGGGACTGGAGCATGGAGCGCAGAGCGAGCTGACTCTGCCCACAAAGAACATCCTTATGTAGGACATAATCCTTTATTCCACGCGCCACGGTATTGAATGCTGCGGGCATGCGCACATAGTGACAGTGGTAACTAAAGGTCCAGCGGCCAGCATTTTGCAGGATGCTGGCTTGAGCACTGCAATCCCCAGGAATCTGCCCGCGGGCCAGAGAAAAGGCTGGAAGTTCCCCAACACTGCTGTAATCGTACGGTCCTGACGAGTAAAGCTGTTTTATCATTTATACCGCAAGATGTGGAAATGTATGTACATCCTGCTGTAAGCATTCAGAAACAAGGGAAAGCTCTGGGTGGAGAAATGTACAGAGAGATATGAGAGCTGTGTTTGCAGCTGTATGCACAGAAGAGTGAGCTCTGCAACCTGCACAGCATGAGAGTCACATGATTGTGATGTCATGCCAAATTCCAGAGCCAGAAAGTCAGGGAGAATCTGATGTGACATAACAAGGAAAGCAAGACAAATCTAAAAAAATCTTTATATAAATGCAAAAAAAACAAGATCAGCACAGGTGGGATCCTTAAATAATGATAATGAAAGTTAGTCACTGGTGATCAAGAAAATATTATGCAGTCATTATGTTTTCTAAACGAGGTTAAAGTAGAAGAGACCATTCTTGAGAAAGATCTTGGTGTACTGGTAAACTGAGAAACAGTAAAATCTAACACTATGTGCGCACGGTGCGTATTTGAAGCAGAAATTTCCTGTGCGTTTCTGCTTCTCCTTGGCAGGAAAAACACATGCTTTTTTGCGTGGGTTTTTGACGCGTTTTTTTTAAGCGTTTTTGTACATCAATGAATGCGTTTTGGAGCTAAATAAAGTTATTTAGTGACCTTGGATTGCCATCAGAACTGGGGTGAGTATATTGGTTAATTTGAATGATTAAAGAATGTGTCTGTTGTATTTCAAATAAAGTGTTTACTCTGTGTCTGTGTGTTTATTTAACTCTTTACTTTACTTTAATTAAGTTTGGTCATGAAAAGGTCTAATTGACACCTTGTTATCACCAAACAAAAGAGCTGGGTTTCAGCTGATCCCATACACCCAATCCTCATTAGCATTTCTATTCATGTAATTTATGCGGCAGCTGTGAGCTGGTATTTTTAGCCTGGTAAGGTGACATTTGCAAACATGATCCCTGGCCATAATTAACATCTCACAGCTAGTTTGTTAGCCACTACATTCTCCCCCCCCAATCAGCACTCAGCAGCGATTTGGACTCAGCGTATTTTTGTTGCGTCCAAAACACGGTGTTCTAATGCCGCACTTTTGTTATTGGTACATGTGAATCCACCGCATATAATGACACTTCAATAGGTCAAAATCTGCAGCGGAAACTAGTGTGTCTGCTACAGAAATTGACATGCTGCTGGTGAGTTTGGGCACGTGGCCACAGTCAGGAGCCGCTTCAGGTTTGATGCTGCGTGTTCATACAGTGTACAACCCACAGCATCCAGATGTTACAGCATAGTTGATGGGATCTCTAGAAATCCCATGTCCACTATGCGTGCATCTAAGGCTGCGGATCACCCGTAGACACTGACATGCGGAGCGTCTTTCAGGACCGCAGCATGTCAAGTTCTGTTGTGGAGTCGCTAGTCTCCGCAACAGAAATTTGACCACTAGAATGTATAAAATGCGGTAAATCCGCATGGTTCAGTGAACACATGTGGATTTGCCTGCATTCAATAGAATGCAACGTTTTGGACGCAGCAAAAAATATGCTACATCCAAATCGTGGGCACAGAGCCTAACATAAAAAAAAAAATGGCGTGGGCTCCCACATCATTTTTATAACCAGCAGAGGGAAAGCTGACTGCTGGGGGCTGATATTAGTAGCTGGGGAAGGGGCCATTAGCCAACAATGTTCCCTGGCTATTAATATGATCCCACAGCTGTTTGCTTAGTCTTTACTGGCTAGATTACAGGGGAGACCCCAGAAAAAAATTGATGTGGGGTCCCCCTATAAAATCTAACCAGAAAAGGCTAAACTAGACAGCTGCGAGCTGATGTTAATAGCCAGGGAAGTGAACATGGATACTTGACCCCTCCACGGCTATTAATATCACCCCTCAGCAGTCCCAGAAATGGCGGATCCATAAGATGCTCCAAATCTGGCGCTTAGCCTTCACTCTTCCCACTGCCCTTTAGCGGTGGCGAGTCTGGTAATGGGGTTGGGGTTCACGTCAGCCTTGTATTGACGTGTGACGTGAAGCTCTGGTCAGTAATGGAGGGCATCTATAAGACGCCTCCATTACTAACTGCGTAGTAAAATGGTCGCCACCTTTTCAATAAAATCATGGCCAGAATAAAGTATTTTAATGAAATAAAAAACACATGGTTCTACAATTTTTTTTATTACACTCCGTCCGCAAAGCCATCGATCTTCTGAAAAAAACGTAAAAAAACAAACAACCATATCCCTCACCTGTCCGCTGTCAACGACATAGTCCACGATCACCGCCATCGAGTGTCCCACGACGATCCGTTTCACTTCTACAGCAGTGACATCAGCAATCACTGATGTCACTGCAGTAGAAGACAACAGTATATACTGACAGGGGCGTAAAATCACCCCTGTCAGTATACATGCTGCTGTAGGAGGTCACTGGGGTTCATCAGCTGAAGATCAGCTGATGAGCCCCAGTGAGCTCTCAGAGCCATCACCCTGGGAACTTTCTTTTGAAGGTTCCAACGGTGAGGTCACGTGAGCAATCAGCTGATCGCTGATGTCACCGCAGGTCCTGGCAGCTCAGTACACTCCCCACAGTATACTGGGAGGAGAGGATCGTCGCCGGGGACCAGGAGGACACCGGAGGCCGCCAGACAGGTGAGTATAAAAGTTTTTTTTTAATTTTTACTTTAGTATTTATTTTTCTTACACTGCGTGGTAGCCGGATTGTCTGGGAAGACTACTGCTCCTCCCAGCCATGCCACTCCACGCCACATTTCATTCATTACTGGATTCTTTGTCAGTTGTTATTTTTAGTAGAGTTGAGCAGATCAGACAAAATTAAAATTTGAATCTTCACGCTGTTTTTCTTGAGAAATTCAATTTGCGGTGAAGTTATTCTCAGCAAATGTAATATCTATTATTGTACTTTGGGGTCTCCCCCCCACAGCACAATAAACATAAAATGAAAAAAACTTAAAAAAATCATTATACTCACCTTGCGGTCACCTCTCTGGCCCCTCCACTACTCGCCGCCCAATGTCCGTTCCTCACTGCATCTTTGAATCCCTTGCCACTTCCTTTGGGAATTTTGGTCCTCAAACCTGAGAAGCTTCTGCTCAAGCCCAGGAGGTCAGCGGTGTACTGACATCACGATGTGCCTCTTCTTATGCTTTGAGGTCTCTCCACACCCCGCAGCATAAAAGACATATGTAAAATCTGAAAAAAAAATTATTATACTCACCTTGCACTCACGGCATCAATGGCATCATGATGTCACGATCTGTGGCGTGACCTTCAGCACCCTTGCGCAGAACCCTCCTAGATGCCATGACATCTTGCACCCCTGCGCAGAACCCTCCTAGATGCCATGACACCTTGAAGTCTAGCAGTGCGAGAGGCCCAAAGATTCCTTCACCAATGAATTGGAAGCGAATTACAGAAAACATGCATTTTGGTGAATGTGGATTTTTGTTAAATTCAAGTAGAGTTCAATTCCTCTCTAATTTATCCGCTCATCTCTAGTATTTAGGAACCCTTGTTACAGCTTTATTAGCTCTTTTATTTGATAATTTGACAACCTAGTTGATGTGGCTGCACATGAGCATAACCTGTATTATATACTGTGCAGTAGGATCAGTAACTACAAAATGGCCCAATCTGGTGAGATGTTTCCTCGCACTTGTTTTAACAGATTCCTCTTGCATTTTAAATTCTCTGTTAAAGGGAATCTGTCACCAGGTTTTTGCTACATAATCTGACAACAGCATAATGTAGGAAAAAAGACCCTAATTCCAGCTATGTATCCCTTAGATTACTGGGTGCAGCAGTTGTGACACAATCAGAGTTGTTTGATGTATCATATATGTTGTAGCTTAGCAAGATGACCCTGCCCACACCAGGCTCCCTATACGTTGTACATTGTCTATTGACAGTGAGCTGCTTATCAGAGGAAGGGGCGTGGTCGAACAACTTGGCACAAGACAGCTAATACCAGCAATGATAATCTCCTAGTGATAAAACCTTCATGTAATTAAACAGCACACAGCTTGACAAGTGAGACATCGTTGAATTCAGTGTTTTAACCCCTGCATTATGCAGTCCTCAGATTACATAGCAAAAACTTGCTGACAGGTTTCCTTTAACTGTACATCATGCTTTGTGCAATATTCACCAATGAAATAATGTCATTATCCTTTTGGAAGCTGAGATTAAATTGTCACTGTACTTTTAGACAACTTAATTTTGAATGATAGGTAATGAGGTAAATAGGCAATATGCCAAACGCGTATTATTATTATTTATTAGTATAGCGCCATTTATTCCATGACACTTTACATGTGAAAAAGGGGTATACATAGCGAATTACAATAATCTTGAACAAAAACGCAACAGCAAACTGGTACAGGAGGAGAGAGGACCCTGTCCGCGAGGGCTCACAGTCTACAAGGGATGGGTGAGGATACAGTAGGTGAGGGTAGAGCTGGTCGTGCAGTGGTATGGTGGAGCGAGGGTTACTGCAAGTTGTAGCCCTGTTGGAAGAGGTGGGTCTTCAGGTTCATTTTGAAGGTTTCCACGGTAGGCGAGAGTCTGATGTGTTGGGGTAGAGAGTTCCAGAGTAGGGGGGAAGCACGGGAGAAATCTTGTGTGCGATTGTGGGAGGAGGAGATAAGAGGGGAGTAGAGAAGGAGAAGTATAGGGAGACTAAGTCACAGATTTATGGAGGAGACACATTGTAGATGTGGAAACACTTAATCTAAAACGTATGTGCTCTTACCCCCAAAATTCAAGTGTAATTCTTCTCTAACAGCAGTGATGCAGAGATAAATTACAATAAGTGGGTGGGTTGTTTTTTTGTCCCTTCCTTTCTGTTCTCCGTTCTGTCAAACTGCATAGAGACATAACAGAGGTGGGTCTACAAGCCAAAATAGGCAAGCCACTAGACAAGGACAATTTTAGTGCATGTGAAGGATAAAAGTTTCAGAACCTATAAGGCTGGCAAAATACTGATGAAGAGGCTGCCTTTTGTTAGCACAAACCAGTAGTTGTGGCCTACAAATATTGCAACCTCCAAAGCAACTGTTTCAATACATATTAACGTAATTTGCAGTGCGATACCAGGCTATTTACATAATGCAGCTGTTTTTATATAAAGGGATGATTCATTTAGTCATTTGCTCTGGAAATCTGGCTCATAACTGTAATGTCACAACATTTTAGAGCAACTAATAGCTGTGCAAACATTTTGCGAGTTTTTGACTTTTTAGGCAAACTTTTCAAAAGTAGGTAAAGCTTATGGTAGAATATTTGTGGTTGTGCATGGTCAATAGAGTCATCATAATTTACAATATAAAAATGGTGTAAAGTGTAACAGAAATGTGTTCCAGTCCTTGCTTGGAATACATTTTTATGCTAATGCACAGCAGCTTAAGGATGCATCAAATTCATTAAAAAATGCAAGAATTTGGTGCATCTTACTCCAGGAGACTCTTCATCAAGACAGACATACAAAATCTTGTATGAATTGGCCCCAAAGTGTTTTAGTGGAAGATCTACGTAAATAGTAAAGGTCCCTGGGCAGCCATGGTTGAGTTGATGATTATTTAGCACACATGAAGTACAGATATAGCAATTTGTACCTAAAAGCTCCACAGATATAAATTAAGTGCATGCACTATAAAATAATAGTATCTAAGTAACACAATTTAATTTACCATGCAATTTGGTATTAGTTCAGTTTTACACATGGACATATAGGCTTTCAAAGACTGATGAAACATTGTATAGTTAGATAAATAACGTGTTAGTACATCAAGACCTTGTAGCATTATAATAATTATCGGTACTTATATTTATGTTGTACAATGAAGGATTGCAGATACGTGTGTCATTAAGGGTACTTGCTTTGCAAGCTTTGCTACTAAAAGATCTACATAGTATTAAATCATATTTATTTTTTTTATAAACTGAAGAAAAATGTATTTTTAGAAAAGAACATGGCAGCTTTTATGAATTAAATGAATAGTACCTTTTCCTAATTATTGACAAGAACAATGAAGGATGAACCGGTAATGAAATGAATGGAATCAGATGTCTGTCAGGGAGATAAACTTTCAAAGTTGCTATATTTTCAATAAATACGATTTTTTGCTTAATTAAAAAATAAACCAATATTACAGGAGTGCTCTGCGAAGATCTGCTAAATAAAGGTGCTCATAAACATTACAGAATAGCCAGCCGAGCCTTCCACCTAAAGTATCTTATGTGTATGGGGTCCTTCCAACTCCCCTTGACAGATAATACTGGGGAAAAGGCAGAGTGTATTTTAATGCCCAAACACTTTTGCTGTTGAGAAAGATGAGCCACCCCCAGAGGTGTCTTTTGGTGATTTTGATCTTAATTTCCCAACTTGTGGTACGTATATTACAAGCAATAAATATGATTGGATTATTACGTAAGCTTTTTTTCTGGTGGGATAGAAAACAAAATTTTTTGAACACTTTTATTTTGCATAAAAGGGCTTAGAGGCCTTTCAGATTTACTATAATTTACACCATAGATTGAAGTAAATCTAAAGTCTTATTCAGTTTACAGCTGGTTTAGAATTCAGTTTGTGGTTTATGAACAGTACACCAATTTTATTAAGAGGCTTACTCTTTTAATAATTTTAGCATATTGTATTCCAGGAGGCTACTGCATAAGACTGCCATATGCATTGGCGGCATTAGTAAATTCCCTCTCTGAGGGTACTAACACTTTCTCAAGTTGTTCTTTGACTAACACACATGTATGAACATAATTTTGGTTGTACATTGATGTATCTTAATTGAGTAGATGCTTTTGCCTTAAAAATATTGAGAAACATTGCTCTTAAATGGGTATTCTCACATTGCTTTAGTTAGCTAAACAGCGTGAAAATAAGAAAGTTTCCAAATAATTAGCTTTTTCTAGCTGCTGTTATTCTAATTAATGAGAGCTTTAATATTACATAGAGTACAGATTGTTTCTATGGGGCTTGGCCATTATGTAGTACTTACATTCCAGGAGAGGAGTTAACATCTAAAAAAGTGTCAGCTTTCTCTAGACCATTGATTTCTATGCAGCAATTCATTGTCCACCTCTCGCCCTCTTTGTTCCTGACAGGGCTCTTATCAGTCTTACATAATCACAATTTCTCAGTACTTATGTAGCACCCTGAGGATTCGGCTGCTACAGGGGTATTGCACCTCAACCCAGAGGTGTGATATTCCACTCCCGGGTAAGGATGGAGTGTGGGACTGAGCTCGGTAGGCTGCATGCACTACACACATCCCATTTCCGGGGAACAGGCCGACGGTACTCCCACTTAGAAATGTGCAGGTACGACCGAGTCTGTTCCTGGCTGGAGTGGGAGGGGGGTGGTACATCCCATGTAGTGTAGGGGCAGATAGGGGGAGCAGCCTGGGTAAAGTTAGGAGCTCATTGGGTGCTGGTCACCTGAGCTCACACATAGAGGGATATATAAGGTGGGCACCAACTAGAATCAGGGTCAGATGCAGAGGATCAGATGCAGAGAGGATCAGCTGCAGAGAACAAGTCAGGAGAGGAGAGAAGAAAGACCAAGACCCCGAGTGAGAGAGGAGAAAAGAGAAAGACCCAGAGCACAGAAGAGAAGGGACCCAAGAACCCAAATTAGAGCACCGGGTGAGGAGTCAGCAAAAGGGTACCGGAACCCAAACTGGTGGGGGTAAAAACAATCCCCAGCCAGAGACCGGAGGCCGTGGGCAGCATCTGCCACGGCCACCCACCACATTCACCCCGAAGGCACACCACGTGAAGGGTCAGGGAACCCAAGGCCAAGGGTGTCCCAACAGAAGGCCCGAGGGAGCTGGACCTAGGTGGATCACTGGTGGGGACGGCTGAAGAAAGGACAGAGGGAGAGCTCAGGGCCATGCTCCGGACTTGTTTGGGGGTTGGCTGGATCCAGGACCTGGTGGACGCAGCACGGCTCGGGTGGTCACTAGCAGCTGGAGTGACCAGTACAACATCTGCAGTAAGTAAACACCCTTAACTGCACAACCCGACTCTGTCTTCACTGCTGTCTGCACTACACCACCACAACCCCCATCCTCTGCACCTGTCCCCTCTGAGGCTATACCCCTCCCGTTGGGGGTTATTTCACCAAGCTGTGCACCCACCATCAGCCTCAGCGGACCCTGCTGCAGCGGCGGCCACAGTGACCGCATCACAACGGGTGGCGTAGTCGACACAAAAGAACTTTAGTAACATCTGTAGAACTGCCACATCACACTGAGCTTGACGCCCTGGGCACGGGACCGGGTCACAGCCGCTCGGAGACTACAACCCCCCCCATCTGATCCGGTGCCGGGTTTTCCCCTCAAAAAGGAATATGTCCCAGGGGGCGCGTCAACTTTGGCGTAGTCGGCAGGATTACGTGCCCGCAACACCCGGGTACTGCGTGCCTGAAGAAAAGTGCAAGTTTACCTCAGAAAGAAGTCTCCCGCCGGTTCCGGAGGGTCCACGCCATCGGACTCCATCACCAGTCGTTTCCCGCCGATTGTCCGCCATTTCCAACTTGTTCCCGCCATCTGCAGAGTTTCCCGCCACTGGGCGACGCTTCCCGCCAAAACCGCAGATTTCCCGCCTTGGAAGAGCAGCGGACGCCATTATGGGCGTGCCAAAGGAGGGCAAGAGGCCACCTCCCATCGTGGGCCGGGACAGAAAATGGCGCCAAAAGTGGAAACCGCCCCCACCAACAGAGACTGTGATGTTGGAGGTGTCTGTCAGCGTGAAAGAACTACCCCTGGAGCTGACAGTCACCGAGTTGCCCCGGGACCGCCCTCGAAGTGGGAGGAGACGAAAGAAAAGAGCAAAGATGGGTGCCGCCTGGAGCAGTCTGGAGCGAGCGCACCCGGAGGCAAGAGGTCTAACGAGGAGTAGCAAAGAAGCTCACCCGGAGATGTCCAGAGAGCAGAGCAGCACCGGCCCGCTGGCCAGGAGCCTGCTGGAAGAAGAGCAGAGCAGCACCGACCCGTTGGTCAGGAGCCTGCTGGACACCACGACCCCACTAGGCCTAGTGGAGGTCCTTGCACAGCTCCCCCGAGACCGGGAGTGTGCACAGACTGCCCTGGAGGGCCTCGCACGGAGGATGGCCCGGGTACAGCGCGAGATACTGGCGGAGTGGAGCCGGGAGATGACCCAGCAAGCAGAGACCAGTCAACGGAGCACGCTACCCTGGAAGAGGAAGCAGACCGCCTCTGAGGATGGCGCGGGAGGACCCAAGGCCGGAGACGACGCCGAGAAGGGAGCCGAACGCATGGAGGCAGGTAAAGGGGACGCCTATACCCCAAGCCGAGAAACCGCCCACCTGCCCCAGCTCCCCGTCGCAGAGCCCGAAAGTCCCCCTGCTGTGCCCGTAGCCGCCATGTCACCGCTATGGACTAGGCCCCGACCGGAAGCCGCTGCAGCGACCCCTGTGACGTCACGCGCCTCGACCCGGAGCGTGACAAAGCAGGAAATACCACCAGCCTGGTCGCAAGGCCTAGTACCCCCGGGCGCCGCATCACCAACAGCGCCCCCTACCTCCGCGGAGCCTCCGGCCTGGCCGCAAGGCCAGGTAGCCCAGGGCGCCGCCGTCCTAACGGTGCCCTTCACCTTCCAGGTGCCCCAGGCCTGGCCGCAAGGCCTGGGCAATCCGGGCGCCACCACTACCGCGCCCGCACCCGTAAAACCAAGGGTGCCACACCTGGGGGAGGACTTGTTCAGCCAGCTCACATGGCCGGACGGGCGGCCCTTCATCTGGCCCGAAGGATACCATGAGCTGGAACGGCAGCAGAAACTAAGACCCCTGGATGAACCCCTGATTCCGGCTCCGAAGCCCGTGGCACGGATCTCGCCCCCGCTAGCGGAAGCACAGTTTGAGTGGGACCCCACCGGAGAAGATCTAATGGGGTTCACTCAGGAAACTAGGGCAGCTGCAGCAGAGCGCGCTGAGTGTTGCCGACAGCAGCTCGAAGAGTTCGCGAGGGAGCGGAGAGAGAGGCGGGTCCGGGAACAACAGGCCCAAATAAGGAGCGCCGAGCAAAAGAGCCGGACCAGGAGGGACCCCCGTGCAGCGCACAGTCCCCGTACCACCGGGACTGTAATCAAGTTTAACCAGCAGCACGGGTGGGGCTTTATCAGAGACAACAACACCCTCGGCGACGTCTTTGTCACGCGCAGAGACGTGGAGTCCCATCTGCCGGAGGGGCACAGAGGTCGTGACCTCTACATCGGAGACGAGGTCACCTTCACCCGGCACAAGTGTGCCAAAGGACCTTACGCCCTCCACGTACACCGCCTGACGGAGGAGGAGTTGCGGTACGGGGAGGAGGAGCCAGAGGACCCGGACGGGTCTGAAACAACACCATATCACCAAGAAAAAGCAGGAGGGAGCCGTCGTTGAGGACGGGAGTAGAGCCTGTATATAGTTGCCCGTCGGGGCACAGTGAACCGTTGCTGCTAAAATAGTCCCCGTTGGGACCAGTGAACTGTTTACCCGTTAACCCCTTCATCCTACAGGCTGAGGACTGTGAGCAGCCATTCCCTTCCCTCTACCTGGCCGAGGACTGAGAGCGGCCAACTTCCCCTGTAAATAGTTGCGCTTCCTAAAGCGCCCCCTACCGGTTTTATAGGAAAACCAGTTTTTCTAAGAGACTGTCGCACTTTTCCCGGACACACGTTGCACAGTGTCCGGAGGAGGAACCTGAAACAAGAGACGACGAGAATGTTTATATGAAAAGTTTTATATATATAATGTTTTATATGTTTTATTATGTTTATATGAAAAATTTTGTATGTTTTGGTGTTTTTGTCTTTACAGCCCGAGGACGTGCTGTGATTTACCAGGGGGGAATGTAGCACCCTGAGGATTCGGCTGCTACAGGGGTATTGCACCTCAACCCAGAGGTGTGATATTCCACTCCCGGGTAAGGATGGAGTGTGGGACTGAGCTCGGTAGGCTGCATGCACTACACACATCCCATTTCCGGGGAACAGGCCGACGGTACTCCCACTTAGAAATGTGCAGGTACGACCGAGTCTGTTCCTGGCTGGAGTGGGAGGGGGGTGGTACATCCCATGTAGTGTAGGGGCAGATAGGGGGAGCAGCCTGGGTAAAGTTAGGAGCTCATTGGGTGCTGGTCACCTGAGCTCACACATAGAGGGATATATAAGGTGGGCACCAACTAGAATCAGGGTCAGATGCAGAGGATCAGATGCAGAGAGGATCAGCTGCAGAGAACAAGTCAGGAGAGGAGAGAAGAAAGACCAAGACCCCGAGTGAGAGAGGAGAAAAGAGAAAGACCCAGAGCACAGAAGAGAAGGGACCCAAGAACCCAAATTAGAGCACCGGGTGAGGAGTCAGCAAAAGGGTACCGGAACCCAAACTGGTGGGGGTAAAAACAATCCCCAGCCAGAGACCGGAGGCCGTGGGCAGCATCTGCCACGGCCACCCACCACATTCACCCCGAAGGCACACCACGTGAAGGGTCAGGGAACCCAAGGCCAAGGGTGTCCCAACAGAAGGCCCGAGGGAGCTGGACCTAGGTGGATCACTGGTGGGGACGGCTGAAGAAAGGACAGAGGGAGAGCTCAGGGCCATGCTCCGGACTTGTTTGGGGGTTGGCTGGATCCAGGACCTGGTGGACGCAGCACGGCTCGGGTGGTCACTAGCAGCTGGAGTGACCAGTACAACATCTGCAGTAAGTAAACACCCTTAACTGCACAACCCGACTCTGTCTTCACTGCTGTCTGCACTACACCACCACAACCCCCATCCTCTACACCTGTCCCCTCTGAGGCTATACCCCTCCCGTTGGGGGTTATTTCACCAAGCTGCGCACCCACCATCAGCCTCAGCGGACCCTGCTGCAGCGGCGGCCACAGTGACCGCATCACAACGGGTGGCGTAGTCGACACAAAAGAACTTTAGTAACATCTGTAGAACTGCCACATCACACTGAGCTTGACGCCCTGGGCACGGGACCGGGTCACAGCCGCTCGGAGACTACAACCCCCCCCATCTGATCCGGTGCCGGGTATTCCCCTCAAAAAGGAATATGTCCCAGGGGGCGCGTCACTTAGAATCAGCAGTTTCAAGAGCAGTTCCCCTAATCATGACTCTCACTTTCCTCAGCCATGTGCTTGTTCAAAGTCCCTGTTATCTTTATATGTTAATATAGTAATAACAGTGTAGGTTCAGAACACACACTGACAGATCATTACTGTGTAGCAGCAAAATGAAGCTACTCACTAAAACTGTCACTCATGGAGGAGCACCTGCTACCCCAATCAACTAGGAATTAAGGAGACTGTAATTAGTCTGCTGAGCTATGAGCTGTTCAAGAGACAACTTGAGAATACACCTTTAAGCTCCCCATACACATTAAACTTGGCATCTTCAGATAGTCTAATGTATGTAGAGGCTTCCCGACTCTCCCATGACAGATGATATTAGTGGAGTGCATGGACCGGTCTGCTGAATTTCAGTGGCTTATCCTTTTGTTCACTGCAGAGATAAGATGCTGACGGAGGAGTTTCACAGCGTCTCTCTTACATAACACAGAAACATTCACATGAGCACTCCTGTGTATGAGAGAATTGGGATAGATAACTTTCGACCCCAAAAATCGTTCATCCAACTGATATCTAAAGTGTATGGGACCTTGTAATGTGTATGGTTGACACTCATGGCTCTAGCAGCTGCTTTAGTAGTAGTGATGGCTGTCACAATATATACATGAAAAAAGAAATCCAGGGCACTCAAGATTGTAACTCTGAAAAGTAACTGGTGATTTATTAGGCTTAGTGCCCACGATGCAGAAATGAAGCAAAAATTTTCCTGAGCATTACTGCATCTCCTTGGCAGAAAAACGCATGCGGTTTTTACATGCGTTTTTGACGCTTTTTTGATGCGTTTTTTTGCATGCGTATTTGCCATGCGTTTTTCCAATGCATTGTATAGGCAAATCCGCATGCAGAAACGCACAAGAATTGGTCATGTCTGGATTTTTTCTGCAAGTAAAATCCGTGCAGAAAAAAATCCTGACCATGTGCACCGAACTTACAGAATGTCATAGGAAGTCATGGGATAAGGTATGCAATGCATTTCTGGAGCGTTTCCGCGCTGCAAATCCGCACCAAAAACGCATCGTGGGCACACAGCCTTACAGTGTCGGCTTGATTTGATTCACATCACTTGGAGAACATTGGTCTTGTCTACATCTTGTTCATAGCTGAATACTATATGGAAGTATAAGCATGGGAGTAGTGCACCAACAAATAGGACCAAACCATGCATTCTCCCACAAAGTCATGGTCATGCCACTATAAATGCCACAGTTGACATTTAATGGATGCAATTGAATTCACTTGTTTAATCTTGTTAACTCAGGATTTGTAGGAATTCTGGTTCCCCTAATTAATTCTAACATTTGTTTTGATGTGGGCTGCAAATCCATACATAAGAAAAATAGGTGAATCAATTCTCTGTATACTATATCCTGTGAAAAATAATGAAGAACTGTATGGTCTTGTTCACATTAAACCTGTATACTACACCAATTCTAATGAAAGGAAATGTATGCTGCTTATAGCAACCAGAATACAAGGAAGAATCAGTCATGTTTAATGAATATTCATAGACAGTGAACTATAATGTTAAAATACATTGGTGTTCTTTGTCGGTGGTTACACCCACTGCTTGGCATCAGGATTCACTTGGGATTCACACTGCCAAAATAATGTCAGACCTAATGAGCACATTGTTCTTTTAAATGTGTTTCATGGTTTTGATTCTGACTTCTTTAGGGAGATAAACAGGTAAAAAATAGATATAATAATTTAATGAATCATCTGTATTACGTACCTTATAGCTAGTGTATGTGGGTGGATAAACAAAACCTGTTTGCTTTCCTCCACTAAGTGGAGGTTCAATAGAAGGTAGTAAAGGCATTTTGTATGTACTGTTGCTATTTCAGTCAAGAAATAAGGTATCAATATAAAGGTACCATTATATTTATATTTCAAGCTGTATTTTTATTTTACTTTTTTTTAAGAAAGAAACCTATTTGCGTGGATTGTATATTCAGCATTGGATTGGTCCACTGGAAAATCATAGCATTAAAAGCGAAAATGTCCGTAAAGTGTTACTAATTAGAGCAAAGGAGGTAATGCGTAAGTTACATGAGTTCAGTTGACCTGAAAGGAGAAGGAAATGAAGAGAAAGGACAAAGTAGCTGAATTTGCTTCATTAAAAGAAAGTTAAAAGAAAAAGTATGTGCTGACCTCATATAATCCATGACTCCCACCAAATTTCACTTTAGTTTAGTATGTACAGATAATTATCACATAATTTTCAGTAAAAATAAAAACAGATAAAGATCTTATTTTTTTATATTATTTTATATCTGTTGTATATACAGTAGATAAAAATTCAATGCCTTTCTAATTGGTGGGATTATCCTCCTCTCCTTGACAATGGCTAAATTTCAACCAGGCATCATATTTAAAGTACTTGTACCCATGTGGGTTCATACCATGACAATTCTTAATGTCATTGAAAGCAAAAGTTATAGTTATAAATTTTTTCTAGCATGCAATGCACTGAGATTTATTTCTAAGGCTATGTGCCCATGATGCAGAAATGCTGCATATTTTTTACGCTTCTCCCTGGCAGGAAAAACGCATGTGTTTTTTACATGCGTTTTTCCTGCCAGGTAGAAGCATCTGTCAAGCGTTTTTGCATGCGGGTTATCAAGCGCTTTTCCAAGCGATTTTAGCATCACTTAGAAAAGTGTTTGACAACTTGTTCACACTATATAAATCCATGCAACCGGCATGGATTTATGTAGTGTGACCAAGTAATAATTATAAAAACGAATAAAAATGGTAAAAAATAAAAAAAAAAGTTTATACTTACCTTCCGATGTCCTTTTGGTGTTCTCTCCGCTGCGTCCGGTGTCTTGCAATGCTCGCGGTGGTGTGAAGGACCTGCGGTGACGTCATTGAGTCATGTGACAGGTCACATGACTCAATGACGTCATGTCAGGTCCTTCACAACAGCGCGAGCATTGCAAGTCACCGGACGGCGTGGACAAAACACCGGGAGGACATCAGAAGGTAAGTACAAACTTTATTTTTTATTTAAAATTTTTTTTTTTTACAGTTTTTATGGTACCCAGGTCTGGAAGAGAGTCTTCTCTACTCCAGACCTGGGCACCATCCGCACATTGAACCATGTGATATCCGCTTATGCACATGCAGTGAAGCGGATGTTACGCTGTCCAATGCAAGTCAATGGCGGCGATTACGCTGCGTGTCCGAAGTCAGAGGAAGAAATTCTGCAGCATAAACGCTTGGAAAACGCATAGTGGGCACACAGCCTAAGGCTATGTGCCCACGTTGCAGAAATGAAGCAGAAAATTTCTGCTTCATTTCTGCATGTCCTTCCCCGGAAAAACACTTGCGTAATTTGACAAGCGTTTTTCACACGTTTATGATGCGTTTGGGACATGCGGAATTGCCTTGCGTTTTTTATTACATTGACAAGGGAATTCCGCATGTGTAAACGCAAAATTAATGGACATGCTGCAGATTTTTGAGCGCATCAAAAACGCTGCGGAAAAATCCACAGCATGGGCATTGAATTTGCGGCTTCTCATTGGGGACCATGGGGGACGGATTACCAAGCATTTCACAAGCGTTTACGCTGCGTATATTCCGCAGCATAAACGCTTGTAAAACGCTACGTGGGCACATAGCCTAAAGCCCTCATTTACCTTATGGCATCACCATCAAAGCTATTACCTAACCAGGTTCACCCAGTGTAGTTTAATGCATTATTTTTTAGCAAAAAAAATTCTTTCTATTGTTATACAATTTCCCCAATGGAATTCAGTCTTAACCCCTACACCCCAAAGTTGTTTTTCACCTTCCTGACCAATTCAAATTCTACATTTCTGACCAGAGGCATTTTGTGGTAATAACTCTGAAACGCTTAAATGAATCTCAGTCATTCTGAGACTAGTTTTTTAATGACACATTTTACTTTGTGTTAGTGGTAAATTGAAGTCCAGATTTTTTGCTTTTATTTGTAAAAATATTGAGATTTTGATGAAAATGTAGAAAATTTAGCAATTTTCAAACTTTCAATTTTTATATCAATATGTATACCCGGAAGCAGCGCCAATTATCTTTTGGAGCGCAAAATTGCCTGGAATAGATAGCTAATAGGGATGTGAAAAAACATATGATATGTACATAACAAAATACATCTTTGTGAATAACAAATAATATTATTACTACATATATCTCTTTATATCAGCGGACTAGAGTGGAGACCACTTGGCAAAAATTAGAACCCACCAAGAACAAAAAAAGCGAGAACAGGTCACAAAAATGAGGATAGTAATCAAATATTTAAAAGAATACCTTTATTCTATTGGTGAGCGAGCATGCTCGCTACTGCTCGGTGCTCGCCCGAGCATCTGACTGCTTGAGATGCTGGGAGCTCGCTGAGTATTTCCAGGGTTGCTCGGCGGGAGCTTGGGTCTCCTCCCTGCATGTTTGGCGATCTTTACAGAGCCAATGAACATGCAGAGATTGCCTGCCACTCACTGCAATACCATAGCCATGTTGGTTGTGGCATTACAGTGATAAGCTGGCTGCACAGCATCATCAGGTCTATATCAGACCTGGCGCCGCCATGCTCTTCACAGTCACTCCGGAATCAGACAGTGTAGGGAGAGCTGCTGAGCTAGGGAGAGATTTGCTTGTTTTTAGTTAGTGTAGGTATACCAAACTATATTACAGACACATATCCATCTCAACAAACAGTCCTTCTGAGGACTAATCCATCTGCAAACATATCAGGCAGGCAGTGTATATAGGCAGGCAGGGTATATAGCAGACTGCAGTGCACATAGCACAAGAGGCTCCATTCCAGTTTTGTCTGCTGCTGCTGTTAGATATTTATAGAAATAGGCCCAGGTCTCAGGGGCCAGGAATAATTTTTTTTTGGATCTTAAACCTCATTATTTGCTTAAAAAGCAATCCAGAGTACACCGTTGTTCTGCGCCATTTGCTTGTTGGCACTGCAGAATACAGCCAGGTCCTTTCCATATTACAGCGCTAAAAATCCAGATATTTAAAACTGTCCATCACACGGATCACATATAATTGCGCTGAAAATACTGCCATTTCTGGCATCCATTAAAAATTTGTTTCAGTGTGTCAGTGAAGTAATTGACACCAGTTTGCTGTTCAAAATAGTTAACTACAGGCCCAGTATTTAAAATTGTGGTTTGTCCATCACACGGATCACATATACGTTTTCAGAAAATACTGCCATTTCTGGCCTCCATTAAATTTTTTTTTCACTGTGTCAGTGAAGCAATTGACACCAGTTTGCTGTTCAAAATAGTTACCTACAGGCCAGGTATTTAAAACTGCAGTTTCTCCATCACACGGATTACATATAACTTCGCTCCAAATTCAGCCATTTGTAGTGAGCGTGCAAGATATTGTCCTCCATTAAAAATGGGCAAGGCACTTGCCAAGGGACGGGGAACTGGACGTGATGGTGATGGTGCATGCAGAGGCTGAGGCCGTGGGCAAGCTGAAATTGTGCCACAACAAACACCCACATCTTCTCGCTCGATCTTCCTGTCCCAATTAATAGGGGACCGCAGAACACCACTATTGAACACAGAGCAGTGTGAAAAGGTTATTGGTTGGATAGCAGATAATGCTTCCAGTCACTTAGCCACCACCACCACCACCTTGTCTTCCACACGTTCAAGTCTCAGTAGCTGTGAGTCTGGACTGCATATTCCTCACCCTGATCCCCCTTCCTCCCACCATGCCACGTGCCCGGAGACAATAGATCCCACACTTGGACACTCCGAAGAGCTGTTCACTTTTCCATTTATAGATTCGGGCCTCTCGCCCCGTCCACTTGAAGCGGGGCAAGAGGAGATTGCATGTAGCGATGCCCAAATATTTGAGCAGCCACGGTCACATGAAGGTGACGGTGGGAAAGTGTCACAAGAGGTGGAAGAAGATGAGACACAATTGCCAGAAAGTCAGGAGGAGGACCAGGGTGTGGAAGTGGAAGACGAGGTGGTGGATGATATAATAACTGACCCAACATGGTAGGAGGACATGCAGAGCGAGGACAGCAGCACACAGGGGGAGGGAGGCAGAGCACCCCAAAAGGCAGGAAGAAGCAGTGTGGTGGCCACAGACAGAAGGCAGGCAACCGTTCCCCATAACACCAACACGAAGGAAGTTGCCAGTACAACTGTTAGGTCTTCCCGAGTCTGGTTGTTTTTTAATGACTGCCGATAACCCCAAAAAGGCCATTTGCACAACTTGCTAGGCTAGCATCAGCAGGGGTGGCAAAACTAGCAGCTTGACCACCACCAGCATGATCAAGCACATGGCAGCAAAGCACCCGACTTTGTGGGCCGAACCCCAGGGTCCAGGAACAATGTCTGCGGGTGACACCATTGCTTCTTCCGCTGTTGTGCATGCAAGCCAATCCCCTGTCCATGGTGCATGCGAAGATGCCTCCTGCCCCGCACCTGTCATTGCACACTCTCAAATAGCAGCATCAGGAAGCACATCCACGTCCTTTTCCCAGTGCAGCATTCAGTATTCCATACCCCAGTCCTTGGAACGCAAGCGCAAATACGCAGCCAACGCCCCACAGGCCACACTACTAAATTTGCACATTTCACGACTGCTTGCGCTCAAAATGTTGCCTTTTAGGCTCGTGGAGAAGGAAGCATTCCGCAACCTGATGGCGGCAGCCATCCCTCGGTACTCGGTCCCCAGCCACCACTATTTTTCCCGGTGTGCCGTGCCCGTATTAAACAAGCACGTGTCCCAAAACATTAGCCGTGCCCTCAACAACGCAGTTACTGGGAAAGTCCACCTAACCACGGACACGTGGACAAGTGCTTGTGGTTAGGGACCGTACATCTTGCTGACGGCAAACTGTGTAAGCATAGTGGAAGCTGGGACAAAGTCAGACGTTGGGATGGAACACGCCCTCCCGATGCCAAGGATTGCGGGCCCAACGTCAATCAGGGTTGCCCCCACAGTCTACAGCTCCTACACGTCATCCTCCTCAGCGTCCTCCTCCTCTTCAGCCTCCATCTCCGAAATGACCACATCAGTCACAAGCTGGAAGCACTGCAGCACTGCCTCGGCCAAGCGGCAACAGGCTGTGCTGAAGCTAATATGCTTAGGTGACAAACCGCACAATTAGTGTTGAGCCACCCCCGTAGTGTTCGGGTTCGGTTCGGTTCGTCGAACACCGGGATGTTCGAGGAACTGTTCGTCGAACTGTTCGTCGAACACCTTAGAACACCGTCGAACACCGTTAAAACCAATGGCAGGCAAACAAAAACACATAGAAACACATAGAAAACACCTGCAAAGGTGTCCAAAAGCTGACAAACTGCTCAGAAGACACTCTCTTTAAAAAAGCCGGCCGGCAAATTCAGCAGCGGCATACACCGGTACCCGACAATTTAGACAAGAAGGAATAGAGCATCACACATAGATTAGATAGATAGAAACATGTCAGTCACACATATAAGAAGCACAGTGACAGTGTTGGTTACTGCACTTGTCATTTAGTGTAAAGGATTTATTAAAAAAAATATTAGTGTTTTCATGCACCGTCTCTTTAAAAAAGCCGGCCGGCAATTCAGCATCTGTACCCGACAATTTAGAACAGAAAGAATAGAGCTTCACACATAGATTAGATAGATAGAAACATGTCAGTCACATATATAAGAAGTAC
Source organism: Phyllobates terribilis (assembly GCF_046119375.1). NCBI lineage: Eukaryota > Metazoa > Chordata > Amphibia > Anura > Dendrobatidae > Phyllobates > Phyllobates terribilis. The sequence continues at coordinate 361,234,780 of NW_027362762.1, read as the reverse complement.
AGTGATAGTGTTGCTTACTGTACTTGTCATTTAGTGTAAAGGATTTATTTAAAAAAATAATAGTGTTTTCATGCACTGTCTCTTTAAAAAAGCCGGCCGGCAATTCAGCAGCGGTACCCGACAATTTAGAACAGAAAGATAGAGCATCACACATAGATTAGATAGATAGAAACATGTCAGTCACATATATATGAAGTACAGTGATAGTGTTGGTTACTGTACTTGTCATTTAGTATTAAAATAAAGGATTTATTATTAAAAAAATTGGCGTGGGGTTCCCCTTAATTTTAGGCTCTAGCGGAGGTTAAGCAGACGGCTGGGGCAGATGTTTGAAGCCTGGGAAGGGGGTAATACCCACGGAGCTTCCCAGGCTACTAATATCAGCCCCCAGCTGAATACATAGCCTTTACTAGCTATTAAAATGGGGGACCCCCCAAAAAAAATGACGTGGGGTCCCCCCTAATTTAATAGCTAGCAAAGGCTAGGCAGACAGCTGGGGGCTGATATTAATAGCCCAGGAAGGGAGCCATGAATATTGGCCCCCTCCCAGGCTAGAAACACCAGCCGTCAGCCGCCCCAGAAATGGCGCATTCATAGGATGCGCCAATTCTGGCACTTAGCCTCGCTCTTCCACGCTGCCCTGGTGCGGTGGCAGGGGGTAATAGGGTTGGGGTTGATGTCAGCTTATAATGCCAGCTGACATCAAGCCCAGGTTAGTAATGGAGAGGCGTCTATAAGACACCCCCATTACTAACCCCATAGTCAAAGTTAAAAAAAACACAAACACCCAGAATAAAGTCCTTTAATTGAAATAAAGACACAATCCTTTATTGTTCTAAATTAAACCATACTTACCATCACGCCCATTCCAGCTGAAGCCAACGATCTCCTGCAATAAAAGAAAAATAATAAAGCAACCTCATCCTTACCTTTCCATGGTTCCCACGACAGCTTCAGCTCTGCTACATCGAGATGACAGGCTGGACCGCAGCAGAACGCTGCCATCCAGCCTGTCATCCCGCAGACACTGAGAAGCGCAGGCTTGCTTGCGCTGCTCAGCGTCTCTCTGTGACGACATCCAGATGAGCCGAGTTCATGTCCAATGAACTCGGCTCACCTCATGCACGTCACTGACAGCGTGGGAAAATTCTCACGCTGAAGCGCTGATTGCAGGAGAATTTTCCCACGCTGTTAGTGACGTGCAGGAGGTGAGCTGAGTTCATTGGACATGAGCTCACCTCATGCACATCACTGACAGCGTGGGAGAATTCTCCTGCACTCAGCACTTCAGCGTGAGAATTTTCCCACGCTGTCAGTGACGTGCATGAGGTGAGCCGAGTTCATTGGACATGACCTCGTCTCATCTGGATGCCGTCACAGCGAGACAGTGAGGAGCGCAAGCATGCCTGCGCTTCTCAGTGTCTGCGGGATGACAGACTGGATGGCAGCGTTCTGCTGCGGTCCAGCCAGTCATCTCGATGTAGCAGAGCTGAAGCTGTCGTGGGAACCATGGAAAGGTAAGGATGAGGTTGGTTTATTATTTTTCTTTTATTGCAGGAGATCGTTGGCTTCAGCTGGAATGGGTGTGATGGTAAGTATGGTTTAATTTAGAACAATAAAGAATTGTGTCTTTATTTCAATTAAAGGACTTTATTCTGGGTGTTGTGTTTTTTTTAAATACTTTACTAGAAATTCATGGCGGTCATGTCTAATACTGGCGTGACCCCATGAATTTTGGGCTTGGGGCCAGCTGATAATACCAAGCTGGCCCTAACCCCTTTATTACCCAGTGAGCCACCGCACCAGGGCCCTGGATGAGTTGGGTACAGCGCCAGAAGATGGCGCTTCTATGAACGCGCCATTTTCCGGGGTGGCTGCGGACTGCAATTTGTAGCGGGGGGGGGCCCAGAAAGCTTGGGCCTCCCTGCGCTGCAGATTCCAGCCCCCAGCTGCCTAGTTGTACCTGGCTGGACACAAAAATAGGGCGAAGCCCCACGTACTTTTTTTTTAATTATTTCATGAAATTCATGAAATAATTAAGAAAAAAAGGCCTTCCCTATATTGTTGTGTCCGGCCAGGTACAAATAGGCAGCTGGTGGTTGGGAGCAGCCCGTTCCTGCCTGCTGTACCTGGCTGGACACAAATATAGTGCGAAGCCCCACTTCAATTTTTTTTAATTATTTCATGAAATTCATGAAATAATTAAGAAAAAAAGGCCTTCCCTATATTGTTGTGTCCGGCCAGGTACAAATAGGCAGCTGGTGGATGGGGGCAGCCCGTTCCTGCCTGCTGTACCTGGCTGGACACAAATATAGTGCGAAGCCCCACTTCAATTTTTTTTAATTATTTCATGAAATTCATGAAATAATTAAGAAAAAAAGGGCTTCCCTATATTGTTGTGTCCGGCCAGGTACAAATAGGCAGCTGGTGGATGGGGGCAGCCCGTTCCTGCCTGCTGTACCTGGCTGGACACAAATATAGTGCGAAGCCCCACTTCAATTTTTTTAAATTATTTCAGGAAATTCATGAAATAATTTAAAAAAAATTGACGTGGGGCTTCGCACTATATTTGTGTCCAGCCAGGTACAGCAGGCAGGAACGGGCTGCCCCCAACCACCAGCTGCCTATTTGTACCTGGCCGGACACAACAATATAGGGAAGCCCTTTTTTTCTTAATTATTTCATGAAATAATTTAAAGAAAATTGACGTGGGGCTTCGCCCTGTTTTTGTGTCCAGCCAGGTACAACTAGGCAGCTGGGGGCTGGAATCTGCAGCGCAGGGAGGCCCAAGCTTTCTGGGCCACCCCCGCTGCAAATTGCAGTCCGCAGCCACCCCGGAAAATGGCGCGTTCATAGAAGCGCCATCTTCTGGCGCTGTACCCAACTCATCCAGGGCCCTGATGCGGTGGCTCACTGGGTAATAAAGGGGTTAGGGCCAGCTTGGCATTATCAGCTGGCCCTAAGCCCGAAATTCATGGGGTCACGCCAATATTAGACATGACCACCATGAATTTCTAGTAAAGTATTTAAAAAAAACACAACACCCAGAAAAAAGTCCTTTAATTGAAATAAACACACAATTCTTTATTGTTCTAAATTAAACCATACTTACCATCACGCCCATTCCAGCTGAAGCCAACGATCTCCTGAAATAAAAGAAAAATAATAAAGCAACATCATCCTTACCTTTCCATGGTTCCCATGACAGCTTCAGCTCTGCTACATCGAGATGACAGGCTGGACCGCAGCAGAACGCTGCCATCCAGCCTGTCATCCCGCAGACACTGAGAAGCGCAGGCTTGCTTGCGCTCCACAGTGTCTCTCTGTGAGGGCATCCAGATGAGCCGAGTTAATGTCCAATGAACTCGGCTCACCTCATGCACGTCACTGACAGCGTGGGAAAATTCTCCTGCACTCAGCGCTTCAGCGTGGGAGAATTCTCACACTGAAGCGCTGAGTGCAGGAGAATTCTCCCACGCTGTCAGTGACGTGCAGGAGGTGAGCTGAGTTCATTGGACATGAGCTCACCTTATGCACGTCACTGACAGCGTGGGAAAATTCTCCTGCACTCAGCGCTTCAGCGGGAGAATTCTCACGCTGAAGCGCTGAGTGCAGGAGAATTCTCCCACGCTGTCAGTGACGTGCAGGAGGTGAGCTGAGTTCATTGGACATGAGCTCACCTTATGCACGTCACTGACAGCGTGGGAGAATTCTTCTGCACTCACCGCTTCAGCTTGAGAATTTTCCCACGCTGTCAGTGACGTGCATGAGGTGAGTCGAGTTCATTGGACATGAACTCGGCTCATCTGGATGTCGTCACAGAGAGACGCTGAGCAGCGCAAGCAAGCCTGCGCTTCTCAGTGTCTGCGGGATGAGAGGCTGGATGGCAGCGTTCTGCTGCGGTCCAGCCTGTCATCTCGATGTAGCAGAGCTGAAGCTGTCGTGGGAACCATGGAAAGGTAAGGATGAGGTTGCTTTATTATTTTTCTTTTATTGCAGGAGATCGTTGGCTTCAGCTGGAATGGGCGTGACGGTAAGTATGGTTTAATTTAGAACAATAAAGGATTGTGTCTTTATTTCAATTAAAGGACTTTATTCTGGGTGTTTGTGTTTTTTTTAACTTTGACTATGGGGTTAGTAATGGGGGTGTCTTATAGACGCCTCTCCATTACTAACCTGGGCTTGATGTCAGCTGGCATTATAAGCTGACATCAACCCCAACCCTATTACCCCCTGCCACCGCACCAGGGCAGCGTGGAAGAGCGAGGCTAAGTGCCAGAATTGGCGCATCCTATGAATGCGCCATTTCTGGGGCGGCTGACGGCTGGTGTTTCTAGCCTGGGAGGGGGCCAATATTCATGGCTCCCTTCCTGGGCTATTAATATCAGCCCCCAGCTGTCTGCCTAGCCTTTGCTAGCTATTAAATTAGGGGGGACCCCACGTCATTTTTTTTGGAGGGTCCCCCATTTTAATAGCTAGTAAAGGCTATGTATTCAGCTGGGGGCTGATATTAGTAGCCTGGGAAGCTCCGTGGGTATTACCCCCTTCCCAGGCTTCAAACATCTGCCCCAGCCGTCTGCTTAACCTCCGCTAGAGCCTAAAATTAAGGGGAACCCCACGCCAATTTTTTTAATAATAAATCCTTTATTTTAATACTAAATGACAAGTACAGTAACCAACACTATCACTGTACTTCATATATATGTGACTGACATGTTTCTATCTATCTAATCTATGTGTGAAGCTCTATTCTGTCTGTTATAAATTGTCGGGTACCGCTGCTGAATTGCCGGCCGGCTTTTTTAAAGAGACAGTGCATGAAAACACTATTATTTTTTTAAATAAATCCTTTACACTAAATGACAAGTACAGTAATCAACACTGTCACTGCACTTCTTATATATGTGACTGACATGTTTCTATCTATCTAATCTATGTGTGATTCTCTATTCCTTCTATTCTAAATTGTCGGGTACCGCTGCTGAATTGCCGGCCGGCTTTTTTAAAGAGACGGTGCATGAAAACACTATTATTTTTTTTGATAAATCCTTTACGCTAAATGACAAGTACAGTAAGCAGCACTTTCACTGTACTTCGTATATATGTGGCTGACATGTTTATATCTATCTAATCTATGTGTGATGCTCTATTCTTTCGGTTCTAAATTGTCGGGTACAGGTGTATGCCGCTGCTGAATTGCCGGTTTTTCATGTTTCACTGTTGGCACTGTTCCCATCGATTTGGGCAATCACTGTAATGCCACAACCACCATGGCTGTGGCATTACAGTGAGTGGCAGACAATCCCTGCATGATTGGTGCTCTAAATAGCGCCAGACATGCAGGACACGCTTTTGGTGCACGAACAGTTATCGAACATAACCTCGAACAGCCGAATTTTTTGCAAATCGTTCGGGTTCGTCGAACAACTCGAACACCGCCCAAAACAGCTCGAATTTGAGATTGGCGAACAGTTCTAGTCGAACACCGCTCATCTCTACGCACAATGCTGAAGAGTTGTGGACAGCTCTGAAAGACCAGGCAGATCTGTGGCTCACACCGCTGAACCTACAGCCAGGCATGGTCGTGTGTGACAATGGCCGGAACCTGGTGGTGGCCCTGAGGCGAGGCAAGCACACATGCATACCATGCCTGGCCCATGTGCTTAACCTCGTGGTTCAGCGGTTTCTCAAATCCTACCCGGAGCTGCCAGATGTGCTTGTTAAAGTACTCCGCCTGTGTGCCCATTTTGGAAAGTCACCTACAGCTTCCGCCGCCCTCGCCGTGTTTCAGCAGCATTTGCAGCTTCCGGCTCACAGACTGGTGTGTGATGTCCCCACGCGTTGGAACTCTACACTGCAGATGTTGGGAAGGATTTGTGAGCAGAAGAGGGCAGTTGTTGAGTACCAGCATCAACAAGGCCGTCGGTTTTTCAGTTCAGACTCCACACATAAGACCTCAGGAGTGGACATGGATGTCAGACATATGTACCATCCTCCAAAACTTTGAGGACTCCACCAAGATGGTGAGCGGTGACACCATAATTAGCATCACCATCCTGCTTTTCTGTCTTCTCAAATGCTCTCTGCTCACAATCAAAGAGGATGCATTGCAGGCGGAGCACGATGAGATGGAGCAAGGAACCATACAAGGTGATTACACACAGCTCAGCCTCATCTCATCCCAACGTGGATTGGGTGACAATGAGGAAAAGGAGGAGGAGGAGGAAGAACAGGATCTAGTTTCATGCGCTATAGACGGTACTACCTGCACAACTGTCATACCGTCTGTTCAGTGTGGATGGCCAGAGGACAGAGAGGAGGAGGAGAGCATGGTCAGTCATCCTCTTGGTAAGGACACGGAAGTCTTGCCTGTTAGCAGTCTGGCATGCATGGCTGAGTTTATGTTACGCTGCCTTTCGCATGACCCTCACATTCTCAAAATTTTGGGTGACAGTCATTACTGGTTGGTGACACCTCTAGACCCAAGCTACAAGGAGAACTTTATATCTCTTATTCCTGAGGCAGACAGGTCTACAAAAATGGGGCAGTACCAGAAGTCCCTTGTTGCGGAACTATTAAAAAAATTCCCATCTGAAAACACTGGCGGCAGAAGTCACAGTTCATTGGACAACCAAGGAGTACAGGTGAGAGAGACACAATTTCAATCCAGCAGAAGCAGGGGAACACTGTCAAATTTCTGGGAGAATTTTCTCAGCCCCTCCCATCGCACAGGCCCTGAGGCGCGGGGTACTCTCACAAGGAGATGAGATGCTAAGGGAGTACCTTGCTAACCGTACCAACTTCCTCTGTGATTCCTCTGTGCCTTATAATTATTGGTTATCCAAGCTGGTTGCGTGGAATGAACTGTCTCTCTACGCCTTGGAGGTCCTGGCCTGCCTTGCTGCCAGCGTTTTATCAAAGAGGGTTTTTAGTACTGCTGATGGAATTACAACTGATAAGCGCATCCACCTGTCAACTGAAAATGCTGACAGGCTGACTCTTATAAAAATGAACAAGGGCTGGATTGGGCCAGACTTCTCAACGCCACCGAATGATAGCAGCGTAACATAAGCTCAAATCCAGTGTCTTCTTTTGGGAGGTGTATTCCCATGCACCTCTTCACACCCACATGGGTATACACTTCCTGATTTTGGCTATTTGCTCTTGTCCACCTCCTTTTCCTCATCCTCATCCTCCACCACCATATCACCAGGGTGACCTTGGTCTGTGATGCAACACCCACATAATTTTTTTAAAGGGTGTTTATGATGCCCGTAAAAAATAATTTTTATACAGTATGTTCATGTATACCCCCCAGGGGTAAATGTTTATCAGCCCATACACTTAGTGCATGGGCATTACAAGTGAAAGAGACCGGCTCCTTTCTAATGGTAACATTTTTTATGAGGCCCTCCTCCACGTCTCTTCCAAGGGGCATTGGAGTGCCTCCAAATTTTTGGCAACCCTTGCATTCACTACATAGGTAAACACAATGGAAGACCCACTTCCTAATAATGGGAACATTGTTTTCAGGAGGCTCTCTGACCTCCATGTCTCTTCCAAAGAGCATTGGAGTGCCTCCAAATTTTTGGCAACCCTTGCATTCACTGCAGAGGCAAACACAATGGAAGACCTACTTACTAATAATGGGAACATTGTTTTCAGAAGTCCCTCCTCTAAGTCTCTTCAAAGGGATATTGGGGTGCGTCCAAACTTTCAAAGTGGTATTGGGGTGCGTCCAAATTTTAGGCAGCCCTGCCACTCACTGCATACGCAATAACAGTATAGGAGACCCACTCTTTAGTAATGGGAACAATAAAACATAGACGGCTAATGACTCTCTAAGAATAGCGAGGGCTGACTGCTGGCCCTTTAAGAATAGTAAAGACCGCCTGATGGCCCTATAAAAATAGGCTTTGTGACTTTCAGAGTCCCTCCTTCATAAATGAAACACGATGGTTCTGATGATATCTCACACACCACATAGCCAGATAAGGTTGTAAAATGTTAAAATGACATTTCCTGGTGATTGCATTTGTCACGGTTGAAAGCAATGAAAAGTGCAAAAACGTATCAAAAACGCTAAGTGTGAACATAGCCCAAGGTGTGGAGGAGTATTTTTGCTATTGGTTATTTATTTTGCTTTATATACAAGTCATTACCCTGGAAAGGATGTTCCTTAACATAATTCCCAGGAATTGGTTTTGTTTTGTAGATTTTATTGTAAGCCCGTAAAAGTGGCGTAATACCTCTGACAACGTTGTTGACAGAAGTGACCTGGGAGTAAGAAATGCTTCCAGGGGTCTTCCCCATGCTCTTCCCATGTAATTTGAGCGCTGTTCCCATCGATTTGGGCAATTTTTAGGCCCTCTGCAGATCGCCGGGGGGAGCCGCCTGAAAAATGCTCGAGTGTCCCATAGACTTACACTGGGCTCGTTGCTCGGGTCGAGCACCCGAGTATTCCAATGTGCTCGACCCAGACCATCGAGCACCCGAGCATTTTAGTGCTCGCCCATCACTACTTTATTCGTTAAATATGGGCATGTGGTGGCATAGGAGGCTCTCACACAACAAAGTAAAAACAAATATATATGTGAAAAACATAAAAGACAGGGCAGTATATACAGTAAAGCTTAGGCACACTACCATGGAATGATATGTAAGACAATCAATAGGGTGCACCAGTGCAATATAAATAGTAATATAAATATGAATATACATATATTATAAAATATATAAAGTGCACAGGTATTAATATAAATTCATATGTCCTTCAATGTACTAATACAAGATCAAAGAAAGGGGGTATTGGAAATAATATATACATTCAAACCTTGAAGTACATATGAAATAAAGTCATCGGTATTTCATGTGTGTACGTCACCAATTTCAAACCGTCCAAAAAGTGACCGTACAATATTGAAAATGCAGTTGGTATATGGCTGTACATACCAAATGGAAGACAAGCAAGCAGTTTGGTGCCCAACCCCTTTTTTTCCAACAAAGTTTACAAAACCATTTTTTTTAGTGACCACGTCATGTTTGAAGTGACTTTCAAGGGCCTATATGACAGAAAATACCCAAAAATTAAACCATTTTAAAAACTGCACTCCTCAAAGGTCTCAAAACCATATTCAAGAAGTTTATTAACCACTTAAGTGCTTCACAGGAATTAAAGCAATGTGGAAGGAAAAAATGGGAATTGTACTTTTTCATACAAAAATATTGCTTTAGCTTTTTCATTTTCAGAAAGGTTGCAGGAAAAAATGGAACATACAATTTGTCATCCAATTTCTCCTGAGTACACTGATACCCCATATGTTGTTGAAAACTACTGCTTTGGCGCATGGCAGGGCTCAGATAGGAAGCAGCGGCAATTGTATTTTGAAGCGCAAAATTGCCTGGAATAGATAATGAACGGCATGTTGCGTTTTCAGAGACCGTGACATGCCTGAACAGTGGAAAACCTCTACGAGTGACCCCATTTTGGAAATTACACCCTTCAAGGGTGCTTCACAGAATTATAAAATGTTGAGCTGTGAAAATCAAAAAATAATTTTTTTCCACAAACATGTTAATTCAGCCCCAAATTATTCATTTTCACAAGGGTAACAGGAGAAAATGGACCATACAATTTGTTGTGCAATTTTTCCTGGGTACAAAAATACCCCACATGTCATGGGAAACTACTGTTTGGGCACACGGCAGAGCTCGGAAGGGAAGGAGCGTCAATTGAATTCTGGAGCGCAATTTTGGCTTGAATAGATTGTGGATGTCATGTCACATTTGAAGAGCCTCTGACATTCCAAAACAGCAGAAATCCCCACAAGTGACTCCATTTTGGAAGCTACATCTCTTGAGGAATTCATCTAGGCATGTACTGAACATTTTTAAACCTCACCCAATTCACAGAATTGTATAACATTGGGCTGAATTAATGGAAAATGACCATTTTGTCTCCTAAAATGTTGCTTTGGTCCCAAGTTTTCAATATTCAAAAGGGATGATAGGAGAAAAGAAACAGCATAATTTGTTATGCAATTTCTCCTGAGTACACCAATACCCCATATATGTTTGAAAAACTACTTTTCAGGCACAGTGCAAAGCTCAGAAGGGAAGGCGGGCCATAGTATATTGAAGCTATTGCTGTTATGTTTTGGGGGTGTCATGTCACATTGTAAGGTTCCCTAATTTGTCAGAATAGCAGAACCCTCCATAAGTGAGCTCATTTTACATACTACACTTTTCAACAAATTTATCTAAGGGTGAAGTAATCATATTGACACCATGAGTGTGTCACAGAATTTACACCTTTGGGCGATAAAAAAATAATAATTACATTTTGGCCATAAAAAATGTTCTAGCCACAGATTTTACATTTTCTCATTGGGAAAAGGGAAAAAATGATACCAAAATTTGTCACACAATTTCTGCTGAACGAAGCAATACTCTATATTTGGCTTTACAGTACTGCTTAGCCGCAGGGTGAGACTTGGAATGGGAGGAGCGTTATTTGACCCTTGGAGAACAAATTATGCTAGAAAAATTTGTGGACTCCATATACAGAGCCCCTAAGTGCCAGAAAGATGAGTCTGCCGTCAAGTGACCCAATTTTGGAAATTACACCCCTCTGGAAATTTATTTACAAGTGTAGAGTCGATTTTGACTCCATGGGTGTTTGCTATAAACAAGCAGCAGTAAATGAAAATTGAAAATCTGCCATTGTAGTGCACAGTACGTTGTAGTGCCTAGTACATTGTAGTGCCCATACACTCTAGTGCCAGTACATTTCAGTGCCTGTACACTGTAGTGCCCGTACATTGCACTGCCCAGTACGTGTAGTGCCTGTGCATTGTGCCCAGCTCGTGCTTCTGGAGACATGGACCCCATAAATTTAGCAGGCACTCATCAAACATATGGACGCTAAATGTGGTTTAGGCACACTGTGTGGCTCAGAAGGAGGGAAGGCATTTGTATGTGAGAGAGCAGAATTTTCTGTTTTTATTTTGTAGGGCGAGTAGCCATAGTGCTTTTCCTGAGCATTTGTGCTACCAGGAACGTGGAAGACCCCTATATTTCCATTGACAGATGACGGACCTGAGTGGGGACTTGATTTTTTTGAGGATTAAGTTGAAGATTTTATTGGGAATATTTTACATAACATTTTGAATCACATTTTTCCTGCGGTCTATGCTGAGCACTTACAACAGGGTTTCCATCTAAATCTCTGAACGGCGTGATTCAGATGAAACGCCTGAGGGATCCATTCACTATAATGAGCCAGCAGAGTTACTCTGGAATCCGTCTGGCCTCTTTTCTGCATTGTCCTTCTTTTCAGAGGTGCACAAAACTGTGGCTGACCGCACTTTTATGCACGCTTAAAAAGACGGAGGCTCTATGCCAGTTTGTATTTTGTGGGACAAGATGTCAATTTACCATTTTTACTTACATTCTATTTTTTGATCACGTTTTATTCCACTTCTTGCTCGGTGTTGTGATGAAAAAGCATAGTTTTATTGCCACTTTGTTTTCTTTTTTTTTACTGTGTTCACTGAAGAGGTTAACTAGTGTGACAGTTTTATAGGTTGGGTCATTCTGGATGTGGCAATATCAAATATACTGTATGTACTTTATTTGTTTATTTTTGCTTTTCCATAAATATATGTATTCATTGGATTAATATTTTTTCTTTATTTCTGTTCTTTGTTTTGTGATTTTTTTAAATATTTTTAAAAAATGTTAAAACTCTTTTTTTTACTTTTTTTTTTTTTAACTTTGTCCTAGTAAGGGACATCAACATTCCCTGCCCTAATTGCTGATCTAATTCTCTTCAATGCTTTCGCATTGCAGAGCATTAGATCTGTGTATTTCTTGTGTAATTTTTTTTTTTTTTGAAGAGGGAATAATTGTTTTTTTTTTTAATACAAAAGAAAATTTGCCAAAATCCAGACATACAGTTATATGAAAAAGTTTGGGCACCCCTATTAATCTTAAGCTTAATGTTTTATAAAAATTGGTGTTTTTGCAACAGCTATTTCAGTTTGATATATGTAATAACTGTTGGACACAGTAATGTTTCTGCCTTGAAATGAGGTTTATTGTACTAACAGAAAATGTGCAATCTGCATTCAAACAAAATTTGACAGGTGCATAAGTATGGGCACCTCACCAGAAAAGTGACATTAATATTTAGTAGATCCTCCTTTTGCAAAAATAACAGCCTCTAGTCGCTTCCTGTAGCTTTTAATGATTTCCCGGATCCTGGATGAAGGTATTTTTGACCATTCCTCTTTATAAAACATTTCCAGTTCAGTTAAGTTTGATGGTCGCCGAGCATGGACAGCCCTCTTCAAATGATCCCACAGATGTTCAATGATATTCAGGTCTGGGGACTGGGATGGCCATTCCAGAACATTGTAATTGTTCCTCTGCATGAATGCCTGAGTAGATTTGGAGCGGTGTTTTGGATCATTGCCTTGCTGAAAGATCCATCCCCTGCGTAACTTCAACTTTGTCACTGATTCTTGAACATTATTGTCAAGAATCTGCTGATACTGAGTGGAATCCATGTGTCTCTCAACTTTAACAAGATTCCCAGTGGCGGCATTGGCCACACAGCCCCAAAGCATGATGGAACCTCCACCAAATTTTACTGTGGGTAGCAAGTGTTTTTCTTGGAATGCTGTGTTTTTTGAAGCCATGCATAACGCCTTTTTGTATGACCAAACAACTCAATCTTGGTTTCATCAGTCCACAGGACCTTCTTCCAAAGAGAAATTGGCTTCTCCAAATGTGCTTTTGCATACCTCAGCCGACTCTGTTTGTGGCGTGCTTGCAGAAACGGCTTCTTTCGCATCACTCTCCCATACAGCTTCTCCTTGTGCAAAGTGCATTGTATAGTTGACCAATGCACAGTGACACCATCTGCAGCAAGTTGATGCTGCAGCTCTCTGGAGGTGGTCTGAGGATTGTCCTTGACTGATCTCACCATTCTTCTTCTCTGCCTTTCTGATGTTTTTCTTGGCCTGCCACTTCAGACCTTAACAAGAACTGTCCATGTGTTCTTCCATTTCCTTACTATGTTCCTCACAGTGGAAACTGACAGGTTAAATCTCTGAGACAGCTTTTTGAATCCTTCCCCTGAACAACTATGTTGAATAATCTTTGTTTTCAGATCATTTGACAGTTGTTTTGAGGAGCCCATGATGCCACTCTTCAGAGGAGATTTAAACAGGAGAACAACTTGCAAGTGGCCACTTTAAGTAGCTTTTCTCATGATTGCATACACCTGGCTGTGAAGTTCAAAGCTCAATGAGGTTACAAAACAAGGAATGGACATTAGACCAGTGGAAATCTGTGCTTTGGTTTGATGAGTCCAAATTTGAGATCTTTGGTTCCAACCACCGTGTCTTTGTGCGACGCAGAAAAGGTGAACGGATGGACTCTACATGCCTGGTTCCCACCATGAAGAAAGAAGGAGGAGGTGCGATGGTGTGGGGGTGCTTTTCTGGTGACACTGTTGGGGATTTATTCAAAATTGAAGGCATACTGAACCAGCATTGCTACCACAGCATCTTGCAGCGGCATGCTATTCCATCCGGTTTGCGTTTAGTTGGACCATCATTTATTTTTCAACAGGACAATGACCCCAATCACACCTCCAGGCTGTGTAAGGGCTATTTGACCAAGAAGGAGAGTGATGGGGTGCTACGCCAGATGACCGGGCCTCCACAGTCACCAGACCTGTACCCAATCGAGATGGTTTGGGGTGAGCTGGACCACAGAGTGAAGGCAAAAGGGCCAACAAGTGCTAATCATCTCTGGGAACTCCTTCAAGATTATTGAAAGACCATTTCCAGTGACTACCTCTTGAAGCTCATCAAGAGAATGCCAAGAGTGTGCAAAGCAGTCATCAAAGCAAAAGGTGGCTACTTTGAAGAACCTAGAATATAAGACATATTTTCAGTTGTTTCACACTTTTTTGTTAAGTATATAATTCCACATGTGTTAATTCATAGTTTTGATGCCTTCAGTGTGAATGTACAATTTTCATAGTCATGAAAATACAGAAAAATCTTTAAATGAGAAGGTGTGTCCAAACTTTTGGTCTGTACTAGATATTTTTCCTTTATTTGTACTCTGACATTGTTAAGGCTGTATTTAGTGTAAATAGATTTAAAGCAGTTTAATACAGTCCTACCTCAGGGTGTTACTTTTGTCCTACTTATGTCTTTTCAAAGCAATTGGAGGCTTTTACAATTTGTAGCAAATTGATTTTCTGCAAATTACATTTTTGGAAAAAATTAATAGAATCTGATGAGTTCTGATTTCAAAAGATTTGATCATGTCTACAAAATATCCATTTGGCAGAAAATAATCAATTTTAATATAGTCCGGAATCACCAAGTTCATATGGCTGAGATGCTTTACCACACACAGACCATGGGAAAAAGTTTTCCAAACAAAAATATAAAGTGTAATATATGCCCCAAGTAATTTGGACCCCAGAGTAAAACTTTTAATATATAAATAAACATAAACTCTTAAGGGCACTGGTAAAAACATACCAATAAGATAAATAATTAGTAAACTTTATTAGTACATATAATAAAAATATGTAATAGCTGACAATAGTACCTTGCAGCTGTCACATAACATGTGCCTCCCCTGATTGGTTGTGCTAGACTATCAGAGGCACTATAAAAGATGAAAGCTTTACAAGATGCAGCTATTTTAGGATTTTACAGTGTAGGGATAGGAAGTCAGAGCTTATTACACATAGGAATAGAAAAAGTCCTAAATCTGATTGTGCTGTACTACTACAAGTGCTAAAGCAGATGGAATATTGGAAGTAGTAGTCTCAGTCTGTGAATATTAATACAAAGATTAAAGTTACAGGGAGGTGCTGGATCTGCAGAGTCAGTGTGACTGTGAATTGATTGGTTTGTGATATATTGCAGTAACAGCACTTATTGAACAGCTTTTTTTTATTTGTCACACACTGCAAACTAGAAGGGTAGTTTAGTACTTCTCTGGCCTAATTTTGCTACTAAAGACAAATCCTGGAAACATGGATTGTTTTGACAAAGGTTGTTGTTTCCTGGCTTGTGAGATCAACAAGCAATATATGTTTTTAATTAAATAGTGAGCACTGACTAACAGCCAGCTCAGCACTGATGTCCTGGTGAGCCAGCTGTCAGTCAGTGCCAGGGCATGGTTACAGCCACCACTCACTATGTACTGAGAGGTGACTGAAGCCATGCCTGTATGACTGAAGGTTGCAGGCTGCTGGAAAGAGTACAGTTCATTTTTTCCAGGTAGCTGGGCTTTCAGTCCAGCAGCTGGACAGCTTTGGAACTCCATTAACCTGCAGATTACCCCCATATTTGCAGGCTATTGGCTTTTTAGGACATGACAAGTTCCTTTTAAATGTTTGCATAACAGTATTACTTGTCCAACTAAGCAAGCATACACGCCACAATACTGCTGGCTATTGCCGCAAATTACTTTCTTTATGCATAGCAGCAAAGTTTTTTAGGGTTACATAATTTTTGTTAAGGGGGTGATAATTTGCAAATAAATTCATTTTTTGCATAATTGGTTTATTAGTACAATTTAATAAGCTTATGCACAATAAGCCCCCAAAAATGAGTGATCAATTGATGAATTCAAAGCAACCAGTCTTACAAAGGAAAAATGCCTTGTTTTAAAATGGTAAATATTTTAATGGATATGCATTAAATATAGGAAAACAAAAAAAGAAAAAACATATACCATATTTTTCGGGCAATAAGACGCACCCCAAATTTTCAGGAGGAAAATAGGGGAAAAAATGTAATGTGTCAAATGAGGGTCCGTCTTACAGTCCGAATTTAGCTTACCTGTAGGGGCAGTGGAGGTGGAGCGGGGTTACACGAGTTATGACGCTGCGGGGTGATGCTGCAAGTCCCATCCCAGGCTGGTAGAAGGGTATAAGGATGTGTTCAGCGGTGCTCGGCAGTACTCGGCGATGCGTAGGCTCCGCCGTCATTTTGTGTTTCAATGGAGCGGTCTCCGGGAAAATGGCCACTAGAGGCGGCACTTGCGCATATAGAGATATTGGGAGTCGAGATCTCAATCTGCGCATGTGCCACCTAAAGGGCATTTTCCCGGAGACCGCCACATTGAAACCATGTAAGTGCGGGGGCCCCCGGGCTTTCACAAAATGGCAGTGGAGCCCCCACACCACCAAACAACCCCTTCTACCAGCCTGGGATAAGACTCACAGCATCACCCTGCAGCGTTGAGCACAGATGAGCTCCAGCCTGGGCTTGCAGCATAGCCCTGCAACGTTGCACCTCAGAACACGCACTCCTCCCAGCCAAGGGCCTGCAGTATGGCCTGACTCCTGCCGTCACCACCCTTCCCGGTAAGCTATATTCAGTCTATAAGATGCACCCACATTTTAACCCCAAAATTGGGGGGGGGGGGAGTGCGTCTTGTAGTCTGAAAAATACGGTATGTACATTCTTTAAAAAGTGTCCTCATCTCATCATGAGAGGAAAAAATAAAGACAATAGGGGAATAATAGTGGCAGAGGGGTGGTTAGATGTGTACTGTGATATCCCTGAAGGACCCTCAGTATCTGCGCTACCTGGGGCGGAGGTTGGCACCCTATAAAGAGATGCAAGAAGTGGCACCCGCGCTCCTCATCGACTAAACCTATTATCCCCTATGATCCTCTAAAGGTAAAGGTGACAAACTTCTCTAAGCACATGTACTGCACCACAAAATACACACAAAACACACAATACAAAGAACAGTAATCTGATATATACAGTATATCACCATAGCCCCTTGAATATTTTAATATTAATATGCAGATATACATACCAATGCATTAACCTTTTTGATAAGTTACGTGCGCCTGGCAAAAAATATCATATGTGTTCTAATAAATTATGGACCAATAACAAACCAGTCCGTCAGCGTACAGAGGAACGATGATAGTTACAAAACGACTGATGTTTAATGCTTCCCAAACATTAAATGAAAAAGGACTGTAACAACCAAAGAAAAAAGTAATGAATTAAGGGAATAAGATGAAAGATGTACTTCCCTTAAAAGATGTCCAAGATTATGTCCTCACGTTATAGGCTCTATTCTCCTTGAAGTCACTAAAATCCCTCCGGAATTGTTCGTTAACTACTTTTCAGAGAATTTTGGTATTTCTCCACAGATGTTTGCAGAATGGCCTCCCTCCTATTGAAGACAGGCTCACTCTTTAATGCAGTGTTTTAGCTACAAGGCAACGTTTAACCAAAAGCATATGCACCATAACAATATTGCTGTCTGTTCCTTCCTTTCCATGCATGTACCTACCGAACACAGCATGCTTGGTGAGGAAATTTTTGTGAGGGGGAATAATATTTAAAAAAAAAAAATAGGAAACATACACGTGTTTTACATTCTTCATACTTGTGTTAATAATTCCAATTTGGTAACCGGACACCCCAATACTATACCGTACACTGTTGCAGCATTTTTATGCTGTGTTATGCCTATCTCCTGGCATTTCTTATTAAGTAGCCCTTTTTGAGCTAGTGAAATTAATCTGCTTGAGGCAAAAATTATTACACTAAATTGATACATTAAAGTGTGCAGGTCTGTTTTAGAAAACCTGTTTAAATTGTTAAATTGGATACATGCATGCCATACCAATAATACGAGCAGGCTGCTGTTGCATTAGCCTTTTTGGAAATCACATGTACCATACCTAGCATTTTTGGTTGATTTAATATTTTTCCAGGGTTGGCTAAATGTGATATAAAAATTTGTAAATATAAAGGACAAGATTCTAATGCCATGCTGTGTTGCTGACTCTGTGAGCAATGGTGGTAGGGGCTCTAGCAGTAGTGATAGCACTTTGAGGCACCAGGATAAATCTTGAGGTCTGAATCATGGAGGGGGGCAATAAGATCAGGCCATTTCCCACACAGTCGCCGGTCAGCAGACTCAGGGATGACGATGCTGATGATTCTGTAGTGGACAAAACCTAGTAGGCAGACAGGGATGTCAAGGAGAAGATGTCATCAGAAGAGGAGCGTGTTGTCCTTGGCAATACACACTACAGGTGATGTGTGGTTAAAAGATGCTTGGGGCAAAATCTGATTGGTCTGTGGTTAATTGTGGAGCACTTTATGCCACACATGCTGAAAGGTCTAATCGTGGTGTTGGTGAGTCCTGTGTTTGGGCATCTCTTGTGTGCAAGTTAGTGTGCAAGTTAGTTTGCACGTTGCCAGCAGAATTTTTTTGACTGTCTGCAGGTTCTACAGGAGAAAATCAAGCCGGAAATGTCCCAGCTCATATAGAATCAAATCTATGGCTTTCAATCAGTACATGCATTGGCATCACTAGCTCATTTTGGAAAAGCAAACCAGCAAGCAATCAGAGCAATTCCCAAGTTATCCTCCTTCTCCTCTTACTTGATTCTCTGTCTGTCAGGCCATACCTTTAAATAGTATCTGGTCAGTGTCATCATCACCATGATCATTATCCACCATTACTGTTTGTTGTACTGTGAGTACATCTCCTCCTTCTCAGTTGCACCAGTAGATATCTATACCTGACTGAGTGTTGGGGAAACAGTCATATTCTCCTAGTAATCTGCATATTTGCTAACTGAAATCTGACCTGCTCAAGTTGCTGGTAATGCAATCACTGTTGTACCACCTTGTGGAGTCAGCTGTCTTTCGAGAAATGATGGTGAACTCTCAACCTCACTGTTCCCTACTAGTGATGAGTGAACGTGCTCGCCACTGCTCGGTACTCTCCCGAGCATCACTGTGCTTGACAAGCTCAGTGCTCGGCCAATATTTCCGGGTTGCTTGGGCGAGAACTCGGGTCCCCTCCCTGCATGTTTGGCGCTCTTTAGTGAGCCAATGAACATGCAGGGATTGCCTGCCAGGCAATGTAATTCCATAGCTATGTTGGTTGGGAGCATTACATTGATTTCACAGCATCATCAAGTCTATAAAAGACCTGGCGCCGCTATGCTCATCACATTGTACCCCGGAATCAGGCAGAGTAGGGAGAGGTGCTGCTGCGTCAGGGAGAGATTTGCTTGTTTATAGTTAGTATAGATATTCCACAACATATATATATATACAGTACAGACCAAAAGTTTGGACACACCTTCTCATTTAAAGATTTTTCTGCATTTTCATGACTATGAAAATTGTACATTCACACTGAAGGCATCAAATCTATGAATTAACACATGTGGAATTATATACTTAACAAAAAAGTGTGAAACAACTAAAAATATGTCTTATATTCTAGGTTCTTCGAAGTAGCCACCTTTTGCTTTGATGACTGCTTTGCACACTCTTGGCATTCTCTTGATGAGCTTCAAGAAGTAGTCACCGGAAATGGTCTTCCAACAATCTTTAAGGAGTTCCCAGAAATTTTTAGCACTTGTTGGCCCTTTTGCCTTCACTCTGCGGTCCAGCTCACCCCAAACCATCTTGATTGGGTTCAGGTCTGGTGACTGTGGAGGCCCGGTCATCTGGCGTAGCACCCCATCACTCTCCCTCTTGGTCAAATAGCCCTTACACAGCCTGGAGGTGTGTTTGGGATCATTGTCCTGTTGAAAAATAAATGATGGTCCAACTAAACGCAAACCGGATGGAATAACATGCCGCTGCAAGATGCTGTGGTAGCCATGCTGGTTCAGTATGCCTTCAATTTTGAATAAATCCCCAACAGTGTCACCAGAAAAGCACCCCCACACCATCACACCTTCTCCTCCATGCTTCACTTTGGGAACCAGGCATGTAGAGTCCACCCATTCACCTGTTCTGCATCGCACAAAGACACGGTGGTTGGAACCAAAGATCTCAAATTTGGACTCATCAGAACGAAGCACAAATTTCCACTGGTCTAATGTCCATTCCTTGTGTTCTTTAGCCCAAACAAGTCTCTCCTGCTTGTTGCCTGTACTTAGCGATCCTCATGTGAGCCAGTTTCTTTTTAGCGCTTGATGGTTTTTGCAACTGCACTTGGGGACACTTTCAAAATTTTCCCAATTTTTCGGACTGACTGGCCTTCATTTCTTAAAGTAATGATGGCCACTCATTTTTCTATACTTAGCTACTTTTTTCTTGCCATAATATAAATTCTAACAGTCTATTCAGTAGGACTATCAGCTGTGTATCCACCAGACTTCTGTACAACACAAATGAGGGTCCCAACCCCATTTATAAGTCAAGAAATCCCACTTATTAAACCTGACAGGGCATACCTGTGAAGTGAAAACCATTTCCGGTGACTACCACTTGAAGCTCATCAAGAGAATGCCAAGAGTGTGCAAAGCAGTCATCAAAGCAAAAGGTGGCTACTTTGAAGAACCTACAATATAAGACATATTTTTAGTTGTTTCACACTTTTTTGTTAAGTATGTAATTCCACATGTGTTAATTCATAGATTTGATGCCTTCAGTGTGAATGTACAATTTTCATAGTCATGAAAATACAGAGAAATCTTAAAACGAGAAGGCGTGTCCAAACTTTTGGTCTGTACTGTATATCCAACTGAATTAACAGTCCTTTTGAGGACTAATCGAGCTGCATATATTCAGTGGTGATAGCAGAAGTTAGGCAGGCAGGCAGGGTATGTGGCAGACTGCAGTGCATGATACAGCACAAGAGGGTCCATTGAACGTCCTGTTAGTATGGGTATTCCGCAACATATATATATATCCATCTAAGCTAACAGACCTTCTGAGGACTAATCCAGCTGCATATAATCAGTGCTAGGCAGGCATGCAGTGTATGTGGCAGACTGCAGTGTATGATACAGCACAAGAGGGTCCATTAAACATCCTGTATGCTACTGCTGTAATAATTACAGATATTTGTAGACATAGCCCCAGATATCAGGGGCCAGGGCAAATTTTTTTTTTTTATCTTAATCCTGGTTATTTGCTTAAAAAGCAATCCAGAGTACACTATTTTTCTGCACAATTTGCTTGTTCTCACAGCAGAATAAAGCCAAATCTGTTCCATATTTCAGCAATAAAAATCCAGTAATTTGAACTTAACGTGGAAAATATTGACCTCCTTTTCCATTCTGTTTGCAGTGTGTCGGTCAAGCTATTCATACTAAGTGTCTGTGAAGAATAGTATTAGTAAATTACAGGCCTGCTATTTAAAACCGTGGTTCTCTGTCAGACATATAACCTATACAACTGTTCCAAAATCAGACATTTCTTCCAATTTCATTTTGTTGCAGTGTGTCGGTCAAGCTATTCACATAAGGTCTCTGTGTAGAATAATATTAGTAAATTACAGGCCTGCTATTTAAAACCGTGGTTCTCTGTCATAAATATCTCCAATAAGACTGTTCCAAAATCAGACATTTCTTCCATTTTCATTCCGTTGCAGTGTGTCGGTCAAGCTATTCACACTAGGTCTCTGTGTAGAATAATATTAGTAAATTACAGGCCTGGTATTTAAAACAGTGGTTCTCTGTCAGACAAATCACCTATAAGACTTCCAAAATCAGACATTTCTTACATTTTCATTCCGTTGCAGTGTGTCGGCCAAGCTATTCACATTAGGTCTCTGTGTAGAATAATATTAGTAAATTACAGGCCTGATATTTAAAACCGTAGTTCTCTGTCAGACATATCACATATTACTGCGGTTCAAATCCAGCCATTTGTAGTGAAGGTGGAAAATATTGTCTTCCATTTATAGATTGTAGCAGTGTGTCAGTGTACACCATTTTACAGCTCCATTTGCTTGTTCGTGGAATACAGCCAGATTTTTTTTGTTTTATTCATATTACTGTATTGTGGAACCAGAGGAACTTTTTTCAATGATCAGACGCACGTGATCCATATGACTGCCGTAATAATGCAGAAATTTTGTGGAGCGTGCCAAATATTCCACTCCTTTTAAAGTCAGCCATCTGTGTTTTGTTGAACCAATTGCCATTTGGTCGCTGACAAATACCATACTATTAGGCAACTGCCTGAAACCGTGGCCATCAGAAGTTATCTCATATCACTGCCCTAATAATCCAGCAATTATTGTGAGTGTGTCGAATATTACACTCCATTTAAATTATTGAAGTTGAGGGTTCAAACCTATTCTCAGTTGGCCACTGACAAATAGCATATCTGTGAACAATGTTGTCAGAGTATTACGCCACTTTTGCAGACTGACAAAAAAAAACATACAAAAAACAAGCTAAAATGGAAAAAATGTTAAGAAACAATCTTTCCAGGGTAATGACTTGTATATAAGGCCAAATAAATAAAAAAATAAAGTTATGGACTGTGGAAGACATTAATGTGACCAGAATGAAACCTCATGTGTAGCTGGTGATGATACCACCTAGCAGCAGCACCTGTTCCTATTGTAAATGCATCTGACAGTGTTATCGATAGGGAATAGAATAGATTTCACATTTTTTTGGGCAGCACCAGCAGCACGCAGTATAAGGCAATAATACCTGGCTGGATCGGTGTAATACGCTATCTATACTGCGATACCTCACCCATAAAAGCATTTCAGATAAGACAGTTAATATTCTAGAACATAGAATCTATTTGAATTGTCCTTCCCATTATTAAGGAGTGTGTCTCCTATACTGTTGTTGCATATGCAACAATTTCAAGGGCTACCAAAAATTAGGACGCACTCCAATACACATTTGAAGAGCCGTAAAAAAAAAAAAACACAGTAGGATCTTTCTTTAGTATAAAAACCAGACTCGCCAATGTAACCTCAATGTAATCACATTGTTCAGCTCCTGCACCTCCTCCTCCAGTTTGGCCTCCATCTCCAAAATGATCACATCAGTCACAAGCTGGAAGCACTGCAGCACTGCCTTGGCCAAGCGGCAACAGGCTGTGCTGAAGATAATATGCTTAATGCTTAGATGACAAACCGCCCAGCGCTGCAGAGTTGTTGAAAGCTGTAACACACCAGCCTGATCTGTGGCTCTCACCGCTGAACATACAGCCAGGCATGGTCGTGTGTGACAATGTGCGGAACCTGGTGGCGGAGAAATGACAGCCGGAGTAGATACGGTTTCCCTCCATGCCAGTCCTTTCACTGAGCTAAAGAATATGGCTGTGGTGAAATACAACTCTCACCAAGAAGCAGTGTCAGTGAAAAACATTGGGCCCACCAGAGGATTTGATTTTGAGGGCTCACCTTTCTCACCCGCTCAAGAGCCCCACAGCAGCTACAAAGTTTGCGCTATCATGATCTCTCCTGATGGAGAAGCCAGGGCCCACCAGAAAATTCTCTGGTGGCCCCATAAAACCCTGCCGAGAAGCAGCCCTGGCTAAGAAAAGTCTGTGGGAAGGTTCCTGGACACTCTATGGCTGCTTTTTTACTGTGGACTGGCTCCAGCAATCTATAAGATTGCAATCTATGATCCCTTCACTGGCTCCCCATAGGCCAGAAACTTCAGTTCAGAACCGTAACCATGACATGCAAAGCCATCCACAACCTGTCTGCTCCATATAGCTGTGAACTAGTCTCCCGGTACATACCAGCATGAAACCTTCGATCCTCACAAGATCTCCTTCTCTACTCCCATCTTCTCTCCTCTTCCCACAATCGCATACAAGATTTTTCCTGTGCATCCCTTCTACTCTTGAACTGTGTACCCCAACATATCAGACTCTCGCCTACTGTTGAAACCTTTAAAAGGAAGCTGAAGACCCACCTCTTCCGACAAGCTTACAACCTGCAGTAACCCTCGCTCAACCATACCGCTGCAAGACCAGCTGTACCCTCACCTACTGTATCCTCACTCATCCCTTATAGACTGTTTGTGCGCCCTCAAGGGCAGGGTCCTCTCTGCTCTTGTACCAGTCAGTGACTTTTTTTCACATGTAAAGCGCAATGGAATGGCGCTATAATAATAGATAATAATAATAATTATACTACTTGTACTTTAGGTCAATTGATAGCACTTTCCTGGTGACTGCCCCTAAATTGATGTGTTTTGGCAGCTTTTGGTCTCATTTGAAGGTGTTGTGTATGCGTTTGGTTTTGGCACCCATTGAATCCAATGGTGTTTGGCAATGTTCGGCGAATATTCGACAATTACATTGCCAAATATTGCAAAAACGGCGATTGTACTCCGAAATGAATATTGAAATATTTGCTCATCTCTAATCAGAGACACCCTTAAAAAAATTAAGTGGGTGTTGCATCACTGTCACCCTGGTGGTGGAGGAGAAGGAGAAGGAGGAGGGTGACATAAAATTGAACAATTCCTGAAGGGTATACCCATGTCTGGGTGTGAAGGGGTGCATGGGAATAGACCCCCCAAAAAATAACCACTGGATTTGAGTTTATGTTTGATGCTATCATCTGGTTGTGTTGAGAAGTCTGGCCCAATTCAGCCGCATTTTCAGTTGACAGGCAGATGCGCTTTTCAGTTTTATCAGTTATAATGCCCCCAGCGGCATTAAAAACTATCTCTGACAAAACGCTAGCGGCCAGGACCTCCAAGGCGTAGAAAGACAGTTTGCATCTTCCAACACTTTTCCCTCCTTGTCAGAGTACCCCCTGTATCAGTGCCTGGTTGCTAGGAGGGTCTGAGAAATCTGTCCCAGACCTTTGACAGCGTTCTCCTGCCTCTGCCGCATCTAGTTTGTGTCTTCCTCGCTTGTACTCCTTGGTTGTCCAATGAACTGTCTGACTGTGGCCTCTGCCGCCAGCATTGTCAGATGGGAATTTTTTTTTTTGTTATAATACTTCAACAAGAGCCTTAACTTAATATCTCCCAAAATGAACTCCTTCGGTTTCCTCCCTCAACTAACCTACCTATACCTGACTTTGCAATTTCCTTTAGGTGCTGCCACCATAACTCCCACTCGGCACGCCTGCTATCTTGAAGTCATATTTGACACACAACTTTCCTTTATTCAACTTGGAAAATCACTCACTCATATCACCTGCACCTTAAACACTTCCCCAGAAGTCAACCTTTTCTCACCTTTGATACTGCAAAAACTCTTACTCTCACTCTTATTCACTAGTGCAACTCTCTTCTAATTGGTCTCCCTCTAAACAAACTGTCTCCTCTCCAATCCCTTCTGTATACAGCAGACAGGGTCGTATTTCTATCAAGCCACTTCACTGATGCCTCTACCCTGTGCCAGTCATTGCACGGGTTAGGTTAGACCAGCACTACAGAATACAATACAAACTCATCTCTCTCACCCACCAAGCTGTCGACAGTTCTGCACCGGCCTATATCTCTTCCCTCATTTCTGTGTATCACCCCTCCTGTGCCCTCCGTTCTGCAACTGATCTAAGACAGACATCCTCCTTAATCAGAACCTCACACCTCCATCTCCAAGAATTCTCTCGTGCTGTGCCAGTTTTCTGTAATGCCCAAAATGCGTACAACGTGATGGTCACGGAAAAGGCAGGGGAACATAAAGTCGGCCTTGTGTGCCAGACTGCCAACAGCCAAGACTTCCCTGTTCTCACCAAGAGTATTACTGTCTATTTTCTCTTCCTCCACCTCCTCATTCTCACCCAATCCGTGCTGAGATGAGGCTGGGTACATTACCCTGTACAGTTCCTTGCTCCGCCTGCAATGCCTCCTCTTTAATTGCGAGCAGCAAGCGTTTCAGTGGACAGAGAAGCGGGATGGTGACACTAATTATGGCATCATCGCCACTCACCATCTTGGTGGAGTCCTTAAAGTTTTGGAGGAGGGCACAGATGTCAGACATCCATGCCCACTCATCAGCTCTTATGTGCGGAAACTGACCTGAATGCCAACGGACGTGTTGCAGCTAATACTCAACAACTGCTCTCTGCTGCTCAAAATCATTCCAAACATCTGCAATGTTGATTTCCAACGTGTAGTCAAATCACACACCAGTTGGTGAGCTGGAAGTTGCAAACGCTGCTGAAGCCCTGCCAGGGCGGTGGAAGCTGTAACTGACTTTCTGAAACGAGCACACATGTGGCGTACTTTCACCAGCAGCTCTGGCAGATCTGTGTAGATTTTGAGAAACTGCAGAACCACTAAAATGAGCACACATACACGAGCTTGCCTAGCTTCAGAGCTGACACCAGGTTCTCTGATACAGCTTTCAACAACTCTGCAACAGTGTGCAATTTGTCGCCTAAGCATAAAGTACTGCTTATTGTTATTGCCACACACGAAGTTTAAGTAAATAATCTGGAATATGTCCTGAAAAAATTAATCAAGTGATGGAGATGGAGCCTGAAGAGGAGGAGGAGATGGTGCAGGAGCTGTATAATGTAGGGGTAACCTTGATTGACCCAGGGCCCGCAATCCTCTGCGTCAGGAGGACGTGTTCCGTCCCAGGGTCCCACTGGGTCCCGGCTTCCACAATATTAACCCAGTGGAATGCTTAAGTGAGATGAACCGTCCCTGGCCACATTCACTTGTCCACAAGTTTGTGGTTAGGCGGTCCTTCTCACTTAAGTGTGCTGGGGAGGGCCCGGGTAAAGTTCTAGGACTCGCGCTTGTGGAAGGTGGAGACAATACCGGGAGAAATAGTGATGGCTGGGGACCGAGTATGGACACCCAGCCGCCGCCATGAGGTTGTGAAAAGTTTCCGCCTCCACAAGCCTAAAAGGCAACATTTCAAGTGCAAGCAGTGCAGAAATGTGTCAGTCTAGTATTGTGGCCTGTGGGTGGCTGGGTGGCTGGCTGCATACTTGCGCTTGCATTCCAAGTAACAGAAAACTAAGCAGATGGTGGTCTCTATCATCATCACAACCTCACCTCGGCACTATGAACTCTCCTGAAGGAGAAGCCAGGGCCCACCGGAGAGTTCTCCGGTTCTCTGGTGGGCCCGTCCAACCCTGTCGAGACACAGTCCTTGCTAAGAAAAGTGGGTGGGAAGGTTCCTGGACACTCTATGGTTGCTTTTTAACTGAGAGAGAAACTCACGCAAACAAAGGGAGAACATACAAAATCCTTGCAGATGTTGTCCTTGGCAGGATTTGAACCCTGGACCCCAGCACTGCAAGGCTTCAGTGCTAATGTCTGAGCCACTGTGCTGCCCTCTCTGTTCTTCCTCTGATATCTAACATGCTGGAGATACTTGCACCTACTGCCACTCAGTATCTTCAGCTCCTTTGTGAGAAACTTATGTATTTGGGCAGCCACTCAGTCTACCAAATAAAATTCCTGAGAATGAACTTGTGGAAGGCTTCACTACTGGTACTGGGGGCACTGCTAATACCATGGCGCCATGCCATAGTTCACTGTAAATATTCCAGGCTGGTTGGAGCCAAGCTAATTGCCATAGAAAAGTACCAGCAGCAAGCTAAGGAGATGGTCACCTCTATCATCATCACAACCTCATCTCAGCACTATGAACTCTCCTGATGGAGAAGCCAGGGCCCATCGGAGGAGTCTCCAGTTCTCTGGTGGGCCCGTCCAACCCTGCTGAGAAGCAACCCTGGCTAAGAAAAGTGTATGGGAAGGTTCCTGGACACCCTATGGCTGTTTTTTTTTTTTTTACTGTGGACTGGCTCCGTACCGTCCCTGGCCACATTCACCTGTCCATGTGTTTGTGGTTAGGAGGTCCTTCCCAGTAAGTGTACTGGGGAGGGCATGGGTAATTTTCTCGGACCCGCGCTTGTGGAATGTGGAGACGATACCAGGAGAAATAGTAGCGGTTGGGGACCGAGTATGGACACCTGTCCGCCGCCATGAGGTTGCGAAAAACTTCAGCCTCCATGAATCTAAAAGGCAACATTTCAAGTGCAAGCAGTCCAGAAATGTGGCATTTTAGTTATGACCTTTGGGTGGGTGGGTGGCTGGCTGCATACTTGCGCCTGCATTCCAAGAACTGTGGTAGGGACAACTGAACACTGCAAAGGGACAAGGATGTGGACGGTGATGGTTGCAAGTCTGCAATGACAGGTGCAGGGCGGGAGGCATCTTTGCATGTGCCATGGACAGGGGATTGGTGTGCACGCACAACAGCGAAAGAGGCAGTGGTGTTACCCGCAGACACTGTTTCTGGACGTTGGTGTTTGGCCCAGCTTGTCAGGTGCTTTGCTGTCATGTCCCTAAGCATGCTGGTGGTGGTCAAGCTGGTAGTTTTGGTGCTCTTGCTGATGCTGGCCTGGCAGATGTTGCAAATGGCCTTTTTGGGGATATCTAAACAGTCTTTAAAAAAGAACCAGACTTGGGAAGACCTAACAGTTGTACTGGCAACTTCCGTCATGTTGGTGTTCCGGGGAGCAATTGCTCGCCTTGTGTCTGACTTTCTGTCCATTGTGTCTCATCATTATCCACCTCTTGAGACAGTATTGACACTTTCCCACTGTCACCTTCGGGTGACCATGGCTCCTCAAATTGCTACATGGGATTTTCTGTTGCCCTGCTCGAAACTGGCCAGTTGAGAGGCCCAAATTTATCGATGGAAAAGTGAACAGCTCTTGGGGTAACCCTGGACTCTAATCTCTCCTTCAAACCACATATCCAAGCTCTTTCCACTTCTGAGCGGACCGAGCGAGAGGCCAGAATCTATAAATGGAAAGATGAACAAAACAGCTCTTCGAAGTGTCCAAGTGTGGGATCAGTTATCTCAGGGCACTCAGAATGGTGGGAGGAAGGAGGATCAGGGTGAGGAAGATGCCGACTCCAAGTAAAAAATATCTCCCGGATCCGCACATTCCTCAACCACAAATCTACAAAAACACTAGTGCACGTGCTCATCATCTTCCTTCTCTACGACTGCAATCTCCTGCTCTGTGGCCTCCCTTCTAACACTCTTGCATTCCTCCAATCTATCCGAAGCTCTGTTGTCTGACTAATCCACCTTTCCCCTCACTATTCCCTGGCCTCTCTTCTTTGCCAATCCCTTCATTGGCTCTCCATTACCCAGAGACACCTGCATACAACCTGCAGTAACCCTTGCTCCACCATACCGCTGCAAGACCAGCTCTATCCTCACCTACTGTATTCTGACCCATGCCTTGTAGACTGAGCCCTCGTGGGCAGGGTCCTCTCCTCTTCTGTACCAGTCGCTGTCACATTTTTGTTCAAGATTATTGTAATTGTTTTTGCAATGTATACCCCTTTTTCACATGTAAAGTGCCATGGAATAAATGGCGATAAAGACTCACATCTACTGAGACTGGACCATGTGGAACACAGGGTGATTGTGGTGGTGGCAAACTGACTGTAAACTTGATCTGTATCCAACCAACAAACTTTTCACACTGCTCTGGCTTCAATAGTGGTGTTCTGCGGCCCCCTAGAAATTGGGACAGGAAGGTAGTTTTACATGATGTGGGTGTTTCTTGTGCTCCCTCAGCAGGACCAGTTTCATCTTGCCCATGGCCTCTGTGTGCACTATTACCATCACCGTAACGTCCACTTCCCCGTTCCTTGACACACACCTTGCCCATTTTAAATGGAGTTTAAGATTTGTCACGTTGCCAAAAATGTCTGTATTATTACCGCAGTAATATCGGATCTCATCTGATGAGATGACCACAGTTTTAGGCAGTGCCCTGGGAGTCAGAGATGCGTCCAGCCCCAGGGGTCTTCCCCATGCTGTTCCCATGTCCCACACCACATGGCCCAGATAAGGGTGTAAAATGTTAAAATTACATTTCCTGATGAACGCATTTGTCTTGGTTGAAAGCAATGCAAAAGTGCAAAAATGCATAAAAAACTCTACGTGTGAACATAGCCCAAGGTTATTTTGCCTTATATAGAAGTCATTACCCTGGAAAGGATGTTCTTTAACATATTTCTCAGGAAAATCCATTTTGATTTTGTTTTCGTGTGTTTATTGTGAGTCCGTAAAAGTGGCGTAATACCTTTGACAATATTGTTGACAGCAGTGACCTGGGAGTCAAGAATGCTTCCAGGGGTCCTCCACATGCTGTTCCCATGCCATTTGAGCACTGTTCCCATCGATTTTGGACATTTTTAGGCCCTCTGCAGACTGCCGGGGGGGCCACCAGAAAAATGCTCGAATTTCCCATAGACTTACATTGGGCTCGTTACTTGGACCAAGCACTCAAGCATTCCAATTTGCTCGACTCGAACAATGAGTACTCAAGCATTTTAGCGCTCGCTCATCACTATTCACTACCCATCCGCCATCCACTCATTATTTTTCACAAAAAAGTGTGCCAGCTCTGTGCTCTCATGAGGAGTACACAGGCTGCTCTTTCAACATGTCTTTGAGCTTCAAATTGCACTGCACTATGGACATCTTAAGCAGCAACTATAGGCAAGGACAATACATGAGTTTCATGGCCCAGTGGGTGAATATTTTGAGTGGCAGCAATGCATTACCACAACTGGAACAGGTGGTGAAGCCTCCTCAACTGGAAACTGCGTTTGTTCCCCCTACCAGGCAGCTGTTATCTGTGTCTGCCTACAACCTTTTCAGCTCCTTCTTAATAGACATGACCCCATTCCCAACAACCACAGGGCATAGCATTGATTGCACACTCTGACCTCATTCTTTTTATTCAAGCAAGATAATGCATTGCAAAGCAGTTTTAAAGCTTGAGATAAAGGCCACACAAACGAGTTCCTGCTATGAATCAAGCAGAAAATGTTACTCTGGCTGACGTCCTGTCAACTTCGGCTGGGAATTGTCATGAGCAACAATGCTCAGAACATTGTGGCTGCTTTACATTTGGTAACTCACCAAGTAATTCACTCTCCCTGCATTGCACATGTCCTGAATTCAATTGTGCAGCATATCTTTCAGAAATAAAATGCTAATAAAGAATGCGCTGCAATGCTACTCATATATATATAAAAATGTTAGACAAGTGGTCCTACCTGTCACCCGAAATAGCTGTGCACAGGCAAAAGTGATGAGCCTTCCAAACTCTGCAGTGAATGCTCCAAACAGCGGGGGAGTGCAACACAATGCTTGACACTGCCTGTCAGTGCACTATCCACCTGGATAGCTGCTCAGGACTGTGAGCATGCAGACAATACTGCCGTGGATAGGAGTAGCATTCAAGGTGCCGGCAGGAGATCTGGATCTGTGGCTGCTGGATGATGTGTGGATGTCCAAGGCTGATGAAGCAGGATTTGCTGTGTGTCGGTCAGGCTGATGTGGCGGTATAGTTCAGATTCTTGCTGCATGCTGGTCAGGCTGGTGTAGCGGTAGAGACCAGGCAGTCAGCAAGGAGTCCAGAATGGAGAAGCTGCAATATTCCTGTAATAGTTGAATAGTAGGTGTGTAGTTCAAGGCTGATAAATGCAAGAGGTGCCGCCCAGTGTCTGACCAGGAATCTGCTCAAGGAGACGAAGGTATCCACCTAAAGCCAGTGAGGTGTGCCGGCCGGTCACACCTGTGTGGCAAATAAGAACAAGAATGTGTGTGCTCTGTATCATTGTGACGTCACAAAGGCTGTGAGCTTGCTCTGAAAGGAGGTTCACCCAGCGCTAATCCAACATGTTTCTGAGGCTACGGCCTTCTTCATCAGGGACATATCTTTCAGAAATATACCTGCAAGAGGAAGGTGGTGGCTATGGTCAGGAAAATGTCTGCTCATTTCATCTGTTCTTATGTGGTGAAGCATGCCCTCCTAGCTTTGCAAGTACAGAATGCTCTGCAAGAGCACCTCTTGATTTGTGACATTGCAAGTTGCAACCATCTGTAACTTAACACTGCATATGTTGGAGCATCTGTACAAGCAGCATAAATCAGTGATTGACTATACAGTTGCCAACCTAGACCAATCTAGACCGTGGGTTATATTGAGATCCACCATTGGCAGCTGAAGAGGGATGTATTCCACCTACTGAAGTCCTTCAAAAAAGAGACAAAATTTGTCAGTACAGACTACTATGAAATCAACTATATAAGCCACCTCATATTTATTTGGGAAAATAGCAGTCACCAGAATGCAAGAGGGGATGGAGGAAGAACAGCACATTGCACATGTTCATCTATGCCCTGTGTCTGTTGAGGACCCTCAAGTTCCATGTTGCATGCAGCAGCAGATGAATGTGGACAGAGATACTGATACTGAGGTGATGAGGCTGGCAGAGTCAAAATTATAACAATAATGTTGGCCATAACAACCAACTGTTCACAGCAGGGTGATGAAAGTGAATCTACAGGGCCCTCAGCTATGCTGATAAGCATGGGAAGCTGCCTGCTGGAATGCTGGTGGGATGTCAGGCATATTGTTATAATCATTCAAAGGGATGACTATTAGATAACCCTGCTTTTTTGACCCTGGCTATAAAAGCAAAATGGGAGAATTTTTTTTCTGGCTTCCGAAAAGAGTCTAAATTAGCTTATTACTAGAATAAGCTGTGTTACCTGATCTGCAAAGCTTTTGCCAAGTGGATGACTACCAACTGTATGACTGACCAGGAGATCTCTCTCTAATCCCTACAGGCCCAAAACTTGTGCCATTTAGGGCTACAACAAGCAGTTGAGGCAGCAACACCTACAATACATTATACATGATAGACCACATGTTTAAAAAGTTGATAGCATTGATCATCCTGAGAAGCAAAATACTTGAGAATAGTGGAAGGCAAAGAAGTTAATGTATATACCTGATGTATAACCAGGAATATATATATACATTTTTAGGCAAAATAAAGGAAAATATCAATACGAAAAAGGTGCATTGATTAGTGCCAATTAGTAATGAGCAAGCGTGTATTATTAACCCTTTCGGCGAACACGTTTGGGTGCAGCCGCGGCGGAGGCACTAACATAAATGTCGAACACGCCGCAAATACTCAGCGAGCACCCGAGTGTGCTCGCCGAAAGGGTTAACAATACACGCCCACTCATCACTAGTGCCAATACTATTTGTAAGTCCCAAGGAATATAAATACGAATATATATATATATATATATATATATATATATATATATATATATATATAGTGCAATAGTACAGGCAATCAATAGGACAAATATTGAACATAATATATTGATACTCACCCATGCACAACCTTACGCGCATTTCACTAGTGCTTCGTCCTTCTGTTCTCTTCTAACATATTAAAAAAGAATGATTCTTCTTACCTTTCTCCCCTCCCACTATGGTATCTTTTTCCATAGACTGCACAGAAGCCGACATCTGATTTTGACATGCCTGCTACAGGAGACGCATGATGTCACTGCCATGTGCTGCCCACGGCAGACATGCCGATGTTAGTTGCCGACCTCTTATTAGCCGATAGCGTGTATTGTAGAGAAAGGAGCCAGTGGGTCTCTGTGCTGCAATACATTTCAGCTGAATGTATGTCATTGGCTGTACATCAAGCTGAAATAGACGCTGGCATCGACGAGCCCCCATTCCGCACGACCCCAGTCACGGTTGTACCCTCTGTGACCGCGATCGTTACACCCCTACATACAGTAGGTTAAAGTTACTTTTAGATTACTAAAGCTGGATTTGCTTTAAAGAGCTCAAAAGGGGTTCAATACAGTAATAGGAGATCTCAGAGTGTTATACACGTATATTCTAGGCAATTAGAGACATTGCAGTACTGAGATAAATTCACTGTGAATTGACTGTTTGGGGTAAATTCAGCAAAGCTGGCAAATTTGCAGTTCAAAAGATTCACTCATCCTTACTAAACACAGATCTGCCAAGCACCACCAGTCAGCTGCTTGCTTTTATCTACTCCAATCTATCTTCTTTCATCACAGTATCACGATGCACACACCTATATTGTCAGGCACTTCCTGGGCCCACAGTAATGCTAGCAACTCCTTTTTTTGGCTGATAGTGGAACAACCAGCAATCATGCTTCCAGCTACCATGGCAGGACACGGTGGTGCTACCACGTTCAATCAATCTAGGACCACCAGGTTCACAGTGTCAGTGCATGTCAGTAAATGCCAAAATACAAGATACATACACTAACGTTCAAAAGTTTTGGGGTCACCCAGACAATTTTGTGTGCTTCATGAAAACTCATACTTTTATTTATCAAATGAGTTGCAAAATGATTAGAAAATATAGTCCAGCCATTGACAAGGTTAGAAATAATGATTTTTATTAGAAAGAATAACTTTCTCCTTCAAACTTTGCTTTCATCAAAGAATGCTCCCTTTGCAGCAATTACAGCATTGCAGACCTTTGGCATTCTAGCTGTTAATTTGCTGAGGTAATCTTGATAAATTTCACCCCATGCTTCCTGAAGCCCCTCCCACTAGTTGGATTGGCTTGATGGGCACTTTTTGCCTACCATATGGTCAAGCTGCTCCCACAACAGCTCAATGGGTTTGAGATCTGGTGACTGAGCTGGCCACTCCATTACAGTTAGAATACCAGCCGCCTGCTTCTTTCCTAAATAGTTCATGCATAATTTGGAGGTGTGCTTTAGGTCATTGTCCTGTTGTAGGATGAAATTGGCTCCAATCAAGTGCTGTCCACAGGGTATGGCATGGCGTTGCAAAATGGAGTGATAGCCTTCCTTATTCAAAATCCCATTTACCTTGTACAAATCTCCCACTTTACCAGCACCAAAGCAACCCCAGACCATCACATTACCTCCACCATGCTTGACAGATGGCGTCAGGCACTCTTCCAGCATCTTTTCAGTTGATCTGCTTCTCCAAAATGTACTTCTGTGTGATCCAAACACCTCAAACTTTAATTCGTCTATCCATAAAACCTTTTTCCAATCTTCCTCTGTCCAATGTCTGTGTTCTTTTGCCCATATTAATCTTTTCCTTTTATTAGCCAGTCTCAGATATGGCTTTTTCTTTGCCACTTTGCCCTGAAGGCCAGCATCCCGGAGTCGCCTCTTCACTGTAGAGGTTGACACTGGCGTTTTGCGTGTACTGTTTACTGAAGCTGCCAGTTGAGGAGCTGTGAGGCGTCAATTTCTCAAATTAGAGACACTAATATACTTGTCTTGTTGCTCAGTTGTGCAGCGGGGCCTCCCACTTCTCTTTCTACTCTGGTTAGAGCCTCTTTGTGATCTCCTCTGAAGGGAGTAGTACACACCGTTGTAGGAAATCTTCAGTTTCTTGGCAATTTCTCGCATGGAATAGCCTTCATTTCTAAGAACAAGAATAGACTGTAGAGTTTAACATGAAAGTTCTCTTTTTCTGGCCATTTTGAGAGTTTCATAGAACAAACAAATGTAATGCTCCAGATTCTCAACTAGCTCAAAGGAAGGTCAATTTTATAGCTTCTCAAATCAGCCAAACCGTTTTCAGCTGGGCTAACATACTTGTGCAAGGGTTTTCTATGGTTTTCTAAACATCCATTAGCCTTCTTACACAGTTAGCAAACACAATGTACCATTAAAACACTGGAGTGATGGTTGTTGGAAATGGGCCTCTATACACCTATGTAGATATTGCAATAAAAACAAGACGTTTGCAGCTAGAATAGTCATTTACCACATTAATGTATACAGTGTATTTCTGATTCATTTAATGTTAGCTTTATTGAAAAAAAAAGTGCTTTTCTTTCAAAAATAATAAAATTTCTAAATGACCCCAAACTTTTGAATGGTAGTGTACATAACTGTATTGCTTTTACATATTAAGAGCAAACCAATAGCAGTAGATCAATAAAATGGCTATTGAAGCAGTCTCCTAAAGCAGAGGTCCCCAACCGCCGGTCCGCGGACCAGGACCGGGCCGTTGGGGTTTTTCAGCCGGTCCGCGGGGAGAGGGGGCCCCTCCAGCCTCCAGCAGGGCCGCCATCAGGGCATGACTGCCCTGACTCCAGTATGGGGCCCGGCCGGTAGGAGCCCCTTCGGAGCCCCCCTCTTGTGCGTCTCTCTCCTCATGGGGCCCCCGGCCGCATGCTAAGCGCCGGGTCCGGGACATCTTAGCGCTGCGCTGCTGCGGCAGCACCTTCATGATTCCCCTGACTTCCGGTCATGTGACGGCGCTGTCACATGGCCGGAAGTCAGGAGAACCTGGTGTCAGCGATTTGGACGAGCGCCAGGATTCTGCAGGGATCGCATGGGGGTAAGTATAACAAGTTTTATTTTTTTTTAAATACAATTAACTAGGAGTGGGGGGAATGGGAGATGCACATGGGGGGAGGGGAGAGATGAGAGATGCACATGGGGGAGGGGAGAGATGAGAGATCCACATGGGGGGGAGGGGAGAGATGAGAGATGCACATGGGGGAGGGGAGAGATGAGAGATCCACATGGGGGGGAGGGGAGAGATGAGAGATGCACATGGGGGAGGGGAGAGATGAGAGATCCACATGGGGGAGGGGAGAGATGAGAGATGCACATGGGGGGAGGGGAGAGATGAGAGATGCACATGGGGGGAGGGGAGAGATGAGAGATGCACATGGGGGGGAGGGGAGAGATGAGAGATGCACATGGGGGAGGGGAAAGATGAGAGATCCACATGGGGGGGAGGGGAGAGATGAGAGATGCACATGGGGGAGGGGAGAGATGAGAGATCCACATGGGGGAGGGGAGAGATGAGAGATGCACATGGGGGGAGGGGAGAGATGAGAGATGCACATGGGGGGAGGGGAGAGATGAGAGATGCACATGGGAGGGAGGGGAGAGATGAGAGATGCACGGGGGGTGAGAGATGCACGGGGGGGTGAGAGATGCACGGGGGGATGAGAGATGCACGGGGGGTGGATGAGAGATGCACGGGGGGGTGAGAGATGCACGGGGGGATGAGAGATGCACGGGGGGTGGATGAGAGATGCACGGGGGGGGTGAGAGATGCACGGGGGGGATGAGAGATGCACGGAGGGGATGAGAGATGCACGGGGGGTGGATGAGAGATGCACAGAGGCGGCTGAGAGATGCACGGAGGGGGATGAGAGATGCACGGGGGTGAGCTGCACATGGGGGGGTGAGAGATGCACATGGGGGGGTTATGTTTACATAACTTTGTTGCCTTATGAAGGGCGGGGGGGCCCCCAAAAATTTCTTGCACAGGGGCCCACTACAGTCTGTGTCCGCCCCTGGGATGAAGTAAATGCAGCTGAACAGCAGCTGTCAGGACAGCTGCCCTGTCCTGCTGCAGGGCGTGATGGGGCCTCAGTGATGCGGCTCCTGGCACAGCACATTATGTGGGGCTCCTGGCATAGCTCCTGGCGGGGACCTGGTCTACACTATATGATAAGTATGCACTAAACTCCAAATCCCTCCATTACCCCGCCCCCATATGACCAAAGCCCCGCCCACCCCACCCCCTCCTTGCTGGGCCATGGAAAAATGATCTTGCTTCAAGCTGGTCCCTGGTGCAAAAAAGGTTGGGGACCACTGTCCTAAAGTATAACACATTATTTTCACTTTAGGGGATCAAAACAGTGCCCCCACCTCCCCCTTGAAAGTTTATAAATTGCAAAGGTAACATTTTTATTTAAAACAACCCACATTTACTGATATCCAACTGTATTTTGTTGTTTTAGCTCCAGTTCCTTATACATATCTAAAAGACAAACAATGCATTTACATATACTGTGCTATAATATTCCTCTATCCATAAATGACCCACATTGCCTGCAGTCATTGATTTATTCCTGATACTCAATTCTCAGTAAATAGGGAAGATGCCATAATACCAATTTTGCATTTTTTATTATTCAAGCCTAAGCTGTAACATAAAGGCAACCTGATGGAGAATGTAAATATGGTTATTTTCCCTAAGAAGCAAATACTTACTCTTTGAATATAGCTTTAGTATATGCGTGGGTTAAACATACATTACTGAAAGGTTAATATCTTTTTTATGTTGATATTGAATTTTGCAGCCTGAAATGTACTGCCCACTGAATGGAGAATCTCTAGAGGATTTCTCATATTTCTAAATTCGTAACATTTTAGTGGATGCTGATAAGTGAGGGGAGTTGGGGCACAATGTACAATTGGATTCCAAAAGGTTTGTTGATTTTGACAAGGTTTCAAACACTTGCTTACATTTACTTATTCTCAAGGAGACTGCTCTCTATTAGTGTTAGATTAAAAATAGAACAGATGGGAAGAGAAGTGAGATAAGAATACGCTGGCGTAGTCAAGTTTAATACTTCAGTATAAGCAAGTTTTTGAAGCATGGTCAACAAATCCAAGTGAGAACTTGATTGGTTAAAATGGACTAAGATTGAGACCCAAGGCTAAGACTGGCCATATACGTTAGCTTTGAGTCAAACATTTGTGGAGAGGCCGCTCTTCTCACAGTGACCGGTCTGTCCCTGGTAGAGATTCTGCGCAGGTGTCACAATTGCCTGTGTTAACCTCATCAGATGAGGTAGCACATGCTCAGTAAGCTCCTGATGATGTTGTGAGAGCCGGTCTATTGATCTCGCAACCTCATTAGGCGCTTACTGCACATGTACCACCCCTTCTGATGAAACTAACCCAGGAAATTAGGGCAACTGCACAGGAGAGACTGGTTATTGAGAGATGAGTAACCTGTAAATCACCACCGATGGCCGGTGGTGGATGGGGAAAAGGGAGAGAACCTGCAGCACTTGCTGTTAAAACTTCAAGAATGAATTTCTCAAAAATGCCCTAACTAAATACTACAAGCAAAATATGAATGTCATAGGCATTATGGGGTTTTACACTCATGTCTTAAAGGGAATCTTTCAGCAGGTTATTGCTATGTAATCTGAAGACAGCATGCTGTAGGAATTAAAACACAGATTTCAGAAGATGCCTCTCTTATAAAGCTTTGTGCTGTTGTTTACTAGCAATGATTGTTTTAGCACCAGTAGCTTATCATTGCTGGGACACAAAAGTGCATGCCTACTGGTCCAGCAACGCCCCCTCCTGAGATGAGCACCTCACTGTCTATGGACATTGTATATAAAGAGCCTGGTGTGAGTGGGGGAAGCTTTCTCCACCCTTCTGCATTGATAAATCTAAAAACTTGTGTCAGAATGGCTTCACCCAGTAAACTAAGTGATACATCTTTGGATTCAGGGTTTCTTTGTCTACATTATGCTGCTCTCAGATGAGGTAGCAATAAACTGTTGACAGATTTCCTTTAAGTTAGGTTATGTGCCCACGATGCAGAAATGCTCTGGATTTTTTCCTGAGCGTTTCTGCATCTCCCTGGCAAAAAAAACACATGCGGATATTACATGCGGATTGTACATGCGTTTTTCTGCCAGGGACAAGCGTATGTCCCGTGTTTTTCACATGCGATTTCGCATGCGGGTTGTCAAGCGCTTTTTAGCATCACTTGGAAAAGTGCTTGACAACTTGGTCACACTATATAAATCCATGCAACCGGCATGGATTTATATAGTGTGACCAAGTTAATAGTAAAAGAAAGGTAAAAAATAAAAAATAAACATTATACTCACCTTCTTATGGTCCCCAGTCTCCTTGTCTGGTGCGTCCGGTCACATGACTAAATGACGTAATGGAAGGTCCTTTTAGACCATCGCAAGCTGCCGGGGAGCCAGGATGCATCGCTAAGGAGACTGGGGGCCTTCAGAAGGTAAGTATAATATTTATTTTTTATTTTAAAATCTTTTTTTTACAGGTACTATGGTACCAGGGTCCGGAGGATAGTCTCCTCTTCTCCAGACCCGGGTACCATCCGCACATTGAATCGCTTAATATCAGCATGTGCACATGTAGTCATGCCGATATTAACCAATTCAATGCAAGTTAATGGCGGCAAAAACACCGCGATTCAGCAAAATAATTGGTAGTGCTGCGGATTTTTCTGCAATGATAATCCGCAGCTGAAATTTCCGCAGCATGTGCACAGCACATGCGGATTATCATTGGGGAACATGGCAGACCTTCTACCAAGCATTTTTTAAGCGTTTCTGCGGCGGAATTGCCGCTGCAAAAATGAAAAAATGCATAGTGGGCACACAGCCTCAGGGGTCGAAAATCCTGCTGACAGATCCTCTTTAATCATTATCGTCCCAAAATATACTATAATGGGAGAATTGGGAGACCTGTGATACACATTAGATGTTTTAGGTTTGCTTTTTAGTCTATGAATTTGTTATAGATGTGTTTTTATGTGACATCACTATGATTCCATCACTGAAAATATTGGTTCAGTTGTTCTTAACTAAGTACATTCTACATAACGATAAACTGTCCATGTGATCAACTAATTCATACCTGTGACTTTACCTCACCAAGTTATTATTAGACTTTTATAAGGCTCCATAACTGCATTGATGGTTTCCCAATTAATCAGTTGTAAGATAGATGAAGGTGAAAGAAGATTTAACGAGCTTTAAAAACTTGAACAATCATAAATGATAAAAGCTCAGTGCACCATATAAAGTTGGTCAGAGGGAGTAATAGAACATCCTTATAGTTGTGCTTTTTTAGACCTTAAATTAAAGCTATGATGGTCTCTCTCTCATTATCTCTCTTTCTCTCACTCTATATATACAGTACTGTATAAAAGTTTTAGGCAAATGAGGAAAAAAAGCTGCAAAGTTAAAATGGTTTGAAAAATAGAAGTGTTACTTTATTTTTTGTGAAATAACAACATGAAAAGTGAATGAACAAAACAGAAATCTAAATCAAATAAACATTTGTTTTGACCACCTTTGCATTCAAAATAGCATGAAATCTTGGTACACTTTTATTATTATTATTATTATTATTATTATTTATTATTATTATAGTGCCATTTATTCCATGGTGCTTTACATGTGAAAAAATGGGTATACATAGCAAAAACACTTACAATAATCTTGAAAAACACGAGTCAGTGACTGGTAGAGGGGGAGAGGGGACTCTCCCCGCGAGGGCTCACAATCTACAAGGGATGGTTGAGGATACAATAGGTGAGGGTAGAGCTGGTCATGAAGCAGTGTGGTGGCGCGATGGTTACTGCAGGTTGTAGGTTTGTCGGAAGAGGTGAGTCTTCAGGTTCCTTTTGAAGATTTCCATGGTAGGCAAGAGTCTGATATGTTGGGGTAGAGAGTTCCAGAGTGGGGTGGGATGCATGGGAGAAATGTTGTATGTGATTGTGGGAAGAGGAGATAAGAGAGGAGTAGAGAAGGAGATCTTGTGAAGATTGGAGGTTGCTTGTAAGTAAGTTCCGGGAGACTAGATCACAGATGTATGGGGGAGGCAGGTTGTGGATGGCTTTGTATGCCAGGGTTAGGGTTTTTAACTTGAGTCTCTGGGCAATGGGGAGCCAGTGAAGGGATTGACAGAGGGGAGAAGCCAGGGAATAGTGGGGGAACAGGTGGATTAGTCGGGCAGCAGAGTTTAGGATAGTAGGATAGATTGGAGGGGCTCGAGAGTGTTAGAAGGGAGGCCACGGACCACGAAGTGCAGTAGTCGATGCGGGAGATGATGAGGGCATGCACTAGGGTTTTTGCAGAGTCTCAGCTGAGGAATGTGCGGTCCGGGAGATATTTTTGAGGTGGAGTCGGCAGGAAGTGGAAAGGGTTTGGATATGTGGTTTGAAGGAGAGATCAGAGTCCAGGGTTACCCCGAGGCAGCTAGCTTGTGAGACTGGGGAGAGTGGGCAGACATTAACTGTGATGGATAGGTCAGATGGGGGGATTTAATGTGGTGGGGGAAAGATAATGAATTCGGTTTTATCCACGTTAAGTTTTAGAAATCTAGCAGAGAAGAAGGATGAAATAGCGGACAGACATTGTGGGATTCTGGTTAGCAAGGAGTTGATATCGGGTCCAGAGAGGTAGATGTGTGTGTCATCAGCATAGAGGTGGTACTGAAAGCCGTGAGACTCTATGAGCTGTCCCAGCCCAAAGGTGTAGATGGAGAAGAGCAGGGGCCCTAGAACTGAACCTTGGGGGACACCGACAGATAGGTGGCGAGATGAGGAGGTGGTGTGTGAGTGGGAGACGCTGAATGTCTTGTCTGTTAGGTATGAAGAGATCCAAGATAGGGCCAAATCCGTTATGCCAAGAGATGAGAGAGTCTGTAGTAAGAGGGAATAGTCCACTGTGTTGAAGGCAGATTACAGGTCCAGGAGTAGGACAGAGTAGTGTCGCTTGGATTTGGCGGTTAGTAGGTCAATGTTGACTTTAGTCAGGGCAGTTTCAGTGGAGTGATGCGGTCGGAAGCCAGATTGTTAGCGGTCTAAGAGGGAGCATGAGGAGAGGTGGGAGGACAGTTCAAGGTGGACATGTTGTTCCAGTAGTTTTGAGGCATAGGGGAGAAGTGATATGGGGTGATAGCTAGTCAGAGAGGATGGGTCAAGAGAGGGCTTTTTGAGGATGGGTGTGATTGAGGCATGTTTGAAACATGAGGGGAAGACACCGGTTGTTAGTGACTGGTTGAAAAAGTGGGCTAGGCTTGGGATGAAGATAGTGGTAAGGTTACGGATGAGGTGGGACGGGATTGGGTCAAGTTCGCAGGTGGTGAGGTGTGATTTGGAAAGTAAAGAGGAAACTTGATGTTCTGTAATGGTGAAGAAGTTAGTTTTGGAGGAGGAAGGTTGAGTAGATATGAGAAGGGGCTGTGGGGACTTTAAGCAAAAGCTTTGTCTGATGTTGTCAATCTTCTGCTTGAAGAATGAAGCAAAATCTTCTGCTGAGATGAGAAGAGAGGGAGGAGGTGCTGGGGGATGGAGGAGAGAATTGAAAGCATTGAATAGCTGTTTGCGGTTGTGAGACAGGGAGGATATGAGAGGTGAGAAGTAGGTTTGTTTTGCTGCTGTTAGTGTAGACTTTAAAATAGTGAGGGATTGTTTTAATGCAATGAAGTGCTCATTGGAGTGGGACCTTTTCCATCTCCGCTCATCAACCCTGGAGGCCCATTGCTTTTCTTCAGTCAGGTTGGTGTGCCAGGGTTCCCTATTGAATGTTCAAGCTTTGGTATGTGTGAGAGGGGCGACCAAATTGAGAGTTGCAGCTGTTGTGGTGTTATATAAAGCAGCAGCAACATCTGCATCGTGTAAGGTATTTATGTCTGTAAGAGGGAGGAGGGATTCAGAGAGTGAGTGTAGGTCAAGGTGTTTGACGTTTCTGCGAGGGTGTGCAAGTTTGTTAAGTGGGGATTGTGGACCTAGAGGGGAGAGTACAGAGAATGTAAGTAGGTTGTGGTCAGAAAGAGAGAGAGGAGAGTTAGAAAGGTTAGATAGGGAACAGAGGCGAGTGAAGATGAGGTCTAGTGTGTAGCCAGTGTGGCGGCAGCAGAACATTGAGCAAGGCCGAAGGAGGAAGTGAGGGATAAGAGCTTAGAGACACATGAGTGGAATGTGTCAATGGGGATGTTGAAGTCACTCATGATGATAATGGGGATGTCGGTGGAAAGTAAGTGAAGCAGCCAGGTCGTGAAGTGGTCGAAGAAAGTGGTGGCTGGCCCTGGCGGTAAATGACAGCCATTTGTAAGTTGGAGGGGGAGTAGATGTGCACACAGTGTACAGTCATGGCCAAAAGTTTTGAGAATGACACCAAAATTATATTTTCACATGATCTGCTGGCCTTTTGGTTTTTATTAGTGTTTGTCTGATGTTTATATCACATACAGAAATATAATTGCAATCATATTATGAGTACCAATAGGTTATATTGACAGTTAGAATGAGTTAATGCAGCAAGTCAATATTTGCAGTGTTGCCCCTTCTTCTTCAAGACCTCTGTAATTCTCCCTGGCATGCTCTCAATCAACTTTTGGACCAAATCCTGACTGATAGCAGTCCATTCTTGCATAATCAATGCTTGCATTTTGCCAGAATTTGTTGGTTTTTGTTTGTCCACCCGTCTCTTGATGATTGACCACAAGTTCTCAATGGGATTAAGATCTGGGGAGTTTCCAGGCCATGGACCCCAAATCTCTATGTTTTGTTCCATGAGCCATTTAGTTATCACCTTTGCTTTATGGCAAGGTGCTCCATCATGCTGGAAAAGGCATTGTTGGGCGCCAAACTGCTCTTGGACGGCTGGGAGAAGTTGCTCTTGGAGGACATTCTGGTACCATTCTTTATTCATGGCTGTGTTTTTAGGCAAGACTGTGAGTGAGCCGATTCCCTTGGCTGAGAAGCAACCCCACACATGAATGGTTTCAGGATGCTTTACAGTTGGCATGAGACAAGACTGGTGGTAGCGCTCACCTTTTCTTCTCCGAATAAGCTGTTTTCCAGATGTCCCAAACAATCGAAAAGGGGATTCATCAGAGAAAATGACTTTGCCCCAGTCCTCAGCAGTCCACTCCCTGTACCTTTTGCAGAATATCAGTCGGTCCCTGATGTTTTTTCTGGCGAGAAGTTGCTTCTTTGCTGCCCTCCTTGAAACCAACCCTTGCTCAAAGAGTCTCCGCCTCACAGTGCGTGCAGAAGCACTCACACCAGCCTGCTGCCATTCCTGAGCAAGCTCGGCACTGCTGGTAGTCCGATCCCGCAGCTGAAACAGTTTTAAGATACGGTCCTGGTGCTTGCTGGTCTTTCTTGGGCGCCCTGGAGCCTTTTTGACAACAATGGAAGCTCTCTCATTGAAGTTCTTGATGATGCGATAGATTGTTGACTGAGGTGCAATCTTTGTAGCTGCGATACTCTTCCCTGTTAGGCCATTTTTGTGCAGTGCAATGATGGCTGCACGTGTTTCTTTAGAGATAACCATGGTTAACTGAAGAGAAACAATGATACCAAGAACCAGCCTCCTTTTAAAGTGTCCAGTGATGTCATTCTTACTTAATCATGA
This sequence comes from Phyllobates terribilis, assembly GCF_046119375.1. Classification (NCBI taxonomy): domain Eukaryota; kingdom Metazoa; phylum Chordata; class Amphibia; order Anura; family Dendrobatidae; genus Phyllobates; species Phyllobates terribilis. The sequence continues at coordinate 361,190,197 of NW_027362762.1, read as the reverse complement.
CTGATTGATCGCCAGCCCTGTCCTCATCAACACCCACACCTGTGTTAATGGATCAATCACTAAAACGATGTTAGCTGCTCCTTTTAAGGCAGGACTGCAATGATGTTGAAATATGTTTTGGGGGTTAAAGTTCATTTTCTGGGCAAATATTGACTTTGCAAGTACAGTAATTGCTGTTAAGCTAATCACTCTTTGACATTCAGGAGTATATGCAAATTGACATTACAAAAAATGAAGCAGTAAACTTTGGAAAAATTACTATTTGTCTCATTCTCAATACTTTTGGCCATGACTGTACCTCAAAAGAAGGGAGAGTAATGGAGGGTGGTAGTGGGATTTGGGTGAAGTGTCTGACAGGAGAAAACCTACGCCTCCACTATGCTTGCTGCTGGGGCGGGGGTGTGGGAAAGGTGGAATCCGCCATACGAAAGTGCGGCTGGAGAGGCTGTGTCAGAGGGGGTGAGCCAAGTTTCGGTGATGGCGAGGAAGGAAAGTTTGTTAGTAATGAAAAGAACAGGGATGTAGGAAAGTTTGTTGCAGACGGAGCGAGCGTTCCATAGAGATCCTGTTAGTGCAACTGGGGAAGTGGGGACTGGGTGGATGGGTATGAGGTTACAAAGGTTGGGACAACTTGTGGTAGATCGTGGATAGGAGGTAATAGTGACTGTGGGGATATGGTGAGGAGGACCAGGATTTGGAGAGATGTCGCCGGCAGAGAAAGTGTTAGCAGGTGGGAGTAGGAGAAGGCATGAGGTGACAGTCTGTGTTTGGAGACACAGGATTGAATGTTGATGAATAGTTCTGAGGAGGAGGTGAGATGAATGGGGAGGATGGAGGGAGAGATGAAGAGTTCATTACTTAGTGTAGGGATTAGGGGGGTTAGTAGAAAGTGGAGGACTATAGGGGAAAAAGTGACTGACTACCTGCCTCTGAAAATAACTGCCACTTTGAGCCAAATTCACTTTGTGCAAGAAGACGCATGCAACCACCCCACACGCGTGCACCCCTTAGACAGCTTCTGATTTTATAGGGCAGACTATAGTATTAGGTGAGAGGCATTGTGGGAGCTGCTTGTGGCTTAATTATGCAAACAATTGAGCCAAACTATATGGCAAATAATTACAACCATAATTGGTGATCAATAAATGTGGGTACTCCTAGTATATATGCCACCTACAAAAAAACGGAGTATAATACCCCAAAAAGAGTCTTAGGCAATAACAAATTAAATGTATCTAAAACATCAATTTTATTATGCATACATAATGAAAAACAACAAGACAAAATATTAAAAATAGCAGGTCAATGGAGGGGAATACACAAGATCGAAGCGGCAACCCAGTGGGTCCACATGTGGTCATTTCCACAGTTGTGAAATAATTCAAGAATTGCAAGTAAAAGGCATACAAATGGATAAGTCAAAGTAGACTTAAATGTAGAAAATATTGTCCAAGTGGGACACCAGAAAAGTGCCTATTCTTTGATGATATTGTATCAACAGCAAACTTGAGTACTAAGTGTGAATAGAATGAAGGCGATAGGGAAAAGTCATGTGACTACCCATCTATCAACCTAAGAAACTCACCCATGTTAAAAGGTAGGAACCTGGTGCGGTGCTGAAGTCCCGACACGCGTTTCGCATATGCTTCCTCAGGGGGCTGTGGTTGTGTGTGTAGTGGTCTTCTTTATATACCTACCTCACCATATTATCTAGGTCTCACGCCAGTAATGCAGCGCGTGCGCGATGGTATCAGCCACTTCCGCCTCGTCACTTCCGGCTAATTCCTGACAAGTGTGTGGGTAGGAACAAATATTCCAATGACGTCAGTAACCAACACTCCAGTCATGCGGAAGCCTTGTGGGACGCAGCCGGATAAGTGGTGCATCGAGCACGCGCTGCTGGCGGCGGCCATTTGTAATGAGGGACAAGAAAAGGGCAAGAGATCCAAATCAAGAACCAGATCAGTAATCAAGGTAAGACAAAAACTATAGCAATAGCCGATGAGTCCATCAAATAGTTATACAGGTAATGGCAACATATGCTGTTTCAAAATACATGTTAACAATTAAAGTGCATGGCATTGATAAACTACATTATTTCATAAATATCAGAGAGTTTAATCAACACAATAGTAAAAGTACTTATTAGCAGCAGATTATATGATGTGATTCATATTCTCAGATTTATGAGAAGAAGACTTGTCCCTTGTACATCTGGAAATCCCGAACACGGTCCAGATATGTATAGTGAGGAAGGCCCCGATATATCACTACTATAAAAAAAATATAAAAATTAGAAACACACATAATTAAAAACATAGGGAAAAAGAATGCTTCTTCAAATTAGAGGAACAGGGCAAAACTAAGTTGTTCATTTACACCCCGGGAGGGTGTCCAAAATAATTATCCAGCGGCACTCCAGCTGCGCCAAAATGCATCTCTAATTACCTCCCCTTATGCCGAGGTGTACCTTGTCAATACCTCTAAATTTGAGGCACGAGGGGTCGCAATTATGGCATTGTCTGAAGTGTCGCAGGATAGTTTTAATGTTGTTCCATCAAGTACATCTCGTGCTGCTATCACATCCCTAATGTGCTCCCTTATCTGAACTCGAAGTTCTCTTGATGTTAGTCCTACGTAGCTGAGGTTACAGGAGCACCTCGCTAGGTAGACTACATATGTGGAGCTACAAGAGATGTAATGCGTAATTTTAAAGTTCCTGATCCCGTCTGCAGATGTAAAGGAGATGGCACAAACTATATTCCTGCAAGCCAAACAAGACCCGCAGGGATAACATCCCCATCTCTGTTTCCCAGTACCAAATAGAGAGGAAGTGGGGGCAACATAGTGGCTTCTAACCAAGGAATCCATCAGACTCCTACCTCTCTTAGCTGTCATCATAGGTCTGTCTGGTAGAATTTTATTTAATGTTGGTTCTGTTTTAAGCACCGGCCAATGATTAGTTAGAATTTGACGTATCTCGGACCAGCGACTGTTAAAGGTAGATATAAACCTAATAGGAGGATCTCTCTCAGGTTGCTTAATTAAATTGGTTAGTAACAGATGTCGTGGAGTTCTCCTCGCGTGCAAGTAACCCTTTCTGATGCTGCGATTACTATAGCCACGCTCTCGGAATCTGTGGGCCAGATCCCGAGCCTGGGCCTCAAAAATCCCGTCAGTGGAACAAATACGTTTCATTCTAAGGTACTGCCCAACAGGAATGGCCTGAATTGTCGAGGATGTATGTGCAGATGTTTCATGTAGTAAAGAATTAACAGATGTCTCTTTGTGGAAAACATCGGTTTGTATCAGGCCATCCTGTTTGACAATAATCCTGATATTCAGGAAGTCAATCTGATTCTTATCACATTTGTATGTGAGTTTTATATTTCGATCATTATAATTAAGTGTAGTGATAAAATCATGGAGCCCAGACTCGGGACCCTGCCAAATGATGAAAACGTCATCAATAAACCTGTACCAACACTGCGCTTGGGACGCGGCGCCCTCGCCATCCCCAAAAACCTCCCTCTCCCAAAAGCCAAGAAAGAGATTAGCATAGGACTGCGCGCACGCTGCGCCCATCGCAGTGCCCAGTTTTTGTAGAAAAAAATCTATCCTTAAATGTAAAGAAGTTATGAGTAAGTATAAATTGTAATAACTCAAGAATCAGAGAGCGTAATGAGACATCCAGGTCACTAGCACCAAGGAAGAACTCCACGGCCTGCAGTCCGTCCTCATGCCCAATGCTCAACTGCAACCAAAAGCATGTCCACATCAAGGCATAGGTCATCAACCTTCCTAAGGACGTCGCCAGTGTCTCTGACATAGGAGGTCAGCGTTTCAACCAATGGATGGAGATAATGTTCAATGAATTTGCAAATTGGATCACATAGCCCTCAGATGCCAGAGACAATGGGACGTCCTGGGGGTTCTACGGGGTTCTTATGAATTTTAGATAGTAAGTAAAAAGTGGGGTCTATTGGGCACTTGACACAAAGGCCGTCAAAGATTTTTTTGGGGATAATTCCCTGTATACAGGCCTTATCCAGAATTTCAAAAAGTTAGGCTGAGAATGCTGCCAAAGGGTTATTTGATAAAGGGATGTATGATGTACAATCTCAAAGCTGTCTAAAAGCTTCTCTCTCATATTTCACAACGGGCCAGACCACCACGTTCCCTCCCTTGTCCGCAGGCTTAAAGACCACATCCTTAAGGGATTGCAAATCTCTAAGTGCCCCCCAGACAAAGTCCTGAGGTCCTCCATGACTAGTTTATTGAAGATCTCCACCTGTGGACAAAGGGAAAAAGGAGGGAAGGTGGTGGATCTGGCCAGGACAGAAGTGGGGAAAGTACCTGTAGTAGCTGAGGCACTCTCTCTTTCCAATTCCTCCAAAACAGACAAAGTCTCTCTTTCCATGGTAGTATTCAAATCAACATCTCGGGTAGGTTTAGTATGAAGCTTACGCAAAATCACTTTTCTCAGGAACAGCTGTAGGTCTTTCAATACTAGAAAAAAGTTATAGTTGTTAGTGGGAACGAAAGTCAGACCCAGTGATAGGACCTCCATTTGAATGTAAGACAGTAAATGAGTTGAGAGATTAATTATCTCCAAATTATTGGATCTAGGTTTTCTCTCCAAAGACTGTGGGGGGGTTAGTTTTCGTTTATAGTTAGATTTCCCCTTCCATTGTCCCCGATATCTCTCACTCATTGTGGCTTAGTTAGCACCTGATCAGCACACCAGGAGATGGCTCGATGATCAAAGACAGAGAAAAGACTATGTAGGCTACACAGAGTAACACCTACCATCATCAGATGATGTCTGCAATGAGGGAGGGACAGACATGCATCAGTGAGTACTGAATGGAATGTAGCAGATGACATAGCAGAAATTTATCAAGCAGAGGAATTGTGCAGCAAGCAGAGATTGTACCATTAAGTTGTTTCAGGGAAATGCACAAACACTTACAAACATACACTTGCCCAAAGTTATGGTTTTGCGGGTGTATTGTCAGGTATGTGAATAACCAATTATACCAAACAGGTTCTGATGATCATCATTTTCATATGTAGGTTGAAACACGGTCTTTAACTGAAACAGAAACAGCATTATTGGAGGCTTAAAACTGGGTGCAGAATAGCCAGACTCTAAGGTGAAGGTATACAAAGGTGTAGGTACTGTATGTAAGACAGCTTCATGAAGCATGTCATACACCATGGCAAGACTGACCACAACAACAAGACACATGAAGAAATAATAATAATTTTTATTTATTTAGCACCAACATATTCCGCAGCACTTTGCAATTAAGTAGGGACATATACAGTCAATATAAACAATACAATGTATCACATTTCAACAGATAGAGGAGAAGTGAGGGCCCTGCTCGCAAGCTTACAATCTATATGGAAATGGGGGAACAAAATAGGTAGAACATGGTCATCAGCCAGTATCTGTCTAAGAGCAGTTACCGTGTGCTATTTGGTGCATGGAAGATGTGGACACAGATGAATAGGCAGGGGCAGATTAAGATTAACATTTAGGATGGGACAGGGGAGAGTTAGGTTGGTGAGTTGAGGTGATAGGCTTGTCTAAACAGATGTGTTTTAAAGCGCGTTTCAAGACATGGGGGCTAGATATTAGTCAGATCGTTTGGGGCAGTGCATTCCAGAAAACTGGCGTGGCACGAGAGAAGTCTTGGAGACGGTGGTGTGAGGTTTGGATTAAGGAGGAATTTAGTCTTAGATCAGTTGCAGAACAGAGGGCACGGGAGGGGTGATAGACAGAAATGAGGGATGAGATATAGGGCGGTGCAGAACTGTGGAGAGATTTGTGGGTGAAAGAGATGAGTTTGTATTGTATTCTGTGGTGAATGGGTAACCAGTGCAATTACTGGCACAGGGTAGAGGCATCGGTGAAGCGGCCTGATAGAAATACGACCCTGGCTGCTGCATTCAGAATGGATTTGAGAGAAGAGAGTTTGTTTAGAGGGAGACCGATTAGAAGAGACTTGCAGTAGTCCAGACGAGAGTGAATAAGAGCAACAGTAAGAGTTTTTGCAGTATCAAAGGTAAGAAAGGTCAGATTCTGGAGATGTTTTTAAGGTGCAGGTGACATGAGCGAGTGAGTGATTGTATATGAGGAATAAAGGAAAGTTGTGTGTCAAATATGACTCCAAGACAGCGAGCTTGCTGCTTGGGGGTCATGGTGGCGCCACCAAAGGAAATTAAAAAGTTGAAAGTCAGGTATAGGTAGGTTAGTAGAGGGAGGAAAAACAAGGAGTTCAGTTTTGGAGAGATTCAGTTTCAGATAGAGGGAGGACATGATGTTAGAGATAGCGGACAGACCATCACCGGTATTTTGTATTAGTGTGGGGGAGATGTCAGGTGAAGAGGTGTATAGTTGGGTGTCACTAGCATCAAGATGATACTGGAAACCAAATGTGCTGATGGTTTGTCCAGTAGGGGCAGTATACAAGGAGAAGAAGAGGGGACCTGGGACTGATCCTTATTAGTGATGAACGAGTATGTTCGGTTAACCCTTTCGCCGAGTATACTCGGCCGAGCACCGAGTATTTATAGAATGCTCGGGCTTTAAGTTTTCGTCGCTCCGTGAACATGATTTGCAACTGTTTGACAGATTTAATACATGTGAGGAATGCTGGAAAAACAGGCATTCCTCACATGTATTAAATCTGTTAAACAGTCGCAAATCATGTTCACGGAGTGATGAAAACTTAAAGCCCGAGCATTCTATAAATACTCGGTGCTCGGCCGAGTATACTCGGCGAAAGGGTTAACCGAACATATTCGCTCATCACTAATCCTTATGGAACCCCGATAGTAAGGGGAAGATTAGAGGAACAAGAGCCAGCAAAAGATACTGTGAAGCAGCGGTCAGAGAAATAGGAGGAGAACCAGGAGAGAGCGGTGTCCTTGAGGCCTATAGAGTGGAGCATAGTGAGAAGGAGCTGGTGATCCACAGTGTCAAAAGCGGCAGAGAGAACCAGGAGAAACAGCAGGGAGTAGTGACCATTAGATTTAGCTGTTAGTAGATCATTAGAGACTTTAGTGAGGGCAGTTTCAGTAGAGTGTGAGGAGCGGAAACTAGATTGTAAAGTGTCGAGAAGAGAGTTAGCTGAGAGATAGCAGATTCCAGGATTTTAGAGATGAAGGGAAGATTAGAGACCGGTCGGAAGTTAGCAGTTCAGTTCTGGTCCAGGGATGGCTTTTTCAGTAAAGGAGTTATGATGGCATGTTTGAATGAAGAGTGAAAGGTACCCGAAGAAAGAGAGTAGTTAAACAATTTAGTTAGGTGGGTAGTGACAGCTGTGGAAAGGAACTGAAGGAGGTGTGAGGGAATAGGGTCACTGTTGCAGGTTGTAGGGCGGGAAGAAGCGAGGAGTCTGGTCACTTGTTCTTCTGTGACCGGCTCGAAGATGGAAAGTGAACTTGAGGGGCAGGAGGGAAGGGGATTCAGACTCTGAGGGGATTGTGTAAAAATGTCTTGATGGATATGATTGATTATTTGTAGGAAATTAGTGGCCAGATTGCCAGCGCTTAGGTTAGTGACGGGATCTGTACTTTAGGACCGAGAAGGGAGTGGAAGGTTTCAAAGTCGTTTAGGATTGTTGGCTAGAGATGTGATGAGAGTGGTGAAGTAGGCTTGTTTAGCCAGATGGAGAGCAGAGTTATAAGTTTTGAGCATGAAATTACAGTGGATGATGTTACAGGTCCAGGTGGTGGAAACTCTGTGCCGAGGTGCAAGGAGGAACCCAGAGGGGCGTGACTAAGTATCCACCCGAACCGACCCTGGTCGTACGGCAGCTAACGACACCGTGACCAGGGAGGATCCGGGCTGAGGGACCAGGTGCTACTCTGGGGTCGACCTTGTAAGAGAGCAGGTGGCTCCCATGGGTCAGATGGCTGGGACTGACCGGTATGGCGGATGGACACGGCAAGCAGGCGGAAGTCTCTGGTAGCTGACAGGTGGTCACAGTTCAAGAAAGCAGGGCAAGTAGCAGTCTTTAGGTTTACCAGGAAGGTGGTCACAGCAAGTGACGGCAGGATCTCCAGGCAGGCTGGCAGGAAACAGGCAGGTGCTCCCAGGTGAGCGGGCAGACAGACGAGGCGGGTAACTGACAGGTAACTGGTGGGCAGGTCCCAGGTGAGTGGGCTGACGGACACAGCAGGTAACAGGCAGGTAACTGGTGGACGCTCCCAGGTGAGCGGTCTGACAGACGAGGCAGGTAACAGGCAGGTAACTGGTGGACGCTCCCAGGTGAGCGGTCTGACAGACAGGGCAGGCGGATGCTCCCAGGTGAGCAGACAGATAGCCAAGGCAGGTAACAGGCAGGTAACAGGTGAGCAGGCTGGCAGGCTCGGCAGGTAACGGGCAGATAACAGACTGGCAGGCAGGACGAGAAGTCAGGCTAGCAGCGGGACCTGAGGGCTGAAGCACAGATCAGACACAGTGCAAACAACTTTGCTCGGGCACCTCCATTTTGGAGGAGCTGCCTTATATATGGGAAGTCCTCCGGCAATTGGCCGGGGACTCCTTAGGACGACGCGCGCGGCCCCTTTAAGAGAGGGGGAGCGCGCACGCGCCCTAAGCACAGTGCCTGGGTAGGAGCACGCACCGGCAGCAGCGAGGGAAGGAGCGCTGGAGGACGCCGCGCGCTGAACAGGAAGGTGAGAGGGACGGCGTCTCTGCCTAGCAGGAGGCAGAGACGCCGATGCTACAGTACCCTCCCCTTTAGGCCCCCCTTTATTAGGCCAGAGAGAAATTTCTCAAGGAGAAGCGGAGCGTTGATGTTCTCCCTGGGTTCCCAAGTTCTTTCCTCAGGACCAAACCCCTTCCAATCCACCAGAAAAAAGGTTCTCCCTCTTACCCTCTTGGTGGCCAGGATACTCTCCACTTCAAAAACGTCCTCAGCAGAAACCGGAGTAGGAGGAGTACCTGGATTGTCGGAAAAAGTGTTAAGGACAACGGGTTTGAGGAGGGATACGTGGAAGGAGTTGGGAATGCATAGGGTGGCCGGAAGTTTTAATTTGTAGGCCACTGGGTTAATTTGCCTGAGGACTTCGAAGGGTCCGATGAACCGAGGGCCCAACTTGTAGGAGGGTAATTTGAGCCGCACATATTTGGAAGAGAGCCAAACCTTGTCTCCCGGACGGAATTGAGGTGGATCCAGACGTCTCTTATCAGCATATCTCTTCATCCGCTCGGAGGACAGAAGAAGAGCGGACCTGGTACTTTCCCAAATAGTAGAAAATTCGCTGACAAGAGACTCTGCGGCAGGGTTGTCCACAGAAGCGGAGACAGGAACTGGAATCCGGGGGTACTGGCCATAGACAATAAAGAACGGGGATTGGGAAGAGGATTCGCTCTCATGGTTATTATAAGAGAACTCGGCCCATGGTAGGAGATCCACCCAATCCGAATGGTGGGCATTAATGAAGTGCCGGAGGTAGCTGGTCAGGATCTGATTGATCCGCTCCACTTGACCATTGGACTGTGGGTGGTAAGCGGAGGAGAAATCCAGGGTGACTTCTAGCAGCTTACATGTGGCTCTCCAGAAGCGTGAGGTGAACTGAACCCCACGATCGGACATGATGTGGAGGGGTAGGCCATGGAGACGGAAGATGTGGCGGATAAAGTCTTTAGCCAGCTCGGGTGCAGATGGGAGACCAGGCAGGGCAATGAAGTGGGCCATTTTAGAAAAGCGGTCAACGACCACCCAAATGACTGTACAACCGGCAGAAACAGGAAGATCGGTGATAAAGTCCATAGCAATGTGCTGCCATGGAGCAGCAGGTATGGGCTGGGGCAAGAGATGGCCAGCTGGTAGATGTCTGGGAACTTTGTTACGGGCACAGGATGAACAGGCCGCGACGAAGTCTACAACGTCCTTACGCAGGGTAGGCCACCAGTAATGCCGGGCAATGAGCTGGAAGGTCTTCTTTTGGCCAGCATGGCCAGCTAGTTTAGAAGAATGTCCCCAGCGAAGAACCCTCTCCCGATCTGGTACAGCTACAAACGTCTTACCGGGTGGAAGACGAGTCAGATCCAAGGGGGCCACATTCATCACCTTGGAGGAGTCAATGATGTGCGTAGGGTCCTCCTCTTGATCAGAGGACAGGAAGGACCGGGACAAGGCATCAGCTTTGACGTTCTTGTCCGCCGGGCGGAAATGAAGAATGAAGTCGAAGCGGGCAAGAAACAACGACCACCGGGCCTGGCGTGGATTGAGTCTCTGGGCATTTTGGAGATATGCCAGGTTTTTGTGATCCGTGTAGATGATTACCGGGTAAAGAGCCCCTTCTAGCAGATAGCGCCACTCCCCCAGTGCCAATTTGACGGCTAGCAATTCATGGTCTCCTATGGAGTAATTGCGCTCAGATGAGAAGATTTTGGAGAAGAAGCCGCAGGTTACCATTCTCCCGGTAGAAGATTTTTGGGTGACTACTGCTCCGGCTCCGGAGGAGGAGGCTTCAACCTCCAGGTAGAATTGTTTATTACAGTCCGGACGATGCAGGACGGGGGCAGAGGCAAAGGCTCTCTTTAAGGAAAGGAAAGGAAGGCCTCCTCGGCTTCAGGCGACCATACCTTGGGATTAGCCCCCTTACGGGTAAGCGCAGATATGGGAGCAGTCCGGGACGAGAAGTGTGGGATGAAAAGACAATAGTAATTAGCGAAGCCCTGGAATCACTGTATCGCCTTCAAACCTTCTGGACGGGGCCATTTTAGAACAGAAGGAGGCTTCTCTGGATCCATTTGTAGACCTGTCTGGGAGATAACATAGCCCAAGAATGGAAGGGAGGTCTGGTCGAAGAGGCACTTCTCGTATTTGGCATAGAGGTGGTTCTGCCGGAGCCTAAGCAGGACCTGACGAACATCCCTCCGGTGTGTGGGGAGATCCGGAGAGAAGACCAAGATATCGTCCATGTAAACCACTACGCAGGAGTACAGGAGATCACGGAAGATGTCGTTGACCAGCTCTTGAAAGACAGCGGGGGCGTTACAGAGACCAAAGGGCATCACAAGGTACTCATAGTGACCGTCCCAGGTATTGAATGCTGTCTTCCACTTGTCTCCTTGACGGATACGGACCAGGTTATATGCTCCTCGTAGATCCAGCTTGGAGAAAATCCTGGCGCCCTTGAGACGGTCAAACAATTCGGAGATGAGCAGCAGAGGGTATTTGTTTTTCACAGTGATTAGATTGAGTCCTCTGTAGTCAATACAGGGACGTAACGAGCCGTCTTTCTTTTTGACAAAGAAGAATCCGGCTCCAGCCGGGGAGGTAGATTTTCGGATAAATCCCCTAGCCAGATTCTCTTCAATGTATTCAGACATGGACCGGGTTTCGGCCGCAGACAACGGGTAGATACGCCCACGGGGAGGAGTGGCGCCAGGTACCAGGTCGATCGGGCAGTCGTATGGCCTATGGGGTGGCAACATCTCCGCTTCCTTTTTACCGAAGACGTCCGCATAGGGCCAGTATGGAGCCGGGAGACTGGGTAGATTAGCTGGAGTAGGCGGAGGGTGAGCTGGGCGGAGTACTTCGCCGGATCGCCAGTTCAATACGGGTTCATGTGTCTGGAGCCAAGGTAGACCCAGCAACAGGGAGTGAGAGAGTCCGGATAGCACATGGAAGGAGATCTTCTCAGAGTGCAGCATTCCCACCTGCAGAGTTAAGGGTTCAGTGACGAGCTGGATGGGTACTGGAAGGAGTTTACCATCCACGGAGGCAACTGACAAAGGTTCAGTGAGAGGCTTGGTGGGAATACGGTATCTCTCTACAAAGGACTGGGAGATGAGGTTCCCAGCCGCTCCAGAGTCCAGGTGAGCGTTTTCAAAGTGCCGATCCTCTCCCCAGGAGAGAGAGACAAAGTCAGGGAGGGAGAGGACTTACTTTTGTCTAGGACGACCTCTCCGAGCGATCCTAGACACCGGCGTTTCCAGGAACGGATCAGGTGCTCCTTGCTGCCACAATAGAAACAGCTCCCCTCGGCCCGGCGTGACTCCTGGCAAGATTTGACCAACTTGGTCTGGCGACCTGCATGGGCTCGGGTGAGTGCGTCCGGGGAGTGACTGAAGAAGAGACAGGTCTCTGGAAGTTAGGAGCAAGGCGTGGAAACTTTCTCTCACGGGTGGTTTCCTTGGTACGTTCCTGGAACCGGATGTCAATCCGGGTAGCAAGTGACACCAGGTCGACCAGGGTGGTAGGGATGTCTCGACCGGCAAGTTCATCTTTAATCCGACCGGAAAAACCCTCCCAGAAGACGGACAGCAGGGCCTCGTTATCCCAGGCAAGTTCAGAAGCGAGGGTACGGAACCGTATGGCATATTGGCCTACGGTGAGACTCCCTTGGCGGAGACGTAGCAGAGAGGAGACTGATGAGGTCTTTCGTCCCGGTTCATCGAAGACTTTCCGGAAAGCAGTGAGGAAAGCTGACAAGTTGGATGCTAGGGGATCCCCTCTCTCCCACAGGGGATTTAGCCAAGCCAGTGCTTCCCCAGTGAGATGGGACATGATGAAAGCCACTTTGGCCCGGTCGGTGGTAAAGTGATGTGCCAAGAGTTCAAAGTGCAGGGTGCACTGGTTTATGAAGCCCCGAGCTTGAGCGGGGTCGCCTCCGAAACGAGGAGGTGCAGAAAGCCGGGGTCCGGAGCAGGATGCCATGGTATTGATTGGCAGCGGCGCTGCCGGGGTGCGAGTCGTGCAACTAGCAATGGTTGCTGGTGGAGCAGTCAGTGTGTCCAGGCGGGAGTGGACATTCCGCAGGTGGTTCAGGATGGACTCCTGCTGGGATCTGACGGGAGACTTCCTGGTATAGGTCAGAGAGCGAGGGAGCTTGGGTGCCACCGGGTTCCATGGCCCGAGCAAACTGTTACGGGTCCGGGTGGTGGAACCTCTGTGCCGAGGTGCAAGGAGGGACCCAGAGGGGCGTGACTAAGTATCCACCCGAACTAACCCTGGTCGTACGGTAGCTAACGACACCGTGACCAGGGAGGATCCGGGCTGAGGGACCAGGTGCTACTCTAGGGACGACCTTGTAAGAGAGCAGGTGGCTCCCACGGGTCAGATGGCTGGGACTGACCGGTATGGCGGATGGACACGGCAAGCAGGCGGAAGTCTCTGGTAGCTGACAGGTGGTCACAGTTCGAGAAAGCAGGGCAAGTAGCAGTCTTTGGGTTTACCAGGAAGGTGGTCACAGCAAGTGACGGCAGGATCTCCAGGCAGGCTGACAGGAAACAGGCAGGTGCTCCCAGGTGAGAGGCAGACAGACGAGGCAGGTAACTGACAGGTAACTGGTGGGCGCTCCCAGGTGAGTGGGCTGATGGACACAGCAGGTAACAGGCAGGTAACTGGTAGACGCTCCCAGGTGAGCGGTCGGACAGACGAGGCAGGTAACAGGCAGGTAACTGGTGGACGCTCCCAGGTGAGCGGTCTGACAGACAGGGCAGGCGGATACTCCCAGGTGAGCGGACAGATAGCCAAGGCAGGTAACAGGCAGGTAACAGGTGAGCGCTCCAGGTGAGCAGGCTGGCAGGCTCGGCAGGTAACGGGCAGATAACAGGCTGGCAGGCAGGACGAGAAGTCAGGCTAGCAGCGGGACCTGAGGGCTGAAGCACAGATCAGACACAGTACAACCAACTTTGCTCGGGCACCTCCATTTTGGAGGAGGTGCCTTATATATGGGAAGTTCTCCGGCAATTGGCCGGGGACTCCTTAGGACGACGCGCGCGGCCCCTTAAAGAGAGAGGGAGCGCGCGCGCCCTAAGCACAGTGCCCGGGAAGGAGCGCGCGCCGGCAGCAGCGAGGGAAGAAGCGCTGGAGGACGCCGCGCGCTGAACAGGAAGGTGAGAGGGACGGCGTCTCTGCCTAGCAGGAGGCAGAGACGCCGATGATACAGATGATGTCTTCTGCCGAAAGGGATTTTCTCCACAGACCCTCCGCGCACCTTGAGCAGCGCTGGAGAAAATGTGTTTGCATCGTGTGCCAGGGCTGCCGTCGTTGTCGGGTCATTCTGCGTGCAGCAGGTGCTGCTTTATACCAGGGCACTCTGCAATGTGTTGTTATAGTGTGACAATGCTGAGTCTGGACAGGAGAGGGAGAGGATGGGGGCTAAAGATGACTGTAGGTTGTTCATAAGTTGCTGGGTATTAATGGCACGTAAATTTCTGTGTGTATGGTAAGTGGGGGTGTCTGGGTGAAGAGACCGTTCTTGAAATAGAAGGAAAGAAGGTTGTGGTCAGAGAGTGGTAGAGGAGAGTTAGTAAAGTCATGCAGCGAGCAGAGTCGTGAGAAGACCAGGTCCAGAGTATTCCCGTTTTCATGCGTATGAGAGTTGGTAAGCTGTGAGAGGCTGAATGAGGCGGTTAGAGAAAGAGGATGAGAGGCAGGTGGGGAAAGTGGCTTATCAATGAGCATGTTAAAATCCCCCATGATGAGAGTGGGAATATCACAGGATAGTAAGTGTGGAAGCCAGGTGGCAAAGTGATCCAGAAACTGATGGGAGATGTTCACATTTGGCTAAAACTTTTGCACCACACTGTATATTTATACTCTATAAATAATACTTCTATTCAGGTTTATCTTTATGTGCAGCTTAGTTACATGTATAGCTGTAAATACATCACCATTTCCTTTTGATCTACTTTAGACATCCTGCACTCACAACAATATCCAATATAGCGGCTGTACTAGCTGGCCACTTTGAATCTTGTATACAAAAATATATCATTTTTATGAGACAATAATCTCTTCAGAGTAACTTATCCAAGTCATAAACAACCCCATCACATCCACTTTGTTTCAAATTGCTATTCAGGTCATCCTCCTAAAAATACTACATATTTTATCTCTGTGTATTAGGCCTCCTTAAGTATCCATCGAATCCAGAAAAGTGTGTAAATTAGAGCGTCCCATATCACGTAAATATAAGCCGCTACTAATAACACATTGGATCATATGTATATCTACTGTTGCAGTCTAAATATAGTCTCATCTATAATTCAAGCTTTCTGCTTCCACTCAGATGGTAAAGACAAGAATGACATTTTTGTAGCCAGTGAATTAATTAACACTTTCTGTTTCATCAAATTTAAAGTCTTGCTACTGTGTTTTTACCTTTAAAGTGTATTCATATTCATGACTTGATATGTTGTGCTCCATACTGACCTGTTATTAGATACTTGTGATATTTCATCTGATGGTTGTAGCGGACGAATCTGCATGTGCTAACTTTGTGGATCTATAGCTTTATCTAAATCTATCTATCTATCTATCTATCTATCTATCTATCTATCTATCTATCTATCTATCTATCTATCTATCTATCTATCTATCTATCCAGGTGTGCTTATTACTAACCTACCGGAAAAGTAATATCAAAGGATGTGTCTTAATTTGAACCAGTAGCACTAAGCCTGTTTGCCCACTATGCATTTTCCAAGCGTTTATGCTGCGGAATTTCCGAAGCATAAACGCTTGGGAAACGCTTGGTAATCCGCCCCCCATGGTCCCCAATGACAAGCTGCAATGTCAATGCCCATGCTGCGGATTTTTCCGCAGCGTTTATGCTGCGCTTAAAAATCCGCAGCATGTCCATTAATTTTGCAGACACGCAGGGTAATCGCCGCCATTGACTTGCATTGAAACGCATAATATCCATGTCAGTACATTTGTACACACGGATATTATGCGTTTCTATGTGTGGATGGTACCCAAGTCTGGAGGAGAGGAGACTCTCATCCAGACGTGGGTACCATAGAAACTGTAAAAAAAGAATTTAAAATAAAAAATAAAGTTTATACTCACCTTCTGGTGTCCTCCCGGTGTTTTGTCTGCTCCGTCCGGTCTCTTGCAATGCTCGCGCTGTTGTGAAGGACCTGCCATGACATCACTGAGTCATGTGACCCATCACATGGCTCAATGACATCACCGCAGGTCCTTCAAAACAGCGCGAGCCGCCCAACACACCGGACGCAGCGGAGATAACACCGGGAGGACACCGGAAGGTGAGTATAAACTTTATTTTTTTATTTTTTACCATTCTTATTCTTTTTTTTTAATTAACTTGGTCACATTACTATAAATCCATGCCGGTTGCATGGATTTATATAGTGTGAACAAGTTGTCAAGCACTTTTCCAAGTGATGCTAAAATCGTTTGGAAAAGCGCTTGATAACCCGCATGCAGAAATGCATGCAAAGATGCTTGACAAACGCTTCTACCTGGCAGGAAAAACGCATGTAAAAAACGCTTACGTTTTTCCTGCCAGGGAGAAGCGTAAAAAATATGCAGCATTTCTGCATCGTGGGCACATAGCCTTACTGGAGACTAGTAGTCCTCAATAACAGAGTCCCTTGGACAGTCACATACAGTGTATGTATACTAGGGATATTGTTAAGTTGTTACATTTTGTCACTAATCTACCTAATCTACTCCTATTTTAGTAGCAATTGTATCTTTTGCTGAAAATTTGCATAACCTGAAAAAGAAGGGTTGCTAGCATTCTGCTATCAACTACTAAAAAGACAGTGGTTGGTTGTCATTATATCCATAACAACCAGACTATTTTCCGTGACTCATAGATATATTGTCACTGTAATATGTGCAGGAAAAGACAAATGAAATGTATATCCTATGTAGTTATTTGGTCCTAAATATGGGATTCTACATACACAGACCAACTATGCACCGGACAAGAATACATTTATGAGCTGCACCTATTGTTTAGAGTTTAATACGTGTAATTCTTGGTGTGTTAGGGTAATATAGCGGTATATTTAAAGGTTAAATGTTCCGGTGTTTCATAGAAAATGTATTTTAAAGATCCCCTGGCATCTCATCGCATAGCTCTAGGTAATTGACAGGTGTTTAGATGTGTGTTCATAGGAAGAGACCTGTCAATCAACTGGAGCGATGCAAGGAGAAGCTGGTCAAGAAGTTTTCTGGACTAGTCATGTCTATTCCTATAGTCCCTGGCCAAAAACTAGCCTACTAAACCTGCCTGCAATTATGCAGTCCGGCTCTGATATATGCTGGCCGTGGTTTAGGCAGCATGAATCGACTGACAGGTTCTTTTTAATATCCATGGATTTCTAGGGTATACAAAAGGGTTGTTCAGGATATTATTTGTCAGAATCCAAGTTTCTGTCAAGATTGTATTTAGCCTGGACAACCCCTTTGAGTATTTTTGGTAGTTTGTGGTTCATATTTGTATATATATTATAAAATGTATACATATATACTGTATATATATCCCTGACACTTTCTGATAGGGCTGGTGTTGGCTAGTGAAATGGATAATAGTAATATTTATATTAGTCTACATTTTTCAAGGGTTAATGGAAACACCCCTGGCTGTCTAGGGCTGATAGGAGGTTACTGTTTCAATGCTCGTGTCCACTTCTTAAGACTATCCCAATGTCATCTTTCAGGCAGAACATCTTCCACTTCTTTTTAATGCACTGCATTTATCACAAAGCTGTCATTTAACAGCTGAATAGATGTCTTCATGGTTGGAAAAGGCACTGTGCGAAGACTTTGAGCAGTGCACTAGAGTATTATTCTAAAAGAGCAGTGTCACATGCCCCACTTGCTCCCTGGACACCCAAAGCACATCTGCTTCACCTTTCCAGATGCCACCTAAATATGATCAACCACCAATTTACCTCTAGCTAATGTAGTTTAGATCTTCTCTCAAGGCTACAATATAGACTTTAGCCCTGATTCAGCAAAGCAATTACACCATAATTCTGGAGTAAAGTTGCAAAATGTTTGCACAATATGTAGTTGCGCAAATATTTAGCAAATTTTTACATTTTTACTCCAGTTTCTCCAAAATGGCCAGAGCCAAGGTGGGACAAGGGTTGAACGATGGCAAGACTTCACAGCTTGCCTAATTCATGATAAGTTGTTGTGTACCTTACGTCTGAAATCTTACTACAGTCCATGACTAGAATAAAATTTGTGGGAGGCGCACGAAGGAGCATGACACTTTCCCAATTTTCCCAACCTAATTAAGAAGCATACACCTCTTAATGAATCAGGAACTTCTAATTCCAACATACCCCCTCATTAAGACTCTTGTTGTCCGGTCTTTAGGAATAAGAGCCTCTATTTTAAATTATTATCACAATTTCATACATCTACTGTAAACTATGGCCCAGATACATGAAGAACAGCTTTAGGCTTCTTAATAAATCTGATGCATCTGAAAAGCGGCTTGCATCATTGAGAAATCTTGTCAGGACTCCCATTCTGTCCTTGTCCCACCCCAGCTCTACCCATTTTGTCAGAGCTGGGCGAAACTGAAGTGAAAACAATAAAAGTGGCAAGATTTCTGCCCATCCTCGAATTGTGCAAAAATTTTGCAACTTATTAAAGTGTTTTACGACATATTTCTGACATAATCACTTTGATGAATCAGGGCCAAAAACTAAAAACTTCTGTCACATTATACAGAATTCAATTAAAACATGCCTTTGTGTATTAAGTGTTCTTATTTGCTGCCAATTATGTGTTGTAGACAAATTTAGTAGAAGGAGTAAAAAAGTATAAAAGTTTGACCTATGACAGAAATCATCCAGTTACTTTTTTGACAATTAACTTTTTCTTCATTTTTCTTTTAAGGAACTTTGAAGCTATGGTTTTCCCAGAGCACATTAAAATATAGTGTACTAGTGATGCAAGTGTAAAATATTTCAATGTCATTTTGTTGTTTAAGTTTTATGATTTTTGGTGGGTTTAAAACATTAGTTCTGAGGGTGCAGGCATGTAGAAACATCCCAAAAGGACATCCAGTCTGGATGAAGCACTTGGCAGTGTTAAGTAGCCATCACTCTTTTTTTGTCTTGCTGTATCCTCTGCCCATTATGTAATAAAGAAATAACTTTTTAGCAACTGGGTGAGTGCCACAGTTTTTCTCTGTTCCAAGTTTTACATTTTTGCTCCTATTTTTGATGTTGCCTGTCTCCCGTTGAGCACGACATGTGGCTATGTTATGACTGACTCAAGACTTAAACAATGATAGTTATCTCTATAGGTTACTCCATTAATTTGAATGCAATTACTAGTAGTGCCGACTTTACCTCTTTCCATTTATTTCCAATTGTCTGACCAGTCAATCTTCAGGAGAGCAATGTGCCTTGGCAACCAGGAAGCCTATATGCAGAGGAGTGGTGTGCTCCTGAAGAGAGAACATTTGAACAACTCTGGCCTGTGTTTGCTTTGTAGAAATATTCTTACAAATCAATATTTAGATAATTGTTGAATGACAATGTCACCATTTGAGCCCTTTCCCTGTGCAGTAATTTGCAACATAATTTATTTACGTGTATTAAACATGTAAGAATATTTTAGATTTGCAAAGTCAACTTAAATTGTCAAATGAGATTTGGTACATGGTATTTGTGTTAATTGATAAAGATGAGCGAATGATTGAAATTCGAATGTGCCAACATTGTTACATTTTTCACAACAAATTTGATTTGCAACGAATCCATTTGCAAAATCAGTAAAGCCTCCAATTGCCGTGAAAACACATGTATAATACTCTGAGGTCTCCTAGGATGATATTAAACACTTTTCAAGCACTTTAACACAAACACGGTCTTAATATTGTCAAAGTGACATCCATATACTGTATATGTTGTCACACTGTGCTTCTCCCATGGTACAGAGGCAAAGCTGTCTGTGCCACCAACTTGGGAGAGAGCATAGTTCAGATCAGTGGTGTTACCATATCAATGGTTTGCAATGTCCATATTCAGGACCACTCCTGTCTAAAGCAGGAAGCCAGGGGAGCCGAGGGCAGTGCGCTCCTGAAGCTACATAATGAGTTTACCCCTCTAAGGCTTTTAATGGTTATGTGTATCCATGATATCATATAGGTTTAGGCTGGCTCCTCTTTAGATGTGTAAATGGTGTTTTGCTTAAATGAGTGTATTAGGAGAAAAAAGCTCAGACAGCTCTTCTCCAATATGTGAATCAGCCATACTTACTTTCAGACCTAACTAATTCCAGAATCTCAAAAATATTACGTAAAGTAGAGTTGCTGCAGACAGGAAGTCCTCCATTTACTTCTCTGTACAAATCTATGCATACTTTTTCATTGAGGGTTGCTAGGACCTGAGAAAGCCTCCTTCATGTTCTACCTATGTTAATGCTCACACTTGACACCATGCTTGATTCCGTATTGTTGCCTGTTACTTTTGACCTTTTTATTTCTAGACAAGACCATGTATCTGGCATGCTGACTTTTAAGGAAGACTGTTCTGATTTACAGAGCATTGGGTGAACTACCAATGGCCTCATACAGGTAGGCAACGGTCGGGTACTAGCGAAGAGTAAGGCTGTCTAGTGATGTCAGGGGGCTTGTAGAGCAGAAGGTAATAGTGTGAGCATTATGCAGAGGCAGGGGTGATTTACTGCATCTCTGAAGCTCTCCTTCTTCTCTGTGCTGCTTCACTGCATGCACACTGGCTGCTCCTACCTCCTCCCCTTTCGTTTCTCTTTCACTGCCTGGGATCAGCAGTCTTCAGTGAAGAAAGCACAGCAAAGATGCTTAAAAGAGCTACATGGAGCCAGGCTGAGCAATGTAGAATAGCACACTGTACATTAGACATGCAGCCAGGAGCCTGAAGACTAGATACTGTCATATTGACATTTCTGAACAGTCATATTGGCTGGATGCAAAAATAGAATCAATGCTCTTTCTGAGTGATTCATTCCCAAACTGCAGACCTAGGATGATACTGTGCTGCATTCTGATGTAGAAGACATCCAGTATTTGTCAAACCTGTGATTTGCAACAGCAGGATGTTGCTTGCCTGAAGGAAGGGGAGAAAAGAGCACGACTGCATGCATGGATGTGTTTGGCTTTGCAAAGATTGCTAAGCTATCCAGGTAAGTTTACCTCTGTCACATTGTATGGATGGGGAGCATGTGTGACCGGTGCTACTGTACCTCCTTAAAGAGCGAGAGGGGGAGGGGGTGCAAGCAAAGGCATGCAATCTGCAGTCACAGGACTACCATTGCAACCATCCAGCTCTTAGATTTACAACAGATCAAAGTTGTCATCTCATTTACGTGACCTATTTCCTGTGCATTTGATTGTTGCGTTTCTGTGACCCTTGTTACTGTGAAAACAATCACTATATGATGTTATATGGAAGCTAGCCACGTTATGTCTAGCATCTTCACTCTGGGTGGTGGTGGGGGGGGCTGGGGGATTTCTTTACAATGCTTTTAACAATGGACATGTCCAGAGATCAGACTGTGCTATACCACTGGTTGCTAACTGCTATGAATATAAAATATGTTGCGTTAGTACATATAACCTACAGAATATTCTGAAATACTGTGATAGATGATTGATAGATTGATATGATTGATAAATAAAGCATAATCAGATAGAAAATAGATGTATAATATATAGATAGCTTGATAACTACACTTACTATGTAAGCTGATGTAACGTAGAGAAATTACTTCACTCGATACTTGTTCAGGCCTTGATCAATATGGCAAACATCTATGTAGTTAAGGTTAGATGATAGCTCGTTGGAAAGGCACAGTCTTTATATCAATTTCTTAGGATTAATATGGCAGAGAATTCTTCTTGTTTGCTGCTCTGCCTCTACAAGAAACATCTTTTCTTAAAGTCTTCTTTTGCAACAGTTGCTACAAGGTAATTCATGAAGAATAAACCGTACTGGCCTACTTATTTTTATAGTGTAATTACGTGTGCTAGCGTCCAGTTAGAAACTTCCTTCTTTATGACCACGGTACTTTTAACCAGTGATCTAACATAACTTTTGCTCATGACTATCATTAATATTAGAAAATCTTGGTGCTGGAATCATAGAGGTTGGAAAATAAATTAGAGTAGTTTTCATATTGTCCACACTTTTCCTAAATCGTCCAGTATTCGTAATGGGACCCAGGTAATACTAACTCAGCACACCATCAGCTTAAGTGCTATTGACAAAGAACCAATGTATTCATCGGATCTATGGTATACGTTTACTTAGTACAATATGTTTCTAAGTATCTTATACCTATAATATTGCCACAATGTACAGTTATTTAGTGGAACTTTTGGCAAGGTCATTTAAATATTTAGTAAAAATATTAGTAATAAAACAATTTGATGTCACATGATATGAACTTTTGATTATTTTATGTACTAAGCATTTGAAATCTATTAGTTGTAAGTCTGTTAAATGTTTTCCTTTACTACGCTTTTGCTAATCTGCAATAGTTATTCAACTAGAGAATATGTTATATTAAAAGGCAAGAATATATTCTTTTTCAATTCCTTTGCAGATATTTTCTAAACAGCATGACAGTCTTATAAAGAACCTTAAAGGATAAAATAAGAGCTTAATCACTCTCCATGGGAAATGCTTTTAATTACTTGTATGCAAAGATTGTAGGTCTGTGTAGTTCACTCTTCAGTGTCTAGTGAAACATGATTTTGACAGTGTTGCAAACAGTTATTAAAAGGACACTAATTGAAGTCATCATCTGAGGCTATGCACAACTCCAGAAGAAAACTTAAGATTTGCTGTCAAGAAAACTGCCATAATGATGATGTTCTGACATGTGGGGAATAAAAGTGCTTTAGTTGCAGGATTTCCTGATTTCTACGTGGATAATCTTCCTAAAGGATTTAGCTCTGATCACAACATTTATGAAGAATGGCTTCCAATTCCAGTAGTGCAGATAGTAATTGCCCTCTTTTCTCCATATCTGATCATCAACAAACACTCTGTACATTAACAAAACACCATGACCATACATTTGCTAAGAAAGTCTCCATAGAATGCTTCTCCATAACTTTTAGAAGTTAGGCCAAGAAAATTATTTATTTCAGACAGAATGTTGGAACAGTCATTTCTTTGTGAAATTCTAATTTACAATAGAAACATTGTAATTGTCCTCATGCTTTGCTAGAATAAAAATTGACATTTGTGGAAATTACGTAAACTTAACTTTGTAGAGCATTGAAAGGGGCAAGTGTGTTAAATCTTAGTACTTTTTCTAAACTAGGATTAACTGCTGGAAAGTCCTAGGTCTGAAAAACATATTTCATATTTGCAAAGCTAGGATATTTTAATTCCAGTTTTTTATAGCAGTCCTGCTAACAGTAATAAAGTCACCTATAAACATTAGACTAATGTCTTCTGATAATGTAATGTGTATTGGGTCACTGGCTGACTGATGGTCAGGAGAGATCTAGATTGCGCATGTCCAATGTCGGACTGTTGATTGAATGAGGGCTCCTGTGCATGGGACAGTCAGCTGAGATGGCTGTTCGTTGAATGATTAGCCAAAGCATCATTCGGTCAACTTCCATCTAATGTGTATGGCCAGCCTAATGCCAGGGTCACAAGAGTGATTCTCTCATGCAAGAGAATCGCCTCGATTATGCTATTGACACTATATTCAAACTCTGTTAGAGTTTAAGCCAAGTGTCATCTTAGCGTGATCCGATTCTCTTGCATGTGAGAATCGGAGAACAGGTGTGGAGAAAATGGAGATCTTATTTTCTTCATTCTCTGTGTCCGAGGTAATCAAACTGCACTGGGATGTTATCCGAGTGCAGTCCAGTGTTTCACACGCACCCATAAACTTGTATGGGTGCATGTGATCTGAACTCCGGAGCCATTCGCAGCATGATGTGATTTTTTTCCACAGACCACCTGTAGAGAAAACTGCAGGTCTGCACCGCCCCATATTGGTCCAAGTGCTTTACGATAAAACATCAGATAATGCTCAGCCATGTTATACACTCAGGTCAGTGAGCCCTTATTCTAAAATCACATGTCCAACAATTACCTGTTGCAAGTCTAACACATATTTTTTAAGAGGCAGAACCTACATTTCTTCTATGGATGTGCCGTTGAAGTGCAGTAAATGTGGCTAATCCATTGAAACAATGGCAGAAAAGAATTTGCTTGGGTTTTCTTTAAGGCAGGTAAAGGGGGCTACAAAAACCCCATTCACATGCACTAGATGAAGAATATTGTTAGACTTGATGAGGAAATAGACACTGGAACAACATCAAAGTGATGCTGAGTACTGGGACAACCCGAGGTTCCTCATCAAAGATTATTTACACTACAAATATATTGACCTAAACATATAGAATTTTGCATTATCTATAAAAGCCAACTTTTCTTTGTCAAAAGATGAGATTCGTGAATGGTTTTGGGTCAAGGACATCTAAGAAATTTGTACAAATGGAACTTTGACAGGTATATAACTAAACAATCAGGCATTTACATTAAGTGCCTTTTATCACTGCCAAAATATGTTGCCGTACGTTTCTTGTGTAGATCCAACATTACAGCATGTATTAGAGTTTAGTGTTGCATTCATAACTCAGCTGGAATTTCCTGATATTCTCTGCTTGTTAAGTGTGAATGTAATGGTTTACATTTATGGCAGGGCAATATTTATATGGGACACTATACAGTGCACTGATGTACACTAACTTTTCCATTGTATTTTAGAAACTTATCTAAGCTGTTAGGGTTGGGTATGATTTCAAGCTTGCTGACTATTTCAAATGACAACCAGTGGAACTCTAAATGCATCTTAGCACTACATAGCTATATACAGTGAGGGAAATAAGTATTTGATCCCTTGCTGTTTGTGTAAGTTTGCCCACCGATAAAGACATGAACAGTCTATAATTTTAAGGGTAGGTTAATTTTAACATTAAGAGATATAATATCCCAAAAAAATCAAGAAAATCACATTGTATAAATTAGATAATTTTTTTTGCGTTTTGCAGTGAGAAATAAGTATTTGATCCCTCTGGCAAACAACACTTAATACTTGGTGGCAAAACCCTTGTTGGCAAGCACAGCAGTCAGACGTTGCTTGTAGTTGATGATGAGGTTTGCGCACATGTCGGGAGGAATTTTGGTCCACTCCTTTTTGCAGATCATCTCTAAATCATTAAGATTTTAAGGCTGTCACTTGGCAACTCGGAGATTCAACTCCCTACATAAATTTTCTATGGGATTAATGTCTGGAGACTGGCTAGGTCACTCCATGACCTTACTGTGCTTTTTTTTGAGCCACTTCTTTGTTGCCTTTGCTGTATGTTTTAGGTCATTGTCTTGATGGAAGACCCAGCCATGACCCATCTTCAATGCTCTTATTGAGGGAAGGAGGCTGTTGGCCAAAATGACCCCATCCATCTTCCCTTCAGTATGGTGTAGTCATCATGTCCCCTTTGCAGAAAAGCACCCCCAAAGTATAATGTTTCCCCCTCCATGCTTCACGGTTGGGATGATGTTCTTAGGGTTGTACTCATCCTTCTTCTTCCTCCAAACACGGCGAGTTGAGTTAACGCCAAAGAGCTCAATTTTTTCTTCAACTGACCATAGCATCTTCTCCCAATAACTCACAGAATCATCCAGGTGTTCACTGGCAAACTTCAGATGGGCCTGCACATGTGCCTTCTTGAGCAGGGGGACCTTGCAGGCACTGCAGGATTTTAAACCTTTAAGGCGTAATGTGTTACCAATGGTTTTCTTGGTGACTGTGGTCCCAGTTGCCTTGAAATCATTAACAAGTTGCCCCCGTGTAGTTTTAGGCTGATCTCTCACCTTCTTCATGATCAAGGATACCCCGCGAGGTGAGATTTTGCATGGTGCCCCAGATCAATGTCGATTGACAGTCATTTTGTATTTCTTCCATTTTCTTTCTATTGCACTAACAGTTGTCTCCTTATCACCCAGCGTCTTACTTATGGCTTTGTAGCCCATTCCAGTTCTGTGCAGGTCTATGATCTTGTCCCTGACACCATTAGAAAGCTCTTTGGTCTTGCCCATGTTGTAGAGGTTAGAGTCTGACTGATTAATTGAGTCTGTAGACAGGAGTCTTTTATACAGGTAACTATGTAAGAAAGCTGTCTTTAATGCAGGTAACGAGTTGATTAGGAGCATCTAACTGGTCTGTTGGAGCCATAACTCATAATGGTTTGTAGGGGATCAAATACTTATTTCTCACTGCAAAATGCAAAAAAAATAATTAAATTTATACAATGTGATTTTCTTGATTTTTTGGGGATATTCTATCTCTCAATGTTAAAATTAACCTAACCTTAAAATTATAGACTGTTCATGTCTTTGTCAGTGGGCAAACTTACAAAAACAGCAAGGGATCAAATACTTATTTCCCCCACTGTAAACAGCCAGATAAACAATTTATGTTCTCTATAATTATATCTAACTCCAATATAAACTGTAAGGGTCAGTCCCAAGTAAGTAATTGGTCCGTTATAATATTTATATTCACATAATATTTAGCTATTTTGTATAATTTAGTCAAGATACACTGGACATCGGCAGGACTGCTCGGTTTGATCTTAAATTCTTGTCTAAATTTTGAGCTCTTCGAAGATACTGAATAGCAAGGATGGAAAGGTGTGGAGTCCATCATGAGTGTTTATCTAGTTGTCAACACTAATTACGTAGTAATTTTTGAGGATCTTAGCCATAAAGAAAATTGTATTACTGAGCGCTAGTATAAAATATATTAAATAGCATATAGTTCAATTCATATATATAAATCTATATTTTATGATTCCCGGATGAAAAAAATGAAATCTGAAAAAGCAAGGGTCTTGAATCGTGTTGAGCGAGTATGTTCTGTTAACCCTTTCGCCGAGTATGCTCGATTTGCGACTGTTTGACAGTTTTAATACATGTGAGGAATGTCTATTTCTTACACATTCGTCGCATGTAATAAAGCTGTCAAACAGTTGCAAATAATGCACACGGGAGCGATTCAAACACATCACCGAGCAGCTGTAAATACTCGGAGCTCGGCCCGAGCATACTCGGAACAGAACATACTCGCTCAACACAAGTCTTGAACTATTTGTATATACCAACTGGTCCCTGGATCTATGCAGACTACCAGCCAACAAGATGCAACAAGTATCTCCCGTGTGCTACCTGATAGAGATAGCTAGATCTCAAAATTGTAATATACTGTATATGGATGAGGCACCCATTGGTAGCTTTGAATGTAATTATTGTTTCAACTATTTTATCAATGTTCATTATTATTTATGAGCTCCATTTTATTGTTGATTCATGGTGATCTTCAGAGCATGCTCTTCCATACATGACTAACAGAGCTGAGCATAGCTTAACTGAGATGTTCCACAACATGGCTGTCAGGAAAATAAGGAAGCCATGAGGGGGTCTAGGTATGTTTTATTATACAGGATCATAGGTTTTTGCATCTGTTTTTCATAAATTAAGCAGGGTAATGAGGTACAAATGCAATTGGTATTAGTAGGATTTCCCATGTTGTATAGCTGTGCCTTGGTTCTGATGTTTTCTTAGACAGGGTCATTAGGTGCATCTGAGCATGGTCAATTGACAGTATTAGAACTACTGCAAGACAGATCCAGTGGCAACGGAGGGTAAAGAGAACACTAAAGCGTCGTCATTAGGGAGTTATCTATACAGTGCTGCAAAGTATAGTTTTCAAAAATAGAAGTGTTTTCTAGTTTACTTTTGTCAATTAACAAAATATAAAGTGAATAAACAAAAGTAAAATTTAAATCAAATCAATATTTGGTGTGTCCACCCTTTGCCTTCAAAACAGCATCAAAGCATCAATTCTACTAGGTAAATTTGCGCACAGTTTTTGAAGGAACTTGACAGAGAGGTTTTTACAAACTTCTTAAAGAACTAATAACAGCTCTTTTATGGCTATACTGTAGTTGTGCAAAAACTTTTATCTCTTAACCCTAGAACACATGACCATAAAAATCTACTTTTTCACATACCTGGGGCCTTTTAGGCCCGTGTGCAAATAACATGGAATATCTTTATGCTAAGTGTATATTTTGTCCCTCAGTACATTTGTGGTATTTATGTTTTTTCTTTTAATGAGCACAGTAAGAAATATTAAGCCATTGCGCAGAAATTAATTTCCATTTTAGATTTTTAAATAAAATGAACGATGGGTCAGATAACTTGACATGGATGTTTTAGTTACATCTACACTCCATAAAACACTAGGCACATTTATCCATAGTGTTTGTAAAAAAAATAAATTATTACAAAAGAAATTAGATGATTAATTAGCCTATTCTAATAATCGCTACTGATAAAATTGTTACAAATCACCAATTCACCTGAATCCTCCCACAGGCCCATACGGTTAAATTCTAAAGTTACTTTTTCAGGATTATTTTATAACTAATGTGTAAGTTCAGAAGCTCCAAAGCTCCGCCTAGCGGTGGCTGCAGACAGCCAGAGATGTATCGCTTTTTCTATAACTGTGTGAAGGAAAGCATGAGTTCTACAAAAAAATTATCATTAAATTAGGCTTTGTTCATATGTGTCACGCACAGTGTTGGAAAGACAAAGTACAACACGAAGGGATGAGGGGAAGAGAGCCCAGACACTAAGGAAAGAGGGGGTGGAGACCTCCTAATCTGATCTGATAACACCCTGTCTTATGGACAGACAAGGTGGAAGTAACTTAGCTTGAGCTGACTTCAGAGAGATTACACACACGGCCTCTTAGCACCAAAGAGGAAGTAAGCAGACTGCAACAGCTCCAAGCCTTCACAAGGGTCACGTGAATATCACCGGCACATCTCTATAGCAAACAGGAAGTATTTAAACACCCAAGCTTGGGTGTCAATTAGCCAGAGGGGGGTAGCCGCTGGGTCCTACAGTGAGACAGATCTAAGAAGGTGTCTGTAATGCCAAATGAAGAGTTCTCCTGCAACCAACTGCAGGGCGACTGTCTGTCACATCTGACATACCCGTGACAATATGTGTGTTGGAATCTCCGCCCAAAATGCAGGACCAAATATAAATATATGTCATATTGTCCTATTTTTTCCAGTAAAATGATACAGAAAAATCATGTTATAATCAGTTGGGTCAATAATGTGCTGCTGGTGTATGGAAAACAGATAGCCCACTGATGTATGTTCAGTGGGCTATGGCAGTCATGGCAAATACTGCAAAGTCCTTGGTTTGAAAATGGATTTTTCTGGCTTCTAGTCAGGAGGAAAAGGAAGCCAACAACAGCATAACCCAATGCAAAATCTGATGCTGACAAAAGGGTAAATATCATGGTACAGTGAATCACTGCCATGTGTAGAAGCTTGGATGAAGGGGTTATAAGGAATTGGTGCCAGGAAAACTGGGCAAAGTGGCTTAGATCCCATGTGCAAAAAGTTCTGCTACAAGTGCTGAAGTGCTATCAGGCCCCATCCAGCTCTGCAAAATGCACCAGAAGTAGGAACAGTGGCTGAGAAAAGTCTCCAACACATTGATAGATGGAACAAAGAGGATCTTAAATAAGTCAGAAAGTTATACTCATTTTGTGACCCCCTAGAGTATCTAGGCCTAGGAAAATTACCCTTCCTCAGAATCCAAGACAAGACTGTGTGATAGGATTGATGTTGCAACATGGAAATTCCCATTTCTATGAATACATGTTAAAAGGGTCAGATGTGTGATCAGATGTCAGGTCAGATGTGTGATCTTAATCTATTTGGACTTAGACTAGAACTGCATTTGCCCCCATTGAACTTGAGACGGTCTTGGCAATAGATATGCTGCACATTCTCGGCAATGTGAAAGTTGAGGAGTCGGACCATTAAAGATAGTGGTGTAGTGACTTTGAAGAGCCAAATAGACATGGTGGGAATTTATAGCACCATGTTGATTAACTGTTTTTGCAGTGTTTGCCTTTATTAATAAAGTAGAATCATTTTAAAACTGTACTTTGTGCACAGTATTTGAAAATATTTATTTTCTCAAGCTGCTGGATGTATATAAAGTCTCACACTTGTTCTATTAATAACAGATGAGTAGTCTGAAACATTTAGTTTTAGCGTTCTGTACTACTAAAAGGTTCCACAAATTATTATCCAAAAAGCTTTACCACTGTATTAAATGCATGAAAACTTCCAAATATTTCTTTTTTTTTATGAGCTTTAAACATGTATTAGGATATCGTCATTTTTATGAATAGTTGCTTAGAACATCATTAGTGATGAGCGAGCACGAAAATGCTCAGGTACTCGTTGCTCGGGTCAAGCAAATTGGAATGCTCGAGTGCTTGGTTTGAGTAACGAGCCCAATGTAAGTCTGTGGGAAACTCAAGCATTTTTCAGGCGGCTCCCTCCGGCGGTCTGCAGAGGGCCTAATAATTGCCCAAATCGACGGGAACAGTGTTCAAATAACATGGAAACAGCATGGGAAAGACCCCTGGAAGCATTTCTGACTCCCAGATCACTGCTGTCAACAACGTTGTCAGAGGTAACACGCCACTTTTACGGGCTCACAATTAAACATGCAAAAACAAAACCAAAATGGATTTTCCTGGGAAATATGTTAAGGAACATCCTTTCCAGGGTAATGACTTGCATATAAGGCAAAATAAATAACCAAAAACAAAAATGCTCCTCCACACCTTGGGCTATATTCACACGTAGCGTTTTTGATGCGTTTTTGCACTTTTGCATTGCTTTCAACCAAGACAAATGAATTCACTGGGAAATGTAATTTTAACATTTTACAACCTTATCTGGCCATGTGGTGTGTGGTACATCATCAGACACATGCATACAGTGCTGAAAAAACATGGGAACAGCATGGGGAAGACCCCTGGAAGCATCTCTGACTCCCAGGTCACTGCCTAAAAGTGTGCCCATCATAAGCGATCCTTGGCGCATGCGAAGATGCCTACCGCCATGAACCTGTCATTGCAGACTTGCAACAATCACCGTCCACATCCTTGTCCCAGCGCAGCATTCTGTTGTCCCTACCCCATTCCTTGGAATGCAAGCGCAAGTATGCAGCCAGTCATCCACCCACCCACAGGCTGCAATACTATACTGCCAAATTTTTGACAACTGCTTGCACTTGAAATGTTGCCTTTTAGGCTCGTGGAGGCGGAAGCTGTCCACAACTTCATGGCAGCGGCGGCCAGGTGTCCATACTCGGTCCCCAGCCGCCACTATTTCTCCCGGTGTTGTCTCCGCCTTCCACAAGCATGGGTCCCACAACATGACCCAAGCCCTCCTCAGTGCACTTACTGGAAAGGACCGCCTAACCACAAACACGTGGAAAAGTGAATGTGGCCAGGGACGGTACAGAGCCAGTCCACAGCATTTTTTCTGAGAGCTGTATTTCACCACAGCCATATTTTTTAGCTTGGTGAAAGGACTTGATAAACCATATCTACTCCAGCTGTCATTTCTCCCAGGAAGTCCTCTAAAGCTGCTTGCAATTGAAATGTGGCCTTTTAGGCTCGGGGAGGCGGAAACTGTCCACAACCTCATGGCGGCGGCCGGGTGTCTATACTCGATCCCCAGCCGCCACTATTGCTCCCGGTGTCGTCTCCTCCTTCCACAAGCACGGGTCCCACAACATTACTCGTGCCCTCCCCAATGCACTTACACGTGGACAATTGAATGTGGCCATAGATGGTACGGAGCCAGTTCACAGCTTGTCAGTGAGTTGTATTTCACCACAGCCATTTTTTTAGCTCGGTGAAAGGACTGACTTTTGGGAAACCATATCTACTCTGGCTGTCATTTCTCTGTCACCAGGTTCCGCCCATTGTCACACATGACCATGCCTGGCTGTATGTTCAGCGGTGAGAGCCACAGATCAGGCTGCTGAGTTACATCTTTCAACAACTCTGCAGCGGTGGGCGGTTTGTCACCTAAGCATTAAGCATGTTATCTTCAGCACAGCCTGTTCCAGCTTGGCCAAGGCAGCGCTGCAGTGCTTTCAGCTTGTGACTGATGTGATCTTTCGGAGATGGAGGCCGAACTGGAGGAGGAGGTGCAGGAGCTGAACAATGTGATTACATTGAGGTTACATTGGCGACTCTGGTTTTTATACTAAAGAAAGATCCTAATGTTTTTTTTTTTACGTTATTTTATAAATAAATTTAAATTTAGAGGCACTCCAATGCCCCTTGCAAGAGACGTAGAGGTCAGAGAGCCTCCTAAAAACAATGTTCCCATTATTAGGAAGTGGGTCTCCCATAGTGTTTGCCTATGCAGTGAAGCAACGGCTGCCAAAAATTTGAAGGAATTCCAATGTCCCTTGCGAGAGATGTAGATATGTTGATATAATACATATGCTGGTGATATGGTGGTGAAGGATGAGGATGCGGAGAAGGAGGAGGACAAGAGCAAATAGAAAAAATCAGGAGGCGTATAACCATGTCTGGGTGTGAAGACAGAGGTGCATGGGAATAGGGTTAGAAGTTCCAAAAAAAGAACTAACTAAAAACTGGCTCTGACAAAATGCTAGCGGCAGGGCAGGCCAGGACCTCCAAGGCGTAAAGAGCCAGTTCATGCCACGTGTCCAGCTTGGATACCCAATAATTATAAGGCACAGAGGAATCACGGAGGACGTTGGAACAGTTGGCAAGGTACTCTCTCACCATCTTCCAAAACTTTGCACTCCTTGTGAGAGTACCCACCGGCTCAGGACCTGTGCGATGGGAGGGTCTGAGAAAACTGTCCCAAAACTTTGACAGTGTTCCCCTGCCTCTGCTGGATTGCATTTGTGGCTCTCTCGTCTGTACTCCTTGATTGTCCAACAAACTGTGACCTCTGCCACCAGCGTTTTCAGATGGGAATTATTTCACTAATTCCGCAACAAGGGCCTTCTCGTACTGCCCCATTTTATTAGTAGAGATGAGCGTTGTTCTACTCGAACTGTTCGCCAATCTCAAATTCGAGCTGTTTTGGGCGGTGTTCGAGCCGTTCGGCGAACACGAACAATTTGAGAAAAATTCGGCTGTTCGAGGTTATGTTCGATAACTGTTCGTGCACCAAAATCATAACTGGATTTTTTCTCAGTAATGATGAAAATTAATGTTAATACGCAGTTTGAGTGTACAGCGGGGTGGGGGGAGGGGCAGGGGATGGATCTCTGCAGGAACAATGAAGATCTCCATTTTTTTTTTCTCTTTCCCGCATTTACAGTGGGGAGGTGCAATCTGTCAGCCTATCAGCAGCGCACACACGGAGCGAAGTGCTTTTTTTCACACAAGCAAGGGCATGTGTCATTGGCAGTGTATGTCACATGTCCTTGCCCTATAAGACCAAGCCATTTTCCCCGTCGCCACCATTTTCTCACTGCTGCAGCTGCATGTTAGACGGCACTGCTGTTGCTGTGTGCGCTATACCTTGTTAATTTCAAGCCAATTTTCGCACAAATCTACAGATAGCTTGGGAGTAGGGAATAGTTGTGATTGCAGTCCTTTTAAGGACTAGGTTACAGCATTTCCTACGACTTTTATCAGGCAGGTCTGTGCTCTTAAATAGATAGATTGTGGGAGTAAAGACTAATTGTAATTGGAGTCCTTTTCAGGACTAGGTTACATCAGTTCCTATCAGTTTTTGCCAGGCAGGTCTGTGCCAGTGCTGTGCAAGTTTTTCTTCACAGCATTTGGCTGAATCTAGCAAAGCTAATCCTTTTTGGCCTATTGCAGAGTGTGTTAGTCAGTGGAGTAGCCTATCTGTGTTGCAAGATATACCACCTGTGTATAGAATACCAATTTTTTTACTGCACCTAGTGAAGTAAAATCTTTTGGGCATAGCATCATTTTATTAGTCCATCTATACTGACCTCCATCAGGTTGCATATTGAATATAATTTTTTTCTGCATCTAGCTCTGAAAAAATATTGGGCTTCTAGCTGTGTGTGGGACTTGTTGTATTAGTCCATCTATACTGACCTCCATCAGGTTGCAAACTGAATATATTATTTTCTACATCTACCTCTGAAAAAATATTGGGCTTCTAGCTGTGTGTGGGACTTGTTCTATTAATCCATCTATACAGACCTCCATCAGGTTGCAAACTGAATATATTTTTTTCTGCATCTACCTCTGAAAAAATATTGGGCTTCTAGCTGTGTGTGGGACTTGTTGTATTAGTCCATCTATACTGACCTCCATCAGGTTGCAAACTGAATATATTTTTTTCTGCATCTACCTCTGAAAAAATACTGGGCTTCTAGCTGTGTGTGGGACTTGTTCTATTAATCCATCTATACAGACCTCCATCAGGTTGAAAACTGAATATATTTTTTTCTGCATCTACCTCTGAAAAAATATTGGGCTTCTAGCTGCGTGTGGGACTTGTTGTATTAGTCCATCTATACTGACCTCCATCAGGTTGCAAACTGAATATATTTTTTTCTGCATCTACCTCTGAAAAAATATTGGGCTTCTAGCTGTGTGTGGGACTTGTTCTATTAATCCATCTATACAGACCTCCATCAGGTTGCAAACTGAATATATTTTTTTCTGCATCTACCTCTGAAAAAATATGTGGCCTTCGAGCAGTGTGTGGGACTTTCTCTATTAGTCCATCTATACTGACCTCCATCAGGTTGCAAACTGAATATAATTTTTTTCTGCATCTAGCTCTGAAAAAATATTTGGCCTTCTAGCAGTGTGTGGGACTTTCTCTATTAGTCCATGTATACTGACCTCCATCAGGTTGCAAATTAAAAATAATTTTTATCTGCATCTACAGTACCTCTGAAAAAATATTTGGGCTTCTAGCTGTGTGTGGGACTTGTTCTATTAGTCCATCTATACTGACCTCCATCAGGTTGCAAATTGAATATAATTTTTATCTGCATCTAGCTCTGAAAAAATATTTGGCCTTCTAGCAGTGTGTGGGACTGTCTCTATTAGTCCATCTATACTGACCTCCATCAGGTTGCAAATTGAATATAATTTTTATCTGCATCTAGCTCTGAAAAAATATTTGGCCTTCTAGCAGTGTGTGGGACTTTCTCTATTAGTCCATCTATACTGACCTCCATCAGGTTGCAAATTCAAAATAATTTTTTGTCTGCATCTAGCTCTGAAAAAATATTTGGCCTTCTAGCAGTGTGTGGGACTTTCTCTATTAGTCCATATATACTGACCTCCATCAGGTTGCAAACTGAATATATTTTTTTTCTGCATCTACCTCTGAAAAAATATTGGGCTTTTAGCTGTGTGTGGGACTTGTTCTATTAATCCATCTATACAGACCTCCATCAGGTTGCAAACTGAATAAAAATTTTTTCTGCATCTACCTCTGAAAAAATATTTGGGCTTCTAGCTGTGTGTGGGACTTGTTCTATTAGTCCATCTATACTGACCTCCATCAGGTTGCAAATTGAATATAATTTTTTTCTGCATCTAACCCAGCCAATAGTTTTGGCCTAATACCACAGTTTGGCCACTCAGCTCTGCTCGGTTCCCATCCATTGTTTTTTTGTGCAAACAACTCCAGAGTTGTGAATTAGTTAACCACCAAAATGAGTAGAAAAAGGCCTGCTGCTGGTGGAAAGGGGAATAGGCGTGTTGGGAAGGGGGAAAAAGGTTGTGTCCATGGGGTAGGTGTTAAAGCAACAGTAACATCTGCAGAAGAAAGATCATCTTCCAGCCAAACTAAAATGTCTAGTTCTTTTAGCGGACAATGTGATAAGATCCCTTTCTTTACTCATACTATAGCCTGGGAATCAGAGGTCGACTCCAGCGCTTCTGTGAATCCAGACGAGGAAATGATCTGCACTGATGCCCAGAATCTTTATGAGTCGGATCCAGGACCAGACGCAGAAGGTTCTGACCATAATGTAGACCCTCATTCCCAAACTGTAACTCCTGTTGGTGGAGACAATGAGGAAGACGATGATGAGACTCAAATACCTGATTGGAGCGACAACTTTAGTTTTTTGTCAGGGCAGGAACAGGTTGGCTCTGAGGACGACGGGTGTGATAACGCACAGGGTGATGATGATGAGGTTGGAGATCCCACTTACTGTCAACCCACAGTCAGCCAAGAGATGAGGTCAGCAGAGGAGGTGGAGGAAGATGCTAGTGACGACGAGGTCAGGTTGCGCCTTCCTGGACAGAGACGTAGTACTGGAAGCACGTCAACAACTGCATCCTCAAACACAACTCTGCCTCTCACCACAAGTCGTGGTGGCTCTTCAGGTCGCATGGGTGCTAAGCCTTGCATAGCCTGGGCATTTTTTCAGATCGATAAAGATGACCCAACTCGTGTTATCTGTAACATTTGTCAGCAAAAGCTAAGTAGAGGCTAAAAAATACATAGTTTGAGTACTTCATGCATGAACCGGCACATGGACATGAAGCATAAGTTGCAGTGGGAAGCTCAGTGTGCTACAATGCGGCCTAGCCGGCCGGGCCAACCACCGTCTGCCATATCTTGTGCATCCGCGGCCTCTTCATCCTCTGTGACTGGGGGGACAGCAGTCACACCTGTTTTGGGGCGCAGACTTGCCACCTCTTTACCCGCAACAGCCAGCGTGATTGGCAGGTCATCATTTTCTTTGGAGGTGGTAACACCAGCTGGTGTTGAGCGCTGTCCGACATCGATAGCACCACCTTTGGATCAAGGCAACCTAACATGTCTGCCTGCATCTTACTCACAGACCGGCAGTTTGCCGGGGACACCCTTATCAACCCCGTCTAAGCACAATAGCCAGCCCTCGGTCCCTCAGATGTGGACAAGTAAAAGACCATTTCCTCCTAGCCATGAGAAAGCTAAGAGGTTGAATTTCACCATCTGCAAGCTCTTGGCTACAGAAATGCTGCCTTTCCGCCTGGTGGACACAGAGGATTTTCGAGACCTTATGTCCGTCGCAGTGCCCCAGTACCAGATGCCCAGTCGGCACTACTTCTCAAAGAAAGGTGTGCCTGCGCTCCACCAGCATGTCGCACACAACATCACCGCTTCTTTGAGAAACTCTGTGTGTGACAGGGTGCATTTCACCACAGACACTTGGACGAGTAGGCATGGACAGGGGCGTTACATGTCGCTGACTGGGCACTGGGTAACTATGGTGACAGCAGGACAAGGGGCTGCTGTCCAAGTCTTGCCGTCCCCACGAGTTGTGCGTCAATCCTCTTTATGTCAAAGTTCCTCCACTGCTTCTGCCTCCTCAACCTCCTCTCGGTCTTCCACCTGCACCCAAAGCCTGTCTGGTCATGCCACAAGCTTTCTAACTGCGCAGAAGGGATCCTGCACACCTCCTTACTATGCTGGCAGTAGGGCTCAACGTCATCAGGCGGTTTTTACATTGAAATGTCTGGGAAATGTGAGTCACACAGCTGAGGAGTTGTGGTCAGCTCTGGAGAACCAATTTCATGAATGGTTGTCTCCACTGGACCTGAAACCAGGGAAGGCCGTGTGCGACAATGCTGCAAACCTGGGTGCGGCCCTTCGCCGAGGCAATGTCACACACGTGCCTTGTATGGCTCACGTGTTGAACCTGGTTGTCCAGCAATTTTTAGCCCACTATCCCAGACTAGATGGCCTTCTGCAGAGGGCACGGTCGCTGTGTGCTCACTTCCGCCGTTCGCATCCCGCAGCTCAGCGACTTACATCTCTACAGAAGTCGTTGGGCCTGCCACTTCACCGGCTAAAATGCGATGTGCCTACCCAGTGGAATTCAACTCTGCACATGTTGCAGCGACTGTGGCCGCACCGACAAGCCCTGGTGCAATACGTTCTGACGTATAGCCTGGGCCAACGAGATCCAGAGGTGGGGCAAATCACGCTGGAGGAGTGGTCTCAGATCAGGGACCTATGCACCCTTCTGCACAGTTTTGAAATGGCGACGAAGATGTTTAGTGCTGACGATGCCATTATCAGCATGACTATTCCGGTGATTTACATGCTGGAGCACATGTTAAACAGAATTCGGAGTCAGGTGGTGGCACAAGAGGAGGTGGAGGAAGTAGAGGAGGAGGAGTTGTATGCGGAAGGGCTAACATCTGCAAGGTCCAGACGGTCGGCAGCACCAAGGCGGCAGGCATGTGA
Source organism: Phyllobates terribilis (assembly GCF_046119375.1). Taxonomy (NCBI): domain Eukaryota; kingdom Metazoa; phylum Chordata; class Amphibia; order Anura; family Dendrobatidae; genus Phyllobates; species Phyllobates terribilis. The sequence continues at coordinate 361,152,292 of NW_027362762.1, read as the reverse complement.
GGGTGGGGGAGATGGTTTTACCAGGGCGCATGGTAGCAGCCAAACTAGTGAGGAAGGTGCAGGAGCCCAGGAAGAAGTGGAGGACGAACTGATGGAAGACTCATCAGATGAGGGAGACCTTGATCACATTTCTGTTGTGTGAGGTTGGGGGGAGAGGACAGAGGAAGGAAGCATGATTGTTACCTCGCCACCAACACAACAGGGACTTGGTGCTCCTGGATGCGCAACACACATGAGTGCCTTCTTGCTGCACTACCTGCAACATGACCCTCGAATTGTAAGAATTAGAAATAATCCTGACTACTGGGTTGCCACACTGTTAGATCCCCGGTTCAAAAGTAAATTTGCAGAAATTATTCCTGCCATAGAAAGGGATGCACGCATGCAGGAGTATCAGCAGAGACTGTTGCAGATTCTTACATGTGCTTTTCCACAAAATACCAGTGGTGCACGTAATGAATCTCACAGTTCCAACTTGCCAACCGTGGGACCGTCAAGTGTTCAGCACTCAAACCGTAACAGAACCACAGTATCTGCTGGTAACATCAATTTTGCGGAATCATTTCACCACTTTTTTAGCCCATCCTTTGCAAGGCCACAGGAGACAAGAAGTCTGACACATAGTCAACGCCTAGAGACGATGGTACAGGAGTATCTCCAAGTAAACATTGAAGCCATGACTGTGTCACTGGACCCTTGCTCTTTTTGGGCTTCCAATCTGGATAAATGGCCGGAGCTAGCCACTTACGCCTTGGAGATCTTGTCATGCCCCGCAGCCGTGTTCAGCGCTGCTGGTGGTGTGCTGACAGATAAGCGCACGCGGCTCTCCACTGATAATGTAGACAGACTCACGTTCATAAAGATGAACAAATCATGGATCCGAAACGACTTTTCTACCCCTGTGTCATCCTTGGAAGAGTAAAAGCTTGATGATTGGTTAAAATCACCCTACCAACCGTTTTAAGCTTTCAAATTACTAATCATGTTTATCTGTATCTTGGCTGGAAAATAATTTGGGCTTTGTAGCAGTGTGCAGCACTGATTCTATTAGGCCATCTATAATAAGCTCCACCAGATTTAAAATTACTAATCATGTTTATCTGTATCTTGACTGGAAAATAATTTGGGCTTTGTAGCAGTGTGCAGCACTGATCCTATTAGGCCATCTATACTAAAGCTTCACCAGATTTAAAATTAAAAATAATTTTTAGCTGCATCTAGCCCGGAAAATAATTTTGGGGCTCTGAGATGCGCAAGACACATAAGTGCCTTCTTGCTGCACTACCTGCAGCATGACCCTCATATTGTCAGAATTCGAAGTAATCATGACTACTGGGTTGCCACACTCTTAGATCCCCCAAACTTTTCAATCAACCTTTTCATTTTAATAAAGACCAAAAAAATGTTCATTTTTGAAATTATAAGCATTAGCAGGTTGTTAGAAACTGAAATCAAACAGTTTTCAACTCAAAACTTTATTCTAGGTGATGTTACATTTTCACATAGGACCCCTTGTTCGAAAGGAGCTTCTGAACTCTCTCGTCCATTGAATTTGTCAGGTTTTGGATGGTTTCTGCTTCAATTGTTTTGCATGAGGACAGAATACCCTCCCAGAGCTGTTGCTTAGATGTGAACTGCCTCCCGCCATCATAGACACTCCTTTTAATGATGCTCCAAAAGTTCTGAATGGGGTAGAGGTCAGGGGAGCATGGGGGTCACACCATAAGTTTGTCCCCTTTTATGCCCATATCAGCCAGAGATGCAGATGTTTTATGTGCAGCATGAGATGGTGTATTATCATGCAAAAAAATGATCTTGCTGTGAAATACACGGTTCTTCTTCTTGAACCATGGCAGGAAGTGCTGTTTGAGAAAATCCACATACATTATGGAGTTCATCTTTAGCGCCTTCAGGGATCCTAAAGGGGCCGACAATCTCTCTCCCCATGATTCCAGCCCAAAACATTACTCCACCTCCTCCTTGTTGGCGCTGTAGCCGTGTTTGCATGGGGTGTCCATCAACCAGCCATCCTCCACTCCATCCATCTGGACCATCGAGCGCTGCACGGCACTCATCCGTGAACAAAACAGTTTTGAAATCAGTCTTCATGTAATGTTTGGCCCACTGGAGCCGTTTCTGCTTGTGTGAAGTGGATAGAGGAGGTCGACAGGATGGCGTATGCACAGCTGCAAACCTCTGAAGGACCCTGCATCTTGTTGTTCGGGGGACGTTGGAGGTACCAGCAGCTTCAAAAACTTGTCTGCTGCTATGACAAGGCTTTTTTGCCGCTGCTCTTTCAACCTGACGTAATTGCCTGTAGGAAAGAGTCCTCAATTTGCCCTTATCAGCATGCACACGTGTGTACTGTGAATCAGCTACATACTTCTTGATTGCCAAGACACTTCATCCTGATCATCGCACAATGTTGATTGTAGTCATGCCTTGACCTAAACACTCCACAATTTGTTGCTTCTCAGCAGCTGACACATCCTTTTTCTTTCCCATTTTGGCAGAAAATGTAGGCTGCTTAATAATGTGAGACAGCCTTCTTAAGTAGTCTTGCCTTTCATTGGACACACCTGCCAAACTAATTAGCACAGGTGTCTGCAATTGCTTACAGTGATATAAAGAGCCCTGACACACATCACCATCAATGAGTTTAACTGACAAACAAACAAATTCTTCCCTTATCACTCCTAAACACTTTTTGCATAATAATTTGGAACACAGTGTACATGTGCTTTTCCACAAAACACCAGTGGTTCACGTAGTGAATCTTACAGTTCTAACTTGCCAACCGTGGTCTGTATGGAGTTGTTCAATAAAGGGCCCAAAATTAAGATAACATAGATGGGAGAGGTCTCTATGAATAGGAATTCCTAAGTATTTGATACCCTGTGAGGGCCAGGCAAAGGGAAAGTTGGACTGGATGGAATCCTATATGGATTTGGGGAGGGAGACATCGAGGGCCTCAGACTTCGCTGCATTGATTTTAAAATTTGACCATGTAACAAAGTGATCTATTTCAGCCATAACAGCATGGATGGATATATGTGATTGAGTGATATATACTAGGACATCATCAGCAAATAGAGAGCACTTGTACTCGGTGCCTCCCACCTCAATCCACCTAATATTGGGGTTATGGCGAATTGATGAGAGCAGGTGCTCCGTCACTAGGATGTATAAGAGAGGGGACAGAGAACATCCCTGCCTTGTCCCATTGGTGATTGTGAAAGGTGATGAAAATGTTCTGACGCGCCCCCTGGGCCTTGGGACACCCGGAGCCGGACCCTTTTTGGTGGATGCTGGTGGTTGTAGTCTCCGTGGCGGCGACCCGGTTCCATGGCTCAGGGCGGTCAAACCAGTGGCGGAACTATTTATGTGGTTTTGATGTTTAAATGTCCGACTACGCCACCCGTGGATTGCGGTCAGAGTGAACCGCCGCTGCAGGGCAGACCGCTGAGGCTGGTGTTGTGGGTGCAGCAGAGCGTAGCATAACTCCCCATGGGAGGAGTATAGCCTCAGGGCAGTGTATGCGGAGGATGGGGGTGATGGTGCAGGGCAGCAGCAGTAACGACACGGAGTCAGTGATGCAGTCCAGGGCCTTTACTCACAGTTCTTATTATCCAGACCACGTCTGCAGGTAACGGCTGCCCACGTCGTACTGTGCTCACCAGGTGAGGGGCTCAGACAACTCCCAGATAACTTTGGAGCGCTTCACAGGACCCCCTTTGTGTGTCTTTAGTCTGGCCTTTCTTACCAACCCTTCTGTCCGGCTGCCTCGGGCCTCCTCTTGGTAAACTTGGCGCCAGTTTCCCTGACCCTATGTGGTGCCTTCCTAGCGGGTGTAGCGAGGGGCTGCGCCACATAAAATGTCACAGCCTCCTGTTTCTAGCTGAGGGTCGTTTCCTGCCTTCACTAGTTTTGGGGACCGGTCTCCCCCTTTGGCCTGACCCCTCCACGCAGGTGGATTCGGGCGTGCAGTGGTGACTCGCCCGTCCGCACCCCTGGGATCCCTTCGTTCCTCGTTCCTGGAGCCTTCTCCGCTCCTCTTCCTTCCTTCTCCCTCTTCCAGGCCTGGGCCTCTGTTACTAGGCCCGCCTCCGGAGCAGAGCTCATGCAGAGCCCCTGCTCCCTGCCACTTCTGCTCAGACTTCTCTGCACTGAACTAAGATGGTGCCCACCTTTTATACTCCCTTCTCAATGCACCCAGGAACTGCTTCCTCCCTGCTCCTGCACTACAGGGTTCCCCTTCCTCAGTGTTCCCTCCCCCCACTCCAGCCAGGGACAGGGACTGTCGTGCCCATCTCAGGGGCATATTGGTCGCCCTGCCCCACGGCAATGTGGTGTAATGCATGCAGGTGTCGGGGTCCTGATCCACACTACATCCTTACCTGAGAGTGAGATATCACACCTCTGGGTGAGGTGCAATACCTCTGTAGCAACCGAGCCCTCAGGGTGCTACAGTTCCATTTATCTTCAGCCTAGGTGACGTATTGCGATACAGGGCCGTGATTTTGGCTATAAAAGGGTCCCCTAGACCCCTACCCCAAGCTTTTTAAGAGAATCATATATGGCGTGCCAGGAGACTCTATGGAATGCTTTCTCAGCATCCAACGAGAGTATCTAATTACAAATTTTTAACTGCATCTAGCCCAGGAAATACTTTGTGCCTAGTAGCAGTGTCTGCTAGTCAGCGGATTATCCCGGCTGTTAAGCAAGCTACACCACCTGTAGTTTGGACACTTAATTTTTTCAAAGGAAATGCTTCGGGACCACGGGATACTCAGTGAAGAGCATCAGGAGGCACCCCAAGGCATAGGCGCTGGGACTGGCAGTGGGATGCCTTGCGGTGGACAGCCGAGCTCGATCCTTATAAAAGCTTTTTAACTGCAGCAGCTTTAGTGGACGCTACTGGAGCTGGAATTACGCGGCTGCTGGCATGAGACTTGCCCTCCAATAGATCCTTGTAAATGGATTTAAAGTGTATTCATTCAAATTAGAGAGACAATTTAAATTAAAAAGCTTAGAGCTGCCTCCACCACAGGGGGGCTCGCACGACCCACCAGCGGACAGGCACCAGTATTGGGAGAGGGGGGCTGGCCGTCAGGGTTCACCGCGGCTCTGGCACAAACCCGGCGACACGGAGGTGGCACGGGCAGGAGCGGACTGAACGTGTCGGCTTCTCACTTTTTGGATTTTAGAAGGGCATGACATGCCTATATCTGTGTCTCCCCCTCCTTTTACTCCTCCACCTCTTTTCTTTTCGCATGACTATATGTACTTGTCACTTTTCCATGTGTTAGTTGTGTCTTCTGAGCAGTTTGTGAGCTTTTGGACACCTTTGAAGGTGTTTTCTATGTGTTTCTATGTGTTTTTGTTTGCCTGCCATTGGTTTTAACGGTGTTCGAAGGTGTTCGATGAACAGTTCGACGAACAGTTCGGCGAACACACGGGTGTTCGACGAACCGAACCGAACTCGAACACTACGGGGTGGCTCAACACTATTTATTAGGCCTGTCCTGCAAAGGAATAAGAGATAAAAGTTCTCCCTGTAGTGTGGGTCTAGAAGCGTCACCAACCAGTAATGACTGTCACCCAAAATTTGGACAACGCAAGGGTCACAGGAAAGGCAGCGCAACATAAACTCACCCATGAGTGCCAGACTGCAAAGAGGCAAGACTTTTGTGTCCTCACCAAGAGGATGACTGACCATGTTCTCCTCCTCATACTCATCCGCTTCCTCTTCCTCCCTGTCCTCAGGCCATCCACGCTGAGCAGACGGTATGGCAGTTGTGCAGGTAGTACCGTCTATATCGCAGGAAGCTAGCTCCTGTTCTTCCTCCTCCTCTTCCTCATTGTCACCCAATTCACATTGGGATGAGATGAGGCTGGGCTGTGTGTAATCACCATGTATGGTTCCTTGCTCCATCTCATCGTGCTCCAACTGCAATGCATCCTCTTTAATTGAGAGCAGAGAGTGTTTCAGAAGACAGAGAAGCAGGATGGTGATGCTAATTATGGCATCATCGCCGCTCACCATCTTGGTGGAGTCCTTAAAGTTTTGGAAGATGGTACAGGTGTCTGACATCCATGTCCACTCCTGAGGCTTTATGTGTGGAGTCTGACCTGAATACTGATGGCCTTGTTGATGCAGGTAGTCAACAACTGCCCTCTTCTGCTCACAAATCCTTTCCAACATCTGCAAGGTAGAGTTCCAATGCGTGGGGACATCACACACCAGTCGGTGAGCCGGAAGCTGCAAACGCTGCTGAAGCACGGCAAGAGCAGCGGAAGCAGTATCTGACTTTCTAAAATGGGCACACAGGCGGCGTACTCTGACAAGCAGATCCGACAGATCCGGGTAGGTTTTGAGAAACCGCTGAACCACAAGGTTAAGCACATGGGCCAGGGATGGTATGTGTGTGAGCTCGCCTCACCTCTGTGCCGCCACCAGGTTCCGGCCATTGTCACACACGACCATGCCTGGCTGTAGGTTCAGCGGTGTCAGCCACAGATCTGCCTGCTCTTTCAGAGCTGTCCACAACTCTTCAGCGTTGTGTGGTTTGTCACCTAAGCAAATTAGCTTCAGCACAGATGGTTGACGCTTGGCTGAGGGGGTGCTTCTAGCTTGCGACTGATGTGGTCATCTCGAAGATGGATGCTGAAGAGGAGGAGGAGGTGCAGGAGCTGTAGAATGTGGGGGCAACCCTGATTGACCCAGGGCCCACAATCCTCGGTGTCGGGAGGACGTGTTCCGTCCCAAGGTCCGACTGGGTCCCGGCTTCCACTATGTTAACCCAGTGTGCCGTTAGCGAGATGTACCGTCACTGCCCACAAGCACTTATACACGTGTCTGTGGTTAGGTGGATTTTTCCAGTAACTGCATTGTTGAGGGCATGGCTAATGTTGTGGGACACGTACTTGTGTAATGCGGGGACGGCAAACCGGGAGAAATAGTGGCGGCTGGGGACCGAGTACCGAGGGACGGCCGCCGCCATCAGGCGGCGGAAAGCTTCCGTCTCCACGAGCCTAAAAGGCAACATTTCAAGCGCAAGCATTCGCGAAATGTGTGAATTTAGTAGTGTGGCCTGTGGGGCGTTAACTGTGTATTTGCGCTTGCGTTCCAAGGACTGGGGTAGGGACAACTGAACGCTGCGCTGGGACAAGGACATGACCGTGTTTGTTGATGATGCTAGTTGAGAGTGTTCAATGACAGGTGCAGGGCGGGAGACATCTTGGCATGTGCCATGGACAGGGGATTGGCGTGCACGCAAAACAGTGGAACAAGCAGTGGTGTCACCCACAGACACTGTTGCTGGACCCTAGGGTTTGGCCCACTTAGTCGGGTGCTTTGCTGCCATGTGCCTGATCATGCTGTTGGTGGTCAGGCTGCTAGTTTTGCTACCCCTGGTGATGCTGGCCTGGCAGGTGGTGCAAATGGCCTTTTTGGGGTTATCGGCAAAATCTTTAAAAAACAACCAGGCTCGTGAAGACCTAACAGTTGTACTGGTAACTTCCGTTGTGTTGATGCTACGGGGAACGGTTGCCTGCCTTCTTTCTGTGGCCACCACACTGCTTGTTCTTGCCTGTTGTGGTGCTATACCTCCCTCCCCCTGTGTGCTACTGTCCTTCGCTCTACATTTCACCTTGCCAGGTTGGGTCAGTGACTTAATCGTCCACCACCTCATCTTCCACTTCCACAACCTTTTCTTCCTCCTGACTTTCTGGCAATTGTGTCTCATCATCATGCACCTCTTGTGACAGTTTCCCACTGTCGTCTTTGTGTGACCGTGGCTGCTCATATATTTCGGCATCGCTACATGCGATCTCCTCTTGTCCCGCTTCAAGTGGACCGGACGAGAGGCCCAAATCTATAAATGGAAAAGTGAACAGCTCTTCGGAGTGTCCAAGTATGGGATCATTTGTCTCCGGGCACTCGGCATGGTGGGAGAAAGGAGGATCAGGGTGAGGAATATGCAGTCCAGACTCACGGCTACTGAGACTTGACCATGTGGAAGACAGGGTGGTGGTGGCTAAGTGACTGGAAGCATTATCTGCTATCCAACCAATAACCTTTTCACACTGCTCTGTGCTCAATAGTGGTGTTCTGTGGTCCCCTATTAATTGGGACAGGAAGGTCGAGCGACAAGATGTGGGTGTTTGTTGTGGCACAATTTCAGCTTGCCCACGGCTTCGGCCTTGTCCTCTGCATGCACCATCATCACCATCACGTCCACTTCCCCGTCTCTTCCACGCACATTGCCCATTTTAAATGGAGGACAATATTTTCTGCATTCACTACAAATGGCTGGATTTGAACCGCAGTGATATGTGATTGGTGTGATGGAAAACCACAGTTTTAAATAGCTGGCCTGTAGGTTACTATTTCTCACAGCGACTTGGTGTCAATAACTTTAGCAACACACTGCAACAAAATTTACATGGAGGCCAGAAATGGCTGAATTTGGAGCAAACTTATATGTGAAAAGTGTGACGGAAAAACAGTTTTAAATAGCTGGCCGGTAGGTTACTATTTTACCCAATTTTTTCTTATTTTCTTTATTTATATTCAGTAAATTTAAGTAGAAAATTCATTTTGGTCAGTTTAAATTTTTTTCAGTGACCATTTTGGGTTTTTATTACTTTAACAGAAGGGTACCAACAATTTTGTCGACAAATAGTTTGAGGAGGGGTGAAATCTTGCTAACAGATTCCCTTCAAATAATGATGTGGTGTTAATAGTCTGTTTATTCTAACACTTCTAAGATGCATATATATGAAGATGTATGTTTACAGTGACAGATGTTCTTTACATGTTTGTCATTCATTACCACTGGGTTGACAACAAGCAAATTAACCATGTATATTCAATCTCTGCAGAACGATCTTAAATTTTGTCCTTTACTAGAAACATGCGCACAATACCGATTTTGAGCACCTACATGTAATGAAACATGTAGAAAACGATTAGGACATTAGAAGTAGCTGCTTACAAACTTAAGTATTATCCATACTATTATTCACAAGGGAAACATTGCCTCAAGCTTCCCTCTCCTGAATTTACAAGTAATATCCTTCTATCTACTATTCCTAATAATACAAATTCATGTGTGAATTGTATTTCAATATACTGTAGTAATCTTTGATATGTGGATCTTCATTTTCTAATTGGAGATGTGAGATTTTTTTTCACCTCCACATAAAGATCGTATAATAAATATGCAGTTCACTTGCAATTGACAAAAATGCTCTTCTTTTCCAATTGTCTGTGATGCATGGTAAACTAGGTTATGATGACAGATGCTGCCTTCAGGGATTTATTAAACTTGGGATAGCTGTATATCCCTCTTGGCTGCCACTTTTATGGGTATCCGCCATGTGTTCAGTTAGGGGTTTATTTTTGCTTGTTTGGTTTTTTTATTCTAATTGAGAGAATTCTATAAAAAAATATTGTTATTTGTGGTAAATTAACTGTAAAATTCAGAGTTTGTGAAGAAACTTCTTTTTATCATTATTATTGTTGCTCTTTTAGGAATATCTAAGCCTAATTTCCAGGCAGTTAAAATGTGGAATAGATATAAATTGTAATCTATACATAAGTATATGAAAAGACTAAGCCTACCATTACTATCGCTAAGTTTTACATTTGCTCAGTATGGTATATATTATAAGTATTCTTTAGTTAAAGGTGTAATCCAGTCCACATTCAAGGTATATTTCAGAACTTTACCAGAATGACTTTTATTGTTGGGTTTAGACACTGTCGCTATCTTCTGAGGAATGTCAGATCATATGTTAACAAATGTGTTGTTTACAAGACATTGTTACATTTTCTAAAATATAAGTATTACAGGTTCTTCTGCACTTCTTAGTATAGCCTTCACCCAATCCGTCACAGATTCACAGCTTTTCTGTCCATAAAATAGTAGTTAATATAAGGCATGTGAGCGTTATTCAATCCCATCCACTAGAGAAATAATCTAGATTTTAAAGCTAGCTGCATCATAAACTCATGTAAGTCATAACACAGACTAACTCTGAAAAGTAAGACATATTGAAGAGTTGGCACTAGAGATGAGCGTTGTTCTACTCGAACTGTTCGCCAATCTCAAATTCGAGCTGTTTTGGGCGGTGTTCGAGCCGTTCGGCGAACACGAACAATTTGAGAAAAATTCGGCTGTTCGAGGTTATGTTCGATAACTGTTCATGCACCAAAATCATAACTGGATTTTTTCTCAGTAATGATGAAAATTAATGTTAATACGCAGTTTGAGTGTACAGCGGGGTGGGGGGAGGGGCAGGGGATGGATCTCTGCAGGAACAATGAAGATCTCCATTTTTTTTTCTCTTTCCCGCATTTACAGTGGGGAGGTGCAATCTGTCAGCCTATCAGCAGCGCACACACGGAGCGAAGTGCTTTTTTTCACACAAGCAAGGGCATGTGTCATTGGCAGTGTATGTCACATGTCCTTGCCCTATAAGACCAAGCCATTTTCCCCGTCGCCACCATTTTCTCACTGCTGCAGCTGCGTGTTAGACGGCACCGCTGTTGCTGTGTGCGCTATACCTTGTTAATTTCAAGCCAATTTTCGCACAAATATACAGATAGCTTGGGAGTAGGGAATAGTTGTGATTGCAGTCCTTTTAAGGACTAGGTTACAGCATTTCCTACGACTTTTATCAGGGAGGTCTGTGCTCTTAAATAGATCGGTTGTGGGAGTAAAGACTAATTGTAATTGCAGTCCTTTTCAGGACTAGGTTACATGAGTTCCTATCAGTTTTTGCCAGGCAGGTCTGTGCCAGTGCTGTGCAAGTTTTTTTCACAACATTTGGCTGAATCTAGCAAAGCTAATCCTTTTTGGCCTATTGCAGAGTGTGTTAGTCAGTGGAGTAGCCTATCTGTGTTGCAAGATATACCACCTGTGTATAGAATACCAATTTTTTTACTGCACCTAGTGAAGTAAAATCTTTTGGGCATAGCATCATTCTATTAGTCCATCTATACTAACCTCCATCAGGTTGCAAATTAAAACAAATTTTTATCTGCATCTACAGTACCTCTGAAAAAATATTTGGGCTTCTAGCAGTGTGTGGGACTTGTTCTATTAGTCCATCTATACTGACCTCCATCAGGTTGCAAACTGAATATATTTTTTTCTGCATCTACCTCTGAAAAAATATTGGGCTTCTAGCTGTGTGTGGGTCTTGTTCTATTAATCCATCTATACTGACCTCCATCAGGTTGCAAACTGAATATATTTTTTTCTGCATCTACCTCTGAAAAAATATTTGGCCTTCTAGTAGTGTGTCGGACTTTCTCTATTTGTCCATCTATACTGACCTCCATCTGGTTGCAAATTCAAAATAATTTTTTTCTGCATCTAACCCAGCCAATAGTTTTGGCCTAATACCACAGTTTGGCCACTCAGCTCTGCTCGGTTCCCATCCATTGTTTTTTTGTGCAAACAACTCCAGAGTTGTGAATTAGTTAACCACCAAAATGAGTGGAAAAAGGCCTGCTGCTGGTGGAAAGGGGAATAGGCATGTTGGGAAGGGGAAAAAAGGTTGTGTCCGTGGGGTAGGTGTTAAAGCAACAGTAACATCTGCAGAAGAAAGACCATCTTCCAGCCAAACTAAAATGTCTACTTCTTTTAGCGGACAATGTGATAAGATCCCTTTCTTACGGCCACGCCAATCGCTACAAATTCCAGATGAGGCACAAAAACAGCAGGTGCTTCAACGGATATCAAGTGCTCCTTTAAGTGGGCTCTCCTCCACATCAACTTCAACATCACAAATACTCCAGTCCTCAAAGGTGTCACCCAAATCGCACTTGCTTCCTCACAGCTCCCAAATCTCCAGCTGCCCGTCTGAGTATGAGGTAGAACAGATGGTTGAGTCTGCAGAGCTGTTTACTCATACTATAGCCTGGGAATCAGAGGTCGACTCCAGCGCTTCTGTGAATCCAGACGAGGAAATGATCTGCACTGATGCCCAGAATCTTTATGAGTCGGATCCAGGACCAGACGCAGAAGGTTCTGACCATTATGTAGACCCTCATTCCCAAACTGTAACTCCTGTTGGTGGAGACAATGAGGAAGACGATGATGAGACTCAAATACCTGATTGGAGCGACAACTTTAGTTTTTTGTCAGGGCAGGAACAGGTTGGCTCTGAGGACGACGGGTGTGATAACGCACAGGGTGATGATGATGAGGTCGGAGATCCCACTTACTGTCAACCCACAGTCAGCCAAGAGATGAGGTCAGCAGAGGAGGTGGAGGAAGATGCTAGTGACGACGAGGTCAGGTTGTGCCTTCCTGGACAGAGACGGAGTACTGGAAGCACGTCAACAACTGCATCCTCAAACACAACTCTGCCTCTCACCACAAGTCGTGGTGGCTCTTCAGGTCGCATGGGTGCTAAGCCTTGCATAGCCTGGGCATTTTTTCAGATCGATAAAGATGACCCAACTCGTGTTATCTGTAACATTTGTCAGCAAAAGCTAAGTAGAGGCCAAAAAATACATAGTTTGAGTACTTCATGCATGAACCGGCACATGGACATGAAGCATAAGTTGCAGTGGGAAGCTCAGTGTGCTACAATGCGGCCTAGCCGGCCGGGCCAACCACCGTCTGCCATATCTTGTGCATCCGCGGCCTCTTCATCCTCTGTGACTGGGGGGACAGCAGTCACACCTGTTTTGGGGCACAGACCTGCCACCTCTTTACCCGCAACAGCCAGCGTGATTGGCAGGTCATCATTTTCTTTGGAGGTGGTAACACCAGCTGGTGTTGAGCGCTGTCCGACATCGATAGCACCACCTTTGGATGAAGGCAACCTAACATGTCCGCCTGCATCTTCCTCACAGACCGGCAGTTTGCCGGGGACACCCTTATCAACCCCGTCTAAGCACAATAGCCAGCCCTCGGTCCCTCAGATGTGGACAAGTAAAAGACCATTTCCTCCTAGCCATGAGAAAGCTAAGAGGTTGAATTTCACCATCTGCAAGCTCTTGGCTACAGAAATGCTGCCTTTCCGCCTGGTGGACACAGAGGATTTTCGAGACCTTATGTCCGTCGCAGTGCCCCAGTACCAGATGCCCAGTCGGCACTACTTCTCAAAGAAAGGTGTGCCTGCGCTCCACCAGCATGTCGCACACAACATCACCGCTTCTTTGAGAAACTCTGTGTGTGACAGGGTGCATTTCACCACAGACACTTGGACGAGTAGGCATGGACAGGGGCGTTACATGTCGCTGACTGGGCACTGGGTAACTATGGTGACAGCAGGACAAGGGGCTGCTGTCCAAGTCTTGCCGTCCCCACGAGTTGTGCGTCAATCCTCTTTATGTCAAAGTTCCTCCACTGCTTCTGCCTCCTCAACCTCCTCTCGGTCTTCCACCTGCACCCAAAGCCTGTCTGGTCATGCCACAAGCTTTCTAACTGCGCAGAAGGGATCCTGCACACCTCCTTACTATGCTGGCAGTAGGGCTCAACGTCATCAGGCGGTTTTTACATTGAAATGTCTGGGAAATGTGAGTCACACAGCTGAGGAGTTGTGGTCAGCTCTGGAGAACCAATTTCATGAATGGTTGTCTCCACTGGACCTGAAACCAGGGAAGGCCGTGTGTGACAATGCTGCAAACCTGGGTGCGGCCCTTCGCCGGGCAATGTCACACACGTGCCTTGTATGGCTCACGTGTTGAACCTGGTTGTCCAGCAATTTTTAGCCCACTATCCCAGACTAGATGGCCTTCTGCAGAGGGCACGGTCGCTGTGTGCTCACTTCCGCCGTTCGCATCCCGCAGCTCAGCGACTTACATCTCTACAGAAGTCGTTGGGCCTGCCACTTCACCGGCTAAAATGCGATGTGCCTACCCGGTGGAATTCAACTCTGCACATGTTGCAGCGACTGTGGCAGCACCGACAAGCCCTGGTGCAATACGTTCTGACGTATAGCCTGGGCCAACGAGATTAAGAGGTGGGGCAAATCACGCTGGAGGAGTGGTCTCAGATCAGGGACCTATGCACCCTTCTGCACAGTTTTGAAATGGCGACGAAGATGTTTAGTGCTGACGATGCCATTATCAGCATGACTATTCCGGTGATTTACATGCTGGAGCACATGTTAAACAGAATTTGGAGTCAGGTGGTGGCACAAGAGGAGGTGGAGGAAGTAGAGGAGGAGGAGTTGTATGCGGAAGGGCTAACATCTGCAAGGTCCAGAAGGTCGGCAGCACCAAGGCGGCAGGCATGTGAGGGTGGGGGAGATGGTTTTACCAGGGCGCATGGTAGCAGCCAAACTAGTGAGGAAGGTGCAGGAGCCCAGGAAGAAGTGGAGGACGAACTGATGGAAGACTCATCAGATGAGGGAGACCTTGATCACATTTCTGTTGTGCGAGGTTGGGGGGTGAGGACAGAGGAAGGAAGCATGATTGTTACCTCGCCACCAACACAACAGGGACTTGGTGCTCCTGGATGCGCAACACACATGAGTGCCTTCTTGCTGCACTACCTGCAACATGACCCTCGAATTGTGAGAATTAGAAATAATCCTGACTACTGGGTTGCCACACTGTTAGATCCCCGGTACAAAAGTAAATTTGCAGAAATTATTCCTGCCATAGAAAGGGATGCACGCATGCAGGAGTATCAGCAGAGACTGTTGCAGAATCTTACATGTGCTTTTCCACAAAATACCAGTGGTGCACGTAGTGAATCTCACAGTTCCAACTTGCCAACCGTGGGACCGTCAAGTGTTCAGCACTCAAACCGTAACAGAACCACAGTATCTGCTGGTAACATCAATTTTGCGGAATCATTTCACCACTTTTTTAGCCCATCCTTTGCAAGGCCACAGGAGACAAGAAGTCTGACACATAGTCAACGCCTAGAGACGATGGTACAGGAGTATCTCCAAGTAAACATTGAAGCCACGACTGTGTCACTGGACCCTTGCTCTTTTTGGGCTTCCAATCTGGATAAATGGCCGGAGCTAGCCACTTACGCCTTGGAGATCTTGTCATGCCCCGCAGCCAGCGTTCTGTCTGAACGTGTGTTCAGCGCTGCTGGTGGTGTGCTGACAGATAAGCGCACGCGGCTCTCCACTGATAATGTAGACAGACTCACGTTCATAAAGATGAACAAATCATGGATCCGAAACGACTTTTCTACCCCTGTGTCATCCTGGAGAGAGTAAAAGCTTGATGATTGGTTAAAATCACCCTACCAAACGTTTTAAGCTTTCAAATTGCTAATCATGTTTATCTGTATCTTGACTGGAAAATAATTTGGGCTTTGTAGCAGTGTGCAGCACTGATCCTATTAGGCCATCTATAATAAGCTCCACCAGATTTAAAATTAAAAATAATTTTTAGCTGCATCTTGCCCGGAAAATAATTTTGGGGCTCCGAGATGCGCAAGACACATAAGTGCCTTCTTGCTGCACTACCTGCAGCATGACCCTCATATTGTCAGAATTCGAAGTAATCATGACTACTGGGTTGCCACACTCTTAGATCCCCCAAACTTTTCGATCAACCTTTTCATTTTAATAAAGACCAAAAAAATGGTCATTTTTGAAATTATAAGCATTAGCAGGTTGTTAGAAACTGAAATCAAACAGTTTTCAACTCAAAACTTTATTCTAGGTGATGTTACATTTTCACATAGGACCCCTTGTTTGAAAGGAGCTTCTGAACTCTCTCGTCCATTGAATTTGTCAGGTTTTGGATGGTTTCTGCTTCAATTGTTTTGCATGAGGACAGAATACCCTCCCAGAGCTGTTGCTTAAATGTGAACTGCCTCCCGCCATCATAGACACTCCTTTTAATGATGCTCCAAAGGTTCTGAATGGGGTAGAGGTCAGGGGAGCATGGGGGTCACACCATAAGTTTGTCCCCTTTTATGCCCATATCAGCCAGAGATGCAGATGTTTTATGTGCAGCATGAGATGGTGCATTATCATGCAGAAAAATGATCTTGCTGTGAAATACACGGTTCTTCTTCTTGAACCATGGCAGGAAGTGCTGTTTGAGAAAATCCACATACATTATGGAGTTCATCTTTAGCGCCTTCAGGGATCCTAAAGGGGCCGACAATCTCTCTCCCCATGATTCCAGCCCAAAACATTACTCCACCTCCTCCTTGTTGGCGCTGTAGCCGTGTTTGCGTGGGGTGTCCATCAACCAGCCATCCTCCACTCCATCCATCTGGACCATCGAGCGCTGCACGGCACTCATCCGTGAACAAAACAGTTTTGAAATCAGTCTTCATGTAATGTTTGGCCCACTGGAGCCGTTTCTGCTTGTGTGAAGTGGATAGAGGAGGTCGACAGGATGGCGTATGCACAGCTGCAAACCTCTGAAGGACCCTGCATCTTGTTGTTCGGGGGACGTTGGAGGCACAAGCAGCTTCAAAAACTTGTCTGCTGCTATGACAAGGCTTTTTTGCCGCTGCTCTTTCAACCTGACGTAATTGCCTGTAGGAAAGAGTCCTCAATTTGCCCTTATCAGCACGCACACGTGTGTACTGTGAATCAGCTACATACTTCTTGATTGCCAAGACACTTCATCCTGATCATCGCACAATGTTGATTGTAGTCATGCCTTGACCTAAACACTCCACAATTTGTTGCTTCTCAGCAGCCGACACATCCTTTTTCTTTCCCATTTTGGCAGAAAATGTAGGCTGCTTAATAATGTGAGAGAGCCTTCTTAAGTAGTCTTACCTTTCATTGGACACACCTGCCAAACTAATTAGCACAGGTGTCTGCAATTGCTTACAGTGATATAAAGAGCCCTGACACACATCACCATCAATGAGTTTAACTGACAAACAAACAAATTCTTCCCTTATCACTCCTAAACACTTTTTGCATAATAATTTGGAACTCGGTGTACATGTGCTTTTCCACAAAACACCAGCGGTTCACGTAGTGAATCTTACAGTTCTAACTTGCCAACCGTGGTCTGTATGGAATTGTTCAATAAAGGGCCCAAAATTAAGATAACATAGATGGGAGAGGTCTCTATGAATAGGAATTCCTAAGTATTTGATACCCTGTGAGGGCCAGGCAAAGGGAAAGTTGGACTGGATGGAATCCTATATGGATTTGGGGAGGGAGACATCGAGGGCCTCAGACTTCGCTGCATTGATTTTAAAATTTGACCATGTAACAAAGTGATCTATTTCAGCCATAACAGCATGGATGGATATATGTGATTGAGTGATATATACTAGGACATCATCAGCAAATAGAGAGCACTTGTACTCGGTGCCTCCCACCTCAATCCACCTAATATTGGGGTTATGGCGAATTGATGAGAGCAGGTGCTCCGTCACTAGGATGTATAAGAGAGGGGACAGAGGACATCCCTGCCTTGTCCCATTGGTGATTGTGAAAGGTGATGAAAATGTTCTGACGCACCCCCTGGGCCTTGGGACACCCGGAGCCGGACCCTTTTTGGTGGATGCTGGTAGTTGTAGTCTTCGTGGCGGCGACCCGGTTCCGTGGCTCAGGGCGGTCAAACCAGTGGCGGAACTATTTATGTGGTTTTGATGTTTAAATGTCCGACTACGCCACCCGTGGATTGCGGTCAGAGTGAACCGCCGCTACAGGGCAGGCCGCTGAGGCTGGTGTTGTGGGTGCAGCAGAGCGTAGCATAACTCCCCACGGGAGGAGTATAGCCTCAGGGCAGTGTATGCGGAGGATGGGGGTGATGGTGCAGGGCAGCAGCAGTAACGACACGGAGTCAGTGATGCAGTCCAGGGCCTTTACTCACAGTTCTTATTATCCAGACCACGTCTGCAGGTAACGGCTGCCCACGTCGTACTGTGCTCACCAGGTGAGGGGCTCAGACAACTCCCAGATAACTTTGGAGCACTTCACAGGACCCCCTTTGTGTGTCCTTTGTCTGGCCTTTCTTACCAACACTTCTGTCCGGCTGCCTCGGGCCTCCTCTTGGTAAACTTGGCGCCAGTTTCCCTGACCCTATGTGGTGCCTTCCTAGCGGGTGTAGCGAGGGGCTGCGCCACATAAAATGTCAGAGCCTCCGGTTTCTACCTGAGGGTCGTTTCCTGCCTCCACTAGTTCGGGGACCGGTCTCCCCCTTTGGCCTGACCCCTCCACGCAGGTGGATTCGGGCGTGCGGTGGCGACTCGCCCGTCCGCACCCCTGGGATCCCTTCATTCCTCGTTCCTGGAGCCTTCTCCGCTCCTCTTCCTTCCTTCTCCCTCTTCCAGGCCTGGGCCTCTGTTACTAGGCCCGCCTCCGGAGCAGAGCTCATGCAGAGCCCCTGCTCCCTGCCACTTCTGCTCAGACTTCTCTGCACTGAACTAAGATGGTGCCCACCTTTTATACTCCCTTCTCAATGCACCCAGGAACTGCTTCCTCCCTGCTCCAGCACTACAGGGTTCCCCTTCCTCAGTGTTCCCTCCCCCCACTCCAGCCAGGGACAGGGACTGTCGTGCCCATCTCAGGGGCATATTGGTCGCCCTGCCCCACGGCAATGTGGTGTAATGCATGCAGGTGTCGGGTCCTGATCCACACTCCATCCTTACCTGAGAGTGAGATATCACACCTCTGGGTGAGGTGCAATACGTCTGTAGCAACCGAGCCCTCAGGGTGCTACAGTTCCATTTATCTTCAGCCTAGGTGACGTATTGCGATACAGGGCCGTGATTTTGACTATAAAAGGGTCCCCTAGACCCCTACCCCAAGCTTTTTAAGAGAATCATATATGGCGTGCCAGGAGACTCTATGGAATGCTTTCTCAGCATCCAACGAGAGTATCTAATTACAAATTTTTAACTGCATCTAGCCCAGGAAATACTTTGTGCCTAGTAGCAGTGTCTGCTAGTCAGCGGATTATCCCGGCTGTTAAGCAAGCTACACCACCTGTAGTTTAGACACTTAATTTTTTCAAAGGAAATGCTTCGGGACCACGGGATACTCAGTGAAGAGCATCAGGAGGCACCCCAAGGCATAGGGGCTGGGACTGGCAGTAGGATGCCTTGCGGTGGACAGCCGAGCTCGATCCTTATAAAAGCTTTTTAACTGCAGCAGCTTTAGTGGACGCTACTGGAGCTGGAATTACGCGGCTGCTGGCATGAGACTTGCCCTCCAATAGATCCTTGTAAATGGATTTAAAGTGTATTCATTCAAATTAGAGAGACAATTTAAATTAAAAAGCTTAGAGCTGCCTCCACCACAGGGGGGCTCGCTCGACCCACCAGCGGACAGGCACCAGTATTGGGAGAGGGGGGCTGGCCATCAGGGTTCACCGCGGCTCTGGTACAAACCCGGCGACACGGAGGTGGCACGGGCAGGAGCGGACTGGCCGTGTCGGCTTCTCACTTTTTGGATTTTAGAAGGGCATGACATGCCTATATCTGTGTCTCCCCCTCCTTTTACTCCTCCACCTCTTTTATTTTCGCATGACTATATGTACTTGTCACTTTTCCATGTGTTAGTTGTGTCTTCTGAGCAGTTTGTCAGCTTTTGGACACCTTTGAAGGTGTTTTCTATGTGTTTCTATGTGTTTTTGTTTGCCTGCCATTGGTTTTAACGGTGTTCGAAGGTGTTCGACGAACAGTTCGACGAACAGTTCGGCGAACACACGGGTGTTCGACGAACCGAACCGAACTCGAACACTACGGGGGTGGCTCAACAGTAGTTGGCACCACAACTGTTAATTGTATTGTAACCCAATCAGGCTAAACAGCAGGTACAACCTACCATGTTTCATGTACTTCTATATTTTAATAAGCAGTGCAATTACAAATATCTCATATTTTTTCACAGAAAATAGATGTTTCTTTTTCACCATTTTTGCAATATTCTTACTTTTTCACTTTGAAGTTGGAAAATAAATGGTTCCCTTTTTGTCTATAGCCATATCTATATAATTTTAACTTTGCTATGTATTACGTATATAAGCTTGTGAACATGTACATATTAAGTCACCAGCGGTAACTTTTTTTAATCCATTCACCCAAACTACATGTACAAGGACTAGTCCTTTTGATATTTTGTTTATTTTACTTTGTTCTCTTACCTATCTTTTTTTCCTTTTTTCTCCTCTCTCTTTCTTTCATTCTCTATTTCCCTTTCCTTCTCTTTCTATCTTTTTCCTTCTCTCTCTCTTTCCTACTCTCTCTTTTTTCTCGTTTTCCTTTTCCCTTTCTCTTTTTCCTTCTCTCTCTCCCTTTATCTCTTTCCTTTTCTCTCTCTTTCCTACTCCCTCTTTTTTCTTTTTCCTTTTCCCTTTCTTTTTTCCTTTTCTCTCTCCCTTTAACTCTTTCCTTCTCTCTCTTTTCTACTTTCTTTTTTCTCTTTTTCCTTTTCCCTTTCTCTTTTTCCTTCTCTTTCTCCCTTTATCTCTTTCCTTCTCACTCTCTTTCCTACTCTCTCTATTTTCTCTATTTTTCCTTTTCCCTTTCTCTTTTTCCTTCTCTCTCTCCCTTTATCTTTTTTCTTCTGACTCTCTTTCCTACTCTCTCTTTTTTTCTCTCTTTTTCCTTTTCACTTTCTCTTTTTCCTCCTCTCTCTCTCTCTCCCTTTCTCTTTTTCCTTCTGTCTTTACTGCTCTGTTTTTTTTCTTCTTGACTTAAAGGGGTCATTTTAAAATCTGTATTTAGACCCAAATATAAAAGTAACTTACTGCAATATCTGCACCTTGCTACTTCCCTTCTGCCTCCTGCTGGCTCTGTTGGTTTTTTTTCTCACTGACATTCTGACAACACATCGCATTCTATCTATAGTGACATCACTGTTGCAATGAACACTTGTGGCCATGGTTACCTGACATGTCATCACAATAGATGTCATGTCAGCATGCACAATGAGATATCAAAAGCTATAAGTTATGGGGGAGACCAGGTGCAGGGAGTTAGAGTGAAATCAGTAAGGTAAGTATATAAAACACTTATCTTTACATTTAATAATCTTCAGGAAAAAAAACAGGATTAAATTATAATTTCCAGCTATAGGTTATTTTAAAAAATTACAAGTTTGTTGCAATATAAAAACAGCATATGTTAAATAAAACATGACGAAAAAGGAGAGAGTATTATGGCAGGGAAGGAGTGAAAATTAGCAATTTATTTTAAGAGGAACCTGACATGAGATTCATGATGTCTAAACCATGGGCAGCATGAATCCCACTATGGCTGTGTTATTGCATTACTCTAAAACGCTTGGCTTTTTCGATAACACATGCTACTAAAAGTTATTTTGGAACTATGCATCTCAAATAACTAAATAAAACATACATAATTTAAAAACAAACCTTCTAGGGTAGATAGATGTTATAATTGGGGGTCTTACAATTGTAGCCAAAGTGGACAGCTTATAACTAAAAGGAGCTCTAACTTTGCTGGACTTGGCAGAGCCACCTATTATAGTACATGGCTTACTATTTAAGAGAAAGTACTGTATTACTACACGCAACAGCTATTACTGAGAAAATGCTTGCCCTAGCTGCACCTAGTCCCAGGATTATCAGTAATTTGTGTTGTGGAAAATCTGTATGCGAGAGGGAACTTGTTAGAGGCTGGATCTGCAGTGATCAGCTGAAAATATGGATATAGATAATCATGGAACATAAAAAAGATCTAAATATCTTATTAATTTCATTATGTACCTGGTTAGAAAATAATCATAAGTAGCCAATTTGAGCCAAGAATCAGTCAGATTTCTGTAAAACTCAGAGCACTACCTCTTCATAGTCTTTCAAAACGGAAAACCCCGAAAAGACATGGCTCCAGGTTTGACAGAAATCTGACCAATAGTTGGTTCAAATTGACTACTTGCAATTAATTCTAAAGTTTTGGAAAAGTGGAGTGGAGTGCTTAAAGAAGTCCTCCCATTAAGTTTTTTTTTCTTTAACTACATCGGTGTATATGTATACAGTGGTGGCCAAAAGTATTGGCACCCCTGCAATTCTGTCAGATAATACTCAGTTTCTTCCTGAAAATGATTGCAATCACAAATTCTTTGGTATTATTATCTTCATTTAATTTGCTTGCAAGGAAAAAACACAAAAGAGAATGAAGAAAAAATCAAATCATTGATCATTTCACACAAAACTCCAAAAATGGGCCAGACAAAAGTATTGGCACCCTCAGCCTAATACTTGGTTGCACAACCTTTAGCCAAAATAACTGCGAACAACTGCTTCCGGTAACCATCAATGAGTTTCTTACAATGCTCTGCTGGAATTGTAGACCATTCTTCTTTGGCAAACTACTCCAGGTCCCTGATATTTGAAGGGTGCCTACTCCAAACTGCCATTTTGAGATCTCTCCACAGGTATTCTATGGGATTCAGGTCTGGACTCATTCCTGGCCACCTTAGAAGTCTCCAGTGCTTTCTCTCAAACCATTTTATAGTGTTTTTGGAAGTGTGTTGCTGGAAGACCCATGACCTCTGAGGGAGACCCAGCTTTCTCACACTGGGCCCTACATTATGCTGCAAAATTTGTTGGTAGTCTTCAGACTTCATAAGTAGAGATGATCGTTGTTCTACTCGAACTGTTCGCCAATCTCAAATTCGAGCTGTTTTGGGCGGTGTTCGAGCCGGTCGGCGAACACGAACAATTTGAGAAAAATTCGGCTGTTCGAGGTTATGTTCGATAACTGTTCGTGCACCAAAATCATAACTGGATTTTTTCTCAGTAATGATGAAAATTAATGTTAATACGCAGTTTGAGTGTACAGCGGGGCGGGGGGAGGGGCAGGGGATGGATCTCTGCAGGAACAATGAAGATCTCCATTTTTTTTTCTCTTTCCCGCATTTGCAGTGGGGAGGTGCAATCTGTCAGCCTATCAGTAGCGCACACACGGAGCGAAGTGCTTTTTTTCACACAAGCAAGGGCATGTGTGATTGGCAGTGTATGTCACATGTCCTTGCCCTATAAGACCAAGCCATTTTCCCCGTCGCCACCATTTTCTCACTGCTGCAGCTGCGTGTTAGACGGCACCGCTGTTGCTGTGTGCGCTATACCTTGTTAATTTCAAGCCAATTTTCGCACAAATATACAGATAGCTTGGGAGTAGGGAATAGTTGTGATTGCAGTCCTTTTAAGGACTAGGTTACAGCATTTCCTACGACTTTTATCAAGCAGGTCTGTGCTCTTAAATAGATAGATTGTGGGAGCAAAGACTAATTGTAATTGGAGTCCTTTTCAGGACTAGGTTACATCAGTTCCTATCAGTTTTTGCCAGGCAGGTCTGTGCCAGTGCTGTGCAAGTTTTTTTCACAGCATTTGGCTGAATCTAGCAAAGCTAATCCTTTTTGGCCTATTGCAGAGTGTGTTAGTCAGTGGAGTAGCCTATCTGTGTTGCAAGATATACCACCTGTGTATAGAATACCAATTTTTTTACTGCACCTAGTGAAGTAAAATCTTTTGGGCATAGCATCATTCTATTAGTCCATCTATACTGACCTCCATCAGGTTGCAAATTAAAAATAATTTTTTTCTTCATTTAGCTCTGAAAAAATATTTGGGCTTCTAGCAGTGTGTGGGACTTGTTCTATTAGTCCTTCTATACTGACCTCCAGCAGGTTGCAAATTGAATATAATTTTTTTCTGCATCTAGCTCTGAAAAAATATTTGGGCTTCTAGCGGTGTGTGGGACTTGGTCTATTAGTCCATCTATACTGACCTCCATCAGGTTGCAAATTAAAAATAATTTTTTTCTGCATCTAGCTCTGAAAAAATATTTGGGCTTCTAGCAGTGTGTGGGACTTGGTCTATTAGTCCATCTATACTGACCTCCATCAGGTTGCAAATTAAAAATAATTTTTTTCTGCATCTAGCTCTGAAAAAATATTTGGGCTTCTAGCAGTGTGTGGGACTTGGTCTATTAGTCCATCTATACTGACCTCCATCAGGTTGCAAATTGAATAAAAAAATTTTCTGCATCTAGCTCTGAAAAAATATTTGGGCTTCTAGCAGTGTGTGGGACTTGTTCTATTAGTCCTTCTATACTGACCTCCAGCAGGTTGCAAATTGAATATAATTTTTTTCTGCATCTAGCTCTGAAAAAATATTTGGGCTTCTAGCGGTGTGTGGGACTTGGTCTATTAGTCCACCTATACTGACCTCCATCAGGTTGCAAATTAAAAATAATTTTTTTCTGCATCTAGCTCTGAAAAAATATTTGGGCTTCTAGCAGTATGTGGGACTTGGTCTATTAGTCCATCTATACTGACCTCCATCAGGTTGCAAATTGAATAAAAAAATTTTCTGCATCTAGCTCTGAAAAAATATTTGGGCTTCTAGCGGTGTGTGGGACTTGGTCTATTAGTCCATCTATACTGACCTCCATCAGGTTGCAAATTAAAAATATTTTTTTTCTGCATCTAGCTCTGAAAAAATATTTGGGCTTCTAGCAGTGTGTGGGACTTGGTCTATTAGTCCATCTATACTGACCTCCATCAGGTTGCAAATTAAAAATAATTTTTTTCTTCATTTAGCTCTGAAAAAATATTTGGGCTTCTAGCAGTGTGTGGGACTTGTTCTATTAGTCCTTCTATACTGACCTCCAGCAGGTTGCAAATTGAATATAATTTTTTTCTGCATCTAGCTCTGAAAAAATATTTGGGCTTCTAGCGGTGTGTGGGACTTGGTCTATTAGTCCATCTATACTGACCTCCATCAGGTTGCAAATTGAATAAAAAAATTTTCTGCATCTAGCTCTGAAAAAATATTTGGGCTTCTAGCGGTGTGTGGGACTTGGTCTATTAGTCCATCTATACTGACCTCCATCAGGTTGCAAATTAAAAATAATTTTTTTCTGCATCTAACCCAGCCAATAGTTTTGGCCTAATACCACAGTTTGGCCACTCAGCTCTGCTCGGTTACCATCCATTGTTTTTTTGTGCAAACAACTCCAGAGTTGTGAATTAGTTAACCACCAAAATGAGTGGAAAAAGGCCTGCTGCTGGTGGAAAGGGGAATAGGCGTGTTGGGAAGGGGAAAAAAGGTTGTGTCCGTGGGGTAGGTGCAGAAGAAAGACCATCTTCCAGCCAAACTAAAATGTCTACTTCTTTTAGCGGACAATGTGATAAGATCCCTTTCTTACGGCCACGCCAATCGCTACAAATTCCAGATGAGGCACAAAAACAGCAGGTGCTTCAACGGATATCAAGTGCTCCTTTAAGTGGGCTCTCCTCCACATCAACTTCAACATCACAAATACTCCAGTCCTCAAAGGTGTCACCCAAATCGCACTTGCTTCCTCACAGCTCCCAAATCTCCAGCTGCCCATCTGAGTATGAGGTAGAACAGATGGTTGAGTCTGCAGAGCTGTTTACTCATACTATAGCCTGGGAATCAGAGGTCGACTCCAGCGCTTCTGTGAATCCAGACGAGGAAATGATCTGCACTGATGCCCAGAATCTTTATGAGTCAGATCCAGGACCAGACGCAGAAGGTTCTGACCATAATGTAGACCCTCATTCCCAAACTGTAACTCCTGTTGGTGGAGACAATGAGGAAGACGATGATAAGACTCAAATACCTGATTGGAGCGACAACTTTAATTTTTTGTCAGGGCAGGAACAGGTTGGCTCTGAGGACGACGGGTGTGATAACGCACAGGGTGATGATGATGAGGTCGGAGATCCCACTTACTGTCAACCCACAGTCAGCCAAGAGATGAGGTCAGCAGAGGAGGTGGAGGAAGATGCTAGTGACGACGAGGTCAGGTTGCGCCTTCCTGGACAGAGACGTAGTACTGGAAGCACGTCAACAACTGCATCCTCAAACACAACTCTGCCTCTCACCACAAGTCGTGGTGGCTCTTCAGGTCGCATGGGTGCTAAGCCTTGCATAGCCTGGGCATTTTTTCAGATCGATAAAGATGACCCAACTCGTGTTATCTGTAACATTTGTCAGCAAAAGCTAAGTAGAGGCCAAAAAATACATAGTTTGAGTACTTCATGCATGAACCGGCACATGGACATGAAGCATAAGTTGCAGTGGGAAGCTCAGTGTGCTACAATGCGGCCTAGCCGGCCGGGCCAACCACCGTCTGCCATATCTTGTGCATCCGCGCCCTCTTCATCCTCTGTGACTGGGGGGACAGCAGTCACACCTGTTTTGGGGCGCAGACCTGCCACCTCTTTACCCGCAACAGCCAGCGTGATTGGCAGGTCATCATTTTCTTTGGAGGTGGTAACACCAGCTGGTGTTGAGCGCTGTCCGACATCGATAGCACCACCTTTGGATCAAGGCAACCTAACATGTCCGCCTGCATCTTCCTCACAGACCGGCAGTTTGCCGGGGACACCCTTATCAACCCCGTCTAAGCACAATAGCCAGCCCTCGGTCCCTCAGATGTGGACAAGTAAAAGACCATTTCCTCCTAGCCATGAGAAAGCTAAGAGGTTGAATTTCACCATCTGCAAGCTCTTGGCTACAGAAATGCTGCCTTTCCGCCTGGTGGACACAGAGGATTTTCGAGACCTTATGTCCGTCGCAGTGCCCCAGTACCAGATGCCCAGTCGGCACTACTTCTCAAAGAAAGGTGTGCCTGCGCTCCACCAGCATGTCGCACACAACATCACCGCTTCTTTGAGAAACTCTGTGTGTGACAGGGTGCATTTCACCACAGACACTTGGACGAGTAGGCATGGACAGGGGCGTTACATGTCGCTGACTGGGCATTGGGTAACTATGGTGACAGCAGGACAAGGGGCTGCTGTCCAAGTCTTGCCGTCCCCACGAGTTGTGCGTCAATCCTCTTTATGTCAAAGTTCCTCCACTGCTTCTGCCTCCTCAACCTCCTCTCGGTCTTCCACCTGCACCCAAAGCCTGTCTGGTCATGCCACAAGCTTTCTAACTGCGCAGAAGGGATCCTGCACACCTCCTTACTATGCTGGCAGTAGGGCTCAACGTCATCAGGCGGTTTTTACATTGAAATGTCTGGGAAATGTGAGTCACACAGCTGAGGAGTTGTGGTCAGCTCTGGAGAACCAATTTCATGAATGGTTGTCTCCACTGGACCTGAAACCAGGGAAGGCCGTGTGCGACAATGCTGCAAACCTGGGTGCGGCCCTTCGCCGGGGCAATGTCACACACGTGCCTTGTATGGCTCACGTGTTGAACCTGGTTGTCCAGCAATTTTTAGCCCACTATCCCAGACTAGATGGCCTTCTGCAGAGGGCACGGTCGCTGTGTGCTCACTTCCGCCGTTCGCATCCCGCAGCTCAGCGACTTACATCTCTACAGAAGTCGTTGGGCCTGCCACTTCACCGGCTAAAATGCGATGTGCCTACCCGGTGGAATTCAACTCTGCACATGTTGCAGCGACTGTGGCAGCACCGACAAGCCCTGGTGCAATACGTTCTGACGTATAGCCTGGGCCAACGAGATTCAGAGGTGGGGCAAATCACGCTGGAGGAGTGGTCTCAGATCAGGGACCTATGCACCCTTCTGCACAGTTTTGAAATGGCGACGAAGATGTTTAGTGCTGACGATGCCATTATCAGCATGACTATTCCGGTGATTTACATGCTGGAGCACATGTTAAACAGAATTTGGAGTCAGGTGGTGGCACAAGAGGAGGTGGAGGAAGTAGAGGAGGAGGAGTTGTATGCGGAAGGGCTAACATCTGCAAGGTCCAGACGGTCGGCAGCACCAAGGCGGCAGGCATGTGAGGGTGGGGGAGATGATTTTACCAGGGCGAATGGTAGCAGCCAAACTAGTGAGGAAGGTGCAGGAGCCCAGGAAGAAGTGGAGGACGAACTGATGGAAGACTCATCAGATGAGGGAGACCTTGATCACATTTCTGTTGTGCGAGGTTGGGGGGAGAGGACAGAGGAAGGAAGCATGATTGTTACCTCGCCACCAACACAACAGGGACTTGGTGCTCCTGGATGCGCAACACACATGAGTGCCTTCTTGCTGCACTACCTGCAACATGACCCTCGAATTGTGAGAATTAGAAATAATTCTGACTACTGGGTTGCCACACTGTTAGATCCCCGGTACAAAAGTAAATTTGCAGAAATTATTCCTGCCATAGAAAGGGATGCACGCATGCAGGAGTATCAGCAGAGACTGTTGCAGAATCTTACATGTGCTTTTCCACAAAATACCAGTGGTGCACGTAGTGAATCTCACAGTTCCAACTTGCCAACCGTGGGACCGTCAAGTGTTCAGCACTCAAACCGTAACAGAACCACAGTATCTGCTGGTAACATCAATTTTGCGGAATCATTTCACCACTTTTTTAGCCCATCCTTTGCAAGGCCACAGGAGACAAGAAGTCTGACACATAGTCAACGCCTAGAGACGATGGTACAGGAGTATCTCCAAGTAAACATTGAAGCCACGACTGTGTCACTGGACCCTTGCTCTTTTTGGGCTTCCAATCTGGATAAATGGCCGGAGCTAGCCACTTACGCCTTGGAGATCTTGTCATGCCCCGCAGCCAGCGTTCTGTCTGAACGTGTGTTCAGCGCTGCTGGTGGTGTGCTGACAGATAAGCGCACGCGGCTCTCCACTGATAATGTAGACAGACTCACGTTCATAAAGATGAACAAATCATGGATCCGAAACGACTTTTCTACCCCTGTGTCATCCTGGGGAGAGTAAAAGCTTGATGATTGGTTAAAATCACCCTACCAACCGTTTTAAGCTTTCAAATTACTAATCATGTTTATCTGTATCTTGACTGGAAAATAATTTGGGCTTTGTAGCAGTGTGCAGCACTGATCCTATTAGGCCATCTATAATAAGCTTCACCAGATTTAAAATTAAAAATAATTTTTAGCTGCATCTAGCCCGGAAAATAATTTTGGGGCTCCGAGATGCGCAAGACACATAAGTGCCTTCTTGCTGCACTACCTGC